>NC_135640.1:51073-5583573 GCF_053574225.1 Canis aureus | reverse complement strand
CGTGACCATGATTCTAGATTTACACCCATTGCCCTGCTCTAAGACTTGGTAGTGACCACTTTACTCTCCCATTTGCTCTGGTTGGGACAATACAGAGTGGAGCTATCATAGCTATAATATATCAGGTTGTACAAGCCCAGGTGAGAGGTTTATAGGGAGAACCACTCAGAAGGACTTTGAGTTGGGGAGTACTATAATCGGGGGAGAAGTCTGTACTTTAAAAAGATAACTCAGGCAGCAGTGTGTTGTCTAGATTGCAAATTATAAAATTCTATAATTTCTAAATGCAAAGCAGCATAAGCACATGCTTTGAAAGATATAGAGGGGACTGGGGACATAAATCAAGGGAAGGAGGGTTGAAAATGGGTTATACCCTAGTGAGACTGAATCTATCATCTTTGAAATCAGGGATCAAGCCAGGAATTGTTTCATTATTAAGGCCATGTGTGGCCTGAAACATTCAAAAAGATCAGGCCTCAATAAATTTGGCCAAATTGCCAGTGGTGTGTGGGTTTGGATTTTTCTCACAGCAGGAAATAGCAATTCAGGACAGACTAGAAAACACAGTGTTACATCTCGGGCTTTATGGCCCACAGCCTGGAACTGGGGACTAGGTGAGTGAGCTCAACTGTGTGATACTAAAAGGACAGAGCAAAGAATTAAGGAAGAGGAGCAGTTGCTATCAGATCTTATAACAAGCAACTGCCATTCATTTGAAAGAGCACGAGTGTGACTCATGAAATGTGGTAAATTCGTCATTGTTTTCCTTACCTCGATTTTCACGTGGATAAGATTTCTCAATCCAAGATCATTTTAAAAGAACATATCACTCTCATATAACATTCCAGAAACATGGCAAATAACAAGTGTGACTGTGAAGTGAACCTATGACTGGAAACTAAAGCCAGAATTTCTGCATTCCTTGCAAGTACCCATGGTTCCTTTAATTATACTCAGGGCTTGTAAACAGGAAAGTGTTTCACAGATGTAAAAAATCCAAGAAGTATGCCAAAAAAATAAAATAAATATATAGTCTGGCAAAACCAAACTAGATTAAAGCAACATGATTTACCAAGAGAGAGGAATATTTTGGAGAAATAGTAGCAACTACAGATTCATATCCAAAATGCTACTTATTTGAGAAAGTTCTGTGAGACTATTGATTTCAATAAATATGACAATAATATAGGAAATAAAATGAGGGAAAAGATATACATTTAAAAATTACAACCTTAAGTCGAAGAAAAAGTATCACATTTCCAAACTTTCCTTTGAGGAGATTGAAAGAGCAAAGCATCCTAGAGTCCATTACTGAAAATATTTTTATAACTTCTCCAACATATTTTTATTATTAAATGTCTCTTTTACTGATTCAGGTTTGTCTAAATTCTACGGTTTTACAGACTCTTTAGTATTGCATTGCTTTTACTCAGATTTCCATCTAAGTAACATTAAGAAATCTCTAACACTAATACGAATTTCATATAATTTGGTAGTGAACCAAATCAGCAATTTAAGAGGTGATTTTCAGAGAAAGTCCAATAGTGTTTAAAAACATCTGCAATGTACTTTTTCCCTCCACAGCATCTAGAAGGCACATGAAAAGTTGGCTGAGACCATAAGATATGAAGTATTTCGATCAAAGCTATCATTCCACAAGAGTAAGAATTTGTTCCATTTATTAGCAATGAACATGTGGCTTATCACTTGACTCATTAGCACACTTATGTGAATACAGCGAACTTGTAATTTCCCAGAATTCCTTTCACCTCTCACTCTCTCTGGCAGAAAGTCATTGTGGTGACATCTGTTTCTTGTAGAGCTATCAAGAACGATAAGCAGCTTCTTGTGTTGCATAAGTCATGCATTTTTCCCCCTATTCTCCAACAGCTAATATGCTCCTTTTCTGCCATATGGAAAAAATAAATACCAGAACCTAAAATACCAGAGTAGAAGAGAAATAAGAATGGAGCTCTTTGAACACTGACCATGGAGGAAATACTTATGGAGTATGTTCAAAGGTGTTTGACTTTTTTGTTATTGTTATTAAATTAGTGACCACATCAAAAATATGTTAGCTAGCAAAAATTTTCCTTTATGTCACTCTATTCAAAAATTCAAGTGGGTACAAACTGTTAAAACCATACCACATGGGACACCTGGGTGGCTCAGCAGTTGAGCGTCTGCCTTTGGCTCAAGGCGTGATCGTGGGGTCCTGGGATGGAGTCCCACATTGGGCTCCCTGCAGGGAGCCTGCTTCTCCCTCTGCCTGTGTCTCTGCCTCTCTCTGTGTGTCTCTCATGAATAAATAAAATCTAAAAAAAAGAAAAGAAAAGAAAAGAAAAGAAAAGAAAAACCCATACCTCATTTCCAGTTATTTATTGCTATGTAACAAAATACTTCAAAACTTAGTGGTTTGGAATTATATTTTATTAAGCTAATGATTCTGTATTTTGACTGAGCCCAGGGAGGTGACCTCAACTGAAATCTGTCACACAAGCACAGTAAGATATTGCTAGAGATTTGTATCTCTCTATCATCTGTAGCCTGGACTTGACGACTAGATAATCATGATGGCTCACTCATATGGCTAGCAGTTCATGAAGGTTGTTGTTGGCTGGGAGCTCAGCTGGAACTGTAAACAATAAGACCCACCCACCTCTCCACCTGATTTGAGTTTCTCATGCCTGGTAGCTTGTTTTTAAAGATGTCCAAAGGGCAATGTCCCTGATACTCAGACAAGAAGAGACAAAATTTCTTATGACCCAGATTCAGAAGTCATGCGTTATCACTTTTGTCATATTCTTCTGTTCAAAAAATAAGTCACAATGTCAGCTAAAAGTCAAAAGGAAGAGACCACACAAGGACTTGAATACCAGGAGGCAAGTCTCATTGGGCGACCCTTTGAAAATAAGTTATCAGCCCTCCAATTGAAATGTTATATGGAGGGATCCCTGGGTGGCGCAGCGGTTTGGTGCCTGCCTTTGGCCCAGGGCGCGATCCTGGAGACCCGGGATCGAATCCCACATCGGGCTCCCGGTGCATGGAGCCTGCTTCTCCCTCTGCCTGTGTCTCTGCGCCTCTCTCTCTCTCTCTGTGACTATCATAAATAAATAAAAATAAAAAAAAAATAAAATAAAAAATAAAAAAAAAAGAAATGTTATATGGAAATCCAGAGAGAAACTTCAAGTGAAAAAACTTGAATTTAAAGAATCTATAGATTCAGGGCCCAATTTGATATAGAGTATCTAATTCAATTCAGTGTCTCTAAGATTACTATACATAATATTGAACTACATTGACTTTCATCTTCATGATTATATGTTAACAAAAAATGTTTGTAAGTCAGTTTTCACATTACTCCCATTATTGCAATATTTGAATTTTAGGTAAAATTTTTCCTTCTTTTTTAGTAACAACCATTTCAAATAATGATAGCTAGCATTTCTAAGCACTCACAACATTCCAGAAATTGTCAATCCTAAACAAGCCTATAGGAGAAATACTATCATTATCCCAACTTTATAAACATATTGATAGAGAGAGGCTTCAGAGATTAAGAATTTGCTAAGAGTCACATAACTGTTGAGTGGCGAAGCCACAACTGACCCTAGGGAATATGAATCCAGAGTTCACACTCTTAAATATAAGAGTTGCTACAAAATCCTGTACTTTGACACAGTGTCTCAGTAATTAGTAATGATGTCATATTATCCTACATGGAATCTAGGGCAGGGTTTTAACAAGTGTCATTTCCTCTAGCCCAAGACCACCAGGAACACACCTATACTTGAACAAGTTGGGTATGTTACACATTGTACTATGGAAGAACACAAAGCATGGAAACATGGGGTGTCTCTGACAGAGAATTTTAGAAATAGCCTTAGTATTTGGGCTTTGGTTGAGTGACTTTGAGAAGGGCTTAAGGAAATAGGGATTTGTTCTAGATTAGATGCTGCCAGAAAGCAGGAGCAAATCTATGATCAGGTAAATCAAAGAATCCTATCTATAAGAAGAACAGATTAGAGTGATGATAAAGCTGTAATTGGCAAAGAAGCAGCAGTCACTCAAGTTAGTCAGGAGAGAGAGATGCTTGGTATTTTGCGGTTTGCACAATGACCTCGTTTTTGTTGGCATTCAGACAAAATTATGACATGGTCTTGTTTTTGTCTCACTTTATCATGGTTTCAAAGTGAACTTGTCTCATGTTGGTGTACTGTGAGATTTGTTTATGTCCAAAAGGAGAACAACATGGCCTAGCTGTGAGGGCCAGGTCAGCTTCTAAAAACACTGAGGGCGTGCTGTGTCAGACTGGTTCCTAGACGTCAGGGACTGCTTTTATTATTTCTTAGTAGGGTGACTTTATTGAGTGAATATAGTGTGTCCTACTTATTAGCACATTATTATTTTCTTATAATACTGAAGGTGCTGAATCAAGTAAAAATACCGTATATTTGCAAGTTTTAATTCTTAAGTGGTATTATCAATAAAAATATTTTATTAAAGATAATTTTAACTGTCAATATACAATATGCATCAGATTTTTTAATGTTTTATCATTATATTTTGAAGGAAAGGTTTTCCCCAAAAGAACAAATATCTAAACTTTTAATAAGATTAAAGAGGAAACATTTGATGTATTGGCAGACCGATTTTATGTTAACCAGGCATATGTTTTAATATTTATGTTAAGGGGTTACTTTTACATTAACATTTTGGCATTATTTCCTATAGCATTTACACTAAAAAAAGGACCAGAGATTTTGAATCCAACATGATATGTAAGAGTCACAGGAATTCTGTTTTATGTTAATTACTGGTAACATACTGTAACCAAACATTTTCTATCCCACTTGGCCATCTTGACTGACTGGGTTAAAAGCCACTAAACATTAAGGCAGGGTTTAGAAAATCACACTGGACACCATTCAGCAGTTGTTAGAATTCAGTGTTCAGGCTAAGGAGGATTACAAGGTACTTTGGTAGAAAAAAAAAAAGAGAGAGAGAAAAGAAGAGAACAGAAAAGAAAATTATTCTTAGTACCTAAAGTATATTAAGTTTCATTTCTTTGACTACATACTCTTGTTTATATTTCAAGATTCAGCTCAGTTCTCAACTCCTTTGCTTGAGATAAATGCCCATTCTTAGAGGACCCTAAAATCCTGTTCACAGTTCAATCATTATTTTTGTCTGTCTCCTCCATAAGATGTAGACACTTCAAGGATGAGGTCATTCATCTTCTTACCTCAGTGCCTAACACAATAGCGGCCATTTAATGGGTGCTAAAACAAGAAGAAGAAGATGAAAGAAGAAAGAAGAAAGAAGAGAAGAAGAAGAAGAAGAAGAAGAAGAAGAAGAAGAAGAAGAAGAAGAAGAAGAAGAAGAAGAAGAAGAAATCCTCCTGAATGAATAAATGATGAACAAATGGATATTTTTATCCTCGGTCCACAAATAAATTGGCTTTAAAATTTTCCTTTCTCATAGTTAGCAAAGTTGTTATACTTTGAAAATTAAATTGTAACCTAATTCCATAAAAGCTTCAATAAAGAGTTTACTTCAAAAATAAAGTGATTTTCTGGGCAGCCCCGGTGGCTCAGCGGTTTAGCGCCGCCTTGAGTCCAGGGAGTGATCCTGGGGATCCGGATAGAGTCCCACGTTGGGCTCCCTGCATGGAGCCTGCTTCTCTCTCCCTGTGTCTCTGCCTCTCTCTCTCTCTCTCTCTGTGTGTCTCATGAATAAATAAATAAAATCTTAAAAAAAATAAAGTGATTTTCTAACTTATGTATGATCTAACTTATTAATCCTTTTGAAATTGCGTCTTTTTTTCCTGTACCCAGAAGACAAGATGTTTTCTAAAGACTGTTTTATTGTTTTGTTTTTGGAATTTGTTTTAGAAAATGCAAAACAGGTGTGGATCATCTGTAGTCACTTAAAGAAACTTACAATTACATTTTTGAATGTATATTTTAGAAAACACATGCAAAGTTAGCTTAATTTCCAATGCAAATAAAACAAATGTTGATATTTATAAATACCACATTAAAAGTCTTTTATATTAATATCATAACTTCAAAAAAATAAACTCCAGTGTCTCAAGTGTTAAGAGAACAAAAAAACCAAACTTGTTAATTCACAAATATTTATAGCCAGATACGCTCATTAAATAATGTTGCTATAGACTGTCTCTCAGGACAAATACATAAATTTCTTTTGAAATCAGATTTTACAAAAAAAACCTTATTCTATAAATTAGTAGGTGACAATTACGGAATTTACTTTGATTTGTTGATTCTTCCCAATGTTAAGTTTAACACTGCCAAACTAAAAAAGCCCACCACCACCAACAACAACAAATACTGGCAAGAATTCAAATTGCACCAGTAAATAATAATTCCACAAATTATAATACTAATTGGATGAATTTTTGCATCTCTTACTCACAATCCCATTGAAGGTTATGTGTAAAGAAGATTTTTTGGTCCCTAAATACCTTGAAAGGAATGTAAGGAAAAGATATTCAAGAAAGTCACTTTTCTTTATTAAAGAAAAAACTTAGAAATATTTTATTCACTCTTCCTGATAAGTGTGTTGGAACTGTTTCCATCATGATTTAAGTAATTACTTAGACAAACCAAATATAGCCAACTCAATGAAATACAATTTAATTCATAATTCAATTTAGAAGACAGAGGAAATAGTTAAGCAATTTGTAAATCATTTTAAATTAATTTACATAATTAATAACAATGACTCTAGTAACTTAATAATTAGCCAAATCAATAGTCAATTATATAAGTAATATTAAAATGCAATTCAGAAGTTATGTAATGAACCATAGAAAATTTTAAAACATAATTTAGATATTTTTATGGACCCATATTTCTGAGGGGAAACAAAGTCCTAAAACAAAGGTTATAAACATATATTCTTGACTTTGTCCATGTTTTTCAGCTCTTTAGTATCTCAGAAAAACAGGTACTGTAGTAAATACATTTTTCTATTATAAATACAGATGAGACACACAGTAAGTCATTTGCAAATATTTTATGCCATTATAAAAGTGAAATATTTCACTGCTAATATAGATCTCATAGAATATCCACAATACACTCAAATCCTGACACGTGGAAATAATTTTTCTTATATTAAAGACTATCATTTTATCAGAAATTTCCTTTGCCAAACACATGAATATTTGGAGATTTTTAACTCTTTTGTAAGAAATGCTCTATAGCAGATGACAGTTCATAGCCAAACCTTAACGGTAATTTACTAAATACTAGATGAGCATTTTGGATCTAAGCAATGTTGCTGATAATCATTGGACCTCTAGTCCCAGAGTACTAACAATTCACCTTTATTAAGTACTTTGTACGCGGCAGATAGATATGATGACAACTTAGATACAGAGAATTAACTTACACAAGGTCACAGAACTAGTAAATTGCAGAGTCAGAATTCAAATCCATGCAGATTGTCTTTTGTACACACATGCTGAATCTCTACACTGTACTGTCCCCCTTTAGAACATTAGGTAGTTCTTTTATAGATGAGAAAGCCGAGGACCCCTGGGTCAAAATAAGTGGTACAAAGCCACACAGTAACTCTTTGTTGAGGTAGAACAAAGCCCAGATAGTTTACTCTAAGTCCCCAAATTTTCCACTATGACGAATTGTTCCCACTTGTCCAGAAGCCCTAATTTTTCTCAATATCATAGATTTCTGGGGTGACCCCGGTGATTCAGCGGTTTAGTGCCCCCTTCAACCCAAGGAGTGATCCTGGAGACCCTGGATCGAGTCCCACATCGGGCTCCCTGCATGGAGCCTGCTTCTCCCTCTGCCCATGTCTCTGCCTCTCTCTCTGTCTCTGTGTCCCTCATGAATAGATAAATAAATTAAAAAAAAAATCATAGATTTCTACTTCTCTTGTCCTACTTATCCCCTTCTAGGATCTGTGCCTTTTTTCAAGGGCCAATCTATTTGTTTCATCTATGGCCAGCCTTATACAACCAGCCAACATACAACTATTTTAAATCTAGCTGGGCTTTGGTTTAGGCCATTTGACCAAAGAGAGACCAAGAGAGCTGCATTTTTAGACTGGAAAAGGGATCTGATGAAAAACATATAAATAATGAGAAGGATGAGAAATCTCAAAACCATGCAATATAGGAGTGGGGAAAATTAATCTGCCAAAGAGAGAATCCTTGGAAAAAGAGGGATTTTCTGATTCTCAGTATTTGGAGAATGATGGACTGGTCTGCTTTCTCTGCCCTTCCAGTTTCACTCTCCCCTCATATTCACCCTGTGTTCTGGGATGCTTACCTATAGAGATTGCACCAATAGGTTCTCTTTCCTCTGGCAGTAGAAGTCACCAGCAGGAAGAAAGAGTTGAGGTCAGCTATGTATTCCCTATTTCCCTTCTTGCTGGGTCATTGTGGCTTGGCCATGAAATTCTTCCAAAGACTTCCTCCAACCAGGCTGCTCTCTCCTTTTGCTATCTTCCCTGAGTTCTAGGAACTAACTTTCCTCCCTTTCGCTTCAAACCTAGCAGTGATGATGGCTCTGTCATGCTGTTTGCCCCAATATATGCAACGCTCTGAGCAGTTTTCCCAGTCCCTGACTATTACAAGAAGTCTGAGAGGTGGGGGAAAATTAATCAGTAACATCTCATTGGCAATAAGTAGAGAATACAGAGAGACATCCTTCAATAAAATATCATTAGGGATTTTCTGAAGAATGCCAATGTGGTGTGCAGCCTGAGAAAGCAATCATCTTCATCATTTGAAGATAAAAGTCAGGCAATGAGACCATTCAATATAGTAAAGACTCCTCGGAAGAGGCCTAAACTGCCAAGAAATCAAGTCGGAAGTCAATTTGTAGTTGCAGAAAGTGTACAAAGTGTCTTTGATAGCATTACAATTTCATAGCTACTCATTTAAAAAAATTTATACTCCGGTTTAGACCAAGTCTTTATATATTATTTTTTAGAAAGAAAGTCCACATATAAAGAAAACTAAGAATATACTTCGTGTACTTATTAAAATCTAAGAACTTTGCTAAATAGTTTTTTTTAACCCAAGTTTAATTTATATAGAGCGCTACTCAATCTGTTCAGGTATAAAGTTCTACATTTTGACAAATATATATAGACATGTTGCCACTACTAAAATTAAGATTTGAATATTTCCATCACACCGAGAAATTCCTTTGTGTCCATTTGTAATCAACTCTTTCTCCCCAAACCCTAGTCCTAGATCCTGGCAACCAATGATCTGATTTCTCTGCCTACCCATTTTGATTTTTCTAGAATTTCATATGGATGGAATTGCAACATATATAACCTTCTCCCTCTGAATTCTTTGCTTTAGCATGATGATTTTTAGTGTCATCCATATCGCTGCATTTATCAAAAGCTTCTTCCTTTCACAGATGAGAACTATTCTATCATAATTTCTCTATTCATTTGCCCATTGATTCACTTCTTTCCAGTTTTAAATGATTATGAATAAAGCATTTATTCAGGTAAGGCTTTTGTGTTGACATACGTTTTCATTTCTCTTAGGGTAAATACATAAAAATGAGATCATTGGGTCATATGATGAATATGTGTTAGGAACCTATCAAACTGTTTTTCTTGTGTTAAGTGATTGGAAGTATTATTTCATTCAATCCTGAATCCTTATTATCTCATTTATATGTTAGAGAAGAGGGGCACTTATGTAGCTCAGTCGGCTAAGCGTCTGCCTTTGGCTCAAGTCATGATCCCGGGGTCCTGGGATTGAGCCCTGCTTCAGGCTCCATGCCCAGCAGGGATTCTGCTTTACTCTCTCCCTCTGCACTCCCCTCTGCTTGCTCAATCTCTCTCAAATAAATAAATAAAATCTTTAAAAGTAAACAAAAGAAAAGAATCATATTTCCTTTCATTTTATGGATAAGAAAATGGAGGCTTAAAGAGATTAAGTGAACTGTCCAGGGCTATATGTCTAGTAAACTGTAAGGTCAGGATTAGAAACTAGACACCATAGTTCATGCATAGAAAACATAATATAGTAAGTAGTTGGTCATCAAACAAATACTGCAGTGTGCATCTTTATGTACCAGTCACTGGTTTAGGTCTTGAAAATTTAAGAATTAAAATAAAAGCTCAAAAATATCTGCCTTTAGGAAAATTGCACAGAATCTTCAGACCCAGTGGAGAACAAGATGCCAAACTGCTTGACTAAAATTATACCATCTTGGAAGTACAGAAAAGACATAGGTTTAAAGTCTGGTGGTCAATGATGACCTAACCTGGAAGTAGGAATAGTACTTAGAAGTCAGACTCCCTAATTCTAAATCCAGGCTCTGCTGTTTCCCAGAAGTGCAAATTTCATAAGTTTACATAGTCTATCTAGTCCATTGTTTCTTCATTTATAAAATAGAAATAGGCATTTTTATTTGGATTAAATGAGTCAACATGATGCGGCATTTAGAACAATGTCTGGCACATAGTAAGAGCTCAATAAATGTTAGCTATTAACATTATCAGGGACATCTTGTCAATTCCAGTCCAATTCCCAAGTTGGCCTCTTGCCTGAAATTCATTTAAGTTCAGTAAGATCTCTGTCTGTGAATATGCTTATTTATTTTCTTCCTTGTTCCAGCAGAGTTTAAGATGGCATCTGTCAAAATCAGCAAGCTGAAGCTTACCTGAGGATAACAAATGATGACATTTGGATTTTCTTTCAACTTTGAAATTTTAAGAGTCAGCCTCAAAGAAGTGGAATAATCCACAGGCACTTCATATGTAATAATACAGCTAGTAAAATATCCCATCTCTATTTCTCAGCCTTTATGCCTATGTAAAATTTCCAAGTCCCCTGCAGAAGCAATCCATTTCTTTAGCTCTGGCTTACAAAATAAGATAGCAAGGCAAGGACCATTAGGGAATGTCAATAGCAAGCTTACTGGTAAAGACCGAATTGAATTAAATACTGATAAAGTGTTTGTCTCCTTTTTTTTTTTTAAGTTTTTTTTTTTAATTTTATTTATTTATGATAGTCACAGAGAGAGAGAGAGAGAGGCAGAGACACAGGCAGAGGGAGAAGCAGGCTCCATGCACCGGGAGCCCGACGTGGGATTCGATCCCGGGTCTCCAGGATCGCGCCCTGGGCCAAAGGCAGGCGCCAAACCGCTGCGCCACCCAGGGATCCCTGTCTCCTTTTTTATATGCCAAACCAACCTGACCTCTCAGACACACACACACACACACACACACACACATGCACACATATACACATATACACATTATGTGTGTGTGAGGTCAGTTTGGTTTGGCATGTAACACACATATGCATATTCCTATATGCACACACATACACATATATGTGTACATCTATATATTATCTGTATACAAAGATACAGGTACATATGTATACATCTACATATTAACTATATGTACCTGCATATGTGTATATAGGTGTATGTGTATATGTATATCACATATATATATCACATATATACATAAAATAACATACTTGCATTAAGAAAAGGAGCCTGCATTTAAGCTAATATTCTCTTCCAACCCTAGCATTTTGGACTCCTTATAACTCTCAATATATTACAGAACAACTACATTGAAATTTCTTAGCCTGTCTGTTGTTATTAATATAGTATCAGGGACAGAAAGGAAAAACAAGAAACTTCTAAATTTACTCTAGAAAGATAAAATGAAAGAGCAAAATTCACAAGTTTTAAATTTTATATTCTCTCTAAAACTTAACAATATATCTTTGAGGAATTATTTTTGTCAATTTGAGGCAATTTTTTATAGTTATCCAGAGTATTTATGTAGTGTTAGATAAATCCAATTTGTCAAGGCATACACACACACACAGAAAAACCCTAAAATATTTAAAAGAATTCAATAAGCCCCTTGAATGAAGCCATTACAAATGTGAATTATGCATGTGAAATAGGCTCAGATTCTTTTCAGTGAATTTCTCATCATTTGGATTCACCTGATGTTTGAGCCTATAGGGTCTTGAAGAAAATCTAGGTTGAAGGGAAATTTAGGAAGGCAGAACTAAGTAGGCAAAGCCAAGTGATGAGAGCTGTCACTAGATCCGCTGGGGGATAAAATTGGCAGGTTTTGCTTGGCTATGGCCACAGGTGGAACATAATTCTGATGGCTTTATCTACAATTCTCTTGAGTACTTTTTTTCCACATCATGGAAATCTGGTTCAACTCAGTCTGACAGATGGGATATCTGATTTGTTGAAATGTGGGAGCCTCTGTAACTCAGGACTGAGAGACATGGCCACCAGTCTTCCTGGAAACGGGAATACAAAGTCAGTAAATTGTGACACATGAACATCTGTGGCTTGGTTTCCTCTTCCTGTCCCCAGGCATGCACTGTGCAAACCAGGATAAGTGCATTGCCCCCTGCAGATAATCCTGTTAAACTGGTTAGGCCTAAATAAGAAACGGAAGAACCAGATGAACTGTAGAAATAAACTCTGGATTTACTTAATTGCGTTTTGGATTATTCTATGTAACATATACAGTGTGACTTAGCTCTACACGTTAATTGTCACCGAGATAAAATGGTGCTTTGGATCTATTTCCCAGGATCAACTAAGAGTTGATGTTCGTGAAGATATTAGTTGAAAGTTACTTTTGAACTTATGTGTTGTTATTCAGAACTTGAATTTTATTGACTTTGAAAATGGGAATGTTCAGTCTTGAAGATCACCAAGTTCTCCTTTCCTATTGCTTTCTTTGTAAATGGTATTATCATTTTATACATTTGGAAATACCAGACCTAAAAAGGCTGATTAGAAAGATAAAATGGCATCTTGGACAGGATTGTCTTTCAAGAAATTTCACTTTTAAAACATCTTGGCTGTATTTTTGACTAGCAATCGACAGATATGTGTATATGCAAGGTTTCTTGGGGTTTCATTTGTTTTCTTATCACATGTGTGGCCATATATGATCCTACAGGAAAACAAACAAACAAACAAACAAACAAAAACAAAACCTCTGTGTTCAGTTTTTATTGAAAGACTAATAGTACCTGGCAGTAATGTGCTTTTTGCTTGGAACATTCTTGCTGCCACATATCCCTAAGGCTTGATCCTTCTTTTGATTCAAGTTTCTGCTCGAAAGTTACTTTATCAGAAATTTTCTTGCTACACGCCCTGCAACTGGCTCATTTTCTGTATTGCCTGCCACCCATTCTGGAATTTAAGCTGCATCAGAGGAGATACTTCATCTGTTTTTTTCTCTGTACCAAAAATTGGTATGTTGGTACATACCAGTACCAACAACGGTGCCTGACATATAGTATTTTTTCAATAAATATTTGTTTAACTAATGAAAATGGATTGGCTTGAGGGAAAACAAATAAACCCGGTACTGTCTCAAGCTTCCTAGTATATACTTCTCCCCTGGTAACTTCTCTGTTGTTATTTTCTCTTGCCCCATTTTTAATCACATCAGGAAGGGTTCTAACGTCTGTCCTGGTTTTAGATTTGTCCTCTTCTATCTCTGCCTTTACTTCGGGGAGGATAAACTCAGGGCAGGGCTGGATGCATCTGCTATGCATCTATTGCAGGACATAGCTCTTGGGAAGAGATGATGGCTTTGTCATAATCCATGCTCTTTTCTTGTCCTTACATTCCACCCTGGAAAAATCTTCTGAAAAGATTCCATCGATCAGATTCCTGATAGTTTTTGTACTTGAAAAACAAAAAGTAGTTTTGTCCAAGTTTTGAATAGTTTTGTATTTTCATCTCTTCATAGCTGTTGTACTCGAATACTTGTCAAAGGTGGTATGATTCCGATAGTTCCTTTTCCTTCTTTCCACCAGGGTTACATCTCTTTTGTTGGATGTAGACACACCCAGATTTTACAGTACTTTTGAATTGTATTTTACTTGGCACTTAAAGATATTTTCAAATATGAAACTGAAATTCATGCCAGGCTTGCTAAATTCCTAACTCAATCCCTATTTCTCTGGTGTTTTTCTATCAGGGATCATGACTCCATTTTAAAAATGGAGCTGCCTACACTTATCGGAGTGCAAGTGTCAAGTTGCTTCCTGAAACCTTTCAACAAAAACTTACTCATCTAGCTCCCAACTACCTGCTAGTTAATGGCCAGATTAGAAAAGTGCTTCTGTTCCAGATGGAAGTAAAAAAACATAGTGGTGAAACTTGACTGGAAGATATAATAGACATCTATTCATGAAGCCATTGTGAATATTGTCCCAAATATGAGTGTGTTTGCAGTTCCATCTTTTCTATCCTCCATGGTAGACCACAAAAGAAGCCTCAAGGCATTGGAGAGGAGGTGTCTCTTGTCAAGATAAAAAGTATATGGACTTGAATATCAGGCATATTTTGATAGTGAGAAAGTTGCATAGTTAGAAATTAGAAGGTAGAGTTTCAGGGTTAGGCCAGAACTGGAAACACATATGTACATATGTTCCTAGTATCCTAAAAATATTCTGTAGGGCAGAAGTGAACACATGGAAATTCTGTTTTCCTTTCTTTCTTTTAAAAAAAGAACCAAAAAAAAAAAAAAAAAAAAAAGAACCAAATACTTTAGCAACCTAAGTTTGTTTGGTTTTCAGAGTCATTCTATCATTAAATCTATTACTGTTAAATAAAATTTTCTTTTTGCTGAACTATGTGTATCTAAACTCAATACTATTAATTTAATTTGCTGTGGGAAATCACCCAGTAGATTTTTATTACAACATATATATTTTTTTCAGCCACCTGTTTCATAAGCCCAGGAACCTTAGTCTTTTCTTCACTTAAGACACATCAAATTCACATCTCCTTAAGTAAATTTAAATGCTAAAGTTTGATTAAAAATAGATTAATTAATATTGGTAGCATTTAAATATATTATGAGGAGAGGGGTAGAGAGTATTGAATTTTTTTTTCACAACTCTTCCACAAGTTAAGGCTTATGAAACCCTTCTAATCAAAACACATCTAAATTTCACTGTAAAAAGAAACACCATCTCCTAGTAACCAGAAAGCAACAAAATTTGCTCCAAAAATTAAACCAAGATAAGCTAATAGCAACAAAAATATCATCAGCAATGAAAATAACCAAAATGCTTGTGGATCTGACCCCTTTTGAGCTGCTAACGCTCACCTTTCCCTATACCAGGAAACCTGCAGGTAGGATGCGAGGCCTCACCTAGGCTTCAATAACCATATAGACATCTATGGATTCTTTCAATTGCCTATGTTACTTTCAAGGAAAAATTGGAGGTCCCAACAATTTTTTTTTAATTAGAGGAAACTTGGAAGAAAGAAAACATGAGGACAGAAAAAAGTGAAACCAGATAGGAGGTTAATATATGAAAGACATGCAATAAGACTTGGTGAATTTGATCTAGATGAACCACAGTTTTGCCTCTTAAAGTTCTTGAGAAGCCATGCAAAGGGAGAAACATAATAAGTGATATTTCATAGTCTATAAGATAAAATTGAAATAGTTGCTCCGTACTTTTCCAGGTACTGAGAAAAATGTTTCCTATAAATAAGACATGTGTAATGTCACAAAAAATGTCCTCTTGAAAACTGATTTTTTTAAAGATTTTATTTATTTATTCATGAGAGACACAGAGAGAGAGGAAGAGACACAGGCAGAGAGAGAAGCAGGCTCCATGCAAGGAGCCCAATGTGGGACTCAATCCCAGAACCCTGGGATCATGCCCTGAGACCAAGGCAGGTACTCAACCACTAAGCCACCCAGGTGCCCCTCTTTCAAACAGACTTTATAGTAAATATAATACATTTTACAAGGATGCTTTGTGCAACATGCAAATGATGTGACGAATCATTAAACGGAAACCTACCAATAATCCAAACAAGGGTCTTCTCTAGTAAATTTGTACCATGAGCTCAATGAAACAGACAGTATATTTTCTTCCACAGAGCTTTTAGTGACATTGAGCAGCCCTGCCTCCAAATACAGCCCCTGAGAAGTTAAAGAAATGCTCAGATTCCATGCTGCTAGATGTGTGTAAACCCCAACACCATGACGTTCGTCACACTATGGGGACACTTGACAACAACCATGTCCAGGCTACTAATAGAGAACAAGGTGTGTGAGACATATGTTTTTGTGTACAGTAGTTTCTTTGAACTTTAAAACAAATAGGATTTGTTTAAAAGTGACAATTATCCGCTAATATAGCCATTAATTTACTTTACACAATCTTTTTTTTTTTAATTTTTATTTATTTATGATGATAGTCACCACAGAGAGAGAGAGGGAGGCAGAGACACAGGCAGAGGGAGAAGCAGGCTCCATGCACCGGGAGCCCGACGTGGGATTCGATCCCGGGTCTCCAGGATCGCGCCCCGGGCCAAAGGCAGGTGCCAAACCACCGCGCCACCCAGGGATCCCTGCTTTACACAATCTTTAAAGATAATCACAAGCATGTTAGGCAAGTATGTGTTTAGCTTGGAACAGTACGGCCGCCTGGCAGGGAGGGCTTGTCCACACCGACGGGCCCTGCACGGCTTACAGGTCAGGCCTGCTCTAGGGAAGTGACCTCTTACTCTCCTTTTCTTCTGAATATGTCTATGTGTCCCCAGAGAGTTCAGAATCTGAAGTCCACTCAGGCGGTCACCAAGGTCCTGCGGGCTTAAGGATGAAGCCAGCTAGGCCACCGACCCTGGTTGCACGCTGTCCTGTCCTGCAGCACACCTGGACAGCGGGCTGCACTTGACTGCTTCCCAGAGATTCTCTTCCCACATATTTGGTCTTTGTCATCCTCTCACCGCTTTTCCTTGACCTCCTGGTGCCACCTGCCGCGACTCTTGCCTTACCTTCATGGCCTGTGCCCTCAACGAGCAAGTCCCCAGCATTGTCCCCGCTGGGGACCCACCCACACAGGCCTCCAGCTCTTCTCTTCAGACTTTTCTGTGTTGAGCATTGCGGGAGCTTCTCGACCTTGGGGAAACTGTGTTCATGGAGAGAAGCCTCTGACTTCTCACTGAGGGCCACCCGGAAGACAATCGCCCTCTCCCTGGGAATCCACACAACTCCCTACACGTACTACTTGCCTCCTGTGTTCATTCGAAGTGCTCACCGCCCAGCTACAAGGTAGAAATCAAAGTGGCTTTGCATCCCGAAGGCCATGCAGACCTCAGAAAAACTTTGATATGTGACATAAACTGGATGTGTGTTCCACGTGAGTCTTCAAACTTTTAGGAAGTGAATACTCAAAAACACACAGGGGGAAACTTCTTTATTGGAGATCTTCTCAAGACAACACAGCTTTCTTGTCTGCTAGCCTGAGGATGAAGGAACACCAGCGATAGTATACTTGGGAAAAATTATACTCCTGAGGTCCTCTGAGGGGGTTCCCCCCCCAAGGGGCTATGACAACAAATTTCACGATCCCAGAAGCTTCTCTCCCCATCAATACTGGTATAACTGTTTTCATTTGAAGAAGGTGATCTTGGAAGTAAACACTTCTATTAAACACCTGAAAGAAATTGAATTAGTATGAAATTCTCTCCTACGTATAGGAAAATATTGCTCTATTTTTACCATTATCATTAATCACACTTTGGTCTTCCATTGCATAAAACATTCCACCACAGTATGCTATCATAGAGAGAAAAATATCATTGGATCACTCCTTCCCATTACTTCAATTAGGGGCAAAGTTCTCACAAGGAATGCTACTTCCTGAGAGCCAGTCAGGCATTTGGGATACTGCCTCCACTTGTTGAGATCACATGGGTGCTAATTAGGTTAGTGACAGCAAAGTAATTCTATGAATGACGCTCTCTTGACTCAGATGATTCATTGCCATTCCCAAAAGTAACTGTCACCCAGTGAGCAGCGCACCTTCTCCTAAAAGCTGGAGCCTACAATCAAGGAAGACCTAAAAACCAAATGCAGAAAGGTGTGGTATCATCAGCCCATCAAAAGGAGGAAACTTGTACAAAAAAAGACACTTCAATCTATTATATTCTTTGATAAACAACATCCATAATTGATAGATAAGGTAAAAAGAACAGGAAAAAGAATGGACTTTTTAAGAAGGGAATTATGATTAACAATTATTAACACACATGGTGCCTTTTCTTGTAAATGCTTTACAAATATGGATGTATTTAATTCTTACAAATTCTTATGAGGTTCCTACATCCCTATTATCCACATTTGATAGAGGAAGAAAGCAAGGCAAGGAGAGGTAAAGTGAATTGCCGAGTAAATCATCCAAGCATGTATTGCTAGTGAACTTCAAAGTTCAGTTTGAACTTAGTAGGCAGAATCCCAAATGTGTGCTCTTGATTACTACGCTGCAGTTTCTCCTTAAAAACAGAAAATCAGAAATACGGCCTGATGGGCACACCCTGCCAGTGATCCTGAACAAACTGTGGTTCTAATGCTTTTGATGTTTACAGAGTTAGGGAGTATTAGTCATTAATAGTAATAATAGTTCAGTTTACTGAGCACCTACTAGGGTTCTAGAATTTTATCTACTGCCCTTCTAATGGCATTCAAAATTATTATGTGATCCATTGTATGTACACATAAAGAACTTCAGCAAAGATAAACCATTTGGTTAACTTTTCATAGTCAGTCAATGGCATCACCTGGATTTAAAACCAGATCTCTCTGGGTTCAAAAGCAATATATATTCTATACTAGGGCCCCTCTCAGGATCTATAGTCCATCTAAGTCTTTGTAGACTGCCACCAACATACGTTTGTCAGACAGATTTGGAAATAAACATGATGTAACAAGAATAAGGAAAAGAAAGAAAAACATGAAGATTTTAGTGTCAGTTGCATTAAGCTTTAGTCAGCATGGACCAGTGAAATGGGTAAATAGAAATTGACCCACCAGTCCGATTTTAGCTAATGCCATATTTCTTTAAGAATAACTTCCAGATGCTGGCTTTGGTGTCCATTTTGTTATTTCTGGCAAAGAAAATTCTTTTGCGTCTTGTCAGCCTGAGAGAGCAGAATCTATTAATCAGTGCCAGCCATGATTTGTTCTTCCAGCATAAAAGCACAGGCTTTTTCCTTGGAATTCTTTTATTTATAACCATCTTTTTTTCCATTTCTGCCTACAAAGATGCACATTCATATTTTCCCCCATGAACTGTGTCAGAGTGTAATGCTAGTTTGTTAATTTAGTGAATTAATTATCATGAATAAGTAAATGGCCCACTCCTTGGGGAACACAAGTAGTCCTTCTGAAGCAGTGGCCCTCAAACTTTGGCATATATCAGAATTATCTAGAGTATTAAAGAGGAACACAAAGGCTGGGCATATTGAAGTAACATAGGGCCTGGGTGGTTGCATTTTTGTCCAGTTACCAAGTGATCGTGATACCAAGCAAAGTTTGAGAGCTTCTGTCCCATGGCTTATTTCAGCTGTACCATTTTCCTACTTCTCAAAGCTCAGCCAAGGAAGAGTCCCAGATTCATGTCTCCCTTTCACCCATTTCCTGACCTAAAGCAACGGAGTTTAAGGCCAGTTACCCTTGCAGATCCAAATGGCCTCTAAGCTGGCTTCTGGGTCACATTTTCTCCTCTGTATGCCTGGTTCCAGGCCCGAGCTTAGATTCGTATTTTCTTCAGTGTTCTAGTCACCCAGACACAGGTGCCCTTCTTCCCAATGCCAGCTCTGTGGCCAGTTACCCCTTATTTTTCCCAGTCCCTCTGGCAGGGTCCTGACTTTTAGTCACTGAAATCTACTTCCACATGAATATCTCCTTAGAGATTGACCTGGACTATCGGATTTTTGCACACTACCCAATAGCATTCTCACACAGGATGGGGTTTTTAGCATGCCCCAGTGATTCTTTCTGCCTAGAATTCACACTTCTGTGTACTTCCTTCTTATTGAATGTTGCTGGACTTACTGATTTACTTGTAATGAATAGGAAACGGCAGAAGTGATAGGATGTCATTTCAAAGATGAAGTTACGGAAAGACTGTGGCTTCCACCTTGGCAATGTTTCTCTCCCATTTTTTCTTTTGGATCGCTTTATCCCGGAAGCATACAGCTGCCATGTCAGGAGGCAGCTTGTGGAAAGGCCCACTTGGCCAGGAACCAACGGCCATGGAACAAATTGTTGGAAGAAGTGCGATAAGCTTTTTTATGAGCATAAAAATCCCATTGGACAGTTTAAGCCAGGAATCAGTGTTAACAAGCTCGAAAAGAAAGACTCACCTCTAGTTCTTATTTTATGAAAGGAGATACACAAAAGAACGATCCTCATGAAACGTCCTGCAAGTGCCCACAAAACAAATTGTTGGAAGAAAAAAGATAAACCTATGTGAGCTTAAAAATCTATTATTAAGAATCTGCTGAAATGTCTTCTGGCTTGTTTTAGAATATACAGAGCCAACTTCCTGCTTTTATACGTAGGGCTTCATTCCTTAAGAGCAAGGAACAGAGAATACAAAGATTGAAACATTGTCTTCTTAGGAGTTCTTGAAGTTAGTTTGGCATTCATCTGTCTTAGAATGAGAAAACAATGTTAAAACTGTGACCACACAGAAAAGGCTGTAGAATAAAAATAAAGTATAGCATATTGGGAATTATAATAATTGAGTCACAAATTCCACAGAGCAGGAAAAGAAGTTCCAACACTGTGACAATATTGCACAGTACCCAACTTGTGGTTATTTCTAAGAAAAATATTCTAACGTTTTTCACATGTAATCAGCTTTTTACTCAAGTAATCAAACCTAAAACACTTTGCAGTTTTTAAACTAATCTATCTTGATTATAATTTTATCTTTTTAAAACTTTATTACAGATTCGTTTTTTTCTAAAAAGTCTTTTTCTAGCTTTCAAATATTTAGCAACTGAGCAATCATATATATATATATATATATATATATATATATACCAGTGGGGATCATATTATTAAATATTTTTATGTGTAAACACTAAATTTATAAAAATCCAATTTTCCATTTCTGGACTGAATTCTACGTACCTTTTAGAGAGCCGAAGAAAATAAAGTTTCCTTCCAGGTCTTCTTCACTTCTTAGTATTAACATAATTCAAGTATTTTTTCCAATACTACAAATATATCCAACATCAAAATGGTACAAGATCCTTTTGAAGTCAGCAAACTACTTCAAGAAAGCAAATGGTATACTTTTGAAAGCTGTTTTAATTGATTTAATCTACAAGGGCACTGCGCAGACCCCACAATTTCACCACTCTTAATACTTGCTTGTTTTTTATTTATTTATTATTTATTTGCAGAAAGACTTTATTAATTTGTCAGCATGAGATAGCATTTGTTATGGGTTAAGCTGTGACACCCTCCTCCCCAAACGATACTTTGAGATCCTCCTTGATGGGATCTATTAATATGAGTTTTTTTGGAATTAGGCTTACTTGATGACTTTGGCATGAGATTCTTCGGGTAATTATATCTAAATTATGTTTAAAAAGAATAATCTTTTGGGAAAAAAGAGAAGGGAAAGACTGAATATGTAGTTTTAATCTTATGAAGGGCACATTAGTTTATGAGGATGCTTTTTCTCACTGGAGACCATCACATTTATAACAAGAATATTTATTACTTTTGAATAAATGAGATGGGGCAAATTTCCATTAAACACAGTAGAATAGGAAGTTTTATGATAATAAACAAGAAAAATTAGGTTATTTTTAAGAAGGAAGTAGCATTTTTATTTCTTAGAAAAGAGGAGTTAAGTGTGAATGGGAGGGAGGGAGGGAAAGAGAATGAGAAAAAAAAAACTCTGGAAAATTTTGAAGAAACAAAAACAATCAGAATATTTTTAGATAATGAAAAAAATGATGTCTTGTGATGAAGAGATGAAGCTGAAGGTAAGTCATACCAAATCTCCGGGAGTTATGATTCTGTCAGAGTCCCCTCTCCATGATAAAAGCAAGAGGCCATGATGATAATCACTGTGGGAACCTCTAAGATAAGGATTTATCTCCAAGAATAGCAATAAAAAGCTGACAAGTACAATTTAATTATGATGGAGTAGGTCTTGACTGACTGTAAATCTACCTCTGGGGTGTGTATGAAAATTAAGATGCAGGAGTATATGTTTTAATTTATAGGATTCTTCTTTGGACTGCTTATAAATCAAAAGAATGGCAGAAATTTCAAGGACAAAACACATGCTCTGATCATTTTTTGAGCCCTTCTTTGGTGGGTTGGGTTTTTTCCATTGATTCTATAAAGTCAGTGAGCCAGAATGAATAATTTATTCTTTCCTTTATCAAAGGAAAACACTAAAATATAAATCCAATTATGGCTAATGATTTTTCTTATGTTATATTTGAGATAATTTGCTTGCATTTGCTATCATGTTTCAATATGGGTAAATATGAAAATTGTTGCCTAGTCCTTGTTCTTATTCCTCACTCCATCCAAATATTTTTAGAGCCTCCCATGATAATGCAATAACCAAGTGACAACAAAGACTAGGGAATATATTAGTGCAGGAACTTAGAGAAAGCCAACATAATGAAAGAGGGGCTGGAAGACCTGAGGTATGCAGGGATGGCTGCCTAGTTCACAATAAATCAGGGATTAGATCTTCCCTCCCAAATCTATGTCACCACTCTACTCAGATGTAATGTGCTCCTGTATTCTGATCACAGTGGTTAAAGCAATGGTTCTCAATCAGGGAACACTTTTATCCAGCAGAAGCTGTTTGGAGATGTTAGAGGCATTTTTGTTTGCACAGCCTAGTGGGGGGTGGGGGGAGGGGGTGCTGTTGATACCTAGTGGGTAGAGGCCAGGAGGACTGCTAAACCTCCTAGAATACACGGACAACCATCCACAGCACACAGTGAGCTGGCCCAGAATGTCACAGTGCCTGGGTGACCAATCCTGATTAAAGGACAAATCAAGCAAGGTCAGTCAGAGCTGTTCCTTAAGAGTTTCGAATTTGTGTTTTAGATCTTAAAGATGAGAGAGTGATGTTCAGCCTCCCTGCATGACAAAGCTTGGCAAACGGCATATCCAGAAACCGCCTCATGAGTGGCAGACAGCGAGGCACCAGGAAGCAGAGTCCTGGGAGCTTTCAATTCCATCTCTTATGTCTCCCAAGTACAATCCAGCTTTTTCCAGTTAGGTTATCTAAGTAGATATACATTCTCTACTTGGTAGGTAAAGCATCACAGTCTTCCTTATAACCTGTCCCCAGTGTACGGAGAGGCTAGGGCACGACGTTGGCCCTACAGACGCACCGTCTAGGGTAGACTGCGTGCTCTTTGTGTCTCCTCTCCGTGGAGAGAGCTCTCCCACTGCCGGGGTCCTCCAAACCTTTTTATTCCACTGCCTAAACTTGTGTGGTCTAGGCTACCTCAGGGCAGGGGCAGGCCCTTGTCAGGCTGCAGCAGTTGTTAAAGAAGCTAATGTGTGTAAGTTATATTAGGTTAAGCTTGCTCCAAACTCACAGTCAGGATTCATCTTTCTGGAACTTTCTGAAAATGAACACTTTCACTACCAGACCTTGCTGCTTCTGGGATGTGAGCTAATTTCAGAAAGGTCCAATGTGGACTCAGAAGATCCCCCATGCTTCTTCCTCTTCTGATTTGCTAGGGCCAGGCCTCAAGTCTTGGCTGACCTCCCTCTGCCTTCTCACAGTGTTTACAGGGGGAGGAGCAGGGAAGACCCATCTCCATGTTCCTCGTCCCAACTGAATCCCCTCATCCCCAAGGCTCTGAATACCATCATTTCAGGCTGTTTTGCTGAGGCAAACAAAAGGCTCTTTTACACATTTATCCTGGGGCAAGTTGGCCAGCCTAGATGGGTATAATTAGTAAGGTCCGTAATAATCTGCTCAAAGGTGAAGAATCTGGGCTCCTACTGAGGGCTGTTTCTTTCCCTGAAAAAAAGAAAATAAATTACTTTCTGTTAGGACATCTCTTTGATAAGATGCTCTCACAACAAAAGTTCCTATCTCAATACAGTTTCACACCGCACACTTGAAGATAAATCATCCAACAACCCTCTCAACTGTCTTTACTCAAGTTGGCTTTTACCGATTTTGTGATGCAGAGAGAATCCTTTCAATAGTGTGTTTAAAATAGTGTAAAATCACACTGCTGGTCCTAGAGATTTATGAGAGAAAACAGTGCTCCAGGGAAAGCTGCCACACTCACCTAGGATCCATCCCTCTCCTTCCCTCCTTCCTTCCCTCTTTTCTTCCCTCCCTCCATCATTCTTTTCCACATAACAACCCTAATGAACTGTTAACACAAGTCCATCTGGTATTCTGAAATAATTTAGTTTTAGAATTGTAACAAATGAAAATCTTTTTAATATTTCCAGATTTGATGGGCTTATGCGCAATTAGAATAAAAGCACTTATTAGCTGTCAATTAATAAGGGGTTAGAATTTGTCTTGTCTCCTTTCTGCTATTTTCTCTACCCCAAAAAGGAAACAAACTAGAAAATGACAGAGAAAGATTTAATTTCTCCTCAATGTACTCATGACTCCATGTGGCTTTTTCCCCCATGATTACTTTCATTTAATATTTTTTAATTACCATTATAGATGTTAAGTTGACATTGAAGTTAAACCCTCAGATCATCAATAAAATGCACTGCTCTTGCAAATTCTTTATTGTGGCCAAAACCTTGACATTGAAGCCTATTGGTAGCCACAAACTTCTATATACTATAAGCAACATTTAAAGATTTTTTTTCTGAATCTTGCTCACTAAGGTAATAAGCCTTATATTTTCACTCAGCAGATATTAAAAATGCTTATATGAGAGCATTATGGAATCAATCCTAAAGTAAGGATTGGCAAATTTCTCTCTCTGCCTCTCTATGTCTCTCATGAATAAATAAATAAGATAAAATCTTTAAAAGAAAAGAAAATTAAAAAAATAAAGCAAGGCAAATTTTATAACAGTTATTTCTATCTTTGACAAATGGAAATTTTTCAAGAAAAATCTTTGCTTATATGCTCTCTTTCTCAATCCATACCCATAGGGATTCACTACATGCAGGAGGCAAAGGCAAACTATATGTAAAATATGCCTGAGAACTAGAGGTCCTTGGTGCCCTGAGCAACACAGTTCTCGAATTAATGTCTGTAACAGTCATGTTGTAATTTCTTGTCTATTCCTGATGCACACAAAAGTAGAATACATTTATGCTACATTTTTTAAAACTAGGAATAAAAGGGATCCCTGGGTGGCGCAGCGGTTTAGCGCCTGCCTTTGGCCCAGGGCGCGATCCTGGAGACCCGGGATCAAATCCCACGTCGGGCTCCCGGTGCCTGGAGCCTGCTTCTCCCTCTGCCTCTGCCTGTGTCTCTGCCTCTCTCTCTCTCTCTGTGTGACTATCATAAATAAATAAAAAATTTAAAAAAAAACTAGGAATAAAACATTCAACATTTCTTTGTTTGCTCTCTATATATATACACACAAAGCTCCAGAACTACCTACACGCATGTGCACAGAATTTTTTAATGTTATTGTGTATTTCAAGCCTAAATATGTTCTAAAACATTCTCTTCATCAAAATCCATTTTAGCTTTTCTGTCTTTTCTCTATATCCACAGATAATCTGATACTCTAAAGCACAAGCCTAGCATTAAGTAAAAGCCAAAAGTAGATTCTAACAGATTTATGACACTTTTGAATGAGGTGAACATTGTCACCCCCACATCTGATTGGAAGACCATCCATGTTTGCCCTAGGTGAGGCTTCCTTCTGTGTTCACACTGTGTTCACACTTCTCTCTTGAAAGTCTTCATTTCTCTGAGTCTTTATACCCTGTTCTGCAGCCTGGCTTCCTGGGGCCACAGAGGTCTTAGAAGGGTTGACCACCACTCAAAAAAGGAGAGTAAAGGACCCTGAGATCTGCCTACCCTTCATGTCTCATTTTCCAGTAAAAAAAGGGGGAGGGTGGGGATGAAATAAAGAAGGTTCAATAAGCTTGGTCCTAACAACTTATTTCAGTGAGGTTTTTGTGTGTGTTTATTTACTTAATAATTACTCAATTTACAAGGAAAAATTTGAGCTTACAGGGTTTTATTTTGTGGAATGAGGTCCTCTATATGTTTTTTAAAATAATTCAAGAATTTCATTATAGCTATCTTTATAGTATATTTTAAGTTAAGTGACTCAAAAATTCATAGAGGTAGGGGAAAAAGACATGATGTGTATATTTTCTCAGCAGTAGATATATGAATGTTTCATATCTTAGCTATAATATATATATATTCTAAATTATAATTATTATTCAGTTCCTACCCTCTACAGTTAAAATTAAAATCTGCAATAATCTATAACACATAGGCATATACTGTAAGAAATTAAGAACAAGGACCCTAACCAGCTAAAGATCAATATAATTCATGAAACAAAGTGTACTTCTAGAAAACCAGTAATTCCAAAGATCTGTGAGCATCTGTAATAAAAATTTTTCAAAATCATTTAGTAATCTTATCTTGAAGACCAGCAATTATCCCGTTGACTTGAATGTCTCCTTTAATTAATTAATTGTCCTTAAGACTAATTATGTTCCCTTCATATTGCAAACAAATGAAATCCTAAGGAATTTTCCTGTATTGGCCTATATGAATCAAATAAAAGATCTAAACTTTTCAGACTCAAGGAAAATATTTTGAGAATCAAGGATCTGAAGTCTTCACATTGGTTCATTCCACTTTTGCTTTATGGAGGTGTTTTGGTTCCTTCTCTGAATCAGACTTACCTGCCCTAGGAATCATTTCTCTAAAATTCTACTCTTTTTATTATACAGAAGCATTCTTCCGAGAATACTTGTTAATTGCTAGTTTATACTATTATCCTTCACAGGTGATCTCTATGTAAGGGACAAGTCACATTTCTGAGAACACTATTTTCTTGAAAGGGATTCAGTGCTATAATCAAAAGTAATAAATTGAATGATGAGATCTTAGGAATAGTTATACGATAGTAGAAAGATATTGTTTGTTGAGGAAACTTCTTTTTTCCCCTTTCATTACTATATATTTACTGCAAGTTACTCTACACTTATTTTTTGGCATGGTCACAACATCAATATGATAATACATGATAAATGTCTGATAGCTTTGTAAAAGGAACTTAATATAGATATACTTTTTGGAGGAGGTTCTTCATATCCAAATTTATTTAGCAGTTATTTCATATATTTCAATTTATTGTTAGTATCTCTTTTTCATGATTTAAAAGCAATTAGATTTGATGTGAAAATACACTCTCCCTTTTTTCTTTGCTATATACTTTTAAAATGTTCTTAGTACCTAGCAATTTTATGTGTGACTAGGAATAGAAAGAAGATTTCCCATGTTTTCTTGGTCCTCACCTTGACCAAAAGTCAACTGTGTTTTTAAATACAGAGCTTTGGGTTGCAAAATGCTTGAATTTAATAAACAAATGAGCTCTTCTTTATAGGTCACCTAACCTTGTTGCAGGAGAAAATAAGAGAAAAAGGCTTTTTTGTGATTGTGTATTTGGGGAAATTTGTAAGGGAAAGGACAAGTTTAGAGTCTGCTTGATTCAGGTCACACATGCCAACAATCCATTCCTGAAGAGCTATTCCAATGTGAAGTATGTTGCCCAGATGGTGCCCAGTGAGTGAGTATAGAGGCCTCTAGTGACAACCTCTAATGAATGACCTCTCTTTCCCCATCAACTGGCAACTCAGTCTTCAGATAGGTAGGAACTCTAAACTGTCTGTCTCAGAGCCACCATCTTTCTAATTGAGAAATGATGAGTAACAACACCTTCACCTGCCAAGATTCTATCCAGGCCACATCTTAGGGAAGAGTATTTACTTTTTCCATTAATCTATTTTTAAATATTTACAGGGTATGAATGTTGTGTTGTTATCTGCCTTTATGAATTAAGCCTAAAAGTGACCCCAAAACAGATAACTAAAATGAACTCAGGGCAAATGTAGGAAAGAGAAACATTCCTATTCTAACCAGAAATTAGCTCAGGTATCAAGGAGCAAAGGTATCCAGCTGAGTTATAAAGATTCATTTCATTACTTACGGTAGAGAATAAAAATTCATCTAAGTGTATTAATGATAGAATTCTGAGTTTAAATGACGGTTAACCTCTAAATTACGACGCTCAGACATGTGATAGTTAAATGGTAGCTGTTAAATAGAAAACAGTTATACATACACAAATGTTTTTAATTTTAGAATGATTGGGGCACCTGGCTGGCTCAGTTGGGAGAACCCTCGATCTCAGGGTTATGACTTTGAGTCCCACATTGGGTCTACTAGAGATTACTTAAAAATAAAATCTTTAAAGAAAAAAAAAAAGGAAGCCTGCTAAGCAAATTGTAATTTTTTTTATGTGAACCCTCTTTATAGCACACTGAGGATCTGGGATTTTTCCTGCATCCTTTAACTGAAATTCCATAGAGAGATATTTGAATATAGTTCTGCCAAACAGTGCATAGAAGGTTTGTAAAAAGGAGTATTGAGCAGGCTTTAACAGATACTCATCGTGTCAAAATTTACCAACAAAATAAATATTCTCAGGGACACTATGGATAGAACCACGTTGGATATCCTTGACATGTACAACTGCATAGCTTTAAAAATTGGATCTTGATGGAGATGGGTAAAATGAGTTACTCTGGCTTATTTGCAAACATAAGTAATTTTTGAAAATCTGAGTTTGCTTTTTTAATTTAAAGAAATGCATTTTTAGTGTAGCCAAAATATCCAGATGCATAAAATAAAAAATTATGCATATTGGAAATGAGACAGTCACGGTCTCCTGGTTTTCCATTTCAATTAGGCAAATATGGATTTGGTAGGTAGCATGTCTCCTGAAAATGGGGTTACATTTTATAAGAGTGATTAAGTGGTCCAGTGCTCAAAGAGTGAGATAACATTTTGAAATCAGCCAAGAACTCAAGGCACCTAGAAAAAGTTGATGAGTGCTCTTAGAAGGATCTTATGAGCAAGTTAGTTTCAATTTTCTGATTACTGCAACAGAGAAAAAGAGACCACTACTGCCATCTGTTGGTCAAATCGAACATCATCAGCAAAATCTTCCCCCCAAAATGTGAAGGACTCTTGCTAACCCAGACAGTACTAATTCTGGATGAACCTAGTATTCTGTTAGAATATCAAACAAAAGGCTATTGTTCAAATAAGCTTCTCTGTGCACTGTTCCTTCCCAGTGTTTTATGTTTAAGAAAGGAAGAATGTTTGCATCCTTACACAAATCGAGAGATCTGCAAAAACAGTCCCGCTCATAATTAAAATAACGGTTCACTGTTTCAACATATGTGAATGTGCGTGTAAGAGAGAGTGACAGAAAGAGAGAGAGGGAGAGAGAGAGAGAGAGATGAGTAGTGGAAAAGGAGGGCGGACAAGGAGAGAAGCTGTGATCCAACAGTTATTTCTGGTATGGGGCACAGGTAGTTTAGAATACTTTTTTTAAATCATTCTGATTGAAAGCATTATCTTCAGAAAATGACCTTCAGCTAGGATGCCAAATTCTAGTTCTTTGTTATTCAAAGCATGTTATTGAAAGACCCCAAATCAGTTGCATCAACATCACCTGGTTGATTGTTAAAAATTCAGTCTCCGGCTCAATCCTAGAGTCAGAATTTAATTAAGAAATTCATTTTTCAGAATCATAATCTTCATTTTAGGGGTGGATGGCTCAGTGATTGAGCGTCTGCCTTTAGCTTAGGTCATGATCCCAGGGTCCTAGGATCAAGTACCACATCGGGCTCCCCTCAGGGAACCTGTTTCTCCTTCTTCCTGTGTCTCTGCTTCCCTCTCTGTGTCTCTCATGAATAAATAAAAAAAAATAATAAAATAAAAAAGAATTATAATCTGCATTTAAAAAAAAATTCTAAGATGGTATGTCAAAGTTTAAGAAAGGATATTTTATGTTGCTCTCATTAATGCATCAAAACAGATTGTTTGACATGTTTGCCTTAGATTTATTGATTCTAACATATACATTTTTAAATTTATATTTTAACATCTTTGAAATTAGGTTATGTCTTATAATCTATAACATCTCATATTTTAGCTAGCAGTAGCGTTTTTTACTCTAGTGGTACATACCATAATGATACATCTTGAAATTGATGGAATCTTTTAAAAAAAAAGAAATTGATATAGTCTTTGACTATATGAAATATAGTAGGCACCATTTTGTTAAGAGGAGAAAGAATATAGTAGGGTGCAGCATATGGTAGGTAACAATAAAAATAGCTAATACTTTCTGAGCCCTTGGTACACATACATTCTGTTAGGTCGTGCATTTTCTGCTTAATCGTGAAGCACTATACCTAGCTCCATTTTCTAGATAGAAACTAAGACTTCAGTTAAATAAATTTCCACATCACCATATGGACTATGTTAGATTCAGATACAGTCAGGTCTCTCTGATTCCGGAGGTCATGCTCTAAACCACGTAGCTATGGCTTCTGACAGATTCTTCTGTTACTGGAGGAGAAGTAGCAGGAAAGGCTGGAAATGAGAAAGAATTCGAAGGAGGAGGAGACATTAAGGTACATGACCTTAGAGTTGGTGATTTGGGAGGCTAGAAATACAAGAAAAGTATACGTCAAAAAGAAGGTGATATTCAAAACTACCAATGTATAAAGACTTTTCAAAACTCTTTGAAAGAGTTGAAAGAATAGGGCAGGCTGCAGTGCGGTTGTAAGCGAAGCACCTGGGAGTGGGCAAAGAGTGCTACTACTGGTGGTGAGGAGTCAGTCACCTGTCATTGCTGAGTGACCCTGCTGCATTGTCAAGGGCCATCTCTCTGCAGTTATTGTAAATCCATACATAGTGAGCACATGGGAAAAAGCAATGGGAATTTCCATTTCCCAGTGTTTTATTTGCATCCATAGAGTTTTCTTCTTTTTAATTGCTCCATTATTTTAATGTTACACAAAAATAAGAGTATTTCCTATGGTCATACAATCCACATCTTACCCCCTACCTTTTGACCACATGCCACGACTGCAACCTTCATAAACTACTTTTCTCAGTGAGATCACCACAGCTCCAGTTTGAAGATTCTCAAGGAAAATGATGACAATAATCTCTATCATCAGTGGGATACTTGCTGTTTCCCAGGTACCATGACAAGACCTATCTGTATGACAACCACCATGTTACTATGCCCATTTTAAAGATGAGGAAAAAAGAGGCTTACAGAACTTGAAATCTTAATGTTGCACAAACTGTAAGTGATACAGATGAAAGTTCCTAATTTGTATTTGTATGATCAACCGGTAGGGGAGGCAGTTAAGCAGGCATGAACAAAATTGCTTCACACATAACAGAGGTAACTTAAACGGTGTCTAGTTTGCATGCAGCAGTCTGGTTTTTAGTTCTCCTAGGTGAATTATTAACAAGGTCCCTATGCACTCTCAAGATTGTCCTGGATTAAAAAATAAGCCATGTGGTCAATCTTCAGATAGTGAAATATGACAATTCAGGAACAATCTGCATTAGCCCTCATTCCTACTAAGTTTGGGTAATTAGGTTATTTTGTGCACCTCAGTCAAGTAAATGGCTACCAAATACTTAAACCGGAAAGATAAGCAAAGAGGTATTTGCATGACCTGATCCAAGCCACATCCAAATGTGATCTCTAATGAACAGCAGCAGCCGACCTCTAGATTCTCAGGACAGGAACTGTCTTTTCTCACATCATTCGGAAATAAGCATATTTATTACATTAAGTAATATTGTAAATATTGCTAATAATGATACTGATAATATCTTCCCATTAGAGTTAGCATTCACTGTTGTGTAGGCCTCTACCTGCTGATAAATTGCCCACAGGCTAAATCAAGTCTAGTATAAATACTCCAGTGTACCAGGCAAAAAGAATAAAACACGCACAACTTCAAAATAATTATGGCAAAAAGCCATTTCCTATTGTCACTAAGTGTTTTAAAGGTTTTTATAATGTAATGAAAACATGCCCTAGCGATTTGTTGTTTTGTGATATATGTTTTCTTTTACAATTGGAAAATTTATTAAATAAACAGTCCATCATCTTAATTGGTATGAAAGCATGCCTGAGTCCTGAGCAGAATGAATTCCCTCAGGTACGCTTAGAAGAAGATCTGTTCAGCTTAAGAGGCTCTTTCACGCTGGGTGAATACTGTCCCAATCAGTTTATCTCTGTCAGTCTAGAAACACTTTCTGTATTTTCATATATTTCTCCTGATGCTATTTGAATACATAATCGAGGAATATAGTCACCAAGTGACTTTTTTTTTCATGTGTGCATCAGTGGAATATTATTTTCAAAACATAAAAGTAAAAAAATACTAGCACAATTATAAATGGAGAAAAAATAGGAGAAAAAAAGTAAGTCACAATGATCTTTTTCATGTTGAAAGAGAAGTCTGTTCTGAAACTGCAAATAAGGGTCTTAGATTTTGTGTTGCTAAATTCATTTTGGTGAAGCATGTTGCAAACCCAAACTTCCTTAGTCAATGCGGGTCATTTCAACTGTTTTCATTTTGCCCTCTCAATGGTGTAAAATGTGCTTCTTTTCTTAAAGGAAAGTTCTCAAGCATTGCTTATATAAGCATGATCTTAATCTCTGACTTTGTTTTTTCTTGAAAAATGAGGAAGTTATGTTAGACCAGTAGAAAAGTCAAGGAAGAAAAAGTCCATGATCTTTCTGGAATATTTAGATTGTATTACATAAAAAATGGCTTACTCTATCCCTAGAATGCACTCTTAGCCTTGAACTTCATAGTTGATTTTCTACTTTTGTCATGTAGCTTTCTGTCCCTTTCTCAATTGTATTAATAAGGTTATTTGCCAGGTGATTTGACCATATTCCTATTGAATCGCTGCAATCATCTGTATTCCAGGTGTTGTTCATATCTTTTTGTTCTCATTGTTGTTGTAAAACTGAGATTAGTGTCCTTATCTTCCTAAGGTCATATATCAACAATTATAGCAAGATTTCTTTGATTTAAAAAGGCCATTGTAAGAGCTACCAGTTATTTAGGCTTACCATGTGCCAGGCACTTTATAAATTATCTCAACAAAACTACAAATTATCATCATTTTACAAATTAAAAAATTAAAATATAGAGAAATGAAGGAATATTGATGCAAGATGGCTGAATCCAAAGACCCAGAGGGTCATCCCGCAGAACCCACCAAGAGGATCCCTGGCTTCGTGAAAGACAGAAATCAAACTCTAGCTGAGAGGAAGTATGAGCAGAGTTTATTGAGGATATATAGAGAACGAAGATATATAGAGAGTATAAAACAAATAGAATATCTAGGAGACTTGGAAAGGAGGGAAGAATGAGTCTCATCCTTCCTTGAGGCCTAGGGTTTTCACTAAGGACTGTGGTCCAAGGTATGTATGTTCTCAGGCATCCAGGAATAAAGATGAGCGCTTAGGTGTCCTTTATATGTCATGTATGGTCTGGAGCCAGGGGTCTTTGGAAATGTTCATGATGATCCCATCTAGTCACTCCTTAGATGTTATTGTGCTGGAAGACTCCAAGGAAATCATTAACTCCTTGACCTTTATAAGGAGGACATACAGCGGGGCACCTGGGTGGCTCAGTGGTGAGCCACTGCCTTTGGCTCAGGGCGTGATCCTGAGGTCCTGGGATTGAGTCCCACGTTGGGGTCCCCTCTGGGAGCCTGCTTCTCCCTCTGCCTCTCTCTATCTCTCTCTCTCTGTCTCCCATGTATAAATAAATAAAATGAAAAAAAAAAAGGAGAGCATACAATATCCGAACAAGAAGCCATATATAGGGCGGGGGTGCAAGTTCCTAGCAAAAATAGAAGCAGGGAAAGGAGCAAAAAAGCAGTTTTTTCCATGGGGTCCCTTTAGTTTCTCTGTCTTAATATGAAGTATATATTTAATGAAGGGTAATGAAGTATAGCTAAAGGCTACAGCATAGGGTTTGGATTTGAACTCTTCTTGTGCGGTACAAAGTTTGTTCTTTTTTTCACTATACTAATTTTGTGGCAAGTGACTAATCTGTTATAGGAAAATACAAACAATTCAAGCCCTAGAAAAGGTGAGATGTGAGGAGTGGTTACCACTAAAGAAAAAGTGGTATCTCTTTAAGGTAGAAAAGATCTAAATATGAGGACTAATTTAGGCAAATAATAACCATGGACATACTACTATACATTGTCCAAGTACTTACAAATTTTGTAGAAGGTAATTTTGCTTTAGACAAATTGCATATATAATTTGAATTTCTCCCTGATGTAAAGGAATTTATTCACTCCCTCAGAGCAAAATAAACTAAAAAATGCCAACTGATAGCCTTATCTTTAGTTTATTAGAAAATCATACTTAAGTAATACCGATGACTCAACCCTCATTTATTCAACTTTACTCTTAGTTTCTCTTTTGGAAGAAAGATCCTCATGATAATTTAAACAATATAAAACTTAAAACTTTTGAAATCTGTTTCTACATGGAAATATTTGTTCTGTTAAAAAGAAAGCTATAAGCCCAAGATAGAGTCATTTGCCCCCAGAACAGCAAAATAAGGCTCAATTGCAGCTTCAACTTTTCCAAGGGTGGAATTTTAGGCCAATCAATCTGGAATTTTCTGTTTAGCACCAATGAGGTAATCGGTCACATGGGCCCTCTCAAATTCCTCCCAATAAAAGATTAACTGCTCCACCAGTAAGACCCCTGGCCCCCATCCCAGGGAACGTGATCTTACCTGAAATAATTCTTTCTTTTCTTTTGCTAATAACTTCTTGCCCTACCCTCTTTCCCATAAAAACCTCCCATTTTGTATAGCTTCTCCGAGGAGCTTCCCTCTACTTGCTGCCCTATTCATAAATTGCTTCATAAAGCCAATTAGAAATTTACTTGGTTGGGCAGCCTGGCTGGCTCAGCGGTTTAGTGCCCGCCTTCAGTCCAGGGGGTGATCCTGGACACCCAGAATCGAGTCCCACATTGGGCTCCCTGCATGGAGCCTGTTTCTCCCTCTGTCTGTGTCTCTGCCTCTTTCCCTCTTTCTGTGTGTCTCTCATGAGTAAATAAATAATTTTTTTTTAAAGAAATTTACTTGGTTTAAAAGACAGTTTCTTTCTTGTTTTTCCCCCTATTTACATATTGTTTTATTACCCAAAACAATAAGATTTTGATTTTATAAAGTAAAAATAAAAATAAAGTTCAGGTGATTATCAATATACAAAGCTCCTCCACATAGAAGTACAAGGCAGGGGACAAAGGTTTATTTTCTATAATAAGTTATCTCGATTACCTTCAAGTATCAATTAAAAGCACTGTATAAGCACTATAAAAGCACCTTTCCTGTCTTTGTCTATAGCTATAGTAAGAGAGAAAAAAGTTAATTTTACTAGTTAATACTCATGGTTTGCTTAATTTTGAATTGGGAAAAATTTAATAGTTTTGGTACATGGTAGAAATTATGTTTATTTTAGTCTTGAGACCCTGACATATTGTTCTAGCACATGGTAGTCAGAGACCCTTATTTATGCATTTAGGTCATGTTTTTGTTTATGCCTTAGTATTTTTAAAAATACCAGATCAAATTGTAAGCCAATCCATAATGTCTTCTGCATAACTGTGTAGGAGTTAAACCACAAATGTTATTTATATTTACATTGGGCAGCCCCACCCGTTGGCTGTCTCCACAGCCCTGGTTTTACTAGGACTGACAGTCCTGGGTAGCAGTGGCGCCACTTCCATTTGGTATAGCTGTCTTCAGGGGACTTTCCCTTCTGCTGTCTTTTCTTTGGCACAAACCAGTGAATGAGGTCATGCAAAAATGTGTGGCTAGTCATTGGGGATGACTGGGACTGTGATAATGAAGACAGTTAATCTGGCGGTGTGTTCTATGGTTTCTGAATTATCTCTTCTCTATACAGGTTTTTGGCTGACTTGATAAATGTGTGCTAAGCTTTATACAGTCAGAAGCAGTGCACGTAAGAGCAGGGTACATGAAGTAACGTACCGTACTACAGAGAAGTTATCTCAGTCGTCCAGCTGGTTGGCAAATTCTCATTGAGCTTTCCAAATAGCCCTTTAGTTTAGCATTTATGCAGACATTACTTCGTTGAAGTTATAAACTATACTCTATGGTTGTATCTACACTCCTGTTAAGTTCCAGGTATACTGATGACCTAGTTGCATAACAGCACAACACTTTCATATAAGTCTACAGATTTGTGAACTGGAAAAAGCTTTAGGTGTTTTCAGAGGAGTTACCAGTCAATCATAAATACTTATTATGAGAGCTTACTATGTGCCCAGAATCTTTAAAAGAAGGGGAGAGGGAGAGGAGGAGGTGAGGAAAAAGGGGATTGTTTATAAGTCCAACTGGGGTAATAAGACAAGCAGAAACTGACTGAAGTATGAAAAAAGTTTCAGAGAATTTAAAACTGACTTCAGCTTCATCATCAGATTAGGTTTGGTGCAGCAGGTAAATTGGTAGCCCAGCACTGAAAGTTGACTAGGAATCACAGTGATGAATTTAAAGGGTAATTAATACCAGCAAGTAGCATTCAGAGAGTCTCTGTGATATTCATCGTGCTATGTGATTGTACACGATGTGTGGAAACAAAGTGATATAAGATATCCTCTTTTGACTCAGGATTTTGCAATCTGACCAAAACCTCTTATCAACAGAAAAACAAATAGTAATATATCCCAACAGATTATAATGCTAAATAGGAGAGTCTCACAGTAAGCACAACATAAAGACAAAAGAGTGGGATTAGGTGGTCAAGAAAGAATGCATGAATGAGGTGGAATTTACAAGGGTCTTTAATAGGTAAGCTGGTCTTGGGTATGTAAAAAATAAACCTCCAAGCATTTTTTTTTTATCTCCAACATGCATATTAATTAAAGAGACATGATTTGTGTCAGGAATAGTAGGAATACATGGGAATTAAGGACAAAGAGTTATGAATTTTAGAGTCGTAAGTTTGGAAAACACTAGACTATTACCCAGCTCAAATGTGGCAATTGCTTCACAACCATGAAGCCTCTACAAAAATCACGTTGCAGTAACAAGGAGTACACTATTACGTAAATTACGCCTGGATTGGGTAGAACTATCCACATCAGACTTAAAAGTTTATCTAAGAGGCAAAGAATCACTGAAAAAATTAAGGAGGTAAAATGTGTATTAAAATATATCTGAGATGCTAAGTATTAAAATCTTTCAATCAATATTCCAGTTTTCAGATCCAATTAGAAGACATGAGCAGGCAGATGAATGAAAAAGCTATTGAATCTGTCAAACTGTAAGGGGGTGAACATTAGCTAAAATGTTGTGGCGGTAGGAAAAGCGAAGTGATGGGCCTATTGTCAAGAGTTAAGAGAGGCTGAAGAAAATGCTAGTCTAATAGGAAAAAACATGTTGACTTCAGTGATAGGCATGCTTATTCTGAGTTAACAGTGGGGCAAGATAGAAATTCAGCATAAAGAGGGCAGAGAAGACTGACCTATTCTTGGGTACCAGGTAGAGAGAGAGAGAATGGTATCTCCTCAGCTTCATCACTGAGCATGGGGAGGAAGTCTTCATCCTGCATTATAATGGAAGTTAAGACTGGAATTATAGAAGCAAGTCATAATCATCACAAAATTGAAAAAAGTTATAAATTTCTCTGGTTTGTAAAACTGACAAGTTGGGTTTTATATCCACTTTTCTTCCCACCTACTCAAAAAGATTTCAGATGTGTTTTGTGACCATCTGCATGGCAAAATGCAACCCAGGATGGAACTGCTAGTCTATCCCTTCCTGGTAAGTCTCAGATTCTCACAGCAATGCTTTTGCTTTGTTAAGCGGAGAGCAGTAATAGAGGAATTTACATATATATGTTTCTTCTTTGCAGAATGAAGCAGCCTTAAAATTCTGTGCTTCTACTCTCTCCTCCTGCTTCCAGACACTAGGCAAATAAGAAAAGAGAGAGAGAGAGGGGAAAGAAGGAAGGAAGGAAAGAAAGACTTCCTTCTATATCTAATTTCTGCCTCCAGATGAATACCAAAAAAACTTGATGTGATAGCAGGCTGAAGATGAGCATAAAGCCAATAAGTGGAGAGATCAATAAACAATATGGCCAGATCCATTCCATACAACACTTTTTATTGCACCATATTGAATTAATACAAATGCCTTTGGTACAATAGCCAAATTATTTATGAAACAATAGAAAATCTGCTCTTAAGTAGAAAAAAAGCACTGCACATGATTTCAGTGAAAAAAGAACCAGATGTTACACATACTTAAAAAAACACAATCCCATATGCAGTTACCCATGAAATATTCAACACATACATAAGTTTAGGGCTTACTGGCATGATTTCTTTCCTCCCTCTCACCTTCATGCTAATCTTCCACATGTCAGCATTTCTTTGAAATCAGGGTGTGTTAAGAAAGTGGAGTATAGAGAGCCAACTGAGGATTGATTCCAGTTGAAATTTTTGTAGAATGCCCAGGGATGTCCTCATCTCTGAAAGGAAGGGCGTGCAGTCACTACATGACAGGAACGTAGGCTTGCGGGCAGCACTGTGTAGCATTTGCTATCTACAGAACCAGAAATGGATTGACTACTGCAAATAAAATTAATAACTGAGCAATGCAATGCAAGGAAATGGGTTATTTATAGAATCCAGATTCCCCTACTAAAGATGAAAAGGTAGACATAAGATTATCAATTAAATTCCCAGTAGGGAGTGACCTAAAATATCTTAGCTACAAAATCAAACCTATGACTTCAGGGACACCTGGGTGGCTCAGTGGTTGGGCGCTTGCCTTTGGCTCAGTCATGATCCCGGGATCCAGGATCAAATCCTGCAATGGGCCCTCCCTGCATGGGGCCTGCTTCTCCCTCTGCCTGTGTCTCTGACTCTCTCTCTCAGTCTGTGTCTTTCATGAGTAAATAAATAAAATCTTCAAAAGAAAACAAACAAACAAACCTATGACTTCAATCCTGGTGTTCTAATTGAAATTACATTTATATATTAAAGTTTTTGTTTTTGTTGTTGTTTTAAAGACCACATTGACTCAAAAGCAGCCAACTACACCAACCATATGTTTACCCACTTGTTTTTCTCAATTGATACAGAAGCCCCAGGAATTTCCTACATTTAGGATTTTTGTTAACTGTGCTTGCCTAATGTTCTTAGACTTTTGACATTGATTTTATTTTATTTTTCCACACAATTAGATCTGGTGTGGGAATTCTGAAGCCCATAGCCATTGTCAGGAAATACATGGATACTATATCACCCATTCAAAAGTGCAAACCTTTTGTTTTTATATTGGCTTATTCCTTTATAAATTTAACCACATTAGGACTGTCTTATATGCTCACACTGCTTCCAGATTTCTATCTGAAAATAAAAGTCAATCACTCTTCACAGAGTCTCAGGATCCTTGATCTTAAGACGTTGAAAGAGCACTGGAGGCAGACAGCAGTAGGTTTTTCCTAGACTTGTAGCTAAGCCTCTATGGGCAAACCTGAATCCAGGGACTAGGGGACATGTTCTAAGCACAACTATTATTTCACTAAGGGTACAAATGTATCAATCAGCATCTCCTTTTTTTTTTTTTTTTTTTTTAAGTATTAGAACACTGGTAGACAAGCTTGCCCAAATACTTTACAAAACATACATTAAAACATTCCTTCCTTCATTCAAAACATATACTCACTTATTTGGGATTCATTAATTAACAAAGACAGAAAAACTCCTTGGTCTCCATAAAGCACCTCATAAAGAATCAAAGATTATGTAAATGTAGAATTGGATGTGAATATGGATATATACATATATAAGGATAGCTAACTAGAGAGATAGCATTTATATGAGTATATGTGTGTATATATAGATCGCACACACATATGTATACATAAAGAATCAAAATATGCCCACTTATGTATATGCATACATGCAGCTATCTTAACAGAGCATGCACGGTTTCTACATAGGCTTTCTTAGAAGGCAGAGACTTCTATTTTGTTTGAGAACAAGAGTTATAGTCTTGTCAATTTAATCTGCTTTACATAACAAGGGAAAGCATGGTATATGTATAGGCAGAGTATATATGTTCATGACATTTGTAGAATATTCTTCTAAAACTCTTCCATAATCCTTATAATACACTTCAATCCAAAAAATAATTTGACTTGGAACACAGGAATAGATCCCTAATAAAATAACAAAGAAATATAAAAGTTGTTAGGAAGGGGTACCAAAATATGTAAATCAGCATGTCATCCGATACTATGAGTGGAGATAATGTACAAACTGTTCCCATCATTAAGACTGAGTGGAGCCCCCTGCAGATAGTACTGAGTTGGGGATGTGCCATTTAGTTATCAGATATTCACCACTGGACATTATTTGCTTTCTCTGCTCAGTAGGAAGAGTTCACCCATTTGGAATTAACTAAGATGAGTAGAAACATTTTTGTTTCAGTATTGTCTTCTCTTACAGAAAAATCTGCAAGACAAGCATTGATGAAAGAAATAATTAAAAACTGTTTTGATAAATGAATGTAGGGGGGAAAAAGACAGGAAAACCAAGAAATAGACTCTTAACTGTAAAGAACAAACTGATGGTCACCAGAGGGGAGGTAGGTGGAGGGCTGGGTGAAATAAATGACAGGGATTAAGGAGGACATTTCTGTGATGAGCACTGGTGGTTGTATGGAAATATCAAATCATTGTGTTGTATATTTGAAACTGAAATCACACTATATATTAACTAAGTGGAATCTAAATAAAAACTTGAAAAAATAAAAACTTTGAATCAGAAACTAACAATCATGATTGTTGATATTAAAAACTACAAGCTTTTAATAAGCTTTCTTCTCTTTTCCTCCCTCCCTCTCCTCCCTATATCACTTCCAATATATCTTTCTTCCACACTCAGTCTTATATTTTCTCTTAAAAATAAGCAATGAAAAGAAAATTCTATAACTCTTTAAATCTATGCCCATTTGAGGAGATAGTGGATCAAGTGTAAAGTTGGGAAGACATGGCTGTAAACATCTGAATAATACCCCCAAATGGAAATAGAGCCAAAGATTGGCATTTAGTATATCCCAGAGGGCTGAATGGTTGCTATAAGGGTTTGACTGCTATTAGCCACTCTGCAGGTATGTAGGTCATACAGGTATAAAGTATGATAGTTTTAAGTAAATACCTGGGCTTGAGGTTTAAAGTACCAGTTAGACAGATAAACATAAGGGTGATGCTTGGATGTCCACTTCAGCAGGAAGACATGGAAATCCAAGTCACCCACTGCATTCTGAGGTATTCCAGCTCCCATATATGGAAGTAAATCAGAACAAAGCAAGGCCCACTCATCCCAGGGGCAACTAAGTAATTAGACAGGCAGGAAGAACATGAGTTAAAATGGAAACCAAATCAGAAGCTGAGGCCAGTGACAAGTACAGTTGGACTTTGAGTATAGACACTCTAGGGTCAAAAACGTTTTCAGAGTGAGGACACCAGAGAAGGCTCAAAACTCCTTGAGGCTCTAACCCAAGGTCTCAGGTCAGATTTGCCATACGTCTGACCACGTGGTAGAGTATAGAGCCTGGGGGGATTTGTGATCTTGACTGGTTTGGTACTAATCAAGAATCCAGAAAAACATACTATCAATCAGATTCCTTCTTTACGACTGGCACAGTGATAGATGCTTTGCATACCACTCTTTAAGGCAGTCATTATTAACTCCATTGTGCTGATGAAGGAACCAAAGACAGAAAAAGGGCAGCTTAAACTCTTCAATCCAGTTGTTCTAGGAATTAAGAGAGGGTTAATTGCATGGATGGGATCTGAGGAAAGCACAGTGAGAAAATGAACAGCTGGTCATTCAGCTGATTTCCTGGGAGCATTCTCATCTACAAGTCTTGAAGTTACCTACCATATATAGCAGTCACGGAGATTTGAATACTTACTCAAGATTGTAAGGATTATAATCATAGTTGAAAGAAGCCTGGGACAAAGCAATCTATATAATCCTGTTATATACCAGAAAATATCTAGGCACTGAGAATAGTCATAAACCTGTTAGATAGTGTCTATTCTCACAGAGTTCATATACTAGTGGTTGATGCCCCACTAGGTTTTCTAAACCACTTATGAAAATCTCATGTCCAATATCCAACCTAGACTTGTGAGGTGTGAGAAGTCAGCTGAGGACATTTAAGAAAGCTTTTGTCTCCCCCAAAGTTACAATCCTTCCCTTTCCTAATCCAAGCACAGAAGAAAACAGCTCAATGTGAAGTTGACACTGAGAATGACCATGGTGGGGAAAGCATGGTTACCTGATGACATGACTGAGCATCCTATCATACTATTCTATAGTCTGCTCTGTTAACGGACTTCAGTTATGTGAAATCATTTCTTGACTTTTATGTGTAAGCCACTATAAATTCGGCATATTCTGTAATTGGTAACTGAAAGTTGCCAACCTGTTACATAGACCAAGAACTGAATCAAATATCTGTCCTATAGGCTAATTTTAGTAAATAAGACAGGCCTCTGAAGAGAGGGAACCAAAGCCTATTGTTTGGGTTGCAGTATGGCAGGTGAAAAGAGAGACCAAATCCAAATTGTGACAGATAGAAGAATAACCTTGAGGATGAAAGAAAAATGGCCAAAAAAAAGTGGAACATGAGATGTGAATATTCTCCTCCAAAAACAAAATATATATATAAGGGAATGAACCAGAGTCGAGCACTTGAAAGATAAATCAGCAGGTATTCTTCCCAGAAGATTTTCCAGAATAAAATTTACTTTTTCCAGAATTCCAGGAGCAGATTCAGTGCCACCATTTCAATTTGTCTTCATTGGCTTTGAAGACAGAGGTTGCAGAGTATCCAGCCAGAGTGGAATAGCATTGATCTTGATAATTTTCATTACAATGAACTCATTATCTCCTGTAAACAGTCCTTGCAACTGCTCTTCTATTTCTAGACTGGCTCCAGTGTTACTCTGGGAGATATTAACACAAAGGTAGAGTCAGTGTAGGGCAGGAGAAAATGAATTTGGTATAGATAAGTCTTCGATTAAATCTCAATTGTTAAAATGGGCATTTTAGAACAACCAGCTATTATTATTATTATTGCTTATTCCTACTGATTCGCAATTTTTTAAAACATTTCATTGAATTCTCAAACTTAAGGACAAGTGACTTAAAAAATAATACAAAGAAAATTACTAGCTTTATAAGAAATACATTTAAAATAACAAAATATCCTTCTAAAAAGATTGAACTTGAAAAAAGAGACCTCAAGAATGTTGGGAAACAAGCATCAACTATAGTTGCAATTAAGTATTTTTTATATTTTGAAAACTTTAAATACTGCTATTTTAGAAAGAGCACAGTTCTACCTAGAAATAATATAAAATTAGAACAATAGTTCATTGTTAAAGTTCCATGCTAAGGATACCAGACATAATTGAGTTACATTAACTCACACGAAATAGGACCCAGTGGTCACATCCTGATTACCATTCTCAATTAACACTGCTACATTTTTTAATGCCTATGTTTAATGTCAAAGCATTAAGAGACTTCCAGGATAAGAAATCTATTAGTGTTTCAAAAATATGTTCCAAACCAGAGAGACTAGAAACAGAATGAAACCATATGTCATTTGTACTAAAGTGATAATTTCAGCAATATGAATTAATCAAGTTTCTCAAGGGAAGGCTATAATTTAAAAAGTACTAAAGAAATTCAGTGTTAAACATGAGGCTGAATCAGCTTGTTTAAGACACAAAACAACAGATGTGAAAAAAATTGAGAAATATTACACATAAGGGAGAGAATATTTCCATATCCCTAACTGTCGAGTATATGCACTCAAATCAAAGGGCCTTTCCATTTGTTCTTGAGGATTGATGATGACCCTCATAGGGCCTAGAAAAAGTGTGCCTTTAATACATGATTTTTGAATGAATGAACACATAAAAGAAAAAAAAAACAATAAGAAAGAAAACAAAACAAAAAACAAAACAAAAAGAAAGAAAAAAAAAAAAAAGAAAAATAAGACTCAGAATTTAGGATTATAGTTGAAAGAAACCTGGGACAAAGCACTCTAGATCTGGGTTCTAGGGCTGATTTTTCCATTAGTTGTTTTCATAATAGTGAACAAATCATCTGACACCGGTTATTACATCTCTGAGTTTGGATTACTAGGTCTCTAAAATCTCTCCCAACTCTTCATTCTGCCACAAAAGCTATGGCTTAGCTTTAAAAAATTAGGCCATAAAATACCCCAGAAGTTGAGACAAAGAGAAGGAAATTATGGAAAGTGGCCAAAAATTAGTAACGGTAGATGATTTGAAAGATTGTGTTTGTTTTTAAGATTGGAACCATCTGAATAAAATTAGATGGAAACAATCCCTTAGGGTCTGAATATATTTAAATAGAAACAACCAATCTAAGATACAAAGAACACATCCTTGAAGAAAATAGAAAGCAAAACTTCCAAATAGAAAAGATTACTATTTAAGAGTTAGTTGTTCCTTCGTACATTCAGTCAACAAACACGCATTAAATGTGTTCTCCAGGACAGCTACTGGGCTAGACACAGAGGTTTAAGGCTAAATGCAAGAGTCTCTGTCCTCTAAGAAGAGGTACCTGCTGGCAATGAGTTCACAGTTTGGTCTAGAAATGCAATTCTGAGGATTAAAGAAAAAAAGCCACAAAAAAAGAAATTCAGATAATAATAGTGTAATCCTGACATTGAAATGTATGTATTTTTAAAACATAACAAATTTAAATATGATTATTATTTTCATCTTGGATTTATTGGGAAAGTCAAATTAATTGCCTTGAATATTAATTTGAAACAGTGACAAGTTACATGAGTTAAATAGGCTGAAATAGGATGTTCTCTTGCCATTTGACCTAGGCAAAATGAATAATTGCTCTAAACATCTTTAATTAGGGTACTTAATAAATGTATATTGAGACTTATTTTTCTTCTCAAGCAACAGATTTATGAAGACTGGGATTATTAGATAAAGAGAATAAACTTCCTTAAAAATTTTAAACACAAAACTAAATTGCTTTGCCAAAAGTTTCTATTAATTTCAAATGTATTAGTTAAAAAATCCAAACCATTCTCATGAACAAAGAGCATTTTAATTATTTTATTTTTTGTTGTATTACCAAAAAGGATTAGTTTTTTTTAATTTTTGTTTCTTTTATTCTAGTGAGAATCCAGAAATTTCCATATGTTTAGCTATTCATTTTCTGTTACACAAATTGTCATGGCATTTTGCCACTTATTAGGATCTTGTTCTATATTCTTCTTTTAAAATGCTTTTAAAGTAAAATATATGGAATCTTCAACATATTTCCTGTTAATTATTCCCCTATTTAGAAGTTGCCTCTTTAGTGTAGGTTTCTCTGTAATTTAACTGTTATATATTTAAAGTTTAATTTATAAAAAACAATTTGAAAACTATATAACATATTCTATTTAACGCCATTTATAAAATGTAACATTTTTATAAAGCCCATGATTTTTAAAAATAATATAGTTCAATGATAAAATGTTAAGTTTTGGCTTATAATATAAGCAGTATATGAATTATTTATATATAAAATATGTTGTTCCAATGTTACAGTAAAAAATTCGATAGTGAAAATGGGATTTACTAACAGAGTTTATAGTAAGATATAATAGTAACATAAGTAGTAATAACAAGTAAGATTTATTGAGTCCTTTCTGTATGCCAGGCACCTTATAAAAAGTGTTTAATCCTTATAACCCTTTGAAATGAGAGTTTGATCTTTCTCTACAGTAAAGTCTATTATTTGGGGAATGAGCTCTTTTCAAAAATATCCTGGAAAACTGGAAATCTAAAAGGTATTGTCAGTGTTTGAAGCCTAGAGAACATTTTGCTGTTTCTTAATAGTTCCCTGAAATTAAAAAAAAAAAAAAATAGTTCCCTGAAATATTCACAGGTTTTATTTTATTTTATTTTATTTTATTTTATTTTATTTTATTTTATTTATGATTTAAATAGGGAAATCCATGGTAAATGATTTTGGTTTAAGGCTAAATGCAACAGTTAAAACTATGTGTTTCTGAGGCACCTGGGTGGTTCACTTGGTTAAGCATCTACCTTTGGCTCAGGTCATGATCCTGGGGTCCTGGGATCAAGCCCCAGGTTGGCTTGGGCTCCCTGCTCAGTGGGAGGGGAGCCTGGTTCTCCCTTTCCCTTTGCTGCTCCTTTGTTTGTGCTCTCTGTCTCTGTGTTAAATAAATAAAATCTTTAAAAACAAAACAAAACAAAAAACTAAATGTTTCTATCCTGCAGTACTTCTTAACACTTTTTACAAACTTACACGTGCTGTCATTCTCCAAGAAGAAAACAGAATATTCGGTATTGCCTGTGCACATTGACCACAGAATGTCCTTTTATTTCTTATGAGGAATGGAATTAAGTATTACTTAAAATGGAATATTTTAAGGAATACTAGATTAACCATTTAACAGTTCTATATGGAAATAGCAACCAGGCGATTGGGTTACCAAGGCCCTTCCCTAGCAGTACTGATACTTAAAGGAGGCTCCTGTGTTGAACTGTGCACCCTCACTCTTGGTGTATTCTGAAACAGGTACTTCTGCAGAAGGAGACACTCAGAAGAGAAATGAATCTGAATGAAGGGATATGTTTATGAAGGCAAAATACTTTATGAGAACCATTAAAGCACCAGATTCTTTTCCAACTTCTGGGGGTGAAGTTTAAATGTGCTGTAAGGGAGATTGCTAAGTAAACAGTCACAATAACAAAGGGAAAAAGTTAGGTGCTCCCTGGGAGCATAGAAAAAGAACACCCAAAGTACTTGGAGCAGGTATCAGAGAAGGATTAATGGAAAAGAGAGTCTATACCTGAATATTGGAAATTGAATTGTAGTTAATTGCATCATAGCCTGTGATGCCCATTCCAGGAGGGGTAACAATCCTTACAAAGGCAAGGAAGTGTGAAGGGATACAGAGGTTGTTTGGGAAAGCCAATGATTTGGTAAGACTACAGGTAGGATTAGTAAAACAGGAAGCTTAAAAAGTAGTCAGGGATCAGATTATGAGAGCCTTGTGTGTTATATCCACAACATATCTTTGAAAGATTTCAGGCAGGGAAGTGATCTGACTGGATACTTCTTTGAGGGAGGTCACCCGGGGACTCTGGAGGATAAGAATGGGAGGCGGTGAGAAAGTGGCAAGCAAGGTGAGTACAGGAAGACAATATGGCAGGTAAGGAAGGCTGACGATTAGATTTATGATAAACAGGAGAAGATAGGGTAGGAGAGGACAAAGTTGGGAGCTATTTAAAAATATTTGGAAGAGGGATGCCTGGGTGGCTCAGTGGTTGAGCATCTGCCTTCAGCTCAAGTAGTGATCCCATGGTCCTGGGATTGATTCCTGCATCGGGCTCCCCACAGGGAGCCTACTTCTTCCTCTGCCTGTGTCTCCGCCTCTCTCTGTGTGTCTCTCATGAATAAATAAATAAGATCTTTTTTAAAAAAGATATTTGGAAGTTATGGTAGGACGTGGGGACATGTTGGCTCTGGATGCCTAGGATCAAAGAGGGACTGAACACAATAGCTTTGTCATGGAAACTGGGACCCCAGTAGAATGCTTTTCTTTCAAAAGGATCTGAGATCATTGTACAGTCTTAATTTAAAAGTTAGAAAACTGCATAATTTTCAGGATAAGTGGCATATTCATGGTATTTTCATTCTTACACCTATTTATTCAGATTACAGAAGTAAAAATAGATGCTTACATTAAAACATCTGAAAAATATAATGGCTGTGATTTTTGAGAGTGTTTCCTTTCAGGCTTTTTTCTAAGCATATGGAGGGGAGCAGTGAGTGAGTGTGTATGTTTATGGTTGTGTATGGTAAAAATCCAACTTTTATACCATGCTGCAGCCTGATTTTCTATTTAATATTATATCATGATCATTTTCCCATCTGTCTTTATCTCTTTGGATTACTATAACAAAAAATACCATAAACTGAGTAGCTTAAACAGCAAACATTTATTTTTCACAGTTCTGCAGGCTAGAAAGTCCAAAGTCAGCAGATGTAGTGTTTGGTGAGAGCTTGCTTCCCGGTTCATAGATAGCCATCTCCTTCTGTCCTCACCTGGTCACTGGGGCCACTACTCTCAAGAACTAGTTATTAACTGGTCAAGAACTAGTTACTAGAAGTAGCCTAGAGTCCCTACTTCTAACACCATCACATGATGGCAGTATTAGGATTTCAACATAGGAATTTAAGGAGACACAGCACTCAGTCCATAATACCATCATTAGAAATTATTCCTCAAAATCATTGAAATTTATTTTTAATGACTATATTAGATTCTAATTCCTATCCGACAATTAATTTAACTTTTCCTTTTCATTTAATATTGAAGTTGTTTCATTTAATTGAAGCTATTTGTTTATTTACCTTTTCTCTTACTTTTTTTTCATTTGGAAATCAGTACCTTGATAGATAGATATCATTTCACCTAAGTGTTTTCAGGTTTTTCTGATAATTTACTTGTCATAGATTCCTAGAAGTGGGATTACTTTATCAGAGGGTATAAGCAATTCCAATATTTTATGAATATTAAAAATTGTGTTTCAGAAAGCTGGAAACATCATGTTACTTATTTAATTGGCCATTAGCCATGTTTGACCTTTATTTAAATAATTAATCTATCCCTTAATTCTATTCACCAGATATCATACAATTATTTTCATTCCATTGGTTTAACTCTTTACAAAATTATCTAGAGATTGGATTACTGCTAATTGTAGCTTCTTAGAAAATGTGTTTTCTTTTTTCTAAAATAAAGCACATAATTTCTTCACAAATTTAGGTTTAAATTTTTAAAAATGGAAAAATTAATCAAGAATGGAAGTTGTTTACCTCTTCTATGTTTAATATATGTTTCTAGTTTCTGCTAAAATTATATGCTCATAATAGAAATTTTGGAAAAATATGCTAGCATCTACAAGAAAAAATTACAACTCGACCATTCAAAGAGAACTATCTGTAATGTGGCATTTTGGGTTGTTTTGTTCGTTCACCAATCTGACCCAAGTGCCTATAGCAGTGTGTGGTATATGGTGGTGTTCAGCAGACATTAGTTAAATAAATGAAGATTTTAGCTTATTTTCTAACATTTTACATGGATATTTATAATAGTTAACATGTATTGATCAATATGCCAAGCTTCATAGCAAATGCTACATGCAATATCTCATTTAATAAAACACTGTTTAGAGGAACCACGACAGTGTTCAGTTGGCAGATCGAGAGTCTGAGCCTTACAAAGATTATGCGCCTGTACAATATCACAGAATAGCCAAAAATCTAAGCTGTGGTAGGCTCCCAGGCACCTTGCCTAAAGAGAACATTCTTCTAAGCAACACACAATTCTGCCCCCTAGATAGAGAGATAAACAATATTTTATTAGGGTTTTTTTTAAAGATTTTATCTATCTATCTATCTATCTATCTATCATCTATCTATCTATCATCTATCTATCTATCTATCTATCTATCTATCTATCTATCTGACAGAGAACACAAGCAGTGGGAGTGGCAGGCAGAGGGAGACAGAGAGGGAGGCTCCCAGTGTAAGGAGCCTGATGCAGACTTGATCCCAGGAACCTGGGATCAGGACCTTAGCCAAGGGCAGACGCTTAACCGACTGAGCCACTCAGTGCCCCGGTGCTTAAAAACAATTTGTTTTTATTGTTTGTAAACTATTTCCTAAATCTCTAAATGTTTTATTTCCTGGATTTAGTAGCATTTATTAAAACACTTCCATTTTTTAATAATTTCACTATTTTGTTAAATTCATATTACATTTATTATTGGAAATAATATTTAGTGCGCTTTCTGATGACTACTTGAGATTTGATTCCTATCAGACCAAAGAAATGATTGTTTTTAAGGTTCCTGATTCAAACTAAGTAGTTTCCACCCTGTGAAAGATTATTGAGGTGCTCATTACAACTACACAAGCAGCCCTCAATCTTTTTGGTTTCACAACTTGTTTAAATTCTTAAAGCTTATTAAGAACCCCAGAGAGCTTTTGCTTATGTGATTAAATATTATTTGTATTTACCATATTAGACATTAAAACTGGAAAAAAAGGTAAACACATAAGCATACTTTCCATTAGCAATCAGAGTGATGACTCATCCCACATTAAATAAGTTCTAGAAAACTCTGCAGTATACTTGTGAGATAAAGAGAGTGAAAAGGACAAATGATATCATGGTGTTATTACAAAAATACTTTGAGTATGTGGTTTCTGTGAAAAGTCTTTGGCAGTTCCCAGGGGTCTCTGGATAACTCTTTGAAAACAACTGCACTATCCCATACGTAGTATTTTAATTTACCATTTAAAAATATTTTCATTTTGATGGACAAACAACAATACATCATCCTCGGTTTAACTTGCATTTATCTGGATAATTATTTGTGTTTTCCCTTTTATGATCGTTCCTTCTCTTTTTTATTTTTTTTGTCTTTTACTCTTCCTAATTGTTCAATTCAAAGTCTCTTCATGTTTTCACTTAAAACGTAGACAATAGCACAACTTCTCTTTTCATTTTCTTTCTAGCATGCTGAAGCAAATTTATATTACTTGATATCGACTTTAAGTTCATAAGCCCTCAGAATAAATCTACCTGGCTTCATATATGCCACAGCTGATCCATATGTGCCCTCTAGATAATTCCAAGAAAAAAAGACGTATGTCTTGAAACACCAATGATCAGTTTAATTTCTGAGTGTTTATAATACATCATCTCCTTAACAGTTACCTAAAGGTAAACTTTTCACGTTTTCTTCCTCATTCTGTTCTCAAAGGTAATAGAGGAAAAGTCAAAGGAAAAAAGAATTAAAAAAAAAAGGTCAAAGGAACACAAGACAGACATGCATAACTTCACCCACTGTTATTGTACCACCTGAATTCGCTTCTTAGTGCTTTTTTACCCATGTGGGTCTTTAAACACCTTCAAACAACAGAATACCTGATATTTGATAACACTCTTGTTATTGGATTTTGTTCCCTTAAGTTTAAAAATAGTTTCTAAGTGATACCTACACTTATATTTTTAGTCATTATTTACATTTTTCACTGTAACATCTAAAATTCAAATGCATTCTTAATATAATATTGCAGGAGTCATATTGTTTCAGCTGACATTTTATTTTCTTATCTAGATATTGGTCATATTTCCTTCTATAGAGCATAACCTCCCAAGTTTAAAAAAGCTCATTTGAATTTTTCCATGATAAGGTTGAGTTTACCTCAAAAAAAAAAAAAAAATCCCTTGCAGCACTTAGGTTTACAGAAATTATGTTCTGTCAAAATATTTTATAATGGCAGCATTAAATATTGCCTGAAGGAATAATATAGCTAAAAGTTGACTGCGAAATAATATCTTGGTGTTATGCCACTTTAGAATAATTTTTTATTTCCTGGAGATAATATTTTATGGCCATATTGTTGAAAGAGAATCCATATTTGCCCACAAAGTAGAATATTTAGATGGGAAAGTTAAGGATTCATGATGCATTACTAAATTATGAATTCGACTGCCACCTCCATATATTTCTACTCATAAAAGCCCCCTTTCCACTTTGGACTAAATGAAGTGGTTAATAGTTTGGGCAGAGTACTTAGCTTCTGAAAATAGCCTGCAGATAAAGGATGACATTGGTGATAAATATAATATACAACTGACAATTTACATACAGTTCTGGTGCCTACAGGAGTACACGATAATTAGCAAGCACCCCTGGTGACTCTCTGTATCCTCCCCTCCATCTGTTGCTTCACTTTGGGTTTTAGGCAACTAAAATATAGAGTATTTAGAATGTTTTTCAGTGCTGTGAGTTTTGGTTATAAGTATGTACATACATATAACCATATATATGTAACATGATACAGTAAAAATAATATTACTGACTCAAGTACTCAAGAACTTTTCTATCTAGAAATGGTTAGGCTATGTATCAGATATTTGAAAAACATCTTTAGGCTTCATCTATAGGTATCTAGCATCCCTTTAGATCTTAAAAAATGGCAAAATCAATTCTGAGTATTGTGAGTGCAGCATCATATAAAAGATTATATAGAATAGCTGAAGATAGTCTATTGCAGGGAAACTATCTCGTGGCTTTAAGAAAAGAAATATTGTCTTATCTGGAATAGAAGACCAAATATTTAATGATACCAATGTGATGAACTCAGGAAACAAACTTAATTTATAGAATAGTCATTAAAACATGAATGATAAGAATCAGACTTAATAGTCATTAAAACATGAATGATAAGAATCAGACTTCCTGGGTTGGAATACATATTTTGCTATTTATTAGGCACATAACCTTGATCAAGTTTCTTTATCTCTCTTTGTCTCAATTTTTCTTTGTCTCAATTTTTGCATTAATAAGATGAGCATAATAATAGTATCTCTAGGGTTGTTACGTAGATTAAAGGAGCTGATATTCATAAACACTTTTAACAATGTCTGCCACAGAGTAAATTACATGTAATTGTTTAGTGAATAAAGAAAAATAAGCACACTATGCTTATCTTTGCTCATTTTAGCCTTGAAACTGTGAAAGATGCTCAAAAGTGTGCTTGTGCTAATTAATCATAAAATTCTTATTGTTCTAAAAAAAATTCTTATTGTTCTTATGTAGTTCTTTTCAAAATAATTTTATTAGATGTTAGTAATAACATGATAAAATAATTTAGTTGACCTCTATCCGTTTCCGTTTGAAAGCTATCAATTTTCATACTGACCATTGCTTGTTGGAAGTGTTCCAAATAAAACTAATGTCAATTAATATAATAGCTAATTGTATTTATTAGTCAATATACCAAAGATTCTTTTTAAAAACTACAGAAAATCTTGTACCGCATGTGAATATTAACTGAACAAGAGACCATAACTAAAACCCTGGAGGTATAGATTAGATAATTAGTCACAGTGTGCCCTTTTGCTGATCCCAATAGAAATTAGCTAAATCTAAACCACTAATGATGGACAGTATGACATGAGAATAAATAGTGGCCTTATTACTCTATATTTGCTGACATATTTCTTTATAAAATGTGTTTTTCAAATATATCAATGTTTTCCTATATCTTGGTCTGAATATCCTTAATTTTAGGATGGAAGATTTTATCATAAGCCTGTAATTAGCAGTACAATAGTGAGAGAACGTGGACAAAGAAGTACTCAACTCTAACTGGATTGTTCTCTCATTATGCAGTTCAGCCTAGGCTTATTCACTAGGCAAAGGGTGAAAAAGTGGAGAAACACTTGATGCCTCGGCTCACAACCAGTACATCACTTCTAGTGAAATCCACTAGCCCAAATTCCAGGAACGGAAGCAAAGATTACATCTCTTGATGGGAGTAACTGAAAGTAGTTTTGGTCACATCTGCAATTTAACGCAGCCACTTTGGATAATTTAGGAATAAATCATTTTTTGACTGAGCTGAGGCTTAATCTAAGTACAAGGTACACATCATGAGCCCTATAATTGAAACTGACTTTTTTGTTTTTGTTTTTGTTTTGATTTTGTTTCGGAGGCCTTCTCTAAATAATATTAACAAGGAGGTGGAAGCATGAAAAAAGCAGCCAGTCCATGTGGCTTCAGAAAGCCCTGAAATATTTTAGCCATCGCTCAACTGAAGTATTTGATTGTTGATTGACAAGAAAATATTTCCAGGCTGATGCCTCTTGATTCCATGTAAAGAACTTGAATCCCTATTTTCTTTCTTTACTTTAAATTGGTGGAACGGGAGTAGCCGTTGCAGAGGTGAACAAAGTTTTGTTCACTGAAGAAAAGTACTCAAGGGGCAGCCCTGGTGGCGCAGCGCTTTAGCGCCGCCTGCAGCCAAGGGCGTGATCCTGGAGACCCTGGATCGAGTCCCACGTCAGGCTCTCTGCGTGGAGCCTGCTTCTCCCTCTGCCTGTGTTTCTGCCTCTCTCTCTCTCTCTGCATCTCTATAAATAAATAAAATCTTAAAAAAAAAAAACTACTCAAGGGAGCCCCAGTTGAATTGGCCTCCCAAACTCCTGCATAATAGTGTAGTGTAGTGTAGTCAGTATTTTAGTTATGTGCCTATGAGCCCTAGCCGGAAGTGTATTTGTACCATCTTGAGGGCTCTCCCTAGTCATGCCTGTGGAAACATACAAACAATGCCTATTCTTTGGTTTTCTATCCCAAGCACCAGAATCTTGCCTGAAGTTTGCAATGGGGTCACCAGAATCCTGTGATTCTTCCTGAGTCTTCAACTTGGATTTTTATATAAAGGTGGCAAAAGGATTGATTGAGAAGAATTTACTAAATATACATTAATGTTAGTTTGGATAACATGTATAATGTGTGCAAATACATTGCCATCTTTCAGGACATAACCAACACATTCTTTGACCACCATGTTTCATCCAAGCTTATCCTTCTCCTGTTTTCCCCATCTCAATTAATGACATCTCTTTCTGTTTTGCTTTTTAAGCCAGAAACCTTGTTTAATGTCTCCTATTCTTATTCGCTGTCTGCAATGAATAACCCACGTCATACAGATTCTAATTCCTTGATTCTGTCTTTTTTTTTTTAAGATTTTATTTATTTATTCACGAGAGACACAGAGAGAGAGAGGCAGAGACACAGGCAGAGGGAGAAGCAGGCTCCCTGCAGGGAGCCCCATGTGGGACTGGATCTTGGGACTCCAGGATCATGCCCTGAGCCGAAGGCAGACACTCAACCACTGAGCCGCCCAGGCCTCCCCTTGATTCAGTCTTAATTTAGTTACTGCAACTGTGCCCTGACAACCATCTCCTTAAAATAGGTCTCATTTTCTCCCACCCTCTGCCTATGCTGCTGCTGGAATGAACTCCCTAGTCCCTTATTTATTTCATTCACCCATCTAAAATTATATCGTGACTCTTTGTGACCTTCAGGACAAAATTTGCACCTGCATACACATAGAAAAGGATTTTAAAGAAAAACTCTTTCTGTATTTCATTAACTTATTAGTAGAAAGTCAAGAACGTAACAATAACTGTTGTGTGTTGCCACATTCCAAAAATGGAGTGGTGCACTCTGCATGTAGAGTTACTAAAAGAGTGGCAAAACCTGATTTGCACCCTCCACCTGTCACCAGCCTCCAGGCTGAGGTTTGTAGTGCTGTAGCACTAACCCTCCTTCCATGCGTGCGAACATGCAGAAGTACACATGTGCGCACACACACCCAAGCATTGGCTAGGGGAAAGGTAGTTTTTCCCTCTTGATCTAAACCAAGTGGAAGATCATTAGGAGAAGCACTTGGCCCTTGAAATTTGTTAGGCACAGAAACTGGTACCAGTACTATATCTTAAAAGGCCCACGGAGGATAAACATCTGCATCACTTTGCTGCTGCTAATGACCATATGATGACTTACTCCACTATCAAAAGCATTTTTAGGTAATTAATGTATGCTTTCTTGTTTACAAATGCCTGATTTAAAAAGAAAAAAAGAAAAAGCTTGTCATATTTATCTACTTCACTATGTACCCGTTAGTCCTTTGGCTCCCCTTTCCCAAACAGATGACATACAATAAAGGATTGTACAAAATAAAGGATTTTGAGAATTTAGAAAAAAAGTCCATGGAGCTCTACTGGTTGGCAGAGTCAAGAGGCTATAGCAGGAGCAAATCTCACTAAAGGCAGAGGAAAGGTCTATGTTTTCTCTGGCTTGTGGGTAAGGTGTGTACCATGTGTAGGCTGAAGCCCTTTTAAATATTACAGTAGATGACTGCCTGGTAGGTCCCTCCAACAAAAGGATGGACCTCGTGATGCCCCCAGGGCCGGAAGTAGGACTCATAAGTGGAATGAACTATTTGAAACCAGTATTGCCCATCCCAAAAGTACTGCAGTCAGAGGAGTCCACCAAGGCCTGTCCTGAGAAACTCAGAAAACCAGCCACCAGGGAGTATCAGTATTAGCAAACAACCACGGGTACAGAGCACGCTCCTGGACTACACCTGTGCCTGTCAGGAAGCTCTTTCCTACTTCTTATATCTCCCTGGCTCTAGTCATTAACTGGTAACCAGAGCAGCCCAAGGATGAACTAGGGGTGAAGGAGAACAGCAGGTGACGCCTTGGGTGAACACACCTTGCCCCTGGCAAAGAACCTGGAATTAGTGTGAAAAGCGAAAATGGGAAATAAAGGCAACTTGTGGATCAGTGAAGATAACACAACTTTTCTATGTCCAAACTTTTTTTCACCAGAAACTAATGGGAAAGTTTTCAAGAGCATATTTTTATCTGCAGTATTCAGGAATACATAAAAATCTGATAACATATCTTTGCAACACTTGGTTTCTTTACAGAACTAACTTCCTTTTAGCCACAGATACACTATGTGTTAGAAGAGGTAATATGAAATGCCCTCATGCTTCTCTCAGGAAAATGAAAATCAAAACCTCGGAAGTTTACTCAATGGTAACACAGAAATGCTTATAAAACACAATGAATTCTCAGATTAAAGGAATTTAAAACCTGGGGAAATATTCTCTAGGAACTCCTTGTCAATATGTTAATTATAATGTAGTACCCCTTCCCAGGCAATGAGTCCAATCTATTATAATATGAACAACAATCTATTTACTACAACAAATTAAAAAATCCAAATATCTGGAACAGGTCATATCTCATTTGCTATTGCTGATTAAAACAAAGAATGGAGTAAGATGACTTCTAGTCTCTCTCTTCCTCTCTCTCTCTCTCACTCTCTGTTAAATCACCAATGCATTTGTGTCAAGATAGTTTGGAAATAAAACTAATACTTTAGTCTTTGAATAGATATAATTTTCTAAAGTGTATTAATCATATGAAACTTAGTTTGAGAACTGAGCCTTTGAGCATTTTTGTAGTGATTATTTAGGAACTCTCATGTATCAGTACTTAGTACATGAGTACTCATGTACTCAAGTACATCAGTACTTAGTGTATTTTGTTGAATAATTCAAGGAGGTAATTTCTGCACAGGTCATCATAGCATGCCAACATAAGACTTCGTGAGTTATGGAAAAGTGCAATCCTCTCTACTCACTCACTGCCTTAGAAAATTTTCTAATCATTTGTATGAATTACTCCTCATTCCCATTCTTTCTCTGTGAATTACAGATGGCCTAGAGCGTGGCACTAGATGCTCAATTAAGTGGTACACAATGGGCATAGCTGAGCCCTTCCCAGATTTGTCATGCCTCACCCAGTGTTAGAGGACAGGCAGCCTTTTTTCCATTCTCATGTAGTGGTTGTCAGCTTTTGTGTGTGTGTGTACGAGTTTAAAGATTTCTCAGACTCATATTGGTATATCATTAGTTCCACTTTTCATAGAACACAAAATCTTGAAAAGACAGATTATCTATGCATATAAAAAATGATTTTCCCTGAAGGGCATTTTCTCTTCCTTTACCTGGTGTATTTTTAAGCGTCTCAAGTGATGAGGCTGGCTGTTCAACCAAGTTCAGGAACACACTTTTATTCAGCCCATTATCTATCATTGTGAATTCGAACCTGCTATTTCTCTTTGCTGATAATCTATCATGTAACGAGAGCAAGGATGACTTTAAACCACAGGAGCAAAGAGCAGTCATGGACTTGGCTTACAAGGAGATTTATAAATAGAACTGCACACACAAAAATACATTCAATTCTTATTTCCTTAATCAAGTTTTACACAACGCTCCACCCCTACCTCTGTCAGGAACTTTGATAATTACGATTGAGAAATCATAATTATTAATAATCATATTATTTTTAATGGGATATAAATCATTATTTTATGCACATATAGAAACCAGAAGGGATGTCCTACTGAAGGACTCTTTCTCCTAAATGTCCTTATTCTTCCTTCATTATGGTATCTATGTTCCCAGGATAGCAACATTAATTTGACATGGCTGAATTATGCTACCTACTGTTTCCTGTATAGCACCATCAGTGCCTGAGGCTGGGTTTCCTGCTTTGGGGATAGGGGGCAGAAAGACATTTCTAACTCTACTCTAGTATAAGAAGCAATTAAGCTACAAGTTGTTTAGCTGTAAGCACTTAACCTCACAAACCTAATAAATTATTTGATTATATGGAATGCTTAGAACTTTGACCTCTTTTGGTAAATATGAATGAAATTGTAAAACTTGTGTCATTTTCTTTGTTTTTGTCTCTTAATTATTTTAACATTGTCCCTCTTATTCCGTGCTTTGGGATGTACAAATAGCAGCGAGGATAGAGGATTCTGTTCTCTAATTGCCAGATCATTTGATCACATTGTCTTTGCTGCTACTACCATCATCATTCCATTTGAAGATCACATGTGAGAAAAAGCCGCATTTGTTGTCTGTCCCTTCTAATCAATTAAAAACAAACTGGCATAAAACGCTTCATGGACACTAATGAACCCAAAATAGTCTGTAATTAATTTCGAATTCACTACTAGTTTCAAAAATTAGCTAGCACTGCAAATTGCACTGACCATGATAAGACCCTTAATAACAAAGCCTATTGTGTAAAATGTGCAACTCAGCAGAAACACAAATGAAAACCTTTCAGCTTCAAACACTTCTAGCAGCATGCAAAACAAAGCAAGATGAAATCTGAATTTAAAAAAAAAAAAGAGGCCTTGAGCAACTATGTCTCACACCAGATCTCTTAATAAATCAAAGTATACTTTCTTTTTTGCACACTTATTTTGTGAGGTCAACCCATAAAAGGTATTAGAGCAAAATTCTGTCTCCCACCCTCGCCCCGGAACCTCAATAATAATAATAGTATACCAGGAAGTCTTAGTGGGTTATCTAAAGTCCTCATAATAGGTAAGTATATATATGACCTTTATTTTTGTTATGGAAGCTAATTTTACAATATGTAAAATTAAAGAAGTTTGCATTATTATTTAACCTTTGCAAAGAAAGATGAAATGATGAATGATTGGGGCGCTTGAGTGGTTCAATTGGTTAAGTGTCTGCCTTCGGCTCAGGTCATGATCTTGGGGTCCTGGGATCATCGAGCCCCATGTCCAGGCCCCTACTCAGAGGAGAGCTTGCTTCTTCCTTACCCTGCCCCCCACTCATGCTCTCTCTCACTATCTTTTTCTCTTAAGTAAATAAATAAAATCTTAAAAAAAAAGAAATGTTGAATTATTTACTCTACTGCTTAACAATTTTCTAATCCATCTTTATTGAAATATTCCTCATATTTTCCTTTTAAGAAGCACTCTGACAAATCACAAATTTATTTTCATTCTCACTCTCCTTATATATAATACTTACTATTTACTTACTCAAGGCAATATAGAATTTTAGTAATAATTTCATATTATTTTTATTTGGGTTGTTATTTGTTTGCTTTCAAAGCAATACAACTTTGAGTTACAACTTTTGAAATGGTCCAAATGGTACAAGTAGCATGCTGAATCACAGTTCATCCTCAAGCATCATACTCCCTGGGTTTTTGTTTTTTTGGGTTTTTCTTTTTTGAGATTTTATTTATTCATTCATGAGAGACACACAGAGAGAGAGAGAGAGAGAGAGAGAGGCAGAGACAGGCAGAGGAAGAAGCAGGCCCCATGCAGGGAGTCTGATGTGGGTCTTGATCCGGAATCTCCAGGATCAGGCCCCAGGTTGAAGGCAGCACCAAACCGCTGAGCCACCAGGGCTGCCCACTCCCTGAGTTTAAATGCCAGTGTCATCATTTGTCAACTTGGGGAAATTGTTTACTCCAGTACTTGGAGTTACTAGTCATGTAAAAGGATGGTTACCCATGCCATAGGGACACCAATCACAGGGACAATCTATAGGATTGACTCAAAGAATATAGAAATAGATTTTTCTTCTTCTATAGTTGTTCTGTTGATGACCAATTTCCCCTGAATTTGTATCCTCACTCTCTCTAGGCCTCCAATGCAGCTCCAAAACCCATGGCCAATCTGCCTTCTTCTTTACCAGCTCTCATCATTTCCTGCTTCCAGTTCTCTCACAGATGAGAGTGCAACTTTCCTTCTTGAAACTCTCTATCTCGAATACCTTTCCAATGAAGAATTTATGCAGCACTTCCTCCTACCCTTTGAAAAGCGCATTCCAAATTCTTAATGACTTTCCCAGCAAGAGAAAACCAGATGCTCCCCGCCAAAACTCCAGATGCTGTACAATGTCTGACACCACACATAACTAATCTTATATAAACTAAAGATTCATTTTTTTCTCTCCCTTAATTTTTTCCTATAGCACATTGTTCTGCTTATGAATGTTATACATGCAGTCAATTATCCAAGCTAATGGAGGCAAGCTGTGGGAGAGATAATTAAGAACAGTAGATTATCTACCCTGCTATTAGTGCAGGTGTCAGCAGAGTCTGGCCTGAGACATCATTGTAGGGGGTATGTGGTGGGGAGAAGGGAGTCTTGTGGTACCAAGATAGTTACAGAACATCAGGAAAAACAAGTAATTGGGATGGGGGAACCAAACCTGGTGAGGGAACAACGTTAAGATAGATGATGACTCATTAATATGAATGTTGTGGATAATCCAGAGTTAACTGTTATGTTTAAATACCTGCTTAGAACATGATATTAACTAATCTGAAGTCATATGTTTCAATTATACCATGAACAGTTAATTTCCCTACCCTCATTGGTTATATTTTAAGGTGACAGATCCTACTATCATTCCCAGAGGTCCATCAGTATTACAAATGTGCCCCTGTGATCAGTAAAGGAGTTGGCATAACCCCACACCAGCACTGGGGCATCATTTAACAAGTGTATCCTACTGATTATGGGTCATCACCATTAATTCTGTGCATACAAGTCAAAAAGCATATCCTAAAATTATAACCAACTAGTTTCTAATCAGTTCGTTTTCCACCATTGTTTCAATCAGGAGTCTGTTTATATGTGCAAGAACATGTGAGCATCTTTTTACTAATTCAGTAACTATTAAATGAAGGCCTATTATGTGGTTTCCCAACCTAATGAAGCTTATATAGTGGTGAAATTGCATATGATCAAGAAAGCAATGGACTTTTTTTGTGTTGTAAGGGCATAGGAAACACTCCAATACTCCTCATCCAGAATAGAATCAAAATCATCAACCAATGAAAGCTAAAGAAATACTAAAATCTACAGGGAAAACAGTAAGAGGAGTCCAGAAGTGCATTACTGAGAGGCTTAAGAAAAGCTGATAATAATGGAAATTCCTTGGCAATCTAAGAGATTCTGTCATTTTTACCTTTGTTGTGGCTTCGAAGGAGAAAAAGTAGCAAATGCAGACCTTTCAATTTATAACCATCTTCCACATAGCCCGATGCTGTGCTGTCCTTTGGGCAGAAACACTCCAGGGTCTCAACTAGTGTGTTTTTCAATTACTGATACTACCCTGCCCTGATAGATAGGAAGTGATAAAACAACAAGTAAGAAATCATTTTTCATAATTCTTCAGAGTCCAATTTAGTCTCAAACCTGCTTCTCTTGTAGTCCTTCATGCTGTAGAAGCTGTTTTTAGTGGATTCTACAGTCTCAGAGTGGAATCACTTCACATATTTTTCAGTACATTAGCCTCTAGAGTATTTCTTTCTTACTCTCAAAGTCTAGTAAAACAGTATAGCTAGAAGCATTCTCACCGAGGAGACATAAATATCAAAATATTAAAATGACCTTGATTTCCAATATTGCAAACAACATACTTTCTTATATTTCTTATAACAAACAAAAAATCCTAATTTTTTTCCAGCTGATTGAAGAAATCTGGAATATTTAGATGAAGCATTCAGTACATAAAATCCCAATTTATTTGTATACCAGGAATTATGAAGACTATGAAATTTCTTTGCTTAAAAGAAAGCTGAATGTCCAAGGAAATTAAACTGCAAGTTGCCATGAAATAATTTCCTCTTTCAAGGAAGATGATCAATAATACATTGAAGTATTAAAAATTAATATAACGAGTCAATTTTAATTGGCTTCAATTTTGAGGTTAATAGGTATTAACTTTCATTTTTATAAAATATGTCCATGTTAATGATTCCAAGATCTATTGTTCGAAAGATTTTCCTGAGGCACATGAAGCTAAGACTGAAAGCAGTTTAAGGGTGCTTGAATTCCTTTACAAGCCTATTATAAGCCAATATTCAATCAAAACGATTATTACTAGCCATTTAAAAATCTACTAAGTATCAAGGGTAATAACTCTGGCATGTTATTACTGGGAATTCCTACAAAGCAAAAGGCTTTTGTATTGCTGTTTGCAAAGACTGCTTAATTTATTTGACGTTCTTGGGGGAAAAAAAAATCTGCTGTTCAACCAGAAAAAAAAATAAAAAAGAGAGAGAGAGAGAGAGTAGTTTCGTCCCCATTACCTCCGAACAGGAAGTGTCAGGAAGCTTCAGGCTAGAATTAACATGAGATAGGCTATTACAGTGGTAAGAGCATTTAGCAGCCTTCCCTCCTGACTTCAGGATGATAATATATACAGCCCTCTGTAATCTGTCTCCTCTGCTGCTCTTTCTTTGCCTCTCTCCTCCTCTCCTTCTTTACTAATACACATGCCTTATTATAAAGCATGGTAAGAAGTAAACATTTTTCTGCAAAAGTGACACCATTAGCTGGAGTTTTACCTTCGGCAAAGTCATACAAAGAATCACTGCTTAAATGTAACCATTTTTAAAAAGCCAAACATAACAGTCAAGCATAGAAATATTCCATGACCCATGTTCTAAAAGTAAACTATATCTAGTATTCTTTGAACTAGAAAAGCTTTCACACGTTGCTAATTTGCATAAACAGGGAATGCAAATTTTGTCAAATTGAAGTTTAAGAAAATAATTGTTTAGAATTAATATCTAATAAATCATAAAAAAAGGCAGTAGTGTTAAGGAGAGGTGAAGATTGTACCTGGATGATTCACAATATCTGTAATTATTGTTGTAAATAATATCTACTTGGAACTGAGTATGGTCCGAAGCACACTTAACCAAAGCAGTCTTTTCTTTTCTTGAAACTTATAAGACAGAATGAATATACCAGAAGTGATGTTTGAACCTTTTTAGTTTCTGTATTTCTCCAAGCATTTCTAGTTTAGTTGCCCTTAAATTGATATTAATCCCCTTGAAATTAAAAATCGAAAGTAAAACAAAAATGGCATAAGTATGTAACTCAAAATTTATTAAAGCTTAGGCATCAAAATATCAAACAAATAATAGGAATCTATGGAAATTTCTTCTAATTCAGTTATTTTCAACCTTGGCATCATTGGCACATAAAGCTGCGTAATGCTTTGTTGTGGTAAATGGTTCCCTCATCATAGGATATTTAGAATCATCTTGGGCTCCTATCCATTAGGTTTACTAGCCCCACCCCTACCCCACACCACCTGCATACCTTGAGTTGTGATAACCAAAAAATGTCTCCGAAAAGGCAAAGTCAACCTCATTGAGAACCACTACTCTAAGTAGAAGACATGATCTAAATTTGACAATGTTTAATTACAACATTAACACTGGAAAAGGAGCTATCATCAATCTCTTAATTGCAAAATTCTATTTGTTTTAAGAAAATAATACACATACCAGATGCAATAAGATAGAGCCTGGGCTTCACCTATATTTCCTATACCCATCCTGGGAAAATGAAATATCACAAACACATGAGAAGTTTGTGGTCCAAATACTAAATAGCAAAATTTTAAAATACCACTGTCTTAGTCTGCTTGAGCTTCCATAACAAAGTACCATAGACTCGGTGGCTTAAACAACAGAAATTTATTTCTCATGGTCCTGGAGGCTCTAAGTCTGAGAGTAGCATGCCAGCATGATTGGGTTCTGCTGAGAGCTCTTTTCCTGGCCTGGAGATGGCTACCTTCTCAGTGTGTGCTCACACGACTTCTTTGTGTGTTCAAGGTGAAGGAGCAACAAAGCTCCCTGGTGTCTCTTCCTGTAATGGCGCTAATCCCATATGAGAACCCAATCCTTAAGATCTCATCTAAATCTTACTACCTTCTGTAGGCCCCATCTCTAAATACCATCACACTGGGTAGAACATCAATCTATGAATTTTAGAATACAGACATTCAGTCCATAACAATAGTTAAATTTCTTGCTTAGAAATTACATGGTGGTTGAGATAAGAAGTGAAAATTATCTGTTTCTCTGTTTCTGGAAAATTAGAGAAACGACTGTCAGTTACTTTTTAGTCTATCATATACATATTCACTATGTTCAAATTAGACAACCATTGTTAACACCACCTGACACTTACTGGTTGTAGCTAAATTTGAATTATTCTGAGTCTTGAACTTGTCATCAGTTTGTGTTTTATTTGTAGGGACATAAAATAAAGAGATAAAAAAGAAAAAGTACAAATTTGTTTACCCTAAAATCACATAGGATCACAAAAACTACGTAAAGCAGTTTTCTTACTATGCACTATAAAACTAATCTATAATATCAGAAGTCTGGATGTGGTTACTTTTGGACAAAAGGAAGGGAAAGGATGGCGAGGCTAAAGGTAGCTCTGAGTAGTCCCTCAGTGAGGGGTGAAGAGTGACTATGTGTGAGTAGGGGGGAGGTCATCTCTTGACCAAAGTTGAATACATTTTCTGATTCATCGAGTTGTGCATGTAGGATTTGTACTATTCTCTTCATATAGTTCGTATACTTCATACTGCAACAAAAATGTTTTTAAATTTTGTTTTGAATTACAAAGAATTCATGTCACAGATTTATTGCTTTTGTGGATTCCAAGATAAATAAGACAGCCTCAACCCTAATGGGTCAAAGTCTAAACAAAGATTCAGATCTGCAAACAGACTGCATAATGCAATATGATAAGTGATAAATAACATATGAACAGAGTTCCTTGAGGACGTAGATAAGGAAGTGTTTAACTGTGCCTGGAGAAATCAGGAAAGATTTTATGACAAACAGCATTTGAACAGGACCAGGTAGCATGGTAAGTAAGAGTCCATTGTGCCACATACTAATTACTGTAAGTTGACTTTAAAGAAAATGTGTAAAGACAGGTTAGCTGATCATATATAGATTTTAGTTTTCAGGTAATTTCTATATTCTTGATAAAAACAGGCTAATCATGGGCAAAATGCAACTCAATAAGAAATCCCCTGCCTTACTATTAAGAATTATCAGTAAGATAATAAAACAGTAGTTATAGAATATAAATATCCATATGCTCCATCTTTGGGTATCTTTGTCATTGAAAGCCTTTTTTTTTTTTTTCTTAATCATGTTAAAGGCAGAGAGTAAAAAGGTAATAGAAAAGATGAAATAATAAAATGTCACATAAATGCTGATGGAGTACATTATGCAAATTGCTACTATGCAAGTACTTGAGAACAGTCTTAGTCATAAAGAGGTGAGAAAACTTGAGTAAATTTCCTCAAAAATGATTGCCAATCATCAGTGATGGATTAGAAATACAAAAAGTAACCTTTGAGGAGGAGTAATGGTTAAGACCTTACAGGTAAGCTTACAGATAAGCTTTACCCTTGAGGGAAGTGTTGCAGGGCCACATTAACCAGAACTGCCCTGTGTATACTAGCAGAAGATCTATTTCAGAGCATTGTGAGAAAAAGGATCAATTTTCACAAAATCAGAAGTTAGGCATAGGAATTTCTATGTTTTTATTGGAATTGTACTCTTGAGAATCACTTTTCTCTGTGAAAGCTACTGTTGAATAATATGTTGAAAGGATTACTCAACTGGGAGAAAAATGTCAACTTATTTAAAATCCCTATTTACTTTGAAATTACTTTTTCCAGACATGATTTTAATGTGGGGATCTCTCATTCCTCCTTCTTTAGCAAAATCCTTTTAAGATGACCATCAAACTAGTCAACCTTCAGGAGTACTTCTGAAAGCTTAAATTCTGAAATTCCAGTATTCTCAAACAACCACTGCTTACTTCTTATCTCTGAGTCTATTTCTCTACACCACATTTCTTCTTTGATCCCAACCAGCAATTCTGTAATTAACCCCACCCTGTTTAGCAATCCTGTACTGACTTTTCCCATAATAATATTTTCACCGCTTCCCTGATTTCTGTACCTTTCTCATCTTCTCTAGTACACTCTCAGAGCCAATCACTGTCCATGGATCAATATGAGCACCATCTCTTATTCTCTTTTATTATCAATGCCTCACACACAGGGAAAGGTGAATCACATAACAATGTCTATTGTTATTCACACAAAGTAATAGTTTCTACTTTAAATACCACCATTAATCTGCATACTATTATAATTCAATAGAATTATAACATTCAAAGAATTCATTTCAAATTCTTTGAGACATCATTATATTTAGTATACTCTGTAAATATTTACTATACTCTTTAAATCTCCAGTAATATTCCATGATTAGAAAAAATGAATATCAGGGAAAAACTCTATAATTTCTCTACCATATTCAGTTATCTATTTAATGCCACACATTCTTCTCTCTTTCTTCTGTCTCTGAGTTCAGATTTATCTCTGAGAAAGAAAGCTTTGACCCATAAACTGAAAATTTTCTTTTCTTTTCTTCTTTGGGCTCTCATTTCACTAATTATTCTCTTTCTCTATTGCATTATCAAAACTCTATTTTGGTTATCTAATTAAAATAGTTTGTCTTTGCTCTAAGAACAACTCTGCCTCCTACCATCCCTCCAAAAGAAAACAGACAAGAAAACCCAAAACTTGCCTCAATATTATTACCTCCTGCAGCAGTTACTGATTTATCTCCTTCCCTCCATTTGTGGTCAAATGACTTGAAAGAATACTTTGTACTTACTTTTGCAAATATTCTAAGTTTCCATTTACTCTTTGTCAATGGCCTATAGACTAGTGTAAAGCTGGCTTTAGTATTTATAGGAAGCTATAGAAAGCTTATGTCTAGGGCAAGTTATATAACTCTTCTACGCCTATAAAATTTTGATACCTATTGTGAAAAAACTAGTAAGGGAATTGAATGGCATAATATCATTTAACATTTGGACAATGCCTGGCATTGTATAAGTGTTCCTTAAATATATTATCACCATTCTTATTCTTTCATATGTTTACTCCTATTTTTTCTGCTATCGTTCTTCAGCCCACTATAATTCACTTGTGCTCCTAACCTCATCCCCAACAATTCTATAGAATTCCCGTTGCTGGCAGCCTGGGTGGCTCAATGGTTTAGCGCCGCCTTCAACCCAGGGTGAGATCCTGGAGACCTGGGATTGAGTTGGACGTCAGGCTCCCTGCCTGGAGCCTGCTTCTCCCTCTGCCTCTCTCTCTCTCTCTCTGTGTCTCTCATGAATAAATAAATAAAATCTTTAAAAAAAATTACCTTTGCTGGAGTCATCAATGACCTCTTAATTATCAAATCCAATGAGCTATTTTAAAAGCTTTATTCTCTTTGAATATTAATATTTGATACTTGTTAGATGCTCTTACCACTTGAAATACTTTCCTTAGATGATTTTTTAAAAATATTTATTTATTATTTATTTGAGAGAGAGAGAGAGATTTTGAGAAAGAGAGCAAGCAGGGGCAGGGGTGGAGGGAGAAAAAGTCCTCAAGCAGACTCCCCGCCAAGCAGAGAGGCTGATGTGGAACTCAAACTCACAACCCTGAGATTATGACCCTGAAATCACTACCTGAGCCAAAATCTAGAGTCAGCTACTTACCTGACTGAGCCACCCAGGCAGCCCTCCTTATTTAATGTTTATGATGTCTTTATTAGTTCTTTGCTGTTCCAACATGGTGTCCCTTATTGACTTCATATTCTTAGTGAGCTCTTAAATACTGAGTCTCATCAATGATGATTTTATTTCCTTCATTTTTTGCAGATCCCTTAAGATAATTCACTTCAACAAGGCTAATGACTCTAGTTCCACATCTTCCCTGAGCTGTGAAACTGTATTTCCAATTGTGTACTGAATGGCTTCCCACAGATGTCTCATACATATCCAAATAACATGTCTACAAATGGAACTTATTTGTATTCTCCTCAAGTTACCCTCTTCCTACAAACTTTATTTTAATTGTCTCCCTCTAGTAGTCTCCACTTCTAACTTTAGTCCTACCATACCTCATTTGAAATGTTTTTTTTTTTTTTTTATCTAGTGGCTTTGCATTCCAGTTTATTCACCACAAAATTATCTCTAAAAATCAAATGTCAGCATGTAAAATGTCAACCACCATGTAAAATGTACCTAATAGTACTGAACTGTACACTTTTTTAAAAAGATTTTATTTATTCATGAGAGACAGAGAGAGAGAGAGAGAGAGGAAGAGACACAGGCAGAGGGAGAAGCAGGCTTCATGCAGGGAGCCCAATGCGGGACTCGATCCTGGGACTTCAGGATCATACCCTGAGCGGAAGGCAGATGCTCAACCACTGAGCCACCCAGGTGCCCTGAACCATACACTTAAAAATGGTTAAAATGATATAATTTTCGTTACGTGTATTTTACCACAATAAAAAGAAATTTAAAAATCAAAAGCTGGGAAAAATTCTCTAGAGTTTCCCCTTACTACAAAGAGGATATTTCAAAACCTGGTTCCAATTTACCGCAGTAAGTTCCTCTGCTGCTAGTGTTTCTGTGATTCTTTTCTTCATTCTATTTGTTGAATATTCCAGGCCCTTCACTACCACAGAGCCTTTGCATATATTGTTTTCTCTGCTCAAAATATGTTCTTTTCTAGTCTAACAAACTCTTTTTCATGACTTAATCTCTAATCTCTTTTCTGTTACATTTTCTCAAAATCTCCCAGGCAGAGAGGCAGTGACTCTCATAGGCACTCCAAGAATATCATTAATGTATACATCTATTCTATTTTATTCTATTCATCTATCCATTCTATTCATCTACATCATTAATGTATACATCTATTCTATTCATCTTTACTACAGGACATATCACCCCAAGTATAATTATTTATTTCTATTTTTCTCCCCAGCTAGACTGTGAACACATTAATCATTAGCCTCATTAGCCTTTTTATCCTTAGTGTTTAGTGGAATTCCTAAAACACATTTGCTACTTATTATGGGCTACACAAATCAATGAGAGAGAGAGTATATAGAAAGAAAAGTGGCAAATAACATCACAAAAATTTCTGTTACAGTACTTTATTTGACATGCCATCAATTCTTACAAATGTCATTATTTGCAGTTGAGAAGAGACAACTCTGCCAATTAAACTATAATATAATATTTTCTTAAAACTTACATTTTCAAAAATTATGTAGTTATTGAAAGAGCTATTTTAGGCTTAGTTGGATATACAAAAGTTTTAAAATGTAATCTATAAGCAAACTGTATTTCTTCAGGCAAGTTAAATAACTTTTCTGAGTCTCAATTCCAATTGCTTATGGAATTCCTAAAGTGTATTCACTTTCAGAATTCAGATTCACTCTTCTGAATCTCTTTTTGGCTCAGTCATCAATGAGCATGTTTCACACTAACTGTTATTCTCCGTGCGGCTCTTCTGTGGATGCACAGTTCTTTCTTTCCTTTATTTTTAAAGATTTTATTAATTTATTTGAGAGAGAGAGAACATGTTGACGTGTTGGAGGAGAAGCAGAGGGAAAGGGAGAGAAAATCTCATACAGACTCCCTGTTGAGCACAGAGCCCAATGCAGGACTCCATCTCATGACCCTGAGATCATGACCTGAGCCAAAATCAAAAGTCACTTAACCAACTGAGCCACCCAGGCACCCCGATGCATAGTTATTTCTTACATCTTCACTATTTTCTTCAAAATTTTCATCTAAAAATTTTTTTTCATCTAGACTCTTGACTTCCATTTGACAGTTTTTGATATCTGACACTTTATCAATCTTACTACAATGTGTGAATAGAAAGTTTTCTTTCAGAAACAAGGACCAATGCCCTACTTCAGATACAATTAAATGGCTGGTTGATTGAAAATCACGAGGTTGCAGTTGTTCATTCACGTTGCCAGCAATAATGATTAAGACATTATAGTTTGGGGATCCCTGGGTGGCTCCTCGGTTTAGCTCCTGCCTTTGGCCCAGGGCGTGATCCTGGAGTCCCGGGATCAGTCCCACGTCAGGCTCCCGGCATGGAGCCTGCTTCTCCCTCCTCCTGTGTCTCTGCCTCTCTCTCTCTCTCTCTCTCTATGTCTAAAATAAATAAATAAATAAATAAATAAATAAATAAATAAATTAAATAAATCTTTAAAAAAAAGACATTATAGTTTGGATAAGCTTATATTTAAACTAGCCTGGTACATGTCCACTAACAAACTAAAATCCAGAAGTAAAATATTAATACTTGTGAAGAAAGCTTTCTAGTTATCTCTCTCAGAAAACATTTATCTCATTTACCAGCTTAGCCATTCACCAACCATCTGTGTGTGTGTGTGTGTGTGTGTGTGTGTGCACGCACATGTGTGTACCCATGCAAGTGTATGCAAATACAGAGTAACATTTTTGAGGAGATATTCTGAGATATTCAGAAATAGTTTGAGGTTAAAGTTTAACATGGAGGAGACATTTGGCCATTGGCAATTATATGCATCGCCTTTCATCATCCATGCTCCTAATCTTTATTTAGTGCTCTAGGATTCATCAGCTTATCCTATTTGGTTAAATATATATTTATTCTACATAAACCCATATATTTATTCAGTTTTATTCAGCTGAAAGAAGTAAAAGTGCTTCAGCTGCTGGAAGTAAAAGTGCTACTATTCATTTACCTGAAAATTTCTGACCAGTGGATATCCTGTATTATAACTGAATTGGTCACACCAAATTCTCATTGATTTAAAAGCTGATTCATCTGTTTTGAGGTATATGGCAATTTTCCTTTCTTTCAGTTGCATTGCTTGGTGTGTGATGGCCAATCTTTTTACAAACAACTCAGTAATAAATATATGTATCATATATTCTTGGATCTCATTAAAGTTTTCTATTGTTCTTTACAAGAAATCTAGAGAATTGTGTTCATTCCCCATCCCCATGAATATTTGCTTCATTAATATCTAATTCATGCCCCACTGCTCTGGGTACATGCCTTTCTGAGTACAAAATAACTTACTGTTTCAAAACTGAATCACAAAGTAAGTAATCTTTTAGATGACATTTTCAGCAATGCACATAACTCAATTTAAGTGACAATATGAATAGCCATGATCGAGTTCCCGTATGTGCTGGAAATAGCAGTTACCTCAAGACTGAGCCAGCAATGATTTTAAGTTGCCATCAGCTGTTAAAATGTTAGGGGAAAAATTATTCCTTATAAACAACAAAATATTGTTGATTCCAAGGGAATTTAGCATAGTGACTCTTCCAAAACTTCACAATTCTACCCATGTATTTCTTTCTCAATAGATGGCTTCCTGGAGGGTATTATGCTGAGTGAAGTAAGTCAGTCGGAGAAGGACAAACATTATATGTTCTCATTCATTTGGGGAATATAAATAATAGTGAAAGGGAATATAAGGGAAGGGAGAAGAAATGTGTGGGAAATATCAGAAAGGGAGACAGAACGTAAAGACTGCTAACTCTGGGAAACGAACTAGGGGTGGTAGAAGGGGAGGAGGGTGGGAGGTGGGAGTGAATGGGTGACAGGCACTGGGGGTTATTCTGTATGTTAGTAAATTGAACACCAATAAAAAATAAATTAAAAAAAAAAGAAAAAAAATAGATGGCTTCACTTCCTACATTAGAGAACTCTCAAAATTGAAGTATATTTTATACTAGCTGACTTCACTTTTTCTCACCATTATTTGCTCTTTACCGCACAGTATTTTGACCTTCTGCACTACACTAATGAAACCACAATTCACCAATGATAATCACAGAATAAAATGGTCTTTGTGTCTGACCCATGCTTCTCACTCACTGTACACAATTTTCACAATTGTTGACTACCCACACTTGACATCCTCTTCTGGCTTTCCTCACACTTGAAGCAGGGTTCTTCAACATATTCATTTGTGCTGCTTATCTCATTTTTTCTTTTAAGAAGCTCAGATTTCATAAAAGGAAAAAGCTAAGGGAAGTTACTAAAGGAAAGTGTAACGTTGAGGGTGAAATCCTCCCAGAAAGTCATAAAAAGAAAGGAATTTAGAACCATGCAACTTCCATCTCTGCCTGTCTTAACCCTGATTTTCTTCCACAGAGGGTAAAGCAGTCAAGACAAAAGTTGTTTATTAGGTTGTAGATGGTAGGAAATTCAAGCTACTTAACATACAGTGTAATATTAGTTTCAGCTGTACAATATAGTGATTCAACACTTCCACACGATAAATGCCCTGTGTTCATCACAAGTGCCCTCCTCAATCCCCACCACCTATTTAACCTATCCCTCTGATCACGTCCTCTTTGATAACCCTCAGTTTGAGTAACATGCTTTTAAAAGTCACCAGCCAGGGTGATTTCTCGGTTTACAATTATTTCTCCTATATTTGGGAATAGACCATCAATAAGCAAACGTGGGAGCTTAGTGACCATATGTGTCATATGTGTACTCTGAATATCTGAGGTTAGACATCTGACCAAATGGGCATACAGATTTGGTATCCTTGGAATCCAAACTTTAAAAGAAATAGACACAAAGGCTTCCTGGGCATTTTACCTTTGTGTGCTAATAAATGTCAATACCTGGAGGAAAAGGTGTTCCTTCAACTCTTTTAACAGTTGCCGTAGTCCCTGCTCTTTTGATAAAGTATACTGTTCAATCCTTCATTAAAGGTATAAGTCAATTTAAGGGACACCTTCAACTCAGGGTGTGATCCCGGGGTCCTGGGATCAAGTCCCACATTGGGCTCCCTGCGGGGAGCCTGCTTCTCCTTCTGCCTGGGTCTCTGCCTCTCTCTGTCTCTCATGAATAAATAAAGTCTTTTTTAAAAAGGTGTAATATAGTATTAAATACGGTATAGACCCATAGTGAGAATCTACCACGACCTGATCCCTCAACAGAAGATACAAAAATAAGTTGAGGATGTGTTTTCTCCTTTATTGTCACTTAAAGACTTTGGAATGAAACTTTTATTCACAAAATGTACATGATTTGGACTTTGGAATTTTACTTCATTTGGAATTTTATGCCAAAGTCCAAATCATGTACATTTTGTGAATAAAGTTAAGTTGTATGAAAATTTTGGTGTGTAAGCATCATTAGAAAACAATTTTTTAATTGAAGTTAAATGTGAGTCTCAGAATTTTATTATAAAGTTCAACCCATTTGTTTTGTATCTCTTAACCATTTGTTTTCCTTATTATCAGAGCTCTGAGACTGATTGTATGTTCAGAGTTACTTTTTATTGTCTATTCTTTACAACACACCTGTGAGTTAGCGAAATATGATTATTCATACTGTACAGATGGTGGGACTAAGGTATTATGCCATCTAAAAGCTGAATGGCAGAGTGAGAATCAGAATTTATGATTCCCCAAACCTTTACATAGAGCCATATTTCCAGTGATAGCCCTGCCCTCTCTTCAGTGTTTGTGAACAAAAGGCTGCATATTATTGTAATCTCTAACAAAATGCCAACTACTTGTTCACTTTAAATGGAAATATAGTGTATTGAAATATAGATAATGGTTATTAGTAGCATTCAGATATCTCTAATCTGGTATAGATGTTACAGTTTTCCAAACTTGGTCACAAACATAGCATTAATTAATCTTTATATCATCTTAGTGTTTTTTTTTTTAGTTTGATATTTGTCTTTTCTAAAGAGTGTGTCAAAACATAAGGTTGCTTAATTCTTGTTTAGGGTATGTCTATTATCAAGCAATGATCTCTGATGGAGAAAAAAAAATGTGTTGTTGAAAATAGCATGGGGCTAAGCATTTAACCCAATGTGCCACGTTTAGAAAATGCCAGCTTAGTCACCCAGAAAAAATCACATTTTGTGACAAAAACTATAAAAATTCAGATTAAATTTATCTTACTATAGGTGAAGAAAGAAAGGACGGAAGGAGAAAAATAATTTGGACGGACATACTTTTGTTCTTATAAAGAAGCTCTATGTCCATGTTAGTAAGAAGGGTTTTTTCCTCTTTAAAAAATAAGTTCAGGAAGAAGACACATTGGCCTAACTTAGTACATGTTTTTCCCAGGGCCAATTCTGAAGTAACTGGATTAATCAAACACAGGATAATATCACAATTGATTTTCCATAATACTGAAATAAAAATAAATCTTTGCCAGTTGTATCATCCATATAATATCTAAATTAAGATCTCTTCCAGGGTTCCCAGAGTTTAGCTTCCATGTCATTCAGACATTTTTTCTGTCAGTTAATGAAGCGCAGGGGCTAACCTCATTCATAGGATTCCCATCTGTCATCACCACAGCAGTGATGAAACCCAAAATGAAATTCCATTCTTCATTTAATTCCTGTAGCTTGATATTAGTCAGGTAATCAAGCACAACTTCTGGGTTCTTGTGTTTTCAGATGAAGAAACTAAGGTCAAGTGACTTGCTCTGTGTCACACAGCAAGACATTGTAAGAACAGGGAAAAGATCCAATAGCTTTGGACTTTTTTCAGACGTTACCAAGACCACTGAACCATATTACCTTCTCAGGTAATTGCCTTCTTTGATATCAAGTGGGTCACATGTATTAGCTCTTTTTTTTTCTTTTTAAATGGAATACTGTGGGGGTTTTTTTTCCTCCTTTCTTTCTTTCTTTCTTCCTTCTTCTTTTAAACGGGTATTTAGAAATGCTGTTCTCTGCTTAGTCTTTCTGGTAATTATCTTCAAGGAAACCAGAATACAAATTTAAAGTACTCATTAACATGCTGATTAGAAATTTCTCGCAAAGACTCAAAAGGCTGGAAGAGACCCCCAGAGATCATCTGATCCAGCCCCTGACTTCAGGCATGTTTCACCTAAACAGTCTCCAGCAGATGGAAAACTATATTTATGACCCCCAAGGAGAGAGTCTCCAACCTCCTTTGGTAACACAACCCCTTGCTTAGATCTGCTTTACTAAGTAATGGATTATAGGCAAAATGTAAAAAAACAAAAACAAGAAAGCTGCCATCTCTTATAATGTCAAATACTATTAGCCAGAATTTATATTTGTATTCATATAATGTAATTGACCAATATTTCTGATTCTATTTTGGAAAAGTCTAGCTTGTCATTAGGCATTCTCTTGACATAAAACCTTTTGTAATTTATTTTTTAGTGTAAAAACATATCCTAAAATATGCTAAATCTTTGTAATTTTGGGTTAAAATGTAAGCCCATTTTATTTTTGTGCTTTTAGCTTCTAAATGCAGAATATGTGTCCCATGGAAATGCTAGCACTGTCTCTCAATCTTTACCTCACTGCCCCAACAAGCATAACCTTAGGCCGGGTTTGAGAAAACTGGGAGAATTAAGAATGGCTTTTGATGGCTTAGAAATTAAATGGTGAGGGATCCCTGGGTGGCGCAGCGGTTTGGCGCCTGCCTTTGGCCCAGGGCGCGATCCTGGAGACCCGGGATCGAATCCCACGTCGGGCTCCCGGTGCATGGAGCCTGCTTCTCCCTCTGCCTGTGTCTCTGCCTCTCTCTCTCTCTCTGTGACTATGACTATCATAAATAAAAAAAAAAAAAAAAGAAATTAAATGGTGAGTATATGTGTACATCCTGACTTGTTCATGAGAATTGCCTCCACCACTTTCAAATTTCCTTAGCAGATTGTGGATAGGGCTTTAAAAATTCCCATCTCCATAATCCCAATCCCATTTCTGCATCATTCCTTTTAGGGACTAATCTCATCTCTGCCCATATATGCTTCTGACCTAGAATAATTTTGTCTTCATTAAAATTAGAATATCTTTATAAAAATATTAATGAGTATTCTCCTGAATCTACATATTGAATGGCAGAAATTATTTGTTGAAAGAAAAAAATCCTAGCTCAAATGTACCAAAGAGAATGCGAAGTTTATCCAAAGGTCTGGCCCCTCATATCTACACAACCGGCCTTAATGAACTACATGAATTATATTCTGGGCACTGATGTTGGGTGGAACATCCTGTCATTTCCTCATAAATTAAGATGTTTAAATGTACCAACAACTGCAGATTTCTCATATTGCCTCCCAGGATCTTCTCTGTTCTTGTATCTTTTTTACTAAGACAGATCTGTGAGACAGGTCACGCATTGGCTTAAGAGTTGGGTCATCTGGATTTCTAGCTATAAATCTCTCACTGGCCAACAGTGAGGTTTAGAAATTCTTTGCTATGGGTCCCTGATATATTTATTTGCAAAATGAAGATCTTATAATAGATGACCTATCTATAGATCTCTTTCACCTCTAAAATTTTAGCATAAGTCAATGAACAAGTGAAGAAATGAATAAAGTTCATTGTTAGTAACTGAATAAAGTTATTGAGCTAGACTGGTTTGTCTTTCAATAAAATTTCAATAAAAAATTCAAAAAAAATTTTCAATAAAATTGAGTGATATATTTAAATATGCATTTTTGAGACATATTTCATTGTATGTTAAATTTTGATTGAAAATTGTTGACAATTGAAAATTGTTGACCTAGAAAAAAAGAAAATTGTTGACTCAATAGAACAAATATTTATTGGACCTTTATGAGCTAGGTATATATGAAAGATTTAAAAAAGCAGTCCATTACTTAAACATTTAAATATGTTGGTAGTTAATGCTATGGATGCAGCTAGAGTCCAAAATTAAATATCAATTAAAGAAAAGTTTGATTAAATACTAATGTACTATATATGTCCCTAGGGCAGAGAATTTATTTTTATTTTTATTTTTTTAAAGATTTTATTTATTTATTTATTCATGAGAGATACACAGAGAGAGGCAGAGACACAGGCAGAGAGAAAAGCAGGCTCCATGCAGGGAGCCCAATGTGGGACTCCATCCTGGAACTCCAGGATCACGCCCTGAGCTGAAGGTAGATGCTCAACTGCTGAGCCACCCAGGCGCCCCAAGAAGCAGAGACTTTAGAACAAAGTATTAAACCAAGTTTGTTTTAATGGAAAATTTCATGTCAGGATATACCCAAATATCTTTTACTCCCTTTTCTAAAAATCTGTTAGGGCTGATATGAGAAAGCATCAAAAATACTCCTGCCCAATGAAGGCTATATAGATGACCATTTTGTACGCATCTAACCATGGCACAGAAGTAGCAAAGAATAGCATATGCATGTCAGTAAGCTCAACAGTGCTTTTTATAATGATATGGGAGGTGTCAGGTACCATTGAAAAAACTGTACAACTAAAAGAGCCCAAAGAATGTTATGCAGAACCAATAATTCACACTTTATTTAAAAATTAGTCTCACCTGTGGCAGGTAGAATGCTTTCCCTTCAAGATATCCACATCCCAAAACCTGGTACCTGTGAAAGTGTTATGTTAAATGGCAAATAGGAATTAAAATTGCAGACGGAATTATAGTTGCTAGTCAACTGATTTTAAAATAAGGAGGCAATGTTGGAATATCTGGATAGGCTCAATGTAATTACAAGTAACCTTAAATGTGGATAAAGGGCAGAAGAGTCAGAGACAGAGACAGATTTAAAGATATGACATTGCTGGATTTGAAGATGGAGGAAGGTACAAGAAGCCAAAGAATTCAGGCAGCTCTAAAAATTGGAAAGGCAAAAAAGAAGAAAAATTTTTTAAAAATTAAAAAAATTAAAAATCGGAAAGGCAGAAAGCAGATTTGCCCTTCAAGCTTCCAGAAGGAACACAGTCTGATAAAACTTTGATTTTAGTCCAGTGTGATAATTTTGGACTTCTTGCCTCCATAAGAGTAAAATAATACAATTGAGTTGTTTTAAACAACTAAATTTGTGGTAATTTGTGACAGAAACAATAGCAAACTCATACCACATCCTTCTGGTAGTAAAACAAAAAGGTGGACATTCAGTAGAGAGACCAGGAGAAAATAGTTAATCTCCGAATTGTACCTGAGACTCTCTACACCTCCAGAGGCAACAACTATTGTCATAAAAACTCTTGTAATCTATAGTCTGTTTTTTTTTTTTTAAGTTTTTAATTCATAGAGGCACAGAGAGAAAGAGAGAGAGAGGCAGAGGGAGAAGCAGGCACCACGCAGAGAGCCTGATGTGGGACTCGATTCAGAGTCTCCAGGATCACGCCCTGGGCTATACAGGCGGCGCTAAACCGCTGCGCCACCGGGCTGCCCTGCAGTCTGTTCTGATGTGACTGATCAACTTGCTCTTGTGAACTACAAATTTAATGCTCCTACTACAAGTCATTTGCTTGTAGGGTTGGTTGTCATCATTGAAAATAGATTATTCTTTCTTAGTCAGAGATCCTATCTTCTTAAAAAAATGTGTTTTATTTATTTATTCATGAGAGACACAGAGAGAGAGGCAGAGACACAGGCAGAGGGAGAAGCAGGCTCCACACAGGGAGCCCGATGTGGGACTCAATCCTGGGACTCCAGGATCACACGCCCTGAGCTGAAGGCAGATGCTCAACCACTGAGCCACCCAGGCATCCTGGCAAAGACCCTATCTTAATACTTCTCTATATCTCTTTGGGCTGTACCTAGAGTAGGCCATTACTAAATATGATTATTGATTATGTGATCATAAGAACCATGTAAAAGTTAGTCTCTGATAGAAAGTAATCCCAAAACTGGGTATAAATACATATTAACAAGAAGATTCCAACAAACAATGTCCAGGTCTTTGTTTATGAATGATTATCTGAAAATTTTATAATACAAATGTAATATTAAAATTTTAATGTTTATTTTCTGTTTTGAAACGGTAGCCTAAATTATAATTCTTGTAGTCTATAATTGTCTTGTAGCCTAAATTATAATTCTCACAATTCCAGTAGAAGTAGGAGGGTGAAGATAAGCAATCTTCCTACTAAACCATATAAATACAATACAGTATTCTCTAGGAGTCTGAACACTGTATACATTCAAGTATTATTTATCATTGATATTATGTCTACCAACAATTTCAGACTTCTGCCTTTGGACTTTATTATATTTCTTTGCATCAAGAATGTCTAAAATTATTTTCAAAATTGCTTTAATGTTTCATCTGCTCTTAGGCATCTTTGAACTTCTGAATCATCTCCTTGAATGTAAGAGAAACAAATTTAAAAGAAAATATATATTTAATTTATTTTTAAAATGAAGACAAATTCTAAATTCAATACATTAATTATAGTCCAGCTATCTGAATGATTTTCAAACATCAAATTTATAGTTATAAATTCAATTAATTGCATAGTTTTGTTAGTGTTCCTAAGTTTTACAACCACATATTTTTCCTTGTCATCTAATTCTTGATGTATCTTTAATATCTTTACTGGACTTTTAACTTCTTTAGAACAAAATTCATATCTACTTCCTTTTTACATCCCTCAGAGTTACTAACAAGTATTACATATTTTCTATAGTAGCTGCTCTATAAGTGTTTGTTACAAGACTGAACAAAACAATGATGAGAAGACCATTTAAATGTAGCTTGAAATGGGCCTTATTAAAAGGCTACCTTATCTGTATAGAAAACACAATGCCTTTGTTTTAGTGAATTATTTATACTTACTAATTTACCAAGATTTTTTCTTTTTTTTTAATTTACCAAGATCTAACATTCAGAGCCTCTCTTAATTTCTATTCATTTGAAATAGAAAGTGAGATAGCTATTAAGGTTTACTTTATTGAAGATTCAAATCCATTACGCATATATTGAAGTTATTTTCTATTTTGTGTGTGGTAGTACTTCTGCACTCTAGAGTCCTTATTGGATTGAAGAGCAAATATATACATATGTTCCGTTGTGCCAGGGGGCACAAATTCTGTCTTGATTTACTCATGTGCAACTACTATTAACACTGTGAGGAATTCAGGGCAAAGTTTATTTTATTTTTCAAAAAGGATCATGTTATTACATATTCCAAATAACACATGAACTCTCATAGACTATAAAACCAATGATGTGCAGCCATACACATTTAGGGTACTCATTTAGCTTTTTCATTGACTAAATGTCTGACTAGTTTGACTCATTCTTTATGACATATATTTTTAAAAGCAAGACTTGACAAAGAGAGAAATGAGGTGAATTTCTGTAACTATAAAGCATGGATTCAGAAATTATAGAAAAAAATCCACATTTTAATGTTAAAACATACTGAACATGCTGAAGCATAGGACAATGTTGCATACTTTATTTGTCTTTAAAAACAAAAATTATCCATATGTTTGAGATAATCTCATTTGAGTGTTGTTCTTTAGTCAAATAGAGTAAGTGCTGCCTAACTTCTGGATTTGGAGAGGTTCAGAGAGGGGCATCCATATGAGGATGTTGAGAAGAGATGGCAGCTAGCATGGGAGGTAAAACAGGAGATCCTTCTGTTAGCTTACCTATCAACTCTTGTATTCCTCTGTGAGTAAATGTTGGAAGTAGCAACCTTTGATAGTCCACACTCTTGGCTCTTCTGCCCCACTGAGCACACACAACCTGTCTAGTCACAGTCACAAGAGAACTGAAAAACAGACCCTCGTTGGCTAGGAAGCATAAACACACTAAAAGAGTCTGTCCTCACATATTCTGACTCAACAGTTCACTAGCTATTGGTCTTTCAAAAGCCATTTCGTTTCTGTTGGTTTTTTACCTTTTATAGAAATAAGATTTTGGGACACCTGGGTGGCTCAGTGGTTGAGTGTTTGCCTTCAGCTCAGGTTGTGATCCTGGGGTCCCAGAATTGAGTCCCGCATCAGGCTCTTCACAGGGAGCCTGCTTCTCCCTCTGCCTGTGTCTCTGCCTCTCTGTGTGTCTCTCATGAATAAATAAAGTCTTTTAAAAAAAAAAGAAATGAGATTTTTAGACTTCTCCAATGACTGTTTCTGTCCTATACTATGTCTCTGAATTTTTAAATGCTATGTAAGTTGACATGTTAGTCATAATTTTGTTTATAAAAAGTCATACTTTGTATTGTAGCATTATTGAATGTAAAACAAAATACAGTGTAAGGTAGTGAATGAAATAATAAAATATCTTACAGTATGACCAAATTTAAACCAAGGCATTTAAAACAAAGTATAAACCAAAAAAGAGGATATCCACACAAAATCCTTACCTAGAGCTATGACAGAATTATTTATTGATTTTGAACTAGAAACTCTAGACCTACATTATTTACAGAGATGGATACTGTTGGATGCCCTTCACATCTGGGGAGGCTTGAAATTATGTCAAATCAATATAAATATACTAAATAGATATGTCATGTGGCATTAAAAATATTAAAGCATAGCCATATAAAGATGTTATCGAGTTAAGTTTTAAAAATTTATGTATCTTTCAAGAGGGAAAATCATTGAAGAATAAAAACAACACATCCTTTCTGAACTCAAGGAGCTTAGGAGCTGATGCCAAGGAGAAAAAAACAATACATCGAAACCTGTAATGAATCGTCTTAAGATAATAAAAGACATGGGGTACCAGGGTGGCTCAGTCCATCAAGCACCCGAATCTGGATTTGGCTCAGGTCATGATCTCAGGGTTGTGAAATGGAGCCTCATTTTGAGTTCATATGCTGGGCATGGAGTTTGCCTAAGAATCTCTCAATTCCACTCTCCCTCCCTCTCCCCCTGCCTTGCCCCCTCCCTCTCTCTCTTTCTCAAAAAAAAAAAAAAAAAAGATAATAAAAACCAATGTTAGACATACAAGTCAACTCCTATAAAAATAATAGAACCAGGGACAAGAAAAACCAGATTTCTTTTCTAAATTAAGGAGAGAGAAATAGACTAACGGGGAAGTGGTAGCTGACAGAATGAAAGCATCTAGAACTAAGTGAATTTCCAAGTAAAGAGATGATTCTTGATAAAACATGTAAAGGTAAGTTGGGAACAGTAATACCTTGTTAGTGCTTATTATGTGCCATGCCCAGTTGGGGAATTTTATATGTATTAACTTATTTTATTCTTTCAACAGTCATTTGAAGGTGATATCCCAATTTTATAGAGATGAAATGGACATGGAGAGATTCAGTGACTTGCCCCAGGTCTAATTAGCTGGAAAGTGGCAGAGCTGGTATTAGACCTAGGCAGTTTGTGTCAGCACTCTCCACCTTGACAGGATACACCTCAAGAGCCAACAGACTAGAAGAGGGCATCCATTCAAATTATAACCTAAGACACAAACAGCCAATGAATGGCAAATATCTGATATTCAAAGAAGAGGAAACTATTTTATGAAATACTGTACAAAACAATTTTAAACAGGTTATGAAATTATGTTTTATTAATCCTTGGAAAAGATATCATTGATCACATGGAATGAATATTTTTTCTTCAGGTATGAACTCATCTCTCTTACCTTAATGGTTGCTATAACTGATAAAGTGTGAATGAAAAATAGGCATAATATACCTTTATTTTAGCAGAAATGTCTGTCTCATTAAAAATTACGAAAATCTTCAAAATGGTCTTAAAACTGAAAGTTAAAATCTTGATTATTTAATATAAATGAATTCAGAGATAACTACAATGCCTCAAACGTGCTTGTATAAGTGAATAAATACAAAGATGAATCATGTTGCAGGATTTCTTCTTTGGTGCCCGAGGTTCTTGGTCACACTGCTTTGAAGAATGAAGAGCTACACTATACAGAGTGCTAGGCAGCAAAGCAAGGTTTATTGAGGGGTAATAAAGTTTATTTAATGATAGAGTACAAAGCTCCCAGAGAAGGAAGGGACCCAAGAGGGTTGCCATTGGAAATATCCTAGTCTAGATTTTTTATGGGCTTTGTTGGAGGGCTGCTTTAATCTAATTAACCTTCCCAGCACCTGTCATCCAATCAGCTTTTTGTCATTGATCTTTCGTGTGGAAAAGGATGGAGGGCCCCTTCCAGGTTAGTGTAAAATCCTTTTAAGGTCGTTTCCTCTGGGTGGGGGGAACCCTGTCCCTGTCCACCTTTCTTCCATTGTCCTTCATCAAATAGATGTCTGTCTCTAGTGATGTATGAAAAGTCTTGTTTTTAAAAGGTTTTTAGGTTAAAATTATCCATCAAATAGAGGATGGGGAGGACTAAGCAGGAAGTCGCATTTTTTAAAAAAATGCTAAAGTTTAACTTGACTAAAAGTTTGATATAATTCACAGAATCGTAGCCAAAAACGCTGATGCACTCAAATGGAGTGTTGTCAAAATCCGTATAGAGTACTAGGGAAGTAATGGATGGTATAATTCTAAGATTACATCTAAATAGTTATGTTCCACCTGTGTGACACATAATGAGGGGAAATAATGAGGAAGGCAACCTGGATGGTCTGGATGGTAAAAATTTGGACATTTAATGAATAAACAATGGAAATTTAGTCTGTAGAATAGATTGTGTGTGTGTGTGTGTGTGTGTGTGTGTGTGTGTGTGTGTCCTTGAGTGTGCACGCATGTGTGTGTTCCAGGCATAAGTATTGGGAGTATGTTGTTCTCTTTTTGAGAAACAGAACAGCATGAGCTCATTCATATTTTAGCAGGAACACTGTCATTGATGAAGGACAGTTAGAGGAAAGGCAGGAAGGGACAAGGAGCCCCCATCCCTAAGAGGAAATCACCCTTGAAAAGATATTGCACCACCCTGGAAAGAGCCCTCCACCCTTTCCCATGTGATAGGTAGAAGACAAAAACTCAATTGGATGACAGGCACAGGGAAGGTTACTCACATTAAAACAGCCCTCCAACAGGCCCTTAGAAACAGAAATTCCATTGGCAACCCTCTCGGGTCTCCTCCCTCTTTGGGAGATTTGTCTATTACTCAGTGAAGGTTACTATGACTCAGTAAACTTTGTTTTATGTTTTACTATCACTCAATAAGCCTTACTTTGCTGCCCACCACTCTGTCTGGTCTACCTCTTCATTCTTCAAGTGGTGGGACCAAGAACATCGGGCACAGAAGGAAGAAGGAAAAGAAATCCTGCAACAATGTTGAGACGAAAGTGGAATGAGGTAAGGATAGAAGCAAGGAAATAGCACAGGTGGTAATGATCCAGATGAGACCTAAAGCTTACCTTAATCAGGATGATTCAAAATGATGAAATACTACATCTTTTTGGCTTCATCATAACTTTATAGGTAAAGCCAACAGGATTTGGTAGTACTATCTGTAGGGTGTGAAATACCATACACCAAAATATTTGGCCTGGACACTATGTTATTCAAATAAAATTCCAGATTTTAAAGAAAACTTAGAAACTTTCTACTCAAGCCTTTGATTCTTTAAAGGAATCCTGTCTACAATAATCTCCTCATGGAACAATTCCTTGATGACAAGGAACGTAACTCATCCCATTTTAGAATAGCTCTGGTTTTAAGAGCCCTTCTTCTTAGCGTGAGCCAAAACCTGCTTCTATGTGATGGACAAATGTGATATCGTGGTTTATAATAAATATATATTTGATCTTTGTTCCTGTTTTTGGCAGAGTTCCTAAAACCCTTGGAATTTCCTAAGTGATAAGGTATCTTGATAGCTGTGACATCCTTTTCAAACATACTTGACTTTATGTTAATAAGGTGGCTTTTAGAAAGCCCGTAAGGATGAGAGTCACTAGGGGAACCAATAATGTGATTCAAGGCTTGGAACGTCCAGAGCCAGCCCTTCAACCTCTGGGGAATGGAGAGGTGTCTAAGATGGAGTTCAGTCACCACTGGCTGGTGATTTAATCAGTCATGCAAAGTAATGAAGCATCCATGAAAACCTAAAAGGACAGGGTTGAGGGAGCTTCCAGGTTGGTGAAATCAGACTGCCTCTATATGCCATGGTGCTGGGGCCTCAAACTCCAAGAGAACAAAAACTCCTGCATTCAGAATCTTGCCCTGAGTATCTCTTCCTTCTGGCTGTTAATTTGTATCCTCTATATATTCTGCAATGAACCAGCAATCTAGTAAAGAAACAGGGTTTCTGGGATCCCTGGGTGGTGCAGTGGTTTGGCGCCTGCCTTTGGCCCAGGGTGCGATCCTGGAGACCCGGGATCGAATCCCACGTCGGGCTCCTGGTGCATGGAGCCTGCTTCTCCCTCTGCCTGTGTCTCTGCCTCTCTCTCTCTCACTGTGTGCCTATCATAAATAAATAAAAATTAAAAAAATAAATAAATAAATAAAGAAACAGGGTTTCTGAGTTCTGTGAGCCCACCTAACAAATTCATCAAACCCAAGGTGGGAGATAGAGAAGTACAGTATGGAAATCTCTGGTTTACAACTGGTCCGTCAGAATCACAAGTAACAACCTGGATTTGTGATTGACATCTGAAGTGGGGACAATTCTAAACTGAACCTTTGACCAGTGAAACTGACACTCCACTCCATGTAGAGAGTGGCGAGTCTAGTTGAATTATGTATGGAATACATAGATGGTGTCTGAGAATTGCTTGGTGTGTGTGTGTGTGGGGGGGGAGAAAGACACACATACTAGAATTGGTGTCAGAACTGTAACAAGTGAATGAGAAAAGATGGAAAACCTGATAGCAAGGTAGGTAAGAGAAAAATGCTATCTGAGCAATTTGGAAGAAGAGCATTGAGTCACAATTATTTGACCATGGGATATGAGTTCATCATTTCTTAATGATATTTTTAAAAAACAAAATATTTTCTCTATCCACCATGCTTACATAGGCGTCTTATTGATTCAGTGTTTGTGATGATGGTGGGTTTTTTTTTGTTTGTGCTTTGTTTTATGATGATGGTGTTAAACAAATGAAAAATACTGATGTATTCTAGTTTTTGGCTCCTTGGTGTCCTAAGTCTCAGCTTCTCAGCTATATTTAAGTGTGCATGCCCTTTAAATAAGGAGTGAGATATGAAACATGTACAAGTACAGTTTGTTCACCAACTAATTAGAATGAGTGCCAACCAGTCTGGTGCATTTCAGCTAATATCTGACTGCTTCAAACTACGGGAGAATCAAGCTATTAGAGTGCTGAGTTTAAATACTACATATTTTTATTTTGTCTTTATTGTAATGAACAAGCCTATCTTTAGCTCCTGCTGTGCACTTTTGGAGGGTCTTCCATATGGTTGCTGCTAAGTATTTTGGCATTTTTCCCAACTGTTACAATTGGGTCAGTGGGGGGGACTGTATAGGAGTCATAAAACAAGGGTGACTGCAGCAGGGAGGAGTACCATTACTACGCACATAACAGCTTATTGCCTCGCATGCACTCAAGCACAGCTCAACACCATTCATTACAACAGGCAGCCAGGGTAAACTGCCTTTTTGCCATATAGTTTACACAGAAAGGCCAGGTCTTGGGTTCAGAGACTAGAGTTCTTATTTCTAGTTTTTCTTGTTCCCTTACTCATTGTCCCATAATATCTAGAATAATCTGCATATCACTATATCATTCTGAGAAAGTTTTCATGAGCAGTCTCAGCTAAATTTTAGCAACAACAGCAGGATTATCAGTGTCCCTGAGGACTTTGATATGAGAGAGAAAAAAAAAATGAGGAAGCAAAGTCTGACTCCTACAAACACAAAAAATCTTTGAGACATGATTCATAAAGCCAGAGGTGACTAACAGTATTGACACTATAACTGCAGTGTTTCCCCTGGCAGAAATGACGTGAAACAAAGGCTATTGCTATTTTTATCCCGTGGAAGACAGTGTGGCTTAAAGCACTAGTAGATTGGAAGGGGAGAAGTTCGCAGCAAAATTACTACGATTCTAAACAGTGAAATAATATATTCAACTGAGATGTGCGTACACACACACATACACGCAGAGTGAAACAATGAACTTAAGGTCTTGATTCAAAGATTGTGTTTTCCGTATTTATGCTTATACGCACAAGTATTCTTTAAATAATTTATTACGCTTTTCCTTTAGGGGCTCCTCCCCCAACACACATTAAGCATCAAGATGCAGTCACATAGCATTGTAATAGCTTCACAGTATCTTCATGAATTTTTCTCGAGCAATTACAAGGAATAGAGATTTTAAGAAATAGAGACCTTCAAATCCGTATGCAAAGATGTGGGGTTTTTTGTTTGTGTTTTTCACATTTCCGGCCAAGAACAGTAAATAAAAAGTGTTGCATTACGTTGCTCCCTATTCCCTACCTCCCGCCATCCCCGAGCCCAGGAACAGGATTCCCAGGAGCACGCCGGGCGGTCGAGCCCCGGGCCGGGCGAGGCAGGTGCGCGCCTCTCAGGACCCCCGGGGGGGGGGGGGGCTGCACCCGCCAGCGCGCGGGAGGCTCGACCAGGCAGGGCGGGAGACCCGTGAACTTCGGAGACACGGCCCCCGGGCCCCGGCCCCCGTTCCCCGGCCGCAGCCAGCCCCGAACTTGGGAAAGTCCTGACCCAGCAACGGGATGTTGGAAACCAGCTGGCTCCGGGACGACCCACGCTTGTCCCGCCGCGCCGGAGACCCCCCCGACCGAGGAGGCAAGGGCTCGCGCACGCTCCCTCGGCCAGCAAGCCCCACGAGCCCCGCAGGCACCTGCCCACCGCCGCGGCCCGCCACGCCCCCCCCCCCCCCCCCGAGGCGAGCCCGCGCCGCCCGCGCCGCACCGCACCGCTCCGCACGGCCGCGGCGGGAAGGGCGGGCAGCGCCGGGGTGAGGGCAGCGGCCGCGGCTTCCGGCGCCGCAGTGCGCAGGCGCGCGCGCCTAATACGCAGGCGCCGCCTAGAAGTGACTTCTCCGAAAAGTGTCTTAGTTGCCGGTCACCTGAGCTCGGGCGCCTCGGCTGCGGGAGGCTTCGCGACGCCCGCCCTCCGCGGTCCTGCCCGGAGACCTGCCCTCGCCGCCTGCCCCTCGCCCCGCCGCCGCAGCGGGCCGTCTGCGGGCCCGAGTCCTCCCTCCTGTCCTCTCCCGGCCGCGGGCGGGACCGGGCGGAGCCGGGCGGCCCGGGCGCGGCCCCTGACCATGGCGTCGCTCTTCAAGAAGAAAACCGTGGACGGTGAGTCGAGGCCGGGCGGAAGGGGCCCCCGCGGCGCTTCTCTGGGTGTCTCGGGCGCTTCCGGCCACGGTCCTCTCTGCTCCCTGGGGCGGGGTCGCGGCCGTGGCCCCGGCCCCACAGGTGACCGCCCCGTGCGTCACTCCTCTGCTTCCCGCCGTCTTGGGACGCGCCGCGCCCCGGCCTCACCTGCGCGGCTCGGCTCCCGCCCCCGCCCCCGCCCCCGCCCCCGCCCGTCTTCCTCCCTTAGCGACACCTTGAGCCCTTCGGGGAGACTGGATGCGGCTGGCTCTGGAGTGTCATTAGACGGTGATTCGACCGTCTGGCTGCATCTGTTGGTTGGTTGCCCCTGCATCTTGGAGCTCTTGTACTTTTTGGGGTGCAGACAGCACGCCCGTGTTGAGCTGGAGGAGGGGATAACAGGCTCCAGGTACAAAGTGAGCCTGGGTCTGGGTCGTCTTGCCTTTGAGAATGTCCCACCAATAGAGACGTGAAACAAATGCTTCTTTACTGACTCCACTAGAAATATAAAGGAAACCTAAGGGAAGTGACTTGGGTTTGCTTTTTATAATGTATTTTTCCTTCCCTATCTAGTAAAAGATGTGATACGTATTTCTGCATAGAAGTTTATATTTTATATTTTATTATATAGTTTATATATATTTTATATTTTATTATATAGTTTATATTATATTTTCAGACACTTGCATTGTTTCAGACATTTAGCTCAATGTCATCTTAAGAAGAAAAAAAGAATGTACAAAAATATGTAAATTGTTTATAAGCAATTACTGTAGTGTATATTATATAACACTAATGAATTATTCTTGGTATTTTCATTGACTGCCACCAGGAATCAAATTCATTCAAGTTATTTAAAAATTGTGTTTCCTATTACAGGTTGAGTCTAGGTTGCTGTTGGTTCAACCAAAGAATCACTTCTTTGTAAGGGTCTAACCCTGCCACAAAAGGAGCAGTGCTACCACTGCTAGACCGCGATTGGTACAAACAGTGCTGAGTCCAGACCTGGGGTAATTCTTTATTCCTTTGTATGGACTATCCCAGTGCCAGCAACATTATTTTGGGGAGGATAACAAAGACATCACTTTTACTTTGCCACTCTATCCTTCACTTCAACACATAATGTAATTTTAGTCCTAATTTAGTGCACAGCGTAATACATTTTTGCCTGCCCTGAATGGGCGACAAAAAAAATTTTTTTTCTGATTTATGGACTTTTTATTAACTAAGAAGTACCATTTACAGTACCTGGAATACCTTCCGAGTTGGTATAGGATGTAGTACAATTATTTGAGATGGATTTTATTTGAGAATGCCATCTAATTTTGAATGTGGCACTTTCTTCACTGTTTCAGTACCAATATCGTGGTTTTCTGTACTCGTGGGCAGGTGGGGAGGGGCAGAAAGGTTTATTTTTTTGTTTCAATTTTATTTAGTGAGAATTTACTAAAGAGAGGAAAAGAGTTAGACCTTTGTTACTGGGATGTTACAGATTGTATTTTAAAAAACATATTAACATTAAAGGCCAAACAGCTTTAATTGCTTAATATCTGTCAAATATTTTCACAGACATAAATGTTAGTTCTGTATTCTCATTGGTGTGCTTCTTGGTGAATTTGGCAGGCTAGTGACTATTGTATTGTACTTGAAGTACAGACCAGAGAAAGAGAAAAGAGAAAAAACAGTGAGGATGTTTAATTGTATACTCATTTGCAGTTGGGTTAATTCATCCAAGAAATAATGTTTTTTGCTAAATAGGTTTATTTGTGAAAATAAAGTCTTAAGGACTTTGGCTAGGAACTATACTACTGATTTAAAAGATCTATGTGTGAAATTTCTGAATATAAATTTGGCCACTGTGTGCATTTACTATAACTACTAAACTGCATACTTGATGGTTTTTTTTTTTACATTATCATGTCAATTCAGATCACTTAATGACATTTTAATTATAGATTTGTACTTTCATTTTTCTGATATAGAGCTTTATTGGTGTTTTTACTCTTTGTTTTATTAAAAAGAGGGTGTTTTGTTGAAAAGGTGACAGCATTCTTCTTAGCAGTAATGAGGCTGTATATTATGAAATGTAATGTATTTTTATGCATTTCACCCAGATCTTAGACTCGTTGATTATTGATCATAAGATCTTTTGCTGTATGCTGCCTTTTTATCTGTTTCAGCAGTAATGAAATTCTGATATATAAGGAAATATGTAACTGCATATAGATCTGGAAAATGAATCTTTTTGTCTCTTTGGATTGGCTGGAAGAGTTGCATGCTATATCATTAAAGACTACGGCACTTGTAAATTAAAAAGGGAGACAACATTACAGCACTTATTACTATTCAGAGTTATGTTTAATTCATTTTTGACACAAAGATGAACAAGACTGCAGTGTATACTTTGTTAGAGAAATTAATGAGAATTGTACTTCAGTGCCACAGAAGAGAAAAATTCCTTTGAATTTGAAATTACAGTGGAGTATTTGGTTTCCCTTTTACTGATTTTTAAGGTATATACATGTACATGCGGTAATGTGTTTACAGTGCTTCTCTCCCCACCCCAAGTGGACTAATGGTGACCTATTTATTGAAACTAATTATGAACCTGTAAAGCAGGTTGCCATGAGGATTTATCATAAATGCACAACTAAAATAGGTCTTTTAAAAAGTGAAAATTTTTAAGAACTATATAATTTTTGTTGTTCTTGTTAAAGGCAAATTTGAGGTCCTGCTCTAAGCCAGCACTGTGGTAGCATTTTGTGTGCAGCATCTTATTTAATTTTCACAAAACTTAGATGATAAGTGCTATTACTGCCCTCACTTTATAGGTGAGGAAATTGAGATACAGAAAACTAAGTAATTTGCCCAAGGTGACACAACTTAGTAGCAAAACCAGAACCTCATCCCTTGAGTATTATCATTGATAGTATTTTTGTCTAAGAGATCCTATGGCACATTTTAACTTTGCTATTCTTCTAGTATATGGAATTCCCAACCTTGGTAACTGTTTGTCTGTGAGCCAAGCTATTTTCCTCTTGGAATCAGTGGTAGAGCTTTAATTTCGCATAGTGGTAGAACTGGAAGAAAAAAAAAAAAAAAAAAACTCCTTTTTCTGACTCTCCACTGACCCAAGGGTTTCTTAGGAAGTATTGTCCAGTCTTTTTGCTCTTCGTGTAAACTTCTTAAAGGAGTAGTGTTGTCTTCTATTCCTTCCCCCTTTATTTCTCAGACCACCCCCCAATTCTACAGCAGTTTGCTTTACTTCTTAAGTAATGAGATCTTGCTAAGATCATCAGTGACTCCTAGATTGCCAAAATGGCCATTTTTTAGTGATCATTTCTTGGGCCTATGTTTTGCATTTGATCCTAATAATTTCTTTATTGAAATTCTCTTTTGGCTTCCATGAAACTCTGTAATATATTCTCTGACCACTCTTTTACTTTCTCCTTTCAGATTCATCTTTTCTTTTTTTCCTTCCTCTTTTCCTCCCTCCCTTCCTTCCCCTTTTTTCCCCCTTGCTCCTTAAATGGTAGTGTTCTTGGTTCCATGTTGGGCTACCACCTTTCTAACTGTACAGTCTCTACCTGCATGATCTTACCCAAAGTCTTATTATTGTGGTTACTACCTAAATGCTGATAGATACCAAATTTGTGTTTCTAGTTTCTTCTGAGTTTCAGACCTGACTTGCTGAGTATCTCTACCTAGAAGTCCCAAAGTACCCCAAATGGAGATTCCAAACAGAATTCATCACCATCTCCTTAAGTTAGTTCCTTTCCTGAGTCTCCTGTTCCAGTGTTGGCAGGTCTTGATTTTGTCTCCTACCTTTAATTAATTACCAAGTTTTGCTCCTTTTGCCTCTTACGTATTTGGCACACATAATTTTTGACTGTGAGCCTGCAACTCCTGCTCTAATTCAGATCCCATTTACCTTGCACTCTATTATTACATCATCTTTCTGCCTTTCTTTTCCCCCTATAGTTTCATAGCCCTTAAACTGTTCATCTACAGAGTTGCCTTGTGATTTGATCTACCTGAAACCCAAATCAGACTATGCTGGTCCTCAGTTTAAATCCCTTTATTATATCCGTGATACCAACAGAATCCGTGAGAGCTCTTTAATAAGGCATATATGGCCCTCCATGATCTGATCCTTGACTTTCTTGTCATGTCTCTGAACATTTTACTGTCCAGCAGTATTGTTTTTATATTCATCAGTACATACCATGGTCTTTTGTCTCTCTGACGTATTTTTGCTTGTGATATCTTTATGCATAGAATCCTCTTTTTCCTTCTGCTGGCTAACCTGCACTATGTCAGGTGTTTTTCTTCTCTGATGCAATCTCAAATTGCTTAAGGATCTCGCTCCTGTATTGTAATTTTTTTAGTCTCTGTTTCCTGACTTGCATTCACTGGAACTAAAGTAGATCCTTGTATACTTCCAAAGTTAGACTATGTCTGTTCTAAGTTTTTCCTATATTCTGTTTATGCAAGGTAGCAGTCTCTTTAGGATTCGTGAAAGTATCTCTGCATTGATTTATAATTTAGAAACAAAATTTCAAAATAATAGCACTTGTTAACCAAAAGTAGTTTCCATATCCAGAGCTGTTTATAAACTACATCCATATATCATTGCCACCCACTTGCAAGCTTAGACATAATTTGAGGAGCCTTACTGGCATAAGAGCAAGGTTCTTGGTTTTTGCCTTACTGGGGATTGTATCCATGTATGCTATTAGTCGGAGTTCAGAATCTGTGAAGTTTTGACTAACTTGGAATAAATCTCCTGTCAAAAGGTAGGTTGACACATTTGTTTATATTGTTTTATAATTATCCTTAAGAAAGGATAAAATACTATCTATATGGGAAGCCCAGGTGGTTCAGCGGTTTAGAGCTGCCTTCAGCCCAGGGCATGATCCTGGAGACCCGGGATCGAGTCCCACGTCAGGCTCCCTGCATGGAGCCTCCTTCTCCCTCTGCCTGTCCCTCTCTCTCTCTCTCTCTCTCTCTCTGTGTGTGTGTGTGTGTGTGTCTGTGTCTCTCATGAATAAATAAATAGAATCTTTTAAAAAAAATACCATCTATTTAAACTGAATCCCCTCCAGAACTTTTCTGCTTTCTTCCAACTGAGATACAACCTTCTGGTACTACCTGTAATACCTAGGTCTTTCCTAGGATGCTGTGGGTTTCCTTAGTGCTTGTTATTGTGGATATTTAAAAACTCAAATTTTTCTTGCTGTTTGCCCCCTACATTCTTGGCACACCAAAGAAAAATAATTGAACATGGGATTCAGAACTATAGTACTCTTTGAGCATTTTTCTGAGTGAAATTCTCCCTACTTCTAGTATAGATATTTCATAGGAAAATGCCTCCCCTTTCTCTGCATCCCTAGCATAACTCCAGAGACTGGTATTTCTTTTCATGCTGCTGTTTTGCACCTTCAAGTCCACAGGTCTGTGAAACTTTCCTTTCATAGGAGCTTTGCCTCTTGTTCCCTCTCATCTAAAGCAAGAAAATACTCTTTCACAGTTTTCTGAACCGAAGCTGTTACTGATGTTGGTACAAAGCCTGGGTCTTTGAGGACCAAATGAGACCTGAAGATCTATTTGTACGTAGTCCATGTGAAGACCTTCCTTCAGCTCTTGGAAACACTGATATTTTACTAGTAATAAGTTAATCTGAATGAATTTCTCAGGATTTGAGTGACTTGAGACTTTACTTGGTGGTGGGGGCAGGGGAGGAAAGCATTCCTTTTATGCCACCATAGGGCTAGACTAGCCTCTCCTGTTTTCTCTTTAGTATTCCACCTGTTCCTTCCAGGAAAGTCCTGCTGAGTTTCTCAACTTCAGGCTAGTTTTTAAATGGATCCTTGGCTCCCAGGACCATATGTAAAAGAAATGTGTTGGCACAATCCTCCACAGCCCTTTCTGTTTCCCATTGTTGTTTTTTGTTTATTTTTTGTTCTTATTTTTTCTTTACCATGTGTCAAAACTGGTTAATTAAGCTAATATTATTCCTCCCTCATCTGTTGATACAAAATTTCCAAAGCCTGAAAAAAAAGAGATTTGCTTGCATATCAAATTTTAATTCCTCCACTAGGTGTTCTCTCATTGTCATTGTCCTTCTGCCTCTCAGTAAATTTGGTTCCCAGAGCCAGCATTTCCTAGAAACTGACCATAAACATCCCTGTTTTATCCCCTAATTCTTGAGTTTGTACCATTTTGTAGTTTTTTTTCTCCCCATCCCCCGAAGAAGGTGGTGCATTCTCCCAGAGCCAGGACTCCTATCCTGGTTATTGTAAGCTCCACCACAATCCCCGTTCTATTCAGTAAGGGTCAGGATGTATCTAATTATCTAATACCTTTCTCCTGCTAAACCAGGGCTGCAGACTCACTACTTCCACTCACAGTTGCTGTGGAGATTGCAGATGAAATCTAAAGTAGAAGCTCCCTGCCTTCTCAGGTCTTGCTCTCCAGAGCAAGTTAATAAAAATGGTAAGGCAGGATGTGCTTTATTTCTTCTGTGCTCCTATTTCAATCCATGTAGTGAGCAGATTTAGGACAACTGATAGGCAGTAAAACTGCATGAACCAAAATGATTGTTTTTTCCTTTAAAGAAGTACATTTAAAAGCAGAAAATATGCTGTATTAGATTAAAATTTCTGTCCTGACCTTATGGTAAAGCACAAAACCCAGTATATGGTAGAGTGGATGTTGTCAAGTAGACCAGCTGGAATCCCACTGAGTGGTACCATTTGCATGTTGTGCCTCAGGGCTCCTGGGGCAATGATCCTGAACTACCCTTGAGACAGGCCACCTCCTTTCCCCAAGAAGAAAGGCACTTTAATTTAAATACATTTAAAATATAACTCACAAATTAATGAATGCCTGTATTTAGAGTTGATAATTACTTTTTGCTTTAATCCTCAAATGTTCAAATTGTATGTAAATAAGCAAGGTCTGGAAGGACAGCCATAATTCAAGTTGGGGCCTCACCTCAAACCCCAGTTGAGAATTCTAGTAAGCTAGGTTGGACCACATGGAGGTCCCTTTTGTTTTGTTACTTACTCTCCCCCCCCCCCCCCCAGGCAGATAGACCTTATTGATTCAGAACCAAGGAAAGCAGAATGGCTTTTTCTGTCTGTAGCTTCTGAAATCCAGAATTTAAGTCTTCAGTCACTAGTGCACACATGTGTATTTCATTCAGTAAAAAGAGCCCAAAAGGCTTGAATAGCTTTTTAATGCCTATAGTGGAGCTGGCTTGGGTGGCCTTCTTTAAGTGTTGTGCTGGGTATGGATGAGAAAGAGGGTAGTGGTTGGGGTGGCCTCCAGACCCATTTTCCTTCAGGGAGTGGTACCAAAGAGAACATACCACAGTCACAGTCATGCTACCATTGCCATTTTCACAATGCGAATGTTTTTTATTGCCACCTGTGCTTCTCAGCAGCCCCACAAGGTAGATGAAATGCTGGAATATAAAAATTTGGGCATATCCTTTTGCAGGGACAGGAGCCGAGCACTTTATGTCCTAGATGTCTGCAATACCCAGTATATGTTTCTGTCCTTGTGTTGGCTCAGAATGAAAAAAAGGGGGAAAGCAGAAAATTGTAAGGGCTATTTGGCTATTTCAGTGCTCTATTTTTCCACTGTATAAAGAGATTTATCATAGCTCAGGTTCTGTTATTATTAAATTATCAACCATCTTGCTTGGTAACCGATACAGTTTATTATATATTTTAAAGAAATGTATTGACTATGTCTATTAAGCATTTCTTTTACATTTCAATATATGTTTGTACTCCCGTAGATCATGGCTAAGTATACTATATTGGGGTAATGGTTGGCATGAAGTGTAGTGGGAATACAAATAGATAAATAAAATACTTTCTCCTTGCTCTTAAAGAGCTTGTAATCTTGGAAGGAAATCAAACCTACCAAAAAATGAATATAATGGAAAATAAGGTTGAAACAAACAATAATTTGTTTTATAGGATATACCTATCATCTCATATGAAGAAAATGTTTTACTATCTTTTCTTACTTACCGTAATATGTTTTAAAGTATTATGACTGTATTTTAATATGCAACATTAGATGCCCTCATTTTATAGCTTAGAACTGTTTAAATATTAATAGGTCTATTAACTACGGGGCTATGCAGTAGTTAATTTTATTTTTCTTTAATATACAGTGACACATAAAATTAAGAAAAGTGAAGTAAAACTTTTGATTAAGGTATGTTTTGGTAAAATTTCATGTCATGATATGTGTTTTCCCAACAAAGATGGCTATACCTATTTTCTGCACTCTGGTTCTCTGACATCAACTGGGTACCTCCAAAAAGTCAGTCCTAACACTATGTAGAGTTAGCAGAGACTCCACAGGGTCAGGGCTCAGTCCTACAAGACTGTCCTCATCTTAGATACAGTCACAGGTCCCAGTTTGCCACCAGTACTTCTGACTAACCAGCTGTTAGTTCATCTACATTTGTCTCATTGTTCATGTAGATGAACCCCATTAAGTTTATCTACAGTTTAATAATTTGCTAGAAGAACTCTTAAAACTCAGGAAAGTGTTTTACTTAGGAGTAGCCAATGGAAGGAATGTTTTGGGCGCTGTAAGCAGCACAGAGCTTTCATCCTTTTCAGGCATGCTGCCCTCCCAGTATGCCTAATAGGATGTTTACCAACCCAGAAGCTCTCCTCATCTTATTAGGAGTTTTTTTAGCCCAATCTTTAGCCTCACTCCCTTCTCCTGAGGTCAGGTTGGTGGGGCTGAACTTCCTACCCGCTAATCAAGCATTTGTTCTTTCTAGTAACCAGCTTCCTATAAAAACTATCTAGGGGTTCCCTTTCTTGAGTTAAAAGATACTCCTATCGCTAAGGAAATTCCAAGGGTTTTAGGAGCTCTGTGCCAGGAATTCAAGACAAAGATCAAATATTAACTTGTTACTATATATTATAGCACTCTCATAATGAAAAAGTATGTATTGATAGAATTCTAGATCTTAGTAGTCAAAGCTTTCAGCAGTTGCTTTGCATCTGTATCAGTTGTCTGTCCACAATTTAACTTGTCAATATGGTGGCTTCTCTTTCACCTCTGTACTCTAATGGCTTTAGAAGACCCTCATCACTATCCCAGTATTACCTTTTCATTTTATACTAGTTGGGTTTAGGGAGTTGTCAGTACACAAAGATGTCATACTCCAGGACAGCCCTGGTGGCTCAGTGGTTTAGCACCGCCTTCAGCCCAGGGAGTGATCCTGGAGACCCAGGATTGAGTCCCATGTCAGGCTCCCTGCATGGAGCCTGCTTCTACCTCTGCCTGTGTCTCTGCCTCTCTCTCTGTCTCTTTCTCATGAATAAATAAATAAAATCTTTAAAGAAAAGTAATACTCCAAGAGTTTATTTGTAATTTCATAGTTTTGTATATAGAACACTTTCTGTTGAAATAGTAGGGTGAGTGCTTAATGTTTTTATACCAGTTCATTGGCTTAGGCAAGTAGCATTCTAAGTTCAAAAGAAGAAAATTGGGAGTGTTTGAGTATTGAGGATAAAAATGACTGATGACTGCTTTTAAAGCTAGGGAAATGAGAGCTTTGCTGTTTATTGTCTATCTACAGTTGTCAGAGGAAAGATACTGTGGACTGAATTGTATGCCCACAAAATTCATATGTTAAAGTCTTAACCCCTAATGTGACCGTATTTGGATATAGTGTGTAGAGAGGTAACTGAGGTTAAATGAGGTTATGAGGGTATGGCCCTAATCCAATAGAGGATGACCTTAAAGAAGAGGAAGAGATACCCAGAGAAAAGGCCATATGAAGATGCAGCAAGAAGGCAGCCGTCTCCATGCTAAAGAGAGAAGCCTCAGGAAAAACCAAACCTGCCAACACCTTGATCTTGGACGTTCAGCTTCCAGATCTGTTGTTTACCCAGTCTATAGTATTTGTTATAGCAGCCCTAGGAAACTAAAAAACCATGTTATTTTAAAATAGCATGCCAACCAGTGTTCCATGGAACACTGGATCTAGGAAATGTTAATAGAAATTTCTTAAAGGAGATCCTTGGATTAATAAATTTTGGATATAAAGGTATTTGGGTGGCTCAGTCTGGTTAAGCGTCTGACATTTGATTTTAGCTCAGGCCATGATCTCAGGGTCCTGGGATCAAGCCCCATGTTGGGCTCCCCACTCAGTGGGGAGTCTGTCTGTCTTCCTCTCCCTCTGCTCCCCCCCCTGCTTGTGCATGTGCTCTTTCCCTCTTAAGTAAGTAAATAAACAAATCTTTTAAAAAATAAATAATTTTGGGAAATAATCTACCATATATTCCTCCCCTTAAGAATTGACTGCATTTTTTTTTCCCCCAATTTTATCCAGGGATGCCTGGGTGGCTCAGCGGTTGAGCGACTGCCTTTAGCTCAGGGCATGATCCTGGATCCCAGGATTGAGTCCCACATTCAGCTCCCCACAGGGAGCCTGCTTCTCCCTCTGCCTGTGTCTCTGCCTCTCTCTCTCTCTGTGTCTCTCATGAATAAATAGGTAAAATCTTAAAAAAAAAACAAAAAAACAAAACAGAACAACAACAAAACTTTAACACTTCCTAAATATATTTGTCTATGGAATATTTCCTTTCTCTTTTTTAAGTGAAATGTGTTGCCCATCCAGAATAAAGTAGGTGGTAGGAGAGACAGACGCCCCCCTCCATTTCCCTTATACATATGATATGGTTTCCTGTATCTAAGGAACTTACAAAATGACATCCCTAGAAAATCCTGAGCATGAGATGTCCACCAATATAACTTCATTGAGAAATAGTATGCAAAGGAGGTGAAATAGATGTCTTGTAAGGAGGAGCTCTGGCATCTTATTTTACCTTTTATTCAGAAAGTCATTGTAGTTGATTAGTTATACTTTATATAATGACTTGAAATGTTTTTCGTCCTGTACAATTTTATTAATACAGGTCTATATTTATAAGAATTATGTTTCTGATAACTTTATTTCTTGTTTGTCTAAAAGGCTTCATTCACAGCATAATATAGTAGTTACAATCAGAGGCCCTGGAATCAGACCACCTGTACAAGAATCCTAGCACTGTTTCTTCCTTGGGCAGATTTCCTCACCAAATATCAATTCCCTCCTCTGAAAAAAAGTGAGATAATAGTACTTACCTTTGTGGTGGTTGTGAACCACGTCGTATAGTGCCTATTCCTCAATATAGTTTTTATTCTGACTCAGTAAAGTTATATGTTATATAAAGAAATGTGTAGAACATAAATTGTGATGTTCCATTAGTAAAAGGATAATGAGTGTTGGCTCTTGTTTTATTTGAGGTAAAATCCACATAACATTGACCATTTTAAAGTGAACAACAATTTAGTGGCATTTAGTGGTTATATACCACTGTTGAAGTACCACCATTCTACTTCCAAAACATTATCACCTCACAGTAAAATCCTATACAAGTGAAGCAATGACTCTGCATTCTCCTTTTGCTCCAACCCCTGGCAACTACCAGTCTGCTTTCTATCTTCATGGATTTATCTTTTCTCATATGTCATATGAGCATAATCATAAAATGTGACCATTTATATCTGGCTTCTTTTGCTTAGTATAATATTTTGAGATTTATTAATGTTGTAGTATCAGTACTTCATTTTTTTTTTTTTTTTTTTATAAAACTTCTTATACCTAGAAGTGGAATTACTGGGTCATATGATCATTTTATATTTATCTTTTTGAGGAGCCACCAAATTGTTATCCACAGTGGCTGAAACCATTTACATTTCTACCAGCAAAATATAAGGGTACCGATCTTCACATCTTCAATAACACATGCTGTTTTCCACTTTTGTTTTTGAATATAGCCATTCTGGTGGATGTGAAGTATTTCTCATTTCCCTTATGACTAATGATTTGAGCATCTTTATGTGTTTATTGGCCATTGCTGTATCTCCTTGGGATAAGTTCTATTCAGATCCTTCAACCATTTTTAATGAGATTGTCTTGTTTTTGAGTTTTAGTAGTTCCATATAATATTCTGGATATTAGGGGATCCCTGGGTGGCACAGCGGTTTAGCGTCTGCCTTTGGCCCAGGGCGCGATCCTGGAGATCCAGGATCGAATCCCACGTCAGGCTCCCGGTGCATGGAGCCTGCTTCTCTCTCTCTCTCTCTCTCTCTCTCTCTCTGTGTGTGTGTGTGACTATCATAAATAAATAAAAAATTAAAAAAAAATATTCTGGATATTAGACTATTAACACATATATAGTTTGTATACATTTTCTCCCTTTCTGTACAATGTCTTTCCAAAAATTGATAATGTCCTTTGGGACATAGCCTTTAAGTTTCATGTAGTCCATCTTATCTATTTTTCTTTTGTTGCTCATGCTTTTAAGAATTTATTGCCAAATCCCAGATCATGCAGATTTATTCTTATGTTTTCTTCTAAGAATTCTATGATTTCATTTCTTATATTTATTCTTATTTTAATTTTTAAAAAATATATTTATTTAGAGAGAGCATGTGCATGTGAGCGGCAGAAGGGGATAGAGGAAGGGAGAGACTTTAAAGCAGACTCCATGCCAAGCCTGGAGCCCAGTGTGGACTCAATCTCACGATCATGACTTGAGCCAATTAAGAGTTGGACCTTAACCAACTGAGTCACCCAGGTGCCCCTAGTTAATTTTTATGTATATTGTGATGTAGGGGTCCGGTTTCATTCTTTTTCATGTGGACATTCTGTTGTCTCAATGCCATTTGATGAAGAGACCATTTTCTCTGTTACAGTTGTTCTTAAATCTACCTCTTGACTGGAAAGGTACTCTAATGAAGTGACTAAGATTAGGAGACAGAACACTTGGATCCAAATCTGGCATTACTACTTACTACCTTGTGACCTTGGGCAAGTTATTTAAACTTCCTAACACTCAATTTTCTTCGAATATAGAAAAAGCAACCCCATAGCATTGTTGTGAATATTATATACTAGGTATACACCACTTAGCAAGATTCCTGATAATGAGAGATCCGTTTTGGCAAGAATTACCATCCATATCTGTGATTTGTGAAGAAATTACTATTTAGTAACAATTAACCCAATTTATGGTCCATCAGGCCTAGACTAATACTTTAATTCTTCAAAAGATGGGACTAATGAATCCATAATGAATCCAAATGAATTGAGATAAGTTAAAAAAACATTAAGATCGAGTGGAAATTTAAAAGTATATCAGGACATTATGTATGCTGCTTACACCTTAATAATATCCTTATTTTATGAATAAGAACCCTGAAGTTTAGAATATTAAATAATTTTGCCAAGATATCATCATATAATGACCCAGTGGCAGAGGGAGGATTCAAATCCAGGTCTGCCTCATTATAAGGTCTGCTGCTTCACTCTAGAGTAGAAAAAGGATTTAATAAACCCATGATCTATCTTCCTTCCTGGAATTTAATTAATACTGGCAGAGGAAGAAATGAGAAATTGTGTGTGTGTGTGTGTGTGTGTGTGTGTGAGGGAGAGTGAGAGAGACACACATGATATGTGCCACATAAAGCATTGCATACTATCAGTTCTCTAAAGGAATATTTTATTGTGATTTATATACACTTTTGGTTAAATCTCAGACTATGGCATATCTGTAAGTATCTTGTAATTCTTTATATAATTAATATTTATAATCCAAGTATTAGTATTTGACAATTTTTTAGTGTATTGAATGAAAAATTTTAACATCTAGTAAATCAAGGTTTCTTTTTTTATTAAGGTCTCCAAGTCTAATATTTCAACTGGTATTGAAGAAAATTTTAGAATTCATACATTTAGGTTTTTTTTGTGGTTCTCTTAGATGTAATAAAAGAACAGAATCGAGAATTACGAGGTACGCAGAGAGCTATAATCAGAGATCGAGCAGCTTTAGAGAAACAAGAAAAACAGCTGGTAAGTAGAACATTAAATTTCAGTTTAACTTTTCAAAAAAATTCAGAAATTAATGTTAGAATAATTAGCTAAGAAAAAGACACATGGCAGGTGGTGATTTACTAAGAAATGGCATTTAATGCCTTCCTGCCTTTTCTGCTTACCTTTGTTTATTGTGTCATTCTGATGATTTTTATCAGGATTCTGTGTATCCTGCTGATTATAAAATCAGATTATTCTTCAGTTTGTAGAAGTTATGAATGCTTATGAGGAAATACTGCTCAAAACGCAGCTACCTTATTCTTGGTTAAAAACAAAGGCAGAATAATCCTGAATTACAAGAAATAATTACATTAACTCATTGGTGTCTTATTTGATATTTTAGTGGTCATTGTGCCTGTGGTAATGAGTGTACTTTTTAAAAAATAGATTATCTTGCCCACCTTAAAAATTTTTATACTTTTAAATGTATGTTGCTTAAAATCTTTAAACAGCATGATTGAGGTAATGTCGACATGCAGTAAACTAAACATTTAAAGTATATTATTTCATGCATTTTGGCATATGGATAAACTCATGAAACCATTACGGCCATCAAGGTAACGGACATAGCCTAAAAAATTTCCTTACTCGCTTTGTAATGTCTTTCTTTTCTTTTCTTTTCTTTTCTTTTCTTTTCTTTTCTTTTCTTTTCTTTTCTTTTCTTTTCCTTCCATTTATAAAAAAAAAGATTATTTAAATTCAATTAACATAATGTATTATTGGTTTCAGAGGTAGAGATCAGTGATTCATCAGTTTCGAATAACACCCGTGGTCATTACATCACGTGTCTTCCTTAATGCCCATCCCCCAGCTACCCCATTCCCCCACCCCCCTCTGCTCTAGCAGCCCGTTTGTTTCCTGTGATTAAGAGTCTCTTATGGTTTGTCTCCCTCTCTGATTTTATGTTGTTTTTTTTTTCTTCTCTTCCCCAATGATCCTCTGTTTTGTTTCTTGAATTCCATATATGAATGAGATCATGTAATGTCTTTGACCTATCCCTCCCTGATTCCCTCCTCCCCAGCAAACACTGATCTGTTGATGTAGATTAGTTCACATTTTCTAGACTTTATATAAATAGAATCATATAATATGAACTCTGTTTTTTTTAACATGGCTTCCTTCACTCAACCCGGTTATTTTGAGATTAATTGATGTTATATAATCACTATTAGTTTTTAAAATTTACTTCATAGATGGATACTTAACAATTTATCTGTTAACCAGCTAGTGGACATTTGGGTTATTTCCAGGTTTGGGCTATTTTGAATAAAGTTGCTGTAAAGATGGAATTGAAGTCTTTGTATGAACATATGTTTTGGTTTCTCTTGGGTATACTCCTAGGAGTGGGATTGCTGGATCATAGGGTAAGTGTATGTTTAACTGTGTAAGAAACTGCTAGACAATTTTGCAAACTGGCTGTAATGTTTTCTCTTCCTGCCAGCTATATATGAAAGTAAAGTTGTTGCACATCCTGGCCAATAGTTAGTTGGAGTTGACAGTCTTTTTGTCATTCTGGTGGTGTATAGTGGGTTGTCATTTTAAATTGTATTTTGCTAATTGCTAATGATGTTCAGTGTCTTTTCATGTGCCTGCCTGTCTTTTAAGAGCTTTTGTTTTTTTTACATATTTCAAATACAAGTACGTTGTTAAATATACATTTTGCAAATGTTTTCTCCAGTTATTGGCCTTGTCTTTTAATTTCCTGATAGTGTTTTTGGTGAAACAGAAGATTTTTATTTTAATCAAGTGCAATATTCTTTTCTTCTATGAGTAGTACTTTTAGTGTCCCAAGAAATCTTTCCCTAACCGAAGGTCACTAATATTTTCTCTTAAGTTTTCTTCTAGAAGAATTAGTTTTATTTTATTTTATTTTATTTTTTATTTATGATAGTCACAGAGAGAGAGAGAGAGAGAGGCAGAGACACAGGCAGAGGGAGAAGCAGGCTCCATGCACCGGGAGCCAGACGTGGGATTTGATCCCGGGTCTCCAGAATCGCGCCCTGGGCCAAAGACAGGCGCTAAACCGCTGCGCCACCCAGGGATCCCAAGAATTACAGTTTTAATTCTTACATTTAGGACTGTGAACATATTGAATTGAGTTTTACTGTGTTAACCAGCTGAGGGTAGAGGTTCACTTTTGCATCTATTGAGATGCGGATTATGTAGTTTTTCTCCTTTGTTATGTAGTGAATTACATTTATTGAGTCACTAAAGTTGAATCAAGCTTTTGCTCCTGGGATAAGCCCCTTTGGTAATGACCTGTTTTTTTGAAATGTTTTTTTTTCAGTATGCTGGAATTTTGTTAAGAGTATTTGCACCCGTGTTGGTTGAAAGATACTGATTTGTATGTTTTCATGCAGTGTCTTTATTTGGCTTTGACATCTGAGTGAGGCTGACTTTAAAGTATAATTTGATATTTCTTACTCTTTCTTTACTGGAAGACTTTGTGTATTCTTCCTTTAAATGTTTGATAGGACTCATCAGTAAAGCTTTTGAGAGTGAACATCTGTCAAGTGATTTGTCCATGTCTACTAAATTTTAAAATGTAATGACCTATTATTCATAATATTCTCATATTATCCTTTAACATCTTTAGGATATGAAGTGATGCCCTCCTTTGCATTCCTAATCTTTGCAATTTGTGTGTTCTCTTTGTCTCCTTTATTCCCCTTATCTATCTAGCTGATGGCCTGTCAATTTGATCAATCTCTTGTTTAAAAAAACAGAGGGGTAGGGCTTTTGATTTCATTAATTTTCTATATTTTTTTCTTACTACACAGATTTCTTTCATTTGTTTGTTGTTTTTTTTTCCTTTGTATTTACTAAGTGTGCCACTTACTTTTCTTTTTTCTACCTTTTCAATTTCAAAGCTTTGAGATACCTTTTTTCTAATAAAAGCTTTAATGCGATAAATTTCCCTCTAGGAACTATTTTAATGGTAGCCCACACATTTTCATGTGTTGCATTTTCATTTTATTAAGTTCAAAATATTATCTTATTTCTCCTGAGATTTTTTTTCAACTGATGACTTATCTAGAACCATGCTGTTTAATTTCTGCTTATTTATGATATTCCTTTCTTTTCCTTACTGATTTTCAGTTTAATTTCATTGTGGTTAGGGAACCACATGATTTGTATGATTTCAGTCCTCTTAAATTTACTGAGTCTTGTTTTCTGATGGAAAATATATTTGGTGATTTTCTTTTTTAGTATACACTTACAAAAAACAAGTATTCTGCTTTTAGTGATGAAGTTTTTATAAATGTTGGTTAGGTCAAGTTGATGATAGTATTTTTTGCAACTCTGTCTCATTGCAGATTCTCTGTCCACTTGTTCTAACAGTTATAGCAATGTCCTTCAGAGGGGAGTTGTTGATATTTCTCCTGCTAATTGTGTATTTGTTTCTCTTTCCAGTTCTATCAGTTATGCTTCACATATTTTGAAGCACTGTTCTTAGGTACATGCTCATATAGGGTTGCTTTAACATCTTTATTGATTCCTTTATAATTATGAAATGCCCTTTTTTATTTCTGGTAATATTCCTTGTTCTCAAGCTTGTTTGTGTGTTTGATCTGCTGTTCATGTACCCACTCCTGATTTTCAGATTTTAGTAATTATATGGGATATATCTTCTATCCTTTTACTTAGCTGTGTTTTTGTAATTAAAATTTTCTTGATACAGAATATAGCACAGCTTATGTCCTTATCTAAAATGACAACCTGCTTTTACTGAGGTGGTAGGTGAACCTTCTCACTTAGCTTTAAACCTACCACTGTGCTCTTTTTGCTCCGTCCCACCAACTCTCTCTTTTTTTTCTTTTTCCTACTGACTTTTGATTTGAGCTTTTTCATTTTCTTTTGGGCTATTTGTAAATATTGTTTTATATAAACTTTGCTTTGTATTTGTGGATGAAGGTACTAGTTCTCTCTTTCCCGTGTAAACATGTGGAATGAATTACCCTCTCAGATTACTCTTTATCTCTGTGACTTTATGACTGCCTCTTCCTCTCTTCATGATCAGGGGAAAAAAAAAAAAGGTATATGATGTGTCTTTGATTTTCTTCTAAAATAAATCACTGGGGACTACCTATCAATGATTTTATTCTCTGCTTTTTATTTCCTTTCTTAGGAATTAGAAATTAAGAAAATGGCTAAGATTGGTAATAAAGAAGCTTGCAGAGTTTTAGCCAAGCAGCTTGTACATCTACGGAAACAGAAAACAAGAACTTTTGCTGTAAGTTCAAAAGTCACTTCTATGTCAACACAAACAAAAGTGATGAATTCCCAGATGAAGATGGCAGGAGCAATGTCTACTACAGCCAAAGTAAGTGGGGACCTTTATATCCATACATTTGTAATTTTATCTAAGACATTTAATGTCAGTATTCAAATCAGATTTAAAAGTACCTCCTGATGTATATGTGGTACAGAATCTGTGAAATATTTAATAAAAGGAGTTATGATACTACATAATCCAGATAACTATGTCTAGATTTTTTAAGTATAGTTAACTTACATTATTATATTAGTTACAGTTGTGTATAGATTTTTTATTAATTTGTTATATTGTAAAATCTCTTGTTTCAGGACATTTTGATTGTCCCAAGGTCATGTGTAGCCTCTAAATTTTTTAAACTGACTTAAAATATTGTTTACTTTTTTCCCTTAAATTGTCAGAAGATTTTTGGTCTTAGTTCATTAAGCTATAAGTTTTGATTACTTTTGAGTAATAGTTTGCTCTTGATTCATTTTCATGTGTCAGAGAGATACATGATTTCTGTCAGGAGGATTTATCAATTTTTATCAGGAACTTATGTTTAACTTCTGGCCTTTTTTTTTTTTTTTAAAGATTTTGTTTATTCATTCATGACGGACTGAGAGAGAGAGAGGCAGACACAGGCAGAAGGAGAGGGAGAGAAGCAGGCTCCATGCAGGGAGCCTGACGTGGGACTTGATCCCAGGTCTCCAGGATCACACCCCAGCCCGAAGGTGGCGCCAAACCTCTGGGCCACCGGGGCTGCCCAACTTCTGGCCTTTATATAAAAAAATGTTTTTACTATAGAGTTTAAAGGACTCTGAGCTTTTTGTAGAGAGAGAGAGTGCGGTGGGGTGGAGGGTAGAGGGAAAAGGAGAGAGAGAATCTTAAGTAGGCTCCATGCTCAGCACAGAGCCTGATGCAGGGCTTGACCTCATGACCCTGAGATCATGACCTCAGCCAAAATCAAGTTGGACAGTTAACTGGCTGAGCCATCCAGGCGCCCTTAAGCTTTCTCATTTTTAATAAATAATGGACCCCCTTGATATATATGAAGTACTCTAAAGACTAAGAAGATATTTTAGACAAAGGCCCTGCCCTCACAGATTTTATAGTTCATTTGGGGATGAGATGAGGTTAGGGAGCAGGGAGGTTAAGCTATATCTAACAGGGAAACTACCTACAATATTTATCAGTTTGCATTAAGTTTCAATGAACTGCACAAATCTTTAAATTGAATGATCTGAAAGACTTTGCAGAAGACCTAGGTCTTAAAAATACCACTAGGTATTAAATATAAAGAAGTAGGCATATGAAGACCAAAAGAAAAGAAAGCCACAGAGGAGAGAAAGTAGGAGGTTCATATTAGAAAAATGGTATGTACAGTTGATTCTCATTATTTGAAGTAGTTAATGTTCTGTAAAGTTCGCTGTACTGAATTAGAGAATATCAAACCATTGCTACTAGGGGAAATACAGGGTTCGTTCCTCTGAGCCTTTGGTCACAACGTTTTTGTCAACCAGCTTATACTTAACATTTTATGTGTTTCTATTGAAAGACGCTGTAGTTAATAAATACTGTTGATTCATTAACGTTGAACTTGTGCCTAATCAAAGCTGTTAACGTGTATTTTCTCCAGGAACACATCATAGTTTCATGCACTTAGGAACACTATACAACAGTTTGGTACTATGGTTGGGGCCATTTTAAATGGAAAAATCAACAAAGGGTACAAAAATGTGGCACTAAGTAGACCACAATAAGGCAGAGTGTCACCTTGTTCAACCTCAGCTAGAAATAAGCATATTGGGTAACTCACATTTTTTTGCTGTTCTCTGTGTGTCTAGAGAGGAACACAAAAGTTCTGTGTGTATTGGTTTGAGGTTACAAATAAATTTTAGTGAGGAGGTAGATCCACAAACATGGAATCCAAAAATAATGAGGAGCAACTATAATTGTGTTTTAGGTTACAGAGCACATGAAAATAGAATTTATCCATCTTTGGTGCAGTAAGTATAGTGACACATTATGTTCTTTAAAAAAATAGAGGAAGTTTCAATACAAGTTTTGTTTTGTCAATTAACTAACTCTTGGTGGATCTTTTACAGATCCATTTTCTATTACACAGTTTAGGGCAAAAACTTTTGTTTTCCTTTGTTCTTTTACAATTGGAGAGAACCAAACATCTAATTTGGGAAAAGATCATATGTGCTGATCACACACTTGAGATGGGTAACCTTTCAATTACAGTAAGGGGAAAACTGCTTATTTTGTAATTTTTTTTTTTTTTTTTTTGCAGGCATTAGGCTAGGAAAAGGTACCAAATACGGTCCTGCCATATAGAAGTAATCGAATAGAGATATCTGAACTAGAATTTTCACTTATTTTTTTTTTAAGAAATGTATTAACTCAGCAAATATTTGTTTAAACTTTATAGGTAGGAAGTATAACAAATGATGGGGATAAAGTGGAAAGCAAAACTAGGCAAGGGTTTGAACTGTACAGTCTATTTCAGATTTTATTTATGTATTTGAGAGAGTGAGTGGGAAGAGGTACAGAAGAAGGACAAGGAGATTCTGTGCTGAGCTTGGAGTCCAACCCTGGGCTCAATCCCAGGGTCCTGATGAAATCATGACCTGACTTGAAATCAAGAGGTGGACACTCAACCAACTGAATCACCCTGGCACCTCCCTACGATCTGTTTCAAAAACAGCCTATTTGAGAAGTAGTTTAATGTGGCAATTAGTAACATACATTCTGGACCAGATTACTTGAGTTTGAATCTTATTTCTATTCATTTAGCTTTGTGTCTTTTGGCAAGTTATTTGCCCTCTGTGCCTTCATTCTCCATTTTTAATACAGGGAAAATGGGGGCAACTAGTACATAAAAGATGTGTCAGGTTTAAATAAATGTCTTTTAACTTTAAACGTTATACACAAAGTGTTTTGAACAGTGTCTGGCACATAATTAAGACTATATTGGCAGTTACTACTTTATTATTGTTGTTAGTAGTATTAGGTACAGCAGTACTTTAGGTTGCAAGTGAAGTAAAATAATACACATCAGTAAATAGGGAATTTCATCTACAGTGAAATAGAATTTTAGAGGGTTATCTATTCTAATCAAGGATGTCAGGGACTACTTCCCTAGGAAAATAGTGAAATCTGTAGTGTTGATAGTAAAAACAAATGTAGAGGAGCTTTCCAAGTGTGAGACAGTATATGCATAGGTCCTATGGCAAGAGAGAATATGGTATATTTAAGGAAGTGAAAGATCTGTGTGGCTAGAGGGCAGTGGTACACAGTAAGACTAGCTTGTTAAGCAGAATTCAGTGGTGTTGGGTCTCATAGTGAATTATGGAATTTGGCTTTTAATGCTAAGAACAATGGAAAACCACTTCAGAGGTGTGTGGGCTGGAGAGGGATGGGGAAAATCCAGTGTTATACCAAGGTTATTTTGGCTGTAGCATTGTATAGATTGAGAAAAGACTGCTTAGTATCTTTGAAACTGGTGTGTTTTTATATTGTATGGTGTCTTTTAATGCTTAACCGTCTGAGCCACTTAGGCACCTATACTGAAAAATTTTATATATAATATGTATAAAATGTTTTGGCCATATTAGATAGCATTAATCCCTTTTAATGAAATAACTTTTGAATATAAAATGTTAGAGAATTCTTGGCATATATTTTTTGTAAAACTTATGTAATGTTCATTTCTTGAAACTGTGGTTAAAAATTTGTTAATGGTTAAGTATGTATGCTGTGTATCCTCCTTTTTAATTTAGACCTCTAAAGCTTAATGAAAAATTTTGTAAAATTTAAATTGCAATTCTTTTCAATTTAGACATTACCTGCTTGCCACATAATAGGCAAATGTAGTTTTCTCACTTGAATAGCAATGGATTTTTTTTTGTTGACAATGTTTTTTAATTACTTTTTTTTTTGCCTACTGTTCATATGAGTTTTTTCTCACCCTGTTCTTTATTGCATAAATGTTAAGCAGATGGTTTCATTTTTTTCTAGAATACTTAACAGTCTTATGTTTGATTATGGCAGGATGTATATCTTTAGAAAGCCTGTATCTAATTTGATATGTTCTCTTTGGAGTTATTTCATAGTAAAAATGTCACAATTATGTAGCCAACATGAATCTTTTCATCTATTTAAAGACAATGCAAGCAGTTAACAAGAAGATGGATCCACAGAAGACATTACAAACAATGCAGAATTTCCAGAAGGAAAACATGAAAATGGAAATGACTGAAGAAATGAGTAAGTTTAATAACTTGTAATGAAATTTACGGTTTTTTCACCTTTGAATCAGCCAGGTTTATTTACTAGCAACCTCATATTCTAATCCATAAAAGCACAAATGTTGAAAAAAGCAATGATACAGCACCCATCTGAATGGATGTCTGTATTATAAACTCCAGTGTATTTTTATGTTGGCAAAGTATGAGGCTCAAATCCTATCAAGCTTTACTGGAAGGAAAAATATAAAATAAGATATGCCATATTTCTTTGCTATATTGGCCTCAGCAGTTCTTTGTCATTGATAAGTGGACCAAAAACAACTTGTGAATACGATAACTTCCTGGTATGAATTTGGCAGTTTCAGAGTTGTGTTGATTCTTTCATACTAGAGATCTCTATTTTTATTGGAGGTAGACATAATGGAACTCCTTTGTTCTTATTTTTTCCTTTTCCTTCCCAGAGTTATTTAATATTTAGTTTTCTTCTTTTTGACTATAAGTGCATTTGTAGGAGAATACAAAGGAACAAAGTTTATTTTAAAAATCTATTATTATACCCCCAGATATAGTTAGTGTTATATGCTTCTTTCCTGTATTTTCCCATATCTTTTAGTAGTTAAATCATATTACATGTGCAATTTTGAACCTTATCCTGCTTTTAAAAATCATAAGAGTATGATATACGCATGTACTCAGAACCTTAAATCTTCTTTGAAGTCTTTTTTTAAATAGCAGTAATATTGCATAACATCAGTAGTAAATAACCTCAATCTTAATTTATTAAACCATGCTTACATTGGTTAGTAAGATTGTTTTAAAATTTATAGTGTATTAGGTAATCCTTTGATAAATTTTTCTGTATTATTTTTGTCTAAATTTCTTAAATCTTTTTAAGAATATTTATTAAACTTTTTAAAGGCTTTTGGTTCATACTGCCAAATTCTTCCCAGAAAGACTATACCAATCTTTATTTTGCCACTAATCAGTAAGACACCCTTTACAGAGTCCTGGTCAACACTGAATTGTTATGTAACATATTGTTATGTTATGGTATTTCAAAACTGACATCATTATTTTACTAAGTTATTTTCTAATTGTTTTGCAACTATATAGAGAGATATGCTAGTTTAGCTCTGCTTAGCTGCCAGAATTTTAATTTAATGGCATTTAGTGTGTAAAATAGTATCTATTTTTGTTTTGTTTTGTTTAAAGATTTTATTTATTCATTCATGAGAGACAGAGAGGAGGGAGGCAGAGGGAGAAGCAGGCTCCCCATAGGGAGCCTGATGCAGGACTCCATCCCAGGACCCCTGGATCACAACCTGACCCAAAGGCAGATGATCAACCACTGAGCCACCCAGCTGCCCCTATAAAATAGTATCTAATTACATTACCAAGATTACTAAACTCAACACTGTTCAAGTATTCAATTTCAGAATATATGTTTTCCTTTTCGGAGTTAATGAAATTGTATGTGTATCTTTGATAGTTCAAAAATTCTGTAGCTTTGATTGTGAATCTTTGAAAAATACAACTTTTTGAAACATCATTAGTGAAGTTTTAATGACTGTGAGAAATGTCATTTATATAATGATCATAGTATCTAACATGTTTTTGTGATTTCCAGTGATGGCACAGGTGTAAACATATCTTAGAGGAATTAACTTTTCCATTAAGCTATAACGAAGAGAATCAATAAGCTCATACACTCATATCTATCATAGTTCTCATTTGTATTTTAGTACTTTGCAAATGGGTCTGAAAGAATAGTAATTGTCGGTGATTACTCATATCTTCTATGACCTAGTAAAGTACATTAACATTAGTATTTTCATCCAAAGGTAAATCCAAGATTTGAATGGATATATATTTTTCCAGTTGAAGAACTTGTTCATGTTCAAATTTTGGAAACATGATCTTTGAGAAGTCTGTATTATTCATGCATGTGCACACAAACACACACACATTTTATTTATATATATGTATTAGTTATTTTATATATATAAATATATATATATGGTTAATTTTGTTACAGTTTTTCTGAAAGCATTCTTTGTTAGGCCCTGATTACACCTCTCTGTTCTTTCTCATCTGTCTCTCTCATTTTTTTTTTGCGACTGCTTCTTCATTGAGTCCCTTATAGACTTTGTTTTTTGTTTTTGTTTTTTTTTTAATTTTTTTATTTATTTATGATAGTCACACAGAGAGAGAGAGAGAGGCAGAGACACAGGCAGAGGGAGAAGCAGGCTCCATGCACCGGGAGCCCAACATGGGATTCGATCCCGGGTCTCCAGGATCGCGCCCTGGGCCAAAGGCAGGCGCCAAACCGCTGCGCCACCCAGGGATCCCCCTTATAGACTTTGACTTAGACTTCCCACCCCCATTATTACTTCACTAGCATCAGAGTATTACAACTGCTAAATTATTTTTCAGAAACTTATCTCTGAAGATGCCAAGGAGATTCCTTTAGTTACTTCTTGCGGACTACAAAATAAAGTCCCTAGATGTAAATCAAAAACAGTTTTCAAGTCAGGCCCCTTTATTTTGCCAGTGAGCATACCAAGGCTCAGAGAGGTAAAATGACTTTCTCCAACAAAAGCTGAATATGTACTGAATGGAAGAATTGAGACTTTACTTGAAGGCATAACATTTGTTTTATTTTTTCAGAGATGATATTCTATATTTTTGTCTCAACTTAACTCGTGTTTTCCAAATGCTATTTATGCTATTGAGCTAACACAAAAAATCAATTGTCATATCATGCTCATACCAACCAGAGATCTTAACCAGTATCAAGGTTTATTAATAATATTAAGGATACAAGCAATAAGGATGTACATGTGAAACAGGGAGAGGACTGGAGCATCCCAAATGATTTCCTAGATCTTTTTTCTCTTAGACTTATAAGCTCTTTGACCCTTATAAGCTCTATATCTATCTTATAATAGATACTAAAGGTAAATTAAGGTAAATATTAAATATGATTATTTAATGAAAAAGGTATATCTATTTGCCTTAAATAATAACACAATGGAAGAACTTAATCTTCCTTTAGTGTATCCCTGTTGTCTTCTACCAATTCTTTGCTCATTCTCTTCCCTTGATCTGTTTGGTCAAAACCTATGCATCCTTCAAGGACCACCTCACATTTACTTCCTCCTACCTGGGTGTAGTCTCTTCCCTCTGTATGATCATTTACCTTTCTTATTTACCGTAATCTGGTTATTAATGTCTTCTGTACTTAAATGTAAACTACCTGAAGTCTTCATTTTTCTCCATCTATCCATTAATTGTATTTGTACGACATGCTAGGCACTTTGCTTTAGAAGTAAACAAGACATAATCCTAATGTGGTACCACCTTCTGTACAAAAGCCTTGCCATAAATATTTTGGAAAGGGAAGGGAGGAAGAGAGGGATATAGCAGTAATAATTTTGCGAGGTTAAATTGGATGTCCTTCTTAGACAAGTTTAATAGAATATGGAACCTTGGACTTTGTTAGAATAGTCTACCTATATGTTGAATGTAAATTTAAGTTGAAAATTAACTAAGAAGAGTAAACTGTCTCCCTATTACTTACAGGATATTTGATTCTTGCATATTATTCCATTGTCAGATTTAATAGCTGTTATCTAACTCACTGAATACAGTTTGTGGAATCGTATTTAAATACTGTAAGCCTTTTGCTGTGAACTTTTTTGTTGTTCATTAAAGACACATTTTTAAAAATCAGGGTAGACTAGTTTTATTAGAGGATAATTTGCATGGCAATGAAAATCACTCCAGACTTAGTAATTTAGAAATGTGTAAGTGAACTTCACTCACATTTGAAAATGACTTGTAGTTTGTTGGTTCTCGTAAGTTTGCCCTTGAGTAACATTTAATTTTTTTTTTTTTTTATTTATTTATGATAGTCACACAGAGAGAGAGAGAGGCAGAGACATAGGCAGAGGGAGAAGCAGGCTCCATGCACCGGGAGCCCGACGTGGGATTCGATCCCAGGTCTCCAGGATCGCGCCCTGGGCCAAAGGCAGGCGCTAAACCGCTGCGCCACCCAGGGATCCCACCCTTGAGTAACATTTAAATGTATACACAGATTTGGGCCACCTTCTAAAAATGTTAATCTAACCTGAAATCTGTTTGAAAGTAATTGTAATTTTGTTTCTGCCTTTGCCCACAAGTCAATGACACACTGGATGACATCTTTGATGGCTCTGATGATGAAGAAGAAAGCCAAGATATTGTGAATCAAGTTCTTGATGAGATAGGAATTGAAATCTCTGGAAAGGTATGAATAGACCCTTCTTTTTTTTTTTTTTTTTTTTCTTTTTTGGTTAGAAATCATTTCTACCACTTTGGTCACTGAGGTTAGTCTTTATTCTTAGATCTATGTTTTTATATCTGTTGGAATGGTGTGTCCATTTGTGTCCTTTTACAAATGTTTGATTATGCACATTTTTTTTCCTTTTCCTTTAATGTAGATGGCCAAAGCTCCATCAGCTGCCCGAAGCTTACCATCTGCCTCTACTTCAAAGGCTACAATCTCCGATGAAGAGATTGAACGGCAACTCAAAGCTTTAGGAGTAGACTAGTGAGAAAAACCATAATATTTTACTTACTTATGGTTATTTAGTATAAACCAGGCACAGTGCAGATTCCTTTTACAAAACACATCTATTTGCAAAAATGAAGACCATCAGCAAACAGTTGTTTCCTAACCCATAGCTATTTTGAGTCTTTTACCAAAGAATGACAAGGATGCAAAAATGGGAACAGTTTGGATTTTAATTAGAACTATTTAGGAGTGATGATGTGTAAAAAGTTGACTTCTTTTCTGCATGGCATAGAGAAATTATATTCATTATTTACTGTTTATGTTCTGTGTTTTTACACTGAAAAAAATCTCATTAAATGCCACTTAGCACCAACTAAAGAGACTTGTAAAAATATTAAAAATATATCATTAATTCTGTATCTGTTGCTTGTCCTTTGTAAAAGTGATATGTGTTATGACCTTAGGCAGTTCAGCTGCCAAATTATTTTTAAATGATCCAAAAGAAGAGTGCTATTTAAACATCTATCTTAAAAACTGTCATGAGCTTTTCTTTTCTTTTTTTTTTTCCTTTGGGAGAACATTCTAGTTGGTAAGTTTATTACCTTTAAAAATGTACTTGGCACCTGCCTTAAACAGCACAAACCTATTGTACAAATCTTTAAATTATTTTAACTGACAGAAAAGCATTACATTTTAAACCAAAATTAAGGCCTCTTAGAAAAATTATCCTGGTTTTCTTTTGTAAGGCTTGTAAAAGTGAATTGAATGAAATATAATTAGCAAAAATGGACACTGAATTAATGACATTTTATAGTGATAAGACTGTATTTTGGTCTTCCAAGAACTGAGAAAATATTTCCATATGAGGTATAATTTAATCTGTGTTTAATTTTGATCTTCAGTAATGTAAATATTGAACCCTGTAAATGGAAGCCTTCCTTCTTAGTTTAACACTACTATGACAATACTTGACCTAAATTTTAAAATAAAAACTAACATTTTTTTTCTTTGTAAATAAACTACAACTTTGTCAGAAATTACTGCCTAAATGTGTATTAATGTATTAGCAGTATTTCTTAAGGTGAAGTTGCTACGGTATTTAATATATGTATAGGAAGTGAGAAAAAATGAAATGGCAGATTAGTCAGAGATAGAATTTAGGATTAGGTTAGTTTTAAAAAGTTACGTCATAATACATGAGTTCTAGCATATGTCAACATAAAAACCATGCAGGAGATCAGATAGGTATAACCAGCTTCCGATGATGGACACATTCGTTCTGATATCGACAACATAAATGCATGTTAGGACTAGCATACACGTGGCACGTATAGCATACACCTACGTATTCCTGAGCCACCATACGATGAAAGATGAGGTTGCACTGTCGATAGCATTAAACAGTTTCCTCATCATTGATAAGTCATAACATGTTCCTGGATTACGGAATGTTAACCCAGAACTTGTGTTGATTCTTGGATGTACATGATGATGCCAATTAACTTTATTTACTTTCTTGTTTACATGTGGGGGCTTTTGTTTTTAAAAATTATTTTGTTAGAAAAATTCCAATAAAGATTTATTGCTGTTATGCTTTTTTTCCGTATATTTTATTTTTGGCTTCTGCTAAAGTACCTGGTAATTTTTCAAAAGAATGATTTTTATTATTTTCCTGGAAAGAAAATTAGTTAGCTGCTCCTTATATTTTAACAAATGTCTTTTCTAAGAATTAGCTGTTGATACAGGACTGATGTTTGTGAATGGAGTAAGTCTAAGAATTGATGGTTCACATGAATTTGGTCTGATGATTCCTTTTCTAGAACTTCCAGGGGATAAACATTTTTAAATATTTTGATACAATTAAGTCTTAGTGATTTATTTTCGATTAGAAATGGATACTACAGAAGGCTTTGGGACCTAAAGGAGAGAGTAGAGCTCTTCTGATGTGGCTATATTTGTAAAATGCTCTTGTGGCAATTATCACAATCTTTATAAATTTATGTTATACTGCCCTTTACTAAAAATAAAACTTTTCAACCCCTAAGATTAGAAAATAAGGATTCTTATACATTAAGTTTATGAAAATATAGTTGGCCCATTAACACTGTGGGTGTTAGGGGCACGGAACCCATGCAGTTATGAAGCCACATACAACTTTTGACTTTCCTAAAAACTTAACTACCTATAGCCTACTGTTGACCAGAAGCCTTACCAAAAACATAACAAGTCAATTAACACATATTTCATATGTTATCTGTATTATATATTGTGTTGTACAATAAAGTAAGTTAAAGGAAAGAAAATGTTAAAATCATAAGAGGAAATACACTTATGGTACTGTACATTGAAAAAATCTGTATATAAGTGGACCACCTGCAAAGTTTAAACCCATGTATTCAGTGGTCAACTGCATTAACTTTTTTTTTTTTGCCTTCTCTTTTTTTGGCAAAAAGATTATTACTTCAGTAACTATATTTAAACAAGAGGTTGCCAATAGAGAGTGGAAGAGCATAGCAATGTCTGTGACCCAGGATGGATGTAACCCAATGTCACATTCTATTACTGGATGTAAAGGCTGGGTGGAGGACATTTCAGGAAATCAGAGAAGCAGAACGTGGTATGAAAATGTCAGGACTGACGATAATAACAGCTAGTCTTAGAAAACATAAAATGACCATCTGTCAGATGACTGTGTTACATAGACTACCTTTGGTGCTCCAAGAGGAGTACCAAGCTATACCAGGCCCAGTGGGAAGGGGCTTGACACTGTGACCCTGTAAGACCAGAGGGAATCTGGCAACCAAGCTTGGGCTTTATTTTATTCTACCTGAACAGGGATGTATATTTCCTTTTGTGTGTGTTTGAGTGCCTTTAGGAGAAAAGTGCTCTCCCCTCAGCCACAAGTATATTCCTTACTAGCCCAGTAGCCCCACTTACATCCTGATCCCTGTGGGCCTCATTTAAATATGTGCTCCTATTTTAGATATTCCCATGTTAAAACAGAGTGTGTCCAGAGATCTATGATGACTTTCTTCTTTGATGCCATTATTCTGCAGGAATAGGTTTTTGAAGCTGCAGAAAAGCTGATCAACTTTCTAATTTCCTCTCTGTAGAAATTGAATCCCATTAAGACCATTCTTCTAAACTTAGTTCAAGAGTCAATTGGATTGAATTCACCTTAGAGGAAGCCTGGGGATTGTGAAGTCTGATTGAAGACCCTCTCATTGTTGGAACACCACACAACATACACTACTCTTACTCTTTTCTAAGTTTTCTAACTTCCCCATCCTCCCCAGAGCTTGAGTGCAGCTGCACACAGACACACCGCTCCCATCCCCGAACATGCAAAATATTTTTTACTAGATTAATCTTTCCACCATTAGAGATGGAAAAGTAAATGCGTGAATGAGTGTCAAGGTTCACAAGAACATACGGTGGAAAGACTGTGGCTAAAGTCAACTTTACCATTTATTCCCAAGTTAGTCCCACATTTGCACAGAAAATTACATTCGTCACTTGTTTAATTGCAGTTTAGGATTCTAAACAATATTTTCTATTTTTATAAAAACTTCAATCTATATCTATTAAAATATCTCAATGTAGTTAGAATAAATAGTCTCAAAAAACTCAATACAAATAAGTTAATAGTAAATACCAGTGCATTTACAATTAAGTTGTAAATAACTAAAGATTTGCTATTTCAAAATTAAGGATTCAAAATAATTCCTTTTAGGGAGAAAAATAACTTCCTAATGTTAGTTGTATCTAAACTGGAATGACCTTATGGAATGAATGATAGGATGATGATCGTGTCTATGTGATGATGATATTAGCATATGTACATGCTTATTTTTGTTGTAGAAAGTCAGACTAAATGTTCCTAGCAGATTCATATTTAAAGTGGAAAAAAGTCACTATTCAAATATTTATTGTGCATTATACTTTGTTTCTCTTTGCAACTTTCAGATACGCATATGTGCATTTTGCGTATGTAAATAAATGTATATCTGTACAACTACACATCCTATCCCTCCCTTTTGCAAACTGAAGGATCACTTCCCAATTAGTGTATGTAGTAAGCAGGTGAATTAATTACAGAGAAGGAATTTATATATCTACATGGCTGAATAATTTGGAATTTACTCTTGGATAATAAAAGTCTTTGTATGTATATTTTGTTCAACCTCTCCTGGGTGCTAGATGTGTACTTAAGCATAGGTGATTAAGCTACTGCAAACGATCTCTTTATATTAATATATCAAAGTTTCTAGCCATCCAATTAATGGTGATTATGCATGCATAAACACCTATGATCTATAGAGATTATGACCTGTATAATTCTTGGTCTTTATTAATCTCACAGAAAGCTAAAACAGGACAGTATAATTTATTTAGTAAGCATTCTAAATCAGTAATGAAATTTGGTCTAATTGTTTTCACTTCTGTTATGTAAAATAAGTTACAAACATAGTGCCAGCAAATTTATGTATTTTAAATGCAAAAAAAAAAGTTCTCTTAGATTGATACCACGTTATAGTTTGCTTCTACTTGCAAATTTCAAAGAAACGCCTTATTAGTTAAATAAATATGTTCCCTGGTTATAATTCTCCAAGTTTAAATACTCATGGTCAAACTTTTTCATCAACAATAAATCATAATCTAACCAATTAAACCAAAGTGATCGTCCTTTTTGATAGGATCCCGGATGATTTTCTGGGTTGTGAGACTTATTAAGTTAGGCACCCTTCAAGTAGTAAGTAGCAATTGTTAACAGCACAGTCCTTTGTTCATTTAACTAAGACTGCATGCCCACCGGGAGCAAACACTTTCCCAGGCATAAACAACAGCAAACAGCAAACAGGCCAGATAATCATTCCTGCACTGTGGTAGTTTAGGGTTCAAGAATCCATAATGCATATTGTCTGTCAATAAACATCAAAAAAGCTAAATCTGTGGGAAGAATAAAAGACAAAAATGTCGCCTCTAAGATTTATTCCTAAATGCACTAATGTAATTCAAAGGCACATCTTGCTCCTAAGTGCAAACTATTTCGTTCCAACAAACTATTATAGCTGATGGCAAGCAGGATGTCGGTTAAATCAGTTTTCTGATTGTATCTTCTACAGTGATATTCTTTATTTGGCATTATCAATGAAATGTTAAAAAGCTAATAAACAGCCTTTGGAAAAGAAATCTTAAACTAGAAGATCCATGTGCACACTGTGTATATGTGTGTGTGTGTAGATAGAGCAAGAGGAAGAGAGATTGAGAGGGAATCACTGTTTTAATCCTGTTGGTATCTTTGGCTTAAAAATGTACCGTTTGGCTTCTGAAAAGAATTACTTTAATGAAAATAGTTTGTCAATATTTAAATTGTATTCTTTAAAAAAAAAAAGTAGTAAAGCCTCTGCAAAAGTTACTGATATAAAAATGATTTTTGAAGCCAGCCAAATAACTAATTTCTGGGGGTTTTTTTGTTGGAGAAGAGAAAGGGATGAAAAATAGAAAAATTCACTGCCATACAACAGTAAATTTTATCTGCATTCAAGATGCTCCTTAGAAATAGTAAATAAACTCTGATTCAGACTTGTTTTCACCCGTTTTTCTCTCTGCCTTCGATTGCAAAACCAAACTCTTACTACTTCTTTTTCAAGATTCAGTTCTTCAGCCATTCGCATGATCTCTTGAGAGGAAGGTTTATTCTGTTCTCCAAAGTGTCTCTCCAGAGCATCCTTAGCAGCAATACTGAGGGGAGGGGTACATGTACAGAAGGGTGAGATTATGGTGTTTTCATGATGTTTTAGCAGATCAAAATTAAACTAATATTAACATGAAAATATTGCTTAAAGATTCTGAAAACACCCCCAAAGCTTCAACAAAGATAAATGTGCAGTCAGTGGAATATTTAGACGCTTGTTTTACGCAGGGTATGGTGAGTGGATCCCAGGAAGAAAGGTGTCCTAGGCTTTCTATGTGTACCCCACTCTGTGCCACTAGAGGGCGCTGACTTCCTGAAAAGGAAATGAACACTTGTGCGGGCATTTCTGGGTCCCTCAGGAATCATTTGTGGTTGACAATAGAAGAAATATTCAGTGAACAGTGAACGCATCGACCGAAACAAAACCTGTATTTTAGCATTTCCTTCATAATTTTCACGAAAATTACCAAAAGATAACCCAACAATCTTTCCAGTTTGAAGTGCAAGAAATCACATTGGACTTTGACTGATACACTGATAAATAGTTTTGCTATTTTTTAATAACCTAGATACCAAATTGCCAGAACAAGACATATCTAAAAGGACAGCAGAAATGGTCACTCTTTGTAGAAGTGATTGCTTAATTTCTGTTTTATCTAAAACTTGAGGAGTGTTCTTGACTTAAATAACCTACTTTTCTATCAAATGTTAAAAATTACTAGCTCACCATTTCTCACTAACGAATTATTAAATTATGCTTTTTCACCAATCTTGTTTTTTCAGTTGGCTCTATTCACCATACATTTATGTGCTATGTTGTACCTCTATTACCCTCAAATGCTCTTCCATTTGTATATATGTATATATTCCATCTCCTCTGTACGTTTTGATATCTCAAAAGAATACCTTATAGTTGTTCTTCGCTTCCTTTTTCTTTCATTTGCTCCCACTTTTTCATTGTATAAAGCTGTAATGGGGAATAGAGAAGTAATTATAAAATCAAAGTGGTTTTAAAAAAACTATCAGATTTGAGTTTCAGATTTTCTTTCTAAAACAATGCAAAATAAACTCGCTATACATTTTTGTTTTAAGTTTTTGCATTCTACATTATTTTACAGTATAAGACCAAGATAAAAATGTTAATGCTGAAATATTAATTTTGCAAAAAGCTTGTCTATAAATGATATCCCGATCACACTTTTCCTGGAACACTTGATTTAAATGTTTTCATACCTTGTTCTTTATCCAGCCTTAACGCTAGTATGAGTAGATGATTTTATTACGTTAGCAATTGCTTATGTACTTACTTGGAAGACTGGTGTGCACCAATGCTCTGGTTACAGTAATATCAGTTTATAAAAATTCATGTACATTTACTACAGTATGCACAAAGCCAGAAAATTTGGATGTGTTAAAATATTTCACCACTTAACGCCTCTGCCGCATTATCCAGAAAGCTGTCCTTATCCAGCTGCTTCTCTTACTATATTTAACTTCTCAGTAAACTTATTTCTATACTTGCATTAGCCTTCCTCTTTTCAGTATTATGAAACACATTTCTTTTTCATCTGAAAGAGAAAAACAAAACCCAACCAAACCTCAAACCTCTCTGCTTTAGCCTAAATCCTACCAGTGGAAGTCACTGCTTTCAAGTTAAAACATCACAGAACTTCAGAGCGACAACTTCAGTACCTCCCACTTGCTCAGCTTCCTCCAGCCATTTAGATAAGATTGCTTTTAGTTTGCATGCATTTTTAAAGCTGAGCTGCAGGTTTTCAAATCGGCAGATAGTCGTTTGACTGAATTCAGAGCCATGCACAGCTGCCAGGGCTTCCCCCACGTTGGTTTGGGTGTATCCTGTGAAAGGACAGGAAGGACCCGTTAGCTTCAGCTATTCAAGAAGCATTCATTGTGGCCTGTGATCACAGAAATCTTTGTGTCTTTCTTTGTTAACTATTAAATATTGCTTTTGAGCATATATTCATTGGCAATTTAGAATTATTTAGTAAGTTCAGTGTAGACTTGTCCAGTACTTCAAAAAATACTGCTGGTTAATTTCTCCTAGAAGTCAAAAAAAATTTAGACAGGAACAGCCACCATTCACAATATGCAGTGAAATTGGATAGATGTGTCATAAACACTTTATAAGACACAAATTCTTGCTCTCTTTATTATTATTAAATATCTGATGATATATGCTAAACAATATGGTACATTAAATATGCATGTTATATGATGATATAAATATTTTTATCTCAACTGTAAGAGTACAAAATCAACTATATTGTTAAATGGCACCAAATAAAATAAAACTAAGAATCATGCTGACTTTCCCTAAAAAAATGTTTATTACGAGACTGATCACCCAATATTTTACGTGTATTTCTGAGCACATTCATTATATCATTTGGTAATGCTTCTGTCTTCAGGCCAGAGATCTTCATTGATTGTCCTAAAACATTTTTAGAGTACAAGCTGATATTGGCCGTCAACGTGGAATTTGAAATATAGCAATATAAATAGCAAACTGAAAATGGTTGTTATAAAGATGTCTACCGCTGTGTTTATTACAAATAGTAACCTCATATTAATTCAGGGCCTAAAGTTATATATATATGTCTGTATGCGTCAAGTGGTCACATATGATGCCTATCAATAAATATCATTACAAAATTACCTGTGGTTCATTCCACAAGTGCAGAGGATAGAACTACATTTTCAGTCCATTTAAAAGATATGCTACTTCATGAATTTAAATCAAGGTTAATTATCATAGTTATTTTATGTTAAAAACACTACTGAATAGAAAGTGTGCCAAGGTTTTGAGCAGACAGTTCACAAAGAATTACAATGACTATAAAACACACGAAGTAACAACTTTTCAGTCTTCACTCATAAATTTAAAATGAAGTCACTGAGGCACCTGGGTGGCTCAGTTAAACTTCAGACTCTTGATTTTTTTTTTTTATTTTAGAAATTTTATTTATTATTCACGAGACAAACACTCAGAGCACAGAGGCAGAGACACAGGCAGAGGGACAAGCAAGCTCCCTGCCAGGAGCCCCTGGGACTCGATCCCAGGACCAGGGGAAATGACCTGAGTCAAAGGCAGACCCTCAACCACTGAGCCACCCAGGGGCCCCAAGGACTCTTGATTTGGGCTCAAGTCACGATCTCAGGGTCATGAGATGGAGCCCTGTGTGGGGGTTGGCCCTGAGTGTGAAGCCTTAAGATTCCCTCTCTTCCTCTTCCTCTGCCCCTCCCCTGACCACGCTCTTTTACTCTTCCCCTCTTTTAAAAACAAAAATTCCATGGGGACCAACCACTTTTACCTATGTGATTTGCAAAGATCCAAAACTTTAATCCATAGTTTCCTTTCAAGTATTTACTTATTCTATGCGCTTCCAGTGTTCTAAGGGCTGAGGATATGCCTTTAAGGAACAATAAAAACGGATAAAGAACAAACTGCTTTCATTAAAGATAATATTCTAAGGAGTTTGCCAAAAGACACCTGTGGTAAAATTTGGCACCTCTATATAGACCAATTTGACAAAATCATAAATACACATGCACTTTAATCAAGAAATTGTGCTTCTAACATTTGTCCTACGTATGTATTTACATAGGTACGAGATGACGTTTGAAAAGCGAGTCGTTGTAAGATAATTTTTAACAATGTGAGATTGGAAGGCGCCTGGGGGGCTCCGTTGGTTGAGCGTCCGCCTGTGGCTCAGGTCGTGACCCGGGTCCTGGGATCGAGCCCCACGTTGGGCTCCCTGCTCAGCGCGGAGCCTGCATCTCCCTGTGCCTCTGCCTCTGCCTTCACTGTGCTCTCTCACTCACTCTCCCTCTCGAATAAATAAACAAAACCTTAAAAATCCACGAAGTTTGGTGATAACCTGAATTCAGTAGGGGACTAAACAATATATTCATAAATTGGAGTTTGATGGACTCATTCACAGAAAGTGAGAGAAAGCAAAGCTCCCAAAAGTCAGAACGGAAAGCTCTCTAAGACAAACGGTCAAATAAACGTCTGAGCCAAGGAATACACGTGTTGGCCGAAACGCAGAAGGCGTCTCCGGCGGGACACGGGCCCGGGCGGCGGGGAGGGCGCCTCCGCCCCTTCGCCCCCGCAGCGCCTCACCCAACGGCCCGTCTATTCCAAAGGCCGAATCAAGAGGGGGAGCTAGGGCGTCAAGGCCGACCTCGGGGGAGCAGGCTGCGGGGTCAAGGCCGACCTCGGGGGAGCAGGCTGAGGCGTCAAGGCCGACCTCGGGGGAGCAGGCTGCGGGGTCAAGGCCGACCTCGGGGGAGCAGGCTGAGGTGTCAAGGCCGACCTCGGGGGAGGCAAGCTCAGGGGTCAAGGCCGACCTCGGGCGAGGCAAGCTCAGGGGTCAAGGCCGACCTCGGAGGAGGCAAGCTGAGGCGTCAAGGGCGACCTCGGGGGAGCAGGCTGCGGGGTCAAGGCCGACCTCGGGCGAGGCAAGCTCAGGGGTCAAGGCCGACCTCGGAGGAGGCAAGCTGAGGCGTCAAGGCCGACCTCGGGGGAGCAGGCTGCGGGGTCAAGGCCGACCTCGGGGGAGCAGGCTGAGGCGTCAAGGCCGACCTCGGGGGAGCAGGCTGCGGGGTCAAGGCCGACCTCGGGGGAGCAGGCTGAGGTGTCAAGGCCGACCTCGGGGGAGGCAAGCTCAGGGGTCAAGGCCGACCTCGGGCGAGGCAAGCTCAGGGGTCAAGGCCGACCTCGGAGGAGGCAAGCTGAGGCGTCAAGGGCGACCTCGGGCGAGGCAAGCTGAGGCGTCAAGGCCGACCTCGGGCGAGGCAAGCTGCGGGGTCAAGGCCGACCTCGGGCGAGGCAAGCTCAGGGGTCAAGGCCGACCTCGGGCGAGGCAAGCTGAGGCGTCAAGGGCGACCTCGGGCGAGGCAAGCTGAGGCGTCAAGACCGACCTCGGGCGAGGCAAGCTGAGGCGTCAAGGCCGACCTCGGGCGAGGCAAGCTGCGGGGTCAAGGCCGACCTCGGAGGAGGCAAGCTGAGGCGTCAAGGGCGACCTCGGGCGAGGCAAGCTGAGGCGTCAAGACCGACCTCGGGCGAGGCAAGCTGAGGCGTCAAGGCCGACCTCGGGCGAGGCAAGCTGCGGGGTCAAGGCCGACCTCGGAGGAGGCAAGCTGAGGCGTCAAGGGCGACCTCGGGCGAGGCAAGCTGAGGCGTCAAGACCGACCTCGGGCGAGGCAAGCTGAGGCGTCAAGGCCGACCTCGGGCGAGGCAAGCTGCGGGGTCAAGGCCGACCTCGGAGGAGGCAAGCTGAGGCGTCAAGGGCGACCTCGGGCGAGGCAAGCTCAGGGGTCAAGACCAACCTCGGAGGAGGCAAGGTCAGGGGTCAAGGCCGACCTCGGGGGAGGCAAGGTCAGGGGTCAAGGCCGATCTCCGGCGAGGCAAGCTGAGGCGTCAAGGCCGACCTCGGGGGAGGCAAGCTGCGGAAAGGACGAGCGCGCTGACGCAGTCGGCGTCGGGGCTGGGGAAGCCGCGTCCCCCCTGCTCGCGGAGCCCGGCCCGGCCCAGCCCGGCCCGCAGGCGCCTACCTAGCTTGATTCTCCTCACTTTGAATTCGTTGGCGAACTTCTCGAGCTCTCGGATTTCTGGAGACTCCGTGTCTACGGGCTCCTCAGCCACTTTGCTCCTCCGCCTGAGCTCCTGCTTGAAGTCGGCGACCGCGGGGCCCTCCGCGAGGAGCGGCTGGTGCGCGGCGGGGAAGCCGGGGCCCAGGCCGTGCTCCGGGAACTTGTAGAGACACGGGGTCAGGCCACCTGTGAGCAACCGGGAGAGCGGAGGACAAGGCTGTCGTGGTCACCGCCGAGCCGCGCAGCCGCAGGAGAGGAGGCCGCGGAGCCAGGCCGCCCCCCGCCCCCCCGGCCCCCGCCCCCCGGCCCCCGCCCGCCTCCACCGAGCAAAGGAAACAAAACTGAAGCCCGAGGGGAAGAGCGGGAATTGCAAAGCCCAAAACAAAGAAGCAAATTCTCCCAGAAGCGCGCTTCCGTGATTTCGTTTTTCTCTTAAAAGACACACTTTTCTGTGAATCACCTCCTGGTCCAACTAAAACCCGGGGGCGTGTTTCCACCTCTGTTTTCGTGGTTCCGTCAGGCCCTCCAGGACGTTTATCATCATCAAGGCATATGCTTAAACGCTCTGCTGGCAAGTTTTCTTAGGGGCGGAAAACTGACTTGACGATACTAAGAAGCCCCACTACTTCATCAGCGAAATAAAACTGGCTTCAAAGGGGAAATAATCAGGTCTTTTTTTTTTTTAATTTAACAAAGGCAGGTAAAAAGAAAATTATGAGAACATAAAATACATTAACAGGATTACATAGATTTAAGGAGTGAGTAGACCAAAGATAATTTTTAAAGTTCTGTGAAAAGTCAGCATCAAGGGACGCCGGGGTGGCTCAGTGGTTGAGTCTCTGCCTTCCGCCCAGGGCGTGACCCCGGGGTCGCAGGATCGAGTCCCGAGTCCCGCATGGGGTTTCCTGCGGGGAGCCTGCTTCTCCCTCTGCTGTGTCTCTGCCTCTCTCTCTCTCTCTCTCTGTCTTTCATGAATAAATAAATCTAGAAAAAAAAAAACCACCAAAGTGGGCCTTGCTGGCTCTGCGGGTATGCACAGGCTTGAACCTAAGAGCAAAGGAGGAGCACTGAAGATTAAAAAAAAAAAAAAGTCAGCATCAAGATTTCTTGAAAAGTATACGATATAATACAATAATTTCTTGATTATTATTTAAGAAGAAAAATAAGTGGCAAGGAAGGGTGCAATTCCATAGATGATGGGCATTCACCTGTAAATGTTAAAGCATTAGATCAATTCAGTTAAATGAAAAATCACACAAAAGACTAAAAGATCTGTTTTTTAAAAAACTGTGACCAGATTTCATCCTTTACTAGGAAAGGAGAGTGCCTCAGTTGGGGAGCATGGGTGAGAAGGTAGCATAAGCCAAATTTCCACACATTACTTCTGTTTTCCTCATCAGTACATCACGTTTTTATTGGTAGAGATTTCACTCCGATTTATATTAAATGACACTTGTATAACCAAGACATTTTGATATAAATAAAATATTTGGTGATTAATCATTTTTCTTATGATTATAAATAAATATTTAAACTAAAAATAAATTGCTATTGAATGTTTGCTATAATCATTCTTGAAAACACTGGAAAAATATATCAAGTTTATGCTTCCTATTATTTCTCTATAAATACATTCACAAATCAAAGACATGAGTAATAATATAGTTTTCCAGAATATATAAATCTTACATTAAAATATCAATATGTAATGACTAAAGAATAGTATTAAGTCAGCAAATTGTTGACTTGTATTACTTATATGACAATGTGTAATTATAAAGTCTACCCCTCTCCAGTGGGCTATATTCTTTTTTGAAGCAAAACAAATATAAAAGTGAGGGTTTAAACAAAATAGCATAAAATAAAGTTAGCTGCTTTGAAAAATATTTGAAAGAAATTGTTCCTGTCTAAAAAAAAAATCCGTGCTGCTTTTATAAACCAAAATTACCAGTTTTACTTTTTAAAGTTAATCATCCATTTTATGCTTTAGTGGGTTGTATATTGATCAGACCAGATAGCATATTTAAAAGCAGTTGTATCAATTTTTAATTTACTACATAGTTCATTTTTAAAAAGGTTTATTAGTTTGGGGTGTTATTTTTAGCTTTCTATTAGTTTTGGATTTCTGTGAGTTGAAGTAAAAGAAAAGACTCACCTACAGTGAAAGAATACTGATCACGTTTATTTTAGCATTTACTTAGCATTTATCTCAAGACTTTATTTTCACTTAGGCTCTCAGAGTTGGATGTTAGATAAATGAAAAATCTTTCATCATCCAAAAATACCAAATGTCCTTTAAGACACTTAAAGAAGAAATACTCTAAGAGTAAAAGCAGTGAGAAAAAAAATAGGCTGCTGGGTTTTTTTTTTCTCTTACCATGTATTTTTTAACTGAAGTATAATAGATACACAATGTCACATTAGTTTCAGGTGCACGGCACAGTGATTGGACACCTTTAGACATTATGCTGTGCTTGCTCTAAGTACAGCCACCATCCATCACCACAGGTGATGCTCTTAAGATACCAATGACTGTGGTCCCCTTGCTGTACCTTTCATCCCTGTGACGTCCATTCCATAACCGGAGCCTGTATCTCCCTCTCCCTTTCGCCCATTTTGCCTATTTCTCTACGCACTTTCCTTTGGCAACCATCAGTTCTTTGAATTAATGGGTCTGTTTCTACTTCACTCATGGTTTTGTTTTTTAGATTCTACATATTCACAAACTCATATGGTATTTGCCTTTCTCTGACTTATTTCACTCAGCATAACACCCTCTAGCTCCATTCATGTTGTCACAAATGGCCTTCTCAGTTTTCTTTTTTTAGAGATGGGGAGGAGGGGCAAAGGGAGAGAGAGAGAATCTTAAGCAGGCTGCATGTCCAGTGAGGAGCCCAATGTGGGGCTTGATCTCCCAACCCTGAAATCATGACCTGAGCTGAAATCAAGAGTTGAACACTTAACCCACTAAGCCACCCAGACACCCCCATTTCATTATTTAAGGCTGAGTAATACCTCACTGTATATGTATGTGTAGGCTGCTATTTGATTTTGCACCTTTAATGTATGGCACGTTAACCTATGTCAGATTTTTATTTTCCATGAGTAATTTGTTACATATCTTTTATATGATAAACCGTAAGTTCTGAATTTGTTAGCAATCTTGGTCATTATTTTCAATTTTTCTTGCTGGCCATAGTCACACATCAGTACAAATCTTCCATGTCATACTTTGTGTTGTGTTCCATTCACATTTGTCATCTTCTTAGCCTTATGTAAGTGAGGTAGAAAGAATATTTTTTATTCACAATTTAAAATTTAAAAAATTGAAGTAAAAGGAAATAACCTCCCTTGGGTGCTACATGAATCAACTATACAGTTAAAATTGAAGTCCAGGGCAGCCCAGGACTGGCTCAGTGGTTTGGCGCCGCCTTCAGCCCAGGGCATGATCCTGGAGACCTGGGATAGAGTCCCACGTCAGGTTCCCTGCATGGAGCCTGCTTCTGTCTCTGCCTCTCTCTGTGTCTCTCATTAATAAATAAATAAAATCTTTAAAAAAAAGAAAAAATTGAACATGAGTCTATGAAAAGAGCACAGGGGATATCATATTCAAAGGTTCGGCATCCAAAGCAAAAAGGAAAACACAATGTGTGATAATGTTTGCATATTTCATGATGTGACTACATGCAGAGTTATCCACTCAGACACGGTTTTCCTGGAGCGAACCTGAAACAGGAATTCAGGACAGTCACAGGTACGCCCGACAACCTACCATGGGGTCCTGTAACTGGGGGAGAGTGGAGAGTGACTGGTATACATAGCAAGATATTTTTAAAATCTTTCCAAAGCGCTGATTATTAGGGGGGGTGGGGAGAAGAAGATAAAAGCAGCAGGGAGTCCTGAGCAGCAGAGATCCCATGAACCGCTCCCCAAACATGGACCAAGCCAAGTGCCCGTCAGCCTAAAGAGCCACGCGGCTAAGGAGCTGGGAAGGATCCGCACAGCATCCAGAGCCCCGAAGTATATCTCCTTCCAGCAGAGGGAGAAGCAGGCTCCTTTTGGGGAGCCCGATGCGGGACTTGATCCCAGGACTCCGGGATCACACCCTGACCCAAAGGCAGATGCTCAAATGTTGAGGCACCCGGGCGTCCCTCAAATTAATTTTTAAATAGGGACTTTCACACCTCACCTGGGTTTGGCCGTCATATAATATGACCTTGTTGAGTCTAAGACTCATTGCCGCATGGCTGCTGTGCCGTCCCCAGGCCTGGTGGGCAGCGGGGGCAGCCTGTGGAATATGTTTCCTGGCTTCACACAGCCTCAGAAGCTTGGGAGCAGGAACAATTTCAGATACTCAAGAATTAGAGGTTTGAGGGTTTTTTTTTTTTTTAATGTCATGTTTTTCTAGAAGAGATTTTGAAGGGCATTTTTAATTTGCTGTAGGCTGTTGAATTATCTGAATTCTCAGGAAGGAAGGATAGAAGGCATTTAGGTACAAGTGTATCTCAAGAGAAGATCATAGGAAAAACAAGTCGAGTTGGTACAAATCTACCACAATTGAACAGTGCTAGCACTCACCCCAACCCAGATATGAGGAGACAGAAACTAGGATGGGTTAAGTGACTAGAACAAGGTTTGTAATTAGTTCATGGCATGGCTGATTCATTCCTCTCTGTCAGTCATTCTTTTTGGTGTGCCTACATCTGGCCCACAAGGCACCATGGATTCATCTGGTAATTACCAAGTCCTCTCCACCAATCTTAACAAAGTAGTAGCTACAGCTCTTCCCTTTCAGTGGGTTATTAATTTAATGAAATGCTCAAACTAAAGGTAAGCATCAGAATATGAGCTATAAGATTGCCACATTAAAATAAAGCAATTTTGTATGCTTTGAAATATAGGTCTTTCTCCATCTTTCCTTTCATGTGGCATATATGACAATGAACCTGTCTTTGTTGTAGATGATAAGATGCTCCTGTGAATTGTGTGGAAGTGGCTGATTTGATGAATGCCTTGAGACTTCTCAGAAAATTCTGACATAACCAGTTTCTCTTGTGTATTTTATGCCTTTGCTCTCTTATATTTGAATCCCTGTGTTTTATAACTCAATTTATGTAGCTTCTCTGGGGATAAAGACAGGAGAGTTCAGATTCTCTGAGGTTTAATTTGCTATGATGAAAATACTCATACTAAACATATGTCAAAATAGTGACATTCTAACAATAAAGCATATCACTCTCAAAAAATACTCCAGTATAATGTCTATGCTGGCTATGGTGAGTTTTTCTTTCAGTGACAACATATATTTACTATTTACTTTTAAGACTATGGTGATACATTCAAATCATGATATCATTTTGCTACTCATGTGACTAACCCAGGCTTTGGATCATTTTAAGGGGCTTTTCTGGGGGATACTCCTTTTCAACTACAGCTGAGGGCAATAGGCAACACAGCCTGAGCTGCCTATGGACTCTCATTGTGAACCTGGGCCCAGAAATGAGAAACACGTTAGAATTGTCAGGCCAGCCACAGATCCACTATGCCAGTAGCCAGTGGCCTCGATCTGGTGGGGAGGGAGGTGGTAGCAAAAACCATCTTGAAGTATTTGGGTTGGGGGCAACTAGGTGATTCAGTCAGTTATGCATCCAACTCTTGATTTTGGCTCAGGTTATGATCTCAGAGTTGAGATAGAGCCTCATGTCAGGCTCCGCACTCGTGGGCATGGTTCCTGCTCAAGATTCTCTCTCTCACTCTCCCTCTCCCTCTGCCTCTACCCTACTTCTCTCTCTCTCTCTCTCTCTCTCTCTCTGTGTGTGTCTCTCCCTTTCTAAAAGAAAAAAAAAAAGGTATTTGGTCTGTGGCTGATGTTATCTTTGTGCTAACCTCAATCCATTGCTGCCTGTTGGTTATAGAAGGTGCCTAAAGTTGGACCTGGGTTTGTGAGAATCGCTGTGAATGAACAGCAAGGACTCTCCTCCAAGAGACAGCAGCACATGGCCATGTGCTTGTCATTTCCTATCTTCATAATCAAAATGGGTTTGGGCCATGCAAAGCATACTGCCTGAACTCTAGTGGCTAAATGTACCTTTTACTATTTTTATAATGAAAGTCATTTACCATCAACAAGGACTGTTCTCATTAACCATGAGTGCTGATTAACTTAAATATATGTATCATAAATGATCAGTTTTCAAAGGGGAAAATATGGTTGTCCCTCTTTTATAATTATTAAAGAGTTATTAGAACATACAGGTAATCACTAAGGACACATCAGTCTTCATTTTACCATAAATGTAAGGATTCTAGTTTATTCAGAATGCTACTTGATAGATTCTAAGTGAAGCTAATTTGTTCTGAAATATTTTATTTTATTTTATTTTATTGGAATATTTTATTTTAAGATTTAAGTGTTAGTCTCAAACTGAAAATTATGGAGAAATTAAATAGCAGTGAACTAAATTTTTTGTTCAATTTTACTTCAAATTTATAGTCATAAATCCATGTTTTTTTTCCATCACTTATGATGGATGACAAGAAGACACAGCAGTTAGAATATGATTCCTTTATTAAAGCTTCTCTCCCCCCACTCTGTCACTCTTTCTCTCTCTAACACACACACACTCATTTTCTCACATAGAGCCCCAGTAGTTTATTGTCATTCATAAGATTTCTCTCCCTACTACAAAAATGAATATAAAAGATCAAAAATAGCTAAAAAATATGTGAACAAAATTGTGTACTTTATTAAACCATCAAAATCTTTTTTCTGGCCATATCCTAAAATTAAGCCATAAGTTTCATTATGAAGATTAGGTCAGATTTTCCTCTTCCTTAAGGAATGTGTTATCACTGCTTTCATCCAAGCATCAATAAATAGTTAACCTTGATCTAGTGATGCTTTATTTATCCAGAGAAGAAACATAAGTAACTTCAACTCTTCAATCTCATTTAAGACTAGCAATAGCTTAGAGATGCCAAAACTACAAATGACTATCACTAAAGCCACTACAACTTATCTTGACTTTCAATGTCTTATTTACATTTCTGGACCAAATGTCCAGAAGAAATATCGCAGTGAGGGGATGTTTTATAAATCTGTGATGTTTGCTTTGATAGCCACATGAGGCTATTAAGCACTTGAAATAGGGCTAGTAGTGCAGCTGAAGAACTCAATTTTAAATCTGGCCTTATTTAGCTAATTTATGTTTAAATTTAAATTACCACATTAGGTTAGTCACTACTGTAATATTACTGGATTGAGCCCACCAATAACATTAAGTGACAATCAGCAGTTTGGTAGTAGTCAATTAGAAGTAAAAATCATACAAAGCAAACAAAAGAGTTAAGCACAGAAGTTCAGGGTTATATAGAACAGGGGCAATCAAGTTTTAACCATTATGGTCTCTGAAGGCACTCCGTATCAGGGAACACAGGGATTTACCAATGATTTCTAAGGTTAGGAGATGAGAATTTCATGATACGCTCTGGTCAAGATTCCCTCAGATCCAAGAAATAGGTTCTAAGTGTCCCCATACTCAATCTCATATATGCAGACAATTTTTCTTACCTGCCATAACTCCATAGGTAGATGGCTGGTTTCCATAATGACAGGAAGGAACAGAATAATGAAGTCCTGTTGCTGTGTTTCCCATTGTCACCAAGAAATATGCATGCAAACATTTAGGAGTTTGGATCAAAAACAAAATAGACGGGACTGATAAGAAAATGTATGAGGATTCAAGACACATTCATTTCATTGCAAAAATACACATTTATAAGATTCTTAAAGTTATATGGCAGTAATTTGTTTTCATTTGGGGGAAATTCTCTGATATACATAGGTTAAAAGCAGAAATCAAAGTTTGTCTCAAGTAATCAGATCCTAAATCATCAGTGTGGATGATAGGACTCATTAACTATGCTGTGCTCTGTGAAGGGGTAACTGACCAGTTTGGCTGTTGGCCACTTGGGAGTTGCAAACTTCTCGTAGGTTCCATCCCATATAGACATTACAATAAAGTGACTAGAGGAATAATCAATTTAAATTCTTTTGTAATATGGTATTATATGTGGGTTTTCTCTGGAAGAATGAATACAGAAATCAACTCTTGACAGTCTTTACTTCTGCTTATTCTCCTAACAAATTTCTTCCATCAAAGAGAAAATGGCCAAGCAACTAGCCTATAAATGGATACAATCGTAAAAATCCCACTAAATTCAGAGGTTTATGGAAAACCTGTGACAATGTATGATGTGTTAATGTTGATGCTGAAACCAAGAAGTGATAGGTTTTCTGCATGCAAACAATCAGTTCAACAATTCCAATAATAAAGCTGGTTAAAAATAAATGATTGCTGAGTGACTTGAAATCTATAAAGGTTGTACCTCATATATAAATATAACCATTCACAAATAGTTACTTGCCTTGTGGAATCAATTTCATAATAATGAAAGTAAATTTACATCACTAAATTTTTATCAGGCTTTAAACATGGATCACCAAGTTGAATAAGAGTTTAGGTGTTGACAATAAAAGGACTGTTTCTCTATGTATTTTACTTTCTCATTTGAGATATTATAAAATAGAGAATTAGAATCCTTTGAAAAGGGATCCCTGGGTGGCGCAGTGGTTTGGCACCTGCCTTTGGCCCAGGGCACGATCCTGGAGACCCGGGATCGAATCCCACATCGGGCTCCCGGTGCATGGAGCCTGCTTCTCCCTCTGCCTGTGTCTCTGCCTCTCTCTCTCTGTGACTATCATAAAAAAAAAAAAAAAAGAATCCTTTGAAAACATTGAGATACAATCCAGTAATTAAAGACATGTGGTCACTTCAGAAGCAAAATATTTTCTCTTACTATTGATAAATCTTCAATATTTTAGAATATCTGCACAATTTCCATTTTATAATTAACATGTAGAAAGAAATGAAGTCATTTTACATTATAATGATATTTTATATTATAATGATTACATGTAAAAATCTTACTATGCAATCTAAAATTAAACAAATAAACCCAAATGTTCTTCTCATTATAAACAATGATTATAGTTTCTTACCTAGTATAGTATCATTTGATGGAAAATTTATAAAATCAATGCTATTATCATATATTTAAATGCCTATTATTTAAATACATATTAAAAATAGAGAAATCTGTTATTTAAATATATAGTTAGTTATGTGATCATTGTTTAAGTTTATTTATAACGTATTTTTGGTTAAAATACTGTATTATATTTTCTAAAAAATATGTTTGGGAAACTTCCACTATTGTCTTTTTATTTAAATTATGAGAATCTTTAATAGATGAAAAACAAAACAAAACAAAACAAAACAAAACCTCTATATTAATAATTTCACCAAAATCCAGATATACACTCTAGATTTTAAAAATTCAGCTGCAGATTAATCCCAAACTTACATATGAAAGAAATTTACTCAACTCATGGCTTTGTCTATTCATAAAGCTACTTTAAAAAACTTTGTTACCCTGTAATGGATGCATTAGCAACACATACCTCTTTGCATCTAAGACAACATATTCAAATTTTCAAGCTTAACTTATATGTTAGAAAGTCACATAAGAAAATATTAAAACTTGGATAGAGAGATTGTACTCTCTTCAGAACTCAGTTTTAAGATATTTTAACCCACTTTGTGGGTTCTAAATGCTACATACTGCTTCTAGCTTTGATTTTTGATTTTTGAATTATGCTAAAAATGTCTGTTAAAATCATTTAATTATATTATTCTTTGAAATCCCTTGTTGCTGGTATTGGGAATCATTCAGTTGTGTTTACTATGAGGTATATGGCTATTCTTAGGCGTGGTAATACAAATAAATCTTTAAAGAAGATAAAGAAGTAACACCTTTTAAACACTAAATTGCTCAGTCCATTTCTTTAGTTTTGTTCCTTATCCCTACCTAAATGTTTACATAAAGATGGTTTTGGGATCAAAAACACTCAGACTCACGGTTTACCTTTGTTGAAAAGAGTGATTTTATAATAAAATCGACAATTAAAATGTCCACTCTTAATAATACTCTTCAAAAATGTCTTAGGTTGCCTGGCTTTTTCAATATCCTTACTGTTTAACTTAAAACGAATTAAAATGAAGGAGAAACTAAAAGACGCAAAGGGATCCTACAGTAGCCAGATTCCAGGCATCAGCTCTGCAATCTGTAGGCCCCTGACCGCGCAGACAGGTGTGGCCCCGGTACCTGTGGACACCACGTTGGTGGCGTGGTTGGAGCCTGGGAGGCACTCGGCCGCGCCGGGGTGCATGATCAGAGGCAGGGCTGCAGAAGCCTCAGAATTCAGGGGTAGAAAGGTGTCAGCCGAAGTAAAGGGTTGGCAGCTCATTCCCACGAGAGGGCTGAGGAGAACTGCTGCTGCCCGGGTCAGTGTTACTCTATCCCCGCTTCAAAGGGCCGGTCCAGCGCTGCCTGCGCAGACACATCAGGAGGGCCGCCGCCGGGAGCGCGTGCTGGCGCTTATACCGCGGGAAATCCCTTTATACATGTTAATCGTCTTTTCCCAGGGGTATTGCTTTATCTATCCGAACTGCCTTCCTTCTCGCCCAAGCATAATCCATGCCCAAGAGGGAACCTGGTTCTGGGGTGCAGGTGGAGGGAGAGGGAGAAATCCGAGACTTTGAGAACTTTAGAAAAGATTCAGGAACTTTAGAAATAAATGTCCCACCAAGAAATAATCTCAAAATGAATTGAAAAGTGCTAGGTGTCTTTTTGTTACTAATACAATAACAGATTTTTATATAGGAGATTCTTTTTGATAACTTCTTATTAGATCTGTAAAACAACAGAAACACTACAAAAACTTTTTAAAAACTAGAAGTTTAAATTGAAAGAGCATAGAAGACTAAATACGACAATGAATATATTGCCACCTATTGATTCAGACTCAACAATGCAATTTTGAAAAATTATGTAAACTGATTTGTATGCTCTAAATAGAAAATAGAAAAATATTGAATAAAATTGTAGTACTGTGTAGAGAAGACAAACATGAATGACAGTCTCTTTCCCTTGATTTCAATTTACTCATTAAGCATGAACACTTAATTCATTCTAACTATGGGCTTAGTAAGAAGCCCTTATTGGACACTGTTCTAGGCACTTTCTACAGTCCATGTCATGCAAATCTCACATCTGTGTGTTATTTACCATCCCATCCTCACTATGCTTGTTCCAGAGCCCCTGATCTTAACCATTCTGCTCCAGAGCCTGCAGTAACCACAGTAGCACTGGGGTTTGTAAACCTTCCACGTGAAAATACTGACATTATGTAAGCATGAAAAAATATATGTACACACACACACACACACACACATATACCACAAACAGTTCATTCAAAGATAAATATATTAGCATGAAGTTCAATGATCATGATTTCTACAAATAAATGAGGGAATGCAATACTATTTTCAGAATGTATGCTAGGGATAATATAGCAGACAGAAGTAAACCAAGGGGCATAGAGATTATTGACATAAACAAGGCCATGCTTCATTAGATTTTTTGAAATTTTGTATTACAGAATGTTTCAAGATAATTTGAAGTTCGTTTTTTGTGCTAAATCTAATGTTTATATTGATAAGAATACTTTTTTTAAAAACTTGCAACTCAAGTGTTTTGCTAATAACCAGTTGATATTTTGTAGGAAGATGTAAGGTTACCCAAATCATTAGATACTGCTTGAAAATTATTTATTGTGATAGTGACATATTTTTTCATTCTGAATTCTGTATCTTTTTTCTTTTTAAAGATTTAATTTTATTTATTTATTCGTAAGAGACACACAGAAAGAAAGGCAGAGACACAGGCAGAGGGAGAAGCAGGCTTCTTGCAGGGAGCTGGAAGTGGGACTCCATCCCAGGACCCCGGGATCATGCCCTGAGCCAAAGGCAGACGCTCAACTGCTGAGCCACCCAGGCATCCCCTAAATCCTGTATCTTTAAACTCTATTAATTTTCTTTAAATGAGAGAAGAAGGTTACAGGTAATCAAAAGTATTTATTTTATTCTGACAGAATTTATGAAATTTTCAGGCTACGTAAGCAAAAAAAAGGGGGGGGGGCTTTAATGTCTTTATAAAGAGAATTTATTAAGAAAATTAAATAAAAATAAACATATTGGAGATTGAATATTTCTAAAAATAAGCTAAATGATAAGAGTCCTTGGAATATACTGATAAAGTATATCAACACAGTGGTAGATAATGAGGGGCACTGTAAAATCTCCCTGAACAAAACAAAAAGCTTTCCCAGCAGTTTGTCATACTATCTAAAATACTACAGTTGAATCTTTGACATCATTTCTTTAATAAAAGTTTTTAAATTTTTAACTGTTTGGGCTGTGAAATGCAAACCAGAATGCCCCAGTTAAAATTGCATGAAGCCAGAAAATAGACATTTCCACTACAGCCTTCTCACTTAGTACTATCAACTGTTAATTCATCAGGTTTTTAAATCAGTTTTGTAAACAATTGTGATTTTGCATAATATTGAGTTGTATGGATCTATTACAATTTGACCATTTCTTTATTGTTGGGTGTTTTTTTTTTTAATTTTTATTTATTTATGATAGTCACACAGAGAGAGAGAGAGAGAGGCAGAGACATAGGCAGAGGGAGAAGCAGGCTCCATGCACCGGGAGCCCGATGTGGGATTCGTTCCCGGGTCTCCGGGATCACGCCCTGGGCCAAAGGCAGGCGCCAAACCGCTGCGCCACCCAGGGATCCCTATTGTTGGGTGTTTATATCACCTTTTGCTTTTTACTTTTATAAATAACAATGCAATGAATGTTTTTCTCCAAAATTTTTACACAATGCATTTTTCACAATATAATCTGTATTTTACAATATAATCTAAATATCCTCCTGTAGGATAGATTCTTAGAAGTGGGATTACTGAATTTGTCTTATAAGACTTTTATTTTTTTTATTTTTTTATATATATATTTTTTATTGGAGTTCGATTTGCCAACATATAGTATGACACTCAGGGCTCATCCTGCCAAGTGCCCCCCTCAGTGCCTGTCACCCAGTCGCCCCATCCCCCTGCCCACCTCCCCTTCCATTATCCCTTTGTTCATTTCCCAGAGTTAGGAGTCTCTCATGGCTTGTCTCCCTCTCTAATTTTTCCCACTCATTTCCCCTCCTTTCCCCTATAATCCCTTTCACTATTTCTTACATTCCCCGTATGAGTGAAACCGTATAATGATTGTCCTACTCCGATTGACTTACTGAAGTTCCTAAAAAAATTCCCAAATTGTTTTTTAAAAAAACTTTTGTTTTGAGAGTAGTTTTATGTTCATGGCAAAACTGGACAGAGAGTCCTGAGCGTTCTCATAAACCCCCTGCCCCATGCACGGTCCTTCCCACTATCAAAATCACCCACCAGAGCGCTGCATTTGTTACAATTGATGAGTCTACCCTGACACAGAATTATCAGCTGAAGTCAGTTTATATTACAGTTCAGTCTTCTAATATATTCAATGGGTTTTGACAAATGTATCACGACTTGACTCTACCATTGTAATAACAGAAAAGTACGGAAAAGTTTCACTGCCCTACAAATCTGTGCTCCGCCTATTCATAACCTCCCTTCTAACACCTGGTACTACCTGCACCCCCCTTTTTTAGATTTATTTATTTATTTGAGAGAGAGCAAGAGAGCACACAAATGGGGAAAGGAACAGAGGGAGAGGGAGAGAAATCCTCAAGCAGCCTTCCCATTGCGCACTTGATCCCAGGACCCTAGGATCATGACCTGAGCTTCTGGTACCACTTACTTTTTCTTTTTTTTTTTTTTTTTTTTTTTTTTTTTTTTTATTTATTTATGATAGTCACAGAGAGAGAGAGAGGCAGAGACACAGACAGAGGGAGAAGCAGGCTCCATGCACCGGGAGCCTGACGTGGGATTCGATCCCGGGTCTCCAGGATCGCGCCCTGGGCCAAAGGCAGGCGCTAAACCACTGTGCCACCCAGGGATCCCCCACTTACTTTTTCATTGTCTACATAGTTTTGCCTTTTCCAGAGTGTCATATAGTTTGAACTTCATCATATGTAGCCTTTTCAGATTGGCATCTTTCACTTTGATAATAGGCATTTAAGAGTCCTCCAGGTCTGTCATGACTTGATAGCTCATTTCTTTTCAGTGCTGAATAATAGTCCATTATCTGGACGCACCATACCTGACTTACCCATGCACTTACTGAAGGACATCTTGTTGCTTCCAAGTCTTGTCAATTATGAATAAGGATGCTAAAAACATTTGTGTGCAGATTTTTGTGTAGATGTAAGTTTTCAATCCCTTTGGGTAAATACCAAGGCCTGTGACTATAAGATTGCATGATAGGTGTATGGTTAGTTTTGTAAAAAACTACCAGTTTTCTGGGATCCCTGGGTGGCTCAGCAATTGAGCATCTGCCTTTGGTTCAGGGTGTGATCTCTGGATCCTGGGATTGAGTCCCACATCAAGTTCCCCATAGGGAGCCTGCTTCTCCCTCTGCCTATGTCTCTGCCTCTCTCTCTCTCTCTCTCTCTGTGTGTCTCTCATGAATAAATAAATAAAATCTTTAAAAACAAAAAAGGAAACTACCAGTTCTCCAATGTGGCTATACCATTTCATATTCCCACTAGAAATGAATGACAGTTTCTGTTGCTCCACATCCTTGTCAACATTTGGTGTTGTCACTATTTTGGGTCTATCTCTGCAAAGCAGCCTGGCGGATTCTCCATCTATCTCCAGATCATGCCTTAAGCTTTTAGCCAGGCAAAAAGATTATCTTGCTGCTACTCAGTCTATATTTATGAGAGAAATAGTTTAATTGGCCATGGCTCTTGATGTGTCTCACCAGCTATTGTTCCTGGTGCACACACTTTTGACTGGATTGATTTGCACTGGAAGCAGTCAGACATTTGTAGACAATGAGAGATAGATTGTCATCTGTAAAGACATTCTTAAAATATGACTGATGCTATTCTACAATTTTACAAAAGCACCAGTAGAGCGAAACTGACAATTTTCTTGTATTCTCAATGTCAGTAATAAAGAGTAAATACTTAGGCTAAACATTAGTCTGTTAAGACAATGCCATCTTATTAATATAATTTGCATTTTATTCCTAATATGCTATATTTTATACCTATAGACCTATTTGTATTTATCATTTTGTGAATTAGCAAACAGTATATTTCACCCCCTATTTAATATCTTTTTGTTTTATTATCAGTTTGTATTTCAAAATATATTAAGAATAATAACTTTTAGTGTTTTCATTTTATGATTAAAATTTTCCTAATTTCTTGTTTGTCTTTTAAATTTATATTGGACACTGACATACATAATATTTTAGGTATGAGCTAAATACATTGATCTTTTATTTTGTGCATTTCTTAATAATTTTAAGTTTTTACTCTTTCTCTTGTCCAGAAATTTTTGGTTTTGAAAATTTTTTTATTTTCAAGATTATTACTTATTTATTTATTCGAGATAGAAAGTGAATGAGAGAGAGAGCGTGAGCTGGGGGTAGGGACAGAGGGAGAAGAAGCCGACTCCCTGCTAAGCAGGGGGCTAGAGGCAAGGCTTGATCCCAGGACCCCAGTATCATGACCTGAACCAAAGGGAGACGCTTAACTGACTGAGCCACCCAGGTGCCCCTTGTCCAGAAATTTTTGTTCGTTTTGTGTTTTGTTATTTTGGAACCTTAAAAATTCCTTTTGATGTTGTAAGCTGCCATGTTCATTATGTTTCTAGAGTTTCTTTATAACTGCTTAGATACTAATGAATATTGTAGCATAATTTAAAAACTATCAAAAAAAGAAAAATCTAATCACATTAAAGTAATAGAGGAAAACATAGCGGAAGGCCAGGCCAGGATATTTGTTAGTCTCATTCATTCATTGGACCTCCCCTTCACTTAAGCCAAGGATTTTTTTTATATATATATACTGTTTGATAGAATGTGTTTTAAGAAAAAGATACAAATCTAGAAAACATGCTATTAAGAAATAATACTCAAATCTATTTATCTCCAGATAATAGAAAGCCTTATTTTTCTTTTTTTCACATCTTTGTTTGCTAATTTTTTAATATTTTTACTTGAGTTGAAAAGTACAGAATAATGATTCAGCATGTAGGTAGATTCTGGAGCCAAAGTGTTTGGTCTTGAACTCAAGCTTTACACTTTAGCAGCTATGTAATGATTGACTATTACCTTCACCTTTTAATGTCTCAGTTTATCTTATCCATAAAATGAAGACATTGCTTGTTTCACTTAGAAAAATGCCAGGCGTGCCATAAACTCTCAATAAATATTAGCAATTATTAATAAGTGACTTTTTATAATAATTTTTATGCTTATAAAGTCTACTTTTGGGGTATTTCATTTAATCCTCACATGACTCCAAACAGGTAGGCGCCATTGTACAGACTGAGAAACTGTATCATAAAGAGACTATAACTTTACCAAAAGTCATACAGTAAATAGTGTAGCGGAGGTAGGAATTCAAGCCGTTTGAAGCCTGAGCAAGCTACATAATACTGCCCTTATTGTATAAGGAAAAGAGATGTTGATATTGAGATTTATCTAAATCCATTCCATATCTCTATTTACCTCCGTATGAAGATTTTTTGTCACGTGGCTTCAGAGAGAAAACATAGGGGAAAAATACCTCCTTACAAGATGTAGCACTCTTTCTTTTCAGTGTCCGGATTGCTATGTAAACCTCTATGAGTAGGCAGGTATATTACATGAATAATATAAACATTACCTCTTGTAGGGCAAAGATCTAACACTGCTGAATAATTTAACCCTATCCAGTAATGAGTTTAATCGATGTTAATAATTCTCTCTTCACCAACTTGCAATTCAAAGAACTTCAAACTAATTTAAATTTGTAGTATTTTATTTCATTTTAAAGATTTTATTATCTATCTATCTATCTATCTATCTATCTATCTATCTATTTATTTAAGAGAGAAATCACAAGCGAGGGGGGAGGATCAGAGGGAGAATCAGACTCCTCTCTGATCAGGGAGCCTGATGCAGGGCTCAGTCCCAGGACCCTGAGATCATGACCTGAGTCACTCAGTGCCCCAAATTTGTGGATATTTTAAATATATATTTTTATATATAAACATGTTTCTATAAATATATTTCTATCAATAATTATATATATATGTGTGTGTGTGTATATATACACACACACACAGAGGAGAAAGAAAAGGAATTAAGATGAGGGATTCCCATCGGGATATGAAAATGAATCTCAATTAATTTATTCAGATAGTCTAAATGGCAATAAAATACAGTATTCCCACAACTCGTAACTTTCGAAAAGATGATAAATTTTACTCAAAATAGTTTTTTAAGGAAAAGATTATACAGCCATATGGCTTGAAAAGGAACTCTGTCACATTGGAAATAGACATTATTTAAAGTGCACATCAGTTATGCATACCATGTTTGGCTCTTTATTGATTATGAAAACAGCGATGAATGTGTGCATTATTCAGTTCATTCTTACTTAAATCCTTTCATATCCAGAAATCAAGTTTCTTTATTGCCCAAGGAAGAGATAATGTCAATGGTTTGCAACCTTCCTGAAAATGAATGCTCTCTTAATGCTGTCTAAAGGGTAAACTCATTACTTATGGAAAATAAATGTCAAGGTGAGATATTGACTTAGGAGTGATGCTCACCCACACGGGCCATATCCCCATTGTACTACAGTGCATGGGTAGATTTATCATTTGTCTCACTCACTTAAATAGACTAAGTCTTGTCTAAACAATGAATTGCCACACTTGAATTAATTTAGTCGGGAAACCTCTTTGCTCTGAGTTCAATAGACAGCGTTAACACAGGATGCATGGAGGTACATTTTGAAGTGTATAAATCTTTCACGTGAGATGTTTCCTATTTGAACCTGAATTAGAAGTTATTTTTTTATTCCTTAAACTCATGATGGAAAAAAATGATTAGCTCCTTAGTAGCCTTACTGAGTGACACAAGCATATCATATGGTGTAACAAGAAATAAATACAGAGCACAGCAAATTAATTGATATTGTGCTGAGGGAGTCTGCCTCCTTTTTTCATTTAGGCATCTCTGAAGATGAAAGAAGTAGAATGCTTTCCTTAGTTACTGCAATGAGGTTATTTAATTATAATCATCTGGCTATGGCTTAGTTCATGATACAAGATAATCTAATGTACGGGTTGTAGAAGGGAGACAAGGTAAACAGGGGTGCGAGGTGGAAGAAAGAAAGGTATTTCATTTCCTCTGATAGAGATCAAAGGCTATGTTTGATTATTTGAGATTGCCTCAGTGTTTTGTTCTTTTTGAGGGGGGCAAAAAATGTCAACCAAAAAATTCAGTCATTTCTGTGTAATTCACAATATTCCATTAAAAATTCATTAAAGTGAAGGTAAGCAAGAGTTACTACAGATCACAATGAAGAAATAGAAGGCTTTCAGAAGACAGTCATACTATGTTCTCTTTAACACTACCTATTGTAATATGTACCTATACCATTTGTATCCTCTTTCGCTTATCCTTTCTTTTACTGCCGTGTTTAAAAGTATAATTTATGTAATTTATGCTACTTTTATATTTCCTACTTACATTGCAGGAATGTCATGAACAGATGAAGTCTTTGTAAATTTCTATGTGATCATTTGAGGAGCAAATATTCTAATAACTTAAATTTTCATAAATCTATACTACTCTGAATTAGATATGGCTAAATGTTTCCCAATAATTCAAATGGGGAAAAAAATGAATGGCTTGATGGATGTTGGAGAACTAAGTGGCAGCATAACTAAATGCATTGAAAACTTCCAGTGTTGGGGAGACATTATATAAAAATAACGCTGCGGACTGTTCTTGACACATAGGCACAAAGTACTATTTATTGCTCAATTATTAGAAAAGAACGCTCTTTATATTTTTAATAATAAGACATTTCCTTCTAATATGAATTCAGGTTCATTTGATGTTTACTGACCATCTACTTGTGACTTATTTGTCTTAAGTGCTTTGAAGTATGTTATTAAAACATGTTATTTAAATGAATATAATTCTAATGATCTCCAAGTGATTTTATGCTAATCGCTGTCCTATATTTTCCTGACATGTTAGATACGTGATTCATTAAACATAAGCTTGTTATTAATATATCTTTACTTGAAAATACTTATTGTAGTTTGACTGTCACAGAAATATCCAAATATTTGCACTTTACTTTGAAAATAGTAATCTCTCCAAGTACTAGAATTCTTCTAATATAGTAATTGAACAAGTGGAGGAAAATTCAAGTTTAGTTCTTTAATAAACAAGTAGAATGTGTTTGTCTCTGTGGGGAAAAATGGAGAGAACAAATTAAGACAATTTGAGAATGCTTCCTCATGCCCTGGATAATAATAATTAACCATATAAGTTTGCTGTAATGTATCTGTGTATGTACATATGTGTTTGTGTGTATGTGTGTGTGTGTGTATTTATTTGTGATTAATCAACTGTCTAGGTCTTAAGTCTCCAAATTAAAAAAAAAAACATAATTACATTACTCTTTTATTTTTTTTAAGATTTACTAATTTATTATGATAGACAGAGAGAGAGAGAGAGAGAGAGGCAGAGACACAGGAGGAGGGAGAAGCAGGCTCCATGCAGGGAGCCCGACGTGGGACTCGATCCCGGGACTCCAGGATCGCGCCCTGGGCCAAAGGCAGGCGCTAAACCGCGGAGCCACCCAGGGATCCCCATAATGGCATTACTCTTGACAGAACCTAGAAGTTTAAGAAAAAATGAAAAATTCATTAAAGGGTAAATAAAATTAAAATTTCTTTCACTGACATACCTGCCTTGCACTAGATTGATTCTGCAAAAGAAAACCACTCTGTTGTACACTGAAGAAAGAAACTATCCCAGAGGATAAAGCTGCTCTTCCTGTGGTTCTCAGAGAACATGTAGGGTGTAAACAAAGTGTTTCAAAAACAGTTTTTAAAACTAGAAAACCAAAAAAACAAAAACAAAAACATAAAAACTGGAAAACCTAAATTCTGAATTATAAAAGATGATAATCTGAGCAAAACAATGGCTGAATGGCAAATGTTTATGATAAAAGTGAACATATAAAATAAATAAAACCAATAAGTGTCATAAAACCAATGGCATTGATATTTTTAAGATACCATGGATAAGTGAAAATGAAAAAGCGAGTTTTAATAAAGTTTCCTTTATTAAAGGAAACTAATGAAATATAATGAAATATGATGTCATCTAATGAAATATAAAATTGAATCTGACCAGAATCACCTAATTACTTCATACTATGAAATGAGATCACTTAAAAATACATTATATATTAAGTTGAATATAATTATATTTCTAATGAAAAATCGAATCAGTGATTCAGAAGTCATAAATGATGAATAATTAAAATATTGATATTCACAAAATATTAAAAAAATGACAATCACTTTTCCAAATACATTTCCCTTTAATAATACATGTATTGACTAGTTGATACCCAGTAAAATGGAGATGTTTCTTACTTGTTTTAGAGATCAAATAGATTGGAATTGGTGAGCGGAAAAGAGAAGAGGATAACTTAGAAGGGGTCAAGGGGAAGGGAGATGGAAGGATTGAAGAGGATTAATCATTTAACATGTGTTTAAAGACCATTGAGAATCCCATTTAATGGTAGGTAGGAACAGGTGCATGGAAGATATATAGCAGAGAATGCTGGTCATGTTTCACATGTGACAGAAAAGGAAACTATACCATCATGTAACTCAATTCATTATGATAGAGATAGTAAGCACAATGTAAAATATTACAAGGAATTTTCCCTTTTTAAATTATTATTCTTAGTATTTCCTCTGCTTGTACTAGATACTTACAACCTGGAGAGAAAATTTAGGGAAATAGGGATGAAAATAGGAGTAGAACAAGTTCCTAGAATTAGTTAATTACGCAAGTTTGTAAAGCTAACCTCAGAATTCCAGTTTACAAATGATTAGTAATGAGAACAAAAGTTCTTTGGAGTTCATGGGGGCCTTGTAATATTTTAATTGCTTCTTTTATATTGAAGAGCAAAGTACGAATCATAATGGTATTGAGAAATAATGACCTAATGGAGCTTAACATGTAAGCACCCAGAAAAGCCATTTCATTTTTATTCATACCTGAACTTTGGACACATACTTCTGTTTAATGAATATTGGTGTATTAGGCAGAAAAACATCATCTGTTCAAACTCAGTTGGTAGTTTAAGGTTTCATTTTTCTATCAAACATCTGGCAAGCCAAGTGATTTCATCAGCATATTCAAATCAATGCTGAGCACCTGTAAAAGGTCACTTGTAACACTTTGAAACATAAGACAGAGAAGACAAGACTTGAACCTAAGAATATTACCGTGGAATTGTTTTCTAACAAAGTGGTTTTTAATATTTCATATTTACGATTTGTCAAATTCTACTAATAATTTCAAAATCACTTATACAAATATTGGTGTAAGAATTCCACTTTTGGTGAAGATGTTTTTAAGAATCCGTAGGAGAAGAAAGTGTTATTTAATAAGTGGTCCCATGACACTTGGCTTACTTTTGAAAAACATTGGAATAAGAGCTTTGCTTAATAAGTACACATGGATTAAAGCATCTGTTAGAAAAAAATGTAGTCTTACAAGTAGAATTTATAAGTGATTATCTAACACATGATGTAAATTGACTTTTAAAGGAAAAATAAAAGGATTCCTTTAGGAAAAGACATGCAGATTAGGCTATATATACATATTTAAAAAGGTCTTTATATCAAAATCACCATAAATATACTAATTTTAATACTTTGAATTCTGGAAATATGGCAGTCATGTAATCTAGAAAAATTTCTGTCACAAATAGAAATGCTGCATAAATAAAGTTTTTTTTTTATATATATGTGTAGCTGAGCTACACATGGAAGGAAGGAAGGAAAGGATGAAGGAAAGAAAAATGGAAGAAAGGAAGAAAGCAGGCAAGAGAGAAGTCAGGCAAGAAAGAACAAGTCTCGAGATAATAGAAACAAATAGGGGTGAATGTATAGCACATCTGGATTATTGGTATGGTCACTTCAAGCCTTCATTGTTATATTTCTGACATGTTTGAGGCACCGAGATCTTTGGCTCAGAGCACTGGGTAAAGATCGAAACTCCTCAAGCACTGGTGTCCATCCTGAGGTCCTTGGGCTATGCCAGGGAGTTGTTTGCAAGTCTCCCTCTTTATTTCCTCTCAGTATCAACACTACTCTGTTTTCTCAGCCTGGAGAGTTTTTGAAGGTTCACCATCTACACTTTTGGAAACATAATCCAGAAAAAGCCTTGCCCCCAAAGTCATGGAAGCATGTGAAGAGACGGAAAGAAAAGATGGAGAAAGAAAAGAGAAAATGTAAATGAACATTCCAGAAAGCATTTTACCCTAAATTCTAAGACTTATTTAAAGGAGATTGAAAATAGAAAATACTGTTCAAGTTTAGTCATTATGAAAATTATATATGGAGAGCTTGAGACTGAAATCTAGCCATAAAGAAGGAGTAGTACTTGAACCAAGGAAAGACATTTTAGGGCACAGAACTATAGACATAGTTAGAAGAGCTGCAGAGAGGGGTTGAAGGAAATGTATTAAGCAGTTGGACTGCTTTCTTGCATTCTTCAAGGCCACCAGGGCAATATCCTAATTACATTACCACTTTCAAATACTGACCTGACACAAAAAATCCAAATCTCACTTTATCCAAATATATAAATCTAGGTGTGGAGAGGAGCTGGAATTTGTTGAATAAATAAGTTAAGAAAAAAACAACTAAAATGGGGTGCCTGGGTGGCTTAGTGGTTGAGCGTTTGCCTTTGACTCAGGTCGTGATCCCAGGGTCCTGGGATTGAGTCCCATATCAGACTGCCCGCAGGGAGCCTCTTCTCCCTCTGCCTGTGTCTCTGCCTCTCTCTCTCTCTCTCTCTCTCTCTGTGTGTGTGTCTCTCATGAATAAATAAAAATTTTAAAAATCTCTAACAAAAAAAACAACTAAAAAGAATGTATCCTATAATCCTCTCAACATCTCTTCATGTTTAATACTTATCTCCAGAATAATTATTTTTACTACATTTTAAAAATGACATATTTGAGATGAGTAAGAATCATGTCTGTGTCTACCTACTCACTGTCCTCCTCCACCACAATTGGGGGAGCTAGATCCTGGCCTGAGTGCATCTGTTGATTTTAACTGGTCATTTGCAATGCTGTATTATTATCCCACTTACTGAATGCATAGCTTGGGGAAAGAGCATCTGCACCTTCTTCAATTAGCATTAAGCATTGAAATCTAAATGATTATATTTTAAAATAAAATGAATAATTTCATGGGAAATTTAAAAAAAACTTAACCCCTTGCATAGGTGGAAACCAGGCTTCTTATGAAGATATGGAATAAGTTATGATACCTTGTGAAAGTATGAATAAATGAGACACATCAATTAAAAAAATAGACGTAACCAAAATAGATGTAACAAAAAAAGGCAGATCTTTGTAAAATAATGTTGCATATTTCTTTTTGCAGTGAACTTAAGATTCACAGTTTTATTAAATTATACAATCCATTTTTGGCAATCAGTATGGTAATATCAGGCTTAGTTTACAGATGAGGAAATCAAAGTTCAAAAGTTATTTTAATCAGTGGCAAAAATAGAATGAGTAAATGATCATAAAGCATGAGAGATTTCAGTTCTGACACTAAGTCAATAACAAAACCAGCCCTACATGAAGGCTAATTCATAGCTGCTCACATGATATTACTGAGCATGTTTTTTGTACTCCCGTATCTCTTCTCATAAGTCTTTAATTATTATTACTGATTATCCCTTTTCTAAAATAGTCCCCTTCTCTTATGGATGGTCATTTAACTTACTATTCCCTTCCCCTGTGGGTGATCATATAACTCTTCATCCTCTTCCTTTTTGGGTGATCATATAACTTATCATCCAAATGTGGATAGCTTTTAGAGGAAAAGTAGTACTACTAAAATTATACTGTGTAACAGATGTGAACTGGGTAAACTGGGATATAGGGCTCTACATGATATGTGTCTGGCATGGACAAGGAAACTGCTACAACTCATCATTGTCATTATTTGTAAGATTTATATAGCATGAAACAGAAACCCAAATGAACATGTAAGAGGTATATTTGACAGGGAATTTGGAAATGGATGGTGGGAATATTTAATTTGTGTATCCTTATGAGATAGTTTATAACTGAGAGTCTAAGAATACATACAAAGTATGTTGGAGGGCAATGACATTCAACTCCAAAGATTAATGGGAATAAAATAAAAACCACCTATCCACTATCTAGATTGCCTACAGTGACTTAGGAAGTGAGTATTTTAAAAATATTTTAAAAAATATTGATCAGGGCAGCCTTGGGTGGCTCAGCGGTTTAGTGCCGCCTTTAGCCCAGGGCGTGATCCTGGAGACCCAGGATCGAGTTCCACATCAGGCTCCCTGCACGGAGCCTGCTTCTCCCTCTGCCTGCGTCTCTGCCTCTCTCTCTCTCTTTCTCTCTCTCGCTATGTCTCTCATGAATAAATAAATAAAATCTTTTAAAAAAATAAAAATAAAAAATATTGATCAAAAAGAGCATGTTTCTTCCTTTCATTAATTAGATTGTGATAACTATGCAAAATGTTATTGAATATTTAAGCTCTAATTTAAAGCCTACAGTTTTTAATTGATTTTTAATTGGATGGACCTCAAAAGCATTATGCTAAGTAGAATAAGTCAGACAAAGACAATATTGTATGATCTCACTTACATATGGAATTAAAAAAGAAAAAAATAGGTTCATAGATACAGAGAACAAATTAATGGTTGTCACAGGGTGGGGTCGCGGGGTGGGTGACATGGGTAAAAAGAGTCAAAAGGTACACACTTTCAGTTATAAAAGAAATAAATCATGGCAAAGTAAAGTATGATGACTATAGTTAATTCTGTATTGCATATGTGAAGGTTGCTGAGGGTAAATCTTGAAAGTTCTCATCACAAGAAAAAAAATATTGTACCTATTATGGGCTGAAATATTAAATAGACTTATCAAGGTGGTCATTTAGCAATAAATTTCAATATCAGGTCATTATGTGTACACCACCTGAAAGTAATATGATGCTACATGTCAATTATACCTCAATTACTAAAATTAAAAAACAAAATACAAAAGAAAGAAAACACAACAAGGACATATTTGTTTAATTAGTCAATAAATAAAGTTTGGTTAATAATTTCTATCAATATATATTTATATCAAGCTTACTTAATAGTATGGGTATTTCTCCATGTCTTTAAAAGGTCTAATAAAAATATTAACTGTCTACATAATATTTCATCATATATTGTTATATTTGGTAATGTTAATTTATTACTGAATATTTAGGATAATTTCAATATTTGACTACACATGCATTGATGAAAATTTTTCTTTATAAATATTTGCTAACATCTATGGTTACTTTCTTAGACTAGACTGCTAAAAAAACTGTTATGAAAATGAAAATGTATTATTGAAAATGTAGGAACATTTTAAGAGTTGAGATACATACTGCCAAATTACATTCAATAAAGGATCCTTACATTTATACTCTTACTAGCTATTCAGGAATGTGAAGTTCTCAATATATCCTTGAAGTAATGAACAGTATATATATTCATAGAAAGAATATGGCATCTGATTATTGCATTTCAATTCATTCCTTTTCATTCCCAAGGAGGATATTTGCTGGTGGTTTACAGCATTTATCTATTGGTCGTTCATGGGTTGTTTTTGTTTTGTTTGTTTGGTTGGTTTTTTTGGCCTTTAAACTATATAATTCTTTTGTTTGATCTGTCTTAATTTTTGATCTGAGAAGACTAATATGGAAGAGTATCAAATGTAATGACAATATTATTATATATACAATTTCAGCAGTCTTCCCTTTCCATTGATAGAAATATAATTGACTAATTTTGAAGGCTGGCATACAGGAAGGAAATATTAAAAATGACTAACAAGCACAATCATGCTAGCATTGCTCAAGAACATCAAAGCCAGAAAGGACTTTCAAAGTTATCTAGACATGAATGGAGGTAGAGAGGATAGTGTTTAGCAAAAAAGTCAGAGAAAGACAAATGCCATATAATTTCACTCATATTTGGAATTTAAGAAACAAATGAAGAAAAAAAGAGACAAACCAGAAAAACAGACTTTTAACTATAAAGAACAAACTGATTGTTACCAGCAGGGAGGTGGGCTGGGGGATGAGGGAAAGGGGGATAGGAATTACAAAGTAGACTTATCGTGATGAAAAAATAAAATAAATTGATAGAAAAAGAAGAAAAATTCACTTTATATACCAAGTTGGTATCGAGAATAGCAAATTATACCAGCACTGATCTCAGCTTAAATAAGCAAATAGACAAACACCTGAGTACTTATATTTCCCAGCACAGGATCCTGATGACCTGGGAAATACTTAGTGTGCTTTTCTAGATCCCAGGTTTTGGTGTTTGTCCATCAGGGCATTTGGGGGCATTCACATCCACCAATACCGTAGACTCTCTTGCACTTAAGCAAATCACAGCCAGACCTTTCAGTCTTTGAATTAGCCTGTGACCATTTGCCCATCACAACAAACATCAATAACACATGAGGAGAGAATTTGTCATCTTCAGGGAGCCTGGGTGGTTCAGTCAGTTAAGTGTCTGCTTTCAGTGTGGGTCATGATCCCAAGGTCCTGGGATTGAGCCCCTCATTGGATCCTTGCTCAGCAGGGAGCCTGCTTCTCCCTCTCTCTCTGCTGCTCCCTCTGTTTGTGCTCTCTCTCTCTCAAATAAATAAAATATTAAACAAATTTGTAATCACTTTCTAATAGCGTATAATCTTCTATCATAAAAGCAGGCACTTCCCACTAAATTAGGACTCGATTCCACCAGTTCTTGGTAATTCCTGCATCTTCAGAGTTATCCAACTTACTCTTACAGAGTAGTTTATTGACAAGAGGTGTCAAGGTTGAGCTGGGTAGTCTCCACATATAGATTTAGAATTTTAAGTGCAATGGGTTAAGTTAAAGCCTTCTTAATCAGATTGAAATTATCTCTTTAAAAAGTTCTGGAGAGACAGGGAGGATGCTTTCAACAAACTGACATAAAGATATAGGTTGTTTAAGGAAATGAAAGATGGTTTCTTCAAAAATATGTTAACTCAAATCCTCAACAAATTAGCACCAAATGGTATTAGGCAGATGCCCAATATTGACCATTATTTAGTGACAAAGCAACACTGCACACTATATGAATTTTCTCCTCAAAAGGAGATTAATACTTTGAAACAATATACAGTATTCTTTATTCAGGTCAAGTAATGTGTCTCCACAGTGACAGGTGAGATAATACATGGCTTTTCTACATTTTGTTAGAATATGTAAGCACTCAGTATTTTTTAAAAAATATTTTATTTATTTATTCATGAGACACAGAGAGAGGCAGAGACACAGGCAGAGGAAAAAGCAGGCTCCATGCAGAGAGCCTGACGCGGGACTGAATCCCAGGACTCCAAGATCATGTCCTGGGCCGAAGGCAGGCACCAAACCACTGAGCCACCCTAGCACTCAGTATTTTTGTGTAGAAATCACATGAGATTTGATCTACATTAGCAAGCATACAAAAGCTTTAGAAATTCTTTTTCTGGAGCATCTAGGTGGCTCATTTGGTTAAGCATCTGCCTTAGGCTCAGGTCATGATCCTGGGGTCCTGGGATTGATCCCTACATCAGGTTCCCTGTTCTGTGGGGAGTCTGCTTTTCCCTCTCCTCCTCTCCCTGCGCATGCTCTCTCTCTGTCTCAAATAAATAAATAAAATCTTTAAAAAAATAGAAATTCTTTATCTTTGTTTTGTCAAAGAGCGCTGTGATATGAATGGAAACTAAGGTGGGAGCTGTCCTGGCACCCTCACAGTTAAATTCAAATGGGGGCGGCTGGTTTGGGGTAGAAAAAACAATAAACAAAGTATGGACTTCCAGAGAGCCCACAAGAACTTGAATCTTCTCCATCACTTGGCACTAATACGTCAGGTAGATAAAATGTTCACATTCCTATTATTCCTTTTGGTTTAAGCAAAGATTTGTGAAGCAAACATGCAAAGTCTGAACCAAGAATTTATAAGTCACTAGCCTTACTGATCATTTTTCAGGAAAAAAAATCCTTCATGTAAAAAAGGCTACAATAGATATTTATTTATTTAATATGTTTAAAGAATGCCCATAATGTTTTTAAAGGAATTTGAAGTTATGTACTGCAAAAGCACTTAAAATTTGACAATAGAAATAGAGTACAAAGAGAAATATCAAAAGCCATCTAGCCAAAGGGAAGCAGAGTGTGCCACCCTGGTGTTTGGTCCAAGGAATGTATCCTGATGACTGCATTAAGGAGACAGTAAATACCCCAAGTAGTCAGTATTTTAGGGGCAATCACTGTGTAAATGCAATGCAGCATGAAGACATAGATACTAAATGGGGATGGTTGCCAGAGGAGATTCTAGAAATACTCAGAAAGTTGACATAAGAAAACTATTACATTTATATGAATTTTGTCTACAATTTTACCTTCAGGGTGAGTCTGCTTTGCCATTTCTCTTCTAATTTTTCTGCCTTAGGAGAGTGGTAATTCTGTTATTCAAAAGATGATGGAGGAAAGGGATAAATGAAGTCAGTTACTGAGAGTTAATATATAGAGCTAAACCATTTGGTTCATTTGTTAAATTAAAAAAAAAAGAACTCCCTAAGGTAGAAGTTGGACCTTTCTCCTTCTCCCCCTATACACACTCTAGCATTAAATTGCAAGGCTTTAGGGGATTCAGTCCATGAAGTGTCTGCCTTCTGCTCAGATTATGATCCCAGGGCCCTGGGATTGAGCCTGCATGGAGCTCCCTGCTCAAGGGGAGTCAGCTTGTCCCTCTTCCGCTCCCTCTGCCCCTCCCTCCTCTCATTCCCTGTATCTTGCTTTCTTTCAAATAAATGAATAAAATCTTTAAAAAATAATAAATTGCAAGCCTTTTTGCAAACTGAAATAAATGTTTCCATTCTGATTATTTTAAAATTTTATTTTTATTATTTTATTTTTTTATGATAGTCACACAGAAAGAGAGAGAGAGGCAGAGACATATGCAGGCTCCATGCACCAGGAGCCCGATGTGGGATTTGATCCCAGGTCTCCAGGGCCACGCCTGGGGCCAAAGGCAGGCGCTAAACCGCTGCGCCACCCAGGGATCCCCTTTAAAATTTTATTTTAAAAGAAGCTTAAGTTTTTGTTGATGGTTTAGGTGGTTTCCATGAATAAAAGTGGTTAGAAAGAGAAAACTAGAGGGAAAGAGAGGCTAGTACTGTGACATTCTTTGACTACAGCACGCAGTGATCTTTCACCAACTGACTTGAGAAATCCAGTGAGAAGTTGATTGAAAGCCTGTTTGCTACCAGTATGAATCACATAAATTGTTTTCTTAATATTCTCTTCAAGACAGTTGAGAAATATAAAGACATTTTACAAAAATTGCACAAAAAAGTTGAATAAGAACAACTTTTGGTTATAAATTCCTCATTAGAAAATCTAAAAAGTTTTACTATCACAAAAAAGTTCATGAGGATCTGAGACAGTTTCACTGCATTTAAGAATGAATATTTAAAAAAATAAAATTTAATTTACGTGAAATACCTTTATGCACTTGAATAGTGCTCAACATTATTTAATTTTCTAGCTCTTCATAATGCATTTTAATACTGTTGAACATGTAGATTACTTTTATTCATGGTACTGACTTTGCTTCAAGGACCCCAGCAGGTGGCACTACCACACACCTAGAGCCAGGAAGACAAAAGGAATTGCTTAAGATTTATCTGAGAATGTTATTATCAGGAAAATAGACTTTTCTTAAAAACAAGTCTAATATTATTTTTTAAATAACGCTTGTAATAAAAAGTCAACTCTTGAACTCTGAATAGTTTTATGAATTATACAGAGATGATCAAAGGGAGATATATCTAGATACATCTATATATAGTGAGAGAGAGAGGAACACTCAGAATACACATCAAATGTGTTCCTAGGACAAATAGAAAGATGGTCAATAGTTTTGCAAAATTTTGCCTGGTGCTTGGAAAACCCTTAAAGTGGCATTTGTTGGGATCCCTGGGTGGCGCAGCGGTTTGGCGCCTGCCTTTGGCCCAGGGCGCGATCCTGGAGACCCGGAATCGAATCCCACGTCGGGTTCCAGGTGCATGGAGCCTGCTTCTCCCTCTGCCTATGTCTCTGCCTCTCTCTCTCTGTGTGTGTGACTATCATAAATAAATAAAAATTTTTAAAAAGTGGCATTTGTTTAAGGGATTTCCAAATATACTCAGTTTAGTGATTAATAAAAAATCTTACTCCATGATGAAAAGGTTTGGAATGAACTCTGAATCATGGGTAAGTGATAATTATTTGTTTCCTTTCTCAAGAAAAAGTGTAACATTTATTATTTTATCTAAATGATCTTACCACTAAAACCATGGCTACATGAGGGAATGAAATAATATTTATAAAACAAAAGTTATTTGGAATATAAAGTATCTTCAAGATTTCCAATATCAAAGCCTGTATTACTTGTTTGCTAGCATAAAATTTGCTGACTGACAAAAAGTATGTCAAAGACAAATAGCAGTGCCTGGGTGGTTCAACTGGTTGAACGTCCAACTTTTGACTTTGGCTCAGGTTAGGATCTCGGGGGTCGTAAGACGGAGGGCAATATCAGACTCCATGCTCACTGGGGAGTCTGCTTGAGATTCTCTCTCTCCCTCTCCCACTGCCCCTCTCCCATCACTCTCTCTCACATAAATAAATCTTTAAAAAAGTTGTGAAAAAAATAAATTCTACTAGGTGAATATTGGTTTATTTATTCTGTATCCTTAAGTATAAATGAAATAAAATGCATGCTTTTTAGTTAATATATCATGGTCAATGTTCTAGAACAATACATGAGAAAAACTTTCTAGATCTAGGCAGCCAAATTCATCTCATCACCTGTCTTGGTAAATACACTTTATTGGAACATAGCTATGCTCATTTGTGTGTTGTTATTCATGCTCTCACACTATAACAGCTTCACCTTCATACTCCTTTAGTCTGCTTTACATTTTCATACTGCTAATTTTCCTCAGATATGTTTGTATATTTTCTCTCTTCATTAGAATGTAGGATGCTTGAGGCCAGGAACTTTGTGACACCATAGCATCCCTGGCTCCTAGAAGAATTCCTAACACCTTGCTACTCAAAGTATGATCTGTGAACCAAGCAGCATGGACATTACCTGTGAGATTATTAACGATTCAGAATTCTAGGCCTACTGGTTGAGCATCTGCCTTCAGCTCAGGATGTGATCCCAGGGTCCCAGGATCAAGTACCACAGTGGGCTCCCCACAGGGAGCTTGCTTCTCCCTCTGCCTGTATCTCTGCCTCTCTCTGTGTGTCTCTTGTGAATAAATAAATGTTTTTTAAACGCAGAATTCTAGAAGTATATTAATGGCCAAAGAAGTGATTTCAATACACATTAAAGTCTGTGAAACACAGGCCTACCACTTTTTTAGATTCTCAATAAAATATTGGATGATGCATAAACTTATAATAGAAGATGGAAATTAGCTGAACATATAGATGTAAGTAGAGAGAGAAGTTAAGGGTAGTAATGGAGTTTCTGAATTAAGCAGTGGGGGAGAGGTGGAGACATTCAATGAGATAGGGAATACCTAGGACAGGCAAATGTATGGCTTGAGAGGCGAAAATTTAATTTTGCATATTTTGAATTTGAGTCTCTTTTTAAAATTTTTTTTATTATTATTATTATTATTATTATTATTATTATTATTATTTATTGGAGTTCAATTTGCCAACGTATACCATAACACCCAGTGGTCATCCTATCAACTGCTCCCCTCAGTGCCCGTCACCCAGTAACCCCATCCCCCCTTTCTACCACCCCTTGTGCATTTCCCAGTGTTAGGTGTCTCTCATGTTCTGTCAACCTCACTGATATTTCCCACTCATTTTCTCTCCTTTTCCCTTTATTCTCTTTCACTATTTCTTATATTCCCAAAATGAATGAGACCATATAATGTTTGTCCTTCTCCAATTGACTCATTTCACTCAGCATAATACTCTCCAGTTCCATCCACGTTGAAGCAAATGGTGGGTATTTGGCGTTTCTAATGGCTGAGGAATATTCCATTGTATACATAGACCACATCTTCTTTATCCATTCATCTTTCGATGGACACCGAGGCTCCTTCCACAGTTTGGCTATTGTGGACATTCCTGCTAGAAACATCGGGGTGCAGGTGTCCAGGCGTTTCATTGCATCTGTATCTTTGGGGCAAATCCCCACAGTGCAATTGCTAGGTCATAGGGCAGCTCTAAACTCTTTGAAGCATCTACACATAATTTTCCAGAGTGGCTGCACCAGTTCACATTCCCACCAACTGTGCAAGAAGGTTCCTCTTTCTCCACGTCCTATCCAACATTTGTTGTTTCCTGTCTTGTTAACTTTCCCCATTCTCACTGGTGTGAGGTGGGATCTCATTGTGGTTTTGATTTGTATTTCCCTGATGGCCAGTGATGCAGAGCATTTTCTCATATGCATGTTGTCCATGTCTATGTCTTCCTCTGTGAGATTTCTCTTCATGTCTTTTGCCCATTTCATGATTGGATTGTTTGTTTCTTTGGTGTTGAGTTTAATAAGTTCTTTATTATTTTTTTTTTAATTTATTTTTTATTGGTGTTCAATTTACTAACATACAGAATAACACCCAGTGCCCGTCACCCATTCACTCCCACCCCCCGCCCTCCTCCCCTTCTACCACCCCTAGTTCATTTCCCAGAGTTAGCAGTCTTTAGTTCTTTATAGATCTTGAATATTAGCCCTTTATCTGATATGTCATTTGCAATTCTCTTCTCCCATTCTGTAGGTTGTCTTTGAGTTTGGTTGACTATTTCTTTTGCTGTGCAGAAGCTTTTTATCTTAAGTCCCAATAATTCATTTTTTGCTTTTGTTTCCCTTGCCTTCATGGATGTATCTTGCAAGAACTTTCTGTGACCAAGTTCAAAAAGGGTGTTGCCTGTGTTCTCCTCTAGGATTTTGATGGAATCTTGTCTCACATTTAGATATTTCATCCATTTGAGTTTATCTTTGTGTATAGTGTAAGAGAGTGGTCTAGTTTCATTCTTCTGCATGTGGATGTCCAGTTTTCCCAGCACCATTCATTGAAGAGACTGTCTTTCTTCCAGTGGATAGTCTTTCCTGCTTTGTTGAATATTAGTTGACCCTAGAGTTGAGGGTCCACTTCTGGATTCTCTATTCTGTTCCATTGATCTATGTGTCTGTTTTTGTGCCACTATCACACTGTCTTGATGTCCACAGCTTTGTGAACTTGAAATCCGGCATTGTGATGCCTCCGGCTATGGTTTTCTATTTTAATATTCCCCTGTCTATTTGGAGTCTTTTCTGATGCCACACAAATCTTATGATTTGTTCCAAATCTCTGAAGAAAGTCCATGGTATTTTGATAGGGATTGCATTAAATGTGTAAAATGCCCTGGGTAGCATCGACATTTTCACAATATTAATTCTGCCAATCCATGAGCATGGAATATTTTTCCATCTCTTTCTGTCTTCCTCAATTTCTTTCAGAAGTGTTCTGTTTAGGGTAGAGATCCTTTCCCTTTTTGGTGAGGTTTATTCCTAGGTATCTTATGCTTTTGGATGCAATGGTAAATGGGATTGCCTCCTTAATTTCTCTTTCTTCAGTCTCATTGTCAGTGTAGAAAAATCCCAGTGATTTCTGGGCATTGATTTTGTATCCTGCCGCACTGCTGAATTGCTGTATGGGGCCGGGGGCGGAATCCCCGAGGAGAAAGGACAGCCCCTGGAGGAAGCCGCTGGTCTCCCGAGGAGTTTTAAGCTCCGCGGCTGGTCGCCTTCTCCACCGGCCCCTTCCCCCTGGGTCAGTGCAGGGCGCCCTGGCCATCCCTCCGCCTCCCCCTAAACCGCCGGCGGGCTCGGTCCAGAGTCTGGTGCGGGGCTCGGGGGAGGCAGACCCCCGGGATGGAGGCGGCATCGGGGGTGGGGAGACGGAGGGAAGGGCTCGGGCCAGGGAACTCACGCAGTCCCGGGCCGCGCCGGCTCCGGCCAGATGCAATAAATAAACCCAGTCCTGCCAGGCAAAAAAATTAAAAATAAATAAATAAATAAATAAATAAATAAATAAATAAATAAATAAATAAATATCTTGCAATCTTGGGGTGGAGTCTTTTGGGTTTTCTGTGTACAGTACCATGTCATCTGCAAAGACAGAGAGTTTGACTTCTTCTTTGCCAATTTTTATTTCTTTTTGTTGTCTGATTGCCGAGGCTAGGACTTCCAGTACTATGTTGAATAGCAGTGGTGAGAGTGGACATCCCTGTCTTGTTCCTGATCTTAGGGGAAAGGCTCCCAGTGCTTCCCCATTGAGAATGATATTTGCTGTGGGCTTTTCATAGATGGCTTTTAAGATGTCGAGGAAATTTCCCTCTATCCCTACACTCTGAAGAGTTTTGATCAGGAATGGATGCTGTATTTTGTCAAATGCTTTCTCTGCATCTAATGAGAGGATCATATGGCTCTTGGTTTTTCTCTTGTTGATATAATCTATCATACTGATTGCTTTATGAGTGTGGAACCAGCCTTGTATCCCCGGGATAAATCCCACTTGGTTATGGTGAATAATCTTCTTAACATACTGTTGGATCCTATTGGCTAGTACCTTGTTGTGAATTTTTGCATCTATGTTCATCAGGGATATTGGTCTGTAATTCTCCTTCTCCTTTTTGGTGGCATCTGTCTGGTTTTGGAATTAAGGTGATGCTGGCCTCATTGAATGAGTTTGGAAGTACTCCATCCCTTTCTATCTTTTGGAACAGCTTTAGTAGAATAGGTATGGTTTCTTCTTTAAATGTTCGATAGAATTCCCCTGGGAAGCCATCTGGCCCTGGACTTTTGTATCTTGGGAGGTTTTTGATGACTGCTTCAATTTCCCCCCTGGTTATTGGCCTGTTCAGCTTTTCTATTTCTTCCTGTTCCAGTTTTGGTAGTTTGTGGTTTTCCAGAAATGCGTCCATTTCTTCTAGATTGCCTATTTTTTGGCATATAGCTGCTCATATATGTTTTTAAAATTGTTTGTATTTCCTTGGTGTTGGTGGTGATATCTCCTTTTTTATTCATGATTTTATTAATTAGAGTCTTTCTCTTTTGTTTTTAATAAAGCTGGCTAATGGTTTATGTATCTTATTAATTCTTTCAAAGAACCAACTCCTAGTTTTGTTGATCTGTTCCACAGTTCTTCTGGTCTCTATTTCATTGAGCCTGCTTGAATCTTTATTAACTGTCTTCTTCTGCTAGGTGTAGGTTTTATTTGTTGTTCTTTCTCCAGTTCCTCTAGGTGCAAGGTTAGCTTTTATATTTGAAATTTTTCCAGTTTTTTTTTGGATGCTTGTATTGCAACGTATTTCCCTCTCAGGACTGCTTTTGTTGTATCCCAAAGATTTTGAACGGTTGCATCTTCATTCTCATTAGTTTCCATGAATCTTTTTAATTCTGTTCTAATTTCCTGGTTGACCCTTTCATCTTTTAGCAGGATGCTCTTTAACCTCCACGTGTTTGAATTTCTTCCAAAATTCTTCTTGTGCTTTAGTTCTAGTTTCAAAGCATTGTGGTCTGAAAATATGCAGGGGACAATCCCAATCTTTTGGTATCGGTGAAGAACTGATTTGTGACCAGGATGTGGTCTATTCTGGAGAAAGTTCCATGTGCACTTGAGAAGAATGTGTATTCAATTGCATTCGGATGTAAAGTTCTGTAGATATCTGTGAAATCCATCTGGTCCAGTGTATCATTTAAAGCTCTTGTTTCTTTGGAGATGTTTTGCTTAGAATATCTGTCATTTGCAGAAAGCGCCATCTTGAAGTCTCTCATTATAAGTGTATTATTATCTAAGTATGCCTTTACTTTGGTTATTAGCTGATTGATATATTTGGCAGCAGCCACATTAGGGGCAGAAATATTCATGATTGTTAGGTCCTCTTGTTGGATAGATCCTTCAAGTCTGATATAGTGTCCCTTTTCATCTCTTACTATAGTCTTTGGGATAAACTTTAATTTATCTGATATGAGGATGGCAACCCCTGCTTTCTTTTGAGGACCATTTGAATGGTAAATGGTTCTCCAAACTTTCATTTTCAGGCTGGAGGTGTCCTTAGGTCTAAAATGAGTCTCTTGTAGACAGCAAATAGATGGGTCTTGCTTTTTTACCCACTGTGCAACCCTGCGCCTTTTCATGGGATCATTAAGCCCATTCACGTTCAGAGTTATTATTGAAAGATATGAATTTAGTGTCATCATAATACTTATTCAGTCCTTGTTTTTGTGGATTGTTCCACTGAACTTCTTCTTAAAGGGGAATTTTAAGAGTCCCCATTAAAATTTCTTGCAGAGCTGGTTTGGAGGTCACATATTCTTTCAGTTCCTGCCTGTCTTGGAAGCTCTTTATCTCTCCTTCCATTTTGAATGAGAGCCTTGCTGGATAAAGTATTCTTGGTTGCATGTTCTTCTCATGGAGGACCCTGAATATATCCTGCCAGCCCTTTCTGGCCTGCCAGGTCTCTGTGGAGAGGTCTGCTGTTAATCTAATATTTCTCCCCATATGAGTTAGGGATCTCTTGTCTTTTGCTGCTTTAGGGATCTTCTCTTTATCTTTGGAATTTGCAAGTTTCACTATTAAATGTCGAGGTGTTCAACAGTTTTAATTGATTTTAGGGGGGGATCTCTCTATCTCCTGGATCTGAATGCCTGTTTTCCTTCCCAAGTTAGGGACGTTCTGAGGTATGTTTTTTTGAAATACAGTTTCTGGACCTCTGTCCCTTTCGGCGCCCTCAGAAACCTCTATTGAACGTAGATTTTTCCTTCTGAGGCTGTCATTTATTTCCCTTAACCTATCCTCATGATCTTTTAATTGTTTTTCTCTTTTTTCCTCAGCTTCCTTCCTTGCCATCAATTTGTCTTCTACATCACTCACTCTTTCTTCTACCTTGTTAACCCTCGTCGTTAGGACCTCCAGTTTGGATTGCATCTCATTTAATTGATTTTTAATTTTGGCCTGATTAGATCTAAATTCTGCAGTTATGAAGTCTCTTGAATCCTTTATGCTTTTTTCTAGAGCCACCAGTAGTTTTATAATTGTGCTTCTGAATTGGCTTTTGACATTGAATTGTAATCCAAGTTCTGTAACTCTGTGGGAGAGAGGACTGTTTCTGATTCTTTTTGTGGTGAGTTCTTCTTTCTAGTCATTTTGCTCAGTACAGAGTGGCTAAAAACAAGTTGTACTGGAAAAAGAAAAAAAAAAGAAAAAAGGGAAAAAACAAAAAAAAACAAGGAGGGGTATCCTCTGTTTCTATATATTGTAAATCCCTCGACTTCACCTGGAGCTTTCTAGTGCTGTTCGGTCAAGAACTTGATCTTCCCTTCTCCTTCCAGCTGGTTTTCTGGGGGGCAGGCGGGGGCGGGGGGTGGTTGCTGCTGTCCTGATTCTCAGGTGTGTGCACATGCGGGAGCTGCCCCGCCCCCTGCAAGGTACATGGCTCAGTGGGAGCTGTTTATCCTGTGAGGCCCCTATTCCCTGCTGGCCCCGAACCTCCCATAGGGTGACACCAGGAGGAACAGCAACACTGTCGGCGGCCAGCTCTCCAGCCCTAGAGTCAGCTCCTGCAGTAACTACCGCAGCTCCCAGTCTGCAGGGGCCTGGATGCTCCGGGGGTGGGGCCGCTGATCTGCACAGCTCGGAGCTGCCCAGCGGCAGGAGTGTCCTCTGTATCCTGTGCCCTCCGGGCTTCCGCCTGTCCCGGGGGGAGCGCAGGTCCTGGGCTGTGTACCCCGGTGCCGCTGGGCTCTGGGGTCTGGCTGCTGCAATCATGTTCCCGGGGCCACGCAGCCCTCTCAGTGGAGCCGCTGCCTGAGCTGCTCCCGAGGCCCCAACAGGGGCCCGCTCCAACCCTTGACTGAACTCGGCCGCAGTGTGCAGGGTGCTCTCTCCTGGGGCGCACATTTTCTGTTAGTGACCCCAGGAACCTGGAGGCTCCACTGTCCCTCCTGGGATCCTGCCCGAGTTCCCCGGGGGCGCCTTTCTGTTTGGGATGATTTTTAAAGTTCCTGCTTCTCCGGGGCTGGGCTTCCCTGTCCTGGGGGCTCTGGCCACCTGGACTTATCCCAGTTCTTGCTGTCTGGCCTTAGCCTCCTCCCCCACTGGATTCTTTTTATTTTCCCATCTTCCTACCTTGTTAGAAGCGCAAACTCTTCTCTCTGTAGCATTGCACATATTCTCTCTTTAAATCTCAGGCCGAATTAATAGGTTTTCAGGATGATTGAAAGTTATCTAGGTAAGTTGATGGGGACAGGTGACTTGGGGACCCTACTTTTCGTCCATCTTGCCCCACCTGAATTTGAGTCTCTTATGAACTGCCAGTAGGAATATAGAAATATATAGAAACCTGAATATAGAAACCTGAAGTTCAAAAGGGAGATATATAGAATATAGAAACCTGAAGTTCAAAAGGGAGATTAAAATTAGATCTGTAGTTTTTTGTACAAATATACAAAGGCACATCTTGTATGTATCCCAATTATATCTTGGCGAGATTAAGACAAACCAGAGTGCTCATGAAAACATTGCTACTTAAATATTGAGTTAACGGTTTAAGTAATTTCAGCTATAATTCCCACGGACTTAACTTTGTCCAGATTGAATGCACCTCATGATCTGGAAGAAGAAACTTTAGCCAATATTGGCTGATACTACTAAATAAATTTTGTCGCCATAGTGAACTGTTCAGTGCTAAGGTTCACAGATACCTATCTGCATAGGGTTGTCATTCTGAAGCTCATGCTTTAGCTATGTGTACATTATACTCATGGTGGGTAATCAGAATAAATATTTAGGGGGCAATTCTTTTAGCTTCACTGAAGCATTTAACTTAATTGATTACACTCAGCTTTTACAGATAATGAGGATCCTTGCTTGTAAATTGCTCAGATGACTATTCTCAATGGATGGTGATATATTTAAACAATAATTTTATTTCAAATGAACACTGTACATAAACAGTGGGCTGCTTCCACTTGCCTGTTAATAAAATAATTTAGAAAAATTACAGAATATCATTATCCAAAAATGGCAGTTGTAAGAGAGAATGCTAATGGTTGTGTGGTCAGTTTTTATTTTCATTTTTACTATTAAATCAGCAGCTTCTTTTTTTTAAAAAAGCAACGATTCCAGCTATAATGAAGGCAAACTGGTGTGCTTATTGCTTTCTTGTGAGTAACACAAGGGGTTCGATTTGCTAGTGGGCATGAAACACAATGCACACATATATATGTATATATATATATAAAGATATAAATTATTATAAATTATAAACTTATAAATATATTGTAAATTAAATACATAATTTTACTTTAGTATTCCACTTCTGGGACTCCTTCCAGAAGGAAAAAGTATTCAAGAAATACTTTGAAATAGGAGAAAATATTCATATCTGAATAATATGTTGGCTAATTGATTCATGAGTCCCTTTCTCCACCACCTTTTTTTTTTTTTTTTTTTTTTTGGTTATTTTGCCTTTATGAATTAAGTTTTTTTTTTTTTTTTAACCTGTCTGTTCTCTCTCAGAAAAAGTACAACCAGGGTTTGGAATATTTGTTCTGAGCTTCCATGTGCTAGGAAGGCTAAACTGAATAAAGACAAATAACCAATTTTGGGGAGAGAATATGCAACACGATGTTACTGAAGTTGGAGACTCATTGATAAGTTCTAGGGAAGTGGAGACAGAAGACTCCTAAAAGACAGTGAAGTGTGCCCATGTTATAATCGGGGAGGTGCAGACCAAGTTTAAGGCGGAATGACTGGGATCCACAGAAAGAGCACATCCCCCTCCTCAGAATTCCTAAGGCCTGGGCTCCACTGTTCTGCTGCTCCATGGTTCAGAGCCCATCCCCTTCAGCTTCCTCAACTGCCTATCTCCAAAGTTCTTAAAAAGTCTGAAGGAAGGCTAAAAGTTCTCCGTGCCTCTTTAAAAGTGGTTAGAAAAAAATAAATAAATAAAAGTGGTTAGAGTTGTTGCAGTACCTTCAGTATCTGAGACATTATTTGAACAAAGAGGAACTGTCATAGCCTTGTTTAGTATTTTAAATCTTGATTTTATAAATCTATTAAACATTTAATCAAATTCTCCTCTTCAATTGAAACCACATGACTAATATATCAGATTCTCTTAAGTTTTTGGAACCTATAAAGGTACACAAAGTGCACACAAATGGTCACAATAAGAGCTATGCTGAGATCTATTTCTAACTATACACATATACATGTGTGCAACCTGGCCACAGGATATGATAAATTGCATACTCAGCTTGGCTTCCTTTAAAAGCAGAGCCTGAGACAAAGGCTTGCAGGCATGTAGTTTATTTGGAGGAGATGCTAGGGAGCAGGAGGGAGGCACAAGCCAAGTGAATAGGGAAGGAAGGAAGGCCAGGCAGGGATGCCTTCCGGAGCTGGTCCTCATTCTGGGCACCTGCTGTTACATTCCAGGAGATGTTCATAATTGCCCTAGGAATGCATGTTGGAACCATTTGTACAGGACACAAAGGCACTTCCACCCTCCTTGGGCAAGAATGGCTTCACCAGTGTTAACTCCTTTGAACTTTCAGGATGTGCATGGGTGAGTGCCAAGGAGATTCTCTCAAGGACTTGCACACCAGTTTCAGCTCCTATGTGGAACAATCATCGAGGCCAATCTGTAAAGGCAGAGCCTTTAAAAACTGAAATTTTTAAGTGCAACTTTTAAAACTAAGCAAAACTTTATGCTCAAGCACATTTTGGCATAAATGGGAACTTGGAAGGTGAAGTTCCCCAATTATACAGTTAGAGAATAATGTATGATTACCTTATTATTACCATATCACAATATAAATACCTTAGGACAATCTGACTGCATACTAGTCTCGCTTCAGGAACTTCAAACAAACATGGATGCCTGGGCCCCATTCCAAATCAATTAAATCATAAATTGTGGGGACAGAGGTCCCTCATGTGATTCAAATATGTGGTCAGAACTGAGTATCACTACTTTAGATCATTCACATGCCTGAAATAAGAGCACCTCGTATCTTATATCCCAAATATCTCCATATTATTCTCAATCACTATTTTGTGTTTATACCAAATTATAATTTCACAGCATTCAGGTTTTCACAAATAATCCCTTCATGCCATTGAAATTCCTACTCACTAGAAATTATTTTGGATTAACAAATGTTTTATATTGTAACAGAGATATAATCTATAAAAGTGTAAATAGTAGCATGTGGGCACATGCTCAAACACTGATTTTCAAGGAGAAAAAATGCCTAGCTTGATGAGAAGAGCACTGGGTGTTGTACTATATGTTGGCAAATAGAATTTAAATAAAATATATATATATATTTTTAAAAGCCTAATCTGTAGCATTTGCCAATTTCCCTCGTAAAAATATTCCTGCTATTGTCATTTTCAAGCTATCGACTTGCTGTTACTAAAAATGGAATTTGGAAAAGACATGTTCAATCAACTTTCATGTGCCTGATGTCTTGCTCCAAAACCTATTAAATATTAAGGCAATCAATCACCCATTATAGAATTATAGATCCACTACCTCATTTTATAAATGAAGAATTCAAATGCAGAGGGTTTGAGTGACTTGTTTTATTTTCATTTTTTTTAAGATTTTATTTATTTATTCACGAGAGAGAGAGAGAGAGAGAGAGAACAGAGACACAGAGACACAGGCAGAGGGAGAAGCAGGTTTCATGCAGGGAGCAGGATGTGGGACTCGATTCAGGAACTCCGGGATCACGCCCTGGGCAGAAGATAGGCGCCAAACCGCTGAGCAACCCAGGCGTCCCTAGTGACTTGTTTTAAATAAAAAATAGCTTAGTAAAAAATAGTTTTAATTAATATTAAAGCAGCAAATGAGATAAAACACATAAAAATATGTATGTAAAATATGTATGTAAAATATGTATGTACACACACACACATAAACACATTAATAAAAAAGGGTCTCAATTAACCTAACATTATAGGCATACCTCAGATATATTGCAAGTTCAGTTCCAGACCATGACAATAAAGCAAATATCTCAATAATGCAAATCAATTTTTTTGGTTTTTCAGTTCAGATAAAAGTTATGTTTACACTATATTGTAGTTTAGTAAGTGTGCAATATTGTTATATCTAAAAAATAATGTATAGACCTTAATTTTAAAATGCTGTATTACTAGGATACTTGAGTGGCACAGTTGGTTAAGCATCTGCCTCTTAGATTCAGCTCAGGTTGTGATCTCAGGGTCCTGAGATTGAGTCTCTTCTCCCATACTTCACCCTCTCCCAAAAATAAATAAATAAACCTTAAAAATATACTTATTGCTAAACAACAGTAACATTACCCGAGCGTTTAACATGTCATTATTGCTGATCACAGATCACTCTAACAAATACTTTTTCAAAAAGTTTGAAATATTGCAAAAATTACCAAAATATGATATAAAGACATGACATGAGCAAATATTGGAAAAATGTCATCAGTAGACTTATTCCATGCAGAATTACCATGAACCTACAGTTTGTAAAAATTGTAGTATCTGTTGGGGCCTCTGGGTAGCTCAGTCCCATAAGCATCTGCCTTGGGCTCAGGTCATGATCTCAGGGTCCTGGGATCCAGCCCTGCGTAAGGCTTCCTGCTCAGTGGGGAGCCTGCTTCTCCTTCTCCCTCTGCCTCTCCCCCTACTCATGCTCTCTCTCTCTCTCCCACTAACTCTATCTCAAATAATAATTAAAAAAAAAAAACCAATGTAGTATCTGAGAAGTGCAATAGGGTAAAGCACAATAAGATGAGGTATGCTTGTATTTACTGATTTTTTTTTCCTGCTAAGGTATGATGTCTGTTCATTACTTATTAAATACTTATACATAATAAGAGGTATTTCTGGTTTATCTATTATACTCCATTTTTTTTCCTGTGTAGTCTTCTGTGACTAAAATTCGTTTTAATATTCACTCTAAAATTCTATACTCTTTTTTGAAAGTATTATTTGGCATTTTTTACAGATTTTTCCAGATTTCTATAAAATATATTTTTAAAATTTCTCTACCAAAACTCTTGACAATTTATAATTAACCGGTCAGATTTTATAACCAATTAGTATTATAATTAAAGAAAAATTATTAATTTAAATATTAAGAATTTCTATTAGTGGAATATTAATGTAATCATTATTTTTGTTGCCATTATGAATGAGGTATACTTTGTATACAAGAATATAGGTAATTTTTATAGGCAAATAACTTTATTCGGTTTCTCAGCCAATATCTTATATTTCTAGGTATAAAAATATGTGAAGGGGTGACTGGGTGGCTCAGTCAGTTAAGTGTCTGCCTTTGGCACAGGTCATGATGCCAGGGTCCTGGGATCAAGTCCCACATCGGGCTCTCTGCTGAGCAGAGAGCCTGCTTCTCCCTCTCTCTCTCTCTCTCTGTTTGCCCCTGCTCATGTGTTCTTTCTCTCTCTTGCTTATTCTCTCTCTCAAATAAATATATAAAATCTTTAAAAAAAAAAAAAAAACATGTGACTACAATAAGCTATGCTATATATATATATATATATATATATATATATATATATACACACACACACACATACTGAGCCCCATTATTCACAGATTCTGCATTTGCAAATTTACTTACTAAAATGTATTTGTAATTCCCAAATAAATACTGCCAATGCTTTCATGATCATTCCAGATCATTTGCGGACATGCACAAGCAGTGAAAATTTGATTCACTATACAACATACATTACCAGCTGTGGTCAAAGAAGGCCATACTGCCTTCTTGCTTCAGCTCTTATAATGTAAACCAGTGTCCTTTTCCTATCAGCTTAGTGCCATGTGCTTTACATTCATGTGCTTTTTTTGGTGATTTGTTGTTTAAAATGGGTCTCAAATACAGGACTGAAGTGCTGCCTGTGTATGTAAGGACAAGAAGGATATGATGTGTCTCAAGGAGGACAAAATGCATATGTTAGATAAGTTTCATTCAAGCATGAGTTATTGTGCTGTTGACCTTGAGTCCAATGTTAATGAATCAATGACATGACATAGCCAGGATAAAGAAGAAAAAATTCATTGATTTGTACAGAGGCTGCTCCAGAAAGTGCTAAAATAACACCCGTCATGCTTGATGAAGTTATAGGGAAAATAGAAAATGGCTAATTTTTGAAATGATGACATTAAAAAATAAGTTGTGAGCCTGAAAGCCAAAGTAATTTATAGCCACGTACCTAGAATCAGGAAAATGTTAAACCTTTCATGAGCAGTGCTTTATTATAAAGGAAAACTGAACATAATTACTTGTAAGAAATATATATACATAATGTTTTTAAAGAGAAACACATAAGTTTATGTATGGATTGATTGACGAAAATGTTGTGACCCAAAGCTTATAGAATGTAACTTCGTATTTTCCTTGGGAATAGTAGTTTAGTATCTCTAATTAATATTTGTGATGACTTTATAGAATTTAACTATTATTATGTGTATGTGTTAAACATTACCTAAAGAGGAAACATTACCTAAAGTTTCATGACCATTATACCATAGGAACAACTTTTGTACATTTATTTCAACATACAGTTTAGGTAGGCAGCTAATATTTTATGTACCATGTATGCAATGTGTATTGTGCATGAGTGTGTATGCACATATAGATTACATATATTTGAATTTTTCACCCAAAACTCTAAGCATTTCCCCATAGTATTATGAATTATTTTTCACCATCACTTTTAATGCCTACTTATTAACTATATTATGGATAACTATACTTATGTAACCATTTTCCTAGCATTAAAGAGGTTATTTTCAAGTTTCCACTGTTAAAACTAATGTAGTACTGAAATATTCATGCACTTTATTCTACATATGGGATTATTTCTTAATGATAAATTCTAGGAGCCCTTTTCTGCTATCAAAATGTTTCAATAATTTTTCATAAAAAAGCTTTAAAAATTCATGTTTCCATTTTTCTTATAAATGTAAAGAGTATAACGATCATTTCAAAAATCCTATAAAAAAGAAATATAGCATTTTTGTTCCACTTCTTGGAATAACAGTATCCCCACTATCTCTATTCTTTTATATAATTTCATTAATTTAACTCAGGATTTAATTATTATCCAATTTTCTATTTTATCACTTTTTTTATTTAACTTTGCATGAAAATATACAATAAATTAGGTTAGCTCTGTATGTTGATTTGTTTAATGCTCAAAGCCAAATCTTCTCAGTCATAATAACCCAGATAATGAGTTCCTAATTTTTATTCATTTCTCACTTTTTTAGCAAGTCTTTTTTCAATTAATCGTTAAGATGATCTCTCTCTTTGCACATTTAACTACTACACCTAATTGATGACAGAGCATTTTTTAATTACAAAGTACTATATTGTTCTCCTATTATTTGGTATTGCACAGATACATTTTAAAGGCAACCTGGTTTTTGTTCCATTGTACATATTCTATTTATATTGTTTTGATGTTGTTCAAATAATTGAATCAAATTACTGGAGTTGAGGGAACAGCAATACATATAACCTTTGAATAATGCAGGGGTTAAGGGCACCAACATCATGTGCGATAAAAAATCTGAGTAGAACTTTGGACTCCCTCAAAACTTAACTGGTAATAGTCTACTGTTGACCAGAAACCTTGCCAATAACATAAACAGTCAATAACACATATTTTGTATGTTATATGTATTATAGACTGTATTCTTACAATGAGGTAAGCCAGAGAAAATATTAAGAAAATTATAAGAAAGAGAAAATACATTTAGAGCCCTGTACCATATTTATATATATAAAATCCACAGGTAAGTAGACCAGCACAACTCAAATCTGTGCTGTTCAAGGGTCAACTGTATTCACATGTGTTTTCATCAAATTCTAAGAATTAACTATTTAACATTTAAAAATCACACATACAATCATTAAAAATAACCATATTAGTATTCTAGTTAAAAATCATCATTTTAGTTGATGAAACATTATAGGACAGTCATTTCTACATGACTTTCCTCCCTACAGTATAGTCCTTTTATTTTTTTTTCAGTATAGTCCTTTTAATTATTTTTGCTTAGAAACATGGATAGAAAAAGATAAATTATATATTTTTAGCTATTACCATAAACTATGTGATTGAAATATTTTTATATTTATATAATGACATTATTTCCATTATTCCTTTACACAGGGGCTTTTTCTCCACCAAAATAAAATGCATTGTAATTAAAATATGCTAAATAAATTCTAAGACAATATATCATAAAATATCTTTTTTTTTTTTAAAGATTTACTTATTTATTCATGAGAGAGAGGAAGAGACAAAGACACAGGCAGAGGAAGAAGCAGACTTCCTGCAGGGAGCCCGATGTGGGACTTGATTCTGGGTCTCCAGGATCACACCCCCCACCTAGCCAAAAGCAGATGTTCAACCCGCTGAGCCACCCAGGCTTCCCTATCATAGAATATCTTAAACTTCCTTTAGGAAGTCATTATTCAATTGCCTGAAACTATTTTTTAAAGTTATTTTTTAGTAAAGTTGATATACATTGTTATATTTGTTTCAAGTATAAAATACAGTGATCCAACAGCTCTATAGTTGTGCCATACTCACCACAAAGTATAGCTACCATCTGACACCATTGAATGCTATTAAGATAATTGACTGGTTGTGATGAGCATTGAGTGTTGTATGGAAGTGATGAATCACTATCTTGTACACCTGGAACTAGTATTACACTGTAGGTTAACTGAAATTTAAATAAAACTTAAAAATATATCATTGACTATATTCCCTATGCTATAACTTTTATTCCCATGATTTATTTATTCCATAACTAGAAGTCTGTATCTCCCACTCCCCTTCACCCATTTTGCCCAACCACTCATCACCTTCCATTTGGCATCCACCAGTTTGCTCTCTGTACTTATAGGTCTGTACAAGACAAGGATGTCCACTCTCACCATTTTTTTTTTTTACAAAGTAAACTATGATTTTATTGTGAAATTCTCATAGATAGAAAATTAAATTGAATATTTATTCTGTCTATTTCATTTTACAATAATCTTACCACTTATTTTTGTTCCATGTATTTCAATTGCCTGTTTAGTGAAAATAAAGAAACCTATCATTTTTGGCTTGTTTTTAGTTTAAATTTTATCACTGGGTTAAAGATCCCACCATAAAATGTGTTGCCAACAGCCACATCCCAAGCGCCTAAGTAGAGAGAATGTTTTGGCTGCTATTTCAACCCCAACCCCTCTGACTTCTATCACCTCAAAATGTCATCATTAGTGAGATTTTTGTTTCCCACCATAAAAGCAAACCTTAGGATCTTTAAGGTCCTATTTAACAAAATTTTCACATGTGCAAAATTCCACTGAAATAAATACATTTTTCTCATTTATCATTCCCACCTAGCATTTGTGTTTTCAGTTAATTTTTAGGGATATAGTTCCTAAAATTAGGGCAATCAATAGTAAATTTCCTGTTTTCTACTTTAATGCTTTAACTCTCCTCCAACCTAAATTATACAGTTGTGGAGGATCAAATAGTTGACACACTGACTCAGAGCGTGGAAGAAATAATAGCACACATATTCGTCTGATCACTGGCCAGTTAGGAAAGGTGTGCTGCTTTCCACCTCACCTCCACCACGGAAGAATTAACGAAATGTTGATCGACGAAGCCATTTCGAATGGTTTCAGAGAAGGAGCAGAGATAACAGGCTAGATAGCATACATTCTAAACTTGTTTTCCATACAATTTTTTGAAATCCACGCCAATTGTGCTGATGTAGCTTTCTGTATATGTAACATCTGCAAACCTAAGAAGGAGGCAAGGCTTTCCAACCCCAGAGTCGCCAATCAGAAGTAACTTGAATAAATGATCTTATTCGGGATTCATGCTGGACATGTCACTGCAGCTGCCACCACGGCCCTTGCTGCCGCAGCCGCAGCCCTGACTCTTGACGACGCCGCGGGTAATCGAGGAACAGGAGCAAGAACAGGCTGTTCCGGGAGAGCAAACGTCTTCCCCTGCTCCGTCCCCTTAGAGCACAGTCAGCAGCCGCTGCCACTCAGCGATCGCTTCCACCCAAAAATCCACTCTCACCATTTTTATTCAACATAGTACTGGAAGTCATAGCCACAGCAATCAGGAAGAAGAGGCATCTATACTGGTAAGGTGTTAAACTGCCACCATTTGCAGATGGCATGATACTATACATAGAAAACCCCAAAGACTCCATCAAAAAACTACTAAAATAAATGAATTCAGTAATGTCGCAGGATACAAAATTAATACCCAGAAATTGGTAGCATTTCTATACACTAATAATGAAGCTGCAGAAAAGAAATAAAAAAAAAACCAATTCCATTTACTATTGCACCCAAAAGAATAAAATACTTAGGGGGTGCCTGGGTGGCTCAGTCACTTAAATGTCTGACTCTTGATTTCAGCTCAGGTCATGATATCAGGGTTGTGACATTGAGCCCCACCTTGGGCTCTGCTCTGGCATGGAGGATGATTAAGATTCTCTCTGTCACTCTCCCTGTGCCCTTTCCTGTCTAGAGGAAGAAGAAGAAGAAGAAAGAAGAAAGAAGGAGAAGGAGAAGGAGAAGGAGAAGAAGAGGAAGAAGGTGGAGGAGAAGGAGAAGAAGAAAATGCTTAGGAATAAACCAAGGAAAAGAAAGACCTATACTCTGCAAATAATTAAACACTGATGAAAGGAATTGAAGATGACACAAATGGAAAGATACCCCATGCTCATGGATTATTAGATTAATAGTTAAAATGTCTGTTACCCAAAGCAATCTACAAATTTAATGCAATCCCTATCAAAATATCAATAGCATTTTTCACAGAACTGTAACAAATAATACTAAAATTTATATGAAATCACAAAAGACCCTTAATAATGAAAGCAATCTTGAGAAACAAGAACAAAGTTAAAAGTATTACAATTCCAGATTTTAAGATACATTACAAAGCCATAGTAATCAAAACAATATGCCTTATATTATTATCAATTATTTTTTTGGACCCACTGGGTTCCTTATAAAGCATACATCCTCAGCTGACTTCATCTATCTTTGAAGTTAAACTTTTTAACATAAAATGAAATCCTATGGTTATGTGTTATCAATATGTATGAGTGACTCTTTCAGCAAAGTACACAATGCAGAGCAACAGTTTTGGCAAACCAAAATAGCAAATCATAACATTAAATACAGTTGAGCTTAATTGTTTTTCTCAAACAACACTCAAAGCAACTTATTTTTTATACAAGCCTTAGCATCTCTTTATCCACGTAAAAACATTAAAACTATAGATAGATGATACTCATCAAAGGCAGGGTTTGATCATAACAAACTACAAATTAGTCCATTTCTTTAGACTGTAGACTTTATGGCAATGTGCTCAAGACATCTGATGTTCCCTTCTTTTCAGCTCCTCAGAGTTTGAGATTTGGCCCTCAGCCATAGTATCTCTTAACTACCACTCATGCACTGTTATTTGCTTCTGCTCAGTACCTTTTATGATGCCCTTTATAAGACAATGTGCAGTAATCCCTAATAGGCTCTTTGTTGCCATATGTTTTCTCCACCAATTCCTGGAATATTCACCTGCCCTGAACATTAATAAAATTTGGATTTTAATGCCCAGGGTGATAATTTTTCTGGACATGTTCAATATTCCTTTAGTGCTATCTGCTGCAGCTGCCTTGCCAGCCATTTCAGTTCATACTCTCTCTAGAATGCAACATAAAAGTAGAGACTAAATAAGAGTAAGAAAGCATTGATAAAAAGCCACTAGGCTGAGAAAAACCTACGGAGGAGGCGTTCCTCCTCTTGGCTGAGACCATAAGATATTACTCCATATTCTTTGTTAACAGGCAATAAGAAAAATATTTCTTAACTGTAATCTTCAATGCAATTAATATTTTGGCAATCAACTAAACTTGAGTAATTAGTACTGCTCTGCAGGAACAATAAACAAGTATAATCAACATCTAAGCCCTCTACAGTTAGGGCACTTGGGTGGTCAGTTTGTTAAGTGTCTGATTCTTAATTTTTAGCTCAGGTCATGATCTCAGGGTCCTGAGATGGAGGGCTGCATGAAGCTCCACATCTTGGCATGGAGCCTACTTAGGATTTTCTCTCTTCTTCTCCTTTTGCCCCTCCCTCAGCTCTCGTTCTCTTTCTCTAAAATAATTCAATAAAGTCTTTTAAAAAAAGATGAAAGCTCTTACCTTTCTAAAAAAATAAATAAATAAAGTAAGCCCTCTACAGTGACTTCAACTTGTCTTTGCAGCTTTATCCCCCTCTTCTTTATGTAGGAGGTAATATGTTGCCATCAGTGGTATGATGATAAATGTTTAACAACTAGCTTTCTGGGGATTGAGGTGGGGGTGGGGAAGACTCGATTTTTAGTGTTTGCCATTTCTGTGGTGCAAGTACTCTAATTATGGCTGATTTCAAGGATGATCCTTGGGAAGAGATGTCCATAATCAGTTCTTAAGTTCTGGAACAAGCCAGCTCCAGAACACCCATTAGCGTACTGGAATCAGTTTGAATTTTTGTTCTACTCACAAATTATGTGACTTGGATCAAGCTAATAAATCTTCTCATTTATTTATTTTCTACCTATAAAACAACCCTCAACAGAAAGGGATTTTTGGAGAAATAGAGGTCCTATGTGCAAAGTAGTGTTTATACTAACAAATAATAGCCACTCACTTAATATGAATGTCACTCACTGAATCAATACTCACTGAATATTATCTCTTATTATAGTTATCACATCACTGCCTTAATCTACTCAGGCTGCCTTAACAAAATACCACAGACTGGGTGGCTTAAACAACAGACATTTATTTTCTCATAGTTCTGGAAGTTAGAAGTCCATATCACAGTGTGATTGGGATTTGTTTCTGATGAGATTTGTCTTTCTGATTTGTAGATGACTGTCTTCTGTCTTCTCACTGTGTCCTCACATGTCTTTTCCTCTGTGCATGTGGAGAGAGAGAAGTCTGGTGTCTCTTCTTCTTCTTAATAATAATCTCCTATCAAATTAGGCCCCACTGTGACTTCATTTAACTTTACCTCCTTAAATGCCTTATCACCAAATATAGTCATATTGGGGGTTATGGCTTCAACATATTAATTCTGAGGAAAAATCATTTATGCCATAACAATAACTACATTTCTCTAGGTTTTTTCTCTTTGTATTTGGTATCTCCTGAGCACATCCCTGTGTTCTTTGTTTTATTCTTGCTATTTTCCCTATCTATATGTCACATCCATAGACACTCAGATTGTCAAATCCCAATTTATCAAAGCTCATCTTAGCTACCACTTCCTTCGGAAATACCTTCCCAATCATCCCAACAAAAATTCCCTCTCCTACCTTGAGCTCTCAAAAAGCTTCTGTTGTAGCATTCCTATGACGCTTATCTCTCTCTGACAAGTGGCATGCTATATTTCATCCATTCCGAGATGCATATTACTCTCCCCTTCAAAATCCCTAAAATATTTTATCCACTTGTAATAATAATATGATATATGAATATTCCTTCATATACTCATTCTGCTATTGCTTTCTTATATACCCACCTTATAAAAATTAAAAATTAAATTATATTCATGAAGTACTCTTCACATACAAAAGACTCAATTTGGTGTCTCTTTATTCTGTATAAGATTGTTATCTGGTACATATTTTAGTTCATTCAATAACTTGCAAATCAGATCCCAGCTCATATGTACAAATCCAAAATTAGGAGAAATGAGTAAACTTCTATGTGTTATGTGATTTTTAATTGAAAGTTAAAGAAAATTCAGATGAGCTGAAGAAAAAGAGAATTCTTATTAACTATATTAAAGTATGACATTTAAAATGGCAAAATCATAAAAATATGAAATAACCATGTATCAAAGGTGGTATAAGTTCAAAAGACATTTAAAAAGATGATAGATGATAGATAGATAGATAGATAGATAGATGATAGATAGATAGATGATAGTTAATAGATAGATGTATCTATCTTTCCAATGTAAAATTTAAAATACTGTTGCCTTACCCCTGTCAGTTATTGGACTATGTGGTCATCTTTTTTTACTTTGAATATTCATCAACTAGACGTATTTATAATCAGAAAACTATTTAAACTATAAGAGATTTGCATTTGATGCCTTTAGAAATTTCAACTTTTTTGTGTCTTTCCCATCGGATTGGTCCAAGCCTTACATTCTGAGCCAAATGGAAAGAGTCCTAAGTAGGCTCTTGAGGGTTTGTGGAAGTGGATGAGGAATTAAGCTGACTGTAAATGAGACCAGTTAATTTTAATTCTCTCAACCCCTGCGTGTAACTACTATTCATAAAAGCAGAAAGCATTTTCACTACATAGAGAATGCAATTCATTCAACAAAATTATGTTAATATTATCAAAATCCTAGAGGAGAACACAGGCAACACCCTTTTTGAACTCAGCCACAGTAACTTCTTGCAAGATACATCCACGAAGGCAAAAGAAACAAGAGCAAAAATGAACTATTGGGACTTCATCAAGATAAGAAGCTTTTGCACAGCAAAGGATACAGTCAACAAAACTCAAAGAATGGGAAAGATATTTGCAAATGACCTATCAGATAAAGGGCTAGTTTCCAAGATCTATAAAGAACTTATTAAACTCAACAGCAAAGAAAACAAACAATCCAATCATGAAATGGGCAAAAGACATGAACAGAAGTTTCACCAAGGAAGACATAGGCATGGCAAACAAGCACATGAGAAAATTCTCTGCATCACTTGCCATCAGGGAAATACAAATAAAAACCACAATGAGATCCCACCTCACACCAGTGAGAATGGGGAAAATTAACAAGGCAGGAAACCACAAATGTTGGAGATGTTGGAGCGAATGTGGAGAAAAGGGAACCCTCTTGCACTGTTGGTGGGAATGTGAACTGGTGCAGCCACTCTGGAAAACTGTGTGGAGGTTCCTCAAAGAGTTAAAAATAGACCTGCCCTACGACCCAGCCATTGCACTGCTGGGGATTTACCCCAAAGATACAGATGCAATGAAACCCGGGACACCTGCACCCCGATGTTTCTAGCAGCAATGTCCACAATAGCCAAACTGTGGAAGGAGCCTCGGTGTCCATCGAAAGATGAATGGATAAAGAAGATGTGGTCTATGTATACAATGGAATATTCCTCAGCCATTAGAAATGACAAATACCCACCATTTGCTTCAACGTGGATGGAACTGGAGGGTATTATGCTGAGTGAAGTAAGTCAATCGGAGAAGAACAAACATTATATGTTCTCATTCATTTGGGGAATATAAGTAACAGTGAAAGGGAATATAAGGGAAGGGAGAAGAAATGTGTGGGAAATATCAGAAAGGGAGACAGAACGTAAAGACTCCTAACTCTGGGAAAAGAACTAGGGGTGATGGAAGGGGAGGAGGGCGGGGGCTGGGGGTGAATGGGCACTGAGGGGGGCACTTGACGGGATGAGCACTGGGTGTTATTCTATATGTTGGCAAATTGAACACCAATAAAAAATAAATTTATTATTAAAAAATTATGCTAATATCAAAAAACTTGCTTTTTATTTGGTAGTTCTGGGAGTAATTTCTAAAGAATGACTGCTCCCCATGGCCACTCTTTAAGAATCTTTTGCCAGAACCCCAAATATCCTGAATTGCCTTTTTTGGAGGAATACATGGAATCTTGATGCTTATTATGTTACCCTTCAAATTCTATACTGATATAGTGCATCCCACTACAATAGAGCTCTTTCTCCATTATAAGACTAAAAGATAGGGATGTTAGTTTCTTTATTTTTTTAAGATTTTATTTATTTATTCATGAGAGACACACAGAGAGAGACAGAGACACAGGCAGAGGGAGATGCAGGCTCCCTGCAGGGAGCCCGATGCAGGACTCTATCCCAGGACCCCGGAATCATGAACTGAGTCAAAGGCAGATGCTCAACCACTGAGCCATCCAAGCGCCCCAGGGATGTTAGTTTCTGATATCACCTAAACAAAAATGTGGTACACTATGGCAGATACTATTGCAAGTGAACCTCTTTTGGAATATTAACAATAACTTGGATGCTGAATGCTTCTTTTTCTATCTTCTAATGGAAAATTTTATCACCCAGAATACTATGTGTCAAAATGTTGTATTTTGTTTCATTTATAAATTAAATTTTTGTGTAAATTAAATATAATCTTGTGTATCTTATTTGAAATAGATTTTTGTGTAAGTCACAGGTCAAAAAACATAGCTCTCTATGTTGTACCATACTTGGAAACTAATAATTTAGCCTTTTAATTATTTTTATAATTTTTAAATATTTTATTTATTTATTCATGAGAGACACACAGAGAGAGGTAGAGACACAAGCAGAGGGAGAAGCAGGCTCCCTGCTGGGAGCTCAATGTAGGACTCAATTCTGGGACTCCAGGATCACGCCCTGAGCCAAAGGCAGATGCTCAACCACTGAGCCACCCAGGCATCCCTAATTTAGGCTCTTTAAAGAGACACTTTAATGGACACTGGCAGAAAGCAAAGGACTCTTGGGTTGGAGACAAAAGACTATTTTACCCAAGGCACAACAAGCAATATGAGCTGTATGTTACACCAGTGCTTGCCCCTCTTATCTATCCTCTGCCAACCAAGCCTAATGGGAGTGAGGTTCAGGTAGGCACAGGCAGCTACTGAACATGCAGTGAGTTTGTACGACAACTAGAGAATCCAGAGTTAGGAAAGCACAGTCTTTTCTAAGAAAACTGCAACTCAATTGGCCCAATCTCTTCACCAGAAGGACACATATTTTACTGGTAGTAAAAAAATTTGCCCTCCGCTCCAAAGGGAGACTATCTCTGTCTTCTAAGGCTGTCCACTAAACAAACATCCTTGATAGTCTGGTATAAAAAGTTGTCAGTGCCTCTGCTTATAAGATGTGAATAAACGTGAGAAACTCATAATACTGTGTTAGAATTAGTTTTTTTAATAGAAGTGATTCTTACTTGTGGCAAAAAAAATTAGTACCTTAGGAATATATATAAAACAGGGTATTTTCACACTAATGACATCATAGAATCCTTCAACTTGTTCTTTGCAATTAATTCTCAGTTTAGAAACTTGCATTAGCTTAAATGTGAGTGAAACTGACTTTAATGTCAGTTTACATTAGGACATACAGAAATACCTGAATATTTTTATACACATGCAAAAAACCATTATATGGGTATATCATAATTTATTGAATCAATTCCTGATAAGTAAATATTCAATTCTTACAAGTGTTTGCTAGCACAAACAGTGCTGTACTAAACCTCCCCATATATACTTTTTGAATACTTTCTTGAGTATAGATGTATGATTCACAACTAGGAGAATGTATGATTTACCATTGGGTCAAAGAGTGTGAGACTTTAATCTGAAGGCTATGAAAAGGATCTGTTAGCAATGGCATCTTTCATCACAATTGTGGTTGTTTGCGTGGTAGGCAGAATAACAGCTCTCCAAAAATGCCCACATCCTAATCCCCAACCTGCGGACACCTTGCCATATGTTGCAAAAGAGACTTTGCAGGAATGATCGAGTTAAGGAACTTGAGATGGAGATTGTTTTAGATTACCTCCGTGGGTCCAATGCATCACAGGGGGCCTTACAGGAGAAAGAGGTAGAGAAGGAAATGAGGAAGACTTTGGACAGATGTAGATGCTGGTTGGGACCATGGGTCAAGGAATGTGGCAGTCTCTAGAAACTAGGAATGGATTCTTCCCTAAAGGCTCCAAAAGGAAAACTGCCAAGACTGTCACTTTAGACTCATGACACTCCTTTTGGACTTCTAACCTCCCTAACAGTAACACTATAACCGTGTGTTGTTTTAAGCCACTCATTATATGATAATTTGCTACAGCATCAACAGAAAACTAACAGTAAGATTTTTTAGTCTGTGCCAATATAACAGACGAAAGCAGCATCTCAGTTTAGAAACTTGCATTAGCTTAAATGTGAGTGAAACTGACTTTAATGTGTTGTGCATTTTTATTTGTTAGTCTTTATATACAATTAAAAGTATTTTTTGTATTTAGGAAATTACTGCTTTGCAATAAATACTGGAAACATTTTTGTCATTCTATTTTTTAATGTCTTGTTATTACATTCCTGAAATACTTCAGATTTTTTCCACAGAAATTTTAGCTATGTGTATAGTTAAATGTGCTGTTTGTTTTTTTTTTCTTCTCCTTCTCCTCCTTCTTCTCCTTCTCCTTCTTCCTCTTCTTTTCTTCCTGGCTTTCGAATTCATGTCAGCCTTAGAAAGTTTGTAGGTTTTTTTCCTCTCCTGAGGTATACGAAGATCCAACAATGTTTTATTCTATTACTTTAGTTTTTTCTCTAAATCTTTGCTGCTCTATTGCAAGTGCCTAGAATAGAGCCCGGGCAAAAAGTAAGTGCTCAGAAACATGTGTTGAATAAATAAATGGATTGATTTAGGATTCATTTGGGTGCAATCAGTGAGGTGAAGACAGAGCTTCACTCATTAAATATTTCAAACAGCTAGTCAGTCATCAGAAAACTGTTAATTGTAAAACACAGATTTTACCCACTGATTAGAAATAATTATTTTATTAACACTGATACCTCTCTTTATCTATTTTTTTACTGTTTTATATTGTATTGTTGTACTTGACTGTACACCAAATCTGTGTTAATTTTTATGGCTTCATTATAAAATAAGATCCTAAAGTTAAGCTATATAAATTTATAATTAAACTATTAGCATTATTCTGAAAATTATTGCATTTTTTTCTTTGGCAAAATGTGAATAATGTGTTCCCTTTTCTAAAATAATCCTGTGATCATTTTTAATGTTGAGGAAATTTGGTGTTTTTGAACTCAAAACAGAATTTTATATAAAATTTCATATACTAAGATTTTATCTTTGGAGAGTCTCCTTTGGGATTTTCAGAATTCTCTTTTACCTTATGGGTATGATGTTCACTTACAGAGATAAGACTGTATATACTTTTGAGAATATAATGTGTAAAAGAATAGGGCATTTCTATAATTACATAGGAAGATAAGTATGGACTTTAACTACTGTTCCTAGATTGAATTTCAAGTTTAATACAGTGCCAACCAAAGGTCAAGATTATTTTGCGAAAATTAAAAAATACATAAAATCATCTAGAATGATACATAAGCATATATAGCTATGATAATTTGAAAAATAAAAATTGCCAACATGAATTTGGCAAATAAAATTTGAGGAAAATTTGCCTTTCTAGGTATTACATTATGATGATACATTTACTAAAGAAATCAAATATATCAACAAGTATGAGAAGACTATAATGGAACAAATAGAGCTTAGAATACAACCTATTCTGTTAATATTTATATAAATGAAAGTTTATAAATGTGTAATTACACATCACTAGGAACCCAAGAAATCGTCAATAAGTGGTTTTGAAGCAACTGATTAGTTTTTTTAATTATTATTTGTTTGTTGAAATAAACCTATTTATACACTCTTTGCAGTGTGCCCTCAAGATTTCATACCTAATCTCTGGAAACTGATTATAATGAAATATCATTCCCATGATTATGCTACATTATCGGGCCCAACTGACCTTAAAATAGGGAAATTATCCAAGTGAGACTAATCACATGCGCTCTTAAAAGTAGAGCTTTCTATTTTCTACTAGAGTAGAAGAGCCAGAAAGACCCCAAGAACATAGGGTTCAACTCTTTGGCTTTGACAATTGAGCAGGACAGTATGAAAAGGGGTGGCCTTAAGATTCTGAAAGAGGTCCCCTGGCTGTCAGTGAAAAAGGAAATGGGAACAATACCCCACAACTGTATGAACTCAACTCTCCCAACATCCCAAATAAGCTTGGAAGGATCCTGTAGATAAGAATCTAGTTCCCAGATAAGAACCTACCCCAGCCAATTCCTTGCTTTCAACCTCCTGAGACCCTAAGCAGAGAATCCAATTGAGTCCGCATGTGCATCTGACCCACAGGACTAACAATTAATAAGCTCATGTTGCTTTAATATGTTTATGGTAATTTGTTATGCAGTAATAGAGAACTTTGTGGCCTCACATGTGTTTTTGAAAAGTTTTTAATGATAAGAAAATGTTTATGCTATAGTGAAGTGGAAATTATAGGATCCAGACCTTACATATCATTTATGTCCATGACCTTAGAAAAATCTAAAACGAAATTTATAAAAAATATACCTAAACAGTGATTTATGTAATAAGGAGATAGTAGTTGTAGTCATCTTTTGGAAAGGAAGATGAATCTCTCACAGTGTCTTCTTTGAAAACTACTCATTACCCACAGCTGCTATTGAAGAGCTAGGCTTTTAGATGTATCTGCCAGCCAGCACCCAATCCAAGCTAAGCCAATCAAAAACTCAGTCCTTGGAAATTTGAAACTGGAATTCATGATAAAAATAAGACTGGGCCAGTAATTTTCTACTATACACATTTACTTGTATACTAAAGCAGCAAAGACAAATTGACAGAGAAAGGAAATGAAGCTGGCAAGAGGAAAAGGAGAAACAAGATCTCTATAGCTCCTGACTCTTCCCTTGTAAGCATCTTCTTTTTTAGTTGTGGGTCTCATAAAAGTTCCTGCATCTGTCCAGTCAGTGCCCCTTCTGGCAGGTTGTTTAGGTAAACTTAGGTTTCTTATAACCAACAATTCACAAAGAGACCCTGAATAATTCTAATTTTCTGTTGTGTACTTTTTTGAATCATCCGAAATTTTTATATTAAAGATATAGAATTTATATAATCAAACAAAATGATTTTCACCTAAAATTAGTAAGAAATATGCAAGAAAAAATCTAAAAATCAAGCAATATAGTTGGGTGGCCAAAGTAAAAAAGGCATTATACATATTTACAATGTATCTAAGTCCCAAAAGATTTGAGGTAGCTTAAATAGTAAAATATGTCTACTGGAGCCAAAATTCATTTCAAAAATAAAAATTAAGCCAGTTATAGAGTCGGTAGGTATCATGCCAGGAACCTAGAATATGAAAACCATAACAACTGAACATAAAATTTTAGTTTTCTAGCATTCAAGGGGGCAAAAAAAGCACAAGAGTGATTTTCTAACCATTTTCTGATTTGAAACAACACCCTATTCTTTTCTTTTTAAAGATTTATCTAGGAGCATGTGGCTGGCTTAGTCAGTGAAGTGTCTGGCTTTAGCTGGGGTCATGGTCCTGGGGTCCTGGGATGGAGCCTCAAGGACTTTCAGCTTGGCAGTGAGTCTGCTTCTCCCTTTTCTCCCTATATGTGTGCATGTGCTCTCTCTCAAATAAATAAATAAATAAATAAATAAATAAATAAATAAATCTAAAAAAATTAAAAAAATATTTATTTATTTATTTGAGGGTGAGAGCAAGGAAGAGTGTGAGCAGGGTAAGAGGAAGAGGGAGAGGGAGAGAATCTCCAGCAGACTCCCTGCTAGGCAGAGCCCCAAGAGGAAGCTAGCTCTCAGGACACTGAGATCGGCACTAGAGCAAAATCAAAAGTTGGTTGCTTAACCACCAAACCACCCAGGCACCCCACCCCATTCTTTACAAGAGGCAATATTCCTTCTGATCTTTTAGACTAATGGAGCTTTAATGTATTCCCTTATAGAAGTATAGAAAATGAACATTAGAAAAGTAAAAAAGATGTCATCTAAGAGTATAATTTGACCCCTAGAAATTTGTATCTTAACAAGGTAAAGCCATATGCCTTGGGTCAGATAGAAATAAGATTTGGTAAATGAAGCAGAAATATTTTATTACATGACTGCCTCTTTATTTTGTAATATTTAAATCATGATTTATGTAAGCCATTTCTAGGATTATACAAGTGAGCAGTCTGTATGTAGCTATACCTTTATATAATCATAAAACAGAAAAATCGAAGGTATGGTTGCTTGACCTGCATTTTGTTTCACCTTGCTCAGAATAAACTCAGCTTATAATATGAATTGATGGCTCCTACTATTATCAAATAAGACAGTTAATCTCTCTATGAGCATCTGGAGTTCAAACATTTTGTGTTCTTGATTAAAGTGAGAGTTACATGTTTTAAATGGCAGGTGTGCAAGCGGTAAGGTAACATTCACATAATTAAAAAGGAAAAGAAAGAAACTTGCTTGCATCCTTGCCCAAGCAAAGGGTACTTCCATCTATCAACTTGGACAAAATGGTGCATGTGTTAAGAAAAAAAATAATAACCCAGAAAGCTCAACTGTAGACTTGGAGAGTAAATCCCATGTTGTCCAAGCATTAGAACTAAAATTCTTCAAGATGAACCCATGAGAAACATTTTGGGTTTGTTGATAAGATATAAAAACCAAAGCAGTGGAAAATTTCTTTGCAAGGACATATGTCCAGTGAAAAAAAGAATGTTATATATTAACCTGAATCTTAGCCAGCCCCATACAAAGTTGCTATTTTTGCCTTAAGCAGGACATTAAGCTCCATTTGAGTGCCTTATTATAGGGCTGAACTTTCAAGGGCACTAAGGAAAAGCAATAGTTTCATTTCTGTTCCACAGACATTATCTTCCTATTATTGCCAAAATTCAAGATCACGGAAGTGATTTGGACAAAGGCCCAGTATAATCATGGCTACTGCAGGTAAAGTGAAACGTTTAATTATAATCCTCATTTTCCAAATGCTTCTTCCCTAAATGGCTGATCAAACATAGAAGCAGGCTGCTGGGAATGATTGTGGTCTATGTGAAGACAGATGAATGAAATTAAAGAACAAGTCTGCTTATGTAATTCTTAGCTGTAGGAGTCATCCTTGAGAAAATATGTGAGAGTAAAAATGAGGGATAAACGTGAAAGGAGGGCAATACAAAGATGGGTAGATGAACTGAGGTGAGGTATGGACTTCACTGACAATATCACATTGACAGTAATAGAAAGTGAGGAGAGACAGGGATTAAATTTTAATACGCAGGGACTCTGCTAAGGCAATTGCCACAAAAATCAATAAAGTATGGCATGATATTAAAATTCTTATAAAAAGAAAAGAAGTAGGACCAATCGATATGGGGACAAAGTTGGTGAGAATTCTTTGTGTTTGAGTTTAGAGAGTAAGAAAGGAATTGAGAAACAATAATATAAGAAAAGCAAACTTAAATCATTTATTTGTAAAGTCAGAAAACACTGAAAATAGAAATAGAAGTATAAAAAATACATATACATGGCCCAACAATTCTTCTTGTAATTTTCTATCCACATGAACAATAGGTATAAATGTATGTATACACATATATATACAGAGGTAGATGTGCATAATGTATATAAATATATATACATATACACACTTATGTTACATATATATCTGAATTTCATTGCGGTATTATTTGTATTAACCAAAACTTGAAATGATCCAAAGTATCATCAATATTATGCATCTTTTTATTTTTATTTTTATTTTTTATTTTTTTAAATTTTTTATGCATTTTTTTAAAAGGATACTTTTTTATTTTTTAATTTTTATTTATTTATGATAGTCACAGAGAGAGACAGAGAGAGAGAGAGAGAGACAGAGGCAGAGACACAGGCAGAGGGAGAAGCAGGCTCCATGCACTGGGAGCCCGACGTGGGATTCGATCCCGGGACTCCAGGATCGTGCCCCGGGCCAAAGGCAGGCGCCAAACCGTTGCGCCACCCAGGGATCCCCTATGCATCTTTTTAAAAAAGATTTTATTTATTCATTTGAGAGCAAGTGAGAGAGAAAGAAAGCAGAGTCTGATGAAGGGCTCAATCCTATCACTGCTGGACCAGGACCTAAATCGAAACCAAGAGTTGGATGCTTAACTGACTGAGCCAGCCTGGTGCCCCAAGGTTACACATCTTTTTAAAGGAAATATATGATATGTAATAAATTAATTTTAAGTAAAAAAGTAGGTTGCATACTGATATGTAATGAAAATGTGTACACATATATACGCACATATGTATATACAGAGAAATTTGTAAAAATAGATATACACATTGATATGCATATTGCTGTATCTGTGTAAATAGGGGAGAAAATGGGGAGGTACAAGGCTTAAGAGTTGTTAACTTGCAAAATGGCACTGAAGGGCCAAAAAGGAGAGATTTAATTTCCTTACATAATTTTTAAAAGGGCTAAGAGTATGGGTAAATATTTACTTTTTTAGAATTTCTACATTTTTAATGTAAAAATGATTTGAATTATGTTTCTATATATTAGTTATTTGATTTCCTTAGATTGTGCAATTTTAGAGTTTTTTTATCATGTTATAAGACAAACATATCTAATATATCTTTCACTAGAGGAGGAAAGACCATGATTTTTATATGAATATATAATTTTTCTGTTTTATAACCTAATAAGAACATGGCAGAAAAGGACAAGAATTTAGGAAAGATTAATTGAATGCACACAGACTCTAATACTGGTAAAACAATGACTATTTCTTTAAAATATTTTTAAGAAGTGACAAAATCAATGAAAAGCAAATTCATAGGACCTAAAAGGAATTGACAAAAAAGCCATATTCAGAAGATATGAGATTTGTTAATTTATAAGAGCCACATTCAAGAAGTCATCAGAGGATCTGTTGAATTATTGAATGGATTTCACAAGACTGATGGAAAGTGAGGCCCACTATATGCTTGCATGTATAAAAACAAAAATAAAAGCTGTAAGGAAAACAGAGATAAAAGATGCTATAAAATCAATATAAAGTAGGATGAAAGGGTAGATGAAAAGGTGCCAGTTCAAAGAAAATGAAAAGGCTAGATGTAACCTATATGATTTCCACTTGACAAAGAATATAAAAAATGGCAAGCTATAGTTACACTGAAGCCTTGCCTAAAGGAAAAAGCAGAGGAAATTAAAAGCATGAGGACAACATGACCCAAGAGCCAAGGGAACAACGTGATGCTGAACACTAAGGGTAGTAAGGGAAGCCGATTAGGGAGTGAATCATATCCCACTTGTCATGAAAATGAGATATCAAAAGACTAATAAAATTGTATAATAATAATAAGACAGAGGACTTATTAGTCAGCACTTTCAAAGCAGCTCATTTGTGAAGGAAGTATAAGAAAATCTTGGCACTCAGAAAATATTTTAAGAACTTCTCTAAAGTTGTAAAACATTAGAGAAAGAAAATCCATAAGGCCTGTCTCATACTTTTTAAAAATTATATGCTCAAGGAACAGGCAAGACCCTTTCATCTAAAATTATTTCACTCTTAGTCTGGCTATCTAATTTTAATTTTCTTTGCTTTCTTAACTCATGCCTTTGGATAACTATGCTTTATTTCTTCAACTCCAAAGTAAATATTTAGTAAAATATTCTACTGCTTTCTTTATTATGCTGATAACCAACTTACATTTTTCAATTAAAATTATTATAAAGGATTATCTCAGTTATGAAAGAACTGAATAGCATTGCATAGTTTCACTGCGAAGTGGAATTTCAGAAGAAAAGTTGATAAGGTTTTAAAATATTGGATGAATTTGTAGTTTTGACAGTTCCACAAATGAAATAATTTTTAATAAAACCTAAGGAGTAGTATCAGATATAATAAAAATACTCTCTGATATTGTACTGCCCTATATGAGGTGCATAGCCTCAGTGATGAAAAAAAAGGAATCAGAGACCTCTAGTAGAACTGCTACAAGCTCTGGGCTGTGCTAAACACCCTTCTTGCCCTACTATGCACAGCAGCCTTATTCAAGCTTCTTGTGTGTGAGAGTCATTAATGAGGCAAAGTGAGTGAGTGTCTGAGCAAAATAATAAAGAGATGACTTCAAATTAACATAAATCCAAAAAAAATGAAATGCATTTGTACTATGCCAAACACTAGAGATATAAAGGTAAATAGGAGGTGAACTTTTCATAAAGCCTTATAGGCTCATGAAGAAAGATCTGTGAACAGACAACTATGATAGAACATGGAGGAGCAAGAAGATCTCTACTAAAGAAGTATGGTGGAAATGAAGAGGCATTTCTCATTTATTTGCAGTCTGGCTCTGTTCCCACTTTTCTACTAAACTTAACATTCTTTGCTGATTCAAGGTGCATGGCAGTCTCGGTATCACAGGCTTTAAGAAATTACTTCCCTCCCTGGATTATTTATCAGTTTTTGGTTTCCTTGTAGATCCTCCTACCCTGGCTGCTCCTCCTCTTTTTGTCTTTTACCCAGATATTCCTCAAAGCTCATTCCCAAACTCTTATCCTCTAGATATCACATTATAGTGGTCTTGAGGAAAATAGAGTGGAAAAAGAATATGGAAAGGAGATCATTTTGAAAGCGGTTGTAAAAGTCTGCAAGAAGAGCTTCATGATTGTCATTAAAGTGGATCTTGAAGTATAATTATAATTTCGACAGATAGAAAATGGGGGAAATGTGCTAATAAAATGGAGGTAATGTTTCAATTCAAAGAATCACTGTTTAACTTGACTATGGGCAGAAATAAAGCAAAACATATATGAGATCTAGACCTGAATTTTTAGAAACTTATTGGTCATTTAAAATTTGAAATCATGATATCACCAGAAAAAAAGTTTGCCAAGAATCCATAGGGGAAATTTAATCAGTCAAATTCCAGAAGTTAATGTCATCTTGGATTCATTGTTAATAAAGGCAATGAAAACTAATAACCAAAGCAGCATTTTGTTTATTTATTTTTAACGATTTTATTTATTTATTGCTAGCACAAGCAGGGGGAGCAGCAGAGGGAGAAGCAGGCTCTCCACTGAGCAGGGACACTCCCCGCCCATGTAGGGCTCCATCCCAGGACTCTGGAATCATGACCAGAGCTGAAAGCAGAGGCTTAACAGACAGCCACCCAGGTGCTCCTCAGCAGCAGCATTTTTATTGAAATTCTGAGAATCCACAAGATTCTTATGCCAAGAGACAAAAAGACTCATATTTTGGAAGAACCCTTTCCCCAAGGCCATTGGGAAGGCTTCATCTTATTAAGATTTTTATGGTGTGTCAATAAGTGGCGTGAGATGCAATTGATTTCTTTTTCTCTTTTGGAGTATCTTCATTCTTCCTAATCAAGAATTAAGTCAAGTAAAATCTGTTTTTCTCTTTGAATTTTTTATTTTAGGATTTATGCTTCTTTCCAATTCTTTCTTTTTACTGATTTCACATTTTATAAAACACACACATACAGATTGTAGTTAGGCCAGAGATAGGTAAATATATATAGATATTTAATTGAACTGCATGATCTACATTTGGAATTTTGTGGGAGTGCATATATTTGAATTTTTTCTATCACTTTAATTCTTACAAGTTAAAATTAAAAAATTGAATATCTGGTTATTCATTCAAGTATTTACTAAGAACCTACAATATGTTAAATAATATTATCTGTTTAATATTAATAAGTAACCCCCTTGTCTTTTAAATTTGCTGCCATTGTAAGACTCATGCAAAAACTGGAAGTCTGAATCTCTTTTTTCTTGTTTTGACTATGATATACCGTACTTCAAAGAGTGAAGTACTAGAAACTTAAGTCTTCAAATTCCAGACCCTGACATCTGTTTTTAGCCCTAAATGAGACTAAAGAGCTCTAATACATCTCCTTTCTTCCTGTAGCCAGTTCTGGTTTGGTGATGCTCTTGATAATGCTTTCCCCATCCATGACTTCTTAGGAACTACAATCGAATCCTTATAATTATAACCTTAGAATATCTAATAACGCTTTAATAACATTAGACTCATACCCTAGTTCGTCATTCTGGAAAATGCATAGTTTAAAAATATTCTTACATCACTCTGTAATTAAATGCTAGTAATAATACTCAACTGACTATTAAAATAAAAATCTATTCATCTCAGAATTTTAGATATTCTACAAAGTAGCTCATTTTTCCTAATTAATCTGCCTTTATTTCAGTAGTTGGGATTATAGGCATTAGGATCAGAGAATGACCTTAAACAGCAGTCTATCACTTACTAGGTCTGAGTTCAAGTTACTTAACCTCAAAATGCCCTATTCTTCCTCTATATGAAATGAGGCCAAGAACACCTACCACACAGGTGGATGCAAAGATAAATCTATGTATGTTTCAAAATCCCAATCACTAGAGAAGCAGTCAAAAAGAATAGTTGTAATCAGCCATATCCAGTCCTGCTAGATTTCTTCACATGTGTGATCTGCTTTTTGTCCTCTAAACATACCAATTCAACCCAATTGATTCTTCACTCAGAAGAGGTTGATCCCTCCTGCAATGCTACCCTACTTTCCGTACATCCAATTTTCAGCCATCCTTCAATAACGTCAAGACTTATTTTCTCGAATAAAATCCTTTTCTGACCTCTCTCTTTTGAACCCCAAACCACAATTTTCTACTTATCAAACATAGTTTTTTCTATTATTCAAATATTTTATACGTATATATAATTTTTTAAAGTTAATTAATATTTATTCTGGAGCAATATTTTCCAATCAAATTCTATTAGTGGATCATGAAATCAACAGAGAGAATTGTGACATGTGTTAAGCAACCAAGTAAAAATAAAAGGAAAAATGGGTTCCAAAATATCAAACTGTAATACATCTAGTAACTGTGAATACTGTTTGATCAAACTAAAGTTGCATTTGCAAATGTGTATGTGTAAATGTCTGCAAACAGGTAGGGTGGACAATTGCTTTTCTATCTTAATAAGGGTCCATGGAATTGCAATGACTGAATCATTCTGGTTTAAGCCACAGAGATGCATAGTTAAAGGAACCAAAGTTCCATGAGCAAATAACCTGAGAGATTCTCAACCAAATAGAAAATAGAATATTCTGATTATATTAAAAATTGAAAATAAACCTATTAATTTGGGAAATACAGGCCAGAATGTCTATATATCATAACATCTCAAAATAATTGAGAGTAAAATGGGTTTCAATAAAAGGGGTAGGAAATAAAATGGAAAAAAAAAGAAGTCTAGCTATAAGACAAATTATAAATAAGAATTTATAGTATTTTATCAGTAATGTCATTAGATTAATGGTAATTTGTTATGATACAATAATCTGGCTACCTCTTTTAGTGAGGGCCATTTTACCCTCATGCCTGGATTTTTTTTAATAATAAATATATTTTTTATTGGTGTTCAATTTACCAACATACAGAATAACACCCAGTGCTCATCCCGTCAAGTGCCCCCCTCAGTGCCCATTCAACCCCACCCCCCGCCCTCCTCCCCTTCCACCACCCCTAGTTCGTTTCCCAGAGTTAGGAGTCTTTATGTTCTGTCTCCCTTTCTGATGTTTCCCAGACATTTCTTCTCCCTTCCATTATATTCCCTTTCACTATTATTTATATTCCCCAAATAAATGAGACCATATAATGTTTGTCCTTCTCCGATTGACTCATTTCACTCAGCATAATACCCTCCAGTTCCATCCACGTTGAAGCAAATGGTGGGTATTTGTCGTTTCTAATGGCTGAGGAATATTCCATTGTATACATAAACCACATCTTCTTTATCCATTCATCTGTCGATGGACACCGTGGCTCCTCCCACAGTTTGGCTATCGTGGCCATTGCTGCTAGAAACATCGGGGTGCAGGTGTCTCGGCGTTTCATTGCATCTGTATCTTTGGGGTAAATCCCCAACAGTGCAATTGCTGGGTCGTAGGGCGGGTCTATTTTTAACTCTTTGAGGAACCTCCACACAGTTTTCCAGAGTGGCTGCACCAGTTCACATTCCCACCAACAGTGTAAGAGGGTTCCCCCTTCTCCACATCCTCTCCAGCATTTGTTGTTTCCTGCCTTGTTAATGTTCCCCATTCTCACTGGTGTGAGGTGGGATCTCATTGTGGTTTTGATTTGTATTTCCCTGATGGCAAGTGATGCAGAGCATTTTCTCATGTGTGTGTTGGCCATGTCTATGTCTTCCTCTGTGAGATTTCTCTTCATGTCTTTTGTCCATTTCATGATTGGATTGTTTGTTTCTTTGCTGTTGAGTTTAATAAGTTCTTTATAGACCTTGGAAACTAGCCCTTTATCTGATACGTCATTTGCAAATATCTTCTCCCATTCTGTAGGTTGTCTTTTAGTTCTGTTGACTGTATCCTTTGCTGTGCAAAAGCTTCTTATCTTGATGAAGTCCCAATAGTTCATTTTTGCTTTTGTTTCTTTTGCCTTCGTGGATGTATCTTGCAAGAAGTTACTGTGGCCGAGTTTAAAAAGGGTGTTGCCTGTGTTCTTCTCTAGGATTTTGATGGAATCTTGTCTCACATTTAGATCTTTCATCCAATTTTGGGTTTATCTTTGTGTATGGTGCAAGAGAGTGGTCTAGTTTCATTCTTCTGCATGTGTTTGTCCAATTTTCCCAGCACCATCTATTGAAGAGACTGTCTTTCTTCCAGTGGATAGTCTTTCTTCCTTTATCGAATATTAGTTGATCATAAAGTTGAGGGTCCACTTCTGGATTCTCTATTCTGTTCCATTGATCTATGTGTCTGTTTTTGTGCCAGTACCACACTGTCTTGATGACCACAGCTTTGTAGTACAACCTGAAATCTGGCATTGTGATGCCCCCAGATATGGTTTTCTTTTTTAAAATTCCCCTGGCTCTTCGGGGTCTTTTCTGATTCCACACAAATCTTAAAATAATTTGTTCCAAATCTCTGAAGAAAGTCCATGGTATTTTGATAGGGATTGCATTAAACGTGTAAATTGCCCTGGGGAACATTGACATTTTCTCAATATTAATTCTTCCAATCCATGAGCGTAGAATATTTTTCCATCTCTTTGTGTCTTCCTCAATTTCTTTCAGAAGTGTTCTAAAGTTTTTAAAGTAGAGATCCTTTCCCTCTTTGGTTAGGTTTATTCCTAGGTATCTTATGCTTTTGGGTGCAATTGTAAATGGGATTGACTCCTTAATTTCTCTTTCTTCAGTCTCATTGTTAGTGTATAGAAATGCCACTGATTTCTGGGCATTGATTGTGTATCCTGCCACGCTACCAAATTGCTGTATGAGTTCTAGCAATCTTGGGGTGGAGGCTTTTGGGTTTTCTACGTAGAGTATCATGTCATCGGTGAAGAGGGAGAGTTTGACTTCTTTGCCGATTTGAATGCCTTTAATGTCTTTTTGTTGTCTGATTGCTGAGGCTCAGACTTCCAGTACTATGTTGAATAGCAGTGGTGAGAGTGGACATTCCTGTCTTGTTCCTGATCTTAGGGGAAAGGCTCCCAGTGCTTCCCCATTGAGAATGATATTTGCTGTGGGCTTTTCATAGATGGCTTTTAGGATGTTGAGGAATGTTCCCTCTATCCCTACACTCTGAAGAGTTTTGATCAGGAATGGATGCTGTATTTTGTCAAATGCTTTCTCTGCATCTAATGAGAGGATCATATGGTTCTTGGTTTTTCTCTTGCTGATATGATGAATCACATTGATTGTTTTACGAGTGTTGAACCAGCCTTGTGTCCCGGGGATAAATCCTACTGGAAATGGTGAATAATTTTATTAATGTACTGTTGGATTTTATTGGCTAGTATCTTGTTGAGAATTTTTGCATCCATGTTCATCAGGGATATTGGTCTATAATTCTCTCTTTTGGTGGGGTCTTTGGTTTTGGAATTATAGTGATGCTGGCCTCATAGAACGAATTTGGAAGTACTCCATCTCTTTCTATCTTTCCAAACAGCTTTAGTAGAATAGGTATGGTTTCTTCTTTAAATGTTTGATAGAATTCCCCTGGGAAGCCATCTGGCCCTGGACTTTTGTGTCTTGGGAGGTTTTTGATGACTGCTTCAATTTCCTCCCTGGTTATCGGCCTTTTCAGGTTTTCTATTTATTCCTGTTCCAGTTTGGGTAGTTTGTGGCTTTCCAGGAATGCGTCCATTTCTTCTAAATTGCCTAATTTATTGGCGTATAGCTGTTCATAATGTGTTTATAAAATCGTTTGCATTTCCTTGGTGTTGGTAGTGATCTCTCCTTTCTCATTCATAATTTTATTAATTTGAGTCTTCTCTCTCTTCTTTTTAATAAGGCTGGTTAATAGTTTATCTATCTTACTAATTCTTTCAAAGAACCAACTCCTAGTTTTGTTGATCTGTTCCACAGTTCTTCTGGTCTCTATTTAATTGAGTTCTGCTCGAATCTTTATTAACTCTCTTCTTCTGCTGGGTGTAGGATCTATTTGCTGTTTTTTCTCTAGCTCCTTTAGGTATAAGGTCAGCTTTTGTATTTGAGTTCTTTTCAGTTTTTGGATGGATGCTTGTATTGCGACATATTTCCCCCTTAGGACTGATTTTGCTGCATCCCCAAAATTTTGAACGGTTGTATCTTCATTCTCATTAGTTTCCATGAATCTTTTTAATTCTTCCTTAATTTCCTGGTTGACCCTTTCATCTTTTAGCCGGAAGGTCTTTAACCTCCACGTGGTTGAGGTCCTTCCAAACTTCTTGTTGTGATTTAGTTCTAATTTCAAGGCATTATGGTCTGAGAATATGCAGGTGACGATCCCAATCTTTTGGTATCAGTTCAGATCCGACTTGTGACCCTTATGTGGTCTATTCTGGAGAAAGTTCCATGTGCACTTGAGAAGAATGTGTATTCATTTGAGTTTGGATGTAAAGTTCTGTAGATATCTGTGTCCAGTGTATCATTTAAAGCTCTCGTTTCTTTGGAGATGTTGTGCTTAGAAGACCTATCGAGTGTAGAAAGCGCTAGATTGAAGTCACCAAGTATAAGTGTATTATTATCTAAGTATTTCTTCACTTTGGTTATTAATTGGTTTAAATATTTGGCAGCTCCCACATTCGGGGCATATATATTGAGGATTGTTAAGTCCTCTTGTTGGATAGATCCTTTAAGTATGAGATAGTGTCCCTCTTCATCTCTCACTACAGTGTTCGGGGTAAATTTTAGTTTATCTGATATAAGGATGGCTACCCCTGCTTTCTTTTGAGGACCATTCGAATGGTAAATGGTTCTCCAACCTTTTATTTTCAGGCTGTAGGTGTCCTTCTGTCTAAAATGAGTCTCTTGTAGACAGCAAATAGATGGGTCCTGCTTTTTATCCAGTCTGAAACCCTGCGCCTATTGATGGGGTCACTAAGCCTGTTCACATTCAGAGTTACTATCGACAGATATGAGTTTAGTGGCATCATGATATCTATTCAGTCCTTGTTTTTGTGGATTGTTTCACTGAACTTCTTCTTAAAGGGGAATTTTAAGAGTCCCCCTTAAATTTTCTTGCAGAGCTGGTTTGGAGGTCACATATTCTTTCAGTTGCTGCTTGTCTTGGAAGCTCTTTATCTCTCCTTCCATTTTGAATGAGAGCCTTGCTGGAAAAAGTATTCTTGGCTGCATGTTTTTCTCTTTTAGGACCCTGAATATATCCTGCCAGCCCTTTCTGGCCTGCCAGGTCTCTGTGGAGAGGTCTGCTGTTACCCTAATACTCCTCCCCATAAAAGTCAGGGATTTCTTGTCTCTTGCTGCTTTAAGGATCTTCTCTTTATCTTTGGAATTTGCAAGCATCACTATTAAGTGTCGAGGTGTTGAACAGTTTTTATTGATTTTAGGGGGGGGGGGAATCTCTCTATTTCCTGGACCTGAATACCTGTTTCCCTTCCCAGATTAGGAAAGTTTTCAGCTATGATTTGTTCAAATACATATTCTGGCCCTCTGTCCCTTTCGGCGCCCTCGGGAACCCCAATTAAACGTAGATTTTTCTTCCTCAGGGTCATTTATTTCCCTTAATGTATCCTCATGGTCTTTTAATTGTTTGTCTCTTTTTTCCTCAGTTTACCTCTTTGCCAGTAACTTGTGTTCTATGTCACTCACTTGTTCTTACACCTTGTTAACCCTCCTCGTTAGGACTTCTAGTTTGGATTGCATCTCATTCAATTGATTTTTAATTTCTGCCTGATTAGATCTAAATTCTGCAGTAATGAAGTCTCTTGAGTCCTTTATGCTTTTTTCTAGAGCTACTAGTAGCTGTATAATAGTGCTTCTGAATTGGCTTTGTGACATTGAATTGTAATCCAGATTTTGTAAGTGTGTGGGAGAGAGGACTGTTTCTGATTCTTTCTTTTGAGGTGAAGTTTTCCTTCTAGTCATTTTGCTCAGTGCAGAGTGGCCAAAAACAAGTTGTATTGGGAAAATGAGAAAAAGGGAGAAGAGAAAGAAGGAAAGAAAAGAGAAGAAGAAAAAAAGAAAAAAGAGAAGAGAAAGAAAAAAGGCTGGGGGAAGCAAACAGAAATCACATAATAATAATAAGAAAAACCACGGGGGAGTATCCTCTGCTTCTGTGTACTTTAAGTCCCTTGACTTCCCCTGGAACTTGTCCGTCTAGCTGGTCTTCTGGGGGAGGGGCCTGCTGTGCTGATTCTCAGGTGTGAGCACTTGGGGGAGCTGCTCTGCCCCTGCCTGGTGCAGGGCTCAGTGGGGGTTGTTCACCCCGTGAGGCCGCAGGAGGAACAACCGCAGTGGCGGGGCCAGCTCTGCAGCCCTGGAGTCAGCCCCCGCAGTAGCTCCGGAGCTCTCCGTCTGCAGGGCCTGGAGGCTCCGGGCGGGGCCACTGATCTGCTCAGCTGGGGCAGGAGCGTCCTCGCTGTCCTGGGCCCTCCCGGCCTCTGCCTGTCCCGGGGGAGGCCGGATCCTGGGCTGTGTCCCGGCGCCCTGTGCTCCGAGCCTGCGCTGGTGGATTCGCGCTCCCGCCCCGCAGCCCCCTCCGCGGAGCCGCCCCCGAGCCCCCCGAGCTGCTCCGGGTCCCCCGTGCGCGCTGCAGCCCTTAGGGAGCTCGGCGCACTCTCCCGGGGCGCAGGTGTCTGTTAGTGTCCCCGGAGCCCGAGGGCATCCCCGCCCTCCCGGGTCCTGCTCCACCTCCCCGCGAGCCCCTTTCCCCCGGGAAGGTCGGTGCAGCTCCTGCTCCTCCGGGACGGGGCTCTCCTGTCCTGGGGACACTCGCCCCGGCCTCAGCCAGGCTCCTCGCGGGGCCCCTCCCCCTTGGAGGCCTTTTGTGTCTTTATTTCTTTTTCCCCGTCTTCCTACCTTGATGGAAGCGCGAACTCTTCTCACTGCAGCGTTCCATCTGTTCTCTCTTTAAATCTCAGGCCGAATTCGTAGGTTTTCAGGATGATTTGAAGGTTATCTCGGTAATTTGGTGGGGACAGGGGACTTGGGGACCGTACACTTTCGCCGTCTTGCCCCTCCCCCCTCATGCCTGGATTATTGACCACATTTTAAAGTGTGTATTATGTTTAAAATATTACTTTACATCCTTTATTACCTCTAAATAATAGCTTTCTATATCTAAAAAATTTGAGGTTGTCTTATAGATATAGGACTTACATGATTTTAATTTTATTTTCTGTTAAAGGTTAACATAAAAAAATCAATGAAATTAGGCTAAATAGAATACTCAAAAATAGAAATCAACAATAATGTTTACCATTTGGTATTCAGGATGAATCATGAATCATTCCCCTTGGCCTATTTAACTTCATCTTATCTCAGGACCTGTACCAATTTCAATTTCTTGTTTTTGCTTTCCTTTGTGCATTTTCTTTATAGAAACAATCTTATCCCTTTTCTTCTTTTAAGATCTTACTTAGGTGTCTGCTCTTCCAGAAAGTCTTCTTTGTCCACTAACATCTAAGGTGTGTTATCTGTGATCCTCTTCCATCACACTGATCATATAAGGAAAATTTCTTATGTATTTTTATATGCCTAAACACAAAATATTTGATTATTGGCTTGATTAAATTTAAGTTTTACCAGCGTTATAATTAATAGCAAATATTTATTTAATGGAGATCAGTGTATTCGACACTAGATGTCGCTCTTACTCACCATAATACTCAGCTAAACCCACAAACCTCATGTGTAATTTTGAAATAAAAAATCTCAGAAAACCAAGAATTACCTTAAATTATTCTGGAAGGGCAAAACCTGACCTGGCTTGAACTTATTTTATGACAAAATTGGACTTGATCTGACAAGAGACTGTAGTCTGATTTTTCCCCTTATCAATGTTTGGGTATCAATGTTTGGGTATGATTACAGAATGCTACCCAAACTCCTTGGGGATGGTTATGTAATATTTGTAATATTTGAAATATGCTTCACATCACATGTCTCAAACACAACAGGTTATGATTTTGGAAAACACCTGGCCTAATAATTTTTTAAGACTTATATTTTCCTCTACTTTATTGAGAAATAATTGACAAATATAATTGTATACATTTAAAATGTACATGTTGATTTTATATACAAGTACATTGTGGAAGGACTACCATGTTCAAGATAATTAGCACATCCATGACCTCACATAGGTACCTCTGTGTGTCTGCAGTGAGACCACTTAATATTTATTTCAGTAAGGGCACCTGGGTGACTCGGTTAAGTGTCGCCTTTTGATCAGGTCATGATCCTAGAGTCCTGGAATCAAGTCTTGTGTTGGGCTTCCTGCTCTTTGGGGAGTCTGCTTCTTCCTCTGCCCCTCCTTCCACTCATTCTTTCCCTCTTGCTCTCTCAAATAAATAAAATCTTTTTTTTTTTTAAGATTTACTCTCAGTAAATTTCTGTATTATTAACTATCTTCATCATGTTATGCTGCACACTAGATCCTCAAAACATATTCATCTTTTTTTTTAAGATTTACTTATTTTAGAGAGAAAGAGAACGCATGTGCACAAAGGTGGGGTGGGGCTGAGGGAGAGGGAGAGGGAGAGGGAAAATCTCAAGCCGACTCTGCACTGAGCACAGAGCCCCATGGAGCTCAATCCCACTACCCCAAGATCACGACTTGAGGAGAAACCAAGAATCAGAGGCTCAACTGCCTGGGCCACCTCAGACCTTATTCGTCTTATAATTGAAAATTGGCATACTTTGACTTTTATTTTCCTATTTCCTCCTCCCCCCAATCCCTGGCAACTACCATTCAATTCTCTGTTTCTATGAAAACAACTTTTTTTTTTTTTTAGATGCCACATATATGTGATGCCATACAGTATTTGCATTTCTCTGTCTTGTTCCAATTATCTGGATAAATGATTCTTGTACTGGAAGAATGCATTAAATTATGCTCTGTAGAGCTCTGATAGCTCCAATACCTTCCATCTTTGCATAGGGCAGCTGCATCTAACTCTGGTGCCAAAAACTTTACTCTTTTAACATTCACAATATATGGCAAGGAAAAATTAAACTTTGAGAACATATGTACCTTTTGCTAAACTTTAACTGGTTACAAAATGTGGTCTATATACAAAGAGATTTAAGTTTTTCTTCTTAAATCTTGATTTTGTAATTAGGTACTAGTATGATATTTCTATTTAAAGTCTTCTGTTGTTCATCTCTCTCATGACATATTAAAATAATATGTAAATGAGCTGGTCCCACATATTATGCATTTTTATAATTGTAGCAATATCCTTGGTAGCTCTTATCAGTATCCTGGTTTAAAATATTTCAGCTAAATAGGACATAAAGATAGAATTTTTTTAAATTTTATTTAAAAATATATATTGTTTATTTATTCATGAGAGAGACAGAGATAGAGGCAGAGACACAAGCAGAGGCAGAAGCAGGCTCCTTGCAGGGGGCCGATGTGGGACTCCATCCCGATCCCAGGTGTCCGGGATCACGCCCTGGGCTAAAGGCAGAAGCTCAACCGCTGAGCCACCCAGGCGGTCCCAAGACAGAATTTTTTGAAGGTAATTCTGTCACTACTCCTTTCTTCTTTCCTCCCAAATTATATGAACTTATTTCAAAATGTATCTCATAAAATCCATGACTACTGACATTAACCTTTAAAATTTAAAATTTCCTCCCTGATAGGACGTTCACCAGATCTAAATTCCCTTGTTTCTTGACACCGGGCCTTGCTTTTTTTAATGTATTTTCACTGCTCTCAAATCTACTGCCTCATTTCTTGCCTTATTTTTTTTTAAAGATTTTATTTATTCATGAAAGACACAGAGAGAGAGAGATTTATTAAACCTCTCTGTGTATTTCTTGGTCTCCAAAATAGGCACAAAACCAACATGCTCCTCATAAATGACTTAACATATCTAAAGTACTTAGAATTATGCCATAGTAAGTGCTATGAATGTATTAACTACAGCTTACTATAATTTGAGACATAGTGTAATATTTATAAACATGAGTTTTAAAACTGAATGGTCTGTCTTGAAATCCTGGCTATATTACTTACTAGCCACATGTCTTTTGGTACATCACCTATGCTTTCTCTGCTATAATATCTTCATCCATTAAAGGGGAGTAATTTGTAGTTTATTAGAATTAAATAATGTTTGTAATTAATCTATTATGATGCCTAGCACATTATGCACATTTTGTAAATATTACTTTTATGGCTAATGCATTGAAATTACAAGGGTGTCAAATATGTCTCCTAAAATTCTGTTTAGGCCTACTAGATATATATTGATCTTATTTCATGGAACAAGTAAGACAGGGTAAGACTGGGAAAATGGAAACTTAAATTCTTACAGGTTAAATGTAAGATGTCCATGAGATATCTCAGTAGAGATTTCAATTAGGAATTGGATATGAGTCTCAGAAAAGTGGACTTAACTGAGTTAAAATTTTCAGAGCCATCACTGTAGAGATGACTCTTAAAACCTTAAAAAGAGATTAAATCACCCAATGAGAGGATGAGGTCAGGGAAGTTTAGGGTACCTGTTGTAAGCCTTTAGGAAATCCTGAACTTTGAGGTAAAATCAAGAAGCTAGAGCTGGCAAATGAAACAGAAATAATGAGATCAGTAAGCAAGCAAACAAGAACTCAGAAGAATATGGAACTGGAGGATCTGTGAGAGACTAAAGTGTTCAGGAAAAAGAGATTGGCCATTTGTTAAAAGCTACTATGTAGACAATTGAAATGAGGACAAAAAAAATGTTCACTTTTCTTCATTTAAAGGTTGATCCAACTTGGAGATTATAAAAATAAATGAAAAACTTTTAAAAAAAACCTACGGTTGATCCACCTTGGAGGTTATAAAAACTTTTTAATTAAAAAATAAAACAAGTCTGGTCCAGCTTGACACCAGGTTTCAGGTACAGTAATAAGGATGGGTATCAGTATGAAATAGACTGAAAAATGAAGGAAGTAGACAAAATCAGTCTAGACAACTTTTTGGTTAGACTTGCTGGGAAAGAAAGAGAAATTGAGGCAGTTGCTTAATTTGCAACTGGATAGGAATTTGCAGCCAAGTAAGGGCTCTTTGAGAAATGATTGTACTAGAAACTGATGACATTTATGAACTGTATTCATAGTTAAATATTTTAAACTAGAAATAAAAAATTGAGAAAAGCAGAGGAGACAGGATACAAAGGGTGTGTGGAGGAGTTTGACATTGATGGGGGGCACTTTCATTATTTTAATAGGAATGCAGATGAGTTCAGACTTCTATTTTGTAGATTTGGAGATGAGAAATATATATTTTAAAATATTTTATTTATTTATTCATGGGATACACGGAGAGAGAGGCAGAGGGAGAAACAGGCTCCATGCAGGGAGCCGGACGTGGGACTGGATCCTGGGTCTTCAGGGTCACACCCCGGGTTGCAGGCAGTCGCTGCACCACCGCTGCTGCCCCTGGAGATCAGAATAAAATGAAATCCAAATCTGTCAGTTTGTATCTTTTAGGTATTTTATCAGGTGGGGTCTAGCAAAGAGAAATCACTTCATAGGTTTTCCAACAGAAAAAACACAATGCAGAGAATGATGCAGGTGATGAACCTGAGCAGAGCACCTGCATGTAGATTCTGAGATAGTGGGAATAGCAGAGGCATTGCAAGTCAGGACAAGCAAACTCTGGGCAACCACAGGCAAGTCTGAAAACCAAAGGGAAGGAACCTTCCTTTCAAGGAGAAAACGGGGGTGGAGGGGGGAGGAGTTGGCAGGGGCTGTTTGGAATGAAAGTTCACTGAGGAGAATGAGCATTCAGGGTGGTGTTGGCTTCTCACCAACTCAGTGTGGTGGGCCAAGCTCCTTCCTGTTGGGGAATGTGTGGTGTACTCCTTCCTGTTGGACGCTGTGAACTGCAGCGCCTGGTCCCTGTCCGGTGTGAGAGAACCCCCTTCAGGGCTTCCTGTTTTTATGTTAAGTAAGGTTTCCTTTAATCATTGTTCTAGCCCTAAATGGGAAGGTCATGGAGAAGAGGAGGTTCTACTGATTCCAGGCTGACGTGAGATCCCATGGAAGCTAGAAATAGAGCAAGGCTGTCCAGTGGGAGTAGGAAGAGATGCAGCTGCTGCCAGAGGCACCCCAAAACACGGAGACAGAGAAGAAGAATAGCTTTAGTTTCTCCCTTCTTGTTTCTCCACCCTTCCATCAGTGCTCCTCCCACTGACAAACCCATCAGGCAACCAGGTGAGAAAAGAGCCTGGGGAAATTAGGGTTCAGAAATCATTTCTTTTGCACGAGAGTGTAATTAGGTAAAAAAAATGCAGCTTAGAGCAAACAAGTCCCAGCCACCCACAAGTATAAAATTACCTCTTTGGTATAAGTTGAGAAAAAGGACAAATGAATAGAGAGGTGACGTTTAAGGAATAAAGAAAAGATATATCATTGTAAAACACGTTGTGAGGCTAACAAACAAAATGACACTAAGTTTTAAATTAAATCATGTGAAATTGTCTATTTGTAGGTTAAAAATATCTAATATTACAAGGTTGTAGAGTTAAAACTAAGCAGTTTTCTCATATAATGTAAAGAAAATATAAAATTATTGCAAACATTAGGAAACAACGGGTATAATTTACCATTACATATTATTTTTGTCATTAGTGTCTGGCAGACAGTCACGTAGCTATGCTATGACTTATGTAAGTCAGCAGACCTCAAAGAATGGCTAAATTTATCGTGCTAAGTTTATCAAGGTTTAATATGTGGTCTTCATCCTTGTAAGTGGAAAATAGAACTTTTATTAATATGGCTAGAAATAATTTGGTTATTAGGGAGACAAACCAATAATAATTATATTCACCTGATGCCAGTGTGGAATTAATACCCACTGATGTCTTTATTAATTTATAACAGGACTAAAGCTTTCTAGTCAGTGGGCTGTTCACATCCATTTTCTAGAGCACATTTCTCCTTTTTCTAAGATTCCTGACAATCTGCCTTACTGATCAGAAATTTGTTTAATCAGAATATGCCTAGAATTAAAGCAAAGGTAAATGGGTTTTATTATAGGTTACTTATCAAGGCCAGAATAAAACTTGATAAAATATCCTGTTTCTCCACATGGAATTCCTTTCTTGTGATGTAGCTCATTGTGTTCTCATAAGCTCAGGGCCACTGTGGCCAGGGCTTGATCTACATCATCACATTTTATCTTGCCAACCCTACTGTTTCTTTCTGGTTCCCTATCTTTTAACATAGCACTGACCGATCCAGGGTTAGATGAATGTTACAATTCTATGGTTTGATTCTTCTATGGTTATGAGTTAAAAATTTATGGTCCATTCCTCAAAAGTCAGCTATGTTCCTCTTACTTCTAGGTTCTTGGGTGGGAAATGAGGGTAAAAGCAGACAAGTCATTGTTAGCTCCACATTCCACAAACACTTATTTGCTGGAATCATTAAAGAGAGATTAAGAACAATGAGCATGTGTGTGGCGTGTGTGTGTGTGTGTGTGCACGTGTGTGAAAGAGATTTAGGGGCAATGATAGTTGAATCTGTCATAAAATGAGTTTTGGATCTCTAATATTAAATGTTCGGATGAAGTACTCTAATTTATTTAATCTGTGCTTTGCAATGAACAGAGGCCTTTGCATAGAACATTTTGATTCATTTTCAGAATTAAGGATTATGATTCAGTGAGACATTTGACAATACTGCACAGTGGAGCAGAATATAGTTAAAATTGCAAAACCACCTATGTCTCCTAGAAGTAAAACTACATGTAATTTGCCTCAGTAGAACTGCCAAATAAATTCATGTTCTGCTATTCTGAAATAGGAAAGAACTATTTTTAGTTCTGTCATCTCTCCAGATCATCACCTTACAATCCATTTAGTTCCTCAGCAAATCTAAGTAGCAATAAGACACAACGTAGCTTTTCAGTGAATGAACATCAAAAGATCTCCTTGATGAAGCTTTTTCTTTCTATGCTATTGAGCACAGCAATTTCATGGAAAGGGTCCATTGAAGTTGGAATTGAAAAAAAGATCCAATCATAATTTTGAAACTAGAAGAATGCTAAAAAAGAGCTTTTTGAGCATGGCTTATGGCTTTTCTGCTGTGGAAAACCTTATCATTTAGACCAAGAAAATAATGGTAAGATAATAAAGATACAGACTTGTAAGATGGCTAATTTTCAACTTTTAGTTGCTACAAATATGATTAGAATGAAAATAAGCATATGGAGTTACATAACAGCTTTTTACTTGAGTTCATTATTCAAAGTAAAGAATGAATGAGAAAATAATATTTTACTATGTCAATTCCATATATTTCTATGAGAATTATTGTTTTCAAATCAATTTGGCATCCTTTTCCCTAGGAAATGTCTGAGATAATAAATAGTAAATTGGCCCAAACATTTAAGAAAGCTTCTTTATAATTAAAAAAAAATTATGAAGAACAAACTTAGCTTATGCTAAATTATCACTATATTACATGAGACGTGTACAATGACTAAGAAACAAGGATCACCTTTGGGCTAAAATTTTATCTATATCTAGTATTTTATATTTTTAAAGCCAAAAATACTTTTCAGAAAATTTTTTCAAAATTTTATATTCTTTAAAGCCAAAAATATTTTCAGAAAATATGAAGTAATAGCACTGGCTAACACAGTATCATTTCCTTATGAACATATTTGAAGTCTGTTTCATAAACTTTAAACTCATACTTTCTATAAGAAGTATTATCTACTAACAACAACTAACAGGTTTCATATTTACTAAACTTCTTGCAAAAAAATCATATAAAACTGAAAACACAACAACCGCAAGTTATCTAATACTCATACTGGTGGTATTACACTTGATTTATACTGGTTACACAAGAAGTTTGTTTAGTCTTTCAAAAATTAAAGCAAAAATAGTAATGAGCCATGTGACTGACACTTAAGGTATATAAAGTTTGCCCATGAATCAGATTATTATTAATTAGCTAAAGTTGCAGTTTTTTACATTAATGGAATAGGATCTATTCTTGCATGTACTTATTCAAGAAATATTTACAGTGATTTCCCTGATGGCCAGTGATGCGGAGCATTTTCTCATGTGCTTGTTGGCCATGTCTATGTCTTCCTCTGTGAGATTTCTGTTCATGTCTTGTGAAAGTGAGACAGAACATGAGAGACTCCTAAGTCTGGGAAACGAACAAGGGGTGGTAGAAAGGGAGGTGGGTGGGGGGTGGGGGTGACTGGGTGATGGGCACTGAGGGGGGCACTTGATGGGATGAGCACTGGGTGCTATTCTATATGTTGGCAAATAGAACACCAATAAAAAATAAATTAAAAAAGAAATATTTACAGTGAATATGTGTGGGAGATTGTTAGACAGTAACACAAATTAATCATACTCAGATCCTGAGCTGACAGCCTAGTTAGAATACAACATGGCCATAAAGAGCCATAATAGGAGGCACACAGTGATGACAGGTGTCTGCCTCATTTCTAGCACTTTCACTGCAGCCATTTTTTCTCAAAACCATTTTATGGTGAGTACATAAAATCTGGTCATATACAACACCACCAGCTGGAGGCTTTTTTTCTAGAATCCTCATTTGCTCTTTGCTCTAAGCTTTCCTTAATTCTGGCTGCAGATTTAAGTTCAATCTTCCATCGTGCCTCTAAGATTTGACACAGTACTTATCCTTCTTCTGGCTTACTGACTTCAGTTACTCACTTATTCTTGGCTTGCTTTTCACCTTTGAATTTGCTCTGTTAAGAGATGTTTCTATTGCTCACTCTGAATATTTAACGACGACTTAGAAGAGGGAAGGTAATGTCAGAAAAGGGGGTATAGGAAATTAAAGCAGAGAAAACTGGAAGGAAGAGAGATCAGAGGAAGCTTCTTAGACACGGGTGTGTGTACAATAATCCATATTATTCTTGTTTGGTTATGTACTATAAAGTCACCATGAGCAATGAATTTGCAAATATTAAACTATTGCTTCTAGGAGAATAAGGCGTTAGTTTACCTTGAGCATCTAATTATGGAATTTTTGTCAACCAATCAATACATAATCTTGTTGTATGTGTATTTCCTTTTTTAAAAGACACCTTATTTAATATGGTGCACCTGGGTGGCTCAGTCAGTTAAGCATCTGACTCGTGATTCTGGGTGAGGGTTCCAAGAGCAAGCCCTGCATCAGTTCCATGCTCAGCAAGAAGTCTGAGTTTCTGTCCCTCTTCCTCTGCCCCTCCCCTCCTAAAATAAAGAAATCTTTTTGTTAAAAAAGTAAAGATGCCTTATTTAATATATATCTTGATTCATCAACATTGAATTCATGGTCAACAGCATATAACTGATGTGCCTGAACAGAGCTTTATAAGCTAAGTCGTATCACAGCCTTCTTGCACTTAGACACACCAGACAGCACTTCAGCCCTACGCCTAGGGGACCATTGTAAACAGTAAAATCACCAACAAAAAGCACAAAAATTATGAAAAGCCCAGTACTAAGTGGACTATGATGAAAAGGACTTTGTTGAGAGCTGAAGAAGGCAGAGCACCATCTTTGTTTTCCCTCGGACAGAAACATCATCTTTGGGAAACAGTGGGAAAATTATCCTCATTCCACCTATGTCTGCAAATGACCATGAGAGTGCCAGGAGTATTGACCTGGGGGTTATAAATAAATTTCAGTGGGTAGGAAAATTTGCAAATATGAAATCTTTAAATAATGAGAAACTATCGTTTTAGTTCATGCCTATGAATTTTGGGTAGGCTTTTAACATGGATAGTTGAGAAGGAAGGGTATTTGGTAAGAGACAATGATCTCAACAAAATTATGATCATGGGCAACTTTATGGCTAGAATTCCTGGAGTATATTTCAGGCAGAAACTAGGAATAAGAATGGCAAATCAGGATAGAAATACAGACAAGAAGTGTTGAATTCTTGGGGAACTTGGATTTCACATCCAAGCAGAGTTTCAAACTTTTTATGTGGATGTAGAGCCCCCTCCTCATCCAAAGGATTCCTTTGAAATCCAGCATCACAATGTATGAACAAGGAGCAGATCTAGTTACAAAGCATGTGAGGGTCCTGTTTCAGTCAAAGGCCACCCAGGAAAAGTGAATACATTGCTGGTATTTGTAACAGAGTGAACATGGGACATGCATTTGATGCACAGGTGCTGAAAATCTGAGAATCAGAGAGGGGATGGAGAAACACCTGGAAGCTATCTGGAAACCATAATCATATTTAGGACAAAGAACTGGGGAGGGGAGAGAAAGTGGTGTTAGTTGGCACCAAGGCACCAGCAGTATAAAGAGAATGTGAAACCAGATGAATCTGTTCTGTGTACCCGGAACTGAAAAAAAAAAAAAAAAAAGAGAAAGAAAGAAAGAAAGAAAGAAAGAAAGAAAGGAAGTAGTCTTTACAGTAGACTGCCTTTGCCAGGAGTTCCTGCCAGTGCTTCCAATAGGCTAAACATTTCCAGAAGGCAGCTGACTTGAGTCTAGGAAATGCGTCCTATGACATGTGGAAGCCAGCATAGCAGGAAAAACATGAGGAATGGTTCCAGGGACAAATAGGCCCAGCACCAGTAGAGAACTGAGCCACACATGTCCCACCTCTCTTCAGTTTGAATACAGTTAATGTGGAAAATCTTTGCATTAAGCAATGCAGAATCATTGGCTTATTTTAGCACATAGCATAACATGATCTATATGCCTCATGCTATAATATTAAAGAGATCAAGAGGAAAAATATTTATATATGTAATGGAGATCCAAAATTAGAAAGTTAAGTCACTGTCCATTTAATGGAAAGTTCACTAAGTGTAAGTTGCTCTCAAAATCAAAAGGACAACTGAACACATTCAATTAAAAAAATGTAGATCTTTAGATTCCAAATTCACTGCACTTTTACTGAAACATTAGAAGTTAGGGTTTCAAAATATCAAGTTGAGTGAAGTTGTGAATATCTTTTTAAGTAAGTGTACTTCTTAATTATATCATTTAACTATTCTTTCTCATGTCCCTTTGGCTGGCCAAAGGATTTTTAGCTTTAGCAACTTGTTACATGTCTTCAGGATAGTTCCTTGATCAAATACTGTTTTTATAATTAAACCTCTAATCTTGGGCAGTTGATTTACTGGCCAAATGGAAAAATTAAAGCCATCAAACATTAATGCTTTACAATTTAATATGTTCACTTATTTTCATTTCCTGAGACAACCAATTAGAGTAGTCAGAATTTTAGGAATAATCATAGCTCCAATTGTCTCATCTACTGTCAAATCTCCTTTTCTTAGTTGGCAACTGTATAAGCATTGATTTAAAAACTTTAGAGGGGGGCAGCCCCAGTGGCACAGCGGTTTAGTGCCACCTGCAGCCTGGGGTGTGATCCTGGAGACCTGGGATCGAGTCCCACGTTGGGCTCCCTGCATGGAGCCTGCTTCTCCCTCTGCCTGTGTCTCTGCCTCTCTCTCTCTCTGTGTCTCTATGAATAAATAAAGAAAAATTTTTTTAAAAATCTTTAAAAAATAAAAACTTTAGAGGGAATATGTCCAATGTACAGACCTTAAAAGACCAAAAGTTACAGTGATCACAGCTTGATGAGCCTCCTGGTGGTAGACTTGTACGAATTTTACTTATTCTAGGACAAAGCAGACTTACCATGGAACCAGCAACCATATGGAAAATCATTTGGTGGCCATATTGCTTATGCAAAGCTAGATTTTATTTCACATAGACATTTTGTTTCTGACCAAAATATACAAGATATGGAACTCTACCAAGGAGTAGGTCTAGGTGGCTGAAAGAAGATGAAAGGAATTTGAACTTCTGTTTTCTTCACATTCAAAAACAAAGAAAATCCAGGTCATTCATCTGTGGTTTGCTTACTTAAATTGACCTTGCATATGGCATCCATTCGTCCTCAGCATTAGAGACAGCCATGCATCAAATACAAACAAGTTTTTCCTCATAGTCAACTATTACCATGTTTTCTACATTCATCTCATGGAATGAAGGTGACTAAACAGTTTGATAAAGCAGTTTATTATTAATAAAACATGTACTATATGCACATATTAATTATGGGTTCTAAGTGTGACACATAATATAGTTGTCTTTTTAAAATTAATTGTCAGGTAAGTGCCTTTTCCTTTGTAGTAGAGCTTCAATAGACATTTGCTAATTTGACTTATTTAAATTCCATTACCAGATAAATTAAGTTTCAGTTTTAAATACTTTATTAAAAAAATAAAAGTACCATATACCTTGTGATTTAGAAAATTAAGAGAAAATAACTAATTTATGTATGCCACCACTCCTGTCAAAAGTTAGAATTAAGTGGTAGATTTGGCAGCTTTCAGGGACAGAGTGTTACAGACAGCCAATCTAAATAATTAATACTTCTCATATTTACTTAAAAATTGATAAACATTAATATTACCTTTGTTTGCTTCTATTTGGACATATCATATCAGAGGACTGTTAGAAATGCGTATTTTGGCATGTGGTACTAATCCATTGCTAGGGACACATGGAGTGCTGCATGGCCAAATTGGAGCTGACATTAGGAGTAGACTTATTTGAAGAGCTGTTGTTGACCTATGATAAGTACTATAAATTCTGGGATGAGTTATTTTTAAATGTATTGTATTTCTTTACATATTTATTAATTGACCCCCAAATTGAAATGTTTGTTTTTAAGATGTCTATGATGGGAGATAATGGCCCCAAAGATAGCCACACCTTAATCCTTGCAACCTGTGAATGATTTATGTTACATGGCCAAAGAGACTTTGCCAATATGATTAAGATTAAGAACCTCAAGATATGGAGACCATCCTGGATTACCTGGGTAGGTAGATCCAGTTTAATCACATGAGTGCTTAGAAGTAAATAACCTTTTGCAGCTGTGGTCAAGAGCTGTTAGCATGTGAAGGATTTGATATCTCATTGCTGCTTCTGAAAAGTAGGGGGTTATGTGTAAATACCATAGAAATGCCTCCCCTAGAACTGCTTACAGAAAGAGATGTAGCCCTGCTAACACTCTCTTTCAGTGAGACCTGTGTTAGAATTCTGTCTTGTGGAAATAAGATATTTATGCTATTTAGGATCACTAAATTTGTGGTACTTTGTAAATTTCAGCAATAATATCTGAATACAATTCATTACTAATTTACTTTCTCATACTTCCCTAGCCACAATATTTCATCAGAAGGAAAATTTCAAAAAATGAAGATTGTATTTTATCTCTTAAAAGATGAAGAAAAAGTGTGGAGGGGTGCTCAGTGAGATTAAAGGAGAAAACATTTTGGAACACAGGTCTCCTAGTGTCTGATCTATTGTGCCACTCTGTTTTTCCTTCATATTACCTTAAATATGTCCTTTTATCTTTATATACCTTGAAAACATGAGCTATTTTTTATATGAGATCATTATTTTCAAGGGAAACAAGAAGTTGTAGCTACAGATGGGCTCCTGGTGGCAGGAAGCTGAGGTTTTGCAATCTATTCAAGTAGGAAAAAAGGTGTTTCCCCTTCCATGATGGAAGGTAATCAATATGAATCAACCTGACGTCAGGTAGCAGGCTGATCCATCTGGGTAATGGTGCATTACGAGGAATTCAGTGTTAGCCTCTGCCATTAGCAGATTAGATATTCAGCAGTGGCTATAGCCAGACAAGCCCTGGTGAGTGGAAGTTCAGGTTACTGGGCTCATGCATAACCTCCATCACTACCATTATGGTCAGTTTCTTCATAAGACTATTGGTCAGTGACAGGAGTAGGTGAGAAAGGTGGCAGATTGATTTCCATCCTATCTACCTTATTAAAATCCTCCTCTGTTGAGGTCACCCTCTGGTGAACATTAGGGACACAAAATCTTCATATTCTGTACTATTTTGAGATATTTATCTACATGTCTCTTCCCTAAACCTACTTGTTGCTAATTTTCCAATCATGTTCCTTCTAAGTCCCTGACTATCCATCCAAATTATTAGCCACAGTTCATAGTCCAATGTAGAGTCATATGTCTGGTCATGTCTCCTTCCCAGCAAAATAAACCATCAGATAGTCTGCTCAAAGTTCTTCCCAGGGACTATCTCCTTGTCCTTCAGGGCCAATTCAAAGTGGGACTGTCATGCTGTAGCTGTCCACTATTGGAGGGTTTTGGCACACTGTATATAACCATCTGTAAACCAAGCCTGATTTGTTGCTTCCTCAGTCATTGCTTGTCAAGAATCCCTCATAAAGTAATAGGAGAGCATTGGAGAGGTAAGGTAATGTGGGTAGCTAAAGAAGGGGCTAATGGTATTTACATGAGCTATTTCCTCATGCAACTTGTTCCTTGAAGACCTGTTTGAGCATGTCTTGTATATACCACTTCATTTTGGTGAAGGATTGCTGCTGCATACAACCAAATTTATAGTTTGATGGGAAAGATAAACACCTAGCTCACGATGGGAAGCTTTGTGGCAATTTTGTTTCCTTTGGTTAGGAATTCACTAAGACCTATTTCCATAGCCAGCAATCATAACTTCAGAGGTCAAAATGTGGCAATGGGATGGATTCCAGTCACTGTCAACAATTTTATTTCCTGCCCCTACTACTTCAGACTCCTCTGGTTTCGAAATCACAATTGTAAAAGGAGGAATACTTCCACCAAGGGAAAAAGACAATGATTCTATTAAGTTTGAGACTACCACCTAGCTAATTTGGTACTCTTCCCTTTGGGGAATGGTGCTTAATTCCCTTCTCCTTCAATGTGAACTGGTTTTAGCTGGCTTGCTTCTAATATGGAATACAAAAGAATTTATGTTATGTCATTTCCAAAAGTACACTATAAAAAGACTGAAGCTTCTGTCTTGGGAATTCTTGCATGTTCCCCCTCTCTTCAGTCACTTACCCTTGGGAAGCCACATACTACCTTACAAAGGCATTTATGGAAGCCTATCAAGACATTCATGTGGTAAGGAAATGAAAACTCTGACCAACAACTAGCAAGGAATTGAAGCCCTCCCAACCAAGACATCTGTGATCTTGGAAATGGATCCTTTTTCATCTGGGTCTTCAGATGAGTCCAAAGCCAGAGCTGACAGCTTAACAACCACCCCAGGAAAAGTTTCCAGCCAGAATGTCCCAGCTAAGCAGCCTACAGATCCCCGACAGACAGAAACTATGAGATAATATTCAATGTTTAAATCTACTAAATTTTGGTTACTTTATTATGTAGCAACAGATCACTAATACTAACCAATATTAAAAATCATCAGAGAATGAAGCGTATGGCATTTGATCTTCAACTGTATACAGGTCAGTGGAAGGTCGGATTGCATAGGAGGATCTTATGGGTATTTTCATGTGTCTGCTGGCCATCTGTATGTCTTCTTCAGTAAAATGTCTATTCAGAGTCTCTGCTCATTTTTTAATCATATTGTTTTGTTTTGCTTTTGCTATTTAGTTGTATGAGTTCTTTAAATACTTTGGATATTAACCCCTTGTCAGATAGGATTTGCAAATATTTTCTTCCCTTCAGTAGGTTACTTTTTCATTTTGTTGGTGGTTTCCTTTGCTATAGAGGTTTTTTTAGTTTCACGTAGTTTCACTTTTTTAGTTTTGCTTTAGTTACCTTTGATCATGGTGTCAAATCCAAAAAAAAAAAAATCATCTCTAAGACCTATATCTAGGTGCTTACCACCTATTTTTTCTTCTGGGAGTTTTATGATTTCAGGTGTTACATTTAAGTCTTCAATCTATTTTGAGTTTTTTGCTTATGGTTTATGATCGTGATCCAGTTTCATTGTTTTGCATATGGCTGTCCAGTTTTCCCAGCACCATTCGTTGAAGAGACTGTCCTTTCCCCTGGAGTTGCATTTTGGCCCTCCTGATTCTGATCTTCCATACTTTAGCATGACTTGCTAAATTCAGACTTTCTGCTTCTTGGTCCCGCATATGTATTGGTAATGGACAGTTTCTTTAAAGGTAGCTCAATAAAAAAGAACTGGATCTCTTCAAGTAAAAGATTTCCTTTTGACATATCTCCTAAATGCTGGTCATTATTCTGTGTAATAATTTGTAGAAGATTCCTTCAAAATAGGCTCACTAGCTCTCTTCCTATCTCATAGCATTTAAAATTGATTGAATATTTACTGATTATTTATATAGAAAATCGTAGGCTTCAAATCAAATATTTTTCCAAATCAAGTTATTTAGAGGTCGGCAGATTATTAACACCTTCTATTTGAATGGTGCTTTATAATTTAAAACTCTTCCAAAGAATTATTTATTGTCTTGGATGTTACTAACAGTTAAATAGCTATGTTTTAGAAAATACAGTCAACATTAAAAAAAAATACATGTGTGTTCCTTCCTTTCTAGAAATTTCTAGTGTAAGTACTTTATTATTCTCCCCCTTTTAAAAATATTGTCTCATTTCCTATTTGAAAAATGTCAAAAAATATTTTATTGAGTTCCAGATATATGGTTAGTATGAAATTCTAAGAAATTTAATGGGAGATTCAAGTTTAATTCTTTAACATAAGACTCCTTTGTCTGAGATCCATGTTCTCACAAATGGTAACATGACCAGGAATGGCATTTTGAGCAGAAAAAATTTGATCTTAGCAATAATAATGCCCTTAAAAATGATGTAGAACTTAGCAGACAGCAGACACAATGAAAGTTATGGAAAGACTGTTCTGTGAAAAGCTTTAGCAACCAGTGGAAGATATTCCTTTATATTTTGTTTATAGCCTTTTCTTTTTCTTTCAGAAATTGTCTTTTGTTTTTATATAAAGACTCACAGTAGTACTGAGAGCCCTTGCACAGCTATTGTTTTTGTTTTCCTTCTGAAAATTGTTGTATATATTCAAGTAACCCAGGGAGGCAGGACAATTTTATCCTTTTCTTTCATCAAGTCTGACTTCACCATTACATGTTGTTTCCATCCTCAGTATTCTCTCAGGCAATTATTGAAAAATTCACTTTCAATTTCCTTTATTTTTTTTTATACTTTCATTTGCTGTCATGCATCTCTCACTTTTCAGAAGTGCTTTCACTTTAAGAGAACAAACAGCTAATAGTTGCCTGACTCCATGCTTTGCCATTTTGTTTTAGAGCATCCTCTTGGAATTTAAGTAGACTAATCTGTCTAAATAAAAAGGCATATCAGATTTCACTGTCTCCTGACCTACTCATAAACAATCAGATACTCTCTTATCTCACTTTGAAAAAGAAAAGGAAAGAAATAGATCTTTTCTGTGCTCTGATAACTCTAGGTTTATCTGAGACTGTAGCACTTGATCATCTGTGATAGTTATGGAGCATTAGCTACTCCATTTAAGAATAGCTCATGTTTACAAATTCACTTAGTGACTAAATTTCTCATTTTTTTATTGGCTTAAAGGTAGACTGTTTCTCTTAGCAATAAAAACACTTTTTAGGATGCTCTTTTCTTTCAAGGTGATACTTTTTATATTTGTGTAGAACTATTCTCCATATTTTTAATGAGAAAATAAAAAAGATTTTACATCAGTAAATATAAAGACAGAGAAGGTTAGAAGTAGAAATAACTGAATCCATTGCTTTTTTTCTATTTTAAAATACTCAGTGAAGTTGTTTTATTAAGTCATCTCATTGCTTTAAGTACATATTAAGCTATCCAAACAAATGCCAGTCCACTCTAAAAATCCAAACAAAATCTGCTACATCCAAGACCAGCTGCTTTTTTGTATGTATGTTTGATATATGCATGTGTATTTGTATTTTTGATTCAAACAGATTTCTGGATCTTCTTTGCTCATGCTTTCTTTAGATTGAATAGTCATCCAAGTCCTGTCTGATAATTATTTCTTCAACTTTCTGAGACCCACTTCTTCCTTTCCAAACCCAAATTTAGTCCTTACCTACGACGTTACAGCTGGTTGCCCCGAGTTCATTATTATTTCACAGCGATGCCAATTTAAATTCACTGAAAACTTATCTGATCAGAAATGGTCACTGGCTGCCATAAGCTACAGGATGAAGTTCATCTTGTCAAGGGGAACCTTGGTATCTTTTCCAACATGATGTCCAACTATTACACACCCACAAAATTCTACTACTTCTATCAGGCTTGTAACTTCATTGCATTTTAAGGTGTTTTTTCCATATCCAAGTCCTTGGCACTTAGCATTTACTCCTTTTCTCCAATTCTTTAAATTAAACAAAATTTTTAAATACAAAATTTTTATCAAAGCAACATACTTAAAAATATTGCCGAAGGGGCAGCCCCAGTGGCTTAGCGGTTTAGCACCGCCTTGGGCTCAGGGCGTGATCCTGGAGACCAGGGATTGAGTTCCATGTCAGGCTCCCTGCATGGAGCCTGCTTCTCCCTCTGTCTCTGTCTCTGTCTCTGTCTCTGTCTCTCTCATAAATAAATAAATAAATAAATAAATAAACAAACAAACAAATAAATAAATAAATAAAATCTTTAAAAAAATATTGCTGAAGAACATAAAATGTGAAAACAGCAATCTCTTACATTTTTCTATTTCATCCAAAATATTGCTTACCAGCATAAACCATCCTCAACTCATATGGCTACTTCTCATTTACAAACATTTTCCTAAATAATGTTTATATTGGTACATGTTGACAAAAGTATTTTAGGCACTACTTCTTGATTTCCCATCTTGTAAGTGATGACTTCACTCTCTTCTCTTCCTCAATATATTTTTTTTCTACTTTTGAGTCAAGGAATAAATTATGATCTGCCTCCTTTTTATGCACCCTTTTCCCCCCTGAGGTTAACAATTATTTCATTTTCTTGACTTTTTAATGTACCTACTAAAAATTTTCAAGTCCTCAAACATTCTGCCACCTGCCTATCTAAAATATTTTCTGTATGCTGTCTTCCAATTCCATTTTCTTTTCTTGGAGTCACCATTCCTAGGCCTTTTTCTTCAGTTCCAATCTAGACTGGTTACTCTTTAGGCTTCTTCAACTGCTATCATCTGAATATTATCTTTGCCTCTATGACAGATTGTTTTCTTGCCAAATCCTAAATTTTATATCCTCATTTTATGGTTCACACTGTTCAACAGGTTCCCAATAGAGGGAACATTTAAAAATAAATCTTTTTGAGGCATCACATGTCTCAATTCTTTCGTCTATCTTCATGGTATAGAATTCTATATTGAAAATAATTTCACTCCAATGATTAAAGCAGGAACCTCCATTTTGAGCAAAAGTTGTTGGCAGAATAGGAGGACTCTAGGGTCATCTTTTCCCATGAACACTAGCCTGAAGATGGACAAAACAAACTCCACAACTAAAGGGAGAGAAGAAAACACATGGAAGAACATAGGAGGTGTGGAGATGTGGTTCAGGGGAGAAACAGACATTGTGGTTGGTTTAGAGGGAGGGAGCCATGGTCCTGAAGAAGAGAGGGAGAAAGAGCAAGAGAGAGAGAGCATGAGAGAGGAGCACGCAGGAGAATGCACAAGGAGAACATTTCCCCAAAGCCGCTGGCTAGGAAAATGAGAAGTACTGATTTTTGGAGTTCTTACAACCAACAGGACTTAAAGCCTGGAGTTTTAAAGGTCAGTGGGCTTGACTGGGATAGAGACCTCAGGGCACTGCCCTGCTACTGTAGAGAAGGCAGGCAAACAGCCCAGGGACAGGTGGTTTGGAAAGTGCAACTTAAAGAATGCCTGGGACACACAGTGGGGAGAGTATGCACTCTTCTGGGAGTACTCCACTGAGGGCAGCGCTCACAGTGACCCTCTCTGGGAACGAGGGAGCTGGCTGGCACCATTCCCTCCCCAGTCCTTCTGCACAAACACAGAGCCACCTGTGGGAAGCAGCACAGCACCAACACAGGCTGCCTAACTTGTTCACACCAAGTCATACACCCCAAGGCTCTGGTGGGACCGTCCTTCTCAGTCTAGGTAGTCTCAGTCCCAGTGCCATGGGCCCTCCATCCCCAGAAGAGCAGCAGAAGCCCCCGCCCACCACATTTCCCAGCCAGAGAGTTGTGCAGGGCTTCAGCTCTCCTGGAAGTAGTGCCAAGTCTCATCTCACAGGCAGGCCAAGCCCACCTGGGTGAAACTCACCACCATCTGGCCAAGGACCAGACGCTGTGCCCTGCAGGCCCCGAGAAACTCTCAGAGGACTGACTCAAGGAAAGGAGCAGCCCAACGCAGCGGCCAAGGGCTCGCAGCACACACCCGACCTTGTGTAACCTCCTCTTCATGAAGATGTTACTCTCAGGAGCAGGACATGGGCAGGCTTTCCCAACAGGCAGAAGGCAGAGACTTAGACAAAAGCCAAGATGCAGGAATGTATTCCAAATGAAACAAGATAAGGGCACGGCCAAAGATCTGAATGAAACAAATAGAAGTAACGTGCTTGACAGAGACTTTAAAGCAACGACCATAATAATATTCACTGGGCTTGAGAAAAGAATGGAAACTTCTTGCCACAGAGATAAAAGAGTTAAAAAAAATCAGTCAGAGATGAGGAATGCAGTAATGGAGATGAGAAATAGGCCTGATGCAGTGAACAGCAGGCTGTAAGTAGAGGAATGAATCAGTGACATAGAAGACAAAATAATGAAGCCAAACAAAAGACAAGAAGAAGAATTATGGAACATGAGAATAAACTCGGGGAATTCAGTGACTCCATCAAATACCACTCACATTATAGGCGTCATAGAAAAAAAAAGAGAGAAAAGGTACAGAAAATGTTTATGAACAAATAATAGCTGAAAATGTCCCTAATCTGGAGAAGGAAACAGACATCCAGATCCAGGAGGCACAGAGAATTCCCATCAAAATAAAAAAAAGTAGGTCAATACCAAGACATACTAAAATAAATTTGCAAAATATAGTGATAAAGAAAAACATCTTAAAAACAGTAAGACAAAAGAAGTCCTTAACTTACAAGCGAAGATCCATAAGACTAGCTGGAGATTTCTCAACAGAAAACTGGCAAGCTAGAAGAGAGTGACATGATATATTCAAAATACTTAATAGGAAAAATCTGCAGCCAAGAATAGTCTATCCAGCAAGGCTATCATTCATAATAGAAGGAGAAAGAAAGATATTCCCAGATAAACAAAACTAAAGGAGTTTATGACCAACAGACCAGCTCTGCAAGAAATATTAAAGGGGACTCTGAGTGGGGAAAAAGTCCAAAAGTGACAAAGACTAGAAAGGAACAGAGAAAATCTCCAGAAACAATGACAAAACAAGTAATAAATGGTAATAAATACTTTTCTATCAATAATTACTCTGGATGTAAATGGACTAAATGCTCTAATCAAGAGACATAAGGTGTTTGAATGGGTAAAAACAAGATCCATCTATATGCTGCCTACAAGAGACTTATTTCATACCTAAAGACACCTGCAGTTTAAAAGTGAAAGGATAGAGAAACATTTATCAGCAAGTAGATGTCAAAAGAAAGCCAGAGTAGCAATACTCTCATCAGACTAATTAGACTTTAAAACAAACACTGTAACAAGAAATATATCATAAGAAAGATGACAATCTAACATCAAGATCTAACAGTTGTAAGCATTCATGCCCCCAACATGGGAGCACCCAAATATACAAAACAATTACTAACAAACCTAAAGGAACTCATTATTATAATACAATAATAGTAGGGGACTTTAACACCCCACTTACATCAATGTATAGATCACCTAAAGAGAAAATGAGCAAGGAAACGCTGGCTTTAAATGACACACTGGACCAGACAGACTTAACAAATATATTCAGAATATCCCATCCTAAAACAGCAGAATACACATCTTTTCAAGTGCAAATGGGACATTCTCCAGAGTTGATCACACATGAGGTCACAAATCAGAGCTTAACAAGTACAAAAAGAATGAGATCATATCATGCATATTTTGTGACCACAATGCTATTAAATTTGAGATCAACCACAAGAAAAAATTTGGAGACCATAAATACATTGAGGTTAAACAACATGCTACTAAAGAATGAATGAGGGACCCAGGAAATCAAAGAAGAAATTTAAAAATACATGGAAACAAAAATACAATGGTCCGAAACCATATGGCAAAAATGGTCCTAAGAGGGAAGTATGTAGCAATATTGGGCTACCTTAAGAACCAAGAAAAATTTGAAATAAACAACTTAACAATATACTTAAAGGAGCTAGAACAACAACAACAAAAATGAAGCCTAAAGCCAGCAAAAGGAAATAAAGAATAAAGTTAGAGCAGAAATAAATAATATAGAAACTAAAAACATAATAGAACAGATCAATGAAACCAGGAGCTGATTCTTTGAAAACAAAAACAAAAACAAAACCCCTAACCAGACTTATTAAAAAGAAAGGAAAAAAGACCCAAATAAATAAAATCACAAATGAGAGAGCAGGAATAGCAAACAACACCACAGAAATTATAAAAGAATACTGTGAAAAACAATATGCCAACAAATTGGACAACCTAAAAGAAATGGATAAATTCCTAGAAACATATAAACTACCAAAACTGAAAGAGGAAGAAATAGAAAATTTGAATAAACCAATAAACAACAAAGAAATTGAATTAGAAATTTTAAAAAATTTTAAACAACAAACAAAAGTCCAGGGCTGAGTGGCTTCATAGGTGAATCTTACAAAAATTTAAAGAAGAGTTAATACCTATTCTTCTCAAACTATTCCCAAAAACAGAAAAGGAAGGAAAACTTCCAAACTTATTCTATGAGGACAGCATTACCCTGATACCAAAACCAGACAACAACTCCATTAAAAGTGATAACTACAGGCCAATATCCCTGATGAATATGAATGCAAAAATCCTCAATAAAATAGTAGCAAACTGAATTCAACCACATGTTAAAGAATCATTCACCACTATTAAGTGGCATTTATTTCTGGGCTACAAGGGTGGTTGGATAATTGCAAATCAACCAATGTGAAACACCATGTTAATGACAGAAAAGGTAAGAATCATATAATCCTCTCAAAAATGCAGAAAAAGCATTTGATAAAGTACAATATCCATTCATGTTAAAAACCCTCAACAAAGTAGAGTTAGAAGGAATATATCTCAACGTCATAAAGGCCATACGTGAGAAACTCTCAGTTAATATCATCCTTAATGGGGAAAAACTGAGAGCTTTTCCTCTATAGTCAGGAACATGACAGGAATGTCCACTCTCACCACTGCTACTTAACAAGTACTAGAAGTCCTAGCCTCAGCAATCAGACAAAAAAAAAAAAAAAAAAAGGAAAAAAGGAAAAAAAATAAAAAAGAAAGAAAGAAAAGGCATCCAAATGGCTAAGGAAGAAGGAAAACCTTCATTATTTGCAGATGACATGATATTATATATAGAAAACCCAAAAGACTCCTCCAAAATATTGCTAGAACTGATACATGGATTCAGTACAGTCACAGGATGCAAAATCAACATACAGAAACCTGTTGCATTTCTATCTACCAATAATGAAGCAGTAGAAAGAGAAATGAAGGAATTGATCCAATTTACAATTGCACCAAAAACCATAAGATACCTACGAATAAACCTAACCAAAGAGGTAAAGGACCTGTACTCTGAAAACTCTAAAACCTTGATGAAAAATTGAAGATTACACAAAGAAATGGAAAGACATTCCATGCCCATGGATTGGAATAACAGACATAGTTAAAATGCCGCTACTACCCAAAGCAATCTACATACTTAATGCAATCCTTATGAAAATACCACCAGCATTTTTCACAGAGTTAGAACAAACAATCCTAAAATTTATATGGAACCACCAATACCCCCAACAACCAAAGCAATATTGAAAAAGGAAAGCAGGCTGGAAGCATTATGATTTCAGACTTCAAGTTACATTACAGAGCTGTAGTGATCAACACAGTCTAGTACTTGCACAAAAATAGACACATAGATCCATGCAACAAAATAGAAAATCCATAAATGAACGCACAACAATATGGTCAATCAATGTTTGCTAAAGCAGGAAAGAATACCGAATGATAAAGACAGTCTATTAAATAAATGGTGTTGGGAAAACTGGAGAGCTATATGTAAAACAATGAAACTGGACCACTCTCTTATACCAGACACAAAAATAAATTCAAAATGGATGGAGAACCTAAATGTGAGACAGGAAACCATCAAAATCCTGGAGGAAAGGAGAGGCAGTAACTTCTTTGACATTAATTGTAGCAACTTATGATATATCTCTTGAGGCAAGGGAAATAAAAGCAAAAATGAACTATTGGAACTTCATCAAAATAAAAAGCTTCTGCATAGTGAAATGATCAACAAAACTAAAAGGCAGCCTACAGATGGGGGAAGATATTTGCAAATGACATATCTAATAGAAAGTTAGTATCCAAAATATATAAAGAACTTATCAGTACCCAAACACAAAAACAAATAATCCAGTTAAGAAATGGGCAAAATATATGAATAGACATTTTCCAAAAAAGACATACAGATGTCTAACAACTACTTAAAAAAATATTCAGCACCACTGACCATCAGGGATAAATACACATCAAAACCACAATGAGATACCACCTCACACCAGTGAGAATGGGGAAAATTAACAATACATGAAACAACAAATGTTGGAGAGGATATGGAGAAGTTTTTACTATATAAAAACCACGATCTGCAGAAGCACCCTAAAATCATCGGAATTGCTGAAGCACTATATGTGAATATTTACTCCAAATGGAATAAAGACTATCTCAGTTTATATAGTAATGAAGCAGTAAATTAAATAGTGGTGTAAATAAAATCTGTAAATGATTTTGTATTGATTTTTTTTCTAAAGAAAACAAACTTCAAGCATATGCAATTTTAAGATAAGCTGAATTTCTTGGTCTCTGTATGCAATAAATCTTGATTAAATCTGAGAATCTTGGAGAACTGTGTATACTTTCATTATCATTTTGAACATGGCTAAAAAGTGATTCTTCAGAGAAATGCAAGGTGCCGGATTGGCAGCCTCACTTTGATCCTCGCTGTGTCCTTTGGCAAGAGTATTATTCTTTTGGAGACAAAGCCTCTAATCCTTACAGAGCCCAGAACAATCAGGGTAGGAAGCACATATTCCCCAGTGAAGCACTGAGGATATTGGTAAGAAGACTACGCTTGTTTTCATCTTGTAGTTATATCTGAAATCATGCATTATTTTATTAGGGACACAATGTTGCAGTAAGGTCTCAGATTTTTTTTTTAAGATTTTATTTATTTGTTCATGAGAAACAGAGAGAGAGGGAGAAAGAGAGAGAGAGAGAGAGAGAGAGGCGGAGACACATGCAGAGGGAGAAGCAGGCTCCATGCAGGGAGCCCGACGTGGGACCCCATCCTGGGTCCCCAGGACCAGGCCCTGGACTGTAGGTGGCGCTAAACCGCGGAGCCACCGGGGCTTCCCAGGTCTCAGATTTAATACATTCTAAAGTACACCCTGTCTTTTCATATTGTACCTTTGTACCTTTAGAAAAGTGTTCCAGCATTCTATGAAGATCAATGCCTCTGAATGGTGCTATATGTATTATAATCAGTGGATCTCATGGCCTTGTATCGATTCTCCTCTTTAGTTGTTACTATATGAACTATCCCTTATAACCTGTGCCTTTAGTGTGAACAAGCTAATGATTTTCAGTATATACTAGGGAGGGGCATCAATCAAACATACCCCTGTACTACTGGATATGATAGTTACTCCCCCAAATTTATAGTTAACAAAAAATAACTATGATAAATATTTAAAAATTATGAAAGACAAATTGGATATAATGGGTCACAAGATGAATAATTTCAGGATCTTTGGGAATTATAAAAAAGAACTAAATGGAAATAGGACTAAAAATATACAAAATAAAATATTTTATTGGATAATTTTGATAGCACATTGGACATAATAAAAAAGACCAATTGTCCTGAAGACACATGTAAATCCATTTCTTTTTTTTTTTTTTTCATGTAAATCCATTTCACATAGCACTGAGGGGAAAAAGTTTATAAAAAATTATAAAGAGCTTCAAATGACTCGTGAGAATATGTCAAGCAATCAAACACACATATAATCAGAGTCACAGGACAGGAAAGAGAATGAGACAGAAAAGACTGCCTGAAAGACATGGTTACAAATTTTCCAAATTTGTTTACGAATAGCAACCTACAAAAGCAGAAAGATTAGTCAACTCCAGAAGGGAAAAACACAGAGAAAACCAATAAGTAGGCCCATCAATCAAATTGTTGAAATCCAGAGGTAAAGATAATCTTTAAAGCAGCTACAGAAAAAAAAAAAAAAAAACACATTACATAGAAAAAGAATAAAAGAACAGCAACTGACTTCTTATTAGAAAAAATTGGGGTCAAGACAATAATAACAACTTTAAAGTGCTTGGTGAAAAAGAAAACACCTGCCGACCTAAAATTCTCTATGACACAAAAATATCTTGATAAAATGAAGGTGAAGTAAAACATTTCCCGATAAAATTGGGAGATTGTGTTACCAGTAAAGGAAGTTATTTAGGCTGAAGGGAAATGATACCAGATAGAAACTCAGATTTATAGGAAGTCAGAAAAAGCCTTGGAAATGGTAAAGATGAGTGAATATAAAAGGTCCTCTTTCTTTTCTTAAATTTCTCAAAGGCAATTGATTGCTTAAAGAAAAATTATAGCAATGTTTATGAGGTTTATAACATAAATAGAAGAAAAAATAATAGCAATAGCCAAAGGGTGGAAGTAAGTTTAAATAGAATTATATTTTTGAAAATGCATAATATTAAACATAGAATAGTGTAATATTAATTTGAAGTAGATTATATTGTATTAAATAAGAATACTGCAATCCCTAGAGAAATTTCCTTAAAAGTAATAAAATACATGAATAAAATAAAATAAAAACATGAATTCAGGGGGTAGAATACTAGAATATTAAGTCATTCCATAAGAAGACAGGAAAGGAGAAACAAAGAAACAAAAACAGAGGGCAGGCACTTAAGAAACAAAACAAATGAACAAAGAAAAAAGAAGACAAAAAAAACCCCACACTCTTAATTGTAAAGAACTGATAGTTACAGAGGGTAAATGTGTGGGGCAATGGTGCAGGGAATTTCAAGTATACTTATCATGACGAGCAATGAATAGAATTGTTGAATCACTATTAATTTACACCTGAAACTAATATAACATTGTATGTTAATTACACTGGAAATAAATTTTTAATGAAAAAATTAATAAATAAAAATTTAAAAAGATACAACTCTATGCTGTTGACAGGGGATATTTCATACATTAAGACACAAACAGGTTCATGATATACTCTCCAGAAGATATATCAGGCAAACACCAGACATAGTAAAGCTTGTAAGCTATGTTAATATCGGACACCATTTCAGGTTTACCAGAAATAAAGTCATTTCATAATGATAAAAATGGCACAGCATAGTAACTAAAATCAATAATACTATATTATATACTTCAAAATTGCTAACAGACTAGATCTTAAATGTTCTCACCGTGCGCACGCACACACATACACACACACACACACACACACACACGATAATTATGTGATATGATAGATGTGTTAGCTAAAGCTACAGTGGTAATCATATTGCAATACATAAATGTATCAAGGCAACAGGCTCTACATTAGATTTACACAATGTTAAATATAAATGAGATCCTGATTTTAAAAATCAATGAGGAAGATATTAGAATTCTAAATGTATATATACCTAATAACAGAAAAATATGCAAACATATTTGAAGATTTTTAATATCCTTTTTTGGTAATGAATAGAACAGCCAGTAAAGAGATGGAAGACAGATACAAGCTATCAACAACTTAACCTCACTGACATTTATAGAATAGAACACCAAACTACTCGATTATTTTAATCTCTTGGAGACAGATGCATTTTGGAATCCAAAATTATTTGCATTTTGAGAAAGATTACTTGGTACACATAATATGCAGGTCCATGCTCTCTTACTCATAATTACCCCAAAAGCTCTGAAAACTAAATTTTCATCAGCTTGGAGACAAAGATTTTTTGGAAGCAGAATTTGACCTGCCATGAAGCATGGGTTATGTCTCAGCTTCCTCTCAGCTGTAAGTGATGCCGCAATTCACTGACATTTCAATGTTTGTCTTATTTTATAGTTTTGTAATTAACTATACCATGAACAGTTTGAAATAGCTAAAGATGTCCCTGTAGGTAACAGAAATAGGAAAAGAGGCATCTGCCAATACCTAGGGAGCACCAAGTGAGGATATTACAGAGGCTTCAAAACAAGCATTCAGTTGAAGACTTGTTTGTTTCGTGTTACTGTTACTAATGAAAAGACTGTATCAGTGGAAGTGCACTTAAGCTAGAAAAAGGCTCACAGTGAAGAAATGCTGAACATGAACAATGATGTGCCTGTTGTGCATTCCTTCAAGGGAAAATTAGGAGATGAGAATATTACTGAAATAGTTTAAAATATAGTGAGGCAGGTGGATAATTGTGAGGATGATGCTGACTGTGGGAAAAAAAATTCTCTGGATGATATGGTGAAACTGTAATCAACTGTAATTGCTGGCCTTGAACAAAACATGAGGTCAGAGCAGTTGAAACAATTAAAAAGAAAATCTGCTTGGGTAAAACCCCATGTTAATAGCTCAGGTAACATTGAAAAAAGCTTTATAAGACTATCTTCCTTGAAAACCTTGCACTGTGAAAGACATCTGTCCCAAAAGACCACAAAACTACATTATTCCATTCACTTGAAAGTCCAGAATAAGAAAATCTAAAGGTAGGTTCATGGTTGCTTAGGGTTTAGGTGAGATGGGGAGAGAGGGGTGATAGATAAAATAATCCGTTTCTTTGTAACATGATGAAAATGTTCAAAAATTGGTGATGGTTGAACATCTCTGTGAATATACCCCAAACCACACTAAATTGAACATTCTGAATGTGTGAACCGAACAGCATGTGAATATTTCAACAAGGCCGTTAAAAAGAAAGGCTAAGCCGTAGTTCAACTCTGAAGAATCACTTTTTAGCCATGTTCAAAATGATAATGAAAGTAGTATACACAGTTCTCCAAGATTCTCAGATTTAATCAAGATTTATTGCATACAGAGACCAAGAAATTCAGCTTATCTTAAAATTGCATATGCTTGAAGTTTGTTTTCATTAGAAAAAAATCAATACACAATCATTTACAGATTATATTTACACCACTATTTAATTTACTGCTTCATTACTATATAAACTGAGATAGTCTTTTAATTATTCCATTTGGAGCAAATATTCACATATTGTGCTTCAGCAATTCCGATGATTTTAGGGTGCTTCTGCAGAATGTGGTTTTTATATAATAAACTGTTATGCATATAGCACTTAAAAATTTCTGACTTTTGAGGCACTTGGGTGCCTCTGCCGGCTAAACGTCTGCCTTCAGCTCAGGTAATGATCCCAGAGTCCTGGGATGGAGCCCCTCTTTGGGCTCCCTGCTCAAAGGGGAGTCTGCTTCTCTCTCTCCCTTTGCCATTCCCCCTGCTATGGTTCTCTGGCTCTCTCTATTTCACTCAAATAGATTTGAAATAAATTTAAAGATAAATAAAATTTTTTTTAAAAATTCTGACTTTTGAAAAGGTATTTGTCCCCAGGGTATTGTAAACAGAATGTGGGCCTGCATGATATCACCTCCCCAGAGGGTTCTGGGTCTTCAGCCTGTAACCAGTAGCTCCATAAATAGATTCTCTTCAGGTAATATTTTGCAAACAAGTTTGTACCAGGCTTTTTAAAACATTTTTAAAGAATTTTTAGATTTCAAAAATGCAGGAAAGAAATTATTGGTTGTTACTTTGACAATCTATATCAACGTTGTCCAAAAGATATGTGTTTATAAGTTTTTATTTTCCAATAGCCATATTAAGACAAATAAGAGAAACAGATGATATTAAATGTAATGATAGTTGTATTTAGCCCAGTATATTAACAACATTGTCATTTCAACATGTAATCAATACAAAAATTGTTTAGATATTTTTTTCATCTTCTGTGTTTTAAATCTGGTGCATTTTCTTTACCCTTACTGGGCAACTGAGTAATTTCAAAAGTTTAAGAGCTATCTATAATTAATGGTTATCCTTTTAGGCAGTGCAGAGCTATGTAACTAGAGATGTAGCTAATGTAGCATGGTATCTGCATTGGTGAAAAACCTCAAGTTCTACAAAATTGTGCAATAAACATAACAGGATGAATGGAAAAAATAAAGATAGAACATACCTCTCTAAAACTATGTAACTTTGATAAAGAGGACCATAATAGGTCAGTAATTTGTATCGGGAAAAATAACATGTAATGCCCAGGAAAACAACCCAGATTCCAGAGAGTATTTTAAAAGTTTAGAGTGGTTATCCTAGCAATATTCCATACAGAGCAGAGCTGATGTTACCAAGACAGTGTGTATGAAAAGTATGCTGTTAGCTGTAAGCACTGGTTTTGAGGTTTTTGTTTGGTGGGGATGGTGAATGCACTTTACCTGTTATTTCTAGTTTGCTGGGAGTTGTCTTTTTTTAAAAAATCATGAATAGATGTTGAGTTTTGTCAAATTCTTGTTCTGCATCAAATAAAATGATCATACAGCCATCCTGACTAAACTCATTGTTTTTGAACAATGAACTGACCTTACATTTCTTGAGATAAATCCTATGTGATCTTGTATTTATCTTATAAAATACTTTGGAATTCAATTTACTAACTTTTGCCCAAGAATTTCTTCTTCTTTGCTCATAGAAAATATTGAAGGAAAATACTGAGGATCTCTTATTGTCATTGCTTGTATTATCTGTCTGGTTTTGGTAGGCAAGTGATGTTACCTAGTATAAATTTCAAGTAGGACATTACTAAGAGTTACAAGGATATTTAGAGTAAGTTTCATTTAAAAAAAAGTTTGTGTCAATAATTCCTTATGTAATGGTCCTTGTTAATAAAATTTAATGAATGTGCTATTTTGATTATTGAACAAAAATGAAAACAACAGATTCTACCATTTTCTTCTACATTTGTTTTAACTTTTGAAAGTGAAAAACTTCTCATTATAAATATAAGATTGTTTTCAATTTTACCAATAATAGCAGTTATGAGTTTGAAGATAATTGTATGGTTTCTTAGAATCTGTTATGAGAATCTGGAAAAGCATTTGAAAATATGGGCAAGAGAGATTAAAAATATCAGGAGTTGGTATTTTGAAACTTCAGGAGTCCACCATTGAGTTTTTTATACCCTTTGTAAATTAGGCAGCCTACTGTTAGCTGATGAATGATAATATTGTGATACTATAATATTCAATATTAAGAGGATTATTCATCCCGCTAATAATAAACACTTAGTCTTAATTCCCACTTACAGTCACTTAGGTTGTAAAATAAATTGCAATAAATATCCTAATGTGTTTACTTGAAAGCTATGAGCAATTCTTTAGTGCATACATCCAAGGAAGACACGGTCGGGTTGTAAAGTATGTAAGTACTTAATTTCACTAAATTCTGAAAGTTTGCCGAAAAGTTATAATAGTTTTTGCTTCTGGGACATCTGGGTGGTTCAGTCAGTTAAGTGTCAACCTTTGGCTCAGGTCAGGAGCTCAGGATCCGAGGATTGAGCTCTGTGACAGGCTCCCTGTTCAGTGTGGAGTTTGCTTCTCCTTCTACCACCCTGCCCTTCATGCTCACTCTTTCTCTCTCCCTCTCTCTCAAATCAATAAGTAAAAAAAAATTTTTTTTAGGGGGGAGGAGCAAGATGGCGGAAGAGTAGGGTCTCCAAATCACCTGTCTCCACCAAACTACCTAGAAAATCTTCAAATTATCCTGAAAATCTATGAATTCGGCCTGAGATTTAAAGAGAGACCAGCTGGAGTGCTACAGTGAGAAGAGTTCGCGCTTCTATCAAGGTAGGAAGACGGGGAAAAAGAAATAAAGACACAAAAGGCCTCCAAGGGGGAGGGGCCCCGCGAGGAGCCTGGCTGAGGCCGGGGCGAGTGTCCCCAGGACAGGAGAGCCCCGACCCGGAGGAGCAGGAGCTGCACCGACCTTCCCGGGGGAAAGGGGCTCGCGGGGAGGTGGAGCAGGACCCAGGAGGGCGGGGATGCCCTCGGGCTCCCGGGGACACTAACAGGCACCTGCGCCCCGGGAGAGGGCGCCGAGCTCCCTAAGGGCTGCAGCGCGCACGGGGGACCCGGCGGGACCTGGAGCAGCTCGGGGGGCTCGGGGGCGGCTCCGCGGAGGGGGCTGCGGCCCGGGAGCGCGAATCCAACAGCGCAGGCTCCGGAGCACAGGGCGCCGGGACACAGCCCAGGATCCCGCCTCCCCCCGGGACAGGCAGAGGCCGGGAGGGCCCAGGACAGCGAGGACGCTCCTGCCCCAGCTGAGCAGATCAGCGGCCCCGCCCCGGAGCCTCCAGGCCCTGCAGACGGAGTTCCTGCCGGAGCTGAATCCAGGTTTCCAGAGCTGCCCCGCCACTGGGGCTGTTCCTCCTGCGGCCTCACGGGGTAAACAACCCCCTCTGAGCCCTGCACCAGGCAGGGGCACAGCAGCTCCCCCAACTGCTGACACCTGAAAATCAGCACAACAGGCCCCTCCCCCAGAACACCAGCTGGACGGACAACTTCCAGGAGAAGCCAAGGGACTTAAAGAACACAGAATCAGAAGATACTCCCCTGTGGTTCTTTTTTTTTTTTTTTTTTTTTTTGGTTTTTTTGTTTTGTTTTGTTTTGTTTTTGTTTTTGTTTTTTTGTTTTGTTTTGTTTTGCTTTTTGATTTCTTTCCCCCACCCCCCCCCTTTTTTTTCTCCTTTCTTTTTCTTTCTCTTTTTCTTCTTTTTTTTTCTTTCGTTTTTTTTTCTCTTCCCTTTTTTTTCTCTTTCTCTTTTCTTTCCTTCTTTCTCTCCTCTCTTTTTCTCTTTTTCCCAATACAACTTGCTTTTCGCCACTCTGCACTGATCAAAATGACTAGAAGGAAAACCTCACCTCAAAAGAAAGAATCAGAAACAGTCCTCTCTCCCACAGAGTTACAAAATCTGGATTTCAATTCAATGTCAGAAAGCCAATTCAGAAGCACTATTATACAGCTACTGGTAGCTCTAGAAAAAAGTATAAAGGACTCAAGAGACTTCATGACTGCAGAATTTAGAGCTAATCAGGCAGAAATTAAAAATCAATTGAATGAGATGCAATCCAAACTAGAAGTCCTAACGACGAGGGTTAACGAGGTGGAAGAACGAGTGAGTGACATAGAAGACAAGTTGATAGCAAAGAGGGAAACTGAGGAAAAAAGAGACAAACAATTAAAAGACCATGAAGACAGATTAAGGGAAATAAACGACAGCCTGAGGAAGAAAAACCTACGTTTAATTGGGGTTCCCGAGGGCGCCGAAAGGGACAGAGGGCCAGAATATGTATTTGAACAAATTCTAGCTGAAAACTTTCCTAATCTGGGAAGGGAAACAGGCATTCAGATCCAGGAAATAGAGAGATCCCCCCCCTAAAATCAATAAAAACCGTTCAACACCTCGACATTTAATTGTGAAGCTTGCAAATTCCAAAGATAAGGAGAAGATCCTTAAAGCAGCAAGAGACAAGAAATCCCTGACTTTTATGGGGAGGAGTATTAGGGTAACAGCAGACCTCTCCACAGAGACCTGGCAGGCCAGAAAGGGCTGGCAGGATATATTCAGGGTCCTAAATGAGAAGAACATGCAACCAAGAATACTTTATCCAGCAAGGCTCTCATTCAAAATGGAAGGAGAGATAAAGAGCTTCCAAGACAAGCAGCAACTAAAAGAATATGTGACCTCCAAACCAGCTCTGCAAGAAATTTTAAGGGGGACTCTTAAAATTCCCCTTTAAGAAGAAGTTCAGTGGAACAGTCCACAAAAACAAAGACTGAATAGATATCATGATGACACTAAACTCATATCTCTCAATAGTAACTCTGAATGTGAACGGGCTTAATGACCCCATCAAAAGGCACAGGGTTTCAGACTGGATAAAAAAGCAGGACCCATCTATTTGCTGTCTACAAGAGACTCATTTTAGACAGAAGGACACCTACAGCCTGAAAATAAAAGGTTGGAGAACCATTTACCATTCGAATGGTCCTCAAAAGAAAGCAGGAGTAGCCATCCTTATATCAGATAAACTAAAATTTACCCCAAAGACTGTAGTGAGAGATGAAGAGGGACACTATATCATACTTAAAGGATCTATTCAACAAGAGGACTTAACAATCCTCAATATATATGCTCCGAATGTGGGAGCTGCCAAATATATAAATCAATTATTAACCAAAGTGAAGAAATACTTAGATAATAATACACTTATACTTGGTGACTTCAATCTAGCTCTTTCTATACTCGATAGGTCTTCTAAGCACAACATCTCCAAAGAAACGAGAGCTTTAAATGATACACTGGACCAGATGGATTTCACAGATATCTACAGAACTTTACATCCAAACTCAACTGAATACACATTCTTCTCAAGCGCACATGGAACTTTCTCCAGAATAGACCACATATTGGGACACCAATCGGGTCTGAACCGATACCAAAAGATTGGGATTGTCCCCTGCATATTCTCGGACCATAATGCCTTGAAATTAGAACTAAATCACAACAAGAAGTTTGGAAGGACCTCAAACACGTGGAGGTTAAGGACCATCCTGCTAAAAGATAAAAGGGTCAACCAGGAAATTAAGGAAGAATTAAAAAGATTCATGGAAACTAATGAGAAGGAAGATACAACCGTTCAAAATCTTTGGGATGCAGCAAAAGCAGTCCTAAGGGGGAAATACATCGCAATACAAGCATCCATTCAAAAACTGGAAAGAACTCAAATACAAAAGCTAACCTTACACATAAAGGAGCTAGAGAAAAAACAGCAAATAGATCCTACACCCAAGAGAAGAAGGGAGTTAATAAAGATTCGAGCAGAACTCAACGAAATCGAGACCAGAAGAACTGTGGAACAGATCAACAGAACCAGGAGTTGGTTCTTTGAAAGAATTAATAAGATAGATAAACCATTAGCCAGCCTTATTAAAAAGAAGAGAGAGAAGACTCAAATTAATAAAATCATGAATGAGAAAGGAGAGATCACTACCAACACCAAGGAAATACAAACGATTTTAAAAACATATTATGAACAGTTATACGCCAATAAATTAGGCAATCTAGAAGAAATGGACGCATTCCTGGAAAGCCACAAACTACCAAAACTGGAACAGGAAGAAATAGAAAACCTGAACAGGCCAATAACCAGGGAGGAAATTGAAGCAGTCATCAAAAACCTCCCAAGACACAAGAGTCCAGGGCCAGATGGCTTCCCAGGGGAATTTTATCAAACGTTTAAAGAAGAAATCATACCTATTCTCCTAAAGCTGTTTGGAAAGATAGAAAGAGATGGAGTACTTCCAAATTCGTTCTATGAAGCCAGCATCACCTTAATTCCAAAACCAGACAAAGACCCCACCAAAAAGGAGAATTACAGACCAATATCCCTGATGAACATGGATGCAAAAATTCTCAACAAGATACTGGCCAATAGGATCCAACAGTACATTAAGAAAATTATTCACCATGACCAAGTAGGATTTATCCCTGGGACACAAGGCTGGTTCAACACCCGTAAAACAATCAATGTGATTCATCATATCAGCAAGAGAAAAACCAAGAACCATAGGATCCTCTCATTGGATGCAGAGAAAGCATTTGACAAAATACAGCATCCATTCCTGATCAAAACTCTTCAGAGTGTAGGGATAGAGGGAACATTCCTCGACATCTTAAAAGCCATCTATGAAAAGCCCACAGCAAATATCATTCTCAATGGGGAAGCACTAGGAGCCTTTCCCCTAAGATCAGGAACAAGACAGGGATGTCCACTCTCACCACTGCTGTTCAACATAGTACTGGAAGTCCTAGCCTCAGCAATCAGACAACAAAAAGACATTAAAGGCATTCAAATTGGCAAAGAAGAAGTCAAACTCTCCCTCTTCGCCGATGACATGATACTCTACATAGAAAACCCAAAAGTCTCCACCCCAAGATTGCTAGAACTCATACAGCAATTCGGTAGCGTGGCAGGATACAAAATCAATGCCCAGAAGTCAGTGGCATTTCTATACACTAACAATGAGACTGAAGAAAGAGAAATTAAGGAGTCAATCCCATTTACAATTGCACCCAAAAGCATAAGATACCTAGGAATAAACCTAACCAAAGATGTAAAGGATCTATACCCTCAAAACTATAGAACACTTCTGAAAGAAATTGAGGAAGACACAAAGAGATGGAAAAATATTCCATGCTCATGGATTGGCAGAATTAATATTGTGAAAATGTCAATGTTACCCAGGGCAATATACACGTTTAATGCAATCCCTATCAAAATACCATGGACTTTCTTCAGAGAGTTAGAACAAATTATTTTAAGATTTGTGTGGAATCAGAAAAGACCCCGAATAGCCAGGGGAATTTTAAAAAAGAAAACCATATCTGGGGGCATCACAATGCCAGATTTCAGGTTGTACTACAAAGCTGTGGTCATCAAGACAGTGTGGTACTGGCACAGAAACAGACACATAGATCAGTGGAACAGAATAGAGAATCCAGAAGTGGACCCTGAACTTTATGGGCAACTAATATTCGATAAAGGAGGAAAGACTATCCATTGGAAGAAAGACAGTCTCTTCAATAAATGGTGCTGGGAAAATTGGACATCCACATGCAGAAGAATGAAACTAGACCACTCTCTTTCACCATACACGAAGATAAACTCAAAATGGATGAAAGATCTAAATATGAGACAAGATTCCATCAAAATCCTAGAGGAGAACACAGGCAACACCCTTTTTGAACTCGGCCACAGTAACTTCTTGCAAGATACATCCACGAAGGCAAAAGAAACAAAAGCAAAAATGAACTATTGGGACTTCATCAAGATAAGAAGCTTTTGCACAGCAAAGGATACAGTCAACAAAACTCAAAGACAACCTATAGAATGGGAGAAGATATTTGCAAATGACATATCAGATAAAGGGCTAGTTTCCAAGATCTATAAAGAACTTATTAAACTCAACAGCAAAGAAACAAACGATCCAATCATGAAATGGGCAAAAGACATGAACAGAAATCTCACAGAGGAAGACATAGACATGGCCAACATGCATATGAGAAAATGCTCTGCATCACTTGCCATCAGGGAAATACAAATCAAAACTACAATGAGATCCCACCTCACACCAGTGAGAATGGGGAAAATTAACAAGGCAGGAAACAACAAATGTTGGAGAGGATGCGGAGAAAAGGGAACCCTCTTACACTGTTGGTGGGAATGTGAACTGGGGCAGCCACTCTGGAAAACTGTGTGGAGGTTCCTCAAACAGTTAAAAATAGACCTGCCCTACGACCCAGCAATTGCACTGTTGGGGATTTACCCCAAAGATACAAATGCAATGAAACGCCGGGACACCTGCACCCCGATGTTTCTAGCAGCAATGGCCACGATAGCCAAACTGTGGAAGGAGCCTCGGTGTCCAACGAAAGATGAATGGATAAAGAAGATGTGGTTTATGTATACAATGGAATATTACTCAGCTATTAGAAACGACAAATACCCACCATTTGCTTCAACGTGGATGGAACTGGAGGGTATTATGCTGAGTGAAGTAAGTCAGTCGGAGAAGGACAAACATTATATGTTCTCATTCATTTGGGGAATATAAATAATAGTGAAAGGGAATATAAGGGAAGGGAGAAGAAATGTGTGGGAAATATCAGAAAGGGAGACAGAACGTAAAGACTGCTAACTCTGGGAAACGAACTAGGGGTGGTAGAAGGGGAGGAGGGCGGGGGGTGGGAGTGAATGGGTGACGGGCACTGGGTGTTATTCTGTATGTTAGTAAATTGAACACCAATAAAAAATAAATTAAAAAGAAAATTTTTTTTAAATATCTTATCTATTTATTCATGAAAGACACAGAGAGAGAGAGACAGACAGAGACATAGGCAGAAACACAGACAGAGGGAGAAGCAGGCTCCATGCAGGGAGCCGGATGTGGTACTCGATCCTCCGATCCCAGGATCAGGCCCTGGGCTGAAGGCAGATGCTCAACCTCTAAGCAACCCAGGCGTTCCAATAAATAAAATCTTTTTAAAAAATGGTGTTGCTTCTTCAAGCAGAGCCTGATTTTTTTCTGTAATTATAGGTTCTGAGTGGTACCTATTGTTGAGAGTTACATTTCCCTCGTGTTGAGTATCTATTCATATATTTATTTGATATTTAATTTTTTCCTTTTGTGAATAGCTTATAAATAGTGGCCTATTTTCTACTGGGTTTCTGATATTTCTCTTTTTTTCTGAATTGCAGGATTCCTTTTTATAATCCTTTATCAGCAATGTTACTACAAACATCTTCCATGTTTCCCACTTGTCAACTTTTTCCCTGTGGTCTTTCACTAAAACAAATCAATAATTTTAATGTAGCCATAAACATCAATACTTTTCATGTAATGTTTGCACTTTTTCAGTGTTAAGAAATCAACTATTTTGCAAGGTCACAAAAACATTTATATATAAATATATATATGTTATTAAAGATCTACATTTTAAAATAACATATAAAATAACATGTAGATCTTTAATTCACTTCAAATTTATGTATTTATTTTGGTGTGTGTTTTGGATCTAACTCACTTTTTTTTTCACATACTGAGCCAAGCCTCTTAATATCACTTACTAAGCAACACATCCTTTTTCCATTGATTGGTAATGACATCCTACCACATTTATGCACTGTTTCTAGATTCTAGAATCAGTTTCCATTCTATTAGCTATCCTGTGGTTGTCCTAAAATATTTTAAATTTTATATTTATCTCATATTTCTCTACTTTTAAATATGGTTTTGACACTCAGAAATTATGTTCTTCTTGTACATATTCTAAAATTAGTGCATTAAAAATTTTTGTATTTTTCCCCTAAATGGCCTTGGAAATTCTTTGTTAGGGTAATTTCTATATTGATATTTAAAATAGTATTCTTAGGCTTGTGGGGAAGATGGCAGAGTAGGAAGATTCTAAACTCAACTTGTCCCACAGATACACCTAGATGACCTAGATAACCCACATCAGTGCAAACAACCTAGAAAATGACCTGAAAATCAGGTTTATAGCTTGTGGCTAAACATAGAGAAGAGGCCACATCAAAAATGGTAGGAAGGATGGAGGTGCAGTTGGAAACCAAGCTGACCTGGGAGACTGTTCAAGGGAGAGATGGTCACCACAAACACAGAGAAGGGAGAAGAGCAGACCCCACTGGGCAACCCAGGCACAGGGGACCCACACTGGGAAACAAATTCCACATCTGACTTTGAAAACCAGTTTTTACAATCACTGGAATTTAATACCTGGGACTTAAAAATCAATAGGCCTGGCTCTGGGAGAGCCAGAGGGCAACAGGAAATGGAGTCTGCACAACAAACAATCCCACTGCAATATGGCATAGAAGACATATTGAAAAACACCTGGGGTGTATGGGAAGGAGATTTATTTTGCAATTTCAGACTGTACTGGAGGGGCAGGGATCTTTAGGAGGCTTCTCCAAGAACAAAAAAGCTGGCAGGCACCATTTCCATCCCCTGACCCTGGCCTAGATACATGGATACTCGTGGCAACCAGCACAGGACACTCAGCCTTCCCTGATAAGAGTGACCTGCCCTCTCCAACCTGCCCTCAGTAAGAATCTATCCAAAGTGGCGCCACAAGCATGGCATTGTACAAGCAGCCTTGACAGGGGCCAGCATCACTCTAAAGTAATTCCTGCTCCAGGAATAGGGAAGATAACCACTTACATTAGCTTGACTGGGGTCCTAACTGTAGACTGGGGGCAGACATGTGTGGTCTGACTGCAGGACCCACCCACCCACCGATGAAAGCCTCCCAGAGGACAATGTAGGAAGGGTGCCCTTAAGGTCAGTAGGACCACCTCTCTGGCAAACTCCTGGTCTGACCCAATTCAAGCTTAAGGCAGCCCAGGACTGGCCCATTAATGACACAGAAACTAAACCCTACCTACGGTAGACAAAGAGAGCCATTGCAGACGACTGAACTGAAGGCAAATATAGCTCAACCACAAAGGCAGGGCACACACAATACACATAGGAGACACCCTTGATGCTCCACGTTCTGGTGAATAAAGAACATGGCATTACAGGGCACTACAGGACCTCTTTTTCACAAGGCCTTTACTTGCAAGAGCAGGGGATGTAGGTTATTTTCCTAACATGTAGAAACAGGCCCAAAGAGTTAGACAAAATAAGACAGTTTAAGGAAACTCAGCAACATGATAAAGAGAGAAGTTTAGAAGTTTAGAGAAGTTCAGGTACAACAAGAGAAAAGAAAGCAGTTATATATAAGGGAAGCACAGGATCTGCTTAAGACTCCCTCTCTCTCTCCCTCTGCCCCTCCCCACTCCCTACTCTCTCCCTCTTTCTCTCTTAAAATAAATAAATAAATATATATATATTTTAAAAGAGTCATTCATCACAATCAAGTGGGATTTATTTCTGGGATGCAAGGGTCATTCTATATTCATGAATCAATCAGCATGATACATCATGTTAATAAGAGAAAGCATAAAAACCATATGAGCATTTCAAGATGCAGAAAGGGTATTTGACAAAGTTTAATAAAATATAATATGCATTCATGATAAAAAACTTTGAGCAAAGTAGGATTAGAGGGAATATACCTGAATACAATAAAGGCCTTACATAAAAAACTCACAGCTAGTATCATATTCAATCATAAAAAACAGAGCTTTTCCCTTAAGATCATGAACAAAAAAAAGATGTTTACTCTCAATACTGTTACATAGTACTAGAAATCTTAGTCACAGCAGTCAGAAAACAAAAAGAAATAAAAGACAGTCGAATTTGGTAAGGAAGAAGTAAACTCTCACTCTTTGCAGATTACATGATACTATATATAAAAAAAACCCTAAGGACTCCACCAAAAAACTACTTGAACTGATAAATGAATTCAGTAAAGTCTGAGGATACAAAATCAATGTATAGGAATTCATTATGTTTCTATACACTAATAATGAAGCAGCAGAAAGAGAAATTTGGAAAACAGTCCCATTTATTATTGCACCAAAAATAATAAAATACTTAGGAATAAACTTAACCAAGGAGGTGAAAGACTTGTACCATGAAAGCTACAAAACACTGATGAAAGAAACTGAAGATTAAAGAAACAAATGGAAAGCATGGGTTTAGAGAACAAATATTATTAAAACATCAATGCTACTCAAAGCAATCAATAGATTTAATGAAATTCCTATCAAAATACCAACTGCATTTTCATAGAACTAGTACAAATAATCCTAAAATTTGTATGGAATCACAAAAGACCCAAACAGAGAAAACAATCTTGAAAAAGAATAGAGCTGGAGCTATCACAATCCCAGGTTTCAAGATATACTACAAAGCTGTAGTAATCAAAACATATGGTACTATCACAAAATAGACACACAGAATGATAGAACAGAATAGAGAGCCCAAAAATAAATCCACACTTTTATGGTCAATTAATTTTCAACAAAATGGAGGTAAGCATATAACCTGGGGAAAAGTCTCTTTAAGGAATGGAATTGGGAAAACTGGACATTTACACACAAAGGAATGAAATTGGACCACTTTCTTTTACCATATACAAAAATAAACTCAAAATGGATTAAAGACCTGAAACAATAAAAAGCCTAGAATAGACCACAGACAGTAATTTCTTTGACATTGACTATAGTAACATTTATCTACATAAGTTTCCTGAGGTAATAGAAACAAAAGCAAGAATAAACTATTGGGACTATATCAAAATAAAAAGTTTCTGTATGGGAGCACCTGGGTAGCTCAGTTGATTGAATGTTCATCTCTTGATTTCAGCTCAGGTTCTCAGGGTTATGAGATTGAGCCTTGCATCAGGCTCCAACACTGGACATGGAGCCTGTTTGGTATTCTCTCTCTCTTTCATAGTCTGCCCCTCCAACCCCTTGCATGTGCTTACTCTCTCTCTCTAAAAAATAAATAAATAAGATTCTTTAAAAAACAACAACAAACTTTTGTACACTGAGGAAACACACAGCAAAACTAAAAGACAATGTACTGATTAAGAGAAGATACATGAAAATGACATATCTGATAAAGGATTAGTATCTAAAATATATAAAGATCGTATACAACTCAACATTAAACCATATAATCCAGTTTAAAAATGGGCAGAAGATATGAATAAACATTTCTCCAAAGAAAACACACATATGGTCAACAGACACATGAAAGGATGCTCAACATCACTCATCATCAGGGGAAGGCATACCAAAACCATAATGAGATATCCCTCATACCTGTCAGGATGATTAAAATAAAAAACACAAAACAAATGTTGACAAGGATATGGACAAAATGGAACCCTAGTGCACTGTTGGTGGGAATGCAAACTGGTGCAGCCACTGTGGAAAACAGTATAGAGGTTCCTCAAAAAATTAGAGTTACCATATGATCCAGTATTTCCACTCCTGAGTATTTGCCCAAAGAATGTGAAAACATAAATTTAAAAAGATATATGCACCCTTATATTTATTGCAGCATTATTTACAATAGCGAAATTATGGAAGCAGACCAAGTGTCCATCAATTGATGAATGGATAAAGAAGATATATGTGTATATATATATATATATATATATATATATATATATATATATATATAATATATAAGAATATATATAAGATATATATAAAGAAGATATGTATATATATAAAGAATGTGTGTATATATATAAAGAAGATGTGTATATATACACATATATATGTCTATATCTTATACATATAATATATATCCATATACATACAATACACATACAATAAATATATATAAAGAAGATGTATATATATATATATATACACATATGTATATGTGTGTATATCTTACAGCATGGATGAATCTAGAGGGTATAATATTAAGTGAAATAAGTCAGAGAAAGATAAATATGGTATGATTTCATCCATATGTGGAATTTAAGAAACAAAACAAATGAACGAAAAGAAAAGAGACAACTGAAAAACAGACTCTTAACTATGGAGAACAAACTGGTGTTGGCAGAGGGGAGGTGGGTAGGAGGATGGCTGAAATAGGTGTACTTATCATGAGAACTACTAAGTAATGTGTAGAATTGTTGAATCATTACATTGTGCACTTGAGTGTAATATAACACTGCAAGTCAATTATACTAGAATTTAAAATAAATACAAATAAAAATTATTTAATAAAAATAAAATAGTATATTTCCATATCTATATTCTATGCAGATGTGAAGATATGATTTTTATTTGAATAAATTTATATTTTATTTTCCAATCTTTGTTATCTTTTAGTTATAGTTGCTTGTTTTTTGGTTTTCTGGGGTTTAGTAATAGATTTTATGATCTATAATAATCATTTATTTGTGTCTCCTATGCTACATATAGGTAATTAAATATATACATATTTATTATTCAAAATAGTTCTTTCCAAAGTATCTTAGTTTTCTAATTTGTTTTGACTAAGGATAAGATTTCTTGATAATTCTGAGTATATAAGTCAAAGTGGTTTTGATTGTCCATTAAAGAATTACATTTCAAAGTCTAACTCTATGTTGCACTGGTATGTGTTTTCACAAAGTAACACAAATAAATAATTCTGACATTTGCTTATAAGATAATTTCACCAAATAATTATTTTGTAAAGTCTTCAAAAACATGAAGCATGGAATTTAGTACATATACTACTAAATAACCTTGGTAAAAAAATGAGCTGGGAATACAAATTTGGGCATCATCAGCTGTAAACAGTATTTAAAGCCATGACACAGAATTTGGCCACTGAGGATAGAGAAGTGATTCAGGAACCAAAGCACTTGACCTTCAGATGTCTAGAGATGAGGGGGACAGGTAATGATAGGAATAAGGCTAAGTTAGTGGGAAATGTGAGAGGCCAAATGAAGTTTCCAAAGGAAAAGCTGACCAGATGTGTTAAATAGTGTTGAGAGATCACAAAAGATGAGGACTGAGTATTGACCACTGGGCATTTCAGCATTTAAGTCATTGGTGATAAAAACAAACAAAAAACAATTTCAATGGAATTATGGAGACAAAGCTTGATTGGAGTTGCTTAAGAGAGATATTGGAGATTGCCAGTGTAGATAGTTTTTTCTAGGAGTTTTGCTTGAAAGTAATATAATCTAGAAATGAGAATAAACTTGGACCCAGGATACGAGGATTTAAATCCTGTGTCCACTACCTGCTAGTTGTGTGATGTTGCATAAATCATTCATTCCATCCTTCCCTTGGTTTTCTCATTGGTAAAATGAACTTTTCTAATAAGAATATCAGGGAACTAAATGAGCTAACAGAGTTAAAATACGTGATGCTTTTGTGGCTATGTCTGACACAGAGCTAATGCTATGTAATTTTGAACTGCCTGCATAATAGGACCAGAGAAAGGGAAGAAGCTGAAGGAGGATGTGGAAAACAGGAAGAGTATTTAAACATCTGTTTGAATGCTGAGGGGAATGGTTTGCTAACAAGGAATCACTGATGCAGAAGAGAGGAGAGAGTTGCTAGAGCACTTCCTTAAAGTGGGCTGGAAAGGGTAGCATCTAGTTGTTAAGTGAAGAGGTTGCATCCAATTTAATGTCCCAGGAGGGAAGGTAAAAAATACATGGTGACACTAGATTAAGTGAGTATTTGAGGGGAAATTGTGTATATCCTCTTCCGATTACTTCTATTTTCTCAGTGAAATAGGAAGCAAAGTCATTATCTGAGCATGGGAGGAAGTGTCTGATACTTTTCCTTCATGTTTGCACCACTGTGATTACTGTTCTTCAAAATTAATTAAGCTTCTCAATAGGTCAAAATGTATTTCCTCCTCCACCTCAACAATGAAATTTGGGTTTATAAAAGAAGTATAAATTTTCGATTTGCTTCCATGCAGTCTCAGGTGGGAAGTTAAGTCAGAACCAAATAATAAGTTAAAAAGGCAAGGACAAAATAAAAATCCATGGATTGTGCCAGGGATTGATTTTGCCACCTCAGCATGTCTCTCACTTCCTTCAGCTGCTGATTATTTTCATGATGCATTTTTTTTTCAAGAAAGCCCCCCTCTTTTTTCTTCTATGTCGCTTTAATTTGACTCCTTTTTTATTCCTTCTAAAATTCATATTGAACACAAATAGTTCAATTACTCTAAACACACATATAGGTATATAAGAAAACACAACTATAAAAGTGAGAAGTCCTAGTTTTTGTTTTTGGGGTTATCTGAGATTAGAGCCCATTTGAACTAGTACAGAATTTTCACTTTACAGAAAGAAGTCCTTGTAAATAGAATTATACTAAATATGTTAACTGCTGATAGTGTTGTGGAAATCTTGAGGGATATTTTTAGTCTTTAAAAAGTAATGTCACTTTTTTCAAATTTTGAAGTTGGTATAAATGCTGTTGAGTAATTTCTGTGCACAGACCTACAAATACTTTCACTGTAAAAATCTTACTACACATTTTGCAGTCATTAATAGAATTATTGAAACATTATATTGTATGCCTGAAACTGATACACATAACAAAGGGAAAAAATTGGAAGAATTCAGATAAATAAATTTAGGCAAATCAGAAAGAACAAAGACCATTCTTTTGGACTACTGATTTTGATCAGTGCCAGCAAGACAATGTACTGGGCTTTATAGACAATCCAGTTAAGGAAAAAATGTATCCTATTTTTTTTTTTTTTTGTCTCTCAAGCTCCCTATTGCCCCCCTGATTCTGAGAACATCTTCTGGAGGAAACAGTCATGTCACAGTATAATCCTGCCCCTAGTCCATAACATATTGAGTCAATGAGATGGTAGGGGCCAAGGCAGGCTGCCCTGAGATGGTCACTTGGACATAAAGACTATTCTAAGCTGAAGGCAATCAAGACTCTACCAACTCAAGAGAATTTTTTCTCCCTCCCTTAGCTACATAGAAGACTCTAAATTGGGGATCTTTCCCAGAATAAGGTTATTAACAGAGAGAAATTTTATCTGAGTGACCCATCTGCATGGCATTTCCATGTCTGTGTGGATTCCCTATACATATGCTTTTAAATTTGCTTTTAAATTTGGTTTTCTCCTGTTTATCTGTCTCTTGTCAATTTGATTCTTAGTTCAGCTAGAAGGTCGCTTGAAGGGGACAGGAATTCTTGCTCCCTGACAAAATTGATGGGGGTGAGTGAACCCCTTCTTTAGGAATTTTGGATTGGATACTAGGTAAGGCACCCTAACTCAACTTTTGCGTTACTGGGATCATGATATTTAAAGCTCCAGAGATGTCCAGAACCAAAGCTTTACCATGTAGATTAGAGTATGAGAAAAAAACAATTGAAAGGGGGAAAGATATCCAGAGGGAATGCAGGATAAGATAAATTAACATTAGGACATCTCTTTTTTGTAGATTTTAACAGCTTTAATTCCAGTTCCTAAAGTCCAAGTTCATTTCTTCCCTTGGGCCCTGTGAGACATTTAAGCATCCTAGAATACATTCTTTCTTTTTTTTTTCCTGAAACTATTTCTAGTTTGTTTTTCTCCATTACAACCAATGAGGTGCTCTCTAAAACATTCACCTTTGAGGAGATAAGAAGAAAGCCCAAAAGAAAGAAATGCAATTGTAACAGAACTTCTTTGGTAGCTAGTAAGTAGGCAATCATTTTATTCTGCTTAGCCTGGGAAAACTAGGAAAGTTTGGATCAAAGAGGTAGAATTTACTGAATGTTCCCAACTAGAGTTTCAATCAATCAACTAACAATCAAGAAAACTATAAGATGTGGTCTCTTTTTTCTTAAGGATCTAACAATTTAATTGGTAGAAAATAGAAACATAATTAGAACAAAATATGTAAACAAAAGATACATTTATGATTACATATATGGTTCAGACTAATAAGAGTCTAGAGGAGGAAAAGTAGGGTAGTCAGGGAAGACCCACGCAAAGTATGGACCCACATAACACCTTGAAGGATGTTCAGAAACCAATTCATTCATCCACAGCATTGGTTGGCTAGTCATTAATAACAGGTGATGGTCATAAATATTAACAATATAATCAATAAGATAAAGGCCTAGCCTTAGTGTAAGTTATTAGTGAACCAATGAAGATAATTCTGTGAACAAATAAAAAACTTTGGAAAAAATGGATCACAACTCTTGGGTAGGTCAAAAAATACTTCTTTTCATCAATATGAAAGTAATCACAAACATGCTTCTTCAAAATAGACTCAAAATTTCCTTTTCTAGTAGCAGATTCTCTCATTCTCTCTTCTAGTAGAAGAATCTCTCAGATTCTTCACATGCTATCATGTGAAGCTGAAGGTGGCTAAAATGGAATTTTTAACATTCTGATTGGCTCCTTCTGTAGTGACTTGACATTTTGACTGTGTGTTATTTTCTTCGTGCAACAGCAAGGAAAAAAATGGTTCCTAAGGCAAATTTCATTTTAAAAACATACAGGATCTCCATTTGAGTTTGTAGGTTTTCTTTCCAGTTATTTAAAAACTTTTTGTTTGCAAGAGAAAGATTTTCTTACTTAGATCAAAAGGTTCTATTATCACAGTATTAGTTGAGTAAGCAGCTGCCCCATGATAACCAATCAAATCTCATTTATATAATTTAGTTGGAAGAAGAAATTATCTCAAGAGCAACAAAACCAGGGATTGAAATAGAGTTCTGACATTGGAACTATGTGATTATTCCAGATTACGACAATTCTTCAATGTACTGTTTTCTATGATTCTCATTTCCCCACAATGAATTGATGGCTTCCTCATCTTCTATTGTATATAACATAATTTCTTCTTCTTTTTCAAGTTTACTTAGCCACGAACTCTTATAATTTGATCTAACTCATCAATTCTCATAAACTGGTCTAGCTCATGAACTCTCATAACTTGAGCTAACTAACTCACACATTCTCATAAAGTCTATGGAAACTGCATTCTTCCAGCTTCAACTATTGCTGCCATAAACCCAGACCTTACTCCCTTCTGCTAAATTCTGAAAGTGAGAATTCTATTTGCTACCCTCCAACAATTGCCCATTCTTATTTTAGTTAAACATGCCTGAGAAAAGTATGGTTTTCCAGCTTTCCAGAGCTAACTCATTAATATAAGCTTGGTTGGGGCAAGAATCACAATGTTTTACACACCATGGAGACATCATTTAGGGTGGACAGACATAAATTGTGGCTGAGGTTGAGTGAAAATAGAGTAATGGAAGTGCAGCCAGCTTTAAAAAGAAAGAACAGATATTTGATCTCACATTGAAATTTATATAAAAAACTAAATGAAAATCATTTAATTTTATAATAAATATTAAACATTTGTAAGCATATATTTATCATTTTCTCCTGAATTCTCAGAACTTTCTATTATCTATTTTGCCCGTCTCTTCCTATCCTGTTAATTAATATCTTCTATGATTCTTTGCTGTCTAACATTAAGCATAGGTTATAAAATACTTAATTTTATTCATATTCTCCCTTTCTTTTACCAGAAAACTTTAGGGTCATAAAAGAATTAAACTTAATTCAAAGGGATACATGCACCCCGATGTTTATAGCAGCATTATCAACAATAGCCAAAGTATGGAAAGAGCCCAGTGTCCATCTACTGATGAATGGATAAAGAATGGGTGGTATATACAATGGAATACTACTCAGCCACACACACAAAAAAATGAAATCTTGATATTTGCAATGACATGGATGGAACTAGAGAGCATTACACTAAATGAAACAAATCAGAGAAAGACATACCATGATTTCACTCATATGTGGAAGTTAAAAAACAAAACAAATGATCATAGGGGAACAAAAGGAAGAGGAAAACCAAGAAACAGACTCTTAACTCAGAGACTAAACTGATGGTTACCAGAGGGGAGGCAGGTGGGGTCATGGGTTAAGTAGGTGATGGGGATTAAAACGGGTTAAGTAGGTGATGGGGATTAAAAAGTGCACTTGTTGTGATGAGCACTGGGTGTTGTATTTAAGTATTGAATCACTAAACTGTACACCTGAAACTAATATTACACTATATGTTTTTTTTTAATTTATTTATTCAGAGAGAGAGAGAGAGAGAGAGAGAGGCAGAGACACAGGCAGAGGGAGAAGCAGGCTCCACGCAGGGAGCCCGACGTGGGACTCGATTCCGGGTCTCCAGGATCACACTCCAGGCTGCAGGCGGCTCTAAACCGCTGAGCCACCGGGGCTGCCCAATATTACACTCTATGTTAAATAACTGGAGTTTAAATTGAAATTTATATAAAAACAGTTTTATTTTTCAGTTGCTGAAAGAGTAGAAATTATTTTAAAAAATTATATAGAGAAAACACTTGGGACAGTAAGAATTAAGTTTGAGGTTTCTCAACAGCCAAATACTCTAAATTATTGAAGTTCTGATGAATCACCTGGGTACATGATAACATGGTTACAGGAAATTTGGTGACAGAATGGAATTCTGCCCAAACAAGCATAATATCAATGCTCTATTGACCTCTATTTTACTTTTAGGAATTCTGGGCAAAATACAGAAAATATACATCAATTTTGACTTATTCACCTGAGGAACTTAGATACAATATTATGCATGTCTACAAATTTGGGGTTATGATCCTTCATTAGATGTATGTGTTACGGCAACAGCTACCCTAATGATGGTCCAACATTCCATCAGAATTGAGACCCAAAGAGCCTGGACTGGTGTTGATGTGTATTCTGATTCTCCTTGGACAGTGCTTCCATATCTTAATACTAGAACTCCTCAATGGAACAGTTCCTCTTCAGCACCCCTCTTCACACATCCCTCAATATTTTCCTGAAAAACTCCATACTATAGATACCTTATGCTAAAAGTCACACTATGCTACTGGATACTGAGAATGTTCTGTCACTAAAAGAAAAAAGCACATATTTTGGGACACCTGAATATTTTGGGTGGCTCATATTCTGGGTGGCTTAGCGGTTGAGTATCTGCCTTTAGCTTAGGGTGTGATCTCCGGGTCCTGCGATCAAGTCCCACATCAGACTCCCCGCAGGGAGCGGGCTTCTCCCTCTCTGCCTGTGTCTCTGCCTCTCTCTCTGTGTCTCTCATGAATAAATAAAAATAAAATCTTAAAAGAAAAAAGAAGCGCACATATTCAGCTGATAAGGTATTGTATCAAGTTCCATAAGTGTTTTGATGGATCTTCAATTTTGAACTTGATGAAGACTTAATACCAAATATTCTTTGTTTTTAACAGCAATGCCCCTAAGATATAGCTTCTCTTTGTCTTCTGTCAAATCCTCCAGTTTTGTGATTTGAAATTGTTCACAAGAGGCATTTCTACCAAGATGTGTGAAGAAACCTGAAATTTTTCTTTTTTTTCTTTTTTCTTTTTTTTAAATTTTTCTTTTGTTTAAAGAGAATGAAGAAATCCCTCCTAGTGCCAGCAGTATAAGTAATATTCAATGAAACCTAGAAAAAAATTTACTGAGTGTCTATTATAGTCTTGGTTTTATGTTTCAGCAGTTATATGGAGGCATGAGCTTTGAAGAAGAGCTTTCTTGTAGATGAACAGGGAGTGAAGAATATAGGAGTTTGTAAGTTGCTATAAAAGCAGATGCAAAAAGATGGTACCAGGATTTTATACTTCAGAATTTAACCCTCAGAAATAAATAATGAAAATAGAAATATTTTAGAGCAGATAAATAAACTAATCTCTCTATGCTATGTTTTATATATATATGTTATATATATATATGTTAAAATATATATATATTTAAGCCCATGAGAAAAAAAATAGTTATTTAAAATTAATGACTACTAATTATGTTTCCCCAGGACTGGTTAGATTCAAATTTTGGTAAAGTTACTTAAACAAGTAGGTCAAATTTTTTTAGTTTAAAATACGTGAATTGTACAAACTAAATTTGCAATATTAGTTGAGTTCCAATTCTTTTAGATAAATAAATGTTATTAGTATGTTTACATCATATCACATAGACAAATTAAAAGTTAAAAATTAATTTAGGCTTACCTATTGTCTGAATATAGGGAGTTTCAGATAGAGATAGGGTTCAGAATGGGAGACTATGGTGAAAGATAGTAAGAGTAGGCAACAAGAAAGCAGATAGAGCTCTGAGGAATGAGATCCCCATGAGGAGTACATAGATGAGGTCTTTAAGGAATGCCTCATATTCTATTTTAAGTTACTGGTATATGACTTCAATAAAAATTCGGCACACTAAAAAAATTTGTAGGAGCAGAGGAAAGGTGTGGTGTCAAATGAGGCAGGAAATTGTGGCTAGAGAGGACCAGGAAAAACGTAGTCAGAGCCCACCTCCACCAAGCCTCCTTGGATATACTAAGAAAGGGTGAGTCTGGGACGCCTGGGTGGCTCAGAGGTTTGGAGCATGCCTTCTGCCCAGGGCGTGATCCTGGAGTCTCAGGCTCGAGTCCCACATCAGGCTCCCTGCATGGAACCTGCTTCTCCCTCTGCCTATGTCTCTGCCTCTCTCTCTCTCTCTCTCTCTCTCTCTGTCTCTTATGAATAAATAAATAAAATCTTAAAAAAAATAAAAGGGTGAGTCTCCAGTAGTGCTTTGTATAGGCACTCAAGTATGTTTAATTGTATCAGAGAAATAGCATTATCCTTGAAATCTGGATAACTTGTGAATTTTCAGGAGGTAGAAATGAGTTAAACAAATAAAACAGCTGGAAAAATGGTTTACCTTTCTTAGTCAAATCGTTTGACAAATAGGTTACATACAGTCTGAGGATTTTCAGTAACTTCAATTAATCTCCAAATGTCCTCTTCAGATCCTAAGAGAATTAAGGAAATCTTGCACAATTTTCTGAATTTCTCTAGAGTGAATAGTTTTAGTTTAAAACTCTAATATTTCCTTGTAGGTCATGAATGCATTATCAATATATGTGATCCATTTATTATTGAATAAGCTGATTTCTAAAGGATGCAAACCAGCAATTTACACTGTAGGATACCAGTCTCTAACATTCACAGGGAGGGAGAAGAAAAAACAATGTCCTCTCTACTAAAAGTCTCTTCAAAGGGTACTTTTCCATTCCTGATATTTTCTTATATAGCATACAAGGTTGTCATTGCTGGAATGATTTTGCTAAGTCTATACCTTCCTTCAAGATATGTGAGCATTTTGACTAAAATTAACAGCCAAAGGAAGGTTTCATCCAACATCATGTTAAATATAAACATGACTAAGACCTAGATTTTTTTTGAAGATTTTATTTATTTATTCATGAGAGACACAAAGAGAAAGAGAGGCAGAGACATAGGCTCCCTGCAGGGAGCCCAATGTGGGACTCGATCCTGGGACTTTAGGATCATGTTCTGAGCCGAAGGCAAACACTCAACTGCTGAGCCATCCAGGCGTGCCCAATTCTCAACTCTTAAGTGTCTTCTCTACTTCCTCCCCCCATGGATCATCTAAATCCCTAATGAAGTGGGGCTTCTTATACATAGTCAAGGCATTAGGGGGAGATGTTTGTTGTTTGGTTAATACCTCTTCTTACTAGTATTTCCCGGACTGATTCTTGGTTCTCATCACCTCTCCACACTGGTGTCTACAGAGGCATCTGAATGTTACCTGTTCTCCCAATAGAATGTTCAATGCTGTCTGCCATCGCATTGCCTTACCACAACTATGAGACCCTTTACTGACTCCTCATTATCTCAGAAATAATATGATGCTCTTCCTCAACACACTGAGGACATAGAAATTTTTGGGATTTTCTTCAGGACTTTCTGCCTAAACTCACAATGTAGCTATTTTTGTTCATGGAGGTAATTGAAGTTAGGGTTAGGGTTAGAGCTCCAAAGATCTATGCTCAGAAACCCAACTTGATATCTTCTTCCCTTGAAGCTAAGGATAGTTAATTGGATGATAGCTCTCTCCAGTTCTTTCTTAGAAACATTTACAAGCACCTAATACTCTGAGTTCTTTTTTCAATTTTACCCTGAAGGTGCATGTTCTCTCTCTTACTTGCTCTCTTTCTCACTCAGAGAAAAGTTTCCATTTGTCCCAAATTTTCTTCCTTACATGCGGACTGTGATTTTGATACTAAAAGTAAAGAATTAGCTGACTGGTATACTGGCTGTTTCTGTGACAGCTCCTTTTTGCATTTGCACCAAGTTAAATCCAAGTGCCTAGTTAAACAAAAGAAAACATGAGAGAGAGACAAGGAAGAAGACATTTTACATTTGGTAATACTTAATGATAGCCATGGAGCAACATATGCAAAGGGATCACCAAAAGTAAATGAATATCTTTCAAAGGGTTTAATTTTACAGTGGATTGTCTTCCCTGGTACATGTTAAAGCATTATAAAGCACATGAAAAATTCAAGAAATATTCTGAAATAAAATATCCATTTTCTTCCATAAGTAACAGATTTAGCAGAGTTACATTTCTTTTTTCCCTTGAATGAACATTTTTCTTTCCCTCATTAGTACTCTGAAGACAAACAGAGCTGGAGTAAAATTTAATTTTGCCTGCTATAACTCCAAATTAACTAAATAGCTAAATCCACATAACCCCAGTAAAGAAAACTCCAGATAGAATTTACCAATCTGTTAACTAATTTGCCAATCCACTTTGATTTCCTAAGTTGACTGTCCCTCTCCCTCATAATTATTCCTAAGTAAATTACATTTTTTTCTACATATGTTATCTTCATTTGAAGCATTCAAATAGAATGTTACTGAATGTATATGGATCTCAGGACAAAGGAATTCAACACTGACCAACATAAACCATTTGCAAATTTTTAGAGACCTAAATCAATCTTTTGTAATATTTAAGGACCAATAATTTAGTTGGCAATCAGAACATGAAAAGGTCAGCCTTTGACACCTTTTGAAAGTTCCTATTTACTTTCTCAACTTCTATACAAAGTACCCCAATGCTCAGTATTGGAGCTCTTCTCTTTCCACATTCATCCTCTTGGTCTGTAGTTGTAATCATCTGAATTCTATTCCTCTCCCAAATCCATGTTGAAGCCCTAGCCCCCAATGTGATGATATTTGAAGATTAGGCCCTTAGGAAAATAATTACAGTTAAATTAAGGTTAAATTAAGGTTAAATAAGGGTGGAAGCCTCCTCTGATGAGATTGGCATCCTTGTAAGAGAAGTAGGAGATGCCAGAGAATTCTCTTAATCTCTCTGCACACACAGAGAAAAACACCATGGGATGGCATAGTAAGAAAGTAGCCAACTATAAGCCAGGAAGAGATACTTCACAAGAAACTGACCATGCTAGAAAACTTGAAATTGAACTTCCAATCTTCAGAACTATGAGAAAATTAATTTAGGTTTTTTAAGCCATCTAGTCTATAGTATTTTGTTATAGCACCCCAAGAGAAAAAACTTACGGTCTAGTAATTCCACTGTTGGGTATTTACCCAAAGAAAATCAAAACACTAATTCAAAAAGATATATGTACCTGTTTGTTCAGTGTGGCATTATTTGCAATAGCCAAGGTATGGAAGCAACCTAAGTATCCACTGATATAGGTGAATGGATAAAAAAGTTGTACACAATACACAATGTACACATTGTGTATACACAATGAAGGCACTTAGATTCCACTTATGTGTGGAATATAAAAACAAAGGAACAACAAACAAAAAGCAGAAACAGAACCAGAAGCACAAAGAAGAAACTGATGATTGCCAGGGGGAGACAGTAGGAGGACGGGCAAAATGGGTGAAAGGAAGTGGGAGGTACAGATCTCCGGTTGTGGAATGAAGAAATCACGAGGAGAAAAAGTATAGTGTAGGAAATACAGTGAATGGTATTGTAATTGTGTTGTATGATAACAGATGTAGCCACAATTATGGTGAGCACAGCATAATGTATAGAATTGTCAAATTGCTATGTTGTACGTCTAAAACCAGTATCATGCTGTGTGTCAACTAAACTTCAACTTAAAAATGACTTTTAAAAAAGTCCACTCTCCTTGGAGATAATCTTCTGAGATCAAAGGGAATGTTCTGGTAGCTGAATGTTTAACATTTTCTTTACATTCTGAAACTATCCTATGTCTTCAGTAAAAAAATGTGTATGGCTAGTAGAGGCAGTGTTAATTCTGGCAAGGGAGAGGATAGCCAGGCTTCAGGGGTTCCATTTAGTGTGTAGTCTGTCTTGAAACTCCTTGTGATGATCAAGAAAACCAGAAGTCCTTAAGAAAGACCCATGAATCTAGGAGTGAGCTCTCCTTCTTGAGAGAGAAAAAGAAAGAGCATAGAAGTAATACCAAGCCTATCTATTACCTTCCTCTAGATTACAGATATTCTTTAATCCCTTGGAGGGGGGACGGAAAGAACTCTGCAAATTTATGAATCATATACATTTTAAAGATTTGTCCAAAATGGTTTTGTCCATAAAACTAAAAAAATCAGATGTTAATTTAAAAATGATACTAGTAAGTCAAATGATACTAATAAATCAGTAAGTCAACTTTCCTAAGCTGGTTTAGGTTTATGCATTTCTTTATTTTTAGTGAACTTAACCTGAGGACAAAAGTTAAGCTTTCTCAATTTTCATGTATATTCCTACAGAATTTGTCTTTCTCTGACTTATTTTGCTTAGCATATAAGATACCCTCAAAGCCCATCAATGTTTTTGCAAATGGTAGAATTTCCTTCTTTCTCATGGCAACATTCCATTGTATGTATATGCCACGTCTTTTTCTGTTTGTCCATTGATGGACAGTTAGGTTGTTTCTATTTCTTGACTACTATAAATAATGCTGCAATATATATGGGAGTACAGATATCTCTTTGACATACTGTTTTTATTTCCTACACACAAATACACACACACACACACACACGTGGAATTTCTAGTTGAGGAAACTCTATACTGGTGTCGTAGTGGTTGTACTAATTTACATTCCCACCGATAGTGCATAGAGAGTAGAATAATGGTTACCAGGGGGTGGAGAAGGGGGGAAATGGGCAGATGTTTGTCAAAGAATACAAATATCCAGTTAGAAGATGAGTAAACTGGGGATCCAATGCACAGCATTGTGATTATAATTAATACTGTATTGTATACTTGAACGTTGCTAGGAGAGTAGATCTTAAATGTTCTCACCACAGGAAAGAAGTAGCAATTACGTGAGGTCATGGAGGTGTTAGATAACACTGCTATGGTGGTGATCACATTGCAATATGTAAGTGTATCAAGTCAACATGTTATAAGCCTTACACTCACACAATGTCATATGTCAATGATATCTCAAAGCTGGAGAAATAAAGTTAACCTGATGCACTTAACACTATATAATCATAATGAATTAAACTGATGCATTACTTTCAGTGGATTAGTAATTCTGAAAGTACTTTCCATAGAATATGTAAACAAAGAGCATTTTTTACCTACTTTCCCTCTTTCCTTCTTTCTATAGAGTATTGGGATCATTTTTAGCACAAAAGTGACATTATTTCCATGACAAGCCTTTAGAGTAGACAAAGCTAATGATTAAAATGCTCTTAACATAAACCTAGCTTTTTATATCAAATTTCCTTCAGTAAATATGTATAACTGTCTTATATTCATCATTTATAAAATTAAGTCCACATAAGGCACCTTGAAATCCCCCTTTTCCTTCAACAGTGAAAGACACTTTTCACCATTGTTTTGTCATTAAGCTAACTAGAGCTATGAAAATGCTCTATGTATATTGATTGTTCATGATGAGTTTCAAAGCCATACATCCAATTAAATTTTGGAAGAAGTTATTTTTTTCCATAATGATCTTCCATTGTGCTTCATTAGTTTAATTCATGTTGAGATAAATTTATTAATCTGTCCTGAAAGACATTGTATAATTTCTTTGATAGCAAATTGTTCCCCCATCAAGTATTCATGGGAAGGTTCCTTTATCAGCACGGAGATTATTAATAGTGCCTTGTTAATACCAGTCCCATAATCATGGTAACCATCTGATGGTACCACTCCTGGGCCTTGAATATTATGACGTGATTATAAAGCCCCAGTTGCAGCAACAGGAAGGGCTAACTGTAAGCATTAGTTCATCACTCACCTGTCTGCTATTATGCAGTGTTCTCACTTCTTTGTTTCAGTTTCTAATAGATATAAATATCCTCAGGAAATTTGTATCCCTTCAGTACATTCTCTGGTAAAGACCCTGCACATTTTTGTGCATTACGCTAATATGTCACTCTTCTCACTAATATTTTAATGTATGTTTTATTAAGTTTTCATGAACTTTCATTTCCAATGTTATTACATCTGCTCTGGGAGCCATAAGATAGGAGTTTCATCTAGAGAAATTATACTTTTAGTCATCTTTCACTGAAATTTATATGCACTCAAAGCCAACATTAGCTTATACAGATTGACAACTTTTCACACTCCATCTCAGTGATGTTAGATTAACTGATTCATCTCTTGTTTATTGTTCAGTACTGGCTAAAATTTCTGAATTTATCTCTGAATCATAGACAAATCTGGAAGGCACAAGACCATCTTTACTTGGGGAATCTCTAAGAGCATTACATTACCAAGCAAAATAACGCCAATTTAGAGTTGATGGGGATTTTAACACCTCTCCAGACGAATATAAATACTCTATTGATATTGATGATTTTACTACTAGTGCTTAAGTTCTTAGGTCATTTCTTTTCTAAGGTGTGCCCCTTCAAAGACTGGATTTATGATGGGTAGAGAATAAATCAAGAATATAACTTTTTAGTGAGGATGTGTTTGATTAGATATTATACCTTAATAATAGGACCTAGACTATTCATACTCTAGGAGAGAATAGCAGTTAGTATGAAATTGACTGCAAGCAAAAAAATACCCAAATCAAATGGGCTCAAAAGTAAGGATATGTATTTGCTTGCATCACCTGAACTATAAATAAAGAGTGGGATTTAGGACCAACTTAACCTAATAGCTCAACTCCATTTCTCTGTACTTCGCTTGTATCTATTCTTCTTATCTTGTGGTTCTGAACATCAGATGTCCCAAATCAGTTTAGATTAATATCAACAGAAATCAGCAGGCCTTAAGAAAGAATTCACCTCTGATTTTTTCTTACTTTTAGGCTTTGCCCACATTCCTTGACTTGTAGGCACATCACTAACTTCTTCTGCTGTCACATTTTCTTCTCTGATTCTTACTCTCTTGCCTCCTCTCTTGTGATTATATTGGCTCTGTCTGGCTAATCCAAGATAATCTCTCTGTCTCAAGTTCCTTGATTTAATCATATTTCCAAAGTTGCTTTTGTCATATAAGATAACATATTCATGGATTCCAGGGATGAGGACAGACCTCTTTGAGAGGTCATTGTTCTGCCTACCACAGTATTTTATTCAGCCTCATCCACTGGTTACTTCAAAATACCTTCTAAAAAGTGTCCATGTTTGGATTTATTTGTTACTTTGGATTGCATGTTCCTACCACCCAGGATGTTTTCTCCAAGAACAGCCGACTTGATCTGGCCCTTTTAGAACTTTTCCCCTACCACTTTAAGTTCATTCACTCTTGTTTTCCACCTTCTTCTTTTGAAAGCAGTCTTATCCTTTCCTGAAGATCAGAATTTTCATCTTGTCTTTTTTTTGGATGAAGTCTGAAGCTTTTCATTATTCTGATGTATTTTAAAGACTGTTTTATTACAGCTGTTTGAAACTGGAAGTGTTTGATGCATCTTTTAAAGAATGAATATTTTTTGTTAGATTTACTATCAGCAAAATTTGTTTTAATAATTTTGATTTCTCCTCTTTTAATCTTTTTCCTAAAAGTCTCTATTTCAAATCTAGGTAAAGAGCTTTCCAGGTCTTTATTGCTTCTGGTTTTTGTATTTCTGATATCTTCTTAAGTTTGGCTTCCATTAACATTGATTCTAGGCATCAGAATAATTTGGTATGAGTAAAAGCATCTTAAAGATAAAGGTGGTTTTCTGTCAAAGGACAGAAACTCCAGTGGCCAGTTGTCTTTAGCTGCATCAAGTAAAATGCTAATGATTAAAATTTTTACATTTTGCTAGAACTAAAAATATCATCTCCTATAACAATACATGAGGATCTAGGCCTGGACTAAGATCCACTGTCAGCACTGCTACTCTTTGACTCATTGTCTCCAAGCCCAAAGAGACCCAAAACACTGCAGCCACCAGCAAGCCGCCCAAGGCCCCAAAGAACTCAGTTGAGTTCCACTGGGTTGTTTGGACCCTGCTAGCAACTATAGCCTGCAGAGAACCTTTAGCCATTACTCCCTGAACCACACCAGTGCCTGGAAATCAGGAACTCCATGAATTTGGGGATATGAAGGAAACAATTACAGTGCAAACCCTTCCTCACATGGTGACAAAGAGATAATATCTCAAGGCCCTAGAGCATTCAGAAGTATAGATAATAAACTGGGCTTCTGGCCACTCCAGCCCTACTTGTTGCTCCCAAAGATTCAGGTAATCAATGTCTTGCTGTACCTGTAATCAACTAAGGAGTCATTAGTTAGGAAGTTCCATAACTGAAGAACTGCAGATCCCACCTGTGATGAATATTCCCCATTCTCTTGAATAAACTTTGATTCTGTGACTTGGGCCTCATCCCAATCACAAAACCCATAGAAAATTTGCAGCTCTCAATGTCCCTCCTTAAATTGTGATTGTCATTTTCTGGAGAGCCAGTTTGGGTAATCATTTTCAAGTACACCACTACCTTAGGACTTCTAAGTCTCAACTATGCCCTTCAGCTCTCCCCAAGTTTATGCTAACCACCATCATGCCTTTACTTTATTTACCACAGTCACCCCAAGGCAGGCACACTGGCTTTTGTTTGTTTCCTTTCACTTCTCCTACAGAGAGCACAAGGGAACTTCTGGCTTACATGCACACCTAAGGAAAACTCAATGATACTGTCCCATATCATCTTTTTGCCTGAACCCACCCACCCCATACCCATTCCTATTCAGCTGAAGTTCTCCCCAAATGGCATATCTGTCACCACTGTCATGAGTCTGTCCCCCTCAAAGTTCGAAACAGAAAACAAAAGAACTCTTGCTTTTAGCTTTATGTATCTGGAGTTTCTATTTTATTTTCTGCTTTTCACTACTGCATTTAATCCAGGTGATGGCAGAGTAAAATTAATCTCTCCCCCTCCCCCTGTGTCTTTTCCTTTACTCTACAGTTAACTCTCTAGACTCTCCCTTCCAGGACAGAGGCCATGGTGCCCTTCAACTTCCTCTGATTTTGATTACTCTAAATCATGTCTTGACTTTCTTCATCTCTCCTGTTTGACCTATGTATGATCTAATATGAAGAGTTGACAAGCTCTAATCTTAACACATAAAGGGATATTTTAAACTTTAGGAAAAAAATGCATGTGGTAAATTCATGGAAGTGAGTTTTGAAACAGAACTGATCTATAACTCCTTTTTTTTAAATTTTTTTTTATTTATTTATGATAGTCACACAGAGAGAGAGAGAGGCAGAGACACAGGCAGAGGGAGAAGCAGGCTCCATGCACCAGGAGCCCAATGTGGGACTCGATCCTGGGTCTCCAGGATCGCGCCCTGGGCCAAAGGCAGGTGCTAAACCGCTGCGCCACCCAGGGATCCTATAACTCCTTTTTCTTAAATGGCATCTGCCTTTTACTTCCCTGAACTGAGAAATATTGTGGTTTAGCCTTAATGGTGGAAGAGCTGAAGAGAAACATAGTTTATAGAAAAGTTAAAAGCATATAGGTTAAATATTTTTAAAATGTTATTTCTTTTGTAGTTTCAGCATTTCTCTTGAGAAAAAAAGGGGAAAGGGGCACTCTACCTCAACCAGAAATACACCAGAAATGTATATGCATTTTATAAATTTTGACTTAAGAACACAGCACTTATTTACATATTCCTATGGCTCCTAAATGTTTAAATATAAAAGTATGAAATGAGTCCTGAATGTCCTAGAAATGTCAAAAAGTAAAATAATGAAAGTTTACATAGAGAAGTATCCACTTAACAAGGTACCTCTTGTGTTGTGAAAATGTGCTACAGAAAATATCCACTAAAATAACTAGCAAGTATGTTGCAATACTATTGATTGTGGGTGTATCTTTTAAATATTGTAATTAATGTAAATGTCTTAACTACCACCCCCAATTGACTGTTCTTTAGCTTATGACTACAAAGCGTAAATAAAAGTGAAATTGCATTGAGTTGTCATATTATGGTTATTACATTTGAAATAGTCGTACTTCTCCCTAAACAATTCCAATCAGGCCAATCACTGACAGGAACTTGAGAATACTTTTTCATTCCAATTCAGTTTCTGCAGTGCCTTCAGAATGATCTTTGCAAATCATCATACTGTTCATACTATTGTGCCTTTGCTTAGTGTGGCATCCAAGTTTCTTTATAATCACCTCAAACCCATCTATGTCATTTCCTTCTATTCCCGCTAGCATCTATACATCTTCTAATTCAAACACGTTGACCTGGTTCTTATATCTGATAGCTGCAAGTTTTTTAGATGCTTACTTGAGCTGTATCCCATAAGACACAGATCATCAAGGCACATTTCAGATATAAATAACTGAGCTTTGATTTATACTATATGTCTTTCTACAATGGATTAGTCTAGAGGTAGAAAAGTGATCCAAATGGGACCAATCAGATGCTTCCTTCTAGAATTCTGAATTGGGAATAAAAGTGCCTAACTCAGTCAGTACTCCAGATTATAGGAGGCACAAATATCAGAACTACAGAATAAGAACTTGCAACTAACTACTGTGGACTGAGAAATTGAAAGTTGGTCTTCAGAGAGATGAGATGATAGGAATGTACCAAAAGCATTAGAGACAAGTGACCATTAAAGCCCTCAGAGTTTATCTGTTCCTTGTTCCAGGGTCTTCCCCAGGGTCTTTCTGCTCTTGGGTTTTAACACATTCCTAAATTAGTTCTCAAAATAAGTCTTTTTTGTTTTGAAGCAAGTTTTAGATGATTTCTCTTGCTGGTAACCCTAAAATTTTCACAGACTCATACCCTAATTAGAAATTAAAGATGAAGAAGACATTGAAAATTTTGTAAAATACATAAATTTCACGTCTCAAGATTATCCCATTTGTACACACCATAATTTCTAATATGCTGGACTGTTTCCATTCTCAAATCATCTCATTTCATGACTGTTTTCATTCTCAAATCATCTACTAATATTGACCACAACATTGATGTCTGTTGATAACTTTCCATTTTTCTGTGCTAAGCTGTCATTGGAAGTTGATTTCTCATTTCCCAGAGTACTTGGCATGCTGTTGTTTTCAGTAAATATGAACAAAATAGAGTGTATCACTTCCACGGTAGGACTTATATGGAGCTAGTGGGGATTTTCCATGTTCTATTTTTTTCTATCTACCTGCCTACATGCAGAGGACTCCCTAGAAATAGAGGCTGACAGAGCCACAAATTATACATGCCATATGGAAGACTCCCTCCTAGACAAGGAATATGTGTATTTGGCCAATACCTGAGAAATATACTTACATCATATGAAATATAAGTGAAATGTGGGAATTAACTTGTAGGCCACACTGAGACTAGAATGCTGCCAGTCCACAATAAACTTTTGCTGATTAATTGTACAAATCCATTGAACTAAAGCCAAATATTTATGTAGTTGTCTTAGGAAAGTAAATATATATCAATCCATAATAGAAGGAATTACATTTGTCTCTGCCTCCAAGTTATTGTAGAATGACCCTTATTTAAGATTGTTACTGGAAGGGACACCTGGGTGGCTCAGCAGTTGAGCAGCTCAAGGTGTGATCCTCGGGTCCTGCGATCAAGTCCCGCATCAGGCTCCCCACAGGAAGCCTGCTTCTCCCTCTGCCTGTGTCTCTGCCTCTCTCTCTGTGTCTCTAGTGAATAAATAAATAAAATTTAAAGAAAAAAATATTGTTACTGGGAGATATGTGAGGATAAAGCAATTCTAGAAAAATATGATTCAAGGAGAAAGTGCCCATGTCACAACTTTGATGCAACTGTGTTTTAGAATTGAGTTTTAGTTAAGATTTTGCCCCATTAAAGTATCTATTGTGGGTTTAAACACCTAGCTGTGTCTTGTAGCCATAGATTTGAAATGTAGCTTTCTTATTTAATTAAAAAAATAACAAAAATTTATATTAATTTTTGGTGGAAAGGAAGTATAGAAGTGAAGCATAGAGTCGCTGCCTAGATGGTCTATTTTATCCCTGGTAGTGTGTACCTAAAGGGGATTTGAGGGATTGAGAGTTCTGATATTTATCATTAGGATGGTCTTTAAAATGTGGGAGAAAAAAAGTAAACTTTGAATGATGAAAGCAACCTGAATTCTACATAATAATTTGTCAATATGGCCCAACTTAGATCCTTCAAAATAAAAATTCTATTTTAAATTTAAAAAATACCAAACTCTTCAGGTGCATTTCCAACCATTTAACTTAAAGGAATCTTTTACATATTCCTTCAAATTGGAACATTTCAAGACATGCTCAGATATATAGTTGGAAGGCAGCCTTTTGTTAAATGGAATATAATGACAGTATAAACTCACTGAAAAAATGTAAAATATTGACTAGAAATTTTCATTCACTCTTAATCTCTGTAATTTTAGGAGATTTCAATTGAATTTTAAGCTTCTATTAGTAAATAATTATCTTTTGTGATATTTTATTACATTTCAGTTAGTTGAGATTAAAATTTTAAAAATATAATATTGCATTTTTGTATTGCACCTAGGGTTTTAATAACAGATTTTATTTGTTCTTCATGTGGCAAATTGGAAAATAACCCATTTTATTTTATTTTTAAAGATTTCATTTATTTATTTGAGAGAGGAAGCATGTATACAGAGAGAGAGAGAGAAAGAGAGAGAGAGAGAGGAAGCACAGGAGCAGAGAGAGAAACAGAGGGAGAAGCAGACTCCTTGCTGACCAGAGAGCACAACATGGGGATGGATCCCAGGACCTGAGATCACGACCTGAGTCAAAGACAGATGCTTAACCAACTGAGCCACACAGGCACCCCAGGAAAAGAAACCATTTTAATCATTTAAGTTAAATCAATCCAGTGAAAGCAGGAAGAGAATTTTTGGGGTTTAGAGGCATTGTTGTAAACCCTTTTTTTAAAAGACTTTATTTATTTATTCATGAGAGAGACAGAGAGACAGAGGCAGAGACATAGGCAGAGAGAGAAGCAGGCTTCCTGTGGGGAGCTCCATGTGGGACTTGATCCCAGAACCCCAGGATCATGATCTGAGCTGAAGGCAGACACTCAACCACTGAGCCACTCAGGCGTCCCTGGTCTAAGCCTTTTTATTGTCTGTGGCCATTTGAATAAGTATAGATTCTTTATAAGAGATCAAAAATAAAAATGGTAGCATGAAGTAGTCTAGGAGAGGCAAATAACTAAATCTACCAAACACCATCAATTGAATCTTGATCAAGTCATTCAATGGTTAAATAGTTTTATACTTGTTTTGAAAAGAGAATGCATCAACTCAACATGGTTGGGTAAAAGTATTTTCAGCTAGATGTATAGTGCAAACTAAACATAGTTATGGCAGAAATGTTTTTCTATGTATTCTTTTTATTTCCTAATCTTCATCAAGTATTGGGAACTTATGTCCATATCATTCATTATTTTCTCATCATCAATAAATTACAAATTCTTAGATGTGTGTTCTGGTTTAGAAAAATAAAATTGAAGTAAAAAAACTGGATTAACATATACTCCCTCACTGCTCTTTCATTTCTGACAAGTACTGATGGTTTGGATCTCGACATAGAAGCTATTTAATAAGTACTTTGGAAAGAGTAAGAACTAAGATAATGAATATTAAGACTGTCACATTAGTTCTGTGATAGACTTCCTTTCTGAAAGCAGTCAAAGAATTTAACCTTTCTAATTCTTACATTTTCCATCTTAAAATGGAGTATTTTTTTTAACCATATCTTAAGGGTTGTCATAAAACTAAAAAGAGATAATTTTACATAAAAGCCCTTTGAACATAACTATTATTTACTCATTATGCTTTGAGGTTTGCAGTAGATATACTTTCCATTTTCTTTCACTCATAAAGATGCCTCAAGAGTCTAGAAAAAGAAAAATAAAGAGCAAGTGGCTCATTAGAAATCACCTATTCATCAGAAAAGGAGAAAATACCTCCTAAAACATGATGTGCTGAAAAGCTCTCTTTAAAAGCTCTATTTAGAATACCATCTGGTCCCAACATGCTTTATAAAACAAGGAGAGTATGATGGAGCTTGGCACATCTACAACTCTGAGTGAAGGAATGTTTGCCATAACACCTACTAATGGATGAAGAGCAAAACACAAACAATGAACAGCAAGTGGAACCCCATCCATTAGGTAATACCACTTAAATATAAATAGCAATCAAAGACTAAGCATGCATATGATAATAGTATGCAGACAGCATCCCAAGGACCTACTGATGGAGTCTAGTATAATAGACACAAAGAAAGGCAGCAGTACTAGAAGGGTGAACAGATTGCTGGGCTGAACCACTATAGGGAGAGCCAAAAGCATAGTGCCAAAAATTCTTGGAACAGTCAGAAATGTGCACCTGAGTTAACACAGAGATGATGTCAATATGCCCAAGTATACTTTTAAAAACTGGAATGACATTTCTATTAGTAATAATAAAACCATCAGGTAAAATTAGTCATTCTAAGGAATCACTTTAGCTTAATCTTATCTTTGAGGAGATATGTTCTTCTCTAGATTGTATTGCCTACCTAATTAGTGAATACTACTATTCGTCTCACTACTCAACACCCTCCAAATAGACAAAGACCATATTATGACAGAATCATCAGACAGAACATAGACTGCTAACTCTGGGAAACGAACTAGGGGTGGTAGAAGGGGAGGAGGGCGGGGGGTGGGAGTGAATGGGTGACGGGCACTGGGTGTTATTCTGTATGTTAGTAAATTGAACACCAATAAAAAAAAAAAAAAAAAAAAAAAAAAAAAAAAGAATCATCAGACTGCTTTCTTCTTTATATATATGTTTCTCATCTCATTTTTGTTACCTGTTAGTATTTATATAAAATGAAATTTCACTCTTTAATGACTAGGAATGTGGATCATTGGATCTCCTAAATCCTTACAGAAAATCTGTATTTCCACTCACTGACATACCCAGGGCTAACCATATGTAGAAGCAAATGCACACACACATGCAATATATCCTAGAACAGTCTGGAAAGAAAGTCTAAGATTATTGTGAACCTTCAGGGAAAGGTTGTAGTTCATAGAGGGTAGAGTCATCTTATATCCAAAGACAGTCTTTGTGATCCATTCTGTAATTATAAGCAACTGAAGGGATATAATGAGAGTTGGAATACTTGGTGAAATACCAAGATGAAACATTCAGGGCAAGATATAGGAAGAGGATAATGTAATAGTGAGAAACATCTTCACGTACAGCAAATATCACATAGCAGAATTTGCAAGTAAAAGGGAATGCAGTAATTTATTTTTTTTTTAACATGCACAAGTGAACAAAAGAATACAAACAACGAGAGAGCTGAAATGTCAGATAACTGAGCAGATCTGAGTAAGCAATTAGACCTGAGTAAGACATTTTCTCTAACAACTATTGCGAGTCATTTCTCCACTGACTTGGAGAGGGCAAGAAGGAGAAATATATTTAAATTTACTCTAACTATAAAAAAATTCATGATGGATATTTGTAGTCTGTTAAATGGTCTTGGGGATTTTACTAACATCTCATTTGACTCTACCCAATTTTCTCCCTCCTTTTTTTTTTCAACTCTATAGATACCCAAGAAAGAAGGTAATCAAGTGGCAGGTTTTGCTTCAGATACAATAAGGATATCTTGGGTAAAGATATATCGATGCTGTAATAACAAATACTTTCTAAAACTTAGTGACTCCTACATGTTATGTTTATCTCTTATTTACACAAAGTTGGCTACAGTTCTGGACAACCTCATGACAGCAGTCCCCAGGCAACAGTTCAGTGATTCAGGTTGCTTCCACTTTTCAGACCCACTATCTTAATAATTTATCTCCTCAACAACTGCCACCGCAGGGGAAGAGACAGGAAAATTGCTCATGAGGTCTCCAAAACCTCAAAGAAGTGACAAACATTAGATTTGCACTCATTTTGTGGCTCTGAGTTAGCCATAAGGCCTCATCCATCTACTGGGGGAGCTGAGAAGTGCTACCTTTTTGTGCATAGAAAGGGAGGAAAACTGGACTCTGGAGAACCTTTAAAATGCTTAGGACAGGGCAGCCCGGGTGGCTCAGCTGTTTAGCACCGCCTTCAGCCCAGGGCCTGATCCTGGAGACCCGGGATCGAGTCCCATGTCAGGCTCCCTTCATGGAGCTTGCTTCTCCCTCTGCCTGTGTCTCTGCGCCTCTGTGTGTGTGTGTGTTTCTCATGAATAAATAAATAAAATCTTTTTTAAAAAATGCTTATGACAGGGGTGCCTGGATGTTTCAATGGTTGAGCACCTGCCTTCGGCTCAGGGCGTGATCCCCGGGGTCCTGGGATGGAGTCCTGCATTGCACCGCCCCCCACCCCCCGGGGAGCCTGCTTCTCCCTCTGCCTATGTCTCTGCCTCTCTCTGTCTCTCATGAATAAATAAATAAAATCTCTAAAACACTGCTTAGGATATTATAGCTGTATTTTTAGGGCAGTGAGATTATTTATTTAAAAAAAATGTAACTGTAAAGAACTCTGTTCAAGAAGTTTGTTCAAACTAAATGGAAGATTACTGGTTTTCTATAACTTAAGAGACTCAGGGAAAACCACAGATTTGTTTTAAGGCCAATGGGATTAAATTTTTAAATGATGACTGAAAAATACAGCCTGGAAAGATGCTTTCTACAGGTAATAAATGCTGTGTAATGACAACAACATAGAAAAGTGGTTTAAAAAAATGCTCATTTCTTTAAACCTTACTTACCAAATCCCTAAAAATCTCTGGTCTCCTTGTATAAATTTTCTAGCTGCTTTCTGGATTTCATATTTTCCTATAAAAGTGCCTGATGGACATAGATCTTTGTATTTTCTCTAGATAACTCCTGATCAACAAGTTCACCTCATCTTAACCACCTGAATCTCATTTCGCATATTGGCACATCATCCACACTGTGGATGATGCAAAATAAACAAGTCATCCTGGATACCTATTTTTTATTTACATCAACCAATTCCTTCAATCAAGGCCTTGTAATTTTACTTCCAAAACATTTTTTAAAACTAATATGTCTTCTCTATCCATAGTGAGAAGACTTTAGTTCTGATTCTCAGTCTTTATCTTGCTTAAAATTACTCCAAAACCTCCTCACCATACTTCCCAATCCCAGAATTTCTTCTCCCCTATATATTCTTTGATTATTCAATTGCCTCTCCCTCAAATATCCTTTTATTCATTCTTTCCCAATTCTTTTCATTCATTACTACTCTTCCATTAAGATTCAGCTCAGATGTCATTCTCAGGGAAAACTTCCTGAATCACCTTTGTGTGTTCTTAGGAAATCCTGTGCACATAATTTCTATTTATTCGTTCCACTCTCATTATACTTAACCTTCTCACATTTAGCATTTTATCTATCTGTCTCTCCTTTCTGATAGACTGCTAGCTCCCTGAAGGAAGAAATCCTTAGAGTAAGTAGTGCTTAGAACAAGGTCATTCCCAGTCCAGGAATTCAGAAAGCACTAACTGAACTGAACCATCTTGTCATTGACAGCTCACCTATTTCTGCTTCACCTCACTGCCTCCTTACACATACATCTTTAGGAATTCTAATTCCTTCCTCTGAGGAACTTTATTAACAATTTTTCATGTGTGTTTTAAGGGGAAAAAATGCACTAGAACTCCACTGAAGCCAGAAATTTATCTGGTGGTAGCCATGCCTCCCATTCCATTAACTTCAGTTAGCCTATAGGTAACAATGAGGCAGCAGGTGAAGGGAACAGTAGGTATAGAGGTAATGAAGAAATTAGAATGAAATCTGTTCTCATTAATGGCAGAGGGGTCCAAGTCTATAGTCTTTAATTTTATAAAGTATTTCACCACACATGCATTTACTTTGATGGTAGATTTCTTTTTCTAGCTACCAAATTTTACTCTCTTCCAAAGATTAAAAAACATTTTGAAAATTCTGCCCCCATGCCAACCAGTGCCTTTGTTTCTGGAGAAGTTCAGGAACATTTTATAGGTCTTTTCATGACTATTAACAATTGCCAGTTTTCATTTTTCTGTACAAGGACCTCAAAAAATATGAGATAGAGTGCAAGAAGAAAAGGACACATTTTTTTTTGTTGTTGTTTGTTTCAGGTACTTTCATTCCTCTTGGCCCTGTGTCTATGCTTTGTCTATCTATTTTCACTCTGGTAACTATTAGTAGCTCTTCCTTTCTTTTAAAACAGTGATTAAAGAGTCCTATTTTCTTTGTAGGTCTCTTATTTAGTAATTTATATTTCAATGGCAATTATATCCATAACTCATCTGAGCCCTCCATCCCAATACTAGGTTAATATTATTACTTCTTTTGTAAGCCAGCTGCAGTGAACTACACATCTAAATATTTGTTTAGCAAAGAGTGTAAGATTGGATAATAAATTCTTCAGACAATGATTTTATTTACAGCATATTGATAAATACATTCAGGCAATTGCTATCTTCTCTGTAGTTATGAGAATTTATACCTTCTACACATTCAAAACCTATCCAAAGCACGGGACAGCATATTTCTTTGACAAAGAAGAGAAATATTTTCTTAGAAAAAAGAGTATTTTGAGAGTAATATTTATAAGATGAAATATTTATAAGATGACATCTTTCTCATGAAAATCTAAGAATAATATTTAGAAATGTTCTATACAAGTTTCTTCTAGATAGCATACTCAAATAATATTAGCACTACTCAGACAACACAGTACTGTGTGTTCAGGTTTTATTTTATGAGGGGAGCTAACAGATGGAGCTGCCACTCTGTCCTAACAGAGTATTTCATAATTTTACAAGGTAGCCAGAAAATGTAGTCTGGAAAGATGCCTTTCTATACTCCCACTCAGTGGTAGTTATAAAATGTCAAAGTGAAAAAAAAAAGCAACTCAAAAATGTTAAGTTCTTCAAGCCCCATTTACCAAACCACTGGAATCATTGTGTTGCTCTCTCTCTTCTTTGACTTTCATTATCCCCATTTAAAAATGTTACCTGTGCAGGCCTGAGATTAAACATTTCCTAAATATCTTCCTTGCAGACTTTCTCCTGTTTTCACTCCAACAATGATTAATTAATGATCTAAATAAGAAGAGCCTGTTTTTCTTTTGACTTGATGTAAGTGGTTATTCTTTAATTGTTTCAATTTTTTTAATTAATTAAAAGTATTTGTCTGGAGAGGTGGGAAGAGGGCAAAGTAGGAGTATACTAAGCTCACGCCCTCCCACAGGTACAAGATAACACATCCGTGTAAATGACACAGAAAATGACTGCAAGACTGGCAGAAAAAAACTCCACAACTAAAGGTAGAGAAGGCCACATCAAGAAGGGTAAAAAAGACAGAAATGTAATAGGTAGTTAAATAGACCTCCAAGACTACTAGGAGGGAGGGAGCCATGGGCATGGAGAGGGGAGAGGAAAAGGGGAAGACAAATCCCCAGAATATTTGTCTTTGAAAACCAGAGAGGCCGAATTTTGTTGTTAAAATCAGTGAGACTTCAAGTTTGGAAGTTAAAAATCAGTGGGCTCAGTTCTGGGAGAGCCCAGAGGATGAAAGGAAGCCAAGCTCATGCCCTTAAAGAGACAACAGGACAGCCTGCAAAGACACAACATAGAAGGAACAGTCTGAAAAATGCCTATGGCATACAGAGCTTGTCCAAAGGTGCAGGGTGTGCTGTGGGACCTATCCAGGAACAAAGGAGCTGGCAGGCACCATGTCCCTTTCCCATCCCCCAGCAGAAACTCATGACTACCTTACTTACACCAAGCCCTACCTGGCCCCACATCCCACAGGGCTTCTACAGACCCACCCCTTCCAGGCAGGCCACCCTCAGTCCCATTGCAGCAAGGCCTCTCCCCCCGACAGCCAGTGCAGGGCCAACCTTGCCAGCACTGCATCTCCCCACCTGTCTGCTTTGCAGGGCCCTGGTCCTGGCAGCAGGAGGCCCCCTCCCTTGGAAGACCAGCATGTACCTTGTTAAAATTGCACACCCCACCCATTCACACTTTGTGGGTTCTGCCCTGGCCAGTGGCAGTGGCGGCAGGTCTCATTTCACAAGAAAACTGGCAAGAATCTTGTTAAAACTGCAGCTCCACCCTGGCCAGCTGGACTGGCAGTTGTGGTATATCCCCTTTGTCAGTGTGCAGACCTTGCCAGCACTGCATCCTCTGCCACCTCCAATAAGGTCTTGGCTAGAACCAATTCAAACCAGGAGTACAAGCCTGGCAATGTGCCAGCAGCCCCAACAGGGGCCAGCACCACTCCAAAGTAATCCCTGTCCCGGGGAGAGGAGAAGATAATCACATACATCAGTCCAAGGATGGCCCCAGCAGTGGTCTGGATGCAGACAGTTGGTCCGGTTGCAGGCTCTGCCTGCCAACAAAAATCTCTCAGGGGCCAACACAGAGAAAGCACCCAGTGGCTTGGTGCTAGTGTATCTCTGGCAAAATGCCTGGTCTGATTAAGCTGAAACCCAAGGAGGGCCCAGACTGATCCACTAACACCAAGGGGATCAAATACTGCCCACAACAGGCAAAGAGAGCAGATGACAAGGCTGAAGGGAAAAGCGGCCAAGACACAATAGGAGGGTGCACACGACACACATAGGAAACCCGTGAAGTGCCAGGTTCTAGGGAACAGGAGACACTACACTGCAGAGCACTATTGGATTTATTTTTCATAAGGCCATTATTTTTAAAAGCAGGAGATGAAGCGGACTTTCCTAACACAAAAACATAGAGTTAGTCAAAATGAAAAGACAGAGTAATATGTCCCAAATAAAATAGAGCAAACCACATCAAGAGACCTAAGCAAAATGAATATAAGTAATATGCCTGATCAAGAATTTAAAGTAATGATCACAAAGATAACCACTGGACTTCAGAAAAGAGTGGAAGACATCAGTGCGACTCTTAACAAAGAGGTAAAAAAAAAAATAATCAGAGACGAAGAACACAGGAAATGAAATTAAAATTGCACTAGATGGAATAAATACCAGGTTAGAGGAAACAGAAGAACAATATAGTGACCCGGAGGACAGAGTCATGGAAAGTAAGAAGCTGAGCAGGTGAAAGAAAAAAAAAAAATCCACAAAATGAGAATACCCTAGGCAACTCAGCAACTCCATCAAGCATAGTAACATTTACATTTATATAGATTCCAGAAGAAGAGAGAGAGACAGAGAGAGGGGGACAGGAAATTTATTTGAAGAAATAATATCTGAAAACTTCCCAAATCTGGGAAAGGAAACAGAGATCCAGAGCCAGGCAACACAGAGATCCCCCAACGAAATCAACCCAAATATATCCACACCAAGACACATGGTAATTAAAATGGCAAAAAGTAGTGATAAAGAATTCTAAAAACAGCAAAAGAAAAGAAGACAATTACATACACGGGAAACCCTATAAGGCTATCAGTGGAACTTTTCAGCAAAAACTTTGCAGGCCAGAAGGGAGTGGAAGAATATAATCAAAGTGCTGAAAAGAAAAAATATATGAAGCCAAGAACACTCTATCCAGTAGGGCTACCATTCAGAAAAGAAAGAGTTTCCTAGAGGAGCAAAAGCTAAAGTTCAGGACCATTCAATCAGCTGAAAGGGCACTCTTTGATGGAAAGCAAAGATTGTAAGTAAGAGTGAGAAAAGCAAGAAACACAAAATCAGTTAAAAAAAAAAAGTGTATCTGTGAAAATCAATCAAGAGACTCACAAAATAAAAGGATGTAAATCAATGATTTTTCTCAGGTATGTTCATAAAGCATTTTTAGGTATTTGAATAGTCATCTTGTTCAAGTTCCATTGTTGAATGTTTCTTCAACCTCAGATCCTTTCAGTGCAGGATAAGTTGAGTTTGTGTTGAGAGAAAACTAAGCAATAATTACCCATAATTTTAAGTCTTTTGAAAACTACCAACTTATTTTTTTTCCCTGAGGATTTCATTCCTCTGAAAAATTTTACTTGATGTTTTTAATGCTTGTTTCTTGTTAAATCCAACTCAGTAGGTATTTGTTGAGAATATGCTTTATTCTTAGTACTGCATTGGCTGTTGTAAGGGCAAAATGTTGTATGAAATAAGGCTGTAATAACAGGGAACAATCACTCCTTTATATCCTTGCAATTTCCACACTAGTAGATAGTTTTGAACCACTCTCTCTTTTGGCCTTGAACTATCTCATTAAGTGACTCAATCTTCCTCTCAGCCTTCAATCCGATAGTCATTACTGGAATCACTGGTATTGACTTCATATTTGTAGGTCCTGATGATCTTATATATTTTGTTTCTCCTACTTTGTTTAATAGATATTTTACTTTTAAAACCAGGCTAATTTGGAAAGAGGAGAAACATATTATTTCAAAAATATATAGAAGAAAGCCTATTCTCCTATCACTTTTGATGGGTTAGACTTTTAGATAGAGTTTCATAATAACAAAAATTCCCCAAAGTATAATGTATACTTTGCATTTTGTGCTTACACTACTGAAAAGAAAAAATGAAAATATTACTAAATCACTTTTCTTTACGAATCATATGATCTTTTTTCAAATCACAAAGGAAAAGAATCAGGAAATACTAAATTAAATATTTGTTTTAAAGAACTGCAACTAAAAGTTTCAAAATGTAATCATTGAAATAAGTTCCATCTAGCAATCATGCATTTGGATTTTCTTCTGCCTCAGTTTGAAATTGACCTCAATGGATATGAATATTCCTAAAATTAAAAAACATAGGATGCAGAAAGGCTGTTATTATTTTTTTCTTTTTCTTTTTTAAAGCTCCACACCCAGCATGGAGCCCAAGGCAAGGCTTGAACTCAAATGCTGAGATCAAGACCTGAGCTGAAATCAAAAGTTGGACACTGGGCAGCCCGAGGGGCTCCACGGTTTAGCGCCGCCTTTGGCCCAGGGCCTGATCCTAGAGACCCAGAATCGATCCCACGTCGGGCTCCCTGTGTGGAGCCTGCTTCTCCTTCTGCCTGTCTCTGTCTCTGTCTCTCTGTGTGTCTCTCATGGGGGCAGCCTGGGTTTATCACTGCCTTCAGCCCAGGGCGTGATCCTGGAGACCAGGGATCGATTCCCACATAGGGCTCCTTGCATGGAGCCTGCTTCTCCCTCTGCCTGTGTCTCTGCCTCTCTCACTCTGTGTCTCTCACGAATAAATAAGCAAAATCTTTAAAACAAACAAACAAACAAAAAAAGTTGGGCACTTAACCAAGTGAGACACCCAGGCACCCTGCAGAGTAGCTATTGTTATTAATTCTTTTTAGACACTATGGCTTGTAAAAATGAAACTGTATCAACATTTATTAATGTTAAAAATGGTTTCTCATATGTGTATTATAGCCTCTCCAATACTTTACTTTCTAGAAAATGAGCTCCGATAAAGTGAGCAAGTTATCCAACAAAATTAAATTGTGAAATCTTAATTGTTGATGACAAATAAGTTGAAAAGTAAAACAGAAATTTAAAATGTTCATTAACCATGAACCTCTTCCCAGCTAATTTTTAACTTTATATTTACAAATCATTGATCACCTGCTGCTTGGGTAATATCATTTATTCTTTCTTTTCAAAATGCTTTTATTCATTAGAGACACACAGAGAGAGAGAGAGAGACACAGTCAGAGGGAGAAGCAGGCTCCATGCAGGGAGACCGACGCGGGACATGATCCTATTAAAAAAAGAAAAAATGTATTTATTTATTTATAAAGATTTTATTTATTTATTCATGAGAGACACACAGAAAGAGAGAGGAGAGAGAGGCAGAGACACAGGCAGAAGGAGAAGTAGGCTCCATGCAGGGAGCCCAACGTGGGACTTGATCCGGGTCTCCAGGATCATGCCCTGGGCTGAAGGCGGCACTAAACCGCTGAGCCACCCAGGCTGCCCAATATCGTTTATTTTATGTTGCTACTCTTGATGGCAACCTTGCAAGGCGAGCCCTAAAATTCACAGAGGTTAATACAATGCAACATATATACCAAAGTTTTCCACGTGGCCTCTCTGAGTTTAGAAAAAGGCATCACTATTTCCCATACAAATTCCCGTGTACCAATCTTGGCTTTTCTGTATTAATAGGATGCTAAGACATAGATCAAGAAAGTGAAGTTGTAGTGCAGGCCAGCCTAGCTTTTCCAATGCTTCTTTAAACCCTATAAAATGATTTTCAACAGTGTCACTGACCTCTTGACCTCTTGGCTGTCCTAAATACTATAGAAATAATTTTGAAAAGTATCAGTGGCCCCCTTTTCTCCAATACTTATACTAGAAAAGAAAAATATGTTTTTGTATGTCAGTTCCACACAGAGTATAGTTCTAGGTTGTATGTGGTTTAAATATGCCATTAGTAGTCATTATGCCAGTTCTCAGCAAACTTAAGGCATAGTTATTCAAGGAAATAAAGGATAAGCATTAAATAAGTAGATAGAACAGGGACCTAGAGCAGTATGATGAGAATTTAAATGTGATTTTCAAATTTTAATTTGGTAAGGATAGCATCGATTCTGCAGTATTCAAGGAAAAGTTCATATAGGAGAATCCAATTCATAGATTAATATAAACAAAGAGCATTGACTCTGGGGCCAGTGCTCTTAATGGCACACATTGACTAACAGGTATTGTTTAAGTAAATGAAGAAAAGGAAAGGGGTAAGAAAAGGCAGAGGACTAGGCAAAATTAAAAAGATGGAAATAGAAAAGTGCCAGATGAGTTTGTAGTACTATTGTAAAGAAAACACTTGACGGGATGAGCGCTGGGTGTTATTCTGTATTTTGGCAAATTGAACATGAATAAAAAATAAATTTATTATTAAAAAAACCCACAATGGATGGAAATGGAAAAATGTGTACTGGAATCTTGATGGAAAGGAGAAAGTTCTATCATTATCATAATTGTAAAGGATGGAGTTATGGAGCTGAAGTTCCATCTTATGGGAAATAAGATTGTGAAGTTCCTCAGGTGAGAGAGTGGGGTAAAAAACTGATTTGTGTATAATAATTTGGTAATGGTGGTCAGGAATTTGGAGAAATGAAAAATGAGGATGTGGAATGTAGTTAGCATCAAGGTACAGTATAATCCAAGCATAAGGCAGTACAAGCTCTATTCAAATATGTTAAAGAAAAACCAACCCATGGCATTGTGATGGGTATGTTGAGCAGAGTGTCTCCAGGATCAGGCCCTGGACGGAAGGCGGCGCCAAACCACTGAGCCTCTTGGGCGGCCCCAGTCCTTTTTCTATATGAAATTTATTTCCTCCTCTTGAACTGAATCTCATATTTATTTCTTCATCTGTACCTTTCCTAAATATTCAACCTTCTATTTAATTTCTTTTTATAATCTTTATTTCTTCAGGTTATGGCTTCAATATAGGAAAACCCCTTCTGCTGTTGATTTTGCTCATGATCTGTGTCCTCTCTGAAAAGTGAGAGGCAAGAGAAGTGCAGGAAAGAGAAAAAGGAAAAATATACTGATATATACCATGGTCTAGGCCAATGCAATGTCTGTTTTTAGTCCTTCAGAGATTCTTTGAGAGATCCCGGTTAGAGTGACAACTTGTGAGAGCAGTATAAGTTCATCATTCAATGATGACCAAACATTAGTTCAATATGCAATTTGCAAAATTGTCCATATACTTCCTTATTTGTATTTCACAACAAATTGAAGCAGGTTGGGTAGGAACTGTTGCTTTAATTTCACACAGAAGGAATCTAGGTTTAGAGAAGTTCAGCAAATGCCCAAGATCATCACACATTTCAAAAAGCTCTCAAGGTACAAACTTGCAACTAGTAGATAAATAAGTTCTGGAGATCTAATGCACGGAATAATGATTATGGACAACACTACTATATTATATACTTTAGAGTTGCTAAAAGACTAGATCTTAATTGTTCCCACCACACAAAAAAAGAGGTAATAGTTATGTGAAACAATAGAGGGGTTAACTAAGCTACAGTGATAATTATATTGTGATATACAAATGTATGAAAGCATAATGTTGTATGCCTTACACTTATACAATGTTACATGTCAATTATCTCTCAATTTAAAAAACTCAAAACTTTGTTTTTTGAAGCCATATGCTGGATTCTGTCTACTGTACAATTTTTTGTTTGGAATAATTTAATGTGCTGTTTTTCCAAAGTTTATTTACTTTATATCAACATATATTGGGATAGAAAAACTTTCCTGAAACTATTTCAAATGTTCCTTTGTTGGTGGATAGTAAGAATAGAGTACTTTATTTTTATTTTTTTTATTTATAATAGTCACAGAGAGAGAGAGAGGCAGAGACATAGGCAGAGGGAGAAGCAGGCTCCATGCACCGGGAGCCCGACGTGGGATTCGATCCCGGGTCTCCAGAATCGCGCCCTGGGCCAAAGGCAGGCGCCAAACCGCTGTGCCACCCAGGGATCCCAGAATAGAGTACTTTAAAATTAATTTAAATGATATTCATGTAGTCATAGCTTCTAAAGCTGAAAAGTTAAGTCCTTGCTTTTGCTCTCAAAGTTTAGGATTTGAGGACTGAAAATATGACAACACTCACTCTTTTTAGCACTTAGAACAATTCCTGTGACAGTACTTTGACAATCCCACTTATTCACTAAAAACAATATTTTAATCAACTACAACAGAAGTTATTTTTGCTATCATAAAATTTTTATTTTTATAGAACTTCAGTTCTGGGAAGCTTCATTATTGATTTCAGAGTCTTTATGCAGTTTTCAAGGTTTAAACAAGTGCTACTCCCATGATCATACAAAATTTATCTTAAATGTTCTACTAGGAGTTCAATGGAAGAGATATAGGGAATAACAAGTAATATAGTCCCTTGCCTAAGGCATTAAGAAATTTTATTCCATGCCAAAACAATGCAGAATACATTTGCATGAACACATGCCAAAATAATCTACCAGGAAATGACTTTGATTCAGTTCAGACTCTCATTTTCCCCCTGAAACTTTAAGCAAAACAAAATCACTATCTCCTGAATAATAATTCATATTATTCATATCTTTGGCACTTGTTTTATCAATTGTATGAACTTTTACCCAGAGCTTTCTGAATTATTTTAGTTTATATCTTTAGACTCATTTAAAATGTACATAGAAGAGGGACAGGAGGAGTACCAGTTGCAGCCAGAAAACAGCTGAAGCAATGGGGGTTGTAATTTATTCCACTAACTTCTCTGTTTTCTTTTTCTTTTTCTTTTTAAGATTTTATTTATTAACTTGAGAGAGAAAAAGCTCAAGTGGGCAGAGAGACAGAGAGAGAGGGAGAAGCAGGCACCCCATTGAGCAGAGAGCCCAATATGGGGCTTAATCCTAGGATCCCAGAATCATGACCTGAACCGAAAGCAGACTCTTAACAGACTGAGCCTCCCTAGTGTCCCTCAAAAGAATTTTTATGTGCTAAGAAGGATCTACAGGATACTGGAGGTTTTGCCTTAGTCAAGTTGCTGTTGTTTTTCCCTCTAGTAAAGCATTAACTTAGGATAGCTGGGAGTTTCCTTCTGGAAGTTAGGTTATTTATTAATAAGAATGCTTTTCCCTTGTAAATCACTAAGTCATTTGCAAACTGATGGAGAATCTTGTCTTGCAGGACTGTGATCTCTATTAACTAATTGTTTTCCCTTCTTTTAGTTTTAGGGCAGCCAGGAGTGCCTGAGGGAGTCACACCAATCCTGAATCCTATATCCTAGTAGGGGGTTGGGGGGTCAGTTTGGGCTTTGTCCTCAACTCTCTCTGCTTCCTCATCAGTTTGGCACTAGGATATACTTACAGACCAATGAACTAGAACCAAGAGACCAAAAGTAAACCCTCGCACATATGGTCAATTGATTTTTTGACATGTTACTTCTCTCATCATCTTTACCTCCCATCCTCTTCAGCAAGGCTGTTTCATACATTTATTGAACTGTTAAGATTGTTTTATCACAATCTGCATTCCATCCTGGGATTCCACTGACCTCCTAAGTAATTCTTTTTGTGTTAATTTGCACACATTAAGATTCACTCTTTGTGTTCTACCATACTGTGGGTTTTGACAAATGCATGGTGACATACCCCTCCAGTACAGTATCACACAGCATAGTTTCACCACCCTAAAAAACTCCATGCGCTTCATCTAGTCAACCCTCTCTCCCCCCACCACTGAACTTCTATCAACCATCAATTTTTTTTTTAACTGTCTAACTGGTCTTTTAATTGTCTGTAGTTTTCCTTTTCCAGAATGCATTAAAATTGAAATTTTAAAATATGTAGGTTTTGCTGACTAGCTTCTTTCACTTAGCAATGTGCATTTAAGATTTATCCACTCTTTTCATGGCTTGATAACTCATTTCTTTATGGATAGTGTGTTTATCCATTCACCTATTGAAGATTATCTTGGTTCCTTTTAAATTTTAGCAATTATGAATAAAGTTGCTCTAAATATTCACAGCAGGTTTTGTGTATATATTTAGTATTCACATAAGTTACCCAAAGTGTCATTATTGGATTGAATCTTAGGACCACATTCAGTTTTGAAAAACAAAACAAACAAACAAAAAGAAACAAAAAAAGACCACATTCAGTTTTGAAACAAAACTGCCGAACTACCTTCAAAAGTGGCTGGATCACAATTGTCTGTTTTAAAAAATAATTTAGCAATATTTATTTTGGCAACTACTCTATGTAGTTGGTGTATCCATTTTACAGTTGAGGAAGAGTGGTACAGTGAGGTAAGGTGCCTTATTCCTAAAGCCAAGTGTGTCTACCTGCAGAGACTGGACTCTTCACCACAATGGTGAAGAATACATTCCACGAGTAGACATGATGAGAACAAAGGTAAAAAGAAATGCAAGTAAAATTAAATTTCCTTACAATTTGCAGCCAATTAACAAATACTTGCAAAAGGCAGAGTATGACACTCTTCCAGGAACTCAAAACTGCATTAAGGTTAATGCCTTCCTAGAGGCAAAAAGCAACCTTAGCCTGACAATAGCCAGACCTCTAGGATCCTGTATGTCTTTCACATATGAAAATCCTTTTGGAAACTTCCTTTCTCTCTGCCCTCCTAACTTAAAAGTATATAATCAATTCCTGCTCACAACTCCAGTGCAGCTGTTTCTACACATGGGTCCTGTCTCCATGCTTTAATAAAACCACCATTTTGCATCAAAGACATCTCAAGAATTCTTTCTTTTTTTTTTTAATTTTATTTATTTATTCATGAGACACAGAGAGAGGCACAGGCACAGGCACAGGCACAGGCAGAGGGAGAAGTAGGCTCCATGCAAGGAGCCCCATGTAGGACTCGATCCCAGGTCTCCAGGATCACGCCCTGGGCTGAAAGCAGGTGCTAAACCGCTGAGCCACCCAGGCTGCCTTCAAGAATTCTTTCTTGATCATCGGCGCCAGACCTCATCCCATCAAACCTCACCTATATTCCAAAACTACATCATTATGGTCTCTGTTGCAATTTGTCACCAAAGAAAAAAAAATGGCTTAAAATGATGGCTGATTTTGTCTGTCTCACAAATTTCTCATGAGCAATTTTTCTTTTAAAGATTGTACTTATTTATTCATAAGAGACACAGAGAGAGAGAGGCAGAGACATAGGCAGAGGGAGAAGTAGGCTGCTTGCAAGAACCCCAATGTGGGACTCGATCCCAAACCCCAGGATCACACCCTGAGCAAAAGGCAGACGCACAACCCCTGAGACACCCGCATCCCTGTCATGAGAGATTAAGATAGTTTTCAAAGTCTTTGGTAACCTGAAACTAAAGTTTGCTTGGATGATAAACTGAATTCATTGTGATGTAGGGAACAAAGACAAGGAAATGTAGATAAAATAAAATTTCCTTATAACCTGCAGCCCGTTGACAAATATTTGAGGCAGTCAGAGTATGAACTTCTCCAGGAAACTCCCAGCTGTCTTAGTGTTGATGCTTCCCTAGAAGGAAAAACAACCCCTAGTATCCTGTGGGTCTTTTTTGGCATATGAAAGTTCTTTTGTAAACTTCCCATGTCTTTACCTCCCACAACTCTGTAGTATATAATTAGTTGCTCTGCACAATTCTAGGGCAGAGCTCCTTGTGCCCAGGGGTCCTGTCCCTGTGCTTTAATAAAACCATCTTTTTGCACCAATAAATAAATAAATAAATAAATAAATAAAATTTACATAAAGACAAAATTGGTAGTAATTAAAATATATTTAATTTTTATTTTTTAGACTTTTTCAATATATTTGTAAAACAATGATATCATTGTTCAAAAACAACATTTAGAGATTATATTCTTTAGTAGATATCAGACTACAACTCTATTTTATCTTATGTAATGCCTGTTAATTGCCCCAAATCACTTTATCATATGATCTTTAAAAAATGTACAAAGATACAAATTAGAAATTTGTGTGGTATGGAAGATATCACTATCTTAAAGATCTTTCTAGTAATAAAATGATTAACTTGTTTGTGGGAATCATCAAAATACAAATCAATACTTGAAATTTGACTGCAAGTATTATACTATTTCATTAATATAATCATTCTCATATAATTAAATAGTATTTCCAGTATACTAGAGAATAAAATTTTAAACAAGAATTTTAACATAAATTTAGTGATCATGGAGTTTATCACAATTTATAAGTCAGTGGACAATACAAGGTCTAATCTTGGAAATTTATGACTAGATGTCAGTACAATAAAGTGTCACTTAAAAGAGAAATTATACTAAAACTCTGAAATTGCTATTCTGATTTTTCTTAAAAATCTAGGTATCAAAGAAATTGATATAATTCAAGTAAAAAGTACACATTAAAAGTTATAAATTAAAATAAAATTGAGGTTATTTCTCTTGGAAGAGACATTAATGTTTGAATTCTATATATGTACATGAATTTAAAAATAGTTGCTTTGAGGATCTTGACCAAACCAGAATAGTATCATTACCTTTAGTTAATGAGTTAGCTGATGTATCTCATGGATAAAGAGCTTACATCTAGACATACAGGATCCATGCTGGCCTCCAGTGGGCTCTGCCTGTTTATCTCTGCAATCAGCCTCTGTACTTGCTGAATTTAGTGGTGATGTAAGTCTCATTGTGGCCTTTGAACTGTGAGGCTACATTTGCTGCTCTGACCTGGCTAATGGACACAGCCATTGTTTTCGATCTTGAAACCTCTGCCCTTGGCAATCTTCCCTAGGACTTTTGCCCATCAGCTCATTTGTTTGTTCTATATAATACTGCACCAGGGCATTAAAGAATTTCTGGAACCCTATAGGAGCACATGTGGGAGGGATATTCAGTCAGGGCCATCTTTCTAGATTAGCACTCATCACTGAAAGCCACAAACATTACTTCTATACCTAATTTGTTGAGTACTTTTATCATGAAAGGGTTTTGGATTTTGTTAAATGCTTTATCTGCAAATATTGAGATGATCATGTAACTTTTATCCTTCATTTTGTTATTGTGATGTGTCATCTTTCTTGACTTGTATATGTTGAACCATCCTTGCATTGAGGGATAAATCTCACATGGACATGGTGTATAATCTTCTAAATTTGCTGTTGAATTCAGTTTGCTAGTATTTTCTTGGGAGTGTTTATATCTATTCTCAGCAAGAATATTGGCCTATAATATTATTTTCTTTGGCTTTGATTTCAGTATAATGCTGGCCTCATGAAATAAGTTGGGAATGTTCCCTCCTTTTCAATTTTTTGGAAGAATTTGAGAAGGATTGACATTAATCCTTTAAATTTTGGTAGAATTCTATAGTGAAGTGATCTGGTCCTGGACTTTTATTTTTGGGGATTTTTTTTTTTTTTATTACTGATTCAATATCCTTACTAGTAATTTGTCAGATTTTCTGTTTCCTCATGATTCAATCTTAGTAGGTTGTATTTATCTAGGAATTTATCCATTTCTTCTAGTTTGTCCAATTTGTTGGTGCATAAAGATATGGAAACAAACCAAATGTCCATTGGTAAATGAATGGATAAAGAAAATGTGTCACATACAAATAATGGAATATTATCCAGCCTTTAAAAAGATGGAATCCTGCCATATGTAAAAACATGAATGAACCTGGAGAACGTTATGCTAAGTGAAATAAGCCAGTCACAGAAGAACACTGCATGATCCATTTATATGAGATATCTAAAATAGTCAAATTTATAGAGGCAGAGAATACAATAGTGGTTGCCAGAGACCAGCTGTGGGAGTGAGAATGATGATTTGTTGTTCAGTGAATATAAAGTTTCAGTTATGCTAAGTAAGTTCTAGAGATCAATACAATGTAGTGCTTACTGTTAACAAAATGATATCATGAACTTCAAAATTTAAGAGAATAGATCTTAGGTTAAATATCTTGGCCACAAAAAAACAAAACAAAGCAAAACTCAGAGGTACAGAAGGAAACCTTGGGAGGTGTTGAACACATCTGTACCTTAAATGTGGTGATGTATTGCAGGGGTTTGCATATATCCAAGCTCATCAAATTGTACACATTAATTTGTGTAATTATTTGCCTGCCAATTATACCTCAATAAATTGTCAGAAATGTGAATGAGAAAATCTTTGAAATGTGTATGTAATGTAAGGATATTTCAACATCCTCATTACACAAGCACTGAGTTAGGTAAGACTGTTAAAATATTACTTGGAGTTAAAATTTATACTGGCTTTAATGTGAATGAGATTTTAGAAAGTGTGGAAGAACCTCATGTCTTCTGAAAGCAACAATCTGGTAAAAACATCAAGTTAGGTTTCACAATTTATTACTTAGATGATTTAACAGATCTGAGTCTCAGATTCCTCTCTGTAAAATGAATATAGTTCCTGAATAGGGGCTGTTAGGGCACAACAAATTTAATCATGAAAAAATGAGGGGCAGTATTATTGTGAAATCGATGAAAATCCTCATTTTTCTCTTGAGCAAAACTGTCTCAGGAAGCATAAAAATGAACACAGTAAAATTCACATTGCACGGAACTCACAGTAAATAAAGCTGCGGTATCCTCCAATGATTATGAGACAATCTCTTACTGATCCCACTCCACAAAGCCCTATGGAACATAAAGAATTTATTCTCCTTTAGCAACTTTACTTAACATCATAAAAGTAGGGCACAATCTGATGTAATTCTCATATTTCCCCAAAGGCGTCTCTCCCAAGATGTTGTAATGATGATAGCAACATTAATTAACATTCAATTTGATTATCCATTAGTTTACTTCATAATACATATAAGGCAATAAATTCACCAAATAATGAACAACATGGTATTTGCCCCGCCAGAAATAATTATGTATTCAAAAAATTCATAGTAAAAAATTGCTTAATTATTTTGATAAAATGTATTATTAGCTTCATAACTTCTGAAACATGAAATATTAAATATTGTATGATGGTAGATTCTATAAGTATGAATTTAAAAGTTGTGTGCAGTGTCCTTTTATTTTTCGCTCATACTAGACACTCAGGCTTATAGCCAAGCTCGTGGACATTCAGTTTAAATAACATTTCTAACTACCTTTGCCTCTACATCAAGTCAAGTAACTAATTTCTAGCAAATGGGATCAAAGAAAACTTTCATGTGGTAGCTTTAAGAAACCTTTTTTTAAAAAGAAGCTAGAAGGCAGCCTGGGTGGCTCAGCGGTTTAGCGTTGCCTTCAGCCCAGAGCATGATGCTGAAGACCCAGGATTGAGTCCCACATCAGGCTCCCTGCATGGAGCCTGCTTCTCCCTCTGCCTGTGTCTCTGCCTCTCTCTCTGTGTATCTCATGAATAAATAAATAAAATCTTTTAAAAAATAAAAAATAAAAGGAAGCTAGATATAACCATGACAATTTTTTGTTCCCTTATTCTATCTTGCTTGGAAGAATTCAGAAACTACCATCTTGGGTCACAGAAACTAGGGCCACACCTATGGTTGGGGAAGCTTGAACTGGAAGGAGACTGAGGGAGCAGAGCTGACTTAGCCCTAAAATGCTTGTTTTAGAATATTACTCAGGGAGACAGATATCTGTTAGTAAGATACTGTTACAATTTAAATTGTTACTTTTGGTCATTTCTTAAGTAAGACAACAGGTTTATGGTTTTAACTCTTATTTTGATCACATTTTGTTTTCTATTTTATTTTTGAACACTTTATTAAGGATTTTGTGAATGCATCTACAAAATAATCTATTGGCTTTGTCACGGTGCAAAAAAATACTATATTAAAATGTAACCACACATTTATTGATAATATATTTTACATTTATTTAGCAATCCAATTAGCCATTTCAGTATCTTTAAAAAATATTTTATTTATTTATTTGACAGAGAGAGAGATCACAAGTAGGGAGGACAGCTGGAGGAGGCAGAGGAAGAAGCAGGCTTCCTGCTGAACAGAAAGCCCATGTGGGACTTGATTCTAGGATCCCAGAATCATGATCTAAACTGAAGGCAGATGCTCAATGAACTGAGCCACCCAGGCACTCTGCCATTTCAGTATTTTCAAGGGAAATCTTCATTTTTGCTTTTTAAAGATTTTGACAGGGGTGCTTGGGTGGCTCGGTCAGTTAATCATCTGACTCTTGATTTCAGCTTGATCATGAGATCAAGCCCTACATTGGGCTCCATGCTGGGGGTGAAGCATATTTAAGATTTTCTCTGTCTCTCTTTCTCATCGTCCCTCTCCTGTGATGCGTGCTCTCCCTTTCTTTCGAAAAGAAATAAAGATATTGACATATATATATATACATATTACATATAATGATTTAAAGAATATACTATTCTGCTTTAGAATAATTACTTACCAATAATTAGCTCTCTAATTTTGTGTATATGAATTCCTAAGTATGGCAAGATTTTAGTGAAGATGTTTATTGTACTGCATTCCCACAATGTGGAAAAATGTAGTAATTAAGTTAGGATTTTAATTTCTACATTTACATGCTTATGATACTCACACAATTTTATTTTTGTTTTATTTTAAATATAAATTAATGTATTTTTAAATTTCAATTCCAGTGTAATTAACATACAGTGTTATATTATGCAGGTATACAATATAACTGTTTCATCTGTTCCATATATTACTCAGTGCTCATCAAGATAAGTGTACTCTTGGGGCATCTGGGTGGCTCAGTCGGCTAAGCATTTTGGCTCAGGTCATGATCCCAGAGTTCTGGGATTGAAACCCACATAGGGCTCCCTGCTCAGCAGGGAGCCTGCTTCTCCTTCTTCCCCTCACCCAGCTCGTGCTCTCTCTCTCTCTGTCGAATGAATAAATAAAATATTTTTCTTTAAAAAAAAAAAAAAAAAAAGAAAAGTGTATTCTTAATCCCCTTCACTTATTTCACTCATCCCTCCACCCAATTCCACTCTGGTAACCATCAGTTCTCTATAGTTAAGAGTCTGGGTTTTTTGTTTGTTTGTTTGTTTGTTTGTTTGTTTGTCTTGCTCTTTCTCTCTCTCTTTTCTTTGTTCATTTATTTATTAAATTCCACATGAGTGAAATCATATGGTAATTGTCTTTCTCTGACTAGTTTATTTTGCTTAGCATTATCCTCTCTAGCTCCATCAATGTTACAAATGACAAGATCCCATTCTTTTTTATGGCTGAATAATATTCCATCATATATATGTATGTATATATATGCATATATGTATGATATTTATCACTTCTTCTTTATCCATTCACCTGTTGATGGACACCTGGGTTGCTTCCATAATTTGGCTATTGTAAATAATGCTGTAATAAACATAGGAGTGCATATATTCCTTTGAATTCTGTTTTCATATTCTTTGAGTAAATACCCTAGCATGATTACCGATTGTAGGGCAATTCTGTTTTTAACTTTTTGAGGAACCTCCATACAGTTTTTTCCACAGTGGTTTCATCAGTTTGCACTTCCACCAATGGTGCAACAGGGCTCTTTTTTCTTCACATCCTTATCAACACTTGCTTATGTTTTTGAGTTTAGCAATTTTGACAAGTGTGAGGTGATATTGTAGTTTTGATTTGCATTTGTCTGCTGACAAGCGATGTAGAGCATGTTTTCACATGCCTGTTGGCCATCTGGGAGATGTCTTTGGAGAAATGTATGTTCATATCTTCTGCTCATTTTTTAATTGTATTATTTGTGGTTTTGGTGTCAGTTGTAGAAGTTAGGTATTTATTATTTAGTTATGTTAGGTATGTTTAGTTATGTTAGGTATTTTATCATTTGGGGGCAATTGTAAATGGGATTGTTTTCTTAATTTCTCTTTCTGCTGCTGCTTCGTTATTGGAGTATAGAAATGTAATAGGTTTCTGTACATAGATTTTGTATCCTATGACCTTACTGTATTCATCAATTCTAGTGCTTTTTTTTGGAGTCCTTAGGGTTTTTTTATATAAAGTATCATGTCATCTGAAATTGATTAAAGTTTTACTTCTTCCATACTAGTTTGGATGCCTTTTATTTGTTTTGTTCTTTTTGCTGTGGCCAGGATTTCCAGTACTCTGTTGAATGAAAGTGGTGAGAGAAGATCCTCATGTCTTGTTCCTTAACTTAAAGGGAAAGCTCTCACTCTTCCTCCATTGAGTATGATGTTAGGTGTAGATTTTTTATATACGGCTTTTATTATGTTGAAATATGTTCCCTTTAAGCCTACTTTGCTGAGAGTTTATTTGACTTTTGTTTTCTTGAGCTACCTCAAGAAAGCTCAAGTACCTACCCTGCTAGAACAGCTAGTACCTACCCTGCTAGAACAGCTTTTACTGCATTCCGAAGTTTTGAACTGTTGTGTTTTCATTTTTATTTCTTTTCATGTAATTTTTAATTTTTTCTTTGATTTCTTGGTTGACTCACTCATTGTTCAGTAGCATGTTATTTAACCTCCATATAGTTGTGGTCTTTTTAGATTTTTTGTTGTAGTTGATTTCTAGTTTCATAGTGTTGTGGGCAGAAAAGTTTCATTATATGATTTTGATTTTTTGAATTCGTTGAGGTTTTTTGGTGGCCTAATATTTGATCTCTTCTAGAGAATGTTTCATGTGCATTTGAAAAGAATGTATATTCTGCTGGTTTTCAATGAAATGTTCTAAATATGTTTAAGTCCATCTGGTCCAGTGTATCATTCATGTCACCGTTTCCTTGTTGATTTTCTGTTTGGACGGTCTATCTAGTGTGGTAAGTAGGTGTTAAAGTTCCCTATTATTGTATTACTATTGATTTTTATCATTGTTACTAGCTTTACTTGAGTGTTCCTATGTTGCGTGCATAAATATTTACTATTGTTATATCTTCTTGTTGGATTGTTCTTTTTATTATTATATACTGTCCTTTGTTTCCTGTTAGTTTTTTATTTATAGTCTATTTTATCCAGTAAAAGTATCATTACCCTGGCTTTCTTTTCACTTCCATTTGCATGATAAATATTTCTTCCTCCCCTCACTTTCAGTCTGCATGTGTCTTTAGGTCTGAAATGAGATTCTTAAGACAGCATAAAGATGGGCCATTTTTTTAAATCTTTTCCATCACCCTATGTCATTTGATTGGAGTGTTTAGTCCATTTACATTAATTATTGATAGGTATGTATTTATTGCTATTTGTTACTTGTTTTGTGGTTGTTTTTGTGGTTCTTTGATTGTTTCTTCTCTTGCTCTTTTCTTTCATGGGTTGCTGGCTTTCTTTAGGGATGTACTTGGATTCCTTTCTCTTTATTTTTTGCATGTCTATTACTGGTTTTTGGTTTGTGGTTACCATTACCATTGGTATAATATCTTTATGCATTTAGTAGTCTATATTGAGTTGATGGTTGCTAATGTTGGAAACCATTCTTGACTCTTCCTTCTGTCACATTTTAGGTGTATGGTATTATGCTTTACATCTTAGCAGAAGTAGTAACATCAACTACTCCAGATCAACATTATCCACCTTAGAATTTAAAAGTAAATCAAGTCACCAAATTATTATTACTCAAAATTGAAGTTGATGATTATTTATTAATGTTTATATAGCCTGTGTTCTTAATATCCTTTCCAAAACACTATCTTTAAAACCACTCAGTCTGAACACAGATTCTTCTTTCCTCTTTATATAACATTCGAAGATGCACAAACAAGAGTGTCTTGACTGGTTCTTTAAGCAGTTATTGCTTATAGGAAGGAGGGTGTGACAATTTCAAGGGATGTCATACACTTCTTTATATTAATGGCAATGGATAATAGAGCTTGTGATAATTGATTCAATTTTTGCTTATAGGTTATGTTAGAGATCATTGTAATACTAATCTTAAAATAGTAGGCTTTAAAGTTCATAATTTTATTGAGAGGCATTTTGTCTAGGCTGCTATGTAACTGCATGATAATGATGTCAGGTCAGGTAGCCCAGAAATATGCCCCCTAAACATGTTAAAGAATTAAGTAGCTTTCTTGATTTTTAGATTTACTTTGTAAATTAAAAAAAAGCACCTGTTTTGTAGATTAGCAAAATGTATGTTATGGGCGTTAACTAACAGGGCTGTATAATTAAGCATAACATCCTATACTTTTCTTCAGTAGAAGATTTGTATGGCATTAGGAATTCTAAATATTTAGTTTGTGATTCATTCTAAAGAAGACTGACAGCAAGTATGGAATCCTAACTAAGTTTTAGTGATAACTTGGTATCTTTAAATGACCATGCTTTCTCATGAAGAAAATACCAATTAGTCAATATGTTACTAAAAAATTTAAAATATTCATAACAATAGCTTACTTAAATACACATTATACCGAATTTAAATTATTTTGTGACATGAATTTTATTTTATTAAAATATATAAATTATACAAATTCACTTAATTTTTTAAATAAATTTAGTTTTTATTGGTGTTCAATTTACCAACATACAGAATAACACCCAGTGCTCATCCCGTCAAGTGCCCCCCTCAGTGCCCATCACCCAGTCATCCCATCCCCCCGCCCTCCTCCCCTTCCACCACCCCTAGTTCGTTTCCCAGAGTTAGGAGTCTTTATGTTCTGTCTCCCTTTCTGATATTTCCTGGAAGGAGCCTCGGTGTCCATCGAAAGATGAATGGATAAAGAAGATGTGGTTTATGTATACAATGGAATATTCCTCAGCCATTAGAAACGACAAATACCCACCATTTGCTTCAACGTGGATGGAACTGGAGGGTATTATGCTGAGTGAAGTAAGTCAATCGGAGGACAAACATTATATGTTCTCATTCATTTGGGGAATATAAATAATAGTGAAAGGGAATATAAGGGAAGGGAGAAGAAATGTGTGGGAAATTCACTTAATTTTAAGGGTAGAACCCTTTCCATATGCTTAAAGTGATAAATGTTCATAGACATGAACAATTGTTCAATTCAGATAATTCTACATAACTTATTAACCCATTTTTTAATTAAAATTAACCACCATATTCAAGATATTTGAGGTTATCACTATTAAATTACCCATCTTACTATAACATTACTTTCCCTCACATTTGCAGAGTATTATGAATTTCAGGTTGTTTTCATGTCTGTTGTCCATTTGAGGACAAGCACTGAATCTAGTTCTTGTTATTCTCATCACCCAGCCAATAATATGGCACATTATATTCATTCAGAAAATGTATATTGAATTCATACAAAAGAATAAATGGAAAAACAAGTGATTTTTCTGGTCCAACATTCTGCAAAAAGGTAATGATTTTTAATTCCCATTTTTCAAAGAGGAAATGGAGGCACTGAGAAGCTGGCTAAGCTAGCAGGTATTTCAGTTTGAGAAAGTAAGTTCATTTCATACCAAAATTCAGGTATCTAGTGAATGGAATATCCAGTCATCTATTTCCATTAAAAAAAAATCAATGAAGATTCTAGGAAGGAAGCTATCCTAGGGAAATGGAGAATATATTTCCACAACTTGTGTACAAGAAAATACCACCAACTGCCACATAATAGTTTATAAACATTTATTACATAGGAAGCACCAGACTCAGAAGATTTTGTCTTCAGTTACTAGCTGCCTAGCACTAAATGATTTCTTAAGTTTCTCAAGTTCCATATAATCTTCACTTCAGTTCTGTCAAGCAGATGCCAAGAGGAGCACCAATTTTATGAATAATAGGTCTGTAGATAAGATGGTTACTGTGGGCTTCTATAGAAGACTTGTCAGTACTTGTTTGCTGTCATTTGTGCACAGGACACCACACTTATAGTATTCCTACTAGATGGAGGAGACCCTTTGTGACCCCTACAGAGCAGATTCTAATAGTAGTGTCTGTGCTGGAAATATTCAACATGGCTCTGCTCTGAGGTCCCTGCTAGATAGAAGCGTGGTATTCTACCATAATTCTAATAGATAGAAGCGTGGTATTCTACCATAATTCTAAAAGAAAATAAGTAAGTCCTAACTTGAGGGAGACCAATTTAGCCCTAAAGCACCTCAGAGGTCTTTCTCAAGGAGGCACAGGGCTGGCCATTCCATAACTACTCAATGTGAATTATGGACTCCAACCTCTTAGTTATGGCCAAGACAGTAAATCTGAGTGATCACAAGCTCCTCTACCCCTGCTTATGTTTGCTGAGGACTGGGGTTTCAACCCTTTCCACTAAAGCAAGTAGTTCCAATTCTCACCTTAGGAATTCTGAAAAGGAAAACCACTCAACTTTCTTTAAAAATATATACATTTAATGAGATTAGACAAAAGGGCACAATGATATCAAAGTGAGTTATCCATGGTTAATGATAATTATTTTTTAGTCAAGAAGGTCGCTGCTTCCTCTACTATGTCATGCCTTTACAAAAAGTTAGGAAAAGTCTCTATCCTTCCATTTAATTTTCTATGGCTTTGTCTATTTATGCGGTATGGTACAACCTGACGGACATCAGACTGAGTTAACCAAACCTTCCCCAGGGAAGTAGTTTGTTCAGAGTTACTGGTGAGTAGTGCCTAGAGTGAGGGATTTAGGGAGCCCATACTTATACTTAAATGAACTGTAGGGATAGAAGTATCCCCTGACATTGGAAAACACTTTTAAAGAGAATCAGTTCTTATTACTCTGTAAAGACTGATTTATAACATCTGTATTCAGTTGAATGAAGAAATTATACATCAAATTCTGTTTTTGTTTTTTCTTTGTTTTTTAGAAACCTGGGAGCAAGCATCTCTTGGAATCAATCCCAGAGAATGTGCCCTCCCCAGCAAAGGACTCTCCTTTCCCAAGAAGTAATTATTATAAGTTAGAGATTGTCACTGATTTTACTAAGAGCAAGCATTAGCAGAATCTAAATTGAGAGTCCATATCTTATAAAACCTATGATTTTAAAATGTTGGGAAAATTTAATAAGACTCAACAAGAGGCTATTTGCATGAGGAAAGGAAGGAATGTATTGCAAAGAAATTTAGAAACTAAACTATGCAGGTGTGGTTGATTATATAGAAAGTATGAGAGAGAGGCGTCATGAAGAAAGGACACCCAGATTTCTTGGTTGGTAGTGGTACTGAAATAAATAGAAGGATTAAAGACTCTTTAAAGGATGAGAAAATGTAAGGGTGATGGAAATAATAATCTTGATCTTGCGCATGTTAAACTGATGTTCTTTTGGAATCTTCTTGCTTTGTAAGTAATTAGAAATATGTTTTTGAAGTAGAGGAGATAAATTTGGTTCTGACCACCCTTGAAGACTTTCTTTCTTTCATTACCCTAAAATGCTGTGATTAGTCACTACCTGGTCCGGTGTGTACTGGCTGCCCCTACTGTACTTGTAATGGAGATAGAAATATTTAGACTCAAATCTGCCCATCATTATTTCTTCCTCTGTTGAAGGAATTTTAATTCTCTAGGCTTTTCTTTTTCACTTTGGAATTTAAATAGCTCTATGAAGTTGAAGTAAAATATACAAATAACAGAATTGATCGAAATAACTTGAAGGAATAAAATGTGTTATTAAATCTTAACATAGCTGAAAGTTTAAGTCATTCACCAGAGGAGGATAAGAAAGAAAACAAGTTTTGAAAAGTTATCATAAAACCTTGCAAATTAAAAAAATGCATGTTTTTAATGAAGTCTCAAGAAATAATGTTTTTACTTAAAGAGTTTATAAACTCTTATTATTATATGTAATAACAATAATGTATATATTATTATAATACCATTATTGCAAGAACTGAGTATCTATAACTTTAAAAATTTGTTATGAGTTTTAATACTGTAATATTTAGAAAAAATATATTATAGCTGGTAGCTTTTTGATATTAGCCACCTCTGAACTGACTGCAAAAAATGTAAAGCATTATTAAAGACAAGTTTGAATGGAAATTTCTAGAACCAAAGGTATCTTTGGGAGAGATAGGGAGACACTGGGGTTACATCTCCATAGGGCAGAGAGTTTGTCACAAGTAGAATGGTAAAAGGCAACAGGTCTCAGCTGGATTCCACTGATCTTTTATCTTCTCCAATATAAAATCTATGGTGCAGCTAAGTGACCATGATGTTTTCTTCATAATTTAGTGCCAGAAGAGTGGTATGTACTTACAAACTAAGTAAATCAGATAATTTAATCACACAAAGAAATTTTATAATTTCAGAAAAAAAAACAAGATATTATAGGCAATGAAATTCCATAAAGTGATGGTCACAATAATTAAATCAACTTGTGCTGTGTTCACCTTAAATGAAAAAATGTATAATCCTCTCTCCTGACTCATATAACGTGGCAAGGAACACTTAATCCTGCTACAGATTGGTGGTAACACTGATCCCCTGTTGTGAGGAATAATTAAACTTTACAAATCACACTAAAGGCTTATAAAAGCAAACACCAAAAGCTTATAAAGAAGGATTCTGAACTACAAAAAATAATAAGAAGAAAGAAAGAAAGAAAGAAAGAAAGAAAGAAAGAAAGAAAGAAAGAAAGAAAGAAAGAAAAAGGAAGGAAGGAGGGAAGGAAGGAAGGAAGGAAGGAAGAAAGAGAGAGAGAAAAAGAAAAAAAGGTACTTGCCAAGGTTGGTTTAAAAGCTGTTGTAGCTAAATTAGAAGACTTCTAATGGAAATTTTAGCTACTTTGCTATTTGGTGTTATTTCTTCATGTAATTCCTTTAATCATTTTCAATTAACGTAAGTATGTGGTACCCCTCGAAGCATATTTACTCACATAGGTTATGTCTTATTTAATGTAAAGACCTAAAAGTTTGCCTAAGATATATTATACAATCTCCTAAAAGAATGTTACTTGCACTCTGATTTTCTCAAAATGTTTGTGCTTGCTGAAATACCTCCTGGGACATGTCTCTCTACCTAAAATTCTAAATAAATCCTGGAAAAGTAAATTACAGAGTGGGGTCATGTGGGATATTATGTTCAACTGGATCTGACAAATGAGTTGGGAATTGTTTGCTTGTTTCTAGCTTTTTAAGAATTATTTGGTAAGTAAATTCATAAGATTTTAAAATATTAGTTTATGATTTTATAATAATCAGTACTTAAATAAACTGATGCTAAACACTGATAAATTCTTAAAAGAATTTCATCATGCAAAGTAAAGATGGAGCCTTGGAAATAAAATAGTGAGATAAAATTAAAATATATGAAATATATGTAGATATGTACATCCAATCTAAATTCGTACCTATACATGGGAGTGACTCTAGTCATGTTCATAATCTAGCAATCTTCTAATTCCCAGCCTCACACCGAGGGATCTGTACTTTAATTTGAATTTCATACTTTTATAGAAAAATTTACTAACACAATAAAGGATTTAAAGTTTGTACTTGAAACAAGAGTAAATATGTTAGAAGAAAATAGCATTACTGTTGTGAAGGAACAACTTAGAGAATTCTTCCAGCATTAAAAAAAAAAGAGGAAATACGGTATTATGAATGCAAATGATAAGAATATCTTAAATAAATGTTCTTGAGGAAACAACTATAATAAATAGAAGTATATTCAAAGATATAAGATAACACATTTAAGGCAAAACGAGATCTAAGACAAAAAAGAGGCTCAGGAAAGTACATCTGCCCCTGACAGTAAACGGAGCAGCAATTGTCACAGACACCAGCTGAACTCTAAACAACTTTGAAGCCAGTACAATACAAATACTATCTACATATGGTACTAGACAGCTGATGAGCATTGAAAACAGGGCTGATTCCAGAAGGAGGATGACTTTTTGTATCTGCTTTTCCTGGGGACATCTTCTAATTTGGGAGGCTACCAAGGCACTAAGAATGTGGGCTTTTAATAGACAGAAGGTTCCTCATAAGGGAGAGAGAAACAAGCAAAAGTGTAGAGATTTTTGGAAATAAATTGTTGAAGTTGGACATCAGGGGCCTCATACTCATGGCATTTTCCTCACTACACTTTCTAATTCTGAAGCTATATGGACAGGAGGCTAAAGAAATAACCAAAATCTTTGTTTTCTTTTGCTGCTTTAATAAGACATCACAAATCTAGTAGCTTGAAACAACACAAATTCATTATCTGACAATTCCGGAGGTCAGAAATCTGCAGTGGATCTCACTGAACTAAAAATCAAGGTAGGGCTGACACTTCTGAAAAGTTGTAGGTGGGAACCCATTTCTGTGCTTCTACAGGCTGTCTGTATTCCATGGCTCATAGCCTCTTTCCATCTTCAAACCCAGCAATGTCCAGTTGAATCTTTCTCAGGATGTTATCACTTTGGTTCTTTTGCTTCCCTCTTCCCCAATTAAAAACCCTTGTGATTAGATTGGGTTCACTTAGATAACCCAGGAAAATTTTCCGATCTTAAATTCAGCTGATTAATAAACTTAATGCTAGGACACCTAAGTGGCTCAGCGGTTGAGTGTCTGCCTTCAGCTCAGGGCCTGACCCTGGGGTCCTGGGATCCAGTCTTGCATTGGGCTCTCTCTCTGCCTATGTCTGCACCTCTCTCTGTGTCGCTCATGAAAAAATGAATAAAATCTTAAAATAATAATAATTATAATCTTAATGCCATCTGCAATTTGACTTCCTCCTTCCCATATAACATACCAGATTCCTGAATTCTGGTTATTAGAATGTAGACATCTTTTAACAAACATTATTATGCCTACCATAACCTCTGGAAATCAGAACAGAGTTTTCTGCTAAGGAGATAAAGATAAATAGGATCTTCCATGGGAAGAAGCCCTAAAGAACACACAAGCTTTCCACTGAAAACTTGAAGAAGTAGTTTGTATCTCAGAAACAAAGGCCAACCAGAATTTGACTGAGCCTTGTCAAAATTGCAACTCACCACCAATTCAGATCACCTATAGATTTGAGTTACTCAGCCTCCATTCTGTCTAGGATAAAAAAAGGTAAAACACTTTCTAGAAGAAAATAACACTGTCTGGACCTGCTGTAATTTGACACTATATCTTGCATTCAAAATTCATTAGACATGTTGAGAGAGTGCTGTATGAGTAAAGAATTAGAAGGAATAAAAGAAAAATGTGGCATCAGATGATCTACACATTGAAATTAGTAGACAAAAACTTTAAAATAGCTAAGTAAATTGTGTGAAATAGATGAAATGAGTAGATTATCACTAGTGAATTACGATTTTTAAAAAACGAAATAGAATTCCAAATACAAATTTAAAAATGCATTTCAAATTGAAAATTTATAGAACCTTTACTGTAGAAGACAGGATTAGTAAGCTGAGCTACAGATCAACAGAAAATATCTGAACTCTCTAAATATGTTGAAGAGAAAATATCCTTCAAAATAAAGATCTTTTTAGATAAAAACTTGAGAGAATTCATTATCATCAGATCTTCACAAAAATACTAAAAGGAGTTATTATGGACAAAGAAAAATTATCTCAAATAGAAAATCAGAATACAAGAAAGAATAAAGATGAGTAGAAAGATAAATTTGTGGGCAAGCATAAGTAAATAAATGTATATTATAATTACATGCATAAATAATCATTTTCATCACATTAGTTAAAAATGTAAAACTTAAAAAGAAATGCAAAGAGCCTGTATTGTATTGAAGCCATAACATCTAGACAAATCTAGGAGATATAAAACATGCTTTGGAAGGAATATTTAACATCATATACTATTATAAACCTATTTTCATTTAAAGATAAAAATTAATCCTTTGTAAATCAGACAGTGGAGAAAAAATTCAACTTCATAACATAAAAAATACTTATTACATAATTAAGCTAATTAAACATTAGCCATACACATTAAGCCAAATGAAAAGAATCAGTGCTTATTTAAAAACATTAACCACATTTCTATTACAATACATTAAATCTAGAAATCAAATAGTAAAAAAAAAAAAACTTCAATAATCATTTTTCTAAGAAACTTCTCGATTCTTTGGAAAAGGGAGAAAAGCATTCGAAGCATGAATGCATTGAAAATAAAATCAATGAAATTAAAAAGTTCATAGGATATAAGTACTTTTATAGATATGACTAGATTTATAGAAGAAAATTCAAAAATGGGAATTAATGAAAACAATCAAGAATTTCGAATACAGAAAAGTAATTATAATATTGAGGAAGTTGGAAGAAACTGACAAAATTAGAAATAATTTACAGAAACAGTAAATAAATCTAAAATCTTGTTCTTATAGGAAAAACTGATAAATCATTGGTGAACCATTCAATTTTTAAATTAGGCAGACTACTATACAATACAAAATGAAATACCCACAAAGGAAAAAAATAAGTTAATTGCACAAAGATTAAAATGTTTTGCATAAAGATTCCACAAAAAAATTTTTAAAACAAAATTGGAGAAGCAGTACCAGCACATATAATAATATGACAAACAAGTGGAGTCCACAAGAAAAACTACAACTTAGTGACTAACACATATTTTCAAATAAGCTTAATCTCAAATTAAAAATCACAAATTCAAGAATGCAAGGAAAAGGTAATTTTTCACTCTTAAGTTGGCAAAGATTAGTAGAAATATTTGACAGAATTCAGTGTGCTAAGGATATACAATTCTTAACAGCCTTGTACATTATTTTGGAATTTTAGTGCCACGTTTTTGGAGGGAAATATCAACCAAAATATTTCCTTTATTGCTCGGACCCAATGACCCCCAAATTTTCCTTTTAAATGGTGTGTGTGTGTATAAATTTAAAAGTCAAATTTTTTACTGAACAATTGTGTTAAGATACAGGATATCTATATAAGGAATACAGTGTTTGAAGTAACATTACTTGGAAACTCTACTCACACTAGAACTATTACAAAGAGGGAATCTTCTTTGTAGCATAGCTCCTCCAGAGGATAGATTACTATAGGCATAGAAGAACAAAGTAGAGCTGTAATGAAAATCACATAAAATAAAAACCTAGGTATGGAACAATATACATAAGTTGTAGATCTGTTTATGTTACATTTCTGGGAAGATCTATAGGAAACTGCTGAGGGTATGTATCTGTGGCAGTGAAACTTGGTTGAGGGGAACTGGAACATTTACCTTTATTCTTCATGTTAAATGCTTTTGTATCATTTAAACTATCTATTACTTCAACAATACCAATTTCAAGAAAAAGAAATGAAGGTAAGAAGGTAAAGGATAAAGGATAGATTAAATTTTGTGTGATGGAGTTATTAGCTGAACAGTGTGATGAACAAATGTTGAAGGAGCTACTTAGTGATGAAGTGGCTGTTGCTGACATGCTACTTCACCTAGAAGTGTGACTTACTCAAGTTTTTCCAGTTAGTGTCAGAGTTGCAGAGTGAAGTGGCACATGGAGACATGGCCTTCACTGATATGCACTATTTGTTTTACGGAAGTTTACTCAGAAGAGCAGTTGATCAATAATAAATGTAGGCAAATATAGTCTTGGCTGGGGATCTTGTCCTTATATTTCCCTGTGTTATAATGCCTAATGACCTTATGTAATATTAAAACATCTCAGAGAAACAGTTTTGTAACCCCAAGAAATTTAGTAGACCATGAAATTATGCTATTACCTCAGAAGCAGAACTGGCTGTAGGGAGTTAGGTGTTAAATAGCATTTTCTTTCATTTGATTATTGGTTTAAGTGTTACAATGAAAGAAGGACTCTGGGTAAAAATTTGCCATACGTCTATTAAAATGTGTCCCCCACCCTCACATTCTGAAGACCCAAAGCGGGGGGAAGAAAAGAATTCTGAAATCTTTTCGGACCTTTGTTTTTTTTCCCCCCAGAAACAGTATAGCATCACATTTTTTTACATGACTGAAAATAAAAACAAAACCAAAATCTCAGCATTCTAGGTCATGAAGAGAACTACTACCACAAAGTACTATGTATTTGAACACTGAGCACAAAGATTCGGAGACTGTGGAATGCCTTTCCATTCTGGTGATGTAGGAGCACAGAAGCAGTCATTTTTAGACCAGGGATGAAACCCTGAGGAAAAGGAAATAAAAATTATAAAAAGCCAAAAGGACGTGGTATTGGGGACATTCTATGATGAGACTTTGAATTCGGGCAATTCTTTTCATGTGGCGGGGGGAGGTGCAACATAAAGAAGCAGACTAGCAAGTATTTAGCCTATGCCCAATGGTTGAGACAAAGGGATCCTTTGGAATTTCTTTCCTCATCCAATCCCTCTCACGAGACTAGAAAAGAGTGATGGGAAGGCTTAACAATAAGAATAAATGTAGGCATATAAAACTTTTTTATTTTTTTTTATTTTTAGCTATTGTCTTCTCTCACTCAACCCAACCTCCACCCTCTGTGGAGGAAGAAGCCTTTTCTGTAACACAAATTTTGATAAGCAACATAAAATAGGATATCAGAGATCCAAAAGGCATTCTTAATGATAATTAATGCTCCCTAGTGAAGTGATAATTGATGACTGATTTTTTTTTTTTTGATGATTGATTCTTGAGTGAGGCAAGGATTCTAATGGCCTATGACTTGCTGAATGAATAATATAAAGTGAGGGCAGAACAGAATGACTCAGGACCAGGGAAATTATTTTTCTTAGACTCTGTGCAAAGTAAATAAAGGAGAGATGAGGTGGCCAGTAAACTTAGAACAAAGAACAGAGATCCATTATTCCGAGAGAGCATATTAAGTTTTGCTGTTGGATACGGGGGGAGTTCTCACTATTCTGTTTCTATGTGAAATCTCATTAAAATATCATCACTTGCTAATGCATCACAATTTGAGCCTATTATTAGGGTGCTGATTAGAGTATCCAGGTGGTTTGGAGTGAAGAAGAGAATATCAGCGAGAGAGCTGCCACATTATACACAGGGACAATAGTTCTGCTCAGCAAAACACTTGAATGATGCTTCCCTGCTCCTCCTATTCCCTTACACAAAACAGTCTTTCTCTCTTCCTCCTCTTTCTGTCAAAGCTGCTCTAAAGAATGAATCTATTAGTCAACTACATTTTAATTAAATATAGTGTGATCTCTTTTACATAGTGTCACTTAAAATGTTACTTGAATCATAAAATAAAAAATGTACTCCTACCTAGTTGACATGATTCCAAGTATCAATGATAGGCAACTCTTTGGACAAAATCACCTACTTCGAATCAGAAATCAGTAAAGCTTATCTATTCTATTAAAAAATATTACAACTAATTATCAAACTGGTACTAATTCAACATATTCTTTCAGTATTTTGATGATAAGAAGATAAACAATTGATGCTATTTGGAAGGAGGGGTTTGGACTTGCAGTAAGCTCCTGGAACTGAGAACCTCATGTGAAGTTTACTAGACCCATCACCAAGAGGCGATCTGCATTGACTGAGAGTAGATTTTCAGTATGGACACCAGTCATCCTGCAACCTTCTACTATCCTTCATGCTCTGACCTCCCAACAAGGCTAGTTGTGCTAGAATTTTGGAATTCAAACCCCCATTTCACTCTCACCTTCATTTCTCAATGACTAAAGTTTTTGTGATCCTCATTGTTTTGAAAGGGAAGTTCAGCTCCCTGTCTTTTCTCCCCTTGGGAAATTCCTTCCTTCCAGAAGAGAAGAATATAAATTAACAATTCTCTTAGAGACAGAGGAGTATTTAATAGATGAATGACCTAGAAGTTCATTGTAAAAGACTTTAAGTTTACAATGATTTTCTCTGATTTAGAAATAGAAAAATAAAAAACATTATTTAATTTTCATAATCCAAATATTCATGCTTCCAATGTACACAAGAAAATGAATATTTAGCCATTAAGCACCATAAATAATTCTTCCATTTTCTATCTGTAGATTAAGTCCCAAAGGAATTTTGAACTCATATTTTGATAAGTAAAATCCCATTACTAAAATTGCATTATCCTCAAGGTGTAACACAGCAAAAATGAAATTAGGAACAGAATGACTTAGTTAAACAGATGGTGAAAGTATTTATGAACAACACCTAAAATTCTTATTTATTCTTGAAATGTTTAAGATAATCCACCTTATGTTCCTGCAAACCTTATTAATCTTGATTTTCTGAAGATTTTTAATTGTCTATTATGAGAACCACTAGGCACACTTTTATACCTAATTCTGTGAGTGCATTGTTATTAAATTTCTGCTAAACACTGGACATCGGAAATAGTCAACTAAATTAAACGACAAATCACTAAATTTCTAGGACTCTGGGGAACTTCTTTAGAGAAAGAGCCAAAGCAGAACTGGATAGAAGATTAGTGAACAAAATAAAAGCACTTCTGGAATTAGAGATGATTGGGAACTAGAGAGAAATGTATTCAAATTGTAGAACTTGGAATAAGCTACCATAAATATAAGTTACAATGAGTTTCCACAATTATGGAGTTTGGCTGCTGAGGAATAATGTAATGTGAAATATTAAAATATTACACTGATAATATATTATAAATGTACTAACATTTAGGTTGGTAGTTAATTTTAATAAAAGTTATTCTTCATGTTTAAGAAAATAACCATTTATCAATAGAAATTACATATTGTATCATGTCTTTAAAATACCCTTGACAAAACAACATGTGCTTTTATCTAACCAACTTCTTTAATTTCTGTTGAGACACTTGAAATATTATTTATGTACACTTATATTGAATATATAAACACACGTGATCACTCATATTTAATATTACCTAAGATTTCTTTTATTTCTAAGACCTATCTAGAATTTAATTACAATTATTGCATTAAAGCATCCTGTGGCTCAGCGGTTTAGTGCCGCCTTCACCCCAGGGCCTGATCCTGGAGACTCAGGATCTAGTCCCACGTCAGGCTCCCTGCATGGAGCCTGCTTCTCTCTCTGCCGCTTTCTCTCTCTCTCTCTCTCTCTCTCTCTGTTTCTCATTAAAAATATATATATCTTTAAAAAAATAATAAAAATAAATAAAGCATCCTGTGATTCAGTTTATTAAATAAGATGATTCCTTCAATTGACACTTACAAAAAACTTTTATAATCTCTATTTTAGGGATGCCTGGGTGGCTCAGCAGTTGAGAGTCTGCCTTCGGCTCAGGGCTTGTCCAGGGTCCTGGGATCCATTCCCACATCAGGTTCCCTGCAGGGAGCCTGCTTCTCTCTCTGCCTATGTCTCTCTCTCATCAATCAATCAATCAATCAATCAACCTTTTTAAAGAAGATTATAACCCCTATTTTAAACATTTATAAACATTCATCTGAATTTTTCAGATAAATGCAGAACTGAGGATAGTTCAAGGCAATTCTAGTAAGGGTGAGTTTATGTCTCTCTTATCTCATTGTACTTGATAGTAGGACTTTTTTTTTAGAGTTTGTAGGGTAACATTTCCTAAGTGGGAAAAAATACGGTCTTTTTGGCACTATTTTAAATTTCATGGAACTTGTTTTGGCTTTTTTATTCAGAGAGATAATTCTATAGCATACATGTGAACTAGAAATTAGCCCTCATTCAACCAATTGGCAGTCAAATATTGAAAAATCATATAACTAAATCATCTGAGTTTGAATCTTCTCTTATGGCTTAAGTATTTATAGTAAAACAAATGACATATATATACATATATATATATGGAATTTATTCCTTATGGAGTTTTAAAATTATGTCTAAGATATTTCCATTGCAGAAAATGTTGACATCTGTCTATAAAATTAACCTCTGATTTAATAGTACTTCAAAAGCTCAAGAATTTAATAAAAACATATCATTCATATAATTTCATGGTTCTTTTTTAAAAAATGCTTATATTAAAACATGATAGTTTCCATTTCATTAGAAACTTCCACTGTTTCCAAGAACAGAATATTTAAACATAGTTTGTAATTAAGTCAAGTATATATTCACATCACCTAATGAAAGGTTCTATAAAGATTTTTTTTAACAGAAATCAGAGATGCCAAATGTTTGTGATTTGCATTCTGCAGTAATTTTGGTTACTTTAAATGAGATAACTTCATCAAAATTGTTTCATGGGATTGAAATTTAGAAGTTCGGAATTAGACCAATTGATGAAGCCCGCCCACTGTCGTTCTGAAACTAAAAAACATTAAGTGGTTTTCTCAAGGTCACATAGAGAAAAGATAGAAATGCCAAGAACAGAATTGGAGTTTTCAGGCTTACAATCAGCTGTCCTTTTTAACACATAAATTATCTTATTAACCCATACATTTTACTGATGAGACAACTTATATGCAATGTGGTAAATATAGTCCAAATCATAACGCTAGAACTAAAATTAACCAGCTCACTATGGTCACATGGTTTCAGGAAGTAGACAAAATCTGAGTGTTCTCTGGAATCCTGAGGGCAAGAGACATTAAACTTTGAGATAGAAGAGTCATGTCTAAGTGTCCACATTCTGAAAAAGGAAAAACGTAGGACTGGCTCTAGGCAATGTTTAAAAATAAGTATAATTCACCTCTTAAAATCATTTCTTATCTCACATCTCTTGTTCTCATATCCTGTGATCTCTCATTAACACATTTGCTACCATCTTTTAATATCTCCCTGTCCCTCCTTATTATGTCTTACACTTTTCAGAGTTGTCCCCACTTCCACATAAAATCAACACAGCGTATTTTAGCCATAGAGATATCAGCTTCTCCTAAAACATTTCTGACTTTTTAGTCTCAATTAATCTCTATATAATGGGTTATAAAGCAGTACTGGGGACAAAGAATAAGAAAGAATACCTTTACTCAAATCATAATAATGTATAAAATGTATAAATGTATGTAAGTATAAAATGAATCCTGGGCAAAGAAACAGGAGTTGATATGTCCTCTTCCCAGGGATAAGCATATAAGTTCTAGATATTTATAAGAATTATTTATTATATATAATTGCCATCAAGAATAAAACAAAGCATATTCCTTACTATCTCATTCATTAATATAGAATATAGTTATTAAATGCCAAAACGGCAGAAACTCTGCTATATACTCAAATACTCAAATTGATATGTGATAAGAGTGCCAAGACTGACCTAAATCATTAACATTAAATTATATGCTTTAAATATAGAATTCAATTTTATTTATACATATACTTGGTGAATATATGGTTTTTCTTCTCTGATGTTCCATGGCAAAATTTATACAAATATAAAGTAAAATATCATTTTGTACCTGTTGTCTCTCCCCCAACTTAAGGACTTCACATTTTTCAAATCTTCTTCAAAAATAAATTAAAATTTTTAACTATTTAGAAATTCATTAATAAAGCATTTGATACATGGAGGTGCATCTCTTGTCACCTAAGGCCTTTATCTTTGAAGTGTGTTTAGTTTAGTTTTGTTTTTTAAATCAGTTATAATACCATCAGGAAGCTTGTTAGAAATTGAGAATTTCATCCCAGAGTTAGTGAGTCAGAATCCAGATTTTGTCAGTATTCCCTAGGTGATGAGTATCACACTGAAGTTTGAGAAGCAGTCCCTGACCTAAGATCAGAACTGGAGTGGCTGTGTCCAGTTTCATCATACGACGCAAATGTTTCATGCATGGTAGAAAACACAGGAAAGCAGAATTCCACTGTATTTACTATAATGTAAATAAAAAATGTGCCCTTAGATTTTACTAACTCAGCATAGTATGTCCATAAATACAAAGAGGAATTTCATGGGACACATGGGTTCTGGCAATTTAAAATCTACAATGACCATCTAAGTCCATACCCATTCATGAGGTTACACATTCATCCTTGAATTCATCAGAACTGACCTACCAATTGAATTCACTACTGTCAAGTTTCAATTTCAGAAGTAAACCCTGGTCTAGCCTAAATCTCTAAGGGCTACATGTGAGTATTTCCTTATAACATTCCTATCTTTTTTTTTTAATTCAGTATAGGTAAATTTATCATTTCTACACCTACCCCTATGTTTTTGGTATATTTTTGTATTTTAATCACTATGACCTCAAAGAGAAGATAAGAGAATTTTGGCAATGTTCTTCCCAATTGCCTGTTCATAAGGCCTGCCTGAATTTAAATACACAGATTCCTAAATGGATTCCTAAATGTACTCCCCAGACCTTTTGCCTCACTTACTCTCCAGACCAAGATCTCTCTTTCTTTCCTCTGCCTTTTCTCTTCTTTCCATTTTTATCTTTTACTTTATTGCTGAACAGGAAAAAAAAAGGGGGGGGGAATAACAGTATTCTATCCTGGCCAGGCTTAGGCCAGCAGTCTCTCACCCTTGGAGTAGGATGATGCAGTCACACCATTCACTCAGTAAATTACCTTAATGAAGAGCATTCAAGCCAAATGTAATTCTGTCATTTCTGCTTTTCTTAGACAACATCCTTCTCCGTCTGTTCTGAATTTAGAGCCAAAGTGTGCTCCAGATAAATTTAGTGTCTGTGGGAATGGATGTGTAAGGGTTCAAAGACTGGCCTCCTGGAGGAATTGTCAAAAACTAGGAAATCTAGAAAACCTCCTTCTCTTATACACAATAAGGAGAAAAAAAAGTAACAGAACAAAAAGACCCATTTGTGGGAACCCCACATGTGGCATTATAAAATATGATAGCACTCCAGAAACTCCTTTTATCTTCTTTGTATCTCAGAATGAACCCCCCAAACCATCTTCTTTTTACTTCTTGAGAAGTAAGATCATTCGTTTCCCCCAAAACCTGCCTGGGGAAATTGTTGTACTTTCCAAAATACTCACCATCACACTCTAGCTCCTTTATTGCTATTTCCAAACACAGAGACATACTTTTATAATGATTTTGCTACAAAGCTTTAGAGAGGAATAGGAGATTAAATATAAATGCTACACATTTTACATGGTTTCGGCCTAATAACTTCTTCCTTTCTCTAAAACAGAAAATGGAAACCTTGGAGTATTTCATGCATCACTTTTAACCCTCCTGAACTGGATTTATTAAATATTTAATATTTAATTATTTATTTTAATATTTATTTAATTTTAATTAATATTTATTAAATATTCCTTTTCCCTATAGATTTACTCTATGGTATTCTCTTCCCACTCTAAGAATGCCATCAAAACACTTATTTGCAGTAAGTAATTATTTGTTCTATATAAACTAATTAGACCAGTCTTATTAGTTGATTCTTTAAATCTTCTCTATCTGTGCTCTTTTGATCCATCAAATACTGAGAGAATTATGCTCAGATATGCACAAAGCATGCTAAACAAGGCAATCTTTAAAAGTGCAGTGTGAGTTATGGGGAATTTTTATGGCAAACCCTGCATGGATAAAGCTGAAACATTAGAAGAAATGCTAACAGACTAAAGAAAATATAACCAATCTCTTATCTCATTCAGTCTTACCCAATCAGTAATCTATTTAGTATTCACTGTTCTCAAGGCATTGTACCATGTACTATAGGGATTTACAAATAAATAAAACTTCTATAAAATAGTGTAAAAGAGGAAATAAGGTACACATCAACTTTGATAAAAGATTCATCTGATAAAAGCTCAACAAACAAAAGACTAACAGAACCAAAGGGCAGAGATCACTTCTAAACAGGTTAATTAAAAATGTCCCCAGAAGAAGTAATAGAGTTTTAAAGGATAAGTAAAATCATGGCAGGAAAATAGAGAAAGAATATATTTTACAGGAGTGAGAAAGCAATAAAATTCTGGCTTGTTCAGGAAAAGAGAAATTTTCTACTTTTTGGAATATAGAGTTCATAAGATGTTTGGGTGATGATCATATTTCAGATAAGGGGATTATTATGGGCTGAATTGTATCCCCTTAAAATTCAGATGTGAAGTCTAACCCCCAGTACCTCAGAATGTGACTATTTTTAGATATGGAGCCTTAACACGATAAGTTAAAATTAGGCCACTAAGCCTGAGCCTAACATCTAACCCAGTCTTTCTGGTGTCTTTATAAGAAAAGGAGATTATGATAGACAAAAGAGATGCCAGAGGTTCCTGTGCACAGCAGAATGGCCATGTGAGGAAGCAGGGAAAAGGTGGAGCCCTGAGCCCAAGAGATGATGTTCAGGAGAAACCAGCATCTGACACCTTATCTTGGACTCCTCACCTCCAAAGCTATAAGAAAATACATTTCTGTTGCTTAAGCTACTCAGTGTGTGGCATTTTATTATAGAAGCTGTAGTAGATTAATTCAGTGATGTAACAGAAAAATAATGACATCTGTTTGTCTTTGATTAGCCTTTGAAAGCTGCCACACATGACATTTGGTCTTTTAAAGCTTTCCTATTAAATCTCAATTTCAGCTGGTTATTAACATGAAAACCCTCAACACTTCTTCCTTGTTATTTATTATTCTGCTTCTCCATTTTTACCCATAACAGGATTCCAAATATTAAAGCATCTAAACCTAGCATAACTCCAGCCATATTAAGTCTCCAAAAATAAAAAGTCATCTACTCAAGCTCACAAATATCTATTTATATAATGAATATGAGTTAATGGAACATATAGGAAAATATGACCATGGACAATAAATTTATAGACCTATTGCATAATGCTAATTCTAGAAGGTAAAGTGAGAGAAAGAGTAGAGGAGTGGGGCAGAGGAAGAGAGAGAGAGAGAATCTTAGACAGGCTTCACCCCCAGCATTGTGCCCCATGCAGAACCCCATGTGGGGCTTGATGTGGTGGTGGGCATGCGGGTCTGGGTCTCATGACCCTGAGATCATGTCCTGAGCCAATATCAAGAGTCAGATACTTAACCAATTGAGTCACCCAGGCATCCCTGAGTTTGAGAATTCTTTATGATGTATTTGTTTGAAGGAGATTGAGTTCAGTCCTGGATCAGGCTTCCCAAACAGTTATACCAGATAAGTCATCTAGAGAGTGATCTGTAACTTTATCATGCTCAGGGATAATGAGCAGCATGGTAGTCATCCTCCATCCATCTGTAAAGAGCACATCATGCTTAAATACAAATAGTAAAGCAGCATGACTTACATAACTTAGACTTGGTTTCAAATAATTTATCTGCTAATTCAATATTCCTCTAAGCTGTTAGAAGTTTTAATTTACAAAATCAATAACTTTATCAGAAATGCTATACTAACTTGTTTTTTTTATTACAGATTTTTGTTTAATGGTATGGTTCCTTCCCTATAAAAGGCTCAGTCATTTACTGAAGGCCTGAAGCTAGTCCTCCTGTTTGTTTCATCTCTCATAGTAGTCTGGTATTCCCTAAGAAGTGCATATTGTACAAATATGGAAAACATAAACTAGAGCCAGAAAGTGCCACTGACGTCCATTATATTATAAAAACAAATGAATAAGGACTAATTTAAAAAATGCCTCATGGTGGATCAAGGCTGAGACTGTGCCATAAACAAGGGTTATGATAGGAGTGCCTGGATGGCTCAGTCAGTTAAGGGTCTGCCTTCAGCTCAGGTCATGATCCTGGGCTCCTGGGGTTGGTTTGGGCTCCTCTCTCTGCAGGGAGCCTGCTTCTCCCTCTCCTTCTGCCCCTCACCTCCACTCCTACTCTGTCTCTTGTTCTGCTCTCTCTCAAATAATAAAATAACAACCACAAAATCCCAAAAAAACCCAAGGTTTATGATCAGTTCAATTATATGCCCTTGAGGTATAAAGGAGGGAAAATATCAGAGAGATGTTTCAAACTTACTCCTAAACCGATAAACCTTAAACTCCTTGTGATTCTAATAAAGCAGCAAAGGACACAATTTAAGCAGTTTAGTTTGTTGGGACAGTAAGATTAATGTTACAGTAAATATCGATCCTGTCATATCTTCTCCCACTCTTAGATGTTCTAGAAAAAGTTTAAACAGCGAATCTTTTTCTTTTTTAATGTAAATATACAAAATTGAAGATAATACTTGGAGCACTGAATTGATAAAAGACCACTTTATACTTCATATTACCCTGTTTTCTTTCATTTTATTATGCAATGATTTAGTAAAATTCATAAATTTTGCTTTATATAGTTAAGAAACTGACAGATGTATTTGGCTGCAGAAATATTTCTGAACTTGTTCCAAAAGGATATAGAAAAGAAAATGTTTGACATATATATTTTTTCACGGGGGTTTTCGAAAACACATTTCTTGGCATAGCAAGTTAGGTTTTCAAGTCAAAATTTAAGTAATCTCTATATCCAATATGGGGCTGGAACTCATGACACCGAATCAAGAGTTGCATTCTCCAGACACTGAGCCAGCCCATCCTTGATTTAAAGAATAACCCCCATAATGCATTGTTCTTCTTTCTTAACAAGATAAAGATCTATTTAAGCACAGAGCATTTACATTCTTATTGATAAAAACAAAAAGTGAGCACAAATTTTGTGCAAAATAAAGCCCATTATGTTTCAGTAAATGATTATCATCAACAACAAATGTTTTTCAAGGATTCACCTTGAGTAAGCTAAGTGTGGGGTTTCTGGGTAGATGAAGGCATCAGATATAATATTTTAAATTAAGACATAAGCTTCTTAATTACAGGTAACAGAATAGTCTATTCTACTTAGTTTGAGCTCCGATGCATTTATTAAAGGATGTTTGTGACCTCGTAGTATTGTAGGAAGACTGTTGGGTGAGCTTCCAGAAATAACCTCCCAAACTTCATTGTAAAACTGCCTGCTAAGGGAGTTGCTGTTGCTACAGAACCCAGATGTAGCCAGCAGCAAGAAGAGAGATACCACAGATTCCCCCTGAAGCTCACCTCCAGTTCAAACTCTTGTGTGGGAAAGTCTATTTTTGGGAGCCTAAGTAACAGTACACACTGTCATTAAGGGGGGAAAAAAACCCTATCTTGAGAAAGGTAACTAACAATTTGAGAATGTAAAGAACTGTCAAAATATGGGCGGGGTGGAGGGGAGGAGGGGAGTATTTAAAAAAGATTGTTTTGCCACAAATGGGCTAGTGTCTATTTCCATATACCACCAATTTATGTTATTAGCATTGCTACATTTTTTAATACATAATAGTATATAAATATCTACTGAAGTTCTATAATATTTATCCATTCTGGTTTCAAGAAAGAATGATCTATGGAGGGTGCTAAGGAGGTTTGGAGAATTTCTTTTCTAGAGAAAGTCATAAAATATTGTGTCTATTGTTAACTCTTGAGTACTATTATCTTAAATTTATCTACAATGTATTTTACACTGTCTTTCTTCAACCAACTAAATTGTTAAAAGAGTACTTCTGGGTAGCTTAAACCAAATAAGAGAATAAGTTACTGAGTATTTTATAAAGTAGCCAATTTTAGACTTTCCAATATAGTGAGAAAATACCTATGTAAATATTTCCAGTGTTTGTTTTTCTTGTGAAGGAAATAAAGTAGCCATATTTTTTTCTTGATAAACTCCATAAATGCCTTTACCACCCTTCTTCTGTCTACTTGTAATGATAATATTTGTTTTAAGTGCATCAGCGGAGATACAGATATTAATTTATTTCAGCAGAGTAATAAATTTGAACAATATTAGCAAACAAGATGTGATGGATATGAAATACACAGTTTATTGTGGGCTTTTACTTGCCGGTATATGCTGGACACTGTGGTATGTAACCTCAGGTCACTGGCCTCAAGCCATTTAACAGACAGCATAGTAAACATTCATTTCCAAAACAAGTAGTATGAACCGTGAGATGACATAAACACAGAAGTTCATGTACAGAAGAAGGAAGTAGTGCCTTTGCCTTCATGGAAAAGATGGTGCCTCAGCAATGTCTTAAAAGATAAGTAAGATTTCAACAACCCAAAAACATATGCCATATCAGTAAAAGGAGTTCTGCCAACGTATTATCCTTCTAGGTAACAAAATGTAGGAAACTTGGTAAAATAGTCAGCCTCTCAACCATTGGTGTAAATCCTAATCATTTTACATAGATTTGGGCACTTCTAGCTCCTTTCCATTCATATCACATAGACCAAGATATTCTTTGAGAAGCAGAATACTCTTTTTTTTTTAATTTTTTTTTTAATTTTTATTTATGATAGTCACACACACACAGAGAGAGAGAGAGAGAGGCAGAGACATAGGCAGAGGGAGAAGCAGGCTCCATGCACTGGGAGCCCTACGTGGGATTCGATCCCAGGTCTCCAGGATCGTGCCCTGGGCCAAAGGCAGGCGCCAAACCGCTGCGCCACCCAGGGATCCCCAGAATACTCTTAAATAAGGCTAATAAGGGGAGAAAATCCTGCTTTTATTGCTTGATATGAAAGAGAATAAAATTTACATTGGAAAGATAACCACTTAGAAAAGAGTGGCTTTCCTACCACCCCTAGTGGTAAGTGGACAGTAAGTGCTTACTAAAAGTGGGTATCTCTTTATGCACTTTTTGTGATAACACATCTTCTATGTTTATTGTGATTAAACTATGGAATTGAATACAAGGCTTGAAGGAGGCTCAGCTTTAAGGGGATAAGAAGGAAAACTAAGAATTATTTTAAAGGAATAGTAAAAAGGAGTATAACACAGAAACTCAGAGACAGCAGGAAAAATATACATGAAACTAATAGACCTTCCCCCACCTTAGGAAATGGAAAAACGAGATCAGTTCTGACTGCAAAATCACAAGATAAGTAGTTAGAGGAAAAAGCTTAGTTGATAGGACAAAGCGCCTCAAGCTTTGAGGATTTTGTAACAAAAATTTATTTAAAAGAATATTTCAACATTCTGATACTTCCAGTATTTTGTAGTCATTCTTTCTATTATTATCCAAATCAGATACTTTAGGTCCTTATCATACATGTTACCTAGTCCAATAATCTCAGTTTACTTTGAAGAAAATTCTAACAGGCAGAGCAAGACAAGACCATGGGCGGCACCAGTTCCGTTTCTCTGAGAGGGTTTAAAAATAAGCTTAGGATTCTCCACGAATATTGTTAGGTAACTTTTTCTAGCTCTCCTCCTTGCCATCGCACAGGACAAAAAGAAGCCAAGGGCATAACCAAAGACAAGCTGAAGTGGCAAAGTTGTGAGTTTCGATATTATGTTTGTACCTTCAATTTATTTGTGGCTATGCCCAAGTTTGGGGCATAACTGCCAAGTAATCTGTGGTTCTAGATTCCAGACTCAGTGGGGAGTCTGGAGCATAAATTATCAACTGAGGCTGTGTTATGGGTTGGACTTTAGTAATACATTTATCAATATATAAAAATACATAAAGTACTTTGTGTACCTTTCTGTTCTGCCCCTAAAATATTTACTGCCTCATCAGATTTAACTTAAAAAATGCAGGTTGAAGGAATAAATGCCTACAAAAGAGGGAAGACTAAGAAGATGGGTTAGCACCATCACGTTTTGGTAATGACCACTGTGGGTTGCCAACAAACCAACTCCCTGGTAATTGTTAGTTGCCAATGGAAATGCTTTTCAGATCAGCTACCCAACTATGAAGGGGTCTGCTACCCCCTGCTGGAAGCATCCAATAGCTGCACCTACTCCAGGAATTCTTCACAATCACATCATCACCAATGATAGTAAAAGCTAACATTTACTGTGTACTTGCTCAATAAATGGATTTAGTATATAAAGATGATAACAAATTGCCTCCCTCCTGAGCATGCCTATATCTTACAACTCCTAAAGATGTGCCTATGATACTGTTGGGGCCTCTCTTTGACCACAGTACATGTAATAACAGTTGCATGAAATAACGTAGTTGGATACTCTAATAAAATACCCTGTTGGCCTCTAGCCTATCTTCAGTATGTGCCCATACATCCTGCTTACTCTCAAAACCCACAATATGCAGAATCTTTAATTTCTCAAAGAGAAAAATCCTTATATTCCTTCTCTAAATATCATGTCATTTTTCATCCTATACCATTTATTTAAGATTTCTTTTCTTCCAGACAGAAAAACCTTCAGGTCCCATGGAGACCTTTTCTCTTTAACCAATTAGGTGCTTATTTCTTTATAATACCTCCTAAAATAACCGAAGTGCCATAGCCAGACTCTTACCATATCTACATAGATATATTATATATTATATATTATTAGATGTATGTAATATATAATCTAACATATAATTACTATATTATTATTATATTACCAGATTAGAATATATTATTCACACAGATGGAAGGCAACTAAAGGACAATTTTTCTAAAACAATTTTATGCAAAGCCACCAAAAAATTAATCAATTTTCACATACATATAATATACTCTAATATTTTATGGCCAAGGTTAGGTAAATGTCAGGACTGAAACTGAACTTAATGAACACTCAAGGACTGAATAGCTCCTGAAGCTTCTGAATAAGTAACATATCTTAATTATGGCTGGTCGTCATTTGGATATTTTCCAGTTGTCATCAGGAAATGAGGTGCATCCTCAAGAAGATAATTAAAAGAAAATTGTAATAAAATTTTCTAGAATAGTAATAAACACTCACAGATAATGGATATTAAAGACAAATTGGTGCTTTGCAATTAAGTTTGTTTTCCAAATAGAGTGTGTGTGTCACAGAAGAGGGGTCATTTAGGAGAATGAAACGTCTACAATGAAACTGATCTCTGGGCTTTCATGGCAGATAGGAAAAAAGAGGACCTCAGTTTTGAGATTTTAATAGATTAATATCACAAGGAAAAGGTTGATTAAAAATACAACAGTTTAAAATTGGGAGGGACACAAGATGAATATAGATATTCTTTATAAAACTATGTCCCCCAACTTACTAAAAGGTAATGAGAATAATGTTTTCATCATTTGTCCATCAGCACAAGCTGATACTATTTGCTGTAAGTAACAATACCTATAGGTGACCTTAAATTTGACGTCATAATGTTCACATTACAACATATGAAATTTCATGGTATGGATACCAGGATTCAAAATAGGCAAGAATCTAACACTGGAAGATAAGAAACCAAAATAAAAAAACTACCTACATTACTCATGCAGACTTGAATTCTGAGATTTTTCAGCTCTGCTGTTTTATAACTATTATAACTGCAGCCAAAGTCTAATGTAGAGGGACGCCTGGGTGGCTCAGTGGTTGAGCCTCTGCCTACGGCCCAGGGTGTGATACTGGAGTCCCAGGATCAAGTCCCAAATCAGGCTCCCTGCATGGAGCCTGCTTCGCCCTCTGCCTGTGTCTCTGCCTCTCTCTCTCTCTCTCTCTCTCTCTCTCTCTGTGCCTTTCATGTATAAATAAATAAAATCTTTTTTTAAAAAGTCTAATGTAGATACGCAGAGATGACTTATGAGCTTTACTTTAGCGTAACCATGCAATTAAAATTGGCCAGTAGATGCTGATACAAACAATTCTTAAAGAATCTAGGATTCATGAAGCCCTCTGATGGCAGTTCTTTTTTATTTACCCTGGTAGCACTTCTTTTTACTCAGTATACTCAAGGATTATGATTTCCACATCTGGGAAATATTTAGATTTTTTTTTTGTAATTTTTGTTAAGTCTTAACTAGTTTAAATGACAATTAGGGATGGTTTAAAACAGCTAATATGAAATGAAGTACTAAGACATGCATTATATAAATAATTAAAGAAAAATTTATTTCATATGTTTTCTCTAGAAAGTTGTCTCTTTTCTTTGACTAAAGCAAAATTAGATATGCTAAGGATTTTGTACTACTCTACAAGTCAAATTTATTTTTGTTTTTGTTTTTAAACCTAGGTTATATTTGAGTATGCCATCAATTCAAATGATCAAACCTCCTTATAAAAATAAATGACAAAATAGATTATATACATTGTTAATGTTAAGAAAATATCTGTGTCCGTAACTAAGTAAAATATTAAGTGGATTTAAATTAATGTGCTAGAATTTCATTTTCCTATTAAAGATATTTTTATAGGCCATGATTAATTATAACTATATATGGCAATTTGGTAAAGAGTAACACATTATTGCTGAATGAAAATTGTATAATTTTATTCTTATATTTAAGAATAAGTACTAATTAAATATTTGGCTAGTATATTTCTTGAAACAATGGCAAATATTTGCTGCTTTTATTGCTATATCTGTCACACTTAATGTGGTTTTCATAAATATCCAGAAAACTTGACTCCTTGTAAAATTTGACTATATTTCCTATCTACACTTCTTGAGCAAATCTAACACAAGTCTAGTTATTTTACCAAATTATGAAATATTGCAAACATACAAAGAGTTCAGAGATTAAGACTCCCTTAACACTGAAAGTTACCATATGTCATTATTTGCTTTAGATCATTTTCTTTTTTCTTTCATTTTTTTGATTGAAAGGTGAAAAATTTTACCAATGTAATTAAAATCCATAGTTAATCCACCCATTACAGTTAATATCTTCATAGAAAAATTAATTTTCTTAAGATTGATGTGTAATCTTTCAATCTTTTTTCAAAATTCCTGTATTTATATTTACATATTTATATTTACATATGTGTGTGTATCTCTGTGTATATAACAGCATACAGTATTACATATTTTTTTATCTTAAAATTCATATGAATAGTGACTTACTATATATGTATACAAAAAATAAAATATATTAAAAACCTGAGGCACTTCGGTGGCTCAGTTGAGCATCCATTCTTGGTTTCAGCTCAAGTCATGATCTCAGGGTTGTGAAATCAAGCCCCACTTTGAGCCCCATGTTCAGCTCTGCATTGTGTTCCTCACTGAGTGTGGAGCCTACTTAAGATTCTCTCTCCTTCCCTGTCTGCACCTCCCCTCGCTCATGCAGTTACGCAAGCTCTCTCTCTCTTACCTTCTCTGTCTCTAGAATAAATAAATAAAATCTTTAAAAAATACATTGAGAATCTAAATGCAAAACCCAAAACCATAAAAATCCTAGAGGAGAACACAGACAGTCATTTCTGACATCAGCAATAGCAATATTTTCTAGGTATGTCTCCTGAGGCAAGGGAAACAAAAGCAAAAATAAACTATTGGGACTACATCAAAATCAAAAACTTTTGCATAGCAAAAGAAGCCATCAATAAACAAAAAGAGAACCTACTGAATGGGAGAATATTTTGCAAATGATATATCTGATAAAGAGTTTATTATCCAACAACAAAAATATCCTATGAATATTGCCTTAGTGTACATGGTACATGCCACTTTTTTCATTTAGTATTTCCCACTTAACATATGCAGGCCACATATTTCAAAAGCTTTATTATATCTTACTTCACATATAGATCATAATTTATTTACTTGCTTCCTTCCTGAAAGTGCTGTCACAAGATGACCTTGTTGCTGTCCCCCTTTCATATATTTTGGTCTTAACTCTCAGCATCTTAAAATAATGTTAATCACACACTTTTTATTGAAACACTCTGTTCTCTTCACTTTTTTGATGCTCACATTCTCCTGGGTTTCCTCAAATCCCTTTCTTTTTGTCTTCTCATTTTTTCTTCCTCTTGAATGATTGCATTTATTCTCTGGATTTTTTTTTTTTTTTTGACTGGAAAATTCAGCTTTTTATTTAATTTTATTTTTATTTTTATTTTATTTTTATTTTTTTATTAGAGTTCAATTTGCCAACATATAACACAACGCTCAGTGCTCATCCTGTCAAGTGCCCCCTCAGTGCCCATCACCCAGTCACCCCAACCCGCCTCGCAACTCCCTTTCCATCATCTCTTGTTCGCTTCCCAGAGTTAGGAGTCCCTCATGGTTTGTCTCCCTCACTGATATTTCACACTCATTATCTCTTAATTCTACTTTATTCCCTTTCACTATTTTTTATATTCCCCAAAAGAATGAGACCATATAATGTTTGTCCTTCTCCAAGTGATTTATTTCACTTAGCATCATACTCTCCAGTTCCATCCACGTTGAAGCAAATGGTGGGTATTTGTCGTTTCTAATGGCTGAGGAATATTCCATTGTATACATAAACCACATCTTCTTTATCCATTCATCTTTCGATGGACACCGAGGCTCCTTCCACAGTTTGGCTATTGTGGACACTGCTGCTAGAAACATCGGGGTGCAGGTGTTCCAGCGTTTCATTGCATCTGAATCTTTGGGGCAAATCCCCAGCAGGGCAATTGCTGGGTCGTAGGGCAGGTCTATTTTTAACTCTTTGAGGAACCTTCACACAGTTTTCCAGAGTGGGCACCAGTTCACATTCCCACCAACAGTGTAGGAGGGTTCCCTTTTCTCCGCATCCTCTCCAACATTTGTGGTTTCCTGCCTTGTTAATTTTCCCCATTCTCACTGGTGTGAGGTGGGATCTCATTGTGGTTTTGATTTGTATTTCCCTGATGGCAAGTGATGCAGAGCATTTTCTCATGTGCTTGTTGGCCATGTCTATGTCTTCCTCTGTGAGATTTCTCTTCATGTCTTTTGCCCATTTCATGATTGGATCGTTTGTTTCTTTGCTGTTGAGTTTAATAAGTTCTTTATAGATCTTGGATACTAGCCCTTTATCTGATAGGTCATTTGCAAATCTCTTCTCCCAATCTGTAGGTTGTCTTTTAGTTTTGTTGACTGTTTCTTTTGCTGTGAGAATCTTTTTATCTTGATGAAGTCCCAAATACTCGTTTTTGCTTTTGTTTCCCTTGCCTTCATGGATGTATCTTGCAAGAAGTGGCTGTGGCCAAGTTCAAAAAATGGTCTTGCCTGTGTTCTCCCCTAGGATTTTGATGGATTCTTGTCTCCCATTTAGATCTTTTATCTTTGTGTATGGTATAAGAGATTGGTCTAGTTTCATTCTTCTGCACATGGTTGTCCAATTTTCCCAGCATCATTTATTGAAGAGACTGTCCTTTGTCCAGTGGATAGTCTTCCATGCTTTGTCAAATATTAATTGACCATAGAGTTGAGGGCCCATTTCTGGGTTCTCCATTCTGTTCCATTGATCTATGTGTCTGTTTTTGTGCCAGTACCACACTGTCTTGATGATCACAGCTTTGTAGTACACCTTGAAATCCGGCATTGTGATGCCCCCAGCTATGGTTTTCTTTTTTAAAATTCCGCTGGCTATTTAGGGTATTTTCTGATTCCATACAAATCTTAGGATGATTTGTTCCAACTCTATGAAGAAAGTCCTTGGTATTTTGATAGGGATTGCATTAAATGTGTAAATTGCCCTGGGTAGCATTGACATTTTCACAATATTAATTCTGCCAATCCATGAGCATGGAATATTTTTCCATCTCTTTCTGTCTTCCTCAATTTCTTTCAGAAGTGTTCTGTAGTTTTTAGGGTAGAGATCCTTTCCCTCTTTGGTTAGGTTTATTCGTAGGTATCTTATGCTTTTGGGTGCAATTCTAAATAGGACTGACTCCTTAATTTCTCTTTCTTCAGTCTCATTGTGAGTGTATAGAAATGCCACTGATTTCTGGGCATTGATTTTGTATCCTGCCACACTGCCGAATTGCTGTATGAGTTCTAGCAATCTTGGGGTGGAGTCTTTTGGGTTTTCTGCGTACAGTATTATGTCATCTGCAAAGAGGGAGGGTTTGACTTCTTCTTTGCCAATTTGAATGCCTTTGATTTCTTTTTGTTGCCTGATTGCTGAGGCTAGGACTTCTAGGACTATGTTGAATAGCAGTGGTGAGAGTGGACATCCCTGTCGTGTTCCTGATCTTAGGGGAAAGGTTCCCCATGTTTCCCCATGGAGAATATTTGCTGTGGGCATTTCATAGATGCCTTTTAAGATGCTGAGAAATGTTCCCTCTATCCCTACACTCTGAAGAGTTTTGATCAGAAATTGATGCTGTATTTTGTCAAATGCTTTCTCTGCATCTATTGAGAGGATCATATGGTTCTTATTTTTCCTCTCGTTGATATGATCTATCATGTTGATTTCTTTATGAGTGTTGAACAAGCCTTGCATCCCGGGGACAAATCCCACTTGGTCATGGTGAATAATCTTCTTAATGTACTGTTGGATCCTATTGGCTAGTATCTGAGAATTTTTGCATCTGTGTTCATCAGGGATATCAGTCTATAATTCTCCTTTTTGGTGGGGTCTTTGTCTGGTTTTGGAAGTAAGGTGATGCTGGCTTCATAGAACAACTTTGGAAGTACTCCATCCATTTCCATCTTTTGGAACAGCTTTAGTACAATAGGTATTGTTTCTTCTCTAAACGTTTGATAGAATTCCCCTGGGAAGCCATCTGGCCCTGGACTTTTGTGTCTTGGGAGGTTTTTGATGACTGCTTCAATTTCCTCTCTGGTTATCAGCCTGTTCAGGTTTTCTATTTCTTCCTGTTCCAGTCTGGGTAGTTTGTGGTTTTCCAGAAATGCGTCCATTTCTTCTAGATTGCCTAGTTTATTGGCATATAGCTGCTCATAATATGTTTCTAAATCATTTGTATTTCCTTGGTATTGGTTGTGATCTCTCCTTTTTCATTCATGATTTTATTAATTTGAGTCTTTTCTCTTTTGTTTTTAATTAGGCTGGCTAATGGTTTATCTATCTTTTTAATTCTTGCATAGAAGCAACTTCTGGTTTTGTTGATCTGTTCTACAGTTCTTCTGGTCTTTATTTCATTGAGTTCTGCTTGAATCTTTATTAACTGTATTCTTCTGCTTGGTGTAGGTTTTATTTGCTGTTGTTGCTCCAGTTCCTTTAGGTGCAAGGTCAGCTTGTGTATTTGAGTTTTTTCCAATATTTTGAGGGAGGCTTGTGTTGCGATATATTTCCCTCTTAGGACTGCTTTAGCTGTATCCCAAAGCATTTGAACAGTTGTATCTTCATTCTCATTAGTTTCCATGAATTTTTTGATTATTCTCTAATTTCCTGGTTGATCCTTTCATCTTTTAGCAGCATGCTCTTTAACCTGCACGTGTTTGAGTTTCTTCCAAATTTCTTCTTGTGATTGAGTTCAAGTTTCAAAGCATTATGGTCTGAAAATATGCAGGACAATCCTAATCTTTTGGTATAGGTTAAGACCTGATTTGTGACCCAGGATGTGGTCTATTCTGGAGAAAGTTCCCTGTGCACTTGAGAAGAATGTGTGTTCAGTTGCATTCGGATGTAAAGTTCTGTAAATATCTGTGAAATCCATCTGGTCCTGTGTATCATTTAAAGTTCTTGTTTCTTTGGAGATGTGTGCTTAGAAAATCTGTCATTTGCAGAACGTGCCGTGTTAAAGTCTCCCATTATTAGTATATTATTATCTAAGTATGTCTTTACTTTGGTTATTAATTGATATATCTGGCAGCTGCCACATTAGGGGCATAAATATTCATGATTTTGGATAGATCCTTTGAGCATGATATAGTGTCCCTCTTCATCTCTTACTACAGTCTTTTGGATAAACTTTCATTTATCGGATATTAAGATGGATATCCTTGCTTTCTTTTGAGGACCCTTTGAAATGCAAATGGTTCTCCAACCTTTCATTTTCAGGCTGTAGGTGTCCTTATGTCTAAAATGAGTCTCTTGTAGACAGCAAATAGATGGGTCTTGCTTTTTTTTATCCAGTCTGAAACCCTGCGCCTTTTGATGGGGTCCTTAAGCCCATTCACGTTCAGAGTTACTATTGAAAGATATGAATTTAGTGTCATCATGATACCTATTCAGTCCCTGTTTTTGTGGATTGTTTCTTTGGATGTCCTCTTTATTTTACAGAATCCCCCTCAATATTTCTTGCAGAGCTGGTTTGGTGGTCACATATTCTTTCAGTTTCTGCCTATCCTGGAAGCTCTTTATCTCTCTTTCTATTCTGAATGAGAGCCTTGCTAGATAGAGTATTCTTGGCTGCATGTTCTTCTCATTTAGGACCCAGAATATATCCTGCCAGCCTTTTCTGGCCTGCCAGGTCTCTGTGGAGAGGTCTGCTGTTACCCTAATACTTCTCCCCATGTAAGTTAGGGATCTCTTGTCTCTTGCTGCTTTGAGGATTTTGTCTTTATCTTTGAAATTCACAAGTTTCACTCTTAAATGCCGAACTATTGAATGGTTTTTATTGATTTTAGGGGGAAATCTCTCTATCTCCTGGATCTGAATGCCTGTTTTCCTCCCCAAATTAGGGAAGTTCTCAGCTATGATTTGTTCAAATATGCTTTCTGTTCTCTGTCCCTCTCTGCACCCCTGTAACCTGCATTAAATGTAGATTTTTCCTTCTGAGGCTGTCATTTATTTCCCTTAAACTTTCCTCATGGTCTTTTAACTGTTTTTCTCTTTTTTCCTCAGCTTCCTTCCTTGCCATCAACCTGTCTTCTATGTCATTCACTCTTTCTTCTACCTCATTAATCCTCATTGTTAGGAACTCCAGTTTGGATTGCATCTCATTTAATTGATTTTTAATTTTGGCCTGATTAGATCTAAATTCTGCAGTTAAAGTCTCTTGAATCCTTTATGCTTTTTTTCCAGAGCCTCCAGTGGCTTTATAATTGTCCTTCTGAATTGGTTTTCTGACATCGAATTGTAATTCAAATTCTGTAACTCAAAAAAAAAAAAAAAAAAATTCTGTAACTCTGTGGCAGAGAGTATTATTTCTGATTCTTTCTTTCGTGGTGAATTTTTCATTCTGGTCATTTTGCTCAGAGCAGAGTGGCTAAAAATGAGTTGTGCTTGTTAGAAGCAAAAACTCTTCTCTCTGTAGCGTTCTAGCTGTTCTCTTTAAATCTAGGTCGCATTTGTAGGGTTTCAGGATGATTTGAAAGTTATCTAGGTAAGTTGGTGGGGACAGGTGACTTGGGGATCCTACTCCTCTACCATCTTGCCTGCCCCCCACATTTGACCTTTGTCTTGTGTTACTATGTCAGCATAAGCATGGTCCTTGGCTCTGTCACCTCCACAACTAATCTATCATGAACTGCTGCACTATTACCTCCTATGTAAATCTTCAGTCAAACCACTTTTTCCTATCTCTAGTCATCACACTTTATCATCCATTTTCTAAACTGAATTCTAATAATCTTTCCAAAACCAAACAGGATTATGCGATTTCTTTATTACGCTTAAGTGGCTCCATATGATTCTTCATGATTAGTGACAATACTAATGACAAATTTAAGGCATTAGTGAAAAATAAAGGTGAAAAATGCTAAAAATAAGGAAGATGACATAGTTTAAAATATGAAAACATTGTAAGATAGTGTTATAAAGTATTTTAAGAGGACTAGAAAGACTGATAAATTTGACCATATTTTAATTTAAAATTGCCCCCAATTCAGCTAGTCAATAAATAATCATATATAAGATATTAAACAAAATAAAAGGTAGTAACTCCAGTCAACGTTATTTAAATGACATCAAAGTTAAGTAGCATGAAATTTTACTTAAATTTAAAAGTAAATTATGGCATTAATAAGTGAGTACCTTTTTTCTTTTAGTTTTGGTATGATATATTTTTTTTACCTAGGTATAATTAACATTTATTTTTTTAAAAGATTTTATGTATTTATTCATGATAGATACACACAGAGAGAGAGAGAGAGAGGCAGAGACACAGGCAGAGGGAGAAGCAGGCCCCATGCAGGGAGCCCTATGCCGGACTTGATCCTGGGACTCCAAGATCATGCCCTGGGCAAAAGGCAGGTGCTAAATTGCTGAGCCACCCAGGGATCCCCCTATAATTAACATTTAAGAGTATATTAGTTTCAGGTATACAGTATGATTTGACATTTGCATATATTGTGAAATGATCAACACAGTAAGTCTAGTTAACACCCATTACCATAATTACAAAAAAAACCCAAAACCCTGTTTTCTTGCATTGAAGACTTATAAGATCTACTCTTGCAACTTTCAAATATATAATACAGTATTAATTATAGTTTCAATTTTCTTAAATATAGAAGAGTGCTTAGCACATAGTAGATACTTGGTAATATGTTTTAAATGAAGATTTGAAAGTAGCTGAAACAATTCAAATTTAACAGCAAATAATAAAGAATAAAAATAGTTATAGATCAAAGTATAGCTAATAGAATCACTTTGGTTTTGGTTTTTGTTCTTAATCTTTCTATTAAAATTATAAATTGTATTCCTTTTTGGAGTTTATATTTTATAGCAAATTTGCACGTTGTATTTTTTTTAATATTTTATTTATTTATTCCTGATAGACATAGAGAGAGGCAGAGACAGAGGCAGAGGGAGAAGCAGGCTCCATGCCGGGAGCCCGACGTGGGACTCAATCCCAGGATTCCAGGATCACGCCCTGGGCCAAAGGCAGGCACCACACCACTGAGCCACTTAGGGATCCCCCATGTTGTATGTTTTTACTGAGAACTGAGATCTGAGTTTTATACCAATGTATTATAATTATTTCAAGTTCCAGCGATAATTCCTAGCACTGATTAAAATGAAAGATATTAATAAAGAAGATTCTAGTGATAGCAAAAGTAACAAATTATGATTTTTAGAAGCAGTGAAATATATCCAAGGTTATAATTCAAAAACAAAAAACTTCAGGACACAAAGTACACAAAAATGAAAATTCATGAATAAAACAAATGACAAAATACTTGGTATTGCACAGTTTTCTAATAATGTTTTGCTAGGTATAAAATAATGAAATTTTAATTTTTTTAAATCTAATAACTCTTAATGATCAAAAACACAGATTTCTTAATTATATCTTGTTTTTTATTGGCATGATGAATTATGAAATAACATTTATATAATGATAGGTACTCTACCAGCATTCATATCTTTAAAATTAAATCGGTTTCTATTACAGAGAAATGGATTTATAGATATTTTACTTCTCAAATTAGTAAAGCTATATTTAGTCTTTGTTAGATTAATTGCTGCATCTTAATTTCTTATTTCTAAAGAGAAAATAAGATGAAAATAGTGTTAAAATTTTGGGGGGGTTACTAGATTCTACAAAATAAAGACAGCCATTGACCTGATTAGAATATATCCTCTTCTTATTTATATATTATGAGCTAGAAATGTTAGATATGCCTCCAGAAATCATTTAAGCCTCACAAAATACTTGATTTTTAAATTTTTTTAAATTTTTAAAAAGATTTTATTTATTTATTCATGAGAGACACAGAGAGAGAGAGAGAGAGAGAGAGAGAGGCAAAGACAGAGGCAGAGGGTGAACTAGGCTCCATGAAAAGAACTTGACCTGGGTCTCGATCCCAGGGCTCCAGGATCATGCCCTGGGCCAAAGGCAGACGCTAAACCGCTGAGCCACCCAGGGATCCCTACTCGATTTTTTAAAAATGCTATAGTTTAAAATGAATGATTTTCAGAACTTTTAATTTGGTACCAATTTCTTTGCTGAAAACAGTCCCTCCTAAAATAATGCTGAACTAAATATGTAGCTGCTCCTAATTTGTATCAGAATTGGGTTTCTGGCAAAAAGTAAGTAATGCCTCTATAGAGTCATTTTCACTTTTCAAAGAAATTAGAAACTTAGTGATTCACAAAGCAGAACATGTTAACAATGTTCAAACTGCCAAAATAATATGAATGCATACTTATCTTAGCTGACATTTAAAATCATATTAGTAGAAGTATTTGATTACGTTTACTGCTTTGGTTACTGCTTAATTGGTCTAATATGATTAATCTAAAAAAACATAATAGAGTAAGCTATTCATTAATTTGTCAGAAATTGCAAAGTCTTAAAACATCAAATTACTTTAAACCTTTTAAAATAAATCTTGAGAAATAATAGTCAAACATCAGTTTTAATTGATGCTTATTCTTCCTTAATTGTTCATTCAATACCCAGAAAGTTATTAAAAGCAAAATGCCTTTTTTTTTAAGTAGGCTCCACACCCAACCTGGAGCCCAATGCAGGGCTTGAACTGCAAGATCAAGATCTGAGCTGAAAAAAAAAAAAAAAAAAAAAGATCTGAGCTGAGATCTAGAGTCAAATGCTAAACCAAATGAGCTACCTACATGCCCTGAAAATGCCTTTCTAAAGGCAATTTCTCTTTGACCTCTTTTAGCAAATATTTACAAAGAAAATAAAACACACTGTAGTTAGAGCTTTCAATGTATAAACTGATACAGTCAGTGTTTTGGCTTCCCTTATTGAGGTTTAAGCTTCTTAGTTAAAAATCACATTTTACCTCATCCAAAGATAAGTCTAACTTTTGAAATTAATAAACATTAGAAACCTGCAAGAGTAGAACCAAAACACTAAAAAATAAGTTTAAAATATCAGTTTAGAACTACTCTTCTACAACCATACAAGAATACTTTACAATCACAATTCAAAGTTTAAACAAGGACAGAGTTTTGCATATCATCTTGTGACTTAAATATCTTTAAGCCATAGAACCAACTCTTATTTGAAATCCTTATCTATGTGGCTCAGTGAAGTGGTCTTGAATTCTGCTTAGGTCATGACCTCACGGTGGTGAGATGGAGCCCCACATCAGGCATGCAACCTGCTTAATATTCTCTCTGCCTTTTCCTTTGCCCTTCCCTCCCCCTCCACTCACTAGTGAGCTATCAATGAAAGAAAAGAAAGAAAAAAAGAAGAGAAAAGAAAAGAAAAAATAAAGAAAATGAAAGAAAAGAAAAAAGAAAAGAAAAAAGAAAAGAAAAGAAAAGAAAAGAAAAGAAAAGAAAAGAAAAGAAAAGAAAAGAAAAGAAAAGAAAAGAAAAGAAAAAAAAGAAACTCTCATCTATAAGTAGTTACAAGCCCTGGATCTCCACTGTATCAACCTATGTCTTTCTCCATCCCTCCCTCAAGGGACTGCCCAAATTCTATGACTTTCATGTACATGGTTTGAAAATCATGGAATCCCACTGTTTTCATAAAATGAAATGGGATGCCTGGGTGGCTCAGCGGTTGAGCCTTTGGCTCACGGCATGATCCTGGAATCCTGGGATGGAGTTCCCTGCATGGAGCTTGCATCTCCTCCCTCTGCCCATGTCTCCCTCTCTTTCTGTGTCTCATGAATAAATAAATAAAATATTTTAAAAAAACATTAAAGACACAGAGTTAAATAATGGCAAACTTAGGACTAGAATTCGTGTCTTCAACTTTATTCTCATTCTTTTTATTAGTGAGACTCCTTCATTTTAAGGAAGCAATGCTATATAAATGGTTACAGGTATAGGTTTCAGAACTGGACAAACCTGAATTCAGTCCTGGCTTCACAACTGGGAGAAGATGGCTTATGTGAAGGACTCACCACAATACTTCTATATATCAAATGCTTAATAATATTACATCCTATTACCATTAATTCGAAGCTTAACACACTGCACTTAGGTGCTGAAATTTCAAAGTTACAAAACTGTTCAAACAATTGAAAGGGGAGGAATATGGCAGTTTGAGAATTATGTAGATGAAATCAAAGTGAAACACCATTCCTTATACAAAAGAATTTTAGAAAATGGAAGCAGGAATAAACACAGAGCAAAGAAGGGAACGAGAATTTAAAGATATAAATAAGTCAGGGATCTTGATAATTTAAATGCAAAAATGTGCCCTGGTCAGAGCTCTCATCCTAGAGCTCCCACAATCTTATATTAGCTAGAAGTCATGCCCAACCTCTCTAGAGTTCATTTTTGACTTTATGTGCTGAAACCTTCCCACTATCTCTGTCCCTGTAGTTACCAATGATCAGGAATGGGAGAAAGGTCTGCCTAATTTGGTTCTATTTCAGGGAGCTGGCTGTCTCCTGTACAGAAGCTGTTCTTGACCCACTGAGCAAATGGTAACCACTGGTATACAACACAGTTGATAATTCTGCAAGGAAGGTTGACTTACTTTGATGAAAAGTAATCCTGAAAGGGAGACCACAGTCAGGAGCTAAGGTTTTCTCAGTTACTTTACACAGAAGCATGCTGTGATCGAAGCAATCCTCCTACATGAAGAGGCCTCATGTACTATAGCTTTTAGAGATGACTAAATCACTACACAGTTCACAAACACTACTATTTCCCAGGGCATAAAGTAAACTTGGTGGAGCTGAAGGCGGATGGTGTGTGGCATCTACTCTTTCACAAATGCTAAACTATCATTCAGCTCATTTTCTCTCTGGGTCAATGCTGACTTTATTTTCCTTTACTTTTTGTGGTCATACAATTTTTAATGCTCCATGGCCTTTTCCTACCAATTGGCTTTGGCTGGGACCATAGAGTTAGGAGTCCCAGCCCAACCCGACTTAGCTAAATGAAGGGTCTCCAAGGCAGAGACCTGCCCTCTGCATATCTCTGATATCTAAAAGTGTCTTCCATATTTGCTACAATGGAATCTTGTCACTCTTACTGAATAAGAAGCTCTTGGGACACCTTTTTACTAAAGTACTTTCAGCATCAAGTTTCACATGTATACACAGACCTGTATATAAAAATGGGCACATTTAGATGTACAGGAATACAAGAGAAGGATCCTTATAACTGAATGTTGTTAGTGATTCCAAGGAGAAGGTGATAACTAACCTGAGTTTTGATAATTTACCATAGTTCCATAAATGATAAAACTATCATGAAAATTAATCCAGAAAATGAACCCTGAATGAAATAAAATTATTTGTTGGAAATCAATAAAAGTTGTTAACTATTTCAGAAAATACACAACCCAAGGTATTTGAATCATTAATAAAAAACAACAAACTGTGAATCTGCATGTTTCACTTATGGTATAAGTGTGATATTTCACTATGTTTCTAATGAAGTATTGCTAATACATTTAGATATTGAAATATTGAAAAAAATATTGAAATAAATATTATTTCCTTACAGATTAACATTTTATATCAATTCAATTATAATCGAGTCATAATATGGGTATTTGGAAATTATGTAGGTGGGTTGTATTATCTATTAATTTCATTTCAGGATAGTAGAAAGGGAATTACAAAATATTTGTTACTTAAAAAGAATCTGATAGGGCTGAGAAGTACCATCCCAAAGTGAACTGACACAAATATTGCTAAACAAATTTCCTGGTTATGAAAGTGAAACATCCCCAGTTTCCTAGGGCTGTTGTTAAAAAAACAAAGTACCACAAATTGGGGGGCTATAAAAAACAGAAATTTCTTTCACAGTTCTAAAGTTAGAAGTCTGAAATCAGGGCAGTTGCATGGCTAAGACCCCTCAAGAAATGTCTAAGGGAGAATCTTTTTTTGCCTCTTCCATTTTTTGGTAGCCCCAGGCATCCTCTGGCTTATAGCTGTATAACTCAAATCTCTGCCTTGTCTTTTTTTTTTTTTTAAGATTTATTTGTTCATGATAAACAGAGAGAGAAAGAGAGAGAGAGAGGCAGAGACACAGGCAGAGGGAGAAGCAGGCTCCATGCCGGGACTCCAGGATCGTGCCCTGGGCCAAAGGCAGGCGCCAAACCACTGAGCCACCCAGGGATCCCTCTGCCTTATCTTCATATGAAATATCCCCTCTTACTTTGTCTTCTTTTCTTATAATGACACCAATTATATTAGATTAGGGTCCACCTTACAGACCTCATCATAATTTGATCACATCCACAAAGATTCTATTTCCAAATAAAATCACATTCATAGGTACTGGGGGTTAGGACTTTGAAAGATCTTTTTAGGTGAGACAATCCAACCCATAGCAGACTCACTTTAAAAATATAGAAAGTATAGAATATTTTCAAGTATTTCTCACTGCAAATAAACTTGAACATAATTCTTTGCCGCAGTATTTTCTATTTCTTGGGAAGTGAAATATGGAGAAATATGTTTAAGTACAAATTACATAAGTATGTATAAGCTCTTACTGCAACAGCCAAATTGCTTTACAGAAAAGTTAGGCTGTTTTTGCCTTAATTCAATAGAATAAAATTTCTGTAAAATCATATACCCTCCAGCATTGCTTATAGCCTTGAACTATCAACATAATGAGGTCTGGGGCTTCTACATATTTTATTGGTTTACTTACACAGTTAATGAAAGTAAGCTAGTACTGACAAATTGCATATTATGAGAGAATAAACCAGCCTAATTTTAATTAGTACAAGGGATTCTGAGGGACACATTTTCCATGATAATACGGATATATCATTTGCTATTACAAGTTAAAACAAGTAAAAACTCTACAGAATTTTATAAATAGTATGCAAAATTACACTGGAAACAAAACTGAAAAGTAAATGAACATTTACATTTTTTACTAAATGATAATTTTAATACTGAGATGTCACTTTTATTCTCAAAAATATAAATATATAGTATATACAAGTATCCTATTGGTTCTGCTCTTCTAAAGAACCCAGACTTATATAGAAGGCTAAGCAGCAGAGAATTTAGCCAAGGTCATACCACAAGAACAGTATGGTTAAGGTACCACTGTAGGTATCCTAACCCGTGGACATACGCCTCTCCTGCCACACTGCCATGAACATGGATATTTGTTGTGATTATTGTAGTACTCATGACTGCTGTGGCCACAGTGAATACTCTTCAGCTGTGTTAAAACCTTGGTTTTATTCACTCAGATGCACAGCCTCATGTGGTAGCATCTAGTTAACCAGTGCCAGAGGGTGGGGAGAGGAAATGCTTAGCCTCCTTCATTTTCTGTAGGGAAAGGACAAGCCCAGCATCCCATCAAAGACTCCACCAGGAAAATTCTCTCAAACCATAAAGGGAATTCAGATAGTGACCAGCAAAATAAATACCTACATCAACTACTATGGCATTCAGAGCACCTGGTAAGGCTTTACCTATCTCCTCAGTTCCATTTCCCAAAATTTCTCATTAGACTTCTCCCCACTGAAGAGCATCTATATATGTTCTTTCCTCCTCCTTTGCCTACCTCTTAGCAATCATTTATACCTCACATAGTTTACACGGAATGACAAATTATTGGGGGATACTCAAGAATGAGATATTAAAAGCCATAGGAACTACTTTTCAGTGTGATCTAAAAGTAAAAAATAAGGTAGACTTTGAATAAGTAAAGCATGTGGCTGGATTTCTAGGAAGTAGAGGAAGACCCAGGTAATTTGGAGGAAGGCAGTCAGTTAATTCCTTACTCTGATTTTCTGAGAAGATTCTGTCTTTTTAGGATGTCAATTTTGATCAGATTGGAAATAAAACTTCTGAAATTTTCTTTTTTGATTATAATCTGGAAAGGATCTATTGCTGTAAGAGACACGTAGGAATGTGAATTTTCCCTGGGCAGGTTATACACACTTTCAAGAACTAGTACTGATACATCTAGAGTTACTGGAGCAATTTAGTGTAAAAGAGATATACTGTTGATATCTGTGTCCTGGAGAATTCTAGAAATTATACACACCAGAATTCTGAATTACTCCTGAAGTTGAATAAGACTTCTACTAACCAGAAAACTTGGTAGGAAGAGTGCCACTGACGAAATGGAGAACAGAGGTAGTGATATTGAAAGGTTCTCTATTCTTCAAATTCAAGTTATGTGTCTATGTGTCTAAACATATATATATTTATATATATGTATAAATACATTTGTGTATATATGTGTATGTATATAGTGTATATACAAACATTTATAATAGGTTTCAAATATATGTTTAAATATTTAGATCACCAAGAAGCATCTGAAGGAATTCTCATTTCCAGCATTAAAATTTGTCTTCTTCTGTTTCTCTGTATTCTCAAAATATTTGATTAATTATATTCTACCTGAAAGGTGATATATATTCTGAGGATGTCATCATGAGTTTTATTTTTAGTTAATTGAACTATATTGTAACTCAAGCACAAGCTCTTTTCCCTGCCCTTTTGGAAAATACTTTCATAGATGTTTAGACTAATGATGGAAAATTCCTCTAATACTTCAGAGAAATGCATTATAAATAAGTTAAAAAGAAAAAAGCAAATAACCAAAGTTCTAGCAAAGAAAAATCAATGTTACCAGCATATTGAAAGATGTTGTTTATAGGAAGTTGAATATTATAGCAAAATGGAAACTAACATTGAGAAAGTTTCAAGATTTAGAGTTTCTTTAGTAAATGTCATAATAAACAAGTCAGAAAAAGTCTGATGTTATCTATTCACACTCCTTTTAGGTTCCTGGAGAAAAGTGACCCTCTTTATTGCAAATTCAGGATGGTATTTGAAGTATTGTTTACACTCCAAAAATGTGAAGAACTAACGAGATTTTAGAAAAAAACAAACATTTACATGCTTCAAATTAATGTTCCACACAATTAGTTAAAAATAATTCGGTTACCTTTAAATACCTCCAGAAAATATAAATAGAGGAGAATTACCTTTCTTCTCTATGAAGAAATAATAATTGTAACACACTCTCTACATTCCAGGAACAGTGGAGATGTCTGGAGCTAACCCCTGTAATCTGCATAAACCCGAAAAGTCCACATTTTGCAGTTGATAATTCTCCTTTAATCTAGAAGCATATTCTCCATATCCCTTCTCCCCCATGAACTTTATTTGTTGAAGAAATAGTTTGAAAGTTCTTGTAGTCAAATTTACATTGTTTTTATTTTGTTCATTTTTACAGGACTACTTCAAAGATAGTGTTACCTTCTCTATTCCAAGACACATAATATCTGGATGTCTCTCTTTCTGTGATATAGGCAGCTATTCATATATGCTTATTTCTCTCTTTGTACTAGTTTTCATATGAATAAGTCCACTGACATGATAGGATAATAATGAGCTATCAGTTAATATTTTAGTATCATTATAAACCCAAAGATCTAAACATGATGTGATCTCTTCTTTCATGGTTACTGAAAGAAGTATTGTTTTTGATAACCTCATCTAATTTTTTGCCAGTGAAAATCTCCTTACATGAGCACTTGGGGCATGACCTCTTGGTCTCTGATAGAACAGGTTTAAGGCTCATCTTGCCCATTTCCTGGCCCAGCTCTGAATTCAGCTCTTTCTCCAGAGGCGCCCTGTTCTCTTACTGGGAAATTACATGTCAGCACAGTGCAGGCACTTGATGGCATGACTTTTCAGAAGTTATAAAATAGTCACAGCTTCTTTGGTCAGGGATTTGAGAAAACAGAAAATTTCTGCTTTTCATAAAAGCTCTCAGATCACCAACCAAAAGCTATGTTCAAATGATTTCATTGTTAGGTGCATAAGACGATGCAAGAGCAAGTAAGGAATAGAATACCAATCCTAAAAGCATAGTCAACCAATAGATTGACCAACTTTCCTTCCCGTAATATATTCAGCTTCTAAAATTGCTCTATGCTGTTTCCAGGTATTATCATCAGCCACCTTCAAATCATGTTTTACTGGCTTTCTGCCTCCTACTCCAGTGCTTTTTGCCTCAGTACCATGCTGCCACTGATGACAAAGGACTTCTCCAAATTTCCTTTACATTGTGGCTGAGAAGTCTGAGGCACATAGCAGAAAACTCAGATATCTTTTTCTCAAGAAATATAGTTTTTATGTTAGAGTTTTACTTTTACTCCTAATAAATAATACTACTTCACAGTCCTTTATGTGTCAGGTAATTTGGGAGAAACATTGCCACATATAGTATTTTATTTGCTAACTTTTAACATATTGCAAAATTCCTCATACAATTAAAATACTTCAGATCTTGTAAAAAAAAAAAAAAAAAGACTGGGACCCTGACAAATGAGTGAAGAAAGCTATTAGAAAATGATGTTTTTTAAAACTTTAACAAAAATAAAGCAGTGAATACAGTACACTAAAATAATCAACATGTCTTAAATTAGCCTCTCCCATTATTTTGTGGAAACATGGGTTATATTTAAATAATAACAGCTTTGCTTTATAATAATAGAATTCTTATTTGCTGGAAACTTAAATGTTTTCATTTTCCTTTTTTTTCATGAGATGATTATAAAATTTATTGTTTTGTTGTGGATAAGTGAAACATGAAGAAGTTTACACTTGATTATTTGTATACATGAGAGAAAGTCAGAGTGAAGTGGGGGAAAGAGAAAACTGCATGCATTCTCATTGTTTTCCAAATAGAATGACTTGGAATTTCACCTGGTTCCAGCACCCTACCGTCATTTCTACAAAAGGAATATATGGATTTGGGTGCTTCAGAGGGCAAAAGTTCTGATTAATCACTGAAGCCAACCAGGTAGACATGGTCATATATGTACTTTCAAAACTGTATTTCCATTTAATGTCCACAATGATCTGTGCCAATTCGTACCAAACACTGGAGAATTCTGGTCTGGCTTTGCCAGTCTCTGTTAAATGTCTCACCTGCTTCCCTCCTAACAGATAGAGAAGTGCAGTTCTAATGCCTGCATTCACATTTTTTTCAGCATTCTTTATTCCTTTCAAAATCCTTTTCCACTGTAAAACCCTCTAATTTTACTCCTTTAGTTTCACTGTATCTTTTTAAATTCCTAAGCCTATCTTTCTTTTTCGATTGCAACTACTGAATCATGTCTGTGAACTTGCTTGCTCTCCAACAAACATTTTTATAGTTGACAAAAAGGTGACAGAAGTAAACCTGAATACACTAAGGCAAACCTGCATACCTGAGGGAAGCTCACCAAAAAGTATTATAATCAAAGAAATATCAAGCTGTTCTGACGGTTCAGAGTTTATAGGACGTCAAGATGTTTGATGAGAAGCAAGGAATTCTGACTCTTAATTAAATGTTTTATAATTTTCACCATTCTATGTCTATTTTAAGGTTATAGTGAATTTAAGTAGATGATTCTCAACCCTGTCATTACTAAACCGTAAAGATGCCTCCAATCCTTAAAAAGCAGGGGTAATAGTTGAGAAAGGTTAATGTAGCCAACTGGCTGTATTGTTGGCTTTGTTAACTTTAATAGAATACAATACAGTTTCTCAGTGTTATTATCATGAAAATTTTTTTCTTTTCCATAAACTGATGCTTTATTTTGTTTCCATGAGGCTTTTGTTCCATAGACCACGAATGATTGTTAATTATACATATAGAGGGTATTATTTTATTTTTAAAATACAAACAACAAGTGAAGATAGTGATATCAAAATATCTTTATCTCCACAAGCTTCATAACACTCATTAGATTTCTTTCATTAATGTTTTCCTCCAATTCAGGAGGAAAATGAATTCCTGTTTTCCTACTTTGAGATCAGATTTTTCTCTATTTAATAGCATGTAACCAGACAGCACTATGATACAGTGTTGAAGTTTTGGTTTCCTTTATTCCAGGAAGAATTTGGTTCCCTTTGAGATTCTATACTTCTGTTTCAAAGTCAGTTGAGCATGACCTTAATATATTTTTTAATTTTTTAAAAAATCTTTTTTTTAACTTGATGAATTTTTGTTTTTTACAGATTCTTTTAAAAATGGGAATTTTATTTAAAGACCCAAACAAGAGTGATCTATTTAATCTGAAATGCATTATTTTAGTAAAGAATGTGTAAATTGATATTCGATTTAATGAATCCTATAATTTAAATTTTATTCCAACAATCAACATTCACGAAATTATGATTTTCAACTTTATTTCTATTTTGCAATCTTTGTTTTACTGAGAACTGTGAGTTTCACTTACAGAAATGAAGAGTGGGGAAGGGTGTAGACTTGAAATGATTGACTTTGGTTTTGGTTTTGGTGTTTGTTTTTAAGAGTTTCTGAGCAATCATCACTGAGCCACCCAGGCACCCCAAACTCCTAAGGACCTCCCAATATCCATCCATTATTTATTTTATAATGGATGTATATTTTACATATATATATTACATTATATTGAGATAATATTCCTTTTTAAATGCAAAGACTTTAAATGAATGAATTCACCTTGCCTGTTTTAGAGAATCAAATTAGGATTTAGCTCTACTTTAACCACAGAGGCTAAGTATGTGAATTAGGGCTTAAAGAGACAGAGGAAAATACAAAGTGAGAGGGCAGATCCGGGCGGGGTTGTAGAAATTTGGCTAGAACCTAAATAAATGTTAGTGTGTTGAAACACTGGTTGAGATTGGAAGTGGCTTAGTGAAAAGGGAGGGTAAACTAGAAATATAAGAAAAACTCAGAAAGAGGTGGGAAGAGAACAAAGAAATGTATTAGGACAGAGTCGTGATGGCAATCAATGTAGCACTGAGTGACAAAGAGATTCTACAGTTGGCTAGAGAGAACACATGTTCTGGAATGGACCTGCACTTTTGATTGACAGGAGAATTAATTAGTACAAGAATATTTCATTTTTACTACTTTCATCATGTTTCACTATCTGACCTTTGCTGTTTTAATTGAATTTTCCACACTGCTTCCTTAAAGGACTTTTTAATAATAGGTTTAACTATCATGAATATAACTTCTGAACACTTTTAAAATAGACCGTTTGTGAAGAACATGTTGAAAGGGAGTTATTTATCCACTCTTTGCTCTATTCCACCTGTTCATCCCACATGGTCCAGCTCAGTTTCTTCTGTCAACTTTTAAGATGTCAAATTTGAACTGATTTCTCAAGCCCAGACGAAGGTCCAGATCTCCCCACCAAATGCCTACCTTTTCTTTCTGGGAAGAGAGGAGCAAAGGCGACCTATCACGTTTGCTCATCCCCTGTACCCTCATTAGTCTCAGGATGGAATCAGCTGTTTTTCTTGCTTTTATTCACATGTAGGTAGCATTATGGAGAGTACTTGCAATATTTTCAAAATGTAAAAAAATTAGTTTTTCTATATATTGGGAGATAAACCATAAACATATCAGCCCTTTGCAATTTTGAGTTTTCAAACAGAGTACTAATTCTAAATTTAGTTCCACCTCTCACAAAATAGAGTATAACCATTAAGTTTTGGTTTTGGGTATGATGACTTTTTGCTTTTACAAGCTTCTAAACTTTCACTTTAAAAGTACACAATGCCACCATCCTAGTTCTGATGTGAGAGGGGAAAAACTAACATTGTTAACAGTGATAAGCCTGTCAAGTGCCACTTTTAGGTATTTTCATATTGAGATTTATTTTCTGCAAGTCACATGGGTGTATCTTCATTCCAACATAAGTGTCATAAAAATTTGTTTCTTGTTAAAAACATTTTTTAAAGATTTCTATGACCATAAATAACAACCATGTCTTTTCAACCTCTGAAAATATGTTAAGAAATGTGACTGTGTATGTTTCCTTGAAACAGCAAATCAAATTTCCTCTTATAAAACAGAAAGTCAAATTAACCTACATCTAAATTTTAAGGCAATCGTTCTTAATGTACATTGATTAATTCTTGGTTTAGGAAATATGCAAAGTTACACTTGAGCAATTTTTTTCCATAAAAGCATTCATAATTTCTTCAAAAACACAGTTACTGAATTTTCCTGGGCATTATCTGCCATCTCTCTCTCTCTCTCTGAAAAGTCAGAAAACTCCCAAAAAGCTAAATTAGAACATTGAAATTCTAAGAGTCCTTTTTGTGGACTCCCGATAAGAAATTATTGTTGTTGTTGTTTTAACTTAAGCTTTGAGGATCTTCTCTGTTCCAAAAACAGAAGTTACAGATAAAATATAAAAAGCATGTGTGCTTGTGTGCATGTGCATGCACCATGTGTTTTGGAATCAAGTATGTCATGAAAATGATGAAGACAAAGGTGACTGAAATGGATAAGTGTTCTGAAAGCAACCAAAGACATTAGTCCCCATAATACCATATAAGGCAATTCTCCTTTATCCACTCTTTCTTGATGAGAGAAAGAGATGAAAAAACACAGAGATGATAATTAACTTGCCTGTGTTCCGAGGGCTACTAAATGCAAAGACTGGATTGACTACAGAAATGTGGTGCCAGAGCCGCTACACCTTTGTGGTTCTCATTCTGTATATTTAACTGGCAAAAAAGAAAACCCAAAAAGGATATTACAAAATGTTTATGATCAAATGGGATGCTCTTAAATTTGTACTTAGAAATTTTACCCTAAAAACACATCAATCTATCTTCACCTCTGTCTTCACTTGAAGCTCTCCCTGTGTGTCTGTGTCTATGTATCTAAAACCCCCTCTTTCTCCTAAAGATGCCAGTCATTGGATTTAGACGCTACCCTAATCCAGAATGATCCTGTCTGAAATTGATTACATCCACAGAGACCCAAATGTGACTTTTCCAAATAAAGTCACATTCATAGATATGAGGAATTAGGACTTGAATGTATCTTATAGGAGGACACAGTTCAGCCAACAGAGCCTGCCCTCTGGTCCCTTCAAAGTCAATGCAAAATGCATTCATCCAATTCTAACTTTCCTCAAAGTCTTGCCTCATTCCAACACCAACTCTAAATCCCAAATCTGATCCACTAAATTTTTTTTAAAGATTTTATTTATTTATTCATGAGAGACACACACAGAGAAAGGCAGAGACATAATTTGAGGGAAAAGCAGGCTCCCTGTGGGGAGCTCGATGTGGGACTCGATCTCAGGACCCCAGGATCACATCCTGAGCCAAAGGCAGGTGTTCAACTGCCGAGCCACCCAGGCGTCCCTCGTATCCACTAAATATGATCAATTCAAAAAAACCCCAATCTCATCTTCTAAGTCATCTAAATCAGGTATGGGTGAGTCTTTGGGTATGGTCCATCCTGGGGCAAATTTCTGCCTGGGACCTGTTTGTTCATCTTTAACAATCTGGATATGCTGAGGACTTCCCAAATTATCAGTTTCCAGTTCCTTTTATTTTAACAGTTCCCTCCTCAATTTATCTCATTTTGCTTTTATTCTATTATAAACAGCAAAGAAAAATTAGGCCATGCCCTCAATAATTTGTATAAATGGTCTCTTATCTAAATGCCCATATTCATCATTTGTAAGTTCTACTTTCCACCCAACAAAATTCAGGCAAGTTCTCTGTCACTTTATAATAAGGATCATCTTTTCACCAGTGTCCAATAACATGTTCCTGATTTCTATCTTAGACTTTACCAGAGTCATTTATAATACTTACAGGTTTTAAATAATCTAGTTTGTGGTAATTTGTGAGAATAGGCCCAGGAAACTAATACCTATTCCTTTCAAATCCATTCTTCCAGGAGGGGCAAGATAGCAGAAGAGTAGGGTCCCCAAGTCACCTGTCCCCACCAAATTACCGAGATAACCTTCAACTCATCCTGAAAATCTACGAATTCGGCCTGAGATTTAAAGAGAGACCAGCTGGAGTGCTGCAGTGAGTAGAGTTCACGCTTCTATCAAGGTAGGAAGACGAGAGAAAAAAGAAATAAAGACACAAAAGGCCTCCAAGGGGGAGGGGCCCGCGAGGAGCCGGGCTGAGGCCGGGGCGAGTGTCCCCAGGACAGGAGAGCCCCGTCCCGGAGGAGCAGGAGCTGCACCGACCTTCCCGGGGGAAAGGGGCTCGCGGGGAGGTGGAGCAGGACCCAGGAGGGCGGGGATGCCCTCGGGCTCCGGGGACACTAACAGGCACCTGCGCCCCGGGAGAGTGTGCCGAGCTCCCTAAGGGCTGCAGCGCGCACGGGGGACCCGGAGCAGCTCGGGGGGCTCGGGGGCGGCTCCGCGGAGGGGGCTGCGGGGGGGGAGCAGCTCGGGGGGCTCGGGGGCGGCTCCGCGGAGGGGGCTGCGGGGCGGGAGCAGCTCGGGGGGCTCGGAGGCGGCTCCGCGGAGGGGGCTGCGGGGCGGGAGCAGCTCGGGGGGGCTCGGGGGCGGCTCTGCGGAGGGGGCTGCGGGGGGGAGCAGCTGGGGGGGCTCGGGGGCGGCTCCGCGGAGGGGGCTGCGGGGGGGAGCAGCTCGGGGGGCTCGGGGGCGGCTCCGCGGAGGGGGCTGCCAGGCGGGAGCAGCTCGGGGGGCTCGGGGGCGGCTCCGCGGAGGGGGCTGCGGGGCGGGAGCAGCTCGGGGGGCTCGGGGGCGGCTCCGCGGAGGGGGCTGCGGTACCGGAGCGAGAATCCAACAGCGCAGGCCCCGCAGCACAGGGCGCCGGGACACAGCCCAGGATCCGGCCTCCCCCGGGACAGGCAGAGGCCGGGAGGGCCCAGGACAGCGAGGACGCTCCTGCCCCAGCTGAGCAGATCAGCGGCCCCGCCCGGAGCCTCCAGGCCCTGCAGACGGAGAGCCCCGGAGCTACTGCGGGGGCTGACTCCAGGGCTGCAGAGCTGGCCCCGCCACTGCGGTTGTTCCTCCTGGGGCCTCACGGGGTGAACAACCCCCACTGAGCCCTGCACCAGGCAGGGGCAGAGCAGCTTCCCCAAGTGCTAACACCTGAAAAACAGTACAAAAGGCCCCTCCCCCAGAAGACCAGTTAGACGGACAAGTTCCAAGGGAGGTCAAGGGACTTAAAGTACACAGAATCAGAAGATACTCCCCCGTGGGTGTTTTTGTTTTTGTTTTTGTTTTCTGATTGCTTCCCCCACCCCCTTTTTTTTCACCTTTCTTTCTTTTTCTTTCTTTTTTCTTCTCTTTTTTCCTTTTTTTCCTTTTTCTTTTTTCTTTTTCTCTTTTTTTTCCTTCTCTCTCTCTCTTTTTCTTCTTTTCCCAATGCAACTTGTTTTCGGCCACTCTGCACTGAGCAAAATGACTAGAAGGAAAACCTCACCTCAAAAGAAAGAATCAGAAACAGTCCTCTCTCCCACAGAGTTACAAAATCTGGATTACAATTCAATGTCAGAAAGCCAATTCAGAAGCACTATTATACAGCTACTGGTGGCTCCAGAAAAAAGCATAAAGGACTCAAGAGGCTTCATGACTGCAGAATTTAGATCCAATCAGGCAGAAATTAAAAATCAATTGAATGAGATGCAATCCAAACTAGAAGTCCTAACGACGAGGGTTAACGAGGTGGAAGAACGAGTGAGTGACATAGAAGACAAGTTGATAGCAAAGAGGGAAACTGAGGAAAAAAGAGACAGACAATTAAAAGACCATGAAGACAGATTAAGGGAAATAAACGACAGCCTGAGGAAGAAAAACCTACATTTAATTGGGGTTCCTGAGGGTGCCAAAAGGGACAGAGGGCCAGAATATGTATTTGAACAAATCATAGCTGAAAACTTTCCTAATCTGGGAAGGGAAACAGGCATTCAGATCCAGGAAATAGAGAGATCATCCCCTAAAATCAATAAAAACCATTCAACACCTCGACATCTAATAGTGAAGCTTGCAAATTCCAAAGATAAAGAGATGATCCTTAAAGCAGCAAGAGACAAGAAATCCCTGACTTTTATGGGGAGGAATATTAGGGTAACAGCAGACCTCTCCACAGAGACCTGGCAGGCCAGAAAGGGCTGGCAGGATATATTCAGGGTCCTAAATGAGAAGAACATGCAACCAAGAATACTTTACCCAGCAAGGCTCTCATTCAAAATGGAAGGAGAGATAAAGAGCTTCCAAGACAGGCAGGAACTGAAAGAATATGTGACCTCCAAACCAGCTCTGCAAGAAATTTTAAGGGGGACTCTTAAAATTCCCCTTTAAGAAGTTCAGTGGAACAATCCACAAAAACAAGGACTGAATAGATATCATGATGACACTAAACTCATATCTTTCAGTAGTAACTCTGAATGCAAACGGGCTTAATGACCCCATCAAAAGGCACAGGGTGTCAGACTGGATAAAAAAGCAGGACCCATCTATTTGGTGTCTACAAGAAACTCATTTTAGACAGAAGGACACCTACAGCCTGAAAATAAAAGGTTGGAGAACCATTTACCTTTCAAATGGTCCTCAAAAGAAAGCAGGGGTAACCATCCTCATATCAGATAAACTAAAGTTTACCCCGAAGACTGTAGTGAGAGATGAAGAGGGACACTATCTCATACTTAAAGGATCTATCCAACAAGAGGACTTAACAATCCTCAATATATATGTCCCGAATGTGGGAGCTGCCAAATATTTAAACCAATTAATAATCAAAGTGAAGAAATAAATAAATAAATAATACACTTATACTTGGTGACTTCAATCTAGCTCTTTCTATACTAGATAGGTCTTCTAAGCACAACATCTCCAAAGAAACGAGAGCTTTAAATGATACACTGGGTCAGATGGATTTCACAGATATCTACAGAACTTTACATCCAAACGCAACTGAATACACATTCTTCTCAAGTGCACATGGAACTTTCTCCAGAATAGACCACAGGCTGGGTCACAAATCGGGTCTGAACTGATACCAAAAGATTGGGATCGTCCCCTGCATATTCTCAGACCATAATGCCTTGAAATTAGAACTAAATCACAACAAGAAGTTTGGAAGGACCTCAAACATGTGGAGGTTAAGGACCATCTTGCTAAAAGATGAAAGGCACAACCAGGAAATTAAGGAAGAATTAAAAGATTCATGGAAACTAATGAGAATGAAGATACAACCATTCAAAATCTTTGGGATGCAGCAAAAGCAGTCCTGAGGGGGAAATACATCGCAATACAAGCATCCATTCAAAAACTGGAAAGAACTCAAATACAAAAGCTAACCTTACACATAAAGGAGCTAGAGAAAAAACAGCAGATGGACCCTACGCCCAGCAGAAGAAGAGAGTTAATTAAAATTCGAGCAGAACTCAATGAAATCAAGACCAGAAGAACTGTGGAACAGATGAACAGAACCAGGAGTTGGTTCTTTGAAAGAATTAATCAGATAGATAAACCATTAGCCAACCTTATTAAAAAGAAGAGAGAGAAGACTCAAATTAATAAAATCATGAATGAGAAAGGAGAGATCACTACCAACACCAAGGAAATGCAAACGATTTTAAAAACATATTATGAACAGCTATACGCCAATAAATTAGGCAATCTAGAAGAAATGGACGCATTCCTGGAAAGCCACAAACTACCAAAACTGGAACAGGAAGAAATAGAAAACCTGAACAGGCCAATAACCCGGGAGGAAATTGAAGCAGTCATCAAAAACCTCCCAAGACACAAAAGTCCAGGGCCAGATGGCTTCCCTGGGGAATTCTATCAAACGTTTAAAGAAGAAACCATACCTATTCTACTAAAGCTGTCTGGAAAGATAGAAAGAGATGGAGTACTTCCAAATTCATTCTATGAGGCCAGCATCACCTTAATTCCAAAACCAGACAAAGACCCCACCAAAAAGGAGAATTACAGACCAATATCCCTGATGAACATGGATGCAAAAATTCTCAACAAGATACTAGCCAATCGGATCCAACAGTACATTAAGAAAATTATTCACCAAGACCAAGTAGGATTTATCCCCGGGACACAAGGCTGGTTCAACACTCGTAAAACAATCAATGTGATTCATCATATCAGCAAGAGAAAAACCAAGAACCATATGATCCTCTCATTAGATGCAGAGAAAGCATTGAAAAATACAGCATCCATTCCTGATCAAAACTCTTCAGAGTGTAGGGATAGAGGGAACTTTCCTTGACATCTTAAAAGCCATCTACGAAAAGCCCACAGCAAATATCATTCTCAATGGGGAAGCACTGGGAGCCTTTCCCCTAAGATCAGGAACAAGATAGGGATGTCCACTCTCACCACTGCTATTCAACATAGTACTGGAAGTCCTAGCCTCAGCGATCAGACAACAAAAAGCAATAAAGGCATTCAAATTGGCAAAGAAGAAGTCAAACCTTCCCTCTTCGCCGATGACATGATACTCTACATAGAAAACCCAAAAGCCTCCACCCCAAGATTGCTAGAACTCATACAGCAATTTGGTACCGTTGCAGGATACAAAATCAATGCCCAGAAATCAATGGCATTTCTATACACTAACAATGAGACCAAAGAAAGAGAAATTAAGGAGTCAACCCCATTTACAATTGCACCCAAAAGCATAAGATACCTAGGAATAAACCTCACCAAAGAGGTAAAGGATCTATACCCTAAAAACTATAGAACACTTCTGAAAGAAACTGAGGAAGACACAAAGAGATGGAAAAATATTCCATGCTCATGGATTGGCAGAATTAATATTGTGAAAATGTCAATGTTACCCGGGGCAATTTACACGTTTAATGCAATCCCTCTCAAAATACCATGGCCTTTCTTCAGAGAGTTAGAACAAATTATTTTAAGATTTGTGTGGAAGCAGAAAATACCCTAAATAGCCAGGGGAATTTTAAAAAAGAAAACCATATCTGGGGGCAACACAATGCCAGATTTCAGGTTGTACTACAAAGCTGTGGTCATCAAGACAGTGTGGTACTGGCACAAAAACAGACACATAGATCAATGGAACAGAATGGAGAACCCAGAAGTGGACCCTGAACTTTATGGTTAACTAATATTCGATAAAGGAGGAAAGACTATCCACTGGAAGAAAGTCAGTGTCTTCAATAAATGGGGCTGGGAAAATTGGACATCCACATGCAGAAGAATGAAACTAGACCACTCTCTTTCACCATACACAAGGATAAACTCAAAATGGATGAAAGATCTAAATGTGAGACAAGATTCCATCAAAATCCTAGAGGAGAACACAGGCAACACCCTTTTTGAACTCGGCCACAGTAACTTCTTGCAAGATACATCCACGAAGGCAAAAGAAATAAAAGCAAAAATGAACTATTGGGACTTCATCAAGATAAGAAGCTTTTGTACAGCGAAGGATACAGTCAACAAAACTAAAAGTCAACCTACAGAATGGGAGAAGATATTTGCAAATGACGTATCAGATAAAGGGCTAGTTTCCAAGATCTATAAAGAACTTATTAAACTCAACAGCAAAGAAACAAACGATCCAATCACGAAATGGGCAAAAGACATGAAGAGAAATCTCACAGAGGAAGACATAGACATGGCCAACACGCACATGAGAAAATGCTCTGCATCACTTGCCATCAGGGAAATACAAATCAAAACCACAATGAGATACCACCTCACACCAGTGAGCATGGGGCAAATTAACAAGGCAGGAAACCACAAATGTTGGAGAGGATGTGGAGAAAAGGGAACCCTCTTACACTGTTGGTGGGAATGTGAACTGGTGCAGCCACTCTGGAAAACTGTGTGGAGGTTCCTCAAAGAGTTAAAAATAGACCTGCCCTACGACCCAGCAATTGCACTGTTGGGGATTTACCCCAAAGATCAAATGCAATGAAACACCAGGACACCTGCACCCAGATGTTTCTAGCAGCAATGTCCACAATATCCAAACTGTGGAAGGAGCCTCGGTGTCCATCGAAAGATGAATGGATAAAGAAGATGTGGTTTATGTATACAATGGAATATTCCTCAGCCATTAGAAACGACAAATACCCACCATTTGCTTCAACGTGGATGGAACTGGAAGGTATTATGCTGAGTGAAGTAAGTCAATCAGAGAAGGACAAACAGTGTATGTTCTCATTCCTTTGGGAAATATAAATAATAGTGAAAGGGAATATAAGGGAAGGGAGAAGAAATGTGTGGGAAATATCAGAAAGAGAGACAGAACATAAAGACTCCTAACTCTGGGAAATGAACTAGGGGTGATGGAAGGGGAGGAGAGCGGGTGGTGTGGGTGATTGGGTGATGGGCACTGAGGGGGACTCTGATGGGATGAGCACTGGGTGTTATTCTGTATGTTGGTAAATTGAACACCAATAAAAAATTAATTTATTAAAATAAATAAATAAATAAAATGAAAAAAATCTTCACCATCTTCAAATTTGAAATCTGTGTATTTTGAATTTGATAGAATTTACCAATCTTTGTAAACCAACAGTTCTTTTGTTTATAATAGGCAGCAGTTGGATAGGGAATTTCCTTAGGCTATTTCTTATTCAGAAATCATTTAAAAATTCTTTATAAAATCTGTACTTTTTAAGCATTTCAGTAAGTTCCACCTTTTACAAGGCTGATAAAAACAGGTTTATCCTAATATACTCACTCTCTATAATGAATCTTGTTATTGAAAAGTTTGACACTAATGCCTTTGAAAAATGTTTCTTGTGTATTAAAAAGATTTTTAAAAATACTGATTGCAGAAAATTAAAAGTAATTATCTGGCATCTGGGTGGCTCAGCAGTTGAGCCTTTGCCTTTGGCCCAGGGCATGATCCCGGGATCCTGGAATCAAGTGTTGCATGGAGCTCCCCGCCGGAAGCCTGATTCTCCCTCTACCTGTGTCTCTACCCCTCTTATTCATGTGGGTCTCTCATGAATAAATAAATAAAATCTTAAAAAAATAAGAAAGTAATTATTTAAAGGTTAAATTGTGGAAGACAAGATGAAAATCCTCTATTACTAAGAAGGACCATAAACATATGCTGTATAAAATTACCAATAAGGCTAATAGAAATTCAAAAGCTAGGAATAACCAAGATAATCTTGAATAAAATTGGAGGATTTATTCTCCCAGATACCAAGGCTTTGTATAAGCTACAGTAATACAATACAGTAAACAAGGATGAATAAAAGACACCTGAAACAGAAGTGGGGTTCCAGAATGACCCACAGACATAATGTCTACCTGATTCATGACAAATGTATAAGTCCACTCGAGTTAGAAAAGGACGTCCCTTTTTTTTTAAAGATATTATTTATTTATTTGGGAGAGAGAAGGAGAGCATGGGCACACAAAAGCATGAGTGAAGAGAGGTGCAGAGGGAGGAGGAGAGGAAAAAATAGACTCCCCACTGAACAGGGTGCCCAAGTTGGAGCTCCATAACAGGAGCCTGAGATCATGACCTGAGCCCAAGTCAGGTGCTTAGCCGACTGAGCCACCCAGGTACCATGAAAAAAGTGGCCTTAATAATAGATTCTATCTGCATTATTGGATAGCCATGTGAGAGAAAATGAATCTTCATGCCTAAATGATGCAGAATTCTCATGAATTATAAACATGAATGTGAATTGTAAAAATAAAGCTTTGGGAAAATAAAACATAAAGGCATCATAACCTTGGGATAGGAAGAGATTTCTTAAACAGATCACAGAAATCACTAAACACAAGAATAGATAAATTAGACTTTGTTGGGGATGCCTGAGTAGCTCAGTCAGTTGAGTGTCGGACTCTTGATTTTGTCCTGATCACAAACTTGTGAGATCCAGCCCTGTATCAGGCTCCCTATTCAGCCAGTCTGCTTGAGATTCTCTCATTCCCTCTGACTCTTCCCACCCACATGCTCTCTCTCAAATAAATATTTTTAAAAATTAGACTGTTAAAATTAAGAATTTGTTTATCAAAAGATGCCATTAAGATATACAAAAATTAAGCCAGAACGTGAGAAAAAAAATATTTTCTTTCACAAATCCAATGAAGGATTCATATCCATAGCACATAAAAAAATTCTTCAAGTAGAGAGGCAGACAACACAAACACAAAATGGAACAGGCACTTCTAAAAAGATGTCTACATATATATGGTCAATTGACTTTTGACAAAAGTGCCTAAATAATTGAATAAGGAAAGAATATTCTTTTCAATAAATACTACTAAAACAGATGAACATTTATACACACAAAAAAGAATCTCTATTTTTACCTTGTAGAATATTAAAAAAAATTAACTCCAAGTGAATAATAGACTCGATTAAAATCCCAAACAGTAAGATTAATAAAACATGGGAAAAAAGTCTTTGGGGGTGCCTGGCAGCTCAATCAGTAGTGCAGCTCTTGATTCCGGGGTTGTAAGTTCAAGCTGTATGTTGGGTGTAGAGATTGCTTAAAACTAAAATGTTTTTTAAAAAATAGGAAAAAAACTTTGTCATCTTATCATCTTACATAGGTAAAAAATTGTCTTAGATCTCAAAAGTATCTGAAAAGGCACAAAAGATAATATTCGTAATTTGGAGTTTTTTTAAATGCAGAAGTTTTAATTTTTATGAAGATGTATTTATTTTAGAGAGTGGAGGAGAGAGTTGTAGAGAGAGAGAGAGGGTCCTGGGCACACTCCATGCTGAGTGCAGAGTCTGACACAGGACTTGATCTCATGATCCTGAGATCATGACCTGAGTTGAAATCAAGAGTCAGACACTTAACAACTGAGCCACCAAGGTGCCCCTAAACTTCTGCTTTTTAAAAATCACTATTACAGAAATGAAAAGACAAGCCACAAAATGAAAGTATTTACAAAACACTTACTGGTATCCAGGATATTGAAAGAACTGTGATGCGCCAATGATTAGACAAAAAGCCCAATTTGACAAAATGTGAAGGGATGACAAATAAGCACATCAGAAGATATTTAACATCATACTCATTAGAGAAATGCAAATTAAATGAGACATCAATATAAATCTACTAAAATGACTAAAATTTAGCTACTGCTGGCAGGAGTATATCCTGTAAAATCAACTTGTGAAACATTAGTTAGTATCCATGGAATTAGAACATATATAAACCATTTAAGCCATTAAATCTGCTCCTAGAATATATAACTACATCAGATAGAGATGTACACTGGTGCATGATGTACAAGAAATTTTATAGTAGTACTAACAGTCCAAAACTTGAAGCAAAGCAGATCAACAGTACTATAAGTAAACACTATATTCATACATGGAACATTCTTCAGCAATATAAACTGCTGATACATTAAATAACATGGGTAAGTTTTGGAGATATAATATCGAGTAAAAAGCCAGACTCAAAAATGTACATACATAAGATTCTATTTCCTTGAAGTTCAAAACAGACAAAAAGAGTGTGTGGTGATAGAAGTCATAATATTAACTTTGAAAGTGGGAATGATAACGGGAAGTTTTCTGAACTGGTAATAATGTTATTTATTTTTATCTGATTGATGTCTACATAGGTGTGTTCAATTTATAAAAATGTATCAGTCCACACACTTCTGATCTTTGTACGTTCTTATACACTTCAATTAAATAACTACTAAACTCAACAGCAAAGAAACAAACAATCCAATCATGAAATGAGCAAAAGACATGAACAGAAATCTCACAGAGGAAGACATAGACATGGCCAACACGCACATGAGAAAATGCTCCGCATCACTGGCCATCAGGGAAATACAAATCCAAACCACAATGAGATACCACCTCACACCAGTGCGAATGGGGAAAATTACCAAGGCAGGAAACCACAAATGTTGGAGAGGATGCGGAGAAAAGGGAACCCTCTTGCACTGTTGGTGGGAATGTGAACTGGTGCAGCCACTCTGGAAAACTGTGTGGAGGTTCCTCAAAGAGTTAAAAATAGACCTGCCCTACGACCCAGCAATTGCACTGTTGGGGATTTACCCCAAAGATACAGATGCAATGAAACGCCGGGACACCTGCACCCCGATGTTTCTAGCAGCAATGTCCACAATAGCCAAACTGTGGAAGGAGCCTCGGTGTCCATTGACAGATGAATGGATAAAGAAGATGTGGTTTATGTATACAATGGAATATTCCTCAGCCATTAGAAACGACAAATACCCACCATTTGCTTCGATGTGGATGGAACTGGAGGGTATTATGCTGAGTGAAATAAGTCAATCGGAGAAGGACAAACATTATATGGTCTCATTCATTTGGGGAATATAAAAAAAATAGTGAAACGGAATAAAGGGGAAAGGAGAAAAAATGAGTGGAAAATATTAGAAAGGGAGACAAAACATGAGACTCCTAACTCTGGGAAACGAACTAGGGGTGGTGGAAGGGGAGGTGGGCGGAGATGGGGGTGACTGGGTGACAGGCACTGAGGGGGGCACTTGATGGGATGAGCACTGGGTGTTTGTTATTCTATATGTTGGCAAATTGAACACCAATAAAAATATATTTATAAAAAAATAAATAAATAATAAAAAATTTTTTTAAATGCCACCGTCATAAATAAAAAATCAAATCTGAGAAACAGCACGGCCAAGAATAACCAAGTTTCCTTGAAATAGCAATTAAGTGTAATATAATATCCTGGTAGAATCTTGGAAAGAAAAGGACATTATGTAAAAACTAAGGAAATCTGAATATACTATATACTTTAGTCAATAATAATGTATCAATACTAATTTATTAATTGTAATAAACATACCATACTTACATAAGATGTTAATGATAGGGAGAATTGTTTACAGGGAACATTTGGAAACTGTACTATCTGCTTACTTTTTGAATAAATGTAAACTGTTCTAAAAATTAAAATCTATAAAAAATACTATTTATAACGGCATCAGAAATAGAAATCATTAGGGTTAAATTTGACAAAATGTGTGAAAGACCTATACACTGATAACTACAAGATACTATTTATTAACATTTTATAATTTTGAAATTTAAAAAATCTTTAAAAATAAGAAATGGAGAGATACACTGAGAAAAACAAAACAATGTATCATGTTTATTTCAAGCAGTTTTCAAGTAATCAAATTTTATGTAAGACATAAGAATTGTTTTTCAAGTATCAAAATGAAAGGGTGGGAGGTAAAGAGAATATTGATCTACTTATAATTACTTTCTGTTTGTGGATTTATTCAATAAAAATGATATTTAAAGCCTCTCTAAAACGTTATTAAAAATAGGAAAAAATATTTTTGATATTCATTATCAAAATGTAATGTAGAAGTATAAATCATTAGACATTTTTGTTTCTTCCTCCCTTTTTTAAAGGGGAATAATTTCAGTTTTTACATTAAATATCTACAGCTATAAACAAAAGTCGGTAACATTGAGTTAAATTTCATCTGGAAAAATAGCATAATGTCATCTGCTTTTTTACTCTAATAAAGGATAGCCTAATGACTCTTCAAGAACTCTTGTTTTGGGGTTTCCCCCCCTCAAGTATTGCTATCCTACATATATATAATATATATATTATATATATATATATTAATGTGTAGTTTCTAATTAATTTGAATTAGTTTCAAGTAATTTTATAGTTTAGATGGTCATGATTTTTCAAGGGTGAACACTTTATAAATTTATAAAGAAAGTTGTTGTCATAGCCTTTTATATTTTTATAGGTATGCCCAGAGACATTGTGAGTTCAACTCTGGACCAGCTCAATAAAGCAAGTATTGCAACGTAGCAAGACAAATGAACTTTTTGGTATCCCATTGCACACACAAGTTAAATTTACACTATAGTCCATGAAGTGTGCAAGAGCATTAGGTCTCAAAAATACGTACCTTAATTTAAAAATACTTTATTGCTAAACTTAAATCTGAGATCTAAAACTACAAAACTCCTAGAAGAAAACAGAGGCAGTAGTTTCTTTGACATCAATCATAGAAACATTTTTCTAGACATGTCTTCCCACACAATGGAAATAATAGCAAAATTAAACTATTAGGATTATACCAAGGGGCACCTGGGTGGCTCAGCGGCTGAGCATCTGCCTTTGGCTCAGAGCATGATCCCGAGGTCCTGGGATGGAGTCCCACATCAAGTTCCCTACAGGAAGCCTGCTTCTCCCTCTGCCTATATCTCTGCCTCTCTCTCTGTGTCTCTCATGAATAAATAAATAAAATCTTAGAGGAAAAAAAGATTACACCAAAATAAAAAGCTACACAGCAAAGGAAACCACTAGCAAAAAAAAAAAAAAAAAAGGCAGCCTACTAAATGGGAGAAGATACTTGCCAATGATGTCTGATATATTCAAAAAATATAAATAACTTATACAACTTAACACCAAAAGAATATTCTAATAAAAAAAATCAACAGAGGATCTGAATAGACACTTTTCCAGAGAAGACATACAGGTACATAAAAAGATGCTCAATATCTCTAATAACCAGGGAAAATCAAATCACAAGTATAATGAGATATCACCTTATATTTGTGAGGATGGCAAAATAAAAAAGACAAGAGATGACAAGTGTTGGCAAGAATGTAGAGAAAAAGTGATTATACATATAATATACATGTATACTATGTAATATGTATACATAAACACACACACCTCTCCATGCACTGTTGGTGAGGATGCAAACTGGTATAGCCACTATGGAAAACAACATGGAGGTTCCTCAAAAAACTAAAAGTTACATTATCAAATGATCTAGTAATTCCACTACTATTGTTAAAACACATTCATGAATTAAGCTCACTGTCTTGCATGGGCACAGTTTTGGGTACCCCAAAAACACTTGTAGTATCGAAGAGCAATGATCATAGATCATAACAAATAGGATAATGAAAAAACTGAAATATTGCAAGAATTACCAAAATGTGATTCAGAGACACCAAGTGAGCAAATACTATTGGAAAAATAGCACTGGCAAGACTTGGTTGCAACAGAGTGTCTACAAACCTTCAAAATGCAATATTTGTGAAACACAATAAAGCAAAGTATAATAAGACAAAATCTTCTGGATCATCTAGTCATCATTCAAGTTTCATCTGAAATTGTTTTTTTTAGAGGAAAAAAAATCCTCCAAAAATCAAACTACTTTTGATTTAGTTTTTTGTAACTTGTTTCTCTTTACAAAGTTGCCAAACAGAATTATTTGCTACAACGTGTCAAAAACAAACACACAGTCTGTTAGGAGACCTAAGTTCTTTTTTAAAGATTTTATTTATTTATTCATGAGAATACACAGAGAGGAGAGAGAGAGGCAGAGACACAGGCAGAGGGAGAAGCAGGCTCCATGCCAGGAGCCTGACGCGGGACTCGATCCTGGGACTCCAGGATCGTGCCCTGGGCCAAAGGCAGGTGCCAAACCACTGAGCCACCAGGGATTCCTCTGTCTTATCTTCATATGAAATATCCCCTCTTACTTTGTCTTCTTTTCTTATAATGACACCAATTATATTAGATTAGGGTCCACCTTACAGACCTCATCACAATTTGATCACATCCACAAAGATTCTATTTCCAAATAAAATCACATTCATAAGTACTGGGGGTTAGGACTTCGAAAGCCCAATTCGGTGTAAATATTTTCAGATAAAAATTAGGCAATTCTTTTCATTTCACTCCAATGCAGTATCAAAGATTATTATATGAACTATATCTATAAAATAAACACCAAGAAAGAGGAGTACCAAAGAAGGCAGCAGTAGGTCACAACATAATAGTTACAGAATATTCCATTTATAGGAAGTTTAAAAGGTTGGGGGGCACCTGCGTGGCTCAGTCAGTTAGGTGTCTGAATCTTGATTTCAGCTTGGGTCATGATCTCAGGGTTGTGGGGTCAACTGCTATGCCAGACTTCATGCGCAGTACAGAGTTTGCATGAGATTCTCTCCCTCTGCCCCATCACCCCTGCTTGCATGTGCATTCACATTCTCTCTTTAAAATAAATACATAAATTCATAAATTTATGAATTTGTGAATTTGAATGTGAATGTGCATTCACATTCTCTCTTTAAAATAAATACATAAATTCTTTAAAAAGTTAAAAAAAAAGGATAAATTCTTTGGTTGTTGAAGTCAAGATCATTACTACAAGCAGGATGATAATGTATAAGAAAAACAAAGGATGTGTTACTGGTTAGAACTGTGGGCAGCAGACAGAAGCCAGAGAGTTCCTGAAGTGTTACTGAAGGCTGGAAAGAGTGAAAAAAAATTTTTTTTATTGGAAATGTACTGATAGAACAATTAGCAAAACACTGGCCTGTAATAACAAAGGCCATAGAAAGTGCTTGCCTTGATAGAGTTAGAAAGTAATTGACTGGGAAGCTTTCCAGGAAGAAGAAATACTCTACACCTTTGTAGAGCTATGACGACTTCAGTGTAAATGTTTGTTAAAATGGTACACTTAGGATCTGTGACTTTAGTTGCAGATAACTTTTTTTAAATCAAGGTTCAATTTATCAAAGAACACATTTTAAAAGATTTTTAAAAATTAGTCCCTAATGCATAACACTGATGTGTGTTACAGTTTAAAAGTTGTAAAGAAATATAGGTTTACCATATGTTACAGTTTTCAAATAGCATGAGGCTGGCAACAGATCTAGTTTATAAAAATCACACTAAGATTTCTCATTTAGTGCTGTGCCATCACCTCAAATCATCCACACTTCTCTATCTCTATAGTTTCTAATGGAATGCTAAGAAAGCTTATATATGTGTCTACCACATATATGAATCATGTTAACAAAAATAATCATAAAAAACTTCTTAGTCAAAATTAGTGCTTGTTTTAAATTTGGGCTATTGTGTTAGAACTGTTGAGTTTTTTGCATAGAAGAGATGCTGAAAAAAAAAAAGAAAAGATGCTGATGCATCAAAAACATCTAGAGAAAAACCTTCAGTGTCAGAATGTCGTAAATTGACAATTACCTAGTTTGGGGTAGGGAAGTTAACATAATTGAAAATGACCACATTAGATTGCAAACATTTTTATACACATTTGTGTGAGCACTGCTTTTCATGTGGATAAATGGCAAAATCATCCCATATTAATAGGGTCTATAAACTCGAATGGATTTTCATCTGTGATTATTCTGTGATCAAAACACACACCTCAGATGTCATTAATACCAGTGTTTTTGCTATACTTTTCAATAACATTTAAACATGCCTAAATAGTGTGCTTTTCACCCATTATGGGTAGAATTGTGTCCTCCTCTCCAAAGTCTTAAGTCCTAATCCCTGGTACTTCAAAATGTGACTGTATATAGAGATTATTACCCCTTAAAAAAAAAAAGATTTTATTTATCTATTCATGAGAGAGGCAGAGACAGGCAGAGGGAGAAGCAGGTTCCTAGTGGGGAGCCTGATGTGGCACTCGATCCCAGGGCCCCAGGATCATGACCTGAGCCAAAGGCAGATGCTCAACCACTGAGCCACCCAGAGGCACAGAGATAATTACCTCTTTAAAGACAAATTCAACTGAGGTCATCAAGATAGGCCCTAATCCAATCTGACTGGAGTCCTTTTAAGACATTAGGACCCAAACCTGTGCATTTAGAAAGAGAAGACCATGTGAAGACACATGGAGAAAGTGGCCATCTACAAGCCCAAGAGCAAGGCCTTAGAAGAAACCATCTCTGCCAACACCTTGACCTCACACGTCTAGATAGATTCATTGTTAGATCCCCTCAGTCTGTGGTCCTCTATTATGGCAGCCCTAGAAAACTAATCCACAATCATATTACAAAAGAATACATTTGGAAGCAAATGACTCTTTGTAAATTGTTTTTTTTTCATTTGTTGTGTAATTTGAGATGATCCGCATCAATGTGATTTGAATGGGAGCTGGATGACTGAACCAGAGGACTTCCGATGATGGTGGGATGTCAAGAGCTCTAATGACATCCTCTCCCTATAGGCAAATTCACAATTCCACTCATTCAACAAGCACTCAAATCACCCTCATGTGTCCTCCTCAGGTTTTTTAAAAAAACTTATCAGAAGCTTATTAAATACTCTTAAGTCTTCTACTCCTCTAATGTTAGGATGTTGGCACCAGATGTTAGAATACTGCTAGAACTTAGAGACAAAACAGTAGAGAGAGGAACATTGGACCCAGAAATCAGACTTACTAGTGCTGCTTGAGGCAATCTACTTGCTCAAGTTGGACAACTTGCTTGTTTTGGGTAGTAACTCTTTTTATCAGAGATCCCCAAATATGACCACAATTAGAATTTTCTGGAGAATTTTTTTTTAAACAAGTGTCTGGGACCTATTCCTTCTGTACCTGGTTCACAAATGCTTGGAAATTAGAATCATCTGGAAGATTATTCTTTATTTTTTGGAAGATTTTAAAAATTGTGATATCAGTAGCCTCCAAAGATTGATTTTAATTGATTTAATTGGTTTGAAATATGTCCTTGGCCTTGAGATTTTTAAAAGTCCCCCACTTCAGAGATGTTATCCACTGCCCTGGACAGTGTGATTTAATTACTCTGGGGAATTGCCTAGGCATTTGGTATTTCTTACTTCACCACGTTAATTCCAATGCATTTTAATTCCTGGGTGATACCTAGACACAACTATCTGGTGCAAAGGTAAGATAATGCTCATGTCCTCTCTAAAAATTTGACTTTTTGTGATATACCTGGTACTCTTAAGAAGAACATAGGGATGCCTGGGTGGCCCAGCCAGGTGAGTGGCCAACTCTTGATTTCGGCTCAGGTTAGGGTCTTAAGATCGAGACCCAGGTTAGGCTCTGGGCTGGGTGTGGAGCCTGGAGCCTGCTTAAGATTCTTCCTCTCCATCTGCCCCTCTCCCACAGACCCCTTTCACCCCCCCTAAAAAAAAAACACACATGTTCTTTAAACTTTCATATGTTTAAACAAGTTTACTTACTCATAGGCTCACAAACTGAAGTTTGATTAGCAGAAATTTTTGAGTCAAACACCTTTTAAGTATTTTCCAAGTGTGCCTAAGCCAGGAGAAAGGCTCTGTATGAAAATGGGTTACCATCCCAATCCCTGCTGTCTGACTGGTGTAATTATTTCAGGAAAGAACACATGTAAAGATGAATGTACAAAACCTTCATATGTAATATATGATGCTGGATTTGTTCTCATCCACATAACATAGTTTTCTCTTTGATCCATTTCTTTCAGGCTTTTCTTATATCTGAAGCTTTCTAAAGGGTATTTGAGTGATTTAACATTAACCACCCACACATTGTATTTACCACTATTATTAGCACCGCAGATGATCTTTACAACTTAGGCAAGCTCCAAGAAGCATTATTACTGATTTTTTTAAGTGCCTCTAAATCACTTGCCATTTCTTCTGATTTATCCTAGGCATAATTATTTTCAAGTGACCTTTTAGTGTCATATTCCTTAAGTTTAAAAATGACTACAACTAGAGATGTGATGTAAATGCATCTTGAACTTTTAAGTGTTACATTTCAGTTTACATAAATTCAGGTTAGAAGACTTGCGATGACAAAGGGAAATATAATAGTGGCATAAGGGGAAAAAAGGGTAGGCTTTTAGGTCCTCAAACAACTACATCAGTATCTGAAGGGAATTAGGTAGAAGAAGGGGAGAGAGATAATTTCTAATGATTAATGAGAAAATTTGTTTTTGATAGAAAAAATAGAAGTTATATACAACCTTTATAAAAGCGAATTCACTTTTAGCCTGTATTTTAGAAGTGTCCAAAATTGGGGAAGTAATCGTTCTGCTCAATACATTAGTTACTAAATCAAACCTCTAATATTATGTTAAGTTCTGAAAAACACTTCATTGGTTAGGAGTAACCAACCTGTATCTAGCAGGGAGTAACCAGCCATACTACATGTGAAAAAATTGAAAGAAGAGTAGGAGAATTATACTGTGTGATCAAAATGTCATTTAAAAAAAAAACCCTGCATGTAATTAACAGAAGGCATCCTATGAAATAAAATTTTTTAAAAAGATTTCCAAGAGTCTGCCTTTGAAAATTCAATGAGGTCTCAAACATTGATCACAGGTTATTTATGCATAGGCTGAAAAACACCTGATACGGAAACCGTGGGGAGGATTTATTCAGACAGAGTTAGGCTAGTGACAAGGTATATAAATATTATCACACTTCTGCAATTCAGCACGTGATGAAGTAACAATTGTGTTTTGAAATTATTGAGATATAAAAATCTGTTAACCTCATAGACTGAGTATCCAACCACTAAATTGCTCAAAATAGGTAAGCTTAACTTTTCTTTATAACATTGAAACAGCTTGCTCTCAGTTTTTTCCACTAAGGACTTTACGGGCTGTCTCTGAGTTGAGAGAGGCATCATTTTATTATCAAAGCTTCCATTACTATCAAGCAGTGTTGCTTAAACAACCAGTTGGTAGTTAAAATTAAAAAAAAAAAATCTCATTTCAAAGGCTATGAACTTTCCTCCTACATTTCAGAGATGCAATATTAAAGTGAAAAAAAAACTCAGTTTGCTGTAACACATTTTATAAAACAATGTGGAAACACTGACTTTTCGTATACCAATCTATTAGATAGATTTCAGGACCTTGAAGTAGACAGGTTGGAATCTCTACTTTGTCCAAATCTCTAGATATGGAGAAAAATTAAAATACAGATTCCTAAGGAATTATTCCTAAGACCAGTTCCTCTTCCATTTTGGAAAAATCGAGACTTTGCTAGAAGTTTCTGGTGTTCTCGGTCCTGATAGCAGTGGTCTTAAATTATTATTCTTCTCTCCATGGGAAGTTTGTCCACTGCAGTCATCTCTTGGGAGGAATTCTGCAACCTTCCCATGCCAATCTCTGCATCTGGAAGAAAACATCAGAAAAAACGAAGACAGCCTATACTCATCTTGCCTTTCTCAAGTCATTTTTTTTCTCTGGAGTTTGACATATTTAGACACATTGAATGAAAAATTAAAATTGGGACATATTTCCCTCTAGGACCATAGCATTGGCAGATTAGGGAAAAAATGAAGAGATGCAAAAGAAAATATTTAAATAAAATTATATGTCTCCTATCTTCATTCCCTCTTACTCAATGGTTAACATTTAAATGACTTTTAAAAAATTAGGATTGAAATTTTGATATGTACAGGTATTTTGCTAAATGAGGCACATTCCAAAATTGCGTAACAAATTTCAAAATACAGTGTTCAATAAAACTGTTAGGAAAATAGTCTTCTCAAATTTGGTGATTTATGGTATTATGGAATCTCAAAGTGGACGAGAACAAATCCAGCATCATATATTACATATTTCAGAAAGGAATAAGTGACTCACCCAATATTTATGTACAGCTTATATGTAGAGCTGCTGATACGAGGGCTTCTTAAGGTCACACAGTAACATTGATATAAATTACATTTGAGTGTCTAACATTTAGAAGTTAAGCATTCCCTGGCTTAACCTTTTAGAATGCAATAGAGTTCTGTATGTTGATTTCAAGAATATGATCAATTTATGACCATTTTTATGCATGTGATAATTTGCTTTTCAAAGATCAGCCCTGCCTAACAATTCCTTACAGCATCCTTTTCACACCCCCATATCTCTCTGCTACCCCCTCCACCTCCCTTTTCCCCACTCACAGACACTGCTGCCACAGTAACTTTTCTAAAATATTTATTATGACATTGCCCTAAGGACCAAGGGGAAACAAGCTGGTACAAAATGAAGTCATGTTTATCAAAATCAGTTCTTCACCTCTATCCATGTATTTCTACTCTTCAACTTGCACCCTAACTAAACAACTTGCTTGTATTCTTTGGAGTATATTTCATTCATAGCAATCTCTGTCCAAAATAGCCTTTTAAATGTCTTTGTTCAGGGATGCCTGGGTGGCTCAGTGGTTGAGCATCTGCCTTCGGGTCGGTGCATCAGCCCGGGGTCCTGGGATTGAGTCCCACATCAGGCTCCCCACAGGGAGCCTCTTTTTCCCTCTGCCTGTGTCTCTGCCTCTCCCTGTGTCTCTCATGAATAAATAAATAAAATCTTTTCTTAAAAAGTCTCTGTCCAGGGAATTCTTTGAGTCATTGGATAGCTTAAATATCTCTAACTTTCCTCATCCCCATTCCCATTTCCAAAGTGGCAAAAAATTCTACTCCCACTTTCTGTTCTTACAGCACTTTTTCTATGTCTCTGATAGCTTATATTTTATTATAGGACATTGCATCTTAATTCCAAATGATGGGGTATTTTGTAGGATATCCCTACCCTAACTCCACCCATTCCCATAACCCCACCAGTATTAACCTCTGTGTCTTTTCATTGCCATGGATCAGTTGAGTACCTATTATATAGGTACTATATAATTAGCTATTAGCTAATTAAATAAATTAGCTATTAAATAAATGTGAGCATAGGTCCAGTTTATTTTTATACTCATAAGGCCATGAGTGGTAGAATTTCCATATTTTTATTAGAACAAATTGTCATAAATGTCAAAATAATCTCAAAGGGCCTTTTCAATCTATCAAATTTTTATATCTTATGTAAATAGAAGACCAGAAATTTTCAACTAATTGAACAAATATTTATTTCATATGTACTATATGTCAAGGCCTATTCTTTTTGCCAGAGATAGAGGATTTGTTTAAAAGTATTAATTATATTTGCACAGCTTACATTCTGGAAGGGAAACAAACAAATAAAACATTCTGGAAGGGAAACAAACAAATAAAACCTCAAGATATTATTTCATAGTGATAACTGTTATAAAATTATCAAATAATTCATTCAAGTTCATAGTAGTTGCAGTCTGAACTCGAGCCGTGGTCTCTTGTGTCTCAGTCCAGTATCACATTATTTAACAATGACATTCCTGTATCCAAATCAAGTGCTGTTTTTATAGAACTAGAGTTATTAGGCAGGGTTGCTATCAAGCAGGAGTATGTATAGGTGAAAGTAAACCGTAATGTCATCATAGCCCAGAAGTACAATGGCTTCATTAAAATAGAATGTCTCACCAATAGTCCCAAGATTAAGATTTCATGCTGTTGGGGAGACTGTGTCTCTTTTGTCATTCAGAAATTCGAGTGCCTTCATCTTGCCACTCTACCAAGCATGGTAGGATTTTACTTAAAGCTGTCACGTCTATATTATAGCCTGTGGAAAGAGCAAGAAAAGCACATATCCAATATTGTAAGGCCAAGAACTGGAAATGGTCACAGCACCTTTTTTACCTTCGTTGGTTGAACCCAAGAAAACATACCAGGATGCCCGAGAGCCTGGAATCCGATCTCCAACATTACAGCCACCTGCTGAGCTCAAACTCTGCTTGCTCAAGGGGTAAGTCTAGCAGTTCAGAAAGAGGGATTTATAAAAGGAGAGGGTGGCAATTAGTCATTTCTGTCTCACTGAGACACTATTATTTACCCTTGCTTGGTCTTAGAAAAGAAACCAGAAACATAGGTAAACAAAGTGGTCAGAAGAGTTATTTAAAAAAACAAAGTTATTAAAAGCCTTGAGGGTTTTAACATTAAAAAAATCTGGTGACATTATTTTGGCAAATAGTGGCCCAGTTTCTACTGCCTAAGAAACTCAAAACTAAGTTTAAAAAATACCTTTGCCTAACTCCCCAAGAAAGATGTAGGGGGAAAAGTGAAAAGAAAACATAGATCATAAATGGCATCTGTTTGTGCAGCCAAACTGATTTAAGGGAGCAGTAGAGCCTAGTTTCATGAACCATAGCTGTGATTTCAGCTGACTGCTCTATGCACACTCTAACTCACTTTACGGACTCAGAACATCACTTGTAATAACAGAAGTGACTTAGTACCTTGCTCTGATCAACAGAGAGCAGCTGTAAGAAGCTGGTAATCTAGCACTCCAGCAGCCATTCAAAGTGGCCAAATCACGATGTGGCAGTGATTGTCTGGGGTACAGGAGTCCATTCTCTCCTACGTGGCTAGAAGGAGGTGCATGTAGTGCTTTGAGCAGACACTTCTCAGTGTTATAAAGACCTTCCAACACAGATGTTCATCTCTGACTTGCATCTAAGAAGATAACTGAGGTGGTGGTTCTTCAAATAGATAAAGATATATTTGTAAAATAGAGACCTAGCTCTTCTCATTTTTTTCCCTCTAGTCAAGTCACTCTTAAAGGGAAGGAATTAGTCAAAGCCTGTCTCCTTTAACAAGAGAAAGATCATTATAAGTCCAATAACAGATCTGACAGCACTAGAGCAGAGGCCATAAGCTCATGCAGATAATAAACTGTATCTTAGGAAAGATGAAAAGTTCTCTCATTCTAGCAAAAATGGCAAAGCAAGGAATGCTCAGAGTTAAGAAAAATATTTCACGGTTACAAGGAAAGCAGTAGTTGGTGAATAGTTTGAATATTTTAAACTAAATTTAACATAAGACATAGTCAAAATTAAGAGAAGAGTAATCAAGGGCCAATAAATAGTACCTAGATTTTGGTACTAGATTTTATTTTAAGATTTTTCCAGTTCCTCTTTCTGGCTGTAACAATATGAGAAAGTTAAATTGTATAATTAGCAATGAATTCTAGTATCAATGAAGCCTAACATTATATATTCTCTAAGTATCTGTTTAATGATTACAGGCATACCTCAGAGATATTGTGCCTTCATTTCTAGACCACCACAATGAAGTGAATATTGCAATAAAACTAGTCAAATAAAATTTTTGGTCACCCAGTGCACATAAGAGTTATTTTCCCATTATTATATAGTTTATTAAGTGTGCAATAGCATTAGGTCTAAAAAAACTACAGGCCTTAATTTCAAAATACTTTATTGCTAACAGTCGCCTGGGCTTTCAGAGTCCATCTTTTTGCTGGTGGAGGATCTTGCCTCAATGTTGGTGGCTGCTGACAGACCAGGGTGGTAATTACTGAGGGCTGGGTGGGGCTGTGGCAATTTCTTAAGATAAGACAACAATGAAGTTTGCCACACTGATATTTCTTCCTTTCATGTACAATTTCTCTGTAACATGCAATGCTTTTTTGATAGCATTTTACTCACAGAACTTCAAAATGGGAGTCAATCCTCTCAAACCCTGTCACCACTTTATTAGCTAAGTTTATGCAGTATTCTAGATCCTTTGCTGTCATGTTAACAATCTTCACATCCTCACCAGGAGATTTCATCTGGAGAAACCACTTTGCTCATCCATAAGAGGTAACTCACCTATTCCAGTTTTATCTTGAGATTGCAAAAATTCAGTCCTATCATCAGGCTCTGCTTCTAATTCTAGTTCTCTCACTATTGCTACATCTAAGTTACTTCCTCCACTGAAGTCTTGAACTCAAAGTCATTCATGAGGATTAGAATCAACTTCATCTAAACTCCTGTTAACATTGATATTTTGACCTCTTTCCGTGAATCATGAAAATCTTTAATGGCATCTTGAATGGTGAATCCTTCCCAGAAGGTTTTCAATTTACTCTTCTCAAACCCACATAGGAATCACTACCTGTAGTAGCTACCAGCTAACAAAATGGATTTCCTAAATAATAATACTTGAAAGTCAAAATTACTCCTTGATCCACAGAATGGAGGTTGTGTTAGCAGGCATGGAAACATTAATGATATTGTACATGTCCATCTGGGCTCTTAATAAACAGGTGCATTATCTATGAGCAACATATTTTGAAGGAAATCTTTTCAGCAACAGCTCTCAACACTGAACTAAAAGTATCGGGCAAATCATCTTGTAAACAGATGCGCTATTATCCAGGCTTTGTTTTTCCATTGACAGAGTACAGACGGTAGATTTAGTACAATTCTTAAGGGTCCTAGGATTTTTTTTTTTTTTTTTTTAAGAATGGTAAATGGCTTCAACTTAAAGTCACCAGTAGCATTTGCCTTTAACAAGAGTCAGGCTGTCCTTTGAAGCTTTAAAGCCAGCATTGACTTCTCTCCTAGATGACATCTTCTTCCAATAGAAGACTGTTTCATCTCCACTGAAACTCTGTTTAGCTTCATAGGTCTTCTGGATAACTAGCTGCAGCACTTGCTGCTTCACTTTGCACTCATGTTATGGAGGTGGCTTCATAAGCCTTATGGACCACCTTTGCTAGCTTCAAACTTTTCTTCTGTAGCTTCCTCACCTCTCAGCTTTCATAGAAATGAGAGCTAGGGCTTTGCTCTGGATTCGGCTTTGGCTTAAGGGAACATCATGGTTTGATCTTTTATCCAGACCTCTAAAATTTCCTCCATCTGAACAGTAAGGCCATTTTTTGTTTTTGTTTTTGTTTTTGTTTTTTTCCTATCATGTGCCACTTTTCTTTGCAATCAGAACTTGGCTAACTGGTACAAGAGCCTAGCTTTTAGTCTTGGCTCTTGATGTGCCTTCCTAATTGAGCAAAATCATTTTTAGCTTTTGATTTCAAGTGAGAAATGTGTGACTCTTCCTTTCACTTGAACACTTACAGGCCATTGTAGGATTCTCAATAGGCCTAGTTTCAGTATTATTTGGTCTCAGGTAATATGGAGGCCCAAGGAGAGGGAAACAGCTGGTCATGGAGCAGTCAGAACACACAACATTTATAGAGCAAGTTTATAGTGGTATGGTTTGTGGTACCCCAAAAACAATTATAATTGGAACAAAGATCACTAACCACAGATTGCCATAATAAACATAATAATGAAAAGCATTGAAATATTGTAAGAATCATGAACATGTGACACAGACACAAAGTGAACAAATGCAGTTGGAAAAATGATGTCAATAAATGTGCTCAAAAAAAATAAATTTTCTCAACACACTGTGGCCACAATCCTTCAATTTGTAGAAGACACAATAAAGCAAAGTGAAATAAAAAATAAAAATAAAAAGGTAGGGGCACTTGTGTGGCTCAATCTCATACAGTCCATTTTGTACTTTGTTGTGGAGGATATGTTCATCCTATTTTTCAGAGAAATGATTCCATAGTTATATATTGTAGTTGAAATTATTCCATATGTAGGTGTCAATACACGATTTTCCTATGTTGCCATCTTGAACCCAACCCCAATCTGTTTTGAAGTGAGATACAACCACTTGTTCTATGTCTTTGGAATATTAATCTTCCTAAACCAGTTTCTTCACTTTTCTAAAACTGAAATATAGTTGACATATAAAAGTTGTTGGTGGGATGGCCACATAAAAAGAGGAAGAAGGAATTTGGGCAAACTCTAGAACCAAAGATTGTCCCCTCCACTCCCATCCCCATTACCAATTGACAACCATAAGGAAACAAGGTCTCAGTCATATAAACACAAAGAATGGAATTCAGGGAACAATCTGAATAAATTTGAAGGCAGATATGTCCTCAGACCCTCCAGCAAGGAATGCAACCTTGCAGACACCTTGATTTTTGCCTCATGAGACTCTGAACAGAAGAGATTTAAATTGTATTGCAGTTGAATTTCTGATGAACAAAGCTGTGAGATAATAAAGGGGTGTTGATTTAAGCTGCTAAATTTGTGGTAATTTGTTTAGCAACAGAAAGTTGATATAAATTGATGAACAGAAGAGGTAGAGTAAGACACAAAAGAGAAAGACTATCCTTTAAAAAATATTTATGTAAAATTACTGTCCATTATTTATCCCCTTGATTGTGTGAAATAACTTGACTTCCATTTTGATATAAAGATAATTCTGAAGTGAAGAAAAAGAATATTCTCAGGAAAGAATTGCTTTAGTTCAAGATAAATCTCATTTATTTCCTGAGTAATTTTCACCTGGAAAGTTTAATGATCTTTTCTATTTAGACTGGTAAGACTGAACAAAGAGAGAGAAAAATAAGATGAACATATCCTGCACAACAAAGTACAAAATGGACAGTATAAGATTGACAGTACAGGCAGAGGCATCCTCTGGCCAAAAAAATAAAATAACCCCCCCAAAATAATTTTTTTTAATTTTTTAAGAAAGCACCCAAACAAAACATACATAATCAGGAAGGATCTCAAAAACACATAAATTTTCCCTGAGGAGTGAGGGATTTGTGCTCCATGTCTGGCATCCCAATTGTTAGAGCAAAAGAAGAAATAAGACACCAATGACCAGGTATTAGAAACCAATGGGAAAGGAAAATGTCCAGGAAAACCAAAGTCATGATGCCAAAACTGTGTTAGCTTGGATACTGACATGGTTTTGTTATGCTGGCCTGCTAAAGAAAAACATTAAAAGAGGAGCGCCTGGGTGACTCAGTCAGTTAAGCATCTAACTCTTGGTTTGGGCTCAGGTTGTGATCCCAGGGTTGTGAGATTGAGCCCCACATGTGGGGGTCCTTGCTCAGCATAGTCTGCTTGTCTGCTTCCTTCCCCCTCTGGCCCTCCACCCAACCATGCTGTCTCTCAAATAAAATAAAATCTTGGAAAAAGCTTAAAGATTTGTTCTTTGGGATCCCTGGGTGGCGCAGCGGTTTGGCGCCTGCCTTTGGCCCAGGGCGCGATCCTGGAGACCCGGGATCGAATCCCACGTCAGGCTCCCGGTGCATGGAGCCTGCTTCTCCCTCTGCCTGTGTCTCTGCCTCTCTGTCTCTCTCTGTGTGACTATCATGAATAAATAAATAAAATCTTTAAAAAAAAAAAGATTTGTTCTTTATTTAAAATACTGCAAACTTTTAACACAGAGAAAAATAGCATCAAAATAGAGAAATAAAAGGCTTCCAAATCACCAAGAAGTCAAACTTTCACTCTTTACAAAGGACATGATATTCTATGTAGAAAACCTAAAAGAGTCCACAAAAAAAAAAATTGCTAGAACTGATACAGGAATTCAGCAAAGTCACAGAATATAAAAATCAATGTATGAAAAACTATTGCATTTCTATACACCAATAATGAAGTAGCAGAAAAGAAATCAAGGAATAGATCCCGTTTACAATTGCACCAAAAACCATAAGACATTTAAGAATAAACGTAACCAAAGAGGGAAAAGATCTGTACTCTGAACACTACAGAACATTTATGAAAGAAATTGAAGAGGACACAAAGAAATGGAAAAATATGCCATGCTCATTGATTGGAAGAACAAACATTGCTAAAGTGTCTATACTACCCAAGGCAATCTACACATTCAATGCAATCCCAAAGTAATACCAGCATTTTTCACAGAGCTAGAAAAAATAATTGTAAAATCTTAAGGAACCAGAAAAGATGCTGAATATCCAAAGAAATCTTGGAAAATGAAAATCAAAGTTGGAGGCAAAACAATCCCATACTTTAAGCTCTATTACAAAGATGTAATCTTCAAGACAGTATGGCATTGGCACAAAACAGATACATAGATCAATGGAGCAGAACAGAGAACCCAGAATTAGACCCACAACTGTATGGTCAACTAATCTTCAACAAAACAGGAAAGAATATTCAAAGGAAAAAAGAAAGTCTCTTTCAACAAGTGGTATTGAAAAAATCAGACAGTGACATGAAGAATTAAACTGGATCACCTTCTTACGCCATCCACAAAAATAAATTCAAAATGGATGAAAAAACTAAATGTGAGACAGGAATTCATCACAATTCTGGAGGAGAACAGAGGCAGCGACCTCTTTCACTTCAGCTGTAGCAACTTCTCACTAGGTAATGTCTTCCAAGGCAAGGGAAACAAAAGCAATAGTGAACTATTGGGACTTCATCAAGACAAAAAGCTTCTCCACAGTGAAGAAAACAATCCACAAAATTAAAAGGCGGGCTATGGAATGGGAGAAGGTATTTAAATGACGTATATAATAAAGAGCTAGTATCCAAAGTCTACAAAGAACTTATCAAACTCAACACCCAGTTAAGAAATGGGCAGAAGACATGAACAGACCTTCTCCAAAGACATCTAAATGGCCAACAGACACTTGAAAAAAAATGCTCCACATCACTCATAAGGGAAAAATCAAAACCACAATAAGATACCACCCCACACCTATCAGAATGGCTAAAATTAACAAGTCAGGAAAGAGATGTTGGCAAGGATGCAGAGAAAGAGGACTCCCCCTTACACTGTTGGTAAGCTGGGGCAGCCACTCTGGAAAACTGTGTGGAATTTCCTCAAAAAGGTAAAAATAGAACTACCCTACGATCCAGCAATTGCACTACTAGGGATTTATCCAAAGGATACAAAAGTACTGATTTGAAGGGGCACATGAACAATGATGTTTATAGCAGCACTATCAATAGCAAAATTATGGAAAGAGCCCAACACACACAGACACACACAATGGAATATTACTCAGCCCTCAAAAAAGATGGAAATCTTGCCATTTGCAATGACATGGATGGAACCAGGGTGAAATAAGTCAGCCAGAGATATACAATACCACCTGATATCACTAATATGTGGAATTTAGAAAACATGAACATAGAGGAAGGGAAGGAAAAATAAAATAAGATAAAAACTAGGAGGGGAGGGACAAACCATGAGAGACTCTTAAATATAGGAAACAAACTGAGGGTTGCTGGAGGGGAGGTGGATGGGGGATGGGCCAAATGCATGATGGATATTAAGGAGGGCACTTATTGGAATTAGCACTATATGTACTATATGTTAGTGATGTACTATATGTAAGTGATGAATAACTAAATTCTACTCCTGAAACTAATATTACACTACATGTTAACTAACTTGAATTTAAATAAAATCTTGGAAGAAAAAAGAGATTAGATTCTGGGTAGACAAGGCAATCTGCAATTCTACAAGTACTGGCACTTAATCTTCAAAAGAAAAAATAATCTTTTCTTTTCTTTTTTGTTTTTTGTTTGTTTGTTTGTTTGTTTGTTTGTTTGTTTGTTTTTGGGAGAGAGAGAGACTGTAAGAGAGGGGAAGGTGGGGAGGAAAAGAGAGAATCTTAAGCAGGCTCCACTTCCAGGGAAGAGCCTGACAGAGATTTTGATCTCATGACCCTGAGATCGTGTACTGAGCCTAAATCAAGAGTCAGATGCTTAACTGACTGAGCCACCCAGGCAGCCCAAACCCCCGCCCCCCCTTCTATTTATTTACTTGCCTTTTGACAGAGCTATGATGAAATATATGGAATTGGTAGCAGAAGGTAGCATGAAAGGGGAAAAAAAACTAAATTTAATAAAATAGATCAGTAGGTAACTTCTTAATAAGACAACAGAGAAAAATATACAAAACTATGAAAAGGAATATTCAGAACATTTAGAAAAAATGGGATTTTTTTAACATTTTAATCTTAAAAAATCTGGTTAGTCTGATATTCATTCTAAGAAATCTCCAGACAAAGTAGTATTTATAAAACATACAGTTGATAAGTTTTTAAAATTGATGTTTCTATGGTTGTGAAGAGAAACATGAGGTTCTTAGGTTAAGACAGATTTTCATTATTTACTTAGTACAATAGCAACATCAATGCCTTATACCTTGAATTCTTCCCTTCCTGAAGCAATGTAAGCACATGCACAAACACAGGACTCTTCTATCACAGAGGAGGACCCCTAAAATTGTGATTCAAGGAGTTTATATACATGATCTTGATGAAGTTTTGGAATATAGGTGAGGTCCAGAGCCAACAACCAAGAGAGAATTCTTGAGACGTCTTTGGTGCAAAATCGTGGTTTCGTTAAGGCATGGGGACAGGACCAATGGGCAGCAAGAGGCCCCAGGCCTGTGAGGGGTGGCTGATTATATACCTGGAAATCGGGAGGGGTTTGAGGATAGCGTACTCCCTAAGGAATTGTGGAAGCAAGGTTTCCAGGACCTTGAGGGGGCCAGCTATTGTTGGGAAAAGGTCACTTATTACATCTAGTAAAACCTGAGTCCTGAGACCTTTCAGATGTGTATTGGTGGGCCATATGCTTGGGGGATAATTGCCAACATGTATCTTGGGGGTGTAGAGATAAAGGACATTTCTAAAGGAATTTTTATATGTTAAAGTAGGTTTACAGGATCCTGGGTGTTGGGCTAGGATTGCTTCTGCCCTTAGCAAAGTATGAACATCAGGCAATTGGGTCTGTAGAGGACTGTCCCTCTGCCTGTTTCAAAGACTTGTCAATGTGCTTCGCCCTCAGCTAGTCCTCTGTTCTCCCATCACTGTCACCCACCCCTCCTGACAGAAAGAGAAACCTTTGTCCCCCATGGTTTTTAATCCTTGGGAATATAAATGCTGCCTCAGGGTTTCACTCTCCTTTGAAATGTAAACACATTAGAGATCAAACTCTAAAGCTCTCAGGAGATCTGGCCTGTATCCAATCATCCTTCAACTTCCAAGCCTCCTCCTAAAACCTAGGTCCTAGTTTTCTTGGCTCTGAAAGCTCTACCTGTGGGAAAGAAATGAAAATATTCACTTCTTGAAAATGATTCATCTAGAAGGTCTAACCAAACTTTTTGTGATCAAACAAGGGGGATTTGAAATATATAAACCAAAACCAAAACCAATTAGATTTTGAGAAGAAATCAGCACATAATTTTAGGCAATTACAAGAAGGTCCAAGAGAGTGGACCCCTTGCTGAGTAAATAAGTGGTACTTGAAAAAAAAATTACAAGAAGGATTAAATATTCGTACTACATTTGCTGATCCCCAAAATGATGTGATTTGTTGTTCACCAAAACAATGGCAAAAAAACAAACAAACAAACAAAAAACCACAAAAGGACAAAAAGAATTTCCTGTTGGAAAGTAAAGAATATTCTAAACAATTTAGAGTTAAGAATTGTTATGGGTAGAATAGCATTCCTCGAAATTTTTATGTGGTAGTCCTAACCCCCAATACATCAGAATGTAACCCTGTTTGGAAACAGGGTCACTGGGGAGGTAATCAGTTAAGCTAAGAGGAGATCATACTGGAATAGGGTAGACTCCTAATCCAATCTAACAAAATTCCTTACAAAAAGAAGAAATGTAGACAGATATGCATATGTGCATGTGACAAGACATAGGGAGATGGCCATTTTACAAGCCAAGAAGAGAGGCCTAAAACCAATCTTTAGCTCACAGAATCAATCAGAAGTCAATCTTGCCAGCACCTTGATTTTGGACTTCTGACCTATCTGTGGATTAAGCCAGACAGTTTATGATACTTTGTTACTATAGCCTTATGAAACAAATTCACCAATTATCTAGAAATTAATGTTAATGACCATACTATAAATCAATCCCTAAAAGAATGCCACCAAAGCAGCACTAAGACTGCTTAGGATTCACATGTGTAAAGATAAGCATTTTCTTTTTTTTTTTTAATTTTTATTTATTTATGATAGTCATACAGAGAGAGAGAGAGAGAGGCAGAGACACAGGCAGAGGGAGAAGCAGGCTCCATGCACCGGGAGCCCGACATGGGATTCGATCCCGGGTCTCCAGGATCACGCCCTGGGCCAAAGGCAGGCGCCAAACCGCTGCGCCACCCAGGGATCCCTAATAAATACAATCTTAAAAAAAAAAAAAGAAAAAAGAAAAAAGAAACTAGCACTAGGAAGGAAGAGGGTGCTTAACTACAGATAGCTAAATGTTATAGGGGAAATAAAAGTCAGGTCCTGATGTAAAAAGAGAGCTTTTATATTGAAATAAAAATTGCCAGAACCAACTCAAGCACTGATAGAAAACCTAAAAAACTCAATAAATATAAAGAAATGTAAATAATAATCAAAAGATACCTGTAGTTTTATCAGTGAATTTGAACAAATCTCTAATCAACAGAAGTATTATTTTCTAATTTTTTTCAGAACATTGTAAAATGATAGAAAGATTTCCAATTCACCTCACAACTATAACTTTGATTCCCAACCAGACTGGAAAATGTAAGAAAACTTTATCTTTAGTTCAATAATCATTGATACTGATCCTGAAACTGGGGGGTTGGGGGGAGAGCATAGGAAAGATACAGTTGCAGAAGCATCCTTTTGAACTCAGGGTTAAAAATTTGAATATGTTACATACAAAATAGGCTAGACACAAAAATTTTGCTAGGTGATTTGGTTTAGTCTGACTAAAATAAGGATTCTATGAAGTAGGCAAAGTTCTCTTGAAGTTGTGGGGATAGTTTGGCCATGATAGTGATAAGGTAGTCATTATACTCCCAGAAATGAGGTGGCTAATGGGACTGCCAATTGGACAAATACACAAATTGTAATTCAAAATTCAGAGTAAATCCATAAATTTACATTGACACCCAAACTTATGTCTCCGAACATAACAACCTCATAAATTCCCAACCAAGTTTGGGGTGGAGTGGGTGGGTATGAGGGGGAGGAAGTTTCAAATATTGCTTTTGTATTAGATGTATGCTAATTTTAAAAGACCAATTCTTAAAGGGCAAGAAAAATTAATAAATAGAAAAACAGCCACAAACTCCATAGGAAATTCTGAAAGGAAAGGACAAAGAGGTTAAATAATGAGTTTTCTAGTTTACTTACTCATGGGTCTGTAATACAAGAGAAATCTCTTATAATATTCTTTTGTGCCCTGAATTACCAAGCCACAAGCCCCTGTGAGGAGACCCACTACCATATTTCAAAAACCCACCCATAGCATCATCGCAATTAGGTGTTTTGTGTCCTCACATGGCACTGTAAGTTTCTTATTCTGCATTTTAATGATAAAACTGTGCATATTTCATGGTCATGCTGCTACTTACTGAGCATGAGTCACTAGGAGGTGGCTGCCAAAAGCAACTCAAGACTATGACAGTGGTATAATTTTTCTTTTAATCTTGGCATGGAGAATACTATAAAACTAGAAAAAAAAAACACAGAGAAGAGGAATCTTGCTCTAGAATGGTCACTACCCAAGGGCATGGGAGGGCAAGGGCAATTTTTTTTAAGTGACCATGATAATAGGGAATTATTGAAAAAGTCTTACTGAGAAGTTCCTATATAAGAAAGTCGAATATTCCTTAAATTCCATTCTCCTAAGTGAGTAACATAAGTGGTGTAGGACAGAAAAATTTGTCAACACAAAATATGTCTCTTTGGTATGAGAACTAATTTAGACAAATTATTTTTAAGAAACAGATGGCTGAATAAGTGTTTTGTTTTTGTTTTTACCTTCCTAACTGTCCAAAAGAATTTAGATAGCTCACTTTTTGGTGCAGGCTCCCTATCACCAAATATAACTGTTTTACATAATAAATACTTCCCTGCATGGCACTACAAACAAATATTTGTTTACCAAACATTTCCTTTTCCCAGTGTCTTGTGAAATATCTTCTTTTTTGAAGTCCTACACCACAACCCCCTTTTCCTTAGCTCAGGGTAGCATATATGCCTCATTTTCCTGACTACCTATGGGTCTCCTATTCCTATGGGGCCCTGTGGGTACATACTTCGGTTTGGTTTTCTCCTGTTAATCTCATGTCAATTCCATTATTAGACCAGCCAGAAGAGAAATTTTCCTCTACCCTTCTAGATTCTTCTCCAACAGTGGGAAATGGAAAAAAATGATAATGACTTAAGAGGACTGTATGGGACTGGGACTTTATGTGAAACTTCAGATCATGAATAGGAAGGCAAAGTCAGCTTTCCCTAATAAAGGTTAGGTATGAACACTATATATGTTAAACATGATTCTATATATGCCTGATGTACATTACTCAATAAAATTATCAGGCTGCTAGAGCCAATCTAAATTAGACAAATGAATTGTATAAGACTTGACAATTGAAAAATCATTTCATGTAATTCTATTGATGACTCACATTCTTGTACTTCTGGAATGGTGGAGAAATCAGAAGCTGAGCTAGAACAATAAAGCATCAGTACCTATGTTCTATGAGGTCCCAGGCCCTAGAACATCAGAAGCTGGTGTGACTATGCCAGGTTTTTAATCACACAATCAGAATGGAATCAACTCTGGGACTAGAGCAAAAAATCACCAATGAAAAAGACTCTTAGTTGAGAGGTGAAATTGTGGTATGCTGACTAAACCCTCCTCAATGAAATCCTTTGAAAAGCATAACTGATAACAGTTTACAACAGAATTGTCCTAGGAGAGCCACATCCTCCTTAGTAATTGGAGTCACCCGGCAAGCCTCTTTTTCACACACACTAAGCCACTCCTATTGATGTGTTCACTTATCCGGGGGTCAAGGAGGACATGTTAAGAGTATTTCAAATCACATTCCCCTCTGTTTTCAGGAGAGACTGAATGTAAGGGAAACAGTCCAATATTGACTACTCAAGAAGACCTTTTTAGCTAGGGAGAATTTAAGTGCTTACTACTCGTTATGTGTACCTAGGACCAAGGGCATCAGTAGTACGCAGGAGTTTAATAATGCAGATGCACAGGCTCCAACCCAGAAATACTGAATCAGAATCTGCATTTTAACAAGCACCCCAGGTGATTCATGAGCACATCAGAGAAGCCTTAATCTAAATTTCATGAGAAAAAATTCTCAGCTATTCATGGTTTTTACCTTAAATCCTGGCATCTAGAAGGAATTCAATATCATTTGCTAGAAGAATGAATGAATAAATTAATCAGTGGATTATTTTCAATTTTTACTTTAATATTTTAAGAAGATATTCTTATTAAAAATGTATAGTTATATAAAATGTATAGTTATATAAAATTTTATAGTTATATAAAAATTGTATAGTTCAGAGTTAACAATATGGATGCTCAGCACTTGAAATGAGCCAGGTGTTAAGCTGGGCTTTAGGAATGATAATGATAATGATCTGCTAATGATTCTTTTAAATACATTAAGAAACCTCTATTCCAAGAGTTATAGGTCTGATTATATGACAGATATATTAAAATTTAGACAGTGATATTTAATAGTATAGGACAACAAAATAATTTACATGATAAATTATATGGAAAATTCCAAAAGATTTTATTTCTACATAAAAAGAATAACATTAGGAGTAACTAAGGTGGGGATCCCTGGGTGGCGCAGCGGTTTGGCGCCTGCCTTTGGCCCAGGGCGCGATCCAGGAGACCCGGGATCGAATCCCACGTCGGGCTCCCGGTGCATGGAGCCTGCTTCTCCCTCTGCCTGTGTCTCTGCCTCTCTCTGTCTCTGTGTCTCTCATGAATAAATAAATAAAACCTTTAAAAAAAAAAAAAAAAGGAGTAACTAAGGTGTATTCTATGTTTAGCAGATAATTTTCAATAGAGGAGAAGCTAAGATTTAGCTATTGATGATGATAGTTTACTATCACTTAGTAAGATAAGCACTTACAATGCACTAAGCACTATTATGAGCATATTACATGTGTTTATATTTAACTCAATTATCACATCCTTAGCATAGGATATTAATAATTTTAAGGAAAACCTGAATCATAGAATAGTTTATTAACATGCCCAAGGCCCACAGCAATTAAGTGAGAGGTGATTCAATGTGACTAATCTGACTAGAGCTCACTCAAAGTAATGAAGTTTTCCTAACAGCTGGGACTTTTCCTTGGACTGGTGGGTGGAGGGAAGGGAGGGAGGTGGATAGATTAGAATAGCTAAAGCTGAAAGGTAAACAAAACGCACGGGCAAAAATCAAGGTACTCAGCTATTAGAAATGACAAATACCCACCATTTGCTTCAACGTGGATGGAACTGGAGGGTATTATGCTGAGTGAAGTAAGTCAGTCGGAGAAGGACAAACATTATATGTTCTCATTCATTTGGGGAATATAAATAATAGTGAAAGGGAATATAAGGGAAGGGAGAAGAAATGTGTGGGAAATATCAGAAAGGGAGACAGAACGTAAAGACTGCTAACTCTGGGAAACGAACTAGGGGTGGTAGAAGGGGAGAAGGGCGGGGGGTGGGAGGGAATGGGTGACGGGCACTGGGGGTTATTCTGTATGTTAGTAAATTGAACACCAATAAAAAATAAATTTAAAAAAAAATCAAGGTACTGATAATCATGTGGTGATATTGAGCATCATGAGTAACAAATCAAGATGCTGAATTTAGTAAATCAAAGAACAAGTGACACAGAGGAAAAGCCGATTCTTACCTTGGACTTGCATCCCAGCTCCCTTCACTCACTGGCCCTGAGATCTCAAACACCAAACTTCTTTGATCTCCCCCTTCTTCAAATATCCCATAAGGTGGATATAAAAATTGGATGTTCCCAATAAGTTAACTTTATCAGAATTATATTTGTAGTTCTAAAACATCAATCAGATCAACAAAATCCCAAATTAGTCCCAATTTAAAGGCTTTAGTGTCTCATCTCTGACAAAGGAGATTCAACCTAAGAAACCAAGTACAAACTGTCCTGACTAGATCACATACCTGATTAAGTTTTACAGCCAATTTTCTGCATACATAGATCCTTTCTTTCTACCCTCATCTAGAAGACATTTGGACTTCTGCCTTTTAGCTACCTTAACCAATGTTGGTAACAAAACAATGCTTTTACAGAAGCTCAAATGACACTAAACATTTCCCTTATCTCCACATGAATCTCTATGCAACATTATGTGTGTGGGGATACAATAAGCATGGGATAATTATACATTGTGTATGTGATGTCAGAAGTCTATTATTGTGGCATTCTGAAGACCATGTTTTCAAAACATTTTCCTATAAAGTCAGTGCAAATTAAATATAAAACTCCAGCTTGATTCCACATAAATTATAGAGTTGGTCAGTCATGGAGATAAAATTACATTTAGAGTTCCCACTGGCATTATAAGAAATGAAACTGAAAAGGGCACTCTTCTACTGAACAACAGGTATCCCAGATTCTTAATGTTGTCATTTACGGAACTGGACCCAAATCATGACTTTTAAAATAAGCCCTTACACAAGCCTGAGAGAATTATAGTAATGGTTAATAAGCTGCTTTGACAGAATCTGGCTCATTAAGGAATAATTCTATTTTCTTTTATGTAATTTGAGTTCTGAATTCATGCCTCCATTTGATTGGTTGTGTGGGGGGTTTTATTTTGGTTTTGTTTTGTTTTTTCTTTACCTTATTTTAATAAATCCCCCATTCATACTGACTGTGAAGTGAAACTTGCATCATGGTTTGGCATTTCTTTTAATTTTCTCTTTTCTTTCTTTCTTTTTTTTTTTTTTTATATGATAGGCACACAGTGAGAGAGAGAGAGAGGCAGAGACACAGGCAGAGGGAGAAGCAGGCTCCATGCACCGGGAGCCTGACGTGGGATTCGATCCCGGGTCTCCAGGATCGCGCCCTGGGCCAAAGGCAGGCGCCAAACCGCTGCGCCACCCAGGGATCCCTAATTTTCTCTTTTCAACTAGAAATCATATACATACTGGAAATGTCTTGACAATGAGGTTTCTAATGTAATCAAGCTAGGTTAAGATTTCATTTATTTTTTAAGAAAATTAAGAGACTATTCAATTATTACTAGAAAGGTTGACATCAGTCATTGACTTAACAGTGTTAACAGGTTACTTTTTCTCATGATTGAAACAAATTACAACACAGTTACAGTCTTATTCAACACCTCTAAGAGTCAGAAAGTTAATAAATTTTGAACCAGGAACAAAGTAGAATTATGATATTTTAGTGTTTAGCTTTTCTCAAAATAGTCTATAAGTATTAATAAAAATTATAAATCTAGAATTCTTTCTTGCAAGAAATGGCACATAAAATCCATTCACCTATATCAAAAATAAAAGGAACAAATTAGGAAAGAAATAGCTGCTCCCCAACCAGTTTATGAAAGATTTGCCATTTGTTTCTGAGGTTGCTTTGTTTGAGTTTTTTGTTTGTTTGTTTGTTTGTTTGTTTTTTGCTAAGCAAGCAACATTCTAAAATAATTGCTTAAAAAAAAAAGAGTATAGAAAGCCTAATATATAAAACTGGATTGTGTCTTAATGATGAACACAAAAGTCCATTCATCTAGTTCAAAGGATAATTGGTGATCAGAATGTTTTTCGATCAAAATCTTATTGAGCAGGTACAAATATTTATTTTCCTGGGAAACAGCTTTTAGCATCACTGAATTTATTATATGCATACATTCATTTATTTCCTTAGTCTTCAGAGTAGAGAGGATGTTTCCATACCAAGTATTAAGCATGAACAATGACCCTAAAATCAGATGGAGAAAATGCTATTCTTTCATGTAATAGAAGCAGAAATAGAAGTTGAAAGAATAATAAGAGTTGCAGAGATGGTGGATCTCCCCGTTTCTAATCTCTAGAAAGCAAGTGCAAGTATATTCACTCTCTTTCCTGTACATATTTGCATAGTGTCTGAGAATTTTCTTCATCCAGAAGATTGCCCCATAGTGTTACAAAACCAGTATCACATATTCTAACACTTATATGGTCAGTAGAGGTAATTATTTTTTGGTGCATATCACAAATCCTTTAGTTATTAGATTATTTTCTTCTCTATCCTCCCTCCTCCCCTCCTCCCTTTTTTTTTGCTCCGGAAAGACTGTAATTGATTCTTTTAAGAAACACCTTCCTTGGGAGGGGGTGGGGGGAATTCTCTCCTCTTTTCTCCCTTATGAGATAATCCTTAATCTCCAAAGCTCTGAAAGCCAGCGAGTGGAATCTCTTATAAAGATTTTTCTCTGCTCTCAATGTGAAAAAAAAAAGGGGGGGAGTGTAAAAATAGTACCCAGTTCTTTCTTAAGCTTAAACTACCTAACATATTTACCACACAGATACCAATCTAAAATATCTCAAACTGGATCTTACAGATCCGATTATCCCTCTTCCCACTCCATGTATTAGGAATGTTGTAGTGAGACTATCTGGAAGTCTACAAAAACATTGCTTCTGATGCAGAAAGGTTAACATACTGGAGGAAGACTGTACTTCTGTTCCCAAATATTTATATCCCTTCTTACCTTTGCATAAAGTTTCCCTACCTATGGTCAGACTTGGCCACACAAATTGCTTTGACTGATGAAATATGAGCAAATAATATAATGGCACATCCTTCTAAATCGAACTTTTGGATAGAACTTCATGGTTCGTCTTGGTCCCTGACTTCTTTCATGAAGATAAAGGGGAGCTGTTGCCTCAGCCTGGATTCTTGAAGACCAGTAGAGCTGACTAAAGTCCTCATAGAAGGAAAGCAAGAAATATTCAATTCTTATAACCACTGAGATTTTTGCGTTGTTATCAGAGGTGCCAATTCTAATGGTTTTTGTTAACACTGGAATTTCACTATTAAAAAACAAACACAAAAACTGGTACTGGGCTGCAGGTTGTAATTAAAGGCATTTTGAAAAGAAGGCAAATATTATTATGCAGTGCAGTTTAACTCTTTCCTGTAATAATCTGGAAGGCAGAAATTTCACTTAATGAAATTTTGACTTTGGGAGCACAGGTTTCAAACAGAACATTCCTAGTATAAATTATTCATTTCCATAATTGATAGACTCAAAATAATGACTATTGAATATAGGCATTAGAGAAAATAAATCCAGATATCCTGAGACCTAGTAAAGTTTCAAAATGGGACTGTTTTACACCTATGGTCAGAGAAAAGAGTAAAAAAGAGAAATGCTTTGGGCCATTAAAGCTGATTAAGACTCATTCTGAATAAAACTCAGGCTCAGGGGAAAAAAATCTGATGGTCTTGGGTGGCTACAGTGAAAGTATTCAGTTGGCCAAAATAGCTCAGGAAAAAGAGACAAAATGCCTGGTCCCACAGAAGTCAAAAGTCAGAAGTTGGAGAAGTTCAAAGAAAATCTAATTTTGTCTTCAGAGTAACACAATGCTCAAAAAATTATTATGGCTTTTGGCACACACAGTTGGATGGGATCAAAGACACTTTTTAAAGAAGTCCTTTTAGAAATTTCCATTGCCATCAGCCTGGATTAAAAAAACCTGATTGCTAGACTTGTAAAATGATCTTTGGCACTTGGTTTTCTGGGGCAGGAAGCAGGCTGGGAAAGTTCCTTATTCTCCTCAGAGAAAGTCTACTTCTCAAAGTCTGTACCAGCTGTAGCCAAGAATGAAAATACAGACATAGAGTCCTTTTCAGAGTGGATCCAGCAGCTAAGGACATCAGCGAACTTGGAGTTATTCATAGGTAAGAGAATCTAGCCTAATCAAAGAATATATGCCAGGACAGGGTAAGAGATCCTTACCTTATTTATCCAATGCAATTGTCATTCTTCCCTGTTCTGAATAGAAAACTTTATTGAAGCTGCTCTGCCTTGATCCATATTTGTTTGTTGTGTGCAGTTACTGGGAACATGGACACAGAAAGTGTCTTAGAGAACTTGGGAAGCCACATCCAGATTCAAGGTAGACTGCAAGATTATGGAGTTTTAATTTGTTTCTGTGTGTGTGTGTTATGTGCGCGCGCGTGTGTGTATGCATGCACATAAGAGAATGAAAACGAAAGGATAAATTTTATTTCTTTCCAACAGTCTGATTTTCAGGCTTAATAATGTGACTTGTTCTGGCCAGTATAAGCATAAGGATATGATACATGCCTAATCAAGTAATTTAAATGCAACGGTTTGGCTCATCCTCTTGCATTTGACCCTCTGAGTTAAAACCAGTATGCCTATTACAGAGAGTGGGCTTTCAGCCTGGGCTCAGGAATGAGAAAACCTGTGAAATAGAGCTGCACTTGGCCCATAGCCTTCATTTACCGTGAATAACAAGTATTTGTTTTAACCCACTGAAATTTCGGAATTGTCACAGCAGCAAATGCTGACTAATGCATTCTATAAACTAGAAAAAGGTATTTAACCACAAATATTATATTTAAAACTTGATATTTAATTTTAAGTTATTAAATTAAGTGATTAAGATATTTAATTTTAAGTTATTAAAAATATAAATTTACCCCCACCGTTCCCACCTCACTTTTTCAACACCCCATGTTTGTTTCCCAGAGTTAGGAGTCGCTCATGTTGTCTCCCTCTCTGATATTTCACCCTCATTTTTTCTCCTTTCCCCTTTATTCCCTTTCACTATTTTTTATATTCCCCAAATGAATGAGACCATATAATGTCTGTCCTTCTCCAATTGACTTATTTCACTCAGAATAATTACCCTCCAGTTCCATCCACATCCAAGCAAATGGTGGGTATTTGTCATTTCTAATGGCTGAGTAAGATTCCATTGTATACATAAACCACATCTTCTTTATCCATTCATCTTTTGATGGACACTGAGGCTCCTTCCACAGTTTGGCTATTGTGGACATTGCTGCTAGAAACATTTAGGTGCAGGTGTCCAGGCGATTCACTGCATCTGTATCTTTGGGGTAAATCCCCAGCAGTGCAATTGCTGGGTCGTAGGGCAGGTCTATTTTTAACTCTTTGAGGAACCTCCACACAGTTTTCCAGAGTGGCTGCACCAGGTCACATTCCCACCAACAGTGCAAGAGGGTTCCCCTTTCTCCACATCCTCCCCAACATTTGTGGTTTCCTGCCTTGTTAATTTTCCCCATTCTCACTGGTGTGAGGTGGGATCTATTGTGGTTTTGATTTGTATTTCCCTGATGGCAAGTGATGCAGAGCATTTTCTCATGTGCTTGTGGGCCATGTCTATATCTTATTTGGTGAAATTTCTGTTCATGCCTTTTGCCCATTTCATAACTGGATTGTTTGTTTCTTTGCTGTTGAGGTTACTAAGTTCTTTATAGATCTTGGATACTAGCCCTTTATCTGATACGTCATTTACAAATCTCTTCTCCCATTCTATAGGTTGTCTTTTAGTTTTGTTGACTGTTTCTTTTGCTGTGCAAAAGCTTCTTATCTTGATGAAGTCCCAATAGTCCATTTTTGCTTTGTTTCTCTTGCCTTCATGGATGAATCTTGCAAGAAGGTACTGTGGCCAAGTTCAAAATGGGTGTTGCCTGTGTTCTCCTCTAGGATTTTGATGGAATCTTGTCTCACATTTAGATCATTCATCCATTTTGAGTTTATCATTGTGTATGGTGTAAGAGAGTGGTCTAGTTTCATTCTTCTGCATGTGGATGTCCAATTCACCCAGCACCATTTATTGAAGAGACTGTCTTTCTTCCAGTGGTTAGTCGTTCCTGCTTTGTCGAATATTAGTTGACCATAAAGTTGAGGATCCACTTCTGGATTCTCTATTCTGTTCCATTGATCTATGTGTCTGGTTTTGTGCCACTATCACAGTGTCTTGATGATCACAGCTTTGTAGTACAACCTGAAATCTGGCATTGTGATGCCTCCAGCTATAGTTTTCTTTTTTAATATTCCCCTGGCTATTCGGGGTCTTTTCTGATTCCACACAAATCTTAAGATGATTTGTTCCAACTCTCTGAATAAAGTCCTTGGTATTTTGATAGGGATTGCAGTAAATGTGTAAATTGCCCTGGGTAGCATTGATATTTTCACACTATTAATTCTTTCAATACATGAGCATGGAATATTTTTCCATCTCTTTGTGTCTTCCTCAATTTTTTTCAGAAGTGTTCTGTAGTTTTTAGGGTATAGATCCTTTCCCTCTTTGGTTAGGTTTATTCCTAGGTATCTTATGCTTTTGGGTGCAAGTCTAAATAGGACTGACTCCTTAATTTCTCTTTCTTCAGTCTCATTGTGAGTGTAGAGAAATGCCACTGATTTCGGGGCATTGATTTTGTATCCTGCCACACTGACGAATTGTTGTCAGTTCTAGCAATCTTGGGGTGGAGTCTTTTGGGTTTTCTATGTACAGTATAATGTCATTTGCAAAGAGGGAGAGTTTGACTTCTTCTTTGCTAATTTGAATGCTTTTGATTGCTTTTGTTGTCTGATTGCTGAGGCTAGGACTTCTAGTACTATGTTGAATAGCAGTGGTGAGAGTGGACATCCCTGTCTTGTTCCTGCTCTTAGGGGAAAGGCTCCCAGTGCTTCCCCATTGAGAATGATATTTGCTGTGGGCTTTTCATAGATGGCTTTTAAGATGTTGAGGAAAGTTCCCTCTATCCCTACACTCTGAATAGTTTTGATCAGGAATGGATGCTGTATTTTTCAATGCTTTCTCTGCATCTATTGAGAGAATCATATGGTTCTTGTTTTTTCTCTTGTTGATATGATGAATCACATTGATTGCTTTACTAGTGTTGAACCACCCTTGCATCCCAGGGATAAATCCCACTTGATCATGGTGAATAATCTTCTTAATGTGCTGTTGGATCCTATTAGCAAGTATCTGGTTGAGAATTTTTGCATCAGGGATATTGGTCTATAATTCTTTTTGGTGGGGTCTTTGTTTGCTTTTGAAAGTAAGGTGATGCTGGCCTCATAGAACGACTTTGGAGGTACTCCATGTCTTTCTATCCTTCCAAACAGCTTTAGTAGAATAGGTATGGTTTCTTCTTTAAACGTTTGATAGGAGTCCCCTGGGAAGCCATCTGGCCCTGGACTTTTGTGTCTTGGGAGGTTTTTGATGACTGCTTCAATTTCCTCCCTGGTTATCAGCCTGTTCAGCTTTTCTATTTCTTCCTGTTCCACTTTGGGTAGTTTGTGGTTTTCCAGAAATGCATCAATTTCTTGTAGAATGCCTAATTTATTGGCGTAAAGCTGCTCATAGTAAGTTTTTAAAATTGTTTGTATTTCCTTGGTATTGGTGGTGCTCTCTCCTTTCACATTCATGATTTTACTAAATAGAGTCTTTTCTCTTTTCTTTTTAATAAGGCTGGCTAATGGTTTATCTATCTTATTAATTCTTTCAAAGAACCAACTCCTGGTTTTGTTGATCTTTTCCATAGTTCTTCTGGTCTCTATTTCACTGAGTTCTGCTCGAATCTTTATTAATTCTCTTCTTCTCCTAGATGCAGGATCTGTTTGCCTCTTTTTTTTTCCAGCTCCTTTAGGTGCAAGGTTAGCTGTTGCATTTGAGTTCTTTTCAGTTTTTGGATGGATGCTTGTATTGTTATTTATTTCCCCCTCAGGACTGCTTTTGCTGTATCCCAAAGATTTTGAATGGTTGTATCTTAATTCTCATTAGTTTCCATGAGTCTTTTAATTTTTATTTTTTTAAAGATTTTATTTGTTTATTCACAAGAGACACACAAAGAGAGAGAGAGAGGCAGAGACACAGGCAGTGGGAGAAGCGGGCTCCATGCAGGGAGCCTGACGTGGGACTCGATCCTGGGTCTCCAGGATCGGGCCCTGAGCTGAAGGCGGCGCTAGACTGCTGAGCCACCTGGTCTGCCCTTCATGAATCTTTTAAATTCTTCTCTAATTTCCTGGTTGACCCTTTCATCTTTTAGCAAGATGGTCCTTAACCTCCACGTGTTTGAAATCCTTCCAAATTTCTTCTTGTGATTTAGTACTAATTTCAAAGCATTATGGTCTGAAAATATGCAGGGGATGATCCCAGTCTTTTGGTATCAGTTAAGACCGGATTTGTGACCCAGTATGTGGTCTATTCTGGAGAAAGTTCCATGTGCACTTGAGAAGAATGTGTATTCAGTTGCATTTGGATGTAAAGTTCTGTAGATATCTGTGAAATCCATCTGGTCCAGTGTATCATTTAAAGCTCTTGTTTCTTTGGCGATGTGCTTAGAATACCTGTGGATTGTAGAAAGTGTTACGTTCAAGTCACCAAGTATAAGTGTATTATTATCTAAGTATATCTTAACTTTGGTTATTAATTGATTGATATACTTGGCAGCTCCCACATTTGGGGCATAAATACTGATGATTGTTAGTCCTCTTGTTGGATAGATCCTTTAAGTATGATATGGTGTCCCTCTTCATCTCTTACTACAGTCTTTGGGACAAACTTTATCTGATATGAGGATGGCTACCCCTGCTTTCTTTTGAGGACCATTTTAATGGTAAATGGTTCTCCAACCTTTTATTTTCAGGCTGTAGGTGTCCTTATGTCAAAATGAGTCTCTTGTAGACAGCAAATAGATGGGTCTTGCTTTTTTACCCAGTCTGAAACCCTGTGCCTTTTGATGGGGTCATTAAGCCCATTCACGTTCAGAGTTACTATTGAAAGATATGAATTTAGTGTCATCATGATACCTATTCAGTCCCTGTTTTTGTGGATTGTTCCATTGGACTTCCTCTTTCTATTACAGAATCCCCCTTAGTATTTCTTGCAGAGCTGGCTTGGTGTTCACATATTCTTCCAGTTTCTGCATGTCTTCGAAGCTCTTGATCTCTCCTTCTATTCTGAGTTGAGCCTTGCTGGATAAAGTATTCTTGGTTGCATGTTCTTCTCATTTAGGACCCTGAATATATGCTACCAGCCCTTTCTGGCTTGCCAGGTCCCTGTGGAGAGGTCTGCTGTTAATGTAATATTTCTCCCCATAAAATTTAGAGATTTCTTGTCTCTTACTGCTTTAAGGATTTTCTCTTTATCTTTGGAAGTTGCAAGCTTAACTATTAAGTGTTGAGGTGTTGAGCAGTTTTTATTGATTTTAGAGGGGTATCTCTCTATTTCCTGGATCTTAATGCCTCTTTCCCTTCCCAGGTTAGGAAAGTTCTCAGCTATGATTTGTTCAAATACATATTCTGGGCCTCTGTCCCTCTCGGCACCCTCGGAACCCCAATTAAATGTAGGTTTTTCCTTCTGAGGCTGTCATTAATTTCCCTTAACCTATCCTCATGATCTTTTAATTGTTTGTCCTTTTTTCCTCAGTTTCCCTCCTTGCCAGGAACTTGTCTTCTATTTCTCTCACTCGTTCTTCTACCTGGTTAATCCACATTATTAGGACCTCTAGTTTGGATTGAAACTCATTTAATTGATTTTTATTTTCGGCCTGATTAGATCCAAATTCTGCAGTCATGTAGTCTCTTGAATCCTTTATGCTTTTTTCTAGAGCCACCAGTAGCTTTATAATTGTGCTTCTGAATTGGACTTCCTGACATTAAATTGTAATCCAAATTTTGTAACTCTGTAGGAGAGAGGACTGTTTCTGATTCTTTCTTTTGAAGTGAGTTTTCCCTTGTAGTCATCTTGCTCAGTGCAGAGTGGCCAAAAACAAGTTGTAACTGAGAAAAGGAGAAAAAGAGAGAAGAGAAAAAGAAGAAGAAAGAAGAAGAAGAAGAAAGAAGAAGAAGAAGAAGAAGAAGAAGAAGAAGAAGAAGAAGAAGAGAAAAAAGGGGGGGAAGCAAACAGAAAACAAAAAAACAAGGGGGAGTATCCTCTGATTCTATATACTTTAAATTCCTCAACTTCCCCTGGAACTTTCCAGTGTTACTTGGTCAATAACTTGCTTTTCCCCTGTCCTTCTAGCTGGTCTTCTGGGGGAGGGGCCTGCTGTGCTGATTCTCACGTTGAGCACCTATTGGAGCTGCCCAGCCCCCTGCCAGGTGCAGGGCTCAGTGGGAGTTCTTTATCCTGTTTATCCTGTGAGGCCACTGGGACGCTCAGTGGAGGATGTTTATCCTGTGAGGCCCCAGGTGGAACAACAACAGTGGCGGTGGCCAGCTCTCCAGTCCTAGAGTCAGCTCCCGCAGTAACATCTCAGCTCTCAGTCCAGGAGCCTGGATGCTCTGGGGGCGGGGGCCGCTGATATGCATGCTCGGCGCCACCTAGTGGCAGGAAGGTCCTGGCTGTCCTGTGTCCTCCCGGCCCCTGCCTGTCCCGGGGGGAGTGCCCGGATCTGGGCTGTGTCCCCCAGTGCCCTGGGCTCCCGGGCCTGCACCGCTGGAATCGTGCTCCCTGGGCGCACAGCCCCCTCCGTGCGGAGCCGCAGCTGGAGCTGCTGCAGAGCTGCTCCTGGGCCCCACCGTGCGTGCTGCAGCCTTTTAGGGAGCTCGGTGGCAGTGTGTGGGGCACTCTCCTGGGGCCCAGTTCCTCTGTTAGTGCCCTTGGGAGCCTGAGGGCATCTGCGCCCCTCCTGGGATCCTACTCCAACTCCATGCAGGTGCCTTTCCATCCCTGAAGATTGGTGAAGCTCCTGCTTCTCCAGGCCTGGGCTTTCCTGTCTGGGGGCACTCACCACCCCTCTTACCCCGGCTGCTCCCCGGGCCCCTTCCCCTTGGATGCTTTTTTATTTCTTTATTTTTCCATCTTCCTACCTTGATAGAAGCGCAAACTCTTCTCACTGTTGCATTCCAGCCATTCTCTCTTTAAATCTCAGGCCGAATTTGTAGGTTTTCAGGATTATTTGAAAGTTATCTAGGTAATTTGGTGGGGACAGGTGATTTGGGGACCCTACTCTTCCACCATCTTGCCCCTAGAAGTCTTAAAGAATTTTCAAAGTCCCAATGGTGCTGTGAGTGTTTTGGCTAAGTACAATTTTGTTTATTGTTATTTTCATTCTTAATCAGGTCTACTTACACTATTTAGCAAAGAAATAAAGAAAATGATCCTATTTATAATAGAATCAAAAATAAAATACCTAGGCCGGGGTGAGTGTCCCCAGGACAGGAAAGCTCTGTCCGGAGAAGCAGGAGCTGCACCAATCTTCCTGGGCGGAAAGGCCTCCCAGGGAGTTGGAGCAGGACCCCAGGAGGGCGGGGATGCCCTCAGGCTCCCTGGGACATTAACAGACACCTGCGCCCCCGGGAGAGTGCGCCGAGCTCCCTAAGGGCTGCAGCGCGCATGGCGGGACCTGGACCAGCTCAGAGGGGCTCAGGCGGCGGCTACGCGAAGGGGGCTGCGGCGGGAGCACGAATCCAACAGCGCAGGCCCCGGTGCACAGGGCGCCAGGACACAGCCCAGGATCCGGCCTCCCCCGGGACAGGCAGAGGCCGGGAGGGCCCAGGACCACAAGGACGCTCCTGCCGCGAACTGAGCAGATCAGTGACCCGCCCCAGAGCCTCCAGGCCCTGCAGACGGAGAGCTGCGGAGCTACTGCGGGAGCTGACTCCAGAGCTGCAGAGCTGGCCCCACCACTGTGGTTGTTCCTCCTGGGGCCTCACGGGGTGAACAACCACCACTGAGCCCTGCACCACGCAGGGGCAGAGCTGCTCCCCCAAGTGTAAACACCTGAAAATCAGCACAACAGTCCCCTCCCCCAGAAGACCAGCTAGACGGACAAGTTCCAGGGGAAGTCAAGGGACTAAAAGTACACAGAATCAGAAGATACTCCCCCGTGGATTTTTTTTTTTGTTTTGTTTTGTTTTTTTTTTTTTTTTTGGATTTCTGTTTGCTTCCCGCGTGCTTTTTTTTTCCTTTTTTTCTTTTTCTTTCTCTTTTCCTTCTCCTTTTTTCTTTTTTCTTCCTTTTTTTCTTTTTATCTTTCTCTCCTCTCTTTTTCTTCTTTTCCCAATACAACTTGTTTTTGGCCACTCTGCATGAGTAAAATGACTAGAAGGAAAACCTCACCTCAAAAGAAAGAATCAGAAACAGTCCTCTCTCCCACAGAGTTACAAAATCTGGATTACAATTCAATGTCAGAAAGCCAATTCAGAAGCACTATCATATAGCTACTGCTGGCTCTAGAAAAAAGCATAAAGAACTCAAGAGACTTCATGACTGCAGAATTTAGATCCAATCAGGCAGAAATTAAAAATCAATTGAATGAGATGCAATCCAAACTAGAAGTCCTAACGATGAGGGTTAACGAGGTGGAAGAATGAGTGAGTGACATAGAAGACAAGTTCCTGGCAAAGAGGGAAACTGAGGAAAAAAGAGACAAACAACTAAAAGACCATGAGGATAGATTAAGGGAAATAAACGACAGCCTGAGGAAGAAAAACCTATGTTTAATTGGGGTTCCCGAGGGCGCCAAAAGGGACAGAGGGCCAGAATATGTATTTGAACAAATCATAGCTGAAAACTTTCCTAATCTGGGAAGGGAAACAGGCATTCAGATCCAGGAAATAGAGAGATCCCCCCCACTCCAAAATCAATAAAAACCTTTCAACACCTCGACATTTAATAGGTAAGCTTGCAAATTCCAAAGATAAAGAGAAGATCCTTAAAACAGCAAGAGACAAAAAATCCCTGACTTTTATGGGGAGGAGTATTAGGGTAACAGCAGACCCCTCCACAGAGACCTGGCAGGCCAGAAAGGGCTGGCAGGATATATTCAGGGTCCTAAATGAGAGGAACATGCGACCAAGAATACTTTATCCAGCAAGGCTCTCATTCAAAATGGAAGGAGAGATAAAGAGCTTCCAAGATAGGCAGGAACTGAAAGAATATGTGACCTCCAAACCAGCTCTGCAAGAAATTTTAAGGGGGACTCTTAAAATGCCCCTTTAAGAAGAAGTTCAGTGGAAAAATCCACAAAAACAAGGACTGAATAGATATCATGGTGACACTAAACTCATATCTCTCAATAGTAACTCTGAACATGAATGGACATAATGACCCCATCAAAAGGCGCAGGGTTTCAGAATGGATAAAAAGCAGGACCCATCTATTTGCGGTCTACGAGACACTCATTTTAGACAGAAGGACACCTACAGCCTGAAAATAAAAGGTTGGAGAACCATTTACCATTCAAATGGTCCTCAAAAGAAAGCAGGGGTAGCCTCCCTTATATCAGATAAACTAAAATTTACCCCGAAGACTGTAGTGAGAGGTGAAGAGGGACACTATCTCATACTTTAAGGATCTATCCAACAAGAGGACTTAACAATCATCAATATATATGCCCCGAATGTGGGAGCTGCCAAATATTTAAATCAATTAATAACCAAAGTGAAGAAGTACTTAGATAATAATACACTTATACATGGTGACTTCAATCTAGCTCTTTCTATACTAGATAGGTCTTCTAAGCACAACATATCCAAAGAAACGAGAGCTTTAAATGATACACTGGACCAGATGGATTTCACAGATATCTACAGAACTTTACATCCAAACTCAACTGAATACACATTCTTCTCAAGTGCACATGGAACTTTCTCCAGAATAGACCACATACTGGGTCACAAATCGGGTCTGAACCGATACCAAAAGATTGGGATCATCCCCTGCATATTCTCAGACCATAATGCCTTGAAATTAGAACTAAGTCACAACAAGAAGTTAGGAAGGACCTCAAACATGTGGAGTTTAAGGACCATCTTGCTAAAAGATGAAAGGGTCAACCAGGAAATTAAGGAAGAATTAAAAAGATTCATGGAAACTAATGAGAATGAAGATACAACCATTCAAAATCTTTGGGATGCAGCAAAAGCAGTCCTGAGGGGGAAATACATCGCAATACAAGCATCCATTCAAAAACTGGAAAGAACTCAAACACAAAAGCTAACCTTACACATGAAGGAGCTAGAGAAAAAACAGCAAATAGATCCTACACCCAGCAGAAGAAGAGAGTTAATTAAGATTCGAGCAGAACTCAACAACAATGGGACCAGAAGAACTGTGGAACAGATCAACAAAACCAGGAGTTGGTTCTTTGAAAGAATTAATAAGATAGATCAACCATTAGCCAGCCATTAGCCATTATGAAAAAGAAGAGAGAGAAGACTCAAATTTATAAAACTATGAATGAGAAAGGAGAGATCACTACCAACACCAAGGAAATACAAACGATTTTAAAAACATATTATGAACAGATATACGCCAATAAATTAGGCAATCTAGAAGAAATGGACGCATTCCTGGAAAGCCACAAACTACCAAAACTGGAACAGGAAGAAATAGAAAACCTGAACAGGCCAATAACCCGGGAGGAAATTGAAGCAGTCATCAAAAACCTCCCATGACACAAAAGTCCAGGGCCAGATGGCTTCCCTGGGGAATTCTATCAAACGTTTAAAGAAGAAACCATACCTATTCTACTAAAGCTGTCTGGAAAGATAGAAAGAGATGGAGTACTTCCAAATTCGTTCTATGAGGCCAGCATCACCTTAATTCCAAAACCAGACAAAGACCCCACCAAAAAGGAGAATTACAGACCAATATCCCTGATGAACATGGATGCAAAAATTCTCAACAAGATACTAGCCAATCGGATCCAACAGTACATTAAGAAAATTATTCACATGACCAAGTAGGATTTATCCCCGGGACACAAGGCTGGTTCAACACTCGTAAAACAATCAATGTGATTCATCATATCAGCAAGAGAAAAACCAAGAACCATATGATCCTCTCATTAGATGCAGATAAAGCATTTGGCAAAATACAGCATCCATTCCTGATCAAAACTATTCAGAGTGTAGGGATAGAGGGAACATACCTCAACATCTTAAAAGCCATCTACGAAAAGCCCACAGCAAATATCATTCTCAATGGGGAAGCACTGGGAGCCTTTCCCCTAAGAGCAGGAACAAGACAGGGATGTCCACTCTCACCACTGCTATTCAACATAGTACTGGAAGTCCTGCCTCAGCGATCAGACAACAAAAAGCAATAAAGGCATTCAAATTGGCAAAGAAGAAGTCAAACTCTCCCTCTTCGCTGATGACATGATACTCGACCTAGAAACCCCAAAAGCCTCCACCCCAAGATTGCTAGAACTCATATAGCAATTCGGCAGTGTGGCAGGATACAAAATCAATGCCCAGAAATCAATGGCATTTCTCTACACTAACAATGAGCCTGAAGAAAGAGAAATTAAGGAGTCAATCCCATTTACAATTGCACCCAAAAGCATAAGATACCTAGGAATAAACCTAACCAAAGAGGTAAAGGATCTATGCCCTAAAAACTATAGAACACTTCTGAAAGAAACTGAGGAAGACAGAAAGAGATGGAAAAATATTCCATGCTCATGGATTGGCAGAATTAATATTGTGAAAATGTCAATGTTACCCAGGGCAATTTACACGTTTAATGCAATCCCTGTCAAAATACCATGGACTTTCCTCAGAGAGTTAGAAAAAATTATTTAAAGATTTGTGTGGAAGCAGAAAAGACCCCGAATAGCCAGGGGAATTAAAAAACAAAAAACATATCTGGGGGCCTCACACAGCTAGATTTCAGGTTGTACTACAAAGCTGTGGTCATCAAGACAGTGTGCTACTGGCACAAAAACAGACACGTAGATCAATGGAACAGAACAGAGAACCCAGAAGTGGGCCCTGAACTTTATGGTCAACTAATATTTGATAAAGGAGGAAAGACTATCCACTGGAAGAAAGTCAGTCTCTTCAATAAATGGTGCTGGGAAAATTGGACATCCACATGCAGAAGAATGAAACTAGACCACTCTCTTGCACCATACACAAAGATACACTCAAAATGGATGAAAGATCTAAATGTGAGACAAGATTCCATCAAAATCCTAGAGGAGAACACAGGCAACACCCTTTTTGAACTTGGCCACAGTAACTTCTTGCAAGTTACATCCACGAAGGCAAAAGAAACAAAAGCAAAAATGAACTATTGGGACTTCATCAAGAAAAGAAACTTTTGCACAGCAAAGGATACAGTCAACAAAACTAAAAGACAACCTACAGAATGGGAGAAGATACTTGCAAATGGCGTATCAGATAAAGGGCTAGTTTCCCAGATCTGTAAAGAACTTCTTAAACTCAACACCAAAGAAACAAACAATCCAATCATGAAATGGGCAAAAGACATGAAGAGAAATCTCACAGAGGAAGACATAGACATGGCCAACAAGCACATGAGAAAATGCTCTGCATCACTTGCCATCAGGGAAATACAAATCAAAACCACAATGAGATACCACCTCACACCAGTGAGAATGGGGAAAACTAACAAGGCTGGAAACCACAAATGTTGGAGAGGTTGTGGAGAAGGGGGAACCCTCTTGCACTGTTGGTGGGAATGTGAACTGGTGCAGCCACTCTGGAAAACTGGGTGGAGGTTCCTCAAAGAGTTAAAAATAGACCTGCCCTACGACCCAGCAATTGCACTGTTGGGGATTTACCCCAAAGATTCAGATGCAATGAAACGCCGGGACACCTGCACCCCAGTGTTTATAGCACCAATGTCCACAATAGCCAAACTGTGGCAGGAGCCTCGGTGTCCCTCGAAAGATGAATGGATAAAGAAGATGTGGTCTATGTATACAATGGAATATTACTCAGCTATTAGAAATGACAAATACCCACCATTTGCTTCGACGTGGATGGAACTGGAGGGTATTATGCTGAGTGAAGTAAATCAATCGGAGAAGGACAAACATAAGTTCTCATTCATTTGGGGAATATAAATAATAGTGAAAGGGAATATAAGGGAAGGGAGAAGAAATGTATGGGAAATATGAGAAAAGGAGACAGAACATGAGAGACTCCTAACTCTGGGAAATGAACTAGGGGTGATGGAAGGGGAGGAGGGCGGGGGTGGGGGTGAATGGGTGACGGGCACTGAGGGGGGCACTTGACGGGATGAGCACTGGGTGTTATTCTGTATGTTGGTAAATTGAACACCAATAAAAAATAAATTTATTATTAAAAAAATAAAATAAAATAAAATACCTAGAATGAATTCATCCAAGTAGGTGAAAGGATTCTGCCCCAACAGAGACCTCTTATGTTCATGACTTGTAATATTTAATATTGTTAAGACATCCATACTATTCAAGCAATCTATAGATTCAATGCAATCCCTGTTAGAGTTCCAATGGTATTATTTACAAAAATAGAAACAAAGTATTAAAAGGCCCCCAAATAGCCAAAGTAATCTTAAGAATAAGACAGCTGGATGCATCATATTTTTTTATTTCAAAATATATTTTAGGGATCCCTGGGTGGCGCAGTGGTTTGACGCCTGCCTTTGGCCCAGGGCGCGATCCTGGAGATCCGGGATCGAATCCCACATCGGGCTCCCAGTGCATGGAGCCTGCTTCTCCCTCTGCCTATGTCTCTGCCTCTCTCTCTCTCTCTCTGTGTGACTATCATAAATAAATTTAAAAAATGTAAAAAAATATATATATATATTTTAAAGCTATAAATTAAAACAGAACAGTACTGGTATAAAAACACATAGACCATATATATGACCAAACATATATAGAACAGAAAAGATCCCAGAAATAAGTCTATACACATATAGTCAATTGATTTTTGACAAAAGTGCCAAGAATACACAATGGGTAAACTACAGTGTCTTCAAGAAATGGTAAAAAACAAAAAACAAAACAAAACAAAAAACTGTACATCCACAACCAAAAGAATCAACTTAGTCCTTCCGTATCTTTCACCATATACAAAAATCAATGCAAAATGGACTAGAGATTTAAATCTAAGACCTGGAACTGTGAAACTTTTAGAGGAAAACCAAAGAGAAAAAATTTCATGACATTGGGCTTGGCAAGGATTTCTATGATAGGATACCAAAACTACAAGCATCCGAAAGCAAGATTAGCAAGATATTATTATTTGATTAATAATATCAAATTTAAAAGTTTCTGCAGGGATCCCTGCATGGCTCAGCGGTTTAGCACCTGCCTTTGGCCCAGGGCATGATCCTGTGGTCTTGGGATCAAGTCCCACATCCGGCTCCCTGCATGGAGCCTGTCTCTCCCTCTGCCTGTGTCTCTGCCTCTCTCTGTGTGTGTCTCTCATGAATAAATAAATAAAATCTTTTTTAAAAAGTTTCTGCACCTCAAAAGGAGCCCTTCAAAAAAGTGAAAAGGCAACCTGCAGAATAGGAGAAAACATTTGCAAACTCCTGATAAGTGATTAATATCTAAGGCACAAAAGAAACTCCCACAACTCAATAGCAAAAACACAAATAATCCAATTAAAATTAAAAAGTCCAATAATCCAATTAAAAAGTGGGGAAGGACTGAAGAGACATTTCTCCAAAAATGACATACAAATGCTGGCAGGCATATGAAAAGATGCTGAACTTTACTAATCATCAGGAAAGTGCAATTCAAAACCACAATGAAATAATATTCATCTTAACATGTGTGAAGGGTTATCATATCTGATAAGGGGTTGACATGCAAAATCTGTAAAGAACATCATTTTAAAATTGTTTTAAATAAGATTCAAAATGTAAGATCTCAAAATAAAATTTTTGCCTGTAGATTTCTAGGCTCAGACGCAATCAGAAGTTAACAATTTAGATTGTATGGAAAGAGTTCTTGAGATTTGCAAACTAAGATCCTGAGAACAAAGATTTTCAACAAAATCATTATAAGCTCTGGTTTCCAGGTTTGGTAAAATTGTGCTTAATAGGCAATGTATAGATGAGGTACCTTAAGGAATCTTAGTTATCAGGTTTAGCTCTATCTCAGACCTGTAGAAATTTTTTTCCTTAGAAACATTATAGCTATGATCGTAAAATACTTATGGAATAGTCACAATATACCAGGCACTGTGCCATAAAATATACATTAATGTTTTCATTTACTCCTCAAATCAATCTTTTTATAGAGCTACTATTATTACCTCATTTTACATGTGGGGGCAAGGAGACTTTTTAAAGATTAAGTAACCCGCCCAATATCTGTTTGCAGAGTCCCCAGCCAACAACTCTTAAGAGGCAAAGTTGAGGACACAGTAGTCTTCAGCATAGTACTTTTCATTCAAATATTCAAATCTAAAATTCTAAGTAATGATCAGATATTTCTAAACTCTCACCAAGTATGAAGGCACAGAATGGTCCACCTATAGTTTCCTCCATGGTTTACTAGTACATCCTTAGAGACCACTCTAGATCATATTAACTTTCCTTTTACATGAAAAGCCCCTGTTTATTTGCAGGCAGTGTAAATCCTCCCCATTTCTCTCTTAAAATGTGATTTCTTACCCTTCAGGAAGTCTGATTCTGATGTTTGCTAATGTCTCTAAAATGAGGCAATAAAGGTGAAAAGTAGAAAACGTTAAAGGCATCAAGATAAAGAACACCAGACCTGGGGAAGAGGTAGAGGTCAACAGAAAATGAATAAAAGCAAGGACCTAAGAAGAAAATGCGATTATTAACAAAAAATATTCTAAAATATTGGCTTAGTGCTGATCCAGGCAATGATATCTAAAATTAGGTTTATGCTTTCGTTTGTTGATCCCTGAGTCATGTACAGAATATAATTATTTATGGGGTTGGATCAGAGGTTAACAGAGGCTCCTTAAAATGAAGTTCAAATCAGCTCTTTTTTCCTCAGACTTACCGTCCAGAAGATTATTCCTGTTTGTGAAGCTTAATATTCTTTACCTTAAGGTGTTAGGGTATTTTACAAATTTCTTTTTCTTTTCTGCTTAATGTAAAATTATAAGAGCATTTGAGGCTCTTGTTACATGAAAACGCCATCCCTAGCAAAAAACATACTATAACTTATTAATGCATTGATCTTCCTATTTTACAATAACAGCTATATATTACAGAAGACATTTCAATCTTACTTGCTTCATTAAGCCTGGAGTCCATGTTCACTGATATATTTTTTCACTCAGCTTATAATCTTAATTATTAACTTAATATTCTATATTTTTAATATCACAAATACAATAAGGTAGATGTGAATCTTTTTATTATTCAGAGAACACCTAGTTTACATAAAGATTCATTATAACTAATAGCTCTTTACAAAGGTAGTACTAATAACCTACAGCAATAGGATTTATGTTCCCTATGAAGTCACAAAGAATCATTAGTTGTATAACAAGAATTCTTCTTAAGTTAAAAGAGTGGATGGTAGACTGGGTTTCACATGACAGCAATGACTGAGGATGTGAAAATTTCTTGAGGATGTATTAGAATTTTAGCTGTTTTTAGAAGGTTATAACCATGAGCAGTTAAAGCAAATGGAATCATTTATTCAATTAAAAAATATGGAACTCTATACTCTGTTCTAGGTACTACACAAATGGAATGATATGGAGATAAAAAAAGAATTCTTACCTGAAAATCTATGATAGAAGATAACAATTTCAGTCCAATTTGACAAATGCAATGAGTAGAATTCAAGATGCTTTGAGAGAAAAGAAGAAAGATTCCTAATCCAGTATTTATGTTTTGGGGGGAGGTAGGGTTGGACAGGATCCACTTAAGTATGTGTGACCCTTCCTACATGTAACATTGATTGTAAGCTTCACATGTACATGGTAAATTTTTTTGGTCTGTTTTGTTCATTTATTCCCAGTGCCTACAACCGCACCTGTGTATATATCAGTTGCTCAAAACTCTATTTGGTGGAAATATATTACTTTTCCTTTTGATACTGTACTAATTCTTTTGTATGATTGGATCTACCTACTAATATTACAAACCTTGGGACCTATATATAGTTGTTCATCAGAATGGGGGAAAATATAAATATTTATACTCAACCAAGCAACCAATAACTTTTGGAAATATCTCATGAAGCAGAAAATATTCTTGAGCCATTATTATTTTAGTCCCATTCAAGAACATACTTAGAAATACAGGGGCACCTGGGTGGCACAGTTGGTTAAGCATCCAGCTCTTGGTTTCCACTCATGTCATGATCTCAGAGTCATGAGATCGAGCCCATGTCAGGCTCTGAGCTCAGTGTGGAGTCTGTTTGAGATTCTCTCTCTTTCTCCCTCTGCCCCTCCCACTCATGCTTGCTCATATTCTCTAAAATAAGTCTTTAAAAATAAATTATAAATACAAAACCAGAACTGCACAGTTTCTTTGAGGTTTGTAGATAAGATATTAGAGAAAACCTACAAAAACTGAGCTCCCCTTGCAACTACAGAGCAGAGAGTTCATAGAGGTCTCCAAAAGGAAAGGACAAAGTCATTAGCCAGGTATTTGCCACTGTTTTACATTTTTTATAGTTTTTTTCTGTTAGGTGTTAATATAAATTGGAATGGAAGAGATAGTTTTCAAAATGATCAAAACTTTCTTCCTAAATGCCAGGAGAATAATTACTATACATCCTCCTGGTCCCTATTGAAAACAAGATTCCTTAATAGAAATACATGAGGCAGGCAAGGAGGGATGAGCAAAATTGGTGAAGGAGCAGGACGTACAGGCTTCCAGTCATAGAACAAATAAATTACAAGGATGAAAGGTACAACATGGAGAATATAGTCAACAGTATCATAATAGTATCGTATGGTGACATGGTAACTACACTTGGGATGAGCATAGTATAATGTATAGACTGGTCAGATTACTGTTAAGTTGTACCCCTGAAACTAAGATAATATTGTTAAACCATACTTCAATAGAGAAATAAAAACAGAATCTAAGATATGTCTAAGTATATAACAATATAATATTATCCTTAAAGGCATTTTCATTGTGTATAAAACATCAAAAAGTTTAAAATTTCAATCTCATAATGAAACCCACTGAATGCATATTTTTAGCACATTTTAATATTACAATATATCCTGTCAAATATTTTAAAAGAACTTTTAAAGGCTGAAAATATATGAGCCCTGCTAGCATTATAGAAATATAAAGAAACATGAAATGGTTGAATATACAATGGTCAAGTAGCCTTCCCTTTTGATAACTATTTTTAGCTGTAATGGGAAATATGGTTTAAGACTACATTTCTGCTGTAGTTAGGTCATCATGGCCTTATAAAAACTGATTTTCTTTTTGAATTTAGAAATTGTAAGAGTTCTCCCTACCTACCTGGAGTTCACCTGTCATTTCTCCTGACTATCCCATTTTTATTCATGACATATATTCACTTTAGAAAGTATCAGACAAAACTGATAGTTGCCTTTTAGATAACATTTTCTAATTAAATGTTGAAATAGAATCTAAGTTGAAAAAATATTCATCTAACTAGGTATTTGGTATGCTCTTGACACTTTTGAAACTAAAGCTAGAATAACTGAAATGTCTTATCAGTCATATGCTTGGTAACACTGTTATTATGCTAATTTAAATAAAGGAAGTGAAAATAAATCTCTTATGGGTGCATATAATGTCTTCATGTAGAAGAAAAAAAACCCATATTCTTATCTGCTATATTAGACCACTGGATTTTTCATGACATCCTAGGGGCATATAAAACATAAAATGTATGATCAATGAAATTTAGCTTTATATTTTATTACATTAAAGTAGTTTTCCTGATCGCATATAAGTTTTAACAGAAAATCCTTGAGTTTAGGAATTTCAGATATTTAATCTAAATTTTTTTTAAAAAGTCCACACTTGCTATGACCTTAGTTAACTTGTAATTCTGTCCTAAAAATTCTTCAATGACTCATTAGATCTTTTCTGCTCAAATTCCACTTTACCATCTAATTAAGAAAGTCCTAACTATAGGTCATCACACCCAAGACAATAAAAACAGGTTTCTGCCATCTGTAGTTAGAAAAGTTATTTTTTTCAGTCCTTTAGTAAACCACATTTAGCAAGCAAACAATTTATGTTGATTCTATGGTCAGTAATGAGTTTCTGTTTGTATCAAAAGTCATCATCGTCCATGATGAAAAATTGCTCTTCAAGTATGCAATTCTTCAAAACATGAAGAACATAGCTGGTTTTTATAGGCTGCTCACGAAGCTCTCCGTTGGATTTCTAGTTAAGCCAGAGTAGTCTCAAAATGAATGAGGAAATCAAAAGGTAGTTCCTAGGACAAACTCCAGGCTGTATGATTTTTTTTTTATTCACTTTTTTATTCCTAGACAAGCGAGACAAACTTTTTTAACCAAGTGAACTGGAAATCAGAATCAATGGAGTAACATTTCATTGTTGCCAGCCTCTACCCTCCCATTTCTCCATTTCTCTGGCTCTCTGGATCTCAGGATTTTCCTGACTAAATATCTGTCATCCCTGACTTCACTCTGATTAAACCAGTCTTTATCCTATGTGTGTTATTTTCTTGTACAACTCCATAATTCAGTGGTTTGATCTCATACTTCAGGTATTTTGATACATTAAAAACATTAGTTTTCTCCACACAATTTTTATCTCCTCCTTATAAGTAGAAACTGACAAAATCATAATATTAATGGAAAAGATAAGACACAAACCATTCAAGCCTACTAAATCCATTTCACTAACCAGCTGACAAAAAGTTTTCAGAAATACATAGAATGCTTTATTGGAGCACCATTTCTTATCAAAGGAAAATGGAATTTGGAATAATAGCATCCTATCCCAAAGCAATATTGAAAACTATGTGCCCTAATGTATATAGACATTTAACACAGAAATAGCATCTAAATCTCCAGCAATGTTGATATGCAAAATTTAACCTTTAAGTAATAAGCATATTAGAACCACCATCTAGGATACTAAGCTAGAATAAATTCAAAGTTCAAATGAATTCATCACTTGTTTCTTTGTAGGAGTTAATAGCCAATTCCTTAATCTTCTGAGTAGATATTACAGCTTGTACTTTCAAAGTTCTCTTACCCTCAACACACTTACATGTAAGAGCTCAAATTCCTGTTGTATTCACTTGACATTTCCAATTGTGTGTGATTAATTATGTGTAGACAGCCTTCTTCTATCCCATCATGTTCTGTTGCTAGTTGTCAATTTTTAGTCAGTTGCTTTTCCTTGCTATTGTTGCTATTTGTTTATGGAGTACTTTTGACTTGTCTTTATCAAACCATCAAGAAATCACATCAGAAACTCTGGGAACAACTGCATAAACTCCTTATCAACATGGTAAAAATAATTAAGTTTTAGAAGTGAAGTGTTACATCATTTGTGAAATATTTTTCATCTTTACAAATCAATTTTAGGAAAACCATTATCTAAATAGATGAGAATAATTTGTTCTTCAGAGAGCTTATTTTAAAAGCAATACTAGGGATCCCTGGGTGGCGCCGCGGTTTGGCGCCTGCCTTTGGCCCAGGGCGCGATCCTGGAGACCCGGGATCGAATCCCACGTCGGGCTCCCGGTGCATGGAGCCTACTTCTCCCTCTGCCTCTGTCTGTCTGTCTGTCTCTCTCTCTCTCTCTGTGACTATCATAAATAAAAAAAAAAAAAAAGAAAAGCAATACTAAATGGTACTGTAAGATATAGTAATATATATTATAAAAATGAATAGCATATGTATTCTTCAATTAATTTTTTTTTTAGTAGAAGCATTCTTCAATTAATTTCAAAATGTGCTAAGCAAACAACTTAGTCTAAAAGAGCATATAATACTGTTCAAACTAAAGTCTTCCTTCTTTCAGGCATGAACAATTTTTCAATCTATGGAAAAACAATGCATATTAAGGGATGTGTTAACAATACCAGTGATTGTTTACTCATATGTATTGGGCTACAATAATCGACAACTATTTTATCATGTTTGCTGATAGGGAAATATTTATGTATTTAAATTCTTTTCAAAAGTGTTCACTTATCTATACTTAAACTGAAAATCCTCTGTGGTTGGAGAAAGCAAAGAGGCAGAGTATAAAACCCTCCTTAAAAGGAAAGATCCAGTGGTACCAACTTGATATATTTTTCCCTGTGAGCTAGGACAAAAAAATAAATGACCAAGTTAGCTCACCAGAATTATATTGAGCATTTTTCTTCCTTTAAGTTTATTTCTCTGAAAGTAGGGGAGATTTAGGATGTCATATATGTTCTGGTTTCACGATATATTTTATTCTAAATTTATCATTTGCTTGTCATTTTACAAGTCCACATAAATTAAAACCATGATTTTGAAAGACTAAAAACTGTATACCACATTACACCACATTTCCTTTTCTTTTTCCAGCTCCTGGAGTTCATGAAATACTCCCCCATTCTAATGGCAGTTCTGTCCTCCTCCTCCTTAGAAAAACAACTACCTGTAACTCACTTCCTTCTAATCATCTACTAGAGGGAAAGAGGATCTTATGTAAATTGTTCACCCAATGACTTTACCCTTAAGAAGCTTTCCTTGCATGATGTTTAACAGGAATCAACAAAGTAAGGAAAATAGGAAGATCTTAGATTTGAGCTTTCTGTAATTCAGATTTTTTTTCTCTTGACTCTTATAGTGTCTAATAGTTCTCATTTAAAATCAGATAAGAAATTCATGTAAAGACAGTTTTGTGATCTATTACCACAACTCTTGTTACAACATGCCACTAGATAATGCAGTGCAAGTTTGTCAATTAAATAATTTCAGGTTTGACAAATATTCCCTTAGAGATATCCAATTACACCCTAATTTCACACTTATCCTTACAACTATACTTGTCCATTTTTTCGTGCTATATTTACAAAGCACTATTATCTGATGAGAAACATTTAATGAAATAGACATTAAACAAGCAAGTTTCTCCAGCAAGAGATAGTATTACTTTGTTCCTGAAAAACTCAATATTCATGCAGATCTTGAGGAAATATCAAAACATTTGTACAGGGTGGACATTTTGAGATAATTCTGATGTTTCTGGAGCTAAACTGCCATGAGCACTATTGAATAAAGTAGATGAAGCCAGGGAAACTCACTTCCTAGTACTGAGCTTTTCATCCAATCTCTGTTAAACCTCAAAAGCAATATTTTATTCAAGAAACAAAGGCAGAAATTAAACTTACCAAGATTTTAAAAAGGTAAAGGGTTTCAAGGCCCTATGGTTAAAGCAGGGTCCAGACGCATGATATTAAAGATTTGAAAGCTGAACTCAAATTTTACAAATAGACTTGGAATTCAAAGTTCAAATAAGACTCACAATCTGAAAGACAGATAATGGTTTCACAGGAATTCTTTTAATAAAAACTTTTGCCTATTTGTATTTTTAAAGGCATATTAATTTGTCCTCCATTCTTTAAGATTTTTCCTCTCAGAATTATTGTGCATTCTTAGGTCTTCAAAAGTCGCTTTTTGGGATCCCAGGGTGGCTCAGCAGTTTAGCACCCGCCTCTGCCCAGGGCGTGATCCTGGAGTTCCGGGATTGAGTCCCACTCCCTGCATGGAGCCTGCTTCTCCCTCTGTCTCTGTCTCTCTCTCTCTGTGTCTCTCATGAATAAATAACAAAAAAATCAACAACAACAACAACAACAAAACACAGAAAGTCACTTGCTGGTGATGCTCCAACCTATTTACTGATCTAAACCACATTTTTGGAAATCTAAATGCTAAATGTTCTGTTCAATCTTTTCCATTTAATGTTTTATTATTTCAAATGCAGGATATCTAAAATAGTCACCTACTCCTCCTAATGTCTTTCTCCATTGAGATCACAAACATATTGTTACCAAAATTTAAACTTCCGGGTCATTTATAAATCAATTCACTTCTCAGTACTCAATCAATAAACTATTTCAAAAGTCCTATCAATTAGCTTCCCAACTACCTTAGGTTGATTTCCCTACAAGCAGAACCTGAGACAAATGTGGGCACATGTGGTTTATGTTGGCAGTGTTCTCAGGAGAAAGGAAGCAAAGGAAGGTGAAAAAGCTGGGGAAAGTACTAAGCAAGGAAGGCTTCAGCTAAAGTCTAGCTTCACCTTGATCTCCTGCCACCTATGGAGTCTGAATTATGGCACAGGATTGGCCCCACCTTGAAGCAAAGTTCCTGTCTTTATATCTCCAGGTCAGTCACTGGTTGTATGGAAGGCACATAACCTCTGGGAAGGAAGCTTATATTCTGCCAAGAGCAAATCTATAGAGAAGGCAGCAGCTGTGAGTCATTAGCAGCCAACACTCAACAGCTGGAGATGGATGCTCCCACCCCATAACTTGGATTTGGATGGAGCATTAGTGCCCATTACTATACTCAAGTAAATTTTTTGGATCATAATATATTTGACTCAAAACTCTGTCACTTTATATGGAAGAAATTGAGAAGATTAGTAATGGACTTAGAGGGTATTTCTCCTAATGCTCTTTCACAGTTCATAAAATTTCAGTATTTGTAAAGCTGTTTTTCCACTGTGCTGTAACATGTATAAAAATGTCAACTACAACCATAGGTATCTTTTACTAACACTTTAGAGGTCATAATGTAGGTCAAGCTACTGTTTGAATTCTGATTTTGCAGATCAAGGAATTATTGCATAAGCTCAAATGCATGCATGTATGCATGCTTATACACATATTTCAACAAGTACACATACACACAAGCTGGTTTGGATGCAACTTTTTGGGACTTCCTGCATGGCCAATAAGAGATTGGATGAAACAAAATGGAAGGGCAAAGGAGTTAGCTCTCTGTGAGGTAAATTTTGATTAATGCAAGATGGGAAAATTTGCTTCCACTCTTGTTCTAGTAGGTTACTTCTGGAGCAAGGGGTAGTACCTCCTTGAATCTCTTCTAGGATAGTACCTTGGACCAAGTGAACATGCCTGCAGAGTGACTTGCTGTAGCTCTTTGGGGCTCCTTGTGAAACAGTGTCAAATGCAATAATGTGTTACATTGCATTGCTTCTTTGCCTCACTTCTCTTTTATGCTTATCCTCACTGCCCTGGCTGTGCTCTTCCCAAATCAAGTAAGAGAATTTTATCCTGGTCTCAAGTTCTGCTTTTCTTTTTCTACTCCAAGTGTTTGTCCATAATCAGTATCAGAATGAGAAAAAAAAAAATCAATACACTGCTTCCTTCTTTGAGAAATTATTTAAAAAAAAAAAGGAAAAATGTGCTCAGATCATGGTTGATATGCATTCTGGTAGAAGTTCCTTATACTATTGTAGACTGGTAACCAAGTGGCTAGTAGTCTGTGGGTTACCCTTTGAGAAGCACATGGTTTCAGAGGATAAAGATGTGAGTGAGCACACATGCGTGCACACACACAAATATGCCATACCTTACCCAACTGATAGCAAAGCAGAAGTAGCTTTACTGGAGAATTTACCTATTTATGTACCTTTTATACAAAACCTAGAAAGATCAAATATTTCACTCCAATTTAAAAATCATGTCATGTTTGAAATCCACTGCTCTTTCTTGATTTTCTGGACACATTTTTCTTATCTGCTTACCATGGGACTCCAGGGATAAATTTATTGTAGTAGGTATTCTATGGCTTTTAGGATCGTGAAATATATGGTTTTGGCATATGTTTACATAGAATCCTTCTTTAGATAGCAAAATAAGAAAACAAGGCAGTGCTCATTTACCCCTATTTGAATTTAATTGTCAAAACACTCATTTAAAAATCATATATACACCTAAGACAAAGGATTAAAATTGATTATATGCCAAAAGTTCTCCAACTATAATTATAATCACAATGATGTCAGATTTTTTAAGGTATCAATGATTTGATGTGCAATTTTCCTCCTGAACCAGCACCATTTTCACTTTCAATGTAGAAATATATGGTAATATAACAAGTAGTGATGCTGGCCAAATTAAAGATTACTTTTTGTCATACTTTAATTAAAATATTTCTACAATTACAAACACAGCTGTAACCCCAAATTTCCCTCCATAGTTTATTCCTTCTCTGTCTCCTATTTTAAGCACCAAGATTTAGATTTGTATGCAAATGGGTTTCATATGTGTTACACATATTCTTCTATGTTAGATTGTGAAGAATGAAAAATTTATATACATTTTATTGTTATTATTTTTCTACAAATAGTCTATGTAATATTTTGGACATTCAAGATAATAAATGAATATACTATCATTTTTAAAAAAATATAATCCCTGAGAAAACTTGGTTTCCATTTTCTCCTCTATCATAAACAATGATTCTTTAAGCATCCCTACACATGTATTCTTTGCAGAATTACTCAAAGATCCCAAAAGGTGATTTCTGTGGCAGGTGATGTGGACATTTTCAACCTAATCAAATATTACCAAGTTGCTTTCGAGAGCCCACCTACATTTAAAAGTGAAATGATCAAAATTCATCAATTCAGAGTATTTAAGACTTAAGTGATCTAGTAGTATAATTTTTTTAAGATTTTATTTGTTTATTCATGAGAGACACAGAGAGAGGCAGAGACAAAGGCAGAGGGAGAAGCAAGCTCCATGCTGGAAGGCCAATGTGGGACTCCATCTTAGGACCCCAGGATTATGACCTGAGCCAAAGGCAGACGCTCAACCGTTGAGCCACCCAGGCATCCCATAGTAGCATAATTTTTAAATCCTTATCCTATTTCGATCAGTTCATACATTTTACTATTTATAAAGACTATGCCATTTCCAATGATTTCATGTAAAGAAGACCTGATCAGTATTTATAGAATTAGTATTATTTTGAGAGCCCCATTCATTTACATATCATGTCCATAAATTTCATGTGAGGATGATTATGAGAAGTTTTTCCAGTGCCCCCAACTGTTCCATGTATAGCTTTTGAAACTCTGTGTGAAAAAGTGAAGCCATTCTATTAATGCTGAGCAAAATAAGTCAGAGAAAGACAAGTAACATGAATTCATTCATATGTGGAATTTATGAAACAAAACAAACGTGCAACGGGAAAGGGAAAAAAAACTAAGGCGACCAAGAAACAGATTCTTAACTGTAGGGAACTAAGGGTTACCAGAGGGGAATGGGGGAGGGCATGGATTAGATAGGTGATGGGGATTAAGGAGAGCACTTGTGATGAGCACCGACTGTTGTATGGAAGTAACTAATCACTATATTGCACACCTGAAATTGCTATTACACTGTGTTAACTGGAATTTAAATAAAAAACATAAAAAAAATCAGCTGGGGGGAAAAGTTAAGCTGCTCTAAAAGTTGTAGAGCTTACGAATTTTTTAAATTTTAAAAACAATAATGATTTATTTTAGAAACGTAAAAAATAGGGGGAAGGGAGGAGGAGCAGGGCCCTCCCCTCACCCGGCCCCACCCACTCCCCCGGATCACTTCCGAACCATCCCGAACACCTAGGAATCCGACCTGAGATTTAAAGAGAGGACAGCCGGACGCTACAGAGAGAGGGTTTTTGCTTCTAACCAGGTAGGAAGGTGGAAAAAAATATAAAAAGAATTGAGTGGGGAGAATCCCTGGGAGGAGCCGGGCTAAGGGGGGCGGCGGGAGCCTCGGGACAGGAGAGGAGATGCGGGAACTTCAACCATCCGCGTGGATTCTCCCCCGACGGGAAGCGCTCAGCAGGGGAACGGGCAGGGGGCGGGGACCGTCCAGCCTCCGGGGTCACTGCGACAGGAGGGCGCCGGGGAGGGCGCACCCACACCGGGGACCTCGGTCGGGGCTGCAGCGCGCCGGGCGGGGCCTCGGGAGAAGCCGGTGGGTCAGGCGGGGGCTGGGGGGGGGGGGGCTGCGCGCTGCTGCCTTCGGGAGCCACCGCGGTGAGCGCGATCCCAGCAGCCCAGGCCCCAGGTCTCAGGGCGGAGGCGGGGAGGGCACAGGACGGCGAGGACCCTCCTGCCGCTGGGCGCCCCCAAACTGCGCTGATCCCACCTCACACCAGTGAGAATGGGGAACATTAACAAGGCAGGAAACCACAAATGTTGGGGAGGATGCGGAGAAAGGGGAACCCTCCTGCACTGTTGGTGGGAATGTGACCTGGTGCAGCCGCTCTGGGAAACTGTGTGGAGGTTCCTCAAAGAGTTAAAAACAGAGTTAGCCTATGACCCAGCAATTGCCCTACAGGGATTTACCCCAAAGATACAGATGCAGTGAAACGCCGGGACACCTGCACCCCGATGTTTCTAGCAGCGATGGCCACTATAGCCAAACTGTGGACGGAGCCTCGGTGTCCATCGAAAGATGAATGGATAAAGAAGATGTGGTTTATGTATACAATGGAATATTCCTCAGCCATTAGAAACGACAAATACCCACCATTTGCTTCAACGTGGATGGAACTGGAGGGTATTATGCTGAGTGAAGGAAGTCGGAGAAGGACAATCATCATATGGTTTCACTCATAGGGTGAATATAAGAAATAGTGAAAAGGATTATAGGGGAAAGGAGGGGAACAGAGAGGGAAAAATTAGAGAGGGAGACAGAACATGAGAGACTCCTAACTCTCATGTTCATGGGAAATGAACAAGGGGTAGTGGAGGGGGGGGAGGTGGGCGGGGGGAATAAGGTGACTGGGTGAGGGACACTGACGGGGGCACTTGGCAGGATGAGCACTGGGTGTTATACTATATGTTGGCAAATCGAACTCCAATAAAAAAAAATATTGAAAAAAAGAAACCCAGTAGCATTTGGTAGTTTTCATGAAGAAAAGAAAGATAATTGATAGGATCTAGCTATAAAGTGACATAAATGGTGTGCGCCTGGGTGGCTCAGTGGTTGAGCCTCTGCGTTTGGCTCAGGTTGTGACCCCAGGATCCTGGGATCAAGTCCCACATCAGGCTCCCTGCAGGGAGCCTGCTTCTCCCTTTGCCTATGTCTCTGCCCCTCTCTCTCTCTCATCAATCAATAAATAAAATCTTTAAAATACAAATTGTCATAAATGGAAAAAATCATTGTTAATATAATGGAGGTGTGTGTTCCTATGTAGGTTTTTTTACAGTGTGGAAATGTGTTTAATTTCAGTTGCTGATGGACTTCCAGTATAAAATAATGTTCAGATTGTAATTGCTATGCTGAAGGTCTATTTTTTCAATTTTTTTATGTTTCAAGTTTACTTAAATTCTACTTGGCATGTGGTGTAATATTGGTTTCAGGAATGAAGGTCTTTTATTTTATGTGTGGTCTCACTTCTTTGATAAAAGCTGTTTCTCCCCATTTCCTAATTAGAGTTAAAAAAAAAAACTGTTGCTAATTGAGTATACATCAAATGTACAGATGCAAAATATTTTCATTCAAGAGATAACCCCTGTAAGGTTAATAAAGGGTTATCAGATCTGAGTAGCAAATTAAAGAGAAATTCATGAATAAAACTTAGTGTACTGGGCTGAATGTGGACCTCCCAAAAATATATCAATATACTAACCCCTAAAGACTGTGGGTAGGAAAAAGTATTTGCACTTGCAAGTAAGTTAAGAATTTTAAGATGAGGATGTGAGAAGATCCTGTATGATGCAGATGGGTCCTAATTCCAATGACAGATCCTTGGAAGCGATCAGAGTGGAGGCAATGTGATCATAAGTCCGTGAATATGGACAGCCACCAGAAGCTGAAAGAGGCAAGAAACAGATTGTCCTCTGTATCCTCCAGAGGAAGGGCAGCCCTACTGACTCCTTAATTTGAGGCTTTTGGCCTCCACAACTGTGAGAATAAATTTCTGTTGTAAGTGACCAAGTTTATAATAATTTGGTACCCAGTTACAGGAACTAATACATTAACCTTTCTGGGTAAAGATCTGAATATCTAAGGTCAAGATAACATTAGAATAATTATCCTGTGGCCAGTAGAAACACCAGACTTATTTTAGCAAATCAGAATTTATTGCATGTTATCTAAAGAATTGCTTTGACAAATGAGTAACTGCCTTAAGATCACACTTTGCTTAATTAAGTTGGCTCTGAATGAATGCTTCCATTTGGGATTTTTCTTATATGCCTTAACAACGTGGTTCCTCCAATGCTGGTCATGAGGGATTTTCAAGGTCAGGAGTTCTATAAAACAAAAGATTGTGCAGAAATATTCATGAAAAGTTGGCATAAAAAAGCACATGAATAATCAGAATATAAAAATGGATCTAAAAGGCAAAACAAAAACACATTTTACAGATGTTTTATTTATTTATTTATTTATTTATTTATTTATTTATTTATTTATTTATTTTTGGTGAAATCTTCATTTGCCAATACAATAACAGAATAGAGACTAATGAGTTATACATGTTAACTTTGGACCTGACCTAGGACCTGACCTTTTCACTTCCAAATTCAGTTCTCAATTTTTCTGGGGTTGCTTTTCAGAGTACATCATAATACTTTCTTTTGAAATCTTTAACTTCTTGTACTAGATGCCTAGGACTATTGTACCCAGTTATCACAAACCAGATGACCTAAGACAACAGAAAGGTATTATTTCACCATTCTAGAGGAACAAGAATGTTGAAACAATGGTGTTGGCAGGGTTTGCTTTTTCCCTCAAATTCTGAGAAATTCTTGCCTTTTCTTGGCTTATAGATGGATCACTCCAATCTCTACTTCCATAGTCACATGGCTTTCTCTCTGTTGTCTCTATGTACAAATTCCCCTCTTTTTATCAAAATGCAGGGCATTAGAGTAGGGCTCATCTTAATCCAGTATAAACTGCTTTTAATTTGAATATATCTGCAAAGACCTTATTTACAAATATATTAATCAGGATTCTCAGAGGAAGTGAATCAATAGAATAGGTGTATACATAGGGAAAAGATTTATTTTAAAGAATTGGCTCAGGCAGCCCCAGTGGCCCAGCGGTTTAGCGCTGCCTTCAGCCCAGGGTATGATCCTGGAGACCTGGGATCCAGTCCCACGTCAGGCTCCCTGCATGGAGCCTGCTTCTCCCTCTGCCCACCCCCCTCTCCCCCTCTCTCTGTCATGAATAAAAAAAAAAAAAGAAAGAAAAGAACTGGCTCATGAGATCATAGCTAGCAAATCTAAAACCCTCAGGGTGAGCCAGCAGCCTGGAGACCAGAGAAAAACCAATACCACATTTCAAGTTAGAAGGCTGTCTTTGGCAAAATTTCCTCTTGCTCAGGAGAGTTCATTCTTTCTCCCCCGCTACTCTCCCAATTCAAGCCTTCAGGTGACTGGATTAGGCCTATCCTAATTATGGAGGGCATCTACTCAACATTCACCAATATAAGTGATGATCTCATTCAAAACAACTTCACAGAAACATTCAGAATAATGTTTGGGCCGCCTATCTTGGCCTGCGGCTCAGCCAAGTTGACACATAAAAGTAACCACAACAAATAAGGCCCCATTCCTAGGACCTGGGCATTAGGACTTGACCATATTTTTGGAGAGATGGAATTCAACTCAACACTTATGTACATATATATGTAATGTCAATAACCTTTTCTTTAATCTTGTTATAAAATATTCCTTTGCTGCTGGAAATAGAGGTAAAAGTAACCTATTTGTAACAGTCCTGGATTTATAAAAGGTAAGGAATTTAAAGGTTCTATTTATTTTAGTCTGATCTGTAATCGAGTCATTCTTACTATGGGAAGAAATTATTCACTTGCTATGTCTGTGTCCTCATTACAGCCTTATTTGAGCTTGTATTAGACTAGATTAGCCATTTACTCCATACTGATGTCCTCACTGCTTCTATACACAATCAGTTGTGTTTTGTTTCCAATCCTTCATTTATTGAACAAATCACTGGAGTGAAAAGGAAGGTATAGGACCTTGCTCTCACGGACCTTATATTCTCCTAGAGTTAGACAATAAACAGAAGATGAATAAATTCATAGTGTAATTTCTGATAGCAATTAAGAACAAGGGAAGAACAAAAAATGTGGGTTGCTAAAGAGTATATTGAAGTGGGAATCTGTAGAGCAATATTCGATTATGATATCTGGGAAAGCTTTTCTGAAATGGAGCCTGACAGTTCAGTCAAAAAATGAATGACAGGAAGGAGCACTGATCTGAATGTTTGGACATGAAGACTTTGGATAGAGAAACCAACAACTGCAGAAATCCTAAGGGTTGAAGGAGCTTGGTGAGTAGCAGGGACAGAAGGACCACAAGTATGGCTGGGACATATTGAGTGAATGGGAGAGGGGTCTGATAGGAAGCCAAATCCAGGCAAGGATAAGAGTTGGGATTTTTTTTTCTATTTTTGTTAGGATTTTATTTTAATCAAACATTACTTGATTTATGTTTTAAAAATATGTGTTCTAAAATCCCTAAACTTTTTGATGGAGGTAGGATTGAGGGGGCAACAATAGATCCAGGAAGATCCATGGCAAATGTTTTACATTAACTTGGGAATGTGCTCATGATTTGAAATATGGTGGTAACAATAGAAATGTTTGGTCATCTTAAAATAATGAAAACTTAGGAGAAAAAGCTTCATGAATCCAGATAGGTGAAAGTGAGTCTCTTTCCCACAATAAACTCTATATACCTACTAACATCTTAAGTGGAAGTCTTTTGGAAATCCCAATACAGACTTTGTTTAAACTTCACAAGGGTAAAGTGTACCCAGTATTGGAGGGTAGTCCTTTGCGTTTCATTGTATGATGATTACATGTCATCTGTCAATATTTAACCTATGGATTTGACTATAAGTTTACTTGGACCTATTCTTCTTGATAGTAAAATTGTAATAAAATGTGTAATTTATCCTAAAGTGCAAATTGGGAATAATGACTTTATTTTCCAAGTGTCAATTTGAATAAGGATCCTCTAATCACAGATGTAGTCCAGTCGTTGGTTATAAACAGCTTGAAAGTTAAAAGTGAGTTTAGAATATATTGGGCCTGTCAGGTTTTCTATTTCTTTCTGTTCCACTTTTGGTTATTTGTGGTTTTCCAGAAATGCATCCATTTCTTCTAGATTGCCTAATTTATTAGCATATAGCCATTTGAAATACGTTTTTAAAATCGTTTGTATTTCCTTGGTATTGGTTGTGATCTCTCCTCTTTCATTTGTGATTTTGAGTCCTTTTTCTTTTTAATAAGGCTGGCTAGATGTTCATCTATCTTATTAATTCTTTCAGAGAACCAAGCCCTGGTTTTGTCAATCTGTTCTACAGTTCTTCTGGTCTCTATTTCATTGAGTTCTGCTCAAATCTTTATTATCTCTTTTTCCACTTGCTGTAGGTTTTATTTGCTGTTCTTTCTCCAGTTCCTTTAGATATGAGGTTATTTCTATTTTTGAGTTTTTTCCAATTTTTTGAGGGAGGCTTGTATTGGAATGTATTTCCCTCTTAGGTCCACCTTTGCTGTATCCCAAAGATTTTGAATAGTTGTATCTTCATTTTAATTAGTTTCCATGAATCTTTTTAATTCTCCTCTAATTTCCTTGTTGACCCATTTATCTTTAACTTCCATGTGTTTGAGTTTTTTCCCCAAATTTCTTCTTGTGATTGAGTTCTAGTTTCAAAGCATTGTGGTCTGAAAATATGAAGGGGACAATCCCAATCTTTTGGTATCAGTTGAGACCTGATTTGTGACCCAGTATGTGGTCTATTCTGGAGAAAGTTCCATGTGCACTTGAGAAGAATGTGTATTCAGTTGTTTGGATATAGAGTTCTGTAAATATCTATGAAATCCATCTGGTCCAGGGTACCATCAAGGCCCTTGTTCTTTGGTGATGTTCTGCTTAGAAGATCTGTCATTTGCAGAAAGTCCCATGTTGAAATCTCCCACTATTAGTGTACTATTATCCAAGTATGTCTTTACTTTGATTATTAATTGATATAATTGGCAGCTCCCACATTAGCATAAATATTCATGATTGGTAGGTCTCGTTGGATAGACTCTTTAAGTATGATATAGTGTCCCTCTTCATATCTTACTATAGTCTTTGGGATAAACTTTAAGTTATCTGATATGAGGATTGCTAACCCAGCTTTCTTTTGAGGACCATTTGAATGGTAAATTGTTCTCCAACCTTTATTTTTCAGGCTGGAGGTGTCCTTAGGTCTAAAATGAGTCTCTTGTAGACAGCAAATAGGTAGGTCTTGCTTTTTTATCCAGTCTGAAACCCTGCATATTTTGATGGGATAATTTAGACTATTCATGTTCAGAGTAGCTATTGAAATATGTGAATGTAGTGTCATTGTATTACCTATTCAGTTCCTGTTTTTGTGGATTGTTTCTTTGGGTTTATTCTTTCTTTTACAGGGTCCCCCTTAATTTCTTGCAGAGCTGTTTTAGTGTCACATATTCTTTCAGTTTCTGCCTATCTTGGAAGCTCTTTATCTCTCCTTCTATTCCGAATGACAGCTTGCTGGATAAAGTATTCTTGGATGCAGGTTCTTCTCATTTAGGACCCTGAATATATCCTGCCAGCCCGTTCTGGCCTGCCATGTCTCTGGAGAGGTCTGCTGTTAATCTGTGATTTCTCCCCATATAAGTTAAGAATCTCTTGTCTCTCACTTCTTTAAGGATCTTCTCTTTATCTTTGGAATTTGCAAGTTTTACTATTAAATGTCAAGGTGTTGAATGGTTTTTATTGATTTTGAGGGGGAACTGCTCTATCTCCTGGATCTGAATGCCTGTTTCCCTCCCCAAGTTAGGGACGTTCTCAGCTATGATTTGTTCAAATATGCTTTCTGGTCCTCTGTCCCTCTCAGTGCCCTCTGGAACCCCAATTAAACATAGATTTTTCTTTATGAGGCATCATTTATTTCCCTAACCTTTCCTCAGGGTCTTTTAATATTTTTTTCTCTTTTTTTCCCCAGCTTCCTTCCTTGCCATCAATTTGTCTTCTATGTCGCTCACTCTCTCTTCCACTTCATTAACCCTAGTCTTTGGACCTCCAGTTGGATTGCATCTCATTTAATTGATTTTTAATTTCAGCCTGATTAGATCTAAATTTTGCAGTAACAAAGTCTCTAGAGTTCCTAATGCTTTTTTCCAGAGCCACCAGTAACTTTATAATTGTGCTTCTGAATTGGCTCTGACTTCAAATTGTAATCCATATTCGTAACTCTGTGGCAGAAAGTACTGTTTCTGATTCTTCTTTTGTGGTGAGTTCTTCCTTCTAGTCATTTTGGTCAGTGCAGAGTGGTTGTATGAGTGCACTGAGTAAAAAATGTCAACTACGAGCTAAGTAAATTCCACCCCAGATGATTCTGATGAGGTCAGAGACCAGAAAATGAAAAAGAAGGTCAGAACAAAATAAAACAAAAGGAGCACTAAAGTGAAAAACAAACTTTAAAACGAAATAGTAAAAAAGAAAAGGCCAAGAATCCCAAAGAAGAAAAAAAAAGAGAAAAAAGCAAAAGGAAAAAGGAAAATAGAAAAAAAAAAAAAAGAAAGAAAGAAAGAAAAAAAGGGGGGGTGGGAAATGGCAGTGGTGAAGAAGTTATGGTGGAAGGAGAATGTAGTCTACCTGAGGGGTCTTAGAGGGTGATCCTCTTGGTTCTGAGTATTATAAGTTCTGTATGTTAGAAGATGCTCAGTCCCAAATTTACATAGACCAGAAATATTTATAGAGAGCCCCAACACTGACCACCAAAACATAAATGAGATTAAAGAGGGGGGCAGGAATAGAGAATATAATCTAACAGAATGAACCAGCATGGTATCCCACTTGGTTCTGGGTGCATGCTGGTCATGTTTTAGAAGGTATGACCTCCACCATTGTAGAACAAAAGGAGGCAGAGAAAACAAAAAACACAAAACCAAAGCCCATATCTCATATATCTCCCAAAATTAAATTGAGTATGTTGAAGGGAATCTAGAAGTGGAAAATATATCTAAGACCTGTAATTGTAGAAATATGAAAGTCAAAAAGGAAGAAACTTGAAGAGTTGGTAAAATATTGTAGTTAAGGTGGGGAAAAAAAGAAAACATATTACAAATCTTTAGGCTGCTATAAAAACGAGTTGTACTGGGAAAAGGGGGAAAAAGAGTGGGGTACCCTCTGGTTCTATATAGTGTAAATCCCTTGACTTCCCCTGGAGCCTTCCCAGCGCTGCGTCCAGAACTTGCTCTTCCCCTGTCCTCCAGCTGGTTTTCTGGGGAGAGGGGTCCGCTGTGCTGATTCGCAGGTGTGTGCACTGGAGGAGATGACTGCGCCCCTGGCGGGAACCAGACTCAGCGGGAGCCGTTTACCCCGGGAGGCCTCTGTCCCCTGGGGCCCCGCCCCTCCCAAGCAGGCGGTGACACAGGAGGAAAGACACCACTGATGGCGGCCAGGTCTCCAGCCCTGGGGCCAGCTCCCCCAGTAAGCACCCTCAGCTCCCAGTCTGCACTGGCCTAGGTGCTCCCGGGGTGGGGGCGCGGACCTACACAGCTTGGGCACCCAGCGGCAGGAGAGGCCTCACTGTCCCTGCCTCTGCCTGCCCGGGGGGACCTCAGGATGGGGGCTGTGTCCCCTTAGTGCCCTGGGATCTGGGGCCTGTGCTGCTGGAATCGAGCTCCCGGAGCCACAGCTCCTGAAGGGGCAGGCGCAGCAGCCCCGCCTGTGGCCCCCCCCCCCCCGAGCCCCCGCCTGACCCACCGGCTTCTCCCGAGGCCCCGCCCGGCGCGCTGCAGCCCCGACCGAGGTCCCCGGTGTGGGTGCGCCCTCCCCGGAGCCCTCCTGTCGCAGTGACCCCGGAGGCTGGAGGGTCCCCGCCCCCTGCCCGTTCCCCTGCTGAGCGCTTCCCGTCGGGGGAGAATCCACGCGGATGGTTGAAGTTCCCGCATCTCCGGGCGGGGCTCTCCTGTCCGGAGGCTCCTGACGCCCCCCTTAGCCCGGCTCCTCAGGGTGCCCCTACCCACTCGATTCTTCTTTATTTTATTTTTTTCTGCCTTCCTACCTTGTTAGAAGCGAAAAGCCTTCCCTCTGTAGCGTCCAACTGTTCTCACTTTAAATCTCAGGTCAAATCATAGGTGTTCGGGAAAGTTCGGAAGTTACCCGGGGGAGTGGGTGGGGCCGGGTGAGGTGAGGACCCCGCTCCTCCACCAGCTTGCCCTGCCTCCAGCAATGCTACTGGGTTTCAAATCTGTCCCTCCCATATCCTTATCTCTGTAGTGGCCTTTTCCTTAAAAACTGCAAATCTGCCATTTCATTTGCCTTCATTCCCCTGCTTCACAACCAGTCATTTATAGAGTCCTATGTCTTACCTTCTTAACGTCTCTGGAATCCGTTATATTCTCTCCAGCTGTCCTCCTTATTTTCCTGCTGCTTGATGGATTCAGATAACGGTCACCTTTTATTTGATTAATTGCAAAGGACCATCTGAGATTCCTAGTTCACATAAGGACCGAGGACTTCTTGCACACCGTCACCTTTTACTGACCCTTTTGCAAAATACTAATAAACTTACTCCATTCCCTGACTTAGAAGGCTCCTAGGGTTCCACGCCTGTAGGCTGGAGTGCAAATTATTCTTTATTAATTATTCTTCACAATCTCTTGCAAAACCTCCAAATCTCTCTGCCACCCACCACCTCCAGCTAAACAGGGGCATACACTATTGCCCAGGAATTCCAGATTATTTCACTCCCGGCTTTCCAATTTGGAATACACCACACTATCCGCTATCTGTTCTCCTTGCTTAAGGATAAACTCCTGCTCATCTTTCAGTAAACAATTCAAATATCTCTCACTCTATGACATCTGCTCCATCAGTTCTTACTGATGATGCTGAACTCTTACAAAAATAGGACTAACAATCAAATGTTTCTCATCTGCAGTTGATTCACAACTTTTGGAGTTCCAGAGGTGAAATCTGAAACTGGCCACAGCACACAGAGTTCAAAAAGAAGCTGAAGAAAGTGGTAGTTTTATAAAAAGTGAAGGAACTTACAAATACAGCTTGTCTCTCCTGACTGCAAGACCCACAAACCTGTACCCCCGCCCACCAGAATCTTGACTTTATATAGAAGGCTTTAAGGGGTTTAGTCTTGTATATAGTGCAGGTGATCTCAATAACACATTACTCTTTCAAGGCTGCATCCCCCTTGAAGTGCTCCCCACTGTGGACATGGTAGGCAGAGAGATACTTTCCAAGGAAGGGGGTGGGGGTGGGGTGGAGCCCCTGATTGCCTGGGTCCAGCTCCAAGGTCAACTGGCAGTCATGTCCTCTGAATGACCTCCTCTAACACCTGTATGGCCTGTTGTTGAAGTGTTGGAAATAACTTCATTCCAGCTTTATAATTATTTAACCAATGCATGAGTCCTCAAGAATCTTCCCAATGATCGAAGATGCCAAGGTCCTTCCTAAAAGAGAAATACCTGATATTTCAGGAAGCTACAAGAATCTGCCCCAGTGCTGTGGTCAACATTAATTCTTTTTTTTTTTTTTAAGATGTTATTTATTTTTTAGAGAGAGAGAGATTGAACACATTGATGTCAAGATCCATATAGAATTATTTGGTGCATTTTATTGTTTTATTCAAGACTATTTTCAATTGAAAAGGTTTTTTTCCCCCTTTGCCTCAGAGCCCTTGTCAAGTTGCTGCTACCTATTAAAGTCAAATGTAAATGCAAACACCCACTGAGTAATAATAGTGGTCTGCAGACCCAGAGAGTACTTCAAAAGCATATCAAATACAGTGAAAACATTTTTTATGAAAATATTTCATTGGGACTTCAAGTTTAAATAAGAAATCAGAGGAACCTAAGTTTGGTAGGATCCTAAAAAACTTGAAATTTAATCTTTTAACACTTAAAAGAAATAAAGGTACTTTTTTCCTTATATAGTCATGTAAGAACTAATAAAACTAAAATAATGAGAAAGATGTGTTCATATATTCTAAAACCAGTAGGTTGTATTTAACATTATGATTGAATTTTCTATACATAATTTTGCGTAAACTCAAATGAGTAATTACGAGTTGATATATTTAGGGACGCCTGGGTGGCTCATAGGTTGAATGTCTGCCTTCACCCCAGGTGTGATCCCAGGATCCTCAGATGGAGTCCCACATGGGGCTCCCTGCATGGAACCTGCTTCTCCCTCTGCCTGTGTCTCTGCCTCTCTCTCTCTGTGTCTCTCATGAATAAATAAATAAAATCTTAAAAAAAAAAGAGTTGATATATTTAAAAATGAAAGAAAATTTACCTTTTGGGTTAAAAATAATGATATATGGGCAGCCCGGGTTGCTCAGCGGTTTAGCGCCGCCTTCAGCCCAGGGTGTGATTCTGGAGACCTGGGATCGAGTCCCACATCAGGCTCCTTGCATGGAGCCTACTTCTCCCTCTGCCTGTGTCTCTGCCTCTCTCTCTCTCTCTCTCTCTCTCAATCTCTGTGTGTCTCTCATGAATAAATAAATTTAAAATCTTTTTAAAAAATAAAAATAATGATATGTATTATATATCTGATTACATGTGTTATATGTTTATAAAATATATTTATATAAGACATAAATATGCATGCATTTTGAATACGTATAATGAATACATATTCATTTGCTGAGTTCTAAAATCCAAGGTGTTTTATATAATCTAAAATGTTCTAAAGAGATCAAATTTCTGAATTTATATTATAAAATTATTCCCATGATTGACAATGCAGACTTTAACATGTACAAGATATATTAACTCTCCTTGTAGTAGATGTTATAATAACATGGTCTATATAAAAGGACAAGATACTAATTTTTAAGCTGATACCAAATGGTATAATATTTTTGAAATGTGTGACCTGATATGAAGTCTTCATCCTCAAAAACATTTCTGAAAGACATGAATTAAATAAATAAAGAGACATTTACTTTTCTTGGTATTCATGGAACAACTGACTGGCTGGCAAGGAAGTGGGCAATGCTGTTTTCAAATCAGTTCAATCAATGAACTGATTTGAAAACAATCTTCACAGACAATGGCTATTGAGGAGATAAATTTAAAAAGGAAGTCAGAGGATGTCTGGGTGGCTCAGTGGAGTAAGCGATTAAGCATCTGTCATTGGCTCAGGTCGTGATCCAAGGGTCCTGGGATTGAGCTCCCATTGGGTTTCCCAGCTCAGTGGGGAACCTGCTTGTGTTCTCTGGCTCTCTCTCTCTGTCAAATAAATAAACAAAATCTTTTTTTTAAAAAAAAGGAAATTAGGAAAAAAAAAAACAGGATTTGAAGGTCATGGAATTTGCCAAACTTTTCTTTTTGAAGAAACATTCTACTTTGAATATTCTTTCATTCAAGTTGTAGTATGGATTGATATAGATATGTAGTTTATTTGGGCTTTCATTACTTATATATATGTGCATGTGCATATACATAAATATTATGATAAAAATAGTTTTACGGTGAATATTTCTTATTTTCACAAAGATCTTCAGGTATTAAGTATAAAACAATAGAGAAAAAAGTATGTTTTATTTTGTTTTATTTTTTATTTTTCCTCTGAAGGGAAATATTTAAAATCAGAAATACCTAAGTAAGATATGTTTTGCTGTGATAGGGAAACTCTATCTCCAGAATTAAGAAAATAAAAATTTAACTGAACAGTACATCTGGACCCTCAGAGCAACTTTATTTATTATTCACAATCCCTAAATTGCAGAGGAAATAAAAATGGCAGAGACAAATTTAGCAGCTCAGTAGTTGGGATCAAGTTGCTTTGTCATCAAAATGGAATATATTGGTAGCCTGACATGAACAATAAAAATGCTCACTCCCTGGGGCACCTGGGTGGCTCAGTCGAATAACTGTCTTACTCAATTTCTGATGATCTCAGGATCATGAGATCGAGTCCTGCATCTGGCTCCATGCTCAGCACACAGTCAGCTTGAGATCTTCTCTCTCCCTCTTCCATCTCTGCCCCTCCCCTCATCCCTCATTCACATTCATGCATTCTCTCTCTCTCTCTCTCTCTCTCAAATAAATAAAATCTTAAAAAAAAATATTCACCCCTTGGTGAGATTTGGCCTTCTGAGTTAAACTGGAAATTGTACGAAGCAGATAAAAATGTACTATTTGTCCAGTTAGGGTTTCAATCTAAATAACAGCAACTTTACAACTTTTACCATAGAGCTTTAGAAGTATGGGAATTTGTAATTCACATGGATATACATTATCTCATTATTCAGAAACTCACAAAGTATACCATGGAGTAATTAATCATATTCACTTATATAAATCATGTTAAATTGTCAAAATAATTCATTAATGCCTTTCTATCCCATACACCTAAGACACTGTCTCATGCCAAGAGCTGGGCCTTTCCTTTGTTCATGTGTATGGGATTTAGAACAGTAACCCCACAATTAGAAGACACCTATTATTTGTTTTGAATGAACTGGATGACTAGGAAAAATTCTAATCCCATTCTTAAGCTATATATCTCCTACTTATGCAAATGATGATGCAAGTATGGACTTTACAGAGGGGACTAAAGACTTGGAAATACAAAGAAATACTAGAAAATTACAGAGATATTCTACTAAAAGTAAAATAGATGCCTGTGTTCCACCCTGAGCATTTATGATTCAGGAAGATGGAAGAGGCAGTAAGTGCATTTTAAACAATAGTCCCACATGATTTTGAGGTCATTTTTAAGGTGATCAAAACAAAATATTTGTTCAAAGAGGCTATACTACTGTATTCATCATTTTAATAAACAACAGAGAAGATGTGAGATACATTCAACTAAAATATTTTGGCCTTACCCAATTTGTGCGTTATCAGTTGCAGTGAACTTAAAATTCTTCTAAGTTGTGTCTAAAACAAATTTTGATAATTAAAAAATATAGACCTCTGAAAAAATATATAGACCTTTAATCAAAATATGACTTATGTTTTCTAGGAGGTTTAATACTAAGAACAGTCAGTTATCCTGTTCTTTTAGGTTGGAATCTCAACCTAATAGAAAGCTGGTAATTGTAAATCAAAAGTCTGAATTGGCCAATACCTGCCAGGACTTTATCTTTCAAAAGGCCACATACATAAGAAAGTTGGGATACTCAGAATTCCTTCCTACGCACTTTTGTATCCTTCTATATTAGAGATAATCTACTAAAGGGACCACAGGCATTGCCAGGATTGCCTTTGAGATTTTCAGAGGGGAGAAGGCACAGAAAGAAGGTGGAGGAAAGGAATTGCATAGCATCACCATTCCTGTTGGGTCAAAATTCTCAGACAAGTGGACTGAAAAATATTTCTTGTAATATCACTACATGTTTTATTGCAAACTTAAAGCAAGAAGACTACTAGGATCTGGCATTAAAAATTATTCTGAAAAAAAATTATTCTGGTCTTGGAGTAGACACTCAGTTGGTTAAGTATCTGACTTGGTTCCCCACTCACTGGGGACTCTGCTTATTCCTCTTCTTCTCTCTCTGCCCCTTCCCCTCCACTTATGCTCTCTTGCTCTCTCTCTCTCTCTCTTGCTCCCTCAAATAAGTAAATAAATAGAATCTTTTTTAAAAAAATATTCTGGGGGTGCCTGTGTGGCACAGTTGGTTAAGCATCTGACTCTTGGTTTCAGCTCAGGTCTGAACTCAGGATCTCTCTGCTCTCTCCCTTCTGTCCCTCCCCACTGCGTGCTCTCTCTCTCTTTCCCTGCCCATCCCCTTTGTGCACTCCACTCTCACCCTCTCTCTCTTTGAAATTAATTAATTAATTAAAAAAATATTCTGGTCTGAATAAGATTTCCTCCCAGCTTTGAGAAAGGAGATAAGAAGTGTTTTATGAAACAATATTACTTCTACTGAGAATTGAGAAAGAAAATTTTTAGAAAAATAATTCTATCAGAATTTAGGTTTAAAAACAAAGCTGAAAAACTTCCAGGTTTACTCCTATAGAGATGCAAAAATGATGTCTAAGAAAGGAATATAATGCGCAGGGCCAGGAAGGTGAAATCAGAGGTGTTGGAGATGGCAGAGAAATTGGGCTGATACAGCCTCAGTCCTCAATAAATACCTTCTACACACAATCCCATAGCTGCTTCCACAACTAGACGTATAACAATTTATTCCATTGCCTTCATTCCACCTATATAACAAGGAACAAGTGTTATATAAAACTGTAATAGTTTGTTTAGTAAAGGCATGATAAACCAAATAATTTCCATCCTCACATGATGAATATTAGACAAGCCTCTCTCTCAATGTGTATATTTCTGTTGTCTTAATTATACAGTTTAGGATATATCAGGAACCGTGCTCTGGTTTACAAATAGCACCTCATTAACCATGTATTTCATCTGCCATTCACCCATTATTTTTTGGTGACAACCCAATATCTACCTATGATAATTGCATGCTGGTAATTTATTTTTAATATCTTTCAGCTGGTTTGGCTGGAATTTTAAAATAGATAATAACAGCATTGAGTCTTACAACAATGTGATTTTTTCCCTTTCTATTAGATACAAAATGACTACCTTTTGTGAAATAGAGAAATGAGAAAAAGAATTTTCTAAGACATTTGAACATATTAGAAAAAGACATTTAACAAATGATTTTTAGCTTTTGAGTGCTAAATCTGTCACCCAGTTGTTGCCTGAATGTATGTCGTATTATTTCATCCTTCTAAGTAGAACATCAATTTAGTCCCTTTTTTCAAGTAAATGAAATATTAAATAATATTAATTTCCTAGAAAACCAACCAATTTTAACTCTTACTTTTTTTTTATTTTTATTTTCACCATTTTGGTTGCTTTCTAATATACAATGGCTAGTGTTAACTAGGAGGAAAAGGTAGTAAAACAAAGAGAAATTATTAAACTATTAAGCAGGGCTGTAAGAGACATGAGGTTGTGACAATACATGTTAGAGATCTTTTGTGTGTACCATTAACAAAAATGAAGCATATTAAATCAGAAGTTTATGGATCTATTAAAGACATCATCTTTAATATCTCCTTTTTAACCAGATTTTATTCTCTTGATCAGTGCTTTAATATCTTTAGTTAAGATCTCTCTTCAGATCTCAAAACACATATATAATCGTCTGCTAACATCTCCATGTAGACATCACAGAGGCACCTTGAATTAACACAGACACATCTAAACCAGTTATCCTCCTTCTCCTCCATTGACTTCCAAATCAGTTTGAAAAAACTTTTTTTAAGGGTGATCATCTCTAATATATTTGATTAGTCCATTTCTTTAGCAACATATTTTATTGTACTTTCTGCAATACATATTTACCATTTAAAAATGTCTTCCCTGCAAGACTATGAGCTATTAATGTAAAGTGTTGTTTTCCAAACATTGTGGAAATGTGTGCTTCATGATATGTGTTTATTAATCACATTTCATATCTTTTTGAAAATTCATCCCCAAATTATAACAACAAAATCATGGTACACTCTCTAAGTGTTGAAATGGACTTTTGTGTATGTGTGTTTGTTTTAGACATTGTGCTTATATATACATTTTCATGATATTAAAATGTTGAATTATAACATATCAAAGTCATTGGAAGTTGAAAAATAATGCTAAAAATGCTTTAATGACAATTGGTAGAATGAGTGTCTGGTTTTGTTTGTAAACTCAGCATATGGAATATAGCCTTGGGATTTTCTTGTTACCAACTTCTCTTTTTTCTTTTTGGGTTATGTTCCTATATAAATGTCATGATAATGTTCAAGGCAATTACTGTAAAGAGTATTGCCAAGATGTTTCACTATATCATAATATTTATATAAATTTGAATCCCCACACTTCTGTCTTTCATAGTTTGATTTTAGTTTGTGTGAGGGCTGCAAAATAATGTTTGTCGATCTTCTTTGAAGAAAGTATAGACTTACTATTCACAGCTAAATTTAAACAGTAGGTAAGAGCCAGCCACTTTATAAATTAAAAACAACCTTTCATTTAATAGGAATCTGTAGAAAATTGGTAGATATAAGATCTATTTGTCGTTAAGTTTCTTTTCAAAATACAATTGAGTCTATTTGCCTCATCACTCAACTTTATTAGTATTATAAGAGAATTATTAGCAATTTGTCTTTCATGTAAACACTAATATTTTTGTGATACATGAATATTTGTTTCTGGGATAGTCTACTACTGAGCTTCCTCTATACTTTAGACAATGAATGGTATTTTTTTGACTTGGTAGTTAGGCAAGAAACCTTATTTTGCAAAAAAATACCTATACCAAGAAACAACATATGCCTCAGAGAGAAGTTAATTGTATGAAAGAATTATTCTTTGACTTTCTAACAACACAAGGAGAAAACAAGACAATCAAAATTATTTTTCAGATTAATGTTTTGTACTGGTATATTTCCATTACTTCTTCAAGCATATTTCTTTTACCATTGAGATTGCTTCAAAGTTTCTTAGTACCTCTCTTAAGGATTTTATATTGTTTGGGTTTGTATTTTATATTATATTACAGAGAATTTAAACAGGTGTAGAGTAAATTAGATTGCCTAACAAATTCCTGTGTATCCTTCCCCAAAATGCAAAAATTATCTCTGTTTATAATTCTTGTTCCTCTGTAAATCCTTCCACTTCCTACTTCCTAACATGGCAACAATGGTAATGACGATGATGATTATAGTGATTTGGGGGGGACTAGCATGTACGCCTATTGAAATGCACCAATTGTAAATGTACAATTTTGAAAAATGGATGCCCCTGTAAAGGACATAGGTCTATCACATTTCTGTCTTCCTAGAAATTTTCCCCATCCTTTTACAGCCAATCTAGCCATCAGAGGCAACCACTCTTCAAATTTTCCAATCAGATTACTATTGTCTGTTCCAGGACTTCACATAAATGTAATTATATATTATGTATCCTTTTGTCTATGGCTTTTTTTCTTTAGTATTTTTTCTGTGAGATTCTATGTTGATGTGTATTACTAGTTCATTCTTTGTCATTGCTGAGTAGTGTTCCATTTTATAAATACGCAAAAATGTATTTAATTCCTTCCTTTATTGATGATTGTTTGGGTTGTTTCCAGTTTTCATCTATGTATAAAACCACAAGTTTCATTCTTGAGCAAGACTTGCTGTGGACACATGTTTTTATTTTTCTTGGATAGACAATTAAAAATGAAATTGTGGGGTCAAAAGTAGGTGTGTATTTAACTTATCATGAAACTACCATATCATTTTTTCAAATCACTATGTCATTTTATTTTCAAAGCATGAGACACTGGTTCTCCACATTTCCACCAGCATTTCATGTGGTTAGTCTTTTTACTTTTAGCCATTTTGATAGGTGTGTAATGGGATTTCATGGTGATTTTAGTTTACATTTTCTTAACCAATGGTATGCAATTTTTCTCGTGCTTTTGGCTATTTTTATCTTCCTTTGGGAAATATCTGTTCGAATATTTGCCCATTTTTATTTGTATTTTTCTATTACAATATTATTGAGCTAAAGAAGTTTTTGATACATATATTATAGATACAGGTCCTTTGTCAGATATGTTTTGCAAATATTTCCTGTCAGTCTTTAACTAGCCTATTCATTTTTCTCTTACTGGTGTCTTTTAACAATCTGACATAATGTTAAGTAAATGGTTTTTTTTTTTTTAATTTTTTCAGTGTGTTTAAGAAATCTTTACCAAATTAAAAAAGAAAAAGAAAGAAAATCTCCTATGTTTCCCTCTAAAAGCTTTATAATTTTGGCTTTTATGGGATGCCTGGCTGGCTCAGCAATTGAGCTTCTATAATTTTGGCTTTTATGGAATGCCCAGGTGGCTCAGCAGTTGAGTTGGTACCTTCAGCTCAGAGCGTGATCCCAGATTCTGGGATTGAGTCCTACATCAGCTCCCTGCGAGGAGCCTGCTTCTCCCTCTGCCTATGTCTCTGCCCCTCCCTCTCTGTCTCTCATGAATAAATAAATAAATAAATAAATAAATAAATCTTTTAAAAAAATGGCTTTTATATTTTTTTCATTTTTCAATTGCTTCCTTCTCATATATGGAAATATACTTGATTTTATATATTCATCTTATATCTTGAGACCTTGCTAAATATTTATCAGTTCTAAAAATTGCTCATATTTAATTTTTTATTGCTATGTAAACAATCTTATATGTGACAGAGACAATTTTATATTTTCTTTCAAATCTGTATGCCCTCTATTTATATATATGAGCACTATTTAATGTTATTCAGTTTACTTATAGAAAATATTTGATAACAGTTTTAAACAAATGTAAATCTATAAAAATTCTGAGAGCTATCTTGGAGCTATCCGTAGAATTCTAGTATTCCAACTTTGTCCAATCATTCCTTTGAAGCTCTATAGGCACATTAAGTACTAAATAATAGTGAAATATTGATTGAATAATGTTATTTTATTTGCACACAAAAATCAAAGTGTTTTTAAATTCAATCTATTAGGCCAGCATTTAGGACATATAGTTCAGAGTACCATTTTATTTTTTGGAACTTGCTTCAGCAGATGAAATTGATCCACTTTATTCTTTTCCAAAGTTGTTCCCCACAGATACAGCTTCTGTGGGAATAAAGAATTTAGTAATCTTAAATCTTAGGAATCCAAAATGCCAATAGTATCGAAGTTGAGAAGCTCTGCTGTAATGGAAGTTATCCAGAGGCTTAAGGAGATTAGGATGTTAGACACTGGATTTATCATGGAAGGCTGTTCACCCATTCACTAAGTCTATGCCCTGGAAGGGTTTAGAAGAAACTCTTTTTACTGCTTATAACAATGAGAAATACATTTGTGAGGGAAACTGCAGTATCCTTGTAAATCTCCATGGTGACTATTCTCTGTATACCAGAAAGGACAAAGGGAGCTGCTATTATCAAAATACTCTCCCTGAATTCAGGGAGAATGATGAAATTCCAGAATGGCAAGAACTTAGTGGTAACACTTAACTGCCAAAAAAAAAAAAAAAAAGAACATGGTTATCATAATAAGCACCAGAATTAAGGACAGCATCAGAATATTTTGACCTGCATAGATCTTTAGCTTTGACCAATTTATCATGTCTCTAGAACTGAAATAGGTGGGCACTCCACTAAAGTCTTATTTAATTTATATATAGAAAAGGTCTAGGATAGCCTGGGTAGCTCAGTGGTTTCGCACGGCCTTCAGCCCAGGGCCTAATCCTGGGGACCTGGGATGGGGTCCCACGTTGGGCTCCCTGCATGGAGCCTGCTTCTCCCTCTGCCTGTGTCTCTGCCTCTCTTTCTGTGTATCGCATGAATAAATAAATAAAATCTTAAAATAAAAAATAAATTATTAAAAAAAAAGGTCTAGATCTGGCGAACAACTTGTATCACCACACGAGATAGTCATAGCCCTTCCAGAATCCCCACAGACTTTAGTAGTTTACATACCTAGAGCCCATTAAATGAAAGAGAATTAGGGGGGATGCCTGGATGGCTCAGCGGTTGAGCATCTGCCTTTGGCTCAGGGCATGATCCTGGGGTCCGGGATCAAGTCCTGCATGGAACCTGCTTCTCTCATTTCCCTTTCTGCCTCACTCTGTGTGTCTCTCATGAATAAATAAATAAAATCTTTAAAAAAGAAAAAAAAAGGAAGAAAGAGAATTAGGATCCACTTGAGGATATCCTAATACAAATCCAAAAATTTGTACTGCAAATTTTCTTTTTTGCCTCTCCAAGTTTACTGAGGTAGCTGCACATTAGAGAGATGGACTAATCAGCATTTCAGTTTACTGGTCATTGGTTCTGAACTGACACTAATTCCTCGGGGACTCAAAATGGTATTATGGTCCAACAGTCAAAATAAGGACTGACAGACATCAGGTGATCAATGGGAATTTTTCACTCAACTGCAGAGTGTTTTACTGTTTCTTATATCATGCATTCTTAACAGTTAGGTTTTTCCTACCATTCAATTTTCCAGTTAAATGTCTATCTTATGAATATTATCTTCCACAATATCAATATTACAACTATTTCCCACAGGCATCAATGTTGAATTGATAATTTTAAAATGATATCCTCCTCCACAACTATGAACATACATGCTCACTCATAGCAGATTCATCTTAAGAACACAAAGTGTTGTCAAAAGTAATTCTATTTGCTTGAAACAAACAAGCAGCAAATAACCTCCCTTCAGATTTTATTTTCTTTTAGATGTTTCAAGAGTAATGATTATTAACATAGATCCTCTGTTGAATCCTCAGATGATTTGTTTTGTTGGTTCCCAAGTGTAAATAGAATAAAAGAATAGCTAAAGCATGAATCTTTAGAGTCTCAAAAAATTGTCTTTTATCTAATGACACATGCTTTAAAAATTCATCTAGTGTCCTAAAACTATAAATATTATCTTGCTTTCTTTGATATAAGGGAAAACTTCTATATGGAGCATATATTTCTGTTTGGTATTTTTCCAAATCATAGTTAAACTGTTGCATTGTAGCTACTGGTTTTATATTCCATCCTAATAAATGCAACCACAGAAGCATCAAGTGTGTAGAAAATATGGCTGCTTTTCCACAGTTAATGATATCAGTAGAAGTAAGTGAGTCCTCTGGGGAGAAGCAGGCAATCCACTCCCAGGTTTCAGAGATAGATTATTGAACAAAGAAGCCAGTCGTGAGATAAGAATAGAGAAGCACTAGTTAGTTCAGTCTCTAAATCTACTCAATTCCGGTAACAAGGCTTTTTATTTGGCATGAAGAGAAGGATATCCTACAATACTACTAATCATGTTAAATCACAAGTATCTATTCACATCTTAGACAACTTGGTTCAGAAAGCAGTTTTCCTGCCATTTACCACTGCAGAGAAGCAAGTGTTCATGACTTGAGAGGGGCTAAGACCAAAAAGTGGCCAGACAGAGGAAGGATTGGGGCCAGGGCCTCTTGGAGCACCTTGATTCCAGCAGGCAGATTGCCACATGTCAGAGAGGAACATGAGAAAAGAGTGGGGGGAACAAAACACACTGGACTTCTTCAACTTTGCCGAGGGCTCATTACATGTCTTTGACTGTAGTGATAGAATACACTTACCTGGGAAGCTTTGTGTCCCATCTCACAGAATTATTGTTATTTTTTTAAAGATTTTACTTATTTATTCATAAGAGACAGAAAGAGAGAGGGGGGGGCAGAGACACAGGCAGAGAGAGAAGCAGGCTCCATACAGGGAGCCTGATGTGGGACTTGATCCCCGGCCCCCAGGATCAGGCCCTGGGCTAAAGGCGGCGCTAAACCGCTGAGCCACCAGGGCTGCCCTCATTTCAGAGAATTAAATCAGAATCTCTACAAGCAAGGCCCAGTCATTAGGATTTTTAAAAGCTCCTTGGTGAACCTAAAGCACAGCTTGGCTTAAGAGCTCCTGGGCGCAGTTGTGGTCATGTTACCCTTAGAGACTTGTCCTTGAGAGAGTAAGTGCAACAAATGACAGCTACCACTAGAACATTTGGATAATTGTGTCTCCTCCTCCCTCTAGATTAGGATTGGCTTGTCTCTCAAAGAAGCAAATTTTGGCCTGGAGCTAAGGGTTTTAGGCTTTCTTAATTGTTCTAAGGTGAGCCTCACTTTTCTGTTTCAATATTTCATCTCACTATGCAGTACTACCTTTAAAATACATAGTGGATCCAGTTTGACTTTTTTTTTTTTTTTTACCATCCAGCTTTCTGAGTATATTTTCTAGTATTTTCTGAAATCAAAACTAATAATAGAAGATACCACTATATCCTCTAATTTATTAGTTAGCCACCTTATGGACCAATAGTAAACATAACATGGCAGACAACATGCAACAAGACCTCAAGGGTGGTTTAGGATAACAGCGGAAATCCAACCAGACCAATGCCAGTATCTAAGGCATTTGGAAAAGTCTAAGACAAAAAATTCTCCAAGCGAATGTCTGGTAGGAAGGAAAAAAGAGAGAAAGATGAGCTATTGCAGCCACAGAACACAAGGAGCATAAGAAGGATGGGGGATTTAGGACTGTGACATTTGTATGTGTAGATATAGCAGAAGCCAAGCTACCAGGGCTACATAAGACAGGTGCTGCATCCCAGGAAGTAGTTCTAAAGGAGACAGATTACTAAAATAGGCCTTTAGAGTAGGCAAGGAGATAGATTTGGGGTAGAGCAGTATGTTAATCAGGCAAAGGTATTGTCTGCAATGGAGTAATCCAAAATTAAAATAAAATCCAGAGTTTGAAGAATTCCACTAAAAACATAGCCTTGATTTTTTTTGTAGTTTTAGCCATTTTGTAATTTTGGCCATAATGTAGAACCTAAGAGTACAATCTCTGGAGCCCAGAATACCTGAATTTAAATTCCAGAACTGCTTTTTTTTTTTTTTTTTAACTCATTTTAACTTATTCCTTATCTGTAAAATGAATGAAGCAACATACCAATCTCCTGTTATTTTTTTTAATTTTTATTTATTTATGATAGTCACACACAGAGAGAGAGAGAGAGAGGCAGAGACACAGGAAGAGGGAGAAGCAGGCTCCAGGCACCGGGATCCCGGGTCTCCAGGATCGCGCCCTGGGCCAAAGGCAGGCGCCAAACCGCTGCGCCACCCAGGGATCCCAATCTCCTGTTATTTTGACATAAATAACATTTTAAAATTTAAGCATATCTGAGGATTAAAATGGTCTAAAGACATGGTACCAATCTCCTTTTATTATCTTTAACATGTCTCTAAGTTTTTCCCTTCCCTGGGGACAAAAAGACCAAAAAAAAGAAAAAAGAAAGAAAGAAAGAAAGAAAGAAAGAAAGAAAGAAAGAAAGAAAGAAAGAAAGGAAGGAAGGAAGGAAGGAAGGAAGGAAGGAAGGAAGGAAGGAAGGAAGGAAGGAAGGAGAAAAAGAAAAGAAAGAAGAAAGAAAGAAAGAAAGAAAGAAAGAAAGAAAGAAAGAAAGAAAGAAAGAAAGAAAGAAAGAAAGAAAGAAAGAAAGAAAGAAAGAAAGAAAGAAAGAAAGAAAGAAAGAAAGAAAGAAAGAAGCTTTTTAAAAAATTGCTAACAAGTTTGAAATTCTATACTATATTGCCCAATTCAGGGCTCTCAGGCATTAAAGACACTTTGGTTGCTGTGATCTATTTTTCCATAGGCAGGGTCCATAGGGAGTTCATCTTCAGGTTTTATTATTTCTTACGAAAAAAATACAGGCTCAGTCTTTAGTATCTAATGTAATCATAGATTTGTCTATATCTTGGAGCAAATATATGAAGAATATTTTAGATAGGAGAAGAATTTGCTATCTTATTTTGCTCAAACTAAAAAAATAAAAATAAGTGGCAGGCTCTTTCCATTCTGAAAACAAATCCTACAGTTTGCCTTTTAGTCACATTTAGTGAACAGAGATATATGCAGAACATTCTGTCCTTCAAGCTCAAATGGCCTATTTCAATTTGTATAGATCTACTTTGGTTACAAAATTAGCATTCACTCCTCACAGGCACACACACACTTTTTCTTAAAACATGAGGATAAAATCTCAGGAACCTAGCTGTATGATCCTGTATTGCAAATTGTTAAAACTTCATATTACACAATGTCTCAACATCCCCACAAGCAGCCTGTGAGCAAACCCCACCCAGGTGACCGGTGGTAGTGAAATGATAAGGCTTGACCCTGCCACAAGTTTCCCTTCTTGCTCTCCCCTGTGTCCTAGGGACATTCAAATATACCAACAAAATCCCTTCATGCATTTTGCTTTTGTACTCCCCCCTGACTGCCACAACACCACTTGCCCATGGGTCCCCATTCTTTTTTGGGCTCCTTGAATTTCCTCCTATGTGGCCCCTCTCCACGGTGTGCTATTCCTTTCTCTTCTAGAACCCTGAGTATAATAAATCTCTTTCACTTTCATAGCTTCTCCACGGTATTATTTCATGTCTGCATCAAACTAATCATCAAACAACCCTGTGATTAAGTAACATTATTATTCCTCACCACACCGATCCCCACCCTCCGCTTCATCGAGGAGCTGAGTCCATCTGGTGAACACCCCTTCCCTGCATTCCTTTCCTACAGGTCCTCTCCAGCTGTCTACTGTTATTCCATGGTTTCCAGTTTCAAGAGATGAGATAAAGCAACAGTGGCCAACAGTGAATTCATCAGCTTGGCTCTAAGTTCAGTATCTCCAGAATCTCTTTTGCCCTGTATAATATGACTCTTTCTTGCAGAATTACTGTAAATTATTATGCTAAAAGAACATCTCATTTCTCCACTGTGAGTTGAATTTAAAACAAGTCATTTCTTTTATTTTAACTTAGTGTCCCGCCCTGGAAAGCAAAATAAAAACCCTGGCCTGCTACATGAAACAGGGGATTCAATCATTTACTCATTTATTTTTGTTAGAACACAATAAATAATGAAATACTCTAACACATTTTGCCTCATGTCATAAATATTAATAGTGCACATTCCAAGGAGTCAGATAAACATAGATACATAATAAACAACTTATGATCTTAATACTTTAATAGCAGAAATTATTTCTGTCGTTTTTAGTGTATTGATTGACATTCTGAACTCATTAACAAAATGTTTTGTGCTCTGAACTCATGTTTCCATCAAAAATGAAAACAAAATATAACAATATGAGAGCAAAAGCTTGGGGCACATTTAGATGTGAAGAGTTACTTAATAGCTCATCTAAAGTTCAGTACTAGTATATACTGCTTCCTTCTATGAGAAAAAAATGGAGGAAAATAAGTAATATTTTATTTTTTTATAAAGAAAGACATAAAGGAGAAAAAATTAGCTAGAATTTTAGAAGTACCCATTTTTTTAGCATTATTTTCCAGCTATAAATTGTTCAAACAAAATTTCTTCAAGACTGGATTTTTTTATAGATCATTCACACTGGACAAATAATAGGCTGTGTTAACAATTTTAATCTATAAGGCATTAATTTTTTATTTTAACATACTGTGCCTTTTCAAGTACTTTGAAATAAACCATTACTATAAAAAATTTTTTAACAGCCATATTCTATGGCCTTTATTTAATCTAATAAACTAGATCAACTCATTTATTCATTCAACAAATAATTACAAATCATCTGCTGCTATGCCTGGTATTATCCTTTATCTAATACTTCAATGATGCATTATTGGGCTTCAAGATGCTGCCTGGGGCTAACCCAAAAAATCGTAAATTGATAGATAAATCCAAATTTTCAATCAACAATTTAAAATGAGATAAAAGACCGTGCATTTGTGCTGCCCTGATAGCACTCCCTAGATAAGTTTACAGAGTTCAATCAGGTAGACCCAAAAATTTCTGTTATAGCCTATCAGAGTAAGTCCTTCGATTGATCATAGGGCAGAGCTGTATACAGACTCTTTATTTCAAGCTCAAATTGCTTCTTTCAAACCACACATTAGAGGAGGAAAACAGGGAATGTTTGATAGATCTACTTTAAGTCATTTTCCCCACCCACCTGTAAAAACCCACAACTTCGCAAAGTGTACTTCTGTGATCTCTTCCTTTTCTCTTATTCCACAGCTGTCCACATTCCTTACTGGTGACACATTACTTCTATAGATTACTTAATATTTCCATTGGATCCTCATCCTAGGAATCATGCTGTTTTCATAAGATGACTTTGTCAATTGCTATTCTGATCTATTATGTGGTTATTTTATTTTATGTGTCTCATACTTTTTTTTGAGTGACAGAGGGATTCATAGTAAGGTATATTTCATTTATTTTTTGCTCCAAAGAACTACATACAACCCCTATTTTCTAAATGTGGTAGCTGAAAATCAGAGGGATTAATAAGACTAACACACAGATGTTAGTAAAATGAAGTGGAATTAGACTCAAATTATCCTTATTTGAGTTTAATTATTTCTCTTTACTTCTTGATGCTTCTTCTACAGTATGGTGGGTATGTGAAAACCCATAGAATAAATGATATGTAGAGATGAGAAAGAACCCAAATAGAATAGCAAAGTGAGAGTTCATCACTAGCAGCATGAGCCACCCCAGGCCAGCACACCTGCTAAGGAGGAGTAAAAGATCAAAGACCCCCTACCTTTTTTGGCCTGCAGGCTCATAAAATTTCTCCACAATAGAGCCTATGTTTCCTTTCAGGCGTATTGGTCATTTTAATTCAACCTCTACAGGGGTATTGGGAAGCAGCTGATCTCCAAGGTTTTGAAGCTTTTAGAAATTCAAAAACTCCATTGCCAGTTTGGATGGTTGGCAAGTTCTGAGTAAGAACTAGCTCACTCCCGACAATTTATCAATCATGTAAACTAACGGCACACCTTATGCTAAGAGCAGGACAATAATAAATCAATGGGAAGGACATTACCAAGAGCAGGTTCTGCTTCTGCAAATATATGTTATGCTTACTACAAATCTATACAAAAAAGATTTACAACCACTTTGTATATTTTAGGAAATTCTAAAGAAATGTGACAATACAACCTAAAGTTTAGATGTTGCTTTGCTTTCTGTCTTTATTCTCAAGTTATTTATTTAATTTAAAACAATGTTTTTGGCTAGAGCTTCGTGTTTCAGAAGCTTTGTGTAATGTACAAAGGCATTATTTTTTTGGCAAAAAATAAAAATGGAGAAGAATTGTTTAGGAATGAATATTGTAGTTATTCCAAAGAAAGTACAAATTAATTTATAACTTAAGAATTTTTAATTTGCAGATTCTTAATACTCACTATCTTGCAGAGTCATAAATGTATTAGTAGTAAAAAACAGTTGAGCCAGATTAGCAAAGAAATTTGGCTGCAGTAAAAATTTGATGCTCACAGAGGATCTGCTGTTGTTTAGATTTCAACAAAATATCACTCTGTTTCACAAAAAGACAGTCTCTGTCTTTCTATCATGGAACCTTGACTTATGTGAAAAATAAATTTTACCCCAATACAGAAATTTATAATAAATGTTAATTATGTGGTAGTATAGTTTTTGATAAATTATAAATGATGTATAGAAATTACAGAACTTGTTTTTAGTAAATATAGCAAGAACTTAAACACCTCTCTTCCATATCAAGGTCAGGTAAGAAAAAGAAAGGAAAGGAAGGAGTAATGGGCTGAAAGATGGGGAGATAAAGTTGAAAAACAAAGCATAAGATGTTAAAAAAGAGAGAGAAAAAATGAGAGAAGGAAAATAATCAGATGACTGGAAGGAAAAAGGACTATATATAAAGAGTCCCATGTTTGAGGAGAGGAAGATAAATACCACCACTAGAAAAATCATGACTCCCCCAGGTATCTGGGCCAGGGCAGGTTTACTAATCTTCTTGCCCTGGTCCATCAAAGAAGACTGGTCTTCTTCTCATATCATTCATCAAAATCTCCTGACTCTAGCCAGATTTCTTCAATTTCCAAATCTAGATATTTTCCTTGAGATTCTCTTCGTTGCCTGTTTGGACAAAAATGCTTATTTCCTCTCCAGTGATGACAATTTGTCAAGCTCAGGAGCCAAAAAAATATGACTCCCAACTTTAATTTGCTGTAACCCCAAATACTGTTACATTGTAAGCCACTCCACTGCCTCTACTGATAAAAGTGATTCCTAGAAAATATCATCTATGATTGGCTTTTTCTGCTGTATGTGACCTACAGAGAGCATCAGATCCCCATTGGGACACTCCTATCATGAAACAAATGTTTATATGTGTATAGATCACTAAAGTAGGATCATCCTCAATGACTGAATCTTTGCTTCTGAAAACTCCCTGTGATACTAGAATATAGTTCAAGATGTTTGGAATGCACAGTCTTGGAATAGGATTACTGGGAGGAGAAAAGATGGAGAGTAAGCATAGGTTGGTCACATTTTTTTTTTTTTTTTTTTTTTTGCCAATTGAGATATTTTATTTTCAAGAATGTAAATTTTTCATTGCATACTCCTGCTTATTGGCATCCAGTCCTCTAAGGTGAAGTCTCAAATACTCATATACTTAATATGAGTCTCAAATACTCATATACTTAATATGACCTCACAGGCCCTGCAGGATGTGGCCCTTGGTTGACATCCCAGACCATTTCTATCTGTACAATACATTGTTCTCTTCATTTCTGTCTAGGATCTGTGCACATACATGCTGAGTCCTTCACATGAAAATGTGCTTCCCTTCTTTTGCCACATTCTCCAGAGTCCAGTTTAAATATCACTTCTTCACAGAGCTAAAATATCACTTCTAGACATTACCTCATCTCTGTTCAGATTAGTCAGGCTTCCTTTATTACATATTGTGATAGAACCATGTACTTTTCCTTCATAGCATTTTGAAACAGTACAGTGTGTGTGTGTGTGTGTGTGTATGCATGAGAAATTAGATAATGTCTGTTTCTTACTTAAATTACACGCTCCATGAAGAAAGAAATCAAGTCTGATATCTTCATCATTGTACTCCTATTGTCTTGGGAATAATTCACATATGGTAGATGCTAAAAATAACTTGTTGAATGACCAAAGCAGTGAATTAATTCTTTACAGATTAACCATTACTGCCACTTTCAACTCCTTATAAAAGCTCATTTAGCACCAAGTAATAAATAAGAACTTAATCCTAGCACAAAAGAGTTTAAAACTAAAATTCAAACAGCTCAACAAAAAAATTTATTTATATTTTTCATCCTATTAACTAGGGAAATCTTAATTATGTACTTGAAATTAATCTAATATCTATTTTTTTCTGCACTTAGGGATTGATTGTTCCAGATACAAGATGTAGTCCTTTCAAAAGAATATACAATTCTTAGGACATTGGCTGTAAATATCCCGAAATGGCATAGGAACCAGTTTTCATTAGGCCAGGATCCTGCTTCCTAGTGATAAGAACTATATGTAAAAGGAATCAATCCTGTCATAAATTTCTAATAGTAGATAAAAGAAGTTTTGATTTTATACTGCAAATTTGTTACTTCCTCAGATTGCGTCCATAATTTCCCTAGGCCTGTTTTGTCTTGTTACTTGACACCAAAAGTTAGAGTGTGTGTTATTTATTTATTTATTTATTTATTTATTTATTTATTTATTTATTTATTTATTCATTTGTTCATTTATTTGGGTGGGTGTAATGGACACTGGAAAACTAAGATGTTAAGCCTCAAGCATGGATTTCTACAGTAAAATTTAATTAAACTTTCAGATTGAACATGATGTAGGAAATATCATATGCCAGGCTGTATACCCCAATAAAATGACAAAAAACATGCATTTGGTGTGGTTATTGAGCTACTGTATCATTACGTCTTTTGTGGTTCTACTGTTAAGAAGTAGAATGAATATTTGACGGTTTTAGCCAACTGGCACTACCTTCCAATGATGTAGTTTATTTTCAATTGACTTCCAATCTGTCATGGTCAAAGAAGTTCAGACATCATACAACAACAATTAAACTCAAGAAAATATAAGCTACACATACTTAAAAATACAATCAGCCATTTATGTCATGTTTAAATATTACTATAAACATGTAAACCAGAGCATTGTTATAAACATTAATATTAATCAATCTATCTTTCCCACATTAAAAAAAATAACACTTTATGGGCAGCCTGGGTGGCTCAGTGATTTAGCGCCGCCTTAGGCCCAGGGCGCGATCCTGGAGACCCCGATCTAGTTGCGAGTTGGGCTCCCTGCATGGAGCCTGCTTCTCCCTCTGCCGGTGTCCCTGCCTCTCTCTCTCTCTCTCTCTCTCTCTCTCTCTCATGAATAAACAAATAAAATCTTTTAAAAAACCCAAAACACTTTATGTTTTAATATATTCTTGTAACATGATACTATTTTGGGGATTCGCAATAACGATTTCAGAAGATCGTTCATATATTTAGATAATAACCAAAAAGGGAGTGAAAGATGCCTAATATTTAAAGCTTTAGAACACTTATGTCTTAAATATCCTGACATATAATCTATCACAATGCAAGTAGCTTACCAATTGCTAAAAGCTCACCAATGCTAAAAAGGACCAAGATAATAAAGGAATTCTAAAATCTATCCACTCATCACATAAAAGGATCTCTAATCTATTTGGATGTTGTACCCCCACGAACAGATAATTATTTTTAATAGAAGTGGTTCTATGGACTCTAAGAACTAGTGAGCTGACAACAGTGATAGTACTGTGCTAATAACCTGCCCTCAAATTTGTATTTTAGATTACTGGAATGAGCAGTATTTCTCTCTCCTGGGATTTAACATTCGGTTCTTGTGCTGATGCTGTGGGTTTTGCTATAACTTTTGTTTCCCATTTGGTATGAGTCTAATTACAAGAGAACTCACAAAAATAATTTTACTGAAGAGAAGACACTGATCATAGCAACCTAAATATGAGATCATTTTATTCAGGCATTTATAAATCATCTCTTGAATGACTGCAGGGTTAAGAGCAGAATGCATTTGCTGATTGTGGTTAATGGTCAATCCATATTTGTCATGTCTGTGTTCTCATCGTATGCCTTTGGATCTAAAGCCCGAAGTACGTTGAAATGTTTCAAATTACGTACATTAATGTATTTTAAATCCATATTCTTATCAGTAAATGCACAGAAATTCTAGCAGCAGTCTCCCTGATGATAAACATAGAAATAATCTAATGAAATTCTACCAAAATAGGAGTTTCAACAAACAAATGAGTTTAGAATTAATACTATGTTGCTGAGGAAGAATTGGAACATTAAACTATTAATTTAATTTTTGGACACTGATGAACAATTTCATTATGTAATCATTAAGAAAGAATAAAATTAAATTAAAATTAATGACTGTTTAAAGATTTAAATTAAGAGGTACAGTTAAAAAGATGTCAAACAAAATATTTAAGCAAATAATACTAGCCAGTGAAAAAAATTTCCTAAAAACATCAAAAATGCATTCAGAGAAATTAAAAAATAAACATTAAAACAAGCCTAATTGCTAAGCTAATTTATGTTTTGAAAATTGTTTTCAATTTCAGTATTATTTTAGAAAAACAACAAATGAATGTTAATTACCTGTAAGAATAAGGAAATTGTCACATTGATTTATTCTCATATATCATTCCCTAAAACATTATTTTCTGAAAGCAAGGGTGTTTTAATATTCATTATTTGTATCTTTGCCTCCCATAATAACTGAGGTATAATTGAAAATATTTTTGCTATTTTTTTAACACTATTGGAAACAGACTGGCTAACTAGCCTCTCTGAAATCAACATTTTGAGTCATGCATATCCCAGTTTCTCTTGAATGACATTCTTTTAAAGTCAAGTTATTCTTTCTCTTTATTCCATTTTTTGGAAAAATTATTAATCCATTCCACGAATTTGCATTTCCATTTTGGTTGGTTAACTTGTCTTTGAAAGTTGAATGAAACCTTTATTCTACTGTTTAGAGATTAGATTTATTCTTCTTAGACAGGTTTTCTTTTGTTTTGTTCTTAATACACCTTTCATGACTCTTATTCTAAATCAAAGATTCCTTATCATTCATCTATAAACTTATAGTAATGTCTTCTTCACTCCAATTATCCTTATTTGCCTTTCTCTGATATTACTTTGCTACTAATATATTCTGGGCAAAATAGTTAAACTACATTTTATTAAAAAGTGGAACATAAATTTCTTTTTGTTTCAATATCCTTCTGGTTTATTCCCAAATATTGTTGTGGCATATCAATGTATTTAATTAATAAAAATTGCAGGGTGAATCTGGTTTTTAAAACAGTCATCATTTTCTTGTGCGCTCACACCTGTGCATTTGTGTGTGTACCACATCTCTATCAGTGGACACTTAGGTTGCTTCCATGACTTGGGTATTGTAAATAATGCTGCAACAAACATAGGGGTGCATATATCTTTTTGAATTAGTGTTTTCATTTTCTTTGGGTGAATATCCAGCAGTGGAATTACTGGATTGTGTGGTATTTTTATTTTAACTTTTTGAGGAACCCCCACACTATTTTTCACAGTGATTGAACCAATTTACATTCCCACCAATAGTGCATGAGGGTTCCTTTTTCTCCACATCTTCACCAACGTTTTTATCTCTTGTCTTTCATGTTAGCAATTCTGACAGGTATAGGGTGATATCTCACTGTGGTTTTGATTTGCATTTCCCTGATGATGAATGATGTTGTGCATCTTTTCATTTGGCCATCTGTAGGTCTTCTCTGGAGAAATGCCTATCTAGGTCCTCTGGATTTTTAAATAAGATATATATATATATATTGGTGTTGGGTTGTAGAAGTTCTTAACACATTTTGGAACCTAACTCCTTATCAGATAGGTCATTTGCAAATATATTCTCCCATTCAGTAGGTTGCCTTTTAGTTTTGTTGATTATTTCCTTGCTATGCAGAAGTTCTTTACTTTTATGTAGCCCCAAGAGTTTATTTTTGCTTCTGTTTCTCTTGCCTTAGGACCCATATCTAGAGGAGATCTTGCCATTTTTTACAGGAATGGATCTAGAGGGTATTAATGTTAAATGGAATAAGTTAGATGAAAAGACAAATACTATATGATTTCACCTCATATGCAGAATCTTAAAAAACAAAACGAATAAACGAACTATTAAAAGGCAGAATCACACCTATATATACAGAGAACAAATTAATGGTTGCCAGAGGAAAGGGGGATGAAATGCACAAGACTAGAGATCCCTGGGTGGCACAGCGGTTTAGCGTCTGCCTTTGGCCCAGGCGCGATCCTGGAGTCCCCGGATCGAGTCCCGTATCGCGCTCCCGGCATGGAGCCTGCTTCTCCCTCCTCCTGTGTCTCTGCCTCTTTCTCTCTCTATATATATGTCTATCATGAATAAATAAGTCTTTTAAAAATCAATCCTTAAAAAAAAAAAAGAAATGCACAAGACTGTATGAAAAAGAGTGGAAGATACAGCTTTCCAGTTATACAATGATAGGTCATAGGAACAAAAGGGACAGCACGGAAAATATAATCAATGATACTGTAACAGTATTTTATGGGGACAGATGGTAAATACACTTGTGAGCAAAGCATAATGTCTATGTTGAATCACTACATTGTATATCTGAAGCTAATGTAACATTGTATGTCAATCATGTAATCAAAAAATTATGGTAGTATAAAAAAGGAAGAATTAGGAAAGCTTCCTGGTGGAGGTGGCTACTAATTGGAGTTTTTAATTACAAGAGTGGTATGCATTGTGCTTGAAGCATTCATTTTGTAAAATGGTGATAATACCTACATCAGAGACTTGTTTTGAGGATTAAAACAAGATAATATCTGTGGAGTGCTTTGCTCACTGCCTAGCCTATTGGTCCCAAAAACAGTACCTGGCACATGCATGGAAAGTATGGGATATGATACTTATGGTGGCAATGGCAATAGTCAGATTTGGAGAAGAGGATTCCAGATGTTGGAAGAAACCTAAGGAAACATTTTGAAAACTGCAAAGTGTTTCAGTTAAGGATTAGAGAAATTTGTTGTAGCTAGACCATACTATAGAAGAAACTGATTAATTCAATCATATTTAGTAAAGTAATAACATCATGTTATAATGTTTCAGAAGTGGCACATTATGGAGAAAAAGATCAATAGATATTCAAGGAAAAGAAAATTTATTGGAACCAAACTTAAATCCACAAAAAAATAGTAAAATACTTTTAATATTACTAATACTTTTTAAGTCAATACTTTTAATTCCGGTCCACAGTCTCATTTATTTTTTTCATAAATGAGCAGTTAAGAATTATAAGGTTAAGTTACAAAAGAAATTGTGCATGGACATGTATGTGTACATTCTGCAAAATGGGAACATAACAGTACCTACTTCATATGTTTATTATAGAGATTAAGTAAGTTAATCACTATAAAGTACTCAAAACAGTGTTGGACACATAGTAACTTTTTCCATAAACATTAGCTACAATTTATAATGGTGCATTAAATATTCATTAAATTATCCCAAACTTCCATATTATGAAATGCATATAAGCAATTATATAGACTTTTCATTGAAATATTTGTAATTATTTTGTGGCCCATCAGCTTCACAGAATTTTTGCTTTGCTTTCCATGCTATGAGTATTTCTATGATATCTGGTTTCATTAAGACATGATCTGTGCCTATTTAAACCCCACGTACTCTTCAAGGTACATCTAAATGCTACTTCTTCCATGAGTTTTTATGCTTTCAACCCCAACATCCTCCTCAACCACTATCAGTAGCACAATGTCATTCCTAACCCATTAGGAAAAAATATATTCATTAGATGGTCTCATTCAGTTTTCTCTTCCCTTTTAGCTCCTAATTTGATTAGAAAATTCCTTGGGATCAATAGTCACTTCCTATCTCATTTTTGTATTTCTGATAATAATGAGCTGTCCTTTGGTGGACAAAATCTTGTAAATAAGACTGTTTTATGTTTAGTATAATTAACATGATTGACTTTCAGGAAGAGCAGCTGAAAACAACAATAGCAGAACCAAATTTTAACTGGAAGGGAGCAGGTTTTCATTCTGTAAAGAAACACACACACACACACACACACACACAAACATGTCAGGCCATCTGTTGAGGACTGAATCATTTTCCCCCAACATTCATATGTTGAAGTGCTATTCCTCAATGCCTCAGAGTGGGACTGTGTTTCAAGGTACGGCCTTTAAAGAGATAATTAAGGTTAAATGAAGTCACAAAGGTGAGCTCTACTCTAATATGGCTGGTGTTTTTAGAAGTGAAAGAGACACAAGTGATGTGTGCACACAAAGGTACAACCATGTAAGGACAAAGCAGTTAGAAGGCAGCTCTCTGAAAGCCATGGGGAGAGGCCTCACAGGAAGCTAATCTTGTCAGCTCCTTGAGGTAAGACTTCCTTTATTGGTTGTGCCTCCTCCCCCAAATCCATACAATAAAGTCCTAACCCTCAGCACCTTAGAACGTGGCCTTATTTGGAAACAGGGCCCTGGCAAATATAATTAGCTAAGATGAGGTCTTCCTGGAGAAGGGTGGACCTCTAATCTGATATGACTTGCCATCCCTGTAAAAAGGGAAACAGGCACAGAGAGATATACAGATGGAGGAAAATCTTCCATGTGGAAAAAAATTCTTAGGGAGAGTTGTGCCACCACAAGCCAAGGAACCACCAGAAGGTGGTAGAGCCTCAGAAAGAGCCAACCTTGCTTTTAGCTCAGATTTATGGCCTCTAGAACTCAGGGACAATAAATTTCTGTTGCTCAGCCTTTCAGTTTTGTCATTTTGTTACAATGGCCAGAGCAAACAAAAGCACAACTTGTAGTCATCTTTATATAAGAACATTTATTGTAAAGCACTTTGCTGCTGATAATCTGTGGAAGCCTAGTCTGAAATTGACTGTTGAATCTAATATACAACAATGGAGCCAGAGAAGAAATTAGTATTCTAAGAGAAAAAGAAAAAAGTGAGTGTGAAGTTTCTCAGGAGTTCAAAATAAGGACGATTAATCCCTCATTTCTCTAGTTTCCCTTCCATTAGTTTGAGATGTTCCTTTATGATTAGAAATGGTAGAGTAACAACTGCAAAAACCATACAACTGAAGGAGCTGGGATTTAGATATTCCTCTGTCCCACTTTTAACCTTCCATATTGCCTTCATGCCACTGGAAGCATGCTTGAGAACTCACTGGTAGATGTGGCATTGCAACATAAGATAAAGGAAAAGCAAAATTTACTGAATTGGCTTTTGCTGAGGAATTTCAAAGAGCATAGTTGTAACTGGTTGTAGGGAATCTACATAATAATTTAACTTTTAATCTTAGAAGAGGCATTTGCCTACCCATTGACTCAACATTGAACTAATGGGATCAGTGGATCCCATCCCATAAGTGGATGAATGAGTAGATGCCTAACTATAAATTGTATTTATGAAGTCAGGCTGGCCAACCAGAGACCATCAGATAATATTTGGGTATTCTTTTTGAGATAGTCAGAATCAGGAATTCTGTTTTCTATTCACTTCCTCCAAAATTATTTACAGTGAAGCTAACAAAGCTTATGATGACTTGGGGCTCTTTATCTGTAACAGCCCCTTAGGAGAGACCCTAACAATGTGTTCCTTTGGTCAAATGCTTTTTTGAATATGTGGGGGGGGGGGGTTGTATTATTTTTGTCTTAAAGAAGGTCCTCAAAATTGTGTATGTTTCTGAATCCATCTCTGCCTCTCAGACAGCACATTCATACTCTCTGTCAAGAATGAGGGCTTAGACCTTCCTGGTTGTAGCTTCAGGGAAATGAAGGTGCAGAACCTACCTGAGCAAAGCTAAATCTTGGTCCATTAAATAGCTGATGGGCTCACTCATGGGTGACAGAGAGCTAAAAGAAGTGCCAGTCTATCAAGCACTGCCCCAGAAACTGCCAGTGAACTCTCTGACTACATTAAAAGTTGTTCGGCACCCAAGCCACATACTCTTTCCCTTGGTAATTTAGTCAGTGATGTTTCTTCACTTCTGCTAATAGGAATTATATGTCAGAAAAGTTGAGTTGAGGATAGAGAGGAAAGATTAGGGGAGAGAGTCAGGGAGAGAATAAAAGGTAAGGAAATGCTCTAGGGTAAGACTGTCTTAATTAAACCTAACAACAAGATTTAATTATTAATAACAGTGTATGTTCTCATTCATTTGGTGAATATAAAAAATAATGAAAGGGAATAAAAGGGAAAGGAGAAAAAATGAGTGGGAAATATCAGAAAGGGAGACAGAACATGAGAGACTCCTAACTCTGGGAAACCAACAAGGGGTGGTAGAAAGGGAGGTGGGCGGGGGGTGGGGGTGACTGGGTGACGGGCACTGAGGGGGGCACTTGGGATGAGCACTGGCTGTTATGCTATATGTTGGCAAATTGAACTCCAATAAAAAATAAAAAATAAGAAAATAACTTTTAATAGAAAAACAAATTTAAAATCTCACAATAGGGATCCCTGGGTGGCGCAGCGGTTTGGCGCCTGCCTTTGGCCCAGGGCGCGATCCTGGAGACCCGGGATCGAATCCCACATCAGGCTCCCGGTGCATGGAGCCTGCTTCTCCCTCTGCCTGTGTCTCTGCCTCTCTCTCTCTCTCTCTCTGTGACTATCATAAATAAATGAAAGTTAAAAAAAAAATCTAAAAAAAAAATAAAATCTCACAATAAAAATCTAGAAACTTCAATACATACTCAAAGCATTCCATAATAATCAGTGAAAATTTGACTACGAGTATCAAACCTAAAATCACTTTTTAAATTCTATTTATCCTGTTTCTAAACCCCATCCATACCCCAAATCCAGAAAACTGTATTGTTTCCCTATTCTTTCTACATTTCCATAAAATAAGATCACATTAGATGACTCATCTTTCCTTAAATATTTAATACAATGTCTTTCAAATTAGCTTTGGGGATAAGTCTATTCTTCTTTGGACCTGAAGCATATATTTTTTGATGAATCACTGTAGCTTAAATTGGGTATTTATCTGTTATATTTAAATATCTATAATTTTCTAAAGAGCTCCTTAGGATATGATCTAACTTGACAACCATTCAGAAATTCATCACTATGATTCGTTAACTCTCCTTCAGTGAAAAATAGATTTATTCCTTTTGATTTTACAAACTGAAAAGTCTGTCCTATTAAGCTTTAAATTTAAATAACTAGTTTTTCAATAGTATGCTAACTAGTATGTGCAATAAGTGTGCCAAACTTCGACTAATGCCTAATACTAAGAGAAATTTCTTGACAATAGATTTCTTATTTAAATCTCAATTACTAACCTTCATGTGCAACAAGATAGATATACCCTTATGGGAAAAAAAATGTCCTTACGTATACAACAAAGAAATCAAAATGTTTCTTTCAATGGGTTGTAGCTTTCTTTGTTTCTATTAGGAATAACTGATCATCAGGGTGGTGCCAGAAGAAGGGCTCAATTTTCAGGAAATTGCACCTGTGATTTCAGCTGCTGCAGGTCAGTGGCAAACACTCCAGCTGAAATTGCAGAAGCTATAAAACTGTTGACAGCAGAACTCAATTTTATTGCTTTCACATTCCAGAGTGAGCATCACAGGAATAGGGTTTAACTGATTGCAACTCAGGCTGTAGACACTACTATCAGAGGGAGCCATAATATTTTGATATTCCTTTTCGGTTTTGTCATTAATTTTTATTTGAATAATAATCATTACCTTTTTTGAGGTCTTACTGTGTATCAGGAATCATACTAGAGGTTTTACATGTTATTTATGATTCATAGATGAATAAAGTGAAGCCAATAGGAGATAAATAATCTACCCAAATCATCAAGCCTTTTCCCATCTACATGGTGATTTAAATCAGCCGGCTAAATGGGAAATCCTATTATACTATAACCCTTTTCCATATAAGATGGTCCCTGGACCAGCAGCAATGACTTCACTTGGAAGCTTATAAATCTCAGACACTATCCTAGACCCATTGGATCAAACCTTCATTTTAACATGTTCCTCACATGAGTCATGCCCATCCAATTCACAAAGCACTACACAAGATTCTATGTCATTGAAAAAAAAATTCAAGAAACCCTTTCGGATATCCTTTAACTCTACAGCAAATTAAAATTAGTGGCTTACTTGTAAACATTTACAAAAACATTCTAGCATTCCTACCTTCAGGTGTATACATAATGGAAAAATTAAAAGAAAGTGCTTGAGAGAAGGAGCATATTGGAGAGCATTGCTAGGAGGTAAGGCATATCAGATCTGTCCTAGTCAAAATTCAAAGATGTTGCATAGCATAGTATCCAAATCTCAGCAGCATGCATTTACCAGCAGAAATAGTTATATAATTGTCAGATGTTTTATTTAAAGATCAACTAAATGTGTTGACATTTGTTTATTCATTCATCTGTTTAACAAGCGTCTGCTGAAGGCATGTAAGAGTGAGTGCAAAATTTCACCAGCATTAGAATCACCTGGAGGACTTGTTAAAACAAATTGCTAGGCCCCACCCCCAGAGTTTCTTTTCCTTTTTCTTTTTTTAAGACTTTATTTATTTATTTGACAGAGAGAGTGAGTGCACAAGCAGGGGAAGGAGCAGAGGGAGAAGGAGAAGCAGGCTCCCCCTGAGCAGGAGCCTGAGATGGGCTGGATCCAGGACCCTGGGATCATGACATGAGCAGAAGGCAGACACAATCTGCTGAGCCCCCAGGCGCCCCAAGAGTTCCTGATGCTGTACTCAGGTGATGCTGGTGCTGCTTAGCCAGAACCTGCACTTTGAGAACTACTGACTTCAAAGCGTCAAGCATTTTACTAGGGATTCGGATGATTATAATGATGAATAACATACTGTTCTTTCTTCTAGAAACCTAAACTTATGTTGGGCAGGTATAATGACTACACAAATATGTGTAAAGTACAAAGTGATCATCGAAGATGAGTGAGTGACAAAATAAATACTACCAGTATTAAAGAAAAAGATATACTTACTACCAGCCAAAAGATTGAAGTGGGATTTGGAGAGGAACCAATACGCTTGTAACAAACTGTGGGTAGAACTTGGACTACTAGAATTTTGGGGGAAAGGAATTCTTGGGGTAAAGAATTTTTGAATATTTCTATGAAGATACATAATTATAAGACAATAAAACAGAGAATAGTTTAATTCTCCATTGTAGTTTTTGAGAATGGAAAATAAGAAAACAAGATTGGAAAAATATGCTACAGAGAATTAGTGACCAGTGAAACTAAATGCACTGGACATTTATTATAAGACGTGCAGTGCAAATTAATAGTTAACAGAGTAGAAATATAATAATTTCTGTGTCTTGGGAAGTACAATCCAAAAGCCATCTTGCCTAAATTCTTACAGCTAAAATTTGTCAGAGGTGGGATTCTAAACAGTGGTCCTCCTGACTTTAAAATTTTTCTTTCTGGGATCCCTAGGTGGCGCAGTGGTTTGGCGCCTGCCTTCGGCCTAGGGCGCGATCCTGGAGACCCGGGATCGAATCCCACATCGGGCTCCCAGTGCATGGAGCCTGCTTCTCCCTCTGCCTGTGTCTCTGCCTCTCTCTCTCTCTCTGTGACTATCATAAATAAAAAAAAAAAAAAAAAAAAATTAAAATTTTTCTTTCTGTTCTTCCACTTTCTAAATGTTTTAGGAGAAGGGGGAAAAAGAAGGATACAGTGGTAACTAAATGTAGCAAGTTCAAGGGCAGGGTGCATAGAAATATTTAGATAGGCAGATGGATGAGAAGAGACAGGAAACTATGCTTGTAAACTGAAGGAGAAAGAAAAGGAAAAGATGAGAACTTAATGGCAAGTAGTACTCAAAAAGACAGGAAAGAAGATAAGTGACACAAGTGGCTGGCTGACCTATGGAAAGGAAGGCAGCTTATGGTCCCACAGTAATAGAAGGAAAGCAGAAGTGAAGATGCAGATCATCTTTACCATGTAACAAATACAGATGAAAAAGATACACAGAAACTTCCAATAAGATTGTTTATCTGAAAGGGTCTCCCATTCTTAACAAAGTGCAACAGGAGGACATTTGGAAAGGATAAAGATGAAAAAGTAAACATTACAAGGTTGAGGAATTTAGAGAATTTAAAATAGAGATGTTTGCAATAGAAGGGGCCAATTGTGATTCGTTTGCATTATTTTTTTACTCCAAAGAAATTATGTTCCTATAATTCAACTACTAGTTTAAAATATCCTACATTCCATGCTCACCACCCCATCACCCTGATTTCCATCACCCTGCTCTGTATTTGGATTTATCCTGTTAATTCACTTGTTTCCTATCTGTCCACCATCACTAATTCATATAATTTAAGAAAGTAGATACCTCGTCTCTTTCCCACCATGTATCCCCAGTGCCAAAAACAAAATTTAGTACATGCTATAAGCTCAAACAAACAATACTTGTTAGATGAATAAATGTTATTTATTTATCCTAATAAAGCATTCTCGGATGTTGGAGATTGGTATAACCCACTATTAAAATGGTGGAGAGTCTGATTAAAGGGAAAAAAGGAAGGAGGAGGAGAAGATAATGGGTAAATTATTTAAAGTACAACAGATATATCATGGGAAAGTCTGATGAGGGAGACAGAAGAATTTAATGCGGAAGTTACTTTCAGATAACTTTGATAGTGATTATCAAAATCTAGTCCAGTGCCAGCAGGATCAGCATCACCTGGGTGCTTGTTAGAAATTCAAATTATCAGCCCCACTTGAGCACTACTGAATCAGAAACACTGAGACTGTGAATATTTTAGGTGGTTTGCAATTGCTTCTCAGCCTTCTGGCTAAGTTAAGTATCTGTTGCAAAATAAAGTTTGAGAACCATACCTTTACCATGATGATAGTGCCTAATGACAAGCTTGCATTTCAAAGAAATTGTACGTATATCATGAATAATATTCTATAAAAAGCATGCATTTCACAAGTCTCCCTCTGCTGAAGGTACTCAGGACAAAACTAGATGACTACTTTCTGAGTTTGTTGAAGACAGAGTTAATGAACCTACAAGTCGGGCTCAGAGTATGTCAGTGGGAGTTTTACATTACTGAATAACCTTCCAGTTTTGAAAGTCAGTGATTCTAAAAGCTTTTACCCTACATTTAGTGAACCATAGATAAGCACTTTAAATGGAACTTCTTCAAATCTGCTCTTTTTACTTGAAAACTCATTTCTCTACAAATTATAGTCATCTCCATTAGCTGAGAACTCACAATTGAGGAGCTGAACTAAACTGATTTCATTACATTTATATAGAGATAAAATTATCACATATGTCATATATCTCAGTATATTCCCCAGTTCAAGGAAAATGTGTGCGGTGCCTCCAATTTTTCCACTTAAACATTGCCAATCAGGACAACAAAATACCCCACCCTGTAATATTCTTTGAGAAGAGGTGGAACTAAGTAAATGCAAGAATGTCAATCTCATACCTGGAAATCAGAAACAAATCTCCAGGACCTCATCTAACAGGTATTGGGAGTTTGATTAGATTCCTGTGCCAATGAAGTATGGCTTTGCTATCCAAAAAAAAAGAAAAATGTCTGTTTAAGATTTTTAACAGCTTATCAAAAGATCTACATTCCATCACAGATGAAATATCTGCCAGACACATCAGACTGATTGAAAAAATAAACAAGTGCCACATTGTATTCTCTAATGAATTATCTTAGCAAAGAAATCCAGAGAGTAGCAAAGTGAAATTTAAATTGATGTCATGGGGCAGCCCGGGTGGCTCAGCAGTTTAGCGCTGCCTTTGGCCCAGGGGATGATCCTGGAGACCCAGAATCGAGTCCCACGTTGGGCTCCCTGCGTGAAGCCTGCTTCTCCCTTTGCCTGTGTCTGTGTCTCTGCCTCTCTCTCTCTCTCTCTGTCTCTCTCTCTCATGAATAAATAAGTAAAATATTAAAAAATAAATAAATTGGTGTCATGACTGAGGCAGATTATGAAAGGACTCGGAATTAGAGGTTGGAGGTGTTAGGGAGAGAAACGGGAAGAGTGTTCTAATGAATGATCTCATGAGAAAAGACTAAATTGAGTCACAGATAAGAGGCCAAAAACTTGGGGCACCCAGGGTGGCTCAGTGGTGATTCTCTGCCTTTGGCTCAGGTCATGATCCTGGGGTCCTGGGATCAAGTCTCACATCGGGCTCCCTGCATGGAGCCTGCTTCTTCTTCTGCCTATGTCTCTGCCTCTCTCTATGTCTCTCATGAATAAATAAAATCTTAAATAAATAAATAAATAAATAAATAAATAAATAAATACAAGCCAAAAACCAGACAGAAAAAGCTTCATTTGGTGTAAATAGTTGGGACTAGTAGGAGCCACCTGGGTGGCTTCGTTGGTTAAGCATCCAACTTTTCATTTCAGATCAGGTCATGATCCCAGGGTCAGGAGATTAAGCCCCACATCTGGCTCTATGCTCAGCAGGGAGTCTGCTTGAGATTCTCTCTCTAATAATAAAATAAATCCTTAAAAAATAGTTGGGACAAACAGTAATACTTCTATGAAGTTTCACAATCAGATACTTTTAGTCTGGTTGTTCTGTCCTGTGTGTTTCTGAAAAGAACTACATGATCCTAAAAGGCTATGGTTATAGCAACTCAGATTTACAAAATAAAAGTAATCCAAATTATCTGGGACTTCCTCTATCTATATTTGAGGGAAGAACTATATCCTCATATTGTGCTTGGGGTTAGGAGGATTCACTTACACAGAAGAGGGTTTGAGTTCATCAGAGATAGTCTCACAGCTCTTGTCTAGAAAGTGTTAGAAAATTTAAATCAACAAGGTGCTCAGAATATGCTGGCCTGAGCTGAAAGGAGGGTAAAATGTAAGATGCACTATTTTGTACTCTTGAGTCCACTCCATAAAACTGGATTTAATATACATTTGCTAGAAAGTTTAATAGGTACAAATTGTAACATTTTTATTCTACAAATGATTATAGTAAAAACTCAAGTAAGTTATCTATGACCTGTCATTTAGCTATGCAGAAGAAAGAAAACCAACGTATTCTATATATGCATTCCAAACTATTTAAAGTGAAAATTGGCTAATCACCCAGTCACCAAACATGAGGTTTACAATGTACTTAGTGTGCCTTGTGTACTTACACCCACACACAGTGGGATTCCTCAATATTTACTTCTTTTTTTTTTATCAGTATACCTGTCTGTAATAAAAATATGTGATTGCTTTTCCAATATAATTCTCTTTAAAGAACATCCACTCCTCTAAATTTATCTCTCAAAAACCTAAAAGAACTTAAAACTGAAAGTATGAAATGCTGTTATTTTGCATTTATGAGATATTCTTCACATGTTGTGGTCCTAACTGTTATGACAATTTGTAGTCCTCACTATTTGCTTATGCTCAGACCTTAAGAGAAAAAAGATCTGGATATTGAATTTGTCTGGTAGGCTTACAATAGCCACAGATGTTGGTACTAATCATATAACAGTATAGCACGGTTAGTCATCTCAATGAAATAACAAAAATATTATTTTGTTTTCCAAGTAAAATTAAGTGCAATTATATAGTGATATAGAACTAATATAGGATTGATACGGAATATGATTGAATAACACTTTTCCTGCTTCCTCTTGTGCTTCCTCTTTCAAGTTTAAGTAATGAATTAGTACCTTTTAAATAGTGTTTTCTTCATTGTTGATAAAGTATTCCTGAAATAAAATAAAACTTCCAGAATTCTAACCAACCAAAGAAATTATACATTATGAATTTAACTGTCAGTGGAATTTTTCATCATTTTGTTTCTCTTTTAGATAACTTTTTCTCATCCCCAAAGTAATACATACACTTATTTGGAAAACTTAGGGCAAAGCCTCAAGAGTAAATAATATTTAAATCAAGAAGTAAGGAAATAATCCCACATAGAAAGGAAACAATTGCTTAATCACTTCAGTCCTGCTCACAGGCCGTTAGCTTAGAAACTGCTGGGAAAGGATGTGTTTATTAGGCTGAAGAACTGAGCTGAGCAGCAAATAATGTATCTGATTATTAAAAGTAAAACTTTAACATGTATGTTGTAAATTTCTCTTATTTGAATTGTCAAATAATATACAGCATTAGACAGTTTCTACAGAATTTCCCAAATTAGTCAAATATAGAGTTCATAACTTCTCATAACAGGAGACTCCAGGTAGAAAAATCACTAGGAATTGCTGGTTTTTTAAGCCACACTACAGTTTTTAAAGATTAAAAGAATGACCATTTCAAAACTATATCAAAGCAAATATGAATCTAGCATAAGCAGCTGAGTTACTATCTACATGGCAAATACAATAATAATGTTTCTATGCCTCTAGAGAGAAGTATATCAAGGATACCATTGGAAGTTGATGTAGGTTCAAAGATACATACATATACATATACATATGCATGCAGATACATATATAAATATACACGCAGACAGACAAATCACACTCTGATAACTTCTCTCATCTTGATGGTCAGTTTGTGCTCTGCCTTGGGTACCTGATTGATAGAGAACTTGGAGATTCGAAGGGGGAGTCCAGGGTGTCAGGATATTTATTTGTGTGGGAAGGAAAAGGAACAATGACGACAATGTGAAGAGAACTTTTTTTTTTTTTTTGAAGAGAACTTTTTAAGTGTTCAAATATATGTTCAGTATTCAAATACTACAGCAGCACAAAGCAGCTTCTCAGAGAAAAATCTTGGAGAATGAGTTGCTAATTTTTTTCTTCTACTTACTTTAGGATTATTTGGGTCTTCATTTTTTGTTTATGTACAGTGGAAGCCTAGAACATTAAGATTACATTAAAAAATTAGAACATAGACTTTAATTTTTTCAGTAATGTTTTCTCTGTAGAATTTTTGTTACATTTTATTAGATTTCCTCTCAGTTAATATTTTTCATGTAACTACAAATAGCATCTTTAACATTTTATTTTTAACTTGTATTTTAGTTAGAGAATAGTTATTTAGCTATTTTATACTTCTTACTATAATCCTATGAAGAATTTTCTAATAAATACTCTTAGGCAGTGATAAAATTAAAGTACAAGAGAAAAATTAAAGTGAAACTTTACTAAAAGAACTCCCCCTCAATAGAGAAAAAAAATTGTTTGTAAACCCTAGAGTATGATACCTTATTTGTAAGATACTCTCTTTGAAAGAATTTTTGTCATCCAGAGAAAAAGGTTCTTATAACTAATAAGCATATTCCCCGTTAGCATAACTGGAACATCCTCGACCTATTCATATGGATGACATTACGTTTCTAATAGTAATTCTAATTTCACTGGTTCTTTCCCCTATCTTGTAATATGAGAATTTCAACAATTTGAAAATGGCTCATCCCACATTCCCTCCCTCCAGCTCAGTTATTCTGCTGTGTCCAGAGGGCTCACAGTTATTATGCAGTCCAACCAGTTCCTGCTAGATGCTGCCATTGCCCTCCCTCGGTGTGCTACAGGTCTGCAAGGACACTTCCAGACACCAAGAAGATTTTGTGCACAGTCTTGGGAGAACTCCTCTCTGACCTGTGTTTTCCACTCTGGTAACATCTCAAAACCTTCATGCTTATGCATCAACATTTTTGAGAGCTTTAGTTGTAACTCCTCTGTACTTCATAGAACTCAGCAGGGAGTGAGTCAAAAAAGAAGTCTAAATAATAGCAACGACAATAGTCCCAACTAACTATTGAGATACATGCTAATAATCACCCCAATTTCCCTATTTATGTCCAAGTGATCAGGTATTTTATATAAATACACATGATATTATCTATGATATAAAATGTGTGTGTTTGTATGAGACATGGTATTGCATGAAACTAAAACAGCAGATTTTTTTTTAAACTAACAAATTTGTATTGAAATCCAAAAGCTCATGCAAGAAAAAAGGGAAACCTCCCACTTAGGCAAAGATTTACACACTGCATATACACACATTACACACATGTGCAAAACAGACATTCTTATCACTTGTATTCCATAATTTGAAAGATATTGCTATGACTTTACCTCATAATTTCCATCAAATTAATGTCTGAAGTTCTAACATTTAGATTTATCTGTCCCAAGCTTGTACACTCATGTTACACTGAAAATGAAACGATTGGTTACAAGCACCCTGAGCTACTGTGGTAGGAGGGATATTGAAAAGACTGACAGAGGAAGAGTGTTGCCAGCCATATGGTAGCTCAAAGAGGGATTCTTCTGCTCTGCTGAGTCAGGGTCTCTTCTTGAACGGTAGTGCAGAAGTCTAAGGGTTGTGCCAACTCCACCACGTGAGTAGAATGCAGCGGCAGTTCCAGGGTCACTGAGTGCTTATATAAAGTGAAAAGAGAACACTCTTAACATGCGTAAGCAGAAATAAAGTCAACACTGTGAAACATGCAGCAGGCATTTTTCAGAGCAAATTGGAGGGAACTAATGTCCTCTAGATTACCTTGGATAGCACTCTGGCATTTACATTGAACTTTTAATTTCTGCACTAACTGGCAATATAAGGGCACTTTCTCCTGAAAATCCATTAAATCTACAGTAAAGAGATTTTTAAAGACATAAATAACCTGATAAGCATGGAGGGACAGCAAAGGATACAGCAAAGACAAAGGTGAGAACAGATGATTGGATACAGAGTATCTAAGAAAGCTAAACTTTAATTGACAAGTGAAGAAAGTTTACACCACTGAGTGCTCAAACATGTCATGGGTCTATAGCACTAGATACCTCAGCAACTAGGGGGGCAGGGAAGCAAAATGTCAGGAGGATTAGGTGAAAGTTGTTTGAGTAGCATTTAGATGAGCATTTCATATTTCTGGATAAGACTCCCTCCCTCAATTCTTCACCCTCACTATTTTTTTCTGGAATATATTCACTAGAGAAGATAGAATGAAGAGTCCGTGTAGTAAATTATGCTAGATACAGTTGAGGCTCTGTATTCTATCCAAAAATAGAATTAGTGAATATAGGAAATTTGACCCTAAATCCCTTCTACAACCTGACTCTCAAAAGGTTGATGTCCAAACAGCCTCCACATAGAATAATGGGAAAATTTTCACAGGCAAATCTGACAAACCTAAGAGATAGTACCTAAAAAGGCAGATATAAAGAGTTTCCAACAAATTTCTCATCTAGATTACTTAGAATAAGTTTTTCTCAATATGCCCATTATTTGAAAAATAAAAGATAATGGGTGTTGGCAAGGATGTGAAGAAGTTGAAACTCTTGTGTACTACTGGTGGCAATGTAAAATGGTGCAGCCATTATGGAAAACACTATGGCGTTTCCTTAATGGATTACAAATGGAATTACCACATGATCTGGCAATCCTACTTCTGGGTAATTATTTTTGCAAAGAATAATGTTCCATTTTATGTGAATAGACTACATTTTGTTTCACTCACCAAGGGAAAAAATAATGAAATATTAGCAAAGTACTTAGACATTAAGGAACATTTTCTTAAAAACCAGTATTAATAAGAAAAAATCAAACTGATATTATGATTTATCTATAAAGAGAATAGGCCACTTAAGAAATAAAAATCCAAACAACTAATGATAAACATAGAGGAAGATGTTCCACTTTGGTATTATTCAAGGAAATGCAAATTAAAACAACAAATGTATATAGTATTTCAGTTATCAACTTAGAAAAATGAAAGTGCAATTGCATTAACGCTGACAAATGAAAGGGATGAAAATGTCTTAGATCTTGTTGGTGGTACTCCAAATTGATATACTTTTTTTTTTTTTTTGGAGAATATATAGTATCCCTCTAATAAAACAACTCAAAAATAAAAATAAGTGCTTAAGAATATATTTACAAAGGTGTTTGCAGAAATATTTCTGAGGTGACAAAAAATTCTTGACAGCCCATCAATTAGATAATAATTATACAATTATATAATAGTTATTCTATACACTATTATGGGCTTATAACAAGGTATCTTTGGGAAAAGAACTTTATTTTTTATTTAGAGGAATATTGATATCAACACTGATTCAGAGCAAAGAATATTACCAGAGTCAAGGGAGTCATTTCAGAATCATAAGCAATTGATTGATCAGTAGTATATAATATTTCTATACATCTATGTGCCTAATAATAATGCTCCAAAATACAGAAGCAAAAACTGGTAAAACTTCAAAGGAAAAGAGATAAATCCGTAACTGTAGCCAGAGATGTCAATATTCCTTTTTCAATAGTTGAAATGACAAGTAAGCAGAAAAATCAATAAGATACAGAAGGCTTGAACAATATTAATAATGAACCTAACTTAGTGATATAACTAAGAATGTTCCGTCCAACAATAGAAGAATACACACTTTTTAAGTGTATATGGAACATTTACCAAGATACACTATGTTCTAAACCATAAACTAGTCTCAAAAATTTAAAGAGATTCAAATTATGTAAATATTGTGTTATAACAGTGTAATTAAATCAATAGTACAAACATATCTGGAAAATCACCAAATATTTGAAAATGAAATAATATATTTATAAATAGACCTTAAGTAGAGAAGAAATCAAAAGCTAAGTGAGGAAGTATGTTGAACTGAATGAAAATGAAAATACAACATACCAAAATATGTGAAATGCCACTAAAGCAGTACTTGGGAGGAGGGGGAATTTATAGCACTAAATGGTATATTTATTTAAAAAGAAGGAAGGTCACATGTCAATGATTGTAACAACCACTTTGGGAAACTAGAAGCTGAAGAGGAAATATCCAAAATGAGAAAAGTAGCAATAATGAAAATTGAAGCAGATATCAATGAAATAGTAAACAGAAAAACAATACAGAAAATGATGAACTCCAAAACTGGTTCTTTGAGATTAATAAGATAGGTAAACTATTCACCAGACTTGTTAGAAACAAAAGAGACTTAACAATAACCAGAAGTAGGAGACTTATCATTACTTCACAATCTACAGAGGCTAAAGTGATAAAAGAAATATTATGAACAAATTTATGTCAATAAATTTGACATTTTAGATGAAATGGAACAATTCCTTAAAAGACAAAAGTTAGCATGGCTAATTGAAGAAGAAATAGAGGGCAGCCCCAGTGGCACAGCGGTTTAGCGTTACCTGCAGCCCAGGGCGTGATCCTGGAGACCCTGGATCGAGTCCCATGTCAGGCTCTCTGTATGATGCCTGCTTCTCCCTCTGCCTGTGTCTCTGCCCCCCTCTCTCTCTCTGTCTCTATGAATAAATAAATAAAATCTTTAAAAAAATGAAGAAATAGATAAACTAAACCTGTATCAAACAAATAAATGCAAAATTAAGCCAAGGTGAGATACCACTGCACAGCTGTTTAAAAAGCCAGCTGTTATCAATTCTTATGAGGATGTGGAGCAACAGGTACTTTCATACCCTGCTGTTAGGAATATTAAATGGTACACTCACTTTGAAAAACAATGTGGCAGTTCTGTAAAGAGTTCAAAAACATACCTAATGTAATGATTCAACCTTTCAGGTATTTATCATAGAAGAGAAATGAAAGCATCATATGGCTACATAAAGACTTTCACATGAATATTCAGGGGAGCTTTATTTTTGATAGCCCAAAACTGGAAACAATTCAAACATTTATCAACATTTGAATGAGCAAAGAATAACAAACTGTGGTATATATAATAGAATGCTATTTAGCAATAAAGTGAATGAACTTTATTCACACACACTACAACATGATATATCCTGAAATAATTATGCTGAGTGAAATAAGCCAGACAAAACAGTATATTGTTTTGTAGGAAATGGAAGTGACAGAAAGGAGATTTATGATAGCCAGAGAAAGGAGCAGAGAGGAGGATAGGATAAAAATTACCAAGGAGAAGGAGAAAATTTTTAGGGGCCAGAGAACATTACTTTGTTTGTGAGTTTCACAGGCATATACATAATATCAAAACTTATCACTTTGTACACCTTGAATATGTGCAGTTCATTATGTGTTAATTATAGCTTAAAAGTGTGTCTGCATGAGTGTGAGTGTCACTCGTGAAGCTGTGACACTGTTGTCATAAATATGTGGTTTATATACACATGAAGGTCATATATACACATCCACATGTATGTATGTATATTCCTACATATGATAAACATATATAATTTACGGGATGTGATATATATGTTGTTTATATATGGACACCATGCCACAGCTCAGTGAATACCATGACAGAAAGGCCAGTTGGGACTATGATATCAAGAGATATTCCTTGCCGTCATCTTTGGAGATCTTGCCTCAAAAAAATACTTTCTCTCTTCAAAGATTTGTTTATCCTGGAAACCATGATATCCAAAACAGCTAAAGCCAGACTTCAAGCTAGTGGACGTGGAGAATAACTCTATATGTGATAGGAAAGAAGGAATTCTCCCCTCTGAATAGACAGTGGAAATTCCTGAATATAATATCAGAACCACATGCAAGGTTTCCAATTGTGTTAAGCTGAAGTCAAAATTCTAAATACGGCCGAATTATTATACTACCGCAATTCTGTGTTGAAAGTCCTATTTCAGGTTTTAGCCTTATAGAATAATATGAATACATTATATACATGAATCCAGAGCCTCAGAAGACATCAAAAAAAAAAAAAAAAGAAAGAAAAATAAACCTTCCTGATATGCTTAGAAAGAAAATCAGTACCATTAAAAATTATGTATAATTTACATAGCCAGGGGCAAGGCAAAATGGTGGAGGAGCAGGGTCCCCAAGTCACCTGTCCTTACTAACTTACCTAGATAACTTTCAAATCATCCTGAATACCTACAAATTCGACCTGAGATTTAAAGAGAGAACAGCTGGAACACTACAGAGAGAAGAGTTTTTGCTTCTAACAAGTACAATTCGTTTTTAGCCACTCTGCTCTGAGCAAAATGACCAGAAAGAAAAACTCACCACAAAAGAAAAAATCAGAAACACTACTCTCTGCCACAGAGTTACAGAATTTGAATTACAATTCGATGTCAGAAAACCAATTCAGAAGGACAATTATAAAGCCACTGGAGACTCTAGAAAAAAGCATAAAGGATTCAAGAGACTTCAACTGTAGAATTTAGATCTAATCAGGCCGAAATTAAAAATCAATTAAATGAGATGTAAACCAAACTGGAGTTCCTAACAATGAGGATTAATGAGGTAAAAGAAAGAGTGAGTGACATAGAAAACAAGTTGATGGCAAAGAAGGAAGCTGAGGACAAAAGAGAAAAACAATTAGAAGACCATGAGGAAAGGTTAAGGGAAATAAATGACAGCCTCAGAAGGAAAAAATCTACATTTAATTGGGGTTCCAGAGGGTACCAAGAGGGACAGAGGTCCAGAAAGCATATTTGAACAAATCATAGAAGAGAATTCCCCTAATTTGGGGAGGGAAACACAGTAATGGAAGTTCTAGCCACAGCAATCAGGCAAGAAAAATAAATAAAAGGCATCCAAATTGGTAAGAAAGAAGTAAATTTTTCACAACTTTCAGATGACATCATACTACATATAAAAACCCCCTAGATTCCACCAAAAAAACTGCTAGAACTGGGATGCCTGGGTGGCTCAGTGATTGAGCATCTACCTTTAGCTCAGAGCATGATCCCAGTTCCAGGGATCAAGTCCCACATCGGGCTCCCTGCAGGGAGCCTTCTTCTCCCTCTGTCTATGTTTTTGCCTCTCTCTGTGAGTCTCTTATGAAAAAATAAATAAAATATATTTTTTAAAAACCACTAGAACTGATAAATGAATTCAGGTAAGGTTGCAGGATACAATATTAATATACAGAAATCTGCTGCATTTTGGTACACTAATAATAAAGAAGCAGAAAGAGAAATTAAGAAAATAATCCCATTTATAATTGTCCCAATAATAACGAAATGCCTATGAATAATCTTACCCAAGGAGGTGAAAGACCTGTACTCTGAAAACTATAAAACATTGATAAGAGAAATTGAAGATGACACAATTATATAGATATTCCATGCTTATGGATTGGTTTAACAAATATTATGAAGATGTCCATATTACCCTAAGCAATTTTCAGATTTGATGCAATCCTACCAAAATATAAATAACACTTTTCACAAAACTAGAAAGAGTAAGCCTAAAATTTGTATGGAACTACAAATGACCCTGAATAGCCAGAGCACCCTTGAAAAAGGAGAACAAAGCTGCAGGTATTACAATACCAGATTTCCAGATATATTACAAAGCTGTAATAATCAAAACAGTATGGTAGCGGCACAAAAATAGACAGATGTACAGAACAAAATAGAAAACCCAGAAATAAACCCACAGTTACACGGTCAATTAATTTATTACAAAGGGGGTAAGGATATGTAATGGGAAAAAGATAGTCTCTTCAACAAATTGTGCTGGGAAAACTGAACATTTATATGCAGAAGAATGAAACTGGACCACTTTCTTACACCATACTCAAAAATAAACTCAAACTAGATTGAGAACTTAAATGTAATTCCTGAAGCCATAAAAATCCTAGGAGAGAGAACAGGCAATAAATTCCCTGACAGTGACATTTTTAAAAATTTATTTATATATTCATAGAGACATAGAGAGAGGCAGAGACATAGGCAGATGGAGAAGCAGGCTCCCCATGGGGAGCCCAGTGCAGGGCTTGATCCTGGACCCCGGAATCACGACCTGAGCCAAAGGCTGATCCTCAACTACCGAGCCACCCAGGCATCCCCATAATAACATTTCTCTATACATGTCTCCTGAGGCAAGGGAAACAAAAGCAAAAATAAACAATTGGGACTACATCAAATAAAAAGTTTCTGCACATCAAAGGAAAACAACAAAACTAAAAGGCAACCTACTGAATGGGAGAAGGCATTTGCAAATGAAACATTTGATAAAAGGTTAGTATCCCAAATTTATAAAGAATTCAACACTAATCCGATTAAAAATGGTCAGAAGACATAAACCGACATTTCTTCAAAGAAGTCATCCAGATGGCCAACAGACACATGAAAAAATGCTCAGCATCACTCATCATCAGGGAAATGCAAATCAAAACCACAATGAGATATCACCTCACGCCTGTCAGAATGGCTAAAATTGAAAACACAAGAAACAATAGGTGTTGCCAAGAATGTGGAGAAAAATGAACCCTCATACTGTTGGCAGGAATGTAAACTGGTGCAGCCACTGTGGAAAACAGTATAAATGTTCTTCAAAAAATTAAAAATAGGGATCCCTGGGTGGCTCAGTGGTTTGGCACCTGCCTTTGGCCCAGGGCGCGATCCTGGAGTCCCGGGATCGAGTCCCATGTCGGGCTCTCTGTATGGAGCCTGCTTCTCCCTCTGCCTGTGTCTCTGCCTCTCTCTCTCTTTCTGTGTCTATTATGAATAAATAAATAAATAAATAAATAAATAAATAAATAAATAAATCTTTTTTAAAAAATTAAAAATAGAATTATCATTTGATCCAGTAATTCCATTACTGTATATTTACCCAAAGAAAATGAAAAAGATATATGCACCCTATGTTTAATGCATCATTATTTACAATAGCCAAATAATAGAAGCAGCCCAACTGTCCACTGATAGATGAATGGATAAAGAAGTGGCCCATATTTATATATATTGGATATTAGCCATAAAAAAGAATGAAATCTCACCATTTGAGACAACATGGATGAGGGTATAATGTTAAGTGAATAAGTCAGAGAAAGACAATTACCACATTATTTCATTTATACATTGAATTTAAGAAAGAAAATGAACAAAGAAAAAAGACAAAAAACAGACCCTTAACTATAGAAAACAAACTGGTGGTTACCTGAGGGGAAATGGGTGGGGAGATGGGTGAAATAGGTGAAGGGGATTAAGAGTACACTTACCATGTTGAACACTTAGCAATGTATAAAATTGTTGAATCACTATATTGTATATCATGCTGGAATTTAGATAGATGTATGATAGGTAATAATAATTAGTAAGGGGGAGGAGGAAGAGGAGGATGAAGAGGAAAGGAAGGAAGGGAGGGAAGGAGGAAAGGGAAATTTAAAAAAAAGCAGAGAGGGAAAGAATGACCAAAAGAAAATGAGAGAGGTGTTGAAAATACCACAGAAAGTAAGAAAAGATATCATTCATTCATTCATTTACAAATGTTATCACAGTCTGACTTTGTGCCAGGTGGGGTTCTGAGTGCTGAGCTGCACCATGCAGCCAGCAGATAAAACACACACTTTCATGGAGTTTACAGTCTCTGTGAGTCATTTCTCACCTTGGACAAAGCAGTTTCAAATCAGTGGTCAGCACAAAATTCAAATTGCACATGTGGAACGCTGAGTGGAATGAAAAGAAGCTAATCCCTTTGTAGGCCGAAATGTTGAGAAGCATCATCTTGAAGCAGGCAGAGAGTAGCTAGTTGTGGAGGGTCCAATCACAGGCCGTCTTTGATTTGTAAGATGCTAATGATCATTTTTAGGCTGTGGGACAAGAGAACACAAGAAAGAAACATTTAAAAATACAGGCAAGGAAAGGGGACAGAAATTATTGCTTGGAGTTCCTAGAAGAGGTGGGATAAGTTTGAGTCAAGAGCACAAATGGAGAAGTCTGCCTTGAATAAGAAGAGGATGTGAAAACAAGGAGGTGGTTGGCAAGGTGGAGTATGGGGATCTGTTCCATGGTCTTGCAGAGCCATGCTCACATGTATATTTTACTGTTGTGATTATTTTTAAGTGCTTTTCTCCATGATGAGCGTGAGCTGTGTGCAACCAGCAGTGGTGCATATCATCTGTCCAATAATGAGAGCGGCGCCTGGAACATAGTACATGCTTAACAAATATGCATCAATAACAGAATGCTCCCAAAGCAAGAGTAAGTACTCCTGACTTACAGGACTATATTCTAAAGATAAAGGACTTTCCAAATAACTTCAATTAGTTCTAACTTTCTTTCTTTCTTTTTTTTAAGATTTTATTTTATTTATTCATAGAGACAGAGAGAGAGAGAGTGAGGCAGAGACACTGGCAGAGGGAGAAGCAGGCACCACACAGAGAGCCTGAGTGGGACTCGATCCCGGGTCTCCAGGATCACGCCCTGGGCTGCAGGCAGCGCTAAACCGCTGCGCCACCGGGGCTGCCCCAGTTCTAACTTTATTTCCATGAGGCTTCAGGAGTTAGTAAATAAATAAAATACTTCAGAGTTATTGCGGGATTTTCTTTCTAGATCTTATTAAGCTTTCTTGCCATCATAGCTGTAAATAAATATACACAGAACTCTATTTGCATTCAACCTTCACCCATGATAATTATCATCTGTCTTCACTAATGGTCCCTCCAAATGGGAACAGCTTATCTGCAGTTACCTCTCTCAATAATGTGAAAGTATTTATGTTATGAGACTTCAGGATTAACAGTACAACTTAGGCCACTAATAGGCCACTAATCTTCCCAAAGCATACATAAATACAGAAATCTCATAGAGTCCTTTGTATTGATGATAAATCAGAACTGTCATTTAGTTAAGAGTTCTCTAGTGACTCACATAATCAATATTGTCTATGAAAGAATGAGATTAAAAATGCAAATCAAGTCTTTCCCTTTATATAACTAAGCACACTATTGCAATTACCATTCCTGCCCTTTCTTCCCCAAACGTCTCTAATCATATCAACAAAGAATAGTTCATGACTCAATGAATAAGAGTAAAATGCCTTACTTTTGGAAATCCTATTTCAGAGAGACCTCAAACAGCTTCAAAGTTTAAGTGACTGAACTTTTTTTCATCCTTAGTTGAAAAATTTGTTTTCAGTTCTGAAGGAGGGGACAATAAGAAATAAAACGTGAATGTGTAGTCACTACCATTGACCTCTACGGAAGAGATTATACCCTTTAGTAAGAATAAATTCTTGACATTTTGTACCACATTTCAAATCCAATTACAACAAAATATTAATGTTATGATGGTTTCTAAGTTCTTACCGATGACTCACTTAATTCACATGGTTGTTAGGAATACAAAATTTGCTCTGTGACTGTTGGCTCTAAAACATGTTATTCTGTTACATCCCCAATTGATCCTTTTGTATATATGTATCTATTAGGAATTTGTTCCACTGTGACAGAAAACCCAATTTATAATGATTTATACTAACAAGGGTTTATTTTTATCACATAAGGAGTTTGAAAGTAGGATAGCTGTAGAGGGTTCAGCTGCTAAGTAACATTGTCAGGGAATTGCTCTATCTCTCTGCTGTGCCATCTATAGTGTATTGATTTGTTTCTCATTAATCATAGATTATGATCACAATATACCCGCTGCAGGTCTGTCTATTTTCAAGGTAGAAAAAATGAGGACCAAATATGTAGGGCACCACTGTTCCTTATTTTAAGAAAGGAAAAGCCTTTGCAGAAGTCCCTCCATATACTATCATTTTGGTTTCACTGGCCACTCTTAGCTGCGAGACAAACCAGGAAAGCAGAGAACGGTATTCTAGAAATTGGATTAAACCAAACATTATGCATTGCCAAGGGTTGTGTTCATTGCTGTCTCAGACAAAATAAGAGAACAATCACAGAAAAAAAAGAAGATGGGTTTGGGGTAGACAATTAATAACGTCTGTCACAATACATAATAAAGTCTATTGTCTAGAATGTTTAGACAATATGATTTGACTTTTCCTTACTTTTTCTAGTTAAAAAAAGAGTTTAGGTAGTAACAGCTCTACTATAATCTCAAAAGCAAGGACTGTGAATTCCTCCATTTTGCTACAACACAGATACAATAACTGACATAGCAGATATCCAAAACACACTGGATGGATGAATGGATAAATAAATGAATGGATGAGTAAATCCATTTGTGAGTTACTGATTTCCAAAAACTTGAATGCCATGACATCATTTGGTACCAAAATTATACTGAATAATAGATGCTTTATGATATATTGTGTAGTTGTGATCCCCTCATGTCTTTAACTTCTCTTTTATTTATTGTATTTTTCCAGCTTTCTTGTGATGTAACTGATATGTAACACTGTGTAAGTTTAAGGTGTGCAACATGTTGATCTAAGACACTTATATATGGCAAAGTGATTGCTGCTACAGTATTAGCTAATACCTCCATCATGTCACACAGCTACCATTTCTTTTATGTAGTGAGAACATTTAGGATTACTCTCTTAACAACTTGCAAGTATATATTAAGTTTTCTTAACTACAACTGTGTTGCACATTAGATCCTCAGAACTTATTTAACTTATTCAAAATGTTGTACTCTTTGATCAACGTCTCTCCATTTCCCCCAGTCTATAATCTCTGATAACTATCATTCTAGTCTTTTTCTATGAGTTCAGCTTTTTCAGATTCCACAAATAAGTGAAATCATGTGGTATTTGTCTTTCTCTGTTTGACTTATTTCACTTAGCATAAGGCTGTTAAGGTCCATCCATGTTGTTGCAAATGGCAAGATTTCCTTCTTTGTTATGGCTGAATAATATTTCATTGCGTATAGATCATAATTTCTTTATCCATTCATCCATCCAGATACTTAGGTTGTTTTCATATCAACATTATTGTTGTGAATAATGCTACAATAAACATAAGAGTGCAGCTATCCCTTCAATATCCTATTTTCATTTCCTTTAGATATATACCCAGACATGGGATTGCTGGATAATATGGTAGTTTTATTTTGAATTTTTTGAGGAACCTCCACATCATTTTCCATAGTGTCTGTAACAGTTTTACATCCTCACCAATGCACAAGTTTTTCCTTTGCTCTACATTCTTGTCAACACTTCCTTTCCTTTTTCATACCATTCTAACAGGTGGTTTTGATTTGCATTTGCTTGATGATTAGTGATGTTGAAAGTCTTTTCATGTCCTGATGACCATTTGTATAAGACATCTGCCCATTTTTTAATCACATCATTTGAGTTTTTACTAATGAGTTATGTGATTTCCTTATATATTTTGGACATTAACCTCTTATCAAATATATAATTTGCAAATATTTTCTCTCATTCTATAGATTCCTTTTCATTTTGTTGATGGTCTTCTTTGCTGTGCAGAACCTTTTAGTTTGATGTTGTCTCATTTGTTTATTTTTGCTTTTGTTCCCTTTCCTTTGGGGGTCCAATCGCCTCCCCCAAAAAAATCATTGCCAAGAGCCATGTCAAGAAACTTAGACCCTATGCTTTCTTCTAGGAGTTTTATGGTTTCAAGTCTTTAACCCATTTTGAGTTGAGTTATGTGTATGTTGTAAGACAGGAGTCTCGTTTCATTCTTTTGTATGTTGCTATCTTGTTTTTCCAGCACTGTTTAGTGAAGAGATTATCTTTTCCCCATTTTATATTCTGGCTCATCATAAATTAATCTGATCTTTATTTTCTTCCCTTTACTAACTTTGGACTGAGTTTGTTCTTCTTGCATATTTTTAACTTCTGCAAAGCCACGTGAAATTTAAAGGCAGTGTCTTTTCTCAAAAGGGAAAAGCTGAGTTATTTGGATATTAAATGTATTAAGGATGAACCATGAAGTAAGTGTTCACAGTAAACGGAAGGAAATGAGGAAAGATAAGAGGGGTGGGGATGCAAGGGGCTGTGTAGGGAAGGAAAGTAACAGAAAGGAAGCACTCAAGCTATCAAAAGATTGTCAGAGTTTGAATGGCAGCCAGAGGTCCAAAAGTGAAAGGCAACATCATCCAAAGTCCTGGAAAAAAACAAAAAATTTAAGTTAATTTAGATGTGTCTTCTTCAGTTTAAAAACAAAACCAGAATTCTATTAGTCTTTGATAATAAAGTATAATGGAAAAGGATCTTAATTATACAAGGGCATTAGAGCTCTTTAAATAATACTCAGAATGATTTTCTATCTTTTTAAACAGTACCAAATAGCATGAAGCAGGTAAAGATTTTCTTTTCCCTGTAAGTCCTTTTCTTTATTGACCAATCCCCTTAACCTTCCAGCTTTGCCAAAGGGAGTCATTGGTTAGATTGAGAAAAGGCCCCGAGATTGCCTAGTATCAAACTAAGAAAATCTCAATAGGAAAAGTAAGGAAAGTTTTGCACCATCTTCTGAACTCTATAGGAGCCTATGATAGATAAAAATAAATGTATTCTTTCTGGAAACAGCTACTTCCACAAGTTGGCCAACAGTGCAAATGAGAAGCGTTTTTTTGTTTTTGTTTTTGTTTGTTTGTTTTTTTTTTTGGCAGTAATTTTTCAGAGATTTTAATTTTTAGAGGAAAAAAAGAAAGTTGAAAAGAATCCCATAATCTATTGCTCTTGACCACACAAGAAAAGACTTGTTAAACTGATGGGACAGTGCCCTCCTAGTGTGCAGTTGTTTTAATTTCAAGGCAAATATTAGGAGAAAACAAACAGCACCATAAATATCATAGTTCTTTGCAAATACAAACCAGTCAAGTAATGGCAAATTCAATGAAATCATAAAAATTTAAAGCAGAATGAGACCTTAGAGACCAATAAATCTACCTTCCTCATTTTAATGGAGACTAAACTCATATTTAAAGCTACATTAATTGGGGCAGCCCCGGTGGCGCAGCGGTTGGGCGCCGCCTGAAGCCTGGGGTGTGATCCTGGGGACCAGGGATCGAGTCCCACGTCAGGCTCCCTGCATGGAGCCTGCTTCTTCCTCTGCCTGTGTCTCTGTCACTCTCTCTGTGTGTCTATGAATAAATAAATAAAATCTTTTAAAAAAATAAAAATAAAAATAAATAAAGCTACATTAACTGAATGGCAGAGGTCAAACTAAACTCAGATATCCATTGGCATGTGATTAATCCAATTCATCATGTTGTAAATTTTTGGAAAGTATGACTACCCTTGAGTTTATCATCATGATCATCAGACACATATGCAAATTGATATGTAAATAGTTTAGTTAATCCAAAAGTTTGACAGATTTTCATGGACTACTTTGATTTGCCAAATGGCTAACATGATTATGAATTTTAAAACTGTCCAAATTAAATGGGTGTTCTTGGCTTTTATTATGCATAAATTATAATGAATATAAAAAATTAATGTGTGGAAGTTTATGTATATACTTGCCTCTTAAATTCTAATATGCATAATATAGACATTAAACCTAGGGTGAAGTCTGTCAGAGCCATGCTGCGGTTGGTGAATATCAAAGATATGGCTATTTGCTTTCGAGTTAATTGCAAATAACTTTTGTATGAAATAGAAAAGCATTGCTAAATTTTTGCATTCATTTAAAATCAGTCCAAATTGGGTATGTAGTTGCCACAGACTAGATTTTAAAAGTTGATATTTCCATTGAAATGCTATGCGCTAATTATCTGAAATGGTATGTGCTAATCACATGCATTGTCCTACAATATCAACTTCTCTAATTGTGTATCAAATGTTTCCTAATTATATGGTATTATATGAAGGATGGTATGATAAATATTATGGCTATGTTTTTATTTAATTAGTAATATGCAATTCCTGGAAATTAGTGGGGTGTTTGCTCTTTAAAAGAGTTTCTCTGTATATTTTATTCAGAAAATTAGCTGAATGTTATCTTATTGAACATAGCAAAGCATGTCTGAAATTTTTTATTTTAATGAAACTATAGCTATCTCATTTGTGAAGTTATAATCATGTTTTCCAAAATTTCAACATTATGTACTTTTATATTCTTTGGTAACCTGTTGTAATTCTTAAATAATTAATATTTAAACAACAATAATTTACTTATTTTAATGCTTTTCTGCTTCAAAAATAAGTTTAATATTCATTTTGAATGAGACAAGAAGATATGCTCTTTTCTCACACCATATACAAAGACATATCAAAATGGATTAAATACCTAAAAATAAGAGCTACAAATCTAAAACTTTCTTAGAAGAAAATAGAAGCCTTCTTGGATATGACATCAAAAGCAAGAGTTTTTTGCTTGTTTGTTTTACTGCAATACACAATTTATTGGAGAGTTAAATTGCTCATCTGGATTAGTGTCACATGGTGTTTTAATTTTGACTTTATCAAAATTTTAAACATTAAGGAATACCAACCAAGAAAGTTTTTTTTTTTTTAAGATTTTATTTATTTATTCATAGAGACAGAGAGAGAGTCAGAAACACAGGCAGAGGGAGAAGCAGGCATCATACAGAGAAACTGACGTGGGACTCGATCCAGGGTCTTCAGGATCACGCCCTGGGCTGCAGGCGGCGCTAAACCGCTGTGCCACTGGGGCTGCCCCCAACCAAGAAAGTTTAATAAGCAACCCAAAGAATGGGAAAAAAATTAGGAATATTAGGAAATATTAGTTTTTATACATAAAATATATTAGTTAATACTAATGTTAGTATAAATATTAGTTTATATATAGAGAAACTCTTACAACTCAATAATAAAAAGACCAAATAATACAACTAAAAATTGTTGTAAAGGAACATAAAAATTGGCAAAAGAACTGAATGAATACTTCCCCAAAGATATACAAATGGCTAGTAAGCACATGAAAATATGCTCAGCATCATTAATCATTAGGAAATTACAACAAATTACAATGAAGTATAATAAATGATAACAGGATAGACACTGTCTGAGGCATCATACAAGAAAAATAATTAAATGTTTGGGAGAGTATCCCTCCCAGTATAAAGACATACTGTAAAACAAATTCATAAATACTATTACGTATATAAATATATGCTTTTTAAAGTCAATATAAGGAAGTATTTATAATTAAAAATGATTAAAAGTTTTTCTCTCCTTGAAAATTAAAAGCTTTATCGGTGCACCCGATTTCAAAGAAACTTGGCTACTTTACCAGATATTTTTTAGTAGGACTCCAGTTATAACAGCAGGCTTACTCATAGTAATCAACTACTGCACTGGGTTTTCTAATTTGACCTTTGGACTATTACTACCAAGGCACATTAAATGGTTATAGAACTGACATGGAGCTTTGAGCAAATGGTATTAAAATCCTTTGAGAATTGTGCTTAATTAAGCAATAATACTTTATCAACAGCTTTACCAAGCTGTTAGCCAGTTCATCTAATTTCACATTCATACGAAGCATACATACAAAAATAATAAACATATTAATTTTTAAGTAATCACAATTTGTTCTCCATCAAGGACACATATTAATCAATCTCCTAAATACTAATGTTTTGGGGTAATTTTGTTCTATTTTGAACACATGGAGTCTACATTTTTGTCTTAGTAAATTTCCAATAGTAGATATTAATTACAGTAGAGCCTGTTTTACATATATGATTACAGGCATCTGGGTGGCACAGTCAGTTAAGCATCTGACTCTTGGTTTTGTCTCAGGTCGTGGTCTCATGGTTCTGAGATAGAGCCCCGTGTGGGGCTTCATGCTAGTCTGCTTGAGATGCTCTCACTCTCTCCCTCTCCCTCTGCCCCTCCTGCTCCTGCTCTCTCTTTCTCTCTCAAATAAATAAATAAATCTTACATACACACACATGCACATACACAAATATTTGTTAGGAATAAAAATAACTGGCAACAATCTAGCATAGGGTTTTACCTTGATTTTTCAAAAGCATCCTTATTTTTACTAGCATCATCTCTATCACTCCATCTATGTAAAAATAACCAGCAGGACATTGTGGGGACAAGAGAGGACGCCATGTTTATCTCAAGTACACACTGGTTTTTGCTCAGTGTTGCCATTCAATACTCCAGTTGACTGAGTTGTCACTGCTACAGATGCATGTAAAGCACCCTTTCTGGCCGACCAGAAGCTGTATATGCAAATTACATTTCTATGAAATATCTTCACTTTAAAATTTGGTTTATATGTGTTGACATGATAAGATTCTGATCAAAAGATTCGTAACCTTGAAGATATTTCATAACATGCGAAAACCTGTTTTTTTTCTAATTTCCTTGATAATTTTCTTCACCTAAATTTTATCTTCTGCTGTGCAATACTTTACTCTTTCTGTGAAAGTTTATATAGTATATCCCAGTATACTCAGGATAACTTCTAGAGTTAGATAGATTCAGCATTAATCCCACTGGGACTTCTAGGAAGCTGAAATTGGGAGAAATTAAATTAGGTCATCAAACTGGTTAATGGCTAGAAGAAACTGAGTCAGGTTAGTTGAGCTCTAGTGCAAGGCTCCTTCATGATTCTTATGTGTAGTTTTCTCATGAATACAGAGAGATAACTGCCATTTTCCTGTTGCCTTAACAAATACAGACTAAATGAGAAATTGTGAAATGGTATTGAAAAGAATAAGACTAATATAAATAATGGTTTAAAGATAAAACACAATTATAAAATAACTGAGAATGGCACCAAAATCATTAAGAAACATAGATGTATTCGTATTATCTCTTAGTTGGAGGCGTAGAATATATAGCAATTTCATGTTGCTCCTATCTCTTTAACTAAATGTGACCAAGTTATTCTTCCACCAAACCATCATAGTAGACTAATAACTACTTGTTTTTATACTCACATACTCTTCAACTTTTTTGCCCATTCATATAACACATAGTATGCAAAGCACCATGCTGCTATTCTTTCAGTTGTAGAACCAAAGAACAATTTGGCAATGGATATCATTTAAGTGTTTATGTTTAACTTGTTCACTACTCTTCTGTCAATAAACTAACTGTGCCCAATTTACTTATGGTAAGATTGTTCCATAGGGACAGACCTGCAACCTTTTGGTTACGTGGTCTTCCTGCCATATCATATTGCACCTGTTTGGAAAATAACTCATGAATTTAGCTAACTAGAATGAGGATTTTAATGATTTATGTATAAAAGAACCAATCTAAACTATGAACCCAAAAAAAATAAAAAATAAAAAATAAACTATGAACCCAGTTTTTCTGTTGGTGTTTTAGGTATTACAGTATTCTCCTGAGAGTTGCTTAGGCACATTTTCTACTTATAAGAAAATAAGCATTATTTTATGATAGGGATTATTTCCCAATCCATTCTTCTCCTGCATGTTACAGAGTTTTTCAATTATACATATTCAACCTCTTCAATAAATGCCTTTTTATTTGACTACTTTCCAAATGAACTGAGCAATTATCTTATTAATTTAATGAATGAATGGAGTCAATCTAAATTATTATGCAAAAAATAAAATACTTTCCCCATAAACTCAGAGAGAGTTTGCTTATTTGATTGCTTTAATTTATATTATAAGTTTTCACTTTACTCAGCAATATTTTTTCCAAAATAGAAAAAAAAAAAAAAAACAGTACTTAAAATAATGCTCCTAAAAAGTGGCCTTCTGATGTGATGGAATGAGTCAGTGAATCTTACTTGTGAGGTTTATGAGGTCAGGTTTATCTTCTGTAGCAAGCCAAATAACTGTAGGTTATTTGTAGGTAGCCAAATAACGAAGGAAAATATAAGCCATTAAAGGCAGGTTACATTATGTAAGCCTGCGCTATTTGTGTTAATTCTGCCTACACTACTTATATGTTTTTACAACTTCTCAGCTTTTTCCTTAATTTTACACTTTAAGTCTGGCTTTTGTAGTCATTGGAACTGCAGTCAGTTTAATTGAAAGGAATAAGGGAGCTTCAACTTAGTCTTAAACTGAGACCAATCAATATTATCAAAATAGTGCAATCTGTCCCTAATGAAAATCTCCTTTCCAGAAAAATCTCAAGAAATAGACTGTTAGTGTCTTGCCTATTAATACATGCCCCTGCATACTTAAGGTTAAAAACAAACAAGGCTTTTACGCACTGACAATTTCTGGATCGTTCATCTAAGCTTTTGAAAAGAACCTGTCTGTGATGATTTAATTCATCTTAACCTGAAAGCAGGAACTTAATAACTGACTGAGTTTCTGGTCTTTTGCCCACTGAAGCAAAGAGCATAGATACCCATCCTCTAGTTATTCAGAGTAACACTCACTGAGTGCTGTGATTGTGTCTTGCCTACTTGGGGTAAGTATCTGTGAACTGAATAGCAAATGGAGTAGCTCTGGGGCACAACATCCTGTTGCAAGGTGCATTTTAATCACTAATACCTAAGCAAGTTTGTTTGCTGCAGTAGCAATAGCAGAAACATCTGCAACTTTAGATTCCCCTTTGTATCAATGGTAAGGTCTTTCCCACATCTTCACTTAATACGTATCATTTACTCCCCCGGTAAACTTTAGAGTTGGTAGCTCCAATTGCACAAATCCCTCCGCATCTGGAAACATCTCTCTGTGTAGAAGGTGGGTACATTCCCCATCTGTTTGTTGAGTGGCTTAACCTTAGACTCTTCCCATGGCTGTCATCTACAAGATTTGTTACAAATTACCCTGGATACAAGTGTAAAATCAAGGTGGTCAATATTGTATCTCCTGGGGAAATTACTGTGTTCTATTAGGAAAGCTATAAATCTTAACTTCTTCTATGATTATTTTCACTCTGCTTTCCTAAATGAGTAGCCATTACCACAGAGTCATTTATTTATAGGGACAAGGGCTGAAACTGTGCAAATCATGGCACAGAGAATCCAGTTCCCTTGTTTCAGAATTATGTGACATAATAAAAACATAAAATAAATGCCACTGATAATGTGAAATCATTACCCACAATGATTTGGCTAACATTTCTTGACTATTAAATGCCAAGCACTACGTTTATTTTTTTTATACAGCATCTCACTTAAATATGTGATTCCAAAGAACAAAGATGACTTCACCAATGGAAGAAAGATGGGCTGGAAAGCAGGTTTTATCTATAAGGAAGATGATCTACGGAAGGCGGAAAGTATTGAGAAGTGGGAGAGCAAAAAGGATCTTCAGTAACAGGAGTTCCTTTCTGGGGGAAAAGGATATAGAAGTCCAGGGTGAACCAGTCCAGGGAGGGGCAACCAGTGAACTGCGGGGGTGGTGCTCTCTACAAAGCATGGATCCTTCCTTGCACTGGAGATCCCTTCTAGTGCTGGAGAACTGCCTCCTCCGAGAAGCATTCAAGTTTCTAAGGGAGTTCCTGGTAGGCAACAGCTGAAGAGACTGTCTCCCGGGCTATAAAACATCAATCTGGAAAAATGACCGAAGGCCAGCCACAGGAAAGGGCAAGATTTTTTCTCAAGGTCACATCCAGATTGAAACACTAGAAATGTATTCTAAGGCACTTGGAGAATAAACCCCAGTGGATGCCTTAGAATAAAATCTGGAATACACTCAGGTCCCCATTACCCTGCCTATCTCCTTTGTCACCCTTCCCCACCCCAATTATTTTTGAGGAAATGCCTGCTTTGTGAAATTGCGGGGAAACAGATCTCAAAGGGTGGTTCTCCATCCCAGTCCTGAAGACGCCTGCCTCTAACTCCCCCTTCTTTCCCGATCTGACCTCACCTCATTCCTAGCCACTCGATCAAAGGAGAGAGAGAGCGCGAGAGACTTGGAAGGAGAACCACCAGGAAAAGGAGACTAAAGTCGTTGGCTGTTCACGTCATTTCCAGATTCCGTGAAGAGATCACCTCCAAGGTATCGCACAAGTTAGAGACGGCACTTTGCCCTCCCCGCGCCCTCCGCCGAGCACCGGTGTTAGACGAGGGAGGAGACGGCTGGGAGGAGAGGGAGGAAAGGGCTACGGCGCGGGAAGCACGACGAGAGCGGGCGCTGGGGGCGGGGACGGAGGCGGGGACGGAGGCGGGGACGGAGGCCGGGACGGAGGCGGGGACGGAGGCGGGGACGGAGGCGGGGACGGAGGCCGGGACGGAGGCGGGGACGGAGGCGGGGACGGAGGCCGGGACAGAGGAGCCGCGCGACCGGACGCGGTGCCTCCCGGCTCGGGCCTGCGGCGGGGCGGCGCTCCGGGTGAGTGAGCGGCCCCGCGGGGCGGCGGCGCGGGGAGCCCGGGCAGGGTCGGCCCCCGCGGGAGGCCCGGGCAGCCCTGCGGGGCTGGAGCGCGACTCCTTCCCGACTCCTGTTTGGGGCGAACGCGGCGCGGGACGGCCACGGCGGCCTCGGCGCGCTCCGCCCGGGCCCCTGCGCTCCGGGGGCGAAGTTGCGGGGAGCGGTGCGGGCCCGGGCGGAGCTGCCGCTGCAGGCTGGGCGCGAGGGGCGCGACCCGGCCCAGGGGCGCCGGGGGAGGGTCCGAGGGCGCGACACCCCGCTTCGGGGCGTGCTTCCGGCTCGTGAGGACCGGCCCCCGCCGGAATCCAGCCCCGCGAGGGCAGTGGAGTCCTCGAACCTGTCCGCGGGTGGGATGGCTCCGGGGAAACGGTCAGACAAACGTGAGGACCCGGGAGGAGGCGAAGGTCGGAAGGAAGGGCTGCAGTTTTCGAACTTGATTTCCCGCAGGTACAAACCACTGAGGTAAGGAGCAGGAGAGGGCTTCCACCTGGCGTCCGGCAAGGTGCTGGGGGGGCGGGGGGGCGGGGGGTGCAGGTCCTCCCCTACGGCCCGAGGCGCCTGGGGGGGAGCGAGGGGAGGGCAGTGGAGCGAAGGAGAAAGGGGATCTGAGTGAGGATTGATATTCAAGGGTTCTGGTCCCCGGAGAGGCCAGGAGAGCCGATCTGTGAGCCTGGAAAGTTAGGAAATGAAACGCAGGAGATGGGAGAATATACACAGGGTGCCTCAAATGCTGAATTGGGGTTTGGGGTTTATTTACACTTTCACGAAAGAGGCGGCCCCTGATAGCGCACTGGCTGAGAGCTAATCCACGCACTTTGGAAGGAACCTTGAGACTTCATTTTCTGCATGTATTTTCCTGGCACTTTGACGATTGTAATGTAATTAAGCTGATTTGTTTACTGGACATTTAAGATGTCATAAGCAGGAAGAGTCACCAGCCACTCACATCAATTTTTCTGGAATATCTATGTAATCATTTCAGTTTGACGAAATTTTAGTGGGTGTGCTATACCAAAAGCCAGGAAAATGAAACAGATTCGAGATGGATTTCACTCTGGTTCCATTTATACACAGATCTTGAATTTGACGTGGCGATCAAAAATCTAACTCCTTAAGTTTGAATTGCCCCTTTTGTCAATGTATTTGTTGAGGAAGGAGTCCAGAAAACTGCCGGTTTTCACTGTGATGTGGGAGTGTCAAGAGCTAGAACAAACCGGAGGAAGATTTTCCATCCCCCTGGGCTTCCATTGCTGTTCCTCCTTCTCTGTCCCTTTCTCCTCTCCAAACTCATAAGCAGGTTTGAGCATCATCAGTATGTGTCTCCTCCGAAGCAAGTATAGCTCTTGCTCGTCTCCACCCCATTCAAATCTGTGTATCAGAGTTGGTCTTGATAATGAAAACAGTTATTCACTGTTTCCAATCAGAAGTGTTTTTCTATGCTTTGGGTATGGTTCATTATGCTCAGATATTTATAGAACAAATTTTATACTTCCTGGTATCCGCTTAGAAGTTCTCAGATGCGAAAATTAACTTATTTTTGTCCAAAAAATTTTAATGTATTTTTCCACACCTTCTTTAGTCAGTATGAATCATTTGTCAAGCCTGGTCCACTGAGGCTTATTACAGAGCTAATGAGCTTAGTTGTATCAAGGGTTTGTTCCCTTTCAACAGTTTATAAAGAACTCTAAGAATGGCACTTTTGAGTGCAAAAATTTGCACTCAATGCAAGTTTTGAGACTTTAATTCATTAGGCAAGTTTTATAGATGTGTGGAATTGAGCAATAGCACATTTGTAAAGGCAGCTTTTTGAGTTTTAAATAAATGTACTACTTCATTTTACTTCATTCTACTACTTCACTCATTTTATAAAGTTCTTAACCATATTGTTCTTTTAGAGATTATCAGAAAGCTGCTAATAAAAATAATACACCACAACTTTCTTAGCATTTTTTTTGTTTTTAGTCAAAACTTGGGTACATATCTCTTTTAAAAGACTTACAAAATTATAATTCTTAACTGGAAATTAGAGGAGTGATTGTTTGAATTTTCTTATCTAGGAAGTATGATCCCTTTTAATGAACTATTACTGAAATCACTTCAAAGATTTTTAAAGGGCACTTTCCAGGATATTAGTAATAAATGGCTAGTGTAAAGCAACACAGATATGGTAATATTTGAAAGGCCATGGCAGGATTCTTTTTTTTCAATATGAATTTAGGAAGTGGGAGTAAACAAGATGTAGTGTGTTGCTTTCTTATTGCTATTAATTGAAAGCACTAACAATCTTTAGGTGATGGAGTCCTGAGACCCATGGGGAAGCATCTGTAGTGATCTGATATAGAACCACAGTGCCTGTACCCCACCATGAGAAACCTTGCTTTTTTCTACCCCCTCAGCCTTAAATTATACAGGCAAGAGATACTCATGTCTGGTCTGAAAGTGATGAGCTTTTGAAGTGCTGTAGGGAAACTCATAATTGGCATCTGTAACAGAAATTATTATGTCCACTTAAGAGGTGCCTGGGTGGTGCTGTCGTTAAGCTCCTATCTCTTGATTTCAGCTGGGGTTGTGATCTCAGGGTCATGATCTCTGGGTGAGATCTAGCCCGGTGTGGGGTTCCATGCTCAGCACAGAATCTGCTTGAGATTCTCTTCTCCTCTCCCTCTGTCCCTGCCCCACCTCAAATAAATAAATAAATAAATTAATTAATTAATTAATTATTACTTCCACTTGAAAAGGTGCAAAGAGAAATGTCAGAACCTAGGACCAAACATAAATAAGCAAAAATTGTATCAGTGAGTGAAGTAAGGTAGGGAGGGGGGAGGGGCTGTATTGATCTGATAATTTTTCCAATTTCTTGATGGTGTTTCCAGCTCTCAGAAGTAATAGATGACCTTTTAACTCATGACGTGGCATTTCTGTTTTCTTCTATGTACAGTAGGAGGCCATTAAAGCATTTCTAATGAGGAACAGTTTTACCAGGATCTTCTTGGTATTGTGTTGAAATAATTTGTTTAAAGACAAGAGGGAAAGGCCATTAGGAAGCTACTAGTTTCCTAGCCTTGTCTTTGACCAGAGTGATAGCAATGGATATACCAAATCCTGGATATATTTGAAGGTAAAGGTGACAAGACTTCATAATGTATGAGACGTGATCTCTGACAGAAGGAAAGGAATCAAGCTGATGCATAGATGTATGACCAGAACAGTGGAAAGAATGCAACTGTCACTAACTAATATGGGAAGCATAAAGAGAAGCAGTTAAGTTTTGAGCAGCCTGTTAGATCTTCAGATGCAGGTTCACAAGAGTAGTTGGGACAGAGCTCCGGGAAAAAGTCAGAGTTGGAGATAAAAAATGTCTAAATCACTACTGTGTAAATGATATTTAGAACAATGAGACTTTATAAAATGATTTAAGGAGAGAATTATTTAAAGCATCAGACTGAGGAAAGAGCTCTAGAACAATCCAAAATATGAGCACTGAAAAGAGTAGGAGCCAGAAAAGTAACTCAGAAGGAGCAGTCTGAAATAGGGGGAAACCCAGAAGAGGGTAGTATCAGGGAAGCCAGAAGAAGAAAGTATCTTAAGAAGAAATGAGATCACCTATGTCCAGGATGCTGAAGAGTTAAATTATGTGAAGACACAGAATTACTTTGAAATTTTATTTGGTCTTGGTAAGAGCTATTTCAGCTGAAATGGTGGTGATAAAAGATTGACCGATAAGGATTGAACAAAGACTGGTGATTCCAGTCCAAGGAATTTATCTTAAAAATATATTTGCACTTAGGAAAGATAATTTATGTTCCAAGAAACTCCCCGTAGATTTTTATACAGGTCAACAATTGAAAACAATAAATACCTGTAAATGGAAAACAAGTCAGATAAACTATGTACATTCATTCGATGGAATACTGTCCAGCTGTTAAAATTATTAAGGCAGCTTTCTATGTCCTAACATGAAAAGATTTTTAAAGTATATTGAAGAGAAAAAATTGCAATCTGGTGTGCATGGTATATTATCATTCGTTAAAGAACAAAGAAAAATAAACCTGTGTATGAAATAATATATTTAAAAAATGGGTACTAGTTGTTGCTTATAGGGAGGAAAACTGAGCAGTAGGGTACAATAACAGGAGGGAGATGAAGTCTTCTGTATACTTTAATATCTTTGTTATGTGCACACAGTTATTCAAAATACCAAATCAAATTTTATATACAAATCTGAAAAAATATGTAATTTAAAGTAATAAAGAGAAAAAAAAAGAACGGGAGGTGAGAAGTGAAAAATCTATAAAATAGCTCTTTCAGATAAGAGGATTAAAAGTAGCTAGAGCAGGCCATGGAGATTTTGTTTTTAAAACAGGAAATTTAATGTTGGAAATAGACCAATGAGAATGAACCAGCAGAAGAAAGAGATTATTTAAAAAAGAGAGCGAGAACAATTATGGGAGTAAAGTCACTTAATTATTTGTAGTGTATAAAATATAGAATTCCAGACCTAGTGAGGGAGAGAACTAGTGAGACTAGGAATAGGGATAGTGCCTTTTCCTACAAAACCCCCGTTCTGTATCAGTCCTTTGGTCATCCTCTTATATTGCTAGAGCTAAATGCTGCCTTGGACATTTGTATAAACTCTCCAAATTGATTCTACCATAAAGTCTTAGTTCTAATGTCATTTGGACACTTAGCCTCTCATCAAAACTTTTTTCTTAACTATTGGTTGGCATTTTTTTTTAACCATTGGTTGGCATTCTCTCCAGTTCTCTAAGGCAGCCTGAGCCCAGCTTGCCACCTGTCTCTGCCCCTGCCCTCTTTGCTCTCAGAATGATTCTTCTTGAGGAATTCAGACGCTCCCAGAAATGAAGCTCCCTCCCCTCTTCTAACTCTTGTATGTTTAGCTGCTTAGCTAACTCTCCTCTGCTCCAATCCTAATAGTCAAGCTGACCTCCTTCTCTGCTCTGGATTCTACAATCCAGGATTGTGGAGCAATCCAATCCAGAGCAATGGATTCCCCCATTGCATCTGAACCTTGCTTCAATAACCATTCTTTTTATCACCTGCAGCTTTAACTTCTTCTTCATGTAATGACTCCATCTATTACATTTATTAAAATCATATTACACCCAGAACGCCTGGGTGGCCCAGAGGTTGAGTGTCTGCCTTGGGCTCAAGGCATGATCCCCAGAGATCGGGTCCCACATCGGGTTCCCTGCGAGGAGCCTTCTTCTCCCTCTGCCTGTGTCTGCCTCTCTCTCTGTGTGTGTCTCTCATGAATAAATAAAGTCTTTTTAAAAAATCATATCACTCTCATCCTTACAGCAAGCATACAGAAAAGACTGTCATGATCCTGAATAATCCCTATATTTAGTCCTATTGACTCCTTTTCTCAGCCAGCTTCTAGAAAAAAAACTTATTTTTATTTCTTGCCACAATCCCCTCCACTCCCACTAACTCCTTCCCACCATGCTGACTTCCACTCCCACCACCCCATTTAGCTCCTGTGGCCACTGTCACCATATTTTTAAACCATGGGCTACCGATCACTGAAACCTTAGCTTGCTAGGCTCCGTAGGAGTAGTTGACAAAGTTAGTCATTTTTTTTTTAAGATTTTATTTATTCATGAGAGACACACAGAGAGAGAGGCAGAGACACAGGCAGAGGGAGAAGCAGGCTCCATGCAGGAAGCCCGACGTGGGACTTGATCCCGAGTCTCCAGGATCAGGCCCTGGACTGAAGGCAACGCTAAACCGCTGAGCCACCCGGGCTGCCCCATAAAGTTAGTCATTAAACATTCATGTCTTCCCTTCCATTAGAGTCAAAGTTAACTTTCTTGCTCTTGAAGTTAGTGACAGCACTTTCTTGGTCCAGTTTGTCTTTGAATTTTACTTCTTCATTCATTTGGTGATCCTCTTCCACTGTCTATCCTTCGTTCTCTTCTCCATTCACTGCCATTTTTCTTATTCTCCTTTGGTCAAAGATCCCTTTGAGAATCTAAAAACAAAAAGGAACAAACTACTATGGCATAATAATGCATGTAGATACAAATATTTACAGATAATTTTGAGGTATTAGGAATCCTTCCTAAATTTTTTGATAAAATATCAATACCTACTGTGATTTCATTTACCTCCAAATGAGATGATGGGTCCTAGTTATTTCAAATGTGAGGACGAATTTCAGTTTTAACATTGCCTAATGGTTCTCTTTTGCTGTATCCACATCCGAACACATACTACCTTCATGAGTTTTTGATACCTTCACACTACATGATTTCTTCACATAATTTCTCTTTAATTTGAATCACATCTTAAGATATAAATAATGTTCTTATCACTGTTGTTAGTGTAAAATCAATATTACTGCCACAAATAACAGGCAATAATTTAAAAATGATATGGAAAAAAAGTAGTGATCTTATTAAATTTTAATCAGGTACTTATTGCCAGCTAAAAGCTTTGAGCCTGAGGCCAGCATATAAGGGAGATAGCAAAAGTTAATAACAAATCTTCAACAAACTGCCACTCTCTCAAGGGCTTAATCCAAAGTGAAAGAACACTGAAAAGGAAATAAATTCCTTACTTTGTGATACAGTGTTATTTAATGCCACGATCTAGTGCAAGTAAAGTCATGTTATACAGCACCCATGGGACTTGTACTTGGGACAATTTCCCTTTCTTCTACATATGCAACCCAAACCTCCTCATTAAGCTACAGACCTGGAGATCACCATATGGACAGATAAATGACCTCAGGGTCCAGCTAACAGGTGCACAATTAAACTCATCTTCTTTCTCCCCTAAATGTATAAATCTCTTATATTCTATATCCCATCAGAGAAACTTTTGGATTCCTTTTTTAAAGTTTTTCTGAAAAAAAAATTTAAAAAAATAAAGTTTTTCTGCATACCCAGCCAAATCCAATCAATCTGATGGGTCTCTTGAATCTAATTTCCTGATCATCCATTAACTTACTTTAACTTGATATGCCTGGCCTGGACCTTTTTAAGTACCTTTAACCCCATATCCCTGGACTAAGCTTTGTCCCCATGAGTCATTTGTCCCATACGGTCACCAAATTAATTTTAGAGATTGGCTGTCCGATGCTTAAGATCCTTTGGTGGCTTCCCATTTTCTTCTTCTAGAGCTCACTCTCCTAACCCTCCTTTACCTGGATTGCTGCTCCAGCTCCCTTCCTACCACTCTTCCTTGCCAACCTCTGGTTCAGCAGTAGGGAACCTCTCAGACTCATCTGACATATGAGGTTTTTCCACTCTGTTCCTTACTTAGCTCTGGATGTCCTTCCTTCTACCTGGAAAATTTTTAGTCATTTGCCAAAATCCACATTTATTTCTTTTCCTTTCCAGACGCTTACTTTAGCCAGAAAACAACGTACCCCTGAACCCTGGTTATGAACCTTTAGCAACGAACCTACAGCTTCTGTGCTGCACTCACCAGGGTATTTGTATTTTATTTATTTACATATGTCTTCTCTCCAATTAGACCAGTGAGTCCTCGAATGCCAGAAATCAGTCTTTTTTCACCTGTTTCTGCTGACTTAATGAACCCTCATGTTTGGCACAAGGGGCATCAAAGACAAACTTCTCTGACTCCCTTGTTGCTTGTGGTGGAAGTGGTTGTAAACAAGCCATGGCACTGAACACTTCACAGATCCCCTTGGGTGGGAGAGATTTTCGAAAAATCATTTCAAAAACGTCTCTTTCTCTATACAGTGGTGTCTCTAAGATATTTCACTCTTTTGAACTATTTAATTAAATTAATTAGATTAAATTGCCAAAAAAGTCAGAGAAGCTTCCAACATAATCTGCTATACCCACAATCTCCAAAACAGATGGCTGTTTTTCTCATATAATGAAACCTCAAGGGAAGAATATTATATAATCTCACTCAATAGCCTGCTTTAGTGTTCAACTATTTTTAGTTTTTTAGACAATATAAATTTATGTTGCTATAGTTGCTCTACTTTTTATAAAGTGGACAGTATGTGGTTGCATTTTCCTCATATCAAATTTTCATCTATTTCAAAACAATGTCAACTAATATTGAAGGAAAGTATCTCAATTAAATCAGGATTCATTGATACTTATTCTTTTTTTGCAAAAGTCTGCCTCTTAGCTATTTAAGAGGTCTTTGGCTCCAGTTCAACTTGTATCTTTCCTCTCTTTTTATTTCTCCATCTTGTAACTAATATATATCAGTGTATTCACATGCTCATAGTGAGAACTGATGGAATAAAATCATCCATGAGATAGAGATTTATATAAATAGAAACCAGTATCTACACTAAAATAGTCAAGGTCATGTGCAAATACTCAGCTATCAAAAGCCCTAATTTTAGAATCATGTTTTTAAATCTTGCAACGCTTCACTTTTTGAGGCATTTGTCATATTTTAAAAAGTCTGTTTCTACAGATTTATATTCTTATGATTTTGTCTTCTGATTGCCACAGCAAGCACAATTCCTGACTACTGCATTAATAGCTAACACAATTTCAGGAAAAGCCTGATCTGGCTCATGCTTACAAGCACAGGTGGTTTAGTCATATGATACAAGTAATAATTAATATGTTAGTTGTATATTTTCATAACTTCTTATTAAATAGTGTTTGAAATAATGAGCTCCAGATTTGGAAAGTGGTCATTTCAACACTCTGCGTGTCATTCGGTGCAGCCACTGCCACACAACACTAATAACTCCAGGCATCTTGTAGCTGTTCTTTGGCATCTTGGCAACTGTGCTTGACAAAGCAAGGACCCATCAATCTTTACAATTCTAGTTGAAGTAAAAGCAATGGAGCTCTCTATTCTTACCTTGCATAACTAAAGTCCAGATTGTGATTTTGACCCTTCCTGTTTTAAGAAAAAATAGCTTGAATTTTAAATGCTCAAAGAACCATTTTCTCTCAAATTCATCTAGGGATCTTCCTTACCCCTCTTTGCTGATTACTTCCAATTAGCCACATTGTTCGTCCAAAAACAGAAGAGAAAAACTAATATTCCTCCCTTCATAGGCATAATCCTGGAAAGGGCTTTCAAATGAATGGGTTAAAGTTCTGATAAACTTCATTTTTTGTCCTCAAGAAGGTTACCAAGGTTTAGCAAAAATCTATGCAAGTTTCCTTCCTATGCTTATTGTCTCTATATATTCTGTCACTTAAAAGCATTTGCAACCTTTCATTAAACATTCTTGCTACCTCAGGACCTAAGTGGAGAAAAGTCTGTCAAGACTGTTGCATTTTTTAAAAAGTATCACGTGTATAGTATAAAAGCATATATATATATATATATATATAGTATAAAAGTATCAAGTGTTTCACACCATTGTAAACTTGTAGACAGGCAGAAATTCTGCAGTGGCTAAGGAAATTGGATTAAAACCACTATCACATGTTGGAACATTAGAGCTTTTGGAAAAGCATCTAATTTAATGTAAGATACACATATGCAGAATTCACAGTAAAACAGTAGGGAAGTGTTTTCTGAATGGATAAATATATGATTGTCTGTAGCATAAAAATGGTATTGGACTCACAAAATGAAAATGTCAAGTAGAAGGAATGCTCTTGCCCTGGACACAAATTCATTGAGTAGAAGAAAAATCAACAAAATCAGAACTATATATAATTCCATGAGTGTAATCAAAATGGCTTGCAAACTAACTGTTTGATAGTTTTTATAGTTGCTTTCCAATGTTTTATTGTATATTATTTTCATATCCAGGCAGGAATGATTATGCCCATTTTACAGAAGAAATAAGTGATACCCAGAGACTTTAAATATTTTGTCCTAAATTCTGGGACTGGCTCGGTGGGGGGAAACAAATCCACATTTCACTTTAGTCCAATCATCTCTCAACTGTAGAATATGTTGCCCTTTGACCCTAAAGTATTTGAGAAAAAACTGCATCCTCCTCTGAATTCTTTTTTAAGGTACATTTTATCATTTTCATTGTTAGGTTTAAAACAAAAATGAATTGCAAAAAAATTTTTTTAAAAGATTTTATTTATTTATTCATGAGAGACACACACAGAGAGAGAGGGGCAGAGACACAGGCAGAGTGAGAAGCAGGCTCCATGCAGGCAGCCCAATGCAGGACTCGATCCTGGGTCTCCAGGATCAGGCCCTGTGCTAAAGGCAGTGCTACACCACTGAGCCACCCCGGCTGCCCTGAATTGCAAAATCTACACTTAAAACTGAAAAGTATTTTCTCTCATACTACATTCTTTACAGATGCTTCCAATATATAAAAATATGATATTATTCTAATTATATTTTCATCATTATTGAAAACATGAATATATAAAACTAAAGAAAAAGAGTAAAAAGAAAAAGAAAAAAAACAAAAGTCTCTGTAATTATATTTTCACAAGAATTGAGTATTACAGCTTAGTTTTTTACAAACTTTTGCTGAATTGATAGCCAAAATTATATATCTCTTGTTGATATTGGTGTATTTTTCCTTTGATTACTTATAAGATTGAATCTAATTTTTTAAATTTTTATGGTCATTTGAATTTCTACTTTTTGAATTATCCGTGCTTTTTTTGCTTTTACTATGGATATGTTTATGTTTTTCCAAAGCTTTGTTTGTCATATGCTATAAATTTTCCCTTTTGTTGGTACCTTTGAACTTGTTCCATGGTAATTACTGATGGCACTTAGGTTTAAATTTTATGTAGTTTGACATTTCAGTTTTTTGCCTTGGTTTGGTTTAGCTTCCTGAAACCAGAAGTAAGTTTACAACTTTCCATTCCAAGATCAGTTGGATATACATTGATATTTTCCAATATTTTTTATCTTATTTTCTAGTTAGCTCTTTGATCAACCCTTAATTCATTTTTATTTATCATGTATGACCTTTTCTTCCTAAAGATTTACCCTGTTGCCTCAATACCATCTTTTGAAAAGTCATTTTATCTTCATTGGTATGAAATATTAAATCTGTCACCTACTAGATGCTTCTCTTTGCAGTGATCAGTTGTGTCTAGTTGCTGTCTCTCACTGTTACAACACCTGCATTACTTTTAGTTATTGTGAATTGTGCATTATTTTAGCAAATGTATGGCAAAGGTTTTCTATCATTCTTCCTCACAATTTTACATATTTTTCCTTAGTGAGCATGGCCAATTTTCTGAGATATCAAATAAGTTAAGATTTTTATTGGAATAAGCATTTTAAATACATTTAGTGGGGAAAGACTAACTGGATTTCCCATGAAAGAATATGATATCTCTCCATTTACTTAAGACTGATTTCATATTGTGAATAAAGTTTTATAATAGACTTCTCATGAGTTCTACACATTTCTTATTTGGATTTTTCCTAAGTATTTTATGTTATGGAATAGTAAGATGACATGATTATTTCTTATCACATCTTCATGTGGTTATTAAGGTTAGTTCACAGAAAAGTGCTAAAACAAATGCTCATTTATTTTTATTCATTTATCTTTAATCTATTTAATTTTCTAAGTTTTTTGTTAAATAAATAGACTTTTTATTCTCTTGGCTATTTAAAATAGGCAGTAATATATTCGGAATCCAGAAATTTTGTCTGGTTTATGTTTTAAGCAAAAACAATAGTATATAATTATATTCATAAATCTATTCCATTAGAACTACTAAATATCATTCTCGATAGTACAAACCAAATAGTGTACCATTGAATTCTAATGTTCTTCTTTAATTTATAAGTTATTTTGAAGAAGCAATTATGAGTGACAAAGTTTTAGGTTTTTGTGTTTAAAATTTTCAATTCATGGTTATTCTTAGTATTATATTGTGTCAGAAAATGTGGCCAGCATGATTTCTATTTGAGATGCTTATGTAAGGTCTTGGGGATTTTTGGTTTATATATGTTTAGCTTGTGTAAAATATCACTGCACACTTGAAAGAATGAATTATGTTCTATATATGGCACTAAAATTTAGCACTATTTATATCACTTCTCTTGTTATTTTATATGATTAATCTGTTACTTGTTTATAGAGATCCATTAAAGTTTCCTTCTACAATTGTAGTTGTCTATTTGCCAGTGGACACTAAACTTACTATTTGGATATTGTGGTGCTTGATTATTGGGCACTTAAAGATATATGGTTGTCTAGTTTTCCTACATGAAATTTACTTTCTCTTTTTCCTTCATTGAATTCATCTTGTTTAATATTAGCCTTATTGTCTTTCTTTTCTTTAGGTTTGCCTCAAGTTGTTGGCCTGAATCATTTTAAATTGAATTTTTCTTACAAGGAAAATATTATTAGCTTTTATTTTTACCCAATCTGGACATTCAATCTGGATACTTTTCCCCTTTTAATAGATGAGCTTACCTTACATTTGTGATTAGCTACTTTAAATATAACATTCCATTGTACCTAGACCAAAAAAATTTTAGCGTTTCCTTCTTTCTTCTTTTGTCACAATCTTTTGATATTGATGGATAATTTCTTAATTAGTTTATTCTTTTCAGTATCATGGCCAAGTGGAGTTGATATGCAATCTATTAGAAATTGATATAAATCACTGTTTAAATTTCTTATCATTTCTAAGATTGTGTAGCCTGATAGAAGTGAAGGGAACAAATGGTTTGATTATTTTCAGGACATTCGATAGAGATGTGTTGTGAAAAGAAGCATTCCTACAAAGTGCTCAAACTGCTTGATTCAATAGCTCTTGGCACAACTAAACATTTAAGTTGCAATTTTAAAAGGGGGCATGGTAGGGCTATGAATACATTAGAGGAAAAAAGGAAATTGATGGGTTTTATTTTGTAATAGTGGGAAGTCTTTGAAGCATGAAGGACATGACAATAATGTTTCAAATGTCAACAGATGAAAACTCAGTTCTGGAAGATATATAATAGTAAAGGAAAGAGATTAATGTTAAAATTATTTCTAACAATGCTTTTGGATGAAAATGTTTTGAAACTAGTGGTATTCTGGTAAATGTTTATCAACCAACAAGGAGGGAGAGCAAGAGCCCACATTTGTAGAGTTTTCATAGTGCCAACAGTATAGATGCTTCTGACATAATCAGTTCCAAATTACCAAAGTGAACTCACTGAACACAGTTGGGAAGAAATGTACCTGATGACTTACAGCCAGTGGGGACTAACTCCAGCATACCTCTAGTGTAATCTTAGTAACATTTCTAAAAATGATTACCAGGCTATGAAAGACCTAACTGGTAAAAAATAAAGGGTATTTTGTACCTGGTGGTAGGTAGTTTCATATATAAAGTATTGAAGAGTGGTGCAATCCAAGACCATTGAAACCATTAGAATCAGAAGCTGATGGGCTTCAATCCCAGCGTCACCACCTAGTGTGTGATTTTATGCAAAATAACCTAATTTATCTAAGCCTTACTATATTCATCTGTAAAATTCTGAATAATGAAAGCTATTTCGCAGGCATCTTGTGATGACTAAAAGATACAATAACTAAGAATGTAGCTGATATATAAGTAAATAATAATAATTTTTTCTCCATCTTCTGTGCTACTCATTTCCTTTTTCCTGTCCTTACTCATTGGAATGTAGTAAAATGAGGTCAGAGTTGATGCAATATAATTAGTAAGGAAATGGGTCATGTCTCTAGTGTTGGCACACCTAACACCTATGTAGCAACCTGAAAAATGGCTTTTAGAAGCACCTGGGTGGTGCAGTTGGTTAAGTGTCTGACTCTTGGTTTCATTTCATCTCAGGCCATTATGTCAGGGTCATGAGATTGAGCCCCATGTCTAGCTCCATGTTCTGCTTGAGACTCTTTCCCTCTCCCTTTGCCCTTCCCCCTACACTGCTGTCTCCCTCTCTCTCTCTCTTAAATAAGTAAAATAATCTTTTCAAAAAAATGGCTTTTATATAGGAAGGAGAATTCTTGAGAAATGCAGACACCACAGGAAGAATTCAAGAAGATTTACCTACATTTGTTTTCTTTTCCATATTTGAAGTGTTAAAATAAGCACAAGACTTTGAAGAAGCAAGGGGACGGGACAATAGCACATGGATAAGGTTTATGACTCAGTGCTGTTGCTTATCACTTGCAGCCTCTATGGTGAAGGAAAAGGAGACAAAGAATGTGGAAAGGGTATTGAGTGGATCAACCTATTGTATTTGCCACAAAAATACAATTCTGCAAAAGGTAAAAATAATATGTTATGGGAATGCATGGGAGAAAATAAATTTTGGCTATAATAAACAGGAAAAGACTTAAAAGCCTGACATTTAAAATGATACTTGCAGGATTTTGATCAATGGAAATTGTCAGATTTGGGGTATTTTCAGTGAATCAAATAACAAAAAAATGAATTAACACAAAAGTATAAGATTTCTTTTAATGAAAAAGCAAGTAACCTAATATATTTCAAATGCAAACTAGACCCAGGGTAGGATTAGGAAATATACTTCAAAAATAGCTTGGTATGTGATCAACAAATGAGCCTATGGCAGAGTTTCTATTTTGTAGAAATATAACTGTAGAAATAAATATAATTCTATTTTGCAGAAATATAATTCTATTTTGCTGCTTTATATATGTTTCTATTTAATTCCCAAATCAATACTAAAAAGAAAACATCATCTCATTTTATGGAAAAGGAAACTACTGACAATTATACATGGATGGTATAGGGATACAACTTATCAGCAGAGAGACATTGAAATGTTTTTCATTTCAATGGTGCTTTTGCCCTTTCTGCTATATAAAACAAAAGTTATCTAGGTAGGTATTTCAGGACTATTATCCAAGCTTTCATTGAGGAATAAGTTAGCCAACCTACTCTCTTTCAGTGATTAGCTTGGATTAATTTTTTGAGTTTCATTTGCAGAGAACCATGCCTTGAGGTATTTGAAGCATGACAAGAGAATGGGATTAAGCAAAAGACATGTGCAAATATGATTCTAGTGGAGAAGAAGGACTTAGTTGAGTGGCTAGGGAGATATCATTCTCTTCTAATTGTTCTTATTGAAATCATCAGGGACCTCCAAATTGATAAATTCAGAAAACAGCCTTCAATTTTCATCCTATCTTATTGCTTGGCAGTAGTTGCTATAATTTATAGAAGTTCTCTTTTTTAAAAAACCACTTTACTGGGGTGCAATTGGCATATAAAAAGCTGTAAGTATTTAGGTATGTATACAACGTGATATGTTTTAAGATAAGTACATGTGTGAAAACATCACCACAATCTATGCCATAAACATATCCATCAATTCCAAAAGTTTTATCTTGCCCTCTTTATTATTTTTTGGTAATAAGGACGCTTAACAAAATATTCAGAAATAAACCTAACTGGGGCACCTGGGTGGCTCAGTCACGTAAGTGGCTGGCTCTTGATTTTGGCTCAGGTCATGATCTCAGGGTGATTGGCATACGAAAACACATTTAATTTTTGTATGCTGATTTTGTATTCCGCAACTTTGCTGAATTCATTTTTTAGTTCTAATAGGGGTTTTGTTGTATGTGTGTGAAATCCTTAGGATTTTCTACATATAAGATTGTGTCATCTGCAAACAGAGGTAATTTTACTTCTTCTTCTCAGCTTTGGATTCCTTTCTTTTTCTTGCCTGATTGTCCCGGCTAAGACTTCTAGTACTATGTTGAATAGAAACGACAAGAGCAGGCATCCTAGTCTTGCTCCAGATTTTAGAGGAAAAGCTTTCGGTTTGTCACCATTGAGTATGATGTTAGCTGTGAGTTTTTTGTATAAGACCTTTATTGTGTTGAGGTAAATTCCTTTTATACCTAATTTGTTGAGAGTTTTTATCATGAAAGTGTATTGATTTTGTCAAATGCTTTTTCTGCATCTGTTGAGATGATTATGTAATTTTTAGCCTTCATTCTTCTAATATAGTATCACACTGATTCATTGGCATATGTTGAACCGTCTTTGTATCTCAGGTATAAACCCCACTTGGTCCATGTATATGATCCTTGTAATGTACTGTTGAATTTGATTTGTGAATATTTTGTTGAAGAATTTTGCATCTACATTCATCAGAGAAATTGGCAAATTTTCTTTCTTTATGGTATCTTTTATTAGGCTTTGATATCAGGGTGATGCTGGCCTCATAAAATGAGTCTGGAAGTGTTTCCTCTTCTATTTTTAGCAGAGTTTAAGAAAGATTGGTATTAATTTTTTTAATGTTTGGTAGCATTAACTAGGGAAGTCATCTGGTCCTGGGCTTTTTATTTGATAGAATATTTTTTATTTCTTATTCCATTTCCTTATTTGTTATTCATCTATTCATGCTATTTCTTTTTTTTTTTTTAGCATTTTTTTTATTGGTGTTCAATTTACGAACATACAGAATAACCCCCAGTACCCGTCACAATCACTCCCACCCCCCACCCTCCTCCCCTTCTACCACCCCTAGTTCATTTCCCAGAGTTAGCAGTCTTTACGTTATGTCTCCCTTTCTGATATTTCCCACACATTTCTTCTCCCTTCCCTTATATTCCCTTTCACTATTATTTATATTCCCCACATGAATGAGAATATATAATGTTTGTCCTTCTCCGACTGACTTATTTCACTCAGCATAATCCCCTCCAGTTCCATCTATTTCTTTTTGATTCAGTCTTGTTCTATTACAGGTCTTTATGAATTTATCCATTTATTTTACATTTCTAATTCATTGGTTATAATTATTCACAGTAGCCTCTTATGATCATTTTTTTTAAATTTCTGGGGCATCACTTGTAATATCTCTTTTGTTTTTTATTTTATTTAAGAGTCTTCTCTCTTTTTTCTTGATTGGTCTAACTAAAGATTTGTCAGTTTGTTGATCTTTTCATAAAAACCAACTCAGTGATTTTTTTCTATTTTTTTTTACTATTTATTTCATTTATTATTGCTCTAACCTTTTTATTTATTTATTCTGCTAACTTTAGGATGTTTGTTCTATCTTTTTTAATTCCTTGAGAAGTAGAGTTAAATTGTTTAAGATCTTTTTTATTTTTTAATATAGACATTTATTACTATATAATTCTCTCTTCCTACTGCTTTGCTGTACTCTATGATTTTGGTATATTGTGTTTTTATTTTCATTTGTTTCAAGATAGTTTCTAAGTTTCCCTTTGATTTCTTTTTTGACTCAATGGTTGTCTAAGAGTGTATTAACTTCCATGCATTTGTGGATTTTCTCATTTTCCTTTTGTTATTGTAGTCTTCTGATATTATGGCTGGAAAAGATACTTAGAATGATTTTACCCTTCTTAAATTTGTTGAGATTTGTTTTATGACCTAGCATGTAATCTGTCCTGGAAGCTATTCTACATGCAGTCAAGAAGAATGTTTATTCTGCTGTTGGGTAAAACATTTTGTATATGTCCATTAGTTCCATTTATTCTAATGTTGTTCAAATGATGTTTTACCTTACTGATTGTCTCCGTTATTGATTGTGGAGTACTGAAGTCTTCTACTATCATTATATCGTATTATATTATATATCTTTAATCAAATTTTTGTGGTTATAGCTATCCTTTGTGCTCTTATTTTTTTATTGGAGTTCGATGTGCCAACTATATGTATAACACCCATTTCTCATCCGGCCAGGGACACTATATCATACCTAAAGGGTCTATGCAACAAGAAGACCTAACAAACATGAATATTCATGCCCCTAATGTAGGAGCTGCCAAGTATATCAATCAATTAATATTCAAAGTAAAGACCTACTTAGAAAATAATACACTAATAGTAGGAGATTTCAACATGGTACTTTCTGCAAATGACAGATATTCTAGGCAGAACATCACTAAAGAAACAAGGGTCTTAAATGATACACTGGACCGGATGGATTTCACAGATATCTACAGAACTTTACATCAGAACACAACTGAATACACATTCGTCTTTTCCTTGACTTTTAACTGTTCTTTCTATAGAATTTGTTTTTTTTTTTTTTAATTTTTGAAGGGTAATTCTTGAAAGGCAATAGGTTTGGCAAAAGCAAGGAGGAAGAGGAGTGATAAAATCAAGTACCTTGGGCAGCCCGGGTAGCTCAGCGGTTTAGCGCCGCCTTCAGCCGATGGTGTGATCCTGGAGACCTGGAATCGAGTTCCATGTCAGGTTCCCTGCATGGAGCCTGCTTCTCCCTCTGCCTGTGTCTCTGCCTCTCTTTTTCTCTCTGTGTGTGTCTCTTATGAATAAATAAATAAAATCTTAAAAAAAAAAATCTGCCAGTCTGAATTTCTCAACTGAGAACAACCTAGCAATCACATTCTCAACAAAATCTTCCTAGAATCTCTCTACAAATTGTTTTTCAACTTACTGGCCTTTCACCACTCCTATTTGTATATATTTATATTTGAACTTATTACTATTTAGGTGTAGATTATATATAAAAATATCTCTCCCACCCTCATTATGCCATGGTCTTCTGAAAGGCAAGGAATATGTCTTTAATTATGGTGTACTCAGTAACTACTAACTAAAATAAGGTATAAAAAAAGCATCATATGCATATTTAATAAGCAAATGAAAATTCAGTGAATTAATACTCCCTGGGCGTCTTATTAATAGTATCACTCTATTAAAGTCTGTAAACATTTTGCATCTCTGTTTAATTTACCAGCAAAGAGCTCTAATTTTTAGCTTCCTTAAAATCTCAAAATTGTATCAAAATAATAAAATGAATTACAGAAATGTTTTGTAAACAAAAAGTATTATATGCACAAAGTAGACCAGTTTGAATGTTATGAGTCCATAGTTTTTCTGAAGTTCCAAATAGCTACACAAATGCATGCAGGCACATTCACGTCTATACACAAATGAAATTAAATGCTGCCAGATTCATCATCCTTACTGATTCCTACATTTCCCAATGTATAGGAAAAGTATTGGTTTTGCTGATTTGGTAGCCCTGCAACTGAATACTACCAGAGGAGGTATTAACTTCATTCAACTAGCTTTCTTAATTTTCTTATACTACATCATTATTGTCCTCTTAGACTTTAGGTTCCTGAATATGGAAAGTGCATCTTTATATGATACATATCATTATATACAAATAGTCAATAAAAGTCATCTTTAGTAGTGATAATGATTTTCTGAATGGTTATAAACAGGATTGGAAGTAATAAAAAAAAAAACTGATACACAGCAAGAAGAGTCAAGCAGTAGTCCTTTATCATCCATATCCATTACAATACTACTATGCAAAATAGTATGCATTTTAGCTAGCAAAACATTATTTACAACTCCTTGAAACTATACTAGGTGGGAGTGCTACACTTGTTGAATTGCTGAGAGCTCTGGCTTTTTGTGTTCTGTTCTATATGAGCTAAGCAATGCTTTTGACATCATGCAAACTGTTAAATTTTACAAATGAGATGCACAGCTGGAATGTGACTCAACCTCTGCTCTGGCAATCTTTGGATACCTTCACTCCAAGTGACCTAAAGGAAATTTTAATCTAAAAAGTTAAAGAAGGACAACCCAGGTGGCTCAGCAGTTTAGCGCCGCCTTCAGCCTGGGGCCTGATCCTGGGGACCTGGGATCGAGTCCCACCTCAGGTTCCCAGCACGGAACCTCTTCTCCCTCTGCCTATGTCTCTGCCTCTCTCTCTCTGTGTCTCTCATGAATAAATAAATAAAATCTTTAAAAAACAAAAATAAAAATAAAAAGCATAAAAAATAATAAGTTAAAGAAGACAAAGGGTAAGATTTCTAAGGTGTTTCAAAATATACGTCAAATTTTTCATCATTCATTGCGTTTGCAGATGCTGCTTCGGTACTACTGCTCATGTTGCTGATGAAGCCATGCTATATAAAGCACAGCTCTGTCAAATCCAGGAGAACTAATAGAAAGATATTCTTTGTCAGACAAGGGATTGACAAGCATTTTTTCTCTGAAAACTCTCTGATAACCTTGAGAATGGCACCCTGCTTTTATAGGATCCCAAAGAGACACCAGTATCAGGAAGGAAAACAAGAGTTCTTGTGATTTACTTTTGGTTGCTTTAAAGAATTATACAAATGGCAGTGTAACTCTGGGAATTCTGTACATATTTATTTGCTTCATGTTTGAAGAGCTCTCAACAGAGAAACCTTAGCTGAGATGTAAATGAATGAATCAGAGAATCTGTAAAGAGCTGTACTAAGTACATGCATATGTAAGACACATCTTCAGACTTTTTTCCACATATTGACAGTACTGGTACCAAATGACAGAGTCCAGAGAGTTTGTGATAGGAACTTTAAAAATAATCCATGTACAAGGCAATAGGACTGATGGCAGAATGACAGTGAAGAGTCAACCCACTGTTTAACACAACAAGGTTGCATATTTCCTGTATGTTGAAGGAAAATCTGGACAATTCTATATTTGAAACATCCTGTCAGTACTGCACCATGAAGGCTGCTCACAGAGTAAGGCAACTCCAGAAGCAGAAGGATCTGTGGAACACAAGAAATTTTGGAAGATGACAGCATAGACTTAAATGTCATCCCAGATCTCCACAGGAGACCTGAAACCCCACCATGCCAAATAATGGGCTCTTAGGCTCCTCCACTACCAGTCCTCCTTCAGCCCCCTCTTCCCTACTCCCCTTTCTCTTCCTCACTCTAGTTATGCTTTCCCATGTTTGTGTATCCCACAGACATTCCATGGAGTCTATAAGCTAAACCAATAATCAACTAGTGAAGAAGTCTAGAGCAAAATATTTAAGGAGGCATTTACTCTCAGGACTCTGTATGTACCTCCTTAAGTTTTGCTCACTAGGAACCTTATTGTTTCATCTCACTTCCATATGTGAGGAAAGGATATAATGGAATGTCTTAGTTCAAGATGCTATAACAACATACCATAGACGTGGTGGTTTACAAGCAACAGAAATTTATTTCTAACAATTCTAGAGGCAAGGAAGTCTCAGATCAAAGTAGTCACAGATTCAGTATCTAGAGCTTGTTTCCTGGTTTACAGATGGTTGTCTTCCTTCTTCTAATCCTCTCAGGGAAGAGGAGAAGAGGGAGCTTTCTGGGCTCTTTTTTAAAGGACACTAATCTCATTCATGAGGGTTCCACCCTCATACCTAATCACTTCCCAAAGGCCCCACCTTCTAATACCATCACATTGAGGATCAGGTTTCAACATAATGAATTTGGGGGAGACATAAATATTCAGTCTTTAGCACGGAGTAACTTTGGAATCCTCTCTGATGCACTGCAGGAATTTGACTAGCTTTAACAATTTATTGAAACTTATAGAACCTTATCATCAGATTTATTGGTTTTTGTTGCTTTCTGGCTTCAATCTTGGCCTAATATTCGAAGGAACAAGAAAAATATCCTTTAACTTCTTGTTCCCGATAGAACAACATAGAGAGTTTAATTCAGGTTTTTCACTGTTATAAACAGCTCAGTCTCATATGCATACTATTTTACTTCATTTAAATTATTTCTGCATGATAAATATCCAGCAGTAGTATTACTAGTCAAATAATATGAACATTATTGGGACATGTTGCTTATTGCCAAGATTCTTTTGAAAAGAATTTGACAAATTGTTATTGTAAATTTGTATGGTTGTATTCATTTCTCCACAACCTGATTCACATAAAAGAATTTAATTGCTAATCCAATTGGCATAAGACAATAAGATTTTATTCTCAACCCTTGAATATTTTTATATATTTGTGTCAATTGGTTTATCTTTTGGCTTATTTTCATAGGGCAGTTTTATTTTTCATCCAGATTTGTGAGTTTGGATCTTTTAGGTTCATAGAAGGATGCTAGAATTTTAGTAAATTATCTCATTAACTAGACTCTTATTTTTCTTCTTTTTTTCCTTTGAAATCACTATTATAGTGTTATTCCTTTTCAAAGTATCTTCTGGTTTTGTTTTGGTTTTTTTTCCCTGCTCATGCTGGTTATGGCAAATTGTAGAAAGAAATATAACTGGAAAATTAAATAATTTATTTATTAATAAAAAAACTTTATGATTAACCAGTATCCCCATCATGCCAACATATAAGATCATAAAGTTTTAATGTTTGTAATAATAAAAGAACATTAGCTCTATGAAGTAAAATGTTTTTATATTTTATAAATTTCCTAAAATGAGATTCAGTATTAATTACTGTTTCTACCAAAATCCATGCTTAAGATTGACAAACTACAGACTTTAGTAAAATTAGGACAAATTTAATATTGAATGTGAAAAACTTAATTCAAATTTATTGGACCTCTTTTCAAGGATATTGCACTGAAAATTTTAATTTTTAACTTTAATATTCTGCTTTTTTTACATTTCTGTATAGATATTTTAATTTCCTTTTGAGCAGTAGAAATACTTCAACCCAACTTTGGGAAGTAATAATAATGAGCAAGACTAAATCTTAAAATCTGATAGACAAAAGTGAAATAAATAGACATGAATAGATATTTTAATAACATTAGTTTCCTAGAATTATGAACCATTTTACCATGATTTATAATTAAATTCAGAGAATGGGATGTATTGCTTACTGCTATTTCCAAGATGTTGAGAAATATGCATTAAGATAGTCACATATCATCAAAGGTGCAATTAGATATTTGGAAATAGAGTAATATGTTGCTTTAGAATAGTTACTTAATAGCACTTCATAAAAAGATGGATAAAAAAGATGGATCATATTTTTACATTGTTTAAATTTAAGAAGTAAAATGTAAGGAATAAGTTTGAGAGTTGATACTGGTACACTTGGTTTAAATGAACCTCATAAATGTGTTATTATTTTTAGTTACTATTAATGTTACTAGTTTCTATCTTAAAGGCAAAGGAATAAACCCAGAATAAAGTGGCTAAGATTTACAAATTTGACCAGCAGTAGTATTTATTACCCTATTTGTGTTTTGTAAGTTTTGCATGACCATTTGAATACTAATTCAGGTAAAACTAATAAATTTATCTTGAATGATACTAAATATGACCAAATCAAAAGTCAGTGTAAGCACTCTGGAACATGCCAAATAAAACAATTTTTTTAAATCAAAGGTTATATTCATTGATTTCCTGATTAATACAAGCAATAATAGGATTGCCAATTTTAAAACAAAGGCTTAAAATAAGTTATATTTATACAATCCTTATATTTTTCAAGTTACTTCCAAAGATTTTATCAACTCTGTGAATTAGGAAAGACCAAAATTATTGGCTACTTTTTTTTTCCCATGAGAAATTGACCCCAGCTGACATAGCTAGCAACCTTATGGTATTCTACCCTTAATCCCACAAAGCGTGAATGTAGTATGCTATTAACTCATTCTGTATTAAATGTTAATGATTTGATGTCCCACACCTGCTGGAAAAGAGCCCTCCCATAATCCCAAAAATCTCAAATATTTGTGATTGCCTTTCCGTTTTTGATAGCACTAGTCTTGCTCCCCTGTGTAGAATAGTTTCATAAGGAGCAGGTCAATGAATTCATTCTCTCAAATGTCATAATTAAATTTGTTCCCAGTTCTCTATCTTATCCAATGTCTGGTAAATATTGTTATAAATGTTCATTACAAAAAGAATAGCCAAATATCCTTATTTAGTATGCATTGCATAACACAGCTATTACAGTTTATATTTTCTCTCTCTCTCACCACACACACATACACACACACACACACACACACACATACACACACACCTTTTTCTCTTCTTTGATTTCTAAACCTGATGTTTCACTTTTAAAAGTGGCTATTGGTGGGGGAGGAAGTGGAAGGACTACATCAGTACATCAGAGACAGGGTATATTTTGGCTGGAAAAGTTTTGGGAGAATATAAAAGAAATAATTTCATTTATTTTTTTTAAGGAGAAGCTAAGAAGAGAGGGTGAGATTAAGTGGACTGTGAGCCTCTCGCTGACTTCTCACAAGAGCAGGAACGTGAGGAGGCAGAGTGGTGATAAAAACCAGTGATTCAATCTATCACAATATGGTGAGCATTCTCAGATTTAAATGATGAAGAAAAATAAGTTGTGAATTAAGGAGAATATGATTTAAAAAACAATGTAGTAAATCAAAGAACTAAAAGCAGAAGTGACAATGGGGATGATGAGAGTCATGAATACTGTTTCTAGGAAGGGCCACCACCACTGACTAATTGGTTCACTAATGGTGAGTAGTGTTTAAAGGTGCAAGGAAGATAGCCCCAAGAACCTACTGGAAGCAGCTAGAACTTAGGATGTTGCTAAGAGAACATTTGAGTGAGTGAACATGAATGAAAGAAAAAGTAAATTAAGAAAAATTCTTCTAGAAAATGAAAAAGACACAAAATACAGTATCAGAAAGAAAACCTAAAGAATATCAGATTCTTAATAATTTTAATAATCATCATCACTTTGAAGATCCGATTTTTCATTTGGAGAGATGAAGTTCTCATTAATAGAATAACAAGTCGGTTTTAACTCTTATCTCTCCATATTTCTGAGACTATTAGATGTCATGGTCAAAGTATTTTAATCACACCCCCTGCTTATCTTACTCAGACTGCTTACTGCCCAGTGTGACGGGACCATTCATAGCTTACCTATGCAATACACAGTCTGCACAACCCATACACATACCTCTGATCCTAAGCATAAATGAGAAATCAAACCACACAACACATGGTGTGGTCTCACCACACAACAAATGGTGTGGTCTCAGGAAAAGCAATGGATTAAGAGTCATAAGATCTTAGATCCATATACCTAGCTGGCTGACATTATTCAAATCAGTCTCTCTGAATCCCTGTGTGTTTATTAGCAAAATGATCATAATAACATTTACCTTCCAAACCTTACACAGTTGTCTGAGTTAATCAAATAATATTTCATAAAATTTCAAGTTTTAAAGAAATACATGTTATTATTTAGGATATATTTTTTTAAGACTGTATTTATTTATCATGAGAGACACACAGAGAGGCAGAGACACAGGCAGAGGGAGAATCAGTCTCCACGCAGGAAGCCCGATGAGGGACTTGATCCCAGGACCCCAGGATCATGCCCTGAGCCAAAGGCAGATGCTCAACCATTGAGCCACCCAGGCGTCCCTATTATTTAGGATATTAATGCACTATTAGATAACTCTGTTGCCATATATATATGGATTTTAATAGTTGTTAACAAACAGTCTGGCATACTATATCATGTAAGCTACAATTCCAAACTAGAAGTATTTATTTAATAAATGAACAAATTTTTTTTGCTAAATGGATAGCCAAAATATTACTATGAAATTACTTTAAAGTTTATACTAATTTGTAATTCTATATATTAGATTTTTAAAGCCCAGTGGTTCCCAGTTTCCTTAATACTCTTTTAAAAAGTTTTTTATTTTCCCAGGATATTGATTCTCAGTGTTGATAGAGAATATCAACAATTTATAGGCCCATGCAGTCTACTTTGCAGTTTATTGTCCTTTTCAGGACCTCAAGATGTAGGAAATGCTCTTGGAATCTCAGTCCTTTTCCCTTCTTTACCTACATTCATATTATCTCAACTTTTCCCATGGCTTAAAAAATTTACATATACAGAGGTTTTCCAAATTTATAGCCTCAGTTCTGAATTCTCCATGACCTCTAGACTTAGACACCACATGGCTCTGCACCATCTTTGTATATCCAGTCTATATCTCCAGATAACTTCTCAGTGTTCTATCTAAAATTGTTTCTCCCAATTTTCCCTATTTTTCTTATAGTGTCACTAAATCCTCAGTTGCTTAAGTCAAAAATATGGGTGTCATTCGTGACCCCTTCCTTTCCCTCTCATCCTCATTCAATCCATCATCAAGTCCTACTGATTCTACTATAATATATATCCCTTATCATGTCCTATAAAATCTACATGATCATATTCCTGGCCACTATTTTAAGCTCATCTATATAAAATAGGCCTTTTTACTTGGCACTCTTCATAGCACAAAGTCTTCTTGGATATTATATTTCTATTTATGTGGGTTTCTTATTGTCTCTCTCCCCTATTAGGAAAGGACTTGTCCAGTTTTATTCTCAGGTCCATGCATACAGTACTGCCTGGCACAATAATACTTGTGAATGAATTAATTCAATTGTATGAGTTCATCAGTGGAAACAGTCTTGGAATCTATGGGAATCAGATTAAACAGCTGTATATGATCATCAGTGTGCTAGGTGTGCTTCCATAAATGTAGTCTTTGTTTACAAAATACATCCTTGGCATCCCTTTTGAATACAGAGAACCAAAAATATATTGATTCAAAGATATAATTCTGCCTATTTTCAGCTCAGGTTAATTCTGTATGGAAGCTCTCAAAAACTAAAAAAGGGAAAGCCATTTTTGTTTCTGTTTGAATTCTTCATCTCTCCAACTTCCATCCCTACCTCCTGAATATTTATACTTAGGAACAATATACTTCTTTCCTTTCATAGCCAAAAATGATGTTTAGACTTGATGATATGATCATAAAAAGTAATGTTATGCCAAATCCTTTCAAATTGTGCAATAGCTAAAGCACATAAAAATATGTCATGATGGAAAAATCTGTTCTCCTACTCTTCAAGTCTCTTATTTGCCCCAACAACTTTTCAGACAAGAGCCATAATAAATTAACTTTGCAGTGGATTCACATCCACAAAAGTAGTGTCTGCTTCAAAGCTTTAAGTTGTATTTGATATATTTAAATAATCCCAAATAATAACCCCCAGAGTTGTCTGGACCTGACTGATAATGAATTTTATAGCTTAGTATAGTGTTCATTTGCTTGGGCTTGCAATAAATTAACTACCAATAAATGTATGAAATGTGGTATGGTAAAATCTCTGGTTTCTCTCTTCTGAATTTATATGAGTAATTACTAAAGCATGTCTCATTGTTTTCAGGTCAAACTTAACCTCCTGATCATGGTACTTGTACCTCCACCCATATCCTATATGTTGGTTGATGGTATCTTTTATATTCAGTCTCCCAAACCAGAAGATTCATTTCTTAATGCCCAGCTTTCCTTCATTTCATATACCTATTGGGTCACCATATCCTCTCAGTTCTACTTACAAAATATCTCTGGCATCTCTTCCCTTTTCTCCAGCACTGTGACTTCTTCAAAAGATTGACCATTCTAGTCTCACAGAGGTGTTTTTACTTGGTGTCTGACTGTACCACACCTTCCCTGTAAAACCAGAGAGGGGTCATCTCAGAATCATGTCCCTAAGAAGCAGTAAGGTTTGGAAATGGTAGGTGGAGAGATGCTACTTTGAGATAGGAAATTCTACCAAAAAAAAAAAAAAACGTAAGTAATGATAGGAGACAGGCAGAGTTTCAGATCCTATCTTTGTCTCTACCAGTGGTCATCCCAGGCAAGCCCCTCTCTGGAACTTAATGTAACCATATTTGACTTTGAGATGATAATTCACACTTCATAGGATTATTGTAAAAATTATATAAGATCGTGTTACTAAAAGATATTCATTGACATGTATTCTATGTTTCTGCAAATTCTCTTCTAGAATAGCTGGAAGCTATATCCCTTCATGCTGTTGTCTTGCTCTGTATATATCAGTGATTCTTTCTCAGGATGCCTGGGTGGCTCAGGAATCAAGTCCTGCATTGGGCTTCCTAAGAGGAACCTCCTGTGCCTATGTCTCTGCCTCTCTCTCTCTCTCTGTCTCTCATGAATAATAAATAAAATATTTTTTAAAATGTCTCTCTAGGTGAGAAACAAAAATACACATTTTTTTCAGCATTCTCTCCCCTAGCCTTGCATATTTTTCCAAGCTCACTTCTGACACTTTTTCTTAGCTGCTTGACTTTCTTTTTTCACTCCTTTGTACCCACATGACCAGTCTCTCCAATTAGAATGCCTCTCACCACTTTCTGCTTTATGTCCAGTGAATGCCCAGTAGTTTCAGATAAAGTTCTTTATAAAGTTTTGTCAGCCTAGGCCTCATCCTAGTTAGTTTTTCTCAGCTAGTATTCCCCTTACACTTTGATATGTCTCTATAAGCATATATCTTGTCATATTGATACTGTTTATATACTCTTTGTCTTACCCACTATCAAATAAATTCTTTGAATGGATGACAGTACCACACCACCTAAAATATGCTTGAGGTTCATAAATAATGAATGGCCAATGGAAGGTGTTATTATCATTATTCCTGTTCCCTCTATCTATTGAAAAATTTATTTCCAAGATTTTGTCAAACCATACTACCTATTTTAACTCTATATCATAAACAAATATTATTTTTATGTAAAGCTATTTTCATGTAATTCTGAACATCAAGATTTAAAAGCCTAAACAAATACTCAAATACTCACTCTGGTATGTCTGGGTTTCTCATTTGCATAAAAATAATGTTCTGCAATGAGATTTTAAGATTAGAAATTTCCGAGGGGGCAGGGCAAGCTGGCGCAGGAGTAGGGTCCTCACCTGACCCGGCCCCGCCCACTCACCTAGATAACTTCCAAACATCCCGAACACCTATGAATTCGACCTGAGATTTAAAGAGAGAATGGTTGGACGCTACAGAGGGAAGGCTTTTCGCTTCTAACAAGATAGGAAGGCAGAAAAAAATAAAGAAGAATCGAGTGGGGGAGGGGCATCACGAGGAGCCGGGCTAAGGGGGGTGGCAGGAGCCTCCGGACAGGAGAGCCCCGCCCGGAGATGCGGGAACTTTAAAAATCCACACGGATCCTTCCCGGAGGGAAAGTGCTCAGCAGAGAAATAGGGCAGAAGCGCAGGAGGGGCGGGGATGCCTCCAGTCTCCCGGGGTCACTGGGAGAGGAGGGCGCCCAGGGAGAGAACACCCACACTGTAGCCAATCTCGGGAAAGGGCTGGACCGCTGCCAGGCAGGTCCTGGGGTGAAGCCGGTCAGTCAGTGGGGGGCTCTGGGCAGAGGGGTCTATGCCCTGCTGCCTTTGGGAGCTGCGCCCGGGAGAGCAATTCCAGTAGTGCAGGCTCTGGATCCCAAGGCGCCAGGGACACAGACCCTGAGCCTGCGCTACCCCTGGGACAAGTGGAGGTGGGGAGGGCCCAGGACAGCAAGGACTCTCCTGCCACTGGGCACCCCCGAGCTGTACAGGTCAGCGCCCCTACTTGGGGAGCACGTAGAGCAGTGTGGACTGGGAGCTGCGGGTGCTTACTGGGGGAGCTGACTTCAGGGCTAGAGACCTGGATTCCACCAGTGTTGTTGATCCTCCTTGTGTCACCCTGTGCCTGGGGCGAGGGGGGGCGGCGAGGGGACAGGGGCCTCACCGGATAAACAGCTCCAACTGAGCCCCCGGCAGAGGGGCAGTCATCTCCCCCCCCCCACACCCCGTGCATACACCTGAGAGCACAGCAGGCCCCTCCCCTCAGAAAACCAGCTGGAAGGACAGAGGAAGAGCAAGTTCTCGACCAAGCAGCGCTGGAAGGCTCCAGGGGAAATCAAGGGATTTACACTATATAGAACCAGAAGGTACCCCCATCCCCCTCTTTTTTCATTTTTATAGCAGCCTAAAAATTTCCAATATTTTTTCTCTTTTCCCACCTTAACTACAATATTTTACCAACTCTTCATTTTTAAGTTTCTTCCTTTTTGACTTTCATATTTCTACAATTACAGGTCTTACATATATTTTCCACTTCTAGATTCCCTTCAACATAATTTAATTTTGGGAGATATATGAGATACAGGCTTTGGTTTTGTGTTTTTTGTTTTCTCTGCCTCCTTTTGTTCTACAATGGTGGAGGTCATACCTTCTAAAACATTACCAGCATGCACCCAGAACCAAGTGGGATACCATGCTGGTTCATTCTGTTAGATTATATTCTCTATTCCTGCCCCCCTCTTTAATCTCATTTATGTTTTGGTGGTCAATGTTAGGGCTCTCTATAAATATTTCTGGTCTATATAAATTTGGGACTGAGCATCTTCTAATATGCTTAGAACTTAATATACTCAGAACCAAGAGGATAGCCCTTTAGGACCTCTCAGGTAGACTACATTCTCCCTCCACTATAACTTCTTCACCACTGCCATTTCCTGGTCCGTCCCACCCCCCACCCCCACCCCCCGCCCTTTATCTCCTCTTTTTTTTTCTCTCTTTTTTTTTCCTCTTTATTTGTGCTTTTTCTCTTCTCTTTTTCTTTTCTCTTTTTTTTTTCTCCCTTGGGATTCTTGGCCTTTTCTTTTTTGCTATTTTCTTTTAAAGTTTGTTTTTCACTTTAGTGCTCCTTTTGTTTTATTCTGTTATGACCTTCTTTTTCATTTTCTGGTCTCTGACCTCATCAGAATAATCTAGGGTGGAATTTAACTTAGGTCGTAGTTGACATTTTTTACTCACCGCACTCATACAACCACTCTGCACTGACCAAAATGACTAGAAGGAAGAACTAACCAGAAAAGAAAGAATCAAAACCAGTACTCTCTGCCCCAGAGTTACGAATATGGATTACAATTCGAAGTCAGAGCCAATTCAGAAGCACAATTATAAAGTTACTGGTGGCTCTGGAAAAAAGAATTAAGAACTCTAGAGACTTTGTTACTGCAGAATTTAGATCTAATCAGGCTGAAATTAAAAATCAATTAAATGAGATGCAATCCAACTGGAGGTCTGAATGACTAGGGTTAATTACGTGGAAGAGAGAATGAGTGACATAGAAAACAAGTTGATGGCAAGGAAGGAAGCTGGGGAAAAAGAGAAAAAAAAATTAAAAGACCCTGAGGAAAGGTTAAGGGAAATAAATGACAGCCTCAGAAGGAAAAATCTATGTTTAATTGGGGTTCCAGAGGGCGCTGAAAGGGACAGAGGACCAGAAAGCATATTTGAACAAATCATAGCTGAGAATGTCCCTTACCTGGGGAAGGAAACAGGCATTCAGATCCAGGAGATAGAGCAGTTCCCCCCCAAAATCAATAAAAACCATTCAACACCTCAACATTTAATAGTGAAATTTGCAAATTCCAAAGATAAAGAGAAAAGCCTTAAAGCAGTGAGGGACAAGAGATTCTTAACTTATATGGGGAGAAATCCCAGATTAATAGCAGACTTCTCCACAGAGACATGGCAGGCCAGAATGGGCTGACAGCATATATTCAGGGTACTAAATGAGAAGAACATGCAGCCAGGAATACTTTATCCAGCAAGCTGTCATTCAGAATAGAAGGAGAGATAAAGAGCTTCCAGGATAGGCAGAAACTGAAAGAATATGTGACCACCAAACTGGCTCTGCAAGAAATATTAAGGAGGACCCTATAAAAGACAGAAGAAGCCCAAAGAAACAGTTCTCAGAAACAGGGACTGAATAGGTATTATGATGACAGTACATTCATATCTTTCAATAGTTACTCTGAATATGAATGGGTTAAATGATCCCATCAAAAGACACAGGGTTTCAGACTGGATAAAAAAAAGCAAGACCTATCTATTTGCTGTCTACAAGAGACTCATTTTAGACCTAAGGACACCTAGAGCCTGAAAATGAAAAGGTGGAGAACCATTTACCATTCAAGTGGTCCTCAAAAGAAAGCAGGGGTAGCCATCCTCATATCCGATAAATTAAGTTTATCCCAAAGACTGTAGTAAGAGATGGAGAGGGACACTGTATCATACCTAAAGGGTCTATCCAACAAGAAGACCTAACAAACATGAATATTTATCCCCCAAATGTGGGAGCTGCCAAGTATATCAATTAATATTCAAAGTAAAGGTATACTTAGATAATAACACACTAATAGTAGGAGATTTCAACATGGTACTTTCTGCAAATGACAGATGTTCTAAGCAGAACATGAACCAAAGAAACAAGGGCCTTAAAGATACCCTGGACCAGATGGATTTCACAGATATTTACAGAACTTTCCACCGAATGCTACTGAATACACATTCTTCTCAAGTGCACATGGAACTTTCTCAGAATAGACCACGTACTGGGTCACAAATCACTCTCAACTGATACCAAAAGATTGGGTTGTCCCCTGCATATTTTCAGACCACAATGCTTTGAAACTAGAACTCAATGATAAGAATAAATTTGGAAGAAATTCAAACACATATAGTTTAAAGAGCATCTTACTAAAAGATGAATGGGCCAATCAGGAAATTAGATAAGAATTAAAAAGATTCATGGAAACTAATGAAGATACAGCCATTCAAAGTCTTTGGGATACAGCTAAAGCAGTCCTAAGAGGGAAATAAATCAAAATACAAGCCTCCCTCAAAAACTTGGAAAAAACTCAAATACACAAGGTATTTGGTATGCATCCAAAGGGACTGGAGAAAGAACAGCACATAAAGCCTACACCAACCAGAAGAAGAGCGATAATAAAGATTCGAGCAGAACTCAATGATATAGAGACCAGAACTACAGAGCAGATCAACAAAACCAGGAGTTGGTTCTTTGAAAGAATTAATAAGATAGATAAACATCTAGCCAGCCTTATTAAAAAGAAAAAAGACTCAAATTAATAAAATAATGAATGACAAGGAATAGATCACAACCAATACCAAGGAAATTTAAACAATTTTAAAAATGTATTATGAGCTATAAGCCAACAAATTAGGCAATCTAGAAGAAATGGAGGCGTTTCTGGAAAACTACAAATAACCAAACAGAAACAGAAACATCTTTCTTGAACAGAAAGATAAAGAAAACCTGCACAGGCCAATAACCAGTGAGGAAGTTGAAGCAGTCATCAAAAACCTCCCAAAACACAAAAGTCCAGGGCTAGATGGTAAACATTAACAAGACAGGAAACAACAAATGTTGGAGAGGATGTGGAGGAAGAGGAACCCTCTTGCACTGTTGGGAATGTGAACTGGTGCAGGCACTCTGGAAAACTGTGTGGAGGTTCCTCAAAGAATTAAAAATAGAGCTGCACTATGACCCAGCAATTGCCCTGCTGGGGATTTACCCCAAAGATGCAGATGCAGTGAAATGCCGGGACACCTGCACCCTGATGTTTATAGCAGCGATGTCCACAATAGCCAAACTGTGGAAGGAATTTGGTGTCCATCGACAGGTGAATGGATAAAGAAGATGTGGTCTATATATACAATGGAATATTACTCAGCCATCAGAAATGATGAGTACCCACCATTTGCTTCGACGTGGATGGAACTGGAGGATTTTATGCTGAGTGAAGTAAGTCAATCGGAGAATGACAAACATTACATGGTTTCACTCATATGGGGAATATAAAAAATAATGAAAGGGATTATAGGGGAAAGTAGAGAAATTAGTGTGAAATATCAGAGAGGGTGGACAAAACATGAGAGACTCCTAACCCTGGGAAACTAACAAGGGGTAGTGGAAGGGGAGGTGGGCAGGGGGATGAGGTGACTTGTGAAGGGCACTGAGGGGGGCACTTGATGTGATGAGTACTGGGTATTATACTATGTGTTGGAAAATCGAACTTCAGTTTAAAAATTAAAAAAATAGAAATTTCAAAGTCCTGGTTTTTTTTAAAAAATCGCCCTTAGTAAAAATTAATCATATTTTAGGCACTTTATTTAAATAAATTAGAAAACATTAAAGCATAATTTCATCAACCTTCAAAATAATCCCTCACCTTTTATTCCCAAATTTCTTTCATATTACAAATTGGTGCTGAAAGAGGTATCTTCCTTTATAGCCTTGAGAAATACTTCTTCCTTGGAAAAGGATGAGGTGATGTGGGAATAACCAGCATCCCCCTATTGTACCACATTTAGCCTCAAGGCCAAAGGTGACCACACACATCCACAATCTGTATCTTTCTCTCCTAGGATAACTTAATGAACTTCTATGGTTCCCTGCACTGGGTCTTCATCACTAAGGAAAAGGTCAGAGAGAGAAAAGTATTTGAGCCTCTAGCCAGCAAGCCTAATATATGGTAGATCTAGACCATAATGTTTGAAGAATTTTTATAATATTATATGGGGAGGAGTAGGGTAATTGTACGGTCTCTTCCCATACATGTGATGTGTTTATATTTTTACATTATTTTAAGATCTTTTTATAAATCTTGCCGTATCTCCTAAGAAATTTGGTAGGTTATCTATGTTTTTACATTCTTCGGTTTGTGTATGAAAATTTTCAAGAACCCACTCTATAAAATAAACGACAAAGTGAGGAACTTGTACTTTGTACTTCCTGACAGAACATGAGTTGAGTGTCATTCAAGTTCAATTAGTGAATCATTAAAAATATTAGTCTCATGCCTGGGGAAGATAAGAATATCTTTAGCTCCTTTTCATTACTTTAAAAGGAATTTTCTAACAAAGTTTAAGTATAAATATGACTCTTAATTATCTATAGCAATGGGGAATGGAAAATTTAAACCTATAGATAATCAAAAATTTTATTTAATGAGCACATTACACATTTCTTCCCAATGAGCTTCTTAATGCTGCTCAGGGTTGAGAATTAACTAGTGTGAATTCTATCTTTTTGTATTTGACACTTCACCCATGGAGGATGAAGTCATCAGTGGTAAATTAGGCACTCAATAGAGAGTAGACAGAAAAGATTGAAACCAGAAACCAAAGGACTTAAATCACCCAGAAAATTCACATCTAGTCCCTGAAATTTTAAAATAAAATAATTTTTCATTTTGGTTTTATTACAGCAATGAACATTCTAAGAAGTAAATACAAAACATTTTGAGTGTGTGGATTTTCTATAAAAGATTATCTCTTATCATTTGAAAGTATAGATTAGTATCTTTGATTCAACTTTCTGAATCAAACAGTGAAAAAACTATTTCATACTGTCTGAGGTCCATTCCTTCCTGAGCAACAAAACAGAGAAAAAGAAAAAGAAATTTTCTGTTTTCCTTTTGGTTTTTTCAGGTGCTTTTCATCAACAGAAAACCATTTGTAGGTATGGTCCCATTTCAAAGGTAGACAAGTAACAGTTTTTATTTGTGGTGTAAAGTCAGCATGCAAAAAAAAGTTGATAAGATCTTTCCAGATGATATCTTTGGTTCTACCCATCCCTTTGAAAAGACTCACCACCCAGCCAGCCGGTAAAGTCCAGGAAAGCTGCAACCACACATAGCTTCCTCCACAGACTCCCCAACACTTCCTACTGCCTATTGCACAACTTCAGTTGTGTCTTGAAACTCTGATAATTTGGTTGGGTGACTTCATGAGAATTAGCCACTAATTTCTGAAGGGGTATTCATTTTCATTTACTATCATTTGAGGATAAGTAATATTCTATATTTGCATGTAACATGCAGAATCTGAAATATTTTCAACAGAACTGTAAATATAATCTCAGCGAAAAGATTAACTATTCCTAGTTTAATATTTGTAACCCCAAAATAGTAGTCTAACATATATAATAGTATTCCCCTAATTTAAACACACTTAACTTTTAATCTTAATTATAAAATAAATCAAGTCATATTAAAAGATTTTAAAAATGAATTTTAAATTTTAAAGTGAAAATAATTTGGCAGAACATATTTTTTTAAAAAAACTCTCCCTGGTCATTTAAATATTTAATATAGACACAAGTTTTTTGTAGTGTTTTACTCTAGAAAATGATTCTAGAGGTATTATAAGCCCCTTAAATCATGTGCAAAAATGTGCATATCCTTGCAGATAATATTTTTGGGGAAAATATAAAATAGCTTACCTCAGAACCATGGCATAAAGTCCGTTTATTATTTCTAAACTCCTCTATGTGTGCAGGTTTTTAAATATAAAAATTATCCATGTGTATGGACTCAATGAAATGTATAAGAATATCAAAGAGTCTATCAGCATATGCTCATAGATATGTTTTCAGAACAGCAGGAATACTCTTGGCCATAAGAGTATAAGAGTATTTACATAAGGTAAATGATATGTATTATAATGATACAATTTTATTACTCATTAGCTCATTTTATTATGCTCAGGTTTATCATTATAACAATATTAATTACTCATGACTTCTCTTGTCCACTTTATGGAAAGAAATTCCTATTTATTGAGAATCCAAATATCTTGAAATTAATAGTAGTAGTAAAATAGATTTGAGAGGATCCATTTAATGAGTATTTAGTGATATCTCACTAAATTTTGGTTGCTTTATTTTAAAATACCCAAAAATATCTTGGAGGTTTAAAAAGTGAATGTGCAGTAGAGCTACAAATGTGAGCACCAGCATTATATTGCCACCTATGTCTTGAATTAGGAGACTGATGGACTTGCTCCAGATAATTTGTATGAAAAAGTTTGGGGATAAAAATTAGATCATGTAGCAAAAATGCTTTTCCATGTTTCTTTTTCTAGTTGGTGTTTATGGCACATTTGAAGTAGAAATGGGTCTTAAACATGAGATAAAGTTTCATAAAAGAAAAGGACTGTATCCTATTCGGTGCAGTATTCTCAGAGTCTGACATTCAACAAATAATTGGTTAATGAGAAAACAATCAATTGGACAATATATACAGTAAATCAATAGTTATCCTTCTGATTCCTGCACACAGTAGGCACATTGTGTGACCTAAGAAGAGCCTAAATAACTAGATGTTCTTATATAAATGAGAGGAATTTGCTGTTATGATGGACAAATATCATGATACAGAAAAGTGAAACCTAGTTGGAATGCACAAATATTTTGGCCTACCAAGTACCAGTAGTGATAAAAATATTAGTAACTAAGTTTTATAGGGTCCTTGTACTTTAAAGGATATTAAGAAAAATTATATAAACAAAGCAAGGGAGCATGATTTTAATATCTAACAGGCACACTCCAAATTATTTAATAATCTAGAGAATGCACTTTGTCAAAACGCTGCTGTTCATGAAAATTCCAGATTTGGTTACATGTTAACTTGCAGATGTTTTTCCAACAGAGAAATAATTTCTGTTTTCTGAAGAAAAACAAACCAAACTGTAATGGATTATTACCCAATAGGACATTAATCAGTGTTGAATCCTACCTAGATCTTGTCCTAATAATGTTTCAAATACCCAGATCCTCAAAATGCTGTGAGTCAGCCCTCCCATCTGATTGGTTTATCCATTAATTAGCATGTTGATTAAAATCTTGGACCTATATTTAACTTAAATTTGTAAATGAGTCACGTTGTTAACTTCTAAAAAACTATACTTACACTGTGGATTATTGTACTATTCACCACCACATGAAAATAGGTACTAAAATCATCCACATGCACTATTATTATAACTAACAGCATGATAGGAACTGTCAACACCCCCATAGGAAAACTGAAAATTAGGGAGGTTACATGACTTTCCCAAGGTCACACAATCAGTATGAATTGCAGACTCTAATGCCACAAGCCTGTGGTCTTAACCAGTACGCTGTGACACCTGCCCCAAGGCTAGAAGAAAACTCACAGTGAATAAACTGAACTAAAATCCATGTCTTGTGTGAGTCTGAAAAACATTGTTAAAGGCAAAGTGAATTTATATAAGTACTTCCTTCATTAAATGAATGTGATGATAGATACAATTAATAATTCATATAATGCTAGAACATGTATGATGTATATGTAGACAGACATGTACATACATGCACAGAAATACTCTTTCTTGAAGGAAATGATCATCAGAGTGTATACTCTGCAAATGAAGTCATAATAGAGGCAAAAATCTTTGTCACTCTCACAGAATAAAGCTCAACCTTTTTCAGATCACCCAAAGGTTTCACATTTGACGTTATCAAGAGTTCATATTATAGCAAAATAATGTTTGAAAGTTATATTTGAGATACTCAAAACTTGTATCAAAATACCAGTAATAAAAAGCCTTTGAATGATGGATGAGTAGAAAAAAATATTTGCAAGGTTTTGGTTTCTTTGTTTACTGTTTTGTTTGGTTTTGCCTTCAAACTGGCAAACTTCAGCCTTGTATGACAGTTTAAGTGTCTTGAAATCACCATTTCTTACTTGAAGTTTCTTCTTTAGGGTGTGAGAGTCTGAATCAAGAACCCCTTTTCTTTAACTGTTAAGGAAAGGCCATTGAATGAGAGATTTTTGCATCTTGTTTAGACTGAAGTTGCAAAGGATAATACTATCTGTCTTTGTGGTGTTCTTTATCCTGGCTATAAATTGCTTGGAAAATTGCCATTATTTACACTGTTGGACTCTGATTACTTGAAAATCGTTTATAAATAAAAGCATTTAAGAGCAAACAGACTTCTGTCTCTTTTAAGTGCCTAGAATGTTCCCAAACTGGAACTTGGAAAAATAAAAATAAAAGCATTAACTGTTTTCCTCTTAAAGCTGTTTCCCAAATGTTGCCCCTGTGCTTACTATATCAAAACAACCTAATCCACCTGTTAAAAAAAAAAAAAAAGTATATTTCTTGGCTTTGTTCCTGACCTCATGGATCAGAACTTCTGAGTTGGGAACTACTGAGTTGGGACAGTATTACAACGAGGACTTAAAAAAAAAAGTCCTCTCTATATTCATACAACTTGGACTTCTACACAGATTCTTAACTTTTCACTCTGAAAAAGCATCCACTTACATTTTAAATAAGCAACTTAGGAATAGGAGTTCACATGCTAAATTCTATTAACTTTAGGAATGCCTGATTGGCTCAGCGGTAGAGCATCTGCCTTTGGCTCAGGGCGTGATCCCAGAATGCCTGGATCAAGTCCAGCATCGGGCCCCCTGCGGAGAGCCTGCTTCTCCCTCAGCCTCTCTCTGTGTGTCTCATGAATAAATAAATAAAGTCTTTTTAAAAAATAAAAAAATAAATTCTATTAATTTTAATTTTAAAGGAAAGTTATTTTGTTCTATCTTTAAAAAATATATAGATTAGACACTTAACTCAGGAGAACATTTTGTTTTTATGTATGGCAAGAAACTACTTAGTAAAGGAGGAGGAGGCAGGATGGTGGAAGAGTAGGGTCCCCAATCACCTGTCCCCACCAAAGTACCTAGATAACCTTCAAATCATCCTGAAAATCTACGAATTCAGCCTAAGATTTAAAGAGAGACCAGCTGGAATGCTGCAGTGAGAAGAGTTCGCACTTCTACCAGGGTAGGAGGATGGGGAAAAGAAATAAAGAAACAAAAGGCCTCCAAGGGGGAGGCGCCCCGCGAGGAGCCGGGCTGAGGCCGGGGCGAGTGTCCCCAGGAGGAGGAGGAGCTGCACCGACCTTCCCCGGGGAAAGGGGCTCGCGGGGAGGTGGAGCAGGACCCGGGAGGGCGGGGATGCCCTCGGGCTCCGGGGACACTAACAGACACCTGCGCCCCGGGAGAGTGCGCCGAGCTCCCTAAGGGCTGCAGCACACCCGGCGGGACCCGGAGCAGCTCGGGGGGCTCGGGGGCGGCTCCGCGGAGGGGGTGCGGGGCGGGAGCAGCTCGGGGGGCTCGGGGGCGGCTCTGCGGAGGGGGCTGCCGGGGGGAGAGCAGCTGTGGGGGCTCGGGGGCGGCTCCGTGGAGGGGGCTGCGGGGCGGGAGCAGCTCGGGGGACTCGGGGGCGGCACCGCGGAGGGGGCTGCGGGGCGGGAGCGCGAATCCAACAGCGCAGGCCCCGGAGCACAGGGCGCCGGGACACAGCCCAGGATCCGGCCTCCCCCGGGGACAGGCAGAGGCCGGGAGGGCCCAGGACAGCGAGGACGCTCCTGCCCCAGCTGAGCAGATCAGCGGCCCCGCCCGGAGCCTCCAGGCCCTGCAGACGGAGAGCTGCGGAGCTACTGCGGGGGCTGACTCCAGGGCTGCAGAGCTGGCCCCGCCACTGCGGTTGTTCCTCCTGGGGCCTCACGGGGTGAACAGCCCCCACTGAGCCCTGCACCAGGCAGGGGCAGAGCAGCTCCCCCAAGTGCTAACACCTGAAAATCAGCACAGCAGGCCCCTCCCCCAGAAGACCAGCTAGAATGACAAGGTCCAGGGGAGGTTAAGGGACTTAAAGTACACAGAATCAGATGATACTCCCCCATGGGTTTTTTTTTTTCTTTTTGATTTCTGATTGCTTCCCCCACCCTTTTTTTCCTTTCTTTCTTTTTCTTTTTTCCTCTTTTTTTCTTTTATTCATCCCTTTTTCTTTTTTCTTTTTCTCTTTTCTTTCCTTCTTTCACTCCTCGCTTTTTCTCCTTTTCCCAATACAACTTGTTTTTGGCCACTCTGCACTGAGCAAAATGACTAGAAGGAAAACCTCACCTCAAAAGAAAGAATCAGAAACAGTCCTCTCTCCCACAGAGTTACAAAATCTGGATTACAATTCAATGTCAGAAAGCCAATTCAGAAGCACTATTATACAGCTACTGGTGGCTCTAGAAAAAAGCCTAAAGGACTCAAAGGACTTCATGACTGCAGAATTTAGATCCAATAAGGCAGATATTAAAAATCAATTGAATGAGATGCAATCCAAACTAAAAGTCCTAACGATGAGGGTTAACGAGGTGGAAGAACGAGTGAGTGACATAGAAGACAAGTTGTTGGCAAAGAGGGAAACTGAGAAAAAAAGAGATAAACAAAAGACCATGAAGATAGATTAAGGGAAATAGACGACAGCCTGAGGAAGAAAAACCTGCGTTTAATTGGGGTTCCCGAGGGTGCCGAAAGGGACAAAGGGCCAGAATATGTATTTGAACAAATCATAGCTGAAAACTTTCTTAATTTGGAAAGGGAAACAGGCATTCAGATCCAAGAAATAGAGATATTTTCCCCCTAAAATCAATAAAAACCATTCAACACCTCGACATCTAATAGTGAAGCTTGAAAATTCCAAAGATAAAGAGAAGATCCTTAAAGCAGCAAGAGATAAGAAATCCCTGACTTTTATGGGGAGGAGTATTAGGGTAACAGCAGACCTCTCCACAGAGACCTGGCAGGCCAGAAAGGGCTGGCAGGATATTTTCAGGGTCGTAAATGAGAAGAACATGCAACCAAGAATACTTTATCCAGCAAGGCTATCATTCAAAATGGAAGGAGAGATAAAGAGCTTCCAAGACAGGCAGGGACTGAAAGAATATGTGACCTCCAAACCAGCTCTGCAAGAAATTTTAAGGGGGACTCTTAAAATTCCCCTTTAAGAAGAAGTCCAGTGGAACAATCCACAAAAACAATGACTGAATAGATATCATGATAACACTAAACTCATATCTCTCAATAGTAACTCTGAATGTGAACGGGCTTAATGACCCCATCAAAGGTGCAGGGTTTCAGACTGGATGAAAAAGCAGAACCCATCTATTTGCTGTCTACAAGAGACTCATTTTAGACAGAAGGACACCTACAGCCTGAAAATAAAAGGTTGGAGAACCATTTACCATTCAAATGGTCTTCAAAAGAAAGCAGGGGTAACCATCCTTATATCAGATAAACTAAAATTTACCCCGAAGACTGTAGTGAGAGATGAAGAGGGACACTAGCTCATACTTAAAGGATCTATCCAACAAGAGGACTTAAAAATCCTCAATATATATGCCCCAAATGTGGGAGCTGCCAAATATTTAAACCAATTAATAACCAAAGTGAAGAAATACTTAGATAATAATACACTTATACTTGGTGACTTCAATCTAGCTCTTTCTACCCTTGATAGGTCTTCTAAGCACAACATCTCCAAAGAAATGAGAGCTTTAAATGATACACTGGACCAGATGAATTTCACAGATATGTACAGAACTTTACATCCAAACTCAACTGAATACACATTCTTCTCAAGTGCACATGGAACTTTCTCCAGAATAGACCACATACTGGGTCACAAATCGGGTCTGAACCGATACCAAAAGCTTGGGATCGTCCCCTGCATATTCTCAGACCATAATGCCTTGAAATTAGAACTAAGTCACAACAAGAAGTTTGGAAGGACCTCAAACATGTGGAAGTTAAGGACCATTCTGCTAAAAGATGAAAGGGTCAACCATGAAATTAAGGAAGAATTAAAAAGATTCATGGAAACTAATGAGAATGAAGATACAACCATTCAAAATATTTGGGATGCAGCAAAAGCAGTCCTGAGGGGGACATACATCGCAATACAAGCATCCATTCAAAAACTGGAAAGAACTCAAATACAAAAGCTAACCTTACACATAAAGGAGCTAGAGAAAAAACAGCAAATAGATCCTACACCCAGCAGAAGAAGAGAGTTAATAAAGATTCGAGCAGAACTCAATTAAATAGAGACCAGAAGAACTGTGGAACAGATAAACAAAACCAGGAGTTGGTTCTTTGAAAGAATTAATAAGATAGATAAACCATTAGCCAGCCTTATTAAGAAGAAGAGAGAGAAGACTCAAATTAATAAAATCATGAATGAGAAAGGAGAGATCACTACCAACACCAAGGAAATACAAACGATTTTAAAAACATATAATGAACAGCTATACGCCTATAAATTAGGCAATCTAGAAGAAATGGACGCATTCCTAGAAAGCCACAAACTACCAAAACTGGAACAGGAAGAAATAGAAAACCTGAACAGGCCAATAACCAGGGAGGAAATTGAAGCAGTCATCAAAACCTTCCAAGACACAAGAGTCCAGGGCCAGATGGCTTCCCAGGGGAATTCTATCAACCGTGTAAAGAAGAAACCATACCTATCCTACTAAAGCTGTTTGGAAAGAGAAAGAGATGGAGTACTTCCAAATTCGTTTTATGAGGCCAGCATCACCTTAATTCCAAACCAAAGACCCCACCGAAAAGGAGAATTACAGACCAATATCCCTGATGAACATGGATGCAAAAATTCTCAACAAGATACTAGCCAATAGGATCCTACAGCACATTAAGAAAATTATTCACAATGAACAAGTAGGATTTATCCCTGGGACACAAGGCTGGTTCACCACTCGTAGAATAATCAACGTGATTCATCATATCAGCAAGGGAAAAACCAAGAACCATATGATCCTCTCATTAGATGCAGAGAAAGCATTTGACAAAATACAGCATCCATTCCTGATCAAAACCCTTCAGAGTGTAGGGATAGATGGAAGTTTCCTCAACATCTTAAAAGCCATCTACAAGAAGCCCACAGCAAATATCATTCTCAATGGGGAAGCACTGGGAGCCTTTCCCCTAAGATCAGGAACAAGACAGGGATGTCCACTCTCACCATTGCTATTCAACATAGTACTGGAAGTCCTAGCCTCAGCAATCAGACAACAAAAAGACATTAAAGGCATTCAAATTGGCAAAGAAGAATTCAAACTCTCCCTCTTCACCGATGACATGATACTCTACATAGAAAACCCAAAAGCCTCCCCCCCAGACTGCTAGAACTCATACAGCAATTTGGTAGCATGGCAGGATACAAAATCAATGCCCAGAAATCAGTGGCATTTCTATACACTCACAATGAGACTGAAGAAAGAGAAATTAAGGAGTCAATCCCATTTACAATTGCACCCAAAAGCATAAGATACCTAGGAATAAACCTAACCAAAGAGGTAAAGGATCTATACCCTAAAAACTACAGAACACTTCTGAAAGAAATTGAGGAAGACACAAAGAGATGGAAAAATATTCCATGCTCATGGATTGGCAGAATTAATATTGTGAAAATGTCAATGTTACCAAGGCAATGTACAGGTTTAATGCAAACCCTATCAAAATACCATGGACTTTCTTCAGAGAGTTAGAACAAATTATTTTAAGATTTGTGTGGAATCAGAAAAGACCCCGAATAGCCAGGAGAATTTTAAAAAAGAAAACCATATCTGGGGGCATCACAATGCCAGATTTCAGGTTGTACTACAAAGCTGTGGTCATCAAGACAGTGTGGTACTGGCACAAAAACAGACACATAGATCAATGGAACAGAATCCAGAAGTGGACCTTTATGGTTAACTAATATTCAACAAAGCAGGAAATACTATCCACTGGAAAAAAAGAGAGTCTCTTCAATAAATGGTGCTGGGAAAATTGGACATCCACATGCAGAAGAATGAAACTAGACCACTCTCTTTCACCATACACAAGGATAAACTCAAAATGGATGAAAGATCTAAATGTGATACAAGATTCCATCAAAATCCTAAAGGAGAACACAGTCAACACCCTTTTTGAACTCGGCCACAGTAACTTCTTGCAAGATACATCCACGAAGGCAAAAGAAACAAAAGCAAAAATGAACTATTGGGACTTCATTAAGATAAGAAGCTTTTGCACAGCAAAGGATACAGTCAACAGAACTAAAAGACAACCTACAGAATGGGAGAAGATATTTGCAAATGACATATCAGATAAAGGGCTAGTTTCCAAGATCTATAAAGAACTTATTAAACTTAACAGCAAAGAAACGAACAATCCAATCATGAAATGGGCAAAAAGACATGAAGAGAAATCTCACAGAGGAAGACATAGACATGGCCAACACGCACATGAGAAAATGCTCCGCATCACTTGCCATCAGGGAAATACAAATCAAAACCACAATGAGATCCCACCTCACACCAGTGAGAATGGGGAAAATTAACAAGGCAGGAAACCACAAATGTTGGAGATGTTGGAGCGAATGTGGAGAAAAGGGAACCCTCTTGCACTGTTGGTGGGAATGTGAACTGGTGCAGCCACTCTGGAAAACTGGGTGGAGGTTCCTCAAAGAGTTAAAAATAGACCTGCCCTACGACCCAGCAATTGCACTGTTGGGGATTTACCCCAAATACTCAGATGCAATGAAACGCCGGGACACCTGCACCCCGATGTTTCTAGCAGCAATGTCCACAATAGCCAAACTGTGGCAGGAGCCTCGGTGTCCATCGAAAGATGAGTGGATAAAGAAGATGTGGTTTATGTATACAATGGAATATTCCTCAGCCATTAGAAACGACTTTTTGCTTTTGCATTTGCTTCAATATGGATGGAACTGGAGGGTATTATGCTGAGTGAAGTAAGTCAATCGGAGAAGGACAAACATTATATGTTCTCATTCATTTGGGGAATATAAATAATAGTGAAAGTGAATAGAAGGGAAGGGAGAAGAAATTTGTGGGAAATATCAGAAAGAGAGACAGAACATAAAGACTCCTAACTCTGGGAAACGAACCTGGTGTGGTGGAAGGGGAGGAGGGTGGGGGGTGGGGTTGAATGGGTGATGGGCACTGAAAGGGTCACTTGACGGGAGAGGCACTGGGTGTTATTCTGTATGTTGGCAAATTGAACACCAATAAAAAATAAATTTATTATAAAAAAATAATAAAAAAATTTTAAAAAAAGAAGCTACTTAGTAAGATGAATATCCTAACTGTTGCAAATTAGCTGATAATCATGTTCCTAATTCACTTATTGTATTTCTGGGGCAGAGGTAGTATATTTGGATATAAAGCCCAAGATGAGAGTACTCTTAATCAGTAAACTACATGTGATATGTAATTGAATTTCTAAATTAGAACTGTAAGGTGTCCTGTGTGTGTGTGTGTGTGTGTGTGTGCAGAAACACACACACAATATACTGTTACTCTAGCACATAACCAGGTATGATACTTTCTCAAGTTAAAGAATCTATATGTGCCCAATTTATATAGTAATGCAGTATTTGGTATCTACTTCAAAAAACTTGAAAGAAGACCATGCATATAAGGCAATTAGCAATTCTCTCAGCTATTTATTTTTCAATTTTCTGTACTTCCTTCCAGGACTAATTCAAGAAGTATTATACCTATCATAAAAGACTAAATGCCATTTCCCAGTTCTTATACTGAAACTAAATTCCTTCCTAACATGAACTTCATCTATGACAGATCATACATTCTCCTAAAGAAATTTCCAAATTAGGAGTAAATTGAACCATTAGTTGGATACATTTTGATTCCTTGTGAAGAAATCTTTCCCAGAACGCTTGTTAACTAATCTGTACTCTTTGAGTACACACTTTCTAAAACCAATTGGAAACATTCCTCAGGGCACTCTCAGTCCTTTGCGTTAGTTGTAGTGCACCAGAGCAAATAATCCTAGCTTGATAGTTTTAGGATCAGAAGCATTAAACCTAAACCAATACCTTCACTGTCTATCCTGATTGTTCTTCATGGTACTACCAGGCTAAAAAGGAAATATTTTTCATTCCCTTTACTATCAGCAGAGCAGTCGACATATATTTTATTGTCTGCCAGTGGATATACAGCCCCTCTGGTCAAATGGATTCCATACTAGTGCTTAGCTTCTTTTGGAATTCTTCGTGATTCTATGCAACCAACTCACAGCTTTAGGAAGAAAGCAGTAATTCTGTTGTTCCCACAGAGAACTAAAATTGTGAATTAACTCAGTATACTCATAAAAGTACCATTAGCAAAAAGATTGTCTCTCCCATTGAGATGATTGTTTTCAATATAAGGAAGGCCATTTCTTCTTCTAGTTTTTGGTTTTTTTGTGCTGAGTCACAATAATATGTCTGAATAATTGCTCAGATTTTATTTGTTCTTCATAGAGTCACACAACTTTTATTTGGAAAATATTTTGTTATCTACCACTGATTTTTCCCCCCATTAAAACAAGTCATTGCTTTTGGATAATAGAAATATTCAGCAAGTGTTGACTTAAGAGAAGCTGTAGAATTCCTTAATGCTTTAATTTTTTAGAATTACTTAATACTTCAAATTTAATAAGTTTTCAACTTACTAAGGACTGATATTTATTGATATGTTAATATAGCCTATCAAATTATAACTTCAAGTTATATTTGTTATGCCCCCAACTCTGAGAAGCTGACAGCACTGCATACAAGTAAATCACAGTCTTTTTGTACTCCAATATCTACTCATTCCTATCCTTAGTTCTATAATTATCAATTAATGGTAATGACTTTTAACTTTGAACTATTAATATAGTATCATTACACCAAAATAATACTGTGTAGATTATAGGGAAAGCATTTCATACAGTTAATATCAATGCATTCATCACACCTTTTTTAAACTTTTTATGCTATTTCTTTCTTTCACTTCAAGTATAATTAACATAGAATGTTATATTAGTTTCAGTTTATCCATATAATGATTCAACAGTTGTATACATTTTCTCATCAAGAGGTGTACTCTTAAACCCCTTTGTCTATTGCACCCATGCCCCACCCATCTCCCCTCTTGCAACCACCAGTTTGTTCTCGGTATTTAAGAGCCTGGATTTTTCAGTGTTACTCTTAATTAAACCCCTTTGTCTATTGCACCCATCCCCCACCCATCTCCCCTCTTGCAACCACCAGTTTGTCTCGGTATTTAAGAGCCTGGGTTTTTCAGTGTCTCTTTTTTTTCCTTTCTTGTTTGGATCTTTTTCTTAAATTTCACATATGAGTGAAATCATATGGCATTTGTCTTTCGCTGACTTATTTTATTAGCATTTATTTCTTATTTTTTAGCATCCCATGGATGGAGCCCTTAGCCCAGCTAAGCAGGGAGCCTGCCTCTACCTCTCACTTCTGCTTCTCCCCCTGCTTGTGCTCTCTGGCTTTCTGTCTCTCAAATAAATAAATTAAATCTTTTAAACAAAGAATTTGACTCAAATAACTGAACAGGCCATAAGTTCAAAGTCACACACAATAAAGGTTCAATTTTTCTCCATATTCTCATCTCTACTTTACCCTGATAGCTTCATTAATCAGCCTTCATTATCTTTTAGAAATAGTCATAGCAACTCCAAGTTCATCATTTGCTAGCCTAGCAATACCAACAGAATAGAAAACCTCTTTTCCAGGAGTTCCAGAAAAAGTCCTGAGATAGAGCATCATTGTAATTTTTTAAATATTTTTAAAATTTATTTATTCATGAGAGAAACACACACAGAGAGAGAGAGAGGCAGAGACACAGGCAGAAGGAGAAGCAGGATCCATGCAGGGATGGATCCCTCCCGATGCAGGACTCAATCCCGGGACTCCAGGATCATGCCCTGAGCCAAAGGCAGATGCTCAACCACTGACGTTGAGAAGATTTTTTACAAAGAAGGTAAACTCTAAACCTGAAAGCATCCTTGAAACCATGCTTGAATATTGCTTTGATAGCTGCTATTATCACCCATTTTAAAGTTTACACCTCCATTAATAGCTGGAAAGTATACAGTAAGACAAATTAAAATTTTTATCTTCAATTTTTTTTTCGTCACAGGAGTAGACAGTGAATTTGGGTGCATCTTCATCTTAGCTCTATGGTGCACACAAAACAAAGAAAGAGAGCAGCTAGTTCTTTGTTTTTACTCAAAAAGCATATCCTTTCATAGTTTGTGCCTTCTGTAAGCAAAACATTTGAGTATGTATGTACGCCCCATTAGTAATTACAACATGTTATAATTAGGGATTCCTCACTTATCTTAGGCTTCGTTTTATTACAAATTCTACAAAGTTGTGTGACAGGGCATCTTTGTTGCTTCTGGAGATGGGAATGTTCTCAGAGCCTGGGAGAATTGTCAGCTTTATTCTGACATAAATCTGAGGGTAGGAGGCAAGGATCACATCTAATGACATGTGTTCCTGTGCCCTGTTACATATTATTATTAACAATTTAACTGATTTTAACAAAATTCCTAGTATGGAATCTTGAAGTGCATGTAATAGGTTTATGGTAAAATAATTTGGTTAGCATTTTAGTATCACTTCATTCAGAGTTTGTTTGTTTTCTAGATTAAATGTAGGGTTGGTATAAAATAAATCTAATGATTAAATTTCTCATCTATATTTTGCTTTCTTGAATACTTTTTTTCAGTGATTTGTTTAAGGATATTTAAAAATCATTGCATTTTGGTCAGAAAAATAATAAATGTATCTTATAAATGTTAAAAAAGAAATAGATGAATCTTAAAGACTTCAAAAGCTTCTTGATAATTTATTATTAGATTATTTTGAAAGCATATTATATATTGGCTAATAATTTTCTAAATTCTTGCCTCATAGTCTCTTTTGTAAAAACGACATATTTTTTAAAAAATAAATGGTACTTAACCTATTACCCTGGATTAAGTTACACTGAATGTGTTTACCTCCTCCCTTGAGTTAAGGCAGATAAAATGTTTTTATAATTGAAGAATATTTTATCAAAAATCAGTTTGTTATATTTCTATTTACTTGATATTTTTCTAGAATTTATTTTATCTGTGAGAATACTATCTGGAAATACTAACTGTGATTGATTGTTGATCAATTTCTTTCAGAAAGCAAAGGTATTTATTTTGAGATTCTGGAAAGAAACCAGAATTAAGCCTCCAAAAAGGCTGACTCCAAAGGAATCTTAATAATATAATAATTCCTGATAGGAACAGACCCATTAGGGAAGAGAGATGTTAAGGGCTGAGTTAGCTGGGGTTGAAGGAAGCCACTACAATCAAAACACCAAAGCTATAATTTTCTATCTCCTCTCAATGGAAGAATGACCATTTAAGAGCCAGGATAAAGATTTTCCCTTTATTCTATATTCCATACCTTCCAACCACTTTAGAGACTTCAATCCAGTAACTATCCCCCGTCTCTTTATCTTTGATCTCTCTCCATGATCTTTTCTCTTTTGTGCATAAGCTTTCCCTCTGTGTTCCTGGTTTATTTGTTTCTAACTATTGCCCATCCCTCTCTTTCCTTGGCATCTGTAATCCTAAGACTGATTTCGTGTGCTATTTTCCACTTTTTCATCTTTTATTTATTCCTCATCTATTACTACCATTAAACTCAAACTGCTTTTATCACAATTGCCATGGCCAGGCATCTGCCTCAGAGCATCAGCTGCTGTGATCTTCACACTGTTTGAACTCATCAGATGCTGGCTTGTTAGATTGACTACTCACTTATTCTTGAATCCTTTTCACCTCTCCACCCCCCGCTCCCTGCACACACACAGAATTTAACTATCCCTCTGATTCCATTCCCTTTTTTTCTCCATTTACCACTCAATCCACTTTGAAGTGACTTTTTCCCTATCTCTTTTTTATTGTAACCAATGAAATCACCATGCTAGCAAATCATACAGCTAGAAATTGAACACAGTTTCCCTGGTCCCAAACCCATGCTGTTTCTGTTATATGACTCTGTAAAAAATGTAATGTCACATTCATCATTTTAAATTCTCAACCTATATAGGGAATTTAATATAGACTATAAATTACTGTAGCCCTTTTTATTGATACAAAGGCAATTTTTAGAAGTCGATGCATATAAACCCAGTAAAAATCAATAAAACTACTGTAATCCTTTCTCCCTTCTTACTCTGAGACTTCCTACATGATTTTGGCTGGCACATTTATTAAAATCAATTTTATTGAGTTCTAATTCTTGCTTTTACATTTTGAAATTTTTAATTTGTTACTAAAATATAATATGCAGGGGAGGTAATTGAATGCAAAAGACTATTTTATAAAAGACTTCAAATTTGGGTTTATTTGATATCTCTAATATTTGATAGGGTATTATAAACCTATCTTAAAAATGAAACTCATAGGTAAAAGTTTCAAGTGATGAAAAGACCTTAATTAGGGCAGCCCGGGTGGTTCAGCAGTTTAGCGCCACCTTCAGCCCAGGGCGTGATCCTGGAGACCTGGGATAGAGTCCCACATCAGGTTCCCTACATGGAGCCTGCTTCTCCCTCTGCCTCTGTGTGTGTGTGTGTCTCTCATGAATACATAAATGAAAATCTTTAAATCTAAAAAAAAAAAAGACTTTAATTATTTGCTAATAACCATGGCCTTTAAATTTTTATTTTTAAATAAAATATTTATTAATTTTTATTAATTTTATTTAATTAATAGAGTCACAAGAAGTTGCCAAATAGAACAAAGGGGTCCCAGGTACCCTGTCAACTTGGTAGTTATATTTTACAAAACTGAAATACATTATCAAAATCAGGAAACTAGTTTTGATAAAATTCGCTTACATATTTCTTTGCCATTTTATCGAATGTGTATATTTGTGTAACTACCACCACAAACAGGATACAGAACTGTTCCAACACCATGGAGTTTCTCTCATGCTACTCCCAACTCTCCCACAACTCCTAGCTCCTGATCACCACGAGTATGTTTTCCATCTCTATAATTTTGTCATTTTGAAAGTTTATATAAATGGACTCATGTAGTATGTAAAATTTTAAGATTGGCTTTATTCACTCAACATAATGTCTTGCGATCCATTCAAATTACTGTATGTCAGTTGGGTTATTCCCTTTTATTCCTGTGAACACCCTTCATACTTTGTAGTTGAAGCATTTTAAATTGATGCACTCGATGCACTGAAATGAAAAAAAATTGAACTATGCACACATATTATGGAAATAATATATAAGGAAAGGAAACAAAATTAGGATGACTCCACCTACTTAAAACCCAAGGGTCTCTTCAGTGGGAAATTCTAGAAAGGACCTAAACCGTGCCTTAAGTAGAGTGGGTGACCTGCTGCAATGTATAATCTGAGTGGGTCTGGAAGCTTTCTTCCTAAAAAAAGAAAAAAAAACTCCTCTATGTTTGCCTTAGTCTCTGAAATCCCTATTACTAATGAATCCTTTTGAATATAGGCAATGAAAACTCTTCTTCACTTATAATTGCATTTTTTCAAAGGGCAGAGATGAACTAAAATATTAATTCATTATCCCATTAATTGTTATAGAAGATATATGAGAATACAGGTGGAGTTAAGAACTCAGTGGAACTACTAGTTTAAAGAAAATCCATTTTTTTCTATATTATTTGGAATTCTAGACTTCTATGAAACTCAATAACCTAAAAAACTAAAATGAAATAAATTTCATGTTTTGAAGATTTCCCGAGAATTTCTGCTCATACCTCACTCCTAATCATTTATTTTTCTCCTTTTAAAAATTAAAAGTTGATTAGATTATGAAAAATTCTCTTCATTACCACTAAGATTACATTGTATACTCACTTTTGGAAAGTCAAAGAATATTTTAATATTAACAATTCAATAATCCAAAAAAAAATAGCTTTCATAAAGAGACCCAATACATTGAAATGGGTTATAAAACATCATTTGAGCTATAGCAAAATTTCAAATATTTAGGATTTTGTATCAGTAAAATAGTTTCCTGGAAAACAAGCTCTAAAATAATGGCAATTTCTATGTTATTAAACTCAGAGAAATTGTAATGAAATATCACTGCATATGTGATGGCTCTAAAATTTTTGTACCCAACAGTACCCAAATTCTTTCTGGAAGAACAAGAAGCTAGAAATCTCTACAGATTACAAATCAAAAAACTTTGTAATTCTCAGTCCTTATAAAACAAACTTGTGGCACTTAGTCTGTGGTGTATCAGGATATGTCTGCCTAAGGAAGAAATATATTTCCTTCCACCAGGGACCATAGTCAAGTAATTTTTAAAAGGGGATATATTCCTCTAAGAACCACACAACAGGCACACATTCAACTACAGGATTGAAAGGACATGCTGGATAGATGCTATAGTTGGGTCTTTGTAAACCTAAGTGTCATGATCAAGGTTTCCAAGTTCAGGCAAGTTTTCATGACCCTTTAACTCTGAAGCATGGCTGGCAGACTCCATTATTCAGGTGGACCTGTATAATTGAAGCCCCTGAGGTGGTTATTTCCACCTGTGTACTTGGAATGATGCCAGAAGTTTCCTGCAAGTAGTGATAATTTATATTCATTCAAGAACAACCTCAGAAATAAAAACATTAATAAAAGCAAAAGTGAAGATAACTTGTAAAACCTTTCTGTTTATGTTAGTGGTATCAATAATACAAGCTAAAATTATTTTAACTTCTTGAGGTAGCCTGCATATGCAACTCATTGATATGTTTAGCAGGATTATGTTTATGAAGTTATTTCTTGAATATTTTATATTTTTCATCCTAAAATATTAAATGTGAACAGTGCTCCTCCTGAGTGTACTTTATAGTTCTGTTTGATGTTGACACCATATCCTGTGACCAAACACAATACATTTATCGATATCACATAAGCTTATTGCTAACCCTTCACTATCTGACTTTCTTTCTCAAACAAAGGCAAGGCCTGGCATAAGTTCTACTTACAAAAGAAAAGGAAAAAGGAAATCTATTTCCATGCATTCCTCATGTTCTTATTATCTGATTTAAGTGAATATACTTGTCAGATAATTTGGACTTTTTACATATTATATTTCCCATTTTTAAGTTCTAATTTCTTTTTTAGAGATAGAATATGTTCTTTTCTCTGAAAAGATTATTTTGGCATTTTCACTCAGAAATTCATCCACTGGATTATAAATTCTTTCTAAGCATGGGTTTTAGTCATCATCAAATCCCTAGCATTTAGCACACAACAGGCAGCCAGTTCTTTTGACATTTTTTATTGGAGCACTCACTGTGTGTCTGCACTCTTGTAGGTGCTAGGAATAGGCAGTAACTCAAAGACCTCACTCTTGTGGGGTTTGATATTCCGGGCGGGTGGGGGGGGGGGTGCAAAGATAGACAGTAAATATGATCAAATAAACACACAGTGAATTATATAAAGGTGAAATAAAGACAAAGCAGGAGAAGTGAGAGAGAATGACAACTTTATAATTTATAATCTAATAAATGGGAAAAATAGGCTTATAAAAGGTCAAATGACTTTTCCAAACCAATCAGCTACATAGTAACATAGTCAGGATCCCCCTTTTTTTTAATTACTATTCCAACTTTATTATCATCACTGAATGCTGTCTTTCTACATTTGAGTGGGAGGCTCCTGTTGAGCATGAAGTTTGAATGAAAATCTTCCCGGTTAAATACAAATTCTTCATGGATAAGAATGTAATTATAATTTAACTGCATAAGAGAATATTAACTTTTGAGATAGAAATTCCAAGTTTTTCACACTAGGGTTCAATTTTATAGGAGTCTTACAGGAATTTTCTAGTGAACAGTTAAATGTTATTTTGTGGCTAATTACCCTGTTAATTTGCCTCAATTAAAAGTAAAATAAGCACATGGTAATTGTATACAGAAATGTCCATTTTTCTCAGTAAGTGTATTATTCTTTTTAAAATTAATTTATTTATTTGAGAGAGAACACAAGGGGGAGGGGCAAAGGGGGATGGAGAGAGAAAATCTCAAGCAGACTCACCGCTGAGCACAGAGCCTGATGCATTGCTCTATCTCAGGAAACTGAGATCACGACCCTGAGATCATGAACTGAGCCAAAATCAAGAGTTGGATACTTAACCAAATGAACCACCCAGGTGCCCCAAGTATATAATTCCTTTTTAAAGTATGTAGTACACACACACACACACACAAACATCTAAATCCAAAATGGAGGGAAAAACTGAAAAGAAATATAAATTAAAAGATTAATGAAATACTTTTGGGGGGTTTAAGCTTTTAAATTAACAGATACTTGTAAATAGTAATAATGGTGATTGGAAAGAGGCACTTTCATCATATACTTTTGACAGGAGAGTTAATTGGCACAGATTTACCGTACTTCTATTTGACAGTAAGTATCACGTATCTAGAGCTTGTATGGAAGAATTCCACTTCTGGAAATTTATTCTTAGGAAAAAAATCTTTTAAAATCTAAGATCTTTCATAACTCATTGCAATGTACTGAGTTACAATACATTGTTTTGTTTTGGGGTTTTGAATAGTTAATATTCAAAGTTCCTTATTTTCAAGAAGAGGGAGTATCCAAGTAATCTGAATGGGAATAGAGAAATTCTTTCTCAATCTAATCAACATCTAACTTTAGAAGGGGGTGGGGAAGTGACCAGGAATGAGGCATGAGCAGAAGTTCTTGGGAAATCTTCCAAGAAATAAAATTTGTTTGGGGCATCTAGGTGGAGCAGTTGGTCATAAAATGACTAGCAGTGTTACTCATCTACCTTAATTTCCTTTGGCATATAATTTAGCATATTGACTAATACGTAATTTAACATATTGACCAAGGATTAGGACATGAACATCTTTGGGAGGCTATTTTTGGCCTGCCATATATAGCCAGCTTATACCTGAAACTATCTTTCTTGCAATGGCAGCAATCCAAATGTCAGTTCATTTTCGTAGCCTTAGCTGTGCGAGTCTATCCCACATATATATGTCATTCAGAGCAGCTGAAGAACTGGTTAGAGTTGATACATGAAATTCAGGGCTCCTCCTCTTACGTTCTCTCATTTTGGGAATCTCACCTACATAACTCAGTGATTATGGTTGACCCAAATTCTGTCCTCAGGTTCTTCAAGCCAATAAGATTGTGGATTTTGTATTGAAGTTTTAACTACCCTACATGATGAAGACCTGTGCTTGCAGTTGAAAAGTCATATACATGGGAAGCCCACTCTATGTAATTCCACTCTACCAAGTGTTGATTTCTCCCCAGTGTCTGCCTACTTTGAGGTGCCATATAGTACCTTCAGGTAGGATTTCTTTTTGCTTCAGACATAAAATATAGTTATTATCTGTGTAAAGGCTGGTATGAAAGTTAGCTTCTAAAAAAAAATAAAAAAAAAAAAGAAAGTTAGCTTCTACCATACCAGAAGCTTTGATATTCATTTTTTAAACTGCTAATGACCAGGCAATTTCTCAATAAAATGAGGACTAAACAATTTATAAAAATAACTTCAATAAGTCAATATTCCAGTGTTCTAAAAGAACTTCAATTGACTGTCCACTGCTTCTACCTAGAATATTCAAAATAAGAGCCTCAAATGCAAAAGCAAATATTGTGTACTGAGGTGTTATCAATATATGTTCAATCTGAGGTAGTATCTGAATATGTATGTAGTTGGATAGAGATTTAAAGCTGGTAGTCAGAACATGACTTTAGATTCAGAGTCTTGCTGGAAAGAGACTAGTGATGGCAATTAATTTTGTTTATAATGCACCCATAAGCAAAATCATAAATACTTCGAATAAAAAACAGCCAGTTGCTTCAGAATGTCCTTTGAACATATTAAAACATGGCCTCATCTATACTACAGGGCACCACCAGATTTTAGCCTATGCTATAACCTTCACATTATAAGGGAATTTAGAAATTGACCTAAAGGGACACCTCAAAAAAACAGGATATTTGTTGGTTTCACTAAGCTTTCTACTATTTTGTTTCTTGTACATAAGATTTTTTTCTACTTATAAAAAGAAACAAAAACAAAAAAAGCTTCTAATGTTATTTCCTAAAATACGGGGATTTGATTCCTTACAGTTATTCACCAGAATTTCTTAGGCCAGTGATTTCCACAAGAAAGGGAAATTGTTTGGGTTGGGATTATTTCAGGGGCATGCATGTATAAAGACAAAATGTTGATACAATATGATTGTTGGAAGAAATTAACTACTTTATAAGAAGTGTTTTGATATAGAATACAACAAAAACAACTCAGTACTAGCTTGTAATATGTCAAAAAATATTTTTCTAAACACTAGGCCATGGAATCTTTCATACCACAAAAGGAAATATCTTTGTTTGAGCTCATTTCAACCTGTGGCAGCACTTTTTCTGTGGGTCAGTGATGCTGGCTTAAAATACTTTATCATTTTCCCCTCTGATGAGAATGTGGTAGTAAAACAGCAAGTTCTTAGGAAACAGAGAGAGGTATCAAATTTTTAAATCTCTCACTGCACATTAAAATTTTCTATCTTCCTCCTTCTTTCCCTCATGTTCTCTGTTTTTTCATACACCCACACAGAAATCTTCACAACAGTTAAAATGGGAGGGGAAAATGAAACACATATTTTATTTGCTCTAACATTGAATAAAATCTTTAAGGGGAAATTTTTTTAACTTTTATTCAGTCTCTAAGTAAAATAGATTTTCCAGAAAATGAGTTATATCCTATATCTTTGAGTCACCTCCAACAAACCAATTTACTTATGTTCCATGGACTATGCATTTCTCATTATAAGAGTTGAACATGTATGATGCAGTGAAAAATCTGTTAATTCCTTTAATACAACTTGGAGTTTCTTTGCTTAAAAAATATCAAATTCCATTTCATTCACATTACCATAGCTGTTCTCATTTTACTCACTAGAGAAAATGCAGTCTGGTTGAAATTTAAAATGGTACCTCTTTATCCAAATAATAAGGACTTTGCAATATAATTTCATTAGAAAACTTTTCCACATCTGGATTTGACTTCATAGCCTCAATTACGGGTGCCTGGATGACTCAGTGGTTGAGCGTGCCTTTGGCTCGGGTTGTGATCCTGGGGTCCTGGGATAAAGTCCCAAATCAGGCTGCCTGCGGAGAGCCTGCTTCTCCCGCTGCCTGTGTCTACCACTCTCTCTGTGTCTCCTGTGAATGAATAAATAAAATCTTTTTAAAATAAATAAATAAATCATTACTTAAAGACTTACATCTAAATATTGTCTCTGTCAGACTAACAAGATAAATGACAAGTCAAAGTAAATATAGATGTTTTGCTATGGTTTATGATTTGGTTTCTTTTTTAAACTTTCATTAGTTATGTTTCCTTTTAGTATTTTCCTCTCTGGTGTTCCATATAGCACTGCTACAGTTTGCTCTCCTCTCATCTTACAGGGTTAACTGGCCACATCATTTCATCAAATAAAATGTGTACAATTTCTGACACTTTAGAAGATGATTTTGTTGCACAGTGGTTTTTAGCTTGGAGGTTTCTCGCATTTGTTGGATCTCATTGTTTCTTCTAGCTCTTTTTCTTTTTTTGTAATAAAGTAAATGAGTTTTGCTCAGATTAACATTTAATAAATTTATAAACAATTATGAAGAACTAATTAAGTTAATTCTATAGTCTTTCTTTTCTTGTTGAGATTTAGGTTAGTATGTGATTTTCTTTTACTGTGGTGGATAAGTAACACTTGTGAAAAGATCTGCTTAGAAAAGGGAAAAGAAACAGATGGCTCATGAAGATATATTTCGATAAGAGTCAGTGCAACACAAATGTTGGTAGCAGGCTTTCTTAAAATATTTTTTTTTCTTTTACTGATTTTGATGCTTATGATTATATTTTGTTTTCTTACCTGTCTTGTTATAAAGCAGTTAACGTATCTCAAAGCATCAGGGAAAATAATTTATATAAGGAGTAGATAAAATTGAACTCCAAAATAGATTGCCTTATCAGAGAATTATAGAAAAACGTCCATCTGGTTTTAAACCTTTGTCTAAAAATACAAAGATTTTATTTATTAGTAGTACTTTCTACTCTATAGAGTACAGACTTCAATTAAGTGCATTTAAAGATCTAGCATTCTCTATGGAATTAGCATTGTTGCATTAAATATCAGTGTACATTTACTTGCAACAAACATTCTAATCCATCATCTGAACCCTATACGTATGTCTTGCCTTTTTAAACTATTACAAAATCAGGATAAATAATTCATACAGGTATATCCAGCAAACTATTCTCCAAAATGAGGGAGAAATAAAGACTTTTACAGATAAACAAAGGCTGAGTTCATTATTACACTTGTCTTACAAGAAATGTTAAAAGGAATGATTGAATTCAAATGAAAGGATGCTAGACAAAGCAGCCCCGCGGGCTCAGCGGTTTAGCGCCACCTTCAGTCGGGGCCTGATTCTGGAGACCCGGGATCGAGTCCCCACATCAGGCTCCCTACATGAAGCCTGCTTCTCTGTCGGCCTGTCTCTGCCTCCCTGTGTGTGTGTGTGTGTGTGTGTGTGTGTGTGTCATGAATAAATAAATAAACTCTTAAAAAGAAAAGATGCTAGGCAGCAACATGAAAGCATGTAAAAATACAAGGCTCTCTGGCAAAGGTAAATATATATAGACAAAAACCGAATCCTATAACATTGTAATAGTAAACCATAATTCACCTTAATTCTAGCATAGAATTGAAAAGATAAAAGCATTAAAATAATTGCAGCTATATTATTAGATTAATGGATACAAAATGTAAAAATATCTAATTTGTGACATTAATGACATATTATAGGGAGGATGCAAAAGAGTAGAGTTTTCACCTAACACTAGAGCATTCAAATGTATGAAACAAACATTGACAGAATTGAGAGAAGAAATAGAAAGCAATTAATAGCAGAAGACTTCAAAACCCCATTTTCAATAATGGATGGATCATCCAGATAAAAGCAATAAGAACACAGAGAACTTGAACAACACTATAGACCAAATGGACCTAACAGACGTATACAGACCATTCCATCCATAGTTGCAGAGTACAGATTAGTTTCAAGCATACATGGAACATTCTCCAGGATAGATCATATGTTAGGCCACAAAACAAATCTTAAAGAATTTAATATTAAGATTAAATCAAGTATCTTTTCCAACCACAATGGAATGAAACTAGAAATCAACAGCAGAAGGAAAAAGCAAAATTCACAAAGTGGAAATTAAAGAACACACTCTTGAACAACTAATGGATCAAAGAAGAAACCATAGGAAAATTTTAAAACATATTGAAACAAAATTAAAAACCCAATATACTAAAACATAGGTTGTTGCAAACGTGGTACTAATAGGCAAGTTAGTAGTGATAAACATGTAACTAGAAAAGGAGAAAGATCCCAAACTAAGAACCCAATTTTATATTTCCAGGAATTAAAAAAAGAAAAACAAACTAAGCCCAAGTTAGCATAAGGGAGGAAATAATATTCAAGCAGAAATAAATGAACTAAAGAATAGAAAAGAATAGAAAAAAGTCAACAAACTCAAACCTGATTTCCTGAAAATATTAGCAAAATTTATAGACCCTTACCTAAGCAAACTAAGAAAAAACAAAAAAGAAAATCAAAGATAATATTAGAAAACTACAGACCAATATTACTGGTGAATATTGGTGTAAAAGTTGTCAAAAAAATCAAATTGAATTCAACATCACATTAAAAGGATTAAAACACCATAACCAAGTAGAATTTATTTTTGGAATGCAAGGATGTTTCAAAATATGAAAATCAATCAGTATAATACACCAGATTAACAGAATGATGAAACCACATGATCATCTGAACTACTGCAGAAAAAATATTTTACTAATTCAACACTCTTTCATTGCAATAATAAAAACAGGCAACAAACTAGGAAATGAAGGAAATTACCTCAGTATAATAGAGGCCACATATGAAAAGCCCATAGATATCACACTCAACAGTGAAAATCTGAAAGGTTTTCCTTTAAGATCAGAAACAAGGCAAAGATGTCCACTCTGCCACTCTATTTCATATAGTATGAGAAAATGTAGCCTGAGGAATTAGGTAAGAAAAAGAAATAAAAGACATCCAAATCAGAAAAAAGTAAAATTATCTTTGTTCGCAGATGACATAATCCTTTTGTGGAAAACCCTTTGTGGAAAAAGATTCCACCAAAAACTAAGCAAATTCCAAAAAGTTTCAGGACACAGTCAACATACACACACACACACAATTGGCTTTCTATATACTAATAATCAATAGTCTGAAAATTAAGAAAACAATGTAATTTCCAGTAGCATTAAAAAGAATAAAATATTTAGGAATAAACTTACCTTAGGAAATTAAAGACTTGAACACTGAAAATTACCAAATGTTGAAAGAAATGGAAGACACAATAAATGTAAAAATATCCATGTTCATGCATGGATTGGAAGACTTAACATTGTTAAAATGTCCATACTACCCAAAGCAAAGATTTGGCGCAATTCTTATCAAAATCCCAGTGGCAATTTCTTTCATAAATAGAACAATCTTAAAATTTATGTAGAATTTTAAGAGCCTTGAACAGCCAAAACAATCTTTAAATTTTTTTTTTATTTATTTACCTGAGAGAGGGAACAAGAGAGAGAGAGAGAGAGAGAGAAAGATCAAGCACATGAGTTGAGGGGAGGGTCAGAGGGAGGAGAATCAGACTCCTCACTAAGCAGGGAGACTGATGCAGGGTTTGATCCCAGGACCTTGGGATTATGATCTGAGCTGAAGGCAGAGACTTAACTGATGGAACCACCCAGCCACTGCCAGCCAAAACAATCTTGAGAAAGAAAAACAAAGCTGGAGTTCTCACACTTCCTGATTTAAAAAAGTTTTACAAAGTACAGTAATCAAAACAATATGATACTGGCATAAAGACAGACATAGAGACCAATGGAACAGAATAGAGAGCTCAAAAGTAAACCTTCACCTACCTGGACAAATGACCTTTCACTAGAGTGCAAGACTGCATAATGGGGAAGGGATAATCACTTCAACAGATGCATTGGGAAAACTGGATATTCCAAATGTGGAAAAAAGTAAAGTTAGACTTTACACCCTATACAAAAATTAAAATGAATTAAAGACCTACCTATAAGACCTAAACTCTATTTATTAGGAGATGATATAGATGAAAACTTCATGATGTTGGATTTGACAATGATTTCTTGGATGTGACAATGGCACAAGTAGTAAAAACAAAAGACTAAGCAAATGGGACGATGTAAAACTTTAAAAGTTCTATTACAAGCAAAAGAAGCAATCAACACCTCTTTTCAACAATTGAAAAGGCAATCTATGGAATGGAAAAAAATATTTTGCAAACAAAATTTGACAGGGGGTTGATAGTCAACACATATAAGGAATTCCTACAACTCAACAGCAACAACAAAATAAAACAAAGAAAAAAAACTTGAGGGGATCCCTGGGTTATTCAGTGGTTTAGTGCTTGCCTTTGGCCCAGGGTGTGATCCTGGAGACCAGGGATCAAGTCCCGCATCAGGCTCCCTGCATGGAGCCTGCTTTTCCCTCTTTCTCTCCCTCTCTCTCTCTCTCTCTCTCTCTCTCTCTCTCTCTCTCCCCTCTGTGTGTGTGTGTGTCCCATGAATAAATAAATAAAATCTTTAAAAGAAAAAAGAAAAAAACTTGATATAAAAATGAGTAAAGGATTTATTTTTTTTTTTTTTTTTTTTGAGTAAAGGATTTAAATAGGCATTTTCTTTTCTTTTTTTTTAAGTAAACTCACACCATTGTGGGGCTTAAACTTGAGACCCTGAGATCAAGAGATGGGTGCTGGACTGACTGAGCCACCCAGACACCCTTTAAATAGACATTTTCTTAAAGAACTTATACACATGGCCAATAAGTATGTGGAAAGATGCCCAATATCACTAATCATTAGGTATTTTATGAAATAAAAAATAAATATCATATTGATGAAGATGCGGAGATAATGGAACTCTTGTATACTGATGATGGGAATGTGAATGGTGTAGCTGCTATGGAAAGAGGTATGAAGATTCCTCTGAAAATTATGAATAGAACTGCCATATGATCCCACAATCTCACTTCTCAATATTCATTCAAAAAATTTTAAAACAGGATCTTGAGATATTTGCATTTCCATGTTCATTGCAGCATTATTTATAATAGCCAAGAGCTGGAAACAATCTACATACATGTCATGGGTGGATTGATGGATAAAGAAAATGTGATATATATATATATTATATATATTATATATTATATAATATATATTATAATATATTATATATAATATATAATATATATAATAAATATATATATATGGAATATTATTCAACCTTTTAAAAAAAGGAAATCCTGTCATAGCTACAACATGTATGAATGATAAGGACAGTATACTAAGTGAAATAAGATAATCACAAAAAAAACCACTGTGTGATTCCAATTACATGATGTATCTTGAATTAGTAAGACTCAGAAACATGAAGTAGAATGATGGTTGCCAGAAGCTGAGGTTAGGAGGAAAGTAGAGTTGTTGTTCAATGGCTATAGACTTTCCGTTTTGCAAGGTGAAAAAGTTCTAGAGATCTGTTGCAAAACAATACACATATAGTTAACACTACTGCGGAGCGCAGTTAAAATGGTTAAGGAGAAAAATTTTATGTTTTTTATCATAATAAAAAAAATCAAACTTTCAAAAAGTAATTTTAGGCCTAGGAATATTAAATATAAAGTCTAAAAAGTAAATGAGAAAACATCATTTTTTGGGGGGGGTCAGTCCATTGATTTCAGTTGAAATAGAAAAACTGATAAAGTAGAAAGAATAAAACATCTGCAATGAATTAAAATCTCTGGAAAGTAACCATAGTTTTGCCCTTTACAAATTCTAAGACATTAGCCAAACTATATTCTCTCTCCAACATGTTTTTCTTCTTTGTAATAAAAGTAAATAGGATAATGTGACTACATAGTATATTATAAGGACTGAATGAGCTAATGTGCCTGACTTATTTAGCCTAGTGCCTGTCCAGAGTAGATAATGAATTTTCTCACTCCTTCCCTTTTCTTTCCAATTCACTAAATATTTATTGGGTGTCCACTGATGCATGGCACTAGAAAACCATTCCAAAAAGATAGATAAAAGATTTTTAAATTATGTGGCAAATTATTTAAGAAAGTATTAATTTTGGGCAGCCCTGGTGGCTCAGCGGTTTAGCACAGCCTTCAGTGCAGGGTGTGATCCTGGAGACCCAGGATCCAGTCCCACACTGGGCTCCCTGCATGGAGCTTGCTTCTCCCTCTGCCTTTGTCTCTGCCTCTCTCTGTGTGTCTCTGTGTGTCTCTCATGAATAAATAAAATCTTTAAAAAAAAGAATGTTAATTTTAATGTAAAATATTGATATAAAATTATTATAAATTAATAATATAAAACAATATTAAGTTATTGCAATGTGCCAGTCACCATAAATGCATGATTGCCTTATGTCTTATCATTCTGACAACAAACATGAGGAAGACACTATTATTATTCTCATTTTACCAATAAGGAACCTAAGGTTTAGACAATTTAACCTGTCCAAAGCTCTACCTAGTATGAGCAGAGCATGATTCTATGTCTGACTCTAAAGTTCAAGCTCCCAGCTGCCACTATACTGTATTGCTTATGGAGAGTGGGCTCAAGTGTTTAACAGCCTTACCTAGAAATATAAACCAACCAAAATGTAGCAGTCTTTATCTAAGGTAAGGATAAGGAAAAGGGGAGATAAATAAGCAAACTTCCTTCCTTCCTATTATACTTCCAAATTTCCACCTCTTTCCAGACCTCAAGTAAAATGAATTTTATGGTTTCCCCAATTTCTTTCTCAAGGAATAATTGAATCAGAAATGTTAACAAAAATGATTCTCCATAGGACAGGGATATAACAAAAGAGGATTTTGCCTTCCTCATCAGGATCAGATTTTCTATTGCTCATACTTTTGCTTCACTTAGAAGTATAGGATGAGGCAGAGACAGTATCTTTTTAAGCTTGCACATTGTATCACTGAGTAAAAATGAGGCATTTTGCTCTCAGATCTACTGTTTTGTATTGGTCTTGGTCATTACATACACACACACATATGAATATACACACAGATTTTTTTCTAATGAGGATACAGAGAAAAATAAAAACGAGGAAAATATTTGTAGGCTCTTTCTAGACATTATATAAAATTATTTATTGATAGTTGTATATATCTTTCCCTAAGTCTTTGCTTGAACTTGAATTTTATTAAAAATCTATTGTATAAGTGTCATATTGTAGTTGAGAAAAGCAACATCCAGTTTGTTAAAGCTATGAAACACAGTAGGAAGTCTGTTATTCTTTTCATCTTTCAGTTTAAAAAAATGTAATTAACACCCCCCAAAATGTTACATGAATATAGATATATAAATATTTTTAAGTAGAGAGTGGGAAACGAATTTGGATTTGTGTTTCTTAAGTATGTATGCAGTAATCATATAGAATCTTTGGAAATCAAATATGCTATGAATCTGTTCTTGGTTACCTATAGACTTCAACAAAGTTGTTCCTTTTTTTTAAATTTAGAAGTATGGTGACATTATCTGCAGTCTAAGTGGGAATGTACTGCATATCTTTTATTGTTTATCAGAGTTAAAATCATTTACCACAGTAAACCTTTTCTCAAATTTTCAATTAAAAGATTCACCTTGTGTTATTTTTAATCATATTTCAATACCTATTTTTATTTATACAACATAATTCTTAACACCAATGTATAAAATATCATTAATGTTCTGTTATTTCACTGAGTATTAACCCATAACCCTCCATAACTTCAGAGTTGCCTTACCAGTGAAATTATTTTATTTCATGACAAGCTAATAGTTCATTAGCCAATCATGGCCCCCAACACATAGACAATACAGACACACACACAAACACACACACACACTCCTCCATGGATGCTATATTTAATTAGGTTTTTCTGTAACAGTGTCATAACAACATTCCAGCATATGTAGAATCATTCATTCATTAAAGAAAAAGATGCCAATTTCCCAAGATTCTTAAAATTTCAGTAAAAGAAACATTTCTCATGATTTTCTTCTAATGTAAAGTATTGCCAAAATTTCCATAAAATGAATTATTCAATTTTTATAAAGCTTAGCCAATATATTTATGTGTAAGTAAAATTTAGTTAGATAAGCAAGGTTTATTTAATCTCCATACTTAAAACATCAGCCTGCCTTATTTCTCATACTATTAATAACACATACATTTTAATGACAATATTTTTGTTATCTATCCATAATTTTAATATATACAGAACTTTAGGAATTTCCTTTCCAGTGATTCTAATATATTCCCTTATATTTAAAAGATATACAAAATTTTACATTTAAAAATATTTTTCATATAACTAGAAGATGAAGCTGTGAATACAATCTGAGGGTTAATTCCTAATAAAAATAACTTGATTACATCTGTGTTTTAAATGATTTCTGTCTTATTTCAAGAAATATTAATAGATTTGCAATCTTAATCATAAAATCACTTCATTCAAAACAAATGTGTATTCTGCAACCTATTTTCATATAAAACTTTAATCAAAAGCCACTTAAATATATCTTCACTCTAAGTTGCAAAAGTGCTAACATAAACACAATTATACTCAAGATAAATAGTGGTGTTCACATACAAGATTTTTGCTTCAATAACTGTATAAGAGGAAGGTTCTTTAAAGATTCACACTCCTGCATATAACAACTCTAAACCCTGGACAAAAGAAAACAATAACAAAACTAACAACAAAATTAACCTGAAAGCTCTGGAGTATGAAAGAAGGCATGTAGACCCCAGTAGGAAAGCTAAAATGTGAAAGTTTCCATAATGGTTTGAATTCCCCACTATTGTAGATTTGGTCCAAGAGCTGGCCACAGTTATACAAGCAGCCAAGAAAAGTGACCCACTCACAAGAAATAAACAATCAACAGAAGCCAGTTCTAAGATGTATCAAAAGGGAAAATTATCAGAAAAGGAGATCTAAGAAGCTATTATAACTATATTTAATACAACAAAGGAAAATATACTCATATTGAAAACCAGATAGAAAATCTCAGTGGAAATATGGAAAATGTTTTTAAAATCCAAATAGAAATTTTAGATTTGAAAAATAATGTCAAAAGTTAAAAATTCAATGGAAGTCCCTAATAGAATAATTGAGATGACAAAAAATAATGTAAGCTTCAAAAATAGATGGTAAATCATATCCAGTATAAAGAAAGAGGGGGAAAAATAGAAAAACACTAAATTTTCAAGAACCTGAGGAGAAAAAAAACAATTAAAATAGTAAATTAATGTGCAATTAGAGTCCCAGAAGAGAGTGAAGTAGAAAAATTATATGACAAAATTATGACTGATATTCTCCCTAGTTAAAGACACAGATTTATTTATTTTATTTATTTATTTTTATTTTTTATTGGAGTTCAATTTGCCAACATATAGCAAAACACCCAGTGCTCATCGCGTCAAGTGCCCCCCTCAGTGCCCATCACCCAGTCACCCCAAACCCCCGACAGCTTCCCTTTCCACTATCCCTTGTTCATTTCCCAGTGTTAGGTGTCTCCCATGTTTTGTCACCCTCACTGATATTTTCACTCATTTTCTCTCCTTCCCTTTATTCCCTTTCACTAATTTTTATATTCCCCAAATGAATGAGTCCTTTTCCGATTGACTTATTTCACTCAGCATAATACCCTCCAGGTCCCTCCAAGTCGAAGCAAATGGTGCGAGTTTCTCGTTTCTAATGGCTGAGTAATATTCCATCGTATACATACACCACATCTTCTTTATCTATTCATATTTCAATGGACACAGAGGCTCCTTCCACAGTTTCGCTATTGCGGACATTGCTGCTCTAAACATTGGGGTGGAGGTGTCCCGGCGTTTCACTGCATCTGTATCTCTAGGGTAAATCTCCAGCAGTGCAATTACTGGGTCATAGGACAGATCTATTTTTAACTCTTTGAAGAACCTCCACACAGTTTTCCAGAGTGGCTGCACCAGTTCACATTCCCACCAAAAGTGCAAGACGGTTCCCCTTTCTCCACATCCTCTCCAACATTTGTTGTTTCCTGTCTCATTAATTTTCACCATTCTCACAGGTGTGAGGTGGTATCTCATTGTGGTTTTGATTTGTATTTCCCTGATGGCAAGTGATGCAGAGAATTTTCCCATGTGCTTGTTGGCCATGTCTATGTCTTCCTCTGTGAGATTTCTGTTCATGTCTTTTGCCCATTTCATGATTGGATTGTTTGTTTCTTGGCTGTTGAGTTTAATAAGTTCTTTGTAGATCTTGGATACTAGCCCTTTATCTGATAGGTCATTTGCAAATATCTTCTCCCATTCTGTAGGTTGTCTTTCAGTTTTGTTGACTGTTTCTTTTGCTGTGCAGAAGCTTCTTATCTGGATGAAGTACCAATAGTTCATTTTTGCTTTTGTTTCTCTTTCCTTCATGGATGTATCTTGCAAGAAGTTACTGTGGACAAGTTCAAAAAGGGTGTTGCCTGTGTTCTCCTCTAGGATTTTGATGGAATCTTGTCTCACATTTAGATCTTTCATCCATTTTGAGTTTATCTTTGTGTATGGTGTCAGAGAATGGTCTAGTTTCTTCTGCATTCTTCTGCATGAGGATGTCCAATTAATTCTCCCACCACCATTTACTGAAGACACTGTCTTTTTTCCAGTGGATAGTCTTTCTGCTTTGTCGAATATTAGTTGCCCATAAAGTTAAGGGTCCACTTCTGGAATCTCTATTCTGTTCCATTGATCTATGTGTCTGTTTTTGTGCCAGTACCACACTGTCTTGATGACCACAGCTTTGTAGTACAACCTGAAATCTGGCATTGTGAGGCCCCCAGCTATGGTTTTCTTTTTTAATATTCCCCTGTCTATTCGGGGTCTTTTCTGATTCCACACAAATCTTAAGATGATTTGTTCCAACTCTCTGAAGAAAGTCCATGGTATTTGATAGGGATTGAATTAAATGTGTAAATTGCCCTAGGTAGCATCGACATTTTCACACTATTAATTCTTCCAATCCATGAGGATGGAATATTTTTCCATCTCTTTGTGTCTTCCTCAATTTCTTTGAGAAGTATTCTTTAGTTTTTAGGGTATAGAACCTTTACTTTTTTGGTGAGGTTTATTCCTAGGTATCATATACTATGATATGGGTGCAATTGTAAATGGGATTGACTCCTTCATTTCTCTTTATTCAGTCTCATTGTGAGTGTATAGAAATGCCACTGATTTCTGGGCATTGATTTTGTATCCTGCCACACTGCCGAATTCCTGTACGAGTTCCAGCAATCTTGGGGTGGAGTCCTTTAGGTTTTCTATGTACAGTATCAGGTCATCGGCGAAGAGGGAGAGTTTGACTTCTTCTTTGCAATTTGAATGCCTTTGATTTCTTTTTGTTACCTGATTGCTGAGGCTAGGACTTCTAGTACTATGTTGAATAGCAGTGGTGAGAGTGGACATCCCTGACTTGTCCCTGATCTTAGAGGAGAGGCTCTCAGTGCTTCCCCATTGAGAATATTTGCTGTGGGCTTTTTGTAGATGGCTTTTAAGATGCTGAGGAATGTTCCCTCTATCCCTACACTCTGAAGAGTTTTGATCAGGAATGGATGCTGTATTTTTCAAATGCTTTCTCTGCATCTATTGAGAAGATTCGATGGCTCTTGTTTCTTCTCTTGCTGATATGATCAATCACATTGATTGCTTTACGAGTGTGGAACCAGCCTTGCATTCCAGGCATAAATCCCACTTGGTCATGGTGAATAATCTTCTTAATGTATTGTTGGATCCAACTGGCTAGTATCTTGTTGAGAATTTTTGCATCCATGTTCATCAGGGATATTGGTCTATAATTCTACTTTTTGGTGGGGTCTTTGTCTGGTTTTGGAATTAAGGTGATGCTGGCCTCATAGAATGAGTTTGGAAGTACTCCATCCCTTTCTATCTTTTGGAACAGCTTTAGTAGAATAGGTATGGTTTCTTACTTAAACGTTTGATAGAATACCCCTAGGAAGCCATCTGATCCTGGACTTTTGTGTCTTCGGAGGTTTTTGATAATGGCTTCAATTTCCTCCCTGGTTATTGGCCTGTTCAGGTTTTCTATTTCTTCCTGTTCCAGTTTTGGTAGTTTGTGGCTTTCCAGGAATGCGTCCATTTCTTCTAGATTGCCTAATTTATTGGTGTATAGCTGCTCCTAATAAGTTTTTAAAATTGTTTGGATTTCCTTGGTATTGGTGGTGATCTCTCTTTTCTCATTCATGATTTTATTATTAAGTCTTTTTACTCTTCTTTTTCATAAGGCTGGCTAATGGTTTATCTATCTTATTAATTCTTTCTTATCTGATATAAGGATGGCTACCCCTGCTTTCTTTTGTGGACCATTTGAATGTTAGATCATTCTCCAATCTTTTATTTCAGACTTTAGGTGTCCTTATGTATACAATGAGTCTATGTAAACAGTAAATAGATGGGTCTTGCTTTTTTATCCAGTCTGAAACCCTGCGCCTTTTGATGGGGTCATTAAGCCCATTCACGTTCAGAGTTACTATTGAAAGATACGAATTTAGTGTCATCATAATACCTATTCAGTCCCTGTTCTTGTGGATTATTTATTTAGGCTTCCTCTTTCTTTGAGAATCCTCCTTCATATTTCTTGCAGAGCTGGTTTGGTGGTCACATATTCTTTCAGTTTCTGCCTATCTTGGAAGTTTTTTATCTCTCTTTCTATTCTGAATGACAACCTTGCTGGATAAAGTATTTTTGGTTGCATATTCTTCTAATTTAGGACGCTGAATATATCTTGCCAGCCCTTTCTGGCCTGCCAGGTCTCTGTGGAGAGGTGTGTTGTTATTATTATACTTCTCCCCATAAATGTTAGGGATCTCGTGTCTCTTGCTACTTTAGGGATCTTCTCTTTATCTTTGGAATTTGCAAGTTTCACTATTAAATTCAGGTGTTGAACGGTTTTTATTGATTTTAGGGGGGGAACTCTCTATCTCCTGGATCTGAATTCTCCTGGATCTGAATGCCTGTTTCCCTCCCCAAGTTAGGGAGCTATGGACCTCTTTCCCTTTCGGCACCCTCAGGAACCCCAACTGAACGTAGATTTTTCCTTCTGAGGTTGTCATTTATTTCCCTTAACCTATCCTCATGATTTTTTCATTGTTTGTCTCTTTTTTCCTCAGCTTCCTTCCTTGCCATCAACTTGTCATCTATGTTGCTCACTCATTCTTCTACCTCGTTAACTCTCATCGTTAGGACCTCCCATTTGGATTGCATCTCATTTAATTGATTTTTAATTTTGGCCTGATTAGATCTAAATTATGCAGTCATGAAGTCTCTTGAATCCTTTATGCTTTTTTCTAGAGCCTCCAGTAGCTTCATAATTGTGCTTCTGAATTGGCATTCTGACATTGAATTGTAATCCAAAGTTTGTAACTCTGTGGGAGAGAGGACTGTTTCTGATTCTTTCTTTTGTGGTGAGTTTTTCCTTCTAGTCATTTTGCTCAGTGCAGAGTGGCCAAAAACAAGTTGTACTGGAAAAGGGAGAAAAAGAGAGAGAAAAGAAATAAAAGGGTGGGGGCCAAACAAACAGAAAAAAAAGAAACAAGGGGGAGTATCCTCTGAGTCTATATACTGTGAATCCCTCGACTTCCCCTGGAACTTTCTAGTGCTGCTTGGTCAAGAACTTGCTCTTCTCCTGTCCTTCTAGGTGGTCTTCTGGGGGAGGGGCCTTCTGATTCTCAGGTGTGTGCCCCTGGAGAAGCTGCCCAGCCCCCTGCCAGGTGCACGGCTCAGTGGGAGCTGTTTATCCTGTGAGGCCCCTGCTCAGTCCCAGGTACAAGGTGACACCAGGAGGAACAACAACAGTGGTGGCGGCCAGCTCTCCAGCCCTGGTGTCAGCTCCCGCAGTAACTACCGCAGCTCCCAGTCCCCAGGGGCTGGATGCTCCAGCGGCAGAAAGCACCAATCTGCACAGCTCAGCCGACCGGTGGCAGGAGCGTCCTTGCTGTCCTGTGTCCTCCCGGCTTCTGCCTGTCTCGGGGGGAGCGCAGGATCTTGGGCTGTGTCCCCCAGTGCCCTGGGCTCCGGGGCCTGCGTTGCTGGAATTGGGCTCCTGGGGCCGCGCAGCCCCCTCCGTGTGGAGCCGCTGTTGGAGCCGCCGCTGGAGATCCGGGGGCTCCAGCCCTTTCGGGCGCTAGACCCGCAGTGTGTGGTGCTCTTTCCCCAGGGCGCAGTTTCTCTGTTAGTGCCCCTGGGAGCCTGAGGGCATCCCTACCCCTCCTGGGATCCTGCCCGAGGTCCGTGCAAGCGCCTTTCCATTCGGGAGGATTGGTGAAGCTCCTGCTTCTCCGGGCCTGGGCTTTCTTGTCCTCGGGGCACTCGACGGTCGGCCTTAGCCCGGCTGCTCATGGGGCCCCTCCCCCTTGGATGCTTTTTTATAACTTTTTTTTTTCGTCTTCCTACCTTGATAGAAGCGAACTCTTCTCACTGTTGCATTCCAGCTGTTCTCTCTTTAAATCTCAGACTGAATTCGTCAAGTTATAGATTTAGAAATCCTCAAAGCACAGTAGACTTCAGGAAATATAAATGCAAGGAAAATCATGCCTAGGAACAACATATTTGAACTCCTGAAAGCCAAAGATAAAGAGAAAATCTTGAAAGTAACCAGAGTAAACATATTACATATAAGGAAACAGTGATTGAAATACTCTAGCTTTCTTATTGAAATCTAGAGGCCAGGAATTAGGGGACAGAGAGGGATTATTTAAGAGCTGATATTAAAAAAGAAAAACAATAATAAACAACATTTAACTCACAAGTTCTATTTTCAGTGAAAACATCCTCTGAGTACAAAAGTAAAAAAGAAAAGTTTAGATAAAAGGATTTGTTGTCAGCAAACCTGTACTATAAGGAATGCTAAAGGATGTTTTCAGGCTGAAGGGAAATATTTTTGAAGAAGTGAACAGCACTGGAAATGATAAGTATCTGGATAAAATAAAAGAATATTTTTCTTCTGAAGCAAAAATGAATGTTATAATGCAGATATAACATGTATAATTGTGTCTACAAAATCCTTGTATGACTAATGATCACATTTTAAAAATACCAAGATGGTATACCTAAATCTATATAAATAACCATAATCAATGGATTAAACAGTCTGATTAAGAGGTGAAAAATGTTCACAATACATGTGAAAGAAATACCCAAATATATTCTGAGAGATACACTTTAAATATAAAAACAAAGAGAGGTACCTGGGTGGCTCAGTCAGTGAAGTGTCCAACTCTTGGCTTCAGCTCAGGTCATGATCTCAGAATCATGATTTCAGGGTCATAAGGTCAAGCCCTGTAACTGGCTCTGAACTCACTTGAGATTCTCTGCCTCTCGAGCTGCCCCTCCCCCTGATTCTGTGTTCTCTCTCTCTAAAATAAATTGGTAAATAAAATATTTTAAATAAAGAGATAAATAGAAAACCAAAGATATTTGAAAGTAAATAGAAGGAAAAAGATCTGCCATTTGCATAAGAAGTTTGGAAATACTATATTAATATTAGATAAACTAGGCTGTAAGATAAAAAATACTGCCTGAGGTAAAGAACATTTCATAATGATAGAAAAGATTATTTCATCAGAAATACATAATAATCATAAAGTATACAATAATAAGAAAGCAACAGATTACATAAAACAAATAATGGCACAATTAAAACGAGAAATAAACAGTTCTACAGTCTTTGTAAAAGATTTTAAGACTCTATTCAGCAATCACTAGAACTAGAAAAAAATACTGATTAAGACATAGACAGTCTGAACAATATTACAGGACCTTGACATCACTGATATGTATAGATTATTATATACAACTGCAGAATGCACAGGTTTCATTCACAGAGATATACCATAAAACAGAAAACACAACTCTCATTACACTTAAAAGGATTGAATGCATAAGGATTTGTGCTGTGATTACAATGATTAAATAACCCAATAAACAATAGAGAAAATATTGAGAGAACACTGTGCAAGAGAAGATGGTTGACAAGTTAGCACAATATTCATTAGCATTAAGAAACTGCCATTAAAATTCACAAGGAGATAACACCACACACTTATAAGGATCCTAAAATTAATTAATTATTGTATGCTGACAATACCAAGTTCTGGGGAGCATGTGGAGCAACTAGAATTTGCAAACACTGGAGTTATACAGGTAAAATGATACGATAACTGGAAAATTGTTTTACAATTTTTTAAAACATTAAAGATATACTTATTTTTCTACCTAACCATTACACTCTTATCCAAAATAGTGAAATCAGAGTCTGGTACATGAATGTTCAAGTATTTTTTTATTCACAATAGCCAAAACATGGACATGATTCAAATGTCCGTCAACAAATGGATAAACAAGAAAACAAGATATTGTATAGCCATACAGTGGAATATTACTCAGGAATAAAAAGGAGAGACTAGAAATACATTCAACAACATGGATGAATCTTGAAATTATTATGCTGAGTGTAAGAATCCAGGCTAAAAAAAATACACAACACAAGATTCCATTAATATACAATTCTAAGATACGCACACTATAGTGACAAATAAGTAAGTGGGGCACCTGGGTGGCTCAGTTGGTTAAGCATCTGCCTTCAGCTCAGGTCATGATCCCAAGGTCCTGGGAAGAGCTCCACATAGCTCCTGTTCAGTGGAGAGTCTGCTTCTCCCTCTGTCCCTCCCATGACTCATGCTCATGTGCATTCTCTCTCTCTTTCTTTCTCTCTCTCTCTCTCTCTCTCTAAATGATACTTTTTTTAAATGAAAATTATAGATACCTTTTTAAATGAAAAAAATTTTTAAGTGGCTGTCTAGTCTCAGAGCAAAGGGAATTATGGACTCCAAAGAAACACAAAAAAACATTGAGGAGTAATAAAAAAGTTCCATATCATGTTGATTGTTTTACAAGTGTTGAACCAACCTTGCATCCTGAGGATAAATCCCACGTGGCCATTGTGAATGATCTTCTTAATGTATTGTTAGTTCCTATTGGCTAGTACCTTGTTGAGAATTTTTACATCTGTGTTCATCAGGGATATTGGTCTATTATTCTCCTTTTTGGTGGGGTCTTTGTCTGGTTTTGGAATTAAGGTGATGCTGCCTCATAAAACAAGTTTGGAAGTACTCCATCCCTTTCTATCCTTTGGAACAGCTTTAGTAGAATAGGTATTACTTCTTTAAACATTCGATAGAATTCCCCTGGGAAGCCATCTGGCCCTGGACTTTTGTGTCTTGGGAGGTTTTTGATGACTGCTTCAATTTCCTCCCTGGGTATTGGCCTGTGCAGATTTTCTATTTCTTCTTGTTCCAGTTTCAGTAATTTGTGGTTTTCCAGAAATGCATCCATTTCTTCTAGATTGCCTAATTTATTGTGATATAGCTGCTCATAATACATTTTTAAAATCGTTTGTATTACCATTGTACTGGTTGTGATCTCTCCTCTTTCATTTGTGATTTTATTAATTTGAGCCTTTTTTGTTTTTAATAAGGCTGGCTAATGGTTTATATATCTTATTAATTCTTTCAAAGAACCAACTCCTGGTTTTATAGAACTGTTCTACAGTTCTTCTGGTCTCTATTTCATTGAGGTCCCCTCAAATCTTTATTATCTCTCTTCTTCTGCTTGGTGTAGGTTTTTCTTTTTTTTTTTTTAATTTATGATAGTCACACAGAGAGAGACAGAGAGAGAGGCAGAGACACAAGCAGAGGGAGAAGCAGGCTCCATGCACTGGGAGCCCGACGTGGGATTCGATCCCGGGTCTCCAGGATCGCACCCTGGGCCAAAGGCAGGTGCCAAACCACTGCGCCACCCAGGGATCCCTGCTTGGTGTAGGTTTTACTTGTTGTTCTTTCTCCAGTTCAATTAGGTGCAAGGTTACCTTGTGTATTTGAGGTTTTGCCAATTTTTTGAGGGAGGCTTGTATTGCGATGTATTTCCCTCTGAGCATCCCTTTGATATATCCCAAAGATTTTGAACAGTTGTATCTTCATTTTCATTAGTTTCCATGAATCTTTTGAATTCTTCTCTAATTCCCTGGTTGACCCATTCATCTTTACTAGGATGCTCTTTAACCTTTGTTTGAGTTTCTTCCAAATCTCTTCTTGTGATTGAATTCTAGTTTCAAAGCATTGTGGTCTGAAAATATGAAGGGGACAATCCCAATCTTTTGGTATCGGTTGAGACCTGATTTGTGACCCAGTATGTGCTCAATTCTGGAGAAAGTTCCATGTGCACCTGAGAAGAATGTGTATTCAGTTGTGTTCTGATGTAAAGTTCTGTAAATATCTGTGAAATCCATCTGGTCCAGTGTATCATTTAAGGCCCTTGTTTCTGTGGAGATGTTGTGCTTAGAACACCTGTCATTTGCAGAAAGTGTCGTGTTAAAGCCCCCAACGATTAGTGTATTATTATCTAAGTATGTCTTTACTTTGGCTATTAATTGATTGATATACTTGGCAGCTCCCACATTTGGGGCATAAATATTCATGATTGTTAGGTTCCCTTGTTGGATAGATCCTTTAAGTATGATATAGTGTCCCTCTTCATCTCTTACTACAGTCTTTGGGATAAACTTTAATTTATCTGATATAAGGATGGCTACCCCGGCTTTCTTTTGAGGACCATTTGAATGGTAAATTGTTCTCCAACCTTTCATTTTCAGGCTAGAGGTGTCCTTACATCTAAAATGAGTCTCTTATAGACAGCAAATAGATGGGTCCTGCTTTTTAATCCAGTGAAACCCTGTGTCTTTTGATGGGATCATTTAGCACATTCAAGTTCAGAGTAACTATTGAAAGATATGAATTTAGTGTCATCATAATACCTATTCAGTCCCTGTTCTTTTTTTTTTTTTTAATTTTTATTTATTTATGATAGTCACATACAGAGAGAGAGAGAGAGAGAGAGAGAGAGAGAGGCAGAGACACAGGCAGAGGGAGAAGCAGGCTCCATGCACCGGGATCCCGATGCGGGACTCGATCCCGGGTCTCCAGGATCGCGCCCTGGGCCAAAGGCAGGCGCCAAACCGCTGCGCCACCCAGGGATCCCTCAGTCCCTGTTCTTATGGATTATTTATTTAGGCTTCCTCTTTCTTTTATAGGGTCCCCTTTAATAATTCTTCCAGAGCTAGTTTGGAGGTCAAATATTCTTCCAGTTTCTGCATGTCTTGGAAGCTCTTTATCTCTCCTTCTATTCTGAATGACAGCCTTGCTGGATAAAGTATTCTTGGCTGCAGGTTCTTCTCATTTAAGACCCTGACTATATCCTGCCAGCCCTTTCTAGCCTGCCAGGTCTCTGTGGAGAGGTCTGCTATTAATCTGATATCTTTCCCCATATAAGCTAGGGATCTCTTGTCTCCTGTTGCTTTAAGGATTTTCTCTTTATCTTTGGAATTTGCAAGTTTCACTATTAAATGCCGAGATGTTGAACAGTTTTTAATGATTTTGGAGGGTTCTTCTCTATCTCTTGGATCTGAATGCCTGTCTCCCTCCTCAAATTAGAAAAGTTATCAGTTATGATTTCTTCAAATATACTTTCTGGTCCTCTCTCCCTCTCAGCCTCTTCTGGAATCGCAATTATTTGTAAATTCTTCCTTCTGAGGGTATCATTTATTTCCTTACGCCTTTCCTCATGATCTCTTAATTGTTTTTTTCTCTTTTGTCCTCAGTTTCTTTCCTTACCATTAACTTCTCCTCCATGACGCTCACTCTTTATTCCACCTAATTAACCCTCGTCATTAGGACATCCAGTTTGGACTGCATCTCATTTAAATAATTTTTAATTTTGGCATGATTAGATCTAAATTCTGCAGTAACTGGGCAGCCCCAGTGGCACAGTGGTTTGGTGCCACCTGCAGCCTGGGGTGTGATCCTGGAGACCCGGGATCGAGTCCCACATCAGGCTCCCTGCATGGAGCCTGCTTCTCCCTCTGCCTGTGTCTCTGCCTCTCTCTCTGTGTCTATGAATAAATAAATAAAATCTTTTAAATAAATAAATAAATAAATAAATAAATAAATAAATAAATTCTGCTGTAACAAAGCCTCTAGAGTCCTTTACGCTTTTTTTCCAGAGCCACCAGTAACTTTATAATTGTGCTTCTGAATTGGCTCTGACATCAAATTGTAATCCATATTCACAACTCCGTGGCAGAGAGTACTGTTTCTGCTTCTTTCTTATGTGGTGAATTCTTCCTTCTTGATTTTGGTCAGTGCAGAGTGGCTGTATGAGCAGGCCGAGTAAAAATATGTCAACTACGACATAAGTAAATTCCACCCTAGATGATTTTGATGAGGTCAGAGACCTGTAAATGAAAAAGAAGATTAGAACAAAATAAAACAAAAGGAGCACGAAAGTGAAAAACAAATCTTAAAACAAAGTAGTAAAAAATAAAATGCCAAAAGCCCCAAAGAAGAAAAAAAAAAAGAAAAAGAAAAAAGTAAAGAGGAAGGAGAGGGGATAAAAGGCGGCAGGGGGCAGGGACTGGGAGATGGTGATGGTGAAGAAGTTGTACTGGAGCTAGAATGTAGTCTACCTGAGGGGTCCTAGAGGGTGATTTTCTTGGTTCTGAGTATATTAAGTTCTATATGTTAGAAGATACTCAGTCCCAAATCTATATAAACCAGCAATGCTTGTAGAGGGTCCCAACATTGACCACCAAAACATAAACTAGATAAAAGAGGGGGGCAGAATGGGAAGGAAGAGAGAATATAATAGCACAGAATGAACCAGCATGGTATACCACTTGGTTCTGGGTGCATGTTGGTCATGTTCTAGAAGGTATTAACTTCTGCCATTGTAGAACAAAAGGAGGCACAGAAAACAAAAAAACACAAAATAAAAACCCATATCTGGTATATCTCCCAAAATTAAATTGAATATGTTGAAGGGTATACAGAAGTGAAAAATACATCTAAGACATGTAATTTTAGAAATATAAAAGTCAAAAAGGAAAAAAAAACTTAAAAATGAAGAGCTGGTAAAATATTGTAGTTAACGTGGGAAAAGAGAAAAAATATTGGAAATTTTTAGTCTGATATAAAAACGAATCAAAATGGAAAAAGAAAGAAAAAAGAAAAGAAAAAAAGAAAAGGACCCTCTAGTTCTACATACTATTTTCACTCAGTCCTGGAACTTTCCATCACTGCTTGGTCGAGACCTTACTTTTTTCCCCTGTCCTTCCAGCTGGTCTTCTGGGGGAGGGGCCTGCTGTGCTGATTCTCAGGTGTGAGCACCTGGGGAGATGCCCCCACCCCCACTGGGTACCAGGCTCAGTTTACCCCATGAGGCCCCTGTCCCCTGGCGGCCCCAAGTCTCCCAGGCACACGGTGACACCAGGAGGAATGACACCACTGGCGGTGGCCAGGTCTCCATCTGCGGCTTCAGCTCCCCCAGTAAGCACCCACAGCTCCCAATCTGCACTGGCCTAGATGCTTCCGGGGCGGGTGCACTAATATGCACAGCTCGGGGGCACCCAGCAGCAGGAGTGTCCTCGCTGTCCTGTGCCCCACCCGCCTGTGCCTGTCCCGGGGGGACCACAGGATCATGGGCTTTTTTCACTTGGAGCCCTTGGATCTGGGGCCTGAGCTGCTGGAATCACGCTCCTGGGACCCCGGCTCCTGAAGGCAACGGGGCTCAGCCACCTCGGTCTGGAGCCACCCACCTAACCCCCTGGCTTCTCCCAAATGCACCAAGGGCTGCGCTCTAGCCCTTTACCAAGATTGGCCCTCGGTGTGAGCTGCACTTTCCCCTGGGCACCCCTCCTCTCCTAGTGATCCCAGGGGACTGCAGGCATCCCTGCTTCTCTTGAGCTTCTGCCTGATTTCCCTGCTGAGTGCTTTCCATCCAGGAAAAATCTGAGAAGATTTTTAAAGTTCCTATGTCTCTGGGGTGGGGCTTTCCTGTCCTGGAGTCTCTTGCTGCCCCCATTAGCCCGGCTTCTTGCAGGGCCCCTCCCCAACTCAATCTTGTTTATATATTTTTTTCTGCCTTCCTACCTTGTTTGAAACTAAAGCTTTTCTCTCTATAGAGTTCCAGCTGTTCTCTCCTTTAATCTCAAGTCAAATCTGTAGGTGTTCAGGATGGTTTCAAAGTTATCCAGGTGAGTTTGTGGGGCCAGATGAGTTGAGAACACCTACTCCCAATGTACACGTTCAATGCAATCCCTATCAAAATACCATAGACTTTACCCACAGAGTTGGGACCAATAATCTTGAGATCTGTGGGGAATCAGAAAAGACCCCGAATAGCCAGGGAATATTGAAAAAGACCACCAGAGCTGTGGGCATCACAATGCCGGATTTCAAGCTGTGATCATCAAGACAGTATGGTACTGGCACAAAAACATACACGTAGCTCCATGGAACAGAATAGAGAACCCGGAAATGGGCCCACAATTCTATGGTCAACTAATATTCCACAAAGCAGGAAAGACTGTCCACCGGAAAAGGGACAGTCTCTTCAATAAATGGTGCTGGGAAAATTGGACATCCACATGCAGAAGAATGAAACTGGACATTCTCTGACACCACACACAAAGATACACTCAAGATGGATGAAAGTTCTAAGTGTGAGACAACAGTCCATCAAAATCCTAGAGGAGAACACAGGCAACACCCTTTTTGAACTTGGCCAGAGCAACTTCTTCCAAGATACATCTATGAAGGCAAAGGAAACAAAAGCAAAAATGAACTATTGGGACTTCATCCAGATAAGAAGCTTCTGCACAGCAAAAGGAACAGTCAACAAAACTAAAAGACAACCTACAGAATGGGAGAAGATATTTGCAAATGACCTATCAGATAAAGGGTTAGTATCCAAGATCTATAAAGAACTTAGTAAACTCAACAGCAAAGAAACCAACGATCCAATCATGAAATGGGCAAAAGATACGAACAGAAATTTCACCAAGGAAAACAGAAATGACCCACAAGCGCAGGAGAAAATGCTCCGCATCACTTACTATCAGGAAAATACAAATCAAAACCACAATGAGATACCACCTCACACAGTGAGAATGGTGAAAATTAATGAGACAGGAAACAACAAATGTTGGAGAGGATGTGGAGAAAGGGAAACCCTCTTGCACTGTTGGTGGGAATGTGAACTGGTGCAGCCACTCTGGAAAACTGTGTGGAGGTTCCTCAAAGACTTAAGAATAGAGCTATCCCTACGACCCAGCAATTGTACCACTGGGGATTTACCCCACAGATACAGATGCAGTGAAACACCAGGGACATCTGCACCTGAATATTTATAGCAACAATGTCCACAATAGCCAAACTGTGGATGGAGCCTTGGTGTCCATCAACAGGTGAATGGATAAAGAAGGTGTGGTCTATATATACAATGGAATATTACTCAGCCATCAGAAATGATGAATAACCATCATTTGCTTCAAGTGGATGGAACTGGAGGGTATTATGCTGAGGGAAGTAAGTCAATCAGAAAAGGAGAATCATCATATGGTTTCACTCATATGGGGAATATAAAAAATAGTGAAAGGGATTATAAAGGAAAGAAGGGGAACTGAGTGGGAAAAATTAGGGAGACAAAACCTGAAAGATTCCTAACTCTGGGAAATAAAGAGTTGCAGAAGGGGAGGTGGGTGGCGGATTGGGGTGACTGGGTGACGGGCACTGAGGGGGCACTTGATGGGATAAGCACTAGGTGTTATACATATGTTGGCAAATTGAATTTAAATTAAAAGAAAAGCTAAAAAAGAAAAAAGTTCCATATCTTGTAGTGTGGTTTTCAGTTGTCTAAGTCTATCAAAAATGTATCAAATTATATATTTTAAGTGGACACAGCTTACTATACATAGATTACACCTCAATAAAGTTGATTTTAGAAGAAATACACTTTTCACCAAAATTAGAATTCTTGAAAAGACACATCCCCAAAAAAAGCAAACAGAATATATCAAAAATTTAAGTTGAATTAATAAAAATTAATTTTCTTTTGATAAATTGTGGTTTTGAAAACTTCTTAAGAGTTAAATTTTGATTTAGAAATGTTAAGTGGATTATTCCATTTACATTCTTAGTGCAAAATGAACAGATCTTGTTTAAAATTTTAAGGAGAAAGGAAAAGAGTTTTACTCAAGCCAAGTTAAGACAGCAGTCCAGAATTCACAATCTTTACAAAGAAGAAAATACTCTGGGGAAGGAACATTTTGTGCAAGGCTGTATATTTTTTTCCATAAAAAGTTACAAATCATCAAGATGAAGGACATTCCAGAAAGTTACAGATTGTACCTTATAGTTTTAGAATGTGCAAGGTTGTATGACTTTGGTGTTATGGGAATGAGGGAGGGGTTTTTTGTTTTGTTTTGTTTTTATCTTTGTATTTAGAATGCTCCCTATTGGCTATTTATTTTTAATAAGGCAGATGTACATTTCTCAGGACATTTCTGTGTCCAGAGCCCATGCTCTGAGGTTTTGTGGAGTCATTTTCACCTTCACAAATATAAGTATAGCTTCCCTGGGAGCATAGGAGCAGGGCCACAAATGTGGAAAGTTGAAAATTTCCTTTATCAACAAGAATATATATTTTTAAAATATTTCTCATATTTATTCATTGGTACCTAAAATTAAAATTTGTACTAACTCTTAAAATGGTTCAGCCAAAAAAGTGTATGTGTATGTATATACATGCATTGAGGAGCATCTCCACACATGTATCAGAGAGCGAGAGAGACTGCAAAAGAGAGAGAATATATCAAAATGTTAATAATTTGTATATATAGGTGAGCTTATGTGGGTTCTCATGTTACTGTTTTTTTCATTTTTCCTCTAGTTTTGAAATTTTCAAAGTAAACAATTGAAGTAAAATATAATCATATTATATGATTATATTATAATCATATAATATTAATGAGTCTGTGCACTGAAATTTTAATACCCAGGAAACTATTTTTTTATTTTCCTTTTTTCCCCCCAGTAAATTTTAATAACCCAGGAAGTGATATGAATATATATTTCATAAAGCATGAAATTACTAAATGAATTGAGGATGAGAAAAAAATCACTGTAAGATAAAGAACATGGACTTTATGAATTTCAAAAAAATCCACATAATCCAGGCAATTTTTATATCAAGAACTCTGATTATTTAATTATTTGGGGAGTATAAAATAATGAATGGCTATGAGCATAGGCTCTGCAGCCTATTCCTTCTTGATCCCTTACTAACTATATAACTGTTTTTTAAGATTTTATTTATTTATTCATGAGGAACAGAAAGGGAGAGAATCAGAGGCAGAGGGAGAAGCAGGCTCCCCACTGAGCAAGGAGTCTGATGTGGAACTGATCCCTGGGACCATGACCTGAGCTGAAGACAGATGCTTAACCGACTGTACCACTCAGGTGCCGTTTATATAACTTTTTTTAAAACTCGGCATTCTCATATGTAAAAATGAAGAAAATAAAAGTATTTCCTCAAGGATGTTGTAAAAATTAAATGAGTTTAAAGTGTTTAACACAATTCTCTGTACAAAGTAAAAACTCAAGAAATGTTAGCATCTATAATTCCTATTATTTTAGGAGGAACTAAAGGAGATACGTTCATAAAATTGTGAATTACTAAACTTACTATACAAAAAAAAAACTATTTTTATCCTACCACATGCCATTCCCCAGTTATTTTGGAAGACTATTTCATTTTTAGATTTTAGGCTGTTCCAAAAGACTTTAGATTTCTTTTTAAGATTTTATTTTAATTCCAATTAACATAGAGTGTCATATTAATTTTGGGTGTGCAGTATAGTAATTCAACACATCCATACATCACCCTATGCTCATCACAAGTACACTCTTTTTTTTTTTTTACAAGTACACTCCTTAATCCCCATCACCTACTTAACATATCCCTCCATCACCTCCCTTCTGGTAATCATCAGTTTGTTTTCTATAATTAAGAGTTGGTTTCTTGATTTCTCTCTCTCTCTCTCTCTCTCTCTCTCTCTCTCTCTCATTTTTTGCCTTTGCTTGTTTTGTGTCTTAAATTCCAAAAATAAGTGAAATCATGTGGTATTTGTCTTTGACTGATTTATTTCACTTAGCATTATATTCTCTCACTCCATCTATGCCATTTCAAATAGTAAGATTTCATTCTTTTTATGGCTGAATAATATTCCATTGTTTACACACACACACACATACACACATATATATATACAATGAAATACACTTCTTTATCCATTCATCAATTGATGGACATTTAGGCTGCTGCTATATCTTGACTATTGTAAATAATGCTGCTATAAATTGGGGGGCATGTATCCCTTTGAATTAGTGATCTTGTATTCTTTGGGTAAATACTCAGTAGTGTGATTTCTGGATCATAGGGTAACTCTATTTTTAACTTTTTGAAGAACCTCCTTGCTGTTTTTCACAGTAGTTGTACCACTTTGCATTCCCACCATCAGTGCATGAGTGTTACTTTATCTCCACATCCAAGCCAATTCCAGTTATTTCTTGTGTTGTTGATTTTAGCCATTCTGACAAGTGTGAGGTGATATCTCATTATGGTTTTGATTTACAATTTCCCTGATGATCAGTGATTATGAGCATCTTTTCACTTGTTGGCCATATAGATGTCTTCTTTGAAGAAATGTCTGTTCATACCTTCTGCCCATTTTTAGTTGGATTATTTTTTGGGGGGTGTTCTTTATATATTTTGGATACTAACCCTTTATCTGATATATTATTTGCAAATATCTCTTCCCCTTCAGTAAGTTGCCTATTAGTTTTGCTGATTGTTTCCTTTGTTGTACAGAAGCTTTTTATTTTGATGAAGTCCCAATAGTTTTTGTTTTTTGTGGGTTTTTTTTTTGTTTTGTTTTGTTTTGTTTTGTTTTTTTGCTTTTGATTCCCTTGCCTCAGGAGACATATCTAGAAAGAAGTTGCTCCAGCTGATGTCAAAGAAGTTTCTGTCTGTGTTGTCCTCACGGATTTTTATAGCTTCAGATTGACAGTTATTAATTTAATTAATTAATTAATTAATTAAATACCTATAGTTAGGTATTTAATCTATCGTTAGTTTATTTTTGTGTATGGTATTAGAGAATGATCCGGTTTCATTCTTTTGCATGTTGCTGTCCAGTCTTCCAAACATCATTTGTTGAAAAAAATGTTATCTTCCCATTGTATATTCTCTCCTGCTTTGTCAAAGAGTAATTGACCAGGGGGTTCCTGGGTGGCTCGGTGGTTGAGTACCTGCCTTCGGCCCAAGGCCTGATCCTGGAGACCCGGGATTGAGTCCCACGTCAGGCTCCCTGCATGGAGCTTGCTTCTTCTTCCTCTGCCTGTGTCTCTGCCTCTCTCTGTGTGTGTCTGTCATAAATAAATAAATAAAATCTTAAAAATAAAAAAAGATCAATTGACCATATAGTTGTGAGTTTATTTCTGAGTTTTCTATTCTGCTCTATGTTCTGATCTATGTGTCTATTTTTGTGCCAGGACCATACTGTTTTGATCGCTGCAGCTTTATAACTTAAAATCTGGAATTATGATTCCTCCAGATTTGCTTTTATTTTTTAAGATTGCTTTTGGCTACATGGTATCCTTTGTGGTTCCATAAAAATTTTAGGGTTTTTTGTTCTAGTTCCATGAAAAATGATGATTTTTTTATAGGGATTGTAGTAAATGTCTACATTGTTTTGGGTAGTATAGACATTTTAACAATATTTATCCTTCCAATCCATGAGCATGGAATGTCTTCTTCATTTCTTTGTATTGTCTTCATTTTCTTTCATAAGTATTTTATAGTCTTTAGAGTATAGGTCTTTCACCTATTTGGTTAGGTTTATTGTTAGGACTCTTATTATTTTTGGTACAAGTGTAAATGGGATAGTTTTCTTAATTTCCCTTTCTGATGCTTTATTATTGATGTGTAGACATGATGGATTTCTGTACTTTGATTTTGTATCCTGCAACCTTACCAAATTAATCTATTAGTTCTAGCAGGGTTTTTTGTGGAGTCTTTAGGGTTTGCTATAGGTAGTATCATGTCATCTGCAAATAGTGAAAATTTGACTTCTTCCTTACCAATTTGGATACCTTTTCTTTTGTTATCTGATTGCTGTACTAGGACTTCCAACTATGTTAAATAGCAGTGGTGAGAGTCGACATCCTGTCTTGTTCCTGATTCCTGACCTTAGGAGAAAAGCTCTGTTTTTCCCTATTAAGGATAATGTTACCTGTTTTTCATGTATGGCCTTTATTTTTTTATTTTTATTTTTTATGTATGGCCTTTATTATGTTGAGGTATGTTCCCTCTAAACCTAGTTTGTTGAGGGATTTTATCATGAGTGGGTGTTGTACTCTGTCAAATGCTTTTTCCACCTTTTTCTTATTGATGTGATGGATCACTGATTCATTTGTGAATATTGAACCAGCCTTATCTCCCAGGAATAAATCCCATTTGGTCACGGTGAATGATTTTTTTAATGTATTGCTGAATTCATTTTACTAGTATTTTGTTGAGAATTTGGGTTTTTTTTTTTATTCGCATGTACTGTATTTATTCATAGTTCACTCTCTAATTCAAATACAGAGCTTTTCTTAGTGGGAATTAGACAATAAGCAAGAAAATCAATGTTCAATAATTCCAGAGTGTGATGAACCCCCGAAGGAAATAAACAGGGTCTTATCATAGAAGAATACAGAGAATGTTCTTTATTTTCTTTTTTACACTTTTTTAATTTAAATTCAATTTGCCAACATATAATACCTGAGAATTTCTTGATGATAAGGTTTTTAAAACACAAAAGATCTAAGTTTATCAATGTATGCCTAGAGAACATTCTTTTCCCTCCAAATTCGAACAAATTTTCTGAGAAGATTTAGAGGTGAAAAAATGCAATATATGTAGGTTGGAGATGCTACAAGAAAATTGTTACACAGCTAAAAGAAGCTTTTGAAATAAGGAAGGTCTGTCTGAATATCCAGACTACAGCAAATTGATTGTTTTCTTGTTTCCTTTAAATGAGCTCATGTTTAAAAAAAATAAAAAATAAAAAAAATAAATGAGCTCATGTTTGATCATTTGACATTTACTATTTGATTAATAACTGAAAACTTATTGCACTCAGTAATTGCCAGCCTGATGAGTCTGACAAGTAAAATTCTGATATGAAAATGAGATTAATAATTTAAATGTGATTTAGACATGATAGCCTTTGAATTTAGATTGAAAGTCTTACATTCAGGACCTCTGTTGAAAATATAATTTAGATTTAATTAAAATAATAAAAGTGTTTTACATTTTTATTAATATATTTTATCATTCTTTTCCTGGTATCAGATTGTCAAAAGACAACTAAAACAAAGGTGATCTTATGATTTTAATGGGAAGTTTAGAACTCTGTGTTATATATGTGTTTCTCACCTTATACATACCTTTTATACTGAACTGCCTAGTGCAGACCCAGATAATATAATGTAATCATGAATAACACCTATGCTCCTTTTAAAGAGTTTGTATTATCCAGTCAATTGCCTGTAATCTCTTCATTGATGGAGTTTGTTCTTTGTGGCATCTTGAAGAAGCAAAAACAATTCAAGATAATATTCAATACATTAATACATTTGGATAATATGCATTCCTATTTTAAAATATATACTTTAAAACTTAACTTCAAAAATATACCTGAGTAAACATACATACTTGCTCGAAACTTTTCTGTTTTCACCGAACTTCATATCTACTCATATCTATTATGGATCCTCTTAGCAATCCTTTAAGGTGTAACAGGTAATTTCAGAGATTGGAGTTTTCAAGAGGCTGATGAAATTGGGAGAGAAGAAACAAAAATTCCTTAGAGAAGGATTCTAAATAATATATGCAGATAGCTCTCCCTCCAAGAGGTGTAGCTTAGCTCCTAGTAACTTGACAGTGGAGAAACCTGGCAATACCTTAACTAAGTGACCAAGATTAAATAACTAGTAGTGTCATATGGATATCACAGACCCTCTGATATGATGGGATGAAAAGGGAACTTTTCATTATTCCAAATTATTCAAAATAAAATGGGGGGGTTGTTTTGTTTTTTGAAAAAAAGTACTCACATATTGATACCAGTGCTAGGACTGAAATAGTTCCTGATGAATGTGTTCCCCCACTCTACCTCAAAGCAATAATTTCTTAATGTACAGGAAGAAAATTGGGGGCATATATATAAAAAGAATGCTGACAGTGGTGTGTATTTTAATTTACATTCAAGTTAATAAAATGACTATTTAAATTAAATCTTCAAAAAGAAGTCCTATCTAATAAACACACATATAAATCTACTGTTTTTATTAAATTAAAAATATGCAAAAAAAATTAAAAATATGCAATTCTCCCTTGTTCTTTGATCAATGCTCAATTGACTTATAAATTTGGTAGATTAATTTCCCCTAAACATTTACCAGTATTTATGAGCCTGATTAATTCAATTTCCTTAGGTTTTTTTTTTAAGATTTTATTTATTTATTCATGAGAGACACAGAGACAGACAGAGAGGCAGAGACACAGGTACAGGGAGAAGCAGGCTCCATGCAGGGAGCCTGACGGGGGACTCATCCCAGGTCTCCAGGTTCACGCCCCGGGCTGAAGGTGACACTAAACCGCTGAGACACTGGGGCTGCCCTCCTTAGATATTTTAAATTACAGTTACAAATTTTAACACATCCAAGTCTCTCCAGCATTTCTTTTTTTTTTTTTCTCTCCAGCATTTCTAACACCTAACAAGATATTTGCAAATCTAATAAACAACCTCTTAAACACTTAACTACTACTTACAAACCTAAAATGTCTAAATTTCTAAAGTATCAAATATGTAATCAATCAAATATCATATACAAATATCTTTTTTCTTACAATTATCAATTTAAAATCATAAGTACAAAATACACATCTTTTAATTATTATTTCTTGAAATCAAAATTATAACATCAAATAATCTTGAAAAACCCCAATTAAAAACCATGAGTTTAGGAGTTCCTGGTTGGCTCAATTGGTACAGTATGTGACTCTTAACCTCAGGGCTGTGAGTTCAAGCCCCATGCTGGATGTGGAGCCTATTTTAAATTGTTTTCAAAAAATTAAAAACCATAAGCTTAATATTTCAATCACATTTTTTTAAACATTTAAATTAAAACAATAGATCCAACATAACAGATTCTTTAATGTCAAATTATCTTCAACATTTACAAACTTAATAAATAAAACACACACAAGTTACATGAGGATTAGAAAACTATTCCTAAACTTAGCATAAATGTATTATAAATGTATTACTTCCATATTTTCCCTATATGTTGTAAACATTTACATACTTGTAAACATAAGATAAACATTTTCACTGATGTAAATGACCTGCGGGGTCATTTGCAGACCACAGGGGGAAAAGGCCATCCAGGCCAGATTACAGGTGTTGGTAAACCAGGACACCAGTTTATGGGAATTTGGGTTCACCTTTCAAGATGATTTAGCAGGACCTTTTTTTATAAAGGTCTTTTCTTATAAAAAATGGAACTTTCCAAATGCTCTCCTTTTCTTGCAGACACTCTACATTATTTTTAATTTTGGTGGTCCTATGCATGCTGCAAATAATCTGCTTACACCCTGTTGGTTTCTGAACCCTTGTTATGTCTTACTTCTTATCTGTCAGGCTTATGATCATTTAAGGTCATTTTATTGATACACTGCTACATCTCATTATATGTCACCTTTTTAGCTCTTCATGGATGAATGACCTTAAAATTATTTCTTCCAGTCTCCAATTTGTTATCAGATCCTTTCATTAAGATTCACTCACTAAGACAATTATTTCAGGGAATTTTTTCAACTCAGCCACTACCTTCATAACTGCTCTCATTTGTACTTAATCTCTTTGGCTACCAAACAATGCCAGGGTAGGGGGTGGAAGAAACACAGAAAATTTAAGTCAAGGTCATGTTTCTATTGAACTGCCAATCCAACACTTATTTTCCCTCTCCCATGGGATGTCTTCTCCTCTTCCCCATATCTTGTAGAAACCTAAAGGGAAAGAACTACATTAAAATCACATTAGTGTTGCAACCCCATTTCTGATATCAGCATCCTTGTTTCTTATCAGACTCCATCAATACTTCTGTGGTTTCATTTTAATATCCAGATTCACTATAATGTTTGCATGCTTTAGGATTGCCACAAAGGCAGCAAGACATTTTATTTTATTTTATTTTATTTTATTTTATTTTATTTTATTTATGTATTTATTTATTCATTCATTCATTCATTCATTCATGAGAAACAGAGAGAGAGGCAGAGACATAGGCAGAGGGAGAAACAGGCTCCATGCAGGGAGCCCGATGTGGGACTCGATCCCGGGTCTCCAGGAGAGACCTGAGCTGAAGGCAGCGCTAAACCGCTGAGCCACCCAGGCTACCCTCAGATTATTTTTATTAATTTAATCCCTTGACTTAACATGTGAACTATGTATTGATCACTTTTTTTAAGATTTTTATTGTATTTATTCATGAGAGAGAGAAAGGTAGAGACACAGCCTCTGAGAGAGGCTCAGACACAGGCACTGAGCCACCCAGGATCCCCTGTATGAATCACTTTGTATAATTCTCTCATTTTAAATCACCTTTACTCTCATTTTTTTTAGAGTTTTATTTTTAAGTAATCTCTACACGCAACATGGGACTTGAACTCACAACCCTAAGATCAAGAGTCATATTCTCTACTGACTACACTAACTAGGCGTCCCTAAATAACTTCTTCAATTACAGACTACCTATCAATTCAACGTTGTCAAACAGGAAAGCTTATTCAATTTAATTTGACAGTAAAAAAAAATTTTTTTTTTAGTTTCTTAATAGATATAATGATCCCATGGTAATATTAGTTCTTTGAACCTATGAACTCATACCTACCCTATAAAGACTTTATCTTAATGCAATAGTACCCAATTTAGTATATAGAAACCTTTGAGATCTGATGACACCACCAGTCCAGCCTCAATTCTTATTAACCCCCTATTGCCTGCCCTCCCCTGGACACACACATATATACTCTCACAGAAGCAACAAATTTGCTTTATCCATTTTCATATTCTTTCACAACTCTACACAAGTCATTTCTTCCATTCTATCTTCCCACTTTATCCTGACGCTGGTAATTTTTGCTATTCTCGACCAACTTTGTGATGCATATTTATGCAACCCATTTATTATACTTACCTCAGTATGTTACAGTTGGATTAAAGGCATGTCTCTCCAACATTGTAAGCCTGGCATAAACTAAGTGTTCAATAATTAGTTGATAAACCGAGTGAGTGGATGGATAGATCCATATACGGATATATGGCTGGGTAAATGAATAGATGAATAAAAAAACAGATGACTGTATGACAAGATGCATATTTGAGTGGGTATAAGTAAGACAGAATAGAATTTCCTGAGACAGACTAATATTGGGAGGAGGGGCAAGACGGCGGGAGAGCAGGGTCCCCAATCACCTGTCCCCACCAAATTACCTAGATAACCTTCAAATCATCCTGAAAATCTAGGAATTCGGCCTGAGATTTAAAGAGAGACCAGCTGGAATGCTACAGTGAGAAGAGTTCGCGCTTCTATCAAGGTAGGAAGACGGGGAAAAAGAAATAAAGACACAAAAGGCCTCCAAGGGGGAGGGGCCCGCGAGGAGCCGGGCTGAGACCGGGGCGAGTGTCCCCAGGACAGGAGAGCCCCGACCCGGAGGAGCAGGAGCTGCACCAACCTTCCCGGGGGAAAGGGGCTCGCGGGGAGGTGGAGCAGGACCCAGGAGGGCGGGGATGCCCTCGGGCTCCCGGGGACACTAACAGACACCTGCGCCCCGGGAGAGTGCGCCGAGCTCCCTAAGGGCTGCAGCGCGCACGGGGGACCCGGAGCAGCTCCGGGGGCTCGGGGGCGGCTCCGCGGAGGGGGCTGCGGGGCGGGAGCAGCTCGGGGGGCTCGGAGGCGGCTCCGCGGAGGGGGCTGCGGGGCAGGAGCAGCTCGGGGGGCTCGGGGGCGGCTCCGCGGAGGGGGCTGCGGGGCGGGTCACCTCCGGGGGGGGCTCAGGGGCGGCTCCGCGGAGGGGGCTGCAGGGCGGGAGTGCGAATCCACCAGCGCAGGCCCCGGAGCACAGGGCGCCGGGACACAGCCCAGGACCCGGCCTCCCCCCAGGACAGGCAGAGGCCGGGAGGGCCCAGGACAGCGAGGACGCTCCTGCCCCAGCTGAGCAGATCAGCGGCCCCGCCCGGAGCCTCCAGGCCCTGCAGACGGAGAGCTGCGGAGCTACTGCGGGGGCTGACTCCAGGGCTGCAGAGCTGGCCCTGCCACTGCGGTTGTTCCTTCTGGGGCCTCACGGGGTGAACAACCGCCACTGAGCCCTGCACCAGGCAGGGGCAGAGCAGCTCCCCCAAGTGCAAACACCTGAAAATCAGCACAGCAGGCCCCTCCCTCAGAAGACCAGCTAGACGGACAAGTTCCAGGGGAAGTCAAGGGACTTAAAGTACACAGAATCAGAAGATACTCCTCCGTGGGTTTTTCTTTTCTTTTCTTTTCTTTTTTTCTTTTTTCTTTTCTTTTCTTTTCTTTTCTTTTCTTTTTGATTTCTGTTTGCTTCCCCCGCCCTTTTTTCCTTTCTTTCTTTTTCTTTCTCTTTTTCTTCTCTTTTTTCTTTTTTTTTCTTCCTTTTTTTTCTCTTTTCTTTCCTTCTTTCTCTCTCTTTTTCTCCTTTTCCCAATACAACTTGTTTTTGGCCACTCTGCACTGAGCAAAATGACTAGAAGGAAAACCTCACCTCAAAAGAAAGAAACAGTCCTCTCTCCCACATAGTTACAAAATATGGATTACAATTCAATGTCAGAAAGCCAATTCAGAAGCACTATCATAAAGCTACTGGTGGCTCTAGAAAAAAGCATAAAGGACTCAAGAGACTTCATGACTGCAGAATTTAGATACAATCAGGCAGAAATTAAAAATCAATTGAATGAGATGCAATCCAAACTAGAAGTCCTAACGACGAGGGTTAACGAGGTGGAAGAACGAGTGAGTGACATAGAAGACAAGTTGATGGCAAAGAGGGAAACTGAGGAAAAAAGAGACAGACAATTAAAAGACCATGAAGACAGATTAAGGGAAATAAACGACAGCCTGAGGAAGAAAAACCTACGTTTAATTGGGATTCCCAAGGGCGCCAAAAGGGACAGAGGGCCAGAATATGTATTTGAACAAATCCTAGCTGAAAAACTCCTAATCTGGGAAGGGAAACAGGCATTCATATCCAGGAAATAGAGAGATCCCCCCCTAAAATCAATAAAAACCATTCAACACCTTGACATTAAATAGTGAAGCTTGCAAATTCCAAAGATAGAGAGAAGATCCTTAAAGCAGCAAGACACAAGAAATCCCTGACTTTTATGGGGAGGAATATTAGGGTAACAGCAGACCTCTCCACAGAGACCTGGCAGGCCAGAAAGGGCTGGCAGGATATATTCTGGGTCCTAAATGAGAAGAACATGCAACCAAGAATACTTTATCCAGCAAGGCTATCATTCAAAATGGAAGGAGAGATAAAGAGCTTCCAAGACAGGCAGGAACTGAAAGAATATGTGACCTCCAAACCAGCTCTGCAAGAAACATTAAGGGGGACTCTTAAAATTCCCCTTTAAGAAGAAGTTCAGTGGAACAATCCACAAAAACAAGGACTGAATAGATATCATGGTGACACTAACTCATATCTCTCAATAGTAACTCTGAACGTGAACAGGCTTAATGACCCCATCAAAAGGCGCAGGGTTTCAGACTGGATAAAAAAGCAGGACCCATCTATTTGCTGTCTACAAGAGACTCATTTTAGACATAAGGACACCTACAGCCTGAAAATAAAAGGTTGGAGAACCATTTACCATTCAAATGGTCCTCAAAAGAAAGCAGGGGTAGCCATCCTCATATCAGATAAACTAAAATTTACCCTGGAGACTGTAGTGAGAGATGAAGAGGGACACTATCTCATACTTAAAGGATCTATCCAACAAGAGGACTTAACAATCCTCAATATATATGCCCCGAATGTGGGAGCTGCCAAATATTTAAACCAATTAATAACCAAAGTGAAGAAATACTTAGATAATAATACACTTATACTTGGTGACTTCAATCTAGCTCTTTCTATACTAGATAGGTCTTCTAAGCACAACATCTCCAAAGAAACGAGAGCTTTAAATGATACACTGGATCAGATGGATTTCACAGATATCTACAGAACTTTACATCCAAATTCAACTGAATACACATTCTTCTCAAGTGCACATGGAACTTTCTCCAGAATAGACCACATACTGGGTCACAAATCGGGTCTGAACCAATACCAAAAGATTGGGATCGTCCCCTGCATATTCTCAGACCATAAAGCCTTGAAATTAGAACTAAATCACAACAAGAAGTTTGGAAGGACCTCAAACATCATTAGTTTCCATGAATCTTTTAATTCTTCCTTAATTTCCTGGTTGTGCCTTTCATCTTTTAGCAAGATGGTCCTTAACCTCCGCATAAGAAACAAACAATCCAATCACGAAATGGGCAAAATACATGAAGAGAAATCTCACAGAGGAAGACATAGACATGGCCAACATGCACATGAGAAAATGCTCCGCATCACTTGCCATCAGGGAAATACAAATCAAAACCACAATGAGATACCACCTCACACCAGTGAGAATGGGGAAAATTAACAAGGCTTGAAACCACAAATGTTGGAGAGGATGCGGAGAAAGGGGAACCCTCTTGCATTGTTGGTGGGAATGTGAACTGGTACAGCCACTCTGGAAAACTGTGTGGAGGTTCCTCAAAGAGTTAAAAATAGACCTGCCCTACGACCCAGCAATTGCACTGTTGGGGATTTACCCCAAATATTCAGATGCAATGAAACGCCGGGACACCTGCACCCCGATGTTTCTAGCAGCAATGTCCACAATAGCCAAACTGTGGAAGGAGCCACGGTGTCCATCGAAAGATGAATGGATAAAGAAGATGTGGTTTATGTGTACAATGGAATATTACTCAGCCATAGGAAATGACAAATACCTACCATTTGCTTCAACATGGATGGAACTGGAGGGTATTATGCTGAGTGAAGTAATTCAGTCGGAGAAGGACAAACATTATATGTTCTCATTCATTTGGGGAATATAAATAATAGTGAAAGGGAATATAAGGGAAGGGAGAATAAATGTGTGGAAAATATCAGAAAGGGAGACAGAACATAAAGACTACTAACTCTGGGAAACGAACTAGGGGTGGTGGAAGGGGAGGATGGCGGGGGCTGGGGGTGAGTGGGTGATGGGCGCTGAGGGTGACACTTGATGGGATGAGCACTGGGTGTTATTCTGTATGTTGGTAAATTGAACACCAATAAAAATTAATTTATTTAAAAAAAAGAATTTCCTGAGACAAAGGAACCCCATTTATTCTGATGACCCAAGGTTATCTAAATGAGAGGCAGCATGTAGAACATGTAGAAGTTTCCATGAGGACCAAACATTTAATAATATCAGAATAGGAGGTATTTGCTCCCTAACTGTATTCAAACTGTATTACAAAGCTATAGTTATAAAAATAGTGTGGTCCTGGCACAAAAACAGACACATAGAACAATATAACAGAATAAAGACCCCCAAAAGAAATGCAACCTATGTGGTCAATTAATCTACAACAAAGGAGATGAGAACAATGGTGATAAGACCATCTCTTTCAAAAATAAAAAAATAGTATTGGAAAACTGGACATCTAGATGCAAAGGAGTGAAACTGGACCACTTTCTTATACCATATATGAAAATAAACTCAAAATAGGTTAAAGATTTAAATGTAAGACCAGAACTTCTAGATGAAAACAGACAGTAAACTCTTAGACATTGGTCTGAGCAATACTTTTTTTAGATCTATCTTCTCAGGTAAGGGCAACAAAAGCAAAAATTATAAATAGGACTACATCAAACTAGAAAACTTTTGCATGGTGAGGGAAACCATCAATAAGGCAAAAAGGGAATCTACTGAATGGGAGAAGATATTAGCAAATGATATAACTGATAAGAAGTAAATATCCAAAATATATAAAGAGCTCACACAACTCAAAACTTAAAAAAAAAAAAACAAGCAATCCAATTAAAAAATGGGCAGAGGATCAGAAATGATATTTCTCCAAAAAAGACATACAAGTGGTCAAGAGACAATGAAAAGATGCTTAACATCACTAATCACCAGAGATATGCAGATCAAAACCACCATAAGATATTTCCTCACACCTGTCAGAATGGCTATTATAAAAAATAATTAGAAATAGCAAGTGTTGGGAAGTATGTCAAGAAGAGAGAACCCTCATGCATTGTTGGTGGGAATGCAAAATACTATAGCAAATATGGAAAACAGTATGGAGTTTCCTCAAAAAGTTAAAAATAGAACTATCATACAATCCAGCAATTCCACTACTGGACATTTATCTGAAAAAAATGAAAACACTAACTCGAAAAGATACAGACACCCCTATGTTCATTGTAGCATTATGCACAATAGCCAATCTATGAAAATAATCTAACTGTCCATTAATAGATGAATGGGAAAAGAATATGCGGGGTATATATATATATATATATATATATATATATATATATATATATAAAATGGAACATTACTCAGCCATAAAGAAGAATGAAATCTTGCCATTTGCAACAACATGGATGGACCTAGGGGAAGTTATGTTAAGTGAATAGGTCAGAAAAATAACAATAATGTATGAATTCACTTATATGTGGAATCTAAAAATAAAACAAATAAACAAGCCAAACAGAAACAGATTCATAGACACAGAAAACAATCTGATAGTTGCCAATGGGGAGGATTATAGGTAGGGATAAAATAAGGGAAGAGTATTAAAAGGTACAAACTTGCAGTGATAAAATGAATAAGACACAAAGATACAATGTGCCACACAGGGAATATAGTTAATAATGTGTAACAACTTTGTATGCTGACAGATAGTAGCTAGATTTATCTTGGTGATCATTTTGTAAAGTATAAAAATGTTGAGAGTGTACTATGTTGTATACCTGAAATTAACATAATATTGTATGCCAGTTGCACTTCAAATAAATAAATAACATGAAAGGTCAATATTGATACTAATTTTATGCCTAGAAAAAAATTTTATGTATTTATTCTCTTATTTTTACATTTTTATTGTTTTTAGAGGAGGGGAGGGGCAGAGAGAAAGGGAAAGAGAGAATCTTAAGTAGGCTCCATGCCCAGTACAGAGCCTGACTGAGGGCTCAATCTCCCAACCCTGAGATCATGATCTGGGCTGAAATCAAGAGTCAATGCTTAACCAACAGGGACACCTGGGCACCTGAAAATTTTTTGAAAAGAAAAAATGTTCTAATTATAGTTCTTTATATGAACTACTTATACTTGTATCTAATTATCATTCAAGAATAAATTACTGAGGTGCCTGAATGGCTCAGTTAAGCATCTGCCTTTGGCTCAGGTCATGATCTCAGGGTCCTGGGACATATCCCCATATCAGGCTCCCTGCTCAGCAGGGAGTCTGCTTCTCCCTCTCTCTCTGCCCCTCCTCGCACCCGTGTTTTCTCCCTCTCTCTTCTTTCTCTCTCTCTCTCTCTTAAAATAAAATTTTAAAAATCTTTTTAAACATAATTTTTATTTTAGGTAAATTACTGGGACACCTGGGTGGCTCAGCTGTTAAGCATCTGCCTTCAGCTCAAGGTGTGATCCTGGGGTTCTGGGATCGAGTTCCACATCGGGCTTGGGTGCGTGGAGTCTGCTTCTACCTCTGCCTGTGTCTCTGCCTCTCTCTCCCCCCCCCCCTCTCTGTTGCTCATGAATAAATAAATTAAAAAATCTTTTATAAATAAATAAATTCTATATATCATTAAATTTATGTCAGATGAACTGTTTTGCTAGAATTAAAAACAATATGCTCATGTCTCCAAGTACTTATAATTCCCATTATGTTACACTATATTTTATATTATTAGTATTACCTATGAATATGATCCATGCCTCATATTATCCTCAATGGAATACTTGTGTTTCTAGAATTGGTAACTACCTATAGCCAATCTGAACACTTCAACATATCAGGAGACCGCATTTATCATTCTCTCATTGTTACTCTGCACATGGCAATGTTGAAATCTTCCCTAAAATACCTAGTAAAATACTACTTTCTAATGATGCCTCATATGTTTAAGGCAAAAAAAAAAATCATAAAGATGTTAGGAGATTAACCAACCCTGATACTACTGGGGGTCATTGACTAATACCTCTTATGTACCAGGTAAGGTAAGGTGTCAAGCAGAGGAAACCAACATCAGACATGGCTCTTACCTTCCAGGCACTGTTTCAAGAAGAATTAGACAAAATAGCTGCTTTACATTCTTACCAGGAACCGAAATGGGCTAAAAATGAAATAATAAGTGAAAAAGCCCAAATTATAACCCAGTGTGATAGGACTTCAAAGAGAGGTCAATGCAAATATGTACCAGGTGGGCTAATTGTGTAGTCTTAGCTTTTGGAACGGTAGAGCCCAAAATTCATCTTCAGTTTCCTAGTCCTAGCCTTGTTTTCATTTTAATACATAGAAATGAGGCCCAGCAATAATAAATCACTTGAAGACGTAAGGAAGTTACTTAGCCTTCATACGTTTTGTCTCATGCTGATGCTTTTCCTATAAGCACAGAGACAATGAGTAACAATCAGTTGGCATATGTCATAAAGCTAAATCATAATTCAGGCCTTAGGAGGTTAACTACTAGTAAGATTAATGTAATATATTATTGCAATATGATTCCGTTCTCTAATATTCTAGTTATTTCGAAAAAAATAAGGTGGGCAGCCCAGGTTGCTCAGCGGTTTAGCGCCGCCTTCTGTCCAGAGTGTGATCCTGGAGTCCCACATTGGGCTCCCTGCATGGAGCCGGCTTCTCCCTCTGCCTGTCTCTCTCTCTCTCAATCCCTCTCTCTCTCTCTCATTGTCTCTCATGAATAAATAAATAAATAATCTTAAAAAAAATAATAAGGTACCTACCATGTGCTAGTTTGGCTGGTGTAACTACAGAGATAGGGTAGCTGACCACTCCCCCGCCCCTTTGTGGATTCTGTATTTCATTTTACCTGTTTTTTTTAATACTTTTGATTTATACACATATTTTTATTCATTAATCTGATTTACTTACCTGCTGAAATTCTTTTTATAAAAATGTCAATTAATAACTCAGAGAAAGTCAAATTGTATTTTAAAAATAGATGTTTGAAAGGCTAATTTAGCAGTTATTTCTGTGGCAAAGCCTTGGTTTACTGTGTGTGTTTTCCCTCCTTAAGAAATAACATCAGTCCCTTTACAAGAGAACTATTTCCCTTTTTGTTCTGAAATTGTAACAAGATTTTGCTGTGAGAAACAAAACATGAAATACACTGAATATGCTTCAGGAAGTACGTACTGACATTAAATTTTCTGTAACAGAGCTAATTGCTATCATCTGTGGTCCACTTTTAGCCTTATGAATTTTTCATTCATCAAAATTAATATAAATAACACAAGAAACATTGCCTTTGACAATGCTTGCCAAGCCAAATAAAATATTAAGGAAACCAAATCAACTTATCTTCTCAGACTCAGTAACAAAGGAAAAAATGCCCTAAGTATTTTTATGTTATCAACATTGTAATATATGCATATTTTAGGTGCACTTTCCTTTGACCACAATAAATACTATCAGAATTCTATCATTAATACAGCTTTTTAAAAATGTTCACACTTGTCTATTCTTGGTGGCCAATTCCTTGGTTTTTGTCTTATTTGTAACAAAATGGAAACCTGTTAATTTACAAAGGACCTAGTTGTACATTATAAAAATTAAAACTCATCCAGGAAAGTTATACATTCAATACTCTTTTACTAAGTAAATTTTATTGTTAGCTATTTGCTCAACGGATATACTCAATATATACACCCTTGTATTCTCCAAAGGAAAAATAGGAGAAGGCCCTCAGCAGCTTTATTTGTAATAAATCAAAACTGAAAACAGCCCATGTCCATCAATAGTAGAATGGATTACTTGTGGTATATTCATATAATATACAGCAGTAAAAAAAAAACTACCATTGCATGCAATCATATGTATATCACAATTATAATGTGGAGCAAAAGAAGCCAAGTACAATAGAATACATACATGCATATCACATGTTTCCATTTATATAAAATTCAAACACCAGCAAGCTAGTACAGTGATGGAATGAGAACAGTGATTACCTTTAGTAAGGGGGAGTGATAATGTCTGGGAGGACACAGGGAACCTTTTCAGGTGCTTACAGTGTTGTTCTACAGCCTGATCTGAGAAGTGGTTTATGATATGTTTATTTTATAAAAATCCATAAAGCTGTACACTGATAATTTGTTTAATTTTTAATTAGTTATTTCATAAAAATATTTGTCCAAAAAAAAAGAAAAGGAAATTGGTGCCATTTACATTAAGTATAATGTAATGTAATGGTCTAGACTTACCTAACATTCCCTACTCAAAACCTGACTTTTTTCTCTTTTGTCCACTGTCTCTTGATTTTTAAAACATACCTTTCTTTTCTCTCATGGGGATATAGGTTGAGATCATAGGCTGTGACAAAAATTTTGTGTGGCCCTCACAAATAAAAGTGTTATAAAACAGATTGTACAAAGATTGGATTCCTTCCATGACAATATTGACTATCATCAAAAATTCCTTAGATGGATTTCTTCTAATGAGTGCTATAATTGTGGCTATTTTGAACAAGTAGGAGAGCAATGCAAATCCCATTCAAGAACTTGGAGGCATAACCTTTTCTATTTTTAAAGACTTTATAAGCTCAACTGTGGATTTAAGGATGCACAGTTGGGTGATAAACCACAAAGAACTACAGGGATTTGATATCTGTGGAAGTCAACAAACTGGAAGGAGAATAAGAGCCATAATTGTGATTGGGAGCAAAGAGGGGCTTCTAGGATGGATGGCAAAATCCTCTTTCTTGACCTAGATGAGGGATACAAGAGTGGTCACCTTAAAACATTGAATGGGACACCTGGGCGGCTCAGTGGTTGAGCCTCTGCCTTTGGATCAGGGTGTGATCCGGGAGAGATGGAGTCCTACATCGGGCTCCCCACAGGGAGCCTGCTTCTCCTTCTGCCTGTGTCTCTGCCTCTCTCTGTCTCTTATGAATGAATAAATAAATAAAATTTTTAAAGAACAACTCATTGAAGTATATATTTGTTTTGTGTTTGACAATAAAAATTTTAAAATAAAGTAAAATGCTTACGTTTTCACTTGAAAAAAAAAAGTATCCTGATATAAGATTCAGGGGAAAAAGTACCAAAGACTATAGTGGCAGACTAACTTTTCAAAACTGGTCTTCTGTAACTCAGACTCATTTAAGCTGTTTATTATAGGGTCTCATGAAGCTTATTTGTCCTTTTCTATCTGTATTGATAGCAAACTATATGTTGTGTTTACTAGAAATAACACTAATTGAACAAGTCATGATAGGACTGCTATGCCAAAATTGTCTACTCACATTCAGCATTGAAAAAATCCTTTTCTGTTGACAGTCTACTGATAATGTTGCTCAGTGAGCTGTTTTAGTTTTAATTAGTAGGAATGAAGAGTTAATGACATTTTTAATCAAATGATTTGAACATAAGATTTAAGTAGCTATGTTTTCATAATAAAAAATAATAAGTTGTCCAAAACAAAATTGATTTGCAAGATCTTTTTAAGCCATAGCAAATTTTTCAGATGCTTTGAAGGTAAAAATAACCATCATGACCATTTATTCTAAAAACAACTGTTACATATCCATCATGAGAATGCACTAGTCTAGGTTAAAAGGTATGCGAGAAAGAAGGAAGAAGTAAAGTAAATAAATAACTATATTGGAAGCAAGGGAATAAAGCAAACCATAATACTAGCAGTAAACCTAGGTAAATAACAATGTGGTTTCTGAAAGACTGTTAGCATAAAAGAGGTGGAATTCGGGCACCTAGGTGGCTCAGTCTGTTAAGCATCTAACTTCGGCTGAGGTCTTGATCCCAGGGCCTGGGATGGAGCCCTGAGTGGTGGGCTCCCTGCTCAGGGGGGGACCCTGCCTCTCCCTCTCTCTCTATCTGCCACTCTCCCTGCTTGTGTTCTCTCTCTCTCTCTCTCTCTGTAAAATAAATAAATAACCTACAAAAAAAAGCAGTGGAATAAATAGCAAAGAAATAGATCATTTTTAATATGATTTTTAAATCAAAATATAAAGTCATAAATAGCCTGACTAAATATTGAGGTATAAATTAGTGTAGGTTTCTGGAAGCAATTTGAATGTGTTTTAAATTGCTTCTTTTAAGTTTGCTCTCATACACTTTTTTTTTTTTTAGGGACAGGATATCTATACATTTTTTTAAAGAATTTTTTATTGTAGTTAAATTTGCAAACATACAGCATAACACCCAGTGCTCATCCCACCAAGTGCCCCCCTCACTGCCCATCACCCAGTTACCCCAACCCCCGAACCACTTTCCCTTAAACTACCCCTTGTTCATTTCCCAGAGTTAGGTGTCTCTCATGTCCTGTCACCCTCACTGATATTTTCACTCATTTTCTCTCCTTCCCCTTTATTCCCTTTCACTATTTTTTATATTCCCCAAATGAATGAGACCATATAATGTTTGTCCTTTTCCGATTGACATATTTCACTCAGCATAATACCCTCCAGGTCCATCCACGTTGAAGCAAATGGTGGGTATTTGTCGTTTCTAATGGCTGAGTAAGATTCCATTGTATACATAAACCACATCTTCATTATCCATTCATCTTTCGATGGAAACCGAGGCTCCTTCCACAGTTTGGCTACTGTGGACATTGGTGCTAAAACATCGGGGTGCAGGTGTCCTGGCATTTTACTGCATCTGTATATTTGGGGTAAATCCCCACCACTGCAATTGCTGGGTCATAGGGCAGTTCTAGTGTTAACTCTTTGAGGAACCTCTGCACAGTTTTCCAGAGTGGCTGCACCAGTTCACATTCCCACCAACAGTGCAAGAGGGTTCCCCTTTCTCCACTTCCTCTGCAACATTTGCTGTTTCTTGTCTTGTTAATTTTCCCCATTCTCACTGGTGTGAGGTGGGATCTCATTGTGGTTTTGATTTGTATTTCCCTGATGGCAAGTGATGCAGAGCATTTTCTCACGTGCGTGTTGGCCATGTCTATGTCTTCCTCTGTGAGATTTCTCTTCATGTCTTTTGCCCATTTCATGATTGGATTGTTTGTTTCTTTGGTGTTGAGTTTAATAAGTTCTTTATAGATCTTGGAAACTAGCCCTTTATCTGATAGGTCATTTGCAAATATCTTCTCCCATTCTGTAGGTTGTCTTTGAGTTTTGTTGACTGTATCCTTTGCTGTGCAGAAGCTTTTTATCTTGATGAAGTCCCAATAATTCATTTTTGCTTTTGTTTCTCTTGCCTTTGTAGATGTGTCTTGCAAGAGGTTGCTGTGGCCAAGTTCAAAAATGGTGTTGCCTGAGTTCTCCTCTAGGATTTTGATGGAATCTTGTCTCACATTTAGATCTTTTATGCATTTTGAGTTTATCTTTGTGTATGGTGTAAGAGAATGGTCTAGTTTCATTCTTCTGCATGAGGATGTCCAATTCTCCCACCACCATTAATTGAAGAGACTCTCTTTTTTCCAGTGGATAGTATTTCCTGCTTTGTTGAATATTAGTTAACCATAAAGGTCCACTTCTGGATTCTGTTCCATTGATCTATGTGTCTGTTTTTGTGCCAGTACCATACTGTCTTGATGATCACAGCTTTGTAGTACAACTTGAAATCTGGGATTGTGATGCCCCTGGCACTGGTTTTCTTTTTCAATATTCCCCTGGCCTTCAGGGTCTTTTCTGATTGCACACAAATTTTAAGATGATTTGTTCCAACTCTGAAGAAAGTCCATGGTATTTTGACAGTGATTGCATTAAATGTGTAAATTGCTCTGGGTAGCATTGACATTTTCACACTATTAATTCTTCCAATCCATGAGCATGGAATATTTTTCCATCTCTTTGTGTCTTCCTCAATTTCTTTCAGAAGTGTTCTGTAGTTTTTAGGGTATAGATCCTTTCCCTCTTTGGTTAGGTTTATTCCTAGGTATCATATGCTTTTGGGTGCAATTGTAAATGGGGTTGCCTCCTTAATTTCTCTTTCTTCAGTCTCATTGTGAGTGTATAGAAATGCCACTGATTTCTGGGCACTGATTTTGTACCCTGCCGCACTGCCGAATTACTGTATGAGTTCTAGCAATCTTGGGGTGGAGTCTTTTGTGTCTTCTATGTACAGTATCACGTCATCGGCGAAGAGGGAGAGTTTGACTTCTTCTTTGCCAATTTGAATGCCTTTGATTTCTTTTTGCTGCCCGATTGCTGAGGCTAGGACTTCCAGTACTATGTTGAATAGCAGTGGTGAGAGTGGACATCCCTGTCGTGTTCCTGAACTTAGGGGAAGGCTCCCAGTGTTTCCCCATGAAGAATGATATTTGCTATGGGATTTTTGTAGATGGCTTTTAAGATGCTGAAGAATATTCCCTCTATCCCTACACTCTGAAGAGTTTTGATCAGGAATGGATGCTGTATTTTGTCAAATGCTTTCTCTCTATCTATTGAAAGGATATCATTCTCGTTTTTTATCTTGTTGATATGTCTATCACGTTGATTGCTTTACGAGTGTTGAACCAGCCTTGCATCCCGGGGATAAATCCCACTTGGTCATGGTGAATAATCTTCTTAATGTATTGTTGGATCCTACTGGCTAGTATCTTGTTGAAAATTTTTGCATCTGTGTTCATCGGGGATATTGGTCTATAATTCTCCTTTTTGGTGGGGTCTTTGTCTGGTTTTGGAATTAAAGTGATGCTGGCCTCATAAAACAAGTTTGGAAGTATTCCGTCCCTTTCTATCTTTTGGAAAGCTTTAGTAAATAGGTATTGTTTCTTCTCTAAACGTTTGATAGAATTCCCCTGGGAAGCCATCTGGCCCTGGACTTTTGTATCTTGGGAGGTTTTTGATGACTGTTTCAAATACCCCCCTGGTTATCGGCCTGTTAAGGTTTTTTATTTCTTCCTGTTCCAGTTTTGATAGTTTGTGGTTTTCCAGAAATGTGTCCATTTCTTCTAGATTGCCTAATTTATTGGCATATAGCTGCTCATAATATGTTTTTAAAATCATTTGTATTTCCTTGGTATTGGTGGTGATCTCTCCTTTTTCGTTCATGATTTTATTAATTTGAGTCTTTTCTTTTTAATAAGGCTGGCTAATGGTTTATCTATCTTATTACTTCTTTCAAAGAACCAACTCCTGGTTTTGTTGATCTGTTCTACAGTTCTTCTGGTCTCTATTTCATTGAGTTCTGCTCAAATCCTTATTAACTCTCCTCTTCTGCTTAGTGTAGGTTTTTTTTTTGTTTTTTTTTGTTTTTTTTTTTTTTTTTAGTGTAGGTTTTATTTGCTGTTCTTTCTCCGGTTTCTTTACTGTGAGGTTAGCTTGTGTATTTGAGTTTTTTCCAATTTTTTGACAGATGCTTGTATTGGCATGTATTTCCATCTTAGGACCACCTTTGTTGTATTCCAAAGATTTTGAATGGTTGTATCTTCATATCCATTAGTTTCCATGAATCTCTTTTATTCTTCTCTAATTTCCTGATTGGCCCATTCATCTTTTAGTAGGATACTCTTTAACCTCCATGTGTCTGAGTTTCTTCCAAATTTCTTCTTGTGGTTGCGTTCTAGTTCCAAAGCATTGTGGTCTGAAAATATGAAGGGAACAATCCCAATCATTTGGTATCAATTGAGACCTGATTTGTGACCCAGTATGTAGTCTATTCTGGAGAAAGTTCCATGTGCACTGAGAAGAATGTGTATTCAGTTGTGTTCTGATGGAAATTTCTGTAGATATCTGTGAAATCCATCCGGTCCAGTGTATCATTTAAAGCTCTTGTTTCTTTGGAGATGTTGTGCTTAGAAAATCTGTCATTTGCAGAAAGTGCTGTGTTGCAGTCTCCCAGTATTAGGTCATTATTATTTAAGTATGTCTTTACTTTGAATATTAATTGATTGATATACCTGACAGCTCCCACATTAGGGGAATAAATATTCATGATTATTAGGTCTTCTTGTTGGATAGATCCTTTAAGTATGATACAGTGTCCCTCTTCATCTCTTACTACAGTCTTTGGGATAAACTTTAATTTATCTGATATAAGGATGGCTACCCCTGCTTTCTTTTGTGGACCATTTGAATGTTAGATCGTTCTCCAATCTTTTATTTCAGACTGTAGGTGTCCTTATGTATACAATGAGTCTATGTAAACAGTAAATAGATGGGTCTTGCTTTTTTATCCAGTCTGAAACCCTACGCCTTTTGATCAGGTCATTAAGCCCATTCAAGTTCAGAGTAACTATTGAAAGATATGAATTTACGGTCATCATAATACCTATTCAGTCCCTGTGCTTGTGGATTATTTATTTAGGCTTCCTCTTTCTTTGAGAGTCCTCCTTCATATTTCTTGCAGAGCTGGTTTGGTGGTCACATATTCTTTCAGTTTCTGCCTATCTTGGAAGTTCTTTATCTCTCTTTCTATTCTGAATGACAGCCTTGCTGGATAAAATATTCTTGGTTGCATATTCTTCTTATTTAGGACCCTGAATATATCTTGCCAGCCCTTTCTGGCCTGCCAGGTCTCTGTGGAGAGGTCTGTTGTTATTCTGATACTTCTCCCCATAAATGTTAAGGATCTCGTGTCTCTTGCTACTTTAGGGATCTTCTCTTTATCTTTGGAATTTGCAAGTTTCACTATTAAATTCGAGGTGTTTGACGGTTTTTATTGATTTTAGGGGGGGAACTCTCTATCTCCTGGATCTGAATGCCTGTTTCCCTTCCCAAGTTAGGGAAGTTCTCAGCTATGATTTGTTCAAATACAGTTTCTGGACCTCTGTCCCTTTCAGCGCCCTCGGGAACCCCAACTGAACGTATATTTTTCCTTCTGAGGTTGTCATTTATTTCCCTTAACCTATCCTCATGATCTTTTCATTGTTTGTCTCTTTTTTCCTCAGCTTCCTTCCTTGCCATCAACTTGTCTTCTATGTTGCTCACTCATTCTTCTACCTCTTTAATTCTCATCGTTTGGATTGCATCTCATTTAATTGATTTTTAATTTTGGCCTGATTAGATCTAAATTATGCAGTCATGAAGTCTCTTGAATCCTTTATGCTTTTTTCTAGAGCCTCCAGTAGCTTCATAATTGTGCTTCTGAATTGGCGTTCTGACATTGAATTGTAATCCAAAGTTTGTAACTCTGTGGGAGAGAGGACTGTTTCTGATTCTTTCTTTTGTGGTGAGTTTTTCCTTCTAGTTATTTTGCTCAGTGCAGGGTGGCCAAAAACAAGTTGTACTGGAAAGAGGAGAAAAAGAGAGAAAAAAGAAATAAAGGGGTGGGGGCCGAACAAACAGAAAAAAAAAAAAAAGACATGGGGGAGTATCCTCTGATTCTATATACTGTAAATCCCTTGACTTCCCCTGGAACTTTCCAGTGCTGCTTGGTCAATAACTTGCTTTTCCCCTGTCCTTCTAGGTGGTCTTCTGGGGGAGGGGCCTTCTGTGATGATTCTCAGGTGTGTGCCCCTGGAGGAGCTGCCCAGCCCCCTGCCAGGTGCACAGCTCAGTGGGAGCTGTTTATCCTGTGAGGCCCCTCTTCCCTGGGGCCTCACTCTGTCCCAGGCACAGGGTGACACCAGGAGGAACCACACCACGGGTGGAGGCCAGGTCTCTAGCCCTGGGGGCAGCTCTCGCAGTAACTATCGCTGTGTACTGCTTGGGATTGCCGGGTGGTAGGACAGTCCTCACCATCCTGGGCCCTCCCTGCCTCCGCCTTTCCTGGGGGAGTGAAGGATCACCTGCTGTGTCTCCTAGTGCCCTGGGATCTGGGGCCTGTTCTGCTGCAATAGCGCTCCGGGCGCAGCTCCCCAAGGCAGCAGGGCACCGCCCCCTCGGCCCGGAGCCCGCACCTGCCCCACCGGCTTCTCCCGAGGCCCCGCCGGCCGCGTGCTCCAGCCCTTCACTGAGATTTCCCGCAGCGTGGGGCGTGCTTTCTCCCCGGGGCACTTCCTCTATTAGTGACTCCGGGAAACTGGAGGCTTCACTGACCCTCCTGCCATTCGGCTCAATTTCCCTGCTAAGCGCCTTTCAGTCCAGGAAGAAACCGGTGTGGATTTTTTTAAAGTTCCTGCTTCTCTGGGGCTGGGCTCTCCGGTCCCGGAGCCTCTCGCCACCCCGCCTTAGCCCGGCTCCTCGTGGGGGCCTTCCCCCACTTGATTCTTTTTTTAAAAAAATATTTTATTTATTTATTAATGAAAGACAGAGGAGAGAGAAAGAGAGAGAGAGAGAGAGAGGGAGAAGCAGGCTCCATGCAGTGGCCTGACGTGGGACTCCATCCGGGACCCCAGGATCATGCCCTGGGCCGAAGGCGGGGGCTAAACCGCTGAGCCACCCAGGGATCCCCCCTTGATTCTTTTTTATTTTATTTTTTTTCCACCTTGTTAGAAGTGAAAACCCTTCTCTCTGTAGCGTTCCAGCTGTTCTCTCTTTAAATCTCAGGTCGAATTCATAGGTTTTCAGTATGATTTGAAAGTAATCTAGGTAAGTTGGTGGAGCCAGGTGAGTTGAGGCACCTACTCCTCTGCCATCTTACCACCATTTATATGTTTTGTGGATTGTTTCTCATACTGTGGCTTGTAATTTTACTCTGTAAGTATAAAGCCATTATCACAACTGGAGAAAATTAGCAATATATTTATATTCTTATCTAATATGCACAACAAATTTAAATCTCTCCAATTGTCAGATAAGTGCTATTTGCACCTTTATTTATTTATTTATTTTTTATTGGTGTTCAATTTACTAACATACAGAATAACACCCAGTGCCCGTCACCCATTCACTCCCACCCCCCGCCCTCCTCCCCTTCTACCACCCCTAGTTCGTTTCCCAGAGTTAGCAGTCTTTACGTTCTGTCTCCCTTTCTGATATTTCCCACACATTTCTTCTCCCTTCCCTTATTTTCCCTTTCACTATTATTTATATTCCCCAAATGAATGAGAACATATAATGTTTGTCCTTCTCCGACTGACTTACTTCACTCAGCATAATACCCTCCAGTTCCATCCACGTTGAAGCAAATGGTGGGTATTTGTCATTTCTAATAGCTGAGTAATATTCCATTGTATACATAAACCACATCTTCTTTATCCATTCATCTTTCGTTGGACACCGAGGCTCCTTCCACAGTTTGGCTATTGTGGCCATTGCTGCTAGAAACATCGGGGTGCAGGTGTCCCGGCGTTTCATTGCATTTGTATCTTTGGGGTAAATCCCCAACAGTGCAATTGCTGGGTCGTAGGGCAGGTCTATTTTTAAAAATTTTTTTTGTAGTTCACTATCCAATGAGTTCAGGCATAGCATTTAACTGTTATTAGTTTTTTTTTTTCAAATAAACTTTTCATCTCTTGAAATACCTTCTATTTTTCACTCAAAGGAATTCTTGTATAGTGATCACTAACTGTGGATTAATTCAAGTTAATTGGATTAACTCAAATCTGGAATATTTTGAGTTGAGAAGGCAATTATGGTTATTCCTTCTAATTTTGATATTTTAATTTGTTAAATATTGTTATGTCTTTTAACACATGCACTGGTTTCTATGGACACCAGAAATAGTTATTCAACACATAAAATTAACTCAGTCTACCAGATGGTTACAGAAGTACAAAGTCAATTTTTTTTTTAGTACAAAGTCAATTTAAGGTAAGACTGTAAAGTACAAGGACTTTCAAAATTGATATTAGCACAGTGCTTTAGAACTTAAAATGTTCTTTGATATGTTATCTCATTTGAATCCTCAGGGGATTTTAAAAATCTCTATTTTTTTAAAGGTTTTATTTATTTATTCATGAGAGAGAGAGAGAGAGAGGCAGAGACACAGGTAGAGAGAGAAGCAGGCTCCATGCAGGGAGCCTGATGTGGGACTCCATCCTAGGTCTCCCAGGATTATACCCCGGAGCCAAAAGTTGAGCTAAATTGCTGAGACATCCGGGCTGCCCTAAAAATCCCTATCTTAAACAAAAGAAGAAACTGAGCTTCAAGAGAGTTTTTTTTTTAAGATTTTATTTATTTATTCATGAGAGACACAGAGAGAAAGAGAGAGAGGTAGAGACACAGGGAGAAACAGGCTCCATGGAGGGAGCCCAACGTGGGACTCAATCCTGGGTCTCCAGGATCAGGCCCTGGGCTGAAGGCGGCGCTAAACCGCTGAGCCACCAGGGCTGCCTAGCTTCAAGAGAGTTAAAAGAATTACCAATATCTTACAGTTGGTAGGTGCATTGCGCTTGGCTTATAACATTATAAATACCTGCGGAATATTTAATTAAAGTGGGAAAATATAATACATTTTCTGACTGCAAAACCTTACTTTGGTAAGGGATTTGGTTTTATTTTTGGAAAATAACTTCTCACTACTTTTCCTTCATTTTATAATTAATTAAATTATTTATATTTCCACTGCTTTTATTTTCAAGATCTAGATTTACTGTTGGTATACCAATAAGACTTGGCTTTTCCTTATTGTTGCATTCATTGTAGCTACCAACATGGTCTGAATGGCAAATACCTTAACTATTGAACCTTGCTTTCAGGCATAGCTGATTTTTGTTAGCCTAATTTTCATTCCTAAAATCTAAATCCATCATGTCCCTGTTTACCTCTGGTCAACAAACTAATATAAAAAATAAGACATCTTATATTTCTGAACTCACACATTGCATTATTGCAATAAAAATGGATGTACCTTCACTACATTATTCCTGATAGAGCTGCTCTGGGGAGCTGTTAGACTGGGATGGTTCTTTTTCACTGCCCGCTTTCTTGGCACCTGGAAGTGATAAATACACAAAATGTGTATTTCCTTCTCCCTCTTCACAAGTCACGGTTTTCTGTTTCTTCTCCTGATGAACAGTGGTCTTGCCTATTATCTCACAGGAGGAAAAGATAAATGGGCAAATGAAGAACGAAAGGGCTAAAACCAAAGCACAAAGTGAGGAGAATCAAAACCCATGGAAGGCAGTTAATTTCAGCAGTGTTTTTAGTGGGGAGCAAGCTTACATATGCGCTATGGTAAACAGCAAGATTTATTTCCGGTATATGAATCTACTGTATAAGTGAGTTGTATCCGTCCAAGTGGAAATAGTCATTTTTAGTGATATAAGAAATCATTTAATCATGAAATTTAAAAAAGTATATAAATAAGTGATCCAAAGTCTTCTAAAATTATGATTTGGAACTGTTATAGCCATCCAAATAAAGCATATTCTATTTACAAATTTCACCATATAGCTGAAGAAAGCATTTATGTATTTTTCAATTAGAAGCAAATGAAGATTATCTAACTACAGATATGTGTATATACAATTTAAGACACAGAAAATGATTATACAAAATTATTTACTAAAGCACTAGAGGAGATTATTTACACATTGCATGAGTACCTCTGATGCAAAATTTAAAAAATCCTTTAAAATTAATGCACTGTAGAATTACCATCTGTAAAATTAACTGACATTAATGTGTATTCAAGTCATTGAGGGCTTATTTTCTCTGCACTGTTCCTGGTCTTATTTACTTTTGTATCTCCAGTATCCAGCACTATGATCCGCTTAGGTAGACATCAATAAATATCTGTTGCAAAATAAATGAATAAATGCAACAATTCAGTTGAAGTATTTGCAAATCCTGATTGGTATGTGTACAAATAGAAGGGAAAATCTGAATAAATTTGCACCATAAAGGCTCATATTCATTTTTTCTTTATTTTTTCAAAGAGCAAGTAGTTTTACAAAATATACTATTTGATATTTCCAAATGTAATATAGCATTTGGGGTTTCCAAATAGTCTAGAATACAAAGATTAATGATCAATGTTTCATAACAAGAGGCCCACAGAATAGGAGACATTTAAGTAAACTAATAATTAGAATATTATGAGTGTCTGATAGACCAAATGGGGGTGCTATGGGAACATATAAAAAAGATACATAGCTGAGACTGTGCTGAGAAATGGCAGACAGGAAAAATAATGTTCCAAGAAGTTTTGTCTATATACATATCCTAAGTTGATCTACTGTCTAAAGTAAAGTACCTGGTTTATCTAAAGTCCCTATTCAACTTAACAGTTACCACTCACTTGCAGAGAGTACCTTATAAGGGACTCATAGACATAAACGCCAAGGGTCAACTTCATGTTGAAAATCTATCAATAACCAACTTTATCCACTTAGGTACTCTCATTCCAGTAATGCCAAAGAAATATGAATATATGAATGTGATTATATTGCTGTGAAATGGACTCATATAAGCTCATGCCTTAAAATGTGAAATGAATATATCTTCTTTTTGAAAAAGCAAAGAGTAAATAATATTTTTCAAGTTAAAGTATTCATGACCTTGTAGAACTTGCATTACATATAAGTTAAGCCAGTATTATTACTTAATACCTTGCTTTGAGGCAGAGCTCCAAAAAAACCATAATTCTTAAGATAAATTATAATCTCCTCACATAAAAGAATATAAGTTATATCCAATCAATATACTTAAACAATAGGTGCTTTGTCATTTTCAATTTTGTTTTAGGCTGTTTTGCTGTCACCAACAAATTATGGTGTTCTCATATGTCATATTTTTTCCTTAATTTTAACGATTCCTCTGAACATCCAGCAGTAAATATCTATTAGTGAATTTTCTTCAAATAAGAAAGATAAGCTTACTTTGTCAGTGATAAGGAAAAGTTCAGGTGTGTATATATGTAGAATTATATTAAAAGCCAAGTATTGAACTATGGAGGATATCATGTGATATAGTAAATTAAAAACTAAGGAAAGGAATAATCAAAGATGGAAAAGGGGAAGCAAGAGAGAGTAGTAGTATTTCAACTTGTAAGAGTTCCAAGTTATAATAGGTGTCAACAGGATTTGAAATAAAAAAAGGATCATTTTAAGTTGTCAAGAAAAGAGAAAAAAGCATAATACTTGAGAGTGATGTCATTACGTATTTGGAGGATGAGTAGGGATAGTAGATTTTAAGGGCTTAAAATAATTTTTTAAAAAGATTTACTTATTTATTTATTCGTGATAGACAGAGAGAGAGTGAGAGAGAGAGAGAGGCAGAGACAAAGACAGAGGGAGAAGCAGGCTTCATGCCAGGAATCTGACGCCCGACTCAATCCCGGGACTCCAGGATCGCGCCCTGGGCCAAAGGCAGGCACTAAGCCACTGAGCCACCCAGGGTTCCCCTAAAAGAATTTTTATATAGAGGTATAAAAGGAAGTGTAGAGAATTTCCAGGAAGAATCATGAAGGCTGCTTAGAGAAAGCTGAATAGGACATTCTTTTCTCATTTTCTTCTTTCTCTTACTGCAGGCCTGGATGACAGTGCAATAGCTGGAGCTGTGGTTGCTATCTTAGACCAAAGAGTAACGTTGAAGATAAAACCAAGAACTAAGGAAGGTAGAACAGAAAGATAAAGCTTGGATTTTTGGAGGCGCTGTGGTTCTACTCTATGGGCCCTAGATTTCAAGCTCAGCTTCTTTTATGTAAAAGAAAATTTAATTGTCATGTTTAAGGAAATATTTTTTTATTTATCTTTTACACCTGAACTTAACCATCTCACAGAGACTGATGCTCTATCTCTAGGGCTCTTAAATTTCTAGAGCATCAATAGTGAACTTCTAAAAGGAAAGACATAGGGAAACTACACTTTGATGATTTGATGATTTTTTTCTTTCACTGTTAGTGAAAGAAAAAATATATATATATGTGGTCTTGAAGAAAGATTGTATGTGAAGACAGACTGGTGATATTCTGAAGCACATGAGCTAGGTTACATGTGGCAACAAACACCACAATTTCAGTGACTTAAAATCAACATGGATGATTGGGTGCTCTTTTCCAGGTAGTCTCTCCATATCATACGATGTCTGCTTTGCACAGAAGGGAAAGAATGGGCTAGACAGTTGGGCACCAGTGTTTATTGCTGATGACACATAATCTCCCCTCACATTTCATTTGTCAGACCATGACTGACCTTAAGGGGTAGGAAAATATAGTCTTCATCATACCCAGAAGTAGAAGAGAAGTAGAGATTGGGATTAGCTATATCTACTACCCTATGAAAATGTAAAAGAATCTATGTGAAAACATTTAATGCACAATAAAAATGCTTTTACCTTTCAGTTACAAAATTTGCCTATAATTACAGCAGTGTCTCCTTATCTGCAGTTTTGCTTTCCACAGTTTCAGTTACCACAATTGACCACAGTCTTGAAGCAGATCATCCTTCTGATGTATCCCCAGAAGATCAGTAGTGGTCTAATGCTACATCATACCCATGCTAATCACCTCACTTCACCTCATCATGTAGGCATGTTACTATCTCACATCAGCATAAGAAAGGTGAGTATAGTACAATAAGATATTTTGAGAGACAGAAACCACATTCATGTAACTTTTATTACAGTATGTTGCTATAAGTTTTTCCATTTTATTTTTGTTGGCCTCTTACTGTACCTAATTTATAAAGTACACTTTATCATAGATGTGTATGTATGGGAAGAATTATAGCATATATAGGGTTTGGTACGATTTGTGTTTTCAGGCATCCACTGGGGGTCTTGCAATGTGTCCCCTACAGATATGGGGGGTTACTGTAATTAAATTTTTTAAGAAAGGTTTTCTGCCATAAAGAAAAAGATAAAAGATTTCCAGATAAGAATTTCTACAGGACTAATCTCTCTTGGCAGGTATAAGGCAATTTGAGGAATAACAAGTCTCTTTGCCTGAGAAGAAGATGAGCATTAAATTCTAAGGATTCACAGGGACCTATGTGTTTTGTTCTTTCATTCATTTAGCAGACATGGATTTGGCATCTTTAAGTACAGTTCACATAAGACTTATGGAAACTAGAGCATAGGGAAAAGGACACAGGGTATGAGAAGGGAAATGGACATAATCCTAATTATTTCTAGAATTCTCTCATAATTTCATTCAGAATATAGCAACTATATTACAGCCTTCAAATACATTTAAGCTATCCGATGCTTCTTGGAAACTAATTACATCATCATGACTAAAATATTGCAGTTCCCATTTGGGGAATTTTTAAAGTAATATTTAAATAAACAAATTAGAGTTCTCTGTGGATGGGATCCTGAGAAGACTTCCCTGACCAGATGATGCTAGTTAACTACATAAACATTTCAAACATTTCCTAGCAATAACACAACAATGTGGCTATTTTTCACAAAACACAAGATTCACTGGCATTTTAATCCAAGAGTCATCAATTTCATTCCTTTTGTTTCCTGAAAATGGTAGTTATTGAATTGCTCTAAGTAGCAGAATCTCTTATGACAGAATCAGAGCATCTTTTAAAAGAATAAATTGAGGGATCCCTGGGTGGTGCAGCGGTTTGGCGCCTGCCTTTGGCCCAGGGCACGATCCTGGAGACCCGGGATCGAATCCCACATCAGGCTCCCGGTGCATGAAGCCTGCTTCTCCCTCTGCCTATGTCTCTGCCTCTCTCTCTCTCTGTGACTATCATAAATAAATAAAATAAATAAAAGTTAAAAAAAATAAAGCTACTGGAGGCTCTAGAAAAAAGCATAAAGGATTCAAGAGACTTCATGACTGCATAATTTAGATCTAATCAGGCCAAAATTAAAAATCAATTAAATGATTTGCAATCCAAACGGGAGGTCCTAACGATGAGAATTAACAAGGTAGAAGAATGAGTGAGCAACATAGAAGACAAGTTGATGGCAAGGAAGGAATTTGAGGAAAAAAGAGACAATTAAAAGATCATGAGGATAGGTTAAGGGAAATAAATGACAGCCTCAGGAGGAAAAATCTACCTTCAATTGGGGTTCCCGAGGGCGCCAAAAGGGACAGAGGTCCAGAAACTGTATTTGAACAAATCATAGCTGAGAACTTCCCTAATCTGGGAGAGGAAACAGGCATTCAGATCCAGGAGATAGAGAGGTTGCCCCCTAAAATCAATAAAAACCGTTCAACACCTGAATTTAATAGTGAAACTTGCAAATTCCAAAGATAAAGAGAAAATCCTAAAAGCAGCAAGAGACACGAGATCCCTAACATTTATGGGGAGAAGTATCAGAATAACAACAGACCTCTCCACAGAGACCTGGCAGGCCAGAAAGGACTGGCAGGATATATTCAGGGTCCTAAATAAGAAGAACATGCAACCAAGAATATTTTATCCAGCAAGGCTGTCATTCAGAATAGAAAGAGAGATAAAGAGCTTCCAAGATAGGCAGAAACTGAAAGAATATGTGACCACCAAACCAGCTCTGCAAGAAATATGAAGGAGAACTCTCAAAGAAAGAGGAAGCCTAAATAAATAATCCACAAGAACAGGGACTGAATAGGTAATATGATGACACTAAATTCATATCTTTCAATAGTAACTCTGAACGTGAATGGACTTAATGACCTGATCAAAAGGCGCAGGGTTTCAGACTGGATAAAAAAGCAAGACACATCTATTTGCTGTCTACAAGAGACTCATTTTAGATGTAAGGACATCTACAGCCTGAAAATAAATGGTTGGAGAACCATTTACCATTCAAATGGTCCTCAAAAGAAAGCAGGGGTAGCCATCCTTACATCAGATAAATTAAAGTTTATCCCAAAGACTGTAGTAAGAGATGAAGAGGGACATTATATCATACTTAAAGGATCTATCCAACAAGAAGACCTAACAATCATGAATATATATGCCCCGAGTGTGGGAGCTGCCAAGTATATCAATCAATTAATTACCAAAGTTAAGACTTACTTAGATAATAACACACTTCTACTTGGTGGTTTGAACACAGCGCTTTATATAATCGACAGATCTTCTAAGCACATTTCCAAAGAAACAAGAGCTTTAAATGATACACTGGGCCAGATGGATTTCGCAGATATCTACAGAACTTTACATCCAAACGCAACTGAATACACATTCTTCTCAAGTACACATGGGACTTTCTCTGGAATACACTACCTACTGGGTCAGAAATCAGGTCTCAACTGTTACCAAAAGATTGGGATTGTCCCCTGCATATTTTCAGACCATAATGCTTTGAAACTAGAACTAAATCACAAGAAGTTTTGGATTGACTCTCTTTGAGTGACAGTAAGACAGGGCATCTGCCAACTCAAGTTTTAAAGGATTTCAAACACATGTAGGTTAAGGACCATCCTGCTAAAAGATGAAAGGGTCAACCAGGAAATTAGAGAAGAATTAAAAAGATTCATGGAAACTAATGAGAATGAAGATACAACTGTTCAAAATCTTTGGGATACAGCAAAAGAAGTCCTGAGGGGGAAATACATCCCAAAACAAGCATCCATCCACAAATTGGAAAGAACTCAAATACAAAAGCTAACCTTCCACCTAAGGGTGCTGGAGAAACAGCAAATAGATCCTACACCTAGCAGAGGAAGAGAATTAATAAAGATTCAGCAGAACTCAATGAAATAGAGACCAGAAGAACTGTAGAACAGATCAACAAAACCAGGAGTTGGTTCTTTGAAAGAAGTAATAAGCCAGGCTTATTAAAAAAATGAGAGAAAAGACTCAAATTAATAAAATCATGAATGAAAAAGGAGAGATCACCAACAATACCAAGGAAATAAAATGATCTTAAAAACATATTATGAGCAGCTATATGCCAATAAATTAGGCAATCTAGAAGAAATGGACACATTTCTGGAAAACCACAAACTATCAAAACTGGAACAGGAAGAAATAAAAAACCTTAACAGGCCGATAACCAGGGGGGTATTTGAAACAGTCATCAAAAACCTCCCAAGATACAAAAGTCCAGGGCCAGATGGCTTCCCAGGGGAATTCTATCAAACGTTTAGAGAAGAAACAATACCTATTTACTAAAGCTTTCCAAAAGATAGAAAGGGACGGAATACTTCCAAACTTGTTTTATGAGGCCAGCATCACTTTAATTCCAAAACCAGACAAAGACCCCACCAAAAAGGAGAATTATAGACCAATATCCCCGATGAACACAGATGCAAAAATTTTCAACAAGATACTAGCCAGTAGGATCCAACAATACATTAAGAAGATTATTCACCATGACCAAGTGGGATTTATCCCCGGGATGCAAGGCTGGTTCAACACTCGTAAAGCAATCAACGTGATAGACATATCAACAAGATAAAAAACGAGAATGATATCCTTTCAATAGATAGAGAGAAAGCATTTGACAAAATACAGCATCCATTCCTGATCAAAACTCTTCAGAGTGTAGGGATAGAGGGAATATTCTTCAGCATCTTAAAAGCCATCTACAAAAATCCCATAGCAAATATCATTCTTCATGGGGAAACACTGGGAGCCTTCCCCTAAGTTCAGGAACACGACAGGGATGTCCACTCTCACCACTGCTATTCAACATAGTACTGGAAGTCCTAGCCTCAGCAATCGGGCAACAAAAAGAAATCAAAGGCATTCAAATTGGCAAAGAAGAAGTCAAACTCTCCCTCTTCGCCGATGACGTGATACTGTACATAGAAGACACAAAAGACTCCACCCCAAGATTGCTAGAACTCATACAGTAATTCGGCAGTGCGGCAGGGTACAAAATCAGTGCCCAGAAATCAGTGGCATTTCTATACACTCACAATGAGACTGAAGAAAGAGAAATTAAGGAGGCAACCCCATTTACAATTGCACCCAAAAGCATATGATACCTAGGAATAAACCTAACCAAAGAGGGAAAGGATCTATACCCTAAAAACTACAGAACACTTCTGAAAGAAATTGAGGAAGACACAAAGAGATGGAAAAATATTCCATGCTCATGGATTGGAAGAATTAATAGTGTGAAAATGTCAATGCTACCCAGAGCAATTTACACATTTAATGCAATCACTGTCAAAATACCATGGACTTTCTTCAGAGTTGGAACAAATCATCTTAAAATTTGTGTGCAATCAGAAAAGACCCTGAAGGCCAGGGGAATATTGAAAAAGAAAACCAGTGCCAGGGGCATCACAATCCCAGATTTCAAGTTGTACTACAAAGCTGTGATCATCAAGACAGTATGGTACTGGCACAAAAACAGACACATAGATCAATGGAACAGAATCCAGAAGTGGACCTTTATGGTTAACTAATATTCAACAAAGCAGGAAATACTATCCACTGGAAAAAAGAGAGTCTCTTCAATTAATGGTGGTGGGAGAATTGGACATCCTCATGCAGAAGAATGAAACTAGACCATTCTCTTACACCATACACAAAGATAAACTCAAAATGCATAAAAGATCTAAATGTGAGACAAGATTCCATCAAAATCCTAGAGGAGAACTCAGGCAACACCATTTTTGAACTTGGCCACAGCAACCTCTTGCAAGACACATCTACAAAGGCAAGAGAAACAAAAGCAAAAATGAATTATTGGGACTTCATCAAGATAAAAAGCTTCTGCACAGCAAAGGATACAGTCAACAAAACTCAAAGACAACCTACAGAATGGGAGAAGATATTTGCAAATGACCTATCAGATAAAGGGCTAGTTTCCAAGATCTATAAAGAACTTATTAAACTCAACACCAAAGAAACAAACAATCCAATCATGAAATGGGCAAAAGACATGAAGAGAAATCTCACAGAGGAAGACATAGACATGGCCAACACGCACATGAGAAAATGCTCTGCATCACTTGCCATCAGGGAAATACAAATCAAAACCACAATGAGATCCCACCTCACACCAGTGAGAATGGGGAAAATTAACAAGACAAGAAACAGCAAATGTTGCAGAGGAAGTGGAGAAAGGGGAACCCTCTTGCACTGTTGGTGGGAATGTGAACTGGTGCAGCCACTCTGGAGAACTGTGCAGAGGTTCTTCAAAGAGTTAAACTAGAACTGCCCTATGACCCAGCAATTGCAGTGCTGGGGATTTACCCCAAATATACAGATGCAGTGATTCGGCTGGACATCTGTCCCCCAGTGTATATAGCAGTAATGTCCACAATAGCAAAACTGTGGAAGGAGCCTCAGTGTCCATAGAAAGATGAATGGATAAAGTAGATGTGGTATATATACAATGGAATATTACTCAGCCATTAGAAACGACAAAGAACCACCATTTTCTTCAACATGGATGGAACTAGGGGGTACCATGCTGAGTGAAGTAAGTCAGAGAAGGACAAACATATGGTCTCATTCATTTGGGGAATATAAAAAATAGTGAAAGGGAATAAAGGGGAAGGAGAGAAAATGAGTGAAAATATCAGTGAGGGTGACAAAACATGAGAGACACCTAACTCTGGGAAATGAACAAGGGGTGGTGGAAGGGGAGGTGAGCAGAGGGTGGGGTGACTGGGTGAAGGGCACTGATGAGGGCACTTGACGGGATGAACACTGGGTGTTATGCTGTATGTTGGCTAATCGAACTCCAATAAAAAAAATACACACAAAAAAACATATAAATGGTAAAATATTTGTATCCAGAATATAGAAATAGCATAGTAACCATAACAAAAAATGAATGGAAGTTGAGATAATATGAGGAGTGTAACAAAGAAGCTAACTTTTGAGATCTTTCATTTGCCAAACAATGCTATGCCATGTTGTAGCAGAAACTGTTGGTGCTCCACCTGGATCCCCTCAGATCTCTAATGTTTTTTCCGTGAAATAACACCCTCGATCCTCTACCTGCAGCATCCCTTGAGCGGAGGACTCCCCTTGAGCTCCTGGCATTGCTCTGTCCCCTGTGTAGAGAGCTAGAAGTACCTGCGAGTTTATGGCCCCATTCCCCATACCCCAAAGTGAAAGCCAGTGACTGGTGCCCGGACATGCAACCTGTGCCTTGATCAGGACAACTCTGAGGTGATATGTACACCCCAGCTTGTGAAATCAGGCTGAGGCTACCCTCAGTGAGTAGACTTTGCATTTTGGCTTCTTTCCCCAAGTCTCTTGTTGGTTTCTCCCAGGATATAACCTCCTCAGTAATCTCTTGCACAAAAATCTTCATCTCAGGGTCTGTTTCTGAGAAATCCAGTAAAAGACAAAGACTGATCAGAGAATAGAAGAAAAATATGTGATATTTCTAACCAAATGATGCAGCAAAACTTCTGAAAATAGTAAGTTATAAAACATAAGAGTTAGAGTGAATTACACAGCACAAAAATAAATAATTTAAAGTTGATTTATGCATGAAGTCATGGAACATAAACAACTGAAATAAGTTTTGTTTATGGTTCAGAGCAGCTGATCCTCTTAATAATGAACTTGTTTTATGACCCACTAGAAAATACGTAAGTCCATTTGTTTGACTGATATAGATACTCATTTTATCTCAAAATCACAATGTTGATTATAGGAAATTTAGCTCTTCTTTCCCTTTATCTGTGGCCTCCATACTTTTTGTAATAAAAGTATCTTAAGTAACAAGAAAAAATACTTCATAAAACTGTAGTGGTGTCTGGGTGGCACAGTTGGTTGTCTGCCTTAGGCTCAGGTCATGACCTGGGTTCGAACCACACGTCCAGCTCCCTATTCAGTGGGGAGCCTGCTTCTCCCCCTGTCCCTCTCCCTGCTATGCTCTTTTTCTCTGTCAAATAAATAAATAAAATCCTTTTAAAAAATGATAAAATATTATTTCACAAAGTTAATGGAACCTTAATTTATTCATATTTGAGAAAATGCTGGCATATATTCATATAAACTCTTAAGTGTTGGCACTTGTGTAGTATTTGAATAAAAACCAAGAAGGAGCTTGGCAAAGGAGAATTCAGTATAGAATTGGGGCAAAAGTTATCCTAAATTGACAGAATCTAGTTGACTGAAGTCCTGAGGGCCAGCAAGGGTCAGCAGCATCAGTTCTCTGGCTTCAGCTAGTCTGGTGTTTAAGTGCTTAAAGGGGATTGAATCCTGCAAAGATGACTCAAGAATGTGTGCTAGGTCAATCTCTACTTTTGAAATAGCACTGAGTCTCACTATTGATGTAGTTAAGCTATTTCTTGGCCTGATAGAGATTGCTAGTTTTCACATCCCTTTGTTTCCTTAAAATCCTTAGCTACTGAATTTTTTGCATTTCTTTATAATTCCAATGCCTCTAGTAAGTTCTGCAAGAAATTTTCTTGGGCAGATAGAGCCAGTGGGTATAGACCATGAAGATAGCTGGGGCCTTAAAAATGGTTTTTCTTGTGTCCTGGAAGCTATGTTTCTTTTTGGGGGGGGACCCCTAACTACTCTCAGAGAAATGCTTACTTACCTTTACCAGTTTATTAAAAATATAACAATACAAAGATGAAGAAATACCACAGGCAAGGTCTGGGAAGGTCTTAGGTCAGGAACTTCTGTCCCTGTGGAATTAGGGTGTGCCACCTCTGGTATGGATGTGTTCACCAGCCTGGAAACTCACCATAGGGTCTCTATACTACTGAGGTTTTTATGGAGGCTTCTTCACATAGACATAATTAATTATTAACTTCATTTCTAGCCTCCTCACTTCTGTGGAGGAGGAGGGGTGGAACTCAAAGAGCCAAGTTCCTAATCAGGGCTTGGTCTTTCCGGTGACCAGCCCTCATCCAGGAACCCACCCAGAGTTACCTCAATAGAACAAAAGATGCTCTCCTAGGACTTAGGAATTTACAAGAGTCTTAGGAGCCCTGTGTCAGGAACTGGGGCAGAGACCAATATAAATATTCTCTAGTATCTCATAGTGTTCTTCAAGAAATTTGTCTATTGTATCTAAAGTGTCTAATTTGTTGGCATTATTATTCCTAATATTCTCTTAATTATCCTTTCAATATCTGTACGATTTGTATGGAAAACTTTTCTTTCAGTTCTGATATTGCTAATTTGGATTTAATCTTTTATTTTTCTTAATTAATCCAGAATTTCATCACTTGTTATCTTTTCAAAAAATCATTTTTGACTGTTAATTTTCTTTATTTTTATCTTTTTTTATGTCATTGATTTCTGCTCTTTATTATTTCCTTTTGTCCAATACTTGGATTAAGTTTGCTCTTCTTTTTCTAGTTTATTGAGTTGTAGTCCTTTTTTCCCAAGCTTTCATTTAAATTCCAGTTAGGTAACATACAGTGTAATATTAACTTCACTAGAATTTAGTGTTTCATCACTTAGATACAATACCCAGTGTTCATCATGAGTGCCTCCTTAATCCCCCTCACCTATTTCACCCATTCCCCTGCCCGGCTCCTCTCCACTAACCCTCAGTTTTCTCTCTATAGTTAAGAGTCTGATTTCTGGTTTTCCTCTCTAATTCCCCCCTCACCACCACCCCTTAAGCAAAGTAAGTCAGAGAAAGACAAATACTACATGATTTCACTCATATGTGAAATTTGAGTTGCAGTCTTAAGTCATTGATTTCTAATACAGGCAATAAGATTTAAATTTTCCTCTAAGAACTATTTAATTGTCTCCTGAAATTTTTATATATAGTATTTTTATTATCATTCATTTCAAAATATTTATACTTCCCTTACAATTCCTTATCTGACCCATGGATTATTTAGAAATGTGTTGTTCAATTTCCAAATACTTAGGGTTTTTACTAAATATCTCATGTATACTTCACAGTTGTCAGGTGTTCTGTAAATATAAATTAGACCATGGTAGAAGATTGTGTTGTTTAGATTTTCTATGTTCTTACTTTTTCTTTCTGTTTCTTTCTTTCTCTCTCTCTCTCTCTCTTGATTTAAATGTTTTATCATTTCCTGAGAGAAGTGTTTGTAAGTTTTTTGTATTTTTTAAGATTTATTTATTTTAGAGAGGGGGCAGTGAGTGAGCAGGGGGAAGAGGCAAAGGGAAGGGAGAGAGAGAATCTCAAGCAGACTCCCCACTGAGTGCAGAGTTTGAGGCCGGGCTCCATCTTATGTCCCTGAGATCATGACCTGAGCTGAAACCAAGAGTCCCCCACAACCAACTGAGCCACCCAAGTGCCCCAGTTTTGAGGTTTTCTAACTTTGACTATGTTGTCTATTTCTCTCTTTACACCTATAATTCTGTGTGCCTTTGAGCACACAGAATCCCCAAATAGGGTTATTGGGGACCCCTGGGTAGCTCAGCGGTTAAGCATCTGCCTTTGGCCCAGGTATAATCCTGGGGTCCTGGGATCGAGTCCCACATCAGGCTCCCTGCATGGAGCCTGCTTCTCCCTCTGCCTGTGTCTCTGCCACTCTCTCTGTGTCTCTTGTGAACAAATAAATAAAATCTTAAAAAAAAATAAAAAGAAAATACTACAGTAATAGTAATGATAATAACAACGAGTATTTATTGAAAAGACAAAAAGCTCAAATTGCCAAGCTGTGGCACTGAATCAGTATAGGAAGCATGGGAAAATTCAGAGATAATAACGCTGGCAAGTCTATGGTGCACTGATTGCATTATAGTCATGAGCTCAGGTAACCTTTCCAACAAAACAAAGATTTAGGAACTATTACTATCCCAACTATATAGATGGGGGAATTGAATTTAAAGAGCAGTTTTGAACTCAGATTTTGGCTATAGAGCCTATAGTCCTAACCACTGTATGTTCTTGCCTTCCTCAACTTGAGCTTGAGTGACTGAAAGATTGATTATGTCAAATAACATAGATGTATAATTCAAGCCAGTTAATAGTTTTGGGTGGTTGTCAAAGTCAAGAGTTTGTATTTAGACATATGTAATCTGGGTTGCATACAAAGAGAAAGGCAGAGGCATAGGAAGAGGGAGAAGCAGGCTCCATGCAGGGAGCCTGACATGGGACTCAATCCCGGGTCTCCAGAATCATCCCCTGGGCCAAAGGTGGCACTAAACCACTGAGCCACCTGGGCTGCCCAGCATTTTCTTATAAATTAAAATTATACTATACTAGAATAAATCTAATAAAGTCTTCTTCAATTTTCTTCAGCTTTGCAAATTAGAAAAAAATTAATATCGAAAATTAAAGAATTTGAAAATGTTTTAGTTACAGCGAGAAAGTGGTAGTTTGCCTAAATTCATTCTATGAGACTTCAGACAATGTTAGTATGAGAGACACAAATGTGAGATGTAAAAAGTGCATTAGCAAAAGCATTTAAGACATTGCTATGGGGATATTTCATGCTGTTTTGATAATGGGATTTTCTTAGTACGATAATTAAATTTACACTGAGATGTGATGTGAGACCACCATGGTTTAGGGAGGATTATGAGTTTTACAGATTAAATAGAAATGACTCAGTAACCTAACTAATGAAATAAGTACATATTTTGCACCACAGTACCCCAACTGAATATAAATATCATTTAAATAAGAAAAGATACCAAGTTGCAACTTGCTCATTTTCCATCTGAAAAAATTGGCTGGGCAGCTATTTTTTTTTTAAAAAATGAGTTTGTTAAACAAAAAGTAACATTGATGTATTTCCTTTATTTCTTTATGAAAGTACTTATAAGTTCATCTTGGTCACCTAAAAACAGTGATTCTCAAGGCCTGCCTGCACATAACAATTACCTAGATAGTGTTTTAAAATCCAAGTGCCACACCCCAGATCAATTAAATCAGGATTTCTAGGACTGAGACATAGGCATCAAGATTTTTAAAAGTCCCCAGGTGATTTCAAAATGGCAGCCAGCAAATTAACAGCTGCCTTTTCAGTACCTTATGAGCCTTCTTTTACCCTTGTGAGTGGTTACTGATCTGCAATTTGGAAAATATCCTAGATGAATCACAAAAAGAAGTAGTCATTGTAAATTACCAAAAAATAGTAGCTGTCAAGGTGATTAATTTAAAAAAGAAGAAGAGAACAGCTGCTTTAAGTGGTAATTATCAAAACTGAAGTAGTCTGGATAATTCTTGGGAAAGCAAAAGTCAAAAGAAATTGACTTTAAGTGGATTTCTATGAATAAGGAAAGAGTACATGTTTGATGCATAAAGGACTTGTATCAAATTCCAGTTGTGCCACCTTAACTGTAAATAAGACAAATCACTAGACTTCTGAGCCTCCATTTCTTCATCTATGAAAGAGTCTCTTGTTTTCTTATGGGGATTTTATGAAAATAGGCACCTTGTGTGGATTCTTGTACTATAGTGGATACTCAACAAAGGTGATTTCCAATTTTTCTTTTATTCCACACCTGTGCCCTCCCTATATTCTATTCCCTGTTACTTGTTAATTGAGTATATTCAATTTAAACTAACCCACCAATGATCAGAGTGGGCCATTTGAAATCTGTCCCTTAGATGCAGCCTGACTGATAACTATGGGAGACTGGTTTCTGATGGCCATCTCTAATATTCAAGCCACCTATGCCACCTATGATCTGGAAATCAGATGAAAGCCAGCTGAGACTTTCTTCAGAATTCCCAAAGTGTGTTCTTAGAACTCTAATGTCTCACAAAATGTACTTGGTGTACCACACACACACAAAACGTTTATAATAAAAATTTTAAAAAGCTAAGGAAGCAATATACTGTGGTCCCCTCTTACAGTTGCCCAACAAAACGTAGCATACTAAAGCTTCAGAGAAGTTCTATAGTAGAGATATGCTTTTAACCCATAATATCCTAAATTTGTTGACTACCCTCCCTGCAGAAGCATCAAATAACTAAAGCTGTTATTTATAAAGCCAAGTCCAAGGAGCACAACCTGAGAAATACTGCTTAATAAAAATTATTGATGACTAGTCAAAAGCCAGAAAACTCATTTTAACTTGCTCCCTCATGTCATTAGAGAATAGCCCATCCCCAGCCAACTCCAATGAAGGGACAAAGTCTAAAAGCTGTGGGGGAAGTTTTAAAGTAGATTCTGAGATGAAATGTTAAAGTAGAGATTCAGTTAGAGTTAAAGTGTAATCAAGACTGTGGCTACTTGTGCTATTGAATTTTTCTTATGACTTTAAAGTATCACAGGTAAATATAGGATCTAGTGTGTTACACAGCGTGACAACTCCTATATGGCAAAAATTATACAACTGAATTCACTGTTTTCTCATTTTGTAATCTAAAAATAAATACAAAACACAGTGTAAAAGAGAGGAGATAGGATCTAAAAAGGAATGGAATGTTTACACAAATCCTACCAAATATGATAAAATGTGTTAGGGTTGCCAGACAAAATGCAGGACACCAATTTAAATTTTAGATAAACAATGAATATTTTTGTCAAAATATGCATTCCAGACATACTAAAAAAGTATTCATTGTTTATCTGAAATTCAGATTTAACTAGGCGTTCTCTTTTTTTTTTACTTGTTAAATCTGGCAACCTGAGTGTGCTAAATATCTAAACTGCGTTGAAAATAACATACATGGAATATAAGCAATGAAAATCAATGATTTTTTGGCTTTCAAATATTGACACGCCACAATTAAAAAGGGAAAGAAACTTTGATTTTTTTGCAAACAGATAATAAAAATGAGGATATGTGTAGGAATTTAAAATAGTTTATTTGGCAATGACTTAGGATGGCAATACTTACGGACAAAAATGTACAACTCATCAGCAAATAAATTTTGCAGGAACTGTTTTGAGAAATGAAGACTAATACTATGAGAAATAGCTACAAAGGCCTACTTTAAACTGCATTTTTTAAAAATCATAAACCTATAAACAGCTTTTATTTGAATGAATGCAAAATACCTGAGCATAAAACTAAAGACAAGTCAAGGAAGACTTTCACATTAAAAAAGAAAACATGAACTTCATTATAATTGAGTCAACATTTGAGAATTGCCCTGTCAAAAAGATGCTTTTAAAAATAAAAAAGGAGTGGAGGCAGGAGGGTGGCTCAGTCAAGCATCGACTTTTGATTTCAGCTCAGGTCATGATCTGAGTCATGAGATCTCTTCCTCTGCCCTTCTGCACCCCCCTAACTCCCAACTGGCACACACTCTGTAAATAAAAAATAAATAGGGATCCCTGGGTGGCGCAGCGGTTTGGCGCCTGCCTTTGGCCCAGGGCGCGATCCTGGAGACCGGAATTGAATCCCACGTCAGGCTCCCAGTGCATGGAGCCTGCTTCTCCCTCTGCCTATGTCTCTGCCTCTCTCTCTCTCTCTGTGACTATCATAAATAAATTAAAAAATAAATAAATAAAAATAAAAAATAAATAAATAAAATCTTAAAATATAAAATAAAATTTAAAAATAAAAATAAAAAGGAGCTAAATGTATACCTGCATTGTGAATTAATTCATTATAAACATAACAGATTTTTTCCTTTTATTAAATTAGCAAGATATAAAGTAATGAGAAATTTTTTGAAAACTAAATTATATCAATTGCCGTGATTGGCATTTTATATCAATATTTATATTCAGATTTATACCAACAAAATTTTATAATATCTAATTAATGGGGGAAAACAGAAATGCAGAATATAACTGACGATTTGTTTTGTCCTTGTTAGAAAAGATCATTTTTAAATAATCAAAATTAAATTGTTTCTTAATAGTTCTTAAGCAAATGCCTCCTCCACATACACCACCACCACCAAGTTCTTTCTCCTTTTGGTTCCACAGTTAAACCTAATGATCCTTATGTACAATAAATATCACCTTAATAAAACCAACAAATGTGTTTCATTTTTTTTACTTTTTTCATAAATTCACTAGATCAAATAACTGTGATTTCATCTTTTTCAGTAGTTTGCTCAAGATTAAATACCAATTTTATATTCTAATAATGATATTTTACTAAATTTTTCAATAAATAGAGAAGATTAGCAAAAGATTTTTAACCTTTCTAACCACATAAATCTATCAAATGTGAATGATTGGTCTTCTTATTCATTGAACCATCTTTTTTTTTTTTTATGATAGTTACACAGAGAGAGGCAGAGACAGGCAGAGGGAGAAGCAGGCTCCATGCACCGGGAGCCCGACGTGGGATTCAATCCCAGGTCTCCAGGATCGCACCCTGGGCCAAAGGCCGGCGCCAAACCGCTGCGCCACCCAGGGATCCTGAACCATCTTTGTTTTATTTGTTTTTCATAGTTGATTATTTAATGAATAAGCTAAATTTACCCTAAGAACATTTTCTTTTGCTTCAAACATCTTTTTTGAACCAACATGCAGTGCTTCTCAATAAGGATTGCTTTTGGACATTAATCAGAAACATTTATACCATTTCTGAAAAAGTTTCATATTATAGAAATCAGTTCTTGCCACATCTCCAGAAAAGCTTCTTATAGTATATAAGAATATGAGGTAAGAAGGAGGTGTTGAGTTGTCCTGATCTGCCTAATTGCCTAAGTGGGAAGAATTTAATAAACCCAGAGTTATCCTACTAAATTTCATTCGTTCTTACAGTAAAGGCTACAGGAAGAAGATGGGACTTTTGCCATGTGTTGTGTACTCCACGGTGACACAAAACTACAGCCTGCCCCTGGCCAGGTTGCAACCCTCATTTTTGACATTTTTGTTGGCCTCAGAGTATTACCTGCAACATTTGTTCCTGTGTTGGAAATCCATGATTTTGTAGCTCAGAACTAAAAAGTGGGTTTTTGACTCCTCAAACTCATAGATTGGAAGCATTCAGGAGAGATCACTTATGCTACCGCCCCAGGGCCTGAGAACCTAATTTATCATAAATTCATGGTGTATCTGATCCAAGCCTATCTAGCAATACATGTGCTTTGTCATTCTGTCTGAGTTGTAGACTCTTTGAAATCAAGGTCTGCAAATGGTTCTTATTTTTCATAGCCCCAGAGCAACTGACTTCACAGTTGTTAGGAACTCAGTAAACATTCAGAGACGAAGATTAAGAAATTAAACACATCTTTCTTCTGTTTAGCACTAGGATCTTCTTCCAGCCCTGGCCATTTTCCTGGGCTTTCCTTCCCTCCTTGCAACAGGATCCAGGAATTCAAACTACTTTCTTTTTCTTTTTCTTTTTTTTAATTTTTATTTATTTATGATAGTCACAGAGAGAGAGAGAGAGAGAGAGAGAGAGAGGCAGAGACAGGAGGAGGGAGAAGTAGGCTCCATGCCGGGAGTCCGAAGCGGGACTGATCCTGGGACTCGGATGGCTCCCTGGGCCAAAGGCAGGTGCCAAACCGCTGAGCCACCCAAGGATCCCGGGAATAGAGAATCTTAAGCAGACTCCATGCTGAACACAGAGATCTATGATCTTGAGATCATGACATGAGCAAACACCAAGAGTTGGATGTTAAACTGACTACACCACCCAGGTGCCCCAGTGACCTACATTTTATGCAAACTATAAGCTACATAATATGGTCTCCAAAAAAGATGTTCCAAATGACATTTCCTGTCATTTTTTGCACTATTCACTTTTTCACACATATTATAAAAGTAAACTTCAGTCAAAAGAGGTAGCTAGGGAATCCCTGGGTGGCTCAGCGGTTTAGCGCCTGCCTTTGGCCCAGGGCGCAATCCTGGAGTCCTGGGATCGAGTCCCACATCGGGCTCCTGCATGGAGCCTGCTTCTCCCTCCTCCTGTGTCTCTGCCTCTCTCTCTCTCTCTCTGTCTACAACAAATAAATAAATCTTAAAAAAAAAAAAAGAGTCTCTAAAAAAAAAAAAGAGGTAGCTAATGTCAAATTATGAAATAGAAGAATGGAAGTTGTACAGATGAGCCGGACCATACAAAGCCAAAGCAAAATGTGGGAGAGGATTCCACTTCATTCTGGACCTTCTATACAGACAAAAAAGCATTCTGATTGTTAGCTGCCTTCTTAAAAGTAAAGTCAATAGACATATTCCAAGGATAATAGATAATAATGATGTCTTGAGGAGATAACTGGAAACAATCTCTGAGTAATACAAGTTTTGCAAGACATTTTGAAGATACTAAACAAACAAATGCCAAATGTTATACCTGCAAAACACTAATTGTAAATAGCCTGTAAAAATACTAATTGTAAATAGCCTATAAAATTTAATTTAAAAATTTATCCAAGAGAGATCAAGGCAAGGAATATCCATGTATCCATTAAGTGTTCTTCAAGTCAATACCCAAAGATTATTGACTAAGGGAAGGGTAGACCTACTCAGGTTAGAGCCACATCAGCTGAAACTGCTAACACTCTATTTTCCCTTAGCTCTCCTGCATCACAGATGACCTTTTGAATTGTCTACTAAAATTTCCTTTAGGGAATTCATATTATGCCCTCCCCTTCTTAGAGTAGGACACAAAGACAGGTTTCAGAACTTCTGCATAATTAACTTCTGAATCATTTTTTCTCACACTTTTGTGAGCTTTTTTCTATTCAAAGGAGAAAATTGATTGCTAATATGGCATTTTGTTTCGATTATATGTTAAACTTCAGCTTTGATAGAAAAATAATGGTCTGTCATATGGACATTTTTTGCACTGTAATTTTTTTCATCATTTTATGACAATTGACATCTGACAGAAAATGGTAAATAAGTTAAATTTTAAGTTTAAGATAACTTAAAAGGCAAAAAAAGGCCCACTTCATTAGTAATCTAAGAATTAAAGTATTAATTGATTACTTAGATTATTTTACATGCTTTTTAAAATTCATAAGATTAAGACAAGTCTGCTTTAACAGGGTTTAGAAAATCTTTCAAATACATTAACTCATATACTCTTTTTTTGAAAGATTTTATTTATTTATTTGAAGGAAAGAGAGCATGAGCAAAGAAGGGCAGAGGAAGAGGAAAGAGAGAACCTGAAGCAGACTCTGCACTGGGCACAAAGCCCAATGGAGGTGGGGGCTTATACCCATAACTGTGAGATTATGACCTGAGCCAAAACCAAGAGACAGACACTTAATTGACTGAGCCACCCAGGTGCCCCTAACTCATATACTATTAATTTTCTGTTCATTCAATCTGTAAACAGGGTTTGCTTCCAGAATTATTTACATGATTTGTTGACTTTAAAAACTCCTATTACAGTACAGATCATTAAAATATTAACCTATGTCTATTCAAGCAATAATAAAATTTAAATAGAAATGGGTTAAATCATGTTTGTTAATTCTTCTGTTTATTATACATGTTTATGGTTTTCAAGCCCTTTTTGAGCAAAAAAGATCAATACTTTAAGAGTCAAGTATGCTAGAAACAATGTATGAGAAGAAATTTTATTTATACTTAGTTTTCTGAGTATTATTATAGACTTTCTACCATAGTAGAATACCATCATCACGTGATACCACTCAATTTTGTTTTAGAAAAGCTGTTATACTTTAGATATGTAGATCTATGCAAAGTAAGCAGTGACAGAGGTGGACAGATTCTGTAAGAAAAGTCCAAGGGGGCTCCCTTTCAACGTCAAGTTCTCAGACAGTGTAAAAGCACCAAAAATGAAAGAAAAGTTCACCCATGCCTACTACCCAACCACCACCCTCCCCCTGTGCCCCTATGTCTTTCCATCCCTCATTCAGCTCTACATGAACAGTCAGGAAACAGTCTGTGCATTTTGAAATCCTATCTCATACCCCCTGACACCCCTGTTCCCACTACTAGTTCTCTACTCCCATAGAACCCCTTACACTTTGATTTTATCTACATTTATTATACCACATGAAAAGTTGGCTCTTTTTTGTCTCTTTCATACTGTAACTGAAAGTCTCTTAAGGACAGGGACTAAAAAATTTTTTTTCTTAAGATTTTTTAATTTATTTATTCATGAGAGACAGAAAGAAAGAGAGGTAAAGACACAGACAGAGTGAGAAGCAGGCTCCCTGCAGGGAGCCCGATGCCGGACTCAATCCCAGGACCCCAGGATCACCACCTGAGCTGAAGGCAGACGCTCAACCACTGAGCCACCTGGGTGTCCCTTTTAATCAAAATGGTCCTACCAGCATAGGGCCTAGCATGTGGGAGGCATACAGTAAAATGTTTGATTTATTGAAATCTTACATAGTAGATACTGTTCTTGGCAGTGAGATTGCAGCACTGAACCAAAAAGCCTAGATCCTTGTTTTTATGAATCTCACATTCTAACAGGGGAAACAGATAATACACAGTAGAAAACTGTAAAAATTTTAAACAGGAATAAATACTATGAAGAAAAATAATGTAATATAATGAAATAATGTGTCTAAAACTTTAATGAGGAGAAAACAGTTCTCTAGGAGGGAAACTTCCAAGCAGAGGGAACAGCAAGTCGAAAGGCCATAACCTAGGAAGGAGTTTGATTTTATCAAGTAGCAAAACTACGAAGGCCCAGGGCACCTGACTGGCTCAGCTGGTGAAGGTTGCATCTCTTGATCTTAGGGTTGTGGGTTTGAGCCCTATGTTGGGTGTAGAGATTACTTAAAAATAGAATCTTTGTTTTAAAAAAGTTTTAAAAAGGGCTGTGGCCTCAGGAATAGTAAACACACAGAAGTGACACCATAGGAGACTGAAAATGTGAGCAAGAACCAATTCATAAGGGCCATCAGGGCAATATTAAGGATCTAGACTTTATTTTAAGTGTAATGGGGAGTCAAAAATTTTGAAGAGCAGAAAAGAATCACTTAGTCATGTTTTTATTTTATTCTTTTTAAGATTTTATTTATTTACTCATGAGACACACAGAGAGAGGCAGAGACATATCCAGGGAGAAAAGCAGGCTCCTTGCAGGGAGCCTGATGTGGGACTCGATCCCAGGACCCCAGGACCACACCATGAGCCAAAGGCAGACGCTCAACCACTGAGCCATCTAGGTGCCTCTAGTCATGTTTTTAAAGACTTACTTTGCCTACAATATAAAGAATGGACTAAAAAGGCCAGGAGGACCACCTAGTATAAATAATAAAATATAAACATTCTAATTTGGGCTGACATTTACAAAAACAGATAGGAACTACCATATTCCAGTACAAGATGCTATACCAAATTCTGCCCTGTTCAGAATGGAGACAGCAGTAGGGAAACCAAGCTTTATATATCTTAGTCTTCACTACCTCAAGATTATTGCAGTGGTAAAGCTGAAGAGGGTAAGAATTAGAAAGTAAGGATAATATTTGAAGAAAATCATAGATTTGCTGAGAGCTTGCCCCTCCCCCCTTTCTATAAGGAAGTGTGTCTGGAGGTGAGGGAGGTGTAAGGGTGAGGGTGGAGGTCTCATCACCAACTGAGAGAGAAGAATTCTAAGGAGACTGCCAGGGAAACAGCCTGGAAAACCTCAACTGGAAACCCATACCTGGGAAAGCCTCAGGCTGAGAGACTCTTGTTGGACAATTGCTTCACCACAAATTAAACAAAGGTGACTGCTTTGGACATGGCTCTTCATTAGACAGTGGACAAAGAATCATTTTACAAATATCAATTAAGGTCCTATTATATACATCAGGCACTGTTCTGGGAACTTGGAAGAGATCATTATCAACAAAACAAAGATCCCTGCACTCAAATCAATTAGACAAAAACATTTATACGAAATAAATATATACTACAGGAAATTATAAAAGCTAAGGAAAAAGAATAAAGCTGATGAGAAAGATGAAGGGGAAAAGGTAATATAAGAAGGATGAAGAGTAAAGGTGGTTTGAAATATTAAGTAGACATCTGGGGGCAGCCTGGGTTTAGCTCCACCTTCGGCCCAGGGCATGATCCCAGAGACACGGGATTGAGTCCCACGTCGCGCTCCCTGCATGGAGCCTGCTTCTCCCTCTGCCTGTGACTCTGCCTCTCTCTTTCTCTCTGTGTCTGTCATGAATAAATAAATAAAATCTTTTTTTAAAAAAAGACATCTGGAATTAATGGTGTAGTATATATTGGCTTATTGAATTTAAATTTAAAAATAATTTAAAAAAAAGAAATATTAAGTAGAGTAGTGGGACTTTAAAGCAAAGACTTAAAGGAGGTGATGGATGGGGATCCCTGGGTGGCTCAGCGGTTTAGCGCCTGCCTTTGGCCACGGGCATGATCCTGGAGGCCTGGGATTGAGTCCCACATCAGGTTCCCTGCACAGAGCCTGCTTCTCCCTCTGCCTGTGTCTGTTCCTCTCTCTCCCTCTCTCCAGGTATCTCATGAGTAAGTAAATAAAATCTTTTTTAAAAAATAAGTAAAGGAGGTGATGGGGTTAATTAACCAAGTGGTTATCTCAGGTGAGAGAAAACAGCTAGAGCAGTTGGTTCTAACTTGAGCATGTGTCCAAAACCTCTAGAGGCTTTAATATCATCCCCAAGTTTCTGATTCAGTGCCAGGGGAGGGGATGAGAATGTGCATTTCTGTAAGTTCTCACTTGATGTGGATGCTGCTGGTCCAGGACCTACACTTTGAGAATAATTAACTGAGTTAGACCTAGAACAAGTCCCCTGGGTAATAACATGCCAGAAGTGTTCAGATGCTTCCTTGTAAGGATTGCTCAGTGAAAGCTGGCCAGCTGGAGACATCCTGAAAAGATTTTTACCCTGAGGGCTGCCTTTCCAGGCTGTGGCCTGAGCAACAGAAAACCACAGGTGAAGAGAGAAATTTTGTGACCAACTGGACAAGATCACAGCTCAGCCTTGAAATTCTCACTTGACTCATTAAATTCACCCCTTTCTTCAGGTGCTACCTTCAGCTGCTACCTCCTCCAGTTATAAACTTATTTTCTGATTGGTGTTGTTATCATTTGACTTTAGCTATTTTTCTGTGAATTTCTTCATTGTTCTTCTCCCACAAAAAAAGTATATAATCCAACATTTATTTTCCTCTCTCATACCAGGGGTATAGAGCATTTGCAAATTAAAGTTGGACTGTGGCATCTGGGCAGCCCAGTCATTTAAGCATCTGACTCTCAATTTAAGCTCAGGTCATGAACTCATGAGTGGTAGGATCAAGCCCCACCTTGGGCCAGGCTCCATGCTCAGTGGAGAGTCTGCCTGAAGATTCTCTCCCTCTGCCCCTCCTCCCACCCGTGCACATGCACACCCTCTCTCACTCTAAAATAAATAAATAAATCTTTTTATTTAAAAAATAAAATTGCGCTATAATAAAAATTATGCCAAAACAGCTTAAACAATACAAAGAATCTTTTCCTGCCTTTGATCATTCCCTTCCTACTCTCTATAACTGTGCCAAATGTTCTTCTCACCCTTCATGATCCCTACCTCCTCCCCCTCAACAGATGACAATGTCTCCTCTTCAGAGAGAAGATACAGTCTATGACATATGAAAATCTTCAAGTTCCTCCCACTTTCCACCCTCCCCCAATGTGCTCACATATTCACAAGCTACACATTTATTTCCTTCACTTATCTTCGTTCCTCTGGTTTCAAATAAGATCATACAAAGTACTTAGGAAGATGTTTGACGGGATCCCTGGGTGGCGCAGTGGTTTGGCGCCTGCCTTTGGCCCAGAGCGTGATCCTGGAGACCCGGGATCGAATCCCACATCAGGCTCCCGGTGCATGGAACCTGCTTCTCCCTCTGCCTCTCTCTCTCTCTCTCTCTCTCTCTGTGTGTGACTATCATAAATAAATAAAAATTAAAAAAAAATTTTTAAAAAAAGGAAGATGTTTGACATAAATTAATGTGCTCAGGGCCATCCAGGTGGCTCAGTTGGTTAAGGGTCTGCCTTTGGATCAGGTCATAATCTCAGGGTCCTGGGATGGAGCCCCACATAGGGCTCCTTGCTGTGTAAGGAGGCTGCTTCTCCCTCTCCCATTCCTCCTGCTTGTGCTCTCTCTCTCTCTCTGTGTCAAATAAATAAATAAGATCTTTAAAACAAAACTGATGTATGTGCTCAAATAAGTTTGCTTTTTTTTCTTTGTTAATTACTTTTGAAAAATAGGTAAATGTGGGACACCTGGGTGGCTCAGTGGTTAAGCGTCTGCCTTCAGCTCAGGTCATGACCCTGGAGTCCCAGGATCCAGTTCCACATCAGGCTACCTGCATGGAGTCTGCTTCTCCCTCTGCCTGTGTCTCTGCCTCTCTCTCTGTCTCTCATGAATAAATGAATGAAATGAATACATAAATAAAATCTTTTTTAAAAAAAGAAAAGTAGATAAATGCATCATGAGTATAAAATTTTAGGATCTCTTTCCAAATGCTTTTCCCTATTTCTATTCCCAGAGATAACCACAGTTATCAGTTTCTTGTGTATTTTTCCAGAGATACTGGATGTATAAATAAGCAACTGTACTCATACATATTCTTTATGTTTTAAAAAGAGTAAAATACCATACATACTTGTTTACCCTCTGATTTTTCCCTTTAAAATATGTTTTAGAAATCTTATGTCAGAATATAAAGAGTTTATTTGTTCATTATAAGTATGCACAATAATTTATTTATCTATATGTATTGACGGACATATTCATTTCTTATACATGAAAATATATTCCTAAGATAAATTCTTAGAAATAGAATGATTGTATCAAACGTTACCACCACATTGTCTCCATGGGGTTGTACCAGTTTATGTAAGCAATGTATAAAAGAACATAATACTTTCCTCACTCTCAATCAACACAGAGTATTTTTCATTCATTATTCACTCAAATTTTTTTGACTATTATGAGCCAAATTTTGCACTAGGGCCAGGAGTTAAAGTTTCTGCTCTTACATAGCTTATATTCTAATGAGGAAAGGTGTAATAAACAAATAAATGACAATTAAGTTTATAGTTTAACTGTTCACTTTGCCTGAGAGCTTTAGTTCCCATGCTGCATAAGTACACCAGATTATGTTTGTTTTTAAAAAAATCAAATCTCTCAACCCAGACTTTCCATTTTTTTTACCTTTTGAAAAGCTTCTAAATTTTAAGTTTTTCATTAATAATCAAACCTCTTAAAGAAACACTTCATACTGACTTTCTCCAATTCTTCATCTTCTATTCATTCTTCAGTGCATTGCCTTCACCAATCCCTAGTGATTTTATAGATACACAGGGATTCAGCTAATAATAGATGAATTAAATTTCCAATCCAGATCTGCCTTCTAGATAATCCCATATCGGTTGTCTTATATGTTAGTCTCAGTGTGTTTGAAACTATTACTTTCACCGTGACCCTATCCTTTTCCCTCCTCACCAAACCTTTTCTTGTGTTTCCTCCATGTATACGATATCACCATCCAACTAGTTGCCCCTCATGGAACACAGGAATCATTCTAGCTGCTCCTTCTCCCTCAAACTTCACCACCCCCCAAATTAAGCTTTCAAACCCTATCATACACTAAAAAGGGTTTAAAACTGTTTTCTCTCCTCATCCCTTTGTTTCATTCCTTGGCTGGAGACTCATTGTCTTTCACCTAGCCTACTTAATAATCTCCTATCCTAGCCTCTACCCTTTACCTAATTCTGCTTCACATTCTCCAATGGCTCTGCATGGCCTTCAGCATTATGGTATATAAAACTCCAACTTCCTATCCAAGTTTTCAACCTAAACTGTTATATCCATTCAAACCATTCTCCTACCATACTTCTCCAGATATTGTATCTTTGCGTATTGTTTCCTCTCTCAAAAGGCCTTCACAGCAACCTACTCCCCTCCACCAACTACTGACCCAGGAAACTCTTCAAGCCTTAGTTTAAATTTAAATTCCAGTGTAAGGTCTTTTCTGGTCTTCTCTGGCAGAATTGCTGCAACCTTCCATGAATGATCATGGCTTTTTTCTTACATATTTACCAATGCATGTATCACATAGTACATTTCAGGTTATAAGTACTGGCTTCATCCTCAGGCTTCATGTGGTGGCAAAGGCATTTTAAGAGACCTAAACTTAAATAATCATGGCTTAATGTTCGGTGGAAAAAATAAAAAATTCCCCTTCTTGGGAACTCCTACAAAATTACTAAGATTCACTTGTCTTTGGATGCATGCTTACTACCAAACTCATCAATGTTAGTTACAATCATTGCCAAGGAGTTACAATTTTTATTATCAGTCAAGTTCTCAACAGGAAATAGATGATAAACTCAAATTTGGAGTAATTCAAAAAGAAATGATATACAAAGGGATGAATTATAAAGCTGTAATGTGGGTAGGGGAACCATACTATATACTGCTAGACACACTGTGTGTGCATCATGGCCAGGGAGGGACCTAGATGTCAGAGTCCCACGTGACCTGAATCCAGAAACAGTTCTCAATAACAATTTTCACCAATGCCACCTTGGCACACTGCACAGCTGTTGAGCAGCAGGCAGCTATTGCTCCTGTCTTGGTCACCACTTTCTGCTCAGCAGCCAGCCAGGGAAACTAGCTGCCATGTAGGAACCACAACCAGGCCCTGTAACCACCTCAGTGGGATCAATGGGCAACATCTTTGCAGAACTTGTGGTCTCAAGAAGGAGATATTTTTTAATAGCAGCAATATTGTTCATCATACTGAAACCTCCCTCAACCTCTACAGAACTAACAGCAATTATATTCAAAATTCTGCCTGAGATTTTTCCATAGTCGATATTTCTATTATCAATTCTCAGTAAATAAGAGGACAATTTTCAATAGTTGTCTTTTTTTTTTTTTTAATTTTTTTTTCATTTATTTATGATAGTCACACACAGAGAGAGAGAGAGGCAGAGACATAGGCAGAGGGAGAAGCAGGCTCCATGCACCGGGAGCCTGACGTGGGATTCGATCCCGGGTCTCCAGGATCGTGCCCTGGGCCAAAGGCAGGCGCCAAACCGCTGCGCCACCCAGGGATCCCTCAATAGTTGTCTTGATTGACTTGAGTTAATTTACTTATTTTAGAATGTATATTTTTAGATATAACACTTAATATAGTTTTTAATATTTTATTTGCCAACCGGTAGAGAACTTCAATATCAATATCTTTAATAATGAATATCCAATAAATATGGCTGTTAATGTCCCTACTATTATAAGAAAGAAAAGGTTTGGATACTTGGAAATTTTTTTTAAATGGCTACCATAATGCACTTATCTCATCATAGTGCAATGATCTGTATAACCTGATAGTGAGCTCTTTGAGAAAATGTTTAATGATATATTCATTTGTTTTAAATATTTATTTATTTAATTATTTATTTATTTTAAAGAGAGAAAGGGAGAGAAGCAACTCCCCCCACCCAAGCATGGAGCCCAACATGGGGCTCCATCTCATGACCCTGAGATCATGACCTGAGCTGAAATCAAGAGTTGGGTGCTTAACCAACTGAGCCACCCAGGCACCCCAAGATATTCGTCTTTATATCCAGAGTGCCAACTATAATGCTGAAACTAAATTAATTTTTGTCTTTTTTCCCCAACTACTGAGAAACAAGATAGTCCTTGATGGGATGGGCTGCATCTTTTATGCATATGTAACACATGTAGAACCTAACACACATTTCATTGCTTAATAAATTTTATCAACTGATGCTCAAAACATAGGAAACAAACCAGGAGGTTCAAGCATTGTGTTCTCCAATATTTTGTCATTCTGTTCAGATGACATTTCAAATGTGTTCTATGCTAAGTCACATCTAGGTAATATACACAAATCATCATTTAACCATGCCATATCCAAAATACCCAACAAACTCCTAATTTGTTTATAATGTTCTCCAGAATACATGACTTTATTAGTGTCAATTCCAAGTATATGCATTAAAATACTTCTAATCAGAGATAATAATAGCCACTTCTATTGTAGTAATCACATTAGGAGAAGAGTAGAAGTGTTTCAAGTTACTAAGAACTTGTAAGTCATATAAAGGGACACCTGAGTGGCTCAGTGGTTGAGCGTCTGCCTTTGGCTCAGGGTGTGATCCCAGAGTCCCAGAATCGAGCCCCGCATCAGGGTCTCTGCATGAAGCCTGCTTCTCCCTCTTCCTATGCCTCTGCCTTTCTCTTTGTATTTCTCATGAATAAATAAATAAATTCTTTTTTAAAAAGTCATATAAAAAGCTAGCCCAAAAATCTTGGAGAAGAGAAAAACTATTTGGTAGCAATTTCAGTATTCTTAGATGGAAGTTAAGTCAAAATATATGAAGAGAAGTTCTCCTTTCTTGTTATTCAGATATAGACAGAATTCTCATAATTATTTTCAGATTGAGTCTTAAGATGTTACTATCTTAACTCTGTGCTTCAATCTGTATCTTGGCATTTTAGGATAATTTACTGTGTAAAAGAAAGAAATATAAGACATAGCATTATGTAAAGCCAACTAAATAAAATGAAAATAGAAAGATACCCGTCTCATCTAACATTGTGACTACTTTATACCATATATTCACATAAGGCCAGTATATATTTAAGCTTAACATGTTTCAGTCAATTCCTGCCTATCTTATGCAAATTTAAAAGTTATGCTTTTCTTCATATTATGGTCAATACCCAGCAGACTGGAAGACCATATTGTGCTTAAGCAAAGCTCCAAGTCATGGCTCTATTCTATCTGTCTTGCGTTTCAGTGCTGAACATTCTATAATATTTTTTTCTATAATATTATTAATTGAAGATGACAAATCAATTACTCTCCACTGACAGCAATTAAGCACTACAATTAATCACTACACTATGTTACTAGATATACCGCTTTGTATATCAGCCCTAGCAAGCCAATGGTATCCAATCAGTGTCAGTATTAATCATTTGTTTTATTTATGATACTCAGTTAATCAAGGTAGCACTTACTATAAAGCTGTACTTTATAAAGTTTATAAAGCCTAAGTAAGGGAAGTCAAAAGAGAGAAAGTGAATTGAAGATGACAAGAGAAGAGAAATACTTCCAATTAAACATATTTACAAAAGAAAAATAGAATTAAGTGGAGAGGCATACATCCTAATCAAGTGAAATACCTTTCATCCCACCAGTTAAATTTGCTTAAAATATAAAATATAATTGATGGTTTTCAAGTGCTGGCTTAAAAAAATAAATAGTTAATTTTTTAAAAAGCAGAGGGAAAAAAAAAGAGATTGTAGTGCTTGAAATTGCTTAAACCTTTCCAGCTTGGTGTGGATAACTAGTTATTATGCATCAAAAAGACTGAAGTTGTCAAATCAAAAATCATCACTAAAATTAGAACTCTTTTAAAAAAATTTTTATATAACAACAACATAAGCAAAATTAGAACTCTTAACCTCACAATAGCTTTCACTGAGTTTTAACACATTCCAACCATGTGATTTTTTTTTTTTTTAGAAAATAATTTACTATGGCATTTTTATTCATGTTCAGGTAAACTTAGCCATTGTCTCCGCAAACTTTGAGAAAGACTTGTCCAATCTATTATTTTATTCTAGATTAGGAATACAAAATTAAGTATCTAAGTTAAGATATTTACCAGATAGCTAATAATTAATTTGAGAAAGAAATTTTTTAGGGGTGCCCAGGTGGTTCAGTTGGCTGGGGTGTGAGTTCTGATTTTGGCTCAGGTCATGGTCTCAAGGTCATGGGGTCAAGCCCCACACTGAGCTCCATGCTCAGTGGGGTGTCTGCTTAAGATCCTCTCTCTCCTTCACCCTCTGCCCTCCCCCATCCTATACACACTCTCTCTCTCTCTCTCTCAAAATAAATAAATGTTTTTTAAAAAGAAATTTTTAAAAATATTCTTCATATCTAGCATATAGTTAAAATTCAACTTTTCAGTAACCTTCCAGTAAAGGTACAGAATTTCTAGATTCTTTGTCTAGTTGCTGGTAATAAACACTTACATAAGACATTATTATATCCAGTGTCAGTATGGAGTGAACTATTTGCCTTACTGAATACTCAAGATGAGGTAATGCTAGGCAAGGAGGAAAGAAAGATCATGAACATGTATTTCAAAATTTGATCTCTAGCTTGCTAACATATTGTTTTCCATTTTTAACTCAAATATTAAAAGAGTACATCATTTCTCAGTTATGGTAATTGCACATTGTTTCCTCCCACCACCACCTTCTTATTGTGGAATTAGAAAACTTGGCGGGATCCCTGGGTGGCGCAGCGGTTTAGCGCCTGCCTTTGGCCCGGGGCGCGATCCTGGAGACCCGGGATCGAATCCCACGTCGGGCTCCCGGTGCATGGAGCTTGCTTCTCCCTCTGCCTATGTCTCTGCCTCTCTCCTCTCTCTCTGTGTGACTATCATAAAAAAAAAAAAAAAAAAAAAAAAAAAACACTTGGCATTAGAAAACGGCATTAGACAATTACTATAGATACCATAAAAAGAAGACTGAGGTAAAAATAAAAATACTGTAATATTTTTTACCCTGTAGATGCATTTAATGCTTTCACTAATGCTAATGACAATACTGAAGGAAGAGGTTGCTAGCCCCTCTAAAGGACAAATATAAATATTGAGTTTATTAGGTGCCAGGACCTAATGGATTTATATTTAATCTTCAATAACACTTTAAAAGTTTTGACTCTAGGGACGCCTGGTGGCTCAGCAGTTGAGCGTCTGTCTTTGGCTCAGGGCATGATCCTGGAGTCTTATGATCGAGTCCCACATCGAGCTCCCTATAGGGAGCCTGCTTCTCCCCCTGCCTGTGTCTCTGCCTCTCTGTATGTGTCTCTCATGAATAAATAAATAAATCCTTAAAAAAGAAAAAAAACATTCTCAAGTAAGGAAATAAAGACTATTGGTCTAAAAATAAATAAATAAAAGGTTTGACTCTTATCATCTTCACTTCACCAAAGAAGGTGAGTGTTTGAAAGCTAAAATGACTTTTTGAGCTCATACCGGTGAGGAGACAAGCTTCAAATGAAGATTTATTTAACTCAAGCAGTGTGGCCTTTATTCACAATATATGATAGTCTCTTAATAAACTGAAGCCCCAGTATCAGGAATAAACACCAGTTCTTACTACCTTCACAACCCCACCCCTTCCATATTCTCCATCCTTCTTCTGCTCATACACATATACACATTCAGCTTCTTCTATGCTAGGTTTCAGCAACAAATAAAGGAAGTAGTATAACATATTGAGTTTGTGCAGTATTTTCTTCCTTTTCCATAACAGGTGCTTCTATAGATAGTTTCACAGTTCACTAAATGTACTGTAACCTTCCATAAGATTTTTCATTGTTGTGGGACACCTGGGTGGCTCAGTGGTTGAGCATCTGCCTTTGGCTCAGGGCATGATCCCAGGGTCCTGGAATCAAGTCCCACATCAGGACCCCTGCAGGGAGCCTGCTTTTCCCTCTGCCTGTGTCTCTGCCTCTCTCTGTGTGTCTCTCATGAATAAATAAATAAAATATTTTTAAAAATGGGTGGGGGGGGAATCCGTGTGTGGCTCAGCAGTTTGGTGCCTGCCTTTGGCCCAGGGCGCGATCCTGGAGTCCCGGGATCAAGTCTTGCATTGGGCTCCTGGCATGGAGCCTGCTTCTCCCTCTGCCTGTGTCTCTGCCTCTCTCTCTCTCTCTGTCTCTCTCTCTCTCTGTCTCTCATGAATAAATAAATAAAATCTTTAAAAAAAAAAAAAAGATCTTTCATTGTTGCAATTTGTTTTCCCAGCTTTAGCAGACTACCATGCAGGTATCTCTTGAAAACAATAAACAGAATCATTCATGCAATGAAATATGTGAATATGTAAATTTCATCTAACATCAGAATTGCTCTCTTCTTTCTAAACATTTTTAAGATTTAGTTAAAGCTGGTTAACTTTTCCATGGTTAAAACTGCTTTCAGGGGCACCTGGGTGGCTCAGTGGCTCAAGTCATGATCTTAGGATCCTGGGATTAAGTCCCGCATCCAGTTCCCCATTGGGAGCCTGCTTCTTTCTCTGCCTGTGGCTCTGGGTCTCTCATGAATAAATAAATAAAATCTTTTTTAAAAACTGTTTTCATTAAAGGTCTTAATGAAAATATTGCTTCATATTTTCAGTACTCTGTTAAAGCTGCTTTGGTTATTAATTTCCAACAATCACTTAGCAGTGTATCCGCATGTATTATTCTGGGACCGGTCAGGAAACTGAGTCACTAAAATATAATAAAGTGTTTAATGAAGATATTGGAGTTATGTTGATGTTGAACACCAAGGGGGGAAAGATTAGGAAAGTTAAAATGTAATTCAATCCAATTGTTGCCTACAGCACCTTAACCTAAAGTCCCTAAGTAGATAGTTCTCAAAGACTTTCTTGGAAACTATTGTAGTTCTCAAAATATCTGAGAAAATTTCCAACAACTATTTATAAGAGTACACAGAAGCTGCTGTCAATGTTTGACCATGTATCTGGCTGCAACCACCTTCAGAGAGTCATTAACCAGCCTTCTCTTCTACTCACCAAACTTCGTGGGAATTCCTCTCACTATCAAACTCTAAAGCCAGATTTAGAGAAGGATATTCTGGGTAATATAGTTCCCTACTTCTCCTTTACATTGAAGGTATTGGAAGTTCATAGGGATGCCAAAATGACAACCAACACTCAAGCACAGTCCATCTTTGTAAACTCAGCATCAAAATACATGACATTGGCTTTGGAACAAGGCAGTATACTGAAAAAACAGTGAGAAGACTATAAGTGAACAAATTTTACTGGGGCTGGAAGGAGGTGGTGAAAGCATCTTGGAAACTAGGAAAAGGGCAGCCCATGTTATGTAGTAACAAAATAATTTGTAAAAGTGTGGTCTCCAGTGACTTGAAAGATAAAATGTGCTTGATGAACTTATGGATCTAGGCAAAATGTTTAAAGTGCCAACTGACAGTTTTTTAGCTGTGTATAATAAGGTGTGGAAAGAAAAAAATAAACTGAAGTTTGCAAGTAAAATTTAGAAGAAATATATGAGTCAGGACTTGCCAAGATAGGAAAACAAAACATATTTCATATCATTGATCTGTCTAGACAGCAAAAGATTCTCGAAGTAAAAGTGGCCTCAGGACAAAGAATAGATCAAGGGTATGCTTGTAATATCATTTATTAAGACTTCAGAAAGCCTTGGGCAGCCCTGGTGGCTCAGCGGTTTAGCGCTGCCTTCAGCCCAGGTGTGATCCTGGAGCCCCGGGATCGAGTCCCACGTTGGGCTCCTGGCATGGAGCCTGCTTCTCCCTCTGCCTGTGTCTCTGCCTCTCTCTATGTCTATCATGAATAAATAAATAAATAAATCTTAAAAAAAAAAAAAAAAGATTTTTCAGGGCAGCCCAGGTGGCTCAGCGGTTTAGCGCTGCCTTCAATCCAGGGCGTGATTCCGGAGACCCTGGATCAAGTTCCACAGGCTCCCTGCATGGAGCCTGCTTCTCCCTCCTCCCTCTGCCTGTGTCTCTGCCTCTCCCTCCCTCTGTGTGTGTGTGTGTGTGTGTGTGTGTCATGAATAAATCAATAAAATCTTAAAAAAAAAAAAAAAAAGACTTCAGAAAGGCTTAAGGGAATACCTAGTAGAGCCCTCAGCTAGTGAAAGGGCTTCTGAGAATCTTAAGGATGTTGTCCCACAGTTCTAATATTCTAAGCAAACCAAAGAGAAGTCTACCTTGTAAAACTATGCATGTGGCATCTGGGGGCCTGTCATGACTTCCAATCAGATTCATAGGGAAACAAAGTTTCTAAAATGAAAAGATTTTCTATAGGCAGAAAATGGGCGGTGAAATTTACTTAACTGTAAATGCAAACTATTTCTCATAAAAAAAAAAAACAAAACAAAACAGGATCTCTCTGAGAGCAGAGTCAAGAGCCCAGAGAAAGGATTCAAGAGCCACAGAGAATTAGGGAACCAGATTAACAAGTAGAAGTGGATCTAATGAGGGTACATTTCTAACCCTCAGAACAGAGCACGTTGACAGCATTTGCCCAGATGGATTCAAATCAGTGTCTGCTATATGCCTCGCATTTCCTCATCTTTTTGAGAGAGAGAGATATGTATGTGTGTGTGTGTTTTAAGTTTATATAAACTTAAATCTGAACACATTCCAAAACTCTACATTTTTGTTCCCTCCCATGTGATATATTTTTGAAGTCACACTTTACATCTTTTTATTGTTTCCCTTAACTAATTATATTTTAGTTAATTTTACTAATTTTGTCTTTTAACCTTCACAATAACTTTGTTATTAATCCAGTACCTTTACTCTGTATTTACCATTTCCAGTAAGATTTTTACTCTCATGTACTTTCTTGCTGTTAATTAGTACTATTTATTTTCAGCTTAAAGAAGTTCCTTTAATATTTCTTATAAAAATGATCTAGTAGCAATGAACTCCTTTGGCTCTTACTTGTCTGGAAAACTCTTTATATCTCCTTCAATTCTAAATGGTAGTCTTGTGAGGTACAATATTCTTGGTTTTCCAACCAAGTCTTTTCCTTCTAGAACTTTGAATATGTCAGGCCAGTATTTTCTGACCTGCAAAGTTTCTGCTGAGAAACCTGCTGATGGTTTTATTGGGGTTCCCTTTTATGCAAACAATTTGTTTTTCTCTTGCTACTTTTAAGATTCTCTCTTTATATTCAACTTGCATCATTTTAACTCTAATGTGTCTTGATGTGGTTTATCTCTTTGGGTTCATCTTATTTGGAACTTTCTGGGCTTATGGAGCTAGATGTCAGTTTCCTGCCATAGGTTATGGAAGTTTTCAGCCACAATTTCTTCATATAAGTTTTCGGCCCATTTATTTCTCTCTCTTCTCCTTCTGGGACCCCTATAATGCAAATTATATTCCACTTGATGTTCCCATAGGTCACTTAGGTTATCTTCATCCTCATAAGTTGTTTGTTTTTGTTTTGCTGCTCTGTCTGGGTGAGTTCCATTGCTTTGTCTTCCAGCTCACTGATCTGTTCTTCTACTTCATCTAGTCTGCTGTGGACCCCTTTAGTTTATTTTTCAGTTCATTTATTGTATTCTTCAGATCTGGGACTTCTGTTTGATATTTTCTATCTTTGAATTTTTCATTGTGTACATCCATTTTTATCCCCAGTTCAGTGACCATTCTTATAACCATTACTTTGAATTCTTTACCAGGTAGATTACTTATCTTCTTATCACTATGGCCTTTTTCTGAGGTTTTGTCTTGTTCTTTCATTTGGAACATATTTCTTTGTTTCCTCATTTTGCCTGACTCTGTGTTTCTTCTATGTATTAGGTGAAACAGTTCTCTCCTTCTCGTTCTTTAAGGAGTGTCCTTGTATAGGTGATGATCCTTCTTATTCAACCTAGCTTTTGGTTGTCTCTCAAACCTTTGTGATTATTTAAACCACCTGATTTATTCTTGATGTGCCCTAGTTGTGGACAGTGTGCCAAGACCTGTCTGTGAGCCAAGGGGAGGAATCTCATTTAGCACCTAGTTTCAGGCTGATTGGAAGTTAGACCCTGAGGCAATAGCTTTTAAATTATGCAGATATATACAGTCATGTGGGACCTCAATCAAAATCCCTTCTAGCCTCTGGACCAGGGGATCTGGAGGTATCCTGTAAGTGATAGTCCCAAAAATTGGGGCTCCAGAGGAGTGTGAAGCTCCAGAGAGGTCTCATCAAGCACTGGAAGGCTGTGGGGGAGGGGCACAGTGCACAAGGATGATTTCTCCCTGCTTATGTTTTGGGAAACCCTCCTTAACTTCTAGTCGTATGGGAAACCTGAAGCCTGTCCCTTAGGCTGAAGTTCCAGGCTAAGAAAACTGATCTTTTTCACAGGAAGCCTTGAGTTGTATTTCAGTCTGCTGTCTATATAGTTCCCTGAGAGAGGTGGCCTGCCAAGAGCTGTCTTCTGATTGTTACATTATTGGGAGCTCAGGAATCCCAGCCCCCTCAATCATGAGGGCCTGGCAGTTAAAGGATCCCCTCTGTATGTACTGCATGTGCCTGCTGGCCTTAGCTAGGAAACCAGAGTGCAGGAGGTGGGGCACTCTTCCAGGTTTCAGAATAGCAGCAGAGAAATGTTTTGACTGCAGGCATGCACGGGCTTCAGGAATGCAGTGGGAAAGTGTCTTGTCTGTATGTGTGCTGACTTTAAGCTGGGAGCAGGAGAATGCTGTGACATTCTGCAGCATCTGTTGCTCACCAGCCCCAGTTAGTCGGGGGCTGGATGTTATAACCACCCAATGTTTTAACCGGGGAACTGGAGAACACTACAACCACTCATGCTCACCTGACCCCACCAGGGAACAGGGAAGTGCTGCAAACATCTGGGCTCTCCAACTTCTAGAAGGCAGCATGACAGCACTGCAACCACTCACCCTACTTGTCTTAGCAATATAGCAGAAGGATGCGATGTCTAAGCTCACCTACCTTCACAGGGTAGGTGAAATGTGCAAAGATGGTGAAATGTGCAAAAATGGTGTCCACCAGTGCCTCTGTATCCAGGGAGAGTTTCAACTACCTTAAGCCCCTCCAGAAGATGCTTTTAGATTAGCAAATGAATCTCCTTCACATATAGTCTAGGCACTTTTCAAATTGCTTTTCTCTTGCTGGGTCTCAGGACAAGTGAGACCACACCTGAGCCCACTCAAAGGGAAATCTCAGATTTCTACATCACTTTGGGTCCCTTAGATGTCTAAGTCAGAAGTTTAGAGGCTTATCTCTCCAGTACAGATCCTATGGGTTAGGTACCTAATGTGGAGCACCAACACATTTCTCCTCCAGAGGAAGAACCAGACTGGTGAGATCCCCACCCTTTTGTGTATCACCACACCAGGGATGGCTTTTTGGTGAAACAGTATCTCTGCCTCTTCTACTTGTCTGGATGTGGTCTTTTTTAATTCTTTGGGTTTTTTAAAGATTTTATTTATTTATTCATAGAGATGCAGAGAGAGAGAGAGAGAGAGGCAGAGACACAGGCAGAGGGAGAAGCAGACTTCATGCAGGGAGCCTGACTTAGGACTCAATCCAGGGTCTCCAGGATCACGCCCTGGGCGCCGCTGCGCCACTGGGGCTGCCCTTTTTTAATTCTTTGTTGTGGAGAAGCAGTTTTTCTAATTTTCAGATCTTTTTCAGAGGGAAATGATCCATATATAGCTGTAAATTTGGTGTGTCCATGGGAGGAGGTAAATTCAGTCTTTCTATGCTGCCATTTTGCAGAAGTTCACACCCTGTGTTTATACACCTCTGCTTTCCCCTGTACCTTAAAAGGCTTTCACTGGTATCATTAATCACATGGTATGATTAATTCTCCCTCATTCGTTTTTCTAGGACACTATATACACCTCTATTATGCCCTTATTGTATTGTTTTGTTGTATTACAATTATATGTTTGGCTGTTTCATTATTGTGTTAGATTCTTAAGAACAATGTGTTGGGCACCTGGGTGGCTGAGTCAGTTAAGTGTCTGCCTTTGGGGATGCCTGGGTGGCTCAGCAGTTAAGCACCTGCCTTCAGCTCAGGGTGTGATCCTGGAGTCCTGAGATCGAGTCCCACATCCACTCCCTAAGAGGAGCCTGCTTCTCCCTCTGTCTATGTCTCTGCCTCTGTGTGTGTGTGTGTCTCATGAATAAATAAATAAAATCTTAAGAAAAAAAAAAAAAAGAGTGTCTGCCTTTGGCTCAGGGCACATAAGGCTCCCTGCTCAGCGGGGAGCCTGCTTCTCCCTCTGCCACTCCCTCCCCCTCAGCCCCACTTGTGTTCTCACTGTGTTAAGTAAATACATAAAGTCTTAAAAAAAAAAAAAAAAAGGACAACGTGTTGTTTGCTGTTTTGTTTTGTTCAGGGATATGTTTGTTTCTTGCCATATTTTATACCTAACAGATTAATCAGCACATAAATAGAACTCAGTAAATATCTCTTAAAGAAATATAATGAGAACACAAAGTATCTAAATTAGAAAGGCAGTAAAAAAAATTTTTGAAAACACTATGAATACATTTCTATTGCAATTTACATATTTAGACATAGTCACTATCCTAAACATCCTTATCAAGAAATAAGAGGTTCATTGTACTGGATATTTGCCTGCATTTGAAGATGGTTGTTACTCTATAACAAAATCTTTACTTTACAAAAAAAAAGTAGTTACTTTGTAGATCTCATTACTAGAACAGAGTTTTTAAGTAAAATAATAAATTTTTCACTGACAGGAAAATGGTGATTAAGGGAATGGGTTTGTCCTAACAATTATTTATGTTGTCATCATAGAGAAATTTGTTAAACTTTGGTACCTCAGTTTCCTTATATATGAAATGAGAAATAATAATTGCTCCTAACTTGTGGCACCTGGGTGGCGCAGTCAGTTGAGCCTTGGATTCTTGGTTTTGACTTAGGTCTGATCTCAGGATCGTGAGACCTAGCCCCACATTTAAGATGTAAAAAAATAGGAATCTGATTGGAGGTCATGTATGAATTAATGAAGGTATATGGCTTACTGAAATTTTAATTATAAGTGGCAAGGAAAATAAAACAAAAAGAAAAAGAAACCCAATTGTGATTGTTTACATTTGTTTTCCCTTTTTTGTTGTTGTTGTTTTTGACAAAAACAACTATCAGAAGATTAGTTTTCTAAATTTAATAATGGGAAGATTTCTTAGAAACCACAATAAATTTTATATAATACATTTTTATTTTTTCTTTAGCATTAACTACCATTTTATTGAGCTTAATTTAGATGCTATGATATGATTCTTAGAGGATTCAGCTGAATTATTAAATAATCCACCTGCTAATTTTAAGTTGGTTTATTTACCAATAGAATTCATTTTTATTATGAAACCACATATAACTATTTCCAAACAGTTTCTCTTTTTCAATATTCTATTCAAAATGTTATTTCAGAATTATTTCTGGAAAGACTTTTATGTCAAAACTCTTTATCAGGCAAATTAAAGTGGAAAGTTATTTTTGCTTATAATATGGAAAATGTCATCACTTTTAAATCAACTCCTATAATACTAAATAAACACAAGATAAATTCCCTTGGTACTAAATAATAAACTAATTAATTAAACAGTAAATAAACACTGTTGGAAAGAATTAACTGATCAGGAAAATATTTAGTTTTTAATTGACTACTTGGTACAAGTTTTATGATGAGAGAATGGCAGCGGGGCAGGGGAGAATTAGACGGAAGGTAGAAACTAATTAATCTACCATGTTTCTAATATGTCTAACTGGCTTGGAGTAAACATTTCATCTGTAACCATTGACTGCCTAAATGTATTTCAAGATAAAATAGCTAAAGACTATGAGATCCATTGATATAGCAAGGATTTTCATAACAATCCCAATGGTACAGCTAACCATACCATTATGCCTCAGGCCCTATGACCCAGTATGGGTTTAGGAAATATGGTCATATGACCTAACTCATATAGCAGAAATTTCAGAACTACTCTCAATTGAGAGGAACTCATAGATGCAATAGCAGTAAAAGAATTAGACAAACAGTGAGTAACAGCCATGTTGGGTTCTCCCAAAAAACCTCACTCCCTGGACCAACAGCAGCAGCAACACCAACACCTGGGACCTTGTTAGAAATGCAAGTTTGAGGGGTGCCTGGTGGTTCAGTGGTTGAGCATCTGCCTTTGCCTAGGTCATGATCCTGGGGTCTCATCAGGCTCTCTGAGGCAAGCCTGCTTCTCCCTCTGCCTATATCTCTACCTCTCTCTCTGTGTGTGTCTCTCATGAATAAATAAAATTAAAAAAAAAAAAAGAAATGCAAGTTTGAGGTCCCAGTTTTACTGAATAGCTAGCTCCAAAGAAGGGGAGAGGCAGTAATCTGTGTTTTTTCACAGTCTTCTTGATGGTACTGAGGAAAACAAAAGCAGAGAACCATGGGTTTAGAATTTCTAAGGAAACTTTAGCTTCCACTCTTTGGAGCTTAGTTGCCCTTCACAAACAGGTAAGTGTTGATACAAATAATGTAGATATATAATGCCTTCTCAATTACACACAGGACAATGACTCATTTTCTGAGTAGTAGGTGTTCACATTTCTTGTGCCACTCAATTTGCTTAGGAGCAAGCCATCAGCATCTGCCTTCAATGAATATTGGAAAATAAAAATTAAATTTAGTACTGATAACCAAACACAGGTAGAATACTAGATATGCTGTACCTCAAGGCTTTATTGTACACACACACACACACTTCATAGGAAGCGATATAATAATGTCAAGTATTTTAAAGTATTGTTTTATGGTTTTTAAAGTATTGTTCCAACAAATGAAACATAATCACTTTAAAGTAAAAATAGGGATCCCTGGGTGGCGCAGCGGTTTGGCGCCTGCCTTTGCCCCAGGGAGTGATCCTGGAGACCCGGGATCGAGTCCCACATCGGGCTCCCGGTGCATGGAGCCTGCTTCTCCCTCTGCCTGTGTCTCTGCCTCTCTCTCTCTCTGTATCTGTCATAAATAAATAAAATATTTTAAAAAAATAAAAATAAAAAAAAATAAAAATAATTTAAGTAATATGGAAGTACAATAATAGTTATAACTAAGAATAAAGTTTCAGATTTCTGTCTTCTCTATCTTTTCTTAAGAAATACTTAGCTGCTGGGCAGCCCAGGTAGCTCAGCGGTTTAGCGCTGCCTTCAGCCAAGGGCGTGATCCTGGAGACCCGGGATCGAGTTCCGCATCAGGCTCCCTGCGTGGAATGGAGCCTGGTTCTCCCTCTGCCTGTGTCTCTGCCTCTCTCTCTCTCTCTCTCTGTCTCATGAATAAAAAAGTTAAATCTTAAAAAAAAAAAAGAAATACTTAGCTGCTAAAGAATTATTTAAAAAGAGGGATGCCTGGGGTGGCTCAGCAGTTGGGTGCTTGCCTTTGGCTCAAATCGTGATCCCGGGATCCGGGAGGGATCAGGTCTCACACTGAGCTCCCTGCATGGAGCCTGCTTCTCCCTCTATGTCTCTGCCTCTCTCTCAATCTGCGTCTCTCATGAATGAATAAATAAATTAAAAAAAGAAAGAAAGAAAGAAAGAAAGAAAGAAAGAAAGAAAGAAAGAAAGAAAGACTGATGTAAAACAACACAAACTTTAAAATACTATCTTATAAAAAAAGATTAATCCTATTTCATTACACTCCAATTGCTCTTGTTTGACTTATAATTAAGCAATAGCATGGACGGAAGCAAAAATTATAAGACATGTTTGAGTGTCCTCTTTCAGAAGTAGTTATATGGTCTAAGCTCACAATGGTGACTTGTAAAGAAAATAATTTCCATTTCAGAGTGGGTGCCATTGTAAGCTCTCCAAGCTGGCAAGTTCACCCTGTTAAGTGAGTTACTTGGTCATATATGTCACTGTATTAGTGAGCAGTGTTTCATGGCTATTTGACTCCAACTAACTTTATTTCATCTTTTTAAACCAAATGAACTACTTATATTCACAAAGACTTCTAAACACTTTGACATTTTTCTAATTTCATAAAATGATCATAGAACGCTAGGGATATACCAAAGATATTTTTAATTATTTCCCCTTTACAAAAATTCCTTTAGTCTCCATGAGCCCAATGATAATGTCTGCAACACAACTGAATTAAGTACAGAACTGTTTATGATTTTTGAATACTGCCTTTACTATGATATTTTCTTATATTATATTACATAATGCATACATATATACTAATGGTATGTGCTATTAAACTTTTTCTGAAGAGATAAGGGAAAACATAGCTAGGATTAATACAGCTTTTAAATGCAATTCTGTGATGGTAAAAATTTTACTGAATAATAGGTTAAGTTTTCTCATAAAAATTGTTTAATTTGAGCTGTATTTGAAGAAATGTTTTGAAAGTTACTGTTTGTTACTGTTCTCATTGGAATTTTTTAATCAAATGAAAAGAAAAGAAAATCTATAATCTTAACTCCCATTTCTTTTAATCCATAGAATATTCTAGGAAAATATATACATATACTTTTTAAACATTTATTCTGAAAGGGAGAGAAAAAATTTTGAACACTTCTCTGAATTGATTTTCTCTTCCTTTGTTACAGGTATCCATTTTTTCAGCTATATTAATCTTTTAATAAAAACCCCAAAAATGGATTTCTTAAACTCATCTGATCAAAACTTGACCTCAGAAGAACTGTTAAACAGAATGCCATCCAAAATTCTGGTGTCCCTCACTCTCTCTGGGCTTGCATTGATGACAACGACCATCAACTCCCTTGTGATTGCTGCAATTATTGTGACCCGGAAGCTGCACCACCCAGCCAACTATTTAATTTGCTCCCTCGCAGTCACAGATTTTCTTGTAGCTGTCCTGGTGATGCCTTTCAGCATTGTGTACATTGCCAGAGAAAGCTGGATTATGGGACAGGTGGCCTGTGACATTTGGCTGAGTGTTGACATTACATGCTGCACGTGTTCCATCTTACATCTCTCTGCTATAGCTTTGGATCGGTATCGGGCGATCACAGATGCTGTGAAGTACTCCAGGAAAAGGACTCCCAAGCATGCTGGCATTATGATTATAATTGTTTGGATTATATCTATTTTTATTTCTATGCCTCCTTTATTCTGGAGGCACCAAGGAACTAGCCGAGATGATGAGTGCATCATAAAACATGACCACATTGTTTCCACTATTTACTCAACATTTGGAGCTTTCTACATCCCATTAACATTGATTTTGATCCTCTACTACAAAATATATAAAGCAGCAAAAACATTATACCACAAGAGACAAGCAAGCAGGATTGCCAAGGAGGAGGTGAATGGCCAAGTCCTTTTCGGGAGTGGTGAGAAAAGCACTAGACTAGTCTCCACACCCTACCTGCTAGAAAAATCTTTATCTGATCCATCAACAGACTTTGATAAAATTCATAGCACAGTGAAAAACCTGAGGTCTGAATTCAAGCATGAGAAATCTTGGAGAAGACAAAAGATCTTAGGCACAAGAGAACACAAAGCAGCCACTACCTTGGGATTAATCTTGGGTGCATTTGTAATATGTTGGCTTCCATTCTTTGTAAAAGAATTGGTTGTTAATATCTGTGAAAAGTGTAAAATTTCTGAAGAAATGTCCAATTTTTTGACATGGCTTGGATATCTCAATTCTCTTATAAATCCACTGATTTATACAATCTTTAATGAAGACTTCAAGAAAGCATTCCAAAAACTTGTACGATGCCGATGTTAAAGAAGTTTATCATTAAAAGGTTGGGATTTCTTGAGAGGAATACCTAAATGAATGCTGAGTGATAAAACATTTCACCTTTTAGAAGGAAATACAAACTGCTAAAATTATAAGAATATAATTCATACTTTAATAGCAACATGAATATAAACTTATTGAGTAAAACATGTTTCTTTTGACCATTATTCTAGAGTACTCAAATGAGAAGATAACTTCTCTCAAATGAGAAGATAACAATATTTCGCCTATGCAATGTCCCTAAAAGGCTAACTAGAAGTATATAATTATTAGTAGTAGCAGTAGTGATTTTCCAGGTTTATGGCTTATAATAATTACAGAAGAGTGTTAATTAATAACACCTATAATTTCTATATCATCCTATGGTTTCATTATACAATTCTATTATTCTGTAGAGAAGATGATTCACCACAAAGCAAACATTTCTCTACCTAACTACTTCTGTCCCCTCTTCATATTATCCTGGGAAAGAAAGGAGGTGGAAAGGAGCAAACAAGAATTTCTGTGGCGCCTGGCCAGCTCAGTCAGGAGAGCAGAAGACAGTGTGATTTGTGATCTCAGAGTTGTGAGTTTGAGCCCCATGTTGGGTGTAGTGATTACTTAAAAATAAAAATTCAAAACAACTAAACAAAAACAAGGACTCCTAATATGACTGGAGGGAATGTCAAAGTCAGAGATTGATATTGTCTTTGTATTTAGATAGTAAAGAGTAATCATAAAATGAGTTAGGCACTGCAAAATAATTCTGAATACAGAACTTGTGCACATTTAACATATTCTTTGTTCAAAATGAATTCCTAGAATGATATTTTCTTAACCATGTATTACCAACATTTGAAATCAAAACATCACCCTAGTAACAGTAACTCAAGAGGATTCCAGAGGAGATGTTCTAATTGCCCCATGTTTACGTAGGAATCAAATTTAAGGCACTAAGTACCCTAGGTTACTCACCATATTATATTCCTAATATCTTTTTTTAAATGTAAAAGAGATTTCATTTCTGTTAATGTTACAAAGCTCAGTTGCTGGGCAGCCCTGGTGGCTCAGCGGTTTAGTGCTGCCTTCAGTCCAGGGCCTGATCCTAGAAACCAGGGATAGAGTCCGGCGTCAGGCTCCCTGCAGGGAGCCTGCTTCTCTCCCTCTGCCTGTGTCTCTGCCTCTCTCTCTCTCTCTCTGTCATGAATAAATAAATAAAATCTTTAAAAAATAATAATAATAATAAATAAAATGTCAGTGATATTTTACACTTCAGAAGTTTCATACCTTCAGTTTAAACATATATCCCTTTTACTAGAGTGAATGTTATAGGAATTCTTAGAACTTTCCTCTGACTTTCAAAACATCTCTAGTTTTTCAATTGATAGAAATCAACAGCAAAGATTCATATTATGCTAATTATAAATATATGTTTTGTATATCTCCCGATCTCTTCACTAGTTCAGTAAGCCAAAACAGTTCATAAGTTTCCCTATTTATTATCTTACTTATAGAAGAATTAAAAAATAAAATAACCATGTTTCTGAGATTTCATTTCATTTGAACCAGCAAGTTGATAGATTGCCTTTTGGAAGGCATAACATCAGCCAAGATCATTTCAAAAACAATACACTCCTTTTTTAAGCTACACTTTTGTATTTTTTTTATTTTATTTATTCAAGTAATTAACATATATGTATTATTGGTTCCAGAGGTAGAGTTCCATGACTCATCAGTCTTATATAACACTGAGTGATCATTATATCACGTGCTTCCTTAATGTCCATCACCCAGTTACTCCATCCTCCCACTCCCCTTCCAACAACCCTCAGTTTGTTTCTTATACTTAAGAGTTTCTTATGATTTGTCTATGTGTATTTTAAATAGTCTTTCCTTGTCAGGTACTTAAGAATACATTACATTAATTTTTTTTATGTATCTATGACACATTACTTCAACCTAACAAATATTTACAGAGTTCTCATTCTGTATAAGGCATTGCGATATACTATATGGAAGGTACAGAAAATAATGAAATAGTCTCTCACCCTTAACACATTTACAATTTAAAAGGTGAAACACAACAGGGAGCCTGGCTGCCTCAGTCAGTAGAGCATGCAACTCTTGATCTTAGGGTCATGCATTCGAACCCCACACTGGGCATAGAGCTTACTTAAAAAAATAAAAAGATGAAACAAAGAGACAAATGAACACTATAATAGAAAAAAAAAACAAAGATCTGGATTGGAAGTTGTTTGCATAATCATGATGATTGAAAGGAAAAGTTAATCATATCTCATTGAGAAAAATCAACAAAATTTCATAAAGAATGTATCTAAAATAGATAATAAATAGCGTTTGAGTAAGAGAAGTGGAAAAGCATCATCAGGAGTGAATCCTGCCAGTATTTCATGAGTCTTGTTCATGAAATAGCATGGCAGCTATTTAGGACAAAAGAAGAAATCAAAAGAGAAATTGGCCATTATTGTGGCTGACTTTGAATGTCAGAAAAAGAAGTTTATAGTCAATTTGGTTGTCTGTCAATGAGTGGTTATCGGTGCTTTTTATTTTTTTTTTTTTTGGTGCTTTTTAATAAATAGAAATATCACAGGTGTAGATTAATTCTTTTAAAAGTATGTATACTTGAATTGATTTGAGCAGAGAGGGTACCAGTGATTATGACTTCTTGTTAGTAAGCAAACCAGTAATTGAAGCAAGGGGTGAAGTTCTGAACTTAATCCTGGCAGTGGGAATGTAAAGAAAAACAGAAGAGACAGAAGGAAACAGAATCTACAGGATATAGCAAATTTTTTTCTTGACCTTTCTCACTTAAATTTGATCCTGTGACTTATTTATTCAAAGACCTGGTAAAGAAGAAATAATCTGTTGAATTAATATATTTACACCCACCTCAGAAACATATTTAGTTTATACTGGGAGACACAGCCTATTAATCCAAAGGAGTACATGTCCAGCAGAGTAAGGCTCACCCAAATAAACATACCACCCTCTACTCTGAGCTGGACTAAAGCTCAAATCCAGGGAAATAATGCTATCAAGTGATAGGGAAGTTAAATCTTCCCTCAGAGCTCAGGGAGTATCAAGTTTATTATTTCTGTGTGTATGAAATCATCTTTAATCCAAAAGAGCCATAACACATTATAGTACTTATCACTTCATCTTTGCATCTCCCCCCATGCTGAAGGTACAGATCATGCTATCCCTCATGAACAAATGTAAGTGATTTCTCTTTGATCTTTACATGGTAGGTAATATCAGGGCTAATAACCTGCCATTTTCTCATTAAAAAGAAAAATGAAGACCCCAAATGGCATCACTTAGGCCAAGTCACCTAACTGAGGTGTAATACCTAATCTAATTGCAGGTTCAACCTTAATCAGAAATGTTAAATATTAACTCTTCAATCAGGAATTTTCTGATAAGCACCAATGAGGTAATCTGTCACCTGGGCCCTCTATGACCCCTAAAGGAATATAAAGTCATCTGCACGGTAAGGCCCCTTCTCTTCCCCTAAAGTAAAGTGACCTAGCCTGCTACAATCCTTTTCTTTTACTAATAACTTCCTTTCCCCACTTTTCTTCCTATGAAAAACTTCCATTTTGTACAATTCCTCAGAGCTCCCAATTCATGAATCACTTAATAAAGCCAATGTGATCTTCAAATTTACTCAGTTGAATTTTTGTTTTTTAACAGTACTTTCTTTGAAATTTATGAAGAACAGATGACACATAACATGATGTACTTCCCTGAATGTATAGAATTTATTCTCTGTGAAAATTTCTCAAGTAATTGAAAGCTAAAGATTTTCACAGAAAAAGAATATTTTTCACATCTATAACAAATATAACAATATAATAATGCATATATTTAACTGATAAGGTAGAGAAAGAAAATATAAATATGATAGAAAGTGGCTTACCATATTAGATAATATGGTAAAATTCCTGCTACAATTTCAAACATACCAGCACTAGAGACATAAGTGGAGGTGCTATTGCTGTTCTGCTTTTTCTAAATATTTTCAAATAAAGGACATATATAAAAGGCAAGGACAAAACATCAAAGGAAGATAGGAAGTCAAACTACTAGATACTAAATTCAGTTCAGTACATCACTATGTACAAATCATGTTTGAAAACCCACTCCTGCTTATGAAGCACCATCTTCACTTTACTCATATAGGAATATGGATGGCATGGCCTACCTTAATAGTATCTTGCTGTTTTGTTTCACAATAGGTACACAGGATCAAATTTAAAGTACAATCAGTTTATCCAAGCACTGGCAGTTGATGGGTCAATCTTTAATGTAGGACCTATTTCCATTTTGTATCTCTAAAACCGAATTTCCTTGCCCTTTTCTGATGAAACTAACTTTCCTGCCCACCCCGATTCCTGTGCTTCATGGTGTGCATGTTACCTGCTTACAGTTATGTCAGTTCCCTTAGTAGAGCATAATCTTCATATTCTTTAGCTCAATCCTAAACTTGTCCTTCTGTATACAAGAGTTGTGTGTCAGAAAAACAAAAAAATGGAGAATTAATTGGAAGCCAATTCCTGGAAAATGTCTTGCTCTACCAAATATTGATGTGAAATGTAGGGGTTCAAGAGTGAATGATCAAGAAAGAATTCTTGAAAAAAAAAAAAGAAAGAAAGAAAGAATTCTTGAGATGTCTTTGGTGCATAAAAGGTGGTTTTGTAAAAGCATGAGGATGGGACCCATGAGCAGAAAGAGCTGCACTGGGGTTGTGAGGGGCCGCTGATTATATAATCAGTTTCAAGTTGGGAAGGGGTTAGGGATAGTGTACGTTTCAAGTGTAAGGAATTTGGAAGAAATTTCCAGGACTCTGAGGGGCTAGCTATTATTAGGATAAGGTCTTTTACTAGTGTCTAGTAAAACCTTAGTCATGAGACCCTTCAGATGTGTATCAGTGGGCCATACGTTTGGAGAATGATTGCTAACAAATATCTTGGAGGATGTAGAGATAAAGGAAGTTTTCAAAGGGATTTTTATATGTTAAATAAGATTTACATGATCCTGGAGGTCAGGCTAATGCCAAGCTAAGGCTGCCTTTTGCCTCTAGGAAAGTATTAACATTGAGGCAGCTGAGTTCCTAGAGGAAGGTCACTCTTCCTGTCTCGACTACTTGTCAATGAGCTGTTAAGTTGTAAGGAAATTTAATTTTTTTCTATATTTTATTTCTTTTGCCTTTATTCTCCACTTCAAAAATGAAAGCAGAGGTGCTCATATGCTTCTTGCTGACATGTTTTCCTCTACATCAAGGAATGAACGGTTTCCTCACAAATTTAAACAAGAGCTTTTTTGACTTACAGTCAGAGAATCAGATTTGCTGTATTGCGGTAGCAAGGACTGAAGGATTTTTCCTTGTTATACTCTAAAGTCCTTCAAAAATAATCATGTTCAATTCAGAATGTGTCCACATTCTTTTGTTTCAGAAAATTTGTGTCTAATATCCTCCAATAACTCAAATGATTACATTCAGGTCTTTATTCATCAGAAAATATTTCTAAAGGCAAGTTAGTATTTCTGTCACGAATAAAGTGAATATTTTCTTACGACACCGTGGTAATTTTTCTTAGTCTTATGAATCAAAATGCTTTCTCCATTATTTAAAATGAAGTCATTGTTGAGAGAAATATTTTCCAATATTATAAGAAAAGTGTGGTTATTGATATAGAATGTCTTCTTAAAAAAAAAAAAAAAAAGAATGTCTTCTCTGTATAAAACATGGCAGTAGTACTTGAAACCCACCTGGGAAGGATAACAATTTTTCAGAATTTATACTGTTTAGGCCAGAAATCATAAAAATTCTGAGGAAAAAAATGCTGCATATTATCTTCATCAATAATAACAACAATGTCTTGTCCAAGCAGCCTTTCAGTAAAGCTGGCATTTAGTCACAAGTCTGATTTCTGCCTTGGAGAGTTTCCATCTCTGCAAGGGCAGCTAAAGGACCTTATTGCTTTATGTCTACACAGCAAAGCTTGCTATGTCTTTCTTCCTATGCTCACCAATATCTTTTTCATTATGTTCTATTAATAGTCCTCATTTATATGTAATTAATATTCACTCTTAAAAAGTTACTTATTATATCACCATACTTTTATATTAAATCATTAATTATTATAATCTATTATATTGCTGGGTCTGCTGCCTTGGGATTTCCTCTACCCCAACCCATTTAATAAAGAAAAATTTTACTCATCCCCACACCCCTCCACAAACATACATATCAACAATTTCCTCCTTGTGTAGGTTGTCTTGGCTAGGACTCAAGTGGATCTGTGACCCTATTAGAAAGAGAAAGAGAGAGAGAGAAAGAGTGTGTGTGTGTGTGTGTGTGTGTGTGTGAGAAGGAGACTCTGCAGATGTTAAGAAGTACTAAACTGAAAAAAAATGTTCTCCTTAGCACAGCACATGTTGAACTTGAAGATGGAGGAGGAAGAGGAGGAAAGGGAGATTTTTTTAACAGAAAGGCAGAAGAGGGGATCCCTGGGTGGCGCAGCGGTTCGGCACCTGCCTTTGGCCCAGGGCACGATCCTGGAGACCAGGGATCGAATCCCACGTCGGGCTCCCGGTGCATGGAGCCTGCTTCTCCCTCTGCCTATGTCTCTGCCTCTCTATCTCTCTGTGTGACTATCATGAATAAATAAAAATTTTTAAAAAATCTTTAAAAAAAAAAAAAAGGCAGAAGAGTACTACTAATACCAGATTTATAAAACCAGTGTTCATAAGAATCACCTGAGAGGGATTCCTGGGTGGCTCAGTGGTTGAGCATCTGCGTTTGGCTCAGGGCATGATCCCAGGATCCAGGATCAAGTCCTGCATCGGGCTCTGTACGTGGAGCCTGCTTCTCTCTCTTCCTCTACCTCTCCCTCTGCCTCTCTCTCTCTCTCTCTCTCTCCTCTCTCTCAGTCTCTCTCTCTCTCTCATGAATAAATAATAAATTCTTTTAAAAAAAATCACCTGAGATGCTGATGGCAGAGTCCAAATATTCTAAGTGTGTGAGTCCAGAGTAGAGCTGCCAAAACCTGAGTAAGATTCTCAGTCTAACAAAAGTGGGGCTAGAGCTTTCCTAGAAACCACTGCTTGAAAGCCCCTAGCTAACTGTTTTGTGGAACAGAGTTAATAACTCAAAATGAAATCTCACCACCATTTCACTAGCAGAGGGCCCATCAGAATCCAGAAAATGACTTTGCTACTACATGAGAAGAGCCTAATCCAAAGCTGATCAGAAGTAAAGTCACATCAACATTGCTGGGTGTACTGTAAAGCATTCATTTAGGAGGTAAGGAAACCTATTAAAATCTATTTTTAATCAGTATGTTATTTAAATTTTGTGAGGGCAAACATACAAGCTCTTTGTCACATATGAAGCAGCGATTTAGAGGAGTAGAAAACTCTAGATTTGAAATCAGAAAGGGCTAAAATGGAAGTCCTGATTCTGTTCATCATTACCTTGATGCTGGGCAAGTTTCATTTATCCTTCTTGTCTCATGATAGAGTTAAAGGCTAAGGAGACAGAGTAAAATAAAGCCAACACTCCTGAAAAATGCTGATGGACTACAAAATGCAAATTAGCATTATTCTTCTCCTCCATGGGAGGTCTGGAATGAGTCAAAGCACATTTGACATGGCACACCTACATTGTCCACTGCCTTTTTCTGAGTCTGGGGAGAATCAAGTACTTGATGGCCTCCTGTTCCTGACTCTCCCTGGAAGCTCTATCCTGAGTATAGCAGTAACTCCCAACAGCCCTATCTGTAGCTCTAGAAATGCTGCCTTGCAGGGCCCCCACCTTCTTTGCTCTTTCCCGGCATTCCTCTTACCAAAAGCCTGGCATCATCAAAAACGTTTTGAACTTTCTAAAAGGATGCAATACAATCCTTCTGCCCTATTAAAATTGTAACTACAATTATTCCAGCATTAATTTTCAGGATTAGAGTTTTATTCTAATCCTTTAAACACTACAGGAGAAATTTTAATTTGAAACGAGAATTCTAAGTTGATGAAAACAAGACTGGAGGCTTAATTTTTGGCTCTATTGAGTATAAGAAAAAATTACTAATTTATAATAAGAATATTAAAATTTAAACTACTCAATAATGGCTTCCTATGGTTTATTACACTGCATTCAGACTCTCTTGCTTGGCTTTTTAGGCCTGAATATTAATAACAAAGATACTCTCTAGAAAACCTTATTTCTGCTTATCCTACTGAGCCCCAATAAATGCTCTCTTCTTAACCTGGGCCTCCTTTCTTCCCTGTCCTCACAATGTGTCTGCTCATTCTTGCCTCCATTGCTTTTTTAGGGGTTTTTTTCCCCCCTCACACCTGAAGTGCTCTCTACTTCCTTGATGTTTAAACAGCTTATCATTCAAAGCACAGAATAAATTCCATTTCCTCCTTAGACTGAATTTGTATTCAGTTTCAATATTGTAAAGACACAGTATTAGGGCACCTGGATGGCTCAGGGGTTGAGCGTCTGCCTTTGGCTCAGGTCATGATCCTTGGGTCCCGGGATCGAGTCCCACATCAAGCTTCCCACAGAGAGCCTGCTTCTCCCTCTGCCTGTGTCTCTGCCTTCTCTCTCTGTTTCTCATGAATAAAAAAAATAAAATAAAATAAAATAAAATAAAAGACACAGCATTGTCTTCACTAATTCCTTATTTGTCTTTAATATCACTAATTTCTTCATGAGTGTTTGATTTTTATATCAACTGAATGTAGCAGGTTACTTAAAGGACAGATGTTTATTTCTTTATATTCCTTCTATACTTGGGTCAAGTATTTTTAAATGCTGATCTTTTCTAAGTAAATCCAGTCCATTTCACTGTGTACTAGTAACTGAAATGTAATTAACAATTGATTTATCTTTATTTCTAAAGTTAACAAAAAGAAATCCCAGTGGATTTCTATTAACAGGAAACTGAGAGGTAATGTGTGTTTTGTTAAAAATAGAAAACTAATCCTTGTTTTTCAATTATTAGGTTGTATATTACTGACAATAAAATAATGAAATACATAAAATTCATAGAACACTGATTTTTTGGAAATATCTATGCATAATGATAATTTCAATAAGCTGTTTGGTAATGATACATTTTAAATCATATATGCACTATACAAAAATGCTTTAAATTACCTCTTTCAAAAGAATATTTTTTTAAAGATTTTATTTATTTATTCATGAGGGACAGAGAAGCAGAAACACAGGCAGAGGGAGAAGCAGGCTCCATGCAACGTGGGACTCGATCCCGGGTCTCCAGGATCACACCCTGGGCCGAAGGCGGCGCTACACTGCTGGGCCACCGGGGCTGCCCTCGAAAGACAATATTTCAATTGCTATTCTAAAACACATACAAATAAATACACTTAATCATATTCAAGTTCAGTTATCAGCTTTCAGCCTGCCTGAAGTAAAATCATTCTTCTTCATATACCCTCCTGGGCGCCAGCCCCATTCTGTCTCACAATTTGTATGTGGATGAAAAGAGGATAGTATTTCAGAAAAGAAAATATCTCTCAGTGAAGTAGAAAATGTAATATAATCTTCAGCTCAAAAAGAACAATTCTTACTTCCTAGAGAATTCTAGAAATCATTCTGTATATTTTTAAAAGCTGGAGAAACAACATTTCTTCAGTTTCACTTAGCTCAAGCATCCTAAAGGAGGTAATAAGTAATTGGGGCTCACACCCACCTCACCATCCTGTATCTGGCATGGCTGTCCTTGGATTCACAAACTCTCATTTTAATTACATACTGCTTAAAAAGGGGATAAAAGGTGAATTATAAGTTCATATTTCTATCTCTTGTGCTTTCATTTGTGCTGACATTTCAAAATATAAAACAACACAACAATGATGTTTTGTGTTAGGCTTGATTTTCATTTCTATTATATGTTCCTATTAATCTAAAAGTTTAAATTCTATTTACTCTACTTGTCATACAAAATAACCAATTATAAATACATGTGTACACTAGCAATTTTCTGTTATTTTCCCTGTTCTCACAGTATGTCATAAGCAAAATATCTGGGGTCTCAGATTGGATAATTGACATGTTTGTATTTTCTGTAGAGGAATGGCTGACCTAGAGTTTTGTATGTTCACTATTAAACTTGAGCCAACACTTTATTTTTTTTTTGAGCCAACACTTTAAATGCATTTTCTTTCCCCCAAATCTTCCCACTGATGAAAAATAATATATAGTAGTTATTTTCTTTAGTACCAAAATATGACATGAAAAACCACTTAAGTTTAACAGTTTTTTTTTTAATATTTTATTTATTTATTCATGATAGTCACAGAGAGAGAGAGAGAGAGAGAGAGAGAGGCAGAGACACAGGCAGAAGGAGAAGCAGGCTCCATGCACCGGGAGCCCGACGTGGGATTCGATCCCGGGTCTCCAGGATCACGCCCTGGGCCAAAGGCAGGCGCCAAACCGCTGCGCCACCCAGAGATCCCTAAGTTTAACAGTTTTAATAGCAAATGCCCAAACTATAAAAAAATGTTCAAACATGAATTTTAATAGTCTATGAAATATGAAAGTCTACTCAGTTTGTTGCTGTTAAGAAGGTCATAAAAATAAATGTATGCTGGAATTTGATGTTGCTTAGCCTAAAAACATAATAAAATGTGAAATAAACTATATTCTCCAAACAGTGGGTATTGGTTTTCACTGTCATTTCAAAATATCCAATAGCATTCTATTTAAGAAAAACTACAAAAGAAGAATAAAAAAGTATGCTGCAGACATGGAGTTTTAAGTGTTCGAATGTTTTTCACGGTGTTTGTAGAAGCCTGAGTTATAAAGTGAGTCTCTCTTACTTGACCATATAACCTCGAATAATTTCCCTTACAGTTCTTCACCTCACTTCAAAGAATTGGCATTCTCATTTCTTAAACTCTGTTTGGAACAAAGACAATTCCTTTTACTTCCCTGAATTCAAAAAATAAAAATCAGTAAAAAGTAGTTCCCAAGATACTGTTAGTAAATAGCGTTCGAGTGGATGGAAAAGAACAATGGGAGGTTTTTTTTTTTCTCATCTCTGCATTGTATTTTATTTTGAGATCCAATCTTTGGAGAACAGCTTTGAGTGTAATCACGTTGAATTACGTATAGGTTTTGAGAATACCCTCTTTCAACTTTTCCCTCTCAAAATAATGGACGAAGTGAAGGAAGTAGTGACACTTACAGAGGACTTAAGGGAAAAAAGGTCATAACGCCAGTCAAAGAAAATGCACATACTCCACCGTCAAAGACGTAGGTCTTCCTTAGTCATTGAGCAAACCGTGTCAGAAACACACAGGAGCGGGGAAAGGCGGACACACACTGCACCTGTTCCGCAGTAGTTGATACTGGTAGGGATGTGTGGTTGGTTCGGTTTTATTCGGGGTCTGTTTCTTCTTCCCCTCTCCCCTCGCCCATCCTCTTCCTTCTTTCTCTTTTACAGCATCAAGCTAACGGCCACAGCGGCGACTTAGAGAGCCGAGGCCTGCAGCGACCTGACGCGGGAGGCCCGGGAGGCCGCTCCGGGCTCCGCACGCCCCGGGCCCACGCCCGCGTCTGCCCCCTGGCGCTCGCTTCGGGCGCGGCGCCCTGCCAGCCCGCCGGGGCCTGGGACGCGGAGCATGCGCACTGGCGGGGCCGCGCGGGGCCGGGGGGCGGGGCGGGCGGCCTGCGGGTCGCCGGCAGCGCGGCGGGGGGCGCGGCGGGGGGCGCGGCGGTCGCCCGCGGGGTCGCCCTGCGCCGGCGCACCCTGCACGTCTCGGCTGGGCCTTCATCTCGGCGCTTCGCCGGTAGAAGGCGGCTGAGCGCCAGGGAGCGGCGGCCCCACGGCGGTACCGCGCTTGCGCACTCGGGACGTGGGGCTCCTGCCGCGACCGCCGCGCCCCCGCCCGCTGAGGGGAGCCGCGCGTCACGTGCCCCCGGAACGCGAACCTTCCGGGCGGCGAAGCAGCGACGCCGAGAAGCCTGGCGCCGGGTTCGGACGCGGGGCCTGGCGCCGCTCGGCCTCCGCAGACCCGCGGACGTGGACGGGCACTGGGTTCGGGCGTCGCCTCCCACGAGGGCCGCCGCAGGACCTCAGGCCCTTCCCCGTGCGTCTAAGGGACCCGCGCCTCAAGCACGCGGATCCCGACCGGGGTCTGAGCGGCCCTCCTCGGACTTCGTCGAGATCCCCGGGTCCGGTGCCTTCTCTCAAGAGCTTCCAGAAAGGCCGAAGCGAGCAGCATTCCCGGACACAGCCCCGAGCCCAGCCCCCAGCCGCGTCCTCGGGGGCCCCGGGCCGGGAGCCGCGTCCGCGCCGCAGCCGCCCGCGCCCCGCAGCCTCCGCCCGCCTCCTGCCCCGCGGCGCCGGGGCCTCGGCCGGGCTGTCGGCTCGACGGCCACTGCGGTTTCGTTTCTGGTTTCTGGAAGCACTGAAGTTTTTTGCACATCGGTTCATTCCTTACTTGTGATTTTACGCTTTTTTTTTATTGTTTGAGACATTTTACAAAAACTTATTTTTATTTTTCCCATCTGAGAATTCCTGTATCTGGGGACTTTTAACCTTTATGTTGTTTACGCCCGCCCTCGTTCACGGCGCCTTGTTTTTCTGTGGGTTTTGGTGTTTTCTCTCTCTCCTGACCTTGAGCTCTCACTTTCATTTGAACTTTATCACTGGAAATGATTGAGGCCTCGGAGGATTTCTCTCCGGGAGGATTAGCACTTGCTTCTGTTAAGCATCCAGAGGCATTAGTGGTATAAACTGTGCTGTCTTGGTATAAACTGAATTATTGACCTGAGGTTTTTACGTGTGTGTGTGTGTGTTTCTGTGTGTGTTTCGTAGTACCAGATGGTGTGAATTCAGGGTGCAAACTTAAATGGAAGCCAGATGCTGGTTATGATTCTTTAGGAGAAATCATTTTCTACCTCGGATCAGTATCAAGGTTCAGTGTTCAAGTTTCAAGATGAACAGGGTGTTTTTGGTCAGCTCCACGCTGCTGTCACAGTGAATTTTCTAGTTCATTCTCAAAGTGGAAGTATAACACTTTGGGGTTCCAGTTTTATTTTTAAAAGGGTCCCCTAATATAATCCCGGACTTGGCTGAGCACTGGGTTTTGTCTCCCATCTTTGTGTGTGTGTTTTGTTTTTGTTTTTGTTTTTTTTTTATGATAGTCGCACAGAGAGAGAGAGAGAGAGAGACACAGGCAGAGGGAGAAGCAGGCTCCATGCACCGGGAGCCCGACGTGGGATTCGATCCCGGGTCTCCAGGATCGCGCCCTGGGCCAAAGGCAGGCGCCACACCGCTGCGCCACCCGGGGATCCCTGCCTCCCATCTTTGAAAACTTAAAAATTTGTACGTGAGATCATCCGAGTTCAGCAAATAACAGTAAGGCAAAAGCCAACGTCGGTGCCTTACTTAAACCTCAGAGTTCCTGCCTTTAACTTATTTTTGGCCTAAGCAGAATTTACCTTTTTTGCCAGCATTTGCACACATTTAAATTTTTTAGAAATATTTTTGTTCAGCAGTTGTAGTTGTTTTCAGCAATACGATCAGTTCAGGTACTCAGTTTACCACATAACCAGTAATAGAGACAAATGTGTTTTAAACGTGGGTTTTCTACTGCATTCATTAGAATTCTTAAGCCCTTATTCCATTTTATTATCATTTTTCCCTTGCTGTTTCTGATAGTATGATTTATTTGATAGATTGACAATTATGGGTTGTTTTCTTGTCTCTAAAATCTGCTTTTAACCCATTAACTCTAATCATCTTAGGCTTTAGGTCTTCTTTTATTGGGTTGTATTCCGTTATTGTATAATTGCTATCATAGCATAAAACACTCATGGGGATTCTGCTTCTGTAGTGTGGGTTATGCCTACTTCCAGACTTTTGTATAATATAAACCATAAGTCTCTTTCTTCCTGGTTTCCTCCCTCCCTTCCTTTCTTCATTTTTGTTTTTCTTTCCTTCCCTTCTATTTTTTCTTTTTTATTGTCCTATGATTTTGTTAATTGTCATGTAATTTATTTTTACCTTAATCACATTTTTTTGTCAGGTATTACTGCCCAGTTCAAAACAGAATAGATCATTTTCCTTGATTCACTTGGCATCTGATTTAAAACCAGCTGGTCTTTACTTCAAGCATTTGAGCATGCAGGGACGGCAAGGATACAGGCATGGTGGGGAGGGGTGCAGGCTGAGCATGCAAGGGTGACAGGGTGAGCCCTGGTTTAGAGAAGTTACACTTGCTAGAGATGTGGCATCTGAGTTCTAAGACTGAGTGATAAGTGGATTCTTGGATTGGCTGCCATCACAGTGCCAACACAGTTCCGTTAAGCCTACTGACCCTTAGGGGAGCACTTGACGGGATGAGCACTGGGTGTTATTCTGTATGTTGGCAAATTGAACACCAATAAAAAATAAATTTATTATTTAAAAAAAAGCCTATTGGCCCTTCCTATCTATGATGAATCCTCCAAGATTTAGTTAGGATTGAATTTTTGCAGATCTCACCTTCATTTTTGTTCGTCTGCATATTTCCAAATTAAGTAACATTAGTGACAATTTTCAGGATACTCTGGACTCATTTTTCCCACTAATTCTTCAGGGAAGTGAATGACAGGAGATCTAACATAATATGACAATATTTTCTGTTTCTTGCTTTGATCCTGTTTTTTTTTTTTTCATTTATGGTTATTAGGTTATGACCTTTTATTTGTTTTGTTGCTGGTGCCCCCCCCCCCTTTTGTAAGTTTTTTGTAATTATTTGGTCATTGACCTATATTTTGGGGAATCTTGCTTCATTTTTACTGTCGTTAGCCAAGCAAAACTTACTTTAAAATACTATCCTAAAATAAAAAGTGTTCTTAAAAAAATAAATAAAATAAAATAAAATAAAATAAAATAAAATAAAAAGTGTTCTTTTTATGATGAGTTTGAGTTTAGATGATTAGGTCTCAATAATATATATCTGTGAGGAATACTGTGCATATAACAAGGGTAGTTATTCTTTATAAATTATCACTATCCATAAAAGAAAACAAATGTAGGAATGAAATACAAGATAATTTTTTGTTGGAGGGGTTGTAATTCTGGGTCCTGGAATTATATGGTAGCCCACTGGGAGTTCTCAGTATCTAGAGGCAGTAAATAGATCTGGTTGTCTTGAAAAAGGATCTTGAAGTACCAGAGGAATAAAAAGCTACCAAAAATAAATTTGACTGCTTTTTCACTAACAGCCAGGCTGGCACTTAATTTTTTTTAAATTATCCACAAAAGTCTTCTGTATGTCAAGAAAAATTTTTAGTGTTGATTTTAAATAATGCGAACTAACATTCTTTATTCATAATCAACTGCTTCTACAAGGCAAGTTTCAAGCACAGGGTTTTTTTCACTACTATCTGCTGCCCTCTGCAGGCTAATTTTAAACTTAAGATATATTGGAAGTCTAGAAGAAACAACCTTCCCTATATTCCAATGTAAATCTGAAACAAGAATGCTCATATTATCTCAAAGTTTTATTTCTATTGCATAGATGCCATGTGACTCTGAACTGTTACTGAACTGTTACTTGTTAGATACCTGAGAAATGGAGACTTCTCTTTGGAGTATAGCAATGAAAGGAAAAGAGAAATGTGCTTGGGATAGAAGTTATGTGTCATTTGGTTTTGATTCTTAAGTAACAAGTAGTTGAACATTTGGTCAATGTGAAACATACTTGCTACATTATTTCCCCCTGTATTTTCTTTTTCTTTCTTTTTTTTTTTTTTTTTTTTTTTTTGTATTTTCTTTTCATGAGTGGATTCTCCTGCAAGGCAGTTTCTCTGGAATAAATAATAAATAGTGACCCTCAAGTTCAGAAGCCTTGATACAAGTATATCATAAAAGAATTTTTTTTACTTTATTTATTTTACAGAGAAACAGAGAGCACATGCATAAGGGGACCAGAGTAAGGAGAGTCTCAAGCAGACTCTGTGCTACTTCAGTCTGACACTGGGCTCAATCTTATGAGCCTGATATCGTGACCCTGAGATCATTACCTGAGCCAAAACCAAGAATCTATCACTTAACCAAATGCACCCCTAACACAGAAAAAATTTTAGGGGATCCATGGGTGGCTCAGTGGTTTGGTGCCTGCTTTGGGCCCAGGGCGTGATCCTGGAGTCCCGGTATCAAGTCCCACATCAGGCTTCCTGCATATAGCCTGCTTCTCCTATGTCTGTGTCTCTGCCTGTCTGCCTGTGTGTGTGTGTGTGTGTGTGTGTGTGTGTTTGTGATGAATAAATAAATAAAATCATTTAAAAAATTCTTCCTATTAAAAAAAGAAAAAATGTATTTATTTATTTATAAAGATTTTATTTATTTATTCATGAGAGACACACAGAAAGAGAGAGGAGAGAGAGGCAGAGACACAGGCAGAAGGAGAAGTAGGCTCCATGCAGGGAGCCCAACGTGGGACTTGATCCGGGTCTCCAGGATCAGGCCCTGGGCCGAAGGCAGGTGCTAAACTGCTGAGCCACCCGGGCTGCCCAAAGAAAAAATTTTAAAAGATGTTTGTCTCATTCAGTCCTATCAGTGATTGAGTTACTTTGTAATAGTAACCCCAGAATTTATTCAGGGGACTCTGAAAGTGAGTTATTTCTTAGCTTACTTTCTTTCTGAGAGCTTTAACAGCTAGGAGTTCCCAGAGAATTTTCCATTCCAGTAAAGTGCAATGGGAATCTCTTTAATATAGTTGCATAGGATATAGGAGTAGAAAACAGACTGATGCAGGCCCAAGGAGCATCCTATGGCCAGTGGTAACATGAGAGTTCTCTCCAAAAATCCAAGGCAGGAGATGGGTCTCAGAAGTGAGAAAGAGAGAGAGCCAACCAGCTGCCCTGAGGGGGCACTTAGGCCCACTTAGATCACATCTTGAAAATTATGTCAGCATAGAGAGAATGTAAGAATACCATAGAAAATGGACTGCATTTCAAAGATTATAACACAGCATTGAGACCAAACAAGAAAAATACATGTACTTTCCCAAACTTGGGAAGAAAAAATGTGGTGGATGGCAGATTCTGAATTTGAGTAAAATGTGAAATGTGCAGATATCCATGGAGTAATTAAATTTACTTGGAAATAATTAAGCTTTATCCTTCAGACAGAATAGGGTCTTAAGATACAGATTTTTTTCCAGGTATTTTTTAAAAAATAAAATGTTTCTTGCTAGCATCTGTGATTGGGGAAAAAAACAGTGAAAGATTCAAAAGAGATTTCTGAAAAGGTCTCTTACCACGTGCTAGAACTTGGCATCTGTCCACCCCTTTGCTAGCATCTTCCTCTCTGTTCGGAATGTCTCCGAACCCTTCTTAGTTTGGCGAACTGTCCCCAACCTAAAAGAAAGCACCAGGAGGACAGGTGTTCTGTTGGTTTTGTTTATTATTTGTCTTCAGTACCTAAAATGGCTCCTGGCTAATGGTACATACTCAATAAATACTCGTTAAAATGAAATAATTAAAAGAAAACTAGATGACTAAAGCTTAGAGGAGAAACGAGTCTTTTGTAAGATATACAAAAAAAAAAAAAAAAAGCAAGATATTACCTTCACCCTCTCTTTCCCATTGATGGACTGTGTGTAATTTTTGTGGCAGTCACTTGGTATCCAACTTAGAAATAATAAGAGATTCACCATTTGTCAACACAAAGGACTGGCAGGGTGTTATCCTTTTCTTAGAATTGTATTTTAAATGTTATTCTTTTTCCCTTTTGGATGTCCCACTACCCCTCAGTCCTTCTGGCTCAGCATCACTAAGAGGAGAGGAAAAAGAGTCAGAGATGTATTCATAAAGCAAAAGAATGAGAGGACAGGTCTAATAATGCAAGGTATTTCAAACAAACATTGTTGTCTGCTGCCCCTTACTGGTAAGATAATAAAATTGCTAAATTACATTTTAAAAGTGTAGTTCTTGGCACTAAAATCCTATTTTACAGGAAATTGCTCCTTTACCACACAAAAATTATATAAGTGAATCATATCAACTACCAAACACCATATGAGGCAATTCACTTCAATGAAGGCAGTTCTCTGGCCTTCAATTTCAACAAAAAGAAAAGTTAAGGGGATCCCTGGGTGGCGCAGCGGTTTGGCGCCTGCCTTTGGCCCAGGGCATGATCCTGGAGACCCGGGATCGAATCCCACGTCGGGCTCCCGGTGCATGGAGCCTGCTTCTCCCTCTGCCTGTGTCTCTGCCTCTCTCTCTCTGTGACTATCATGAATAAATAAATAAAATCTTTAAAAAAAAAAAAAAAAAGAAAAGTTAAGTAGGAAAAATACTAAAACAAACCCTTGTGTAAAAAAGTGTTCTCCCTTGCTTGAAAACTGGAAAGTTATCATTGGCAAAAAATGCTCTCAGTTAATTTCTCTGAACTGACAATCTCATTTAATTTATTTTTAAGAAAATATCTGCCAAATGCCCACATCTGAATAACCATGGTCTGCCTGCCAGTCACCCTTTCCAATAAAAATGGCATTCCACAAAAGGCAGCAGCTAATTCAGGTTGCAATTGAAGGCACTTGACGGGAAATCGAACTTCAATAAAATATACATATTTTGTGTGTGTGTGTGTGTGTGTGTGTATATATGCACATATATATAAAGAAATATATATTTTTAAATATATAAATATATTTAAATATTTTATGTATAAAGAAATATATATAAAATATATATTTATTTATATATATATAAAGAAACTAGAGCCCAACTGCTTTCCTCAAGATCCTTTCCTCAAGATCACCATCATAATACTTAATTATTTGGCAAATTGGTTAGAAATGAGCAGGCTCTGGGATCCCTGGGTGGCTCAGTGGTTGAGCACCTGCTCAGGGCATGATCCTGGAGTCCTGGAATCAAGTCCCACCTCAGGCTCCCTGCATGGAGCCTGCTTCTCCCTCTGCTTGTGCCTGTGCCTCTCTCTCTCTCTCTCTCTCTCTCTCTCATAAATAAATAAAATCTTTAAAAAGAAAAAAAGAAAAAGAAAGGAGCAAGCTCAAACCACTGGGAAAAGCACCTTTAGCAGGTGCTTTAGAGTAAACCATTGAATTCTGAGGGCTTGCAAAACCGTGAGGGTTGGACCTCTGAATGCAGAGCCAGCAATTCTTCCCTGGTCTCTGATAATGGCTAATGAGCCCAGAGATTCCAATTACTAGAGTAATGTTCTACCTCTTGTACCAGGTTGGCTTTCCATGGAGGATTTTGGCATGAAATGACCATGGCTTTGCCAAGGGAGTGATCCAGAACTGTAGATTAACAATCTAATGTGTGGTTTCACTGCTGTATCTTCAGTAAACAGCATTGGTCCTGGGGTTGGATTGAGATAAGCACCCCAAGGCAATGTACAGAAAGGACCTCATTCTTGGTCTGCAAGGAGCCACAATTATGAATTAAGAATGCAATACTAAAAATTTAGTCTGAAAGTCAAGGCAAAGTTGAAAATGGAAAGTGCACAACGAAGTCGCAAGTGGAGATTGGGGGACAGACAGAAGGAGGAAGCAATCAAAGAATCAATTTGGCCAAAGTGAAGAAATAAAAGCCTCCAACAGCACAAGAGTTCTGGCCATCCCCTTTCTGCGGTACCTAGTAGATGACATGGGACTTGTCAGATCCCAAAGGAATTGTGCAGCGCCATCAAGGACAGATGGACAGGGAAAGAACTACCTGAAGCCAAAGAAAACAGGATCTGAAATGGAGACCCCAGGAGGAGAGGTAATGTCAGATGGTAATTCCAAGCAGAGACATGGCAAATGGCATATTGTATCTGATCAGCAGAGTGTCCTCTTCTGCTCCAGGTAGAAACTACTGTCTCTCCTCTTCCCTTTGTAGTAAGTGCCGGGGAAAGAATAATCCTGTCTCCCCTCTCTCATTTACAGCTGGGGTACTTAAACTTCACAAGCCACATTCTGCTCAAATGATAAAGGTCATCAGTGGCTTCCTAACTGAAAAATCATATAGACGGTTTTCATCATCATTTGCTACTTCATTTCCATCAAACTTCTCAAAAGTCTCCCGATCTCCCTAATAAAGCAGTGCCCATTATCACACAGTTGCTTTCCCCGATATTGTCCTCTTTTTATTTTTATTATAGAAAATTTCAAATATGGGAAAGTGCACACAATCATATCAACAATTACCAAACTCATGGGTAAACTTGTTATATCCAGATCCAAATTCACATTCCTCTCACATACTATTTTGAAGTAATTCCCAGACATTCTTATCTTTCTATCCATAAATATTTCATATGTATCTCCATATGGTAAAGACTCTTTTTGTTAAGCAATCAACATATCATGACTGAAAACAAGGCAATAATTCTGTAATATACCAAATATCTACTGTTCAAATTTTCAATTTACTCCTGAGTGTCATTTTCCCTAATTTGAATCAATATTTAAATAAGACATAGAATTGTGATTGGTTCTTAAGTTTCTTAAGTCTCTTTTAACCTATAGGTTCCCTCTCTATCTCTCCCCTCCTTTTCCCACGCAACCTCTTTATTGAAAAAAACTAATTATTTGCCCTGTAACATTTCCCACAGTCTGTTGTTGTTGTTTTGTTTTGTTTTGTTTTTTTACAATTTTGTTTATTTATTCATGAGAGACAGAGAGTGAGAGAGAGAGGCAGAGACACAGGCAGAGGGAGAAGCAGGCTCCATGCAGGGAGCCTAACATGGGATTCGATCCCTAGTCTCCAGGATCACACCCGGGGCTGAAGGCAGTGCTAAACCGCTGGGCCACGGGGGCTGCCCCTGATTGAATTTTATTACTATATTCCCCTACCTCTCATGTTTCCTGTGCAATGGTGGCTGGATCATATGAAGTTTTCTTGGTGAAACCACTTCACAGTGGGTATGGTATTCTTCCAAAAGAAAATACGCTATTTGCTTTTGTAGACAGACATTGTGGGCATTGCCTAGATCTCTTAATGCATTAGCAGTTGCAAAATGATAAAGTCCAAATCTGTTGTTCCATCTTAATTCATTAACTGGAGTATTTATATAAAGAGAAACCCCCCCCCCCCCCATCAACAGTTTGGTCATTACGTTATAGAGTTCACATAGGAAACACAGGATAAATGCTTGATTGGCTCCTTTTTAAAAATTATTTCAAAATAATGTGTTCACTAGCATTCTGCAACAGTTACCAATCAGTGTTGTTATTTGTCTCAGTTAGCTATTATTAGGTTAAAAAAAACTTGGGATGCCTGGGTGGCTCGGCGGTTGAGCATCTGCCTTCAGCTCAGGGTGTAATCCTGGAGTCCCGGGATCAAGTCCCATATCAGGCTCCCTGCATGCAGCCTGCTTCTCCCTCTGCCTGTGTCTCTGCCTCTCTCTGTGTCTCTCATAAATAAATAAATAAAATCTTAAAAAAAAAAACCTCTCTCATCTCCCATCATTATAAACTCAGTTGTTTACAACAATAAAGCACTTCTGCTTCTGGCCAAGATAGAGAAACCCTCCTGCCTAAAATAATTTTTTTAAAATATACAAAATACATGAAAGAACTGTTTGCAAGACAGTGGATGTTAGGCAACAAACATCTTAGGTATCCCTGAGAGATGGAAAACAAACAAGATAAGCCCAATGAGTGCCCCACCATCCTGACCTGAGGCAATGTATAGACCATGACACAGGAAGAGAGAATTGAGGCAGACCCCAGAGTACTTCCTGAGTTGAGGAGATAGAGTGAAGATTCTAGAGAATACAAAAAATGAGAGTTCACTGGACAGGGTACCAAAAAAGGAGAGAATTGTTCATAGAGCTCTAGAGATAGGCAAGGGTACTTCCTTAAGTATTAGCTGAGTGCTGATCAGCAAATGCATGTGAGGAAACTACATGAGATTGGAGGAAGAATCATCTGAAAGAATGAGAGGCAACCGTGCCTGCCACTCACATAGGGCCAGAAATGGTGTTTACCCTCTACCAGCCAGTCTAGAAAACCCTATGATTCATTAAGCATTAGGAATAGTACATGAAAGAGTCTTATCTCAACAGTAGGGATTAATTAGTACTGGACTAAGTACTGAACTGGTTTCACCTAAGGATCTTACATTTAAGAGTCAAAGGTCAGGTGCACCTGAGTGGCTCAATTGGTTGAGCGTCTGTCTTCGGTTCAAGTCATGATCTCAGCGTCCTTGGGTCAAGCCCTACATCAGGCTCCCTGCTCAGTGGGGAGTCTACTTCTCCCTCTCCCTCTGCCCTTCTCCCACCAGGCACATCAACATGTGCTTTCTCTCTTGCAAAATCTTTTTTTAAAAAGAGTCAAAAGTCAAACTGTTTTGAGCTAATATAATTATAACCCAGAACAAAGCTCAAAAATCTTCTTAGGAATGTAAAACCATCTAACATCCAACAGGGTAAAATTTACATTCTTTGGCATCCAATAAAAAATTATTAGGTATGGGGGCTCAGTCAGTTAAGCATCAGACTCTGGATTTCAGCTCAAGTCATGATCTCAGGCTCCTGAGATTGAGCTCCATAGTGGGCTCCACACTGGACATGGAACCTGCCTAATAAAATTCTCTCTCCTTCTCCCTTCTCCCTCTGCCCCTCTGTGTATCTCTCATGATAATAAATAATAAATAAATAAATAAAATCTGAAAAAATAAATAAATCAAACCTCAACTCTGTGCTGCCTACAAAAAACACACTTATAAAGTATAAATTTAATGAATTGGCTGAAAGTGAAAAGTATGAAAAGAGATATATCATGCTGTTACTAATCAAAGTTGTATAAATACCATACAAACTAGATTTCAGAGTAAAGAATTTTATGAGAGTAAAGAATATCATTTCACAATGATAAAATTGTCAATTTATCAAGAGGACAAAACATTCCTAAATGTTTATTTGCCTAACAGATCTTCAAAATACATGAAGCAAAAATTTATAGAACTGTAAGGAGAAATAAGCAAAGCCAAAAGTACATTTAGGGAATTCAATACCATTCTCTCAATAATTGATGGAACAAGTAGATAGAAAGTCTAATGATCTTTGTCCTCAGAGGTCAGCAATCTATGGCCTAAGAGCTAAATCCATTCACCTCCCTGCCTCACCTGTTTTTGTAAATTATATTTTATTGTGTTAGAGACAAACTCATGCATTTATGTATTGTCTATGGCTGCTTTCACATTACAACACAAGATATAAATGGCTGCTTTTACTGTAGCAGAAGAGTAGTATTTAGGGGGAAATTTATAGTATTAGGTGCCAATATTATGTACAGAATGAAATTAAAAACCAACATAACAAACTTTGTGAAACTAAAGCATTACTTAGAAATTTATAGCACTAAGTCCCAATATAAGAAAAACTATCTCAAATAAATGACTTCAATCTCCGCCTCAAAAGCAGCATAATTGTGACAGAGATTCTATGGCCTGCAAAGCCAAAATATTTACTATCTTTTTCTTTAAAAAAAAAAAAAAAAAAAAAAAAAGCTTACTGATGCATGACATACAAAGAATACAATCAGTTTGACCTAATAGACATTTATAGAGTACTCCATTCAACAAAGCAAATATGGGATACCTGGGTGCCTCAGTGGTTAATTATCTGCCTTGGGCTCAGGGCGTGATCCTGGGATCCTGGATCAAGTCCCACATTGGGCTCCCTGCAGGGAGGCTGCTTCTCCCTCTGGCTGTGACTCTGCCTCTCTTTCTGTGTCTCTCATGAATAAATAAATAAAATCTTTAAAAAAAAATGTTCTCTGATCACAATAGAATTAAATGGAGATGATAGATATATCTGTCAAAGCTTCATGATGATGGTTTCATGTGTGTATACATATGCCAAAACTTACCAAGTTATATATGTGAAACATGTATAGCTTATTAACATGTTTGTTATACTTCAGTAAAATCTTTTTAAAAAAATAAGGATCAAAAATAAGCTTAGGCAGGAGTACCCGAGTGGCTCAATTTGTTAAGCATCCAACTTTTGATTTCTGCTCTGGTCGTGATCTCAGGGTTATGATATCAGACTCTACTGGTTGTGGAGACTGCTTGGGATTCTCTTTTTCCCTCTGCTCCTCCCCAACCTCTGAAAAATAAAAAATAAAAAAATAAGCTTAGGCAGTTCAGCTTCCCAAGTCTGACCTTTTTGGTCACCAGGTGGCCTCAGCTGAGATGACTTAATTCTGTTCCAGGTTATCTCTCATTGTCCAGTAGGCTAGCCTGGGCTTCTTTGCTGTGTGGTGGCAGGGTTCCAAAAATGAGAAAGCACAATTATATACAGTAGCAAGCAGAAGCATGTAAGGCTTCTTGAGGACTAGCTTGAGAACTGGCACATTGTCGCTTCTGCTGCATTCAAGTAAGTTACAGGACCTGTTCAGATTCAAGGGTTGGGAAAATACCCTACCTCTTGATGGGAAGAGCTGCAGTCATAGTTGTAAGAGGCAGAGATACAGAAAAGGGAATAATTGAGGTTATTTTTATAGTCAGTCTAAGAATTATTATTGACTTACAGATTCAATTATATTTGATGTATTTTAGTCGATCGCAACTATCCTTATTGATAATTACGTTGTCCATGTTAAGACATGAATGCTGGTGTTTATTTGGAAAGCTTGTAATTTCAGTCTGGTAACTGAATTTCCCAAAATCACCTTTCCTATTTAGGTCAGATTTTGTCAATTACAGGAACTTGGGTAAAATTTGGAAGTTGAAAGTGGAAGCAGAAGTGAAAGCCATTATTCTCAAGAGTTTACTATGACCAGATTCAATCTCTTCACAGACCTATGAGCTCCTACTTCCAAGACACTGCAAGTAAATTGACAGCTTCTCAAACTGCTCTAAAATTCCTACCTTTCGGGCAGCCCGGGTGGCTCAGCAGTTTAGCGCTGCCTTTGGCCCAGGTTGTGATCCTGGAGACCCGGAATCGAGTCCCACGTCCGCCTCCCTGCAGCTCTCTGCCTCTCCCCCTCTCTCTTGCTCTGTGTCTCTCATGAATAAATAAAATCTTTCTTTTTTTTAATAAAATCTTTAAAAAAAACTCTTACCTTTCAAACTAAGCTCCAAGCCTCAGGCTGAAAACAATAATGATGTGATATTGTGGTTTCTTTCCCAGCTTTTCCACACTCGTGTAAATTTAGATTCTTGTAATAAACCAGTTTATTCCCAAAATAGTTATGGTGGCTCTTCTTTTGTTGAATATGGGCTGACGAAGAGTTTCTTCAAGTTGGTTCCTGAGTCCTTTTGACACAATATCATGTAGTCTTTGATAATTCATTTACCTCCTGGTATAAGAAGATATTCTAAGATTTTTTTTGTACAATTACTGCCCAAGGACTAGAATCAACCATTTCTTCAGGGATGTCCTGTTTGTTTAAACTTACTTGGAATATTCCTCTCTACCTGAGTACATGATTTATTAATAATAGTTCCTATCACTATCTCATCTTCTCTTTTAGAATACAAGTCTAATGAGAGCAAGGACTTTGTTTCATATACCATCATATCCCTAGTACATTTCTAGCTACTAAATACTTTTGTTTTTTCACTCTCATCAAGAGGTTTCTTATCATTTCTGTTTCAGTACTAATAGCTTGAGTCCCTTTAATGCAAAATTCCTCCAACAGAAATTGAAGACATTATGTTCTTACCTTGTTTTTTTTTTTTTTAAGATTTTATTTATTTATTCATAGACACAGAGAGAGAGAGGCAGAGACACAGGCAGAGGGAGAGGGAGAAGCAGGGTCCATGCAGGGAGCCCCATATGGGACTCGATCCCAGGTCTCCAGGATCACACTCCAGGCTGCAGGCGGCGCCAAACCGCTGCGCCACCAGGGCTACCCATTACCTTGTTTATTTATAAATTACGTCCCACAGACTTCTGTCTTTTTTTTTCTTATGGCTTTTTTTTTATGCAATGAAGAAAATGTTGGTAAAATAAATAAGTATAAACCTTTTATGTTAAAATTATGCAAGGTGACAAGTTATTTTTTTCAAATATATTATACTAAAATTAAATTCAACAATTTTTTAAGATTTTATTTATTTAAGAGAGGAAGGGCAGAGCAAGAGCAAAGTAGAGAGACAGAGGGAGAAGCAGACTCACTGCTGAGCAGGGAGCCCCCTGTGGGGCTCTATCCCAGAACCCTGGGATCATGACATAAGCTGATGGCAGATGGTTAACCAACTGAGTCATCCAGGCACCCCTTAAATTCAACATTTAACAATTTTTTTAAGTGTTCAGAAAAGTGCCTATAATGCCAAACATTTTTCTTCCAGAGACAAGTCTTAGAATACATATAGTAATCCACTACACTGGGGCAAAAGTAAATGTGGTTTTGAGCAAAAATTTGCTGCAGTGCAGCTGCTATGTGACACCTAGTAGCTCTGTGGTTTTGTGCACACAAAAAATAAGTAGTGAACTCAAAAAAGTATAACCATAGTAGTCTATTCTATACAAATACACTGATGCCAAACATTTGATGCTAACCACAGAGTGAAAAAGTCAGTATGCAGACTAATACATGGTAAAAATTGAACTGTAAATAATCATAATCACACTACTACAAACCACATGTTTTTCATAAAATGCTGTTGGCAAGCTGAGTACTGTAATTGGAGGAAGGCTTCAGACTAAAGTAATATAATCTTTCTACTATAAACTTTAGTGATTGGAATTGATTGAGTTAGAGGACTAGCTATAAATTTTTTGGTGTCTTAACAAATCCAAATTACCACAGCTAAACTAGGAATGTAGCTAAAGAGGTTCTTTATGTTTTATTAAATCAATGTACTTTAATATAAAAATGTACATATTAAAATTGTATTTGTAAAAATTGTTTCTAAAATCAAGGTTTTAAAATCACTCGTATCTTTATATGGTAAGCATGCATTCTTTTGTTTTCTTTATGAACTTGCCTATATAACTTACAAAGATATTTTAAGTTCTTGGTGTTGGAATTCTTAAGTTTTAGTGTTTTATAAAGCAGCAACACATCAAAGATGAAAAACATTAACTCTAAATGAGTCAGAAACCACTCAACAGATTTCTTTTTTTCTTTTTTTTTTAAGATTTTATTTATTTATTTATTCACAAAAGACTGAGAGACAGAGAGAGAGAGAGCGCCAGAGACAAAGGCAGAGGGAGAAGCAGGCTCCATGCACCAGGAGCCCGATGTGGGATTCAATCCCGGGTCTCCAGGATCGCGCCCTGGGCCAAAGGCAGGCACTAAACCGCTGCGCCACCCAGGGATCCCACTCAACAGATTTCTTAAAGCCAGAAAAGTAAATATGAATGATCTAACAAGTACTGCCAAACCAATATCCAAGTTGTGATCTACTGTGGCAAAATGAGTCTGGCAATCGAGAATGGGTTAAGGAGATAATAGTAAACATTTATATTCTCTTTATACCATAAATATAAAATATGTCATGTCAAGCCACAGAATGCTATAATAAAAAGAGCCTATTGATTTATAATAAAAATGTATCAGTTTTTGATAACCCAAAATTTATTTCATTGCAAGCCTTGATAGGGTGAGGAACAAAAAAAAGCAGAGCATGCTTGGTAACAAAAATACAGCTCCAATGGTAGCATACAGAAAATGATCAGGTTTCAAGTCTTCTGGCCTGGGCTTTCTTAAATAACATACACACACTCATTTTTTTCCTCTCAGTCTGGGTGTCCCGGAAGCAGACACCAAGATGAAGTTAGAAATACAAGAACTATAGTGGAGGTAACACCTGTGAAAGACAAAGAGCAGAGGCAGCAAAAGTGGGCGTCTGCCACGATGCAAGTCTGACATCTGTGAAAGTGAAAGGGGAAGAAAGAGGGACTGACCAAGAAAAGCCGCAGACTATGGTGGTATATGTTGCTCTGAGAAAGTCTCAAGCAGCCCAATGGGGAGCGATGGTGCAAAGATTTCCCATAGAGGATTTTCAAAATGGGAGGAAATTGCCAGTAGCCCTGCTGTGCTGTGTCATCTCTCTGGGGAAATGTTTGGAGAGAGCCTGGTCTTGAAGTGAACACTGGGCAGATCCTGAAGGCTCTGCAGTTGGAGGCTGTCAGCTCACTGCAGCTTCTCCCTTGAGGGGAGATCTAAGTGGTTCACCTGCATGACTGCCACATTTCCCATTCAAATTATAGTGATCCATAAAGCTTTTTTTTTTTTAAATGATAAGATAGTTTTTAAATACCAATGTCATATGGACTATTCATTCAGTTATTGTGAAAATAAATATGTACAGGAAAAATAGAAGGTTTCAGAGAAATGCAACAGGACATCTACAGTAGAACAAAATTTAAATTTCAGGCTTTTCGAGAACAACAATAGAGGGGCACCTGGCTGGCTCATTTGGAGGAGGCTGCAACTTGATCCCCAGGTTATAAGATCACCCATGTTGGGTGTAGCCGTTACTTCAAAATAAAAATCGAAAGAGAAAGAAAGAAAAGAAAGAAGAAAAGAAAAGGAAAGAAAAGGAAAGAAAAGAAAAAAGAAAAGAAAAGAAAGAAAAGAAAAGAGAAGAGAAGAAAAGAAAAAAAAAGAAAAGAGCAGCAACAGAAATAAGGGCCAAAATAGAGTACTCATTTGGAAATCCTGAAGGAATGTTGAATTGAAATTTTGTATCTAGGTGATATGAGGGTAAGGTGAAGATGTTCTCAGGCATACAAGGTTTTGGAAACTTTATTACACAGAGTTATTGTCAAATACACGGAATAAGCATTCCAAAAAGAAAAGACCTTAACAATAACACGGTTGTTTATATGATCACTACCAAAAAAAGAATAAGAAAAAGGGAAAAAAGATGCATCAATAGGATTCTGTAATAAATGAATAACAAAGTCAACACCCTTGAAGGGTACTAAAAAGACTAGTGGGAGTGGAGAGAGGGCTAAGATATTTATCGTCTTTAAAGGGAACATGTCAATCTTGTTTTAGGCTGGATTTTCCCAGGATCAGACCCTGAGCCAAAGATTTGAGTGCAAACATTTTATTTTGGTGATGACCCCAAAAAGCACCAATAGGGAAATGCAAAAGGAAGACATGGAAGGGAAGAAAGCCAATGCAGGGCATGTTAGTGAGCAGGGCTTCACTTTGGTCAGACTAAATCCCATCTCCCCTTCTGAGAGATGTAAAACAGACTTCAGATTTGTCCCATTCAAAGAGCAAAAAACCAGGTGTTACCCACCAACTCCTATCCTTCATCGACTAAGGGCCCTTTCCATGGGCATTAGCTCCCTGGACATCTCATTCTGCCCAATAGATGGCCACTCTCCTGAGACCCAGGAAACTTCCACCTGAAGGTCATAGTACTTGAAGTAAGAAGCTACTGGCATGCGTGAGAAACATAACGGCGTAGGGGCGATGGCATGGACACCAACAGCATCTAACTAGTGTCTATCCCTGCACTGCACAGATCTACCTATGTCCCACATTAAATTTCTTCTGTCTAGTCACTGGTCTTCAACTGAATGGCCAGTCACAATTTTAAAAGAAAGTGAAATATTAACCATAGGAAGCTATTGGGACAAATGCAATCTCTGCAGCTGCAGTTGATCCCACGGCTCTGCTTGCTACTCATTGCCTTAGTCCATTAACAGCCATTTTATATTCCATTCATCCTTGGCTGGCATTTCTGCTAGTCTAGCTTGCTTCATTTCAGTGAAACACAGACCCTCATTCTTGAGGTGTCTAATCTTCTTTTTACTGTTTTCTACCCAATCCATGGATGGTGCAATTGGCTTCTCAGTGTTATCTCAGATGAAGAAGCACCAAGAGGCACCCAGAGAATCCCCTAAGTTCCAGACATACTTTTCCTTGGCCCTAGAAGCCCAAAATGACCAGGTGGCATCCATAGCTTCAGGTTCAATAGAACTTTACTGGCCCACTATAGTCCAGCATAATCCAGGTTTTGCAGATAAAATCACAAACATCCAAATCACATCCATCCTTCATCCAAGGTGGTCCATTGTAAATAATATGAGCCACTCCTACTTCTATCCTTTGATTCCAGGATTTATGTGTTCCAGCAGTCACAGTCATAAAACATATAATAAATGTTGAAAGACAGCACATCTTGAAGGATAGCACTTCACTGCCATAGAATGTCATCCATAAGCTAATGACTTAGGTCATTTCAACATTGTATCACACTGGCAGACTTGGGCAATGTAATATAGGATCAGTGGTTCCTGGTCATCTGCTCATTGTCATACCTCCTTTGTTGGTAAAGGGGTCTTAAAGCAATCAAATGGCCTCAAAGTTGTTGATTGAGCTCCTTGAGTGACTGTACCATTTGGGGGCTCAGCATCAGTCTCTGCCATGGCAGATCTGACATTCAACAGCAGCCATAGTTAATTAGCATTGGTAAGAGGAAGCTATGCTGTTGAGCCCTTGTACAACCTTCATCTCCACTATCATGACTACCCTCTTTATGCATGTTGTGAGCACTGGCTGAAGGCAGAAGCTAGTTAACCTCCATGGTTGTGTTATTCTGTACACTTAGTTGTTTAATCCTTCCTCTTCCATTTCATGTTTATTCCAAAAATTTATTCACATATCTGTTGCTCAGTCTTCCTTAATTCTGATCTTTCAATCTTGCTCTTTCTCGGCTCCTGACCCACCAGCCAAGGTACATGGCATGTCTCAAGATTTAATGTAGAGTCTTCTTTCATACTACTTTTATGTCCACACAAAGGTGGTGACCATCCATGTGTGCTGCTTGAAATATGTCCTCTGGGAGGATTTCTCTTCATCATTGTCTTTCAGTGCCACATCTGAGTAGATCCATAATTTGCAATGGTTCATTTTTGGCTCATTCCAACATACTGAGCCAACTCATCCATAGAATCAGGCATAAAAGAATGACTTAAGAAAAATAAAAGATTTTTTTTAAACTGTGTTTAGAGATTTTATTTTTTATTTTTTTTAAGAGAGGGGAAGGGGCAGAAGGAGAGAGAATCTTCTTGAGACTTGAAGCAGGGGTTAATCTCACAACCCTCAGGTCATGAACTGAACCAAAATCAAGAGTCAGATGCTTAACAGACTGAGCCACCCAGGTGCCCCTGTTTAGAGATTTTAAATAGCATTCTACTAAATGACCTCTGGTCAAACAGAGAAAAATAAGAGAAACTTGTGAAGTACTTAAAACTAAAAAACAATGTACTCTGTATCAAGTGTAAGGTACATTACCAAAGCATTGCTTAACAGAAACATAGTTTTGAATGTATTTATAAAAAAAAAAACTACAACAATTAAAAACAAGTGAGTTAGGCGTTCAACCCAAGAAGATAGAAAGGGAACAACAGAGTAAAACTGGTAGGGGAAAAAGAAAAAGGAAGAAGGAAATAATAAAGACAGAGGAAGAGTCAATAAAATAGAGAGTAACCAATAATAATAATGATAATAATAAAGTAAAAAGAGAGATTAATAATAAAGTAAAAAGAGAGATTAATAAAACCAAGAACTATTCTTTTAAAAATCAAATAAGATAGACAAGTAAATATGCGTGTAATCTATGACTCAGAAACCCCAGTTCTGGTAATGTGCCCAAAGATAATCTTGCACAAACCTCTAAAAGAACAGATACTAGATAGTTTATCTCAGCATTATTTGTGAAAGTGAGCATTTGAAGGAATCTTAGTTATCCATCACTGAGACAATGGATAGATAAAATGATGATGCATATCATAGAATGCTATGAAGTACTCAAAAATAATGAACTAGAAATAATCAAAGCCACATGGATAATCTTGAAAACATAAGAAGTGAAAAAAAATACATAGTCTAATATCATTTGTGTAAATTAAAAACACATGAATACAAAAGAAATACTATATGCTTTAGGGATATGAAAATTTTCTAGGACCTAAAACACATTAGCATATACCCCGGGGGGTAGGAAAACAGATATGAGTTGGAGTAAGATCTGAAGAGAAAATATAATACAATTAAATAAGACAAATCAACAAAGAGAAAGCTGTGCTAATGATAGTGTACTATGGACCAAGAAATGAGACTGGCGACTATTTGTACCTGAGGTTAAAAAAGATATTATGTCTCTACTAACTACTAATTACATGACATGGAAAATTTTATTTTATATGATGTAGAGATCACATTTTCTCATAAAGCCAAATAAATAGACACCAGATTTGATTTCTGATTCAGGTTTCCCCTGGGTTTTATTGTGCTTTTTCTGTGAGCAAACTTTGGCCATAGTTTTCTCAATCCCTAAGGAATTCAAGTATTTATCCAACTTAAAACTGCATAGAATATTATCATTCCAGATGAGTTCATTAAAATAATAAATAAAATAATAAAATAATAAATATTCAGTGAAAAAAGGTCAATAATATGACTTACAAATAGAAAATTCTGAAAATGTCTTACACTTAAAGATATCTAAACAAAATGCATTTCTTCCTATGTATCAAATGTTCTGGACAGAAATTTCTCTATTTCTAAATTCTCAACATTTATTTCCATAATCTGAGAGGAAACATTGTCCTAGTAAACATCAAAATTAAAATCTAAAAGTAAGGGGCAGCCAGGTAGCTCAGTGGTTTAGTGCTGCCTTCAGCCCAGGGACTGATCCTGGAGACCTGGGATCGAGTCCCACATCAGGTGCCCTGCATGGAGCCTGCCTCTGACTCTGTATCTATGCCTCTCTCTCTCCCTCTCTCTCTCTGTCTGTCATAAATAAATAAAATCTTTTTTTTAATCTAAAAATAAATTCTTAACAGAATAAAACATTCCCTAAATTACATCAGAATCAATTGTATCTTTAAAAAAAAAGATTCAGGGCAGCCCTGGTGGCACAGCGGTTTAGCACCACCTGCAGCCTAGGGTACGATCCAGGAGACCCTGGATGGAGTCCCAAGTCGGGCTCTCTGCATGGAGCCTGCTTCTCCCTCTGCCTGTGTCTCTGCCTCTCTCTCTCTCTGTGTCTCTATGAATAAATAAATAAATAATCTCTAAAAAAAATAAAAATAAAAATAAAGATTCATACCTAAATAGGAAAGTTGGAAATCAAGGAAAAATATATAATCAAATTTCAAAACATCCTGAAAATAATAAATTGTATTATCTGATCCTAAAATCCTAGTTTTAGATCTACATTTTAAAAATTTTTTTTTTAATTTTTATTTATTTATGATAGTCACAGAGAGAGAGAGAGAGAGAGGCAGAGACACAGGCAGAGGGAGAAGCAGGCTCCATGCACCAGGAGCCTGATGTGGGACTCGATCCTGGGTCTCCAGGATCGCGCCCTGGGCCAAAGGCAGGCGCCAAACCGCTGCGCCACCCAGGGATCCCTAGATCTACATTTTTAATGTTTCAATTCCCCTTTCTTAACCTGAAAATTTTTTTTAAGATTTTATTTACTTATTTAAGGGGATCCCTGGGTGGCGCAGCAGTTTAGCGCCTGCCTTTGGCCCAGGGCGCGATCCTGGAGACCGGGGATCGAATCCCACATCGGGCTCTCAGTGCATGGAGCCTGCTTCTCCCTCTGCCTGTGTCTCTGCCTCTCTCTCTCTCTCTCTGTGATTATCATAAATAAATAAAAATTTTTAAAAATGTTTTATTTATTTAAAAGAGAGCATGAGGTGGGGCAGAGAGAGAGTGAGAAGCAGACTCCCCACTGAGCTCAATGAGGGCTCTATCCCAGGACCTCAGGATCCCAGGATCATGACCTGAGGGGAAGGCAGACACTTAACCAGTTGAGCCACCCAGGCATCCCAATCTTAAAATATTTTCATGATTTTTAAAGTTGATGCACCTGAAGGCATCCTTAGGTCAAATCTAAATATTATTTATTTATGTTATAAAATATACATTTTGTGCATTTTAAAGTGTATGTTTTATGATTGTAAGATCTTTCCCAATGATATCAATTTATCTTTGTTTTGGATACTTACAGAATAACCAAAGTCGTTCATGTATTTTCCAATATTTTAAATACTGATAATAGCTTTGTCCTATGCCAAACATGGTTTTATCCAAAAACAGACATATTTAAGTTTGGTGATTAGTTTTGGAGTGGATATTGAATAAAGTTCTCCCTTAGACAAAAATAATCCAAAGAAAACTTGGCTCCAGGGTTAAGGCTGAAAGAGACCTTAAAATAGCTCATAAAAACTATAACTAAAAGTATCACTTGTGTTTAAAATAAAATTTACATGATTTAGTATACTGGAAATGTAGCTGATATTCAATTAAAACTTTTTTTTTAAAGATTTTATTTATTTTTGGGGATCCCTGTGTGGCTCAGCGGTTTCGCGCCTGCCTTTGGCCCAGGGCGCAATCCTGGAGTCCCAGGATCGAGTCCCGCATCGGGCTCCTGGCATGGAGCCTGCTTCTCCCTCTCCTCTGCCTGTGTCTCTGCCTCTCTCTCTATGTCTATCATAAATAAATAAAAATAAGTTTAAAAAAAAGATTTTATTTATTTTTTATTTATTCATAGAGACACACGGGGGTGGGGTGGGGACAGAGGCACAGGCAGAGAGAGAAGCAGGCTCATGCAGGGAGCTCGAAGTGGGACTCGATCCAGGGTCCCCAGGATCAAACCCCGGGCTGCAGGCAGCACTAAACCGCTGCGCCACCAGGGCTGCCCCAATTTTTTTTTTTTTTTTAAAGATTTTATTTATTTATTCATGATAGTCACAGAGAGAGAGAGAGAGGCAGAGACACAGGCAGAGGGAGAAGCAGGCTCCATGCACCGGGAGCCCGACGTGGGATTCGATCCCGGGTCTCCAGGATCGCGCCCTGGGCCAAAGGCAGGCGCCAAACCGCTGCGCCACCCAGGGATCCCAGGGGCTGCCCCAATTAAAACTTTTGAATGAATGAAAGGCCAACGCATCTTATGACAGAACATCATTTCCTTTTAAATATCCTTCACTGAGTACTTTGTCTGGAGAAGTATTAGGAAGGTTCAAAAAGTAGGACATAGGGCCTGGAGGGTAGTGCAGTTGAGGCTGAGTGAAAGTTTTGTCTGTACTTCTAAAATTTTTTCTACTATTGCTCCTCATGTTACCTATAATAGGCCTCTGGCTAAATATGTACAGGAGGTGTTGATGTCCTTGAGGGTATAGACTTCATGATATTTAGTGCTGTTGTAGATCAGATGCAAATATACATATGTATGCATTGATGTAAATAAGCTACTGAGAATTTATTCCAATTAGTTTCACTTTCCATTTCTCACAGGGTAATGGTTCGGTTTGGCAATGTGTGTTGCCCTACTGGCACCAACTATTTATTTTTTTTATTTTTTTTATTTTTTTAATTTTTTTTTTATTTATTTATGATAGTCACAGAGAGAGAGAGAGAGAGGCAGAGACACAGGCAGAGGGAGAAGCAGGCTCCATGCACCGGGAGCCCGACGTGGGATTCGATCCCGGGTCTCCAGGATCGCGCCCTGGGCCAAAGGCAGGCGCTAAACTGCTGTGCCACCCAGGGATCCCTGGCACCAACTATTTAAACTTCCCTTCCTGTAAACCTCTGTAACAAAGAACAGCATCCTATATGAAACTTTTTATAAAATTCCATTGGGAGACTTATGTTTTTCTGCATATTTAATTTACTTGGTTTTTTGTTGCCCAGCTTTTGTTTAACAATGTTTTTCTTGTTCTCAACTTGTACTCTGTGATTTTAAGAACATGATTTGTCCCTTGTCTCACTTGGTGCTTGCACAGAATCTCTCCTGCTCAGTTTCACATTGATGCCCTGGATTTTGTGTTTTGTTCTTATATGTAAATGAGCCCTTACAACTCTTCAGATGTGAGCTATGTGGTTTTACATATCTGATTGAATTTTCAAATTCCTCCTTGATCTCTGAACTCCTCCTCAAGGCCAGAAGCTGTGACTTACTCATCTTTGTATATCCAGTATCAAGATTAGAGCCTGCATTATGGCAGGTACTTAGTAATTGTTGAACAGAAAGAGCAGCAGATTTGAGATTGGAATCTAGAAAAAAACTTATTCTAAACACCAAATTTGTTCTATGTTCAGTGTCATATTACGTGGCCCAGTTATTTTATGGTGGATGCTTTTTATATATATGCTGCCACCAACTTCACAATAAAGTAGGAATTATTACCCTCGCTTTATTAAAAACAAAACAGAAAATAGCAAATGCAGTGTTCAGAGGGTTTGAGTAACTTGCCTAAGGTGAAACAGGATTAGAATAAGTAGTAAAAAAAAAAAAAAATCTCTTTGAAAAACTGCAACTCTTTTATCTAATTCCAGCTGATAGAAGACAGATATGGAATTTCTCTCAATCCTGGCATGGTGTCAACCATAGAAGTCAGGGATATTTGGGGGCAAAATTGACTGCTTAGAACAGGAGGTGGTTGGATCTTACTTAATGGAATTTGGATTACCAGGTGACAGACCTAAGGGAATTCTGGTCCTTTAATTGGCATTCAACCACCCAAAAACAGAAAGGAGCAGGAGCAAAAAGGAGTGTAGAATTAATGCAATTTTCTATCTGAATATTAACATTCAAGTCAGCAAACAAAACCCAAGATTAGAAGGTCTGATTTTATAAACTGCCTTCCCAGCATACCATAAACCAAATAAAACTTCAGGGGAAAAATGACCTACTCCTAACAGTTGTTTGTCAGTTATCTATTGCTGCGGAACAAATTACCCCAATATTTAGCAGTTCAAACAATAATTTTGCTGTATCTCACAATTTTGTGGGCAAGAAGTTGAGCAGGAATCAGCTGAGCGACTCTTCTGCTCCATTTGAGATTGTGATCACTGGGTTATATAAATTGGTAGGTGAGATGGTCTGGAAGGTCTAAGGCTTTCCACCCACATAACTAATACCTTGATGGAAAAATCTAGAAGGCTGAGTTCAGCTGTAACTGTTGCCTAGAGTACCTGTTTATGGCCTTTCTAGCATGACTGTTACAAGGTAATCAGATCTCTTACATGACAGTCCAAGGTCCCAAAAAAAGTTTTTCAAGAACCAGAAAGTATAAGCTGCCAGTTTCTTATGGTCTGGTCCTGGAAATTGGCACAATGTTTTCTCTGCCATGATTTATTGGTCAAATCAGGCATAGAACCCACAATGACTTAAGATGAGGGGACATCGACTTTCATTTCTAGATGACAGGAATGTCAAAGCATTTGGGGCCATTTTTAATCCACTATACAGCCCAATTAATTTTCAGTAATTCTTGCTTATAAATTATATCCTTCAATAAATACATTTTTTAAACTAAAAAGAAAGGAAACTTTGTTCCTCTTTGTTCTCAGGTTGCTACTCCTGTAGCCATATGATATCGTACCTTGTATTATGGCTGTTGTATATATATTATCACTGCTTCTTAAGTTGACACCGAGGTATTTTTACATTTATGCCCCCATGTTGTTTATATCCCAATATGAATGGACAGTTCATGCAGAAATTTCATAGTGCTTATTTTTGTTCCCACTCCATTCTGCTTTTTTTTTTTTAATGCTTTTTTTTTTTTATGATAGTCTCAGAGAGAGAGAGAGAGAGAGAGAGAGAGAGAGGCAGAGACACAGGCAGAGGGAGAAGCAGGCAGAGGGAGAAGCAGGCTCCATGCACTGGGAGCCCGACGTGGGATTCGATCCCGGGTCTCCAGGATCACACCCTGGGCCAAAGGCAGGCGCTAAACTGCTGTGCCACCCAGGGATCCCTCCATTCTGCTTTTCTAAGAGGAGTCTGATTGTGCTGCCATTACTAGCATCTCAGTGTACACAGAATTTTTCTCATTATCATTAACCAGTAAAGTATAAAGCCAAAAAGCATTTTGGGGACTGCATAGACTAGACTTGACATTTCACAGAAATAAAAAAAAACTGTGGTTCAGAGAACTTTACATTAACTTGTCCAAATCATGCAAATAATTTATAGGTCAGCTGGAATTAGCATCTAGGTGCTGGTGCTCTTCAGTTGTACTGATGGTATACGTATTTTGTGTTGGTATTTTTTTCACAGGGAATTTCATTTGAAAACTAAAAAGGAAAAGCTATTTTTAAAATGCCAAATTAATCAAACAGAATACCAAACCATAGAAAATAGTGAATGTCCTGAAGGCAGATTTAAAACAAAAACAAAAACAAAAACAAAAACAGGGGTTCCTGGACGGCTCAGCCTATTGAGCATCTGACTCTTGATTTCTGTTCAGGTCATGAGTGCTCGCTTCAGCATCACATATACTAAAACTGTTCAGGTCATGATCTCAGGGTCGTGAGATCAAGACCTGTGTTGGGCTCCATGCTCAGCATGAAGTCGGCTTGGAATTCTCTCTCTCCCTCTGCAACCCCACCTCTGCTTGCATGTTCAGGTGCCCATACATGCTGTCTTTCTTTCTCTCTCAAAATAAATAAATAAAATCTTTAAAAAAAAAAAAAAACCAAAACACTTAAGACTATTGGTCAATCAATAGGTGTCACAAGACTCAGTCTAAATGCTATTCATGGTCTTCATATCTCTCTTTCTCTCTCTCTGTCTCTCTCTCTGTGTGTCTCTCTCTTTAAACTAACATCCGCTTGTCTCCTTTCCCTCCTTCAAAGGTATCTGCCCAACCATTTGTCCTTCTTCTGGTTACCTCTTAGGTCCTTCCTGTCTCCAAGACAGTTCTGGTCACTTTAGCCAAATGGGACCACTGGCTCCTAACTGTTTTCAAGATAATTTCTTGTATAAAACATAATGTATTTTCCTTCTATAGGAACGTGCTACCATAATCAATCCATACCTCAAATATCTAGTAGAAAACCTATAAAAGGCAAATCAACTTCAGATTCCATCTCAACTTATTGGCAACATAGTTTCTTGAACTTCCTCAGACTGCTTGCCTAATAGTGAAGATAGATGAGGGACACCTGGGTGGCTCAGTGGTTGAGCATCTGCCTTCAGCTCAGAGCATGATCCTGCAGTCCCTGGATCGAGTCCTACATCGGGCTCCCTGCATGGAGCCTGCTTCTCCCTCTGCCTGTGTCTCTGCCTCTCTCTGTGTCTCTCATGAATAAATAAATAAAATCTTTAAAAAAAAAAAAAAGATATGGGTGATAAGTGCACTCAAGTAAATAAAATTATAATGTCAACATTTGAAATTAATGCTAATAATTGATTTTACAAATAACTAGAAGAAATAATAGTCATTGTAAGAAATCTTACTCCAAGGACATTATAAATCTCATCCACTCAAGATGACAACCAACCCTCTCAAACCACACAAGTTAATTGAAATTTTTTTTTACTATACTTTTCCTATAGCCTATTCTCCCCACGGAGGAAATAACATTGACTTTATGGGAATCACTATCAATAAGCTCTAGCTATTGTAATGCTGAAAATAAAGACAAAACTTTAAATAAACCAATAAACACACTACTCCACCTGACAGGGCTATGAAGCACCATTTGTAGGAGCAGTTGGATAAAGAAAGAGGATGCCAGCCAGAATGTTATATATCCTGAGTTATTAGAGTAACAGGCATACGATGAAACTTTTGACACCTGCTACACAGATCCTTAAGACTGTAATTCTGAATTTTTATGACCAACATATCATGAGGCCCTCTCACAGCCAAACAGCAGCACGTACATAACTGAATATCTTTGTAACAAATTTGATAGGCTCCCATTTCCCACTGGTCAGCTGTTTGCTGCAGGGACATTATTAACTGCCTCACATTTCCAGGTTAGAAACCATGAATATGCATCTACAAGAAAATAAAAATTCCTGTGTTTCTACTCTTACCCAAAGACAAATGTGAATACCTCAGGATGAATTTTTTAATTTATTTTTTCATTTAATATAAAAATAGAATGTGAACATTTTTTCATGTCTAAATCCTCTTCTGCAGCATCTTTTTCTAAGAGTTGTGTAGCATTCTACCCTATTACTGGTTCATAAAAATGTACTAATTATTGGGCATTTAAATCTACTTCTTTGGGGTAGCCCGGGGGGCTCAGCAGTTTAGAGTCACCTTCGGTCCAGGGCATGATCCTGAAGACCTGGGATGGAGTCCTGCGTCGGGCTCCCTGCATGGAGCCTGCTTCTTCCTCTGCCTGTGTCTCTGCCTCTCTCTCTCTCTCTCTGTCTCTCATGAATAAATAAATAAAATCTTTAAAAAATAATAAATCTACTTCTTTGTTCTTAAAAAAAATGCTGTCATGAATCTACTAGAAGCATATTCATTATATACGTTCATGACTATTTTTCATGACAGAATCAAAGAAGTGGAATCTCTGAACCAAAACATTTGCACATTTTAAGGCTTCTACTGTGTATTCTCAAATTATATCTAGAATCTACCATTTTTATCCTATTTTCTTTTTTTTAAGGTTTAATTTAATTTATTTATTTATTAGAGAAAGTGTATGTACACACAGGCACAAGGAGAGACAAAAGTAGAGCGAGAGGGACAAGCAGACTCTCCACTGAGTGGGGAGCTTGATGTGCGGCTCAATCTCAGAACCCTGAGATTATGACCTGAGCCAAAACCAAGAGTTGGATGTTTTCCATACTGAGCCACTCAGGCTCCCCTCTCATTTTTTATTATCTTAACATTATATGAGATATCTATCTTTCCCATATGCTGATAACATTTTAAAAATAACAGTCATCTTTACAAGCCAATTTTCTTACCTCACTGGTACTTCAATTTTCATTTATTTAAATAGATATATCCAATATCTATATTATTGATATATTATGCTTGTACTGGGATTTTTTCCCTCAATTCTTACCCTATTAGAGTTTCTTGAGCTTGTTATCAACTGAATCTTGTGTTCCTCAAGTCTAGAGTAGCGTGTCTCTTACAATACCCAGAGCAGAGTTTGTATCCAGTAATGTTTGTTGATTAAATGATGGTGACATCAGAAAAAATTAGGCCAGAAACTTAAAGACAGTGAGCAGAGGTCACCCATAATTAGGAATTGGTTATATGCTCACACACAAATATACAATGGAATAATTCACACATAAATAACAGTAATAATTCATTCTTTCAAAAGTATAATAGAAGAACTCTTTGGGACTAACAGATAAAAGATCATTCTAGGGGATCCCTGGGTGGCGCAGTGGTTTAGCGCCTGTCTTTGGCCCAGGGCGCAATCCTGGAGACCTGGGATCGAATCCCACATCGGGCTCCCGGTGCATGGAGCCTGCTTCTCCCTCTGCCTGTGTCTCTGCCTCTCTCTCTCTCTCTCTCTCTATCATAAATAAATAAAAATAAAAATAAAAGATCATTCTAATGTAGTTAAAATCCTTAACAGGATAATTTTTAAATGTAGTTTTACTAATTTATGAATATACCCCCACAACTTGAAGCAGGAGCTTCTAAATTCCTTTCTAAGCCTATTTATGGGCCTGTTGCAATGAACAGATGAGATGCATATATAATTAGAGCTTTCCCTTGCATATATTAAATTCATTGCTAAAACCTCAAAAAGTGTATTCTCTTAAGTAATACAGTTAATTCTGTTGATTATTGAAATGCTGATAAAAAAAAAAAATGGTAGGGATGCCTGAGTGGCTCAGCAGTTAAAGCATCTGCCTTTGGCTCAGGGCATGATCCAGGATCCTGGGATCGAGTTCAGCATCGGGCTCCCTGCATGGAGCCTGCTTCTCCCTCTGCCTCTGTCTCTGCCTCTGTCTCTCATGAATAAATAAATAATTTAAACAAAACAAAAATATGGTAATCATATATAATATAATAAAAGCCTCAGTTAGATGAAGGAATTTAATGCAAACCAGCAGAATACAAGGCATAACTGTGCAGAGTGAGTTGGTGTATAACTGTGTGTGTGTGTCTCTCCATGATACCACAACCCAGCTGAAGGAAAGAAAAAGTTCACTGTTCTGACGAACTTCCAGAGGGTGAACTTCCTTGATGATGAGGCAGTGTCAACGTTTGATGTTACCTCTACGAGAACACAGTTCAACTTCCCAAGCTCCTTTTGTTTTGTCAGTTCTTCCTTTAGGTTCAGCCAGCAGAGGAGAAAGAGAATGAGAAAGGTTAATATGGTGTCTCTCCCAATTGGATGGGGGCTCCCAAATATGGGGCCACCCGGCTAGGTGGAAGCTGGTAGCAGGGGCAAAGGATTTACCCGAGGCAGAACAAAGGAGTTAGAAGTTTATTGGAGGCCAGACAGCGGAAGAGAGGCTGTTTGCCACAAGGCAATGAGTGTATTTAAAGTGGGAAGGTCTTCACCTTCCTGATGTGGGACTCAATTCCTGAACCCCGGGATCACACCCTGGGCCAAAGGCAGACACTTATCCGCGGAGCCACCCACTCTTCCCTAAGGGTTTATTTTAGAAGAAAACTAACAAAACTATAATTGGAAAGCCAAAGTGAAATATCCATAAATAGAACATAACTAGAAAAACTAAAAAAAAGAAAAACTAATGTACTAAAAACAAAACAATGTTATAAATTCTATGCCTCTGAGCTGAGGTTGGCTCTTTCTTTGATGAAAAGGAAGAATAGAGGGACGCCTGGGTAGCTCAGTGGTTGAGCCTCTGCCTTGGGATGGAGCCTCACATCAGGCTCCCCATAGGGAGCCTACTTCTCCTTCTGCCTGTGTCTCTGCCTCTCTCTGTGTCTCTAATGAATAAATAAATCTTTTTTAAAAAGGAGAGAGAGAAAAGGAAGAGTAGAGAGCTAGAAAGAGACACAGTATTTATTTTGTCAATATCAAAAAACTATTCTTTTCCATTTTACAATTATGAATTCTATTTGTTCTTATTTTAATATTGTCAAAAATGTTCTTGTTTTCCTAGCCTCTCATTAATATATCATTTTTAAACTTTTGGTGCAGTTTTAATTCAAAATTTCAGTGAAGTTCAAAGTTACTTTTTAAAAATCCAGTATTCTTTCAATAACAAACTTTTCTATATGATAATGACAGATAAATTTGGAAGCATTCCTGTCACCTCACATTTTATCTTTTGCAGTGCTTTCTTCTTTTTTATTCCTTTCTTGATTTGTTTGAATGGTTTTCTTTTTTTTAAATTTCATTTCTATTAAGGGATTGGAAGTTACACAGACAGTTCCTGTTCTTTCATTAATATGCAAATTTACATTTTAAGCAATACCTATAGTCAATTATAGCAACATCTAAAAAGTTCTAATTTTAGCACTAACTAGCATTGATCTTTGCATGGTTTTAGGTTTTATTTACTTTGATTTTTACTCTAACCCTTCATCCCAGTCTTTAAATGTTGCCATCAAGAATTTTAGAACCATATTTTTAACTGTTTTTATTAAAATTTGTGTATTGATGTGCTGCTCTTGTATATCACATCTTCTATTATATTCATTTAAAATATTTTGTTATGTGTTCTCATGTAATTATTTCAGAAAGGTTCTGTGGGTGATAACTTTTGGAGCTTTTGCAGGTCAGAATGTTCATTTTGATCTCACATGTAAATTCTAGTTTGGACAGGGGTGCCTGGCTGGCTCAGTCAGTAGAGCATGTGACCCTTGATCTGAAGGTTATGGACTCAAGCCTCACATTGGATATAGAGATTACTTTCAATAAATAAACAAACAAATGAACAAATTCTAGTTGGACAGGTACATATTTGTGTTTTCAGAATAATTCATACTCAGCAGTTGGAAAGTATTGCTGGAGTATTTTCCAACAACCGCCAAGCAATTCTCCAGTTCTCAGTGGATACCAGCTGGGTGTCCTACAAACAACTCAATTCTGACACTACCTGGAGATAGCATTAGATCCCACAAGTTAAGGACTCAGTCCTACAAAACTGACCTCATGTCAGATGCCAATCACAAGTTCAGGCTGATAGACTAGTTATAAATGGAGGTTCCCATAAGCCTGTCCTCGATTCTGTTAATTTGCTAGAGGAGCTCACCAAACTCAGAGAAACATTTACTTATGTTTATCAGTTTATTATAAAGGATATTGATAAATAGCCAGATGAAGAGGTACATAGGTGAAGTCCAGAGGGCTCTCATGGGCTGGATCTTCTGTCCCCAAAGAACTGGGATGCAACACCCTCCCAGCATTTGGATGCCTTCACCAACCTGGAAGCTCATCACATCTCAATGTCCAAGATTTGTATAGAGCTCAATTTGCAGCACCCTTCTTCTGCTTTCCAGCCTTCTAATCACTTGGTCTTTCCAGTGACCAGCCCCACCCTAAGTCACCTCATTAACATAAGCTCTGGTATGCTTAAAAGGGCTAGACATGAATAACAAAAGATGCTCCTATCTCTTAGGAAATTATAGGAGTTTTAGGAGCTTTGTGCTATGAACCAGGGATAAAGACCAAATATAGTTCTCATTATACCACAGTATTGATCTATTGACTTCTGTTACCCAGTTTTTAGTATTACATTGTACTAAAGTATTGCTCAGCTCTTGGAGGCATTTTCACACCTTGGGACACAATCCCAGGGAATGTCATGATGCCCTGAGAGTTTGCAATGTATCGCTTCCTGTTTGAATAGTAGTTTTTCTTTTAGGTAGCTTTCAGCAATTTCTCTGAGTCCTAAGAGTCCTGAAATTTCACAAGTAATTGTCTAAGGCAAAGATTTTTATGATGTTAACATTTGAAAAAAAAAAAAAAAACATTTGAGCACTTTTATAAATCTCAACATTTGTGGCTTTGGGCATTATGGAAAGTTTCCTTCAGTTGCATATTTGATTATTTGTTCCTTTCAGATTCCCTTATTCTGTCTTTCTGGAACTTTTATTTGATAGACAAAATATATACTAACTACTCTTTCACGCTTCTAATTTTATTTTCTCAGGGCACCTCTCTCTTTGCCTTTTGCTCTTCAATTGTGGAGAGTTCTGTGACTTTATCTCCCAAATCAAACATGTAGTATTGATTGTCTATGTGATGAAGTTTTGGAATATAGTTGAGGTCCCGAGACAACGATCAAGAAAGAATTCTTGAGATGTCTTTGGTACAAAATGGTGATTTTATTAAAACAGGGGGACAGGATCCATGGGCAGGAAGAGCTCCTGCCCTGGGCCTATGAGGGAAGGATGATTATATACCCAGGTTTTGGGGGAAGTAAGCAAAAGGGAAATCCCAAAAGGATTTTCATATGCTAAGGAAGACCTACAAGATATTGGAGGCCGTGTCATTGTCAAGTTAAAGATTGCTTTTCCCCTCTAGCAAGGCATTAACATTAAGACAATTGGAAGCTTCCTGAAGAAGTCACACACATCCCACCCTGAGGGATATCACCTGTGGTTTGTCCTCAGCTAGCCTTGCTCCCTCATCACATGTATTAAATTTTATTAATTTTAATTTGGAAGAATTATGTTTTCCTTAGATTGCAATATTTTTGTTACAGGCTATAGTTTTGTGAATACAGTGTTCTCTTGTATGATATCCAGTCTGAAGAGAATTAGTTCATTTTTTAAATGTTCTCTTTTGGTGTTTTGAATCATCTGATGGACCTTTGGTTTTGTCAAATGACTGGTAATTTTTTTTTAAGATTTTATTTATTTATTTATTTATTTTTAATTAATTAAATTTTTTTTTTTAGATTTTATTTATTTATTCATGAGAGACACAGAGAGAGAGAGGCAGAGACACAAGCAAAGGGAGGAAGGAGCCCCCATGTAGGGAGCCTGAAGTGGGACTCGGATCCTGGCACTCCAGGGTCATGCCCCTGGGCCAAAGGCAGGCCCTAAACCGGTGAACCACCCAGGCATCCTTATTTATTTAAGGGGGGGGGGGGGTGGTTATGGGGAGGGGCAAGGTGAGGGGAGAGAGAGAGAAGCCGATTCCCGCTTAGTAGAAAGCTTGGGACAGGGAGCTTGATCCCAAGACCCTAGGATCATGACCTGTGCTAAAGGCAGACACTTAACTGACTGAGCCACCCAGGCACCCTCCTGTTAAACTTTTTGACCAATGCACTAAGTTAATGAGTAAGTTGTTCTTATGAGTTGAATTGTGTCCTCCAAAAAGACATGTTGAAGCCCTATTCTCAATACCTGTGAATGTGACTTTATGTAGGAATAGTCTTTGCAGATATAATCAATTTAAGATGAAATCACTATAGCATAGGCCCTGATCCATGACTGTATCTTGATAAGAGGAAAATTTAGAGGCTCCTGGGTGGCTCCTTTGGTTAAGTACCTGGCTTTTGATTTTGGCTCAGGTCATGATCTCAGGGTCCTGAAATCAAGCCACATTGGACTCTGTGCTGGGCTTGGAGCCTGCTTAAGATTTTCTCTTCAACTCCTGCCCCTCCCCTCTTTTAAAAAAGAAAAGGAAATTTAAGTGCAAGCACACTGGAAGAATGACAGAATGTGACAACAGAGGCAGAGACTGAAGTGTTGCTGCTGCTGGAAGTCAAAGATGGCTTGTAAGCCACCAGAAGTTAGGAAGAGGCAAAGAAGGATTCTCCCCGATAGGCTTCAGAGGGAATATGGCCTAGCTGACAGGCTTGAGTTCAAAAGTGTAGCCTCCGAAACTGTGAGAGAATACACTCCTGTTTTCATGTATGTATGTATGTATGTATGTATGTACGATAGATAGATAGATAGATAGATAGATAGATAGATAGATAGATAGATGATAGATAGATAGATAGATAGATAGATAGATGATAGATGATAGATAGATAGATAATAGATAGATTGATAGATTTATTTTTATTTTTATTTTTTTGATAGATAGATTTATTATAAGGAATTGGCTCATTTAAGTCCTAAGAACTGCAGCTGGTAAGCTGTAGATCTGAGCGCCAATGTTCTAGTTCCAATGTGAATATCGACAGACTTGAGACCCAGGAAAAGCTGATGTCCCAGCTCAAAGCAGCCAGGCAAGAAGAAATCTCCCCTCAATTGAGGTAGTGTTAGCTCTTTTGTTCTATTCAGGCCTTCAACTGATTGGATGAGAGGACAATCCGTTTTATTCAGTCTACTGATTCAAAAGTTAACCTCCAAAAACACCCTCCCAGACACATCCAGAGTAATGTTTGACTAAATATCTGGGCATTCCATGATCCAATAAAGTTGACACATTAAATTGACCATCACAAATCTGCCCTTGGTCAACTTGGCGCCCATACACAGCTCATTAAACCATACTTAATCCTCAAATAAAGATAATAATAAGGTCATAATTCCATCTAACATGACACAACTATCCCGTGTACAACCAAAAACATAGTAACCCTTTCTTAGAAGAAAAGGTTAAAACTTGGAGTGAGGTTTACTCTTCTCTTTAATATCCTTTAACTTAAATTCTGTGATGTAAAATTAATACATAAATAGTATAATATAAAGTTAATACATTTATGTGCCATGATAAGGGAAAAGGAGAAGAAAAAAAAAACAAAGAAATAGATATAGATATACAAACACACAAATGTATTTGTAGCAAAATAAAGAGGAAATACTCAGTGACAATTTACAGTCCTCATTGCTGTGATTGGTTATGTGGTAAGCATTGCTGGTATTGATAACTATCTTCTTCCACTGTCCACTCTGTATTCTCTTTGCCTTCAGGAAGTACCTCAGCTGGTCATGTTACCTGGTTGAAGGACCCAAACCTTTCTTTCTTTTCTTTTTTTTTTAAGATTTTATTTTTTATTCATGAGAGACAGAGAGAGAGAGGCAGAGACACAGGCAGAGGGAGAAGCAGGCTCCATGCAAGGAACCTGATGCAGAACTCAATCCCAGGACCCCAGGGTCACACCCCAGGCTCAACAGCTGAGCCACCCAGGCATCCCACAAACCGATATTTCTGATGGGTCTGGCCCTTAGTAGCCCCGCCTGAATTAAGTTATCAAAGTTTTCCATTGACCTTAGTCACAGGGCATGGCAATACTAAAAGATACCCTAAGGGATCTCTGTATTCCACACATTCCTTACCTCCACTGTGGAGGATAGTCCAGTTTCCTCTTGGTAATCAGGCTCAATTACCCCAGCCAGCACAGGAACTCTCTCCTTTGCCTGTTGATGCAGACACATAAGATGTCCAAAGTGGCTGAGCTGTGGTCTCAATTTCCAGTTCAATGGACATCATAGTTGTATCTCCTGGTGGATGCATTTCTCCCCTTGGAACTAAGACTTCTAGACCAGCAGGACACAGAGTCGTGAGAACAGGAAGCAAATATTTTACTAGTGGGTCACTGGGGGTAACAGTAAGTGATACCAATTCCATTTCCACTCCTTGGCTCCTTGCACTCCTTGTGGGGGAAACAGTGCCATATATTGGATACTGATTCAGGGTATATACAGCCTTCTGGAGAATGCTTTCCCAGCCCTGCAAGGTACTGACATCTATCACCCATTTACCCTGCTGATTACTCAGACACAACATCTCCTTCTCTGCATTTGTTCACTTTGAGTTTGCCATTTTCTTGGATCTGTTCTAAATTCTGAAGTGGTTTTCTTCAAAGAATTTGGGCTTTGTTTTTTCTCACTGTGTCACTTCTTAATCTAATACAATCTACTTTTCATTTTTCATACAATTAATCATCCAAAATAATCAGTCTTGCCATTATTCAGAGATTCGTCAACATGTCTTATCTATTCATGGAAATCTTTCTCATTTTATAATGCTTCTATGAATTTCTTCTCAAATTTTAGGGGATTTGAGACATAAAGGGAAGCAAACATATGTGTTTGGCCTATTATATCTATCCATTCTCTGGCTTTGCTGTTTAAATGTAACATATCATGACCAGAAACAAAGAATTTCTGATTAAAAATGGTGAATTAGTGGGGTGTCTGGCTGGCTCAGTCAGTACAGTATGCAACTCTTGATCTTGCAGTTGTGAGTTTAAGCCCCACATTGGGTGTAGAGCTTATATTGAAAAACTAAATAAAAATATATTTTTTTAAATCAAAAACCATTTATTTTTTTTAAAAAACTCCTTTAAAAAAAAAAAACCTTGTCCAAAGTTTTTATTTAAAAAGGTGAATTGGGCAGCCCGGGTAGCTTAGCAGTTTAGCGCCGCCTTTGGCCCAGGGCCTGATCCTGGAGACCCGGGATCGAGTCCCACGTTGGGCTCCCTGCGAGGAGCCTGCTTCTCCCTGTGCCGGTGTCTCTGCCTCTCTATCTCTCTCTCTCTATGTCTCTCATAAATGAATAAATAAAATCTTTTTTAAAAAATTTAAAGAAAGAACATTAAAAAAAACCACAAGAGCAAATGAAATGAAAAAAGACACATAATATTATGATAAATTTTGCCAACCTTTTTTTTTTTTTTTTTTTTTTTTTTTAGAGAAGGAGGGAGAGAGAGTAATGGGGACACAGAGAGAGGGAAAGAGAATCTTAGGCAAGCTCCACAGCCAGCACAGAGCTTGGTCTCACAACCCTGAGATCATGACCTGAGCCAAAATCAAGAGTCAGATGCTTAACCTGCTGAGCTACTCAGGTGCCCCATGCCAACTTTTATTTTTATTTTTTATTTTTGGAAGGGTACCAAATTACTTTATTTGAAGGAACGATACAAATGAAAGAAGTAGATGTTTCGGTATAACTTATAGAAAAGGTAAAGGTAACCCCAACATGCGTGCACTGCCTCGGTGACCAGGGAAGTCACCCTGTGGCTATGGGAAGACAGCCTAAGGCTTAGCTCTCACTATCACTGTTTCCCAGGGTGTGCTTGTCAAAGAGATACTCTGCCATGCCAGATTCGGGAGCCCCCATCTTGCGCAGGTTGGTTACATGGTCACCCAATTCTTTGATGGATTTCACCTACTCGTTCAGGTAATGAGTCTCAGTGAAGTCACACAAGTGGGGGTCATTTTTATCAGTGGCCAGTTTGTGCAGTTCCAGTAGTGACTGATTCACGCTCTTTTCCAAGTGTAACGCACACTCCATTGAATTCAGCCCATTCTCCCAATTGTCACGGTCCGGTTTCTTAATATCCTGAAGGAAGGTTCTACCACCTCGTTGGTTCTGCAGCTTCATCAGTTTCTCAGCATGTTCCCTCTCCTCATGAGATTGGTGGAGAAAATATTCGGCCAAGTTCTTCAAAGCCACATCATCACGATCCAAGCGATAAGACACGGACAAGGAGACGCAGGACGCGTAGAGCTCCACGCTGGCCCGGCGGTGCTTCTGGCGCACCTGCGCGGGCGCGGCGTCCTGGCGGGGCGGGAGCGGCGAGAGCGCTGCGTGGAGGTGGAGGTGGCCAGGCCGGCTCCGGGCGGCGGCCCCGGAGGGCAAACGAGCGCCGGCCCCGGCCCCCCGCCCGTCCGAGCACTGTTGAAGCAGGAAACCGCGGCGACTCTGGCGGAGACTCCCCCAGCCAACGCTCAAAAGATAGAGGGCGGTTGGGTGGGTGACAGGTGACTGCCGGGGGCGGAGGGAGTGCGCGAGTCGGTCACTCCACGGAACCCCTCAGGGGCTCAGTGTTTACAAGCTAAAATGGGGTTCTCAGCCTGCTGCAGGCCTACTTCCCCAGACCACACAACTAGGTAACTATTTGTGAGTAGGGACTCATGTTTCTCCACCCCTCATGAATCAAAGGGCCAGAAGGTTATTTTCCGGAAAATTTGAGTCCAAGAAACTCTAGATTCAGGAAATGTCAGTCAAATAGAGGGTAGTTGTGAGGCAAGGGGCTAACAGCATGGAAAAGAATTCTTACATACTGAGCTATATAACTCCTGTATCAGTTTCCTCATGCTGCTGTAACAAAGTACCACAAACCACAAGTCAGTGGCTTAAATAACAGAAGTGTGTCGTCTCACAGCTCTGTAGGCTAAAAGTCCGAGATCAAAGTGTAGGCGGGATTGGTTCCCTTTCAGTGCTGTGGGGGAGAATCTGTTTGTCTCTCTCCTAGCTTCTGGGGGTTTGCTGGCAATCTGTGACATTCCTTGGCTTAGGCTGCATCACTCCAATCTCTGCCTTTATCTTTATGTGGCATTCTTCTGTGAGTGCATGTCTGTATTCAAATTTCCCCTTTTCACAAGGGACCATCATATTGAATTAGGGGCTCATCCTATTTCAGTATGACCTTATCTTAAAGAGCTACAACTACAGTGACCCTATTTCCAAATAAGGTCACATTCAGAGATACTGAGGTTTACACTTCAACATTTGAATTTGGGGGTACATAATTCAATCAATAAAGTTCCCTTACTTATCCTATTCTCAGAATTCCAATAATTGGATATTCTGAACGCATCTTTGTCACCCTTCTCCCTGTGTGTTTGAAAAAATTGAAACAACCTAGATAAAAAGTTTTAAAAAACCTGACATTTGTAGTTCTTCAAAGATTGCATTTTGCTTCAGTTTATTCTACCTGTTGTCAAGTCTCACCCACATGTACAGAGCTTCCAATCAGCTCCTTAGTTCTTAAATATGAAATGAGCATCCTGGAATCACTAGGTACCTAAGTAGTGTTTCCAATAAGGAAGAGACAAATGGAAACAGAAATATAAAGGCCTAAAGGAAACAGACATAATGCAGTATCAGAAGAAAGCTTTTTTAAAAATTATAATTAATAATCACAGAGAGATAAAATACTGCGATCATAAATTTATCTTTTTTTTTTTTTTAAGTAAACTCGACCCCCAATATGGAGTTTAAACACATGACCCCAAGATCAGGAATCATATGCTCTACACACTGAACCCATTAGGATCCCCTGCAATCATAAATTTAAGATGGGATGCTTTGAAAAGAAAATGTTTCCAAAAAAAGAAAGTGGTCTTAGAAAGCAGGATAGAATAAATGAGAGTAGATTATCAAAGAAATAATATGAAATGTACATAATAAAACATATGTGAAAATATATATACATGAGGAGTGCCTGTATGGCCCCATAGGTTATGCGTCTGCCTTCGGCTCAGGTCATGGTCCTGGGGTCCTGGGATGAAGCCCCTCATCAGGCTCCCTGCTCAGCTGGAGCTGAATAATCTGCTTCTTCCTCTCTTTCTGCCTCTCCCCCAGCTTGTGTGCTCATGCTCTCTCTCTCTCTCTCTCTCTCTCTCTCAAATAAATAAATGACATTTAAAGAGAAAAGAAAATATATATGTACACGAATTTTATGTGAAATTATATCTATATAATATTTATTTTCCTGGAAACCTTCCCAACCCTTTTTCCTCTTGCTCCACTCTCAACCTGTTTTTCTCTAGATCCAATACAGTAGTCATCCTGGGATGACTAGATCCAATACAGTAGTCATCCTTGGGATGTCTCTTCGCTGCTTTTCTGACAGTAAATATTTACAATCTAAAAATAACATAAAACCACCTTATAAACTAAGAAACAATATTGAGAAAAGCTCTAGATTTATTAATATAGCAATAGACGACGAAAGACAGTAAAGCAATCTTCTTAGCCAAAATTTTGATTAATTGTGATGCAACAATGAAGTTATTTTTAGTCACACAACATATCAAGAAATAAATCTTCCATACAATCTTTCTTGAGAAGCTTTTTGATGATATGCTTAAGCCAAGCAATGGATTATGCAAAGCATAGGTTGTGGACTATAAGAAAGGAAGGATCTAGCCAGACAAGCAGCAAAGCAGAGACATTTCAGGATGACCACTGTTTTGGACCTAAAAAAAAAAAAAAAAAAAGGAAAAAAGAAAAGAAAAAGGAAAAGAAAAGCAGATTCAAATTTGAGCAGGAGGAAACAAGGCTGAGGAGAAATGTCTCTAGGAAAATAAATATAATTAATAGTTTGACATATTTTTGCATTACTAAGGTATCTGCTATAAATAGGTATATAGATATTGCCATATCTCTTTGGGAAAAAAGGGAACATAATAAAATGATATAAAATTATAAAATTTTCTTAAAAATCAAAAAATTGTTTGAGAAAGGAAATATTTTTTTTAAAGATTTTATTTATTCACAATAGACATAGAGATAGAGAGAGGCAGAGACACAGGCAGAGGGAGAAGCAGGCTCCATGCCGGGAGCCCGACTTGGGACTCGAGCCTGGGACTCCAGGATCGCGCCCTGGGCCAAAGGCAGGCGCCAAACCACTGAGCCACCCAGAGATCCTCTGAGAAAGGAAATAAATACATTATTTGGTTCAGTGGTGAACAGTTATCTACAGGGCCATAAAAATGGAAACTTTTAAAGAAAATGGAAACTTTTTTGTTAATTTTTTAACTACGTAATATGGTGAGAGAAAGTGTGGAATGATGATAGTGGAAAACAACAAAATATTCATTTTTAAGCATATTGTCTAAAATTAATAAATCAAATTTGTAACATAAGCATATTGTACCCAAAATAGAAGAAGAAACAGGTAAAATAGTTCAAGGTAGGTGATGGGAGAATAGAAGAATAGGGAAGGGTGAGAGAGTGAGGCAGGGATTACTGTTTATAAATCATTTACATTATCAGATGTTTAAAAGTGTATGCATGTGTTATTTTGACAAAAATAACAGATTTTTAAAAAAGAATACAGAAACAAATAAAACACCAAAATATACTGATAATACTTTGAAAACATATTCATATGTTTCCCAGATGTGGTATGATGACTGGTACTCTACATACAGCCTTAAGAAAACAATCAGGTTGATCAGATACTTATATTATTAGCTTCCTTGTTTATACAAGTAACAAACATAAAAGTCAATGTGATGGACACATTAATATACACCTAATGAGTTAAAGGTTAATTGTTAAGACAGAGCATTTGTAAAACCTATAGAAATGTAGAATCTAGTCATGTGTATGTATGACTCCATGAGGATACTGATTGCAATGTTCTGGCAGTATTTGCAATTTTTTTCAACTTATCATTTTACCATTTTTTTAAAAGTTTATTTATTTATAATCTTCACCCAACGTGGGGCTTGAACTCACAACCCTGAGATCAAGAGTCACATGCTCCACTGAATGAGCCACTCAGTTGCTCCAGTAGTTGCAATTTGAATTACAAAAATCAGCTCCATCTTATGGGTATTCCTAAGAATGTGGATTAATAACTACATGGATTGTAGACATGAATTTCCTACTTGTGACTCTTGTGATGTCTGTGAGTTGATATTTTGGTTTTCTTGTTTTTTTTTTTTTTTTAAGTTGATAATATTTTGTGTTAGCCAAGGGTGCAGCATAAGGAATCTACAAGAGGAAGAGATGAAGAAGCATTAGAGGCGAAAGAAGAAAATAAGAAAGATTAAGAACAAATGGCCAGTAGAATAGGGAAAGATTGCACATTGGTTGTTCTGTCACTGTGATACTGAATAGTAAAGAAATTACTGTTGTGCCAATAAGCAAGGGGATGTTAGGCAATCCCCCACCAGAACGTTTTCAAAAGACTAAATTCCAGAATAGCTACCTTCATGGAGAATAATAGAATTAAATGACAATGACCAGACAATTAAAGTGTTTCATAGACATTATATATTATAAAGAACTACCTGATGATATGAGATTCCTTTTATTCTCACTGGATGACAGATTTTAAAACATGTTGATGGAATTTTAGCAGTGATTAAATTTATGTTTATTATAGACATTTTTGAAACAGTGGAGTCATGTATACAACTACTATGAACAACTAGGAAGTTTAGGCTATCTATAGAAGAAAAATACAGGGATATTAAAGGTATAGCTTTGAAATTAACTCCCCAACTCCCCAGTATGTACTTAATAATGAATAACTTGGGAAAAAGAAAGATGATTTAACTTTGTAAATGTGCAACTAAATTTTATGAAAGTCAATTTTAAGAATTCAAAAAAAAGATGTTTTAAAGTATATGTTCAGCAAATTCTTTTTTTTTTTTTAAAGATTTTATTTATTTATTCATGATAGACATAGAGAGAGAGAGAGAGAGGCAGAGACACAGCCAGAGGGAGAAGCAGGCTCCATGCCCGGAGCCCAATGTGGGACTCGATCCTGGGTCTCCAGGATCGGCCCTGGGCCAAAGGTAGGCACTAAACCACTGGGCCACCCAGGGATCCCGTGTTCAGCAAATTCTTTAAGGTTTTCATTAATAGTGTAAATGTATCATGATATTGCTATTCTTTCAGTTGGATATAACTATTGTGTTCACAGGTTTCAATAAAAGTCTACTTCATATTTCTACACACATATGTATGTGTGACAAAGATAACTTTGCTTGTTGTAAATAAGTCAACACATAGAGGTGTAAAAAAAAAAAAAAAAAAAAAAAAAGCAAGGATTCTCTTTCACCTCATTCAATATCACCACCCGTCAGGAATCTTGACATATGGTGCAAGTTGTCCACCTCATACATAGTGTACTTCTATTGCAGTGTTTTTTCCCTCAAAAGCAAGAAAATGCACTAAATTTCTTTTACTTAATACTGTAGATATTTCTTCTGATCCATACTTTAAGATCACTTGAAAAGTTCTGTAATATGGATGTGTCATAATTTTTGGACCATTCTCCTATTGCTGGACATTCATAGTATTTGCAGTTGCTTACTATTATAATATTAAAATGAACTTCCTTTCCATATATCTTTACATATTATTGACTATTTTGTTCCATAGGATATATTAATAGAAGTGGAATTTGCTAGATTAAAAAGAATACATAGGGGATCCCTGGGTGGCTCAGCAGTTTAGCGCCTGCTTTAGGCCCAGGGCGTGGTCCTGGAGTCCCGGGATCGAGTCCCACATTGGGCTCCCTGCATGGAGCCTGCTTCTCCGTCTGCCTGTCTCTCTCTCTCTGTGTCTCTCATGAATAAATAAATAAAATCTTTTTTTAAAAAAAGAATGCATAAAACTATTATTATTGAATAGGTACTACATGAGCAATGCAAGAAAAAATTCAGAGGAAAAACAAATATAAAAAGGATGTTTTTGGGACACCTGGGTGGTTCAGGGTTGAGCGTCTGCCTTTGGCTCAGGTCATGATCCTGGGGTCATATATTTTAATCTTAAAATATCTATTTTGTGGATTACAAAAACCACCAGATTTTCAAAGGATATGCAGACCATTTAGTCCACAAATTTTCAATTTCTACTACTCTTCTTGTACAAAATAAGACTTTGAGAATCAAAACAAAACCAGTAATAACTGTTTGGCTAACCAGTCTTATGACAAATGCTTAAAGAGGCTGCTTAGAAAACACAACAATATGTCCACCTTCACTCTTATCACAGTGTTATTTATGACAATGAATTATGATACTGTATTATCATTAAAATGTATGCTCCTTGAAGGCATGGATTTATTTTCTCTGATGTGTCCCCAGTGGCTAGAGTAGTATTAGGTATAGGATAGGGACTCAGTAAATACTAGTTGATTGCATATTATTCAAATTTAACCAAGAACTGGAAGACATAGACTTAAAAAAAAAAAGATTTTATTTATTTGTGAGTGACACAGAGAGAGAGGCAGAGACATAGGAAGAGGGAGAAGCAGGCTCCCCTAAGGGAGCCCGATGTGGGACTGATCCCAGGATTCCTCATGCCCTGGGCCAAAGGCAGGTGTTCAACCACTGAGCCACCCAGGCGTCCTGGACTTAGACTTTTAAGTGATCTTATTTCAACATTTAAACAAGAGGTAAGATACATTCACTGTTTGTAGTATGCCCATAAAACAGCTAAAATCAAGTAACATATAGAAAGGTAGTCAGATGGAAATCATGCCCTACATTATCAAATGCATTGGATCACCCGTAGTCCTATTGTACCACCTGGTTTTAGCTTTCACAGGGATAGGTTAGCTACTCTAAACCCAGGAGCCTCTTTGCATCATGACATACTGTGTTATAGGTACATAATACAACTCAACTTACACAGACACAGAAAAAAAAAAGGAACTGTTAGGAGACCCACAGGTACATATATTCAAATGGTTCACCTTTAAAAAAGGTTTAATAAAGATTTTAATGAGATTTTTTAGGAAAAGTAAAGACAGATCTTTGATGCTTTGTTGATATTAAACGGGAAGCTGAAGTATTGACTGATTTTTTTAAGGTCCTTCCTAACATTTTGATTCCAGGAAATATAATTACTTTATAAATTCATTAATTTTCTGTCAGAAAGAAGCAAATAGGAGAAATGTATGCCCTCAAAACTATATAAAACTACTAAAAGGCAAGACAACTTTCAACTTCTAGCATTTTTTAACCCCAGTGGTGAATAATATAGCAAATCATTGAAAAACCCAATGAAACATATAGAAGGCAAATTAGGCCCTTGTCTTTCATAATTAATATTTCTAGAAGTAGAAAAAGTTTCCAATTAAAAGCACTTACTAGGTTAACTATTACCTATGTAATTTTTTTTTTAATTTTTATTTATTTATGATAGAGAGAGAGAGAGAGAGAGAGAGAGAGGCGGAGACATAGGCAGAGGGAGAAGCAGGCTCCATGTACCGGGAGCCCGATGTGGGATTCGATCCCGGGTCTCCAGGATCGCGCCCTGGGCCAAAGGCAGGCGCCAAACCGTTGCGCCACCCAGGGATCCCTACCTATGTAATTTTTAAGGAAAAGAGCTATTTTTAGCTATGATGTGAATCTGATTTGACAGAATATATGCTTTTATATTGAGCTTAAGGGCTAATAATCCTATAGAGATATAAGTAGTAGAAAAATAAAACTCAGTAAAATTCTGTTGGTATTTTGTAACTATGTTACTTAAGAAAAATTAAATATAGGGCACTTGGCTGGCTCAGCTGGTAGAGCATGTGACTTGATCTTGGGATCAAGTTTGAGCTCCATGTTGGGTGCAGAGATTAAATAATTAAAAAATATCTAGATGTTAACTGACTCACAAAATGTGCTTTCAAAAACTTCTGAAACAATTTCTTTTTGAAATTTATTTCCAAAAGTCAGAGACAAAACTTTAAAAGTGACACATTTATACTAAGGATACATGCTTGAGAAAAAGAAAAGAACAGGAATACAAAAATAGACATAGTAAAATTTTAATGAATACAATATTCTGATGTTCCGGATACAAGTAGAATACCACTAGGTAAGAACTGTATTTACCTTCGAAGTCTAGGATAGTATGGTTGGAGATAAACGAAGGTTTAGGACAGCCATTTTGCTATTCACAAGTTAATCAGTGCTGACCAGAAACTAAAGCAATTTATTTTGGGTTAAGAATTTCAATGAAATTATAGGATGAATCTTCTTTTTTAATGAATATGTTTTAAGGTGATCTGTACTCATATAAAGGCAGTCAGGGCAAGTCAAACCACAGAGAGCCCTCACAAAGACTAAGCACCAAATGACGAAATGTTTGTGGCTTTCATTTTGAGCCACTTTAAATTTTATTTTGTTTAAATGTGTTTTCCATTAACATTCACATACAAATTCCTTCAGGCAAAAGTTTTAACATAGAACTTTCTTCTTGGAGATCTTGCCAACTGTTACTTACAATAGTTTTTAAGCAATGAATACTTCAGAACAATCCCAAGCCTATACTTAATTGGTTACAATTGTAAGATGCAGAGCTTTTTTTAAAAAGTTTTCTGGTCCCCCAAAATTCAGTAGGGCCAAATGCATTAACTGGAAATAGCATTTGTTAAAAAAAAAAAAAAAAAAAAAAAGTCTTAAAAGAAGATAATGAATAAAATAACTATTTAGGCTCTTGTACACAATCTTTCTAAATTTTCACCCTGTAAGAAATGATTACAATGTCCTTCAGGCCTGCTATATGCCCTACAGAATTAAACAAAACAAAACAAGAAATTTAACATTTCAACAAGCTAGTAACTATTTACTGTAAGCATATAGTGAAATTCTGGAAGACAGACTACCATACTTTAAGAAAACACTATTAACAGGTAAGCTTGTGTTGAAGGCAGTTTATAAATGAAACATTACAAATCTTATGTTTATGCATACAACTTATAAAATAGAAAAAAAGCTATTTTTCCAATAGTATAGCATCACACTAACACTATATAGTTAAGATCGAAAGCTTCTGTACATGTCCACTACACCTCCACAGCAGCATACGCCTCAGACATTTTCCTTTGTTATCCAACATATGCCAACCATGGTTTCACGGATTTGTACCAGTTTAGGCAGGCTAAAATAATCACTCTGCCATATTTATTTAACTATGAGACAAAGTTAACCAATTTCAGGGAACAAAAGGTTTCATAATCAGTAAACATATTAAACGTCCACAAAGGTTGGAAAATGCTTCTAAGGACATGATATAATCCTAACAGGAGGATGAATTATGCCCCTAGATAGAGTGTATGTGGGAATAGTTAGGAGCCTGGAGAAATAAAGACATATGGGACCTAAATGATCATCAAATCAGTAATAGCTACTAGAAACTCAAATTTTAGTGCAACATCATCCAGTTTACCACTTGACTACTCAAAACTGTTCTGCTGTTAGTGTGAATTAATATTGAAATAGAGAGCAGTCTATTGGAATTTTGAAAAATTAGAATGATTGTGTATCTAACCTTAGTTTTGTACTCTGAAAATGTTATAAAGCTCAATTATTTTCCTGGCTTCTTAGATCTTCTACCATCTTAAGTAATTCAAATTAAACATGGTTGCCTGCAAATTCTTTACTAGGGGAAGTAAAAGCAAAGTACATTTTGGTTGTTTTGGTGCTGGTCTCATGTATGTGCTTTAGCATTGACAGCACTACTCCAGGCATTTATTGTGCTACTTTACATAACTAAACACGAGAAAAACTCATTCAGTCTGAAAATCTTTTTTTTTCGTGGCAGGCTTATTTAAAAATGAAAACAAAAACCCACATAAGTTCTAAAAATCAGATGGGCATTTTGACAACCTGAACTAGGAACTTTTAAGTCTGTCAAAGAAACTCAGACATGGAAAGCTGCTTCTGAAAAATATAACGTTTTTTCACTTTGGCTTTTTTTTTTTTTTTTTAATCTTAACGATTTGTGGTAAAATGACCTCAAAGAAAACTCCCAAGTCACATTGGGCATTCATGTCAGTGCTTTGTAATAGAAGTGTATTTTCTAAGCATTTTAAATTTTAATGTTTTCAAGGAATTTAAGTTCTTTTTTTTAAAGCTCTAGTCCAAGTCTTCAGCTATTTAGTTTTTTAAAAATATACTTTGGGTCTTCAATAGAGAGGACATAACTGGGCTAAGCTACTTTGATGACCTTATAGGATAGTGAGGTTCACTCATTTCCTGAGCATGGTTGACCCTTAACAGAACTGATTATTTCCTCACTCAGTTATGCAGGATACTGCCAGTCTCTACTACAAAAATCTTGCCAGTCTTTCTAGGCAATTGTTTACCATCCATGTTTAAAAACCTTGTACTACCAGAGGCAAAGCACATAAAATGAAAATAAGTAAGCTTGTTTCTAGTCTATTTATAAAGCCTTATAAATCATATGGGAAAATTAATGTATAGAAAGTAATTTCCTTATTATCTGATCTGTCCGCCAAAAAGTAATTACTGGGTTTCTGTAAAAACAGGAAACTCAATCATAAAATGTCTACCTGTTTAAATTAAAATGCCAATCTTGAAAAGTTTTAACATCAAGACACTAAAAAAAAAAAAAAAAAGCAAATTCAAGAGGATGTTTGAAATGAAATTTCTGGTTCAAAAGTACTAAAATCATGTCACTGCAAAATTCCCCATGGCTTTTTGGCACGGACACTGAAATAAAGATTTTAGTCTTTCCGTCACTTGAAGCTGCTACTAAACACAATTAGCCTTTAGAAGAGTGGAAAAAAGACTGAGGAACTGAAGGATAAGGTAACTACATCATATGCACACATAGTTTGAAATAAAGTCGTTTCTTCAAGGGATCTGAAGATACCAGAACAGTTTCCCACATCCCTTCTTTTTTGAAGAGAATTCTAATCAGAAATAATTCCTTTATGTTACTGTGAGTGGTGTTGCCTGGCAGCAGCTTCAATTTCCTAGGCTAGTGTTCAATCCAAGTAATTAAGTAATCTCACAAGGAATAATCATATATGGCAACAGGATAAAAGCAGGGCAGTTCTTCCATGCACAAACATTTCAGGAGAAAAACCATTAATTTTAAAGATAACCATCAGGTTTCAGGTATCCTAGCACACTCTAAACCCTAAGTTTTGCTTTACACCATTGGTGACTAAAATTAACAGTAAGTTTTGCAGTGAGGTTTTTTTTTTTTTTTTTTTTGCCTGCAACTATATACACATTGCAAAACTATTCTGCATCACATGATTTTAAATGAAATAAATATAAAAATGAACCACACAATCAACACATAACTTTAATACTCCACATTTATCTTGATCACAATGGTGGTAACCTCCTTGTCAACAATCTTGTGAGTTGAGGAGTTGATTCTCATTTTCATAGCCATCAGGCAGATATGCTCTCCTCAGCTGGTCTGACTTAGGTATGGAGCCTCCATTCTTCACATGGCGAGACAGGAAAGCACGGACTGCTGGGTGATCAGCCTTCTCAAGTGGGATGTTGGCTTCCAGGCACATTTTCACAAAGTCCTGGATAACACTGACTTTCTCTGTTTGCGCAGTACTGTTGCACTGAAGGGATGCAGTTAGGGGCCTCTGCTTCTTTCTCACATTCTGCTCTTCAAACTCTGCCTTCCTCTTGGTATGAGTCTTTGACTTAAGGTGGTCACTAATGGCAGACTTGCGAACATGATTCAGAACCACATTGCAAGAAGTGCAGAAGAGTTTTCCTCCATCTTCGTGTAGCTCACCTCCAAACTCAGTGACTCGATCCAGGGGAGTCACATATAAAGCAGTCTTAGAACGGTTTCGAGCAGGTGGTGCTGTCACTACAAATCTTTCCATTCTGACACTGAATAAGGTTCTTTCAAGAGAAACAGAGATAAGTGTTAAAACAACAGTTTGTTTGGAGAGTAATTAACAATAAAAGGTATAAACATTTCAAGAGTAAAGACGTCGGAAAACTTAATTCAAATTAATAAACTGTCCATTAAGTCTTAACTTACCTGAAATACGTATAGGAAGGCAAAACCAGAGCAAGTTACTAGTAACATCTAGGTCCATTCCTTGAATTTGATGAAATTCAAGTAAGTTAAAACTATGAAAAAAGAACTGCAACTAATTCAGATGTCACTATGTTTTAGGAAAACTCAATCTGATATCAATATTTAGGGTATTAATTATATATATATATTTATATTTTATTTATTTATGATAGTCACACACACACAGAGAGAGAGAGAGAGAGAGAGAGAGGCAGAGACACAGGCAGAGGGAGAAGCAGGCTCCATGCACCGGGAGCCCGACGTGGGATTCGATCCCAGGTCTCCAGGATCGCGCCCTGGGCCAAAGGCAGGCACCAAACCACTGCGCCACCCAGGGATCCCGGGTATTAATTATATTAGTCTCATCCAATTTAGATGTGTATTGAAGTTTAAAAGACTCTTTTTTACCTTCACAGTTCTGGGCAACTGATTTTAGGAACACAATTATAGGAAATTATGTTCAAAAATTGCTCAAACAGGTGGGCCAATAAATTGCCCTAATTCTATATGAAGATGGGTATAATGTCCAAAATTGTTCTGAGAAGAAAAAAAGCAAAAACTGAAAAAGAACACAGACCAACTGCAATTAACAGCAGCAACAATGACATAAAATGGTAAAGCCAAGATACAGAGCTCAAAGTAAATAATTTTTTAATGTACATATATGTCTACCGAGTTTTCTAAAGATGATCAAGATATGCAAAGTGCTTTTTCTAACCCCTGTTCCCTCTTTTTTTCCCTTAAAGATGAATGCATTTGTTAATTATTTATTTCACTTATATTATTTCATTTGGTAAGTTAGAACAAATCTAAGAAGGTAACATAGTGCCTAGTATATAAGTCTATAAATCCATTTGTTGACGGAATAAGTAAATGATTTTTTTTTGTTATTTTTCCAAGTATTTAACTCAGAAGCAGCTTAATAATTTCTCAATTTACCCTAAAAACATTTTTATGATCTTTGCCAAAATTATGACGTTACATTACGGACACTGAAAACCTGAGATAAAGAACAAATGTTGTCAGTGACAACCATTCGTTCTCTAGAGCCATGCCTTTGGGCTAAGCTCTTATGTTAACCCAAATATAAGAAATTAAAATGAATTTGATAGAATTCAAGATGGAATTCTGTTCTCTATAAACACGTTAGACAAAAATTCTTAAGTGCATTCTGAATAACTATCCTTTAAAAGTGTAACCAGCAATAAGGGAGTATTCCCTTAATCTATATTAGATAATTTATTGTTGGGTTATAGGAATTCTCTCTCAAAAGAATGCTAAATTGCCAATGCGTTAGAAACCCATGGACATAAACTCAAGAGACAAGACATAACGTTTCAGAGAAATTCTGGAAAGTATGATAAAGTTTAGGTTTTAATACATTTAACTGTATCTTCTTCCAATTAACAAATTATTCAATGTTCGACTCTCACGTGCCAAATATTGTGTTAGGCTATAGGTTTTCAATGGCAGAGAAGACAGATATGATTCCTGCCCCCAAATCAGTTACCATTACATATGTTTGTACTTTAAGTCAGTGGTATGTATTTTTTACTCCTCTAACAAATCAGTCAAAATTATGATTAATTTTGTTCTAACCTAGTTATAAAAACATTAAATATCTGTGCTTAGGAACGCCTAAATCTTGTGATGTGACAGTCTTCTGTCTTTTAAAATTTGGATTTCCAACTTTAAAATAAACATGATCAGTATTCTCTGAAGCGTAAAATGCTCTATCATTTGTGCTAATGTGAAAGGCCTATATACATTCCACTGCCTGTAACTTTCAAAAATCTGTTTGTGTTACCGCAGAGGGAAATATCCACCCAGTAGAGGATGCTCGACTTTACAGAGACCCGAATAACAAAAGTGTTTTCAACAGATTGTAAAGATATTTTAAACGAGGAAGTTAAGCGCAGGAATTAGCCAACAAAAGAGAAGCTGCAAATTTACTAGACCGAAATCAAACTCACAAGTTTTCAAGTTTAAATGTTTACCCGATCAGTTTCCCGTTTTTTTCGTCTTGATATTTAGCAGTGAAGGGTCTCCAGAGTACAACCAGAGACGCTTGAAATCCTGGCACTTTGGTTTGTTCAAATCCGGAGCCGCCTTCAAATCAGTTTTTCAACAAGTGGTGATGGGGAAATAGTTCCTGGGCTTGCACCCTATTTTCCCTGCGGTGCCGGGAAGTCATGCCTTTACTGTAAGACATGAAAAACAAATGGAAAGAAAATATGGGGGAGGGGAGGGAAAGAAGGGGAGATAAAAAGACGAACAAGAACGACGCGGCCACCACGGAGGTGTCCTTAAAACCGCTCTCTTCAGGTGGACTCCACACCACCCATCCGGATCCCAACGTTTACCTCAACGCGGTCCAAGCAGTCCTCTTAGTTGCCCGCCCCCCTTGGCACCTCCTCGCGCGACCCAGGCCCCAGGGTCGGGGGCGGGGGAGAAAGGCGGGGCGCGGGGCGTCCCCGGCGTCTGGACTCCCTCCCCCGCGCCGAGCTCAGCACCCTGGCGCCCACAACCCCGGGCCGCCAGCCGGATGAGGCCGGGACCGAGCCGTGGGCCCGCGAACTCGACAGCAGAGTTGGCGGCAGTCTCAGGAGAGGAGGCGGCAGGCGCCCGGCGGAGGCGTCCGCTGTCAGGCTTCCCGTCTCCTCCCTCTTCCTCCCGCCGACAACGGCGCCCCGGCCCCGCCCCCGGCTCCCGCTTCAGGACCGAAGGCCCCGGGCCCAAACCCCGCACCAACGGCCGGGCCCACCCTCGTTCTCCCTAGCTCCTCGGTACCGTAGGATCGGGGCCGCCGTCAGGGGAAGTGGATGAGACCCGGCCGGAAAGGAAAGGAGGAGGAAGAAAAAAGGAGCACGGGGGTAAGGGAGGCGGAAGACCCGTCGCCGCCGCCGCCGCCGCCGCCGCCGCCGCCCGATCTAGCCCCGCGGCGGCCGCCGTGTCCCCCGCCGCGCCCCGTCCTCTTGCACCGCCTACTGCAAAGCTCGTAGGCGGGCCCCAGCAACCGCCGAGCAGCGCTGACCAACGGACCGAGAGTCTCTCAAACAGACGGCTAATTTGGCCAATGGGAGTTGAAGGGCGGGCATGTGTGTGATTGGCGGCCAGACTTCTCCAATGAGAACTGGGGGCGTGGGTGGGCGGAGCCGGAAGTAGGGACCGCCGAGAGGCCTGTCCGGCTGGGGCGGAGGGAAGGGGGAGGGAACGAGAGGAGGAGGAGGTTAGCCGAGGCAGCTACAGCGGCGGCGGCGTAGGGGCTGGTACGCGCTGGGCGGCGAGAGCCTCATGGCGGAGGAAGAGAGCGATCAAGAGGCCGAACGCCTCGGAGAAGAGCTCGTGGCCATTGTGGAGTCCCCGCCAGGCCCTGTCGGGTTTAGAGCTGCGGGCGACGGCAGAGGTGGCGCTGGCGGCGGCAGCTGCGGGGTCGGCGGCTTTGGGATCAGCAGTCGGGATTACTGCCGACGCTTCTGTCAGGTGAGGCGCCCGTCGGCCGCCTGGACTTGTCACCCGGGTCCTGGGCCTCCCTGCGTCTCCTGGCCTTCTCGTTCTCGAATCAGGGCTGTGTCCGGTGTTCGCTCCCGGAGCCCAACCGGGAGAGAGAGTGAAGATCCCTTCTCCACCTATCCGGCTTGGGGTGGGGGGCAGGGAGCGGGGCTGGGACGACCCGCGGGTTTAGGGTTGCTAGAAAGTGAGAGTTTGTCAGGGGTGGAGAGGTGGCGAGAAGAAGGGTCAGCTGGCAGGAAAGCTGTGTACTGACATTCCTCCTCTGCTCCGAATAGACCCCTTTCCGCCCGAGGGTCCCGCCTTATTGGGTTTCCTACCCTGTTCCTTCTCACTTCGTGTGGAATCTCCGGCAGCATTTCCTGCCTTCCCTCCTCCGCCCCTTGCCCCCCGTATTCTCCCCTTTTTCGGAGATGGGTGGCATGCCATCTCTCTACCGCCCCCTCTCCTGTCATCGCCACCCCTCCCCCTCTGCTTAGGGTCTCCTGTCATCCCCTCTCGGGATCCCACTGGGCCGGTTCTCCAGGTGGCTTAGGAGCTGACCCACTGTTAGTTACTTTGTCGGGAGGTGGAGGTTATGGCAGTGTGATTGTCATTTTTCCTTCTCTTACGCTGCTTTCCCGACACATGTACTCTCTTTTCTAATGAACTGCTGATAGAGAAAGTAGTTTTTCCTAAAGAGCTGCTCTGGTGACCTCACCACCCCCTTCCATGTTTTAAATTACAATGTATTTTACGCAGCCCGTAAACTGCAGCGTCCGAACGGTGACTGTAAATTATTTACTTGGTCGTCTGCCACTACGATTTATGTACTTTAGAATCTGAATATGATCAAATATTATAGCAACAAAGTGCTTGTCTAGGTGTAAAATTCTTGTAATTTACATTCACATCTACATGTATTTATAGTTTAAACATTTCGTTCTCATTCACAACACAACACTTTTGTTTTGCGAACTGTTTTGGATTTTTTTTCTCTTTTAACACGCCATTCCTTTTTTTTTTTTTCCATTCCTTTTTTTTTTTTATCATCATCTTGGATGTATACAGTTCAAATCATGGCTCCACCACTTCCTAGTTGTGTTACTTTGTAACCTAAGTAACCTACAAATTACTTAATCTCTTTGTGCCTTAGTTTCCTCTTCTGCCAAACGGAGAGTAATTAAGTTGGTGAATAAGTAAAAGATTTGAATCCTTCACATATTAATTAAAGTTAGCTATTCATTTCATTGTGGTAATAAGTAGGAGTAAAGTTAACAAAAAGTGGGCATTGTGTTTGCTGAAATTTGATTTTATGCTTTTGCAAGCATTGAAAGAAAAAGGATGGAGTTGACATTTTCAGGTGTTTTTAACACTTTAGCTTAAATAGTTTCTTGACTCCCTCCTCCCACCTCCATAGATAAGTTGGTTTGAAGGTGGAAATTGTCTTGGTATAAAGTGTGTCAGTTTTCTTTGGCATTTGTTGTCTGATTAGTGACTTTCTTGAATTTTTTTTTGTATTGTGATTCACTGGATTTAAGGATTATTCAGTGTCTTTACAGTACTTCTAACTATATGTTTTAGGGGATCCCTGGGTGGCGCAGCGGTTTAGCGCCTGCCTTTGGCCCAGGGCGCAATCCTGGGGACCCGGGATCGAATCCCACGTCGGGCTCCCGGTGCATGGAGCCTGCTTCTCCCTCTGCCTATGTCTCTGCCTCTCTCTCTCTCTCTGTCTCTCTCTGTGACTATCATAAATAAATAAAAATAAAAAAATAACTATATGTTTTACATGTAGAAATCACATTATGGGTAGACTTTGTATCTATGGCAATTTTAGACTTCTGAAAATTAGGTTACAGTTGATTTTTTTTTTAGTATATTCACAGGCGAGTCTTTTCATTTTTTCTGTTTTCCCTCCTATATCATTAATGAGCAACTTGGTTTTGATAACAGTTAGTTTTGTTAATTTATTTGATCCGATAACTGTTATTTGCTGTAGAAGTTGAAATTTTGAGGACCAGAACATTTTTATAGAACTTTTAACTACTCTTCTGTATCTTGAAATCAGTTTTAAGAACAAATGAATAAATTTAGTCCAAAATACAGCATCTGAACAGTGACAGTAAATTATTTTAAGAACAAATGAAGTTGATGGTTCTATAAAGCTTCACTACCTCCTAAATATCCAGGAAAATAAACTAAACAGGAAAAACTTTTTTTTTTTTTAAATTTTTACTTATTTATGATAGTCACAGAGAGAGAGAGAGAGAGGCAGAGACACAGGCAGAGGCAGAGGGAGAAGCAGGCAAAGGCAGGCGCTAAACCGCTGCGCCACCCAGGGATCCCTAAACAGGAAATACTTAATGAATTTTTATTTTGTATTACTAAGTTATGAGTTAAGTTATACTGGCATACTTTCATGTTACTTTTACCTGAAACCTCATTACATATTTTATAGTACTCTAGATTACCAGTAGTTATGTTCTTAGGGTTCCTGTCCTAGTTCCACCTTCCAGGTGAGCTTTGTGTAGTTCTTTTCTGTATTAAAAGTTTAAGATGGAATAAAGGATTATTTGTATTAATTTGAATTTTATCCATTGATTAGTATAATTCTAGTATAGTAGTTCTGTTTTATTTGCCAGTAAGGGAAGCAGTGGGTCATATAATCTAATTTCCAAAGATTGTTTCTTTTTAAGTATTTGGGCTCCTAATATTTACTAAGAATAATTTTAAGTTACTTATATTCATTAGTAAATTACTTAATCATAAGTAATCTATAAAATGGATAATATGTACTTCGGTGGGTGACAGTTAACTAAATATATGAATTAAACACAGAGCCTTGTCGTGTTGAGAAGAAAGGCTCCAATTCATCTTCCTTTTAGAAAGAAATATGAATCAAAATTTCTTGGCAGTTAGTTTTGTGGGTGAAGGGAGAAAGGAAGGAGCACTTCAGGAAAGGTCTTTTATCATTTACCACAAGGAAAAGTAAAACAGAAGACAATAGGTAATGTATGTTGATAAATTATACCTACACTCAATAGTTGGCGATATATTTTTCTGTTTGAGAAGCAATACCAGTAATTATAAATTCTCAAATTAAGGGAATAGACCCTGAGGTTTCAGCTAATTTTCGAGATGATGGATTTGAGAGATTCAAAGTGTTGGTTTCCAGATAGTTATATGGTCTAATGTTGGACTGCTTCTGTCATATCCTCCCTTGGCTTTTATTAGTAGACTCTGAACAGATGCTTAAATAGAACTGGCCCTTAACTGATACTTCATTTGCGTTAGAGGGGGAAAAATCAGTTTTATTGAGGGCCTACTAACTCTTAAGGCCTTCATATTGGTCTTATTATGCAAGTTACATATTTGAAATCGAGGCCTGAACAAGTTAACTTGTCTTCAGTTCCAGTTGGTGGGCAAGCTGAGATTTGAACCAGCTCTAAATTTCTACTGAAAGGTTGAAATTACAAATAAATCTTCAAATAATTAGGGGCACCTGGGTGGCTCAGTCACTTAAGAGTCTGCCTTCAGCTCAGGTCATGATCCCTGGGTCCTGGGATGGAGCACACATTGGGCTCCCTGCTCGTCAGAGAGCCTGCTTCTAAAAGTTCTCTTTCAAAAAATAAATAAATAAATAAATAAATAAATAAATAAATAAATAAATAAAAGTTCTCTTTCACTATGCCACAGTATAAAAAATATTTCAAGAAATAGTTATTATTTCTCTGACTTTGGTACTGTGAACTACGTAAATACTTGAAGGCCGTAATAATTCAACCTACCTTGTTGCTAGGTATATTGAAATGTTTTCATCATAAATTGTATACTAGTGAGTTAAGGTACTTTCTTCTTAGTTTAGTGCCAGGAAGACTATAGTGAGGGATAAAGAAGTATTTCTGGAAATACTTGGATACATTGATTAAAATAGATTTAAAATCGTTTTTTTTTTTTTTTTACTACAATAGGATTAATAGCTATTCCATGAGGATGTCAAGAGTATGAAAGAAGAGAATGAACCTGAAGTGCTCCATACTGTACCTAGCACATAAAGAAGATTAAATAGATAGAAGCTGTTAATATTTCTGTTGTCTGAAATCCTCTGAAGGTTTAAGAGAGACATTAGAGATAATCTTATAATTTGCATCCCGCATTTAAAATTTAGAGAAAATTTAGGAATGTTACATTTCTAAAATTGTTATTTAATTAGAAGACCTTGATTAAATACTAAATGATGTGCAAAAAATATTGCATTTTCTTAGAGATTTTGTTTCCTTCAGGGGACCTTTGGTAAGTCTGGGGATATTTTTGATTGTCTTCATGGGGGGGTGGTGTTGCTACTAGCATATTGTTGGTAGAGGCCAGGGAGGCTGTTGAACAGACATAGGGCAGCCCCAACAACAAAGAATTATCTGGCCCAAAATACCAATAGTGCCAAAGTTGAGAAATCCCACTATACCCTTGCTTTGGAGCTCAGTGGATACTTGATGTCTGTAATACTGATACAAATGGCAAATACGTATTTTTTAAAACACATGCTAATGTCTCTTACTTTAGAGAAATTAAAATTAAAGCTTTTTAATTTTTATTTATTTATTTTTTAAAGATTTTATTTATTTATTCATGAGAGAGAGAGGAGAGAGAGAGAGAGGCAGAGAGGCAGAGACACAGACAGAGGGAGAAGCGGGCTCCACACAGGGAGCCTGATGTGAGACTTGATCCTGGTACTCCAGGATCACGGCCTGGGCTGAAGGCAGGCGCTAAACCACTGAGCCACCCAGGCGTCCCAAAGCTTTTTTTAAAAGGTGATATTTATGTAAGTAACCTCTACACCCAATGTGGGGCCCACACCCACGACCATGAGATCAAGAGTCGCATGTTCTTTTGACTGAGCCAGCTGGGTGCTCCTGGAAAAATTAAAATTTAATTGTTTTTGGAAAATAAAGTCTTTTTTTCTTAGTCTGAATATAGAATTTACATGTATTTATAGTTCTTTGAGTAGTTTCTTGGGGTATAAGAATACATTATTAATTCTTGCTATTAATTGGAATTATTTTAAAATTTATTTTGAATTTTTATAAATGTTTCATACATATTTATTTTAAAAGATCCTACAGGGCTTATTTATCAGGAATTGCATTTTGCTGCTAATAGAGACCTGACTTAAATAAAACTATTTAAGTTTATTTAAGTTGTATACATTTATATTCTATGTGAAAAATCTTGAATAGATAGTGTAGGAATGACATGATGGCTTTATCATCATAGTACCATCATTTGCTTTTTCTCCTCAGTCATCCTTGTCTTATCTCAAGTTTGCCTCATGACTCAGGGTAGTTGCTGGAGTTCCAGTCATCACATCTGAGTTATAAGTGGCAGGAACAGGGTGTCTCTGTTGTAAGCCAAACATATATTGCCCAAATCCTATTCATTGACTTTCCTTCCCATCTTCTAGCAATGGCCATCTGAAAAATATGTTAGGAATTTTTTTGTCTTATTTTTTTGTGCTATTTTTCCTGATGAACACATGTCTGTGATTCTGCTTGTAAGGAAGAAGAAAACGAGAATAAATATTAGAGAGGCAACAGTTCCCCCCCACCCCAACAGTTTATCATAAAAAGCAGAAGTCATACTGTCCCATTCTTAACCCACTAGTTCCCTGGAGGTAATCACTTACAACTCTTTCAGCTGTTATGATTTTTACCTCCATGTTTATAACTTTTCCCCTTGTTATAGATATGATCAGTTAGCTTAGTTGATGGAGGAGGTAAGGGAGTACCTTATGGTCTCACTGTTCAGTTTGTACACTTTGATTTTACCACCCCTCCTCCCCCTTTTCCTCTGTATTGCTTCCCTTCCTTCTGACCCTTTCCTCCCCTCCCTGCCCTGAGTCTCTTGAGTCTCTTACAGGTTCAGCCTCTCCAGAGAATCCAGAGATTCCATTGATCTAGTATGGGAAGGGATCTGGGGGAAACTTTCACCTCCACTTTTGGAGATACATGGTGTTTCAGATTCCTAGTTTTTCTGGTGTTCTTCAGTACAAATTAACCTGTTCCCGAATTCCCTCCCTCCTTTCTAAATAATAGCAATCTAAATGTTGTCATCTCCCCCTTTCCATTGTCCTCCTCGTGGATTTAGGTCCTTTGAAACAAAAATATTTTTACTGGTATTTCAGTGTTGTTCTCAAGTAGGAGCAGAAATGTGTGTTCAATATGCCACATTTAACTAGAAGTCTCAAATTAATTTTTCAGCTCAATAAGAAAAATAGACATGAAAGATGATGAAAGGGAAAAGAACTGAAACTAATTCATAGTGATTTATTTACTTCTGGAAAAGAGTATCCTCCTTCCTGACGTACTCTATCGTGAATATTGAGAGCTAGAAATAATAACATCACACAGATTTACTTTATGTGTTCCTTTTGGCAAATAAATTTTTATTACAAAATTGCAAGTTAAAATGTTAGCTTTTAAAATATGGCTTTGAAAATTTGACACATTTGGGACATTTCCAGTGTTCATAAAAGGCGAATTTCATGGAAACATTTATGTATTTTTTTTTTTAAAGATTTTATTTATTTATTCATGATAGTCACACAGAGAGAGACAGAGAGGCAGAGACACAGGCAGAGGGAGAAGCAGGCTCCATGCACCGGGAGCCCGATGTGGGATTCGATCCCGGGTCTCCAGGATCACGCCCCGGGCCAAAGGCAGGCGCCAAACCGCTGCGCCACCCAGGGATCCCGGAAACATTTATGTATTATAGTTAGGAAAAACAAATTAAAATGAACCCTAGATCTTGATGGCCATATTTGGGGAGCTAAATGCTTTGTTAATGTTGTTTAATGCATTTTAAGTTGACTTTCATGAGTGAATGGTACTAATTGCTCCTTATGACATTATTTATGATAACAGATCCTTGAAAATAACCTTAATGACCAAAGTTAGGGGAGTTGTTACATATAGTAGAATCCTCTGTTCGTGTTTTAAAATAATACTTATTCATACAGAAAACTTCATGGTATAATTACTGAAAAGACACAAGAAGCAGGTAATTTAACTTTTGTAAATAAAAAGCCTGAAAAGAAATATACCAAAAATTTGATAGCAAATAACTTATTAGTGATAAGTTTATAGCTGAATTTGATTATTTTCTTTATTCTTATTAATTTTTTATATTTTCTTGATTAAACCAACTACCTTTATAATCAGGAAAAATAAAGTATAAGAAACACATTTTATTTTTTATTCTTCTACCATCCTACTTATTTTCTGTAAATAAATGGAGTAAATGTTGGATTACTTGAGTATGATGAAATTTTAACTACTTGTTTCCTGAAAATATGTGAATTTTTAAAAAATGAATTGGTTGAGTAAACTTTTAAAGGTCATTTTAGGTTAACCAATGAGACCCTAAATTTACATAACTTCTTTATATACAATCTTGCATTTAAAAATGTGCCCATATTGCTTTCCAATAACCACCCTTCATACTAGCTTAAAAAAATCAATCTTAATTTTAATTTTGTAGATAAAGTGGTAGAGAAAATATTTTTAAATGAAGTTCATTGCTTTTAAGTATTTTAATGATACCATCATTTTGCAGTTCTGCTAAACAGAAGTGAGGCACCAGTTGTACTATTATTGTTGGCACTGAATCTTGATTTTTCTGCCAAAAAGTGCTAAACTATACCTTAGCAATTACAAACAAAAGAAGAAAAGAGAACTTTAAATTTGAGAAAGCTATGGTAAAATCAGTGTCTAATAAGTTATTTGAAAACATAAATACGATCAGTAAAATATGGTTAATTAGTATACCATTTTATTTTATTTTAAAAAATATTTTATTTATTTATTCATGAGTGACACAGAGAGAGAGAAGCAGAAGGAGAAGCAGGCTCCGTGCAAGGAGCCCGATGCGGGACTTGATCCCAGGACTTGGCAGGATCATGCCTTGGGCCAAAGGCAAGCGCTAAACAGCTGAGCCACCAGGGATCCCCCAGTATACCATTTTAAATGCATATTAATATATAATGGTAAGGATGGTGGGCCATTTAAAATCTAAGGTAGGGATCCCTGGGTGGTGCAGCGGTTTGGCGCCTGCCTTTGGCCCAGGGCGCGATCCTGGAGACCCGGGATCGAATCCCACGTCGGGCTCCCGGTGCATGGAGCCTGCTTCTCCCTCTGCCTATGTCTCTGCCTCTCTTTCTCTCTCTGTGACTATCATAAATAAATAAAACTTAAAAAAAAATAATAAAAAAAAATAAAATCTAAGGTAATTTATTTAAATGTTCTAGTTATAAATCATTTATAGTAGTACCTAGTCTAAATTAAAGTAGAAAGTATTTTTAAGTTACAATAAGTTACAATCTAACACTAGATAGGTAATCTTTAGTTTTCATATAGTATATATCATGTTGATTTCTTAGCTCCCTATATCTCTTGACAGGTCAGCTCATTATTTCAGCAGTATGGGTCTGTTTCTTAGTATAAGACCCAATCAATGTTTCCTGGTTAAAGCCATGGTGGAATACTGGTGGCAAACTAAACATGTGAGGAAGTCTGTCTGTAGAATTCATTACTTAAGATCCTAAAGTCCAGTACACTGACACTCTGTACCAAGCACTTGGTATACTCAACCCTTCAAGGCAGAAGTGAATATGAAAGTAGCTAAAAGATTTTCCATCTAGGCTGTAGGAAAAAGAGTCATTGGTATTATAGTTGAAGTTTGTCAGTTATATAAGGCATTGGGTACACAGTGGTAAGGAAATAGGCTTACCATTATATAATAAAAACAAAAACAACAAAACAAAAATAAAAACTTTTTGCATACAGTTATAATTTTCTTAAGTTCTATGAAGAAAAGATATACAATATATAAAATAGAGGCTAATAAGAGGCCTATTTTTGGATTCTTGGGCAAGTTGAAGTCTGCTGAGATTTTTTTGGTTTAGTTTGAACATGCTGAATTTAAGATGCCTTTCCTTAGCCAAGGAGTGATCTTAAAGATAGCTGGATTTACAGACTCCAGAATGCAGAAGTGAGGTCTGGTCAGCCTAGCTGTGTAGTTGGATGATATTTGAAGTCATGTCTTTGGATAAGCTAGCATAGGGAGATAATATGGAATGGGAAAAGAAGAAGACTTAGAAGTGAACCTTTAGCAAATCCACAGTTAAATTTCCTGGTAGAAAAGATTGAGTCTTCAAGTGAAATCTGAGAAGGATCAGTTAAATTAAAGAGGTTGGAGAATTCCAAGTGACTGTAGTGTCACAGAAATCAAGGGATCGAATGAATGAATGGTACTTGACATTGAAAGCTATTGAGATCCAGCCATTGAATTAGCATGAAGTCTTTGGTGACTTTAAGCAGACCTGTTTTGATGTAGTGATGAGAACGGGAGTCAGACTGGAGTATGAGGAGTGAGAGGCAAAGAAAGAGAGACCAGACCGTAAGTAAAGATAACATAAAGGAGAAGGAAAGGCATGAGCAGAAGTTGGAGAACTTGTGGATTAAAGGTGAGGATTTAAAAAAATAAAGTGCCTGGAATTTGGCATGTTGAAAATCTGATGAAAGTGATTTATTTGAATGGATGAGGTAAATCTACAAAAGAAAGAAGGGATAATCTATAAAATAAGATTCCAAAACGGAAAGGAAGGTTACGATTCAAAGCACAAATGGGATTGCTTTATATAGGAGCCTTGGGGTAGCAGGAAAGTTCATCTGTTGAGAATACATGATGCTGATTGGAGATTTAAGGTAAATGGAGATCTAAAATAGTAGCTTCTTGGAGAGGTATGTTGAATTGACCTACAGAACCATTTGAATTTGTTGATTATGAATGTAGAGCGACCATTAGTCTGTACTTTTTGTTCAGCGGTGCTTATCTGCATAGGTGAAGGCATGGAGAACATGATTATATTCATTGGGGGTTGAGTGATATATTGTAATTGATCAGTTAATTTTGAGAAAAAAAGAGTATAAGCTCATTTTCTGGCTCCATTTGTGGTAAAACATGGTACAGAGAAGTGAAAGGAGGAAAGAAAAAAGGTAGAAAAGTGGTTATGTCAGTACAGTAGCCCCCTTTATCCAATTTCATTTTTTGCGATTTCAGTTACCTGAGGTCAACTGTAGTCCAGAAGCAGATGATCCTCCTTTTGACGTATTGTCAAAAGGTCAGTAGTAGCTTAACACTGTCATATTGCTTATGTCATTCTCCTCACTTCATTTAATGACATAAGCATTTTATCAACTCACATCATCATTAGAAGAAGGGTGAACAGTACAATAAGATATTTTTGAGAGACAGACCACATTGTCATACTTTTGTTACAGGAAATTGTTATAATTGTTCAATGTCATAGTTATTATTATTTATTTATTTATTTTATTTATTTATTTATTCATGAGAGACGCAAAGAGAGAGAGGCACAGACACAGGCAGAGGGAGAAGCAGGCTCCTCGCAGGGAGCCTGATGTGGGACTCGACCTGAGGCTCCGGGATCACGCCCTGAGCCAAAGGCAGACGCCCAACCACTGAGCCACCCAAGTGTCCCTAGTTATTATTTTTAATCTTTTTATGCCTAATTTATAAATCAAACTTCATTATAGAGATGTATAGGAAGAAACATAGTATATATAGAAGCTGAGGTACTATCTGTGGTTTCAGGTATCCACTGGGAGTCTTGGAATGTATTCCCTGAAGATACTAAAGGGGGAGTACTACAGATATTAATAAGTACACAACATTGCTCTATATACAATGAAAATATATGTATATATAAAAGTGGGTATATATAATGTCCCAATAAAATGTATACCCAGTTTATTAATATATATTTCTATAACTGGAGTTTACTAAAATTAACCATTGTCAGTTTTAAAGTTTCAATATTCTAAATACTCACTAATCGCTGTTGTCACTGATGAGATGTGTGTGTTACATTTTTCATGTCTGAAAGATTTTATTTAAATATTCTATATATGTATGTATAAGTCATATTTTGAATGCTTTCCAGCTATCAGGTGCTGGATAAGTCCTTTTACGTTTTTTATCACTTAATTCGTTACCCTACAGGTCATGTGCTGTTGTTCCCATTTCATAGATCAGGAAACTAATAAGACCAAGAGAGTAAATGGCTTGACTAAGGCACTGTAGCTAGTCTGTGATTGTTAGATTGGAATCTGGCCAGCCTGACTATGAGGAACCTGTGTGTGTACTTAGCCATTTTAATATACACATACATTATACTTTACCTAGGAATATGCACATTTGGTATCTATGGTAGCATCTGTGTATACATATTTGATAAAGCAGTTGTGGACTGGGTAGAAATACTGATTTAAAAAGACTGAACGCAGCAGAAAATAAAGATGTTTATGAATGTAAAAGAGAGAGAAAAATCAAACTTAAGCTATCGGAAATTCCCTTTAAGGAGTGTTTTAACCCTTTAATTTTTTCTTTTCTCCTAACCCACCTAAGTGGGCTATACTTGTCTCAGAAGCAGTGGCTTTCTATAGTGTTTATTTTTAAAATGCAAGAGTTGTGATGATCACAAACCAGTTGAAGTTATCTTATGTGGAATATGTCTTAGATATTTATCCTAAATGATTAAATTTTAATGTTTCTTTCCATATTACTTAGATACAACCTTGCATAGTATGTGGAATTCTTACTAATCCAGGGTACAGTGGATATGCATTTTTCTACTTAATTATTTATCCTTTTACCATGCTTTGAAAACTCTTGCCTAAAGATCTCTCAGGTAGAAGTCTAAGTCTAAAATTTATATTCCATGTTCACAAGGGCATAATGAAATGGATATCTCATTTTCAGCTGGTAGGGGTAAAAATCACAGCCTTTCTGGACCACTGTTTATCAAAATATATTACAAACATTAAAAGTAATTTTTACCTTTGGCTTAGTGATTTTCCCTAAGCATTAATTTTTGAGGAAATATAAATTTGGACATTAAGCTGATTATCATAGCATTAATTGTAATTAATGAAAGGAATACATTTAAAATGGAGAAGCAACCAGAACATCTAAAATAGTTGAAGACTTTCAACCCTTATAAACTATTAGCACTAAAAAATGATGTGTTCAATGACTATGTAATGACCTAGGAAAACATAATAATAAAAAAATTTAGGTGGAAAATTTGTAGCAGGATTACACAGTTTGAATGTAGGCTAGTGCAGTCTCATTGTGCTCACATGCAGATTTTAGAGAAGGAAAGTGTGTTGAAGATAAATCAAATGAGCTATTTCATTAGAAATAGGATTTTTTGATGATAGTATAGAGGAGCCATTCATATACTTCAAGAAGTCTGTGAACTCTGAACTTATTTGCAAAAAGGTGTATTTGCCATTTCCTTGTTGAGTAAGTCTGAGGGTTTCTTTCTTTCCTTCTTTCTTTCTTTTTTTTTTTTTTTTGTCTTTTGTCTTTTGTTTTTGTCAGATTTTAAGAATTTCAAAATTTGGGACACCTGGGTGGCTCAGCCTTGGGCTGAGGGCGTGATCCTGGAGTCTGAGATCCGAGTCCCACATCAGGCTCCCTGCATGGAGCCTGCTTCTCTCTCTGCCTGTGTCTCTGCCTCTCTCTCTCTATCTCTTTTGTTTTGTTTTTTTATTTTTATTTATTTTTATTTTTTAAATTTATTTATGATAGTCACAGAGAGAGAGAGAGAGAGAGAGAGAGAGAGAGGCAGAGACACAGGCAGAGGGAGAAGCAGGCTCCATGCACCGGGAGCCCGAAGTGGGATTCGATCCCAGGTCTCCAGGATCGCGCCCTGGGCCAAAGGCAGGCGCCAAACCGCTGCGCCACCCAGGGATCCCTCTCTATCTCTTTTGAATAAATAAATAAGATCCTTAAAAAAAAAAAAAAAAGTTTCAAAGCTTGCTAAAAAAGAAACACAACCCAACAATAATCCAAACAAACCAAAAGGTTAGGAACCTTTGCTGTAAGCCATTATGAGATAAGCAGTGTTGCCTGTTTTTATAAATACAACTTTACTGGAGTATGCACATTCATTTTAGCATTTTCTATGGCTGCTTTCATGATACAACTGCGGAGTTGAGTAGTTGGGATAGAGGATATATGGTCCATAAGCTGTTTTTTGGCCCTTTAAGAAAAAGTATGTCAGCCCCTGTCCTAGATCTCATTTATTCTTTGCAACAACCCTGTGAGATAAGTACTATTTTTATCTTCATTTTCTGAATAGTGCAGCTAAGACTCAGAGAGGTGAGGCAACTAACTCCAAGTCACACAGCTTGAAAAGGGAAATATACCAAGATGTTAACAGTGGTTATATGTGGGAAGTACAATGATGGATGATTTTGTTTTCATATAGTATTCAAGTTTACTACAATGAGCATACATAACATGATCAAGAGGAAAGAAAGTTTTAAAAAATATAGGTAGAACTAAGTTATGAGAATCTTAAAATTCATCCATCCTTTTATTATTTTGATTTCCTATGTGTTATCCTGTGTTTATACTTATAGTAGATGTGCAATTTTTGCTTCCCTTCTTGGCATTGAATCTTACTATGTAGCTCCTTCTTAATGCTAAATTGATTTTTATGGAAAAAAGAGAAATTGTTGTTTTTATGGTTTCTTAATTTTCTATTAACTGAAATCATTTGTTCTTGAACTCCTGAGATTATCTGTTCTCTTATTTTTTGAAGTTACTTCAAGTTTTAAGTGCTATAACTTAATAGACACTCATAAAATGCTGCATAAGTATCTGTCCAACAGTATATAACTTACTTTTTCTTAACATCAGTCAGTTGAATTAGCCTTAATTATTTTAGACATAGATCTAGATACATAAAGTACCATAAAAGTGTTGCAGAAAGTACTCCTAAAAGAAAAAAATTGTCTGAACTATGTGAAAACTTCATTTTAATGATTATAGGGGATTTAAGAAGGAAAAAGTCACAACCCCTGCCTTCACAGAACTGAATCATCTTAAGGAAGAAAAGACATATCTCACTACTGCATGCACTCTTAGGACTTTGATGCAAACCAGTTATCTTTTCCTTGGATTATTTTATTTCCCTGCTTCCAATTTTTCTGTTTATTCTCCATACAGCCAAAGTGATCCTTTGAAAGACGTAAGAGTGAGATCTCTTCTAAACCTTCCATGCTTTTCTTTCTCAGAATCAAAACCAAAATTCTTACAGCGGGCCATCGTGCTTCATGATCGGGCTCTTATCTAGTTCTTTGACTAGTTTCATAATATTCTTTGTCTCTACTAGTTACTTTCAGCTGTACTACCATTTTTGCCCTTCCTTCAACTTGAATAAGTATGCCCCTGCCCTTGGCCTTTGTACTTGGCCTTTATTTTGTTTGCCAGAAGCACTTTTCATTTGGATATCTATATGGTTTGCTCTAGGACCCTGCTCAAATACCCTTTTTATAAGAGAGATGGAGGTCTTCCTTGAACACCCCATAGAAAGTATAAAGTAGTATCACATCTCTACCATTGTCTTTTCCGTTTACCTTGTGTTTTGTTTTCCAAGGTATTTAACACTTAACATATTTGTATACCAATTTTCCTTTCACTAAAAATGAAAGTGTTAGGGTGCTTGATACACATTAAGCACTTAATAAGTTTAGAATAAACGAATGAGTAAATATAAATAAACCTAAAACAGGGAAACGGCTAGTGCCACTAACACAATGTATGTTAAGTCCTCTACAAATTCACATGGAGACTACTTCTAATAGTCATAATTTAGGAAAGTTTTAGTGGACAAGGTAACATTTGAATTGAGTCTTAAAAAATTGTTAGTATTAAAATGTAGAAATGAAAAAGGAAGTGGTATGAGCAGGAGGAAATTATAAGTAGAACAGATAATTTGTGAAAAAGGTAGATGACATGATGTATTTATGTATGGGGGTAGTTAATTGTGTAGAGCTGTGGTTCTTAAAGGTGTGATTCCCCAGACCTGCAGTAGGAATGTGAACACTATTAGCAATGTAAATTTCTCGGCCCCACCCCAGATTTACAGTCTTGAAACTTGGGCTGAGGCCTAGCAGTCTGTGTTTTTCACAAGCCTCCAGGTGTTCTGAGAACCACTGGACTAGAACATATATATTCAGAAAACTATTGGTACATATTAGGATTTGAAAAAATGGATTGGTCTAGATCTTGGCTTAGGAATATGAATTTTAGGTTAAAAGCACAACAGTACTATTATTAATCTTAAAATATTGTTTTAAAATAGACTTGAAGAAGTGCCTCTGGCTAGAGGTAGGGATTTTTCAGGAACTATAGTTTGGGTTGTCTTCCTCTGAGTCAGCTATTGTTGCTGGGAGTAGCTGAGTAGCTTCCTGGGAGTAGATTTTTCACATCTTTAAAAGAATTTTTTCATTCCCAATTTCTTTTGTGTCTTAACTTTTTAAAGAATCCAGAAGTCAGTAGGGCAAAAATTTATTACTCTACACAGTCCAATACCCATTAAATTTAGAACAGTAGTTTCTTCACCTTAGTACATAGTCCAGTTGACTCATATTACTTTTGCCAGTAGAGTTTAGTGATATCACAGGGAAGATAGGTGCACAGAAAGCAGGGTTTTAAAATCAGTTTTGGTTTCAACCTCACTAGGGTGTCAGTCACTTGCACCAACTGCCAGAGTCTAGAACTTGTACCTAAGTCAAGTGGTTGATTGTCTCACTGTGTGTCTACAATACTTTGGGGGGCAGTGGGAACTCTTAATCTGAACATTTCTAGTTCCTTGAAAGTGTATCTGAATTTCTGCCTTGCAAAGTTTGCAAATTTCTGTGGAAAGTGGCCCTGGGCACTAGTGTGTTTGATGTTTCCTCCTCAGATTTTTTTCATATTAAAAACTTTTAGTTTCCGTTTCATCTGTGTAGTCCTGGTATTCCTGTGCTGCAGTAGGTTTGTAATCTGTTTAGTGTCACAGCTTCTAAACTATCTCTTTTAAATAGCATATCACTTACTCAGTGTGTACAGTTCAAGGCAGATCTCCCCAAGACTCCAGCCCTGCAATCTGCAAAGCCCCAGTGTTCGTTCTATCCTTGTCTGTAGATTTCTTCGTCCCCAGCGTTCTGCCAAGACATTTTTTAGTCCTCTGCTACCTTAACTGTTGCCATCTTCCTTGGCTGTTGCTGTCTTCCTGAAATTCCTCCGCCTGTTGAGCTAAAACCATAAAAGCACTCCTGTTATGCTCCATAGTGCTGTTTTGTGGAAAATAACAGGTACCAGAGATGAAGCTGCTTTTGATGTTTCTGGTGTCTATGCTTGCAGGAGCCCAGAGAAGACAGTATCTCTTTTGCCACTTGCTCCTCTGGACCTTCTCTTTACTCTGCTTTTAACTGTTCTGGGTCTTGCATCATTTGTTCTCCTTCATTGGGAGTGTAAACATTCCTTTTTGTCACATTCCATTTGGTAGTATTAGGTTATGCTATTTCAGATAAACATAGCTGGTTTTTGTTTTTGTTTATATTTTAGCCTGTTCTTAAGTTGGCTTCTCTTGTCTTTTTCCTTTCTCTTTGCCTTTGGGCCCAAGTTTGAATTACCTGTTGTAATTGTAGAACATTCAAACCCATATAATGTCATAGATAAAAGTCAAGGAATTCTGACTTCATTAAAAAGCATTCATTATCATACAGATTTTGCCCACTGTCATCTCCCTGACTTAAAGAAAATTTTATCAGCTCAATCTCAGACCTAGGACTGACCTCTTATGTTTTTCTTCAGTGTTGCTTTTCCTTATTCACTCTCTGATGTCTAACTTTGAGTTCCTCGGGCACTTTCCTTTTTGATGCCATGCCATACCATACAACCCTCCATAATAACTAGTAATTTGAAATGTCCGTGAAATGCTGCTGGTATTTTAAGGTAATCTCCTGGCCTTTTTTTTTTTTTTTTAAACCTTCATATCTGACAGATTTTATGTTACCTTATATAATGGTCTTCAAGGTGTGGTTTTTCACTTGCTCTTATTATGGACTTTCTATTTCTTTAAAAGAACATCTTGCCATAGTTCCAGTCTGGTTCACTCAGATTTTCATCCAAAGTTACCTTCTCTTTTTCTTTTGCATACTGTTGGAACTAGTCCCCCTTCCTTTCTAATGGGGAGCAACTATAAAATAGCCTTTTCCCCTAACTCAACCTTTAAGAGCACATAGTTCTGGCATATATGTTATTTCTTTTTTCCTATGTATCTAGTCTTGATTCTTGTTTGTTTTTGGTTACAATTTATTCATTTGAGAGAGAAAGAGAAAGAGTAGGGGTAGAGGGAAGGGCAGAGGGAGAAGGACAGGGAGAGATTCTTAAGCAGACTCCCTGTTGAGCACAGAGCCTGACTCAGGGTTGATCTCACCACCCTGAACCAAAATCAGGAGTCAGACTCTTAACCAACGGAGCCACCCAGGCACCCCATTTAGCCTTAATTCTAAGGGTGAATGTATTCTTAAGGTCGTACTTCTTTTACATCTTTATCAATATGATCTCCTTTTATTTTTTAACTCTCCCACTGTCATTTAATTTATAAGTGTGTCATTTTTAAACAAACTTAGTTATTGAGACTGAGCAAACCTGGTACTTAAAGTTAGTGTTTGATACATGGACCTTTTAAGTTTCTCTTTTGACCTTTGAATTTGTAATAATTCCACCGAAGTTTCCCTGTGTAATAAGGAATCTGACTCTTCATCTGTTCACTTGATAAAATTTACTAGCCATCTTTGTTGAACTCAGATAAGATCTTCACATCTACAGTCTTGATTAGAGTAATGTACTTAATTCCAGAAGCTACTTGAGACCATATTGTGACGGTGAGTTTACAAGCCTTTGGACAAATTACATGAATCTAAGTTGCTCTTTGAGAACAAAACTAAGAGGTAGAGAGATAGTGTTCGTCCAACAGATCTAGAACTACTTATTCATTTATTTTTCATTTTTTATCAAATTTAGAAATTTTATTTTTTTAATAAACATACAGTGTTAGTTTCACATGTACAATATAGGTGATTCGATAAGTTCATAACCTCATCTGGTGCTCATGATGACAAGTGCATGGCTTAATCCCCATCATCTGTTTAACCCATTCTTCCAATCCCCTCCCTTTTGGTACCTATCAGTTTGTTTTTATAATTAAGAGTCTGCTTCTTGATTTGTCCTCTTTTTTTTTTCCCTTTGTGCATTTGTTTTGTTTCTTAAATTCCACGTATGAGTGAAATCATATGGTATTTATCTTTCTCTGACTGACTTATGTTGCTTAGCATTATATTCTCTAGCTCCATCCATGTCATTGCAAATAGTAAGATTTCATTCATTTTTTATGGCTCAGTAATATTCCACAGGAATAACAATTTAAAGGCTAGACGTCTAATTCACATACCAGTATTCTAAGATGCATACGGAATTTAACCAACTTTTCTGTTTACTCCTCTGGCTTGTAGTTATTGTTGAGAAACCAGAAAGAACAAAACATTTTCCACCTATTAATGTCTAAAACCTCTATATGACTAAAGGATTAAAAAAAAAGCAATAATAAAATCAGTGCCTCAGCCATACCTACAATACCCTCTCTGGCTAGGCCATGCTGAATTGAAGTCAGATGCAGAGCGCTCTGCATAGCCTAAGCCAGTTAAGTCATTTTTATGTGTGCAAAAACGTGTATACCACTGGCTGCTGGCATGCACAGAAGTTTCTTCATCTTACATTCTGATTTGATGTTTAAACACATTCGCCTGTGCATATATTTTGGGGTCCACTTTTTTATTTGCCAATTTTATTGTTTATGAGAGAAGCATTTAATATATTCTTTTTAATGAGTTTGGAATTGAATGAATAATTGATAGGGATCAAAATTTGTCTAGAACATTTAAAATGAGCCTATTTTTTCTTTGGGTCAACTTAAGAGAAAAGTTGGGTTTTTATGTAAGTATGTATGTATGTATTTATTTAGAAAGTTGGATCTTTAAGCAGATACTCATGCAACCACATGGAGGACCCTGGTTTGTCTTGTGCCATAGGGATGCAGGAAACTCAGGAAGATGAGAGCCTTCTGTGAATGATATTGTAATGGATATTTTTGTTTTAGTTTGTAGCTTTGACTAGATAATCATGAAGATTCCTTTTAATAGTAGGAAACATCAAGGGGTCCTTGGGTAGCTCAGGTAGTTGAGCATCTGACTCTTGATTTTGGCTGAGGTCTTGATCTCATGGTCCTGACATTGGGCCCCTCACTGGGCTCAGTGGTCAGTACAGAGTCTGTTTAAGATTCTCTCTCTCCCTTTCCCTCTGCCCCTCCCAACATGCGTGTGTGAGTGCTCTCTTGCTCTCTCAAGTAAATGAATACAATCTTTAAAAAAAGATTGTATGGAATATTAAGATTTAGAGGTGCTTACTCCATTTTCCATTTTGTAAATGGTTGAGTCTTACTACATTCGCAGAACCTATTAAAGACCTTAATGTTACAGAAATACCTGTTTAAGGAGTAGTGAGCTGAATAAACAATATGCTTAATTGAGTCTCCAAAATAACTGGATTTTAGGTTGTCTTTTACTGAAGATTATGTCCTTTGGAGATTTCAAACAACTTTTAACTTATTAGGATGTATTTCTGAACCATTTTAGTGTTTTTTTTAAATATGACTTTAATTTTAGATTTTCTTTACATGATTATGCTGATAGAAAAATCAAATGATGGTAACTCTTGTTTTGAACAGAACTTTTCTTTACCTTTTTTATTCTCAATAGAAAACTTAAAAAAAAAAGAATCTTCAGGTATCCTCAGGCATGAGTATTGTATTGCTGTATCTAGGATACTCATCATTTGTCAATGAGTATTGGGCTAAATAGTTGAAAGTTAGCCAATAGCTTTTGAAATTACTTATTTAATTTTTAAAAAATTTTTTAAAGATTTTATTTATTTATTTTTCAGGGAGAGAGAGAAAGAGAGAAGGGGGCCACAATTAGGAGGAGCTGTAGAGGGAGAGGGAGAACCAGGCTTCCCACCAAGCAGGGAGACCGATGTGGGTCTTGATCCTAGGACCCTGGGATCATGACCTGAGCCTAAGGCAGATGCTTAACTGCCTGAGCCACCCAGGTGCTCCTTGGCAGTAAGTAGCTTTTGAATAGATTTTATTTGGGAGTGGCCTATCTGCTGGCTAAAAGTGTATAAAGTTTGTGTAATTTATCACACTTGGAAACCAACAATTAACCAGTTAACATTGATACAATGAAACAGTCAAAAAGTGAGTTTACCTTTGTCGTTTTCTTAGAGTATGCCAGGAATTATTCAGGCTTGTAATATATTCTCTTACTTCTCCAGGCACTCTGTGACTAAGGTGATACTAAATTCATTTTACAGGAAACTTAGACTGAGAAGTATAATTTTGCTAAGTTTGCTAAGCTAATAAATGACAAAGCCAGGTCTGATTCTGAAACCTGTACTCTTTCTGCATGCTGCCAATCTATCTGATGTATTTTTTTTCCATCTGACGCTAAAAAAAAAAGATACCCATAGGTAAGGGTAAATCTTGATGTGTAGTTAGGTAACAAAGTAGGGAAAGTACATGTAGAATTGTGCTCATGTTATAAAATATCGTCTAGAAAATAAAATAGAACATTGAGGGAAAAGGTGAGAACAAAAAAAAACTTTAAAGTTTTAACAATTGAACTAATTTTATGCTTATTGAAAGCATAGTACAATTATCAGGAATAGGAAAGCAACATTGGTGTGTAATAATCACTAAGTTATAGTTATTAGAAATTTCAGTTTTGGGGACACCTGGGTGGCTCAGTTGGTTAAGCATCTGCCTTTGGCTCAGGTCATGATCCCGGGGTCCCAGGAACAAGCCCCACATCAGGCTCCCAGCTTAGCTGGGAGTGTGCTTCTCCCTCTTCCTTTGCCTCCCCCCAGCTCCGGCTCTCTTGCTCTTTTGTGTTCTCTCTCTCAAATAAATAAACAAAATCTAAAAAAATGTATTAAAAAATTTAAGTTTTTCCACTAATGTTTTTTGTGTTCCAGGATGTTATTTCTAGATCTCATGCTGTATTTAGTTGTTATTTACCCTTAGTCTCTTCCAGTGTGTAACAGTATTTCAGTTTTTTCTCATCTTTCACAACCTTGATACATTTGAAGAATATTGATTAATTTTTTTTGTAAAACAACCTTCAGTCTGATAATTTTTCATGATTGGAATGAGTTTAGGCATTTTTGGCAAAGTACCGCAAAAATGCTATTGTTTCTTGGTTTGCCATACCAAGAGATTTATGATAATGATACATTTTATTACGTACTGGTGATATTTACCTTGATGATTTGGTTAAGTTTGGGTCTGTATGGTTTCTATACACTTTCGTTACTATCTTTCTATTTTTAGTTGATGAATGTCTTGGGGGAGATAATTTGAGACTGCAAATCCTGCATTGCCTCAAACTTTTACCCATAAATACTAGTATTGATCCATGGATCTTGTCTGTAGCATTCATTACTATGTATTTGCCTAATGCTGATTCTCTCTCTCTTTGCTTCTGTATTTATTAATTGGGATTTTACTGTGAGGAACTGCTGTCTCATCTCTAACATTTATTTATCTGATTATTTATATCACTGTGGACTCCTGGATATTTATCTTGTTCCATGGATTAAAAGTCTAATACTATCACTTATTTTGTTGCTTAAATTATTCTAGCTTTGGCAGGTAGGAGCTCCTTCAGGTTGGCTCCTGTGTTCTTATACCCCATCATTTATTCAGCATTTCATGACTTTCTGGCACCACAAAATGTTATTATATGTTTATAATAATATATGTTTATAATGTCCATTGTAATGTTTACTTTACATATTTAGAAAGTCAGCAAATTCATTCAGTGCATAGATTGCATGTGAATTTTAGGGAGACACATTTCAGTCCATAGAGATTTGGATGATGTAAATTAATGTTCTTAAATAATGAATATAATTTTTTTAAAAATTTTTATTTATTTATGATAGTCACAGAGAGAGAGAGAGAGAGGCAGAGACACAGGCAGAGGGAGAAGCAGGCTCCATGCACCGGGAGCCCGACATGGGATTCGATCCCGGGTCTCCAGGATCGCGCCCTGGGCCAAAGGCAGGCGCCAAACCGCTGCGCCACCCAGGGATCCCAATGAATATAATTTTAACTGAATGGGTTTATAGTAAGTCTGACTTTTGACAATTTTGCCAAAGAATGAATCTATGCTCATCCTCATAATAATTTACCTTGGTAAATTAAGATATGGCAGTATGTAGTATATACTATATCCCTTTTAGATTTGGGTATATGTTCCTGTAAATGAGAGAGCTGAGAAAGTGCTGTAGGATCATTGCAGGATTCTAGCATCTTTGGCAGTAGCTCTGCCCTTCTCTTCAACCTCCCTTATATCATGCCACGCTTTTGGCCTCAGCTGTAACTTCTTTTAGCGGTATTCATATAGTTCCTAAAAATTATAGTAAATTGCATTGCAGTATGTTTGTTATGCTCTTCAAAATGAAGGAAAAATAAAAGTTTTGGGACTCCTGGGTGGCTCAGCAGTTAAGCGTCTGCCTTCGGCTCAGGGCAGGATCCTGGAGTCCCGGGATTGGGTCCCTCATGGGGCTCCCTGCTTCTCCCTTTGCCTGTGTCCCTGCCCCTCCCTCCCCCCATCTCTCATGAATATAAAATAAAATACTTTTTTAAAAAGGAAAAAAGCTATAAGAATAGAAGCTGAGAAAATAGAAAGGTTTTTTTTTTTACCAGTCTTTACTGGACAATTGATCTTTATCCCATTTCTTAGACTATTTTCTTGAAGAATTTAGAACTGTAGCAATAGTTGATTTTAAAGATCCAGGTAAATGCTTTTTCCTTTGTTTGCAGGAATTACAACATTATTCTGGCTACTATGTTAAGACTGTTCTTTGTTAGAGTCCAAAATAGAAAGAAAAATGTAAGATATGTTGCTTGCTATACTTTGGCCTGGTAGAGCATGTTCAAATTATGATGTCATGGTGTCTACTCTCATTAGCTGAGTGCTTATGATGGCACAGGAGAAAAATTTAAAATAAAAGGGCAACATAATGCATAGTTTCACATGTTTTAAGGAAACTATTTAAGAGAGAAATAGTGTTATAGTGAGTCTTTTTTGTTTGTTTCCATTGCATTTATTACTAATATAAAAAAATGTTAAAAAGAAAATAATTCATTCTCAGTTCTCCAACAGCTCTCATCCTTCCCTCTTGCCCACACAACTCCTGACCCATTTCCTCAGGGCCAGTGCAGAACCGAACCTGTTCACTGCCGTTTTCACAGAAAACAACAAGTGCCAGGGATGAAGGGAAGAAGGTTAGACGAGGGCGACAGTACCGTCAAGGTTCCTTCCACCCAAGGGTAGGCCAGGTAGAGATTCACAGAATTCAGACGAAAGGGCTGGTGGCCTCACAATGACGTACTCTAACCAAAGTGGGCTGGAGAGGAGATAGGATAGCCCGTAAGAGGCTTTAGAGGACATCTCATGGGCTTGTGTCAAACCCCGAAAAACCAACACCAGGAGAATGGGGAGACCAGGGAGGCAGTCTTACGGAAAGTTTCACAATTCTCCCACGTTGGGAGGTGGAAAGTCTAGAGGGCATCAAGAGCCTCACTCATTTTGGCAGAAAAACTTACTCTAGTGTTGGGAAGTCACAATGATGCCGTGGACACTGAAAAAGGCTACGTACGAGGGGATGCACAGTTTTCACAAAGCACAGTGGTCACAGGCCAGAGCGGTGGGGATCATGCTACTGACGCAGGATCTACAAAATCCCAAAGCAGGGAGAATGGCCTTTCAGGAAGTAACTCTGCACCAGTCATCCATACTTGACCCCAGGTCAACCTGGTGAGTTTCACAGAGCAACTGGCAACTTTGGGGGTAGGGTTTGTCACATAAAAAGGACTTAAAAACAAGCAGCTAGAAGAAGGGAATGGTAGGAAACTGCTCCAGGGCTCTTAGGAATCGAGGGCAGTACTGAGGGCTGGGTGGACAGATGCACAAGAAACAGCACCAAAGAGGTTTCCTGTTCAGCAGTCAATCAGTGAAGGGGAAGAGGATCCAGGAGGCAGTTGAAGAGAGCAAAGGTAGGGTCCCGAAGGCAAGTCTGGAGGTTGGATCGGAAGAAAGCCCACACGCTGGGCACCAGTGATGAAACACAACTCTGGACCCCCAATGGGGGAGGTGGCCGATGGGGGTGGGTGTCACTGACTGAGGGTGCTGTCACTGACTGAGCACCACTGATGGAACAGCCTCACAGTAGCCATCACAGGGCCACAGGGAAATATATGGTCGCTAGGTCAGAGGACTCCTTCCAGCACAGTCTCATAGAGGAGGTCCATTGACACCTGGGTGGTAGAAGGCACAGAGATCCTCATATCAACAGTGGCCCTTTTTGGCAAAGTGTCAGCAGACAGGGTGGTTGGATTTGTCTTCCATAACTTGGGGGCCATCCTTGGGCAGGCAGGTATTTTTAATAAGAGACCAACTTTTGAGCCTTCGGGGATTTCTCTGCTCTTTGTGAAAGCCTCCTTTGGGACTGGTCCAGGAAAAGGAGGTTCAGTATTGGCCCTCCACCAGCCATGACCATATGGGTTGCTCCCTGGATTGAGCCTCTGCCCCTGGGAGGAGGTGGGAGGCTCAGCAGTGGTGGAGTCATTGGTCCCCTTGATCCTGGAGGACCTCTGTGAAGAGCTGACTTGGGGTCATCAGGCTTTCCATTGGCCATGGGGGGAGGGCCCAGAAGGCTGGGTGGTCTGATGGGACTCCCATCCTCCTTGTCTCCAGTCTCCTCCCGCTCTGGCAGCAGGGGCTGTTGCAGTGGCGGCGGCTGCTGCTGATTCTGCTTCTTTCATTTGGGCATTGTGGTTGCATCAATGGCTCTGTTATAGTGAGTCTTAAAGTGTTATATTAGTTTTTTTTTTAATTTTTATTTATTTATGATAGTCACAGAGAGAGAGAGAGAGAGAGAGAGAGGCAGAGACATAGGCAGAGGGAGAAGCAGGCTCCATGCACCGAGAGCCCAATGTGGGATTCGATCCCGGGTCTCCAGGATCGTGCCCTGGGCCAAAGGCAGGCGCTAAACCGCTGCGCCACCCAGGGATCCCTATATTAATGTTATAGTGTGTTAGTGTCTGGCATGATATTGAACAGTGTAAGAAGATATGTAAATTTCAATAATTCTGTTTATATCCCTTCAAAGGTATTCTGGCAAACTATTGGAGGTGTTGCCCACAGGGACATTTATTTTGTTAGGTTTGAGCTCAGCTAGATTAGGCAGTGTATTAGTAGCAGAATCTTGGTGAGTGAGGAAAGCTATAAGAATAGAAGCTGAGAAAATAGAAAGTTTCTCTTCTAAGGAGATAAACTCATCTCATAAATAGGAAGTGAATAAGGTTATAAGTAGATATGGATTAGGGCAAACTGTTGGAGATGGAAGATAGGAAAACATGAGACTGTCAGGTACCTATATTTTAGGTGGCATCAGAATGGTGTTATGGTGGCCAAAAAGAGCTTAATAAACTGGTCAAACACTTTAGTGAAGAGAAAATTTAGTCAGGAAACCACAGTTTATCCAACTCCTTTTTTTTTTTTTTTTTTTTTTTTGCCTTTGGTAGTTTAGAAGAGTGTCCTATTTGGGCTCATTATAGTTAGTAGTAATTTTTACTGTCCAGTTAGCTTTCTGGTATTGCAATTTGAAATTGTCAGAGAGCCATGAAGGGTCTAAGAGTCTATCTAAGTTAGCCTGCCAGAGTTTGATGAATGCTGGCAGAAAACATGAAACTCCTGGGTCAGAGATAATGGACTTTATTTCTCATGTACTGCAAGCAGCATGAGCTTCATGCTTATGATGGCCAGTGGTTTCCCTTGACCTTCAATTTTCATAAAAGTGATGTAAGTGGCATAGGTGGATTCTCTACTCACAGTGAGTTTTCAATGCCGTACTTTAAGGAACCCTAATCTTTTATAATGGTTTACAAGAGTGTCTGCCTAGCCTTTGCTCTAGAGGGAGATGACACTGGGATTGTGCTAAATAGTAAACAGGCTCACATCTGAGGAGGGAGACATCATCTGTATTTTTCAAGGCTATTGCCTATGATTATCTTTGAAAAGATGAAGGCAGTTGGGCCTTTTTTTGAAAAAACTAGAAATACGAGAGACCCAAGGAAAATTGTCTCCTAACAGAAAGTGATGAGAGTGAAAAGTCCTTGAGCTCTTGAATGTCTTGGCTTTTGTAATCTTCTATTTTTTTCAGCTTTTAAATAAGAGTTGGCAAACTTTCTCTGTAGTGGGGCAGATATTAAATATTTTAGGCTTTGTGAGCCATATGATTTCTGTCATAACTATGTAACTGATTGTTATAGCAGGAAAACAGCCATAGATAGTATATAAATGGATGAATCTGGTTCTGTTCCAGTAAAGCTCTAGGGACATTGAAATTTAAATTTCATATGATAGTTAGACATCACAAAATATTTTTTTCAACGATTTAAAGATGTAGCATCCATTCTTAGCTTGTGGGCCATACAAAAACAGCTGGCAGGCCAGATTTGGCCTGCAGGCCATAGTTTGCCAACCAGTTTTACATGATGAATTTTAAAAATATAATACATTGTTTTAATATAATAGTTTTGCATATAAGAAATCATAATTAACAATTTATAGCCATTGATAGTTCTAATATGCTCTCTCATAAATTATCCTAATTTAGCTTCACAGTAAACCTGCAAGATAAGCATTATTATCTCTATTCTATTTTTTTAAATTTCTTTTAAAAATTTTATTTATTTGTTCATGAGAGACACAGAAAGAAAGAGAGGCAGAGACACAGGCAGAGGGAGAAGCAAGCTTCCATGTAGGGAGCCTGACGTGGGACTTGATCCCGGCTCTCCAGGATCACGCCCTGGGCCAGGTGGCACTAAACCATTGAGCCAAACGGGCAGCCCTATTATCTCTATTTTATACTGAGGAAACTAATGCATAGAGAAGGAAGATGACCTATCCAAATTAATAAAGCTAGTAAAGTTACAGAGCCAAGACTAATTATATTCTGGACCCTTTCCTCCATCATGTTGTACAACTTCAACTTTAATAATTGGAGCATCCATCATACTACTATATCTTTAATACCTATTGGTGCCAAAATGCTTAGAGTTTAATCTTTAATAAGTAGTAATGATAACTATGTTTATTTCTAATTTTGTTATTATATTCTACTCTAGCTATTTTAATATTTTATAATTAATGTTTTAACAAAGGTTGGAAATGGGAGATGAAGGATATGTGGTACAGTTAATTAAAGATTTGGCATTTCAACAGTAAAATTATTCATACGCTATTTTTCCCACATTTTCAAAGATAATAGTTAAATTTTATTTTCAATTGTATACGATTAAAATAAACAATAATGTTTTTCCCCATTTGTATTCATGCTGAATTAATGTTTTAATTTAACTAGTTGTTTCATCAAATTTTTTTTTTTTAATTTATTTTTTATTGGTGTTCAATTTACTAACATACAGAATAACACCCAGTGCCCGTCACCCATTCACTCCCACCCCCCGCCCTCCTCCCCTTCTACCACCCCTAGTTCGTTTCCCAGAGTTAGCAGTCTTTACGTTCTGTCTCCCTTTCTGATATTTCCCACACATTTCTTCTCCCTTCCCTTCTATTCCCTTTCACTATTATTTATATTCCCCAAATGAATGAGAACATATAATGTTTGTCCTTCTCCGACTGACTTACTTCACTCAGCTGTTTCATCAAATTTTTAAACTCAAGATGTTGAGAACATTTTCTATAATAACGTACTTTTTTGGATTATTTCCCCATCAGGTGGTTGAAGATTATGCTGGAAGATGGCAGGTCCCTTTGCCACAGCTTCAGGTTCTTCAGACTGCACTTTGCTGTTTTACATCAGCCAGTGCATCATTCCCAGATGAATGTGAGCACGTACAGTATGTTTTGAGTAGCCTTGCTTTGTAAGTACTTTTTACTTCCTATAAAAGAATTATTTTTCTTGACATATTTGAGAATTGGGTTTTGATTATTTTCTCTGTGGAAGGAGCCTTTCTTAATGTCTTCACTCGAAAAGAATTTCCCAAACCCTGGATTATGGGAAAAAAAAAAAAAAGGAAAGAAAAGAAAAAATTTTCTATTTTCATTTAAGGTTTTAGGTTTAACTTTGAACATAAAACCATAAATTTACATTTAGTTTTAGAGTTAATTGGAACTATATCATACTTAAAGGATCTATCCAACAAGAGGACCTAACAATCATGAATATTTATGCCCCTAGTGTGGGAGCTGCAAGTTTATCAATCAATTAATAACCAAAGTTAAGACATACTTAGATAAGAATTTTTGCATAGATTCTTATGGTCACTACCATCACTTTCCTTTTTTAATTCCTTAGCTTTAATGGTAAGTCCCAAAATACAGCAATTGAGGCCATCATAGTTAGCAGAGGGACCTCAAATCAGGCCAGAAAGAACTTGGGGAAACTCCTGGTTTTTAAAAATACTTGTAGAGGAATTCAAGTTAAAGATCACATTGAGCACTTGTGTTTATTGTTTTTGCTCTCATAGATCTGTTATAGTTATAGTAAAGATGTAAAAGACAGAAATACAGTGAAAAGAAAGTAGAGAAGAGCCATCAGTGAAGGAAAGATTTAAAAAATTTTCTAGGGGAGAGAACATAGAATAGTGGTTACTGAAACAGGACAGAGCAGTCCACAATTTCACTTGCTTTTTGTAGTGTGTGTGTATGTGTGTGCGTATGCGTGTGTGCGCCTCAAATCACAAGTCACAATAACATGTAGTGACATCATTTATCAACATTAGAAAATACAATTAGAAAATATATCAGAGAATGTCTTGTAGGATCAGTATTATTTAGTGAAATTGTTGTTTTATATATTTATTTTTATGTATGTATATACTTGATTATTTGTAAAATATTTTACAAAACTGTAGCAGTTAAAACAGAATCATCCCCTTCCTTATAATATAGAAGGTCTAAACAGTTTGTCCTGCTCCCCTTCCCCCAGAATCGTAGAAAGGTGTAGAGTTTGAATATACACAGCGTGAAATAGAGAGTAGGGTATGAGATACTTTGGGAAAATGCAGATAAAGGAGTTAATTGCAGTTTTTCCATTCAGGCCACTCACCAGACTTTAGGACCAAGTTGGGGTAGGGAAACAGAGTTGCTGCCCCCCCCCCTCCCCCCGCCTCTTAAAGAATTAAAATGACTTTGGAGCGATGACCTTTGCATTCTGGTAGTTAAAGTTTCCTCTTTGAGACAGCTCACTAATCACTTAATTACCCTGAAGAAAAACTTCTCAGTCATCAAGGTCTAGACATGCTTATAGAGCTCCCAATTAGTCTGCTTATGGACTTATTCTTAAATATTAATGGGGATTCTGGAATCCTCAAACAGTGAGGAATACCTTCAACATGCAAAAAATACAGTAAAAACAAAAAAAATTTGGAAGAAAATTAAAAAATTAAGAGAAATATAAATTCTATAGTATACATTTTCAGAGAGAGTTGAGATATGTGTAGCATTAAAACATCAACATATCATGCTGTGTGAATGGAATAATGACATACTAAAAATGAATTTGTGGAAATTAAGAAAATCTAATGATGGTTAAAATTTAAAGTTCTGTAAGAAATTTGGAAAGTCAAGTTGGAGAAATAATCCAGGATGTCAAAGAGAACCAAGAGAAGGAATGTGTCAGAGAAAAAAAAAAAAAATGATATGGTGCCCTTATATAGGAGGTTCATTATCTGACTAGTTGGAGTTCTAGAAAAGAACTTATAGAAAATATATTGGAGGAGAATTTCATTCTTTATTTTTATTTTTTATATTTTTTTAAAGATTTCATTTATTCATGAGAGACACAGGCAGAGGGAGAAGCATGCTCCATGCAGGGAGCCTGATGTGGGACTCAGTCCCGGGACTCCAAGATCACGCCCTGACCCAAAGGCAGATGCTCAACCACTGAGCCACCCAGGCATCCCTGGAGGAAAATTTTAAAGAAAAAATAATTTTCCAGAACTGAAAGTCATTAACTTCCAGACTCAACTCAAGAAATGCTTAGCACAGTAAATATAAAAGATATACAGTGAGCAGCTTGGGTGGCTCAGAGGTTTAGTGCTGCCAGGGTGTGATCCTGGAGTCCCAGGATCAAGTTCCGCATCCAGCTCCCTGTATGGAGCCTGCTTCTCCCTCTGCCTGTGTCTCTGTCTCTCTCTCTCTTTCTGTGTCTCTTTGTGTGAGGTGATGGATATATTAACCAGCTCGATTTAGGTGATAATTTCACTGTATCTGCATATTAAAAGATCAAGTTATATACCTTAAATATATACAATTTCTGTTTGTCAATTATACCCTAATGAAGCTGAAAAATAAAATGTAGGAGGAAAGAGAATTTAAAATATAACCTTATAGAAGAAGTTTGTAAGAGCAATGCAATGTAAAGAAAACTATTATTTAAAAATATTTTATTTTATTTTATTTTTTTATGATGCCCAAATGAACTTGGGAGATAAAATTGGACTTTTTGATTATAATTGACAAACTTAAGCTACTTGAAGCAAAAGAGGAGGAAGTGTGGGGGGCATTTATTAGATGACTAAACCATGGAAAAGCAAGGACTAGAACTAGTTTCAGGATTTTCTGAATCCAGACAATAAAATATATTCTAGAACTGTTCTCCCCCTTTGTGTCTTCCTTTTTTTTTTTTTTTTTTTGTCTTCATTCACTCATGGCTGCTAACTGTTCTGGGATTAAGCTTAGTTTTTTAACCAAGAGAGAAGGAAATCCCTTCTCCCATTTGTAATCCTCAAAATATTTTTGGGAACTTGAGTCCTGCCAACTTATGTGCCTACTGCTTTGACTAAAAGCCGTGTTTAGGAGAGTCTGTTGATGATCAACTCACCCCATGGCTGGGAAGAATGAGGATACTACATTGACAGCCCAATCAGAACCATAGAGATGTTGGAAGGGTAAGCAGTTCCCTCAAGAAGTAAATGAGGTAGTATGAAAGAGAGCTAGCTGGCTAGGTAAACAAACATAACAGATGTTGGCTACAAAGAATAATTTTATGTGTCGTTTTGAAAACTACTAAAACCATTTTAGTTATTCTTGATTTCTGAGGAAAAGTACTAAAAGAAATACATTAGGGATCTCTGGGTGGCGCAGCGGTTTAGCGCCTGTCTTTGGCCCAGGGCGCGATCCTGGAGACCCGGATCGAGTCCCACGTCGGGCTCCTGGTGCATGGAGCCTGCTTCTCCCTCCTCCCTCTGCCTATGTCTCTGCCTCTCTCTCTCTCTCTCTCTCTCTCTCTGTGTGATTATCATAAATAAAAAAAAAAAAAAAGAAAGAAATACATTATTTGTAAGCAAGAAGTATTAATTTTGTTTCAGTGCCTGTTTGGATTTCCACCTCCCCCTTTCATCTATATAATCTTTTTAACATTAGTGTTACAATGAGAAATGCTTTTAAGGTTTTCAGAAGTACTTTATTATTTTTTTTTTACATTTAACTCATTTATTAATTTCTATTTCATTGTTTGCTTTTTTTTACTACTGCTAATAAAAAAATAATGTATTAAGCAGAAGCAAATCTTATCTGAGATGTACAGTGCTAGAAAAGAAAGTAAACCATCTTAGTGGTTTGTCAAAGAGTAATGTTTCTTACAAGGAAAACTTTCTGCATTATTTGAATTTGCTTTAACAGAAAAGTTAATTGTAGTTTTAGTACCAGAAGAAAAAGGAAGAAAATAGCAACATGGTGATACTATTAAAAGAATGAGTCTGTTACAGTGTTTGATTTATTTAAATAAATATATAAACCAGAAAATTCTTGTAACAATTCCATAATTATTCATTCATTCATTCTGTAAATCTCTTGAGCTTAGTTCTAGGCTAAAATAGAAAATAAGTCCTTGTTCTCAAAGACCTTATAAAGCTAAAATATATTAAATAAGCAATCACATTATGTAATTATAATTATGAAAGAATTACAGGGTACAAAGAGTACAACAGGGGACTTGACTTGGTCTGGGTGGTCAGGGAAAATTTGCTGGGTAAGCTAACATTTGAGCTGAGCTCTGAATGAATGATAGCAATAAATTAGATGAAGGAGCAGAAGAGCCTCCCAGAGATGGCAAATAAGATGTTCAAGGTGACTGAAGAGGATGTCAAGATATTAATGGATTTCATTGTAATCCATATCTGTTTGTTGAATTCTTATATATGATCTATATCATGTACTTAACACTTTTTAATTCAGTTAATATACTAAAAAAATACAGGTGAGCTAAAGAGTTAAGTAATTATCTACTAGATTTTGTTTTATAGTGTATATATATACATATATATACATATATATACACACACATACGTATAATATATGTTAAGCATATACGTTACTATACTCTGTGGCAATATTGTCTGGTCCATGTGTCCATCTTCATAAAAGCCTGTTCCACTTTGTAAATTATACATATGTGAAGATGTGCCTTCTTTAGACTGGGAAAAACTAGTTTGTGAAGGTCTTTATAGGGAAGGAAGATGGATTCTCTTTTTATTCATCCTTGATTTTAAAATTTTGTGGAAATGAATATAGTCATGTAGAGAGTTGTTTTATTTTTTTTTATTTTTATTTTTTTTAATTTTTATTTATTTATGATAGTCACAGAGAGAGAGAGAGAAAGGCAGAGACACAGGCAGAGGGAGAAGCAGGCTCCATGCACCGGGAGCCTGACGTGGGATTCGATCCCGGGTCTCCAGGATCGCGCCCTGGGCCAAAGGCAGGCGCCAAACCACTGCGCCACCCAGGGATCCCGAGAGTTGTTTTAAATTGACTAATTACGATTTTACCTAGGTTGACTCTTTTTGAAAGCTGTATTTTTTTTTTTTTGTATTTTTAAAGAAATGAAGATTTTGTTGTGTGCGTATATCTGTATTTGCACTAAAAAGGACCTCAGGTTAAATCTCTTTTTAGATAAGAAAATTTAGGCTTGAGAAGTTTAGGGAACTTTTGCAAATCTGAGTTGTTGTTGTTTTTTTTTTCTCCTATTGTTATCTTAGTTTCGTTAAACACTGAATTCTGTTGTATTGGTAGAACAGAGCCAGACACCCTGAAAGTAGTACTGGATCTTCAGGCAGAGAACTTAGACTTTACCAGTTTTATATAAAATAAAAGCAAACTTTAATGCTGCCTTCCCCACCACTTTTAGCCCAACAGAAAGTAAATGTTCATAGATTTTAGCATTCCATGCAGGCTTCAGTGATGAATAGTCTATTTGCCTGGCAGCCATTAGGTCCAAAAAGAACTGTATGGTTCTCTGGAGAGGGAACTAAGTTCAGCTAGTAGTGTTTATTTTGTGTAGTAGCAAATACTAAAAACGTATACCCTAATATGTCAAACTGCCTAGAATAGAAGACCAAAAACCTTCTCTTTCATGGAATTAAGTGAGTATAATCAGCGTCTTACTTAGAGTGGCTAGACATTCATGTTTTAGGCCATACATATAATGATAGATCAGTAACCTTTTCTGACTATGTTGCTAAATTGAATTACATTTCAAACATAGAATTTGTGTCTAACTTCGATTTAAGTTATTTGGTTGTATTTATAACTTAGGTCTAGGCTTCAACTAAATTAGGAGATAGCCTAGAAATTAAAGGAAGAAAGGATATTTATAAAAGGCTGTTTTTTGGATTGTGGCCAGGCTCTACAAAAGGTGTTTGTCTGTCTTATGGCCCCAATCCGTATATCCTTTCTCTGCAACATATATCACTCTTACTGCTTCTTTACTTTTTAATTATTTTGACGAACACTTATTCAAAACTTTCTCTAATGTTATATCTATTATCTTTATTAATCATTTGTGGCAGGTGATCTCATTTATTTTATAGAGAAATCTAGGCTATCTGCCTGCTGTTTTCTCTCTCTAAAAAAGTGATTACTGAAGCACCTGTCTGGCTAAGTTAGTAGAAGAGCATGTGACTCAGTCTCAGGGTCATGAGTTCAAGCCCCACATTGAGCATGGAGCCTACTTAAAGATTAATTAATTAATTAATTAATTAAAAGAAATTATTTCCTTTTTGAGGCAACTGGTGGTCTTTTTTTTTTTTTTTTTTTTTTTTTAAGATTTTATTCATTTATTCATGAGAGACACAGAGAGAGAGAGGCAGAGACACAGGCAGAGGGAGAAGCCAGGCTCCAAGCAGGGAGCCCGATGTGGGACTGGATCCCAGGACTCCAGGATCACACCCTGGGCTGAAGGCAGGCACCAAACCTCTGAGCCACCCAGGGATCCCCGCAACTGGTGGTCTTAATTTAATTCCTGTATTAAATCCCCTTAGGATTGCTTTGTTTTTTGTTTTGGTTTGCTTTTTTTTTGTTGTTTTGTTTTTTTACTATTACATTATAATATTTTGTTTCCAGGATTTGTTGTAGCTAAAGTCAACATTAGAGACACCTGTGTGCATTTGTTTATATTGACCATGTTTAGAAACTCGGCATTTCATTTGGTGCTACTAGTAGCCTAGAATCTTTTTTCCTTATAATTTTGGTCTTTATTCTGCATTTGTTAATTTTGGGGTGAAGCAATTCAGACTTCATTTTACTGGCATTTAATAGTCATTTTATTGGCAAAGAGAGAGGGATTATTAAATGCTATATTTGTATTGACAGAGATGAGAAGTGATGATGACATACCCTGTTCCCATCCATGTTGGCATTTGTTAGAACCTAGAGGTATATACATGTATAGTTTATAAAATGGTATTTACTGCTTTTCTAATATAATCGAAGGAAGGCTTGATAATTCTTTTGGTCAGTGGAGATACACAAAAACTAGAGAGAAAAAGCAGTAGACTAAAAGCTCTTACTATTTCCACTGCGATTAGGAAGATTAATTATTCTTTAGAATAAAATGTATATAGTCATTATGAATGGTGTAAATACATATTAGAATTTTTCTGAATTTGAATCTATTTATTTTGGGCTAAGCCAGATTCCTGAAAAACTACAGATCTGAACTATTTTAAACTCTTTTTCTCTTCCTCCTAATAGCTTTGGTTCATAGAACTGGACCACATCATACTGTCAGCTTTCACTATGGAATAAAACAAGAAAAAGAAAAAAAAATGAAATGCTTCTGAAGTTATTGAAAAGATGACAAAGTTTTGCCCATTGCACCTTATATAGTAAGGACTTATGCTTTTAAGTCTGTGTGACTTAAAAGCATTCCCTTAGATGCACCAAAATTACATGGAAGCAAATATTAGGAGACCTAAAGGGAAAAATAGATAGCAATATAATAGTAGTAGGGAGCCTTAATATCCGTCTTTAATCATTGGTTAGATTATGCAGACAAAAAAATAAGGAAACATTGGCCTTAAACAACATATTAGACCTGATGGACCAAAAAGACAAATACAGAATATCCTATCCAAAAGAAATAGAATACACATTCTTCTCACATGCACAGGATAGATCATTTGTTAGGCCACAAAATGGTCTTAATACATCTTAGAGGATTGAAATCATATTAAGCATCTTTTTCTGACCATAGAGGTATGAAAAAAGAAATCAATTACAAGAAAAAACTGGGAAAACTATCAATATGTGAAGATTAAACAGCATTCTATTGAGCAAATAGGTTAAAAAAGAAGTCAAAGAAAAACCAGGAATACCTTGAGACAAATTGAAATGGATATATCTGTACAGTATACCAAAGCTTGCAGGATGCAGCAAATGCAGTGTTAAAAGGAAAGTTCATAAAGATAAGTACTTACTTCAAGAAGCAAGAAAGATGGGATCCCTGGGTGGGGCAGCGGTTTAGCGCCTGCCTTTGGCCCAGGGCGCGATCCTGGAGACCCGGGATCGAATCCCACGTCAGGCTCCCGGTGCATGGAGCCTGCTTCTCCCTCTGCCTGTGTCTCTGCCTCTCTCTCTCTCTCTCTGTGTGTGACTATCATAAATAAATAAAAATTTAAAAAAAAATTTAAGAAAAAGAAGCAAGAAAGAGCTCAAATAAATAACCTTACATCTTAACTAGGAAGAAAGGAACAAATGAAGGCCAGAGTTAATAGAAGGAAATAAATAACAAAGATCAGAATGGAAATGAAAGAGAGACTAACCTGAAGAAAAGATTGATGAAACTAAGAGCTAATTCTTTGCAAAGAGAAGCAAAATTGAGAAACCTGTATCTAGATTCATCAACAAAAAAGGAAGACTCAAAATCAGAAATGAAAGAGAAGATAGTATAACTGATACCACAGAAATACAAAGGATAAGAGACCACCATGAACAGTTATACACCAAAAAATTTGATAACCTAGAAGAAATGAATTCCTAGAATCACATAATCTACCAAGACTGCATCATTAAGAAATAGAAATCTGAACAGACTAATTACTAGAAAGGAGATTGAATCAGTAACCAGAAACCTCCCAACAAATAAAAGTTTAGGACCAGACAGCTCCACTGGTGAATTCTATCAGATATTCAAAGACGAATTAATATCAATCCTTTTCAAACTCTCAAAAAATTGAAGGGGCAGGAACCCTTCCAAACTTATTTTATAAGGCCAGCATTACTTGAATACCAAAACCAGACAGGGACACTACAATAAAAGAAAGAATAAAAGTCAGTATCCCTAGGAGCATAGGTACAAAAATAATCAACAAAATATCAGCAAACTCAATACAGTAGCCCATTAAAAAAATCATACACCATGATCAAGTGGGATCTTTTCCAAGGATGCAAGGATGGTTCAAGCATTCACAAATCAGTGTGATACACTGCATTAACAAAGTAAAGGATAAAAATCATATGATTCTTTCAATAGATGCTAAAAATCATTTAGCATCTATTAATGCTATTGAAAATTGAGTATCCATTTATGATAAAATCAACAAAGTTGGTATAGAGGGAACATACATTAACAACATAAAGGCCACATATTATCACAAGTCCATAGCTAACTCACACTCAGTGGTGAAAAGCTGAAAGTCTTCCCTCTAGGACAAGGAAGCCCATTCTTACTACTTTCATTTACATAGTAGTGGAAGTCCTCTCCAGACCATTCATGAAAAAAAAAGTCATCCAAATCAGAAAAAAAGTAAAACTGTCTCTATGGAAGATGACATGATAATAATAAAAAAAAAAGATGACGTGATATTATGCATAGGAAACTATAAAGAAAACTGTTAGAGCTAATAAAAAAAGTCAAAGTTACAAGATCCAAAATTGTTGTATAAAAAAGGTTGCATTCTTCTGTGCTAATAATGAACTGCGAGAGAAATGAAGAAAACAGTCCTATTTACAACTATATCAAAAAGAATAAATATCTAGAAATAAATTTCACCAAGGAGGTGAAAGGCCTGTACACTGAAAACTATATGACATTAATGAAAGAAATTGCAGAAGACACAAGTAAATGGAAAAATTCCATGTTCACTGGTTGGAAGAATTATTGTTATTAATATGTACATACCACCCAAAGAAATATACAGATTCAGTTTAATCTCTATCAAAAATTCAAGGGCATTTTTCACAGAAATAGAACAAACAATTCCTAAATTCGAATGTAACCACAAAAGATCCCAAATAGCCAAGGCAATCTTGAGAAGGATGAACAAAACTAGAGGCATCATGTGACCTAAATTCAAACTATATTACAAGAAAAAAACCTATATTACAGAGCTGTGGTGATCAAAACAGTATGATAGTGGCATAAAAACAGACATATAGATTAACATTAAAGAATAGAGAGCCCAGAAATAAATCCATGCATATAAGGTTATTTAATTTACATCAAAGGAGCCAAGAGAATATGTTGGGGAATGTACAGTCTTTAATAAATGGTGCTGAGAAGACTGGACAGCCACATGCAAAGGAATGGATCTAGACCATTGTCTTGCACCATGGACAAAAATCAACTCAGAATACATTGAAGACTTGAACTTAAGACCTGAAACCATAGAACTCCTAGAAGAAAACATAGGTAATACGGTATTTGACATTGTCTTGACAGTTATATTTTTGGATTTGACACCAAAGGCAAAGGCAACAAAAGCACAATGAACAAGAGGGCTTACATCAAACTAAAAAGCTTATGCACAGCAAAGGAAACCGTCAACAAAATGAAAATCAGTCTACTAGATGGGAGAAAATATTTCCAAATCATATTATCTGATGAGGTGGTTAATATCCCACATATTAAAAAGAACTCCTATAGCTCAAAACTAAAAAAAAAAATCAAACAATCTAATTAAAAAATGGGCAGAGGATCTGAATAGACTTTTCCCAAAGAAGACATACAGTTGGCTAACAGGTACATGAAAAGGTGCGCAACATCACTAATCATCAGGAAATGCAAATCAGGGATCCCTGGGTAGTTCAGCAGTTTAGCGCCTGCTTTTGGCCTAGGGCATGATCCTGGAATACCGGGATTGATTCCCGCATCAGGCTCCCTGCGTGGAGCTTGCTTCTCCCTCTGCCTGTGTCTCTGCCTCTCTCTCTCTTTCTCTGTCTCTCATGAATAAATAAAAATCTCAAAAAAAAAAAAAGAGGAAATGCAAATCAAATCACACCGAGTTATCACTTCATACTTGTTAGAATGCTTAGTATCAAAAATACAAGAAATAATAAGTGTTGCCAACGATGTGAGAAAACAGAACCTTGTGTTCTATTGGTGGGAATATAAATTGTTTCAGGCACTATGAGAAAAAGTGTGGAGCATTGTCAGGGAATTGAAAGTAAAAATAATAATAATCCAACAATTCTTTTGAGTATTTATCTAAAGAAAACAAAACCATTAACTTGCAAATATATTATTATTCCTATGTTTATTATAGTGTTATTTACAATAGCCGAGATATGGAAAGAACCTCAGTGCCCACTGATTTGAGTAAAAAAAAAAATGTGATATACACGTGGAACATATATATGTTTATATAAACATAGAATGTATATATATCTCCTATATATACCACAAAAAAGAAGGTATCTTATTATATGTGACAACATGGATAGACCTTGAAAGCATTTTGCTATGTGAAAGAAGTTAGAGAAAGTGATCTCACTTACGTGTAATTTTTTAAAATTTTTATTTATTTATTCATGAGAGACACACAGAGAGAGGCAGAGACACAGGCAGAGGGGGAAGCAGGCTCCACACAGGGAGCCCGACGTCAATCGGCTCAATCCCGATCCCGGGTCTCCAGGATCACGCCCTGGGCTGAAGGCGGCGCTAAAACATGGAGCCATCCGGGCTGCCCTGCATGTGTAATCTAAAACAAAACAAAAGTTATAGATACAGAGAACAGGTTGGTGGTTGTCATAGATGGTATTGGAGGTTGGGCCAGATTCATGAAGATGGTCAAAGGGTACAAACTTCCAGTTATAAAATAAATAGATCGTTGGAATATAAAGTACAGCATGGCAACTATAGTTAATAATACTATATTGTATATTTGGAAGTTGCTAAGAGTGTAGATCTTGAAAATTCTTAACACTACAACAACAAATTGTGCCATGTGTGGTGATGAGTGTTAAACTAGACTCGTTATGGTGGGCATTTTGCAGTATATGCAAATATCAAATCATGTTGTATACCTGAAACTAATACATGATGTCAGTTATATCTCAGAAAAAAAATAATTCCCCAAGGATTAAGGCACCAAGACAAATGTATATTTTTAAAATATTTAATAATAATAAATATGTGACTTACTTGCTCGAGGCTATTAATTACAGTTTTCTCAAGCCACATGTTCTAAAATTTTATTTTATTTAAATTCAATTAATTAACAATATAATGCATTATTAGTTTCAGAGGTAGAATTCAGTGATTCATCAGTTGTGCATAACACCCAGTGCTCATTACATCACATGCCCTCTTAATGTCCATCACTCAGTTACTCCATCCTCCCACCTCTTCCCCTCCAGCAACCCTCAGTTTATTTCCTATAGTTAAGAGTCTCTTATGGTTTGTCTCCCTATCTGATTTCATCTTATTTTATTTTACCCTCCCCTCTTCTATGACCCTGTTTTTGTTTCTTAAATTCCACAGATGAGTGAAATCATGTGATAGTTAGCTTTCTCTGATTGACTCTTTTCATTTAGCATAATACCCTCTAGTTCTATCCATGTCATTGCAAATGGTAAGGTTTCTTTTTTTTTTTTTTTGATGCCTAAGTAATATTCCATTGTATATATACACCACATCTTCTTTATGAATTCATCTGTCGATGGACATCTGAGCTTTTTCTATAGTTTGGCTATTGTGGACATTGATGCTATAAATATTGGGGTGCAAGTGCCCCTTTGATCACTATGTTTGTATCTTTTGGGTAAATACCTAGCAGTGCAATTGGTAAGTTGTAGAGTAGTTCTATTTTTAACTTTTTGAGGAACCTCAATACTGTTTTCTAGAGTGTGTACTAGCTTGCATTCCCACCAGTGGTGTAACAGGGTTCCTCTTTATTCCCATTCTTGCCAACATTTGTTGTTTCCTGACATGTTAATTTTCTGACTGGTGTGAGGTGGTATCTTATTGTGATTTTGATTTGTATTTCCTTGGTGCTTTTTTTCATGTGTCTGTTGGCCACGTGTATGTCTTCTTTGGAGAAATGTCTGGTCATGTCTTCTGCCCATTTCTTGACTGAATTATTTGTTCTTTGGATGTTGAATTTGATATCTTTAAAGATTTTGGATACTAGCCCTTTATCTGATAAGACATTTGCAAATGTCTTTTCCTATTCTATAGGCTGTCTTTTGGTTTTGTCGACTGTTTGTTTTGCTGTATAAAGGCTTTTTATCTTGAGAGAAATCCCAGTAGTTCATTTTTGCTTTGGTTTCCCTTGCCTTTGGAGACATGTCTAGCAAGAAGTTGCTGCAGCTGAAGTCAAAGAGGTTGCTGCCAGTGTTCTCCACTAGAATGATGATGAATTCCTGTCTTATATTTAGATCTTTCATCCATTTTGAGTTTATCTTTGTGTATAGTGTAAGAAAATGGTCCAGTTTCATTCTTCTGCATGTGGCTGTCCAATTTTCCCAGAACCATTTGTTGAAGAAACTTTTTTTTCCATTGGATATTTCATTCCTGCTTTTTTGAAGATTAGTTGACCATAGAGTTAAGAGTCTATTTCTCACGATATGTATAAATTTTTTTAAGACTTATTTATTTGAGAGAAAGAGTGCGAGAAAGAGAGAAATAGAACATAGGAGGAGGGGCAGAAGGGGAGAGAAAGAAGCAGTCTCATCACTGAGCAGAGAGCCCAATGTGGGACTCTATCCTGGGACCCTAAGATCATGACCTGAACTGAAATCAGGAGTCAGATGCTTAACTGACTGAGCCACGCAGGTGCCACTTAAACCACAATATTTTGAATACATTTTCCATTTTAATTTTATAACTAGAGGGATAGAAAATAATTTCTTGTTTGTCATATATTTGTTTCCTTTTTTATTTTCTTTTTGATTAAGATATATAGGTAATTTCATTTTTTTAAGAAAGATTTTATTTATTTATTCATGAGAGACATAGAAAGAGAGAGAGAGGCAGAGACACAGGCAGAGGGAGAAATGGGCTCCATGCAGGGAGCCTGACGTGGGACTCAATCCCTGGTCTCCAGGATCAGGTCCTGGGCTGAAGGCGGCCCTAAACCACTGAGCCACCGGGGCTGCCCTATATAGGTAATTTCAATCAAGATCTAGTTAGGGAAATGTAAATCACATGAGATAATTCAGTAGAAGGAATTTAATTCCTAGGAACCATTTAAAATATTATTAGAAGATCTGAGGGATAGATGAGGAGAGGATGGTGAACCCAGACTTAGCAATTCTGATAAGCTACTGTTAGCCATAGAAATGGAAGGACAAGGTAAAGACATTAGAGATAGTTAATGAGGGGAAGAACCATGAGAGGGGATCTTAGAAGAGCTGTAATTACTGCTAAAAATGGCTCAGAAGAAGGGCAGAAGGAAAAGACTTGTCACTGCTTGCTTTCTCCAGTCTTTCATTTTCCACCATTGCCAAAACTAACCGGAAGCCAATTAATTAGCTTCTATAAAAGTGATAGATTTGCTTTTAAAAAATATTTACTGATTATTGAATTCTAGGTTAATAGGATAGTTTTTTCCCCTTAGTATTTAAAGATGTCCATCCATTGTTTTCTTATTTGCCCCCCCACCCATGAAAAGTCCACTTTCATTCTTATTTTTGTGGCTCTTGTATATAATGTGCCCTTTTGGGAAGCTACTTTTAAGAATTTCCTTCATCACCTTTTTCTTCTTTAAGTTTTGGGTAGGTAATACATGCTTATGGTTCAAAATTCAATAAGTAGAGTGGGTATACAATAAGATATCCTGCAATTTGTGTTTACATTTCTACAGGAAATCAATGTAATTGTTATTTTTTGGTTGCCTTCCGGAGATGTTTTATACATATACAAGAAAAAAATTCATTTTCTTTTCCCCTATTTTGCAAAATTTCACGTGTAGTACATACACTTTTGTACTTCCTTTTGTTACCTGAATATCTTTCCCCATCAACACAGAAAGAGTTTCAGCAGTCATTAAAATGGATGCAGAGCATTTCACTCTATGGATACATGGAAATTTAATTTAATTAACCTGTTCCCCATTAAAGGGTATTTGCTTTTTGTTCCAATCTATTACTGTTTTATCAATAACACTTTAATGAATGACCATGTATGAGTGGCCCTTGGAATATGGACAAGGATATTTGTCTATTGCAGATATATCACAGAATTGCTAGATCACTGAATTTGACACTTGTCATTTTGATAGATAATATCAAATTTCTTCCATGGAGGTTGAGCCAATTTATAATACTGCCAGCAGTCTAAGAGTACTTGTTTCCCTACACATTTGTCAATACTTGTATTTAAAATTTTTTTAATTATCACAGTTGTCAAACCTATTCAGAAGTAAGAAGGAATATTAAAATGAACTGCCCTACCTATCATCAGCGCAACAGTTATCAACATATCATCAATCTTGTTTTCTCTGTACATCCCCATTCTTCACTCATTTCTAGTTATCTTTTTTCTCATTTACAGATTTACTGAGGTATAAATTTCATATTACTAAATTCTTGCTTCTTAGGTGTGTAATTTGATAATTTTTAGTAAATTTATAGAGATGTGTAGCTGTTATCCCAATCCAGTTTTACATTTTCATCACACCAAAAAGCTCCTCATGCTCATTTGCAGTCAATCCCCAGTTCCTCCTCAGCCCAAGGCAGCTACTGATCTATCTCAATAGAGTTGTTATTTCCAAACATTTCATATAAACAATATGACACAATATATAGGCTTTTATATGTGATTTTTTTCCCTTAGGATAATATTTTTGAGGTTCATACTTGCTCATTCCTTTTTGTGATGACTATTATTCCATTGTATGGATATAGTACATTTTGTTTATGCATTCATCAATTGATGGATATTTGGATTGTTTCCACAGTTTTTGGCTTTTGAACATTTGTGTACAAGTCTTATGTGGACAGATGTTTTTATTTCTCTTGAGTAGCTAGGAATGGAATTGCTAGGTGTTATAAGTTATGTTTAACATTTGTTTAAATTAGAACTTCCAAACCAGGTTCAAAGTGACTATACTTTTTGTAATTCTAACCAGCTGTCTAAGGAGGTTTTGGTTTTTACACATCTTTACTAACACTTTTTTTTGTCTTTTTTATAATAGCCATTCCGGTAGTTGTGTGATGGTATCTCACTTTGGCTTTAATTTGCATTTCCTCAGGGCTGTTGATGGCAACCATCTTTTTGTGTACTTATTTGCTATTGCAGATCTTCTTTGGGAAAATGTCTATTTAAATCTTCTGACCATTTTTCAGTTGGATTACTTACCTTATTGAGTTGTAAGATTTTTTATATATTCTGTTTATATACTCAGGATCAGATAAGCAATTAATAAATACTTCCACTCTGGCCTGTCTTCATTTTCTTATCGGTATCTTTTGAAGTTTATTCCTGGTTTTAAGAAATTTGATTGTAATTTGCGTTGTGTAGTTTTCTTCATCTTTCTTGATCCTAAGCTTCTTGGATCTTTGGATTTATAATTTTTTAAAAAAGATTTTATTTATTTATTTGATAGAGATATAAACAGAGGGAGCAGCAGGCAGAGGGAGAAACAGAGTCCCCACTATGCAGGGAGCCTGATACAGGGCTTGATCTCAGGATCCCAGGATCATGACTGAGCTGAAGGCAGATGCTTAACCAACTGAGCCATCCAGTACCCCTGGATTTATAATTTTAACCAAATTTGGGATATTTCTTTATAAAAATTAAAAGATTTTTATTTTTAAGTAATCTTTATACCAACTGTGGGGCTTGAACCACAACCCTGAGATCAAGAATTGTACTCTATACCCATTGAGCCAGCCAAGCACCCTCAAAAATAATTTTGGAAGTGTCATTATGTTTTCTAAAGGGATGATACTTGAAGAGAATAGACAGTTGACCCATAGTTTACTCATGGTTCTGTTCATTTTTATCAGTTCCTTTTCCTTTGGTGTGTTTTTTTTTTTTTTAATTTTTTAAATTTATTTATGATAGTCACACACAGAGAGAGAGAGGCAGAGACACAGGGAGAGGGAGAAGCAGGCTCCATGCACCGGGAGCCCGATGTGGGTGGGATTCGATCCCGGGTCTCCAGGATCGCGCCCTGGGCCAAAGGCAGGCGCCAAACCGCTGCGCCACCCAGGGATCCCCTGGTGTGTTTTATTTTAATAATACCCTGTCTTATTTTCACTGATGTTATCCTCTGCAGTGTCTGGTTTGATATTAATCCATGTAATATATTTTTCATCTCAAATATTCTATTTTTTGATCTATAAAAGTTTTTTTTTGAGTCTTTTATATGTTTATAACATGGTTATTCTTTACTTTAGGAGTTGGCAAACTATGGCCCATGAGTCAAATGCTGCCCATGCCCCCTTTCCCTTTTTAATATGGCTTCCAAGCTAAGAATAGTCTTTGTATTTTTTTTTTTTAAGATTTTTTTTTTTATTAGAGACACACAAAGAGAGAGAGAGAGAGGCAGAGGGAGAAGCAGGCTCCATGCAGGGAGCCGACGTGGGACTTGATCCTGGGTCTCCAGGATCACGCCCTGGGCTGAAGGTGGCACTAAACTGCTAAGCCACTGGGGCTGCCCAGTCTTTGTATTTTTAATGATTTATTTATTTTATTTTAGAGAGAGAGAGAGAGCGCGCGTACATGGAGGGAGGAGCTGAGGGGGAGAGAGAGAATCTCAAGTAGACTCCCTGCTGACCATGAAGCCCAACTCAGGGCTCGATCTCATGACTGTGAGATCACAACCTGAGCCAAAATCAAGAGTCAGACCTTCAACCAACTGCACCACCCAGGCGCCCCAGTCTTTGCATTTTTAAACAGTGATGTTAAATATGTGACAGAGATCTTGTATGGACTCCCACACCTAAAATATTATCTGGCAAGCCAACCTCCACCCTAACCACAATATAACAGTAGAAGAGGGCTTCGTCGGTTAAGTGTAGGTTAAGTGTCTGTAAGTGTCTGCTTTTGGCTCAGGTCATGACCCCAGGGTCCTGAGATTGAGCCCTGACTAGATGGCTGCCTGCTTAGTAGGGAGCCTGCTTCTCCCTCTCTCTCTGCTGTTCCCCGCTGCTTGTACTCTCTGCCCCCCCTTTCTCTCTGTCAAATAAACAAATAAAATCTTAAAAAATAAAACAGTAGAAGAATTTGAAGCTGGTGATACAGTAGAGGTCGTGATAGCAACAACATAACACAAACCTACTTAATTCGTGACTAGATTTACTTAAATTTCCATAATGAAGGGTAATGGAAGAAAAGGGATCTATTCCCAGGCATAAATACTATTAACATCAGTCTGTTCTGTTGTATATCATGAAGTCCAGCTTTTATCTAAAAATTACAGACACATAAAAAAAGAGCAAGAAAGAAAAATCACTATCAAGAGAAAATCAATTAGAAGAACTAAATTCAGATATAAGTGCTTTAGGGAAAAGGTTGATAACATGGTTTAAACATATTGGGGATTTTAGCAGAGAGTTGGGACACTTTAAGAAAGATTCAAATGGAAATGCTAGAAATAAACGCAGTTTATTTGATGGCATATCTTAGAGTTGACACAGTTAAGAATGAATAAACTTAAATATAAGTCTATAGAGATTACCCAGACTAAAAGTAAAAGAGAAAAAGAGAAGAAAAACTAATAACATTTAAGAACTTTGGGAAAATATGAAACTGTGTAATATATGCCTACTAGAATCTAGAAGGTGATGAAAAATGAAGCTGAAGAAATATCGATAGGATTCTGGGTGGCTTGGCAGTTGATGGTCTGCCATTGGCCCAGGTCATGATCCCGGGGTCCTGGGATCAACTCCTACATCAGGCTCACTGCAGGGAGTCTGCTTCTCCTTCTGCCTATGTCTCTGTGTGTCTCATGAATAAATAAAATCTTAAAAGAAAAAAGAAATATTGATAAAGGGATAGCTGTGAATTTTCCAACTATAATGAAAGACATCCAACCATAGATCCAGGAACCTCAGAGAACGAGCAGGATAATTTCAAACATATACACACTACAGTACCACCTAGATCACCTAGAAGCATCACATTCAAACTCTGATAATCAGAAGAAATCTTGAAGGCCACAGAGTAAAAAAAGCTAATTTAGAAGACTAAAGAAATACAGCAGACATCTCAAACTATGAGCACAATGAAGTGACATCTTTAAAGTACTGAAAGAAAAAAAAAACTCTCCAATGAAGAAGGATAATTAAAGATGTTTTTAGGGGAGCAGAAGCTGAAATTATTCATCCCCAGAAGACCTGAACTATAAAAGATATAGTACAAATATGATGTCAGATAGAAAATCTACCCAAAGAAATGAAGAGAGCCTGTAATGATAAAAACTGAAGATAAAATATAAAATTGAATTTTTATTTTTAATCACTGTAAAACTGTCTAAAGCAGAAGTTGGCAAATACTGTTTTAAAGGGCCAGGTGTTTTTAGACCTGTAGACTATAGGGTGTTATAACTACTCAACTCTGCTCTTGTAGCACTAAGGTATCCATAGACATAAATGAATCCACATGGCTGTGTCTCAAAAAAACTTTTACAAAAACTAGTAGCCAGCCTATGGATCATATTTTCTAAATGCCTCAGCATTTAGAAGCAAGAATTATAATGAAGCATTGTTTATAGCATATTTAAAATGAAAATAAATGATAAGAATAGCACAAAGATTATTATACCTAAAGTATAATATTTGAAGGCATGCTGGGATTTGTTAAAGATGTATTGTAAATTCTAGGGTAACCACTAAAAACATTGAATACAAATCTGGATATATTAAGGCTAAGTGGAGATAAAATGGAATTATCGATCAATCTGAGTAAATTTGGAAGTTACTCAGTCCAAAAATAGGTGGAAGAAGAGGTCAAGTGCAATAGTGAACCATGACAGAAGAAATAGAAAATAACTGTTAAGAGAAGAGGTTTTAATCCAAGCACATCAAAAATGATTTTCCATGTAAATGGTCTAAAAAACCTGTAAAAAAAGACAAAATTCGGTTGGTTGGATAGTAAAAAACAAGATCCACTAACAGGTATATAACCGTACCCATGTCCTTTTTTTATGTAAACAGACACACTTTACCCTTTTTAAAAAAAAATTAATAGTATATCCTTGGAGATACAGATTTAGTTCAAGTCCCTGTTTATACCTCATAGTATTCTATTGTGCAGATATACCAGTTTATTCAGTCATATCTTCTAATAATATATATTTGAATTGTTTCCATTATTTTCCTACTTAAGTGGTGCTCTGATTAATATTCATTTACATGCATTTTTAAATTTTTGCCAGCAGGTTTTTGGGGTGGGTTCCTAGAATCTGTGTCAAAGAATGGATACATAATTTTGTTGAGTAGTCCAAAGTTTCCCTCTGTAACAGCTCTTAACATTTTGCATTCACATCCACAAAATTAGGCCTTGTTTACATTCAGCCTCACCAATTTTGTGTTATCAGACTTTTTATTTATTTTTTTACTTTTTGCTAATCGAACGAGAAATGGCATTTTAGTGTATTTTTTTAAAAAATATTTATTTATTTTAGAGAAAGAGCACAAGTGGGAGGGACAGGGGGAGAGAGAGAGAGAGAGAGAGAATCTCAAGCAAACTCTGTGTTGAGCGCAGAGCCCGTTGCAGGGCTCAATCTCATGATCCTGAGATGAAGACTTAAGCGAAGATCAAGAGTTGGATGCTCAACCAACTGCACCACCTAGGCGCTCTTCAGTGTAGTTTTAATTTGTATTTTTCGACGCCTGGGTGGCTCTGCAGTTGAGCATCTGCCTTTGGCTCGGGGTGTGATCCAGAGTCCCAGGATCGAGTCCCACATCAGGCTCCCTGCAGGGAGCCTGCTTCTCCCTCTGCCCATGCCTCTGCCTCTTTCTGCGTCTCTCATGAATAAATAAATACAATCATTAAAAATTACAATAATTTGTGTTTTTCTTATTGTGAGTCAAGTTGAACATCGTTTTGCATATCTCTACAAATCATTATTTTTTCGCTTATCTTTTGATTTTGCTTATGTTATTTGTATTTTTAGACATTTTAAAATGCAATTAAAATTTGTCAGTATTCCTCTATTGCTCCTGAATTTTGAATCATAGTTAAGAATGATTTAAAGAAAAATGATTTCTTTATAACCAAGTTATATAGGATTTTTATCTGATATTTATAATGTTTAATTTTTTATATTTAAGTTTTTGATCCACTTTGAATTTTTTCTTTTGGAAGCTGGAGTGAACCAATTTTGTCTTAGAACATTTGAGTATCTAATAAGGAAGAAGTCAACTTTTTCCTTACTGACTTGAGATGCTGCTTTTGTCATGTATGCACTTTTCACATTCAGTTGGTCTGTTTTTGGATTTTTCATTTCATTAGGTTATTTGTTCATCTGCCAATACAATGCTGGTTCTGTTATAGAGGCTTTACAAAATGTTTTAATGTCGGCTAGCTCCTTTCCATTGCTCTTGCTGTTTCATGGTTTTTCTAGGTATTCAACCTTCTAGATAATCAACTTGCCTACCTACACAAAACCTTGGGAACTGGGACGCCTGGGTGGCTCAGCGGTTGAGTGTCTGCCTTTGACTCAGAGTGTGATCCTGGAGTCCCAGGATGGAGTCCCACATCGGGCTTCCTGTATGGAGCCTGCTTCTCCCTCTGCCTATGTCTCTGCCTATCTCTTCCTGTGTCTGTCATGAATAAATAAATAAAATCTTAAAAAACAAACAAAAACTTGCAAGAACTTTTATTGTATGTAAATTTTTAAATTACTTAAGGAGAATTTGGTGCTTAACTTACTCAAGTACATACTATATATGTTCATATGTTCTTTACCTTCCTCCAGTCCAAGGACACTGGAACAATAATGCTAAAGTCTCTCCTTGCAACTTAAATGCTATTTATGTCATGTATTTTTGCTGTATTTTAAAGCCACGATGAAATTTATTCATAGTGTCAAAATGTGTAGCCTAGGGGCACCTGGGTGGCTCAATGGTTGAGCATCTGCCTTTGGCTCAGGGCATGATCCTGGGGTTCCAGGATCGAGTCCCACAGCAGGCTCCCTCTGCCTGTGTCTCTGCCTCTCTGTGTGTGTCTCTCATGAATAAATAAATAAAATCTTAAAACAAAATTTGTAGCCTATATATCCACTAATTTTTATCTGAGGTCCTTCTTGCTAATTTAATTTCCTGTCTATTTGAAAACAGTTTCTGTTTTTCTGTGGTTGTTTATAGATTGTTTTTGTATTTGATGTCTTATAGTTTACTGTGATTAGCTAAATGTAGACATATTTTTATCAATCCTTAGGGGATTTCCTGGGCTTCCTAGATCTGAAGGTTGGTATTTTTCATCAATTATGAAAAAGTCTTACCTTATTTTTACCTCATCTCTTTCTCTTTGTCTCTATTTTTTGTGCAACTATAATTAGATATCATAGACATATACATTCCATTCCATGTGTCTCCAGTTCCTGCTTGTGTTTTCCATTTCTTTGTCTCTCTACATTGTATTATTCTATATTAGTAAGTAGATTTCTTGCTTTTGGATAGGTTAAGCATCATAATTCAGAGGAATTTTCCTATGGTAGATAAATACATAAATCCACATTCTTGTATTTCAGGATGAAAATTACTTCTATGCTTCAGAGACCTAAAAAAGAATAGTAATTCTTGTTATAACTACCAAACAATCTACTATGTATGTCTTATTTTAAGGAAGTCTGGTACCTCATTTCCATTTCCATGAGAAAAAAGTCTGACTTCCCAGCCTCCTGACGGAATATACTGTTTCATAAATGGGGACTGTGGCTATACTCTAGTTATTTAAACTTGTGTAACACATAGTAGTGTACTGATTGAAGAAAGTAAAGTATGATTATACATGGTATAATTTTTTTAATTCAAAAGCATGCTATTTATCATGTATTTGTCCTAAGTAATGTTTTTATATAAATCATTTTGTTTAAGTAATTCTATTTTGAATAATTACTTCAGTTTATGTAAATGAACTTCAAGTCATAACTTGGACTAAGGTTAATTATAAATTGATTTGAATATAAACTGGTGATATTAAATATACATTATTATACAGACATTAAACATATTCAAAATTAAAAACTGATATAAACAGACACTAATAAATTTTTAGAAACCTTTTGATGAATTTAGTCAGATATCTTAAAAATCTTCATAATTTAAGTGAGGAAAAATTGGTGTATTGTGTTTCAACAAAATTGACTTTGTCATAGCAGAGAACAAATCTATGAAGATCTTGTGTTTCCTGTTAGATTATTGAAGGAGGAACTTTAATGGCAAAGTTAATAAAAATTAATAAAAATTTTATTAAATTAATAAAGTTTAATAAAAATTAACAGTATTATATTATTACAAGCATCGATAACTCTACCAGTGATTGTTCTAAGTGCTTTACAAAAGATAGTTACTATTATTGTTTCTATTTTATAAATAAATAAACTGAGACATAGAAATAGTAAACGACTTGCCCAAGGTTACATATCAAGAAAGTGCTAGAGCTCAGATTGAAACTCAAATACTGTGCCCCTGACCAAGGGTGAGTAAAGGGCCAGATAGTAAATATTTCAGGTTTAGCTCATAAGGTCTCTGTTGCCACTACTCAGTTCTGTCACTGTAGTGTGTGTAGGCAGCCATAGCCAAGATGTAAATGGGTGGGTATGGTTTTCTTATAATACCTTATTTATTGACAGGATATTTGAATTTCATGTAATATTATTCCAGGTTATCCTTTCTTTCTTTCTTTCTTTCTTTCTTTCTTTCTTTCTTTCTTTCTTTCTTTCTTTCTTTCTTCTTTCTTTCTTTCTTTCTTTCTTTCTTTCTTTCTTTCTTTCACACAATGTAAATATAGCTAACTATCATGCATTACTCAAGAGGCTGTCATTGGGCCAGATTTAGCCTGTGGATGGTAGTCTGCCATCCCTGTTTAGACTGCTACATATATTTTGGGGTTCTACTTTGTTCTATTCTGGACTCACCCTCCACCATATAGTGTTTATTTCCATGAGGGCTAGATAACTTGATTTCCAAACGTTTAGTTGATCCTTTATGCTAGTCAATAGGAAATACAACAGATTTGAAACCTGAAGTTTCTACTTCTGTATATAATCTAGATTTTTCCCCTAGTGATTTCAGTACTACACAAATACTTGTTTAATTCCCTGAAGCCCTAAGGCAGAGCTAGCTAGATTATGTTGTTTTGTCCTTGTTTACTCTTACTTTGCATGTACTTTCTGTCATTTTAATAACATTATCGTGGAGTTGGGCCTTGTTACTGAGGTAGCTGATATTGGGTCATGCACAGATCTTTTATAATGTTGGCTCCCCTTTCATGTCGCCACAATTCAGACATATAATTCTGCGTATTTTATTGGATTTGGTACAAGGTCACGCTCATCTGCATACTTAGATCTAAATATAACTACATAGCACATTCCGTTTCTACTAAAAGCCTTCTTTCAATGCAATTAATTGCCCTATCAGTCAATACTATCCATTCAATACAATGATGCAATCCCTCTCCCTTCTACTTAGTGCAAATTTCAACATGTTATACTAGAGATATATATATAAAGTATAATAATATGATAGGACAGAATCAGCTATATATTTGGAGAGAAGGAAGGGCATTTTAAACCAGATTCCTAGGTGAAATTGTATAAATAGGTCTTAAGGAAGCAATAGATCCTGTATCTTAAGAGTACAGGCCTTAAGGGAATGGGGAAAAGTTTACTGTAATTGGAGAACATGAAATATGTGATAAAAGCTCTGTGTATAAGTATAGTTTTGATTCAGACATAAAAGTTCTCATATCATGATAAGGAATTTGTATTTCCTGCTTTAGATTAACAATCTCAAATACCTACATAGACTGGGAAGAGAATGATAGTGAAAAATAAGGTAAGCAGCTAGTAGAGGTAGATGGAGACTGGCACATTGGAAAGGAGGTTGATACTCTTGTCTACAGGCAGTAGTTGCTCAGCTTATTTTGTCATAGATGCAATCTCTGTATTATAGGGGTTCTTGTTTTTTAGGAGTGTACAGAAATCTAGATTTAATCTGAAGTAGCACAGTTTTTAAATATTAACAACTGAATAAAGCTGAAGATCTTTGCTTTAAATGGTACAATCCAGACAGCAGTTTGCAATGTCTGTTAAATAGTCAAATCATTCTGTATCTTAGAACAATAAAATGGCAGCTATATTGAGCATGGACTTTAAGTGTGGAATAGCAAGACTGGAGATAGGAAGGGTCTATTAGAAGCTTAAAAATGAAGTAAATGTGAATAAATGGTTTGTTAATAAGGATAGAGAAGATTGCAGAGGTACACTGATGGGGTTTTTTTCATATTCACTGATAGTAAAATAAATAATTGCAAAAAGGTTAATAATGCAAAACAATTCTTTATATTCCTGCCACCCAAATTCTGTTTTACTTATGTGGTCAGCTGCTTTTACCAGTTTGTCTCATATCCCTCTAGATAGTTGGTATTCATGTGCCTTCTACCCCTCCCTTCCTTCCCACAAATGATAGTGTAATTAATGTATTTCTGCATCTTAATAGTATATCTTGGAATTTCCCCTTATCTAGTTACATATGTATATATAATACACACACACACACACACATATTTGTATATGTATTCTCATTAACATTTGCATTATACTTCATTGTTTGGGTGTATTGTAATTCATTTTCCCAGTCCCCTGTGGTAGACATTTAGTATGTTTCTATTCTTTTGCTATTGTAAATCATTTATGGATGGATATCCCTATTTGAGCTAATGTGTGTGTATCTGGCTGCTTTAGTTCTATAAGTGGAATTGCTAAGTCAAATGATTGTGGGAGCATCATACATTTTCTGATAACAATTAACTGTGTTTCCCTTTGAAAGTACCTCTTACCATCCCTCCAACAAGATATCAGAGACTATTTTTATACATCAGAGTCGTCCTAGAATAAATCAACATTTTCATTTTTGTAAATATGATAGAAAAGGTATTTCATCTTTATAAAATTTTACTTATTTGAGTAAAGTAGAACATCTTTTCATATTTGAGAAAAAAATTCACTTGTATTTCTTTACTGTGAAGTAGTCCTCTCCCAGTGTTTTGCCAGGTTGTTAACTCTTTAAAAATTACTTGTCAGAGGCATCTGGATGGCTCAGTGGGTGTGTCTGACTTGTGATCTCAGCTCAGGTCTTGATCTCAGGGTCTTAAGTTCAAACCTGGCATTGAAATTCACACCCAGTGTGGTTCCTACTTAAAAAAAAACAACAAAAAGTAAAAAGTTAAAAAAAGTAAAAATCAGCTGTTAAAGCTTTTTCATGAAGGAAATCAACAAAGATTCTTTCTCAGTGTATCATTTGCTTTGACTACATTTATGCTTTTTGGTCTGTTGACATTTAAAATTTTTAAGTAGTGAAATTTTTATAAAATGTTTATGAGGCATGGTTATTATATTTAGAAGAGTCTTTGTAATTATTGTGTGACACTTGGGACTTTTTTTTAAAGATTTATTTATTTATTCATGAGACACAGACAGACAGAGAGAGAGAGAGAGGCAGAGACACAGGCAGAGGGAGAAGCAGGCTCCTCACAGGGAGCCCAAAATGGGACGTGGAACTCGATCCTGGATCCCAGGATCACGACCTGAGCTGAAGGCAGGTGCCCAACCACTGAGCCAAGGTGTCCCACACTTGGGACTTTTATATGATTTTTTAAAGCTCTATAGTCCCATAGCTATGTTTGCATGCTAAAAACTATTCTTAGAGAGATTAATACGGATTAAAGGCAAAAGGTGATTAAAAAATACAACTTTAGGTATTCCTAGTTGAGTGCCTTGTTAAATTAAAAGCTAAAGATTTTGAGGTATTTGTCATTTTGCCCTACTTTTGGATTACTAAGTAATATTAAATAATTTTCATAGTTTTTCATGCTCATGATTAGAAAATAAGTCATTTTTTTCCTGTATGAATTATGAAGTATTAAAGACACATAAAGTATTTAGTAACATTTTCCAAAAACAATTATTATTTTTTTTTAATTTTTTTTAATTTATTTATGATAGTCACAGAGAGAGAGAGAGAGAGAGAGAGAGGCAGAGACACAGGCAGAGGGAGAAGCAGGCCCCATGCACCGGGAGCCCGATGTGGGATTCGATCCCGGGTCTCCAGGATCGCGCCCTGGGCCAAAGGCAGGCGCCAAACCGTTGCGCCACCCAGGGATCCCCCAAAAACAATTATTTAAGAAGGAAGAACCACAGATTTTGGGCAGTCTGTCATGAGTGGGATAATCAAGGTAAGCCTAGAGTTTGAGAACTCCTGTGTCACTTATAAGATACCTAATTGGTGATATTGCTATAATATAAATGTTGGCTGAGTTTCACAGTGACTCTAACTTTCTTATACTTTTGTGTTAATTTTATCCATTAAAATGGACCCATTTTAAATCATCTTGACATATGTAGCAACATTTTTGCCACCTGGTATATCACTACATTTTTTTTTTTTGTCTTGTGTGTGAACAGTGGTAGGCATGAGTAATATAACTGTTCATTCTATAGTTCTAGAACTTCAGTATATTTCTTTCTTTGTATTTTCTTTGAAGACATTTCTATTAAAACTTTACCGAAAACCTGACATAAATCTTTTTTTCTATTTTTAAAGATTTTATTTATTCATGAGAGACCTAGAGATAGAGGGGCAGAGACATAGACAGAGGGAGAAGCAGGCTTCTCACAGGGAGCCCATATGGGACTCGATCCCTGGACCAAGATCATGCACTGAGCCACCCAGGTGTCCTCTAACATAAATCTTAAATGATCAGTATAATGATTCAAATCTGGCTATTTTGAAACAAAATACCTGATATTACATAGCTTTTATGTCTTGAAAATATTTCAAATTGGGGCAAAAAAAATTAAAGAAGCAGTGGAAATTATTATTCACTTATTCTTTCTAGGAGCTTCTTTGAGTTGCTGTTGTTCTTTGGAAGAGATGAGTTTTATGAAGAGCCCTTAAAGGATATTCTCGGATCATTCCAGGTAAAACAGTTTACTCCTTCACATTTTGTCTACATTTAACACATGCCTTATTCTCCCCCTAAAAATGGTATATTGGTTATTTATTGCTTCTAAGTTTTTATACTTAGTAAGATGGCAATGCTTAGGATCCCATATATTTTACTAGGAGGAAAAAGAAGGTTCTTAAAATTAACTTCTAGCTGTATTTCTAAAAGCAGTTCAAATTAAGATTCTAATTCCACATTTGCTAGACCAGAGCCTACTGCTACCACCCTTGTAGATTTCTAAGCACATCTGGCACATATACTCACATTTTTATTGCTCCAGGCTTTGGTTTCAAAGCCTGTGTAGAATTCAGCCCTAGTATAAAAGGACTCTTCCTGCGTAGCCTGTCTCCTTGTCACTTGGACCCTTTGGCTATATCCTGATTTTCTCAATAGTCTTCCCCAGATAGGAGGTGATTTTTTTTTTTCTTTTTTTTTTGGCAGGTGCTATATAAAAGGAAAGAGTAAATCCAAAAGAATGAAAAAGATCCAAGACCTCATCTGTAGACCCAAGAACATTTGATCTTTTTACCATTTACTTGAGAAACAGTAACTAGTAACTGTGGCTCAGTAATGTGTCCTTGTCTTTATCTCATTATTCTTTGAGGTAGAATAAGGAAAGATGTACTTTGAGCTCCCTCTAGGGGTGAAGCGTTCAGACATTTTATATTCCTATTATGTGTTAATAGGAGAGATTATGGTCAACTAGGAGTATTACTGTCAATCTTTAGGAAGGAGATCAGCACAGTAACATAAAAGTATGCAATCTTTTCTCTCACCTAGAATTTTTATACTTACTGAAAGAGAGCTTTTAGACTGTATTAAAATAGATTTTTATGATTGCTTACTCTGGTACGTACATAGAAATAGGCAAATTAGAAGCAGACTTAATTGGCTAAGATATATCTAAAACTTCTTCACATTCGAATCTGACTCTAGATTTGTTTTTCCACTCAGTCATTGTTTTTCTACCCCATTTTGTCTCAGTGCCATCAAAAGTATTGATGAGGTAGCAGTTCCTAAAATTATTGATGAAAGAACTAAAAGCCACTGGCACTAGGCTTTTAAAAGCTTAAGCTGGTTTTATGGTTCTGTTTAACCAGCTAGCTTTTGACTCCTGCTTAAGTATTGTTAAATTACATCAATTACCTGATATATACTCCTCCCATAGCATTTGCTTCCCAAGATTAAACAAGTACTCTGCTAGTCTTTTGGATTTTATTCTGAATCACCAATATACCTTATTGCAAGTTTTCATGCTGTCTCTTTGAATGTCCATGGATACAGAATGACAACTACATTGTGACCATTACCAGGCTGACTTGGATTCTAAGATAGCATTACTTATAAAACATACTCTGATTTTAGAGTTGTAGAAATAGTAAAAAACAAAAAACCAAAAAAATGCATCTTATCTAAAAAAAAAAAACTCCTCTTTGAATCAATAATACTTATATTAAACATTCTACTTTATCCATCCTTATATTTAGCAAAAGAGTAGAAATACTTATTTTCATGGAGCTTAATTTTTTTTGTTTATTTTATTTATTAATTTATTTTGGTAATCTACACACTGTATGGGGCTTGAACTCATGACCCTGAGATCAAGAGTCCCTTGATTTTCCAACTGAACCAGCCAGGCACCTCCTTATGGAGCTTACGCTCTAACTGAAGTCTATATTCACTATTTAAGACTTTGTAATTTTCCACTCCACTTTTTCTTTGTCGCTTGTGTTCTTGGCAATCCATCCTTGAATTTTTATTAAGCAAATATTTATTGAGTCTCTAGTATATACTAGGCACTGAGCTCTGGGAAAAACGGTAGTAACCACAACCAGAAAAACCCTCCTATTGTGGAGACAGAAAGACTATAAATCAAATTTTTGTAAATGTAAGAGTATTTTAGAAAGTGACAAATGACTCCCTTGAAAATGAAGCAGGCCAGGGAGATAGGGAGTGCTAGCATGGTGGTATTCGGGAAGGAAATTTCAGTATTAAATGAGATAGTCAGGAAATGCCTCATGAAGATGTTAACTGAGCACTGATAATGGGAACTTCTGAAGCAGTGTTTGTAGAGAGATGAGAGATAGTATTGAATTCTGTTTTAAATATGTGAAATCATAACATCTGTGAAGGGATAATTTTATTTGTTTGTTTATTTAGAGCAGGGTTTCCATACAGTTTATTAAAATAATTCCTTAGGAAAGAGTTCTTGGTTTTGTACCCTGTTCTATCGCCTGCTCAATTTCTAAAGCTCACCCTTCCTTTTGTTCTCTTTTGTTTTTAAAATCTCTATGCCACTTCTGCCACTTTGTTGCTGTGGCTTTTTCCTACTTCTGGCTTCTTTCTTCCTACTCTGAATTTTCTTGAGCCTCTAACTCCTGCCTCTTAGGAGAGATTTCGCCACCTTTCATCCTCCATTTTCTAAGCCGATCTGCTATTTGGTGTTTCCAGCTTGTGCCCTTAGGGACCCAGGAAGGGCCAACATGTAGGTCATCATATACAATTCCCTAAACTCTTGCATTTGCTAAGGTTTGTAAATTCCCCAGCCTTTGGCTTATATTTGATAGTCCCGTGATAGTCCCAGTATCACTTTTTGAAGTGTTTTTATATTTTCTTTTTTTTTAAGATTTTATTTATTTATTCATGAGAAACAGAGAGACAGAGAGATAGAGACACAGGCAGAGGGAGAAGCAGGCTCCATGCAGGGAGCCCGACAGGGGACTCAACCCCAGGTCTCCAGGATCATGCCCTGGGCCGAAGGTGGTGCTAAATCACTGAGCCACCCAGATTGCCCTGTTTTTATATTTTCTAATGCAAACCCTATTTCCCCAAGTGGTTTATTACTATCTATCTTTCATAAAGATTTGTACCAGCTTCAGATCTTGTGCTTTCTCCTCTACCATAAGTAGTACAAACATAATGCTGCTCATACTTTAATGTACCTGGGAATCTTGTTAAAATGCACGTATTGATTCAGTAATTCTGGGGTAGGGGCCTGAGAGTCTACACCAAGCTCAGAAGTGATGCCTCTGGTGCTTGCCTCTGGATCACAATTTGAGTTAACAGGGATTAACATTCCTTGCTGGATTTTAGTTATCCCTCCTGTCATGGTGTGGGCTCTGAAGTCATACTACCTGGATTTCTGTTTGCACAGTAATACCAAAACATGGCCCTTGAGTTTATTCTTATTTGTTCAATTAATTTCTGATCTCCTAAAATCTGAACTGCTTAAATAGAAATTTTAAATCTTGTTATTGACTGACTATAATTTTTCTTCTACCTTATTCCAAGAGGAAATTTCATTCTTAGAGCCAGATGTTCCATTTGCTGGCTTCTTAAAGCTTGCTTTCTTAATTTTTTATCTTCCAATAATTTTTCTTTACTGAAAAAAGAAGATGGCACATTTCTTATATGATGCACCTATCTCATTATTATTTTTAATCTGTCCATTGGTGAGCTTTCCATAGGCCTGTGATTGATTTCATACACTGGGTCTCCAAATCCCATTAATGTAATAAAATAAAATTTAGATTCTCAATGAAATGACAAAAATAACATGAGAACAAAATTCCTTATGAATGTTGGAAACTAGGATCAGGATCTGTATCAAGCACTCAAAGATGAATCCATCTGGAGTAATAGGCCAAAAAATATTTGATTAACTGAATGTGATTAAATAGGGGAAGGAGAGGGGAAGACCTTCCAAATGCGACCCAGTAATGCCCCCTACCCCTATCAGCTTGTAACAGTGGGGACTGGAAGAAATACCAGATGGGCATTAGGTATATGGCCAATCTCATTCTTGAAAGTGCACCAGGTGTGGAGCAGAGCATACAGAACGGGAATACTAATGTAACTAAGCTGTCAACATTAAAAATGGAATGTATGGCTCTCCACAAAGCCACTGAGAAAATGAGACTGTGACCCAAACTAAATGCAGCCTGCTGCAGTATACAGAGGTTAGAAAGTTTTGCAAAGGGGTATGGCTATCTCCCAGTGTAGCTTCCTCTTTACTGCCTCATGGGCCATTGATCTGACAAATTAAATTTACAACTTTTCCCTTCTATCTTGGTTGAACTTAAAGGAGTCAACAAAAACCTATTTACCCATTAGTAAAATAATAAAATTAGCTCTCTGATCTAGCTATTCTAGGATAAAGAGATTAATGCCATTTACCATCAGTTACTTGGTTAAGATGAGAGGACAGTTGAAAAAAAAAGATCCAGTTTTATTTCTGTGGTTGAGCTCAAGGGTATCCTCCTTGAAACGAAGTGAAGTTGAAAAGAAGGGACTAACCTAGAGTAGCTACAGAGGTAAAATATTGTATGGAGATGAAACTACTAAATTAAAAGTAGGCGATTAACAGTAGATTCGCTCCAGAAAAAAAAATGAGTTAGTGAAGGAAAAAGATCTCTAAAAACATATTTTCAATTCATAGTTATGTGCAGCCATATCTTGTAGTCTTCAATTTTCAGGATTAGGGAAAGTTCCTACAAATGCAGGACTCCTGTAAAACAGGATCCTAACAAAGGAAAAAATAAAATCAGGCTGGCGATGAATTTCTCCATTGTAACAAATACCGGAATAAATTAATGTCTATCAAGTTTTTCAAGGGAAAAATATTTAATAATACAGCTCCTAAGCCCTAGAATTTATGAGAGAGGGCAACAGAAAGAAATAGTCCAAATACTAGAGAAACAAAGCAACTACAAGTCTTTTATCAGAAAAAAAAAGTATGCCAGCTGATTTAGAAATGGTCAAAACAAAGAATTTACAAATAGAATTGTTTTAGAATTTAAAAATAGGACTAACATGAGGAAACAAGCAAAAATTAGTAGACTGTTGTTAATATGGCTATAATGAAAATTCTGTTAATGTGTTAGGAATGATTCTGGAAAAAGAAAACACAAGTGCACACATAACGATATGGAACTAAATTCTCAGATTATGGTATTGATTGGATGGAGGTAAGGGAGATGAAGAATCAGGTATATTTGGGGGCATTTAAGCTGAAGTAACCATATAGAGTAGTGCCATTCACTAAGTGGGCACTGATCATAGGGGAAAGAAAGGTGATTATAGGAGAAAGAACAGGCTATAGAAAGAAGATAACTTCATTCTAGGTAGAATTTTAAATATTTTTGGAAGATGCAAGTACTAGTGCCCAGTGATAGATAGATTGATTGGTCTGTATTTTATCTTTCTTGCTTTTTTAAAAATTTAACCAAGAACATGTATTACTTTTATAAATCAAGAGACAAATAGATTGTTATAAAGCCTCCTCACTCCCAGTTTAAAGAAGAAGAAGAAGAAGAAGAAGAAGAAGAAGAAGAAGAAGAAGAAGAAGAAGAAGAAGAAGAAGAAGAAGAAGAAGAAGAAGAAGAAAGAAGAAAGAAGAAGAAGGAAGAAGAAGAAGAAGAAGAAGAAGAAGAAGAAGAAGAAGAAGAAGAAGAAGAAGAAGAATATGAAGAATATGACCCAAGAGTAGTCACCAAAATGCCAACCAATAATCCAAAAGCCTTAGGTTTGTGGTTGTTTTAATAAGCCTGCCCTGACCTCAGTGAAAACTCTATCCTCATCCTTGGGGTCAATGTCTAAATCACAAAGATCTTTTTTGTTCAGAATAGAAGTAGGCCTTAGTTAAGCTTTCCTTCCTGAGACTCTACCCTATTTTTTAATATGCGTGTCCTTCTTTGGATAATTGGGGGAAACTAATGGGAGGAGATAGGGATATAACCTCCCATATAGGAGGAGGCCCAACCCTATCTTATTGCAATAGCACCTTAAAAGGAGAACAAAAGGAATCAAAAGTAAAAGAACCAGCCACAGGAGAGAAGTTTAAATAAATTGTCATGTCTATCTGTTTCACTGGGGCAAGAGTTGATTTTCCCCAAGAAGTCGGAGTATATATTCATTGGCATTATAACCCAGTATACCGCCCCAATTTTATTTTTAGCTAATATGAGAAGTTTAAAAGATATATTCTATTTGAGAGAGAGAGAGAGAGAGAGAGAGAGAGCACCTGTCTGAGAAGTACCCAGGGGGGAGAGGAGCACAGGGAGAGGGAGAGAAAGAATCTCAAGCAGACTCCCTACTGAGTGTTGGGCTCCATGCTCACAACCCTGAGATCATGACCTGACCTGAAATCAAGAGTTGGATACTTAACCCACTGAGCCACCCAGGAACCCCTAATATGAAGAATTGACTTTCTACTAAAACCTTCTGGACTATGTTCCCTGCCTAGACTATTTGGAAAAAAATCTTGGTATTCAAACTACCTTTGTAATACTGGTTAAAAGGCTTTTCAAGAGGGGCACCTGGATGGTTCAGTCAGTCGAGCAACTGCCTTCAGCCCAGGCCATGATGGCAGGGTCCTGGAATCAAGCCCCTCATTGGGGTCCTGCTTGGGGTAGCCTGCTTCTCCATCTATAGCTCCCCCTGCTTGTGCACTCATTGTCCTTCTCTCTCTGTCAAATAAATAAATAAATAAATAAATAAATAAATAAATAAATAAATAAAAAAAAAAATCTTAAAAAAAAAAAGGCTTTTCAAGAATACAATCATATCAACTTAATAATAGCAGGACATTTTAAGGAGTAGTTTCAAAATTGTGTTCACATATTCTTTTCTTCTCTAATAGAAGTTTTCTCCTGTCTCTACTCAATTCATTTTGACTACATATGATGCCACCCCACTTCCTCCACCACAAGTTTTTTTACTGTTACTGAGACACTAATCCCTCTGTATTCTATTTGTGGTTTGATACGTCTCTCCAGCTATGCCATTAGATCTCATGGGTAGAGGCTATTTTCATTCCTTTGTCTCTAGCACTTAGTAGTCTTAGCCCACAGTATTCCTAGGTTTGGCAACACAAATGAAGGATAAAGAAGTCCATAGACATTTTTTTCTTTAAAAAAAAAATCCCTTTGTTGACCTCTACAAAACAAGAAACAATGAGGTATAGTTTCTGAAATTTACCTCATGGTCCATTGGTTACTACTGTACAGTGAAATGAAGGACAGATCAACCAATGCATTTATGGGATGAAACCACTAAATATTTACTTGTGGATTCTACTCTGACAGTGTTAGAAAAAAGAGAAATTGAAGTCTCCTTAATGGTGAGAAAAGTATAAGGAAAAAGATTTCACTATCTATGAAAGGAACATACTTGACAAGTATGCCACATATTTAGCACTTGGGAGTGAAAAAGATTGATGTTAAAATTAAGGTTGCATATTCTGAAATCATTTCATAAAAATTATATTCCTTAGATAAATCTTGTGTTGAAATGGCTAAAGCTTTGGTATTTTTTCACTGTCATTTTTATGTTTGAAATTGTTACTCCTATTAATAATTCTTATATATTACCACCTCAAATATTTTCACTTTCTCAATGTATTTTTTTTAATAATCTGAGAAGGAAACACTTTACCCCAACTGTTGAAGTTCTGTAATCGTTTTGAAGGGATTTAAGAGCCAGAGTTATTTCAAGCATAATGTAATAAATAAACTTGAGACAGTTAAGCTCAAGGGACCAAGAGCAAGTCTCTAAGACAAAGGGCTGTCAGCATCAATAAGTTGCATATCTCAGGAAAGGCCAGTATACCCTGACACAAAGGATGATGGTCATCTCAAAAGCAGGCATTAAACCTTGTGAATTGATAGTTATTCATACCATATTATCCAACTATAAACAAAGATCTTATGTTCTGAGCATCTTACAATTTTGTGTTGTCATGAACAGGCAAGTGCCTTCAAAATCAGTGATTTTGCTTAATGCTTTGAAAATACCTCTGAAAGCACATCAGGGTCATTAAGGTATTCATTGATCACTGAAAGATGATTCTATAGTGTCCTAATACATAATAACTAGAATTATGGACATATTAGTACTTGGAGTAGTTTGTTTTCCCAGATAAAATACTAAATTATAGAAAATTTAGCTGTAAAGAACAGTAAATGTCATTAAGTCCAACCTAACTTTAATACATGATGAAAGCAAGGACACAGAGATTCAGTCATTCATCCATTCAGCATTTATTGAAGATTAACTTACACAGTTTGTTGTGTTGCCAGAACGTGACCTGTTAAATCACGTTAAATCTGTTGAATCAGATTTTATATTTATTTCTTTGTGTGGAAACCTGTATTCAAGTAAATCCTGTGCACACTTTAATTCTGCTTCAGGGTCTGTCTTATAGGTTAGAACCATAACAATAGTACTTCTCTGTTGGCTATATTATTTCTTTACCAATTGAAAGTGTTAATAGGGTTTGCTTTCATTAGCATGGCAATCACCAATTCTGAAATTTGGTTATACTCTCAGTTGAAGGTTTTGCTGTACTTATGACTGGCCTCCCCTTCAGATAAAACTCCCAATTGCTGTGCTCGCTTCGGCAGCACATAAAAAAAAAAAAAAAAAAACTTCAATTGCTAATTTAAGTATCATTTACATTTACTCCTTAAGATTTTTTACATGTATTAGAATGTAATCATGTTTATTAAAAAGGGAACAATTACTTATATTTAAATATTCATTTTTTCTGAAGTTCACAAATGGGGCATCTTAAATACTTCACTAAGTACATGATTCTAATTATTTTTAAAAATCAGATTTATGTAATTTATAGGCATTCATGCATTTTTATAACTTTGAGATTGGGCGTCACCTTAGAAATTGTTTAATCCCATAATACCTTATTTTACAGATCAGAAAATTAAGCTCTGATGGATTTGAGGTTTATATAGAAGTAGAAGGACCTAAGTCTTAGCTTCAACCAGTATTACACCTAATCTGTTCTATGAATTGTTATAAGCATGTGTTTTCAGTAATATAGATGTCAAAACAATAGGTTTAAAGAAGTCTTTTTTTAAGTTTTACTTATGTAATCTCTAGATCCAACATGGAGCTTGAGATCAAGGGTTACATGCTCTTCCAACTGAGCCAGCCATGCTCCCCTAAAGAAATGTTTCATTTATACTACTATCTTTATAAAATGCTTTGTGTTCTAAATTTTGAGATCTTCTAAAGATTTACTGGGGAGAGAGAAGAAGAAGAAATTAATGGGGTTATCTAAATGATAGCAGATGAAAGCCTAGGCTTAGGCCTAAGTTACTAGTGTAACACTAGTAATAACAGGAAGAAGCACATCAGATAATAAATAAAATTGACATAATATTAAGATTAGTAGAAGACAGTGAGTTTAATATTTGATTCCAAATCCAATATAAAAACAAATAATACATAAAACCAGGGATATCTAGACTTTTGATAGGACAGCAATCCAGGTTTTAAAAAAATATATACTTATCAATATGTGTATATTTATGTACATGTACTTATATACATTAAAACATAAACAATTTAAAAAGATAAAAGCAAAGTAATGTTTTAACTGTAAAAACTAATGACAGCAGTGAGATTAAATGTTTTATTATGAAAAATTTTAAAACTAGGTCATATATTAATTCATAGTCTGATTTTAAGTTCAGTTTACTTTGATACTTGGGTTTAGTAGCTGTCATAGGTGTAAAGATACCTTTGGTAGATACAAATGAAAAATCTTATAAACTATGATACTTAGTTTTAAATTCCTTTCACCGAATTTAGAGTTGTCAAAATTTGACTACTACTGTTACTGAAATCAGTGTTTTCTTGATACTAACCATTTTTAACGTATGAATTGAAAACCCATTAAAATGCCCCAGGCACCAAAAAAAAAAAATGCTCCAGGCACAGATACAAACATTATAGGTGACACACTGATTTTTGGCAACTGCAAAGATGTAAAAATGCAAACACTTCCAAACAATCATTTAAAATTATTTTCTCCATAAGAATTTTCTTTGAAAAGTAGTAACCTTTTCACAGTTAACACTGTCCTGTTTACTTTATATGAGCAAACTCACAATGCTTACTTTTTAAAACAGGTAAATATTCCTTAGGAACTTACTGCAGAAAAGAACAGCAAATGTGTGATATTGTCTTTTTATAAAAGAAAACTATGTAATATCTTTAAATTTTACAACTTTTGAAATGCTTTGCCATAAGATAACCAATGGAAGTGTGATAATAAATATGATTGTATCTTATTTCAAAGTATTGTAAAGGTTTTACTATTTTAAAAGCTCTGTTTCTATAACATTAACCACATTGAAGACCTTTTTCAAATATTTTTGCTTTGATTTTCTACAATAGCTTGTTTTATGATTGAATTTGACATGGTAGTGTAATTTTACTCTGGAACCTGCATTTCATTCAGTATGAGATAAATATTTCATAGTGCTTCTGGTTACATGGACTTCCATAAAACCCTATTTTGATTAAAGAGCTAATTATTGAGAATTTAGTTTCTCTGGTATACCTTTCCTTTCTTGGCTCTGTTTGAAGAAGCTTTTGATTACCTAAGAAGTAAGATGTCAACCCTTAATAATACAAGGCCTCCTCTTATAATAAATACCAAGAGTGGACTGGAACTGATTTTTAGTATGGCAGGAGAAGGAATTAAGCTTATTATGGATTGAGGTAGCTAGCAGAGGGTTCTGAGGGAAAAGTAGGACTATGAAAAGATAGGAAAAGATTTAGATTGGTTTATGGGAGGATTTAGATAGGTTTATATGAAGTTGAAGGAGAAAGAGAGTGATAATGAGAAAAGCATAAGCACGAAAGTGCATGATGAATCTAAGAGACATGGAAGACATGACACTAGAGGAAAGGATTCATGTACAATAGGTGAATGGGAGGTATATAGGTTATAGGGAGGTATATCCAGAGGTCCTTAAATATGAAGTTGGGACATTAAGAATTTCATGTTATGAAAAAAAAGTCATCCTATAAGCTGCTGAAGAGTTCAGATCAGGTATATAGAATGGACAGAAAACTGGTCTACAGCTTTGCAGACATGTTGTAGGTGTCAGTTCTAAAGAGGCAGCAAGTTCAGGGAAGAAAATTCTTCTGGAACAAAATGCACAATATTCATGAGAGGCAGACACCTAGGCAGAGGGAGAAGCAGGCTCCCTGCAGGGAGCCTAATGCAGTACTTGATCCTGCAACTCCAGGATCACACCCTTGGCGGAAGGAAGACACTCAACTACTGAGCCATCCAGGTGTCCCCAAAAGGCACAATAGAACAAATCACAATAGATTCCGAAAAAAGAGTGAGGGAAGGAGTTGTGTTTTCTCTCTACCTTTGGCAAAAACACAAGGTTGAATGGAAGTTTCTGAGGGAATTATATTTAGCATTGTTGTGGTGAATATCATTGATAGTAGATGGACGACTTAATAAAGGACCAGGTTAATATACAGGTACAGGTTTTTAATTAAGCATTCTAAAATATATATATACACACATACACACATACAGGAAAGATAACTTGTGAATTCTACCGTGGTTTAAGTGCTTCCTTTTTCACTTTCAAGGCTTTTAAGTTGTATATCATCCACAGAAGCCACCATACTACTTAAGGAATGAGGAGCCAAAAGATATTTACAGACTTACTTGTTCTCTTTCATCCTATGTCTTTTTAAGTAGGCCAAAATGAAATATACTTTTCATCTCTATTTCTGTCCAGAACTATTTCCCATAAAAGTGGTCTCCAAAATATGGTGTACTTGGCTCAAGAAGTGCACATACACAAAAAAAATCAAAACTCTACCTTATAAATTTTATCTTAGAAAAATGAACTTCAGCTAATTGGCTAATTAGCTAATTGGCTAATTATTGACCCCAGAAGGGTCAATAGGAGTACCAGTATATAATTTCTAGTATTAACATTTATGAAAGTACACTCTAAATGTAGAAAAGGTACAATTGAAAAGTTTGCCAAAGTTGTCTGTGGGTTGGGGGTTATTAAATATACTGTTTTTCAGGGTTTCCCTCTAGAAATTTTGATTGAATATGTTTGAATTGGTGTCTGGGAATCTGTTTTTTAACAAGACCTCCAAGTATTTCTTATTTCTCAGCCATATTTAGGAAATTAGCAATAGATCTATTGCACCATATCTTTACTTGGGCCTAAGTCCAGTTATAGGTCCCACAATACTAATACCTTATCTACACTAAGACAGCTAGAAACATGGGTTGTCCAAGAGCTCAGCAGCAAGCCAAAGCTCACCAGTGATTCAGGGGTTAGCATCCAGCTCACCTTATTTCTTGTGCTTCTATTGGACCAAGAGCCAGCTTATAGTAGTTGAATTTTAGCAGTAGTAGTATACGTGTCTAAAGTAACAGGAGTTTGTAGTATGTTTGTTTACCTTTAGGTTTGAAATTGATTGTTTTATCTATTTTATTTTATTTTATTTTATTTATTTTATTTTATTTTATTTTATTTTTGAAATTGATTGTTTTAAATCATAAAGCTGTTACCACAGATTGTTACTATGTTCCATGTGTGTAAAACATATCATGGCTGATCAAAAACTTTATACCTTCTTTTTGAGAATGCTATAACATGCTTGACACATGGAAATATAAATTAATTTTATGCTAAGGTATTTGTTAAAAATTGTTTAAAAATACTAGAAGAAATAATGGTAACATTTATGAAGTGCTTACAATGTGCCAGGCACTGTACCAAGCATTTTTCAGTATATTTAAACCTCACAACAATCCTGTGAAGTAGGTTTTTTAGTATCCATTCTGCAGATGAGTTAGTTAACTGAAGGAGCACAGAGAGGTTAAGTAACTTGCCCATAATTTATAAAGTTTTTGTTTGTTTGCTTGCTTGCTTGCTTGCTCATTCTAATTTGGGAATATTCTAAATAACTTTAAGAAGGTATTTATTTTCATGTTATGATTTAATGATCCTTTGACTTCTTTGACTAAATATTTATCTTGAAACTTGATTTCTTCTACTGCCTTGTCTTATAAAACAAATAAAACCTCTTTTTTGTGTATTTTAACAAGGAATAAAAAGTGGTATATAGATGCCACTTAAAGAACATGACACATAAAGCAAAGTGTTTATTGCCACTTTGAATATGTAGCCTGATGATTTATGTCATAAGTAAAATTTGTAATGATGTATTGTTTTATACTGAAACTTTGCTTTATAACTGTTACAATGTTTTTAATGTCAGAGGGATATTTTGAGCACAAAGAAATTTGGCAGTTGTTTTTGTTTTAATTTATGTGCAATTTATTCAGATTTTTAACATTGTTAATTGCAATATCTAATTTTTTTTTTAAGGCTGTAAGCTCAGTGTATGCATTTAAAAAATAAATCTAGTCATACCTTCACTAAATCTTCAGTTAATCTTTTAAAATTATCCATTAAATTCCCTGAAACAGTTACAAAAACAATACCAAGGTATATAATGAATTAAAAAAGCATAATCAAACAATTAAATTTTATAAATCTAAATTTTATACATTTAAATTCAGTCAGCCAAATTCTCCTAATTACTAAGATTTGTTTACAAACTTGTTACATAATTCATATTATAATCACGAGTTTAATATAACATTCTATAAAAACATTTCAAACATCTTAAAAACATCCCAGAAAAATGCATGGACAAATGATCAATTAATGCCCAACTTATCAATACTTCTTTATCTTAAAACAAATGTGAAGTTTTCTTATTATAGGTTGGATTCATTCCTTCAGTCTACCATTTCTTCATCCCAAGATTACAAATCTGCTAACACAACAAAATGCAATAGAATTTCCATCTTCCATCCAGCCTTTCACCACAACTTAGAGTTTACATTTGGGATCAGAGCAAGGGACCTGTGTCTATCTGCCAACCCCAAACTGTATTGGACAGGAACCCCTCTACCTCCTTCTTATAGTCAGGCTCTTGCTTGCCATTGTTAACAGAAGCTTTATGAGCCTTCACATAAATTTAACTGAACATTTAAGTTTTACATTTTTGCAACCTGGTTCTTTTCCTAGAAATGATGCATCCTGTAAGTTTTTCCCTTAGGTTTTGCAACCTGGTTCTTTGCCTAGAAATGATGCATCCCTTAAGTTTTTCCCTTGGGTTACACTTCATCCCTACTGTAATTGGATTTTCTAAGTCCAATTATGTAAAAACTCTGTAACCTTTGGCATTAAAGCCTATTTGTGTACTGATGGGGTTTTGACACCCTACTTAGGTTACTATAGCAACCCTTTCTCTTATAATTTAATAGCTGCCTCATTGACCATCAGTCATTTTATTGACAAGGATGATCAAGTTTAGTTTTTAACCCCTTTAAATTCACAAAGCCAAAATGATTTTTCTCTCCTAGGAATGCCAGAATCACCTCCGCAGATATGGAAATGTGAATCTGGAACTGGTGACTCGAATCATTAGAGATGGTGGCCCATGGGAAGATCCAGTGTTGCAAGCTGTTCTTAAAGCCCAGCCAGCATCTCAGGAGATAGGTACTTCAGGAGACTCAAAATCAAAACCAACATTTGTGAGAAGCAAGCGCAATTTCATTTCTAATTAGAGCAGTAATAGTGATTTCTCTTTATCTTCTAATACTGAATAAGAGTAATGTATTTTCACATGAAATGTATTTAAATTGTTATACTAACCTAGCCCAAGAATGACTTTTGACACCAGACTAGGTACATTTATTTCCAGTAACTTCCCATGTATTCTAATGGGAATTCAGAGTGTTAACACTTTTACTATTCAAATGTTACTAAGAGTTGGTTTTCACCACTTGTTATATTTTAAAAATCTATTTAAGTAGGAACAAACACCCTTAAAAAAACACCCTGCTTAAGCACATGGAATCTCCCTTATACAGGAAACTCTGTGAGGGCTGGAACTCTGCCAATTTTTATCACCACTACTATATATCCTGTACCCAGCCCAGTGCCTGGTACAAAGTAGGTGCTCAATATAAGTATTTGTTAACTGAATGAATGACCATGTGTAAGTGAATGAGTGATTAGTTGAATGTGTAAGTGAATGAGTGATTAGTTGAATGAATAAGTAAATAAGTAAATAAGTAAATGAATAAGTAAATTTCAATTCCAGATACTCTGGAGCAGTATTTCCCAAACTTTATCCATTAGTAGAAATTCAGTTTTATCTCATATTCCCTTAGTGCCCTGCATACTTCTTTGATATCACCTCCTCTTCATCTTAGATCCACAGTGTTTCCTGTGGGCCAAAATTTCCTTTTGAGGCAGGAGGCTGTCAATTACTTTTCTTTTTAAAAATGTTTGCCATATAATTCTTGAGCCCCAGAACATTTTGGATCATCAAACCTAGAATGTAAACTCAGCAGTAGTATAAGCAAAAAACTGGAGAACATTTGAAAGCATGGAGAGCCCATGGAGTGCAGTAATAAGATGGCAAAAGAAAAGATAAGGCTTCCTAGCCTTGGAACCATTCAGGCCTTGGTCCAGTGAGGATACTTCATACCACATAGTATGCTGAGCAGGTTAGGATCTTTCCATTTGTCTTAGGTTAAGGATTGCAGGTGGGCTTTGGGTAGAGCTGAGTGGAGAAGGGGCTATGCTTCTTCAGCTTAAGAGCAAGCCAACCCCAGATACAAATGTGGAGGACTGTGACAAAGATGTGAGAGAAGATGAAGATGAGAAGTAGTGCAAAGTGGTGGGATGGAAAGGAGGGGTAGGATCAGAGTAGGAGGAGAGAGCTATGGTATATATGACAGTGGTTTAGTGGTAAATACCCAGGAGAATACAAAGGAGACTGGAACTTGATGTGAAGGTTTCAGAAAGGAATAAAAAAACTGAAGAGGGAGGAAACTGTAACTGAAGAGAAAGGGTTGGATCACTGAAGAAAAGTATTGAGAGTCCATATAGGGAAGGCGGGGACAGTGATAGACTGAAGAAAACTATGAGGAGACTGGGGAATGTGGCCAGAGCAGTCAGGACCTAGACAAAGAGTTTCAAAAGGAGTGAGAACAAAGGAGAAGAAAGTTTGGACTTTTAGGGAAGCTTTGAAGCTTTTCTGACTAGGAGTTAGTACAAATCTGTTGTTGGTATGAGGGCTGATGGCATCTCTCTCTCTCTTTCTAGTCCTTATGTAAATACTCCTTTCATACCTCCACTAGCATACCTCATTTTGGGAAAAGTTGCTCTGGGGCCTGATTAACATGGATGACTCTCCTCTAGTTGGTGACTATAAGGGTGAAGACTAGTTTGAAGTTTATCTTTGTAATAGCTATACAAATCACTGTCTGCTTATCATATATAGTAAACAGAATTGTAAGGCAAACGTTGAAGCCCAAATAAAACATCACTCATAGGCATTTTAGGAGCTACTGATTAAACATACACAACTAATAAAAACACTTTGGATTTGAAATATGGGTCATTGTTCCTCCTCTACCAGCTTGTTCTTTGTTCTTGGGCAAGTCATTTGACCTCTCTGAGACTCAGTTTTGTGATCTGTGAAAGAAGTATGATACCTGCCATAGGTTGTTGTTAGGTCTAAATAAACTTATGTAGATAAAAGGTGTTTATATATTTTTAAATTGTGTAAAAGCAAGTATTAGTAATTATTCTTAGTGACAAATGAGCATATATTAATAAGCAGTCCTATTGGCACTACTATTAATATATATATAATAAAATATATTACATTTTCATTAATTAAATTACTTTTCTCTATAGTTAATATAAATTAGTGTGGTTTTACTGACAAATCAGGATTCAGCCTTTTAATCTTCGAGTAATGAAAATATTGGGCAGTAAAATAATAAAGCATATAATAGATTAGAAATTCCAGACCCTATTTATCTGAAACATTTTAACATATTAGTGAACTGAAAAGAGAATATTTCATTTTATTTTCCTTTTAAATTTTTTTTCACTTTTTAGACTGAAAAGAAATCAATAGATTATTCTTGAGCACTGTTTTGGTGGTGTTCTTATTTTCATTTTTCCAATCATATAACTGAGAATTCTTTTCACAAACTCGTACTGAGGAAAATGCTAATTAAATAACTACTTAATCTAATTAGATACTACATGTTAGTGGCAAAATTTCAAACAACTTTGAGAATCTTTTCTTAAGAGTAATAAGAGTATTTTCTTTTTAATATAGTGAACAAATATTTAAGTTCTGAAAATCCGCTGTTTTTTGAACTGCGTGCCAGATACCTAATTGCTTGTGAACGCATACCTGAAGCAATGGCTCTTATTAAATCTTGTATAAATCACCCAGAAATCAGCAAAGACTTGTACTTCCATCAAGCACTCTTCACATGTCTGTTTATGTCACCTGTAGAAGATCAGCTATTCCGGGAGGTATTGTTTGAGATTATATTTGCCTATTCCTCTTTTAACCTTACCAAAAAAAAAAAAAAAAAAGGTAGCCCATTCTTATTAAATTCCTTTTACAGTAACAGCAAAGATTTTAAGAATACGTTATCTAGATGTGTTCTCATTGGCACCATTCTTTGAGCTTCTGTTGAATTAGACAATCTGATATTAATAAATGATGAAATTAACAAAACATCAATAAGCATTTTTCATGTTGAGCTTCTTATGTGACAAATAAAAGGTTAAATAAAAACTGAGAATCATTTTAAAGAAAAATTTAATTCAGCACTTTTTTGGTAAATACTTTTATCAAGTATTGCCTTTTAAATAAAATACTAAGAAATTAAATGCTCATGTTTGTTATTTTGGTTTTTTTTTTAAGGTGAAATAATTAATCTTTTCCTAATAATAGAACCTATTTATCTACAAGTTATGGACATTAATGGGATTAAAAGTAGTCATGAAACTGTAGGTGCTACATAGTAAAACTATGAAAATATTTCTGTATCATTGTCTTTGTAGAAGAAAACCAGAAATCTAATTTTTTCTTGAATGTCAACTTTATATATTTAATGCAATAGCCTTTTTAGATATTTTTAGTTGATATGAACTGATTTTTCTTTTCCTCTTGTAGCATTTATTGAAAACTGATTGTAAAAGTGGGATTGATATCATCTGTAACACTGAAAAAGAAGGCAAGACTATGTTAGCCTTGCAACTCTGTGAATCCTTTCTTATTCCACAGCTCCAGAATGGGGATATGTACTGTATCTGGTAAGTGTTCCTATTGCTGAAACTGAAATGATAAGATGAGGACAGAAGAATTGGTTAGCAGAGTCTGGACTTTGTTTTTCAAAAAGTTATGTGAAAATGTTACTTTTTAAAAATTTATTGCGCAAGAAACAACAGTAAGTTGTAAGACCTAAAAATGATAATGACTATGTACCAGTAATTGACAGTATATATTATAAAGTATGTTTCATTTTAATGAAACAATTATATTTTGAATTAAATGTGGAGTGTTAGTTTTTCAAGACTTTATTTTTTTAAGATTCTATTTACTTATTCATGAGAGACACAGAGAGAGAGAGAGAGAGAGAGAGAGAGAGGCAGAGACACAGGCAGGCAGAGAGAGAAGCAGGCTCCATGCAGGGAGCCCAATGTGGGACTTGATCCCAGGACTCCAGGATCACACCTTGGGCTGAAGGCAGGTGCTAAACCACTGACCCACCCAGGGATCCCAAGACTTTATTTTTTAAAGCCATTTTAGGTTTATAGCAATATTGAGAGAGAAGTACAGACATTTCCCATTATATCCCCATCCCCATATGTGCATAGCTTCCCCCATTATCAGCATTACCCAAAAATAAAACAAAAAACATTACTCACCAAAATGGTACCTTTTTTAAAACAAAACAAAACAAGGATGAACCTACAGTAGTACATCATAAACACTCAAAGTCCATAGTTTATCTTAGGGCTCACTATTGGTGTTATATAATGTATGGGTCTGGATAAATATATAATGTTATACATCATTAAAATATCATGCAGAATATTTTCATCTGCCCCAAAAGTCCTCTGTGCTTCACCTATTCATCTCCTCCCCTCACCCCTCACTTCTGGAAACCACTGATTTTTTTATATGTTGTCATTGTTTTTTCTTTTTCACAATGTCATATAGTTGGAATTATACAGTGTATATAGCCTTTTCAGATTGGCTTCTTTCACTTAGTAATAATGCATTTAAGGTTCCACTATGTCTTTTCATAGCTTGATAGCTTGTTTCTTTTTAGTGCTGAATAATATTCCATTGTCTGGATGTACCAGTTTAGTTATACATTCATCTACTGAAGGACATCTTGGTTGCTTCCCAGCTTTGACAACTATGAATAAAGCTGTTGTAAACATCCTTGCGCACGTTTTTTTGTAGATGTAAGTTTTCACATCCTTTGGGTAAATAGCAAGGAGCACAATTACTGAAATGTTTGGTAAGAGCGTGTTTAGTTTTGTAAGAAACTGCCAAACTTGTCTTCCAAAGTGGCTGTACCATTTTGTATTCCCACCAGCAGTGTATGAGAGTTCCTGTTGTTCATCCTCACCAGCATTCGCTGTTGTCAGTGTTCCAGAATTTGGCCATTCTAATAGGTGTGTAGTGGTATCCTGTTTTAATTTGTATTTTCCTGATGATCTATGATATGGGGCATCTTTTCATATGCTTGTTTTTTATTATCTATGTATCTCCTTTGGTGAGGTGTTGGTTAAGTTATTTGGCTCATTTTTAATCAAATTATTAGTTTTCTTTTTGTTGAGTTTCAAAAGGTCTTTGTATATTCTGGATAATAGTCCTTTATCAGATGTCTTTTACAAATATTTTTTCCCAATCTATGGTTTGTCTTTTAATTCTTTTGATATTGTCTTTCACAGAGCAGAGTTTAATTTTAACAAAATCTAGCTTACCAATTATTTCTTTCATGGATCATGACTATGGTGTTTTAAAAAGGCATTACCATACTCAGGGTCACCTAGGTATTCACCTATGTTAATCTTTAGGAATTTTACAATTTTGTATTTTATGTTTAGGCCTGTGATCCATTTTGAGTTAATCTTTGTGAAAGATACAAAGTGTATGTCTAGATTCAATTTTTTTTTTTTTTTGCATGTGGATGTCCAGTTGTTCCAGCACCATTTGTTGATGGGACTATCTTCACTCCATTGTACTACCTATACTCCTTTGTCAAAGATCAGTTGACTATACTTATGTGGGTCTATTTCTTTGCTCTCTATTCTGTTCTCTTGATATATTTGTTCTATTCCTTCACCAATACAGCCTTGTCTTTATTACTTTACCTTTATAAATAAGTCTTGAAGTAGGGTATCATCAGTCCTCCAACTTTGTTCTTCAGTATTGTATTGGCTATTCTGGGTCTTTTACCTCTCAATATAAACCTTAGAATCAATTTGTTGATATCCATAAAACAACCTCCTCATTTTTTAATTGGGATTGCATTGAATGTGTAGATCAAGTTGGGAAGAACTGACATCATGACAATTGAGTTTGTCAATTCAATTGAATTTCCCTATCCATGGAAACATGGAATATCTCTCCATTTACTTAGTTATTTGATTTCATTCATTAGTTTAGCAGTTTCCTCTTACAACCTTGAGATCATGACCTGAGCTGAAATCAAGAGTGGGAGCCTTAACTGACTGAGCCACCGGGTGCCCCAACTATAGGCATTTTTTATTCAATACTTTTGATTGCAATATGTATTTTATTTTTCACAAACATTCTCTTTAATAGATAAGCTTAACATTAGCGGCAGATTTTAATAGAGTAGAAAGCCTTCAGTATATATATTGTCTTATATTTCAAGTTTATTTTTCTAAAGAGAGAAATTCCAGGACTAATGTCACTGAAGATAAGAAATTTAAGAAATAAGATAAACTGCTAGTTTAATTAAATTGTTTAACCTAGTGGCTACAGCTTGTTAAAGTTATATATAGGTTTGAGAGTGACTGGTGGTGATAAAAAGTATACAGAATAGTGAATCAAGAGATATTTGGGCTTTCAGAGGATACCACACTCCTAAAAACAGCAACTATTACTTTTAGGAATTGGTCAAATTTAAGTACATGTTTTACATTATATGCTTCAGTCTACTTTATTTCTCGTAATAGTTTTTGAAAACTATCACCATAATAGGGTTTATTTCACAGAAGGAGTTATGTAGTAAACCACAGCCATCAAGCAGCATAAGCATAAGACATTTTATTTATTTGTTTGTTTGTTTATTTTTACCATAAGACATTTTAGTAGCCAGTGCCTGTTCATATATCTTTTTCTCTATTGTCCTGATTGTCACACTGTCCACCCTCAAGGAAACTGTCATTTTCATAAGTAGTTCCCACACTGTCCGGTCTATCATACTTTAGTACTCTTCCACCCCATCTATCACTCCTCAACACCACTGTATACACATAAATTGGTACATGCATTAAGCAACCTTAAGGAATTTAAATTGTCATTCTAATATCAAATAGCTCTTCAAAAACTTTAGTAAGCACATGGTCACAGAGGGCTTGTTATTTAATGTAGGTTTTCGTGCCTACTCTCTGAGCTTTTAACTGCATAGTTCTGAGTAAGGAACTACTTTTTTATCTTTCCTCTTTGACATTTTAATTAGGATGTGTAGTGGTGTGGACCTCCTTGGGTTCATAAGTATTTGCACTTCTAAACTCTGATTGGTTCTTCTTTAAGTTTTCTGTTTCTTTGTTGATGTTCTCACTGAGTCCATCCATTCTTCTCTCCTCTCTGGTGAGCGTCTTTATGACCATTAGTTTGAACTCTTTATCAGGTAGATAGATTATCTGTTTCATTTAGTTCTTTTATGAGGTTTTTTTCTTGTTCTTTCTTTTGGAGCGTATTCCTTGGTCCCCTCATTTGCTTGACTTTGTGTTTGTTTCTATGAATTAGGTGGAACTAAACTTGAAAGAATGGTCTTGTGTGTGGTCATGTCCTATGTAGACTGTGTGTGCCTAATGACATTGGCTACCTAGCTGGAGGTGTGGCTAGCCCGCTCTATACTGGGGCCACACTGTTGGGAAGGGCAGAGCTGAAGCAAGTGTGAGTTGGGGTGGTCCTAGGCTTCTCTGCATAGAAGGTACACTGGCAGGACAGCTGAAGCTGAAATGGGTGCAAGATGGTCCTGGGGCTCTCCTCTGTTGAAGGTGACAGCAGATGGTAAAGTGGGTACAGGCAGAGGTGTCCTGGGATACTCTGTGGAGGGGGCTGCCCTCATGGGGTGGCTGAAGCAGAAGCAGGTGTGGAGCACAATGCCCTAGGATGCTCTGCTCCAGGGGTGCCCTGGCAAGTTGCCTGGAGCTCAAGTGGTATAAGCCTGGACTATTTCAGGGTGTTTTGTGCCTGTGTACCTTGTCAAGTAGTCTGGAGTTATAGTGAACACTGACTACAGGTGTCCTGGTGTGCACTGTACTGGGGCTGCCTTCGTGGGACATTTGGGGCTGGTATGGGAGAACCAGGGCTCATTGAGACAATAGGGGGCTTGGACCATGCTCCTATCCATGCCATCAAAGTGGATAGGGAATGTAAACTGTAGTGTTTGATAGCCCCACTGACGTAGAGAGAGTTTCAGCAGTGTCGCTGCTGTTTGGCAAAGTTCTAGGGCTAGATCCTTTAAGTTCTAGTTGCCCTTTTAAACTGCAGCTTTTTGGTTTTTGGTTGTTTTTGTTTTTATGCCTCAGGACAGATGAATTTGCTTACAGTCCCTCAGTACCACCCCTCCCCCTGCCGTTCACAGTTTTGGGAGTGGGGGTGCCCTTCATTACCATGTCTCCATCTTTCTTATTGTTCTCTATGGGGTTTCCCTATCTCTTGTTATGCAGAAGTTGTTCATTGGGTCCTCAGTTCTTCAGGAGGAATTGCTCTATAAATGGGTGTAGATTTGGTATGTCCTCGGAGAAGGTGAATTCAAGGTCTCCCTATGTTGCCATCTTGGACCTAAAGTCTTAAATATTTAAAAAAGTGTGAAGATGGATTTAATGATAAACTCATTTAATATTCTTATTTTAGAGATTAAAATCTTTAAACTCAGATACAGTCAAATGGCTAATTAGTAGCAAAGCTGGGTCTAGAAACTATGGACTTATCTTCTAGGAGAGTATATTTTAGTTAGATTATGTAAATTTATATTAAAAAGTTACCATGAAATTGGAATTTTAAATAGAAGGAATCAGGAGAAAGTGGTAAGACATAAAATTTTAAATAGTTTTTAAAGTATTACTCTGTTTTCTTTTCTTTTCTTTCTTTTTTTTTTAAAGATTTTATTTATTTATTCATGAGAGACACACAGAGAGAAAGAGAGAGGCAGAGACACAGGCAGAGGGAGAAGCAGGCTCCCTATAGGGAGCCTGATGTGAGACTCGATCTCAGGACTCCAGGATCACACCCTGGGCCAAAGGCAGGTGCTAAACTGCTGAACCACCCAGGCGTCCGTCTGTTCTTTCTTTCTTTCTTTCTTTCTTTCTTTCTTTCTTTCTTTCTTTCTTTCTTTCTTTTTCTTTCTTTCTTTCTTTTCTCCTTCCTTCCTTCCTTCCTTCCTTCCTTTTTTTCTTTCTTTCTTTTTCTTTCTTTCTTTCTTTCTTTCTTTCTTTCTTTCTTTCTTCCTTCCTTCCTTCCTTCCTTCCTTCCTTCCTTCCTTCTTTCTTTCTTTCTTTCTTTCTTTCTTTCTTTCTTTCTTTCTTTCTTTCCTTCCTTCCTTCCTTCCTTCCTTCCTTCCTTCCTTCCTTCCTTCCTTCTTTCTTTCTTCCTCTTTCTCTGTCTCTCTCTTTCTTTCATGAGGGGGCGGGACAGAAGGAGAGGGAGAGAGAGAATCTCAAGCAGATCCCATGCCAACACATGGCTCAGTCTTACGATTCTGAGATCATGACCTGGACCAAAATCAAGAGTTGGGCGCTTAACTGACTGAGCCACCCAGGTGCCCCTGAAGTATTATTATTTCTTGAAATGTAGTTATTCTGAAACAGAATACAGTCATGACTGTTATAGTAGGTCTTTTCCTATGGGGAAAGGAGGAAAGGAATGTTCTGACTATGGCTATATTAACCTATTTAAACAGGGTATCTTTAGCCTTTTCATTTTAATATACTCATAAGTAAATAGGAATCTCAAGGATAAACAAACAAACAAAAGGACCAAGAAAATATTTCCTTCTTTTGACTAACCATTTTACTCTTTAGGGAGGGACCTAAAATAGAAGAGTGCCTATCTTTCCTGCCCCCAGTCACTGGCACCCTCTAAGAATAGAAGCTGGGTATGCAACTCCCAGCTGCCTGACTATTCCTTTATCCTTCCTTCTGAGTAGGCAGAGTTCTGGTTGCCTGCTCTCTTATTTCTTCTACCTTTCCTCTATATTTTGAATGGTGGGGTCCTTTTCTCTTGCTTCAAGATTGATATTCACCGTAATTGAGGAGCAAGATTCTTTCCAGCCTACAAGTTCTGTGTTGTCTGTTTCCTTTTGGCCTTCCCTATGAACCAGCTTAACCTCATCTGCTCTGAACAGATCCTGATCCAGAGTACAGTTTTGTTCTATTTGAAGCCAATGGATCAAGTTACCAACCCCATTTCTTTCACCATTGCTGACAGCAGCTACTAATATCTATTGAGTGCTTTCCATAGTCTGTACTTTGTATTTGCATTGTCTTATTTATTCCAGTAATCTTATGGGGTAGATAGTATTATGCCTAACCTAGTAAATAATGAAGCCAGGATTCAAACCCAGGCAGCCTGACTCACAGTCTTTGCTATTAAATACTACTTACTATACATAGTTCATATATATATATATAAATCTATGTTATAAGGGTGGCTATAGCCTGCATTCTCTGCAACTTGTTACTTGATGATTTTATTTGTAGTTAGCTACCTGAGAAATGTGTTTGTATACCATATAGGTGCTATGTTTTCTAAAGGACCTTCTGTTTGAAAAGAAAATGTAAGCTTCATAAACAGTATTTGCTTATAGGCAAAGAAGACTATCAGTGGTTTTCAGGGTGTTTTCTTTTCCTTCAAAAACCATTATACAAGAAAACCTGAGAACCCTTTTGTAAATTCAGTCAAAATGGAGCTTCATAACTATATCCTGATATTTCTTCTTTGCCTGCTAGAAAACTAAAATCCATATTGGTAGCCTTTTCCTGGCAGATTCATTATCTCTTGAGATTACATTTTGTTCACCAAGTTTCATCCTGAATTAGCCGAAACAAAGGAAAATAAGATCTCTCTCTTCTAAAAAGAAAACTAATACTGTACCCTAAGGATGTATATTAGGAATCTCAACTTATTTTTTGGAACAAGTTGGGGAATATATATATTTCTAATATGTTAAACATTCATCTGTATTAAAATGAATGCAATGCCATAACTTCCAAATATCATTTTTTATTTTTTCTCTTTAAATCTGTTGCAGATATGCATGTCTTTTAAAACACAGTTAATCTGCTTTCCTCATCCCCTTGATCATAAAATACCCCTTATATAGAATGTCCACCATCATCTTTTATACCATTCTATGTCTGTAGTTTCTCTTAATATATTTTTAACAGGCTCCCTCTAAGTGTTGCATTTAGGAATATATTTTTATGTATATTTATTTTTACCAGTTTATTAACTACCAAATATTTATTGAATAAATCTTAGTGCTTGGTACCATTAAGACTATAAAGATAAAGAAAGAATATAGGAAATTGGTGATTTATTAAACATTGGTATATACTAGACATTTTACCGACCTCAATTCTTTTTATGCATAAGAAGACTGGATAAGAAAGAAAAACCACATAGCTAGGAATAAGATGGCATTGGAATTTATACTAGTCAGTTTGCAAGTGATAACGTCCTATGTCTAACTAGTTTAGGGAAAAAGTATTACATGTGGAAAAAATACTGGGGTATGACATAAAAAGGGATATAGTAGGTCCCCAAATGTAACTGCTACCAGGGATGTGGATTTCTCTTTTCTGCCAGTTGACTTCATTCTCTCCTGTTGCAGACCAGAAGGAATGTCAACAGTCTCCAGCCTTCATAGTTTAGAGCTGAGAACATTCCAGGGACTCTGACTGGCCTAACTCTGGGGTCGGTTTCCTAGTGTGGAGGATCACATAGAAAATATGGCCATTGGGATTCTAACCTTGTGTAGTAGGGTTAGTTCCAGAGAAAGATGGCTCATTGAGAACTGGGTACTACACACCAGTTAATGTATAATGTCCTTTTGAGAAGTCTCTTACTCCCAGTCTCATGTTCTTGCCACTACCGCCACTATACAATGTGTCATTGAGGTTTACAATGTAGTAATAGTTGGGGGAGCAGGACCTACAAAATATCATTAAGGATATATGAAAGGCATGAAACAAACCAGAGGGATAAGATCTGTTCTGAAGATCTGTTCTAAAGGACCCTCTGTTTGAAAAGGACCCTTTGTTATCACTTTAGTTTGGGGTATTCATGAAGGCATTCATGAAGAACGAGTACTTGATAAGGACTTTGAAAGATAAGCTCATCTTAGAAATGAGGTAGTTTCCCCAAATACGGTAAATCAGCATAAACAAAAGAAGGGATGCCTGGGTAGCTCAGTGGTAAAGCATCTGCTCAGGGCGTGATCTCAGGATCTGGGATCCAGTCCCACATCAGACTCCCTGTGGGGAGCCTGCTTCTCCCTCTGCATGTGTCTCTCCCTCTCTCTGTGTCTCTCATGAATAAATAAATCTTTTTTTTTTTAAGGAGAATAAACAAAGCACATTAATTAACCTCAAAGAGTGCCCAGGATTAAAATCCTATCCTTCTGATGCCAAAACCCATGTTTTTGTTGCTATTAATACTACATGACATATGGAATAAACACTGAATGAAATGATTTGAAAGTCTGGAAACAGATCAGTTTAGCAACCCCAGTAGAAGTACATAGAGAGCCTAAGGTAGTTGCACTGAGAAGCATGGTATGGTTGTGGGCAAAAATATAATTGAAATACATAGGCTGGGACACCTGGGTGGCTCAGCAATTAAGTGCCTGCCTTTGGCCCAGGGTGTGATCCTGGAGTCTTAGGATCGAGTCCCACATCAGGCTACCTGTATGGAGCCTGCCTCTCTCTCTGCCTATGTCTCTGCCTCTCTCTTTGTGTCTCTGATGAATAAATAAATAAAAATCTTTAAAAAGAAAAGAAAAAAATACATAGGCTGTGGGAAATAAACAGATTAGAACCAAACAGGTTTGAGGAATGTTTAGTGTCATTGACTCACCTAGAGAAAAGATAAGCAGTTTTGCAGGAGTATCATTCATTCTAAGTGAGTTATGGTGATAGCAATGTAAATTGAAATATGCAGGAATGGAAATTGGGAGAGAAGTCTGAGAGCTCGGGTTTGGGAGCAAAGGTGTGAAACCTGGTAAGCATTTATGTATGTAAAAAAAGTGGGGTTGTGGACTGAAAAATGAATGCTCACAGAGAGAAGGAAATGGAAGTAGAATTTTGGTTTTATTTCTTCAACATTGCTTGCTATCACTTTCTCTTTTGTGTTTTCTGTATTGGAACGTGCACCTTCACGATAGTAGTCAAGCTATCTCAGACTTAATAGTTACATATGTTGGGCTCAAAGTACATACTCAGTAAATCTCTTAAAAGTTTTTTTCGTCAGTTATTTTAATACTTTTTAGGTTATCATGCTTTATGTCACATGACACATTTTAAAGAATTCTAATTTACTAGCATGTGATATCTAAATATATCAATTATATCTTATTATTTCCTTTATCTCAAAACTCCTTTCCTCCTATCTTGTCTATCTAATAACTTTGGCCATATTTTAGAAAAGAATCTACCTGTGAAACCCGTAGCTTGTCTGTTTAAAAGTACCCCATCATAATAGATGAGCAGATGATCTTAAACATAAAATTTCAGAATCAGTACTATAGTATCATACACTTTTAACCTATAGTACTTTGGTTAACCCATAACTATAGTAACCTATAGTATAATCTTAATAGATTGAAAATGAAAAATATGAATATTTCTTTGCAGAAAGAATACAAAACTGATTTCTAAATTTACAAGTAGGTATTCAGGACCAAAGTTTATTTTTTTAAAGTAGTATCATTAATAGTGGTACATAGGGATTAGATTTTGTTTTCACATACTAGAGGTGTCTAGAATTATCAGCAAATGATTAGAATTCATCCCTTACCACTGTAAGATTACAGTTTCTGATTTACCACCACCACCTCCCCTACCTCTGCTGACTTCTATTAGTCCCATACAGGTAGCAGAAGTAGTTTGGAGGTTACCATAATATCCATTTACGCCCACTCTGTATACATCCCAGCCAGGGTACTATAGAATCAGCAAAAGATAGCTAATATCTGTATTTGAATAAACTGTATTTTTGATATTTCTTATTTTTCTCATTTACAGGGAGTTGATTTTCATATGGAGTAAACTTCAGCTTAAGTCTAATCCTTCAAAACAAGTTTTTGTAGATCAATGCTACCAGCTTTTAAGAACAGCAACTAATGTGAGAGTCATATTTCCTTTCATGAAAATCATTAAAGATGAGGTAAATAGTATATCTTTATCCCTTAATTTTAAATAAGTTTAAATGACAGTTTACTGAAACTTGAATCTTTTATGATAAAATTTATTTGAAGGGAAGGAGGATTTTAAAGCCACATTCTCCATGTATTACATCTTTCCCTTCCCCCAATCTCAAATTCTCAACATGGTACTAAGGGTATACATGAGTGAAAATAACTGAAAAAAAGAGAACAACTGCCAATTTGGTGTTACTTAAAATTTAATATGGAACAACTGCATCCATAAGAAGCTATTATCTCTTCACTTAAAATTAAATGTTTGTCACTTTTAACACTGTCCTAAATCCTGTTTGTAGAATCTTAACTTATTTGCAAATGGACTTTGTATATCCATAGGTAATGCCTGCTCACTTCCACAGAAAAATATGGGGGTTCATAGTTTTAAGTCTGGTGTTCAGGTGAAAAGGAACAATGAATTTTGAGGCATTTTTGAAACCTGACAAACTTTTAAAGTATATATTTGAAGTAATAGTGAAATCCAGTACTTGTTTTTAAAAATAGTTCTAAAGGAAGTTTTTCATGGGTCACTTAAATGTGGGTACATTTCAACCTAAGACTCTTACATAGACGTGAAATTGGATCCTGCAGATCCTTTAACTTTTTCCCCTCAAATATTAACTGAACTTTGAATACAAAGATAAGGAAATAAAACTACCCTGTACTTTAGGTAGCTCCATTTAGCTGAATCTTTATGAAGGTTACTTTTAAATATATAAGAGGCATCCATTAAATAATATATTTTACTTTTTCTTATGTATTTATGCAGTTACCACTTTCATTATCACTCATAAGATGTATGACCATGTAGTATAATTACATCCTCATGATATAAAGTTAGCAACATTGCATTCAGAGAGTTTTGTAAATTTCCTATTTACTTTACTATCTGTATTCATAGTTTCATTATTAAATAGTAAAATATTATTCAAATGCACTGTCAAAGTTAACCTGTACCCCCAATTAAAAACGGAAAAAAAACACCAAAACACCAAACTATGCTATGAAATCCTTTTCAACATATGAAGTGCATCAGAATCACCTGTAAAACTTAAAAACAAAAATAAAATAAAATGTACCCATGTATATTTTTTACATAGGATTCTTATTTGTACCAAAAGTTGAAAGATTTTTGTTATAAAAAGTTTACAATATAGGTGAAGTTCATATAGTTACCATAAAGCTTTCTTATATTCACATGTCTAGTTGTCTTAAGACCGTAAAAGGAAAAATTCAAAGATGAAATAAATATTTTAAAATGTGCTTAACTATTTATACTCTATTAAAAACATCTTTACTGATTGAATAGATCATTTATACTTCAGTATGCCTCAGTGCTTTGAAAAGAGACACAATGCTGTGTGAGTTCTGAAGAATGTGACATTACAAATGACGTATCTGGAAAGGCTTCACAGAAGAAGATGCTTTAAGCTGGGTTTTGAATGGTAGAGCAGGCTAATACTAACATGTAGAGGACTTTGTAGTTTACCGAGCATTTTTTGCCTCCTTGTATTACTTGTTCTTTCACAACTGTCCTTCAGCATTAATAGGGTAGAGAAATGTAGGGAGGAGGCTAATCAAAGAGACTCCAGGAAGTTGCAGGGGTAGGGGTGGTGGTTGGAAATCCTTAAGACCTTGACTTGCATGCTGCACTGCAAGCTGGAACTTCAGTCTGTCAATGTGCTGGAATTGTTGAAGGATTTCAGGTAAGGAAGTAGCCCGTTGTCCTTTGTCATGATCTTAAAATTTTTAGACCTGAGCGACTGGATACATGATAAGACAAAAGATATAGAAAGGATAAAGTTAGGAGAAAGATAAGGAATTCTGTTTCGAATTTTGAATTTTGAATTCACTAAATCTGGAAAATCTAGGTGCAAATATCTAATAATAACAGAAATAAGAAATTTGAATTCAGAAAAGGATTCCAAGCTGAAATGATGGATATACAGGAGGAAGTTATAGTCATTAATAGAATAGATCTGATCCTGTTCACATTTACATTTATTCAAAGGTTACTATATGCCAACTTCTATGCTAATGGTGGGAGGATACTACCTGTGATTTAAGAATTCAAAGTCAGGGGGCAGGGGCATACACAGTTACAAAACAATTATGTATGTGCTTTTTATAAATAAGTATAAGCTACTCTCCGTGGAAAGAATAGGAAATGTTTAACTCTGTCCCAGGGCTGGGGCCAGAGTGAATGAGGAGAAAAACTTTCAGAGTAAAACCGATTCTCAATGAATAGGATATAGATAGGAATTTACTAGCTAGGTAAAGGGGGATTATGATGAGCAAAGTTAAGGTCTGCTTGTAGAACTATAAGTAGTTAAGCAGGGTTACACAGCATGTAAGAGACAACGAAGACATGAGGCTGGCAAGGTAGTGTTCCTGTCATCCATAGTGTACCATATGCAGGCAGTACACACACAAGCACACACTTGTAAAGACATATTATCATTGTGTCTTTTTCTATTCAAACAAGCATTTATCATTCCACATCACTAGGGCCATTATTTATCATTTGAGTTAAGGTAGATGGATAGTAAATTCCCAATGCAGTTATCCTTGAGTCATCAGTAAAAGTTTCAAAGCTTGAATAATTTTCAGATAACTTCCATGTAGGTTCTGTTATTATGATTTTTATTAGATTTGGAAGGACTGTAATTGCCCTTTTCATGTGGGCCACACTTTTACTTGGAGAGATAATATTACTTAATAAGTAATATTTTTAGTGCAGATTTATGAATTTCTACAAGCAGTTTTTTTAAAAAGTATATAGTTCTTTTTTAAACACTGTTAAATGTTAAAATTGATAAATACTTTAAATATATTTAATTTAACCTTCTGCCTCAAAATGTGAGATTGGTACCTAATACACAGGGGGCTATATTTGTAAGAAACCTTAATCACCATAAGGTTATGAACCATTTTATATTATAGTTCATAGAGATTATCAAATTTGAAAATTAAACAAACTGGAAGCTAAACTGCTATATCTTCCAGATTATTCTCAAGTTAAAAAAGATTTACTTACATATTAAAAAAGACTTAAACAAGGCTACCTGTTGAGGGAAACTGCACATTTGGAATACTGTGTTTATGCAGCCTTCATTTCAGAGTTGTATTTTAAAATGATAAAAGTATAATAATTTTTTTACAAAGGTATTTATTTAGTGATGATATTTTTCCTTTTACAGGTTGAAGAAGATGGCTTACAAATTTGTGTCGAAATATGTGGTTGTGCTCTACAACTAGATCTTCATGATGATCCCAAAACTAAGTGTTTAATTTATAAAACAATTGCACATTTTTTGCCAAATGATTTGGAGATCCTCAGGATTTGTGCACTCTCAATATTTTTTCTTGAGCGTTCCTTGGAAGCTTATCATACTGTTGAAGAGCTTTATAAACGTCCAGATGAGGAATATAACGAAGGCACAAGCAGTGTTCAAAATCGTGTTCGTTTTGAATTACTTCCAATTTTGAAAAAGGGATTGTTTTTTGATCCCGAATTCTGGAACTTTGTAATGATTAAGAAAAACTGTGTAGCATTACTGACAGATAAGTCAGCAGTTAGATTTCTAAATGAAAGTACACTGGAAAATTCTACAGGTAATCTAAAAAAGGCAGTGGAACAGCAAGGTTTAGATGAAGGGCTGGACTCTCTTACAGATCAGAGCACTGGAGAGCTTGATCCTGATGATATATCTCAAGTGCAACCTAAGAGTCACATTAATACAAAGAAAAATCTTATGGCTCTTAATGTTTCCAAAGTAGATCACAATGTCCCAAGGCATCGGTGTATGTTATGTAACAAGGAATTTCTAGGTGGTCACATTGTAAGGCATGCCCAAGCTCATCAGAAAAAGGGCAGTTTTTCATGTGTAATATGTGGTAGGAAATTTAGAAACAGAGGACTTATGCAGAAGCATTTAAAGAATCATGTTAAGAAAATACAAAGACAGCAAATTGCTGCAGCTCAACAGGAGGATCAGGAAATCCCTGCTTTGGAAGAAATAAATTGTTCTGATACTTTCATTTCATTTGAAAATGGGAATTCTGAAAATAAGAATTTGGAAATAGAGACAATTACTGCTTCCAGTGATGGAAACAAAGAAATCATCCCTGCACATGTGGCTGAATTCATTGAAATTCCCGTGAGTGTATCAGAAGATGTTATTGAAAACATGATTGAAAATGGGAGTCCTGATACTTCTTTACATAATGTCTCAGAGCCTTTGACTATATGTGAGGATGACTATGAGGAGGAAGAAGATGAAGAAGGTGATTATGAAGAAGACGATTATGACCTGAATCAAGAAACTTCAGTACTTCATAAAATCAATGGAACTGTGTGCCATCCAAAAGAAATATATGCCACAGATCAAGAAGGAAACTTCAAATGCCCTGCTCTCGGTTGTGTCAGGATATTTAAAAGAATTGGATTTCTAAATAAACACGCAAGGACTGTACATCCAACTGATTTAAACGTGCGGCAAACAGTAATGAAGTGGAGCAAAGGAAAATGCAAATTCTGTCAAAGGCAATTTGAAGATTCTCAACATTTTATAGATCACCTTAATAGACACAGCTATCCAAATGTGTACTTTTGTTTGCATTTTAATTGCAATGAGTCGTTTAAGTTACCATTCCAGCTTGCTCAGCACACAAAAAGTCACAGGATATTTCAAGCTCAGTGTAGTTTTCCAGAATGCCATGAGCTTTTTGAAGATCTTCCTCTGCTATATGAACATGAAGCTCAGCACTATTTAAGTAAAACACCAGAATCATCTACACAACCAAGTGAAACAATTGTTTGGAATGTTCTTACAGACTCAAATCCTCATCATCAGGAAAAAGACTCATCTAGTAATGAGAAACAAACTATTAGTCTGCCAGTTTCTACTAGCAAATCAAGGAAAGATTCCACAGAACCAAAGACATGTACAGAAAGTATGGAAAAGAAAACAGATGGTTTAGTTCAGAATGGAAATGAACATTCTGATGACACTGTTTCTGATATAAGCTTGATAGACCAAAAGATGCCTGACATAGAGCCAAATTCTGAAAATAATTGTAGTATTAGTGATTTAGTCAATGGACACAGTGGAATAGAGCAGACACCTTTAGTTGCGTCAGATCCTGCTTTGAAAATTGATACAAATAGAATCAGGACAGAAAATGGTTCCATTTTACCCAGTGTTGTACCACAAGAACATAATACCCTGCCAGTATCTCAGGCACCTTCCAAACCAAATCTGACGAGTGAACATACTTCATATGGCTTAATTTTAACGAAGCCATATGTCAGACCACTGCCTCCCAGTTACCTTGATGAACGGTACCTTAGTATGCCAAAACGCAGAAAATTTCTGACTGATAGAGTAGATGCCTGTTCTGATCAAGATAACGTTTGTAAAAAATCCGTGAAAAGATTAAGATGTGGCAAATGCCTGACCACCTACTGTAATGCAGAAGCACTTGAGGCTCACCTTGCACAAAAGAAATGTCAGACACTCTTTGGATTTGATTCAGATGATGAAAGTAAGTCTTCTATCTACTCGATAGGTATATCTGTAGAAATAGAAAATCCCATAGATCTTTATGAGGTTAAAGTTAACATTTGTATAGCACAGATAATAAAGCACCACCCCATACATTATTTCTTTTAATCCATACAGCCACTATGAGGTGATGTTACTACTCCTGTTTTATAGATCAAGCAACTGAAATTTCACAAGTTAAGTAATGTGCATAGGTATAGCCTATTTTCTGTGGAAGACAGAACTTGGACAGTTTTTCATACTCTTTGACATACTCATTCACTGTGTCTGAGGCATTTCTTCATTCCAAGTTTCATGTTATAAAAGTTTTAGAAACAGAGTAATTGTGATGAAAGTGCTTTTCATTTGCATGCCAGAATATAAGTCAAGTGAAGTTGGACTGCTTTTACAGAAACAAAAGTTTAACCAGAAAATAATCAAAAGACAAAATTGAGCGAAAGTCTTGCCTTTCTACTAACATCAATATTTTTTTTAATAAGAGTATAAACAGGAATCTGACTTACAGGATTCCAGTTGAACTATAAAATTTGAATTAACAGACATGTTCTGTTTTACAGGTGCCTGATAAAAATATTTCAGGAAGATCTGTCGATCAAGTAGTAGTGTGAAAAAAGCACTACAAGAAATTGCATCATCAATTTGCTATTTTCCTGATGGCCTTAATTTTCAAGCGGTCTTGGATTACTAAAGATAAAGACAAAGCACATTTTCTAGAATGAACTCAGAGAGGAGATGTGCTGGTTTAGACTCCAAAAGGGTTATTACAAAACTCCCAAAGTACCAGTTATCCAGAAAACCACATTTTTTAAAAAGCTGATGACTTAATGCAGCATGTTCAGTTTCACTTATGTGAGAATCGTGTTCAAAGAACTAGTCAAAGAAAAACCAGCTATGGCCTTACAGAAAGGGAAAAGTTAACCCATTATAAAAAGGGGGGGAGGGGTTGGTTTACAATAAACAAGTTAAAGTATTCTACAAATGAGATTTGTTTTCTTGTCATGCATAATCAGATTATGTCCTCCCTTCTCTTCAAACATGATTTAGAGAATATTGCTATTTGGTTTATTATAATTTAGAAACTGATACATGAAATAAAACTTGATTTATCACCCTGCTATCCATAAAAGATTGTAAGTTGTTCCCAGGTTGATTGATTAGACAGGACCGAGTTCCATGAATGGCATGCCAGCACTGAAAAAACAAAAACAAAAGAAAACAAAACAGCAATGCTTCACTAATAAGCTCTTGATAGAACATTTCACTTTCCATTTTTGTAATACCAGTGAATTGTATTTAAAGGCAGTAGTGTCAATTAAATAGAAAAAGTACCATCAGTAACTTTGGGGAGAGATGGGAGGAATCTAAGACCATTAAAGGCTATCTAATTCAAGGAAAACACTGAATTGCAAATAACTCAATGTGAATAATGGTATAAGCACACTGGGATATTTCTATTTGTATATAGAGTAGTGTTAGGACATTGCTTGATGATTCATAGTAAGGTCCTTTTAGACATTAATGTGAGTTATCTAAGTACAGTCCTATAAAAATAATTGGCTGTAAAAAAAATGTCAGCTAGAATCAGGTCAAGAATTCATTGGTTTTATTCAGTTAGGAGAGTTAATTCTACTATAAGCCATACTACTCACGCTTTCTTATTTATTAGTGATGAATTTGGTCTGAATAGTAATTTTTATATATAAAAGGAAATATTTACACAAAAATTTGCACAGCAAGAATACAGTTAAGATATATTGATGCTTTTATTTTCCTGGATGACCAGTGATTTTCCTAAGGAAGATTTTAACTTACTAGTCAATGAATTGTTAAAACACAAAAATATTTTTTAAGATACTCTCTCAGATATGTTCCACTTGTACATTCTCTAAAACAGGAAGCTCATAGACCTTCTTTTACCTGTAAGTCTGTTAATCTGTAGCGGAGATAAAATGAACAAAAATGCAAAGGCAAGTTCTTAAAAAATGGAGCTACTTATGTGCCATGGTCAACCAAATATTTCAATTATTCCAACTGATAATTTTGTTCAGCAGATAATTTTATTGGACCCTACTATTACAAACTTTTGGATATTAAAGCTTCTTGAAGTCACTAAGGAAGGGGACATCCTTCCACAGTAGCATCCAGACTTTATTAAATTGGGATTTCCAGGTCATGAAAGATTTCAAAAAAATTGCTCAATTTTATTAGTTTATTTATTCATTCACTACTATGCAATTGGTAGTCACGAGTCCATTTCAATCAAATTGAGGTTTTTGTTTTGTTTGTGTAGCCTACATTAGGCTGTGGAATTAATATTTAAATAACAGATAAGTAAACAGAATTCAATCAGATTTTAAAAACTTCAAAGTAAACTAAAAAAAAAAAAAAAAAAAACCCAACCAGACAAAAACAACACAACGCTTTCCGTATTTCCTAATACTAAAAATATAATGCTTGAGTTCTACTTCATTTCAGTATAAAATACATCATGTAATAAAGAGTCTGTTTGGAACTAGTTCATTTGGACAGTGAAGTGTTTTTGAAATATAATTTTCTGCTTTGTACATTTTCCAGAAGTTTAAAATTACAACTTAACATTTTATCACATTTTTAACTTATTTTTTGTAAGTTGTAATTATTGACATGAATCCATGTTCTGCACGTTATTTTCATTCACTCTGCATTTTGTACCATACCAAGATATTTTAAACATACTCCACTTGTTAATTTTGTCTTTAATTTGAGGTTTTGTTCCTACTTTTATGTTGCTAAGGGAAAATTGTTTCTGAAACAGATCAAATCATTCTATTCATAAATCAAGGAATGTTTTATAAAAATCTATTTGACCACACTGTTCTAAACCTCTTTATCTTTAATCAAATAATTGCTATTGAAAGTATGTGTACATTTCATTATGTATGTCTTATAAAGCATAAACTTACATCATTTTGCTTTTGTGGGGTGCATAAACTTCCAACAATTTTAATTTGGGATTCAGAAGAAAAGGAAGCTTTCTTACTCCTCAGATTCTTCTCTTTTACTTTGAATTCCTTCTATTTTGAGGATATGTTTATCTTACATGGACCAAGTTTCAATCCTTATTTTTTTAAATAAAAATTTCCTTCAAAACATTAAATATAAACTTTTTGCTATATTAGTAAGGTCAAGGAAAGAGCAAATATGAATTTTTGCTGCTCAGATATTACAGAAAAGAGGGATCTCCGTGGACAAGGACACTGGTACTTTGGGCTTTAGCCATATTCATTTTTTTAAACCACCAATTATATAATGAGTAGATAACTTAAAACATTGAACTTGTGATTCTTTTCAAATCACACTTGAAGGTTCAGGCGTACTCCTTTCATGTTTGGTTTAAACTGTTGTATGGATGGAAAACCTAAAAGGGATGATAGTTTTATCTTTTAATTTATTTGGTACTGTAAAACACCTTTTCAGAATGCCTAAATGCTGCATATGCATTTTGGAATTGTTAATATGTGAAAGATATTACAGATTCAGCAAGAAAGGAAATTTGTGCTTCCTTGTTGAACATTAAATTATTTTACTTTGCATTTTATAAGAGTACAAATTAAAACTGAGCCATTGAACTGCAATAATTCAACAATAGCGTCTCATTTCAAGAAATTTTTTGTACTGTATATAGACCTGTTCAATAAAACATTGTCCTTGTTGGTAATGAAGTGTTCAGTTTTATGTAGCATAATGCTTCAAAAGCATTATGGTATATAGTAAGAAATTTCTATTATGTCTTATGAGATAATGAATTATTTCAATTAATGTTCTCATATTCAGATGATTAATTTTTAAAAACATTTTAAAATAGATCTAGAAATTTACATAAAACATTTTAGACATTATTTTAACTAATGTCCACATGCAGGAATTACAAGTTGACAGAATGCTGGTTACTAAAGTTATTTTGGGTACCCTCTGCAAACTTAATAGGTAGACAAATCTCAGAACTCTGTAAATGAAAGATAGTGGATGGATTTATCTGTGTTGGTAAGTCTTCAAAGATGAAGAGCATCTGGTGGAACTCAAAAAAAAAAAAAACACTGGGAAGTCACTTTGAAATAAGGTTGTAAATATTTTCTTTTCTGAGACTTGAGGAATTCTGGAAAGCAACCAAATATTACTAAATATGCTTCCAAGAAAAACAAATGAGGTTGCTTGTCAGAGCAAATATAAGTTCCATACCAGTCTCAAGAATCAACTAATGAAAGGGTTAGAACTTTTGGCTATATAAAGATGTCAAATGGAGGCAATCCAGTATTACATAGAATTAAAACTAAAAGTGGGAGAGAGGTTCATGCCTTATTTATGAGTGCTACACACTGGAGGAGAAATGTCTCCTGTTTTACTAAATTACTAGCTATTTTGTATGTGTTCCTCCTATTTGTTAAAATAACTCAAAAGATATGAACACTGCGTTTTAGAAATCAAGGTTCAAAAACAACCTAAATAACTTGACTGAAGTCACGCAGGAGAGGTGGGATTGAAAAATCAGATGTGTCTTTTTAAAACTAATGCCATGCAGTTTTTACTCTGCATTCAGGTTTCCCTACAAGTGTAGAGTATGAGTGGCTCTAATATATGCAAATAGTGTCAGACTTGCCTGAAGATTAGTGGTTTTTGAGACAAAGGATGAAAGGTAGGAATAGGTGGCTGATGTTTCATTTTCTTCTATTAGCAGTGATTTTTACAGTGTGGTCCTGGAGCAGCGAAATTAGCATCACCTAAGAATTTGTTAGAAATGCTAGGGGCAGCCTGGGTGGCTCAGCGGTTTAGCACCACCTTCAGCCCAGGGCCTGATCCTGGAGACCCAGGATTGAGTCTCACGTCAGGCTCCCTGCATGGAGCCTGCTTCTCCCTCTGCCTGTGTCTCTGCCTCTCTCCCTCTCTCTCTGTCTCATAAATAAATAAAATCTTAAAAAAAAAAAAAAAAAAAGAAATGCTAAATTTCGACGGTGCCTTGGTGCAGTGAGCTAAGTCCGCTCAGGTCATGATCCCAGGGTTGGGCTCCCTGCTCAGAGGGGAGTCTGCTTCTCCCTCTCTTCTCTGCCTTCCCCTACCACTTATTTTTCTTGCTTGCTTTCTTTCTCTCAAGTAAATAAATAAAAACAACAGGCAAGCTTAAAGAACAAATAGCAAGGGGAACCACTGTGACTAGTTTGGAGCAAGAGACTGAAAGAATAGCAGAAAATGAAGACAGGTAAAAGGTAAGAGCCAAACTCTATACAGTGGTATATATCTACAATATCCAATACAGTAGCCACTAGCCATATATAGCTATTAAAATTTAACTGAAATTCAAATAAAACTTAAAATTCAGTTCCTTGATTGTACTAGCGATATTATAACTACATTATAACTATAATGTAATAGCTAATGTGGCTGATGGTTACTGTACTGAACAACACAGATAAAGAATATTTTCATGATCTCAAAGTGATTTTGGACAAGTGGTTCTGTATTAGTAGTTCTCAACTGGGGGGTGGTAATTTTGTTCCCTGGGGATTTGGCAATTGGGGGATATTTTTGGTAGCCACAACTGGAGGGTCGGAGGTGCTACTGGCATTTAGTGGGTAGAGGCAAGGGATGCTGTTAAACATCCTACAATGCACAGTACAGCCTCCACAACAAGGAATTATCCAGCCCAAAATGTTAAAAGTGCCTCGACTGAGAAACCCTGCTCTGGATCAATCTTGATTGCAACTCTAAACTCAGTACCCCCTCTTGCACATGCTGCTCTGGCCTCCTTTGTACACGCCAAGCACTCTGCTGCTTCTTTGGAACCTCTACTGTTGTTTCTTCCTACAACATCCCTCTGTACTTCACTCACTTCCTTCACGTCTTTCATTATTACTTAGAGAAGCCTTTCTTGATAGCCTGTATAAAATAGCAACATCTGCTTCATCCCCCTCCTTTTGATTTATTTTTCTCCATAACACTTCCTGGCACAGTTTATAGTTTCTTGCATGTTTACTGTCTGATTCCTCTTAGTAGACTGCAAGCTCCAAGGAACTTGTATTTATTCCCAACACACAGTATAATGTCTGGCAAACAAGTGTTTAATAAATACTATTTCCTCCCTTTCTAAATGAAGGAATGAATGAAAGAAAAGTTTGGGCATGCCTTCTATATAGTCCCACACCAGCATGATGAGCACTTGTCATCTGTTTATTCGCAATACTCCCAAAAGCTCCTTGAAAGGAAGGTCTAGGGGATGCCTGGATGGCTCAGTGGTTGAGCACCTGCCTTTGGCCCAGGGCGTGATCCTGCCATCCCAGGATCGAGTCCCACATCAGGATCCCTGCAGGGAGCCTGCTTCTCCCTCTGCCTGTGTCTCTGCCCCTCTCTGTGTGTCTCATGAATAAATAAAATCTTTTTTTTTTTTATAGGAAGGTTGTCATTTCTCTGAATCTTCAGTTCCTAGCATAGTAGGCACTCATTAATACTTGATGAAAAATGAAGGATTTTTATCTTTTGAGTATATGATATACCATATAACATCCACTGTCAAATTAGTATAAACATGTTTGAAAGCTTATGCTCCTTTACAGTTTATTTTATAACTGATATTTAGCTGTGGTATTTTTTTAAAACATTAAATTTGCTCACCTGGATTTGCAGATATCTACATTTCAGTTACTAGATAGCAATACCCTAATTAAATGCTAACAAATCTAAAATATGCCAAAAATGTGGAAGAGGCTAGAGGTAAGTAGAATGTGTTTAAGTCAGATTTCTTGGCAGTCTTGATCAGAGACCATTACTTTCCCTCAGGTGATTAGGAGCTGCTGCCACACTAACAGTAACAGCTAATAATGCAGCTTTCAACTAGCCTCTCACTTAAGGGAGTTAGACGCTATCTCAACAGTAGATGTGGAGGTGTAAAAAAAAAATGCACTGTACATGTCTCTTGAAACAAAAATTCCTAAATGCAGCTTTCAACTACCCTCTCACATAAGAGAGTTAGACCCTATCTCAATAGTAGGTGTGGAGGTGCAATGGAAATGCAATATTCCCTAACTCTAAGACACAGGCATTCCTTGAATGCAGCTTTCAACTAACCTTTCTCGCATAAGGGAGTTAGAACCTAGCTCAACAGTAGTAGTGGCGGTGCCATGGAAATGTGATATAGTTAGCTCTGATAAACAAGCTTTCCCAGGAACACTGGTGAGAGGGAGAAAGAGTAGAGTCCTCAACTCAACTGGTCTCGCAAACTTACCTAGATAACGTTCAAACCATCCTGAATACCTACGAATTTGACCTGAGATTTATTTTTTTTTTTTAAATTTTTATTTATTTATGATAGTCAGAGAGAGAGAAAGAGAGAGAGGCAGAGACACAGGCAGAGGGAGAAGCAGGCTCCATGCACCGGGAGCCCGACGTGGGATTCGATCCCGGGTCTCCAGGATCGCGCCCTGGGCCAAAGGCAGGCGCCCAACCGCTGCGCCACCCAGGGATCCCTTGACCTGAGATTTAAAGAGAGACCAGCTGGAACGCTACAGAGAGAAAAGTTTTCACTTCTAACAAGGTAGGAAGGCAGAAAAATAAAAAATAAATCAAGTTGGGGAGGGGAATTGAGACTAGCCGGCAAAAGTTGAGTAGCAAAAGCCTCTGGGTCATGAAAGCCCAGCCCCCGACACAGGAGAACTTTAAAAATCACCTGAGTTTTCCTTGACGGAAATGTGTTTAGCAGTGAAATTGGGCAAAAGCGCCAGAGGGGCATGAAGCAAGAAGATTCCCGGAGACGCTGTAAGACTGGGGCGCCTCAGGGTAAAGCATATCACAAATCCCGTTCCCACTTTGGTAAAGGGCTGGAGCGCCACAACCTTCTAGGGCATTTGGGAGAAGCCCGCCAGTTCCTTAGGCCTGCCCAGAGCTCGCTTTACCCTAGAACCTGGCAACGGATGGAGACGACTATACTCCATTCCCTGTGGGAGAGGCACCCCAGGGAGTGTGGGTCCAGTGGCACAGGGCCCTGGATTCCAAGGTCCCGAAGTGCACAAAGCTGGCTATCCTATGTTCCACCTGGGACAGGCGGAAGTGGAGAGGGCACAGGAAAGCAAGCACTCTCCTGCCTCTGTGCAAGCAAGCAGCGCACCTGCCCCTGCCCCAAGGAGCATCTAGGACATTGTGGACTGGGAGACTGCAGTTAATTCCTCACTGGGAGCTCCACTCCAGACCTAGAAATCAGGCTGCAGCCTTTTTTTTTTTTTTTTTTTTAAATATCTCTTCTTTTCACATTGCACCTGGGAGAGGCGGGGCCGCCAAGGGACAAAGACCTCACAGGGTAAACAGCTCCCAGGGAGCCCGGCATCCGCGGGGGGGTGGGGGGGGTGGGGACCATCTCCCTCAGGTATACACACCTGAGAGTCAGCACAGCAGGCCCCTCGCCAGAAGACCAGCTGGAAGGACAGGGGAAAAGCAAGTTCTTGACCAAGTAGCGCTGGAAAACTCCAGGACTGAGGGAGAATAGTATATAGAACTAGACGGTCCCTTTTTTCCGCCTTTTTCCATTATGACTCATTTTTATATCACACTAAACTTTCCAATATTTGCTCTCTTTTCCCACCTTAACTACATATTTTATCACCTCTTCATTTTTAATTTTCTTCCTTTTTGACTTTCATATTTCTACAATTATAGGTCTTAGATATATTTTCCACTTCTAGATTCCCTTCAACATACTCAATTTAATTTTGGGAAATATACGAGATATGGGCTTTTGTTTTGTGTTGTTTTCTCTGCCTTGTTTTGTTCTATGATAAAGGAAGTTAATGCCTTCATATATATATAATATATATATAATAATTGAAGTTCGCTTTGCCAACATATAGTATAACACCCAGTGTTCATCCCATTAAGTGCCCTGCTCAGTGCCCGTCACCCAATTATCCCAACCCCCTTGCCCACCTCCCCATCTCCAACCCTTTATTTTTTTTCCAGAGTTAGCAGTCTCTCCTGCTTTGTCTCCCTCTCTAATTTTTCCCACTCAGTTCCCCTCCTTTCCCCTATAATCCCTTTCACGGTTTCTTATATTCCCCATATGAGTAAAACCATATAATGATTATCCTTCTCCAATTGACTTATGTCCCTCAGCATAATACCCTCCAGTTCCATCCACGTCGAAGCAAATGGTGGGTATTCATCCTTTCTAATGACTAATATCCCATTGTATATATACACCACATCTTCTCTATCTGTTCATCTGTCGAAGGACACTGAGGCTTCTTCCCCAGCTTGGCTACTGTGGACATTGCTGCCATAAACATTGGGGGGGCAGTTGTCTCGGCTTTTCACTGCATCTGTATCTTTGGGGTAAATCCGCAGCAGTGCAATTGTTGGGTCATAGGGCAGCTCTATTTTTAACTCTTTGAGGAACCTCCACACAGTTTTCCAGAGTGACTGCACCAGTTCACATTCCCACCAACAGTGCAAGAGAGTTCCCCATTCTCCACATCCTCTCCAACATTTGTTGTTTCCCATCCTGTTAATTTTCACCATTCTCATTTGTGTGAGGTGGTATCTCATTGTGGTTTTGATTGTATTTTCCTGATGGCCAGTGATGCAGAGCATTTTCTCATGTGCTTGTTGGCCACATGTATTTCTTCTTTGGAGAAATGTCTGTTCATGTATTCTGCCCATTTTATGATTGGATTGTTTGTTTCTTCGGTCTTGAGTTTAATAAGTTCTTTATAGATATTGGATACAAGCCCTTTATCTGATGTGTCATTTGCAAATATCTTCTCCCATTCTGTAGATGGTCTTTTAGTTTTGTTGACTGTTTCCTTTGCTGTGCAGAAGCTTTTTAATCTTGATTAAGTCCCAATTGTTCATTTATGCTTTTGTTTCCTTTGCCTTCATACATGTATCTTGCAAGAAGTTGCTGTGGCCAAGTTCAAAAAGGGTGTTGCCTGTGTTCTCCTCAATGATTTTATGGATTCACATCTCACATTTTGGTCTTTCATCCATTTTGAGTTTATCTTTGTGTCTGGTGTAAGACAATGGCCTAGTTTCATTCTTCTGCACGTGGATGTCCAATTTTCCCAGCACCGTTTATGGAAGAGACTGTCCTTTTTCCAGTGGATAGTCTTTCCTGCTTTGTCGAATATTAGTTGACCATAGAGTTGAGGGCCCATTTCTGGGTTTCCTATTCTGTTCCATGGATCTATGTGTCTGTTTTTGTGCCAGATGTTTTGTGTCTAGGTCTTGATGATCACAGCTTTGTAGTACAACTTGAAATCCGGCATTGTGATGCCCCCAGCTCTGGTTTTCTTTTCCAATATTCCCCTGGCTATTCAGAGTCTTTTCTGATTCCACAAAAAATCTTAAGATTATTGGTTCCAACTCTGTGAAGAAACTCCATGATATTTTGATAGGGATTGCATTGAATGTGTAAATTGCCCAGGGTAGCATAGACATTTTCACAATATTTATTCTTCCAATCCATGAGCATGGAGTATTTTTCCATCTTTTTGTATCTTCCTCGGTTTCTTTCAGAAGTGTTCTCTAGTTTTTAGGGTAGTTTTACCGCTTTGGCTAGGTTTATTCCTAGGTATGTTAGGATTTTGGGTGCAATTGTAAGTGGGACTGACTCATTAATTTCTCTTACTTCAGTCTCATTGTGAGTGTATAGAAATGCCACTGATTTCTGGGCATTGATTTTGTACCCTGCAACACTGCTGAATTGCTGTATGAGTTCTAGCAATCTTGGGGTGGAGTCTTTTGGGTTTTCTAGGTACAGATTCATGTCATATGCAAAGAGGGAGAGTTTGACTTCTTCTTTGCTGATTTGAACGCCTTTTATTTCTTCTTGTTGTCTGATTGCTGAGGCTAGGACTTCTAGTACTATGTTGAATAGCAGTGGTGAGAGTGGACATCCCTGTCGTGTTCCTGATCTTAGGGGAAAGGCTCCCAGTGTTTCCCCATGGAGAATGATATTGGCTGTGGGCTTTTCGTAGGTGGCTTTTAAGGTGCTGAGGAATGTTCCCTCTACCCCTACACTATGAAGAGTTTTGATCAAAAATGGATGCTGTATTTTGTCAAATGTTTTCTCTGCATCTATTGAAAGGATCATATGGTTCTCATTTTTTCTCTTGCTGATATGATCAATCACATTGATTGTTTTACGAGTGTGGAACCAGCCTTGCATCCCGGGGATAAATCCCACTTGGTCATGGTGAATAATCTTCTTAATGTGTTGTTGGATCCTATTGGCTAGTATCTTGTTGAGAATTTTTGCATCTGTGTTCATCAGGGATATTGGTTTATAATTCTCGTTTTTGGTGGGGTCTTTGGTTTTGTAAAAAGATGATGTTGGCCTCATAGAACGAGTTTGGAAGTACTCCATCTCTTTCTATCTTTCCGAACAGCTTTAGTAGAATAGGTATGGTTTCTTCTTTAAACGTTTGATAGAATTCCCCTGGGAAGCCATCTGGCCCTGGACTTTTGCGTCTTGGGAGGTTTTTGATGACTGCTTCAATTTCCTCCCTGGTTATTGGCCTGCTCAGGTTTTCTATTTCTTCCTGTTCCAGTTTTGGTCATTTGTGGTTTTCGAGAAATGCGTCCATTTCTTCTAGATTGCCCAATTTATTGGCACATAGCTGCTCATAATCAGTTTTTAAGATCATTTGTATTTCCTTGGTATTGGAGGTGAACTCTCCTTTCTCATTCATGCTTTTATTAATTTGAGTCTTCTCTCTCTTCTTTTTAATAAGGATGGCTAATGGTTTATCTATCTTATTAATTCTTTCAAAGAACCAACTCCTGGTTTTGTTGATCTGTTCCACAGTTCTTCTGGTCTCTATTTCATTGAGTTCTACTTGAATCTTTATTAACTCTCTTCTTCTGCTAGGTGTCGGATCTATTTTCTGTTTTTTCTCTAGCTCCTTTAGGTGCAAGGTTAGCTTTTGTATTTGAGTTCTTTCCAGTTTTTGGATGGATACTTGTATTGCGATGTATTTCCCCCTCAGGACTGCTTTTGCTATAACCCAAAGATTTTGAATGGTTGTATCTTCATTCTCATCAGTTTCTATGAATCTTTTTAATCCTTCTATAATTTCCTGGTTGACCCTTTCATCTTTTAGCAGGATGGTGCTTAACCTCCACGTGTTTGAAATCCTTCCAAACTTCTTCTTGTGTTTAGTTCTAGTTTCAAAGCATTGTGGTCTGAAAATATGCAGGGGACAATCCCAATCTTTTGGTATCGGTTGAAACCTGATTTGTAACCCAGTATGTGGCTTATTCTGGAGAAAGTTCCATGTGCACTTGAGAAGAATGTGTATTCAGTTGCATTTGGATGTAAAGTTCTGTAAATATCTGTGAAATCCATCTTGTCCAGTGTATCATCTAAAGCTCTTGTTTCTTTGGAGATGTTGTGCTTAGAATATCTGTCTATTGTAGAAAGCGCTGTGTTCAAGTCACCAAGTATAAATGTATTAGTATCTAAGTATGTCTTTACTTTGGTTGTTAACTGATTGATATACTTGGCAGCTCCCACATTAGGGGCATAAATATTCATGATTGGTAGGTCCTCTTGTTGGATAGATCCTTTAAGTATGATAGAGTGTCCCTCTTCATCTCTTGCTACAGTCTTTGGGATAAACTTTAATCTATCTTATATGAAGATTGCTACCCCTGCTTTCTTTTGAGGACCATTTGAATGATAAATGGTTCTTCACCCTTTCATTTTCAGGCTGGAGGTGTCCTTAGGTCTAAAATGAGTCTCTTGTAGACAGCAAATAGATGGGTCTTGCTTTTTTAACAATTTTTTTAAATTTTTATTTATTATTTATGATAGTCACACAGAGAGAGAGAGAGAGAGAGGCAGAGACACAGGCAGAGGGAGAAGCAGGCTCCATGCACCGGGAGCCCGACGTGGGATTCAATCCCGGGTCTCCAGGATCGCGCCCTGGGCCAAAGGCAGGCGCTAAACCGCTGCGCCACCCAGGGATCCCACCCTGCGCCTTTTGATGGGGTCATTAAGCCCATTCACGTTGAGTTACTATTGAAAGATATGAATTTACTGTCATCATGATACCTATTTAGTCCCTGTTTTTGTGGATTGTTTCCTTGGTCTTCCTCTTTCTTTTACAAAGTCCCCTTAATATTTCTTGCAGAGCTGGTTTGGTGGTCACATATTCTTTCAGTTTCTATCTTGGAAGCTCTTTATCTCTCCTTCTATCCTGAATGAGAGCCTTGCTGGCTAAAGTATTCTTGGCTGCAGGCTCTTCTCATTTAGGACCCTGAATATATCCTGCCAGCCCTTTCTGGCCTGCCAGGTCTCTGTGGAGAGGTCTGCTCTTAACCTAATACTTCTCCCCATAAAGGTCAGGGATCTCTTGTCTCTTGCTGCTTTAAGGATCTTCCCTTTATCTTTGGAATTTGCAAGTTTCTTAAATGTTGAAGTGTTGAATGGTTTTTATTGATTTTAGCAGGGGAACTCTCTACGTCCTGGATTTGAATGCCTGTTTTCCTTCCCAAGGTAGGGAAGTTCTCAGCTATGATTTGTTCAAATACTTTCTGGCCCTCTGGCCCTTTCGGCACCCCCTGGAACCCCAATTAAACGTAGATTTTTCCTTCTGAGGCTGTCATTTATTTCCCTTAACCTATCCTCATGATCTTTTAATTGTTTTTCTTTTTCTTCAGCTTCCTTCCTTGCTATCAACTTGTATTCTATGTCACTCACTCATTCTTCTACCTGATTAACCCTCGTCATAGCACCTCCAGTTTGGATTGCATCTCATTTAATTGATTTTTAATTTTTGCCTGATTAGATCTAAATTCTGCAGTCATGAATTCTCTTGAATCCTTTATGCTTTTTTCTAGAGCCACCAGTAGCTTTATAATTGTGCTTCTGAATTGGCTTTCTTTTTTTTTTTTTATTTATTTATTTTTATTGGTGTTCAATTTACTAACATACAGAATAACACCCAGTGCCCGTCACCCATTCACTCCCACCCCCCGCCCTCCTCCCCTTCTACCACCCCTAGTTCGTTTCCCAGAGTTAGCAGTCTTTATGTTCTGTCTCCCTTTCTGATATTTCCCACACATTTCTTCTCCCTTCCCTTATTTTCCCTTTATATTCGGGGGAGGGAGGGCGGGTGGAGGGCTCAGGAGGACCGGGGGCAGGAAAGATCCGCCGGGCCCCCAGCATGGCTGGACCTGCTGCAGGGTTGAATCCTCCTGGCGACTGCATGGACCCCACCCGTTTACCTCTTAACGGTTTCACGCCCTCTTGAACTCTCTCTTCAAAGTTCTTTTCAAATTTCCCTTACGGTACTTGTTGACTATCGGTCTCGTGCCGGTATTTAGCCTTAGGTGGAGTTTACCACCCGCTTTGGGCTGCATTCCCAAGCAATCCGACTCCCGGAAGACCCTGGCCCGGCGGCGCAGGCGGGGGGGGGGGGGGGGGGCGGGGCCTGCCGCCACTACCGGCCTCACACTGTCCCCAGGCTGGGCCTTGATCAGAAGGACTTGGGCCCCCCACGAGCGGCGCCGGGGAGTGGGTCTCGCCCCACTGTGGGGATTCGGCGCTTGGCTCCTGAATTGGCTTTCTGACATTGAATTGTAATCCAAATTTTGCAACTCTGTGAGAGAGAGTACTATTTCTGATTCTTTGTGGTGAGTTTTTCCGTCTAGTCATTTTGCTCAGTGCAGAGTGGCCAAAAACAAGTTGTACTGGAAAAAGGAGAAAAAGAGAGAAAAGAAAAACAAGGGGGGGTGGGACAAGCAGAAAACAAAAAACAAGGGGGAGTATCCTCTGATTCTATACACTGTGAACCCCCGACTTCCCCTGGAACTTTCCAGCGCTGCTTGGTCAATAACTTGCTTTTCCCCTGTCCTTCTAGCTGGTCTTCTGGAGGAGGGGCCTGCTGTGCTGATTCTCAGGTGTGTGCACCTGGGGGAGCTGCCCAGCCCCCTGCCAGGTGCACAGCTCAGTGGGATCTGTTTATCCTGTGAGGCCCCTGCTCAGTCCCAGGCACAAGGTGACACCAGGAGGAACAACAACAGTGACGGTGGCCGGCTCTCCAGCTCTGGAGTCAGCTCTGGCAGTAATTACCGTAGCTCCCAGTCCCCAGGGGCCTGGATGCTCGGGGGGCGGGGGGCCATTGATCTGTACAGCTTGGGGCCGCCCGGCGGCAGGAGTCTCCTTGCTGCCCTGTGTCCTCCCGGCCTCCGCCTGTCCTGAAGGGAGCTCTGGATCTTGGGCTGTGTCCCCTGGCACCCTGGGCTCTGGGACCTGCGCCGCTGGAATCGCGCTCCGGGGGCCACGCAGCCCCCACTGCGTGGAGCTGCCTACGGAGCGGCTGCCTGAGCTACTCCCGGGGCCCCACCAGGCGCGGCTCCAGGCCTTTAGGGAGCTCAGCCTGCGGGGTGTGGCCGCTCTCCCCAAGGTGCGGTTCCTCTGTTAGTGCCCCTGGGAGTCTGAGGGCATCCCTGCCCCTCCTGGGATCCTGCCCGAGTTCCCTGTGAGTGCCTTTCTGTCCGGGAAGATTGGTAAAGTTTCTGCTTCTCCAGGATTGGGCTTTCCTGTCCTGGGGGCACTCGCCGTCCCTCTTAGCCCAGCTCCTCATGGGGGCTCCTCCCCCTTGGATGCTTTTTTATTTCTTTATTTTTTTCCGTCTTCCTACCTTGATAGAAGCACGAACACTTCTCACTGTAGCATTCCATTTGTTCTCTCTTTAAATCTCAGGCCGAATTCGTAGGTTTTCAGGATGATTTGAACATTATATAGGTAAGTTGGTGGGGACAGGTGACTTGGGGACCCTACTCTTCTGCCATCTTGCCTTGCCTCTCACCTGAGATTAAAACAAAAACAAAACAAAACAAAAACCTCAGACGCAGGCAGGGTGAATGCAGGGTTCCGACAGAAACTGCGGAGACAAGAGGGCTTGATGGCTCTTCTGTGAAGGCTCACTGCAGACTGGGGGGTGGGATATTCAGTCCCAGGGCCAGAGAACCCGGCAGTCCCACACTCATCCCACCCATTAGCGTTGAGTCTTGGGGGATCAGCACAGCACCACCTGGTGGAGGTCAGAGGTGCTTATGCCGAGCCCGCCTCTGAGCCCTGCAGGTGCATCTCCACTAGGGCAAGATGCACACCTGACAATCAGCGCCACGGGCCCCTCCCCCAGAAGACTCGCACAGACAACTCACTCCCACCAAGTGTACGGACCACAGAGGGCTGCAAAGCTTCAGCTCTGTGGGGAAAGTAAGATCGAGCTTCCTTTGTACTTTATTCTTTATTTCTTTATTATTTTTCATTTATTTTCTTCAATCCTTTTTATTAATTGTTTAATTTTAATTTTTATGTATATACTTTATGTCTTTGTTTACTTTCATTGTACTTTACTTTTTTTCTTATTTCGGGATTTAGATCCTTTTAGCAAGCAGGCCAAAACACACCCAGGATCTAGTTTTGGGGTTTTTTTGTTATTGTTATTTTTCTTATATTTTCTTTGCCTTTCTTCTTTCTTTTCTGGACAAAATAATCAGATGGAGAAATTCATCCCCGAAAAAAAACATGAGGTAGTACTCACAGGTAGGGAGTTAATCAATACAGATATAAGTAAGTGTCTGAACTAGAATTTAAAGCAATGATTATAAGGATAGTAGCTGGGCTGGAAAAGAGCAGAGAAGACACTAGAGAATCCCTTGCTGTAGAGATAAATAATTAAAATCTAGTCAGGCCAATATTAAAAATACTATAACTGAGATGAAGTCTCAAGTGGAAGCCATAAAAACAAGAAATGAAATGGACCAGAGAGGCAGACTTAGGAAACTCAGCAACTTATTGAAACATATCATATAAACAACATATCATATAAAACATCATATAACACTCATATCATAGGAGTCCCAGAAGAAATGGGGGGGCAGAAGTTTTATTTGAACAAATTATGTAAACTTCTCTAAGAAGGACACAAACACCGAAACCAAGAGCACAGGAAGCTCCCACTAAATTCAACAAAAGCTGACCATCATCAAGGCACATCATAGTCAAATTTACAAAATATACAGACAAGGAAAGAATCCTGAAAGTGGCTGGGGCGGGGGTTGGGGGAAGTTCTAACTACAAGGGAAGATGAATTAGGTTCACAGCAGATCTGTCCACAGAAATTTGACAGGCCAGAAAGGAGTGGAAGGAAATATTCCATATGCTGAATGGGAAAAATATGAAGTCTTTATCTAGCAATGCTATCATTCACGATAGGAGTAGAGATAATTTTCTGTACAGGTTAAAATAATGGAGTTCATGACCACTAAACCAGTCTGGCAAGAAATTTTAAGGGGGACTCTTTTAGTGGAGAAAAGAAGAGACCAAAAGCAACAAAGAGTAGAAAGGACCAGAGAACATCACCAGAAACACCAACTCTACTGGTAACACAAAGACACTAAATTCATATCTTTCAATAATCACTCTGAATGTATATGGACTAAATGCTCCAATCAAAAGATACAGGGTATCAGAGTGGCTTAAAAAACAAGATCTGGAATGCCTGCATGGCTCAGTCTGCCTTTAGCTCATGGCATGATCCTGGAGTCTGGGATCAATTGGGCTCCTTATGGGGAGCCTGCTTCTCCCTCTGCCTATCTCTCTCTCTCTCTCTCATAAATAAAGAAAATCTTTTTAAAAAGATCCATCTATATGCTACCTACAAGAGACTCACTGTACACCTACAGACATCTGCAGATTGAAAGGGGATGGAAAATCATCTATCATGCTAATGGACATCAAAGAAATCTGGAGGAGCCACACTTGACAAACTAGATTTTAAACCAAACATTGGGGACACCTGGGTGGATCAGTGGTTGTGTGTCTGCCTTCAGCTCAGGGTGTGGTCCCAGGGTCCTCGGATCAAGTCTCACATCGGCTCCCCTTGAGGAGCCTGCTTCTCCCTCTGCCTATGTTTCTGCCTCTGCTTCTATCTGTGGATCTCTCATGAACAAATAAATAACATCTTTTTTAAAAAGAGAAAGAACAAATACTGTAATGAGCAATGAAGAAGGACATTATTTCATAATTAAGGAGACTATCCATCAAGAAGATCAAACAATTGTAAATATTTATGCCAACATGGGAGTCCCTAAATATATAAATCAATTAACAACAAACATACAGAAACTCACTGATAATAATATAATAACAGGGGGTTTTAACACCCACTCACACCCAGTGAAAGATCATCTAAGCAGAAAATCAACAGGGAAACAATGGTTTTGATTGACACCCTGGACCAGAAGGACTCAACAAATATATTAAGAATATTTCATCCTAAAGCAGCAGAATACACATTCTTTTCAAGTGCACATGGGACATTCTCCAGAACAGATTACAAAATGGGCAACCAACTGGCCAACAGGTACGAGAAGACTAAGAACATACCATGTACATTTTCAAACCACAATACTATGAAACTTAAAGTCAGCTGCAAGAAAAAAATTTAAAGGACCACAAATACATGGAGATTAAAGAATATCCTACCAGAGAATGAATGGGGCAACCAGGAAATTAAAGAAGAAATTTAAAAAATATATGGAAACAAATGAAAATGAAAATGTGTTTGTTCAAACCTCTGGGATGTAGCAAAGGCAGTCCTAAGAGGGAAGTACATAGTAATACAGAAGAACAAGAAACAAGAAAAGTTTCCAATACACAACCTAACCCTACACCTAAAGGAGCAAGAAAAGGAACGGCAAGCAAAGCCTAAAGCCTGCAGAAGAAGGGAAGTAATAAGGATTAGAGCAGAAATAAATGATACAGAAACAACAAAACAGTAGAATGGAATAATGAAACTAAGAGCTGGTTCTTCAAAATAATTAATAAAATTGATAAAAACCCTAGCCAGACTTATCAAAAAGAGAAAGGGCCCAAATAAATAAATTCACAAACAGAAGAGATCAGTATCAACACCACAAAAATAAAATAGCTATAAAAGAACACTATGAAAAAGTATGTGCCAACAAACTGGGAGACCTGGAAGAAATGGACAAATCTCAAAAAATGTACAAACTACCAAAACTAAAACAGGGAGAAATTGAAAATGTGAACAGACTCATAACTAGCAAAGAAACTTATTTAGCAATAAAAATCCTCACAACAGGGCACCTGGGTGGCTCAGAAGTTGAGCATCTGCCTTCAGCTCTCATCGTGATCTGGGGTCCTACGATTGAGTCCTGCATCGGGCTCCCCTCAGGGAGTCTGCTTCTCCCTCTGTCTCTGCCTCTCTCTCTCTCTCAAAGTGTGTCTCATGAATATATAAATAAGATCTTTAAAAAAAATACCCTCTACCAACAAATGGAAGTCCAGGGCTGGATAGCTTCCCAGGCCAATTCTACTGGACATTTAAAGAAGAGTTAATATGTATCCTTTTCAAACGTTTCAAAAAAAATAGAGATGGAAGGAAAACTTCCAAACTTGTTCTATGAGGCCAGCATTACCTTGATCCCAAATCCAGACAAGGACCCCACTTTTTACAGACCAATACCTCTAATGAACATGGATGCAAAAATTCTCAGTAAAATACTAGCAAATAAAATTCAGCAGTACATTAAAAAAATTATTCATCACAATCTAGTGGGATTTATAACTGGATTTCAAGGGTAGTTCAACATTCACAAATCAATCAATGTGATATGCCACATTAATAAAAGAAAAGATAAGAACCATATGATCTGTCAATAGATGCAGAAAAAGCATTCAACAAAATACACCATCCTTTCTTGAAAAAAAAAAAAGCCCTCTCAGCAAGGTAGGGATAGAAAGAACATACCTCAGCATCAAAAAGGCCATATACCAAAGATCCACAGCCAATATCATGCTCAGTAGGGAAAAACTGAGAGTCTTTCCCCTACACTCAGAAACAAGACAAGGATGTCCACTCTAACCATTCCGATTTAACATAGTACTAGAAGTCTTGGCCTCAGTAACCAGACAACAAAAAGAAATAAAAGGGATCCAAATAGGCAAGGAAGAAGTCAAACTTTTACTATTTGCAGATCATATGATACTCTATGTAGAAAACCCAAAAGACTACACAAAAAAATATTGCTAGAAGTCAAACACGAATTTTGAAGAGTTGTAGGATATAAAATTAATGTGCAGAAATATGTTGCATTTCTATGTAACAATAATGAGACAGCAGAACGAAAAATTATGGAATCAATCCCATTTATACTAGCACCAAAAACAATAAGACATGTAGGATTAAGCCTAACCAAAGAGGTGAATAATCTGTACAGTAAATACTATAAAACATTGATGAAAGAAATTGAAGATGACACAAACAAAATGGAAAGATATTTAGCGCTCATGGATTAGACCAAATATTGTTTAAAAGGCTATACTACTCAAAGCAATCTACACATTTAATGCAATCCCTATCAACATAGCAATAGCATTTTTCACAGAGCTGGAACAAATAATCCTAAAATATGTATGGAACCATGAAAGACTGAAAATAGCCAAAGCAGTGTTGAAAAAGAAAACCAAATCTGGGGGCATCACAATTTCAGACTTCCAGTTATGTCACAGAACTCTAGTGATCAGAAGAGTATGGTGCAGGCACAAGAAGTAGACATGTAGATCAATAGAACAGAATGGAAAACTGAAATGAGATATGAACCGATAACTCTATGTTCAATTACTCCCCAACAAAACAGGAAAGACTATCCAATGATTAAAAGATAGTCTCTTCAGCAAATGGTGTTGGGAAAACTAGACAGCCACATGCAGAAGAATGAAATTGGACCACTTTCTTACACCATATATACAAAATAAATTCAAAATGGATTAAAGACCTGAATGTGAGACCCAAAACCAGAGTTTTCTTCTAAAAAGAAGAAAAGATAGGCAGTAATGTCTTTGACTTGACCATAGGATCTTCTTTCTAGATATGCCTCTGAGGCAAGGGAAGCAAAAGCAAAAATAAACTATTGGGACTTCATCAAGATAAAAAGGTTCTGCACAGTGAAGGAAACAATCAAAGCTAAAAGGCAACATTCAAAATGAGAGAAGATATTTGTAAATGACAAATCCAATAAAGAGGTATTATCCAAAATATAAATTTCAACATCCAAAATGCAAATTATCCAATTGAAAATGGCAGAAGACATGAATGGACATTGTCTCTAACAAGACATCCAGATGGCCACCAGACACATGGAAAGACACTCAACATCACCCATTATCAGGGAAATGCAAATAAAAACCACAATGAGCATAATACCCTCCAGTTCCATCCATGTCGAAGCAAATGGTGGGTATTTGTCGTTTCTAATGGCTGAAGAATATTCCGTTGTATACATAAACCACATCTTCTTTATCCATTCATCTTTCGATGGACACCGTATTATGCTGAGTGAAATAAGTCAATTGGAGAAGGACAAACATTATATGGTCTCATTCATTTGGGGAATATAAAAAATAGTGAAATGGAATAAAGGGGAAAGGAGAAAAAATGAGTGGGAAATATCATAAAGGGAGACAGAACATGAAAGACTCCTAACTCTGGGAAACGAACTAGGGGTGGTGAAAGGGGAGGTTGGCAGGGGGTGGGAGTTACTGGGTGACGGGCACTGAAGTAAGCACTTGATGGGATGAGCACTGGGTGTTATTCTATATGTTGGCAAATTGAACACCAATAAAAATAAATTTAAAAAAATACAATGAGATATCACCTGACACCTGTCATAATGGCTAAAATTAACAATGCAAGAAACAACAGGTATTGGTGAGGATGGTGAGAAAGGGGAACCCTCTTACCCTTCTGGTGGGAATGCAAACAGCAGTGGGTGCAGCCACTGTGAAAAGCAGTATGGAGGTTCCTCAAGAAGTTAATAATAGAACTACCCTATGATTCAGGAATTGCACAATTGGTATTTACCCAGAGGATACAAAAGTACAGATTTGAAGGGATACATACACCCCAATGTTTATAGCAGCATTATCAACAATAGCCAAACTATGGAAACAGCCAAGTTATCCATCAACAGATGAATAGATAAATGAGATGTGGTAAATATACACGCTGGCATATCACTCAATTATCAGAAAGGATGAAATGATGCCATTTACAACCTAAAAAGAATTATGCTAACTGAAATGAGTCAGTCAGAGAAAGACAAACACCATACAATTGCATTCATATGTGGATCTTAAGAAACCAAACAAACTGGCAAAGGGTAGGGGGAATGAGAGAAGCAAACCAAGAAACACACTCTTAACTATAGAGAATAAACTAATAAAAACCTGAGGAAGGTGAGGGGGGAATGGGGAAAACAGGAGATGGGGATGAAGGAGGGCACCTGTGATGAGTACCAGGCACTGTATCCAAGTGCTGAATCACTATGTTGTACAACTGAAACTAATATTATACTGTGTTAACAAACAAGAATTTAAATAAAACTTTAAGAATAACAACTGTTAGTATTGATGACAAAGGTACACACATACAGATAAAAAGAGAAAGTAAATTGAATATCCATATAAAGAGTACTTAGAGCCATAAATCCCCCCCTTATCTCAGCTCTGGAGATGCCTGCAATGTCTATTCTCACCCTAGCAGAGGCCTGGAGTGGGATTATCTGGAGAAACCTCTGAATTGGTGGAGCCAGGGCCATCCTCAAAACAATAACCAGAATATAGTGCTTAAAACTAACCCACTGAAGATACTAGGAGTCCCAGATGCCAGGCACATGCCGAGACACAAAGTCACACTCTACACAAATAATAACCCTAAACTTAATCCTAACCTTAACCTAACCATAATACTAGATGTATCACTAACAGAAAATCAAACACAAACCACAAGCTCCTAAGACATACAACTGACCCAAATGCCAACCCTAACCCTGACCCTGAGCTTGACCCTAAGTGTAAACCAAATCCTAACCCTGACCTGACCCTAACCCTGACCCTGATCCTAACCCTGACCCTGACCCTTACCCTAACCATTACCCTAACCCTAACCCAAACCATGACCCTCACCCTGACCTTGACCAAAACTTAACCCTAACCCTAACCATGACCCTGACCTTAACCCTTAACCACCACCCTAACCACTAACCCTGACCCTGACCCTAGAGCACTAGTATCTAAGAGTTAACAATATCAGTTTGTCACTGTGTCGCCACATGAAAATTTTAGAAAGGTTCTAAATCATTCTGGTGTTAGGCTAATTGCAAGCTGCAGGCCAGGAAAGATTCTTTCAGTGTTTAAACACCTGGCTGTGAGGCTAGCTTCTAATGTCCCTCAGGTGTGAGTGCTTCTTGAAGGGTTCATCTGAGAAGGCTGGTTTCTTCTCTTTTTTTTTTTTTTAAGATTTTATTTATTCATGAGAGACCCAGAGAGAGGCAGAGACACAGACAGAGGGAGAAGCAGGCTTCATGCAGGGATCCTGATGTGGGACTTGATTCTGGGACTCCAGGATCATGCCCTGGGCCGAAAGCAGTTGCTAAACCGCTGAGCTACCCAGGGATCTCAAGAAGACTGGTTTCAAAGTGAAGAAGTGAAGCAGACCACCTTTCCACTGCCAGGAAGCAACCCTTGAAGAGGGGTCTACCTTCTTTTTGAAGAGGCTAGTGGAAACCTACATTCAATTATCTGTGGCTTCCCAGAGGCCCTCCAGCCCATATTTACCAGTCCTCCAAAACTGCTGTAGATATAGTTTTAAACTTCCTTAATCGAGAAGCTAGCCAGCTAGGAATGCCTGAGTCACAGAATTAATGCCAAGTCATTTCCAATGAGCCTCCACAGCTGCTGGGGAGGTAAGGTCTAAATCGCCTATAAGAGAGGGCTAGTGCAGAGCTTCCCTCAGGGAAAGCTTTGTCCTCAGATAAAAGTAGACTGCTTTCCCTTTGTGGTTTCAACACAGCTGAGGACACTAGGTTTCAACTCCCTGATGTGAGAAGCTAGTTAGAAGGTGCATTCTAGAAAGGCTTGTCTCCAAGTGTGTTTTTCAGTGCATTTTAGTTCCCCTCCAAACACACTGTGTAGCTGCTAACCCCTAAATTGAGTGGCGAGTGGAAAGCTGCCTCCAAAGGGCACTCGCACCCAGGGTACTGGACAGCAAGTTCCATTGGGCCTCCAGTCCATTACTGAGCCAAGGCTAAACCTCCCTAAAGACAAAGGCTAGATAAAATTTCCTTCATACAACGCTGTGTCACAGAGTTCCTATATCTCCTTGTACCTGCATCTCCACACCAACATTTGAGAGAAGTTCTAACTCACCCTGGTGTTAGACTAGTTGCAAGCTGTAGGCCAGGAAAGCTTTTCCTAAGTGTTAACCTGGCTTTTCCACTGTGCCAACACACCAGTGTGTGGGGTTAGCTGTTAAGCTCCCTCAGGGTGAGTGCTTATTGAAGGGTACCTCTGGGAAGGCTTGGCTTTCTTCCTTTTTTTTTAAGGGTTTGGCTCTCAAAGTGAAGCAGTCATATGCTGCCCATATGCAACCCTGTGGAGAGGGCTCTACCTTCTTTTTGAAGATGCTAGTTAAAACCTGCATTCAGGGAACTGTGGTGTTCCAGAGGCACCCCAGCACATATGTACCACACCTCCAAATCTGCTGTTGAGATAGCTTCGAACTGCCTTGATGTAGGGGTTAGCCAGCTAGGAAGCCCTGAGTTTCTTTTTTTTAAAGATTTTATTTATTTATTCATGAGAGACAGAGAGAGAGGAGAAAGAAATAGGCAGAGACATAGACAGAGGGATAAGCAGGCTCCATGCAGGGATCCTGAAGTGGGACTTGATCCTGGGACTCCAGGCTGACGCTAAACCACTGAGCCACCCAGGATCAATCTTGAGTTTCTAATTATGGCCAGTTCATTGCCACTGATCCTTCACAGCTGCTGTGGGGGTAGAGTCTATCTCACCTATGTGAGAGGTCTAGTGCACAGCATCCCTCTCTGATAAGGGTGATGAGGATAAGATTTATCCTCAGAGATAAGTAGCCTGCTTTCCCTTTGCACCATCACCACTGCTGAGACATATAATTTAAACTCTCTGATGTGAAAAGCTTATCAGAGGGGCATTCCAGGAAGGCCTATATCCCCTAGTGGTGGACAGCGCCTTACATGGCCCCTCCAAACTTACTAAGGAGCTGGGTTCAAAAAACACTCATTGAGAGGCCAGTGGATAGATGACATTAAAGTAAGCTTATGCTTTGGGTCCAATACAGTCAGTTCCATTGCATATCAAGGCTAATGTGGGACTAGAGCCTACCACCCACCTGGGAGGGGCTAACTGAAAGTTTCACTCAAGGAACACTAGTTCTTCAGTGTTCAGGAGGTCTCAAGGAATATGCACCTCCACAACCACTGAAGAGAGGTTGTGCTAACTCACCCCAGTGACAGTTTCAAGCTAGGAAAGCTGCTTTCTCATTGAAAAGTACCTGGCCTCTGCCCTTGCTCCTCCCCCACCAAGGTTGGCCTAGCTGCTAACCTTCCTCAGATGTGAGGGCTGGCATGTTGAAAGGTTCCCTCCAGAAGGGTCTGATTCTCACACTGAAGCCCACAGACTTGCCAGTGCCCAGGCTCCTCTGTCTGCTGGGCTGAGAGGTTTGACTTTCCTCACAGAAGGGGCCAGTGGAGAGCTGTAACTCTTCATCATGTTAGTGTCACCAATTGGCCATGGGCTTTTAAGGGTTTCATTTCTGAGCCTCTCTCTTGGCCTTCTTCTCACCTGTGTAAATCCTTGATCCCACTTCACAGCATCCACTCACCCCAGGATGAAAACTGTTCCCTGTAAATCCTACATCCTGAACACTATGGAAGCTATGGATGAGACGCCCACAAGAGAGAAATCAATTAAGTCGCGTGACTTGGAAGGCTGGCCGTTTAACAGGTTAAAAGCATTGACTGAACATCAGAAACTTGAAAAGAAAGGTTTTCTTTCAAGGGAATACTTTCTCAGTTGGCTAAACTATGTGCATTCCTGGTATTTCCTCCATCTGGAGGGCAACTGAACAGAATGCTTCTCAGGGGGAGAAAGGTCACAGGTGAAGACTTCACGTTTTTTTTCAAGGACACATATTTCAGGGCCCCTGGCTGTGGTTCTGTTGGTCGGCAGAGCATGTGTCTCCACACGTGATCGGTCTGCCTCCTGAGTGCTAGCACGTCAGATGGGTGTAGAGATGGCCTTGGCAAACTAGACAGGCAGAGGATTAGGGATGCTATGGCCCTCCACTTTTGCCTCCTCTGGGTCCCCTGGGACTGATTCCAGGGAGTGGGATGGCTGGGTCCTCCAGTAATAGCATGTGCAGCTTGCAAAGGCATTGCCCCTCTCCAGGGCATTTCTTGAATTGGCGGCCGAGAGTGGGGCAGCACCCCGAAGGAAGCAAAGAAGGCCACAAAGGAGGTCAAATCCAGAGACACTGGAAAGGACGGCATTCCAGAGGCAGCACCTTGACCTCCACCCTCTCAGCGTCTGGGGCCTGACTCCAAGGATGACCTTGACATCACTCCTATGAATGGGGTGGAGATGAGCAGACGAGTTTGTACCTGACAAGCTTCACCTGGCAGAGGCCTCCTGAGAAAAGACCCCAAAGAGTGGCAAACCCTACATGTTTGTCTATTGGTTTGAACAAGGAGAAGAGATTGTGGAAGAGTAACTCAACTATGTGGGGAGGCTAAAAGAACATAAGGAATTTCTTTTTTTTTTTTTTTTTAATAACAAGATCAGTTTGTCCAGAGTTCTCATTCTCATGCTCAACTTCTTGTCCTTGAATATAAGAATGTCATTCACTCCCCTCCTGGCACTCCCCTTCAAGTCACCTTCCAGGGACACAGAAGGTAGTGTGCTTCTCAGAAGAAATGGAGGGGAGTCAGCACACCCTCCTTACACATGCTGGGGGGAGGGGTGTGTTTTGTGTGTGTTTCTTTGCTGCTGCGGCTACTTTTTATAAGTGTCTATTGTTCAAAAAAGTATTCTGGTTTCCTTTATATCCAAGTCTTATCTCAGATTTGGCTTTTGACAGGAGGAGGGAGGGCAGGCCACATTTTCTTCTGCCACTATGGAGAAGGTTAATATGGGTGCAGAGCTGTGCATATTCTCTGTCATCAGGGTGAGCAGAGGATTTGAATTCAACTCTTGTGGAATGGGATCTAATTTCTCCATGAACAATCAGGCAAAATATCAAGTGAATAGAGGGCAAGTAAAGGTTAGAAGAACACGGACAAGATTGGCTATAGATGCTGGAGTTTTCAGAACAATGATTGTATCAGAGGCATGTGAATATCAAAGATTTCTGGGGATCATGTTTACGGACACCTTGACATGTAGGTCCTTTCAAATTGACAGTGCTACCATTCGGTCACTTTAGCATATTGCCTCCAGCTCACTTGAGCAGTGTGGTCATGCAATTATAATATGGGCCTAATGGAGGGTGGAATTGTGCCAGAGAAAGGGAGACAGCATCAAGTCATTGAGCCTAAGGAAAGTCCAAGACAGTGACTCTCTACAATAGATTGAGGCAGAGGAAGACCAGCTGGATTTTTATTTTGTTGGTTGGGTATCTGTGGCAATGGGGTGGGTGTGGGTGGCTGTTGTTTGTTTGTTTTCTGGATGAGGTGAAAGAACTCTTCACCCTGGGTGAGGGCCCAGCAAGCACACTCCTTCCTCTAAAGCAACACCAACAGTTTACTGGTTCTCCATCAACCTGTACACCCTCTTGCACTTACTTCCCAAGGGAAATCCTCAATCTCATTCAACATAGTCACTGGCTGTTTCACAAGACACCTTCTGTCTACTAAAAGGAGGAAGGAAGATGGACAAACGTGAACCAGCCCAACAGATGTCACCTCCACATGGAGGGGTGGGGCATGGGGAGGCCTCACCAGACAAATGGTGACACTGAACCATAATCCCAAGGTTCTTGAAAAAAAATGAAATGGAAGGAGCACTTGGCTGGCTTAGCCAGAAGAGCACTCAACTCTTGACCTCAATCAGGATCATTAGTTCGAGCCCTATGTTGGGTCTAGAGATAATGAAAAATGAATGAACAAACTTTTAAAAAATTAAGTATGTGTGGGGCGCCTGGGTGGCTTAGCAGTTGAGTGTCTGCCTTAGGCTCGGAGCATCATCCCAGGGTCCTGGGATTGAGTCCCGTGCTGGGTTCCCTGCAGGGAGCCTACTTCTTCTGCCTGTGTCTCTGCCTCTCTCTCTCTGTGTGTCTCTCATGAATAAAGAAATAACATTTTAAAATAATATAAAAATTAAAATTAAAAAGATGGAATAGAAAGATAACGCGGCGAGGAGGATGTACCTAATACTGCTGAACTCTAGGCTCAGAAAAAGCTAAAATGCTCCATTGTAGGTGATGTCTATTTTTTAACCACAACTTAAAAACAAAACAAGACCCCCTTTCCTTGGCTCAGAGTAAGGGAGCTCCTGGGTCAGGTTGGAGGGAGTCCTGTTGTCTGCAGTATGGAAAACCAGGGCTCAGCAATCTGGAATATTTTCTTCCTCTCCAGGGAGACAGACGTAGTCACTGACGTCATCGTCATCCCCGTAAAGGCAAGGCAAGAAAGAAGGACTTCAGCATTTCAAAGCACCTTTTAGGGGCACCTGAGAGGCTCAGTAGGGTTAAGCATCTGACTCTTGCTTTCATCTGCCAGGAAGTGGCACTCTTGACTCACCTGGTCAAGCTGTGGGGAACTCTGGAAGGAAGGTATCAGGCCAACGTTTTCCAAAGGGCTTGATTGGCTTAGAAAGTTGATCTGAGTTTCTCCAAGCTGTCTGATCCTATATGAGTCTATGCATGTGTCTAAGGATGAGATTCCAGGGGCACCTGGCCTGCTCCGACAGTAGAGAGCACAACTCTTGACCTCCAGGTTGTGAGTTAGAGCCCTACGTTGTGAGTGGAGATTACTTTAAAAAATAAAACTGGGAGTGGGGGGGTGGAGGGTGGGGGAGAGAAAAAAAAAGAAAAACAGATGCCGTTCTATTCAAGGCCTTGGTAATATAACCAATCATTCCAATGGTATCTGGTTACAACAAGAACGGATTCCCACCCAACCTATGTAGATGATTTGCCATAAAAAAGAATACTCAGTGAGAGTTTCTGAACTCTGGAGGGTTACAGGTAGGGAGAAAATATAAATCTTTTAATTTGTTTACAAAACATTTTCATAAAATTTCTGTAAGTTATAGATATCTCTAGAGACAAGTTTCCTTCAATCTGGAGGAGCAAACATGAGGGGATCAACATCGTTTTGAACTAGAGTCATTAAAAACAATCATCATTGTCCTTAACTAATTCAGTTCCATGTTGTTTCTTTTTGTTGTTTAAATGAAGCTTTTTTATTAGTTCTGACAATTCATACTTTAGTTTTATATCTCAGGATGACCAGAGACCGGTATTTGTCAAAAGCACTTTTTGTGAATCTTCTTGAAGCTGGATCATATTTTTGCAAGAGTATCAGAACAACATCTGTAAATGACAGGGCAGTAAAAAATGGACATGGTAAAAGACCCAATGAGAGCTCATTATAATGCAGTCGATTAGAAACTTTATTTTTTTGTAACACACAGCATTTTAAAAATTCGAATGTCCCATGATGGCACTGTACCAGGACATGTTACAACTTTAGGAATTTCATTTAATTTTTGGAACAGCGACAGGATTCATGCACCTAATATAATCTAAGAGAGTTTATCATTATTTGTTTGACAATGCTTCTCTTGTGACTTCACATAGCAGGTAAAGTACATTAATTAGTCAAGAGACTCTATTTAGGGTTTGGCTTTCTGGGAATCTGTTGAAAATCAATGAATGAATGAATGAACAAGCGAACAGCCAGCCAGCTGGCCAGCAAGCCAGCCAACCAAACCTACCAACCAACCAACCAACCAACCAACCAACCATCTCAGAAGGTTTCAAGGCAAGTGCCTACAAAGGATCATGGATCCTTACAAAACTGAAAACTTCAGTATGTTTCACCATGGTGGCCCTAGGAGATTCTACAGGAGGTTATAGAGTTGTCACCAAAATGTAGCTCCTTTAATATTGAGAAGTTTTCACTCTCTTACTTAGGTAGAGACCATATAAAAATGAATATAAAAACTTATTGTTCTGGGCAGGTAAAGAAAAAAAATGTCTTTTTTGCTCTGTTTACAATCTCTTATCAAGAGTAGACTAACAATGCAATAAAACCTTGGCATTTTAACAGAGAGAAGAGGCAAATCTCAATGTATACCAGTGTACTTGTAAAACTCACTTCCAATCTCAGTCAGTCCTGACCATGCATACAATTCCTTTTCAAAAAGTCTCCTTCAAGGGACGCCTGGGTGGCTCAGCAGTTGGGCAGCTGCCTTTGGCTCTGGTTGTGATCCTGGGATCTGGGATCGAGTCCCACATGGGGCTCCTGCGAGGAGCCTGCTTCTTCCTCTGCCTAGGTCTCTGCCTCTCTCTGTGTCTCTCATGAATAAGTAAATAAAATCTTAAAAAACAAAATAAGGATGCCTGGGTGACTCAGTGGTTGGGCCTCTGCCTTAGGCTCAGGGCTTGATCCCTGGGCTCTGGGACCTAGTCCCACATTAGGCTCCCTGCAGGGAGCCTGCTTCTCCCTCTGCCTGTATCTCTGCCTTCACTCTGTGTCTCTCATGAATAAATAAATAAATAAATAAAATCTTAAAAATAAATAGCCGGGCTCATTTCAGGACAAAATTATTTTCTTTTTCCTGAACAACAACAACAAAAAATGTATTATCATGCCTTGTACCTCTTCTACACGTCTCTTACCTTCTCACACACGGAGTTGTTTTCCATATTGTTTTCCAGCAGTCTCAATTCCATGTGATAGACTTTTTTTTTAAATTGTACTTATTTACATTTTTAGAGAGCACTTGTGTGAAGGGAGGAAGGAGGGAAAGGAGGGAGAGAGAGAGAGAGAGAGAGAGAGAATCTTTCTTTTTTTTTAAGATTTTTTTATTTATTCATGAGAGACAGAGAGAAAGAGCCAGAGACAATAGGCAGAAGCAGGCTCCCTGCAAGGAGCCGGATGCAGTACTTGATCCTGGACCCCCTGATCATGCCCTGAGCCAAAGGCAGATGCTCAACCGCTGAGCCACCCAGTCATCCCCTGTGTGGCAGACTTTAAACCCCTAGGAACCTCAGTCTCTGGCAAAAAGTCAGTAGGAACAAATGGTGTACTATTGTTCCAGAATTCTTTAGGTTGGCAAATGTATGAATACATGTCATAGTTTTTAGAAACATAGTGTGTGTGTGTGTGTGTGTGTGTTTAACAAACAACTTTTAAGAAAGCATGAAACCTGTTTCTAACACACCCAAGTATCTGCAGTTTTCTGAATAAGACAAAAGATAAAAAGAAAAAAGGGGGAAGAAAAAGGGGGGAGGAAGGAAAACATAATGAAACAAAACAAAAAACCACCTTGAGTGTCTTAGTGATTCATGCTTTAGTATTTTATCTTATGTTGAAAAGACATAGGCATCTGATGAATTCAACCCAATTTATCAATTAACCTAGCACAACTTCAAAGTTTCAGGTCACCAAAGATTTTGGAAGCTATTGTAAAGGTTTACCTATAAACTTTTTTCTTTTATTTTACCTATTTGCTCTTAACAATGAAAAGTATATGAGGCAAACAAAATTGACCATTTTAAGTAGTTTCTGTGAACAAATCACAACAGGTGCAACTTAACTAATCCATTGAGTTAACAGCAAAGTTGAGTAGGGCCTTCCCTTGGGCTTGGACCTTCCAGCATCCTGGTCAGTCCAAAAGGAACAAAGGCATAAGTAGTTCTCATTTTATTTTATTTATTTATTTTTAATTTATTTTTTATTGGTGTTCAATTTACTAACATACAGAATAACCCCCAGTGCCCGTCACCCATTCACTCCCACCCCCGCCCTCCTCCCCTTCTACCACCCCTAGTTCGTTTCCCAGAGTTAGCAGTCTTTACGTTCTGTCTCCCTTTCTGATATTTCCCACACATTTCTTCTCCCTTCCCTTATATTCCCTTTCACTATTATTTATATTCCCCAAATGAATGAGAACATATAATGTTTGTCCTTCTCCGACTGACTTACTTCACTCAGCATAATACCCTCCAGTTCCATCCACGTTGAAGCAAATGGTGGGTATTTGTCGTTTCTAATGGCTGAGTAATATTCCATTGTATACATAAACCACATCTTCTTTATCCATTCATTTTATTTTTTATGCCTGTTGTATAAGACAGGAAATGTGGTTTCCTGGTGACAGAAGGGTCTATTTCAATTACCACCATTCCAGGCTCACAAACTGTGATGGGAATGTAGCACATCCACCCTTCCACCTAAGGGATTGTAAGGCAGACAGAACTGAAAATCAAGCGATTTTACAACTCCAGGGGGTGAGGGTGTGTGGGAGATAAAGCTGGTTATCTGTATGATGTGTGATGTTGAGAGCTCCAAAGACACGCCTTTTTAAAATAAGCCAACAACCTTGAATTGACTTGAAAGCCATATAAGGCACCCCTGTGTCCACTAAAAAGCCAACTGATTTGATCCCGACTCCCACTGTGACCCAATGGCTTGGAGTGATTTTTGCTCCTTGATGGGAGTGGGGAGGTGGGGACGACATGGCGTTAGAGGCACCTGGGATGGCAGAGAGGTTGACCATTCCAGCCAGGGGAGTGGTTCAGAAATAGGCAGGAAGGAGAGGGGAAGATGGGGGAGGGAGGGGGGACGGAGAGGCAGAAGTGGGGGCTGAGGCAAATTTAAAGTTTTTTTTTTTTAAGATTTATTTATTTATTCATGAGAGACACAGAGAGAGGCAGAGACACAGGCAAGGGAAAAGCAGGCTTCCAGAGGGGAGCCCAAGCAGAACTTGAACCCAGGACTCTGGCATCACACCCTGAGCAGAAAGCAGATGCCCAATCACTAAGCCACCCAGGCGTCCCTCTTTCCCATCTTATCCGTCACCTTCCACCCTTCCGCCTCCACCTCAGCCTGTTCCTTCATTGCGGGCTCCTGTCTCTGCTTCCTGCAATACAGACTTCGTCTGGGGTTGCTTTTCAGCCTCTGAAAAAGGTGGAGGAACAGACAGTGGGCTGAGCATCAGTTCTGCTGCTTGTGCTTGGGGAGGAGGAGTGTATGTTGGATTTCTGATGTCCACCTGGTCTATTATCCCCTTCTTCTTCATGATTGTGACTATTGGGAGGTGTTAGGTCAGGTGTGTAAAATTTTGGTCTATCCTTATGTCTCTGGACCACCTCTTGGATCCCATCCCAGAAGGCATCTTTCTGATGGGGTGACCTAGAAGTCTGAATGTAGGGAATTTCTTTTCTTTTTCTTTTGTCTTTAAAAAAAAAAGAATTCTTGAATTTATTTATTCATGAGAGACACAGAAAGAGAGAGAGGAGAGGCAGAGACCTAGGCAGAGGGAGAAGGAGGTTCCATGCAAGGAGCCTCGTGGAACTCGATCCTAGATCCTGAAATCGTGCCCTGAGCTAAAGGCAGATGCTCAACCACCGCACAGGTGTTCCGAATGTAGGGAATTTCATCCCAGATCATGGGAACTTGTAAAATATTGGGGCTTGTCTTTAACTTTCTGAGCTGTCTGGTGCCCGATTTTTACCTGTGCCTGCCTTTCAACTCATGAGCTAGATAGTTCCTTTACAAATAAGTTTTAGCAATAGCATCCAGAGGCAGAGGGAACCTCTCCCACAGAGAACATATATGGACACGTAGACAAGAACAAGATGCCAAAAAACTCTATCCTTTGAATCACTCCTGTTTGTGGAGAGGTCACAAAAGACCCGATGTTCCAACACCCCCCTTTTATGGAAACAACTCCAGATGTCAGGTAGCACGTCTAGATCCATCTATCCATTGTTTTCAATTTCAAATCAGAACAGGGGCCAGTTTCTTGCAAAGATACCAAAAGCTGCAGCAACAAACCAACCAAACAAAGATTAGAGTATCTCTCCAAGTGAATCAAACATCGGTTCCTCCCCAAATGCCAAGGCATTTGTGAGGGAACCATATGTCAGAGGCTAGTTGAAAGCTGCATTCAAGGAATACTTGTATCTGAGAGTTAAGTACGGTGCATTTCCAGTACATCCCCACACCTACTATGCAGATAGGTTCTTAACAAGTATGTGAGAGGCTAGTGGAAATCGTATACAAGGAAGGACCCATTCTCAGACTTAAGACAGGGCCTTTTCCATTGTGCCTCCTGGTAAGATACTTCTTAGCTCCCTTATGAGAGAACCTATCTGGAAGCCCCATTCAGATAAAACTACCTTCTCAGACTTAAGTACAGCTCACTACTACTGCACCTGCGCCAACTACTGTCTAGAGAGAGTCAGGATCCTTTTAAATAGAGGCGGGTTGACAGCTGCCTTCAGGGAACCCTGTTATTTGGAGTTATGTACAATGCATTTACATGGGCCTCCACGCCATCTGTGGACATAAGATTCTAACTCCCTTATGTTAGAGCCTGCCTGCAAGGAAATCTTGTTTCTCAGAGTGCAGGAGGCTGAATTTCCATGAGCCTCCATGAGTACAATTGATCTAGGTTTCTAAGGGGGTGCAAAGCTTCTGTCCAGGAACGCTGGTTGTTCACATTTCACTACATAACATTTGCATGGACTATCCACCCCTGTGCAGCTAGCTTATGCCCTCTATGGGTGAGAGGCTAGTGGCAAGCTACAGGCCCGGAAGGCTTGTGTCACAGAGTTTAGTACAGCGCCTTTCCATGGCACCTTCTCACCTAGAGTGGAGCTAGCTTCTAACTCCCACATAGGAGCAAGCCTGGTTGAAAGCTGTGTTCAAGGAATGCTGCTTTCTGAGAATTGAGCACAGGGCCTGTCCCTCAGGGCTCCACAACTATTGTGGACATAGCTTCTAACTCCCTTATGTTAGAGGCTTTTCAGAAGCTGCCTGCAAGTCAGGCTTGATTCTCAGAGTACAATAGAATGCATTTCTTGCAAGCCTCCACACAAGCTTATGATCTAGGTTCTAAGGCCAGTAGGTGAGAGGGTGGTGCAAAGCTGCTCTTCAGGACTGCTGGTTGCTCACTGTTCACTCTATAGCATTTCCATGGACTCCACTCCTGTGCAGCTAGCTTGTACCTCCCATAGGGTGAGAGGCTATTTGCAAGCTTCAGGCCCAGAATGCTTTGGTCTCCAAGTCCAGTACAGTGCCTTTTCATGGCAACTCCTTTTCTAGAGTGGAGCTAGCTACTAACTCCCATAGGGGAGAGGATAGTTGAAAGCTGCATTCAAAGAGTGCCTCTTTCTGAGAGTGGAGCACAGGGCTGTCCCTCACAGCTCCAGAACTACCATGGACTTAGCTTCTAACTCCCTTATGTTAGACACTTGTCAGGAGCTATCAGCAAGGACACTTGTTTCTCCAAGTAGGCCCCATTTCCCATGAGCCACCGCATGTGTTACTGATTTGGGTTCTAAGACCAGTAGATGAGAGGGTAGTGCAAAGCGACTTGCATGGAATGCTGGTTGCTCACCATTCAGTACATTGCATTTCTATAGGCCCTCCACTCCTGTAGAGCCAGCTTGTATCTCCTGTGGTTGAGAGGCAAGTGGCAAACTGCAGGCCCGGAAGGATAGCGTCTCCTATTTCAATACAGCGCTTTCCATGGCACCTCCACACCTAGAGTGGAGCTAGCTTATAACTCCCATAGGAGTGAAGCTAGTTGATAGCTGATTTCAAGCAGTGCTTCTTTCTGAGAGCTGAGGACAGGTTCTGTCCCTCACGGCTTCACACTGCATGTGGACTTAGCTTCTAACTTCCTTATGCTTGTCAGAAGCTGCATTAGAGTCAAGTGGCCAGTTGCAGCCTAGGATCTCTTGTGTCTCTGAGTTCAATATAGTGATATCCAGGGAAGATCCTCACCTAGAATGGAACTAACTTATAACTCCCTTAGGACAGAGTTGAAAGCTGGTTTCAAGGCATACTTATTTCTGAGAGTTGAACAAATGGACTGTCCCTCACAGCTCCATACTGTCTGTGAGTTAGCTTCTAACCCCTTTATGTTAGATGCTTGTCAGTAGCTGTGTGACAAGATGGCAAACTTCAGGCCAAAAGCCTTGTGTCTCTGAGTGAAATACAGCATGTTTCATGGAACCTCCTCACCTAGAATCGATCTAGCTTCTAACTCCCATAGGACAGAGACTAGTTGAAAGCTGGCTTTAAGGCATACTTATTTCTGAGAGTTGAGTACAGGGTATGTTCATCACGGATCCACACTGCTTGTGGATTAGCCTCTAACTCCCAGATGTTAGATGCTTGTCAGAAGCTAGCTGGGAGGCAAGTGGCAAGCTGCAGGCCAAGAAGCCTTGTGTCTTCTAGTTCAATACAGCACTTTCTATGGAACCTCCTCACCTAGAAGGAGCTAGGTTCTAACTCTGATAGGAATTATTTCTTAGAGTTGAGAAAATGGCCTGTCCCTAACAGCTCCATACTGCCTGTGACATAATGTCTAACTCCCTATGTTAGGTGCTTGTCAGAAGCTGTGTTAGAGGGAAGTGGCCAGCTGCAGCCTGGATCTCTTGTGTCTCTGAGTTCAATATAGCACTAGCCATGGAAGATCCTCACCTAGAATGGAACTACCTTCAAACTCCAATAGGACAAAAGGCTAGTTGAATGCTGGTTTCAAAGCTTACTTATTCTGAGAGGTGACTGTCCCTTATGGATCCACACATCCTGTGACCTTAGCATTTAACTCTCTATGTTAGATGCTTGTCAGAAGCTGGGTGGGAGGCAAGTGGGAAGCTGCAGGCCTTGAAGGCTTCTGTTTCCTAGTTCAATACAGTGCATTCTATGTAACCTCCTCACCTAGAAGGAGCTAGATTCTAACTCCAGTAGGAGCAAGGTTAGTTGAAAGCTGGCTTCAAGGCATATTTATTTCTGAGAGTTGAGTAAATGGATTGTCCCTCATAACTCCAAACTGCCTGTAACTTAGCACCTAACTTCCTATGTTAGATGCTTGTCAGAAGCTGGGTGGGAGGCAACTGGCAAACTGCAGGCCCTGAAAGCTTGTGTCTCTTATTTCAATGTAGAGCTTTCTATGGAACCTATGGACTGAGAATTAATCTATCTTCTAACTTCTATAGGAGCGAGACTAGTTGACAGCTCAGTTCAAGACATAATTATTTCTTAGAGTTAAGACAATGATCTGTCCCTAACAGCTCCATGCTGCCTGTGACAGCGTCTATATCCCTTAAGTTGGATGCTTGTCAGAGCTGTGTGTCAGCTGTGGCAAACTGCAGACAAGGAAGGCTTCTGTCTCTGAGTGCAATACAGCACGTTCCACCTCCTCACCTAGAATAGATCTCGCTTCTAACTTCCAGAGGACAGAGACTAGTTGAAAGCTGGTTTCAAGGCATTCTTATTTCTGAGAGGTGAGCAAATGCAGTCCCTCACAGATCCAAACTGCCTGTGGAGTTAGTATTAAACTCTTAAGTTAGATGCTTGTCAGAACCTGTGTGAGAGGCAAGTGGCCAGCTGCAGCCTGGCACCGCTGTGTGTCCGAGTTCAATACAGCACTTACCCAAGGAACATCCTCACCTAGAATGGAAGTAGCTTCTAACTCCCATAGGAGAGACGCTAGTTGAAAGCTGGCTTCCAGGCATACTTAATTCTGAGAGTTGAACAAACTGTCCCTAAGAGCTCCATACTGTTATCTTAGATTCAAACTCCCTTATGTTAGATGTTTGTCAGAAGCTGTGTGATAGGCAAGTGACAAGCTGCAAGCACTGAAGGCTTGTCTCAAATTCAATACGGCGCTTTCCCTGAATCTACATCATTTAAATCGGAGCTAGCTTCCTATTCCAATAGGACAGAGCATAGTTGAAAGCTGGGTTCCAAGCATACTTATTTCTGAGACTTGAGGATAGACTGTCCCTCACAGCTCTACATTACCTGTCACTAAGCGTCTAAATCACATAAGTTAGATTTTTGTCAGAAGCAGTGTGAGAGGTAACTGGCAAGCTGCAGGCCCCAATCGCTCGTGTCTCCTAGTTCAATACAGCACTTTCTATGTAACCTGCTCACCTAGAATGGAGCTAGCTTCTACACCCATAGGACAGAGGCTAGTTGAACGTTGGGTTCAAAGAACACACCTTTCTGAGAGTTGAGCAAACGGATTGTCCCTCAGAGCTCCACACAGTTTGTGGAACTAGCATCCAACGTCCTTATCTTCGATGCTTGTCAGAAGCTGTGTGACAGCTAGTGGCAAGATGAAGGTCAGAAGGCTGGTGTCTCTGAGTTCAATACAGCATGTTCCTTGAACCTCCTCACCTAGATAGATCTAGCTTCAATTCCCATAGAATAGAGGCTAGTTGAGATCTGTGTTCAAGACATACTTCTATCTGAGAGTTGAGCAAAGGGACTGTCCCTCGTGGCTGCACACTACCTGTGGACTTAGCTTCTAACTCCCTTATGTAAGATGCTTATCAGAAGCTCTGTTGGAGCCAAGTGGCAAGTTGCAGCCTGGGATCTCTTGTGTCTCCATGTTTAATACAGTGCTATCCATGGAACATCTTCACCCAAAATGGAAGTGGCTTCTAACTCCTGTGGAGAGGCTAGTTGACAGCGGGGCTCAAGACATTATTATCTCTGAGAGATGAGAAACATACTGTCCCTAACAGCTCAAAAGTGTGGGCTTAGCGTTAAACTCCCTTAAGTTAGATGATGTAAGAAGTTATTTGGAAGACAAGTGGCAAGCTGCAGGCCCTCAAAGCTTGTGTCCCTGAGTTAGAGCGTATTCCATGGAAATTCCTCACCTACAACTGGGATAGCTTCTATAGGAACTAAGTTAGTTGAAAACTGGCATCAAAGCACTCTTATTTTGAGAGTTGAGGAACTGGACTGACCCTCACAGCTCCACACTACCTGTGACTTAGTGTAAAATTAGTTTATGTTAGATGATTGTAAGAATCATCTGTGTAACACCAAATGGCAATCTGCAGGTCAAAAAGGCTTTTGTCTCTAAGTGCAATACACCATGTTCCATGGAACCTCCCCACCTTGAATTGATCTAGCTTCCAAAACTTAGGGAAGTCGCAAGTTGAAAGCTGGCTTCAAATCATACTTATTTCTGAGAGTTGAGTAAATGGACTGCTGTCCCACACAGCTGCACATTGCCTGTGAATTAGCATCGAACTCCCTTATGTTAGATGCTTGTCAGAAACTGTGGAAAGCTGCAGGACAGGACGGTTTGTGTCTCGGAATGCAATACAAGTTATGGAACATCATCACCTAGAATTGATCTAGCTTGTAACTCTTACAGGAGAGCTGCTGCCAGGCATAGCTGCCAGGCATACTTATTTCTGAGAGCTGAGTCAAAGGACTATCCCTCACAGCTCCAAACTGCCCATGGACTTAATGTCTAAATCCCTTAAGATATATGCTTGTGAGAACATATGTGAGAGGCAATGGCCAGCTGCAACCTTGCTTCGCTTGTGTCTTCAGTTCAATACAGTGCAATCTATGCAACCTCCTCACTAAGAAAGGAAGTAGTTTCTAACTCCCATTGGACAGGGGCTAGTTACAAGCTGGTTTTAAGGAATACTCATTTCTGAGACTTGAGTACAGAGCCAGTCTGTCACGGATCCACACTGCTTGTGGTTTAGCACCTTATTTTCTTATGTTAGTTGCTTATCAGAAGCGGGGTGGGAGGCAAGTGGCAAGCTGCAGGCCCTGAACTCTTGTCTCTCCTAGTTCAATACTGCACGGTCCATGGAATCTTCTTATCCAGCAGGAGCTAGGTTCCAACTCCCGTAGGAGCAGGGCAAATTGAAAGTTGCCTTCAAGGCATTCTTATTTCTGAAAGATGAGCAAAAGATCCTTTCCCCATAGCTGCACACTGCATGTGACAGCGTCAAACTCTGGTACTCTAGATGCTTGTCTTAACTGTGTGACAGCAAGTCATATGCCTGCAGGCCAGAAACGCTTGTGTGTCTGAGCACAATATAGCATGTTTACTGCTTATCCTCCTTTAGAATCCATCTAGCTTCTAACAGAGGAGAGAGGCTACTTGAAAGATGTCTGCTAGGCATGCTTATTTCTGAGAGCTGAGCCAAAAGACTATTCCTCACAGCTTCACACCACCTGTGGATGTAGCGTCTAACTCCCTTATGTTAGATGCTTGTCAGAACATGTGTGAGAGGCAATGGTCAGCTTCAGCCTGGCTTCGCTTGTGTCTTCAGTTGACTACAATGCAATTCATGCAACCTCCTCACTTAGAATGGAAGTAGATTCTAAGCAACATAGGACAGGGGCTCATTGCAAGCTGCTTTCAAGGCATACTCCTTTATGAGCGTTGAGCAACACTCTGCCCCTCAGAGCACCATACTGCTTGTTGTTTTCGATTCTAAACCCTTATGTGAGATGATTGTCCAAAGCCATGTGCATGGCAAGTAAGGAGCTGCAGGCACCGGAGTGTCTCCAATTCAGGACGACGCTTTGCAGGAAACCATGTCCCTTACAATGGACGTAGGGCTCTACCTCCAATAGGACAGAAGCTACGTGAATGCTGGGTTCAATACATACTTCTTTCTGGACTGTCCCTCACAGCCCCACACAATCTGTGACTTATCAAATCATTCCATTATGTTAGATGATTGTCACAAGATGTGTGACAACAAATGGCAAGGGCAGGCCAGGGAGGCTTGTGTCTCTAAGTGCAATATACCACATTCTATGGAACCTCCTCCCCTAGAATCCATCTAGCTCCTAACTCCCATAAGAGAGAGACTTGTTGAAAGCTCACCTCAAGGCCTACTTCTTCCTACGAGATGAGCAAGCGGACCATTCTTCCCAGCTCCATTCTCTGTGCTTAGCTTGTAATGCCCTTATGTTAGATGCTTGTCAGAACCTGCATTAGAGGCAAGGGGGACGTGCAGCCCGGGATCTCTTAGATCTCTGAGTTCGATGCAGTGCAGTATGGAACGACCTTCTGATTTCCATAGCACACTGGGCCAGTTGAGAGCTGGTGTGAAGTCCTCCTTATTTCTGAGAGGAGAGCAAAAGCACTGTCTCTTACAGCAGCAAACTGACTCAGTGTCTAACCTCCTTTGCTACATGCTTGTCAGAACCTGTGTGAGAGGCAATGGCCAGCTGCAGCGTGGCTTCGCTTGTGTCTTCAGTTCAATCCCGTGCAATCCATGGAACCTCCTCACTTACAATGGAAGTAGACCCTAACTACCATAAGACTGAGGCCGGTTGAAAGCTTGTCTCATGGCATACTCCTTTCTGAGAGTTGAGTCTAGAGCCTGCCTGTCCCGGAACCACGCTGCTGTGTCTTAGGGACTGACTCCCTTAGATACTTGTCAGAGGCTGGTTAGGATGCAAGGGAAAAGATACAGGCCCTGAAGGCTTGTTCCTCCTAGATCAATACTGCGAGTTCAAGGGAAGCTCTCATGTAGAAGAAGCTGTTTCGAACAACCTATAGGAGCAAGGCTAGTTGAAAGTTGCCTGAAGATATCTTTATTTCTGAGAGTTGAACAATTGGACTGTGCCTCATCACTGCTAAATACATGTGACTTAGCGTCGAACCCAGGTGGGTTAGATGCTTGTTGCAAACTGTGTGACAGCAAGTTGGAAGCTGTAGGCCAGAAACCCCTGAGACTCCGAGTGCAGCAGAGCATGTTTAGGGAACTTCCTAACCTAGAATAGAACTACCTTCTACCTCTTACACGATAATGGCTAAAGAGAGCTGACGGCAACGCATGCTGATGTCCCAAAGGTGTATCACTCACGGCTCCGCACTGCCAGTGAACTTACCGTCTGACTCCCTTCATTTAGAGGTTTGTTTGAAAAGCTGTGAGAAGCAGGAGGACTCATGTAGCACTAAGGGCTTGTGTCTCCCAGTTGAGTACAGTGCTATCCATGGAACCTCCTCTCTTAGAATGGAAGTTGCTTCAAACTCCCATAGGACAGAGGCTAGTGGATAGCCAGATTCAAGGCACACTCATTTCTGATAGGTGAGCAGAGGCTCAGGCCCTCCCAGGGCCATAGTGCTTGTCCTCAAAGGTTATGACATTACATTAGATGATTGTCAGAAGCTGTGGGAGAGGCACGTAGGAGTAGAGCAAAAGGACTCTCCCTCACAGCTCGACCCTGCCTGGGGACTGAGCTTCCACCTCCCTGATATTAGACGCTTGCTTGAATCTGCGTGAGAAGCAAGCGTCCAGCAGCAGTCCGGAGGGCTTGTGTCTCCCGGTTCAATACGGCTCTAGCCATGGACCCTCGTCACTTGGAATGGAAGTCGCCTCCAACTCCCACAGGCCGGAGGCTAGCTGAAACCTCCTTTAAAGGAGTTCTCACTAATGAGAGTGGAGTACAGAGACTGTCCGACGCGGATCCACAGTGCTCGTGCATGAGCGTCTAAATCCCTTCGGTTACACGCCGGTCACAAACCTGGCGGGAAGCAGGCGCATGGTGCAGTTCTGGAAGCCCTGTGTCTCCTATCTCAATAGTGCATGTTCCATAGAGAACCTTCTCCCCTACAAGGAGCTGGGCTCCGACTCCCGTAGGAGCAAGGCGAGATGAAAGTTGCGTTCAAGGCATTCTTCTTTCTGGGAGTTGAGCAAATGGCCGGGAAGTCACAGCTGCACACTGCCTGTGACTTCGCGTCCGACGCCCATGGTGTAGTTGCTGGTGTGAAACCGCGTGACAACACGTGGCACGCTGCAGGTCCGGAAGGCTTGTGTGTCTAAATTCCATACAGGAAGTTGATATGAACGTCCTCACCTAGAGTTGAAGTAGCTTCTACCTCCTGGACGATCGTGACTAGCTGAGAGCTGACCGCCAGGCATGCGGATGTCTGTGACCCGAGCCATAGGCGTCTCTTTTTCTTCTTTTTTCTTTTTTTTTCCTTTTTTCTTTTTCTCTTTTCTTTCCTTCTTTCTCTTTCCTTTTCTCCTTTTCCCAATACAACTTGTTTTTGGTTTCTCTGCACTGAGCAAAATGACTAGAAGGAAAAGCTCACATCAAAAGAAAGAATCAGAAACAGTCCTCTCTCCCACAGTTACAAAATCTGGATTACAATTCAATGTCAGAAAGCCAATTCAGAAGCACTATTATACAGCTACTGGTGGCTCTGGAAAAAAGCATAAAAGACTCAAGAGACTTCATGACTGCAGAATTTAGATCCAATCAGGCAGAAATTAAAAATCAATTGAATGAAATGCAATCCAAACTAGAAGTCCTAACGATGAGGGTTAATGAGGTGGAAGAACGAGTGAGTGACATAGAAGACAAGTTGATGGCAAAAAGGGAAACTGAGGAAAAAAGAGACAAACAATTAAAAGACCATAAGGATAGATTAAGGGAAATAAACGACAGCCTCAGGAAGAAAAACCTACGTTTAATTGGGGTTCCCAAGGGCATCAAAAGAGACAGAGGGCCAGAATATGTATTTGAACAAATCCTAGCTGAAAACTTTCCTAATCTGGAAAGGGAAACAGGCATTCAGATCCAGGAAATAGAGAGATCCCCTCCTAAAATCAATAAAAACCGTTCAACACCTCGACATCTAATAGTTAAGCTTGCAAATTCCAAAGATAAAGAGAAGATCCTTAAAGCAGCAAAAGACAAGAAATCCCTGACCTTTATGGGCAGGAGCATTAGGGTAACAGCAGACCTCTCCACAGAGACCTGGCAGGCCAGAAAGGGCTGGCAGGATATATTCAGGGTCCTAAATGAGAAGAACATGCAACCAAGAATACTTTATCCAGCAAGGCTCTCATTCAAAATGGAAGGAGAGATAAAGAGGATCCAAGACAGGCAGGAAATAAAAGAATATGTGACCTCCAAACCAGCTCAGCAAGAAATTTTAAGGGGGACTCTTAAAATTCCCCTGTAAGAAGAAGTTCAGTGGAACAGTCAACAAAAACAAGGACTGAATAGATATCATGATGACACTAAACTCATATCTTTCAATAGTAACTCTGAACATGAACGGGCTTAATGACCACATCAAAAGGCGCAGGGTTTCAGACTGGATAAAAAAGCAGGACCCATCTATTTGCTGTCTACAAGAGACTCATTTTAGACAGAAGGACACGTACAGCCTGAAAATAAAAGTTTGGAGAACCATTTACCATTAAAATGGTCCTCAAAAGAAAGCAGGGGTAGCCATCCTCATATCAGATAAACTAAAATTTACCCCGAAGACTGTAGTGAGAGATGAAGAGGGACACTATCTCATACTTAAAGGATCTATCCAACAAGAGGACTTATCAATCCTCAATATATATGTCCCGAATGTGGGAGCTGCCAAATATTTAAATCAATTAATAACCAAAGTGAAGAAATACTTAGATAATAATACACTTATACTTGGTGACTTCAATCTAGCTCTTTCTACCCTCGATAGGTCTTCTAAGCAAAACATCTCCAAAGAAACGAGAGCTTTAAATGATACACTGGACCAGATGGATTTCACAGATATCTACAGAACTTTACATCCAAACTCAACTGAATACACATTCTTCTCAAGTGCACATGGAACTTTCTCCAGAATAGACCACATACTGGGTCACAAATCGGCTCTGAACCGATACCAAAAGATTGGGATTGTCCCCTGAATATTCTCAGACCATAATGCCTTGAAATTAGAACTAAATCACAACAAGAAGTTTGGAAGGACCTCAAACACGCGGAGGTTAAGGACCATCCTGCTAAAAGATGAAAGGGTCAACCAGGAAATTAAGAAAGTATTAAAAAGATTCAAGGAAACTAAAGAGAATGAAGATACAACCATTCAAAATCTTTGGGATGCAGCAAAAGCAGTCTTAAGGGGGAAATACATCGCAATACCAGCATCCATTCAAAAACTGGAAAGAACTCAAATACAAAAGCTAACCTTACACATAAAGGAGCTAGAGAAAAAACAGCAGATAGATCCTACACCCAGCAGAAGAAGAGAGTTAATTAAAATTCAAGCAGAACTCAACGAAATTGAGACCAGAAGAACTGTGGAACAGATGAACAGAACCAGGAGTTGGTTCTTTGAAAGAATTAATAAGATAGATAAACCATTAGCCAGCCTTATTAAAAAGAAGAGAAAGAAGACTCAAATTAATACAATCATGAATGAGAAAGGAACTACCTTTCTCTACCTTTCACTACCAACACCAAGGAAATACAAACAATTTAAAAAACATATTATGAACAGCTATACGCCATTAAATTAGGCAATCTAGAAGAAATGGACACATTCCTGGAGAGCCACAAACTACCAAAACTGGAACAGGAAGAAATAGAAAACCTGAACAGGCCAATAACCCGGGAGGAAATTGAAGCAGTCATCAAAAACCTCCCAAGACACAAGAGTCCAGGGCCAGATGGCTTCCCAGGGGAATTCTATCAAACGTTAAAGAAGAAACCATACCTATTCTACTAAAGCTGTTCAGAAAGATAGAAAGAGATGGAGTACTTCCAAATTCGTTCTATGAGGCCAGCATCACCTTAATTCCAAAACCAGACAAAGACCCCACCAAAAAGGAGAATTACAGACCAATATCCCTGATGAACATGGATGCAAAAATTCTCAACAAGATACTAGCCAATAGGATCCAACAGTACATTAAGAAAATTATTCACCATGACCAAGTAGGATTTATCCCCCGGACACAAGGCTGGTTCAACACTCGTAGAATAATCAACGTGATTCATCATATCAGCAAGGGAAAAACCAAGAACCATATGATCCTCTCATTAGATGCAGAGAAAGCATTTGACAAAATACAGCATCCATTCCTGATCAAAACTCTTCAGAGCGTAGGGATAGAGGCAACATTCCTCAACATCTTAAAAGCCATCTACAAAAAGCCCACAGCAAATATCATTCTCAATGGGGAAGCACTGGGAGCCTTTCCCCTAAGATCAGGAACAAGACAGGGATGTCCACTCTCACCACTGCTATTCAACATAGTACTGGAAGTCCTAGCCTCAGCAATCAGACAACAAAAAGACATTAAAGGCATTCAAATTGGCAAAGAAGAAGTCAAACTCTCCCTCTTCGCTGATGACATGATACTCTACATAGAAAACCCAAAAGCCTCCACCCCAAGATTGCTAGAACTCATACAGCAATTTGGCTGCGTGGCAGGATACAAAATCAATGCTCAGAAATCAATGGCATTCCTATACACTCACAATGAGACTGAAGAAAGAGAAATTAAGGAGTCAATCCCATTTACAATTGCACCCAAAAGCATAAGATACCTAGGAATAAACCTAACCAAAGAGGTAAAGGATCCATACCCTCAAAACTACAGAACACTTCTAAAAGAAATTGAGGAAGACAGAAAGAGATGGAAAAATATTCCATGCTCCTGGATTGCCAGAATTAATATTGTGAAAATGTCAATGTTACCCAGGGCAATTTACACATTTAATGCGATCCCTATCAAAATACCATGGACTTTCTTCAGAGAGTTAGAACAAATTATTTTAAGATTTGTGTGGAATCAGAAAAGACCCCGAATAGCCAGGGGAATTTTAAAAAAGAAAACCATATCTGGAGGCATCACAATGCCAGATTTCAGGTTGTACTACAAAGCTGTGGTCATCAAGACAGTGTGGTACTGGCACAAAAACAGACACATAGATCAATGGAACAGAATAGAGAACCCAGAAGTGGACCCTGAACTTTATGGTCAACTAATATTCAATAAACGAGGAAAGACTATCCACTGGAAGAAAGACAGCCTCTTCAATAAATGGTGCTGGAAAAATTGAACATCCACATGCAGAAGAATGAAACTAGACCACTCTCTTGCACCATACACAAAGATAAACTCAAAATGGATGAAAGATCTAAATGTGAGACAAGAGTCCATCGAAATCCTAGAGGAGAACACAGGAAACACCCTTTTTGAACTCAGCCACAGTAACTTCTTGTAAGATACATCCACGAAGGCAAAAGAAACAAAAGCAAAAATGAACTATTGGGACTTCATCCAGATAAGAATCTTTTGCACAGCAAAGGATACAGTCAGCAAAAGTAAAAGACAACCTGCAGAATGGAAGAAGATATTTGCAAATGACGTATCAGATAAAGGGCTAGTTTCCAAGATCTATAAAGAACATATTAAACTCAACACCAAAGAAACAAACAATCCAATCATGAAATGGGCAAAAGACATGAAGAGAAATCTCACAGAGGAAGACATAGACATGGCCAACACGCACATGAGAAAATGCTCTGCATCACTTGCCATCAGGGAAATACAAATCCAAACTACGATGAGATACCACCTCACACCAGTGAGAATGGGGAACATTAACAAGGCAGGAAACCACAAATGTTCGAGAGGATGTGGAGAAAAGGGAACCCTCTTGCACTGTTGGTGGGAATGTGACCTGGTGCAGCCACTGTGGAAAACTGTGTGGAGGTTCCTCAAAGAGTTAAAAATAGACCTGCCCTATGACCCAGCAATTGCACTGTTGGGGATTTACCCCAAAGATTCAGATGCAATGAAATGCGGGGACACCTCCACCCCAATATTTCTAGCAGCAATGTCCACAATAGCCAAACTGTGGAATGAGCCTCGGTGTCCATTGAAAGATGAATGGATAAAGAAGATGTGGTATATGTATACAATGGAATATTACTCAGCCATTAGACACGACAAATATCCACCATTTGCTTCAACGTGGTTGGAGCTGGAAGGTATTATGCTGAGTGAAGTAAGTCAATTGGAGAAGGACAAACATGTATGTTCTCATTCATTTGGGGAATGTAAATAATAGTGAAAGGGAATATAAGGGAAGGGAGAAGAAATGTGTGGGAAATATCAGAAAGGGAGACAGAACATAAAGACTCCTAACTCTGGGAAACAAACTAGGGGTGATGGAAGGGGAGGAGGGCGGGGGGTGGGGGTGAATGGGTGACTGGCACTGAGGGGGGCACTTGACGGGATGAGCACTGGGTGTTATTCTGTATGTTGGCAAATTGAACACCAATAAAAAATAAATTTATTATTAAAAAACAAAACAAAACAAAAACAAGAGAAAGGACAAAGGCATACGATCCTCAAAAGAGTTGCAGAAAAAGCATTTGACAAAATACAACATAAAGAGCATAGCGGGTTTTTTAAATTTTTTTTTTTTTTGGCATAGTGGGTTTTGAGGAAACGTATATCAACAGAATAAAGGACGTGTAGGAAGGCCCACAGCTGACATCATCCTCAAGGGTGAAAACTTGAAATCGTCTCCCCTAAGAGGAGGAACAAGGCAAGGAAGTCCCCTCTCAGCACTGGAAGTCCTACCGTAGTTAACAGACAGGAAACAGAAACGGTTCCACACCTGTAAGGGGGACGTCAAACTGTCCTTATTTGCTGAAGATGTGGCATTAGAAACAGGAAACCCGAGAGACTCCACCAAAAACTGTTAGGACTAATGAGTGAATTCAGTAAAGTTGTGGGACACAAAATGAACAGAGATCAGTAACCTTGCTGTGTCCCGACAATGAGCACTCAGAAAGGAAATTAAGGACATGACTCCCTTATCAGGAGCATCCAAAAGAACAAAATAATTAGCCTGAACCAAGGGAGTGCAAGACTTGTACACTGAAAATTACAAGAATTTGGGATGACATCCTGGGCTCGTGGGGTCGGAGCCTTCATCTTGTTAAAATGTCCACAGTTCCAGAAGCCACCCGCAGTTCCACTGTCATTCCGATTAAAATCATGGTGGCCGATTTTAGAAATAGAAAAAGCACTCCTAACATCCATCTGCCCCCACAAATGACCCTGGACAGCAAATCAGTATTGGAGAAGCAAGACAGAGCAGGACGCAGCACTTTCCTATTTCAAACGATGTCACAGAGACACAGGGTAAAGCAGTGTGGTTCTCGGGCCCACGGCTGGCTCCGTTGGTTAAGCATCTGACTCCTGACCTCACCCCTGGTCTTGATCTCGGGGTCATGAGTTCTAGCCCTGTGCTGAACTGTGGACGAGGCATGGAGCCTACTTAAACAAACCAAACCCACAGGGCTGTGGTTCTGGCATAAACTGAAGGAGCAGAATAGAGAGCCTGGAAGAAAATGCACTCGGATACCGTCAACTGATTTTTTAAACTTAATTTAATTTAAACCCAATTAATTAACAGTACAGTGTATTATACTTTCAGAGGTAGAATTCAGGGATTCACCAGTTGGAGATAACACCAGGGCTCATGACATCACGTGCCGTCCTTCATGCCCGTCTACCAGTTACCCTGTCCCTCCACTCCCCTCCCCTCCAGCGACCCTCAGTTTGTTTCCTGTGATTGAGTCTCTTTTTCCTCCATCTCTGTTTTCATCTTATTGTTTTTCCTTCCCTTCACAGATGCCCATCTGCTTTGCTTCTTTAATTTCACCTATGAATGCAACCATATGGTAATTTTCTTTCCTGACTGACTTATTTCACTTAACATGATCCCTCTAGTTCTATCCACGTCATTGCAAATGGCAAGATTTCCTTCTCGTTGATAGCTGAATACCATTCCTATCATCTATCTATCTATCATCTATGACCATCATCTATCTCCCATCCTCTTTATCCATCATCTGCCCGAGGGCACCGAGGCTCCTCTCACAGTGTGGCTACTGTGGACCCGGCTGCTGTGGACATTGGGGTGCAGGTGTCCCACGTCTCACTGCATCTGTATCTTCGGAGTGTGCTCCTGGTCGTGCACCTGCTGGTCCCAGGGCAGCTCTATTTGTAACTTCCTGAGGAGCCTCCACACTGTTTCCAGGGTGGCTGGAGCAGCCTGCAGTCCCGCCCACAGTGGAAGAGGGTTGAGTGAGTTTTGCGGGACGTGGTAAAAGTCTGGTCCACATTTCATTTCATTTTGCGTCCTGTAGGCTCCATTCATTGTCCTTAAGTATTGCTGGGGAAGCCGGGTGTTGGGCTCCGTTTCAGTGAGACGTTTCCGAAGCTCACAGGCCTCAGGTGCAGCATGGAAGGAGGCAGGTGCGGCCCTGGCGCAGGCACGCCGCCTCCTGCATGGCCTCCTGCAGCGCCTGAGCGTCCTGCAGGGGTCGCCCGAGCCCCGGCCCCACCCAGGGGCGCTATAGGCCTCTTCTGCCTGCACTAACAGGAGCCCACCTGTGCTGGGGAGCCCTGAGGAGGACGTGGGGACTCGTCCACGCTGATGAGCCGCAGCCTCCTCAGGACCCGTGGTGAGGTTTCAGGAAGATGTGGGCCCGCATCCACGCTGACAGGAGCCCCTGGGCCACCTCAGGACCCGCGGGGAGGCTTCAGGAAAATGGGGTGCCGCGTCCACTCTGGCAGGAGCTCCCGGGCTCCTCAGAACCCACGCTTTCGCTTCAGGAGGACGTAGGGCCACGTCCACACAACAGGACGCTGACCTCCTAAGGATCCCCGGTGTAGACTTCGGGAAATATGGGGATGCGTCCATGCGGACAGAAGACCTCAGCCTTGTCTGGGCCTGTGGTGAGGCCTACGAAAGATGTGGGGACCGCATCCACACTGACAGGATCCCCCAGCCTCCTCAGGTCTTATGGTGAGGCTTGAGGAAAATGTGGGGCTACATCAACACTGACAGGACCCCCGTCCTCCTCAGGACCTGCACTTTGGCTTCGGGACGTATGGGGCTGCGTCTATGCTGACAGGAGCCCACAGCCTCCTCAGGACACGCAGTGAGTTTTCGGGGGGACGTGGGGCCATGTCCAGGCTGACAAGAGCCCCCCGGCCTCCTGAGGACCTGCTGTGAGGCTTCCAGAGGATGTGAGGCATAGTCCACAGTGACAGGAGTCCCGTCGTCCTCAGGACCCACTGACTATGACACAGGAACACGTGGGGCCACGTGCACACTCACAGGAGCCCGGCTTCCTCAGGACCCCCTGGAGGACACTGGAGGCGCCGTTGGGGGCCACGTCCACATCAGAAGGGACTCCTCAGAACCACAGGGTAAGTGAATGGGTAGAATGAATGGTAGGGTCAGGGGAGGGGAGGCAGTTGGTGGTTAGGCTTAGGTTAGATGTTAGGTGTTTGTGATTATGCTTATGGTTACGGATTAGAGGTTAGAGTGAGGGGTAAGGGTAACGGTCAGTTTTTAGGAGTTAGGATGGGGGTTAGGGATTAGGGAAAGGGGTTAAGGTTAGGGTTAGGGACAGGATTTAGAGTTAGGGTTAGGGTTTAGACTCTAGGGATTAGGGCAGGAGGTTAGGAGTTGGGGTTAGGGTTATGGTTAGAGTTAGGGTTGGGCTTAGGTTTGCAGTTAGGGTTAGGGGTTAGGGTGTGAGTTAGGGTTAGGGGTTAGGGTTAGGGGTTAGAGTTAAAGTTAGGGCTAGGTTTAGGGTTAGGGCGAGGGTTAGGGTTAGGATAGGGGTTAGGGCTAGGGTTAGGGTTAGTGTTTGGTTAGGGGTTAGGGTTAGGGTCAGGTCAGGATCAGCGTCAGGGTACGGTTTTGGAAAAGGATAAGAGATAGGGTTAGGGAGTGGGTTAGGGGTTAGTTTTAGGGTACGGGTTAGGGTACAGTTTGGGGTATGAGATAGGGTTAGTATTAGAGGGTATGGGTTAGGGTACAAGTTAAGGTTAGGAATAGGATTTGAGTACATTAAGTTAAGGTTAGGGTTAGAGGTTAGGGTTAGCGTTAGATTTAAGGTAGGGGTCAGGGTTAAGGGTTTAGAATAGGTTTAGGAGTTAGGGTGAGGGTTGGCAGGTAGGTTCAGTGAATGTGTTTCGATCTTGGGGTTTGTGTTTGGTTTTGATTAGTGACAGGTCTTGTTTAAGGGTTAGGTTAACATTAGGCTAGAGTGTAGGGTTAGGGTTGTGTCTGTGTATGGTTAGAGTTTGGTTCTTGGCATGTGCCTGCACTGGGACTCCTAGTATCTTGGGCAGTTTAGTTTTATGCCCTCTATTTAGGTTTTGGATTCAAAGATAGCCTGACTCCACCAAGTCAGTGGCCTCCCCAGAGAATCAAAATCCAGGCTTCTGCTGGGGTAAGAATAGACATGGCAGGCTTCTCCTGAGCTGAGCTAAGGAGGGGATTTGTGGCTCTAAAGAATTTATTTGGATTTTCAGTTGCCTTTCTGATTTTATCTCTTGTGCGCACATGTTTCATCAATACTACCAATTATTATTTTAAAGTTTTACTTGAATTCCTGTTTGTATACACAGTATGATATAGTTTCAGGTTTACCACATAATGATTCAACCCTTGGATACAACTCCTGGTACTGGTCACAGGTGCCCTCCACTATCCCCATCCCCTGATTCCCCATCCCCCTCACCTTCCTCTGGTATTTATTAGTTTATTCTCTGTGGTTAAGAGTGTGTTTCTTGGTTTGCTTCTCTCATCCCCACCCCCCCGCCCCTTTGCCAGTTTGTTTGGTTTCTTAAAATTCACATGTGAATGCAATTGTATGGTATTTGGTATCTGTCTTTCTCTGACTGAGTCCATTTAGCATAAGTCCTTTCCACTTCTCCCACATCATTGTAAATGGCTTCATTTCATCCCTTCTGATGACCCAGTGATGTCGCAGTGTGTATATTTACCACATCTTTCTGCCCATTCATCTGTCGATGGACATCTGGGCTGTATCCACAGTTTGGCTGTTGTTGATAACGCTGCTACAAACACTGGGCTGCGTGTCCCTCTTCGAATCTACTAAACTACTTTTGTATCCTCGGGGTAAATACCTAGCTGTGCAATTTTGGAATCGTAGGGTAGCTCTACTTTTAACTTCTTGAGGACTCTCCACCCTGTTTTCCACAGTGGCTGCACCTGTTCGCATGCCCACCAGGAATGTAAGGGGGCTCCCCCTTCTCCATAGCCTCACCAACATCTGTTGTTTCTTGTGTTGTTAATTTTAGCCATTCTGACAGCTGTCAGGTGACATCTCATTGTGGTTTTGTTTGCATTTCCCTGATGATGAGTGACGCTGAGTGTCTTTCCATGTGTCTGGTGGCCATCTGGATGTCTTGTCCGAGACAAAGTCCTTTCATGTCTTCTGCCCATCTGCAGTTGGATAATTTGTGTTTAGGATGCTGAGGTTTATATTTGCGTTATGTATTTTGGATACTAACTCTTTATCGGATGTGTTGTTTACAAATATCTCCTCTCATTTTGTATGTTGCCTTTGAGCAACATACAAAATGTTGTTTCCTTTACTTTGCGGAAGCTTTTCAATTTGATGAAGTCCCAATAGTCTTTTTGCTTTTGTTTCCCTCGCCTCAGAGGCATATCTAGAAGGAAGATCCAGTGGCCAATGTCAAAGACGTTGCTGCCTATCTTTTCTTCTTTTTATGGTTTCAGGTCTCACATTTAGGTCTTTCATCCATTTTGAATTTATTTTTTATATATATGGTGTAAGAAAGTGGTCCAGTTTCATTCTTCTGTATGTGGCTGCCTGGTTTTCCCAACACCATTTGTTCTTATCCTGGGGTCAGGGTTAGGGTTTGTTGAAGAGACTGTCTTTGTGCCATTGGATATTCCTTCCTGCCTTGTTGTAGATTAATGGATCATAGAGTTACAGGTTTGTATCTTGTTTCGGCTTTCCATTCTGTTCTATTGATCTAAGCATCTCCTGTTGGGAGATTCTTGATTGCTGATTCAATTTCTTTGCTGGTTATCTGTCTGTTCAAGTTTCTTAATTCTTCCTTTTTCATTTTTGCTATGTCATATATTTCTAGGAATTGATCAATTTCTTCCAGGTTCTTGGTTGCTGGCATAGAATTTCTCATAATGTTCTCTTATAATCATTTGTATTTCTCTAGTGTTGGTTGTTATTTCTCTTTTCTCATTTGTGATTTTATTTGGGTCCTTTCTCATCTTTTTATCTTTTTTCTTTTTTAAAGATTTTATTTATATATTCATGAGAGACACAGAGAGGCAGAGGTATAGGCAGAGGGAAAATGAGGCTCCATGCGGGGAGCCTGATGTGGGACTTGATCCCCCAGGACCCTGGGATCATGACCTGAGCCAAAGCAGATGCTCAACCACTGAGGCACACAGGTGCTTTGCTGATTCAATTCCTTTGCTAGTTATGGGTCTGTTCATATTTTCTATTCCTTCCTATTTCAGTTTTGCACGTTTGCACATTTCTAGGGATTTGTCCATTTCTTCCAGGTCTCCCAGTTTGTTAGCATATAATCTTTCATAGTATTCCCTTATAATTGTCTTATTTTTCTGGTGTTGATTGTGATCTCTCTTCTCTCATTTGTGATTTTATTTAGGTCTTTTCTCTTTTCTCGTTGATAAGGCTGCCTAGGGCTTGATCCATTTTATTAATTATTTTGAAGAACCAGCTCTTAGTTCCGTTATTCCATTCTACTGTTTTGTTGTTTCTGTATTGTTTATTTGTGCTCTCATCTTTATTCTTTCCCTTCTTCTGTAGGCTTTAGGCTTTGTTTGCTATTCCTTTTCCAGCTCCTTTAGGTGTAGGGTTAGGCTGTGTATTGGAGATTTCTTGTTTCTTGAGATAGGCCTGTATTGCTATGTACTTCCCTCTTAGGACTGCCTTTGCTACATCCTAGAGGTTTGGAGAAACATGTTTTCATTTTCATTTGTTTTAAATTTCCTCTTTAATTTCCTGGTTGCTCCATTCATTCTCTAGTAGGATGTTCATAAGCTCCACGTATTTTTGGTCTGTCCAAATTTTTTCTTGCTGTTGACTTCGAGTTTCATAGCGTCGTGGTCTGAAAATGTACAGGGTATGATATCAACCTTCTTGTACCTGTTGTACCTGTTGAGGGCTGATTTGTGGCCCATGATATGATCTGTTCTGGAGGATGTCCCATGGGCACTTGAAAGGAATGTGTATTCTGCTTTAGGATGAAATGTTCAGACTATATCTGTTGAGTCCCTGTGGTCCAGTGTGTCAAGGCTATTGTTCCCATGTTGATTTTCTGCATAGATGATCGGTCCATTGCCATAGTTGGATGTTAAAATCCCCTGTCATTGTATTATTATCAGTGAGTTCCTGTACGTTTGTTGTTAATTGGTTTCTATATTTAGGTACTCCCATGTTGGCAGCATAAATATTTAGTTGTTTGATCTTGATAGAGAGTCTTTTTAATTATGAAATAATGCCCTTCATCTCTTCTTACAGTATTTGTTCTTTCTTTTTTGAAATTTAAATATTTTATTTATTTATTCATGAGAGATACACAGAGAAGCAGAGGCAGAAAAATAGGCAGAGGGAGAGGCAGGCTCCCCAAAGGGAGGCCGATGTGGGACTCGATCCTGGGATCTCAGGATCACCCCCTGAGCCAAAGGCAGATGCTCAACCACTGAGCCACCAGGTGTCCCCCAGGGTTTGGTTTCAAATCTAGTTTGTCTGATATAAGTATGGGTCCTCCAGCTATCTTTTGATGTCCATTAGCATGATAGATGATTTTCCATCCCCTGACTTTCAATCTGCTGGTGTCTATAGGTCTAAGTTGAGCATCTTGTAGGCAGCATACAGATGGATCTTGTGTTTTTAATAACTATTTTATTTATGAAAGAGTGAGAGAGAGAGAGAGGCAGAAAATTAGGCAGAGAGAGAAGCAGGGTCTCCACCAGGAGCCCAATATGGGACTGGATCCCAGACTCCAGGATCACACCCTGAGTCAAAGGCAGAGACTCAACCCCTGAGCCACCCAGGCATCCCAGATCCTGTTTTCAAAGCCACTCTGATACCCTATATCTTTTGATTGGAGCATTTAGTCTATCAGCATTCAGAGTGATTATTGAAAGATATAAACTTAGTGCCTTTGTGTTACTGGTAGAGCTGGTGTTTCTGGTGATGTTCTCTTGTCCTTTCTAGTCTTTGTTGCTTTTGGTCTCTTTTTTTTCCCCACTAGAAGAGTCCCTCTTAAAATTCCTTACTAGACTGGTTTAGTGGCCTTGAACTCCTTTATTTTTTGCCTGTCTGGGAAACTCTTTATCTCTCCTTCTATCCTGAATGACACCCTTGCTGAAGCAAGAATTCATACAAATTGGACTCCAATAAAAAGAAATTTAAAAACATAAAATAAAATTTTCCTATTATGATTGAGGAAAATGGCATTTTATGTTCAGAAATTTTTAATTTCTTCCTAGGGAGATTAAATAAATTTTGATGATTATTCTTAAAAAAACAAAAGAAAGAATTCTTGGCTACATACTTTTCCCATTCAGCATATTGAATATTTCCTTTCACTTCCTTCTGGCTTGCCAAGTTTGTGGACAGATCTGCTGCAAACTGATTCATCCTCCCTTGTAGGTTAAGGACTACCCCCTCCAAGCCCCACCTCCGCTGCTTTCAGGATTCTTTTCTTGTCTGTGTATTTTGTGACTTTGACTCTGATGTGCCTGGGTGATGGTCAGCTTCTGTTGAATTTATTGGGAGTTCTCTGTGCTTTCGATTTCAGTGTCTGTGTCCTTCCTCAGGTTAGAGAAGTTTACATAATTTGTTCAAATAAAACTTCTGCCCCCTTTTCTCTCTCTTCATCTTCTGAGTCTCCTATAATATGAATGCTATTGTTTAATAAGTGGCTGAGTTCCCTCAGTCTGCCTCTGTGGTCCATAACCTTTCTTGTTTTTAAGGCTTCCCCTTGGGACTGCATCTCAGTTATAGCATTTTTAACGTTGGACTGACTAGATTTTAGTTCTTTTATTTCTACAGTAAGGGATTCTCTAGTTTTCTTCTGTGCCCTTTTTCCAGCCCAGATGCTATCTTTATAATCATTGTTTTAAACTGTAGTTAGACATCATATATGTGTATTGATGGACTTCCTGGCTGTGAGTACTACCTCATGTTATTTTATGGAGGTGAATTTCTCCATCTCATTATTTTTTCCAGAAAAGAAAGAAGGAAGAAAAAGAAAAACCAAGAAAAACAATAACAACTGCCCTCCCAAAAAAACACCAGATTCTGTGTTTATTTTGGCCTGCTTGTTAAAAGATTCTAAATCCCAAAATAAGAAACACAATTAAAGTACCATGAAAGTAAACAAAAACAAGAAATATATAAGGTACATACATAAAAATTGAAAGAAAGCAATTAATAAAAAAGAATCAAAGAAAATAAATAAAAATAAAGCACAAAGTACAAAGGAAGCTAGACTCTCCTTTCCTGGCAGAGCTGAAGCTCTGTAGCCTCTGTGGTCCGACCACTTGGTGGCAGCGAGTGGTCTGTGCGGGGTCCAGGGACGGGCCCATGGCCCTGATTGTCAGGTGCACATCTGCCTGGGAGATGCACCTACAGGGTCAGAGGCAGGGTGGGCGTCAGCGCCTCTGGCCTCCAGCGGGTGGCGCTGTGCTGCTCCCTGAGACTGGGCACTGATGGGCTGGATGCGGGTGGGGACGCTGGATCCTCTGGCTCTGGGGCTAAGCATCCCGCCCCCAAGTCTCAGGGGCCTCCACAGAAGAGCCCCCAAGCCCCTGGGTCTCCGCCGCTTCTCTCAGAACCCTGCATTCACTCTGCCTGCGTCCGAGCTTCTTTTGGTTTTGTTTTTTTATCTCAGACTGTTGTGCCCAAGATTGTGAATCCGAGAAACCACCGAGGAGCCAACACTGATGTAAACACATGAGGGTTTATTTACAAGCTGGAGCTTGTGTCCAAGTATACCCCACACAGCGGAGCATGGACTTGGACCCCGAGGTGGGTTCTAGCTGAGTTTTGTGGGCTGGTCTAGGGGACCTCCAGAAGCAGGGGGAGGAATTTCTCAAGTTCTGTTTACATTCTGATATGGGGCTTTCAAGGGCATTGAGCTCTGTTCTCATTCTAATATGGGGCTTTCTGGGACCTTAAGCTGTAAGCTGTTTTTTCCTTTTTTTCCTGTACCTGAAGTAATGTAAAATTTAGCTCTTATTCACAGGGGCCTGGGATGGCAGTACTTGTGCTAACAGTGAACTTAAAGTGGAACGGCCTTAATTTTCTCAGCCTCCACACAGACAAGTGACAGAATTTTAAAACTCCACATTTTAGGGGCTGCCCTGGTGGAGACCTGCACTCTTCCTGCCCTGGAGGGTGTCCTCCCACTCCTGGCCTTTGCTGGCCTGTCCCAGGAACGCGGCCCCATGACGGCACAGGGGTTTGCAGCTTATGCCCACACAGGGCAGACAGCTGGCCCGAGCCCCACTGCTCTCAGCCGGGTTCCTGCTCCTGTGCCTGGGAACAGTTGGCGCCACCGTCCTTGGGACCCCTGGGATCCTGAGCCCACCCTGTCGCTCCAGGGACTGCCCCCAACTTCTCCACCTGAACACCTTAAGGCTGGTGTGTCCCCCACTCTAGCAGACTTCTGAAAGTTCACATTTTGTGCTCTGCTGCATATAATACTGTGCGTAGACCCGTCAGCTGGCTCCCTGCCCTTGTGGGATCCGGGGTTGTGTCTCCCCAAGATCAACTGATTGCTTTTTTTTAAGATTTTATTTTTATGTAATCTCTACAGCCAACATTGGGCTTGAACTTGCTACCCCAAGAACAAGAGTCCCATGTTCTTACGAACCACACCGAGCCAGTCAGGCTCCCTTTGATTGATTGATACATGTTAACTGAAGCAGGGGTGTTGCATGTGTCAGGGCAGAAACTGAGCCCACGCTTCGAGGTGTGGTGGAGTCATTTGGACCTGATCAATGTTAAAGAAACCATAGCTTCCCTGGGAGCCCAGGGAGCAGGGCCCACACAAGTGAAAAGTTGATAATTTCCTTTACTGTAGTAGTTATTTTACTGACTATTTATTTAAAGTGCTATTCAATGGTAAATGTCAATCTAGGATTGGGATACAGTGAGAACGTTCTAGGATTCGGAGGTAACTGAAGCTCCCCATCAAGGACGCAATGTTCCAGTTCGATGCAGAGATAGGCAAGGAAGCAAAGAGTTATGAAACATGGCACTGAGGTGCCTGGCTGGCCTGGTCGGGGGATCTTGATCTCAGGATTGTGAGTTTGAACTCCATGTTGGGTATAGAGAGGACATAAAAATAAAATATTTAACAAATAATAAATGAATGAACAAATAAATCATGACATCAAAGGTAAGTGCTTGCTTATGTCTCACCTGCGACCTATTCTTGATTGCCCCGCTTGCACTACTTGGCCCAGATGACGTCCTCCACAAGGGACAGTCCCGCCCGAGTGGAAGTGGGCATCTTTCATTGTAAGACCTGTGGTTCCCCTCGTTCTGCAGAGAGAGAAGAGCCCTGAAGGCACGAGTTTGGTGGATCAGCATAAACCTAGGCCATGATCATTCCCAAACCCGGTAGCCAGAGCTCAGCCTCCTTTTAGGACCCGATGTCATAACGAAGCCTCTTTGGTCATTGGCTTGGATGCAGGGTGGAGGCTAAACTAGAATTAGGAAGAACAAATAGGAAGAAAACCAGAAGCTGAAAGAGAGGAGGACAGATTTCACCATCCATAGCCTTCACAGGGACCTGGTGTCCTTTCCTAGGAGGGGCCCCCCCTCTGTAGGATGCTTCCTGCCCCTCAGCGCTCCTTGTTGGAAACCAGCAGGCAAATCTCCGTGCCTCCAGCACCTCTGCAGTCATGGTTTATAGCGTCTTCCATGTATCCTATTGGGGACCACAGCGTGGTGTATGTAACCATCCGGCTGCTGTTTGACAACATTGGGGGGATTCCGACTTTTGTTGGTTTTGGGGTGTGTGTGTGTCTATCACATGCAGCTATCAAATGCAGCTATCTGATCCTCTGGCTGCATCACCCAAACACCGAAATGGTTGGCACAACATCATTTCTGGTGCTGGCGCTGGGCAGCTAGCTGCGCTCTCCTGGCCAACCCGGGGCTTGCTCGTGCAGTGACTTTCTGCTGGAGGGTCAGCTGAGCTGGAAGGTCTGGCTCGGCCCCATTCCCATGTCTGGCAGTGGGTCCTGCGGAGCGCCGGCTGCTTCTCTTCTCCCCGATGCCTCTCCAGCAGGGAGCCAGACCTCGAGGCCGCCCTGGGGGAGCTCCTGAGGAGCCAGCTGTCCATGGCGGGGAGCCCTCAGGCTGCCTGTGTGTGGGAGTCGGGGAGGGGACGGGGCTGGGGTTCCTCGTCCCGTGTGCTTCCTGGCCCTCAGGCTGAGCCTCATGCTCTCCCAGCCCCTACTCACTAGGGCGAGGAGTACCCTCCACATGCTGGTGTGAGAGATCCAGCACCACAAGGTGTGCAGGCTGAGTCCACCTGGTGAGGGTGGCCCAGGTGCGTGAGCTGCAAGTGTGGGACCCAGGAAATTTAACAAAAATCCCCTACCCCTGGACAAGCAGAGCAGGACTGATTCCATTTTGTGCTACACCCACCACCTCCCGTATGACACCCACATGACCTGCTTATTGCTTAAGGCGCTGCCCCACCATAGTCAAGCCCCTGGGCACACCCTAATCGGAAATCAGCTCATAACGATGTAACCCCGCTTTGTGCTGGCCAAAACTGCGCACCAATTCTGACCAAAGAAATAGGCCAGGTCAAGTGGATACTATAGGGTAAGGGGTAATTCTATCGGCCACCTGCGTGTGGACCGAAATGACTGTGCAACTTTCTGTGTATCCCATGGGCCACTGGCCCCTATAAAGCTGCTACACCTTAGTCTCGGGGTCCAAGTCCCTGCTCCGCTGTGTTGGGTGCACTTGGACCCAAGCCCGAGCTTGTAAATAAACCCTCGTGTGTTTGCATCGGTGTTGGCTCCTCGATGGTTTATCGGATTCACAATCTTGGGCACAACACAAGGGCCTGCTGTCCTGACATCCACTCTAGGGTCACGCTGACTGCCCTGCAAGCACTCTGTGCCCCAGGCACCCAGGCACGGGGATGCGGGGAGGGGAGGAAGTGCCCCGGAACCCAGCCAGCCCCGGCCCCCTGGACAGAGGGAGCACAGACCTCCCAGGTTGCTTTGCACAGACCCTGGTGACCTGAAGCTCCCTGGCTGTCACTCTGTCCCAGCCCCTCCTGGCCCGCGGGGCACAGGCTGAGTCCCAGTAAAGTCTGTGGGGTCCTGACCCTGGTGTCTGGCCACCCCTGGAAAGCACGTGGGGATGTCAGCTGTGTGTGCCTGGCAGCGCCCCTGCAGGGGCTGGTTGGGGCCTGGGTGGTGCCCCCTTCTCCTCTCTGGGGGTCTCTCCAGGCCCCGTGCACAGAGTTCTGGGAGACACAGAAACGGGCTGGCTGTGCATTTTCGCACCACAACACTTTATTGACTTTCTACAGCAAAGGGGCTCAGAGCCGAGGGTGCGTGCCTTCCCCTGGGGAGGGAGACCTTTCTGTTCTTTTGGGGAGGGCAATAATCACACGGGGTGGGGGGGTGCTGGAGTCCCCCTCCTGGGAGCATGTGTGGACTCCGAGTGGGGGCAAGTGTCCTGAGGTTTCAGCCTGAGAGACGGTTCTGAGGACAGCAGAGCTGACCTGGACCTGCAGCTCATGGGCTCCTGCGCTGGGTCCCCGCAGGGCAACTGGACCCCGGCCTCGGGCCCCCTGGGGTCCCAGTACCTGGAGGAGTCTGCCTCCTGGTGTGGGTGCGGGTAGGGCCCACCGGCCTACCCCAGCTCTCCCCACCCTGGGGTGTCCTGGGATCCCCAGGGCTGCCCTAGGTCAGTGACCTGGATCTGTGGGGCATGCCCAGGGCCCAGGAGGCCACATCCAGCTGTGAGAGGGCTCGCTCAGCCCGGGGCCAGAATCTAGGCCTGGCCAGGGCCATGGGGGGCTGGATCCCATTAGTCTTTGTGTTGGGCCTTGGGGGGGGCCAAATCACCCCAGCCCCCACATAGCCCGGGGCCAGGCCAGCCCAGGTCCCTCTGGGTTAGGGGCTGGTGTCCTGTGCAGGGTGTGCTGCCCTCCAGGAGGGACAGTGGAAGAGGCAGGGCACAGTGCATCCTCTGCTCCACCCACCTGCACCCACCCTTTCGGGGGCTCCCTGCCTTCCCTCCTCCCTGCAACCCCTGGGTACTCTTTGGGACACCCGGGCTTCTGATGGGAGCAGGCTGTCCAGAGAACCCTGGGGAGGCTGAGCATGTCCCACAGGGGGCAGCTGCCCTGGGTCCTTGTTGGGGGTTGATGGTGTGGGGATGGATGGTGTGGGGGCAGGGGTATGATGGTGCTGGAGTGTGGGGGATGGTGTAGGGGGGATGGTGTTGGGGTGTAGTGTGGGTGGGGATTGTGTGGGGCTGTGTGGGTGTGAGGGGGATGGTGTAGGGGGGATGGCATGGGGGATGATGATGTAGGGGTATGGTGTGAGGGTGGGGAATGAGGGGGATGGCGTGGGGGGCCTGTGGACACAGGGCATCCCCTTTCTCTAAGATGCACACGGAGACATCTACAGATAAAGGTGACCCCAGTTTGTGGTTTGCTGTGACACCTGTCCCTGGGACCCCGTGTGGTCAGTGCAGGGCCCTGGCTGGACCGGGGGCATTCTCTGGGGGTCATCATACTATGTATGTTTACAAATTGCAAATTGTCTCAAATAAAATGCATAGAATTTAGAAATATATAAAGGACCGAGGGTGGGTGTCACCGTGACCCGTCCGACCCTCATTGGATCAATGTGTGTCCTGCTCCAGCCATGGCCATGCTGCCTGGCCCCCAGGTCCCCTTAATGCCCCCCACGGTCCCCCCCCAGCACCCTGCTTCTCAGGGGGCCATCCCTCACCCCTTTGGGGTTCAGCTCACATGGCAACACCTGGAGGCCCCATCCTAGTGGCCTCCTCATCCCCGAGACCCCAGGGGTGGGGGCACAGGGGTCTTCCCCAGCACCCTACCATGCAGCTGTGTGTTTTTGGCTGCTGTTGCTCCCCCCGGCCTCAGAAGCCCCGTGTTCCCTACCCAGAAGCCCCCGGGCCTCCCCCGGGGCCCCGAACGACCCTGGCCCAGCTGCCTCACCCAACCCCGTAGCAGTCCCAAAACATGGTGTGGGTGCTGAACGTCCTGTTGACGTCTAGGTCTACCTGCTTGATGTCCCTGGAGGAGACCAGGGCCTCCTCCTTCATTTCCACTGGGAATCCTGGGGAGGAGGAGCCGGGGTTAGGGACACAGGCCCCGACCTGTCACCAGCTGCCGTCCTGGGCAGGGAGCCCTGGGGCCACCATGGGAATGTGTCCTGCCGAAACCTCCTTCCTTCCCCTGGGAGGCCGGGGACGGCGGGAGTGTCCACTGTGCCCATGGGACCTGTGTGAGGGCTTGTGCCCAGCTGTTGTGGGCGGGGAGGTGACTGAGGGTCAGCCTGGGTGGGAGGGGACAGGGGGTCAGCCCAGGTGGGGAGGGGACATGGGGGTGTTGTGCCCAAGATTGCAAATCCTAGAAACCACTAAGGAGCCGACACCGATGCAAACACACGAGGGTTGATTTACAAACTCGAGCTTGTGTCCAAGTATACCCCATACAGCAGAGCAGGGACTTGGACCCCAAGGTGGGTTTTAGCTTAGTTTTAACGGCTGGTCTCGGGGACCTCCAGAAGGGCTGGAGCAATTCCTCAAGTTCTGTTTACATTTTGATATGGGGCCTTCAAGGGCATTGAGCTCTCTTCTCATTCTAATAGGGGCTTCCAGCCCTTGGCTTGGGCTCAGTTTTTATTCTATTGTGGGGCTTTCTAGGACATTCAGCTGTAAACTTTTGTTTTTTTCCTGTAACTGAAGTAATGTAAATTTCAGGTCTTCTTCACAGGGGCCTGGGATGGCTGGGCGTGTGCTAACGCTGAACTTAAGGTGGAATGGCCTTCACATTATATGTTCTCATTCATTTGGGGAATATAAATAATAGTGAAAGGGAATATAAGGGAAGGGGGAAGAAATGTGTGGGAAATATCAGAAAGGGAGACAGAACGTAAAGACTGCTAACTCTGGGAAACGAACTAGGGGTGGTAGAAGGGGAGGAGGGCGGGGGGTGGGAGTGAATGGGTGACGGGCACTGGGGGTTATTCTGTATGTTAGTAAATTGAACACCAATAAAAAATAAATTAAAAAAAAAGTGGAATGGCCTTAATTTTCTCGGCCTCCAGGCGTCCCATTCCATCCTATCTAGCTCCTTCCCCTTTCCCTGGAGCTCCTAAGAGAGCAATTGCAAATGATCTCTGGTGGCAGTGTGTGTTGGGGGACAGGACCAGGGATTTGGGATCAGGAAGACCTGGAGCGCGGGCGTCCCGGCTGTGCAGCGGGATTCGATGCTGCAGACTCTTATTCCTTAAAGCTATCTTGACAACTGACTTTGTACATAGAAAAGCTCTCCTGTGTCTTTAAATGATGAAGAGCGAGTCAAAGCGTTTTGTCTCTGCCCATCTGATTGCTCAGATTCCAATCTGAGACGTATTTCCTGTTAATAAGGGTAATTTACTATCTTTAGTACTATGGTTAAAATATTCTGACACAAGTAATTCAGAGGGATGAGGGTTTCTCATCTCTTTCTTCACAGCTCAGTCAGTCATCAGGAAATGCATCTGTATGGATTTGGAATTAATTGAGAGACATTATTACCAATAGTCCTATTATTATGTTAAGGATTCTTCCCTGAGATTCTTCCCCTATTTTAACTGACACTGAAACACTGTGAACTCTTTGGAAGACAAATGTCAAGGAAATAAATGTTATGCATTGCTAATTTTAAATGCACTTGCAATATGGTGTCTATTATAATAGAAGTATTTTTATCTGATTTTTGCTATTTATGATCCTTTCTTGCTTTTCAGGTTGAGGAGGCATTATACGTGTTCATAAGTGTTTTTCTTTCCTTCTGATATAAAATTCTTACTTTCTTCCCATCGAAGGAACTCTTTAAGAATAAGGCAAAAATTCATTAAACTATTCTTAAAATGTCTTCACACTTGGAGCCTGATTCATTTAAGTCAATTTTCAAAATAAATCTTATTTCTTAGAACAAAAGCAAAGATTTATAGGGAAATTGAGGAGATAGTACAGAGAATTCTCATGCCCTCACACTCAATTTCTCCAATTATTGATATCTTATATTAGTACGGTACAAATATTAGCTAATGAATCAATATTAAAATATTCGCATTAACCAAAGACCATACTTGATTCAGATTTCCTTAGTTTTTGCTAAGTTACCATCCCTCATATCACATTCCATTTGTCCTCATGTTTTCTTAGGCTCCTCTGGATTGTGACAGTTTTTCAGCCTTTCCTTGTTGTTGTTGAACTGGAACACTTTGAGAAGTAGAGTATTTTGTACAGTTTCCCTCAGTTGGGACATGTCTGTTGTTTATCTCATGATTGAACTATGATTGTGGATTATATACAGAGATATACTGCCATTTTCATTATATCATATAAAGGATAGATACTATCAGCATGATTTATCAGTCTTGGTATTGATCTGATCATCTTGCTGAGGTAGTGTTTGTCAGCTTTCTCCATAGTAAAGTGATTCTTTATTATTAATTATTATTATTATTATTTTATTATTTTAAATGTTTCATAATATATTTTGTAGAAGTAAGTTACTATGTGTATTGCATACATAAGACTGGGAAGCTATGCTCATCAACTTGAGGGTGGAATGTCTGCACTAATTGTTTGAAATTCTTCTACATGGGAGATTTCTCTTCCTTCTGGGTTTGTTTGTTTCTTTTTCAAAGATGTTATTTACTTATTTGAGAGAGAGAGGAGAGAAAAAGCATGAGTGAGAGGGGCAGAGGGAGAGGGAGAAGCAGGTTCCCTGCTGAACAGGGAGCCTGCCTTGGGACCTGGATCATGATCTGAGCCTAAGGCAGAAGCTTAACTGACCGAGCCACCCAGGTGCCACTCTTTCTTTCTATTACAATTTTTAATATTAGTATAGATTCATGAATATTTATTTTATGCTTTGGGTTATAATCCAGCAGTACTTATTTTGTTGCTTATATTGTCTCTGCTCTGGCTCTTTTAGTTGATACCTGTGTCCCTTTAACATATTTCCACCAGTATGGAGTCTTTTGTCTGTTCATACCTTTTTAAAAGACAAACTTTATGTAAATCTCATTTTTGATTGGCACATTGTTTCTGTCCCCATCCCTATCTTTGCCTCCTTCCCTCTCTCTTCACTGTTTCATATCTTTATTTATTATGATCTGAAAATAGGAAAGGACATAGGATTTCAAATTTTGCTATTTTAAGGTAAATCAATTCTCCTTGGTGCCTAGCCAGTGGTTCTCACATGTTAGTGTGCAAAAGAATAACCTGGAGAGTTTGTTAATATGGCCAGCCAACATTTTAATTTTTTTTAAGTTAAAGGAAGGGGCAGTTTAGGATTCTGTATGTTAACCGGTATGCTCAGAAAATAATAATGGAATTCTTTGAGGGCTTTGCTTTGAAAAGCAGTGAGCATGAGGGCAGATGGCTGTTCTGATACACATATTTATTATTTCTAGTGGATTGGACCCATATACCCACCGCTTGTGATAAAAAGGGATATAGATTTGGGGATTTTCTATCGCCATAGAAAGAACCTTAAAATACTCAGGATCTATGCTCAGAGTTAGTTTTATATTTTAGTATTTGAGTATATATATAAGATCCCCCATCTTTTTGTGCTCAGTATAGTGTTTAGGACCCCACATCAGCATTTCAGGTCTGAGAGGGAACTGAGGGATCATCAGCGCTGGTCCTCTCTTCTGAGGCACAGGAAAGAAACTGAGAGTTCCGGAGGATTGGATTGTCCAAGTTCACATGCTTATTGGTGGTGGAGCTAGGTCTGAAAAAGGTCTTACTAGAGATTGTTCCATCAAGACAGACACCATTGAACGTAACTAGTTTAGATAGGTTTTTGTGAAATAGACAATTTTGGGTTACTCTTTCTGCTTTTATACTTTCATATAAAAGTATGAGTGTGTGGGACCCAGGAAATTTAACAAAAATCCCCTACCCCTGGACAAGCAAAGCAAGACTGATTCCATTTTGTGCTACACCTGCCACCTCCTGTATGACCCCCACATGACCTGCTTATTGCTTAAGGTGCTGCCCCACCATAGTCAAGCTGCTGGGCACACCCTAATCGGAAATCGGCTCATAACAATGTAACCCTGCCTTGTGCCCACCAAAACTGCGCGCTGATTCTGACCAAAGTAATAGGCCAGCTCAAGTGGATACTATAGAGTAAGATGTAATTCAATCAGCCACCTGCGTGTGGACCGAAATGACTGTGCAACTTTCTGTGTATCCCATGGGCCACTGGCCCCTATAAAGCTGCTACGTCTCTTATCTCGGGGTCCAAGTCCCTGCTCCGCTGTGTCCGGTACACTTGACCCAAGTTCGAGCTTGTAAATGAACCCTTGCGTGTTTGCATCAGTGTCGGCTCCTTGGTGGTTTCTCGGATTCTCAATCTTGGGCATAATAAAACTCTACCTCTTCGCTGATGACATGATACTCAACATGGAAAACCCAAAAGCCTCCACCCCAAGATTGTTAGAACTCATACAGCAATTTGGCAGCGTGGCAGGATACAAAATCAATGCCCAGAAGTCAGTGGCATTTCTATACACTGAGACTGAAGAAAGAGAAATTAAGGACAATCCCATTTACAATTGCACCCAAAAGCATAAGATACCTAGGAATAAGCCTAACTAAAGAGGTAAAGGATCTATACCCTAAAAACTATAGAACACTTCTGAAAGAAATTGAGGAAGACACAAAAAGATGGAAAAATATTCAATGCTCGTGGATTGGCAGAATTAATATTGTGAAAATGTCAATGTTACCCAGGGCAATGTACATGTTTAATGCAATCCCTATCAAAATACCATGGACTTTCTTCAGAGAGTTAGAACAAATTATTTTAAGATTTGTGTGGAATCAGAAAAGACCCCGAATAGCCAGGGGAATTTAAAAATAGAAAACCATAGCTGGGGCCTCACAAAGCCAGATTTCAGGTTGTACTACAGAGCTGTGGTCATCAAGACAGTGTGGTACTGACACAAAAACAGACACATAGATCAATGGAACAGAATAGAGAACCCAGAAGTGGACCCTGAACTTTATGGTCAACTAATATTCGATAAAGGAGGAAAGACTATCCACTGGAAGAAAGACAGCCTCTTCAATAAATGGTGCTGGAAAAATTGGACATCCACATGCAGAAGAATGACACTAGACCACTCTCTTGCACCATACACAAAGATAAACTCAAAATGGATGAAAGATCTAAATGTGAGACAAGAGTCCATCAAAATCTTAGAGGAGAACACAGGAAACACCCTTTTTGAACTCAGCCACAGTAACTTCTTGCAAGATACATCCACGAAGGCAAAAGAAACAAAAGCAAAAATGAACTATTGGGACTTCATCCAGATAAGAATCTTTTGCACAGCAAAGGATGCAGTCAACAAAAGTAAAAGACAACCTACAGAATGGAAGAAGATATTTGCAAATGACGTATCAGATAAAGGGCTAGTTTCCCAGATCTGTAAAGAACTTATTAAACTCAACACCAAAGAAACAAACAATCCAATCATGAAATGGGCAAAAGACATGAACAGAAATCTCACAGAGGAAGACATAGACATGGCCAACATGCACATGAGAAAATGCTCTGCATCACTTGCCATCAGGGAAATACAAATCCAAACCACAATGAGATACCACCTCACACCAGTGAGAATGGGGAAAATTAACAAGGCAGGAAACCACAAATGTTGGAGAGGATGCGGAGAAAAGGGAACCCTCCTGCACTGTTGGTGGGAATGTGAACTGGTGCAGCCACTCTGGAAAACTGTGTGGAGGTTCCTCAAAGAGTTAAAAATAGACCTGCCCTATGACCCAGCAATTGCACTGCTGGGGATTTATCCCAAAGATACAGATGCAATGAAACGTTGAGACACCTACACCCCAATGTTTATAGCAGCAATATCCACAATAGCCAAACTGTGGAAAAAGCCTTGGTGTCCATCGAAAGATGAATGGATAAAGAAGATGTGGTATATGTATACAATGGAATATTACTCAGTCATTAGAAATGACAAATACCCACCATTTGCTTCAATGTGGATGGAACTGGAGGGTATTATGCTGAGTGAAATGAGTCAATTGGAGAAGGACAAACATTATATGTTCTCATTCATTTGGGGAATATAAATAATAGTGAAAGGGAATAAAAGGGAAGGGAGAAGAAATGGGTAGGAAATATCAGAAAGTGAGACAGAACATGAGAGACTCCTAACACTGGGAAACAAACTAGGGGTGGTGGAAGGGCAGGAGGGCGGGGTGGGGGTGAATGGGTGATGGGCACTCAGGGGGTCACTTGATGGGATGAGCACTGGGTGTTATTCTGTATGTTGGCAAATTGAAAACCAAAAAGTAAATTTATTATTAAAAAAAAAAAACCTTCATCTGCAGGGAGTGTGGAACTGGGAGGGACCGCATGTGAGCTCAACTCGCAGAAGGATGTTCCCCAAGGAGACAGCTTTCAACTACGTTCTCAGGTATGGAAGTTAGTATGTAGCTCCAATCTACGGGATGAAGGAATTCCTCAGAAGTCGCTGGACTGAGCTAAGAGACACTTGCCTCTCACAAAACTTGTGTCCCACATTGAATGAAATCCTGTGGAAGAGAGCCCGTACAGGCAGTCAGGATGGGGGAGCCACTGGCCAAAAGCTCAACTCTCAGAAGTGTGTATATCTTGTATATCTTGGAGGCTGATGTCCGCTAGAAACTCATTTACAGGAGTTAGAAACTAGCACCACTCTAATTGATCAAAGCCATTGGCAATTGTTGCATTGAATGCAGATACACGTGAGTACAGGCCTGACACTTCCACATGCTTTTCACACAACCTCTTCCAGCATGTTACATAAGGATGTGAGGACCTATGTCTACAGACAGTCAGGATGCGAGAGGGTCCTGCTCTGAGCTCAGCTCTCACGAGGAGGCATGCCAAAAGCCAGCTTTCAACTAGCTGCATTCTTATGGCAGTGAGAACCTAGCAGCATTCTACGTCAGGAGGTTCCATGAATACCTCTCTATTGCACCTGGAGACACCTTCCAAGCCTGCGTTTTTCCACTTGCGTCCCACGAGCCTCTGACAAACATCTCTGGTGAGGATGTTCGAAACTCAATCTGCAGGCAGTGTGGAACTGTGAAGGACTGGGTGTGAGCTCAACTCTCAGAAGCAAGTTCCCTTTGGACACTGTGTTCAACGAACTTCTCATGTATGGAACTTAATATGTAGCACCAATTATGAGAGGAATTCCTCGGAAATTGCTGGATTGAGCTTAGAGACAGTAGTCTTGAGGGTCTGCACCTTCCACTTACCTCTCACACTACTTCTGTCACGCTTCGAAGCTAGGCCTGTTAGAAGCAAAGACATGCATTCAGGATGTGGAAGGTACAGGCTAGAAGCTCAACTCTCAGAAGTGTGTTTGCCTTGGGGGCAGGTGACTGCTCGCCACTCATTTATGGGAGTTAGAACCTAGCTACACTCTAATTGAACAAGGCTGTTGGAAATCGCTGTATTGGACTCAGATACACGTGATTACAGTCCTGACACTTCTACATACTTTTCACACAACCTCTTCCAGCACCTCGCTTAAGAATGATAGGAACTATGTCTACAGGCAGTCAGGATGTGGGAGGGTCCTGCCCTGAGCTCAGCTCTCACAAGGAAGCATCCCTAGAAGCCAGCTTTCAACTAGCTGCGTTTTTATGACTGTGGTGTCCTTCTAACCTAACCTATACTTGGTCACTCCAGTCCCCAACTGGGCCTCAGCTGGACCTGGTGCCTCTGGTACTTAGCTTGGCCTTACCTGGACCGGGTGACTGTGTTCCCACCTGGGCCTCAACTGGTCTTATGACATTTGTCCCCACCTGGGCCTCACCCAGACCAGGTGACTCTGTTCCACCTGGGCCTCACCTGGACCTGGTGAATCTGGTCCCCTCCTGGGTATCACCTGGATCTGGTGACTCTGGTCCTCACGTGTGCCTCACCTGGACCTGGTGACTCTTGTACCCACCTGGGCATCATCAGGATATGGTTACTCTGTTTCCCAAGTGAGACTCTGGAACATTTAACTTTGGTCCTCACCTGGGCCTCACCTGGACCTGGTGACTCTGGTTCCCACATGCACCTCACCTGGACCTGGTGTCTCTGCTGTTCTTCTAGCCTCACCTGTACCTGGTGACTCCAGTCCCCCCCACCCCGGGCCTCACCTGGATTTGGTGACTCTGGTCCTCAGCTTGGTTTCACCTGGACCTGGTGACTGTGGTCCCCACCTTGGCCTCACCTGAACCTGCTGACTCTGGTTCCCACCTGGGCCTCACCTGTACCTGGTGATCTGGTTCTCACATGGACCACACCTAGACCTGGTCACTGTGTTGTCCTTCTAGACTCACCTTTCACCGGTAACTCTGGTCTCCACCTGGGCCTCACCTGGACCTGGTGAATCTGATCCCCACTTGGTCCTCAAGTGGACCTGGTGACTCTGGTCCCGAGGTGGGTATCATTGGGACATGGTTATTGTGTTCCCCACCTGGGCCTCCCCTGGACCTGGTGATTCTGGTCTGCACCTGAGACTCACCTGGATCTGGTGACTGTGGTCCCCACCTGGGCCTCACATGGACCTGGTGACTCTGATCCCCATCTGGGCCTCACCTGGCCCTGTTGACTCTGGTCCTCAACTGGGCATAATTGGGACCTGGTTACTGTGTTCCACAACTGGGCTTCACCTGAACCAGGTGACTCTGGTCCCCCTCTGGGTCTCACCCTGACCTGGTGGCTGTGAACCCCACTTTGGCCTGATTTGGACCTGCTGACTCTGGTTGCCACCTGTGCCTCACCTCGAACTGTTGACTCTGGTTCTTTCAAGGGCCTCCCCTGTACCTGGTGATTCTGGTCCCCACCTGGGCCTCACCTGGACAGTGGTGACTGTTGTCACCACCTGAGACTCACCTGGACCTGGTTACTGTGTTCCACACCTGGGCCTCACGTAGACCTGGTGACCATGGTCCCCAGCCGGCCTCACACGGACCTGTTGCCTCTGGTCCCCACCTGGGCCTCACATGTACCTGGTAACTCTGGTCCTCACCTGGGCCTCACCTGGATCTGGTGACTCTGGTCCCCACCTGGGCCTCACCTGGATCTGGTGACTCTGGTCCCCACTGGACCTCTCTTGTACCTGGTGACTCTCTTTCCAACATGGACCTCACCTGGATCTGGTGACTCTGGTCCTCAGTTTGGCCTCACCTGGACCTGGTGACTCTCGTCCACACTTTCACCTAACTCAGACCTGGTGAATCTCGTCCCCACCTAGGCCTCACCCAGACCTGGTGACTCTTGTCCCCAGCTATGCCTCAACTCAACCTGATGAATCTGGTCCTCACGTGGGCCTCACATGGACCTGGGACTCAGCTGGATATAGTGGCTCTGGTTCCCACATGGGGCTCACCTGATACTGGTGACTGTGGTCTCCTTCTATGCCTCACTGGGACCTGGTGATTCTGATCCCCATCTGGGCCTTGCATGGCCTTAGTGACTCTGGTCCTCACCTAGGCATCATTGGGACCTGGATCCTCTATTCCACACCTGGGCCTCACTTTGACCGGGGACCTCTGGTCCCACTCTGGGCCTCACCCTTAACTGGTTACTCTGGTCCCCCCTGGGCATCACCTGGCCTGGGACTCTGGTCCCCCTCTGGGACTCACCCTTACCTGGTGACTCTGGTCCCCACTTGGGCTTCACTTGGACCTGGTAAATCTGGTCCTTACCTGGTCCTCACCTGGACCTGGTGACTCTGGTCATCACCTGGGTCTCACCTGGACTCTTGTCGCCACCTGAGCCTCACCTGGACCTTGTGACCGTGGTCCCCACCTGGGCCTCACCTGGATCTGGTGGCTCTGGTTCCCATATGGGGCTCCCCGGACCTGGTTCCTGTGGTCTCTTTCTTGGCCTCACCTGGAACTCATGACTCTGATCCATATTTGGGCCTCACCTGGACCTGGTGACTCTGGTCCTTACCTGGGCATCATTGGGACCTGGTTACTCTCTTCTCTACCTGGGCCTCACCTGGACCTGGTGACTCTGGTCTCCCTCTGGGCCTTACCCTGACGTGGTGACTCTGGTCCCCACCTGGATGTCACCTGGACTGGGTGACTCTGGTCCTCCTCTGCGCCTCATCCGGAGCTGGGGACTCTGGGCCTCAACTGGGCCTCAACTGGACCTGGTGAATCTGCTCCTCACTTGGGCCTCGTCTGGACCTTGTGACTCTGGTCCCCCCCGGGCATCATTGGGACATGGTTACTCTGTTCCCCACCTGGGACTCACCTGGACCTGATAACTTTGATCCACACTTTGGCCTCACCTGGCCCTGATGATTCTGGGCCCCATCTGGGCCTCAATATGGACCTGGTGACTGTGGTCCCCACATGGGTCTCACCTGGACCTGGTGACTCTGGTCCTCACTTTGGCCTCTTCTGTACCTGGAACTGGTACTCTGATCCTCAGCATGGCCTCACCTGACCTGGTGACTGTGGTTCCCACCGGGACCTCACCTGGACCTCATGTCTCTGGTCCCCACCTGGGCCTCACCTGGACCTGGTGAGTGTGGTTGCCACCTGTGCCTCACCTGGACCTGGTGATTCTGGTCCCCACCAGAGCCTCACCCATACCTGGTGACTTAGGTCCCCACGTGGGCCTCACTTGGACCTGGTGAATCTGGTCCTTACCTGGTCCTCACCTGGACCTGGTGACTCTGGTCCCCACCTGGACCTGGTGACTGTGGTCCTCACCTGGGCCTCACCTGGACCTGATGACTCTGATCCCCACCTGGGCCTCACCTGAGTCTTACCGGGACCTGGTGACTCTGGTCCTCAGCTTGGCCTCACCTGGATCTGGTAAATGGTCCTCACCTTGGCCTCACCTGGACCTGGTGTCTCTGGTACCTATCTAGGCATCATCAGGACAGGGTTTCTCTGTTCCCCATCTGGGACACACCTGGATCTGTTAACTTTGGTCCTCACCTGGCCTCATCTGTACCTGGTGACACTTTCCCACATGGACCTCACCTGGACCTTGTGTCTCTTGTTTCCTTCTAGGCTCATCTGTACCTGGTGACTCCAGTCCCCACCTGGGCCTCACCTGGAACTGGTGACTCTGGTCCTCTGCTTGGCCTTACCTGGACCTGGTGACTGTGCTCCCCACCTGTGCCTCACCTGGATCTGGTGACTGTGTTCCCCACCTGGGCCTCACCCAGACCTGGTGAATCTGTTTCCCACCTGGGCTCACCTGGACCTGGTGACTCTGGTCCCATCCTGAGCCTCATCTGGATCTGGTTTCTGTTGGCCCCACATGAGCCTCACCTGGATATGGTGGCTCTAGTTCCCACATCAGGTTCACCTGGACATGGTGACTGTGGTCCCCTTCTTAGCCTCACCTGAACCTGGTGACTCTGATCACCATCTGGGCCATACCTTGACTTGGTCGCTCTGGTCCTCACCTGGGTGTCATTGGGACCTGGTTAATCTGTTCCACACCTGGGCCTCACCTGGACCAGGGGATTCTGGTCCCCTTCTGGGCCGCTCCTTGACCTGGTGACTCTGGTCCCCTCCTGGGCCTCACCTGGACCAGGTGACTCTGGTTTGCAAATGGACCTCACCTGGAGCTGGTACCTGTGGTGTCCTTCTGGCCTCACCTGGACATGGTGACTCTCATCCCCATCTGGGCCTCACCTGGCCCTGGTGACACTGGTCCTCAGCTTGGCCTCACTTGGACCTGCTGAGTGTGGTTGCCACCTGGGTCTCACCCGGACCTGGCAACTCTGGTCCCCACCGGGGCCTCACCCGGACCTGGTGAATGTGGTCCTTACCTGTTCCTTACCCAGACCTGGTGACTCTGGTCACCACCTGGGCCTCACCTGGTCTTGGTGAATCTGGTCCCCACCTGGGCTTCACCTGGACCTGGTGACTGTGGTCCCCACCTGGGCCGCAAATGGACCTGGTGGCTCTCGTTCCCACATGGGGCTCACCTGGACCTGGGTCCTGTGGTCTCCTTCTAGGCCTCACCTGGACCTGGTGACTCTGATCCTCATCTGGGCCTCACCTGTACCTGGTGACTCTGGTCCCCTCTTGTGCCTCAGCTGGACCTGTTGACTCTGGTCCTCAGTTTTGCCTCACCTGGACCTGGAGACTGTGTCCCCACCTGGGCCTCACCCAGACCTTGTGACTTTGGTCCCCACCTGGGCCTTACCTGGAGTTGGTGAATCTGGTCCCCACCTGGGATTCACCTGGACCTGGTGAATCTGGTTGCCACCTGGGCCTCACATGGACCTGGTGCCTCTGGGCTCCACCTTGGCCTCAACCTGGACCTGGTTTTTTGGTCCCCACCTGAGCCTCATCTGGTCCTGGTGGCTCTGGATCCCACATGGGGTTCACCTGTACCTGCTGACTGTGGTCCTCATGTGGTCCTCACCCAGACCTGGTGACTGGTATGTGAGGAGTCTGCTCCAGATCCCCCCTCTCCCTCCATCCCTCCCCACTGTACCCTCTCTCAAGTAAATCTTCTGAAAATTCACATGAAGACATGTGAGCATCTTTATCCCCTCTTCAGAGGTGCCTTCATATGTGTAATGACCATTTTAATGCCTTTCATGGACCCACTGTGAGTCCCATCAGAAACCCCTTTTCTTTGATATTATTGAAGTACAGTCAACACACAATGTTACAGTAGTTTCAGGGCTACCACCTACTGATTTGACAATTCTGTGCATACTCAGATCTCCCCACGAGAAGTGTCATCACCATCTGTCCCCATACAAATTTGTCACAATAGTACTGACTCTATTGCCTAGGCTGTACTTTCTAATATCTGTGAATTATTTATTTGAGAACCAGATACTTATAGCTCTTAATATGCTTCATCTATTTTGCCCATCTCCCACCTCCATCTCCTCTGGCTATCAGTCACCATGATCCATCACATTAACAAGATAAAGGACATGGGGCAGCCCAGGGGGCTCAGCGGTTTAGCGCTTGCCTTTGGCCCAGGGCGTGATCCTGGATTCCTAGGATTGAGTCCCATGTCGGGTTCCCTACATGGAGCCTGCTTCTCCCTCTATGTCTGTGTCTGTGTCTCTGCATCTCTCTCTCTCTCTCTCTCTTGATCTCTCGCTCTCTGTCTCTCATGGGTAAATAAATAAAATCTTAAAAACAAAAACAAGAGAAAGGACAAAGGCATACGATCCTCTCAAGTGTTGCAGAAAAAGCATTTGACAAAATACAACATAAAAAGCATAGCGGGTTTTTAAATTTTTTTTGGCATAGTGGGTTTTGAGGAAATGTATATCAACAGAATAAGGGCCGTGTAAGAAGGCCTGCAGCTGACATCATCCTCAAGGGTGAAATCTTGAAATCATCCCCCCTAAGAGCAGGAACAAGCCAAGGAAGTCCCCTCTCGGCACTGGAAGTCCTACCGTAGTCAACAGACAGGAAACAGAAAAGGTTCCACACCTGTAAGTGGGATGTCAAACTGTCCCTGTTTGTTGAAGATGTGGCATTAGAAACAGGAAACCCAAGAGACTCCACCAAAAACTGTTAGAACTAATGAGTGAATTCAGTAAAGTTGTGGGACACAAAATGAACAGAGATCAGTAGCCTTGCTGCGTCTGGACAATGAGCACTCAGAAAGGAAATTAAGGACATGACTCCCTTATCAGGAGCATCCAGAAGAACAAAATAACTATACTGAACCAAGGGAGTGCAAGACTTGTACACTGAAAATTACAAGACTTTGGGAAGACATCCTGGGCTCGTGGGGTCGGAGCCTTCATCTTGTTAAAATGTCCACAGTTCCAGAAGCCACCAATGTCAATGAAGTTCCAATGTCACTCCTATCAAAAACATGGTGGCCGATTTTAGAAATAGAAAAAGCACCCCTAACATTCGTCCGCCCCCACAAATGACCCTGGACAGCAAATCAGTATAGAAGAAGCAGGACAGAGCAGGATGCAGCACTCTCCTATTTCAAACGATGTCACAGAGACACAGGATAAAGCAGTGTGGTTCTCGGGCCCACGGCTGGCTCCGTTGGTTAAGCATCTGACTCCTGACCTCACCCCTGGTCTTGATCTCGGGGTCATGAGTTCTAGCCCTGTGCTGAACTGTGGACGAGGCATGGAGCCTAGTTAAACAAACCAAACCCACAGGGCTGTGGTTCTGGCATAAACTGAAGGAGCAGAATAGAGAGCCTGGAAGAAAATGCACTCGGATACCGTCAACTGATTTTTTAAACTTAATTTAATTTAAACCCAATTAATTAACAGTACAGTGTATTATACTTTCAGAGGTAGAATTCAGGGATTCACCAGTTGGAGATAACACCAGGGCTCATGACATCACGTGCCGTCCTTCATGCCCGTCTACCAGTTACCCTGTCCCTCCACTCCCCTCCCCTCCAGCGACCCTCAGTTTGTTTCCTGTGATTGAGTCTCTTTATCCTCCAACTGTTTTCATCTTATTTGTTTTTCCTTCCCTTCACAGATGCCCATCTGCTTTGCTTCTTTAATTTCACCTATGAATGCAACCATATGGTAATTTTCTTTCCTGACTGACTTATTTCACTTAACGTGATCCCTCTAGTTCTATCCACGTCATTGCAAATGGCAAGATTCCCTTCTCTTTGATAGCTGAGTACCATTCCTATCATCTAACTATCATCTATGACCATCATCTATCTCCCATCCTCTTTATCCATCATCTGCCCGAGGGCACCGAGGCTCCTCCCACAGTGTGGCTACTGTGGACCCGGCTGCTGTGGACATTGGGGTGCAGGTGTCCCACGTCTCACTGCATCTGTATCTTCGGAGTGTGCTCCTGGTCGTGCACCTGCCGGTCGCAGGGCGGCTCTATTTGTAACTTCCTGAGGAGCCTCCACACTGTTTCCAGGGTGGCTGCAGCAGCCCGCGGTCCCACCCACAGTGGAAGAGGGTTGAGTGAGTTTTGCAGGACGTGGTAAAAGTCTGGTCCACATTTCATTTTGCATCCTGTGCATTCATTGTCCTTAAGTATTTCTGGGGAAGCCAGGTGTTGGGCTCCGTTTCAGTGAGACATTTCCGAATCTCACAGGCCTCAGCTGGAGCCTGGAAGGAAGCAGGTGGGGCCCAGTGGGCAGGGAAGCCGCCTCCTGCACAGCCTCCTGTAGGGCCTGAGCGTCCCGCAGGGGGCGCCTGAGCCCAGGCTCCACCCAGGGGGCATGCATGCACAGTAGGCCTCCTCTGCCTGCACTAACAGGAGCCCACCTGTGCTGGGGAGGCCTGAGGCGGACGTGGGGACGCGTCCACGCTGATGAGCCGCAGCCTCCTCAGGACCCGCGGTGAGGCTTCAGGGGGACATTGGGTTGCGTTCACGCTGACAGGAGCCCCGTTCTCCTCACGACCCATGGGGAGGCTTCAGGAAGATGTGGCACCGCGTCCACTCTGGCAGGAGCTCCGGGGCCCCTCAGGACCCAAGCTGAAGCTTCTGGAAGCTGGGGGCTGCATCCACGGTGACAGGGCCTCCTCAGAACCCGCGCTTTCACTTCAGGAGGATGTGGGGCCATGTCCACACAACAGGACGCTGACCTCCTCAGGCCCCCCGGTGTAGACGTCAGGAAATATGGGGATTCGTCCATGTGGACAGAAGACCCCAGCCTTTTCTGGGCCTGTGGTGAGGCCTAAGAAGGATGTGGGGACCGCATCCACACTGACAGGAGTCTCTGGCCTCCTCAGGACTCACTGTGAAGGTTTGGGAAGATTTGGGGCCGCGTCCATGCTGACAGGATCCCCCAGCCTCCTCAAGTCTTATGGTGAGGTTTGAGGAAAATGTTGGGCCACGTCAACACTGCAGGACCCCCGTCCTCCTCAGGACCTGCACTTTGGCTTTGGGACATATGGGGCTGCATCTGTCTCCACATCTGGAGAGACGTGGCTCTGAGAAAAGGTGCACTAAGAAACATTGTCACAGTTTCAATATTCCCTCCCCATGATTTGTGACACCCAATTACTTCCAAACTCCTTTTTCCTCCTTTTTGTTTTGGATGGCAATGCTGCTCTGTGACTGACCTACACAATCAATGACTCAGTAAGTATCACAACAGTTCCACTCTATGGAGAGAACCCAAGGGTCTGCTGGGGAAGTATGAAGAACTGTGGACTTGCTTGTTTTGCTTTCAGAAATCAGCATTAAGGCTCCTGATAGGAAGTTCAAAAGACTGCAGGTAGTACTCTGGGGACATAGATCGAAACCCGGTGGGGACGGAGCCTGTCTCTGTGCCTGCCATATAGAAGGCCGAATAGATGTCTTTTTGGAATGAATGGGTGTTGAATAAATAGGAGAATCTGTGTATGCTGGGTCTGTTTCAGGTCACTGATTCATACTTAGGGAGAGACATTAATCTAGGGAATGGTTCTCTGAACAAGTCCTGGGAAAATGTATCCTAAGTTATTTTTTTTTAAGATTTATTTATTTATTCATTCAGAGAGAGTGAAAGAGAGGCAGAGACACAGGCAGAGAGAGAAGCTCCATGCAGGAAGACTTGATCCCTGTCTCCAGGATCACACCCCGGGCTGCAGGCGGCGCTAAACCGCTGCACCACCAGGGCTACTACCCCCCCCCCCTTTTTTTAAAGATTTATTTGGTATCCTAAGTTATTTGAAAAGGAGTAGTAAGATAGATAAGGAGTTCAGAATTGAGAAAAATATTAAAATCGTTTGAGGAAAGTAAAGGTGTTGATCATGGAAGTGGGTTTCTTGCAATTTACTCACTTATAGCTTGTATATTCTGAACAGAAAAAAAGAAAAGGAAGGAACCACATGTGCTTGAGGTCATCAATTTCATCTGTAAAAAGGAAATAATACCGCCTGTCCCGCAACACTGTTGTGAGGACTAGAAGTGATGGCTGTTGATGTAAAGAGTTGCTAGGTCCAGTCACCATAAAATGTAAAAACAACACATTTTATTAATATAGCTACCAATATAGCTGCAATATACTTTTTATTTTTATTTATTTATTTATTTATTTATTTATTTATTTATTTGGGAGAGGGAGAGAGAGAGGCAGAGACACAGACAGAGGGAGAAGCAGGCTCCATGCGGGGAGCCTGACGTGGGACTCGATCCTGTGTCTCCAGCATCACACACTGGGCCGAAGGCAGCGCTAAATCGCTGAGCCACTGGGGCTGCCCTGCAATATACTTAAAAAAATATATTTTTATTATTTATTCGAGAGAGAGAGAGGCAGAGACACAGGCAGAGGGAGAGACAGGCTCCATGCAGGGAGCCCGAAGTGGGACTCCATCCTGGGTCTCCTGGATCATGCCCTGGGCAAAAGGCAGTGCTAAATGGCTGAGCCACCCAGGCTGCCCCTTTTCAAGTTTTCTTAAAACACACAATCTGACTTCTTTCTAGCAAAGTTTTATGTGAGTTGGTGTACCTATCAATTAAAAGCTGTAGGGTATGGATCCCAGGCTGCCCCGAAGGTGCATGTTCAGAGCCCTTCCAACTCCTCCAAGAGCAGCCTGGAAACCACTGAGCCGGTCTGAGGCCACATCCACAGCTGTGGGAACCAAGTGCCAGAGGCAGTCACGATTTACTGGATCAGAAACCCAGTTCTCTCCTGAAGCATCTGAGTCAGGGAATTGGTTTTTCTCAGGGCAGGGTGAAAAAACCTTACATGATCAAGATTTCTCTGATCCCAAGAAAAATGCTTAGCATTTTTTTGTTGGTTTCTTTTTTCTCATGTTGCTTGGCTGTTTCTCTTGTCACATTGCCCTACTTCCTTTGGGAATTAGTTTTGGAAAGAAATCACTCACATAATGAAAATGATCTAGAAACTCAGGTTAACAAAATTTTCTAGCCAGTATGGATATGTGTGATTCACAGTTGCTTGAAGCCAACAGAAGTTTGTTTGCAAAAATTAATAACTTTTAATAAACGGACTTTACTGTTCACTGATAAAAATATTCCTGTCAAAGGGGCAAGATGGCCGAAGTGTAGGGTCCCCAAGTCACCTGTCCCCACCAAATTACCTAGCTAACTTTCAAATCATCCTGAAAACCTATGAATTCGGCCTGAGATTTATTTTTTTAATTTTTATTTATTTATGATAGTCACAGAGACAGAGAGAGAGAGGCAGAGACACAGGCAGAGGGAGAAGCAGGCTCCACGCACCGAGAGCCCGATGTGGGACTTAGTCCTGGGTCTCCAGGATCGTGCCCTGGGCCAAAGGTAGGCACCAAACCGCTGCGTCACCCAGGGATCCCTCAGCCTGAGATTTAAAGAGAGAACAGCTAGAGTTCACATTTCTATCAAGGCAGTTCCCACCTGGGCCTCACTTGGACCTGGTGACTGTGGTTCCCACCTGGGCCTCAGCCAGACCTGGTGACTCTAGTCCCCAACTGGGCCTCACCTAGGCCTAATGACTCTGGTCCCCATCTGGGTCTTATGTGGACCTGGCGACTGTAGTCCCCACCTTGGCTTCACCTGGACCTGGTGACTATGGTCTCCACCTTGACCTCACCTGGAGCTGGTGACTCTGGTCCCCACCTGGGCCTCACCTGGACATGGTAGCTGTGGACTTCATCTGGACCTGGTGACTGTAGTCCCCACCTGGGCCTCACCGTACCTGGTGACTGGGCTCCTCAGCTACCAATGACTAGGATCCAGGATGGACCCTTAGTTGCTACTGATACCGGGACCATCCCCAGGGTCTCACTTGTTCCTGGTGACTATGGTCCTTATCTGGGCTGACCTGGCTCATCCTTGGCTCTGAACCTCTCCTGGGTCTCCCCTGCTCTTGCAGGTATGGTCCCCCCTCTCATGGGTGTGTAGTGTCTATGGTCCCTTCTGGGCCTCACCTGATGGTACTGGGCCACGATATTGGCCCTTTGCAAGGCCAGCAGGGTCTCCGAGTCCTCCTGTATGGTGCTGGAATCCAAACACATCCAGGAATGACGGCGCATGAGAACCTTCCGAGGACACATGCGTCAGGGTGCTCCCCGAGGGCAAGTCCCCCGCCGTCTGAACAGAGCTGGAGACAACCCCATAGCCCTGAGGGGCACAGGCTGGGTTGGAACATCACACACGGGCCCTCACTGCCTGTCTGTCGCTTGCCCACCTACAGTCCACCTTCCCAGCCACTGTCCCAGGACACGCCATCATGCTGGGATCACAGAGCGCTCCCACCCTGGTATCAGGAGCACACGGGCGGGGGACCCAGAAGGCTCTGGGAAACTGTCGATCTGATGCTCGGGGTGATGTCTCCCAGCCCGGGGGAGATCGAAGGTTTCTCTTAGATTCCACAAGCACAACGACCAAGGGGAGAAAGCAACGGACTGGACTTCATCAAAATTAAAACCTGATGCCAGCAAGAGTGTGACCAAACTCTCCACCCTGAGGGCAACGATGCGTGAATAGCCTGAGGGGGGTCTGGGGGGAGCACGAGGGACTCCACGTTCCAGTGCGTGAAGAGCAAGCCTGCTCACCAGCCAGGGGGACCCAGCAGGCCCTGACCGTCCTTCTCTGACCATAGGGTGGGGCGGGGGGGTGTCATCCCTGTTGGGGTCCATGCATCTAGGATGGGCTAAAAAGGTCATGTATTGGGTCTCCCTGCACAGCACAGGGCTTACAGGGGAGTGAGGGTCCTGGGGGAGCTGCCAAACTCCAACTGCAGCCTCCTTCCCTGGACAGGGCCTTAGGGGGCTGCCCTCACCCTGTGGGGCTGTGGAAGGGCTGCAGGAGCTGCTCACGGTCATCGCATTGGGGTCGGGGTGTTTTGGACCCGAGCCCGGGAGGCCAGCACCCCCAACCGGACCCACAGGCCCCAGAGTGGTCCGCGGGGAGCAGGCATCAGCGGCCACTCACCTGTGACCTGTCGCTGTGTTAGTGCCTCCTCTTTATGCACCGGGGTACTGGGGAGAGTGGAAGAGTTGGGGAACTGGGGAGAGTGGGAGTACTGGGGTATTGGGGAGAGTGGGAGAGTTGGGGAACTTAGGAAGGTGGGAGTTCTGGGGTACTGGGTAGAGTGTGAGAGTTGGGGTACTGAGGAGAGTGGGAGTACTGAGCTACTGGGGAGAGCGGGAGAGTTGGGTCGCTGTGAGCCAGATCCGGAACACGAGTGCTTCCGAAGGTCTGCAGATGCACAGTGAGTGCCAGGCAGCAGTGGAACCCGGGGGCAGCACAGTTCCACCCACAGTGGGGTCCCGCATCATGACTGCGGGCAGGCAGGGTCCAATCAGCACTTAGCCCTTCACCCTGAAGGCTGAGGGTCCCGGGGGAGGGTCCTGTCCCCACGCCGGGTGGGAAGGGGATGCAGGCACCCTCCCACATCCTCAGTCCTCATCCTCGGGCCCTGCAGGCCTTCCACCCTTCTAGGCATACTGGGGGTCACAGACGTCCCCCCGACCCCAGAGTTCACAGCATGGGGTTGCACTTAAGAACATTTGAGGGGCTCCTGGGTGGTTCAGTTGGTTCCACGTCGACTCTTTAGTTTGGTTCAGGTCAGGATCTCGAGGTTGTGGTGTGGAACCTCGTGTGGGGCTTGGGCTCCGGTGGGTGAGGAGTCCGCTCCAAGTTCCCCCTCTCCCTCTGCCCCTCCCCACTGCACCCTCTCTCAAGTAAATCTTCTAAAAATTAACATGAAGACATGTGAGCATCTTTATCCCCTCTGCAGAGGTGCCTTCGTGTGTGTAACGACCGTGTAAATGCCTTTCGTGGACCCACCGGGAGTCCTACCAGAAACCCCTTTTCCTTGATATTTATTGAAGTACAGTCGACACACAATGTGACAGTAGTTGTCGGGCTACAACTAGTGACTTGACAATTCTGTGCCTTACTCAGCTCCCCCCACGAGAAGTGGCATCACCGTCTGTCCCCGTACAAAGTTGTCACAACAGTACTGACTCTATTCCCTAGGCTGTACTTTCTACATTTCTGTGACTTATTTATTTGAGAACCAGACGCTTATAGCTGTTACTATTGTTCATCTATGTTGCCCATGTCCTACCCACGGCCCTTCTGTCCATCAGTCAGCAGGATCCATCACATTAACCAGAGAAAGGACATGGGGCATCCCAGGTGGTTCAGCAGTATAGCGCCTGCCTTCTTCCCAGGGCATGATCCTGGAGTCCTGGGATCGAGTCCCACATCAGGTTCCCTACATGGAGCCGTCTTCTCCCTCTGCCTGTGTCTCTGCCTCTCTCTCTCTCTGCCTCTCTCTCTCTGTCTCTCAAGGATATATAAATAAAATCTTTTTAAAAAAGAAAAACAAGAGAAAGGACAAAAAGCATATGATCCTCTCAAGAGTTGCAGAGAAAGCATTTGACAAAATACAACATCAAAAGCATAGTGGGTTTTGAGGAAATGTCTATCAACAGAATAAAGGCTGCTAGGAAGGCCCACAGCTGACGTCATCCTCAAGGGTGAAAACCTGAAATCGTCTCCCCTGAGCAGGAACAAGTGAAGGAGGTCCCCTCTCAGTGTTGGAAGTCCTAATGTAGTCAACAGACAGGAAACAGCAAAGGTTCCACACCTGGAAGGGGGACGTCACACTGTCCCTATTTGCTGAAGACCCGGTACTAGAAACAGGAAACCCGAGAGCCTCCACCAAAACCTGTTAGAACTAAGGAGTGAGTGCAGTAAAGTCACGGGACACAAACTGACCCTACAGAGCTCAGTAGCCTTGCTGTGTCCCCACAATGAGAACTCAGGAAGGAAATGAAGGATGTGACTCCCTTCTCAGGAGCATCACAGAGAATAAATAATGAGACTGACCCAAAGGAGCACAAGACTTGTGCACTGCGCCACACTAGGCTCTGGGATGACATCCTGGGCTCCTGGGGTGGGAGCCTCATCTTGTGAAAATGTCTGCAGTTCTTGAAGCCACCCTCAATTTCAATGTCATTCCTATCAAAATCATGGTGACAGATCTTAGAAATAGGAAAAAAAAAACCATAACATCCATCCGCCCCCACAAATGACCCGGGACAGCAAATCAGTATTGGAGAAGCAAGACAGCGGGACGCAGCACTTTCCTATTTCAAACGATGTCACAGAGACACAGGATAGAACAGTGTGGTTCTTGGGCCCCCGGCTGGCTCCGTCGGTTAAGCATCCGATTCCTGACCTCACCTCTAATCCTGATCTCAGTGTCATGAGTTCTAGCCCTGGGCTGGGCCATGGACGAGGCGTGGCACCTACTTAAACAAACCAGACCCATGGGGGGTGGTCCTGGCATAAGCTGAAGGAGCCGGAACAGAGAGTCCAGAAGGAAATGTGCTCTGATACAACTGATTTTTTAACTTAATTTAATTTAAACCCTATTAATTAACGTATAGTGTATTATACTTTCAGAGGAAGAATTCAGGGATTCACCAGTTGGAGATAACAGCAGTGTTTGTGACATCACGTGCCCTCCTTCATGCCGGTCTCCTGTTATCCCCTCCCCCCTCCCCTCCCCTCCAGCGACCCTCAGTTTGTTTCCTATGATTAAGAGTCTGTATTTCCTGCATTTGTTTTCATCTTATTTGTTTTTCCTTCCCTTCACAGATGTTCATCTGCTTTGCTTCTTTAATTCCACCTATGAATGACACCACATGGTCATTCTCTTTCCTGACTGACTTATTTCACTTAACATGATCCCTCTAGTTCTATCCACGTCATTGCAAATGGCAAGATTTCCTTCTCTTTGATAGCTGAGTAACATTCCTCTCTCTATGACGATCATCTATCTCCCATCCTCTTTATCCATCATCTGACCGAGGGCACCGAGGCTCCTCCCACAGTGTGGCTACTGTGGACCCGGCTGCTGTGGACATTGGGGTGCAGGTGTCCCATGTCTCACTGCATCTGTATCTTCGGAGTGAGCTCTAGGCCGTGCACCTGCTGGTCACAGGGCGGCTCTATTTGTAACTTCCTGAGGAGCCTCCACACTGTTTCCAGGGTGGCTGCACCAGCCCGCGGTCCCGCCCACAGTGGAAGAGGGTTGAGTGAGTTTTGCAGGACGTGGTAAAAGTCCGGTTCACATTTCATTTCACGTCATTTTTTTTAATCAAAAACGTTTTGATGATTAATGTTTAGACACTATTTAACAGTGTGGATATATCCAGATGAGCTAAAGCACACTTTGACAGTACACTATTGAATGTTATAGTTTCTGTATTGAAATATGTAAAGACATTTGCAAACTAGTACCTAGGAAACATACATTTACAAAAAATACACATTCTAGATTTGATAAGGTAAATGTAAACAGATGCCATGACTCCCTCCAAACAGAAAACCCAAAAGGCTAATAAGAGAACCAACTGGCCCCCCTAATATGAATGTGCAAAATTAAAGCATGATAAACTGATATTTACATAGATATCAAACCAACAATTAGTTTATAGATTGTTGATGACCTTCTAAGATGTGTCATGAGTGGTTCAATGACTGGTTTTTCTCCCAAGGGAGAAGGTATTCAGCGTAAATTTCAACACTTTAAAATGACACACACAACAGTCTTTATCTGTTTGACCACTGCCTCAAGGGTGAGAGACATGATTTTATGATAAGCAGTCTCAGTTTTAAATAAGCAGCTCTACACAAATCTTTAGATTCTAGGAGAAATAGGACTATATATGGGACTATATATAGTACTATATATGAATGGGTACATTGTTGTCTTTTAATACATTTGTCTCCACTTTTTCCTGTACATTTTTCTTTTGTAATTTTTGACATGTACTCTTATGATCATTATGTATTTTTAGGTAATAAAATAGTATTTGTTAAAAAAAAGTCTCTTTGAGCCTTGGTTTCCTCATTTGTAAAATGGGGATAATAATATATTCTTCACCTCAGCAACATAGTTATGGACCTGTCTCCTCAGGCAGGGGAAACAAAAGCAGAAATGAACTCCTGGGACTACAGCATAATTAAAAGATTTTGCACAGCAAAGGAAATCAACAAATGAAAAGGCAATCCAATGACTGGGAGAAGATATTGGTAAATGACATATCTGATAAGGGATTAATACAACAACAAAACAAAACAAAACAAATAATCAAATAAAAAATGGGCAGAGGACCTGAACAGACATTTCTCCAAAGACATATAGATGGCCAACAGACACATGAGAAGATACTCAACATAACATCACTCAAGATCAAAGAAGTGCAAATCTGGACTACTATGAGATATCACCTCACACCTTTTAGAATGGCTAAAATAAAGAAGACAAGAAAAAAGTGTTGAAAAGGGAATACTCATAAAAAATAGAACTAGAAAAATAGAAAAATAAGAATAGAATAGAATAGAAAAGAATAGAAAGGAAAAGAATAGAATAGAATAGAATGAATATAAAAGAATAGAATACAATAGAAAAGAATAGAATAGAAGAGAATAGTATAGAAAAGAATAGAAAAGAAGAGAATCGAATCAAATAGAATAGAATAGAATAGAATAGAATAGAAAATAATCTAATCGAATCCATTAGAATAGAATAAAATTGAATAGAATCGAACAGAATAGAAAAGAATAGAATAGAATAGATAGAATAAAATCGAATAGAATAGGATAAAATAGAAAAGAATAGAATCGAATCGAATAGAGTAGAATAGAATAGAAAAGAATCGAATCGAATAGAATACAATAGAAAAGAATAGAATAGAATAGAATAGAATAGAATAGAACAGAAAAGAATCAAATTGAATCGAATCGAATCGAATAGAATAATAGGATAGAAAAGAATCGAATCGAATCGAATAGAAGAGAAAAGAAAAGAAAAGAATAGAATAGAATAGAATAGAATAGAATAGAATAGAATAGAATAGAAAAGAATAGGGGGGGAGGAGCAAGATGGCGGAAGAGTAGGGTCTCCAAATCACCTGTCTCCACCAAATTACCTAGAAAACCTTCCAATCATCCTGAAAATCTATGAATTCGGCCTGAGAATTAAAGAGAGACCAGCTGGAATGCAACAGTGAGAAGAGTTCGCGCTTCTATCAAGGTAGGAAGATGGGGAAAAAGAAGTAAAGACACAAAAGGCCTCCAAGGGGGAGGGGCCCCACGAGGAGCCGGGCTGAGGCCGGGGCGAGTGTCCCCAGGACAGGAGAGCCCCGACCCGGAGAAGCAGGAGCTGCACCGACCTTCCCGGGCGGAAAGGGGCTCGTGGGGAGGTGGAGCAGGACCCAGGAGGGCGAGGATGCCCTCGGGTTCCCCGGGACAGTAACAGAGCAACTGCGCGCCCAGGAGAGTGCGCCGAGCTCCCTAAGGGCTGCAGCGTGCACAGCGGGACCCGGAGCAGCTCGGGGGGGCTCGGGCGGCGGCTCCGCGGAGGGGGCTGCTCGGCCCCGGGAGCAGCTCGGAGGGGCTCGGGCAGAGGAAGAGGCTCCGTGCGGAGGGGGCTGCGCGGTTCCAGGAGCAGCTCGGAGGGGCTCGGGCGGCAGCTCCGCGGAGGGGGTTGCGCGGCCCGGGAGCGCGAATCCAACAGCGCAGGCTCCGGAGCACAGGGCGCCGGGACACAGCCCAGGATCCCGCCTCCTCCAGGACAGGCAGAGGCCGGGAGGGCCCAGGACAGCAAGGACGCTCCTGCCCCAGCTGAGCAGATCAGCGACCCCGCCCCAGAGCCTCCAGGCTCTGCAGACGGAGTTCCTGCCGGAGCTGAATCCAGGTTTCCAGAGCTGGCCCCGCCACTGGGGCTGTTCCTCCTGCGGCCTCACGGGGTAAACAACCCCCACTGAGCCCTGCACCAGGCAGGCAGGGGCACAGCAGCTCCCCCCAAGTGCTAACACCTGAAAATCAGCACAGCAGGCCCCTCCCCCAGAACACCAGCTAGACGGACAACTTCCAGGAGAAGCCAAGGGACTTAAAGTACACAGAATCAGAAGATACTCCCCGGTGGTTCTTCTTCTTCTTCTTTTTTTTTTTTTTTTTTTTTGTTTTGTTTTGTTTTGCTTTTTGATTTGTTTCCTTCCCCCACCCCCTTTTTTTCTCCTTTCTTTTTTCTTTCTCTTTTTCTTCTCTCTCTTTTTCTTTCTTTTCGTTTTTTTCTTTCTTCCCTTTTTTTTCCTCTTTCTCTTTTCTTTCCTACTTTCTCTCCTCTTTTTTTCTCTTTTTCCCAATACAACTTGCTTTTGGCCACTCTGCACTGAGCAAAATGACTAGAAGGAAAACCTCACCTCAAAAGAAAGTATCAGAAACAGTCCTCTCTCCCACAGAGTTACAAAATCTGGATTACAATTCAATGTCAGAAAGCCAATTCAGAAGCACTATTATACAGCTACTGGTGGCTCTAGAAAAAAGTATAAAGGACTCAAGAGACTTCATGACTGCAGAATTTAGAGCTAATCAGGCAGAAATTAAAAATCAATTGAATGAGATGCAATCCAAACTAGAAGTCCTAACGACGAGGGTTAACGAGGTGGAAGAACGAGTGAGTGACATAGAAGACAAGTTAATAGCAAAGAGGGAAACTGAGGAAAAAGGAGACAAACAATTAAAAGACCATGAGGATAGGTTAAGGGAAATAAACGACAGCCTTAGAAAGAAAAACCTATGTTTAATTGGGGTTCCCGAGGGCGCCGAAAGGGACAGAGGGCCAGAATATGTATTTGAACAAATTCTAGCTGAAAACTTTCCTAATCTGGGAAGGGAAACAGGCATTCAGATCCAGGAAATAGAGAGATCCCCCCCTAAAATCAATAAAAACCGTTCAACACCTCGACATTTAATAGTGAAGCTTGCAAATTCCAAAGATAAAGAGAAGATCCTTAAAGCAGCAAGAGACAAGAAATCCCTGACTTTTATGGGGAGGAGTATTAGGGTAACAGCAGACCTCTCCACGGAGACCTGGCAGGCCAGAAAGGGCTGGCAGGATATATTCAGGGTCCTAAATGAAAAGAACATGCAACCAAGAATACTTTATCCAGCAAGGCTCTCATTCAAAATGGAAGGAGAGATAAAGAGCTTCCAAGACAGGCAGCAACTAAAAGAATATGTGACCTCCAAACCAGCTCTGCAAGAAATTTTAAGGGGGACTCTTAAAATTCCCCTTTAAGAAGAAGTTCAGTGGAACAGTCCACAAAAACAAGGACTGAATAGATAACATGATGACACTAAACTCATATCTGTCAATAGTAACTCTGAATGTGAACGGGCTTAATGACCCCATCAAAAGGCGCAGGGTTTCAGACTGGATAAAAAAGCAGGACCCATCTATTTGCTGTCTACAAGAGACTCATTTTAGACAGAAGGACACCTACAGCCTGAAAATAAAAGGTTGGAGAACCATTTACCATTCGAATGGTCCTCAAAAGAAAGCAGGGGTAGCCATCCTTATATCAGATAAACTAAAATTTACCCCAAGGACTGTAGTGAGAGATGAAGAGGGACACTATATTATACTTAAAGCATCTATTCAACAAGAGGACTTATCAATCCTCAATATATATGCCTCGAATGTGGGAGCTGCCAAATATATAAATCAATTATTAACCAAAGTGAAGAAATACTTAGATAATAATACACTTATACTTGGTGACTTCAATCTAGCTCTTTCTATACTCGATAGGTCTTCTAAGCACAACATCTCCAAAGAAACGAGAGCTTTAAATGATACACTGGGTCAGATGGATTTCACAGATATCTACAGAACTTTACATCCAAACTCAACTGAATACACATTCTTCTCAAGCGCACATGGAACTTTCTCCAGAATAGACCACATATTGGGTCACAAATCGGCTCTGAACCGATACCAAAAGATTGGGATTGTCCCCTGCATATTCTCAGACCATAATACCTTGAAATTAGAACTAAATCACAACAAGAAGTTTGGAAGGACCTCAAAAACGTGGAGGTTAAGGACCATCCTGCTAAAAGATAAAAGGGTCAACCAGGAAATTAAGGAAGAATTAAAAAGATTCATGGAAACTAATGAGAATGAAGATACAACCGTTCAAAATCTTTGGGATGCAGCAAAAGCAGTCCTAAGGGGGAAATACATCGCAATACAAGCATCCATTCAAAAACTGGAAAGAACTCAAACACAAAAGCTAACCTTACACATAAAGGAGCTAGAGAAAAAACAGCAAATAGATCCTACAACCAAGAGAAGAAGGGAGTTAATAAAGATTCGAGCAGAACTCAACGAAATCGAGACCAGAAGAACTGTGGAACAGATCAACAAAACCAGGAGTTGGTTCTTTGAAAGAATTAATAAGATAGATAAACCATTAGCCAGCCTTATTAAAAAGAAGAGAGAGAAGACTCAAATTAATAAAATCATGAATGAGAAAGGAGAGATCACTACCAACACCAAGGAAATACAAACGATTTTAAAAACATATTATGAACAGCTATACGCCAATAAATTAGGCAATCTAGAAGAAATGGACGCATTCCTGGAAAGCCACAAACTACCAAAACTGGAACAGGAAGAAATAGAAAACCTGAACAGGCCAATAACCAGGGAGGAAATTGAAGCAGTCATCAAAAACCTCCCAAGACACAAGAGTCCAGGGCCAGATGGCTTCCCAGGGGAATTCTATCAAACGTTTAAAGAAGAAATCATACCTATTCTCCTAAAGCTGTTTGGAAAGATAGAAAGAGATGGAGTACTTCCAAATTCGTTCTATGAGGCCAGCATCACCTTAATTCCAAAACCAGACAAAGACCCCACCAAAAAGGAGAATTACAGACCAATATCCCTGATGAACATGGATGCAAAAATTCTCAACAAGATACTGGCCAATAGGATCCAACAGTACATTAAAAAAATTATTCACCATGAACAAGTAGGATTTATCCCTGGGACACAAGGCTGGTTCAACACCCGTAAAACAATCAATGTGATTCATCATATCAGCAAGAGAAAAACCAAGAACCATATGATCCTCTCATTGGATGCAGAGAAAGCATTTGACAAAATACAGCATCCATTCCTGATCAAAACTCTTCAGAGTGTAGGGATAGAGGGAACATTCCTCGACATCTTAAAAGCCATCTATGAAAAGCCCACAGCAAATATCATTCTCAATGGGGAAGCACTGGGAGCCTTTCCCCTAAGATCAGGAACAAGACAGGGATGTCCACTCTCACCACTGCTGTTCAACATAGTACTGGAAGTCCTAGCCTCAGCAATCAGACAACAAAAAGACATTAAAGGCATTCAAATTGGCAAAGAAGAAGTCAAACTCTCCCTCTTCGCCGATGACATGATACTCTACATAGAAAACCCAAAAGTCTCCACCCCAAGATTGCTAGAACTCATACAGCAATTCGGTAGCGTGGCAGGATACAAAATCAATGCCCAGAAGTCAGTGGCATTTCTATACACTAACAATGAGACTGAAGAAAGAGAAATTAAGGAGTCAATCCCATTTACAATTGCACCCAAAAGCATAAGATACCTAGGAATAAACCTAACCAAAGATGTAAAGGATCTATACCCTCAAAACTATAGAACACTTCTGAAAGAAATTGAGGAATACACAAAGAGATTTAAAAATATTCCATGCTCATGGATTGGCAGAATTAATATTGTGAAAATGTCAATGTTACCCAGGGCAATATACACGTTTAATGCAATCCCTATCAAAATACCATGGACTTTCTTCAGAGAGTTAGAACAAATTGTTTTAAGATTTGTGTGGAATCAGAAAAGACCCCGAATAGCCAGGAGAATTTTAAAAAAGAAAACCATATCTGGGGGCATCACAATGCCAGATTTCAGGTTGTACTACAAAGCTGTGGTCATCAAGACAGTGTGGTACTGGCACAAAAACAGACACATAGGTCAGTGGAACAGAATAGAGAATCCAGAAGTGGACCCTGAACTTTATGGGCAACTAATATTCGATAAAGGAGGAAAGACTATCCATTGGAAGAAAGACAGTCTCTTCAATAAATGGTGCTGGGAAAATTGGACATCCACATGCAGAAGAATGAAACTAGACCACTCTCTTTCACCATACACAAAGATAAACTCAAAATGGATGAAAGATCTAAATGTGAGACAAGATTCCATCAAAATCCTAGAGAAGAACACAGGCAACACCCTTTTTGAACTCGGCCATAGTAACTTCTTGCAAGATACATCCACGAAGGCAAAAGAAACAAAAGCAAAAATGAACTATTGGGACTTCATCAAGATATGAAGCTTTTGCACAGCAAAGGATACAGTCAACAAAACTCAAAGACAACCTACAGAATGGGAGAAGATATTTGCAAATGACATATCAGATAAAGGGCTAGTTTCCAAGATCTATAAAGAACTTATTAAACTCAACACCAAAGAAACAAACAATCCAATCATGAAATGGGCAAAAGACATGAACAGAAATCTCACAGAGGAAGACATAGACATGGCCAACATGCACATGAGAAAATGCTCTGCATCACTTGCCATCAGGGAAATACAAATCCAAACCACAATGAGATACCACCTCACACCAGTGAGAATGGGGAAAATTAACAAGGCAGGAAACAACAAATGTTGGAGAGGATGTGGAGAAAAGGGAACCCTCTTGCACTGTTGGTGGGAATGTGAACTGGTGCAGCCACTGTGGAAAACTGTGTGGAGGTTCCTCAAACCGTTAAAAATATACCTGCCCTACGACCCAGCAATTGCACTGCTGGGGATATACCCCAAAGATACAGATGCAGTGAAACGCCGGGACACCTGCACCCCGATGTTTCTAGCAGCAATGGCCACGATAGCCAAACTGTGGAAGGAGCCTCGGTGTCCAACGAAAGATGAATGGATAAAGAAGATGTGGTTTATGTATACAATGGAATATTACTCAGCTATTAGAAATGACAAATACCCACCATTTGCTTCAACGTGGATGGAACTGGAGGGTATTATGCTGAGTGAAGTAAGTCAGTCGGAGAAGGACAAACATTATATGTTCTCATTCATTTGGGGAATATAAATAATAGTGAAAGGAAAAAGAAGGGAAGGGGGAAGAAATGTGTGGGAAATATCAGAAAGGGAGACAGAACGTAAAGACTGCTAACTCTGGGAAACGAACTAGGGGTGGTAGAAGGGGAGGAGGGCGGGGGGTGGGAGTGAATGGGTGACGGGCACTGGGTGTTATTCTGTATGTTAGTAAATTGAACACCAATAAAAAAAAAAAAAAAAAAAAAGAAAATAATCCAATCGAAATTAATCGAATGGAATGGAATCGAAAATAATTGAATCGAATCGAAAATAGTCGAATCGAATGAAAATAATCAAATCGAATCGAATCCAATCGAATATAATCGAATCGAATCGAATTGAATCATATCCAAAATAATCGGATGGAATCGAATCGAAAATAATCGTATCGAATCGAATGGAATCGAAAGTAATTGAATCGAATCGAATCGAATTGAATTGAAATTAATTGAATCGAATCAAATCGAATCGAAACGAAAATAATCGTATCGAAATGAATGGAATCGAAAATAATCGAATCGAATGGAATAGAAAATAATCAAATCGTATTGTATCGAATCCAAAGTAATCGAATCAAATCCAATTGTATTGAAAATAATCGAATCAAATCGAATCGAAAATAATCGAATCAAATCGAATCAAATCGATTAGAATCGCATCAAAAATAATCGAATTGAATCAAATCAAAATCATCGAGTCAAATCGAATTGAATCGAAAATAATCTAATTAAATCAAATGGATTTGAATCGATAATAAAAGAAACAAATCGCATTGAATCGAAAATAAATCGAATCGAATCGAAAATAATTGAATCGAGTCGAATCGATTCGAATTGAAAATGATTCGAATCGAATTGAATTGAAAATAATCCAATAGAAAATAATCGAATGGAATTGAATTGAAAATAATCGAATCGAAAATAATTGAATTGAATCAAATCAAATCGAATCGAAAATAATCGAATCGAATTGAAAATAATCGAATTGAATCGAATCCCATAGAAAGTAATCGAATCGAATCGAATCAAATCGTATCGAAAATAATCGAATAAAATCGAATCGGAAATAATCAAATTGAATCGAATCGAATCGAAAATTATTGAATCGAATCGAATCGAAATGAATAGAATAGAATTGAATCGACTAGAAAATAATCAAATCGAATCGAATCAAATCGAATCGAAAATATTCTAATCGAATCGAATCGAATAAAAAACAATCGAATCTAATTGAATCGAATCCAAAATAATCGAATCGAATCGAAACGAATCAAAAATAATCGAGTCAAATCGAATTGAAAATAATCGAAACGAATCAAATCACATCAATTCGAATCGAATCGATATTACTCAAATCGAATCGACTCGAAAATAATCGAATCGAATCAAATCAACTCAAAAATAATCGAATCGAATAGAATTGAATCGAATTGAAAATATACTAATCGAATCGAATCAAACCGAAAACAATCTAATGGAATCGAACCAAATAGAAGATAATTGAATCGAATCAAAACGAATCGAATTGAAACGAAAGGAATCGTATCGAAATAATCGAATCAAATGGAATAGAAAATAATCGAATCGAATCGAATCAAATTGATTCGAATCGAATCTAATTGAAATTAATCGAATGGAATCGAATAAAAAATAATTGAATCGAAACGAATCGAATCGAATCGAATTAATCGAAAATAATCTAATCGAATCCAATCGAAAATAATGGAATCAATTCTAATCGAATCGAAAATAATCAAATCGAATCGAATCGAAAATGATCGAATCGAATCGAATCGAAAATAATTGAGTCGAATCGAATCGAATCGAAAAAATCTAATCGAATCAAGTTGATTCGAATCAAAAATAATAGAAATGAATCGAATTGAATCGAAAATCTAATCGAAAATAATCGAATGTAATCGAATAGAAAATAATCGAATCGAATCGAAAATAGTCGAATCGAATTGAATCGAAAATAATCGAGTCAAATCAAATCGAATCGAAAATAATCTAATCGGGATCCCTGGGTGGCGCAGCGGTTTGGCGCCTGCCTTTGGCCCAGGGCACGATCCTGGAGACCCCGGATCGAATCCCACATTGGGCTCCCGGTGCATGGAGCCTGCTTCTCCCTCTGCCTGTGTCTCTGCCTCTCTCTCTCTCTGTGACTATCATAAATAAATAAAAAATTAAAAAAAAAAGAAAATAATCTAATCGAATCAAATTGATTCGTATAGAAAATAATCATATCGTATCGTACCAAAAATAATCGAATCGAATCTAATTGAATAAAAATTAATCAACTCGAATCTAATCGAAAATAATCATATCGAATCGAATCGAATCGAAAAAAATGAATCGAATCGAAACGAATAGAATAGAATCGAATCAAATCGAAAACAATCGAATAGAATGAACCGAATCGAAAATAATCGAATCGAATCGAATCGAAAATAACCGAACCGAATTGAATCGAATACAAATAATCAAATCGAATCGAAGCAATTCCATCGAAAATGATTTGAATCGAATTGAATCGAAATAATACAATAGAAAATAATCGTATGGAATATAATCGTAAATAATCGAATCGAATCCCATCGATAATAAATCGAATCGAATCATTTCGTATCGAAAATAATCGAATCGAATCGAATAAAAAATAATTGAATCGAATCTAATCGAATAGAAAATAAATGATCGAATCAATTCGAATCGAGTCAAAAATAATTGAATCAAATCAAATCGAAACGAAAAGAATAGAATTGAATTGAATCGAAAATAATCAAATCGAATTGAATCGTAAATAATCGAAATGAATCAAATCCCATCAAAAATAATCGAAACGAATCGAATCGAATTGTATTGAAAATAATCGAATAAAATCGAATCGAAAATAATAAAATCGAATCAAATTGAATCGAATTGAAAACAATCGAATGGAATGAACTGAATCGAAAATAATCAAATCGAATCGAATCGAATCAAAAATAACCGAATCGAATTGAATCAAATACAAAATAATCGAATCGAATCGAATCAATTTGAATTGAAAATGATTCGAATCGAATTGAATCGAAAATAATCCAATTGAAAATAATCGAATGGAATATAATCGTAAGTAATCTAATCGAATCCCATCGAAAATAATCAAATCTAATCGTTTCATATAGAAAATAATCGAATCGAATCTAATCGAATAGAAAATAATCGATCGAATCGATTCGAATCGAGTCAAAAATAATTGAATCGAATCAAATCGAAACGAAAAGAATAGAATTGAATCGAATCGAAAATAATCGAATCGAATCTAAATGAATCGAAACCCATCGAAAATAATCGAAACGAATCGAATCGAATCGTATCGAAAATAGTCGAATAAAATAGAATCGAAAATAATAAAATCGAATTGAATCGAATCGAGTCAAAAATAATTGAATCGAATCGAATCGAACGAATAGAATAGAATAGAATTGAAAATAATCGAATCGAATCAAATCGAAAATATTCGAATCGAATCGAATTGAATCGAAAACATTCGAATGGAATCGAACCAAATAGAAAATAATCGAATAAAATCGAATCGAAAATAGTTGAATCGAATTGAATCGAATCCAAAATAATCGAATCGAATCATATCGAAAATAATCGAATCAAGACGAATCGACAATAATCAAAACCAAGCGAACCACATCGATTTGAATCGAATCGAATCGAATCGGAATTAATCGAATCGAATCAAATCGAAAATAATCGAATCGAATCAAATCCCATCAAAAATAATAGAATCGAATAGAATCAAATCAATCGAATATATTCTAATCGAATTGATTTAAATCGAAAACAAACGAATGGAATCGAACCAAATAGAAAATAATTGAATCAAATCGAATCGAAAATAATCAAATCGAATTGAATCAAATCGATTTGAATCAAGTCAAATTGAATCGAAATTAATCGAATTGAATCGAAAATAATTTAATTGAAACGCATCAAATCGAATCGAATCAAGTCGAAAATAATCGAATCGAATCGAATCAATCAAAAATAATCGAATCGAATTGAATTGAATAGAAAGTAAACGAATCAAATCGAAACGAATCGAAAATAGTCGCATTGAATCCAATAGAAAATAATCGAACAGAATGGAATCGAATCATATCGAAAATAATTGAATCGAATCGAATCGATCGAAAATAATCTAATCGAATCAAATTGGTTCGAATCGAAAATAATCGAAACTAATCGAATTAAATCGAAAATAATCAAATCGAATCGAATTGAATCCAAAATAATTGAATCGAATCGAATCGAAAAATCGAGTCGAATCGAATCAAAAATAATCTAATCGAATCAAATTGATTCATATTGAAAATAATTGAATCGTTTCATACCGAAAATAATCAAATCGAATCTAATTGAATAAAAAATAATCGACGCGAATCTAATCAAAAATAATCATATCGAATCGAATCGAATCGAAAATAAATGAATCGAATCGAATCAAAACCAATAGAATAGAATCAAATCGATTTGAAAATAATCGAATCGAATCGAAATATACTAATCAAATCGAATCGAATTGAAAACAATCGAATCAAATCGAGTCGAAAATAATTGAATCGAAGTGAATCACAAGGAAAATAATCGAATCGAATCGTATCGAAAATAATCGAATACAATCAAATCGAAAATAGTCAAATCGAATCGAATCTTATCAAATCGAAAAGAATTGAATCGATTCGAATCGAAAAGAATAGTATCGAATCAAATCGAAAATAATCAAATCGAATCGAATTGAAAATATTCTAATCGAATCGAATCGAATTGAAAACAATCGAATGGATTCGAACCGAATAGAAAATAATCGAATCGAATCGAATCGAATTGAAAATAGTCGAATCGAATTGAATCGAATCCAAAATAATCGAATCGAATCCTATAGAAAACAATCGAATCAAATTGAATCGAAACTAATCGAAACGAATCAAATCAAGGCGATTCGAATCAAATTGAATCGAATCGAAATTAATCGAATCGAATCGATTCGAAAATAATAGAATCGAATCGATTCGAATCCCATCAAAAATAATGAAATTGAATAGAATTGAATCGTATCGAAAGTAATTGAATCGAATCGAATCGAATGGAAAATATTTTAATCGAATCGAATCAAATCGAACAGAATTGAATGGAATCGAACCTAATAGAAAATAATTGAATCGAATTGAAACGAATCGAATCGAATCGAATCGAAAATAATCGAATCGAATTGAATCGAAACCAAAATAATTGAATCGAATCGAATCATATCGAAAATAATCGAATCAAATCGAATCGAAAATAATCGAATCAAACCGATTCGAATCAAATTGAAACGAAATTAATTGAATCGAATTGAAACAAAAATAATCAAATCGAATCGAATCGAATTGAATAGAAAATAATCGAATTGAATTGAAACAAATCGAAAATAATTGAATCGAATCCAATCGAAAATAATCGAATTGAATCGAATCGATTGAATCAAAAATAATCGAATCGAATCAAATCGAATATAATCGAATCGAATCAAATCAAATCGAAAATAATTGAATCGAATCGAATTGAAATTAATCGAATCGAATCGAATCGAATCGAAAATATCATATGAAACGAATGGAATCGAATCGAAAATAATCAAATCGAATCGAATCAAATGGATTCGAATTGAATCGAATCGAATCAAAATTAATCGAATCGAATCAAATCGAAAATAATCGAATCGAAACGAATCAAATCGAATCGAAAAAAATCGAATCGAATAATCAATTGAAATAATCGAATCGTATCGAAAATAATCGAATTGATTATAATTGAATCAGAAATAATCGAATCAAATCGAAATTAATCGAATCGAATCAAATTGAATAGAAAATAATCTTATCAAATCGAATGGAATCGAAAAGAAAATAATCGAATCGAATCGAATTGAGCTGAAAATAATCGAATCGAATCGAAATTAATCGAATCGAATAAAAAATAATCGTATCGAATCGAATGGAATCGAATAGAAAATAATCGAATTGAATCAAATCAAATAAAAAATAATCGAATCGAATCAAATCCCATCGAAAATAATCAAATCAAGAAAAAAAGGAAATAGTCAAATCGAATCGAATCTATTCGTATTGAAAATAATCAAATCGAATCGAAAAAAGAATAATCAAATCGAATCTTTTGTTTCAAAAATAATCGATCGAATCTATTCGAATCGAGTCAAAAATAATTGAATCGAGTCGAATCGAAACCAGTAGAATAGAATCGAATCGAATCCAAAATATCGAATCAAATCGAATCGAATCGAAAATATTCTAATCGAATCGAATAGAATCGAAAACAATCAATTGGAATCGAATCAAATGGAAAATAATTGAATTGAATCGAATTGAATCGAATCAAAAATAATCGAATCGAATTGAATCAAATCCAAAACAATTGAATTGAATCAAATCATTTCGAAAATAATTGAATCATATCGAATCGAAAATAATCGAATCGAATTGAATCAAATCGATTCAAATCGAATCGAATCAAAATTAATCGAATCGAATTGAAAATCATCATATCGAATAGAATGGAATCGAATCGAAAATAATCGAATCAAATCAAATCGAAAATAATCAAATCGAATTGTATCGTATCTAAAATAATCAATTCGAATCGAATCGGAAATAATCGAATTGAATAGAATCCCATCGATAATAATCAAATCTAACCGAATCGAATCGTATCGAAAATAATCGAATCGAATCGAATCGAAAATAATCAAAACGAATCAATTCGAATCGAAAATAATCGAATCGAAATTAATCGAATCGAATCGAATCGAAACCAATAGAATAGAAACGAATCGAATTCAAAATAATCGAATCGAAACAAATCGATCAAAAATAATCATAATCGAATCGAAAATAATCGAATCGAATCCAATCGAAAATAATCGAGTCAAATCAAATACAAAATAATCGAATAGAATCTATTCGAATCGAAAATAATCGAATCGAATCGAATTGAAAATAATCGAATCAAATCGTATCGAATGGAAAATAATCAAATCGAATCGAATCGAAAAAAATCGAATTAAATCGAAATGAATCTAATAAAAAATAATCGAATTGAATCATATCCTATCGAAGAAAATCATATCGAAACAAATTGAATTGTATTGAAAATAATCGCATCGAATTGAATCGAAAATAATCAAATCGAATTGAAAATAATTAAATCGAATCGAATCGAAACTAATAGAATCGAATCAAATTGAATCGAAAATATACTAATCAAATCGAATCGAATCAAAAACAATCGAATGTAATGAACCAAATGGAAAATAATCAAATCGAATCGAATCGAATAAAAAATAACCGAATCGAATGGAATCGAATCCAAAATAATTGAATCGAATCGAAGTGTCGAAAATAATCCAATCAAATCGAATCGAAAATAATCGAATTGAATCGTATCGAATCAATCAAAAATAATCGAATCGAATCGAATAAATCGAAAATAAGCGAATCGAATTGAAACTAATTGAAAATATTCAAATTGAATCAAATTGAATCGAAAATAATCGAATCAAATCTAATTGAATAAAAAATAATCAAATTGAATCGAATTGAATCGAATCGAAACGAAATTAATCGAATCGAATCGAATCGAAAATAATCGTATCGAATAGAAAATAATCGAATCTAATTAAATCGAAAATAATCGAATCGTATTGTATCGAATCCAGAGTAATTGAATCGAATCGAATCAAAAATAATCGAATCAAATCTTTTCGAATCGAAAATCATCGATCAAATCGATTCGAATTGAGTCAAAAATATTTGAATCGAGGCGAATCGAAACCAATGGAATCGAATCGAATCGAATCAAAAATACTCTAATTGATTGAATCGAATCAAAAACAATTGGAATCGAACCGATGGAAAATAATCGAATCGAATCGAATTGAATCGAATCGTAATTAATCGAATCGAATTGAATCAAATCCAAAATAATTGAGTCGAATTGAATCGTATAGAAAATAAGCGACTCAAACCAAATTAAAAATAATCGAATAGAAAAAAAAAATCGAATAGAATCGAAAATCATCGTATCGAATCGAATGGAATGGAATCGAAAATAATCGAATCGAATTGAATCAAAAATAATCGAATCGAATTGTATCAAATCCAAAATAATCAAATCGAATCGAATCGAAAATAATCAAATCGAATCGAATCCCATCAAAAATAATCAAGTCGAATCGAATCGAATCGAAAATAATCGAATTGAATTGATTCAAATCGAAAATAATTGAATCGAATAGAATCGAAACCAATAGAATAGAAACGAATCGAATTCAAAATAATTGAATCGAATCGAATTGAATCGAATCGAAAATAATCGAATCGAATTGAATCGAATCTAAAATAATCAAATCGAATCGAATTGAATTGTATCGAAAATATTCTAATCGAAAATAATCGAATTGAATCGAATCAAAACATTCGAATGGAATTGATTCGAATCAAATCGAAATTAATTGAATCGAATCGAATTGAATCGAATCGATCGAAAATAATTGAATCAAATCAGATCGAAAATAATCGAATCGAATCGAATCAAATCATTCGAATGGAATCAAATTGAATCAAATCAAAATTAATTGAATTGAATCGAATCGAATCGAATCAAATCGAATCAATAGAAAATAATCGAATCAAAACGAATCGAAAATAATCTAATCGAATCTAATCCAATCGAGAATAATCAAATCGAATCGAATAGAAAATAATCGAATCGAATCTATTTGAATCGAAATTAATCGAATCGAATTGAATTGAAATTAACCGAATCGAATCGAATCGAATCGAATTGAAAATAATCGTATGTAATCGAATCGAATCGAAAATAATCAAATCAAATCACAACGAAAATAATCGAATCAAAACGTATCGAATCCAAAATAATCGAATCGAATAAAAAAATCGAATCGAATCGAATTGAATCTAATCGAAAATAATCGAATTGAATCGTATCCTATGGAAGAAAATCATATCGAATGAATCGAATTGTGTCGAAAATAATCGAATTGAATCGAATCGAAAATAATCAAATCGAATCGAATCGATCGAATCGAAAATAATTGAATCGAATCAAATCGAAATGAATAGAATAGAATAGAATAGAATCGAAAATAATAGAATCGAATCGGAAATATACTAATCGAATCGAATCGAATTGAAACAATCAAATGGAATGAAACAAATGGAAAAAAGTCAAATCGAATTGAATCGAATCGAAAATAACCAAATCGAATTGAATCGAATCCAAAATAATCAAATCGAATCGAATTGAATCGTGTCGAAAATAATCGAATCAAATCGAATCGAAAATAATTGAATCGAATCATATCGAAAATAATCGAATTGAATCGAATCGAATCGAAAATAAGTGAATCGAATTGAAATGAATTGAAAATAATCAAATCGAATCAAATCCAATCGAAAATAATCAAATCGAATCGAAATGAATCATATAGAAAATAATCGAATAGAATCAAATCGAAAATAATCGAATCAAATCTATTTGAACCGAAAATAATGGAATCGAATTGAATTGAAATTAACCGAATCGAATTGAATTGAAAATAATCGTATGCAATCGAATCAAATCGAAATGAATAGAATAGAATCGAATTGAAAATAATTCAAATCACATGGTATGAAAGCCAAAATAATCGAATCGAATCGAATAAAAAAAATCGAATCGAATTGAATCTAATAGAAAATAATCAAATTGAATCGTATCCTATCGAAGAAAATCATATCGAATAGAATCGAATTGTATCGAAAATAATCGAATCGAATAAAATCGAAAATAATCATATCGAATCGAATCGAAAATAATTGAATCGAATCGAATCGAAATGAATAGAATAGAATAGAATAGAATAGAATCGAAAATAATTGAATCGAATAGAAAATATACTAATTGAATCGAATCGAATCGAAAACAATCAAATGGAATGAAACAAATGGAAAAAATCAAATTGAATCAAATCTAATCGAAAATAACCAAATCGAATGAATCGAATCCAAAATAATCTAATTGAATCGAATTGAATTGTATCAAAAATATTCGAATCGAAAATAATCAAATTGAATCTAATCGAATCAATCGAAAAGAATCGAATCAAATCGAATCGAATTGTATCGAAAATAATCGAATCGAATTGAATCGAAAATACTCAAATCGAATCGAATCGAATCGAAAATAATTGAATCGAATCGAAACGAATAGAATTGAATCGAATTGAAAATAATCGAATCGAATCGAAAATATACTAATCGAATCGAATCGAATTGAAAACAATCGAATGGAATGAACCGTATCGAAAATAATCGAATCGAATTGAATCGAAAATAACTGAATCGAATTGAATCGAATCCAAAATAATCGAATCGAATCGAATAGTGTCGAAAATAATCGAATCAAATCAAATCGAAAATAATCGAATCGAATCGTATTGAATCAATCGAAAATAATCAAATCGAATCGAATTGTATCGAAAATAATCGAATCGAATCAAAAATAATCAAATAGAATAGAATAGAATAGAATCGAACTGAAAATAATCTAATCGAATCGAATCGAAAATATACTAATCGAATCGAATCGAATCGAAAACAATCGAATGGAATGAACCGTATCGAAAATAATCGAATAGAATCGAATCGAAAATAACCAAATCGAATTGAATCGAATTGAATAGTGTCGAAAATAATCGAATCAAATCGAATCAAAAATAATCTAATCGAATCGTATCAAATCAATCGAAAATAATCGAATCGAAAATAAGTGAATCGAATTGAAACGAATTGAAAATAATCAAATCGAATCAAATCCAATCGAAAATAATAGAATCGAATCGAAACGAATCATATAGAAAATAATCGAATCGAATCGAATCGAAAATAATCGAATCGAATCGAATTGAATCGAAAATAATCGAATCGAATCGAATTGAATCGAATCGAATGGAAATTAATTGAATTGAATCGAATCAAATAAAAAATAATCGTATCGAATCGAATGGATTCGAATAGAAAATAATTGAATTGAATCGAATCGAAAATAATTGAATCGTATTGTATAGAATCCAGAGTAACCAAATCAAATCGAATCGAATCAAATCGAAAATAATCGAATCGAATCTTTTTGAATCGAAAATAATCGATCAAATCGATTCCAATCGAGTCAAAAATAATTGAATCGAGTCGAATCAAAACCAATAGAATCGAATAGAATAGAATCCAAAATATCGAATCGAATCAAATCGAAAATCTTCTAATCGAATTGAATTGAATCAAAAAGAATCAATTGGAATCGAACCGAATGGAAAATAATCGAATCGAATCGAATTGAATCGAATCGAATCGAATCCCATCGAAAATAATCAAATCTTATCGTATCAAAAATAATCGAATCGAATGGAAAATAATCGAATCGAATCGAATCGAAAATAATCGAATCGAATCGATTCAAATCGAATCGAAAATAATTGAATCTATTCGAATCGAAACCAATAGAATAGAAACGAATCAAATTCAAAATAATCGAATCGAATTGAATTGAATCGAAAATAATCGAATCGAATCGAATCCAAAATAATCGAATCGAATCAAATCAAATGAAAATAATCGAATCGAATCGAATCGAAAATAATCGAATCGAATCTACTCGAATCGAAAATAATCGAATCGAATCGAATTGAGTTTAAATTAATCGAATCGAATCGAATCGAATCGAAAATAATCCAATCGAACTCTATCGAATCGTGTGCATAAATCTAAACTGCCCAAGATACTAGGAGTCCCAGTGCAGGCACATCCCAAGACCCAAACTCTAACCATACACAGACATAACCCTAACCTGACAGTTAAGCCTAATGTTACACTAAACCTTAAACAAGACCTATCACTAATCGAAAACCAAACACAAACCCCACGACCGAAACACATTCACTGAACCTTCCTGCCAACCCTCACCCTAACTCCTAAACCTATTCTAAACCCTTAACCCTGACCCCTACCTTAATTCTAACCCTAACCCTAACTTGTAACCCTAAACTTAACTTAATGTACTCAAATCGTATTCCTAACCTTAACCAGTACCCTAACGCTAACGCTCGAATACTAATCCTATCTCATACCCCAAACTGTACCCTAACCCGTACCCTAAAACTAACCCCTAACCCACTCCCTAACCGTATCTCTTACCCTTTTCCAAAACCGTACCCTGACCCTGACCTGACCCTAACCCTAACCCCTAACCAAACAATAACCCTAAACCTAACCCTAACCCCTATCCTAACCCTAACCCTCGCCCTAACCCTAAACCTAGCCCTAACTTTAACCCTAACCCCTAACCCTAACCCCTAATCCTAACTCACACCCTAACCCCTAATCTTAACTGCAAACCTAAGCCCAACCCTAACTCTAACCATAACCCTAACCCCAACTCCTAACTTCCTGCCCTAATCCCTAGAGCCTAAACCCTAACCCTAACTGTAAATCCTGTCCCTAACCCTAACCCCCATTCTAACTCTTAACTACTGACCCTTACACTTATGCCTCACCTAACCTCTAATCCATAACCATAAGCATAATCACTAACCCCTAACATCTAACCTAAGGCTAACAATCAACTGCCTCCCCTCCCCTGACCCTACCATTCATTCTACCCATTCACTTACCCTGTGGTTCTGAGTAGACCCTTATGATGTGGATGTGGCCCCCAATGGCTCCCCCAGAGTCCTCTAGGGGGTCCTGAGGAAGCAGGGCTCCTGTGAGTGTGGACGTGGCCCCACGTGTTCCTGAGTCATAGTCAGTGGGTCCTGAGGACTCTAGGTCTCCTGTCACTGTGGACTATGCCTCACATCCTCTGAAAGCCTCACAGCAGGTCCTCAGGAGACCGGGGGCTCCTATCAGCCTGGACATGGCTCCACATCCCCCCAAAAACTCACCACGGGTCCTGAGGAGGCTGTGGGCTCCTGTCAGCATAGACACAGCCCCATATTTTCCGAAGCCAAGGTCCTGAGGAGGACGGGGGTCCTGTCAGCGTTGACGTGGCCCCACATTTTCCTCAAGCCTCACCATAAGACCTGAGGAGGCTGGGGGCTCCTGTCAGCATGGATGTGGCCCAAATTTTCCCAAACCTTCACAGTGGGTCCTAAGGAGGCTGGAGACTCCTGACAGGTGGATGTGGCACCCACATTTTTCTTAGGCCTCACCACAGGCCCTGAGAATGCAGGGGTCTTCTGTCCACATGGACGCATCCCCATATTTCCCGAAGTCTACACCAGGGGTCCTGAGGAAGTCAGCGTCCTGTTGTGTCGATGTGGCCCAACGTCCTTCTGAAGCATCACCAAGGGTTCTGGGGAGGCCGGGGCTCCTGTCACTGTGAATGCAGCCCCCAGCTTCCAGAAGCCTCAACTTATGTCCTGAGGGGCTGGGGAGATCCTGCCAGAGTGGACGTGGTGCCACATCTTCCTGAAGCATCCCCGAGGGACCTGAGGTGGCCCAGGGTCTCCTGTCAGTGTGGACGCGGGCCCACAATTTCCTGAAGCCTCCCCGCGGGTCCTGAGGTGGCCCAGGGGCTCCTGTCATCTTGGATGCGGGCCCACAATTTCCTGAAGCCTCCCCGCGGTTCCTGAGGCAGCCCAGGGGCTCCTGTCAGTGTGGATGCGGGCCCACATCTTCCTGAAGCCTCACCGCAGGTCCTGAGGAGACCGGGGCCCCTGTCAGCATGAACACGGCCCAATTCCCCCCTGAAGACTCCTCCTCCTCCTGAGGAGGCTGGGGCTCATCAGCATGGACGAGTCCCCAAGTCCTCCTCAAGCCTCCCCAGCACAGGCTGGATCCTGTTAGTGCAGGCAGAGGAGGCCTACTGCACATGCGCGCCCCCTGCGTGGGGCCTGGGCTCGGGCGCCCGCTGCAGGACGCTCAGGCGCTGCAGAAGGCTGGGCAGGATGTGGCAGATTTTCCAGGGGCTGCACCTGCCTCCTTCCAGGCACCAGCTGTGGCCTGTTAGCTTCGGAAACGTCTCACTGAAATGGAGCCCAGCACCCGGCTTCCCCAGAAATACTTAAGGACAATGAATGGAGCCCACAGGACGTGAAATGAAATGTGGACCAGACTTTTACCACGTCCTGCAAAACTCACTCAACCCTCTTCCACTGTGGGTGGGACTGCGGGCTGGTGCAGCTGCCCTGGAAACAGTGTGGAGGCTCCTCAGGAAGTTACAAATAGAGCCGACCTGCGACCAGTAGGTGAATGACCTGGAGCTCTCACTGAAGATACAGATGCAGTGAGACTCAGGGACACCTGCACCCCAATGTCCACAGCAGCTGGGTCCACAGTAGCCACACTGTGGGAGGAGCCTCAGTGCCCTCGGTCAGATGATGGATAAAGAGGATGGGAGATAGATGATGGTCATAGAGAGAGGAATGGTACTCAGCTATCAATGAGAAGGAAATCTTGCCATTTGCAATGACGAGGATAGAACTAGAGGGATCATGTTAACTGAAATAAGTCAGTTGGGAAAGAGAATGACCGTGTGTTGTCATTCATAGGTGGAATTAAAGAAGCAAAGCAGATGAACATCTGTGAAGGGAAGGAAAAACAAATAAGATGAAAACAGATGCAGGAAATACAGACTCTTAATCATAGGAAACAAACTGAGGGTCGCTGGAGTGGGGGGATAACAGGGGATCGGCATGAAGGAGGGCACGTGATGTCACAAGCACTGCTGTTATCTCCAACTGGTGAATCCCTGAATTTTTCCTCTGAAAGTATAATACACTATACGTTAATTAACTGGGTTTAAATTAAATTAAGTTAAAAAAATCAGTTGTATCAGAGCACATTTCCTTCTGGACTCTGTTTTTCTCATTCAGCTTATGCCGGGACCACCCCCCGTGGGTCTGGTTTGTTTAAGTAGGCTCATCGCCTCATCCATGGCCCAGCCCAGGGCTAGAACTCACGACCCCTGAGTTCAGGACCAGAGGTGAGGTCAGGAGTCGGATGCTTAACCGACGGAGCCAGCCGGGGGCCCGAGAACCACACTGCTTTATCTTGTGTCTCTGTGTCATCGTTTGAAATAGGAAAGTGCTCCATCCTGCTCTGTCCTGTTTCTCCAATACTGATTTGCTGTCCAGGGTCATTTGTGGGGGCGGATGAATGTTATGGGTTTTTCTTTCCTATTTCTAAGATCTGCCACCATGATTTTCATAGGAATGACATTGAAACTGAGGGTGGCTTCAGGAACTGCAGACATTTTCACAAGATGAGGCTCCCACCCTACGAACCCAGGACGGCCTCCCAGAGCCTGGTATGGCTCAGTGCACAAGTCTTGTGCTCCTTTGGTTCAGTCTCATTATTTATTCTCCTTGATGCTCCTGAGAACGGAGTCACGTCCTTCATTTCCTTCCTGAGTGCTCATTGTCGGGACATAGCAAGGCTACTGAGCTCTTTAGGGTCAGGTTGTGTCCCGTGACTTTACTCAACTCACTCGTTAGTTCTAACTGGTTTCGGTGGAGGCTCGCGGGTTTCCTGTTTCTAGTACCGCGTCTTTAGCATATAGGGACAGTGTGACGTCCCCTTCCAGGTGTGGAACCTTTGCTGTTTACAGATTAATGTCCTAGAAAGCCCCACAATAGAATAAAAACTGAGCCCAGGGAAAGGGCAGGAAGGCCCTATTAGAATGAGAACAGAGCTCAATGCCCTTGAAGGCCCCATATCAAAATGTAACTAGGGGTGATGGAAGGGGAGGAGGGCGGGGGTGGGTGTGAATGGGTGATGGGCACGGAGGGGGGCACTTGACGGGATGAACACTGGGTGATATTCTGTATGTTGCCAAATTGAACACCAATAAAAAGTAAATTTATTATTAAAAAAAGGAAGAAAGGAAGAGTGGCTCCTGCATGGCTAAGTCAGTTAATCTTCTGCCTTAGGCCCAGATCATGATCCAGGTTCCAAGGAAGGCTCCCTGTTCAGCAGGGAACCTGCTTCTCCCTCTCATTCTGCCCCTCTCGCTCATGCTTTTTCTCTCTTCTCTCTCTCAAGTAAGTAAATAACATCTTTGAAAAAGAAACAAACAAACAAACCCAGAAGGAAGAGAAATCTCCCATGTAGAAGAATTTCTAACAACTTGTGCAAACATTCCACCCTCAAGTTGATGAGCATAGCTTCCCAATCTTATGTGTGGAATACACATAGTAACTTCCTTCTACAAAATATATTTTGAAAAACTTAAAATAATAATGATAATAATAATATAATAATAATAATAATAATAATAAAGAATCACTTTACCACGGAGAAACATGACAAACACTACCTCAGCAAGACGATCAGATCGATACCAAGACTGATAAATCATGTTGATAGTATATATCCTTTATATGATACAATAAAAGTGGCAGCATATCTCTGTATATAATCCACAAAAGCAGTTCAATCATGAGATAAATGACAGACATGTCCCAACTGAGGGAAATTTTACAAAATACTCTACTTCTCAAAGTGTTCCAGTTCAACAACAACAAGGAAAGGCTGAAAGACTGTCACAATCCAGAGGAGCCTAAGAAAACATGAGGACAAATGGAGTGTAATATGAGGGATGGTAACTTAGCAAAAACTAAGGAAATCTGAATAAAGTATGGTCTTTGGTTATTATGAATATTTTAATATTGATTCATTAGCTCATATTTGTACCGTACTGATATAAGATATCAATAATTCGAGAAATTGAGTGCAAATGCATGAGAATTCTCTGTACTATCTTCTCACTTTCCCTATAAATATTTGTTTTCTTTCTAATAAATAAGATTTATTTTGAAAATTGACTTAAATGAATCAGGCTCCAAGTGAGAAGACATTTTAAGAATAGTTTAATTAACTTTTGCCTTCTTCTTAAAGAGTTCCTTCGATGGGAACAAAGTAAGAATTTTATATCAGAAGGAAAGAAAAACACTTTTGAACACGTATAATGCCTCCTCAACCTGAAAAGCAGGAAAGGATAATAAATAGCAAAAATCAGAGAAAAATACTTCTATTATAATAGACACCATATAGCAAGTGCATTTAAAATTAGCAATGCATAACATTTACTTCCTTGACATTTGTCTTCCAAAGAGTTCACAGTGTTTCAGTGTCAGTTGAAATAGGGGAAGAATCTCAGGGAAGACTCCTTCACGTCATAATAGGACCATTGGTAATAATGTCTCTCAGTTCTTTCTAAATCCATAAAGGTGCATTTCCTCATGAGTGACTGAGCTGTGAAGAACTAGAGGAAAAACCCTTATCCCTCTGAAACACTTGTGTCAGAATATTTTAACCATAGTACTACGGATAGTAAATTATCCTTACTAACAGGCAATAAGTCTCATATTGGAATCTGAGTAATCAGATGGGCAGAGAAAAAACGCTTTAACTCGCCCCATAACTTTTAAAGACAAAGGAGAGCTTTTCTATATACAAAGTCAGTTGTCAAGATAGCCTTAGGGAATAAGAGTCTGCAGCATCGAATCCCGCTAGACAGCCTGGAAGCCCGCGCTTCAGGAATTCCTGATCCCAAATCCCTGGGCCTGTCCTCCAACACAGGCTGCCACGGTGAAGTCATTTGCAATTGCTCTCTTAGGAGCTCCGGGGAGGGGGGCAGGAGCTAGATAGGATGGGACCGGACGCATGGAGGCCGAGAACATTACGGCCATTCCACTTTAAGTTCAGCATTAGCACATGTCCAGCTGTCCCAGGCCCCTGTGAAGAAGAGCTGAATTTTACCTTACTTCAGTTACAGGAAGAAAACAAAAGTTAACAGCTTAATGTCCTAGAAAGACCCACAATAGAATAAAACCTGAGCCCAAGCCAAGGGCTGGAAGCCCCTATTAGAATGAGAAGAGAGCTCAATGCCCTTGAAGGCCCCATATCAATATGTAAACAGAACTTGAGGAATTGCTCCAGCCCTTCTGGAGGTCCCCGAGACCAGCCCTTAAAACTAAGCTACAACCCTCCTTGGGGTCCAAGTCCCTGCTCCAATGTGTGGGGTATACTTGGACCCAAGCTCAAGTTTGTAAAACAACCCTCGTGTGTTTGCATCGGTGTCGGCTCCTTAGTGGTTTCTCGGATTCGCTATCTTGTGCACAACACCCCCATGTCCCCTCCCAACTGGACTGACCCCCTGTCCCCTCCCACCCAGGCTGACCCTCAGTCACCTCCCCGCCCACAGCAGCTGGGCCCAGGCCCTCACACAGGTCCACGGGCATGGTGGGCACTCCCTCCATCCCCGGCCTCCCAGGGGAAGGAAGGAGATTTCATCAGGACACACTCCCATGGTGGCCCCAGGGCTCCCTGCCCAGGATGGCACCTGGTGACAGGTCGGGGTCTGTGTCACTGACGCCGGCTCCTCCTCCCCGGTTTTCCCGCAGGAAATGAAGGAAGAGTCTCTGGTCTCCTCCAGGGACATCACACAGGTAGACCTGGACGTCAACAGGACACACAGCAGTCACATCATGTTTTGGGACTACTACAGGGTAGGGTGAGGCTGAGGGCCCAGGGGGGATCGGGACCCGGGGGAGGACCGGAGGCTTCTGGGTAGGGAACACGGGGCTTCTGAGGCCTGAGGGCGCAACAGCAGCCAACAACACACGGCTGCATGGTAGGGTGCTGGGGATGACCCCTGTGTCCCCACCCCCGGGGTCTCAGGGATGAGGAGGCCACTAGGATGGGGTTTCCAGGGTTTGCCATGTGAGCTGAACCCCAAAGGGGTGAGAGATGTCCCCCTGAGCAGGGGGCTGGGTGGGGGCCATGGGGGGCAGTAAGGGGACCTGGGGGCAGGGTGCATGGCCGTGACTGGAGGAGGACACACATTGATCCGATGAGGGTCGGACGGGTCAGGGTGACACCCACCCTCGGTGCTTTATATATTTCTAAATTCTATGCATTTAATTTGAGACAATTTGCAATTTGTAAACATACATAGTATGATGACCCCCAGATAATGTCCCCGGTCCAGCCAGGGCCCTGCACTGACCACATGGGGCCCCAGGGGCAGGTGTCACAGCAAACCCCTGACTGGCATCGCCTTTATCTGTAGACATCTCTGTGTGCATCTTAGAGAAAGGGGATGCCCTGTATCTGACAGCCCCCCACACCATCCCATTCCCCAGACCCACACCATCCCCCTACATCATCATCTCTCATGGCATCGCCCCTACACCATCCCCCTCACACACACAGCCCCACACAATCCCCACCCACACTATACCCCAACACTATCCCCCCTACACCATCCCCCACACTCAACCACGATCATACCCATGCTCCCACAACATCCACCCCGACACCATGGGCCCCGAGCAAGGACCCGGTGCAGCTGTCCCCTGTGGGACATGCTCAGCCTCCCCAGGGTTCTCTGGATACCCTGCTCCCATCAGAAGCCCGAGTGTCCCATAGAGTACCCAGGGGTTGCAGGGAGGAGGGAAGGCATGGAGCCCCTGACAGGTGTGTGCAGGTGAGTGCTGCAGAGGATGCACTGTGCCCTGCCTCTGCCCACTGTCTCTCCTGGAGGGCGGTACACCCTGTACAGGACACCAGCCCCAAACCCAGAGGGACCTGGGCTGACTTGGCCCCAGGCTCTGTGGGGGCTGGGTTGATTTGAGCCCCCACCAGGCCCAACACAAATATTAATGGAATCCAGCCCCCAATGTCCCTGGCTAGCCTTGGATTCTGGTCCCGGGCTGAGCGAGCCCTCACACAGCTGCATGTGGCCTCCTGGGCCCTGGGCGTGCCACACAGATCAAGGTCGCTGATCTAGGGCAGCCCTGGGGATCTTGGGACACCCAAGTGTGGGGAGAAGAGGGCTCCTCCAGGTGCTGGGGCCCCAGAGGGCCAGAGTCCGGGATCCAGCTGCCCTGCTGGGACCCAACACAGGAGCCCATGTGCTGCAGGTCCAGGTCAGCTCTGCTGTCCTCAGAACAGTCTCTCAGGCTGAAAACTCCGGACACACGCCCCCACCGGGAGTCCACACATGCTGCCAGGTGGGGAACTCCAGCACCCGCCCCCCACCCCATGTGATTCTTGCCCTCACCTAAAGGACAGAAAGGTCTCCCTCCCCAGGGGAAGGCACGCACCCTCGGCTCTGAACCCGTTTGCTGTAGAAAGTCAATAACGTGTTGTGGTGCGAAAATGCACAGCCAGCCCGTTTCTGTGTCTCCCAGAACTCTGTACAGGGGGCGTGGAGAGACCCCCAGAGAGGAGAAGGGGGCACCACCGAGGACCCAAGCAGCCCCTGCAGGGGCGCTGCCAGGCACACACAGCTGACGTCCCCACGTGCCTTCCAGGGGCGGTCAGATGCCAGGGTCAGGACCCCGCAGACTTTACTGGACTCAGCGTGTACCCCGAGGCCAGAAAGGGCTGGGACAGAGTGACAGCCAGGGAGCCTCAGGTCACCAGGGTCTGTGCAAAGCGACCTGGGAGGTCTGTGCTCCCTCTGTCCAGGGGGCTGGGGCTGGCCGGGTCCCGGGGTACTTCCTCCCCTCCCCGCATCCCTGTGCCTGGGTGCCTGGGGCACAGAGGGCCTGCGGGGTGGTCAGTGTGGCCCTAGAAGGGATGTCAGGACAGCAGGCCCTTGTGTTGTGCCCAAGATTGCGAATCCGAGAAACCACAGAGGAGCCGACACTGATGCAAATCCCGAGGGTTTCTTTACAAGCTGGAGCTTGGGTCCATGTGCACCAGACACAGTGGAGCAGGGACTTGGACCCCGAGACTAAGAGGTGAGGCAGCTTTATAGGGGCCAATGGCCCATGGGATACGCAGAAATTTGCAGTCATGTCAGTCCACATGCAGGTGGCCGATTGAATTACACCTTACCCTATAGTATTCACATGAGCTGCTCTATTACTTTGGTCAGAATCGGCACGTGGTTTTGGCGGGCACAAAGCAGGGTTACATTGTTATCAGGCGATTTCCGATTAGGGTGTGCCCAGTGGCCTGACTACTGTGGGGCAGCACATTAAGCCATAAGCAGGTCATTTGGGGGACATAGGGGAGGTGGCGGGTGTACCACAAAATGGAATCAGTCCTGCTCTGCTTGTCCAGGGGTAGGGGATTTTTGTTAAATTTCCTGGGTCCCGCACTTGCAGCTCACACACCTGGGCCACCCTCACCAGGTAGACTCAGGGTGCACAACTTGTGCTGCATCTCTCACACCAGCGTGTTGAGGGCACCCTCCTCATCCTAGGAAGTAGGGGCTGGGTGAGCAGGGGGCTTGGCCTGAAGGCCAGTCAGCACAGGGGACTGAGGAACACCAGCCCCATCCCCACCCCAACTCCCACATACAGACAGCAACAGGGCTCCCCGCCATGGACAGCCAGCTCCTTAGGATCTCCCCCCAGGGCGGCCCTGAGGTCTGGCTCCCTGCTGGAGAGGTATCCGCAAGAAGAGAATCAGCCGGCGCTCGGCAGGACCCACTGCCGGACATGGGTATGTGGCTGTGCTGGACCTTCCAGCTCAGCTGACCCTCCAGTGGAAAGTCACTGCATGAGCGAGCCCTGGGGCAGCCAGGAAGGAGAGTCCAGCTAGCCGTCCAGTGCCAAAACCAGAAATGATGTTGTGCCAACCATTTCGGCATTTGGGTGACCCAGCCAGAGGATCCAATTGCTGCACATGATAGCTGCATGTGATAGACACACACACACCCCAATACCAACAAAAGTCGGAATCCCCCCAATGTTGTCAAACAGCAGCCAGATGGTTACATACACGACGTTGTCGTCCCCAATAGGATACATGGAAGACGCTATAAACCACGACTGCAGAGGTGCTGGAGGCAGGGAGATATGCCTCCTGGGTTCCAACAAGGAGCGCAGAGGGGCAGAAAGCATCCTACAGAGGGGGGGCCTCCTAGGAAAAAACACCACGTCGCTGTGAAGGCTATGGAGGGTGAAATCTGTCCTCCTCTCTTTCTGCTTCTGGTTTTCCTCCTAAATGCCATTTTCCTCAATCATATTAGCAAGGATTTATTTTATGTTTTTAAGTTTCTTTTTCTTGGAGTCCAATTTGTATGAATTCTTTCTTCAGCAATGGTGTCATTCAGGAGAGAAGGAGAGATAAAGATTTTCCCAGACAGGCAACATATAAAGGAGTTCATGACCACTTAAACAGTCCAGTAAGGAATTTTAAGAGGGACTCTCCCAGTGGGGGAAAAAAAGAGACCAAAGCAGAAAGACTAGAAAGGCCCAGAGAACGTCATCAGAAACACCAACTCCTCCGGTAACACAAAGGCACAAAGTTCATATCTTTGAATAATCACTCTGAATGCTTATAGACTAAATGCTCCAATCAAAAGATATAGGGTATCAGAGTGGCTTAAAAAACAGGATCCGGGATGCGTGGGTGGCTTAGGGGTTGAGCCTCTGCCTTTGACTCAGGGTGTGATGCCGGAGTCTGGGATCGAGTCCCATATTGGGCTCCTGGTGGAGACCCTGCTTCTCTCTCTGCCTAATTTTCTGCCTCTCTCTCTCTCTCTCTCTCACTCTTTCTCATTAATAAAATCGTTATTAAAAAAACAACATCCATCTGTACGCTGCCTACAAGATGCTCACTTTAGATCTATAAACACCAACAGATTGAAAGTCAGGGGATGGAAAATCATCTATCACGCTAATGGATATCAAAAGAAAGCTGGAGGACCCATACTTATATCAGACAAACGAGATTTGAAACCAAACCCTGGAGGACACCTGGTGGCTCAGTGGTTGAGCATCTGCCTTCTGCTCAGGGTATGATCCTGGGATCCCAGGATCGAGTCCCACATCGGCATCCCTTTGGGGATCCTTCCACTCACTCTGCTATGTTTCTTCCTCTGCTTCTCTGTGTATCTCTCATGAATAAATAAAATATTTAAATTTCAAAAAAGAAAGAACAAATACTGTAAGAAGAGATGAAGAAGGGAATTATTTCATAATTAAAAAGACTATCAAGATCAAACAACTAAATATTTATGCTGCCAACATGGGAGTACCTAAATATAGAAACCAATTAACAACAAACGTACAGGAACTCACTGATAATAATACAATGACAGGGGATTTTACCACCCACTTATGGCAATGGACTGATCGTCTATTCAGAAAATCAACAGGGGAACAATAGCCTTGACACACTGTACCACAGGGACTCAACAGATATAGTCTGAACATTTCATCCTAAAGCAGAAAACACATTCCTTTCAAGTGCACATGGGACATTCTCCAGAACAGATCATTTCATGGTCCACAAATCAGCCCTCAACAGGTACAACAGGTACAAGAAGGTTGATATCACACCCTGTACATAAGCATAAGCATAATCACTAACCCCTAACATCTAACCTAAGGCTAACCACCAACTGCCTCCCCTCCCCTGACCTACCATTCATTCCACCCATTCATTACCCTGTGGTTCTGAGTAGTCCCTCGTGATGTTGACGTGTCCCCCAACTGCGCCTCCAGAGTCCTCCAGGTGGTCCTGAGGAAGCCGGGCTCCTGTGAGTGCGGACGTGACCTCACATGTTCCTGAGTCGTAGGCAGTGGGTCCTGAGGACACCGGGTCTCCTGTCACTGTGGACTATGCCTCACATCCTCTGGAAGCCTCACAGCAGGTCCTCAGGAGGCCGGGGGCTCCTGTCAGCCTGGACATGGCCCCACGTCCCACCGAAAACTCACCGTGGGTCCAGCGGAGGCTGTGGGCTCTTGTTACCATAGACGAGGCACAAATATCCCGAAGCCAAAGTGCAGGTCCTGAGGAGGACGGGGGTCCTGTCAGTGTTGACGTGGCCCCACATTTTCCTCAAGCCTCACCATAAGACCTGAGGAGGCTGGGGGCTCCTGTCAGCATGGATATGGCCCCCAATTATTCCCAAACCTTCCCATGGGTCCTGAGGAGGCCGGAGACTCCTCAGTGTGGATGCAACACCCACATCATTTATAGGCCTCACCACAGGCCCTGACAAGGCTGGGGTCTCCTGTCCACATGGACGCATCCCCATATTTCCCGAAGTCCTGAGGTGGTCAGCGTCCTGTTGTGTGGATGTGGCCCCACGTTCTCCTGAAGCATCACCGAGCGTTCTGAGGAGGCCGGGGCTCCTGTCACCGTGGATGCGGCCCCCAGCTTCCAGAAGCCTCAACTTATGTCCTGAGGGGGCGGGAGCTCCTGCCAGAGAGGATGCAGCGCCACATCTTCCTGAAGCCTCCTCACGGGTCCTGAGGCGGCCCAGGGGTTCCTGTCTGTGTGGATGCGGGCCCACACCTTCCTGAAGCCTCACTGCGGGTCCTGAGGAGACCGGAGCTCCTGTCAGCATGAACTAGGCCCAATATCCCCCTGAAGCCTCACTGCGGGTCCTGAGGAGGCTGGGGCTCATCAGCGTGGACCCATCCCCACGTCCTCCTCAGGCCTCCCCAGCATAGGTGGGCTCTTGTTAGTGCAGGTGGACGAGGTCTACTGTGCCAGCGTGTCCCCTGGGTGGGGCCTGGGCTCGGGTGCCCCCTGTGGGACGCTCAGGCACTGCAGGAGGCCGAGCAGGAGTTAGCGTCCCTGTACACGGGGCAGCACATGCCTCCCTCCAAGCTCCAGCTGATGCCTGTGAGCTTCGGAAATGTCTCACTGAAATGGAGCCCAACACCCGGCTTCCCCAGAAATACTTAAGGAAAATGAATGGAGCCCACAGGACGTGAAATGAAATGTGGACCAGACTTTCACCACGTCCTGCAAAACTCAACCCTCTTCCACTGTGGGCGGGACTGCGGGCTGCTCCAGCCACCCTGGAAACAGTGTGGAGGCTCCTCAGGAAGTTACAAATAGAGCCGCTCTGCGACCGGCAGGTGCACGGCCTGGAGCTCACTCTGAAGATACAGATGCAGTGAGACTCAGGGACACCTGCACCCCAATGTCCACAGCATCCGGGTCCATAATAGCCACACTGTGGGAGGAGCCTTGGTGCCCTCGGGCAGATGATGGATAAAGAGGATGGGAGATAGATGATGGTCATAGATGATAGATAGATAGATGATAGGAATGGTACTCAGCTATCAAAGAGAAGGAAATCTTGCCATTTGCAATGATGTGGATAGAACTAGAGGGATCATGTCAAGTGAAATAAGTCAGTCAGGAAAGAAAATTACCATATGGTTTCATTCATAGGTGGAATTAAAGAAGCAAAGCAGATGGACATCTGTGAAGGGAAGGAAAAACAATAAGATGAAAAAAGAGATGGAGGAAAAAGAGACTCAATCACAGGAAACAAACTGAGGGTCGCTGGAGGGGAGGGGAGTGGAGGGACAGGGTAACTGGTAGACGGGCATGAAGGAGGGCACGTGATGTCATGAGCCCTGGTGTTATCTCCAACTGGTGAATCCCTGAAATTCTACCTCAAAAGTATAGTACACTACACTGTTAATTAATTGAGTTTAAATTAAATTAAGTTTAAAATATCATTTGACTATATCAGAGTGCATTTTCTTCCAGGCTCTCTATTCTGCTCCTTCAGCTTATGCCAGAACCATACCCCTGTGGGTTTGGTTTGTTTAAGTAGGCTCCATGCCTCGTCCACAGCCCAGCACAGGGCTAGAACTCATGTCCCCGAGATCAAGACCAGGGGTGAGGTCAGGAGTCGGATGCTTAACCAACGGAGCCAGCCGGGAGCCCGAGAACCACACTGCTTTATCCTGTGTCTCTGTGACATCGTTTGAAATAGGAAAGTGGAGGGAGTGGCAAGATGGCGGAAGAGTAGGGTCCCCAAATCACCTGTCCCCACCAAATTACCTAGATAACCTTCAAAACATCCTGAAAATCTACGAATTTGGCCTGAGATTTAGAGACAGCAGCTGGAATGCTACAGTGAGAAGTGTTCGTGCTTCTATCAAGGTAGGAAGATGGGGAAAAAGAAATAAAGAAACAAAAGGCATCCAAGGGGGAGGGGCCCCGTGAGGTGCTGGGTAAAGGCCGGGGCAATTGTCCCCAGGACAGGAAAGCTCTGTCCCAGAGAAGCAGGAGCTTCACCAATCTTCCCTGGCGGATAGGCACCTGCAGGGAGTTAGAGCAGGACCCCAGGAGGGCAGGGACTCGGGCTCCCTGGGACACTAACAGACACCTGCGTGCCCAGGAGAGTGCACCATTCCCCGTGACCGAGCTCCCTAAAAGACTGGAGCATGCACGGCTGGACCCGGAGCATCTCGGAGGGGCAAGGGTGATGGCTCTGTGTGGAGGGGGCTGTGCGGTCGAGAGCAGCTCCGAGGCGGCTCTGGTAGAGGAAGAGGCTCCATGCTGAGGGGGTGGCGCGGCTACAGGAGCAGCTCAGAGGGGCTCGAGGGGCGGCTCCACGGTGGCGGCTACACAGCCAGGAACCCGAATCCAACAGGGCATGCCCGGGAGCACAGGGGACCGGAACACAGCCCAGGATCCGGCCTCCCACCGGAACAGGCAGAGGCCGGGAGGGCCCAGGACAGCAAGGACACTCCTGCCCCGAGCTGAGCAGATCAGCGGCCCCGCCCTGGAGCCCTCAGGCCCTGAAGACTGAGAGCTCTGTAGTTACTGTGGGAGCTGAATCCAGGGTTCCAGAGATGCCGCCGCCACTGGGGTTGTTCCTCCTGGGGCCTCACGGGTTAAACAACCCCCACTGAGCCCTGCAACAGGCAGAGGGCAGAGCAGCTACCCCAGGTGGTAACACCTGAAAATCAGCACAACATGCCCCTCCCACAGAAGACCAGCTAGAAGGACAAGTTCCAGGGGAAGTCAAAGGACTTAAAGTATACAGAATCAGAAGATACTCCCCCGTGGTTTTTCTTTTCTTTTCTTTCCTTTCATTTTGATTTCTGTTTGCTTCCCCCACCCTTTTTCTCCTTTCTCTTTTTCTTCTCTCTTTTTCTTTTTCTCTTTTCTTTCCTTCTTTCTCTCTCTCTTTCTCCTTTTCCCAATACAACTTGTTTTTGGCCACTCTGCACTGAGCAAAATGACTAGAAGGAAAACCTCACCTCAAAAAAAAGAAACAGTCCTCTCTTCCACAGAGTTACAAAATATGGATTACAATTCAATGTCAGGAAGCCAATTCAGAAGCTCTATTATACAGCTACTGGTGGCTCTAGAAAAAAGCATAAAGGACTCAAGAGACTTCATGACTGCAGAATTTAGATCCAATCAGGCAGAAATTAAAAATCAATTGAATGAGATGCAATCCAAACTAGAAGTGTTAAAGATGAGGGTTAACGAGGTGAAAGAACGAGTGAGTGACATAGAAGACAAGTTGATGGCAAAGAGGGAAACTGAGGAAAAAAGAGACAGACAATTAAAAGACCAGGAAGACAGATTAAGGGAAATAAATGACAGCCTGAGGTTTTTCTTCCTGGGAAGAAAAACCTGGGGTTCCCGAGGGTGCCGAAAGGGACAGAGGGCCAAAATATGTATTTGAACAAATCATAGCTGAAAACTTTCCTAATCTGGGAAGGGAAACAGGCATTCAGATCCAGGAAATAGAGAGATCTCCATCTAAAATCAATAAAAACCGTTCAACACCTCGACATCTAATAGTTAAGCTTGCAAATTCCAAAGATAAAGAGAAGATCCTTAAAGCAGCAACAGACAAGAAATCCCTGACCTTTATGGGCAGGAGTATTAGGGTAACAGCAGACCTCTCCACAGAGACCTGGCAGGCCAGAAAGGGCTGGCAGGATATATTCAGGGTCCTAAATGAGAAGAACATGCAACCAAGAATACTTTATCCAGCAAGGCTCTCATTCAAAATGGAAGGAGAGCTAAAGAGCTTCCAAGACAGGCAGGAACTGAAAGAATATGTGACCTCCAAACCAGCTCTGCAAGACATTTTAAGGGGGACTCTTAAAATTTCCCTTTAAGAAGTTCAGTGGAACAATCCACAAAACAAGGACTGAATAGATATCATGATGACACTAAACTCATATCTGTCGATAGTAACTCTGAACGAGAACGGGTTTAATGACGCCATCAAAAGGTGCAGGGTTTCAGACTGGATAAAAAAAGCAGGACCCATCTATTTGCTGTCTACAAGAAACTCATTTTAGACAGAAGGACACCTACAGCCTGAACATAAAAGGTTAGAGAACCATTTACCATTCATAATGTGTTCTTTTTTTTTTAATTTTTATTTATTATTTATGATAGTCACACACAGAGAGAGCGAGAGAGGCAGAGACACAGGCAGAGGGAGAAGCAGGCTCCATACACCGGGAGCCTGACGTGGGATTCGATCCCGGGTCTCCAGGATCGCGCCCTGGGCCAAAGGCAGGTGCTAAACCGCTGCGCCACCCAGGGATCCCCCATTTACCATTCAAATGGTCCTCAAAAGAAAGCAGGGGTAGCCATCCTTATATCAGATAAACTAAAATTTACCCCGAAGCTGTAGTGAGAGATGAAGAGAGAAACTACATCATACTTAAAGGATCTATCCAACCAGAGGAATTAACAATTCTCAATATATATGCCACGAATGTGGGAGCTCCCAAATATTTAAATCAGTTAATAACCAAAGTGAAGAAATACTTAGATAATAATACACTTATACTTGGTGACTTCAGTCTAGCTCTTTCTATACTAGATATGTCTTCTAAGCACAAAATCTCCATAGAGACGGGAGCTTTAATTGATACATGGGACCAGATGGATTTCACAGATATCTACAGAACTTTACTTCCATACTCAAATGAATACACATGCTTCTCAAGTGCACATGGAACTTTCTCCAGAATAGACTACATACTGGGTCACAAATCGGATCTGAACCGATACCAAAAGATTGGGATCATCCCCTGCATATTCTCAGACCATAAAGCCTTGAAATTAGAACTAAATCACAACAAGAAGTTTGGAAGGACCTCAAACACGTGGAGGTTAAGGACCATCCTGCTAAAAGATGAAAGGGTCAACCAGGAAATTAAGGAAGAATTAAAAAGATTCATGGAAACTAATAAGAATGAAGATACAACCATTCAAAATCTTTGGAATGCAGCAAAAGCAGTCCTAAGGGGGAAATACATCGCGATACAAGCATCCATTCAAAAACTGGAAAGAACTCAAATACAAAAGCTAAACTTACACAGAAAGGATCTAGGGAAAAAAGAACAGATAGATTCTATCCCCCACAGAAGAAGAGATTTAATTAAAATTCGAGCAGAACTGAAGGAAATCGAGACCAGAAGAACTGTGGAACAGATCAACAGAACCAAGAGTTGCTTCTTTGAAGGAATTAATAAGATAGATAAACCATTAGCCAGCTTTATTAAAAAGAAGAGAGAGAAGACTCTAATTAATAAAATCATGAATGAGAAGGAGAGATCACTACCAACACCAAGGAAATACAAAAGATTTTAAACACATATTATGAACAGCTATACGCCAATAAATTAGGCAATCTAGAAGAAATGGACGCATTCCTGGAAAGCCACAAACTACCAAAACTGGAATAGGAAGAAATAGAATACCTGAACAGGCCTATAACCAGGGAGGAAATTGAAGCAGTCATCAAAAACCTCCCAAGACACAAGAGTCCAGGGCCAAATGGCTTCCCAGGGGAATTCTATCAAACGTTTAAAGAAGAAACCATACCTATCCTACTAAAGCTGTTGGGAAAGAGAAAGAGATGGAGTACTTCCAAATTCGTTCTCTGAGGCCACCATCACCTTAATTCCAAAACCAGACAAAGACCCCACCAAAAAGGAGAATTACAGACCAATATCCCTGATGAACATGGATGCAAAAATTCTCAACAAGATACTAGCCAATAGGATCCAACAGCACATTAAGAAAATTATTCACCATGAACAAGTAGGATTTATCCCTGGGACACAAGGCTGGTTCACCACTCGTAGAATAATCAACGTGATTCATCATATCAGCAAGGGAAAAACCAAGAACCATATGATCCTCTCATTAGATGCAGAGAAAGCATTTGACAAAATACAGCATCCATTCCTGATCAAAACTCTTCAGAGTGTAGGGATAGATGGAACTTTCCTCGACATCTTAAAAGCCATCTACAAAAAGCCCACAGCAAATATCATTCTCAATGGGGAAGCACTGGGAGCCTTTCCCCTAAGATCAGGAACAAGACAGGGATGTCCACTCTCACCACTGCTATTCAACATAGTACTGGAAGTCCTGCCTCAGCAATCAGACAACAAAAAGACATTAAAGGCATTCAAATTGGCAAAGAAGAATTCAAACTCTCCCTCTTCACCGATGACATGATACTCTACATAGAAAACCCAAAAGCCTCCACCCCAAGATTGCTAGAACTCATACAGCAATTTGGCTGCGTGGCAGGATACAAAATCAATGCCCAGAAATCAATGGCATTTCTATACACTCACAATGAGACTGAAGAAAGAGAAATTAAGAGGTCAATCCCATTTACAATTGCACCCAAAAGCATAAGATACCTAGGAATAAACCTAACCAAAGAGGTAAAGGGTCTATACCCTAAAAATTACAGAAGACTTCCGAAGGAAATTGAGGAAGACAAAGATGGAAAAATATTTCATGCTCATGGATTGGAAGAATTCATTTTGTGAACATATCAATGATACCCAGGGCAATTTACATGTTTAATGCAACCCTGATCAAAATATGATGGATTTTCTTCAGAGACTTGGAACAGATTATTTTAAGATTTCTGTAGGATCAGAAAAGAACCTGAATAGTCAGGGGAATTTTTTAAAAAAGGAAAACCATATCTGGGGGCATCACAATGCCAGATTTCAGGTTGTACTACAAAGCTATGGTCATCAAGACAGTGTGGTACTGGCACAAAAACAGACACATGGATCAATGGAACCGAATAGAGAATCCAGAACTGGACCCTCAACTTTATGGTCAACGAATATTCAACAAAGGAGGAAAGACTATCCACTGGAAAAAAAGATAGTCTCTTCAATAAATGATGCTGGAAAAATTGGACATCCACATGCAGAAGAATGAAAGTAGACCATTCTCCTGTACCATACACAAAGATATTTGAAAATGGATGAAAGATCTTAAGTGAGACAGGATTCCATCAAAGTCCTAGAGGAGAACACAGACAACACCCTTTTTCAACCTGGCCACAGTAACGTCTTGCAAGATTCATACATGAAAGCAAGAGAAACCAAAGCAAGAATGAACTATTGTGTCTTCATCAAGATAAGAAACTTTTGCACAGCAAAAGATTCCGTCAACAAAACTCAAAGACAACCTACAGAATGGGAGAAGAGATTTGCAAATGACCTATCAGATAAAGGGCTAGTATCCAAGATCTATAAAGAACTTATTCAACTCAACAGCAAAGAAATAAACAATCCAATCATTAAATGGAGAAAAGACATGAACAGAAATCTCACAGAGGAAGCCATAGACATGGCCAACAAGCACATGAGGAAATGCTCAGCATCACTTGCCATCAGGGAAATACATATCAAAACCACAATGAGATACCACCTCAAACAAATGAGAATGGGGAAAATTAGCAAAGCAGGAAACCACAAATGTTGGAGAGGAAGTGGAGAAAGGGGAACAATCCTACACTGCTGGTAGAATGTGAACTGGTACAGCCACTGTGGATAACTGTGTGGAGGTACCTCAAAGAATTAAAAATAGATCTGCCCTACGACCCAGCAATTGCACTGCTTGGGTTTTACCCCAAAGATACAGATGCAATGAAACGCTGAGACACCAACACCGATGTTTGTAGCAGCAAAGTCCACAACAGCCAAACAGTTGAAGGAGCCTCAGTGTCCATCGAAAGATGAATGGATAAAGAAGATGTGGTTTATGTATACAATAGAATATTACTCCGCCATTAGAAACAACAAATACCCACCATTTGCTTCGACATGGATTGGACTGTAGGGTATTATGCTGAGGGAAATAAGTCAATCTGAGACGGGCAATCATTATATGGTCTCAACCATTTGGGGAGTATAAAAAACAGTGAATGGGAATAAAGGGAAAAGGAGAGAAAATGAGTGAAAAGATAAGTTAAGGATGACAGAATCTGAGAGACTCCTAACTCTGGGAAAGGAACAATGGGTAGTGGGGAAGGGAGGTGCTTGGGGCAATGGGGTGACTGGATGACAGGCGCTGAGGGGGCTCGTGAAGGAATGAGACCTGGGTGATATGCCATATGTTGGCAAATTGAACTCTTCTCCTTTAGGACCCTGAATATATCCTTCCAGCCCTTTCTGGTCTTCCAGGGCTCTGTGGAGAGATCTGGTGTTAACCTAATACTTCTCCCCATAAGTGTTAGGGATCACTTGTCTCTTAGTGCTTTGAGGATCTCTTTATCTTTGGAATTTGCAAGTTTCACTATGAAATGTCGGGGTGTTGAATGGTTTTTATTGATTTTGTGTGTGTGGGGGGATCTCTCTATCTCGAGGATCTGCATGCCTGTTTCCTTCCCCAGGTTAGGGAAGTTCTCAGCTAAGATTTGTTCAAATACACTTTCTGGTCCTCTGTTCCTTTCAGCAGCCTCTGGAACCCCCTTTCAACGTAGATTTTTCCTTCTGAGGCTGTCATTTATTTCCCTTAACATTTCTTCATGGTCTTTTTATTTCTTTTTTCCTCAGCATCCTTCCTTGCCATCAACATGTCGTCTATGTCACTCATCATTCTTCTACCTCATTAACCTCATCATTAGGACCTCCAGTGTGGATTGCATCTCATTTAATTGATTTTAATTTTGGCTTGATTAGATCTAAATTCTGCAGTCATGAGTCTCTTGAATCCTTCATTCTTTTTTCCAGAGCCATCAGTAGCTTTATAATTGTGCTTCTGTATTGGCATTCTGACATCGAATTGTCAACCAAATTCTGTAACTCTGTGGGAGAGAGGACTGTTAGTGATTGTTTCTTTTGTGGTGACTTCTTCCTTCTAGACATTTTGCTCAGTGCAGAGTGGCTAAAAACTAGTTGTACTGGAAAAAGGAAGGAAATAAAGAAAAAAGGGGGGGAAACAAAAAACAAAAACAAACAAATCAACAAAAAACAAGAAAAATTTCAAAGCTTAAAAAAATATAACAAGGAGGGGTCTCCTCTGATTCTATATACTGTAAGTCCCTCAACTTCCCCCTGGAGCTTTCCAGTGCTGCTTGGTCAAGAATTTGCTCTTTCCCTTTCCTTCCAGCTGGTCTTGTGAGGGAGGGTTCTGCTCTGCTGATAGTCAGGTGTGAGCACCAGGGGAGCTGCCCCACCCCCTGCTGGGGGCTCGGCTCCCTAGGAGCTGTTTATCCTGTGAGGCCCATGTTCCCTGGCCGCCCCACTCCGACCCAGGCTCAAGGTGACATAGGGAGGAACAACAACACTGGCGGTGGTCAGCTCTCCAACCCAAAAGTCAGCTCCCACATTAAGTCCTGCAGCTCCCAGTCCACGAGAGCCTGGCAGCGCCACGTGTTGGCGGCACTGACCTGCACAGCTCAGGTGTGCCCGGTGGCAGCAGCGTCCTCATGGTCCTGTGTCCTCCCGGCCCCCGATTGCCCAAGGGGGGCTTTGTCAGCTGGGGCCCTGGGCTCCCGGGCCTGCACCACTGGAATCGCTCTCCCTTCCTGCGGCCACACATTCCCCTCCTTGCCGAGCCGCTGCCAGAGCCACCACCTGAGCTGCTCCCAGAATCCGATGGGTGCGCGCTCCAGACCTTTTCAGAGCTCCACCCATGGTGTGTGGCGCACTCTCCCCCTTCCTCTGTTAGTGACCCCGGGACCCTGGGGGCTCCACTGCCCCTCCTGGGATCCTGCCTGAGTTCCCTGTGAGCGCCTTTCCATCTGGAAATATTGGTAAAGTTCCTGATTCTCCCGGTCTGGGCTTTCCTATCCTGGAATGTCTACTGCCCGGCCTTAGCGAGGCTCTTTGTGGGGGGTCTCCCCTCCCACGCTGGAGTCTTGTTATTTACTTTTTCGTCTTCCTATCTTGATAGAAGCGCAAACCCTTCTCACTGTAAACTTCCAGCTGTTCTCTCTTTAAATCCCAGGCTGAATTTGTAGGTTTTCAGGATGATTTGAAAGTTATCTAAGTAAGTTGTTGGGGATAGGGGATTTTGGAATCCTACTCTTCTGCCATCTTGCCGACAGTCTTGGCTCTTATTATCTTGATTTCCTATATTCCCATTCTATTTACACAAATATGTTATTTTATCTTATTTCTATTTTACTCATTAAAAATTTGAATTCAATTTGCCAGCATATAATAAACCATTAGTTTCAGATGTAGCAATCCATAAATTATCATTTGTGTGCAACACCCAGTGCTCGTCACACCACGTGCCCTCCTTGATGCCCCTTACCCAGGTCCTGATCCCCCATCCACCTCCCCTCTAGCGACCTCAGTTTATTTCACAGAGTTAAGAGTCTGTCATGGTTTTTCTCTCTCTCTGATGACTTCCCATTCAGTTTTCCCTCCCTTCCCCTATGATTCTATGCAATGTTTCTTATGTTTCACATATGAATGAAACCATATGATAATTGTCTTTCACTGACTGACTTATTTCACTCTCTGACTAATACCCTCCAGTTCCATCCATGTCGATAGAAGTGGTAAAGATTCGTCCTTTCAAAAGGCTCAATAATATCCCATTGTAACTATAGCCCACATCTTTATCCATTCATCTGGCGATGGATATGTGGACTCATTCCACATTTTGACCATTGTGGACATTGCTGCTGTGAACATTGGGGTGCAAGTGACCCTTCTTTTCACTACCTCTGTATCTTTGTGGTAAATACGTGGTAGCACATTTGCTAGGTCATAGGGTAGCTCTGTTTTTAAGTTCTTGAGGATCCTGCTCCCTTTTCCAGAGTGGCCACTCCACTTTGCATTCTCACCAACAGTGCAAGACGGTACCCTTTTCTCCACAACCTGGCCAAAGTTTGTTGTTTATCTGTCTTGTTCATTTTAGCCATTCTGTCAGATGTGAGGTGGTATCTCATTGTGAGTTTTGTTTTGTTTTGTTTTGTAATTTCCTGTTAATGAGTGATGTGGAGCATTTTTTTCATGTGTCTGTTGGCCACGTGTTGTCTTCTTTGGAGAAATGTCTGTTCGTCTCTTCTGCCCATTTCTTCACTGGATTACTTGTTTTGGGTCTTGAGTTCCATAAGTGTTTTATAGATCTTGGATATTAGCCTTTTATCTCCTATGTCATTTGCAAATGCCTTCTCCCATTTTGTAGGTTGCTTCTTAGATTTATGGACTATTTCCTTTGCTTTTTATCTTGAGGAAGTCCCAATACTTCAGTTTTGCTTTTGTTTCCCTTGTCTTTACAGACATGTCTTGCATAAGTTGCTATGGCCAAGGTCAAAGAGGTTGTTGCCTGTGTTTTCCTCTAGGATTGTGATGGATTTCTATTTCACCTTTAGGTCTTTCATCCATTTTGAGTTTATCTTTGTGTGTGGTGTAAGAGAATGGTCCAGTTGCATTCTTCTGCATGTGGCTGTCCAATTTGTTGAAGAGACTATCCTTTTTCCAGCGGATATTCCTTTCTGCTTTGTCGAAGATTAGTTGACCATAGAGTCGAGGGTCCATTTCTGGGTTCCCTATTCCATTCCTTGATCAATGTGTCTGTTTTTGTGCCAGTACAATAACATTTTGATGATGACATCTTTGTCTATGACATGCAGAAAAAACCTTAGGCAAAATACAGCCTGAAGTCCAGACATTGTGATATAACCTGCTTTTGATTTCTTTTTCAACATTCCTATGGCGAATTGGGGTCTCCCCTGGTTCCATGCAAAACTTAGAAATATTTGTTTCTGAACTGTGAAAAATGTCAATGGTATTTTGATAGGGACTACTTCGAAAGTGTACATTGCCCTGGGTTGCATGGACATTTTCACAATATTGATACTTCAAATCCTTGAATATGGAATGTTAATGAATCTCTTTGCTCTTCCACAATTTCTTTTTAGGTGTTCTATAGTTTTTAGTTACAGATCCTTTACCTCTTTCATTATGTTAATTCCTAGGTATTTTATGGTTTCTGGTGCAATTGTAAATAGGATCAGAAGGAAAATCTACGTTTACCTGGGGTCCTGAGGGTGCCGAAGGGACGCAGGCCCAGAATATGTATTTGAACAAATCAGAGCTGAAAACTTCCCTAATTTGTGGCAGGAAACAGGCATTCAGATCAGGAAATGGATAGATCCCCCCATGAAATCAATAAAAACCACTCTACACCTAGACATTTAATAGTGAAACTTGCAAATTCCAAAGATAAAGAGAAAATCCTTAAAGAAGCAAGAGAAAAGTAATCTCTAAATTTTATGGGGAGAAGGATTAGCATAACAGCAGACCCTTCCACAGAGACCTGGCAGGCCAGAGAGGGCTGGCAGGATATAGTCCGGGTCTTAAATGAGAAGAACATGCAGCCAAGAATACTTTATCCAGCAAGGCTCTCATTCATCATAGAAGGAGAGATAAAGAGTTTCCAAGATAGGCAGAAACTGAAAGGATATGTGATCATGAAGCCAGCTCTGCAAGAAATACTAAGGGGGAATCTGTAATAGAGGAAGTCCAAGGTAACAATCCACAAAAACAAGGACAGAATAGGTATCATGATGACACTGAATACATATCTTTCAATAGGAACTCTGGACATGAATGGGTTTAGTGACCCCAGCAAAAGGCGCAGCTGCTGATTCAGACTGGATAAAAGAGCAAAACCCATCTCTTTGCTGTGTACAAGAGACTCATTTTAGACATAAGGACACCTACAGCCTGAAAATGAAAGGTTGGAAAACAATGTATCATTCCAAAAGTCTTCAAAAGAAAGCAGGGGTAGCCATCCTTAGTTCAGATAAACTAAAGATTATCCCAAAGACTGTAGTAAGTGATGAAGAGGGACACTATATCATACTTAAAGGATCCATCCAACAAGAAGACCTAACAGTCATCAATATTTATGCCCGGAATTTATGCCCACAATGTGGGAGCTGCCAAGTATATCAATCAATTAATAACCAAAGTTAAGGCCTACTTAGATAATAATACACTTATACTTGGTGCCTTGAATGAAGCACTTTCTACAATCAACAGGTTTTCCTAACACATCTCTAAAAACAAGAGTTTTAAGTGGTACACTAGACCAGATGGATTTCACAGATATTTACAGACCTTTCCATCCAAACACAATCGAATACACATTCTTCTCAAGTGCACATGGATCTTTCTCCAGAGTAGACCACATACTGTGGCACAAAACAGGACTTAACTGATACTAAAAGATCGGGATTGTCCCCTGCATCTTTTCACACCATAATGCTTTGAAATTAGAACTAAATCACAAGAAGAAGTTTGGAAGGATTTCAAACATATAGAGCTTAAGGACCATCCTGCTAAAAGATGAAAGCATAAAGCAGGAAATTAGAGAAGAATGAAAACATTCATGGAAACTAATGAGAATAAAGATACAACAGTTAAAAAAAATCTTTGGGATACAACAAAAGCAGTTCTGAGGGAGAAACCTATCGCAATATGAGCATCCATCCAAAAACTGGAAAGAACTCAAATACAAAAGCAAACTCGAGAAAAAACAACAACAAATATATCCTACACACAGCAGAAGAAGAGAGTCAATAAAGATTCGGGCAGAATTCAATGAAAGAGAGAATAGAAGAAATATGGAATGTGTGAACAAATCCAGGAGTTGGTTTTTGAAAGAATTAATAACGTAGATAAATCATTAGGCAGACTTATTGAAAAGAAGAGTGAAAAGACTCAAATTAATAAAATAATGAATGATAAATGAGAGAACACCACCAACACCAAAAAATACAAACGGTTTTTAAAGCTTATTATGAGCAGCTATATGCCAATAAATTAGGCAATCTTGGAGAAATGGACACATTTCTGGAAAACCACAAACTACCAAAACTGGAACAGGAAGAAATAGAAAACTGAACAGGCCGATTACAAGGGAAGAAATTGAAGCAGTCCTCAAATCCTACCAAGGCACAAAATCCAGGGCAAGATGCCTTCCCAGGGGAATTCTATCAAACGTTTAAAGGAGAAACCATACTTCTACTAAACCTGTTCTGAAAGATAAAATGAGAGGTAGCACTTGCAAACTCCTTCTATGAGGCCAACATCACTTAAATTCCAAAACCAAACACCCCACCAAAAAGGAGAATTACAGACCAATATCCCTCATGAAAATGGATGTAAAAATTCTTAACAAGATTCTAGCCAGTAGGATCCAACAGAGCATTCCCTTTCACTATTTTTTCTATTCCCCAAATGAAGGAGACCATATAATGTCTGCCTTCTCCGATTGCTTTACTCACTCGGAATAACACCCTCCAGTTCCATCCACATCGAAGGAAATGGTGGGCATTTGTCGTTTTTAATGGCTGAGTAGTATTCCATTGTATACATAAACCACATCTTCTTTATCCACTCATCTTTCCATGGACACCGAGGCTTCTTCCACAGCTTGGCATTGTGGCCATTGCTGCTGTAAACATCGGGGTGCAGGTGTCCTGGCATTTCATTGCATCTGTATCTTTAGGGTAAATCGCCAGCAGTGCAATTGCTGGGTCGTAGGGCAGATCTATTTTTAATTCTTTGAGGAACCTCCACACAGTTTTCCAGAGTGGCTGCACCAGTTCACATTCCCAACAGCAGTTCAGGAGGTTTCCCCTTTCTCCACATCCTCTCCAACATTTGTGATTTCCTGCCTTGTTAATTTTCCCCATTCTCACATGTGTGAGGTGGTATCTCATTGTGATTTTGATTTGTATTTCCCTCATGGCCAGGGATACGGAGCATTTTCTCATGTGCTTGTTGGCCATGTCTATGTCTTCCTCTGTGACATTTTTGTTCATGTCTTTTGCACGTTTCCTGTTTGGATTGTTTGTTTCTTTGCTGCTGAGTTTAATAAGTTCTGATACGTCATTTGCAAATGTCTTCTCCCATTCTGTAGGTTTTCTTTTAGTTTTGTTGACCGTATCCTTTGCTGAGCAAAAGCTTCTTATCTTGATGAAGTCGCAAAAGTTCATTTTTGCTTTTGTTTCTTTTGCCTTCGTGGATGTATCTTGCAAGAAGTTACTGTGGCCAATTTCTAAAAGGGTGTTGCCTGTGTTCTTCTCAAGGATTTGATGGAATCTTGTCTCACATTTAGATTTTTCATCCATTTTGAGTTTATCTTTGTGTATGATGCAAGAGAGTGGTCTAGTTTCATTCTTCTGCATGTGGATGTGTAATTTTCCCAGCTCCATTTATTGAAGAGACTGTCTTTTTCCAGTGGATAGTCTTTCCTCCTTTATCGAATATTAGTTGACCATAAAGATGAGGGTCCACTTCTGGTTTCTCAATTCTTTCCATTGATCTATGTGTCTGTTTTTTTTTGCCCCCCCCTTCTTTTTTTCTTTTATTCTATTCTCTTTTTTCCTTCTTTTCTTTTTTTAAATTATTTTTTCTTTTTGTTTTTCTTTTCTTCTTTCTCTTCTCTATTTTTCTCCTTTTCCCAATACAACTAGTTTTTGGCCATTTTGCACTGAGTAAAATGACTAGAAGGAAAAACTCACCTCAAAAACAGAATCAGAAACAGGTCTCTCTCACACAGTTTTACAAAATTTGAATTACAATTCAATGTCAGAAATCCAATTCAGAAGCACAGTTATAAAGCTACTGGTGGCTCTTGAAAAATGCGTGAAGGATTCAAGAGACTTCATGACTACAGAACTTAGATCTAATCAGGCTGAAATTAAAAATCAATTAAACGAGTGAGTGACATAGGAGGTGATGAGTGATGAAAAGGAGGGAAACTGAGGAAAAAAGAGAAAATGAAAAAAGATCATGAAGATAGGTTAAGGGAAAAAATAACAGCCTCAGAAACAAAAATCTACATTTACCTGGTGTTACCGAGGGTACCAAAAGGGACAGAGGGCTAGAATATGTATTTGAAGAAATCATAGCTGAAAACTTTCCTAAATTGGGGAGGGAAACAGGCATTCAGATACAGGAAATAGATTTTTCCCACCCAATATCAATGATCTATATTCTGCAGGCATGAAGTCTCTTGAATCCTTCATGCTTTTTTCCAAAGCCACCAGTAGCTTTATTTTTCTGCTTCTGCATCGGCATTCTGATATCAAAGTTTTACCCAATTTCTGTAATTCTGTGGGAGAGAGGACTGTTTCTGATTTTTTCTTTGGGGTGAGTTTTTCCTTCAAGGGACTTTGCTCAGTGCATGGTGGCTAAAAACAAGTTGTACTGGGAAAGGAAGGAAAAAAAGAAAAAAGAAACATTTCAAAATTAAAAAAAAATAACAAGGAGGGGTAGCCTCTGATTCTATATAGTGTAAGTCCCTCGAATTCCCCTGGAGCTTTCCAGCACTGCTTGGTCAAGAACTTGCTCTTCCTGTTTCCTTCCAGGTGATCTTCTGGGGGAGGGGCCTTCTTTTCTGATTGTCAGGTGTGTGCCCCGAGGGAGCTGCCCCGGCCCCTGCCAGGGGCATGGCTACCTGGGAGCTGTTTATCCTGTGAGACCCATGCTCCCTGGTGGCCCCGCTCCATCCCAGGCACAATGCGACATAAGGGAGGAACAATAACACTGGCGGTGGCCAGCTCTTCAGCCCTAGAGTCAGCTCCCGCAGTAACTCCTGCAGACCCCAGTTCGTGGGAGCCTGGATGCTGCAGGTGTGGGTGGCACTGACCTGCACAGCTCAGGGGTGCCCAGCGGGAGGAGCGTCCTCGGGGTCCTGTGTCCTCCCAGCCCCCGCATGTCCCAAGGGGATCTCCGGATCCTTGCTGTGTCCCCCAGCACCCTCGGGTCCAGGACCTGAGCCTCTGGAATTGCTCTCCCAAGGCCATGCATTCCCCTCCTAGTGGAGCCGCTGCCAGAGCCACCACCTGAGCTGCTCCGGGCCGCTGGGTATGCGCTCCAGCCATTGCTGGAGCTCCGTCCATGGTCTGTGGTGGCTCTCCCCATTTCCTATGTTAGTGACCCCGGGAACCTGGGGGCTCCACTGCCCATCCTGGGATCCTGCCTGAGTTCCCTGTGAGCGCCTTTCCATCCGGGAATGTTGGTCAAGTTCCTGATTCTCCTGGTCTGGGCTTTCTCGTCCTGGAGTCTCTTTTGCCTGGCCTTAGCCTGGCTCCTTGTGGAGGCTCTCTCCCATTGGAGTGTACTCCTTTATTTTTCCGTGTTTCTACCTTGATAGAAGCACAAACGCTTCTCACTTTAGCCTCCAGCTATTCTCTCTTTAAATCAGAGGAAGAATTCATCGGGTTTCAGGATGATTTGAAAGTTATCTAGGTAAGTTGATGAGGACAGGTGATTTCGGGATCCTACTCTTCCCCCATCTTGTCAACAGCCATGTCTCTCATTATTTTGACTTCCTATTTTACCATTGAATTTACACAAATATTTTATTTTATCTTACTTTTATTTTACTCTTTAAAAATTTGAACTCAATCACCCATTAGAAACGACAGATACCCATCGTTTGCTTTGACATGGTTATAACTGGAGGGTATTATGTCAAGTGAAATAAGTCAATCGGAGAAGGACAAACATTATATGGTCTCCTTCATTTGGGGAATATAAAACATAGTGAAAGGAAATAAAGCGGAAATGAGATAAAATCAGTCAGAAAAATCAGAAAGGGAAACAGAATATGAGAGACTCCAAACTCTGGGAAATGAACTAGAGGTGGTAGAAAGGGAGGTGGGCATGGCTTGGGGGTCACTGGGTGACAGGCACTGAGAAGGGCACTTGATGGGATGAGCACTGGGTGTTATTCTATATGTTGGCAAATTGAACACCAATAAAAAATAAATTTAAGAAAAATTAAAAATAAGTTTCAGCTGTAGTGCTATCTAGGTGGCAATTCCTTGCAGGGTAGGACAAGGTTCCCCAGAGGGCTATATATCTTCTAAATCAGCTTCTAATGTATGATGCTGTTTCTCACATAGCTCACATTTACAGGTGCAAGAATTGAGGACTGGAACTGGGAGTTGTACTACTCACTATAACCCGTCATGATCTACTTGCAAAATGTTTGCTTTCTTTCCCACGATTTATTATTCTGCTGGCCTAGAGGTCTCAGGTTCAAAGAGAGACACAAAAACAATCCCACTGATCTGGAAATTGAAACTGGTGCCCGGCCACTTTGAGCTCTTCAGGCCCCTGAATCAATAAGCAAGGAAGGAAGTTACTATGTTGGCTGGGTGATTAATCCCAAATACCTGGTAGAAATTGGATGAACTCCATAATGGAGGTTAAAAAGAGCATGTGTGAAAATCAGAGGATCAGTAAAGACATCTTTTAATATTACCTTCATGTTTTCATTTTCATTTCCTTCCATGTATTTTTTAATTTACACTTTAATTTCTGATTAACCCATTCATTATAAGCAGTAGGATATTCTTTAACCCCCATGTATTAGTGGTATTTCCAGTTTTTTTCTTGTGGTTGACCTTAAGTTTCATGGCATTGTGGTTGTAAACTATGCATGGTATAGTCTTCATCTTTTTGTACTTGTTCAGGTCTGATTTGTGACCTGGTATGTGATCTATTCTGCAGAATGTTTCATATGCACTCAAAAAGACTGTCTTCTGCTGCTTTAGGATGAAATATTCTGAATATATTTGTTAAGTACAAAAAAAAGAATAGAAACGACAAAGAGATACTACTTGCTTCGATGTGGATGGAACTGGAGGGTATAATGCTGAGGGAAAATAGTCAATCGGAGATAGGCAATCATTATATGGTCTCATTCATTTGGCATAATAAAAAATAGTGAAAAGGAATAAAGGGAAACAGAGAGAAAATGAGTGAAAATATCAGTTGACGATGACAGAATATGAGAGACTCCTAACTCTGAGCAACGAAAAAGGGGTACTGGTAAGGGAGTTGCCTGTATGGTTGGGGTGACTGGATGACGTGCGCTGAGAGGGGCACTTGATGTGATGACCATGGGAGATATGCTATATGTTGGCAAATTGAACTCTTTTCATTTAGGACCCTGAATATATCATGCCAGCCCTTTCTGGCCACCCAGGTCACTGGAAAGAGGTCTGCTGTAGTAGGTTACTACTACTTCTCCCCATAAAGTTTAGGGATCCCTTGTATCTTGTTGCTTTGAGGATCTTCTCTTTATCTTTGGAATTTGGAAGTTTCATGATGAAATATCAGGGTGTTGAATGTTTTTTATTGCTTTTAGGGGAGGATCACTCTAGCTCCAGGATCTGCATGCCTGATTCCTTCCTCAAGTTAGGGAAGTTCTCCGCTGTGATTTGTTCTCATACACTTTCTGGTCCTCTGTTCCTTTTGACACCCTCTGGAACCCACTTTAAATGTAGATTTTTTCCTTCTTAAGCTCTCATTTACTTCCCTTAACCTTTCCTCATGGTCTTTTGTTTTTCTCTCTTTTCCTTTGCTTCCTTCCTTGCCATGAACCTGTATTCTATGCTACTCACTCGCTCTTCCACCTCGTTAACCCTGGTCTGTAGGACCTCTAGTTTGGATTGCAACTCATTTAAGTGATTTTTAATTTCGGCCTGATTAGATCTAAATTTTGCAGTCATGAAGTCTCCTGAGTCCTTTATGCTTTTTTCTAGAGCCACCAGTAGCTTTATAATAGTGCTTCTGAATTGGCTTTCTGACATTGAATTGTAATCCAAATTTTGTAACTCTGTGGGAGCGAGGACTGTTTCTGGTTCTTTCTTTTGAGGTAAGGTTTTCCTTCTAGTCATTTTGCTCAGTGCAGAGTTGCCAAAAACAATTTCTATTGGGGAAAGGAGAAAAAGAGAGAAGAGAAGGAAGGAAAGAAAAAACTAAAAAAAGAAAAGAAAAAAAGAGAAAAAAGTAAAAAAAAAGAGAAGAAAAGAGAAAAAAACAGGGGGAAGGAACAAACAGAAATCAAAAAACAAAAAAACAAAAAAAATAAGGGGAGTACACTCTGATTCTGTATACTGTAAATTCCTCGACTTCCACTGGAACTTTCCAGCACTGGTTGATCAATAATTTGTTTTTTTTTTCCTGTCTAGCTGGTCTTCTGGGGTAGCAGCTTGCTGTTCTGATTTTCAGGTGTTAGCACTTTGGGGAGCTGCTCAGCCCCCTGCCTGGTTCAGGGCTCAGTGAAAGATGTTTAAGCTGTTTATACAGTGAGGGCACTGTGAGGCTCATTGGGGATTTTTATCCTGTGAGGCCCCAGTAGGAACAACAACAGTGGCAGCGGCCAGCTCTGGAACCTTGCGTTCAGCTCCTGCAGTAACTATGGAGCTCTTAGTCTACAGGGGCCTGGATGCTCCGGGGATGGGGCCGCTGATCTGCTCAGCTTGGGGCAGGAGTGTCCTTGCTGTTCTGTGCCCTACTTGCTTCTGCCTGTCCCGAAGGGAGCGCCAGATCCTGGGCTGTGTCCCCAGCGCCCTGTGCCTTACTGTAGCCTTCCAGCTATTCTCTCTTTAAATCTCAGGCCGAATTCGTAGGTTTTCAGGATGGTTTGAAAGTTATCTAGGTAGATTGGTGGGGACTGGAGATTTTGTGTTCCTATTCTTCTGGCATCTTGCTGACAGCCTTGTCTCTCATTATTTTGGTTTCCGATTTTCCCATTCTATTTACACAAATATGTTATTTTATCTTATTTTTATTTTACTTTTTAAAAATTTGAATTCATTTTGCCAGCATATAATTCATTTTGCCATTAGTTTCAGATGTAGTGATCAATAATTTACCATTTGTGGGTAAATCCCAGTGCTCATCACAAAACGTGCCTTTCTTAATGCCCCCCTCTCACCTCCCCTCTAGCGACCCTCAGTTTATTTCACAGAGTTAAGTGTCTTTCATGGGTTTTCTGTCTCTCTCTCATGACTTCCCATTCAATTTTCCCTCCCTTCCCCTGTGATTTTGTGCAATGTTTCTTGTATTTCACATATGAATCAAACCATATGATAATTGTTTTTGCTGACTGAGTTATTTCACTCACGGACTAATACCCTCTAGTTCCATCCATGTCGATAGAAGTGGTAAAAATTCATCCTTTCTAAAGGCTGAGTAATATCCTATTGGATCTATAGACCATATCTTCTTTATCCATTCATCTGTCAATGGATATCTGAGCTCCTTCCACATTTTGACCATTGTGGACATTGCTGCTGTGAACACTGGTGTTTGGGTGCCCCTTCTTTTCACTACCTCTGTATCTTGGTGATAAATACCCAGTAGTGCAACTGCTGGGTCATAGGGTATCTCTGCTTTTAAATTCTTGAGGAACCTGCACACTTTTCAAGAGTGCCTGCATGACTTTGCATTCCCACCGACAGTGAAAGAGGGTTCCCCTTTCTCCAAGTCCTTGTCAACGTTTGTTGTTTCCTGTCTTGTTCATTTTAGCCACTCTGACACATGTGAGGTGGTATCTCATTGTGGGTTTGTTTTGATTTGTATTTTCCTGATAATGAATGATTTGGAGCATTATTTCTTTTGTTTATTGGCCACGTGTAGGTCTTCTTTGGAGAAATGTCTGTTCATGTCTCTGCCCATTTCTTCACTTGATTACTTGTTTTCGGTGTTGAGTTCCATAAGTTCTTTTAGATCTTTGATACTAGCCTTTTATATATTCTGTCATTTTCAAATGCCTTCTCCCATTTTGTAAGTTGCTTCTTAGATTTATGGACTGCTACCTTTGCTTTTTATCTTGATGATGTCCCAATACTTCAGTTTTGCTTTTGTTTCCCTTGCTTTTACAGACATGTCTTGCATAAGTTGCTATGGCCAAGGTCAAAGAGGTTGTTGCCTGTGGTTTCCTGTAGGATTGTGATGGATTGCTATTTCACCTTTAGGTCTTTCATCCATTTTGAGTTTATCTTTGTGTGTGGTGTAAGAGAATGGTCCAGGTGTGTTCTTCAGCATGTGGCTCTCCAATTTGTTGAAGAGACTGTCGTTTTTCCAGTGGATATTCTTTTCTGCTTTGTCAAAGATTACTTGACCATAGAGTTCAGGGTCCATTTCTGGGTTCTCTATTCTGTTCCTTGAACAATGTGTCTGTTTCAGTGCCAGTACAATAACATTTTGATGATGACAGCTTTGTCTATGACATGCAGAAAAAGCCTTAGACAAAATACAGCCTGAAGTCCAGAGATTGTGATATAACCAACTTTTGATTTCTTTTTCAACATTCCATGGCTAATTGGGGTCTTTTCCGATTCCATCCAAATCTTAGAAATATTCGTTTCTGCTCTGTGGAAAAAGTCTATGGTATTTTGATAGGAACTACTTCAAAAGTGAACATGGCCCTGGGTAGCATGGACATTTTCACAATATTGATTGTTCAAATACAGGAACATGGAATGTTAATGCATCTGTTTGCTCTTCCACAATTTCTTTCATAGGTGTTCTGTAGTTTTTAGTTACAGATCCTTTACTTCTTTCATTATGTTAATTCCTAGGTATTTTATGATTTCTGGTGCAATTTTAAGTAGGATCAACCCTTAAATTCTTTCTTCTCTATCATATTTAGTGTCTATAAATACAACTGATTTCTGTTCATTGATTTTTTTTATCCTGCCGCATTGCTGATTTACTGTACACGTCCTAGCAAATTTGGAAACTCTTGTGTTTTCCACATAATGTGTCATGTCATCTGAGACAAGTGGGATTTTGACTTCTTTGCCAGTTTGAATGGCATTTATTTCTTTTTATTTTCTGATTGATGAGGCTAGTGATTCTATTACTCTGTTGAAGAATGGTGGTGAGAGTGGTCATTCTTGTTGTGTTCCTCACCTTAGAGGAAAGGCTGTCAGTTTTTTCCATTGTGAATGATATTACCATGGGTTTCGTAGATGGCTTTTATGCTGTTAGGTATATTCCCCCAATCACTACCCTGTGGAGAGTTTTAATCAAGAAAAGGATGCTGCATTTTGTCTAAGGTTTTTTTCTCCATCAATTGAGAAGATCATAAGAGTCAGGCCCTTTCCTTTATTAATGTGATCTATCACCCTGATTGACTTACAAATGTTGAACCACCCTTGCAGTCCAGGATTCAATCCCACATGGTCATGGTGAATAATCCTTTTGATGTACTCTTGGATTTCCTTAGTTAGTATATTGGTGATAATTTTGGCATCCATGTTCATCAGGTATATTGGTCTGTAGTTCTCCTGTTTGGTGGGATCTTTGTCTTTGGGATCAAGGTAATGCTGACTTCACAGAATGAGTTTGGAAGTTTTCCTTGCATTTCCTTGTTTATTTGAAAGAGCTTCAATAGCTTAAGTATTATTTCTTATTCAAACTTTTGGTTGAATTCTCTGGGAGGCATTCAGCCCTGGACTGTTGGTTTCTGGGAAGATATTGATGACTGCTTCAATTACTTTACTAGTTATGGATCTGTTCAGGTTTTCAATTTCTTCCTGTATCCGTTCTCATAGTTTATAAACTTCCAGGAAAGCATCCATTTTTTTCCAGATTGCCTAATTTGGGGGCAATTAATTGCTCACAAAATTCTTTATAATTGTTTGCATTTATTTGGAGTTGGTTGTGATCCACCTCTTTCATTTATAATTTTATTTGTTTATAATCTTTATCTTTTCCTTGATAAGTCCTACGAGAGTTTTCTCAATCTCATGAATTATTCTTATGCAGAGGCCAGCTTGCCCTAGTGCTGAGATATGCTGTTAGTCCAGGGGTCCAATGGCACATGGTGATCCAGGGACCTGATTCGCCTAGCCATTTCTGGGGTGTGTAAACCCAAGTCCAAATCACAAGGAGAGCCCACTTACCAGGGACCTAAGTGAGTACAGCTGAGCTGTGATGTTGGTCTCCAGGTCCAAGGCATATGCTGATCCCACTGTGCAGGTGCCTCCTTTCCCAATGATGAGCTGGGATGCAGGGATCATGATTTGGAGACACTCAGCAAACCCAGTGTTCCCATGGCCCCCTTGCCTTATACTTCACTCAGCTAGAGAGCTGGTGCTATGAGATTTCGTTGTCCATCCATTGTCTGGGTGACTCAGATGCCCAGGAGCTTGTGGGTTCAGAAGGTTCCCAGTCTGAGGGCTCCTGGTAGGTGCCCTGTTCTGTGGACGGAATTTCTCAGTGTCCTGCTGTGTTCGTGGGTTTGTGGTCTGTGGCTCCTGGTCAGCCAGGGATCTGGAGGATCCATTTGACCACTACTGAGTTGGGGCAAGGAGCTCGTGGTCTGAGGGCCTGTGTTTCAATGTCCCCCACCATTTCCAATGATGTGGTGACACCTTCTCCCAGGACTTACTTGTTTCTTAAAATCCCCTCTCTGCCAGGTGCTTGAGGCACTACAGACATTGTACACATGGGGGTGGAGTGGAGTTTTAGGGCATTAATGTGCCCTGTGCTGAGCTGGGTTGGAGAGATCCAGAGAAGCAGTGAGTGCCATGGGTTCCCTCAGGATGAGGCTCACAGCTTTCCTCTGTTGAGCCTAGTGTTGACCCCAGAGGTGTGGGAGAGGATTCGATACGAATTTTTTCGATTCGATTCGATTCGATTCTTTTTGATACGATTCAATCGTTTTCGATTCGATTCGATTCTTTTCGATTCAAATCGATTTGATTCGCTTCGATTCTTTTCGATTCGTTTCTGTTCGATTCTTTTCGATTCGATTTGATTCTTTTTATTTTGATTCGATTCAACTCTATTTTTTTCGATTCGATTCGTTTCGATTCGATTCGATTCGATTCTTTTCGATTAGATTAGATTCTTTTCGTTTCGATTCAATTCGTTTCGATTAGATTCGATTCAATTTTTTTGATTCGATTCGATTCTTTTCATTTCGATTCTGTTCAATTCTTTTTGATTCGATTCAAATCGAATCATTTCGATGTGATTCGATTCAATGCGTTCGATTCTTTTCGATTCAATTCGATTTGATTCTTTTCGATTCTTGTCGATTCGATTCGTTTCTGTTCGATTTGATTAGATTTGATTCTTTTCGATTCGATTCCATCTTTTTCGATTCAATTATATTCGATTCTTTTCGATTCAATTCTTTTCGATTCGATCTTTTCAATTTGATTCGATTTGTTTAGATTCCTTTCGATTCGATTTGTTTCGTTTCTTTTCGATTCGATTCTTTTCGATTCTTTTCTCTTCGAATCGATTCATTTCTTTTCGATTCGATTCGCTTCATTTCTTTTCGATTCGATTTGATTCGATTCTTTTCGATTCATTTTAATTCGATTCGATTTGAATTTTTTCAATTTGATTCGATTCTTTTCCATTCGATTCGATTCGATTCTTTTCGATTCGATTCGATTGAAATCTTTTCGATTCGATTCAATTCAATTCTTTTCGATTCTATTCTTTTCGATTCGATTAGATAGTTTTCAATTTGATTAGATTCGATTCAATTATTTTCGATTTGATTCGATTCTTTTCGAATCGTTTCTGTTCGATTTGATTAGATTCGATTTTTTTCGATATGATTTGATCGTTTTCGATTCGATTCTTTTCAATTCGAATCGATTCAATTCGATTCGATTTGATTCTTTTCAATTCGATTCGATTCGATTCATTTCTGATCGATTTGATTAGATTTGATTCTTTTCAATTTGGTTCGAGCTTTTTCAGTTCGATTCGATTCTTTTCGATTCGATTCGATTCTTTTCGATTCGAATCGATTCAATTCGATTCGATTCGTTTCTGTTCATTTGATTAGATTTGATTCTTTTCTATTCGATTCGATCTTTTTCAATTCGATTCGATTCTTTTCGATTTGATTCAATTCTTTTTTATTCGATTCGATTCTTTTAGATTCGATTCGTTTGTTAGATTTGATTAGATTTGATTCTTTTCGATTCAATTCGATCTTTTTCGATTCGAGTCAATTCTTTTCGATTCGATTCTTTTCGATTTGATCTTTTCCATTCGATTCGATTTGATTCGATTTGATTCTTTTTGATTCGATTTGATTGTTTTCAATTTGATTCGATTCGTTTCTGTTCAATTTGATTAGATTTGATTCTTTTCGATTCGATTCGATCTTTTTCTATTCCGTTAAATTCTTTTCATTTTGATTCGATTCAATTCTTTTCCATTCGATTCTTTTCGATTCGATTTGATTCGCTTTTCAATTCGATTCAATTTGATTTGATTCGATTCTTTTCGATTCGATTTGATTCTTTATATTCGATTCAATTCGATTTATGTTTCGATTTGATTCTTTTCGTTTCGATTCGATTTTTTTCGATTTGATTCGATTCTTTTCGGTTCGATTCAGTTCGATTATTTTGATACGACTCGACTCGAATCTTTTCCATGCGATTCGATTCAATGCGTTTGATTCTTTTCGATTCCATTCCATTTTTTTCGAGTTTTGTGGATTCGATTTGATTCAATTTCTTTCTATTCCATTTGAATGTTTTTTATTCGATTTGATTCAATTTTTTTTATTCTTTTCCATTCAATTCGATTCAATTCGATTCTTTTCAATTCGATTCGATTCGATTCTTTTCTATTCGATTTGTTTTGTTTCTTTTCGATTCGATTCTTTTTGATTCTTTTCTATTCGAATTGATTCGTTTCTTTTCGATTTGATTCAATTCATTTCTTTTCGATTCGATTTGATTCGATTCTTTTTGATTCATTTTAATTTGATTCGATTCGATTCGAATTTTTTCAATTTGATTCGAATCTTTTCCATTCAATTCAATTCGATTCGAATCTTTTCAATTTGATTCGATTCAATTCGATTGTTTTTGATTTTATTCTTTTCGATTCGATTAGATACTTTTCAATTTGATTAGATTCGATTCAATTCTTTTCGATTCGATTCGATTCCTTTCGATTCATTTCTGTTCGATTTGATTAGATTCGATTTTTTGATACGATTCAATCGTTTTCGATTCAATTTGATTCTTTTCAATTCGAATCGATTCAATTCGATTTGATTTGATTCGATTCGTTTCTGTTCAATTTGATTAGATTTGATTCTTTTCGATTCGATTTGGTCTTTTTCAGTTCGATTCGATTCTTTTCGATTCGATTCTTTTCGATTCGATCTTTTCAATTCGATTCGATTTGGTTAGTATCAAATCTTTTTGATTCGATTTGATTCTTTTCGATTTGAATCGAATCAATTCGATTCGATTCGATTCTTTTCCGTTCGATTCGATTAGATTTGATTCTTTTCTATTCGATTCGATCTTTTTCGATTCGATTCTTTTCAATTCGATTCAATTTGATTTGATTCGAACCGATTCTTTTTGATTCGATTCAATTCAATTCGTTTTTGTTTGATTTAATTAGATTTGATTCTTTTCGATTCGATACAATGTTTTTCGATTTGATTCAATTTTTTTCAATTCGAGTCGATTCTTTTTTATTCTTTTCTATTCGATCTTTTCGATTCGATTTGTTTCGATTCGAATCTTTTCGATTCAATTCAATTTTTTTATTCGATTTGATTCGATTTTTGTTTCGATTTGATTCTTTTTGCTTTGATTTGATTCATTTTTTCGATTGATTCGATTTGTTTCGATTCGATTATTCAATTTGATTCTTCTCGATTCATTTCAATTCTTTTCGATTCGATTCTTTTTTATTTGATTAGATTCTTTTTGATTTGATTAGATTCGATTAGATTCTTTTCGATTCGATTTGATTCTTTTCAATTCGTTTCTGTTCAATTCGATTAGATTCTATTCTTTTTGATACGATTCGATTGTTTTCGATTTGATTCCGGTCTTTTCAATTCGAATTGATTCACTTTGATTCTTTTCAATTCGATTCGATTAGTTTCTGTTCAATTTGATTAGATTTGATTCTTTTCGATTCGATTTGATCTTTTTCCTTTCGATTCGATTCTTTTCGATTCGATTCAATTCTTTTCGATTCGATTCCATTCTTTTTGATTCGATTCGATTCTATTTTTTTCGATTCTTGTAGATTCGATTTGAATCAATTTCTTTCTATTCCATTGGAATGTTTTTGATTCGATTTGATTCAATTTTTTCGATTCTTTTCGATTCAATTCGATTCGATTCATTTGATTCGATTCTTTTTGATTCGATTCGTATCATTTCTTTTCGATTCGATTAGATTCTTTTCAATTCGATTCGATTGTTTTCGATTCGATTCTTTTCGATTCTTTTCGATTCGATCTTTTCAATTTGATTCGATTTGATTCAATTCGATTCGATTCGTTTCTCGTCGATTCAATTCAATTCGATTCTTTTCTGTTCAATTTGATTAGATTTGATTCTTTTTATTCGATTTGATATTTTTTGATTCGATTAGATTCTTTTCGATTCGACTCAATTCTTTTCGATTCGATTCTTTTCTGTTCGATCTTTTCCATTTGATTCGATTTGATTCGATTCGATTCTTTTCGATTCAATTCGATTCGATTCATTTGATTCGATTCTTTTCGATTCGATTCGTATCGTTTCTTTTCGATTCGATTAGATTCTTTTCAATTCGATTCGATTGTTTTCGATTCGATTCTTTTCGATTCTTTTCGATTCGATCTTTTCAATTTGATTCGATTTGATTCAATTCGATTCGATTCGTTTCTCGTCGATTCAATTCAATTCGATTCTTTTCTGTTCAATTTGATTAGATTTGATTCTTTTTATTCGATTTGATATTTTTTGATTCGATTAGATTCTTTTCGATTCGACTCAATTCTTTTCGATTCGATTCTTTTCTGTTCGATCTTTTCCATTTGATTCGATTTGATTCGATTCGATTCTTTTCGATTCAATTCGATTCTTTTTTATTCGATTTTTATGTTTCGATTCGATTCTTTTCGTTTCGATTCGATTCGATTTTTTCAATTCGATTCGATTTGTTTCGATTTGATTCGATTCGATTTTTTTCGATTCGATTCGATTCTTTTCATTTCGATTCAATTCGATTATTTTCGATTCAATTCGACTTGAATCTTTTCGATGCCATTCGATTCGTTGTGACCGATTCTTTTCAATTCGATTCGATTCGATTTTTTTCGATTCTTGTAGATTCGTTTTGATTTGATTTCTTTCTATTCCATTCGAATGTTTTTGATTCGATTTGATTCGATATTTTTCAATTCTTTTCGATTCAATTTGATTCTTTTCGATTCGATTTGCTTCTTTTCGATTCGATTCGTTTCGTTTCTTTTCAATTCGATTTGATTCTTTTCGAATCTTTTCAATTCGATTGTTTTCGATTAGATTGTTTTTGATTCTTTTCGATTCGATTCAATTTGATTCGATTCTCTTCGATTCTTTTTGATTCGATTCAATTCGATTCTTTTCTGTTTAATTTGATTAGATTTGATTCTTTTTATTCGATTCGATCTTTTTCTATTAGATTCGATTCTTTTCGATTCGATTCGATTCAATTCTTTTCGATTTGATTCTTTTCTATTCGATCTTTTCCATTCAATTCGATTTTATTCGATTCGATTCTTTTTTATTCGATTCGATTCTTTTTTATTCGATTTGATTCGATTTTTATTTTTTGATTCGATTCTTTTCATTTCAATTTGATTCGATTCGATTTTTTCGATTCGATTCGATGTTTCGATTTGATTCGATTCGATTTTTTTCGATTCGATTCGATTCTTTTCATTTCGATTCAGTTCAATTATTTTCGATTCGATTCGACTCGAATCTTTTTGATGCCATTCGATTCGTTGCGACCGATTTTTTTCTATTCGATTCGATTTTTTTCGATACTTGTAGATTCGATTTGATTTTATTTCTTTCTATTCCATTCGAATGTTTTTGATTCGATTCAATTTTTTTCGATGCTTTTTGATTCAATTCGATTCTTTTCAATTCGATTCGCTTCTTTTCGATTCGATTCATTTCATTTCTTTTCTATTCGATTCTATTCAATTCTTTTCAAATCGATTCAATTGTTTTCAATTCGATTCTCTTCGATTGTTTTCGATTCGATCTTTTCGATTCGATTCGATTCGAATCTTTTCGATTTGATTCTTTTTGATTCGATTCAATTCAATTCATTTCTGTTTGATTTGATTAGATTTGATTCTTTTTATTCGATTCGATGTTTTTTGATTTGATTCGATTCGATTCGATTCGAATCTCTTTGATTCGATTCTTCTTGATTCAATTCGATTCGATTTTTTTCTATTCGATTAGATTCTTTTTGATTTGATTAGATTTGATTCTTCTCAATTCTATTCGATTCTTTTAGATTCGTTTCTGTTCGATTTGATTAGATTCGATTCTTTTCGATACGATTCGATCGTTTGCAATTCGATTCGATTCTTTTCAATTCGAATTGATTCAATTCGATTATGATTCGATTCGATTCTTTTCTGTTTGATTTGATTTGATTTGATTCTTTTCGATTCGATTCAATTCTTTTCTATTTGATTCTTTTTGATTCTTTTCGATTTGATTCGATTCGATTTTTTCCAATTCGATTCGATTCTTTTCGTTTCGATTCGGTTCGATTATTTCGATTTGATTCGATCGAATCTTTTTGATGCGATTCGATTCGATGCGTTCGATTCTTTTTGATTCGATTCAATTCGATTTTTTTCGATTCTTGTGGATTCGATTTGATTCAATTACTTTCTATTCCATTCGAATATTTTTGATTCGATTTGATTCGATTTTTTTCTATTCAATTCGATTCGATTTGATTCTTTTCGATTCGATTCAATTCGATTTAATTCTTTTCGATTTGATTCATTTCATTTCTTTTTGATTCGACTCGATTCTTTCGATTAGAATAGATTTCTTTCTTTTCGATTTGACTCGATTCATTTCTTTTCGATTCGATTTGATTCTATTCTTTTCGATTTATCATAATTCGATTCTTTTCAATTCATTTTAATTCGATTCGATTCAATTTGATTAGAATTTTTTCGATTTGATTAGATTCTCTTCGATTCTATTCGATTCTTTTCGATTCGATTCCATTCGATTCGTTTCATTTCTTTTCAATTTGATTCGATTCTTTTCGATTATTTCAATTCGAATCGATTTGTTTCTTTTCGATTCGACTCGATTGATTTCTTTTTGATTCGATTTGAATCTATTCTTTTCGATGCAATATAATTCGATTCGATTCAATTCGAATTTTTTCAATTTTATTCGGTTCTATTCGAGTCTATTCGATTCGACTTGAATCTCTTTGATTCGATTTGATTCGATTCTTCTCAATTCAATTCAATTCTTTTCTATTCAATTCTTTTCGATTCAATTAGATTCTTTTTGATTTGATTAGATTCAATTCGATTCTTCTCGATTCGATTCGATTCTATTCCATTCGTTTCTGTTTGATTCGATTAGATTCGATTCTTTTCAATACGGTTCAATCATTTTCGATTCGATTCGATTCTTTTCAATTCGAATCAATTCAATTCGATTCAATTCGATTCTTTTCGTTTCGATTCGATTCTGTTCAATTTGATTAGATTTGATTCTTTTTGATTCGATTCGATTCAATTCTTTTTGATTAGATTCTTTTCTATTCTTTTCGATTTGATCTTTTCGATTCGATTCGATCGATTGTTTTTGATTTGATTCGATTCTTTTCGAATCGATTCGATTTGTTTCTGTTCGATTTGATTAGATTTGATTCTTTTCGATTCGATTCGATCTTTTTCGATTCGATTAGATTCTTTTCGATTCGATTCATTTCAATTCTTTTCGATTCGATCACTTTCGATTCGATCTTTTCGATTCGATTTGATTCGATTCGATTTTTTCGATTCAATTCGATTCTTTTTGTTTCGATTTTGTTCGATTAATTCTATTCAGTTCAGCTCGAATCTTTTCTATATGATTCGATTCGATGCGTTCAATTCTTTTCGATTCGATTCAATTTGAATTTTTTTCAATTTTTGTGGATTCGATTTGATTCGAATTTTTTCTATTCCATTCGAATGTTTTTGATTCGATTTGATTCGATTTTTTCGATTCTTGTCGATTCAATTTGATTCGATTCGATTCTTTTCAATTCAATTCGATTCTTTTCGATTCGATTCATTTCATTTCTTTTCGCTTTGATTAGATTCTTTTCGTTTCTTTTCGATTCTAATCAATTCGTTTCTTTTCTATTCGATTCAATTCATTTCTTTTCGATTCGATTTGATTAGATTCTTTTGATTTATCTTAATTCGATTCTTTTTGATTCATTTTAATTCGATTCGATTCTATTGGAATATTTTCGATTTGATTCGATTCTTTTCGATTCTGTTCTTTTCAATTCGATTCAATTCTATTCGAATCTTTTCGATTCGATTCGATTCATCTCGATTCAGTTCGATTGTTTTCGATTCGATTCTTTTCGATTTGATTAGATTCTTTTTGATTAGATTAGATTAGATTCTTTTCGATTCGTTTCTGTTCGATTCGATTAGATTCGATACTTTTCGATACTATTCGATTGTTTTTGATTCGATTCAATTATTTTCAATTCGAATCGATTCAATTCGATTCGATTCGTTTCTGTTCAATTTGATTAGATTTCATTATTTTCGATTCGATTCAATCGTTTTCAATTCGATTCAATTCTTTTCGATTCAATTCAATTCGTTTCTGTTCGATTTGATTAGATTTGATTCTTTTCGATTCGATTCGATGTTTTTCGATTTGATTCGATTCTTTTTGATTCGATTCGAATCTCTTCGATTCGATTCGATTCTTCTCGATTCAATTCGGTTTGATTCTTTTCGATTCAATTCGATTCTGATTTGATTAGATTCGATTCTTCTTGTTCTATTCGATTCTTTTCGATTCGTTTCTGTTCGATTCGATTAGATTCGATTCTTTTCGATACGATTTGGTCGTTTTCGATTCGATTCGATTCTTTTCAATTCGAATCGATTCAATTCGATTCTTTTCGATTCAATTCGATTCGATTCGTTTCTGTTTGATTTGATTAGATTTGACTCTTTTTGATTCGATTTGATCTTTTCGATTCGATTAGATTCTTTTAGATTCGATTTGATTCAATTATTTTTTATTCGATTCTTTTTGATTCTTTTCGTTTTGATCTTTTCGATTTGATTCAATTCTTTTCGATTCAATTCCATTCTTTTTGATTCGATTCGATGCGATTTTTATGTTTCGATTCGATTCTTTTCGTTTCGATTCGATTTGATTTGATTTTTTCGATTTATTTGATTCATTTCGATTGGATTCGATTCGACTTTTTTCAATTCGATTCAATTCTTTTCGTTTCGATCACTTTGATTATTTTCGATTCGATTTTACTCGAATCTTTTCGATGTCATTCGTTTCGTTGCATCCGATTCTTTTCGATTCGATTCGATTTTTTTCGATTCTTGTGGATTCGATTTGTTTCTATTCCATTTGAATGTTTGATTTGATTCGGGTTTTTTATTCTTTTCGATTCAATTCGATTCGATTTTTTTCGTTTCTGTTCGATTCGATTCGATTCGATTCTTTTCGATTCGATTCGATTTGATTCTTTTCGATTCGATTCTTTTTAATTCGATCTTTTCAATTTGATTCGATTTGATTCGATTCTATTCTTTTCGATTTGATTCAATTCCTTTTGATTCGATTTGATTCGATTTTTATGTTTCGATTCGATTCTTTTCGTTTCGATTCGGTTCGATTATTTCGATTCGATTCGACTCGAATCTTTTTGATGCGATTCGATTCAATGAGTTCGATTCTTTTCAATTCGATTCAATTCGATTTTTTTCGATTCTTGTGGATTCGATTTGATTCAATTTCTTTCTATTACATTCGAATGTTTTTGATTCGATTTGATTCAATTTTTTTCGATTCTTTTCGATTCAATTCGATTCGACTTGATTCTTTTCGATTCGATTCTTTTCAATTCGATCTTTTCGATTCGATTCGATTTGATAATATTCGATTCTTTTTGATTCGATTCGATTTTTATGTTTCAATTCTATTCTTTTCGTTTTGATTCGATTCGATTCAATTTTTTTCGATTCAATTCTTTTCGTTTCGATTCGGTTCGATTGTTTCGATTCGATTCGACTCGAAGCTTTTCGATGCGATTCGATTCAATGAGTTCAATTCTTTCTATTCGATTCAATTCGATTCTTTTCGATTCGATTCTATTGTTTTTGATTCGTTTATTCCGATTCGATCTTTTCGATTCGATTCGATTTAATTCGATTCGATTCCTTTTGATTCGATTCAATTATTTTGATTTGATTAGATTTGATTTTTTTCGATTCTTGTAGATTTGAGTTGATTCGATTTCTTTCTATTCCATTCGAATCTCTTCGATTCAATTTGATTCGATTTTTTCGATTTTTTTCGATTCAATTCGATTCGATTCAATTCTTTTTGATTCGATTTGATTCGATTCGTTTCGATTCGATTCTTTTCAATTCGATCTTTTCAATTCGATTCGATTTGATTCGATTCAATTCTTTTCGATTCAATTCAATTCTTTTTGATTCGATTTGATTCGATTTTTATGTTTCGATTCGATTATTTTCGTTTCGATTCGATTTGATTCGATTTTTTTCCAATTCGCTTATTTTCTTTTCGATTCGGTTCTATTATTTCGATTCGATTCGACTCGAATCTTTTCGATGCAATTCAATTCGATGCGTTCGATTCTTTTCGATTCGATTCAATTTGATTTTTGTGGATTCGATTTCTTTCTATTCCATTCGAATGTTTTTGATTCAATTTGATTCGATTTTTTCGATTCTTTTCCAGTCAATTCGATTCGATTTGATTCTTTTCAATTCGATTCGATTCGATTCGATTCTTTTCGATTCGATTCGTTTCGTTTCTTTTCGATTCGATTCAATTCTTTTCGATTCTTTCGATTCGAATCGATGTCTTTCTTTTCATTTCAACTCGATTCATTTCTTTTCGATTCCATTTGATTCGATTCTTTTCAATTTATCATAATTCGATTTTTTTCGATTCATTTTAATTTGATTCGATTCGATTCAAATTTTTTCGTTTTGATTCGATTCTTTTCGATTCTTTTGATTCGAATCGATTTGTGTTTTTCGATTCGACTCGATTCATTTCTTTTCGATTCGATTTGAATCAATTCTTTTCGATGCAATTTAATTCGATTCTTTTCGATTCATGTTAATTCGATTTGATTCGATTCGATTCGAATTTTTTCGATTTGATTCGATTCTATTCGAGTCTATTCGATTCGAATCTCTTCGATTCGATTTGATTCGATTCTTCTCGATTCAATTCGATTCAATTTTTTTCGATTCGATTAGATTCTTTTTGATTTGGTTAGTTTCGATTTGATTCTTCTCCATTCGATTCGATTCTTTTCCATTCGTTTCTGTTCGATTCGATTAGAGTCCATTCTTTTCGATACGATTCGATCGTTTTCGATTCGATTCGATTCTTTTCAATTTTAATCAATTTAATTCGATTTGATTCGATTTTTTCGATTCGATTCAATTTGTTTCGATTTGATTTGATTCGATTTTTTTCGATTCGATTCGATTCTTTTCGTTTCTATTCAGTTCGATTTTCGATTCGATTCGACTCGAATCTTTTCAATGCCATTCGATTCGTTGTGACCGATTCTTTTCAATTCGATTCGATTCGATTTTTTTTATTCTTGTAGACTCGATTTGATTCGATTTCTTTCTATTCCATTCGAATGTTGTTGATTCGATTTCATTCGATATTTTTCGATTCGATTAGATTCTTTTCTATTCGATTCGTTTTGTTTCTTTTCAATTCGATTCGATTCTTTTCGATTCTCTTCACTTCAATTCGATTGTTTTCGATTCGATTGTTTTCGATTCGATGTTTTCGATTCGATTCGATTTGATTCGATTCGAATCTTTTCTTTTTTTATTTTTATTTATTTATTTATGATAGGCACACAGTGAGAGAGAGAGAGGCAGAGACACAGGCAGAGGGAGAAGCAGGCTCCATGCACCGGGAGCCCGACGTGGGATTCGATCCCGGGTCTCCAGGATCGCGCCCTGGGCCAAAGGCAGGCGCCAAACCGCTGCGCCACCCAGGGATCCCTCGATTCGAATCCTTTCGATTCGATTCTTTTCGATTCGATTCAATTCAATTCGTTTATGTTCGATTTGTTTAGATTTGATGTTTTTCGATTTGATTCAATTCTTTTCAATTCGATTTGATTTGATTCTTTTCGATTCGATCTTTTCAATTTGATTTGATTTGATTTGATTCGATTCTTTTCGATTTGATTCAATTCTTTTTGATTCGATTTGATTTTATGTTTAGATTCGATTCTTTTCGTTTCGATTCTATTCAATTTGTATTTTTCTATTCGATTTGATTCGATTCTTTTCTATTCGGTTCGATTCGAATCTTTTCGATTCAATTCGATTCGATTCTTTTCGATTTATTCGATTCTTTTCGATTCGATTCTTTTCAATTCATTTCTGTTCGATTCGATTAGATTTGATTCTTTTCGATACGATTCGATTGTTTTCAACTCGATTCGATTCTTTTCAATTCAAATTGATTCAATTCGATTCGATTCAATTTGATTCTTTTTGATTCGATTCGATTCGTTTCTTTTCGATTCAATTATTTTCGATTCTTTTCGATTTGATCGTTTCGATTCGATTCGATTTGATTCGATTCGATTCTTTCAATTCAATTCCATTCTTTTAGATTCGATTCGATTCCATTTTTGTTTTGATTCGATTCCTTTCGATTTGATTCGATTCGTTTTTTCGATTCAATTCGATTCATTTCTATTCGATTCAATTCGATTCGATTGTTTCGATTCGATTCGAATCTTTTCGATTTGATTCGATTTGATTTTTCTAGATTCAATTCGATTCTTATCGATTTTATTATTTTAGATTCAATTAGATTCTTTTCGATTGTTTCTGTTTGATTCGATTAGATTTGATTCTTTCGATATGTTTCCATCGTTTTCAATTCGATTTGATTCTTTACAATTCGAATTGATTCAATTCCATTCGATTCTTTTCAATTCGATTCGTTTCTGTTTGATTTGATGAGATTTGATTCTTTTCGATTCGATTCTATCTTTTTTGATTCGATTCAATTCTTTCGATTCGATTCTTTTTGATTCAATCTTTTCGATTTAATTCGATTTGATTCGACTTGATTCTCTTCGATTCAATTCTTTTCTGTTAGATTTGACTATTTTTGATTCTTTTCGATTCGATCTTTTTCAATTCAATTCGATTCTTTTCGATTCGATCGATTCATTCTTTCTGATTCGATCTTTTCGATTCTAGTCGATTTGATTCGATTCAATTCTTTTCGATTCGATTCGATTCGTTTTTATTCGATTCGATTCTTTTCGTTTCGATTGTGTTCGATTATTTTGGATTCTATTCGACTAGAATCTTTTCGATGCCATTCGATTCGATGCGTCCGATTCTTTTCGATTCGATTCGATTTGATATTTTCGATTCTTGTGGATTCGATTTGATTCGATTTCTTTCTATTATATCGAATGTTTTTGATTCGATTTGATCCGATTATTTTCGATTATTTTCGATTCATTCTGATTCGATTTGATTCTTTTCGATTCGATTCGATTTGATTATTTTCGATTCAATTCGTTTCGTGTCTTTTCGATTCGGTTCTTTTCGATTCGATTCGATTCTTTTTAATTCGATTCTTTTCGATTCGATTCGATTCTTTTCGATTCGATTCGATTATTGTAAATTCAATTCGATTCGATTCGATTATTTTCAATTCTATTCGATTTGATTAGATTTTTTTCGATTTGAATCAATTATTTTCGATACGACTCGACTCGATTCGATTATTTTTTATTCGATTGTATTCCCTTCGTTTATTTTTGATTCGATTCGATTCAATTGAATCAATTTCGATTCAATTCGATTCGATTATTTTCATTTCGATTCAATTCGATTCAATCAATTTTTATTCGATTCGTTTCAATTCTATTATTTTCGATTCCATTCGATTTGATACGAATATTTTCAATTCGACTCGATACGATTATTTTGATATGATTCGATTCATTTCGATTCGAGTATTTTCTTTTTTTTTAATTTTTTTATTTATTTATGATAGGCACACAGTGAGAGAGAGAGAGGCAGAGACACAGGCAGAGGGAGAAGCAGGCTCCATGCACTGGGAGCCTGATGTGGGATTCGATCCCGGGTCTCCAGGATCGCACCCTGGGCCAAAGGCAGGCGCCAAACCGCTGCGCCACACAGGGATCCCCATCGATTCGAGTATTTTCTATTGGATTGGATTGGATTCGATTATTTTCGTTCGATTCGATGATTTTTGATTCGATTCGATTCGGGTCGATTCGATAATCTTTGATTTGATTCGTTTCGATTCGATTATTTTCGATTTGATTCGAATCGATTAGATTTGATTATTTTCGATGCAATTCGTTTCAGTTAGATTCGATTATTTTCTATTCGATTCGATTCTATTCGACTATTTTTGAATCGATTCGATTATTTTCGATTCGATTCGATTAGATTATTTCGATTGGATTATTTTCGTTTCGATTTGATTCAAATAATTTTCGATTCAGATCGTTTCGATTCGATTATTTTCGATTCGATTCTTTTCAGTTCGATTATTTTCTATTCGATTCGATTCCATTCGATTATTTTCGATTCGATTCATTTCGATTCAATTCGATTCGTTTCGATTATTTTCGATTCCATTCAATTCAATTCCATTATTTACATTTCTTTTTTTTTTATTTTTTATTTTATTTATTTATTTATTTATTTATTTATTTTTTTATTTTTTTCCATTATTTACATTTCGTTTCGATTCCATTCGAATCAATTAGATTCGAATGAAATGATTTGATTCGATTCGATTCGATTCAATTCGATTCTAATCGATTTGATTCAATTCGATTTGATTATTTTCGATACGATTCAATTCGATTATTTTTGATATGTTTCGATTTGATTCTATTCGATTATTTTGGATTTGATTTGTTTCAATTCGATTACGTTCGATTCGATTTGATTATTTTCAATTCGAGTCGATTATTTTCGATTCGAGTCGATTCGATTTGATTCGATTATTTTCAATTGCATTCGATTCGATTCGATTATTTTTGATTCGATTCGATTCGTTTCGATTATTTTTTATTTGATTCGATTCGATTCAATTAATTTTGATTCGATTCGATTATTTTTGATTCGGTTTCATTTGATTCGATTATTTTCGATACGATTCGATTCGAATCGATTATTTTGGATTCGATTCAATTCGATTCGATTCGATTCGATTATTTTCTATTCGATTCGATTCGATGATTTTCGATATGATATAATCAAAATGGCAGTAGATCTCTGTATATACTCCACAAAAACAGTTCAATCATGAGATAAACGACAGACATGTCCCAACTGAGAGAAATTTTACAAAATAATTCTCAAAGTGTTCCAGTTCAACAACAACAAGGAAAGGCTGAAAGACTGTCACAATCCAGAGAAGCCTAAGAAAACATGAGGACAAATGGAATGTGATATGAGGGATGGTAACGTAGCAAAAACTAAGGAAATCTGAATAAAGTATGGTCTTTGGTTAATGCGAATATTTTAATATTGATTCATTAGCTCATATTTGTACCGTACTAATATAAGATATCCATAATTGGAGAAATTGAGTGCAAGTGCATGAGAATTCTCTGTACTATCTTCTCAATTTCCTTATAAATCTTTGTTTTTTTCCTAATCAATAAGATTTGTTTTGAAAATTGACTTAAATTAATCAGGCTCTAAGTGTGAAGACATTTTAAGAATAGTCTAATTAACTTTTGCCTTATTAAAGATTTCCTACGATGAGAACAAAGTAAGAATTTAATATCAGAAGGATAGAAAAACACTTATGAACACGTATAATGCCTCCTCAACCTGAAAAGCAGGAAAGCATAATAAATAGGAAAAATCAGATAAAACTAATTCTATTATAATAGACACCATATTGCAAGTGCACTTAAAATTAGCAATGCATAACATTTATTTCCTTGACATTTGTCTTCCAAAGAGTTCACAGTGTTTCAGTGTCAGTTGAAATAGGGGAAGAATCTCAGGAAGAATCCTTCACATAATAATAGGACCATTGGTAATAATGTCTCTCATTTCTTTCCAAAGCCATAAAGATGCAATTGCTGATGAGTGACTGAGCTGTGAAGAAAGAGATGAGAAACCCTCATCCCTCTGAATCACTTGTGTCAGAATATTTTAACCATAGCACTACGGATAGTAAATTATCCTTAATAACAGGAAATATGTCTCAGATTGGAATCTAAGCAATCAGATGGGCAGAGAAAAAACGCTTTGACTCGCTCTTCATTGTTTAAAGACAAAGGAGAGCTTTTCTATGTACAAAGTCAGTTGTCAAGGTAGCCATAGAGAATAAGATTCTGCAGCATGGAATCCCACTGCACAGCTGGGATGCCCATGCTCCAGGTCTTCCTGATCCCAAATCCCTGGGCCTGTCCCCCAACACAGGATGCCATGCTGAGGTCATTTGCAATGGCTCTCTTAGGAGCTCTGGGGAAGGGGGAAGGAGCTAGATAGGATGGGACAGGACACATGGAGGCCTAGAAAATTAAGGCCATTCCAATTTAAATTCAGTGTTAGCATACGTCCAGCCATCCCAGGCTCCTGTGAAGAAGAGCTGAATTTTACATTACTTCAGTTACAGGAAAAAAACAAAAGTTTACAGCTTAATGACCTAGAAAGCCCCACAATAGAATCAAAACTGAGCCCAGGCCAAGGGCAGGAAGTCCCTATTAGAATGGGAAGAGAGCTCAATCCCTTGAAGGCCCCATATCAAAATGTAAACAGAACTTCAGGAATTGCTCCAGCCCTTCTGGAGGTCCCAGAGACAAGCCCTTAAAACTAAGCTAAAACCTACCTCGGGGTCCAACTCCCTGCTCCGCTCTGTCGGGTATACTTGGACACAAGCTTGAGCTTGTAAGTAAACCCTCGTGTGTTTTCATCAGTGTTGGCTCCTTGGTGGTTTCTCGGATTCGCAATCTTGGGCACAACAGTCTGAGATAAAAAAAAAAACAAAAACAAAAGACGCTCGGACGCAGGTAGAGTGAACACAGGGTTCTGAGAGAAGCAGCGGAGGCCCTGGGGCTTGGGGGCTCTTCTGTGGAGGCCCCTGCAGACTGGGGGGCAGTATGCTCAGCCCCAGAGCCAGAGGACCCAGGGAACCCTCCCACATCCCGCCCATCAGGGTCAGGTCTCAGGGAGCAGCAGAGCGCCTCCTGCTAGACTCCAGAGGCACTGACGCCCAACCCGCCTCTCACGCCTCAGTTCCATCTACCAGGCAGATGTGCACCTGATAATCAGCGCCACAGCCCATCCCCAGACCCGGCACAGACCACTCACTGCCACCAAGTTATCGGACCACAGAGGCTGCAGAGCTTCAGCTCTGCCTGGAAAGTAGGGTCTAGCTTCCTTTGTACTTTGTGCTTCATTTTCATTTATTTTCTTTGATTCTTTTTTATTAATTGCCTTATTTTAATTTTTATGTATGTACCTTATATATTTCTTATTTTTACTTTCATGGTACTTTAATTGTGTTTCTTATTTGGGGATTTAGAATCTTTTAACAAGTAGGCCAAAATAATCTGGTGGCTTTTTTGGCAATGCAGTTGTAATTGTTTGTCTTGGTTTTTCTTTTTCTTCCTTCCTTCTTATCTGGAAAAAAAGGAGATGGAGAAATTCAACTCCATAAAATAACATGAGGTATTACTCACAGCAAGGAAGTTAATCAATATGCGTATATGATATCTAACTACAGTTTTAAACAATGATTATAAAGATAGCAGCTAGGCTGGAAAAAGAGCACAGAAGAAAACTAGAGAATCCCTTACTGTAGAAATAAAAGAACTAAAATCCAGTCAGGCCAACGTTAAAAATTCTAAAACTGAGATGCAGTCCCAAGTGGAAGCCCTAAAAACAAGAAAGGTTATGGACCACAGAGGCAGACTTAGGGAACTCAGCCACTTATTAAAACAATAACATTCATATCATAGGAGACTCAGAAGATGAAGAGAGAGAAAAAGTGGGCCTTGCTCAGTCATTAGAAACGACAAATACCTACCATTTGCTTCAAAGTGAATTGAACTGGGAGGTATTATGCTGAGTGAAGGAAGTCAATCGGAGAAGGACAAACATTGTATGTTCTCATTCACTCACTTGGGGAATATAAATAATAGTGAAAGGGAATATAAGAGAAGGGAGAAGAAATGTGTGGGAAATATCAGAAAGGGAGACAGAACATAAAGATTCCTAATTCTGGGACATTAACTAGGGGTGATGGAAGAGGAGGAGGGCGGGGGTGGGGGTGAATGGGTGACGGGCACTGAGGTGTGCACTTGACGGGATGAGCACTGGGTGTTATTCTGTATGTTGGCAAATTGAACACCAATAAAAAATAAATTTATAATTAAAAAAGAAAGAAAGAAAGAAAGAGTGGCACCTGGGTGGCTCAGTCAGTTAAGCTTCTGCCTTAGGCTCAGATCATGATCCAGGTCCCAAGGCAGGCTCCCTGTTCAGCAGGGAACCTGCTTCTCCCTCTCCCTCTGCCCCTCTCGCTCATGCTTTTACTCTCCTCTCTCTTTCTCAAATAAATAAATAACATCTTTGAAAAAAACCAAATAAACCCAGAAGGAAGAGAAATCTCCCATGTAGAAGAATTTCAAACAATTTGTGCAGACATTCCATCCTCAAGTTGATGAGTATAGCTTCCCACTCTTATGTGTGGAATACACATAGTAACTTCCTTCTACAAAACATGTTATGAAAAAGTGAAAATAAAAATAAAAATAATAATAATGATAATAATAATAATAATAATAATAATAATAAAAGATCACTTTACTATGGAGAAAGCTGACAAACACTACCTCAGCAAGATGATCAGATCGATACCAAGACTGATAAATCATGTTGATAGTATCTATCCTTTATATGATATAATAAAAGTGGCAGTATATCTCTGTATATTCTCCACAAAAACAGTTCAATCATGAGATAAACGACAGACATGTCCCAACTGAGGGAAATTTTACAAAATACTCTAATTCTCAAAGTGTTCCAGTTCAACAACAACAAGGAAAGGCCGAAAGACTGTCACAATCCAGAGGAGCCTAAGAAAACATGAAGACAAATGGAATGTGATATGAGGGATAGTAACTTAGCAAAAACTAAGGAAATCTGAATAAAGTATGGTCTTTGGTTAATGCGAATATTTTAATACTGATTCATTAGCTACTATTTGTACTGTACTAATATATCAATGATTGGAGAAATTGAGTGCAAGTGCATGAGAATTCTCTGTACTGTCTTCTCAGTTTCCCTATACATCTTTGTTTTCTTTTTTAATCAATAAGATTTATTTTGAAAATTGACTTAAATGAATCAGGCACCACGTGTGAAGACATTTTAAGAATAGTTTAATTAATGTTTGCCTTATTCTTAAAGAGTTGCTTCGATGGGAACAAAGTAAGAATTTTATATCAGAAGGAAAGAAAAACACTTATGAACACGTATAATGCCTCCTCAACCTTAAAAGCAGGAAAGGATAATAAATAGCAAAAATCAGATAATACTACTTCTATTATAATAGACACCATATTGCAAGTGCATTTAAAATTAGCAATGCAGGGATACCTGGGTGGCGCAGCAGTTTAGGACCTGCCTTTTGCCCAGGGCGCGATCCTGGAGGCCCAGGATCGAATCCCACGTCGGGCTCCCCATGCATGGAGCCAGCTACTCCCTCTGTCTGTGTCTCTGCCTCAATCTCTCTGTGTGTGTGACTATCAAAAATAAATAAAAATTTTAAAAAATGTAAAATCTTTAAAAAAATACAAAAATATAAAAATAAAATACAATAAAATTAGCAAAGCATAACATTTATTTCCTTGACATTTGTCTTCCAAAGAGTTCACAGTGTTTCAGTGTCAGTTGAAACAGGGGAAGAATCTCAGTGAAGAATCCTTCACATAATAATAGGACCATTGGTGTTAATGTCTCTCAGTTCTTTCAAAAACCATAAAGATGCATTTCCTGATGAGTGACTGAGCTGTGAAGAAAGAGTGAGAAACCCTCATCCCTCTCAGTTACTTGTGTCAGAATATTTTAACCATAGTAGTACGGATAGTAAATTATCCTTATTAACAGGAAATACGCCTCATATTGGAATCTGAGCAATCAGATGGGCAGAGAAAAAAACGCTTTGACTTGCTTTTCATCATTTAAAGACACAGGAGAGCTTTTCTATGTACAAAGTCAGTTGTCAAGATAGCCTTAGGGAATAAGAGTCTGCAGCATGGAATCCCACTGCACAGCCAGGATGCCCATGCTCCAGGTCTTCCTGATCCCAAATCCCTGGGCCTAACCCCCAACAGGTGCTGCCGCCAGAGATCATTTGCAATTGCTCTCTCAGGAGTTCCGGGGAAGTGGGAAGGAGCTAGATAGGTTGGGACAGGACACGTGGAGGCCGAGAAAATTAAGGCCAGTCCACTTTACCTTCAGAGTTAGTACACATCCAGCCATGCCATGCCCCTGGGAGGAGAGCGGAAATTTACATTACTTCAGTTACAGGAAAAAAACAACAGTATACAGCTTAATGTCCTAGAAAGCCCCACATTAGCATAAGATCTGAGCCCAGGCCTAGGGCAGGAAGCCCCTATTAGAATGAGAACAGAGCTCAATGCCCTGCAAGGCCCCAAATGAAAATGTAAACAGAACTTGAAGAATTTCTCCAGCCCTTCTGGAGGTCCCCGAGACCAGCCCTTAAAACTAAGCTAAAACCCACCTCAGGGTCCAAGTCCCTGCTCCGCTCTGTCGGTTGTACTTTGACGCAAGATCGAGCTTGTAAATCAACCCTCGTGTGTTTGCATTGGTTTCGGCTTCTCGGTCGTTTCTCGGATTTGCAATCTTGGGCACAACAGTCTGAGATAAGAAACAAAACCAAAAGAAGCTTGGACGCAGGCAGAGTGAACGCAGTGTTCTGAGAGAAGCGGCAGAGACCCGGGGGCTTGAGGGTTCTTCTGTGGAGGCCCCTGCAGACTGGGGGGCGGAATGCTCAGCCCCAGTGCCAGAACCCAGCGTCCCCACCCGCATCCTGCCCATCAGAGCCAAGTCTCAGGGAGCAACAGAGCGCTGCTCGCTGGAGGCCAGAGGTGCTGACGCCCACCCTGCCTCTGACCCCGCAGGTGCATCTCCCAGGCAGATGTGCACCTGAGAATCAGCGCCATGGCCCATCCCCAGACCCCACACAGACCACTCACAGCCACCAAGTTGTGGGACCACTGAGTCTGAGTTTGCAGAGCTTCAGCTCTGCCTGGAAAGTAGAATCTAGCTTCCTTTGTACTATGTGCTTCATTTTCATTTATTTTCCTTGATTCTTTTTTATCAATTGACTTATTTTAATTTCTATGTATGTACCTTATATATTTCTTATTTTTCCTTTCATGGTAATTTAATTGTGTGTCTTATTTTGGGATTTAGAACTCTTTAACAAGCAGGCCAAATAATCTGTTGGTATTTTTTTTAGGGAGGGCAGTTGTTATTGTTTTTCTTGATTTTTCTTTTTCTTCTTTCTTTCTTTTCTGGAAAAAATAATGAGATGGAGAAATTCACCTCCATAAAATAACATGAGGTAGTACTCACAGCCAGGAAGTTCATCAATTTGCATATATGATGTCTAACTACAGTTTAAAACAAAGATTATAAAGATAGCAGCTGGGCTGGAAGAAGAGCACAGAAGAAAACTAGAGAATCCCTTACTGTAGAAATAAAAGAACTAAAATATATATAAAAAATAAATTCAAAATGGATGAAAGACCTAAATGTGAGACCTGAAACCATACAAAGAAGGGAAGATAGGCAGCAACGTCTTTGACATTGGCCATTGGATCTTCTTTCTAGATATACCTCTGAGGCGAGGGAAACAAAAGCAAAATACTATTGGGACTTCATCAAATTGACAAGCTTCCGCAAAGTGAAGACACAACCAAAGCTCAAAGGCAACATACAAAATGAGAGGAGATATTTGTAAACAACACATCCAATAAAGAGCTACTATGCAAAATACATAAAGCAAATATAAATCTCAAGATCCTAAACAAAAATTATCCAACTGCAGATGGGCAGAAGACATGAATGGACTCTGTCTCTGACAAGACAACCAGATGGCCACCAGACACACGGAAAGACACTAAGCATCACCCATCATCAGGGAAATGCAAACCAAAACCACAATGAGATGTCACCTGACAGCCGTCAGAATGGCTAACATTAACAACACGAGAAACAACAGGTGTTGGTGAGGCTTGGAGAATGGGGAGCCCCCTTACACTCCTGGTAGGCATGCGAAAAGGTGCAGCTACTGTGGAGAACAATGTGGAGGGTTCTCGAGAAGTTAAAAAGAGGGGATCCCTGGGTGGCACAGCGGTTTGGCGCCTGACCTTGGCCCATGGCCTGATCCTGGAGACCTGGGATCGAGTCCCACATTAGGCTCCCGGTGCATGGAGCCTGCTTCTCTCTCTGCCTGTGTCTCTGCCTCTCTCTCTGTGACTATCATAAAAAAAGCATTAAAAAAAGAATTTAAAAATAGAGCTACCCCACGACTCCAAAATTGCACAGCTAGGTATTTACCCCGAGGATACAAAAGTAGTTTAGTAGATTCAAAGAGGGACACGCAGCCCAGTGTTTGTAGCAGCATTATCAACAACAGCCAAACTGTGGATACAGCCCAGATGTCCATCAACAGATGAATGGGCAGAGACGATGTGGTAAATAAACACACTGCGACATCACTCGGTCATCAGAAGGGATGAAATGAAGCCATTTACAATGACGTGGGAGAAGTGGAAAGGACTTATGCTAAATGAACTCAGTCAGTCAGAGAAAGACAGACACCAAATACCATTCGCATTCACATGTGAATTTTAAGAAACCAAATAAACTGTCAAAGGGGCGGAGGGGGGGATGAGAGAATCAAACCAAGAAACACTCTTAACCACAGAGAATAAACTAATAAATACCAGAGGAAGGGGGGGTTGGGGAATCAGGTGATGGGGATAGTGGAGGGCACCTGTGACCAGTACCAGGCGTTGTATCCAAGGGTTGAATCAGTATGTGGTAAACCTGAAACTATATCATACTGTGTTTACAATCAGGATTCAAGGAAAACTTTAAAATAATAATTGGTAGTATTGATGAAACGTGCACAGAAGAGATAAAATCAGAAAGGCAACTGAAAATCCAAATAAAGAGTATTCAAAGCCACAAATCCCCTCCTTAGCTCAGCTCAGGAGAAGCCTGCCATGGCTATTCTGACCCAGCAGAAGCCTGGATTTTGATTCTCTGGGGAGGCCACCGACTTGGTGGAGTCAGGCTATCTTTGAATCCAAAACCTAAATAGAGTGCATAAAACTAAACTGCCCAAGATACTAGGAGTCCCAGTGCAAGCACATGCCAAGACCGAAACTCTAACCATACACAGACATAACCCTAACCCGACACTTAAGCCTAAGGTTAACCTAACCCTTAAACAAGACCTATCACTAATCGAAAACCAAACACAAACCCCAAGACCGAAACACATTCACTGAACCTACCAGCCAACCCTAACCCTAACTCCTAAACCTATACTAAACCCTTAACTCTGATCCCTACCTTAAATCTAACCCTAAACCTAATCTCTAACCCTAGCCTTAATTTAATGTACTCAAATCCTAATCCTAAACTTAACTCGTACCCTAACCCTAACCCTCTAATACTAATCCTATCTCATACCTCAAACTGTACCCTAACCCATACCATACAACTAAACCCTAACCTACTCTCTAACCCTATCTCTTACCTTTTTCCAAAACCGTACCCTGACCCTGACCTGACCCTAAACCTAACCGTTAACCAAACACTAACCCTAACCCAGCCCTAACCCCTATCCTAACCCTAACCTTCACCCTAACCCTAAACCTAGCCCTAACTTTAACCCTAACCCCTAACCCTAACTCACACCCTAACCCCTAACCCTAACTGCAAACCTAAGCCCAATCCTAACTTTATCCATAACCCTAACCCCCACTCCTAACCTCCTGCCCTAATCCCTGAAGCCTAAACCCCAACCCTAACTCTAAATCGTGTCCCTAAACCAACCCTAACCCCTTTCCCTAATCCTTAACCCCCATCGTAACTCCTAACCAGTGACCCTTACCTTTATCCCTCACCTTAACCTCAAATCCATAACCATAAGCATAATCACTAACCCCTAACGTCTAACCTAAGCCTAACCACCAACTGCCTCCCCTCCCCTGACCCTACCATTCATTCTACCCATTCACTTACCCTGTGGTTCTGAGTAGTCCCTTCTGATGTGGACGTGGCCCCCAACAGTGCCTCCAGAGTCCTCCAGGGGGTCCTTAGTAAGCCGGGCTCCTGTGAGTGCGGACATGGCCCCACGTGTTCCTGAGTCATAGTCAGCGGGTCCTGAGGACGCCGGGTCTCCTGTCACTGTGGACTATGCCTCACATCCTCTGGAAGCCTCACAGCAGGTCCTCAGGAGGCCGGGGGCTCCTGTCAGCCTGGACATGGCCGTACGTCCCCACGAAAACTCACTGAGTGTCCTGAGGCGGCTGTGGGCTCCTGTCAGCATAGACACAGCTCCATATATTCCGAAGCCAAAGTGCAGGTCCTGAGGAGGATGGGGTTCCTGTCAGTGTTGGCGTGGCCCCACATTTTCCTCAAGCCTCACCATAGGACCTGAGGAGGCTGGGGGCTCCTGTCAGCATGGACGTGGCCCCAAATCTTCCCAAAACTTTACAGTGGGTCCTGAGGAGGCTGGAGACTCCTATCAGTGTGGATGCGGCACCCACATCTTTCTTAGGCCTACCACAGGCCCTGAGAAGGCTGGCATCTTCTGTCCACATGGACGCATCCCCATATTTCCCAAAGTCTCCACCGGGGGTCCTGAGGAAGTCAGCGTCCTGTTGTGTGGACGTGGCCCCACATTCTCCCGAAGCATCACCGCGGGTTCTGAGGAAGCTGTGGCTCATCAGTGTGGACGTGTCCCCATGTCCTCCTCAGGCCTCCCCAGCACAGGTGGGCTCCTGTTAGTGCAGGCGGATGAGGCCTACTGCACATGCGTGCCCCCTGGGTGGGGCCTGAGCTTGGGAGCCCCCTGCAGGATGCTCAGGCACTGCAGGAGTCCCTGCAGCAGGTGGCTTGCCCGTGCCCTTGGCCATACCTGCCTCTTTCCAGTCTCCGGCTGTGGCCTGTTAGCTTCGGAAACGTCTCACTGAAACGGAGCCCAACACGCAGCTTCCCCAGAAATACTTAAGGACAAGGAATTGGAGCCCACAGGACGTGAAATGAAATGTGGACCAGACTTTTACCACGTCCTGCAAAACTCACTCAACCCTCTTCCACTGTGGGCGGGAATGTGGGCTGGTGCAGCCGCTCTGGAAACAGTATGGAGGCTCCTCAGGAAGTTACAAATAGAGCCGCCCTGCGACCAGCAGGTGAACGGCCTGGAACTCACTCTGAAGATACAGATGCAGTGAGACTTCGGACACCTGCATCCCAATGTCCACAGCAGCCGGGTCCACAGTAGCCACACTGTGGGAGGAGCCTCGGTGCCCTCAGGCAGATGATGGGTAAAGAGGATGGGAGATAGATGATGGTCATAGAGAGAGGAATGGTACTCAGCTATCAACGAGAAGGAAATCTTGCCATTTGCAATGACGTGGATAGAACTAGAGGGATCATGTTAACTGAAATAAGTCAGTTGGGAAAGAGATGACCCTGTGGTGTCATTCATAGGTGGAATTAAAGAAGCAAAGCAGATAACAACTGTGAAGGGAAGGAAAAACAAATAAGATGAAAACAGATGCAGGAAATACAGACTCTTAATGATAGGAAACAAACCGAGGGTTGCTGGAGGGGGTGGGATAACAGGGGACCGGCATGAAGGAGGGCACGTGATGTCACGAGCACTGCTGTTATCTCCAACTGGTGAATCCCTGAATTATTCCTCTGAAAGTATAATACACTATACGTTAATTAATTGGGTTTAAATTAAGTTAAAAAAATCAGTTGGATCAGAGCACATTTCCTTCTGGACTCTCTGTTCTGCTCCCTCAGCTTATGCCAGGACCACCTCCCATGGGTCTGGTTTGTTTAAGTAGGCGCCACGCCTCCTCCATGGCCCAGCCCAGGACTAGAACTCACGACCCCGAGATCAAGACTGGAGGTGAGTTCAGGAGTTGAATGCTTAACCGACAGAGCCAGCTGGGGGGGGGGCCCGAGAACCACAGTGCTTTATCCTGTGTCTCTGTGACATCGTTTGAAATTTGAAAGTGCTGCGTCCCACACTGTCCTGCTTCTCCAATACTGATTTGCTGTCCGGGGTCATTTGTGGGGGCGGATGGATGTTATGGTTTTTTTTCCTATTTCTAAGATCTGTCACCATGATTTTGATAGGAATGACATTGAAACTGAAGGTGGCTTCAGGAACTGCGGACATTTTCACAAGATGAGGCTCCCACCCCACAAGCCCAGGACAGCATCCCAGAGGCTGGTATGGCTCTGTGCACAAGTCTTGTGCTCCTTTGGTTCAGTCTCATTATTTATTCTCTGTGATGCTCCTGAGAAGGGAACCAGAAAAGAATCGAATAGAATCGAATAGAAAAGAATCGAATCGAATCAAATCAAAATGAATCGAATCAAGTAGAATAGAATCGAATAGAAAAGAATCGAATCGAAAAAAAGAATCAAATCGAATAGAATCGAAATGAATCAAATCGAATAGAAAAGAATCGAATCGAATAGAATAGAAAAGAATCATATGGAATAGAATAGAATCGAATAGAAAAGAATCGAATCAAATCAAATCGAAATGAATCGAATCAAGTAGAATAGAATCGAATAGAAAAGAATCGAATCGAAAAAAAGAATCAAATCGAATAGAATCGAAATGAATCAAATCAAATCGAATAGAAAAGAATCGAATCGAATCGAATAGAATAGAATCATATGGAATAGAATAGAATAGAAAAGAGTAGAATCGAATCCAATCGAATGGAATAGAAAAGAATCAAATCAAATAGAAAAGAATCTAATCGAATCAAATAGAAGCGACCAGAAAAGAATCAAATCGAATTGAATCGAATAGAGAAGAATCTAATCGAATCAAATCTGATCAAATCAAATTGAATCGAATAGAAAAGAACAGAATAGAATAGAATAGAGTAGAATAGAAAAGAATTGAATCTAATCGAATCGAATAGAATCGAATAGAAAAGATTCAAATCGAATCGAGTCGAATAAAATTGAATAGGGTAGAAAAGAATCAAATAGAATCGAATAGAAAAGAATCGAATCGAATCGAAATGAGTCGAATCAAGTAGAATAGAATCAAATCAAAAAAAGTATCTAATCGAATAGAATCGAAATGAATCAAATCAAATCGAATAGAAAAGAATCGAATCGAATAGAAAAGGATTGTATGGAATAGAATCGAATAGAATAGAAAAGAATAGAATCGAATCCAATCGAATGGAATAGAAAAGAGTCGAATCGAATAGAAAAGAATTGAATCGAATTGAATAGAACCGACCAGAAAAGAATCAAATTGAATTGAATCGAATAGAGAAGAATCTAATCGAATTGAATCTAATCAAATCAAATTGAATCGAATAGAAAAGAATCAAATTGAACAGAAAAGAACAGAATAGAATAGAATAGAGTTGAGTAGAGTAGAGTAGAATAGAAAAGAATGGAATCGAATCGAATCGAATAGAAAAGATTCAAATCGAATCAAAAAAGACTTGAAATGAATCAAATCGAATAGAAGAGAATCCAATCGAATGGAATAGAATCGAAGAGAAAAGAATCGAATAGAATCGAAACGAACAGAATAGAGAAGAATCTAATCGAATAGATCAAATTGAATCGAATAGAAAAGAAACGAATCGAATCGAATAGAATTGTATTGAATTGAATAGAAAAGATTCGAATAGAATCGAATCGAGTCGAATAGAAAAGAATCAAATCGAAACGAATCGAATAGAAAAGAATTGAATAAAATCGAATCGAATCCAAAATAATCGATTCGAATTGAATAGAATAGAGTAGAATAGAAAAGAATCGAATCGTATCGAATGGAATAGGAAAGAATTGAATAGAATCAAATCGTCAATTCGATTCTATTCGATTTTTTGGATTCGATTCTTTTCGATTCTATTCGATTCGATTGTTTTCGTTTCGATTCGATTCGATTCTTTTCCATTCGATTCGATTCTATTTTCATTTCGATTCGATTCTTTTTGTTTCGATTCGATTCGATTCTTTTCGATACAATTCGATTCGATTCGATTCTTTTTGATACAATTCGATTCGATGGATTCTTTTTGATTCGATTCGATTCGATTCCTTTCATTTCGATTAGATTAGATTCGATTCGATTCTTTTCTATTCAATTCGATTCTTTTCATTTAGATTCGATTCTTTTCGATTCCATTCGATTCGATTCTCTTCGTTTCAATTCGATTCTTTTCGATTTGATTCTTTTCGATTCGATTTGATTCAATTCGATTCCTTTCAATTCAATTCGATTCGATTTGATACTTTTCGATTCAGTTCGATTCAATTTGATTCTTTTCGATTGGATTCGATTCTTTTCAATTTTATTTGATTCGATTCTTTTCAATTCGATTTGATACTGTTCGGTTCGATTCTTTTCGATTCAATTCGATTTGATATGATTCTTTTCGATTCGATTCAATTCTTTTCGGTTCAATTCAATATGATTCGATTTTTTTCTATTCGTTTCGATACGATTTGATTCTTTTCGATTCGTTTCGATACTATTCAGTTCGATTCCTTTTGTTTCGATTCAATTGTTTTTTATTTAATTCTTTTGGATTTGATTCGATTCGATTCTTTTCGATTCGATTCTTTTTGATTCAATTCGACACTTTTTGATTCGAATCTTTTCGATTCGATTCTTTTCGATTCTATTCGATTCTTTTCAATTCGATTCAATTCTTTTCAATTCGATTCAATTCTTTTCGATTCAATTCGATACGATTAGATTCTTTACAATTCGATTCGATACTGTTCGCTTCGATTCTTTTTGATTCGATTCGATTCGATTCTTTTCGATTCGATTCGATTCTTTTCGATTCGATTCAATTCAAATCTTTTCGATTCAATTCGATTCGATTATTTTCATTTCGGTTCGATTCTTTTCGATTCAATTCGATTCTTCTCGTTACAATTCGATTCGTTTCGATTCAATTCGATTCTTTTTGATTAGATTCAATTCGATTCTTTTTGATTCGATTCGATATGATTCTTTTCAATTCGATTCGATTTGATTCGATTCTTTTCAATTCAATTCGATTCTATTCGATTTTTTCATTCGATTCTTTTCGATTCGATTCGATTCTTTTCGTTTCGATCGATTTTTTTCGATTCGATTTGATTCTTTTTTATTCAATTCTATTCGATTCTATTCCTTTCATTACAATTTGATTCGTTTTGTTTCGATTCTTTTGATTTGATTCGATTCTTTTCGATATGATTCGATTCTTTTTGATTCGATTCAATTCGATTCTTTTCGATTTGATTCGATTCTTTTTGAATTGATTCGATTCGATTCTTTTCAATTCGATTGTTTTAATTTGATTTTATTCGATTCTTTACAATTCGATTCGATTCAATTCGATTCTTTTCTATTCAAATCAATTTGATTCTTTTCGATTCCATTCGATTTGATTCGATTCGATTCTTTTCGTTTCGATCGATTTTTTCGATTCGATTCGATTCTTTTCGATTCAATTCTATTCGATTCTATTCTTTCATTACAATTTGATTCGTTTTGTTTCGATTCTTTCGATTCGATTCGATTCTTTTCGATTCGATTCGATTCTTTTCGAATCTATTCAATTCGATCTTTTCGGTTCGATTCTTTTCAATTCGATTCTTTTAATTTGATTTGATTCGATTCTTTTCAATATGATTCGATTCAATTCGTTTCTTTTCTATTCAATTCGATTCGATTCTTTTCTATTTGATTCGATATGATTATTTTCAATTCGATTCGATTGGATTCTTTTCGATTCAATTCGATTCTATTCGATTTTTTGGATTCGATTTTTTTCTTTTTCTTTTTGGATTCGATTCTTTTCAATTCGATTAGATTCTTTTCGTTTCGATTCGATTCTTTTCCATTCGGTTCTTTTCCATTTGATTCTTTTCTATTCGATTTGATTCTTTTTGTTTCGATCAATTTTTTCGATTCAATTCGATTCTTTTTGATTCAATTCGATTCGATTCTTTTCGATTCCATTCGATTCGATTCTTCTCGATTCGATTCGATTCGATACTATTCTTTTCAATTTGATTCGATTCGATTTGATTTGATTTGATTCTATTCTTTTCGATTCAACTCGATTCTATTCAATTTTTTGGATTCAATTGTTTTTGATTCGATTCGATTCTTTTCATTTCGATTCGATTCTTTTCCATTCGATTCTTTTAATTGATTCAATTCAATTCAATTCTTTTCGATTCGATTTGATTCAATTCTTTTCTATTCAATTCGTTTCTATTAGATCTTTGGATTCGATTCTTTTCAATTCAATTCGATTCGATTCTTTTCATTTCAATTCGATTCTTTTCCATTCTATTCTTTTCATTTTGATTCGATTCTTTTCGATACGATTTTTTCGATTTGATTCGATTCTATTCTTTTTGATTCAATTCAATACGATTTGATTCTATACGATTCGATTCGATTGTTTTCTATTCTATTCATTTCGATTCTTTTCGATTCGATTCGATACGATTCGTTTCTTTCGATTCGATTCCATTGGATTCTTTTTGATTCAATTCAATTCTATTCGAATCTTTTTTTACGAAATGATTAGATTCAATTCTTTTCAATTCGATTCAATTCTTTTTGTTTCGATTCGATTCGTTTCGATTCGATTCAATTCTTTTCGATACGATTCGATTCAATTCGAATCTTTTCGCTACAATTCGATTCGATGGATTCTTTTTGATTCGATTCAATTCGATTCGATTCTTTTTATTTCGATTAGATTCTATTCGATTCTTTTCTATTTGATTCGATTCGATTCTTTTCGTTTAGATACGATTCTTTTCGATTCGATTCTCTTCATTTCGATTCGATTCTTTTCGATTTTATTTGATTCGATTCTTTTCAATTCGATTCGATACTTTTCGGTTCGATTCTTTTCGATTCAATTCAATATGATTCGATTCTTTTTGATTCGATTCGATACGATTCGATTCTTTTGGTTCGATCGATTTGATCTTTTTGATTCATTTTTATACTATTCGGTTCGATTCCTTTCGTTTCGATTCAATTGTTTTTGATTTAATTGTTTTGGATTTGATTCGATTCTTTTCGATTCTATTCTTTTTGATTCAATTCGACACTTTTCGATTCGAATCTTTTCGATTCGATTCTTTTCGATTCGATTCGATTCTTTTCGATTCGATTCGATTCGATTCTTTTCAATTCGATTTGATTAGATTCTATTTGATTCTTTCGATTCGATTCGATTCAATTCTTTTCGATTCGATTCGATTCTTTTCCATTCGTTTCGATACTGTTCTGTTCAATTCCTTTCGTTTCGATTCGATCATTTTCTATTTGATTCTTTTGGATTTGATTCGATTCGATTCTTTTCGATTCGATTCCTTTTGATTTGATTCTATTCTATTCGATTCGATTCTTTTCAATTCGATTCGACACATTTCGATTCGATTCTTTTCAGTTCGATTCGATTCTTTTTGATTTGATTCGATTCAATTCGAATCGATTCTTTTTGATTCGATTCAGTTTGATTTGATGCAATTCGATTCCATTTGATGTGACTCTTTTCGATTCCATTCGATTCGATTCGATTCGCTTCGATTCTTTTGGATTCGATTCGATACGATTCTTTTCTTTTTTTTTTTTTTTTTATTATTTTTTTTTTATTGGTGTTCAATTTACTAACATACAGAATAACACCCAGTGCCCGTCACCCATTCACTCCCACCCCCCGCCCTCCTCCCCTTCTACCACCCGATACGATTCTTTTCTATTCGATTTGATTCTTTTTGAATCAATTTGATTCGATTCTATTCAATTCGATTTTTTTCAGTTCGATTCTTTTAATTTGATTCGATTCGATTTGATTCTTTTTGATTCAATTTGATTGTTTTAGATTCTTTTCTATTCAATTCAATTCAATTCGATTCTTTTCAATTCCATTCGATTTGATTCTTTTCAATTCGATTCTTTTCGATTCGATTCGATTCTTTTCATTTCGATTCGATTTTTTGATTCGATTCGATTTGATTCTTTTCGATTCAATTTGATTCGATTTTTTTGTTACAATTCGATTCCTTTCGATTTGATTCTTTTCTTTTGGATTAGATTCATTTCTTTTCTATTCGATTCGATTCTTTTCGATTCGATTCAATTCTTTTCGATTCAATTAGAGTCAATTCTTTTCGATTCGATTCGATACAATTCTTTTCGATTTGATTCGATTCCTTCCGATTCGATTCGATTTGATTCGATTCGATTCTTTTCGTTTCGATTTCTTTCTATTCGATCTTTGGATTCGATTCTTTTCGATTCGATTCCATTCGATTCTTTTAGTTTCAATTCGATTCTTTTCCATTCGATTCGATTCTTTTCGTTTCGATTTCTTTCTATTCGATCTTTGGATTCGATTCTTTTCGATTCGATTCCATTCGATTCTTTTAGTTTCAATTCGATTCTTTTCCATTCGATTCGATTCTTTTCATTTCGATTCTTTTCGCTTGGATTCGATTTTTTTCAATTTGATTCAATTCGATTCTTTTCGATTCTATTCGTTTCAATTATTTTCGAATTGATTGGATACGATTCGATTCTTTACGATTCGATTCAATTCGATTCGATTCTTTTCTTTTCGATTAGCTTAGATTCGATTCGATTCTTTTCGATTCAATTAGATTCTTTCGTTTAGATTCGATACGTTTTGATTAGATTATTTTCGATTCGTTTCGATTCGATTCTTTTCGATATGATTCGATTCAATTCGATTCTTTTTGATACGATTCGATTCGATTCTTTTCATTTCGATTAGATTAGATTTGATTATTTTCTATTCGATTCGATTCTTTTCGTTAGATTCGATTCTTTTCGATTCGATTCTATTCCTTTCAATTCAATTCAATTTATTCGATTCTTTTCGATTCAGTTCGATTCGATTTGATTCTTTTCGATTGCATTCAATTCTTTTCGATTTTATTTGATTCGATCCTTTTCAATTCTATTTGATACTGTTTCATTCGATTCTTTTTGATTCAATTCGATTGGATTTGATTCTTTTCAATTCGATTCGATTCAGTTCTTTTCAGTTCTATTCGATTAGATTCTTTTCGATTCAATTCGAAATGATTCGATTCTTTTCAATTCGATTCGATATGATTTGATTCATTAGATTCGATCAATTCGATTCTTTTCGATACGTTTCAATACTATTCGGTTCGATTCCTTTTGTTTCAATTCAATTGTTTTTGATTTAGTTATTTTTTATTGAATCGAATAGAAAATAATCGAATCAATCGAATCGAAAATAAAGGAATCGAATCAAATCCAAAATTATCGAATCGAATCGAAAATAATTGAAGTGAAAAGAAATCGATTCGAATCGAAAATACTCTAATCTAATCGAAAACAATGAAATTGAATCGAATATCATCGAATCGAATCAAATTGAAAATAATCGAATTGAAAATAATCAAATCAAATCGAATCTACTTGAATCGAAAATAATCTAATCAAATCGAATCTAAAATAATCGAATCAAAATGAATCGAATCGAAAATAATCGAATTGAATCGAATCGAAAAAAACCCAGTCGAAATGAATCAAATCAAAAATAATGTAATCAAATCGAATCGAATCTAACATAATCAAATCGAAACGAATCGAATCGAAAATAATGAAATCGAATTGAATCCAAAATAATCGAATCGAATTGAATTAAAAATTATCGAATCAAACCGAATTGAAAATAATCGAATTGAATCGAATCGAATCGAAAATAATCGAATTGAATTGAAAATATTCAAATCGATTAGAATTGAAATGAATCGATTCGAAAATAATCGATTCACATCATATCGAATCAAAAATGGAAAAGAATCGAACCGAAAAGAATCGAATCGAAAAGAATCTAATCTAATCGAAAAGAATCGAATCGTATATAAAATAATCGAATTGAAAATAATCGAGTCGTTTCGATTCAAAAATATCGAACTGAATCGAAAAGAATCGAATCGAAAAGAAAAGAAACGATTCGAATCAAAAACATTCGTATCGAAAGGATTCAAATCGAAAAGAATCGAATCAAATAGAAAATAATCGAATAGACGCGAATCCAACCGAATCGAATTGAAAATATTCGAATCAAATCGATTTGAAAATAATGGAATCAATTCCAATCTAAACTAATCAAATCGAATTGAATGAAATCGAAAATAACCGATTCGCATTATTCAAATAAAAAATAATCGAATTGAATTGAACTGAAAATAATCGAATCGATTGGAAAATGATCTAATCGAATAGAAAAGACTCAATCGATTCGAAAATAATCGAATCGAATCGAAAATATTCGAAAAGAAAAGAATCGGATCGATTGAATAGAAAATAATGGAATTGAATCGAATGGAATAGAATAAAATCGAAAATAACTGAATCAAAAATAATAGAATCGAATCAAAAAGACTCAATGGATTCAAAAATAATCAAATCGAATCGAAAATAATCAAATCGAAATGAATAGAATCGAATCAAAAAGATTGAATCGTTTCGAAAATAATCAAATCGAATCCAATGGAATCGAATCGAATCCAATAGAATCGAATAAAAAATAATCGATCCACATCGAATCGAATCGAAAATAAATGAATTGTATTGAATCAAAAATAATCTAATTTAATCGAAAATAATCGAATTGAATCGAAAATAATCAAATCGAAAAGAATCAAATCGATTCAAGTCCAAAATAATGGAATCGAATCGAAAAGCATCAAATCGAACAAAAAATAATCGAATTGAATGGAAAATAATCGAATCAACTTGAACCGAATCGAAAAAAATCAAATCGAATTGAATCGAATCCAAAATAATCGAACTGAATATAAAATAATAGACTCGAATCCAATCGAATTGAATCGAAAATATTCAAATCGAATAGAATTGAAATTAATCTAGTCGAGTCGAATCAAATTGAATCGAAAATAATAAATTGAATAAAAAATAATCGAACCGAATCTAATTGAAACAATAGAATTGAATCGAATCGAATCGAAAAGAATCAAATTGAAAAGAATAGAAAATAATGGAATCAAATAGAATAGAATAGAATAGAAAATAATCGAAGCGAAAATAATCGAATCGAATCGAAAATTATCAAATTGAATCGAAAATGATGGAATCGAATAGAAAAGAATCAAATCGAATCGAAAATAATCAAATCGAATACAATCAAAACGAATCAAAAATTCAAATCAAATCAAATCGAATTGAATCGATCGAATCGAAAATAATCGACTGAATTGAAAATAATCGAATCGAATCAAATTGCATCAACAATAATCGAATCGCATCGAACCGAATTGAAACGAAAATAATCGAATCGAATCGAATTGAAAATAATCGAATCGAATCAAATCTAATCGATAATATTTGAATCGAATTGAATCGAAAATAATTGAATCGAATCAAATTGAATTGAAAATAATCTAATAAAATCGAATTGAATTGAAAATAATTGACTCGAATCTAATCGAATTGAATCAAAAATAATCAAATCTAATGGAATCGAATCGAATCGAAAAGCATCAAAATGAATTGAATAGAAAATAATGGAATTGAATGGAATGGAATCGAGTAAAATCGAAGATAATTGAATCGAAAATAATCAAATCTAATCGAAGAGACTCAATCGATTCGAAAATAATCCAATGGAATCAAAAATAATGGAATCGAAAAGAATCAAATCGAATTGAATAGAAAATAATGGAATTGAATCGAACGGAATAGAATAGAATCGAAAATAATTGAACGAAAATAATGGAATCGAATACAAAAACTCAATCGATTCGAAAATAATTGAATCGAATCGAAAATAATCATATCGAAAAGAAACGAATCGAATCAAAAAGAATCGAATAAAATCGAAAATAATCGAATAAAATCCAATTGAATCGAATAGAATCCAATCGAATCGAATCAGAAACAATAGATGCGCATCAAATCGAATCGAAAATAAACAAATTGTATTGAATCGAAAATAATCGAATCTAATCGAAAATAATCGAATTGAATAGAAAATAATTGAATCGAAAAGAATTGAATCGGGATCCCTGGGTGGCGCAGCGGTTTGGCGCCTGCCTTTGGCCCAGGGCGTGATCCTGGAGACCCGGGATCGAATCCCACGTCGGGCTCCCGGTGCATGGAGCCTGCTTCTCCCTCTGCCTGTGTCTCTGCCTCTCTCTCTCTCTCTCTATGTGACTATCATAAATACATAAAAAAATAAAATAAAATAAAAAAAGTAAAGAATTGAATCGATTCAAATCGAAAATAAACGAATCGAATCAAAAAGCATCGAATCGAATCTAAAATAATCGAATCGAATCGAAAATAATCGAATCGACTCGAATCGAATCGAAAATAATCAAATCGAATCAAAAATAATCGAACCGAATTGAAAATAATCGACTCGAATCGAATCGAATTGAATCGAAAATAATGAAAACGAATCGAACCGAATTGAATCGAAAATAATCAAATCGAATCGAAACGAAAATAATCTAATCGAGTTGAATCAAATCGAATTAAAAATAAATCAAATCGAATAAAAAATAATCAAATCAAATCGAATCGAATGGAAACGAAAATAATCAAATCGAATCGAATTGAAAATAATCGAATCGAATAGAAAATAATGGAATCGAAAGAAGCGAATTGCTTTGAATGGAAAATAATCAAATCGAATTGAATTGAACCGAAAATAACCAAATCGAATTGAATCGAAAATAATCGATTCGAATTGAATTGAATCGAAAATAATTGAAACGAATCGAATCGAAAATAATCGAATTGAATCAAATCAAATCTAATTGATAATAATCGAATCGAATCGAAAATAATTGAATCAGGGATCCCTGGGTGGCGCAGCGGTTTAGCGCCTGCCTTTGGCCTGGGGCGCGATCTTGGAGACCTGGGATCGAATCCCACGTCAGGCTCCCGGTGCATGGAGCCTGCTTCTCCCTCTGCCTATGTCTCTGCCTCTCTCTCTCTCTCTGTGACTATCATAAATAAATAAAAATTAAAAAAAGAAAATAATTGAATCGAATCAAAGTGAAACGAAAATAATCGATCGAATCAAATCGAATTTAAAATAATCGATTCAAATCGAATCAAATTGAATAGAAAATAATCAAATTGAATGGAATCGAATCGAATCGAAAAGAATCTAATCTAATTGAATAGAAAATAATGGAATGGAATCGAAAATAATCGAATAGAAAATAATCGAATCGAATCGAAAAGACTCAATCGATTCGAAAATAATCGAATCGAATCGAAAATAATCGGATCAAAAAAAAAAAAAAAAAAAAAAAAAAAAAGAAAATAATCGGATCGAAAAGAATCGAATCGATTGAATAGAAAATAATGGAATTGAATCGAATGGAATAGAATAGAATTGAAAATAATTGAATCGAAAATAATGGAATCGAATCGAAAAGACTCAATCGATTTGAAAATAATCGAATCGAAAATAATCAAACTGAAAATAATTGAATCGAAAAGAATCAAATCGATTCGAATAAAAAATAATCGAATCGAATCGAATAAAAAGTAATCGAATCGAATCAAATCCAAAATTATCGGATCAAATCGAAAATAATCAAAACGAATCGAAAATAAGTGAATCAATTCGAACCGAAAATAATCAAATATAATTGAAAAGAATCAAATCGAAACCAAAATAATCGAAACGAATCAAATCTAATCGAAAATAATTGAATCGAACCAAATTGAATTCAATCGAATTGAAAATAATCAAATCGAATCAAATAAAAAATAATCGATTCGCAGCATATCGAATCGAAAATAATAGAATGGAATTGCATCGAAAAGAATCGAATCGAATCAAAAAGAATCGAATTGAATAGAAAAGAATCGATTCGAATAGAAAATAATCGATTCGAATCGAATCGAACATAATCGAATTGATCAAATCCAAAATTATCGATCGAATCGAAAATAATCGAATCGAATAGAAAATAATAGAATCGAAATGAAGCGAATCGACCCAAATCGAAAATAATCGAATCGATTCAAAAAGAATCAAACCGAATCGAAAATAATCGAATCGAATCTAATAGAAAATAATCAAATCGAATCGAATCAAAAATAATTGAAACGTATCAAATCAAATCTATTCGAAAATAATCAAATCGAATTGAATCAAAAATAATTGAATCGAATCAAATTGAAACGAAAATAAACGAATCGAATCAAATCGAATCGACAATAATCAAATCGAATGGAATTGAAGTGAATCGAAAATAATCGAATCGAATGGAATCGAATCGAATCGAAAAGAAACGAAACGGATTGAATAGAAAATAAAGGAATCGAATCGAATGGAATAGAATAGAATCGAAAATAATTGAATCGAGAATAATCAAATAGAATCGAGAAGCCTCAATCGATTCGAAAATAATCGAATTGAATCGATAATAATCAAATCGAAAAGAATCAAATCGATTCAAATTGAAAATAATCAAATCAAATCGAAAAGAATTGAATCTAATCGAAAAGAATCGAATCGAATCGAAAATAATCGAATTGAATCCAATCGAATCGAATCAAATCGAAAATAATCGAATTGACTCGAATCGAATAAAAAATATTCGAATCAAATCGAATTGAAACGAAAATAATCTAATCGAATCGAATCCAATCGAAAATAATTGAATGGAATCCAATCGAATTGAATCGAAAAAAATCGAATCGAATGGAATCGAATCGAATCGAAAGGAATCGAATTAAATTGAATAGAATATAATGGAATAGAATAGGATAGAATAGAATCGAAAATAATCGAATCGAAAATAATCGAATTGAATCGAAAAGACTCAATCGAATTGAAAATAATCGAATCGAAAAGAATCGAATCAATTTAAATTGATAATCGAATCTAATCGAAAAGAATCTAATGGAAAAGAATCGAATCGAATAAAAAATAATCGAATCGACTCGAATCGAACTGAAAATTACGACTCAAATCGAAAATAATCGAATTGAAAGGAATCAAATCAAAAATAACCGAATCGAATCGAATCGAATTGAATAAATACTAATCGAATCGAATCGAACTAAAAATAATTGAATCGAATCGAATTGAAACGAATCGAATTGAAAAAAATTGAATCGGAATCCCTGGGTGGCGCAGTGGTTTGGCACCTGCCTTTGGCCCAGGGCGTGTTCCTGGATATCTGGGATCAAGTCCCACGTCAGGCTCCCGGTGCATGTGTCTCTGCCTCTCTCTCTCTCACTGTGTGCCTATCATAAATAAATAAAAGTTAAAAAAATAAAAAAATCGCATCGAATCAAATATAATCAATTCACATCGAATTGAATCGAAAATAATAGAATGGAATGGAATCGAAAATAATCTAATTGAATCAAAAATAATCGAATCGAATAGAAAATAATTGAATCGAAAAGAATGGAATCGATTCGAAAAGAATCGAATCTAATCGAAAAGAATCGAATCGAATCCGTTCGAATCAAATCGAATCGAAAAGAGTCGAATCGAGAATAAACGAATCGAATCAATTAATCAAATCGAATCGAAAATAATCGAATAGAATCGAATAGAATCAAATAAAAAATAATTGAAATGAATTGAATTGAAAATAATCGAATCGAATCAAATAGAATCGAAAATAATCGAATCGAAACGAATCGAATGGAAAATAATAAAATCTAATCGAATTGAAATGAAAATAATCGAATTGAATCAAATCGAATCGAAAGAATCGAATCGAATCGAATAAAAAATAATCGAATTGAATCGAATAAAAAATAATCGAATCTAATCGAAAAGAATCGAATAGAATCAAATCGAATCAAAAATAACTGAATCGAATCGAATCGAATTGAATAAATAATAATCAAATCAAATCGAAAATAATTGAATCGAATCGAATAGAATCGAAAGGAATCTAATTGAAAATCGAATCGAATCGAATATAATCGAATGCGAATCGAAAGTAATAGAAACAAATGGAAACGAAAATAATTGAATTGAATAAAAAATAATCGAATCAATTTGAAAATAATCGATGCGAAAATAATCAAATCGAAACGAAAAGAATCAAATCGAATCCATTCGAATCGAATCCAATCGAAAAGAATCGAATCCAATCGAAAAGAATCGAATCGAAAATAATCGAATCGAATCACAACGAATCGAATCGGGAATAAACAAATCGAATCAATTATTCAAATCGAATCGAATCGAAAATAATCGAATAGAATCGAATTTAATCAAATAAAAAATAATTCAAATGAATAAAAACGAATTGAAATAATCGAATCAAATCAAATTCAATCGAAAATAATCGAATCGAATCGAATGGAAAATAATCGAATCGAATCGAATTGAAATGAAAATAATCGAATCGAATCATATCGAATCGAAAAGAATCGCATCGAATCGAATAAAAAATAATTGAATCAAAAAAATCGAATCGAATCGAATCGAAAACAATTTAATAGAATCGAATCGAATAAAAAAATCGGTCGAAAAAAAATCGGTCGAATTGAATCGAATCAAAAATAACCAAATCGAATCGAAATGAATAAATAATAATCGATTCGAAACGAATTGAATCGAAAATAATTCAATCGAATCGAATCAAAACAAATCGAATTTAAAATAATCGAATCAAATCGAATCGAATATAATTGATTCTCATCGAATCGAATTGAAAATAATAGAATCAAATGGAATCGAAAATAATCGAATTGAATCGAAAATAATCGAATGGAATAGAAAATAATCTATTCGAAAAGAATCAAATCGATTCGAAAAGAATCGAATCGAATCGAAAAGAATCGAATCGAATCGAATCGAATCGAAAATAATCGAATCAACTTGAGAAGACTCGATCGAATCGAAAATAATCGAATCGAATAAAAAATAATCGAATCAAAAATAATCGAATCGATTTGAATCGAAAAGAATCGAATCGAATCGAAAATAATTGAATCGACTCGAATCGAATCGAAAATAATCGAATCGACTTGAATCGAATCGAAAATAATAAAATCACATCGAATAAAATAAAAAATAATCGAATCGAATCAAAACGAATATATAATAATCGAATCGAATCAAAAATAATTCAATCGAATCGAATCGAAATGTATCGAATAGAAAATAATCGAATCGAATCGAATAGAAAATAATTGATTAGCATCAAATCGAATTGAAAATAATACAATCAAATTGAATCGAAAGAATCAAATCGAATCGAAGAGAATCAAAGAGAATCGAAAAGAATCGAATCTAATCCATTCGAATCGAATAGAAAATAAATCGAATCAAATCGAATCGAATTGAAAATAATCAATCAAATCGAAAATAATGGAATCTAATGAATCGAATCGAATCGAAAATAAATGAATTGAATCAAAAATAATCGAATCTAATTGAAAATAATTGAAATGAATCAAATCGAATTGAAAATAATTGAATCGAATTGAATGGAAAATAATCGAATCTAATCGAATCGAATTGAACTGAAAATAATCGAATTGAATGGAATCAAAGCGAATCGAAAAGAATCGAATCGAATTGAATAGAAAATAATGGAATGGAATCGAATAGAATAGAATTGAATCGAAAATAATCGAAATGAAAATAATCAAATCGAATCAAAAATAATCGAATCGAATCGAAAATAATTGAATCGAAAAGAATTGAATCGATTCGAATTGAATATAATCTAATGGAATCGAAAAGAATCAAATCGAATAGAAAATAATCGAATCAAATCGAAAATAATCGAATCAAAAATAATCAAATTGAATCAAATCATATCGAAAAGAATCGCATAGAATCGAATTGAAAAGAATCGAAAAGAATCGAATCGAATAGATTAGAATCGAAAAGAAACGAATCAAAAACTATCGAATCGAAATGAAAAAAATCGAATCGAATCGAATCAAAAAATCGAATTGTATCGAATCGATTTGAAAAGAATAGAATAGAATCGAAAAAGATCGAATCAAATCTAATCGAATCGAAAGGAATCAAATCGATTTGAAAAGAATCTAATGAAACCAAATCGAAAAATTGAAACAAATCAAAGAATAATCGAATCGGAAAAAATCAAATCGAATCGAATAGAATCGAATCAAATCAAATCGAAAAGAATCGAATAGAATCGAAAAGAAACGAATTGAAAACTAATCGAAATGAAAATCGAATCGAATTGAATTGAAAAGAATCAAATTGATTCGAAAATAATCTAATCAAATGAAATCGAAAAGAATCGAAGCAAATCAAGTAAAGAATCGAATCAGAAAAAATCGAATCGAATCAAATGGAAAATAATCAAATCGAAAAGAATTGAATTGAATAGATTTGAATTGAATCGAATCGAATGAAAAGAATCGATTCGAATCGAAAAAATCGAATCGAATCGACACGAATCGAATCGAAAATAATCAAATAGATTCGAATCGAATCGAATCAAATAAAAAATAATCGAATCGAATCGAATCGACACGAACCGAATCGAAAATAATCGAATTGAAACGAATAGAATCGAAAATAATTGAATCGAAAATAATCAAATCAAATCGAATTGAAATTAATCGAATCGAAATTAATCAAATCGAATCGAAACGACTAGAAATGAATCGAATTGAATCGAAAAAATTTGAATCAAATAGAATCGAATCGAAAATAATCGAATTGAATGGAAACGAATTGAATCAAATCGCAAGGAATTGAAAAAAATGGAATCGAATCGATTCGAAAAGAAAGAAATGCGAATCAAAAAACTCAAATCGAAAAGAATTGAATCGAATCGAAAAAAATCGAATCGAATCGGACCGAATCAAAAGAATCGAATCGAATGGAAATGAAGAGAATCAAATCGAATCGAATCGAAAAGAATCGGATCGAATCGAATTGTATTGAAAAGAAAGGAATTCAAATCGAAAAGACTCAAATAGAAAGATTCGAATTGAATCGAATTGAAAAGAATCGAATCGAATAGAATCGAAAAGAAACGAATCGAAAAATATCGAATCGAAATGAAAAAAATTGAAACGATTCAAAACGAAAAAAATCGAATCAAATCGAATGAAGTACAATCAAATTGAATCCAATCGAAAAGAATTGAAACAAATCAAAGAAGAATCGAATCGTATTGAAAAAAATTGAATCAAATCGAATCGAATCGAAAATATTTGAATCGAATCAAATGGAATTGAAAAGAATCAAATCGAAATAGAATCAAAAAGAATAAAAAAGTATCGAATCGAATCAAATCGAAAAGAAACGAATCGACAACTATCAAATCGAAAAGGAAAAAATCGAATCGAATCAAATCGGAAAAATTGAACTGAATCCAATAGAATCTAAAAGGATAGAATTGAAACGAAAAAGATCGAATCGAATTGAATAGAAAATAATCGAATCGAATTGAATCGAGTCGAATCGAAAAGAATCGACTTGAATATAATCGATTCAAAAAGAATTGAATCGAATAGAATCGAAAAGAAACGAATCCAAAACTATCGAATCGAAATGAAAGAAATCGAATCGAGTCGGAAAAATAGAATCGAATCCAATAGAATCGAACAGGATAGAATCAAAAGGAAAAAGATCGAATCGAATCGAAAAGAATCGAATCGATTCGAAGAGAATCGAATCAAATCGAATCGAAAAGAATCGAAACAAATCAAATAAAGAAGAATCGAATCGAAAAAAATAGAATTGAATCGAAAAGAATTAAATCGAATTGAAAAGAATCGAATCGAATTGAATCGAAAAGAATCAAATTGAAAATAATCGAATCGAATCAAATCGAAAATAATCGAATCGAAAAGAATTGAATCGAATAGATTCGAATTGAATCGAATCGAATGAAAAGAATCGAATCAAATCGAAAATAATCGATTTGAATCAAATCGAATCGAAAATACTTGAATCGAATTGAATCAAAACGAATCGAATCGAATCGAAAATAATCGAATCAAAATCGAATCGAAAAGAATCGAATCGAAATTGAATCGAAAATATCGAATCAAAAAGAATCGAAAAGATCAAATTGAATAGAATCGAAAAGAAACGAAGCGAAAACTATCAAATCGAAACGAAAAAAATCGAATCGAATCAAATCGAAAAAATCGAGTCGAATTGAAAAGAATACAATCGAATCGAAAAAGATCGAAACAAATTGAATCGAAAAGAATCAAATCGAAATTGAATCGAAAATATCAAATCAAATCGAGTCGAAAAGAATCTAATTGAATAGAATCGAATAGAAACGAAGCAAAAACTATCGAATCGAAACGAAAAAAATCGGATCGAATCAAATCGAAAAAATCAAGTCGAATTGAAAAGAATACAATCAAATCGAAAAGAATCGAAACAAATCAAATAAAGAAGAATCGAATCGAAAAAAATCTAATCTAATCGAAAAAACTCGAATCGAATTGATACGAAAAGAATCGAATCAAAAAGAATCGAATCAAATCGAATCGAATCGAATTGAAAAGAATCGAATCAAAAAGAATCGACACGAATATAATCGATTCGAAAAGAATAGAATCGAATCAAAAAGAATCGTATCGAATCAAATTAGGTCGAAAAGAATCGAATTGAATCGAATCTGATCGAAAAGAATGGAATCGAATCAAATCAAATTAATAAATCAAATTGAACTGAATTGAAAAGGATCGAATTGAATCAAAAAGAATTGATTCGAAAAGAAACGAATAGAATCGATAGAATCGAATTGAATTGAATCGAATCAAATCGAATCGAACAAAATCAAATCGAATCGAATCGAAAATATTCGAAACGAATCGAATTGAAAAAATTGAATCAAATTGAATTGTATCAAAAAAGAATCGAATCGAATCGAAAATATTCAAATTGAATGCAATTGAAACGAAAAGAATCAAATCGCTTCAAATCGAAAAGAATTTAATCGAATCGAAAAAAATCGATTTGAATTGAATCGATTTGAATCAAAAAGAATCGAATCGAATCAAATAGAAAACAATCAAGTCGAATCGAATCAATCAAAAAGAATCGAATCGAAAACAATGGAATCGAATTGAATTGAATCGAAAAGAATCGAATCGAATAAAAAAATCGAATCGAATTGAATTGAATCAAAAGAATTGAATCGAATTGAAAAGAAATGAATCTAAAAAAAGAATCGAATTGATTGAATTAATCGAAAAGAATCGAATCGAATTAAAAAAATCGAATTTAATCGAATAGAAAAGAATCGAATCGAATCGAAAAGAAATGAATCGAATCAAAAAGAATCGAATCGATCTAATCAAAAAGAATCAAATCGAATCAAATCAAAAAGTATCGAATGTAATTGATATACATCGAATCGAATCGAATCAAAATCATCGAATCTAAATGAATCGAAAAGAATAAAATAGAATCGAAAAGCATCGAATAAATTTGAATCAAAAAGAATCGAATCGAATCCAAAAAAATCAAATCGAATCGAAAAAAATCAAATCGAATCGAATCATAACAGATCACATATAATCGAATCAAAAAGATCGAATCAATCGAATCGAAGAGAATTGAATCAAATTGAATCGAATCGAAAAAGTCGAATCGAAATGAACCGAAAGAATCGAATCAAATTTAATCGAATCGAACAGATTTGAAATGAATCGAATCGAAAATATTCGAATCGAATGAAATCAAATCGAAAAGAATCGAATCGATTTGAAAAAATCAAATTGAATCGAATCAGATCGAAGGAATCGAATTGAATCTAATCTGATCGAAAAGAATCGAATCGAATCAAAAAATCAAATCGAACCGAATTGAAAAGGATTGAATCGAATAGAAAAGAATTGTATCGAAAAGAAACAAATCGAATCGATAGAATCGAATTGAATCAAATCGAATTGAAAAGAATGGTATCGAATCAAATCGAAAAGAATTGAATCAAATCAAATCGAACAGAATCGAATCAAATAGAATAAAAATATTCGAATTGAATCGAATCGAATAAAAAAATTGAATTGAATTGAATCGTATCAAAAAGAATCAAATCAAATCGAAAATATTCGAATCGAATGGAATCGAAATGAAAAGAATCGAATCGCTTTAAATCGTAAAGAATTGAATTGAATCGAAAAGAATCAAATCGAATCGATTTGAATCAAAAAGAATCGAATCGAATTAAATCGAAAAGAATCGACTCGATTCGATTCGAATCAAAAAGAATCGAATCAAATCGAAAACAATCAAGTTGAATCGAATCATAAAGAATCGAATCGAATTGTAACAGATCACATCGAAGCGAATCAAAAAAATTGAATCGAAAAGAATCGAATCAAATTGAATCAAATTGAAAAATTCGAATGGAATTCAACCGAAAGAATCAAATCGAATTTAATTGAATTGAACAAAATTGAAATGAATCGATTCGAATCCAAAATATTCGATTCGAATGAAATCGAATCAAAAAGAATCGAATTGAATCGAAAAGATTTAAATAGAATCAAGAAGAATCAAATCGAATCAAAAAGATTTAAATCGAATCGAGGGATCCCTGGGTGGCGCAGCCGTTTGGCGCCTGCCTTTGACCCAGGGCGTGATCCTGGAGAGCCGGGATCGAATCCCACATCAGGCTCCCGGTGCATGGAGCCTGCTTCTCCCTCTGCCTATGTCTCTGCCTCTCTCTCTCTCTCTGTGACTATCATAAATAAGTTAAAATAAAAAAATAAAAATAAATCGAATTGAGAAGAATTGAATCGAATCAAAAAGAATTGAATCAAATAGTATCGAATCGAAAAGAATCGAGTCGAAAAGAAACGAATCGAATAAAAAACAATCGAATCAAATCGAAAAGAATCAAATCAAATTGAATCGAATTGAAAAATTCCAATCAAATCGATTAGAAAGAATCGAAAAGTATCGATTTGAATAAAAAAGAATCGAATTGAACTGAAAAGAATCGAATCGAATCGAATCAAAAAGAGTAAGACTCGTATTTAATTGAATGGAATTGACTCGAAAAGGATCGAATTGAATAGAAAATATTCGAATTGAAAAGAATCAAATCGCTTCGAATTGAAAAGAATCGAATAGAATCGAATCGAAAAGAAACTAAACGTTGAATTGAAAAGAATTGAATCCAATCGAGAAGAATCGAATAAAAAATAATCCAATTGAATCGAAAAGAATCGAATAGAATTGAATCGAATGGAATCGAAAATTCTCGAATCAAATCGAATCGAAAAGAATTGAAATGAATCGAATAGAATTGAAAAGAATCGAATCGAATCGAAAAGAATCAAATCGAATTGAAAAGAATCGAATTGAATCGAAAACAATCGAGTCGAATCGAATCGATTCGAATGAAAAAAATCGAATCGAATTGAATCGAATGGAAAAGAATTGAATTGAATAAAAAATTGAATCGAATAGAAAAGAATTGAATCGAATCAAGGAGAATCGAATCACATCGAATCCAAAAGAATCGAATTGAATTGAATACAACCGAATCGAAAATAATCGAATCGAATTAAATCTAATCGGAAAAATTGAATCAAATGGAACTGAATGGAATCGAAAAGAATCGAATCGAATCGATATGAAAAGAATCGAATAGAATCAAATCGAAAAGAATCGAATCAAAAAGAATTGAATCGAAACGAAAAAATCTAATAAAATCGAAAAGACTCGAATCGAATCCAATCGGAAAAAAACGAATCGAATCGAATCGAAAAGAATTGAATCGAATCGAAATGAATCGAAAAGAATCGAATCGAAAAGAATCGCAAAGAATCAAAACAAATTGAAAATAATCGAGTCCAATAGAAAACATTGAATCGAAACGAATGGAACCGAAAATAATAGAATCAAATTGAATCGAAAAGAATCGAATCGAAAAGAAATTAATCGAATCAAAAGAATCGAAATGAATCAAAAAGAACCAAATCGAATCAAAAAGAACCGAAACGAATCAAATCAAAAAGAATCAAATAGAAAAGAATAGAATAGAAAAGAATCGAGTCGAAAAGAATCGAGTCGAATCAAGTCAAATTGAATGGAAAAGATTCAAATCGATTCGAATTGAATCTAAAGCATTGAATTGAAACGAATTGAATTGAAAGAATCGAATTGAATCGAATAGAAAAGAATCAAAACATATCGAATTGAATAGAAAATATTCAAATCGAATCGAATCGAAAAGAATCAAATCGAATCGAAGAGAATCGAAACAAATCGAAAAGAAAGGAATTGAATTGAATCGAATCAAAAAGAATCAAATGGAATTGAATAGAAAGAATCGAATCAAATTGAATCGAATCGAATCAAATCAAATCAAATAAAAAAGAATCCAATTGAATCAAAAATATTTGAATCAAATCGAATCGAATCAAAAAGAATCGAATCGAATTGAATCGAAAAGAATCGAATCGAAAAAATAAGAATCGAATCGAATCGAATTGAAAAGTATTGAATCAAATCGAAAAGAATTGAAACTAATTGAAAAGAATGGAATCTAATTGAATCGACAAGAATCGAATGGAATCAAATAGAAAGAATCGGATCGAACTGAATCATACCAAATCGAATCGAAAGAATTGAATCAAATTCTTTGATTCTTTGATTCTTTCGATTCGATTCTTTTTGATTCAATTTGATCAATTGTATTATTTTCGTTTCTATTTGATTTGATTTGATTTGATTATTTTCGATTCGATTCGATTATTTTTGATTCGAATTGATCTCTTTTCAATTCCATTATTTTCGATTCAATTTGATTATTTTCGATTCAATTCGATTGTATTATTTTTGATTCGATCTGATTCTATTCGATTATTTTCAATTAGATTAGATTCGATTTGATGCGATTCCATTATTTTTAATTTGATTCTATTCTATTCGATTCGATTATTTTTGATTCGATTGGATTTGATTCGATTATATTCGGTTCAATTCGATTCGATTATTTTCGATTCGATTCGATTTTTTCGATTCGATTCGATTCATTTCGATTCTATTCTATTCGATTCCATTCGATTTGATTTTTTTCGATTGGATTCAATTCTTTCGATTCTATTCTTTAGGTTAGACTCAATTTGATTTGATTCTGTTCGATTCAATTCGATTCTTTTTGATTCGATTCGATTTTTTCGATTCGATTTGATTCTTTTTGATTCGGTTTCTTTCGATTCTTTTCGAATCGATTCGATTCTCTTTGATTTGATTTGATTCGATTCTTTTCCATTCGATTCGATTCTTTTTGATTCGATTTCTTTCGATTCTTTTCAATTCGATTCGATTTGATTTGATTCGATTCTTTTCGATTCGATTCTTTTCGATTCAATTCGATCATTTTCGATTCGATTCGATTCGATTATTTTAGATTCTATTCGATTCATTTCGATTCAATTCTATTTGATTCCTTTCGATTCAATTCGATTCTTTTCTATTTTCTTCGATTAGATTCATTTCGATTCGATTGCATTCGATTTTTTTTCGATTCGACTAGATTCTACTCGTTTTGATTCTTTTGATTCGATTCATTTCTATTCAATTATTTTCGATTCAATTCGATTCGATTCTTTTCGATTTGACTCTTCAATTCGATTAATTTGGATTCAATTCTTTTTGATTCGATTTGATTCGATTCAATTCGATACTTTTTGATTTGATTCTTTTCGATTCGATTCTTTTCGATTTGAGTCGATTCTTTTCGATACGATTCGATTCGATTCGATTCTTTTCTATTCGATTTGATTCTTTTCAATTCGATTCGATTCATGTGGGAATGAGAGTCACCAGGTCCAGGTGAGACCCAGGTGGGGACCACAGTCACCAGGTCCAGATTGAGGCCTAGGTGGGGGGCCCAGAGTCATCAGGGCCAGGTGAGCCCAAAGTGTGGAGCAAAGTTATCAGGTCCAGGTGAGTCCCAGGTGGGAACCAGTCACCTCGTCCAGGTGAGGCCCACAAGTGTAGTGCCTCCAAGCTCAATCCCTCGATTTCCTAGTAGTTCCTGTCTTAGACTGGTGCTACATACTAAGTTCCATACTAGCTAATAGAACCCTGCATCCAACGGCAACTTACATTCGAGAGTTGGGCTCACACGCAGTCCTTCACAGTTCCACACTGCCTGCAGAATGTCTTTCCAACGTCTTCACCAGAGACGCTTGTCAGAAGCTTGTGAGACGCAAGTGGAATAATGCAGGCCTGGAAGGTGTCTCCAGGTGGAGTAGAGTGGTATTCTTGGAACCTCCTGAGTTAGAATACTGCTGCGTTCTCAGGGCCAGAAGAATGCAGCTAGTTGAAAGCTGGCTTCTAGACATGCTTCCTTGTGAGAGTTGAGGTGAGGGCGAGACCCTCCCGCAACCTGACTGCCTGTAGACATAGGTCCTAACATCCTTATGTTAGGTGCTGGAAGAGGTTGTGAAAAGCATGTAGACGTTTCAGGCTTGTAGTCTCGTGTAACTGAGTTCAATACAGTGATTTCCAACAGCCTTGTTCAATTGAAGTGTAGCTAGGTTCTAACTCCCATAAAAGAGTGGCTAGCAGACATCTGCCTGCAAAGCATACACGCTTCTCAGAGTTGAGCTTATGGCCTGTACCTCCCACAATCTGACGGCCTGTACGGATCGCTTCCACAGCATTCCGTTCTATGCGGGACAGTAGCCAAGTGAGAACCAAGAGTCTGCATTGTCAATTTCATGACTACCGGACACCTGCCTCCAAGTGATGCACACTCTTTTGGATGAGCTTATGGCTTGTTCCTCCCACATGCTGACCGCCTGTACCTTTCACTTCAAAAGGACGTCGTTCGATACGGGACACAAGTTTTGTGAGAGGCAAGTGTCTCCCAGCCCAATCCAACGACTTCTGAGTAATTCCTCCCTCAGAAGGGAGCTATACTAACTTCCAAACCTGAGTACCTAGTTGAAAGCTGTCCCTCTGGGGAACTTCCTTCTGAAAGATGAGCTGACACGCCGTCCTTCGCAGTTCCACACTGCCTGCAGATGCAGTTACGAACATCCTCACTAGACATGTTTGTCAGAAGCTCATGGGACGCAAGGGGCAAGCTGCAGGCTCCAACGGTTGTGTCTCCAGGTGCAGTAGAGCTTTATTCATGGAACGACCTGACTTCCAATGCTGTAAAGTTTGGGTTAGGTTACGGGTTAGGGTTAGGGTTAGGGTTAGGGTCCTGTTTAAGCTTAGGGTTAGGGTTAGGGTTAGGGTTAGGGTTCAGGTTAGGTTAGGGGTAGGCTACGGGTTAGGGTTAGGGTTAGGTTATGGGTTAGGTTACGGGTTAGGTTACGGATTAGGGTATGGGTTAGTGTTAGGGTTAGGGTACGGGTTAGAGTTAGGGTTAGGTTTAGGGTATGGCTTAGGGTTCGGTTTAGGTTTATGGTTAGGGTTGGGGTACTGGTTAGGGTTAAAGTTAGGGTACTGTTTAGGGTTAGGGTTAGAGTTAGGGTTAGGTTACGGGTTAGGGTTAGGGATAGGGTAAGGGTTAAGGTTAGGATTAGGTTAGGTTTAGGGTTAGGATTAGGGATTGGGTTTCGTTAGGTTTAGGGTTGGGTAAGGTTAGGGTTAGGGTACAGGTTAGAGTTTGGGTTAGGGTATGGGTGAGGGATAGGGTAAGCGTTAGGGTACAGGTTAGGATTAGGGTATGGTTTAAGGTTAGGTTTAGGGTTAGGTTTAGGGTTAGGGTATGGGATAGGGTTAAGTTTAGGGTACTGTTCAGCGTTAGGGTTAGGGTTAAGTTCCAGGTTAGGGTTACGGTTAGGGTTAGAGTATGGATTAGGGTTAGAGTTAGAGTTCGGGTTATATTTAGGGTTAGGGTTAGGCTACCGGTTAGGGTTAGTGTTAGGGTTATGATTAGGGTTCTGTTTAGGCTTAGGTTTAGGGTACAGATTAGGATTAGGGTACAGGTTAGGGTTAGGGTTAGGGTACGGTTTAGAGATTGGTATGGATTATGGTATGAGTTAAGGTATGGGTTAGGGTACTGGTAACGGTTAGGGTTTGGGTTAGGGTTAGGTTTAGGGTTAGAGTTAGGGTACAGGATAGGGTTAGGTTTAGGGTTAGTGTTAGGGTTTGGGTTAGGGTACAGGTTAGGGTTAGGGTACTGTTTAGGGTTAGGGTTAGGTTTAGGTTACGGATTAGGGTTAGAGTTAGGGTAGGTTACGGTTAGGGTTAGTGTTAGGGTTAGGTTTCGGTTAGGGTTAGGGGTAGGGGTAGGGTTAGGTTTTAGGGTTAAGGTTAGGGTTAGGGTACTGTTTAGGGTTAGGTATAGTGTTAGGTTTAGTTTACGGCTTAGGGTTAAGGTTAGGGTTAGGTTATGGGTTAGGGTTAGGGTTCGGGTTAGGGTATGGGATACGTTTAGGGTTAGGGTTAGGGAATTGTTTAGGGTTGGGGTTAGGCTTAGGGTACGGGTTCAGGTTAGGGTTAGGGGTGGGGTATGGGTTTGTTTATGGGTTAGGGTACGGGTACGGTTACGGGTTAGTGTACGGGTTAGTGTTAGGGTTCGTGTTAGGGAACGGGATAGGATTAGGGTTTGGGTACGGGTTAGGGTACAGGTTAGGGTACAGGTTAGGTTACGGTTTAGGGTTAGGGTACAGGTTAGAGTTAGGGTTCAGGTTAGGGTTGGGGTTAGGGTTAGGTTTAGGGTAGGGTTAGGTTTAGGGTTATGGTACGGGTTATTGTACGCATTAGGGTTATGGTTAGGGTACGGCTTAGGGTTAGGTTTAGGGTTACGGTTAGGGTTAAGGTACACGTTAGGGTTAGGGTTAGGGTACTGTTTAGGATTAGGTTTAGTTTACGGGATAGGGTTAGGGTTAGGGTTAGTTTATGTGTTAGGGATAGGGTTTGGGTGAGGTTTAGGGTTAGTTTAGGGTTAGGGTTAGGTTTAGAGATAGGGTTAGGGTTATGATTAGTGTTAGGGTTAGTTTAGGGGTAGTTTTAGTGTGAGGGTACGGGTTATGATTAGGGTTAGGGTAGGGTACGGGTTAGGGTTAGGAGTTGGGGTTAGTGTTTGGGTTAGGGTTAGGGTTAGGGTTATGATTAAGGGTTAGGGTTAAGAGTTAGGGTTCGGGTTAGGGGTTAGGGGTTCGGTTAGGGGTTAGGGGTTAGGGTTAGGGTTTAGGGGTTAAGGTTAGGGTTAGGGTTACAGTTAGGGTTAGGAGTTAGGGTTAGGTTTTGGGTTAGGGTTAGGGTTAGGGTTAGGGTACGGCTTAGGGTTGGTTTAGGTTTAGGGTTAGGGTTAAGGTACATGTTAGGTTTAGGGTTAGTGTGCTGTTTAGGGTTAGGATTCGGGTTAGGTTTAGTTTATGGGTTAGGGTTATTCTTAGGGTTAGGGTTAGTTTACGTGTTAGGGATACGAATAGGGTGAGGGTTAGGGTTAGGTTAGGGTTAGGGGTAATGTTAAGTTTATAGATAGGGTTAGGGTTGTGATTAGAGTAGGGTTAGGTTTAGGGGTAGTTTTAGTGTACGGTTTATGGTTAGGGTTAGGGTAGGGTACAGTATAGGGTTAGGGTATGGGTTAGGGTTAGTTTTAGGTTTAGGATTAGGTACGGGTTAGGGTTAGTGTTAGGGTACTATTTAGGGTTAGTGTACGGGTTAGCGTTAGGGTTGGGGTTAGCGTAAGGGTTAGGGCACGGGTTAGGATTAGGTTACGTGTTAGGGTTAGGGTAGAGGATAGGGTTAGGATACGGGTTAGGGTTAGTGTACGGGTTAGGGTTGGGGTTAGGCTATGGTTTAGGGTTAGGGTACGGGTTAGGGTTAGGGTATGGCTTACGGTTAGGGTTCGGTTAGGGTTAGGGTAAGGGTTAGGGTTAGGTTTAGGATTAAGTGTTGAGGTTAAGGGTTACGGATAGCGTTAGGGGTCAGGGTTAGGGGTTAGGGTTAGGGTACAGGTTAGTGTTAGGGTGCGGGTAAGATTAGGGTTAAGGTACGGGTTAGGGTTAGTGTACGGATTAGGGTTAGTGTTAGGGTTAGGGTTAGGGTTAGGTTTAGGGTATGGGTTAGGGTTAGGGTACGGGTTAGGGTTAGGGTACGGGTTAGGGTTAGGGTACGGGTTAGGGTTAGGGTTAGGTTACAGGTTAGTGTATGGGTTAGGTTTCGGGTTAGGTTTCGTGTTAGGTTTAGGTTAAGGTTAGGGTTAGTGTTAGGGTTAGGTTTAGGGTTAGGGTTAGTGTTAGGGTTAGGGGTTAGGGTTAGGTTTAGATTTAGGGTTAGGGTTAGGGTACGGGTTACGGTTAGAGTACAGGTTACGGTTAGGGTTAGGGAACGGGTTAGGGTTAGGGTTAGGGTACTGGTTAGTGTACTGTTTAGGGTACTGGTTAGGGTTAGGGTACGGGTTAGGGTTAGGGTATGGTTTAGGATTATGGTTTGTGTAAGGGTTCGGGTAGGGTTACTGTCTGGGATAGGGTTAGGGTATGGGTTAGGGTTAGGGTTAGTGTTAGGGTTAGGTTTAGGGTACGGGTTAGAGTTAGGGTATAGGTTAGGATTAGGTTTAGGTTACGGGTGAGTGTTAGGGTTAGGGTACGGGTTAGTGTATGGGTTAGGTTTCATGTTAGGTTTAGGGTTAGGTTTAGAGTTAGGGGTTAGGGTTAGTGTTAGGGTTAGTGTTGGGGTTAGGGTTAGGGTTAGGCTTTAGTGTTAGGTTTAGGGTTAGGGTTAGGGTTAAGTGTTAGGTTTAAGGGTTAGGGATAGTGTTAGGGTTAGGGTTAGGGTTAGGGGTAGTGTTAGGGTTAAGGGTTAGTGTTAAGGGTTAGGGTTAGGGTTAGGGTTAGGGGTTAGGGGTTAGGTGTTAGGGTTAGTGTTAGTGTTAGGCTTAAAGTTAGGGCTTAATGTTAGGGTTAGGGGTTAGGGTTAGGGTTTGGTTTAGTGTTAGGATTAGGGTTAGGGTTTAGGGTTAGGGTTAAGGGTTAAGGTTAGGTTTAGGGTTAGTGGTTAGGGGTTCAGGTTAGGGGTAGGGGTAGGGGTTAAGGTTAGGGTTAGGGGTTAGGGTTAGGTTTTGGTTTTGGTTTAGGGTTAGGGTTATGGGTTAGGGTTTAGGGTTAGGGTTAGGTGTTAGGTTTAGGGTAGAGGTTAGGGTTATGGTTTTGGTTAGGTACGTGTTAGGGTTAGGGTTAGGATACGGGTTAGGGTACAGGTTAGGGTACAGGCTTAGGTTTAGGGTACGGGTTAGGGTACGGGTTAGGGTAAGGGTTAGGGTACGGGTTAGGGTTGGGGTACAGTTTAGTGTTAGGGTACCTGTTAGGGTTAGGGTACGGGTTAGGGTTAGGGTACGGCTTAAGTTTAGGGTTAGGGTTTAGTGTTTGGGTTAGGGTTAGGGTTTAGGTGTTAGGGTTAGGGTAAGTATTACGGTTAGGGTTAGGGTTAAGGGTTAGGGTTAAGGGTTAGGGTTAGGATAGGTTTAGTTTTAGGGGTTAGGGGTTAGGGTTAGGGATTTGATTCGATTTCTTTTCGATTCGATTCGATTTAATTCTTTTCGATTCGAATCAATTCGATTCAATTCTTTTCAATTCGATTCTTATAGATTCGATTCTTTTCGATTCTATAGATTCTTTTCTATTCGATTCAATTTGATTCGATTCTTTTCGATTCGATTCGAGTCTTCTTGATTAGATTCGTTTCGATTCGATTCTTTTCAGTTCGATTCGATTCAAATCTTTTTGATGCGATCAATTCAATTCTTTACGATTCGATTCTATTCTTTTCAATTCGACCTGATTTTTTTCGATTCGATTTGATTCTTTTCCATTCGATTTGATTCGATTCTATTCTTTTCGATTCGATTCTCTTCGATTCGATTCTATTCTTTTTGATTCGATTCGATTTTTCGATTCGATTTGATTCCTTTCGATTCGATTCCATTCGATTCAAATCTTTAGTTTTGATTCGATTCTATTCGATTCTTTTCGATTTGATTCGATTTTTTTCGATTGGATTCGATTCTTTTCTATTTGATTCAATTCGATTTGATTTGATTCAATTCTGTTCAATTCGATTCGATTCGATTTGATACTTTTCGATTCGATTCTTTTCAGTTCGATTCGATTCTTTTCGAGTTGATCGATTTTTTCAATTCATTTTGATTCAATTATTTTTGATTCGATGCGAATTGATTATTTTCGATTCGATTTGATTCGATTCGATTATTTTCGATTCGATGTGATTCGATTCGATTCTTTTCGATTGGATTATTTTCGATCGATCTGATTATTTTCGATTTGATTCGATTATTTTTGATTCAATTCGATTGGATTATTTTCAATTTGATTCAATGCGAATCAATTATTTTCGATTCAATTTGATTCGATGCAATTATTTTCGATTCAATTCAAATCAATTTGATTATTTTGATTTGATTGGATTGGATTCGATTATTTTCGATTCGATTCAATTATTTTTGATTCGATTCGATTCTTTTCTATTCGATTCGATTCTTTTCGATTCAATTTGGTTCGATTCGAATCGATTATTTTCGATTCAATTCGATTTGATTCGGTTCGATTATTTTCGATTCAATTCAATTATTTTTTATTCAATTCGATTCGATTCGATTACTTTCGATTTGATTTGATTCGATTCAATTCTTTTCGATTTGATTTGATTATTTTCTATTCAAATCAATTCGATTCTTTTCGATTGGATTATTTTCGATCAATTTGATTATTTTCGATTCGATTCGATTATTTTCAATTCAATTCGATTGGATTATTTTCGATTTGGTTTGATGCGAATCGATTATTTTTGATTCAATTCGATTCAATGCAATTATTTTCGATTCAATTCAAATCAATTTGATTATTTTTTATTCGATTTGATTGGATTCGATTCGATTATTTTCGATTCGATTCAATTATTTTTGATTCGATTCGATTCTTTTCTATTCAATTCTATTTTTTTCGATTCAATTTGGTTCGATTCGGTTCGATTATTTTCGATTCGATTCGATTATTTTCGATTCAAACCAATTCGATTCGATTATTTTTTATTCGATTCGATTTGATTATTTTCGATTCAATTCAATTCGATTATTTTCGATTCGATTCGATTCGATACGAGTCGATATTTCGATTTGATTCAATTCGATTATTTTCGATTCGATTTGGTTCAATTATTTTTTATTCAATTCGATTTGATTCGATTATTTTCGATTCGATTAGATTCTTTTCGATTCGATTTTATTGTTTTCATTTCCATTCTATTTGTTTTCGATTCGATTGATTCAATTCAATTATTTTCGATTCGATTCGATTCTCTTCATTTCTATTCTTTTCGATTCGAATAATTGAATCGAATCGAATTGAAAAGATTTGATTCTAATCGAATAGAAAAGATCGAATCAAATCAAATCGAAAAGAATCGAATCGAATCAAATCGAAAAGAATCGAATTGAATAAAAAAGAATCAAAACGAATTGAAAAAAATCGAATCGAATCGAAGTGAAAAGAATCAAATCGAATCAAATCGAAAAGAATCTAATCAAATCGATAAAAATCGAATTGAATTGAATTGAATCGAACAGAATCAAATCGAATGACATCGAAAAAGCGAATCGAAAAGAATCAATGCAGTTGAAAAGAATCGAATCGAATTGAATCAAATTGAAAAGAATCGAAACAAATCAAAAAGAATCGAAACAAATTGAAAAAGATTCGATTTGATTCGATTCGATTAATTTTGATTCAATTCGATTATTTTTGATTCGATTCGATTCTTTTGGATTCAATTATTTTAGATTCGATTTGTTTATTTTCGATCAATTCGATTATTTTCGATTCAATTTGATTAGATTATTTTCGATTTGATTAGATTCGATGATTCGATTAGATTATTATCGATTCGATTTGATTCAATTCTTTTCGATTCGATTCGATTATTTTCAATTCGATTCGGTTATTTTCGATTCAATTTGATTCGATTCTTTTTGATTCTATTTGATTCAATGCGAATCGATAATTTTTGATTCTAATCGATTCGATGATTCGATTCGATTATTATCGATTCGATTTGATTCAATTCTTTTCGATTCAATTCGATTCGATTCTTTTCGATTCGATCCGATTCTTTTCTATTCGATTTGATTTGATTCGATCCTTTTCGATTCGATTCGATTCTTTTCGATTTGATTTGATTCTTTCCTATTCAATACAATTCGATTCGATCCTTTTTGATTCTATTCGATTCTTTTCAATTCGATTCGATTCGATTCTTATATTCAATTCGATTCGATCTTTTTGATTTGATTCGATTCTCTTTGATTCGATTCGATTTGATTTTTTTCGTTTCCATTCGATAGTTTTCTATTCATTTTTTTTCTATTCTATTCGATTCGATTCTTTTCGATTCAATTCGAATCTTTCTATTTGAGTGTTTTTTATTTGAATTCCTTTCTTTTCGAATCGATTCGATTAGTTTCTTTTCGATTCGATTCAATTCGATTCTTTTTGATTCGATTGGATTCGATTCGATTATTTTAACTTCCATTCGATTAGATTCTTTTGGTTCGGTGCTATTCGATTCGATTTTTTCGATTTGATTCGATTCGATTCTTTTCGATTCAAGTCTCTTCGGTTCGAATTTCTTTCTTTTCGAATCGATTTGATTCAATTCTTTTCGATTTGATTCGATTCGATTCTTTTTTATTCCATTCGATTCTTTATGATTTGATCTGATTCTTTTCAATTCAATTCGATTTGATTCTTTTCGATTCGATTCAATTCTTTTCTATTCGATTTGACTCGATTCGATTCAATTCTTTTTTATTTCATTTGATTATTTTCTCTTCGATACAATTCAATTTGATCCTTTTTGATTCTATTTCATTCGATTCTTTTTTTTTTAAGATTTTATTTATTTATTCATGATAGTCACAGAGAGAGAGAGGCAGAGACACAGGCAGGGGGAGAAGCAGGCTCCATGCACCGGGAGCCCAACGTGGGATTCGATCCCGGGTCTCCAGGATCGCGCCCTGGGCCAAAGGCAGGCGCCAAACCGCTGCGCCACCCAGGGATCCCTCATTCGATTCTTATATTCGATTCGATTCGATCTTTTTCTTTTTGTTTTTTTTTAATGTTTTTTAAGATTCGATCTTTTTCAATTCGATTTGATTCTCTTCAATTCGATTCGATTCGATTTGATTTTTTCATTTCCATTTGATAGTTTTCTATTCGTTTCTTTTCGATTCGATTCGATTCTTTTCTATTCGATTCGATTCGAATCTTTCTATTCGAGTGTTTTTTATTTGAATTCCTTTCTTTTCAAATCGATTCGATTCAATTCTTTTCTATTCGATTCAATTCGATTCTTTTTGATTCATTTCGATTCGATTCGATTATTTTCACTTCCATTCGATTCGATTCTTTTGATTTGTTGCGATTCGATTCGATTTTTTTTATTCGATTCGATTCGATTCTTTTCAATTCGAGTATCTTCGATTCGAATTTCTTTCTTTTCGAATCGATTTGATTCCATTTTCGATTTGATTCGATTCGATTCTTTTCTATTCGATTCGATTCTTTTTGAGTCGATTCGATTCGAATCAATTCGGTTTTTTTAAATCGATTCGATTTTTTTTGATTCGACTCTTCGATTCGATTCTTTTGATTTGATCCTTTTCGATTCGATTCGATTCTTTTCGATTCAATTCGATTCGATTCTTTTGATTCGATCCTTTTCGATTCGATTCGATCCTTTTCGATTCAATTCGATTCGATTCTTTTCTATTCTTTTCAATTCGATTCGATTCGATTATTTTCAATTCGATTCAATTCGATTCGATTCATTTTTTTCGAATCGATTCGATTCTTTTCGATTCCAATCCTTTCGACTTGATTTATTTGGATTCAATTCTTTTCGATTCGATTAGGTTCTATTCTTTTCGATTCGATTCGATTCTTTTTGATTTGTTTCTTTTTGATTCTATTCGAATCTTTTCGATTCGATTAGATCCTTTTTGATTTCTTTCGATTTTTTCCATTCGATTCTTTTTATTTGATTTGTTTCGATTATTTTCAATTCGATTCGATTCGATTTTTGTCAATTCGATTTGATTCTTTTTGATTCATTTTGAATCGATTCGATCCTTTTCGATTCGATTCGATTTTTTTCAATTTGATATGATTTTTTTCGTTTCGATATGGTAGTTTTTGATTCGTTTCTTTTCAATTCCATTCGATTTGATTCTTTTTGTTTGGATTTGATTTGATTCGAATCTTTCTATTCGAGTGTTTTGTGATTCGAATTCCTTTCTTTTAGAATTGATTCTATTCGATTCTTTTCGATTCGATTCGATTCTTTTTGATTCAAATCTACTCGATTTGAATCTATTCGATTAGATTCTTTTCTTTTTTTTTAATTTTTATTTATTTACTTATGATAGTCACACAGAGAGAGAGAGGCAGAGACACAGGCAGAGGGAGAAGCAGGCTCCATGCACCGGGAGCCTGATATGGGATTCGATCCCGGGTCTCCAGGATCGCACCCTGGGCCAAAGGCAGGCGCCAAACCGCTGCGCCACCCAGGGATCCCGGATTAGATTCTTTTCAATGCGATTCTTTTCGATTTGATTAGATTCAGTTCTTTTCTATTTGATTCGATTCTTTTCAATTCGATTCTATTCTTTTCAGTTCTATTCGATTTTTTTGATTCAATTCAATTCTTTTCGATTTGATTCGATTCTTTTCGATTCCATTCTTTTCCATTAAATACTTTTCGATTCGATTCGATTCTTTTCCATTCGATTTGATATTTTCGATTCGATTCTTTTTTATTAGATTTTTTTGATTCGTTTAGATTCGATTCGATTATTTTCACTTCCATTCGATTCGATTCTTTTGATTTGGTGCGAATCGATTCGATTTTTTTCGGTTCGATTCGATTCTTTTTGATTCGAGTCTCTTCTATTCGAATTTCTTTCTTTTCGAATCGATTTGATTTGAATCTTTTCGATTTGATTCGATTCGATTCGATTCTTTTCGATTCAATTCGATTCGATTCGATTTGATTCTTTTCTATTCCATTTGATTTGATTCGATATTTTTCGATTCGATTCGATTCTTTTCTATTTGATTTGATTCTTTTCTATTCGATACAATTCGATTCGATCCTTTTCGATTCGATTCGATTCTTTTGGATTCGATTCGATTCGATTCTTATATTTGATTCGATTTGATCTTTTTCGATTCGATTCGATTCTCTTCGATTCGAATCGATTCGATTCGATTTTTTTCGTTTCCATTCAATAGTTTTCTATTCGTTTCTTTTCTATTCGATTCAATTCTTTTCAATTCGATTCGATTCGAATCTTTCTATTCGAATATTTTTTATTTGAATTCCTTTCTTTTAAAATCGATTCGATTCGATTCTTTTTCATTCTATTTGATTCGATTCGATTATTTTCACTTCCATTCGGTTCGATTCTTTTGATTCGGTGCGATTCGATTCGACTTTTTTCGATTCGATTCGATTCAATTCTTTTCGATTCGAGTCTCTTCGATTTGAATTTCTTCCTTTCAAATCAATTTGATTCGATACTTTTTGTTTCGATTCGATTCTTTTCGATTCGAATCGATTATTTTTTATTCGATTCGATACTTTTCGATTCGATTCGATTCGATTCTTTTTAATTCTATTCGATTCGATTCGATTATTTTCACTTCCATTCGATTCGATTCTTTTGATTCGGTGCGATTTGATTCGATTTTTTTTATTCAATTTGATTCGATTCTTTTTGATTCGAGTCTCTTTGATTTGAATTTCTTTCTTTTCGAATCGATTTGATTCCATTCTTTTCGATTTGATTCGATTCGATTCTTTTTGAGTCGCTTCGATTCGAATCAATTCGGTTTTTTCAAATCGATTCGATTTTTTTCGATTCGACTCTTCGATTCGATTCTTTTCGATTCGATTCAATTCTTTTGACTCTATCCTTTTCGATTCGATTCGATTCTTTTCGATTCGATTCAATTCTTTTGATTCGATCCTTTTCGATTCAATTCGATTCTTTTTGGTTCAATTCGATTCAATTCTTTTCGATTCGATTAGATTCTTTTCTATTCTTTTCAATTCGATTCGATTCGATTATATTCGATTCGATTCAATTCGATTCATTTTTTTCGAATCGATTCAATTCTTTTAGATTCCACTCCTTTCAACTCGATTTATTTTGATTCGAATCTTTTCGATTCAATTAGATTCTATTCTTTTCGATTCGATTCGATTCTTTTTGATTCGTTTCTTTTTGATTCTATTCGAATCTTTTCGATTCGATTAGATTCTTTTCAATTCAATTCGATTTGATTCGAAACTCTTCGATTCAATTGTTTTTGATTCGATTCAATTCGATTGTTTTCGATTCGATTCAATTCTTTTCGATTTGATTCGATTCTTTTTGATTCCTTTTGATTTTTTCAATTCGATTCTTTTTTATTTGATTTGTTTCGATGCTTTTCTAATCGATTCGATTCAATTCTTTTCAATTCGATTCGATTCGATTTGATTCATTTCAAATCGATTCGATTCGATTTTTTCAATTCGATTTTTTTCATTTCGATATGATAGTATTCGATTCGTTTCTTTTCGATTCTATTCGATCAGATTCTTTTTGTTTCAGTTAGATTTGATTCGAATCTTTCGATTCGAGTCTTTTCGATTCGAAATCCTTTCTTTTAGAATTGATTCGATTTGATTCTTTTCGATTTGATTCGATTCGATTCGATTCTTTTCACTTCCATTTGATTTGATTCTTATGATTCGGTGCGTTTTGATTCTATTTTTTTCGATTCGATTCTTTTCCATTTGATTCAATTCAGTTTTTTTGATTCGATTCGATTTGATTCGATTCTTTCCGGTTCGATTCGTTTCTTTTCAATTCAATTTGATTCGATTCTTTTTTTTCAATTTGATTTGATACGATTCTTTTCAAATCGATTCTTTTCTATTCAATTCTTTTCACTTCCATTCGATTCGATTCTTTTGATTCGGTGCAGTTCGATTCAATTTTTTCCGATTCAATTATTTTCGATTCAAGTCTTTTCAATTCGAATTGCTTTCTTTTCGAATCGATTTGATTCGATTCTATTCTTTTTGATTCCATTCGAATCGATTTTTTCAATTCGATTCTTTTAGATTCGATTCAATTTGATTTTTTTCGATTTGATTCGATTCTCTTCGATTCAATTCGATTCTTTTTGATTCGATTCAATTCGATTTGAATCTATTCGATTAGATTCTTTTCGATTTGATTCGATTCGGTTCTTTTCTATTCGATTCGATTCTTTTCAATTCGATTCTATTCTTTTCGGTTCAATTCGATTTTTTTGATTCAATTCGATTCTTTTCGATTCGATTTCGATTCTTTTCGATTCGATTCGATTCGATTCTTTTCCATTCATGACTTCGATTTGATTCGATTCTTTTCCATTCGATTCAATATTTTCGATTTGATTCGATTCTTTTTATTAGATTTTTTATTCTTTTCGATTCGATTCGATTCTTTTCGATTTGATTTGATTCTTTTCTATTCGATAATATTCGATTCGATTCTTTTCGATTCGATTCGAATCTTATGATTCGAGTCTTTTTTATTCGAATTCCTTTCTTTTCCAAAAGATTCGATTCGATTCGATTCTTTTCAATTCGATTCGATTCTTTTCGATTCGATTGGATTTTTTTCGATGCGATTCGATTCAATTCGATTTTTTCGATGAGATTAGTTTTCGATTCGTTTCTTTTCGATTTGATTCGATTCGATTCGAATCTTTCTATTCGATTCTTTTCGATTCAATTCAACTCTTTTTGATTCGATTTGATTCGATTCTTTTCGATTCGATGCAATTCTTTAAACTTCCATTCGATTCGATTCTTTTGATTCCGTGCGATTCGATTCGATTTTTTTCTAATAGATTCGATTCTTTTCGATTTGAGTCTTTTCGATTCGAATTCCTTTCTTTTCGAATCGATTTGATTCGATTCGATTCTTTTCTATTCGATTCAATATGATCTTTTCAATTCGATTCGATTCGTTTCGATTCTTTCAGATTAGATTTGACTCGCTTTTTTCAATTCGATTCGATACTTTTCAATTCAATTCGATTCGATTCTTTTTTATTCGATTCCATTCTTTTCGATTCAATTCGATTTGAATCTATTCGATAAGATTCCTTTCAATTCGATTCTTTTCGATTTGATTCTATTCAGTTCTTTTCGATTCGATTCGATTCTTTTTGTTTTGATTCGATTCGATTCTTTTCGATTCGAATCGATTCGATTCGATACTTTTCGATTTGATTCGATACTTTTTTATTTGATTTTTTTGATTCGATTCGATTCGATTTCGATTCGATTTGATTCTTTTATATTCGATTTGATTCGATTCGATCCTTCTCGATTCGATTCAATTCTTTTCGATTCGATTCGATTTGAATCCATTGTATTCGGTTCTTTAAAATTCGATTCTTTTCTACTTGATTCGATTCAGTTCTTTTCGATTCTTTTCGACTTGATTCTTTTCTATTTGATTCTTTTCTTTTTTTTTATTTATTATTTATGATAGTCACAGAGAGAGAGAGAGAGAGGCAGAGACATAGGCAGAGGGAGAAGCAGGCTCCATGCACCAGGAGCCCGACGTGGGATTCGATCCCGGGTCTCCAGGATCGCGCCCTGGGCCAAAGGCAGGCGCCAAACCGCTGCGCCACCCAGGGATCCCTATTTGATTCTTTTCAATTCGATTCTTTTCCATTCGATTCGATTCTATTTGTATCTATTCTCTTCGATTCCTTTCAATTCGATTCTTTTCAATTTGTTTCGATTCAGTTCTTTTTGATTCGATTTGATTTGATTATTTTCGATTTGATTTCTTTCTGATTCGATTCGATTCTTTTCGATTCAATTCGATTCGATTCTTTTCTATGAATTTGATTCGATTCGATTCTTTTTGATTCGATTTGAGTCTATTCTTTTCGATTCGAATCGATACTTTTCTATTCTTTTCGATTCGATTTGATTACGTTTTATTCAATTCTATTCGATTCGTTTGTTTTTTGAATCGATTCGAGTCTCTTTGATTCGATTCTTCAATTCGATTCATTTGGATTTGATTCTTTGCGATTCGATTCAATTCGTTTCTTTTTGATTCGATTCTTTTCGATTCGATTCGATTCGATTCGTTTTTTCGAATCGATTCGATTCTTTTAGATTCGAATCTTTTCAATTCGATTCATTTGGATTCGATAATTTTCGATTCGATTCTTTTCTATTTGATTTGATTCTTTTCGATTTGATATGATTCTTTTCGATTCAATTCGATTCGATTCTTTTCGATTCGAACCGATTCATTTCTATTCGATTTGATTCGATTCGATCCTTTTCGATTCGATTCGATTCTTTTTTATTAGATTTTTTCGATTCTTTTCGATTTGATTTGATTCATTCTTTTCGATTTGATTTGATTCTTTTCTATTCGATACGATTCGATTCGATCCTTTTCTATTTGACTCGATTCTTTTTGATTCGATTCGATTTTTTTTGTTTTGATTCAATAGTTTTTGATTCGTTTCTTTTTTATTCGATTCGATTCGAATCATATGATTCGAGTCTTTTTGATTCGAATTCCTTTCTTTACCAAACGATTCGTTTCGATTCGATTCTTTTCGATTCAATTCGATTCTTTTCAGTTTGATTTATTTTCTATTCGATACAATTCGATTCGATCCTTTTCGATACGATTCGATTCTTTTCAATTCGATTCGATTCGATTCTTATATTCGATTCAATTTGATCTTTTTCGATTCGATTCGATTCTCTTCGATTCGATTCGATTCGATTTTTTCGTTTCCATTCACTTGTTTTCTATTCGTTTCTTTTCTATTCGATTCGATTCTTTTCTATTCGATTCAATTCGAATCTTCCTATTCGTGTGTTTTTTATTTGAATTCCTTTCTTTTCTTTTCTATTCGATTCGATTCTTTTCGATTTGATTTGATTCTTTTTGATTCGATTCGATTCGACTATTTTAACTTCCATTCAATTCTATTCTTTTGATTTGGTGTGATTCGATTTGATTTTTTCGATTCGATTCGATTCTTTTCGATTTGAGTCTCTTCGATTCGAATTTCTTTCTTTTCGAATCGATTTGATTACATTCTTTTCGATTTGATTTGATTCGATTCGATTATTTTCGATTTGATTTGATTCTTTTCGATTTGATTCTTTTCGATTCAAATCGATTCCATTCTTTTCGATTCGATTTGATTCTTTTCTATGCGATTTGATTCGATCGTTTTCGATTCGATTCGATTCGATTCTTTTTGAGTCAATTCCATTCGATTCGATTCGATTATTTTCACTTCCATTTGATTCGATTCTTTTGATTCAGTGCGATTTGATTCGATTTTTTTCGATTTGATTCGATTCGATTCGATTTTTTTCGATTCGAGTCTCTTCGATTCGAATTTCTTTCCTTTCGAATCGATTTGATTCGATTCTTTTTGATTTGATTTGATTCAATACTATTCTTTTCAATTCGATTCGATTCTTTTTGATTCGATTCGATTCTTTTCGAGTTGATTCGATTCGAATCAATTCGGTTTTTTCAAATCGATTCGATTCTTTTCGATTAGACTCTTCAATTCTTTTCGATTCGATTCAATTCGATTCTTTTCAATTCGATTTGATTCTTTCCGATTCCATTCGATTCAATTCTATTCGATTCGATCCAATTCTTGTCTATTCGATTTGATTCAATTCGATCCTTTTTGACTCGATTCGATTCTTGTCAATTTGATTTGATTCCTTTCTATTCGATACAATTCGATTCGATCCTTTTGATTCGATTCTATTCTTTTCGATTCGATTCGATTAGATTCTTATATTCGATTCGATTCGATTTTTTTGTTTCCATTCGATAGTTTTCTATTCGTTTCTATTTGATTTGATTCGATTCGATTCTTTTCGATTCGATTCAATTCGATTCGAATCTTTTTATTCGAGTGTTTTTTATTTGAATCATTTCTTTCTGAAGCGATTCGATTCGATTCAATTCGATTCGATTCTTTTCGATTGGATTTGATTCTTTTCATTTCTATTCTATTCGATTCATTTCGATTCGATTCGATTCTTTTGTATTCTTTTCAATTCGATTCGATTCGATTATTTTCGATTCGATTTGGTTCAGTTTGATTCGTTTTTTTCGAATCGTTTCGATTCTTTTCGATTCCAGTCCTTTCGACTCGATTTATTTGGATTCGATTCTTTTCGTTTCGATTAGATTCTATTCTTTTCAATTCGATTCGATTCGATTCTTTTTGATTTGTTTCGTTTCGATTCTATTTGAATCTTTTCGATTCGGTTAGATTCTTTTCGATTCAATTTGATTCGATTTGAAACTCTGCGATTCAATTCTTTTTGATTCGATTCGATTCATTTTGATTGTTTTCGATTAGATTTAATTCAATTATTTTCAATTCGATGCGATTCCTTTCGATTCCTTTCGATTTTTTTCTATTCTATTCTTTTCTTATTTGTTTTGGTTATTTTCGTTTCGATTCGATTCTTTTTGATTCGATTCTTTTTATTCATTTTGAATCGATTTGATCCTTTTCAATTCGATTCGATACAATTTTTTTCGTTTCGATGATAATTTTCAATTCGTTTCTTTTCAATTCTATTCTATTCGATTCTTTTTGTTTCGATTAAATTCTTTACACTTCTTGTTGATTCGATTTTTTGATTCGGTGTGATTCAATTTTTTCGATTTGATTCGATTCGATTATTTTCGATTCGAGTCTCTTCGATTCGAACTTTCTTTTCGAATCGATTTGATTCGATTTGATTCTTTTCGATTTGATTCGATTTCGATTTGATTCGATTCTTTTCGATTCGATTCGATTCTTTTCGATTTGATTTGATTCTTTTCGATTCAATTCGATTCGATTCTTTTTGATTCGATTCGATTCTTTTCTATTCAATTTGATTCAATTCTATTCTTTTTGATTCGGTTCAATTCTTTTCGATTTTATTTGATTCTTTTCTATTCAATACAATTCGATTCGATCCTTTTCGATTCGATTCAATTCTTTTCGATTCGATTCGATTCTTATATTCAATTCGATTCGATCTTTTTCGATTCGATTCTCTTCGATTTGATTCGATTCAATTTTTTTTCATTTCCATTCAATAGTTTTCTATTCGTTTCTTTTCTTTTCTATTCTATTCTATTCTTTTCGATTTGATTCAATTCGATTCAAATCTTTCTATTCGAATGTTTTTGATTTGAATTCCTTTCTTTTCGAATCGATTCGATTCGATACTTTTTTATTCGATTCGATTCTTTTTTATTCGATTTGATTGATTTGATTATTTTCACTTCCATTCAATTAGATTCTTTTGATTCGGTGCAATTCGATTCGATTTTTTTCGATTCGATTCTTTTCGATTCGAGTCTTTTCTATTCAAATGTCTTTCTTTTCAAATCGATTTGATTCTATTCTTTTCTATTTGATTCGATTCTTTTTGATTCAATTCGATTCGATTCTTTTCAAGTCTCTTCGATTCGGATTTTCGAATCGATTCAATTCTTTTCTATTCGACTCTTCGATTCGATTATTTTGGATTCATTTCTTTTCTATTCGATTTGATTCGATTCGATACGATTTAATCCGATCCGATTCTTTTCGATTCGATTCGGTTCTTTTCTATTCTTTTCTATTCGATTTGATTCGATTATTTTCGATTTGATTCAATTCAATTTGTTTTTTTCTTAATGATTCGGTTCTTTTCGATTCCACTCCTTTCGACTCGATTCATTTGGATTCGATTCTTTTCAATTTGATTCGATTCGATTCGATTCGATTTGATTCTTTTTAATACGTTAATTTTTTATTCCATTCGAATCTTTTTGGTTCGATCAGATTCTTTTCGATTCAATTCGATTCGATTCGAAACTCTTCGATTCAATTCTTTTCGATTGGATTCGATTGGATTGTTTTCGATTCGATTTGATTCAATTCTATTCAATTCTATTCGATTCTTTTCAATTCGATTCGATTTTTTTCTATTCGATTCTATTTTATTTGATTTGTTTCGATTATTTTCAATTTGATTTGATTCGATTCTTTTCGATTCGATTCGATTCTTTTTGATTCGTTTCGAATTGATTCGATCCATTTCGATTCGATTCGTTTCGATTTTTTTGATTCGATACAATTTTTTTCTTTATGATATGATATTTTTGGATTAGTTTCTTTTCGATTCTATTTGATTCGATTCTTTTTGTTTCGATACGATTTGATTCGAATCTTTCGATTCGAGTCTTTTCGATTTGAATTCCTTTCTTTTAGAATCGATTCGATTCAATTCTTTTTGATTCGATTCAATTCGATTCGGTTTTTTTGAAACTATTCGATTCTTTTCGATTCCACTCTTTTCGATTAGATTCATTTGGATCCGATTCTTTTCGATTCGATTAGATTCAGTTCTTTTTGATTCGTTTCTTTTTGATTCCATTCGAATCTTTTCAGTTCGATTAGTTTATTTTCGATTCAATTCGATTCGATTCGAAACCCTTCGATTGAATTCTTTTCGATTCGATTCTTTTTGATTCAATTCGATTCGATTAGCTTCTTTTCGATTCGATTCGATTCATTTCTTTTCGATTCAATTTTTTTTCTATTCGATTCTTTTTTATTTGATTTGATTCAATTATTTTTTATTCGATTCGATTCTTTTCAATTCGATGTGATTCGATATATTTAGATTCGATTCGATTCGATTTTTTTCATTTCGATACAATAGTTTCGGTTTCGTTCTTTTCTATTCTATTTGATGCGATTCTTTTTGTTTCGATTCGATATACATGTGGAAGTGCCAGGCCTGTACTCACGATTATCTGAGTTGAATATAGCGATTTCAAATGGCCTTCTTCAAAGAGTGTAGCTAGTTTCTAACTCCCATGTACGAGTGGGTAGCAGACATCTGCCTCCCATGCATACACACTTTTGAGACTTGAGCTTATGGCCTGTACCTCCCACATCCCGCCTGCAGTTACTCTTCGCTGCTAACAGGCCTAGGCTCGAGGCGTGACTGAAGTGTTGTGAGAGGTACGTGGAAAGTCCCGGCACACTAGACTAGTGCCTCCAGGCTCAAACCTGCGATTTCCTAGTAATTCCTGTCTTAGACAGGTGCTACATACTGAGTTCCGTATGTGAGAAGCTAGCTGAACCCCGAGTCCAAAAGCTTCTCTCTTCTGAGAGTTGAGCTAACACCCAGTCCCTCACAGTTCCACACTGCCTGCAGAAAGAGTTTTGAACATCTTCACCAGAGACATTTGTCAGAAGCTTGTGAGACGCAAGTGGAATAATGCAGGCCTGGAAGGTGTCTCCAGGTGCAGTAGAGTGGTATTCTTCGAACCTCCTGAGTTAGAAAACTGCTAAGGTCTCACGGCCATTAGAACGCAGCTAATTGAAAGCTGGCTTCTAGCCATGGTCTCTTGTGAGAGGTGAGCTCAGGGCAGGACCCTCCCGCATCTTGCCTGCCCATCGTCATAGCTGCTAACATCCTTACATGAAGTGCTGGAAGAGATTGGAGAAATGCGAGTGGAAGTGTCAGGACTCTACTCACGTGTATCTGAGTTCAATACAGCGATTGCCAACGTCCTTGTTCAATTAGAGTGTAGCTCGGGTATACCTTGCCTCGATAAGTGTCTAGCAGACATCGGCCTTCAAAGCATACACACTTCTGAGAGTTGAGCTTATGGCCTGTATCTCCCCCATCCTGACTGCCTGTACGATCTGCTTCCACAGCATTTCGTTGTATGCGGGAGAGTAGCGGAGTCAGAACCAACTGTCTGCCTTGTCAATTCCGCGACTAGCAGACAGCTGCCTCCAAGGCATGCACTCTCCTTTGGATTGAGCTTAGGACTTAAACCTCCCACATGCTGACTGCCTGTATGCTTCGCTTCCAAAGGATATCATTAGATATGGGACGGACGTTTTGCGAGAGGCAAATGTGTCTTAGTTCAATCCAGCAACTTCTGAGTAGTTCCTCCCTAAGATGGGAGCGACATACTAACTTCCAAACCTGATTACCTAGCTGAAAGCTCTCTCTCTGGGGAACTTCCCTTTCAGAGATGAGCTGAAACGTGGTCCTTCCCACTTCCACACTGCCTGCAGATACAGTTATGAACATCCTCACTAGGCATGTTTTCAGAAGCTCATGGGACACAAGGGGCAAACTGCAGGCTTCAAGGTTGTGTGTCCGGGTCCGGTAAAGCGGAATTCATGGAACATCCTGAATTACAATACTACCACGTTCTCATGGTCATCAGAAAGCAGTTAGTAGAAAGCTGGCTTCGAGGCATGCCTCCTTTTGAAGCTGAGCTCAGGGCAGGACCCTCCGACATCCTGCCTGCCCGTAGTCGTAGCTGCTAACATCCTTATGTTAGGTGCTGGGAGAGGTTGGAGAAATGCAAGTGGAAGTGTCAGGACTGCACTCACGTGTATCTGAGTTCAATACAGCGATTGCCAACGTCCTTGTTCAATTAGAGTGTAGCTCGGGTATACCTCGCCTCGATAAGTGTCTAGCAGACATTGGCCTGCAAAGCATACACACTTCTGAGAGTTGAGCTTGTGGCCTGTACCTCCGCCATCCTGACTGCCTGTACGTTCCTCTTCCACAGCATTTCATTGTATGCAGGACAGTACGGGAGTGAAAACCAAGTGTCTGCCTAGGCAATTTCAGGCCTAGCGGACAGCTGGCTCCAAGGCATGCACACTCATTTGGATTGAGCTTATGGCTTGTACCTCCCACATGCGGACCACCTGTACGCTTCACCTTAAAAGGATTTCGTTCGATACAGGACGCAAGTTTTGCAAGAGGCAAGTGTCTCTTAGTTCTATCCAGTGACTTCCCTGGAATTCCTCCCTCAGATGGGAGCCACATACTAACTTCCAAACCTGAGTACCTAGCTGAAAGCTCTCTCTCTGGGGAAATTCCTTCTGCGAGATTAGCTGACACGCGGTCCTTCCCAGTTCCACACTGCCTGCAGATGCAGTTACAAACATCCTTACTAGACATGTTTGTCAGAAGCTCATGGGACGCAAGGGCCAGCTGCAGGCTTCAATGGTTGTGTCTCCAGGTGCAGTAGAGCGGTATTCAAGGAACGTCCCACCTTACAATGCTGCTACATTCTCACGGCCATCAGAACGAGCTAGTAGAAAGCTGGCTTCTAGGCCTGCTTCCTTCTGAGAGCTGAGCTCAGGGCAGGACCCTCCCGCATCCTGCCTGCCCATAGTTGTAACTGCTAATATCCTTATGTTAGGTGCTGGGAGAGAGCGGCGAAATGCATGTGGAAGTGTCAGGCCTGTACTCCCGATTATGTGAGTTGAATACAGCGATTTTAAATGGCCTTCTTCAAACAGTGTAGCTACTTTCTAACTCTCATGTACGAATGGGTAGCACACATCTGCAATTTCGGGCCTAGCCGACAGCTGCCTCCAAGGCATGCACACTCCTTTGGATTGAGCTTATGGCTTGTCAGCCCACATGCTGACCGCCTGTACGTTTCACTTACAAAGGATTTCATTCGATACGGGACGCAAGTTTAGCGAGAGGCAAATGTGTCTTAGTTCAATCCAGCAACTTCTGCAGAATTCCTCCCTCAGATGGGAGCTACATACTAACTTCCAAACCTGAGTACCTAGCTGAAAGCTCTCTCTCTGGGGAACTTCCCTCTCAGAGATGACCTGAAACGTGGTCCTTCCCAGTTCCACACTGCCTGCAGATACAGTTACAAACATCTTCACTAGACATGTTTGTCAGAAGCTAATGGGACACAAAGGGCAAGCTGCAGACTTCAAGGTTGTGTCTCCAGGTGCAGTAAAGCGGTATTCATGGAACATCCTGAATTCAATGCTGTCACATTCTCATGGCCATCAGAACGCAGTTATTAGAAAGCTGGCTTCGAGACATGCCTCCTTTTGAAAGCTGAGCTCAGGGCAGGAACCTCCCACATTCTGACTGCCCGTAGTCGTAGCTGCTAACATCCTTATTTTAGGTTGGGAGAGGTTGGAGAAATGCAAGTGGAAGTGTCAGGACTGTACTTACGTGAATCTGAGTTCAATACAGCGATTGCCAACGTCCTTGTTTAATTAGAGTGTAGCTCGGGTATACCTCGCCTCGAAAAGTGTCTAGCAGACATCAGCCTGCAAAGCATACACACTTCTGAGAGTTGAATTTATGCCTTGTACTTCGCACATGCTGACTGCAGGTACACTTCGCTCCTATCAGGCCTAGGCTCGATGCGTGACAGAAGTTTTGTCAGAGGTTAGTGGAAGGTGCCGGCCCACACGACTAGTGTCTCCAAGCCCAATCCAGAGATATGTGAGGACCTGCTCTCTTAGATTGGTTCTACTTACTAAGTTCCATACATGAGAAGCTAGTGGAACACAGTGTCCAAAGGGTACTTTCTTCTGAGACTTGAGCTCACCTCCAGTCCCTCACAGTTCCACTCGGCCTTCAGATGGAATTTCGAACATCCTCACTAGACATGTTTGTCAGAAGCTCATAGGACACAAGGAGCTAGCTGCAGGCTTCAATGCTTGTCTCTCAAGGTGAAGTAGAGCGGTATACATGGAACGTCCTGACTTACAGTGGTGCTACGTTCTCATGGCCATAGCAAGGCAGCTAGTAGAAAGCTGGCTTCGAGGCATGCTTCCTTTTGAGAGCTGAGCTCAGAGCAGGACCCTCCCGCACCCTGCCTGACTGTAGAAGTAGCTGCTAACATCCTTGTGTTAGTTGCTGGAAGAGGTTGTGAGAAAAGCATGTGGAAGCATCGGGCTTGAACTCACGTGTATCTGAGTTGAATACAGCAATATCCAACGACCTTCTTCAATCAGAGTGTAGCTATGTTCTAACTCCCATGTATGAGCGGTTAGCAGAAATCTGCCTCCCAGGCATACACACTACTGAGAGTTGAGCTTATGATCTGTACCTTGACATCCTGCCTTCAGGTACACTTCGCTTCTAAAAGGCCTAGACTCGATGCGTGACGTAAGTGTTGTGAGAAGTAAGTGGAATGTCCCGACACACAAGACTAGTGCCACCAATGTCAATCCAGCAATTTCCTAGTAATTCCTGTGTTAGACTGGTGCTACATACTAAGTTCCATAGGTGAGAAGCTAGCTGAACACCTTGTCCAAAAGCAACTTAGTTTTGAGAGTTGAGCTCGCACTCAGTCCCTCACGGTCTGATACTGCCTGCGGAATGAGTATCAAACATCTTCACCATAGACTTTTGTCAGTAGGTTGTGAGACGCAAGTGGAACAATGCAGACCTGGAAGGTATCTCCAGGTGCAGTAGAGTGGTAATCTTGGAACCTCCTGAATTAGAATACTGCTACATTCTCACTGCCATAAGAACGCAGCTAGTTGAAAGCTGACTTCTAGGCATGCTTCCTTGTAAGAGCTGAGGTCAGGGCAGGACCGTCCCGTATCCTGACTGTCTGTAGACATAGGTCCTAGCATCTTTATGTTAGGTGCTGGAAGAGGTTGTGTGACAAGCATGTGGAAGTGACAGGCCTGTACTCACGTGTATCTGAGTTCAATACAGTGATTGCCAACGTCCTTGTTCAATTAGAGTATACCTCGGTTCTAGCTCCCATCAATAAGTGTCTAGCAGACATCTGCCTGTAAAGCATACATACTTCTGAGAGTTGAACTTATGCCCTGTACCTCCCACATCCTGACTGCAGGTACACTTCGCTCCTATCAGGCTTAGGCTTGAATCGTGACTGAAGGGTTGTGAGAGGTTAGTGGAAGGCACCGGCCCACACGACTAGTGTCTCCTAGCCCAATCCAGAGATATGTAAGGAACTGCTCTCTAGGATTGGTGCTACACACTAAGTTCCATACATGAGAAGCTAGTGGAATGCAGTGTCCAAAGGGTACTTTCTTCTGAGACTTGAGCTCACCCCCAGTCCCTCACAGTTCCACACGGCCTTCAGATGAAATTTTGAACATCCTCACTAGACATGTTGGTCAGAAGCTCATAGGACAAAAGGAGCTAGCTGCAGGCTTCAATGCTTGTGTCTCTAGGTGCAGTAGAGCGGTATACATGGAACGTCCTGACTTACAATGTAGCTACATTCTCACGGCCATAAGAATGCAGCTAGTGGAAAGGTGCATTCAAGGCATGCTGCTGAGGATCAGAGCCACCCGTTCCAATTGAAGCCCAGTGGGGAATAGAGGAACCATGTCCCGATGATGCCCAGGTACGAACCAGAGTCACCAGGTCCAGATGAGGCCCAGGTGGGGAGCATATTCACTAGGTCCAGGTGAGGCCCAGTTGAGGACCAGAGCCACCAGGTCTGGTTTAGGCCTAGAGGGGTACCAGAATCACCTGGTCCAGGTGACATCCAGATGGGGACCAGAGTCACCAGGTCAGGGTGAGGCCCAGAGGGATTCCAGAGTCATCATGTCCAGGTGAGGCTCAGGTGTGGAACAGAGTAACCAGGTCCCAGTGATGCCCAGGTGAGGACCAGAGTCACCAGATCTGGGTGAGACCCAGATAGGATCAGAGTCACCAGTTCCAGGTGAGGCCAAGAAGGCGTCCACAGCAATCAGGTCCAGGTGGGGAACAAAGTAAACAGGACAGGGTGAGGCCCAGTTGGGGACCACATTCACCAGGTCCAGGTGAGGCCCAATTGGTGACCAGAGTCACCGGGTCTGGGTGAGGACCAGGTAAGGACCAGATTCACCAGGTCCAAGAGGCCCACGTGGGGACCTGACTCACCAGGTATGGGTGAGGCCCAGGTGGCAACTCCACTCACCAGGACCAGGTGAGGCCAACCTGCAGGCCATAGTCACCAGATCCAAGTGAAGCCCTGGTGGGGACTGGAGTCACCAGGTAAATGTGAGGCTAGAAGGACACCACAGTCACCAGGTCCAGGTGTGGTTCATGTGGGAACGAGAGTCACCAGGTCCAGGTGAGATCCAGGTGGGGACCACAGTCACCAGGTCCAGATTGAGACCTAGGTGGGGGGTCCAAAATCATCAGTGCCAGGTGAGGCCAAAGTATGGAGCAAAGTTATCAGGTCCAGGTGAGTCCCTGGTGAGGAACAGAGTAACCATGTCCCATTGATGCCCAGGTGGGACCAGAGTCACAAGCTCCAGACGAGGCCTAAGTGAGGAGTAGATTCACCAGGTCCTGTTGAGGCCCAGTTGAGAACCAGAGTCCCCAGTTCCGGGTGAGGCCCAGAGGAGGACCAGAGTCACCCGGTCCATGTGATATCCAGGTGGGGACCAGAGTCACCACGTCAGGGTGAGGCCAAGAGGGGGACGAGAGTCACTAGGTCCAGATGAGGCCCTGATGTGGAACTTAGTAACCAGGTCCTATGATGCCCATGTGAGGACCAGATTCACCAGGTCCAGGTGAGGTCCCTGTGGGAACCAGTCACCTCTTCCAGGTGAGGCCCAGGTGGGACCACATTCACCAGGTCAAGGTGAGGTCCAGAGGGTGACCAGAGTCACCAGGTCCAGGGGAGGCCCAGGTATAGAAGAGAGTAACCAGGTCCCAATGATGCCCAGGTAAGGACCAGAGTCACCAGGTCCAGGTGAGGCCCAAATATGGATCAGGGTCGTGTTGTTCCAGGTGAGGCCAAAGGAGACCACAGGAACGAGGTCCAGGAGAGGCCCATATGTGAACCAAAACCACAAGATCTAGTTGAGGTCCAGGTGGGGACCACAGTCACAAGGTCCAAGTGAGGCCCAGGTGGTAACAAGATTCACCAAGTCCAGGTGAGACCCAGGTCGTGACCAGAGTCACCAGGTCCAGGTGAGGTCCAGGTAAGGACCAGATTCACCACGTACAAGTGAAGCCCAGGGGGACACCAGAGTCAAGAAAGGGTGAGGCCCAGAGGGGGAACCAGAGTAACCATTTTAGTTTGAGGCCCAGAGTTGGACCAGAGGTCCCCGGTCAATGTGAGGCCCAGGTGTCAAATAGAGTATCCAGATCCCAATAATGCCTAGGTGAGGACCAGAGTCTCTAGGGCCATGCAGGGCCCAGATGGGGATCAGAATCACCAGGTCCTGGTGAGGCATAGAAGGAGACCACAGTCACCAGTATCAAGTGAGCCCCATGTGGGAACCAGAGCCACTCTTTCCAGCTGAGTCCCAGGTCCATGTGAGGCCCACGTGAGGACCAGATTCATCAGGTCAAATTGAGGCATAGCTGCGGACAAGAGTCACCAGGTCTGAGTTAGGTCACAATGGGGACGAGAGTCACCAGGTCCAGGTGAGGCCAAACTGAGGACCAGCGTCACCAGGTCCAGGTGAGGTCTATGTTGGAAAGAGAGTCACCAGGTCCAGGAGAGGTCCAGGTGGGGACCAGAGTTACCATATCCAGGTGAAGCCCAGGTGGGGACCAGAGTCACCAGATCCAGATGAGGCCCAGGTGAGGACCAGAGTTACCAGGTACACGTGAGGCCCAGGTGGGGACCAGAGTCACCAGATCCAGGTGAAGCACAGGTGGGGACCAGATTCACCAGGTCCACGTGAGGAACACGTGAGGACCAGATTCATCAGGTCGAATTGAGGCATAGCTGGGGACAAGAGTCACCAGGTCTGGGTGAGGCCTAGGTGGGACAAAATTCACCAGGTCTGAGTTAGGTCAAAGTGGGGACGAGAGTCACCAGGTCCAGGTGAGGCCAAACTGAAGACCAGAGTCACCAGAAACAGGTGAGGTCCATGTTGGAAAGAGAGTCACCAGGTACAGGAGAGGTCCAGATGGGGACCAGAGTCACCAGATCCAGGTGAAGTCCAGGTGGGGACGAGAGTCACCAGGTCCAGATAAGGTCCAGGTGAGTATCAGAGTTACCAGGTACACGTGAGGCCCAGGTGGGGACCAGAGGCAAAGGTCCATATGAGGCCAGCTGGGGACCATGGTCAACAGGTCTACGTGAGGCCCAGGTGTGGAACACAGTAACCAGGTCCAGGTGAGTGCCAGGTGGTGACAACAGTCACCATGTCCAGGTGAGGCCCAGGTTGGGACCAGGATCACCAGGTACAGGGGAGGCCCTTGAAAGAACCAAAGTCAACTGTTCGAGGTGAGGCGCAGGTGGCAACCAGAGTCAGCAGGTCCAAGTCAGGCCAAAGTGGAATTCACAGTCACCAGGTCAGGGTGAGACCCCGAGGGGGACCAGAGTCACCTGGTCCAGGTGAGGTCCAGTTGTGGAACACAGTAACCGGGTCCCAATTATGCCCAGTGGAGGATCATGGTCAACAGGGCCAGGTGAGGCCCAGATGGGGATCAGAGTCACCAGGTCCAAGTGAGGCCCAGGTGGGGACCACAGTCACCAGATCCAGGGTAGTCTCAGGTGCAGACAAGAATCACCAGGTCCAGATGAGTTGCAAGTGGCAACCACACTCACCATGTCCCTGTGAGGCCCTGGTGGGGACCAGAGTCACCAGGTACATTAGAAGCTAGAAACACTGCAGCCACCTGGTCCACATGAGGTCCATGTGGTAATGAGAGTCACCAGTTACAGGTGAGGCCGAGGTGGGGATCAGACTCACCCGGTCCAGGTGAGACCCAGGTGGGAACCAGAGTCACCATCTAGGTGTGGCCCAGGTGAAGACCAGAGTTATCAGGTCCAGGTGGGTCCCTGTTAAGGAACAGTGTAACCATGTCCTGATGCTACCCAGGTGGGTATCAGAGACACCAGGTCCAGATGAGGCCCAGGTGGGGACCAGTGACATGAGGTCCAGGTGAGGTCCCGGTGGGAACCACAGTCACCAGGTCAGGTGAGGCCATGCTGAGGATCAGAATCACCAGTTCCAGGTGAGGCCCAGGTGCGGCCAGAGTCACCTGGTACAGAAGAGGCCAAAGTGAGGACCAGAGTTACCAGGTCCAGGTGAGTCCCAGTGGGGAATAGAGTAACCATGTCCCGATGATTCCCAGGTAGGGACCAGAGTCACCAGGTCCAGATGAGGCCCAGGTGGGGAGCATATTCACTAGGTCCAGGTGAGGCCCAGTTGAGGACCAGAGCCACCAGGTCTGGTTTAGGCCTAGAGGGGTACCAGAATCACCTGGTCCAGATGACATCCAGATGGGGACCAGAGTCACCAGGTCAGGGTGAGGCCCAGAGGGATTCCAGAGTCATCATGTCCAGGTGAGGCTCAGGTGTGGAACAGAGTAACCAGGTCCCAGTGATGCCCAGGTGAGGACCAGAGTCACCAGATCTTGGTGAGGCGCAGATAGGATCAGAGTCACCAGTTTCAGCTGAGGCCAAGAAGGAGTCCACAGCAATCAGGTCCAGGTGGGGAACAAAGTAAACAGGACTGGGTGAGGCCCAGTTGGGGACCACATTCACCAGGTCCAAGTAAGGCCCACGTGGGGACCTGAGTCACCAGGTATGGGTGAGGCCCAGTTGGCAACTCCATTCACCAGGTCCAGGTGAGGCCAACCTGCAGGCTAGAGACACCAGATCCAGGTGAGGCCCTGGTGGGGACCTGAGTCACCAGGTAAATATGAGGCTAGAAGGACACCACAGTCACCAGGTCCAGGTGTGGTTCATGTGGGAACGAGAGTCACCAGGTCCAGGTGAGATCCAGGTGGGGACCACAGTCACCAGGTCCTGATTGAGGCCTAGGTGGGGGGCACAGTGTCATCAGGGCCAGGTGAGGCCAAAGTGTGGATCAAAGGTATCAGGTCCAGGTGAGTCCCTGGTGGGGAACAGAGTAACCATGTCCCATTAATGCCCCGGTGGGAATAGAGTCACAAAGTCTAGACGAGGCCTAAGTGAGGAGTAGATTCACCAGGTCCTGTTGAGGCCCAGTTGAGGACCAGAGTCCCAAGCTCTGGGTGAGTCCCAGAGAGGGACCAGAGTCACCCGGTCCATGTGATATCCAGGTGGGGACCAGAGTCACCACGTCAGGTTGAGGCCCAGAGGGGCACAAGAGTCACTAGATCCAGGTGAGGCCCTGATGTGGAACTGAGTAACCAGGTCCCATGATGTCCATGTGAGGACCAGATTCACCAGGTCCAGGTGAATTCCCTGTGGGAACCAGTCACCTCATCGAGGTGAGGCCCAGGTGGGACCGCAGTCACCGGGTCAGGGTGAGTTCCAGAGGGTGACCAGAGTCACCAGGTCCAGGTGAGGCCCAGGTATAGAAGAGAGTAACCAGGTCCCAATGATGCCCAGATTAGGACCAGAATCACCAGGTCCAGGTAAGGCCCAGGTATAGAAGAGAGTAACCAGGTCCCAGTGATGCCCAGGTAAGGACCAGAGTCACCAGGTCCAGGTGAGGCCCAAATATGGATCAGAGTCATTTTGTTCCAGGTGAGGCCAGAAATCGACCACAGGAACCAGGTCCAAGAGAGCCCCATATGGGAACCAGAGTCTCCAGATCCAGGTGAGGTCCAGGTGGGGACCACAGTCACAAGGTCCATGTGAGGCCCAGGTGGCAACAATATTCACCAAGTCCAAGGAGGGGCAAGATGGCTGAAGAGTAGGGTCCCCAAATCACCTGTCTCCACCAAATTACCTAGAAAACCTTCAAATCATCCTGAAAATCTACGTATTCGGCCTGAGATTTAAAGAGAGACCAGCTGGAACGCTACAGTGAGAAGAGTTCATGCTTCTATCAAGGTAGGAAGACGGGGGGGGGGGGGAGAAATAAAGAAACAAAGGCCTCTGAGGGGGAGGGGCCGCGAGGAGCCGGGCTGAGGCCGGGGTGAGTGTCCCCAGGACAGGACAGCCCCGTCCTGGAGGAGCAGGAGCTGCACCAACCTTCCTGGTTAGAAAGGCGCCCACAGGGAGTTAGAGCAGGACCCCAGGAGGGCGGGGATGCCCTCGGGCTCCCTGGGATATTAACAGACACCTGCGCGTGCAGGAGAGTGCGCTGAGCTCCCTAAGGGCTGCAGCGTGCACAGCGGGACCCTGAGCAGCTCGGAGGGGTTCAGGCAGCAGCTCCGCGGAGGGGATGTGGGGAGGGAGCGCGAATCCAACAGTGCAGACCGGGAGCACAGGGCGCAGGGACACAGCCCAGGATCCAGCCTCCCCCGGGACAGGCAGAGGCCGGGAGAGGAGGGCCCTGGACAGCAAGGACGCTCCTGCCCCGAGCTGAGCAGATCAGCGGCCCCATCCCGGAACCTCCAGGCCCTACAGGCAGAGTGCTTCAGAGTTCCTGTGGGGGCTGAATCCAGGTTTCCAGAGCTGGCCCCGCCACTGGGGTTGTTCCTCCAGGGGCCTCACGGGGTAAACAACCCCCACTGAGCCCTGTACCAGGCAGGGGGCAGAGCAGCTCCCCCAAGTGCTAACACCTGAAAATCAGCACAACAGGCCCCTTCCCCAGAAGAACTGCTAGAAGGACAAGTTCCAGAGGAAGTCAAGGACTTAAAGTATACAGAAACAGAAGATACTTCCCCGTAGTTTTTTTTTCTTTCTTTTTCTTTTTTTTCTTTTTGATTTCTGTTTGCTTCCGCCACCCTTTTTTCCCTTTCAGTCTTTTTCTTTCTCTTTCTCTTTTTCTTCTCTTTTTTCTTTTTTCTACATTTTTTCTTTTTTCTTTTTCTCTTTTCTTTCCTTCTTTCTCTTTTTCTCCTTTCCCCGATACAACTTGTTTTTGGTCACTCTGCACTGAGCAAAATGACTAGAAGGAATACCACATCTCAAAATAAAGAACCGGAAACAGTCCTCTCTCCCACAGAGTTACAAAATCTGGATTACAATTCAATGTCAGAAAGCCAATTCAGAAGCACTATCATACAGCTACTGGTGGCTCTAGAAAAAAGCATAAAGGACTCAAGAGACTTCATGACTGCAGTATTTAGATCCAATCAGGCAGAAATTAAAAATCAATTGAATGAGATGCAATCCAAACTAGAAGTCCTAACGACGAGGGTTAACGAGGTGGAAGAACAAGTGAGTGACATAGAAGGCAAGTTGATGGCAAAGAGAGAAACTGAGGAAAAAAGAGACAGACAATTAAAAGACCATGAGGTAAGATTAAAGGAAATAAATGACAGCCTGAGGAAGAAAAACCTACGTTTAATTGGGGATCCTGAGGGTGCCGAAAGGGCCAGAGGTCCAGAATATGTATTTGAACATACCATAGCTGAAAACTTTCCTAATCTGGGAAGGGAAACAGGCATTCAGATCCAGGAAATAGAGAGATTCCCCCCCTAAAATCAATAAAAACCGTTCAACACCTCGACATCTAATAGTGAAGCTTGCGAATGCCAAAGATAAAGAGAAGATCCTTAAAGCAGCAAGAGACAAGAAATCCCTGACTTTTATGGGGAGGAGAATTAGAGTAACAGCAGACCTCTCCACAGAGACCTGGCAGGCCAGAACGGGCGGGCAGGATATATTCAGGGTCCTAAATGAGAGGAACATACAACCAAGAATACTTTATCCAGCAAGGCTCTCATTCAAAATGGAAGGAGAGATAAAGAGCTGGGAGAGGCTGGAGAAATGCAAGTGGAAGTGTCAGGACTGTACTCACGATCATCCGAGTTGAATACAGCGATTTCAAACGGCCTTCTTCAAAGAGTGTAGCTAGTTTCTGACATGTACGAGTGGGTAGCAGACATCTGCCTCCCAGGCGTACACACTTTGAGAGTTGAACTTATGGCCTGTACTTCTCACCTCCTCCATTTCGCTGCTAACAGGCCTAGGCTTAGGCGTGACTGAAGGGATGTGAGAAGTAAGTGGAAAGTCCCGACACACAAGACTAGTGCCTCGAAGCTCAATCCATAGATTTCCTAGTAATTCCTGTCTTAGAAAGGTGCTACCTACTTAGTTACATACGTGAGAAGCTAGCTGAACCCCGAGTCCAAAAGCAATTCTATTCCGAGAGTTGAGCTCAGACCCAGTCCCTCACAGTTCCACACTGCGTGCAGAATGAGTTTTGAACATCTTCACCAGAGACGTTTGTCGGAAGCTTGTGAGACGCAAGTGGAATAATGCAGGCCCGAGAGGTGTCTCCAGGTGCAGTAGAGTGGTGTTCTTCGAACCTCCTGAGTTAGAAGACTGCTTTGGTCTCACAGCCATTAGAACGCAGTTCGTTGAAAGCTGGCTTCTAGGCATGCTCTCTTGTGAGAGCTGAGCTCAGGGCAGGACTCTCCCCGATCCTGCCTGCCCATAGTGTTAGCTGCTAACATCCTTAAGTGAGGTGCTGGGAGAGCTAAGAGAAATGCGAGTGGAAGTGTCAGGACTCTACTCACGTGTATCTGAGTTCAATACAGCAATTGCCAAGGTCCTTGTTCAATGAGAGTGCAGCTCAGGTATACCTCGCCTCGATAAGTGTCTGGCAGACATCGGCCTGCAAAGCATGCACACTTCTGAGAGTTGAGCTTATGGCCTGTACCTCCCCCATCCTGACTGCATGCATGTTTCGCTTCCACGCCATTTCGTTGTATGCGGGAGAGTAGCGGAGTGAAAACCAAGTGTCTGCCTTGTCAATTTCGCGTCTAGAGGACAGCTGCCTCCAAGGCATGAACACTCCCATGGATTGAGCTTAGGACTTGAACCTCCACATGCTGACCGCCTGTACGCTTCGCTTCCAAAGGATTTCTTTCGATACAGGACGCAAGTTTTGTGAGAGGCAAATGTGTCTTAGTTCAATCCACAACTTCTGAGGAATTCCTCCCTCAGATGGGGGCGACATACTAACTTCCAAACCTGATTACCTAGCTGAAAGCTCTCTCTCTGGGGAACTTGTCTCTCGGAGATGAGCTGAAACGTGGTCCTTCCCAGTTCCTCACTGCCTGCAGATACAGTTACGAACATCCTCACTAGACATGTTTATCAGAAGCTCATGGGACGCAAGGGGCAAGCTGCAGGCTTCAAGGTTGTGTCTCCAAGTGCAGTAAAGCAGTATTCATGGAACATCCAGAATTACAATGATGCCAATTTCCCATGGCCTTCAGAACACAGTTAGTAGAAAGCTGGCTTCGAGGCATGCCTCGTTTTGAAAGCTGAGCACAGGGCAGGACCCTCCCGCATCCTGCCTTCCTGTAGTCATAGCTGCTAACATCCTTATGTTAGGTGCTGGGAGAGGTTGGAGAAATGCAAGTGGAGGTGTCAGGACTGTACTCACGTGCATCTGACTTCAATACAGCGATTGCCATGTCCTTGTTCAATTAGAGTGTAGCTCGGGTATACCTCGCCTCCATAAGTATCTAGCAGACATCGGCCTGCAAAGCATACATACTTCTGAAAGATGAGCTTATGGCCTGTACCTCCCCCATCCGGACTGCCTATACGTTCAGCTTCCACATGATTTCGTTGTATGCGGGAGAGTAGCAGAGTGAGAACCAAGTGTCTCCCTTGTCAATTTTGTGCCTAGCGGACAGCTGCCTCCAAGGTATGCACACTCCTTTGGATTGAGCTTAGGACTTGAACTTCCCACATGCTGACCGCCTGTACACCTCACTTCAAAAGGATTTCATTCGATACGGGACGCAAGTTTTGCGAGAGGCAAATGTGTCTTAGTTCAATTCAGCAACTTCTGAGGAATTCCTCCCTAAGATGGGAGCTAAATACTAACTTCCAAACCTGAGAAACCAGCTGAAAGCTCTCTCTCTGGGGAATTTCTCTCTCGAGAAGAGCTGACACGCCGTCCTTCCCAGTTCCACCCTGCCTGCAGATACAGTTACGAACATCCTCACTAGACCTGTTTTGAGAAGCTCATGGGACGCAAGAGGCAACCTGCAGGCTTCATTCAAGGTTGTGTCTCCAGGTGCAGTAAAGTGGTATTCATGGAGCATCCCAAATTTAAATGCTGTCACATTCTCATGGCCATCAAAACGCAGTGAGTAGAGAGCTGGCTTTGAATCATGCCTCCTTTGGAAAGCTGATCTCAGGGCAGAACCTTCGACATCCTGCCTGCCCATAGTCATAGCTGCTAATATCCTTATGTTAGGTGCTGGGAGAGGGCGGCGAAATGCATGAGGAAGTGTCAGGCCTATACTCACGATTATCTGAGTTGAATACAGTGATTTCAAACGGCCTTCTTTAAAGAGTGTAGCTAGTTTCTAAATCCCATGTATGAGTGGGTAGCCGACATCTGCCTCCCAGGTGTACACACTTCTGAGAGTTGAGCTTATGGCGTGCATTTCCCACATCCTGTCTGCAGGTAAACTTCACTGCAAACAGGCCTAGGCTCAATGCGTGACTGAAGTGTTGTGAGAGGTAAGTGGAAATTCCTGGCACACAAGACTAGTGCCTCCAAGCTCAATCCAGCGATTTCCTAGTAATTCCTGTTTTAGACAGGTGCTACAAACTGAGTTCCATACGTGAGAAGCTAGCTGAACCCCGAGTCCAAAAGCATCTCTCTTGTGAGAGTTGAGCTCACACCCAGTCCCTCACAGTTCCACACTGCCTGCAGAATGAGTTTTGAACATCTTCACCAGAGACATTTGTCAGGAGCTTGTGAGATGCAAGTGGAATAATACAAGCCTGGTAGGTGTCTCCAGGTGCAGTAGAGTGTTATTCTTCGAACCTCCTGTGTTAGAAGACTGCTATGGTCTCACGGCCATTAGAATGAAGCTAGTGGAAAGCTGGCTTCTAGGCATGCTCACTTGTGAGAGCTGAGCTCAGGGCAGGACCCTCCCACATCCTGCCTCCCCATAGTCATAGCTGCTAACATCCTTAAGTGAGGTGCTGGGAGAGGTTGGAGAAATGCAGGTGGAAGTGTCAGGACTCTACTCACGTGTATCTGAGTTCAATACAGGGATTGCCAAGGTCCTTGTTCAATTAGAGTGTAGCTCGGGTATACCTCACCTCAATAAGTGTCTAGCAGACATCCGCCTGCAAAGCGTACACACTTCTGAGAGTTGAGTTTATGGCCTGTATCTCCCCCATCCTGACTGCCTGGACGTGCCACTTCCACAGCATTTCGTTGTATGGGGGAGAGTAGCGGAGTGAGAACCAAGTGTCTGCCTTGTCAGTTTCGTGCCTAGCGGAGAGCTGCCTCCAAGGCATGCACACTCCTTTGGATTGAGCTTCGGACTTGAACCTTCCACATGCTGTCCGCCTGTACGCTACGCTTCCAAAGGATTTCGTTTGATACGGGACGCAAATTTTGCGAGAGGCAAATTTGTCCTAGTTCAATCCAGCAACCTCTGAGGAATTCCTCCCTTGATGGGATCTCCATACTAACTTCCAAACCTGAGTACCTAGCCTGAAAGCTCTCTCTCTGGGGAACTTCTCTCTCAGAGATAGGCTGTCACGCGGTCCTTCCCAGTTCCACACTGCCTGCAGATGCAGTTACGAACATCCTCACTAGATATGTTTGTCAGAAGCTCATGGGACGCAAGGGCCAGCTGCAGGCTTCAAGTTTGTGTTTCCAGGTGCAGTAAAGCGTCATTCATGGAACATCCTGAATTACAATGCTGCCACGTTCTCATGGCCATCAGAACGCAGTTAGTAGAAAGCTGGCTCGAGGCATGCCTCCTTTTGAAAGCTGAGCTAAGTGCAGGACCCTCCCTCATCCTGCCTGCCCATAGCCGTAGCTGCCAACATCCTTATGTTAGGTGCTGGAAGAGGTTGGAGAAATGCAAGTGGAAGTGTCAGGACTGTACTCACGTGCTTCTGACTTCAATACAGCGATTGCCACGTCCTTGTTCAATTAGAGTGTAGCTTGGGTATACCTCGCCTCGATAAGTGTCTAGCAGAATTCGGCCTGCAAAGCATACACACTTCTGAGAGTTGAGCTTATGGCCTGTACCTCCCTCATCCTGACTGCCTGTACGTTCTGCTTCCACAGCATTTCGTTGTATGCGGGAGTGTAGCAGAGTGAACCAAACGTCTGCCTTGTCAATTTCGCTCCTAGCAGACAGCTGCCTCCAAGGCATGTACACTCCTTTGGATTGAGCTTAGGACTTGAACATCCCACATGCAGACCGCCTGTACGCTTCGCTTGAAAATGATTTCGTTCGATACGGGACGCAAGTTTTGCGAGAGGCAAATGTGTCTCCGGACCTCCTCTCCGGGCTTCTGTGGTCTGACAACTTGGTGGCAGCGAGTGGTCTGTGTGGGGTCTGGGAATGGGATGTGGCACTGATTGTCAGGTGCACATCTGCCTGGTAGGTGCACCTGCGGGGATCAGAGACGGTTTGGGCGTCAGCACCTCTGGCCTCCAGCGGGCAGTGCTGTGTTGCTCCCTGAGCCTCGGGGCTGATGGGGGGATCCCGGTGGGGACGCTGGGTCCTCTGGCTCTGGTGCTGAGGATTCCGCCCCCTAGTCTGCACGCTCATCACAAAGAGCCGCCAAGCCCCCGGGTCTCTGCCGCTTCTCTCAGAACCCTGCTTTCACTCTGCCCGTGTCCGAGTTTCTTTTGGTTTTGTTCTTTATCTCAGACTGTTGTACCCAAGATTGCGAATATGAGAAACCACCAAGAAGCCGATTCCGATGCAAACACACGAGGGATTATTTACAAGCTTGATCTTGTGTCCAAGTATACCCAACACAGCAGAGCAGGGACTTGGACCCCGAGGTGGGTTTTAGCTTAGTTTTAAGGGCTGGTCTGGGGACCTCCAGAAGGGCTGGAGCAATTCCTCAAGTTCTGTTTACATTTTGAAATAGGGCCTTCAAGGGCATCGATCCGTGTTCTCATTCTAATAGGGGCTTCCTGCCCTTGGCCTGGGCTCAGTTTTGATTCAATTGTGGGGCTTTCTAGGACATTAAGCTGTAAACAGCAAAGGTTCCACACCTGGAAGGGGGACGTCACACTGTCCCTATTTGCTGAAGACGCGATACTAGAAACAGGGAACTGGGGAACTTCCCTCTCAGAGATGAGCTCAAACGTGGTCCTCCCCAGTTCCACACTGCCTGCAGATATGGTTATGAACATCCTCACTAGACATGTTTATCAGAATCTCATGGGACGCAAGGGGCATGCTGCAGGCTTCAAGGTTGTGTCTCCAGGTGCAGTAAAGCGGTATTCATGGAACATCCTGAATTACAATGCTGCCACGTTCTCATGGCCATCGGAACTCAGTTAGTAGAAAGCTGGCTTCGAAGCATGCCTCCTTTTGAAAGCTGAGCTAAGGGCAGGACCTCCCGCATCCTGCCTGCCCGTAGTCGTTGCTGCCAACTTCCTTATGTTGGGTGCTGGCAGACGTTGGAGAAATGCAAGTGGAAGTGTCAGGACTGTACTCACATGTATCTGAGTTCAATACAGCGATTGCCAACGTATTGAAAAATACGTTCCACCAAAACCTGTTAGAAATAAGGAGTGAGTTCAGTAAAGTCACGGGACACAAACTGACCCTACAGATCAGAGTAGCCTTGCTGTGTCCTGACAATGAGCACTCAGGAAGGAAATGAAGGACATGAAGCCCTTCTCAGGAGCATCAAGGACAATAAATAATGAGACTGAACCAAAGGAGCACAACACTTGTGCACTGAGCCATACCAGGCTCTGGGAGGCCGGCCTGGGCTCGTGGGGTGGGAGCCTCATCTTGTGAAAATGTGCGCAGTTCCTGAAGCCACCCTCAGTTTCAATGTCATTCCTATCAAAATCATGGTGGCAGATCTTAGAAATAGGAAAAAAAAAAAACGCATAACATCCAACCCCCACGACAAATGACCCCGGACAGCAAATCAGTATTGGAGAAGCATGACAGAGTGGGACGCAGCACTTTCCTATTTCAAAAGATGTCACAGAGTCACAGGATAAAGCAGTGTGGTTCTCGGGCCCCCGGCTGGCTCCGTCGGTTAAGCATCCGACTCCTGACCTCACCTCCGGTCCTGATCTCAGGGTTCGTGAGTTCTAGCCCTGTGCTGGGCCATGGACGAGGCATGGAGCCTACTTAGATAAAGCAGACCCACGTGGGGTGGTCCCGGCATAAGCTGAATGAGCAAAACAGAGAGTCCAGAAGGAAATGTGCTCTGATAGAACTGATTTTTTTAACTTAATTTAAACCCAATTAATTAACGTATAGTGTATTATACTTTCAGAGGAAGAATTCAGGGATTCACCAGTTGGAGACAATAGCAGTGCTCGTGACATCACATGACCTCCTTCATGCCGGTCACCTGTTATCCGCCCCCTCCAGCTACCCTCAGTTTGTTTCTTATCATTAAGAGTCTGTATTTCCTGTATCTGTTTTCATCTTATTTGTTTTTCCTTCCCTTCACAGTTGTTCATCTGCTTTGCTTCTTTAATTCCACCTATGAATGAAACCACACAGTCATTCTCTTTCCCGAGTGACTTACTTCACTTAACATGATCCCTTTAGTTCTATCCACATCGTTGCAAATGGCAAGATTTCCTTCTCTTTGATAGCTGAGTTCCATTCCTCTCTCTGTGACCATCATCTATCTCCCATCCTCTTTATTCATCATCTGGCAGAGGGCACCGAGGTTCCTCCCACAGTGTGGCTACTGTGGACCCGGCTGCTGTGGACATTGGGGTGTAGGTGTCCCAAGTCTCACTGCATCTGTATCTTTGGAGTGAGCTCCAGGCCGTTCACCTGCTGGTCACAGGGCGGCTCTATTTGTAACTTCCTGAGAGGCCTCCACACTGTTTCCAGGGTGGCTGCACCAACCCGCGGTCCCGCACATAGTGGAAGAGGGTTGAGTGAGTTTTGCAGGACGTGGTAAAAGTCTGGTCCACATTTCATTTCACGTCCTGTGGGCTCCAATTCCTTGTCCTTAAGTATTTCTGGGGAAGCCGGGTGTTGGGCTCCTTTTCAGTGAGATGTTTCCGAAGCTAACAGGCCCCAGCTGGAGCCTTAAAGGAGGCAGTTGCGGCCCCTAGAGCACCCGCTGCCTCCTGCACAGTCTCCTGTAGCGCCTGAGCATCCCGCAGGGGGCGCCCGAGCCCAGGCCCCACCCATGGCACACGCATGTGCAGTAGGCCTCCTCTGCCTGCACTAACAGGAGCCAGCCTGTGCTGGGGAGGCTTGCGGAAGACATGGGGATGCGTCTATGCTGATGAGCTGCAGCCTCCTCAGGACCCGCGGGGAGTCTTCAGGGGAAATTGGGCCACATTCATGCTGACAGGAACCCCGGTCTCCTCAGGACCCATGGTGAGGCTTTAGGAAGATGTGGGCCCACATCCACCCTGACAGGAGCCCCTGGGACTCCTCAGGACCCGCGGGGAGGCTTCAGGAAGAAGTGGGCCCACATTCACGCTGACAGGAGCCCTGAGCACCTCAGGACCCGCGGGGAGGTTTCAGGAAATTGTGGGCCTCTATCCACGCTGACAGGCGCCCCTGAGCAGCCTCACGACCCGCGGGGAAACTTCAGGAAGATATGGGCCCGCACCCACGCTGACAGGAGCCTCTGAGCCGCCTCACGACCTGTGGGGAGGCTTCAGGAAGATGTGACGATGCGTTCACTCTGGTAGGAGCTCCCGGGCCCCTCAGAACATAAGTTGAGGCTTCTGGAAGCTGGGGGCCGCATTCATGGTTACAGGAGCCCTGGCCTCCTAAGAACCCTCGTCGACACTTTGGGAGGACTTGGGGCCACATGGACACAACAGGACGCTGACTTCCTCAGGACCCCTGGTGTAGTTTTGGCAAAATATGTGGATGCGTCCATGTGGACAGAAGACCCCAGCCTTGTCAGGGCCTGTGGTGAGGCCTAAGAAAAATGTGGGTGCCGTATCCACAGTGACAGGAGTCTCCAGCCTCCTTAGGACCCACTGTGAAGTTTTGGGAAGATTTGAGGCCACGTCCATGCTGACAGGAGCCCCCAGCCTCCTCAGGTCTTATGGTGATGCTTGAGGATATGTGGGGCCACGTCAATGCTGACAGGAACCCTGTATTCCTCAGGACCTGCACTTTGGCTTCGGGACATAAGGGGCTGCGTGTATTCTGAGAGGAGCCCACAGCCTCCTCAGGACCCGCAGTGATTTTTCTGGGGGACGTGGGGCCATGTCCAGGGTGACAGGAGCCCCTGGCCTCCTGAAGAACTGCTGTGAGGCTTCCAGAGGATGTGAGGCATAGTCCACAGTGACAGGAGACCCAGTGTCCTCAGGACCCGCTGACTATGACTCAGGAACACGTGGGGCCACGTCCGCACTCACAGGAGCCCGGCTTCCTCAGGACCCCTTGGAGGAATCTGGAGGAGCCGTTGGGGGCCACGTCCACATCAGAAGGGACTCCTCAGAACCACAGGGTAAGTGAAAGTGTAGAATGAATGGTAGGGTCAGGGGAGGGGAGGAAGTTGGTGGTTAGCCTTAGGTTAGATGTTAGGTATTAGTGATTATGCTTATGGTTACGAATTAGAGGTTAGGTGAGGCATAAGGGTGGTCAGTGTTAAGAGTTAGGATTGGGGTTAGGGTAAGGGACAGGATTTAGTGTTAGGGTTAGGGTTTAGGCTCTAGGGATTAGGGCAGGAGGTTAGGAGTTGGGGTTAGGGTTATGGTTAGAGTTAGGGTTGGGCTTAGGTTTGCAGTTAGGGTTAGGGGTTAGGGTGTGAGTTATGGTTAGGGGTTAGAGTTAGGGGTTAGAGTTAAGGGTTAGAGTTAAAGTTAGGGTTAGGTTTGCAGTTAGGGTTAGGGGTTAGGGTGTGAGTTATGGTTAGGGGTTAGAGTTAGGGGTTAGAGTTAAGGGTTAGAGTTAAAGTTAGGGCTAGGTTTAGGGTTAAGGCTAGGGTTAGGAATAGGATAGGGTTAGTGTTTGGTTAGGGGTTAGGGTTAGGGTCAGGTCAGGGTCAGGGTACGGTTTTGGAAAAGGGTAAGATATAGGGTTAGGGAGTGGGTTAGGGGTTGGTTTTAGGGTACGGGTTAGGGTACAGTTTGGGGTATGAGATAGGATTAGTATTAGAGGGTTAGTGTTAGGGTACAGGTTAAGGTTAGGAATAGGATTTGAATAACTTATTTTAAGGTTAGGGTTAGAGGTTAGGGTTTGGGTTAGATTGAAGGTAGGGGTCAGGGTTAAGGAAACCTAAGTTTAGGTGAACCTATTTTTAGGTGTTAGGGTGAGGGTTGGCAGAAAGTTTCAGTGAATGTGTTTTGGTCTTGGGGTTTGTGTTTGGTTTTCGATTAGTGATGGGTCTTGTTTAATGGGTAGGTTAACATTAGGATTAAGTGTAGGTTTAGGGTTATGTCTGTGTATGGTTAGAGTTTGGGTCTTGGCCTGTGCCTGCACTGGGACTCCTAGCATCTTGGGCCATTTAGTTTTATGCACTCTATTTAGGTTTTGTATTCAAAGATAGCCTGACTCCACCAAGTCAGTGGCCTCCCCAGAGAATCAAAATCCAGGCTTCTGCTGCGGTGAGAATAGACATGGCAGGCTTCTCCCGAGCTGAGCTAAGGAGGGGATTTATGGCTCTAAAGACTCTTTGGATTTTCAGTTGCCTTTCTGATTTTTTCTCTAGTGCATACATGTTTCATCAATACTACCTATTATTATTTTATTAAAGTTTTACTTGAATTCCTCTTTGTATACACAGAATGATATAGTTTCAGGTTTACCACATAGTGATTCAACCCTTGGATACAACGCCTGGTACTGGTCACAGGTGCCCTCCACTATCTCCATCCCCTGATTCCCCATCTCCCTCACCTTCCTCTGGTATTTATTAGTTTATTCTCTGTGGTTAAGAGTGTGTTTCTTGGTTTGCTTCTCTCATCCCCACCCCCCCGCCCCTTTGCCAGTTTGTTTGGTTTCTTAAAATTCACATGTGAATGCAATTGTATGGTATTTGGTATCTGTCTTTCTCTGACTGAGTCCATTTAGCATAAGTCCTTTCCACTTCTCCCACGTCATTGTAAATGGCTTCATTTCATCGCTTCTGATGACCGAGTGATGTCTCAGTGGGTATATTTACCACATCGTCTCTGCCCATTCATCAGTCGATGGACATCTGGGCTGTATCCACAGTTTGGCTATTGATAACGCTGCTACAAACACTGGGCTGTGTGTCCCTCTTGGAATCTACTAAACGACTTTTGTATCCTCGGGGTAAATACCTAGCTCTACAATTTTGGAATCGTAGGGTAGGTCTATTTTTAACTTCTTTTTTAAAATTTTTTTATGATAGTCACAGAGAGAGAGGCAGAGACACAGGCAGAGGGAGAAGCAGGCTCCATGCACTGTGAGTCCGACGCGGGATTCGATTCCGGGTCACCAGGATCGCGACATGGGCCAAAGGCAGGTGCCAAACCGCTGCACCACCCAGGGATCCCCTATTTTTAACGTCTCGAGGACCCCTCACAGTGTTTTCCACAGTGGCTGCACCTGTTCGCATGCCCACCAGTCGTGTAAGGGGGCTCCCTCTTCTCTATAGCCTCAACAACACATGTTGTTTCTTCTGTTGTTAAATTTAGCCATTCTGACGGCTGTCAGGTGACATCTTATTGTGGTTTTCATTTGCATTTCCCTGATGATGGGTGACGCTGAGAGTCTTTCGGTGTCTGGTGACCATCTGGATGTCTTGTCACAGACAAAGTCCATTTATGTCTTCTGCCCATCTGCAGTTGGATAATTTGTGTTTAGGATGCTGAGAGTTATATTTGCTTTCATATTTTGCTTACTGTTTATTGGATGTGTTGTTTACAAATATCTCCTTTCATTTTGTATGTTGCCTTTTAGTGTTGGTTGTTTCTTTCACTTTGCAGAAGCTTTTGAATTTGATGAAGTCCCAATAATATTTTTGCTTTTGTTTCCCTCAACTCAGAGGCATATCTAGAAAGAAGATCCAATGGCCAACGTCAAAGACGTTGCTGCCTATCTTTTCTTCTTTGTATGGTTTCAGGTCTCACATTTAGGTCTTTCATCCATTTTGAATTTATTTTTTATATATATGGTGTAAGAAAGTGGTCCAGTTTCATTCTTCTGCATGTGGCTGCCTGGTTTTCCCAACACCATTTGTTCTTATCCTGGGATCAGGGTTAGGATTTGTTGAAGAGACTGTCTTTGTGCCATTGGATATTCCTTGCTGCCTTGTTGTCGATTAATGGATCATAGAGTTACAGGTTTGTATCTTGTTTTGGCATTCCATTCCATTCTATTGATCTAAGCGTCTCTTGTTGGGAGATTCTTGATTGCTGATTCAATTTCGTTAATGGTTATCTGTCTGTTCAAGTTTCTTATTTCTTCCTTTTTCATTTTTGCTATGTTATATATTTCCAGGAATTGATCTATTTCTTCCAGGTTCTACATTGCTGGCATATAATTTTTCATAATGTTCTCTTATAAACGTTTGTATTTCTCTAGTGTTGGTTGTTATTTCTCTTATCTCATTTGTGATTTTATTTGGGGCCTTTCTCATCTTTTTATCTTTTTTCAAGATTTTATTTATGTATTCATGTGAGACACAGAGAGGCAGGGGTATAGGCAAGGGGAAAATGAGGCTCCATGCAGGGAGCCTGATGTGGGACTTCATTCCCCAGGATGCCAGGATCATGACGTGAGCCAAAGCAGATGCTCAACCACTGAGGCACCCAGGTGCCTTGCTGATTCAATTCCTTTGCTAGTTATGGGTCTATTCACATTTTCTATTTCTTCATATTTCAGTTTTGCTCATTTGCACATCTCTAGGGATCTCTCCAATTCTTCCTAGTCTCCCAGTTCGTTAGCATATAATCTTTCATAGTATTCCCTTATAATTGTCTTATTTTTCTGGTGTTGATTGTGATCTCTCTTCTCTCTTTTGTGATTTTATTTCTTTAGTTCTTTTCTATTTTCTTGTTGATAAGGCTGGATAGGGCTTGATCCATTTTCTTAGTTATTTTGAAGAACCCGTTCTTAGTTTCATTATTCCATTCTACTGTTTTGTTGTTTCTGTATTGTTCATTTCTTCTATCATCTTTATTTTTCCCTTCTTCTGTAGGCTTTAAGCTTTGTTTCCTGTTCCTTTTCCAGCTCCTCTAGGTGTAGTGTTGGGTTGTGTATTGGAGACTTCTTGTTTCTTGAGGTAGGCCTGTATTGGTATCTACTTCCCTCTAAGGACTGTCTTTGCTACCTCCTAGAGGTTTGAGAAACATGTTTTCATTTTAATTTGTTTTAAATTTCCTCTTTTATTTCCTGGTTGCTCCATTCCTTCTCTAGTAGGATGATCATAATCTCCACGAATTTTTGGTCTGTCCAAATTTTTTCTTACTGTCGACTTCGAGTTTCATAGCGTCGTGGTCTGAAAATATACATGGTGTGATACCATCCTTCTTGTACCTGTTGTACCTGTTGAGGGCTGATTTGTGGCCCAAGATATGATCTGTTCTGGAGAATGTCCCATGTGCAGTTGAAAGGAATGTGTATTCTGCTTTAGGAAGAAATGTTCACACTATATCTGTTGAGTCCCTTTGATCCAGTGTGTCAAGGCTATTGTTCCCCTGTTCATTTTCTTCAGAGACGATCGGTCCATTGTCATAAGTGGGTGTTAAAATCCCCTGTCATTGTATTATTATCAGTGAGTTCCTGTACGTTTGTTGTTAATTGGTTTCTATATTTCGGTACTCCCATGTTGGCAGCATACCTATGTAGTTGTTTGATCTTTTTTAAAAAATAAATTTATTTTTTATTGGTGTTCAATTGACCAACATACAGAATAACACCCAGTGTTCATCCCGTCAAGTGTCCCCCTCAGTGCTCGTCACCCATTCACCCCATCCCCCGTTCTCCTCCCCTTCCAGCACCCCTAGTTCTTTTCCCAGAGTTAGGAGTCTTAATGATCTCTCTCCCTTTCTGATATTTCCCAAACGTTTCTTCTCCATTCCCTTATATTCCCTTTCACTATTATTTATATTCCCCAAAGGAATGAGAACATACACTGTCCTTCTCCGATTGACTTACTTCACTCAGCATAATACCCTCCGGTTGCATCCACATTGAAGCAAATGGTGGGTATTTGTCATTTCTAATGGCTGAGTAATATTCCATTGTATACATAATCCACATCTTTATCCATTCATCTTTCGATGGACACTGAGGCTCCTGCCACAGTTTGGCTATTGTGGACAATCTGCTATAAACATCGGGGTGCAGGTGTCCCGGCGTTTCATTGCATCTGAATCTTTGGGGTAAATCCCCAATAGTGCAATTGCTGAGTCGTCGGGCATGTCTATTTTTAACTCTTTGAGGAACCTCCACACAGTTTTCCAGAGTGACTGCACCAGTTCACATTCCCACCAGCAGTGTAAGAAGGTTCCCTTTTCTCCACATTCTCTCCAACATTTGTGGTTTCCTGCATTGTCAATTTTCCCCATGCTCACTGGTGTGAGGTGGTATCTCATGTGGTTTGGATTTGTATATCCCTAAGGGCAAGTGATGCAGAGCATTTTTTCATGTGCATGTTGGCCATGTCAATGTCTTCCTCTGTGAGATTTCTCTTCATGTCTTTTGCCCATTTCATGATTGGATTGTTTGTCTCTTTGGTGTTGATTTTAAGAAGTTCTTTATAGATCTTGGAAACTAGCCCTTTATCTGAAACGTCTTTTGCATATATCTTCTCCCATGCTGTAGGTTGTCTTTTAGTTTTGTTGACTGTATCCTTTGCTGTGCAAAAGCTTCTTATATTGATGAAGTCACAATAGTTCATTTTTGCTTTTGTTTCTTTTGCCTTCATGGATGTACCTTGCAAGAAGTTGCTGTGGCCAAGTTTAAAACGGGTGTTGCCTGTGTTCTCCTCTAGGATTTTGATGGACTCTTGTCTCACATTTAGATCTTTCATTCATTTTGAGTTTATCTTTGTTTATGGTGAAAGAGAGTGGTCTAGTTTCATTCTTCTGAAGGTGGATGTCCAATTTTCCCAGCACCATCTATTGAAGAGACTGTCTTTCTTCCAATGGATAGTCTTTCTTCCTTTATCGAATATTAGTTGACCATAATGTTCAAGGTCCACTTCTGGGTTCTCTATTCTGTTCCATTGATCTATGTGTCTGTTTTTGTGCCAGTACCACACTGTCTTGATGACCACAGCTTTGTAGTACAACCTGAAATCTGGCATTGTGATGCCCCCAGATATGGTTTTCTTTTTTAAAATTCCCCTGGCTTTTTGGGGTCTTTTCTGATTCCACACAAATCTTAAAATAATTTTTTCTAACTCTCTGAAGAAAGTCCATGGTATTTTCATAGGGATTGCATTAAACGTGTACATTGCCTGGGTAACATTGACATTTTCACAAAAATAATTCAGCCAATCCATGAACATGGAATATTTTTCCATCTCTTTGTGTGTTCCTCAATTTCTTTCAGAAGTTATCTATAGTTTTTAGGGTATAGATCATTTAACTCCTTGGTTATTCCTAGGTATCTTATGATTTGGGTGCAATTGTAAATGAGATTGACTCCTTAATTTCTCTTTCTTCAGTCTCATTGTTAGTGTATAGAAATGCCATTGATTTTGGGCATTGATTTTGTATCCTGCAATGCTACCAAATTTCTGTATGAGTTCTAGCAATCTTGTGGGGGGAGGGTTTTGGGTTTTCTACGTAGAGTATTATGTCATCAGCGAAGAGGGAGAGTTTGACTTCTTCTTTTCCAATTTGAATGCCTTTAGTGTCTTTTTGTAGTCTGATTGCTGAGGCTAGGATTTCCTATACTATGTTGAATAGCAGTGGTGAGAGAGGACATCCCTGTCTTGTTCCTGATCTTAGGGGAAAGGCTCCCAGTGCTTCCCCATTGAGAATGATATTTGCTGTGGGCTTTTCATTGATGGCTTTTAAGATGACGAGGAATGTTCCCTCTATCCCTACGCTCTGAAGTGTTTTGATCAGGAATGGATGCTCTATTTTGTCAAATGCTTTCTCTGCATCTAATGAGAGGATCATATGGATCTTGGTTTTTCTCTTGCTGATGTGATGAATCACATTGTTTTACGAGTGTTGAACCATCCTTGTGTCCAGGGGATAAGTCCTACTAGGTCATGGTGACTAATTTTCTTAATGTATTGTTGGATCCTATTGGCTAGTATCTTGTTGAGAATTTTTGCATCCATGTTCATCAAGGATATTGGTCTGTATTCTCCTTTTTGGTGGGGTCTTTGTCTGGTTTTGGAAGTAAGGTGATGCTGGATTCATAGAACGAATTTGGAAGTACTCCATCTCTTTCTTTCTTTCCAAATGACTTTAATAGGATAGGTATGGTTTCTTCTTTAAACGTTTGATAAAATTCCCCTGGGAAGCCATCTGGCCCTGGACTTTTGTGACTTGGGAGGTTTTTGATGACTGCTTCAATTTCCTGACTGGTTATTGGCCTGTTTAGGTTTTCTATTTCTTCCTTTCCGGTTTTGGTAGTTTGTGTCTTTCCAGGAATGCGTCCATTTCTTCTAGATTGCCTAATTTATTTCTGTATAGCTGTTCATAATATGTTTTTAAAATCATTTGTATTTCCTGTGTTGGTTGATCTCTCCTTTTTCATTCATGATTTTATTAATTTGAGTCTTCTCTCTCTTCTTTTTAATAAGACTGGCTAATGGTTTATGTATGTTATTAATTCTTTCAAAGAACCAACTCCTGGTTTTGTTGATCTGTTCCGCATTTCTTGTGGTCTCAATATCCTTGAGGTCTGCTCAAATTTTAATTAAATCTCTTTTTCTGTTGGGTGTAGGATCTAGCTGCTGTTTTTATCTCTAGCTCCTTTATGAGTAAGGTTAACTTTTTTATTTGCGTTCTTTCCAGTTTTTGAATGGATGCTTGTATTGTGATGTATTTCCCCCTTAGGACTGCTTTTGCTGCATACCAAAGATTTTGAACATTTGTATCTTCATTCTCATTAGTTTCCATGAATCTTTTGAATTCTTCCTCAATTTCCTGGTTGACCCTTTCATCTTTTAGCAGGATGGTCCTTAACCTCCCCGTGTTTGAAGTCCTTCCAAACTTCTTGTTGTGATTTAGTTCTAATTTCAAGGCATTATGGTCTGAGAATATGCAAGGGACGTTCTGAATCTTTTGGTATCGGTTCAGACGTGATTTGTGATCCAGTATGTGGTCTATTCTGGAGAAAGTTCCATGTGCACTTGAGAAGAACGTTTATTCAGTTCAGTTTGGATGTAAAGTTCTGTAGATATCTGTGAAATCTATCTGCTCCAGTGTATCATTTAAAGCTCTCCTTTCTTTGGAGATGTTGTGCTTAGAAGACCTATCGAGGGTAGAAAGACCTAGATTGAAGTCACCAAGTATAAGATAATTATTATCTAAGTATTTCTTCACTTTCATTTTTAATTGGTTTAAATATTTGGCAGCTCCGATAATCGGGGAATATATATTGAGGATTGTTAAGTCGTCTTGTTGGATAGATCCTTTAAGTATGATTTAGTGTCCGTCTTCATCTCTCACTATAGTCTTCGGGGTAAATTTTAGTTTATCTGATATAAGGATGGCTACCCCTGCTTTCTTTTGAGGACCATTTGAATGGTAAAAGGTTCTCCAACCCATTATTTACAGATTGTATGTGTCCTTCTGTCTAATATGAGTCTCTTGTAGACAGCAAATAGTTGGGTCCTGCTTTTTTATCCAGTCTGAAACCCTGCGCCTTTGAAGGGGTCATTAAGCCCATTCACGTTCAGAGTTACTATCAACAGATATGAGTTTAGTGTCATCATGATATCTACTCAGTCCTTGTTTTTGTGGATTGTTCCACTGAACATCTTCTTAAAGGGGAATTTTAAGAGTCCCCCTTAAAATTTCTTGCAGAGCTGGTTTGGAGGTCACATATTCTTTCAGTTCCTGCCTGTCTTGGAAGCTCTTTATCTCTCCTTCCATTTTGAATGAGAGCCTTGCTGGATAAAGTATTCTTGGTTGCATGTTCTTCTCATTGAGGACCCTGAATATATCCTGCCAGCCCTTTCTGGCCTGCCAGGTCGCTGTGGAGAGGTCTGCTCCTCCCCATAAAGGTCAGGATTTTCTTGTCTCTTGCTGCTTTAAGGATCTTCTTTTTATCTTTGGAATTTGCAGGCTTCACTATTAAATGTCGAGGTGTTGGATGGTTTTTATTGATTTTAGGGGGGTGTCTCTCTATTACCTGGATCTGAATGTCTGTTTCCCTTCCCAGATAAGGAAAGTTTTCAGCTAGGATTTGTTCAAATACATATTCTGGCCCTCTGTCCCTTTCGGCGCCCTTGGGACCCCCAATTACACATAGGTTTTTCTTCCTCAGGCTGTCGTTTATTTCCCTTAATATGTCTTCATGGTCTTTTAATTGTCTGTCTCTTTATAACTCAGTTTCCCTCTTTGCCATCAACTTGTCTTCTATGTCACTCACTCGTTCTTCCACCTCGTTAACCCTCATCGTTAGGACTTCTAGTTTGGATTGCATCTCATTCAATTGATTTTTACTTTCTGCCTGATTGGATCTAAATTGTGCAGTCATGAAGTCTCTTGAGTCTTTATGCTTTTTTCTAGAGCCACCAGTAGCTGTATAATAGTGCTTCTGAATTGGCTTTCTGACATTGAATTGTAATCCAGATTTTGTAACTTTGTGTGAGAGAGGACTGTTTCTGATTCTTTCTTTTGAGGAGAGCTTTTCCTTCTAGTCATTTTGCTGAGTGCAGTGTGGCCAAAAACAAATTGTACTGGGAAAAGGATAAAAAGAGAGGAGAGAAAGAAGGAAAGAAAAGAGAAAAAGAAAAAAGTATAAAGGAAGAAAGAAGGAGAAAAGAGAATAAAAAGAGAAAGAAAAAGAAAGAAAGGGGGGAAAAGAGTAGGGGAAGCAATCAGAAATCAAAAAAAATATGGGGGAGTATCTTCTGTTTCTGTATACTTTAAGTCCCTTGATTTCCCATGGAACTTGTCTGTCTAGCTGGTCTTCTGGTAGAGGGGTCTGTTGTGCTGATTGTCAGGCGTTAGCACTTGGGGGAGCTACTCTGTCCCCTGCCTGGTGTAGGGCTCAGTGGGGATAGTTTACCCCGTGAGGCCCCAGGAGGAACAACCCCAGTGTCAGTGGCCAGCTCTGGAAACCTGTATTCAGCCCCCGCAGTAACTCGGGAGCAGTCCATCTGCAGGGCCTGGAGCCTCTGGGGCGGGGCCGCTGATCTGCTCAGGTCTGGGCAGGAGCGTCCTTGCTATCCTGGGCCCTCTGGGCCTCTGCCTGTCCTGGGGGAGGCCGAATCCTGGGCTGTGTCCCGGCGCCCTTTACTCTGGGGCCTGCGCTGTTGGATTCTCGCTCCCGGACGCAAAGCCGCCTCACTGCAGAGCCACCGCCCGAGCCCCTCCGAGTTGCTCCCGGAGCCCCACAGCACCCTCCGCACGGAGCCTCTTCCTCTGCAGGAGGAGCCACTGCCAAGCTGCTCCTGGGGCCACGCAAACCCCTCCTCACAGAGCCGCCACCTGAAGCTCTCAGGGCTGCTCCCGGGTCATTGCATGTGCCCTGCAGCCCTCAGGGAGCTCGGTGCACTCTCCTGGGGGTGCAGGTGTCTGTTAGAGTCCCAGGGAGCCCTAGGGCATCCCCACCCTCCTGGGGTCCTGCTCTGACTCCTTGAAGGTGCCATTCCACCCTGGAAGATTGGTGCAGCTCCTCCTCCTCTCAGGACAGAGCTCTTCTGTCCTGGGGGAACTTGCCCCAGCCTTAGCCGGGCTCCTCACAGGGCCCCTCACACTTGGATGCCTTTTGTTTCTTTATTTCTTTTTCCCGTCTTCCTACCTTGATAGAATCATGAACTTATCTCACTGTAGCATTCGATCTGGTCTCTGTTTAAATCTCAGGCCAAATTCGTAGATTTTCTGGATGATTTGAAGGTTATCTGGGTAATTTCGTGGGGACAGGTGATTTGAGGACACTACACTTCTGCCATCTTGCCCCTCCTCCTGTATGTTGCCTTTTAGCTTTGGTTGTTTCCTTCACTTTGCAGAAGCTTTTCAATTTGATGAAGTCCCAATAGTATTTTTGCTTTTGTTTCCCTCACCTCAGAGGCATATCTGAAAGAACATCCAATGGCCAATGTCAAAGTCATTGCTGCCTATCTTTTCTTCTTTGTATGGTTTCACGTCTCACATTTAGGTCTTTCATCCATTTTGAATTTATTTTTTATATATATGGTGTAAGAAAGTGGTCCAGTTTCATTCTTCTGCATGTGGCTGCCTGGTTTTCCCAACAACATTTGTTCTTATCCTGGGGTCAGGGTTAGGGTTTGTTGAAGAGACTGTCTTTGTGCCTCTGGATATTCCTTCCTGCCTTGTTGTCGATTAATGGATCATAGAGTTACAGGTTTGTATCTTGTTTCGGATTTCAATCTGTTCTATTGATCTAAGCATCTCCTGTTGGGAGATTCTTGATTGCTGATTCAGTTTCTGTGCTGGTTATCTGTCTGTTCAGGTTTCTTATTTCTTCCTTTTTCATTTTTGCAATGTTATATATTTCCAGGAATTTATCTATTTCTTCCAGGTTCTTGGTTGCTGGCATATAATTTTTCATAATGTGCTCTTATAATCTTTTGTATTTCTCTAGGGTTGACTGATATTTCTCTTTTCACATTTGTGATTTTATTTGGGTCCTTTCTCATCTTCTTATCTTTTTTCTTTTTTAAAGATTTTATTTATGTATTCATGAGAGACACAGAGAGGCAGAGGTATAGGCAGAGGGAAAATGAGGCCCCATACGGGGAGCCTGAATGGGGACTTGATCCCCCAGGTCTGCGGGATCATGACCTGAGCCAAAGCAGATGCTCAACCACTGAGGCACCCAGGTCCTTTGCTGATTCAATTCCTTTGCTAGTTATGGGTCTGTTCACATTTTCTTTTTCTTCCTATTTCAGTTTGCTCGTTTGCACATTTCTGGAGATTTGTCCATTTCTTCCCGGTCTCCCAGTTTGTTAGCGTATAATTTCTTAGTATTCCCTTATAATTGTCTTATTTTTCTGGTGTTGATTGTGATCTCTCTTGTCTCATTTGTGATTTTATTTATTTAGGTCATTTCTCTTTTCTCATTGATAAGGCTAGATAGGGCTTGATCCATTTTATTATTTATTTTGAAGAACCAGCTCTTAGTTTCGTTATTCCATTCTACTGTTTTGTTGTTTCTGCATTGTTTATTTCTGCTCTCATCTTTATTTTTTCCTTTCTGTAGTCTTTAGGATTTGTTTGCTATTCCTTTTCCAGCTCCTTTAGTTGTAGGGTTAGGTTGTGTATTGGAGACTTCTTGTTTCTTGAGCTAGGCCTGTATTGCTATGTATTTCCCTCTTAGGACTGCCTTTGCTACATCCCAGAGGTTTGGAGAAACATGTTTTCATTTTCATTTGTTTTAAATTTCTTCGTTAATTTCCTGGTTGCTCCATTCATTCTCTAGCAGATGTTCATAATCTCCACGTATTTTTGGTCTGTCCAATTTTTTTTTCTTACTGTCGACTTCAAGTTTCATAGCGTCGTGTTCCAAAAATGTACAGCGTGTGATATCAACCTTCTTGTACCTGTTGTACCTGTTGAGGGCTGATTTGTGGCCCATGATATGATCTGTTCTGGAGAATGTCCCATGTGTACTTGAAAGGAGTTTGTATTCTGCTTTAGGATGAAATGTTCAGACTATATCTGTTGAGTCCCTGTGGTCCAGTGTGTCAAGGCTATTGTTCCCCGGGTGATTTTCTGCATAGATGATCAGTCCATTGCCATAAGTGGGTGTTAAAATCCCCTGTCATTGTATTATTATCAGTGAGTTCCTGTACGTTTGTTGTTAATTGGTTTCTATATTTCGGTACTGCTATGTTGGCAGCATAAATATTTAGTTGCTTGATCTTGATAGAGAGTCTTTTTAATTATGAAATAATGCCCTTCTTCATCTCTTCTTACAGTATTTGTTCTTTCTTGTTTGAAATTTAAATATTTTATTTATTCATGAGAGATACACAGAGGAGCAGAGGAAGAAACATAGCAGAGTGAGAGGCAGGCTCTCTAAAGGGAGGCAGATATGGGACTCGATCCTGGGATCCGAGGATCACGCCCTGATCTGAAGGCAGATGCTCAAACACTGAGCCACCAGGTGTCCCCCAGGGTTTGGTCTCAAATCTCATTTGTCTGATATAAGTATGTGTCCTCCAGCTTTCTTTTGATATCCATTAGCGTGATAGATGATTTTCCATCCCCTGACTTTCAATCTGTTGGTGTCTGTAGGTCTAAGGTGAGCATCCTGTTGGCAGCGTACAGATGGATGTTGTTTTTTTAATAATAATTTTATTTATCACAGCGACAGAGAGAGAGAGAGGCAGAAAATTATGCAGAGAGAGAAGCAGTCTCCCCACCAGGAGCCCAGTATGGGACTCGATCTCAGACTCCAGGATCACACCCTGAGTTAAAGGCAGAGGCTCAACCCCTGAGCCACCCAGGCATCCCGGATCATGTTTTTTAGCTACTCTGATACCCTATATCTTTTGATTGGAGCATTCAGTCTATCATCATTCAGAGTGACTATTTAAAGATATGAACTTTGTGCCTCTGTGTTACCGGAAGAGTTGGTGTTGCTGGTGACGTTCTCTGGTCCTTTCTAGTCTTTGTTGCTTTTGGTCTCTTTTTTTCCCCCACTAGAAGAGTCCCTCTTAAAATTCCTTACTGGACTGGTTAAGTGGTCTTGAACTCCTTTATATGTTGCCTGTCTGGGAAAATCTTTATCTCTCCTGAATGACACCCTTGCTGAAGAAAGAATTCATACAAATTGGACTGCAATAAAAGGAAATTTAAAAACATAAAATAAATTCTTGCTAATATGATTGAGGAAAATGGCATTTAGGAGGAAATCCAGAAGCAGAAAGAGAGGAGGACAGATTTCACCCTCCGCAGCCTTTACAGGGACCTGGTGTCCTTTCCTAGGAGGGACCCCCCTCTGGAGGATGCTTCCTGCCCCTCTGCCCTCCTTGTTGGAACACAGCAGGCACATCTCTAGCACCTCTGCAGTCGTGGCTTATAACGTTTTCCCTGTATCCTATTGGGGACCACAGCATTGTGTAAGTAACCATCTGGCTGCTGTTTGACAGTATTGGGGGGATTCCAACTTTTGTTGCTTTTGAGGTGTGTGTGTGTCGATCCCATGCAGTATCAAGTGCAGCAATCGGATCCTCTGGCTGGGTCACCAAAAAACCCCGAAATGGTTGGCACAACATCATTTCTGGTGCTGGCACTGGGCAGTTAGCTGGGCTCTCCTGGCAGCGCTGGGGCTCACTCATGCAGTGACTTTCAGCTGGAGGGTCAGCTGAGCTTGAAGTTCTGGCTTGGCCACATTCCCATGTCCAGCAGTGGGTCTGGCCACTCCTGGAAGGCACGTGGGGACGTCAGCTGTGTGTGCCTGGCGGCGCTCCTGCACAGGCTAGTTGGGGCCTAGGTGGTGCCCCCTCCTCCTCTCTGGGGGTCTCTACACGCCCTGTGCACAGAGTTCTGGGAGACACAGAAACGGGCTGGCTGTGCATTTTCACACCACAACATTTTATTGACTTTCTACAGCAAACGGGCTCAGAGCCGTGGTTGAGTGCCTTCCCCTGGGGAGGGAGACCTTTCTGTCCTTTACGGAGGACAAGAATCACATGGGTTGGGGGTCGAGTGTTGGAGTCCCCCACCTGGGAGCATGTGTGGACTCCGGGTGGGGGCGTATGTCCTGAGGTTTCAGCCTGAGAGACGGTTCTGAGGACAGCAAAGCTGAACTGGACCTGTAGCTCATGGGCTCCTGCACTGGGTTCCTGCAGGGCAGCTGGACCCCGGCCTTGGGCCCTCTGGGGCCCCAACACTTGGAGCAGCCTGTCTCCTGGTGTGGGTGCGGGTGGGGCCCACCGGCTTGCCCCTCCTCTCCCTACACTGGGGTGTCCCAGGATCCCCAGGGCTGCCCTAGATCAGCGACCTGGATCTGTGGGGCACGCCCAGGGCCCAGCAGGCCACATCCAGCTGTGAGAGGGCTTGCTCAGCCCGGAACCAGAATCCAGCGCTGGCCAGGGCCATGGGGGCCTGATTCCATTAGTCTTTGTGTTGGGACTGGTGGGGGCTCAAATCAACCCAACCCCCACAGAGCCTGGGCCCAATCAGCCTAGGTACCTCTGGGTTAGGGCCTGGTGTCCTGTGCAGGGTGTCCCACCCTCCAGGAGTGACAGTGGGTGGAGGCAGGGCACATTGTGTCCTCTGATTCACTCACCTGCTCACACACTGTCGGGTGCTCCCTGCTGTCCCTCCTCCCTGCAACCCCTGGGTACTCTATGGGACACCCGGGCTTCTGATGGGAGCAGGGTATCCAGAGAACCCCGGGGAGGCTGATCATGTCCCACAGGGGGCAGCTGCAGCGGGTCCTTGCTCGGGGCCGATGGTGTGGGGACATGGGTATGAAGGTGGGGGTGTGGGGGGATGGTGTAGGGGGGATGGTGTTGGGGTATACTGTGGGTGGGGATTATGTGAGGCTGTGTGTGTGTGAGGGGGATGGGGTAGGGGCGATGCCATGGGGGATGATGATGTAGGGGGATGGTGTGGGTCTGGGGAATGGGGGGATGGCGTGGGGGGCCGGCGGACACAGGGCATTCCCGTTCTCTAAGATGAACACAGAGATGTCTACAGATAAAGGTGACCCCATTCTGGGGTTTGTTGTGACATCTGCCCCTGTGGCCCCATGTGGTGAGTGCAGGGCCCTGGCTGGACCGGGGGCATTATCTGGGGGTCATCATAATATGTATGTTTAAAATTGCAAATTGTCTCAAATTAAATGCACAGAATTTAGAAATATATAAAGCACCGAGAGTGGGTGTCACTCTGAACCGTCTGACCCTCATGGGATCGATGTGTGTCTTGCTCCAGCCGCGGACATGCTGCCTGGCCCCCAGATCCGGTTCCTGCCCCTCACGTCCCCCACCCCATTCCCTGCTTCTCAGGGGGCCTTCCCTCTTCCCTTTGGTGTTCAGGTCCCATGGCAACCCCTGGAGGTCCCATCCTTGTGGCCTCCTCATCCCTGAGGCCCCGGGGGTGTGGTCATCCCCATCACCCTACCATGGAGCGTGTGTTGTTGGTTGCTATTGCTCTCCCTGGCCTCAGAGGCCCCATTTTCCTTACCCAGAAGCCTCCAGGGCCCCGAAGCCCCCTGGCCCAGCAGCCTCATCCGACCCCCTAGCAGTCCTAAAACATGATGTGGCTGCTGAACTTCCTGGTGACGTCCAGGTCTACCTGCGTGATGTCCCTGGAGGAGACCAGGGCGTCCTCCTTCATTTCCTGTGGGATAACCGGGGAGGAGGAGCAGGCGTCAGGGACACAGACCTGACCTGTCACGAGGTGCCGTGCTGGGCAGGGAGCCCTGGGGCCACCATGGGAGTATGTCCTGCCGAAACCTCCTTCCTTCCTCTGGGAGTCCAGGGAAGACGGGAGTGCCCACCGTGCCCATGGGACCTGTGTGACGGCCTGTGTCCAGCTGTTGTAGGTGGGGAGGTGACTGAGTGTCACCCTGGGTGGGAGGGGATAGGGGTTAAGCCAAGGTGGGAGGGGACATGGGGGTGTTGTGCCCAAGATTGTGAATCCGAGAAACTACTAAGGAACTGACACCAATGCAAACACACAAGGGTTGATTTCCAAACTCGAGCTTGCATCCAAGTACACCCAACACAGCGGAGCAGGGACTTGGACCCCGAGGTGTGTTTTAGCTTAGTTTTAAGGGCTTGTCTCGGGGTCCTCCAGAAGGGCTGGAGCAATTCCTCAATTTCTGTTTACATTTTGATATGGGGCCTTCAAGGGATTGAGCTTTCTTCCCATTCTAATAGGGACTTCCTGCCCTTGGCCTGGGCTCAGTTTGATTCTATTGTGGGGCTTTCTAGGACATTAAGCTGTAAACTTTTGTTTTTTTTTTTTTCCTGTAACTGAAATAATGTAAATTTCAGCTCTTCTTCACAGGGGCCTGTGATGGCTGGATTTGTTCAAACGCTGAACGTAAAGTGGATAGACCTTCATTTTCTTGGCCTCCTTGCGTCCCTTCCCATCCTATCTAGCTCCTTCACCCTTCCCCGGAGCTCCTAAGAGAGCAATTGCAAATGACCTCAGCCTGGCAGTGTGTGTTGGGGGACAGGCCCAGGGATTTGGGATCAGGAAGATCTGGGGCGCGGGCTTCCCAGTTGTGCAGCGGGATTCGATGCTGCAGGCTCTTATTCCCTAAGGCTGTCTTGACAACTGACTTTGTACATAGAAAACCTCTCCTTTGTCTTTAAAAGATGAGGAGCGAGTCAAAGCATTTTTTCTCTGCCCATCTGATTGCTCAGATTCCAATCTGAGACGTATTTCCTGTTAATAAGGGTAATTTACATTCTGTAGTACTATGATTAAAATATTCTGACACAAGTAATTCAGAGGGATGAGGGTTTCTCATCTCTTCACAGCTCAGTCACTCATCAGGAAATGCATCTGTATGGATTTGGAATTAATTGAGAGACATTATTACCAATGGTCCTATTATTATGTGAAGGATTCTTCCCTGAGATTCTTCCCCTGTTTCAACTGACACTGAAAGACTGTGAACTCTTTGTTAGACAAATGTCAAGGAAATAAATGTTATGCATTGCTAATTTTAAATGCAGTTGCAACATGGTGTCTATTATAATAGAAGTATTTTTATCTGATTTTTGCATCTATTATCCTTTCCTGCTTTTCAGGTTGAGGAGTCATTATATGGCTTCATAAGTGTTGTTATTTCCTTCTGATATAAAATTATTACTTTGTTCCCACTGAAGGAACTCTATAAGAATAAGGGAAAAGATAATTCAACAATTTTTTTTTAATTCAACAATTCTTAAAATGTCTTCACACTTGGAGCCTGATTCATTTAAGTCAATTTTCAAAATAAATCTTATTTATTGGGAAAAAAAGAAAGATTTATAGGGAAATTGAGAAGATAGTCCAGAGCATTCGCATACACTTGCACTCAGTTTCTCCAATTATTGATATCTTATATTAGTACGGTACAAAGATTAGCTAATGAATCAATATTAAAATAGTCGCATTAACAAAAGACCATATTATGTTCAGATTTCCTTAGTTTTTGCTAAGTTACCAACCCTCATATCACATTCCGTTTGTCCTCCTGTTTTCTTAGGCTCCTCTGGATTGTGACAGTCTTTCAGCCTTTCCTTGTTGTTGAACTGGAACACTTTGAGAAGTAGAGTATTTTGAAAAATTTCCTTCAGTTGGACATGTCTGTCATTTATCTCATGATTGAACTGTTTTTGTGGATTATATACAGAGATATGCTGCTATTTTCATTATATCATATAAAGGATAGATACTATCAACATGATTTATCAGTCTTGGTATCGATCTGATCATCTTGCTGAGGTAATGTTTGTCAGCTTTCTCCGTAGTAAACTGATTCTTTATTATTATTGTTATTAATTATTATTATATTATCAATATTATTTTAAGTTTTTCATATTATATTTTGTAGAAGGAAGTTACTATGTGTATTCCGGAAATAAGAGTGGGAAGCTATGCTCATGAACTTGAGGGTGGAATGTCTGCACAAATTGTTTGAAATTCTTCTACATGGGTGATTTTTGTTCCTTCTGTGTTTTTTGTTTGTTTCTTTTTCAAAGATGTTTTTTATTTTTTTGAGAGAGAGAGGAGAGAAAAAGAATGAGTGAGAGGGGCAGAGGGAGAGGGAGAAGAAGGTTCCCTGCTGAACAGGGAGCCTGCCTTGGGACCTGGATCATGATCTGAGCCTAAGGCAGAAGCTTAACTGACTGAGCCACCCAGGTGCCACTCTTTCATTTTTTCTTTCTTTTTTAATAATAAATTTATTTTTTTATTGGTGTTCAGTTTGTCATCATACAGAATAACAAGTGCTCATCACCCATTCACCCCCATCGCCTGCCTTCCTCCCCTTCCATTACCCCTAGTTCGATTCCCTGAGTTAGGAGTCTTTATGTTCTGTCTCCCTTTCTGATATTTCTCACACATTTCTACTCCCTTCCCTTATATTTCCTTTCACTATTACCTATATTCCCCAAACGAATGAGAACATACAATATTTGTCCTTCTCCAATTGACTTACTTCACTTAGCATAATACCTTCCAGTTCCATCCACGTTGAAGAAAATGGTGGGTATTTGTCATTTCTGATGGCTGAGCAAGGCCCACCTTTTCTCTCTCTTCATCTTCTGAGTCTCCTATGATGTGAATGTTATTGTTTTAATAAGTGGCTGACTTCTCTACGTCTGCCTCTGTGGTCCATAACCTTTCTTGTTTTTAAGGCTTCCACTCGGGACTGCATCTCAGTTATAGCATTTTTAACATTGGCCTGACTAGATTTTAGTTCTTTTATTTCTACAGTAAGGGATTCTCTAGTTTTACATTGGCCTGACTAGATTTTAGTTCTTTTATTTCTACAGTAAGGGATTCTCTAGTTTTCTTCTGTGTTCTTTTTCCAGTCCAGCTGTTATCTTTATAATCATTGTTTTAAACTGTAGTTAGACATCATATATGCGTATTGATGGACTTCCTGGCTGTGAGTACTACCTCATGTTATTTTATGGAGGTGAATTTCTCCATCTCATTTGTTTTTCCAGAAAAGAAAATGGGAAGAAAAAGAAAACCAAGAAAAACAATAAAAACTGCCCTCTAAAAAAAAAAAAAAACCAAATTATTTTGGCCTGCTTGTTATAAGATTCTAAATCCCAAAATATGAAACACAATTAAAGTACCATGAAAGTAAAAATAAGAAATATATAAAGTACATACATAAAAATTAAATAAGGCAATTAATAAAAAAGAATCAAAGAAAATAAATGAAAATAAAGCACAAAGTACAAAGGAAGCTAGACCCTACTTTCCAGGCAGAGCTGAAGCTCTGCAACCTCAGTGGTCCGACAACTTGGTGGCAGTGAGTGGTCTGTGCCGGGTCTGGGGATGGGCTGTGGCGCTGATTATCAGGTGCACATCTGCCTGGTAGATGGAACTGAGGGGTGAGAGGCGGGTTGGGCGTCAGCGCCTCTGGAGTCTAGCAGGAGGCGCTGTGCTGCTCCCTGAGACCTGACCCTGATGGGCGGGATGCGGGAGTGGTCTCTGGGTCCTCTGGCTCTGGGGCTGAGCATCCTGCCCCCCAGTCTGCAGTGGCCTCCACAGAAGAACCCCCAAGCCCCCGGGTCTCTCAGAACCCTGTGTTCACTCTACCTGTGTCCGAGCATCTTTTGTTTTTGTTTTTTTATCTCAGACTGTTGTGCCCAAGATTGTGAATCCGAGAAACCACCGAGAAGCCGACACTGATGAAAAAACACGAGGGTTTACTTACAAGCTCGAGCTTGTGTCCAAGTATACCCGACAGAGCGGAGCAGGGAGTTGGACCCCGAGGTAGGTTTTAGCTTAGTTTTAAGGGCTTGTCTCCAGGACCTCCAGAAGGGCTGGAGCAATTCCTCAATTTCTGTTTACATTTTGATATGGGGCCTTCAAGGGATTGAGCTTTCTTCCCATTCTAATAGGGACTTCCTGCCTTTGGCCTGGGCTCAGTTTTGATTCTATTGTGGGGCTTTCTAGGTCATTAAGCTGTAAACTTTTGTTTTTTTTCCTGTAACTGAAGTAATGTAAAATTCAGCTCTTCTTCACAGGGGCCTGGGATGGCTGGGCATGTGCTAACACTGAATTTAAATTGGAATGGCCTTAATTTTCTAGGCCTCCATGTGTCCTGTCCCATCCTATCTAGCTCCTTCCCCATTCCCCAGAGCTCCTAAGAGAGCCATTGCAAATGACCTCAGCGTGGCATCCTGTATTGGGGGACAGGCCCAGGGATTTGGGATCAGGAAGACCTGGAGCGCGAGCGTCCGAGCTGTGCAGCGGGGTTCCATGCTGAAGACTCTTATTCCTTAAGGCTATCTTGACAACTGTCTTTGTACATCGAAAACCTCTCCTTTGTCTTTAAAAGATGAGGAGTGAGTTAAAGCATTTTTTCTCTGCCCATCTCATTGCTGAGATACCAATCTGAGACGTATTTCCTGTTAATAAGGATAATTTACTACTATCCGTAGTACTATGGTTAAAATATTCTGACACAAGTATTTCAGAGGGATGAGGGTTTCTCATCTCTTTCTTCACAGTTCAGTCACTCATCAGGAATTGCATCTTTATGGATTTGGAACGAACTGAGAGACATTATTACCAATGGTCCTATTATTATGTGAAGGATTCTTCCCTGAGATTCTTCCCCTATTTGAACTGACACTGAAAGACTGTGAACTCTTTGTAAGACAAATGTCAAGGAAATAAATGTTATGCATTGCTAATTTTATTTTTTTTTAATTTTTATTTTTTTAATTTTTATTTATTTATGGTAGTCACACAGAGAGAGAGAGGCGCAGAGACACAGGCAGAGGGAGAAGCAGGCTCCATGCACCGGGAGCCCGATGTGGGATTCGATCCCGGGTCTCCAGGATCGTGCCCTGGGACAAAGGCAGGCGCCAAACTGCTGCGCCACCCAGGGATCCCTGCATTGCTAATTTTAAATGCTCTTGCAATATGATGTCTATTATACTAGAATTATTTTTATCTGATTTTTGTTATTTATTATCCGTTCCTGCTTTTCAGGTTGAGGAGACATTATAGGTGTTCATAAGTGTTTTTCTTTCCTTCTATCTAATATTCTTACTTTGTTCCCATGGAAGGAACTCTTTTAGAATAAGGCAAAAGTTAATTCAACTATTCTTAAAATGTCTTCACACTTGGAGCCTGATTCATTTAAGTCAATTTTCAAAATAAATCTTATTTATTAGGAAAAAAACCAAAGATTTATAGGGAAATTGAGAAGATAGTACAGTGCATTCACATGCACTTGCACTCAATTTCTCCAATTATTGATATCTTACATTAGTACGGTACAAAGATTAGCTAATGAATCAATATTAAAATAGTCGCATTAACAAAAGACCATATTATGTTCAGATTTCCTTAGTTTTTGCTAAGTTACCAACCCTCATATCACATTCCGTTTGTCCTCCTGTTTTCTTAGGCTCCTCTGGATTGTGACAGTCTTTCAGCCTTTCCTTGTTGTTGTTGAACTGGAACACTTTGAGAAGTAGAGTATTTTGAAAAATTTCCTTCAGTTGGACATGTCTGTCATTTATCTCATGATTGAACTGTTTTTGTGGATTATATACAGAGATATGCTGCCAGTTTTATTATATCATATAAAGGATAGATACTATCAACATGATTTATCAGTCTTGGTATCGATCTGATCATCTTGCTGAGGTAATGTTTGTCAGCTTTCTCCGTAGTAAACTGATTCATTATTGTTATTATTTTATTATTATTATTATATTATCATTATTATTTTAGGTATTCTAAATATATTTTGTAGAGGGAAGTTACTTTGTGTATTGCACACTTAAGAGTGGGAAGCTATGCTCATGAACTTGAGGGTGGAATGTCTGCACAAATTGTTTGAAATTCTTCTACATGGGAGATTTCTCTTCCTTCTGGGTTTGTTTGTTTCTTTTTCAAAGATGTTATTTATTTATATGAGAGAGAGAGAGGAGAAAAAGCATGAGCGACAGGGGCAGAGGGAGAGGGAGAAGCAGGTTCCCTGCTGAACAGGGAGCCTGCCTTGGGACCTGGATCATGATCTGTGCCTAAGTCAGAAGCGTAACTGAGCCACCCCGGTGCCACTCTTTCTTTCTTTCTCTTTTTTTTTTTAAATTTTTATTTATTTATGATAGTCACAGAGAGAGAGAGAGGCAGAGACACAGGCAGAGGGAGAAGCAGGCTCCATGCACCGGGAGCCCGACGTGGGATTCGATCCCGGGTCTCCAGGATCGCGCCCTGGGCCAAAGGCAGGCGCCAAACCGCTGCGCCACCCAGGGATCCCTCTTTCTCTTTTTTTAAATAATAAATTTATTTTTTTTTTGGTGTTCAGTTTGCCAAATCAGAATAACACCCAGTGCTCATCCCGTCTAGTGCCCCCCTCAGTTCCCGTCACCCATTCACCCTCAACCCTGCCCTCCTCCCCTTCAGTCACCCCTAGTTCATTTCCAAGTTAGGAGTCTTTATGTTCTGCCTCCCTTTCTGATATTTCTAACACATTTCTACTCCCTTCTCTTATATTCCCTTTCACTATTACCTATATTCCCCAAATGAATGAGAACATACAATGTTTGTCCTTCTCCAATTGTCTTATTCACTCAGCATAATATCTTCCAGTTCCATCCACCTTGAAGCAAATGGTGGGTATTTGTCATTTCTGATGGCTGAGTAAGGCCCACCTTTTCTCTCTCTTTATCTTCTGAATCTCCTATGATATGAATGTTATTGTTTTAATAAGTGGCTGACTTCCCTACGTCTGCCTCTGTGGTACATAAACTTTCCTGTTTATAAGACTTCCAGTTGGGACTACATCTCAGTTATAGCATTTTTAACGTTGGACTGACTTGATTTTAGTTCTTTTATTTCTACAGTAAGGGATTCTCTAGTTTTCTTCTGTGCTCTTTTTCCAGCCCAGCTGCTAACTTTATAATCATTGTTCTAAACTGTAGTTAGATATCATATATGTTTATTGATGAACTTCCTGGCTGTGAGTACTACCTCATGTTATTTTATGATGGAGAATTTCTCCATCTCATTATTTTTTCCAGAAAAGAAAGAAGGAAGAAAAAGAAAAACCAAGAAAAACAATAACAACTGCCCTCCAAAAAAAACACCAATTTATTTTGGCCTGCTTGTTATAAGATTCTAAATCCCAAAATATGAAACACAATTAAACTACCATAAAAGTAAAATAAGAAATATATAAGGTACATACATAAAAATTAAAATAAGGCAATTAAAAAAAAAAGAATCAAAGAAAATAATTGAAAATAGAGCACAAAGTCCAAAGGAATCTAGACACTACTTTCCAGGCAGAGCTGAAGCTCTGCAGCCTCTGTGGTCTGACAACTTGGTGGCAGCGAATGGTCTGTGTGGGGTCTGGGGATGGGCCTTGGCACTGATTGTCAGGTGCACATCTGCCTGGGAGTTGCACCTGCGGGGGTCAGAGGCTGGGTGGGCGTCAGTGCCTCTGGGCTCCAGCGGGCGGCGCTGTGCTGCTCCCTGAGTCCTGGCTCTGATGGGCGGGATGCAGGTGGGGACGCTGGGTCCTCTGGCTCTGGGGCTGAGCATCCCGCCCCCCAGTCTGCTGGGGCCTCCACAGAAGAGCCTTGAAGCCCCCAGGTCTCTGCCGCTTCTCTCAGAACCCTGTGTTCACTCTACCTGTGTCCGAGCTTCTTTTGGTTTTGTTTTTTTATCTCAGACTGTTGTGACCAAGATTGTGAATCTGAGAAATCACCGAGAAGCTAACCTCAATACAAACACACGAGGGTTTATTTACAAGCTTGAGCTTGTGTCCAAGTATACCCGACACAGCAGAGCAGGGACTTGGACCCCGAGGTGGGTTTTAGCTTATTAAGGGCTGGTCTCGGGAAACTCCCGAAGGGCTGGAGTAATTCCTCAAGTTCTGTTTACATTTTGATATGGGGCCTTCAAGGGCATTGAGATCTGTTCTAATAGGGGCTTCCTGCCCTTGGACTGGGCTCAGTTTTTATTCTATTGTGGGGCTTGCTGTGCCTGACAATGAGCATTCAGGAAGGAAATGTTGGATGTGACTCCCTTCTCAGGAGCATCACAGAGAATAAATAATGAGACTGAACAAAAAGAGCACAAGACTTGTGCACTGAGCCATACCAGACTCTGGGAGGCCGTCCTGGGCTCGTGGGTTGGAACCCTCATCTTGTGAAAATGTCCGCAGTTCCTGAAGCCACCCTCAATTACAATGTTATTCCTGTCAAATCATGGTGGCAGATCCTATAAATAGGGAAAAAAACCCATAACATCCATCTGCCCCGAAATATGTCACCGGACAGCAAATCAGTATTGGAGAAGCAGGACAGATCCGGATGCAGCACTTTCCTATTTCAAACGATGTCACAGAGACACAGGATAAAGCAGTGTTGTCCTCAGGACCCCGCCTGGCTCTGTCGGTTAAGCATTGGACTCCTGACCTCCCTTCCGGTCCTGATCTCGTGGTTGTGAGTTCTAGCCCTAGGCTGGTCCATGGACGAGGCATGACGCTTACTTAAACAAACCAGACCCACGAGGGTTGGTCCCAGCATTAGCTGGAGGAGCAGAACAGAGAGTCCAGAAGGAAACGTGCTCTGATACAACTGATTTTTTAACTTAATTTAATTTAATCCCAATTGATTAACGTATAGTGTATTATACTTTCAGAGGAAGAATTCAGGGATTCACCAGTTTGAGATAACCACAGTGCTCGAGACATCACGTGCCATCCTTCATGCCGGTCCCCTGTTAACCCTCCCCCCCGCTTCCAATGACCATCAGTTTGTTTCCTATCATTAAGAGTCTGTATTTCCTGCATCTGTTTTCATCTTATTTGTTTTTCCTTCCCTTCACAGTTGTTATCTGCTTTGCTTCTTTAATTCCACCTATGAATGACACCACACGGTCATTCTCTTTCCCGTCTGACTTATTTCACTTAACATGATCCCTCTTGGGATCCCTGGGTGGCACAGCAGTTTGGCGCCTGCCTTTGGCCCAGGGCGCGATCCTGGAGACCTGGGATCGAATCCCACTTCGGGCTCCCGGTGCATGGAGCCTGCTTCTCCCTCTGCCTATGTCTCTGCCTCTCTCTCTGTGACTATCATAAATAAAGAAAAAAATAAATTAAAAAAAAAACATGATCCCTCTAGTTCTATCCACGTCATTGCAAATGGCAAGATTTCCTTCTCTTTGATAGCTGAGTACCATTCCTCTCTCTATGACCATCATCTATCTCCCATCCTTTTTATCCATCATCTGCCCGAGGGCACCGAGGCTCCTCCCACAGTGTGGCTACTATCGACCCAGATGCTGTGGACATCGGGACATGCAGGTGTCCCGATCTCACTGCATCTGTATCTTCGGAGTGAGCTCAGGCCGTTCATCTGCTGGTCGCAGGGAGGCTCTATGTGTAACTTCCTGAGGAGCCTCCACACTGTTTCCAGGGCGGCTGTCCCGCCAACAGTGGAAGAGGGTTGAGTGAGTTTTGCGGGATGTGGTAAAAGTCTGGTCCACATTTCATTTCGTGTCTTGTGGGCTCCAATTCCTTGTCCTTAAGTATTTCTGGGGAAGCAGGGTGTTGGACTCTATTTCAGTGAGACGTTTCTGAAAATAACAGGCCACAGCTGGAGCCTGGAAGGAGGCAGGTGCGGCCCCTGGAGTGCCTGCTGCCTCCTTCACAGCCTCCTGCAGCACCTGAGCTTCCCGCAGGGGGCGCCCAAGCCCAGGCCCCACCCAGAGGGCATGAATGCACATTAAGCCTCCTCTGCCTGCACTAACAGGAGCCAGCCTGTGCTGGGGAGGCCTGAGGAGGACGTGGGGACGTGTCCATGCTGATGAGCCACAGCTTCAGGAAATTGTGGGCTCGCATCCACACTGAAAGGAGCCCCTGGGCCGCCTCAGGACCCACGGGGAGTCTTCAGGATGATGTGGGCCCGCATCCACACTGACAGGAGCATCTGGGCCACCTCAGGACATAAGTTGAGGCTTCTGGAAGCTGGGGACCGCATTCACAGTGACAGGAGCCCCGGCCTCCTCTGAACCCTTGGTGACGCTTTGGGAGGATGTTGGGTGACATCGACACAACAGGATGCTGAATTCCTTAGGACCCCCGGTGTTGACTTGGGGAAATATGGGATGCGTCCATGCAGACAGAAGACCCCAGCCTTGTCAGGGCCTGTGGTGAGGCCTAAGAAAAATGTGGGTGCCTCATCCACACTGACAGGATTCTCCAGCCTCCTCAGGACCCACTGTGAAGGTTTGGGAAGATTTGGGGCCACATCTCTGCTGACAGGAGCCCCCAGCCTCCTCAGGTCTTATGGTGAGGCTTGAGGAAAGTGTGGGGCCACCTCAACACTGACAGGACCCCCGTCCTCCTCAGGACCTGCACTAAAGCTTCGGGAAATATGGGTCTGTGTCTATGCTGACAGGAGCCCACATCCTCCTCAGGATCCGCGGTGAGTTTTCTGGGGGACGTGGGGCCATGTCCAGGCTGACAGGAGCCCCCGGCCACCTGAGGACCTGCTGTGAGGCTTCCAGAGAATGTGAGCCATAGTCCACAGTGACAGGAGACCCAGCATCCTCAGGACCCGCTGACTATGACTCAGGAACACGTGGGGCCATGTCCACACTCACAGGAGCCCTGCTTCCTCAGGACCCCCTGGAGGACTCTGGAGGCACCATTGGGGGCCTCGTCCATATCAGAAGGGACTCCTCAGAACCACAGGGTAAGTGAATGGGTAGAATGAATGGTAGGGTCAGGGGAGGGGAGGCAGTTGGTGGTTAGGCTTAGGTTAAATGTTAGGTGTTTGTGATTAAGCTTATGATTATGGATTAAAGGTTAGGGTGAGGGATAAGGGTAAGGGTCAGTGGTTAGGAGTTAGGATGGGGGTTAGGGATTAGGGAATGAGGTTAGGGTTAGTGACAGTATTTAGAGTTAGGGCTAGGGTTATGTATTAGGGTTTAGGGCAGGAGGTTTGGAAGTGGGGTTAGGGTTATGGTTACAGTTAGGGTTGGGCTTAGGTTTGCAGTTAGGGTGAGGTCTTAGGGTGTGACTTAGGGTTAGGGGTAAGGGTTAGGGTTTAGGGTAAAATTTAGGGCTAGGTTTAGGGTTAGGGCGAGGGTTAGGTTTAGGATAGGGGTTAGGGCTAGGGTTAGGATTAGTATTTAGTTAGGGTTTAGGGTCAGGTCAGGGTCAGGGTCAGGGTACGGTTTTGGAAAAAGGGTAATAGATATAGGGAGTGGTTTAGGAGTTAGTTTTAGGGTACAGGTTAGAGTACAGTTTGGGGTATGAGATAGGATTAGTATTAGAGGGTTAGGGTTAGGGTACAGGTTAAGGTTAGGAATAGGATTTGACTACATTAAGTTAAGGTTAGGGTTAGAGGTTAGGGTTAGATTTAAGGTAGGGGTCAGGGTTAAGGGTTTAGAATAGGTTTAGGATATAGGGTGAGGGTTGGCAGGAGGTTCCGTGAATGTGTTTTGGTCTTGGGGTTTGTGTTTGGTTTTCGATTAGTGATGGGTCTTGTTTAAGGGTTAGGTTAACATTAGGATTAAGTGTAGGGTTAGGCTTATGTCTGTGTATGGTTAGAGTTTGGGTCTTGGCATGTGCCTCCACGGGGACTCCTAGCATCTTGGGCCGTTTAGTTTGATGCACTCTATTTAGGTTTTGGTTTCAAAGATAGCCTGACTCCACCAAGTCAGTGGCCTCCCCAGAGAATCAAAATCCAGGCTTCTGCTGAGGTGAGAATAGTCATGGCAGGCTTCTCCTGAGCTGAGCTAAGGAGGGGATTTGTGGCTCTAAAGACTCTTTATTTGGATTTTCAGTTGCCTTTCTGATTTTATCTCTTGTATGCACATGTTTTCTCTATACTACCAATTACTATTTTAAAGTTTTACTTGAATTCCTGTTTGTAAACACAGTATGATGTAGTTTCAGGTTTACCACATAGTGGTTAGACCCTTGGATACAATGCCTGGTACTGGTCACAGGTGCCCTCCACTGTCCCTATCCCCTGATTCACCATCCTCCCCACCTTCCCCTGGTATTTATTAATTTATTCTCTGTGGTTAAGAGTGTGTATCTTGGTTTGCTTCTCTCATCCCTCCTCCACCCCTTTGCCAGTTTGTTTGGTTTCTTAAAATTCACATGTGAATGCACTTGTATGGTACTTGGTATCTATCTTTCTCTGACTGAGTTCATTTATCATAAATCCTTTCCAATCCTTCCACGGCACCGTAAATGGATTCATTTCATCCCTTCTGATGACCGAGTGATGTCGCAGTGTGTATATTTACCACATCTTTTTGCCCATTCATCATCAGTCGATGGACATCTGGGCTGTATCCACAGTCTGGCTGTTGTTGATAATGCTGCTACAAACAGTGGGCTGTGTGTCCTTCCTCAAATCTACTAAAGTACTTCTGTATCCTCGGGGTAAATACCTAGCTGTGCAATTTTTGAATCGTAGGGTAGCTCTATTTTTAACTTCTTTTTTTAAAATTTTTTTTAATTATAGTCACAGAGAGAGAGGCAGAGACACAGGCAGAGGGAGAAGCAGGCTCCATGCCCCTGGAGCCCAAAGTGGGATTCGATCCCGGGTCTCCAGGATCGCACCCTGGGCCAAAGACAGGTACCAAACCACTGCACCACCCAGGGATCCAATTTTTTTAACTTCTTGAGGACCCTCCACACTGTTTTCCACAGTGGCTAAATCTGTTTGCATGCCCACCAGGAATGTAAGGAGGCTACCCTTTCTCCAAAGCCTCACCAACACCTGTTGTTTCCTACGTTGTTAATTTTAGCCATTATGACGGCTCTCAGGTGACACATCATTGTGGTTTGGGTTTGCATTTCCCTGATGATGGGTGACGCTTTGTATCTTTCCGTGTGTCTGGTGGCCATCTGGCTGTCTTGTCAGAGACAAAGTCCATTCATTTTTCTGCCCATCTCCAGTTGCATAATTTGTTTTTAGGATCTTGAGATTTATATTTCCTTTATGTGTTTTGCATACTAACTCTTTAGTGGATGTGTTGTTTACCAATATCTCCTTTCATTTTGTATGTTGCCTTTTAGCTTTGGTTGTTTCCTTCATTTTGCGGAAGCTTTTCATTTTGATGAAGTCCCAATAGCATTTTTGCTTTTGTTCCCTCACCTCAGTGACATATCTAGAATGAAAAATCAGTGGCCAATGTCAAAGACGTTGCTGCCTATCTTTTCTTCTTTTTATGCTTTCAGGTCTCACATTTAGGTCTTTCATCCATTTTGAATTTATTTTTTATATATATGGTGTAAGAAAGTGGTCCAGTTTCATTCTTCTGCATGTGGCTGCCTGGTTTTCCCAACATCATTTGTTCTTAACCTGGGGTCAGGGTTAGGGTTTGTTGAAGAGAGTGTCTTTGTGCCATTGGATATTCCTTCCTGCCTTGTTGTCCATTATGGGTCATAGATACAGGTTTGTATCTTGTTTTGGCTTTCATACTGTTCTATTGATCTAAGCGTCTCCTGTTGGGAGAACTCTGATGCTGATTCAATTTCTTTGCTGGTTAACTGTCTGCTCAAATTTCTTATTTCTTCATTTTTTATTTTTGCTATGTTATATACTTCTAGGAATTGATCTATTTCTTCCAGGTTCTAGGTTGCTGGCATATAATTTTTCATCATATTCTCTTATAATCGTTTGTATTTCTCTAGTGTTGGTTTTTATTTCTCTTTTCTCATTTGTGATTTTATTTGGGTCCTTTCTCATCTTCTTATCTTTTTTCTTTTGTAAAGATTTTATTTATATATTCATGAGAGACACAGAGATGCAGAGGTATAGGCACCGGGAACATGAGGCTCCATGCGGGGAGCCTAATGTGGGACTTGATCCCCCAGGACCCCAGGATCATGACCTGAGCCAAACACATGCTCAACCACTGAGGCACCCAGGTGCCTTGCTGATTCAATTCCTTTGCTAGTAATGGGTCTGTTCACATTTTCTATTTCTTCCTATTTCAGTTTTGCTCGTTTGCACATTTCTAGGGATTTGTCCATTTCTTCCAGGTCTCCCAGTTTGTTAGCGTATAATCTTTCATAGTATTCCCTTATAATTGTCTAATTTTTCTGGTGTTGATTGTGATCTCTCTTCTCTCATTTGTGATTTTATTTATTTAGGTCTTTTCTCTTTTCTCGTTGATAAGTCTGGCTAGGGCTTGATCCATGTTATTACTTGATTTAAAGAACTAGCTCTTAGTTCTGTTATTCCATTCTACTGTTTTGTTGTTTCTGTATTGTTTATTTCTGCTCTGATCTTAATTTTTTCCCTTCTTTTGTAGGCTTTAGTCTTTGTTTGCTATTCCTTTTCCAGCTCCTTCAGGTGTAGGGTTAGGTTGTGTATTGGAGACTTCTTGTTTCTTGAGGTAGGCCTGTATTGCTATGTACTTCCCTCTTAGGACTGCTTTTCCTACATCCCAGAGGTTTGGAGAAACATGTTTTCATTTTCATTTGTTTTAAATTTCCTCTTTAATTTTCTGGTTGCTCCATTCATTCTCTAGTAGGATGATCATAAACTCCACGTATTTTTGGTCTGTCCAAATTTTTTCTTCCTGTCGACTTTTAGTTTCATAGCGCCTTGGTCTGAAAATGTACAGGGTGTGAAATCAACATTTTTGTACCTGTTGTACCTGTTGAGGGCTGATTTGTGGGCCCTGATATGATCTGTTCTGGAGAATGTCCCATGTGCACTTGAAAGGAATGTGTATTCTGCTTTCAGATCTAATTTTCTGACTATATCTGTTGAGTCCCTGTGGTCCAGTGTGTCAAGGCTATTGTTCCCTTGTTGATTTTCTGCTAGACGATCGGTCCATTGCCATAGTGGGTGTTGAAATCCCCTGTCAGTGTATTATTATCAGTGAGGTCCTGTACGTTTGTTGTTAATTGGTTTCTATATTTAGGTACTCATGTTGGCAGCATAAATATTTAGTTGTTTGATCTTGATAGTCTTTTTAATTATGAAATAATGTTCTTCTTCATCTCTTCTTACAATATTTGTTCTTTCTTTTTGAGTTTAAATATTTAATTTATTTATTCATGAGAGATACACAGAGAAGCAGAGGCAGAAACATAGGCAGAGGGAGAGGCAGGCTCTCCTAAGGGAGGCCGATGTGGGACTCTATCCTGGGATCCCAGGATCACACCCTGAGCCAAAGGCAGATGCTCAACCACTGAGCCACCAGGTGTTCCCCAGGGTTTGGTTTCAAATCTCGTTTGTCTGATATAAATATGGGTCCTCCAGCTTTCTTTTGATATCCATTAGCGTGGTAGATGATTTTCCTTCCCCTGACTATCAATCTGCTGGTGTGTATAGGTCTAAGGTGAGCATCTTGTAGGCAGCATACCGATGGATCTTGTTTTTTTAATAACAATTTTATTTATGAGAGAGAGAGAGGCAGAAAATTAGGTAGAGAGAGAAGCAGACTCCCCACCAGGAGCCCAATATTGGACTCGATCCCAGACTCCAGGATCACAGCCTGAGTCAAAGGCAGATGCTCAACCCCTTGAACCACCCAGGTATCCCCGATCCTGTGTTTTAAGCCACTCTGATACCCTATATCTTTTGATTGGAGCATTTAGTCTATCAGCATTCACAGTGATTATTCAAAGATATGAACTTTGTGCCTTCGTGTTACCAGAAGTGTTGGTGTTTCTGGTGACGTTCTCTGGTCCTTTCTAGTTTTTATTGCTTTTGGTCTCTTTTTTTCCCCCACTAGAAGAGTCCCTCTTAAAATCCCTTACTGGACTGATTAAGTGGTCATGAACTCCTTGATATGTTGACTGTCCAGAAAATCTTTCTCTCTCCTTCTCTCCTGAATGACACCCTTGCTGAAGCAAGATATCATACAAATTGGACTCCAATAAAAAGAAATTTAAAAACATAAAATAAATTTTTGGTCTTATGATTGAGGAAAATGGCATTTAGGAGGAAAACCAGAAGCTAAGAGAGAGGAGGACAGATTTCACCATCCGTAGCCATCACAGGGACATGGTGTCCTTTCCAAGGAGGGGCCTCCACTCCGTAGGATTCTTCCTGCACCTCTGTGCTCCTTGTTGGAAACGAGCAAGCACATCTCTGTGTCTCTAGCACCTCTGCAGTCATGGTTTATTGTGTCTTCCATGTATCTTACTGGGGACAACAGCGTCGTGTATGTAACCATCTGGCTGCTGTTAGACAACATTGGGGGGATTCCGACTTCTGTTGGTTTTGGGGTGTGTGTGTGTCTATCACATGTAGCTATCATGTGCAGCTATCTGATCCTCTGGCTGGGTCACCCAAATGCCGAAATGGTTGGCACAACATCATTTCTGGTGCTGGTGCTAGGCGGGTAGCTAGGCTCTCCTGGCAGCCCCAGGGCTCCCTCCTGCAGTGACTTTCCACTGGAGGGTCGTCTGAGCTGGAAGGTCTGGCTTGGCCATATTCCCATGTGCGGCAGTGGGTCCTCCCATGTGCTGGCTGCTTATCATCTCCTTGATGCCTCTCCATCAGGGAGCCAGACCTTGGGGCCGCCCTGGTGGGAGCTCCTGAAGAGCCAGCTGCCCAGAGGGAGGAGCCCTGTGCTGCCTGTGTTTGGGAGTCTGGGTGGGGACTGGGCTGGGGTTTCTTGGGCCCCTGTGCTGCTTGGCCTTCAGGATGAGCCCCATACTCACCCACCCCCTACTCACTAGGGCGAGGAGGGTTCCCTCCATACCCTGGTGTTAGAGATCTAGCACCACAAGTTGTGCATGCTGAGTACACCTTGTGAGGGTGGCCCACGTACGTGAGCTGCAGTGTGGGACCCAGGATATTTAACAAAAATCCCTTACCCCTGGACAAGCAGAGCAGGACTGATTCCATTTTGTGCTCCACCTGTCAACTTCCCTATGGCCCCACATGACTTGCTTATGGCTTAAGGTGCTGCCCCACCCGACTCAAGCCACTGGGCACACCCTAATTCGAAATCGGCTCATAACAATGTAACCCTGCTTTGTGCCCCACAAAACTGCGTGCCAATTCTGACTAAAGTTATAGGCCAGTTCAAGTCGATACTATAGGGTAAAGTGTAATTCAATCAGCCACCTGCGTGTGGACCGACATGACTACGCATCTTTCAGCATTCCCATGGGCCACTGGCTCCTATAAAGCTGCTACGCCTCTTAGTCTCAGTGTCCAAGTCCATACTCCTCTGTGTCCGGTGCACTTGGACCCAAGCTCCAGCTTGTAAAGAAACCCTCGGGAGTTTGCATCGGTGTGGGCTCCTTGGTGGTTTCTTGGATTCACCATCTTGGGCACAACACAAGGCCCTGTTGTCCTGACATCCCTTCCAGGGCCACGCTACTGCCCCGCAGGCCCTCTGTGCCCCAGGCACACAGGCACAGGGGTGCGGGGAGGGGAGGAAGTGCCCTGGAACCCGGCCAGCCCCGGGCCCCTGGACAGAGGGAGTACAGACCTCCCAGGTCACTTTCCACAGACCCTGGTGACCTGAGGCTCCCTGGCTGTCACTCTGTCCCAGCCACTCCTGGCCTGCGGGGAACAGGCTGAGTCCCAGTAAAGTCTGTGGGGCCTGACCCTGGCGTCTGGCCGCCCCTTGAATGCACGTGGGGATGTCAGCTGGGTGTGCCTGGCAGCACCACTGCAGGGGCTGTTTGGGGCGTGGATGTACACCCTCCTCCTCTCTCGGGGTCTCTCCTCACCCTCTGCACAGATTTCTGGGAGACACAGAAATGGGCTGGCTGTGCATTTTCGCACCACAACACTCTATTGACTTTCTACAGCAAACGGGCTCAGAGCTGAGGGTGCACGCCTTCCCCTGGGGAGGGAGACCTTTCTGTCCTTTAGGGGAGGGCAAGAATCACATGTGGGGTGGGGTCTGGTGCTGGAGTCCCCCACCTGGGAGCATGTTTGGACTCAGGGTGGGGATGTGTCCTGAGGTTTCAGCAAGAGAGACGGTTCTTAGGACAGCAGAGCTGACCTGGACTTGCAGCTCATTGGCTCCTGCGCTGGGTCCCCGCAGGGCAGCTGGACCCCGTCCTTGGGCCCCCTGGGGCCCCAGAACCTGGTGGAGCCTGTCTCCTGGTGTTGAGGTGGGTGGGGCCCACCAGCCTACCCCTCCTTTCCCCAACCTGTGGTGTCCCGGAATCCCCAGGCCTGCCCTAGGTCAGTGACCTAGGCATGTGTTGGGCATGCCCAGGCCACAAGAGGCCACATCCAGCTGTGGGAGGGCTCTCTCAGCCTGGGGCCAGAATCCAGGGCTAGCCAGAGCCATTGGGGAGCTGGATCCCATTAGTCTTTGTGTTGGGCCTGGGGGGCTCAAATCCCCCCAGCCCCCACAGAGTCCGGGGTCAGGCCAGCCCATGTCCCTCTGGGTGAGGGGCTGGTGTCCTAAGCAGGGTGTGCCGCCCTCCAGGAGTGACAGTGGGTTGAGGAAGGGCACAGTGGGTCTTCTGCACAACTCACCTGCACCCACCCTGTCAGTGGCTCCCTGCCTTCCCTCCTTCCTGCCACCCCTGGGTACTCTATGGGAAACCCAGTCGTCTGATGGGAGCAGGGTATCCAGAGATCCCTGGTGAGGATGAGTATGTCCCACAAGGGGCAGCTGCACTGGGTCCTTGATGGGGGCAGATGGTGTGGGGGTAGATGTTGTGGGGGCAGGGGCTTGATGGTGGTGGAGTGTGGGGTATGGTGTAGGGGGGATGGTGGGGTATAGTGTGGGTTGGAATTGTGTGGGGCTGTGTGGGTGTGAGGGGGATGGTATAGGTGAGATGCCATTGGGGATGATGATGAAAGGGGATGGTGTGGGGTTGGGGAATGAGGGGGATGGCGAGGGGGGCCTTCCGACACAGGGCATCCACATTCTCTCAGATGCACACGGATATGTCTACAGATAAAGGTGACCTCAGTCTGGGGTTTGCTGTGATACCTGCCCCTGGGGCCCTGTGTGGTCAGTGAAGGGCGCTGGCTGGACCGGGGGCATTATCTGGGGATCATCATACTATGTATGTTTACAAATTGCAAATTGTCTCAAATTAAATGCATAGAATTTAAATATATATAAAACACCGTGTGTGGGTGTCTCCCTGACCCGTCCGACCCTCATCGGATCGATGTGTGTCCTGCTCCAGCCACTGCCATGTCGCCTGGCCCCCAGGTCCGGTTACTGCCCTCCACGGGCCCCACCACAGCCCCCTGCTTTTCAAGGGGCCATCCCTCACCCCTTTGGGGTTCAGCTCCCATGGAAACCCCTAGAGGCGCCAACGTAGTGACCTCCTCATCCCCGAAGCCCTGGGGGTTGGGGCACGGTGGTCATCCCCGGCACCCTACCATACAGTGGTGTGTTGCTGGCTGCTGTTGCTTCCCCCGGCCTCTTAAGCCCTGTGTTCCCTACCCAGAAGCCCCTGGGCCTCCCCTGGGGCCCTGAAGTGCCCTGACTCAGCAGCCTCACCCCACCCCCTAGCAGTCCCAAAACATGATTTGGCTGCCGAACGTCCTGTTGATGTCCAGGTCTATCTGCGTGATATCCCTGGAGGAGACGAGGCCTCCTCCTTCATTTCCTGCAGGAAACCCAGGGAGGAGGAGCTGGCATCAGGGACACAGACCACAGCCTGTCACCACCTGCCATCCTGGGTAGGGAGCCCTGGGGCCACCATAGGAATGTGTCCTACCGAAGACTCCTTTCTTCTCCTGGGAGGCCGGGGATGGCCAGAGTGCTGACCATGGCCGTGAGACCTCTGTGAGGGCCTGTGCCGATCTGCTGTCGGCGGGAGGTGACTGAGGGTCAGCCTGGGTTGGAGGGGACAGGGGATCAGCCCAGGTAGGGAGGGGACATGGGGGTCTTGTGCCCAAGATTCTGAATCGGAGAAACAACTAAGGAGCCGACACCAATGCAAACACAGGAGGGTTGATTTACAAACTTGAGCTTGGGTCCAAGTATACCCCACATAGTGGAGCAGGGACTTGGACCCCGAGGTGGGTTTTAGCTTAGTTTTAAGGGCTGGTCTCAGGGTCCTCCAGAAGGGCTGGAGCAATTCCTCAAGTTCTGTTTACATTTTGATATGAGGCCTTCAAGGGCATTGAGCTGTGTTCTCATTCTAATATGGGGCTTTTTGGGACCTTAGGCTGTAACGTGTTTTTTTCTTTTTTTCCTGTAACTGAAGTAATGTAAATTTTAGCTCTTATTCACAGGGTCCTCGGATGGCAGTTCTTGTGCTAACAGTGAACTTAAAGTGGAACGGCCTCAATTTTCTCAGCCTCCACACAGACAAGTGACTGAATTTTAAAACTCCAAATTTTAGGGGCTGCCCTGGTGGAGCCCTGTGCTCTTCCTGCCCGGGAGGGTGTCCTCACACTCCTGGCCTTTGCTGGTCTATCCCAGGAACGGGGTCCCATGACTGCATAGGGGTTTGCAGCTTATGGCCACACAGGGCAGACAGCTGGCCCGAGCCCCGCTGCTCTCAGCCAGGTTCCTGCTCCTGTGCTTGGGAACAGTTGGCGTCACTGTCTTTGGGACCCTTGGGATCCTATCCCAACCTGTAGCTCCAGGGACTGTCCCCTTCTTCTCCACCTGAACACCTTAAGGCTAGTGTGTCCCCCACTCTAGGAGACTTCTGAAAGTTCAGATTTTGTGCTCTGCTGCTTATAATATTGTGCGTAGACCCTTCAGTTGGCTCTCTGCCCTTGTGGGATCCAGGGCTGTGCCTCCCCAAGATCAACTGATTGATTGTTTTTAAGATTTTATTTTTCTGTAATCTCTACAGCCAACATGGGGCTAGAACTTGCTACCCCAAGAACAAGAGTCCCATGTTCTTACGAACATCACCGAGCCAGTCAGGCTCTCTTTGATTGATTGATACATGTTAATTGAAGCAGGGGTCTTGCATGTGTCAGGGCAGATACTGAGGCCACGCTTTGAGGTGTGGTGGAGTCATTTGGACCTGATTAATGTGAAAGAAACCATAGCTTCCCTGGGAGCCCAGGGAGCAGGGCCCACACACGTGAAAAGTTGATAATTCCCTTTACTGTAGTAGTTATTTTACTATTTATTTATTTATTTTATTTTTTAAATTTATTTATGATAGTCACAGAGAGAGAAAGAGAGAGAGGCAGAGACATAGGCAGAGGGAGAAGCAGGCTCCATGCACCGAGAGCCGATGTGGGATTCGATCCCGGGTCTCCAGGATCGCGCACTGGGCCAAAGGCAGGCGCCAAACCGCTGCGCCACCCAGGGATCCCTGACTATTTATTTAAAGTGCTATTCAATGGTAAATGTCAATCTAGGATTGGGATACAGTGAGAATGTTCTAGGATTCTGAGGTACCTAAAGCTTCCCGTCCAGGACTTAATGTTCCAGTTCGATGCAGAGATAGGCAAGGAAGCAAAGAGTTATGAAACATGGCACTGGGGGGCCTGGCTGGCCTGGTTGGGGGATCTTGATCTCAGGGTTGTGAGTTTGAACTCCATGTTGGGTATAGAGAGGACATGAAACGAAAATATTTAACAAATAATAAATGGATGAACAAATAAAGCATGACATCAAAGGTCAGGCTTATGTCTCACCTGCGAACTATTCTTGATCGCCCCACTTGTACTACTTGGCCCAGATGACGTCCTCCACAAGGGATAGTTCCGTCCCAGTGGAAGTGGGCGTCTTTCATTGTTAAGACCTGTGTTTCCGCTCGTTCTGCAGAGAGAGAAGAGCCGTGAAGCCACAAGTTCGGGAGATCAGCATACACCTAGGCAATGATCATTTCTGAACCCGGTAGCCAGAGCTCGGCCTCCTTTTAGGATGCGATGTCATAAGGAAGCCTCTTTGGTCATTGTCTTGGATGCAGGGTGGAGGCTAAACTAGAATTAGGAAGAACAAAAGAGGAGGAAAACCAGAAGCTGAAAGAGAGGAGGACAGATTTCACCATCCGTAGCCTTCACAGGGACCTGGTGTCCTTTCCTAGGAGGGGCACCCCCTCCGTAGGATGCTTTCTGCCTCTCTGTGCTCCTTTTTGAAACCCAGCAGGCACATCTCCTTGCCTCCAGTATCTCTGCAGTCATGGTTTATAGCGACTTCTATGTATCCTATTGGGGACCACAGCGTCGTGTATGTAACCATCCGGCTGCTGTTTGACAACATTGGGGGGATTCCGACTTTTGTTGGTTTTGGGTGTGTGTGTGTCTATCACAGGCAGCTATCTGATATCACGTGCAGCTATCTGATCCTCTGGCTGGGTCACCCAAATGCCGAAATGGTTGCCACTACATCATTTCTGGTGCTGGCGCTGGGCAGATAGCTGGGCTCTCCTTGCCGACTCGGGGCTTGCTTCTGCAGTGACTTTCCGCTGGAGGGTCAGCTGACCTGGAAGGTCCGACTCGGCCAAATTCCCATGTCCAGCAGGGGGTCCCGCTGAGCGCCTGCTGTTTCTCTTCTCCCCGATGCCTCTCCAGTAGGGAGTCAGACCTCAGCGCCACCCTAGGGGGAGATCCTGAGTAGCTGGCTGCCCATGGCGTGGAGCCCTGTTGCTGCCTGTGTGTGGGAGTCGAGTTGGGGTGTGGGCTGGGATTCTCGGTCCCCTGTGCTGCCAGGCCTTCTGGCGAGCCCCATGCTCACCCAGCCCTTACTCACTAGGGCGAGGAGGGTGCCCTCCACACGCTGGTATGAGAGATCCAGCACCACAAGGTGTGCAGGCTGAGTCCACCTGGTGAGGGTGGCCCAGGTATGTGAGCTGCAAGTGTGGGACCCAGGAAAGTTAACAAAAATCCCTTACCCCTGGACATGCAGAGCAGGACTGATTCCATTTTGTGCTACACCCACCTCCTCCCCTATGACCCCCACATGAGCTGCTTAAGGCGCTGCCCCACCCTAGTCAGGCGCTAGGCACACCCTATTCGGAAATTGGCTCATAACAGTGTAACCCTGCTTTGTGCCCCCCAAAACCGCAACGATTCTGACCAAAGTAATAGGCCAGCTCAAGTGGATACTATTTGGTAAGGTCTAATTCAATTGGCCACCTGTGTGTGGACCATCATGACTGTGCAACTTTCTGCATATCCCATGGGCCACTGGCCCTTATAAAGCTGCTATGCCTCTTAGTCTCGGGATCCACGTCCCTGCTCTGCTGTGTTTGGTGCAATTACATCCAAGCTCCAGCTTGTAAAGAAACCCTCGGGAGTTTCCATCGGTGTGCGCTCCTTGGTGGTTTCCCTGATTTACAATCTTGGGCACAACACCAGGGTCTGGTGTCCTGACATCCCTTCCAGGGCCACGCTGACCGCCCCACAGGCCCTTTGTGTCCCAGGCACACAGGCACGGGCATGCGGGGACGGGAGGGAGTGCCCCAGAACTCGGCCATCCTCGGCCCTCAGGACAGAGGGAGCACAGACCTCCCAGGTCACTGTGCACAGACCCTGGTGACCTGAAGCTCCCTGGCTGTCACTCTGTCCTAGCCCCACCTGGCCCAGGGGACACAGCCTGAGTCCCAGTAAAGTCTGTGGGGTCCTGACCCTGGCGTCTGGCTGCCCCTGGAAGGCACTTGGGGACGTCAGCTCTGTGTACCTTTTGGCGCCCCTGCAGGGGCTGTATGGGGCCTGGATGGTGCCCTCTCCTCCTCTCTGGGTGTCTCTTCACGCCCCATGCACAGAGATCTGGGAGACACAGAAACGGGCTGGCTGTGCATTTTTGCACAACACTTTATTGACTTTTTACAACAAAGGGGCTCAGAGCCTAATGCGCGCCTTCCCCAGGAGAGGGAGACCTTTCTGTCCTTTAGGGGAGGGCAAGAATCACATGGTGTGGGGGGCAGGTTCTAGAGTCAACATCGTGGGAGCATGTGTGGACTCCGGGTGGGAGCGTGTGTCCTGAGATTTCAGCCTGAGTGTTCTGAGGACAGCACAGATGACCTGGACCTGTAGCTCATGGGCTCCTGTACTGGGCCCCCGCAGGGCAGCTGGACACTTGCCTTGGGCCCTCTGGGGCCCCAATACCTGGAAGAGCCTGCCTCCTGGTGTGGGGTTGGGTGGGGCCAAAGAGCCTATCCATCCTCTTCTGGGATCCCCCGGCCTGCCCTAGGTTAGCGACCTGGATCTGTGGGGCACACCCAGGGCCCAGGAGGCCACATCCACCTGTGAGAGGGCTCACTCAGCCTGGAGACAGAATCCAGGGCTGGCCAGGACCATGGGGGCCTGGATCCCATTAGTCTTTGTGTTGGGCCTGGGAGGGGCTCAAATCAACCTAGTCCCCACAGAGTGCAGAGCCAGGTCAGCCCAGGTCCCTCTGGGTTAGGGGCTGGTGTCCTGTGAAGGGTGTACCGCCCTCCAGGACGGACAGTGGGCGGAGGCAGGGCCCAATATGTGTCCTCTGCACCACTCACCTACACCCAGCCTTTCGGGGATCACTGCCTTCCCTCCTCCCTGCAACCTCTGGGTTCTCTATGGGACAATCGGGCTTCTGATGGGAGCAGGGTATCCAGAGAACCCCGGGGAGGCTGAGCATGTCCCACAGGGGGCAGCTGCACTGGATCCTTGCTGGGGGCCGATGGTGTGGGGGTGGATGTTGTGGGGTAGGGATATGATGTTGGTGGTATATTAAGAAAGTACAAATATTAGCCTTGAATCAATATTAAAATATTCTCATTAACCAAAGACCATACTTTATTCAGATTTCCTTAGTTTTTGCTAAGTTACCATCCCTCATATCCTATTCCATTTGACCTCATGTTTTCTTAGGCTCCTCTGGATTGTGACAGTCTTTCAGCCTTTCCTTGTTGTCATTGAACTGGAACACTGAGAAGTAGAGTATTTGTAAAATTTACCTCAGTTGGGAAATGTCTGTTTTCTCATGATTAAAATTTTGTGGATTATATACAGAGATATACTGCCATTTTAATTATAACATATAAAGGATAGATATTATCAACATGATTTATCAGTCTTGGTATTGATCTGATCATCTTGCTGAGGTAGTGTTTGTCAGCTTTCTCCGTAGTAAAGTGATTCTTCTTCTTCTTCTTCTTCTTCTTCTTCTTATTATTATTATTATTATTATTATTATTATTATCATTTTTATATTAAGATTTTCATATTATATTTTGTAGAAGGAAGTTACTATGTGTATTCCATACATATGAATGAGAGGTTATGCTAATCAACTTGAGGGTAGAATGTCTGTACAACTTCTTTGAAATTCTTCTACATGGGAGATTTCTCTTCCTTCTGGGTTTGTTTGTTTCTTTTTAAAGATGTTATTTATTTATTTGAAAGAGAGAGGAGAGAAAAACCATGAGCGAGAGGGGCAGATGGAGATGGAGAAGCAGGTTCCCTGCTGAACAGGGAGCCTGCCTTGGGACCTGGATCATGATCTAAGCCTAAGGCTTAAGTGACTGAGCCACCCAGATGCCACTTTTTCTTTCTTTTTCTTTTTTTTTCTTTTTTTCTTTTTTTTCTTTTTTTTAATAATAAATTTACTTTTTATTGGTATTCAATTTGCCCACATACAGAATAACACCCAGTGCTCAGCCCGTCAGTACACGTCACCCATTCACCCCCACCCACGCACTCCTCCCCTTCCATCACCCCTAGTTCGTTTCCCAGAGTTAGGAGTCTTTATGTTCTGTCTCCCTTTCTGATATTTCCCACACATTTCTTCTCCCTTCCCTTATATTCCCTTCACTATTATCTATATTCCCCAAATGAATGAGAACATACAATGTTTGTCCTCCAATTGACTTACTTCACTCAGCATAATACCTTCCAGTTCCATCCACGTTGAAGCAAATGGTGGGTATTTGTTGTTTCTAATGTCTGAGCAAGGACCACCTTTTCTCTCTCTTCATCTTCTGAGTCTCCTATGGTATGAATGTTATTGTTTTAATAGGTGGCTGACTTCCCTACATCTGTCTCTGTGGTCCATATGGTGCTGGGAAAATTGGACATCCACATGCAGAAGAATGAAACTAGACCACTCTCTTTCACCATACACCAAGATAAACTCAAAATGGATGAAAGATCTAAATGTGAGACAAGATTCCATCAAAATCCTAGAGAAGAACACAGGCAACACCCTTTTTGAACTCGGCCATAGTAACTTCTTGCAAGATACATCCACAAAGGCAAAAGAAACAAAAGCAAAAATGAACTATTGGGACTTCATCAAGATAAGAAGCTTTTGCACAGCAAAGGATACAGTCAACAAAACTCAAAGACAACCTACAGAATGGGAGAAGATATTTGCAAATGACATATCAGATAAAGGGCTAGTTTCCAAGATCTATAAAGAACTTCTTAAACTCAACACCAAAGAAACAAACAATCCAATCATGAAATGGGCAAAAGACATGAACAGAAATCTCACAGAGGAAGACATAGACATGGCCAACATGCATATGAGAAAATGTTCTGCATCACTTGCCATCAGGGAAATACAAATCAAAACCACAATGAGATACCACCTCACACCAGTGAGAATGGGGAAAATTAACAAGGCAGGAAACAACAAATGTTGGAGAGGATGCGCATAACCATTCTTGTTTTTAAGGCTTCCACTTGGGACTGCATCTCAGTTATACCATTTTTAACATTGGCCTGACTAGATTTTAGTTCTTTTATTTCTACAATAAAGGTTTCTCTAGTTTTCTTCTGTGCTCTTTTTCTAGCCCAGCTGCTGTCTTTATAATCATTGTTTTAAATTGTAGTTAGACATCATATATGTGTATTGATGAACTTCCTGGCTGTGAGTAGACCTCATGTTACTTTATGGAGGTGAGTTTCTCCATCTCATTATATTTTCCAGAAAAGAAAGAAGGAATAAAAAGAAAAAACAAGAAAAACAATAACAACTGCCCTCCCCCACCAAAAAAAACCAAAAAAAAAACCCAGATTATTTTTGCCTGCTTGCTAAAAGATTCTAAATCCCAAAATAGAAACAATTAAAGTGATCCCTGGGTGATGCAGCGGTTTAGTGCCTGCCTTTGGCCCAGGGCACGATCCTGTAGACTCTGGATCGAATCCCACTTCGGGCTCCCAGTGCATGGAGCCTGCTTCTCCCTCTGCCTGTGTCTCTGCCTGCCTCTCTCTCTCTCTCTCTCTCTCTCTCTGTTTGTGACTATCATAAATAAATTGAAAAAAAAATAAAAAAGAAACACAATTAAAGTACTATGATAGTAAAAATAAGAAATATATAAGGTACATACTTAGAAATTAAAATAAGGCAATTAATAAAAAAGAATCAAAGAAAATAAATGAAAAAAGAGCACAAAGTACAAAGGAATCTAGACCCTACTTTCCAGGCAGAGCTTAAGCTCTGCAGCCACTGTGGTCCAACAACTTGGTGGCAGCGAATGCTCTGTGTGGGGTCTGGAGATGGGCCATGGCGCTGATTGTCAGGTGCACATCTGCCTGGGAGATGCACCTGCGGGGGTCAGAGGCGGGGTGGGCGTCAGCGCCTCTGGGCTCAGCAGGCGGCGCTGTGCTGTTCCTGAGACCTGGCCCTGATAGGCAGGATGCGGGTGGGGTCTCTGCGTCCTCTGTCTCTGGGGCAGAGCATCCCCCACCCCCGCCTGCTGGGGCCTCCACAGAAGAGCTGCCAAGCCCCCGGGTCTCCGGGTCTCCGCGGCTTCTCTCAGAACCCTGCCTTCACTCTACCTGTGTCCGAGCTTCTTTTGGTTTTGTTTTTTTATCTCAGACTGTTATGCCCAAGATTGCTAATCCGAGAAACCACCGTGAAGCTGACACCAAGGCAAACACACGAGAGTTTATTTACAAGCTTGAGCTTGTGTCCAAGTATACCCGACAGAGCGGATCAGGGACTTGGACCCTGAGTTGGGTTTTAGATTAGTTTTAAGGGCTGGTCTCGGGGTACTCCCGAAAGGCTGGAGCAATTCCTCAAGTTCTGTTTACATTTTGATATGGGGCCTTCAAAGGCATTGAGATCTATTCTCATTCTAAGATGGCTTCCTTCACTTGGCCTGGGCTCAGTTTTTATTCTATTGTGGGGCTTTCCAGGGTATTAAGCTGTAAACTTTTGTTTTTTTCCTGTAACTGAAGTAATGTAAATTTCAGCTCTTCTTCACAGGGGCCTGGGATGGCTGGATGTGTTCAAACGCTGAACTTAAAGTGGAAAGGCTTTCATTTTCTCGGCCTCCTTGAGTCCCTTCCCATCCTATCTAGCTCCTTCCCCCTACCCCAGAGCTCCTAAGAGAGCAATTGCTAATGACCTCAGCCTGGCAGCGTGTGTTGGGGGACAGGCCCAGGGATTTGGGATCAGGAAGACCTGGCGCGCGGGCGTCCCAGCTGTGCAGCGGGATTTGATGCTGCAACTCTTTTTCCCTAAGGCTATCTTGACAACTGACTTTGTACATAGAAAAGCTGTCCTTTCTCTTTATAAGACGAAGAGCGAGTCAAAGTGTTTTTTCTCTGCCCATCTGATTGCTCAGATTCCCAGGATAGATGTGGGCCCGCATCCACCCTGACAGGAACACCTGGGCCGCTTCAGGAGCTGCAGGGAGGCTTCAGGAAGCTGTGGTGCCGCGTCCACTCTGGCAGGAGCTCCCGGGCCACTCAGGACATAAGTTGAGTCTTCTGGAAGGTGGGGGCCGCATCCACGGTGTCAGGAGCCCTGGCCTCCAGAATCCGCAGTGATGCTATGGGAGGACGTGGGGCCACGCCCACACAATAGGACGCTGACGTCCTCAGGACCCCCGGTGTAGACTTCGGGAAATATGGGGATGCTTCCATGCAGACAGAAGACCCCAGCCTTGTCAGGGCCTGTGGTGAGGCGTAAGAAAAATGTGGCTGCTGAATCCAAACTGACAGGAGTCTCCGGCCTCTTCAGGACCTGTCCTTTGGCTTCGGGATATATGGGGCTGTGTCTATGCTGACAGGAGCCCACAGCCCCCTCAGGACCCGCAGTGAGTTTTCTGGGGGACGTGGGGCCATGTCCAGGCTGACAGGAGCCCTCGGCCTCCTGAGGACCTGCTGTGAGGCTTCCAGAGGATGTGAGGCATAGTCCACAGTGACAGGAGACCCGGCGTCCTCAGGACCCGCTGACTATGACTCAGGAACACGTGGGGCCACGTCCACACTCACAGGATCCTGGCTTCCTCAGGACCCCCTGGAGGACTCTGGAGGTGCCGTTGGGGGCCACGTCCACATCAGAAGGGACTACTCAGAACCACAGGGTAAGTGAATGGGTAGAATGAATGGTAGGGTCAGGCGAGGGGAGGCAGTTGGTGGTTAAGTTAGGTTAGATGTTAGGGTTTAGTGATTATGCTTATGGTTACGGATTAGAGGATAGCGTGAGGGATAAGGGTAAGGATCAGTGGTTAGGAGTTAGGCTGGGGGTTAGGGATTAGGGAAAGGGGTTAGGGTTAGTGTTAGAGACAGGATTTAGAGTTAGGGTTAGGGTTTAGGCTTAGGGATTAGGGCAGGATGTTAGGAGTTGGGGTTAGGGTTATGGTTAGTGTTAGGGTTGTGATTAGGTTTGCAGTTAGGGTTAGGGGTTAGGGTGTGAGTTAGGGTTAGGGGTTAGCGTTAGGGGTTAGAGTTAAAGTTAGGCCTAGGTTTAGGGTTAGGGCGAGGGTTAGGTTTAGGATAGGGTTTAGTGCTAGTGTTAGGGTTAGTGTTTGGTTAGGGGTTAGGGATAGGGTCAGGTCAGGGTCAGGGTAGGGTCAGGGTACGGTTTGGAAAAGGGTAAGAGATAGGGTTAGGCAGTGGGTTAGGGATTAGTTTTAGTGTATGGGTAGTGTACAGTTTGGGGTATGGTTAGGAATAGGATTTGAGTACATTAAGTTAAGGTTAGGGTTAGAGGTTAGGGTCACGATTAGATTTAAGGTAAGGGTCAAGGTTAAGGAAACCTAAGAATAGGTTTAGGAGTTAGGGTGTGTCTTGGCAGGTAGGTTCAGTGAGTGTGTTTCGGTCTTCGGGTTTGTGTTTGGTTTTTGATTAGTGATAGTACTTTTTTAAGGGTTAGGTTAACATTAGGCTTAAGTGTAGGGTAAGGGTTATGTCTGTGTATGGTTAGAGTTTGTGTCTTGGCATGTGCCTGCACTGGGACTCCTAGCATCTTGGGCAGTTTAGTTTTATGCACTCTATTTAGGTTTTGGTTTCAAAGATAGCCTGACTCCACCAAGTCAGTGGCCTCCCCAGAGAATCAAAATCCAGTCTTCTCTGGGGTGAGAATAGACATGGCAGGATTCTCGTGAGCTGAGCTAAGGAGGGGATTTGTGGCTCTAAAGACTCTTTGTTTGGATTTTCAGTTGCCTTTCTGATTTTATCTCTTGTGTGCACATGTATCCTCTATACTACCAATTATTATTTTAAAGTTTTACTTGAATTCCTCTTTATAAACACAGTATGATATAGTTTCAGTTTTACCACATAGTGATTCAACCCTTGAATACAACGCCTGGTACTGGTCAGTGGTGACCTCCACTACCCACATTCCCTGATTCCCCATCCCCCCCACCTTCCTCTGGTATTTATTAGTATTTATTATTTATTAGTTTATTCTCTGTGGTTAAGAGTGTGTTTCTTGGTTTGCATCTCTCATCCCCCCCTCCCCTTTGCCAGTTTGTTTGGTTTCTTAAAATTCACATGTGAATGCAATTGTATGGTATTTGGTATCTGTATTCTCTGACTGAGTTCATTTAGCATGTCCCTTCCACTTCTCCCACGTCATTGTAAATGGCTTCATTTCATCCCTTCTGATGACCCAGTGATGTTGCAGTGTGTATATTTAACATATCGTCTCTGCCCATTCATCTGTCGATGGACATCTCGGCTGTATACACAGTTTCGCTGTTGTTGATAACGCTGCTACCAACACTGGGCTGCATGTTACTCTTAAAATCTACTACACTACTTTTGTATCCTCGGGGTAAATACCTAGCTGTGCATTTTTGGAATCGTAGGGTAGCTCTATTTTTAACGTCTTTTTAAAAAAATTTTTTATGATAGTCACAGAGACAGAGGCAGAGACACAGGGAGAGAAAGAAGCAGGCTACATGCGCTGGGAGCCCGACGTGGGATTCGATCCCGGGTCTCAGGAATCACGCCCTGGGCCAAAGGCAGGCGCCAAACTGCTGCGCCACCCAGGGATCCCCTATTTTTAACTTCTAGAGGACCCTCCAGCCTGTTTTCCACAGTGGCTGCACCTTTATTTATGTATTCATGAGAGACACAGAGAGGCAGAGATATAGGCAGAGGGAAAATGAGACTAAATGCAGGGAGCCTAATGTAGGACGTGATCCCCCAGGACCCCGGGAACATGACCTGAGCCAAAGCAGATGCTCAAACACTGAGCACCCAGGTGCCTTACTGATTCAATTTCTTTGCTAGTTATGGGTCTGTTCATATTTTCTATTTCTTCCTATTTCAGTTTTGCTCGTTTGCACATTTCTAGGGATTTGTCCATTTCTTCCAGGTCTCCCAGTTTGTTAGTGTATAATCTTTCATAGTATTCCCTTATAATCGTCTTATTTTTCTGGTGTTGATTGTGATCTCTCTTCTCTCATTTGTGATTTTATTTATTTAGGTTTTCTCTTTTCTCATTGATAAGGCTGGCTAGGGCTTGATTCATTTTATTAATTATTTTGAAGAACCAGCTCTTAGTTTCGTTATTCCATTCTACTGTTTTGTTTATTCTGCATTGTTTATTTCTGCTCTCATCTTTATTTTTTCCCTTCTTCTGTAGGATTTAGGTTTTGTTTCCTATTCCTTTACCAGCTCCTTTAGGTGTAGGGTTAGGTTGTGTATTGGAGACTTCTTGTTTCTTGAAGTAGGCCTGTATTGCTATGTACTTCCCTCTTAGGACTGCCTTTGCTACATCCCAGAGGTTTGGAGAAACATGTTTTCATTTTCATTTGTTTTAAATTTCCTCTTTAATTTCCTGGTTGCTCCATTCATTCTCTAGTGGGATGTTCATAATCTCCATGTATTATTGGTCTGTCCAATTTTTTTTCTTACTGTCGACTTCGAGTTTCATAGCGTCGTGGTCCGAAAATATACAAGGTGTGATATCAACCTTCTTGAACCTGTTGTACGTATTTAGGGCTGATTTGTGGCCCATGATATGATCTTTTCTGGAGAATGTCCCATGTGAACTTGAAAGGAATGTGTATTCTCCTTTAGGAATAAATGTTCAGACTATATCTGTTGAGTCCCTGTGGTCCAGTGTGTCAAGGCTACTGTTCCCCTGTTGATTTTCTGCATAAATGATCAGTCCATTGCCATAAGTGGGTGTTAAAAGCCCCTGTCATTGTATTATTATCAGTGATTTCCTGTATGTTTTTTGTTAATTGGTTTCTATATTTAGGTACTCCTATGTTGGCAGCATAAATATTTAGTTGTTTGAACTTTTTTTTTAAATAAATTTATTTTTTATTGGTGTTCAATTTACCAACAAACAGAATAACACCCATGCTCATCCCAGCAAGTGCCCCCCTCAGTGCCCATCACCCATTAACCCGCACCCCCTGCCCTCCTCCCCTCCCAGCATCCCTAGTTACTTTCTCAGAGTTAGGAGTCTTTATGTTCTGTCTCCATTTCTGATATTTCCCACACATTTATTCTCCATTCCCTTATATTCCTTTTCACTATTATTTATATTAACGCATTGAATGACAACATATGTTTGTCCTTCTCCGATTGACTTACTTCACTCAGCATAATACCCTCCAGTTCCATCCACATTGAAGCAAATGGTGGGTATTTGTCGTTTCTAATGGCTGAGTAATATTCCATTGTGTACATAAACCACATCTTCTTAATCCATTTATCTTTCAATGGACACCATGGCTCCATCCACAGTTTCGCTAATGTGGACATTCCTGCTAAAAACATCGGGGTGCAGGTGTCCCGGCATTTCATTGCATCTGAATATTTTGGGCAAATAGGGAAGAGTGCAATTTCTAGGTCATAGGGCAGGTCTATTTTTAACTCTTTGAGGAACCTCCACACAGTTTTCCAGAGTGGCTGCACCAGTTCACATTCCCACCAACAGTGTAAGAGGGTTCCCTTTTCTCCGCATCCTCTCCAACATTTGTGGTTTCCAGCCTTCTTAATTTTCCCCATTCTCACTGGTGTGAGGTGGTATCTCATTGTAGTTTTGATTTGTATTTCCCTGAGGCAAGTGATGCAGAGCATTTTCTCATTTACATGTTGGCCATGTCAGTGTCTCCCTCTGTGAGATTTCTCTTCATGTCTTTTGCCCATTTCATGATTGGATTCTTTGTCTCTTTAGTGTTGATTTTAAGAAGTTCTTTATAGGTCTTTGAAACTAGCCCTTTATCTGATACATCATTTGCAAATATTTTCTCCCATTCTGTAGGTTGTCTTTTAGTTTTGTTGACTGTATTGTTTGCTGTGCAAAAGCTTCTTATCTTGATGAAATCACAACAGTTTATTTTTGCTTTTTTTTCTTTTGCCTTCGGGGATGTATCTTGCAAGAAGTTACTGTGGCCAAGTTCAAAAAGGGTGTTGCCTGTGTTCTCCTCTAGGATTTTGATGGAATCTTGTCTCACATTTAGATCTTTCATCCATTTTCAGATTATCTTTGTGTATGGTGCAAGAGAGTGGTCTAGTTTCATTCTTCTGCATGTGGATGTCCATATTCCCAGCCCCATTTATTGAAGAGACTGTCTTTCTTCCAATAGTCTTTCCTCCTTTATCGAATATTAGTTGAACATAAAGTTCAAGGTCCACTTCTGGGTTCTCTATTCTGTTCCATTGATCTATGTGTCTGCTTTTGTGGCAGTACCACACTGTCTTGATGACCACAGCTTTGTAGTACACCCTGAAATCTGGCATTGTGATGCTCCCATATAAGGTTGTCTTTTTAAAATTCCTCTGGCTATTCGGGGTCTTTTCTGATTACACACAAATCTTAAATAATTTGTTCTAACTCTCTGAAGAAAGTCCATGGTATTTTGATAGAGTTTGCATTAACCGTATTCATTGCCTGGGTACCATTGACATTTTCACAATGATAATTTTGCCAATCCATGAGCATGGAATATTTTTCCATCTCTTTGTGTCTTCCTCAATTTCTTTCAGAAGTGTTCCATTGTTTTTAGGGTATATCCTTTACCTCCTTGGTTAGGTTTATTCCTAGGTATCTTAAGCATTTTGGTGCAATTGTAAATGAAATTGACTCCTTAATTTCTCTTTCTTCAGTCTCATTGTCAGTGTATAGAAATGCCATTGATTTCTGGGCATTGATTTTTTATCTTGCAACACTACCAAATTGCTGTATGAGTTCTAGCAATCTTGGGGTGGAGGCTTTTGGGTTTTCTAGGTAGAGCATTATGTCATCTGAGAAGAGGGAGTGTTTGACTACTTCTTTGCCAATTTGAATGCCTTTAATGTCTTTTTGCTGTCTGACTGCTGAGGCTAGGACTTCCAGTACTATGTTGAATAGCAGTGTTGAGAGTGGACATCCCTGTCTTGTTCCTGATCTTAGGGGAAAGGCCTCCAGTGCGGCCCCAATGAGAATGATATTTGCTGTGGGCTTTTCCTAGATTGCTTTTAAGATGACGAGAAATGTTCCTTCTCTCCCTATGCTCTGAAGTGTTTTGATCAGGAATGGATGCTCTATTTTGTCAAATGCTTTTTCTGCATCTAATGAGAGGATCATATGGTTCTTGGTTTGTCTCTTGCTGATATGATGAATCACATTGATTGTTTGACAAGTGTTGAACCAGCCTGTGTTCCGAGGATAAATCCTACTTGGTCATGGTGAATAATTTTCTTAATGTATTTTTGGATCCTATTGGCTAGTATCTTGCTGAGAATATTTGTATCCATGTTCATCAGGGCTATTGGTCTGTAATTCTCCTTTTTGGTGGGGTCTTTGTCTGGTTTTGGAGTTAAGGTGATGCTGGCCTCATGGAACGAATTAGGAAGTACTCTATCTCTTTCTCACTTTCCAAACATCTTTAGTGGGATAGGTATGGTTTCTTCTTTAAACGTTTGATAGAAATCCCCTGGGAAGCCATCTGGCCCTGGACGTTTGTGTCTTGGGAGGTTTTGGAAGACTGCTTCAATTTCCTCCCTGGTTATTGGCCTGTTCAGGTTTTGTATTTCTTCCTGTTCCAGTTCTGGCAGTTTCTGGCTTTCCAGGAATGCGTCCATTTCTTCTAGATTGCCTAATTTATTGGTGTATGGCTGTTCATAATATGTTTTTAAAATCCTTTGTATTTCCTTGGTGTTGGTAGTGACCTCTCCTTTCTAATTCATGATTTTATTAATTTGAATATTCTCTCTCTTCTATTTAATAAGGTTGGCTAATGGTTTATCTATCTTATTAATTCATTCAACGAACCAACTCCTCCTTCCGTTGATCTGTTCCAGAGTTCTTCTGGTCTCGATTTCCTTGAGTTCTGCTCGAATTTTAATTAACTCTATTCTTCTGTTGGGTGTAGGATCTATCTGCTTTTTTTTTGCTCTAGCCTCTTTATGTGTAAGGTTAGCTTTTGTATTTGAGTAGTTTCCTGTTTTGGAATAGATGCTTATATTGGGATGTATTTCCCCCTTAGGACTGCTTTTGCTGCATGCCAAAGATTTTAATGGTTGTATGTTCATTCTCATTAGTTTCCATGAATCTTTTTAATACTTCCTTAATTTCCTGGTTGACCCTTTCATCTTTTAGCAGGATGATCCTTCACCTCCACATGTTTGAGCTCCTTCCAAACTTCTTGTTATGATTTAGTTCTAATTCCAAGGCATTATGGTCTGAGAATATGCAGGGGACGATCCCAATTGTTTGGTATCGGTTCAGACCCGATTTGTGACCCAGTATGTGGTCTATTCTGGAGAAAGTTCCATGTGCACTTGAGAAGAATGTGCATTCAGTTGAGTTTGGATGTAAAGTTCTGTAGGTTTCTGTGAAATCCATCTGGTCCAGTGTACCATTTAAAGCTCTCATTTCTTTGGAGATGTGCTTAGAAGACCTATTGAGGGTAGAAAGAGCAAGATTGAAGTCACCAAGTATAAGTGTATTATTATCTAAGTGTTTCTTTACTTTGGTTATTAACTGGTTTAAGTATTTGGCAGCTCCCACATTCTCCTATATTGAGGATTATTAAGTCCTCTTGTTGGATAGATCCCTTAAGTATGATTTAGTGTTCCTATTCATCTATCACTACATTCTTCGGGGTAAATTTTAGTTTATCTGATATAACGATGGCTACCCCTGCTTTCTTTTGAGGACCATTTGAATGGTAAATGGTTCTCCAACATTTTATTTTCAGATTGTAGGTGTCCTTCCGTCTAAAATGAGTCTCTTGTAGACAGCAAATAGATGGGTCTTACTTTTTTATCCAGTCTGAAACCCTGGGCCTTTTGATGCGGTCATTAAGCCCGTTCATGTTCAGAGTTATGATTGATAGATATGAGTTTAGTGTCATCATGATATTTATTCAGTCCTTGTTTTTGTGGATTGTTCCATTGAACTTCTTCTTAAAGGGGAATTTTAAGAGTCCCCCTTAAAATTTCTTGCAGAGCTGGTTTGGAGGTCACATATTCTTTCAGTTCCTGCCTGTCTTGGAAGCTCTTTATCTCTCCTTCCATTTTGAATGAGAGCCTTGCTGGATAAAGTATTCTTGGTTGCATGTTCTTCTCATGGAGGACCCTCAATGTATCCTGTCAACCCTTTCTGGGGTGCCAGGTCGCTGTGGAGACATCTGCTGTTACCCTAATGCTCCTTCCCATAAAGGTCAGGGATTTCTTGTCTCTTGCTGCTTTAAGGATCTTCTCTTTATCTTTGGAATTTACAAGCTTCACTATTAAATGTCGAGGTGTTGGACGGTTTTTATTGATTTTAGGGGGGTATCTCTCTATTTCCTGGATCTGAATGCCTGTTTCCCTTCCCAGATTAGGAAAGTTTTCAGCTAGGATTTGTTCAAATACTTATTCTGGCCCTCTGTCCATTTTGGCGCCCTCGGGTACCCCAATTACACATAGGTTTTTCTTACTCAGGCTGTCGTTTATTTCCCTTAATCTGTCTTCATGGTCTTTTAATTGTCTGTCTCTTTATAACTCAGTTTCCCTCTTTGCCATCAACTTGTCTTCTAGTCACACACTCATTCTTCTACCTCGTTAACCCTTGTCGTTAGGACTTCTAGTTTGGATTGCATCTCATTCAATTGATTTTTACTTTCTGCCTGATTGGATCTAAATTCTGCAGTCATGAAGTCTCTTGAGTCCTTTATGCTTTTTTCTAGAGACACCAGTAGCTGTATAATAGTGCTTCTGAATTGGCTTTCTGACATTGAATTGTAATCCAGATTTTGTAACTCTGTGCGAGAGAGGCCTGTTTCTGATTCTTTCTTTTGAGATGAGCCTCTCTTTCTAGTCATTTTGCTCAGTGCAGTGGCCAAAAACAAATTGTATTGGGAAAAGGATAAAAAGAGAGGAGAGAAAGAAGGAAAGAAAAGAGAAAAAGAAAAAAGAATAAAGTAAGATAGAAGGAGAAAAGAGAACAAAAAGAGAAAGAAAAAGAAAAAAGGCGGGGAAAGGGAGGGCGAAGCAATCAGAAATAAAAAAAAAAACATGGGGGAGTATCTTCTAATTCTGTATACTTTAAGTCCCTTGACTTCCCCTGGAACTTGTCCGTCTAGCCGGACTTCTGGGGGAGGGGCCTGTTGTGCTGATTTTCAGATGTTAGCACTTGGGGGATCTGCTTATCCCCTGCCTGGTGCAGGGCTCAGTGGGCGTAGTTTACCCCTTGAGGCCTCAGGAGGAACAACCCCAGTGGGAGCGGCCAGCTCTGGATACCTGTATTCAGCACCCACAGTAAGTCAAGAGCAGTCCATCTGCAGGGCCTGGAGGCTCTGAGGTGGGGCCGCTGATCTGGTCAGCTCTGGGCAGGAGCGTCCTTGCTGTCCTGGGCCCTCCGGGCCTCTGCCTGTCCCAGGGGAGGCCAAATCCTGAGCTGTGTCCTGGCGCCCTGTTCTCTGGGGCCTGCGCTGTTGGATTCACGCTCCTGGCCATGCAGCCGCCTCTCCCCGTAGCTGCTGCCCAGCCCCTCTGAGCTGCTCCTGGTCGGGCAGCCCCCTCAGGGAGCCGCCGCCTGAGTACCTCCGAGTTGCTTCCGGAGCCGCACAGCCCCCTCTGCACGGAGCCACTTCCTCTGCTTGAGGCACTGCCACCAAGCTGCTCCCAGGGCGTGCAACCCCCTCCACGCAGAGCCCTGCCCGAACCCCTCTGAGCTGCTCCCAAGTCAGTGCATGTGCTCTGCAGCCCTTAGGGAGCTTGGTGCACTCTCCTGGGAGTGCAGGTGTCTGTTAGTGTCCCAGGGCGCCCGTGGGTATCCCCGCCCTCCTGGGGTCCTGCTCTGAATCCCTGTGGGCGCCATTCCGCCCAGGAAGACTGGTGCAGATCCTGCTTCTCTGGGACAAAGCTCTCCTGACTGGGGGGCACACCGCCGGGCCTTAGCCCGGCTCTTCGTGGGGCCCCTCCCCTTGGATGCCTTTTATTTCTTTATTTATTTTTCCCATCTTCCTACCTTGATAGAATCACGAACTTTTCTCACTGTAGCATTCCAGCTGGTCTGTCTTTAAATCTCAGGCAGAATTCGAAGATTTTCAGGATGATTTGAAGGTTATCTAGGTAATTTGGAGTGGACAGGTGACTTGGGGACCCTACTCTTCCACCATCTAGCCCCTCCTCCTGTATGTTGCCTTTTATTTTATTTTTATTTTTTTTTTAATTTTTTTTTTTATTTTATGATAGTCACAGAGAGAGAGAGAGAGAGGCAGAGACACAGGCAGAGGGAGAAGCAGGCTCCATGCACCGGGAGCCCGATGTGGGATTCGATCCCGGGACTCCAGGATCGCGCCCTGGGCCAAAGGCAGGCGCTAAACCGCTGCGCCACCCAGGGATCCCTGTATGTTGCCTTTTAGCTTTGGTTGTTTCCTTCACTTTGCAGAAGGTTTTCAATTTGATGAAGTCCCAATAGGATTTTTGCTTTTGTTTCCCTCACCTCAGAGGCATATCTAGAAAGAACATCCAATGGCCAATGTCAAAGTCGTTGCTGCCTATCTTTTCTTCTTTATATGCTTTTTGGTCTCACATTTAGGTCTTTCATCCATTTTGAATTTATTTTTTATATATATGGTGTAAGAAAGTGGTCCAGTTTCATTCTTCTGTATGTGGCTGCCTGGTTTTCCCAACACCATTTGTTCTTATCCTAGGGTCAGGGTTAGGGTTTGTTGAAGAGACTGCCTTTCTGCCATTGGATATTCCTTCCTGCCTTTTTGTCCATTATGGGTCATAGATACAGGTTTGTATCTTGTTTCGGCTTTCCATTCTGTTCTATTGATCTAAGCGTCTCCTGTTGGGAGAACCCTGATTGCTGATTCAATTTCTTTGCTGGTTAACTATCTGTTCAAATTACTTATTTCTTCATTTTTTATTTTTGCTATGTTATATATTTCTAGGAATTGATCTATTTCTCCCAGGTTCTAGGTTGCTGGCATATAATTTTTCATCATATTTTCTTATAATCATTTGTATTTCTCTAGTGTTGGTTTTTATTTCTCTTTTCTCATTTCTGATTTTATTTGGGTCCTTTCTCATCTTTTTATCTTTTTTCTTTTGTAAAGATTTTATTTATGTATTCATGAGAGACACAGAGATGCAGAGGTATAGGCACAGGGAACATGAGACTCCATGCGGGGAGCCTAATGTGGGACTTGATTCCCCAGGACCCCAGGATCATGACCTGAGCCAAAGCACATGATCAACCACTGAGGCACCCAGGTACCTTGCTGACTCAATTCCTTTGCTAGTTATGGGTCTGTTCACATTTTCTATTTCTTCCTATTTCAGTTTTGCTCATTTGCACATTTCAAGGGATTTGTCCATTTCTTCCAGGTCTCCCAGTTTGTTAGCGTATAATCTTTCATAGTATTCCCTTATAATTGTCTTATTTTTCTGGTGTTGATTGTGATCACTGTTCTCTCATTTGTGATTTTATTTAGGTCTTTTCTCTTTTCTCGTTCATAAGGCTAGATAGGGCTTGATCCATTTTATTAATTAGTTTGAAGAACCGGCTCTTAGTTTCGTTTTTCCATTCTACTGTTTTTTTTTTTTATTTCTGTATTGTTTATTTCTGCTCTCATCTTAATTTTTTCCCTTCTTCTGTAGGCTTTAGGCTTTGTTTGCTATACATTTTCCACCTCCTTTAGGTGTAGGGTTAGGTTGTGTATTAGAGACTTCTTGTTTCCTTTTTTTAAAAAACATTTTATTTAATTTTTATTTATTTATGATAGTCACAGAGAGAGAGAGAGGCAGAGACATAGGTAGAGGGAGAAGGAGGCTCCATGCACCAAGAGCTCGATGTGGGATTCGATCCCGGGTCTCCAGGATCGCGCCCTGGGCCAATGTTAGGTGCCAAACCGCTGCACCATCCAGGGATCCCAGACTTCTTGTTTCCTGAGGTAAGCATGTATTGCTATGTACTTCCCTCTTTGAACTGTCTTGCTACATCCCAGAGGTTTGGAGAAACATGTTTTCATTTTCATTTGTTTTAAATTTCCTCTTTAATTTCCTGGTTGCTCCATTCATTCTCTACTAGGATGTTCATAATCTCCACGTATTTTTGGTCTGTCCAAATTTTTTCTTACTGTCGACTTCAAGTTTCATAGCGTCGTGGTAAAAAATATACAGGGTGTGATATCAACCTTCTTGAACTTGTTGTACCTGTTGAGGGCTGATTTGTGGCCCATGATATGATCTGTTCTGGAGAATGTCCCATGTGCACTTGAAAGGAATTTGTATTCTGCTTTAGGAAGAAATGTTCAGACTATATCTGTTGACTCCCTGTGGTCCAGCGTGTCAAGGCTATTGTTCCCCTGTTGATTTTCTGCATAGACAATCGGTCCATTGCCATAAGTGGGTGGGTGTTAAAATCCCCTGTCATTGTATTATTATCAGTGAGTTCCTGTACGTTTGTTGGCAATTGGTTTCCATATTTAGGTACTCCCATGTTTGGCAGCATAAATATTTAGTTGTTTGATCCTGATTGAGAGTCTTTTTAACTATGAAATAATGCCCTTCTTCATCACTTCTTACAGTATTTGTTCTTTCTTTTTTGAGATTAAATATTTAATTTATTTATTCATGAGAGATACACAGAGAAGCAGAGGCAGAAACATAGGCAGAGGGAGAGACAGGATCCCCAAAGGGATGCCGATGTGGGACTCGATCCTGGGATCCCAGGAACACACCCTGAGCCGAAGGCAGATGCTCAACCACTGAGCCACCAGGAGTCCCCCAGGGTTTGGTTTCAAATCTAGTTTGTTTAATATAAGCATTGGTCCTCCAGCTTTCTTTTCATAACCATTAGCGTGATAGATGATTTTCCATCCCTGACTTTCAATCTGCTGTTGTCTATAGGTCTAAGGTGAGCATCTAGTAGGCAGCATACCGATGGACCTTGTTTTTTTAATAACGATTTTATTTTTAGAGCATGAGAGGGAGAGAGAGAGAGAGAGAGAGAGAGAGGGGCAGAAAATTAGGTCAAGAGAGAAGGAGGCTTCCCACCAGGAGCCCAAAATGGGACTCGATCCCAGAATCTAGGATCACAGCCTGATTCAAAGGCAGGGGCTCAAACACTGAGCCACCCAGGAATCCCGGATCCTGTTTTTTTAAGGCACTCTGATACCCTATATCTTTTGATTGGAGCATTTAGTATCAGCATTCAGAGTGCTTATTCAAAGACATGAACTTTGTGTCTTTGTGTTACCAGTAGAGTTGGTGTTTCTGGTGACATTCTCTGGTCCTTTCTAGTCTTTGTTGCTTTTGGTCTCTTTTTTCCCCCCGCTAGAATAGTCCCTCTTAAAATTCCTTACTGGACTGGTTTAGTGGTCATGAACTCCTTTATACTTTGACTGTCTGGGAAAATCTTTCTCTCTCTTTCTATCCTGAATGACACCCTTGCTGAAGCAAGAATTCATACAAATTGGACTCCAATAAAAAGAAATATAAAAACATAAAATAAATTTTTGCTATTATGATTGTGGAAAATGGCATTTAGTAGGAAAAGCAGAAGCTGAAAGAGAGGAGGAATGATTTCACCATCCGTGGCCTTCACAGGGACCTGGTGTCCTTTCCTAGGAGGGCCCCCCTCTCTGTAGGATGCTTCCTGCCCCTCTGCGCTCCTTTTTGGAACACAGCAGGCACATCTCCATGCCTCCAGCACCTCTGCAGTCATGGTTTATAGCGTCGTCCAGGTATCCTATTGGGGACCACGGCATCATGTATGTAACCATCCAGCTGCTGTTTGACAACACTGGGGGGATTCTGACTTTTGTTGTTTGTGGGGTGTGTGTGTGTCTATCACATGAAGCTATCACGTGCAGCTATCAGATCTTCCAGCTGGGTCACCCAAATGCCGAAATGGTTGGTACAACATCATTTCTGGTGCTGATGCTGGGTGGCTAGCTGGGCTCTCCTGGCTGACCCAGGGCTCACTCCTGTAGTGAATTTCAGCTGGAGGGTCAGCTGAGGTGGAAGGTCTGGCTCAGCCACATTCCCATGTCCGGCAGTGGGTCTCCCCAAGTGCCGCCTGCTTCTCTTCTCCCCGATGCCTCTCCAGCAGGGAGCCAGACCTCGGGGCCACCCTGGGGGAATCTCCAGAGGTGCCGGGTGCCCATTACGGGGAGCCATGGGGCAGCCTGTGTGTGGGAGTAGGGGTGGTGATGGGGTTGGGGTTCCTCGGTCCTCTGTGCTGCCTGGCCTTCAGGCCAAGCCCCATGCTCACCCAGCCCCTACTCACTAGGGTGAGGAGGGTGCCCTCCACACACTGGTGTGAGAGATCCAGCACCACAAGGTGTGCACAGTGAGTCCACCTGGTGAGGGTGGCCCAGGTGCATGAGCTGCACGTGTGGGACCCAGGAAATTTAACAAAAATCCCCTACCCCTGGACAAGCAGAGCAGGATTGATTCCATTTTGTGCTACAACCGCCACCTCCCCTATGACCCCCACATGACCTGCTTATGTCTTAAGGCGTTGCCCCAACCTTGTCAAGCCGCTGGGCACACCGTATTCAGAAATCGGCTCATAACAATGTAACCCTGCTTTGTGCCCACCAAAACTGCACGCCGATTCTGACCAAAGTAATAGGCCAGCTCAATTGGATACTATAGGGTAAGGTGTAATTCAATCAGCCACCAGCGTGTGGACTGGCATGATCGTGCAACTTTCTGTGAATCCCATGTGCCACTGGCCCCTATAAAGCTGCTATGCCTCTTAGTCTTGGGATCCACGTCCCTGCTCCGCTGTGTCGGGCGCAATTACACCCAAGCTCCAGCTTGTAAAGAAACCCTTGGGAGTTTCCATCGGTGTGGGCTCCTTGGTGGTTTCCCTGATTTACAATCTTGGGCACAACACCAGGGCCTGGTGTCCTGACATCCCTTCCAGGGCCACGCTGACCGCCCCACAGGCCCTCTGTGCCCCAGGCACACAGGCACGGGGATGCGGGGAGGGGAGGAAATGCCCCGGAACTCGGCCATCTGCGGCCCTCTGGACAGAGGGAGCACAGACCTCCCAGGTCGCTGTGCACAGACCCTGGTGACCTGAGGCTCCCTGGCTGTCACTCTGTCCCAGCCCCTCCTGGCCCGGTGGGCAGAACCTGAGTCCCCGTAAAGTCTGTGGGTCCTGACCCTGGCATCTGGCCACCCCTGGAAGGCACGTGGGGATGTCAACTGTGTGTACCTGGCGGCGCCCCTGCAGGGGCTGTTTGGGGCCTGGATGGTGCCCCCTCCTCCTCTCTGGGTATCTCTCCACGCCCCATGCAGAGTTCTGGGAGACACAGAAACGGCCTGGCTGTGCATTTTTGCACCACAAAACTTTACTGACTTTCTACAGCAAACGGGCTCAGAGCCTAATGCGTGCCTTCCCCTGGGGAGGGAGACCTTTCTGTCCTTTAAGGGAGGGCAAGAATCACACAGTGTGGGCGGGCGGGTGCTAGAGCCCACATCGTTCGAGCATGTGTGGACTCCGGGTGGGGGCGTGTGTCCTGAGATTTCAGCTTGAGTACAGCAGAGATGACCTGGACCTGCAGCTCATGGGCTCCTGCCCTGGGACCTGCAGGGCAGTTGGACCCCGGCCTTGGGCCCTCTGGGGCCCCAATACCCAATACCTGGAGCCTGCCTCCTGGTGTGAGGTCGGGTGGGGCCAACCGGCCTATCCATCTTCTCCCCACCCTGGGTTGTCCCGGGATCCCCCAGCCTGCCCTAGGTCAGTGACCTGGATCTGTGGGGCACACACAGGGCCCAAGAGGCCAAGTCCAGCTGTGAGAGGGCTCACTCAGCCTGGGGCCAGAATCCAGGGCTAGACAGGACCATGGGGGCCTGGATCCCATTAGTCTTTGTGTTGGGCCTGGGTGGGGCTCAAATCACCTCAGCTCCCACAGAGCGCGGGGCCAGGTCAGCCCAAGTCCCTTTGGGTTAGGGACTGGTGTCCTGTGCATGGTGTGCCCCCCTCCAGGAAGGACAGTGGGTGGAGGCAGGGCCCAATGTGTCCTCTGCACCACTCACCTGCACCCAACATTTCGGGGATCCTTGCCTTCCCTCCTCCCTGCAACCCCTGGGTTCTCTATGGGACAATCAGGCTTCTGATGGGAGCAGGGTATCCAGAGAACCCCGGGGAGGCTGAGCATGTCCCACAGGGGGCAGCTGCACTGGGTCCTTGCTGGGGGCCGGTGGTGTGGGGTGGATGGTGTGGGGCAGGGATATGATTGTGGTGTTATATTAGTCCAGTACAAATATTAGCTAATGAATCAATATTAAAATAGTCGCATTAACCAAAGACCATACTTTATTCAGATTTCCTTAGATTTTGCTAAGTTACCATCCCTCATATCACATTCCATTTGTACTCATGTTTTCTTAGGCTCCTCTGGATTGTGACAGTCTTTCAGCCTTTCCTTGTTGTCGTTGAACTGGAACACTTTGAGAAGTAGAGTATTTTGTAAAATTTCCCTCAGTTGGGACATGTCTGTTGTTTATCTCATCATTGAACTGTTTTTGTGGATTATATACAGAGATACAATGCCATTTTTATTATATCATATAAAGGATAGATATTATCAACATGATTTATCAGTCTTGGTATTGATCTGATCATCTTACTGAGGTAGTGTTTGTCAGCTTTCTCCGTAGAAGAGTGATTCTTTTATTATTATTATTATTATTATTATTATTATTATCATTTTTAAATTAAGATTTTCATATTATATTTTGAAGAAGGAAGTTACTATGTGTATTCAACACATAAGAGTGGGAGGCTATGCTAATCAACTTGAGGGTGGAATGTCTGGACAACTTCTTTGAAATTCTACTACATGGGAGATTTCTCTTCCTTCTGTTTGTTTCTTTTTCAGGATGTTATTTATTTATTTGAGAGTGAGAGGAGAGAAAAGCCATGAGCGAGAGGAGCAGATGGAGAAGGACAAGCAGGTTCCCTGCTGAACAGGGAACCTGCCTTGGGACCTGGATCATGATCTGACCCTAAGGCAGAAGCTTAAATGACTGAGCCACCCAGATGCCGCTTTTTCTTTCTTTCTTTCTTTCTTTCTTTCTTTCTTTCTTTCTTTCTTTCTTTCTTTCTAATAATTTACTTTTTATTGGTGTTCAATTTGCCCACATACAGAATAACACCCAGTGCTCATCCCATCAAGTGCCCCCCTCAGTACACGTCACCCATTCACCCCCACCTCCATCCTCCTCCCCTTCCATCACCCCTAGTTCATTTCTCAGAGTTAGGAGTCTTTATGTTCTGTCTCCATTTCTGATATTTCCCACACATTTCTTCTCCCTTCCCTTATATTCCCTTTCACTATTATTTATATTCCCCAAGTGAATGAGAACATACAATGTTTGTCCTTCTCCGATTGACTTACTTCACTCAGCATGATACCTTCCTGTTCCATCCACGTTGAATCAAATGGTGGGTATTTGTCATTTCTAATGTCTGAACAAGGCCCACCTTTTCTCTCTCTTCATCATCTGAGTCTCCTATGATATGAATGTTATTGTTTTAATAAGTGGCTGAGTTCCCTATGTCTGCCTCTGTGGTCCATAACCTTTCTTGTTTTGAAGGCTTCCACTTGGGACTGCATCTCAGTTATAGCATTTTTAACACTGGCCTGACTAGATTTTAGTTCTTTTATTTCTACAGTAGGGATTCTCTAGTTTTCTTCTGTGCTCTTTTTCCAGCCCAGCTGCTACCTTTATAATCATTGGTTTAAACTGTAATTATTATTATTTTTATTTTATTTATGATAGGCACACAGTGAGAGAGAGAGAGAGGCAGAGACACAGGCAGAGGGAGAAGCAGGCTCCATGCACCGGGAGCCTGACATGGGACTTGATCCCAGGTCTCCAGGATCGCGCCCTGGGCCAAAGGCAGGCGCTAAACCGCTGCGCCACCCAGGGATCCCTTAAACTGTAATTAGACATCATATATCTGTATTGATGAACTTCCTGGCTATGAGTACTACCTCATGTTATTTTATGGAGGTGAATTTCTCCATCTCATTATTTTTTCCATAAAAGAAAGAAGGAAGAAAAAGGAAAAACAAGAAAAACAATAACAACTACCCTCCCCCCCCCAAAAAAAAACACCAGATTATTTTGGCCTGCTTGTTAAAGATTCTAAATTCCAAAATAAGAAACACAATTAAAGTACCATGATAGTAAAAATAATAAATATAAAAGGTACATACATAAAAATTAAAATAAGGCAATTAATAAAAAAGAATCAAAGAAAATAAACGAAAATAAAGCACAAAGTACAAAGGAAGCTAGACCCTACTTTCCAGGCAGAGCTGAAGCTCTGCATCCTCTGTGGTCCGACAACTTGGTGGCAGTGAGTGGTCTGTGCAGGGTCTGGGATGGGCTCTGGCGCTGATTATCAGGTGCACATCTGCCTGGGAGATGCAACTGCGGGGTCAGAGGCTGGGTGGGCGTCAGTGCCTCTGGCCTCCAGTGGGTGGCGCTGTGCTGCTCCCTGAGACTCTGCTGATGGGCGGGATGTGGGTGGGGATGCTGAGTCCTCTGGCTCTGGGGCTGAGCATCCCCCCCCTCCCCCGTCTGCAGGGGCCTACACAGAAAAACAGCCAACACCCCGGGTCTCTGCTGCTTCTCTCAGAACCCTGCTTTTACTCTGCCTGCGTCTGAGCTTCTTTTGGTTTTGATTTTTTTCTCAGACTGTTTTGCCCAAGATTGCGAATCCGAGAAACCACTGAGAAGCCGACACCAATGCAAACACACGAGGGTTTATTTACAAGCTCGAGCTTGTGTCCAAGGACACCCGACATAGAGGAGCAGGGACTTGGACCCCGAGGTGGGTTTTAGCTTAGTTTTAAGTGCTGGTCTCGAGACCTCCAGGAGGGCTGGAGCAATTCCTCAAGTTCTGTTTACATTTTGATATGGGGCCTTCTAGGGCATTGAGCTCTGTTCTCATTCTAATAGGGGCTTCCTGCCCTTTGCCTGGACTCAGTTTTTATTCTATTGTGGGGCTTTCTAGGACATTAAGCTGTAAACAGAAAAGGTTTCACAACTGGAAGGGGAACTCACACTGTCCCTATATGCTGAAGACGTGGTACTAGAAACAGGAAACTCGAGAGCCTCCATCAAGCCTGTTAGAATTAAGGAGTGAGTTCAGTAAAGTCAGGGGATAAAAACTGACCCTACAGAGCAGAATAGCCTTGCTATGTCCCAACAATGAGCACTCAGGAAGGAAATGAAGGACGTGAATCCCTTCTCAGGAGCATCACAGAGAATAAATAATGAGACAGAAACAAGGAGCACAAGACTTGTGCACGGAGCCATACCAGGCTCTGGGAGGTCTTCCTGGGCTCAGGGGTGGGAGCCTCATCTTGTGATAATGTCCGCAGTTCCTGAAGCCACCCTCAGTTTCAATGTCATTCCAATCAAAATCATGGTCGCAGATCTTAGAAATAGGAAAAAAAAAACCCATAACATCCATCCGCCCCCCAAAATGACCCCGGACAGCAAATCAGTATTGGAGGAGCAGGCCAGAGAGGGACATGGCACTTTCCTATTTCAAATGATGTCACAGAGACACAGGATATAGCAGTGTTGTTCTTGCGCCCCCGGCTGGCTGTCAGTTGAGCATTTGACACCTGACCTCACCTCCTGTCCTGATCTCTGGGTCGTGAGTTCTAGCCGTGGGCTGGGCCATGGATGAGGCGTGGAGCCTACTTAAACAAACCAGACTCAAGGCGGGTGTTCCCGGCGTAAGCTGAAGGAGCAGAACAGAGAGTCCAGAAGGAATTGTGCTCTGATGCAACTGATTTTTTTAACTTAATTTAATTTAAACCCAATTAATTAATGGATAGTGTATTATACTTTCAGAGGAAGAATTCAGGGATTCGCCAGTTGGAGATAAAAGCAGTGCACATGACATCACGTGTCCTCCTTCATGCCGGTCCCCTGTGATCCCCTCACCTGTCCCCTATCCCCCAGTGACCCTCAGTTTGTTTCCTATAATTAAGAGTCTGTATTTCCTGCATCTCTTTTCATCTTATTTGTTTTTCCTTTCCTTCACAGATGTTCATATGCTTTGCTTCTTTAATTCCACCTATGAATGACACCACACAGTCATTCTCTTTCCCGACTGACTTATTTCACTTAACATGATTTCTCTAGTTCTATCCACATCATTGCAAATGGCAAGATTTCCTTCTCTTTGATAGCTGAGTACCATTCCTCTCTCTATGACCATCATCTATCTCCCATCCTCTTTATCCATCATCTGCCTGAGGGCACCAAGATACCTCACACAGTGTGGCTACTGTGGACCTGGCTGTTGTGGACATTGGGGTGCAGGTGCCCCGAGTCTCACTGCATATGTGTCTTCGGAGTCAGCTCCAGGCCCTGCACCTGCTGGTCGCAGGGCGTCTGTATTTGTAACTTCCTGAGGAGCCTCCACACTGTTTCCAGGGCAGCTGCACCAGCCCGCAGTCCCGCCCACAGTGAAAGGGAGTTGAGTGAATTTTGCAGGACTTGCTAAAGTCACATTTCATTTTGCAGTCTGTGGGCTCCAATTCCTTGTCCTTAAGTATTTCTGGGGAAGCTGGGTGTTGGGCTCCTTTTCAGTGAGATGTTTCTAATGCTAACAGGCCACAGCTGGAGCCTGGAAGGAGGCAGGTGCGGCCCCCTACACCAGCAAGCTGCCTCCTGCAAAGCCTCCTGCAGCACCTAGTGTCGCAAAGGGGGCGCCCAAGCCCAGGCCTCACCCAGGGTGCCCGCATGTGCAGTAGGCCTCGTCTGCCTGCACTAACAGGAGCCAGCCTGTGCTGGGGAAGCCTGATGAAGACATGGGGACGCGTCCACCCTGATGAGCCACAGCCTCCTCAGGACACGCAGGGAGTCTAAAGGGGGATATTGGGCCGCGTTCACGCTGACAGGAGCCCCGGTCCTCTCAGGACCCTCGGTGAGGCTTCAGGAAGATGTGGGCCCACATACACCCTGATAGGAAACCCTGGGCTGCCTCAGGACCCGCGGGGAGGCTTCAGGATATTGTGGGCCTGCATCCACGCTGACAGGAGCCCCTGGGCTGCCTCAGGACCCGCGGGGAGGCTTCAGGAAGTAGTGGCACCGTGTCCACACTGACAGGAGCCCTTGGCTGCCTCAGGACCCACGGGGAGGCTTCAGGAAATTGTGGGCCCGCATCCAGGCTGACAGGAGTCCCTGGGCCGCCTCAGAACCCACGGGGAGGCTTCAGGAAATTGTGGGCCCGCATCCACGCTGACAGGAGCCCCTGGGCCACCTCAGGACCTGCGGGGAGGCTTCAGGAAGATGTGGCACCGCGTCCACTCTGGCAGAAACTCCCAGGCCCCTCAGGATATAAGTTGAGGCTTCTGTAAGCTGGGGGCCGCATTCAGAGTGACAGGAGCCACGGCCTCCTCAGTACCGTCGGTGACATTTCGGTAGTCCGTGTTGTCACGTCCACACAACAGGACGCTGACTTCCTCAGGACCCCTGGTCTAGTCTTCAGGAAATATGGGTATGCGTCCATGCGGACAGAAGACCCCAGCCTCGTCAGGGCCTCTGGTGAGGCTTAAGAAAGATGTGGGTGCCGCATGCACACTGACAGGAATCTCCGGCCTCCTCAGGACACACTGTGAAGTTTTGGGAAGATTTGGAGCCCTGTCAATGCTGACAGGAGCCCCCAGCCTCCTCAGGTCTTATGGTGAGGCTTGAGGAAAATGTGGGGCCACGTCAACACTGACAGGACCCCCATCCTCCTCAGGACCTGCACTTTGGGTTCGGGAAATATGGGGCTGGGTCTATGCTGACAGGAGCCCACAGCTTCATCAGGACCCACAGTGAGTTTTCTGGGGGATGTGAGGCCATGTCCAGGCTGACAGGAGCCCCCAGCCTCCTGAGGACTTGCTGTGAGGCTTCCAGAGGATGTGAGGCATAGTCCACAGTGACAGGAGACCTGGCGTCCTCAGGACCCACTGACTATGACACAGGAACACATGGGGCCATGTCCGCACTCACAGGAGCCCAGTTTCCTCAGGACCCCCTGGAGGACTCTGGAGGCGCCGTTGGGGGCCACATCCATATCAGAAGGGACTCCTCTGAACCACAGGGTAAGTGAATGGGTAGAATGGATGGTAGGGTCAGGGGAGGGGAGGCAGTTGGTGGTTAGCCTTAGGTTAGATGTTAAGTGTTAGTGATTATGCTTATGGTTATGGATTAGAGGTTAGAGTGAGGGATAAGGGTAAGGGTCAGTGGCTAGGAGTTAGGATGTGGGTTAGGGGTAGGGATAGGATTTAGAGTTAGGTTAAGGTTTAGGCTTTAGGGATTAGGGCACGAGTTTTGGAATTGGGGTTATGGTTATGGTTAGAGTTAGTGTTGGGCTTAGGTTTGCAGTTAGGGTTAGGGGTTAGGGTGTGAGTTAGGGTTAGGGGTTAGAGTTAGGTGTTAGAGTTAAGAATTAGAGTTAAAGTTAGTGCTAGGTTTAGGGTTAGGGCGAGGGTTAGGATTAGGATAGGGTTTAGGGCTAGTGTTAGGGTTAGTGTTTGGTTAGGGGTTAGGGTTAGGGTCAGGTCAGGGTACGGTTTTGGAAAAGGGTAAGATATAGGGTTAGGGAGTGGGTTAGGGGTTGGTTTTACGGTACGGGTTAGGGTACAGTTTGGGGTATGAGATAGGATTAGTATTAGAGGGTTAGGGTTAGGATACAGGTTAAGGTTAGGAATAGGATTTGAGTACATTAAGTTAAGGTTAGGGTTAGAGGTTAGGGTTCAGGTTAGATTTAAGTTAGGGGTCAGGGTGAAGGGTTCAGGATAGGATTAAGAGTTAGGGTGAGGGTTGGCAGGAAGGTTCAGTGAATGTGTTTTGGTCTTGGGGTTTGTGTTTGGTTTTCAATTAGTGATGGGTCTTGTTTAAGGGTTAGGTTAACATTAGGATTAAGTGTAGAGTTAGGCTTATGTCTGTGTATGGTTAGAGTTTGGGTTTGGCATGTGCCTCCACGGGGACTCTTAGTATCTTGTGCAGTTTAGATTTATGCACTCTATTTAGGTTTTGGGTTCAAAGATAGCCTGACTCCACCAAGTCAGTGGCCTCCCCAGAGAATCAAAATACAGGCTTCTGTTGGGGTCAGAATAGACATGGCAGGCTTCTCCCGAGCTGAGCTAAGGAGGGGATTTGAGGCTCTAAAGACTATTTGGATTTTCAATTGCCTTTCTGATTTAATCTCTAGTGCACACATATTTCATCAATCCTACCAATTATTATTTTAAAGTTTTATTTGAATTCCTGTTTGTAACACAGTATGATATAGTTTCAGGTTTACCACATAGTGATTCAACCCTTGGATAGAATGCCTGGTACTGGTCACAGGTGCCCTCCACTATCCCCATCCCCTGATTCCCCATCCTCCCCACATATCTCTGGTATTTATTAGTTTATTCTCTGTGGTTAAGAGTGTGTTTTTTTTTTTGTTTGCTTCTCTCATCCCCCCCTCTGCCCCTTTGCCAGTTTGTTTGGTTTCTTAAAATTCACATGTGAATGCAATTGTATGGTATTTGGTATCTGTCTTTCTCTGACTGACTGAGTTCATTTAGCATAAGTCCCTTCCACTTCTCCCACGTCATTGTAAATGGCTTCATTTCATCCCTTCTGATGACCCAGTGATGTCGCAGTGGGTATATTTACCACATCGTCTCTGCCCATTCATCAGTCGATGGACATCTCTCCTGTATCCACAGTTTGGCTCTTGTTGATAATGCTGCTACAAACACTGGGCTGCGTGTCCCTCTTCGAAACTACTAAACGACTTTTGTATCCTCGGGATAAATACCTAGCTCTGCAATTTTGGAATCGTAGGGTAGCTCTATTTTTAACATGTTTTTAAATTTTTTTAATGATAGTCACACAGAGAGAGGCAGAGACACAGGCAGAGGGAGGAGCAGGCTCCATGCACTGTGAGTCCGACGTGGGATTCCATCCCGGGTCTCCAGGATTGCGACATGGACCAAAGGCAGGTGCCAAACCACTGCACCACCCAGGGATCCCCTTTTTTTAACTTCTTGAGGACCCTCCACAGTGTTTTCCACATTGGCTGCACCTGTTCGCATGCCCACAGGCGTGTAAGGGGGCTCCCTCTTCTCCATAGGCTCATCAACACCTGTTGTTTCTTCTGTTGTTAATTTTAGCCATTCTGATGGCTGTCAGGTGACATCCTATTGTGGTTTTGATGTGCATTTCCCTGATGATGGGTGACGCTGAGTGTCTTTCCGTGTGTCTGGTGGCCATCTGGCTGTCTTGTCAGAGACAAAGTCCATTCATGTCTTCTGCCCATCTGCAGTATAATAATTTGTTTTGGATGCTGATATGTATATTTGCTTTACGTATTTCGCATACTAACTCTTTATTGGATGTGTTGCTTACAAATATCTCCTTTCATTTTGTATGTTGCCTTTTAGCGTTGGTTGTTTCTTTCACTTTGCAGAAGCTTTTCAATTTGATGAAGTCCCAATAGTATTTTTGCTTTTGTTTCCCTCACCTCAGAGGCATATCTAGACAGAAGATCCAATGGCCCATGTCAAAGACGTTGCTGCCTATCTTTTCTTCTTTGTATGGTTTCAGGTCTCATGTTTAGGTCTTTCATCCATTTTGAATTTATTTTTTATGTATATGGTGTAAGCAAGTGGTCCAGTTTCATTCTTCTGCATTTGGCTGCCTGGTTTTCCTAACACCATTTGTTCCTATCTTGGGGTCAGGGTTAGGGTTTGTTGAAGAGACTGTCTTTGTGCCATTGGATATTCCTTCCTGCCTTGTTGTCGATTAATGGATCATAGAGTTACAGGTTTGTATCTTGTTTGGGCTTTCCATTCTGTTCTATTGATCTAAGCGTCTCCTGTTGGGAGATCCTTGAGTGCTGATTCAATTTCTTTGCTGGTTATCTGTTTGTTCAAGTTTCTGGTTTCTGGGATCCCTGGGTGGCGCAGTGGTTCGGCGCCTGCCTTTGGCCCAGGGCACGATCCTGGAGACCCGGGATCGAATCCCACAACGGGCTCCCGGTGCATGGAGCCTGCTTCTCCCTCTGCCTGTGTCTCTGCCCCCCCCTCTCTCTGTGACTATCGTAAATAAAAATAAATAAAAAAATTTTAAAAAGTGTCTTATTTCTTCCTTTTATATCTTTGCTATGTTATGTATTTCCAGGAATTGATCTATTTCTTCCAGGTTCTAGGTTGCTGGCATATAATTTTTCATAATGGCCTGTTATAAACGTTTGTATTTCTCTAGTGTTAGTTGTTATTTCTCTTTTCTCATTTGTGATTTTATTTGGGTCCTTTCTCATCTTTTTATCTTTATTCTTTTTTAAAGATTTTATTTATGTATACCTGCAAGACACAGAGAGGCAGAGGTATAGGCAGGGGGAAAATGATGCTCCATGCAGGGAGCCTGATGTGGGACATGATTCCCAAGGACCACGGGATCATGACCTGAGCCAAAGCAGATGCTCAACCACTGAGGCACACAGGTGCCTTGCTGATTCAATTCCTTTTCTAGTAATGGGTCTGTTCACATTTTCTATTTCTTCCTGTTTCAGTTTTGCTCGTCTGCACATTTCTAGGGATTTGTCCATTTCTTCCAGGTGTTCCAGTTTGTTAACGAATAATCTTGCCTAGTATTCCCTTATAATTGTCTTATTTTTCTGGTGTTGATTGTGATCTCTCTTCTCTCATTTGTGATTTTATTTATTTAGGTCTTTTCTCTTTTCTCGTTGATAAGGCTGGCTAGGGCTTGATCCATTTTATTAATTATTTTGAAGAACCAGCTCTTAGTTTCGTTATTCCATTCTACTGTTTTGTTTTTTCTGTATTGTTTATTTCTGCTCTCATCTTTATTTTTTCCCTTCTTCTGCAGGCTTTAGGGTTTGTATGCTATTCCTTTTACAGCCTCTTTAGGTGTAGGGTTAGGTTGTGTATTGGAGACATCTTGTTTCTTGAGGTAGGCCTGTATTGTTATGTACTTCCCTTGTACGACTGCCTTTGCTACATCCCAGAGGTTTGGAGAAACATGTTTTCATTTTCATTTGTTTTAAATTTCCTCTTTAAGGAAGAATTGTTCAGACTATATCTGTTGAGTCCTTGTGGTCCAGTGTGTCAAGGCTATTGTTCCCCTGTAGATTTTCTGCATAGATGATTGGTCCATTGTCATAAGTGGGTGTTAAAATCCCCTGTCATTGTATTATTATCGGTGGGTTCCTGTACGTTTGTTGTTAATTGGTTTCTATATTTAGGTACTCCCATGTTGGCAGCATGAATATTCAGTTGTTGGAACTTTTTTTTAAATAAATTAATTTTTTTGGTGGTCAATTGTCCAAAGTACAGAATAACACCTAGTGCTCATCCCGTAAAGTGTCCCCCTCAGTGCTCGTCACCCATTCACCCCCTCCCCCCACCCTCCTCCCCTTCCAGCACCCCTAGTTCCTTTCCCAGAGTTAGGAGTCTTTATGTTCTGTGTCCCTTTCTGATATTTCCCACACGTTTCTTCTCCATTTCCTTATATTCCCTTCACTATTATTTATATTCCCCAAATGAATGAGAACATACACTGTTTCTCATTCTCTGATTGACTTACTTCACTCATAATACCCTCCAGTTCCATCCACGTTGAAGCAAATTGTGGGTATTTGTCGTTTCTAATGGGTGAGTAATATTCCATTGTATACATAAACCACATCTTCTTAATCCATTTATCTTTCAATGGACACCAGGGCTCTGTCCACAGTTTCGCTATTGTGGACATTCCTGCTAAAAACATCGGGGTGCAGGTGTCCCGGCGTTTCATTGCATCTGAATATTTGGGGTAAATCCCCAACAATACAATTGCTGGGTCGTACGGCAGGTCTATTTTTATCTCCTTGAGGAACCTCCACACAGTTTTCCAGAGTGGCTTTATCAGTTCACATTCCCACCAACAGTGAAAGAGGGTTCCCTTTTCTCCGCATCTTCTCCAATATTTGTGGTTTCCTGCCTTGTTAATTTTCCCCATGCTCACATGCTCACTGTTGTGAGGTGGTATCTCATTGTGGTTTTGATTTGTATTTCCCTGATGGCAAGTGATGCAGAGCATTTTCTCATGTGCATGTTGGCCATGTCTATGTCTTCATCTGTGAGATTTCTCTTCATTTGTTTTGACCATTTCATGATTGGATTCTTTGTTTCTTTGGTGTTGAGTTTAAGAAGTTCTTTATAGATCTTGGAAACTAGCTCTTTATCTGATACGTCTTTTGCAAATATCTTCTCCCATGCTGTAGGTTGTCTTTTAGTTTTGTTGACTGTATTCTTTGCTGTGCAAAAGCTTCTTATCTTGATGAAGTGACAATAATTCATTTTTGCTTTTGTTTCTTCTGCATTTGTGGATGAATCTCGCAAAAGGTTACTGTGGCTGAGTTCAAAAAGGGTGTTGCCTGTGTTCTCCTCTAGGATTTTGATGGACTCTTGTCTCACATTAGGTATTTCATCCATTTTGAGTTTCTCTTTGTGTATGGTGAAAGTGAGTGGTGTAGTTTCATTCTTCTGTATGTGGATGTCCAATTTTCCCAGCACCATGTATTGAAGAGACTGTCTTTCTTCCAATGGATAGTCTTTCCTCCTTTATCGAATATTAGTTGACCATAAAGTTCAGGGTCCACTTCTGGGTTCTCTATTCTGTTCCATTGATCTATGTGTCTGTTTTTGTGTCAGTACCACACTGTCTTGATGACCACAGCCTGTAGTACAACCTGAAATCTGGCATTGTGATGCCCCAGATATGGTTTTCTCTTTTAAAATTCCCCTGGCTATTCGGGGTCTTTTCTGATTCCACACAATTCTTTCTTTTTAATGATAGTCACACACACACAAAGAGAGAGAGAGAGAGAGAGAAAGAGGCAGAGACACAGGCAGAGGGAGAAGCAGGCTCCATGCACCGGGAGCCTGACATGGGATTCGATCTCGTTTCTCCAGGATTGCGCCCTGGGCCAAAGGCAGGCACCAAACCACTGTGCCACACAGGGATCCTGATTCTACACAAATCTTAAAATAATTTGTTCTAACTCTCTGTAGAAAGTCTGTGGTATTTTGATAGGGTTTGCATTAAACGTGTATATTGCCTGGGAATAATTGACATTTTCACAATGTTAATTCTGCCAATCCATGAGCATGGAATATTTTTCCATCTCTTTCTGTCTTCTTCAATTTCTTTCAGAAGTGTTCTATGGTTTTTAGGGTATAGATCCTTTACCTCCTTGGTGAGGTTTACTCCTAGGTACCTTATGCTTTTGGGTGCAATTTTAAATGAGATTGACTCCTTAATTTCTCTTTATTAAGTCTCATTTTTAGTGTATAAAAATGCCATTGATTTCTTTTTTTTTTTGCCATTGATTTCTGGGCATTGATTTTGTATCTGGCATTGCTACCAATTGCTGTATGAGTTCTAGCAATCTTGGGGTGTAGGATTTTGGGTTTTCTAGGTAGAGTATCATGTCATCAGCGAAGAGGGAGAGTTTGACTTCTTCTTTGCCAATTTGAATGCCTTTAATGTCTTTTTGTTGTCTGATTGCTGAGGCTTGGACTTCCAGTACTATGTTGAATAGCAGTGGTGAGAGTGGACATCCCTGTCTTATTCGTGATCTTAGGGGAAAGTCTCCCAGTGCTTCCCCATTGAGAATGATATTTCCTGTGGGCTTTTTGTAGATGGCTTTTAAGATGTCGAGGAATGTTCCCTCTATCCCTACGCTCTGTTGTGTTTTGATTAGGAATGGATGCTTTATTTTGTCAAATGCTTTCTCTGCATCTAATGAGAGGATCATATGTATCTTGGTTTTCTTTGCTGATGTGATGAATCACATTGATTGTTTTACGAGTGTTGAAGCAGCCTTGTGTCTCGGGGATGAATCCTACTTGGTCATGGTGAATAATTTTCTTAATGTACTGTTGGATCCTATTGACTAGTATCTTGTTGAGAATTTTTGCATCCATGTTCATCAGGGATATTGGTCTCTAATTCTCCCTTTTGGTGGGGTCTTTGTCTGGTTTTGGAATTAAGGTGATGGTGGCTTTATAGAACGAATTTGGAAGTACTCCATCTCTTTCTATCTTTCCAAACAGCTTTAGTAGGATAGGTATGGTTTCTTCTTTAAACGTTTGATAGAATTCCCCTGGGAAGCCATCTGGCCCTGGATTTTGTGTCTTGGGAGGTTTTTGATGACTGCTTCAATTTCCTCCCTGGCTATTGGCCTGTTTAGGTTTTCTATTTCTTCCTGTTCCAGTTTTGGTACTTTGTGGCTTTCCAGGAATGCGTCCATTCCTTCCAGATTGCCTAATTTATTGGCGTATAGGTGTTGATAATATGTTTTTTAAATCGTTTGTATTTCCTTGGTGTTGGTAGTGATCTCTCCTTTCTCATTCATGATTTTATTAATTTGAGTCTTCTCTATCTTCTTTTTAAATAGGTTGGCTAATGGTTTATCTGTCTTATTAATTCTTTCAAAGAACCAACTCCTGCTTCTTTTGATCTGTTCCACATTTTTTGTGGTCTCCATTTCCTTAATTCTGCTCGAATTTTAATTAAGTCTCTTCTTCTGTTGGGTGTAGGATATATGCTGTTTTTTTCTAGCTCCTTTATGTGTAAGGTTAGCTTTTGCATTTCAGTTCTTTACAGGTTTTGAATGGATGCTTTTATTGCGATATATTTCCCCCTTAGGAATGCTTTTGCTGCATCCCAATTATTTTGAACGGTTGTATGTTCATTCTCATTAGTTTCCATGAATCTTTTTAATTCTTCCTTAATTTCCTGGTTGACCCTTTCATCTTTTAGCAGGATGGTCCTTCACCTCCACGTGTTTGAGGTCCTTCCAAACTTATTGTTGTGATTTAGTTCTAAATTCAAGGCATTATGCTCTGAGAATATGCAGAGGATTATCCCAGTCTTTTGGTATCAGTTCAGACGTAATTTGTTACCCAGTATGTGGTTTATTCTAGAGAAAGTTCCATGTGCACTTTAGAAGAATGTTTATTCAATTGAGTTTGGATGTAATGTTCTGTAGATATATGTGAAATCTATCTGCTCCAGTATATCATTTAAAGCTCTCATTTCTTTGGAGATGTTGTGCTTAGAAGACCTATCGAGGGTAGAAAGAGCTACATTGAAGTCACCAGGTGTGCAATAATTATTATCTAAGTATTTCTTCACTTTGGTTATTAATTGGTTTAAATATGTGGGAGCTCAACATTCAGGAAATATATATTGAGGATCGTTAAGTCCTCTTGTTGGATAGATACTTTAAGTATGATGTATCTCTCTTCATCTCTCACTACATTCTTCGGGGTAAATTTTAGTTTATCTGATATAAGGATGGCTACCCCTGCTTTCTTTTGAGGACCATTTGAATGGTAAATGGTTCTCCAAGCTTTTATTTTCAGGCTGTAGGTGTCCTTTGGTCTAAAATGAGTCTCTTGTAGACAGCAAATAGATGGGTCCTGCTTTTATATCCAGTCTGAAACCCTGAGCCTTTTGATGGGGTCATTAAGCCTGTTCACGTTCAGAGTTACTATTGACAGATATGAGTTTAGTGTCATCATGATATCTATTCAGCCCTTGTTTTTGTGGATTGTTCCACTGAACTTCTTCTTAAAGGGGAATTTTAAGAGTCCCCCTTAAAATTTCTTGCAGAGCTGGTTTGGAGGTCACATATTCTTTCAGTTCCTGCCTGTCTTGGAAGCTCTTTATCTCTCCTTCCATTTTGAATGAGAGCCTTGCTGGATAAAGTATTCTTGGTTGCATGTTCTTCTCATTGAGGACCCTGAATATATCCTGCCAGCCCTTTCAGGCCTGCCAGGTCGCTGTGGAGAGGTCTGCTGTTACCCTAATGCTCGTCCCCTTAAAGGTCAGGGATTTCTTGTCTCTTGCTGCTTTAAGGATCTTCTCTTTGTCCTTGGAATTTGCAAGCTTCACTATTAAATGTCGAGCTGTTGGACGGTTTTTATTGATTTTAGGGTAGATCTCTCTATTTCCTGGATCTTAATGCCTGTTTCCCTTCCCAGATTAGGAAACCTTTCAGCTAGGATTTGTTCAAATACATATTCTGGCCCTCTGGCCCTTTCGTGGCCCTCGGGAACCCCAATTATACATAGGATTTTCTTCCTCAGGCTGTCATTTTTTTCCCTTAATCTGTCTTCCTGGTCTTTTAATTGTCTGTCCCTTTTTCCTCAGTTTCCCTCTTTGCCATCAAATTGTCTTCTATGTCACTCACTCGTTCTTCCACCTCATTAACCCTCGTTGTTAGGACTTCTAGTTTGGATTGCATCTCATTCAATTGATTTTTAATTTCGGCCTGATTGGATCTAAATTCTGCAGTCCTGAAGTCTCTTGAGTCCTTTATGCTTTTTTCTAGAGCCACCAGTAGCTGTATAATAGTGCTTCTGAATTGGCTTTCTGACATTGAATTGTAATCCAGATTTTGTAACTCTGTTAGAGAGAGGATTGTTTCTGATTCTTTCTTTTGAGGTGAGGTTTTCCTTCTAGTCATTTTGCTGAGTGCAGAGTGGCCAAAAACAAATTGTAATGGGAAAAGGAGAAAAAGAGACAAGAGAAAGAATGAAAGAAAAGAGAAAAAGAAAAAAGAAAAAAGAAAAAAGGAAGAAAAAAAGCAAAAAAGAGAATAAAAAGAGAAAGAAAAATAAAGAAAGGGGGAAAAAGTGTGGGGGAAGCAATCAGAAATAAAAAAAAAGAACATGGGGGAGTATCTTCTGATTCTGTATACTTTAAGTCCCTTGACTTCCCCTTGAACTTGTCCGTCTAGCTGGTCTTCTGGGGACAGGCCTGTTGTGCTGATTTTCAGGTGTTAGCACTTGGGGGAGCTGCTCTGTCCCCTGCCTGTGCAGGGCTCAGTGGGGATTGTTTATCCTGTGAAGCCCCACGAGAAACAACCCCAGTGACAGCGGCCAGCTCTGGAAACCTGGATTCAGCCCCTGCAGTAACTCCTGAGCAGTCAGTCTGCAGGGCCTGGAGGCTCTGGGCCTGGTTTCTGATCTGCTCAGCTATGGGCAGGAGCGTCCTTGCTGTCCTGGGCCCTCTCGGCCTCTTCCTGTCACAGGGGAGGCTGGATCCTGGGCTGTGTCCTGGCACCCTGTGCTCCAGGGCCTGATCTATTGGATTCGCACTCCTGGCAGTGCAACCGCCTCTCCCCGGAGCCAGCGTCCAGCCCCTCTGAGCTGCTCCCGGCCGCACAGCCCCCTCAGGGAGCTTCCGCCTGAGCACCTCCGAGTTGCTCCCGGAGCTGCACAGCCCCCTCCGCACGGAGCCTCTTCCTATGTCAGAGGCACCGCCGCCAAGCTGCTCCCGGGGCGCTCAGCACCCTAGGCACAGAGCCGCTGCCCGAGCCCCTCTGAGCTGCTCCCAAGTCAACTCATGTGCCCTGCAGCCCTTAGGGAGCTTGGTGCACTCTCCTGGGAGTGCAGGTGTCTGTTAGTGTCCCAGGAGCCTGAGGGCATCCCCGCCCTCCTGGGGTCCTGCTCTGACTCCCTGCGGGCATTATTCTGCCCAGGAAGATTGGTGCAGATCCTACTCCTCTGGGACAGAGCTCTCCTGTCCTGAGGGCACTCGACCCGGTCTAGCCTGGCTCCTCGCGGGGCCCCTCCCCCTTGGATGCCTTTTGTTTCTTTATTTTTTTTTCCTATCTTCCTACCTTGGTAAAATCATGAACTTTTGTCACTGTAGCATTCCAGCTGGTCTCTCTTTAAATCTCAGGCAGAATTCAAAGATTTTCAGGATGATTTGAAGGTTATCTAGGTAATTTAGAGGGGACAGGTGACTTGGGGACCCTACTCTTCCGCCATCTTGCCCCTCCTCCTGTATGTTGCCTTTTAGCTTTGGTTGTTTCCTTCACTTTGCAGAAGGTTTTCAATTTGATGAAGTCCCAATAGTATTTTTGCTTTTGTTTCCCTCACCTCAGAGGCATATCTAGAAAGAACATCCAATGGCCAATGTCAAAGACGTTGCAGCCTATCTTTTCTTCCTTGTATGGTTGCAGGTCTCACATTTAGGTCTTTCATCCATTTTGAATTTATTTTTTATATATATCATATAAGAAAGTGGTCCACTTTCATTCTTCTGTATGTGGCTGCCTGGTTTTCCCAACACCATTTGTTCTTATCCTGAGGTCAGGGTTAGGGTTTGTTGAAGAGACTGTCTTTGTGCCATTGGATATTCCTTCCTGCCTTCTTATCGATTAATGGATCATAGAGTTACAGGTTTGTATCTTGTTTCAGCTTTCCATTCTGTTCTATTGACCTTAGGGTATCCTGTTGGGAGATTCTTGATTGCTGATTCAATTTCTTTGCTGGTTATCTGTCTGTTCAACTTTCTTATTTCTTCCTTTTTCATTTTTGCTGTTATATATTTCCAGGAATTGATCTATTTCTTCCAGGTTATAGGTTGCTGGCATATAATTTTTCATAATGTTCTCTTATAATCGTTTGTATTTCTCTAGTGTTGGTTGCTATTTCTCTTTTCTCATTTGTGATTTTATTTGGGTCGTTTACTCATCTTCTTATCTTTTTTCTTTTTTAAAGATTTGATTTACGGATTCATGCGAGACACAGAGAGGCAGAGGTATAGGCAGAGAGAAAATGAGGCTCCATGCGGGGAGGCTGATGTGGGACTTGATCCCACAAGAGCCCGGGATCATGACCTGAGCCAAAGCAGATGCTCAACCACTGAGGCACCCAGGTGCCTTGCTGATTCAATTCCTTTTCTAGTAATGGGTCTATTCACATTTTCTATTTCTTCCTCTTTCAGTTTTGCTCGTTTGCACATTTCTAGCGATTTCTCCAATTCTTCCAGGTCTCCCAGTGTGTTAGCATATAATCTTTCATAGTATTCCCTTATAATTGTCTTATTTTCTGGTGTTGATTTTGATCTCTCTTCTCTCTCTTGTACTTTTATTTATTTACTTCTTTTCTCCTTTCTCGTTTATAAGGCTGGCTAGGGCTTGATCCATTTTCTTAGTTATTTTGAAGAACCAGTTCTTAGTTTCATTATTCCATTCTACTGTTTTGTTGTTTCTGTATTGTTTATTTCTGCTCTCATCTTTAGTTTTTCCTTTCTTCTGTAGGCTTTAGGCTTTGTTTCCTATTCCTTTGCCAGCTCCTTTAGGTGTAGTGTTGGGTTGTGTATTGGAGACTTCTTGTTTCTTGAGGTAGGCCTGTATTGCTATCTACTTCCTTCTAAGGACTGCCTTTGCTACATCCTAGAGGTTTGAAGAAACCTGTTTCATTTTCCTTTGTTTTAAATTTCCTCTTTAATTTCCTGGTTGCTCCATTCATTCTTTAGTAGGATGATCATAATCTCCATGTATTTTTGGTCTGTCCAAATTTTTTCTTACTGTCGACTTCGAGTTTCATAGTGTTGTGTTCTGAAAATGTACATGGTGTGATACCAACCTTCTTGTACCAGTAGTACCTGTTGAGGGCTCTTTTGTGGCCCATGATATGATCTATTCTGAAAAATGTCCCATGTGCACTTGAATGTATATTCTGGTTTAGGAATAAATTTTCAGACTATATATGTTGAGTCCCTGTGGTCCAGTGTGTCAAGGCTATTGTTCCCCTGTTGATTTTCTGCACAAATGATCAGTCCATTGCCATAAGTGGGTGTTAAAATTCCCTGTCATTGTATTATTATCAGTGTGTTCCTGTACGTTTGTTGTTAATTGGTTTCTATATTTCGGTACTCCCATGTTGGCAGCATAAATATTTAGTTGTTTGATATTTTTTTAAAATAAATTTATTTTTTATTGGTGTTAAATTGACCAACATACAGAATAACACCCAGTGCTCATCTCGTCAAGTGTCCCCCTCAGTGCCCATCACCCATTCACCCCCCACTCCCCACCCTCCTCCCCTTCCAGCACCCCTAGTTCGTTTCCCAGACTTAGGAGTCTTTATGATCTGTCTCCCTTTCTGATATTTCCCACCCGTTTCTTCTCCATTCACTTATATTCCCTTTCACTATTATTTATATTCCCCAAATGAATAGAACATACACTGTTTGTCCTTCTCGGATTGACTTACTTCACTCAGCATAATACCCTCCAGTTCCATCCACTTTGAAGAAAATGTTGGGTATTTGTCATTTCTAATGGCTGAGTAATATTCCATTGTATACATAAGCCACATCTTCTTTATCCATTCATTTTTCAATGGACTCCGAGGCCCTGCCACAGTGTGGCTATTGTGGACATTCTGCTAAACTTCGGATTGCAGGTGTCCCGGGGTTTCCTTTCATCTGAATCTTTGGGGTAAATCCCCAATAGTGCAATTGGTGAGTCTTTGGGCAAGTCTATTTTTAACTCTTTGAGGAACCTCCACACAGGTTTCCAGAGTGACTGCACAAGTCCACATTCCCACCAGAAGTGTAAGAGTGTTCCCTTTTCTTCGCATCCTCTCCAACATTTGCGGTCTCCTGCCTTGTTAATTTTCCCCATTCTCACTGGTGTGAGGTGCTATCCATTGTGGTTTTCATTTGTATTTCCCTAATGGCAAGTGATGCAGAGCATTTTTTCATGTGCATGTTGGCCATGTCAATGTCTTCCTCTGTGAGATTTCTCTTCATGTCTTTTGCCCATTTCATGATTGGATTCGTTGTCTCTTTGGTGTTGATTTTAAGAAGTTCTTTATGGATCTTGGAAACTAGCCCTTTATCTGGTACCTCTTTTGCATATATCTTCTCCCATGCTGCAGGTTGTCTTTTAGTTTTGTTGACTGTATCCTTTGCTGTGCAAAAGCTTCTTATCTTGATGAAGTCACAATAGTTCATTTTTGCTTTTGTTTCTTTTGCCTTCATGGATGTACCTTGCAAGAAGCTGCTGTGGCCAAGTTCCAAATGGGTGTTGCCTGTGTTCTCCTCTAAGATTTTGATGGACTCTTGTCTCACATTTAGATCTTTCTTCCATTTTCATTTTATCTTTGTGTATGGTGATAGAGAGTGGTCTATTTTCATTCTTCTGAATGTGGATGTCCAATTTTCTCAGCACCATCTATTGAAGAGACTGTCTTTCTTCCAATGGATAGGCTTTCCTCCTTTATCGAATATTAGTTGACCATAAAGTTCAAGGTCCACTTCTGGGTTCTCTATTTTGTTCTATTGATCTATGTGTGTTTCTGTGCCAGTACAACACTGTCTTGACCACAGCTTTGTAGAACAACCTGAAATCCGGCATTGTGATGCCCCCAGATATGGTTTTCTTTTTTAAAATTCCCCTGGCTATTCGTGGTCTTTTCTGATTCCACACAAATCTTAAAATAATTTATTCTAACTCTCTGAAGAAAGTCCATGGTATTTTGATAGGGATTGCATTAAGCGTATACATTGCCTGGGTAACATTGACATTTTCACAATATTAATTCTGCCAATCCATGAGCATGGAATATTTTTCCATCTCTTTGTGTCTTCCTCAATTTCTTTCAGAAGTTTTCTATAGTTTTTAGGGTATACCTCATTTACCTCCTTGGTTAGGTTTATTCCTAGGTATCTTATGATTTGGGTGCAATTGTAAATGATATTGACTCCTTAATTTCTCTTTCTTCAGTCTCATTGTTAGTGTATAGAAATGCCATTGATTTCTAGGCATTGATTTTTTATCCTGCAACGCTACCAAATTGCTGTATGAGTTCTAGCAATCTTGGGGGTTGGGTTTTGGGTTTTCTAGGTAGAATATCATGTCATCGGCGAAGAGGGAGAGTTTGACCTCTTCTTTGCCAATTTGAATGCCTTTAATGTCTTTTTGTTGTCTGATTGCTGAGGCTAGGACTTCCAATACTATCTTGAATAGCAGTGGCGAGAGTGGACATCCCTGTCTTGTTGCTGATCTTAGGGGAAAGGCTCCCAGTGCTGCCCCATTGAGAATGATATTTGCTGTGGGCTTTTCCTAGATGGCTTTTAAGATGTCGAGGATTGTTCCCTCTATCCCTACTCTCTGAAGTGTTTTGATCAGGAATGGATGCTCTATTTTGTCAAATGCTTTCTCTGCATCTAATGAGAGGATCATATGGTTCTTGGTTTTTCTCTTGCTGATATGATGAATCACATTGATTGTTTTACGAGTGTTGAACAATCCTTTTGTCCTGGGGATAAATCCTACTTGGTCATGGTGAATAATTTTCTTAATGTATTGTTGGATCCTATTGGCTAGTATCTTGTTGAGAATTTTTGCATCCATGTTCATAAGGAATATTGGTCTGTAATTCTCTTTTTTGGTGGGGTCTTTGTCTGGTTTTGGAATTAAGGTGATGGGAGCTTCATAGAACGAATTTGGAAGTACTCCATCTCTTTCTATCTTTCCAAACAGCTGTAGTAGGATAGGTATGATTTCTTTAAACGTTTGATAGAATTCCCCTGGGAAGCTATTTCGCCCTGGACTTTTGTGTCTTGGGAAGTTTTTGATGACTGCTTCAATTTCCTCCCTGGTTATTGGCCTGTTCAAGTTTTCTATTTCTTCCTGTTCCAGTTTTGGTAGTTTGTGGCTTTCCAGGAATGCGTCCATTACTTCTAGATTGCCTAATTTATTTCCATATAGCTGTTCATAATATGTTTTTAAAATCGTTTGTATTTCCTTGGTGTTGGTAATCTCTCCTTTCTCATTCATGATTTTATTAATTTGAGTATTGTCTCTCTTCTTTTTAATAAGACTGGCTAATGGTTTATGTATGTTATTAATTCTTTCAAAGAACCAACTCCTGGTTTTGTTGATCTGCTCCACATTTCTTCTGGTCTCGATTTCCTTGTGGTCTGCTCAAATTTTAATTAACTCTCTTATTCTGTTGGGTGTAGTATCTAGCTGCTGTTTTTTTCTCTAGCTCCTTTATGTGTAAGGTTAGTTCTTGTATTTGAGTTCTTTCCAGTTTTTGAATGGATGCTTGTATTGTGATGTATTTCCCCTTAGCCTGCTTTTGCTGCATCCCAAAGATTTTGAACGTTTGCATCTTCATTCTCATTAGTTTCCATGAAAGTTTAAATTCTTCCTCAATTTCCTGTTTGACCCTTACATCTTTTAGCAGGATGGTCCTTAATCTCCACGTGTTTGAAGTCTTTCCAACCTTTTTGTTGTGATTTAGTTCTAATTTCAAGGCATTATGGTCTGAGAGTATGCAGGGGACGATCCGAATCTTTTGGTATCAGTTCAGACCCTATTTGTGACCCAGGATGTGGTCTATTCTGGAGAAAGTTCCATGTGCACTTGAGAAGAATGTTTATTCAGTTCAGTTTGGATGTAAAGTTCTGTAGATATCTGTGAAATCTATCTCCTCCAGTATATCATTTAAAGCTCTCGTTTCTTTGGAGATGTTGTTCTTAGAAGACCTATCGAAAGTAGAAAGACCTAGATTGAAGTCACCAAGTATAAGATAATTATTATCGAAGTATTTCTTCACTTTGGTTATTAATTGGTTTAAATATTTGGCAGCTCCCACATTTCGGGCATATATATTGAGGATTGTTAAGTCCTCTTGTTGGATGTATCCTTTAAGTATGATTTGGTGTCCATCTTCATCTTTCACAACAGTCTTCGGGGTAAATTTTATTTTATCTGATATAGCGATGGCTACTCCTGCTTTCTTTTGAGGACCATTTGAATGGTAAATGGTTCTCCAACCCATTATTTTCAGATTGTACGTGTCCTTCTGTCTAATATGAGTCTCTTGTAGACAGAAAATTGATGGGTCCTGCTTTTTATTCAGTCTGAAACCTTGCGCCTTTGATGGGGTCATTAAGCCTGTTCACGTTCAGAGTTACTATTGACAGATATGAGTTTAGTGTCATCATGATATCTATTCAGCCCTTGTTTTTGTGGACTGTTCCACTGAACTTCTTCTTAAAGGGGAATTTTAAGAGTCCCCCTTAAAATTTCTTGCAGAGCTGGTTTGGAGGTCACATATTCTTTCAGTTCCTGCCTGTCTTGGAAGCTCTTTATCTCTCCTTCCATTTTGAATGAGAGCCTTGCTGGATAAAGTATTCTTGGTTGCATGTTATTCTCATGGAGGACCCTGAATATATCCTGCCAGCCCTTTCTGGCCTGCCAGGTCACTGTGGAGAAGTCTGCTGTTACCCTAATGCTCCTCCCCATAAATGTCAGGATTTTCTTGTCTCTTGCTGCTTTAAGGATCTTCTCTTTATCTTTGGAATTTGCAAGCTTCATTATTAAATATCGAGGTGTTGGACGGTTTTTATTGATTTTAGGGGGGAATCTCTCTATTTCCTGAGTCTGAATGCCTGTTTCCCTTTCCAGATTAGGAAAATTTTCAGCTATGATTTGTTCAAATACATATTCTGGCCCTCTGGCCCTTTCAGCGCCCTCGGAGCCCCAATTACACATAGGTTTTTCTTCCTTAGGCTGTCGTTTATTTCCCTTAATCTGTCTTCCTGGTCTTTTAATTATCTGTTTGTTTTTTTTTAATTTTTATTTATTTATGATAAGCACACAGTGAGAGAGAGAGAGAGGCAGAGACACAGGCAGAGGGAGAAGCAGGCTCCATGCACCGGGAGCCCGACATGGGTTTTGGTCCTGGGTTTCCAGGATCACGCCCTGGGCCAAAGGCAGGCGCTAAACCGCTGCGCCACCCGGGGATCCCTATCTGTCTGTTTTTTCTTCAGTTTCCCTCTTTGCCATCAAATTGTCTTCTATGTCACTCGTTTGTTCTTCTACCTCATTAACCCTCATTGTTAGGACTTCTAGTTTGGATTGCATCTCATTCAATTGATTTTTAATTTCGGCCTGATTGGATCTAAATTCTGCAATCATGAAGTCTCTTGACTCCTTTATGCTTTTTTCTAGAGCCACCAGTAGCTGTATAATAGTGCTTCTGAATTGGTTTTCTGACATTGAATTGTAATCCAGATTTATAACTCTGTGGGAGAGAGGACTGTTTCTTTCTTTTGTTTTGTTTTTTTTTTTTAATTTTTATTTATTTATGATAGTCACAGAGAGAAAGAGAGAGGCAGAGACACAGGCAGAGGGAGAAGCAGGCTCCATGCACCGGGAGGCTGATGTGGGATTCGATCCCGGGTCTCCAGGATCGCGCCCTGGGCCAAAGGCAGCGCCAAACTGCTGCACCACCCAGGGATCCCTGTTTCTTTCTTTTGAAGTGATGTTTCCCTTCTAGTCATTTTGCTCAGTGCAGACTGGCCAAAAACAAGTTGTATTGGGAAAAGGAGAAAAAGAGAGGAGAGAAAGAAGGAAAGAGAAGAGAAAACGAAAAAAGTAAAAAGGAAGAAAAAAAGTAGAAAAGAGCATAAAAGGAGAAAGAAAAAGAAAGAAGGGGGGGAAAGGCTGGGGGAAGCAATCAGAAATAAAAAAAAAACATGGGGGAGTATCTTCTGATTCTGTATAGTTTAAGTCCCTTGACCACCCCTGGAACTTGTCCGTCTATGTGGTCTTCTGGGGTAGGGGCCTGTTGTGCTGATTTTTAGGTGTTAGCTCTTGGGGGAGCTCCTTTCCCCCTGCCTGGTGAAGCACTCAGTGGGGGTTGTTTACCCAGTGAGGCCCAAGGAGGAGCAACCCCAGTGGTAGCGGTCATGTCTGAAAACCTGTATTCAGCCCCGCAGTAACTCCTGAGCAGTCCATCTACAGGGCCTGGAGGCTCTGGGGTGGGGCTGCTGAACTGCTCAGCTCTGTGCAGGAGGGTCCTTGCTCTCCTGGGACCTCCGGGCCTCTGCCTGTCCCAGGGGAGGCCAAATCCTTGACTGTGTCCCAGCGCTCTGTGCTCCGGGGCCTGTGCTGTTGGACTCTTGCTCCCGGCCACGTAGCCCCCTCTCTGCGGAGCCGCCACCCCAGCCCCTCTGAGCTGCTCCTGGAGCCGTGCAGCCCCCACCACACGGAGCCTCTTCCTCTGCCAAAGGCGCCGCCGCCTAGCTGCTCTCAGGGACCTGCAGCCCCCTCCGCACAGACCCGAGCCCCTCAGAGCTGCTCCTGGGTCAATTCATGTGCCCTACAGCCCTTAGGGAGCTCGGTGCACTCTCCTGGGAGTGCAGGTATCTGTTAGTGTCCCATGGAGCCCGAGGGTATCCCCGCCCTCCTGGGGTCCTACTCTGAATCACTGTGGGCGCCATTCCATCCTGGAAGATTGGTGCAGATCCTGCTTCTCTGGGACAGAGCTCTCCTGACCGGTGGATACTCGCTCTGCCCTTAGCCTGGCTACTCGTGGGGCCCCTCCCCCTTGGATGCCTTTTGTTGCTTTATTTCTTTTTCTCCATCTTCCTACCTTGATAGAAGCGTGAACTTTTCTCACTGTAGCATTCTATCTGGTCTCTGTTTAAATCTCAGGCCGAATTCGTAGATTTTCAGGATGATGTGAAGGTTATCTAGTAATTTGGTGGGGACAGGTGACTTGGGAACCCTACTCTTCCGCCATCTTGCCCCTCCTCCTGTATGTTGCCTTTTAGCTTTGGTTGTTTCCTTCACTTTGCAGAAGCTTTTCAATTTGATGAAGTCCCAATAGTATTTATGCTTTTGTTTCCCTCACCTCAGAGGCATATCTAGAAAGAACATCCAATGGCCAATGTCAAAGACGTTGCTGCCTATCATTTCTTCTTTGTATGGTTTCAGGTCTCACATTTAGGTCTTTAATCCATTTTGAATTTATTTTTTATATATATGGTGTAAGAAAGTGGTCCAGTTTCATTCTTCTGCATGTGGCTGCCTGGTTTTCCCAACACCATTTGTTCTTATCCTGGGGTCAGGGTTAGGGTTTGTTGAAGAGACTGTCTTTGTGCCATTGGATATTCCTTCCTGCCTTGTTGTCAATTAATGGATCATAGAGTTACAGGTTTGTATCTTGTTTTGGCTTTCCATTCTGTTCTATTGATCTAAGCGCCTCCTGTTGGGAGATCCTTGAGTGCTGATTCAATTTCTTTGCTGGTTATCTGTCTGTTCAAGTTTCTTATTTCTGGGATCCCTGGGTAGCACAGCGGTTTGGCGCTTGCCTTTGGCCCAGGGTGCGATCCTGGAGACCCGGGATCGAGTCCCACAACAGGCTCCCAGTGCATGGAGCCTTCTTCTCCCTCTGCCTGTGTCACTCTCTCGCTCTCTCTGTGACTATCATAAATAAAATAATATAAAAAATTTAACAAAACTGTCTTATTTCTTCCTTTTTCATTTTTGCTATGTTATATATTTCCAGGAATTGGTCTATTTCTTCCAGGTTCTGGGTTGCTGGCATATAATTTTTCATAATGGCCTCTTATAAACGTTTGTATTTCTCTAGTGTTGGTTGTTATTTCTCTTTTCTCATTTGTGATTTTATTTGGGCCCTTTCTCATCTTTTTATCTTTTTTCTTTTTTAAAGATTTTATTTATGTATTCATGCGAGACACAGAGAGGCAGAGGTATAGGCAGGGGGAAAATGATGCTCCATGCAGGGAGCCTGATATGGGACATGTTTCCCCAGGACCCCAGGATCATGACCTGAGCCAAAGCAGATGCTCAACCACTGAGGCACCCAGGTGCCTTGCTGATTCATTTCCTTTGCTAGTTATGGGTCTGTTCATATTTTCTATTTCTTCCTATTTCAGTTTTGCTCGTTTGCACATTTCTAGGGATTTGTCCATTTCTTCCAGGTCTCCCAGTGTGTTAACGTATAATCTTTCATATTTCATCGTCTTATTTTTCTGGTGTTGATTGTGATCTCTCTTCTCTCATTTGTGATTTTATTTATTTAGGTCTTTTCTCTTTTCTCGTTGATAAGGCTGGCTAGGGCTTGATCCATTTTATTAATTATTTTGAAGAACCAGCTCTTTTTCATATTTCATTGTCTTATTTTTCTGGTGTTGATTGTGATCTCTCTTCTCTCATTTGTGATTTTATTTATTTAGGTCTTTTCTCTTTTCTCGTTGATAAGGCTGGCTAGGGCTTGATCCATTTTATTAATTATTTTGAAGAACCAGCTCTTAGTTTCGTTATTCCATTCTACTGTTTTGTTTTTTCTGTATTGTTTATTTCTGCTCTCATCTTTATTTTTTCCCTTCTTCTGCAGGCTTTAGGGTTTGTATGCTATTCCTTTTACAGCCTCTTTAGGTGTAGGGTTAGGTTGTGTATTGGAGACATCTTGTTTCTTGAGGTAGCCCTGTATTGTTATGTACTTGCATCGTACGACTGCCTTTGCTACATCCCAGAGGTTTGGAGAAACATGTTTTCATTTTCATTTGTTTTAAATTTCCTCTTTAATTTCCTGGTTGCTCCATTCATTCTCTAGTAGGATGTTCATAATCTCCACGTATTTTTGGTCTGTCCAAATTTTTTCTTACCTTTGACTTTGCGTTTCATAGCCTCGTGGTCCGAAAATGTACAGTGTGACATCAAACTTTTTGTACCTGTTGTACCTGTTGAGGGCTGATTTTTGGCCCATGATATGATCTGTTCTGGAGAATGTCCCATGTGCACTTGAAAGGAATGTGTATTCTGCTTTAGGATGAAATGTTCAGAGTATATGTGTTGAGTCCCTGTGGTCTAGTGTATCAAGGCTACTGTTCCCCTGTTGATTTTCTGCATAGACGTTCGGTGTATTGCCATAAGGGGGTGTTAAAATCCCCTGTCATTGTATATTATCAGTGAGTTCCTGTACGTTTGTTGTTAATTGGTTTCTATATTTCGGTACTCCCATATTGGCAGCATAAATATTTAGTTGTTTGAACATTTTTTAAAATAAATTTATTTTTTATTGGTGTTCATTTTACCAACAAACAGAATAACACCCAGTTCTCATCCGTCAAGTGCCCCCCTCAGTGCCCATCAGCCATTCACCCGCACCGCCTGTCCTCCTCCCCTCCAGCACCACTAGTTCCTTTCTCAGAGTTAGGAGTCTTTATGATCTGTCTCCCTTTCTGATATTTCCCACACATTTCTTCTCCATTCCCTTATATTTCCTTTCACTATTATTTATATTAACGAATTGAATGAGAACATACGTTTGTCCTTCTCCAATTGACTTACTTCACTCAGCATAATACCCTCCAGTTCCATCCCGGTTGAAGCAAATGGTGGGTGTTTGTCGTTTCTAATGCCTGAGTAATATTCCATTGTATACATAAACCCCATCTTCTTTATCCATTCATCTTTGGATGGACACCATGGCTCCATCCAAAATTTCGCTATTGTGGACATTCCTGTCAAAATCATCGGCGAGCAGGTGTCCCGGCATTTCATTGCATCTGAATATTTTGGGTAAATCCCCAACAGTGCAATTGCTGGGTCGTAGGGCAGGTCTATTTTTAACTCTTTGAGGAACCTCCACACAGTTTTCCAGAGTGGCTGCACCAGTTCATATTCCCACCAACAGTGTAAGAGTGTTCCATTTTCTCCGCATCCTCTCCAACATTTGTGGTTTCCTGCCTTGTTAATTTTCCCCATTCTCACTGGTGTGAGGTGGTAACTCATTGTAGTTTTGATTTGTATATCCCTGAGGCACGTGATGCAGAGCATTTTCTCATGTGCATTTTGGCCATGACTATGTCTTCATCTGTGAGATTTCTGTTCACGTCTTTTGCCCATTTCATGATTGGATTGTTTGTTTCTTTGGTGTTGAGTTTAAGAAGTTCTTCATAGATCTTGGAAACTAGCCCTTTATCTGATACATCTTTTGCAAATATCTTCTCCCCTTCTGTATGTTGTATTTAGTTTTGTTGACTGTACTCTTTGCTGTGCAAAAGCTTTTTATCTTGATGAAGTCACAATAGTTCATTTTTGCTTTTGTTTCTTTTGCCTTCGTGGATGAATCTTGCAAGAATTTAGTGTGGCCGAGTTCAAAAAGGGTGTTGCCTGTGTTCTCCTCTAGGATTTTGATGGTCTCCTGTCTCACATTTAGATCTTTCATCCATTTTGAGATTATCTTTGTGTATGGTGAAAGAGAGTGGTCTAGTTTCATTCTTCTGCATGTGGATGTCCAATTTTCCCACCACCATCTATTGAAGAGACTGTCTTTCTTCCAATGGATAGTCTTCCCCCTTTATCGAATATTAGTTGACCAAAAAGTTCAGGGTCTCTATTCTGTTCCATTGATCTATTTGTCTGTTTTTGTACCAGTACTGCACTGTTTTGATGACCACAGCTTTGTAGTACAACCTGAAACCTGGCATTGTGATGCCTCTAGATATGGTTTTCTTTTTTAAAATTCCCCTGGCTATTTGGGATCTTTCCTGATTCCACACAAATTTTAAAAATTAATTTGTTCTAACTCTGTGAAGAAAGTCCATGGTATTTTGATAGGGTTTGCATTAAATGTGTACATTGTCCTTGGTAACATTAACATTTTCATAAGATTAATTATGGCAATCCATGAGCATGGAATATTTTTCCATCTCTTTGTGTCTTCCTTAATATCTTTCAGAAGTGTTCTATAAAGTTTAGTGTATAGATGCTTCACCTCTTTGGTTAGGATTATACCTAGGTATCTTATGCTTGGGTACAATTGTAAATGGGATTGACTCCTTCATTTCTCTTTCTTCAGTGTCATTGTTAGTGTATAGAAATGCCATTGATTTCTGAGCATTGATTTTGTATCCTGCCACGCTACTAAATTGCTGTATGAGTTCTAGCAATTTTGGGGTGGAGGCTTTTGGGATTTCTAGGTAGAGTATCATGTCATCGGCGAAGAGGGAGAGTTTGACTTCTTCTTTGCCAATTTGAATGCCTTTAATGTCTTTTTGTTGTCTTATTGCTGAGGCTAGCACTTCCAGTACTATGTTGAATAGCTGTGGTGAGAGTGGACATCCCTGTCTTGTTCTTGATTTTAGGGGAAAGGCTGTCAGTGCTTCCCCATTGAGAATGATACTTGCTGTGGGCTTTTCGTAGATGGCTTTTAAGATGTTGAGGAATGTTCCCTCTATCACTATACTCTGAAGAATTTTGTTCAGGAATGGATGCTGTATTTTTTCAAATGCTTTCTCTGCATCTAAAGAGAAGATCATATGGTTCTTGGTTTTTCTCTTGCCGATATGTTGAATCACATTTATTGTTTTACGAGTTTTGAACCACCCTTGAGTCCCGGGGATAAATCCTACTTGGTCATGGTGAATAATTTTCTTAATGTATTGTTGGATCCTATTGGCTAGTATCTTGTTGAGAATTTTTGCATCCATGTTCATAAGGGATATTGGTCTGTATTCTCCTTTTTGGTGGGGTCTTTGTCTGGTTTTGGAATGAAGGTGCTGCTGGCTTCATGGAACGAATTTGGTAGTACTCCATCTCTTTCTATCTTTCCAAACAGCTTTAGTAGAATAAGTATGATTTCTTCATTAAACGTTTGATAGAATTCCCCTGGGAAGCCATTTGACCCTGGACTCTTGTGTCTTGGGAGGTTTTGGATGACTGCTTCAATTGCCTCCCTGGTTATTGGCCTGTTCAGGTTTTCTATTTCTTCCTGTTCCAGTTTGGGTAGTTTCTGGTTTTCCAGGAATGCGTCCATTCTTTCTAGATTACCTAATTTATTGGTGTATGGCTGTTCATAGTATGTTTTTAAAATCGTTCGTATTTCCTTGGTGTTGGTAGTGATCTCTCCTTTCTCATTCATGATTTTATTAATTTGAGTATTGTCTCTCTTCTTTTCAATAAGTAAGGCTGGCTAATGGTTTACGTATGTTATTAATTCTTTCAAAGAACCAACTCCTGGTTTTGTTGATCTCCACAGTTCTACTGGTCTCGATTTCATTGAGTTCTGCTCTAATCTTAATTAAATCTCTTCTTCTGCTGGGTGTAGGATCTATCTGATGTTCTTTCCCTAGCTCCTTTATGTGTAAGGTTAGCTATTCTTTTGAGTTCTTTCCAGTTTTTGCATGGATGCTTGTACTGTGACATATTTCCCCCTTAGACTGCTTTTAATGCATTCCAAATATTTTGTATGGTAGTATCTTCATTCATATTAGTTTCCATGAATCTTTTTTTTAATAAATTAATTTTTTATTTGTGTTCAATTTATCAACATACATAAACACCCAGTGCTCATCCCGTCAAGTGCCGTGCCCCCCTCAGTGTCCGTCACCCATTCACCCCCACCCCCTGCCCTCCTCCCCTTCTACAACGCCTAGTTCATTTCCCAGAGTTAGGAGTCTTTATGTTCTGTCTCCATTCCTGATATTTCCCACACAATTCTAATCCATTCCCGTATATTCCCTTTCACTATTATTTATGTTCCCGAAATGAATGAGAACATACACTTTGTCCTTCTCCAATTGACTTACTTCACTCATCATGATACTCTCCAGTTCCATCCACTTTGAAGCAAATGGTGGGTATTTGTCGTTTCTAATGCCTGAGTAATATTCCATTGAATACATAAACCACATCTTCCTAATCCATTCATCTTTCAATGGACTCCAAGCCTCCTTCCACATTTTGGCTATTGTGGACATTGCTGCTATACACATCGGGGTACAGGTGTCCCGGCGTTTCATTGCATCTGAATCTCTGAGGTAAATCCCCAACAGTGCAATTGCTGGGTTGTAGGGCAGGTCTATTTTTAACTCTTTGAGGAACCTCCACACAGTTTTCCAGAGTGGCTGCACCAGTTCACATTACTACCAATAGTGTAAGAGTCTTCCCTTTTCTCCGCATCCTCTCCAGCATTTGTTGTTTCTTGCCTTGTTAATTAACCCCATTCAGTGGTGTGAGGTGGTTCTCATTGCGGTTTTGATTCGTATTTCCCTGATGGCAAGTGATGCAGAGCATTTTTTTCATGTTCATGTTGGCCATGTCAATGTCTTCCTCTGTGAGATTTCTCTTCATGTCTTTTGCACATTTCATGATTGGATTCTTTGTCTCTTTGGTGTTGATTTTTAGAAGTTCTTTATAGATCTTTGAAACTAGCCCTTTATCTGATACATTGTATCAGATACATTCTGTAGGTTGTCTTTAATTTTGTTGACTGTATCCTTTGCTGTGCAAAAGCTTCTTATCTTGTTGAAATCACAATAGTTCAGTTTTGCTTTTGTTTCTTTTGCCTTCGTGGATGAATCTTGCAAGAAGTTACTGTGCCCAAGTTCAAAAAGGATGTTGCCTGTGTTCTCCTGTAGGATTTTGATGGTCTCCTGTCTCACATTTAGATCTTTCATCCATTTTGAGATTATCTTTGTGTATGGTGAAAGAGAGTGGTCTAGTTTCATTCTTCTGCATGTGGATGTCCATTTTCCCAGCACCATTTATTGAAGAGACTGTCTTTCTTCCAATCGATAGTCTTTCTAACTTTATTGAATATTAGTTGACCATAAAATTCAAGGTCCACTTCTGGGTTCTCTATTCTGTTCCATTGATCTATGTGTCTGTTTTTGTGCCAGTACCACACTGTCTTGAACCACAGCTATGTAGTCCACCCTGAAATCTGGCATTGTGATGCCCCCAGATATGGTTGTCGTTTTTAAATTCGCCTGGCTATTCAGGGTCTTTTCTGATTCCACACAAGTATTTTTTTATGATAGTCACACAGAGAGAGAGACAGAGACGCAGAGACACAAGCAGAGGGAGAAGCAGACTCCATGCACCGGGATTCTGACATGGGATTCGATCCTGTGTCTCCATGATCATGTCCTGGGCCAAAGGCAGGCGCCAAAACGCTGCACCACCCAGGGATCCCGATTCCACACAAATCTTAAAATAATTTGTTCTAACTCTCTGAAGAATGCCCATGGTATTTTGATAGGGTTTGCATTAAACGTGTACGTCGCCTTGGTAACATTGACATTTTCACAATGTTAATTCTGCGAATCCATGAGCATGGAATATTTTTCCATTTCTTTGTGTCTTCCTCAATTTCTTTCAGAAGTGTTCTATAGTTTTTAGGGTATAGAACTTTACCTCCTTGGTTAGGTTTATTCCTAGGTATCTTATGCTTTTGGGTGCAGTTGTAAATGAGATTGACTCCTTCATTTCTCTTTCTTCAGTCTCATTGTTAGTGTATAGAAATGCCATTGATTTTGGGCATTGATTTCGTATCCTTCAATGCTACCAAATTACTGTATGAGTTATAGCAATTTTGGGGTGGAGGCTTTTGGGTTTTCTAGGTAGAGTATCTTGTCATTGGTGAAGAGGGAGGGTTTGACTTCTTCTTTCCCATTTTGAATGCCTTTATTTCTTTTTGTTGTCTGATTGCTGAGGCATGACTTCCAGTACTATGTTGAATAGCAGTGGTGAGAGGGGACATCCCTGTCTTGTTCCTGATCTTAGGGGAAAGGCTCCCATTGCTTTCCCATTGAGAATGATATTTGCTGTAGGCTTTTCTTAGATGGCTTTTAAGATGTCGAAGAATGTTCCCTCTATCCCTACGCTCTGAAGTGTTTTGATCAGGAATGGATGCTGTATTTTGTCAAAAGCTTTCTCTGCATCTAATGAGAGGTTCATATGGTTCTTGGTTTTTCTCTTGCCAATATGATGAATCACATTGATTGTTTTACGAGTGTTGAACCAGCCCTGTGTCCTGGGGATAAGTCCTACTTGGTTATGGTGAATAATTTTCTTAATGTATTGTTGGATCCTATTGGCTAGTATCTTGTTGAGAATTTTTGCATCCATGTTCATCAAGGATATTGGTCTGTAATTCTCCTTTTCGGTGGGGTCTTTGTCTGGTTTTGGAATTAAGGTGCTGCTGGCTTCATGGAAAGAATTTGGTAGTACTCCATCTGTTTCTATCTTTCAAAACTGCTATAGTAGGACAGGTATGGTTTCTTCTTTAAATGTTTGATAGAATTCCCCTGGGAAGCCATCTGGCCCTGGACTTTATGTCTTGGGAGGTTTTGGATGACTGCTTCAATTGCCTCCCTGGTTATTGGCCTGTTCAGGTTTTCTATTTCTTCCTGTTCCAGTTTTGGTAGTTTGTGGCTTTCCAGGAATGCGTCCATTTCTTCTAGATTGCCTAATCTATTGGTGTATGGCTGTTCATAATATGTTTTTAAAATCGTTTGTATTTCTTTGGTGTTGGTAATGACCTCTCCTTTCTCATTCATGATTTTATTAATTTGAGTCTCCTCTCTCTTCTTTTTAATAAGGTTGGCTAATGGTTTATCTATCTTATTAGTTCGCTCAAAGAACCAACCCCTCGTTCCGTTGATCTGTTCCAGAGTTCTTCTGGTCTCGATTTCCTGGAGTTCTGCTCAAATTTTAATTAAGTCTATTCTTCTGTTGGGTGTAGGATCTATCTGCTTTTTTTTTTCTCTAGCCCCTTTACATGTAAGGTTAGCTTTTGTATTTGAGTAGTTTCCTGTTTTTGAATGGATGCTTGTATTGTGATGTATTTCCCCCTTAGGACTGCTTTTGCTGCATCCCAAAGATTTTGAATGCTTGTATGTTCATTCTCATTAGTTTCCATGAATCTTTTTAATTTTTCCTTAATTTCCTGGTTGACCCTTTCGTCTTTTAGCAGGATGATCCTTCACCTCCACGTGTTTGACCTCCTTCCAAACTTCTTGTTGTGATTTACTTCTAATTTCTTTTTTTCATTTTTTATTATTATTTTTAATTTATGATAGTCACACAGTGAGAGAGAAAGAGAGGCAGAGACACGGGCAGAGGGAGAAGCAGGCTTCTAGCACCGGAAGCCCGACATGGGATTCGATCCCGGGTCTCCAGATTCACGCCCTGGGCCAAAGGCAGGTGCCAAAATGCTGCGCCACTCAGGGATACCTTAGTTCTACTTTCAAGGCATTATGGTCTGAGTATATACAGGGGACAATCCCAATCTTTTGGTGTCTGTCGGTTCAGACCCGATTTGTGCCCCAGTATGTGGTCGATTCTGGAGAAAGTTCCATGTGCACTTGAGAAGAATGTGTATTCAGTTGAGTTTGTATGTAAAGTTCTGTAGATTTCTGTGAAATCCATCTGGCCCAGTGTATCATTTAAAGCTCTCATTTCATTGGATATGTTGTGCTTAGAAGACCTATCGAGGGTAGAAAGAACTAGATTGAAGTCACCAAGAATAAGTGTATTATTATCTAAGTATTTCTTCACTTTGGTTATTAATTGGTTTAAATATTTGGCAGCTCTCACATATGGGGTATATATATTGACGATTGTTAAGTCTTCTTGTTGGATATATCCTTTAAGTATGATTTACTGTCCCTCTTCATCTCTCACTACAGTCTTCGGGGTAAATTTTATTTTATCTGATATAAGGATGGCTACCCCTGCTTTCTTTTGAGGACCATTTGAATGGTAAATGGTTCTTCAAACATTTATTTTCAGGCTGTAGGTGTCCTTCTGTCTAAAATGAGTCTCTTGTAGACAGAAAATTGATGGGTCTTGCTTTTTTATCTAGTCTGAAACCCTGCGCCTTTTGATGGGATCATTAAGCCCGTTCACGTTCAGAGTTACTATCGACAGATAGGAGTTTAGTGTCATCATGATATCTATTCAGCCCTTGTTTTTGTGGATTGTTCCACTGAACTTCTTCTTAAAGGGGAATTTTAAGAGTCCCCCTTAAAATTTCTTGCAGAGCTGGTTTGGAGGTCACATATTCTTTCAGTTCCTGCCTGTCTTGGAAACTCTTTAGCTCTCCTTCCATTTTGAATGAGAGCCTTGTTGGAGAAAGTATCCTTGGTTGCATGTTCTTCTCATTTAGGATCCTGAATATATCCTGCCAGCCCTTTCTGGCCTGCCAGGTCTCTGTGGAGAGGTCTGCTGTTACCCTAATGCTCCTCCCCATAAAGGTCAGGGATTTTTTGTCTCTTGCTGCTTTAAGGATCTTTTCTTTATCTTTGGAATTTGCAAAATTCACTATTAAATGTGGAGGTGTTGGACGGTTTTTATTTATTTTTGGGGAGGATCTCTCTATTTCCTGGATCTTAATGCCTGTTTCCCTTCCCAGATTAGGAAAGTTTTCAGGTAGGATTTGTTCAAATACATATTGTGGACCTCTGTCCATTTCAACGCCCTCTGGAACCCCAATTAAACGTATGGTTTCTTCCTCAGGCTGTCGTTTATTTCCCTTTATCTGTCTTTCTGGTCTTTTAATTGTCTGTCTCTTTTTCCTCAGTTTCCCTCTTTGCCATCAACTTGTCTTCTATGTCACTCACTTGTTCTTCCACCTCGTTAACCCTTGTCGTTAGGACTTCTAGTTTGGTTTGCATCTCATTCAATTGATTTTTACTTTCTGCCTGATTAGATCTAAATTCTGCAGTCATGAGTCTCTTGAGTCCTTTATGTTTTTTTCTAGAGCCACCAGTAGCTGTATAATAGAGCTTCTGAATTGGCTTTCTGACATTGAATTGTAATCCAGATTTTGTAACTCTTTGGGAGAGAGAACTGTTTCTGAATCTTTCTTTTGATGTGAGGATTTCCTTCTAGTCATTTTGCTCAGTGCACAGTGGTCAAAAACAAATTGTATTGGGAAAAGGAGAAAAAGAGAGGAGAGAAAGAAGGAAAGAAAAGAGAAAAAGAAAAAAGAATAAAGGAAGAAAGAAGGAAAAAAGAGAATAAAAAGAGAAAGGAAAAGAAAGAAAGGGGGAAAAGGGTGGGGGAAGCAATCAGAAATGAAAAAAAAAACATGGGGGAGTATCTTCTTATTCTGTATACTTTAAGTCCCTTGACTTCCCCTGGAACTTGTCCGTCTAGCTGGTCTTCTGGGGGAGGGGCTTGTTATGCTGATTTTCAGGTGTTAGCCCTTTGGGGAGCTGCTCTGCCCCCTGCCTGGTGCAGGGCTCAGTGGGGGTTGTTAACCCCGTGAGGCCCCAGGAGGAACAACCCCAGTGGCAGAGGCCAGCTCTGGAAACATGGATTCAGCCCCCCCATTACTCCGGAGCAGTCCGTCTGACGGGCCAGGAGGCTCCGGGGCAGGGCCTCTGATCTGCTCAGCTCTGGGCAGGAGGGTCCTTGCTGTCCTGGGCCCCCCCGGCCTCTGCCTGTCCCGGGCGAGGCTGGATCCTGGGCTGTGTACCGGAGTTCTGTCCACCGGGGCCTGCACTGTGGGAATTCGATCTCCCAGCCGTGCAGCCGCCTGTCCGCCAAACCGCCTCCCCAGCCCCACTGAGCTGCTCCTGGAGCCTCACAGCCCCCTCTGCCTGGAGCCTTTTCCTCTGCCCTAGGCGCCACCGCCAAGCCCCTCCCAGGGTCGTGCAGCCCCTTCGGCACAGAGCCACCGCCCGAGCCCCTTGGAGCTGCTCCGGGGTCAATGCATGTTCCCTGTACCCCTTAGTGAGCTCAGTGGACTCTCCTGGGAATGCAGGTGTCTGTTAGTGTCCCATGGAGCCCGAAGTTATCCCCACCCTCCTGGGGTCCTGCTCTGAATCACTGTGGGCGCCATTCCACCCTGGAAGGTTGGTGCAGCTCCTGCTTCTCTGGGACAGAGCTCTCCTGACTGGGGGGCACTCGCTGTGGCCATAGCCTGGCTTTTCGCAGGACCCCTCCCCTTGGATGCCCTTTGTTTCTTTATTTCTTTTCCCCCGTCTTCCTACCTTGATAGATGCGCGAACTTTTCATACTGTAGCATTCGATCTGGTCTCTTTTTAAATCTCAGGCCGAATTCGTTGATTTTCAGGATGATTTGAAGGTTACCTAGGTAATTTGGTGGGCAGGTGACTTGGGGACCCTACTCTTCCGCCATTTTGCACCTCCTCCTGTATATTGCCTTTTAGCTTTGGTTGTTTCCTTCACTTTGTGGAAGCTTTTCAATTTGATGAAGTCCCAATAGTATTTTTGCTTTTGTTTCCCTCACCTCAGAGGCATATCTAGAAAGAACATCCAATGGCCAATGTCATAGATGTTGCTGCCTATCTTTTCTTCTTTGTATGGTTTCAGGTCTCACATTTAGGTCTTTCATCCATTTTGAATTTATTTTTTATATATATGGTGTAAGAAAGTGGTCCCGTTTCATTCTTCTGCATGTGGCTGCCTGGTTTTCCCAATACCATTTGTTCTTATCCTGGGGTCAGGGTTAGGGTTTGTTGAAGAGACTGTCTTTGTGCCGTTGGATATTCCTTCCTGCTTTGTTGTCGATTAATGGATCATAGAGTTACAGGTTTGTATCTTGTTTCGGATTTCCATTCTGTTCTACTGATCTAAGCATCTATGGTCGGGAGATCCTTGAATGGTGATTCAAATTCTTTTCTGGTTATCTGTCTGTTCAAGTTTCTTATTTCCTCCTTCTTCATTTTTGCTATGTTATATATTTCCAGGAACTGATCTATTTCTTCCAGATTCTTGGTTGCTGGCATATAATTTTTCATAATGTTCTCTTATAATCGTTTGTATTTCTCTAGTGTTGGTTGTTATTTCTCTTATCTCACTTGTGATTTTATTTGGGACCATTCTCTTTTTTATCTTTGTTCTTTTTTAAAGATTTTATCTATGTATTCATGAGAGACACAGGGAGGCAGAGGTATAGGCAGAGGGAAAATGAGGCTCCATGCAGGGAGCCTGATGTGGGACATGATCCTTCAGGACCCTGGGAACATGACCTGAGTCAAAGCAGATGCTCAACCACTGAGGCACCCAGGTGCCTTGCTGATTCAAATCCTTTGCTTTTATATGTCTGTTCACATTTTCTATTTCTTCCTATTTAGGTTTCCTCGTTTGCACATTTCTAGGGATGTGTCCATTTCTTCCAGTTCTCCCAGTGTGTTAGCGTATAATCTTTCATAGTGTTCTCTTATAGTTGTCTTATTTTTCTCGTGTTGATTGTGATCTCTCTTCTCTCATTTGTGATTTTATTTATTTAGGTCTTTTCTGTTTTCTTGTTGATAAGGCTGGCTAGGGCTTGATTCAATTTATTAATTATTTTGAAGAACCATCTCTTTGTTTCGTTATTCCATACTACTGCTTCGTTGTTTCTGTATTATTTATTTCTGCTCTCATCTTTATTTTTCCCCTCTTCTATAAGCTTTAGGCTTTGTTTGCTATTCCTTTTCCAGGTCCTTAAGGTGTAGGGTTAGACTGTGTATTGGAGACGTCTTGTTTCTTGAGGTAGGCCTGTATTGCTATGTACTTCCCTCTTAGGACTGCCTTTGCTACATCCAAGAGGCTTGGAGAAACATGTTTTCATTTTCATTTGTTTTAAATTTCCTCTTTAATTTCCTGGTTGCTCCATTCTCTAGTAGGATGATCATGAACTCAACGTATTTTTGGTCTGTCCAAATTTTTTCTTACTGTCGACTTTGAGTTTTATAGCGTCGTGGTCCGACAATGTACAGGGTGTGATATCAACCTTCTTGTACCTGTTGTACCTGTTTTGGGCTGATTTGTGGCCCATGATATGACCTGTTCTGGAGAATGTACCATGTGCACTTGAAAGGAATATGTACTCTGCTTTAGGTTGAAATGTTCAGACTATATCTGTTGAGTCCCTGTGGTCCAGTGTGTCAAGGCTATTGTTCCCTTGTTGATTTTCTGCATAGATGATCGGTCCATTGCCATAAGTGGTGTGAAAATCCGCTGTCATTGTATTATTATCAGGGAGTTCCTGTAAGTTTGTTGTTAATTGGTTTCTATATTTAGGTACTCCCATGTTGGCAGCATAAATATTTAGTTGTTTCATCCTGATAGTCTTTTTAATTATGAAATAATGCCCTTCTTCATCTCTTCTTACAGTATTTGTTCTTTCTTTTTTGAAATGTAAATATTTATTTATTAATGAGAGATACACAGAGAAGCAGAGGCAGAAACATAGACAGAAGGAGAGGCAGGCTCCACACAGGGAGGCTGATGTGGGACTCGATCCTGGGATCCCATGATCGCCCTCTGAGCCGAAGGCAGATGTTCAACCACTGAGCCACCAGGTGTCCCCCAGGGTTTGTTTTCAAATCTAGTTAGTTTGAGATAAGTATGGGTCCTCCAGCTTTTGTTTGGTATCCATTACCGTGATAGATGGTTTTCCATCCCCTGACTTTCAATCTCCTGGTGTCTATAGGTCTAACATGACCATCTTGTAGGCAGCATACAGATGGATCTTGTTTTTTTAATAACGATTTTAATTATGAGCGAGTGAGAGAGAGAGAGAGAGAGAGAGAGGCAGAAGATTAAGCAGAGAGAGAAGCAGGCTCCCCACCAGGAGTTCAATATGGGACTGGATCCAGACTCCAGGATCACACCCTGAGTCAAAGGCAGAGGCTCAACCCCTGAGCCACCCAGGCATCCCGGATCCTGTTTTTTAAGCTACTCTGATACCCTATATCTTTTGATTGGAGCATTTAGTCTATCAGCATTCACAGTGATTATTGAAAGATATGAACTTATTGCCTTTGTGTTACCGGTAGAGTTGGTGTTTCCGGTGACGTTCTCTGGTTCTTTCCAATCTTTGTTGCTTTTGTTCTATTTTTTTCGCCCACTATAACAGTCCCTCTTAAAATTCCTTACTGGACTGGTTAAGTGGTCATGAAGTCCTTTATATGTTGCCTGTCTGGGAAAATCTTTCTCCTTCTATTCTGAATGACACCCTTGCTGAAGAAAGAATTCATACAAAATGGACTCCAATAAAAAGAAATTTAAAAACATAAAATAAACGTTTGGTCTTATGATTCAGGAAAATGGAATTTAGGAGGAAAACCAGAAGCTGAAAGAGAGGAGGACAAATTTCACCCTCCGTAGCCTTCACAGGGACCTGGTGTCCTTTCCTTGGAGGGCCCCCCCTCTCCGTAGGATGTTTCCTGACCCTCTGTGCTCCTTGTTGGAACCCAGCAGGCACATCTCCATACATCCGGCACCTCTGCAGTCGTGGTTTATATCGCCTTCCATGTATCCTATTGGGGACCACAGCGTCGTGTATGGAATCTTCCAGCTGCTGTTTGACATTGGGGGGATTCTGACTTTTGTTGGTTTTGGGGTGTGTGTGTGTCTATCACATGCAGCTATCATGTGCAGCTATCGGACTCTCTAGCTGGGTCACACAAATGCCAAAATGGTTGGCACAACATCATTTCTGGTGCTGGAGCTGGGCGGCTAGCTGGGCACTCCTGGTTGACCCGGTGCTCGTTTATGCAGTGACTTTTCACTGGAGGGGCAGCTGAGTTGGAAGGTCCAGCTGGGCAATATTCTCTGTATGGCAGTGGGGCCCGCTGAGCACCGGCTGCTTCTCTTCTCCCCAATGCCTCTCCAGCAGGGAGCCAGACCTCGGGACCGCCCTGGGGGGAGCTCCTGAGGAGCTGGGTGCACATGGCGGGGAGCCCAGGGGTTCCTGTGTGTGGGAGTTGGGGTGGGGACGGGGCTGGGGTTTGTCGGTCTGCTGTGCTGCCTGGCCTCAGGCTGAACCCCATGCTCACCCAGCCCCTACTCAGTCGGGCAAGGAGGGTGCCCTCCACACGCTGGTGTGAGAGATTCCACACCACAAGGTGTGCACGCTGAGTCCATCTGGTGAGGGTGGCCCAGGTCTGTGAGCTGCAAGTGTGGGACCCAGGAAATTTAACAAAAATCTCCTACCCCTGGACAAGCAGAGCAGGACTGATTCCATTTTGTGCTACACCCGCCACCTCCAGGATGACCCCACATGACCTGCTTATGGCTTAAGGCGCTGCCCCACCTTAGTCAGGCCGCTGGGCACACCCTAATCAGAAATCAGCTCATAACAATGTAACCCTGCTTTATGCCCCCCAAAACTACGCGCCATTTCTGACCAAAGTAATAGGCCAGCTCAAGTGGATACTATAGGGTAAGGTGTAATTCAGTTGGCCACCTGCTTGTGAACAGATATGACTGTACAACTTTCTGCATATTCCATGGGCCACTGGCCCCTATAAAGCTGCTATGCCTCTTAATCCCGGGGTCCAAGTCTCTTCTCTGCTGTGTTGGGTGCACTTGGAACCAAGCTCCGGCTTGTAAAGAAAACCTTGGGAGTTTGCATTGGTGTTGGCTCCTCGGTGGTTTCTCAGATTCACAATCTTGGGCACAACACATGGGCCTGCTATCCTGACATCCCTTCTAGGGCCATGCTGACCACCCCGCAGGCCCTCTCTGCACCAGGCATACAGGCATGGGGATGATGGGCAGAAGAGGGGCCCTGGAACACGGCCTGCCCTGGCCCCCTTGACAGAGGGAGCACAGACATCCGGGTGGCTTTGCACAGAAACAGGTGACCTGAGGCTTCCTGGCTGTCACTCTGTCCCAGCCCCTTCTGGCCCACGGGGCACAGCCTGAGTCCCAGTAAAGTCTGTCAGGTCCTGAACCTGGCGTCTGGCCAACCCTGGAAGTCACATGGGGAGGTCAGCTGGGTGTGGATGGTGGCGCCCCTGCAGGGGCTGGTGGGGCCTGGGTGGTGCCCCCTCCTCCTCTCTGGGGGTCTTTCCAAGCCCCGTGCACAGTGTTCTGGGAGACACAGAAAAGGGCTGGCTGTGCATTTTCGCACCACAACACTTTATTGACTTTCTATAGCAAATGGGCTCAGAGCCGAAGTTGCACGCCTTCCCTTAGGGATGGAGAGCTTTCTGTCTTTTAGGGGAGGGCAAGAATGACACGAGTTGGTGGGGCGGGTGCTGGAGTCCCCCACCTGGGACCAATGTGGAATCCGGGTGGGGGCGTGTGTCCTGAGGTTTCAGCCTGAGAGACAGTTCTGAGGAGAGCAGAGCTGACCTGGACCTGCTGCTCATGGGCTCCTGTGCTGGGTCCCCGCAGGGCAGCTGGACCCCAGCCTCGGGCTCCCAGGTACCCCAGCACCTGGAGCAGCCTGCCTCCTGGTGTGGGTGTGGGTGGGGCCCACCGGCCTACCCCTGCTCTCCCCACCCTGGGGTGTCCCAGGATCCAAAGGGCACCCTAGGTCAGCGACCTGGATCGGTGGGGTATGCCCAGGGCCCAAGAGGCCACATCCAGCTTTGAGACGGCTTGCTCAGCCCGGGGCCAGAATCCAGGGCTGGCCAGGGCCATGGGGGGCTGGATCCCATTAGTCTTTGTGTTAGGCCTGGGGGGGGCTCAAATCAACTCAGCCCCCACAGAGACTGGGGCCAGGTCAGCCCAGGTTCCTATGGATTAGGGGCTGGTGTCCTGTGCAGGGTGTGCCGTCCTCAGGAGGGACAGTGGGCGGAGGCAGGACACTTGCATCCTCTGCACCACTCACCTGCACCCACCCTGTCGGGGGCTCCCTGTCTTTCCAGCTCCCTGCAACCCCTGGGTACTCTATGGGACACCCGGGCTTCTGATGGGATCAGGGTATACAGAGAAACTCGGGGAGGCTGAGCATGTCCCACAGGGGGCATCTGCACCAGGTCGTTGCTAGGGATAAATGGTGTAGGGGTGGATCCTGTGGGAGCAGGGGTATGATTCTGGTGGAGTGTGGGGGATGGTGTAGGGGGGATGGTGTTGGGGTATAGTGTGGGTCGGGATTGTGTGGGGCTGTGTGAGTGTGAGGGGGATCATTTAGGTGGGATGTCTTTGGGGATGATGATGTAGGGGGATGGAGTGGGAGTGGGGAATAAGGGGGATGTCGTGGGGGGCCTGTGCACACAGGATATCACCTTCCCCTAAGATGCACAAGGAGCGTTGGGCTCCCTGCATGGAGCCTGCTTCTCCTTCTGCCTCTCTCTCTCTCTCTCTCTCTATCATGAATAAATAATAAATAAAATCTTTAAAAAAAAGATGCACAAGGAGACGTCTACAGTTAAAGACGACCCCAGTCTGGGGTTTGTTTGACACCTGCCCCTGGGGTGCGGTGTGGTCAGTGCAGGGCCATGGCTGGACCGGGGGCATTATCTGGGGGTCATCATAATATGCATGCTTTCAAATTGCAAATTGTCTCAAATTAAATGCATAGAATTTAGAAATATATAAAGCACCGAGAGTGGGTGTCACTCTGACCCGTCCGACCCTCATGGATCGATGTGTATCCTGCTCCAGCCGTGGCCATGCCGCCTGGCTCCCAGGTCCGGTTCCTGCTCCCCACATCCCCCACCCCATCCCCTGCTTCTCATGGGGCCGTCCCTCTCCCCTTTGGCGTTCAGCTCCCATGGCAACGCCTGGAGGCCCCATCCTAGTGCCCTCCTCATCCCTAAGGCCCAGAGGGGTGGGCACGGTGGTCATCCCAATCACCCTACCATGGAGTGGTGTGTTGTTGGCTGCTGTTGCTCCCCCTGGTGTCAGAGGCCCCGTTTTCCCTACACAGAAGCCCCCGGGGCCCCAAAGCCCCCTGGCGCAGCAGCCTCACCCAACCCCTAGCAGTCCTAATATACGATGTGGCTGCCGAACGTCCTGTTGACGTCCAGGTCTACCTGCGTGATGTCCTAGGAGGAGACCAGGGCCTCCTCCTTCATTTCCTGTGGGAAAACCGGGGAGAAGGAGCAGGCGTCAGGGACACAGACCCCGACCTGTCACGAGCTGCAGTGCTGGGCAGGGAGCCCTGTAGTCACCATGGGAGTGTGTCCTGCCGAAACCTCCTTCCTTCCTCTGGGAGGCCAGGGATGGCGGGAGTGCCCACCATGCCCGTGGGACCTTTGTGAGGGCCTGTGCCCAGTTGTTGTGGGTGGGGAGGTGACAGAGTGTCAGCCTGGTTGGGAGGGGATAGGGGTTCAGCCAAGGTGGGAGGGGACATGAGGGTATTGTGCCCAATATTGCGTATTCGAGAAACCACTAAGGAGCTGACACCGATGCAAACACACAAGGGTTGAATTCCAAACTCGAGTTTGCGTCCAAGTACACCCAACAGAGCGGAGCAGGGACTAGGACCCGGAGTTGAGTTTTAGCTTAGTTTTAAGGCCTGGTCTCAGGGACCTCCAGAAGGGCTGGAGCAATTCCTCAAGTTCTGTTTACATTTTGATATGGGGCCTTCAAGGGCATTGAGCTCTGTTTTCATTTTAATAGGGGCTTCCTGCGCTTGGCCTGGGCTCAGTTTTGATTCTATTGTGGGGCTTTCTAGGACATTAAGCTGTAAACTTTTGTTTTTTTCCTGTAACTGAAGTAATGTAAATTTCATCTCTTCTTCACAGGGGCCTGGGATGGCTGGGCGTGTGCGAATGCTGAATTTAAATTGGAATGGCCTTAATTTTCTCGGCCTCCATGTGTCCTGTCCCTTCCTATCTAGCTCCTTCCCCCTTCCCAAGAGCTCCTAAGAGAGCAATTGCAAATGACATCAGCGTGGCATCCTGTGTTGGGGGGACTGGCCCAGTGATTGTGATCAGGAAGAACTGGTGTGTGGGTGTCCCAGCTGTGCAGCAGGATTCGATGCTGCTGACTTTTATTCCCTAAGGCTATCTTGACAACTGACTTCGTACATAGAAAAACTCTCCTTTGTCTTTAAAAGATGAGGAGCGGGTCAAAGCGTTTTTTCTCTGCCCATCTGATTGCTCAGATCCCAATCTGAGACGTATTTCCTGTTAATAAGGATAATTTACTATCTTTAGTACTATGGTTAAAATATTCTGACACAAATAGTTCAGAGGGATGAGGGTTTCTCATCTCTTCACAGTTCAGTCACTCATTACAAAATGCATCTTTATGGATTTGGAAAGTACTGAGAGACATTATTACCAATGGTCCTATTATTATGTGAAGGATTCTTCCCTGAGATTCTTCCCCTGTTTCAACTGACACTGAAACACTTTGAACTCTTTGTTAGACAAATGTCAAGGAAATAAATGTTATGTATTGCTAATTTTAAATGCACTTGCAATATGGTGTCTATTATAATAGAAGTATTTTTATCTGATTTTTGCTATTTATTATCCGTTCCTGCTTTTCAGGTTGAGGAGGCATTATACGTGTTCATAAGTGTTTTTCTTTCCTTCTGATATAAAATTCTTACTATGTTTCCATCAAAGGAACTCTTTAAGAATAAGGCAAAGTTAATTCAACTATTCTTAAAATGTCTTCACACTTGGAGCCTGATTCATTTAACTCAATTTTCAAAATAAATCTTATTTATTAGGAAAAAAAAAAACAAAGATTTATAGGGAAATTGAGAAGATAGTACAGTGCATTCACATGCACTTGCACTCAATTTCTCCAATTATTGATATCTTATATCAGTACGGTACAAATATTAGCTAATGAATCAATATTAAAATTTTCACAATAACTAAAGACCATACTTTATTCAGATTTCTTTAGTTTTTGCTAAGTTACCATCCCTCATATCACATTCCATTTGTACTCATGTTTTCTTAGGCTCCTCTGGATTGTGACAGTCTTCCTGCCTTTCCTTGTTGTTGTTGAACTGGAACACTTTGGGAAGTAGAGTATTTTGTAAAATTTCCCTCAGTTGGGACATGTCTGTTGTTTGTCTCATGATTGAACAGTTTTTGTGGATTATATACAGAGATATAATGCCATTTTCATTATATCATATAAAGGATAGATATTATCAACATGATTTATCAGTCTTGGTATCAATCTGATGATCTTGCTGAGGTAGTGTTTGTCACCTTTCTCCACAGTAAACTGATCCTTTATTATTATTATTAATTATTATTATTATATTATCAATATTATTTTAAGTTTTTCATATTAAATTTTGTAGAAGGAAGTTACTATGTGTATTCCACACATAAGAGTGGGAAGCTATGTCATGAACTTGACGGTGGAATGTCTGCAAAAATTGTTTGAAATTCTTCTACATGGGAGATTTCTCTTCCTTGTGGGTTTGTTTCTTTTTCAAATATATTTTTTATTTATTTGAGAGAGAGAGGAGAGAAAAAGCATGAGTGAGAGGGGCAGAGGGAGAGGGAGAAGCAGGTTCCCTGCTGAACAGATAGCCTGCCTTGGGACCTGGATCATGATCTGAGCCTAAGGCAGAAGCTTAACTAACTGAGCCACACAGGTGCCACTCTTCCTTCCTTCCTTCCTTCCTTCCTTCCTTCCTTCCTTCCTTCCTTCCTTCCTTCCTTCCTTTCTTTCTTTCTTTCTTTCTTTCTTTCTTCTTTTAATAATAATTTTATTTTTTATTGGTGTTCATGTCGCCAACATACAGAATAACACCCAGTGCTCATCCCGTCAAGTGCCCCCCTCAGTGCCCATCACCCATTCACCCGCACCCCCTGTCCTCCTCCCCTCCCAGCATCCCTAGTTACTTTCTCAGAGTTAGGAGTCTTTATGTTCTGTCTCCCTTTCTGATATTTCCCACACATTTCTTCTCCATTCCCTTATATTCCTTTTCACTATTATTTATATTAACGCATTGAATGACAACATACATTTGTACTTCTCCGATTGACTTACTTCACTCAGCATAATACCCTCCAGTTCCATCCACATTGAAGCAAATGGTGGGTATTTGTCATTTCTAATGGCTGAGTAATATTCCATTCTATACATAAACCACATCTTCTTTATCCATTCATCTTTCGATGGACACTATGGCTCCGTCCACAGTTTCGCTATTGTGGACATTGCTGCTATACACATCGGGGTGCAGGTGTCCCAGCGTTTTATTGCATCTGAATTTTTGAGGTAAATCCCCAACAGTGCAATTGCTGGGTCGTAGGGCAGGTCTATTTTTAACTCTTTGAGGAACCTCCACACAGTTTTCCAGAGTGGCTGCACCAGTTCACATTCCCACCAACAGTGTAAGAGTCTTCCCTTTTCTCCGCATCCTCTCCAACATTTGTTGTTTCTTGCCTTGTTAATTATCCCCATTCAGTGGTGTGAGGTGGTTCTCATTGTGGTTTTGATTTGTATTTCCCTGTTGGCAAGTGATGCAGAGCATTTTTTCATGTTCATGTTGGCCATGTCAATGTCTTCCTCTGTGATATCTCTCTTCATGTCTTTTGCCCATTTCATGATTGCATTGTTTGTCTCTTGGTGTTGATTTTAAGATGTTCTTTTTTTTAATTTTTTTTAATTTTTATTTATTTATGATAGTCACAGAGAGAGAGAGAGAGAGAGAGAGAGAGAGAGACGCAGAGGGAGAAGCAGGCTCCATGCACCGGAAGCCCGACATGGGACTCGACCCGGATCTCCAGGATCGTGCCCTGGGCCAAAGGCAGGCGCCAAACCACTGCGCCACCCAGGGATCCCCTAAGATGTTCTTTATAGATCTTTGAAACTAGCCCTTTATCTGATACGTCATTTGCAAATTCTTCTCCCATTCTGTAGTTTGTCTTTTAGTTTTGTTGACTGTATCCTTTGCTGTGCAAAAGCTTCTTATCTCGATGATATCACAATAGTTCATTTTTGCTTTTGTTTCTTTTGCCTTCGTGGATGTATCTTGCAAGAAGTTACTGTGGCCAAGTTCAAAAAGGATGTTGCCTCTGATCTCCTCTAGGATTTTGATGGACTCTTGTCTCACATTTAGATATTTCATCCATTTTGAGTTTATCTTTGTTCATGGTGAAAGAGAGTAGTCTAGTTTCATTCTTCTGCATGTGGATGTCCATTATCCCTGCAGCATGTATTGAAGAGACTGTCTTTCTTCCAATGGATAGTCTTTACCCCTTTATCAAATATTAGTTGACCATGAAGTTCAGGGTCCAGTCCTGGGTTCTCTTTTCTGTTCCACTCATCTATTTGTCTGTTTTTGTGCCAGTACCACACTGTCTAAACCACAGCTTTGTAGTACACCCTGAAATCTGGCATTGTGATGCCCCCAGATATGGTTGTCTTTTTTAAAATTCCCCTGGCTATTCGGGGTCTTTTCTGATTCCACACAAGTCTTTTTTTTATGATAGTCACACACACAGAGAGAGAGAGAGAGAGGCAGGGACACAGGCAGAGGGAGAAGCAGGCTCCATGTACCGGGAGCCTGACATGGGATTTGAACCTGGGTTTCCAGGATCGTGCCCTGGGCCAAAGGGAGGCGCCAAACCGATGCACCACCCAGGGATCCCGATTCCACACAAATCTTAAAATAATTTGTTCTAAATCTCTGAAGAAAGTCCATGGTATTTTGATAGGGTTTGCATTAAACCTGTACATTGCCTTGGTAACATTGACATTTTCACAATGTTAATTCTGCCAATCCATGAGCATGGAATATTTTTCCATCTCTTTGTGTCTTCCTCAATTTCTTTCTATAGAAGTGTTCTATAGTTTTTAGGGTATAGATCATTTACCTCCTTGGTTAGGTTTATTCCTAGGTATCTTATGCTTTTGGGTGCAATTGTAAATGCGATTGACTCCTTCATTTCTCTTTCTTCATTCTCATTGTTAGTGTATAGAAATGTCATTGATTTCTGGCAACTGATTTTGTATCCTGCAACGCTACCAAATTCTGTATGAGTTGTAGCAATCTTGGGGTGGAGGCTTTTGGGTTTTCTAGGTAGAGTATCATGTCATCAGCGAAGAGGGAGAGTTTGACTTCTTCTTTGCCAATTTGAATGCCCTGAATATGTTTTTTTGTCTGATTGCTGAGGCTAGGAATTCCAGTACTATGTTGAATAGCAGTGGTGAGAGTGGACATCCCTGTCTTGTTCCTCATCTTAGGGGAAAGGCTCCCAGTGCTTCCCAATTGAGAATGATATTTGCTATGTGCTTTTCATAGATGGCTTGTAAGATGTTGAGGAATGTTCCCTCCATCCCTACACTCTGAAGTGTTTTGATCAGGAATGGATGCTCTATTTTGTCAAATACTTTCTCTGCATCTAATGAGAGGATCATATGGTTCTTGGTTTTTCTCTTGCCGATATGATGAATCACATTGATTGTTTTACGAGTGTTGAACCAGCCTTGTGTCCTAGGGATAAGTCCTACTTGGTCATGGTGAATAATTTTCTTAATGTATTGTTGGATCCTATTGGCTAGTATCTTGCTGAGAATTTTTGCATCCATATTCATCAGGGATATTGGTCTGTAATAATCCTTTTTGGCAGGGTCTTTGTCTGGTTTTGGAATGAAGGTGCTGCTGGCTTCATGGAACGAATTTGGTAGTACTCCATCTCTTTCTATCTTTCCAAACAGCTTTAGTAGAATAGGTATGAATTCTTCTTTAAACGTTTGATAGAGGGCAGCCCCGGTGGCCCAGTGGTTTAGCGCCGCCTGCAGCCCAGGGCGTGATCTGGAGACCCTGGATCGAGTCCCACGTCAGGCTCTCTGCATGGAGCCTGCTTCTCCCTCTGCCTGTGTCTCTGCCTCTCTCTCTCTCTCTCTCTGCATCTCTATGAATAAATAAATAAAATCTTAAAAAAAAAACGTTTGATAGAATTTCCCTGGGAAGCCATTTGGCCCTGGACTCTTGTGTCTTGGGAGGTTTTGGATGACTGCTTCAATTTCCTCCCTGGTTATTGGCCTGTTCATTTTTTCTCTTTCTTCCTGTTCCATTTTTGTTAGTTTCTGGCTTTCCAGGAATGCGTCCATTTCTTCTAGAATGCCTAATTTATTGGTGTATACCCAATAATATAATAATATTTATAACCAATAACATAATAATATTATAGCCAAAAGTATGTTTTTAAAATCGTTTTATTTCCATGGGGTTGGTAGTGACCACTCCTTTCTGATTCATGATTTTATTAATTTGAATATTCTCTCTCTTCTTTTTAATAAGGTTGGCTAATGGTTTATCTATCTTATTAATTCGTTCAAAGACCCAACTCCTCATTCCATTGATCTGTTCCACAGTTCTTCTGGTCTTGATTTCCTTGTGTTCTGCTCAAATTTTAATTAACTCTATTCTTCTGTTGGGTGTAGGATCTATCTGCTGTATTTTCTCTAGCTCCTTTATGTGTAACGTTAGCTTTTGTATTTGAGTAGTTTCCCGTTTTTGAATGGATGCTTGTATTGTGATGTATTTCTCCCTTAAGGCTGCTTTTGCTGATCCCAAAGATTTTAAATGCTTGTATGTTCATTCTCATTAGTTTCCATGAATCTTTTTAATTTTTCCTTAATTTCCTGGTTGACCCTTTCGTCTTTTAGCAGGATGATCCTTCACCTCCACGTCTTTGAGGTCCTTCCAAACTTCTTGTTTTTATTTATTTCTAATTTCAAGGCATTATGGACTGAGAATATGCAGGGGATGATCCCAATCCTTTGGTATCGGTTCAGACCATATTTGTGACCCAGTATGTGGTCTATTCTGGAGAAAGTTCCATGTGCACTTGAGAAGAATGTGTATTCAGTTGAGTTTGGATCTAAAGTTCTGTAGATATCTGTGAAATCCATCTGGTCCAGTGTATCATTTAAAGCTCTTGTTTCTTTGGAGATGTTGTGCTTAGAAGACCTATCGAGGGTAGAAAGAGCTAGAATGAAGTCACCAAGTATAAGATAATTATTATCTAAGTATTTCTTCACTTTGGTTATTAATTGGTTTAAATATTTGGCAGCTCCCACATTCGAGGCATATATGGAGGATTGTTAAGTCCTCTTGTAGGATAGATCCCTTAAGTATGATTTAGTGTCCCTCTTCAACTCTCACCACACTCTTTGTGGTAAATTTTATTTTATCTGATATAAGGATGGCTACCCCTGCTTTCTTTTGAGGACCATTTGAATGGTAAATGGTTCTCCAACATTTTATTTTCAGATTGTAGGTGTCCTTCTGTCTAAAATGAGTCTCTTGTAGACAGCAAATAGATGGGTCCTGCTTTCTTATCCAGTCTGAAACCCTGCGCCTTTTGATGGGGTCATTAAGCCTGTTCACATTCAGAGTTACTATCGACAGATATGAGTTTAGTGTCATCATGATATCTCTTCAGTCCTTGTTTTTGTCGATTGTTCCACTGAACTTCTTCTTAAAGGGGAATTTTAAGAGTCTCCCTTAAAATTTCTTACAGAGCTGGTTGGAGGTCACATATTCTTTCAGTTCCTGCCTGTCTTGAAGCTCTTTATCTCTCCTTCCATTTTGAATGAGAGCCTTGCTGGATAAAGTATTCTTGGTTGCTTGTTCTTCTCATTTAGGACCCTGAATATATCCTGCCAGCCATTTCTGGGCTGCCAGGTCGCTGTGGAGAGGTCTTCTGTTATCCTCATGCTCCTCCCCATAAAGGTCAGGGATTTCTTTTCTCTTACTGCTTTAAGCATCTTCTCTATATCTTTGGAATTTGCAAGCTTCACTATTAAATGTTGAGGTGTTGGACGGTTTTTATTGATTTTAGGGGGGGATCTCTCTATTTCCTGTATCTGAATGCCTGTTTCCCTTCCCAGATTAGGAAAGTTTTCAGCTAGGATTTGTTCAAATACTTATTCTGACCCTCTGTCCCTTTTGGCGCCCTCGGGAACCCAAATTACACGTTGGTTTTCTTCCTCAAGCTATCATTTATTTCCCTTAATCTGTCTTCCTGGTCTTTTAGTTGTCTGTCTCTTTTTCCTCAGTTTCCCTCTTTCCCATCAACTTGTCTTCTATGTCACTCCCTCGTTCTTCCACCTCCTTAACCCTCATCGTTAGGACTTCTAGTTTGGATTGCATCTCATTCAATTGATTTTTAATTTCGGCCTGATTGGATCTAAATTCTGCAGTCATGAAGTCTCTTGAGTCCTTTACGCTTTTTTCTAGAGCCACCAGTAGCTGTATAATAGTGCTTCTGAATTGGCTTTCTGACATTGAATTGTAATCCAGATTTTGTAACTCTGTGGGAGAGAGGCCTGTTTCTGATTCTCTCTTTGACGTAAGGTTTTCCTTCTAGTTATTTTGCTGAGTGCAGAGTGGCCAAAAAAAATTGTATTGGGAAAAGGAGAAAAAGAGAGGAGAGAATGAAGGAAAGAAAAGAGAAAAAGGAAAAAGAATAAAGGAAGAAAGAAGGAGAAAAGAGAACAAAAAGAGAAAGAAAAAGAAGGAAAGGGGGGAAAAGGGTGGGGAAGCAAACAGAAATGAATAAAAAACATGGGGGTGTATCTTCTGATTCTATATACTTTAAGTCCCTTGACTTGCCCTGGAACTTATCCGTCTAGCTGGTGTTCTGGGAGAGGGGCCTGTTGTGCTGATTTTCAGGTGTTAGCACTTGGGGGAGCTGCTCTGTCCCCTGCCTGGTGCAGGGCTCAGTGCGGGTAGTTTACCCCGTGAGGCCTCAGGAGGAACAACCCCAGTGGCAGCGGCCAGCTCTGGAAACCTGTATTCAGCCCCCGCAGTAACTCGGGAGCAGTCCATCTGCAGGTCCTGGAGGCTCTGGGGCGGGGCCGCTGATCTGCTCAGCTCTGGGCAGGAGCGTCCTTGCTGTCCTGGGCCCTCCAGGCCTCTTCCTGTCCCAGGGGAGGCTGAATCCTAGGCTGTGTCCCGGCGCCCTGTGCTCCAGGGCCTGCCCTGTTGGATTCTCGCTCCCAGCCGCACAGCCGCCTCACTGCGGAGCCACCGCCCAAGCCCCTCCGAGTTGCTCCCAGAGCCCCGCAGCCCCCTCTGCACAGAGCCTCTTCTTCTGCAGGAGGCGCCGCCACCAAGCTGCCATGCAAACCCCTCTGCGCAGAGCCACCACCCAAGCCCCTCAGAGCTGGTCCTGGGTCAATGCATGTGCCCTGCAGCCCTTAGGGAGCTCGGGGCACTCTTCTGGAAGTGCAGGTGTCTGTTAGTGTCCCAGGGAGCCCGAGGGCATCTCCGCTTTCCTGGGGTCCTGCTCTGACTCCTTGAAGGCGCCTTCCCCTGGGGAGGAAGACGTTTCTGTCCTTTCGGGGAGGGCAAGAATCACACGGTGTGGGGGGGCGGGTGCTAGAGTCCACATCGTGGGAGCATGTGTGGACTCCGGGTGGGAGCGTGTGTCCTGAGATTTCAGCCTGAGTGACTGTTCTGAGGACAGCAGAGATGACCTGGACCTGCAGCTCATGGGCTTCTGCACTGGGTCCCCGCAGGGCAGCTGGACCCCGCCCTTGGGCCCTCTGGGGCCCCAATACCTGAAGGAGACTGCCTCCTGGTGTGGGGTCAGGTGGGGCCAACTGGCCTGTCCATCCTCTCCCCACCCTGGGGTGCCCCAGGATCCCCCGGCCTGCCCTAGGTCAGCGACCTGGATCTGTGGGACACACCCTGGGCCCAGGAGGCCACATCCAGCTCTGAGATGGCTCGCTCAGCCTGGGGCCAGAATCCAGGGCTGGCCAGGACCATGGGGGCCTGGATCCCATTAGTATTTTTGTTGGGCCTGGGTGGGGCTCAAATCAACTCAGCCCGCACAGAGTGCGGGGCCAGGTCAGCCCAAGTCCCTCTGGGTTAGGGGTTGGTGTCCTGTGCAGGGTGTGCCACCCTCCAAGAGGGACAGTGGGCGGAGGCAGGGCCCAATGTGTCCTCTGCACCACTCAACTGTACCCACCCTTTCGGGGATCCCTGCCTTCCTTCCTCCCTGCAACCCCTGGGTTCTCTATGGGACAATCAGGCTTCTGATGGGAGCAGGGTATCCAGAGAATTATGGGGAGGCTGAGCATGTCCCACGGGGGGCAGTTGCACTGGGTCCTTGCTGGGGGCCGATGGTGTGGGGGTGGATGGTGTGGGGCCGGGATATGATGGTGGTGGTATATTAGTATGGTACAAATATAAACTAATGAATCAATATTAAAATATTTGCATTAACCAAAGACCATATTTATTCAGATTTCCTTAGTTTTTGCTAAGTTACCATCCCTCATATCACATTCCATTTGTACTCATGTTTTCTTAGGCTCCTCTGGATTCTGACAGTCTTTCAGCCTTTCCTTATTGTCGTTGAACTGGAACACTTTGAGAAGTAGAGTATTTTGTAATATTTACCTCAGTTGAGACATGTCTGTTGTTTATCTCATGATTGAACTGTTTTTGTGGATTATATACAGAGATATAATGCCATTTTTATTATATCATATAAAGGATAGATATTATCAACATGATTTATCAGTCTTGGTATCGATCTGATCATCTTGCTGAGGTAGTGTTTGTCAGCTTTCTCCATAGTAAAGTGATTCTTTTTATTGTTATTATTATTATTATATTATCTTTTTTATATAAAGATTTTCATATTACATTTTGTAGAAGGAAGTTACTATGTGTATTCCATACATAAGAGTGGGAGGCAATGCTAATCAACTTGAGGGTGGAATGTCTGCACAACTTCTTTGAAATTCTTCTACATGGGAGATTTCTCTTCCTTCTGAGGTTGTTTGTTTCTTTTTAAGGATGTCATTTATTTATTTGAAAGAGAGAGGAGAGAAAAACCATGAGCGAGAGGGGCAGATGGAGAGGGAGAGTCAGGTTCCCTGCTGAACAGGGAGCCTGCCTTGGGACCTGGATCATGATCTGAGCCTAAGGCAGAAGCTTAACTGACTGAGCCACCCAAATGCCACTTTTTCTTTCTTTTTCTTTTTTTTAATAATAAATTTACTTTTTATTGGTGTTCAATTTGCCCACATACAGAATAACACCCAGTGCTCAGCCTGTCAGTACCCGTCATCCATTCACACCCACCCCCGCCCTCCTCCCCTTCCATCACCCCTAGTTCATTTCCCAGAGTTAGGAGTCTTTATGTTCTGTCTCTATTTCTGATATTTCCCACACATTTCTTCTCCGTTCCCTTATATTCCCTTTCATTCTTATTTATATTCCCCAAGTGAATGAGAACATGCAATGTTTGTCCTTCTCCGATTGACTTACTTCACTCAGCATAATACCTTTCAGTTCCATCCACTTTGAAGCAAATGGTGGGTATTTGTCATTTCTAATGTCTGAGCAAGGCCCACCTTTTCTCTCTCTTCATCTTCTGAGTCTCCTATGATATGAAAGTTATTGTTTTAATAAGTGGCTGACTTCCCTACGTCTGTCTCTGTGGTCCATAACCTTTCTTGTTTTGAAGGCTTCCCCTTGGGACTGCATCTCAGTTATAGCATTTTAAACATTGGCCTGACTAGATTTTAGTTCTTTTATTTCTACAGTAAAGGTTTCTCTAGTTTTCTTCTGTGCTCTTTTTCTAGCCCAGCTGCTGTCTTTATAATCATTGTTTTAAACTGTAGTTAGACATCATATATGTGTATTGATGAACTTCCTGGCTGTGAGTAGAACCTCATGTTATTTTATGGAGGTGAATTTCTCCATCTCATTATTTTTTCCAGAAAAGAAAGATGGAAGAAAAAGAAAAAACAAGAAAAACAATAACAAGCCCCCCCCCAAAAAAAACCCACCAGATTATTTTAGCCTGCTTGTTAAAGATTCTAAATCCCAAAGTAAGAAAAACAATTAAAGTACCATGAAAGTAAATATAAGAAATATATACAGTACATACAGAAAAATTAAAATAAGGCAATTAATAAAAAAGAATCAAAGAAAATAAATGACAATAAAGCACAAAGTACAAAGGAAACTAGACCCTACTTTCCAGGCAGAGCTGAAGCCCTGCAGCCTCTGTGGTCCGACAACTTGGTGGCAGCGAATGGTCTGTGCAGGGTCTCCGGATGGGTCTTGGCGCTGATTCTCAGGTGCACATCTGCCTGGGAGATGCACCTGCGGGTTCAGAGGCGGGGTGGGCGTCAGCGTCTCTGGCCTCCAGTGGGCGGCGCTGTGCTGCTCCCTGAGTCTCCGTGCTGATTGGCGGGATGTGGGTGGGGACCCTGGGTCCTCTGGCTCTGGGGCTGAGCATCCCGCCCTGTCTGCAGGGGCCTCGACAGAAGAGCCGCCAAGCCCCCGGGTCTCCGCGGCTTCTCTCAGAACCCTGCTTTTACTCTGCCTGCATCCGAGCTTCTTTTGGTTTTGTTTTTTTATTTCAGACTGTTGTGCCCAAGATTGCAAATCCGAGAAACCACCGAGAAGCCAACACTGATGCAAACACATGAGGGTTTATTTACAAGCTCGAGCTTGTGTCCAAGGACACCTGACATAGCGGAGCAGGGACTTGGACCCTGAGGTGAGTTTTAGCTTAGTTTTAAGTGCTGGTCTTGGGACCTCCAGGAGGGCTGGAGCAATTCCTCACGTTCTGTTTACATTTTGATATGGGGCCTTCAAGGGCATAGAGCTCTGTTCTCATTTTAATAGGGGCTTCCTGCCCTTGGCCTGAACTCAGTTTTTATTCTATTGTGGGGCTTTCTAGGACATTAAACTGTAAACAGTAAAGGTTCCACAACTGGAAGGGGAACTCACAACGTCCCTATATGCTGAAGACGTGGTACTAGAAAGAGGAAACCTGAGAGCCTCCACCAAATCCTGTTAGAAATAAGGAGTGAGTTCAGGAAAGTCATGGGACACAAACTGACCCTACAGAGCAGAGTAGCCTTGCTGGGTCCCGACAATGAGCACTCAGGAAGGAAAGGAAGGACGTGACTCCCTTCTCAGGAGCATCACAGAGAATAAATAATGAGACTGAACCAAAGGAGCACAAGACTTGTGCACTGAGCCAACCAGTCTCTGGGAGGCCGTCCTGGGCTCGTGGGGTGGGAGCCTCATCTTGTGAAAATGTCCACAGTTCCTGAAGCGACCCTCAGTTTCAATGTCATTCGTATCAAAATCATGGTGGCAGGTTTTAGAAATAGGAAAAAAAACCCATAGCATCTATCCGCCCCCACAAATGACCCTGGACATCAAATCAGTATTGGAGAAGCAGGACAGAGTGGGACACAGCACTTTCCTATTTCAAACGATGTCACAGAGACACATGATATAGCAGTGTTGTTCTCGGGCTCCTAGCTGACTCTGTCGGTTAAGCATTCGACACCTGACCTCACCTCCAGTCCTGATCTCGGGATCGTGAGTTCTAGCCCTGGGCTGGACTAAGGACGAGGTGTGGAGCCTACTTAAACAAACCAGACCCAGGGGGAGTGGTCCTGGCATAAGCTGAAGGAGCAGAACAGAGAGTCCAGAAGGAATTGTGCTCTGATACAACTGATTTTTTAACTTAATTTAATTTAAACCCAATTAATTAACGTATAGTGTATTATACTTTCAGAGGAAGAATTCAGGGATTCACCAGTTGGAGATAACAGCAGTGCACGTGACATCATGTGCCCTCCTTCATGCTGGTCCCCTGTTATCCCCAACCTCCAGCTGCCCTCAGTTTGTTTCCTATCATTAAGAGTCTGTATTTCCTGCATCTGTTTTTATCATATTTGTTTTTCCTTCCCTTTACAGTTGTTATCTGCTTTGCTTCTTTAATTCCATCTATGAATGACACCACAGGGTCATTCTCTTTCCTGACTGATTTATTTCACTTAACATGATCCCTCTAGTTCTATCCACGTCATTGCAAATGGCAAGATTTCCTTCTCTTTGATAGCTGAGTACCATTCCTCTCTCTCTGACCATCATCTATCTCCCATCCTCTTTATCCATCATCTGCCCAAGCGCACCAAGTCTCCTCCCACAGTGTGGCTACTGTGGACCCGGCTGCTGTGGAAATTGGGGTGCAGGTGTCACGAGTCTCACTGCATCTGTATCTTCGGAGTGAGCTCCAGGCCGTTCACCTGCTGGTCGCAGGGCAGCTCTATTTGTAACTTCCTGAGGAGCCTCCACACTGTCCAGGTCGGCTGCACTAGCCCGCAGTCCCACCCACAGTGGAAGAGTGTTGAGTGAGTTTTGCAGGACGTGGTAAAAGTCTGGTCCACATTTCATTTCGTGTCCTGCGGGCTCCAATTCCTTGTCCTTAACTATTTCTGTGGAAACCGGGTGTTGGGCTCCGTTTCAGTGAGATGTTTCCGAAGCTAACAGGCCCCAGCTGGAGCCTGGATGAGGCAGGTGCGGCCTCTGGAACACCCGAATCCTCCTGCATGGCCTCCTGCAGCGCCTGAGTGTCCCGCAGGGGGCACCCGAGCCCAGGCCCCACCCAGGGGTGTGCATGCACAGTAGGCCTCCTCTGCCTTCACTAACAGGAGCCAGCTTGTGCTGGGGAGGCCTGAGGAGGACATGGGGACGCGTCCATGCTGATGAATCCCAGCCTCCTCAGGACCCGCGGGAAGTCTCAGGGGGAAATTGGGCCAGGTTCACGCTGACAGGAGCCCTGGTCTCCTCAGGACCAGCGCTGAGGTTCAGGAAGATGTGGGTCGCATCCACGCTGCCTGGAGCCCTGGGCCGCCTCAGGTCCCATGGGGAGGCTTCAGGAAGAAGTGGCACTGCTTCCACTCTGGCAGGAGCTCCCGGCCCCCTCAGGACATAAGTTGAGGCTTCTGGAAGCTGGGTGCCGCATTCACGGTGACAGGACCCCCATCCTCCTCAGGACCTGCACTTTGGCTTCGGGACGTATGGGGATGCATCTATGCTGACAGGAGCCCACAGCCTCCTCAGGACTTGCGGTGAGTTTTCTGGGGGATGTGGGGCCATGCCCAGGCTGACAGGAGCTCCCGGCCTCCTGAGGACTTGCTGTGAGGGTTCCAGTGGATGTGAGGCATAGTCCACAGTGATAGGAGACCCGGCGTCCTCAGGACTTGCTGACTATGACTCAGGAACATGTGGGGCCACGTCCGCACTCACATGAGCCTGGATTACTCAGGTCCCCGTGGAGGACTCTTGAGGCGCTGTTGGGGGCCACGTCCACATCAGAAGGGACTACTCACAACCATAGGGTAAGTGAATGGGTAGAATAAATGGTAGGGTCAGGGGAGGGGAGGCAGTTGGTGGTTAGGCTTAGGTTAGATGTTAGGAGTTATGATTATGCTTATGGTTACGGATTAGAGGTTAGTTGAGGCATAAGTGTAAGGGTCAGTAGTTAAGAGTTAGGATGGGGGTTAGGGTTAGGGACAGGATTTAGAGTTAGGGTTAGGGTTTAGGCTCTAGGGATTAGGGCAGGAGGTTTGGAGTTTGGGTTAGGGTTATGGTTAGAGTGAGGGTTGGGCTTAGGTTTGCAGTTAGGGTTAGGGGTTAGGGTGTGAGTTAGGGTTAGGGATAAGTGTTAGGGGTTAGGGTAAAAGTTAGGGCTAGGTTTAGGGTTAGGGCGAGGATTAGGTTTAGGATAGGTGTTAGGGCTAGGGTTAGGGTTAGTGTTTAGTTAGGGATTAGGTCAGGTCAGGGTTAGGGTTGGGGTTGAGGTTGGGGTTGGGTTAGGATTAGGGTTAGGGGTTAGGGGTTAGGGTTAGGATTAGGGGTTAGGGGTTAGGGTTAGGGTTAGGGTTAGGATTAGGGGTTAGGGGTTAGGGTTAGGGGTTAGGGTTAGGGTTGGGGTTAGAATTGGGGTTAGGGTTAGGGTTAGGTTAGGGTTAGGTTAGGGTTGGGTTAGGGGTTAGGGGTTCGCGTTAGGGGTTTGGGTTAGGGGTTGGGGTTAGGGTTAGGGGTTAGGGTTAGGGGTTAGGGTCAGGGTCAGGGTCAGGGTTAGAGGGTTAGGGTTAGGGTTAGGGGTAGGTGTAGGGGTAGTGTTAGGGTTAGGGGTTAGGGTTTAGGATTAGGGTTAGGGGTTGGGGTTAGGGTTAGGGTTAGGGTTGTGGTTAGCGTTTAGGGTTAGGTGTTGGTGTTGCGGTTGGGGTTAGTGTCAGGGTCAGGGTCAGGGGTTAGGGGTTAGGGTTAGTGTCAGGGTCAGGGTCAGGGGTTAGGGGTTAGGGTTAGTGTCAGGGTCAGGGTCAGGGGTTAGGGTTAGGGGTTAGGGTTAAGGGTTAGGGATTAGGGTTAGAGGGTTAGAGTTAGGGTTAGGGGGTTAGGGTTAGGGGTTAGGGGTTAGGGTTATGGTTAGGGTTAGAGGGTTAGGGTAAGAGGGTTAGGGTTAGAGGGTTAGGGTTAGAGGGTTAGGGTTAGAGGTTTAGGGTTAGAGGGTTAGGGTTAGGGGTTAGGGTTAGGGTTAGGGGTTAGGGTTAGGGATTATGGGTTTGGGTTAGGGTTAGGGTTAGGGTTTAGGTACACTTAGAGTTAGGGTTAGGGTACTGTTTAGGGTTAAGTTTTGGGTTAGGGTTAGGTTTAGTTTATGGGATAGGGTTAGGGTTAGGGTTAGGGTTAGTTTACGTGTTAGGGATAGGCTTAGGGTGAGGGTTAGGTTTAGGTTAGGGTTAGGGTTAGGTTTAGATATGTTTAGGGTTATGATTAGAGTTAGGGTTAGGTTTAGGGGTAGTTTTAGTGTGAGGGTACGGGTTATGTTAAGCGTTAGGGTAGGGCATGATTTAGGGTTAGGGTACGGGTTAGGGTTAGTTTTAGGGTTAGGATTAGGTTACGGGTTAGGGTTAGTGTTAGGGTACTATTTAGGGTTAGTGTACGGGTTAGCATTAGGGTTGGTGTTAGCGTAAGGGTTAGGGTACGGGTTAGGTTATTGTTTGGGTTAGGGTCAGGGTTAGATTTAGGTTACGTGTTAGAGTTAGGGTACTGGTTAGGGTTAGAATACGGGTTAGGGTTAGTGTACGGGTTAGGTTTGCGGTTAGGGTATGGTTTAGGGTTAGGGTACGGTTTAGGGTTAGGGTACGGGTTACGGTTAGTGTTCGGTTAGGGTTAGGGTACGGGTAGGGTAAGGGTTAGGGTTAGGTTAGGGTAAGTGTTGAGGTTAAGGGTTATGGATAGTGTTAAGGGTTATGGGTTAGGGGTTAGGTATTAGGGGTTAGAGGTAGTGTTAGGCTTAGGGTTAAGGTTTGGGGATACGGTTAGGGTTAGGGGTTAGGGTTAGGGTTTGGTTTAGGGTTAGGGTTAAGGGTTAGGGTTAAAGTTAGGGGTTAGGGTCTTGGGTTAGGGTTAGGGGTTAGGGTTTGGGTTAGTGTTAGGGTTAAGGGTTAGGGTTAAGGATTAGGGTTAGGGTTAGGGTTAGGTTTAGGGATTATGGGTTTGGGTTAGGGTTAGGGATTATGGGTTTGGGTTAGGGTTAGGTTTAGGAGTTAGGCTTATGGTTTGGGTTAGGGTTAGGTTTAGGGTTAGTGTTAAGAGTTAGGGTTAAGGGTTAGGGTTAGGGGTTAGGGGTTTGGGTTAGGGTTAGGGTTAGGGGTTAGGGGTTAGGGGTAAGGGTTAGGTTTAGGGTTGGTGTTGGGTTTGGGGTTGGGGTTGGTTTTAGGGTTAGGGTTAGAGTAAGGGGTTAGGGTTGGGTTTAGGGATGGGGTTTGGGTTAGGGTTAGGGATTAGGGGTTAGGGTTATGGTTATGGTTAGGGTACAGCTTAGGGTTAGTGTTAGGATACGGGTTAGGGTACGGGTTAGGTTTAGGGTATGGGATAGGGTTAGGGTACGGGTTAGGTTTAGGGTACAGGTTAGTGTTAGGGTGCACGTAAGATTAGGGATAAGGTACGGGTTAGGGTTAGGGTACGGGTTAGGGTTAGGGTACGGGTTAGGGTTAGGGTTAGGTTATGGGTTAGTGTATGGGTTAGGTTTCGGGTTAAGTTTAGGGTTAATGTTAGGGTTAGGTTTAGGGTTAGGGTTAGGTTGAGGGGTTAGGGTTAGGTTTAGGTTTAGGGTTAGGGTTAGGGTTACGGTTAGAGTACGGGTTACGGTTAGGGTTAGGGATGGGTTAGGTTTAGGTTAGGGTACTGGTTAGTATACGTGTTAGGGTACGGGTTAGGGTTAGAGTACGGGTTAGGGTTAGGGTTAGGGTCGGGTTAGTGTTAGTGTAAGGGTTAGGGTTAGGGTTATTGTACGGGATAGGGTTAGGTTTAGGGTATGGGTTAGGGTACGGTTAGGGTACGGGTTAGTTTTAGTGTACGGGTTAGAGTTAGGGTACAGGTTAGGGTTAGGTTTAGGTTACGGGTGAGTGTTAGGGTTAGGGTATGGGTTAGTGTATGGGTTAGGTTTCAGGTTAGGTTTAGGGTTAGGTTTAGAGTTAGGGGTTAGGGTTAGTGTTAGTGTTAGGGTTAGGGTTAGGTTAGGGTGAGGGGTTAGGGTTAGGCTTAGGGTTAGAGGTTAGGGTTAGGTAGGGTTAGGTTTAGGGTTAAGTGTTAGGTTTAAGGGTTAGGGATAGGGTTAGGGTTAGGGGTTAGGTGTTAGGGGTAGGTTTAGGGTTAAGGGTTATTGTTAAGGTTTAGGGTTAGTGTTAGTGTTAGGGGTAAGGACTAGGGTTAGGTGTTAGGGTTAGTGTTAGTATTAGGGTTAAGGTTAGGGGTTAAGATTAGGGTTAGGTGTTAGGGTTAGGATTAGGGTTAGGGTTAGGGTTAAGGGTTAGGGTTAGTTTTAGGGGTAGGGTTATTAGGGGTTCAGGTTAGGGTTAGGGTTAGGGATAAGGTTAGCGTTAGGGTTTAGGTTTAGGTTTTGGTTTAGGGTAGGGTTAGGGGTTAGGGTTTAGGGATAAGGTTAGGGTTAGGTGTTCGGGTTATGGTTAGTGTTAGGGGTTAGGGTTAGGGTTATGGTTAGGTACGTATTAGGGTTAGGGTTAGGATACTGGTTAGGGGACGGGTTAGGGGACTGGTTAGTGTTAGAGTACTGGTTAGGTTTAGGGTTAGGGGACGGGTTAGTGTACGGTTTAGGGTACGGGCTTAGTGTTAGGGTTCGGGTTAGTGTATGGGTTAGGGTATGGGTTAGGGTACTGGTTAGGGTTGGGGTACAGGTCAAGGTTAGGGTACCTGTTACAGTTAGGGTACGGGTTAGGGTTACGGTACGGGTTAAGTTAAGGTTAGTGTTCGGGTTAGGGTTAGGGGTTAGGGTTAGGGTTAGGGTTAAGGGTTAGGGTTAAGGGTTAGTGTTAGGATAGGTTTAGTGTAGGGGTTAGGGTTAGGGATTTGATTTGATTCGATTATTTTCGATTCTATTCGTTTCCATTATTTTCAAATCGATTTGATGTGAATCAATTATTTTCGAATCGATTCGTTTTAATTCGATTCGATTCGATTCGATTCATTTTGATTTGATTATTTTCGATTAGATTCATTCAATTCGATTATTTTCGATTCGATTCGATTATTTTCAATTCGATTTGATTCTTTTCAATTCGTTTCAATTATCCATTCGAATCGATTCGATTATTTTCGATTCGATTATTTTCAATTCGATTCGATTATTTTCGATTTGATTTGATTATTTTCGATTCAATTCAATTTGATTATTTTCGATTCGATTCGATTATTTTCGATTCAATTTGATTATTTTCGATTCAATTCAATTCGATTATTTTCGATTCGATTCGATTCGATATGAATCGATTATTTTCTATTTGATTAGATTCGATTCTTTTCGATTTGATTCAATTTGATTCGTTTCTTTTCAATTCGATTCAATTCTTTTCGATTCGATTGTTTTCATTTCCATTCTATTTGATTGTTTTCGATTCGTTTGATTCGATTGGATTATTTTCAATTCGATTAGATTCTCTTCGATTCCATTCTTTTCGATTCGATTTGATTCTTTTCAATTCGATTCGATTCATTCAAACAATCGAATGGAATCGAATTGAAAAGACTTGATTCGAATCGAATAGAAAAGAATCGAATCGAATCAAATCAAATCAAAATCGAATCGAATCAAATCAAATCAAAAAGAATCGAATCGAATCAAAAAGAATCAAAACGAATTGAAAAAATCGAATTGAATCGAATAGAATTGAAAAGAATCAAATCGAATCAAATCAAAAAGAATCTAATCAAATCGATAAAAATCGAAACGAATTGAATCAAATCGAATAGAATCGAATCGAATGACATCGAAAAGAAGCGAATCTTAAAGAATCGAATCCAGTTGAAAAGAATCGAATCAAATTGAATCTAATCGAAAAGAATCGAATCAAATCAAAAAGATTCGAAATGAATTGAAAAAGATTCGATTCGATTCGATTCGATTAATTTCGATTCAATTCGATTATTTTTGTTTCGATTCGATTCTTATTGATTCGATTCGATTTTCGATTCGAATCGATCCTTTTCAATTCGATTATTTTAGATTCGATTCGATTATTTTAGATTCAATTTGATTCAATTATTTTCGATTAGATTCGATTCGATGCGAATCGGTAATTTTCGATTTGATTTGATTCGATTCGAATATTATCGATTCGATTTGATTCAATTCTTTTCGAATCGATTCGATTATTTTTGATTCGATTCGATTCTTTTTGGTACGATTCGATTTGATTCTTTTAGATTCGATTGTTTTCGTTTCGATTCGATTCGATATGATTCGATTCTCTTCGATTCACGTCGGTTCGATACGAATCAATTCCATTCGATTCTTTTCGATTCGATTCGATTCTTTTTGATTCGATTTGATTCTTTTTGATTCAATTCCATATTTTTCAATTCTATTCGATTCGATTCTTTTCGATTCGATTCGATTCTTTTCTATTCTATTCGATTCGATTCTTTTTGATTCAATTCCATTCTTTTCGATTCAATTCGATTCTTTTCATTCTGATTTGATTCGATTCGATTCTTTTTTATTTGATTCGAATCTTATCGATTCGATTTGATTCGATTCGATTGATTTCGATTTGATTCAATTCGATTTTTTCCATTCGATTCGATTCTTTTCGATTCGATTCGATTCAATTCGATTCTTTTCGATTCAATTCTTTTCGATTCAATTTGATTCTTTTTGATTCAATTCGATTCGATTTTTTCAACTCGATTCGATTTTTTGGATTCGATTTGATTCTTTTCGATTCGATTCGATTCTTTTCGATTCGATTCGATTCGATTCTATTCTGTTCGATTCGAATCGATTACTTTCCATTCGATTCGTTTCGATTCGATTATTTTCGATTCGATTTGTTTCGATTATTTTTTATTCGATTCGATTCGTTTTGATTCGATTATTTTCAATTCAATTCGTTTCGATTCAAATATAATCGATTAGATTCGTTTCGATTCGATTATTTTTGATTCGATTCATTTCGATTCGATTCAATTATTTTTGATTCGATTCGATTCGATTATTCTCGATTCAATTCGTTTCGATTAGATTCAATTCTATTCTTTTCAATTCAATTGAATTTTTTTGATTCGATTCGATTCTATCGATTCATTTCTTTTTGATTCGATTCTATTCTTTTCATTCATTTCGATTTGATTCGTTTCTTTTCATTTCAAATCGATTCGATTCGATTCGATTTTTTCAACTCGATTTGATTATTTTCTATTCAATTCAATTCTTTTCGATTCGATTTGATTCGAGTCTTTTCTATTCGATTCGATTCGATTCTTCTCGATTCTTTTCGATTCCTTCCAATTCGATTTTATTCTTTTCGATTCTTTTCAACTTGATTCGATTCGATTCGGTCTTTTCAAATCGATTCAATTCTTTTTTTTTTTATTGGTGTTCAGTTTACTAACGTACAGAATAATACCCAGTGCCCGTCACCCATTCACTCCCACCCCCCGCCCTCCTCCCCTTCTACCACCCCTAGTTCGTTTCCCAGAGTTAGCAGTCTTTACGTTCTGTCTCCCTTTCTGATATTTCCCACACATTTCTTCTCCCTTCCCTTATTTTCCCTTTCACTATTATTTATATTCCCCAAATGAATGAGAACATATAATGTTTGTCCTTCTCCGACTGACTTACTTCACTCAGCATAATACCCTCCAGTTCCATCCACGTTGAAGCAAATGGTGGGTATTTGTCATTTCTAATAGCTGAGTAATATTCCATTGTATACATAAACCACATCTTCTTTATCCATTCATCTTTCGTTGGACACCGAGGCTCCTTCCACAGTTTGGCTATAGTGGCCATTGCTGCTAGAAACATCGGGGTGCAGGTGTCCCGGCGTTTCATTGCATTTGTATCTTTGGGGTAAATCCCCAACAGTGCAATTGCTGGGTCGTAGGGCAGGTATATTTTTAACTGTTTGAGGAACCTCCACACAGTTTTCCAGAGTGGCTGCACCAGTTCACATTCCCACCAACAGTGTAAGAGGGTTCCCTTTTCTCCGCATCCTCTCCAACATTTGTTGTTTCCTGCCTTGTTAATTTTCCCCATTCTCACTGGTGTGAGGTGGTATCTCATTGTAGTTTTCATTTGTATTTCCCTGATGGCAAGTGATGCAGAGCATTTTCTCATATGCATGTTGGCCATGTCTATGTCTTCCTCTGTGAGATTTCTGTTCATGTCTTTTGCCCATTTCATGATTGGATTGTTTGTTTCTTTGGTGTTGAGTTTAATAAGTTCTTTATAGATCTTGGAAACTAGCCCTTTATCTGATATGTCATTTGCAAATATCTTCTCCCATTCTGTAGGTTGTCTTTGAGTTTTGTTGACTGTATCCTTTGCTGTGCAAAAGCTTCTTATCTTGATGAAGTCCCAATAGTTCATTTTTGCTTTTGTTTCTTTTGCCTTTGTGGATGTATCTTGCAAAAAGTTACTATGGCCGAGTTCAAAAAGGGTGTTGCCTGTGTTCTTCTCTAGGATTTTGATGGAATCTTGTCTCACATTTAGATCTTTCATCCATTTTGAGTTTATCTTTTTGATCGATCCTTTTGATTTGATTTGATTCTTTTCGAATTGATTCGATTCGATTCTTTTCGATTTGAGTTTTTTCGATTCGATTCGATCCTTTTTGATTCGATTTGTTTCGATTTTTTTCCATTCGATTCGATTCGATTCTTTTCATTTTGATTCGAATTCGATTCTTTTAGATTCGAATCGATTTGATTCGATTCTTTCGATTCGATTTGATTCGATTCTTTTCAATGGGATTCGAGTCCATTCAGTTCAATTCAAATCGATTTTTTTCGATTCGATTCAATTCTTTTTGATCTAGAAGATTCCATTCTTTTTGTTTCGATTCGATTGGATTCTTTTTGATTCTCTTCGATTCTTTTCGATACGATTTTATTTGATCATTTGTGAATTGACTTGATAAGATTCGTTTCAATTCTTTTCGATTGGATTCTTTTCGATTCAATCCTTTCAATTCGTTTCAATTCGTTTCGATTCGATTATTTGATTCGATTCGATTCGAATCTTTTCGATTCGATTGGATTCTTTTCGATTCAATTCGATTCTTTTTTTTTTAAATATCTATTTATTTATTTATTTATGATAGTCACAGAGAGAGAGAGAGAGAGAGAGAGGCAGAGACACAGGCAGAGGGAGAAGCAGGCTCCATGCACCGGGAGCCCGATGTGGGATTCGATCCCGGGTCTCCAGGACCACGCCCTGAGCCAAAGGCAGGCGCCAAACCGCTGCGCCATCCAGGGATCCCCTCGATTCGATTCTTATTGATTCATTTCTTTTCAATTCAATTCGATTCGATTTTTTCAATTCGATTTAATTTTTTTAGATTCGATTCTATTGATTCAATTCGATTGTTTTCAATTCGATTCTTTTCGATTTGATTCGATTCTTTTTGATATGATTCGATTCTTTTGGATTCAATTTGATTTGATTCGATTTGATATGATTCTTTTTGCTTCGATTCGATTCTTTTCAATTCGATTTGATTCTTTTCGATTCTTTTCAATTTGATTCGATTCGATTTTTTCTGTTCGATTCGTTTCGATTCGATTCGATTTGAATTATTATTTTTTTATTTTTTTATTTGATTATTTTTTTATTTGATTCGATTCAATTATTTTCTATTCGATTCGTTTCAATTCGATTCCATTATTTTTGATTTGATTCTATTTGAATCGATTATTTTTGATCGATTTGTTTCGATTCGATTCGATTTGATTATTTTTGATTCGATTCGAATCGATTCGATTTCGATTCTCTTTGTTTCGAATCGATTCGAATCGATTGTTTTTTTTATTCGATTCGATCATTTTCTCTTCAATTCGTTTCTATTCGGTTATTTTCAATTTGATTTGTTTCGATTTGATTCGATTTGATTATATTGATTCGATTCGATTCGAATATTATCGATTCAATTCGTTTCTATTCGATTTGATTCAATTCGATTAATTTCGATTCGATTCGATTTATTTCAATTCGTTTTGATTTAATTCGATTAATTTCGATTCAATTCGATTCGATTCGATTATTTTCGATTCGATTATTTTTGATTCGATTATTTTCGATTCGATTCGTTTCGATTAGATTATTTTTGATTTGATTCGTTTCGATTCGATTCGATTCGATTCGATTATTTTCGATTTGATTCATTTTGATTCGATTATTTTTGATTCAATTCATTTAGATATGATTCGATTCAATTATATTCGATTCGATTCGTTTCGATTCAATTATTTTCGATTCGATTCATTTCGATTCGATTCGATTCAATTAACTTTGTTTCGATTCGATTTGATTATTTTCGATTCGATTTATTTCGATTCGATTATTTTCAATTTGATTCGATTTATTTCAAGTCATTTCGATTCGATTCGATTAATTTCGATTCGATTAGTTTTGATTATTTCAATTCGAATAGTTTCGATTCGATTATTTTCGATTTGATTCGTTTCGATTAGATTATTTTCGATTCGATTCATTTCGATTCGATTCAATTATTTTCGATTTGATTCGATTATTTTCCATTTGATTCGTTTTGATTCGATTATTTCAATTCGTTTCGATTCGATTCGATTCGATTATTTTCGTTTCGATTCGTTTTGATTCTATTATTTTCGATTCGATTCGTTTCATTTCTATTATGTTCGATTCAATTCGTTTCGATTCGATTTGATTCGATTGGTTTCTATACTATATTCGATTTTATTCGTTTCGATTCAATTCGATTCGATTAATTTCTATAACATTCGATTCGATTCGATTCAATTATTTTTTATTCGATTCATTAGATTCAATTATTTTTGATTCGATTTGTTTCAATTCGATTCAATTATTTTCCAATCGATTCGTTTCAATTCGATTATTTTCGATTCGTTTCTATTCGATTCGATTCAATTCGATTATTTTCGATTCGATTCGTTTACATTCGATTATTTTCGTTTTGATTCGTTTCAATTCGATTTGATTCGATTATTTTCGATTCGATTCGTTTCGATTAGATTCGATTCGATTTGGTTAATTTTGATTGGATTCGATTCCTTTATTTTCGATTCGATTCGATTCTTTTTGTTTCAATTCACTTCAATTCTATTGGATTCGATTATTTTCAATTCGATTCGTTTTGATACTATTGGATTCAGTTTGTTTCGATTCAATTCGATTCGTTTAATTTTGATTCGATTTGTTTCGATTATTTTCAGCTGATTCGTTCCGAATCGATTTGATTTTTTTCGATTCAATAGGTTTCGATTAGATTCGATTAGATTATTTTCGATTCGATTCGATTCGATTATTTTGGATTCGATTATTTTCGATTCGATTCGTTTATATTCGATTATTTTCGTTTTGATTCGTTTCAATTCGATTCTGTTCGATTCGATTTCTTTCGAGTAGATTCGATTCGATTCAGTTAATTTCGATTGGATTCGATTCCTTTATTTTCGATTCGATTCATTTCGATTCGATTATTTTTGTTTCAACTTGCTTCAATTCTATTGGATTCGATTATTTTCGAATTGATTCATTTCGATTCGATTCAATTATATTCGACTCGATTATTTTCGATTCGATTATTTTCGATTTGATTCGTTTCGATACTATTAGAATCAATTTGTTTCGATACAGTTCGATTCGTTTAATTTTGATTCGATTTGTTTCGATTATTTTCAGCTGATTTGTTCCAATTTGATTCGATTCGATGTTTTTCGATTCGATATGTTTCGATTAGATTCGATTAGATTATTTTTGATTCGATTCGATTATTTTGGATTCGATTCGGTTTGATTCGATTCGATTTTTTTGGATTTGATTCAACTTGATTCGATTCCTTTCGATTCGATTCTTTTCGATTCGTTTTGACACTTTTCGATTCGATTTGCTTCGATATTTTCCACTCGATTCAATTTTTTCGATTCAATTCGATTCGATTCTTTTCGATTCATTTCGATTCGATTCTTTTCTCTTCGATTCTTTTCTATTCGAATTGAATTGAATTGAATCGATTCAATTATTTTCGAGTCGATTCTTTTCGATTCAATTATTTTCAATTCAATTCATTTCGATTCGGTTGGATTCGAATACTTTTGATTCGATTCAATTGGATTCTATTATTTTCTATTTCATTTCGAATCTATTCTATTCAATTTTTTCGATATGATTTGTTTCTTCTTTATTTGATTTGTTTCTATTCTTTTCAATTTGATTCGATTTGATTCTTTTTGATTCGATTCTTTTCGATTCGATTCGATTCGATCTTTTGCGATTCCATTCGATTTTTTTCGTTTGAATTGATTTGATTCTTTTCGTTTCGATTTGATAGTTATCAATTCGTTTCTTTTCAATTCTTTTCGATTCGATTCTTTTCAATTCGAATCTTTCTATTTGAGTCATTTCGATTTGAATTCCCTTCTTTTCAAGACAATTCGATTCGATTCTATTCTTTCAATTTGATTTGATTCTTTTCACTTCCATTCGATTCGATTCTTTTCATTCGGTGTGATTCGATTCGATTTTTTTCGATTCGAGACTTTTCGATTCGAATTTCTTTCTTTTCGAATCAATTCAATTCGATTATTTTCATTTCGATTCGATTCGATCACTTTCAATTTATTTGTTTCGATCCAATTATTTTCGATTCAATTCGTTTCGATTTGATTATTTTTGATTTGATTCGATTAGTTTTGATTCGATTCGATTTGATTATTTTCGATTCGATTCGTTTCATTATATTCGATTCGGTTAATTTCAATTTGATTATATTCCCTTATTTTCGATTCGATTCATTTCACTTCGATTATTTTCGTTTCGATTCACTTCAATTCGATTCATTTTGATTCGTTTATTTTCTTTTTTTTCTTTTTTATTTTTTTTGATTCGTTTATTTTCGATTGGATTCGTTTCGATTCGATTCGATTCAATTCGTTTCGATTCAATTCGATTCGATTAATTTTGATTCTATTTGATTCGAATATTTTCGGCTGATTTGTTTCGATTCGATTCGATTCTATTATTTTCGATTCGATTTGTTTCGATTCGATTATTTTCGATTTGATTCGATTCGATTATTTTCGATTTGATTCGTTTTGATTCGATTCGATTCGATTATTTTCTATTCGATTCTATTCGATTCTATTCCTTTCTATTCAATTCTTTTTGATTTGATTCTTTTCGATTCCTCGATTCAATTGTTTTGTATTCGATTCTCTTTGATTCGATTCGATTCTTTTCGATTCGATTCGATTCGATTCTTTTCGATTCATTTCGTTTCGATTCGATTCTTTTCGATTCGATTCTTTTCGAATCGATTTGATTCTTTTGGATTCGATTCTATTTGATTCGATTTTCAACTCGATTCGATTCTTTTCGATTCAATTTGATTCTTTTCGATTCAATTCGATTCAATTCTTTTCGATTCGATTCTTCTCGATTCTTTTCGATTCCTTTCAATTCGATTCGATTCTTTTCGATTTTTTCGATTCGATTCGATTCGTTTTTTTCGAATCAATTCAATTATTTTCGATCGACCCTTTCAATCCTTTTTTTTTTTTATTCATGATAGGCACACAGTGAGAGAGAGAGAGGCAGAGACACAGGCAGAGGGAGAAGCAGGCTCCATGCACCGGGAGCCCGACGTGGGATCCGATCCCGGGTCTCCAGGATCGCGCCCTGGGCCAAAGGCAGGCGCCAAACCGCTGCGCCACCCAGGGATCCCTCGATCGACCCTTTCGATTCGATTAGATTCTTTTCGATTCAATTTGATTAGATTCTTTTCGATTTGAGTCTTTTCGTTTCGATTCGATGCTTTTCGATCGACTCTTTTCGATTCCATTTGATTTGTTTCGATTCGATTTGATTCGATTCCTTTCGATTGGATTCGTTTCGATTAGATCGATACGATTCGATTCTTTTCAATTCTTTTCAATTCTTTTCAATTCGATTCGATTCGATTTTTTTCGATTCAATTCGATTTTTTTCGATTCGATTCCTTTCTTTTGATTCGATTGGATTGTTTTCGATCGACTCCTATCGATTCCATTCGATTCTTTTCGATTTGATTCGATTCGATTCTTTCCATTTGAGTCTTTTCGATTTGATTCGATTCTTTTCGATCGACTCTTTTCGTTTTTATTCGATTCGTTTAGATTCGATTCGATTCCATTCTTTCGATTCGATTCTTTTCGATTAGATCGATACAATTCTTTTCGATTCTATCGATTCGATTCTTTTCTATTTGATTTGATTCTTTTCGATTCAATTCGATGCTTTTCGATTCATTTCTTTTCAATTTCATTCGATTCAATCCAATTTTTTCAATTCGTTTCGATTCTTTACAATTCGAATCAATTTGATTCTTTTGGATTCGATTCGATTTGAATCAATTCGATTCTTTTCGATTCGATTATTTTCTATTCGATTCGATTTTTTCGAATGGATTCGATTCTTTTCGATTGACTTCTTTCTATTCGATTCGGTTCTTTTCTATTCGATTTGATTTGATTCTTTTCGATTCAATTCTTTTCTATTTGATTCGATTCTTTTCGATTGACACTTTTCGATTCAATTCGTTTCGATTTGATTCGATTCAATTCTTTTCGATTGGATTCTTTTCGATTCGATTCTATTCTTTTCGATTTGATTATTTTCGATTCGTCGATTCGATCCTTATCGATTCTATTCTTTTCGATTCGATTCTTTTCGTTTCAATTCGATACGATTCATTTCGAATCGATTCAATCTTTTTCAATTCGATTCTTTTCCATCCGATTCGATTTTTTTAGATTCGATTCTTTTTTATTTGGTTTGTTTCTATTCTTTTCGTTTCGATTTGATTCAAATTTTTTCCGATCGATTAGATTCTTTTCGATTCGATTTGATTCGATTCGATCTTTTTCGATTCAGTTCTATTCGATTTTTTTCGTTTCGATGCGATACTTTTCGATTCATTTCTTTTCGATTCTATTCGATTCGATTCTTTTCTATTCGATTCGAAACGAATCGAGAAGAATCGAATCGAATGAAATCGCATAGAAAATAATCGATTTGAATCGTATTGAAAAGATCGAATCGTATCGATTCGAATTGAATCGATTCGAGTTGATTCGATTCTTTTCGATTTGATTCGATTTGATTCTATTCGTTTCATTTCCATTCAATTCGATTTTTTTGTTTCGCTGTGATTTGATTCAATTTTTTTCGATTTGCTTTAATTTGACTCTTTTCGATTGATTCTTTTCAATTCAATTCGATTCAATTCTTTTCGATTTGATTCTATTCAATTCTTTTGAATTCGATTTTTTCAATTCCATTCTTTTTGATTCAATTCGATCAAATCAATTAGATTCTTTCCTAGTTGATTCGATTCAATTCGATTCGATTCAAATCGATTCGATTCTAATCAATTTGATTCTTTTTGATTCGATTCAATTAGAATATATTCGACCGATTTGATTTTATTCTTTTCGTTTCAGTTTGATTCTTTTCGATTCGATTCTTTTCAAATCGATTCGATTCATTTTATTCAATTCGATTCGATTCTTTTTTATTTGATTCCATTCTTTTTGATTCTACTTGATTTGAATATTTTTGGTTCGATACGAATTGCTTCGATTCTTTTCGATTCGATTCGATTCTTTTCATTTAGATTTGATTCTTTTTGATTCGATTCGATTCTTCGATTGGATTATTTTCGATTTGTTTTGTTTCTATTCAATTCTTTTCGATTCGATTCTTTTCAATTCGATTAGATTCTATTCAATTTTATTTGATCCAATTCGATTTGATTCGATTCTTTTCGATTCAATTCGATTTGATTCTTTTCGATTTGATTCGATTCGATTTTTTCGATTCTTTTTGATTCTTTTCCATGCGAATCGATTCTTTTTGATGTGATTCGATTCTTTCAATTCAATTCAATTCTATTCGTTTCGGTTTCATTGGACTCCTTTCGAATCTTTTCGATTCGACTCGATTCGATTCAAATCTATTTGATTCAATTCTTTTAAATTTGATTCTTTTCGATTTGTTTTCACTCATTTCTTTTCTATTCAATTCTTTTGATTCGATTCTATTCTTTTCAATTCGATTGATTTTTATCGTTTCGAGTCGATTCTTTTTGATTCGATTTGTTTTGATTGTTTTCGATTCAATTCGATTCGATTCTTCTCGATTCGATAGAAACAAATCGAATCGAATTGAATGGAAACAAATCGAATCAAAAATAATCGAAATGAAAAGAATTGAATCGATTTGAAAAGCGTCGAATCAAATCGAATCGAAAAGAATCGAAACAAATGAAATAAAGAAGAATCGTATCGAAAAAAATCGAATCGAATCGAAAAGAATCAAATCTTATCGAATCGAAAAGAATCGAATCGAATTGAATCTAAAAGAATTGAATTGAAAAGAATCGATTTGAATCGTACATAATCGAATCGAAAAGAATTGAATCGAATAGTTTCGTATTGAATCGAATGAAATGAAAAAAATCGAATTGAATTGAAAATAATCGATTTGAAACGAATCGAATCAAATCGGAAATAATCGAATCAAATTGAATCAAAACGAATCGAATCAAAAATAATCGAATCGAATCGAATCAAAATAATCGATTCGAATCAAATCAAAACAAATCAAATTGAAACAAATCGAATTGAAAATAATCGAATTGAATTGAATCAAAAAAATCGAATCAAAAATAATCGAATTGAATCGATTAAAAAAAAATTCGAATCAAAAAGACTAATATCAAAAAGAATCGAATTGAATCGAATCGACAAAAATCGAATTGAATCGCACCGAATCAAAAGAATCGAATCGAATGGAAGTGTAAAGAATCGAATCGAATCGAAAATCGAAGCGAATCGAATTGAACAGAATCGAATAGAATCGTTTTGAAAAGAAAGGAATTCAAATCGAAAAGAGTCGAATAAAAAGATTCGAATCTAATCGAATCGAAACGAAAAAAATCGAATCGAATCAAAATGAAAAAAATCGAATTGAATCAAATTGAATCGCAAAAGATCAAAACGAATCTAATCGAAAAGAATCAAATCGAAATGAATCGAAAAGAATAGAAACAAATCAAATAAAGAAGAATCAAATCATATCGAGAAAAATTGAATCGAATCGAATAGAGTCGAATCGAGATTAAATCGAAGAGAATCGAAAAGAATTGAAACAAAACGATTAGAAACAAATCGAAATGAATTGAATCTAATCGAATAGAAATTAATCAAATCGAATCAAAAAGACTCAAATCGAATCGAGAAGAATCGAATCAAATCGAATAGAAAAGAATTTATCGAATCGAAAAGAATCGAATCGGTAAGAATCGAATTGAAAAGAACTGAATAGAATCGATACAAATCGAAAAGAATTGAAGTGAATCGAATCGAATTGAAAAGAATCGAATCGAATCAAATCCCTAACCCTAACCCCTAACGCCTAACCCCTAACACTAAACCTATCCTAACCCTAACCCTAAACCTAACCCCTAGAACCTAACCCTAACCCTATTCCTAACCCTAACACTAACCCTAAACTTAACCCGTACCCTAACCCTAACCCGTACACTAACCCTAACCCGTACCCTAACCCTGACAGGTAACCTGACACTAAACTGTACCCCAAACCTAAACCGTAGCCTAACCCGTACCCTAACCCAAAGCCCATACCATAACCCGTACACTAAACCGTCCCCAAACCCGTACGATAACCAGTACTCTAACACTAACCTGTACCCTAACCCGTACCCTAACCTGTATCCTAACCCTAACCCTAACACGTACCTAACCATAACCCTAACCCTAACCACTAACCCCAGCCCTAACCCTGACACCTAACCCTAACATTAACCTAACCTGAACCCCTAACCACTAACCCTAACCTAACACTAACCCTAACCCTTAACCCTAACCCTTAACCCTACCCCTAACCCTAACCCTAATCCTAACACAAACCGAAACCCTAACCCTAACCCCTAACCCTAACCTTAACCCCTAACCTTAACCCTAACACTAACCCTAACCCCTAACCCTAACCCTAACCCCTAACCCTAACCATTAACACTAACCCTTAACCCTAACCCTACCCCTAACCCCTAACCCCTAACCTCTAAACCTAACCCTATTCCTAACCCTTAAACCTAACACTTAACCCTAAACCTAACCCTAAACCTAACCCTAACCCTAACCCCTCACCCTAACCCTAACACTAACCTAACACCTAACTCTAAACCTAACCCTAAATCTAACCCATACACTAACCCGTACCCTAACCCTAACACTCACCCGTAACCTAAACCTAACCCTAACCCATTCCCTACCTCTAACCAGTACCCTAAACCTAACCCTAACCCTAACCCATACCCTAACCCTAACCCATATCCGTACCCTAAACCTAACCTGTACCCTAACCCTAAACCATACCCTAACCCTAACCCGTACCCTAACCCTAAACTGTACCCTAACCCGTACACTAACCAGTACCCTAACCCTAACCCTAACCCGTTCCCTAACCCTAACCGTAATCCGTACTCTAACCGTAACCTGTACCCTAAACTAACCCTAACCCTAAACCTAAACCTAACCCTAACCCCTAACCCTAACCCTAACCCTAACCCCTCACCCTAACCCTAACCCTAACCCTAAGACTAACACTAACGTTAACCCGAAACCTAACCCGAAACCTAACAAATACACTAACCCATACCCTAACCCTAACACTCACCCGTAAACTAAACTTAACCCTAACCTGTACCCTAACCCTAACTCATACCCTAACCTAACCCATACCCTAAAACTAACCCTAACCCTAACCCGTACCCTAACCCTAACCCTATCCCATACCCTAACCTTAACCCTAACCCGTACAAAAACCAAACCCTAACCCTAACCCTTACCCTAACCTGTACCCTAACCCTAACCCGTACCTTAACCCTAATCTTAACCGCACCATAACACTAACCTGTACCCTAACCGTAACCCGTACCCTAATCCTAACCCGTACCCTAACCTAAACTGTACCCTAAACCTACCCCGTACCCTAACCCGTATCCTAAACCTAACCCTAACCCCTACCCTAACCATAACCCTAACCCTAACCCCTAAACCCAAACCCTAACCCTAACCCAACCCCCATCCCTAAACCTAACCCTAACCCCTAACCCTAACCCTAACCAACCCCAACCCCAAACCCAATCCCAACCCTAACCTAAACCTTACCCCTAACCCTAACCCTAACCCAAACCTGTAGCCCCTAACCCAACCTTAACCGTAACCCTTAACACTAATCCTAACCCTAACCCTAACCCAAACCCTAAACCTAACTCCTAACCCTACCCATAACCCTAACCCTAGCCCCTAACCCCTAACCCTAACCCCTAAACCGTAACCCCTAAACCTAACCCTAACACTAACCCTTAACCCTAACCCTTAACCCTAATCCTAACCCTAGCCCTAACCCAAAAACTAACCCCTACCCTAACCCAAACCCTAACCCCTAAGCCTAACCTTAACCCTAACCCTTAACCCTACACTTAACCCTAACCCTAACCCAAACCCTAACCCTAACCCAAACCCTAACCGTAACACCAAACCTTAACCCTAACCCTAACACTACCCCTAACCCCTAAACCCTAACCTCTAACCCTAACCCCTAATGCTATCCGTAACCCTTAACCTCAACACTTAACCCTAACCATTACCCTAACCTGTACCTTAACCCTAACCGAACCCTAACCGTAACCCATAGCCTAACCCTAACCCATATCCTAACCCTAAACCATACCCTAACACCAACAGTAACCCGTACACTAACCCTAACCCATATCCTAACCCTAACCCATATCCTAACACTTACACTAATCCCAACCCTAACGCTAACCCGTACACTAACCCTAAATGGTACCCTAACACTAACCCTAACCTGTACCCTAATTCTAAACTTAAAACTAACCCTAACCCGTACCATAACCCTAAACTGTACACTACCCTAACCCTAACCATAACCCGTACCCTCACACTAAAACTACCCCTAAACCTAACCCTAACCCTAACCCTAAACAGTACCTTAACCCTAACCCTAACGTGTACCTTAACCCTAACCCTAAACCTAAACCTAACCCTAAGCCGTATGCTAACCCGAACCCTAACCCAAACCCGTACCCTAACTCTAACACTAACTCTCCTGTACCCTAACCCTAACCTGTACCCTAACCCTAACCCTAATCCATACCCTAACCTGTACCATAACCCTAAACCTAACCCGTACCCTAAACCTAACCCTAACCCGAACCCGAACCCTAACTCCAACCCGTACCCTAACCCTAAACCGTATCCCAACCTGTACCCTAACCCGTACCCTAACCCTTACCCAAACCGTAATCCTATCCCATTCCCTAAACCGAACCCTAACCCTAACCCGTACCCTAACCCTAATCTGTACCCTAAACCTAAGCCTAATATGAACCCTAACCATAACCCTAACACTAACCCTAACCTGTAGCCTAACCCGAACCCTAAACATAACCCGAGCTTTAACCCTAACCCGTACTCTACCCTAACCGTAACCCTAACCTGTAACCTACCCCAACCCTAACCCTAACGCTAAAGAGTACCCTAAACCTAACCCTATCCCATACCCTAACCCTAACCCTAAACCTAACCCTAAACCTAACCTTAACCCATACCCTAAACCTAACCCGTACCCTAACGCTTACCCTAACCCTTATCCATACCCAAACCCAAACTCGAACCCGTACCCTAACCCTAACCTTACCCCAACACTAAACCTAACGAAACCCAATCCATAATCCTAACCCTAACCAAAACCTAATCCTAACCCTAACCCTTACCCTATCCCTAGCCCTAACCCGTAACCTAATGCTAACCCTAACCCTAACCCAAAACAGTACCCTAACTTTAACCCTAACCCATACCCTAACCCTAAAGCTAACCGTAAACCTAAACCAAACCCTATCCTGTACCCTAAACCTAACTCTAACCCTAACCCGTACCTAACCCTAACACTAACCTGTACCCTAATCCGTAGCCTAACCCGAACCCTAACCCGTAACCTAACCCTAACCCTAACACGTAGCCTACCCCTAACACTGAACCTACCCCTAACCCTAACCTGAACCCTAACCCTAACCCTAACCCTAACCCTAAGCTTAAACAGGACCCTAACCCTAACCCTAACCCGTAACCTCACCCAAACTTTACAGCATTGGAAGTCAGGTTGTTCCATGAATAAAGCTCTCCTGCACCTGGAGACACAACCGTTGAAGCCTGCAGCTTGCCCCTTGCATCCCATGAGCTTCTGACAAACATGTCTAGTGAGGATGTTCGTAACGTACAGGCTGTCAGATTGTGGGAGGTACAGCCCATAAGCTCAACTCTGAGAAGCGTGTATGCTTTGCAGGCAGCTGTCTGCTAGCCACTCTTTTATGGGAGTTAGAACCTAGCTACACTTTAATTGAACAAGGCTGTTGGAAATCGCTGTATTGAACTCAGTTACACGTGACTACAAGCTGAAATGTCTACATGCTTTTCACAACCTCTTCCAGCACCTAACATAAGGATGTTAGGACCTATGCCTACAGGCAGTCAGGTTGCGGGAGGGTCCTGCCCTCACCTCAACTCTCACAAGGAAGCACGTCTAGAAGCCAGCTTTCAACTAGCTGCATTCTTCTGGCCCTGAGAACGCAGCAGTATTCTAACTCAGGAGGTTCCAAGAATACCACTCTACTCCACCTGGAGACACCTTCCAGGCCTGCATTATTCCACTTGCGTTTCACAAGCTTCTGATAAACGTCTCTGGTGAACACGTTGGAAGGACATTCTGCAGGCAGTGTGGAACTGTGAGGGACTGTGTGTGAGCCCAACTCTCGGATGTAAGTTGCCGTTGGATGCAGGGTTCAAGTAGCTAGTATGGAACTTAGTATGTAGCACCAGTCTAAGACAGGAACTACTAGGAAGTCGCGGGATTGAGCTTGGAGGCACTACTCTTGTGGGCCTCACCTGGACGAGGTGACTGATTCCCACCTGGGACTCACCTGGACCTGATAACTTTGCTCCACACTTTGGCCTCACCTGACCCTGATGACTCTGGGCCCCCCACCTAGGCCTCAATCTGGACCTGGTGACTGTGGTCCCCACCTGGGACTCACCTGGACTTGGTGACTCTCGTTCCCACATGAACCACACCTGGACCTGGTGACTGTGGTGTCCTTCTAGCCTCACATTTACCTGGTGACTCCGGTCCCCACCAGGGCCTCACCTGGATCTGGTGACTCTGGCCTGCAGGTTGGCCTCACCTGGACCTGGTCAGTGGGGTTGCCACCTGGGCCTCACCCATACCTGGTGACTCAGGTCCCCACGTGGGCCTCACTTGGACCTGGTGAATCTGATCCTTACCTGGTCCTCACCCGGACCTGGGGACTCTGGTCACCACCTGGGCCTCACCTGGACCTGGTGAATCTGGTCCCCATCTGGGCCTCACCCAGCCCTGGTGACTTTGTCCCCCACCTGGACCTGATTGTTGTGGACTCCTTCTTGGCCTCATCTGGAACTGGAGACTCTCATCCTATCTGGGCCTCACCCAGTTCGGGTGACTCTGGTCCTCACCTGGGCATCATTGGGAGCTGGTTACTCTGTTCCACACCTGAGCCTCACCTGGACATGATGACTCTGGAACCACTCTGGGCCTCACCCTGACCTGGAGACTCTGGTCCCCATCTGGATGTCACCTGAACCAGGTGATTCCGGTACCCCTCTAGGCCTCAACCAGTCCTAGTGACTCTGGTCCTCAACTGGGCCTCACCTGGACCTAGTGAATATGCTCCCTACTTGGGCCTCATCTGGACCTGGTGACTCTGGTACCTACCTGGGCATCATCGGGACATGTTTACTCTATTCACCACTGGGACGCACCTGAACCTGGTAACTCTGGTCCTCACTTTGGCCTCTTCTGTACCAGGTGACTCTGGCCCCACCTGGGCCTCACCTGGAACTGGTGACTCTGATCCTCAGCATGGTCTCACCTGACCTGGTGACTGTGGTTCCCACCGGGACCTCATCTGGACCTCATGTCTCTGGTCCCCACCTGGGCCTCACCTGGACCTGTTGTCTCTGGTACCCACCTGGGTAACATCAGGACATGGTTACACTGTTCCCTAACAGGGACCCACCTGGACCTGTTAACTCTGGTCTTCACCTGGGCCACACCTGGACATGATGACACTGGTTCCCACCTGATTCTCACCTGGACCTGGTGAGTCTGATCCCCACCTGGGCCTCACCTGTAACTGGTGACTTTCATTCCCACATGGTCCTCATGTGGACCTGGTGGCTGCAGTGTTTCTAGCTTCTCATGTACTTCTCAAATCCCACTTTGACCTGACATGGACCTGCTGACTCTGGTAGCCACCTGCGCCTCACATCGAACTGTTGACTCTGGTTCTTTCAAGGGACTCCCCTGTACCTGGTGATCCTGCTCCCCACCTGGGCCTCACCTGGACGTGGTGACTGTTGTCACCACCTGGGACTCACCTGGACCTGGTTACTGTGTTCCACAGCTGGGCCTCATGTAGACCTGTTGACCATGGTCCACAGCCGGCTTCACACGGACCTGCTGCCTCTGGTCCCCACCTGGGACTTATTTGTACCTGGTAACTCTGGTCCTCACCTGAGCCTCATCTGGCCCTGGTGACTCTGGTCCCCACCTGGGCTTCACCTGGATCTGGTGACTCTGGTCACCACCTGGACCTCTCCTGGACCTGGTGACTCTCTTTCCAACATGGACCTCACCCAGACCTGTAACTCTTGTCCCCACTTTGACCTAACTCAGACCTGGTGAATCTTGTCCCCACCTAGGCCTCACCCAGACCTGGTGACTCTTGTCCCCAGCTATGCCTCAATTCGACCTGATGAATCTGGTCCTCACGTGGGCCTCACATGGACCTGGGACTCAGCTGGATATAGTTGCTCTGGTTCCCACATGGGGCTCAGCTGATACTGGTGCCTGTGGTCTCCTTCTATGCCTCACCAGGACCTGGTGATTCTGATCCCCATCTTGGCCTTGCATGGTCCTAGTGACTCTGGTCCTCACCTAGGCATCATTGGGACCTGGATACTCTATTCCACACCTGGCCTCACGTTGACTGGAGACCTCTGGTCCCACTCTGGGCCTCAAACTAAACTGGTTACTCTGGTTCCCCCTCTGGGCCTCACCCTTACCTGGTGACTCTGGTCCCCCCCTGAGCTTCACTTGGACCTGGTGAATCTGGTCCTTAGCTGGTCCTCACCTGGACCTGGTGACTCTGGTCACCACCTGGGTCTCACCTGGACTTGGTGAATCTTCTTGCCTCCTGGGCCTCACCTGGACCTTGTGACTGTGGTCCCACCTGGACCTCACCTTGATCTGGTGGCTCTGGTTCCCATATGGGGTTCACCTGAACCTGGTTCCTGTGGTCTCCTGGCCTCACCTGGAACAAAACGACTCTGATCCACATTTGGGCCTCACGGGGACCTGGTGACTCTGGTCCTTACCTGGGCATCATTGGGACCTGGTTACTCTCTTCTATACCTGGGCCTCACCTGGACCTGGTGACTCTGGTCACCCTCTGGATCTCACCCTGACCTGGTGACTGTGCTCCCACCTGGGCCTCACCTGGATGAGGTGACTGGTTCCCACAGGGAAGTCACCTGGACCTGGTGAATCTGGTCCTCACATGGGCATCATAGGACCTGGTTACTCAGTTCCACATCAGGGCCTCACCTGGACCCAGTGACTTCGTCCACCTCGGAGGCTCACCCTGACGTGGTTACTCTGGTTTTCACCTGGATATCACCTGGACCGGGTGACTCTGGTCACCCTCTGGGCCTCACCCGTAGATGGGGACTCTGGTCCTCAAGTGGGCCTCAACAGGACCTGGTGAATCTACTCCTCACTTAGGCTTTGTCTGGACCTTGTGACTGTGGTCCCACCTGGGCATCAATGGGACATGGGTACTCTGTTCCCCACCTGGGACTCACCGAGACCTGTTAACGTTCCCCCACACTTTGGCCTCACCTGGCCCTGATGACTCTGGGCCCCCCACCTAGGCCTCAGTCTTGACCTGGTGACTGTGGACCCCACTTGGGTCTCACGTGGACCTGGTGACTCTCGTTCCCACATGAACCACACCTGGGCCTGGTGACTCTGGTGTCCTTCTAGCCTCACATTTACCTGATGACTCTGCTCCCTACCAGGGCCTCACCTGGATCTGGTGATGCTGGCCGGCAGGTTGGTCTTACCTGGACCTGGTGAGTCGGGTTGCCACCTGGGCCTCACCCATACCTGGTGACTCAGGTCCCCAAGTGGGCCTCACTTGGACCTGGTGAATCTGGTCCCCATCTGGGCCTCACCCAGTCCTGGTGACTTTGTTCCCCACCTGGACCTGATTGCTGTGGACTCCTTCTTGTCCTCACCTGGAACTGGTGACTCTTTGATTCAATTCATTTGGATTCGATTCCTTTCAATTTAATTTGATTTGGTTCATTTCGATTCTTTTCAATTCGATTCGATTCGATTCTTTTCGATTCGATTGGAATCTATTCGATTCAAATCTTTTCAATTCTATTCTTTTCGTTTTAATTCTATTCGATTCGATTCGATTATTTTCGCCTCGATTCGATAGTTTTCTATTCGTTTCTTTTCTTTTCGATTCATTTTGTTTCGAATTCCTTTCTTTTTGAATCGATTCGAGTCGATTATATTCTTTTCGATTCGATTCGAATCGGTTCGATTCAATTCGATTCGATTCAATTCACTTCCATTCAATTTGATTTGATTTGGTTCGATTCGATTCGATTCGATTCGATACTTTTCACTTCCATTCGATTCGATTCTTTTGATTTGATGCGATTCGATTATTTTCATTTCGATTGATTATTTTCGACTCGATTTTTTTCGATTCAATTCGATTCGATTCTTTTTGATTTGATTTGATTCGATTCTTTTCGATTGCTTTCAATTCGATTCGATTTGATTCTTTTCGATTGAATCATTTCGATTCTTTTCGATTAGATTCGATTCGAATATTTTCGATTTGATATTTTTCTATTGGATTTGATTCTTTTGGATTCTATTGGATTTGATTCTTTTGGATTCTATTCTTTTCGATTAAATTCAATTAGACTCAATTCTTTTCGATTCGATTCAATTAAATTAGGTTCTTTTCGAATCTTTTCGAATTGATTTGATTCGATTCGATTCTTTTCATTTCGATTCGATTCTTTTCAATTTGATTGGATTCAAATCGGTTAGATTTTTTTCTATTTGATTTGATTCGATACGATTTGATTCTTTTCAATTCGATTCGATTCTTTTCGATTCGATTTGATTAGATTATTTTCGTTTCGATTCGATAGTTTTTGATTCGTTTCTTTTCGATTCGATTCTTTTCGATTCGAGTTCCTTTCTTTTCGAATCGATTCGATTCTTTTCGATTTTGATTTGATTCGAATCGATTCTTTCGCTTCCATTCGATTCGATTTTTTTGATTCGCTGTGATTTGATTCGATTTTTTCGATTCAATTTGATTCTTTTCGATTCGATTCGTTTGGAATCTATTCGATTCAATTCTTTTCGTTTCGATACTTTTCGAATAGATTCGATTCGATTCGATTCCTTCGATAATTTTCGTTTCGATTCAATAGTTTTTGATTCGTTTCTTTTTGATAGTTTTTGTTTCGAATTCCTTTCTTTTCGAATCGATTCGATTCGATTCTCTTCTTTTCTATTCGATTCGATTCGGTTCGATTCGATTCAATTCGATTCGGTTCGATTCCATTCAATTCGATACTTTTCACTTCCATTCGATTCGATTCTATTGATTTGATGCGATTCGATTCTTTTGGATTCGATTCTTTTCAATTCGATTTTTTTGGATTTGATTCGATTCGATTCTTTTCGATTTGATTTGATTCGATTCTTTTCGATTCTTTTCAATTCGATTCGATTCTTTTCGATTGAATTCATTTCAATTCTTTTCGATTCTTTTCGATTCGATTCAATTCGATTCTTTTCGATTCGATTCGTTCGATTTGATTTGATGTTTTTCGATTGGATTTGATTCTTTTTGATTCTACACTTTTCGATTAGGTTCAATTAGACTCAATTCTTTTCAATTCAATTAAATTAGGTTCTTTTCTATTCTTTTCGAATCGATTTGATTCGATTCGATTCTTTTCGATTGGATTCGATTCAAATCGATTAGATTCTTTTCTATTTGATTTGATTCCATACGATTCGATTCTTTTCAATTCGATTTGATTTTTTCGATTCGATTCGATTTGATTTTTCGATTTGATTAGATTATTTTCGTTTCGATTCGATAGTTTTTGATTCGTTTCTTTTCGATTCGAATTCCTTTCTTTTCGAATCGATTCGAGTCGATTTCATTCTTTTCAATTTGATTTGATTCTATTCTATTCTTTTCATTTCCATTCAATTCGATTTTTTTGATTCGCTGTGATTTGATTCGATTTTTTTATTCGATTCGATTCGATTCTTTTCGATTGAATCTTTTCAATTCAATTCGATTCAATTCTTTTTGATTTGATTATATTCTATTCTTTTGAATTCGATTTTTTCGATTCCATTCTTTTCGACTCAATTCGGTCAAATCAATTAGATTCTTTTCTAGTTGATTTGATTCGATTCGATTCTTTTCGATTCGATTCAATTTGATTCTTCTCAATTCGATTAGAATCGATTGATTCTATTTGATTCGTTTCAGTTAGAATATATTCGACCGATTTGTTTCGATTCTTTTCATTTTGGTTCGATTCTTTTTGATTCGATTCCTTTCAAATTGATTCGATTCTTTTCATTCAATTCAATTAGATTATTTTCGATCCGATTCAATTCAATTCTTTTCGTTTCAATTTGATTCTTTTCGATTCGATTCTTTTCGATTCGATTCTATTCGATTCGATGCATTTCATTTCGATTTGATTCTTTTCGATTCAATTCAATTAGATTGTTTTCGATTCGATTAGATTCTTTTCGATTGTATTTGATTTGAATCTTTTCGATTTGATTCGAATTGCTTCGATTCTTTTCGATTCGATTCATTTGATTCTTTTCATTTAGATTTGATTCTTTTTGATTCGAATCGATTCGATTCTTTTTGGTATGATCCTATTCTTTTCGATTCGATTCTATTCTTTTAGTTTGATTCGATTCTTTTCTATTTGATTCGATTCTTTTTGATTCGATTTGATTCGATTCTTTTGGATTAGTTTCGATTTGATTCTTTTCGAATCGATTCGATATGATTCTTTTCAATTCGAATCGATTCGATTCTTTTATATTCTATGCAATTCGATTCTTCTTTACTCGATTCGATACGATTAGATTCTTTTCGATTTGATTCGATACAATTAGATTATTTTCTATTCGATTCAATTCGATACTTTTCGATTCGATTCGATTCTTTACTATTTGATTCGATTCAATTCTTTTCGATTCGATTCGATTTTTTCCGATTCGATCAGATTCTTCTCGATTTGATTTGATTCTTTTTGATTGGATGCGACTCTATTCTATTCAATTCTTTTCGATTCTTTTCTATTCGATCCTTTTTGATTCGATTCGATTTTATTTTTTTCGATTCATTTCGTTTTGATTGTTTTTGATTTGATACAATTCTTTCTGATTCGATTAGATTCTTTTTGATTCGATTCGATTCTTTTCGATTCAATTCGATTCGATTCAATTCTTTTCCATTCGATTCGAATCCATTCTTTTCGTTTCCAGTCGATTCTTTTCTATTTGACTCTTTTCGATTCAATTTGATTCTTTTTGATTCTTTTCAATTCGATTCAATTCGATTCTTTTCAATTTGATTTGATTTGATTCTTTCATTTCGATTCGATTCTTTTCTATTCGATTCTTTTCGATTCGATTCATTTTGATTCCTTTCGATTCGATTCGTTCCGATTCTTTTCTATTCTATTCGATTCGTTCTTTTCGATTTGATTTGATTCGATTCTTTTCTATTCTATTTGATTTGATTCGATACGATTTGATTCTTTTCGATTCGATTCAATTCAATTATTTTCTATTCGATTTCATTCGATTCGATTCTTCTCGATTCGTTTCGATTCGATTCTTTTTGATTAGAATATTTTCGATTCGATTCAATTCGCTTGTTTTCATTTCAGATAGATTCTTTTCAATTCAATTCGATTCGACTTGATTCGATTCTTTTCGTTTCAATTTGATTCGTTTTGATTCGATTCTTTTCGATCAATTCGATTCGATTCTTTTCGATTCCATTCGATTCGATTCTTTTCGAGTTGATTCGATTCTTTTCCTTTCGATTCTATTCTTTTCTATTCGATTCTTTTCAATTCTATTCGATTAGATTGTTTTCGATTCGATTCGATTCTTTTCTCTCCAATTTGATTCTTTTCATTTGATTCAATTCGATTCGATTCAATTCGATTCTTCTCGATTCGATTCGTTTCGGTTTGATTCAATTTGTTTCGATTTTATTCTTTTTGATTTGATTCGATTATTTTCGTTTCGCTACTTTTTGTTTGGATTCAATTCTTTTCATTTTGATTCGATTCATTTATATTCGATTCTTTTTGATAGGATTCGATTCGATTATTCTTGATTCAATTCGATTCTTTTCCTTTCAATCTGTTCGATTCATTTAGATTATTTTCTATTTGATACATTTCGAATCAATTCGATTCGATTCGATTCTTTTCGATTCCATTGAATTTGATTAGATTCTTTTCGATTCGATTCGTTTCTTTTTGATTTGATTCCAATCGATTCTATTCTTTTCGATTCTATTCGATTCGATTGTTTTGGATTCGATCGATTCGATTCTTTTCGATTCGATTTCTTTTCGATTCGATTCAATACGATTCTTTTCATTTCGATTCGAATAGATTCTCTTCAATTCGATTCATTTCGATTCTTTTCGATTCTATTCGATTGTTTTCGATTTTTTTCGATTCGATTCAATTCGATTCTTTTCAATTTGATTCGATTCTTTTCGATTCTATTTGATTGGATTCTTTTCGATTCGATTTGATTCTTTCGATTTGATTCGATTCGATTCTTTTTGATTCAATTCGATTCAATTCTTTTCAATTTGATTCATTCAATTCGATTTTTTTCGATTCGATTAAATTTGACTTTTTTCGTTAGAATTCGATTTTTTTGATTCGATGCTTTTCTATTCAATTCTACTCGATTCTTTTTGATTCAATTCGATTCTCGTCGATTCGTTTCAATTCTTTTCGTTTTGATTTGATTCTTTTTGATTCGATTCGATCCTTTTCAATTCAATTCAATTCCTTTCTTTCCTATTTTATTCAATTTGATTCCTCTCGATTTGATTCAATATGATTCGATTCTTTTCGATTCAATTCAATTCGATTCTTTTTGAATCGATTCGATTCTTTTCGATTCGATATGATTTGATTCTTTTCAATTCGATTTGATTCGATTCTTTTCGATTTGATTGTTTTTGATTAGATTCGATTAGAATTTATTCGACTGATTCGATCGATTCTTTTCGTTTCTTTTCTATTCGATTCGATTCTTTTCATTCAATTCGATTTGATTAATTCGATTCTTTTCATTTCAAATCGATTCGATTTGATTCAATTCTTTTCAATTCGATTCAATTTGATTCTTTTCGTTTCAATTCGATATGATTTTTTCATTTTGATTCGAATCGATTCTCTTCGATTCGATTCGTTTTGATTCTTTTCGATTCTATTCGATTCTTTTTCGATTCGATTCAATTCTATTCTTTTCTCTTCGATTCAATTCGATTCTTTTCTATTCTATTTTATTTGATTCTTTTCAATTCGATTTGATTCAATTTGATTCATTTCGATCGATTCTATTCGATTCGTTTCGATTCGATTCTTTTCAATTCATTTTGTATTGATTCTTTTCGATTTTATTCGATTAGAATCGATTCTTTTGTTTCGATTCGATTCTTTTCGATTCGATTTTTTTCGTTACATTCGATTTCATTCTTTTCGTTTCAATTCGATTCTTTTCGAATCGATTCTTTTCGCTTCGATTCAATTCGTTTCTTCTGATTTGATTCATTTCAATTCTTTTCGATTCTATTTGATTTGATTCTTTTCAATTAAATTCGAATCGATTCGATTCAATTTGATTCTTTTCGTTTAGATTCGATTCTTTTCAATTCGATTATTTTCTATTTGATTCAATTCAATTAAAGTTGTTAGATTCGATTCGATTCGATTGTTTTCATTTAAATTCAATTCTTTCGATTCGATTCTTTTCAATTCCATTCTATTCAAATCGATTCTTTTCTATTCATTCAATTCGATTATTTTCGATTTGATTCTTTACGATTTTTTTCAATTCGATTCAATTCGATTCTTTTTTTTATGATAGGCGCAGAGAGAGAGAGAGGCAGAGACACAGGCAGAGGGAGAAGCAGGCTCCATGCACCGGGAGCCTGAAATGGGATTTGATCCTGGGTCTCCAGGATCGCGCCCTGGGCCAAAGGCAGGCGCTAAACTGCTGTGCCACCCAGGGATCCCTCAATTCGATTCCTTTTTATTCGAATCTATTCGATTCTTTTTGATTCGATTTGATTCTATTCGATTTTTTTCGATTTGATTCGATTAGTTCCTTTTCGATTCAATTCGATTCGATTCTTTTTGATTCAATTCAATTCATTTCTTTTTGATTCATTTCGATTCTTTTGGATTCGATTCTTTTGGATTCGATTCTTTTCGATTCGCTTCTTTTTGATTCGAATCGAGTAGATTCTTTTCATTTCGATTTTATTCATTTCGATTCGATTCTTTTCGATTCAAATGTTTTCGAATCAATTCGATTTTTTTTATTCGATTCGATTCTTTTCGTGTCTATTTGATTCTTTTCGATTCGATTCTTTTCTATTTGAATCGATTCGATTCTTTTCATTTCGATTCGATTTGATTCAATTCGATTCTTTTCGATCAATTCAATTTGATTGTTTTCGATTTGATTCGATTCGATTCTTTTCTATTCTATTCAATTCGATTATTTTCCATTCGGTGATACAATTGGATTCTTTTCGATTCGATTCGATACGATTCGATACTTTTTTATTAGATACAATTCGATTCTTTTCGATTCGATTCGATTCTTTTCGATTCGAGTCGACTCGATTTCATTCTTTTTGAGTCGATTCGATTAGAATTTAATCGACTGATTCAATTTGATTCTTTTTGGTTCGATTCTTTTCTATTCGATTTTTTTCTATTCAATACGATTCTTTCAATTCGATTCGATTCGATTCGATTCTTTTCGTTTCAAATCAATTCGTTTCAATTTGATTCTTTTCGATTCGAATTGATTCGATTTTTTTAATTCGATTCGAGTCTTTTCTATTCGATTCTATTCTTTTCATTTCAGTTCGATTCTTTTCGATTCGATTCGATTCTTTTCAATTCGATTTGATTCTTTTCCATTTGGTCTGATTTGTTTCATTTCAATTCTTTTCGATTCAATTCGATTCTTTTCGATTCCATTAAATTTGATTCGATTCTTTTCGATTCGATTAGATTCTTTTCGATTTGATTCCATTCAGTTCGATTCTTTTCGATTCGATTGGATTCTTTTCGATTTGATTCAATTCTTTCGATTCAATTTGATTGGATTCTTTTCGATTCGATTCAATACGATTCTTTTCATTTCGATTCTAATCGATTCTCTTCGATTCAATTCGTTTCGATTCTTTTCGATTCTATTCGATTCTATTCGATTTTTTTGGTTCTATTCTATTCAATTCATTTTGAATCATTTCAATTTGATTCCTTTCGAGTCGTTTCTATTAGATTCTTTTCGATTTGATTCAATTCGATTCGAGTCTTTTCGAATCGATTCAATTCAATACGATTCTTTTAGATTCGATTTGATTCGATGGTTTTCATTTCGATTCGACTTTTTTGAATCGATTCTTTTCTATTCGATTCTTTTCAATTCGATTGATTCTATTCTTTTCAATTCTATGCTATTCAAAGCGATTCTTTTGTATTTGATTCGATTCGATTGTTTTCTTTTTGATTCGGTTCGATTCGTTTCTTTTCGATTCGATTCTTTTCGATTCAATTCAATTCTATTAGATTCGATTCTTTTCAATTCGATTCTTTAAGATTCTTTTCAATTCGATTCGATTCGGTTCTTTTTGATTCGAATCTATTCTATTCTTTTTGATTTAAATCTTTTCGATTCTTTTGATTCGATTCAATTCGAATCTTTTTATTTCAAATCCATTCGTTTCGATTGGATTCTTTTCGATTCGATTCTTTTCGATTCGATTGTCTTCGATTCAATTCGAATAGATTCTTTTCGATTTGATTCCAATCGATTCTTTTCGATTTGATTCGATTCGACTTTTTTGTTTCAATTTGATTCTTTTCGATTCGATTCTTTTTGATTCGATTTGATTTGAGTCTTTTCGATTTGATTCGATTCTATTCTTTTCGATTGATTCGATTCTTTTTTCTCGTTTTGATTCGATTCTTTTCGATTCGATTCTTTTTTATTTGAATCTATTCTATTCTTTTCTATTCTATTTGAAACGATTCATTTTGATTCGATTTGATTCTTATCAAATTGATTCAATTCGATTCTTTTCGATTGGATTCGATTTTATTCGATACGATTTTATTCGATTCTTTTCGATTGGTTTCGATTCGATTCTTTTCGATTCGATTCAATTTGATTATTTTCATTTAGATTCGATTCTTATCGATTCGATTTTTTATTCATGTCAATTCAAATCGATTTTTTTCATTTAGATTCGATTTGATTCGATTCTTTTTTATTCGATTCGATTCTTTTCATTTAGATCCGATTCTTTTCAATTCGATTCTTTTCGATTCGATTCGATTGTTTTCGTTTGAACTCGATTCTTTTCGATTCAATGCATTTCAATTCGATTCAACTCGATTCTTATTGTTTCGATTCGATTCTCTTGGATTCGTTTCGATTCTTTTCATTTCAATTCGATTCTTTTTGATTCTATTCAATTCTTTTTGATTCAAATCGATTCCTTTCTTTTCTATTTTATTCTATTCGATTCTTTTCGATTCGATTCCATATGATTTGATTTTTTCCGATTCAATTCCATAAGATTCAATTCTTTTCGATTCGATACGATTCGATGCTTTTAGATTCGATTCGATTGTTTTCGATTTGAATGTTTTTGATTTGATTCGATTAGAATTTGTTCGACTGATTCGATCGATTCTTTTCATTTCTGTTAGATTCTTTTCTATTCGATACTTTTCAATTTGATTAGATTCTTTTCATTCAATTCTATTCGATTCATTCGATTCTTTTCGTTTCAAATCGACTCGAATTAATTCGATTCGATTTTTTTCGATTCGATTCTTTTCGATTCGATTCGATTCTTTTCATTTCGATTAGAATCTTTTCGAATTGATACGATTCGATTCTTTTCGTTTTGGTTCGATTCGATTCTTTTCGATTCGATTCTTTTCCATTCGATCTGATTGGATTTGTTTCGTTTCTCTTCGATTTGACTCTTTTTTATTCAATTCGATTAGATTCGATTCTTTTCGATTCCATTAAATTTGATTCGATTCTTTTCAATTCGATTTGACTCTGTTCGATTCAATTCCATTCAAGTCGATTCTTATCTATTTGATTCAATTCGATTGTTTTCGATTCGATTTGATTCAATTCTTTTCAATTCGATTCGATTTGATGCTTTTTGTTTTGTTTCGATACTTTTTCATTTCGATTAGAATCGATTCTATTTGATTCGATTCATTTCGATTCTATTCGATTCTATTCGATTTTTTCGATTCAATTCAATTAGATTCTTTTCCATTCGATTTGATTCGATTGTTTTCGTTTCGATTCGATTCATTTCAATTCTATTTGATTCGATTCGATTCTTTTCGATTCGATACTTTTCTATTTGATTCGTTACGATTCTTTTCAATTCGATGCTTTTTTATTCGAATCATTCGATTCTTTTTGATTCGATTTGATTCTATTCGATTTTTTTCTATTAGATTTGATTTGTTTCTTTTCGATTCGATTCGATTCTTTTGGATTTGATTCTTTTCGATTCGGTTCGATTCGATTCGATTCTTTGTTTCGATTCGATTCTTTCAATTCGATTCTTTTCGATTCGAATTGATTAGATTCTTTTCATTTCGATTCGATTCATTTCGATTCGATTCTTATCGATTTTTTCGGTTCGATTCGATTCTTTTCATGTCGATTCAATTCTTTTCGATGATTCTTTTCGATTCGAATCGATTCGAATCTTTTCATTTCGATTCGATTCATTTCAATTCGATTCTTTTTGATTGGATTCAATTCAATTCTTTTCGAGTCGATTCCATTCGATTCTTTTCTATTCTATTCAATTTGATTCTTTTGCATTCGATTCGATACGATTGGATTCTTTTCGAGTCGATTCTAATCTTTTCGATTTGATTCGATTCTTTTCCATTGGATCTGAGTTGATTCGTTTAGATTATTTTTGATTCGATTCTTTTGGATTCAATATGGTTCGATTCGATTCTTTTCGATTCCATTAAATTTGATTCGGTTCTTTTCATTTCTATTAGATTCTTTTCTATTCGATTCCATTCAATTCGATTCTTTTCGATTCGATTTAATTGTTTTCAATTCGATTCAATTCTTTCGATTCGATTCGATTTGATTATTTTCGATTCTATTCGATACGATTCTTTTCATTTCGACTCGAATCGATTCTCTTCATTTGATTCGTTTAGATTCTTTTCGATCCTATTCGATTTTTTTCGATTCGATTCTATTCGATTTTTTCGATCGATTTGATTCGATTCTTTTCGATTCGTTTCAATTCTATTCTTTCTGATTCGTTTCTATTCGATTCGATTCTTTTGTTTCGATTTGATTCGATTCGATTCTTTTCGATTCGATTCTTTTCGATTCGATTCGATTCAATACAATTCTTTTAGATTCGATTCGATTCGATTGTTTTTGTTTCAATTTGATTTTTTTCGATTCGATTCTTTTCAATTCGATCGATTCGATTCTTTTCAATTCTATGCTATTCGAATCAATTCTTTTCTATTCGATTCGATTCTTTTCAATTCGATTCGTTATGATTCTCTTCAATTCGATTTGATTCTTTTCGATTCAAATCTATTCGATTCTTTTTGATTCGATTTGATTCGAATTGGATCTTTCAATTTGATATGATTCTTTTCCATTCGATCTGATTCGATTCGTTTTGATTCTTTTTGATTCGATTCTTTTCGATTCGATTCTTTATGATTCTTTTCAATTGGATTCGATTCGATTCTTTTTGATTCGAATCTATTCGATTACTTTGATTCAAATCTGTTCAATTCTTTTGATTCGATTCGATTGTTTGCTATTCGATTCGATTCTTTTCGATTCAATTCGATTCGATTGATTTCTAGTCAATTAGATTCGATTCTTTTCGATTCGATTCCTTTCAATTCGATTCTTTTCGATTCGTTGTTTTGTTTCGATTCGATTCCTTTCGATTTGATTCGATATGATTCTTTTCATTTCGACTCAAATCGATTCTCTTCAATTCGATTCGATTCTATTCTTTTCGATTCGATTCAATTCTTTTCCATTCGATCTGATTCGATTCATTTCAATTCTTTTCAGTTCGATTCGATTCTTTTCGATTCAATTCGATTCGATTCTTTTCGATTCCATTCGATTCTTTTCGGTTCGATTCAATTCTTTTCATTTTATTCGATTCTTTTCAATTCCATTCGTCTCAATTGATTCGACTCGATTCAATTGTTTTCGATTCGATTCGATTCTTTACTATTCTATACAATTAGATTCTTTTCGATTCGACTTAATACGATTAGACCCTTTCGATTCGATTCGATATGATTCCATTTTTTTCGATTCGATTCAATTCGATTCTTTTTTATTTGATTCGATTCTTTTTGTTTCGGTTCGATTCTTATCGATTAAATTCTTTTTGAATCGATTCGATTCTTTTCCTTCATTTCAATTCGATTCGATTCTTTTCATTTCAAATCGATTCGTTTTAATTCGATTCTTTTCGATTCAATTAGATTCGATGGTCTTCGATTCAATTCGATTCTTTTCGATTCAATTCCAATCGATTCTTTTCAATTTGATATGATTCGATTCTTTTTGTTTCGATTCGATTCTTTTCGATTCGATTGGATTTGAGTCTTTTCGATTTGATTCGATTGTATTCTTTTCGATCAATTCGATTCGCTGTTTTTATTTCGATTCGATTCTTTTCGATTCGATTTGATTCTTTTCGATTCTATTCTATTCTTTTCTATTCCATTCGAATCGATTCGTTTTGATTCAATTCGATTCTTTTCGATTCGATTCAACTAGATTCTTTTCGATTGGATTCAATTTTTTTCGATTCGAATCAATTTGATTCTTTTCAATTGGATTCCATTCGATTCTTTTCGATTTGATTCAATTCGATTCTTTTCAATTCTATTCATTTCGATTATTTTCGTTTAGATTAGATTCTTTTCGATTTGATTTTTTTCGATTCAAGTCAATTCAGTTCGATTATTTTGGTTAGGATCAATTCGATTCGATTCTTTTTGATTTGATTTGATTCTATTCGATTTCTTTCGATTCTATTCTATTATTTTCGATTCGATTCCATTCAATTCGATTCTTTTCGATTCGATTCGATTGTTTTAGATTTGATTCAATTCTTTCGATTCTATTTGATTTGATTCTTTTCAATTCGATTTGATACGATTCTTTTTATTTTGATTCGAATCGATTCTCTTCGGTTCGATTCGTTTTGATTCTTTTCGATTCTATTCAATTCTATTCGATTTTTTTCGATTTGATTCGATTCAATTCTTTTAGATTCTATTTGATTTGTTTCTTTTCAATTCGTTTTGATTCGATTTTTTTTATTCATGTCGACTCGATCCGATTCTTTTGTTTCGATTCGATTCTTTTCAATTCGAATCTTTCATTACATGGAATTCGATTCTTTTTGTTTCAATTCGATTCTTTTCGATTTGATTATGATTTTTTTCAATTCGATTCAATTCGATTCTTTTTTTTATGATAGTCACATAGAGAGAGAGAGAGAGGCAGAGACACAGGCAGAGGGAGAAGCAGGCTCCATGCACCGGGAGCTTGATGTGGGATTCGATCCCGGGTCTCCAGGATCGCGCCCTGGGCCAAAGGCAGGCGATAAACCGCTGCGCCACCCAGGGATCCCTCGATTCGATTCTTTTTTATTCGAATCTATTCGATTCTTTTTGATTCGATTTGATTCTATTCGATTTTTTTCGATATGATTCGATTAGTTCCTTTTCGATTCAATTCGATTCGATTCTTTTTGATTCAATTCAATTCATTTCTTTTTGATTCGATTCGATTCTTTTGGATTCGATTCTTTTGGATTCGATTCGATTCTTTTCGATTCGATTCTTTTTGATTCGAATCGAGTAGATTCTTTTCATTTTGATTCGATTCATTTCAATTCGATTCTTTTCGATTCGAATGTTTTCGAATCAATTCGATTCTTTTTGATTCGATTCGATTCTTTTCGTGTCGATTCGATTCTTTTCGATTCGATTCTTTTCTATTTGAATCGATTCGGTTCTTTTCATTTCGATTCGATTTGATTCAATTCGATTCTTTTCGATCAATTCAATTTGATTGTTTTCGATTTGATTCGATTCGATTCTTTTCTATTCTATTGAATTCAATTATTTTCCATTCGATGATACAATTGGATTCTTTTCGATTCGATTCGATACGATTCGATTCTTTTTGATTAGATACAATTCGATTCTTTTAGATTTGATTCGATTCTTTTCGATTCGATTTGACTCGATTTCATTCTTTTTGATTCGATTAGATTAGAATTTAATCGACTGATTCAATTTGATTCTTTTCTTTTCGGTACGATTGTTTTCTTTTCTTTTTCTTAAAACTTTTTTACTTATTTATTTATGATAGGCACACAGTGAGAGAGAGAGAGAGAGAGAGAGAGGCAGAGGGAGAAGCAGGCTCCATGCACCGGGAGCCCGATGTGGAACTCGATCCCGGATATCCAGGATCGCGCCCTGGGCCAAAGGCAGGCGCCAAACCGCTGCACCACCCAGGGATCCCCTCGGTTCGATTGTTTTCTATTCGATTTTTTTCTATTCAATTCGATTCTTTCAATTCAATTCAATTCAATTCGATTCGATTCTTTTCATTTCAATTCGATTCTTTTCGATTCGATTCTTTTTGATTCGATTCATTTCGATTCGATTCGATTCTTTTCAATTCGATTTGATTCTTTTCCATTTGATCTGATTTGTTTCATTTCGATTCTTTTCGATTCAATTCGATTCTTTTCGATTCCATTAGATTTGATTCGATTCTTTTCGATTCAATTACATTCTTTTCGATTTGATTCCATTCAGTTCGATTCTTTTCGATTCGATTGGATTCTTTTCGATTTGATTCAATTCTTTCGATTCGATTTGATTTGATTCTTTTCAATTCGATTCAATACGATTCTTTTCATTTCGATTCTAATCGATTCTCTTCGATTCAATTCGTTTCGATTCTTTTCGATTCTATTCGATTTTTTTCGATTCTATTCTATTCATTTTGAATCATTTCGATGTGATTCTTTTCAAGTCGTTTCTATTAGATTCTTTTCGATTTGATTCAATTCGATTCGAGTCTTTTCGATTCGAGTCTTTTCGACTCGATTCAATTCAATACGATTCTTTTCGATTCGATTCGATTCGATTGCTTTCGTTTCGATTCGACTTTTTTTGATTCGATTCTTTTCGATTCGAGTCGATTGTTTTATTATTTTTTATTTTTTTTATTTATGATAGTCACAGAGAGAGAGAGGCAAAGACAGTCAGAGGGAGAAGCAGGCTCCATGCTTCGGGAGCCCGATGTGGGATTCGATCCCGGGTCTCCAGGATCGTGCCCTGGGCCAAAGGCAGGTGCCAAATAGCTGCGCTACCCAGGGATCCCTGATTCGATTGTTTTAGATTTGATTCAATTCTTTCGATTCTATTTGATTTGATTCTTTTCGATTCAATTTGATACGATTCTTTTTATTTTGATTCGAATCGATTCTCTTCGGTTCGATTCGTTTTGATTCTTTTCGATTCTATTCAATTCTATTCGATTTTTCGATTTGATTCTTTTTGATTCGATTTGATTAGATTTTGATTCGATTCGATACGATTCTTTTCATTTTGATTCGATTCTTATCGATTTGATTCGTTTCAATTCTTTTCAATTCTATTCGATTGTTTTCGTTAAGAATCGAATCGAAATAAAAGAATGGAATCGAATTGAAAAGAATAGAATAGAATCGATTCGAATTGAAAAGAATCGAATCGAAGAAAATCGAATAGACTCGAATCGAATCAAAAAGAATCGAATCGAATCGAATCAAGAAGAATAAAATCGATTCGAATTGAAAGTGTTAAATTGAATCGAAAAGAATCTAATCAAATCGAATCGAATCAAAAAGAATCGAATCGAATCGAAAGAATTGAAAAGAATCAAATTGAATAGAATCGAAAAGAATCGAATCGAATCGAAAAGAATCAAACAGAAATGAATCGAATCAAAACGAAAAGAATCGAATTGAATCGAATCGAAAAGAATTGAATTGAATCAAATCAAATGGAAAAGAATTGTATCAAAAGAATTGAATATAAACAAAAATAATCTAATTGAATCGAATCGAAAAGAATCGAATCGAACTGAAAAGAATCGAATCGAATCGATACGAATCGAATTGAATCGAATCAGAAAAAATTGAATAGAATCGAATAGAATGGAAAAGAATCCAATCGCATCAAATCGATAAGAATCGATCTGAATCAAAGTGAAAAGAATCGTATCGAATCGAATCGAAAAGAATCGAATCGAATTGAAAAGAATCGAATTGATTCGAAACGAAAACAATCGAATAGAATTGAAAAGAATTGAAACGAATCAAATCGATAAGAATCGAATCGAATCAAAATGAAAAGAATCGTATCGAATCTAATCGAAAAGAATCGAATCGAAACGAAAAGAATCAAATCGAATGGAATCGAAGTGAATTGAAAAGAATCGAAAAGAATAGAATTGAAATGAAAAGAATCGAATCGAATCGAATAGAAAAGAATCAAATCAAATCGAATAGCAAAGAATCGAATTGAATCATATTGAAAAGAATCTATTTGTATCGAATCGAATCGAAAAGAATTGAATCAAATCACATCGGAACGAAAAGAATTGTATCAAAAAGAATCGAATCTAAACAAAAATATTCGAAATGAATCGAATCGAAAAGAATAGAATTGAAACAAAAAGAATCTAATCGAATCGATAAGAATTGAATCAAAAAATCAAATAGAATCGAATAGAATGGAAAAGAATCGAATCGCATCGAATCAAAATGAAAACAATCGTATCGAATCGAATCGAAAAGAATCGAATTGAAAAGAATCGAATCTAAACGAAAAGAATCTAATTGAATCGAATCGAAAAAAATGAATAGAATCGAAAAGACTCCAAACGAATCGAAAAGAATCGATTCGAATCGAAAGGAAAAGAATCAGATCGGATCGGATCGAAGAGAAAAGAATCAAATGGAATCGAATCGAAAAGGATCGAATCGTATCAAAATGAAATGAATCAAATCGAATTGAAAAGATTCGAATTGCATGGAATCAAATAGAAAAGAATCGAATCGAATCGAAAAGAATCAAATCAAATTTAATGGAATCGAAAGAATCGAGTCGAAAAAAATCAAATCGAAAATAATCGAAACGAATCAAATCAGGTCGAATGGAAAACAATCGAATCGAATCGAATCGAAAAGAATCGAGTTGAATTGAATAGAAAAGAATCGAATCGAATAAAATCAATAAGAATTGAATCAAATCGAATAGAATCGAAAAGATTCGAATCGAATTGAAAAGAAACGAATCGAATTGAAAAGAATCGAATCGAATCGAAAAGAATCAAATCGAAAAAAAATCGAAATTAAAAGAATCGAATCGAATCAAAGCATAAAGAATCGAATCTAATTGAATCGAAAAGAATCGAATTGAATCGGAGAGAGAAGAATCTAATGGTAAGGAATTGAATCGAAAAGAATCCAATTATATCGAATCGAATCGAAAAGAATAGAATTGAATAGAATATAAAATAATCGAATCGAAATGAATCGAATCGAAACGAAAGAATCGAATCGAATCGAAAAGAATTGAATAGAAATGAATCGAAATGAAAAGAATTGAATCGAATCGAATCGAAAACAATTGAATCAAAAACAATCGAATTGAAACAAAAGAATCGAATCGTATTGAATCGAATCAAAAAAATCTAATTGAATCGAATCGAAAAGAATCGATTTGAAATGAAAAGAATCTAATCGAATTGATAGAAAATTGAATCGAATCGAAAACAATCTAATCGAAACGAATCGAAAAGAATCGAATTGAATGGAAACGAATCGAAAAGAATCTAATTGAGTCAAAAAGAATCAAATCAAATTTAATGGAATCGAAAAGAACCGAATAGAATCGAATTGAATCGAAAAGAATCGAATCGAAAAGAATCGAAACGAATTGAATCGAAAAGCATTGAATCTTATCAAATCGAAAAGAATCGAATCGTATCATATTGAAAAGAATCGAATCGATCTGAAAGAATTGAATCGATAAGAATCGAATCGAAAAGAATCAAATTGAAACGAAAAGAATCAAATCGAAACGAATCGATTTGAAACGAACAGAATCGAATCGAATTGAATGAAATATTCGAATCGAATCGAAAAGAATCTAATCTAATGAAATCCAAAAGAATCAAATCGAAACAAATAGAATCAAACCGAATCGAATTGAATCGAAAAGCGTCGATTCGAATCAAATTGGAACGAAAAGAATTGAATAGAATCGAATAGAATCGAATCGAATAAAAAACAAGTGAATCGAATAGAATAGAAAAGAATAGATTCGAAACGAAAAGAATCAAATTGAATCGAAAGGAATCGAATCGAAAAGAATCGAATCAAATAGAAAAGACTCGAATCGAATGGAAAAGAATAGAATCAAAAAGAATCGAATTGAAACAAAAAGAATCAAATTGAATTGAATCGAAAAGAATCGAATGGAATCGAATCGAAAAGAATCGAATTGAATTAAATCGAAGAGAATCGAATCGAATTGAATTGAATCGAAGAGAATCGAATCGAATAGAAAAGAATCAAATCGAAATGAATCGATTTGAAACGAAAAGAATCGAATCGAATCAAATTGAATGAAAAGAATTGAATCGAATCAAAAAGAATTGAATCAAAAAGAATCAAACCGAAACAAAAAGAATCAAACCGAATTGAAAAGAATCTAATTGAATAGAATCGAACAGAATCGAATCGTACCAAATCGAATCCAATCGAAAAGAATCTAATCATATCGAATCGAATCGAAAAGAATCGAAATGAATAGAATAGAAAAGATTCGAATCAAATCAAAAACAATCAAATCGAGTAATATCGAAACGAAAATCAAATCGAAAAGAATCGAATCGAATGGAAAAGAATTAAATTGAATTGAATCAAAAAGAATTGATTCGGGGATCCCTGGGTGGCGCAGCTGTTTGGCGCCTGCCTTTGGCCCAGGGCGTGATCCTGGAGACCCGGGATCGAATCCCACATCGGGCTCCCAGTGCATGGAGCCTGCTTCTCCCTCTGCCTGTGTCTCTGCCTCTCACTCTCTCTCTCTATGTGACTATCATAAATAAATAAAATTAAAAAAAAGAATTGATTCAAATCGAAAAGAATCGAATCGATTCGAATCGAAAAGTATCGAATCGAATCAAAAAGGATCGAATCGCAAAGAATCGAATCTAAACAAAAAGAATCGAATCGAATCGAAAAGAATCAAAACGAATAGAATCGAAAAGAATCGATTTGAATCGAAATGAAAAGAATCGTATCGAATCAAATCGAAAAAAATCAAGTCGAATCGAATCGAAAAAAATCGAATCGAATCGTATCAAAAAGAATCAAATCAAATTGAAAAAAATCGAATCGAATAGAAAAGAATCGAATTGATTGGAATCGAATCGAAAAGAATCTAATTGAATTGAAAGGAATCGAATCAAATTTAATGGAATCGATAAGAATCGTATCAAACCAAAAAGATCGAATCGAAACGAATCGATTCGAAAAGTATCAAATCGAATCGAATAGAAAAGAATTGAATTGAAATGAAAAGAATCGAATTGAATCGAATAGAAAAGACTCGAATCGAATTAAAAGAATCGAATCAAATCGAAAGGAATCGAATCGAATCGAAAAGAATTGAATTGAATTGAAACGAATCGATTTGAAACGAAAAGAATCGAACCGAATCGATTCGAATTGAATGAAAAGAATCGAATCGAATAGAAAAAATGGAATAGAAAAGAATTGAACCGAAACGAAAAGAATTGAATTGAATCAGTCGATTAAATTCTAATCGAATTGAATCACAAAGAATGAAATTGAGTCAAATCGAATCGAAAAGAATCGAATCGAATCGAAAAGAACAGAATTGTATCTAATCCAAAAGAATCGAATCATATCGAAACGAAACGAAAAGAATCCAATCATATCGAATCGAATGGAAAACAATCGAATTGAATAGAATGGAAAAGATTCAAATCGAATAAAATCAAAAACAATCGAATTGAATCGAATCGAATCAAAAAGAATTGAATCGAAATGAATCGAATCGAAATGAAAAGATTCGAATCATTTCGAATTGAAAATAATCAAATCGAAAAGAATCGAAGGGATCCCTGGGTGGCGCAGCAGTTTGGCGCCTGCCTTTGGCCCAGGGCGTGATCCTGGAGACCCGGGATCGAGTCCCACACCGGGCTCCCGGTGCATGGAGCCTGCTTCTCTCTCTGCCTGTGTCTCTGCCTCTCTCTCTCTGTGTGACTATCATAAATAAATTTAAAAAAATTTTAAAAAAAGAAAAGAATCGAATCGACACGAAAAGAATCAAATCGAATCGAAAGAATCGAATCGATTCAAAAAGAATCGAATCGAAAAGAATCGAATCGAAATGAATCAAATCGAAATGAAAAGAATCGAATTGATTCGAATCGAAAAGAATCGAATTGAAACAAAAGAATCGAATCGAATCGAATCAAAAAGAATCGAATCGAATCGAATCCAAAAGAATTGAATCTAATGGAATCGAAAAGAAACACATTGAATTGAATCGAAAAGAATCGAATCGAATCGAAAAGAAACGGATCGAATCAAATCAGAAAAAATCGAATAGAATCGAATCGAATCAAAAAGAATTGAATAGATTCGAATCGAAAAGAATCGAATTGAATCGAATTGAAAAGAATCGTAACGAATCAAATCGAAAAGAATTGAATCGAAATGAATCGAATAGAATAGAATAGAATCGATCAATTGAAAAGAATCGAATCAAATTGAAAAGAATCGAATCGAAAGGAATTGCATCGAAACATAAACAATTGAATCGAATCGAATAGAAAAGAATCAAATCGAAAAGAATCGAATCGATTCGAATTGAATCGAAAATAATCAAATCAAATAGAATCCAAAAGAATCGAAATAAATTGAATCGAAAAGAATCGAATTGAATCAAATAAAAAAGAATTGAATCCAATCGAAAAAAATCAAATTGAATCGAATAAAAAAATCGAATCCAATCGAAAAGAATCGAATTGAATCGAATCGTAAATAAATGAATCGAATTGAAAAGAATCGAATAGAAAATAATCGAATCGAAACAAATTGAAAAGAATCGAAAAGAATCAAATCGAATGGAAAAGAATCGAATCGAATAAAAAAGAATCATATCAAATCGAATCAAAAAGAATCGAATCGAATCAAATTGAAAAGAATCGAATTGAAAAGAATAGTATAGAATCAATAGAATCAAATCAAATTGAAAAATCGAATCGAATTGAGTCGAAAAGAAATGAATCAATAAGAATCGAATCGGATCGAAAAGAATCAAACCGAATCAAATAGAAAAGAATCGAATCGAATCGAAAACATTCGAATCGAATTGAATCAAAAATAATCGAATTGAAGCGAATTGAAGCGAATCGAAAGGATCAAATTGAAAAGAATCCAATCGAAAAGAATTGAAACGAATAGAATCAAGTAGAATCTCAAAGAATCAAATAAAATTATATAGAAAAGAATCAAATCGAATAGAAAAGAATCGATTTAATTGAATCGAACCGAATGGAATCGAATCCCATTGAAAAGAATCGAATCAAATCAAATCGAAAGAATCAAATCGAATCGATTCGAATCGAAAAGAATCAAATCAAATCAAAGAATCGAATTGAATCAAATCAAAAAGAATCGAATCGAATTGAAGGGGTCGATCGAAAAGAATTGAATCAATTCAAAAAACGATTCGAATCGAATTGAATCGAATTTAAAAGAATCGAAAGAATCGATTCGAATTGAAAGGAATCAAAAATAATCGAGAAGAATCAAATCGAATCGAATAGAAAAGAATCAAATCGAATCGAATCGAATCGAAAAGAATTGAATCGAATCGAAAAGAATCGAATCGAGTTGAAAAAATCGAATGGAATCGAATCGAAAAGAATCAAATCGAAAAAATCGAAACAAATCTAAAAGAATCAAATCGATTCGAAAAGAATCGAATCGAAACGAATCGAAAAGAATCGAATCGAATCAAAAAGAATCGAATACAAAAGAATAGAATCGATGAATCGAAAAGAATCAAATCGAAAAGAATCGAATCGCAAGGATTTGAATAGAATAGAATAGAATAAAAAATAATCGAAGCGAATCGAATCAAAACGATTCGAATTGAAAGTAATCTAATCGAATCTAATCAAAACGAATCAAATTGAAAATAATCGAATCGAATCGAATCAAAACAAATCAGCCGAAAATAATCGAATGAAATCGAATCAAAATTAATCTAATCGAATTGAATCGAAATGAATTGAATCGAAACGAATCCAATCGAAAATAATCGAATCAAACCGAATCGAATCGAAAATAATCGAATCAAATTGAAGCGAATCGAATCGAAAATAATCAAATCGAAATGAATCGAATCGAAAAAAAAGGAATCGGGGATCCCTGGGTGGCGCCTCGGTTTGGCGCCTGCCTTTGGCCCAGGGCGCAATCCGACAGGCCCGACATCCAAACCCACGTCAGGCTCCCAGTGCATGGAGCCTGCTTCTCTTTCTGCCTGTGTCTCTGCCTCTCTCTCTCTCTCTGTATGACATCATAAATTAAAAAAAAGAAAAGAAAAGAAAAGAAAAGAAAGGAATCGAATCAAATCGAAATTAACCGAATCGAAACGAATCTAATCAAAACGAATTGATTTGAAAATATTTGAATCGAATCAAAACTAATCGAATCGTATCGAATCAAAATGAATCGAATCGAAAATAAACGAATTGAAACGAATCGAATCAAAAATAATTGAATTGAATCGAAACGGATCGAATCAAAAATAATCAAATCGAACCAAATTGAATCAAAAATAATCGAATCGAATTGAAACGAATTGAATGAAAAATAATCAAATCGAAACAAATCGACTCGAAAATAATAGCATCATATTGAATCGAATCAAAACTAATCGAATCGTATTGAATGGAAATGAATCGAATCGCAAATAATCGAATCGAAACAAAATGACTTGAAAATAATTGAATCGAATCGAAACGAATCAAATCGAAAGTAATTGAATCGAAACGAATTGAGTCGAAAATAATTGAATCAAGTCGAATCGAATCGATAGAAATTAATTGAATCGAAAAGAATTGAATCGAAATTAAATAAAAAAGAATCGAAAAGAATCGAATCGAATAGAATCGAAAAAAAAGCGAATCAAAAACTATCGAATCGAATCGAATTAAATCGAAAAAAAACGAATCGATTTGAAAAGAATCAAATCGAATCGAAAAAGATCGAATCGAATTGAATCAAATGAAAAAGAATCGATTTGAAATGAATTGAATCAAATTGAATCGAAAAGAATCGAAACGAATCAAATAAAGAAGAATCGAATGGCAAAAAATCAAATCGAATCGAATTGAATCGAAAAGAATCGAATCGAATCGAATAAAAAATAATCGAATGGAATCAAATCGAAATGAATCGAATCGAAAATAATCAAATGGAAACGAATCGACTCGAAAATGATTGAATCGAATCGAAAATAATCGAATCGAAAATAATCGAATTGAAACGAATCTAATCAATAACAGTGAATCGAACGAAACTAATCGAATCGAAAATAATCGAATCTAAACGAATCGAATCAAAAATAATTGAATTGAATCGAAACGAATCGAATCGAAAATAATCGAATTGAAACGAATCGAATAAAAAAATCGAATCGAATAGAATCAAATCAATAATAATCGAATTGAATCGAAAAGAATCGAATCGTAAATAATCGAATCGAACGAATCGACTTGAAAATAATTGAATCGAAACGAATCGAATCGAAAGTAATTGAATCGAATCGAATCGAATTAAATAGAAATTAATCGAATCGAATTGAATCGAAACGAATTGAATTGAAAATAATCGAATCGAAATGAATCGAATCGAAAATAATCGAATTGAATCGAATCGAAACGAATCGAATCTAAAATAATAAAATCGAAATGAATCGAATCGAATCTAAACGAATCGAATCTAAAATAATAGAATCGAAACTAATTGAATCGAAAAAAATCGAATCGTATCGAATCGAATCGAAATTAATCGAGTCGAATCAAATCGAATCGAAAAGAATCGAATCAAATTGAATAAAAAAGATTCGAAAAGGGATCCCTGGGTGGCGCAGCGGTTTGGCGCCTGCCTTTGGCCCAGGGCGCGATCCTGGAGACCCAGGATCGAATCCCATGTCGGGTTCCCGGTGCATGGAGCCTGCGTCTCCTTCTGCCTGTGTCTCTGCCTCTCTCTCTCTGTGACTATCATAAATAAATAAATAATTAAAAAAAGATTTGAAAAGAATCGAATCGAAAATAAACGAATCGAATAGAATCGAAAAGTAACGAATCAAAATCTTTCGAATTGAAATGAAAAATATCAAATAGAATCGAATCCAAGAAATCGAATCGAATCGAATCGAATTGAAAAGACAGAATCAATCGAAAAAGATCAAATCAAATCGAATCGAGTCGAAAAGAATCGAATAGATTTGAAAAGAATCTAATCAAATCGAATCGAATAGAATCAAAACAAATCAAATAAAGAAGAATCGAATTGAAAAAAACGAATCAAATCGAATCGAATCAAAAAGAATCGAATCAAATTGAATCGAAAAGAATCGAATCGAAAGGAATCGAATCGAAAATAGTCGAATCGAAAAGAATTGAATCAAATAGATTCAAATTGAATCAAATCGAATGAAAATCGAATCGAATCGAAAATAATCGATTCAAATCGAATCGAATCGAATTGAATATAATCGAATCGAATCGAATGGAAACGCATCGAATCGAAAATGATCAAATCGAATCGAATTGAAATTAATCAAATCGAATTGAATCTAATCGAAACGTATCGAATCGAAAATATTTGAATCGAATTGAATCAAATAAAAAATAATCAAATCGAAATGAATCAAATAGAAAATAATCTAATAGAATCGAATAGAAAATAATCGGTTTGAATCGATTCAAAACGAATAGAATCGAAAATAATCGAATCGAATCAAATCGAAAACAATCGAATCGAATCGAAATGAATCGAATCGAAAATAATTGAAATGAAACGAATCGAAATGAATCGAATCAAATCAAAAATAATCGAACCGAAACGAATTGAATCGAAGATTATCGAATTGAATCAAAACTAATTGAACCGAAAATAATCGAATTGAAAGAAATTGAATCGAAAATAATTGAATCGAATCGAATCAAATAGAAATTAATAGAATCGAATTGAATCGAAACGAATCAAAACAAAAACAATCGAATCGATTCAAAAAGAAAGAAATTCGAACCAAAAAGACTCGAATCGAAAAGAATCAAACCGAATCGGATCGAAAAAAATCGAATCGAATTGGACCGAATCAAAACAATCGAATCAAATGGAATTAAAAGAATTGAATCGAATTGAATCGAATAGAATCAAAAATAATCGAATCGAATCGACTTGAAACGAAACGGATCGAAAAAAATCGAATAGAAATGAATCGAATCGAAAATAATCGAATAGAGTTGAAATTAATCGAATCGAATCGAATCGAAACGAATCGAGTCGAAAATAATCGAATCAATTCGAATCGAATCGAATCGAATCAAAAATAATCGAATTGAATCGAATCGAACCAAATCGAATCGAATATAATCGAATTGAAATTAATCGAATCGAAACAAATCGAATCGAAGATAATCTAATCGAATCGAAAATGAATCGAATCGAATTGAAACTAATCGAATCGAAATGAATCGAATCGAAAATAATCGAATCAAATCAAATCGAATCGAATAGAAATTAATCGAATTCAATCAAAACGAAACGAATCGAATAGAATCGAATTGAAAATAATCGAATCGAAATGAATTGGATGGAAAATAATCAAATCGAATCAAATTGAAAATAATCGAATCGAAATGAATCAAATCGAAAATAATCGAATCGAAATTATTCAAATTGAATCGAATCTAATCGAAGCGTACTAATCGCACTGAATCAAAAGAATTGAATCGAATGCAAGTGAAAAGAATCGAATCCAATCAAATAGAATCAAAAAGAATCGATTCAAATCTAATCGAATCGATTCGAAAAGAATGGAATTTGAATCGAAAGAAAATAATCGATAAGAAATGAATCAAAAACTATCGAATCGAAATTAAAATAATCGAATCGAAACGAATTGAAAAAATCGAATCAAATCAAATCAAAATAATCGAATCAAAAAGAATCAAAACGAATCAAATCAAAAGGAAAAAATCGAATCCAATTGAAACGAAAATAAATCAAATAGAATCGAAAAAAATCGAATCGAATTGAGTCCAAAAGAATCAAATCGAAACAAAAAGAATCGAATCGAATAGAATTGAATAGAATCGAAAAGAATCGAATTGAATCGAATGGTATCGAATCGAACAGAATCGAATTGAATTGAATAGAATCGATTCGAAAAGAATAAATCGAAAATATCGTATCAAATCGAATAAAATAGAAAGAATCTAATCGATTCGAATCGAATCATATCGAAAAGAATCGAATCGAGAAAATTCGAATCTAATCTCATCGAATCAAAAGAATTGAATCGAATGGAAGCGAAAAGAATTAAATCTAATCGAATTGAAAAAAATTGATTCGAATCGAATTGAAAAGAATCGAATCAAATCGAATCGGAAAGAATCGAATCGAATCGAAACGAAAAAATCTAGTCGAATCGAATCGAAAAAAATCGAATCGAATTGAATCAAAAAGAATCGAATCGAATCGAAAAGAATCTAATCGATTCGAATCGAATCGGAAGTTTTGAATCAAAAATATCAAATCTAATCACATCGAATCAAAAGAATGAAATCGAATGGAAGCGAAAAGAATCAAATGAATCGAATCAAATCTAATCTAATCTAAAAGAATCGAATCGAATAGAAAAGAATCGAATCGAATCAAATCGATTCAAAAAGAATTGGAAAGAATCAAATCTGGTTCCACACCAGGCCTCACGTAGACCTGTTGACCATGGTCCCCAGCCGGCCTCACATGCACCTGTTGCATCTGGTTCCCCCTGAGACTCACGTGTACCTGGTATCTCTGGTCCACACCTGGGCTCCACCTGGATCTGGTGACTCTGGTCCCCATCTGGAACTCTCCTGGACCTGCTGACTCTCTTTCCAACATGGACCTCCCCTGGACCTGGTGACTCTGGTCCTCAGTTTGGCCTCACTGGACCTGGTGACTCTCGTCCCGACTTTGACCTAACTCAGAACTGGTGAATCTTGTCCCCACCTAGGCCTCACCCAGACCTGTTGACTCTTGTCCCCAGCTAGCCTCAATTCGACTGATGAATCTGGTCCTCATGTGGGCCTCTCATGGACCTGGGACTCAGCTGGATATAGTGGCTCTGGTTCCCAAATGGGGCTCACCTGATACTGGTGACTGTGGTCTCCTTCTATGCCTCACCAGGGCCTGGTGACTCTGATCCCCATCTGGGCATTGCATGGCCCTAGTGGCTCTGGTCCCCACCTAGGCATCATTGCGACCTGGATACTCTATTCCACACCTGGGCCTCACTTTGACCGGAGACCTCTGGTCCCACTCTGTGCCCCAATCGAAACTGGTTACTCTGGTTAGCCCTCTGGGCCTCACCCTTACCTGGTGACTCTGGTCCCCCCCGGGCTTCACTTGGACCTGGTGAATCTTGCCCTTACCTGTTCCTCACCTGGAGCTGGTGACTCTGGTCACCACCTGGGTCTCACCGGGACTTGGTGAATCTTGTTGCCACCTGGGCCTCACCTGGACCTTGTGACTGTGGTCCCCACCTGGACCTCACCTGGTTCTGGTGGCTCTGGTTCCCATATAGGGCTCTCCTGGACCTGGTTCCTGTGGTCTCCTTCTGGCCTCACCTGGAACCAAAAGACTATGATCCATATTTGGGCCTCACCTGGACCTGGGGATTCTGGTCCTTACCTGGGCATCATTGGTTTCTGGTACTGGTTACTGGTTACTATCTTATATACCTGGGCCTCACCTGGACCTGGTGACTCTGGTCACCCTCCGAACCTCACCCTGTCTTGGTGACTGTGGTCCCACCTGGGCCTCACCTGGACGAGGTGACTGGTTCCCACAGGGAACTCACCTGGACCTGGTGAATCTGGTCCTCACATGGGCATCATGAAACCTGGTTACTCAGTTCCACTTCGGGGCCTCACCTGGACCTAGTAACTCTCATCCCCCTCTGGGCCTCACCCTGACATGGTGACTCTGGTCCCCACATGGATATAACCTGGACCGGGTGACTCTGGTCCCCCTTTGGGCCTCACCCAGACCTGGGGACTCTGGTCCTCAACTGGGCCTCAACAGGACCTGGTGAATATAATCCTCACTTAGGCCTCGTCTGGACCATGTGACTCTGCTCCCACCTGGGCATAATTGGACATGGTATTGTGTTCCCCACCTGGGACTCACCTGGACCTGATAACTTTGATCTTCACTTTGGCCTCACATGACCCTGATGACTCTGGGCCCCCCACCTAGGCCTCAATCAAGACCTGGAGACTGTGGTCCCCACCTGGGTCTCATATGGACATGGTGACTCTCGTTACCACATGAGCCACACCTGGACCTGGGGCCTGTGGTGTCCTTCTAGCCTCACATTTACCTGGTGACTCCGGTCCCCACCAGGGCCTCACCTGGATCTGGTGACTCTGGCCTGCAAGTTGGCCTCACCTGGACCTGGTGAGTGGGGTTGCCACCTGGGTCTCACCCATACCAGGTAACTCAGGTCCCCACGTGGGCCTCACTTGGACCTGGTGAATCTGGTCCTTACCTGGTCCTCATCTGGAATTGGTGACTCTGGTCACCACCTGGTCCTCACCTGGACCTGCTGAATCTGGTCCCCATCTGGGCCTCACCCAGTCCTGGTGACTTTGTTCCCCACCTGGACCTGATTGCTGTGGACTACTTCTTGGCTTCACCTGGAAATTGTGACTCTGATCCTATCTGGGCCTTACCCAGATTTGGTGACTCTGGTCCTCACATGGGCATCATTATGACCTGGATACTCTGTTCCACACCTGAGACTCACCTGGACATGATGCCTCTGGAACCCATCTGGGTCTCACCCTGACCTGGTGACTCTCATCCCCATCTGAATGTCACCTGGACCAGGTGATTCTGGTACCCCTCTAGGTCTCAGCCAGACCTGGAGACTCTGGTCCTCAACTGGGCCTCACCTGGACCTAGTGAATATACTCCCCACCTGGGCTTCATCTGGACCTGGTGACTCTGGTCCCTACCTGGGCATCATCGGGACATGGTTACTCTATTCCCCACTGGGACTCACCTGGACCTGGTAACTCTGGTCCTCACTTTGGCCTCTTCTGTACCAGGTGACTCTGGCCCCACCTGGGCCTCACCTGGAACTGGTGACTCTGATCCTCAGCATGGCCTCACCTGACCTGGTGACCGTGGTTCCCACCGGGACCTCACCTGGACCTCATGTCTCTGGTCCCCACCTGGGTCTCACCTGGACCTGGTGTCTCTGGTACCCACCTGGGTAGCATCAGGACATGGTTACACTGTTCCCTAACAGGGACCCACCTGGACCTGTTAACTCTGGTCTTCCCCTGGGCCACTCCTGGACATGGTGACACTGGTTCCCACCTGGGTCTCACCTAGACCTGGTCAGTCGGATCCCCACCTGGGCCTCACCTGTAAATGGTGATTCTCGTTCCCACATGGACCTCATGTGGACCTGGTGGCTGCAGTGTTTCTAACCTCTCATGTACCTTTTGTCTCTGGTCCCCATCAGGGCCTCACCGGGACCTGGTGAGTGTAGTTGCCATCTGCACCTCACCTGGACCTGGTGACTCTGGTCTGCACCTGAGACTACCCTGGATCTAGTGACTGTGGTTCCCACCTGGGCCTCACTTGGACCTGGTGACTCTGATCTCCATCTGGGCCTCACCTGGCCCTGTTGACGATGGTCCTAAAATGGGCATAATTGGGACCCGGTTACTGTGTTCCACAACTGGAACTCACCTGTACCAGGTGACTCTGGTCCCCCTCTGGGTCTCACCCTGACCTGGAGACTGTGAACCCCCCTATGGCCTGACTTGGACCTTCTGACTCTGGTTGCCGCCTGCTCCTCAACTCGAACTGTTGACTCTGGTTCTTTCAAGGGCCTCCTCTGTACCTGGTGATCCGGGTAACCACCTGGGCCTCACCTGGACGTGGTGACTGTGTTCCACACCTGGGCCTCACGTAGACATGTTGACCATGGTCTTCAGCCGGCCTCACATGGACCTGTTGCCTCTGGTCCCCACCTGGGACAACTGTACCTGGTAACTCTTATCCTAACCTGGGCCTCATCTGGACCTGGTGACTCTGGACCCACCTGGGCTACACCTGGATCTGGTGACTCTGGTCCCCACCTGGACCTCTCCTGGACCTTGTGACTCTCTTTCCAACATGGACCTCACCTGGATCTGGTGGCTCTGGTCCTCAGTTTGGCCTCACCTCAACCTGGTGACTCTCATCCCCACTTTGACCTAACTCAGAACTGGTGAATCTTGTCCCCACCTAGGACTCACCGAGACCTGGTGACACTTGTCCCCAGTTAAGCCTCAATTCGACCTGATTAATCTGATCCTCACGTGGGCTTCCCATGGACCTGGGACTCAGCTGGATATAGTGGCCCTGGTTCCCACATGGGGCTCACCTGATACTGGTGACACTGGTGTCCTTTTATGCCTCACCAGGACCTGGTGATTCTGATCCCCATTTGGGCATTGCATGGCCCTAGTGACTCTGGTCCTCACCTAGACATCATTGGGACCTGGTTACTCTATTCCACACCTGGGCCTCACTTTCACCCAACACCTCTGGTCCCACTCTGGGCCTCAAACTAAACTGGTTACTCTGGTTCCCCCTCTGGGCCTCACCCTTACCTGGTGACTCTGGTCCCCCCCGGGCTTCACTTGGACCTGGTGAATCTGGTCCTTACCTGGTCCTCATCTGGACTTGGTGACTCTGGTCACCACCTGGGTCTCACCTGGACTTGGTGAATCTTGTTGCCACCTGGGCCTCACCTGGACTTGGTGACTCTGGTCCCCACCTGGCCCTCATCTGGATCTGGTGGCCTGGTTCCCATATGGGGCTCTCCTGGACCTGGTTCCTGTGGTCTCCTTCTGGCCTCACCTGGAACAAAACGACTCTGATCCATATTTGGACCTCACGTGGACATGGTGACTCTGGTCCTTAGCTGGGGATCATTGGGACCTGGTTACTCTCTTCTCTACCTGGGCCTCACCTGGACCTGGTGACTCGGGTCACCCTCTGGACCTCACCCTGACCTGGTTACTGTGGTCCCAGTTTCCATGAATCCTTTTAATTCTTCCTCAATTTCCTGGTTGAACCTTTCACTTTTAGCAGGATGGTCCTTAACCTCCACGTGTTTGAGATCCTTCCAAACTTCTTGTGGTGATTTAGTTCTAATTTTAAGGCATTATGGTCTGAGAATATGCAGGGGATGATCTGAATCTTTTGGTATCGGTTCAGACGTGATTTGTGACCCAGTATGTGGTCTATTCTGGAGAACGTTCCATGTGCACTTGAGAAGAATGTTTATTCAGTTCAGTTTGGATGTAAAGTTCTGTAGATATCTGTGAAATCTATCTGCTCCAGTGTATCATTTAAAGCTCTCGTTTCTTTGGAGATGTTGTGCTTAGAAGACCTATCGAGGGTAGAAAGACCTAGATTGAAGTCACCAAGTATAAGATAATTATTATCTAAGTATTTCTTCACTTTCGTTATTAATTGGTTTAAATATTTGGCAGCTCCGATATTCGGGGAATATATATTGAGGATTGTTAAGCCCTCTTGTTGGATAGATCCTTTAAGTATGATTTAGTGTCCATCTTCATATCTCACTACAGTCTTCGGGGTAAATTTAGTTTATCTGATATATGGATGGGTACCACTGCTTTCTTTCTTTTTTTTTTTTTCACTGCTTTCTTTTGAGGACCATTTGAATGGTAAATGGTTCTCCAACTCATTATTTTCAGATTGTAGGTGTCCTTCTGTCTAATATGAGTCTCTTGTAGAAAGCAAATAGTTGGGTCCTGATTTTTTATCCAGTCTGAAACGCTGCGCCTTTGAAGGGGTCATTAAGCCCATTCACGTTCAGAGTTACTATCAACAGATATGAGTTTAGTGTCATCATGACATCTATTCAGTCCTTGTTTTTGTGGATTGTTCCACTGAACTTCTTCTTAAAGGAGAATTTTAAGAGTCCCCCTTAAAATTTCTTGCAGAGCTGGTTTGGAGTTCACATATTCTTTCAGTTCCTGCCTGACTTGGAAGCTCTTTATCTCTCCTTCCATTTTGAATGAGAGCCTTGCTGGATAAAGTATTCTTGGTTGCATGTTATTCTCATGGAGGACCCTGAATATCCAGCCAGCACTTTCTGGGCTGCCAGGTCGCTGTGGAGAGGTCTGCTCCTCCCCATAAAGGTCAGGGATTTCTTGTCTCTTGCTGCTTTAAGGATCTTCTCTTTATCTTTGGAATTTGCAAGCTTCACTATTAAATCGAGGTGTTGGACGGTTTTTATTGATTTTAGGGGGGTGGGGATCTCTCTATTTCCTGGATCTGAATGCCTGTTTCCCTTCCCATTTAGGAAAGTTTTCAGCTAGGATTTGTTCAAATACATATTCTGTCCCTCTGTCCCTTTCGGCGCCCTCAGGATCCCCAATTACACATAGGTTTTTCTTCCTCAGGCTGTCGTTTATTTCCCTTAATCTGTCTTCCTGGTCTCTTAATTGTCTGTCTCTTTTTTCCTCAGTTTTTCTCGTTGCCATCAACTTGTCTTCTATGTCACTCACTCGTTGTTCCACCTCGTTAACCTTCATCATTAGGAATTCTAGTTTGGATTGCATCTCATTCAATTGTTTTTTAATTTCTGCCTGATTGTATCTAAATTCTGCAGTCATGAAGTCTCTTGAGTCCTTTATGCTTTTTTCTAGAGCCACCAGTAGCTGTATAATAGTGCTTCTGAATTGGTTTTCTGACATTGAGTTGTAATCCAGATTTGTAACTCTGTGGGAGAGAGGACTGTTTTTTCTTTTGAGGTGAGGTTTTCCTTCTAGTCATTTTGCTCAGTGCAGAGTGGCCAAAAACAAGTTGTATTGGGAAAGGGAGAAAAAGAGAAGAGAGAAAGAAAAAAAAGAGAAGAGAAAAAGAAAAAAGGAAAAAGGAAGAAAAAAGCAAAAAAGAATAAACGGAGAAAGAAAAAGAAAGAAAGGGGGGGAAAGGATGGGGGAGGCAATCAGAAATTTAACAAAAACATGGGGGAGTATCTTCTGATTCTGTCTACTTTAAGTCCCTTGACTTCCCCTGGAACTTGGCCGTCTAGCTGGTCTTCTGGGGGGAGGGGCCTGTTGTGCTGATTTTCAGGTGCTAGCCCTTGGGGGAGCTCCTGTCCCCCTGCCTGGTGAAGCCCTCAGTGGGGGTTGTATACCCTGCGACGCCCAAGGAGGAACAACCCCAGTGGCAGCAGCCAGGTCGGAACACCTGTATTCAGCCTCCCCAGTAACTCTGGAGCAGTCCGTCTGCAGGGCCTGGAGGCTCTGGGGCAGGGCTGCTGATCTTCTCAGCTCTGAGCAGGAGCGTCCTTGCTGTCCTGGGCCCTCCAGGCCTCTGTCTGTCCCGGGGGAGGCCGAATCCTGGGCTGTGTCCCGGCCCTGTGCTCCCCGACCTGCGCTGTTGGATTCTCGCTGCCGGCCGGGTAGGCACCTCTCCACGGAGCCGCCATAGCCCCTCTGAGCTGCTCCTGGAGCCCCGCAGCCCCCTCCACACGAAGCCACTTCCTCTGCCCTAGGCGCTGCCAACTAGCTGTTCCCAGGGACCCGCTGCCCCCTCCGCACAGAGCCATTGCCGGATCCCCTCAGAGCTGCTCCTGGGTCAATGCATGTGCCCTACAGCCCTTAGGGAGCTCGGTACAATCTCCTGGGAGTGCAGGTGTATGTTTGTGTCCCATGGAGCCCGAGGGTATCCCCGCCCTCCTGGGGTCTTGCTCTGAATCCCTGCGGGCGTCATTTCCCCCTGGAAGAATGGTGCAGCTCCTGCTTCTCTGGGACAGAGCTCTCATGCCCGGGGGGCACTCGCCCTGGCCTTAGCCTGGCTCTGTGGGGCCCCTCCCCGTTGGATGCCTTTTGTATCTTTATTTCTTTTTCCCCATCTTCCTACCTTGATAGAAGTGTGAACTTTTCTCACTGTAGCATTCTATCTGGTGTCTGTTTAAGTCTCAGGCTGAATTCCTAGATTTTCAGGATGATTTGAAGTTTATCTAGGTAATTTGGTCAGGACAGGTGACTTGGGGACCCTTCTCTTCCGCCATCTTGCCTCTCCTCCTGTATGTTGCTTTTTAGCTTTAGTTGTTTCCTTCACTTTGCAGAAGCTTTTCAATTTGATGAAGTCCCAATAGTATTTTTGCTTCTGTTTCCCTCACCTCAGAGGCATATCCTGAAAGAAGATCCAATGGCCAATATCAAAGACTTTGCTGCCTATCTTTTCCTCTTTGTATGGTTTCAGGTCTCACATTTAGGTCTTTCATCCATTTTGAATTTATTTTTTATATATATGGTGTAAGAAAGTGGTCCAGTTTCATTCTTCTGCATGTGGCTGCCTGGTTTTCCCAACATCATTTGTTCTTATCCTGGGGTCAGGTTTAGGGTTTCTTGAAGAGACTCTCCTTGTGCCATTGGATATTCCTTCCTGCCTTGTTGTCCATTAATGGATCATAGAGTGACATGTTTGTATCTTGTTTTGGCTTTCCATTCTGTTCTATTGATCTAAGCATCACCTGTTGGGAGATCCCTGATTGCTGATTCAATTTCTCTACTGGTTAACGGTCTGTTCAAGTTTCTTATTTCTTCATTTTTCATTTTTGATATGTTATATATTTCTAGGAATTGATCTATTTCTTCCAGGTTCTAGGTTGCTGGCATATACTTTTTCATCATATTCTCTTATTATTGTTTGTATTTCTGTAGTGTTGGTTGTTATTTCTCTTTTCTCATTCGTGATTTTATTTGGGTCTTCTCATCTTTTTATGTTTTTCCTTTTTTAAAGCTTTTATTTATGTATTCATGAGAGACACAGAGAGGCAGCGGTATAGGCAGAGGGAAAATGAGGCTCCATGCGGGGAGCCTGATGTGGGACTTGATCCACCAGGATCCTGGGATCCTGACCTGAGCCAAAGCACATGCTCAACCACTGAGGCACACAGTTGCCTTGATGATTCAATTCCTTTGCTAGTTATGGGTCTGTTCACATTTTCTATTTCTTCCTATTTCAGTTTTGCTCTTTTGCACATTTCTAGGGATTTGTCCATTTCTTCCAGGTCTCCCAGTTTGTTAGCATATAATCTTTCATAGTATTCCCTTATAATTGTCTAATTTTTCTGGTGTTGATTGTGATCACTCTTCTCTCATTTGTGATTTTATTTATTTAGGTCTTTTCTGTTTTCTCGTTCCTAAGGCTGGATAGGGTTTGATCCATTTTATTAATTATTTTGAAGAAATAGCTCTTAGTTTCGTTATTCCATTCTAATGTTTTTTTATTTCTGTATTGTTTATTTCTGCTCTCATCTTTATTTTTTTCCCTTCTTCTGTAGGCTTTAGGCTTTGTTTGCTATTCCTTTTCCAGCTCCATTAGGTGTAGGGATAGGCTGTGTATTGGAGACTTCTTGTTTCTTGAGGTAGGCCTATATTACTATGTACTTTTCTCTTTGGACTGCCTTTTCTACATCCCAGAGGTTTGGAGAAACATGTTTTCATTTTCATTTGTTTTAAATTTCCTCTTTAATTTCTTGGTTGCTCCATTCATTCTCTACTAGGATGTTCATAATCTCCACGTATTTTTGGTCTGTCCAAATTTTTTCTTACTGTTGACTTCGAGTTTCATAGCATCATGCTCTGAAAAGGTACAGGGTGTGATATCAACATTCTTGTACCTGTTGAGGGGTGATTTGTGGCCCATGATATGATCTGTTCTGGAGAATGTCCCATGTGCACTTGAAAGGAATGTGTATTCTGCTTTAGGAAGAAATGTTCAGACTATATATGTTGAGTCCCTGTGGTCCAGTGTGTCTAGGCTATTGTTCCTCTGTTGATTTTCTGCATAGACGATCAGTCCATTGCTATTACTGGGTAGGTGTTAAAATCCCCTGTCATTGTATCATTATCAGTGAGTTCCTGTACGTTTATTGGTAATTGGGTTCCATATTTAGGTACTGCCATGTTGGCAGCATAAATATTTATTTGTTTGATCCTGATAGTCTTTTTAATTATGAAATAATGCCCTCCTTCATCTCGTCTTACAGTATTTGTTCTTTCTTTTTGAGATTTAAATATTTTATTTATTTATTCATGAGAGATACACAGAGGAGCAGAGGCAGAAATATAGGCAGAGGGAGAGACAGGCTCCCCAAAGGATGCCAATGTGGGACTCGATCCTGGGATCCCAGGATCAACCCCTGAGCCGAAGGCAGATGCCAGACACTGCGCCACCAGGTGTCCCCCAGGGCTTGGTTTCAAATCTAGTTTGTCTAATATAAGTATTGGTCCTCCAGCTTTCTTTTCAAAACCATTAGCGTGATAGATGATTTTCCATTCCCTGACTTTCAAACTGCTGGTGTCTATAGGTCTAAGGTGAGCCTCTAGTAGGCAGCATACTGATGGATCTTGTTTTTTTAATAACAATTTTATTTTTGAGAGCATAAGAGAGAGAGAGAGAGAGAGAGAGGCAGAAAATTAGGCAGAGAGAGAAGCATGCTCCCCACCAGGAGCACAATATGGGACTCGATCCCAGACACTAGGATCACACCCTGAGTCAAAGGCAGAACTCAACCCCTGAGCCACCCAGGCATCCCGGATCCTGTTTTTTAAGCCACTCTGACACCCTATATCTTTTGATTGGAGCATTTAGTATCAGCATTCAGAGTGCTTATTCAAAGATATGAACTTGTGCCTTGTTGTTAGTGGTAGACTTGGTGTTTCTGGTGACGTTCTCTGATCCTTTCTAGTCTTTGTTGCTTTTGGTATCTTTTTTTCCCCCACTAGAAGAGTCCCTCTTAAAATTCCTTACTGGACTGGTTTAGCGGTCATGAACTTCTTTATACTTTGCCTGTCAGGGAAAATCTTTCTCTCTCCTTCTCTCCTGAATGACACCCTTGCTGAAGAAAGAATTCATACAAATTGGACTCCAATAAAAAGAAAGTTAAAAACATAAAATAAATTTTTGCTCGTATGACTGAGAAAAAATGGCATTTAGGAGGAAAAGCAGAAGCTGAAAGGGAGGAGGACAGATTTCACCATTCTTAGCATTCACAGGGACCTGGAGTCTTTCCTAAGGGGGCCCCCCTCCGTAGGATGTTTCCTGCCCCTCTGCGCTCCTTTTTGGACCCCAGCAGGCACATCTCCGTGCCTCCAGCACCTCTGCAGTCGTGGTTTATAGCGTCTTCCATGTATCCTATTAGGGACCACGGCGTCATGTATGTAACCATCTAGCTGCTGTTTGACAGCATTGGGGTGATTCTGACTTTTGTTCGTTGTGGGGTGTGTGTTTGTCTATCACATGAATCTATCACATGTAGCTATCGGATCCTCTGGCTGGGTAACCCAAACACCGAAATGGTTGGTACAACATCATTTCTGGTGCTGGCGCTGGGTGGCTAGCTGGGCTCTCCTGGCTGACCTGGGGCTCGCTCCTGTAGTGAATTTCAGCTGGAGGTTCAGCTGAGGTGGAAGGACTGGCTCAGCCAACCCCATGTCTGACAGTGGGTCTCGCCGAGCACCGGCTGCTTCTCTTCTCGCCGATGCCTCTCCAGCAGGGAGTCAGACCTCAGGGCAACCCTGGGGGGAGCTCCTGAGGAGTCGGGTACCCATGGCGGGGAGCCCTGGGGCTGCCTGTGTGTGGAGGTCGGGGTGGGGACGGGGCTGGGGTTCTTTGGTCCCCTGTGCTGCCTGGCTTTCAGGCCAAGCCCCATGCCCACCCAGCCCTTACTCACTAGGGCGAGGAGGGTGCCATCCACATGCTGGTGTGAAAATCCAGCACCACAAGGTGTGCACGCTGAGTCCACCTGGTGAGCATTTCCCAGGTGGATGAGCTGCAAGTTGGGACACAGGAAATTTAACAAAAATCCCCTACCCCTGGACAAGCAGCGCAGGACTGATTCCATTTTGTGCTACACCCGCCACCTCCCCTCTGACCCCCACATGACCTGCTGATGGCTTATGGTGCTGCCTCACCCGAGTCAAACAGCTGGGCACACCCTAATCGGAAATTGGCTCATAACAATGTAACCCTGCTTTGTGCCCCCCAGAACTGTGAGCCAATTCTGACCAAAGTAATAGGCCAGCTCAAGTGGATACTATAGGGTAAGGTGTAATTCAATCAGCCACTTGCGTGTAGACCAACATGACTGTGCAAATTTCTGCATATCCCACGGTCCACTGTGCCTATAAAGCTGCTATGCCTCTTAGTCTCGAGGTCCAAGTCCTTGCTCTGCTGTGTCGGGTGCACTTGGACCCAAGCTACAGCTTGTAGAGAAACCGTCAGGAGTTTGCATTGGTGTCAGCTCATCGGTGGTTACTCAGATTCGCAGTCTTGAGCACAACACAAGGGCCTGCTGTCCTGACGTCCCTTCCACGGCCACTCTGAGCACCCCACAGGCCTTCAGTGCCCCAAGCACACTGGCTCGGGGATGCAGGGAGGGGAGTGCATGCCCCGGAACCGGGTCAGCCTCGGCCCCCTGGACAGAGGGAGCACAGACATCCCAGGTCGCTTTTCACAGACCCTGGTGACCTGAGGCTCCCTGGCTGTCATTCTGTCCCAGGCCCTCCTGGCCCATGGGGCACAGGCTGAGTCTCAGTATAGTCTGTGGGGTCCTGACCCTGGCATCTGGCCGCCCCTGGAAGGCACGTGGGGACGTCAGCTGTGCCTTGCAGTGCCCATGCAGGGGCTGTTGGGGCCTGGGTGGTGCCCCCTCCTCCTCTCTGTGGGTCTCTCCATGCCTCGTACACAGAGTTCTGGGAGACACAGAAACGGGCTGGCTGTGCATTTTCACACCACAATACTTTATTGACATTCTACAGCAAACGGGCTCAGAGTCGAGGGTGCATGCCTTCCCCTGGGAAGGGAGACCATTCTGTCCTTTAGGGGAGGGCAAGAATTACATGGGTGCGGGGCAAGTGCTGGAGTCCCCCACCGGGGAGCATGTGTGGACCCCGGGTGGGGGCGTGTGTCCTGAGGTTTCAGCATGAGAGACAGTTGTGAGGACAGCAGAGCTGACCTTGACCTGCAGCTCATGGGTTCCTGCGCTGGGTCCCCACAGGGCAGGTGGACCCTGTTCATGGGCCTCCTGTGGCCCCAGCATCCGGAGGAGCCTGCCTCCTGGTGTGGGTGCGGGTAGGGTCCACCGGCCTAACTCTGCTCTCCCCAACCTTGGGTGTCCCGGGATCCCCAGGGCTGCCCTAGGTCAGCGATCTGGATCTGTGGGGCACCTCCAGGGCCCAGGAGGCCACATCCAGCTGTGAGAAGGCTCGCTCAGTGTAGGGTCAGAATCCAGGGCTGGACAGGGCCATGGGGGGCTGGATCCCATTAGTCTTTTTGTTGGGCCTGGGGCGGGGTCTCAAATCACCCCCACCTTCACAGAGCCTGGGGCCAGGCCAGCCCAGATCCCCCTGGGTTATGGGCTGGTGTCCTGTGAAGGGTGTGCTGCCCTCCAGGAGGGACAGTGCATCCTCTGCACCACTCACCTGCACACACCCTGTTGGGGGCTCCTTGTCTTCGCTCCTCCCTGCAACCCTTAGGTACTCTATGGGACCCCCAGGCTTCTGATGGGAGCAGGGTATCGAGAGATCCCCGGGGAGGCTGAGCATGTCCCACAGGGGGCACCTGCACCGGGTCCTTGATGGGGGCTCATGGTGTGGGGGTGGATGGTATGGGGGCATGGTGTTGGGGTATAGTGTGGGTGGGGATTGTGTGGGGCTGTGTGGGTTTGAGTGGGATGGTGTAGGTGGGATGCCATGGGGAATGATGATGTAGGGGGATGGAGTGGGAGTGGGGAATGAGGGGGATATCATGGCGGGCCTGAGGACACAGGGCATCCCCTTCCTCTAAGATGCACAAGGAGACGTCTACACTTAAAGGCAACTCCAGTCTGGAGTTTGCTGAGACACCTGTCCCTGGGGCGGGGTGTGGTCAGTGCAGGACCCTGGCTGGACCGGGGGCATTATCTGGGGTTCACATACTATGTGTGTTTTCAAATTGCAAAATGTCTCAAATTAAATGCATAAAACTTAGAAATATATAAATCACCGAGAGTGGGTGTCACTCTGACCCGTCCGACCCTCATGGAATCAATGTGTGTCCTGGTCCAGCCGTGGCCATGCCGCCTGGCCCCCAGGTCTAGTTCCTGCCCCCCACGTCCCCCACTTCATCCCCTGCTACTCAGAGGACCGTCCCTCTCCCCTTTGGGGTTCAGCTCCCATGGCAAGCCCTGGAGACCCCATCCTAGTGGCATCCTCATGTCCGAGGCCCCGGGGGTGGGGGCACAGAGGTCATCCCCAACACCCTACCATGGAGTGGTGTGTTGTTGGCTGCTGTTCTGCCCCCCGACTCAGAATCCCCGTTTTCCCTACCCAGAATCCCCCGGTCCTCCACTGGGTCCTGATCCCCCCTAGCCCCTCAACCTCACCCTACCCCGTAGTAGTCCCAAAATATGATGTGACTGCTGCACATCCTGTTGACATCCAGGTCCACCTGCGTGATGTCCCTGGAGGAGACCAGGTCCTCCTCTTTCATTTCCTGCGGGAAAACCTGGGAGGAAGAGCTGGCATCAGGGACACAGACCCCGACCTGTCACCAGGTGCTGTCCTGGGCAGGGAGCCCTGGGGCCACCATGGGAGTGTGTCCTGCCGAAACCTCCTTCCATTGTCTGGGAGGCCGGGGATGGCAGGAGTGCCCACTGTGCCCATGGAACTGTGTGAGGGCCTGTGCCCAGCTGTGGTGGGTGGGGAGGTGACTGAGGGTCAGCCTGGGTGGGAGGGGACAGGAGGTCAGTCCAGGTGGGGAGGGGTCATTCGGGTGTTGTGTCCAAGATTGCGAATCCAGGAAACCACTAAGGAGCCGACACTTATGCAAACACACGTGGGTTGTTTTACAAACTCAAGCAAGGGTCCAGGTATACCCCACACAGTGGACCAGGGACTTGGACCCCGAGGAGGGTTTTAGCTTAGTTTTAAGGGCTGGTCTCAAGGACCTCCAGAAGGGCTGGAGCAATTCCTCAAGTTCTGTTTACATTTTGATATGGGTCCTTCAAGGGCATTGAGCTCTCATTCTAATTGGGGCTTCCAGCCCTTGGCTTAGGCTCGGTTTTTATTCTATTGTGGGGCTTTCTAAGACATTAAGCTGTCAACTTTTGTTTTATTCCAGTAACTGAAGTAATGCAAATTTCAGCTCTTCTTCACAGGGGCCTGGGATTGCTGGACGTGTGCTAATACTGAACTTAAAATAGAATGGCCATAATGTTCTCGGCCTCCACACATCCCGTCCTGTCCTATCTAGCTCATGCCCCCCTCCCTGGAGCTCCTAAGAGAGACATTGCAAATGACCTCCGCCTGGCAGCCTGTGTTCGGCGACAGGCCCAGGGATTTGGGATCAGGAAGACCTGGGGCGCAGGCGTCCCGGCAGTGCAGCAGGATTAGATGCTGTAGAATCTTATTCCCTAAGGATATCTTGACAACTGACTTTGTACATAGAAAAGTTCTCCTTTGCCTTTAAAACTTGAGGAGCGATTTAAAGCATTTTTTCTCTGCCCATCTGATTTCTCAGATTCTAATCTGAGACATATTTCCTGTTAATAAGGATAATTTACTATCCATAGTACTATGTTTAAAATAACCTGACACAAGTAATTCAGAGGGATGAGGGTTTCTCATCTATTTCTTCACAGCGCAGTCATTCATCAGGAAATGAATCTTTATGGATTTGGAAATAATTGAGAGACATTAGTACCAATGGTCCTATTATTAAGTGAAGGATTCTTCCCTGAGATTCTTCTCCTGTTTCAACTGACACTGAAACACTGTGAACTCTTTGGAAGTCAAATGTCAAGGAAATAAATGTTATACATTGCTAATTTTAAATGCACTTGCAATATGGTGTCTATTATACTAGACTTATTTTTATCTGATTTTTGCTCTTTATTATCCTTTCCTGCTTTTCAGGTTGAAGAGGCATTATACGTGTTCATAAGTGTTTTTCTTTCCTTCTGATATAAAATTCTTACTATGTTCCCATCGAAGGAAATCTTTAAGAATAAGGCAAAAGTTAATTCAATGATTCTTAAAATGTCTTCACACTGGAGCCTGATTCATTTAAGTCAATTTTCAAATTAAATCTTATTTCTTAGAAAGAAAACAAAGCTTCATAGAGAAATTGAGAAGATAGTACAGAGAATTCTCATGCACTTGCACTCAATTTCTCCAATTATTGATATCTTATATCAGTACGGTACAAATATTAGCTAATGAATCAATATTAAAATATTCGCAATAACCAAAGACCATACTTTATTCAGATTTCCTTAGTTTTTGCTAAGTCACCATCTCTTATATCACACTCCATTTGACCTCATGTTTTCTTAAGCTCCTCTGGATTGTGACAGTCTTTCAGCCTTTCCTTGCTGTTGGTGAACTGGAAAACTTTGAGAAGTAGAGTATTTTGTAAAATTTCCCTCAGTTGGGACATGTCTGTTGTTTATCTCATGATTGAACTGTTTTTGTGGATCATATACAGAGATATACTGCCATTTTCATTATATCATATAAAGGATAGATACTATCAACATGATTTATCATTCTTGGTATAGATCTGATCATCTTGCTGAGGTAGTGTTAGGTTTCTCCATAGTAAAGTCATTCTTTATTGTTATTAATATTATTATTATTATTATATTATCATTATTAAGTTTTTCATAATATATTTTGTAGAACGAAGTTACTATGTGTATTCCACACATAAGAGTGGGAAGCTGTGCTCATGAACTTGAGTGTGGAATGTCTGCACATAACCTTTCTTGTTTTTAAGGCTTCCACTTGGGACTGCATCTTATTTATAGCATTTTTAACATTGGCCTGACTAGATTTTAGTTCTTTTATTTCTACAGTAAGGGATTCTCTAGTTTTCTGTTGTGCTCTTTTTCCAGCCCAGATGCTATCTTTATAATCATTGTTTTAAACTGTAGTTAGACATGATATATTTGTATTGATGGACTTCCTGGCTGTGAGTACTACCTCATGTTTTTTTATGGAGGTGAATTTCTCCATCTCATTATTTTTTCCAGAAATAGAAAGTAGGAAGAAGGAAGAAAAAGAAAAACCAAGAAAAACAATAACAACTGCCCTCCCCCCAAAAGAATCACCAGATTATTTTGGCCTGGTTGTTAAAAGATTCTAAATCCCAAAATCAGAAACACAATTAAAGTACCATGAAACTAAAAATAAGAAATATATAAGGTACATACATAAAAATTAAAATAAGGCAATTTATAAAATAGAATCAAAGAAACTAAATGAAAATAAAGCACAAAGTACAAAGGAAGCTAGAACCTACTTTCCAGGCAGAGCTGAATCTCTGCAGCCTCTGTGGTCTGACACCTTGGTGGCAGGGAGTGGTCTGTGCGGGGTCCGAGGATTGGCCATGGCAATGATGTCAGGTGCACATCTGACTGCTGTGTCAGAGGCAGGTTGGGTGTCAGCCCTTCTGGCCTCCAGCGGGTAGTGCTGTGCTGCTCCCTGAGACTTGGCGCTGATGGGCAGGATGCGGGTGGAGACGCTGTGTCCCCTGGCTCTGAGGCTGAGCATTCCACCCCCCAGTCTGCAGGCCCTCCACAGAAGGGCACCCAAGCATCCGGGTCTCTGCCGCTTCTCTCGGAACCCTGCTTTCACTCTGCCCGCATCCGAGCTCCTTTTGGTTTTGTTTTTTTATCTCAGACTGTTGTTCCCAAGATTGCGAATCTGAGAAACCACCAAGAAGCCGATTCCGATGCAAACACATGTGAGATTATTTACAAGCTTGATCTTGTGTCGAAGTATACCCAACACAGCGGAGCAGAGACTTGATCCCCGAGGAGGGTTTTAGCTTAGTTTTAAGGGCTGGACTCGGGGACCTCCAGAAGGGCTGGAGCAATTCCTCAAGTTCTGTTTACATTTTGATATGGGGCCTTCAAGGGCATTGAGCTCTGTTCTCATTCTAATAGGGGCTTCCTGCCCTTGGCTTGGGCTCAGTTTTAATTCAATTGTGGGGCTTTCTAGGACATTAAGCTGTAAACAGCAAAGGTTCCACACCTGTAACGGGGACGTCACACTGTCCCTATATGCTGAAGACGCGGTACTAGAAACAGGAAACCCGAGAGCCTCCAACAAAACCTGTTAGAACTAAGGAGTGAGTTAAGTAAAGTCACGGGACACAAACTGACCCTACAGAGCAGAGTAGCCTTGCTGTGTCCCGACAATGAGCACTCAGGAAGGAAAGGAAGGACATGAAGGCCTTCTCAGGAGCATCAAAGAGAATAAATAATGAGACTGAACCAAAGGAGCACAAGACTTGTGCTCTGAGCCAAACCAGGCTCTGGGAGGCCGTCCTGGTCTTGTAGGGTGGGACCCTCATCTTGTGAAAATGTCCGCAGTTCCTGAAGCTACCCTCAGTTTCAATGTCATTCCTATCAAAATCATGGTGGCAGATCTTAGAAATAGGAAAAAACCACCCATAACCTCCATCCCCCGCAACAAATGCCCCGAACAGCAAATCAGTATTGGAGAAGCATGACATAGTCGGACCCAGTACTTTCTATTTCAAATATCACAGAAACACAAGATAAAGCAGCGTGGTTCTCGGGCCCACGCCTGCTCAATCGGTTAAGCATCCGACTCCTGACCTTACCTCTGGTCCTGATCTCAGGGATCTAAAGTTCTAGCCCTGGGCTGGGACATGGACGAGGCGTGGAGCCTACTTAGACAAACCAGACCCACAGAGGGTGGTCCCGGCATAAGCTGAATGAGCAAAACAGAGATTCCAGAAGGAAATGTGCTCTGATACAACTGATTTTTTTAACTTAATTTACTTTAAACCCAATTAATAAACGTATAGTGTATTATACTTTCAGAGGAAGAATTCAGGGATTCAAGAGTTGGAGATAACAGCAGTGCCCGTGACATCACGTGCCCTCCTTCATGCCGGTCCCCTGTTATCCCCCCCCTTCCAGAGACCCTCAGTTCCGTTCCTATCATTAAGAGACTGTATTACCTGCATCTGTTTTCATCTTATTTTTTTCTTTCCCTTCACAGTAGTTCATCTGCTTTGCTTCTATAATTCCATCTATGAATGACACCACACGGTCATTCTCTTTCCTGACTGACTTACTTCACTTAACATGATCCCTTTAGTTCTATCCACATCATTGCAAATGGCAAGATTTCCTTCTCTTTGTAGCTGAGTACCATTTCTCTCTCTATGACCATCATCTATCTCCCATCCTCTTTATCCATCATCTGCCTCAGGGCACCGAGGTCCTCCCACAGTGTGGCTACTGTGGACCCAGCTGCTGTGGACATTGGGGTGCAGGTGTCCCGAGTCTCACTGCATCTGTATCCTCGGAATAAGCTCCAGGCCGTTCACCTGCTGGTCGCAGGTCAGCTCTATTTGTAAATTCCTGAGAGGCCTGCACACTGTTTCCAGGGCGGCTGCACCAACCTGCGGTCCCGCCCAGAGTAGAAGAGGGGTGAGTGAGATTTGCAGGAAGTGGTTAAAGTCTGGTCCACATTTCATTTCGCGTCCTCTGGACTCCAAAACCTTGTCCTTAAGTATTTCTGGGGAACCCGGGTGTTGGGCTCCTATTCAGTGAGATGTTTCTGAAGCTAACAGCCCCAGCTGGAGCCTGAAAGGAGGCAGGTGGGGCCCATGGAGCACCCGCTGCCTCCTGCACAGCCTCCTGCAGTGCCTGAGCATCCCACAGGGAGCGCCCAAGACCAGGACCTTCCCAAGGGGCACGCATGCGCAGTAGGCCTCCTCTGCCTGCACTAACAGGAGCCAGCCTGTGCTGGGGAGGCCTGAGGAGGAGGTGGGGACGTGTCTATGCTGATGAGCTGCAGTCTCCTAAGGACCCGTGGGGAGTCTTCAGGGCGAAATTGGGCCGCGTTCATGCTGACCAGAGCCTCGGTCTCCTCAGGACGCGTGGTGAGGCTTTTGGAAAATGTGGGCCCGCATCCACCCTGACATGAGCCCCTGGGCCGCCTCAGGACCTGCGGGGAGGCTTCAGGAAGATGTGGGCCCTCATCCACGCTGACCGGAGCCCTGAGCCACCTCAGGACCTGCGTCGAGGCTTCAGGAAATTGTGTGCCCGCATCCACGCTGACAGGAGCCCATGAGCAGCCTCAGGACCTTCAGGGAGGTTTCAGGAAGATATGGGCCCCCATCCACGCTGACAGGAGCCCCTGAGCCATCTCAGGACCAGAGAGGAGGCTTCAGGAAGATGTGGCGCTGCGTCCACTCTGGCAGGAGCTCCCGGGCCCCTCAGGACATAAGTTGAGGCTTCTGGAAGCTGGGGGCTGCATCATGGTTACAGGAGCCCCGGCGTCCTCAGAACCCTCGGTGATGCTTCGGGAGGACTTGGGGCCACATGGACACAACAGGACGCTGACTTCCTCATGACCCCCAGTGTAGACTTTCGGAAATATGGGGATGCGTCCATGCGGACAGAAGATCCCAGCCTTGTCAGAGCCTGTGATGAGGCCTAAGAAAGATGTGGATGCCGAATCCACACTGACAGGATTCTCTGACCTCCTCAGGATGCACTGTGAAGGATTGGGATGATTTGCGGCCACGTCCATGCTGACAGGAGCCCCCAGCCTCCTCAGATCTTATGGTGAGGCTGAGGAAAATGTGGGGCCATGTCAAGACTGAGAGGACCCCTGTCCTCCTCAGGACCTGCACTTTGGCTTCAGGACACATGGGGCTGCGTCTAGGCTGACAGGAACCCACAGCCTCCTCAAGACCCGCGGTGAGTTTTCAGGGGACGTGGGGCCATGTCCAGGCTGACAGGAGCCACCAGCCTCCTGAGAACCTGCTGTGAGGCTTCCAGAGAATGTGAGGCATAGTCCACAGTGACAGGAGACCCGGTGTCCTCAGGACCCGCTGACTATGACTCAGGAACACGTGGGGCCACGTCTGCACTCACAGGAGCCCAGATTCCTCAGGAATCCCTGGAGGACTCTGGAGGCACCTTTGGGGGCCACGTCCATGTCAGAAGGGACTCCTCAGAAACCTAGAGTAAGTGAATGGGTAGAATGAATGGTAGGGTCAGGGGAGGGGAGGCAGTTGGTGGTTAGGCTTAGGTTAGATGTTAGGGGTTAGTGATTATGCTTATGGTTACGGATTAGAGGTTAGTGTGAGGGATAAGTGTAAGGGTCAGTGGTTAGGAGTTAGGATGGGGGTTTGGGTTAGGGACAGGAGTTAGAGTTAGGGTTAGGGTTATACTTTAGGATTTAGGGCAGGAGGTTAGGAGTTGGGGTTTGGATTATGGTTAGAGTTAGGGTTGGGCTAGGTTTGCAGTTAGGGTTAGGGGTTAGGATGTGGGTTAGGGTTAGGGTTAGGGGTTAGAGTTAAAGTTAGGGCTAGGTTTAGGGTTAGGGCGAGGGTTAGGTTTAGTCTTTGGTTAGGGTTTAGGTTTAGGGTCAGGTCAGGGTCAGGGTACGGTTTTGGGAAAGGGTAAGAGAGAGTTAGGCAGTGGGTTAGGGATTAGTTTTAGGGTACGGGTTAGGGTACAGTTTGGGGTATGAGATAGGATTAGTATTAGAGGGTTAGGGTTAGGGTAGAGGTTAGGGTTAGGAATAGGATTTGAGTACATTAAATTAAGGTTATTGTTAGAGGTTAGCGTTAGGGTTAGATTTAAGGTAAGGGTCAGGGTTAAGGGTTTAGAATAGGTTTAAGAGTTAGGGTGAGGGCTGGCAGGAAGGTTCAGTGAATGTGTTTCGGTCTTGGGGTTTGTGTTTGGTTTTTGATTAGTGATAGTTCTTGTTTTAGGGTTAGGTTAACATTAGGCTTAAGTGTAGGGTTAGTTATGTCTTTGTATGGTTAGAGATTGTTTCTTGTCATGTGCCTGCACTGGGACTCCTAGCATCTTGGGCAGTTTAGTTTTATGCACTCTATTTAGGTTTTGGGTTCAAAGATAGCCTGACTCCACCAAGTCAGTGGCCTCCCCAGAGAATCAGTATCCAGGCTTCTGCTGGCGTCAGAATAGGTATGGGAGGCTTCTCCTGAGCTGAGCTAAGGAGGGGATTTGTGGCTCTAAAGACTCTCTGTTTGGATTATCAGTTGCATTTCTGATTTTATCTCTTCTGCGCTCATGCTTCCTGTATACTACCAATTATTATTTTAAAGTTTTACTTGAATTCCTCTTTGTAAACTCAGTATGATATAGTTTCAGATTTACCGCATAGTGATTCAACCCTTGAATACAACACCTGGTACTGGTCAGAGTTGACCTCCATTGTCCCCATCCCCTGATTCCCCATCCCCCCCCCACTTTCCTCTGGTATTTATTAGTTTATTCTCTGTGGTTAAGAGTGTGTTTCTTGGTTTGCTTCTCTCATCCCCGCCTTCGCCCCTTTGCCAGTTTGTTTGGTTTCTTAAAATTCACATGTGAATGCAATTGTATGGTATTTGATATCTTTCTCTGACTGACAGAGTTCATTTAGCATAAGTCCATTCCACTTCTCCCACATCATTGTAAATGGCTTCATTTCATCCCTTCTGATGACCAAGTGATGTCGCAGTGTGTATATTTACCACATTGTCTCTGCCCATTCATCTGTCTATGGACATCTGGGCTGTATACACAGTTTCGCTGTTGTTGATAATGCTGCTACCAACACTGGGCTGCGTGTTTCCCTTCGAATCTACTAAATTACTTTTGTATCCTCGGGGTAAATACCTAACTGTGCAATTTTGGAATCGTAGGGTAGCTCTATTTTTAACTTTTAATTTTTTTTATGATAGTCACAGATAGAGAGGCAGAGACACAAGCAGAGAGAGAAGCAGGCTACATTTACCGGGAGCCCGATGTGGGATTCGATCCCGGGTCTCCAGGATCATGCCCTGGGCCAAAGGCAGGCGCCAAACCACTGCGCCACCCAGGGATCCCCTATTTTTAACTTCTCGAGGACCCTCCAGACTGTTCCACAGTGGCTGCAACTTTACTTATGTATTCATGAGAGACACAGAGGCAGAGGTATAGGCAGAGGGAAAATGAGGCTCCATGCGGGGAGCCTGATGTGGGACGTTATCCCCCATGACCCCGGGATCATGACCTGAGCCAAAGCAGATGCTCCACCCCTGAGGAACCCAGGTGCCTTGCTGATTCAATTTCTTTGCTCGTTATGGGTCTGTTCATATTTTCTATTTCTTCCTATTTCAGTTTTGCTCGTTTTCACATTTCTAGGGATTTGTCCATTTCTTCCAGGTCTCCCAGTTTGTTAGCGTATAATCTTGCATAGTATTCCCTTATAATTGTCTAATTTTTCTGGTGTTGATTGTGATCTCTCTTCTCTCATTTGTGATTATATTTATTTAGGTTTTCTCTTTTCTCGTTGATAAGCCTGGCTAGGGCTTGATCCATTTTATTAATTATTATGAAGAACCAGCTCTTAGTTTCGTTATTCCATTCTACTGTTTGTTTTTTCTGCATTCTTTATTTCTTCTCTCATCTTTATTTTTCCCTTCTTCTTAGGCTTTAGGCTTTGTTTGCTATTCCTTTTCCAGCTCCTTTAGGTGTCGGGTTTGGTTGTGTATTGGAGACTTCTTGTTTCCTGACGTAGGCCTGTATTGCTATGTACTTCCCTCTTAGGATTGCCTTTCTACATCCCAGAGGTTTGGAGAAACATGTTTTCATTTTCATTTGTTTTAAATTTCCTCTTTAATTTCCTGATTGCTCCATTCATTCTCTAGTAGGGTGTTCATAATCTCCACGTATTTTTGGTCTGTCCAATTTTTTTTCTTATTGTCGACTTCGAGTTTCATAGCGTCATGGTCCGAAAATGTACAGGATGTGATATCAACATTTTTGTACCTGTTGTACCTGTTGAGGGCTGATTTGTGGCCCATGATATGATCTGTTCTGGAGAATGTCCCATGTGCACTTGAAAGGAATGTGTATTCTGCTTTAGGTTGAAATGTTCAGACTATATCTGTTGAGTCCCTGTGGTCCAGTGTGTCAAAGCTATTGTTCCCCTGTTGATTTTCTGCATAGACGATCGGTCCATTGCCATAAGTGGTTGGGTGTTAAAATCTCCTGTCATTGTATTATTACCAGTGAGTTCCTGTACATTTGTTGTTAAATGGTTTCTATATTTAGGTACTCCCATGTTGGCAGCATAAATATTTAGTTATTTGAACTTTTTTAAAATAAATTCATTTTTATTGGTGTTCATTTTACCAACAAACAGAATAACACCCAGTGCTCATCCCGGCAAGTGCCCCCCTCAGTGCCTGTCACCCATTCACTCGCACCCCCTGCCCTCCTCCCCTTCCAGCTCCCTAGTTCCTTTTCAGAGTTAGGAGTCTTTATATTCTGTCTCCCTTTCTGATATTTCCCACACATTTATTCTCTATTCCCTTATATTCCCTTTCACTTATTTATATTAACCAATTGAATGAGAACATACATTTGTCCTTCTCTGTTTGACTTACTTCATTCAGCATAATACCCTCCAGTTCCATCCACGTTGAAGCAAATGATGGGTATTTGTCGTTTCTAATGGCTGAGTAATATTCCATTGTATACATAAACCACATCTTCTTTATCCATTCATCTTTGAATGGACACCATGGCTCCATCCACAGTTTCCCTATTGTGGACATTCCTGCTAAAAACATCGGGGTGCAGGTGTCCCGGCGTTTCGCTGCATCTGAATATTTGGGGTAAATCCCCAACAGTGCAATTGCTGGGTTGTAGGGCAGGTCTATTTTTAACTCTTTGAGGAACCTCCACACAGTTTTCCAGAGTGGCTGCACCAGTTCACATTCCCACCAACAGTGTAAGAGGGTTCCATTTTTTCCACATCCTCTCCAACATTTGTGGTTTCCTGCCTTGTTAATACTCCCCATCCTCACCGGTGTGAGGTGGTATCTCATTGTAGTTTTGATTTGTATATCCCTGAGGCACGTGATGCAGAGCATTTTATCATGTGCATGTTGGCCATATCTATGTCTTCGTCTGTGAGATTTCTGTTCATGTGTTTTGCCCATTTCATGATTGGATTGTTTGTTTCTTTGGTGTTGAGTTTAAGAAGTTCTTTATAGATCTTGGAAACTAGCCCTTTATCTGATTCGTCTTTTGCAAATATCTTCTCCCAATCTGTAGGTTGTCTTTTAGTTTTGTTGACTGTATTCTTTGCTGTGCAAAAGCTTCTTATCTTGATGAAGCCACAATAGTTCAGTTTTCCTTTTGTTTCTTTTGCCTTCGTGGATGAATCTTGCAAGAATTTACTGTGGCCGAGTTCAAAAAGCGTGTTGCCTGTGTTCTCCTCTAGGATTTTGATGGACTCCTGTCTCACATTGAGATCTTTCATTCATTTTGAGTTTATCTTTGTGTATGGTGAAAGAGACTGGTGTAGTTTTATTCTCCTGCATGTGGATGTCCAATTTTCCCACCACCATCTATTGAAGAGACTGTCTTTCTTCCAGTGGATAGTCTTTCCCCCTTTATCAAATATTAGTTGACCATAAAGTTCTGGGTCTCTATTCTGTTCCATTGATCAATGTGTCTGTTTTTGTGCCAGTACCACACTATCTTGATGACCACAGCTTTGTAGTACAACCTGAAATCTGGCATTGTGATGCCCCCAGATATGGTTGTCTTTTTTAAAATTCCCCTGGCTTTTCGGGATCTTTCCTGATTTCACACAAATCTAAAAAAATAATTTGTTCTAACTCTCTGAAGAAACTCCATGGTATTTTGATAGGGATTGCATTAAACGTGTACATTGTCCTTGGTAACATTGACATTTTCATAATATTAATTCTACCAATCCATGAGCATGGAATATTTTTCCATCTCTTTGTGTCTTCCTTAATATCTTTCAGAAGTGTTCTATAATGTTTAGGGTATAGATGCTTCACCTCTTTGGTTAGGTTTATTCCTAGGTATCTTATGCTTTTGGGTGCAATCGTAAATGGTATTGACTCCTCAATTTCTCTTTCTTCAGTCTCATTGTTAGTGTATAGAAATGCCATTGATTTCTGGGCATTGATTTTGTATCCTGCAATGGTACCAAATTGCTGTATGAGTTTTAGCAATCTTGGGGTGGAGGCTTTTGGTTTTTCTAGGTAGAGTATCATGTCATTGGCGAAGAGGGAGAGTTTGCTTCTTTGCCAGTTTGAATGCCTTTAATGTGTTTTTGTTGTCTAATTGCTGAGGCAAGGAATTCCAGTACTATGTTGAATAGCACTGGTGAGAGTGGACATCCCTGTCTTGTTCCTTATCTTAGGTGAAAGGCTCTCAGTGCTTCCCCATTGAGAATGATATTTGCTGTGGGCTTTTCATTGATGGCTTTTAAGATGATGAGGAATGTTTCCTCTATCCCTACGCTCTGAAGTGTTTTGATCAGGAATGGATGCTTTATTTGTCAAATGCTTTCTCTGCATCTAATGAGAAGATCATATGGTTCTTGGTTTTTCTCTTGCGGATATGATGAATCACATTGATTGTTTTACAAGTGTTGAACCAGCCTTGTGTCCTGAGGATAAATCCTACTTGGTCATGCTGAATAATTTTCTTAATGTATTGTTGGATTCTATTGGCTAGTATCTTGTTGAGAATTTTTGCATCCATGTTCATCAGGGCTATTGGTCTATAATTCTCCTTTTTGGTGGAGTCTTTGTCTGGTTTTGGAGTTAAGGTGATGCCGGCCTCATAGAATGAATTTGGAAGTACTCCATCTCTTACTATCTTTCCAAACAGCTTTAGTAGGATAGGTATGGTTTCTTTCTTAAACGTTTGATAGAATTCCCCTGGGAAGCCATCTGGCTTTTGACTTTTGTTTCTTGGGAGTTTTTGGATGACTACTTCAATTACCTCCCTGGTTATTGGCCTGTTCAGGTTTTCTATTTCTTCCTGTTCCAGTTTTGGTAGGTTCTGGCTTTCCAGGAATGCGTCCAATTCTTCTAGATTGCCTAACTTATTGGCATATGGCTTTTCATAATATGTTTTAAAATCGTTTGTATTTCCTTGGTATTGGTAGTGATCTCTCCTTTCTCATTCATGATTTTATTAAATTGAGACTTTATTCTCTCTTTTTCGTAATAGGCTGGCTAATGGTTTATGTATCTTATTAATTATTTCTTTTTTTTTATTTATGATAGGCACACAGTGAGAGAGAGAGAGGCAGAGACACAGGCAGAGTGAGAAGCAGGCTCCATGCACCGGGAGCCCGACGTGGGATTCGATCCCAGGTCTCCAGGATCGTGCCCTGGGCCAAAGGCAGGCGCCAAACCGCTGCGCCACCCAGGGATCCCTGTATCTTATTAATTATTTCAAAGAACAAACTCCTGGTTTTGTTTATCTGTTCCACATTTCTTCTGGTATCGATTTCCTTGAGGTCTGCTCGAATTTTAATTAATTCTCTTCTGTTGGGTGTAGGATCTATCTGCTGCTTTTTCTCTTGCTCCTTTATGAGTAATGTTAGCTTTTCTATTTGAGTTCATTCAGGTTTTTGAATGGATGCTTGTACTGTGATGTATTTCCCCCTTAGAATGCTTTTGCTGCATTCCTAAGATTTTGTACGGTAGTATCTTCATTCGTATTAGTTTCCATGAATATTTTTCTTAATAAATTAACTTTTTACTTGTGGTCAATTTACCACCATACATAATAACACCCAATGCTCATCCCGTCAAGTGCCCCCCTCAGTGCCCGTCAAACATTCACCCCCATCCCCCTTCCTCCTCCCCTTCTACCACCCCTAGTTCGTTTCCCAGAGTTAGGAGACTTTATGTTCTGTCTCCATTTCTAATATTTCCCACACAATTCTTCTCCATTCCCTTATATTCCTTTCACTATTATTTATATTCCCCAATGAATGAGAACATACACTGTGTGTCCTTCTCCGATTGAGTTCACTCAGCATAATACCCTCCAGTTCCATCCACGTTGAAAAAAATGGTGGTATTTGTCGTTCCTATAGGCTGAGTAATATTCCATTGTATACATAAACCACTTATTCCTTATCCATTCTTCTTTCAATGGACTCCAAGCCTCCTTCCACATTTTGGCTATTGTGGACATTGGTGCTATAAACATCGGGGTGCAGGTGTCCCAGCATTTCATTGCATCTGAATCTTTGAGGAAAATCCCCAACAGTGCAATTGCTGGGTCTTAGGGCAGATCTATTTTTAACTCTTTTTTTAAATTTTTATTTATGATAGTCTCACAGAGAGAGAGAGAGAGAGGCAGAGACATAGGCAGAGGGAAAAGCAGGCTCCATGCACCGGGAGCCTGATGTGGGATTCGATCCCGGGTCTCCAGAATTGAGCCCTGGGCCAAAGGCAGGCACCAAACTGCTGTGCCACCCAGGGATCCCTATTTTTAACTCTTTGAGGAACCTCCTCACAGTTTTCCAGAGTGGCTGCACCAGTTCACATTCCCACCAACAGTGTAAGAGGGTTCCCTTTCCTCCGCATCCTCTCCAACATTTGTGGTTTCCTACCTTGTTAATTTTCCCCATTCTCACTGGTGTGAGATGGTTTTCTTTGTGGTTTTGATTTGTATTTCCCTGATGGTAAGTGATGCAGAGCATTTTTTCATGTGCATGTTGGCCATGTCAATGTCTTCCTCTGTGAGATTTCTGTTCATGTGTTTTGCCCATTTCATGATTGGATTGTTTGTTTCTTTGGTGTTGAGTTTAAGAAGTTCTTTATAGATCTCGGAAACTAGCCCTTTATCTGATGCGTCTTTTTCAAATATCTTCTCCCATTCTGTAGGTTGTCTTTCAGTTTTGTTGACTGTATCCTTTGCTGTGCAAAAGCTCCTTATCTTGATGGAGTGACAATAGTTCCTTTTTGCTCTTGTTTCTTTTGCCTTCGTGGATGAATCTTGCAAGAAGTTACTGTGGCTGAGTTCAAAATGGGTGTTACCTGTGTACTCCTCTAGGATTTTGATGGACTCTTGTCTCACATTTAGATCTTTCATCCATTTTGAGTTTATCTTTGTGTATGGTGAGAGTGCTCTAGTTTCATTCTTCTCCATGTGGATGACCATTTTCCCAGCACCATCTATTGAAGAGACTGTCTTTCTTCCAATGGATAGTCTTTCCTCATTTATCGAATATTAGTTGACCATAAAGTTCAGGGTCCACTTCTGGGTTTTCTATTCTCTTCCATTGATCTATGTGTCTGCTTTTGTGGCAGTACCACACTGTCTTCATGACCACCTTTTTAGTACACCCTGAAATCTGGCATTGTGATGCCCCCAGATATGGTTGTCTGTTTTAAAATTCCCCTGGCTATTCGGGGTCTTTTCTGATTCAACACAAATCTTAAAATAATTTGTTCTAACTCTCTGAATAAAGTCCATGGTATTTAGATAGGGTTTGCATTAAACATGTACATTGCCTGGGTACAATTGACATTTTCACAATGTTAATTCTGCCAATCCATGAGCATGGAATATTTTTCTATCTCTTTGTGTCTTCCTCAATTTCTTTCAGAAGTGTTCTATTGTTTTTAGGGTATAGATCATTTACCTCCTTGGTTAGGTTTATTCCTAGGTATCTTATGATTTGGGTGCAATTGTAAATGAAATTGACTTCTTAATTTCTCTTTCCTCAGTCTCATTGTTAGTGTATAGAAATGCCATTGATTTCTGGGCATTGAGTTTTTATCTTGCAATGCTACCAAATTGCTGTATGAGTTCTAGCAATCTTGGGGTGGAGGCTTTTGAGTTTTCTAGGTAGAGTATCATGTCATCAGAGAAGAGGGAGTGTTTGACTACTTATTTGCCAATCTGAATGCCTTTAATGTCTTTTTGCTGTCTGACTGCTAAGGCTAGGACTTCCAGACTATGTTGAATAGCAGAGGTGAGAGTGGACATCCCTGTCTTGTTCCTGATATTAGGGGAAAGGCTCCCAGTGCTGCCCCACTGAGAATGATATTTGCTGTGGGCTTTTCCTAGATTGCTTTTAAGATTACGAGAAATATTCTGTCTCTCCCTATGCTCTGAAGTGTTTTGATCAGGAATGGATGCCCTATTTTGTCAAATGCTTTCTCTGCATCTAATGAGAGGATCATATGGTTCTTGGTTTGTCTCTTGCTGATATGTTGAATCACATTGATTGTTTGACAAGTGTTGAACCAGCCTTGTGTTCCGAGGATAAATCCTACTTGGTCATGCTGAATAAATTTCTTAAAGTCCTTTTGGATCCTATTGGCTAGTATCTTGTTGAGAATTTTTACATCCATGTTCATCAGGGCTATTGGTCTGTAATTCTCCTTTTTGTTGTGTAGTCTTTGTCTGGTTTTGGAGTTAAGGTGATGCCGGCCTCCTCGAACGAATTTGGAGGTACTCTATCTGTTTCTATCTTTCCAAACAGCTTTAGTAGGATAGATGTGGTTTCTTCTTTAAACGTTTGATAGAATTCTCCTGGGAAGCCATCTGGCCCTGGACTTTTGTGTCTTGGGAGGTTTTTTTTTTTTTTTTTTTTTTTTTTTAAAGGTATTATTTATTTATTTATGATAGTCACAGAGAGAGAGAGAGGCAGAGACACAGGCAGAGGGAGAAGCAGGCTCCATGCACCGGGAGCCCGACGTGGGATTCGATCCCGGGTCTCCAGGATCGTGCCCTGGGCCAAAGGCAGGCGCCAAACCGCTGCGCCACCCAGGGATCCCTCTTGGGAGGTTTTGGATGACTGCTTCAATTACCTCCCTGGTTATTGGCCTGTTAAGGTTTTGTATTTCTTCCTGTTCCAGTTTTGGTAGTTTCTGGCTTTCCAGGAATGCGTCCATTTCTTCTAGATTGCCTAATTTATTGGTGTATGGCTGTTCATAATATGTTTTTAAAATCGTTTGTATTTCCTTGGTGTTGGTAGCGACCTTGCCTTTCTCATTCATGATTTTATTAATTTGAATATTTTCTCTCTTCTTTTTAATAAGGTTGGCTAATGGTTTATCTATCTTATTAATTCGTTCAAAGAACCAACTCCTCATTCCGTTGATCTGTTCCAGAGTTCTTCTGGTCTCGATTTCCTTGAATTCTGCTTGAATTTTAATTAACTCTATTCTTCTGTTGGGTGTAGGATCTATCTGCTTTTTTTTCTCTAGCCTCTTTATGTGTAAGGTTAGCTTTTGTATTTGAGTAGTTTCCCGTTTTTTAATAGATGCTTGTATTGTGATGTTTTTCCCCCTTAGGACTGCTTTTGCTGCATCCTAAAGATTTTGAACAGTTGTATGTTCATTCTCATTAGTTTCCATGAATCTTTGTAATTCTTCCTTAATTTCCTGGTTGACCATTTCATCTTTAACAGGATGGTCCTTAACCTCCACATGTTTGAGGTCCTTCCAAACTTCTTGTTGTGATTGAGTTCTAATTTCAAGGCATTATGGTCTGAGAATATGCAGGGGACGATCCCAATCTTTTGGTATCGGTTCAGACCCTATTTGTGACCCAGTATGTGGTTTATTCTGGAGAAAGTTCCATATGCACTTGAGGATAATGTTCATTCAGTTGAGTTTGGATGTAAAGTTCTGTAGATTTCTGTGAAATCCATCTGGTCCACTGTATCATTTAAAGCTCTCGTTTCTTTGGAGGTGTTGTGCTTAGAAGACCTATCAAGGGTAGAAAGAGCTAGATTGAAGTCACCAAGTATAAATGTATTATTATCTAAGTATTTCTTTACTTTGTTTATTAATTGGTTGAAATATTTGGCAGCTCCCACATTCGGGGCATATATATTGATGATAGTTAAGTCCTCTTGTTGGATAGATCCCTTAAGTATGATTTAGTGTCCCCTTCATCTCTCACTATAGTCTTCGGGGTAAATTTTAGTTTATCTGATATAAGGATGGCTACCCCTGCTTTCTTTTGAGGACCATTTGAATGGTAAATGGTTCTCCAACATTTAATTTTCAGATTGTAGGTGTCCTTCTTTCTAAAATGAGTCTCTTGTAGACAGCAAATAGATGGGTCCTGATTTTTTATCCAGTCTGAAACCCTGCGTCTTTGATGCGGTCATTAAGCCCGTTCATGTTCAGAGTTTCTATGGACAGATATGAGTTTAGTGTCATCATGATATCTATTCAGTCCTTGTTTTGTGGATTGTTCCACTGAACTTCTTCTTAAAGGGGAATTTTAAGAGTCCCCCTTAAAATTTCTTGCAGAGCTGGTTTGGTGGTCACATATTCTTTCAGTTCCTGCCTGTCTTGGAAGCTCTTTATCTCTCCTTCCATTTTGAATGTGAGCTTTGCTGGATAAAGTATTCTTGGTTGCATGGTCTTCTCATTGAGGACCCTGAATATATCCTGCCAGCCCTTTCTGGCCTGCCAGGTCTCTGTGGAGATGTCTGCTGTTACCCTAATGCTCCTCCCCATAAAGGTCAGGGATTTCTTGTCTCTTGCTGCTTTAAGGATCTTCTCTTTATCTTTGGAATTTTCAAGCTTCACTATTAAATGTCGAGGTGTTGGACGGTTTTTATTGATTTTAGGGGGGTATCTCTCTATTTCCTGGATCTGAATGCCTGTTTCCCTTCCCAGATTAGGAAAGTTTTCAGGTATGATTTGTTCAAATACTTATTCTGGCCCTCTGTCCATTTTGGTGCCCCCGGGACCCCCAATTACACATAGTTTTTTTTTTCCTCAGGCTGTCATTTATTTCCCTTAATCTGTCTTCCTGGTCTTTTAGTTGTCTGTCTCTTTTTACCTCAGTTTCTCTCTTTGCCATCAACTTGTCTTCTACATCACTCCCTCGTTCTTCCACCTTGTTAAACCTCGTTGTTAGGACTTCTAGTTTGGATTTAATCTCATTCAATTGATTTTTCATTTAGGCCTGATTGGATCTAAATTCTGCAGTCATGAAGTCTCGTGAGTCCTTTATGCTTTTTTCTAGAGCCACCAGTAGCTGTATAATAGTGCTTCTGAATTGGCTTTCTGACATTGAATTGTAAATCAGATTTTGTAACTTTGTGGGAGAGAGGACTGTTTCTGATTCTTTATTTTGAGGTGAGGTTTTCCTTATAATCATTTTCCTCAGTGCAGAGTGGCCAAAAACAAATTGTATTGGGAAAAGGATAAAAAGAGAGGAGAGAAAGAAGGAAAGAAAAGAGAAAAAGAAAAAATAAAGGAAGAAAGAAGAAAAAAGGGAATAAAAACAGAAAGAAAAAGAAAGAAATGGGGGAAAAAGGGTGGGGGAAGCAATCAGGAATAAAAAAAACATGGGGAGTATCTTCTGATTCTGTATACTTTAAGTCCCTTGACTTCCCCTGGAACTTGTCCGTCTAGCTGGTCTTCTAGGGGAGGGTCCTGTTATGCTGTTTTCAGGTGTCAGCACTTGGGGGAGCTGCTCTGTCACCTGCCTTGTGCAGGGCTCAGTGGGGATAGTTTACCCTGTGAGGCCCAAGGAGGAACAACCCCAGTGGCAGCGGCCACCTCTGGAAACCTGTATTCAGCCCCCGCAGTAACTCGGGAGCAGTCCATCTGCAGGGCCTGGAGGCTCTGGGGTGGGGCCGCTGATCTGCTCAGCTCTGGGCAGGAGCGTCCTTGTTGTCCTGGGCCCTCCGGGCCTCTGCTTGTCCCAGGGGAGGCCAAATCCTGGGATGTGTCCTGGCGCCCTGTGCTCTGGGGCCTGTGCTGTTGGATTCGTGCTCCTGGCTGCGCAGCCGCCTATTCCCAGAGCTGCTGCCCAGCCCCTCTGAGCTGCTCCTGGTCCCGCAGCCTCCTCAGGGAGCGGCCACCTGAGCACCTCCAAGTTGCTCCCGGAGCCACGCAGCCCCCACTGCACTGAGCCCCTTCCTCTGCCAGAGACACCGCCACCAAGCTGCTCCCGGGGCATGCAACCCCCTACACGCAGAACGCTGCCGGAGCCCCTCTGAGCTGCTCCCAAGTCAGTGCATGTGCCCTGCAGCCCTTAGAGAGCTTGGTGCACTCTCCTGGGAGTGCAGGTGTCTGTTCGTGTCCCAGGGAGCCCGTGGGTATCCCCGCACTCCTGGGGTCCTGCTCTGAATCCCTGCAAGCGCCATTCCGCCCAGGAAGATTGGTTCAGATCCTGCTTTTCTGGGACAGAGGTCTCCTGACTGGGGGGCACTCGCCCTGGCCTTTGCCCAGCTCCTCGTGGGGCCCCTCCCACTTGGATGCCTTTTGTTTCTTTATTTCTTTTTCCCCGTCTTCCTACCTTGATAGAAGCGCGAACTTTTCTCACTGTAGCATCCGATCTGTTCTCTGTTTAAATCTCAGGCCGAATTCCTAGATTTTCAGGATGATGTGAAGGTTATCTAGGTTTTTTGGTGAGGACAGGTGACTTGGGGACCCTACTCTTCCGCCATCTTGCCCTTGCTCCTGTATGTTGCCTTTTAGCTTTGGTTGTTTCCTTCACTTTGCAGAAGCTTTTCGATTTGATGAAGTCCCAATAGTATTTTTGCTTTTGTTTCCCTCACCTCAGAGGCATATCTAGAAAGAAGATCCAATGGCCAATGTCAAAGACGTTGCTGCCTATCTTTCCTTCTTTGTATGGTGTCAGATCTCACATTTAGGTCTTTCATCCATTTTGAATTTATTTTTTATATATATGGTGTAAGAAAGTGGTCCAGTTTCATTCTTCTGCAATTGGCTGCCAGGTTTTCCCGACATCAGTTCTTCTTATCCTGGGGTCAGGGTAAGGGTTTCTTGAAGAGACTGTCTTTGTGCCATTGGATATTCCTTCCTGCCTTGTTGTCCATTATGGGTCATAGATACAGGTTTGTATCTTGTTTTGGCTTTCCATTCTGTTCTATTGATCTAAGCGTCTCCTGTTGGGAGAACCCAGATTGCTGATTCAATTTCTTTGCTGGTTAACTGTCTGTTCAAGTTTCTTATTTCTTCATTTTTCATATTTGCTAAGTTATATATTTCTAGGGATTGATCTATTTCTTCCAGGTTCTAGGTTGCTGGCATGTAATTTTTCATCATAATCTCTTATAATTGTTTGTATTTTTCTAGTGTTGGTTGTTATTTCTCTTTTCTCATTTGTGATTTTATTTCGGTCCTTTCTCATCTTTTTAACTTTTTTCTTTTTTAAAGATTTTATTTATGTATTCATGAGAGACACAGAGATGCCTAGGTATAGGCACAGGGAAAATGAGGCTCCATGCGGGGAGCCTGATGTGTGACTTGATTCCCGAGGACCCCGGGATCATGACCTGAGCCAAAGCACATGCTCGACCACTGAGGCACCCAGGTGCCTTGCTGATTCAATTCCTCTGCTAGTTATGGGTCTATTCACATTTTCTATTTCTTCCTATTTCAGTTTTGCTTGTTTGCACATTTCTAGGGATTTGTCCATTTATTCCAGGTCTCCCAGTTTGTTAACATATAATCTTTCATAGTATTCCCTTATGATTGTCTTATTTTTCTGGTGTTGATTGTGATCTCTCTTCTCTCTTTTGTGATTTTATTTATTTAGGTCTTTTCTCATTTCTCGTTCATTTGGCTGGCTAGGGCTTGATCCATTTTATTAATTATTTTGAAGAACCAGCTCTTAGTTTCGTTATTCCATTCTACTGTTTCTGTATTGTTTATTTCTGTTCTCATCTTTATTTTTTCCCTTCTTCTGTAGGCTTTAGGCTTTGTTTCCTATTCCTTTTTCATCTCCTTTAGGTGTAAGGTTAGGTTGTGTATTAGAGACTTCTTGTTTTCTGAGATAGGCCTGTATTGCTATGTACTTCCCTCTTTGGACTGCCTTTGCTACATCCCAGAGGTTTGGAGAAACATGTTTTCATTTTCATTTGTTTTAAATTTCCTCTTTAATTTCCTGGTTGCTCCATTCATTCTCTCGAAGGATATTCATAATCTCCACGTATTTTTGGTCTGTCCAAATTTTTTCTTACTGTCGACTTCAAGTTTCATAGCGTCGTAGTCGAAAATGTAGAGGGTGTGATATCAACTTTCTTGTACCTGTTGTACCTGTTGAGGGCTGATTTGTGGCCCATGATATGATCTGTTCTGGAGAATGTCCCATGTGCACTTGAAAGGAATGTGTATTTTGCTTTAGGAAGAAATGTTTAGAAAATATCTGTTGAGTCCCTGTGGTCAGTGTGTCAAGTCTATTGTTCCCCTGTTGATTTTCTGTATAGATGATCGGTCCATTGCCATAAGTGGGTAGGTTTTAAAATCCCCTGTCATTGTATTATTATCAGTGAGTTCCTGTACATTTATTGGTAATTGGGTTCCATATTTAGGTACTCCTATGTTGGCAGCGTAAATATTTAGTTGTTTGATCCTGATAGAGTGTCTTTTTAACTATGAAATAATGCCCTTCTTCATCACTTCTTACAGTATTTGTTCTTTCTTTTTTGAGATTAAATATTTTATTTATTTATTCATGAGAGATACACAGAGAAGCAGAGGCAGAAACATAGGCAGAGGGAGAGAGGCTCCCCAATGGGATGCCGATGTGTGACTCGATCCTGGGATCCCAAAAACACACCTTGAGCTGAAGGCAGATGCTCAACCACTGAGCCACCAGGTGATCCCCAGGGTTTGGTTTCAAATCTAGTTTGTCTAATATAAGTATTGGTCCTCCAGCTTTCTTTTCATAACCATTAGCGTGATAGATGATTTTCCATCCCCTGACTTTCAATCTGCTGTTGTCTATACTTCTAAGGTGAGCATCTACTAGGCAGCATACCGATGGACCTTGTTATTTTAATAACAATTTTATTTTTGAGAGCATGAGAAAGAGAGAGAGAGGCAGAAAATTAGGCCACGAGAGAAGCAGGAGCCCAATATGGGACTCGATCCCAGACTCTAGGATCACACCCTGAGTCAAAGGCAGAGGCTCAACCCCTGAGCCACCTAGGCATCCTGGATCCTGTTTTCTAAGCCACTCTGATACCCTATATCTTTTGATTGGAGCATTTAGTATCAGCATTCAGAGTGCTTATTCAAAGATATGAACTTTGTGCCTTTGTGTTACCAGGAGAGTTGGTGTTTCTGATGACGTTCTTTGGTCCTTTCTAGTCTTTGTTGTTTTGGTCTTTTTCCCCCCAATAGAATAGTCCCTCTTAAAATTCCTTACTGGACTGGTTTAGCGGTCATGAACTCCTTTATACTTTGTCTGTCTGGGAAAATCTTTCTCTTTATCCTGAATGACACCCTTGCTGAAGAAAGAATTCATACAAATTGGACTCCAATAAAAAGAAATTTAAAAACATAAAATAAATTTTTGCTCGTATGACTGAGAAAAATGGCATTTAGGAGGAAAAGCAGAAGCTGAAAGGGAGGAGGAAAGATTTCACCATCCGTAACCTTCACAGGGACCTGGTGTCCTTTCCTAGGAGGGCCCCCCCCTCCGTAGGATGCTTCCTTCCCCTCTGCGCTCCTTTTTGGAACACAGCAGGCACATCTCCGTGCCTCCAGCACCTCTGCAGTCATGGTTTATAGCGTCTTCCAGGTATCCTATTGGGGACCATGGCATCGTGTATGTAACCATTCAATTGCTGTTTGACAACATTGGGGGGATTCTGACTTTTGTTGGTTGTGGGGTGTGTGTGTGTCTATCAAATGAAGCTATCACGTGCAGCTATCGGATCCTCTGGCTGGGTAACCCAAATGCCGAAATGGTTGGTAAAACATTATCTCTGGTGCTGATGTTGGGTGGCTAGCTGGGCTCTCCTTGCTGACCCGGGGCTTGCTCCTGTAGTGAATTTCAGCTGGAGGGTCAGCTGAGGTGGAAGGTCTGTCTCGGCCACATTCTCATGTCCGGCAATGGGTATTGCCAAGCGCCAGCTGCTTCTCTTCTCCCCGATATCTCTCCAGCAGGGAGTCAGACCTCGGGGCTGCCCTGGCGGGAGATCCTGAAGAGCCCGGTCCCCATGGCGGGGAGCCCTGAGGCTGCCTGTGTGTGGAAGTCGGGGTGGGGATGGGGCTGGGGTTCCTCAGACCCTGTGCTGCCTGGCTTTCAGGCCGAGCCCCATGCTCACCCAGCCCTGACTCACTAAGGCGAGGAGGGTGTCCTCCACAGGCTGGTGTGATAGATCCAGCACCACAAGGTGTGCACGCTGAGTCCACCTGGTGAGCGTTGCCCAGGTGGATGAGCTGCAAGTTGGGACACAGGAAATTTAACAAAAATCCCCTACCCCTGGACAAGCAGAGCAGGACTGATTCCATTTTGTGCTATACCCGCCACCACCCCTATGACCCCCAAATGACCAGCTTATATCTAAAGGCGCTGCCCCACCCAAGCCAAGCTGCTGGGCACACCCTAATCGGATATCGGCTCATAAAAATGTAACCCTGCTTTGTGTCCCCCAAAACTGCGCACCGATTCTGACCAAAGTAATAGGCCAGGTCAAGCGGATCCTATAGGGTAAGGTGTAATTCAATCAGCCACCTGCGTGAGGACATACATGACTGTGCAAATTTCTGCATATCTCACGGTCCAGTGACCCTATAAAGCTGCTATGCCTCTTAGTCTCGGGGTCCAAGTCCCTGCTCCGCTGTGTCAGGTGCACTTTGACCCAAGCTCCAGCTTGTAGAGAAACCCTCGGGAGTTTGCATCGGTGTTGGCTCCTAAGTGGTTTCTCAGATTCGTAGTCTTGGGCACAACACAAGGGCCTACTGTCCTGACATCCCTTCCAGGGTCACACTGAGCGCCCCACAGGCCCTCTGTGCCCCAGGCACACTGGCATGGGGATGCGGGGAGGGTAGTACATGTCCCAGAAACAGGCCAGCCCCGGCCTCCTGGACAGAGGGAGCACAGACCTCACAGGTCACTTTGCACAGACCCTGGTGACCTGAGGTTCCCTGGCTGTCACTCTGTCCTAGTCCATTCTGGCCCACGGGGCACAGGATGAGTCCTAGTATAGTCTGTGGGGTCCTGATCCTGGCATCTGTCCGCCCCTGGAAGGCACATGGGGACATCAGCAGTGTGTGCCTTGTGGTGCCCCTGCAGGGGCTGTTTGGGGCCCTGGTGATGCCCCCTCCTCTCTGTGGGTCTCTCCATGCCCCATGCACAGAGTTCTGGGAGACACAGAAAAGGGCTGGCTGTGCATTTCCACACCACAACACTTTATTGACTTTCTACAGTAAATGGGCTCAGAGGTGTGGGTGCGTGCCTTCATCTGGGGAGGGAGACCTTTCTGTCCTTTGTGGGAGGAAAAGAATCACATGGGTTGGGGGTCGAGTGCTGGAGTCCCCCAGCTGGAGCATGTGTGGACTCCGGGTGGGGGCATGTTTCCTGAGATTTCAGCCTGAGAGACGGTTCTGAGGACAGCAGAGCTGAACTGGACCTGCAGCTCATGGGCTCCTACGCTGGGTTCCCGCAGGGCAGCTGGACAACGGCCTCGGGCCCCCTGGGGCCCCAGTATCTGGAGGAACCTGCCTCCTGGTGTGGGTGTGGGTGGGGCCCACTGGCCTACCCCTGCTCTCCCCACCCTGGGGTGTACCGGGATCCTCAGGGCTGCCCTAGGTCTGCGACCTGGATCTGTGTGGCACCCCCAGGGCCCAGGAGGTCACATCCAGCTGTGAGAGGGCTCGCTCAGCGTGGGGCCAGAATCCAGGGCTGCACAGGGCCATGGGGGGCTGGAATCCATTCGTCCTTGTGTTGCCATGGGGGGGCCCAAATCAACTCAGCCTCCACAGATCCTGGTGCCAGGGCAGCCCAGGTCCCACTGGGTTAGGGGCTGTTGTCCTGTGCAGGTTGTGTCACCCTCCAGGAGGGAGAGTGGGCGGAGGCAGGGCACAGTGGGTTCTTTGCACCACTCATCTACACCCACTCTGTTGGAGACTCCGTGCTTTCCCTACTCCCTGCAACCCCTGTGTGCTCTATTGAACACCCGGTCTTCTCATGGGAACAGGGTATCCAGAGAACCCCAGGGAGGCTGAGCATGCCCCACAGGGGCACCTGCACCGGGTTTGCTGGGGGCCGATGGTGTGGGGTAGATGGTGTGGGACTAGGGGTATGATGGTGGTGGAGTGTGGGGGATGGTGTAGGGGGGATGGTGTTGTGGTGTAGTGTGGGTTAGGATTGTGTGGGGCTGTGTGGCTGTGAGGGGGATGGTGTTTTGTGGAATGCCATTGGGGATTATGATGTAGGGGGATGATGTGGGGGTAGGGAATGAGCAGGATGGCGTGGGGGGCCTGCGGACACAGGGAATCCCCTTCCTCTAAGATGCACAAGGAGACGTCTACCATTAAAGGCGACCCCAGTCTGGGGTTTGCTGTGACACCTGCCCCTGTGGCACCGTGTGGTCAATGCAGGGCCCTGGCTGGACCAGGGTCATTATCTGGGGGTCATCATACTATGTATGTTTTCAAATTGCAAATTGTCTCAAATGAAATGCATAGAATTTAGAAATATATAAAGCACCGTGAGTGGGTGTCACTCTGTCCCGTCCAACCCTCATGGGATTGATGTGTGTCCTGCTCCAGCCGTGGCCATGCCTCCTGGCCTCCAGGTCTGGTTCCTGCCCCCCACTTCCCCCACCCCATCCCCTGCTTCTCAGGGGGCCATCCCTCTCCCCTTTGGGGTTCAGCTCCCATGGAAACCACTGGAGGCCCCATCCAATTGGCCTCCTCATCTCTGAGGCCCCGGGGTTGGAGGCATGTGGGTCATCCCCATCACCCTATCATGGAGCAGTGTGTTGTTGGCTGCTGTTGCTCCCCCCGGCTTCAGAAGCCCCGTTTTCCCTACCCCGAAGCCCCCAAGCCTCCCCTGGGGCCCCTAAGCCCCCTGGCCCAGCAGCCTCACCCGACCCCCTAGCAGGCCCAAAACATAGTGTGGCTGCCAAACGTCCTGTTGACGTCCAGGTCTACCTGCGTGATGTCCCTGGAGGAGACCAGGGCCTCTTCCTTCATTTCCTGTGGGAAAACTGGAGAGCAGGAGCCCACGTCAGGGACACAGACCCCAACCTGTCACGAGCTGCCATGCTGGGCAGGGAGCCCTGGGGCCACAATGGGAGTGGGTCTGCTGAAACCTCCTGCCTTTCCCTGGGAGGCCGAGGATGGCGGGAGTGCCCACCGAGCCCATGGGACCTGTGTGAGGGCCTGTCCCAAGCTGTTGTGGGTGGGGAGGTGACTGAGGGTCAGCCTGGGGTGGAGGGGATGTGGGGTCAGCCCAGGTGGGGAGGGGACATGGAGGTTTTGTGCCCAAGATAGCAAATCTGAGAAACCACTGAGGAGCCTACACCGATGCAAACACACGATGGTTGATTTCCAAACTCGAGCTTGCACCCAAGTACACCCGACACAGCGGAGCATGGACTTGGACCCCAAAGTGGGTTTTAGCTTAGATTTAAGGGCTGGTCTCAGGGACCTCCAGAAGGGCTGGAGCAATTCCTCAAGTTCTGTTTACATTTTGATATGGGGCCTTCAAGGGCATTGAGTTCTGTTCTCATTCTAATATGGGGCTTTATTCGACTTTAAGCTGTAAACTGTTTTTTTCTTTTTTTCCTGTAACTGAAATAATGCAAATTTTAGCTCTTATTCACAGGGGCCTGGGATGGCAGTACTTGTGCTAACAGTGAACTTAAAGTGGAACCGCCTCAATTTTGTCAGCCTCCACACAGACAAGACACTGAAGTTTAAAACTCCAAATTTTAGGGGCTGCCCTGGTGGAGACCTGTGCTCTTCCTGCCCGGGAGGGTGTCCTCCCACTCCTGGCCTTTGCTGGTCTGTCCAAGGAACTGGGCCCCGTGACTGCACAGGGGTTTGCAGCTTATGGCCACACAGGGCAGACAGCTGGCCCAAGTCCTGCTACTCTCAGCCACATTCCCGCTCCTGTGCCTGGGAACAGTCGGTGCCACCATCCTTGGGACCCATGGGATCCTGAGCCCACCCTGTCGCTCCAGGGACTGCCCCTGACTTCTCCACCTGAACACCTTAAGGCTGGTGTGTCCCCCACTCTAGGAGACTTCTGAAAGTTCACATTTTGTGCTCTGCTGCATAATATTGTGCGTAGAACCATCAGCTGGCTCTCTGCCCTTGTGGGATCAGGGGCTATGTCTCCCCAAGATAAACTGATTGATTTTTTTTAAGATTTTATTTTTCTGTAATCTCTACAGCCAACATTGGGCTTGAACATGCTACCCCAAGAACAAGAGTCCCATGTTCTTACAAACCACACCGAGCCAGTTAGGCTCCCTTTGATTGATTGATACATGTTAATTGAAGCAGGGGTGTTGCATGTGTCAGGGCAGAAACTGAGCCCACGCTTTGAGGTGTGGTGGAGTCATTTGGACCTTGATCAATGTTAAAGAAACCATAGCTTCCCTGGGAGCCCAGGGAGCAGGGACCACATACGTGAAAATTAGATAATTTCCTTTTCTGTAGTAGTTATTTTACTGACTATTTAAAGTGCTATTCAATGGTAAATGTCAATCTAGGATTGGGATACAGTGAGAACGTTCTAGGATTCGGAGGTTACTAAAGCTCCCCGTCATGGACTCAATGTTCCAGTTCGATGCAGAGATAGGCAATGAAGCAAAGAGTTTTAAAACATGGGACTGGGGTGCCTGGCTGTCCTGGTTGGGGTATCTTGAACTCAGGGTTATGAGTTTGAACACCGTGTTGGGTATAGACAGGACATAAAATTAAAATAGTTAGGGGATCCCTGGGTGGCGCAGCGGTTTAGCACCTGCCTTTGGCCCACGGCGTGATCCTGGAGACCCGGGATCGAATCCCACAACGGGCTCCCAGTGCATGGAGCCTGCTTCTCCCTCTGCCTGTGTCTCTGCCTCTCTCTCTCTCTCTGTGACTATCATACATAAATAAATTAAAAAATAGTTAACAAATAATAAATGGATGAACAAATAAAGCATGATATCAAAGGTAAGTGCTTGCTTATGTCTCACCTGTGACCTATTCTTGATCACCCCACTTGCACTACATGGCCCAGATGACGTCCTCCACAAGGGACAGTCTTGCCCGAGTGGAAGTGGGCATCTTTCGTTGTAAGACCTGTGGTTCCCCTCGTTCTGCAGGGAGAGAAGAGTCATGAAGGCACGAGTTCGGGGGATCAGCATACACCTAGAAAATGATCGTTTCTGAACCCGGTAGCCAGAGCTCAGCCTCCTTTTAGGACCGGATATCATAAAGAAGCCTCTTTGGTCATTGGTTTGGATGCAGGGTGGAGGTAAACTAGAATTGGGAAGAACAAAGGAAGAGGAAATCCAGAAGCTGAAAGAGAGGAGGAAAGATTTCACAATCCGTAGCCTTCACAGGGACCTGGTGTCCTTTCCTAAGAGGGGCCCCCCCATTGAAGTATGCTTCCTGCCCCTTTGTTCTCCTTGTTGGAACCCAACAGGCACATCTCCTTGCCTCCAGCACCTCTGCAGTCGTGATTTATAATGTCTTCCATGTATCCTACTGGGGACCACAGAGTCGTGTATGTAACCATTCGACTGCTGTTTGACAACATTGAGGGATTCCGACTTTTGTTGGTTTCAGGGTGTGTGTGTGTGTGTCTATCACATGCAGCTATCACGTGCAGCTATCGGATCCTCTGGCTGGGTCACCCAAACACCGAAATGGTTGGCACAACATCATTTCTGGTGCTGGCGCTGGGCAGCTTGCTGGACTCTCCTGGCCGACCCGGGGCTGGCTCATGCAGTGACTTTCTGCTGGAAGGTCAGCTGAGCTGGAAGGTCTGGCTCGGCCACATTCCCATGTCTGGCAGTGGTTCCCGCTGAGCGCCAGCTGCTTCTCTTCTCCCCGATGCCTCTCCAGCAGGGAGCTGGACCTCGGGGCCACCCTGGGGGGATCTTCAGAGGCACCGGGTGCCCATTACGGGGAGCCATGGGGCAGCCTGTGTGTGGGAGTAGGGGTGGTGATGGGGCTGGGGTTCCTCGGTCCCCTATGCTGGCTGGCATTCATGCCGAGCCCCATGCTCACCCAGCCCCTACTCACTAGGGCGAGGAGGGTGCCCTCTACACGCTGTTGTGAGATCCAGCACCACAAGGTGTGCACACTGAGTCCACCTGATGAGGGTGGCCCAGGTGCATGAGCTGCAAGTGTGGGACCCAGGAAATTTAACAAAAAGCCCCTACCCAAGGACAAGCAGAGCAGGACTGATTCCATTTTGTGATACACCTGCCACCTCCCCTATGACCCCCACATAACCTGCTTATGTCTTAAGGCGCTGCCCCAACCCAGTCAAGCCACTGGGCACACCCTAATCAGAAATCGGCTCATAACAATGTAACCCTGCTTTGTGCCTGCCAAAACTGCACGCCAATTCTGACCAAAGTAATAGGCCAGGTCAAGTGGATCCTATAGGAAAGGTGTAATTCAGTCGGCCGCCTGCATGTGGACCAACACGACTGTGCAACTTTCTGTGTATCCCATGGGCCACTGGCCCCTTTAAAGCTGCTACGCTTCTTAGTCTCAGGGTCCAAATCCCTGCTCCACGGCCATGCCGCCTGGCCCCCAGGTCCGGTTAATGCCCCTCATGTCCCCCACCCCATCCCCTGCTTCTCAGGGGGCAGTCCCTCTCCCCTTTGGGGTTCAGCTCCCATGGCAAGCCCTGGAGGCCCCATCCTAGTTGCCTCCTCATCCCCGAGGCCCCAGGGGTGTGAGCATAGAGGTCATCCCCAACACCCTACCATGGAGCGGTGTGTTGTTGGCTGCTGTTTTGCCCCCTGCCTCAGAAGCCCCATTTTCCCTACCCAGAATCCCCCGGTCCTCCACTGGGTCCTGATCCCCCCTGGCCCCTCAACCTCACCCTACCCCGTAGTAGTCCCAAAATATGATGTGACTGCTGAGCGTCCTGTTGACGTCCAGGTCCACCTGCGTGATGTCCCTGGAGGAGACCAGGGCCTCCTCCTTCATTTCCAGTGGGAAAACCGGGGAGGAGGAGCTGGCGTCAGGGACACAGACCCCGACCTGTCACCAGGTGCTCTCCTGGGCAGGGAGCCCTGGGGTCACCATGGGAGTGTGTCCTGCCAAACCCTCCTTCCTTCCCCTTGGAGGCTGGGGACAGCTGGAGTGCCCACCGTGCCCGTGGAACTGTGTGAGGGCCTGTGCCAAGCTGTTGTCAGTGGGGAGGTGACTGAGGGTCAGCCTGGGTGGGAGGGGACAGAGGTCAGTCCAGGTGGTGAGGGTCATGGGGGTGTTTTGCCAAAGATTGCGAATCCGAGAAACCACTAAGGCACAGACACCGATGCAAAGACACGAGGGTTGATTTCAAAACTCGAGCGTGGTTCCAGGTATACCCCACACAGTGGAGCAGGGACTTAGACCCCGAAGTGGGTTTTAGCTTAGTTTTAAGGGCTTGTCTCGGGGACCTCCAGAAGGGCTGGAGCAATTCCTCAAGTTCTGTTTACATTTTGATATGGTTCCTTCAAGGGCATTGTGATCTCTTCTCATTCTAATTGAGGCTTCCAGCCCTTGGCTTAGGCTCAGTTTTTATTCTATTGTGGGGCTTTCTAAGACATTAGCTGTAAACTTTTGTTTTTTTCCAGTAACTGAAATAATGCAAATTTCAGCTCTTCTTCACAGGGGCCTGGGATTGCTGGACCTGTGCTAATACTGAACTTAAAGTAGAATGGCCGTAATGTTCTTGGCCTCCACACATCCTGTCCTGTCCTATCTAGCTCATGCCGCTCTCCCTGGAGCTCCTAAGAGAAAAATTGCAAATGACCTCAGCGTTGCAGCATGTGTTGGGGGACAGGCCCAGGTATTTGGGATCAGGATGACCTGGGGCATGGGCGTCCCGGCTGTGCAGCAGGATTCCATGCTGCAGACTCTTTCCCTAAGGCTATCTTGACAACTGACTTTGTACATAGCAAAATTCTCCTTTGTCTTTAGAAGTTGAGCAAGTTAAGCATTTTTTCTCTGCCCATCTGATTGCTCAGATTCCAATCTGAGACGTATTTCCTGTTAATAAGGATAATTTGCTATCCGTAGTACTATGCTTAAAATATTTTGACACAAGTAATTCAGAGGGATGAGGGTTTCTCATCTCTTTCTTCACAGCTCAGTCACTCATCAGGAAATGCATCTGTATGGATTTGGAAATAATTGAGAGACATTAATACCAATGGTCCTATTATTATGTGAAGGATTCTTCCCTGAGATTCTTCCCCTGTTTCAACTGACACTGAAACACTGTGAACTGTTTGGAAGACAAATGTCAAGGAAATAAATGTTATACATTGCTAATTTTAAATGCACTTGCAATATGGTGTCTATTATAATAGAAGTATTTTTATCTGATTTTTGCTATTTATTATCCTTTCCTGCTTCAGGTTGAGGAGGCATTATACATGTTCATAAGTGTTTTTCTTTCCTTCTGATATAAAATTATTACTTTGTTCCCATCGAAGGAACTCTTTAAGAATAAGGCAAAAGTTAATTCAACGATTTTTAAAATGTCTTCACACGGAAGCCTGATTCATTTAAGTCAATTTTCAAATTAAATCTTATTTCTTAGAAAGAAAACAAAGTTTTATAAGGAAATTGAGAATATAGTACAGAGAATTCTCATGCACTTGCACTCAATTTCTCCAATTATTGATATCTTATATCAGTAGGGTACAAATATTAGCTAATGAATCAATATTAAAATATTCGCAATAACCAAAGACCATACTTTATTCAGATTTCCTTAGTTTTTGCTAAGTCTCCATTCCTCATATCACACTCCATTTGTCCTCATGTTTTTTTAAGCTCCTCTGGATTGTGACAGTCTTTCAGCCTTTCCTTGTTGTTGTTGAACTGGAACACTTTGAGAAGTAGAGTATTTTGTAAAATTTCCCTCAGTTGGGACATGTCTGTTGTTTATCTCATGATTGAACTGTTTTTGTGGATTATATCCAGAGATATAATGCTATTTTTATTATACCATATAAAGGTTAGATACTATCAACATGATTTATCAGTCTTGGTATTGATCTGATCATCTTGCTGAGGTAGTGTTTGTCAGATTTCTCTGTAGTAAAGTGATTATTATTATTATTACTACTAATATTATTATTATTATATTATCAATATTATTTTAAGTTTTTCATATTATATTTTGTAGAAGGAAGTTACAATGATATTCCACACATAAGAGTGGGAAGCATGCTCATGAACTTGACGGTGGAATGTCTGCACAAATTGTTTTAAAATCTTCTACATGGGAGATTTCTTTTCCCTCTGGGTTTGTTTGTTTCTTTTTCAAAGATGCTATTTATTTATTTGAGAGAGAGAGGAGTGAAAAACATGTGCTAGAGGGGCAGAGGGAGAGGGAGAAGCAGGTTCCCTGCTGAACAGGGAGCCTTCCTTGGACCTGGATCATGATCCGACCCTAAGGCAGAAGCTTAACAGACTGAGCCACCCAGGTGTCATTCTTTCTTTCTTTCTGTCTTTCTTTCTTTCTTTCTTTCTTTCTTTCTTTCTTTCTTTCTTTCTTTCTTTCTTTCTTTCTTCCTTCCTTCCTTCCTTCCTTCCTTCCTTCCTTTCTTTCTTTCTTTCTTTCTTTCTTTCTTTTTTTCTTTTTTTCTTAATAATAAATTTACTTTTTATTGGTGTTCAATTTACCAACATACAGAATAACACCCAGTGCTCATCCCGTCAAGTGCCCCCCTCAGTGCCCATCACACATTCACCCCACCCCCGCCCTCCTCCCCTTCCATCACCCCTCGTTCGTTTCCCAGATTTAGGAGTCTTTATGTTCTGTCTCCCTTTCTGATATTTCCCCCACATTTCATCTCCCTTCCCTTATATTCCCTTTCACTATTGTCTATATCCCCCAAGTGAATGAGAACATACAATATTTGTTCTTCTCTGATTAACTTACTTCACTCAGCATAATACCTTCCAGTTCCATCCACGTTGAAGGATATGGTGGTTATTTGTCATTTCTAATGGCTGAGCAAGGCCCACCTTTTCAATCTCTTCATCTTCTGAGTCTCCCATGATATGAATGTTATTGTTTTAATAAGTGGCTGAGTTTCCAAGTCTGCGTTTGTGGTCCATAAACTTCCTTGTTTTTAAGGCTTCCACTTGGGACTGCATCTCAGTTATAGCATTTTTAACGTTGGCCTGACTAGATTTTAGTTCTTTTATTCCTACTGTAAGGGATTCTCTAGTTTTCTTCTGTGCTCTTTTTCCAGCCCAGATGCTATCTTTATAATCATTGTTTTAAACTGTAGTTAGACATCATATATTTGTATTGATGGACTTCCTGGCTGTGAGTACTACCTCATGTTATTTTATGGAGGCGAATTTCTCCATCTCCATCTTCTTTTTCCAAGAAAAGAAAGAAGGAAGAAAAAGAAAAACAATAAAAACTGCCCTCCCAAAAAAACCACCAGATCATTTTGGCCTGGTTGTTAAAAGATTCTAAATCCCAAAATAAGAAACAAAATTAAAGTACCATGAAACTAAAAATAAGAAATATATAAGGTACATACATAAAAATAAAATAAGGCAATTTATAAAATAGAATCAAAGAAAATAAATGACAATAAAGCACAAAGTACAAAGGAAACTAGACCATACTTTCCAGGCAGAGCTGAATCTCTGCAGCCTCTGTGGTCGACACCTTGGTGGCAGCGAGTGGTCTGTGCAGGGTTGGAGATTGGCCATGGCGCTGATTGTCAGGTGCACATCTGCCTGGGAGATGTACCTGGGGCGTCAGAGGCGGGGTGGGCGTCATCACTTCTGGCCTCCAGTGGGCAGTGTTGTGCTGCTCCCTGAGACTGGACACTGATGGGCGGTATGCGGGTGGGGTCTCTGGGTCCTCTGGCTCTGGGGCTGAGCATTCCGCTCCCCAGTCTGCATGTCCTCCACAGAAGATTCCCCAAGCCCCTGGGTCTCCGCCACTTCTCTCAGAACCCTGCTTTCTCTCTGCCCGCGTCCGAGCTTCTTTTGGTTTTGTTTTTTTATCTCAGACTGTTGTGCCCAAGATGGCGAATCTGAGAAACGACCGAGAAGCCAATTCCGATGCAAACACACGAGGGACTATTTACAAGCTCAATCTTTAGTCCAAGTATACCTGACACAGCGGAGCAGGGAATTGGACCCCGAGGTGGGTTTTTGCTTAGTTTTAAGGGCTGGTCTCGGGGACCTCCAGAAGGGCTGGAGCAATTCCTCAAGTTCTGTTTACATTTTGATATGGGGCCTTCAAGGACAGTGGATCTTTTCTAATAGGGGCTTCCTGCCCTTGGCCTGGGCTCAGTTTTTATTCTATTGTGGGGCTTGCTGTGTCCAGACAATGAGCAATCAGGAAGGAAATGACGGACGTGAATCCCTTCTCAGGAGCATCACAGAGAATAAATAATGAGACTGTACCAAAGGAGCACAAGACTTGTGCACTGAGCCACACTAGGCTCTGGGAGGCCGTTCTGGGCTCATTGGTTTGGAGCCTCATCTTGTGAAAATGTCTGCAGTTCCTGAAGCCACCCTCAATTTCAATGTCATTCCTGTCAAGTCATGGTGGCAGATCCTATACATAGGAAAAAAAAACCCAAAACATCCAACAGCCCCCACAAATGACCCCGGAGAGCAAATCAGTATTGGAGAAGCAGGACAGAGCGGAACGCAGCACTTTCCTATTTCAAACGATGTCACAGGGATCCCTGGGTGGCGCAGCGGTTTGGCGCCTGCCTTTGGCCCAGGGCGCGAACCTGGAGACCCGGGATCGAATTCCACGTCGGGCTCCCAGTGCATGGAGCTTGCTTCTCCCTCTGCCTGTGTCTCTGCCTCTCTCTCTGACTATAAGTTAATTAAAAAATTAAAAACATATTTAAAAAAAAATAAAACAAACGATGTCACAGAGACAAAGGATAAAGCAGTGTTGTCTTCGGGACTCTGCCTGGCTCTGTTGGTTAAGCATCTGACTCTTGACCTCACCTCCGGTCCTGATCTCGGGGCCGTGAGTTCTAGCCCAGGGCTGGTCCATGGACGAGGCCTGATGCCTACGTAAACAATCCAGACCCACGAGGGTGTTCCCAGCATAAGCTGAAGGAGCAGAACAGAAAGTCCAGTAGGAAACGTGCTCTGATACAACTGATTTTTTAACTTAATTTAATTTAAAGCCAATTAATTAACATATAGTGTATTATACTTTCAGAGGATGAATTCAGGGATTCACCAGTTGGAGCTAACAGCAGTCCTTGTGACATCATGTGCCCTCCTTCATGCTGGTCCCCTGTTATCCCCTCCCTCGTCCCCTCCCTTGCAGCAACAGTTTGTTTCCTATATATAAGAGTCTGTATTCCCTGCATCTGTTTTCATCTTATTTGTTTTTCCTTCCCTTCACAGATGTTCATCTGCTTTACTTCTTTAATTCCACCTATGAATGACACCACACGGTCATTCTCTTTTCCGACTGACCTATTTCACTTAAGATGATCCCTCTACTTAATCCACATCATTGCATATGGCAAGATTTCCTTCTCTTTGATAGCTGAGTACCATTCCTCTCTCTATGACCATCATCTATTTCCTATCCTCTTTATCCATCATCAGTCAGAGGGCACCGAGGCTCCTCCCACAATGTGACTACTGTGGACACGTCTGCTGTGGACATTGGGGTGCTGGTGTCCCGAGTCTCATTGCATCTGTATCTTCGGAGTGAGCTCCAGGCCGTACACCTGCTGGTCGCAGGGCGGCTCTATTTTTAACTTACTGAGGGGCCTCCACATTGTTTCCAGGGCGGCTGCACCAGCCCACTCTCCCGCCCACAGTGGAAGAGGGTTGAGTGAGTTTTACAGGACGTGGTAAAAGTCTGGTCCACATTTCATTTTGTGTCCTTTGGGCTCCAATTCCTTCTCCTTAAGTATTTTTGAGGAACCCGGGTGTTGGGCTCCTTTTCAGTGAGATGTATCCGAAGCTAACAGGCCCCAGCTGGAGCCTGGAAGGAGGCAGAGGTGGGCCCCAGGGATGGGCAGGTGCCTCCTGCACAGCCTCCTGTAGCATCTGAGCATCCCACAGGGGGCACCCGAGCCCAGGCACTGCACAGGGGCGACGCATGCGCAGTAGGCCTCCTCTGCCTCCAGTAACAGGAGCCAGCCTGTGCTGGGGAGGCCTGAGGAAGACGGGGGGACACATCCACGCTGATGAGCACAGCCTCCTCAGAGCCTGTGGGGAGTCTTCAGGGGGATATTGCTCAGCGTTCACGCTGACAGGAGTCCCAGTCTCCTCACGACACACGGTGAAGCTTCAGGAAGATGTGGGTCCACATCCACCCTGACAGGAGCCCCTGGACCGCTTCAGGACCTCCCAGGAGGCTTCAGGAAATAGTTGGCCCACACCCACCCTGAGAGGAGCCCCTGGGCTGCCTCAGGACCCACGGGGAGGCTTCAGTAAGATGTGGGCCCCCATCCACGCTGACAGGAGCCCCTGGGTCACCTCAGGACATGCGGGGAGGCTTCTGAAACATGTGGCGCCGCGACCACTCTGGCAGGAGCTAATGGGCCCCTCAGGACATAAGTTGAGGCTTCTGGAAGCTGGGGGCCGCATCCACAGTGACAGGAGCCCCGACCACCTTAGAACCTGCGGTGACGCTTCAGGAGGACGTGGGGCCATGTCCACACAACCAGACGCTGATGTCCTCAGGACCCCCGGTGTAGACATCGGGAAATATCGGGATGCGTCCATGCGGACAGAAGACCCCAGCCTTGTCAGAGCCTGTGGTGAGGCCTAAGAAAAATGTGGATGCCGAATCCACACTGACAGGAGTCTCTGGCCTCCTCAGGACCCACTGTGAATGATTGGGATGATTTGGGGCCACGTCCATTCTGACAGGAGCCCCCAGCCTCCTCAGGTCTTATGGTGAGGCTGAGGAAATTCTGGGGCCACGTCGAGACTGAGAGGACCCCCGTCCTCCTCAGGACCTGCACTTTGGCTTCAGGACACATGGGGCTGCGTCTAGGCTGACAGGAACCCACAGCCTCCTCAGGACTTGCGGTGAGTTTTCAGGGGACATGGGGCCATGTCCAGGCTGACAGGAGCCCCCGGCCTCCTGAGAACCTGCTGTGAGGCTTCCAGAGGATATGAGGAATACTCCACAGTGACAGGAGACCTGGCGTACTCAGGACTCGCTGACTATGACTCTGGAACACGTGGAGCCACGTCCACGCTCACAGGAGCCTGGCATCCTCAGGACCCCCTGGAGGACACTGGAGGCGCCGTTGTGGGCCTCGTCCATGTCAGAAGGGACTCCTCAAAACCATAGGGTAAGTGAATGGGTAGAATGAATGGTACGGTCAGGGGAGGGGGGCAGTTTGTGGTTAGGCCTAGGGGTTAGTCATGTTAGGGGTTAGTCATTATGCTTATGGTTATGGATTAGAGGTTAGGGTGAGGGATAAGGGTAAGGGTAAGTGGTTAGGAGTTATGATGGGGGTTTGGGTTAGGGACAGGAGTTAGAGTTAGGGTTAGGGTTTAGACTTTAGGGATTAGGGCAGGAGATTAGGAGTTGGGGTTTGGGTTATGGTTAGAGTTAGGGTTGGGCTAGATTTGCAGTTAGGGTTACAGGTTAGGGTGTGAGTTAGTGTTAGTGTTTAGGGTTAGGGGTTAGAGTTAAAGTTAGGGCTAGGTTTAGGGTTAGGGTGAGTGTTAGGTTTAGGATAGGGGTTAGGGCTAGGGTTAGGTTTAGTGTTTGTTTAGTGGTTAGGGTTAGGGGCAGGTCACGGTCAGGGTACGGTTTTGGAAAAGGGTAAGAGAGGGTTAGGCAGTGGGTTAGGGATTAGTTTTAGGGTACAGTTTAGTGTACAGTTTGGGGTATGAGATAGGATTAGTATTAGAGGGTTAGGGTTAGTGTACAGGTTAAGGTTAGGATTAGGAATTGAGTACATTAAGATAAGGTTAGGGTTAGAGGTTATGGTTAGGGTTAGATTTAAGGTAAGGGTCAGAGTTAAGGGTTTAGAATAGGTTTAAGAGTTAGGGTGAGGGCTGGCAGGAAGGTTCAGTGAATGTGTTTCGGTCTTGGGGTTTGTGTTTGGTTTTTGATTAATGATAGTTCTTGTTTAAGGATGACCTTAACATTAGGCTTAAGTGTATGGTTAGGCTTATGTCTGTGTATGGTTAGAGTTTGTGTCTTGGCATGTGCCTGTACTGGGAATCCTAGCATCTTGGGTAGTTTAGTTTTATGCCCTCTATTTAGGTTTCAGGTTCAAAGGTAGCCTGACGCCACCAAGTCAGTGGCCTCCCCAGAGAATCAAAATCCAGGCTTCTGCTGGGGTGAGAATAGGCATGGCAGTCTTCTCCTGAGCTGAGCTAAGGAGGGGATTTGTGGCTCTAAAGACTGTTTGGATTTTCAGTTGCCTTTCTGATTTTATCTCTTGTGCGCACATGTTTCCTCTATACTACCAATTATTATTTTAAAGTTTTACTTGAATTCCTCTTTGTAAACACAGTATGATATAGTTTCAGGTTTACCACATAGTGATTCAACCCTTGAATACAACGCCTGGTACTGGTCAGAGGTGACCTCCACTATCCCCATCCCCTGATTCCCCATCCCCCCCACCTTCCTCTGGTATTGATTCTCTGTGACTAAGAGTGTGTTTTTTTGTTGTTTGCTTCTCTCATCCTCCCCTCTGCCCCTTTGCCAGTTTGTTTGGTTTCTTAAAATTCACATGTGAATGCAATTGTATGGTATTTGGTATCTGTCTTTCTCTGACTGAGTTCATTTAGCATAAGTGTCTTCCACTTCTCGCACGTCATTGTAAATGGCTTCATTTCATCCTTCCTGATGACCGAGTGATGTCGCAGTGTGTATATTTACCACATCGTCTCTGCCCGTTCATCTGTCAATGGACATCTGGGGTGTATACACAGTTTTGCTGTTGTTGATAATGCTTCTACCAACACTTGCCTGCGTGTTCCTCTTCAAATCTACTAAACTACTTTTGTATCCTCGGGGTAAATACCTAGGTGTGCAATTTTGGAATCATAGGGTAGCTCTATTTTTAACTTCTTTTTAAAAAAAAAATTTTTTATGATAGTCACAGAGGGAGAGGCAGAGACACAGGTAGAGGGAGAAGCAGGCTACATGCCCCGGGAGCTCGACGTGGGATTCGATCCCGGGTCTCCAGGATCAGGCCCTGGGCGAAAGGCAGGCGCCGAACCACTGTGCACCCAGGGATCCCCTATTTTTAACTTCTCGAGGACCCTCCAGACTGTTTTCCACAGTGGCTGCACCTTTATTTATGTATTCATGAGAGACACAGAGAGTCAGAGTTATAGGCAGAGGGAAAATGAGGCACCATGTGGGGAGCCTGATGTGGGACGTGATTCCCCCAGGATCATGACATGAGCCAAAGCAGATGCTCAAACACTGAGGCACCCAGGTGCCTTGCTGATTCAATTTCTTTGCTTGTTATGGGTGTGTTCATATTTTCTATTTTTTCCTATTTCAGTTTTGCTCATTTGCACATTTCTAGGGATTTGTCCATTTCTTCCAGGACTCCCAGTTTGTTAGCATATCATCTTTCATAGTATTCCCTTATAATTGTCTAATTTTTCTGGTGTTGATTGTGATCTCTCTTCTCTCATTTGTGATTTTTTTTATTTAGGTCTTTTCTCTTTTCTCGTTGATAAGGCTGGCTAAGGCTTGATCCATTTTATTAATTATTTTGAAGAACCAGCTCTTAGTTTCATTATTCCATTCTACTGTTTTGTTTTTTTCTGCATTCTTTATTTCTTCTCTCATCTTTATTTTTTCCCTTCTTCTGTAGGCTTTAGGCTTTGTTTGCTATTCCTTTTCCAGCCTATTGGGCGTAGGATTAGGTTGTGTATTGGAGACTTCTTGTTTCTTGAGGTAGGCCTGTATTGCTATGTACTTCCCTCTTAGGATTGCCTTTGCAACATCCCAGAGGTTTGGAGAAACGTTTTCATTTTCATTTGTTTAAAATTTGATTTTTAATTTCCTGGTTGCTCCATTCATTCTCTAGTAGGATGTTCATAATCTCCACGTATTTTTGGATGTCCAATTTTTTTCTTACTGTCGACTTCGAGTTTCATGGAGTCATGGTCTGAAAATGTACAGGGTGTGATATCAACCTTCTTGTACCTGTTGTACCTGTTGAGGGCTGATTTGTGGGCCATGATATGATCTGTTCTGGAGAATGTCACATGTGCGCTTGAAAGGAATGTGTATTCTGCTTTAGGAATAAATGTTCAGACTATATCTGTTGAGTCCCTGTGGTCCAGTGTGTCAAGACTATTGTTCCCCTGTTGATTTTCTGCATAGACGATCGGTCCATTGCCATAAGTGGGTAGGTTTTAAAATCCCCTGTCATTGTATTATTATCAGTGAGTTCCTGTATGTTTGTTGTTAATTGGTTTCTATATTTAGGTACTCCCATGTTGGCAGCATCAGTATTTAGTTGTTTGAACTTTTTTTTTTAAATAAATTTATTTTTTATTGTTCTTCAATTTACCAAACAACAGAATAACACCCAGCGCTCATCCTGGCAAGGCACCCCCTCAGTGCCCTTCACCCATTCACCCGCACCCCCCGCCCTCCTCCCCTTCCAGCATCCCTTGTACCTTTTTCAGAGTTAGAAGTCTTTATGTTCTGTCTCCCTTTCTGATATTTCCCACACGTTTCTTCTCCATTCCCTTATATTCCCATTCACTGTTATTTATATTAACTAATTGAATGAGAACATACGTTTGTCCTTCTCCGATTGACTTACTTCACTTAGCATAATACCCTCCAGTTCCATCCACGTAGAAGCAAATGGTGGGTATTTGTTGTTCCTAATATTCCATTGTATACAAAAACCACATCTTCTTTATCCATTCATCTTTCGATGGACACCATGGCTCCGTCCACAGTTTCAGTATTATGGACATTCTTGCTAAAAACATCGGGGTGCAGGTGTTCCGGCATTTCATTGCATCTGAATATTTTGGGTAAATCCCCAAGAGTGCAATTGCTGGGTCATAGGGCAGGTCTATTTTTAACTCTTTGAGGAACCTCCACACAATTTTCCAGAGTGGCTGCACCAGATCACATTCCTACCAACAGTGTAAGAGGGTTCCCTTTTCTCCGCATCCTCTCCAACATTTGTGGTTTCCTGCCTTGTTCATTTTCCCCATGCTCACTGGTGTGAGGTGGTATCTCATTGTGGTTTTGATTTGTATTTCCCTGAGGCAAGTGATGCACAGCATTTTCTCATGTGCATGTTGGCCATGTCTATGTCTTCATCTGTGAGATTTCTGTTCATGTCTTTTGCCCATTTCATGATTGGATTGTTTGTTTCTTTGGTGTTGATTTTAAGAATTTTTTATAGATCTAGGAAACTAGCCCTTTATCTGATACATTTGCAAATATCTTCTCCCATTCTGTAGGTTGTCTTTTAGTTTTGTTGACTGTATTTATGCTGTGCAAAAGCTTCTTATCTTGATGAAGTAACAATAGTTCATTTTTGCTTTTGTTTCTTTTGCCTTTGTGGATGAATCTTGCAAGAATTTACTGAGGCCGAGTTCAAAAAGGGTGTTGCCTGTGTTCTCCTCTAGGATTTTGATGGACTCTTGTCTCACATTTAGATCTTTCATCCATTTTGATATTATCTTTGTGTATGGTGAAAGAGAGTGGTCTAGTTTCATTCTTCTGCATGTGGATGTCCAATTTTCCTACCACCATCTATTGAAGAGATTGTCTTTCTTCCAATGCATAGTCTTTCCTCTTTTATCGAATATTAGTTGACCATAAAGTTCAAGGTCCACTTCTGGGTTCTCTATTCTGTTCCATTGATCTATGTGTCTGTTTTTGTGCCAGTTGCACACTGCCCTGATGACCACAGTTTTGTAGTACACCCTGAAATCTGGCATTGTGATGCCCCCAGATATGGTTTTCTTTTTTAAAATCCCCCTGGCTATTCGGGGTCTTTTCTAATTCCACACAAATCTTGAAATAATTAGTTCTAACTCTCCGAAAAAAGTCCATAGTATTTTGATAGGGATTGCATTAAACGTGTACATTGCCCTGTGTAACACGACATTTTCACAATATTAATTCTGCCAATCCATGAGCATGGTATATATTTCCAACTCTTTGTGTCTTCCTCAATTTCTTTCCGAAGCGTTCTATAGTGTTTATGGTTTCGATCTTTACCTCCTTGGTTAGGTTTATTCCTAGGTATCTTATGCTTTTGGGTGCAATTGTAAATGAGATTGACTCCTTAATTTCTCTTTCTTCAGACTCATTGTTAGTGTATAGAAATGCCATTGATTTCTGGGCATTTATTTTGTATCCTGCAATGCTACCAAATTGCTGTATGAGTTCTAGCAATCTTGGCATGGAGGCTTTTGGGTTTTCTAGGTAGAGTATCATGTCATTGGTGAAGAGGGAGAGTTTGACTACTTTTTGGCCAATTTGAATGCCTTTAATGTCTTTTTTTGTCTGATTGCTGAGACTAGGACTTCCAGTACTATTTTGAATAGGAGTGGTGAGAGTGGACATCCTTGTCTTGTTCCTTATCTTAGGGGAAAGGTTCCCAGTGCTTCCCCATTGAGAATGATATTTGTTGTGGGCTTTTCGTAGATGGCTTTTAAGATGTCGAGGGATGTTCCCAATATCCCTATGCTCTGAAGGGTTTCCATCAGCAATGGATGCTCTATTTTGTCAAATGCTTTCTCTGCATCTAATGGGAGGATCATATGCTTCTTGGTTTTTCTCTTGCTGATATGATGAATCACATTGTTTGTTTGACGAGTGTTGAATCAGCCTTGTGTCCCTGGGATAAATCCTACTCTTTCATGGTGAATAATTTTCTTAATGTACTGTTGGCTCCTATTGGCTAGTATCTTGTTGAGAATTTTTGCATCCATGTTCATCAGGGATATTGGTCTGTATTCTCCTTTTTGGTGGGGTCTTTGGTTTTGGAATTAAGGTGATGCTGGCCTCATGGAACGAATTTGGAAATACTCCATCTCTTTCTATCTTTCCAAACAGCTTTCTTAGGAGAGGTATGGTTTCTTCTTTAAATGTTTGATAGAATTCCCCTGGGAAGCCATCTGGCCCTGGTCTTTTGTGTCTTGGGAGGTTTTGTATGACTGCTTGAATTTCCTCTCTTCTTATTGGCCTGTTCAGGTTTTCTATTTCTTCCTGTTCCAGTTTTGGTAGTTTGTGGCTTTCCAGGAATGCGTCCATTCCTTCTAGATTGCCTAATTTATTGGCGTATGGCTGTTCATAATATGTTTTTAAAATCGTTTGTATTTCCTTGGTGTTGGTAGTGATCTCTCCTTTCTCATTCATGATTTTATTAATTTGAATCTTCTCTCTTATCTTTTTAATAAGACTGGCTAATGGTTTATGTATCTTATTCTTTTCAAAGAAGCAACTCCTGGTTTTGTCGATCTGTTCTACAGTTCTTCTGGTCTCGATTTCGTTGAGTTCTGCTCGAATCTTAAATAATTCTCTTCCTCTGCTGGGTGTAAGATTTATCTGCTGTTCTTTTCCCTAGCTAGTTTATGTGTAAGGTTACCTTTGTATTCGAGTTCTTTACAGTTTTTGAATGGAGGCTTCTATTGTGATGTATTTTCCCCATAGGACTGCTTGTGCTGCATCCCAAAGATTTTGAACAGTTGTATCTTCATTCTCATTAGTTTCCATGAATCTTTTTTTTAATAAATTAATTTTTTATTTGTGTTCAATTTACCAACATACATAAGAACACTCAGTGCTCATCCCATCAAGTGCTCCCCTCAGTGTCCATCACCATTCTCCCCACCACCCACCCTCCCCCTTCTACCACCCCTAGTTCGTTTCCCAGAGTTAGATGTCTTTATGTTCTGTCTCCAGTTCTGATATTTCCCACACAATTCTTCTCCATTCCCTTATATTCCCTTTCACTATTATTTATATTCCCCAAATGAATGAGAACATACACTATTTGTCCTTCTCTGATTGACATACTTCACTCAGTGTAATACCCTCCAGTTTCATCCACGTTGAAGCAAATGGTGGGTATTTGTCGTTTTTAATGGCTGAGTAATATTCCATTGTATACTAAACCACATCATCTTTATCCATTCATCTTTCGATGGACACCAAGCCTCCTTCCACATTTTGGCTATTGTGGACATTTCTGCTATAAACATCAAGGTGCAGGTGTCCCGGCGTTTCATTGCATCTCAATCTTTGAGGTAAATCCCCAACTGTGCAATTGCTGGGTCGTAGGGAAGGTCTATTTTTAACTCTTTGAGGAACCTCCACTCAGTTTTCCAGAGTGGCTGCACCAGATCACATTGCCACCAACAGTGTAAGAGGGTTCCCTTTTCTTCGCATCTTCTCCAACATTTGTGGTTTCCTGCCTTGTTAATTTTCCCCATGCTCACCTGTGTGAGGTGGTATCTCATTGTGGTTTTGGTTTGTATTTCCCTGATGGTAAGTGATGCAGAGCATTTTTTCATGTGCACGTTGGCCATGTCAATGTCTTCCTCTGTGAGATTTCTCTTCATGCCTTTTGCCCATTTCATGATTGAATTGTTTGTTTCTTTGGTGTTGAGTTTAATAAGTTCTTTATAGATCTTGGAAACTAGCCCTTTATCTCATACGTCATTTGCAAATAACTTCTCTCATTCTGTAAGTTGTCTTTTAGTTTTGTTGACTGTATCTTTTGCTGTGCAAAAGCTTCTTATCTTGATGAAGTCACAATAGCTCATTTTTGCTTTTGTTTCTTTTGCATTCGTGGATGTATCTTGCAAGAAGTTACTGCGGCCAAGTTCAAAAAGGTGTTGCCTGTATTCTCCTCCATGATTTTGATGGACTCTTTTCTCACATTTAGATCTTTTATCCATTTTGAGTTTATCTTTGTGTATGGTGATAGAGAGTGGTCTAGTTTCATCCTTCTGCATGTGGATATCCATTTTCCCAGCACCATTTATTGAAGAGACTGTCTTTCTTCCAATGGATAGTCTTTCCTCCTTTATCAAATATGAATTGACCATAAAATTTGGGGTCTACTTCTGGTTTCTCTATTCTGTTCTATTGATCTATGTGTCTAATTTTGTGCCAGTACCACACTGTCTTGAAGAACACAGCTTTGTTGTACAACCTGAAATCTGGCATTGTGATGCCCCCAGATATGGTTTTCTTTTTTAAAATGCCCCTGGGGGATCCCTGGGTAGCGCAGCGGTTTGGCGCCTGCCTTTGGCCCAGGGCGCGATCCTGGAGACCCGGGATCGAATCCCACGTCGGGCTCCCGGTGCATGGAGCCTGCTTCTCCCTCTGACTATGTCTCTGCCTCTCTCTCTCTCTCTGTGACTATCATAAATAAATAAAAATTAAAAAAAAAATAAAAATAAAATGCCCCTGGCTATTTGGGGTCTTTTCTGTTTCCACACAAATTTTAAAATAATTTGTTCTAACTCTCTGAAGAAATTTCATGGTACTTTGATAGGGATTGCATTAAACGTGAACATGGCCTGGGTAACATTGACATTTTCACAATATTAATTCTGCCATTCCATGAGCATGGAATATTTTTCCATCTCTTGGTGTCTTCCTCAATTTCTTTCAGAAGTTTTCTATAGTTTTTAGGGTATAGATCATTTACCTCCTTGGTTAGGTTTATCCCTAGGTATCTTATGCTTTTGGGTGCAATTGTAAATGAGATTGACTCCTTAGTTTCTCTTTCTTCAGTCTCATTGTTAGTGTATAGAAATGCCATTGATTTCTGGGCATTGATTTTGTATCCTGCAATGCTACCAAATTGCTGTATGAGTTCTAGCAATCCTGGGAGGAGGGTTTTGTGTTTTCTAGGTCGAGTATCATGTCATCGGTGAAGAGGGAGAGTTTGACTACTTTTTGGTCAATTTGAATGCCTTTAATGTCCTTTTCTTGTCTGATTGCTGAGGCTAGGACTTCCAGTACTATGTTGAATAGGAGTGGTGAGAGTGGACATCCCTGTCTTGTTTCCTGATCTTAGGGGAAAGGCTCCAAGTACTGCCCATTGAGAATGATATTTGCTGTGGACTTTTCCTAGATGGCTTTTAAGATGTCGAGGATTGTTCCCTCTATCCCTACGCTCTGAAGTGTTTTGATCAGGAATGGATGCTCTATTTTGTCAAATGCTTTCTCTGCATCTAATGAGAGGATCATATGGTTCTTGGTTTGTCTCTTGCTGATATGATGAATCACATTGATTGTTTTAAAAGTGTTGAACCAGCCTTATGTCCCAGGGATAAGTCCTACTTGGTCATGGTGAATAATTTTCTTAATGTATTGTTGGATCCTATTGGCTAGTATCTTGTTGAGAATTTTTGCATCCACGTTCATCAGGGATATTGGTCTGTATTCTCCTTTTTGGTGGGGTCTTTGTCTGGTTTTGGAGTTAAGGTGATTCTGGCTTCATAGAACTAATTTGGAAGGACTCCATCTCTTTCTATTTTCCAAACAGCTTTCGTAGGATAGGTATGGTTTCTTCTTTAAATGTTTGATAGAATTCCCCTGGGAAGCCATCTGGCCCTGGACTTTTGTGTCTTGGGAGGTTTTGGATGACTGCTTCAATTTCCTCTCTGGTTATTGGTCTGTTCAGGTTTTCTATGTCTTCCTGTTCCAGTTTTGGTTGTTTGTGGCTTTCCAGGAATGCGTCCATTTCTTCTACATTGTGTAATTTATTTCCGTATAGCTGTTCATAATATGTTTTTAAAATCGTTTGTATTTCCTTGGTGTTGTTAGTGATCTCTCCTTTCTCATTCATGATTTTATTAATTTGAGTCTTCTCTCTTATCTTTTTAATAAGACTGGCTAATGTTTTATGTATGGTATTAATTCTTTCATAGAACCAACTCCTGGTTTTGTTGATCTGTTCCACATTTCTTCTGGTCTCGATTTCCTTTGAGGTCTGCTCGAATTTTAATTAACTCTCTTATTCTTTTGGGTGTAGGATCTATCTGCTGTTTTTTTCTCTAGCTGCTTTATGAGTAAGGTTAGCTTTTGTATTTCCATTCTTTCCAGTTTTTGAATGGATGCTTGTATTGTGATGTATTTCCCCCTTTGGACTGCTTGTGCTGCATCCCAAAGATTTTGAACCGTTGTATCTTCATTCTCATTAGTTTCCATGAAACTTTTTAATTGTTGCTCAATTTCCTGGTTGACCCTTTCATCTTTTAGCAGGATGGTCCTTAACCTCCACGTGTTTGAAGTCCTTCCAAACTTCTTGTTGTGATTTAGTTCTAATTTCAAGGCATATGGTCTGAGAATATGCAGGAGATGATCTGAATCTTTTGGTATCGGTTCAGACGTCATTTGTGACCCAGTATGTGGTCGATTCTGGAGAAAGTTCCATGTGCACTTGAGAAGAACGTTTATTCAGTTCAGTTTGGATGTAAAATTCTATAGATTTCTGTGAAATATATCTGTTCCAGTGTATCATTTAAAGCTCTCGTTTCTTTGGAGATGTTGTGCTTAGAAGACCTATCGAGGGTAGAAAGAGCTAGATTGAAGTCACCAAGTATAAGATAATTATTCTCTAAGTATTTCATCACTTTGGTTATTAATTGGTTTAAATATTTGGCAGCTCTCACATTCGGGGCATTTATATTGAGGATTGTTAAGTCATCTTGTTGGATAGATCCTTTAAGTATGATTTAGTGTCCGTCTTCATCTCTCACTACAATCTTCGGGGTAAATTTTAGTTTACCTGATATAAGGATGGCTACCCCTGCTTTCTTTTGAGGACCATTTGAATGGTAAATGGTTCGCCAACCCATTATTCTCAGATTGTATGTGTCCTTCTGTCTAATATGAGTCTCTTGTATACAGCAAATAGATGGATCCTGCTTTTTTATCCAGTTTGAAACCCTGCACCTTTGATGGGGTCATTAAGCCCTTTCACGTTCAGAGTTACTATCGACAGATATGAGTTTGGTGTCATCATGATATCTCTTCAGTCCTTGTTTTTGTGGATTGTTCCACTGAACTTCTTCTTAAAGGGGAATTTTAAGAGTCCCCCTTAAAATTTCTTGCAGAGCTGGTTTGGAGGTCACATATTCTTTCATTTCCTGCCTGTCTTGAAAGCTCTTTATCTCTCCTTCCATTTTGAAGGAGAGCCTTGCTGGATAAAGTATTCTTGGTTGCATGTTCTTCTCATGGAGGACCCTGAATATATCCTGCCAGCCATTTCTGGCGTGCATGGTCTCTGTGGAGACGTCTGCTGTTACCCTTATGCTCCTCCCCATAAAGGTCAGGATTTTCCTGTCTCTTGCTGCTTTAAGGATCTTCTCTTTACCTTTGGAATTTGCAAGCTTCACTATTAAATGTCGAGGTGTTGGACGGGTTTTATTGATTTCGGGGAGATCTCCTATTTCCTGGATCTGAATGCCTGTTTCCCTTCCCAGATTAGGAAAATTTTCAGCTATGATTTGTACCAATACATATTCTGGCCCTCTGTCCATTTCAGCACCCTTGGGAACCCCAATTTCACATAGGTTTTTCTTCCTCAGGCTGTCGTTTTTTTCCCTTAATCTGTCTTCCTGGTCTTTTAGTTGACTGTCTCTGTTTTCCTCAGTTTCCCTCTTTGCCATCAACTTGTCTTCTATGTCACTCACTCGTTCTTCCACCTCATTAACCCTGGTCATTAGGACTTCTAGTTTGGATTGCATCTCATTCAATTGATTTTAATTTCGGCCTGATTGGACCTAAATTCTGCAGTCATGAAGTCTCTTGAGTCCTTTATGCTTTTTTCTAGAGCCACCAGTAGCTGTATAATAGTGCTTCTGAATTGTTGTTCTGACATTGAATTGTAATCCAGATTTGTAACTCTCTGGGAGAGCGGTCTGTTTTTTTCTTTTTAAGTGATGTTTTCCTTCTAGTCACTTTGCTCAGTGTAGAGGAGCCAAATAGAAGTTGTATTGGGAAAACGAGAAAAAGAGAGGAGAGAAAGAAGGAAAGAGAAGAGGAAAAGAAAAGGAAAAAGGAGGAAAAAAGCAAAAAAGAGAATAAAATGAGAAAGAAAAAGAAAGAAAGGGGGGGAAATGGTGGGGGAAGCAATCAGAAATAAAAAAAAAACATGGGGGAGTATCTTCTGATTCTGTATACTTTAAGTCCCTTGGCTTCCCCTGGAACTTGTCTGTTTAGTTGGTATTGTGGGGGAGGGTCATATTGTGCTGATTTTCAGGTGTTAGCCCTTGGGGGAGCTCCTCTCTCCCTGCCTGGTGAAGCGCTCAGTGGGGCTTGTTTACCCCGTGACACCCAAGGAGGAACAACCCCAGTGGCAGCGGCCAGATCTGAAAACTTGTATTCAGCCCCCGCCATAACTCCGGAGCAGTCCATCTGCAGGGCCTGGAGCCTCCGGTGTGGGGCTGCTGATCTGCTCAGCTCTGGGCAGTTGCGTCCTTGCTGTCCTGGGCCCTCCAGGCCTCTGCCTGTCCCGGGGGAGGCTGAATCCTGGGCTGTGTCCCGGGGCCCCGTGCTCTGGGGCCTTTTCTGTTGGATTCTCGCTCCCGGCTGCGCAGCCGCCTCTCCACAAAGCCGCCGCCCCAGCCCTTATGAGCTGCTCCTGGAGCCGTGCAGCCCCCTCCACACGGAGCCTCTTCCTCTGCCCTAGGTACCGCCGCCTAGCTGCTCCCAGGGACCCGCAGCCCTCTCCACAGAGAGCCACCGCCCGAGCCCCTCAGAGCTGCTCCTGGGTCATGCATATGCCCTGCAGCCCTTAGGGAGCTTGGTGCAACCTCCTGGGAGTGCAGGTGTCTGTTAGTGTCCCATGGAGCCCGAGGGTATCCCCGCCCTCCTGGGGTCCTGCTCTGAATCCCTGCAGGCCCATTCCACCCTGGAAGATTGGTGCAGTTTCTGATTCTCTGGGACAGAGCTCTCCTGACCCGGGGGCACTCGGCCTGACCTTAGCTCGGCTCCTCGTGGGGCCCGTCCCCCTTGGATGCCTTTTGTTTCTTTATTTCTTTTTCCCATCTTCCTACCTTGATAGTTGCACAAACTTTTTTCACTGTAGCATTAGATCTGGTCTCTGTTTAAATCTCAGGCTGAATTCGTAGATTTTCAGGATGACGTGAAGGTTATCTAGGTAATTTGGTAGGGATAGGTGACTTGGGGACCCTACTCTTCCGCCATCTTGCCTATCCTCCTGTATGTTGCCTTTTAGCATTGGTTGTTTCCTTCACTTTGCAGAAGATTTTCAATTTGATGAAGTCCCAATAGGATGTTTGCTTTTGTTTCCCTCACCTCAGAGGCATATCTAGAAAGAACATCCAATGGCCAATGTTAAAGACGTTGCTGCCTATCTTTTCTTCTTTGTATAGTTTCAGATCTCACTTTTAGGTCTTTCATCCATTTTGAATTCATTTTTTATATATATGGTGTAAGAAAGTGGTCCAGTTTCATTCTTTTGCATGTGGCTGCCTGGTTTTCCCAACACCATTTGTTCTTATCCTGGGGTCAGGGTTAGGGTTTGTTGAAGAGACTGTCTTTGTGCCATTGGATATTCCTTCCTGCCTTGTTGTCCATTATGGGTCATAGATACATGTTTGTATCTTGTTTTGGCTTTCCATTCTGTTCTATTGATCTAAGCGTCTCCTGTTGGGAGAACCCTGATTGCTCATTCAATTTCTTTGCTGGTTAACTGTCTGTTCAAATTTCTTATTTCTTCATTTTTCATTTTTGTATATATATATATATATATATATATATATATATATATATATATCTAGGAATTGATCTATTTCTTCCAGGTTCTATGTTGCTGGCATATAATTTTTCATAATGTTCTCTTATAATTGTTTGTATTTTTCTAGTGTTGGTTGTTATTTCTCTTTTCTCATTTGTGATTTTATTTGGGTCCTTTCTCATCTTTTTATCTTTTTTCTTTTTTAAAGATTTTATTTATGTATTCATGAGAGACACAGAGAGGCAGAGGTATAGGCAGAGGGAAAATGAGGCTCCATGCAGGGACCTGATGTGGGACATGATTCCCCAGGACCCCGGGATCATGACCTTAGCCAAAGCACATGCTCATCATGCCCCCCCCCCCCCGAGGATGCTTCCTGACCCTCTGCGCTCCTTTTTGGAACCCAGCAGGCACATCTCCGTGCCTCCAGCACCTCTGCAATTATGGCTTATAGCGTCTTCCATGTATCCTATTGGGGACCACACCGTCGTGTATGTAAGCATCCAACTGCTGTTTGACAACATTGGGGGATTCCGACTTTTGTTGGTTTTGGGGTGTGTGTGTGTCTATTACATGCAGCTATCATGTGCAGCTATCTGATCCTCTGGCTGGGTAACCCAAACACCGACATGGTTGGCAGAACATCTTTTCTGGTGCTGGCACTGGGCAGCTAGCTGGGCTCTCCTGGCTGACCCAAGGCTCGCTCGTGCAGTGACTTTCCACTGGAGGGTCAGCTGAGCTGTAAGGTCCGGCTCCGCCACATTTCTATGTCTGGCAGTGGGTCCCACTGTGCCCCGGCTGCTTCTCTTCTCCCCAATGCCTCTCCAGCATGGAGCCAGACCTCGGGGCCACCCTGGGGGGATCTCAGAGGAGCCGGGTGCCCATTATGGGGAGCCATGGGGCTGGAGTAGGGGTGGTGATGGGGCTGTGGTTCCTCGGTACCCTGTGCTGCCTGGCCTTCATGCCGAGCCCCATGCTCACCCAGCCCCTACTCACTAGGGCGAGGAGGGTGCCCTCTACACGCTGGTGTGAGAGATCCAGCACCACAAGGTGTGCACAGTGAATCCACCTGGTGAGGGTGGCCCAGGTGCGTGAGCTGCAAGTTTTGGACCCAGGAAATTTAACAAAAATCCCCTACTCCTGGACAAGCAGAGCAGGACTGATTCTATTTTGTGCTACAACCGCCACCTCCCCTATGACCCCCACATGACCTGCTTATGGCTTAAGGCGCTGCCCCAACCCAGTCAAGCCACTCGGCACACCCTAATCAGAAATCTGCTCATAAGAATGTAACCCTGCTTTGTGCCCCCCAAAACTGCGGGCCGTTTCTGACCAAAGTAATATGCCTGGTCAAGTGGATCCCATAAGGTAAGGTGGATTTCAATCGGCCACCTGCGTGTGGACCAACATGACTGTGCAACTTTCTGTGTATCCCATGGGCCACTGGCCCCTATAAAGCTGCTACGCCTCTTAGTCTCAGGGTCTAAATCCCTGCTCTGCTGTGTCGGGTGCACTTTGACTCAAGCTCCAGCTTGTAAAGATATCCTCGGGAGTTTTCATCGGTGTCGGCTCATCGGTGGTTTCTTGGATTTGCAATCTTGGGCATAACACAAGGGCCTGCTGTCCTGACATCCCTTCCTGGGTCCCACTGACCGCCCCGCAGGCCCTCTGTTCCCCAGGCACACAGGTACAGAGATGCGGGGATGGCAGGAAGTGCCCCAGAATCCAGCCAGCCCCAGGCCCCTTGACAGAGGGAGCACAGACCTCCCAGGTCACTTTACACAGACCCTGGTGACCTGAGGCTCCCTGGTTGTCACTCTGTCCCAGGCCCTCCTGGCCCATGGGGCACAGGCTGAGTCCCAGTATAGTCTGTGGGGTCATGACCCTGGTGTCTGGCCGCCCCTGGAAGGCACGTGGGTATGTCAACTGTGTGTGCCTTGCAGTGCCCATGCAGGGGCTATTTGGGGCCTGGGTGTTGCCCCCTCCTCCTCTCTGTGGGTCTCTCCATGCCCCGTGCACAGAGTTCTGGGAGACACAGAAACAGGCTGGCTGTGCATTTTCACATCACAACACTTTATTGATATTCTACCGCAAATGGGCTCAGAGCCCAGGGTGCACACCTTCCCCTGGGAAAGGAGACCATTCTGTCCTTTAGGAGAGGGCAAGAATCACATGGGTGGCGATGCGAGTGCTGGAGTCCCCCACCTGGGAGCATGTGTGGACTCCGGATGGGGGCGTGTGTCCTGAGGTTTCAGCCTTAGAGATGATTCTGAGGACAGCAGAGCTGACCTTGACCTGTAGCTCATGGGTTCCTAGCTGGGTCCCTGCAGGGCAGCTGGACCCTAGCCTCAGGGCCCCTGGGGCCCCAGCAACTGGAAGAACCTGCCTCCTGGTGTGGGTGTGGGTGGGGCCCACCAGCCTACCTCTGCTCTCCCCAACCTTTGGTGTCCCGGGATCCCCAGGGCTGCTCTAGGTCAGTGACCTGGATCTGTGGGGCACGCCAAGTGCCCAGGAGGCCACATAAAACTGTGAGAGGGCTCGCTCAGCGTGGGGCCAGAATCCAGGCCTGGACAGGGCTATGGGGGGCTGGATCCCATTAGTCTTTTTGTTGGGCCTGGGGCGGGGTCTCAAATCACCCCACCCTCACAGAGCCTGGGGCCAGGCCAGTCCTGATCCCCCTGGGTTAGGGGCTGGTGTCCTGTGCAGGGTGTGCCGCCATCCAGGACGGACAGTGGGCAGAGGCAAGGCACAGTGCTTCCTCTGCACCACTCACCTGCACAAACCCTGTCTGGGGCTCCCTGTCTTCCCTCCTCCCTGCAACTCCTGGTTACTCTATGGGACACCCGGGCTTCTGAAGGAAGTAGGGTATCCAGAGAAACCCTGGGAGGCTGAGCATGTCCCACAGGGTGCGCCTGCACCGGGTCCTTGCTTGGCGCTGATGGTGTGGGGGTGGATGGTGTGGGGGCAGGGGTATGATGGTGGTGGAGTGTGGGGGATGGTGTAGGGAGGATGGTGTTGCGGTATAGAGTGGGTGGGGATTATGTGGGGCTGTGTGAGTTTGAGGGGGATGGTGTAGGTGGGATGCCATTGAGGTTGATGATGTAGGTGGATGGAGTGGCAGTGGGGAATGAGGGAAATGTCGTGGGGGGCCTGCGGACACAGGGCATCCCCTTCCTCTAAGATGCACAAGGAGACATCTACACTTAAAGGAGACTCCAGTCTGGGGTTTGCTGTGACACCAGCCCCTGGGGCCGGGTGTGGTCAGTGAATGGCCCAGGCTGGACCAGGGCATTATCTGGGGTTCATCATACTATGTGTGTTTTCAAATTGCAAATTGTCTCAAATTAAATGCATAGAACTTAGAAACATGTAAATCACCCAGAGTGGGTGTCACTCTGACCCGTTCGACCCTCATGGGATCGAAGTGTGTCCTGCTCCCGCCGTGGCCATTCTGCCTGGCACCCAGGTTTGGTTCCTTCCCCCCATGTCCCCACCCCATCCCCTGCTTCTCAGGGGGTCGTCCCTCACCCCTTTGGGGTTCAGCTCCCATGGCAACCCCTGGAGGCCCCATCCTGGTGGCCTCCTCATCCCTGAGGCCCTGGGTGTGGGGGCACAGAGGTCATCCCCAACATCCTACCATGGAGCAATGTGTTGTTGGCTGCTGTTCTGCCCCCCGACTCAGAAGCCCCGTTTTCCTTACCCGGAATGCCCCGGTTCTCCCCTGGGTCCTGATCCCCCCTGTCCCCTCAACCTCACCCTACCCCGTAGTAGTCCCAAAATATGATGTGACTGCTGAACGTCCTGTTGACATCCAGGTCCACCTGCGTGATGTCCCTGGAGGAGGCCAGGGCCTCCTCCTTCATTTCCTGTGGGAAAACCGGGTGGAGGAGCTGGCGTCAGAGACACAGACCCCGACCTGTCACCAGGTGCTGTCCTGGGCAGGGAGCCCTGGGGCCACCATGGTAGTGTGTCCTGCCAAAACCTCCTTACATCCCCTGGGAGGCCGGGGATGGCGGGATTGCCCACCGTGCCTGTGGAATTGTGTGAGGGCCTGTGCCGAGCTGTTGTGGGCGGGGACGTGACTGAGGGTCAGCATGGGTGGGAGGGGACAGGGGGTCAGTCCAGGTGGGGAGGGGTCATGGGGGTGTTGTGCCCAAGATAGCGAATCCAAGAAACCACTAAGGAGCCGACACTGATGCAAACACACGTGGGTTGTTTTACAAACTTGAGCATGGGTTCAAGTATATGCCACACAGTGGAACAGGGACGTGGACCCTGAGGAGGGTTTTAGATTAGATTTAAGGGCTGGTCTTGGGGACCTCCAGAAGGGCTGGAGGAATTCCTCAAGTTCTGTTTACATTTTGATATGCGGCCTTCAAGGTCATTGAGCTCTCTTCTTATTCTAAATCTTTTTTTTTAATTTTTATTTATTTATGATAGTCACACAGAGAGAGAGAGAGAGGCAGAGACATAGGCAGCGGGAGAAGCAGGCTCCATGCACCGGGAGCCCGACGTGGGATTCGATCACGGGTCTCCAGGATCGCGCCCTGGGCCAAAGGCAGGTGCCAAACCGCTGGGCCACCCAGGGATCCCTCTCTTCTCATTCTAATTGGGGTTTCCAGCCCTTTGCTTAGGCTCAGTTTTTATTCTATTGTGGGGCTTTCTAAGACATTAAGCTGTAAACTTTTTTTGCTACAGTAACTGAAATAATGCAAATTTCAGCTCTTCTTCACAGGGGCCTGGGATTGCTGGACCTGTGCTAATACTGAACTTAAAGTAGAATGGCCATAAAGTTCTCGGCCTCCACGCAACCCGTCCCATCCTATCTAGCTCATGCCGCTCTCCCTGGAGCTCCTAAGAGAGAAATTGCAAATGACCTCAGCGTGGCTACCTGTGTTGTGGGACAGGCCCAGGGATTTGAGATTATGAAGAACTGGGGCATGGGCGTCCCGGCTGTGCAGCAGGATTCCATGCTGCAGACTCTTATTCCCTAAGGCTATCTTGACAACTGACTTTGTACATAGAAAAGTTCTCCTTTGTCTTTAAAAGTGCAGGAGCGAGTTAAAGCATTTTTTCTCTCCCCATCTGATTGCTCAGATTCCACTCTGAGACATATTTCCTGTTTCCAGGATAATTTACTATCCATAATACTATGGTTAAAATATTCTGACACAAGTAATTCAAAGGGATGAGGGTTTCTCATCTCTTTCTTCACAGCTCAGTCACTCATCAGGAAATGCATCTTTATGGATTTGGAAATAATTGAGAGACATTAATACCAATGGTCCTATTATTATGTGAAGGATTCTTCCCAGAGATTCTTCCCCTGTTTCAACTGACACTGAAACACTATGAACTCTTTGGAAGTCAAATGTCAAGGAAATAAATGTTATGCATTGCTAATTTTAAATGCACTTGCAATATGGTGTCTATTATAATAGAAGTATTTTTATCTGATTTTTGCTATTTATTATCCTTTACTGCTTTTCAGGTTGAGAAAGCATTATGCGTGTTCATAAGTGTTTTTCTTTCCTTCTGATATAAAATTCTTACTTTGTTCCCATTGAAGGAACTTTTTAAGAATCAGGCAAAAGATAATTCAACGATTCTTAAAATGTCTTCACACTGGAGCCTGATTCATTTAAGTCAATTTTCAAATTAAATCTTATTTCTTAGAAGGAAAACAAAGATTTATAGGGAAATTGAGAAGATAGTACAGAGAATTCTCATGCACTTGCACTCAATTTCTCCAATTATTGATATCTTATATCAGTACGGTACAAATATTAGCTAATGAATCAATATTAAAATTTTCGCAATAACCAAAGACCATACTTTATTCAGATTTCCTTAGTTTTTGCTAAATCACCATCCCTCATACCACACTCCATTTGTCCTCATGTTTTCTTAGGGTCCTCTGGATTGTGACAGTCTTTCAGCCTTTCTTGTTTTTGTTGAACTGGAACACTTTGAGAAGTAGAGTATTTTGTAAAATTTCCCTCAGTTGAGACATGTCTTGTTTATCTCATGATTGAACTGTTTTTGTGGATTATATACAGAGATATACTGCCATTTTCATTATATCATATAAAGGATAGATAGAATCAACATGATTTATCAGTCTTGGTATCGATCTGATCATCTTTCTGAGGTAGTGTTTGTCAGGTTTCTCTGTAGTAAAGTGATTCTTTATTATTATTATTTTATTATTATTATTATATTATCAATATTATTTTAAGTTTTTCATATTATATTTTGTAGAAGGAAGTTACTATGTGTATTCCACACATAAGATTGGGAAGCTATGCTCAGGAACTTGAGGGTAGAATGTATGCACATATTGTTTGAAAATCTTCTACATGGGAGATTTCTCTTCCCTCTGGGTTTGTCTGTTTATTTTTCAAAGATGCTATTTATTTATTTGAGATAGTGAGGAGTGAAAAACCTGTGCTAGAGGGGCAGAGGGTGAGGGAGAAGCCGGTTCCCTGATGAACAGAGAGCCTTCCTTGGGACCTGGATCATGATCTGACCCTAAGGCAGAAGCTTAACTAACTGAGCCACACAGGTGCCACTCTTTCTTTCCCTTTCTTTCTTTCTTTCTTTCTTTCTTTCTTTCTTTCTTTCTTTCTTTTTACTTAATAATAAATTTACTTTTTATTGGTGTTCAATTTGCCAACATACAGAATAACAACCAGTGCTCATTGCATCAAGTGCCCCCCTCAGTGCCCGTCACACATTCACCCCCATCCCCGCCCTCCTCCCCTTACATCATTCCTAGTTCGTTTCCCAGAGTTAAGAGTCTTTATGTTCTCCCTTTCTGATATTTCCCACACATTTCTTCTCCCTTCCCTTATATTCCTTTCATTATTATCTATATTGAGAACATACAATATTTGTCTTTCTCTGATTGACTTACTTCACTCAGCATAATAACTTCCTGTTCCATTCTCGTTGAAGGAAATGGTGGGTATTTGTCGTTTCTAATGGCTGAGAAAACCCACCTTTTCTCTGTCTTAATCTTGGGGTCTCCCATGATATTAATGTTATTGTTTTAATAAGTGGCTGAGTTCCGAAGTCTGGCTTTGTGGTCCATAACCTTCCTTGTTTTTAAGGCTTCCACTTGGTACTGCATCTCAGTTATAGCATTTTGAACATTGGCCTGACTAGATTATAATTCTTTCATTTCTACAGTAAGGGATTCTCTAGTTTTCTTCTGTGCTCTTTCTCTAGCCCAGATGCTATCTTTATAACCATTGTTTTAAACTGTAGTTAGACATCATATATGTTTATTGATGGACTTCCTGGCTGTGAGTACTACCTCATAATATTTTTTGGAGGTGAATTTCACCATCTCATTATTTTTTCCAGAAAAGAAAGAAGGAAGAAAAAGGAAAACCAAGAAAAACAATAACAACTGCCCTCCCAAAATAAAAAACACCAGATTATTTTGGCCTGCTTGTTAAAGATTCTAAAATCCAAAATAAGAAACACAATTAAAGTACCATGATAGTAAAAATAATAAATATATAAGGTACATACATAAAAATTAAAATAAGGCAATTAATAAAAAAGAATCAAAGAAAATAAATGAAAATAAAGCACAAAGTACAAAGGAAGCTGGACCCTACTTTCCAAGGAGAGCTGAAGCTCTGCAGCCTCTGTGTCCAACACCTTGGTGGCAATGAGTGGTCTGTGCGGTGTCTGGGGATTGGCCATGGCGCTGATTCTCAGGTGCACATCTACCTGGGAGATGCATCTGAGGGGTTAGAGGCGGGGTGGGCGTCAGCTTGTCTGGTCTCCAGCGGGCGGCGCTGTGCTGCTCCCTCAGACCAGGCCCAGATGGGCGGGATGCGGGTGGGGTCTCTGGGTCCTCTGGCTCTGGGGCTGAGCATCCTGCCCCCCGTCTGCAGGGGCATCCACAGAAGAGCCCACAAGCCCTTGGGTCTCAGAATCCTGCGTTCACTCTACCTGCGTCCGAGCTTATTTTGGTTTTCTTTTTTTATCTCAGACTGTTGTGCCCAAGATTGCGAATCCGAGAAACCTCCAAGAAGCCGACACTGATGCAAACACATGAGGGTTTATTTACCACCTCGAGCTTGTGTCCAAGTATACCCGACAGAGCGGAGCAGGGACTTGGACCCTGAGGTGGGTTTTAGCTTAGTTTTAAGGGCTGATCTTGGGGACCTCCAGAAGGGCTGGAGCAATTCCTCAAGTTCTGTTTACATTTTGATATGGGGCCTTCAAGGGCATTGAGCTCTGTTCTCATTCTAATAAGGGCTTCCTGCCTTTGGCCTGGGCTAAGTTTGGATTCAATAGTGGGGATTTCTATGACATTAAGCTGTAAAAATAAAAGGTTCCACACCTGTAACGGGGACGTCACACTGTCCCTATATGCTGAAGACGCTGAACTAGAAACAGGCAACCCCAGAGCCTCCACCAAAACTTGTTAGAACTAAGGAGTGAGTTCAGTAAAGTCACAGGACACAAACTGACCCTACAGAGCAGAGTAGCCTTGCTGTGTCCCGACAATGAGCACTCAGGAAGCAAAAAAAGGACGTGAAGGCCTTCTCAGGAGCATCAAGGAGAATAAATAATGAGACTGAGCCAAAGGAGCACAAGACTTGTGCACTGAGCCATACCAGGCTCTGGGATGCTGTCCTAGACTCGTGGGGTGGGTGCCTCATCTTGTGAAAATGTCCACAGTTCCTGAAGCCACCCTCAGTTTCAATGTCATTCTTATCAAAATCATGGTGGCAGACCTTAGAAATAGGAAAAAAAAACATAACATCCATCCTCCTCAACAAATAACCCTGGACAGCAAATCAGTATTGGAGAAGCAGGACAGAGTGAGACGCAGCACTTTCCTATTTCCCCTGTTATGCCCCCACCCCTCCAGCGACCCTCAGTTTGTTTCCTATCATTAAGAGTCTGTGTTTCCTGCATCTGTTTTGATCTTATTTGTCTTTCCTTCTGTTCACAATAGTTCATCTGCTTTGCTTCTTTAATTCCACCTATGAATGACACCACATGGTCATTCTCTTTCCCGAGTGACTTACTTCACTTAACAGGATCCCTTTAGTTCTATACACATCATTGCAAATGGAAAGATTTCCTTCTCTTTGATAGCTGAGTACCATTCCTCTCTCTATGACCATCATCTATCTCCCCTCCTCTCTATCCATCATCTGCCTCAGGGCACCGATGTCCTCCCACAGTGTGGCTACTGTGGATCGAGCTGCGGTGGACATTGGGGTGCAGTTGTCCCACGTCTCACTGCATCTGTATCTTCGGAGTGACCTCCAGGCCGTTCACCTGCTGGTCGCAGGGCGGCTCTATTTGTAACTTCCTGAGGGGCCTCCACACTGTTTCCAGGGCGGCTCCACCAACCCGCGGTCCCGCCCACAGTGGAAAAGTGTTGAGTGAGTTTTGCAGGACGTGGTAAAAGTCTGGTCCACATTTCATTTCGCGTCCTGTGGGCTCCAATTCCTTGTCCTTACATATTTCTGGGGAAACCGGGTGTCGGGCTCCTTTTCAGTGAGATGTTTCCGAAGCTAACAGGCCCCAGCTGGAGCCTCAAAGGAGGCAGGTGAGGACCATGGAGCACCTGCTGCCTCCTGCACAGCCTCCTGCAGCGCCTGAGTGTCCCGCAGGGGGCGCCCAAGCCCAGGCCCCTCCCATGGGGCATGCATGTGCAGTAGGCCTCCTCTCCCTGCACTAACTGCCTGTGCTGGGAGGCCTGAGGGGGACTTGGGGACGTGTCTACGCTGATGAGCTGCAGCCTCCACAGGACCTGCGGGAAGTCTTCAGGGGGAAATTGGGTCGCGTTCATGCTGACAGGAGCCCCGGTCTCCTCAGGAATCACGGTGAGGCTTTAGGAAGATGTGGGCCCACATCCACCCTAACAGGAGCCCCTGGGCCGCCTCAGGAACTGTGGGGAGTCTTCAGGAAGATGTGGGCTCACATCCACAATGACAGGAGCCCTGAGCCTCCACCTGCGGGGAGGTTTCAGGAAATTGTGGGCCCGCATCCATGCTGACAGGAGCCCCAGAGCAGCCTCAGGACCCGCGGGGAGGCTTCAGGAAGATGTGGTGCCACGTCCACTCTGGCAGGAGCTCCCAGGCCCCTCAGGACATAAGTTGAGGCTTCTGGAAGCTGGGGGCCGCATTCATGGTTACAGGAGCCCCGGCCTCCTCAGAAACCTCAGTGACGCTTTGGGAGGACTTGAGGCCACATGGACACAACAGGACGCTGACTTCCTCAGGACCCCCAGTGTAGACTTGGGGAAATATGGGGATGCGTCCATCGGGACAGAAGACCCCAGCCTTGTCTACAATAGGGGCCAGAATAAATATTGGCCTGTGGTGAGGCCTAAGAAAAATGTGGCTGCCGCATCCACACTGACAGGAGTCTCCAGCCCCCTGAGAACCCACTGTGAAGGTGTGGGAAGATTATGGGCCACATCCATGCAGACAGGAGCCCCCAGCCTCCTCAGGTCTTATGGTGAGGCTTGAGGAAAATGTGGGGACACTTCAACCTTGACAGGAACCCTGTCCTCCTCAGGACCAGCACTTTGGCTTCAGGACATATGGAGGTTAGGATTTGGGGTTAGGGTTACGGTTAGTGTTAGGGTTGGGCTTAGGTTTGCAGTTAGGGTTAGGGGTTAGGGTGTGAGTTAGGGTTAGGGTTTAGGGTGAGGGGTTGGTTTATAGTTAGGTCTAGGTTTAGAATTAGGGCGAGGGTTAGGGTTAGGATAGGGGTTAGAACTAGGGTTAGGGTTACTGTTTGGTTAGGTGTTAAGGTTAGGGACAGGTCAGGGTCAGGGTACGGTTTTGGAAGAGGGTAAGAGATACATTTAGGGAGTGGGTTAGGGGTTAGTTTTAGGGTACGGGTTAGGGTACAGTTTCAGGTATGAGACAGGATTAGTATTAGAGGGTTAGGGTTAGGGTACAGGTTAAGGTCAGGAATAGGATTTGAGTACATTAAGTTAAGTTTAGGTTTAGAAGTTAGTGTTAGGGTTAGATTTAAGGTAGCGTTCAGGGTTAAGGGTTTAGTATAGGTTTAGGAGTTAGGGTGAGGGTTGGCAGGAAGGTTCAGTGAATGTGTTTCGGTCTTGGGGTTTGTGTTTGGTTTTCGATTAGTGATAGGTCTTGTTTAAGGTTTAGGTTAACATTGGGCTTAAGTGTAGGCTTAGGGTTATATCTGTCTATGGTTAGAGTTTGGGTCTTGGCATGTGCCTGCACTGGGACTCCTAGTATCTTGGGCAGTTTAGTTTTATGTACTCTATTTAGGTTTAGGGTTCAAAGATAGCCTGACTCCACCAAGTCAGTGGCTTCCCCAGAGAATCAAAATCCAGGCCTCTGTTGTGGTCAGAATAGACATGGCAGGCTTCTCCCGAGCTGAGCTAAGGAGGGGATTTGTGACTGTAAAGACTATTTGATTTTCAGTTGCCTTTCTGATTTTATCACTTGTGCGCACATTTTTCATCAATACTACCAATTATTATTTTAAAGTTTTACTTGAATTCCTCTTTGTAAACACAGTATGATATAGTTTCAGGTTTACCACATAGTGATTCATCCCTTGGATACAACGTCTTGTACTGGTCACAGGTGCCCTCCACTATCCCCATCCCCTGATTCCCCATCCCCCTCACCTTCCTCTGGTATTTATTAGTTTATTCTCTGGGGTTAATAGTGTGTTTTTTTATTTGCTCTCTCATCCCCCTTCCGCCCCTTTTTCAGTTTGTTTGGTTTCTTAAAATTCACATGTGAATGCAATTGTATATTTGGTATCTGTCTTCCTCTGACTGAGTTCATTTAGCATAAGTCCTTTCCCTTCTCCCACGTCATTGTAAATGGCTTCATTTCATCCCTTCTGATGACCGAGTGATGTCGCAGTGTGTATATTTACCACATCGTCTCTGCCCATTCATCTGTCGATGGACATCTGGGCTCTATACACAGTTTCACTGTTGTTAATAACGCTGCTACCAACACTGGGTTGCGTGTTCCTCTTCGAATCTACTAAACTACTTTTGTATCCTCGGGGTAAATACCTAGCTGTGCAATTTTGGAATCATAGGGTAGCTCTATTTTTAACTTCTTCTTTTATATTTTTTTTTATGATAGTCACAGAGAGAGAGGCAGAGACACAGGCAGAGGGAGAAGCAGGCTACATGCACCGGGAGACCGATGTGGGATTCGATCCCGGGTCTCCAGGATCACGCCCTGGGCCAAAGGCAGGCACCAAACCACTGCGGCACCCAGGGATCCCCTATTTTTAACTTCTCGAGGACCCTCCAGACTGTTCCACAGTGGCTGCAACTTTACTTATGTATTCATGAGAGACAAAGAGACGTTTTTATTTCTCTAGTGTTGGTTGTTATTTCTCTTTTCTCATTTGTGATTTTATTTGGGTCCTTGCTCATCTTTTTATCTTTTTCTTTTTTAAAGATATTATTTATGTATTCATGAGAGACACAGAGAGGCAGAGCTATAGGCAGACGGAAATTGAGGCTCATGTGGGGAGCCTGATGTGGGACTTGATTCCCCAGGACCCCGGGATCATGACCTGAGCCAAAGGAGATGTTCAACCAATGAGGCACCCAGGTACATTGCTGATTCAATTCCTTTGCTGGTTATGGGTCTATTCACATTTTCTATTTCTTCCTATTTCAGTTTTACTCATTTGCATATTTCTAGGGATTTGTCCATTTCCTCCAGGTCTCCCAGTATGTTAGTGTATAAGCTTTCATAGTATTCCCTTAAAATGGTCTTATTTTTCTGGCGTTGATTGTGATCTCTCTTCTCTCATTTGTGGTTTTATTTATTTAGGTATTTTCTCTTTTCTCATTGATAAGGGTGAGTAGGGCTTGATCAATTTTCTTAATTGTTTTGAAGAATCGACCCTTTGTTTTGTTATTCCATTCTACTTCTTTGTTGTTTCTGTATTGTTTATTTCTGCTCTCATCTTTTTTTTCCCCTCTTCTATAGCCTTTAGGCATTGTTTGCTATCCTTTTCCGGTTCCTGAAGGTGTAGGGTTTGGCTGTGTATTGGAGACTTCTTGTTTCTTGAGGTAGGCCTGTATTGCTATGTACTTCCCTCTTAGGATTGCCTTTCTACATCCCAGAGGTTTGGAGAAACATGTTTTCATTTTCATTTGTTTTAAATTTCCTCTTTAATTTCCTGGTTGCTCCATTCATTATCTACTAGGATGTTCCTAATCTCCACGTATTTTTCGTCTGTCCAAATTTTTTCTTACTGTCGACTTTGAGTTCCATAGCGTCCTGGTCCGAAAATGTACAGGGTGTGATATCAACCTTCTTGTACCTGTTGTACCTGTTGAGGGCTGATTTGTGGGCCATGAATGGTCTGTTCTGGAGAATGTCCCATGTGCACTTGAAAGGAATGTGTATTCTGCTTTAGGTTGAAATGTTCAGAGTATATCTGTTGAGTCCCTTTGGTCCACTGTGTCAAGGCTATTTTTCCCTTGTTAATTTTCTGTATAGACGATTGGTCCATTGCCATAAGTGGTTGTTAAAATCCCCTGTCATTGTATTATTATCAGTGAGTTTCTGTATGTTTGTTTTTAATTGGTTTCTATATTTAGGTACTCCCATGTTGGCAGAAAATAAATATTTAGTTGTTTGTTCTTGATACAGAGTCTTTTTTTTTAACTCAATAATGGTAAATTTTATTTTATTTTATTTTATTTTAAATTTATTTTTTATTGGTGTTCAATTTACTAACATACAGAATAACACCCAGTGCCCGTCACCCATTCACTCCCACCCCCCGCCCTCCTCCCCTTCCACCACCCCTAGTTCGTTTCCCAGAGAGTCTTTTTAATTATGAAATAATGCCCTTCTTCATCACTTCTTACAGTATTTGTTCTTTCTTTTTTGAAATATAAATATTTTATTTATTTATTCATGAGAGATACACAGAGAAGGAGAGGCAGAAACATAGGCAGAGGGAGAGGTAGGCTCCCCAAAGGGAGGCTGATCCTGGGATCCCAGGATCACACCCTGAGCCGAAGGCAGATGCTCAACCACTGAGCCACCAGGTGTCCCCCAGGGTTTGGTTTCAAATCTAATTTGTCTGATATAAGTATGGGTCCTCCAGCTTTTGTTTGATATCCTTAGCATGGTAGATGATTTTCCCTCCCTGTCAATCTGCTGGTGTCTATAGGTCTAACGTGAGCATCTTGTAGGCAGCATACAGATGGATCTTGTTTTTCTAATAACGATTTTATTTATGAGAAAGAGAGAGAGAGAGAGAGAGAGAGAGGCAGAAAATTAGGCAGAGAGAAAAGCATGCTCCCCACCAGGAGCCCAATATGGGACTTGATCCCAGACTCCAGGATCACAGCCTGAGTCAAAGGCAGATGCTCAACCCCTTGAGCCACCCAGGCATTCCGGATCATGTGTTTTAAGCCACTCTGATACCCTATATCTTTTGATTGAAGCATTTAGTTTATCAGCATTCAGAGTGATTATTCAAAGATATAAACTTTGTGCCTTTGTGTTACCGGAAGAGTTGATGTTTCTGGTGACGTTCTCTGGGCCTTTCTAGTCTTTGTTGCTTTTGTTCTCTTTTTTTCCCCCACTAGAAGAGTCCCTCTTAAAATTCCTTACTGGAATGTTTAAGTGGTCATGAACTCCTTTATATTTTGCCTGTCTGGGAAAATTGTTCTCTCTCCTTCTCTCCTGAATGACACCCTTGCTGAAGCAAGAATTCATACAAATTGGATTCCAATAAAAAGAAATTTAAAAACATAAAATAAATTTTTGGTCTTATGATTGAGGAAAATGGCATTTGGGAGGAAAATCAGAAACTGAAAGAGAGGAGGACAGATTTCTCCATCTGTAGCCTTCACAGGGACATGATGACCTTTCCAAGGAGGGGCCTCCCCTCCGTAGGATGCTTCCTTCCCCTCTGTGCTCCTTGTTGGAACCCAGCAGGCACATCTCTGTGCCAGCACCTCTCCAGCACCTCTGCAGTCGTGGTTTATTGCGTCTTCCATGTATCCTATTTGGGACCACAGCGTCGTGTATGGAATCATCCGGCTGGTGTTAGACAACATTGGGGGGATTCCGACTTTTGTTGGTTTTGTGGTGTGTGTGTCTCTATCACATGCAGCTATCATATGCAGCTATTGGATCCTCTGGCTGGGTCACCCAAATGCCAAAACGGTTGGCACAACATCATTTCTGGTGCTGGCGCTGGGCAGATAGCTAGGCTCTCCTGGCAGACCCAGGGCTCACTCGTGCAGTGACTTTCCGCTGGAGGGTTAGCTGAGCTGGAAGGTCCAGCTTGGCCATATTCTCATGTGCGGCAGTGGGTCGTGCCATGCGCTGGCTGCTTATCTTCTCCCGGATGCCTCTCCAGCAGGGAGCTAGACCTCGGGGCCATCCTGGCGGGAGCTCCTGAGGAGCTGGGTGCCCATGATGGGGAGCGCAGGGGCTCCCTGTGTGTGGGAGTTGGGGTGGGGATGGGGCTGGGGTTCCTCGGTCTGCTGTGCTGCCTGGCCTTCAGGCTGAGCCCCATGCTCACCCAGCCCCTACTCACTCGGGCAAGGAGGGTGCCCTCCACACTCTGGTGTGAGAGATCCCACACCACAAGGTGTGCACGCTGAGTCCACTTAGTGAGGGTGGTTCAGGTGCGTGAGCTGCAAGTGTGGGACCCAAGAAATTTTACAAAAATCTCCTAGCCCTGGACAAGCAGTGCAGGACTGTTTCCATTTTGTGCTACACCCGCCATCTCCAGGATGACCCCCACATGACCTACTTATGGCTTAAGGCACTGCCCCAACCTAGTCAGGCCGCTGTTCTCACCCTAATCAGAAATCAGCTCCTAACAATGTAACCCTACTTTGTGCCCCCCCAAAACTGTGCCCCGATTCTGACCAAAGTAATAGACCAGCTCAAGTGGATACTATAGGGTAAGGTGTAATTCAATCGGCCACCTGCGTGTGAACTGACGTGACTGTGCAACTTTCTGCATATGCATGTGCACTGGCCCCTATAAAGCTACTACGCCTTTTAGTCTCGGGGTCCAAGTCCCTGCTCCTCTGTGTCGGGTGCACTTGGACACAAGCTCCAGCTTGTAAAGAAACCCTTGGGAGTTTGCATCGGTGTTGGCTCCTCGGTGGTTTCTTGGATTCACAATCTTGGGCACAACACAAGGGACTGCTGTCCTGACATCCCTTCCAGGGCCATGCTGACCACCGCGCAGGCCCTCTCTGCCCCAGGCACACAGGCACGGGGATGATGGGTGGAGGAATTGCCCCGGAACCCATCCAGCCCCTGCCCCCTGGACAGAGGGAGCACAGACCTCCGGGTGGCTTTGCACAGACCCTGGTGACCTGAGACTTCCTGGCTGTCACTCTGTCCCACCCCTCCTGGCCTGCGGGACACAGCCCAGTAAAGTCTGTCAGGTCCTGACCCTGGCGTCTGGCCGCCCCTGGAAGGCACATGGGGAAGTCGGCTGTGTGTGCATGGCAGCGCCCCTGCAGGGGCTGGTGGGGCCTGGGTTGTGCCCCCTCTTCCTCTCTGGGCGTCTCTCTAAGCCCCGTGCACAGTTTTCTGGGAGACACAGAAATGGGCTGGCTGTGCATTTTCCCACCACAACACTTTATTTACTTTCTACAGTAAATCGGCTCAGAGCCGAGGGTGCGTGCCTTCCCTGGGGAGGGAGACAATTCTGTCCTTTAGGGGAGGGCACGTATGACATGGTTTGGGGGTCGGGTGCTGGAGTCCCCCACCTGTGAGCATGTAGGAATCCAGGTGGGGACATGTGTCCTGAGGTTTTAGCCTGAGAGACTGTTCTTAGGACAGCAGAGCTGACCTGGATCTATAGCCCATGGGCTCCTGTGATGGGTCCTCGAAGGGCACTTGGTCCCCGGCCTCAGGGTCCTTGGGGCCCCAGCACCTGGATTAGCCTGCCTCCTGGTGTGGGTGCGGGTGGGGCCCACCGGCCTACCCTTGCCTCGCCACCCTGGGGTGTCCCAGGATCCACAGGGCACCCTAGGTCAGCGACCTGGATCTGTGGGGTACACCCATGGCCCAAGAGGCCACATCCAGCTGTGAGAGGGCTCGCTCAGCCTGGGGCCAGATTCCAGGGCTGGCCAGGGCCATGGTGGGCTGGATCCTATTAGTCTTTGTTTGGGCCTGGTGGGGGCTCAAATCAACTCAGCCCCCACAGAGCCCAGGGCCAGGTCAGCACAGGTCCCTGTGGGTTAGGGGCTGGTGTCCTGTGCAGGGTGTGCCACCCTAAATGAGGGACAGTGGGCAGAGGCAGGGCATGACGCATCCTCTGCACCACTCAGGTGCACCCACCCTGTCGGGGGCTCCCTGTCTTTCCTCCTCCTTGCAACCCTTGGGTACTCTATGGGACACCCGGGCTTCTAATGGGATCAGGGTATGCCGAGAACCCCGGGGAGGCTGAGCATGTCCCACAGGGGGCACCTGTACTGGGTCCTTGCTCGGGGTAAATGGTGTGGGGGTAGATGGTGTGGGGGCAAAAGTATGATTGTGATGGAGTGTGGGGATGGTGTAGGGGGGTGGTGTTGTGGTATAGTCTGGGTGGGGATTGTGTGGGGCTGTGTGGGTGTGAGGGGGATGGTGTAGGTGGGATCCCATTTGGCATGATAATGTAGGGGAATGATGTGGGAGTGGAGAATGAGCGGGATGTCGTCGGGGGCCTGTGGACACAGGGTATCTCTTTCCCCTAAGATGCAGAAGGAGACTTCTACAGTTAAAGGCGAACCCAGTCTGGGGTTTCTTGTGACACCTGCCCCTGAGTTGTGGTGTGGTCAGTGCAGGGCCCTGGCTGGACTGGTGGCATTATCTGGGGGTCATCATAATTTGTATGTTTTCAAATTGCAAATTGTCTCAAATTAAATGCATAGAATTTAGAAATATATAAAGCACTGAGAGTGGGTGTCACTCTGACCCATCTGACCCTCATGGGATCGATGTGTGTCCTGCTTCAGCCATGGCCATGCTGCTTGGCCCCCAGGTCCAGTTCTTGCCCCCCCACGTCCCCCACCCCGTCCCCTGTTTCTCAAGGGGCTGTCCCTCTCCCCTATGGTGTTTGGCTCCCATGGCAACCCCTGGAGTCCCCATCCTAGTGGCCTCCTCATCCCTGAGGCCCCAGGGGTGTGGGCACGGTGGTCATCCCCATCACCCTACCATGGAGTGGTGACTTGTTGACTGCTGTTGCTCCCCTGGCCTCAGAAAACCTGTTTTCCCTACCCAGAAGCCACCGGGGCCCCAAAGCCCCCTGGCCCAGCAGCCTCACCTGAACCCCTAGCAGTCCTAAAACATGATGTGGCTGCCCAACATCCTGTTGACGTCCAGGTCTACCTGCGTGATGTCCTAGGAGGAGACAAGAGTGTCCTGCTTCATTTCCTGTGGGAAAACCGGGGAGGAGGAGCAGGTGTAGGGACACAGACCTGACCTCTCACAAGCTGCCATGCTGGGCAGGCAGCCCTGGGGCCACCATGGGAATGTGTCCTGCCGAAACATCCTTCCTTCCTCTGGGAGGCCAGGGACGGTGGGAGTGCCCACCATGCCCATGGGACCTGTGTGACGGCCTGTGTCCAGCTGTTGTGGGCGGGCAGGTGACTGAGTTTCACCCTGGGTGGGAGGGGATAGGGGTTCAGCCCAGGTGGGAGGGGACATGGGGGTGTTATGCCCAAGATTGCGAATCCGAGAAACCACTAAGGAGCTGACAGCAATGCAAACACACAGGGTTGATTTCCAAACTTGAGCTTGCGTCCAAGTACACCCAACACAGCGGAGCAGGGACTTGGACCCCGAGGTGGGTTTTAGCTTAGTTTTAAGGGCTTGTCTCGGGGTCCTCCAGAAGGGCTGGAGCAATTCCTCAAGTTCTGTTTACATTTTGATATGGGCCTTCAAGGGCATTGATCTCTGTTCTCATTCTAATAGGCACTTCCAGCCCTTGACGTGGGCTCAGTTCTTATTCTATTGTGGGGGCTTTCTAGGACATTAAGCTGTAAACTTTTGTTTTTTTTCCTGTAACTGAAGTAATGTAAATTTCAGCTCTTCTTCACAGGGGCCTGTGATGGCTGGATTTGTTCAAACGCTGACCGTAAAGTGGATAGGCCTTCATTTTCTTGGCCTCCTTGCGTCCCTTCCCATCCTATCTAGCTCCTTCACCCTTCCCCGGAGCTCCTAAGAGAGCAATTGCAAATGACCTCAGCCTGGCAGTGTGTGTTGGGGGACAGGCCCAGGGATTTGGGATCAGGAAGATCTGGGGCCCGGGCTTCCCAGTTGTGCAGCGGGATTCGATGCTGCAGGCTCTTATTCCCTAAGGCTGTCTTGACAACTGACTTTGTACATAGAAAACCTCTCCTTTGTCTTTAAAAGATGAGGAGCGAGTCAAAGCATTTTTTCTCTGCCCATCTGATTGCTCAGATTCCAATCTGAGACATATTTCCTGTTAATAAGGATAATTTACATTCTGTAGTACTATGATTAAAATATTCTGACACAAGTAATTCAGAGGGATGAGGGTTTCTCATCTCTTCACAGCTCAGTCACTCATCAGGAAATGCATCTGTATGGATTTGGAATTAATTGAGAGACATTAGTACCAATGGTCCTATTATTATGTGAAGGATTCTTCCCTGAGATTCTTCCCCTGTTTCAACTGACACTGAAACACTGTGAACTCTTTGGAATGCATAAATGTTATGCATTGCTAATTTTAAATGCACTTGCAATATGGTGTCTATTATAATAGAAGCATTTTTATCTGATTTTTGCTATTTATTATCCGTTCCTGCTTTTCAGGTTGAGGAGGCATTATACGTGTTCATAAGTGTTTTTCTTTCCTTCTGATATAAAATTCTTACTTTGTTCCCATCGGAGGAACTCTTTAAGAATAAGGCAAAAGTTCATTCAATGATTCTTAAAATGTCTTCAGACTTGGAGCCTGATTCATTTAAGTCAATTTTCAAAATAAATCTTATTTATTAGGAAAAAAACAAAGATGTACAGGGAAATTGAGAAGATAGTACAGAGCATTCGCATGCACTTGCACTCAATTTCTCCATTTATTGATATCTTATATTAGTACAGTACAAATATTAGCTAATGAATCAATATTAAAATAGTCGCATTAACCAAAGACCATACTTTATTCAGATTTCCTTAGTTTTTGCTAAGTTACCACCCCTCATATCACATTCCATTTGTCCTCTTGTTTTCTTAGGCTCCTCTCGATTGTTACAGTCTTTCAGCATTTCCTTGTTGTTGTTGAACTGGAACACTTTGAGAAGTAGAATATTTTGTAAAATTTCCCTCAGTTGGGACATGTCTGTTGTTTATCTCAGGAGTGAACTGTTGTTGTGGATTATATACAGAGATATACTCCCATTTTCATTATATCATATAAAAAATAGATACTATCTACATGATTTATCAGTCTTGGTATCGATCTGGTCATCTTGCTGAGGTGTTTGTCAGCTTTCTCCGTAGTAAAGTGATTCTTTATTATTATTATTATTATTATTATTATATTATCATTATTATTTTAAGTTTTTCATAATATATTTTCTAGAAACAATTTACTATGTGTATTGCACACATAAGAGTGGGAAGCTATGCTCATGAACTTGAGGGAGGAATGTCTGCACAAATTGTTTGAAATTATTCTACATGGGAGATTTCTTTTCCTTCTGGGTTTGTTTGTTTCTTTTTCAAAGATGTTATTTAATTATTTGTGAGAGAGAGGAGAGAAAAAGCATGAGCGAGAGGGGCAGAGGGAGAGGGAGAATCAGGTTCCCTGCTGAACAGGGAGCCTGACTTGGGACCTGGATCTTGACCTGAGCCTAAGGCAGAAGCTTAACTGAATGACCACCCAAGTGCCACCTTTCTTTCTTTCTTTCTTTCTTTCTTTCTTTCTTTCTTTCTTTCTTTCTTTCTTTCTCTTTCTTTCTTTCTTTTTTTCTTTCTTTCTTTCCTTTTTAATAATAAATTTATTTTCTTATTGGTGTTCAATTTGCCAGCATACAGAATAACACCCAGTGCTCATCCCGTCAAGTGCCCCCCTCAGTGCCTATCACCCTTTCACCCCCACCCACCGCCCTCCTCCCATTCCATCACCACTAGTTCATTTCCCAGAGTTTGGAGTCTTTATGTTCTGTCTCCCTTTCTGATATTTCGGACTCATTTCTTTTCCCTTCCCTTATATTCCCTTTCACTTTTATCCATATTCCCCAAATGAATGAGAACGTACAATGTTTGTCCTTCTCTGATTGACTTACTTCACTCAGCATAATACCTTCCAGTTCCATCCACGTTGAAGCAAATGGTGGGTATTTGTCGTTCCTAATGGCTGAGCAAGGCCCACCTGTTCTCTCTCTTCATCTTCTGAGTCTCCTATGATATGAATGTTATTGTTTTAATAAGTGGCTGAGTTCCCTAAATCTGCCTCTATGGTCCATAACCTTTCTTATTTTTAAGGTTTCCACTTGGGACTGCGTCAGAGTTATAGCATTTTTAACGTTGGCCTGACTAGGTTTTAGTTCTTTTATTTCTACAGTAAGGGATTCTCTAGTTTTCTTCTGTGCTCTTTTTCCAGCCCAGAAGCTATCTTTATAATCATTGTTTTAAATTGTAGTTAGACATCATATATGTGTATTAATGAACTTCCTGGCTGTGAGTAGAACCTCATGTTATTTTATGGAGGTGAATTTCTCAATCTCATTGTTTTTTCCAGAAAAGAATGAGGGAAGAAAAAGAAAAACCAAGAAAAACAGTAACAACTGCCCTCCAAAAAAAAAAAAAAAAAAAAAAAAAACAACACCAGATTATTTTGGCCTGCTTGTTAAAAGATTCTAAATCCCAAAATAAGAAACACAATTAAAGTGATCCCTGGGTGGCACAGCGGTTTAGCGCCTGTCTTTGGCCCAGGGTGTAATACTGGAGACCCAGGATCGAATCCCACATCAGGATGCATGTGGATCCTGCTTCTCCCTCTGCCTGTGTCTCTGCGTCTCTCTCTCTCTCTCTGTGACTATCATAAAAAAATTTTAAATAATTAAAAAAAGAAACACAATTAGAATACCATAAAAGTAAAAATAAGAAATATATAAGGTACATATATAAAAATTAAAATAAGGCATAAAATAAAAAAGAATCAAAGAAATACATGAATATAAAGCACAAAGTACAAAGGAGGCTAGACCCTACTTTCCAGGCAGAGCTGAAGATGAAGCTCTGCAACCTCTGTGGTTCCACAACTTGGTGGCAGCGGGTGGTCTGTGCGGGGTCTGGGGATGGGCCATGGCGCTGGTTGTCCAATGCACATCTGCTTGGGAGATGTACCTGCGGGGTCAGAGGCGGGGTGGGCGTCAGCGTCTCTGGCCTCCAGCACGCGGCGCTGTGCTGCTCCCTGAGACTGGGCCAGATGCCAGTGGGGACTTGGGTACTGTGGCTCTGGGGCTGAGCATCCTGCTCCCCAGTCTGCAGGGGCCTTAACAGTTGATTCCCCAAGCCCCCGGGTCTCCGCCGTTTCTCTCCATACCCTGCATTTATTTTGCCTGTTTTCCAGCTTCTTTTGGTTTTGTTTTTTAATCTCAGACTGTTGTGCCCAAGATTGTGAATCCGAGAAACCACCGAGAAGCCGACACCAATGCAAACACACGAGGGTTTATTTCCATGCTCGAGCTTGTGTCCAAGTATACCCAACACAGCGGAGCAGGGACTTGGTCCCTGAGGTGGGTTTTAGTTTAGTATTAGGGGCTGGTCTCGGGGACCTCCAGAAGGGCTGGAGCAATTCCTCAAGTCCTGTTTACATTTTGATATGGGGACTTTTTGGGCATTGAGCTCTGTTCTCATTCTAATAGGGGCTTCCTGCCCTTGGCCTGGGCTCTGTTTTTATTCCATTGCTGGGCTTTCTAGGACATTAAGCTGTAAACACAAAGGTTCCACATCTGGAAGAGGGACGTCACACTGTCCCTATATGCTGAAGACATGTACTAGAAACAGGAAACCCGAGAGCCTCCACCAAAACCTGTTAGAACTAAGGAGTGAGTTCAGTAAAGTCACGGGACCCAAACTGACGCTACAGAGCAGAGTAGCCTTGCTGTGTCCTGACAATGAGCACGCAGGAAGGAAATGAAGGACGTGACTCCCTTCTCAGGAGCATCAAGGAAAATAAATAATGAGACTGAACCAAAGGAGCACAACACTTGTGCACTGAGCCATACCAGGCTCTGGGAGGCCGTCCTGGGCTCGTGGGGTGGGAGCCCCATCTTGTGAAAATATCCACAGTTCCTGAAGCCACCCTCAGTTTCAATGTCATTCCTATCAAAATCATGGTGGCAGATCTTAGAAATAGGACAAAATTCCCTAACATCCCTCCGCCCCCACAAATACCTCAGTATTGGAGAAGCAGGACAGAGCAGGATGCAGCACTTTCCTATTTCAAAGGATGTCACAGAGACACAGGATAAAGCAGTGTGGTTCTCAGGCCCCCGGCTGGCTCCGTTGGTTAAGCATCCGACTCCTGACCTCTCCTCTGGTCCTCATCTCAGGGGTCGTGAGTTCTAGCCCTGGCCTGGGCCATGGAAGAGGTGTGGCGCCTACTTAAACAAACCAGACCCTCGGGGGGTGGTCCCGGCATAAGCTGAAAGAGCAAAACAGTGAGTCCAGATGGAAATGTATTCTGATACAACTGATTTTTTTATCTTAATTTAATTTAACCCAATTAATTAACGTATAATGTATTATACTTTCAGAGGAAGAATTCGGGGATTCACCAGTTGGAGATAACAGCAGTCCTCATGACATCACGTGCCCTTCTTCATGCCGGTCGCCTGTTATCCTCTCCCCCCTCCCCTCCCCTCCAGCGACCCTCAGTTTGTTTCCTATCATTAAGAGTCTGTATTTCTTACATCTGTTTTCATCTTATTTGTTTTTCCTTCCAGATGTTCATCTGGTTTGCTTCTTTAATTCCACGTATGAATGACACCACCCGGTCATTCTCTTTCCCGACTGACTTATTTCAATTAACATGATCCCTCTAGTACTATCCACGTCATTGCAAATGGCAAGATTTCCTTCTCTTTGATAGTTTCATTCCATTCCTCTCTCTATGACCATTATCTATCTCCCATCCTCTTTATCCATCATCTGCCAGAGGGCACTGATGCTCCTCCCACAGTGTGTCTACTGTGGACCCGGCAGCTGTGGACATTGGGGTGCAGGTGTCCCGAGTCTCACTGCATTTATATCTTCGGATTGAGCTCCAGGTCCTGCACCTGCTGGTCGCAGGGCGGCTCTATTTGTAACTTCCTGAGGAGCCTCCACACTGTTTCCAGGGCAGCTGCACCAGCCTGCAGTCCCTCCCACAGTGGAAAGGGTTGAGTGAGTTTTGCAGGACGTGGTAAAAGTCTGGTCCACATTTCATTTCGTGTCCTGTGGGCACCAATTCCTTGTCCTTAAGTATTTCTGGGGAAGCCGGGTGTTGGGCTCCATTTCAGTGAGACGTTTCCAAAACTAACAGGCCATAGCTGGAGCCTGGGAGGAGGCAGGTGCGGCCCTGGGAGCCCCCGCTGCCTCCTGCAGGGCCTCCTGCAGTGCCTGAGCATCCCGCAGGGGGTGCCCGAGCCCAGGCCCCACCCAGAGGGTGCTCATGCCCAGTCGGCCTCCTCTGTCTGCACTAAAAGGAGCCTGCCTCTGCTGGGGAGGCCTGAGGAGGACGTGGGTACGCGTCCACCCTGGTGAGCTGCAGCCTCCTCAGGACCCGCAGGCAGTCTTCAGGGGGACATTGGGCGGTGTTCATGCTGATAGAAGTCCCGGTTTCCTCAGGACCCGCGGTGAGGCTTCAGGAAGATTTGGGGCAGAATCCACCCGGACAGGAGCCCCTGGGCCATCTCAGGACCCACGGGGAGGCTTCAGAAAGATGTGGGCCCGCATCACCCTGACAGCAGCCCTTGGGCCCGCATAACCCTGGATCACCCTGATAGGAGCCCCTGGGCCTGCATCACCCTGACAGGAGTCCCTGGATCCCGATGTGGGTTTCGATCCTGGGTCTCCAAGTTCACGCACTGGGCCAAAAGCAGGAGACAAACCGCTGCGCCACCAGGGATCCCCTATTTTTAAATTTTCGAGGACGCTCCACACTGTTTTCCACAGTGGCTGCACATTTTCACATGCCCACCAGGAGTGTAAGGGGGATCCCCCTTCTCCATAGCCTCACCAACACCTATAGTTTCTTGTGTTGTTAATTTTAGCCATTCTGGCAGCTGTCAGATGTCAGGTGACATCTCATTGTGGTTTTGGTTTGCATCTCCCTGATGATGGGTGACGCTGAGTGTCTTTCCGTGTGTCTGGTGGCCATCTGGATGTCTTGTCAGAGACAAAGTACATTCATTTCTTCTGCCCATCTGCAGTTGTATAATTTGTGTTTAGGATGCTGAGATTTATATTTGCTTTATGTATTTTGCATACTAACTCTTTATTGGATGTATTGTTTACAAATATCGCCTCTCATTTTGTTTGTTGCCTTTTAGCTTTGGTTGTTTCCTTCACTTTGTGGAAACTTTTCAATTTGATGAAGTCCCAATAGTATTTTTGCTTTTGTTTCCCTCACCTCAGAGGCATATCTAGAAAGAAGATCCAATGGCCAATGTCAAAGACGTTGCTGCCTATCTTTTCTTCTTTGTATGGTTTCAGGTCTCACTTTTAGGTCTTTCATCCATTTTGAATTCATTTTTTATATATATGGTGTAAGAAAGTGGTCCAGTTTCATTCTTTTGCATGTGGCTGCCTGGTTTTCCCAACACCATTTGTTCTTATCCTGGGCTCAGGGTTAGGGTTTTTTTTTTTTTTTTTTAGGGTTAGGGTTTGTTGATGAGACTGTCTTTCTGCCTTTGGATATTCCTTCCTGCCTTGTTGTTGATTAATGGATCATAGAGTAACAGGTTTGTATCTTGTTTCGGATTTCCATTCTGTTCTATTGTTCTAAGCGTCTCCTGTTGGGAGACCCTTGATTGCTGATTCAATTTTTTGCTGGTTATCTGTCTGTTCAAGTTTCTTATTTCTTCCTTTTTCATTTTTGCTGTGTTAAATATTTCTAGGAATTGATCTATTTCTTCCAGGTTCTAGGTTGCTGGCATATAATTTTTCATAATGTTCTCTTATAATCATTTGTGTTTCTCTAGTGTTGGTTGTTATTTCTCTTTTCTCATTTGTGATTTTATTTGGGTCCTTTCTCATCTTTACATCTTTTTTCTTTTTTAAATATTATATTTATGTATTCGTGAGAGACACAGAGAGGCAGAGGTATAGGCAGAGGGAAATTGAGGCTCCATGCAGGGAGCCTGATGTGGAACTTGATTCCCGAGGACCCCGGGATCATGACCTGAGCCAAAGCCAATGCTCAACCAATGAGGCACCCAGGTGCATTGCTGATTCAATTCCTTTGTTAGTTATGGGTCTGTTCACATTTTCTATTTCTTCCTATTTGTTTTACTCAGTTGCACATTTCTAGGCATTTGTCCATTTCCTCCAGGTCTCCCAGTATGTTAGCGTATAAGCTTTCATAGTATTCCCTTATAATTGTCTAATTTTTCTGGTGTTGATTGTGATCTCTCTTCTCTCATTTGTGGTTTTTTTTATTTAGGTCATTTCTCTTTTCTCGTTGATAAGGGTGGCTAGGGCTTGATCCATTTTCTTAATTGTTTTGAAGAACCGTCCCTTTGTTTCGTTATTCCATTCTACTGCTTTGTTGTTTCTGTATTGTTTATTTCTGCTTTCATTTTTTCCCCTCTTCTATAGCTTTTAGGCATTGTTTGCTATTCCTTTTCCAGCTCCTTAAGGTGTAGGGTTAGTCTGTGTATTGGAGACTTCTTGTTTCTTGAGGTAGGCCTGTATTGGTATGTACTTCCCTCTTAGGACTACCTTTGCTACATCCCAGAGGTGGAGAAATATGTTTCCATTTTCATTTTTTTAAATTTCCTCTCTAATTTCCTGGTTGCTCCATTCATTCTCTAGTAGGATGTTCATAATCTCCACGTATTTTTGCTATGTCCAAATTTTTTCTTACTGTCGACTTCGATTTTCATAGTGTCGTGGTCTGAAAATGTACAGGATGTGCTATCAACCTTCTTGTACCTGTTGTACCTGTTGAGGGCTGATTTGTGGGCCATGATATGATCTGTTCTGGAGAATGTCCCATGTGCACTTGAAAGGAATGTGTATTCTGCTTTAGGTTGAAATGTTCAGACTATATCTGTTGAGTCCCTGTGGTCCAGTGTGTCAAGGCTATTTTTCCCTTGTTGATTTTCTCTATAGACGATCGGTCCATTGCCATAAGTGGTTGTTAAAATCCCCTGTCATTGTATTATCATCAGTGAGTTACTGTACGTTTGTTGTTAATTGGTTTCTATATTTAGGTATTCCCATGTTGGCAGCATAAATATTTAGTTTTTTTATCTTGATAGAGGGTCTTTTAAATTATGAAATAATGCCCTTCTTCATCGCTTTTTACAGTATTTGTTCTTTCTTTATTGAAATGTAAATATTTTATTTATTTATTCATGAGAGATACACAGAGAAGAAGAGGCAGAAATATAGGCAGAAGGACAGGCAGGCTCCCCAAAGGGAGGCCGATGTGGGACTCGATCCTTGGTCCCAGGATCACCCCCTGATCTGAAGGCAGATGCTCAACCACTGAGCCACCAGGTGTCTCCCAGGGTTTGGTTTCAAATCTAGTTAGTCTGATATAAGTATGGGTCTTCCAGCTTTCTTTTGATATCCATTACTTTTATAGATGGTTTTCCATGCCCTACTTTCAATCTCCCGGTGTCTATAGGTCTAACGTGAGCATCTTGTAGGCAGCATACCAATGGATCTGGTTTTTTTTAATAATGATTTTATTTATGAGCGAGAGAGAGAGAGAGAGAGAGAGGCAGAAAATTAGGCAGAGAGAGAAACAGGCTCCCCACCAGGAGCCCAACATGGGACTGGATCCCAGATTCCAGGATCACACCCTGAGTCAAAGGCAGAGGCTGAACCCCTGTGCCACCCAGCATCCCGGATCCTGCTTTTTAAGCCACTCAGATACCCTCTATCATTTGATTGGAGCATTTTGTCTATCAGCATTCAGAGTGATTATTGAAAGATATGAACTTATTGCCTTTGTGTTACCGGTAGAGTTGGTGTTTCTGGTGACGTTCTCTGGTCCTTTGTAGTCTTTGTTGCTTTTGGTCTCTTTTTTTCACCCACTAGAACAGTCCCTCTTAAAATTCCTTACTGGACTGGTTAAGTGGTCCTGAAATCCTTTATATTTTGCTTGTCTGAGACAATCTTTCTCTCTCCTTCTATCCTGAATGACACCATTGCTGAAGAAAGAATTCATACAAATTGGACTCCAATAAAAAGAAATTTAAATACATAAAATAAATTTTTGCTATTATGATTGAGGAAAATGGCATTTAGGAGGAAAACCAGAAGCTGAAACGGAGGAGGACAGATATCACCATCCGTAGCCTTCACAGCAACCTGGTATCCTTTCCTAGGATTGGCCCCCCCTTCCTGACCCTCTGCGCTCCTTGTTGAAACCCAGCAGTCACATCTTCGTACCTCCCGCACCTCTGCAGTCATGCTTTATACCGCCTTCCATGTATCCTATTGGGGACCACAGCGTCGTGTATGGAATCATCCGGAAGCTGTTTGACAACATTGGGGGGATTCTGACTTTTGTTTGTTTTGGGGTGTGTGTGTGTCTATCACATGCAGCTATCACATGCAGCTATCGGATCCTCTGGCTGGGTCACCCCGATGCCGAAATGGTTGGCACAATATCATTTCTGGTGCTGGAGCTGGGCGGCTAGCCAGGCACTCCTGGCCGACCCGGTGCTCGCTTGTGCAGTGACATTCCACTGGAGGGGCAGCTGAGCTGGAAGGTCCAGCTCAGCCACATTCTCATGTCCGGAAGTGTGGCCCGCCAATGGCGGCTGCTTCTCTTCTCCCCGATGCCTCTCCAGCAGGGAGCCAGAACTCGGGGCCACCATGCGGGGAGCTCCTGAGGAGCTGGGTGCATATGGCGGGGAGCCCAGGGGCTGTCTGTGTGTGGGAGTTGGGGTGGGGATGGGGCTGGGTTCCTCGGGCTCCTGTGCTGCCTGGCCTTCAGGCCGAGCCCCATGCTCACCCAGCCCCTACTCACTCGGGCAAGGAGGGTGCCCTCCACACGCTGGTGTGAGAGATCCCGCACCACAAGGTGTGCAGGCTGAGTCCACCTGGTGAGGGTGGTTCAGGTGCGTGAGCTGCAAGTGTGGGACCCAGGAAATTTAACAAAAATCTCCTACCCCTGGACAAGCAGAGCAGGACTGATTCCATTTTATGCTACACCTGCCACCTCCAGGATGACCCCCACATGACCTGCTTATGGCTTAAGGTGCTGCCCCACCATTGTCAGGCCGCTGTGCACACCCTAATCGGAAATCAGCTCATAACAATGTAACCCTTCTTTGTGCCCCCCAAAACTGCATGCCCATTCTGAACTCCCCTGGGGAGGGAGAGCTTTCTGTCCTTTAGGGGAGGGAAAGAATGACATGGGTTGGGGGGGCGGGTGCTGGAGTCCCCCACCTGGGAGCATGTGTGGAATCTGGGTGGGGGCATATGTCCTGAGGTTTCAGCCTGAGAGACGGTTCTTAGGACAGCAGAGCTGACCTGGACCTGCAGCTCATGGGCTGCTGCACTGGGTCCCTGCAGGGCAGCTGGACCCCGGCCTTGGGCTCCCAGTGGCCCCAGCACCTGGAGCAGCCTGCCTCCTGGTGTTGGTGCGGGTGGGGCCCACCAGCCTACTCCTGCTCTCCCCACACTGGGGTGTCCCAGGATCCAAAGGGCGCCCTAGGTGAGTGACCTGGATCTGTGGGGTACGCCCAGGGCCTAAGAGGCCACATCCATCTGTGAGAGGGCTCGCTCAGCCTGGGGCCAGAATCCAGGGCTGGCCAGGGCCATGGGGGGCTGGATCCCATTAGTCTTTGTGTTGGGCCTGGAGGGGCTCAAATCAACTCAGCCCCCACAGAGCCCGGGGCCAGGTCAGCCCAGGTCCCTATGGGTTAGGGGCTGGTGTCCTGTGCAGGGTGTGCCGCCCTCCAGGAGATGACAGTAGGCAGAGGCAGGGCACGGTGCATCCTCTGAACCACTCACCTGCACCCACCCTGTCAGGGGCTCCCTGTCTTTCCTCCTCTGCAACCACTGGGTACTCTTTGAGACACCCGGGCTTCTGATGGGATCAGGGTATGCAGAGAAATGCCGGGAGGCTGAGCATGTCCCACAGGGGTCACCTGCACCTGGTCCTTGCTGGGGGTAAATGGTGTGGGAGTGGATGGTGTGGGGGCAAGGGTATGATTGTGGTGGAGTGTGGGGGATGGTGTAGGGGGATGGTGTTGGGGTATAGCGTGGGTTGGGTTTGCGTGGGGCTGTGTGGGTATGAGGGGGATGGTGTAGGTGGGATGCCATTGGGAATGATGATGTAGGGGGGTGGAGTAGGAGTGGGGAATGAGGGGGATGTCGTGGGGGGCCTGCGGACACAGGGTATCTCCTTCCCCTAAGATGCAGAAGGAGACTTCTACAGTTAAAGGCGACCCCAGTCTGGGGTTTGTTGTGACACCTTCCCCTGGGGCATGGTGTGGTCATTGCAGGTGTCTGGCTGGACCGGGGGCATTATCTGGGGGTCATCATAATATGTATGCTTTCAAATTTCAAATTGTCTCAAATTAAATGCATAGAATTTAGAAATATATAAAGTACCGAGAGTGGGTGTCACTCTGACCCATCAGACCCTCATGGGATCGATGTGTGTCCTGCTCCAGCCGCGGCCATGCCGCCTGGCCCCCAGGTCCGGTCCCTGCCCCCCACATCCCCCACCCCATCCCCTGCTTCTCATGGGGCCATCCTTATCCCTTTTGGTGTTCAGCTCCCATGGCAACCCCTGGAGGCCCCATCCTACTGGCCACTCATCCCTGAGGCCCGGGGGGTGGGCACGGGGGTCATCCCAATCACCCTACCATTGAGCAGTGTGTTGTTGGCTGCCGTTGCTCCCCCTGGCACAGAGGCCCTGTTTTCCCTACCCAGAAGCCCCCGGGGCCCCAAAGCCTCCTGTACAAGCAGCCTCACCCGACCCCCTAGCAGTACTAAAACATTATGTGGCTGCCCAACATCCTGTTGACGTCCAGGTCTACTTTCGTGATGTCCCTGGAGAAGAAAGGGCATCCTCCCTCATTTCCTGTGGGAAAACCAGGGAGGAGGAACAGGCGCCAGGGATACAGACCCCGACCTGTCACGAGCTGCCATGTTGGGCAGGGAGCCCTGGGGCCACAATGGGAGTGTGTCCTGTGGAAACCTCCTTCCTTCCTCTGGGAGTCCAGGGATGACGGGAGTGCCCATCGTGTCCGTGGGACCTGTGTGACGGCTTGTGCCCAGCTGTTGTGGGCGGGGAGGTGACTGAGTTTCACCCTGCGTGGGAGGGGATAGGGGTTCAGCCAAGGTGGGAGGGGACATGGGAGTGTTGTGCCCAAGATTGCGAATCCGAGAAACCACTAAGTATCTGACACCAATGCAAACACCCAAGTGTTGATTTCCAAACTCGAGCTTGCATCCAAATACTCCCAACACAGCGGAGCAGAGACTTGGACCCCGAGGTGGGTTTTAGCTTAGTTTTAAGGGCTTGTCTTGGGGTCCTACAGAGGGCTGGAGCAATTCCTCAAGTTCCGTTGACATTTTGATATGGGGCCTTCAAGGGTATTGAGCTCTGCTCTCATTCTAATAGACGGTTCCAGCCCTTGGCATGGGCTTAGTTTTGATTCAATTGTGGGGCTTTCTAGGACATTAAGCTGTAAACTTTTGTTTTTTTCCTGTAACTGAAGCAATGTAAATTTCAGCTCTTCTTCACAGGGGCCTGGGATGGCTGGGCGTGTGCTAATGCTGAATTTAAATTGGAATGGCCTTAATTTTCTCAGCCTCCTTGCTTCCTGTCCCACCTATCTAGCTCCTTCCCCCTTCCCCAGAGCTCCTAAGAGAGCAATTGCAAATAACCTCAGCGTGGCATCCTGTGTTGGGCAACAGGCCCAGTGATTTGGGATCAGGAAGACCTGGAGCACGAGCGTCCCAGCTGTGCAGCGGGATTCGAAGCTGCAGAATCTTATTCCCTGAGGCTATCTTGACAACTGACTTTGTACATAGAAAAGCTCTCCTTTGTCTTTAAAAGTTGAGGAGCGAGTCATAGAGTTTTATCTCTGCACATCTGATTGCTCAGATTCCAATCTGAGATGTATTTCCTGTTAATAAGGATAATTTACTACTATCTGTAGTACTATGGTTAAAATATTCTGACACAAGTAATTCAGAAGGAAGCGTTTCTCATCTCTTTCTTCACAGCTCAGTCACTCATCAGGAAATGCATCTTTATGGATTTGGAATGAACTGAGAGACATTATTACCAATGGTCCTATTATTATGTGAAGGATTCTTCCCTGAGATTCTTCCCCTATTTCAACTGACACTGAAACACTCTGAACTCTTTGGAAGACAAATGTCAAGGAAATAAATGTTATGCATTGTTAATTTTATTTTTTTATTTTTTTTCTTTTATTTATTTATGATAGTCACAGAGAGAGAGAGAGGCAGAGACACAGGCAGAGGGAGAAGCAGGCTCCATGCACCGCGAGCCCGACGTGGGACTCGATCCCAGGTCTCCAGGATTGTGCCCTGGGCCAAAGGCAGGCGCCAAACCGCTACGCCACCCAGGGATCCCCCATTGCTAATTTTAAATGCACTTGCAGTATGGTGTCTATTATACTAGAATTATTTTTATCTGATTTTTGCTATTTATTATCCGTTCCTGCTTTTCAGGTTGAGGAGGCATTATACGTGTTCATAAGTGTTGTTCTTTCCTTCTGATCTAAAATTCTTACTTTGTTTCCATCAAAGGAACTCTTTAAGAATAAGGCAAAAGTTAATTCAACTATTCTTTTTTTTTTAATTCAACTATTCTTAAAATGTCTTCACACTTGGATCCTGATTCATTTAAGTCAATTTTCAAAATAAATCTTATTTATTAGGAAAAAAACAAAGATTTATAGGGAAATTGAGAAGATTGTATAGTGCATTCACATGCACTGGCACTCTATTTCTCCAATTATTGATATCTTATATTAGTACGGTACAGATATGAGCTAATGAATCAATATTAAAATAGTCACATTAACCAAAGACCATACTTTATTCACATTTCCTTAGTTTTTGCTAAGTTACCATCCCTCGTATTACATTCCATTTGTCCTCCTGTTTTCTTAGGCTCCTCTGGATTGTGACAGTCTTTCAGCCTTTCCTTTTTGTTGTTGAACTGGAACACTTTGAGAAGGAGAGTATTTTGAAAAATTTCCCTCAGTTGGGACATGTCTGTCGTTTATCTCATGATTGAACTGTTTTTGTGGATTATATACAGAGATATACTGCCATTTTTATTATATCATATAAAGGATAGATACTATCACATGATTTATCAGTCTTGGTATTGATCTGATCATCTTGCTAAGGTAGTGTTTGTCAGCTTTCTCCGTAGTAAACTGATTCATTTTTGTTATTTTTATTATTATTTTTATTATTATTAGTGTATTATCATTATTATTTTAGGTTTTTCATAATATATTTTTAGAAGGAAGTTACTACGTGTATTGCACACATAAGAGTGGGAAGCTATGCTCATGAACTTGACGGTGGAATGTCTGCACAAATTCTTTGAAATTCTTCTACATGGGAGATTTCTCTTCCCTCTAGGTTTGTTTGATTTTTTTTCAAAGATGTCATTTATTTATATGAGAGAGAGAGAGGAGAAAAAGCATGAGCGAGAGGGGTAGAGGGATAGGGTGAAGCAGGTTCCATGCTGAACAGGGAGACTGCCTTGGGACCTGGATCATGATCTAGCCTAAGGCAGAAGCTTAACTAACTCAGCCACCAAGGTGCCACTCTTTCTTTTTTTAATAATAAATTTATTTTTATTGGTGTTCAATTTGCCAAATATAGAAGACACCCAGTTCCCATCCCGTCTAGTGCCCCCCTCAGTGCCCGTCACCCATTCATCCTCAACCCTGCCCTCCTCCCATTCAATCGCCCCTAGTTCATTTCCAGAGTTAGAAGACTTTATGTTCTGCCTCCTTTTCTGATATTTCCCACACATTTCTACTCCTTTCCCTTATATTCCCTTTCACTATTACCTATATTCCCCAAATGAATGAGAACATACAATGTTTGTCCTTCTCTGATTGTCTTACTTCACTCAGGATAATACCTTCCAGTTCCATCCACCTTGAAGTACATGGTGGGTATTTGTCGTTGCTAATGGCTGATCAAGGCCCACCTTTTCTCTCTCTTCATCTTCTGAGTCTCCTATGATATGAATGTTATAGTTTTAATAAGTGGCTGAACTCCCTAAGTCTGCCTCTTTCTTGTTTTGAAGACTTCCACTTGGGACTACATCTCAGTTATAGAATTTTTAACGTTGGACTGACTTGATTTAAGTTCTTTTATTTCTACAGTAAGGGATTCTCTAGTTTGCTTCTGTGCTCTTTTTCCAGCCCAGCTGCTATCTTTATAATCATTGTTTTAAACTGTAGTTAGACATCATATATGTTTATTGATGAACTTCCTGGCTGTGAGTACTACTTCATGTTATTTTATGGAGGAGAATTTCTCAATCTCATTATTTTTTCCAAAAAAGAAAGAAGAAAGAAAAAGAAAAATCAAGAAACACAATAACAACTGCCCTCCCCCCCAAAAAAAACAGATTATTTTAGGCTGCTTGTTAAAAGATTCTAAATCCCAAAATATGAAACACAATTAAAGTACCATGAAAGTAAAAAAAGAAATATATAAGGTACATACAAAAAATTAAAATAAGGCAATTAATAAAAAAGAATCAAAGAAAATAAATTAAAAAAGAGCACAGTGTACAAAGGAATCTAGACCCTACTTTCCAGGCAGAGCTGAAGCTCTGCAGCCTCTGTGGTCCAACAACTTGGCAGCAGCAAATGGTCTGTGTAGGGTCTGGGGTGGGCCGTGGTGCTGATTGTCAGGTGCACGTCTGCCTAGGAGTTGATCCTGCGGGGGTCAGAGGCGGGGTGGGCGTCAGCGTCTCTGGGCTCAAGCGGGCAGCGCTGGGCTGCTCCCTGAGACCCGGCCCTGATGGGCGGGATGCCGGTGGGGATGCTAGGTCCTCTGGCTCTGGGGCTGAGCATCCCACCCCCCTGTCTGCTGGGGCCTCCAGAGAAGAGCCCCCAAGCCCCCGGGTCTCCGCCGCTGCTCTCAGAACCCTGCGTTCACTCTACCTGTGTCCGAGCTTCTTTTGGTTTTGTTTTTTTATCTCAGACTGTTGTGCCCAAGATTGCGAATCTGAGAAACCACCAAGAAGCTGACACTGATGCAAACACACGAGGGTTTATTTACAAGCTCGAGCTTGTGTCCAAGTATACCCGACTGAGCAGAGCAGGGACTTGGACCCCGAGGTGGGTTTTAGCTTAGTTTTAAGGGCTGGTCTCGGGGAACTCCCAAAGGGCTGGAGCAATTCCTCAAGTTCGGTTTACATTTTGATATGGGGCCTTCAAGGGCATTGAGATCTGTTCTAATAGAGGCTTCCTGCCGTTGGTCTGGGCTCAGTTTTTATTCTATTGTGGGGCTTGCTGTGTCCTGACAATGAGCACTCAGGAAGGAAATGACGGACGTGACTCCCTTCTCAGGAGCATCACAGAGAATAAATGAGACTGAACCAAAGGAGCACAAGATTTGTGCACTTAGCCATACCAGGCTTTGGGAGGCTGTCCTGGACTCGTGGGTTGGGAGCCTCATCGTGTGAAAATGTCCACAGTTCCTGAAGCCACCCTCAATTTCAATGTCATTCCTGTCAAATCATGGTGGCACATCCTATAAATAGGAAAAAAAAACCATAACATCCATCCGCCCCCACAAATGACCCCGGAGAGCAAATCAGTATTGGAGAAGCAGGACAGAGTGGGACGCAGCACTTTCCTATTTCAAACGATGTCACAGAGACACAGGATAAAGCAGTGTTTTCCTCAGGACCCCTCCTGGCTCCATCAGTTAAGCATCCAACTCCTGACCTCACCTCCGGTCCTGATCTCAGGGTCATGAGTTCTCGCCCTGGGCTGGTCCATGGACGAGGCCTGACGCCTACTTAACAAACCACACCCATGTGGGTCGGTCCCAGCATAAGGTGAAGGAACAGAACAGAGAGTCCAATAGGAAACGTGTTCTGATACAACAGATTTTTTAACTTAATTTAATTTAAACCCAATTAATTAACGTATAGTTTATTATACTTTCAGAGGAAGAATTCAGGGATTAAACAGTTGGAGATAACCGCAGTACTCGTGACATCACGTGCCCTCCTTCATGGTGGTCCCATGTTATCCCCTCCCCCGTCCCCGCCTAGCAGCGACACTCAGTTTGTTTCCTTTATTTTTTTTTAATTAATTTATTTATTTATTTACCATAGACACACACGCACAGAGAGAGGGGGGGGGGCAGACAGAGACACAGGCAGAGAGAGAAGCAGGCTCCATGCACTGGGAGCCCGAAGTGGGATTCGATCCCGGGTCTCCAGGATCGCGCCCTGAGCCAAAGGCAGGCGCCAAATTGCTGCGCCACCCAGGGATCCCCAGTTTGTTTCCTTTAATTAAGAGTCTGTATTTCCTGCATCTGTTTTCATCTTATTTGTTTTTCCTTCCCTGCACAGATGTTCATCCGCTTTGCTTCTTTAATTCCAGCTATGAATGACACCACATGGTCATTCTCTTTTCCGACTGACCTATTTCACTTAGGATGATCCTTCTAGTTCTATCCACGTCATTGCAAATGGCAAGATTTCCTTCTCTTTGATAGCTAGGTACCATTCCTCTCTCTATGACCATCATCTATCTCCCATCCTCTTTATCCATCATCTGGCAGAGGGCACCGAGGCTCCTCCCAAGTGTGGCTACTGTGGACACGGCTGCTGTGGAAATTGGGGTGCAGTTGTCCCATGTCTCACTGCATCTGTATCTTCAGAGTGAGCTCCAGGCTGTACACCTGCTGGTCGCAGGGCGGCTCTATTTGTAACTTCCTGAGGAGCCTCCACACTGTTTCCAGGGCGGCTGCATCAGCCCGTTGTTCCGCCCACAGTGGAAGAGGGTTGAGTGAGTTTTACAGGACGTGGTAAAAGTCTGGTCCACATTTCATTTCGCTTTTTGGGCTCCAATTCCTTCTTCTTAAGTATTTTTGGGGAAGCTGGGTGTTGGGCTCCTTTTCAGTCAGACGTTTCTGGAGATAACAGGCCACAGCTGAAGCCTGGAAGCAGGCAGAGGTGGGCCTGGGGATGGGCACTCTGCCTCCTGCACAGCCTCCTGCAGCGCCTGAGCATCCCGCAGGGGGCGCCTGAGCCCAGGCACCACCCAGAAGGCACGCATGTGCAGTAGGCCTCGTCTGCCTGCACTAACAGGAGCCAGCCTGTGCTGGGGAGGCCTGAGGAAGACATGGGGACACGTTCACGCTGATGAGCCACAGCTTCCTCAGAATCTGCGGGGAGTCTTCAGGGGGATACTGGGCAGCGTTCACACTGACAGGAGCCCTGGTCTCCTCAGGACACATCGTGAGGCTTCAGGAAGATGTGGGCCCACAACCACCCTGACAGGAGACCCTGGGCTGCCTCAGGACATGCGGGGAGGCTTCTGAAAGATGTGGTGCCGCGTTCACTCTGGCAGGAGCTAATGGGCCCCTCAGGACATAAGTTGAGGCTTCTGGAAGCTGGGGGCCGCATCCACAGTGACAGGAGCCTCGGCCACCTCAGAACCTGTGGTGATGCTTCGGGAGGATGTGGGGCCACGTCCACACAACCGGACACTGATGTCCTCAGGACCCCCGGTGTAGGTGTTGGGAAATATGGGGATGCGTCCGTGCAGACAGAAGACCCCAGCCTTGTCAGAGCCTGTGGTGAGGCCTAAGAAAAATGTGGATGCCAAATCCACACTGACAGGAGTCTCCGGCCTCCTCAGGATGCACTGTGAAGGACTGGGATGATTTGGGGCCACGTCCATGCTGACAGGAGCCCCCAACCTCCTCAGGTCTTATGGTGAGGCTGAGGAAAATGTGGGGCCACGTCAAGGACCCCCGTCCTCCTCAAGACCTGCACTTTGGCTTTGGGAGACATGGGGCTGCGTCTAGGCTGACAGGAACCCACAGCCTCCTCAGGACCTGCGGTGAGTTTTCTGGGGGACGTGGGGCCATGTCCAGGCTGACAGGAGCCCCGGGCCTTCTGAGAACCTGCTGTGAGGCTTCCAGAGGATGTGAGGCATACCCACGGTGACAGGATACCAGGCGTACTCAGGACCCGCTGACTAAGTCTCTGGAACACGTGGGGCCACGTCTGCACTCACAGGACCCCGGCTTCCACAGGACCTCCTGGAGGACTCTGGAGGTGCCATTGGGGACCACGTCCATATCAGTAGGGACTCCTCAGAACCATAGGGTAAGTGAATGGGTAGAATGAATGGTAGGGTCAGGGGAGGGGAGGCATTTGGTGGTTAGGCTTAAGTTAGATGTTAGGGGTTATTATTATGCTTATGGTTACGGATTAGAGGTTAGGGTGAGGGATAAGGGTAAGGGTCAGTGGTTAGGAGTTAGGATGGGGGTTTGTGTGAGGGACAGGAGTTAGAGTTAGGGATAGGGTTTAGACTTTAGTGATTAGGGCAGGAGGTTAGGAGTTGGGGTTTGGGTTATGGTGAGAGTTAGGTTTGGGCTAGGTGTGCGGTTAGGGTTTAGGGTGTGAGTTAGAGTCAGGGGTTAGGGTTAGGGGTTAGAGTAAAAGTTACGGCTGGGTTTAGTGTTAGGGCGAGGGTTAGGTTTAGGATAGGGGTTAGGGATAAGATTAGGGTTAGTGTTTGGTAGGGGTTAGGTTTAGGGTTAGGTCAGGGTCAGGGTACGGCTTGGAAAAGGTTAAGAGTGGGCTAGGCAGTGGGTTAGGGATTAGTTTTAGAGTACGGGTTAGGGTACACTTTTGGGTATGAGATAGGATTAGTATTAGAGGGTTAGGGTTAGGGTACAGGTTAAGTTTAGGAATACGATTTGAGTACATTAAGTTAAGGTTATGGTTAGAGGTTAGGGTTAGATTTAAGGTAAGGGTCAGGGTTAAGGGTTTAGAATAGGTTTAGGAGTTAGGGTGAGGGTTGGCAGGAAGGTTCAGTGAATGTGTTTCGGTCTTGGGGTTTGTGTTTGGGTTTGATTAGTGATAGTTCTTGTTTAAATGTTAGGTTAACATTAGGCTTAACTGTAGGGTAAGGGTTATGTCTGTGTATGGTTAGAGTTTGGGTCTTGGCATGTGCCTGCACTGGGACTCCTAGCATCTTGGGCAGTTTAGTTTTATGCACTCTATTTACGTTTTGGTTTCAAAGATAGCCTGACTCCACCAAGTCAGTGGCCTCCCCAGAGAATCAAAATCCAGGCTTCTGCTGGGGTGAGAATAGGCATGGTAGGCTTCTCCTGAGCTCAGCTAATGAGGGGTTTGTGGCTCTAAAGACTTTTGTTTGGATTTTCAGTTGCCTTTCTGATTTTATCTCTTGTGCGCACATGTTTCCTCTATACTACCAATTATTATTTTAAAGTTTTACTTGAATTCCTCTTTGTAAACACAGTATGATATAGTTTCAGGTTTACAACATAGTGATTCAACCCTTGAATACAACACCTGGTACTGGTCAGAGCTGACCTCCACTATCCCCATCCCCTGATTCCCCATCCGCCCCACCTTCCTCTGGTATTTATTAGATTATTTTGTGTGGTTAAGAGTGTGTATCTTGGTTTGCATCTCTCATCCCCCCATTTGCCTCTTTGCCAGTTTGGTTTCTTAAAATTCACATGTGAATGCAATTGTATGGTATTTGGTACCTGTCTTACTCTGATTGACTGAGTTCATTTAGCGTAAGTCCCTTCCACTTCTCCCACGTCATTGTAAATGGCTTCATTTCATCCCTTCTGATGAGCCAGTGATGTTGCAGTGTGTATATTTACCACATAGTCTCTGCCCATTCATCGTCGATGGACATCTGGGCTGTATACACAGTTTCGCTGTTGTTGATAATGTTGCTACCAACACTGGGCTGCGTGTTCCCCTTCGAATCTACTAAACTACTTTTGTATCCTCAGGGTAAATACCTAGCTGTGCAATTTTGGAATCGTAGGATAGCTCTATTTTTAACTTCTTTTTTAAAAATTTTTTTATGATAGTCACAGAGAGAGAGAGGCAGAGACACAGGCAGAGAATAAAGCAGGCTACATGCACTAGTAGCCCGACGTGGGATTCGATCCTGGGTCTCCAGGATCACGCCGTGGGCCAAAGGCAGTTGCCAAACCGCTGTGCCACCCAGGGATCCCCTATTTTTAACTTCTCAAGGACCCTCCAGACTGTTTTCCCCAGTGGCTGCACCTTTATTTACGTATTCATGAGAGACACAGAGAGGCAGAGTTATAGGCAGAGGGAAAATGAGGCTCCATGCGGGGAGCCTGATGTGGGACGTGATCCCCCAGGAGCCTGGGAACATGACCTTAGCTAAAGCAGATGCTCAACCATTGAGGCACCCAGGTGCCTTACTGATTCTGTTTCTTTGCTAATTATGGGTCTGTTCATATTTTCTATTTCTTCCTATTTCAATTTTGCTCGTTTGCACATTTCTAGGGATTTGTCCATTTCTTCCAGGTCTCCCAGTTTGTTAGCATATAATCTTTCATAGTATTCCCTTATAATTGTTTTATTTTTCTGGTGTTGATTGTGATCTCTCTTCTCTCATTTGTGATTTTATTTATTTAGGTTTTCTCTTTTCTCATTGATAAGGCTGGCTAGGGCTTGATACATTTTATTAATTATTTTGAAGAACCAGCTCTTAGGGATCCCTGGGTGGCGCAGTGGTTTGGCGCCTGCCTTTGGCCCAGGGCGCGATCCTGGAGACCCGGGATCGAATACCACGTCGGGCTCCCGGTGCATGGAGCCTGCTTCTCCCTCTGCCTGTGTCTCTACCTTTCTCTCTCTCTCTCTGTGTGCCTATCAAAAAAAAAAAAAAAAGAACCAGCTCTTAGTTTCGTTATTCCATTCTACTGTTTTGTTTTTTTCTGTATTGTTTATTTCTGCTCTCATCTTTATTTTTTCCCTTCTTCTGTAGGCTTTAGGCTTTGTTTGCTATTGCTTTACCAGCTCCTTTAGGTGTAGGGTTAGGTTGTGTATTGGAGACTTCTTATTTCTTGAGGTAGGCCTGTATTGCTATGTACTTCCCTCTTAGGACTGCCTTTGCTACATCCCAGCTGTTTGGAGAAATATGTTTTCATTTTCATTTGTTTTATATTTCCTCCTTAATTTCCTAGTTGCTCCATTCATTCTCTAGTAGGATGTTCATAATCTCCACGTATTTTTGCTATGTCCAAATTTTTTCTTACTGTAGACTTCGAGTTTCTTAGCGTCGTGGTCTGAAAATGTACAGGGTGTGATATCAACCTTCTTGTACCTGTTGTACCTGTTGATCGCTGATTTGTGGGCCATGATATGATCTGTTCTGGAGAATGTCCCATGTGCACTTGAAAGGAATGTGTGTTCTGCTTTAGGATGAAATGTTCAGACTATATCTGTTGAGTCCCTGTGGTCCAGTGTGTCAAGGCAATTGTTCCCCTGTTGATTTTCAACATAGACAATCAGTCCATTGCCATCATTGGGTGGTAAAATCGCCTGTCATTGTATTATTATCAGTGACTTCCTGTACGTTTGTCATTAATTGGTTTCTATATTTAGGTACTCCTATGTTTGCAGCATAAATATTTAGTTGTTTGAACTTTTTTTAAAAAATAAATTTATTTTTTATTGGTGTTCAATTTACCAACAAGCAGAGTAACACCCAGGCTCATCCCGGCAAGTGCCCCCCTCAGTGCCCGTCACCCATTCACCCGCACCCCCTGCCCTCCTCCCTTTCCAGCATCCCTTGTTCCTTTCTCAGAGTCAGGAGTCTTTATGTTCTGTCTCCCTTTCTGATATTTCCCACACATTTCTTCTACATTCCCTTATATTCCCTTTCACTATTATTTATATTAACCAATTGAATGAGAACATATGTTTGTCCTTCTCCGATTGACTTACTTCACTCAGCGTAAACCCTCCAGTTTCATCCAGGTTGAAGCAAAAGGTGGGTATTTGTCGTTTTTAATGGCTCAGTAATATTCTATTGTATACATAAACCACATATTCCTTATCCATTCATCTTTCAAAGGACTCCAAGCCTCCTTCCACATTTTGGCTATTGTGGACGTTGCTGTTATAAACATCGGGGTGCAGGTGTCCCCGCGTTTCATTGCATCTGAATCTTTGAGGTAAATCCCCAAAAGTGCAATTGCTGGGTCATAGGGCAGGTCATTTTTAACTCTTTGAGGAACCTCCAGACAGTTTTCCAGAGTGGTTTCACCAGTTCACATTACCACCAAAAGTGTATTAGTCTTTCCTTTTCTCTGCATCCTCTCCAACATTTGTTTTTTTCTTGCCTTGTTAATTATCCCCATTCAGTGGTGTGAGGTGGTTCTCATTATGGTTTTGATTTGTATTTCCATGATAGCAAGTGATGCAGAGCATTTTTTTTATGTTCATGTTGGCCATGGCAATGTCGTCCTCTGTGAGATTTCTCTTCATGTCTTTTGCCCATTTCATGATTGGATTCTTTGTCTCTTTGTTGTTGATTTTAAGAAGTTCTTTATCGATCTTTGAAACTAACCCTTTATCTGATACGTCATTTGCAAATATCTTCTCCCATTCTGTAGGTTGTCTTTTAGTTTTGTTGACTGTATCCTTTGCTATGCAAAAGCTTCTTATCTTGATGAAATCACAATAGTTCATTTTTGCTTTTGTTTCTTTTGCCTTCGTGGATGTATCTCCAAGAGGTTACTGTGGCCAAGTTCAAAAAAAGATATAGCCTGTGTTCTCCTCTCGGATTTTGATGGACTCTTGTCTCACATTTAGATCTTTCATTCATTTTGAGATTATTTTTGTGTATGGTGAAAGAGAGTGGTGTAGTTTCATTCTTTCTTCTGCATGTGTAGGTCCATTTTCCTAGCACCATTTACTGAAGAGACTGTCTTTCTTCCAATCGATAGTCTTTCCAACTTTATCCAATATTAGTTGACCATAAAGTTCAGGGTCCACTTCTGGGTTCTCTCTTCTGTTCCATTGATCCATTTGTCTGTTTTTGTGCCAGTACCACACTGTCTTGATGACCACAGCTTTGTAGTACACCCTGAATTCTGGCATTGTGATGCCCCTAGATATGGTTGTCTTTTTTAAAATTCACCTCGCTATTCAGGGTCTTTTGTGATTCCACACAAGTCTTTTTTTATTATGATAGTCACAAACAGAGAGAGAGAGAGAGAAGCAGAGACACAGTCAGAGGGAGAAGCAGGCTCCATGCACCAGGAGCCTGACATGGGATTCAATCCTGGGTTTACATGATCGTTCCCTGGGCCAAAGGCAGGCGCCAAACCGCTGCATGATCCAGGGATCCTGATTCCACACAAATCTTAAAATAATTAGTTCTAAGTCTCTGAAGAAAGTCCATGGTATTTTGATAGGGTTTGCATTAAAGGTGAACATTGCCTTGGTAAAATTGATATTTTCACAATGTTAATTCTGCCAATTCATGAGCATGGAATATTTTTCCATCTCTTTGTGTCTTCCTCAATTTCTTTCAGAAGTTTCCTATAATTTTTAGGGTATAGATCCTTTACCTGCTTGGTTAGGTTTATTCCTAGGTATCTTATGTTTTTGGGTGCAATTGTAAATGAGACTGACTCCCTAATTTCTCTTTCTTCAGTCTCATTGTTAGTGTATAGAAATGCCATTGATTTCTGGGCATTGATTTTGTATCCTGCAACGCTACCAAATTGCTGTATGAGTTCTAGCTATCCTGGGGTGGAGGCTTTTGGTTTTTCTAGGTAGAGTATCATGTCATTGGCGAAGAGGGAGAGTTTGACTTCTTTGTCAATTTGAATGACTTTATTTCTTTTTGTTGTCTGATTGCTGAGGTAGGACTTCCAGTACTATTTTGAATAGCAGTGGTCAGAGTGGACATCCCTGTCTTGTTCCTGATCTTAGGGGTAAGGCTCCCAGTGCTTCCCCATTGAGAATGATATTTGCTGTGGGATTTTCCTAGATGGCTTTTAAGATGTCGAGGAATGTTCCCTCTATCCCTACGCTCTGAAGTGTTTTGACCAGGAATGGATGCTCTATTTTGTCAAATGCTTTCTCCGCATCTAATGAGAGGTTCATATGGTTCTTGGTTTGTCTCTTGCTGATATGCTGAATAACAGTGATTGTTTTATGAGTGTTGAACCAGCCTTGTGTCCCGGGGATAAGTCCTACTTGGTCATGGTGAATAATTTTCTTAATGTATTGTTGGATCCTATTGGCTAGTATCTTGTTGAGAATTTTTGCATCCATGTTCATCAGGGCTATTGGTCTGTAATTCTCCTTTTTGGTGGGGTCTTTGTCTGGTTTTGGAATTAAGGTGATGCTGGCTTCATAGAACGAATTTGGAAGTACTCCGTCTCTTTCTATCTTTCCAAACAGCTTTAGTAGGATAGGTATGTTTTCTTCTTTAAACGTTTGATAGAATTCCCCTGGGAAGCCATCTGGCCCTGGACTTTTGTGTCTTGGGAGGTTTTGGATGACTGCTTCAATTTCCTCCCTGGTTATTGGCCTGTTTAGGTTTTCTATTTCTTCCTGTTCCAGTTTTGGTAGTTTCTGGCTTTCCAGGAATGCGTCCATTTCTTCTACATTGCGTAATTTATTGGTGTATGGCTGTTCATAATATGTTGTTAAAATAGTTTGTATTTCCTTGGTGTTGGTAGTGATCTCTCCTTTCTCATTCATGATTTTATTAATTTGAGTCTTCTCTCTCTTCTTTTTAATAAGGTTGGCTAATGGTTTATCTATCTTATTAATTCATTCAAAGAACCATTTCCTCATTCTGTTGATCTGTTCCACAGTTCTTCTGGTCTCGATTTCCTTGAGTTCTGCTCGAATTTTAATTAACTCTATTCTTCTGTTGGGTGTAGGATCTATCAGCTTTTTTTTCTCTAGCCCCTTTATGTGTAACGTTAGCTTTTGTATTTGAGTAGTTTCCCGTTTCTGAATGGATTCTTGTATTGTGATATATTTCCCCCTTAGGACTGCTTTTGCTGCATCCCAAAGAATTTGAACGGTTGTATGTTCATTCTCATTAGTTTCCATGTATCTTTTTAATTCTTCCTCAATTTCCTTGTTGACCCTTTCATCTTTTAGCAGGTTGATCCTTAACCTCCACGTGTTTGAGGTCCTTCCAAACTTCTTGTTGTGATTTACTTCTAATTTCAAGGCATTATGGTCTGAGAATATGCAGGGGACGATCCCCATCCCTTGGTATCAGTTCAGATCCTATTTGTGACCCAGTATGTGGTCTATTCTGAAGAAAGTTCCTTGTGCACTTGAGAAGAATGTGTATTCAGTTGAGTTTGGATGTAAAGTTCTGTAGATTTCTGTGAAATCCATATGGTCCAGTGTATCATTTAAAGCTCTTGTTTCTTTGGAGATGTTGTGCTTAGAGACCTATCGAGGGTAGAAAGAGCTAGATTGAAGTCACCAAGTATAAGTGTATTATTATCTAAGTATTTCTTCACTTTAGTTATTAATTGGTTGAAATATTTGGGAGCTCCCACATTCGGGGCATATATTGAGGATTGTTAAGTCCTCTTGTGGGATAGATCCCTTAAGTATGATTTAGTGTCCCTCTTCATCTCTCACTGCAGTCTTCTGGGTAAATTTTAGTTTATCTGATATAAGAATCGCTACCCCTGCTTTCTTTTGAGGACCTTTTGAATGGTAAATTGTTCTCCAACATTTCATTTTCAGGTTGTAGGTGTCCTTCTGTCTAATATGAGTCTCTTGTAGACAGCTATAGATGGGTCCTGCTTTTTTATCCAGTCTGAAACCCTGCGCATTTTGATGGGGTCATTAAGCCTGTTCACGTTCATAGTTACTATCAAGAGATATGAGTTTAGTGTCTTCATGATATCTATTCAATCCTTGTTTTTGTGGATTGTTCCACTGAACTTCTTCTTAAAGGGGAATTTTAAGAGTCCCCCTTAAAATTTCTTGCAGAGTTAGTTTGGAGGTCACATATTCTTTCACTTCCTGCCTGTCTTGGAAGCTCTTTATCTCTCCTTCCATTTTGAATGAGAGCCTTGCTGGATAAAGTATTCTTGGTTGCATGTTCTTCTCATGGAGGACCCTGAATATATCCTGCCAGCCGTTTCTGGGCTGCCAGGTCGCTCTGGAGACGTCTGCTGTTTCCCTAATGCTCCTCCCCATAAAGGTCAGGATTTTCTTGTCTCTTGCTGCTTTAAGGATCTTCTCTTTATCTTTGGAATTTGCAAGCTTCACGATTAAATGTCGAGGTGTTGGACGGTTTTTATTGATTTTAGGGGGGTATCTCTCTATTTCCTGGATCTGAATGCCTGATTCCCTTCCCAGATTAGGAAAGTTTTCAGCTATGATTTGTTCAAATACATATTCTGGCCCTCTGTCCATTTCGGCACCCTTGGGAACCCCAATTTCACATAGGTTTTTCTTCCTCAGGCTGTCGTTTATTTCCCTTAATCTGTCTTCCTGGTCTTTTAATTGTCTGTCTCTTTTTTCCTCAGTTTCCCTCTTTGCCATCAACTTGTGTTCTATGTCACTCACTCGTTCTTCCACCTCGTTATCCCTCATCATTAGGACTTCTAGTTTGGATTGTATTGCATTCAATTGATTTTTAATTTCAGCCTGATTGGATCTAAATTCTGCAGTCCTGAAGTCTCTTGAGTCCTTTATGCTTTTTTCTAGAGCCACCATTAGCTGTATAATAGTGCTTCTGAATTGGCTTTCTGACATTCAGTTGTAATCCAGATTTTGTAACTCTGTGGGAGAGAGGACTGTTTCTGATTCTTTTTTTTGAGGTGAGGTTTTCCTTCTAGTCATTTTCCTGAGTGCCAAGTGGCCAAAAACAAATTTAATTGGGAAAAGGAGAAAAAGAGAGGAGAGAAAGAAGGAAAGAAAAGAGAAAAAGGAAAAAGAATAAAGGAAGAAAGAAGGAAAAAAGAGAATAAAAAAAGAAAGAAAAGAAAGAAAATGGGAAAAAGGGTGGGGGAAGCAATCAGAAATAAAAAAAAAGACATGGGGGAGTATCTTCTGTTTCTGTGTACTTTAAGTCCCTTGACTTCCCCTGGAACTTGTCCGTCTAGCTGGTCTTCTGGCGGAGGGTCCTATTGTGCTGATTTTCAGGTGTTAGCATTTGGGGGAGCTGCTCTGTCCCCTGCTTGGTGCAGGGGTCAGTGCGGTTAGTTTACTCCATGAGGTCCCAGGAGGAACAACCCCAGTGGCAGCGGCCAGCTCTGGAAACCTGTATCCAGCCCACACAGTAACTCGGGAGCAGTCCACTTCTAATGGCTGAGTAATATTCCATTGTATACATAAACCATATCTTCTTTATTCATTCAACTTTCGATGGACACCGAGGCTCCTTCCACAGTTTAGCTATTGTGGACATTCCTAATATAAGCATCGGGGTGCAGGTGTCCCAGCGTTTCATTGCATCTGAATCTTTGGGGTAAATCCCCAACAGTGCAATTTCTGGGTTGTCTTGAAGGTCTATTTTTATCTCATTGAGGAACCTCCACAAAGTTTTCCAGAGTGGCTGCACCAGTTCACATTCCCACCAACAGTGGTTTCTATATTTAGGTACTCCCATGTTGACAGCATAAATATTTAGTTGTTTGATCATGATAGAGAGTCTTTTTAATTATGAAATAATGCCCTTCTTCATCTCTTCTTACAGTATTTGTTCTTTCTTTTTTGAAATTTAAAATATTTATTTATTTATTCATGTGATTTACACAGAGAAGCAGAGGAAGGAACATAGCAGAGTGAGAGGCAGGCTCCCCAAAGGGAGGCTGACGTGGGACTCGATCCTGGGATCCCAGAATCACACCCTGAGCCGAAGGCAGATGCTCAACCACTGAGCCACCAGGTGTCCCCCAGGTTTTGGTTTCAAATCTCATTTATCTGATATAAGTATGAGTCCTCCAGCTTTCTTTTGATATCCATTAGCGTCGTAGATGATTTTCCATCCCCTGACTTTCAATCTGTTGGTGTCTATAGGTCGAAGGTGAGCATCTTATAGGCAGCGTACAGATGGATGTTGTTTTTTTAATAATAATTTTATTTATGATAGTGTGAGAGAGAGAGAGAGAGAGAGAGAGAGAGAGAGGGAGGCAGAAAATTAGGCAGAGAGAGAAACAGGCTCCCCACCAGGAGCCCAATATGGGACTCGATCCAAGACTCCAGGATCACACCTTGAGTCAAAGGCAGAGGGTCAACCCCTGAGCCACCCAGGCATCCTGGATCCTGCTTTTTAAGCCACTCTGATACCCTATATCTTTTGATTGAAGCATTTAGTCTATCAGCAGTCAGAGTGATTATTCAAAGATATGAACTTTGTGCATTTCTGTTACCAGAAGAGTTGGTGTTTCTGGTGACGTTCTCTGGTCCTTTCTAGTCTTTGTTGCTTTTGGTCTCTTTTTTTTCCCCCACTAGAAGAGTCCCTCTTAAAATTCCTTACTGGACTGGTTAAGTGGTCATGAACTCCTTTATATGTTGCCTGTCTAGGAAAATCTTTATCTCTCCTTCTCTCCTGAATGACACCCTTGCTGAAGAAAGAATTCATACAAATTGGACTCCAATAAAAAGAAATTTAAAAACGTAAAATAAATTCTTTCTAATATGATTGAGGAAAATGGCATTTAGGAGGAAAACCAGAAGCTGAAAGAGAGGAGGACAGATTTCACCCTCTGTAGCCTTCACAGGGACCTAGTGTCCTTTCCTAGGTGGGCCCCCTCTCCGGAGGATGCTTCCTGCCCCTCTGCACTCCTTATTGGATCACAGCAGGCACATCTCGGTGCCTCCAGCACCTCTGCAGTAATGGCTTATAGCATTTTCCATGTATCCTATTGGGGACCACAGCGTAGTGTATGTAACCATCTGGCTGCTGTTTGACAACATTGGGGGGATTCCGACTTTTGTTGGTTTTGAGGTGCGTGTGTGTCTATCACATGCAGCTATCCCGTGCAGCTATCGGATCCTCTGGCTGGGTCACCCAAAACCCCAAAATGGTTGGCAGAATATCATTTCTGGTGCTGGTACTGGACGGCTAGCTGGGCTCTCCTGGCCACACTGGTGCTCACTCGTGCAGTGACTTTCAGCTGGAGGGTCAGCTGAGCTGGAAGTTCCGGCTCGGCCACATTCCCATGTCTGGCAGTGGGTCCGGCCGCCCCGGGAAGGCACGTGGGGACGACAGCTGTGTTTGCCTGGTGGCGCCCCTGCAGGGGCTGGTTGGGGCCTAGGTGGTGCGCCCTCCTCCTCTCTGGGGGTCTCTCCACCCCCCGTGCACAGAGTTCTGGGAGACACAGAAATGGGCTGGCTGTGCATTTTCACACCACAACACTTTATTGACTTTGTACAGCAAATGGGCTCAGAGCCGTAGGTGCATGTCTTCCCCTGGGGAAGGAGACCTTTCTGTCTTTTATGTGGGGGCAAGAATCACATGGGGTGGGTGGGCGGGTGCTGGAGTCCCCCATCTGGGAGCATGTGTGGACTCCGGGTGGTGGCGTGTGTCCTGAGGTTTCAGCCTGAGTGACAGTTCTGAGGACAGCAGAGCTGACCTGGACCTGCTGGTCATGGGCTCCTGTGCTGGGTCCCCGCAGGGCAGCTGGACCCCTGCCTCGGACCCTCTGGGGCCCCAGCACCTGGAGGAGCCTGCCTCATGGTGTGGGTGCAGGTGTGGCCCACCGGCTTACCCCTCCTCTCCCCACACTGGTGTGTCCCGGGATCCCCAAGGCTGCCCTAGATAAGCGACCTGTATCAGTGGGGCACACCCAGGGCCCAGGAGGCCACATCCACTTTGAGAGGGCTCACTCAGCCCTGGGCCAGAATCCAGGGTTGGCCAGGGCCATGGGGGCCTGATTCCATTAGTCTTTGAGTTGGGACTGGTGGGGCCTCAAATCAACCCAGCCCCCACAGAGCCTGGGCCCAAGTCAGTCCAGGTCCCTCTGGGTTATGGGCTGGTGTCCTGTGCAGGTTGTGTCGCACTCCCGGAGGGACAGTTGGTGGAGGCAGGGCACAGTGGGTCCTCTGCACCACTCTCCTGCACACACACTGTCCGGGACTCCCTGCCTTCCCTCCTCCCTGCAACCGCTGGGTACTCAATGGGACACCCGGGCTTCTGATGTGAGCAGGGTATCCAGAGAACCCCGGGGAGTCTGAGCATGTCCCACAGGGTGCAGGTGCACTGGGTTCTTGCTCAGGGACGATGGTGTGGGGGTCGATGGTGTGGGGGGCAAGGGTATGATGGTGGTGGGTTGTGGGGGATGGTGTAGCGGGGATGGTGTTGGGGTATAGTGTGGGTGGGGATTGTGTGAGGCTGTGAGTGTGTGAGGGGGATGGTGTAGGGGCTATGCCATGGGGGATGATGATGTTAGGGGATGGTGTGGGTCTGGGGAATGGGAGGATGGTGTGGGGGGCCTGCGGACACAGGGCATCCCCTTTCTCTAAGATGCACACGGAGACGTCTACAGATAAAGGCGACCCCAGTCTGGGGTATGCTGTGACACCTGCCCCTGGGGACCCCTGTGGTGAGTGCAGGGCCCTGGCTGGACCAGGGGCATTATCTGGGGGTCATCATACTATATATGTTTACAAATTGCAAATTGTCTCAAATTGAATGCATAGAATTTAGAAATATATAAAGTCCTGAGGGTGGGTATCACCCTGACCCATCCGACCCTCATCAGATCTATGTGTGTCCTCCAGTCACGGCCATGCACCCTGCCCCCAGGTCCCCTTACTGGCCCCACGGCCCTCACCCCAGCCCCCTGCTTTTCAGGGGGCCGTCTCTCACCCCTTTGGGGTTCAGCTTACATGGCAATCCCTGGAGGCCCCGTCCTAGTGGCCTCCTCATCCCTGAGACCCCGAGGGTGGGGGCACGGTGTTCATCCCCAACAATCTACCAAGGAGCGGTGTGTTGTTGGCTGCTGTTCTTCCCCAGGCTCTGAAGCCCTGTGTTCCCTACCCAGAAGCCCCCGGTCCTCCCGGGTCCCGATCCCCCTGGCCCCTCAGCCTTACCCTACCCCTTAGTAGTCCCAAAACATGACGTGACTGCTGAACATCCTGTTGATGTCCAGGTCCCCCAGCATGATGTCCCTAGAGGAGACTAGGGTCTCCTCCTTCATTTCCTGTGGGAAAAACGGGGAGGAGGAGCCGGCATCAGGGACACAGACCCCAACCTGTCTGTCCTGGGCAGGGATCCCTGGGGCCACCATGGGAGTGTCTGCTGCCAAAACCTCCTTCCTTCCTCTGGGAGGCCAGGGGCGGCGGGAGTCCCCACCGTGCTCATGGGACCTGTGTGACGGCCTGTGCCCAGCTGTTGTAGGTAGGGAGGAGACTGAGTGTTACCCTGGGTGGGAGGGGATAGGGGTTCAGCCAAGGTAGGAGGGGACATGGGGGTGTTGTGCCCAAGTTTACGAATCTGAGAAACCACTAAGGAGCTGACACCAATGCAAACACACAAGGGTAGATTTCCAAACTCCAGCTTGCGTCCAAGTACACCCAACACAGCGGAGCAGGGACGTGGACAACGAGGTGGGTTTTAGCTTAGTTTTAAGGGCTTGTCTCGGGGTCCTCCAGAAGGGCTGGAGCAATTCCTCAAGTTATGTTTACATTTTGATATGGGGCCTTCAAGGGTATTGGGCTCTGCTCTCATTCTAATAGGCGCTTCCAGCCCTTGACATGGGCTCAGTTTCATTTTATTGTGGGGCTTTCTAGGCCATTAAGCTGTAAACCTTTGTTTTTTTCCTGTAACTGAAGTAATGTAAATTTCAGGTCTTCTTCACAGGGGCCTGGAATGGCTGGACTTGTTCGAACACTGAACTTAAAGTAGAAAGGCCTTCATTTTCTCGACCTCCTTGTGCCCAGTCCCATCCTATCTAGCTCTTTCCCCTTCCCTGGAGCTCCTAAGAGAGCAATTGCAAATGACCTCAGCTTGGCAGGGTGTGTTGGGGGACAGGCCCAGGGATTTGGGATCAGGAAGACCTGGAGAGTGGGCGTCCCAGCTGTGCAGCAGGATTCCATGCTGCAGACTCTTATTCCCTAAGGCTATCTTAACAACTGACTTTGTACATAGAAAAGCTCTCCTTTATCTTTATTATTTTTTTTTAATTTTTATTTATTTATGATAGTCACAGAGAGAGAGAGAGAGGCAGAGACACAGGCAGAGGGAGAAGCAGGCTCCATGCACTGGGAGCCCGACGTGGGATTCGATCCCGGGTCTCCAGGATCGCGCCCTGGGCCAAAGGCAGGCGCCAAACCGCTGCGCCACCCAGGGATCCCTCTCCTTTATCTTTAAAAGATGAGGAGTGAGTCTAAGGTTTTTTTCTCTGCCCATCTAATTGCTCAGATTCCAATCTGAGACGTATTTCCTGGTAATAAGGATAATTTACTATCCATAGTACTATGGTTAAAATATTCTGACACAAATAGTTCAGAGGGATGATGCTTTCTCATCTCTTTCTTCCCAGCTCTGTCACTCATCAGGGAATGCATCTTTATGGATTTGGAAAGAACTGAGAAACATTATTACAATGGTCCTATTATTATGTGAAGGATTCTTCCCTGAGATTCTTCCCCTAATTCAACTGACACTGAAACACTGTGAACTCTTTGGAAGACAAATATCCAGGAAATAATTGTTATGCATTGCTAATTTTAAATGCACTTGCAATATGGTGTCTATTATAATAGAAGTATTTTTTTCTGATTTTTGCTTTTATTATCCTTTCCTGCTTTTCAGGTTGAGGAGGCATTGTACGTGTTCATAAGTGTTGTTCTTTCCTTCTGATATAAAATTATTTCTTTGTTCCCACCGAAGGAACTCTTTAAGAATAAGGCAAAAGTTAATTCAACGATTCTTAAAATGTCTTCACACTTGGATCCTGATTCATTTAAGTCAATTTTCAAAATAAATCTTATTTATTAGGAAAAAAACAAAGATTTATAGGGAAATTGAGAAGATAGTACAGAGCATTCGCATGCACTGGCACTCTATTTCTCCAATTATTGATATCTTATATTAGTACGGTACAAATATGAACTAATGAATCAATATTAAAATAGTCGCATTAACCAAAGACCATACTTTATTCAGATTTCCTTAGTTTTTGCTAAGTTACCATCCCTCATATCACATTCCATTTGTCCTCCTGTTTTCTTAGGCTCCTCTGGATTGTGACAGTCTTTCAGCCTTTCCTTTTTGTTGTTGCACTGGAACACTTTGAGAAGTAGAGTATTTTGTAAAATTTCCCTCCGTTGGGACATGTCTGTTGTTTACCTCATGACTGAACTGTTTTTGTGGATTATATACAGAGATATACTGCCATTTTCATTATATCATATAAAGGATAGATACTATCAACATGATTTATCAGTCTTGGTATCGATCTGATCATCTTGCTGAGGTAGTGTTTGTCATCTTTCTCCGTAGTTAAGTGATTCTTTATTATTATTATTATTATTATTATTATTATCATTATTATTTTAGGTTTTTCATAATATATTTTGCAGAAGGAAGTTACTATGTATATTGCACACATAAAAGTTTGAAGCTATGCTCATGAACTTGAGTGTGGTATGTCTGCACGAATTGTTTGAAATTCTTCTCCATGGGAGATTTCTCTTCCTTCTGAGGTTGTTTCTTTTTCAATGATGTTATTTATTTATATGAGAGAGAGAGGAGAAAAAGTATGAGCGAGAGTGGCAGAGGGAGAGGGAGAAGCAGGTTCCCTGGTAAACAGGGAGCCTGCCTTGGGACCTGGATCATGATCTGCGCCTCCAGCAGAAGCTTAACTGAATGACCACCCAGGTGCCACTCTTTCTTTCTTTTTTCTTTCTTTCTTTCTTTCTTTCTTTCTTTCTTTCTTTCTTTCTTTTATTTTAATAATAATTTTATTTTTTATTGGTTTTCAATTTGCGAGCATACAGAAAAACACCCAGTGTTCATCCATCAAGTGCCCCCCTCAATGCCCATCACCCATTCACCCCCACCGCCCGCCCTCCTCCCCTTCCATCACCCCTAGTTCATTTCCCTGAGTTAAGAGTCTTTATGTTCTCCCTTTCTGATATTTCCCACACATTTCTTCTCAGTTCCCTTATATCCCCTTTCACTATTATCTATATTCCCCAAATGAATGAGAACATACAATGCTTGTCCTTCTCCGATTGACTTACTTCACTCAGCATAATACCTTCCAGTTCCATTCACGTTGAAGCAAATGGTGGGTATTTGTCGTTTCTAATGGCTGAGCAAGGCCCACCTGTTCTCTCTCTTCATCTTCTGAGTCTCCGAAGATATGAATATTATTGTTTTAATAAGTGGCTGACTTCCCTACGTCTGTCTCTGTGGTCCATAACCTTTCTTGTTTTTATGGCTTCCACTTGGGACTGCATCTCAGTTATAGCATTTTTAACGTTGGCCTGACTAGATTTTAGTTCTTTTGTTTCTGCAGTAAGGGATTCTCTAGTTTTCTTCTGTGCTCTTTTTCCAGCCCAGCTGCTATCTTTATAATCATTGTTTTAAACTGTAGTTAGACATCATATATGTGTATTGATGGACTTCCTGGCTGTGAGTACTACCTCATGTTATTTTATGGAGGTGAATTTATCCATCTCATTACCTTCTCCAGAAAAGAAAGAGGGAAGAAAAAGAAAAACCAAGGAAAACAATAACAACTGCCCTCCAAAAAATACACCAGATTATTTTGGCCTGCATTTTAAAAGATTCTAAATCCCAAAATATGAAACACAATTAAAGTACCATGAAAGTAAAAATAAGAAATATATAAGGTACATACATAAAAATTAAAATAAGGCAATTAATAAAAAAAATCAAAGAAAATAAATGACAATAAAGCACAAAGTACAAAGGAACCTAGATCCTATTTTCCAGGCAGAGCTGAATCTCTGCATCCTCTGTGGTCCAACAACATGGTGGCAGTGAGTGGTCTGTGCAGGGTCTGGGGATGGGCTCTGGCGCTGATTATCAGGTGCACATCTGCGTGGTAGATGCACCTGCGGGGTCAGAGGCGGGGTGGGCGTCAGCATCTCTGGCCTCCAGTGGGTGGTGCAGTGCTGCTCCCTGAGACCCCCCCTGATGGGCGGGATGCGGGTGGGGTCTCTGGGTCCTCTGGCTCTGGGGCTGAGCATCTGGTCCCCCAGTCTGCATGGGCCTCCACAGAAAAGCCCCCAAGCCCCCGAGTCTCGCTGATTCTCTCAGAAACCTGCGTTTCCTCTTCCTGTGTCCAAGCTTCTTTTGGTTTTGTTTTTTTATCTCAGAGTGTTGTGCCCAAGACTGCGAATCCAAGAAACCACGGAGAAGCCAACACTGATTCAAACACACGTGCGTTTATTTACAAGCTCGAGCTTGTGTCCAAGTATACCCAACAGAGTGGAGCAGGGACTTGGATCCCGAGGCGGGTTTTAGCTTACTTTTAAGGGCTGGTCTCAGAGACCTCCAGAAGGGCTGGAGCAATTCCTCAAGTTATGTTTACATTTTGATATGGGACATTCAAGGGCATTGAGCTCTCTTCTCATTCTAATAGAGGCTTCCTGTCCTTGGCCTGGGCTCAGTTTTGATTCTATTGTGGGGCTTTCTAGGTCATTAAGCTGTAAACTTTTGTTTTTTTCCTGTAACTGAAGTAATGTAAATTTCAGCTCTTCTTCACAGGGACCTGGGATGGGTGGACTTGGGCTAACACTGAATTTAAATTGGAATGGCCTTAATTTTCTTGGCCTCCATGCTTCCTGTTCCATCCTAACTATCTCCTTCCCCCTTCCCCAGAGCTCCTAAGAGAGCATTTGCAAATGACCTCAGCATGGCAATGTCTGTTGGGGGACAGGCCCAGGGATTTGGGATCAGGAAGACCTGGGGCACGGGCTTCCCAGCTGCACAGAGGAATTCCACGCTGCAGACTCTTATTCCCTAAGGCTATCTTGACAACTGACTTTGTACATAGAGAAGCTCTCCTTTGTCTTTAAAAGATGAAGAGCGAGTCAAAGCAATTTTTCTCTGCCCATCTGATTGCTCAGATTCCAATCTGAGACATATTTCCTGTTAATAAAGATAATTTACTATCCGTGGTACTATGGTGAAAATATTCTGACACAAGTAATTCAGAGGGATGAGCGTTTCTCATCTCTTTCTTCACAGCTCAGTCACTCATCAGGAAATGCATCTTTATGGATTTGGAATGAACTGAGAGACATTATTACCAATGGTCCTATTATTATGTGAAGGATTCTTCCCTGAGATTCTTCCCCTGTTTCAACTGACACTGAAACACTGTGAACTCTTTGGAAGACAAATGTCAAGGAAATAAATGTTATGCGCTGCTAATTTTAAATGCACTTGCAATATGGTGTCTATTTTAATAGAAGTATTTTTATCTGATTTTTGCTATTATCCGTTCCTGCTTTTCAGGTTGAGGAGGCATTGTACGTGTTCATAAGTGTTTTTCTTTCCTTCTGATCTAAAATTCTTACTTTGTTTCCATCAAAGGAACTCTTTAAGAATAAGGCAAAAGTTAATTCAACTATTCTAAAATGTCTTCACATTTGGAGCCTCATTCATTTAAGTCAATTTTCAAAATAAATCTTATTTATTAGGAAAAAACAAAGATTTATAGGGAATTTGAGAAGATAGTACAGAGCATTCGCATGTACTTGCACTCAATTTCTCCAATTATTGATATATTAGTATGGTACAAAGATTAGATAATGAATCAATATTAAAAAATTCGCTTTAAACAAAGACCAAAAACAAAAAACAAAAAACAAAAAACAAAAACAAAAACGAAAACAAAGACCATACTTTATACAGATTTCCTTAGTTTTTGCTAAGTTTCCATCCTTCATAACACATTCCATTTGTCCTCATGTTTCCTTAGGCTCCTCTGGATTGTGACAGTCTTTCAGCCTTTCCTTTTTGTTGTTGAACTGGAACACTTTGAGAAGTAGAGTATTTTGTAAAATTTCCCTCAGCTGGGACATGTCTGTTGTTTATCTCATGACTGAACTGTTTTTGTGGATTATATACAGAGATATACTGCCATTTTCATTATATCATATAAAGGATAGATACTATCAACATGATTTATCAGTCTTGGTATCGATCTGATCATCTTGCTGAGGTAGTGTTTGTCAGCTTTCTCCATAGTAAACTGATTATTATTATTATTAATTATTATTATTATTATTATATTATCAATATTTTAAGTTTTTCATATTATATTTTGTAGTAGGAAGTTACTATGTGTATTCCACACTTAAGAGTGGGAAGCTATGCTCATGAACTTGAGGCTGGAATGTCTTCACAAATTGTTTGAAATTCTTCTAAATGGGCGATTTCTCTTCCTTGTGGGTTTGTTTGTTTCTTTTTCAAAGATGTTTTCTATTTATTTGAGAGATAGAGGAGAGATAAAGCATGAATGAGAGGGGCAGAGGGAGAGGGAGAAGCAGGTTCCCTGCTGAACAGGGAGCCTTCCTTGGGACCTGGATCATGATCTGAGCCTAAGGGAAAAGCTTAACTGACAGAGCCACACAGGTGCCACTCATTCTTTCTTTCTTTCTTTCTTTCTTTCTTTCTTTCTTTCTTTCTTTCTTTCTTTCTTCTTCTTTCTTCTTTCTTTCTTTCTTTCTTCCTTTATTTTTAATAATAATTTTATATTTTATTGATGTCAATTTGCCAACATACAGAATAACACCCCCTGCTCATCCTGTCAAGTGCCCCCCTCAGTGCCCATAACCCATTCACCCCCACTGCCCGCCATCCTCCCCTTCCATCACCCCTAGTTCATTTCCCTGAGTTAGGAGTCTTTATGTTCTGTCTCCCTTTCTGATATTTCCCACTCATTTCTTCTCCGTTCCCTTATATTCCCTTTCACTATTATCTATATTCCCCAAATGAATGAGAACATACAATGCTTGTCCTTCTCCGATTGACTTACTTCACTCAGCATAATACCTTCCAGTTCCATCCACCTTGAAGTACATGGTGGGAATTTGTCGTTTCTAATGTCTAAGCAAGTCCCACCTTTTCTCTCTCTTCATCTTCTGAGTCTCCTATGGTATGAATGTTATTGTTTTAATAAGTGGATGACTTCCCTACGTCTGTCTCTGTGGTCCATAACCTTTCTTGTTTTTAAGGTTTCCACTTGGGACTGCATCTCAGTTATAGCATTTTTAACATTGGCCTGACTAGATTTTCATTCTTTTATTTCTACAGTAAACGTTTCTCTAGTTTTCTTCTGTGCTCTTTATCCAGCCCAGCTGCTATCTTTATAATCTTGTTTTAAACTGTAGTTAGACATCATATATGTGTATTGATGATCTTCCTGGCTGTGATTAGAACCTCATGTTATTTTATGGAGGTGAATTTCTCCATCTCATTATTTTTTCCAGAAAAGAAAGAAGGAAGAAAAAGAAATTCAAGAAAAACAATAACAACTGCCCCCCCCCCAAAAAAAAACAACAGATTATTTTGGCCTGCTTGTTAAAAGATTCTAACTCCCAAAATAGAAACAATTAAAGTGATCCCTGGTGGCGCAGCGGTTTAGTGCCTGCCTTTGGCCCAGGGCACGATCCTGTAGACTCTGGATCAAATCCCACATCGGGCTCAGTGCCTGGAGCCTGCTTCTCCCTCTGCCTGTGTCTCTACCTCTCTCTCTCTCTCTCTCTCTCTCTCTCTCTTTCTCTCTGTTTGTGATTATCATAAATAAATTGAAAAAATTAAAAAAAGAAACACAATTAAAATACTATGAAAGTAAAAATAAGAAATTTATAAGGTACATACATAAAAATTAAAGTAAGGCAATTAATATAAAAGAATCAAAGAAAATAAATGAAAATAAAGCACAAAGTACAAAGGAAGCTAGACCATACTTTCCAGGCAGAGCTGAAGCTTTGCAGCCTCTGTGGTCTGACAACTTGGTGGAAGCGAGTGGTCTGTGTAGGGTCTGGGGATGGGATGTGGTGCAGATTGTCAGGTGCACATCTGCCTGGGATATGCACCCGCGGGGATCAGAGACGGGGTGGGCGTCAGCATCTCTGGGCTCCAGCGGGCGGCGCTGTGCTGCTCCCTGAGACTCGGCGCTGATGGGGGGATGCGGGTGGGGACACTGGGTCCTCTGGCTCTGGGACTGAGGATTCCGCCCCCCAGTCTGAAGGCTGCAGGAACCAAAGGAGCCGCCAAGCCCCCGGGTCTCTGCTGCTTCTCTCAGAACCCTGTTTTCACTCTGCCCGCGTCCGAGTTTCTTTGGTTTTGTTTTTTACCTCAGACTGTTGTGCCCAAGATTGCGAATATGAGAAACCACCAAGAAGCCGATTCCGATGCAAACACACGAGGGATTATTTACAAGCTCGATCTTGTATCCAAGTATACCCGACACAGCAGAGCAGGGACTTGGACCCTGAGGTGGGTTTTAGCTTTGTTTTAAGGGCTGGTCTCAGGGACCTCCAGAAGGGCAGAAGCAATTCCTCAAGTTCTGTTTACATTTTGATATGGGGCCTTCAAAGGCATTGAGCTCTGTTCTCATTCTAATATGGGCTTCCTGCCCTTGGCCTGGGCTCAGTTTTGATTCAATTGTGGGGCTTTCTAGGACATTAAGCTGTAAATAGCAAAGGATCCACACCTGGAAGGGGGACGTCACACTGTCCCTATATGCTGAAGAAGAGGTACTAGAAACGAGAAACCCGAGAGCCTCCACCAAATCCTGTTAGAATTAAGGAGTGAGTTCAAAAGTCACGGGACACAAACTGACCCTACAGAGCAGAGTAGCCTTGCTGTGTCCTGACAATGAGCACTCAGGAAGGAAATGAAGGATGTGACGCCCTTCTCAGGAGCATCAAGGAAAATAAATAATGAGACTGAACCAAAGGAGCATAAGACTTGTGCACTGAGCCAAACCAGGCTCTGGGAGGCCGTCCTGGGCTTGTGGGGTGGGAGCCTCATCTTGTGAAAATGTCCGCAGTTCCTGAAGCCACCCTCAGTTTCAAAGTCATTCCTATCAAAATCATGGTGGCAGATGTTAGAAATAGGAAAAAAAAAAACCCATAACATCCAACCCCCACAACAAATGACCCCGGACAGCAAATCAGTATTGGAGAAGCATGACAGAGTGGGACGCAGCACTTTTCTATTTCAAAAGATGTCACAGAGATAAAGCAGTGTGGTTCTCAGGCTCCTGGCTGGCTCCGTCGGTTAAGCATCCGACTCCTGACCTCACCTCCGGTCCTGATCTCAGGGGTTGTGAGTTCTAGCCCTATGCTGGGCCAAGGATGAGGCGTGGAGCCTACGTAGACAAACCAGACCCATGGGGGGTGGTCCCGGCATAAGCTGAATGAGCAAAATAGAGAGTCCAGAAGGAAATGTGCTCTGAAATAACTGATTTTTTTAACTTAATTTAAACCCAATTAATTAATGTAGAGTGTATTATACTTTCAGAGCAAGAATTCAGGGATTCATCAGTTGGAGATAACAGCAGTGCTCGAGACATCACGTGCCCTCCTTCATGCCTGTCCCCTGTTATCTGCCCCCTCCAGCTACCCTCAGTTTGTTTCCTATCATTAAGGGTCTGTATTTCCTGCATCTGTTTTCATCTTATTTGTGTTTCCTTCCCTTCACAGTTGTTCATCTGCTTTGCTTCTTGAATTCCACCTATGAATGAAACCACACGGTCATTCTCTTTCCCGAGTGACTTACTTTACTTAACATGATCCCTTTAGTTCTATCCACATCATTGCAAATGGCAAGATTTCCTTCTCTTTGATAGCTGAGTACCATTCCTCTCTCTATGACCATCATCTATCTCCCATCCTCTTTATCCATCATCTGGCAGAGGGTACCGAGGCTCCTCCCACAGTGTGGCTACTGTGGACCCAGCTGCTGTGGACATTGGGGTGCAGGTGTCCCAAGTCTCACTGCATCTGTATCTTCGGAGTGAGCTCCAGGCCGTTCACCTGCTGGTCGCAGGGCGGCTCTATTTGTAACTTCCTGAGGGGCCTCCACACTGTTTCCAGGGTGGCTGCACCAACCCGTGGCCCCGCCCACAGTGGAAGAGGGTTGAGTGAGTTTTGCAGGACGTGGTAAAAGTCTGGTCCACATTTCATTTCACGTCCTGTGGGCTCCAATTCCTTGTCCTTAAGTATTTCTGGGAAGCCGGGTGTCGGGCTCCTTTTCAGTGAGATGTTTCCGAAGCTAACAGGCCCCAGCTGGAGCCTGAAAGGAGGCAGGTGCGGCCCATAGAGCACCTGCTGCCTCCTGCACAGTCTCCTGTAGCACCAGAGCATCCCGCAGGGGGCGCCTGAGCCCAGGCCTCTCCCATGGGGCACGCATGTGCAGTAGGCCTCCTCTGCCTGCACTAACAGGAGCCAGCCTGTGCTGTGGAGGTCTGCAGAAGACATGGGGACGCATCTATGCTGATGAGCTGCAGCCTCCTCAGGACCCGCGGGGAGTCTTCAGGGGGAAATTGGGCCACATTCATGCTGGCAGGAACCGCGGTCTCCTCAGGACCCGCGTTGAGGCTTTAGGAAGATGTGGGTCCGCATCCACCCTGACAGGAGCCCCTGGGCCGCCTCAGGACCCGCGGGGAGGCTTCAGGAAGATGTGGGCCCACATTCACGGTGACAGGAGCCCTGAGCACCTCAGGACTGGCGGGGAGGTTTCAGGAAATTGTGGGCCCACATCCACGCTGATAGGCGCCCCTGAGCAGCCTCAGGACCTGTGGGGAGGCTTCAGGAAGATGTGGCGATGCGTTCCCTCTGGCAGGAGCTCCCAGGCCCCTCAGGACATAAGTTGAGGCTTCTGGAAGCTGGGGGCCGCATTCATGGTTACAGGAGCCCTGGCCTCCTCGAACCCTCGGCTACGCTTCAGGAGGACTTGGGGCCATATGGACACAACAGGACGCTGACTTCCTCAGGACCCCTGGTGTAGACTTGGGGAAATATGTGGATGCGTCCATGTGGACAGAAGACCCCAGCTTTGTCAGGGCCTGTGGTGAGGTTAAGAAAAATATGGGTGCCGCATCCACAGTGACAGGAGTCTCCAGCCTCCTCAGGACACACTGTGAAGTTTTGGGAAGATTTGAGGCCACGTCCATGCTGACAGGAGCCTCCAGCCTCCTCAGGTCTTATGGTGAGGCTTGAGGAAAATGTGGGACCACGTCAATGCTGACATGAACCCTGTCTTCCTCAGGACCTGCACTTTGGCTTCAGGACATAAGGGGCTGCGTGTATGCTGACAGGAGCCCACAGCCTCCTCAGGGCCTGCGGTGAGTTTTCTGGGGGACGTGGGGCCATGTCCAGGGTGACAGGAGCCCCCGGCCTCCTGAGGACCTGCTGTGAGGCTTCCAGAGGATGTGAGGCATAGTCCACAGTGACAGGAGACCCAGCGTCCTCAGGACCTGCTGACTATGACTCAGGAACACGTGGGGCCACGACCACACTCACAGGATCCCGGCTTCCTCAGGACCCCATGGAGGAATCTGGAGGAGCCATTGGGGGCCACGTCCATATCAGAAGGGACTCCTCAGAACCACAGGGTAAGTGAAAGGGTAGAATGAATGGTAAGGTTAGGGGAGGGGAGGAAGTTGGTGGTTAGCCTTAGGTTAGATGTTAGGGGTTAGTGATTATGCTTATGGTTACGAATTAGAGGTTAGGTGAGGCATAAGGGTATTGGTCAGTGTTAAGAGTTAGGATGGTGGTTAGGGTAAGGGACAGGATTTAGTGTTAGGGTTAGGGTTTAGGCTCTAGGGATGAGGGCAGGAGGTTAGGAGTTGGGGATAGGGTTATGGTTAGAGTTAGGGTTGGGCTTAGGTTTGCAGTTAGGGTTAGGGGTTAGGGTGTGAGTTATTGTTAGGGGTTAGAGTTAGGGGTTAGAGTTAAAGTTAGGGCTAGGTTTAGGGTTAGGGCGAGGGTTAGGATTAGGATAGGGGTTAGGGCTAGGGTTAGTGTTAGTGTTTGTTTAGGGTTTAGCGTTAGGGTCAGGTCAGGGTCAGGGTACGGTTTTGGAAAAGGGCAAGATATAGGGTTAGGGAGTGGGTTAGGTTTGGCTTTAGGGTACGAGTTAGGGTACAGTTTGCGGTATGAGATAGGATTAGTATAGAGGGTTAGGGTTAGGGTACAGGTTAAGATTAGGAATAGGATTTGAATACCTTAAGGATAGGGTTAGAGGTTAGGGTTTGTGTTAGATTTAATGTAGGGGTCAGCGTTAAGGAAACCTAAGTTTAGGTGCACCTGCATTTAGGAGTTAGGGTGAGGGTTGGCAGGAAGGTTCAGTGAATGTGTTTTGGTCTTGGGGTTTGTGTTTGTTTTTAGATTAGTGATGGGTCTTGTTTAAGGGTTAGGTTAACATTACGATTAAGTGTAGGGTTAGGGTTATGCCTGTGTATGGTTAGAGTTTGGGACTTGGCATGTGCCTGCACTGGGACTCCTAGCATCTTGGGCCGTTTAGTTTTATGCACTCTATTTAGGTTTTGGTTTCAAAGATAGCCTGACTCCACCAAGTCAGTGGCCTCCCCAGAGAATCAAAATCCAGGCTTCTGATGGTGTCAGAATAGACATGGCAGGCTTCTCCCGAGCTGAGCTAAGAGGGGATTTGTGGCTCTAAAGACTGTTTATTTGGATTTTCAGTTGCCTTTCTGATTTTATCTCTAGTGCGTACATGTTTCATCAATACTACCAATTATTATTTTAAAGTTTTACTTGAATTCCTGTTTGTATATACAGCATGATATAGTTTCAGGTTTACCACATAGTGATTCAATTCTTGGTTACAACGCCTGGTACTGGCCACAGGTGCCCTCCACTATCCCCATCCCCTGATTCCCCATCTCCCTCACCTTCCTCTGGTATTAGTTGATTCTCTGTGGTTAAGAGTGTGTTTTTTTGTTTGTTTCTCTCATCCCCCCCCCCCTCTGCCCCTTTGCCAGTTTGTCTGGTTTCTTAAAATTCACATGTGAATGCAATTGTATGGTATTTCATATCTTTCTCTGACTGACTGAGTTCATTAAGCATAAGTCCTTTCCACTTCTCCCACATCATTGTAAATGGCTTCATTTCATCTCTTCTGATGACTGAGTGATGTCGCAGTGGGTATATTTACCACATCGTCTCTGCCCATTCATCAGTCGATGGACATCTGGGCTGTATCCACAGTTTGGCTGTTGTTGATAACGCTGCTACAAACACTGGTCTGTGTGTCCTACTTGGAATCTACTAAAAGATTTTGTATCCTCGGGGTAAATACCTAGCTCTGCAATTTTGGAATCGTAGGGTAGCGCTATTTTTAACTTCTTTTTTATTTTTTTTTATGATAGTCACAGAGAGAGAGGCAGAGACACAGGCAGAGGGAGAAGCAGCCTCCGTGCACTGTTAGTCTGACGTGGGATTTGATCCCAGGTCTCCAGGATCGCGCCCTGGGCCAAAGGCAGGTACCAAACCGCTGCACCACCCAGGGATCCCCTATTTTTAACATCTCAAGGACCCTCCACAGTGTTTTTCACAGTGGCTGCACCTGTTCGCATGCCCACCAGTCGTGTAAGGGGGCTCCCTCTTCTCTATAGCCTCAACAACACCTGTTGTTTCTTCTGTTGTTAATTTTAGCCATTCTGTCGGCTGTCAGGTGACATCTTATTGTGGTTTTCATTTGAATTTCCCTGATGATGGGTGACGCGGAGTGTCTTTCAGTGTCTGGTGGCCATCTGGATATCTTGTCAGAGACAAAGTCCATTCATGTCTTCTACCCATCTGCAGTTGGATAATTTGTGTTTAGGAGGTTGAGATTTATATTTGCTTTGCGTATTTTGCATACTAACTGTTTATTGGATGTGTTATTTACAAATATCTCCTTTCATTTTCTATGTTGCCTTTTAGCGTTGGTTGTTTCTTTCATTTTGCAGAAGCTTTTGAATTTGATGAAGTTCCAAGAGTATTTTTGCTTTTGTTTCCCTCAACTCAGAGGCACATCTAGAAAGAAGATCCAATGGCCAACGTCAAAGACGTTGTTGCCTATCTTTTCTTCTTTGTATGGTTTCAGGTCTCACATTTAGGTCTTTCATCCATTTTGAATTCATTTTTTATATATATTGTGTAAGACAGTGGTCCAGTTTCATTCTTCTGCATGTGACTGCCTGGTTTTCCCAACACCATTTGTTCTTATTCTGGGGTCAGGGTTAGGGTTTGTTGAAGAGACTGTCTTTGTGCCATTGGATATTCCCTGCTGCCTTGTTGTCGATTAATGGATCATAGAGTTACAGGTTTGTATCTTGTTTCGGCATTCCATTCTATTCCATTGATCTAAGCATCTCCTGTTGGGAGATTCCTGATTGCTGATTCAATTTCATTGCTTGTTATCTGTGTGTTCTAGTTTCTTATTTCTTCCTTTTTCATTTTTGCTGTGTTATATATTTCCAGGAATTGATCTATTTCTTCCAGGTTCTAGGTTGCTGGCATATAATTTTTCATAATGTTCTCTTATAAACGTTTTTATTTCTCTAGTTTTGGTTGTTATTTCTCTTATCTCATTTGTGATTTTATTTGGGTCCTTTCTCATCTTTTTATCTTTTTTCTTTTTTAAATATTTTATTTATGTATTCATGCAAGACACAGAGAGGCAGGGGTATAGGCTAGGGGGAAAATGAGGCTCCACGCAGGAAGCCTGATGTGGGACATGATTCCCCAGGACTCCGGGATCATGACCTGAGCCAAAGCAGATGCTCAACCACTGAGGCACCCAGGTGCCTTGCTGATTAAATTCCTTTGCTAGTTATGGGTCTAGTCACATTTTCTATTTCTTCCTCTTTCAGTTTTGCTCGTTTGCACATTTCTAGGGATCTCCAATTCTTCCTGGTCTCCCAGGTTGTTAGCGTATAATCTTTTATAGTGTTCCCTTATAATTGTCTTATTTTCTGGTGTTGATTGTGATCTCTCTTCTCTCTTTTGTGATTTTATTTATTTAGTTCTTTTCTCTTTTCTTGTTGATAAGGCTGGCTAGGGCTTGATCCATTTTCTTAGTTATTTTGAAGAACCAGTTCTTAGTTTCATTATTCCATTCTACTGTTTTGTTGTTTCTGTATTGATTATTTCTGCTCTCATCTTTATTTTTTCCTTCTTAAGGAGGCTTTAGGATTTGTTCCCTATTCCTTTTCCAGCTCCTTTAGGTGTAGTGTTGGGTTGTGTATTGGAGACTTCTTGTTTCTTGAGGTAGGCCTGTATTGCTATCTACTTCCCTCTAAGGACTGTCTTTGCTACATCCTAGAGGTTTGAAGAAACATGTTTTCATTTTCATTTGTTTTAAATTTCCTCTTTAATTTCCTGGTTGCTCCATTCCTTCTCTGGTAGGATGATCATAATCTCCACGAATATTTGGTCTGTACAAATTTTTTCTTACTGTCGACTTCAAGTTTCATAGCGTCGTCGTCCGAAAATATACATGGTGTGATACCATCCTTCTTGTACCTGTTGTACCTGTTGAGGGCTGATTTGTGGTCCATGATATAATCTATTCTGGAAAATGTCCCATGTGTACTTGAAAGGAATGTGTATTCTGCTTTAGGAAGAAATGTTCAGACTATATCTGTTGAGTCCCTGTGGTCCAGTGTGTCAAGCCTATTGTTCCCCTGTTGATTTTCTGCATAGACGATCGGTCCATTGCCATAAGTGGGTGTTAAAATCCCCAGTCATTGTATTATTATCAGTGTGTTCCTGTACGTTTGTTGTTAATTGGTTTCTATATTTCGGTACTCCCATGTTGGCAGCATAAATATGCAGTTGTTTGATCTTTTTTTTAATATAAATTCATTTTTTTTTGGTGTTCAATTGACCAACATACAGAATAACACGCAGTGCTCATACCGTCAAGTGTCCCCCTCAGAGCCCGTCACCTATTCACCCCCACCCCCCGCCCTCCTCCCCTTCCAGCAATGCTAGTTCTTTTCCCAGAGTTAGGAGTCTTTATGATCTCTCTCCCTTTCTGATATTTCGCAAACGTTTCTTCTCCATTCCCTTATATTCCCTTTCACTATTATTTATATTCCCCAAAGGAATGAGAACATACACTGTTTGTCCTTCTCCGATTGACTTACTTTACTCAGCATAATAGCCTCCAGTTCCATCCACGTTGAAACAAATGTTGGGTATATGTCGTTTCTAATGGTTGAATATTATTCCATTGTATATATAAACCATATCTGCTTTATCCATTCATCTTTCGATGGACACCAAGGCTCCTGACACTGTTTGGCTATTGTGGACATTCTGCTATAAACATCGGGGTGCAGGTGTCCCGGGGTTTCATTGCATCTGAATCTTTGGGGTAAATCCCCAATAGTGCAATTGCTGAGTAATCGGGTAGGTCTATTTTTAACACTTTGTGGAACCTCCACACAGTTTTCCAGAGTGACTGCACCAGTTCACATTCCCAACAGCAGTGTAAGAGGGTTCCCTTTTTTCCGCATCCTCTCCAACATTTGTGGTTTCCTGCCTTTTTAATTTTCCCCATTCTCACTGGTGTGAGGTGGTATCTCATTGTGGTTTTGATTTGTATATCCCTAAGGGCAAGTGATGCAGAGCATGTTTTCATGTGCATGTTGCCATGTCAGTGTCTTCCTCTGTGAGATTTCTCTTCATGTCTTTTGCCCATTTCATGATTGGATTGTTTGTCTCTTTGGTGTTGATTTTAAGAAGTTCTTTATAGATCTTGGAAACTAGCCCTTTATCTGAAACGTCTTTTGCATATATCTTCTCCCATGCTGTAGGTTGTCTTTTAGTTTTGTTGACTGTATCCTTTGCTGTGCAAAAGCTTCTTATCTTGATGAAGTCACAATAGTTCATTTTTGCTTTTGTTTCTTTTGACTTCATGGATGTACGTTTCAAGAAGTTGCTGTGTCCAAGTTTAAAACAGGTGTTGCTTGTGTTCTCCTCTTGGATTTTGATGGATTCTTGTCTCACATTTAGATCTTTCATCCATTTTGATTTTATCTTTGTTTATGGTGAAAGAGAGTGGTCTAGTTTCATTCTTCTGAAGGTGGATGTCCAATTTTCCCAGCACCATCTATTGAAGAGACTGTCTTTCTTCCAATGGATAGTCTTTCCTCCTTTACCGAATATTGTTGACCATAAAGTTCAAGGTCCACTTCTGGGTTCTCTATTCTGTTCCATTGTGTTTTTGTGCCAGTACCACACTGTCTTGATGACCACAGCTTTGTAGTACACCCTGAAATCTGGCATTGTGATGCCCCCAGATATGGTTTTCTTTTTTACAATTCCCCTGGCTTTCGGGGTCTTTTCTGATTCCACACAAATCTTAAAATAATTTGTTCTAACTCTCTGAAGAAAGTCCATGGTATTTTGATAGGGATTGCATTAAACGTGTACATTGCCTGGGTAACATTGACATTTTCACAATATTAATTCTGCCAATCCATGAGCATGGAATATTTTTCCATCTCTTTGTGTCTTCCTCAATTTCTTTCAGAAGTGTTCTATTGTTTTTAGGGTATAGATCATTTACCTCCTTGGTTAGGCTTATTCCTAGGTATCTTTTGATTTGGGTGCTACTGTAAATGAAATTGACTCCTTAATTTCTCTTTCCTCAGTCTCATTGTCAGTGTATAGAAATGCCATTGATTTCTGGATATTGAATTTTTATATTGCAATGCTACCAAATTGCTGTATGAGTTCTAGCAATCTTGGGGTGGAGGCTTTTGGGTGTTCTAGGTAGAGTATCATGTCATCTGAGAAGAGGAAGATTTTGACTTCTTCTTTGCCAATTTGAATGCCTTTAATGTCTTTTTGCTGTCTGACTGCTAAGGCTAGGACTTCCAAACTATGTTGAATAGCAATGGTGAGAGTGGACATCCCTGTCTTGTTCCTGATATTAGGGGAAAGGCTCCCAGTGCTGCCCCACTGAGAATGATATTTGCTGTGGGCTTTTCGTAGATGGCTTTTAAGATGTCGAGGAATTTTCCCTCTATCCCTACCCTCTGAAGAGTTTTGATTAGGAATGGATGCTCTATTTTGTCAAATGCTTTCTCTGCATCTAATGAGAGGATCATATGCTTCTTGGTTTTTCTCTTGCTGATATGATGAATCACATTGAATTTTTACACGTGTTGAACCTGCCTTGTGTCCCGGGGATAAATCCTACTTGGTCATGGTGAATAATATTCTTAATGTATTGTTGGATCCTATTGGCTAGTATCTTGTTGAGAATTTTTGCATCCATGTTCATCAGGGCTATTGGTCTGTAATTCTCCTTTTTGGTGGGGTCTTTGTCTGGTTTTGGAATTAAGGTGATGCTGGCTTCTTAGAACGAATTTGGAAGTACTCCATCTCTTTCTATCTTTCCAAAGAGCTTTAGTAGGAGAGGTATGGTTTCTTCTTTAAACGTTTGATAGATTTCCCCTGGGAAGCCATCTGGCCCTGGACTTTTGTGACTTGGGAGGTTTTTGATGACTGCTTCAATTTCCTCCCTGGTTATTGGCCTGTTTAGGTTTTCTATGTCTTCCTGTTCCAGTTTTGGTAGTTTGTGGCTTTCCAGGAAAGCGTCCATTTCTTCTAGATTGCCTAATTTATTTCCGTATAGCTGTTCATAATATGTTTTTAAAATCGTTTGTATTTCCTTGGTGTTGGTAGTGATCTCTCCTTTCTCATTCATGATTTTATTAATTTGAGTCTTGTCTCTCTTCTTTTTTTTATTTATTTATGATAGTCAGAGAGAGAGAGATAGAGAGAGAGAGAGAGAGAAAGATAGGCAGAGACACAGGCAGAGGGAGAAGCAGGCTCCATGCACCGAGAGCCCGACGTGGGATTTGATCCCGGGTCTCCAGGATCGCGCCCTGGGCCAAAGGCAGGCGCCAAACCGCTGCGCTACCCAGGGATCCCTCTTGTCTCCCTTCTTAATAAGACTGGCTAATGGTTTATTTATGGTATTAATTCTTTCAAAGAACCAACTTCTGGTTTTGTTGATCTGTTCCACATTTCTTATGGTCTCAGTTTCCTTGAGGTCTGCTCTAATTTTAATTAAATCTCTTATTCTGTTTGGGTGTAGGATCTAGCTGCTGTTTTTTTCTCTAGCTCCTTTATGAGTAAGGTTAGCTTTTGTATTTGAGATCTTTCCAGTTTTTGAATGGATGCTTCTATTGTGATGTATTTCCCCCTTAGGACTGCTTTTGCTGCATGCCAAGATGTTGAACATTTGTATCTTCATTCCAATTAGATTCCATGAATCCTTTTAATTCTTCCTCATTTTCCTGGTTGAACCTTTCATCTTTTAGCAGGATGGTCCTTAACCTCCACGTGTTTGAGGTCCTTCCAAACTTCTTGTTGTGATTTAGTTCTAATTTCAAGGCATTATGGTCTGAGAATATGCAGGGGATGATCTGAATCTTTTGGTATCGGTTCAGACGTGATTTGTGACCCAGTATGTGGTCTATTCTGGAGAACGTTCCATGTGCACTTGAGAAGAATGTATATTCAGTTCAGTTTGGATGTAAAGTTCTGTAGATATCTGTGAAATCTATCTGCTCCAGTGTATCATTTAAAGCTCTCGTTTCTTTGGAGATGTTGTGCTTAGAAGACCTATCGAGGGTAGAAAGACCTAGATTGAAGTCACCAAGTATAAGATAATTATTACCTAAGTATTTCTTCACTTTCGTTATTAATTGGTTTAAATATTTGGCAGCTCCAATATTCAGGGAATATATATTGAGGATTGTTAAGTCCTCTTGTTGGATAGATCCTTTAAGTATGATTTAGTGTCCGTCTTCATCTCTCACTATAGTCTTCGGGGTAAATTTTAGTTTATCTGATATATGGATGGCTACCACTGCTTTCTTTCTTTTTTTTTTTTTTTCACTGCTTTCTTTTGAGGACCATTTGAATGGTAAATGGTTCTCCAACCCATTATTTTCAGATTGTAGGTGTCCTTCTGTCTAATATGAGTCTTTTGTAGAAAGCAAATAGTTGGGTCCTGATTTTTTATCCAGTCTGAAACCCTGCGCCTTTGAAGGGGTCATTAAGCCCATTCACGTTCAGAGTTACTATCAACAGATATGAGTTTAGTGTCATCATGACATCTATTCAGTCCTTGTTTTTGTGGATTGTTCCACTGAACTTCTTCTTAAAGGGGAATTTTAAGAGTCTCCCTTAAAATTTCTTGCAGAGCTGGTTTGGAGGTCACTACTCTTTCAGTTCCTGCCTGTCTTGAAAGCTCTTTATTTCTCCTTCCATTTTGAATGAGAGCCTGGCTGGATAAAGTATTCTTGGTTGCATGTTATTCTCATGGAGGACCCTGAATATATCCAGCCAGCACTTTCTGGGCTGCCAGGTTGCTGTGGAGAGGTCTGCTCCTCCCCATAAAGGTCAGGGATTTCTTGTCTCTTGCTGCTTTAAGGATCTTCTCTTTTTCTTTGGAATTTGCAAGCTTCACTATTAAATCGAGGTGTTGGACAGTTTTTATTGATTTTAGGGGGGATCTCTCTATTTCCTGGATCTGAATGCCTGTTTCCCTTCCCAGATTAGGAAAGTTTTCAGCTATGATTTGTTCAAATACATATTCTGTCCCTCTGTCCTTTTCGGCGCCCTCAGGATCCCCAATTACACATAGGTTTTTCTTCCTCAGGCTGTCGTTTATTTCCCTTAATCTGTCTTCCTGGTCTCTTAATTGTCTGTCTCTTTTTTCCTCAGTTTTCCTCGTTGCCATCAACTTGTCTTCTATGTCACTCACTCATTCTTCCACCTCGTTAACCCTCATCATTAGGAATTCTAGTTTGGATTGCGTCTCATTCAATTGTTTTTTACTTTCTGCCTGATTGGATCTAAATTCTGCAGTCATGAAGTCTCTTGAGTCCTTTATGCTTTTTTCTAGAGCCACCAGTAGCTGTATAATAGTGCTTCTGAATTGGTTTTCTGACATTGAGTTGTAATCCAGATTTGTAACTCTGTGGGAGAGAGGACTGTTTTTTCTTTTGAGGTGCGGTTTTCCTTCTAGTCATTTTGCTGAGTGCAGAGTGGCCAAAAACAAGTTGTATTGGGAAAAGGAGAAAAAGAGAAGAGAGAAAGAAAAAAAGAGAAGAGAAAAAGAAAAAAGGAAAAAGGAAGAAAAAAGCAAAAAAGAGAATAAAAGGAGAAAGAAAAAGAAAGAAAGGGGGGGAAAGGCTGGGGGAAGCAATCAGAAATTTAACAAAAACATGAGGGAGTATCTTCTGATTCTGTCTACTTTAAGTCCCTTGACTTCCCCTGGAACTTGTCCATCTAACTGGTCTTCTGGGGGAAGAGGCCTGTTGTGCTGATTTTCAGGTGCTAGCCCTTGCGGGAGCTCCTCTCCCCCTGCCTGGTGAAGCGCTCAGTGGGGGTTGTATTCCCTGTGACGCCCAAGGAGGAACAACCCCAGTGGCAGCAGCCAGGTCGGAACACCTGTATTCAGCCTCCCCAGTAACTCTGGAGCAGTCCGTCTGCAGGGCCTGGAGGCTCTGGGGCAGGGCTGCTGATCTTCTCAGCTCTGAGCAGGAGTGTCCTTGCTGTCCTGGGCCCTCCAGGCCTCTGCCTGTCCCGGGGGAGGCCGAATCCTGGGCTGTGTCCCGGCCCTGTGCTCCCCGACCTGCGCTGTTGAATTCTCGCTCCCGGCCGGGTCGGCACCTCTCCACGGAGCTGCCATAGCCCCTCTGAGCTGCTCCTGGAGCCCCGCAGCCCCCTCCACACGAAGCCACTTCCTCTGCCCTAGGCGCCACCACCTAGCTGTTCCAGGGACCCGCTGCCCCCTCCGCACAGAGCCATTGCCGGATCCCCTCAGAGCTCCTCCTGGGTCAATGCATGTGCCCTACAGCCCTTAGGGAGCTCGGTGCAATCTCCTGGGAGTGCAGGTGTATGTTTGTGTCCCATGGAGCCCGAGGGTATCCCCGCCCTCCTGGGGTCTTGCTCTGAATCCCTGCGGGCGTCATTTCCCCCTGGAAGAATGGTGCAGCTCCTGGTTCTCTGGGACAGAGCTCTCATGCCCGGGGGGCACTCGCCCTGGCCTTAGCCTGGCTCTGTGGGGCCCCTCCCCCTTGGATGCCTTTTGTATCTTTATTTCTTTTTCCCCATCTTCCTACCTTGATAGAAGTGTGAACTTTTCGCACTGTAGCATTCTATCTGGTCTCTGTTTAAGTCTCAGGCTGAATTCCTAGATTTTCAGGATGATTTGAAGTTTATCTAGGTAATTTGGTCAGGACAGGTGACTTGGGGACCCTTCTCTTCCGCCATCTTGCCTTTCCTCCTGTATGTTGCTTTTTAGCTTTAGTTGTTTCCTTCACTTTGCAGAAGCTTTTCAATTTGATGAAGTCCCAATAGTATTTTTGCTTTTGTTTCCCTCACCTCAGAGGCATATCCTGAAAGTAGATCCAATGGCCAATGTCAAAAATGTTGCTGCCTATCTTTTCTTCTATGTATGGTTTCAGATCTCACATTTAGGTCTTTCATCCATTTTGAATTCATTTTTTATATATATGGTATAAGAAAGTGGTCCAGTTTCATTCTTCTGCATGTGGCTGCCTGGTTTTCCCAACACCATTTGTTCTTATCCGGGGGTCAGGGTTAGTGTTTGTTGAAGAGACTGTCTTTGTGCCACTGGATATTCCTTCCTGCCTTGTTGTCCATTATGGGTCATAGATATATGTTTGTATCTTGTTTTGGCTTTCCATTCTATTCTATTGATCTAAGCGTCTCCTGTTGGGGAACCCTGATTGCTGATTCAATTTCTTTGCTGGTAACTGTCTGTTCAAATTTCTTATTTCTTCATTTTTCATTTTTGCTATGTTATATATTTCCAGGAATTGATCTATTTCTTCCAAGTTCTAGGTTGCTGGCATGTAGTTTTTCATCATATTCTCTTATAATTGTTTGTATTTCTCTAATGTTGTTATTTCTCTTTTCTCATTTGTGATTTTATTTGGGTCCTTTCTCATCTTTTTATCTTTTTTTCGTTTTTAAAGATTTTATTTATGTATTCATGAGAGACACAAAGAGGCATAGGTATAGGCATAGGGAAAATGAGGCTCCATGCGGGGAGCCTGATGTGTGACTTGATTCCCCAGGACCCCGGGATCATGACCTGAGCCAAAGCAGATGCTCAACCACTGAGGCACCCAGGTGCCTTGCTGATTCAATTCCTCTGCTAGTTATGGGTCTATTCATATTTTCTATTTCTTCCTATTTTAGTTTTGCTCATTTGCACATTTCTAGGGATTTGTCCATTTCTTCCAGGTCTCCCAGTTTGTTATCATATAATCTTTCATAGTATTCCCTTATGATTGTCTCATTTTTCTGGTGTTGATTGTGATCTCTCTTCTCTCTTTTGTGATTTTATTTATTTAGGTCTTTTCTCATTTCTCGTTCATTTGGCTGGCTAGGGCTTGATCCATTTTATTAATTATTTTGAAGAACCAGCTCTTAGTTTCGTTATTCCATTCTACTGTTTCTGTATTGTTTATTTCTGCTCTCATCTTTTTTTTTCCCTTCTTCTGTAGGCCTTAGGCTTTGTTTCCTATTAATTTTCCAGCCCCTTTACGTGTAAGGTTAGGTTGTGTATTAGAGACTTCTTGTTTCCTGAGATAGGCCTGTATTGCTATGTACTTCCCTCTGGACTGCCTTTGCTACATCCCAGAGGTTTGGAGAAACATGTTTTCATTTTCATTTGTTTTAAATTTCCTCTTTAATTTCCTGGTTGCTCCATTCCTTCTCTGGTAGGATGTTCATAATCTCCATGTATTTTAGGTCTGTCCAAATTTTTTCTTACTGTCGACTTCGAGTTTCATAGCGTCGTGGTCGAAAATGTACAGGGTGTGATATCAACTTTCTTGTACCTGTTGTACCTGTTGAGGGCTGATTTGTGGCCCATGATATGATCTGTTCTGGAGAATGTCCCATGTGCACTTGAAGGAATGTGTATTTTTCTTTAGGAAGAAATATTCAGACTATATCTGTGGAGTCCCTCTGGTCCAGTGTGTCAAGGCTATTGTTCCCCTGTTGATTTTCTGCATAGACGATCGGTCCATTGCCATAAGTGGGTAGGTGTTAAAATCCCCTGTCATTGTATTATTATCAGTGAGTTCCTGTACGTTTGTTGTTAAATGGTTTCTATATTTAGGTACTCCCATGTTGACAGCATAAATATTTAGTTGTTTGATCCTGATGGAGAGTCTTTTTAACTATGAAATAGTGCTCTTTTTCATCACTTCTTACAGTATTTGTTCTTTCTTTTTGAGATTGAATATTTTATTTATTTATTTATTCATGAGAGATACACAGAGAAGCAGAGGCAGAAACATAGGCAGAGGGAGAGAGGCTCCACAAAGGGATGCCAATGTGGGACTCGATCCTGGGATCCCACGAACACACCTTCAGGGGAAGGCAGATGCTCAACCACTGAGCCACCAGGTGACCCCCAGGGTTTGGTTTCAAATCTAGTTTCTCTAATATAAGTATTGGTCTCCAGCTTTCTTTTCATAACCATTAGCATGATAGATGATTTTCCATCCCCTGCCTTTCAATCTGCTGTTGTCTATAGGTCTAAGGTGAGCATCTATTAGGCAGCATACCGATGGACCTTGTTTTTTTAATAACAATTTCATTTTTGAGAGCATGAGAGAGAGAGAGAGACAGAGACGGAGACAGAGACAGAGGCAGAAAATTAAGCCAAGAGAGAAGCAGGCTCCCCACTGGGACCCCAATATGGGACTCGATCCCAGACTCTAGAATCACACCCTGAGTCAAAGGCAGAGACTTAACCCCTGAGCCACCCAGGCATCCTGGATCCTGTTTTTAAGCCACTCTGATACCCTATATCTTTTGATTGGAGCATTTAGTATTAGCATTCAAAGTGCTTATTCAAAGATATGAACTTTGTGCCTTTGTTTTACCTGTAGAGTTGGTGTTTCTGGTGACGTTCTCTGGTCCTTTCTAGTCTTTGTTGCTTTTGTCTCTTTTTTTCCCCCACTAGAAGAGTGCCTCTTAAAATTCCTTAGTGGACTGGTTTAGCAGTCATGAACTCCTTTATACTTTGCCTGTCTGGGAAAATCTCTCCTCTCCTGAATGACACCCTTGCTGAAGAAAGAATTCATACAAATTGGACTCCAATAAAAAGAAATTTAAAAACATAAAATAAATTTTTGCTATTATGATTGAGGAAAATGGCATTTAGGAGGAAAAGCAGAAGCTGAAAGAGAAGAGGAATGATTTCACCAACCGTAGCCTTCACAGGGACTTGGTGTCCTTTCCTAGGAGCCCCCCCCCCTCCGTAGGATGCTTCCTGCCCCTCTGCGTTCCTTTTTGGAACACAGCAGGCACATCTCCATGCCTCCAGCACCTCTGCAGTCATGGTTTATAGCGTCTTCCAGGTATCCTATTGGGGACCACAGCGTCGTGTATGTAACCATCCAGCTGCTGTTTGACAACATTGGGGGGATTCTGACTTTTGTTGGTTGTGGGGTATGTGTGTGTCTAACACATGAAGCTATCATGTGCAGCTATCAGATCCTCTGTCTGGGTAGCCCAAACGCCGAAATGGTTAGTACAACATCATTTCTCGTGCTGATGCTGGGTGGCTAGCTGGGCTTTCCTGGCCGACCGGCGGCTCGCTCCTGTAGTGAATTTCAGCCAGAGGGTCAGCTGAGGTGGTAGGTCTGGCTTGGCCACATTCCCATGTCCGGCAGTGGGTCTTGCCGAGCTCTGGCTGCTTCTGTTCTCCCCGATGCCTGTCCAGCAGGGAGTCAGACCTCGGGGCCACCCTGGCGGGACCTTCTGAGGAGCTGGGTGCCCATGGCAGGGAGTGTTGAGGCTGCATCTGTGTGGTCGGGGTGGGGACGGGGCTGGGGTTCCTCAGTCCCCTGTGCTGCCTGGCTTTCAGGCCGAGCCCCATGGTCACCCAGCCCCTACTCACTAGGGTGAGGAGGGTGTCCTCCACACGCTGGTGTGATAGATCCAGCACCACAAGGTGTGCACGCTGAGTCCACCTGGTGAGTGTTGCCCAGGTGCTTGAGCTGCAAGTTGGGACCCAGGAAATTTAACAAAATTCCTGTACCCCTGGACAAGCAGAGCAGGACTGATTCCATTTTGTGCTACACCCACCACCTCCCCTATGACCCCCAAATGACCAGCTTATGGCTTAAGGCGCTGCCCCACCCAAGTCAAGCTGCTGGGCACACCCTAATCGGAAATTGGCTCATAACAATGTAACCCTGCTTTGTGTCCCCCAAAACTGCACACCGATTCTGACCAAAGTAATAGGCAAGCTCAAGTGGATACTATAGTGTAAGGTGTAATTCAATCAGCCACCTGTGTGATGACCGACATGACTGTGCAAATTTCTGCATATCTCACGGTCCACTGACCCTATAAATCTGCTATGCCTCTTAGTCTCGGGGTCCAAGTCCCTGTTCCCCTGTGCTGGGTGAACTTGGACCCAAGCTCCACCTTGTAGAGAAACCCTCGGGAGTTTGCTTCGGTGTCGGCTCCTTGGTGGTTTCTCAGATTCATAGTCTTGGGCACAACACAAGGGCCTGCTGTCCTGACATCCCTTCCAGGGCCACGCTGAGCTCCCCACAGGCCCTCTGTGCCCCAGGCACACTGGCATGGGGATGCGGGGAGGGTAGTACGTGCCCTGGAAAAGGGCCAGCCCCGGCCTCCTGGACAGAGGGAGCACAGACCTCCCGGGTCCCTTTGAACAGACCCTGGTGACCTGAGGTTCCCTGGCTGTCACTCTGTCCTAGCCCATTCTGGCCCGCAGGGCACAGGATGAGTCCCAGTATAGTCTGTGGGGTCCTGACCCTGGCGTCTGGCCACCCCTGGAAGGCACGTGTGGATGTCAGCTGTGTATGCCTTGCGGTGTCCCTGCAGGGGCTGTTTGGGGCCTGGGTGATGCCCCCTCCTCCTCTCTGTGGGTCTCTCCACACCCCGTGCACAGAGTTCTGGGAGACACAGAAAAGGGCTGGCTGTGCATTTTTACACCACTACACTTTATTGACTTTCTACAGTAAACGTGCTCAGAGCCGTGGGTGTGCGCGTTCACCTGGGGAGGGAGACCTTTCAGTCCTTTACGGGAGGACAAGAATCACATGGGTTGGGGGTTGAGTGCTGGAGTTCCCCACCTGGGAGCATGTGTGGACTCCGGGTGGGGGCGTGTGTCCTGAGGTTTCAGCCTGAGAGACGGTTCTGAGGACAGCAGAGCTGAACTGGACCTGCAGCTCATGGGCTCCTGCGCTGGGTTCCCGCAGAGCAGCTGGACCCTGTCCTCGGGCCTCCTGGGGCCCGAGTATCTGGAGGAGCTTGCCTCCTGGTGTGGGTGCGGGTGGGGCCCACCGGCCTACCCCTGCTCTCCCCACCCTGGGGTGTACCGGGATCCTCAGGGCTGCCCTAGGTCTGCGACCTGGATCTGTGGGTCACGCCCAGGGCCCAGGAAGCCACATCCAGCTGTGAGAGGGCTCGCTCAGCGTGGGGCCAGAATCCAGGCCTGCCCAGGGCCATGGGGGGCTGGAACACATTCGTCTTTGTGTTGGGCCCTGGGGGGGGGGCCCAAATCAACCCAGCCCCCACAGATCCTGGTGCCAGGGCAGCCCAGGTCCCACTGGGTTAGGGGCTGTTGTCCTATGCAGGGTGTGTCGCCCTCCAGGAGGGAGAGTGGGCGGAGGCAACGCACAGTGATTCCTTTACACCACTCACCTGCACCCACTCTGTTGGGGATTCTGTGCCTTCACTCCTCCCTGCAACCCCTGTGTGCTCTATTGAACACCCGGTCTTCTGATGGGAACAGGGTATCCAGAGAATCACAGGGAGGCTGAGCATGTCTCACAGGGGTCACCTGCACCGGGTCTTTGCTGGGGGCCGATGCTGTGGGGTAGATGGTGTGGGAACCAAGGGTATGATGGTGGTGGAGTGTGGGGAATGGTGTAGGGGGGATGGTGTTGGGGTGTAGTGTGGGTTAGGATTGTGTGGGCCTGTGGGGCTGTGAGGGGGATGGTGTTATGTGGAATGCCATTGGGGATAATGATGTAGGGGGATGATGTGGGGGTGGGGAATGAGCAGGATGGCGTGGGGGGCCTGCAGACACAGGGCATCTCCTTCCTCTAAGATGCACAAGGAGACTTCTACAGTTAAAGGCTACCCCAGTCTGGGGTTTGCTGAGACACCTGCCCCTGTGGCACCGTGTGGTCAGTGCAGGGCCCTGGCTGGACCAGGGTCATTATATGGGGGTCATCATACTATGTATGTTTTCAAATTGCAAATTGTCTCAAATGAAATGCATAGAATTTAGAAATATATAAAGCACCGAGAGTGGGTGTCACTCTGACCTGTCCGACCCTCATGGGATTGATGTGTATCCTGCTCTAGCCGCGGCCATGCCTCCTGGCCCCCAGGTCTGGTTCCTGCCCCCCACTTCCCCCACCCCATCCCCTGCTTCTCAGGGCACCGTCCCTCTCCCCTATGGGGTTCAGCTCCCATGACAACCACTGGAGGCCCCATCCAATTGGCCTCCTCATCCCTGAGGCCCTGGGGTTGGGGGCATGTGGGTCATCCCCATCACCCTACCATGGAGCGGTGTGTTGTTGGCTGCTGTTGCTCCCCTCGGCTTCAGAAGCCCCATTTTCCCTACCCCGAAGCCCCCAGGCCTCCCCTGGGGCCCCTAAGCCCCCTGGCCCAGCAGCCTCACCTGACCCCCTAGCAGGCCCAAAACATAGTGTGGCTGCTGAACATCCTGTTGACGTCCAGGTCTACCTACGTGATGTCCCTGGAGGAGACCAGGGCCTCCTCCTTCATTTCCTGTGGGAAAACCAGGGAGCAGGAGCTCGCATCAGGGACACAGACCCTGACCTGTCACGAGCTGCCATACTGGGCAGGGAGCCCTGTGGCCACCATGGGAGTGGGTCTGCCGAAACATCCTGTCTTGCCCTGGGAGGCTGGGGATGGCGGGAGTGCCCACCGAGCCCATGGGAACTGTGTGAGGGCATGTCCCAAGCTGTTGTGGGTGGGGAGGTGACTGAGGGTCAGCCTGGGGGGGAGGGGACAGGGGGTCAGCCCAGGTGGGGAGAGGACATGGAGGTGTTGTGCCCAAGATTGCAAATACGAGAAACCACTGAGGAGCCGACACCAATGCAAATACACGATGGTTGATTTCCAAACTCGAGCTTGCGTCCAAGTACACCCAACACAGAGGAGCATGCACTTGGACCCCGAAGTGGGTTTTAGCTTAGTTTTAAGGGCTGGTCTCGGTGACCTCCAGAATGGCTGGAGCAATTCCTCAAGTTCTGTTTACATTTTGATATTGGGCCTTCAAGGGCATTGAGCTCTGTTCTCAGTCTAATACGGGGCTTTCTGGGACCTTAAGTTCTAAGCTGTTTTTTTCTTTTTTTCCTGTAACTGAAGTAATGTAAATTTTAGCTCTTATTCACAGGGCCTGGGATGGCAGTACTTGTGCTAACAGTGAACTTAAAGTGGAACCGCCTCAATTTTGTCAGCCTCCACACAGACAAGTTACTGATGTTTAAAACTCCAAATTTTAGGGGCTGCCCTGGTGGAGTCCTGCGCTCTTCGTGCCCGAGAGAGTGTCCTCCCACTCCTGGCCTTTGCTGGCCTGTCCCAGGAATGCGGCCCAGTGACTGCACAGGGGTTTGCAGCTTATGGCCACACAGGGCAGACAGCTGGCCCGAGTCCCACTGCTCTCAGCTGCGTTCCCGCTCCTGTGCCTGGGAACAGTTGGTGCCACCATCCTTGGGTCCCGTGGGATCCTGAGCCCACCCTGTTGCTCCAGGGACTGTACCTGACTTCTCCACCTGAACACCTTAAGGCTGGTGTGTCCCCCACTCTAGAAGACTTCTGAAAGTTCACATTTTGTGCTCTGCTGCATATAATACTGTGCGTAGAACCATCAGCTGGCTCCCTGCCCTTGTGGGATCAGGGGCTATGTCTCCCCAAGATAAACTGATTGATTTTTTTTAAGATTTTATTTTTCTGTAATCTCTACAGCCAACATTGGGCTTGAACATGCTACCCCAAGAACAAAGTCCCATGTTCATATGAAGCACACCGAGCCAGTTAGGCTCCCTTTGATTGATTGATACATGTTAATTGAAGCAGGGATGTTGCATGTGTCAGAGCAGAAACTGAGCCCACGCTTTGAGGTGTGGTGGAGTCATTTGGACCTTGATCAATGTTAAAGAAACCATAGCTTCCCTGGGAGCCCAGGGAGCAGGGACCACATACGTGAAAATTTGATAGTTTCCTTTTCTGCAGTAGTTATCTTACTGACTATTTATTTAAAGTGCTATTCAATGGTAAATGTCAATCTAGGATTGGGATACAGTGAGAACATTCTAGGATTCAGAGGTAACTAAAGCTCCCCGTCAAGGACTCAATGTTCCAGTTCGATGCAGAGATAGGCAAGGAAGCAAAGAGTTATGAAACATGGCACTGGGGTGCCTGGCTGGCATGGTTGGGGGATCTTGAACTCAGGGTTATGAGTTTGAACACCGTATTGGGTATAGACAGGACATAAAATTAAAATATTTAACAAATAATAAATGGATGAACAAATAAAGCATGACATCAAAGGTAAGTGTTTGCTTATGTCTCACCTGCGAACTATTCTTGATCGCCCCATTTACACTACTTGGCCCAGATGACGTCCTCCACAAAGGATAGTCCCGCCCGAGTGGAAGTGGACGTCTTTCATTGTAAGACCTGTGGTTCCCCTCATTCTGCAGAGAGAGAAGGGCCACGAAGGTACGAGTTCGGGGGATCAGCATACACCTAGAAAATGATCATTTCTGAACCCGGTAGCCAGAGCTCAGCCTCCTTTTAGGACCGGATATCATAAATAAGCTTCTTTGGTCATTGGTTTGGATGCAGGGTAGAGGCTAAACTAGAATTAGGAAGAACAAAAGAGGAGGAAATCCAGAAGCTGAAAGAGAGGAGGAAAGATTTCACCATCCGTAGCCTTCACAGGGACCTGGTGTCCTTTCCTAAGAGGGGCCCCCCCATTGAAGTATGCTTCCTGTCCCTCTGCTCTCCTTGTAGGAACCCAGCAGGCACATCTCCTTGCCTGCAGCACCTCTGCAGTAGTGATTTATAGCGTCTTCCATGTATCCTATTGGGGACCACAGCATCATGTATGTAAACATTCACATGCTGTTTGACAACATTGGGGGATTCCAACTTTTGTTGGTTTCGGTGTGAGTGTGTGTCTATCACATGCAGGTATCACGTGCAGCTATTGGATCCTCTGGCTGGGTCACGCAAACACTGAAATGGTTGGCACATCATTTCTGGTGCTGGCGCTGGGCAGCTAGCTGGACTCTCCTGGCCGACCCGGGGCTGGCTTCGTGCAGTGACTTTCCGCTGGACGGTCAGCTGAGCTGGAAGTTCTGGCTCGGCCACATTCCCATGTCTGGCAGTGGGTCCCGCTGAGCGCCAGCTGCTTCTCTTCTCCCCAGTGCCTCTCCAGCAGAGAGCCAGACCTCAGGGCTGCCCTGGGGGGATCTCCAGAGGTGCCGGGTGCCCATTACGGAGAGCCATGGGGCAGCCTGTGTGTGGGAGTAGGGGTGGTGATTAGGCTGGGGTTCCTCGATCCCCTGTGCTGCCTGGCCTTCATGCTGAGCCCCATGCTCACCCAGCCCCTATTCACTCGGGCAAGGAGGTTGCCCTCTACACGCTGGTGTGAGAGATCCAGCACCACAAGGTGTGCATACTGAGTCCACCTGGTGAGGGTGGCCCAGGTGCGTGAACTGCAAGTGTGGGACCCAGGAAATTTAACAAAAATCCCCTACCCCTGGACAAGCAGAGCAGGACAGATTCCATTTTGTGCTACACCCGCCACCTCCCCTATGACCCCCACATAACCTGCTTATGTCTTAAGACACTGCCCCAACCCAGTCAAGCTGCTGGGCACACCCTAATCGGAAATCGGCTCATAACAATGTAACCCTGCTCTGTGCCCACCAAAACTGTGGGCCGATTCTGACCAAAGTAATAGTCCAGGTCAACTGGATCCTATAGGGTAAGGTGTCATTCAATCGGCCACCTGCGTGTTGACCGACACGACTGTGCAACTTTCTGTGTATCCCATGCGCCACTGGCCCCTTTAAAGCTGCTATGCCTATTAGTCTCAGGGTCCAAATCCCTGCTCCGCTGTGTCAGGTGCACTTGGACTCAAGCTCCAGCTTGTAAAGAAATCCTCGGAGTTTGCATCGGTGACGGCTCATCGGTGGTTTCTTGGATTTGCAATCTTGGGCACAACACAAGGGCCTGCTGTCTTGACATCCCTTCCAGGGTCATGCTGACGGCCCCACAGGCCCTCTGTTCCCCAGGCACACAGGCACAGAGATGTGAGGAGGGGAGGAAGTACCTAGGAAACCAGCCAGCCCCGGCCCCCTTGACAGAGGGAGCAGAGACCTCCCAGGTCGCTTTACATAGACCCTGGTGATCTGAGGCTCCCTGGCCATCACTCTGTCCCAGACCCTCCTGGCCCATGGGGCACAGGCTGAGTCACAGTATAGTTTGTTGGGTCCTGACCATGGCATCTGGCCGCCCCTGGAAGGCACGTGGGGACATCAGCTGTGTGTGCCTTGCAGTGCCCATGCAGGAGCTGTTTGGGGACTGGGTGGTGCCCCTTCCTCCTCTCTGTGGGTCTATCCATGCCCCGTGCACAGAGTTCTGGGAGACACAGAAACGGGCTGGCTGTGCATTTTCGCACCACAACACATGTCAATAGACTTTCTACAGCAAACGGGCTCAGAGTCGAGGGTTCGCACCTTCCCCTGTGGAGGGAATGTCTGTCCTTTAGGGAAGGGCAAGAATCACATGGGTGGGGTGCGAGTGCTGGAGTCCCCCACCTGGGAGCATGTGTGGACCTCGGGTGGGGGCGTGTGTCCTGAGGTTTCAGCCTGAGAGACGGTTCTGAGGACAGCAGAGCTGACCTTGACCTGTAGCTCTGCTCTCCCCAACCTTGGGTTACCCGGGATCCCCAGGGCTGCCCTAGGTCAGCAACCTGGATCTGTGGGTAATCCCCAGGGCCCAGGATACCACATCCAGCTGTGAGAGGGCTCGCTCAGTGTGGGGCCAGAATCCAGCGCTGGACAGGCCCATGGGGGCCTGATCCCATTAGTCTTTTTCTTAGGCCTGGGGCGGGGGCTCAAATCACACCCACCCTCACAGAGCCCGGGGCCAGGCCAGGCCAGATCCCCCTGGGTTAGGGGCTGGTGTCCTGTGCAGGGTGTGCCACCCTCCAGGACGGACAGTGGGCAGAGGCAGGGCACAGTGCTTCCTCTGTACCACTCAACTGCACACACCCTGTTGGGGGCTCCCTGTCTTCCCTCCTCCCTGCAACCCCTGAGTACTCTATGGGACACCTGGGCTTCTGATGGGAGCAGGGTTTCCAGAGAACCCCGGGAGGCTGAGCATGTCCCACAGGGGTCACCTACACCGGGTCCTTGCTGGGGGCCGATGGTGTGTGGGTGGATGGTGTGGGGGCAGGGTTATGATAGTGGTGGAGTGTGGGGGATGGTGTAGGTGGGATCCCATTGAGGTAGAGGATGTAGGTGGATGGAGTGGCAGTGGGGAATGAGGGAGATGTCGTGGGAGGCCTGCGGACACAGGGCATCCCCTTCCTCTAAGATGCACAAGGAGACGTCTACACTTAAAGGAGACTCCAGTCTGGGGTTTGCTGCAACACATGCCCCTGGGGCCGGGTGTGGTCAGTGCATGGCCCTGGCTGGACTGGGGGCATTATACAGGGTTCATCATATTATGTGTGTTTTCAAATTGCAAATTGTCTCAAATTAAATGCATAGAACTTAGAAACATGTAAAGCAATGAGAGTGGGTGTCACACTGATCCCTCCAACCCACATGGGATCAAAGTGTGTCCTGCTCCTGCCGCGGCCATTCCGCCTGGCACCCAGGTCCGGTTCCTGCCCCCCATGTCCCCCACCCCATCCCCTGCTTCTCAGGGGGTCGTCCCTCTTCCCTTTGGGGTTCAGCTCCCATGGCAAGCCCTGGAGGCCCCATCCTAGTGGCATCCTCATGTCCGAGTCCCTGGGGATGGGGCACAGAGGTCATCCCCAACACCACCATGGAGCGGTTTGTTGTTGGCTGCTGTTCTGCCCCCCGACTCAGAAGTCCCGTTTTCCCTACCCGGAATGCCCCGGTCCTCCCCTGGGTCCTGATCCCCCCTGGCCCCTCAACCTCACCCTACCCCGTAGTAGTCCCAAAATATGATGTGACTGCTGAATGTCCTGTTGACGTCCAGGTCCACCTGTGTGATGTCCCTGGAGGAGACCAGGTCCTACTCTCTCATTTCCTGTGGGAAAACCAGGGAGGGGGAGCTGGCATCAGGGATACAGACCCGACCTTTCACCAGGTGCTGTCCTGGGCAGGGACCCCTGGGGCCACCATGGTAGTGTGTCCTGCCAAAACCTCCTTCCTTCCCCTGGGAGCCTGGGGATGGCGGGAGTGCCCACCGTGCCCGTGGGACCTGTGTGAGGGTCTGTGCCCCGCTGTTGTGGGCGGGGAGGTGACTGAGGGTCAGCCTGGGTGGGAGGGGACAGGAGGTCAGTCCAGGTAGGGAGGGGTCATGGGGGTGTTGTGCCCAAGATGGCGAATCCGAGAATCCACTAAAGAGCCGACACTGATGCAAACACAGGTGGGTTGTTTTACAAACTCGAGCATGGGTTCAAGTATACGCCACACAGTGGAACAGGGACTTGGACCCCGAGGAGTGTTTTAGCTTACTTTTAAGGGCTGGTCGGGGACCTCCAGAAGGGCTGGAGCAATTCCTCCAGTTCTGTTTACATTTTGATATGGGGCCTTCAGGGGCATTGAGCTCTCTTCTCATTCTAATTGGGTTTCCAGCCCTTGGCTTAGGCTCAGTTTTTATTCTATTGTGGGGCTTTCTAAGACATTAAGCTGTAAACTTTGTTTTTTTACAGTAACTGAAGTAATGCAAATTTCAGCTCTTCTTCACAGGGGCCTGGGATTGCTGGACGTGTGCTAATACTGAACGTAAAGTAGAATGGCCGTAATGTTCTCAGCCTCCACGCATCCCGTCCCGTCCTATCTAGCTCATGCCCCCCTCCCTGGAGCTCCTAAGAGAGAAATTGCAAATGACCTCAGCGTGGCTACCTGTGTTGTGGGACAGGCCCAGGGATTTGAGATTAGGAAGAACTGGGGCACGGGCATCCCAGCTGTGCAGCAGGATTCGATGCTGCAGACTCTTATTCCCTAAGGCTATCTTGACAACTGACTTTGTACATAGAAAAGTTCTCCTTTGTCTTTAAAAGTGCAAGAGCGAGTTAAAGCATTTTTTCTCTGCCCATCTGATTGCTCAGATTCCACTCTGAGACATATTTCCTGTTAATAAGGATAATTTACTATCCATAATACTATGGTTAAAATATTCTGACACAAGTAATTCAAAGGGATGAGGGTTTCTCATCTCTTTCTTCACAGCTCAGTCACTCATCAGGAAATGCATCTTTATTGATTTGGAAATGATTGAGAGACATTAGTACCAATGGTCCTATTATTACGTGAAGGATTCTTCCCTGAGATTCTTCCCGTTTCAACTGACACTGAAACACTATGAACTCTTTGGAAGTCAAATGTCAAGGAAATAAATGTTATACATTGCTAATTTTAAATGCACTTGCAATATGGTGTCTATTATAATAGAAGTATTTTTATCTGATTTTTGCTATTTATTATCCTTTCCTGCTTCAGATTGAGGAGGCATTATACGTGTTCATAAGTGTTTTTCTTTCCTTCTGATATAAAATTCTTACTTTGTTCCCATCGAAGGAACTTTTTAAGAATAAGGCAAAAGATAATTCAAGGATTCTTTTTTTTTTTTTAATTCAAGGTTTCTTAAAATGTCTTCACACTGGAGCCTGATTCATTTAAGTCAATTTTCAAATTAAATCTTATTTCTTAGAAAGAAAACAAAGATTTATAGGGAAATTGAGAAGATAGTACAGAGAATTCTCATGCACTTGCACTCAATTTCTCCAATTATTGATATCTTATATCAGTACGGTACAAATATTAGCTAATGAATCAATATTAAAATTTTCGCAATAACCAAAGACCATACTTTATTCAGATTTCCTTAGTTTTTGCTAAATCACTATCCCTCATACCACACTCCATTTGTCCTCATGTTTTCTTAGGGTCCTCTGGATTGTGACAGTCTTTCAGCCTTTCCTTGTTGTTGTTGAACTGGAACACTTTGAGAATTAGAGTATTTTGTAAAATTTCCCTCAGTTGGGATATGTCTGTTGTTTATTTCATGATTGAACTGTTTTTGTGGATTATATACAGAGATATACTGCCATTTTTATTATATCATGTAAAGGATAGATACTATCAACACGATTTATCAGTCTTGGTATTGATCTGATCATCTTGCTGAGGTAGTGTTTCTCAGGTTTCTCTGTATTAAAGTGATTCTTTATTATTATTATTATTATATTATCATTATTATTTTAAGTTTTTCATAATATATTTTGTAGAAGGAAGTTACTATGTGTATTCCACACATAAGATTGGGAAGCCACGCTCAGGAACTTGAGGGTGGAATGTCTGCAAAAAATTATTTGAAAATCTTCTACATGGGAGATTTCTTTTCCCTCTGGGTTTGTTTGTTTCTTTTTCAAAGATGCTATTTATTTATTTGAGAGAGAGAAGACTGATAAAGATGTGCTAGAGGGACAGAGGGCGAGGGAGAAGCAGGTTCCTTGCTGAACAGGGAGCCTTCCTTGGGACCTGGATCATGATCTGACCCTAAGGCAGAAGCTTAACTAACTGAGCCACTCAGGTGCCACTCTTTCTTTCTTTCTTTCTTTCTTTCTTTCTTTCTTTCTTTCTTTCTTTCTTTCTTTCTTTCTTTCTTTCTTTCTTCTTCTTTTCTTTCTTTCTTTCTTTCTATCTTTCTTTTTCTCTTTCTTTCTTTCTTTCTTTTTTACTTAATAATAAATTTACTTTTTATTGGTGTTCAATTTGCCTACATATAGAATAACAACCAGTGCTCATCGCGTCAAGTGCCCCCCTCAGTGCCCGTCACACATTCACCCCCATCCCCACCCTCCCCCCCTTACATCACCCCTAGTTCATTTCCCAGAGTTAGGAGTCGTTATGTTCTGTCTCCCTTTCTGATATTTCCCACACATTTCTTCTCTCTTCCCTTATATTCCCTTTCACTATTATCTATATTCCCCAAGTGAATGAGAACATACAATATTTCTCTTTTTCTGATTGACTTACTTCACTCAGCATGATACCTTCCAGGTCCATCCACGTTGAAGGAAATGGTGGTTATTTGTCGTTTCTAATGGCTGAGCAAGCCCACCTTTCCTCTGTCTTCATCTTGGGAGTCTCCCATGATATGAATGTTATTGTTTTAATAAGTGGCTGAGTTCCAAAGTCTGCCTTTGTGGTCCATAACCTTCCTTGTTTTTAAGGCTTCCACTTGGTACTGCATCTCAGTTATAGCATTTTGAACATTGGCCTGACTAGATTTTAATTCTTTCATTTCTACAGTAAGGGATTCTCTAGTTTTCTTCTGTGCTCTTTCTCCAGCCCAGATGCTATCTTTATAATCATTGTTTTAAACTGTAGTTAGACATCATATATTTGTATTGATGGACTTCCTGGCTGTGAGTACTACCTCATATTATTTTATGGAGGTGAATTTCTCCATCTCATTATTTTTTCCAGAAATGAAAGAAGAAAAAGAAAAACCAAGAAAAACAATAACAACTGCCGTCCCAAAAAAAACTACCAGATTATTTTTGCTTGGTTGTTAAAAGATTCTAAATCCCAAAATAAGAAACACAATTAATGTACCATGAAACCTAAAATGAGAAATATATAAGGTACATACATAAAAGTAAAAATAAGGCAATTTATAAAATAGAATCAAAGAAAATAAATGAAAATAAATCACAAAATACAAAGGAAGCTAGACCCTTCTTTCCAAGCAGAGCTGAAGCTCTGCAGCCTCTGTGGTCCGACAACTTGGTGGCAGCGAATGGTCTGTGGCGGGGTCTGGGGATTGGCCATGGCGCTGATTGTCAGGTGCACATCTGCCTGGGAGATACATCTGCGGGGTCAGAGGCGGGGTGGGCATCAGCACGTCTGGACTCCAGCGGGCAGCGCTGTGCTGCTCACTTGGACCCGGCCCAGATGGGCGGGATATGGGTGGGGTCTCTGGGTCCTCTGGCTCTGGGGCTGAGCATCCTGCCCCCCGTCTGCAGGGGCATCCACAGAAGAGCCCACAAGCCCCCGGGTCTCCGCCGCTTCTCTTAGAATCCTGCGTTCACTCTACCTGCGTCCGAGCTTCTTTTGGTTTTCTTTTTTTATCTCAGACTGTTGTGCCCAAGATTGCAAAACCGAGAAATCTCCGAGAAGCCGACACTGATGCAAACACACGAGGGTTTATTTACCACCTCGAGCTTCTGTCCAAGTATACCCGACAGAGCGGAGCAGGGACTTGGACCCTGAGGTGGCTTTTAGCTTAGTTTTAAGGGCTGGTCTCGGGGATCTCCAGAAGGGCTGGAGCAATTCCTCAAGTTCTGTTTACATTTTGATATGGGACCTTCAAGGGCATTGAGCTCTGTTCTCATTCTAATAGGGGCTTCCTGCCCTTGGCTTGGGATCAGTTTTGATTCAATAGTGAGTCTTTCTAGGACAGAAAGCTGTAAAAATCAAAGGATCCACACCTGTAACGGGGACGTCACACTGTCCCTATATGCTGAAGACGTGGAAGTAGAAACAGGCAACCCCAGAGCCTCCACCAAAACCTGTTAGAACTAAGGAGTGGGTTCAGTAAAGTCACGGGACACAAACTGAAACTACAGAGCAGAGTAGCCTTGCTGTGTCCCGACAATGAGCACTCAGGAAGGAAAGGAAGGATGTGAAGGCCTTCTCAGGAGCATCAAGGAGAATAAATAATGAGACTGAACCAAAGGAGCACAAGACTTGTGCACTGATCCATACCAGGCTCTGGGAGGCCATCCTGTGCTTGTGGGGTGGGAGCCTCATCTTGTGAAAATGTCCACAGTTCCTGAAGCCACCCTCAGTTTCAAAGTCATTCCTATCAAAATCATGGTGGCAGAACTTAGAAATAGGAAAAAAAAACATAACATCCATCCTCCTCAACAAATAACCCCGGACAGAAAATCAGTATTGGAGAAGCAGGACAGAGTGAGACGCAGCACTTTCCTATTTCCCCTGTTATGCCCCACCCCTCCAGCGACCCTCAGTTCATTTCCTATCGTTAAGAGTCTGTATTTCCTGCATCTGTTTTGATCTTATTTGTCTTTCCTTCCCTTCACAGTAGTTCATCTGCTTTGCTTCTTGAATTCCACCTATGATTGACACCACACGGTCATTCTCTTTCCCGAGTGACTTACTTCACTTAACATGATCCCTTTAGTTCTATCCACATCATTGCAAATGGCAAGATTTCCTTCTCTTTGATACCTGAGTACCATTCCTCTCTCTATGACCATCATCTATCTCCCATCCTCTTTATCCATCATCTGCCATAGGGCACTGAGGCTCCTCCCACAGTTTGGCTACTGTGGACCCAGCTGCTGTGGACATTGGGGTGCAGTTGTCCCACGTCTCACTGCATCTGTGTCTTTGGAGTAAGCTCCAGGCCGTTCACCTGCTGGTCCCAGGGCGGCTCTATTTGTAACTTCCTGAGGGGCCTCCACACTGTTTCCAGGGCGGCTCCACCAACCCGCGGTCCCGCCCACAGTGGAAGACGGTTGAGTGAGTTTTGCAGGACGTGGTAAAAGTCTGGTCCACATTTCATTTCGCGTCCTGTGGGCTCCAATTCCTTGTTCTTAAGTATTTCTGGGAAGCCGGGTGTTGGGCTCCTCTTCAGTGAGATGTTTCTGAAGGTAACAGGCCCCAGCTGAAGCCTGAAAGTGTCCCGCAGGGGGCGCCCGAGGCCAGACCCCTCCCATGGGGAGGCATGTGCAGTAGGCCTCCTCTGCCTGCACTATCAGGAGCCAGCCTGTGCTGAGGAGACCTGAGGGGGATGTGGGGAGGTGTCTATGCTGATGAGCTGCAGCCGCCAGAGGACCCGCGGGAAGTCTTCAGGGGGAAATTGGGTCGCGTTCATGTTGACAGGAGCCCCGGTCTCCTCAGGACCCGCGGTGAGGCTTTAGGAAGATGTGGGCCCGCATCCACCCTGACAGAAGCCCCTGGGCCCCCTCAGGACCTGCGGGGAGTCTTCAGGAAGATGTGGGCCTACATCCACACTGACAGGAGCCCTGAGACACCTCAGGACCCACGGGGAGGTTTCAGGAAATTGTGGGCCCGCATCACCCTGACAGGCGCCCCTGAGCAGCCTCAGGACCAGCAGAGAGGCATAGGAAGATATGGGCCTACATCCACGCTGACAGGAGCCCTGAGCCGCCTCAGGACCTGCGGGGAGGCTTCAGAAAGTTGTGGTGCGATGTCCACTCTGGCAGGAGCTCCCAGGCCCCTCAGGACATAAGTTGAGGCTTCTGGAAGCTGGGGGCCACAATCATGGTTACAGGAGCCCCGGCCTCCTCAGAACCCTCTGTGATGCTTTGGGAGGACTTGGGGCCACATGGACAGAACAGGACCCTGACTTCCTCAGGACGCCCGGTGTAGACTTGGGGAAATATGGGGATGCGTCCATGCGGACAGAAGACCCCAGCCTTGTCAGGGCCTGTGGTGAGGCCTGAGAAAAATGTGGGTGCCGCATCCACACTGACAGGATTCTCCAGCCCCCTCAAAACCCACTGTGAAGGTTTGGGAAGATTATGGGCCACATCCATGCTGACAGGAGCCCCGAGCCTCTTCAGGTCTTATGGTGAGGCTTGAGGAAAATGTGGGGCCACGTCAACCCTGACAGGAACCCCGTCCTCCTCAGGACCAGCACTTTGGCTTCAGGACATATGGGGCTGCGTCTATGCTGACAGGAGCCCACAGCCCCCTCAGGACCCGTGGTGAGTTTTCTGTGGGATGTGGGACCATATCCATGCTGACAGGAGCCCCTGGCTTCCTGAGGAACTGCCGTGAGGCTTCCAGAGGATGTGAGACATAGTCCACAGTGACAGGAGACCCGGCTTCCTCAGGACCCGACTATGACTCAGGAACACGTTGGGCCATGTCCACACTCAAAGGAGCCCAGCTCGCTTGGACCCCCTGGAGGACTCTGGAGGAGCCATTGGGGGCCACGCCTACATCAGAAGGGACTCCTCAGAACCACAGGGTAAGTGAAAGGGCAGAATGAATGGTAGGGTTAGGGGAGGGGAGGCAGTTGGTGGTTAGCCTTAGGTTATATGTTAGGTGTTAGTGATTATGCTTATGGTTATGGATTAGAAGTTAGGTGAGGTATAAGGGTAATGGTCAGTAGTTAAGAGTTAGGATGGGGGTTAGGGTAAGGGACAGGATTTAGTGTTAGGGTTAGGGTTTAGGCTCTAGGGATTAGGGCAGGAGGTTAGGAGTTGGGGATAGGGTTATGGTTAGAGTTAGGGTTGGGCTTAGGTTTTCAGTTAGGGTTAGGGGTTAGGGTGTAAGTTAGGGTTAGGGTTTAAGGTGAGGGGCTAGGGTTATAGTTAGGGCTAGGTTTAGAATTAGGGCGAGGGTTAGGGTTAGGATAGGGTTTAGGACAAGGGTTGGGGTTATTGTTTGGTTAGGGGTTAGGGTTAGGGTTAGGGACAGGTCAGGGTCAGGGTACGGATTTGGAAGAAAGTAAGAGATACGTTAAGGGAGTGGGTTAGGGGTTAGTTTTAGGGTATGGGTTAGGGTACAGTTTGGGGTATGAGATAGGATTAGTATTAGAAGGTAAGGGTTAGGGTACAGGTTAAGTTCAGGAATAGGGTTTGAGTACATTAAGTTCAATTTAGGTTTAGAGGTTAGGGTTAGGGTTAGAGTTAGATTTAAGGTTGCGGTCAGGGTTAAGGGTTTAGAATAGGTTTAGGAGTTAGGTTGAGGTTTGGCAGGAAGGTTCAGTGAATGTGTTTCGGTCTTGGGGTTTGTGTTTGTTTTCGATTAGTGATAGGTCTTGTTTAAGGGTTAGGTCAACATTAGGCTTAAGTGTAGGGTTAGGGTTATATCTGTGTATGGTTAGAGTTTGGGTCCTGGCATGTGCCTGCAGTGGGACTCCTAGTATCTTGGGCAGTTTAGTTTTATGCACTCTATTTAGGTTTTGGGTTCAAAGATAGCCTGACTCCACCAAGTCAGTGGCCTCCCAAGAAAATCAAAATCCAGGCTTCTGCTGGGGTCAGAATAGACATGGCAGGCTTCTCCCGAGCTGAGCTAAGGAGGGGATTTGTGACTCTAAAGACTCTTTATTTGGATTTTCAGTTGCCTTTCTGATTTTATTTCTTGTGCGGACATGTTTCATCAATACTACCAATTATTATTTTAAAGTTTTACTTGAATTCCTGTTTGTAAACACAGTATGATATAGTTTCAGGTTTACCACAAGGTGATTCAACCCTTGGATACAACGCCTGGTACTGGTCACAGGTGCTCTCCACTATCCCCATCGCCTGGTTCCCCATCCCCCCCACCTTCCTCTGGTATTTATTAGTTTATTCTCTGTGGTTAATAGTGTGTTTTTTTATTTGCTTCTCTCATCCCCCCCTCCGCCCCTTTGCCAGTTAGTTTGGTTTCTTAAAATTCACATGTGAATACAATTGTATGGTATTTGGTATATGTCTTCCTCTCACTGAGTTCATTTAGCATAAGTCCTTTCCACTTCTCCCACGTCATTGTAAATGGCTTCATTTCATCCCTTCTGATGAATGAGTGATGCCGCAGTGTGTATATTAACTGCATCGTCTCGGCCCATTCATCTGTCGATGGACATCTGGGCTGTATCCACAGTTTAGCTCTTGTTGATAATGCTGCTACAAACACTGGGCTGCATGTTCCTCTTTGAATCTACTAAACAACTTCTGTATCCTTGGGGTAAATACCTAGCTGTGCAATTTGGAATCGTAGTGTAGCTCTATTTTTAACTTTTTTAAAAAATTGTTTTTATGATAGTCACAGAGAGAGAGGCAGAGACCCAGGCAGAGGGAGAAGCAGGCTCCGTGCACTGTGAGTCCGACGTGGAATTCGATCCCAGTTCTCCAGGATCGCGACATGGGCCAAAGGCAGGTGCCAAACCACTGAGTCACCCAGGGATCCCCTATTTTCAACTTCTCAAGGACCCTTCACAGTGTTTTCCACAGTGGCTGCACCTGTTCGCCTGCCCACCAGGGGTGTAAGAGGCCTCGCTCTTCTCCATAGCCTCAACGACACCTGTTGTTTCATCTGTTCTTAACTTTAGCCATTATGATGGCTGTCAGGTGACATCTCATTGTGGTTTTGGTTTGCATTTCCCTGTTGATGGGTGACGCTGAGTGTTTTTCCGTGTGTCTCATGGCCATCTGGATGTCTTGTCAGAGACAAAGTCCATTCGTGTCTTCTGCCCATTGGCAGTTGGATAAGTTGTGTTTAGGAGGCTGAGATTTATATTTCCTTTATGTATTTTGATACTAAATCTTTATTGGATGTGTTGTTTACAAATATCCCCTCTCATTTTGTATGTTGCCTTTTAGGTTTGGTTGTTTCCTTCACTTTGTGGAAGCTTTTCAATTTGATGAAGTCCCAATAGTATTTTTGCTTTTGTTTCCCTCACCTTAGAGGCATATCTAGAAAGAAGATCCAATGGCAAATGTCAAAGACGTTTGCTATCTTTTCTTCTTTGTATGGTTTCAGGTCTCACATTTAGGTCTTTTATCCATTTTGAATTTATTTTTTATATATATGGTGTAAGAAAGTGGTCCAGTTTCATTCTTCTGCATGTGGCTGCCTGGTTTTCCCAACACCATTTGTTCTTATCCTGGGGTCAGGGTTAGGGTTTGTTGAAGAGACTGTCTTTGTGCTTTGGATATTCCTTCCTGCCTTGTTGTTGATTATTGGATCATAGAGTTACAGGTTTGTATCTTGTTTCGGCTTTCCATTCTGTTCTATTGATCTAAGCGTCTCCTGTTGGGAGATCCTTGATTAGTGATTCAATTTCTTAGCTGGTTATCTGTCTGTTCAAGTCTTATTTCTTCCTTTTTCATTTTTACTATGTTATATATTTCTAGGAATTGATCTATTTCTTCCAGGTTCTAGGTTGCTGGCATATATTTTTTCATAATGTTCTCTTATAATCGTTTGTATTTCTCTAGTGTTGGTTGTTATATCTCTTTTCTCATTTGTGATTTTATTTCGGTCCTTTCACATCATTTCATCTTTTTTCATTTTTTAAAGATTTATTTATGGATTCATGAGAGACACAGAGAGGCAGAGGCATAGACACAGGGAAATTGAGGTTCCATGCGGGGAGCCTGATGTGGGACTTCATTCCCCAGGACCCCGGGATCATGACCTGAGCCAAAGTACATGCTCAACCACTGAGGCACACAGGTGCCCTGCTGATTCAATTCCTTTGCTAGTTATGGGTCTGTTCACATTTTCTATTTCTTCCTATTTCATTTTTGCTCGTTTGCACATTTCTGGGGATTTGTCCATTTCTTCCAGGTCTCCCAGTATGTTAGCGTATAATCTTTCATAGTATTCCCTTATAATTGTCTATTTTTTCTGGTGTTGATTGTGATCTCTCTTCTCTCATTTGTGATTTTATTTATCTAGGTCTTTTCTGTTTTCTTGTTGATAAGGCTGGCTAGGGCTTGATCCATTTTCTTGATTATTTTGAAGAACCATCTCTTTGTTTCTTTATTCCATTCTACTGCATTGTTGTTTCTGTATTGTTTATTGATCCTCTCATCTTTATTTTCCCCCTCTTCTATAGGCATTAGGCTTTGTTTGCTATTACTTTTTCAACTCCTTAAGGTGTAGGGTTAGGCTGTGTATTGGAGACTTCTTCTTTATTGACGTAGGCCTGTATTGCTATGTACGTCTCTCTCAGGACTGCCTTTGCTACATCCCAGAGGTTTGGAGAAACATGTTTTCATTTTCATTTGTTTTCAATTTCCTCTTTAATTTCCTGGTTGCTCCATTCATTCTCTAGTAGGATGTTCATAATCTCCACGTATTTTTGGTCTGTCCAAATTTTTTCTTACTGTCGACTTCGAGTTTCATAACATCGTGGTCCAAAAATGTACAGGGTGTGATATCAACTTTCTTGTACCTGTTGTACCTGTTGAAGCCTGATTTGTGGCCCATGATATGATCTGTTCTGGAGAATGTCCCATGTGCACTTTAAAGGAATGTGTATTCTGCTTTAGGTTAAAATGTTCAGACTATATCTGTTGAGTCCCTGTGGTCCAGTGTGTCAAGGCTATTGTTCCCCTGTTGATTTTCTGTATAGACGATAAGTCCATTGCCATAAGTAGGTGTTAAAATCCCCTGTCATTGTATTATTATCAGTGACATTCTATACATTTGTTGTTAATTGGTTTCTATATTTAGGTACTCCCATGTTGGCAACATAAATATTTAGTTGTTTGAACTTTTTTTAAAAAATAAATTTATTATTTATGGTGTTCAATTTACCAACATACAGAATAACACCCAGTGCTCATCCCTGCAAGGACCTCCCTCAGTGCCCTTCAAACATTCAACCGTAACCCCATCCCTCCTCCCCTTAAATCATCCCTAGTTCCTTTCTCAGAGTTAGGAGTATTTATGTTCTGTCTCCCTTTCTGATATTTCCCACACATTTCTTCTCCATTCCCTTATATTCCCTTTCACTATTATTTATATTAACCAATTGAATGAGAACATATGTTTGTCCTTCTCCAATTGACTTACTTCACTCAGCATAATACCCTCCAGTTCCATCCATGTTGAAGCAAATTGTGGGTATTTGTCATTTCTACTGGCTGAGTAATATTCCATTGTATACATAAACCACATCTTCTTTATCCATTCATCTTTCGATGGAAACCATGGCTCCATCCACATTTTCGCTATTGTGGACATTCCTGCTAAAAACTTCGGGGTGCAGGTGTCCCGGTGTTTCATTGCATCTGAATACTTTGGGTAAATCCCCAACACTGCAATTGCTGGGTCTTAGGGCAGGTCTATTTTTAACTCTTTGAGGAACCTCCACACAGTTTTCCAGATTGGCTGCACCAGTTCACATTCCCAGAAACAGTGTAAGAGTGTTCCCTTTTCTCAGCATCCTCTCCAACATTTATGGTTTCCTGCCTTGTTCATTTTCCCCATGCTCACTGGTGTGAGGTGGTGTCTCATTGTAGATTTGATTTGTATTTCCCTGAGACAAGTAATGCAGAGCATTTTCTCATGTGCATGTTGGCCATTTCGATGTCTTCCTCTGTGAGATTTCTGTTCATGTCTTTTGCCCATTTCATTATTGGATTGTTTGTTCCTTTCGTGTTGAGTTTAAGAAGTTTTTTATAGATCTTGGAAACTAGCCCTTTATTTGATATGTCTTTTGCAAATATCTTCTCCCATTCTGTAGGTTGTCTTTTAGTTTTGTTGACTGTATCCTTTGCTGTGCAAAAGCTTCTTATCTTGATGAAGTCCCAATAGTTGATTTTTGCTTTTTTTCTTTTGCCTTCGTGAATGTACCTTGCAAGAATTTACTGTGGCCGAGTTCATAAAGGGTGTTGCCTGTGTTCTCCTCTTGGATTTTGATGGATTCTTGTCTCACATTTAGATCTTTCATCCATTTTGAGTTTATCTTTGTGTATGGTGAAAAACAGTGCTCTAGTTTCATTCTTCTACATGGATGTCCAATTTTCCCACCACCATCTATTGAAGAGACTGTCTTTCTTCCAATGAAGAGTGTTTCCTCCTTTATCGAATATTAGTTGACCATAAAGTTCAAGGTCCACTTCTGGGTTCTCTATTCTGTTCCATTGATCTATGTGTCTGTTTTTGTGCCGGTTCCACACAGTATTGATGACCACAACTTTTAATGCAACCTGAAATCTGCCATTCTGATGCCCCCAGATATGTTTTTCTTTTTTAAAATTCCCCTGGCTATTCAGAGTCTTTCCTGATTCCACACAAATCTTAAAATAGTTTGTTCTAACTCTCCGAAGAAAGTCCATAGTATTTTGATAGGGATTGCATTAAACGTGTACATTGCCCTGGGTAACATTGACATTTTCACAATATTAATTCTGTCAGTCAATGAGCATGGAATATTTTTCCATCTCTTTGTGTCTTCCTCAATTTCTTTCAGTAGCATTCTATAGTGTTTATGGTTGAGATCCTTTACCTCTTTGGTTAGGTTTATTCCTAGGTATCTTATGCTTTTGGGTGCAATTGTAAATGAGATTGACTCCTCAATTTCTATTTCTTCAGTCTCTTTGTTAATGTATAGAAATGCCATTGATTTCTGGGCATTGATTTTGTATCCTGCCACGCTACCAAATTGTTGTATGAGTTCTAGCTATCTTGGGGTGGAGGCTTTTGGGTTTTCTAGGTAGAGTATCATGTCATCGGTGAAGAGCTTGAGTTTGACTTCTTCTTGGCCAATATGAATGCCTTTAATGTCTTTTTGTTGTCTGATTGCTGAGGCTAGGATTTCCAGTACTATGTTGAATAGCAGTGGTGAGAGTGGACATCCCTGTCTTGTTCCTGATCTTAGGGGAAAGGCTCCCAACGCTTCCCCATTGAGAATGACATTTGTTGTGGGCTTTTCCTGGATGGCTTTTAAGATGTCGAGGAATGTTCCCTCTATCCCTACGCTCTGAAGTGTTTTGATCAGCAATGGATGCTCTATCTTGTCAAATGCTTTCTCTGCATCTAATGAGAGGATCATATGCTTCTTGGTTTTTCTCTTGCTGATATGATGAATCACATTGATTATTTTCGAGTGTTGAACCAGCCTTGTGTCACGGGGATAAATCCTACTTGGTCATGGTGAATAATTATCTTAATGTACTGTTGGATCCTTTTGGCTAGTATCTTGTTGAGAATTTTTGCATCCCTGTTCATCAGGGATATTGGTCTGTAATTCTCCTTTTTGGTGGGGTCTTTGTCTGGTTTTGGAATTAAGGTGATGCTGGCCTCATGGAACGAATTTGGAAGTACTCCATCTCTTTCTATCTTTCCAAACAGCTTTAGTAGAATAGGTATGTTTTCTTCTTTAAACGTTTGATAGAAATTCCCTGGGAAGCCATCTGGCCTTGGACTTTTGTGTCTTGGGAGGTTTTTGATCACTGCTTCAATTTCCTCTCTGGTTATTGGCCTCTCCAGGTTTTCTATTTCTTCCTGTTCCAGTTTTTGTAGTTTCTGGCTTTCCAGGAATGCGTCCATATCTCTAGATTGCCTAATTTGTTGACATATAGCTGTTCATAATATGTTTTTAAAATCGTTTGTATTTCCTTGTTGTTGGTAGTGATCTCTCCTTTCTCTTTCATGATTTTATTAATTTGAATTTTCTCTCTCTTCTTTTTAATAAGGCTTACTAATGGCGTATGTATGTTATTAATTCTTTCAAAAAACCAACTCCTGTTTTTTTGTTGTTGTTCTGTTCCACAGGTCTTATGGTCTCGATTTCATTGAGTTCTGCTAAAATCTTAAATAACTATCTTCCTCTCTTGGGTGTAGGATCTATCTGCTCTTTTTTCCCTAGCTCCTCTATGTGTAAGGTTAGCTTGTATTTGAGTTCTTTACAGTTTTTGAATGGAGGCTTCTATTGCGATGTATTCCCCCCTTAGGACTGCTTGTGCTGCATCCCAAAGATTTTGAACAGTTGTATCTTCATTCTCATTAGTTTCTATGAATCTTTTTTTTAATAAGTTAATTTTTTATTTGTGTTCAATTTACCAATATACAGAATAACACCCAGTGCTCATCCCGTCAACTGCCCCCCCCAGTGCTCGTCACACAGTCACCCTCAACCCCTGCCCACCTCCCCTTCCACCACCCCTAGTTCGATCCCCAGAGTTAGGAGTCTTTATTTTCTGTCTCCTATTCTGATATTTCCCTCACATTTCATCTCCATTCCCTTATATTCCCTTTCACTATTATTTATATTCTCCAAATGAATGAGAACATACACTGTTTGTCCTTCTCCGATTGACTTACTTTACTCAGCATAATACCCTCCAGTTTCATCCATGTTGAAGCAAATGGTGAGTATTTGTCGTTTCTAATGCCTAAATAATATTCCATTTTATACATAAACCTCATCTTCTTTACACATTCATCTTTCAGTGGACACCAAAGCTCCTTCCACAGTTTGACTATTGTGGACATTCTGCTATAAACATCGGGGTGCAGGAGTCCCGGCGTTTCCCTGCATCTGAGTCTTTGGGGTAAATCCCCAAAGGTGCAATTGCTGGGTCGTCGGGCAAGTCAATTTTTCGTCTCTTTGAGGAACCTCCACTCAGTTTTCCAGAGTGGCTGCACCAGATCACATTCCCACCAACAGTGTAAGAGTCTTCCCTTTTCTCCGTATCCTCTCCAACATTTGTGGTTTCCTGCCTTGTTAATTTCCCCCATGCTAACTGGTGTGAGGTGGTATCTCATTGTGGTTTTGATTTGTATTTCCCTGTATGCAAGTGATGCAGAGCATGTTTTCATGTGCTTGTTGGCCATGTCTTTGTGTTCCTCTGTGAGATTTCTCTTCATGTCTTTTGTCTATTTCATGATTGGATTGTTTGTTTCCTTGGGTTTGAGTTTAAAACGTTCTTTATAGATCTTGGAAACTAGCCCTTTATCTGATACGTCTTTTGCATATATATTCTCCCATTCTTTAGGTTGTGTTTTAGTTCTGTTGACTGTATCCTTTGCTGTGCAAAAACATCTTATCTGGATGAAGTCCCAATAGATAATTTTTGCTTTTGTTTCTTTTGTCTTCATGGATTTATCTTGTAAGAATTTACTGTGGCCGATTTCGAAAAGGGTGTTGCCTGTGCACTCCTCTAGGATTTTGATGGACTCTTGTCTCACATTGAGATCGTTCATCCATTTTCAGTTTATCTTTGTGTATGGTGAAAGAGAGTGGTCTAGTTTCATTCTTCTGACTGTGGATGTCCTTTTTCCCTGCACCATATATTGTAGAGACTGTCTTTCTTCCAATGGATAGTCTTTCCTACTTTATCGAATATCAGTTGACCATGAAGGTCAGGGTCCACTACTGGGTTCTCTATTCTGTTCCATTGATCTATGAGTCTGTTTTTGTGACAGTACCACACTGTCTTGGTGACCAGAGCTTTGTGGTACACCCTGAAATCTGGCATTGTGATGCCCCCAGATATGGTTTTCTTTTTTAAAATTCCCCTGGCTATTCGGGGTCTTTCCTGATTCCACACAAATATTAAAATAGTTTGTTCTAACTCTCTGAAGAAAGTCCATGGTAATTTAATTGGGATTGCATTAAACGTGTACATTGCCCTGGGTAACATTGACTTTTTCACAATATTAATTCTGCCAATCCATGAGCATGGAATATTTTTCCATCTCTTTGTGTCTTCCTTAATTTCTTTCAGTAGCGTTCTATAGTGTTTATGGTTGAGATCCTTTACCTCCTTGGTTAGGTTTATTCCTAGGTATCTTATGTTTTTGGGTGCAATTGTAGATGAGATTGCCTCCTCAATTTCTCTTTCTTCAGCCTCATTGTTAGTGTATAGAAATGCCATTGATTTCTGGGCATTGATTTTGTATCCTGCCACGCTACCAAATTGTTGTATGAGTTGTAGCAATCTTTTCGGGGATGGTTTTGGGTTTTCTAGGTAGACTATCATGTCATTGGTGAAGAGGGAGAGTTTGACTTTTTCTTTGCCAATTTGAATGCCTTTATTTCTTTTTGTTGTCTGATTGCGGAGGCTAGGACTTCCATTACTATGTTCAATAGCAGTGGTGAGAGTGGACATCCCTGTCTTGTTCCTGATTTTAGGGGAAATACTCCCAGTGCTTCCATACTGAGAATGATATTTGCTTTGGGCTTTTCCTGGATGGCTTTTAAGATGTCGAGGAATGTTCCCTCTATCCCTATGTTCTGAAGGGTTTTGATCAGGAATGGAGGCTCTATTTTGTCAAATGTTTTCTCTGCGTCTAATGAGAGGATCATATGGTTCTTGGTTTTTCTCTTGCTGATATGATGAATCACATTGATTGTTTTATGAGTGTTGAACCAGCCTTGTGTCCCGGGGATAAATCCTACTTGGTCATGGTGAATAATATTCTTAATGTATTGTTGGATCCTATTGGCTAGTATCTTGTTGAGAATTTTTGCATCCATGTTCATCAGGGATATTGGTCTGTAATTCTCCTTTTTGGTGGGGTCCTTGTCTGGATTTGGAATTAAGGTGATGCAGGCCTCATAGAACGAATTTGGAAGTACTCCGTCTCTTTCTATCTCTCCAAACAGCTTTAGTAGGATAGGTATGGTTTCTTCTTTAAAGTTTTTTAGAATTCCCCTGGGAAGCCATCTGGCCCTGGTATTTGTGTCTTGGGAATTTTTGGATGAGTGCTCAATTTCCTCCCTGGTTATTGGTCTGTTCAGGTTTTCTATTTCTTCCTGTTCCAGTTTTGGTAGTTTCTGGCCTTCCAGGTAAATGTCCATTTATTCTAGATTGCCTAATTTTTTGGCGTATAACTGTTCATAATATGTTTTTAAAATCGTTTGTATTTCCTTGGTGTTGGTAGTGATCTCTCCTTTGTCATTCATGATTTAATTAATTTGAGTCTTCTCTCTCTTCTTTTTAATAAGGCTGGCTAATGCTTTAGGTATCTTATTAATTCTTTCAAAGAACCAATTCCCGGTTCTGTTGATCTGTTCCACATTTCTTCAGGTCTCGATTTCCTTGAGTTCTGCTCGAATTTTAATTAACTCTCTTCTTCTTTTGGGTGTAGGATCTATCTGCTGTGTTTTCTCTAGCTCCTTTATGAGTAAGGTTAGCTTTTGTATTTGAGTTCTTTTTTTTTTTTTTTGTATTTGAGTTCTTTCCAGTTTTTGAATGGATGCTTGTATTGCGATGTATTTCCCTCTTAAGACTGCTTTTGCTGCATTCCAACGATTTTGAATGGTTGTCTCTTCATGCTCATTAGTTTCCATGAATGTTTTTAATGCTTCTTTAATTTCCTATGACCCTTTCATCTTTAGCAGGATGGTCCTTCACCTCCAAGTGTTTGAGGTCCTTCCAAACTTCTTGTTATGATTTAGTTCTAATTTCAAGGAATTATGGTCTGAGAATATGCAGGGGACAATCCCAATCTTTTGGTATTGGTTCAGACTCGATTTGTGACCCAGTATGTGGTCTATTCTGGAGAAAGTTCCATGTGCACTTGAAATTGAAAAGAATGTGTATTCAGTTGCATTTGGATGTAAAGTTTTGTAGATTTTTGTGAAATCCATCGGGTCCAGTGTATCATTTAAAGCTCTCATTTCTATGGGGATGTTGTGCTTAGAAGACCTATTGAGTATAGAAAAGGCTAGACTTAAGTAACCAAGTATAAGTGTATTATTATCTAAGTATTTCTTTACTTTGCTTATTAATTGATTTAAATGTTTGGGAGCTCCCACATTCGGGGCATATATGTAGAGGATTGTTATGTCCTCTTGTTGGATAGATCCTTTAAGTATGATGTAGTGTCCCTCTTCATCTCTCACTGCAGTCTTCAGGGTAAATTTTAGTTTATCTGATATAAGGATGGCTACCCCTGCTTTCTTTTGAGGACCATTTGAATGGTAAATGGTTCTCCAACCTTTTATTTTCAGGCTGTAGGTGTCCTTCTGTCTAAAATGAGTCTCTTGTAGACAGCAAATAGATGGGTCCTGAATTTTTATCTAGTCTGAAACCCTACGCCTTTTGATGGGGCCATTAAGCCTGTTCACATTCAGAGTTACTAATCGACAGATATGAGTTTAGTGTCATCATGATATCTATTCAGTCCTTGTTTTGTGGATTGTTCCACTGAACTTCTTCTTAAAGGGGAATTTTAAGAGTCCCCCTTAAAATTTCTTGCAGAGCTGCTTTGGAGGTCACATATTCTTTCAGTTCCTGCCTGTCTTGGAAGCTCTTTATCTCTCCTTCCATTTTGAATGAGAGCCTTGCTGGATAAAGTATTCTTGGTTGCATGTTCTTCTCATTGAGGACCCTGAATATATCCTGCCAGCCCTTTCTGAACTGCCAGTTCTCTGTGGAGTGGTCTGCTGTTACCCTAATGCTCCTCCCCATAAAGGTCAGGGATTTCTTGTCTCTTGCTGCTTTAAGGATCTTCTCTTTATCTTTGGAATTTGCAAGCTTTACTATTAAATGTCGAGGTGTTGATGGGTTTTATTGATTTTAGGGGGGGAGGTTCTCTCTATTTCCTAGATCTGAATGCCTGTTTCCCTTCCCAGATTAGGAATGTTTTCAGCTAGGATTTGTTCAAATACATATTCTGGGTCTCTGTCCCTTTCGGCGCCCTCAGAAACCCCAATTACACATAGGTTTTTCTTCCTCAGGGTGTCGTTTATTTCCCTTAATCTGTCTTCCTGGTCTTTTAATTGTCTGACTCTTTTTTCCTCAGTTTCCCTCTTTGCCATCAACTTGTCTTCTATGTCACTCACTCGTTCTTCCACCTCGTTAACCCTCGTCGTTAGGACTTCTAGTTTGGATTGCATCTCATTCAATTGATTTTTAATTTCTGCCTGATTGGATCTAAATTCTGCAGTCATGAAGTCTCTTGAGTCCTTTAGGCTTTTTTCTAGAGCCACCAGTAGCTGTATAAGTGCTTCTGAATTGGCTTTCTGACATTGAATTGTAATCCGTATTTTGTAACTCTTAGGAGAGAGGACTGTTTCTTTCTTTTGAGGTGAGGTTTTCCTTCTAGTCATTTTGCTGAGTGCAGAGTGGCCAAAAACAAGTTGTATTGGGAAAAGGAGAAAAAGAGAGAGAAAGAAGGAAAGAAAAGAGAAAAAGTGAAAAGGAAGAAAAAAAAAGAAAAAAGAGAAGAAAAAGAGAAAGAGAAAGAAAAAGAAAGAAAGGAATAAAGGGTGGGGGATGCAAACAAATCAAAAATTATTAAAAGAAAAGAAAGAAAAGAAAAGAAAAGAAAAGAAAAGAAAAGAAAAGAAAAGAAAAGAAAAGAAAAGAAAAGAAAAGAAAAGAAAAGAAAAGAAAAACCACGGGGAGTATCTTCTGATTCTGTATACTTAAGTCCCTTGACTTCCCCTGGAACCTGTCCGTCTAGCTGGTCTTCTGGAAGAGGGGCCTGTTGTGCTGATTTTCAGGTGTTAGCTCTTGGGGGAGCTGCTCTGCCCTCTGCCTGGTGCAGGGCTCATTTATCCCGTGAGGCCCCAAGAGGAACCATCCCAGTGACGTCGGCAGCTCTCAGCCCTGGATTCAGCTCCCACAGTAACTATGGAGCTCTCCCTCTGCAGGGCCTGGAGGTGCCAAGGCGGGGACGCTGATCTGCTCAGCTCTGGGCCGAAGCATCCTAGCTGTCGTGGGCCTTCCCGGGGTCTGCCTGTCCCAGGGTGAGGCCGGATTCTGGGCTGTGTCCTGGCGCCCTGTGCTCCAGTGCCTGCGCTTTTGATTCCCCCTCCAGGCCAAAGAGCCGCCTCCGCAGCACCACCACCCAAGCCCCACTGAGCTCGTCCCAGAGCCCCGCAACCCTCTCTGCAGGGATCCTCTTCCTCTGCCGAGGCCCCTCCGAGCTGCTCCTGGCCTCGCAGACCCTCCATGTGGAGCTGCCACCCGAGCCCCTCCGAGCTGCTCCGGGTCCAGCCGTGGTCCCTGCAGTCTTTTAGGGAGCTCAGCCACAGGGTATGGTGTAGTCTCCTGGGTGCGCAGGTGTCTGTTAGTGTTCCAGGGAGCCCGAGGGCATCCCCACCATCCTGGCGTCCTGCTCCAACTCCCTTCAGGAGCCTTTCCACCCGGGAAGATTGGTGAAGCTCCTGCTTCTCCGGGACAGAGCTTTCCTGTCCTGGGGGCATTCGCCCTGGCCTTAGCCCAGCACCTCATGGGGCCCCCTCCCCTTGGATGCCATTTGTTTCTTTTTTTTCCCCCCTCTTCCTACCTTGATAGAAGTGCGAACTCTTATCACTGTTGCATTCCAGCTGGTCTCTCTTTAAATCTCAGGCCGAATTCATAGATTTTCAGGATGATGAAGATTATCTAGGTAATTTGGTGGGGACAGGTGATTTGGGGACCCTACTCTTCCGCCATCTTGCCCCTCCCTCCACTTTCCTATTTCAAACAATGTCACAGAGACACAGGATAAAGCAGTGTGGTCTCGGGCCCCAGCTGGCTCCGTTGGTTAAGCATCCGACTCCTGACTTCACCCTTGGTCTTGATCTCGGGGTCATGAATTCCAGCCCTGTGCTGAACTGTGGACGAGGCATGGAGCCTACTTAAACAAACCAAACCCACAGGGGTGTGGTTCTGGCATAAGCTGAAGGAGCAGAATAGAGAGCCTGGAAGAAAATGCACTCCGATACTGTCAACTGATTTTTTAAACTTAATTTAATTTAAACCCAATTAATTAACAGTATAGTGTATTATACTTTCAGAGGTAGAATTCAGGGATTCACCAGTTGGAGATAACAACAGGGCTCATGACATCACATGCCCTCCTTCCACTCCACTCCCCTCCCCTCCAGCGACCCTCAGTTTGTTTCCTGTGATTGAGTCTTTTTTTCCTCCATCTCTGTTTTCATCTTATTTGTTTTTCCTTCCCTTCACAGATGCCCATCTGCTTTGCTTCTTTAATTTCACCTATGAATGCAACCATACGGTAATTTTCTTTCCTGACTGACTTATTTCACTTAACATGATCCCTCTAGTTCTGTCCACGTCATTGCAAATGGCAATATTTTCTTCTCTTTGATAGCTGAGTACCATTCCTATCATCTAACTATCTATCATCTATGACCATCATCTATCTTCCATCCTCTTTATCCATCATCTGCCTGAGGGCACCGAGGCTCTTCCCACAGTGTGGCTACTCTGGACCCGGCTGCTGTGGACATTGGGGTGCAGGTGTCCCCGAGTCTCATGCATCTGTATCTTCGGGGTGAGCTTAGGCCATGCACCTGCTGGTCCCAGGGCGGCTCTATTTGTAACTTCCTGAGGAGCCTCCACACTGTTTCCATGGCGTCTGCACCAGCCTGCGTGCCGCCCACAGTGGAAGAGGGTTGAGTGAGTTTTACAGGACATGGTAAAAGTCTGGTCCACATTTCGTTTCGCATCATTTGGGCTCCAATTCCTTCTCCTTAAGAATTTTTGGGGAAGCCGTGTGTTGGGCTTCTTTTCAGTCGGACGTTTCCGAAGCTAACAGGCCACAGCTTGAACCTGGAAGGAGGCAGAGGTCGGCCCGGGGATGGGCACGTGCCTCCTGCACAGCCTCCTGTAGTGCCTGAGGATCCCGCAGGGGGCGCCCGAGCCCAGGCACCGCCCAAGGGGTATGCATGTGCAGTAGGCCTCGTCTGCCTGCACTAACAGGAGCCAGCCTGTGCTGGGGAGGCCTGAGGAAGACGTGGGGAGATGTCCACGCTGATGAGCCACAGCCTCCTCAGAATCTGCGGGGAGTCTTCAGGGGGATATTGGGCAGCGTTCACGCTGACAGGAGCCCTGGTCTCCTCAGGACATACGGTGAGGCTTCCGGAAGATATGGGCCCACATCTATCCTGATAGGAGAACTTGGGCCGCTTCAGACCTGCGGGGAGGCTTCAGGAAATTGTGGGCCCGCACCCACCCTGACAGGAGCCCCTGGGCTGCCTCAGGACCCGCGGGGAGGCTTCAGTAAGATGTGAGGCCCCATCCACGCTGACAGGAGGCCTGGGCCGCCTCAGAACATGTGGGGAGGCTTCTGAAAGATGGGGCACTGCTTCCACTCCGGCAGGAGCTAACTGGTCCCTCAGGACATAAGTTGAGACTTCTGGAAGCTGGGGGCCGCATCCACAGTGACAGGAGCCTCGGCCACCTCAGAACTGGGGTGATGCTTCGGGAGGACGTGGGGCCACGTCCACACAACCGGACGCTGATGTCCTTAGGACCCCCAGTGTAGACTTCGGGAAATATGGGGATGCATCCATGTGGACAGAAGACACCAGCCTTGTCAGAGCCTGTGGTGAGGTCCCAGAAAAATGTGGATGCCGATTCCACACTGACAGAAGTCTCTGGCCTCCTCAGGACACACTGTGAACGATTGGGATGATTTGGGGCCACGTCCATTCTGACAAGAGCCCCCAGCCTCCTCAGGTCTTATGGTGAGGCTGAGGAAAATGTGGGGCCACATCAAGACTGAGAGGACCCCCTTCCTCCTCAGGACCTGCACTTTGGCTTCGGGACACATGGGGCTGCGTCTAGGCTGAGAGCAACCCACAGCCTCCTCAGGACCCGCGGTGAGTTTTCAGGGGACATGAGGCCATGTCCAGGCTGACAGGAGCCCCTGGCCTCCTGAGAACCTGCTGTGAGGCTTCCAGAGGTTGTGAGGCGTCCAGAAGGATGTTCCTCCTCCTTCCAGAGTAGGCATACTCCACGTTGGCAGGAGACCCGGCATACTCAGGGCCCACTGACTATGACTCTGGAACACGTGGGGCCACGTCCGCATTCACAGGAGCCCGGCTTCCTCAGGACCCCCTGGAGGACTCTGGAGGCGCCGTTGGTAGCCACGTCCATGTCAGAAGGGACTCCTCAGAACCATAGGGTAAGTGAATGGGTAGAATGAATGGTAGGATCAGGGGAGGGGAGGTGGTTGGTGGTTAGGCTTAGGTTAGATGTTAGGGGTTAGTGATTATGCTTATGGTTACAGATTAGAGGTTAGGGTGAGGGATAAGGATAAGGGTCAGAGGTTAGGAGGTAGGATGGGGGTTTCGGTTAGGGACAGGAGTTAGAGTTAGAGTTAGGGTTTAGACTTTAGGGATTAGGGAAGGAGGTTAGGAGTTGGGGTTTGGGTTATGGTTAGAGTTAGGGTTCAGGTAGGTTTGCAGTTAGGGTTAGAGGTTAGCGTTAGGGGTTAGAGTTAAAGTTAGGGCTAGGTTTAGGGTTAGGGCGAGGGTTAGGTTTAGGATACGGGTTAGGGCTAGGATTAGGGTTAGAGTTTGGTTAGGGGTTAGGGTTAGGGTCAGGTCAGGGTCAGGGTACGGTTTTGGAAAAGGGTAAGAGAGGGTTAGACAGTGGGTTAGGGATTAGTTTTAGGGTCCGGTTAGGGTACAGCTTGGGACATGAGATAGGATTAGTATTAGAGGGTTAGGGTTATGGTACAGGTTAAGGTTAGGAATAGGATTTGAGTACATTAAGTTAAGGTTATGGTTAGAGGTTAGGGTTAGGGTTAGATTTAAGGTAAGGGTCAGGGTTAAAGGTTTAGAATAGGTTTAGGAGTTAGGGTGAGGGTTGGCAGGAAGGTTCAGTGAATGTGTTTTGGTTTGGGGTTTGTGTTTGGTTTTTGATTAGTGATAGTTCTTGTTGAGGGTTAGGTTAACATTAGGCTTAAGTGTAGGCTTAGGGTTATGTCTGTGTATGGTTAGAGTTTGTGTCTTGGCATGTGCTTGCACTGGGAATCCTAGCATCTTGGGCAGTTTAGTTTCATGCACTCTATTTAGGTTTGGTTTCAAGGATAGCCTGACTCCACCAAGTCAGCGGCCTCCCCAGAGATCATTTTAAAATGATCAAAATCCAGGCTTCTCTGGGGTGAGAATAGGCATGGCAGGCTTCTCCTGAGCTGAGCTAAGGAGGGGATTTGTGGCTCTAAAGACTCTTTGTTTGGATTTTCAGTTGCCTTTCTGATTTTATCTATTGTGCGCCCATGTTTCCTCTATACTACCAATTATTATTTTAAAGTTTTACTTGAATTCCTCTTTGTAAACACAGTATGACATCGTTTCCAGTTTACCACATAGTGATTCAACCCTTGAATACAACGCCTGGTACTGGTCAGAGGTGACCTCTACTATTCCCATCCCCTGATTCCCCATTTCCCCCACTTTCCTCTGGTATTTATTAGTTTAATCTCTGTGGTTAAGAGTATGTTTCTTGGTTTGCATCTCTCATCCCCCCCTTCCCCCCTTTGTCAGTTTGTTTGGTTTCTTAAAATTCACATGTGAATGCAATTGTATGGTATTTGGTATCTGTCTTTCTCTGACTGAGTACATTTAGCATAAGTCCCTTCCACTTCTCCCACGTCATTGTAAATGGCATCCTTTCATCCCTTCTGATGACCGAGTGATGTTGCAGTGTGTATATTTACCACATCGTCTCTGCCTATTCATCTGTTGATGGACATCTGGGCTCTATACACAGTTTCGCTGTTGTTGATAACGCTGCTACCAACAGTGGGCTGCGTGTTCCTCTTCGAATCTACTAAACTACTTTTGTATCCTCGGGGTAAATACCTAGCTTTGCAATTTTGGAATCATAGGGTAGCAGTATTTTTAACTTCTTTTTTAAAATTTTTTTACGATAGTCACAGAGAGAGAGGCAGAGACACAGGCAGTGGGAGAAGCTGGCTCCATGCACCGGGATCCCAACGTGGGATTCGATCCCAGGTCTCCCGGATCACGCCCTGGGCCAAAGGCAGGGGCCAAATGGCTGCGCCACCCAGGTGTCCCCTATTTTTAACTTCTCGAGGACCCTCCAGACTGTTTTCCACAGTGGCTGCACCTTTATTTATGTATTCATGAGAGACACAGAGAGGCAGAGTTATAGGCAGAGGGAAAATGAGGCTCCATGCAGGGAGCCTGATTTGGGACTTGATCCCCCAGGACCCCGGGATCATGACCTGAGCCAAAGCACATGCTCAACCACTGAGGCACACAGGTGCCTTGCTGATTAAATTCCTTTGCTAGTTATGGGTCTGTTCACATTTTCTATTTCTTCCTATTTCAGTGCTGCTCGTTTGCACATTTCTAGGGATTTGTCCATTTCTTCCAGGTCTCCCAGTTTGTTTGCGTATAATCTTTCATAGTATTCCCTTATAACTGTCTTTTTTTCTGGTGTTGATTGTGATCTCTCTTCTCTCATTTGTGATTTTATTTATTTAGGTTTTTTCTCTTTTCTCGTTGATAAGCCTGGCTAGGGTTGATCCATTTTATTAATAATTTTAAAGAACGAGCTCTTAGTTTTGTTATTCCATTCTACTGTTTTGTTGTTTCTGTATTGTTTATTTCTGCACTCATCTTTATTTTTTCCCTTCTTCTGTAGGCTTTAGGCCTTGTTTGCTATTCCTTATTCAGCTCCTTCAGGTGTAGGGGTAGGATGTGTATTTGAGACTTCTTGTTTCTTGAGGTAGGCTTGTATTGCTATGTACTTCCCTCTTAGGACTGCCTTTGCTACATCCCAGAGGTTTGGAGAAACATGTTTTCATTTTCATTTGTTTTAATTTTCCTCTTTAATTTCCTGGTTGCTCCATTCACTCTAGTAGGATGATCATAAACTCAACATATTTTTGGTCTGTCCAAATTTTTTCTTACCTTCGACTTCCAGTTTCATAGCGCCGTGGGCCAAAAATGTACATGGTGTGATATCAACCTTCCTGTACCTGTTGTACCTGTTGAGGGCTGATTTGTGGGCCCTGATATGATCTGTTCGGGAGAATGTCCCATGTGCACTTGATAGGAAAGTGTATTCTGCTTTCAGATCTAATTTTCTAACTATATCTGTTGAGTCCCTGTGGTCCGGTGTGTCAAGGCTATTGTTCCCTTGTTGATTTTCTGCTAGACGATCGGTCCATTGTCATAAGTGGGTGTTGAAATCCCCTGTCAGTGTATTATTATCAGTGAGTTCCTGTACGTTTGTTGTTAATTTGTTTCTATATTTACGTGCTCCCTTGTTGGCAGCATAAATATTTAGTTGTTTGATCTTGATAGTCTTTTTAATTATGAAATAATGTTCTTCATCTCTCCTTACAGGATTTGTTCTTTCTTTTTGAGATTTAAATATTTTATTTATTTTTTCATGAGAGATACACAGAGAAGCAGAGGCAGAAACATAGGTAGAGGGAGAGCCAGGCTCCCCTAAGGGAGGCCGATGTGGGACTCGATCCTGGGATTCCAGGTTCACACCCTGAACTGAAGGCAGATGCTCAGCCACTGAGCCACCAGGTGTCCCCCAGGGTTTGGTTTCAAATCTCGTTTGTCTGATATAAGTATGGGTCCTCCAACTTTCATTTGATATCCATTAGCGTGGTAGATGATTTTCCCTCCCCTGACTATCAATCTGCTGGTGTGTATTCGTGTAAGGTGAGCATCTTGTAGGCAGCATACAGATGGATCTTGTTTTTTTAATAACGATTTTATTTATGAGAGAGAGAGAGAGAGACAGAAAATTAGGGAGAGAGAGAAGCAGATTCCACTCCTGGAGCTCAATATGGGACTCGATCCCAGACTTCAGGATCATACCCTGAGTCAAAGGTAGATGCTCAACCCTTTGAGCCACCCAGGCTTCCCGGATCCTGTGTTTTAAGCCACTCTGATACCCTGTATCTTTTGATTGAAGCATTTAGTCTATCGGCATTCAGAGTGATTATTCAAAGATATGAACTTTGTGCCTTTGTGTTACCGGAAGAGTTGGTGTTTCTGGTGATGTTCTCTGGGCCTTTCTAGTCTTTGTTGCTTTTGGACTCTTTTTTTCCCCCCACTAGAAGAGTCCCTCTTAAAATTCCTTACTGGACTGGTTAAGTGGTCATGAACTCCTTTATATTTTGCCTGTCTGGGAAAATCATGATCTCTCCTTCTCTCCTGAATGACACCCTTGCTGAAGCAAGAATTCATACAAATTGGACACCAACAAAAAGAAATTTAAAAACATAAAATAAATTTTTGGTCTTATGATTGAGGAAAATGGCATTTAGGAGGAAAACCAGAAGCTGAAAGAGAGGAGGACAGATTTCACCCTCCGTAGCCTTCACAGGGACATGATGTCCTTTCCAAGGAGGGGCCTCCCCTCTGTAGGATGCTTCCTGCCCCTCTGTGCTCCTTGTTGGAACCAAGGAGGCACATCTCTGTGCCTCCAGCACCTCTGCAGTCATGGTTTATTGCGTCTTTCATGTATCCTATTGGAGACCACAGTGTCGTGTATGTAACCATCCGGCTGCTGTTAGACAACATTGGGGGGATTCCGACTTTTGTTGGTTTTGGGGTGTGTGTGTGTCTATCACATGTAGCTATCCCGTGCAGCTATTGGATCCTCTGGCTGGGTCACCCAAATGCTGAAATGGTTGGCACAACATCATTTCTGGTGCTGGTGCTGGGCGGCTAGCTAGGCTCTCCTGGCAGACCCTGGGCTCGCTCTTGCAGTGACTTTCTGCTGGAGGTTCAGCTGAGCTGGAAGGTCCGGCTTGGCTATATTCCCATGTGAGGATATGGGTCCTGCCATGTGCTGGCTGCTTATCTTCTCCCTGATGCCTCTCCAGCAGGGAGCCAGACCTCGGGGCCATCCTGGTGGGAGCTCCTGAGGATCCAGCTGCCCATGGGGGGGAGCCCTGGGGCTGCCTGTGTTTGCGAGTCTGGGTGGAGACGGGGCTGGGGTTCCTCGGTCCCCTGTGCTGCCTGACCTTCAGGCCGAGCCCCATGCTCACCCGCCCCTACTCAGTCGGGCAAGGAGGGTGCCCTCCACACGCTGGTGTGAGAGATCAAGCACCACAAGGTATGCACGCTGAGTCCATCTGGTGAGGCTGGCCCAGGTGCGTGAGCTGCAAGTGTGGGACCCAGGAAATTTAACAAAATCTCCTACCCCTGGAGAGGCAGAGCAGGACTGATTCCATTTTGTGCTACACCACCCCACCTCCAGGATGACCCCCACATGACCTTCTTATTGCTTAAGGCGCTGCCCCACCCTAGTCAGGCCGCTGGGCACACCCTTATCTGAAATCAGCTCATAACAATGTAACCCTGCTTTATGTCCCCCAAAACTGCACTCCAATTCTGACGAAAGTAATAGGCTAGCGCAAGTGGATACTATAGGGTAAGGTGTAATTCAATTGGCCACCTGCTTGTGAACAGACATGACTGTGCAACTTTCTGCGTATCCCATGGGCCACTGGCTCCTATAAAGCTGCTACGCCTCTTAGTCTCAGGGTCCAAGTCCATTCTCTGCTGTGTCGGGTGCACTTGGAACCAAGCTCCAGCTTGTAAAGAAACCCTTGGGAGTTTGCATCGGTGTTGGCTCCTCGGTGGTTTCTCGGATTCACAATCTTGGGCATAACACAAGGGCCTGCTGTCCTGACATCCCTTCTAGGGCCATGCTGACCACCCCGCAGGTCCTCTCTGCCCCAGGCACACAGGCACGGGGATGATGCATGGAGGAAGGGCCCCGGAACACGGCCTGCCCAGGCCTCCTGGACAGAGGGAGAACAGACAACCGGGTTGCTTTTCACAGAACCTGGTGACCTGAGGCTTCCTGGCTGTCACTCTGTCCCAGCCCTTCCTGGCCCGCGGGGCATAGCCTGAGTCCTAGTAAAGTCTGTCAGGTCCTGACCCTGGCGTCTGGCTGCCCCTGGAAGGCACATGGGGACGTCAGCTGGCTGTGCATGGTGGTGCCCCTGCAGGGGCTGGTGGGGCCTGGGTGGTGCCCCCTCCTCCTCTCTGGTGGTCTCTCCAAGCCCTGTGCAGTGTTCTGGATGACACAGAAACGGGCTGGCTGTGCATTTTCACACCACAACACTTTATTGACTTTCTACAGCAAACAGGCTCAGGGCCGAGGGGGCATGCCTGCCCCTGGGAATGGAGAGCTTTCTGTCCTTTAGGGGAGGGCAAGAATGACAGGGGTTGGGGAGGCGGGTGCTGGAGTCCCCCACCTGGGAGCATGTGTGGAATCCGGGTGGGGGCGTGTGTCCTGAGGTTTCAGCCTGAGAGACGGTTCTGAGGACAGCAGAGCTGACCTGGACCTGCGCTGGGTCCACGCAGGGCAGCTGGACCCCAGCCTTGGGCTCCCAAGGGCCCCAGCACCTGGAGCAGCCTGGCTCCTGGTGTGGCTGTGGGTGGGGCCCACTGGCCTACCCCTGCTCTCCCCACCCTGGGTTTCCCAGGATCCAAAGGGCGCCCTAGGTCAGCGACCTGGATCAGTGGGGTAAGCCCAGGGCCCAAGAGGCCACATTCAGCTGTGAGAGGGCTCGCGCAGCCTCGGGCCAGAATCCAGGGCTGGCCAGGGCCATGGGGGGCTGGATCTCATTAGTCTTTGTGTTGGCCCTGGGGGGCTCAAATCAACTCAGCCCCCACAGTGCCCAGGGTCAGGTCAGCCCAGGTCCCTATGGGTTAGGGGCTGGTGTCCTGTGCAGGGTGTGCTGCCCTCCAGGTGGGACACTGGGCGGAGGCAGGGCACGGTGCATCCTCTGAACCACTCACCTGCACCCACCCTGTCAGGGGCTCCATGTCTTTCCTGCTCCCTGCAACCCCTGGGTACTCTATGGGACACAAGGGCTTCTGATGGGCTCAGGGTATGCAGAAAAACCCGGGGAGGCTGAGCATGTCCCACAGGGGGCACCTGCACCAGGTCCTTGCTGGGGATAAATGGTGTGGCGGTGGATCGTGTGGGGGCAGGAGTATGATTGTGGTGGAGTGTGGCGGATGGTGTAGGGGGGATTGTGTTGGGGTATAGTGTGGGTACGGATTGTGTGGGGGTGTGTGGTTGTGAGGGGGATGGTGGGATGCCACTGGGGATGATGATGGAGGGGGTTGGAGTGGGAGTGGGGAATGAGGGAGATGTCGTGGGGGCCTGTGGACACAGGGTATTTCCTTCCACTAAGATGCACAAGGAGACATCTACCGTTAAAGGCGACCCCAGTTTGGGGTTTGTTGTGACACCTGCCCCTGGGGTGCGGTGTGGTCAGTGCAGGGCCCTGGCTGGACCGGGGACATTATCTGGGGGTCATCATAATATGTATGCTTTCAATTTTTTTTTATTTTTTAAATTATTTATTTATGATAGTCACAGACAGAGAGAGGGAGGCAGAGACACAGGCAGAGGGAGAAGCAGGTTCCATGCACCGGGAGCCCAATGTGGGATTTGATCCCGGGTCTCCGGGATCGCGCCCTGGGCCAAAGGCAGGCGCCAAACCGCTGTGCCACCCAGGGATCCCCTTATGTATGCTTTCAAATTGCAAATTGTCTCAAATTAAATGCATAGAATTTAGAAGTATATAAAGCACCGAGAGTGGGTGTCACTCTGACCCGTCCGACCCTCAAGGGATCGATATGTGTCCTGCTCCAGCCGCGGCCATGCCGCCTGGCCCCCAGGTCCGGTTCATGCCTCCCACATCCCCCACCCCATCCCCTGCTTCTCATGGGGCCGTCCCTCTACCATTTGGTGGTGTTCAGCTCCCATGGCAACCCCTGGAGGCCCCATCCTAGTGGCCTCCTCATCCCTGAGGCCCGGAGGGGTGGGCACAGTGGTCATCCCAATCACCCTAACATGGAGCGGTATGTTGTTGGCTGCTGTTACTCCCCCTGGCCTCAGAGGCCCCGTTTTCCCTACTCAGAAGCCCCCGGGGGCCTGAAGCTTCGTGGCCCAGCAGCCTCACCCAACACCTAGCAGTCCTAAAACATGATGTGGCTGCCGAACGTCCTGTTTACGTCCAGGTTTACCTGCGTGATGTCCTAGGAGGAGACCAGGGCCTCCTCCTTCATTTCCTGTGGGAAAACCGGGGAGGAGGAGCAGGCATTAGGGACACAGACCCCGAACTGTCACGAGCTGCCATGTTGGGCAGGGAGCCCTGTGGTCACCATGGGAGTGTGCCCTGCCAAAACCTCCTTCCTTCCTCTGGGAGGCCAGGGATGGCAGGAGTGCCCACCGTGCCCGTGGGACCTGTGTGACTGTCTGTGCCCAGCTGTTGTGGGCAGGGAAGTGACGGAGTGTCAGCCTGGGTGGGAGGGGAGAGGGGTTCAGCCAAGGTGGGAGGGGACATGGGGGTATTGTGCCCAAGATTGCGAATCCAAGAAACCACTAAGGAGGTGACACCGATGTAAACACACAAGGGTTGATTTCCAAACTCGAGCTTGCATCCAAGTACACCCAACACAGCGGAACAGGGACTTGGACTCTGAGGTGGGTTTTAGCTTAGTTTTCAGGGCTGGTCTCAGGGACCTCCAGAATGGCTGGAGCAATTCCTCAATTTCTGTTTACATTTAATATGGGGCCTTCAAGGGCATTGAGCTCTGTTCTCATTCTAATAGGGGCTTCCTGCCCTTGGCCTGGGCTCTGTTTTGATTCTATTGTGGGGCTTTCTAGGACATTAAGCTGTAAACTTTTGTTTTTTTCCTGTAACTGAAGGCATGTAAATTTCAGCTCTTCTTCACAGGGGCCTGGGATGGCTGGGCGTGTGCTAATGCTGAATTTAAATTGGAATGGCCTTAATTTTCTCGGCCTCCATGCATCCTGTCCCATCCTATCTAGCTCCTTCTCCCTTCCCAAGAGCTCCTAAGAGAGCAATTGCAAATGACCTCAGCGTGGCATCCTGTGTTGGGGGACAGGCCCAGTGATTGGGATCAGGAAGACCTGGAGTCTGGGCGTCCCAGCTGTGCAGCTGGATTCGATGCTGCAGACTCTTATTCCCTAAGGCTATGTTGACAACTGACTTTGTACATAGAAAACCTCTCCTTTGCCTTTAAAAGATGAGGAGTGAGTCAAAGCGTTTTTTCTCTGCCCATCTGATTGCTCAGATTCCAATCTGAGACATATTTCCTGTTAATAAGGATAATTTACTACTATCTGTAGTACTATGGTTAAAATATTCTGACACAAGAGTTCAGGGGGTGACGGTTTCTCATCTCTTTCTTCACAGTTCAGTCACTCATCAGGAAACGCATCTTTATGGATTTGGAAAGAACTGAGAGACATTATTACCAATGGTCCTATTATTATGTGAAGGATTTTTTCCTGAGATTCTTCCCCTGTTTCAACTGACGCTGAAACTCTGTGAACTCCTTGGAAGACAAATGTCAAGGAAATAATTGTTATGCGTTGCAAATTTTAAATACACTTGCAATATGGTGTCTATTATACTAGAAGTATTTTTATCTGATTTTTGCTATTTATTATCCATTCCTGCTTTTCAGGGTGAGGAGGCATTATACGTGTTCAAAAGTGTTTTTCTTTCCTTCTGATCTAAAATTCTTACTTTGTTTCCATCAAAGGAACTCTTTAAGAATAAGGCAAAAGTTAATTCAACTATTCTTAAAATGTCTTCACAGTTGGAACCTGATTCATTTAAGTCAATTTTCAAAATAGATCGTATGAGGAAATAAACAAAGATTTATAGGGAAATTGAGAAGATAGTACAGTGCATTCACATGCACTTGCACTCAATTTCTCCAATTATTGATATCTTATTTTAGTACGGTACAAATATGAGCTAATGAATCAATATTAAAATAGTCACATTAACCAAAGACCATACTTTATTCAGATTTCCTTAGTTTTTGCTAAGATACCATCCCTCATATCACATTCCATTTGTCCTCATGTTTTCTTAGGCTCCTCTGGATTGTGACAGTCTTTCAGCCTTTCCTTGTTGTTGTTGCCCTGGAACACTTTGAGAAGTAGAGTATTTTGTAAAATTTCCCTCAGGTGGGACATGTCTGTCATTTATCTCATGATTGAACAGTTTTTTGGATTATATACAGAGATATACTGCCATTTTCATTATATCATATAAAGGATATACTATCAACATGATTTATCAGTCTTGGTATTGATCTGATCACATTGCTGAGATAGTGTTTGTCAGCTTTCTACGCAGTAAACTGATCCTTTTTTATTATAATTAAACATTATTATTATTATATTATCAATATTATTTTAAGTTTTTCATATTATATTTTGTAGAAGGAAGTTACAATGTGTATTCCTCACATAAGAGTGGGAAGCTATGCTCATGAACTTGAGTGTGGAATGTCTGCACAATTTGTTTGAAATTCTTCTATATGGGAGATTTCTCTTCTTCTGGGTTTGTTTGTTTCTTTTTCAAAGATGTTTTTTATTTATTTGAGAGAGAGAGGAGAGAAAATCCATGAGTGAGGGGGCAGAGGGAGAGGGAAAAGCAGGTTCCCTGCTGAACAGGGAGCCTGCCTTGGGACCTGGATCATGATATGAGCCTAAGGCAGAAGCTTAACTAGCTGAACCACACAGGTGCCACTCTTTCTTTCTTTCTTTCTTTCTTTCTTTCTTTCTTTCTTTCTTTCTTTTCTTTCTTTTTCTTTCTTTTTTTTAATAATAATTTTATTTTTTATTGGTGTTCAATTTGCCAACATACAGAATAACACCCAGTGCTCATCCCGTCAAGTGCCCCCCTCAGTGCCCATCACACATTCACCCCCACCGCCCGCCATCCTCCCCTTCCATCACCCCTAGTTTGTTTCCCAGAGTTAGGAGTCTATGTTCTGTCTCCCTTTCGGATATTTCCCACACATTTCTTCTCCCTTCCCTTATATTCCCTTCACTATTATCTATATTCCCCAAATGAATGAGAACATACAATGTTTGTCCTTCTCCGATTGTCTTACTTCACTCAGCATAATACCTTCCTGTTCCATCCACGTTGAAGCAACCGGTGGGTATTTGTCATTTCTAATGGCTGAGCAAGGACCACCTTTTCTCTTTTTTCATCTTCTGAGTCTCCTATGGTATGAATGTTATTGTTTTAATAAGTGGCTGACTTCCCTACGTCTGTCTCTGTGGTCCATAAACTTTCTTCTTTTTAAGGCTTCCACTTGGGACTGCATCTCAGTTATAGCATTTTTAACATTGACCTGATTATATTTAAGTTCTTTTATTTCTACAGTAAAGGTTTCTCTAGTTTTCTTCTGTGCTCTTTTTCCAGCCCAGCTGCTATCTTTATAATCATTGTTTTAAACTGTAGTTAGATATCATATATGTGTATTGATGAACTGTGAGTAGACCTCATGTTATTTTATGGAGGTGAGTTTCTCCATCTCATTATATTTTCCAGAAAAGAAGGAAGAAAAAGGAAAACCAAGAAAAACAATAATAACTGCCCTCCCCCCCCCAAAAAAAAACAGATTATTTTGGCCTGCTTGTTAAAATATTCTAAATCCCAAAATAGAAACAATTAAAGTGATCCCTGGTGGCGTAGGGGTTTAGTGCGCCTTTGTCACAGGGCAGGATCCTATAGACTCTGGATCGAATTTCATGTTGGGCTCCCTGTGCATGGAGCCTGCTTCTCCCTGTGCCTGTGTCTCTGCCTCTCTCTCTCTCTCTCTCTTTTTCTCTCTCTCTCTTTCTCTTTCTCTCTGTTTGTGACTATCATATATAAATTGAAAAAAAAATTAAAAAGAATAAACACAATTAAAGTACTATGAAAGTAAAAATAAGAAATATATAAGGTACATACATAAAAATTAAAATAAGGCAATTAATAAAAAAGTATCAAAAAAATAAATGAAAAAAGAACACAAAGTACAAAGGAATCTAAACCCTACTTTCCAGGCAGAGCTAAAGATCTGCAGCCTCTGTGGTCTGACAACTTGGTGGCAGCGAATGGTCTGTGTGGAGTCTGGGGATGGGCTGTGGCACTGATTATCAGGTGCACATCTTCCTGGGAGATGCACCTGCGGGGGCCAGAGGCAGGATGGGCGTCAGCGTCTCTGGGCTCAGCGGGCGGTGCTGTGCTGCTCCTGAGACTCGGCCCTGATAGGCGGGATGCGGGTGGGGTCTCTGGGTCCTCTGGCTCTGGGGCAGAGCATCCCGCCCCCCAGTCTGCTGAGGCCTCCACAGAAGAGCTGCCAAGTCCCCGGGTCTCTGCCGTTTCTCTCAGAACCCTGCGTTCACTCTACCTGCATCTGAGCTTCTTTTGGTTTTGTTTTTGTATCTCAGACTGTTGTGCCCAAGATTGCGAATCCGAGAAACCATTGAGAAGCCGAGAGCAATGCAAACACACGAGGGTTTATTTACAAGCTTGAGCTTGTTTCCAAGTATACCCGACAGAGCGGAACAGGGACTTGGACCCGGAGGTGGATTTTAGCTTAGTTTTAAGGGCTGGTCTCGGGGAACTCCCGAAGGGCTGGAGCAATTCCTCAAGTTCTGTTTACATTTTGATATAGGGCCTTCAAGTGCATTGAGATCTGTTCTAATAGGGGCTTCCTGCCCTTGGCCTCGGCTCAGTTTTTATTCTATTGTGGGGCTTGCTGTGTCCTGACAATGAGCACTCAGGAAGGAAATGATGGACGTGACTTACTTCTCAGGAGCATCACAGAGAATAAAAAATGAGACTGAACCAAAGGAGCACAAGACTTGTGCACTGAGCCATACCAGGCTTTGGGAGGCCATCCTGGGCTCATGGTTTGGAGCCTCATCTTGTGAAAATGTCCGCAGTTCCTGAAGCCACCCTCAATTTCAATGTCATTCCTGTCAAGTCATGGTGGCAGATCCTATAAATAGGAAAAAAAAAACCATAACATCTATCCGCCCCCACAAATGACCCGGGACAGCAAATCAGTATTGGAGAAGCAGGACAGAGTGGGACGCAGCACTTTCCTATTTCAAACGATGTCACAGAGACAAAGGATAAAGCAGTGTTGTCCTCGGGACCCCGCCTGGCTCCGTCTGTTAAGCATCCGACTCGTGACCTCACCTCCAGTCCTGATGTAGGGGTCGTGAGTTCTAGCCCTGGGCTGATCCATAGACGAGGCCTGACACCTACTTAAACCAGACCCAGGAGGGTTGGTTCCAGCATAAGCCGAAGGAGTAGAACAGAGAGTCCAGAAGGAAACGTGCTCTGATACAACTGATTTTTTAACTTAATTTAAAGCCAATTAATTAACATATAGTGTATTATACTTTCAGAGGAAGAATTCAGGGATTCACCAGTTGGAGATAACCGCAGTGCTCGTGACATCACGTGCCCTCCATCATGCTGGTCCTGTTATCCCCTCCCCCGTTCCCTCCCCTGCAGCGACATTCAGTTTGTTTCCTCTTTATAAGAGTCTGTATTCCCTGCATCTGTTTTCATCTTATTTGTTTTTCCTTCCCTTCAAAGATGTTCATCTGCTTTGCTTCTTTAATTCCACCTATGAATGACACCACACGGACATTCTCTTTTCCGACTGACCTATTTCACTTAAGATGATCCCTCTAGTTCTATCCACGTCATTGCAAATGGCAAGATTTCCTTCTCTTTGATAGCTGAGTACCATTCCTCTCTCTATGACCATCATCTATCTCCCATCCTCTTTATCCATCATCTGCCACAGGGCACCGAGGGTCCTCCCACAGTGTGGCTACTGTGGACCCGGCTGCTGTGGACATTGGGTGCAGTTGTCCCATGTCTCACTGCATCTGTATCCTCGGTGTGAGCTCTAGGCCGTACACCTGCTGGTCGCAGGGCGACTCTATTTGTAACTTCCTGGGGAGCCTCCACACTGTTTCCAAGGCGGCTGCACTAGCCCGTGCTCCCGCCCACAGTGGAAGAGGGTTGAGTGAGTTTTACAGGACGTGGTAAAAGTCTGGTCCAAATTTCATTTCGCGTCCTTTGGGCTACAATTCCTTCTCCTTAAGTATTTTTGAGGAAACCGGGTGTTGGGCTCCTTTTCAGTCAGACGGTTCCGAAGCTAACAGCTGGAGCCTGGAAGGAGGCAGAGGTGGGCCCCAGGAAGGGCATGCTGCTTCCTGCACAGCCTCCTGCAGCGTCTGAGCATCCCACAGGCGGCGCCTGAGCCCAGGCACCGCCCAGGAGGTACGCATGCGCAGTAGGCCTCTTCTGCCTGCACTAACAGGAGCCAGCCTGTGCTGGGGAGGCCTGAGGAAGACGTGGGGTTACATCCACGCTGATGAGCTGCAGCCTCCTCAGAACCTGCGGGGAGTCTTCAGGGGGATATTGGGCAGCGTTCACACTGACAGGAGCCCCGGTCTCCTCAGAACACACGGTGAGGGTTCAGGAAGATGTGGGTCCACATCCACCCTGACAGGAGCCCCTGGGCCACTTCAGGACCTGCGGGGAGGCTTCAGGAAATTGTGGGCCCGCACCCACCCTGACAGGAGCCCATGGGCTGCCTCAGGACACGTGGGGAGGCTTCTGAAAAATGTGGCACGGCGTCACTCTGACAGGAGCTAAAGTGCCCCTCAGGACATAAGTTGAGTCTTCTGGAAGCTGGGGACCGCAACCACAGAGACAGGAGTCCCGGCCACCTCAGAACCAGCGGTGATGTCTCGGGAGGACGTGGGGCCACGTCCACACAACCGGACGCTGATGTCCTCAGGACCCCCAGTGTAGACTTTGGGAAATATGGGGATGTGTCCATGCGGACAGAAGACCCCAGCCTTGTCAGAGCCTGTGGTGAGGCCTAAGAAAGATGTGGATGCCAAATCCACACTGACAGGAGTCTCTGGCCTCCTCAGGACACACTGTGAAGGATTGGGATAATTTGGGGCCAGGTCCATGCTGGCAGGAGCCCCCAGCCTCCTCAGGTCTTATGATGAGGCTGAGGAAAATGTGGGGCCACGTCAAGACTGAGAGGACCCGCGTCCTCCTCAGGACCTGCACTTTGGCGTTGGGACACATGGGGCTGCGTCTAGGCTGACAGGAACCCACAGCCTCCTCAGGATGCGCGGTGAGGTTTCTGGGGGACGTGGGGCCATGTCCAGGCTGACAGGAGCCCCCGGCTTCCTGAGAACCTGCTGTGAGGCTTCCAGAGGATGTGAGGCATACCCACGGTGACAGGAGACCCGGCGTACTCAGGACCTGCTGACTATGACTCTGGAACACGTGGGGCCACGTGCGCACTCACAGGAGCCCGGCTTCCTCAGGACCCCCTGGAGGACTCTGGAGGCGCCATTGGGGGCCACGTCCATGTCAGAAGGGACTCCTTAGAACCATAGGGTAAGTGAATGGGTAGAATAAATGGTAGGGACAGGGGAGGGGAGGCATTTGGTGGTTAGGCTTAGGTTAGATGTTAGGTGTTAGTGATTATGCTTATGGTTACAGATTAGAGGTTAGAGTGAGGGATAAGGGTAAGGGTCAGTGGTTAGGAGTTAGGATGGGGGTTTGGGTTAGGGACAGGAGTTAGAGTTAGGGTTTAGACTTTAGGGATTAGGGCAGGAGGTTAGGAGTTGGGGTTTGGGTTATGGTTAGAGTTAGGGTTGGGCTAGGTTTGCAGTTAGGGTTAGGGGTTAGGGTGTGAGTTAGTGGTTAGGATTAGGGGTTAGAGTAAAAGTTAGGGCTAGGTTTAGGGTTAGGGCGAGGGTTAGGTTTAGGATAGGGTTAGGGCTAGGGTTAGGGTTAGTGTTTGGTTAGGGGTTAGGGTTAGGGTCAGGTCAGGGTCAGGGTACGGTTTTGGAAAAGGGTAAGAGAGGGTTAGGCAGTGGGTTAGGGATTAGTTTTAGGGTACAGGTTAGAGTACACTTTTGGTTATGAAATAGGATTAGTATTAGAGGGTTAGGGTTAGGGTACAGGTTAAGGTTAGGAATAGGATTTGAGTACATTAAGATAAGGTTACGGTTAGAGATTAGGCTTAGGGTTAGATTAAGGTAAGGGTCAGGATTAAGGGTTTAGAATAGGTTTAGGAGTTAGGGTGAGGGTTGGCAGGAAGGTTCAGTGAATGTGTTTTGGTCTTGGGGTTTGTGTTTGGTTTTTGATTAGTGATAGTACTTGTTTAAGGGGTAGGTTAACATTAGGCTTAAGTGGAGGGTTAGGCTTATGTCTGTGTATGGTTAGAGTTTGGGTCTTAGCATATGCCTGCACTGGGACTCCTAGCATCTTGGGCAGTTTAGTTTTCTGTACTCTATTTAGGTTTTGGGATCAAAGATAGCCTGACTCCACCAAGTCAGCGGCCTCCACAGAGAATCAAAATCCAGGCTTCTGCTGGGGTGAGAATAGGCATGGCAGGCTTCTCCTGAGCTGAGCTAAGGAGGGGATTTGTGGCTCTAAAGACTCTTAGGATTTTCAGTTTCCTTTCTGATTTTATCTCTTGTGTGCCCATGTTTCCTCTATACTACCAATTATTATTTTAAAGTTATACTTGAAGTCCTGTTTGTAAACATAGTATGATATAGTTTCAGGTTTACCACATAGTGATTGAACCCTTGAATACAACGCCTGGTACTGGTCAGAAGTTACCTCCACAATCCCCATCCCCTGATTCCCCATCCCCCCCACCTTCCCCTGTTATTTATTAGTTTATTTCTGTGGTTAAGAGTGTGTTTTTTGTTTGCTTCTTTCATCCCCCCGTCTGCCCCTTTACCAGTTTGTTTGGTTTCTTAAAATTCACATGTGAATGCAATTGTATGGTATTTGGTATCTGTCTTTCTCTGACTGACTGAGTTCATTTAGCATAAGTCCCTTCCACTTCTCCCACGTTATTGTAAATGGCTTCCTTTCGTCCCTACTGATGACCGAGTGATGTCGCAGTGTGTATATTTACCACATCGTCTCTGCCCATTCATCAGTTGATGGACATCTGGGCTCTATACACAGTTTCGTTGTTGTTGATAATGCTGCTACCCACACTGGGCTGCGTGTTCCTCTTCGAATCTACTCAACTACTTTTGTATCCTCAGGGTAAATACCTAGATGTGTAATGTTGGAATCGTAGGGTAGCTCTATTTTTAACTTCTTTTTTTTATTTTTTTTTGGAATAGTCACAGAGAGAGAGGCAGAGACACAGGCAGAGGGAGAAGCAGGCTACTTGCACCCAGAGCCCGACACGGGATTCGATCCCGGGTCTCCAGGATCGCGCCCTGGGCCAAAGGCAGGCGCCAAACCGCTGCGCCACCCAGGGATCCCCCGCTGCGCCACCCAGTGATCCCTGATTCCACACAAATCTTAAAATAATTTGTTGTAACTCTCCGAAGGAAGTCCATAATATTTGATAGGGATTCCATTAAATGTGTACATTGCCCTGGGTAACATTGACATTTTCGCAATATTAATTCTGTCAATCCATGAGCATGGAATATTTTTCCATCTCTTTGTGTCTTCCTCAATTTCTTTCAGTAGCATTCTATAGTGTTTATGGTTGAGATTCTTTACCTCCTTGGTTAGGATTATTCCTAGGTATCTTATGCTTTTGGGTGCAATTGTAAATGAGATTGACTCCTCAATTTCTCTTTCTTCAGTGTCATTGTTAGTGTATAGAAATGCCATTGATTTCTGGGCATTGATTTTGTATCCTACCACGCTACCAAATTGCTGTATGAGTTCTAGCAATCTTGGGGGAGCTTTTGGGTTTTCTAGGTAGAGTATCATGTCATCAGTGAAGAGGGAGAGTTTGACTTCTTCTTGGCCAATTTGAATGGCTTTAATGTCTTTTTGTTGTCTGACTGCTGAGGCTAGGACTTCCAGTACTATGTTGAATAGTGGTGAGAGTGGACATCCCTGTCTTCTTTCTGATCTTAGGGGAAAAAATCTCAGTGCTTCCCCATTGAGAATGATATTTGTTGTGGGCTTTTTGTAGATGGCTTTTAAGATGTTGAGGAATGTTCCCTCTATCTCTACGCCCTGAAGTGTTTTGATCAGCAATGGATGCTCTATTTTGTCAAATGCTTTCTCTGCATCTAACGAGATCATATGGTTCTTGGTTTTTCTCCTGCTGATATGATGAATGCCATTGATTGTTTTACGAGTGTTGAACCAGCCTTGTGTCCCTGGGATAAATCGTACTTGGTCATGGTGAATAATTTTCTTAATGTACTGTTGGATCCTATTGGCTAGTATCTTGTTGAGAATTTTTGCATCCCTGTTCATCAGGGATATTGGTCTGTAATCCTCCTTTTTGTGGGGTCTTTGTCTGGTTTTGGAATTAAGGTGATGCTGGCCTCATAGAACGAATTTGGAAGTACTCCATCTCTTTCTATCTTTCCAAATAGCTTTTGTAGGATAGGTATGGATTCTTCTTTAAACATTTGATGGAATTCTCCTGGGAAGCCATCTGGCCTTGGACTTTTGTGTCTTGGGAGGTTTTTGATCACTGTTTCAATTTCCTCTCTGGTTATTGGCCTTTTCAGGTTTTCTATTTCTTCCTGCTCCAGTTTTTGTAGTTTCTGGCTTTCCAGGAATGCGTCCATATCTCTAGATTGCCTAATTTGTTGGCGTATAGCTGTTCATAATATGTTTTTAAAATCGTTTGTATTTCCTTGGTGTTGGTAGTGATCTCTCCTTTCTCTTTCATGATTTTATTAATTTGAATCTTCTCTCTCTTCTTTTTAATAAGGCTGGCTATTGGTTTATGTATCTTATTAATTCTTTCAAAGAACCAACTCCTGGTTTTGTTGATCTGTTCCACAGTTCTTCTGGTCTCGATTTCATTGAGTTCTGCTATAATCTTAATTAACTGTCTTCTTCTCTTGGGTGTAGGATCTATCTGCTGTTTTTTCCCTAGCTCCTTTATGTGTAAGGTTAGCTTTTGTATTGGAGTTCTTTACAGTTTTTGAATGGAGGCTTCTATTGCGATGTATTTCCCCCTTAGGACTGCTTGTGATGCATCAGTTTTGATGCATTTTGAACGGTTGTGTATTCATTCTCATTAGTTTCCATGAATCTTTTTTTTATTAAATTATTTTTTTATTTGTGTTCAATTTACCAATATACAGAATAAAACTCAATGCTCATCCCATCAAGTGCCCCCCTCAGTGCCCGTCAACGAATCATCCCCAACCCCCGCACACCTCCCCTTCCACCACCCCTAGTTCATTTCCCAGAGTTAGGAGTCTTTATTTTCTGTCTCGTATTCTGATATATCCCTCACATTTCTTCTCCATTCCCTTATATTCCGTTTCACTATTATTTATATTCTCCAAATGAATGAGAACATACACTGTTTGTCCTTCTCCAATTGACTTATTTCACTCAGCATAATACCCTCCAGTTTCATCCACGTTGAAGCAAATGGTGCGTAATTGTCGTTTCTAATGCCTAAATAATATTCCATTTTATACATAAACCACTTCTTCTTTACACATTCATCTTTCAATAGACACCAAAGCTCCTTCCACAGTTTGGCTATTGTGGACATTCTGCTATAAACATCGGGGTGCAGGAGTCCCGGCGTTTCCTTGCATCTGAATCTTTGGGGTAAATCTCCAAAGGTGCAATTCCTGGATCATCGGGCAAGTAAATTTTTAACTCTTTGAGGAACATCCACTCAGTTTGCCAGAGTGGCTTCACCAGATCACATTCCCACCAACAGTGTAAGAGGGTTCCCTTTTCTCCGCATCCTCTCCAACATTTGTGGTTTCCTACCTTGTTAATTTCCCCCATGCTCACTGTTGTGAGGTGGTATCTCATTGTGGTTTTGATTTGTATTTCCCTGTATGCAAGTGATGCAGAGCATGTTTTCATGTGCTTGTTGGCCATGTCTTTGTGTTCCTCTGTGAGATTTCTCTTCATGTCTTTTGTACATTTCATGATTGGATTGTTTGTTTCCTTGGGTTTGAGTTTAAAACGTTCTTTATAGATCTTGGAAACTAGCCCTTTATCTGATACGTCTTTTGCATATATATTCTCCCATTCTTTAGGTTGTGTTTTAGTTCTGTTGACTGTATCCTTTGCTGTGCAAAGGCATCTTATCTGGATGAAGTCCCAATAGATAATTTTTGCTTTTGTTTCTTTTGCCTTCATGGATTTATCTTGCAAGAATTTACTGTGGCCGATTTCGAAAAGGGTGTTGCCTGTGCACTCCTCTAGGATTTTGATGGACTCTTGTCTCACATTGAGATCGTTCATCCATTTTCAGTTTATCTTTGTGTATGGTGAAAGAGAGTGGTCTAGTTTCATTCTTCTGACTGTGGATGTCCATTTTCCCTGCACCATATATTGTAGAGACTGTCTTTCTTCCAATGGATAGTCTTTCCTACTTTATCGAATATCAGTTGACCATGAAGTTCAGGGTCCACTTCTGGGTTCTCTATTCTGTTCCATTGATCTATGAGTCTGTTTTTGTGACAGTACCACACTGTCTTGGTGACCAGAGCTTTGTGGTACACCCTGAAATCTGGCATTGTGATGCCCCCAGATATGGTTTTCTTTTTAAAATTCCCCTGGCTATTCGGGGTCTTTCCTGATTCCACACAAATATTAAAATAGTTTGTTCTAACTCTCTGAAGAAAGTCCATGGTATTTTGATAGGGATTGCATTAAACGTGTACATTGCCCTGGGTAACATTGACTTTTTCACAATATTAATTCTGCCAATCCATGAGCATGGAATATTTTTCCATCTCTTTGTGTCTTCCTCAATTTCTTTCAGAAGCGTTCTATAGTGTTTATGGTTGAGTTCCTTACCTCCTTGGTTAGGTTTATTCCTAGGTATCTTATGCTTTTGAGTGCAATTGTAAATGAGATTGACTCCTCAATTTCTATTTCTTCAGCCTCATTGTTAGTGTATAGAAATGCCATTGATTTCTGGGCATTGATTTTATATCCTGCCAGGGTACCAAATTGCTGTATGAGTTCTAGCAATCTTGGGGGCGAGGGTTTTGGGTTTTCTAGGTAGAGTATCATTTCATCAGCGAAGAGGGAGAGTTTGACTTCTTCTTTGCCAATTTGAATAGCTTTATTTCTTTTTGTTGTCTGATTCCTGAGGCTAGGACTTCCAGACTATGTTGAATAGCAGTGGTGAGAGTGGACATCCCTGTCTTGTTCCTGATCTTAAGGGAAAAGCTCCCAGTGATTCCACATTGAGAATGATATTTGCTGTGCGTTTTTCATAGATGGACTTTATGATGTCGAAGAATGTTTCCTCTATCCTTACGCTCTGAAGTGTTTTGATCAGCAATGGATGCTCTATTTTGTCAAATGCTTTCTCTGCATCTAATGAGAGGATCATATGGTTCTTGGTTTTTCTCTTGCTGATACGATGAATCACATTGATTGTTTGACGAGTGTTGAACCAGTCTTGTGTTCCGGGGATAAATCCTACTTGGTCATGATGAATAATTTTCTTACTGTACTGTTGGATCCTATTGGCTAGTATCTTGTTGAGAATTTTTGCATCCCTGTTCATCAGGGATATTGGTCTGTAATCCTCCTTTTTGGTGGGGTCTTTGTCTGGTTTTGGAATTAAGGTGATGCTGGAATCATAGAATGAATTTGGAAGTACTCCATCTCTTTCTATCTTTCCAAATAGCTTTAGTAGTATAGGTATAGATTCTTCTTTAAACGTTTGAAAGAATTCCCATGGGAAGCCATCTGACCATCTGACCCTGGACTTTTGTGTCTTGGGAGGTTTTGATGACTGCTTCATTTTCCTCCCTCGTTATTGGTCTGCTCAGGTTTTCTATTTCTTCCTGTTCCAGTTTTGGTAGTTTCTGGCTTTCCAGGAAAGCGTCCATTTCTTCTAGATTGCCTAATTTATTGGCGTATTGCTGTTCATAATATGTTGTTAAAATCGTTTGTATTTCCTTGTTGTTGGTAGTGATTTCTCCTTTCTCTTTTTTTTTTAAATTTTTATTTATTTATGATAGGCACACAGTGAGAGAGAGAGAGGCAGAGACACAGGCAGAGGGAGAAGCAGGCTCCATGCACCGGGAGCCTGACGTGGGATTTGATCCTGGGTCTCCAGGATCGCGCCCTGGGCCAAAGGCAGGCACTAAACCGCTGCGCCACACAGGGATCCCGATCTCTCCTTTCTCATTCATGATTTTATTAATTTGAGTCTTCTCTCTCTTCTTTTTAATAAGGTTGGCTAATGGTATCTTATTAATTCTTTCAAAGAACCAACTCCTGGATCTGTTGATCTGTTCCACATTTCTTCAGGTCTCGATTTCCTTGAGTTCTGCTCGAATTTTAATTAACTCTCTTCTTCTGTTGGGTGTAGGATCTATCTGCTGTGTTTTCTCTAGCTCCTTTATGAGTAAGGTTAGCTTTTGTATTTGAGTTCTTTCCAGTTTTTGAATGGATGCTTGTATTGCGATGTATTTCCCTCTTAGGACTGCTTTTGCTGCATTCCAAAGATTTTGAACGGTTGTATCTTCATTCTCATTAGTTTCCATGAATCTTTTTAATTTTTCCTTAATTTCCTATGACCCTTTCATCTTTAGCAGGATGGTCCTTCACCTCCACGTGTTTGAGGTCCTTCCAAACTTCTTGTTATGATTTAGTTCTAATTTCAAGGTATTATGGTCTGAGAATATGCAGGGGACAATCCCAATCTTTTGGTATTGGTTCAGACTCGATTTGTGACCCCGTATGTGGTCTATTCTGGAGAAAGTTCCATGTGCACTCTAATTGAAAAGAATGTGTATTCAGTTGAGTTTGGATGTAAAGTTTTGTAGATTTTTGTGAAATCCATCGGGTCCAGTGTATCATTTAAAGCTCTCATTTCTATGGAGATGTTGTGCTTAGAAGACCTATTGAGTATAGGAAAGGCTAGACTTAAGTCACCAAGTATAAGTGTATTATTATCTAAGTATTTCTTTACTTTGGTTATTAATTGATTTAAATGTTTGGGAGCTCCCACATTCGGGGCATATATGTAGAGGATTGTTATGTCCTCTTGTTGGATAGATCCTTTAGTATGATTTAGTGTCCATCTTCATCTCTCACTGCAGTCTTCAGGGTAAATTTTAGTTTATCTGATATAAGGATGGCTATCCCTGCTTTCTTTTGAGGATCATTTGAATGGTAAATGGTTCTCCAACCTTTTATTTTCAGGCTGTAGGTGTCCTTCTGTCTAAAATGAGTCTCTTGTAGACAGCAAATAGATGGGTCCTGCATTTTATCTAGTCTGAAACCCTACGCCTTTTGATGGGGTCATTAAGCCTGTTTATATTCAGAGTTACTAATCAACAGATATGAGTTTAGTGTCATCTTGATATCTATTCAGTCCTTGTTTTGTGGATTGTTCCACTGAACTTCTTCTTAAAGGGGAATTTCCCCCTTAAAATTCCCTGCAGAGCTGCTTTGGAGGTCACATATTCTTTCAGTTCCTGCCTGTCTTGGAAGCTCTTTATCTCTCCTTCCATTTTGAATGAGAGCCTTGCTGGATAAAGTATTCTTGGTTGCATATTCTTCTCAGAGGACCCTGAATATATCCTGCCAGCCCTTTCTGAACTGCCAGTTCTCTGTGGAATGGTCTTCTGTTACCCTAATGCTCCTCCCCATAAAGGTCAGGGATTTCTTTTCTCTTGCTGCTTTAAGGATCTTCTCTTTATCTTTGGAATTTGCAAGCTTTACTATTAAATGTCGAGGTGTTGATGGGTTTTATTGATTTTAGGGGGGGATCTCTCTATTTCCTGGATCTGAATGCCTGTTTCCCTTCCCAGATTAGGAATGTTTTCAGCTAGGATTTGTTCAAATACATATTCTGGCTCTCTGTCCATTTCGGCGCCCTCGGGAACCCCAATTACACGTAGGTTTTTCTTCCTCAGGCTGTCGTTTATTTCCCTTAATCTGTCTTCCTGGTCTTTTAATTGTCTCTTTTTTCCTCAGTTTCCCTCTTTGCCATCAACTTGTCTTCTATATCACTCATTCGTTCTTCCACCTCATTAACCCTTGACATTAGGACTTCTAGTTTGGATTGCATCTCATTCAATTGATTTTTAATTTCTGCCTGATTGGATCTAAACTCTGCAGTCATGAAGTCTCTTGAGTCCTTTATGCTGTTTTCTAGAGCCACCAGTAGCTGTATAAGTGTTTCTGAATTGGCTTTCTGACATTGAATTGTAATCCATATTTTGTAACTCTTAGGAGAGAGGACTGTTTCTTTCTTTTAAGGTGCGGTTTTCCTTCTAGTCATTTTGCTCAGTGCAGAGTGGCCAAAAACAAGTTGTATTGGGAAAAGGAGAAAAAGAGGGAGAAAGAAGGAAAGAAAAGAGAAAAAGTGAAAAGGAAGAAAAAAAAGAAAAAAGAGAAGAAAAAGAGAAAGAAAAAGAAAGAAAGGAATAAAGGGTGGGGGATGCAAACAAATCAAAAAGAAATCAAAGAAAAGAAAAGAAAAAACCACGGGGAGTATCTCTGATTCTGTATACTTAAGTCCCTTGACTTCCCCTGGAACTTGTCAGTATAGCTGGTCTTCTGGGGGAGGGGCCTGTTTTGCTGACTTTCAGGTGTTAGCTCTTGGGGGGCTGCTGTGCCCTCTGCCTGGTGCAGGGCTCGTTTAACCTGTGAGGCCCCAGGAGGAACCATCCCAGTGACGCCAGCAGCTCTGGAGCCCTGGATTCAGCTCCCACAGTAACTATGGAGCTCTCCCTCTGCAGGGCCTGGAGGTGCCAAGGTGGGGACGCTGATCTGCTCAGCTCTGGGCAGAAGCGTCCTAGCTGTCGTGGGCCTTCCCAGGCTCTACCTGTCCCAGGGGTAGGCCGGATCCTGGGCTGTGTCCTGGCGCCCTGTGCTCCAATGCCTGCGCTGTTGGATTCCCCCTCCCGGCCACACAGCTGCCTCCATGGTGCCGCTGCCCGAGCCCCTCTGAGCTGGTCCCAGAGCCCCACAGCCCTCTCCGCAGGGATCCTCTTCCTCTGCCGGAGCCCACTCCGTGCCCTGGCCTCACAGCCCCCTCCATGTGGAGCCACCACCGAAGCCCCTGAAAGCTGCTCCTGGTCCAGCTGTGGGCCCTGCAGTCTTTTAGGGAGCTCGACGTGGGATATGGTGCAGTCTCCTGGGCGCGCAGGTGTCTATTAGTGTTCCAGGGATCCCGAGGGCATCCCCGCCATCTTGGCGTCCTGCTCCAACTCCCTGCGGGTGCCTTTCCACCCAGGAAGATTGGTGAAGCTCCTGCTTCTCTGGGTCAGAGCTTTCTTATCCTGGAGGCACTCGCCCAGGCCTTAGCCCAGAACCTCGTGCGGCCCCACCCCCTTGGATGCCTTTTGTTTCTTTTTTTTTTAATTTTTATTTATTTATGATAGTCACACAGAGAGAGAGAGAGAGAGAGAGGCAGAGACACAGGCAGAGGGACAAGCAGGCTCCATGACCCGGGAGCCCGATGTGGGATTCGATCCCGGGTCTCCAGGATCACGCCCTGGGCTGAAGGCAGGCGCTAAACCACTGCGCCACCCAGGGATCCCCTTTTGTTTCTTTATTTCTTTCCCCCCTCTTCCTACCTTGATAGAAGTGCGAACTCTTCTCACTGTAGCATTCCAGCTGGTCTCTCTTTAAATCTCAGGCCGAATTCATAGATTTTCAGGATGATGAAAATTATCTAGGTAATTTGGTGGGGACAGGTGATTTGGGGACCCTACTCTTCTGCCATCTTGCCCCTCCCTCCACTTTCCTATTTCAACCAATGTCAGAGAGACACAGGATAAAGCAGTGTGGTTCTAGGGCCCCGCTGGCTCCGTTGGTTAAGCATCTGAATCCTGACTTCACCCTTGGTCTTGATCTCGGGGTCATGAATTCGAGCCCTGTGCCGAACTGTGAATGAGGCATGGAGCCTACTTAAACAAACCAAACCCACAGGGGTGTGGTTCTGGCATAAGCTGAAGGAGCAGAATAGAGAGCCTGGAAGAAAATGCACTCCGATACCGTCAACTGATTTTTTAAACTTAATTCAATTTAAACCTAATTAATTAACAGTATAGTGTATTATACTTTCAGAGGTAGAATTCAGGGTTTCACCAGTTGGAGATAACACCAGGGCTCATGACATCACGTGCCCTCCTTCATGCCCGTCTACCAATTACCCTGTCCCTCCACTCCCCTCCCCTACAGTGACACTCAGTTTGTTTCCTGTGATTGAGTCTCTTTTTCCTCCATCTCTGTTTTCATATTATTTGTTTTTCCATCCCTTCACAGATGCTCATCTGCTTTGCTTCTTCAATTTCACCTATGAATGCAACCATACGGTAATTTTCTTTCCTGACTGACTTATTTCACTTAACATGATCCCTCTAGTTCTATCCACATCATTGCAAATGGCAATATTTTCTTCTCTTTAATAGCTGAGTACCGTTCCTATCATCTAACTATCATCTATGACCATCATCTATCTTCCATCCTCTTTATCGATCATCTGCCTGAGGGCATCGAGTCTCCTCCCACAGTGTAGCTACTGTGGACCCGGCTGCTGTGGACATTGGGGTGCAGGTGTCCCCGAGTCTCATGCATCTGTATCTTCAGGGTGAGCTAAGGCCGTGCACCTGCTGGTCACAGAGCGGCTCTATTTGTAACTTCCTGAGGAGCCTCCACACCGTTTCCAGGGTGGCTGTGCCAGCCTGCGGTCCCGCCCACAGAGTGTAGGGTTGAGTGAGTTTTGCAGGACGTTGTTAAAGTCTGGTCCACATTTCATTTTGCATCATGTGGGCTCCAATAATTGTCCTTAAGTATTTCTGGGGAAGCCAGGTATTGGGCTCCTTTTCAGTGAGACGTTTCCATAGCTCATAGGCCTCAGCTGTAGCCTGGAAGGAGGCAGGTGTGGACCTGTGCACAGGGATGCTGCCTCCTACATGGCCTCCTGCAGTGCCTGAGCGTCCCGCAGGAGGCGCCCGAGCCCAGGCCCTGCCCAAGTGCCGCAAAGGCTCAGTAGGCCTCGTCCACCTGCACTAACAGGAGCCCACCTGTGCTGGGGAGGCCTGAGGAGGACGTGGGGATGCACCATGCTGATGAGCCCCGGTCTCCTCAGGAACCGCAGTGAGGCTTCAGGAAGATGTGGGCCCGCATCCACCCTGACAGGAACACCTGGGCCACTTCAGGACCTGCAGGGAGGCTTCAGGAAGCTGTGGTGCCGTGTCCACTCTGGCAGGAGCTCCCGGGCCGCTCAGGACATAAGTTGAGGCTTCTGGAAGGTGAGGGCCGCATCCACGGTGTCAGCAGCCCTGGCCTCCTCAGAACCTGCAGTGACGTTATGGGAGGACATGTGGCCATGCCCACACAACAGGACGCTGACGTCCTCAGGACCCCCGGTGTAGACTTCGGGAAATATGGGGATGCTTCCATGCAGACAGGAGACCCCAGCCTTGTCAGGGCCTTTGGTGAGGCCTAAGAAAGATGTGGGTGCCAAATCCACACTGACAGGAGTCTCCGGCCTCCTAAGGACCTGCCCTTTGACTTCGGGATATATGGGGCTGTATCTATGCTTACAGGAGCCCACAGCGCCCTCAGGACCCGCGGTGAGTTTTCTGGAGGTCATGGGGCCATGTCCAGGCTAACAGGAGCCCCCGGCCTCCTGAGGACTTGCTGTGAGGCTTCCAGAGGATGTGAGGCATAGTCCACAGTGACAGGAGACCCAGTGTCGTCAGGACCCGCTGACTATGACTCAGGAACACGTGGGACCACATCCACACTCACAGGATCCTGACTTCCTCGGCACCCCCTGGAGGACTCTGGAGGCACCATTGGGGGCCACGTCCACCTCAGAAGGGATTACTCAGAACCACAGGGTAAGTGAATGGGTAGAATGAATGGTAGGGTCAGGGGAGGGGAGGTAGTTGGTTGTTAGGTTAGATGTTAGGGTTTCGTGATTATGCTTATGGTTATGGATTAGAGGATAGCATGAGGGATAAAGTAAGGGTCAGTGTTTAGGAGTCGGATGGGGGTTAGGGATTAGGGAAAGGGTTTAGGGTTAGTGTTAGGGACAGGATTTAGAGTTAGGGTAGGGTTTAGGCTTAGGGATTAGGGCAGGATGTTAGGAGTTGGGGTTAGGGTTATGGTTAGTGTTAGGGTTGTGATTAGGTTTGCAGTTAGGATTAGGTGTTAGGATGTGAGTTAGGGTTAGTTGTTAGGGTTAGGGTTAAAGTTAGGGCTAGCTTTAGAGTTAGGGTGAGCGGTAGGGTTAGGATAGGGGTTAGGATTAGGGTTAGTGTTTGGTTAGAGGTAATGGTCAGGTCAGGGTCAGGGTAGGGTCAGGGTACGGTTTTGGAAAAGGGTAAGAGATAGGGTTAGGCAGTGGGTTAGGGGTTTTAGGGTACGAGTTAGGGTACATTTTGGGGTATGAGATAGGGTTAGTATTAGAGGGTTAGGGTTAGGGTACAGGAAAACGTTCAGAATAGGTTTTGAGTATATTAATTTAAGGTTAGGGTTAGAGGTTAGGGTTAGGGTTAGATTTAAGGTAGCGGTCAGGGTTAAGGAAACCTAAGAATAGGTTAAGGAATTATGGTGAGGCTTGGCAGGTAGGTTCAGTGAATGTGTTTCTGTCTTGGGGTTTGTGTTTGGTTGTCGATTAGTGATGGGTCTTGTTTTAGGTTTCAGTTAACATTAGGATTAAGTGTAGGGTTAGGGTTATGTCTGTGTATGGTTAGAGTTTCAGTCTTGACCTGTGCCTGCACTGGGACTCCTAGTATCTTGGGCAGTTTAGTTTTATGCACTCTATTTAGGTTTTGGGTTCAAAGGTACCTTGACTCCACCAAGTCAGTGGCCTCCCCAGAGAATCAAAATACAGGCTTCTGCTGGGTTGAGAATAGACATGGCAGGCTTCTCCCGAGCTGAGCTAAGGAGGGGATTTGGGGCTCTAAATACTCTTTATTTGGATTTTCAGTTGCCTTTCTGATTTTATCTCTTGTGTGCACATGTATCCTCTATACTACCAATTATATTTTAAAGTTTTATTGAATTCCTATTTGTAAACACAGTATAATATAGTTTCAGGTTTACCACATACTGATTCAACCCTTGGGTGCAATGCCTGGTACTGGTCACAGGTGCCCTCCACTATCCCCATAGCCTGATTCCCCATCCCCCCCCACCTTCCTCTGGTATCTATTAGTTTATTCTCTGTGGTTAAGAGTGAGTTTCTTGGTTTGCTTCTGTCATCCCACCCCATCAATCCCCTTGCCAGTTTGTTTGTTTTCTTAAAATTTACTTGTGAATGCAATTGTATGGTATTTGATATCTGTCTTTCTCTGACTGACTGAGTTCATTTAGCATAAGTCCCTTCCACTTCTCCCATGTCATTGTAAATGGCTTCATTTCATCCTTTGTGATGACCGAGTGATGTCACAGTGTGTATATTTACCACATCATCTCTGCCCATTCATCTGTTGATGGCTGTATCCACAGTTTGGCTCTTGTTGATAATGCTGCTACAAACACTAGGCTGCGTGTCCCTCTTTGAATCTAAGAGACTACTTTTATATCCTCGGGATAAATACCTAGCTGTGAAATTTTGGAATCATAGGGTACTTCTACTTTTAACTTCTTGAGGACCCTCCACACTGTTTTGCACAGTAGCTGCAGCTGATCTCATGCTCACGAGGAGTATAAGGGGGCTCCCCCTTCTCCATAGCCTCACCAACACCTGTTGTTTCTTGTGTTGTTAATTTTAGCCATTTCGACGGCTGTCAGGTGACATCTTATTGTGGTTTTGGTTTGCATTTCCCTGATGATGGGTGACGCTGGGTGTTTGTCCATGTGTCTGGTGGCCATCTGGATGTCTTGACAGAGACAAAGTCCATTCATGTCTTCTGCCCATCTTCAGTTGGATAATTTGTGTTTAGGATGCTGGCATTTATATTTGCTTTATGTATTTTGGATACTAACTCTTTATTGGATGTGTTGTTTACAAATATCTCCTCTCATTTTGTATGTTGCATTTTAGCGTTGCTTGTTTCCTTCACTTTGCAGAAGCTTAGCAATTTGATGAACTCCCAATAGGATTTTTGCTTTTGTTTCGCTTGCCTCAGATGCATATCTGGAAAGCAGATCCAATGGCCAATGTCAAAGATGTTGCTGCCTATCTTTTCTTCTTTGTATGATTTCAGGTCCCACATTTAGGTCTTTCACCCATTTTGAATTTATTTTTTATATATATGGTGTAAGAAAGTGGTCCAGTTTCATTCTTCTGCATGTGGCTGCCTGGTTTTCCCAACACCATTTGTACATATCCTGGGGTCAGGGTTAGGGTTTGTTGAAGAGACGGTCTTTGTGCTTTGGATATTCCTTCCTTCCTTGTTGTTGTTTAATGGACCATAGTGTTACAGGTTTGTATCTTGTTTCGCCTCCCATTCTATTCTATTGATATAAGCGTCTCCTGTTGGGAGATTCTTGATTGCTGATTCAATTTCTCTGCCTGTTATCTGTGTGTTCAAGTTTCTTATTTCTTCCTTTTTCATTTTTGCTATGTTATATATTTCTAGGAATTGATCTATTTCTTCCAGGTTCGGGGTTGCTGGCATATGATTTTTCATAATGTTCTCTTATAAACATTTGTATTTCTAGTGTTGGTGGTTATTTCTCTTTTCTCATTTATGATTTTATTTGGGTCCTTTCACATCTTTATATCTTTTTCTTTTTTAAAGATTTTATTTATGTATTCATGCGAGACACAAAGAAGCAGAGGTATAGGCAGAGTGAAAATGGGGCTCCATGTGGGGAGCCTGATGTGGGACTTGATGCCCCAGGAGTCCGGGTTCGTGATCTGAGCCAAAGCAGATGCTCAACCACTGAGGCACCCAGGTGCCTTGCTGATTCAATTCCTTTGCTAGTTATGGGTCTGTTCACATTTTCTATTTCTTCCTATTTCAGTTTTGCTCGTTTGCACATTTCTAGGGACTTGTCCATTTCTTCCTGGTCTCCCAGATGTTAGCGTATAACCTTTCATAGAATTCCCTTATAATTGTCTTATTTTTCTGGTGTTGATTGTGATCTCTCTTCTCTCATTTGTGATTTTATTTATTAGGTCTTTTCTCTTTTCTCATTGATAAGGCTGGCTAGGGCTTGTCTATTTTATTAATTATTTTGAAGAACCAACTCTTAGTTTTGTTATTCCATTCTACTGTTTTGTTGTTTCTGCATTGTTTATTTCTGCTCTCATCTTTATTTTTTCCCTTCTTCTGTAGGCTTCAGGCTATGTTTGCTATTCCTTTTCCAGCTTCTTAAGGTGTAGTGTTGGGTTGTGTATTGGAGACTTCTTGTTTCTTGAGGTAGGCCTGTATTGCTATGTACTTTTCTCTTACGACTGCCTTTGCTACATCCCAGAGGTTTTGAGAAACATGTTTTCATTTTCATTTGTTTTAAATTTCCTATTTAATTTCTTGGTTACTCCATTCATTCTCTAGTAGGATGTTCATAATCTCCACGTATTTTTGGTCTGTCCAATTTTTTTTTTTTACTGTTGACTTCAAGTTTCATAGTGTCTGGTCCAAAACTGTACAGGGTGTGATATCAACCTTCTTGTAACTGTAGTACCTGTTGAGGGCTGATTTGTTGGCCATGATATGATCTGTTCTGTAGAATGTCCCATGTGCTTTTGAAAGGAATGTGTAGGGATCCCTGGGTGGCGCAGCGGTTTAGCACCTGCCTTTGGCTCAAGGCGCCATCCTGGAGACCTGGGATCGAATCCCATGTCGGCCTCCCAGTGAATGGAGCTTGCTTTTCCCTCTGCCAATATCTCTGCCCGCCCCCCTCTCTCTGTGTGACTATCGTAAATAATAAAAAAAATGAAGGAAGGTGTTCTGCTTTAGGATGAAATGTTCAGACTATATCTGTTGAGTCCCTGTGGTCCAGTGTGTCAAGGCTATTGTTCCCCTGTTGATTTTCTGTATACACGATTGGTCCATTGCTTAAGTGGTTGTTAAAATCCCTGTCATTGTATTATTATCAGTGAGTTCCTGTACGTTTGTTGTTAATTGGTTTCTATATTTAGGTACTCCCATGTTGGCAACATAAATATTTAGTTGTTTGATCTTGATAGAGAGTCTTTTTAATTTTGAAATAATGCCCTTCTTCATCTCTTCTTACAGTATTTGTTCTTTCTTTTTTGAAATTTAAATATTTTATTTATTTATTCATGATAGATACACAAAGAAGCAGAGACAGAAACATAGGCAGAGGGAAAGCCAGGCTCCACAAATGGAGGTCGATGTGGGACTTGATCCTGGGATCCCAGGATCACCCCCTGAGCCGAAGGCAGATGCTCAACCACTGAGCCACCAGGTGTCCCCTAGGGTTTGGTTTCAAATCTCGTTTGTCTGATATAAGTATGGGTCCTCCAGCTTTCTTTTGATATCCATTAGCATGATAGATGATTTTCCATCCCCTGACTTTCAATCTCCTAGTGTCTATAAGTCTAATGTGAGCATCTTGTAGGCAGCATACAGATGGATCTTGTTTTTTTAATAACGATTAAAATGAGAGAGTGAGGGACAGAGAGAGAAAGAGAGAGAGAGAGAGGCAGAAAATTAGGCAGTGAGAGAAGTAGGCTCCCCACCAGGAGCAGAATATGGGACTTGATCCCAGAGTCCAGGATCACACCCTGAGTCAAAGGCAGAGGCTCAACCCCTGAGCCAACCAGGCATACCGGATTCTGTTTTTTAAGCCACTCTGATACCCTAAACCTTTGATTGGAGCATTTAGTCTATCAGCATTCAGAGTGATTATTCAAAGATATGAACTTTGTGCCTTTGTGTTTCCGGAAGAGATGGTGTTTCCAGTGACTTTCTCCGGTCCTTTCTAGTCTATGTTTCTTTTGGTCTCTTTTTCCCCCCCTAGAAGAGTCCCTCTTAAAATTACTTACTGGACTGATTAAGTGGTCATGAACTCCTTTATATGTTGCCTGTCTAGGAAAATCTTTATCTCTCCTTCTCTCCTGAATGACACCCATGCTGAAAGAAGAATTCATACAAATTGGACTCCAATAAAAAGAAATTTAAAAACCTAAAATAAATTCTTTCTAATATGATTGAGGAAAATGGCATGTAGGAGGAAAACCAGAAGCACAAACAGAGAAGGAGAGATTTCACCCTCTGTAGCCTTCACAGGGAACTGGTGTCCTTTCCTAGCAGGGGGCCCCCGTCCGTAGGATGCTTCCTTCCCCTCTGTGCCCTTGTTGGAACCCAGCAGGCACATCTCCGTGCCTTCAGCACGTCTGCAGTCGTGGTTTATAGCGTCTTCCATGTATCCTATTGGGGATCACAGCGTGGTGTATGTAACCATCCGGCTGCTGTTTGACAACATTGGGGGATTCTGACTTTTGTTGGTTTTGGGGTGTGTGTGTCTATCACATGCAGCTATCACATGCAGCTATTGGATCCTCTGGCTGGGTAACCCAAAACCTGGAAATGGTTGGCACAACATCATTTCTGGTGCTGGCGCTGGGTGGCTGGTGGCTGGGCTCTCCTGTCCACCCTGGGGCTCGCTCATGCAGTGTCTTTCCGCTGGAGAGTCAGCTGAGCTGGAAGGTCCAGCTCGGCCACATTCCCATGTCTGGCAGTGGGTCCTGCCGAGCGCCGGCTGCTTCTCTTCTCCCCAATGCCTCTCCAGCAGGGAGCCAGACATTCGGGCCACCCTTGCGGGGAGCTCCTGAGGAACCGGCTGCCCATGGCGGGAAGCCATGAGGCTGCCTGTATGTGGGAGTCAGAGTGGGGATGGGGATGGGGTTCCTTGTTCCCCTGTGCTGACTGGCCTTCAGGCCGAGTCCCATGCTCACCCACCCCCTACTCACTCGGGCAAGGAGGGTGCGTTCCACACGTTGGTGTGAGAGATCCAGCACCAAAAGGTGTTCACACTGAGTCCACCTGGTGAGGGTGGTCCAGGTGGATGAGCTGCAAGTGTGGGACCCAGGAAATTTAACAAAAATCCCCTACCCCTGGACAAGCAGAGCAGGAGTGATTCCATTTTGTGCTATATCCGCCACCTCCCCTATGACCCCCAAATGACCTGCTTATGGCTTAAGGTGCTGCCCCGCCCTAGTCATTCCACTGGGCACACCCTAATCGGAAATCTGCTCATAACAATGTAACCATGCTTTGTGCCCGCCAAAACCCCGCAGCGATTCTGACCAAAGAATAGGCCAGGTCAAGTGGATCCTATAGGGTAAGGTGTAATTCAATCGGCCACCTACATGTGGACCGACATGACTGTGCAAATTTCTGCATATCCCATGGTCCACTGGCCCCTATAAAGCTGCCTCACCTCTTAGTCTCAGGGTCCAAGTCCCTGCTGCAATGTGTCTGGTGCACTTGGACCAACTTTTGGTTGGTCCCAGTGGGGGCTCCAGCTTGTAAAGAAACCCTAGGGAGTTTGCATTGGTGTCGGCTCCTTGGTGGTTTCTTGGATTCGCAATCTTGGGCATAACACAAGGGCCTGCTGTCCTGAAATCACTTCCATGGCCACGCTGACCACCCTGCAGGCCCTCTGTGCCCCAGGTACCCAGGCACAGGGATGCGGGGAGGGAGAAAGTGCCCCGGAATCCGGCCAGCCCCGGCCCCCTGGACAGAGGGAGCAGTGACCTCTCAGGTCACTTTGCACAGACCCTGGTGACCTGAGGCTCCCTGGCTGTCACACTCTCCCACCCATTCTGGCCCACGGGGCACAGGCTGAGTCCCAGTAAAGTCTGTGAGGCCTGACCCTGGCGTCCGGCCACCCCTGGATGGCACGTGGGGACGTCAGCTGTGTGTGCCTAGCGGCACCCCTGCATGTGCTGGTTGGGGCCTCAGTGGTGCCCCCTCCTCCTCACTGTGGGTCTCTCCACGCCCCATGCACAGAGTTCTGGGAGACACACAAACGGGCTGGTTGTGCATTTTTGCACCACAACACTTTATTGACTTTCTACAGCAAACAGGCTCAGAGCAGAGGGTGTGCGCCTTCTCCTGGGGAAGGAGACCCTTCTGTCTTAGGGGAGAGCAAGAATCACACGGAGTGGGGGGGGGCGAGTGCTGGAGTCCCCCACCTGGGAGCATGTGTGGACTCTGGTTGGAGGTGTGTGTCCTAGGTTTCAGCCTGAGTGACGGTTCTGAGGACAGCAGAGCTGACCTGGAACTGTAGCTCATGGGCTCCTGTGCTGGATCCCTGCAGGGCAGCTGGACCCCGGCCTCGGGACCCCTGGGGCCCCAGCACCTGTAGGAGCCTGCCTCCTGGTGTGGGTGTGGGTGGGGCCCACCGACCTACCCCTCCTCTCCCCACCCTGGGGTGTACCGGGATCCCCCGGTCTGCCCTAGGTCAGCGACCTGGATCTGTGGGTGCACGCCCAGTGCCCAGGAGGCCACATCCAAATGTGAGAAGGCTCGCTCATCCCGGGGCCAGAATCCAGGGCTGGCCAGGGCCATGGGGGGGCTGGATCCCATTAGTCTTTGTGTTGGGCCTGGTGGGGGCTCAAATCAACCCAACCCCCCAGAGCCTGGCGACCAGTCAGCCCAGGTTCCTCTAGGTTAGGGGCTGGTGTCCTGTGCAGGGTGTGCCACACTCCAGGAGGGACAGTGGGCGTGGCAGGGCACAGTGGGTCCTCTGCACCACTCACCTGCACACACCCTGTTGGGGGCTCCCTGTCTTCCCTCCTCCCTGCCACCCCTGGGTACTCTATGGGACACCTGGGGTTCTGATGGGAGCAGGGTATCCATAGAACCCTGGGGATGCTGAGCATGTCCCACAGGGGGCAGCTGCATTGGGTCTTGCTCAGGGACGATGGTGTGGGGGTGGATGGTGTGGGGGCATGGGTATGATGGTGGTAGAGTGTGGGGGATGGTGAAGGGGGGATTGTGTTGGGGTATAGTGTGGGTGGGGATTGTGTGAGGTTGTGTGTGAGGGGGATGGAGTAGGGGTTATGCCATGGGGGATGATGATGTTAGGGGATGATGTGGGTCTGGGAAATGGGATGGGGTGGGGGGGCTGGCAGACACACGGCAAACCCTTTATCTAAGATCCACAGGGGAAATCTACAGAAAAAGGTGACCCCGGTCTGGGGTTTGCTGTGACACTTGCCCCTGGGGCCCCGTGTGGTCAGTGCAGGGCCCTGGCTGGACCGGGGACAATATCTCGGGTCATCATACTATGTATGTTTACAAATTGCAAATTGTCTCAAATTAAATGCATAGAATTTAGAAATATATAAAGCACCGAGAGGAGGTGTCACCCTGACCCGTCCGACCCTCATCAGATCGATGTGTGTCCTCCTCCAGTCACAGCCATGCACCCTGCCCCCTTGTCCCCTTACTGACCCCCACGGCCCGCACCCCCAACCCCTGCTTTTCAGGGGGCCGTCCCTCACCCCTTTGGTTTTCAGCTCACATGGCATCCCCTGGAGGCCCCATCCTAGTGGCCTCCTCATCCCCAAGACTCCAGGGGAGGGGTCATGGGGGTCATCCCCAACACCTTACCATGCAGCCGTGTGTTGTTGGCTTCTGTTCTTCCCCCGGCCTCAGAAGCCCCGTGTTCCCTACCCAGAAACCCCTGGTCTTCCCCTGGAGCCCGATCCCCCCTGGCCCCTCAGCCTCACCCTACCCTGTAGTAGTATCAAAACATGATGTGACTGCTGAACGTCCTGTTGACTTCCAAGTCTACCTCCGTGATGTCCTAGGAGGAGACCAGGGCCTCCTCTTTCATTTACTGTGGGAAAACCAAGGAGGAGATGCAGGCATCAGGGACACAGACCCCGACATGTCACAAGCTGCAGTGCTGAGCAGGGAGCCCTAGGGCAACCATGCGAGTGTGTCCTGCAGAACCTCCTTCCTTCCTCTGGGAGGCTGGGGATGGCAGGAGTGCCCACCGTGCCCATGGGACCTGTGTGAGGGCCTGTGCACAGCTGTTGTGGGCGGGGAGGTGACTGAGGGTCAGCCTGGGTGGGATGGCATAGGGGTTCAGCCCAGGTGGGAGGGGACATGGGGGTGTTGTGCCCAAGATTGCGAATCCGAGAAACCACTACAGAGCTGACACTGATGCAAACACACAAGGGTTGATTTCCAAACTCGAGCTTGCGTCCAAGTACACCCTACACAGCGGAGCAGGGACTTGAGCCCCAAGGTAGTGTTTTGCTTTTAAGGGCTTGTCCTGGGGACCTCCAGAATGGCTGGAGTAATTCCTCAAGTTCTTTTTACATTTTGATATGGGGCCTTCAAGGGCATTGACCTCTGTTCTCATTCTAATAGACTCCTCCAGCCCTCAGTTCTTATTCTAATGTGGGGCTTTCTAGGACATTAAGCTGTAAACTTTTGTTTTTTTCCTGTAACTGTAGGCATGTAAATTTCAGCTCTTCTTCACAGGGGCCTGGGATGGCTGGACATGTTCGAACGCTGAACTTAAAGTGGAAAGGCCTTCATTTTCTCAGCCTACTTGAGTCCCGTCCCATCCTATCTTGCTCCTTCCCCCTTCCCCAGAGCTCCTGAGAGAGCAATTGCAAATGACCACAACTTGGCATTCTGCTTTGGGGGACAGGACCAGGGATTTGGGATCAGGAAGAGCTGGGGTGCAGTCATCCTGGCTGTGCAGCGGGATTTGATGCTGCAGACTCTTATTCCCTAAGGCTATCTTGACAACTGACTTTGTACATACAAAAGCTGTCCTTTATCTTTAAAGTTGAAGAGCCAGTCAAAGCCTTTTTTCTCTGCCTATCTGATTGCTCAGATTCCAATCTGAGATGTATTTCCTGTTAATAAGGATAATTTACTATCCATAGTACTATGCTTAAAATATTCTGACACAAGTAATTCAGAGGGATGAGGGTTTCTCATCTCTTTCTTCACAGCTCACTCATCAGGAAATGCATCTTTATGGATTTGGAAAGAACTGAGAGACATTATTACCAAAGGTCTTATTATTATGTGAAGGATTCTTCCCTGAGATTCTTACCCTGTTTCAACTGACACTGAAACACTGTGAACTCTTTGGAAGACAAATTTCAAGGAAATAAATGTTATGCATTACTAATTTTAAATGCCCTTGCAATATGGTGTCTATTATACTAGAAGTATTTTTATCTGATTTTTGCTATTTGTTATCCGTTCCTGCTTTTCAGGTTGAGGAGGCATTGTACGTGTTCATAAGTGTTTTTCTTTCCTTCTGATATAAACTTCTTACTTTGTTCCCATCGAAGGAAGTCTTTAAGAATAAGGCTAAAGTTAAACTATTCTTAAAATGTCTTTACACTTGGAGCCTGATTCATTTAAGTCAATTTTCAAAATAAATCTTATTTATTAGGAAAACAAGAAAGATTTATAGGGAAATTGAGAAGATAGTACAGAGCATTCGCATGCACTTGCACTCAATTTCTCCAATTATCGATATCTTATATTAGTATGGTACAAATATTAGCTAATGAATCAATATTAAAATAGTCGCATTAACCAAAGACCATACTTTATTCAGATTTCCTTAGTTTTTGCTAAGTTACCATCCCTCATATCACATTCCATTTGTCCTCCTGTTTTCTTAGGCTCCTCTGGATTGTGACATTCTTTCAGCCTTTCCTACTTGTTGTTGCCCTGGAACACTTTGAGAAGTAGAGTATTTTGTAAAATTTCCTTCAGTTGGGACATGTCTGTTGTTTATCCCATGATTGAAGTGTTTTTGTGGATTATATACAGAGATATACTGCCATTTTCATTATATCATATAAAGGATAGATACTATCAACATGATTTATCAGACTTGGTATTGATCTGATCATCTTGCTGAGGTAGTGTTTGTCATCTTTTCCCGTAGTTAAGTGATGATTCTTCTTCTTCTTCTTCTTCTTCTTCTTCTTCTTCTTCTTCTTCTTCTTCTTCATTATTATTATTATTATTATTATTATTATTATTATATTATCATTGTTATTTTAAGTTTTTCATAATATATTCTGTAGAAAGAAGTTACTATGTGTATTCCACACCTAAGAGTGGGAAGCTATGCTCATCAACTTGAAGGTGGAATGTCTGCACAAATTGTTTGAAATTCTTCTACATGGGAGATTTCTCTTCTTGTGGGTTTTCTTTTCTTTTTCAAAGATGTTATTTATTTATTTGAGAGAGAGAGAGGAGAGAAAAACCATGAGTGACAGGGGCAGAGGGAGAGGGAGAAGCAGGTTCCCTGCTGAACCGCGAGCCTTCCTTGGGACCTGGATCATGATCTGACTTAAGGCAGAAGCTTAACTGAATGAGCCACCCAGGTGCCACTATTTCTTTCTTTCCCTCTTTCTTTCTTTTTTTAAAAATAATATATTTACTTTTTATTGGTATTCAATTTGACAACATATAGAATAACACTCAGTGCTCATCCCGTCAAGTGCCCCCCTCAGTGCCCATCACCCATTCACACGGACCCCTGCCCTCCTCCCCTTCCATCACCCCTAGTTCGTTTCCCAGAGTAGGAGTCTTTATGTTCTGTCTCCCTTTCTGATATTTCCCACACATTTCTTCTCCCTTCCCCTATATTCCCTTTCACTATTATTTATATTCCCCAAGTGAATGAGAACATACAATGTTTGTCCTTCTCTGATTGACTTACTTCACTCAGCATAATACCTTCCAGTTACATCCACCTTGAAGCAAATTGTGGGTATCTGTCGTTTCTATTCGATGAGTAAGGCCCACCTTTTCTCTCCCTTGATCTTCTGAGTCTCCTATGATATGAATATTATTGTTTTAATAAGTGGCTGAGTTCCCTAAATCTGTCTCTGTGGTCCATAACTTTCCTTGTTTTTAAGGCTTCCACTTGGGACTGCATCTCATTTATAGCATTCTTAACGTTTGCCTGACTAAATTTTAGTTCTTTTATTTCTACAGTAAGGGATTCTCTAGTTTTCTTCTGTGCTCTTTTTCCAGCCCAGATGCTATCTTTATAATCATTGTTTTAAACTGTAGTTAGACATCATATATTTGTATTGATGGACTTCCTGGCTGTGAGTACTACCTCATGTTATTTTATGGAGGTGAATTTCTCGATCTCATTACTTTTTCCAGAAAAGAAAGAAGGAAGAAAAAGGAAAACCAAGAAAAACAATAACAACTGCCCTCCCCCCAAAAAACCACTAGATTATTTTGGCCTCCTTGTTAAAAGATTCTAAATCCCAAAATAACAAACAAAATTAAAGTTCCATGAGAGTAAAAATAAGAAATATATAAGGTACATACATAAAAAATAAAATAAGGCAATTAATAAAATAGAATCAAAGAAAATAAATGATAATAAAGCACAAAGTACAAAGGAAGCTAGACCCTACTTTCCAGGTGGCGCTGAGGATCTGCATCCTCTGTGGTCCGACAAATTGGTGGCAGCCAGTGGTCTGTGCGGGGTCTGGGGATGGCCCATGACGCTGATTGTCAGGTGCACATCTGCCTGGGAGATGACCCTGCGGGGTCAGGGGCGGGGTGGTCTTCAGCGCCTCTGGCCTCCAGCGGGTGGCGCTGTGCTGCTCCCTGAGACTCGGCGCTGTTTGGTGTGATGCAGGTGGGGACGCTGGGTCCTCTGGTTCTGGGGCTAAGCATCCCACCCCCCAGTCTGCAGGCCCTCCACAGAAGAGCCCCCAAGCGCATCTCTCAGAACCCTGCTTTCACTTTGCCCGCGTCCGAACTGCTTTTGGTTTTGTTTTCTTTTAATTTTTTTTATTTATTTACTTATGATAGTCACAGAGAGAGAGAGAGAGAGAGGCAGAGACACAGGCAGAGGGAGAAGCAGGCTCCATGCATCGGGAGCCTGATATGGGATTCGATCCCGGGTCTCCAGGATCGCGCCCTGGGCCAAAGGCAGGCGCCAAACCGCTGCGCCACCCAGGGATCCCTGGTTTTGTTTTCTTATCTCAGACTGTTGTGCCCAAGATTGCGAATCCGAGAAAGCACGGAGAAGCCCACAATGATGCAAACACATGAGAGTGTATTTACAAGCTCGAGCTTCTGTCCAAGTATGCCTGACACAGAGGAGCAGGGACTTGGACCCCGAGGTGGGTTTTTGCTTAGTTTTAAGGGCTGGTCTTGGGAACCTCCAGAAGGGCTAGAGCAATTCCTCAAGTTCTCTTTACATTTTGATATGGGGCCTTCAAGGACATTGAGCTCTGTTCTCATTCTAATAGGGGCTTCCTGCCCTTGGCCTGGGCTCAGTTTTGATTCTATTGTGGGGCTTTCTACGACATTAAGCTGTAAACAGCAAAGGTTCCACACCTGGAAGGGGGACGTCACACTGTCCCTATATGCTGAAGATGCGGTACTGGAAAAATGAAACCTTGGAGCCTCCACCAAAACCTGTTAGAACTAAGGAGTGAGTTCAGTAAAGTCACGGGACACAAACTGACCCTACAGAGCAGAGTAGCCTTGCTGTGTCCCGACAATGAGCACTCAGGAAGGAAATGAAGGACGTGACTTCATTCTTCTCAGGAGCATCAAGGAGAATAAATAATGAGACTGAACCAAAGGAGCACAAGACTTGTGCACTGAGCCATACCAGCCTCTGGGAGGCCTTCCTGGGCTCGTAGGGTGGGAGGCTCACCTTGTGAAAATGTCCGCATTTCCTGAAGCCACCCTCAGTTTCAATGTCATTCCTATCAAAATCATGGTGGCAGATGTTAGAAATAGGAAAAGAAAAACCCATAACTTCCATCCGCCCCCACAAATGACCCCGGACAGCAAATCAGTACTGGAGGAGCAGGAGAGAGCGGGATGCAGCACTTCCCTATTTCAAACAATGTCACAGAGACACAGGATAAAGCATTGTGGTTCTTGGGCCCCCAACTGGCTCCGTTGGTTAAGCATCTAAGTCCTGACCTCACCTCCGGTCCTGATCTCAGGAGTCGTGAGTTCTAGCTCTGGGCTGGGCCATGGACGAGGCATGGAGCCTACTTAGGCAAACCAGTCCCACGGGGGGTGGTCCCGGCATAAGCTGAAGGAGCAAAACAGAGAGTCCAGAAGGAAATGTGCTCTGATACAACTGATTTTTTAAACTTAGTTTAATTTAAACCAAATTAATTATGGATAGTGTATTATACTTTCAGAGGAAGAATTCAGGGATTCACCAGTTGGAGATAACAGCCGTGCTCATGACATCACGTGCCCTCCTTCATGCCGGTCCCCTGTTAATCCCCCCGCCTCCAACGACCATCAGTTTGTTTCCTATCATTAAGAGTCTGTATTTCCTGCATCGGTTTTCATCTTATTTGTTGTTCCTTCCCTTCACAGTTGTTATCTGCTTTGCCTCTTTAATTCCACCTATGAATGACACCACACGGTCATTCTCTTTCCTGACTGACTTATTTCATTTAACATGATCCCTCTAGTTCTATCCACATCATTGCAAATGGCAAGATTTCATTCTCTTTGATAGCTGAGTGCCATTCCTCTGTCTGTGACCATCATCTCTCTCCCATCCTTTTTATCCATCATCTGCCACAGGGCACCGAGGCTCCTGCCACAGTGTGGCTACTGTGGACCCGGCTGCTGTGGACATTGGGGTGCAGGTGTCCTGGTCTCACTGCATCTGTACCTTTGAAGTGAGTTCAGGCTGTTCACCTGCTGGTCGCAGGGCGGCTCTATTTGTAACTTCCTGAGGAGCCTCCACACTGTTTCCAGGGTGTCTGCACCAGCACGCAGTCTCGCCCACAGTGGAAGAGGGTTGAGTGAGTTTTTCGGGACATGGTAAAAGTTTGGTCCACATTTCATTTCGCGTCCTGTGGGCTCCAATTCCTTGTCCTTAAGTATTTCTGAGGAAGCCGGGTGTAGGGCTCCGTTTTAGTGAGACATTTCCCAAGCTAACAGGCCACAGCTGGAGCCTGGAAGAAGGCAGTTGCGTCCCCTGGAGCACCCGCTGCCTCCTGCACAGCCTCCTGCAACGCCTGGGCGTCCAGCAGGGGGCGCCTGAGCCCAGGCCCAACCCAGCGGGCATGAATGTGCACTAGGCCTCCTCTGCCTGCACTATCCTGAGCCAGCCTGTGCTGGGGAGGCCTGAGGAGGACGTGGGGACGTGTGCACCATGATGAGCCACAGCTTCAGGAAATTGTGGGCTCGCATCCACGCTGAAAGGAGCCCCTGGGCCACCTCAGGACATAAGTTGAGGCTTCTGGAAGATGGGGGCCGCATTCATGGTGACAGGAGCCCCGGCCTCCTCAGAACCCTCGGTGACACTTCGCGAGGACGTTGTGTCACTTGGACACAACAGGACGCTGACTCCTTAGTATCCCCGGTGTTGACTTGAGGAAATATGAGATGCGTCCATGCAGACAGAAGACCCCAGCCTTGTCAGGCCTGTGGTGAGGCCTAAGAAAAATGGTGCCGCATCCACACTGACAGGAGTCTCCAGCCTCCTCAGGACCCACTGTGAAGGTTTGGGAAGATTTGGGGCCACATCTATGCTGACAGGAGCCCCCAGCATCCTCAGGTCTTATGGTGAGGCTTGAAGAAAATGTGGGGCCACCTCAACACGTACAGGACCCCCGTCCTCCTCAGGCCCTGCACTTTGGCTTTGGGAAATATAGGGCTGCGTCTATGCTGATGGAAGCCCACAGCTCCTCAGGACGCACGGTGAGATTTCTGGGGGATGTGGGACCATGTCCAGGCTGAAAGGAGCCCCCAGCCACCTGAAGACCTGCTGTGAGGCTTCCAGATGATGTGAGGCATAGTCCACAGTGAGAGGAGACCCAGCGTCCTCAGGACCCGCTGACTATGACTCAGGAAGACATGGGGCCACATCCGCACTCACAGGAGCCCTGCTTCCTCAGGACCCCCTGGAGGACTCTGGAGGCGCCGTTGGGGGCCACGTCCACATCAGAAGGGACTCCTCAGAACCACAGGGTAAGTGAATGGGTAGAATGAATGGTAGGGCCAGGGGAGGGGAGGCAGTTGGTGGTTAGGCTTAGGTTAGATGTTAGGTGTTTGTGATTAAGTTTATGGTTACGGATTACAGGTTAGGGTGAGGGATAAGGGTAAGGGTCAGTGGTTAGGAGTTAGGATGGGGGTTAAGGATTAGGGAACGGGTTTAGGGTTAGCAGCAGGATTTAGAGTTAGGTTTAGGGTTTGGGCTTTAGGGATTAGGACAGGAGGTTTAGAGGTGGGGTTAGGGTTATGCTTACAGTTAGGGTTGGGCTTAGGTTTGCAGTTAGGGTTAGGGGTTAGGGTGTGAGTTAGGGTTAGGGGTAAGTGTTAGGGGTTAGGGTAAAAGGGCTAGGTTTAGGGATAGGGCGAGGGTTAGGTTTAGGATAGGGATTAGGGCTAGGGTTAGGGTTAGTGTTTAGTTAGGGATTAGGGTCAGGTCAGGGTCAGGTTACGGTTTTGGAAAAGGGTAAGAGACAGGTTTAGGGAGCGGTTTAGGAGTTAGTTTTAGGGTACAGGTTAGAGTGCTGTTTGGGGTATGAGATAGGATTAGTATTAGAGGGTTAGGGTTAGGGTACAGGTTAAGGTTAGGAATAGGATTTGAGTATATTAAGTTAAGGTTAGGGTTAGAGGTTAGGGTTAGATTTAAGATAGAGGTCAGGGATAAGGGTTTAGAATAGGTTTAGGAGTTAGGGTGAGGGTTGGCAGGAAGGTTCAGTGAATGTGTTTTGGTCTTGGGGTTTGTGTTTGGTTGTCGATTAGTGATGGGTCTTGTTTAAGGTTTAGGTAACATTAGGATTAAGTGTAGGGTTAGGGTTATGTCTGTGTATGGTTAGAGTTTGGGTCTTGGCATGTGCCTGCGCTGGGACTCCTACTTCTTGGGCAGTTTAGTTTTATGTACTCTATTTAGGTTTTGGGTTCAAAGATAGCCTGACTCCACCAAGTCAGTGGCCTCCCCAGAGAATCAAAATCCAGGCTTCTGCTGAGGTGAGAATAGACATGGCAGTCTTCTCCCGAGCTGAGCTAAGGAGGGGATTTGTGGCTCTAAAGACTCTTTCTTTGGATTTTTTTAAAAATTTTTATTTATTCATGATAGGCACACAGTGAGAGAGAGAAAGGCAGAGACACAGGCAGAGGGAGAAGCAGGCTCCATGCACCAGGAACCCGACGTGGGATTCGATCCCGGATCTCCAGGATCGCACCCTGGGCCAAAGGCGGGCGCCAAACCGCTGTGCCACCCAGGGATCCTTTTATCTCTAGTGCGCACATGTTTTATCAATACTACCAATTATTATTTTAAAGTTTTACTTCAATTCCTGTTTGTAAACACAGTATGATATATTTTCAGGTTTGCCACTTAGTGATTCAACCCTTGGATACAACACCTGGTACTGGTCACAGGTGCCCTCCACTATCCCCATCCCCTGATTCCCCATCCCCCCACCTTCCTCTGATATTTATTAGTTTGTTCTCTGTGGTTAAGAGTGGGTATCTTGGTTTGCTTCTCTCAGCTCCCTGCGCCCCTTTGCCAGTTTGTTTGGTTTCTTAAAATTCACATGTGAATGCAATTGTATGGTATTTGGTATCTTTCTCTGACTGAGTTCATTTAGCATAAATCCTTTCCACTCCTTCCACGTCATTGTAAATGGCTTCATTTCATCCCTTCTGATGACCGAGTGATGTCACAGTGTGTATATTTACCACATTATCTCTGCCCATTCATCTGCCGATGGACATAGGCCTATATCCACAGTTTGGCTGTTGTTGATAACGCTGCTACAAACACTGGGCTGCGTGTCCCTCCTCGAATCTTCTAAAGTACTTTTGTATCCTAGGGGTAAATACCCAACTCTGCTATTTTGGAATCGTATGTTAACTCTATTTTTAACTTCTTTTTTTAAAAATTTTTTTATGAATGTCACAGAGTGAGAGGCAGAGACACAGGTAGAGGGAGAAGCAGGCTCCATGCACCGGGAGCCCGATGTGGGATTCGATCCCAGGTCTCCAGGATCACGCCCTGGGCCAAAGACAGGCACCAAACCACTGCACCACCCAGGGATCCCCTTTTTTTTTTAACTTATCGAGGACCCTCCACACTGTTTTCCACAGTGGCTACATCTGTTCGCATGCCCACCAGGAGTGTAAGTGGGCTATCCCTTCTCCATAGCCTCACCAACACCTGTTATTTCTTGAGTTGTTAATTTTAGCCATTATGACAGCTCTCAGGTGACATATCCCTGTGGTTTTGATTTGCATTTCCCTGATGATGGGTGACGCTTATTGTCTTTCCGTGTGTCTGGTGGCCTTCTGGCTGTCTTGTCAGAGATAAGTCCATTCATTTTTCTGCCCATTTCCCGTTGCATGATTTGTTTTTAGGATCTTGAGATTTATATTTCCTTTATGTGTTTTGCATACTAACTCTTCATTGGATGTGTTGTTTACCAATGTCTCCTTTCATTTTATATGTTGCCTTTTAGCTTTGGTTGTTTCCTTCACTTTGCAGAAGCTTTTCAATTTGATGAAGTCCCAATAGTATTTTTGCTTTTGTTCCCTCACCTCAGAGGAATATATAGAAAGAAAATCTAGTGGCCAATGTCAAAGACGTTGCTGCCTATCTTTTCTTCTTTGATTGGTTTCAGGTCTCACATTTAGGTCTTTCATCCATTTTGAATTTATTTTTTATATATATGGTGTAAGAAAGTGGTCCAGTTTCATTCTTCTGCATGTGACTGCCTGGTTTTCCCAACACCAATTGTTCTTATCCTGGGGTCAAGGTTAGGGTTTGTTGAACAGACTGTCTTTGTGCCATTGGATATTCCTTCCTGCCTTGTTGTCGATTAATGGATCATAGAGTTACAGGTTTGTATCTTGTTTCGGCTTTCCATTCTATTCTATTGATCTAAGCGTCTCCTGTTGGGAGATTCTTGATTGCTGATTCAATTTCTCTGCCTGTTATCTGTGTGTTCAAGTTTCTTATTTCTTCCTTTTTCATTTTTGCTTTGTTATATATTTCCAGGAATTGATCTATTTCTTCCAGGTTCTAGGTTGCTGGCATATATTTTTTCTTAATGTTCTCTTATAATTGTTTGTATTTCTCTAGTGTTGGATGTTATTTCTCTTTTCTCATCTGTGATTTTATTTGGGTCCTTTCTCATCTTTTCATCTTTTTTCTTGTTTAAAGATTTTATTTATGTATTCATGAGAGACACAGAGAGGCAGAGGTATAGGCAGAGGGAAAATGAGGCTCCATGTGGGGAGCCTGATATGGGACTTGATCCCCCAGGACCCCGGGATCATGACCTGAGCCAAAGCAGATGCTCAACCATTAAGGCTCCCAGATGCCTTGCTGATTCAATTCCTTTGCTAGTTATGGGTCTGTTCACATTATCTATTTCTTCCTATTTCAGTTCAGCTCATTTGCACATTTCTAGGGATTTGTCCATTTCCTCCAGGTCTCCCAGTATGTTAGCGTATAATCTTTCATAGTATTCCCTTATAATATAGGCTCCTATAAAGCTGCTATGCCTCTTAGTCTCGGTGTCCAAGTCCCTACTCCTCTGTGTCGGGTGCACTTGGACCCAAGATCCAGCTTGTAAAGAAACCCTCGGGAGTTTGCATCAGTGTGGGCACCTTGGTGGTTTCCCTGATTTACAATCTTGGGCACAGCACCAGGGCCTGGTGTCCTGACATCCCTTCCAGGGCCACGCTGACCACCCCACAGGGCCCATGGGCCCTGAAGCCCCCTGGCTCAGCAGCCTCACCCCACCCTCTAGCAGTCCCAAACATGATTTGGCTGCCGAACAACTGTTGATGTCCAGGTCTATCTGCGTGATGTCCCTGGAGGAGACGAGGCCTCCTCCTTCATTTCCTGTGGGAAAACCAGGGAGGAGGAGCCGGCATCAGGGACACAGACACCGGCCTGTCACCAGCTGCCATCCTAGGCAGGGAGCCCTGGGGCCACCATGGGAGTGTGTCCTGCCGAAACCTCCTTTCTTCTCCTGGGAGGCTGGGGATGGCCAGAGTGCCCACCGTGGTCGTGGGACCTCTGTGAGGGGCTGTGGCGAGCTGCTGTGGGCGGGAGGTGACTGAGGGTCAGCCTGGGTTGGAGGGGACAGGGGATCAGCCCAGGTGGGGAGGGGACTTGCGGGTGTTGTGCCCAAGATTGCGAATCAGAGAAATAACTTAGGAGCCGACAAGGATGCAAACACACGAGGGTTGATTTACAAACTTGAGATTGGGTCCAAGTATACCCCACACAGCGGAGCAGGGACTTGGACCGCGAGGTGAGTTTTAGCTTAGTTTTAAGGGCTGGTCTCAGGGTCCTCCAGAAGGGCTGGAGCAATTCCTCCAGTTCTGTGTACATTTTGATATAAGGCCTTCAAACAAACTAGGGGTGGTAGAAGGGGAGGAGGGCGGGGGGTGGGAGTGAATGGGTGACGGGCACTGGGGGGTTATTCTGTATGTTAGTACATTGAACACCAATAAAAAATAAATTTAAAAAAAAAGGGAATTGAGCTCTGTTCTCATTCTAATATGGGGCTTTCTGGGACCTTAAGCTGTAAGCTGTTTTTTTCTTTTTTTCCTGTAACTGAAGTAATGTAAATTTTAGCTCTTATTCACAGGGTCCTGGGATGGCAGTACTTGCGCTAACAGTGAAGTTAATGTGGAACGGCCTCAATTTTCTCAGCCTCCCCACAGACAAGTGACTGAATTTTAAAACTCCAAATTTTAGGGGCTGCCCTGGTGGAGACCTGTGCTCTTCCTGCCTGGGAGGGTGTCCTCGCACTCCTGGCCTTTGCTGGCCTGTCCCAGGAACTGGGCCCCATGACTGCACAGGGATTTGCAGCTTATGGCCACACAGGGCAGACAGCTGGCCCGAGTCCTGCTGCTCTCAGCCGCGTTCCTGCTCCTGTGCCTGGGAACAGTTGGCGCCACCATCCTTGGGACCCCTGGGATCCTGAACCCGCCCTGTTGCTCCAGGGACTTCCCCCCACTTCTCCACCTGAACACCTTAAATCTGGTGTGTTCCCCATGCTAGGAGTCTTCTGAAAGTTCAGATTTTGTGCACTGCTGCTTATAATATTGTGCATAGATTCGTCAGTTGGCTCTCTGGCCTTGTGGGATCTGGGGCTCTGTTTCCCCAAGATCAACTGATTGATTTTTTTTGAAGATTTTATTTTTCTGTAATCTCTACAGCCAACATGGGGCTTGAACTTGCTACCCGAAGAACAAGAGTCCCATGTTCTTACGAACCACACAGAGCCGGTCAGGCTCTCTTTGATTGATTGATACATGTTAATTGAAGCAGGGGTCTTGCATGTGTCAGGGCAGAAACTGAGGCCACGCTTTGAGGTGTGGTGGAGTCATTTGGACCTGATCAATGTGAAAGAAATCATAGCTTCCCTGGGAGCCCAGGGAGCAGGGCCCACACACGTGAAAAATTGACAATTTCCTTTATGGTAGTAGTTATTTTACTGTTTATTTAAAGTGTTAATCAATGGTAAATGTCAATCTAGGAATGGGATACAGTGAGAACGTTCTAGGATTCGGAGGTAACTAAAGCTTCCCGTCCAGGACTTAATGTTCCAGTTCAATGCAGAGATAGACAAGGAAGCAAAGAGTTATGAAACATGGCACTGGGGTGCCTGGCTGGCCTGGTTGGGGGATCTTGATCTCAGGGTTGTGAGTTTGAACTCCATGTTGGGTATAGAGAGGACATGAAACAAAAATATTTAACAAATAATAAATGGATGAACAGATAAAGCATGACATCAAAGGTAAGTGTTTGCTTATGTCTCACCTGCGAACTATTCTTGATTGCCCTGCTTGCACTACTTGGCCCAGATGCCGTCCTACACAAGGGATAGTCTCGCCTGAGTGGAAGTGGGCGTCTTTCATTGTAAGACCTGTGGTTCCCCTCGTTCTGCAGGGAGAGAAGAGCCGTGAAGCCACGAGTTCGGGGGATCAGCATACACTTAGGCAATGACCATTTCTGAACCCGGTAGCAAGAGCTCGGCCTCCTTTTAGGACAGGGTGTCATAACGAAGCCTCTTTAGTCATTGTCTTGGATGCAGGGTGGAGGCTAAACTAGAATTAGGAAGAAGAAAAGAGGAGGAAAACCAGAAGCTGAAAGAGAGGAGGACAGATTCCACCATCCGTAGCCTTCACAGGGACATGGTGTCCTTTCCTAGGAGGGGCACCCCCTCCGTAGGATGCTTCCTGCCTCTCTGTGCTCCTTTTTGAAGCCCAGCAGGCACATCTCCGTGCCTCCAGTACCTCTGCAGTCATGGTTTATAGCGTCTTCCATGTATCCTATTGGGGACACAGCGTGGTGTATGTAACCATCCGGCTGCTGTTTGACAACATTGGGGGGATTCGGACTTTTGTTGGTTTTAGGTTGTGTGTGTATCACATGCAGATATCAAGTGCAGCTATCTGATCCTCTGGCTGGGTCACCCAAACGCTGAAATGGTTGGCACAACATTATTTCTGGTGCTGTCGCTGGGCAGATAGCTGGGTTCTCCTTGCCAACTCGGGGCTCGCTCCTGCAGTGACTTTACGCTAAAGGGTCAGCTGAGCTGGAAGGTCCGACTTGGCCAAATTCCCATGTCTGGCAGGGGGTCCCGCTGAGTGCTGGCTGCTTCTCTTCTCCCAGATGCCTCCAGCAGGGAGCCAGACCTTAGCGTTGCCTGGGGGGATAATGAGGAGCTGCCCATGGTGGAGAGCCCTGTTGCTGCCTGTGTGTGGGAGTCGAGTTGGGGTCAGGGCTGGGGTTCTCAGTCCCCTGTGCTGCCTGGCCTTTTGGCGAGCCCCATGCTCACCCAGCCCCTACTCACTAGGGCGAGGAGGGTGCCCTCCACATGCTGGTGTCAGAGATCCAGCACCAAAAAGTGTGCAGACTGAATCCACCTGGTGAGTGTGGCCCAGGTTCGTGAGCTGCAAGTGTGGAACCCAGGAAATTTAACAAAAATCCCCTACCCCTGGACAAGCAGGGCAGAACTGATTCCATTTTGTGCTACACCCGCCACCTCCCCTATGACCCCTACATGACCTGCTTATTGCTTAAGGCTCTGCCCCACCCTAGTCAGGCCGCTGGGCACACCCTAATTGGAAATCGGCTCATAACAATGTAACCCTGCTTTGTGTCCCCCAAAACTGTGGGACGATTCTGACCAAAGTAATAGGCCAGCTCAAGTGGATATTATGCGGTAAGGTGTAATTTAATTGGCCATCAGCGTGTGGACCGGCATGATCGTGCAACTTTCTGCATATCCCATGGGCCACTGGCCCCTATAAAGCTGCTATGCCTCTTAGTCTCGGGATCCACGTCCCTGCTCCGCTGTGTCAGGTGCAATTAGACCCAAGCTCCAGCTTGTAAAGAAACCCTCGTGATTTTCCATCGGTGTGGGCTCCTTGGTGGTTTCCCTGATTTACAATCTTGGACACAACACCAGGGTCTGGTGTCCTGACATCCCTTTCAGGGCCACGCTGACTGCCCCACAGGCCCTCTGTGCCCCAGGCACACAGGCACAGGGATGCGGGGAGGGGAGGAAGTGCCCCGTAACTCAGCCATCTGCTGCCCTCTGGACAGAGGGAGCACAGACCTCCCACGTCGCTGTGCACAGACCCTGGTGACCTGAAGCTCCCTGGCTGTCACTCTGTCCCAGCCCCTCCTGGCCCAGGGGGCAGAGCCTGAGTCCCAGTAAAGTCTGTGGGTCCTGACCCTGGCGACTGGCCGCCCCTGTAAGGCACGAGGGACTTCAGCTGTGTGTACCTGGCGGCTCCCCTGCAGGATCTGTTTGTGGTCTGGATGGTGCCCCCTCCTCCTCTCTGGGTGTCTCTCCACGCCCCATGCAGAGTTCTGGGAGACACAGAAATGGCCTTGCTGTGCATTTTCGCACAACAACACTTTATTGACTTTCTACAGCAAACGGGTCCAGAGCCTATTGCGCGCCTTCCCCTGGGGAGGGAGACCTTTCTGTCCTTTAGGGGAGGCAAGAATCACATGCGGTGGGGGGCGGGTGCTAGAGTCCACATCGTGGAAGCACGTGTGGACTCCGGGTGGGGGCGTGTGTCATGAGATTTCAGCCTGAGTGATTATTCTGAGGACAGCAGAGATGACCTTGACCATCAGCTCATGGGCTCCTGCATGGGGACCCGCAGGGCAGTTGGACCCCGGCCTTGCACCCTCTGGGGCCCCAATATCTGGAGGAGCCTACCGTCTGGTGTGGGGTCGGGTGGGGCCAACCAGCCTATCCATCCTCTCCCCACCCTGGGGTGTCCCGGGATCCCCCGGCCTGCCCTAGGTCAGCGACCTGGATCTGTGGGGCACACCCAGGGCCCAGGAGGCTACATCCAGCTGTGAGAGGGCTCACTCAGCCTGGGGCCTGAATCCAGGGCTAGCCAAGACCATGGGTGCCTGGATCGCATTAGTCTCTGTGTTGGGCCTTGGTGGGGCTCAAATCACCTCAGCCCCCACAGAGCACGGGGCCAGGTCAGCCCAGGTCCCTTTGGGTTAGGGGCTGGTGTCCTGTGCAGGGTGTGCCGCCTTCCAGGAGGGACAGTGGGTGGAGGCAGGGCCCAATGTGTCCTCTGCACCACTCAACTGCACCCCCCATTTTGGGTATCCTTGCCTTCCCTCCTCCCTGCAACCCCTGGGTTCTCTATGGGACAATCGGGCTTCTGATGGGAGCAGGGTATCCAGAGAACCGCGGGGAGGCTGAGCATGTCCCACAGGGGGCAGCTGCACGGGGCCCTTGCTGGGGGCCGATGGTGTGGGGGTGGATTTTGTGGGGCAGGGATATGATTGTGGTGGTATATTAGTCCAGTACAAATATTAGCTAATGAATCAATATTAAAATAGTCGCATTAACCAAAGACATACTTTATTCAGAATTCCTTAGTTTATGCTAAGTTACCATCCCTCATATCACATTCCATTTGTACTCATGTTTTCTTAGGCTCCTCTGGATTGTGACAGTCTTTCAGCCTTTCCTTGTTGTCGTTGAACTGGAACACTTTGAGAAGTAGAGTATTTTTAAAATTTACGTTAGTTGGGAAATGTCTGTTGTTTATCTCATGATTGAACTGTTTTTGTGGATTATATACAGAGATATACTGCCATTTTTATTATATCATATAAAGGATAGATATTATCAACATGATTTATCAGTCTTGGTATTGATCTGATCATCTTGCTGAGGTAGTGTTTGTCAGCTTTCTCCGTAGTAAAGTGATTCTTTTTATTATTATTATTATTATTATTATTATTATTATTATTATCATTTTTATATTAAGATTTTTATATTATATTTTGTAGAAGGAAGTTACTATGCATATTACACACATAGAGTGGGAGGCTATGCTAATCAACTTGAGGGTGGAATGTCTGCACAACTTCTTTGAAATTCTTCTACATGGGAGATTTCTCGTCCTTCTGGGTTTGTTTCTTTTTCAGGATGTTATTTATTTATTTGAGAGAGAGAGAGGAGAGAAAAACCATGAGCGAGTGGGGCAGATGGAGAAGGACAAGCAGGTTCCCTGCTGAACAGGGAGCCTGCCTTGGGACCTGGATCATGATCTGAGACTAAGGCTGAAGCTTAACTGACTGAGCCAACCAGATGTCACTTTTTTTCTTTCTTTCTTTCTTTTTTTAATAATACATTTACTTTTTTATGGTGTTCAATTTGCCCACATACAGAATAACACCCAGTGCTCATCCCGTCAAGTGCCCCCCTCAGTACACGTCACCCATTCACCCCGACCCCCACCCTCCTCCCCTTCCATCATCCCTAGTTAATTTCCCAGAGTTAGGAGTCTTTATGTTCTGTCTCCATTTCTGATATTTCCCAAACATTTCTTCTCCGTTCCCTTATATTCCCTTTCACTCTTATTTATATTCACCAAGTGAATGAGAACATACAATGTTTGTCCTTCTCCGATTGACTTACTTTACTCAGCATAATACCTTCCTGTTCCATCCACGTTGAATCAAATGGTAGGTATTTGTCATTTCTAATGGCTGAGCAAGGCCCACCTTTTCTCTCTCTTCATCTTCTGAGTCTCCTATGATATGAATGTTATTGTTTTATTTTTTATTTTTTTTTTAAGATTTTATTTATTTATTCATGAGAATACACAGAGAGGAGAGAGAGAGAGGCAGAGACACAGGCTGAGGGAGAAGCAGGCTCCATGCACCGAGAGCCCGACGTGGGATTCGATCCCGGGTCTCCAGGATCGCGCCCTGGGCCAAAGGCAGGAGCCAAACCGCTGCGCCACCCAGGGATCCCGAATGTTATTGTTTTAATAAGTGGCTGAGTTCCCTATGTCTGCCTCTGTGGTCCATAACCTTTCTTGTTTTGAAGGCTTCCACTGGGGACTGCGTCTCAGTTATAGCATTTTTAACATTGGCCTGACTAGATTTTAGCTCTTTTATTTCTACTGTAAGGGATTCTCTAGTTTTCTTCTGTGCTTTTTTCCCAGCCCAGCTGCTATCTTTATAATCATTGTTTTAAACTGTAGTTAGACATCATATATGTGTATTGATGAACTTCCTGGCTGTGAGTACTACCTCATGTTATTTTATGGAGGAGAATTTCTCCATCTCATTATTTTTTTCCAGAAAAGAAAGAAGGAAGAAAAAGGAAAACCACGAAAAACAATAACAACTACCCTCCCCCAAAAAAACACTAGATTATTTTGGCCTGCTTGTTAAAGATTCTAAATCCCAAAATAAGAAACACAATTAAAGTACCATGATAGTAAAAATAAGAAATATATAAGGTACATACATAAAAATTAAAATAAGGCAATTAATAAAAAAGAATCAAAGAAAATAAATGAAAATAAAGCACAAAGTACAAAGGAAGCTACACCCTACTTTCCAGGCAGAGCTGAAGCTCTGCTGCCTCTGTGGTCTGACAAGTTGGTGGCAGTGAGTGGTCTGTGCAGGGTCTCGGGATGGGCCTTGGCGCTGATTCTCAGGTGCACATCTGCCTGGGAGATGCACCTGCGGTGTCAGAGGCTGGGTTGGTGTCAGCGTCTCTGGCCTCCAGTGGGCGGCGCTGTGCTGCACCCTTAGACTCAGTGCTGATGGGCGGGATGCGGGTGGGGACGCTGGGTCCTCTGGCTCTGGGGCTGAGCATCCCGCACCCCCATCTGCAGGGTCCTCGATAGAAGAGCCCCCCGGTGCTCCGCTGCTTCTCTCAGAACCCTGCATTTACTCGGCGTGCGTCCGAGCTTATTTTGGTTTTCATTTTTTATCTCAGACTGTTTGCCCAAGATTGGGAATCTCAGAAACCACCGAGAAGCCGACACCGATGCAAACACACGAGGGTTTATTTACAAGCTCGAGCTTGTGTCCCAGCACACCCAACATAGCGGAGCAGGGACTTGGACCGTGAGGTGGGTTTTAGCTTAGTTTTAAGTGCTGGTCTCAGGACCTCCAGGAGGGCTGGAGCAATTCCTCAAGTTCTGTTTACATTTTGATATGGGGCCTTCTAGGGCATTGAGCTCTGTTCTCATTCTAATAGGGGCTTCCTGCCCTTTGCCTGGACTCAGTTTTTATTCTATTGTGGGGCTTTCTAGGACATTAAGCTGTAAACAGCAAAGGTTCCACAACTGGAAGGGGAACTCACACTGTCCCTATATGCTGAAGACGTGGTACTAGAAACACGAAACTCGAGAGCCTCCACCAAGCCTGTTAGAACTAAGGAGTGAGTTCAGTAAAGTCAGGGGACACAAACTGACCCTACAGAGCAGAGTAGCCTTGCTGTGTCCCGGAAATGAGCACTCAGGAAGGAAATGAAGGACGTGACTCCCTTCTCAGGAGCATCACAGAGAACAAATAATGAGACAGAACCAAAGGAGCACAAGACTTGTGCAGTGAGCCATACCAGTCTCTGGGAAGCCTTCCTGGGCTTGTGGGGTGGGAGCCTCATCTTGTCAAAATGTCCGCAGTTCTAGAAGCCACCCTCAGTTTCAGTGTCATTCATATCAAAATCATGGTGGCAGATCTTAGAAATAGGAAAAGAAAAACCCATAACATCCATCCGCCCTCACAAATGACCCCGGAGAGTAAATCAGTATTGGAGAAGCAGGACAGAGTGGGACATAGCACTTTCCTATTTCAAACCATGTCACAGAGACACAGGATATAGCAGTGATGTTCTCGGGCCCCGGCTGGCTCTGTCAGATAAGCATTCGACACCTGACCTCACCTCCAGTCCTGATCTCGGGGTTGTGAGTTCTAGCCCTGGGCTGGGCCATGGACAAGGCGTGGAGCCTCCTTAAACAAACCAGACTCAAGGGTGGTGGTCCCGACATAAGCTGAAGGAGCAGAACAGAGAGTCCAGAAGGAATTGTAGTCTAATACAACTGATTTTTAAACTTAATTTAATTTAAACCCAATTAATTAACGTATAGTGTATTACACTTTCAGAGGAAGAATTTAGGGATTCACCAGTTGCAGATAACAGCAGTGCACATGACATCACGTGCCCTCCTTCATGCCGGTCCCCTGTGATCCCCTCACCTGTCCCCTACCCTCCAGCACCCTCAGTTTGTTTCCTATCATTAAGTGTCTGTATTTCCTGCATCTGTTTTCATGTTATTTGATTTCCTTCCTTCACAGATGTTCATCTGCTATGCTTCTTTAATTCCACCTATGAATGACACCACACAGTCATTCTCTTTCCCGACTGACTTATTTCACTTAACTTGATTTCTCTAGTTCTATCCACATCATTGCAAATGGCAAGATTTCCTTCTCTTTGATAGCTAGGTTCCATTCCTCTCTCTATGACCATCATCTATCTCCCATCCTCTTTATCCATCATCTGCCTGAGGGCACCGAGATACTTCACACAGTGTGGCTACTGTGGACCTGGCTGTTGTGGACATTGGGGTGCAGGTGTCCCGAGTCTCACTGCATCTATATATTTGGAGTCAGCTCCAGGCCATTCACCTACTGGTAGCAGGACAGCTCTATTTGTAACTTGCTGAGGAGCCTCCACACTGTTTCCAGGGCGGCTGCACCAGCCCGCGGTCCCGCCTACAGTAGAAGAAGGATGAGTGAGTTTTTCAGGACTTGCTAAGGTCCAGTCCACATTTCATTTTGCGGTCTATGGGCTCCAATTCCTTGTCCTTAAGTATTTCTGGGGAAGCAGGGTGTTGGGCTCTGTTTCAATGAGACATTTCCGATGCTAACAGGCCCTAGTACGCACATGTTTCATCAATACTACCAATTATTATTTTAAAGATTTACTTGAATTCCTGTTTGTAAACACATTATGATATAGTTTCAGGTTTACCACATAGTGATTCAACCCTTGGATACAACGCCTGGTACTGGTCATAGGTGCCCTCCACTATCCCCATCCCCATCCCCTGATTCCCCATCCCCCCCACCTTCCTCTGGTATTTATTAGTTTATTCTCTGTGGTTAAGAGTGTGTTTTTTTGTTTGCTTCTCTCATCCCCCCATCTGCCCCTTTGCCAGTTTGTTTGGTTTCTTAAAATTCACATGTGAATGCAATTGTATGGTATTTAGTATCTGTCTTTCTCTGACTGAGTTCATTTAGCATAAGTCCCTTCCACTTCTCCCACGTCATTGTAAATGGCTTCATTTCATCTCTTCTGTTGATCCAGTGATGTCGCAGTGTGTATATTTACCACATCGTCTCTGCCCATTCACCGTTGATGGACATGTGGCCTGTATCCACAGTTTGGCTCTTGTTGATAATGCTGCTACAAACACTGGGCTGCGTGTCCCTCATCGAAACTACTAAACGAGTTTTGTATCCTCGGGGCAAATACCTAGCTCTGCAATTTTGGAATCATAGGGTAGCTCTATTTTTAACTTCTTTTTTATTTTTTTTATGATAGTCACAGAGAGAGAGGCAGAGACACAGGCAGAGGGAGAAGCAGGCTTCATGGACTGAGAGTCCAGTGTGGGATTCGATCCCGGGTCTCCAGGATCACGACATGAGCCAAAGGCAGGTTCCAAACCACTGCACCACCCAGGGATCCCCTATTTTTAACTTCTCGAGGACCCTCCACAGTGTTTTCCACAGTGGTTGCACCTGTTCGCATGCCCACCAGGAGTGTAAGTGGCTCCCTCTTCTCCATAGCCTCAACAACACCTGTTGTTTCTTCTGTTGTCAATTTTAGCCATTCTGATGGCTGTCAGGTGACATCTTATTGTGGTTTTAATTTGCATTTCCCTGCTGATGGGTCACGCAGAGCGTCTTTCCGTGTGTCTGGTAGCCGTTGGAGGTCTTGACAGAGACAAAGTCCATTCATGTGTTCTGCCCATCTGCAGTTGGATAATTTGTGTTTAGGATGCTGAGATTTATATTTGCTCTACGTATTTTGCATACTAACTCTTTATTGGTTGTGCTGTTTACAAATATCCCATTTCATTTTGTATGTTGCCTTTTACCGTTGGTTGTTTCTATCACTTTGCAGAAGCTTTTGAATTTGATGAAGCCCCAATAGTATTTTTGCTCTTGTTTCCCTCAACTCAGAGGCATATCAAGAAAGAATATCCAATGGCCAATGTCAAAGACTTTGCTGCCTATCTTTTCTTCTTTCTATGGTTTCAGGTCTCACATTTAGGTCTTTCATCCATTTTGAATTTATTTTTTATATATATGGTGTAAGAAAGTGGTCCAGTTTCATTCTTCTGCATGTGGCTGCCTGGTTTCCCAACACCATTTGTTCTTATTCTGGGGTCAGGGTTAGGGTTTGTTGAAGAGACTGTCTCTGTGCCATTGTATATTCCTTCCTGCCTTGTTGTGGATTAATGGATCATAGAGTTACAGGTTTGTATCTTGTTTTGGAATTCCATTCTGTTCTATTGATCTAAGCATCTCATGTTGGGAGATTCTTGAGGGTTGATTCAATTTCTTTGCTGGTTATCTGTCTGTTCAAGTTTCTTATTTCTTCCTTTTTCATTTTTGCTATGTTATATATTTCCAGGAATTGATCTATTTCTTCCAGGTTCTAGTTTGCTGGGATATAATTTTTCATAATGTTCTCTTATAATCGTTTGTATTTCCATAGTGTTGGTTGTTATTTCTCTTTTCTCATTTGTGATTTTATTTGGGTCCTTTCTCATCTTTTTATCTTTTTTCTTTTTTAAAGATTTTATTTATGGATTCATGTGAGACACAGAGAGGCAGAGGTATAGGCAGGGGAAAACTGAGGCTCCATGCAGGGAGCCTGATGTGGGACGTGCTCCACCAGGACCCCGGGATCATGACCTGAGCCAAAGCAGATGCTCAACCACTGAGGCACCCAGGTGCCTTGCTGATTAAATTCCTTTGCTACTTATGAGTCTGTTCACATTTTCTTTTTCTTTCTATTTCAGTTTTGCTCATCTGCGCATTTCTAGGGTTTTGTCCATTACTTGCAGGTCTTCCAGTTTGTTAACGTATAATCTTTCATAGTATTCCCTTATAATTGTCTTATTTTTCTGGTGTTGATTGTGATCTCATTTGTGATTTTATTTATTTAGTTCTTTTCTCTTTTCTCGTTGATAAGGCTGGCTAGGGCTTGATCTATTTTATTAATTATTTTGAAGAATCACCTCTTAGTATCGTTTTTCACTTCTCTTTTGTTGTTTCTGTATCGTTTCTTTCTGCTCTCATCTTTATTTTTTCCCTTCTGCAGGCTTTAGGCTTTGTTTCCTATTCCTTTTCCAGCTCCTTTAGGTGTAGGGTTGTGTTGTGTATTGGAGACTTCTTGTTTCTTTTTTTTTATTTATTTATGATAGTCACAGAGAGAGAGAGAGAGAGGCAGAGACATAGAGGGAGAAGCAGGCTCCATGCACCGGGAGCCTGACGTGGGATTCGATCCCGGGTCTCCAGGATCGCGCCCTGGGCCAAAGGCAGGCGCCAAACCGCTGCGCCACCCAGGGTTCCCAGACTTCTTGTTTCTTGAGGTAGGCCTGTATTGCTATCTACTTCCCTCTAAGGACTGCCTTTGTTACATCCGAGAGTTTTGAAGAAACATGTTTCATTTTCATTTGTTTTAAATTTCCTTAAATTTCCTCTTTAAATTCCTGGTTGCTCCATTCATTCTCTAGTAGGATGATCATAATCTCCAAGTATTTTTGGTCTGTCCAAATTTTTTCTTACTGTCGAATTCGTGTTTCATAGCCTCGTGGTCTGAAAATGTACATGGTGTGATACCAACCTTCTTGTACCTGTTGTACCTGTTGAGGGCTGATTTGTGGCCTATGATATGATCTATTCTGGAGAATGTCCCATATGCACTTGAAAGGAATGTGTATTCTGCTTTAGGAATAAATGTTCAGACTATATCTGTGGAGTCCCTGTGGTCCAGTGTGTCAAGGCTGTTGTTCCCCTGTTGATTTTCTGCATAGATGATCGGTCCATGACATAAGTGGGTGTTAAAATCCCCTATCATTGTATTATTATCAGTGAGTTCCTGTATGTTTGTTGTTAATTGTTTTCTATATTTCGGTACACCCATGTTGGCAGCATAAATATTTAGTTGTTTGATCTTTTTTAAAAAATATATTTATTTTATTTTTATTTTTTTATTTATTTATGATAAGCACACAGTGAGAGAGAGAGAGAGAGAGGAAGAGACACAGAGGGAGAGAGAGAAGCCGGCTCCATGCACCAGGCGTCTGACGTGGGACTCGATCCTGGGTATCCAGGACCGCGCCCTGTGCCAAAGGCAGGCGCCAAACCGCTGCGCCACCCAGGGATCCCAAATTTATTTTTTATTGGTGTTCAATTGACCTACATACAGAATAACACCCAGTGCTCATCCCATCAAGGGTCTCCCTCAGTGCCCATCACACATTCACCCCCACCTCCACCCTCCTCCCCTTCCAGCACCCCTAGTTCATTTCCCAGAGTTAGTAGTCTTTATGATCTGTCTCCCTTTCTGATATTTCCCACACGTTTCTTCTCCATTCCCTTATATTCCCTTTCACTATTATGTATATTCCCCAAAGGAATGAGAACATACACTGTTTGTCCTTCTCGGATTGACTTACTTCACTCAGCATAATACCCTCCAGTTCCATCCACTTTGGAGCAAATGTTGGGTATTTGTCGTTTCTAATGGCTGAGTAATATTCCATTGTATACATAAACCACATCTTCTTTATATATTCATCTTTCGATGGACTCCATGGCTCCGTCTGCAGTTTGGGTATTGTGGACATTCTGCTATAAACATCGGGGTGCAGGTGTCCCAGCGTTGAATTGCATCTGAATATTTGGGGTAAATTCCCAACACTGCAATTGCTGGGTCATAGGGCAGGTCTATTTTTAACTCTTTGAGGAAACTCTACACAGTTTTCCACAGTGGCTGCACCAGTTCACATTCCCACCAACAGTGTAAGAGAGTTCCCTTTTCTCCGCATCCTCTCCAACATTTGCGGTTTCCTGCCGTGTTAATTTTCTCCATTCTCACTGATGTGACGTGGTATCTCATTGTTGTTTTGATTTGTATTTCCCTAATGGCAAGTGATGCAGAGCATTTTTTCATGTGGATGTTGGCCATGTCAATGTCTTCCTCTGTGAGATTTCTCTTCATGTCTTTTGCCCATTTCATGATTAGATTATTTGTCTCTTTGGTGTTGATTTTAAGAAGTTCTTTATAGATCTTGGAAACTAGCCCTTTATCTGATACGTCTTTTGCATATATCTTTTCCCATGCTGAAGGTTCTTTTTAGTTTTGTTGACTGTATTCTTTGCTGTGCAAAAGCTTCTTATCTTGATGAAGTCACAATAGTTCATTTTTGCTTTTGTTTCTTTTGTCTTCATGGATGTACCTTGCAAAAACTTGCTGTGGCCATGTTCAAAACGGGTTTTGCCTGTGTTCTCCTCTAGGATTTTGATGGACTCTTGTCTCACATTTAGATCTTTCATCCATTTTGAGTTTATCTTTGTTTATGGTGAAAGAGAGTGGTCTAGTTTCATTCTTCTGAAGTTGGATGTCCAATTTTCCCAGCACCATCTATTGAAGAGACTGTCTTTCTTCCAATGGATAGTCTTTCCTCCTTTATCGAATATTAGTTGACCATAAAGTTCAAGGTCCACTTCTGGGTTCTCTATTCTGTTCCATTGATCTATGTGTGTTTTTGTGCCAGTACCACACTGTCTTGATGACCACAGCTTTGTAGTACAACCTGAAATCTGGCATTGTGATGTCTCTAGATATGGTTTTGTTTTTTAAAATCCCCCTGGCTATTCGGGGTCTTTTCTGATTCCATACAAATCTTAAAATAATTTGTTCTAACTCTCTGAAGAATGTCCATGGTATTTTGATAGGGATTGCATTAAACGTGTACATTGCCTGGGTAACATTGACATTTTCACAACATTAATTCTGCCAATCCATGAGCATGGAATATTTTTCCATCTCTTTGTGTCTTCCTCAATTTCTTTCAGAAGTATTCTATAGTTTTTAGGGTATACCTCATTTACCTCCTTGGTTAGGTTTATTCCTAGGTATCTTATGCTTTGGGTGCAATTGTAAATGAGACTGACTTCTTAATTTCTCTTTCTTCAGTCTCATTGTTAGTGTATAGAAATGCCATTGATTTCTGGGCAGTGATTTTGTATCCTGCAACGCTACCAAATTGCTGTATGAGTTCTAGCAATCTTGAGGGGGGAGGGGTTTGGGTTTTCTAGGTAGAGTGTCATGTCATCGGTGAAGAGGGAGAGTTTGACTTCTTTGCCAATTTGAATGCCTTTAATGTCTTTTTGTTGTCTGCTGAGGCTAGGACTTCCAATACTACATTGAATAGCAGTGGTGAGAGTCGACATCCCTGTCTTGTTGCTGATCTTAGGGGAAAGGCTCCCAGTGCTGCCCCATTGAGAACGATATTTGCTGTGGGCTTTTCAAAGATTTAGAGAGATTTAGAGATTTAGTTTTACGAGTGTTGAACCAGCCTTGTATCCCGGGGATAAATCCTACTTTTTCATGGTGAAAAATTTTCTTAATGTATTGTTGGATCCTATTGGCCAGTATCTTGTTGAGAATTTTTGCATCCATTTTGATCACGGCTATTGGTCTGTAATTCTCCTTTTTGGTGGGGTCTTTGTCTGTTTTTGTAATTAAGGTGATGCTGGCTTCATAGAACTAATTTCGAAGTACTCCATCTCTTTCTTTCTTTTCTTTTCTTTTCTTTTCTTTTCTTTTCTTTTCTTTCTTTCTTTCTTTCTTTCTTTCTTTCTTTCTTTCTTTCTTTCTTTCTTTCTTTCTTTCTTTCTTTCTTTCTTTTTTTCTTTCCAAACAGCTTTAGTAGGAGAGGTATGGTTTCTTCTTTAAATGTTTGGTAGAATTCCCCTGGGAAGCCATCTGGCCCTGAACTTTTCTGACTTAGAAGTTTTTGATGACTGCTTCAATTTCCTCCCTGGGTATTGGCCTGTTTAGGTTTTCTATGTCTTCCTGTTCCAGTTTTGGTAGTTTGTGGCTTTCCAGGAATGCATCCATTTCTTCTAGATTGCCTAATTTATTTCCGTATAGCTGTTCATAATATGTTTTTATAATCGATTGTATTTCCTTGGTGTTGGTAGTGATCTCTCCTTTCTCGTTCATGATTTTATTAATTTGAGTCTTCTCTCTATTCTTTTTAATAAGACTGGCTAATGGTTTATGTATGTTATTAATTCTTTCAAAGAACCAACTTCTGGTTTTGTTGATCTGTTCCACATTTCTTCTGGTCTCGATGTCCTTGAGGTCTGCTCGAATTTTAATAAACTCTCTTATACTGTTGGGTGTAGGATCTAGCTGCTTTTTTTTTCTCTAGCTCCTTTATGAGTAAGGTTAGCTTTTGTATTTGAGTTCTTTCCAGTTTTTGAATGGATGCTTCTATTGTGATGTATTTCCCCCTTAGGACTGCTTTTGCTGCATGCCAAAGATTTTGAACGTTTGTGTCTTCATTCTCATTAGTTTCCATGAATCTTTTGAATTCTTCCTCAATTTCCTGGTTGACCCTTTCATCTTTTAGCACGATGGTCCTTAACCTCCACGTGTTTGAAGTCCTTCCAAACTTCTTGTTGTGATTTAGTTCTAATTTTAAGGCATTATGGTCTGAGAATATGCAGGGGACGATCTAAATCTTTGATATCAGTTCAGACGCGATTTGTGACCCAGTATATGGTCTATTCTGGAGAAAGTTCCATGTGCACTTGAGAAGAATGTGTATTCAGTTCAGTTTGGATGTAAAGTTCTGTAGATATCTGTGAAATTTATTTGCTCCAGTGTATCATTTAAAGCTCTCGTTTCTTTGGTGATGTTGTGCTTAGAAGACCTATCGAGGGTAGAAAGACCTAGATTGAAGTCACCAAGTATAAGATAATAATTATCTAAGTATTTCTTCACTTTCATTATTAATTGGTTTAAATATTTGGCAGCTCCCACATTCGGGCATATATATTGAGGATTGTTAAGTCCTCTTGTTGGATAGATCCTTTAAGTATGATTTAGTGTCCATCTTCATATCTCACTACAGTCTTCGGGGTAAATTTTAGTTTACCTGATATAAGGATGGCTACCCCTGGTTTCCTATGAGGACCTTTTATATGGTAAATGGTTCTCCAACCCATTATTTTCAGATTGTAGGTGTCCTTCTGTCTAAAATGAGTCTCTTGTAGACAGCAAATAGATGAGTCCTGCTTTTTTATCCAGTCTGAAACCCTGCGCCTTTTGATGCGGTCATTAAGCCCGTTCACATTCAGAGTTACTAAACGACAGATATGAGTTTAGTGTCATCATGATATCTATTCAGCCCTTGTTTTTGTGGATTGTTCCACTGAACTTCTTCTTAAAGGGGAATTTTAAGAGTCCCCCTTAAAATTTCTTGCAGAGCTGGTTTGGAGGTCACATATTCTTTCAGTTCCTGCCTGTCTTGGAAGCTCTTTATCTCTCCTTCCATTTTGAATGAGAGCCTTGCTGGATAAAGTATTCTTGGTTGAATGGTCGTCTCAGTGAGGACCCTGAATATATCCTGCCAGCCCTTTCTGGCCTGCCAGGTCACTGTAGAGACGTCTGCTGTTACCCTAATGCTACTCCCCATAAAGGTCAGGGATTTCTTGTTTCTTGCTGCTTTAAGGATCTTCTCTTTATCTTTGGAATTTGCAAGCTTCACTATTAAATGTCGAGGTGTTGATGGTTTTTATTGATTTTAGGGGGGTATCTCTCTATTTCCTGGGTATGAATGCCTGTTTCCCTTCCCAGATTAGGAAAGTTTTAAGGTAGGATTTGTTCAAATACTTATTCTGGTCCTCTATCCATTTTGGTGCCCTCGGGAACCCTAATTACATGTAGGTTTTTCTTCTTCAGGCTGTCGTTTATTTCCCTTACTCTGTCTTCCTGGTGTTTTAATTGTCTGTCTCTTTTTACCTCAGTTTCTCTCTTTGCCATAAACCTGTCTTCTATGTCACTCACTCGTTCTTCCACCTCATTAACCCTCATCGTTAGGACTTCTAGTTTGGATTGCATCTCATTCAATTGATTTTTAATTTCGGCCTGATTGGATCTAAATTCTGCAGCCATGAAGTCTTTTGAGTCCTTTATGCTTTTTTCAAGAATCACCAGTAGCTGTATAATCGTGCTTCTGAATTGGCTTTCTGACATTGAATTGTAAATCAGATTTTGAAACTCTGTGGGAGAGAGGACTGTTTCTGATTCTTTCTTTTGAGGTGAGGTTTTCCTTCTAGTCATTTTGCTCAGTGCAGAGTGGCTAAAAACAAATTGTATTGGGAAAAGGAGAAAGAGAGTAGAGAAAGAAGGAAAGAAAAGAGAAAAAGAAAAAAGAATAAAGGAAGAAAGAAGAAAAAAGGGAATAATAAGATAAAGAAATAGAAAGAAAGGGGAGAAAAAGGGTGGGGGAAGCAATCAGAAATAAAAAAAAATATGGGGGAGTATCTTCTGATTCTGTATACTTAACGACCCTTGACTTCCCCTGGAACTTGTCCGTCTAGCTGGTCTTCTAGGGGAGGGGCCTGTTGTGCTGATTTTCAGGTGTTAGTACTTGGGGGAGCTGCTCTGTCCCCTGCCTGGTGCAGGGCTCAGTGAGGGTAGTTTACCCTGTGAGGCCCTAGGAGGAAAAACCCCAGTGGCAGTGGCCAGCTCTGGAAACCTGTATTCAGCACCCACAGTAACTCCAGAGCAGTCCATCTGCAGGGCCTGGAGGCTCTGGGGTGGGGCCGCTGATCTGCTCAGCTCTGGGCAGGAGCATCCTTGTTGTCCTGGGCCATCCGGGCCTCTGCCTGTCCCAGGGGAGGCCAAATCCTGGGCTGTGTACTGGCGCCCTGTGCTCTGGGGCCTGTGCTGTTGGATTCACTCTCCTGGCCGCCCAGCCATCTCTCCCCAGAGCTGCCGCCCAGCCCCTCTGAGTTGCTCCTGGTCATGCAGTCCCCTCAGGGAGCCGCTGCCTGAGCACCTCCGAGTTGCTCCCGGAGCCGCGCAGCCCCCTCTGCACGGAGCCCCTTCTTCTGCCAGAGACACCGCCACCAAGCTGCTCCCGGGATATGCAACCCCCTCCACGCAGAGCCCTGCCCGAGCCCCTCTGAGCTGCTCCCAAGTCAGTGCATATGCCCTGCAGCCCTTAGGGAGCTTGGTGCACTCTCCTGGGAGTGCAGGTGTCTGTTAGTGTCCCAGGGAGCCCGTGGGTATCGCCGCCCTCCTGGGGTCCTGCTCTGAATCCCTGCAAATGCCATTCCGCCCAGGAAGACTGGTGCAGATCCTGCTTCCCTGGGACAGAGCTCTCCTGACCGGGGGGCACTTGGCCTGGTCTTAACCTGGCTCCTCGTGGGGCCCCTCCCCCTTCGATGCCTTTTGTTTCTTTATTTCTTTTTCCCATCTTCCTACCTTGATAGAAGCGTGAACTTTTCTAACTGTAGCATTTGATCTGTTCTCTGTTTAAATCCCAGGCCAAATTCCTAGATTTTCAGGATGTTGTGAATGTTATCTAGGTAATTTGGTGGGGACAGGTGACTTGGGGACCCTACTCTTCCGCCATCTTGCCCCTCCTCCTGTATGTTGCCTTTTAGCTTTGGTTGTTTCCTTCACTTTGCACAAACTTTTCAATTTGATGAAGTCCCAATACGATGTTTGCTTTTGTTTCCCTCACCTCAGAGGCATATCTACAAAGAAGATCCAATGGCCAATGTCAAAGACGTTGCTGCCTATCTTTTCTTCTTTTTATGCTTTCAGGTCTCACATTTAGGTCTTTCATTCATTTTGAATTTATTTTTTATATATATGGTGTAAGAAAGTGGTCCAGTTTCATTCTTCTGCATTTGGCTGCGTGGTTTTCCCAACACCATTTGTTCTTATCCTGGGATCAGGGTTAGGGTTTTTTGAAGAGACTGTCTTTGTGCCATTGGATATTCCTTCCTGCCTTGTTGTCCATTATGGGTCATAGATACATGTTTGTATCTTGTTTTGGCTTTCCATTCTGTTCTATTGATCTAAGCGTCTCCTGTTGGGAGAACCCTGATTGCTGATTCAATTTCTTTGCTGGTTAACTGTCTGTTCAAATTTTTTATTTCTTCATTTTTCATTTTTGCTATGTTATATATTTCTAGGAATTGATCTATTTCTTCCAGGTTCTAGGTTGCTGGCATATAATTTTTCATCATATTCTCTTATAATCGTTTGTATTTCTCTAGTGTTGGTGGTTATTTCTCTTTTCTCAGATGTGATTTTATTTGGGTCCTTTCTCATCTTTTTATCTTTTTTCTTTTTTAAAGATTTTATTTATGTATTCATGAGAGACACAGAGATGCATAGGTCTATAGGCACAGGGAAAATGAGGTTCCATGCGGGGAGCCTGATGTGGGACTTGATTCCCGAGGACCCCAGGATCATGACCTGAGCAAAAGTATATGTTCAACCACTGAGGCACCCAGGTGCCTTTCTGATTCAATTCCTTTGCTAGTTATGGGTCTGTTCACATTTTCTATTTCTTCCTATATCAGTTTTGCTTGTTTGCACATTTCTAGGGATTTGTCCATTTCTTCCAGGTCTCCCTATTTGTTAGCATATAATCTTTCATAGTATTCCCTTATGATTGTCTTATTTTTCTGCTGTTGATTGTGATCACTCTTCTCTCATTTGTGATTTTATTTATTTAGGTCTTTTCTCTTTTCTCGTCATAAGGGTGGCTAGGGCTTGATCCATTTTATTAATTATTATTTTTTTTATTTATGATAGTCACAGAAAGAGAGAGAGAGAGGCAGAGACACAGGCAGAGGGAGAAGCAGGCTCCATGCACCGGGAGCCCGACGTGGGATTCAATCCCGGATCTCCAGGATCGCGCCCTGGGCCAAAGGCAGGCGCCAGACCACTGCGCCACCCAGGGATCCCTTTTTTATTAATTATTTTGAAGAACCAGCTCTTAGTTTCGTTATTCCATTCTACTGGTTTTTTTTTTATTTCTGTATTGTTTATTTCTGCTCTCATCTTTATTTTTTCCCTTCTTCTGTAGGCTTTAGGCTTTGTTTCCAATTCCTTTTCCTGCTCATTTAGGTGTAAGGTTAGGTTGTGTATTAGACACTTCTTGTTTCCTGAGATAGGCTTGTATTGCTATGTACTTCCCTCATTGGACTGCCTTTGCTACATCCCAGAGGTTTGAAGAAACATGTTTTCATTTTCATTTGTTTTAAATTTCCTCTTTAATTTCCTGGTTGCTCCATTCATTATCTAGTATGATGTTCATAATCTCCATGTATTTTTGGTCTGTCTAAATTTTTTTCTTACTGTTGACTTCGTGTTTCATAGCGTCGTGTTAAAAAATGTACAGGGGGGATCCCTGGGTGGCGCAGCGGTTTGGCGCCTGCCTTTGGCCCAGGGCGCGATCCTGGAGACCCGGGATCAAATCGCACATCGGGCTCCCAATGCATGGAGCCTGCTTCTCCCTCTGCCTGTGTCTCTGCCTCTCTCTCTCTCTCTCTGTGACTATCATAAATAAAAAAAAATTTTTTTAAATTAAAAAAAAATGTACAGGGTGTGATATCCACCTTCTTGTACCTGTTGTACCTGTTGAGGGCTGATTTGTGGCCCATGATATGATCTGTTCTGGAGAATGTCCCATGTGCACTTGAAAGGAATGTGTATTTTGCTTTAGGAAGAAATGTTCAGACTATATCTGTTGAGTCCCTGTGGTCCAGTGTGTCAAGGCTATTGTTCCCCTGTTGATTTTCTGCATAGATGATTGGACAATTGCCATAAATGAGTAGGTGTTAAAATCCCCTATCATTGTATTATTATCAGTGAGTTCCTGTACGTTTATTGGTATTTGGTTTCCATATTTAGGTACTCCCATGTTGGCAGCATAAATATTTAGTTGTTTGATCCTGATAGTCTTTTTAACTATGAAATAATGCCCTTCTTCATCACTTCTTACAGTATTTGTTCTTTCTTTTTTGAGATTGAATATTTTATTTATTTATTCATGAGAGATACACAGAGAAGCAGAGGCAGAAACAGGCAGAGGGAGAGAGGTTCCCCAAATGGATGCCGATGTGGGACTCAATCCTGGGATCCCAGGATCACACTTTGAGCCGAAGGCAGATGCTCAACCACTGAGCCTCCTGGGGAACCCCAGGGTTTGTTTTCAAATCTAGTTTGTCTAATATAAGTATTGGTCCTCTAGCTTTCTTTTCATAACCATTAGCATGATAGATGATTTTCCATCCCCTGACTTTCAATCTGCTGTTGTCTATAGGTCTAAGGTGAGCATCTAGTAGGCAGCATACCAACGGACGTTGTTTTTTTAATAACAATTTTATTTTTGAGAGCATGAGGGTGGGGGCAGAAAATTAGGCCAAGAGAGAAGCAGGCTCCCCACCAGCAGCCCAATATGGGACTCGATCCCAGACTCTGAGATCACACCCTGAGTCAAAGGCAGAGGCTCAAACCCTGAGCCACCCAGGCATCGCGGATCCTGTTTTTTAAGGCACTCTGATACCCTATATCTTTTGATTGGAGCATTTAGTATCAGCATTCAGAGTGATTATTCAAAGATATGAACATTGTGCCTTTGTGTTACCGGTAGAGTTGGTGTTTCTAGTGACGTTCTCTGGTCCTTTCTAGTCTTTGTTGTTTTTGGTCTCTTTTTCTCCCCCACTAGAAGAGTCCCTCTTAACATTCCTTACTGGACTGGTTTAGTGGTCATGAACTCCTTTATACTTTGCCTTTCTGGGAAAATCTTTCTCTCTATCCTGAATGACACCCTTGCTGAAGAAAGAATTCATACAAATTGGACTCCAATAAAAATAAATTTAAAAACATAAAATAAATTTTTCTTATTATTATTGAAGAAAATGGCATTTAGTAGGAAAAGCAGAAGCTGAAAGAGAGGAGGAAATATTTCACCATCCGTAGCCTTCACAGGGACCTGGTGTCCTTGACTAGGAGGGGCACCCCCTCTGTAGGATGCTTCCTGCCCCTCTGTGCTCCTTTTTGGAACACAGCAGGCACATCTCCGTGCCTCCAGCACCTCTGCAGTCATGGTTTATAGCGTCTTCCAGGTATCCTTTTGGGAAACACGGCATCGTGTATGTAACCATCCGGCTGCTATTTGACAACATTGGGGGGATTCTGACTTTTGTTGGTTGTGGGGTGTGTGTGTGTATCACATGAATCTATCACGTGCAGCTATCGGATCCTCTGGCTGGGTAACAGAAATGCCGAAATGGTTGGTAAAACATCATTTGTGGTGCTGATGCTGGGTGGCTACCTGGGCTCTCCTGGCTGACCCGGGGCTCACTCCTGTAGTGAATTTCAGCCAGAGGGTCAGCTGAGTTGGAAGGTCTGCTCGGCCACATTCCCATGTCCGGCAGTGGGTCTTGCCGAGCGCCGGCTGCTTCTCTTCTCCCCGATGCCGCTCCAGAAGGGAGTCAGTCCTCGGGGCCGCCCTGGGGGGAGCTCCTGAGGAGCCGGGTGCCCATGGCGGGGGCCCTGAGGCTGCCTGTGTGTGGAGGTCGGGGTGGGGACGGGGCTGGGGTTCCTCAGTCCCCTGTGCTGCCTGGCTTTCAGGCCGAGCCCCATGCTCACCCAGCCCCTACTCACTAGGACGAGGAGGGTGTCCTCCACACGCTGCAGTGATAGATCCAGCACCTCAAGGTGTGCACGCTGAATCTGCCTGGTGAGCGTTGCACAGGTGTGTGAGCTGCAAGTTGGGACACAGGAAATTTAACAAAATCCCCTACCCCTGGACAAGCAGAGCAGGACTGATTCCATTTTGTGCTACACCCGCCACCTTCCCTATGACCCCCACATGAGCAGCTTATGGCTTAAGGCGCTGCCCCACCCAAGTCAAGCTGCTGGGCACACCCTAATCGGAAATTGGCTCATAACAATGTAACGCTACTTTGTGTCCCCCAAAACTGCACCGATTCTGACCAAAGTAATAGGCCAGCTCAAGTGGATACTATAGGGTAAGTTGTAATTCAATCAGCCACCTGCGTGTGGACCGACATGACTGCAAATTTCTGCATATCCCACGGTCCACTGACCCTATAAAGCTGCTATGCCTCTTGGTCTCGAGGTCCAAGTCCCTGCTCTGCTGTGTCAGGTGCACTTGGACCCAAGCTCCAGCTTGTAGAGAAACCCTCGGAGTTTCCACCGGTCTCGGCTCCTTGGTGGTTTCTCAGATTCGCAATCTTGGGCACAACACTAGGGCCTGCTGTCCTGACATCCCTTCCAGGGCCACGCTGAGCGCCCCACAGGCCCTCTGTGCCACAGGCACACTGGCATGGGGATGCGGGGAGGGTAGTACGTGCCCCGGAACCGGGCCAGCCCCAGCCTCCTGGACAGAGGGAGCACAGACCTCCCAGGTCGCTTTGCACAGACCCTGGTGACCTGAAGTTCCCTGTCTGTCACTCTGTCCTAGCCCATTCTGACCCATGGGGCACAGGCTGAGTCCCAGTATAGTCTGTGGGGTCCTGAACCTGGATTCTGGCCGCCCCTGGAAGGCACGTGGGAACGTCAGCTGTGTGTGCCTTGAGGTGCCCCTGCAGGGGCTGTTTGGGGCCTGGGTGATACCCCCTTGTCCTCTCTGTGTGTCTCTCGACGCCCCGTGCACAGATTTCTGGGAGACACAGAAAAGGGCTGGCTGTGCACAACACTTTATTGACTATCTACAGTAAATGGGCTCAGAGCCATGGGTGCGCACTTTCTCCTGGGGAGGGAGACCTTTCTGTCCTTTACGGGAGGACAAGAATCACATGGGTTGAGGGTCAAGTGCTGGAGTCCCCCACCTGGGAGCATGTGTGGACTCCGTGTGGGGGGGTGTGTCCTGAGTTTTCAGCCTGAGAGACGGTTCTGAGGACAGCAGAGCTGAACTGGACCTGTAGCTCATGGGCTCCTGCGCTGGGTTCCCACAGGGCAGCTGGACCCCGGCCACAGGCCCCCTGGGGCCCCAGTATCTGGAGGAGCTTGCCTCCTGGTGTGGGTGCCGGTGGGGCCCACCAGTGTACCTCTGCTCTCCCCACCCTGGGGTGTATCAGGATCCTCAGGGCTGCCCTAGGTCAGCGACCTGGATCTGTGTGTCACGCCCAGGGCCCAGGAGGCCACATCCAGCTGTGAGAGGGCTCGCTCAGCGTGGGGCCAGAATCCAGGGCTGCCCAGGGCCATGGGGAGCTGGAACCCATTAGTCTTTGTGTTGGGCCTGGGCAGGGCCCAAATCAAACCAGCCCCCACAGATCCTGGTGCCAGGGCAGCTCAGGTCCCACTGGGTTAGGGGCTGTTGTCCTGTGCAGGGTGTTTCACCCTCCAGGAGGGAGAGTGGGCAGAGGTAGGGCACAGTGGGTCCTTTGCACCACCCACCTGCACCCACTCTGTTGGGGACTCCATGCCTTCCCTCCTCCCTGCAACCCCTGTGTGCTCTATTGAACACCCGGTCTTCTGATGGAGCAGGGTATCCAGAGAATCCCAGACAGGCTGAGCATGTCCCACAGGGGGCACCTGTACCGGGTTTGCTGGTGACCGATGGTGTGGGACCTGGGGCATGATGGTGGTGGAGTGTGTGGGATGGTGTAGGGGGGATGGTGTTGTGGTGTAGTGTGGGTTAGGATTGTGTGAGGCTGTGTGGCTGTGAGGGGGATGGTGTTATATGGAATGCCATTGGGGATGATGATGTAGGGGGATGATGTGGGGGTGGGGAATGAGAAGGATGGCATGGGGGGCCTGCGGACACAGGGCATCCCCTTCCTCTAAGATGCACAAGGAGACGTCTACAGTTAAAGGCGACCCCAGTCTGGGGTTTGTTGTGACACCTGCCCCTGTGGCGCCGCGTGGTAAGTGCAGAGCCCTGGCTGGACCGGGGTCATTATCTGGGGGTCATCATATTATGTATGTTTTCAAATTGCAAATTGTCTCAAATCAAATGCATAGAATTTAGAAATATACAAAGCACCGAGAGTGGGTGTCACTCTGACCCGTCCGACCCTCATGGGATTGATGTGTTTCCTGCCCCAGCCACGGCCATGCCGCCTGGCCCCCAGCTCTGGTTCCTGCCCCCCACGTCCCCCACCCCATCCCCTGCTTCTCAGGGCGCCATCCCTCTCCCCTTTGGGGTTCAGCTCCCATGGAAACCACTGGAGGCCCCATCCAATTGGCCTCCTCATCTCTGAGGCCCCGGGGTTGGAGGCATGTGGGTCATCCCCATCACCCTATCATGGAGCAGTGTGTTATTGCCTGCTGTTGCTCCCCCCGGCTTCAGAAGCCCCGTTTTCCTTACCCAGAAGCCCCCAGGCCTCCCCTGGGGCCCCTAAGCCCCCTGGCCCAGCAGTCTCACCTGACGCCCTAGCAGGCCCAAAACATAGTGTGGCTGCCGAACGTCCTGTTGATGTCCAGGTCTATCTGCGTGATGTCCCTGGATGAGACCAGGGCCTCCTCCTTCATTTCCTGTGGGAAAACCGGGGAGCAGGAGCCCGCATCAGGGACACAGACCCCGACCTGTCACGAGCTGCCATGCTGGGCAGGGAGCCCTGGGGACACCATGGGAGTGGGTCTGCCGAAACCTCCTGCCTTGCCCTGGGAGGCTGGGGATGGCGGGAGTATCCACCGAGCCCATGGGACCTGTGTGAGGGCCTGTCCAAGCTGTTGTGGGCGGGGAGGTGACTGAGGGTCAGCCTGGGGTGTAGGGGATGTGGGGTCAGCCCAGGTGGGGAGGGGACATGGAGGTGTTGTGCCCAAGATTGCAAATCCGAGAAACCACTGAGGAGCCGACACCAATGCAAACACACGATGGTTGATTTCCAAACTCGAGCTTGCGTCCAAGTACACCTGACACAGTGGAGCATGGACTTGGACCCCGAAGTGGGTTTTAGCTTAGTTTTAAGGGCTGGTCTCGGAGACCTCCAGAAAGGCTGGAGCAATTCCTCAAGTTCTGTTTACATTTTGATATGGGGCCTTCAAGGGCATTGAGCTCTGTTCTCATTCTAATATGGGGCTTTCTGGGACCTTAAGCTGTAAGCTGTGTTTTTTCCTTTTCCTGTAACTGAAGTAATGTAAATTTTAGCTCTTATTCACAGGGGCCTGGGATGGCAGTACTTGTGCTAACAGTGAACTTAAAGTGGAACGGCCTCAATTTTCTCAGCCTCCACACAGACAAGTTACTGAAGTTTAAAACTCCAAATTTTAGGGGCTGCCCTGGTGGAGACCTGTGCTCTTCCTGCCCGGGAGGGTGTCCTCCCACTCCTGGCCTTTGCTGGCCTGTCCCAGGAACGTGGCCCCGTGACTGCACAGGGGTTTGCAGCTTATGGCCACACAGGGCAGAGAGCTGGCCCGAGTCCCACTGCTCCCAGCCGTATTCCCACTCCTGTGCCTGGGAACATTTGGTGCCACCATCCTTGGGACCTGTGGATCCTGAGCCCACCCTGTCGCTCCAGGGACTGCCCCTGACTTCTCCACCTGAACACCTTAAGGCTGGTGTGTCCCCCACTCTAGGAGACATCTGAAAGTTCACATTTTGTGCTCTGCTGCATAATATTGTGCGTAGAACCATCAGCTGGATCCCTGCCCTTGTATGTCTCCCCAAGATAAACTTATTGATATTTTTAAGATTTTATTTTTCTGTAATCTCTACAGCCAACATTGGGCTTGAACATGCTACCCCAAGAACAAGAGTCCCATGTTCTTATGAACCACACTGAGGCAGTTAGGCTCCCTTTGATTGATTGATACATGTTAATTGAAGCAGGGGTGTTGCATGTGTCAGGGCAGAAACTGAGCCCACGCTTTGAGGTGTGGTGGAGTCATTTGGACCTTGATCAATGTTAAAGAAACCATAGCTTCCCTGGGAGCCCAGGGAGCAGGGACCACATACGTGAAAATTTGATAATTTCCTTTTCTGTAGTAGTTATCTTACTGACTATTTATTTAAAGTGCTATTCATTGGTAAATGTCAATCTAGGATTGGGATACAGTGAGAACATTCTAGGATTCGGAGGTTACTAAAGCTCCCCGTCAAGGACTCAATGTTCCAGTTCGATGCAGAGATAGGCAAGGAAGCAAAGAGTTATGAAACATGGGACTGGGGTGCCTGGCTGGCCTGGTTGGGGTATCTTGAACTCAGGGTTATGAGTTTGAACACCGTGTTGGGTATAGACAGGACATAAAATTAAAATATTTAACAAATAATAAATGGATGAACAAATAAAGCATGATATCAAAGGTAAGTGCTTGCTTATGTCTCACCTGCGACCTATTCTTGATCACCCCATTTGGACTACTTGGCCCAGATGACGTCCTCCACAAGGGACAGTCCCGCCCGAGTGGAAGTGGGCGTCTTTCATTATAAGACCTGTGGTTCCCCTCGTTCTGTAGGGAGAGAAGAGCCATGAAGGCACGAGTTCGGGGGATCAGCATACACCTAGAAAATGATCGTTTCTGAACCCTGTAGCCAGAGCTCAGCATCCTTTTAGGATCGGATATCGTAAAGAAGCCTCTTTGGTCATTGTTTTGGATGCAGGGTGGAGGGTAAACTAGAATTAGGAAGAAGAAGGAGGAGGAAATCCAGAAGCTGAAGGAGAGGAGGAAAGATTTCACAATCCGTAGCATTCACAGGGACCTGGTGTCCTTTCCTAAGAGGAGCCCCCCCATTGAAGTATGCTTTCTAGCCCTCTGCTCTCCTTGTTGGAACCCAGCAGGCACATCTCCGTGCCTCCAGCACCTCTGCAGTCGTGATTTATAGCGTCTTCCATGTATCCTACTGGGGACCATAGCGTCGTGTATGTAACCATTCGATGGCTGTTTGACAACACTAGGGGATTCCGACTTTTGTTGGTTTTGGGGTGTGTGTGTGTCTATCACATGCAGCTATCATGTGCAGCTATTGGATCCTCTGGCTGGGTCACCCAAACACCGAAATGGTTGGCAGAACATCATTTCTGGAGCTGGCGCTGGGCAGCTAGCTGGACTCTCCTGGCCGACCCGGGGCTGGCTCGTGCAGTGACTTTCCAGTGGAAGGTCAGCTGAACTGGAAGGTCTGGCTCGGCCACATTCCTATGTCAGGCAGAGTGTCCCGCTGAGCACCAGCTGCTTCTCTTCTCCCCGATGCCTCTCCAGCAGGGCGCGGGACCTCGGGGCCGCCCTGGGGGTATCTCCAGAGGCGCCAGGTGCCCATTACGGGGTGCCATGGTGCAGCCTGTGTGTGGGAGTAGGGGTGGTGATGGGGCTGGGGTTCCTCGGTCCCCTGTGCTGCCTGGCCTTCATGCCGAGCCCCATGCTCACCCAGCCCCTACTCACTAGGGCAAGGAGGGTGCCCTCTACACGCTGGTGTCAGAGATCCAGCACCACCAGGTGTGCACACTGAGTCCACCTGGTGAGGGTGGCCCAGGTGCATGAGCTGCAAGTGTGGGACCCAGGAAATTTAACAAAAATCCCCTACCCCTGGACAAGCAGAGCAGGACTGATTCCATTTTGTGCTACACCCTCCACCTCCCCTGTGACCCCCATATAACCTGCTTATGTCTTAAGGCACTGCCCCAACCCAGTCAAGCCGCTGGGCACACCCTAATCAGAAATCGGCTCATAACAATGTAACCCTGCTTTGTGCCTGCCAAAACTGCACGCCGATTCTCACCAAAGAAATAGGCCAGGTCAAGTGGATCCTATAGGGTAAGGTGTAATTCAATCGGCCACCTGCGTGTGGACCGACACGACTGTGCAACTTTCTGTGTATCCCATGGGCCACTGGCCCCTTTAAAGCTGCTATGCCTCTTAGTCTCAGGGTCCAAATCCCTGCTCCGCTGTGTTGGGGGCACTTGGACTCAAACTCCAGCTTGTAAAGAAATCCTCGGGATTTTGCATCAGTGACGGCTCAACGGTGGTTTCTTGGATTTGCAATCTTGGGCACAACACAAGGGCCTGCTGTCCTGACATCCCATCCAGGGTCACGCTGACAGCCCCATAGGCCCGCTGTTCCCCAGGCACACAGGCACAGAGATACGGGGAGGGGAGAAGGTACCCCAGAAAACAGCCAGCCCCGGCCCCCTTGACAGAGGGAGCACAGACCTCCCAGGTCGCTTTACACAGACCCTGCTGACCTGAGGCTCCGTGGCCGTCACTCTGTCCTAAGCCCTCCTGGCCTGTTGGGCACAGGCTGTGTCACAGTATAGTTTGTGGGGTCCTGACCCTGGCGTCTGGCCGCCCCTGGACGGCATGTGGGGGCGTCAGCTGTGTGTGCCTTGCGGTGACCCTGCAGGGGCTGTTTGGGGACTGGGTGGTGCCCCCTCCTCCTCTCTGTGGATCTATCCATGCCCCGTGCACAGAGTTCTGGGAGACACAGAAACGGTCCGTCTGTCCATTTTCGCATCACAACACTTATTGACATTCTACAGCAAATGGGCTCAGAGTGGAGGGTGTGCGCCTTCCCCTGTGGAGAGAATGTCTGTCCTTTAGGGGAGGGCAAGAATCACATGGGTGGGGTGCGAGTGCTGGAGTCCCCCACCTGGGAGCATGTGTGGACCTCGGGTGGGGGCATGTGTCCTGAGGTTTCAGCCTGAGAGATGGTTCTGAGGACAGCAGAGCTGACCTTGACCTGCAGCTCATGGGTTCCTAGCTGGGTCTCCGCAGGGCAGCTGGACCCCAGCCACGGGGCCCCTGGGGCCCCAGCACCTGCAGGAGCCTGCCTCCTAGTGTGGGTGTGGGTGGGTCCCACCGGTCCACCTCTGCCCTCCCCAACCTTGGGTGTCCTGGGATCCCCATGGCTGCCTTAGGTCAGCGACCTGGATCTGTGGGGCACGCAAGGGTCCAGGAGGCCACATCCAGCTGTGAGAGGGCTCGCTCAGTGTGGGGCCAGAATCCAGGGTTGGACAGGGCCATGGGGGGCTGGATCCCATTAGTCTTTTTGTTGGGACTGGGGTGGGGGCTCAAATCACCCCCGCCCTCACAGAGCCCGGGGCCAGGCCAGCCCAGATCCCCCTGGGTTAGGGGCTGGTGTCCTGTGCAGTGTAAGCCACCTTCCAGGAGGGACAGTGGGCGGAGACAGGGCACAGTGCGTCCTCTGCACCACTCACCTGCACACACCCTGTCGGGGGCTCCCTGTCTTCCCTCCTCCTTGCAACCCCTGGGTACTCTATGGGACACCTGGGTTTCTGATGGGAGCAGGGTATCCAGAGAACCCCGGGGAGAATGAGCTTGTCCCACAGGGGGCACCTGTACCGGGTCCTTGCAGGGGGCCAATGTTGTGGGGGTGGAAGGTGTGGGGGCAGGGGTATGATGGTGGTGGAGTGTGGTGGATGGTGTAGGGCGGATGGTGTTGGGGTATAGTGTGGGTGGGGATTGTGTGGGGCTGTGTGGGTTTGAGGGGGATGGTGTAGGTGGGATGCCATTGGGGATGATGATGTAGGGGGATGGAGTGGGAGTGGGGAATGAGGTGGATGTCGTGGGGGGCCTGCGGACACAGGGCATCGCCTCCTCGAAAATGCACAAGGAGACGTCTACACTTAAAGGCGACTCCAGTCTGTGGTTTGTTGTGACCCCTGCCCCTGGGGCCGGGTGTGGACAGTGCAGGGCCCTGGATGGACCGGGGGCATTATCTGAGGTTCATCATACTATGTGTGTTTTCAAATTGCAAATTGTCTCAAATCAAATGCATAGAATTTAGAAATATATAAAGCACCGAGAGTGGGTGTCACTCTGACCCATCCGACCCTCATGGGATCGATGTGTGTCCTGCTCCAGCCATGGCCATGCCACCTGGCCCCCAGTTCTGGTTCATGCCCCTCACATCCCCCACCCATCCCCTGCTTCTCAGGGGGCAGTCCCTCTCCCCTTTGGGGTTCAGCTCCCATGGCAAGCCCTGGAGGCCCCATCCTAGTTGCCTCCTCATCCCCGAGGCCCCGGGGGTGTGGGCATAGAGGTCATCCCCAACACCCTACCATGGAGCAGTGTGTTGTTGGCTGCTGTTTTGCCCCCTGCCTCAGAAGCCACGTTTTCCCTACCCAGAATCCCCTGGTCCTCCCCTGGGTCCTGATCCCCCCGGCCCCTCAACCTCACCCTAACCCGTAGTAGTCCCAAAATATGATGTGACCACTGAACATCCTGTTGACGTCCAGGTCCACCTGCGTGATGTCCGTGGAGGAGACCAGGGCCTCCTCCTTCATTTCCTGCGGGAAAACCGGGGAGGAGGAGCACATTCACCCCCACCCCCGCCCTCCTCCCCTTCCATCACCCCTAGTTCATTTCCCAGAGTTAGGAGTCTTTATGTTCTGTCTCCCTTTCTGATATTTCCCACACATTTCTTCTCCCTTCCCTTATATTCCCTTTCACTATTATCTATATTCCCCAAGTGAATGAGAACATACAATATTTGTCTTTCTATGATTGACTTACTTCACTTAGCATAATACCTTCCAGTTCCATCCACGTTGAAGGAAATGGTGGTTATTTGTCATTTCTAACGGCTGAGAAAGCCCACCTTTCCTCTGTCTTCATCTTGGGAGTCTCCCATGATATGAATGTTATTGTTTTAATAAGTGGCTGAATTCCGAAATCTGCCTTTGTGGTCCATAACCTTCCTTGTTTTTAATGCTTCCACTTAGTACTGCATCTCAGTTATAGCATTTAGAACGTTGGCCTGACTAGATTTTACTTCTTTTATTTCTACAGTAAAGGATTCTCTAGTTTTCTTCTGTGCTCTTTTTCCAGCCCAGATGCTATCTTTAAATCATTGTTTTAGACTGTAGTTAGACATCATATATTGGTATTGATGGACTTCCTGGCTGTGAGTACTACCTCATATTATTTTATGGAGGTGAATTTCTCCATCTCATTATTTTTTTCCAGAAAAGAAAGAAGGAAGAAAAAGAAAAACCAAGAAAAACAATAACAACTGCCCTACCCAAAAAAACTACCAGATTATTTTTGCCTGGTTGTTAAAAGATTCTAAATCCCAAAATAAGAAACACAATTAAAGTACCATGAATCTAAAAATGAGAAATATATAAGGTACATACATAAAAATTAAATAAGGCAATTAATAAAAAGAATCAAAGAAAATAAATGAAAATAAAGCACAAAGTACAAAGGAAGCTAGACCCTACTTTCCAAGCAGAGCTGAAGCTCTGCAGCCTCTGTGGTCCGACACCTTGGTGGCAGCGAGTGGTCTGTGCAGGGTCTGGGGATTGGCCATGGCGCTGATTGTCAGGTGCACATCTGCCTGGAAGATGCATCAGTGGGGTCAGAGGCAGGGTGGGCGTCAGTGCGTCTGGCCCCCAGCGGGTGGCGCTGTGCTGCTCCCTCAGACCCGGCCCAGATGGGCGGGATATGGGTGGGGTCTCTGGGTCCTCTGGCTCTGGGGCTGAGCATCCTACCCCCAATCTGCAGGGGCCTCAACAGAAGAGCCCCCAAGCCCCCGGGTCTCTGCCGGTCTCTCAGAATCCTGCGATCACTACCTGCGTCCGAGCTTCTTTTGGTTTTGTTTTTTTATCTCAGACTGTTGTGCCCAAGATTGCGAATCCGAGAAACCTCCGAGAAGCTGACACTGATGCAAACACACGAGGGTTTATTCACCACCTCGAGTTTGTGTCCAAGTATACCCGACAGAGCGGAGCAGGAACTTGTACCCTGAGGTGGGTTTTAGCTTAGTTTTAAGGGCTGGTCTCAGGGACCTCCAGAAGGGTTGGAGTAATTCCTCAAGTTATGTTTACATTTTGATTTGGGCATTCAAGCGCAATGAGCTCTGTTCTCATTCTAATAGGGTCTTCCTGCCCTTGGCCTGGGCTCAGGTTTGATTCAATTGTGGGGCTTTCTAGGACATTAAGCTGTAAAAGTAAAAGGTTCCACACCTGGAAGGGGGACGTCACACTGTCCCTATATGCTGAAGATGCGGAAGTAGAAACAGGAAACACGAGAGTCTACACCAAAACCTGTTAGAACTAAGGAGTGAGTTCAGGAAAGTCACGGGACACAAACTGACCCTACAGAGCAGAGTAGCCTTGCTGTATCCCGAGAATGAGCACTCAGGAAGGAAAGGAAGGACGTGAAGGCCTTCTCAGGAGCATCAAGGAGAAATAATGAGACTGAACCAAAGGAGCACAAGACTTGTACATTGAGCCATACCAGGCTCTGGGAGGCCTTCCTGGGCTCGTGGGGTGGGAGCCTCATCTTGTGAAAATGTCCACAGTTCCTGAAGCCACCCTCAGTTTCAATGTCATTTCTATCAAAATCATGGTGGCAGAACTTAGAAATAGGAAAAAAAAACATAACATCCATCCTCCTCAACAAATAACCCCGGACAGCAAATCAGTATTTGAGAAGTAGGATAGAGTGGGATGCAGCACTTTCCTATTTCCCCTGTTATGCCCCCACCCCTCCAGCGACCCTCAGTTCATTTCCTAACGTTAAGAGTCTGTATTTCCTGCATCTGTTTTGATCTTTTTTTTTTAATTTTTTTATTTATTGATGATAGTCACACACACAGAGAGAGAGAGAGAGGCAGAGACACAGGCAGAGGGAGAAGCAGGCTCCATGCACCGGGAGCCCGACGTGGGATTCGATCCCGGGTCTCCAGGATCACGCCCTGGGCCAAATGCAGGCGCCAAACCGCTGCGCCACCCAGGGATCCCCTGTTTTGATCTTATTTGTCTTTCCTTCCCTTCACAGTAGTTCATCTGTTTTGCTTCTTTAATTCCACCTATGAATGACACCACACGGTCATTCTCTTTCCCGAGTGACTTACTTCACTTAACATGATCCCTTTAGTTCTATCCACATCATTGCAAATGGCAAGATTTCCTTCTCTTTGATACCTGAGTACCATTCCTCTCTCTATGACCATCATCTATCTCCCATCCTCTTTATCCATCATCTGCCACAGGGCACCGAGTCTCCTCCCACAGTGTGGCTACTGTGGACCCGGCTGCTGTGGACATTGGGGTGCAGTTGTCCCACTTCTTACTGCATCTGTATCTTCGGAGTGAGCTCCAGGCCGTTCACCTGCTGGTCGCAGGGTGGCTCTATTTTAACTTCCTGAGGGGCCTCCACATTGTTTCCAGGGCGGCTGCACAAGCCTGCAGTCCCTCCCACAGTGGAAAGGGTTGAGTGAGATTTGCAGGACGTGGTAAAAGTCTGGTCCACATTTCATTTCGCGTCCTGTGGGCTCCAATTCCTTGTCCTTAAGTATTTTTGGGGAAGCCGGGTGTTGGGCTCCTTTTCATTGAGATGTTTCCAAAGCTAACAGGCCCCAGGTGGAGCCTGAAAGGAGGCAGGTGGGGCCCATGGAGCACCCGCTGCCTCCTGCACAGCCTCCTGCAGTGCCTGAGTGTCCCGCAGGGGGCGCCCGAGCCCAGGCCCCTCCCATGTGGCGCCCATGTGCAGTAGGCCTCCTCTGCCTGCACTAACAGGAGCCAGCCTGTGCTGGGGAGGCCTGAGGGGGATGTGGGGACGCATCTACGAGATGAGCTGAAGCCTCCACAGGACCCTCGGGAAGTCTTCAGGGGGAAATTGGGTCGCGTTCATGCTGACAGGAGTCCCAGTCTCCTCAGGACCCGCGGTGAGGCTTTAGGAAGATGTGGGTCTGCATCCACCCTGACAGGAGCCCTGGGCCACCTCAGGACCCGCGGGGAGTCTTCAGGAAGATGTGGGTCCACATTCACACTGACAGGAGCCCTTAGCCACCTCAGGACCCTCGGGGAGGTTTCAGTAAATTGTGGGCCTGCATCCACACTGACAGGAACCCCTGAGCAGCCTCAGGACCTGCGGGGAGGCTTCAGGAAATGTGGTGCCATGTCCACTCTGGCAGGAGACCCAGGCCCCTCAGGACATAAGTTGAGGCTTCTGGAAGCTGGGGGCCACATTCATGGTTACAGGAGCCCCGGCCTCCTCAGAACCCTCGGTGATGCTTCGGGAGGACTTGGGGCCACATGGACAGAACAGGACACTGACTTCCTCAGGACCCCCGGTGTAGACTTGGGGAAATATGGGGATGCGTCCATGCGGACAGATGACCCCAGCCTTGTCAGGGCCTGTGGTGAGGCCTGAGAAAAATGTGGGTGCCGCATCCACACTGACAGGAGTCTCCAGCCTCCTCAGAACCCACTGTGAAGGTTTGGGAAGATTATGGGCCACATCCATGCTGACGGGAGCCCCCAGCCTCCTCAGGTCTTATGGTGAGGCTTGAGTAAAAGGAGGGGCCACGTCAACCCTGACAGGAACCCCGTCCTTCTCAGGACCAGCACTTTGGCTTCAGGACATATGGGGCTGCGTCTATGCTGACAGGAGCCCACAGCCCCCTCAGGACCTGCGGTGAGTTTTCTGGGGGACGTGGGGCCATGTCCATGCTGACAGGAGCCCCTGGCTTCCTGAGGACCTGCTGTGAGGCTTCCAGAGGATATGAGAAATAGTCCACAGTGAAAGGAGACCCGGCATCCTCTCGACCCGCTGACTATGACTCAGGAACACGTTGGGCCATGTCCACACTCACAGGAGCCCGGCTCGCTTGGACCCCCTGGAGGACTCTGGAGGAGCCGTTGGGGGCCACGTCTACATCAGAAGGGAGTCCTCAGAACCACATGGTAAGTGAAAGGGTAGAATGAATGGTAAGGTTAGGGGAGGGGAGGCAGTTGGTGGTTAGCCTTAGGTTATATGTTAGGTGTTAGTGATTATGCTTATGGTTATAGATTAGAGGTTAGGTGAGGCATAAGGGTAATGGTCAGTAGTTAAGAGTTAGGATGGTGGTTAGGGTAAGGGACAGGATTTACTGTTAGGGTTAGGGTTTAGGCTCTAGGGATTAGGGCAAGAGGTTAGGAGTTGGGGTTATGGTTATGGTTAGTGTTAGGGTTGTGCTTAGGTTTGCAGTTAGGGTTAGGGTGTGAGTTAGGTTTAGGGTTTAGGGTGAGGGGTTAGGCTTATAGTTAGGGCTAGGTTTAGAATTAGGGCGAGGGTTAGGGTTAGGATAGGGGTTAGGACTAGGTTTCGGGTTATTGTTTGGTTAGGGGTTAGGGTTAAGGACAGGTCAGGGTCAGGGTCAGGGTCAGGGTATGGTTTTGGAAGAGCGTAAGAGATACATTTAGGGAGTGGGTTAGGGGTTAGTTTTAGGGTAAGGGTTAGGGTACAGTTTGGGGTATGAGATAGGATTAGTATTAGAGGTTTAGGGTTAGGGTACAGGTTAAGGTCAGGAATAGGATTTGAGTACATTAAGTTAAGTTTAGGTTTAGAGGTTAGGGTTAGGGTTAGATTTAAGGTAGCGCTCAGGGTTAAGGGTTTAGAATAGGTTTAGGAGTTAGGGTGAGGTTTGGCAGGAAGGTTCAGTGAATGTGTTTTGGTCCTGGGGTTTGTGTTTGGTTTGCGATTAGTGATAGGTCTTGTTTAAGGTTTAGGTTAACATTAGGCTTAAGTGTAGTGTTAGGGTTATATCTGTGTATGGTTAGAGTTTGGGTCTTGGCATGTGCCTGCACTGGGACTCCTAGTATCTTGGGCAGTTTAGTTTTATGCACTCTATTTAGGTTTTGGGTTCAAAGATAGCTTGACTCCAACAAGTCAGTGGCCTCCCCAGAGAATGAAAATCCAGGCTTCTGCTGGGGTCAGAAAAGACATGGAAGGCTTCTCCCAAGCTGAGCTAAGGAGGGGATTTGTGACTCTAAAGACTCTTTATTTGGATTTTCAGTTGCCTTTCTGATTTTATCTCTTGTGCGCACATGTTTCATCAATACTATCAATTATTATTTTAAAATTTTACTTGAATTCCTCTTTGTAAACACAGTATGATATGATATAGTTTCAGGTTTACCACATAGTGATTCAACCCTTGGATACAACGCCTGGTACTGGTCACAGGTGCTCTCCACTATCCCAATCGCCTGATTCCCCATCCCTCCCACTTTTCTCTGGTTTTATTAGTTTATTCTCTGGGGTTAATAGTGTGTTTTTTTATTTGCTTCTCTCATCCCCCCCTCCGCCCCTTTGCCAGTTTGTTTGGTTTCTTAAAATTCACAAGTGAATGCCATTGTATGGTATTTGGTATCTGTCTTCCTCTGACTGAGTTCATTTAGCATAAGTCCTTCCACTTCTCCCACGTCATTGTAAATGGCTTCCTTTCATCCCTTCTGATGACCGAGTGATGTCGCAGTGTGTATATTTACCACATCGTCTCTGCCCATTCATCTGTCGATGGACATCTGGGCTGTATCCACAGTTTGGCTGTTGTTGGTAACGCTGCTACCAACACTGGGCTGTGTGTTCCTCTTCGAATCTACTAAACTACTTTTCTATTCTCGGGGTAAATACCTGGGTTTGCAATTTTGGAATCATAGGGTAGCTCTATTTTTAACTTCTTTTAAAAAATTTTTTTTTGTGATAGTCACAGAGAGAGAGGCAGAGACACAGGCAGAGGGAGAAGCAGGCTCCATGCACCAGGATCCCGACGTGGGATTCGATCCTGGGTCTCCCGGATCACGCCCTGGGCTAAAGGCAGGTGTCAAATTGCTACGCCACCCAGGGATCCCCTATTTTTAACTTCTCGAGGACCCTCCAGACTGTTTTCCACAGTGGCTGCACCTTTATTTATGTATTCATGAGAGACACAGAGAGGCAGAGTTATAGGCAGAGGGAAAATGAGGCTCCATGCGGGAAGCCTGATGTGGGACTTGATTCCCCAGGACCCCGGGATCATGACCTGAGCCAAAGCAGATGCTCCACCACTGAGGCACCCAGGTGCCTTGATGATTCAATTTCTTTGTTACTCATGGGTCTGTTCATATTTTATATTTCTTCCTATTTCAGTTTTGCTCGTTTGCACATTTCTAGGGATTTGTCCATTTCTTCCAGGTCTCCCAGTTTGTTAGCGTATAATCTTGCATGGTATTCCCTTATGATTGTCTTATTTTTCTGGTGTTGATTTGATCTCTCTTCTCTCATTTGTGATTTTATTTATTTAGGTCTTTTCTCTTTTCTCGTTGATAAGGCTGGCTAGGGCTTGATCCATTTTGTTAATTATTTTAAAGACCAGCTCTTAGTTTTGTTACTCCATTCTACTGTTTTGTTGTTTCTGTATTGTTTATTTCTGCTCTCATCTTTATTTTTTCCCTTCTTCTTAGGCTTTAGGCTTGTTTGCTATTCCTTTTTCAGCTCCTTCAGGTGTAGGGTTAGGATGTGTATTGGAGACTTTTGTTTCTTGAGGTAGGCCTGTATTGCTATGTACTTCCCTCTTAGGACTGCCTTTGCTACATCCCAGAGGTTTGGAGAAACATGTTTTCATTTTCATTTGTTTTACATTTCCTCTTTAATTTCCTGGTTACTGCATTCATTCTGTAGTAGGATGATCATATACTTAACATATTTTTGGTCTGTCCAAATTTTTTCTTACTGTCGACTTCCAGTTTCATAGCGCCGTGTTCTGAAAATGTACATGGTGTGTTATCAACCTTCTTGTACCTGTTGTACCTGTTGAAGGCTGATTTGTGGGCCCTGATATGATCTGTTCTGGAGAATGTCCTATGTGCACTTGAAAGGAATGTGTTTTCTGCTTTCGGATCTAATGTTCTGACTGTATCTGTTGAGTCCCTGTGGTCCAGTGTGTCAAGGCTATTGTTCCCTTGTTGATTTTCTGCTAGACGATTGGTCCATTGCCATAAGTGGGTGTTGAAATCCCATCAGTGTATTATTATCAGTGAGGTCCTGTACATTTGTTGTTAATTGGTTTCTATATTTAGGTACTCCCATGTTGGCAGCATAAATATTTAGTTGTTTGATCTTGATAGAGAGTCTTTTTAATTATGAAATAATGTTCTTCTTCATCTCTTCTTACAGTATTTGTTCTTTCTTTTTGAGATTTAAATATTTTACTTATTTTTTCATGAGAGATACACAGAGAAGCAGAGGCAGAAACATAGGCAGAGGGAGAGGCAGGCTCCCCTAAGGGAGGCCGATGTGGGACTCGATCCTGGGATCCCAGGTTCACACCCTGTGCTGAAGGCAGATGCTCAACCACTGAGCCACCAGTTGTCCCACAGTGTTTGGATTCAAATCTCGTTTGTCTGATATAAGTATGGGTCCTCCAGCCTTCGTTTGATATCCATTAGCGTGGTAGATGATTTTCCCTCCCCTGACTATCAATCTGCTGGTGTCTATAGGTCTAAAGTGAGCATCTTGTAGGCAGCGTAAGGATGGATCTTGTTTTTTTAATGACGATTTTATTTATGAGAGACAGAGAGAGAGAGAGAGAGAGAGAGAAAATTAGGGAGAAAGAGAAGCAGACTCCCCACCAGGAGCCCAATATGGGACTCGATCCCAGACTCCAGGATCACAGCCTGAGTGAAAGGCAGATGCTCAACCCCTTGAGTCACCCAGGCATCCCAGATCCTGTGTTTTAAGCCACTCTGATACGCTATATCTTTTGAATGGAGCACTTAGTCTATCAGCATTCAGAGTGATTATTCAAAGATATGAACTTTGTGCCTTTGTGTTACAGGAGGAGTTGGAGTTTCTGGTGACGTTCTCTGGTCCTTTCTAGTCTTTGTTGCTTTTGTTCTCTTTTTTTCCCCCACTAGAAGAGTCCCTCTGAAAATTCCTTACAGGACATGTTAAGTGGTAATGAACTCCTTTATATTTTGCCTATCTGGGAATTCATGATCTCTCCTCCTCTCCTGAATGACACCCTTGGTGAAGCAAGAATTCATACAAATTGGACTCCAATAAAAACAAATTTAGAAACATAAAATAAATTTTTGGTTTTATGATTGAGGAAAATGGCGTTTAGGAGGAAAACCCGAAGCTGAAAGAGAGCAGGACAGATTTCACCATCCGTAGCCTTCACAGGGACATGATGTCCTTTCCAAGGAGCGACCTCCCCTCCATAGGATGCTTCCTGCCCCTCTGTGCTCCTTGTTGGCACCCAGCAGGCACATCTCTGTGCCTCCAGCACCTCTGCAGTCGTGGTTTATTGCGTCTTTCATGTATCCTATTGGGGACCACAGCGTCGTGTATGTAACCATCCGGCTGCTGTTAGACAACATTGGGGGGATTCCGACTTTTGTTGGTTTTGTGGTGTGTGTGTCTCTATCACATGCAGCTATCATATGCAGCTACTAATCCTCTGGCTGGGTCACCCAAATGCTGAAATGGTTGGCACAACATCATTTCTGGTGCTGGCGCTGGGCAGCTAGCTAGGCTCTCATGGCAGACGCGGGGCTTGCTCTTGCAGTGACTTTCTGCTGGAGGGTCAGCTGAGCTGGAAGGACGGGCTTGGCCATATTCCCAAGTGTAGCAGTGGGTCGTGCCATGCGCTGGCTGCTTATCTTCTCCCCAATGCGTCTCCAGCAGGGAGCCAGACCTCGGGGCCGCCCTGGTGGAAACTCCTGAGGATCCAGCTGCCCATTGGGGGGAGCCCTGGGACTGCCTGTGTTTGGGAGTCTGGGTAGGGACGGGACTGGGGTTTCTCGGTCCCCTGTGCTGCCTGGCCTTCAGGCCGAGCCCCATGCTCACCCAGCCCCTATTCACTAAGGCAAGGAGGGTACCCTCAACATGCTAGTGTGAGAGATCTAGCACCACAAGGTGTGCAGGCTGAGTACACCTTGTGAGGGTGGCCCACGTGCATGAGCTGCAGTGTGGGACCCAGGAATTTTAACAAAAATCCCTTACCCCTGGACAGGCAGAGCAGGACTGATTCCATTTTGTGCTCCAAATGGTCATAGGCCATCTCCCCTATGACCCCACATGACCTAATTATGGCTTAAGGCACTGCCCCACCCGACTCAAGCTGCTGGGCACACCCTAATCCGAAATCCATTCATAACAATGCAACCCTGCTTTGTGCCCCACAAAGCTGTGCGCCAATTCTGACCAAAGTAATAGGCTAGTTCAAGTCGATACTATAGGATAAAATGTAGTTCAATCGGCCACCTGCATGTGGACCGACATGACTACGCATCTTTCAGCGTTCCCTTGGGCCACTGGCTCCTATAAAGCTGCTACACCTCTTAGTCTTGGGGCCCAAGTCCCTACTCCTCTTTGTCCAGTGCACTTGGACCCAAGCTCCAGCTTGTAGAGAAACCCTCGGGAGTTTGCATCAGTGTGGGCTCCTTGGTGGTTTCGAATTCGAATTGCGAATTCGCAATCTTGGGCACAACACAAGGGCCTGTTGTCCTGACATCCCTTCCAGGGCCACGCTACCGCCCTGCAGGCCCTCTGTGTCCCAGGTACACAGGCACGGGGATGCGGGGAGGGGAGGAAGTGCCCCGGAACCCGGCCAGCCCCGGCCCCCTGGACAGGCGGAGCACAGACCTCCCAGGTCGCTTCCACAGACCCTGGTGACCTGAGGCTCCCTGGCTGTCACTCTGTCCCAGCCCCTCCTGGCCTGCTGGGCACAGGCTGAGTCCCAGTAAAGTCTGTAGGGCTTGACCCTGGCGTCTGGGCACCCCTGGAAGGCATGTGGGTATGACAGCTGTGTGTGCCTGGCAGCGCCACTGCAGGGGCTGTTTGGGGTGTGGATGTAGCCCCCTCCTCGTCTCTTGGGGTCTCTCCAAGCCCTCTGCTCAGAGTTCTGGGAGACACGGAAACGGGCTGGCTGTGCAATTCTGCACCACAACACTTTATTGACTTTCTACAGCAAAGGGGCTCAGAGCCAAGGGTGCACGCTTTCCCCTGGAGAGGGAGAACATTCTGTCCTTTAGGGGAGAGCAAGAATCACATGTGGGGCGGGGGCGAGTGCTGAAGTCCCCCACCTGGGAGTATGTTTGGACTCAGGGTGGGTTCGTGTCCTGAGGTTTCAGCATGGGAGACGGTTCTGAGGGCAGCAGACCTGACCTGGACCTGCAGTTCATGGGCTCCTGCTTTGGGTCCCCGCAGGGCAGCTGGACCCCGGTCTCAGGCACCCTGGGGCCTCAGAACCTGGTGGAGCCTGTCTCCTGCTGTGGGTGCGGGTGGGGCCCACTGGCCTACCCCTCCTCTCCCCAACCTGGGGTGTCCCGGGATCCCCAGGGCTGCCCTAGGTCAGCGACTTGGATCTGTGGGGCACGCCCAGGCCCCAAGAGGCCACATCCAGCTGTGGGAGGGCTCTCTCAGCCTGGGGCCAGAATCCCGGGCTGGCCAGGGCCATGGGGGGCTGGATCCCATTAGTCTTTCTGTTGGGCCTGGGGGAGGCTCAAATCAACCTAGCCCACACAGACCCTGGGGCCAGGCCAGCCCTTGTCCCTCTGGGTTAGGAGCTGGTGTCCTATGCAGGGTGTGCCGCCCTCCAGGAGGGACAGTGGGTGGAGGCAGGGCACAGTGGGTCCTCTGCACCACTCACCTGCACCCATCCTGTTGGGGACTCCCTGCCTTCGCTCCTTCCTGCAACCCCTGGGTACACTATGGGAAACCTGGTCTTCTGGTGGGAGCAGGGTATCCAGAGAACCCCCGTGAGGCTGAGTATCTCCCACAGGGTGCAGCTGCACTGGGTCCTTGCTGGGGGCAGATGATGTGGGGGTGGATGTTGTGGGGGCAGGGACATGATGGTGGTGGAGTGTGGGGGATAGTGCAGGGGGGATGGTGGGGGTATAGTGTGGGTGGGGATTGTGTGGGGCTGTGTGGGTGTGAGACGGATGGTATGGGTCGGAGCCATTTGGGATGATGATGAAGGGGGATGGTGTGGGGGTGGGGAATGAGGGGGATGACATGGGGGCCTGCCGACACAGGGCATCCACTTTCTCTCAGAAGCACATGGATACGTCTACAGATAAAGGTGACCCCAGTCTGGAGTTTGCTGTGACCCCTGCCCCTGGGGCCCCGTGTAGTCAGTGCTGGGCGCTGGCAGGACCAGGGGCATTATCTGGTGGTCATCATACTATGTATGTTTACAAATTGCAAATTGTCTCAAATGCAAAGAATTGAGATATATATAAAACACCGAGTGTGGGGGTCACCCTGACCCATCCAAACCTCATGGGATCGATGTGTGTCCTGCTCCAGCCACGGCCATGCCACCTGGCCCCCAGGTCCGGTTACTGCCCTCCACAGGCCGTCCCTCGCCCCTTTGGGGTTCAGCTCCCATGGAAACCCCTGGAGGTACCGACCTAGTGACCTCCTCATCCCCAAAGCCCCGGGGGTTGGGGCACGGGGGTTATCCCCGGCACCCTACCATACAGTGGTGTGTTGCTGGCTGCTGTTGCTTCCCTGGCCTCTTAAGCCCGGTGTTCCCTACCCAGAAGCCCCTGGGTCTCCCCCAGGGCCCTGAAGCCCCCTGACTCAACAGCCCCACCCCACTCTCTAGCAGTCCCGAAACATGATTTGGCTGCTGAACATCCTGTTGATGTCCAGGTCTATCTGCGTGATGTCCCTGGAGGAGAGGAGGCCTCCTCCTTCATTTCCTGTGGGAAAACCAAGAAGGAGGAGCCGGTGTCAGGGACACAGATACCGGCCTGTCACCAGCTGCCATCCTGGGCAGGGAGCCCTGGGGCCACCATGGGAATGTGTCCTGCCAAAACCTCCTTTCTTCTCCTGGGAGGCAGGGGACGGCCAGAGTGCCCACCGTGGCCCTGAGACCTCTGTAAGGGGCTGTGGTGAGCTGCTGTGGGCGGGAGGTGACTGAGGGTCAGCCTGGGTTGAGGGGAGAGGGGATCAGCCCAGGTGGGGAGGGGACTTGCGGGTGTTGTGCCCAAGATTGCGATTCGGAGAAACAACTAAGGAGCCGACACCGATGCAAACACACAATGGTTGATTTACAAACTCGAGCTTGGGTCCAAGTATACCCCACACAGCGGAGCAGGGACTTGGACCCCGAGGTGGATTTTAGCTTAGTTTTAAGGGCTGGTCTCAGGGACCTCCAGAAGGGCTGGAGCAATTCCTCAAGTTCTGTTTACATTTTGATATGAGGCCTTCAAGGGCATTGAGCTCTGTTCTCATTCTAAGATGGGGCTTTCTGGGACCTTAAGCTGTAAGCTGTTTTTTTTCTTTTTTCCTGTAACTGAAGAAATGTAAATTTTAGCTCTTATTCACAGGGTCCTGGGATGGCAGTACTTGTGCTAACAGTGAACTTAAGGTAGAACAGCCTCAATTTTCTCAGCCTCCACACAGACAAGTGACTGAAGTTTAAAACTCCAAATTTTAGGGGCTACCCTGGTGGAGACCTGTTCTCTTCCTGCTGGGAGGGTGTCCTCGCACTCCTGGCCTTTGCTGGCCTGTCCCAGGAACGTGGCCCCGTGACTGCACAGGGGTTTGCAGCTTATGGCCACACAGGGCAGACAGCTGGCCCGAGTGCGCTGCTCTCAGCTGGGTTCCTCCTGTGCCTGGGAACAGTTGGCGCCACTGTCCTTGGGACCCCTGGGATCCTGAGCCCGCCCTGTCGTTCCAGGGACTGCCCCCGACTTCTCCACCTGAATACCTTAAGGCTGGTGTGTCCCCCACTCTAGGAGACTTCTGAAAGTTCAGATTTTGTGCTCTGCTGCATATAATATTGTGCGTAGAAGCATCAGCTGGCTCCCTGCCCTTGTGGGATCCAGGGCTGTGTCTCCCCAAGATCAACTGATTGACTTTTTTTAAGATTTTATTTTTCTGTAATCTCTACAGCCAACATGGGGCTTGCACTTGCTACCCCAAGAACAAGAGTCCCATGTTCTTACGAACCACACAGAGCTGGTCAGGCTCTCTTTGATTGATTGATACATGTTAATTGAAGCAGGGGTCTTGCATGTGTCAGGGCAGAAACTGAGCCCACGCTTTGAGGTGTGGTGGAGTCATTTGGACCTGATCAATGTGAAAGAAACCATAGCTTCCCTGGGAGCCCAGGGAGCAGGGCCCACACATGTGAAAAGTTGATAATTTCCTTTACGGTAGTAGTTATTTTACTATTTATTTAAAGTGCTATTCAATGGTAAATGTCAATCTAGGATTGGGATACAGGATTCGGAGGTAACTAAAGCTTCCCGTCAAGGACTTAATGTTCCAGTTGGATGCAGAGATAGGCAAGGAAGCAAAGAGTTATAAAACATGGCACTGGGGTGCCTGGCTGGCCTGGTTGGGGGATCTTGATCTCAGGGTTGTGGGTTTGAACTCCATGTTGGGTATAGAGAGGACATTAAATGAAAATATTTAACAAATAATAAATGGATGAACAGATAAAGCATGACATCAAAGGTAAATGTTTGCTTATGTCTCACCTGCAAACTATTCTTTTTTTTTTCTTTTTTTTTTAATTTTTATTTATTTATGATAGTCACAGAGAGAGAGAGAGAGAGAGGCAGAGACACAGGCAGAGGGAGAAGCAGGCTCCATGCACCGGGAGCCCGACGTGGGATTCGATCCCGGGTCTCCAGGATCTCGCTCTGGGCCAAAGGCAGGCGCCAAACCGCTGCGCCACCCAGGGATCCCACCTGCAAACTATTCTTGATCGCCCCGCTTGCACTACTTGGCCCAGATGACGTCCTCCAGAAAGGATAGTCTCGCCCGAGTGGAAGTGGGCGTCTTTCATTGTAAGATCTGTGGTTCCCCTCATTCTGCAGGAAGAGAAGAGCCGTGAAGCCATGAGTTCGGGGGATCAGCATTCACCTAGGCAATGACCATTTCTGAACTCGGTAGCCAAAGCTCAGCCTCCTTTTAGGATGCGATGTCATAACGAAGCCTCTTTGGTCCTTGTCTTGGATGCAGGGTGGAGGGTAAACTAGAATTAGGAAGAACAAAAGAGGAGGAAAACCAGAAGCTGAAAGAGAGGAGGACAGATCCATCCATAGCCTACACAGGGACCTGGTGTCCTTTCCTAGGAGGGGCACCCCTTCCGTAGGATGCTTTCTGCCTCTCTGTGCTCCTTTTTGAAACCCAGCAGGCACATCTCCATGCCTCCAGTACCTCTGCAGTCATGGTTTATAGCGACTTCTATGTATCCTATTGGGGACCACAGCGTCGTGTATGTAACCATCCGGCTGCTGTTTGACAACATTGGGGGGATTCCGACTTTTGTTGGTTTTGGGTGTGTGTGTGTCTATCACAGGCAGCTATCTGATATCACGTGCAGCTATCTGATCCTCTGGCTGGGTCACCCAAATGCCGAAATGGTTGGTACAACATCATTTCTTGTGCTGGCGCTGGGCAGATAGCTGGGTTCTCCTTGCCGACTCGGGGCTCACTCCTGTAGTGATGCTGCTGCAGGGTCAGCTGAGCTGGAACATCCAACTTGGCCAAATTCCCATGTCCGGCAGGGGATCCTGCTGAGCGCTGGCTGCTTCTCTTCTCCCTGATGCCTCTCCAGCAGGTAGCCGGACCTCAGCGCCACCCTGTGGGGAGACCCTGAGGACCTTGCTGCCCATGGCGGAAAGCCCTGTTGCTGCCTGTGTGTGGGAGTCGAGTTGGGGTTAGGGCTGGGATTCTCGGTCCCCTGTGCAGCCTGGGCTTCTGGCAAGCCCCATGCTAACCCAGCCCCTACTCACTAGGGCGAGGAAGGTGCTCTTCACACGCTGGTGTAAGAGATCCAGCACCACAAGGTGTGCAGTCTGAGTCCACCAGGTGAAGGTGGCCCAGGTATGTGAGCTGCAAGTGTGGGACCCAGGAAAGTTAACAAAAATCCCCTACCCCTGGACAAGCAGGATAGGACTGATTCTATTTTGTGCTACACCCGCCACCTCCCTTATGACCCCCACATGGCCTGCTTATTGTTTAAGGCACTGCCCCACCCTCGTCAGGCCTCTGGGCACACCCTAATTGGAAATTCTGACCAAAGTAATAGGCTCAAGTGGATACTATAGGGTAAGGTGTAATTCAGTCAGCCACCAGCGTGTGGACTGGCATGATTGTGGAACTTTCTGCGTATCCTATGGGCCACTAGCCCCTATAAAGCTGCTATGCCTCTTAGTCTCGGGATCCACATCCCTGCTCCGCTGTATCAGGTGCAATTATACCCAAGCTCCAGCTTGTAAAGAAACCCTCGGGAGTTTCCATCGGTGTGGGCTCCTTGGTGGTTTCCCTGATTTGCAATCTTGGGCACAACACCAGGGCCTGGTGTCCTGACATCCCTTGCAGGGCCACGCTGACCGCTCCACAGGCCCTCTGTGCCCCAGGAACACAGGCACAGGGATGCGGGGAGGGGAGGAAGTGCCCCGGAACTTGGCCATCCGCAGTCCTCTGGACAGAGGGAGCACAGACCTCCCACGTCGCTGTGCACAGACCCTGGTGACCTGAAGCTCCCTGGCTGTCACTCTGTCCAAGCCCCTCCTGGCCCGGGGGGCAGAGCCTGAGTCCCAGTAAAGTCTGTGGGTCCTGACCCTGGCATCTGGCCGCCCCTGTTAGGCACATGGGGACATCAGCTGTGTTTACCTGGTGGCGCCCCTGCAGGATCTGTTTGGGGTCTGGATGGTGCCCCCTCCTCCTCTCTGGGTGTCTCTCCACACCCCATGCACAGAGTTCTGGGAGACACAGAAATGGCCTGGCTGTGCATTTTCGCACCACAACACTTTATTGATTTCTACAGCAAACAGGCTCAGTGCCTACTGCGTGCCTTCCCTTGGGGAGGGAGACCTTTCTGTCCTTTAGGGGAGGGCAAGAATCCCACAGTGTGGGGGGGCGGGTGCTAGAGTCCACATCGTGGGAGCATGTGTGGACTCTGGGTGGGGGCGTTTGTCCTGAGATTTCAGCCTGAGTGAGTGACTGTTCTGAGGACAGCAGAGATGACCTGGACCTGCAGCTCATGGGCTCTTGCACTGGGCCCCCGCAGGGCAGCTGGACCCTGGCCTTGGGCCCTCTGGGCCCCAATACCTGGAGGAGCCTGCCTCCTGGAGTGGGGTTGGGTGGGGCCAACTGGCCTATCCATCCTGTCCCCACTCTGGGGTGTCCCGGGAACCCACTGCCTGCCCTAGGTCAGCGACCTGGATCTGTTGGGCATGCCCAGGGCCCAGGAGGCCACATCCAGCTGTGAGAGGGCTGGCTCACCCTGGGGCCAGAATCCAGGGCTAGCCAGGTCCATGGGGGCCTGGATCCCATTAGTCTTTGTGTTGGGCATTGGGGGGGCTCAAATCAACTCAGCCCCCACAGAGCGCAGAGACAGGTCAGCCCAGGTCCCTCTGGGTTAAGGGCTGGTGTCCTGTGCAGGGTGTGCCCGCCCTCCAGGAGGGACAGTGGGCGGAGGCAGGGCCCAATGTGTCCTCTGCTCCACTCACCTGCACCCACCATTTCGGGGATCCCTGCCTTCCCTCCTCCCTGCTACCCCTGGGTTTTCTATGGAACAATCCGGCTTCTGATGGGAGCAGGGTATGCAGAGAACCCTGGGGAGGCTGAGCATGTCCCACCGGGCAGCTCCACTGGGTCCTTCTGGGGGCCAATGGTGTGGGGGTGGATGGTGTGGGGCAGGGATATGACTGTGATGGTATATTAGTGCGGTACAAGTATTAGCTAATGAATCAATATTAAAATAGTCTCATCAACCAAAGACCATACTTTATTCAGATTTCCTTAGTTTTTGCTAAGTTACCATCCATCATATCCCATTCCATTTGTCCTCATGTTTTCTTAGGCTCCTCTGGATTGTGACAGTCTTTCAGCCTTTCCTTGTTGTCATTGAACTGGAACACTTTGAGAAGTAGAGTATTTTGTAAAATATACCTCAGTTGGGACATGTCTGTTGTTTAACTCATGATTGAACTGTTTTTGTGGATTATATACAGAGAGATAATACCATTTTTATTATATAAAGGATAGATATTATCAACATGATTTATCAGTCTTGGTATTGATCTGATCATCTTGCTGAGGTAGTGTTTGTCAGCTTTCTCCATAGTAAAGTGATTCTTTTTATTATTATTATTATTTATTATCATTTTTATATTAAGATTTTCATATTATATTTTGTAGAAGGAAGTTACTATGTGTATTCGACACATAAGAGTGGGAGGCTATGCTAATCAACTTGAGGGTGGAATGTCTGCACAACTTCTTTGAAATTATTCTACATGGGAGATTTCTCTTCCTTCTGGGTTTGTTTGTTTCTTTTTCAGGATGTTATTCATTTATTTTAGAGAGAGAGGAGAGAAAAACCATGAGCGAGAAGGGCAGATGGAGAAGGACAAGCAGGTTCCCTGCTGAACAGGGAGCCTGCCTTGGGACCTGGATCATGATCTGAGCCTAAGGCAGAAGGTTAACTGACTGAGTCAACCAGATGCCACTTTTTCTTTCTTTCAAACTTTTTTTTTAATAATAAATTTACTTTTAATTGGTGTTCAATTTGCCCACATTCAGAATAACACCCAGTGCTCAACCCGTCAAGTGCCCCCCTCAGTACACATCACCCATTCACCCCCAACCCCGCCCTCCTCCCCTTCCATCACCCCTAGTTTATTTCCTAGAGTTAGGAGTCTTTATGTTCTGTCTCTCTTTCTGATATTTCCCACGCATTTCTTCTCCGTTCCCTTATATTCCCTTTCACTCTTATTTATATTCCCCAAGTGAATGAGAACATACAATGTTTGTCCTTCTCCGATTGACTTACTTCACTCAGCATGATACCATCCAGTTCCATCCACGTTGAATCAAATGGTGGGTATTTGTCGTTTCTAATGGCTGAGAAGGCCCACCTTTTCTCTCTCTTCATCATCTGAGTCTCCTATGATATGAATGTTATTGTTTTAATAAGTGGCTGAGTTCCCTATGTCTGCCTTTGTGGTCCATAACCTTTCTTGTTTTGAAGGCATCCACTTGGGACTGCATCTCAGTTATATCATTTTTAACATTGGCCTGACTAGATTTTAGTTCTTTTATTTCTACAGTAAGGGATTCTCTAGTTTTCTTCTGTGCTTTTTTTCCAGCCCAGATGCTATCTTTATAATCTTGTTTTAAACTGTAGTTAGACATCATATATGTGTATTGATGAACTTCCTGGCTGTGAGCACTACTTCATGTTATTTTATGGAGTTGAATTTCTCCATCTCACTATTTTTTTTCAGAAAAGAAAGAAGTAAGAAAAAGGAAAACCAAGAAAAACAATAACAATTACCCTCCCAAAAAAAAACACCAGATTATTTTGGCCTGCTTGTTAAAGATTCTAAATCCCAAAATAAGAAACACAATTAAAGTACCATGATAGTAAAAGTAAGAAATATATAAGGTACATAAATAAAAATTAAATTAAGCAATTAATAAAATAGAATCAAAGAAAATAAATGAAAATAAAGCACAAAGTACAAAGGAAGCTACACCCTACTTTCCAGGCAGAGCTGAGGCTCTGCTGCCTCTGTAGTTTGACAACTTGGTGGCATTGAGTGGTCTGTGCAGGGTCTCGGGAAGGGCCTTGGCGCTGATTCTCAGGTGCACATCTGCCTGGGAGATGCACCTGCTGGTCAGAGGCTGGGTGGGTGTCATCGCCTCTGGCCTCCAGTGGGCGGCGCTGTTCTGCTCCCTTAGACTCCGCGCTGATGGGCGGGATGCGGGTGGGGAAGCTGGGTCCTCTGGCTCTGGGGCTGAGCATCCCCGCCCCATCTGCAGGGGCCTCAACAGAAGAGCCGCCAACCCCCCGGGTCTCTGTTGCTTCTCTCAGAACCCTGCTTTTACTCTGCGTGCGTCTGAGCTTCTTTTGGTTTTGATATTTTATCTCAGACTGTTTTGCCCAAGATTGGGAATCCGAGATACCACCGAGAAGCTGACACCGATGCAAACACACGAGGGTTTATTTACAAGCTCGAGCTTGTGTCTAAGTGCACCCGACATAGCGGAGCAGGGACTTGGACCCCGAGATGGGTTTTAGCTTAGTTTTAAGGGCTGGTCTCGGGACCTCCAGGAGGGCTGGAGCAATTCCTCAAGTTCTCTTTACATTTTGATATGGGGCCTTCTAGGGCATTGAGTTCTGTTCTCATTTTAATAGGGGCTTCCTGTCCTTGTCCTGGGCTCAGTTTTTATTCTATTGTGGGGCTTTCTAGGACATTAAGCTGTAAACAGCAAAGGTTCCACAACTGGAAGTGGAACTCACACTGTCCCTATATGCTGAAGATGTGGTACTAGAAACAGGAAACTCGAGAGCCTCCACCAAGCCTCTTAGAACTAACGAGTGAGTTCAGTAAAGTCAGGGGACACAAACTGACCCTACAGAGCAGAGTAGCCTTGCTGTGTCCTGGCAATGAGCACTCAGGAAGGAAATGAAGGATGTGACTCCCTTCTCAGGAGCATCACAGAGAATAAATAATGAGACAGAACCAAAGGAGCACAAGACTTGTGCAGTGAGCCATACCAGTTTCTGGGAGGCCTTCCTGGGCTCGTGGGGTGGGAGCCTCATCTTGGAAAATGTCCGCAGTTCCTGAAGCCACCCTCAGTTTCAATGTCATTCGTATCAAAATCATGGTGGCAGATCTTAGAAATAGGAAAAAAAAAAAAAAAAACCTTAACATCCATCTGCCCCCACAAATGACCCCGGACAGGAAATCAGTATTGGAGAAGCAGGACAGAGTGGGACATAGCACTTTCCTATTTCAAACGATGTCACAGAGACACAGGATATAGCAGTGTTGTTCTCAGGCCCCTGGCTGGCTCTGTCGGTTAAGCATTCGACACCTGACCTCACCTCCTGTCCTGACCTTGGGGTCCTGAGTTCTAGCCCTGGGCTGGGCCATGCATGAGGTGTGGAGTCTACTTAAACAAACCAGACTCAAGGGTGGTGTTCTTGACATAAGCTGAAGGAGCAGAACAGAGAGTCCAGAAAGAATTGTGCTCTGATACAACTGATTTTTTAACTTAATTTAAACCCAATTAATTAATGTATAGTGTATTATGCTTTCAGAGGAAGAATTCAGGGATTCACCAGATGGAGATAACAGCGGTGCACATGACATCACATGCCCTCCTTCATGCTGGTTCCCTGTGATCCCCTCACCTGTCCCCTACCTTCCAGCGACCCTCATTTTTTCCCTATAATTAACAGTCTGTATTTCCTGCATCTGTTTTCATCTTGTTTTTCCTTCCCTTCACAAATGTTCATCTGCTTTGCTTCTTTAATTCCACCTATGAATGACACCCCACGGTCATTCACTTTCCCGACTGACTTATTTCACTTAACATGATTTCTCTAGTTCTATCCACGTCATTGCAAATGGCAAGATTTCCTTCTCTTTGATAGCTGAGTACCATTCCTCTCTCTATGACCATCATCTATCTCCCATCCTCTTTATACATCATCTGCCTGAGGGCACCGAGACTCCTCACACAGTGTGACTACTGTGGACACGGCTGTTGTGGACATTGGGGTACAGGTGTCCTGAGTCTCACTGCATCTGTATCTTCGAAGTCAGCTCCTGTCCCTGCACCTGCTGGTCGCAGGGCGGCTCTATTTGTACCTTCCTGAGGAGCCTCCACACTGTTTCCAGGGTGGCTGTACCAGCCTGCGTTCCCACCCACAGTGGAAGAGGGTTGAGTGAGTTTTGCAGGACTTGCTCAAAGTCTGGTCCACATTTCATTTTGTGGTCTGTGGGCTCCAACTCCTTGTCCTTAAGTATTTCTGGGGAAGCCGGGTGTTGGGCTCCGTTTCAGTGAGACATTTCCGATGCTAACAGGCCCCAGCTGGAGCCTGGAAGGAGGCAGGTGCCGCCCCGTGCACCAGCAAGCCACCTCCTACACAGCTTCCTGCAGTGCCTAGCATCCCAAAGGGGGCGCCCGAGACCAGGCCCCACCCACGGGACCCGCATGTGCAGTAGGCCTCCTCTGCCAGCATTAACAGGAGCCAGCCTGTGCTGGGGAGGCCTGAGGAGGACATGGGGACGCATCGACCCTGATGAGCCGCAGCCTCCTCAGGTCGCTCAGGGAGTCTAAAGTGGGACATTGGGCTGCGTTCACGCTGACAGGAGCCCGGGTCTCCTCAGGACCCGCAGTGAGGCTTCTGGAAGATGTGTGCCCGCATACACCCTGATAGGAGACCTTGGGCTGCCTCAGGACTCCCGGGGAGGCTTCAAGATATTGTGGGCCCGCATCCATGCTGACAGGAGACCGTGGGCCACCTCAGGACCTGCGGGGAGGCTTCAGGAAGATGTGGCACTGCGTCCACTCTGGCAGGAACTCCCAGGCCCCTCAGGATATAAATTGAGGCTTCTGGAAGCTGGGGGCCGCATTCAGGATGACAGGAGCCGCGGCCTCCTAGATCCATTGGTGACAATTCGGGAATATGTGTGGTAACGTCCACACAACAGGACGCTGACTTCCTCAGGACCCCTGGTGTAGTCTTCGGGAAATATGGGGATGCGTCCATGCTGACAGAAGAGCCCAGCCTTGTCAGGGCCTCTGGTGAGGCCTAAGAAATTTGTGGGTGCTGCATCCACACTGACAGGAATCTCTGGCCTCCTCAGGACACACTGTGAAGTTTTGGGAATATTTGGGGCCACGTCCATGCTGACAGGAGCCGCCAGCCTCCTCAGGGCTTATGGTGAGGCTTGAGGAAAATGTGGGTCCACCTCAACACTGACAAGACCCCCGTTGTCCTCAGGATCTGCACTTTGGCTTTGGGATATATGAGGCTGGGTCTTTGCTGACAGGAGCCCACAGCCTCCTCAGGACCCACGGTGAGTGTTCTGGGTGGCGTGGGGCCATGTCCAGGCTGACAGAAGCCCCCGGCCTCCTGAGGACCTGCTGTGAGGCTTCCAGAGGATGTGAAGCATAGTCCACAGTGACAGGAGACCCGGCGTCTTCAGGACCCACTGACTATGGCTCAGGAACACGTGGGGCCACGTGCACACTCACAGGAGCCTGGTTTCCTCAGGACCCCCTGGAGGACTCTGGAGGTGCCATTGGGAGCCACGTCCATACCAGAAGGGACTCCTCAGAATCACAGAGTAAGTGAATGGGTAGAATGAATGGTTGGGTCAGGGGAGGGGAGGCAATTGGTGGTTAGCCTTACGTTAGATGTTAGGTGTTAGTGATTATGCTTATGGTTATGGATTAGAGGTTAGGGTGAGCGATAAGGGTAAGGGTCAGTGGTTAGGAGTTAGGATGTGGGTTAGGGCTAGGGACAGGATTTGGTGTTAGGTTTAGGGTTTAGGCTTTAGGGATTAGGGCAGGAGGTTAGGAGTTGGGGTTAGTGTTATGGTTAGAATTAGGGTTGAGCTTAGGTTTGCAGTTAGGGTTAGGGGTTAGGGTGTGAGTTATGGTTAGGGGTTAGAGTTAGGGGTTTGAGTTAAGGGTTAGAGTTAAAGCTAGGGCTAGGTTTAGGGTTAGGGCGAGGGTTAGGATTAGGATAGGGGTTAGGGCTAGGGTTAGGGTTAAGGTTTGGTTAGGGGTTAGGGTTAGGGTCAGGTCAGGGTCAGGGTACCGTTTTGGAAAAGGGTCAGATATAGCGTTAGGGAGTGTATTAGGGGTTGGTTTTAGGGTACGGGTTAGGGTACAGTTTGGGGTATGAGATAGGATTAGTATTAGAGGGTTAGTGTTATGGTACAGGTTAAGATTAGGAATAGGATTTGAATACCTTATTTTAAGGTTACGTATGGTTAGAGGTTAGGGTTCGGGTTAGATTTAACGTAGGGTTCAGGGTTAAGGAAACCTAAGTTTAGGTGAACCGACGTTTAGGAGTTAGGGTGAGGGTTGGCAGGAAGGTTCAGTGAATGTGTTTCGGTCTTGGGGTTTGTGTTTGGTTTTCGACTAGTGATAGGTCTTGTTTAAGGGTTAGGTTAACATTAGGATTAAGTGTAGGGTTAGGGTTATGTCTGTGTATGGTTAGTTTGGGTCTTGGCATGTGCTTGCACTGGGACTCCTAGTATCTTGGGCAGTTTAGTTTTATGCACTCTATTTACGTTTTGGGTTCAAAGATAGCCTGACTCCACCAAGTCAGCGGCCTCCCCAGAGAATCAAAATCCAGGCTTTTACTTGGGTGAGAATAGTCATGGCAGTCTTCTCCCAAGCTGAGGTAAGGAGGGGTTTTGTGGCTCTAAATACTCTTTATTTGGATTTTCAGTTGCCTTTCTGATTTTATCTCTAGTGTGTACATGTTTCATCAATACTACCAATTATAATTTTAAAGTTTTACTTGAAGTCCTATTTGTAAACACAGTATGATATAGTTTCAGGTTTACCACATAGTGATTCAACCCTTGGATACAACGCCTGGTACTGGTCACAGGTGCCCTCCACTATCCCCATCCCCTGAATCCCCATACGCCCCACCTTCCTCTGGTATTCATTAGTTTATTCTCTGTGGTTGAGTGTGTTTTTTTGTTTGCTTCTCTCATCCCCCCTCTGCCCCTTTGCCAGTTTTTTTGGTTTCCTAATATTCACATGTGAATGCAATTGTATGGTATTTGGTATCTGTCTTTCTATGACTGACTGAGTTCATTGAGCATAAGTCCTTTCCACTTCTCCCACGTCATTGTAAATGGCTTCATTTCATCCCTTCTGATGACTGAGTGATGTCGCAGTGTGTATATTTACCACATCTTTCTGCCCATTCATCTGCCAATGGACATCTGTGCTGTATCCACAGTTTGGCTGTTGTTGATAATGCTGCTACAAACACTGGGCTACGTGTCCCTCTTAGAATCTACTAAATGACTTTTGTATCCTTGGGGTAAATACCTAGCTCTGCAATCTTGGAATCGTAGTGTAGCTCTATTTTTAACTTCTCTTTTTATTTTTTTATGATAGTCACGGAGAGAGAGACAGAGACACAGGCAGAGGGAGAAACACGATCCATGCACTGTGAGTCCGACGTGGGATTTGATCCCGGGTCTCCAGGATCGGGACATGGGCCAAAGGCAGGTGCCAAACCAGTGCACCACCCAGGGAACCCTATTTTTAACTTCTCGAGGACCCTCCACAGTGTTTTCCACAGTGGTTGCACCTGTTCGCATGCCCACCAGGAGTGTAAGGGGGCTACCCTTTCTCCAAAGCCTCAACAACACCTGTTGTTTCTTCTCTTGTTCATTTTAGCCATTCTGATGGCTGTCAGGTGACATCTTATTGTGGTTTTGATTTGCATTTCCCTGATGATGGGTGACGCTGAGTGTCTTTCGGTGTCTGGTGGCCATCTGGATGTCTTGTCAGAGACAAAGTCCATTAATGTCTTCTGCCCATCTGCAGTTGGATAATTTGTGTTTAGGATGCTGAGATTTATATTTGCTTTACGTATTTTGCATACTAACTCTTTATTGGATGTGTTGTTTACAAATATCCCGTTTCATTTTGTATGTTGCCTTTTAGCGTTGGTTGTGTCTTTCAATTTGCAGAAGCTTTTGAATTTGATGAAGTCCCAATAGTATTTTTGCTTTTGTTTCCCTCAACTCAGAGGCATATCTAGAAAGAAGATCCAATGGCCAACGTCAAAGATGTTCCTGCCTATCTTTTCTTCTTTGTATGGTTTCAGGTCTCACATTTAGGTCTTTCATCCATTTTGAATTTATTTTTTATATATATGGTGTAAGAAAGTGGTCGAGTTTCATTCTTCTGCATGTGGCTGCCTGGTGTTCCCAACACCATTTGTTCTTATCCTGGGGTCAGGTTAGGGTTTGTTGAAGAGACTGTCTTTGTGCCATTGGATATTCCTTCCTGCCTTGTTGTCGATTAATGGATCATAGAGTTACAGGTTTGTATCTTGTTTCGGCTTTGCATTCTGTTCTATTGATCTAAGCGTCTCCTGTTGGGAGATTCTTGAGTGCTGATTCAATATCTTTGCTGATTATCTGTTCAAGTTTCTTATTTCTTCATTTCTCCTTTTTGCTATGTTATATATTTCCAGGAATTGATCTATTTCTTCTAGGTTCTAGGTTGCTGGCATATACTTTTTCATCATATTCTCTTATTATCGTTTGTATTTCTGTAGTGTTGGTTGTTCTTTCTCTTTTCTCATCTGTGATTTTATTTGGGTCCTTTCTCATCCTTTTATCTTTTTTCTTTTGTAAAGATTTTATTTATGGATTCATGCGAGATGCAGAGAGGCAGAGGTATAGGCAGAGGAAAAATGAGGCTCCATGTGGGGAGGCTGATGTGGGACTTGATCCACCAGGATCCTGGGATCATGACCTGAGCCAAAGCACATGCTCAACCACTGAGGCACCCAGGTGCCTTGCTGATTCAATTCCTTTGCTAGTTATGGGTCTCTTCACATTTTCTATTTTTTCCTATTTCAGTTTTGCTCTTTTGCACATTTCTAGGGATTTGTCCATTTCTTCCAGGTTTCCCAGTTTGTTAGCATATAATCTTTCATAGTATTCCCTTTTAATTGTCTTATTTTTCTGGTGTTGATTGTGATCACTCTTCTGTCTTTTGTGATTTTATTCATTTAGTTCTTTTCTCTTTTCTCATTCCTAAGGCTGGATAGGGTTTGATCCATTTTATTAATTATTTTGAAGAAATAGCTCTTAGTTTCGTTATTCCATTCTAATGTTTTTTATTTCTGTATTGTTTATTTCTGCTCTCATCTTTATTTTTTCCCTTCTTCTGTAGGCTTTAGGATTTGTTTGCTATTCCTTTTCCAGCTCCTTTAGGTGTAGGGTTAAGCTGTGTATTGGATACTTCTTGTTTCTTGAGGTAGGCCTGTATTGCTATGTACTTTCTTCTTTGGACTGCCTTTTCTACATCCCAGAGTTTTGGAGAAACATGTTTTCATTTTCATTTGTTTTATATTTCCTCTTTAATTTCCTGTTTGCTCCATTCATTCTCTAGTAGGATGTTCATAATCTCCACGTATTTTTGCTATGTCCAAATTTTTTCTTACTGTTGACTTCGAGTTTCAGAGCGTCATGGCCGAAAAGGTACAGGGTGTGATATCAACCTTCTTGTACCTGTTGTACCTGTTGAGGGCTGATTTGTGGCCATGATATGATCTGTTCTGGAGAATGTCCCATGTGCACTTGAAAGGAATGTGTATTCTGCTTTAGGAAGAAATGTTCAGACTATATCTGTTGAGTCCCTGTGGCCCAGTGTGTCTAGGCTATTGTTCCCCTGTTGATTTTCTGCATAGAAGATCAGTCCATTGCCATTACTGGGTAGGTGTTAAAATCCCCTGTCATTGTATCATTATCAGTGAGTTTCTGTACGTTTATTGGTAATTGGGTTCCATATTTAGGTACTCCCATGTTGGCAGCATAAATATTTAGTTGTTTGATCTTGATAGAGAGTCTTTTTAATTATGAAATAATGCCCTCCTTCATCTCTTCTTACAGTATTTGTTCTTTCTTTTTGAGATTTAAATATTTTATTTATTTATTCATGAGAGATACACAGAGGAGCAGAGGCAGAAACATAGCAGAGGGAGAGACAGGCTCCCCAAAGGGATGCCAATGTGGGACTCGATCCTAGGATCCCAGGAACACACCCTGAGCTGAAGGCAGATGCTCAACCACTGAGCCACCAGGTGTCCCCCAGGGTTTGGTTTCAAATCTAGTTTGTCTAATATAAGTATTGGTCCTCCAGCTTTCTTTTCATAACCATTAGCGTGATAGATGATTTTCCATCCCCTGACTTTCAAACTGCTAGTGTCTATAGGTCTAAGGTGAGCCTCTAGTAGGCAGCATACTGATGGATCTTGATTTTTTAATAACAATTTTATTTTTGAGAGCATGAGAGAGAGAGAGGAGAGAGAGAGAGAGGCAGAAAATTAGGCAGAGAGAGAAGCATGCTCCCCACCAGGAGCACAATATGGGACTCGATCCCAGACTCCAGGATCACACCCTGAGTCAAAGGCAGAGACTCAACCCCTGAGCCACCCTGGCATCCCGGATCCTGTTTTTTAAGCCACTCTGACACCCTATATCTTTTGATTGGAGCATTTAGTATCAGCATTCAGAGTGCTTATTCAAAGATATGAACTTGTGCCTTGTTGTTAGTGGTAGAGTTGGTGTTTCTGGTGACGTTCTCTGGTCCTTTCTAGTCTTTGTTGCTTTTGGTACCTTTTTTTCCCCCACTAGAAGAGTCCCTCTTAAAATTCCTTACTGGACTGGTTTAGCGGTCATGAACTCCTTTATACTTTTCCTGTCAGGGAAAATCTTTCTCTCTACTTCTTTCCTGAATGACACACTTCCTGAAGAAATAATTCATACAGATTGGATCCAATAAAAAGAAAGTTAAAAACATAAAATAAATTTTTGCTCGTATGACTGAGGAAAATGGCATTTAGGAGGAAAACCAGAAGCTGAAAGGGAGGAGGACAGATTTCACCATCCAGAGCCTTCACTGGGACCTGGTGTCCTTTCCTAAGGGGCCCCCCTCTGTAGGATGCTTCCTGCCCCTCTGCGCTCCTTTTTGGAACCCAGCAGGCACATCTCCGTGCCTCCAGCACCTCTGCAGTCGTGGTTTATAGCATCTTCCATGTATCCTATTGGGGACCACGGTGTCATGTATGTAACCATCCAGCTGCTGTTTGGCAGCATTGGGGTGATTCTGACTTTGTTCGTTGTGGGGTGTGTGTGTGTCTATCACATGAATCTATGATGTGTAGCTATCGGATCCTCTGGCTGGGTAACCCAAACACCAAAATGGTTGGTACAACATAACTTCTGGTGCTGGCGCTGGGTGGCTAGCTGGGCTCTCCTGGCTGACCCGGGGCTCGCTCCTGCAGTGAATTTCAGCTGGAGGTTCAGCTGAGGTCGAAGGACTGGCTTGGCCAAATTATCATGTCTGACAGTGTGTTTCGCCGAGTGCCGGCTGCTTCTATTCTCGCTGATGCCTCTCCAGAAGGGAGTCAGACCTCAGGGCAACCCTGGGGGGAGCTCCTGAGGAGTTGGGTACCCATGGCGGGGAGCCCTGGGGCGGCCTGTGTGTGGAAGTCGGGGTGGGAACGGGGCTGGGTTTCTTTGGTCCCCTGTGCTGCCTGGCTTTCAGGCCGAGCCCCATGCTCACCCAGCCCCTACTCACTAGGGCAAGGAGGGTGCCCTCCACACGCTGGTGTGAGAGATCCAGCACCACAAGGTGTGCACGCTGAGTCCACCTGGTGAGCATTGCCCAGGTAGGTGAGCTTCAAGTTGGGACACAGGAAATTTAATAAAAATCCCCTACCCCTGGACAAGCAGCACAGGACTGATTTCATTTTGTGCTACACCCGCCACCTCCCCTATGACCCCACATGACCTGCTTATGGCTTAAGGCGCTGCCCCACCCGAGTCAAACCACTGGGCAAACTCTAATTGGAAATCGTCTCATAACAATGTAACCCTGCTTTGTGCCCCCCAAAACTGTGAGCCAATTCTGACCAAAGTAATAGGCCAGCTCAAGTGGATACTATAGGGTAAGGTGTAATTCAATCAGCCTCTTGTGTGTGGACCAACATGACTGTGCAAATTTCTGCATATCTCACAGTCCACTGCCCCTATAAAGCTGCTATGCCTCTTAGTCTCGGGGTCCAAGTCCCTGCTCCGCTGTGTCAGGTGCACTTGGACCCAAGCTACAGCTTGTAGAGAAACCCTCAGGAGTTTGCATCGGTGTCAGCTCATCGGTAGTTTCTCAGATTCGCAGTCTTGGGCACAACACAAGGGCCTGCTGTCCTGACATCCCTTCCAGGGCCACTCTGAGCGCCCCACAGGCCTTCAGTGCCCCAGGCACACTGGTACGGCAATGCAGGGAGGGGAGTATGTGCCCCGGAACCGGGCCAGCCTCGGCCCCCTGGACAGAGGGAGCACAGACCCTCCATGTCGCTTTTCACAGACCCTGGTGACCTGAGGCTCCCTGGCTGTCACTCTGTCCCAGGCCCTCCTGGCCCATGGGGCACAGGCTGAGTCTCAGTATAGTCTGTGGGGTCCTGACCCTGGCATCTGGCCGCCCCTGGAAGGCACGTGGGGACGTCAGCTGTGCCTTGCAGTGCCCATGCAGGGGCTGTTGGGGCCTGGGTGGTGCCCCCTCCTCCTCTCTGGGGGTCTCTCCACGCCCCATACACAGAGTTCTGGGAGACACAGAAACAGGCTGGCTGTGCATTTTCCCACCACAATACTTTATTGACATTCTACAGCAAATGGGCTCAGAGCCGAGGGTGCATGCCTTCCCCTGGTAAGGGAGACCATTTTGTCCTTTAGGGGAGGACAAGAATCACATGGGTGGGGGGGCAAGTGCTGGAGTCCCCCATCCGGGGAGCATGTGTAGACTCCGGGTGGGGGCGTGTGTCCTGAGGTTTCAGCATGAGAGATGGTTGTGAGGACAGCAGAGCTGACATTGACCTGCAGCTCATGGGTTCCTAGCTGGGTCCCCGCAGGGCAGGTGGACCCCGGTCGTGGGGCCCCTGTGGCCCCAGCACCTGGAGGAGCCTGCCTCCTGGTGTGGGTGTGGGTAGGGTCCACCGGCCTACCTCTGCTCTCCCCAACCTTGGGTGTCCCGGGATCTCCAGGGCTGCCCTAGGTCAGCGACCTGGATATGCGTGGCACCCCCAGGGCCCAGGAGGCCACATCCAGCTGTGAGAAGGCTCACTCAGTGTAGGGTCAGAATCCAGGGCTAGAGAGGGCCATGGGGGGCTGGATCCCATTAGTCTTTTTGTTGGGCCTTGGGCGGGGTCTGAAATCACCCCCACCTTCACAGAGCCTGGGGCCAGGCCAGCCCAGATCCCCCTGGGTTATGGGCTGGTGTCCTGTGAAAGGTGTGCCGCCCTCAAGGAGGGACAGTGCATCCTCTGCACCACTCACCTGCACACACCCTGTCGGGGGCCCATTGTCTTCGCTCCTCCCTGCAACCCCTGGGTACTCTATGGGACCCCTGGGCTTCTGATGGGAGCAGGGTATCAAGAGATCCCTGGGGAGGCTGAGCATGTCCCACAGGGGACACCTGCACCGGGTCCTTGATGGGGGCTGATGGTGTGGGGGTGGATGGTGTGGGGGCATGGTGTTGGGGTATAGTGTGGGTGGGGATTGTATGGGGCTGTGTGGGTTTGAGGGGGATGGTGTAGGTGGGATGCCATGGGGAATGATGATGTAGGGGGATGGAGTGGGAGTGGGGAATGAGGGGGATGTCATGGGGGGCCTGCGGACACAGGGCATCCCCTTCCTCTAAGATGCACAAGGAGATGTCTACACTTAAAGGCAACTCCAGTCAGGGGTTTGCTGTGACACCTGCCCCTGGGGTGGGGTGTGGTCATTGCAGGACCCTGGCTGGACCGGAGGCATTATCTGGGGTTCATCATACTATGTGTGTTTTCAAATTGCAAAATGTCTCAAATTAAATGCATAGAACTTAGAAATATATAAATCACCGAGAGTGGGTGTCACTCTGACCCATCCGACCCTCATGGGATCTATGTGTATCCTGCTCCAGCCGTGGCCATGCCGCCTTTCACCCAGGTCCAGTTCCTACCCCCCACGTCCCCCACCCCATCCCCTGCTACTCAGAGGACCGTCCCTCTCCCCTTTGGGGTTCAGCTCCCATGGCAAGCCCTGGAGACCCCATCCTAGTGTCCTCCTCATGTCCGAGGCCCTGGGGGTGGGGGCACAGAGGTCATCCCCAACACCCTACCATGGAGCGTTGTGTTGTTGGCTTCTGTTCTGCCCTCCGACTCAGAAGCCCCATTTTCCCTACCCAGAATCCCCCGGTCCTCCACTGGGTCCTGATCCCCCCTGGCTCCTCAACCTCACCCTACACCATAGTAGTCCCAAAATATGATGTGACTGCTGAACGTCCTGTTGACGTCCAGGTCCACCTGCGTGATGTCCCTGGAGGAGACCAGGGCCTCCTCTTTCATTTCCTGCGGGAAAACCTGGGAGGAGGAACTGGCATCAGGATACAGACCCCGACCTGTCACCAGGTGCTCTCCTGGGCAGGGAGCCCTGGGGCCACCATAGGAGTGTGTCCTGCCGAAACCTCCTTCCATCCCCTGGGAGTCCAGGGATGGCGGGAGTGACCACCGTGCCCGTGGAACTGTGTGAGGGCCTGTGCCCAGCTATGGTGGGTGGGAGGTGACTGAGGGTCAGCCTGGGTGGGAGGGGACAGGAGGTCAGTCCAGGTGGGGAGGGGTCATTCGGGTGTTGTGTCCAAGATTGCGAATCCGAGAAACCACTAAGAAGCCGACACTTATGCAAACACACGTGGGTTGTTTTACAAACTCAAGCAAGGGTCCAGGTATACCCCACACAGTGGACCAGGGACTTGGACCCTGAGGAGGGTTTAGCTTAGTTTTAAGGGCTGGTCTCGGGGACCTCCAGAAGGGCTGGAGCAATTCCTCAATTTCTGTTTACATTTTGTTATTGGGTCTTCAAGGGCATTGAGCTCTCTTCTCATTCTAATTGGGGCTTCCTGCCCTTGGCTTAGGCTCAGTTTTTATTCTATTGTGGGGCTTTCTAAGACATTAAGCTGTCAACTTTTGTTTTATTCCAGTAACTGAAATAATGCAAATTTCAGCTCTTCTTCACAGGGGCCTGGGATTGCTGGACGTGTGCTAATACTGAACTTAAAGTAGAACGGCCATAATGTTCTCGGCCTCCACGCATCCCGTCCTGTACTATCTAGCTCATGCCCCCCTTCCTGGAGCTCCTAAGAGAGAAATTGCAAATGACCTCAGCCTGGCAGCCTGTGTTCGGGGACAGGCCCATGGATTTGGGATCAGGAAGACCTGGGGCACGGGCTTCCCGGCAGTGCAGCAGGATTCGATGCTGCAGAATCATATTCCCTAAGGCTATCTTCACAACTGACTTTGTACATAGAAAAGTTCTCCTTTGTCTTTAAAACTTGAGGAGCGGGATCCCTGGGTGGTGCAGCGGTTTGGCGCCTGCCTTTGGCCCAGGGCGCGATCCTGGAGACCCGGGATCAAATCCCACATCAGGCTCCCGGTGCATGGAGCCTGCTTCTCCCTCTGCCCGTGTCTCTGCCTCTCTCTCTCTCTCTCTCTCTCTCTCTGTGACTATCATAAATAAATTTAAAAAATTAAAAAAATAAAACTTGAGGAGCGATTTAAAGCATTTTTTCTCTGCCCATCTGATTTCTCAGATTTTAATCTGAGATGTATTTCCTGTTAATAAGGATAATTTACTATCCGTAGTACTATGGTTAAAATATTCTGACACAAGTAATTCAGAGGGATGAGGCTTTCTCATCTATTTCTTCACAGCTCAGTCATTCATCAGGAAATGAATCTTTATGGATTTGGAAATAATTGAGAGATATTAGTACCAATGGTCCTATTATTAAGTGACGGATTCTTCCCTGAGATTCTTCCCCTGTTTCAACTGACACTGAAACACTATGAACTCTTTGGAAGACATATGTCAAGGAAATAAATGTTATACATTGCTAATTTTAAATGCACTTGCAATATGGTGTCTATTTTTTTTTAATTTTTATTTTTTTGTGATAGTCACAGAGAGAGAGAGAGAATGAGGCAGAGACATAGGCAGAGGGAGAAGCAGGCTCCATGCACCGGGAGCCTGACGTGGGATTCGATCCCGGGTCTCCAGGATTGCGCCCTGGGCCAAAGGCAGGTGCCAAACCACTGCGCCACCCAGGGATCCCTATGGTGTCTATTATACTAGAAGTATTTTTATCTGATTTTTGCTCTTTATTATCCTTTCCTGCTTTTCAGGTTGAAGAGGCATTATACGTGTTCATAAGTGTTTTTCTTTCCTTCTGATATAAAATTCTTACTATGTTCTCATCGAAGGAACTCTTTAAGAATAAGGCAAAAGTTAATTCAACTATTCTTAAAATGTCTTCACACTGGAGCCTGATTCATTTAAGTCAATTTTCAAATTAAATCTTATTTCTTAGAAAGAAAACAAAGCTTCATAGGGAAATTGAGAAGATAGTACAGAGAATTCTCATGCACTTGCATTCAATTTCTCCAATTATTGATATCTTATATCAGTACGGTACAAATATTAGCTAATGAATCAATATTAAAATATTTGCAATAACCAAAGACCATACTTTATTCAGATTTCCTTAGTTTTTGCTAAGTCACCATCCCTTATATCACACTCCATTTGTCCTCATGTTTTCTTAGGCTCCTCTGGATTGTGAGAGTCTTTCAGCCTTTCCTTGCTTTTGGTGAACTGGAAAACTTTGAGAAGTAGAGTAGTTTGTAAAATTTCCCTCAGTTGGGACATGTCTGTTGTTTATCTCATGATTGAACTGTTTTGGTGGATTATATACAGAGATATACTGTCATTTTTATTATATCATGTAAAGGATAGATACTATCAACACGATTTATCAGTCTTGGTAAAAATCTGATCATCTTGCTGAGGTAGTGTTAGTCAGGTTTCTCCGTAGTAAAGTGATTCTTTATTGTTATTATTATTATTATTATTATTATTATATTATCATTATTAAGTTTTTCATAATATATTTTGTAGAAGGAAGTTACTATGTGTATTCCACACATAAGAGTGGGAAGCTATGCTCATGAATTTGAGTGTGGAATGTCTGCACAAATTGTTTGAAAATCTTCTACATGGGAGATTTCTCATCCCTCTGGGTTTGTTTGTTTGTTTCTTTATCAAAGATGCTATTTATTTATTTGAGAGAGAGAGGAGTGAAAAACATGTGCTAGAGGGGCAGAGGGCGAGGGAGAAGCAGGATCCCTGCTGAACAGGGAGCCTTCCTTGGGACCTCGATCATGATCTGACCCTAAGGCAGAAGCTTAACAGACTAGGACACCCAGGTGCCACTCTTTCTTTCTTTCCTTCTTTCTTTCTTTCTTTCTTTCTTTCTTTCTTTCTTTCTTTCTTTCTTTCTTTCTTTCTTTCTTTTCTTTCTTTCTTTCTTTCTTTCTTTCTTTCTTTCTTTCTTTCTTTCTATTCTTAATAATAAATTTACTTTTTATTGGTGTTCAATTTGCCAACATACAGAATAACACCCAGTGCTCATCGCGTCAAGTGCCCCCCTCAGTGCCCGTCACACATTCACCCCCACCCCCACCCTCCTCACCTTACATCACCCCTAGTTCGTTTCCCAGAGTTAGGAGTCTTTATGTTCTGTCTCCCTTTCTGATATTTCCCACACATTTCTTCTCCCTTCCCTAATATTCCCTTTCACTATTATCTATATTCCCCAAGTGAATGAGAACATACAATGTTTGTCATTCTCTGATTGACTTACTTCACTCAGGATAATACCCTCCAGTTCCATCCACATTGAAGGAAATGGTGGGTATTTGTCATTTCTAATAGCTGAGGTGAGCAAAGGTGCTCTAAAGGTGAGCAAGACCCACCTTTTCTCTCTCTTCATCTTCTGAGTCTCCCATGATATGAATGTTATTGTTTTAATAAGTGGCTGAGTTCCGAAGTCTTCCTTTGTGGTCCATAACCTTCCTTGTTTTAAGGCTTCCACTTGGGACTGCATCTCAGTTATAGCATTTTTAACCATGGCCTGACTAGATTTTACTTCTTTTATTTCTACAGTAAGGGATTCTCTACTTTTCTGTTGTGCTCTTTTTCCAGCCCAGCTGCTATCTTTATAATCATTGTTTTAAACTGTAGTTAGACATCATATATTTGTATTGATGGACTTCCTGGCTGTGAGTACTACCTCATGAAGAAAAAGAAAAACCAAGAAAAACAATAACAACTGCCCTCCCAAAAAAAAACCCACCAGATTATTTTGGCCTGGTTGTTAAAAGATTATAAATCCCAAAATAAGAAACACAATTAAAATACCATGAAACTAAAAATAAGAAATATATAAGGTACATACTAAAAAATTAAAATAAGGCAATTAATATAAAAGAATCAAAGAAAATAAATGAAAATAAAGCACAAAGTACAAAGGAAACTAGACCCTACTTTCCAGGCAGAGCAGCCTCTGTGGTCTGACACAATGGTGGCAGTGAGTGGTCTTGTGGGGTCTGGGGATTGGCCATGGCTCTGATTGTCAGGTGCACATATGCCTGGGGGATGGATATGTGGGGTCAGAGGCGTGGTGGGCATCAGCACTTCTGGCCTCCAGTGGGCAGTGCTGTGCTGCTCCCTGAGACTCCGCGCTGATGGGTGGGATGCGGGTGGGGACACTGGGTCCTCTGGCTCTGGGGCTGAGTATTCTGTCCCTCAGTCTGCAGGCCCTCCACAGAAGATCACCCAAGCCCCCGAGTCTCTGCTGATTCTCTCAGAACCCTGCTTTCACTCTGCCCGCGTCCGAGCTCCTTTTGGTTTTGTTTTTTTATCTCAGACTGTGGGCCCAAGATTGCGAATCTGAGAAACCACCGAGAAGCCGATTCCGATATAAACACATGAGGGATTATTTACATGCTCGATCTTGTGTCCAAGTATACCCGACACAGCGGAGCAAGGACTTGGACCCCGAGGAGGGTTTTAGCTTAGTTTTAAGGGCTGGTCTCGGGGACCTCCAGAAGGGCTGGAGCAATTCCTCAAGTTCTGTTTACATTTTGATATAGGGCCTTCAAGGGCATTGAGCCCTGTTCTCATTCTAATAGGGGCTTCCTGCCCTTGGCCTGGGCTCAGTTTTGATTCTATTGTGGGGCTTTCTAGGACATTAAGCTGTAAACAGCAAAGGTTCCACACCTGGAAGGGAGACGTCAAACTGTCCCTATATGCTGAAGATGCAGTACTTGAAACAGGAAACCCGAGAGCCTCCACCAAAACTTGTTAGAACTTAGGAGTGAGGGGGATCCCTGGGTGGTGCAGCGGTTTGGCGCCTGCCTTTGGCCCAGGGCATGATCCTGGAGACCCGGGATCGAATCCCACGTCGGGCTCCCGGTGCATGGAGCCTGCTTCTCCCTCTGCCTGTGTCTCTGCCTCTCTCTCTCTGTGACTATCATGAATAAATAAATAAAATCTTAAAAAAAAAAAAAAAAGAACTTAGGAGTGAGTTCAGTAAAGTCACGGGACACAAACTGACCCTACAAAGCAGAGTAGCCTTGCTGTGTCCTGACAATGAGCACTCAGGAAGGAAATGAAGGATGTGACGCCCTTCTCAGGAGCATCAAGGAAAATAATTAATGAGACTGAACCAAAGGACACAAGACTTGTGCACTGAGCCATACCAGGCTCTGGGAGGCCGTCCTGGGCTTGTGGGGTGGGAGCCTCATCTTGTGAAAATGTCCACAGTTCCTGAAGCTACCCTCAGTTTCAATGTCATTCCTATTAAAATCATGGTAGCAGATCTTAGAAATAGGAAAAAAAAAAACTATAACATCCATCCCCCCCAACAAATGACCCCGAACAGCGAATCAGTACTGGAGAAGCATGACAGAGTGGGATGCAGCACTTTCCTATTTCAAATGATATCACAGAGACACAGGATAAAGCAGTGTGGTTCCAGGCCCCTGGCTGGCTCCATCGGTTAAGCATCCGACTCCTGACCTCACCTCTGGTCCTGATCTCAGGGGTCTTGAGTTCTAGCCCTGGGCTGGGCCATGGACGAGGCGTGGAGCCTATTAAGACAAACCAGACCCACGTGGGGTGGTCCCGGCATAAGCTGAAGGAGCAAAACAGAGAGTCCAGAAGGAAATGTGCTCTGATAGAACTGATTTTCTTAATTTAATTTAAACCCAATTAATTAATGTATAGTGTATTATACTTTCAGAGGAAGAATTCAGGGATTCACCAGTTGGAGATAACAGCAGTGCCCGTGACATCACGTGCCCTTCTTCATGCCGGTCCCCTGTTATCCTCCCCCCTCCAGAGACCCTCAGTTCATTTCTTATCGTTAAGAGTCTGTATTTCCTGCATCTGTTTTCATCTTATTTGTTTTTCCTTCCCTTCACAGTAGTTCATCTGCTTTGCTTCTATAATTCCATCTATGAGTGACACCACACGGTCATTCTCTTTCCGACTGACTTACTTCACTTAACATGATCCCTTTAGTTCTATCCACATCATTGCAAATGGCAAGATTTCCTTCTCTTTGATAGCTGAGTTCCATTCCTCTCTCTATGACCATCATCTATCTCCCATCCTCTTTATCCATCATCTGCCACAGGGCACCGAGTCTCCTCCCACAGTGTGGCTACTGTGGACCCGGCTGCTGTGGACATTGGGGTGCAGTTGTCCCACGTCTCACTGCATCTGTATCTTCGGAGTGAGCTCCAGGCCGTTCACCTGCTGGTCGCAGGGCGGCTCTATTTGTAACTTCCTGAGGGGCCTCCACACTGTTTCCATTGCGGCTGCACCAACCCACTGTCCCGCCCACAGTGGAAGAGGATTGAGGAGTTTTGCAGGACGTGGTAAAAGTCTGTTCCACATTTTGTTCGCGTGCTGTGGGCTCCAATTCCTTGTCCTTAAGTATTACTGGGGAAGCCGGGTGTTGGGCTCCTTTTCAGTGAGATGTTTCCGAAGCTAACAGCCCCAGCTGGAGCCTGAAAGAGGCAGGTGCGGCCCATGAAGCACCCGCTGCCTCTACACAGCCTCCTGTAGCACCTGAGCATCCCGCACGGGGCGCCCGAGACCAGAACCCTCCCATGGGGCGCGCATGTGCAGTAGGCCTCCTCTGCCTGCACTAACAGGAGCCAGCCTGTGCTGGGGTGGCCTGAGGAGGAGGTGGGGACACATCTATGCTGATGAGCTGCAGCCTCCTCAGGACCCGCAGGGAGTCTTCAGGGGGAAATTGGGCCGTGTTCACGCTGTCAGGAACCCCGGTCTCCTCAGGACCCAAGGTGAGGCTTTAGGAAAATGTGGGCCCGCATCCACCGTGTCAGGAGCCCCTGGGCGCCTCAGGACCCGCGGGGAACTTCAGGAAGATGTGGGCTGACATCCTCACTGACAGGAACCCTGAGCCTCCTCAGGACTGCCGGGAGGCTTCAGGAATTGTGGGCCCACATCCATGCTGACAGGAGCCCCTGAGCAGCCTCAGGACCCGCGGGGAGGGTTCAGGAAGATATGGGCCCGCATCCACACGGACAGGAGCCCCTGAGCAACCTCAGGACTTGCGGGGAGGTCAGGAAAATATGGCACCGCGTCCACTCTGGCAGGAGCTCCTGGGCCCCTCAGGACATAAGTTGAGACATCTGGAATCTGGGGGCCGCATTCATGGTTACAGGAGCCCCGGCCTCCTCAGAACCCTCGGTGACGCTTCGGAAGGACTTGGGGCCACATGGACACAACAGGACGCTGACTTCCTCAGGACCCCTGGTGTAGACTTTGGGAAATATGGGGATGTGTCCATGCGGACAAAAGACCCCAGCCTTGTCAGAGCCTGTGGTGAGGCCTAAGAAAGATGTGGATGCTGAATCCACACTGACAGGTTTCTCCGGCCTCCTCAGGATGCACTGTGAAGGATTGGGATGATTTGAGGCCACGTCCATGCCAGGAGCCCCCAGCCTCCTCAGGTCTTCTGGTGAGGCTGAGGAAAAAGTGGGGCCACGTCAAGACTGATAGGACCCCCGTCCTCCTCAGGACCTGCACTTTGGCTTCGGGACACATGGGGCTCCATCAAGGCTGACAGGAACCCACAGCCTCCTCAGGATGCGCGGTGAGTTTTCAGGGGATGTGGGGCCATGTCCAGGCTGACGGGAGCCCCCGGCCTCCTGAAAACCTGCTGCGAGGCTTCCAGAGGATGTGAGGCATACTCCACAGTGACAGGAGACCCAGCATACTCAGGACCCGCTGACTATGACTCTGGAACACGTGGGGCCACGTGTGCACTCACAGGAGCCCAGCTTCCTCAGGACCCCCTAGAGGACTCTGAAGGCGCCTTTGGGGGCCACATCCACATCAGAAGGGACTCCTCAGAACCACAGGGTAAGTGAATGGGTAGAATGAATGATAGGATCAGGGGAGGGGAGTCAGTTGGTGTTTAGGCTTAGGTTAGATGTTAGGGGTTAGTGATTATGCTTATGGTTACGGATTAGAGGTTAGGGTGAGGGATAAGGATAAGGGTCAGTGTTTAGGAGTTAGGATGGGGGTTTGGGTTACGGACAGGAGTCAGTGTTAGGGTTAGGGTTAAGATTTTAGGGATTAGGGCAGGAGGTTAGGAATTGGGGTTTGGGTTATGTTTAGATTTAGGGTTGGGCTAGGTTTGCAGTTAGGGTTAGGGGTTAGGGTGTGAGTTAGGGTTAGGGTTAGGGGTTAGAGTTAAAGTTAGGGCTAGGTTTAGGGTTAGGGCGAGGGTTAGTTTTAGGATAGGGGTAGAGCTAGGATTAGGGTTAGTGTTTGTTTAGGGGTTAGGTATAGGGTCAGGGTCAGGGTACGGTTTTGGAAAAGGGTAAGAGAGGGTTCGGCAGTGGGTTAGGGATTAGTTTTAGGGTACGGGTTAGGGTACACTTTGGGGTATGAGATAGGATTAGTATTAGAGGGTTAGTGTTAGGGTATAGGTAAAGGTTAGGAATAGAATTTGAGTACATTAAGTTAAGGTTATTGGTAGAGGTTAGGGTTAGATTTAAGGTAAGGGTCAGGGTTAAGGGTTTAGAATAGGTTTAGGAGTTAGGGTGAGGGTAGGCAGGAAGGTTCAGTAAATGTGTTTCGGTCTTTGGGTTTGTGTTTGGTTTTTGATTAGTGATAGTTCTTTTTTTTAATTTTTATTTATTTATGATAGTCACAGAGAGAGAAAGAGAGAGAGGCAGAGACACGGGCAGAGGGAGAAACAGGCTCCATGCACCGGAAGCCCGATGTGGGATTCAATCCCGGGTCTCCAGGATCGCGCCCTGGGCCAAAGGCAGGCGCCAAACTGCTGCGCCACCCAAGGATCCCGTGATAGTTCTTGTTAAAGGGTTAGGTTAACATTAGGCTTAAGTGTAGGGTTAGGGTTATGTCTGTGTATGGTTAGAGTTTGGGTCTTGGCATGTGCCTGCACTGGGACTCCTAGCATCTTGGGCAGTTTATTTTTATGCACTCTATTTAGGTTTTGGGTTCTTTGAGCCTGACTCTACCACGTCAGTGGCCTCCCCAGAGAATCAAAATCCAGGCTTCTGCTGGGGTGAGAATAGGCATGTCAGGCTTCTCCTGAGCTGAGCTAAGGAGGGGATTTGTGGCTCTAAAGACTCTTTGTTTGGATTTTCAGTTGACTTTCTGATTTATCTCTTGTGCATACATGTTTCCTCTATACTACCAATTATTGTTTTAAAGTTTTACTTGAATTCCTCTTTGTAAACAAGGTATGATATAGTTTCAGGTTTACCACATAGTGATTCAACCCTTGAATACAATGCCTGGTACTGGTCAGAGGTGACCTCCACTATCCCCATCCCCTGATTCTCCATCCCCCTCACTTTCCTCTGGTATTTATTAGTTTATTCTCTGTGGTTAAGAGTGTGTTTCTTGGTTTGCATCTCTCATCCATCCTTCGCCCCTTGCCAGTTTGGTTTCTTAAAATTCACATGTGAATACAATTGTATGGTATTTGGTATCTGTCTTTCTCAGACTGACTGAGTTCATTGTGCGTAAGTCCCTTCCACTTCTCCCATGTCATTGAAAATGGCTTCATTTCATCCCTTCTGATGAACGAGTGATGTCGCAGTGTGTATATTTACCATATCGTCTCTGACCATTCATCTGTCGATGGACATCTAGGCTGTATACACAGTTTCGCTGTTGTTGATAACACTGCGACCAACACTGGGCTGCGTGCTCCTCTTCGAATCTACTAAACTACTTTTGTGTCCTCTGTGTATCCTCTGTGCAATTTTGGAATTGTAGGGTAGCTCTATTTTTAACTTCTTTTTTTAATTTTTTTTTTTATGATAGTCACAGAGAGAAAGGCAGAGACACAGGCAGAGGGAGAAGCAGGCTCCATGCCGGGAGCCCGATGTGGGATTCGATCCCGGGTCTCCAGGATCATGCCCTGGGCCAAAGGCAGGCGCCAAACTGCTGTGCCACCCAGGGATCCCCTATTTTTAACTTCTCGAGGACCCTCCAGACTGTTTCACAGTGACGGCACCTTTATTTATGTATTCATGAGAGACACAGAGAGGCAGAGTTATAGGCAGAGGGAAAATGAGGCTCTATGTGGGGAGCCAGATGTGGGACGTGATCCCCCAGACCCCGGGATCATGACCTGAGCCAAAGCAGATGCTCAACCACTGAGGCACCCAGGTGCCTTCCTGATTCAATTTCCTTGCTAGTTATGGGTCTCTTCATATTTTCTACTCTTCCTCTTTCAGTTTTGCTCATTTGCACATTTCTAGGAATTTGTCCATTTCTTCCAGGTCTCCCAGTTTGTTAGCGTATAATCTTGCATAGTATTCCCTTATAATTGTCTTATTTTTCTGGTGTTGACTTGATCTCTCTTCTCTCATTTGTGATTTTATTTATTTAGGTCTTTTCTCTTTTCTCGTTGATAAGGCTGGCTAGGGCTTGATCCATTTTATTAATTATTTTGAAGAACCAGCTCTTATTTTCGTTATTCCATTCTACTGTTTTGTTTATTCTGCATTGTTTATTTCTGCTCTCATCTTTTTTTAAATTTATTTTTTATTGGTGTTCAATTTACTAACATACAGAATAACCCCTAGTGCCCGTCACCCATTCACTCCCACCCCCCGCCCTTCTCCCCTTCCACCACCCCTAGTTCATTTCCCAGAGTTATCTGCTCTCATCTTTATTTTTTCTCTTTTTCTGTTGGCTTTAGGCTTTGTTTTCTATTCCTTTTACAGCTCCTTTAGGTGTATGGTTAGGTTGTGTATTGGAGACTTCTTGTTTCTTGAGGTAGGCCTGTATTGCTATGTACTTCCCTTTAGGACTGCCTTTGCTACAACCCAGAGGTTTAGAGAAACATGTTTTCATTTTCATTTGTTTCAAATTTCCTCTTTAATTTCCTGGTTGCTCCATTCATTCTCTATTTGGATGTTCATAATCTCCACGTATTTTTGGTATGTCCAATATTTTTTCTTACTTTCGACTTCGAGTTTCATAGCGTCATGGTCCGAAAATGTACAGGGTGTGATACCAACCTTGTTGATATCAACCATGTACCTGTTGTATCTGTTGAGGGCTGATTTGTGGCCATGATATGATCTGTTCTGGAGAATGTCCCATGTGCACTTGGAAAGAATGTGTATTCTGCTTTAGGTTGAAATGTTCAGACTATATCTGTTGAGTCCCTGTGGTCCATTGTGTCAAGGCCCAGTTGATTTTCTGCATAGACGATCGGCCCATTGCCATAAGTGGGTGTTAAAATCCCCTGTAATTGTATGATTATCAGTGAGTTCCTGTACATTTGTTGGTAATTGGTTTCTATGTTTAGGTACTGCCATGTTGGCAACATAAATATTTAGTTCTTTGAACTTTTTTTTAAATAAATTTATTTTTTATTGGTGTTCAATTTACCAACAAACAGAATAACATACATACAGAATAACACCCAGTATTCATCCCGGCAAGTGCCCCCCTCAATGCCCGTCACACATTCACCCCCACTCCCTGCCCTCCTCCTCTTCCATCTCCGTAGTTCCTTTCTCAGAGTTAGGAGTCTTTATGTTCTCTCTCCCTTTCTGATATTTCCCACACATTTCTTCTCCATTCCCTTATATTCCCTCTCACTATTATTTATATTAACCAATTGAATGAAAACATACGTTTGTCCTTCTCCAATTGCCTTACTTCACTCAGCATAATACCCTCCAGTTCCATCCACGTTGAAGCAAATGGTGGGTATTTGTCGTTTCTAATGGCTGAGTAATATTCCATTGTATACATAAACCACATCTTCTTTATCCATTCATCTTTCAGTGGACACCATGGCTCCGTCCACAGTTTCGCCTTTGTGGACATTCCTGCTAAAAGCATCAGGGTGCAGGTGTCCTGGCGTTTCAGTGCATCTGAATATTTGGGGTAAATCCCCAAGAGTGCAATTGCTGGGTCGTCGGCAGGTCTATTTTTAACTCTTTGAGGAACCTCCACACAGTTTTCCAGAGTGGCTGCACCAGTTCACATTCCCACCAAGAGTGTAAGAGTCTTCCCTTTTCTCCGCATCCTCTACAATATTTGTTGTTTCCTGCCTTGGTAATTTTCCCCATGCTCACCGGTGTGAGGTGGTATCTCATTGTGGTTTTGATTTGTATTTCCCTGAGGCAAGTGATGCTGAGCATTGTCTCATGTGCATGTTGGCCATGTCTATGTCTTCGTCTGTGAGATTTCTGTTCATGTCTTTTGCCCATTTCATGATTGGATTGTGTGTTTCTTTGTTGTTGAGTTTAAGAAGTTCTTTATAGATCTTGGAAAATAGCCATTTATCTGATCCGACATTTGTAAATATCTTCTCCCATTCTGTAGTTTGACTTTTAGTTTTGTTGACTGTATTCTTTGCTGTGCAAAAGCTTCTTATCTTGATGAAGTCATAATAGTTCATTTTTGCTTTTGTTACTTTTGCCTTCGTGGATGAATCTTGCAAGAATTTACTGTGGCCGAGTTCAGAAAGGGTGTTGCCTGTGTTCTCCTCTAGGATTTTGATGGACTCCTGTCTCACATTGAGATCTTTCATCCATTTTGATATTATCTTTGTGTATGGTGAAAGAGAGTGGTCTAGTTTCATTCTTCTGATTTGGTTGTCCAATTTTCAAAGCACCATCTATTGAAGAGACTGTCTTTCTTCCAATGGATAGTCTTTCCCCCTTTATCGAATATTAGTTGACCATAAAGTTCAGGGTCTCTATTCTGTTCCATTGATCTATGTGTCTGTTTTTGTGCCAGTTCCACACTATCTTGATGACCACAGCTTTGTAGTACAACCTGAAATCTGGCATTGTGATGCCTCTAGATATGGTTGTCTTTTTTAAAATTCCCCTGGCTATTCGGGATCTTTCCTGATTCCACACAAATCTTAAAAAATAATTTTTTCTATCTCTCTGAAGAAAGTCCATGGTATTTTTATAGGGATTACATTAAACATGTACATTGTCCTGGGTAACATTGACATTTCCATAATATTAATTCTGCCAATCCATGAGCATGGAATATTTTTCCATCTCTTTTTGTCTTCCTCAATATCTTTCAGAAGTATTCTATAATGTTTAGGGTATAGATGCTTCACCACTTTGGTTAGGTTTATTCTTAGGTATCTTATGCTATTGGGTGCAACTGTAAATGGGATTGACTCCTTAATTTCTCTTTCTTCAGTCTCATTGTTAGTGTATAGAAATGCCATTGATTTCTGGGCATTGATTTTATATCCTGCAATGCTACCAAATTGCTGTATGAGTTCTAGCAATCGTGGGGTGGAGGCTTTTGGTTTTTCTAGGTAGAGTATCATGTCATCGGTGAAGAGGGAGAGTTTGACTTCTTCTTTGCCAATTTGAATGCCTTTAATGTCTTTTTGTTGTCTGATTGCTGAGGCTAGGACTTCCAGTAGTATGTTGAATAGCTGTGGTGAGAGTGGCATCCCTGTCTTGTTCCTGATCTTAGGGAAAGGCTCTCAGTGCTTCCCCATTGAGAATGATATTTGCTGTGGGCTTTTCAGTGATGGCTTTTAAGATGACAAGGAATATTCCCTCTATCCCTGCGCTCTGAAGTGTTTTGATCAGGAATGGATGCTTTATTTTGTCAAATGCTTTCTCTGCATCTAATGAAAGGATCATATGTTTCTTGGTTTTTCTCTTGCTGATATGATGAATCACATTGTTTGTTTGACAAGTGTTGAACCAGCCTTGTGTCCCTGGGATAAGTCCTACTTGTTCATGGTGAATAATTTTCTTAATGTACTGTTGGATCCTATTGGCTAGTATCTTGTTGAGAATTTTTGCATCCATGTTCATCAGGGATATTGGTCTATAATTCTCCTTTTTGGTGGGGTCTTTGTCTGGTTTTGGAATTAAGGTGATTCAGGCCTCATAGAACGAATTTGGAAGTACTCCATCTCTTACTATCTTTCCAAACAGCTTTAGTAGGATAGGTATGGTTTCTTCTTTAAACGTTTGATAGAGTTCCCCTGGGAAGACATCTGGGTTTGGACTTTTGTTTCTTGGGATGTTTTGGATGACTGCTTCAATATCCTCCCTGGTTATTGGCCTGTTCAGGTTTTCTATTTCTTCCTGTTTCAGTTTTGGTAGTTTCTGGCTTTCCAGGAATGCGTCCATTTCTTCTAGATTGCCTAATTTATTGGTGTATGGCTGTTCATAATATGTTTTTAAAATCGTTTGTATTTCCTTGGTGTTGGTAGTGATCTCTCCTTTCTCATTCATGATTTTATTAATTTGAGTCTTCTCTCTTTTATTCTTAATAAGGTTGGCTAATGGTTTCTGTATCTTATTAATTCTTTCAAAGAACAAACTCCTGGTTTTGTTTATCTGTTCCACATTTCTTCTGGTATTGATTTCCTTGAGTTCTGCTCGAATTTTAATTAATTCTCTTCTGTTGGGTGTAGGATCTATCTGCTGCTTTTTCTCTAGCTCCTTTATGAGTAAGGTTAGCTTTTGTATTTGAGTTCATTCCAGTTTTTGAATGGATGCTTGTACTGTGATGTATTTCCCCCTTAGAATGCTTTGGCTGCATTCCAAGGATTTTGTATGGTAATATATTCATTCGTATTAGTTTTTATGAATCTTCTTTTTAATAAATTAATTTTTTACTTGTGTTCAATTTACCAACATACATAATAACACCCAGTGCTCATCCCATCCAGTGTCCCCCTCAGTGCCCATCACCCATTCACCCCCATCCCCCTCCCTCCTGCCCTTCTACCACCCCTAGTTCATTTCCCAGATTTAGGAGTCTTTATATTCTGTCTCCATTTCTGATATTTCCCACACAATTCTTCTCCATTCCGTTATATTCCCTTTCACTATTATTTATATTCCCAAAATGAATGAGAACATACACTGTTTGTCCTTCTCTGATTGACATACTTTACTCAGCATAATACCCTCCAGTTCCATCCCTGTTGAAACAAATGGTGGGTATTTGTCATTTCTAATGGCTGAGTAATATTCCATTGTATACATGTATACATAAACCACATATTCCTTATCCATCCATTTTTCAATGGACTCCAAGCCTCCTTCCACATTTTGGCTATTGTGGACATTGGTGCTATAAACAGCGGGGTGCAGGTGTCCCAGCGTTTCATTGCATCTGAATCTTTGAGGTAAATCCCCAACAGTGCAATTGCTGGGTCATAGGGCAGGTCTATTTTTAACTCTTTGAGGAACCTCCATACAGTTTTCCAGAGTGGCTGCACCAGTTCACACTCCCACCAACAGTGTAAGAGTCTTCCCTTTTCTCCGCATCCTCTCCAACATTTGTTCTTTCTTGCTTGTTAATTATCCCCATTCAGTGGTGTGAGGTGGTATCTCATTGTGGTTTTGAGTTGTATTTCCCTGATAGCAGTGATGCAGAACGTTTTTTCATGTGGATGTTGGCCATGTCAATGTCTTCCTCTGTAAGATTTCTCTTCATGTCTTTTGCCCATTTCATGATTGGATTCTTTGTCTCTTTGGTGTTGATTTTAAGAAGTTCTGTATAGATCTTTGAAACTGGCCCTTTATCTGATACGTCATTTGCAAGTATCTTCTCCCATTCTGTAGGTTGTCTTTTAGTTTGGTTGACTGTATCCTTTGGTGTGCAAAAGCTTCTTATCTTGATGAAATCACAACAGTTCATTTTTGCTTTTGTTTCTTTTGCCTTCGTGGATGTATCTTGCAGGTAGTTACTGTGGGCAAGTTCAAAAAGTATGTTGCCTGTGTTCTCCTCTACACAGGAGAGGATTTTGATGGACTCTTGTCTCACATTTAGATCTTCCATCCATTTTGAGTTTATCTTTGTGTATCATGAAAGAGAGTGGTCTAGTTTCATTCTTCTGCATGTGGATGTCCATTATGCCAGCACCACTTATTGAAGAGACTGTCTTTCTTCCAATGGATAGTCTTTCCACCTTTATCGAATATTTGTTGACCATAAAGTTCAGGGTCCACTTCTGGGTTCTCTATTCTGTTCCATTGATCTATTTGTCTGTTTTTGTGCCAGTACCACACTGTATTGAACCACAGCTTTGTAGTACAACCTGAAATCTGACATTGTGATGCCCTCAGATATCGTTGTTCTTTTTAAAAATTCCCCTGGTTATTCAGGGTCTTTTCTGATTCCACAAAACTCTATTTTTTATGATAGTCACACACAGAGAGAGAGAGAGAGACAGAGAGACAGAGAGACAGAGAGAGAGAGAGGCAGAGACACAGGCAGAGGGAGAAGAAGGCTTCATGAACTGGGGTCCTGAAATGAGATTCGATTCCGGGTCTCCAGGATCGTGCGCTCGGCCAAAGGCAGGCGCCAAACCGCTGTACCACCCAGGGATCCCGATTCCACACAAATTTTAAAATAATTTGTTCTAACACTCTGAAGAAAGTCCATGATATTTTGATAGGGTTTGCATTAAACCTGTACATTGCCTTGGTAACATTGACATTTTCACAATGTTAATTCTGCCAATCCATGAGCATGGAATATTTTTCCATTTCTTTGTGCCTTCCTCAATTTCTTTCAGAAGTGTTCTATAGTTCTTAGGGTATAGATCCTTTGCCTCCTTGGTTAGGTTTATTCCTAGGTATCTTATGCTTTTGGGTGCAATTTTAAATGAGATTGACTCCTTAGTTTCTCTTTCTTCAGTCTCATTGTTAGTGTATAGAAATGCCATTGATTTCTGGGCATTGATTTTGTATCTGGCAATGCTACCATTTGCTGTATGAGTTCTAGCAATCGTGGGGTGGAGGCTTTTGGTTTTTCTAGGTAGAGTATCATGTCATCGGCGAAGAGGGAGAGTTTGACTTCTTCTTTGCCAATTTGAATGCCTTTAATGTCTTTTTGTTGTCTGATTGCTGAGGCTAGGATTTCCAGTACTATGTTGAATAGCAGTGGTGAGAGTGGATATCCCTGTCTTGTTCCTGATCTTAGGGGAAAGGCTCCCAGTGCTTCCCCATTGAGAATGATATTTGCTGTTGGCTTTTGTAGATGGCTTTTAAGATGTCGAGGCATGTTCCCTCTATCCCTACTCTCTGAAGTGTTTTGATCAGGAATGGATGCTCTATTTTGTCAAATGGTTTCTCTGCATCTAATGAGAGGATCATATGGTTCTTGGTTTTTCTCTTGCTGATATGATGAATCACATTGTTTGTTTTACGAGTGTTGAACCAGCCTTGTGTCCCTGGGATAAGTCCTACTTGTTCATGGTGAATAATTTTCTTAGTGTACTGTTGGATCCTATTGGCTAATATCTTGTTGAGAATTTTTGCATCCATGTTCATCAGGGATATTGGTCTATAATTCTCCTTTTTAGTGGGGTCATTGTCTGATTTTGGAATTAAGGTGATGCTGGCTTCATAGAACTAATTTGGAAGTACTCCATCTCTTTGTATCTTTCCAAACAGCTTGAGGAGAATAGGTATGGTTTCTTCATTAAACGTTTGATAGGATTCCCCTGGGAAGCAATCAGGCCCTGGAGTTTTGTGTCTGGGGAGGTTTTGGATGACTGCTTCAATATCCTCCCTGGTTATTGGCCTGTTCAGGTTTTCTATTTCTTCCTGTTCCAGTTTTGGTAGTTTCTGGTTTTCCAGGAATGCGTCCATTTCTTCTAGATTTCCTAATTTATTGGTGTATGGCTTTTCATAATATGTTTTTATAATTGTTTGTATTTCTTTGGTGTTGGTAGTGACCTCTCCTTTCTCATTCATGATTTTATTAATTTAAATATTCTCTCTTCTTTTTAATAAGTTTGGCTAATGGTTTATCTATCTTATTAATTCGTTCAAAGAACCAACTCCTCGTTCCATTGATCTGTTCCACCATTCTTCTGGTCTCGATTTCCTTGAATTCTGCTCGAATTTTAATTAACTCTATTCTTCTGTTGGGTGTAGGATCTATCTGCTGTTTTTCCTCTAGCCTCTTTATGTGTAAGTTTAGCTTTTGTATTTGAGTAGTTTCCGGTTTTTGAATGGATGCTTGTATTGTGATGTATTTCCCCCTTAGGACTGCTTTTGCTGCATCTCAAGGATTTTGAATGGTTGTATGTTCATTCTCATTAGTTTCCATGAATCTTTTTAATTTTTCCTTAATTTCCTGGTTGACCCTTTCGTCTTGTAGCAGGATGATCCTTCACCTCCACATGTTTGAGGTCCTTCCAAACTTCTTGTTGTTATTTAGTTCTAATTTCAAGGCATTATGGTTTCAGTATATGCATGGGGTTATCCCAATCCTTTGATATCAGTTCAGACCCTATTTGTGACCCAGTATGTGGTCTATTCTGGAGAAAGTTCCATGTGCACTTGAGAAGAATGTGTATTCAGTTGAGTTTGGATGTAAAGTTCTGTAGATATCTGTGAAATCCAACTGGTCCAGTGTATCATTTAAAGCTCTCGTTTCTTTGGAGATGTTGTGCTTAGAAGACCTATCGAGGGTAGAAAGAGCTGGATTGATTTCACCAAGTGTAAGTGTATTATTATCTAAATTTTCTTCACTTAGGTTATTAATTTGTTTAAATATTTGGCAGCTCCTACATTTGGGGCATATATTGAGGATTGTTAAGTCCTCTTGTTGGATAGATCCCTTAAGTGTGATTTAGTGTCCCTCTTCATCTCTCACTACAGTCTTCGGGGTAAATTTTAGTTTATCTGATATAAGGATGGCTACCCCTGCTTTCTTTTGAGGACCATTTGAATGGTAAATGGTTCTCCAATATTTTATTTTCGGATTGTAGGTGTCCTTCTGTCTAAAATGGGTCTCTTGTAGACAGCAAATAGATGGGTCCTGCTTTTTTATCCAGTCTGAAACCCTGCGCCTTTTGATGGGGTCATTAAACCTGTTCACGTTCAGAGTTACTATTGACAGATATGAGTTTAGTGTCATCATGATATGTATTCAGTCCTTGTTTTTGTCGATTCTTCCACTGAACTTCTTCTGAAAGAGGAATTTTAATTGTACCCTTAAAATTTCTTGCAGACCTGGTTTGGAGATCACATATTCTTTCATTTCCTTCCTGTCTTGGAAGCTCTTTATCTCTCCTTCCATTTTGAATGAGATCCTTGTTGGATAAAGTATTTTTGGTTGCATGTTCTTCTCATTGAGGACCCTGAATATATCCTGCCAGCCCTTTCTGGGCTGCCAGGTCACTGTGGAGACATCTGCTGTTACCGTAGTGCTCCTCCCCATAAAGGTCAGGGATTTCTTGTCTCTTGCTGCTTTAAGGATCTTCTCTTTATCCTTGGAGTTTGCAAGCTTCACTATTAAATGTCATGGTGTTGGACGGTTTTTATTGATTTTAGGGGGGATCTCTCTATTTCCTGGATCTGAATGCCTGTTTCCCTTCCCAGATTAGGAAAGTTTTCAGCTATGATTTGTTCAAATAACTACTCTGGCCCTCTGTCCATTTTGGCACCCTCGGGAACCACAATTACACATAGGTTTTTCTTCCTCGGGTTGTTGTTTATTTCCCTTAATCTGTCTTCCTGGTCTTTTAATTGTCTGTCTCTTTATTCCTCAGTTTCCCTCTTTGCCATCAACTTTTCTTCTATGTCACTCACTCATTCTTCCACCTCGTTAACCCTCATCTTTAGGACTTCTAGTTTGGATTGCATCTCATTCAATTGATTTTTACTTTCTGCCTGATTGGATCTAAATTCTGCAGTCATGAAGTCTCTTGAGTCTTTATGCTTTTTTCTAGAGCCAGCAGTAGCTGTATAATAGTGCTTCTGAATTGGCTTTCTGAGATTGAAATGTAATCCAAGATTTTGTAACTCTGTGAGAGAGGACTGTTTCTGATTCTTTCTTTTGAGGAGAGCTTTTCCATCTAGTCATTTTGCTGAGTGCAGTGTGGCCAAAAACAAATTGTATTGGGAAAAGGAGAAAAAGAGAGGAGAGAAAGAAGGAAAGAAAAGAGAAAAAGAAAAAAGAATAAAGGAAGAAAGAAGGAAAAAAGAGAATAAAAGAGAAAGAAAAAGAAAGAAAGGGGGAAAAGGTTGGGGGAAGCAATCAGAAATGAAAAAAAAATATGGGGGAGTATCTTCTGATTCTGTATACTTTAAGTCCCTGGACTTCCCCTGGAACTTGTCCTTCTAGCTGGTCTTCTGGGGGAGGGGCCTGTTGTGCTGATTGTCAGGTGTTAGCCCTTGGGGGAGCTGCTCTGTCCCCTGCCTGGTGCAGGGCTCAGTGGGGGTAGTTTACCCCATGAGGCCCCAGGAGGAACAACCCCAGTGTCAGTGGCCAGCTCTGGAAACCTGTATTCAGCCCCTGCAGTAACTCAGGAGTAGTCCATCTGAAGGGCCTGGAGGCTCTGGGGTGGGGCTGCTGATCTGCTCAGCTCTGGGCAGGAGCGTCCATGTTGTCCTGGGCCCTCTTGGCTCTGTCTGTCCTGGGGGAGGCCGAATCCTGGGCTGTATCCCGAAGCCCTGTACTCCGGGGCCTGCGCTGTTGGATTCTCGCTCCCGGCTGCAAAGCCGCCTCACTGCAGAGCCACCGCCTAAGCCCCTCCGAGTTGCTCCCAGAGCCCCACAGCACCCTCCGCACGGAGCCTCTTCCTCTGCAGGAGGAGCCACTGCCAAGCTGCTCCTGGGGCCATGCAAACCCTCCTCGCAGAGCCGCCACCCGAGGCCCACAGAGCTGCTCCTGGGTCAATGCATGTGCCCTGCAGCCCTCAGGGAGCTCGGTGCACTCTCCTGGGAGTGCAGGTGTCTGTTAGAGTCCCAGGGAGCCCTAGGGCATCCCCGCCCTCCTGGGGTCCTGCTCTGACTTCTTGAAGGTGCCATTCCGCCCTGGAAGATTGGTGCAGCTCCTCCTTCTCTCAGCACAGAGCTCTTCTGTCCTGGGGGAACTCGCCCCGGCCTTAGCCGGGCTCCTCGCAGGGCCCCTCACACTTGGATGCCTTTTGTTTCTTTATTTCTTTTTCCCGTCTTCCTACCTTGATAGAATCATGAACTTTTTTCACTGTAGCATTCAATCTGGTCTCTATTTAAATCTCAGGCCAAATTCATAGATTTTCTGGATGATTTGAAGGTTATCTAGGTAATTTCGTGGGGACAGGTGATTTGGGGACACTACACTTCTGCCATCTTGCCCCTCCTCCTGTATGTTGCCATTTACCTTTGGTTGTTTCCTTCACTTTGTGGAAGCTTTTCAATTTGATGAAGCCCCAATAGTATTTTTGCTTTTGTTTCCCTCACCTCGGAGGCATATCTGAAAGAACATCCAATGGCCAATGTCAAAGTCATTGCTGCCTATCTTTTCTTCTTTGTATGGTTTCAGGACTCACATTTAGGTCCTTCATCCATTTTGAATATTTTTTTTATATATATGGTGTAAGAAAGTGGTCCAGTTTGATTCTTCTGCATGTGGCTGCCTGGTTTTCCCAACACCATTTGTTCTTATCCTGGGGTCAGTGTTAGGGTTTGTTGAAGAGACTGTCTTTGTGCCATTGGATATTCCTTCCTGCCTTGTTGTCGATTAATGGATCATAGAGTTACAGGTTTGTATCTTGTTTCAGATTTCCATTCTGTTCTATTGATCTAAGCGTCTCCTGTTGGGAGATTCTTGATTGCTGATTCAGTTTCTGTGCTGGTTATCTGTCTGTTCAGGTTTCTTATTTCTTCCTTTTTCATTTTTGCAATGTTATATATTTCCAGGAATTTATCTATTTCTTCCAGGTTCTTGGTTGCTGGCATATAATTTTTCATAATGTTCTCTTATAATCGTTTGTATTTCTCTAGTGTTGGTTGTTATTCTCTTTTCTCATTTGTGATTTTATTTGGGTCCTTTCTCATCTTCTTATCTTTTTTCTTTTTTAAAGATTTTATTTATGTATTCATGAGAGACACAGAGAGGCAGAGGTATAGGCAGAGGGAAAATTAGGCTCCATTCAGGGAGCCTGATGTGGGACTTGATCCCCCAGGTATGCGGGATCATGAACTGAGCCAAAACAGATGCTCAACCAATGAGGCACCCAGGTGCATTGTTGATTAAATTCCTTTGCTAGTTATGGGTCTGTTCACATTTTCTATTTCTTCCTATTTCAGTTTTGCTCGTTTGCACATTTCTGGAGATTTGTCCATTTCTTCCAGGTCTCCCAGTTTGTTAGCATATAATTTCTTAGTATTCCCTTATAATTGTCTAATTTTTCTGGTGTTTATTTGATCTCTCTTCTCTCATTTGTGATTTTATTTATTTAGGTCATTTCTCTTTTCTCACTGATAAGGCTGGCTAGGGCTTGATCTATTTTATTATTTATTTTGAAGAACCAGCTCTTAGTTTTGTTATTCCATTCTACTGTTTTGTTGTTTCTCCATTGTTTATTTCTGCTCTCATCTTTATTTTTTCCTTTCTGTAGGCTTTAGGATTTGTTTGCTATTCCTTTTCCAGCGCTTTTAGGTGTAGGGTTAGGTTGTGTATTGGAGACGTCTTGTTTCTTGAGCTAGGCCTGTATTGCTGTGTATTTCCCTCTTAGGACTGCCTTTGCTACATCCCAGAGGTTTGGAGAAACATGTTTTCATTTTCATTTGTTTTCAATTTCCTCGTTAATTTCCTGGTTCCTCCATTCATTCTCTAGTAGGATGTTCATAATCTCCACGTATTTTTGGTCTGTCCAATTTTTTTTCTTACTGTCGACTTCAAGTTTCATAGCGTCGTGTTCCAAAAATGTACAGGGTGTGATATTAACCTTCTTGTACCTGTTGCACCTGTTGAGGGCTGATTTGTGGGCCATGATATGATCTGATCTGGAGAATGTCCCATGTGCACTTGAAAGGAGTGTGTATTCTGCTTTAGGATGAAATGTTCAGACTATATCTGTTGAGTCCCTGTGGTCCAGTGTGTCAAGGCTATTGTTCCCCGGTTGATTTTCTGCATAGATGATCGGTCCTTTGCCATAAGTGGGTGGGTGTTAAAATCCCCTGTCATTGTATTATTATCAGTGAGTTCCTGTACGTTTGTTGTTAATTGGTTTCTATATTTAGGTACTGCCATGTAGGCAGCATAAATATTTAGTTGTTTGATCTTGATAGAGAGTCTTTTTAATTATGAAATAATGCCCTTCTTCATCTCTTCTTACAGTATTTATTCTTTCTTGTTTGAAATTTAAATATTTTATTTATTTCTTCATGAGAGATACACAGAGGAGCGGAGGAAGAAACATAGCAGAGTGAGAGGCAGGCTCCCTAAGGGGAGGCAGATGTGGGACTCGATCCTGGGATCCCAGGATCACCCCCTGATCTGAAGGCAGATGCTCAAACACTGAGCCACCAGGTGTCCCCCTGGGTTTGGTCTCAAATCTCGTTTGTCTGATATAAGTATGTGTCCTCCAGCTTTCTTTTGATATCCATTAGCGTGATAGATGATTTTCCATCCCCTGACTTTCAATCTGTTGGTGTCTATAGGTCTAAGGTGAGCATCTTGTTGGCAGCATACAGATGGATGTTGTTTTTTTAATAATAATTTTATTTATCAGAGAGACAGAGAGAGAGAGAGAGGCAGGAAATTATGCAGAGAGAGAAGCAGTCTCCCCACCAGGAGCCCAGTATGGGACTCTATCCCAGACTCCAGGATCACACCCTGAGTTAAAGGCAGAGGCTCAACCCCTGAGCCACCCAGGCATCCCGGATCCTGATTTTTAGCTACTCTGTTACCCTATATCTTTTGATTGGAGCATTTAGTCTATCATCATTCAGAGTGACTAAAGATATGAACTTTGTGCCTCTGTGTTACCGGAAGAGTTGGTGTTTCTGGTGACGTTCTTGTCCTTTCTAGTCTTTGTTGCATTTGGTCTCTTTTTTTCCCCCCACTAGAAGAGTCCCTCTTAAAATTCCTTACTGGACTGGTTAAGTGGTCCTGAACTCCTTTATATGTTGCCTGTCTGGGAAAACCTTTATCTCTCCTGAATGACACCCTTGCTGAAGAAAGAATTCATACAAATTGGACTGCAATAAAAGGACATTTAAAAACATAAAATAATTCTTGCTAATATGATTGAGGAAAATGGCATTTAGGAGGAAAACTAGAAGCAGAAAGATAGGAGGACATATTTCACCCTCCATAGCCTTTACAGGGACCTGGTGTCCTTTCCTAGGAGTGCCCCCCATCCGGAGGATGCTTCCTGCCCCTCTGCCTCCTTGTTGGAACACAGCAGGCACATCTCTAGCACCTCTGCAGTCTATTATAGCGTTTTCCCTGTATCTTATTGGGGACCACAGCATTGTGTAAGTAACCATCTGGTGCTGTTTGACAGTATTGGGGGGATTCCGTCTTTTGTTGCTTTTTTGTTGTTGTTGTTGCTTTTGAGGTGTGTGTGTGTCTATCCCATGCAGCTATCAAGTGCAGCAATCGGATCCTCTGGCTGGGTCACCAAAAAACCCCAAAATGGTTGGCACAACATCATTTCTGGTGCTGGCGCTGGGCAGTTAGCTGGGCTCTCCTGGCAGCGCTGGGGCTCGCTCATGCAGTGACTTTCAGCTGGAGGGTCAGCTGAGCTTGAAGTTCTGGCTCGGCCACATTCCCATGTCCAGCAGTGGGTCTGGCCACTCCTGGAAGGCACGTGGGGACGTCAGCTGTGTGTGCCTGGTGGCGCCCCTGCACAGGCTAGTTGGGGCCTAGGTGGTGCACCCTCCTCCTCTCTGGGGGTCTCTACACGCCCTGTGCACAGAGTTCTGGGAGACACAGAAACGGGCTGGCTGTGCATTTTCACACCACAACATTTTATTGACTTTCTACAGCAAACGGGCTCAGAGCTGTAGGTGCGTGCCTTCACCTGGGGAGGGAGACCTTTCTGTCCTTTACGAGAGGACAAGAATCACATGGGTTGGGGGTCAAGTGCTGGAGTCCCCCACCTGGGCGCATGTGTGGACTCCGGTTGGGGGCGTGTCCTGAGGTTTCAGCGTGAGAGACGGTTCTGAGGACAGCAAAGCTGAACTGGACCTGCAGCTCATGGGCTCCTGCACTGGGTTCCCGCAGGGCAGCTGGACCCCGGCCTTGGGCCCTCTGGGGGCCCCAGCACCTGGAGGAGCCTGTCTCCTGGTGTGGGTGCGGGTGGGGCCCACCAGCTTGCCCTCCTCTCCCCACACTGGGGTGTCCCAGGATCCCCAGGGCTGCCCTAGATCAGCGACCTGGATCTGTGGGGCATGCCCAGGGCCCAGCAGACCACATCCAGCTGTGAGAGGGCTTGCTCAGCCCGGGGCCAGAATCCAGGGCTGGCCAGGGCCATGTGGGCCTGATTCCATTAGTCTTTGTGTTGGGACTGGTGGGGGTTCAAATCAACCCAGCCCCCACAGAGCCTGGGCCCAATCAGCCCAGATACCTCTGGGTTAGGGCCTGGTGTCCTGTGCAGGGTGTCCCACCCTCCAGGAGTGACAGTGGGTGGAGGCAGGGCACAGTGGGTCCTCTGATTCACTCACCTGCTCACACTGTTGGGGGCTCCCTGCCGTCCCTCCTCCCTGCAAACCCTGGGTACTCTATGGGATACCCGGGCTTCTGATGGGAGCAGGGTATCCAGAGAACCCCGGGCAGGCTGATCATGTCCCACAGGGGGCAGCTGCACCGGGTCCTTGCTCGGGGTCGATGGTGTGGGGGCATGGGTATGATGGTGGTGGAATGTGGGGGATGGTATAGGGGGGATGGTGTTGGGGTATACTGTGGGTGGGGATTATGTGAGGCTGTGTGTGTGTGAGGCAGATGGGGTAGTGGCGATGCCATGGGGGATGATGATGTAGGGGGATGGTGTGGGTCTGGGGAATGGGGGGATGGCGTGGGGGGCCAGCGGACACAGGGCATCCCCGTTCTCTAAGATGCACACAGAGACATCTACAGATAAAGGCGACCCCAGTCTGGGGTTTGTTGTGACACCTGCCCCTGGGGCCCCATGTGGTGAGTGCAGGGCCCTGGCTGGACCGGGGGCATTATCTGGGGGTCATCATAGTATGTATGGTTAAAATTGCAAATTGTCTCAAATTAAATGCACAGAATTTAGAAATATATAAAGCACCGAGAGTGGGTGTCACTCTGAACCGTCTGACCCTCTTGGGATCGATGTGTGTCTTGCTCCAGCCGCGGACAAACCACCTGGCCCCCAGGTCCGGTTCATGCCCCTCACGTCCCCCACCCCATCCCCTGCTTCTCAGGGGGCCGTCCCTCTCCCCTTTGGTGTTCAGGTCCCATGGCAACCCCTGGAGGCCCCATCCTTGTGCCCTCCTCATCCCTGAGGCCCCGGGGGTGTGGTCATCCCCATCACCCTACCATGGAGCGGTGTGTTGTTGGTTGCTATTGCTCTCCCTGGCCTGAGAGGCCCCGTTTCCCTTACCCAGAAGCCTCCAGGGCCCCAAAGCCCCCAGCAGCCTCATCTGACCCCCTAGCAGTCCTAAAACATGATGTGGCTGCTGAACTCCTTGATGATGTCCAGGTCTATCTGCGTGATGTCCCTGGAGGAGACCAGGGCGTCTTCCTTCATTTCCTGTGGGAAAACCGGGGAGGAGGAGCAGGCGTGAGGGACACAGACCCGACCTGTCACGAGGTGCCGTCCTGGGCAGGGAGCCCTGGGGCCACCATGGGAGTGTGTCCTGCCGAAACCTCCTTCCTTCCTCTGGGAGGGCAGGGAAGGCGGGAGTGCCCACCATGCCCATGGGACCTGTGTGACGGCCTGTGCCCAGCTGTTGTAGGCAGGGAGGTGACTGAGTATCACCCTGGGTGGGAGGGGATAGGGCTTCAGCCAAGGTGGGAGAGGACATGACGGTGTTGTGCCCAAGATTGTGAATCCGAGAAACCACTAAGGAACTGACACCAATGCAAACACACAAGGGTTGATTTCCAAACTCGAGCTTGTGTCCAAGTACACCCAACACAGCGGAGCAGGGACTTGGACCCCGAGGTGTGTTTTAGCTTAGTTTTAAGGGCTTGTCCCGGGGTCCTCCAGAAGGGCTGGAGCAATTCCTCAATTTCTGTTTACATTTTGATTTGGGGCCTTCAAGGGTATTGAGCTCTGCTCTCATTCTAATAGGTGCTTCCAGCCCATGGCATGGGCTCAGTTTGATTCTATTGTGGGGCTTTCTAGGACATTAAGCTGTAAACTTTTGTTTTTTTCCTGTAACTGAAATAAAGTAAATTTCAGCTCTTCTTCACAGGGGCCTGGGATGGCTGGACTTGTTCGAACACTGAACTTAAAGTAGAAAGGCCTTCATTTCAACGGCCTCTTTGCATTTTGTCCCATCCTATCTAACTCCTTCCCCCTTCCCCAGAGCTCCTAAGAGAGCAATTGCAAATGACCTCAGCTTGGCAGTGTGTGTTGGGGGACAGGACCAGGGATTTGGGATCAGGGAGAACTGGCTCCTGGGCGTCCCAGCTGTGCACCGGGATTCCATGCTGCAGACTCTTATTCCCTAAGGCTATCTTGACAACTAACTTTGTACATAGAAAAGCTCTCCTTTATCTTTAAAAGATGAGGAGCGAGTCAAAGTGTTTTTTCTCTGCCCATCTGATTGCTCAGATTCCAATCTGAGACGTATTTCCTGTTAATAAGGATAATTTACTATCCGTAGTACTATGGTTAAAATATTCTGACACAAGTAATTCAGAGGGATGAGGGTTTCTCATCTCTTTCTTCACAGCTCAGTCACTCATCAGGAAATGCATCTGTATGGATTTGGAAATAATTGAGAGACATTAGTACCAATGGTCCTATTATTATGTGAAGGATTCTTCCCTGAGATTCTTCCCCTGTTTCAACTGACACTGAAACACTGTGAACTCTTTGGAAGACAAATGTCAAGGAAATAAATGTTATGCATTGCTAATTTTAAATGCACTTGCAATATGGTGTCTATTGTACTAGAAGTATTTTTATCTGATTTTTGCATTTATTATCCTTTCTTTTCAGGTTGAGGAGGCATTATACGTCTTAAGTGTTGTTATTTCCTTCTGATATAAAATTATTACTTTGTTCCCACTGAAGGAACTCTATAAGAATAAGGCAAAAGATAATTCAACAATTCTTAAAATGTCTTCACACTTGGAGTCTGATTCATTTAAGTCAATTTTCAAAATAAATCTTATTTATTAGGAAAAAAACAAAGATTTATAGTGAAATTGAGAAGATAGTACAGAGCATTCGCATGCACTTGCACTCAGTTTCTCCAATTATTGATATCTTATATTAGTACGGTACAAATATTAGCTAATGAATCAAGAGTAAAAAAATAGCATTAACCAAAGACCATACTTTATTCAGATTTCCTTAGTTTTTGCTAAGTTATCATCCCTCATATCACATTCCATTTGTCCTCCTGTTTTCTTAGGCTTTTCTGGATTGTGACAGTCTTTCAGGCTTTCCTTGTTGTTCTTGAACTGGAACTCTTTGAGAAGTAGAGTATTTTGTAAAATTTCCCTCATTTGGGATATGTCTTTCGTTTATCTCATGACTGAACTGTTTTTGTGGATTATATACAGAGATATACTGCCATTTTCATTATATCATATAAAGGATAGATACTATCAACATGATTTATCAGTCTTGGTATTGATCTGATCATCTTGCTGAGGTAGTGTTTCTCAGCTTTCTCCGTAGTAAACTGATTCTTTATTATTATTGTTATTAATTATTATTATATTATCAATATTATTTTAAGTTTTTCATATTATATTTTCTAGGAGGAAGTTACTATGTGTATTCCGGAAATAAGAGTGGGAAGCTATGCTCATGAACTTGACGGTGAAATGTATGCACAAATTGTTTGAAATTCTTCTACATGGGAGATTTTTCTTCCTTCTGGGTTTTTTGTTTGTTTCTTTTTCAAAGATGTTTTCTATTTATTTGAGAGAGAGAGGAGAGAAAAAGCATGAGTGAGAGGGGCAGAGGGAGAGGGAGAAGCAGGTTCCCTGCTAAACAGGGAGCCTGCCTTGGGACCTGGATCATGATCTGAGCCTAAGGCAGAAGCTTATCCGACTGAGCCACCGAGGTGCCACTCTTTCTTTTTTTCTTTCTTTTTTAATAATAAATTTATTTTTTTATTGGTGTTCAGTTTGCCATCATACAGAAGAACACCAAGTGCTGATCACCCATTCACCCCCACCGCCTGCCCTCCTCCCCTTCCATTACCCCTAGTTCATTTCCCTGAGTTAGGAGTCTATGTTCTGTCTCCCTTTCTGATATTTCTCACACATTTCTACTCCCTTCCCTTATATTTCCTTTCACTATTACCTATAATCCCCAAACGAATGAGAACATACAATATTTGTCCTTCTCCGATTGACTTACTTCACTCAGCATAATACCTTCCAGTTCCATCCACGTTGAAGCAAATGGTGGGTATTTGTCATTTCTGATGGCTGAGCAAGGCCCACCTTTTCTCTCTCTTCATCTTCTGAGTCTCCTATGATATGAATGTTATTGTTTTAATAAGTGGCTGACTTCCCTATGTCTGCCTCTGTGGTCCATAACCTTTCTTGTTTTTAAGGCTTCCACTTGGGACTGCATCTCAGTTATAGCATTTTTAACATTGGCCTGACTAGATTTTAGTTCTTTTATTTCTACAGTAAGGGATTCTCTAGTTTTCTTCTGTGTTCTTTTTCCAGTCCAGCTGGTACTTTATAATCATTGTTTTAAACTGTAGTTAGACATCATATATGTGTATTGATGGACCTCCTGGCTGTGAGTACTACCTCATGTTATTTTATGGAGGTGAATTTCTCCATCTCATTACTTTTTCCAGAAAAGAAAATGGGAAGAAAAAGAAAACCAAGAAAAACAATAACAACTGCCCTCTGAAAAAAACACCAAATTATTTTGGCCTGCTTGTTAAAAGATTCTAAATCCCAAAATATGAAACACAATTAAAGTAACATGAAAGTAAAAATAAGAAATATATAAGGTACATACATAAAAATTAAATAAGGCAATTAATAAAAAAGAATCAAAGAAAATAAATGAAAATAAAGCACAAAGTACAAAGGAAGCTAGACCCTACTTTCCAGGCAGAGCTGAAGCTCTGCAGCATCAGTGGTCCAACAACTTGGTGGCAGTGAGTGGTCTGTGCCGGGTCTGGGGATGGGTTGTGGCGCTGATTATCAGGTGCACATCTGCCTGGTAGATGGACCTGAGGGGTGAGAGGCGGGTTGGGCGTCAGCGCCTCTGGAGTCTAGCAGGAGGCCCTCTGCTGCTCCCTGAGACCTGACCCTGATGGGCGGGATGTGGGAGGGGTCTCTGGGTCCTCTGGCTCTGGGGCTGAGCATACTGCCCCCCAGTCTGCAGGGGCCTCCACAGAAGAGCTCCCAAGCCCCTGGGACTCCGCTGCTTCTCTCAGAACCCTGTGTTCACTCTACCTGCGTCCGAGCATCTTTTGTTTTTGTTTTTTTATCTCAGACTGTTGTGCCCAAGATTGCGAATCCGGGAAACCTCCAAGACGCCGACACTGATGAAAACACACGAGGGTTTACTTACAAGCTCGAGCTTGTGTCCAATTATACCCGACAGAGCGGAGCAGGGAGTTGGACCCCGAGGTAGGTTTTAGCTTAGTTTTAAGGGCTTGTCTCTGGGACCTCCAGAAGGGCTGGAGCAATTCCTCAATTTCTGTTTACATTTTGATATGGGGCCTTCAAGGGATTGAGCTCTCTTCCCATTCTAATAGGGACTTCCTGCCCTTGGCCTGGGCTCAGTTTTGATTCTATTGTGGGGCTTTCTAGGTCATTAAGCTGTAAACTTTTGTTTTTTTTCCTGCAACTGAAGTAATGTTAAATTTAGCTCTTCTTCACAGGAACCTGGGATGGCTGGGCGTGTGCTAACACTGAATTTAAATTGGAATGGCCTTAATTTTCTAGGCCTCCATGTGTCCTGTCCCATCCTATCTAGCTCCTTCCCCCTTCCCCAGAGCTCCTAAGAGAACCATTTCAAATGACCTCAGCATGGCATCCTGTGTTGTGGGACAGGCCCAGGGATTTGGGATCAGGAAGACCTGGAGCAGGAGCGTCCTAGCTGTGCAGCGGAGTTCGATACTGCAGACTCTAATTCCCTAAGGCTATCTTGACAACTGTCTTTCTACATAGAAAACCTCTCCTTTGTCTTTAAAAGATGAGGAGCGAGTCAAAGCATTTTTTCTCAGCGCATCTCATTGCTGAGATTCCAATCTGAGACGTATTTCCTGTTAATAAGGATAATTTACTACTATCCGTAGTACTATGGTTAAAATATTCTGACACAAGTAATTCAGAGGGATGAGGGTTTCTCATCTCTTTCTTTACAGTTCAGTCACTCATCAGGAAATGCATCTTTATGGATTTGGAACGAACTGAGAGACATTATTGCCAATGGTCCTATTATTATGTGAAGGATTCTTCCCTGAGATTCTTCCCCTGTTTCAACTGACACTGAAACACTGTGAACTATTTGGAAGACAAGGAAATGTCAAGGAAATAAATGTTATGCATTGCTAAATTTAAATGCACTTGCAATATGGTGTCTATATACTAGAATATTTTTATCTGATTTTTGTTATTTATTATCCGTTCCTGCTTTTCAGGTTGAGGAGGCATTATACGTGTTCATAAGTGTTTTTCTTTCCTTCTGATCTAAAATTCTTACTTTGTTTCCATCAAAGGAACTCTTTAAGAATAAGGCAAAAGTTAATTCAACGATTCTTAAAATGTCTTCACATTTGGAGCCTGATTCATTTAAGTTAATTTTCAAAATAAATCTTATTTATTAGGAAAAAAACAAAGATGTATAGGGAAATTGAGAAGATAGTACAGTGCATTCACATGCACTTGCACTCAATTTCTCCAATTATTGATATCTTATATTAGTACGGTACAAAGATTAGCTAATGAATCAATATTAAAATAGTCGCATTAACCAAAGACCATATTATGTTCAGATTTCCTTAGTTTTTGCTAAGTTACCAACCCTCATATCACATTCCGTTTGTCCTCCTGTTTTCTTAGGCTCCTCTGGATTGTGACAGTCTTTCAGCCTTTCCTTGTTGTTGTTGAACTGGAACACTTTGAGAAGTAGAGTATTTTGAAAAATTTCCTTCAGTTGGGACATGTCTGTTGTTTATCTCATGATTGAACTGTTTTTGTGGATTATATACAGAGATATAATGCCATTTTCATTATATCATATAAAGGATAGATACTATCAACATGATTTATCAGTCTTGGTATCGATCTGATCATCTTGCTGAGGTAATGTTAGCTTTCTCCGTAGTAAACTGATTCATTATTGTTATTATTTTATTATTATTATTATTATATTATCATTATTATTTTAGGTTTTTCTAAATATATTTTGTAGAGGAAAGTTACTTTGTGTATTGCACACTTAAGAGTGGGAAGCTATGCTCATGAACTTGTGGGTGGAATGTCTGCACAAATTGTTTGAAATTCTTCTACATGGGAGATTTTTCTTCCTTCTGGGTTTGTTTGTTTCTTTTTCAAAGATGTTATTTATTTATAGCAGAGAGAGAGGAGAAAAACATGAACGATAGGGGCAGAGGGAGAGGGAGAATCAGGTTCCCTGCTGAACAGGGAGCCAGCCTTGGGACCTGGATCATGATTTGTGCTTAAGTCAAAAGCGTAACTGAGCCACCCAGGTGCCACTCTTTCTTTCTTTCTTTTTTTTAAATAATAAATTTATTTTTTATTGGTGTTCAGTTTGCCAAATCAGAATAACACCCAGTGCTCATCCCATCTAGTGCCCCCCTCAGTTCCCGTCACCCGTTTACCCTCAACCCTGCCCTCCTCCCCTTTAGTCACCCCTAGTTCAATTCCAAGTTAGGAGTCTTTATGTTCTGCCTCCCTTTCTGATATTTCCAACATATTTCTACTCCCTTCTCTTATATTCCCTTTCACTATTACCTATATTCCCCAAATGAATGAGAACATACAATGTTTGTCCGTCTCCAATTGTCCTACTTCACTCAGCATAATACCTTCCAGTTCCATCCACCTTGAAGCAAATGGTGGGTATTTGTCATTTCTGATGGCTGAGTAAGGCCCACCATTTCTCTCTCTTCATCTTCTGAGTCTCCTATAATATGAATGTTATTGTTTTAATAAGTGGCTAACTTCCCTACATCTGCCTCTGTGGTCCATAACCTTTCTTGTTTTTAAGACTTCCAGTTGGAACTGCATCTCAGGGATCCCTGGGTGGCGCAGCAGTTTGGCGCCTGTCTTTGGCCCAGGGCGCGATCCTGGAGACGCCGGATCGAATCCCACGTCGGGCTCCCGGTGCATGGAGCCTGCTTCTCCCTCTGCCTGTGTGTGTCTCTGCCTCTCTCTCTCTCTCACTGTGTGCCTATTATAAATAAATTAAAAAAAATTATTTAAAAAAAAAAGGGACTGCATCTCAGTTATAGCATTTTTAACGTTGGACTGACTTGATTTTAGTTCTTTTATTTCTACAGTAAGGGATTCTCTAGTTTTCTTCTGTTCTCTTTTTCCAGCCCAGCTGCTAACTTTATAATCATTGTTTTAAACTGTAGTTAGATACCATATATGTTTATTGATGAACTTCCTGGCTGTGAGTACTACCTCATGTTATTTTATGGAGGAGAATTTCTCCATCTCATTATTTTTTCCAGAAAAGAAAGAAGGAAGAAAAAGAAAAACCAAGAAAAACAATAACAACTGCCCTCCAAAATAAAACACCAATTTATTTTGGCCTGCTTGTTAAAAGATTCTAAATCCCAAAATATGAAACACAATTAAACTACCATAAAAGTAAAAATAAGAAATATATAAGGTACATACATAAAATTAAAAGAAGGCAATTAATAAAAAAGAATCAAAGAAAATAATTGAAATTAGAGCAGAAACTACAAAGGAATAGACCCTACTTTCCAGGGAGAGCTGAAGCTCTGAAGCCTCTTTGGTCTAACAACTTGGGGGCAGCGAATGATCTGTGTGGGGTCTGGGGATGGGCCTTGGCGCTGATTGTCAGGTGCACATCTGCCTGGGAGTGGCACCTGCGGGGGTCAGAGGCGGGGTGGGCGTCAGTGCCTCTGGGCTCCAGCGGGCGGCGCTGTGCTGCTCCCTGTGTCCTGGCTCTGATGGGCGGGATGCCGGTGGGGCAGCTGGGTCCTCTGGGTCTGGGGCTGAGCATCCCGCCCCCCAGTCTGCTGGGGCCTCCACAGAAGAGCCCCAAAGCCCCCGGGTCTCGCCGCTTCTCTCAGAACCCTGTGTTCATTCTACCTGCATCCGAGCTTCTTTTGTTTGTTTGTTTTTTTTATCTCAGACTGTTGTGCCCACGATTGCAAATCTGAGAAATCACCGAGAAGCCAACACCAATGCAAACACACGAGGGCTTATTTACAAGCTCGAACTTGTGTCCAAGTATACCCGACAGAGCGGAGCAGGGACTTGGACCCCGAGGTGGGTATTAGCTTATTTTTAAGGGCTGGTCTTGGGGAATTCCCAAAGGGCTGGAGTAAGTCCTCAAGTTCTGTTTACATTTTGGTATGGGGACTTCAAGGGCATTGAGATCTGTTCTAATAGGGGCTTCCTACCCTTGGCCTGGGCTCAGTTTTTATTCTATTGTGGGGCTTGCTGTGTCCTGACAATGAGCATTCAGGAAGGAAATGATGGATGTGACTCCCTTCTCAGGAGCATCACAGAGAATAAATAATGAGACTGAACCAAAAGAGCACAAGACTTGTGCACTGAGCCATACCAGGCTCTGGGAGGCCGTCCTGGGCTCGTGGGTTGGAACCCTCATCTTGTAAAAATGTCCGCAGTTCCTGAAGCACCCTCAATTACAATGTTATTCCTGTCAAATCATGGTGGCAGATCCTATAAATAGGGAAAAAAAAACCCATAACATCCATCTGCCCCGAAATATGACCCCGGACAGCAAGTCAGTATTGGAGAAGCAGTACAGATCCGGATGCAGCAGTTTCCTATTTCAAACGATGTCACAGAGACACAGGATAAAGCAGTGTTGTCCTCAGGACCCCGCCTGGCTCTGTCGGGTAAGCATTGGACTCCTGACCTCACCTCCGGTCCTGATCTCCTGGTTGTGAGTTCTAGCCCTGGGCTGGTCCATGGACGAGGCCTGACGCCTACTTAAACAAACCAGACCCACGAGGGTTGGTCCCAGCATAAGCTGGAGGAGCAGAACAGAGAGTCCAGAAGGAAACGTGCTCTGATACAACTGATTTTTTAACTTAATTTAATTTAAACCCAATTAATTAACGTATAGAGTATTATACTTTCAGAGGAAGAATTCAGGGATTCACCAGTTGGGGATAACCATAGTGCTCGTGACATCACATGCCCTCCTTCATGCCGGTCCCCTGTTAACCCCCCCACTCTGCTTCCAATGACCATCAGTTTGTTTCCTATCATTAAGAGTCTATATTTCCTGCATCTGTTTTCATCTTATTTGTTTTTCCTTCCCTTCACCGTTGTTATCTGCTTTGGTTCTTTAATTCCACTTATGAGTGACACCACACGGTCATTCTCTTTCCCGTCTTACTTATTTCACTTAACCTGATCCTTCTAGTTCTATCCACGTCATTGCAAATGGCAAGATTTCCTTCTCTTTGATAGTTGAGTACCATTCCTCTCTCTATGACCATCATCTATCTCCCATCCTTTTTATCCATCATCTGCCAGAGGGCATCGAGGCTCCTCCCACAGTGTGGCTACTATGGACCCGGATGCTGTGGACACCGGGACATGCAGGTGTCCTGATTCTCACTGCATCTGTATCTTCGGAGTGAAATCAGGCCGTTCTCCTGCTGGTCGCAGGGAGGCTCTATTTGTAACTCCTGAGGAGCCTCCACACTGTTTCCAGGGCGGCTGCACCAGCCCGCAGTCCCGCCCACAGTGGAAGAGGGTTGAGTGAGTTTTGCGGGACGTGGTAAAAGTCTGGTCCACATTTCATTTCGCATTCTGTGGGCTCCAATTCCTTGTCCTTAAGTATTTCTGGGGAAGCTGGGTGTTGGGCTCTATTTAAGTGAAACGTTTCTGAAACTAACAGGCCACAGCTGGAGCCTGGAAGGAGGCAGGTGTGGCCCCTGGAGTGCCTGCTGCCTCCTGCAGCGCCTGAGCATCCCACAGGGGGTGCCGGAGCCCAGGCCTCACCCAGGGGGCATGAATGTGCAGTACGCCTCCTCTGCCTGCACTGACAGGAGCCAGCCTGTGCTGGGGAGGCCTGAGGAGGACGTGGGGACACGTCCATGCTGATGAGCCGCAGCTTCAGGAAATTGTCGGCTCACATCCACACTGAAAGGAGCCCCTGGGCCGCCTCAGGACCCAGGGGTTGTCTTCAGGAAGATGTGGGCCCGCATCCACACTGACAGGAGCCCCTGGGCCACCTCAGGACATAAGTTGAGGCTTCTGGAAGCTGGGGGCTGCATTCACGGTGACAGGAGCCCCTACCTCCTCAGAACCCTCGGTGACGCTTTGGGAGGACGTTGGGTGACATCGACACAACAGGATGCTGATTTCCTTAGGACCCCCAGTGTTGACTTAGGGAAATATGGGATGCGTCCATGCAGACAGAAGACCCCCGCCTTGTCGGGGCTTTGGTGAGGCCTAAGAAAAATGTGGGTGCCTCATCCACACTGACAGGATTCTCCAGCCTCCTCAGGACCCACTGTGAAGGTTTGGGAAGATTTGGAGCCACATGTATGCTGACAGGAGCCCCAGCCTCCTCAGGTCTTATGGTGAGGCTTGAGGAAAATGTGGGTCACCTCAACACTGACAGGACCCCCGTCCTCCTCAGGACCTGCACTAAAGCTTCAGGAAATATGGGGCTGCGTCTATGCTGACAGGAGCCCACAGCCTCCTCAGGATCCGCGGTGAGTTTTCAGAGGACGTGGGGCCATGTCCAGGCTGACAGGAGCCCCCGGCTACCTGAGGACCTTCTGTGAGTCTTCCAGAGGATGTAAGGCATAGTCCACAGTGACAGGAGACCCGGTGTCCTCAGGAGCCGCTGACTATCACTCAGGAACACGTGGGGCCATGTCCACACTCACAGGAGCCCTGCTTCCTCAGGACCCCCTGGAGGACTTTGGAGGTGCTATTGGGGGCCTCGTCCACATCAGAAGGGACTACTCAGAACCACAGGGTATGTGAATGGGTAGAATGAATGATAGGATCAGGGGAGGGGAGTCAGTTGGTGGTTAGGCTTAGGTTAGATGTTAGGTATTTGTGATTAACCTTATGGTTACAGATTAGAGGTTAGGGTGAGAGATAAGGGTAAGGGTCAGTGGTTAGGAGTTAGGATGTGGGTTAGGGATTAGGGAACGAGGTTAGGGTTAGTGACAGTATTTAGAGTTAGGGTTAGGGTTTAGGCTTTAGGGATAGGGCAGGAGGTTTGGAGGTGGGGTTAGGGTTATGGTTGCAGTTACGGTTGGGCTTAGGTTTGCAGTTAGGGTGAGGTGTTAGGGTGTGAGTTAGGGTTAGGGGTAAGGGTTAGGGGTTAGGGTAAAATTTAGGGCTAGGTTTAGGGTTAGGGCGAGGGTTAGGTTTAGGATAGGGGTTAGGGCTAGGGTTATGATTAGTGTTTATTTAGGGTTTAGGGTCAGGTCAGGGTCAGGGTATGGTTTTGGAAAAGGGTAAGAGATAGCGTTAGGGAGTGGTTTAGGAGTTAGTTTTAGGGTACAGGTTAGAGTACAGTTTGGGGTATGAGATAGGATTAGTATTAGAGGGTTAGGGTTAGGCTACAGGTTAAGGTTAGGAATAGGATTTGAGTACATTAAGTTAAGGTTAGGGTTAGAGGTTAGGGTCAGATTTAAGGTAGGGGTCAGGGTTAAGGGTTTAGAATAGGTTTAGGATTTAGGGTGAGGGTTGGCAGGAAGGTTCAGTGAATGTGTTTTGGTCTTGGGGTTTGTGTTTGGTTTTCGATTAGTGATGGGTCTTGTTTAAGGGTTAGGTTAACATTAAGATTAAGTGTAGGGTTACGGTTATGTCTGTATATGGTTAGAGTTTCTGTCTTTGCATGTGTCTGCACTGGGACTCCTACTATCTTGGGCAGTTTAGTTTTATGCACTCTATTTAGGTTTTGGGTTCAAAGATAGCTGACTCCACCAAGTCAGTGGCCTCCCCAGAGAATCAAAATCCAGGCTTCTGCTGGGGTCAGAATAGACATGGCAGGCTTCTCCCGAGGTGAGCTAAGGAGGGGATTTGTGGCTCTAAAGACTCTTTATTTGGATTTACAGTTGCCTTTCTGATTTTATCTCTTGTGTGCGCACGTTTCCTCTATACTACCAATTATTATTTTAAAGTTTTATTGAATTCCTGTTTGTGAACACAGTATGATATAGTTTCAGGTTTACCACATAGTGGATAGACCCTTGGATACAACACCTGGTACTTGTCACAGGTGCCCTCCACTGTCCCTATCCCCTGACTCACCATCACCCCCACCTTCCCATGGTATTTATTAGTTTAATCTCTGTGGTTAAGAGTGTGTATCTTGGTTTGCTACTCTCAAAAAATTCACAGGTGAATGCAACTGTATGGTATTTGGTATCTGTCTTTCTCTGACTGACTGAGTTCATTTAGCATAAATCCTTTCCACTCCTTCCACGTCATTGTAAATGGCTTCATTTCATCCCTTCTGATGACCCAGTGATGTCGCAGTGTGTATATTTAGCACATCTTTCTGCCCATTCATCTGTCGATGGACATCTGGGCTGTATCCACAGTTTGGCTGTTGTTGATTATGCTGCTACAAACACTGGGCTGCGTGTCCCTCCTCGAAACTACTAAAGTACTTCTGTATCCTCGGGGTAAATATCTAGCTGTGCAATTTTGGAATCATAGGGTAGCTCTATTTTTAACTTCTTTTTTTTTAATTTTTTTTATGATAGTCACAGAAAGAGAGGCAGAGACACAGGCAGAGGGAGAAGCAGGCTCCATGCACCGGGAGCCCAATGTGGGATTCGATCCCAGGTCTCCAGGATCGCGCCCTGGGCCAAAGACAAGCATCAAACCACTGCACCACCCAGGGATCCCCTTTTTTTTAACTTCTCGAGGACCCTCCACACTGTTTTCCACAGTGACTACATCTGTTCGCATGCCCACCAGGAGTGTAAGGGGGCTACCCTTTCTCCAAAGCCTCACCAACACCTGTTGTTTCTTGTGTTGTTAATTTTAGCCATTATGATGGCTCTCAGGTGACATATCATTGTGGTTTTGGCTTGCATTTCCCTGATGATGGGTGACGCTTTGTGTCTTTCCATGTGTCTGGTGCCATCTGGCTGTCTTGTCAGAGACAAAGTCCATTCATTTTTCTGCCCATCTCCAGTGGCATAATTTGTTTTTAGGATCTTGAGATATATTTCCTTTATGTGTTTCCATACTAACTCTTTATTGGATGTGTTGTTTACCAATATCTCCTTTCATTTTGTATGGTGCCTTTTAGCTTTGGTTGTTTCCTTCACTTTGCGGAAGCTTTTCATTTTGATGAAGTCCCAATAGCATTTTTGCTTTTGTTCCCTCACCTCAGTGGCATATCTAGAAAGAAAATTCATTGTCCAATGTCAAAGACTTTGCTGCCTATCTTTTCTTCTTTGTATGGTTTCAGGTCTCACATTTAGGTCTTTCATCCATTTTGAATTTATTTTTTATATATATGGTGTAAGAAAGTGGTCCAGTTTGATTCTTCTGCATGTGGCTGCCTGGTTTTCCCAACACCATTTGTTCTTATCCTGGGGTCAGGGTTAGGGTTTGTTGATGAGACTTGTCTTTGTGCCATTGGATATTCCTTCCTGCCTTGTTGTCGATTAATGGATCATAGAGTTACAGGTTTGTATCTTGTTTTGGCTTTCCATTCAATTCTATTGATCTAAGCGTCTCCTGTTGGGAGATTCTTCATTGCTGATTCATTTCGTTGCTGGTTATCTGTGTGTTCAAGTTTCTTATTTCTTCCTTTATCATTTTTGCTATGTTATATATTTCCAGGAATTGATCTATTTCTTCCAGGTTCTTGGTTGCTGGCATATAATTTTTCATAATGTTCTCTTATAATCTTTTGTATTTCTCTAGTGTTGGTTGTTATTTCTCTTTTTTCATTTGTGATTTTACTTGGGTCCTTTCACATCTTTGTATCTGTTCTCTTTTTTAAAGATTTTATTTATGTATTCATGCAAGACACAGAGAGGCAGAGGTATAGGCAGAGGGAAATGAGGCTCCATACGGGGAGCCTGATGTGGGACTTGATCCCCCAGGACCCCGGGATCATGACCTGAGCCAAAGCAGATGCTCAACCACTGAGGCACCCAGGTGCCTTGCTGATTCAATTCCTTTGCTAGTTATGGGTCTGTTTATATTTTCTATTTCTTCATATTTCAGTTTTGCTCGTTTGCACATTTCTAGGGATTTGTCCATTTCTTCCAGGTCTTACAGTTTGTTAGCGTATAATCTTTCATAGTATTCCCTTATAATTGTCTTATTTTTCTGGTGTTGATTTGATCTCTCTTCTCTCATTTGTGATTTTATTTATTTAGGTCTTTTCTCTTTTCTCGTAGATAAGGCTGGCTAGGTCTTGATCCATTTTATTATTTATTTTGAAGAACCAGCTCTTAGTTCTGTTATTCCATTCTACTGTTTTTGTTGTTTCTGTATTGTTTATTTCTGCTGTCATCTTAAATTATTCTGTAGCCTTAGGCTTTGTTTGCTATTCCTTTTTCAGCTCCTTCAGGTGTAGGGTTAGGTTTTGTATTGGAGACTTCTTGTTTCTTGAGGTAGGCCTGTATTGCTATGTACTTCCCTCTTAGGACTGCCTTTGGTACATTCCAGAGGGTTGGAGAAACATGTTTTCATTTTCATTTGTTTTAAATTTCCTCTTTAATTTTCTGGTTGCTCCATTAATTCTCTAGTAGGATGATCATAAACTCCAAGTTCTTTTGGTCTGTCCAATTTTTTTCTTACTGTCGACTTCCAGTTTCATAGCGCCTTGGTCCGAAAATGTACATGGTGTGATATCAACCTTCTTGTACCGGTTGTACCTGTTGAGGGCTAATTTGTGGGCCCTGATATGATCTGTTCTGGAGAATGTCCCATATGCAATTGAACGGAATGTGTATTCTCCTTTCGGATCTAATATTCTAACTATATCTGTTGAGTCTCTGTGGTCCAGTGTGTCAAGGCTATTGTTCCCTTGTTGATTTTCTGCATAGATGATCGGTCCATTGCCATCAGTGGTTGTTGAAATCCTCTGTCAGGATATTATTATCAGTGAGTTCCTGTACGTTTGTTGCTAATTGGTTTCTATATTTAGGTACTCCCATGTTGGCAGCATAAATATTTAGTTGTTTGATCTTGATAGAGAGTCTTTTTAATTATGAAATAATGTTCTTCTTCATCTCTTCTTACAGTATTTGTTCTTTCTTTTTGAGATTTAAATATTTTATTTATTTATTCATGAGAGATACACAGAGAAGCAGAGGCAGAAACATAGGCAGAGGGAGAGGCAGGCTCCCCTAAGGGAGGCCGATGTGGGACTCGATCCTGTGATCCCAGGTTCACACCCTGTGCTGAAGGCAGATTTTCAACCACTGAGCCACCAGGTGTCCCCCAGGGTTTGGTTTCAAATCTCGTTTGTCTGATATAAGTATGTGTCCTCCAGCTTTCTTTTGATATCCATTAGCGTGGTAGATGATTTTCCCTCTCCTGACTATCAATCTGCTGGTGTCTATAGGTCTAAGGTGAGCATCTTGTAGGCAGCATACAGATGGATCTTGTTTTTTTAATAACAATTTTATTTATGAGAGAGAGAGAGAGAGAGACAGAGAGGCAGAAATTTAGGCAGAGAGAGAAGCAGACTCCCCACCAGGAGCCCAATATGGGACTCAATCCCAGACTACAGGATCACAGCCTGGGTCAAAGGCAGATACTCAAATCCTGAGCTACCCAGGCATCCCGGATCCTGTGTTTAAGCCACTCTGATACGCTATATCTTTTGATTGGAACATTTAGTCTATCGGCATTCAGAGTGATATTCAAAGATATGAACTTGTGCCTTTATGTTACAGGAGGAGTTGGAGTTTCTGGTGACGTTCTCTGGTCCTTTCTAGTCTTTGTTGCTTTTGGTCTCTTTTTTTCCCCCCACTAGAAGAGTCCCTCTTAAAATTCCTTACTGGACTGGTTAAGTGGTCACTGGTTAAGTGAACTCCTTTATATTTTGCCTGTCTGGGAATTCATGATCTCTCCTTCTCTCCTGAATGACACCCTTGCTGAAGGAAGAATTCATACAAATTGGACTCTAATAAAAAGAAATTTAAAAACATAAAATAAATTTTTGGTCTTATGATTGAGGAAAAAGGCATTTAGGAGGAAAACCAGAAGCTAAGAGAGAGGAGGACAGATTTCACCCTCTGTAGCCTTCACAGGGACATGATGTCCTTTCCAAGGAGGGGCCTCCCTCCGTAGGATGCTTCCTGCCCCCCTTGTGCTCCTTGTTGGAAACCAGCAGGCACATCTCTGTGCCTCTAACACCTCTGGAGTCATGGTTTTTTGCATCTTCCATGTTTCCTACTGGGGACAACAGCGTCGTGTATGTAACCATCTGGCTGCTGTTAGACAACATTGGGGGGGATTCTGACTTTGTAATTGGTTTTGGGGTGTGTGTGTGTCTATCACATGTCGCTATCACGTGCAGCTATCTGATCCTCTGGCTGGGTCACCCAAATGGCGAAATGGTTGGCACAACATCATTTCTGGTCCTGGCATTGGGCGGGTAGCTAGGCTCTCCTAGCAGACCCAGGGCTCGCTCGTGCAGTGACTTTCAGCTGGAGAGTCAGCTGACCTGGAAGGTCCGGCTTGGCCATATTCCCATGTGCTGCAGTGGGTCCTGCCATGCGCTGGCTGCTTATCTTCTCCCTGATGTCTCTCCAGCAGGGAGCCAGAACTTGGGGCCGCCCTGGCGGGAGCTCCTGATGATTCAGAACCCATGGCGGGGAGTCCTGGGGCTGCCTGTGTTTGGGAGTCTGGGTGGGGACGGGGCTGGGTTTCCTTGGTCCCCTGTGCTGCCTGGCCTTCAGGCAGAGCCCCATGCTTACCCAGCCCCTACTCACTAGGGCGAGGAGGATACCCTTCACACCCTGGTGTGAGAGATCTAGCACCACGTGGTGTGCACGCTGAGTACACCATGTAAGGGTGGCCCACGTTTGTGAGCTGCAGTGTGGGACGCAGGAAATTTAACAAAAATCCATTACCCCTGGACAAGCAGAGCAGGACTGATTCCATTTTGTGCTCCACCTGCCATCTCCCCTATGACCCCACATGGCTTGCTGAGGTGTAAGGCGCTGCCCCACCCGACTCAAGCTGCTGGGCACACCTTAATCCGAAATCGGCTCATAACAATGTAACCCTGCTTTGTGCCCCACAAAGCTGTGCACCAATTTGGACCAAAGTAATAGGCCAGTTCAAGTCAATACTATAGGGTAAAGTGTAATTCAATCGGCCATCTGCGTGTGGACCGACATGACTACGCATCTTTCAGCATTCCCATGGGCCACTGACTCCTATAAATCTGCTATGCCTCTTAGTCTCAGGGTCCAAGTCCCTACTCCTCTGTGTTGGGTGCACTTGGACCGAAGCTCCAGCTTGTAAAGAAACTCTCGGGAGTTTGCATCGGTGTGGGCTCCTTGGTGGTTTCTCAGATTCGCCATCTTGGGCACAACACAAGACCCTGTTGTCCTGACATCTCTTCCAGGGCCACGCTACCTCCCCACAGGCCCTCTGTGCCCCAGGAACAGGGATGCGGGGAGGGATGGAAGTGCCCCAGAACACAGCTAACCCCGGCCCCCTGGACAGAGGGAGCACAGACCTCCCAGGTCACTTTCCACAGACCCTGGTGACCTGAGGCTCCCTGGCTGTCACTCTGTCCCAGCCACTCCTGGCCTGCGGGGCACCGGCTGAGTCCCAGTAAAGTCTGTGGGGCCTGACCCTGGCGTCTGGCCACCCCTTGAATGCACGTGGGGATGTCAGCTGGGTGTGCCTGGCAGCGCCACTGCAGGGGCTGTTTGGGGCGTGGATGTACCCCCTCCTCCTCTCTCGGGGTCTCTCCTCACCCTCTGCACAGAGTTCTGGGAGACACAGAAAGGGGCTGGCTGTGCATTTTTGCACCACAGCACTCTATTGACTTTCTACAGCAAACAGGCTCAGAGCAAGGGTGCGCGACTTCCCCTGGGGAGGGAGACCATTCTGTCCCTTATGGGAGGGCAAGAATCACATGTGGGACGGGGGCTAGTGCTGGATTCCCCCACCTGGGAGCATGTTTGGACTCTGGGTGGGGACGTGTCCTGAGGTTTCACCCTGAGAGACGGTTCTTAGGACAGCAGAGCTGACCTGGACTTACAGCTCATGGGCTCCTGCACTGGGTCCCCACAGGGCAGCTGGACCCGGACTTGGGCCCCCTGGGGCCCCAGAACCTGGTGGAGCCTGTCCCCTGGTGTTGGTGTGGGTGGGGCCCACCAGCCTACCCCTCCTCTCCCCAACCTGGGGTGTCCCGGCATCCACAGGCCTGCCCTAGTTCAGCGACCTAGGCACGTGTTGGGCACGCCCAGGCCCCAAGAGGCCACATCCAGCTGTGGGAGGGCTCTCTCAGCCTGGGGCCAGAATCAAGGGCTGCCCAGGACCATGGGGGTTGGATCCCATTAGTCTTTGTTTTGGGCCTAGGGGGCTCATATCCCCCCAGCCCCCACAGGGCCCAGGGCCAGGCCAGCCCATGTCCCTCTGGGTTAGGGGCTGGTGTCCTATGCAGGGTGTACCGCCCTTCAGGAGGGACAGTGGGTTGAGGCAGTGCACATTGGGTCTTCTGCACCACTCACCTGCACCCACACTGTCAGGGTTCCCTGCCTTCCCTCGATCCTGCAACCCCTGGGTTCTCTATGGGAAACCCGGGCTTCTGATGGGAGCAGGGTATCCAGAGAACCCTGGTGAGGCTGAGTATCTCCCACAGGGGGCAGCTGCACTGGGTCCTTGCTGGATGCAGATGGTGTGGGGGTGGATCTTGTGGGGACAGGGGTATGATGGTGGTGGAGTGTGGGGTATGGTGTAGGGGGGATGGTAGGGGTGTGGTGTGGGTGGGGATTGTGTGGGGCTGTGTGGGTGTGAGGGGGATGGTATGGGTCGGAGCCATTTGGGATGATGATGAAGGGGGATGGTCTGGGGGTGGGGAATGAGGGGGATGGCGTGGGGGGCCTGCCGACTCAGGGCATCCACATTCTCTCAGATGCACATGGATACGTCTACAGATAAGGGCGACCTCAGTATGGGGTTTGCTGTGACACCTGCCCCGGGGGCCCCGTGTGGTCAGTGCAGGGCGCTGCCTGGACTGGAGGCATTATCTGGGGGTCATCATACTATGTATGTTTACAAATTGCAAATTGTCTCAAATTAAATGCATAGAATTTAGATATATATAAAACACCAAGTGTGGGTGTCACCCTGACCCGTCCGACCCTTATCAGATCGATGTGTGTCCTGCTCCAGCCATGGCCATGACGACTGGCCCCCAGGTCCGGTTACTGCCCTCCACAGGCCCCACCACACCCCCTGCTTTTCAAGCGGCCGTCCCTCACCCCTTAGGGTTTCAGCTCGCATGGAAACCCCTAGAGGTGCCAACGTAGTGACCTCCTCATCCCCGAAGCCCTGGGGGTCGGAGCACGGTGGTCATCCCCGGCACCCTACCATACAGTGGTGTGTTGCTGGCTGCTGTTGCTTCCCCCGGCCTCTTAAGCCCTCTGTTCCCTACCCAGAAGCCTCTGGGACTCCCTCAGGGCCCTGAAGCCCCCTGACTCAGCAGCCTCACCCCACCCCCTAACAGTCGCAAAACATGATTTGGCTGCCGAACGTCCTGTTGATGTCCAGGTCTATCTGCGTGATGTCTCTGGAGGAGACGAGGGCTCCTCCTTCATTTCCTGTGGGAAAACCGGGGAGGAGGAGTTGGCATCAGGGACACAGACCACGGCCTTTCACCAGCTGCCATCCTGGGCAGGTAGCCCTGGGGCCACCATGGTAGTGTGTCCTACCGAAACGTCCTTTCTTCTCCTGGGAGGCCGGGGACGGCCAGAGTGCCCACCGTGGCCATGAGACCTCTGTGAAGGACTGTGCCGAGCTGCTGTGGGCGGGAGGTGACTGAGGGTCAGCCTGGGTTGGAGGGGACAGGGGATCAGCCCAGGTGGGGAGGGGACTTGCGGGTGTTGTGCCCAAGATTCTGAATTGGAGAAACAACTAAGGAGCTGAGACCGATGCAAACACACGAGGGTTGATTTACAAAGTCGAGCTTGGGTCCAAGTATACCCCACACAGTGGAGCAGGGACTTGGACCCCAATGTGGGTTTTAGCTTAGTTTTAAGGGCTGGTCTCAGGGACCTCCAGAAGGGCTGGCGGAATTCCTCAAGTTCTGTTTACATTTTGACATGTGGCCTTCAAGGGCATTGAGCTCTGTTCTCATTCTAATATGGGGCTTTCTGGGACCTTAAGCTGTAAGATTTTTTTCTTTTTTTCCTGTAACTGAAGTAATGTAAATTTTAGCTCTTATACACAGGGTCCTGGGACGGCAGTTCTTGTGCTAACCGTGAACTTAAAGTGGAACGGCCTCAATTTTCTCAGCCTCCACACAGACAAGTGACTGAATTTTAAAACTCCAAATTTTAGGGGCTGCCCTGGTGGAGACCTGTGCTCTTCCTGCCAGGGAGGGTGTCCTCGCACTCCTGGCCTTTGCTGGCCGGTCCCAGGAACTGGGCCCCGTGACTGCACAGGGTTTGCAGCTTATGGCCACACAGGGCAGAGAGTTGGCCCGAGTCCCGCTGCTCTCAGCCGGGTTCCTGCTCCTGTGCCTGGGAACATTTGGCGCCACTGTCCTTGGGACCCGTGGGATCCTGAGCCCACCCTGTCGCTCTAGGGACTGCCCCCTACTTCTGCACCTGAACACCTTAAGGCTGGTGTGTCCCCCACTCTAGGAGACTTCTGAAAGTTCAGATTTTGTATACTGTTGCTTATAATATTGTGCGTAGAACTGTCAGTTGGCTCTCTGCCCTTGTGGGAATAGGGCTGTGTCTCCCTAAGATCAACTGATTGATTGTTTTTAAGATTTTATTTTTCTGTAATCTCTACAGCCAACATGGGGCTAGAACTTGCTACCCCAAGAACAAGAGTCCCATGTTCTTACGAACAACACCAAGCCAGTCAGGCTCTCTTTGATTGATTGATACATGTTAATTGAAGCAGGGGTCTTGCATGTGTCAGGGCAGAAACTGAGCCCACGCTTTGTGGTGTGGTGGAGTCATTTGGACCTGATCAATGTGAAAGAAACCATAGCTTCCCTGGGAGCCCAGGGAGCAGGGCCCACACACATGAAAAGTTGATAATTTCCTTTACTGTAGTAGTTATTTTACTGACTATTTATTTAAAGTGCTATTCAATGGTAAATGTCAATCTAGGATTGGGATACAGTGAGAACGTTCTAGGATTCGGAGGTAACTAAAGCTTCCCGTCAAGGACTCAATGTTCCAGTTCGATGCAGAGATAGGCAAGGAAGCAAAGAGTTATGAAACATGGCACTGGGGTGCCTGGCTGGCCTGGTTGGGGGATCTTGATCTCAGGGTTGTGAGTTTGAACTCCATGTTGGGTATAGAGAGGACATGAAACAAAAATATTTAACAAGTAATAAATGGATGAACAAATAAAGCATGACATCAAAGGTAAGTGTTTGCTTATGTCTCACCTGCGAACTATTCTTGATAGCCCCACTTGTACTACTTGGCCCAGATGAGGTCCTCCACAAGGGATAGTCCCGCTCGATGGGAAGTGGGCGTCTTTCATTGTAAGACCTGTGGTTCCCCTCGTTCTGCAGGGAGAGAAGAGCCGTGAAGCCACAAGTTCGGGGGATCAGCATACACCTAGGCAATGACCATTTCTGAACCCGGTAGCCAGAGCTCGGCCTCCTATTAGGATGCGATATCATAACGAAGCTTCTTTCGTCATTGTCTTGGATGCAGGGTGGAGGCTAAACTAGAATTAGGAAGAACAAAAGAGGAGGAAAACCAGAAGCTGAAAGAGAGGAGGACAGATTTCACCATCTGTAGCCTACACAGGGACCTGGTGTCCTTTCCTAGGAGGGACACCCCCTCCGTAGGATGCTTCCTGCCTCTCTGTGCTCCTTTTTGAAACCCAGCAGGCACATATCCGTGCCTCCAGTACCTCTGTAGTCATGGTTAATAGCGTCTACCATGTATCCTATTGGGGACCACAGCGTTGTATATGTAACCATCCGGCTGCTGTTTGACAACATTGGGGGGATTCCGACTTTTGTTGGTTTTTGCTTGTGTGTGTGACTATCACATGCAGATATCACGTGCAGCTATCTGATCCTCTGGCTGGGTCACCCAAATGCCGAAATGGTTGGCACAACATCATTTCTGGTGCTGGCGCTGGGCAGATAGCTGGGCTCTCCTTGCCGACTGGGGGCTTGCTCCTGCAGTGACTTTCCGCTGGAGGGTCAGCTGAGCTGGAAGGTCCGACGTGGCCAAATTCCCATGTCCGGCAGGGGGTCCCTCTGAGCGCCTGCTGTTTCTATTCTCCCCGATGCCTCTCCAGCAGGGAACCAGACCTCAGCGTCGCCCTTGGGGGAGATCCTGAGGAGATGGCTGCCCATGGCGTGGAGCCCTGTTGCTGCCTGTGTGTGGGAGTCGAGTTGGGGTCTGGGCTGGGGGCCTTGGTCCCCTGTGCTGCCAGGCCTTCTGGCGAGCCCCATGCTCACCCAGCCCCTACTCACTAGGGCGAGGAGGGTGCCCTCCACACGCTGGTATGAGAGATCCAGCACCACAAGGTGTGCAGGCTGAGTCCACCTGGTGAGGGTGGCCCAGGTACGTGAGCTGCAAGTGTAGGACCCAGTAAAGTTAACAAAAATCCCCTACCCCTGGACAAGCAGAGCAGGACTGATTCCATTTTGTGCTACACCCGCCTCCTCCCCTATGACCCTCACATGAGCTTCTTTTTGCTTAAGGCGCTGCCCCACCGTAGTCAGGCCGCTGGGCACACCCTAATCGGAAATCGGCTCATAACAATGTAACCCTGCTTTGTGCCCCCCAAAACTGTGCGACAATTCTGACCAAAGTAATAGGCCAGCTCAAGTGGATACTATTTGGTAAGGTGTAATTCAATTCACCACCTGCGTGTGGAGCAGCATGACTGTGCAAATTTCTGCGTATCCCATGGGCCACTGGCCCCTGTAAAGCTGCTATGCCTCTTATTATTGGGATCCACATCCCTGCTGCACTGTGTTGGGTGCAATTTCACCCAAGCTCCAGCTTGTAAAGAAACCCTCGGGAGTTTCCATCGGTGTGGGCTCCTTGGTGGTTTCCCTGATTTACAATCTTGGGCACAACACCAGGGCCTGGTGTCCTGACATCCATTCCAGGGCCACGCTGACCGCCCCACAGGCCCTCTGTGCCCCAGGCACACAGGCACGGGTATGCAGGGAGGGGAATAAGTGCCCCGGAACTCGGCCATCCTCGTTCATCAGGACAGAGTGTGCACAGACCTCCTGGTCGCTGTGCACAGACCCTGGTGACCTGAAGCTCCCTTGCTGTCACTCTGTCCCAGCCCCCCCGGCCCAGGGGACACAGCCTGAGTCCAAGCAAAGTCTGTGGGGTCCTGACCCTGGCGTCTGGCTGCCCCTGGATGGCACGTGGCGACGTCAGCTCTGTGTACCTGGCGGCGCCCCTGCAGAGGCTGGGGCCTGGATGGTGCCCCTTCCTCCTCTCTGGGTGTCTCTCCACGCCCCATGCACAGAGTTCTGGGAGACACAGAAACGGGCTGTCTGTGCATTTTCGCAAAACACTTTATTGACTTTCTACAGCAAAGGGGCTCAGAGCCTATTGCGCGCCTTCCCCTGGGGAGGGAGACCTTTCTGTCTTTTAGGGGAGGGCAAGAATCACACAGTGTGGAGGGGCGGGTGATAGAGTCCACATTGTGGGAACATGTGTGGACTCCGGGTGGGGGCGTGTGTCGTGAGATTTCAGCCTGAGTGACTGTTCTGAGGACAGCAGAGATGACCTGGACCTGCAGCTCATGGGCTCCTGTACTGGGACCCACAGGGCAGCTGGACACCTGCCTTGGGCCCTCTGGGGCCTCAATACCTGGAAGAGCCTGCCTCCTGGTGTGGGGTCGGGTGGGGCCAACCGGCCTATCCATCCACTCCCCACCCTGGGGTGTCCCGGGATCCCCCGGCTTGCCCTAGATTAGTGACCTGGATCTGTGGGGCACCCCAGGGCCTAGGAGGCCACATCCACCTGTGAGAGGGCTCGCTCAGCCTGGGGCCAGAATCCAGGGCTGGCCAGGACCATGGGGACCTGGATCCCTTTAGTCAATCAATTTTATATACTGATTTTCATATTATATTTTGTAGAAGGAAGTTACTATGTGTATTCTGGAAATAAGAGCGGGAAGCTATGCTAAACAATTTGAGGGTGGAATGTCTGCACAACTTCTTTGAAATTCTTCTACATGGGAGATTTTTGTCCTTCTGGGTCTGTTTGTTTGTTTCTTTTTAAAGGTGTCATTAATTTATTTGAAAGAGAGAGGAGAGAAAAACCAAGAACGAGAGGGGCAGATGGAGAGGGAGAAGCAGGTTCCCTGCTGAACAGGGAGCCTGCCTTGGGACCTGGATCGTGATCTGAGCCTAAGGCAGAAGCTTAAGTGACTGAGCCACCCAGATGCCACTTTTTCTTTTTCTTTTTTTTTAATAATAAAGTTATTTTTATTGGTGTTCAATTTGCCCACATACAGAACAACACACAGTGCTTAGCCTGTCAGTACCCGTCATCCATTCACACCCACCCCCACCCTCCTCCCCTTCCATCACCCCTAGTTCATTTCCCAGAGTTAGGAGTCTTTATGTTCTGTCTCCCTTTCTGATATTTCCCACACATTTCTTCTCCGTTCCTTTATATTCCCTTTCACTCTTATTTATATTCCCCAAGTGAATGAGAACATGCAATGTTTGTCCTTCTCCGATTGACTTACTTCACTCAGCATAATACCTTCCAGTTCCATCCACTTTGAAGCAAATGGTGGGTATTTGTCCTTTCTAATGTCTGAGCAAGTCCCACCTTTTCTATCTCTTCATCTTCTGAGTCTCCCATGATATGAATATTATTGTTTTAATAAGTGGATGACTTCCCTACGTCTGTCTTGTGGTCCATAACCTTTCTTGTTTTGAAGGCTTCCACTTGGCACTGCATCTCAGTTATAGCATTTTTAACATTGGCCTGACTAGATTTTAGTTCTTTTATTTCTACAGTAAAGGTTTCTCTAGTTGTCTTCTGTGCTCTTTTTCTAGCCCAGCTGCTGTCTTTATAATCATTGTTTTAAACTGTAGTTAGACATCATATATGTGTATTGATGAACTTCCTGGCTGTGAGTAGAACCTCATGTTATTTTATGGAGTTGAATTTCTCCATCTCATTATTTTTTCCAGAAAAGAAAGAAGGAAGAAAAAGGAAAAAACAAGAAAAACAATAACAACTGCCCTCTCCCCCCCAAAAAAAACCCACCAGATTATTTTTGCCTGCTTGTTAAAGATGCTAAATCCCAAAGTAAGAAAAACAATTAAAGTACCATGAAAGTAAAAATAAGAAATATATATGGTACATACAGAAAAATTAAAATAAGGCAATTAATAAAAAAGAATCAAAGAAGATAAATGAAAATAAAGCACAAAGTACAAAGGAATCTAGTCCGTACTTTCCAGGCAGAGCTGAAGCTCTGCAGCCTCTGTGGTCCGACAACTTGGTGGCAGCGAATGGTCTGTGCAGGGTCTTGGAATGGGTCTTGGCACTGATTCTCAGGTGCACATCTGCCTGGGAGATGCACCTGTGGGGTCAGAGGCGGGGTGGGCATCAGAGCCTCTGGCCTCCACTGGGCAGCACTGTGCTGCTCCCTGAGTCTCCGTGCTGATGGGCGGGATGCGGGTGGGGACGCTGGGTCCTCTGGCTCTGGGGCTGAGTTTTCCGCCCCCCCACCTGTCTGCAGGGGCCTCGACAGAAGAGCCGCTAGGCCCACGGGTCTCCGCTGCTTCTCTAAGAACCCTGCTTTTACTCTGCCTGCGTCCGAGCTTCTTTTGGTTTTGTTTTTTTATCTCAGACTGTTGTGCCCAAGATTGCGAATCCGAGAAACCACCGAGATGTCGACTCCGATGCAAACACATGAGGGTTTATTTACAAGCTCGAGCTTGTGTCCAAGTATACCCGACGGAGCGGAGCAGGGACTTGGACCCCGAGGTGGGTTTTAGCTTAGTTTTAAGGGCTGGTCTTGGGACCTCCAGGAGGGCTGGAGCAATTCCTCAAGTTCTGTTTACATTTTGTTATGGGGCCTTCAAGGGCATTGAGCTCTGTTCTCATTCTAATAGGGGCTTCCTGCCTTTGACCTGGACTCAGTTTTTATTCTATTGTGGGGCTTTCTAGGACATTAAGATGTGAACAGTAAAGGTTTCACAACTGGAAGGGGAACTCACACTGTCCCTATATGCTGAAGACGTGGTACTAGGAACAGGAAACCTGAGAGCCTCCACCAAAACCTGTTAGAACTAAGGAGTGAGTTCAGTAAAGTCAGGGGACACAAATTGACCCTACAGCTCTATTTGTAACTTCCTGAGGAGCCTCCACACTGTTTCCAGGGCGGCTGCACCAGCCCGCGGTCCCGCCCACAGTGGAAGAGGGTTGAGTGAGTTTTGCGGGACTTGGTAAAAGTCTGGTAGACATTTCGGTCTTGGGGTTTGTGTTTGGTTTTCAATTAGTGATAGGTCTTATTTAAGGTTTAGGTTAACATTAGGCTTAAGTTTAGGGTTAGGCTTATGTCTGTGTATGGTTAGAGTTTGGGTCTTGGCATGTGCCTGCACTGGGACTCCTAATATCTTGGGCAATTTAGTTTTATGCACTCTATTTAGGTTTTGGGTTCAAAGATAGCCTGACTCCACCAAGTCAGTGGCCTCCCCAGAGAATCAAAATCCAGGCTTTTACTTGGGTGAGAATAGGCATGGCAGTCTTCTCCTGAGCTGAGGTAAGGAGGGGTTTTGTGGCTCTAAATACTCTTTATTTGGATTTTCAGTTGACTTTCTGATTTTATCTCTAGTGTGCACATTTTTCATCAATACTACCAATTATTATTTTAAAGTTTTACTTGAATTCCTGTTTGTAAACACAATGATATAGTTTCAGGTTTACCACATAGTGATTCAACCCTTGGATACAACGCCTGGTACTGGTCAGAGGTGACTTCCACAATCCCCATCCCCTGATTCCGCTCCCCCCCCCACCTTCCACTGGTATTGATTAGTTTATTCTCTGTGGTTAAGAGTGTGTATCTTGGTTTGCTTCTCTCATCCCTCCCCTCTGCCCCTTTGCCAGTTTGGTTTCCTAAAATTCACATGTTAATGCAATTGTATGGTATGTGGTATCTGTCTTTCTCTGACTGAATGAGTTCGTTTAGCATAAGTCTTTCCAATTCTCCCACGTCATTGGAAATGGCTTCATTTCATCCATTCTGATGACCCAGTGATGTCGCAGTGTGTATATTTACCACATCGTCTCTGCCCATTCATCTGTCGATGGACATTTGGGCTGTATCCATAGATTGGCTGTTGTTGATAACGCTGCTACCAACACCAGGCTGCATGTCCCTCTTTGAATCTAATAAACTACTTTTGTATCCTCAGGTTAAATACCTAGCTGTTTAATTTTGGAATCAGAGGGTAACTCTATTTTTAACTTCTTTTTTCAAAATTTTTTATGATAGTCACAGAGAGAGGGGCAGAGACACAGGCAGAGGGAGAAGCAGGCTACATGGACTGGGAGCCCGATGTGGGATTCGATCCTGGGTCTCCAGGATCACGCCCTGGGCTAAAGGCAGGCACCTAACCGCTGCGCCACCCAGGGATCCCTTATTTTTAACTCTTCGAGGACCCTCCAGACTGTTTTCCACAGTGGCTGCACCTTTACTTAAGTATTCATGAGAGACACAGAGAGGCAGAGAGAAAATTAGGCTCTATGTGGGGAGCCTGATGTGGGACGTGATCCCCCAGGACCCCGGGATCATGACCTGAGCCAAAGCAGATGCTCAACCACTGAGGCACCCAGGTGCCTTGCTGATTCAATTCCTTTGCTATTTATGGGTCTGTTCACATTTTCTATTTCTTCCTATTTCAGTTTTGCTCATTTGCACATTTCAAAGGATTTGTCCATTTCCTCCATTTCTTCCAGTATGTTAGTGTATAAGCTTTCATAGTTTTCCCTTATAACTGACTTATTTTTCTGGTGTTGATTGTGATCTCTCTTCTCTCATTTGTGATTTTATTTATTTAGGTCTTTTCTCTTTTCTCGTTGATAAGGCTGGCTAGGGCTTGATCCATTTTATTATTATTCTGAAGAACCAGCTCTTAGTTTTGTTATTCCATTCTACTGTTTTTTTTTTTATTTCTGTATTGTTTATTTCTGCTCTCATCTTTATTTTTTCCCATCTTCTGTAGGCTTTAGGCTTTGTTTGCTATTCCTTTTCCAGCTCCTTTAGCTGTAGGGTTAGGTTGTGTATTAGAGACTTCTTGTTTCCTTTTTTAAAAAAACAATTTATTTACTTTTTATTTATTTATTATAGTCACACAGAGAGAGAGGCTGAGACATAGGCAGAGGGAGAAGCAGGCTCCATGCACCGAGAGCCCGATGTGGGATTCAATCCCGGGTCTCCAGGATCGCGCCCTGAGCCAAAGGCAGGCGCTAAACTGCTGCGTCACCCAGGGATCCCAGACTTCTTGTTTCCTGAGGTAAGCCTGTATTGCTATGTATTTCCCCCTTTGGACTGCCTTTGCTACATCCCAGAGGTTTGGAGAAACATGTTTTCATTTTCATTTGTTTTAAATTTCCTCTTTAATTTCCTGGTTGCTCCATTCATTCTCTAGTAGGATGTTCATAATCTCCACGTATTTTTGGTCTGTCCAAATTTTTTCTTACTGTCAACTTCGAGTTTCATAGCGTCGTGGTCAAAAATATACAGGGTGTGATATCAACTTCTTGTACCTGTTGTACCTGTTGAGTGCTGATTTGTGACCCATGATATGATCTGTTCTGGAGAATGTCCCATGTGCACTTGAAAGGAGTGTGTATTCTGCTTTAGGAAGAAATGTTCAGACTATATCTGTTGAGTCCCTGTGGTCCAGTGTGTCAAGGCTATTGTTCCCCTGTTGATTTTCTGCATAGACGATCGGTCCATTGCCATAAGTGGGTGGGATTTAAAATCCCCTGTCATTGTATTATTTTCAATACAGTCAGTTCCTGTACGTTTGTTGGTATTTGGTTTCCATATTTAGGTACTCCCATGTTGGCAGCATAAATATTTAGTTCTTTGATCGATATAGAGAGTCTTTTTAACTATGAAATAATGCCCTTCTTCATCACTTCTTACATTATTTGTTCTTTCTTTTTTGAGATTAAATATTTTATTTATTTATTCATGAGAGATACACAGAGAAGCAGAGGCAGAAACATAGGCAGATGGAGAGACAGGCTCCCCAAAGGACTGCTGATGTGGGACCCGATCCTAGGATCCCAGGAACACACTCTGAGCCGAAGGCAGATGCTCAAACACTGAGCCACCAGGTGTCCCCCAGGGTTTGGTTTCAAATCTAGTTTTTCTAATATAAGTATTGGTCCTCCAGCTTTCTTTTCATAACCATTAGCGTGATAGATGATTTTCCATCCCCTGACTTTCAATCTGCTGTTGTCTATAGGTCTAAGGTGAGCATCTAGTAGGCAGCATACAGATGGATCTTGTTTTTTTAATAACGATTTTATTTTTGAGAGCATGAGAGAGAGAGAGAGAGAGAGGGGGAGAGAGAGAGAGAGAGGCAGAAAATTAGGCCAAGAGTGAAGCAGGCTCCCCACCAGGAGCTCAATATGGGACTCGATCCCAGACTCTAGGATCACACCCTGAGTCAAAGACAGAGGCTCAAACCCAGAGCCACCCAGGCATCCTGGATCCTGTTTTTTAAGGCACTCTGATACCCTATATCTTTTGATTGGAGCATTTAGCATCAGCATTCAGAGTGCTTATTCAAAGATATGAACTTTGTGCCTTTGTGTTACTGGTAGAGTTGGTGTTTCTGGTGACATACTCTGGTCCTTTCTAGTCTTTGTTGCTTTTGGTCTCTTTTTTCCCCCACTAGAATAGTTCCTCTGAAAATTCCTTACTGGACTGGTTTAGTGGTCATGAACTCCTTTATACTTTGCCTGTCTGGGAAAATCTTTCTCTCTATCCTGAATGACACCCTTGCTGAAGAAAGAATTCATACAAATTGGACTCCAATAAAAAGAAATTTAAAAACTTAAATTTTTGCTATTATGATTGTGGAAAATGGCATTTAGGGGAAAAGCAGAAGCTGAAAGAGAGGAGGAAAATTTCACCATCCGTGGCCTTCACAGGGACCTGGTGTCCTTTCCTAGGAGGGCCCCCCACTCCAGAGGATGCTTCCTGCCCCTCTGCGCTCCTTTTTGGAACACAAGAGGCACATCTCCGTGCCTCCAGCACCTCTGCAGTCATGGTTTTAGCATCTTCCAGGTATCCTATTGGGGACCACAGCGTTGTGTATGTAACCATCCAGCTGCTGTTTGACAACATTGGGGGGATTCTGACTTTTGTTGGTTTTGGGGTGTTTGTGTGTCTATCACATGAAGCTATCACGTGCAGTTATCGGATCCTCTGGCTGGGTCACCCAAACGCCGAAATGGTTGGTACAACATCATTTCTGGTGCTGATGCTGGGTGGCTAGCTGGGCTCTCCTGGCCGACCCGGGGCTCACTCCTGTCATGAATTTCAGCTGGAGGGTCAGCTGAGGTGGAAGGTCTGGGTCGGCCACATTCCCATGTCCGGCAGTGGGTCTCCCCAAGCGCCGCCTGCTTCTCCTCTCCCCGATGCCTCTCCAGCAGAGAGCCGGACCTCGGGGCTGCCCTGGGGGGATCTCCAGAGGCGCCGGGTGCCCATTACAGGGAGCCTTGGGGAGCCTGTGTGTGGGAGTAGGGGTGGTGATGGGGCTGGGGTTCCTCAGTGCCCTGTGCTGCCTGGCCTTCAGGCCGAGCACCATGTTCACCCAGTCCCTACTCACTAGGGTGAGGAGGGTGCCCTCTACACACTGGTGTGAGATATCCAGCACCACAAGGTGTGCACAGTGAGTCCATTTGGTGAGGGTGGCCCAGGTGCGTGATCTGCAAGTGTGGGACCCAGGAAATTTAACAAAAATCCCCTACCCCTGGACAAGCAGAGCAGGACTGATTCCATTTTGTGCTACACCCGCCACCTCCCCTATGACCCCCACATGACCTGCTTATGTCTTAAGGCGCTGCCCCAACCCAGTCAAGCCGCTGGGCACACCCTAATCAGAAATAGGTTCATAACAAAGTAACTCTGCTTTGTGCCCGCCAAAACTGCGGGCCGATTCTGACCAAAGTAATAGGCCAGGTAAAGTGGATCCTATAGGTAAGGTGTAATTCAATCGGCCACCTGCACGTGGACCGACACAACTGTGCAACTTTCTGTGTATCCCATGGGCCACTGGCACGTATAAAGCTGCTACGCCTCTTAGTCTCAGGGTCCAAATCCCTGCTCCGCTGTGTCAGGTGCACTTGGACTCAAGCTCCAGCTTGTAAAGAAATCCTTGGAAGTTTGCATCGATGTCGGCTCATCGGTGGTTTCTCAGATTCACAATGTTGGGCACAACACAAGGGCCTACTGTCCTGACATCCCTTCCAGGGTCATGCTGATGGCCCCACAGGCCCTCTGTTCCCCAGGCACACAGGCACAGAGATGCGGGGAGAGGAGGAAGTACCCCAGAAACCAGCCAGCCCCCGCCCCCTTGACAGGGAGCACAGATATCCCAGGTCCCTTTACAGAGACCCTGGTGACCTGAGGCTCCCTGGCCATCACTCTGTCCCAGGCCCTCCTGGCCCGGGGGCACAGGCTGAGTCCCAGTATAGTTTGTGGGGTCCTGACCCTGTCATCTGGCCGCCCCTGGAAGGCACGTGGGGACGTCAGCTTGTGTGCCTTGCAGTGCCCATGCAGGGGCTGTTTGGGGACTGGGTGGTGCCCCCTCCTCCTCTCTGTGGGTCTGTCCACGCCCCGTGCACAGAGTTCTGGGAGACACAGAAACGGGCTGGCTGTGCATTTTCACACCACACTTTATTGACATTCTACAGCAAACGGGCTTAGAGTGGAGGGTGTGCGCCTTCCCCTGTGGAGGGAATGTCTGTCCTTTAGGGGAGGGCAAGAATCACATGGGTGGGGTGTGAATGCTGGAGTCCTCCACCTGGGAGCATGTGTGGACCTCGGGTGGGGGCATGTGTCCTGAGGTTTCAGTCTGAGAGACGGTTCTGAGGACAGCAGAGCTGACCTTGACCTGCAGCTCATGGGTTCCTAGCTGGGTCCCCGCAAGGCCCCTGGGGCCCCAGCACCTGGAGGAGCCTGCCTCCTGGTGTGGGTTCGGGTGGGGCCCACCGGCCCACCTCTGCTCTCTCCAACCTTGGGTGTCCCGGGATCCCCAGGGCTGCCCTAGGTCAGCGACCTGGATCTGTGGGGCACCCCCAGGGCCCAGGAGGCCACATCCAGCTGTGAGAGGGCTCGCTCAGCATGGGGCCAGAATCCAGCACTGGACAGGGCAATGGGGGGCTGGATCCCATTAGTCTTTTTGTTGGGACTGGGGCGGGGGCTCAAATCACACCCACCCTCACAGAGCCTGGGGCCAGGCCAGTCCAGATCCCCCTGGTTAGGGGCTGGTGTTCTGTGCAGTGTAAGCCGCCCTCTGGGAGGGACAGTGGGCGGAGACAGGGCACAGTGCATACTCTGCACCACTCACCTGCACACACCCTTTCAGGGGCTCCCTGTCTTCCCTCCTCCCTGCAACCCCTGGGTACTCTATGGGACACCCGGTCTTCTGATGGGAGCAGGGTATCCAGAGAACCCCGGGGAGTCTGAGTATGTCCCACAGGGGGCACCTGCACCACGTCCTTGCTGGGAGCCGTTGGTGTGGGGGTGGATGGTGTGGGGGTATAGTGTGGGTGGGGATTGTGTGGGGTTGTGTGGGTTTGAGGAGGATGGTGTAGGTGGGATGCCATGGGGAATGATGATGTAGGCAGATGGAGTGGGAGTGGGGAATGAGGGGGATGTCGTGGTGGGCCTGCGGACAGAGAGCATCCCTTTCCTCTAAGATGCACAAGGAGACGTCTACACTTAAAGGAGACTCCAGTCTGGGGTTTGCTGTGACACCTGCCCCTGGGGCGTGGTGTGGTCAGTGAAGGACCCTGGCTGGACCGGGGGCATTATCTGGGGTTCATCATACTATGTGTGTTTTCAAATTGCAAATTGTCTCAAATTAAATGCATAGAATTTAGAAACATGTAAAGCACCGAGAGTGGGTGTTACTCTGACCCGTCTGACCCTCATGGGATCGAAGTGTGTCCTGCTCCTGCTGCGGCCATTCCGCCTGGCACCCAGGTCCGGTTCCTGTCCCCCACGCCATCAACCCATCCCCTGCTTCTCAGGGGGTCGTCCCTCTCCCCTTTGGGGTTCAGCTCCCATGGCAAGCCTTGGAGACCCCATTCTAGTGGCCTCTTCATCCCTGAGGCCACGGGGGTGGGGACACAGAGGTAATCCCCAACACCCTACCATGGAGCAGTGTGTTGTTGTCTGCTGTTCTGCCCCCCCGACTCGGAAGCCCCGTTTTCCCTACCCAGAATCCCCCGGTCCTCTCCTGGGTCTTGATCCCCCCTGGCCCCTCAACCTCACCCTATCCCGTAGTAGTCCCAAAATATGATGTGACTGCTGAACGTCCTGTTGACGTCCAGGTCCACCTGCGTGATGTCCCTGGAGGAGACCAGTGCCTACTCCTTCATTTCCTGTGGGAAAACCTGGGAGGAGAAGCTGGCATCAGGGACACAGACCCCGACATGTCACCAGGTGCTGTCCTGGGCAGGGAGCCCTGGGGCCACCATGGGAGTGTGTCCTGCCGAAACCTCCTTCCTTCCCCGGGAGGCTGGGGACGGCGGGAGTGCCCACCGTGCCTGTTGAACTGTGTGAGGGCCTGTGCCCAGCTGTAGTGGGCGGGGAAGTGACTGAGGGTCAGCCTGGGTGGGAGGGGACAGGAGGCCAGTCCAGGTGGGGAGGGGTCATGGGGGTGTTGTGCCCAAGATGTCGAATCTGAGAAACCACTAAGGAGCCGACACTGATGCAAACACCCAATGGTTGTTTTACAAACTCGAGCATGTGTTCAAGTATAGGCCACACAGTGGAACAGGAATTTGGACCCCGAGGAGGGTTTTAGCTTAGTTTTAAGGGCTGGTCTCGGGGATGTCCAGAAGAGCTGGAGCAATTCTTCAAGTTCTGTTTACATTTTGATATGGGGCCTTCAAGGGCATTGAGCTCTCCTCTCATTCTAATTGGGGTGTCTAACTGTAGTTAGACATCATATATTTGTATTGATGGACTTCCTGGTTGTGAGTATTACCTCATATTATTTTATGGAGGTGAATTTCTCCATCTCATTATTTTTTCCAGAAAAGAAAGATGGAAGAAAAAGAAATACCAAGAAAAACAATAACAACTGCCCTCCCCCAAAAAAACTACCAGATTATTTTTGCCTGGTTGTTAAAAGATTCTAAATCCCAAAATAAGAAACACAATTAAAGTACCATGAAACTAAAAATGAGAAATATATAAGGTACATACATAAAAATTAAAATAAGGCAATTTATAAAATAGAATCAAAGAAAATAAATGAAAATAAAGCACAAAGTACAAAGGAAGCTAGACCCTACTTTCCAAGCAGAGCTGAAGCTCTGCAACCTCTGTGGTCCGACACCTAGGTGTCAGCGAGTGGTCTGTGCAGGGTCTGGGGATTGGCCATGGCGCTGATTGTCAGGTGCACATCTGCCTGGGAGATGCATCAGTGGGTCAGAGGCGGGGTGGGCATCAGCGCGTCTGGCCTCCAGTGGGCTGCGCTGTGCTGCTCTCTCAGACCGGGCCCAGATGGGCGGGATGCGGGTGGGGTCTCTGGGTCCTCTGGCTCTGGGGCTGAGCACACTGCCCCCCCAGTTTGCAGGGGCCTCCACAGAAGATCCCTCAAGTCCCCGGGTCTCCGCCGCTTCTCTCAGAATCCTGCGTTCACTCTACCTGCGTCCGAGCTTCTTTTGGTTTTCTTTTTTGTATCTCAGACTGTTGTGCCCAAGATTGCGAATCCGAGAAACCTCCGAGAAGCCGACAGTGATGCAAACACACGAGGTTTTATTTACCACCTAAAGCTTGTGTCCAAGTGTATCCAACAAGCGGAGCATGGACTTGGACCCTGAGGTGGGTTTTAGCTTAGTTTTAAGGGCTGGTCTCGGGGACCTCCAGAAGGGATGGAGCAATTCCTCAAGTTCTGTTTACATTTTGATATGGGGCCTTCAAGAGCATTGAGCTCTGTTCTCATTCTAATAGGGGCTTCCTGCCCTTGGCCTAGGCTCAGATTTGATTCAATTGTGGGGCTTTCTAGGACATTAAGCTGTAAACAGCAAAGGTTCCACACCTGGAAGGGGGACGTCACACTGTCCCTATATGCTGAAGATGCAGAACTAGAAACAGGCAACCCCAGAGCCTCCACCAAAACCTGTTAGAACTAAGGAGTGAGTTCAGTAAAGTCATGGACACAAACTGACCCTACAGAGCAGAGTAGCCTTGCTGTGTCCTGACAATGAGCACTCAGGAAGGAAAGGAAGGATGTGAAGGCCTTCTCAGGAGCATCAAGGAGAATAAATAATGAGACTGAACCAAAGGAGCACAAGACTTGTGCACTGAGCCATACCAGGCTCTGGGAGGCCGTCCTGGGCTCGTGGGGTGGGAGCCTCATCTTGTGAAAATGTCCGCAGTTCCTGAAGCCACCCTCAGTTTCAATGTCATTCCTATCAAAATCATGGTGGCAGACCTTAAAAATAGGAAAAAAAACCCCATAACATCCATCCTCCTCAACAAATAACCCCTGACAACAAACCAGTATTGGAGAAGCAGGACAGGGTGAGACGCAGCACTTTCCTATTTCCACTGTTATGCCCCCACCCCTCCAGCGACCCTCAGTTCGTTTCATATCATTAAGAGTCTGTATTTCCTGCATCTGTTTTGATCTTATTTGTTTCTCCTTCCCCTCACTGATGTTCATCTGCTTTGCTTCTTTAATTCTACCTATGAATGACACCACACGGTCATTCTCTTTCCCGAGTGACTTACTTCACTTAACATTTTCCCTTTAGTTCTAACCACATCATTGCAAATGGAAAGATTTCCTTCTCTTTGATAGCTGAGTACCATTCCTCTCTCTATGACCATCATCTATCTCCCATCCTCTTTATCCATCATCTGCCACAGGGCACCGAGTCTCCTCCCACAGTGTGGCTACTGTGGACCCAGCTGCAGTGGACATTGGGATGCACGTGTCCCAAGTCTCACTGCATCTGTATCTTCGGAGTGAGCTCCAGGCCGTTCACCTGCTCGTCACAGGGCGGCTCTATTTGTAACTTCCTGAGGGGCCTCCACACTGTTTCCAGGGCGGCTGCATGAACCCACGGTCCCGCCCACAGTGGAAGAGGGTTGAGTGAGTTTTGCAGGACGTGGTAAAAGTCTGGTCCTCATTTCATTTCGCAACCTGTGGGCTCCAATTCCTTGTTCTTAAGTATTTCTGGGGAAGCCGGGTGTTGGGCTCCTTTTCAGTGAGATGTTTCCGAAACTAACAGGCCTCAGCTGGACCCTGAAAGGAGGCAGGTGGGGCCCATGGAGCACCCGCTGCCTCCAGCACAGCCTCCTGCACAGCCTCCTGCAGCGCCTGGGTGTCCCACAGGGTGCGCCCAAGCCAGGCCCCTCCCATGGGGCAGGCATGTGCAGTAGGCCTCCTCTGCCTGCACTAACAGGAGCCAGCCTGTGCTGGGGAGGCCTGAGGGGGACGTGGGGACGCATCTACACTGATGAGCTGCAGCCTCCACAGGACCCGCAGGAAGGCTTCAGGGGGAAATTGGGTCACGTTCATGCTGACAGGAGCCCCAGTCTCCTCAGGACCCGCGGTGAGGCTTTAGGAAGATGTGGGCCCGCATCCACCCTGACAGGAGCCCCTGGGCTGCCTCAGCACCAGCGGGGAGTCTTCAAGAAGATGTGGGCCCACGTCCACACTGACAGGAGCCCTGAGCCACCTCAGGACCCGCGGGAAGGTTTCAGAAAATTGTGGGCCCGCATCCACACTGACAGGAGCCCCTCAGCAGCCTCAAGACCCACGGGGAGGCTTCAGGAAGATATGGGCCCGCATCTACGCTGACAGGAGCCCCTGAGCCACCTCAGGACCTGCGGGGAGGCTTCAGGAAATGTGGTGCAACATCCACTCTGGCAGGAGCTCCCAGGCCCCTCAGGACATAAGTTGAGGCTTCTGGAAGCTGGGGGCTGCATTCATGGTTACAGGAGCCCCGGCCTCCTCAGAACCCTTGGTGACACTTCAGGAAGACTTGGGGCCACATGGACACAACAGGACGCTGACTTCCTCAGGACCCCTGGTATAGACTTGGGGAAATATGGGGATGCGTCCATGGGGACAGAAGACCCCAGCCTTGTCAGGGCCTGTGGTGAGGCCTAAGAAAAATGTGGGTGCTGCATCCACACTGACAGGATTCTCCAGCCTTCTCAGAACCCACTGTGAAGGTTTGGGAAGATTATGGGCCACATCCATGCTGACAGGAGCCCCGAGCCTCCTCAGGTCTTATGGTGAGGCTTGAGGAAAATGTGGGGCCACGTCAACCCTGACAGGAACCCCGTCCTCCTCAGGACCAGCACTTTGGCTTCAGGACATATGGGGCTGCGTCTATGCTGACAGGAGCCCACAGCCCCCTCAGGACCCGTGGTGAGTTTTCTAGGGGACGCGGGGCCATGTCCATACTGACAGGAGCCCCCGGCTTCCTGAGGACCTGCTGTGAGGCTTCCAGAGGATGTGAGACATAGTCCACAATGACAGGAGACCCGGCGTCCTCAGGACCTGCTGACTATGACTCAGGAACACGTTGGGCCATGTCCACACTCACAGGAGCCCGGCTCGCTTGGACCCCCTGGAGGACTCTGGAGGAGCCATTGGGGGCCACGTCTACATCAGAAGGGACTCCTCAGAACCACAGGGTAAGTGAAAAGATAGAATGAATGGTAGGGTTAGGGGAGGGGAGGCAGTTGGTGGTTAGCCTTAGGTTATATGCTAGGTGTTAGTGATTATGCTTATGGTTACGGATTAGAGGTTAGGTGAGGCATAAGGGTAATGGTCAGTAGTTAACAGTTAGGATGGGGGTTAGGGTAAGGGACAGGATTTACTGTTAGGGTTAGGGTTTAGGCTCTAGGGTTAAGGGCAGGAGGTTAGGAGTTGGGGTTAGGGTGATGGTTAGAGTTAGGGTTGGGCTAGGTTTGCAGTTAGGGTTAGGGGTTAGAGTGTGAGTTAGGGTTAGGGTTTAGGGTGAGGGGTTAGGGTTATAGTTAGGGCTAGGTTTAGAATTAGGGCGAGGGTTAGGGTTGGGATAGGGGTTAGGACTAGGGTTAGGGTTATTGCTTGGTTAGGGTTAGGGACAGGTCCGGGTCAGGGTCAGGGTACGGTTTTGGAACAGGGTAAGAGATACGTTTTGGGAGTGGGCTAGGGGTTAGTTTTAGGGTACGGGTTAGGGTAAAGTTTGGGGTATGAGATAGGATTAGTATTAGAGGGTTAGGGTTAGGGTACAGGTTAAGGTCAGGAATAGGATTTGAGTACATTAAGTTAAGTTTAGGTTTAGAGGTTAGGGTTAGGGTTAGATTTAAGGTAGGGGTCAGGGTTAAGGGTTTAGAATAGGTTTAGGAGTTAGGTTGATGTTTGGCAGGAAGGTTCAGTGAATGTGTTTTGGTCTTGGGGTTTGTGTTTGGTTTTCGATTAGTGATGGGTCTTATTTAAGGGTTAGGTTAAGATTAGGATTAAGTGTAGGGTTAGGGTTATGTCTGTGAATGGTTAGAGTTTGGGTCTTAGCATGTGCCTGCCCTGGGACTCCTAGTATCTTGGGCAGTTTAGTTTTATGCACTCTATTTAGGTTTTGGGTTCAAAGATAGCCTAACTCCACCAAGTCACTGGCCTCCCCAGAGAATCTGTAATTCTCCTTTTTGGTGGGGTCTTTGTCTGGTTTTGGAATTAAGGTGATGCTGGCCTCATAGAACGAATTTGGAAGTACTCCATCTCTTTCTATCTTTCCAAACAGCTTGAGGAGAATAGGTATGGTTTCTTCTTTAAACATTTGATAGAATTCCCCTGGGAAGCCATCTGACCCTGGACTTTTGTGTCTTGGGAGGTTTTTGATGACTGCTTCAATTTCCTCCCTGGTTATTGGCCTGTTCAGGTTTTCTATTTCTTCCTGTTCCAGTTTTGGTAGTTTGTGGCTTTCCAGGAATGCGTCCATTTCTTCTAGATTGCCTAATTTATTGCCGTATAGCTGTTCATAATATGTTTTTAAAATCGTTTGTATTTCCTTGGTGTTGGTAGTGATCTCTCCTTTCTCATTCATGATTTTATTAATTTGAGTCTTCTCTCTCTTCTTTTTAATAAGGTTGGCTAATGGTTTATCTATCTTATTAATTCTTTCAAAGAACCAACTCCTGGTTCTGTTGATCTGTTCCACAGTTCTTCTGGTCTCGATTTCGTTGAGTTCTGCTCCAATCTTTATTAACTCCCTTCTCCTCGGTGTAGGATCTATTTGCTGTTTTTTCTCTAGCTCCTTTATGTGTAAGGTTAGCTTTTGTATTTGAGTTCTTTCCAGTTTTTGAATGGATGCTTGTATTGCGATGTATTTCCCCCTTAGGACTGCTTTTGCTGCATCCCAAACATTTTGAACGGTTGTATCTTCATTCTCATTAATTTCCATGAATCTTTTTAATTCTTCCTTAATTTCCTGAATGACCCTTTCATCTTTTACCAGGATGGTCCTTAACCTCCACGTGTTTGAGGTCCTTCCAAACTTTTTGTTCTGATTTAGTTCTAATTTCAAGGCATTATGGTCTGAGAATATGCTGGGGTGAGAATAGACATGGCATGCTTCTCCTGAGCTGAGCTAAGGAGGGGATTTGTGGCTCTAAAGACTTTATTTGGATTTTTCAGTTGCCTTTCTGATTTTATCTCTAGTGCATACATGTTTCATCAATACTACCTATTATTATTTTAGTTTTACTTGAATTCCTGTTTGTATACACAGAATGATATAGTTTCAGGTTTACCACATAGTGATTCAACCCTTGGATACAATGCCTGGTACTGGCCACAGGTGCCCTCCACATTCCCCATCCCGATTCCCCATCCCCATCACCTTCCTCTGGTATTTATTAGTTGATTCTCTGTGGTTAAGAGTGTGTTTTTTTGTTTGCTCCTCTCATCCCCCCTCTGCCCCTTTGCCAGTTTGTCTGGTTTCTTAAAATTTACATGTAAATGCAATTGTATGGTATTTGGTATCTTTCTCTGACTGACTGAGTTCATTAAGCATAAGTCCTTTCCACTTCTCCCACGTCATTGTAAATGGCTTCATTTCATCGCTTCTGATGACCCAGTGATGTCGCAATGGGTATATTTACCACATCGTCTCTGCCCATTCATCTGTCGATGGACATCTGGGCTGTATCCACAGTTTGGCTGTTGTTGATAACACTGCTACAAACACTGGGCTGCGTGTCCCACTTGGAATCTACTAAACGACTTTTGTATCCTCGGGGTAAATACGTAGCTCTGCAATTTTGGAATCGTAGTGTAGTTCTATTTTTAACTTCTTTTTAAAAATTTTTTTATGATAGTCACACAGAGAGAGGCAGAGACACAGGCAGAGGGAGAAGCAGGCTCCGTGCACTGTGAGTCCGACATGGGATTCGATCCTGGGTCTCCAGGATCGCGACATGGGCCAAAGGCAGGTGCCAAACCCCTGTACCACCCAGGGATCCCCTATTTTTAACTTCTCGAGGACCCCCCACAGTGTTTTCCACAGTGGCTGCACCTGTTCGCATGCCCACCAGGAGTGTAAGGGGGCTTCCTCTTCTCTATAGCCTCAACAACACCTGTTTCTTCTGTTGTTAATTTTAGCCATTCTGATGGCTGTCAGGTGACATCTTATTGTGGTTTTCATTTCCATTTCCCTGATGATGGGTGACGCTGAGTGTCTTTCGATGTCTGGTGGCCATCTGGATGTCTTGTCAGAGACAAAGTCCATTTCTTCTGCCCATCTGCAGTTGGATAATTTGTGTTTAGGATGCTGAGATATATATTTGCTTTACATATTTTGCATACTAACTGTTTATTGGATGTGTTGTTTACAAATATCTCCTTTCATTTTGTATGTTGCCTTTTAGCGTTGGTTGTTTCTTTCACTTTGCAGAAGCTTTTGAATTTTTTTTAAAATTTTTTATTTATTTATGATAGTCACAGAGAGAGAGAGAGGCGCAGAGACACAGGCAGAGGGAGAAGCAGGCTCCATGCACCGGGAACCCGACGTGGGACTCGATCCCGGGTCTCCAGGATCGCGCCCTGGGCCAAAGGCAGGCGCCAAACCGCTGTGCCAACCAGGGATCCCCTGACGAAGTCCCAATAGTATTTTTGCTTTTGTTTCCCTCAACTCAGAGGCATATCTAGAAAGAAGATCCAATGGCCAATGTCAAAGACGTTGTTGCCTATCTTTTCTTCTTTGTATGGTTTCAGGCCTCACATTTAGGTCTTTCATGCATCTTGAATTTATTTTTTATATATATTGTGTAAGAAAGTGGTCCAGTTTCATTCTTCTGCATGTGGCTGCCTGATTTTCCCAACACCATTTTTTCTTATCCTGGGGTCAGGGTTAGGGTTTGTTGAAGAGACTGTCTTTGTGCCTTTGGATATTCCTTCCTGCCTTGTTGTCGATTAATGGATCATAGAGTTACAGGTTTGTATCTTGTTTTGGCATTCCATTCTATTCTATTGATCTAAGCATCTCCTGTTGGGAGATTCTTGATTCCTGATTCAATTTCATTGCTGGTTATCTGTCTGTTCAAGTTTCTTATTTCTTCCTTTTTCATTTTTGCTATGTTATATATTTCCAGGAATTGATCTATTTCTTCCAGGTTCTAGGTTGCTGACATATAATATTTCATAATGTTCTCTTATAAACATTTGTATTTCTCTAGTGTTGGTTGTTATTTCTCTTATCTCATTTGTGATTTTATTTGGATCCTTTCTCATCTTTTTATCTTTTTTCTTTTTTAAAGATTTTATTTATGTATTCATGTGAGACACAGAGAGGCAGGGGTATAGGCAGGGGGAAAATGAGGCTCCATGTATGGAGCCTGATATGGGACATGATTCCCCAGGACCGCGGGATCATGACGTGAGCCAAAGCAGATGCTCAACCACTGAGGCACCCAGGTACCTTTCTGATTGAATTCCTTTGCTTGTAATGGGTCTACTCACATTTTCTATTTCTTCCTGTTTCAGTTTTGCTCGTTTGCACATTTCTAGGGATCTCTCCAATTCTTCCTGGTCTCCCAGTTTGTTTGCGTATAATCTTTCATAGTATTCCCTTATAATTGTCTTATTTTCTGGTGTTGATTGTGATCACTCTTCTCTCTTTTGTGATTTTATTTATTTAGTTCTTTTCTGTTTTCTTGTTGATAAGGCTGGCTAGGGCTTGATCCACTTTCTTAGTTATTTTGCAGAACCAGTTCTTAGTTTCATTATTCCATTCTACTGTTTTGTTGTTTCTGTATTGTTTATTTCTGCTCTCATCTTTATTTTTCCCGTCTTCTGTAGGCTTTAGGCTTTGTTTCCTATTTCTTTTCCAGCTCCTTTAGGTGTAGTGTTGGGTTGTGTATTGGAGTCTTTTTTCTTGAGGTAGGCCTGTATTGCTATGTACTTCCCTCTAAGGACTGTCTTTGCTACATCCTAGAGGTTTGAAGAAACATGTTTTCATTTTCATTTGTTTTAAATTTCCTCTTTAATTTCTGGTTGCTCCATTCCTTCTCTAGTAGGATGATCATAATCTCCATGAATTTTTGGATTGCCCAAATTTTTTCTTACTGTCGACTTCGAGTTTCATAGCCTCATGGTCCGAAAATGTACTGGTGTGATACCATCCTTCTTGTACCTGTTGTACCTGTTAAGGGCTGATTTGTGGTCCATGATATAATCTATTCTGGAGAGTTTCCCATGTGCACTTGAAAGGAATGTGTATTCTGCTTTCGGAATAAATGTTCAGACTATATCTGTTGAGTCCCTGTGGTCCAGTGTGTCAAGGCTATTATTCCCCTGTTGATTATCTGCATAGACGATCGGTCCATTGCCATAAGTGGGTGTTAAAATCCCCTGTCATTGTATTATTATCAGTGTGTTCCTGTACGTTTGTTGTTAATTGGTTTCTATATTTCGGTACTCCCATGTTGGCAGCATAAATATGTAGTTGTTTGATCTTTTTTAAAAAATAAATTTATTATTTATTTGTGTTCAATTCACCAACATACAGAATAACATGCAGTGCTCATCCTGTCAAGTGTCCCCCTCAGTGCCTGTCACCCATTCACCCCCACCCCCCTCCCTCCTCACCTTCCAGCAACCCTAGTTCTTTTCCCAGATTTAGGAGTCTTTATGATCTCTCTCCTTTTCTGATATTTCCCAAACGTTTCTTCTCCATTCCCTTATATTCCCTTTCAGTATTATTTATATTCTCCAAAGGAATGAGAACAGACACTGTTTGTCCTTCTCTGATTGACTTACTTCACTTAGCATAATACCCTCCAGTTCCATTCACGTTGAAGCAAATGTTGTGTACTTGTCGTTTCTAATGCCTCAGTAATATTCCATTGTATACATAAGTCACGTCTTCTTTATCCATTCATTTTTTGATGGACACCGAGGCTCCTGCCACAGTTGGCTATTGTGGACATTCTGCTATAAACATCGGCGTGCAGGTGTCCCGGCGTTTCCTTGCATCTGAATCTTTCGGGTGAATCCCCAACAGTGCAATTGCTGAGTCGTCAGGCAGGTCTATTTTTAACTCTTTGAGGAACCTCCACACAGTTTTCCAGAGTGACTGCACCAGTTCACATTCCCACCAGCAGTGTAAGAGTCTTCCCTTTTCTCTGCATCTTCTCCAACATTTGTGGTTTCCTGCCTTGGTAATTTTCCCCATTCTCACTGGTGTGAGGTGGTATCTCATTGTGGTTTTGATTTGTATATCCCTAAGGGCAAGTGATGCAGACCATGTTTTCATGTGCATGTTGGCCATGTCAATGTCCTCCTCTGTGAGATTTCTCTTCATGTCTTTTGCCCATTTCATGATTGGATTGTTTGTCTCTTTGGTGTTGATTTTAAGAAGTTCTTTATAGATCTTGGAAACTAGCCCTTTATCTAAAACGTCTTTTGCATATATCTTCTCCCATGCTGTAGGTTGTCTTTTAGTTTTGTTGACTGTATCCTTTGCTGTGCAAAATCTTCTTATCTTGATGTAGTCACAATAGTTCATTTTTGCTTTTGTTTCTTTTGCCTTCATGGATGTACCTTGCAAGAAGTTGCTGTGGCCAAGTTTAAAACGGGTGTTGCCTGTGTTCTCCTCTATGATTTTGATGGACTCTTGTCTCACATTTAGATCTTTCATCCATTTTGAGTTTATCTTTGTTTATGGTGAAAGAGAGTGCTCTAGTTTCATTCTTCTGCATGTGGATGTCCAATTTTCCCAGCACCATCTATTGAAGAGACTGTCTTTCTTCCAATGGATAGTCTTTCCTCCTTTATTGAATATTTCTTGACCATAAAGTTCAAGGTCCACTTCTGGGATCTCTACTCTGTTCCATTGATCTATGAGTGTTTTTGTGCCAGTACCATACTGTCTTGATGACCACAGCTTTGTAGTACAACCTGCAATCTGGCATGTGATGCCCCCAGATATGGTTTTCTTTTTAAAAATTCCCCTCGCTTGGGATCCCTGGGTGGCGCAGCAGTTTGCCGCCTGCCTTTGGCCCAGGGTGCCATCCTGGAGACTCGGGTTCGAGTCCCACATAGGGCTCCCTGTGCATGGAGCCTGCTTCTCTCTCTGCCTGTGTCTTTGCCTCTCTCTCTCTCTGTGACTATCATAAATAAATAAAAATTAAAAATAAAATAAACTTCCCCTGGCTTTTCGGGGTCTTTTCTGATTCCACACAAATCTTAAAATAATTTGTTCTAACTCTCTGAAGAAAGTCCATGGTACTTTGATAAGGATTGCATTTAACGTGTACATTGCCTGGGAAACATTGACATTTTCACAATATTAATTCTGCCAATCCATGGGCATGGAATATTTTTCCATCTCTTTGTGTCTTCCTTAATTTCTTTCAGATGTTTTCTATAGTTTTTAGGTATAGATCATTTATCTCCTTGGTTAGGTTTATTCCTAGGTATCTTATGCTTTTGGGTGCAATTGTAAATGAGATTGACTCCTTAATTTCTCTTTCTTCAGTCTCATTGTTAGTGTATAGAAATGCCATTGATTTCTGGGCATTGATTTTGTATCCTGCCACGCTACCAAATTGCTGTATGAGTTCTAGCAATCTTCACGGGGAGGGTTTTGGGTTTTCTAGGTAGAGTATCATGTCATTGGCGAAGAGGGAGAGTTTGACTTCTTCTTTGCCAATTTGAATGCCTTTAATGTATTTTTGTTGTCTGATTGCTGAGGCTAGGACTTCCAATACTACGTTGAATAGCAGTGGTGAGAGTGGATATCCCTGTCTTGTTCCTGATCTTAGGAGAAAGGCTCCCAGTGCTGCCCCATTGAGAATGATATTTGCTGTGGGCTTTTCCTAGATGGCTTTTAAGATGTCGAGGATTGTTCCCTCTATCCCTACCCTCTGAAGTGTTTTGATCAGGAATGGATGCTCTATTTTGTCAAATGCTTTCTCTGCATCTAATGAGAGGATTATATGGTTATTGTTTTTTCTCTTGCTGATATGATGAATCACATTGATTGTTTTACGAGTGTTGAACCAGCCTTGTGTCCCGGGGATAAATCCTACTTGGTCATGGTGAATAATCTTCTTAATGTATTGTTGGATCCTATTGGCTTTATCTTGTTGAGAATTTTTGCATCTATGTTCATCAGGGATATTGTTCTGTATTCTCCTTTTTGGTGGGGTCTTTGTCTGGTTTTGGAATTAAGGTGATGCTGGCCTCATAGAACGAATTTGGAAGTACTCCATCTCTTTCTATCTTTCCAAACAGCTTTAGTAGGATAGGTATGTTTTCTTCTTTAAACGTTTGATAGAATTTCCCTGGGAAGCCATCTGGCCCTGGTCTTTTGTGACTTGGGAGTTTTTTGATAACTGCTTCAATTTCCTCCCTGGGTATTGGCCTGTTTAGGTTTTCTATTTCTTCTTGTTCCAGTTTTGGTAGTTTGTGGCTTTCCAGGAATGCCTCCATTTCTTCTAGATTGCCTAACTTATTTCCATATAGCTGTTCATAATATGTTTTTAAAATCGTTTGTATTTCCTTGGTGTTGGTAATGATCTCTCCTTTCTCATTCATGATTTTATTTTTTTTTCACTCATGATTTTATTAATTTGAGTTTTCTCTCTCTTCTTTTTAATAAGACAGGCTAATGGTTTATGTATGTTATTAATTCTTCCAAAGAACCAACTCCTGGTTTTGTTTCTCTGTTCCACATTTCTTGTGGTCTCAATTTCCTTGAGGTCTGCTCAAATTTTAATTAAATCTCTTATTCTCTTGAGCGTAGGATCTAGCTGCTGTTTTTTTCTCTAGCTCCTTTATGAGTAAGGTTAGCTTTTGTATTTGAGTTCTTTCCAGTTTTTGAATGGATGCTTGTATTGTGATGTATTTCCCCCTTAGGACTGCTTTTGCTGCATGCAAAAGATTTTGAACGTTTGTATCTCATTCCAATTAGTTTCCATGAATCTTTTTAATTCTTCCTCAATTTCCTGGTTGACCCTTTCATCTTTTAGCAGGATGGTCCTTAACCTCCATGTGTTTGAAGTCCTTCCAAACTTCTTGTTGTGATTTAGTTTTACTTTCAAGGCATTATGGTCTGAGAATATGCAGGGGACGATCTGAATCTTTTGGTATCGGTTCAGACCCGATTTGTGACACAGTATGTGGTCTATTCTGGAGAAAGTTCCATGTGCACTTGAGAAGAATGTTTATTCAGTTCAGTTCAGTTTAGATATAAAGTTCTGTAGGTATCTGTGAAATCTATCTGCTCCAGTGTATCATTTAAAGCTCTCGTTTCTTTGGAGATGTTGTGCTTAGAAGACCTATCGAGGGTAGAAAGACCTAGATTGATGTCACCAGTATTTCTTCACTTTCGGTATTAATTGGTTTAAATATTTGGTAGCTCCGATATTCGGGGAGTATATATTGAGGATTGTTAAGTCCTCTTGTTGGATAGATCCTTTAAGTATGATTTAGTGTCCGTCTTCATCTCTCACTATAGTCTTCGGGGTAAATTTTAGTTTATCTGATATAAGGATGGCTACCCCTGCTTTCTTTTGAGGACCATTTGAATGGTAAATAGTTCTCCAACCCATTATTTTCAGATTGTAGGTGTCCTTCTGTCTAATATGAGTCTCTTGTAGCCAGGAAATAGTTGGGTCCTGCTTTTTTATCCAGTCTGAAACCCTGCGCCTTTGAGGGTGTTATTAAGCCCGTTCACGTTCAGAGTTACTATGGACAGATATGAGTTTAGTTTCATCATGATACCTATTCAATCCTTGTTTTAGTGGATTGTTCCACTGAACTTCTTTTTAAAGGGGAATTTTAAGAGTCCCCCTTAAAATTTCTTGCAGAGCTGGTTTGGAGTTCACAGATTCTTTCAGTTCCTGCCTGTCTTGAAAGCTCTTTATCTCTCCTTCCATTTTGAATGAGAGCCTTGCTGGATAAAGTATTCTTGGTTGCATGTTATTCTCATGGAGGACCCTGAATATATCCGGCCAGCCCTTTCTGGCCTGCCAGGTTGCTGTGGAGACGTCTGCTGTTTCCCTAATGCTCTTCCCCATAAAGGTTAGGATTTTCTTGTCTCTTGCTGCTTTAAGGATCTTCTCTTTATCTTTGGAATTTGCAAGCTTCACTATTAAATGTCGAGGTGTTGGACGGTTTTTATTGATTTTTTGGGGGGGGGAATCTATTTCCTGGATCTGAATGCCTGATTCCCTTCCCAGAGTAGGAAAGTTTTCAGCTACGATTTGTTCAAATACATATTCTGGCCCTCTATCCCTTTTGGCACCATCGGGAACCGCATTTACACATAGGTTTTTCTTCCTCAGACTGTCGTTTATTTCCTTTAATCTGTCTTCCTGGTCTTTTAATTGTCTGTCTCTTTTTTCCTCAGTTTCCTTCTTTGCCATCAACTTGTCTTCTATGTCACTCACTCGTTCTTCCACCTCGTTAACCCTCATCTTTAGGACTTCTAGTTTGGATTGCATCTCATTCAATTGACTTTTAAATTTCGGCCTGATTGGATCTAAATTCTGCAGTCATGAAGTCTCTTGAGTCCTTTATGCTTTTTTCTAGAGCCACCAGTAGCTGTATAATAGTGCTTCTGAATTTGTTTTCTGACATTGAATTGTAATCCTGATTTGTAACTCTGTTGGAGAGAGGACTGTTTCTTTCTTTTGGGGTGAGCTTTTCTTTGTAGTCATTTTGCTCAGTGCAGAGCGGCCAGAAACAAGTGTATTGGGAATAAGAGAAAAAGAGAGGATAGAAAAAAGGAAAGAGAAGAGAAAAAGAAAAAAGGAAAAAGGACTAAAAAAAAGCAAAAAAGAGAATAAAAGGAGAAAGAAAAAGAAAGAAAGGGGGAGAAAAAGGGTGGGGGAAGCAATCAGAAATAAACAAAACATGGGGGAGTATCTTCTGATTCTGTATACTTTAAGTCCCTTGACTTCCCTTGGAAGTTGTCCGTCTAGCTGGTCTTCTGGGGGAGGGGCCTGTTGTGCTGATTTTCAGGTGTTAGCCCTTGGGGGAGCTCCTCTCCCCCTGCCAGGGGAAGCGCTCAATGGGGATAGTTTACCCCATGAAGTCCAAGGAGAAACAACCCCAGTGGCAGTGGCCAGGTCTGAAAACCGGTATTCAGCCCCCACAGTAACTCCAGAACAGTCCATCTGCAGGGCCTGGAGGCTCCAGGGTGAGGCGGCTGATCTGCTGAGCTCTTGGCATGGGCGTCATTGCTGTCCTGGGCCCTCCGGGCCTCTGCCTGTCCTGGGGGAGGCCGAATCCTGGGCTGTGTCATGGCGCCCTGTGCTCCAGGGCCTGTGCTATTGGATTCTCGCTCCCAGCCGTGCAGCCACCTCTCCACAGAGCCGCCGCCCTAGCCCCTCTGAGCTGCTGTAGGAGCTGCGCAACCCCCTCCACATGGAGCCTCTTCCTCTGCCCTAGGTTCCACCACCTAGCTGCTCCCAGGGACCCGCAGCCTCCTCCACACAGCCGCCACCTGAGCCCCTCAGTGCTGCTCCTGGGTCAATGCATGTGCCCTGCAGCCCTTAGGGAGCTCGGTTCACTCTCTTGGGAGTGCTGGTGTCTGTTAGTTTCCCATGGACCCCAAGGGTATCCCCACCCTCCTGGGATCCTGCTCTGAATCCCTGCGGGTGCCATTCCACTTTGGAAGATTGGTGCAGTTCCTGCATCTCTGGGACAGAGCTCTCCTGACCGGGGGGCACTCGCCCTGGCCTTAGCCTGGCTCTTCGGGGGCCTCTCCCCCTTGGATGCCTTTTGTTTCTTTATTCCTTTTTTGGTCTTCCTACCTTGACAGAAGCGCGAACTTTTCTCTCTGTAGCATTCCAGCTGATATATGTTTAAATCTCAGGTCGAATTCCTAGATTTTCAGGATGATTTGAAGGTTATCTAGGTAATTTGGTGGGGACAGGTGACTTGGGGACCCTTCTCTTCCGCCATCTTGCCCTTCTTCCTGTATGTTGTGTTTTAGGTTTGGTTGTTTCCTTCACTTTGCAGAAGCTTTTCAATTTGATGAAGTCCCAATAGTATTTTTGCTTTTGTTTCCCTCACCTCAGAGGCATATCTAGAAAGAAGATCCAATGGCCTATGTCATAGATGTTGCTGCCTATCTTTTCTTCTTTGTACGGTTTCAGGTCTCACATTTAGGTCTTTTTTTTTTTTTAATTTTTTTAAATTTATTTATGATAGACACACAGTGAGAGAGAGAGAGAGGCAGAGACACAGGCAGAGGGTGAAGCAGGCTCCACGCACCGGGAGCCCGACGTGGGGGTTCGATCCCGGGTCTCCAGGATCGCGCCCTGGGCCAAAGGCAGGCGCCAAACCGCTGCGCCACCCAGGGATCCCCTCACATTTAGGTCTTTCATCCATTTTGAATTTATTTTTTATATATATGGTGTAAGAAAGTGGTCCAGTTTCATTCTTCTGCATGTGGCTGCCTGGTTTTCCCAACACCATTTGTTCTTATCCTGGGGTCAGGTTTAGGGTTTCTTGAAGAGACTGTCTTTGTGCCATTGGACATTCCTACCTGCCTTGTTGTCCATTAATGGATCATAGATACATGTGTGTATCTTGTTTTGGCTTTCCATTCTGTTCTATTGATCTAAGCATCTCCTGTTGGAAGATCCCTGATTGCTGATTCAATTTCTTTGCTGGTTAACGGTCTGTTCAAGTTTCTTATTTCTTCCTTTTTCATTTTTGCTATGTTATATATTTCTAGGAATTGATCTATTTCTTCCAGGTTCTAGGTTGCTGGCATATAATTTTTCATCATATTCTCTTATAATCGTTTGTATTTCTCTAGTGTTGGTTGTTATTTCTCTTTTCTCATTTGTGATTTTATTTCAGTCCTTTCTCATCTTTTTATCTTTTCTCTTTTTTAAATATTTTATTTATGTATTCATGAGAGACACAGAGAGGCAGAGGTATAGGCAGAGGGAAAATGAGGCTCCATGCGGGGAGCCTGATGTGGGACTTGATTCCCCAGGACCCCGGGATCATGACCTGTCCCAAAGCAGATGCTCAACCACTGAGGCACCCAGGTGCCTTGCTGATTCAATTCCTCTGCTAGTTATGGGTCTGTTCACATTTTCTATTTTTTCCTATTTCAGTTTTGCTCTTTTGCACATTTCTAGGGATTTGTCCATTTATTCCAGGTCTCCCAGTTTCTTAACATATATTCTGTCATTGTATTCCCTTATGATTGTCTTATTTTTCTCGTGTTGATTGTGATCACTCTTCTCTCATTTGTGATTTTATTTATTTAGGTCTTTTCTCTTTTCTCATTCGTAAGGCTGGATAAGGCTTGATTCCATTTATTAATTATTTTGAAGAACCAGCTCTTAGTTTCGTTATTCCATTCTACTGTTTTTTTTTAATTTCTGTATTGTTTATTTCTGCTCTCATCTTTATTTTTCCCTCTTCTGTAGGCTTTAGGCTTTGTTTGCTATTCCTTTTCCAGCTCCTTTAGGTGTAGGGTTAGGTTGTGTATTAGAGACTTCTTGTTTCTTGAGGTAGGCCTGTATTGTTATGTACTTCCCTCTTTGGACTGCCCTTTCTACATCCCAGTGGTTTGGAGAAACATGTTTTCATTTTCATTTGTTTTAAATTTCCTCTTTAATTTCCTGGTTGCTCCATTCATTCTCTAGTAGGATGTTCATAATCTCCACGTATTTTTGGATTGTCCAAATTTTTTCTTACTGTCGACTTCGAGTTTCATAGAGTCGTGGTCCATGCTTTTTTTTTTTAAGATTTTTAATTTTTTTTAATTCTTATTTATTTATGATAGTCACAGAGAGAGAGAGAGAGAGGCAGAGACACAGGCAGAGGGAGAAGCAGGCCCCATGCACCAGGAGCCCGACGTGGGATTCGATCCCGGGCCTCCAGGATCGCGCCCTGGGCCATAGGCAGGAGCCAAACCGCTGCGCCACCCAGGGATCCCTTAGAGTCGTGGTCCAAAAAGGTACATGGTGTGATATCAACCTTCTTGTACCGGTTGTACCTGTTGAGGGCTGATTTGTGGCCCATGATATGATCTGTTCTGGAGAATGTCCCATGTACACTTGAAAGGAATGTGTATTCAGCTTTAGGAATAAATGTTCAGACTATATCTGTTGAGTCCCTGTGGTCCAGTGTGTCAAGGCTATTTTTCCCCTGTTGATTTTCTGCATAGACAATCAGTCCATTTCCATAAGTGGGTGTTGAAATCCCCTGTCAGTGTATTATTATCAGTGTGTTCCTGTATGTTTGTTGTTAATTGGTTTCCATATTTCGGTAATGCCATGTTGGCAGCATAAATATTTAGTTGTTTGATCCCGATAGAGAGTCTTTTAAATTATGAAATAATGTCCTTCTTCATCTCTTCTTGCAGTATTTCTTCTTTCTTTTTTGAGATTTCTTTTATTTATTTATTTTTGAGAGATACAAAGAGAAGCAGAGGCAGAAACATAGGCAGAGGGAGAGACAGGCTCCCCAAAGGGATGCCGATATGGGACTCGATCCTGGGATCCCAGGATCACACCCTGAGCTGAAGGCAGATGCTCAACCACTGAGCCACAAGGTGTCCCCCAGGGTTTGGTTTCAAATCTAGTTAGTCTGATATAAGTATGGGTTCTCCAGCTTTCTTTTCATAACCATTAGCGTGATAGATGATTTTCCATCCCCTGACTTTCAATCTCCCGGTTTCTATAGGTCTAACGTGAGCATCTAGTAGGCAGCATATTGATGGATCTTGTTCTTTTAATAACGATTTTATATTTGAGAGCATGAGAGAGAGAGAGAGAGAGAGAGAGGCAGAAAATTAGGCAGAGAGAGAGAAGCATGCTCCCCACTACTAGCACACTATGGGACTCAATCCCAGACTCCAGGATCACACCTGGAGTCAAAGGCAGAGGCTCAACACCTGAGCCACCCAGGCATCCCGGATCCTGTTTTTTAAGCCACTCTGATACCCTCTATCTTTTGATTGGAGCATTTAGTCTATCAGCATTCAGAGTGATTATTGAAAGATATGAACTTACTGCCTTTGTGTTACCGGTAGAGTTGGTGTTTCCAGTGACTTTCTCTGGTCCTTTCTAGTCTTTGTTGCTTTTGGTCTCTTTTTTTCCCCCACTAGAAGAGTCCCTCTTAAAATTCCTTACTGGATTGGTTAAGTGGTCATGAACTCCTTTATATTTTGCCTCTCTGGGAAATATTTATATCTCCTTCTCTCCTGAATGACACCCTTGCTGAAGAAAGAATTTATAAAAATTAGACTCTTTTAAAAAGAAATTTAAAAACATAAAATAAATTTTTGGTGTTATGATTGAAGAAAATGGCATTTAGGAGGAAAACCAGAAGCTGAAAGGGAGGAGGACAGATTTCACCCTCCGTAGCCTTCACAGGGACCTCGTGTCCTTTCCTAGGAGGGCCCCCCTCCATAGGATGCTTCTTGCTCGTCTGCGCTCCTTGTTGGAACCCAGCAGGCACATCTCCGTACCTCTGACACCTCTGTAGTTGTGGTTTATAACATCTTCCATGTATCCTTTTGGGGACCACAGCGTCGTGTATGGAATCATCGGCTGCTGTTTGACAACATTGGGGGGATTCTGATTTGTTGGTTTTGGGGTGTGTGTGTGTCTATCACATGCAGCTATCACGTGCAGCTATCGGATCCTCTGGCTGGGTCACCCAAACGCCAAAATGGTGGGCACAACATCATTTCTGGTGCTGGAGCTGGGCGGCTACTGGGGTCTCCTGGCCGACCCTGTGCTGGCTCATGCAATGACTTTCCGCTGGAGTGTCTGCTGAGATGGAAGTTCCGGCTTGACCACATTCCTAGGTCCTGCAGTGGGTCCTGCCAAGCACCATGTGCTTCTCTTCTCCCTGATGCCTCTCCAGCAGGGAGCCAGACCTCAGGGCCGCTCTGGGGGGTGCTCCTGAGGAGGTGGGTGCACATAGAGGGGAGCCCTGGGGCTGCCTGTGTGTGGGAGTCAGGGTGGGGACGGGGATGGGGTTCCTCAGTCTCCTGTGCTGCCTGGCCTTCAGGTCGGGTCCCATGCTCACCAAGCTCCTACTCACTCGGGCAAGGAGGGTGCCCTCCACACGGTGTTGTGAGAGATCCAGCACCACAAGGTGTGCACGCTGAGTCCACCTGGTGCGGGTGGCCCAGGTGCATGAGCTGCAAGTGTGGGACCCAGGATATTTAACAAAAATCTCCTACCCCTGAGCAAGCAGAGCAGGACTGATTCCATTTTGCGCTACATCCGCCACCTCCCCTATGACCCCCTCATCACCTGATTATGGCTTAAAGCGCTGCCCCACCCTAGTCAGATTGCTGGGCACACCCTAATCAGAAATCAGCTCATAACAGTGAACCCTGCTTTGTGCCCACCAAATCTGTGTGCCGATTCTGACCAAAGTAATAGACCAGCTCAAGTGGATACTATATGGTAAGGTGCAATTCAATCGGCCACCTGCGTGTGAACTGACATGACTGTGCAAAAATCTGTATATCCCATGGTCCACTGGCCCCTATAAAGCTGCTATGACTCTTAGTCTCAGGGTCCAAGTCCCTGCTCCGCTGTGTCGGGTGCACTTGGACACAAGCTCCAGTTTATAAAGAAAGCCTTGGGAGTTTGCATCGGTGTTGGCTCCTCAGTGGTTTCTTGGTTTCACAATCTTGGGCACAACACAAGGGACTACTGTCCTGACATCCCTTCTAGGGCTATGCTGACTGCCCTGCAGGCCCTCTCTGCCCCAGGCTCATAGGCAAGGGGATGTGGGGAGGGGAGGAAGTGCCCCGTACCTGACCAGCCATGACTTCCTGGAGAGGGAGCACAGATATCCGGGTCGCTTTGCACAGACCCTGGTGACCTGAGGCTTCTTGACTGTCACTCTGTCCCAGGTCCTCCTGGCCCGTGGGGCACAGCCTGAGTCCCAGTAAAGTCTGTCAGGTCCTGAACCCGGCATCTGGCCACCTGTGGAAGGCACGTGGGGACGTCAGCTGGGTGTTCCTGGTGGCGCCCCTGCAGGAGCTGGTGGGGCCAAGGTGGTACCCCCTCCTCCTCTCTTGGTGTCTTTCCAGGCCCTGTGAACAGTGTTCTGGGAGACACAGAAATGGGCTGGCTGTGCGTTTTCGCACCACAACACTTTATTGACTTTCTACAGTAAACGGGCTCAGAGTCGAGGGTGCACGCCTTCCCCTGACGAGGGAGACCTTTCTGTCCTTTAGGGGAGGGCAAGAATGACATGTGTTGGGGGGCGGGTGCTGGAGTCCCCCACCTGGGAGCAGGTGTGGACTCTGGGTGGGGGCGTGTGTCCTGAGATTTCAGTCTGAGAGACGGTTCAGAGGACAGCAGAGCTGACCTGGACCTGCACCTCATGGACTTCTGTGCTGGGCCACGCAAGGCAGCTGGACCCCGGCCTCGGGATCCCTGGGGCCCCAGCACCTGGAGGAGCCTGCCTCCTGGTTTGGGTGCGGGTGGGGCCCACCATCCTACCCCAGGGCCCAGGAGTCAACATCCAGCTGTGAGAGGGCTCCCTCAGTCCGGGGCCAGAATCCAGGGCTCGCCAGGGCCATGTGGGCTGGATCCCATTAGTCTTTGTGTTGGGCCTGGGGTGAGGGCTCAAATCACCCCAGCCCTCACAGAGCCCAGGGTCAGGCCAGCCCAGATCCCCATGGGTTAAGGGCTGGTGTCCTGTGCAGGGTGTGCCACCCTAAATGAGGGACAGTGGGTGGAGGCAGGGCACAGTGGGTCCTATGCACCACTCACCTGCACCCACCCTGTTGGGGGCTCCCTGTCTTCCCTCCTCCCTGCAACCCATGGGTACTCTATGGGACACCCGGGCTTCTGATGGGACCAGGATATCCAGAGAACCCCAGGGAGGCTGAGCATGTCCCACAGTGGGGCACCTGTACTGGGTCCTTGCTGGGGGTCAATGGTGTGGTGGTAGATGGTGTGGGGGCAGGGGTATGATGGTGGTGGAGAGTGGGGAATGGTGTAGGGGTGATGGTGTTGGGGTATGGTGTGAGTGGGAATTGTGTGGGGCTGCGTGGTTTTGACAGGGATGGAGTCTGTGGGATGCCATTGGGGATGATGAAGTAGGGGGATGGTGTGGGAGTGGTGAATGATGGGTATGTCGTGGGGGGGCTGTGGAAAAAGGGCATCTCCTTCCTCTAAGATGCAGAAGGAGACATCTACAGTTAAAAGCGACTAGTCTGGGGTTTGCAGTGACACCTGCCTCTGGGGCACCATGTGGTCAGTGCAGGGCCCTGGCTGGACTGGGGGCATTATCTGGGGGTCATTATACTATGTATGTTTTCAAATTGCAAATTGTCTCAAATGAAATGCATAGAATTTAGAAATATATAAAGCACCGAGAGTGGGTCTCACTCTGACCCGTCCGACCCTCATGGGATCGATGTGTGTCCTGCTCCAGCCGCGGCCATGCCGCCTGGCCCCCGGGTCCGGTTCCTGCCCCCCACGTCCCCCACCCCATCTCCTGCTTCTCAGGGGGCCATCCCTCTCCCCTTTGGCGTTCAGCTCCCATGGCAACTCCTAGAGGCCCCATCCTACTGGCCTCCTCATCCCCAAGGCACCGGGAGTGTGGGCACGGGGTCATCCCCAGCATCCTACCATGGAGCAGTGTTTTGTTGGCTGCTATTGCTCCCCCCGGCCTCAGAAACCCGTTTTCCCTACCCAGAAGGTCCCAGGCCTCCCTCGGGGCCCCGAAGCCCCCTGGCCCAGCAGCCTCACCCAACCCCTAGCCATCCCAAAATACGGTGTGGCTGCCAAATGTCCTGTTGACGTCCAAGTCTACCTGGGTGATGTCCCTGGAGGAGACCAGGGCCTCTTCCTTCATTTCCTGTGGGAAAACTGGGGAGGAGGAGCAGGCGTCAGGGACACAGACCCCCACCTGTCACGAGCTGCCTTGCTGGGCAGGGAGCCCTGTGGCCACCATGGGAGTGTGTCCTGCCAAAACCCCCTTCCTTCCCCTGGGAGGCCGGGCATGGCGGGAGTGCCCACCATGCCCGTGGGACCTTTGTGAGGGCCTGTGCCCAGCTGTTGTGGGCGAGGAGGTGACTGAGGGTCAGCCTGGGTGGGAAGGGATAAGGGTTCAGCCCAGGTGGGAGGGGACATGAGGATGTTGTGCCCAAGATTGCGAATCCAAGAAACCACTATGGAGCTGACACTGATGCAAACCCACAAGGGTTGATTTCCAAACTCGAGCCTGCGTCCAAGTACACCAGACACAGTGGAGCAGGGACTTGGACCACGAGGTGGGTTTTTGCTTAGTTTTAAGGGCTTGTATCGGGAACCTCCAGAAGGGCTGGAGTAATTCCTCAAGTTCTGTTTACATTTTGATATGGGGCCTTCAAGGGCATTGACCTCTGTTCCCATTCTAATAGGCGCCTCCATCCCTTGACGTGGGCTCAGTTCTTATTCTATTGTGGGGGTTTCTAGGACATGAAGCTGTAAACTTTTGTTTTTTTCCTGTAACTGAAGTAATGCAAATTTCATCTCTTCTTCACAGGGGCCTGGGATGGCTGGACATGTTCGAACGCTGAACTGAAAGCGGAATGGCCTTCATTTTCTCAGGCTCCTTGCGTCCCATCCCATCCTATCTAGCTCCTTTCCCCTTCCCCGGACCTCCTGAGAGAACAATTGCAAATGACCTCAGCGTGGCAGCGTGTGTTGGACAGGACCAGGGATTTGGGGTCAGGAAGACCTGGGTTGCGTGCACCCCGGCTGTGCAGCGGGATTCGATGCTGCAGACTCTTATTCCCTAAGGGTATCTTGAAAACTGACTTTCACATAGAAAAGCTGTCCTTTATGTTTAAAAGATGAGGAGTGAGTCAAAGCCTTTTTTCTCTACCCATCTGATTGCTCAGATTCCAATCTGAGATGTATTTCCTGTTTATAAGGATAATTTACTATCCATAATACTATGGTTAAAATATTCTGACACAAGTAATTCAGAGGGATGAGGGTTTCTCATCTCTTTCTTCACAGCTCAGTCACTCCTCAGGAAATACATCTTTATGGATTTGGAAAGAACTGAGAGACATTATTACCAATGGTCCTATTATTATGTGAAGGATTCTTCCTTGAGAATCTTCCCCTGTTTCAACTGACACTGAAACACTTTGAACTCTTTGGAAGACAAATGTCAAGGAAATAAATGTTATGCATTGCTAATTTTAAATGCACTTGCAATATGGTGTCTATTATAATAGAAGTATTTTTATCTGATTTTTGCTATTTATTATCCGTTCCTGCTTTTCAGGTTGAGGAGGCATTATACGTTTTTTAAGTGTTTTTCTTTCCTTCTGATGTAAAATTCTTACTCTGTTTCCATCAAAGGAACTCTTTAAGAATAAGGCAACAGTTAATTAAACTATTCTTAAAATGTCATCACACTTGGAGCCTGATTCATTTAAGTCAATTTTCAAAATAAATCTTATTTATTAGGAAAAAAACAAAGATATATAGGGAAATTGAGAAGATAGTACAGAGCATTCGCATGCACTTGCACTCAATTTCTCCAATTATTGATATATTAGTACGGTACAAATGTTAGCTAATGAATCAATATTAAAATAGTCGCATTAACCAAAGACCATACTTTATTCAGATTTCCTTAGTTTTTGCTAAGTTACCATCCCTCATATCACATTCCATTTGTCCTCCTGTTTTCTTAGGCTCCTCTGGATTGTGACAGTCTTTCAGCCTTTCCTTGTTGTTGTTGCACTGGAACACTTTGAGAAGTAGAGTATTTTGTAAAATTTCCCTCAGTTCTGACATGTCTGTTGTTTATCTCATGATTGAATTGTTTTTGTGGATTTTATGCAGAGATATACTGCCATTTTTATTATATCATATAAAGGATAGATACTATCAACATTATTTATCAGACTTGGTATCGATCTGATCATCTTGCTGAGGTAGTGTTTGTCATTTTTCTCCATAGTTAAGTGATTCTTTTTATTATTATTAATTATTGTTATTATCATCATCATATTATTTTGTTTTTCATAATATATTTTGTAGAAGGAAGTTACTATGTGTATTCCACACGTAAGAGTGGGAAGCTATGCTCATCAACATGCACAAATTGTTTGAAATTCTTCTACAAGGGAGAATTCTCTTCCTTGTGGGTTTCTTTTTTTTTTGTTTCTTTTTCAAAGATGTTATTTATTAATTTGAGAGAGAGAAGAGAGAAAAAGCATGAGTGAGAGAAGCAGAGGGAGAGGGAGAAGCAGGTTCCCTGCTGAAAACAGAGTCTTCCTTGGGACCTGGATCATAATCTGACTTAAGGTAGAAGGTTAACTGACTGAGCCACCCCGGTGCCACTCTTTCTTTCTTTCTTTTTTTTCAAATAATAAATTTATTTTTTATTGGTGTTCAGTTTGCCAAATCAGAATAACACCCAGTGCTCATCCCGTCTAGTGACCCCTCAGTGCCCGTCACCCATTCACCCTCAACCCTGCCCTCCTCCCCTCAGTCACCAAGAGTTCATTTCCAAGAGTTAGGAGTCTTTATGTTCTGCCTCCCTTTCTGATATTTCCCACACATTTCTACTCCCTTCCCTTATATTCCCTTTAAGAATTACCTATATTCCCCAAATGAATGAGAACATACAATGTTTGTCCTTCTCTGATTGTCCTACTTCACTCAGCATAATACCTTCCAGTTCCATCCACCTTGAAGCAAATAGTGGGTATTTGTTGTTTCTAATGGCTGAGTAAGGCCCACCTTTTCTCTCTCTTCATCTTCTGAGTCTCCTATGATATGAATGTTATTGTTTTAATAAGTGGCTAACTTCCCTACATCTGCCTCTGTGGTCCATAACCTTTCTTGTTTTTAAGACTTCCAGTTGGGACTGCATCTCAGTTTTAGCATTTTTAACATTGGACTGACTTGATTTTAGCTCTTTTATTTCTACAGTAAGGGATTCTCTAGTTTTCTTCTGTGCTCTTTTTCCAGCCCAGTTGCTATCTTTATAATCATTGTTTTAAACTGTAGTTAGACATCATATATGTTTATTGATGAACTTCCTGGCTGTGAGTACTACCTCATGTTATTTTATGGAGGAGAATTTCTCCATCTCATTATTTTTTCCAGAAAAGAAAGAAGGAAGAAAAAGAAAAACCAAGAAAAACAATAACAACTGCCCTCCAAAAAAAAACCACCAGATTATTTTTGCCTGATTGTTAAAAGATTCTAAATCCCAAAATATGAAACACAATTAAACTACCATAAAAGTAAAAATAAGAAATATATAAGGTACATACATAAAATTAAAATAAGGCAATTAATAAAAAAGAATCAAAGAAAATAATTAAAAATAGAGCACAAAGTACAAAGGAATCTAGACCCTACTTTCCAGGCAGAGCTGAAGCTTTGCAGCCTCTGTGGTCTGGCAACTTGGGGGCAGCGAATGGTCTGTGTGGGGTCTGGGGATGGGCCTTGGCGCTGATTGTCAGGTGCACATCTGCCTGGGAGTTGCACCTGTGGGGGTCAGAGTCGGGGTGGGCGTCAGCGCCTCTGGGCTCCAGCGGGCAGCATTGTGCTGCTCCCTGATTCCTGGCCCTGATGGGCGGGATGCCGGTGGGGACGCTGGGTCCTCTGGCTCTGGGGCTGAGCATCCCGCCCCCCAGTCTGCTGGGGCCTCCACAGAAGAACCCCGAAGCCCCCGGGTCACCACGGCTTCGCTCAGAACCCTGTGTTAACTCTACCTGCGTCCGAGCTTCTTTTGGTTTTCTTTTTTTATCTCAGACTGTTGTGCCCAAGATTGTGAATCTGAGAAATCACCAAGAAGCCAACACCAATGCAAACACATGAGGGTTTATTTACAAGCTCGAGCTTGTGTCCAAGTATACCCAACACAGTGGAGCGGGGACTTGGATCCCGAGGTGGGTTTTAGCTTATTTTTAAGAGTTGGTCTCGGGGAACTCCCGAAGGGCTGGAGTAATTCCTCAAGTTCTGTTTACATTTTGATATGGGGCCTTCAAGGGCATTGAGATCTGTTCTAATAGGGGCTTCCTGCCCTTGGACTGGGCTCAGTTTTTATTCTATTGTGGGGCTTGCTGTGTCCTGACAGTGAGCATTCAGGAAGGAAATGATGGATGTGACTCCCTTCTCAGGAGCATCACAGAGAATAAATAAGGAGACTGAACAAAAAGAGCACAAGACATTGGGGGCTTCGTCCATATCAGAAGGGACTCCTCAGAGCCACAGGGTAAGTGAATGGGTAGAATGAATGGTAGGGTCAGGGGAGGTGAGGCAGTTGGTGGTTTGGCTTAGGTTAGATGTTAGGTGTTTGTGATTAACCTTATGGTTACAGATTAGAGGTTAGGGTGAGGGATAAGGGTAAGGGTCAGTGGTTAGGAGTTAGGATGGGGGTTAGGGATTAGGGAATGAGCTTAGGGTTAGTGACAGTATTTAGAGTTAGGGTTAGGGTTATGCTTTAGGGTTTAGGGCAGGAGGTTTGGAGGTGGGGTTAGGGTTATGGTTACAGTTAGGGTTGGGCTTAGGTTTGCAGTTAGGGTGAGGTGTTAGGGTGTGAGTTAGGGTTAGGGGTAAGGGTTAGGGGTTAGGGTAAAATTTAGGGCTAGGTTTAGGGTTAGGGCGAGGGTTAGGTTTAGGATAGGGGTTAGGGCAAGGGATAGGATTAGTATTTAGTTAGGGTTTAGGGTCAGGTCAGTGTCAGGGTCAGGGTACGGTTTTGGAAAAGGGTAATAGATAGGTATAGGGAGTGGTTTACGAGTTAGTTTTAGGGTACAGGTTAGAGTACAGTTAGGGGTATGAGATAGGATTAGTATTAGAGGGTTAGGGTTAGGGTACACGTTAAGGTTAGGAATACGATTTGAGTACATTAAGTTAAGGTTAGGGTTAGAGGTTAGGGTTAGATTTAAGGTAGGGGTCAGGGTTAAGGGTTTAGAATAGGTTTAGGATATAGGGTGAGGGTTGGCATGAAGGTTCCATGAATGTGTTTTGGTCTTGGGGTTTGTGTTTGGTTTTCGATTAGTGATGGGTCTTGTTTAAGGGTTAGGTTAACATTAAGATTAAGTGTAGGGTTAGGCTTATGTCTGTGTATGGTTAGAGTTTGGGTCTTGGCATGTGCCTGCACTGGGACTCCTAGCATCTTGGGCAGTTTAGTTTTATGCACTCTATTTAGGTTTTGGGTTCAAAGATAGCCTGACTCCACCAAGTCAGTGACCTCCCCAGAGAATCAAAATCCTGGCTTCTGCTGGGGTGAGAATAGACATGGCAGGTTTCTCCTGAGCTGAGCTAAGGAGGGGATTTGTGGCTCTAAAGACTCTTTATTTGGATTTTCAGTTGCCTTTCTGATTGTATCTCTTGTGTGCACATGTTTTCTCTATACTACCAATTATTATTTTAAAGTTTTACTTGAATTCCTGTTTGTAAACACAGTATGATATACTTTCAGGTTTACCACATAGTGGTTAGACCCTTGGATACAACGCCTGGTACTGGTCACAGGTGCCCTCCACTATCCCCATCCCCTGATTCATCATCCTCCCCACCTTCCCCTGGTATTTATTAGTTTATTCTCTGTGGTTAAGAGTTTGTATCTTGGTTTGCTTCTCTCATGCCTCCTCCGCCCCTTTGCCAGTTTGTTTGGTTTCTCAAAATTCACATGTGAATGCAATTGTATGGTATTTGGTATCTGTCTTTCTCTGACTGAGTTCATTTAGCATAAATCCTTTCCACTCCTTCCACGTCACCGTAAATGGAGTCATTTCATCCCTTCTGATGACCGAGTGATGTCACAGTGTGTATATTTACCACATCTTTCTGCCCATTCATCAGTTGATGAAAACCTGGGCTGTATCCACAGTCTGGCTGTTGTTGATAACGCTGCTACAAACATTGGGCTGTGTGTCCTTCCTCAAATCTACTAAAGTACTTCTCTATCCTCGGGGTAAATACCTAGCTGTGAAATTTTGGAATCGTAGGGTAGCTCTATTTTTAACTTCTTTTTTTTAATTTTTTTTATGATAGTCACAGAGAGAGAGGCAGAGACACAGGCAGAGGGAGAAGCAGGCTCCATGCCCTGGAGCCCAAAGTGGGATTCGATCTCGGGTCTCCAGGATCGCACCCTGGGCCAAAGACAGGTACCAAACCACTGCACCACCCAGGGATCCAATTTTTTTAACTTCTCAAGGACCCTCCACACTGTTTTCCACAGTGGCTAAATCTGTTCGCATGCCCACCAGGAATGTAAGGAGGCTACCCTTTCTCCAAAGCCTCACCAACACCTGTTGTTTCTTGTGTTGTTAATTTTAGCCATTATGACGGCTCTCAGGTGACATATCATTGTGGTTTTGGTTTGCATTTCCCTGATGATGAGTGACGCTTTGTGTCTTTCCGTGAGTCTGGTGGCCATCTGGCTGTCTTGTCAGAGACAAAGTCCATTCATTTTTCTGCCCATCTCTAGTTGCATAATTTGTTTTTAGGATCTTGAGATTTATATTTCCTTTATGTGTTTTGCATACTAACTCTTTATTGGATGTGTTGTTTACCAATATCTCCTTTCATTTTGTATGTTGCCTTTTAGCTTTGGTTGTTTCCTTCACTTTGCGGAAGCTTTTCATTTTGATGAAGTCCCAATAGCATTTTTGCTTTTGTTCCCTCACCTCAGTGGCATATCTAGAAAGAAAAATCAGTGGCCAATGTCAAAGACGTTGCTGCCTATCTTTTCTTCTTTGATTGGTTTCAGGTCTCACATTTAGGTCTTTCATCCATTTTGAATTTATTTTTTATATATGGTGTAAGAATGTGGTCCAGTTTCATTCTTCTGCATGTGGCTGCCTGGTTTTCCCAACACCATTTATTCTTATCCTGGGGTCAGGATTAGGGTTTATTGAAGAGTCTGTCTTTCTGCCATTGGATATTCCTTCCTGCCTTGTTATCCTTTATGGGTCATAGATACATGTGTGTATCTTGTTTTGGCCTTCCATTCTGTTCTATTGATCTAAGCGTCTCCTGTTGGGAGAACCCTGATTGCTGATTCAATTTCTTTGCTGGTTATCTGTCTGTTCAAATTTCTTATTTCTTCATTTTTAATTTTTGCTATGTTATATATTTCTAGGAATTGATCTATTTCTTTCAGGTTCTAGGTTGCTGGCATATAGTTTTTCATCATATTCTCTTATAATCGTTTGTATTTCTCTAGTGTTGGTTTTTATTTCTCTTTTCTCATCTGATTTTATTTGGGTCCTTTCTCAACTTTTTATCTTTTTTTCTTTTTTAAATATTTTATTTATGTATTCATGAGAGACACAAAGATGCAGAGGTATAGGCAGAGGGAAAATGAGGCTCCATGCGGGGAGCCTGGTGTGGGACTTGAACCCCTAGAACCCCGGGATCATGACGTGAGCCAAACACATGCTCAACCACTGAGGCACCCAGGTGCCTTGCTGATTCAATTCCTTTGCTAGTTATGGGTCTGTTCACATTTTCTATTTCTTCCTATTTCAGTTTTGCTCATTTGCACATTTCTAGGGATTTGTTCATTTCTTCCAGGTCTCCCAGTTTGTTAGCGTATAATCTTTCATGGTATTCCCTTATAATTGTCTTATTTTTCTGGTGTTGATTGTGATCTCTCTTCTCTCATTTGTGATTTTATTTATTTAGGTCTTTTCTCTTTTCTCGTTGATAAGGCTGGCTAGGGCTTGATCCATTTTATTACTTATTTTGAAGAACCAGCTCTTAGTTCTGTTATTCCATTCTACTGTTTTTTGTTTCTGTATTGTTTATTTCTGCTCTGATCTTAATTTATTCCCTTCTTTTGTAGGCTTTAGTCTTTGTTTGCTATTCCTTTTTCAGCTCCTTCAGGTGTAGGGTTACGATGTGTATTGGAGACTTCTTGTTTCTTGAGGTAGGCCTGTATTGCTATGTACTTCCCTCTTAGGACTGCCTTTGCTACATCCCAGAGGTTTGGAGAAACATGTTTTCATTTTCATTTGTTTTAAATTACCTCTTTAATTTTCTGGTTGCTCCATTCATTCTCTAGTAGGATGATCATAAACTCCAAGTTCTTTTGCTCTGTCCAATTTTTTTCTTACTGTCGACTTCCAGTTTCATAGCGCCTTGGTCTGAAAATGTACAGGCGGTGAAATCAACATTCTTGTACCTGTTGTACCTGTTGAGGGCTGATTTGTGGGCCCTGATATGATCTGTTCTGGAGAATGTCCCATATGCAATTGAACAGAATGTTTATTCTCCTTTTGGATCTAATATTCTAACTATATCTGTTGAGTCCCTGTGGTCTAGTGTGTCAAGGCTATTGTTCCCTTGTTGATTGTCTGCATAGACGATCTGTCCGTTGCCATAAGTGGGTGTTGGAATCCTCTGTCAGTGTATTATTATCAGTGATTTCCTATACGTTTGTTGTTAATCGGTTTCTATATTTAGGTACTCATGTTGGCAGCATAAATAGTTGTTTGATCTTGATAGTCTTTTTAATTATGAAATAATGTTCTTCTTCATCTCTTCTTACAATATTTGTTGTTTCTTTTTGAGATTTAAATATATTATTTATTTATTTTTGAGAGATACACAGAGAAGCAGAGGCAGAAACATAGGCAGAGGGAGAGGCAGGCTCCCCAAAGGGAGGGTGATGTGGGACTCGATCCTGGGATCCCAGGATCACACGCTGAGCCGACGGCAGATGCTCAACCACTGAGCCACCAGGTGTCCCCCACGGTTTCATTTCAAATCTCGTTTGTCTGATATAAGTATGTGTCCTCCAGCTTTCTTTTGATATCCATTAGCGTGGTAGATGATTTTCCCTCCCCTGACTATCAATCTGCTGGTGTCTATAGGTCTAAGGTGAGCATCTTGTAGGCAGCATACAATACATACAGCATACAGATGGATCTTGTTTTTTTAATAACGATTTTATTTATCAGAGAGAGAGAGAGAGAGGCCGAAAATTAGGGAGAGAGAGAAGAAGACTCCCCACCAGGAGCCCAATATGGGACACAATCCCAGACTCCAGGATCACAGCCTGAGTCAAAGGCAGATGCTCAACCCCTGAACCACCCAGGTATCCCGGATCCTGTGTTTTAAGCCACTCTGATACCCTATATCTTTTGATTGGAACATTTAGTCTATCAGCATTCAGAGTGATTATTCACAGATATGAACTTTGTTCCTTTGTGTTACCAGAAGAGTTGGTGTTTCTGGTGACGTTCCCTGGTCCTTTCTAGTCTTTATTGCTTTTGGTCTCTTTTTGTCCCCCACTAGAAGAGTCCCTCTTAATCCCTTACTGGACTGGGTAAGTGGACATGAAATCCTTGATATGTTGACTGTCCAGAAAATCTTTCTCTCTCCTTCTCTCCTGAATGACACCCTTGCTGAAGCAAGAATTCATACAAATTGGACTCCAATAAAAAGGAATTTAAAAACATAAAATAAATTTTTGGTCTTATGATTGAAGAAAATGGCATTTAGGAGGAAAACCAGAAGCTAAGAGAGAGGAGGACAGATTTCACCATCCGTAGCCATCACAGGGACATGGTGTCCTTTCCATGAAGGGGCCTCCCTTCCGTAGGATTCTTCCTGCACCTCTGTGCTCCTTGTTGGAAACTAGCAAGCACATCTCTGTATCTCTAGCACCTCTGCAGTCATGGTTTATTGCATCTTCCATGTATCCTACTGGGGACAACAGCGTCGTGTATGTAACCATCTGGCTCCTGTTAGACAACATTGGGGGGGATTCCGACTTTTGTTGGTTTTGGGGTGTGTGTGTGTGTGTCTATCTAATGTAGCTATCACGTGCAGCTATCTGATCCTCTGGGTGGGTCACCCAAATGCTGAAATGGTTGGCACAACATCATTTCTGGTGGTGGTGCTAGGCGGGTAGCTAGGCTCTCCTGGCAGACCCAGGGCTCCCTCGTGCAGTGACTTTCCGCTGGAGGGTCAGCTGAGTTGGAAGGTCTGGCTTGGCCATATTCCCATGTGCGGCAGTGGGTCCTCCCATGCGCTGGCTGCTTATCTTCTCCCTGATGCCTCTCCATCAGGGAGCCAGACCTTGGGGCCGCCCTGCCCATGGAGGGGAGCCCTGGGGCTGCCTGTGTTTGGGAGTCTGGGTGGGGACTGGGCTGGGGTTCCTCGGTCCCCTGTGCTGCTTGGCCTTCAGGATGAGCCCCATACTCACCCAGCCACTACTCACTAGGGCGAGGAGGGTTCCCTCCACACCCTGGTGTGAGAGATCTAGCACCACAAGGTGTGCACGCCGAGTACACCTTGTGAGGGTGGCCCACGTGCATGAGCTGCAGTGTGGGACCCAGGATATTTAACAAAAATCCCTTACCCCTGGACAAGCAGAGCAGGACTGATTCCATTTTGTGCTCCACCTGTCATCTCCCTTATGACCCCACATGACTTGCTTATAGCTTAAGGTGCTGCCCCACCCGACTCAAGCCGCTGGGCACACCCTAATTCGAAAATGGCTCATAACAATGTAACCCTGTTTTGTGCCCCATAAAACTGCGTGCCAATTCTGACTAGAGTAATAGGCCAGTTCAAGTCGATACTATAGGGTAAAGTGTAATTCAATCGGCCACCTGCGTGAGGACCAACATGACTACGCATCTTTCAGCATTCCCATGGGCCACTGGCTCCTATAAAGCTGCTAAGCCTCTTAGTCTCGGTGTCCAAGTCCCTACTCCTCTGTGTCGGGTGCACTTGGACCCAAGCTCCAGCTTGTAAAGAAAACCTCGGGAGTTTGCATCGGTGTGGGCTCCTTGGTGGTTTCTCGGATTCGCCATCTTGGGCACAACACAAGGCCCTGTTGTCCTGACATCCCTTCCAGGGCCACGCTACCGCCCCGCAGGCCCTCTGTGCCCCAGGCACACAGGCACAGGGGTTCGGGGAGGGAGGAAGTGCCCTGGAACCCGGCCAGCCCCGGCCCCCTGGACAGAGGGAGCACAGACCTCCCAGGTCACTTTCCACAGACCCTGGTGACCTGAGGCTCCCTGGCTGTCACTCTGTCCCAGCCCCTCCTGGCCTGCGGGGCACAGGCTGAGTCCCAGTAAAGTCTGTAGGGCCTGACTCTGGCATCTGGCTGCCCCTGGAATGCACGTGGGGATGTCAGCTGGGTGTGCCTGGCAGCGCCACTGCAGGGGCTGTTTGGGGCGTGGATGTACCCCCTCCTCCTCTCTCGGGGTCTCTCCTCACCCTCTGCACAGAGTTCTGGGAGACACAGAAAGGGGCTGGTTGTGCATTTTCGCACCACAACACTCTGTTGACTTTCTACACCAAATGGGCTCAGAGCCAAGGGTGCGCGCCTTTCTCTGGGGAGGGAGACCATTCTGTCCTTTAGGGGAGGGCAAGAATCACATGTGGGGTGGGGTCTGGTGCTGGAGTCCCCCACCTCGGAACATGTTTTGTCTCCGGGTGGGGACGTGTCCTGAGGTTTCAGCCTGAGAGACGGTTCTTAGGACAGCAGAGCTGACCTGGACTTGCAGGTCATGGGCTCCTGTGCTGGGTCCCCACAGGGCAGCTGGACCCCGGACTTGTGCCCCCTGGGGCCCCAGAACCTGGTGCAGCCTGTCTCCTGGTGTTAGTGTGGGTTGGGCCCACCGCCTACCCCTCCTCTCCCCAACCTGGGGTGTCCCCGAATCCCCAGGCCTGCCCTAGTTCAGCGACCTAGGCACGTGTTGGGCACGCCCAGGGCCCAATAGGCCACATCCAGCTGTGGGAGGACTCTCTCAGCCTGGGGCCAGAATCCAGGGCTGGCTAGGGCCATTAGGGGGCTGGATCCCGTTAGTCTTTGTGTTGGGCCTGGGGGGGCTCAAATCCCCGCAGCCCCCACAGAGTCCGGGGCCAGGCCAGCCCATGTCCCTCTGGGTTAGGGGCTGGTGTCCGATGCGGGGTGTGCCGCCCTCCAGGAGCGACAGTGGGTGGAGGCAGGGCACAGTGGGTCCTCTGCACCACTCACCTGCACCCACCCTGTCAGGGCTCCCTGCCTTCCCTCCTTCATGCCACCCCTGGGTACTCTATGGGAAACCCGGTCTTCTGATGGGAGCAGGGTGTCCAGAGATCCCTGGTGAGGCTGAGTATGTCCCACAAGGGGCAGCTGTACTGGGTCCTTGCTGGGGGCAGATGGTGTGGGGGTGGATGTTGTGGGGGCAGGGGCATGATGGTGGTGGATGTGGGGTAAAGTGTAGGGAGGATGGTGGGGGTGTGGTGTGGGTGGGGATTGTGTGGGGCTGTGTGGTTGTGAGGGGGATGGTATAGGTGAGATGCCATTGGGGATGATGATGAAGGGGGATGGTGTGGGGGTGGGGAATGAGGGGGGATGGCGTGGGGGGCCTGCCGACACAGGGCATCCACATTCTCTCAGATGCACACGGATATGTCTACAGATAAAGGCGACCTCAGTCTGGGGTTTGCTGTGACACCTGCCCCTGGGGCCCTGTGTGGTCAGTGAAGGGCGCTGGCTGGACCGGGGGCATTATCTGGGGTTCATCATACTATGTATTTTACCAATTGCAAATTGTCTCAAATTAAATGCATAGAATTTAGATATATATAAAACACCAAGTGTGGGTGTCTCCCTGACCGTTCCGACCCTCATCGAATGGATGTGTGTCCTGCTCCAGCCACTGCCATGCCGCCTGGCCCCCAGGTACGGTTACTGCCCTCCACGGGCCCCACTGCAACCCCCTGCTTTTCAAGGGGCTGTCCCTCACCCCCTTGGGGTTCAGCTCTCATGGAAACCCCTAGAGGCGCCAACGTAGTGACCTCCTCATCCCCAAGCCCCGGGTTTTGGGGCACGGTGGTCATCCCCAGCACCCTACCATACAGTGGTGTGTTGCTGGCTGCTGTTGCTTCCCCCGGCCTCTTAAGCCCTGTGTTCCCTACCCAGAAGCCTCTGGGACTCCCCTGGGGCCCTGAAGTGTCGTGACTCAGCAGCCACACCCCACCCCCTAGCAATCCCAAAACATGATTTGGCTGCCGAACGTCCTGTTGATGTCCAGGTCTATCTGCATGATGTCCCTGGAGGAGACGAGGCCTCCTCCTTCATTTCCTGCAGGAAAACCGGGGAGGAGGAGCTGGCATCAGGGACACAGACCACGGCCTGTCCCTGTCTGCCATCCTGGGCAGGGAGCCCTGGGACCACCATAGGAATGTGTCCTACCGAAAACTCCTTTCTTCTCCTGGGAGGCCGGGGACAGCCAGGGTGCCGACCGTGGCCGTGGGACCTCTGTGAGGGCTTGTGCAAAGCTGCTGTCGGCGGGAGGTGACTGAGGGTCAGCCTGGGTTGGAGGGGACAGGGGATCAGCCCAGGTGGGGAGGGGACATGGGGATCTTGTGCCCAAGATTCTGAATTGGAGAAACAACTAAGGAGCCGACACCAATGCAAACACAGGAGAGTTGATTTACAAACTGGAGCTTGGGTCCAAGTATACCCCACATAGTGGAGCAAGGACTTGGACCCCGAGGTGGGTTTTAGCTTAGTTTTAAGGGCTGGTGTCAGGGACCTCCAGAAGGACTGGAGCAATTCCTAAAGTTCTGTTTACATTTTAATATGAGGCTTTCAAGGGTATTGAGCTTTGTTCTCATTCTAATATGGGGCTTTCTGGGACCTTAGGGTGTAACGTGTTTTTTTCTTTTTTTCCTGTAACTGAAGAAATGTAAATTTTAGCTCTTATTCACAGGGTCCTTGGATGGCAGTACTTGTGCTAACAGTGAACTTAAAGTGGAACGGCCTCAATTTTCTCAGCCTCCCCACAGACAAGTGACTGAATTTTAAAACTCCAAATTTTAGGGGCTGCCCTGGTGGAGCCCTGTGCTCTTCCTGCCTGGGAGGGTGTCCTCGCACTCCTGGCCTTTGCTGGTCTGTCCCAGGAACGGGGCCCTGTGACTGCATAGGGGTTTGCAGCTTATGGCCACACAGGGCAGACAGCTGGCCCGAGTCCTGCTGCTCTCAGCCGGGTTCCTGCTCCTGTGCCTGGGAACAGTTGGCGCCACTGTCCTTGGGACCCTTGGGATCCTGAGCCCGCCCTGTTTCTCCAGGGATTGCCCCCTACTTCTGCACCTGAACACCCTAAGGCTGGTGTGTCCCCCACTCTAGGAGACTTCTGAAAGTTCAGATTTTGTGCACTGCTGCTTATAATATTGTGCGTAGACCCTTCAGTTGGCTCTCTGCCCTTGTGGGATCCGGGGCTGTGTCTCCCCAAGATCAACTGATTGATTGTTTTTAAGATTTTATTTTTCTGTAATCTCTACAGCAAACATGGGGCTAGAACTTGATACCCCAAGAACAAGAGTCCCATGTTCTTACGAACAACACCAAGCCAGTTAGGCTCTCTTTGATTGATTGATACATGTTAATTGATGCAGGGGTCTTGCATGTGTCAGGGCAGAAACTGAGCCCACGCTTTGTGGTGTGGTGGAGTCATTTGGACCTGGTCAATGTGAAAGAAACCATAGCTTCCCTGGGAGCCCAGGGAGCAGGGCCCACACACATGAAAAGTTGATAATTTCCTTTACTGTAGTAGTTATTTTACTGACTATTTATTTAAAGTGCTATTCAATGGTAAATGTCAATCTAGGATTGAGATACAGTGAGAACGTTCTAGGATTCGGAGGTAACTAAAGCTTCCCGTCCAGGACTTAATGTTCCAGTTGGATGCAGAGATAGGCAAGGAAGCAAAGAGTTATGAAACATGGCAGTGGGGTGCCTGGCTGGCCTGGTTGGGGGATCTTGATCTCAGGGTTGTGAGTTTGAACTCCATGTTGGGTATAGAGAGGACATGAAACGAAAATATTTAACAAATAATAAATGGATGAACAAATAAAGCATGACATCAAAGGTAAGTGTTTGCTTATGTCTCACCTGCGAACAATTCTTGATCGCCCCTCTTGTCCTACTTGGCCCAGATGACATCCTCCACAAGGGATAGTACTGCCCCAGTGAAAGTGGGTGTCTTTCATTGTAACACCTGTGGTTCCCCTCGTTCTGCAGGGAGAGAAGAGCCGTGAAGCCACAAGTTCGGGGGATCAGCATACACCTAGGCAATGACCATTTCTGAACCCGGTAGCCAGAGCTCGGCCTCCTTTTAGGATGCGATGTCATAACGAAGCCTCTTTGGTCATTGTCTTGGATACAGGGTGGAGGCTAAACTAGAATTAGGAAGAACAAAAGAGGAGGAAAACCTGAAGCTGAAAGAGAGGAGGACAGATTTCACCATCTGTAGCCTACACAGGGACCTGGTGTCCTTTCCTAGAAGGGACACCCCCTCCGTAGGATGCTTCCTGCCTCTCTGTGCTCCTTTTTGAAACCCAGCAGGCACATCTCCATGCATCCAGTACCTCTGTAGTCATGGTTTATAGCGTCTACCATGTATCCTATTGGGGACCACAGCATCGTGTATGTAACTATCCGGCTGCTGTTTGACAACATTGGGGGATTCCGACTTTATGGTTTTGGGTTGTGTGTGTGTCTATCACATTCAGATATCACATGCAGCTATGATCCTCTGGCTGGGTCACCCAAATACCGAAATGGTTGGCACAACATCATTTCTGGTGCTGGCGCTGGGCAGATAGCTGGGCTCTCCTTGCCGACTCGGGGCTCGCTCCTGCAGTGACTTTCCACTGGAGGGTCAGCTGAGCTGGAAGGTCCAACTCAGCCAAATTCCCATGTCCTCTGGGGGTCCCGCTGAGCGCCTGCTGTTTCTCTTCTCCCAGATGCCTCTCCAGCAGGGAGCCAGACCTCAGCGCCGCCCTGTGGGGGGATCCTGAGGAGCTGGCTGACCATGGCGGGGAGCCCTGTTGCTGCCTGTGTGTGGGAGTCGAGTTGGGGTCTGGACTGGGGTTCTCGGTCCCCTGTGCTGCCTGGGCTTCTGGCGAGCCCCATGCTCACCCAGCCCCTACTCACTAGGGCGAGGAGGGTGCCCTCCACACGCTGGTGTGAGAGATCCAGCACCACAAGGTGTGCAGGCTGAGTCCACCTGGTGAGGGTGGCCCAGGTTCGTGAGCTGCAAGTGTGGGACCCAGGAAAGTTAACAAAAATCCCCTACCCCTGGACAAGCAGAGCAGGACTGATTCCATTTTGTGCTACACCCACCTCCTCCCCTATGACCCCCACATGAGCTGCTTATTGCTTAAGGCGCTGCCCCACCCTAGTCAGGCCGCTAGGCACACCCTAATCAGAAATTGGCTCATAACAATGTAACCCTGCTTTGTGCCCCCCAAAACTGTGCGACGATTCTGACCAAAGTAATAGGCCAGCTCAAGTGGATACTATTTGGTAAGGTCTAATTCAATTGGCCACCTGCGTGTGGACCATCATGACTGTGCAACTTTCTGCATATCCCATGGGCCACTGGCCCCTGTAAAGCTGCTATGCCTCTTAGTCTCAGGATCCACGTCCCTGCTCCGCTGTGTTGGTGAAATTACACCGAAGCTCCAGCTTGTAAAGAAACCCTCGGGAGTTTCCATCGGTGTGGGCTTCTTGGTGGTTTCCCTGATATACAATCTTGGGCACAACACCAGGGCCTGGTGTCCTGACATCCCTTCCAGGGCCACGCTGACCGCCCCACAGACCCTTTGTGCCCCAGGCACACAGGCACGGGGATGCGGGGATGGGAGGAAGTGCCCCGGAACTCGGCCATCCTTGGCCCTCAGGACAGAGGGAGCACAGACCTCCCAGGTCGCTGTGCACAGACCCTGGTGACCTGAAGCTCCCTGGCTTTCTCTCTGTCCCAGCCCCACCTGGCCCGGGGGACACAGCCTGAGTCCAAGTAAAGTCTGTGGGGTCCTGACCCTGGCGTCTGGCTGCCCCTGGAAGGCACGTGGGGACGTCAGCTCTGTGTACCTGGTGGCGACCCTGCAGGGGCTGTTTGGGGCCTGGATGGTGCCCCCTCCTCCTCTCTGGGTGTCTCTTCACGCCCCATGCACAGAGTTCTGGGAGACACAGAAACGGGCTGGCTGTGCATTTTTGCACAACACTTTATTGACTTTTTACAGCAAAGGGGCTCAGAGCCTAATGCGTACCTTCCCCTGGGGAGGGAGACCTTTCTGTCCTTTAGGGGAGGGCAATAATCACACGGTGTGGAGAGGCGGGTGCTAGAGTCCACATTGTGGGAACATGTGTGGACTCCGGGTGGGGGCGTGTGTCCTGAGATTTCAGCCTGAGTGACTGTTCTGAGGACAGCAGAGATGACCTGGACCTGCAGCTCATGGGCTCCTGTACTGGGGCCCCGCAGGGCAGCTGGACCCCTGCCTTGGACCCTCTGGGGCCCCAATACCTGGAAGAGCCTGCCTCCTGGTGTGGGGTTGGGTGGGGCCAAGCGGCCTATCCATCCTCTCCCTACCCTGGGGTGTCCCGGGATCCCCCAGTCTACCCTAGGTTAGCGACCTGGATCTGTGGGGCACGCCCAGGGCCCAGGAGGCCACATCCACCTGTGAGAGGGCTCGCTCAGCCTGGGGCCAGAATCCAGGGCTGGCCAGGACCATGGGGGCCTGGATCCCATTAGTCTTTGTGTTGGGCCTGGGAGGGGCTCAATTCAAACTAGTCCCCACAGAGCACAGAGCCAGGTCAGCCCAGGTCCCTCTGGGTTAAGGGCTGGTGTCCTGTGTCCTGTGCAGGGTGTGCCGCCCTCCAGGACAGACAGTGGGCGGAGGCAGGGCCCAATGTATCCTCTGCACCACTCACCTACACCCAGCCTTTCGGGGATCTCTGCCTTCCCTCCTCCCTGCAACCTCTGGGTTCTCTATGGGACAATAGGGCTTCTGATGGGAGGAGGGTATCCAGAGAACCCCGGGGAGGTTGAGCATGTCCCACAGGGGGCAGCTGCACTGGGTCCTTGCTGGGGACCGATGGTGTGGGGGTGGATGGTGTGGGGTAGGGATATGATGTTGGTGGAATATTAGGAAGGTACAAATATTAGCCTTTAGTCAATATTAAAATATTCTCATTAATCAAAGACCATACTTTATTCAGATTTCCTTAGTTTTTGCTAAGTTACCATCCCTCATATCACATTCCGTTTGTACTCAAGTTTTCTTAGGCTCCTCTAGATTGTGACAGTCTTTCTGCCTTTCCTTGTTGTCGTTGAAATGGAACACTTTGAGAAGTAGAGTATTTTGTAAAATTTACCTCAGTTGGGAAATGTCTGTTATCTCATGATTAAACTCTTTTTGTGGATTATATAAAGAGATATACTGCCATTTTCATTATATCATATAAAGGATAGATATTATCAACATAATTTATCAGTCTTGGTATCAGTCTGATCATCTTGCTGAGGTAGTGTTTGTCAGCTTTCTCCGTTGTAAAGTGATTATTATGATTATGATTATTATTATATTATCATTTTTATATACACATTTTCATATTCTATTTTGTAGAAGGAAGGTACTATGTGTATTCCATACATATGAGTGGGAGGCTATGCTAATCAACTTGAGGGTGGAATGTCTGTACAACTTCTTTGAAATTCTTCTACATGGGAGATTTCTCTTCCTTCTGGGTTTGTTTGTTTGTTTCTTTTTAAAGATGTCATTTATTTATTTGAAAGAGAGAGGAGAGAAAAACCAAGAGCGAGAGGGGCAGATGGAGAGGGAGAAGCAGGTTCCCTGCAAACAGGGAGCCTGCCTTGGGAATTGGATCATGATCTGAGCCTAAGACAATAGCTTATGTGACTGAGCCACCCAGATGCCACTTTTTCTTTCTTTTTCCTTTTTTTAATAATAAATTTACTTTTTATTGGTATTCAATTTGCCCACATACAGAATAACAACCAGTGCTCAGCCCGTCAGTACATGTCACCCATTCACCCCCACCCCCACCCTCCTCCCCTTCCATCACCCCTAGTTCATTTCCCAGAGTTAGGAGTCTTTATATTCTGTCTCCCTTTCTGATATTTCCCACACATTTCTTCTCACTTCCCTTATATTCCCTTCACTATTATCTATATTCCCCAAATGAATGAGAACATACAATGTTTGTCCTTCTCCGATTGACTTACTTCACTCAGCATAATACCTTCGAGTTCCATCCACTTTGAAGCAAATGGTGGGTATTTGTTGTTTCTAATGTCTGAGCAAGGACCACCTTTTCTCTCTCTTCATCTTCTGAGTCTCCTATGATATGAATGTTATTGTTTTAATAAGTGGATGACTTCCCTACGTCTGTCTCTGTGGTCTATAACCATTCTTGTTTTGAAGGCTTCCACTTGGGACTGCATCTCAGTTATACCATTTTTAACATTGGCCTGACTAGATTTTAGTTCTTTTATTTCTATAGTAAAGGTTTCTCTAGTTTTCTTCTGTGCTCTTTTTCTAGCCCAGCTGTTGTCTTTATAATCATTGTTTTAAACTGTAGTTAGATATCATATATGTGTATTGATGAACTTCCTGGCTGTGAGTAGACCTCATGTTATTTTATGGAGGTGATTTTCTCCATCTCATTATATTTTCCAGAAAAGAAAGAAGGAAGAAAAAGGAAAAACAAGAAAAACAATAACAACTGCCCTCCCTCCCAAAAAACAAAACAAAACAAAATAAAACCCAGATTATTTTGGCCTGCTTGTTAAAAGATTCTAAATCCCAAAATACAAACAATTAAAGTGATCCCTGGGTGACGCAGCGGTTTAGTGCCTGCCTTTGTTCCAGGGCATGATCCTGTAGACTCTGGATCAAATCCCACGTCGGGGTCCCAGTGCATGGAGCCTGCTTCTTCCTCTGCCTGTGTCTCTGCCTCTCTCTCTCTCTCTCTCTCTCTTTCTCTCTGTGACTATCATAAATAAATTGAAAAAAATTAAAAAAGAATCACAATTAAAGTACTATGAAAGTAAAAATAAGAAATATATAAGGTACATACATAGAAATTAAAATAAGGCAATTAATAAAAAGGAATCAAAGAAAATAAATGAAAAAAGAGCACAAAGTACAAAGGAATCTAGACCCTACTTTCCAGGCAGAGCTTAAGCTCTGCAGCCACTGTGGTCCAACAACTTGGTGGCAGCGAATGCTCTGTGTGGGGTCTGGGGATGGGCCATGGTGCTGATTGTCAGGTGCACATCTGCCTGGGAGATGCACCTGCGGGGGTCAGAGGCGGGGTGGGCGTCAGCGCCTCTGGGCTCAGCGGGCTGTGCTGCCCTGTTCATGAGACCTGGCCCTGATAGGCGGGATGTAGGTGGGGTCTCTGGGTCCTCTGGCTCTGGGGCAGAGCATCCCCCACCCCAGTCTGCTGGGGCCTCCACAGAAGAGCGGCCAAGCCCCCAGGTCTCCGCGGCTTCTCTCAGAACCCAGCGTTCACTCTACCTGTGTCCGAGCTTCTTTTGGTTTTCTCTTTTTATCTCAGACTGTTGTGCCCAAGATTGCTAATCCGGAAACCACTGAGAAGCTGACTCCAAGGCAAACACATGAGAGTTTATTTACAAGCTTGAGCTTCTGTCCAAGTATACCCGACAGAGCAGAGCAGGGACTTGGACCCTGAGGTGGGTTTTAGCTTAGTTTTAAGGGTTGGTCTCGGGGTACTCCCGAAGGGCTGGAGCAATTCCTCAAGTTCTTTTTTTTTTTTTTAAACTTCTTTTTTTTTTTGCTTAAAGATTTTATTTTTTTTATGATAGTCACAGAGAGAGAGAGAGAGAGGCAGAGACACAAGCAGAGGGAGAAGCAGACTCCATGCACCGGGATCCCGATGTGGGATTCGATCCTGGGTCTCCAGGATCGCGCCCTGGGCCAAAGGCAGGCGCCAAACCGCTGCGCCACCCAGGGATCCCCCTCAAGTTCTGTTTACATTTTGATATGGGGCCTTCAAAGGCATTGAGATCTATTCTCATTCTAATAGGGGCTTCCTGCACTTGGCCCGGGCTCAGTTTTTATTCTATTGTGGGGCTTTCCAGGGTATTAAGCTATAAACTTTTGTTATTTTCCTGTAACTGAAGTAATGTAAATTTCAGCTCTTCTTCACAGGGGCCTTGGATGGCTGGACATGTCAAACGCTGAACTTAAAGTGGAAAGGCCTTCATTTTCTCGGCCTCCTTGTGTCCCTTCCCATCCTATCTACCTCCTTCCCCCTTCCCTGGAGCTCCTAAGAGAGCAATTGCTAATGACCTCAGCCTGGCAGCCTGTGTTGGGGGACAGGCCCAGGGATTTGGGATCAGGAAGACCTGGGGCTCGGTCGTCCCAGCTGTGCAGCGGGATTTGATGCTGCAACTCTTATTCCCTAAGGCTATCTTGACAACTGACTTTGTACATAGAAAATCTGTCCTTTCTCTTTATAAGACGAAGAGCAAGTCAAAGTGTTTTTTCTCTGCCCATCTGATTGCTCAGATTCCCAGGATAGATGTGGGCCCGCATCCACCCTGACAGGAACACCTGGGCCGCTTCAGGAGCTGCAGGGAGGCTTCAGGAAGCTGTGGTGCCGCGTCCACTCTGGCAGGAGCTCCCGGGCCACTCAGGACATAATTTGAGTCTTCTGGAAGGTGGGGGCCACATCCATGGTGTCAGGACCCCTGGCCTCCTCAGAATCCGCAGTGAGGCTATGGGAGGACTTGGGGCCACGCCCACACAACAGGACGCTGACGTCCTCAGGACCCCCGGTGTAGACTTCAGGAAATATGGGGATGCTTCCATGCAGACAGAAGACCCCAGCCTTGTCAGGGCCTGTGGTGAGGTGTAAGAAAAATGTGGGTGCTGAATCCAAACTGACAGGAGTCTCCATCCTCTTTAGGATCAGCACTTTGGCTTCAGGACATATGGGGCTGCGTCTATGCTGACAGGAGCCCACAGCCCCCTCAGGACCCGCAGTGAGTTTTCTGGGGGCCATGGGGCCATGTCCAGGCTGACAGGAGCCCTCGGCCTCCTGAGGACCTGCTGTGAGGCTTCCAGAGGATGTGAGGCATAGTCCACAGTGACAGGAGACCCGGCGTCCTCAGGACCCGCTGACTATGACTCAGGAACACGTGGGGCCACATCCACACTCACAGGATTCTGGCTTCCTCAGGACCCCCTGGAGGACTCTGGAGGTGCCATTGTGGGCCACGTCCACATCAGAAGGGACTACTCAGAACCACAGGGTAAGTGAATGGGTAGAATGAATGGTAGGGTCAGGGGAGGGGAGGTAGGTGGTGGTTAAGTTAGGTTAGATGTTAGGGTTTAGTGATTATGCTTATGGTTACAGATTAGAGGATAGCGTGAGGGATAAGGGTAAGGGTCAATGGTTAGGAGTTAGGCTGGGGGTTAGGGATTAGGGAAAGGAGTTAGGGTTAGTGTTAGGGACAGGATTTAGAGTTACGGTTAGGGTTTAGGCTTAGGGATTAGGGCAGGATGTTAGGAGTTGGGGTTAGGATTATGGTTAGTGTTAGGGTTGTGATTAGGTTTGCAGTTAGGGTTAGGGGTTAGGGTGTGAGTTAGGGTTAGGGGTTAGCGTTAAGGGTTAGAGTTAAAGTTAGGCCTAGGTTTAGGATTAGGGCGAGGGTTAGGCTTAGGATAGGGTTTAGTGCTAGTGTTAGGGTTAGTGTTTGGTTAGGGGTTAGGGATGGGTCAGGTCAGGTCAGGGTAGGGTTAGGGTACAGTTTTGGAAAAGGGTAAGAGATAGGGTTAGGCAGTGGGTTAGGGATTAGTTTTAGGGTAGGGGTAGTGTACAGTTTGGGGTATGAGATAGGGTTAGTATTAGAGGGTTAGGGTTAGGGTACAAATTAAGGTTAGGAATAGGATTTGAGTACATTAAGTTAAGGTTAGGGTTAGAGGTTAGGGTTATGATTAGATTTAAGGTAAGGGTCAGGGTTAAGGAAACCTCAGAATAGGTTTAGGAGTTAGGGTGTGGCTTGGCAGGTAGGTTCAGTGAATGTGTTTTGGTCTTGGGGTTTGTGTTTGGTTTTTGATTAGTGATAGTTCTTGTTTAAGGGTTAGGTTAACATTAGGCTTAAGTGTAGGGTAAGGGTTATGTCTGTGTATGGTTAGAGTTTGTGTCTTGGCATGTGCCTGCACTGGGACTCCTAGCATCTTGGGCAGTTTAGTTTGATGCACTCTATTTAGGTTTTGGGTTCAAAGATAGCCTGACTCCACCAAGTCAGTGGCCTCCCCAGAGAATCAAAATCCAGTCTTCTCTGGGGTGAGAATAGGCATGCAGGATTCTCCTGAGCTGAGCTAAGGAGGGGATTTGTGGCTCTAAATACTCTTTATTTGGATTTTCAGTTGCCTTTCTGATTTTATCTCTTGTGTGCACATGTATCCTCTATACTACCAATTATTATTTTAAAGTTTTACTTGAATTCCTCTTTGTAAACACAGTATGATATAGTTTCAGGTTTACCACATAGTGATTCAACCCTTGAATACAACGCCTGGTACTGGTCAGAAGTGACCTCCACAATCCCCATCCCCTGATTTCCCACCCCCCACCTTCCTCTGGTATTTATTAGTTTATTCTCTGTGGTTAAGAGTGTGTTTCTTGCTTTGCATCTCTCATCCCACCCTTTGCCCCTTTGCCAGTTTGTTTGGTTTCTTAAAATTCACATGTGAATGCAATTGTATGGTATTTGGTATCTGTATTCTCTGACTGACTGAGTTCATTTAGCATAAGTCCCTTCCACTTCTCCCACGTCATTGTAAATGACTTCATTTCATCCCTTCTGATGACCCAGTGATGTTGCAGTGTGTATATTTAACACATCGTCTCTGCCTATTCATCTGTCGATGGACATTTTTGCTCTATACACAGTTTCGCTGTTGTTGATAACGCTGCTACCAACACTGGGCTGCATGTTCCTCTTAAAATCTACTAAACTACTTTTGTATCCTCGGGGTAAATACCTAGCTGTGCAATTTTGGAATCGTAGGGTAGCTCTATTTTTAACGTCTTTTTTTAATTTTTTTTTATGATAGTCACAGAGACAGAGGCAGAGACACAGGGAGAGAAAGAAGCAGGCTACATGCACTGGGAACCCGACGTGGGATTCGATCCCGGGTCTCAGGGATCACGCCCTGGGCCAAAGGCAGGCACCAAACCACTGCGCCACCCAGGGATCCACTATTTTTAATTTCTCGAGGACCCTCCAGACTGTTTTCCACAGTGGCTGCACCTTTATTTATGTATTCATGAGAGACACAGAGAGGCAGAGTTATAGGCAGAGGGAAAATGAGGCTTCATGCAGGGAGCCTGATGTAGGATGTGATCCCCCAGGACCCCGGGAACATGACCTGAGCCAAAGCAGATGCTCAACCACTGAGGCACCCAGGTGCCTCACTGATTCAATTTCTTTGCTAGTTATGGGTCTGTTCATATTTTCTATTTCTTCCTATTTCAGTTTTGCTCGTTTGCACATTTCTAGGGATTTGTCCATTTCTTCCAGGTCTCCAGTTTGTTAGTGTATAATCTTTCATAGTATTCCCTTATAATCGTCTTATTTTTCTGATGTTGATTGTGATCTCTCTTCTCTCATTTGTGATTTTATTTATTTAGGTTTTCTCTTTTCTCGTTGATAAGGCTGGCTAGGGCTTGATCCATTTTATTAATTATTTTGAAGAACCAGCTCTTAGTTTCGTTATTCCATTCTACTGTTTTGTTTTTTCTGCATTGTTTATTTCTGCTCTCATCTTTATTTTTTCCCTTCTTCTGTAGTATTTAGGCTTTGTTTCCTATTCCTTTACCAGCTCCTTTAGGTTTAGGGTTAGGTTGTGTATTGGAGACTTCTTGTTTCGTGAGGCCTGTATTGCTATGTACTTCCCTCTTAGGACTGCCTTTGCTACATCCCAGAGGTTTGGAGAAACATATTTTCATTTTCATTTGTTTTAAATTTCCTCTTTAATTTCCTGGTTGCTCCATTCATTCTCTAGTAGGATGTTCATAATCTCCACGTATTATTGGTCTGTCCAATTTTTTTTCTTACTGTCGACTTCGAGTTTCATAGCGTCGTGGTCCAAAAATGTACAAGGGGTGATATCATCCTTCTTGTACCTGTTGTACCTGTTGAGGGCTGATTTGTGGCCCATGATATGATCTTTTCTGGAGAAAGTCCCATGTGAACTTGAAAGGAATGTGTATTCTGCTTTAGGAAGAAATGTTCAGACTATATCTGTTGGGTCCCTGTGGTCCAGCGTGTCAAGGCTATTGTTCCCCTGTTGATTTCCTGCATAGACAATCGGTCCATTGCCATAAGTGGGTGGGTGTTAAAATCCCCTGTCATTGTATTATTATCAGTGTGTTCCTGTACGTTTGTTGGTAATTGTTTTCCATATTTAGGTACTCCCATGTTGGCAGCATAAATATTTAGTTGTTTGATCCTGATAGAGAGTCTTTTTAACTATGAAATAATGCCATTCTTCATCACTTCTTACAGTATTTGTTCTTTCTTTTTTGAGATTGAATATATAATTTATTTATTCATGAGAGATACACAGAGAAGCAGAGGCAGGAACATAGGCAGAGGTAGAGAAAGGCTCCCCAAAGGGATGCCGATGTGGGACTCGATCCTGGGATCCCAGGAACACACCCTGAGCTGAAGGCAGATGCTCAACCACTGAGCCACCAGGTGTCCCCCAGGGTTTGGTTTCAAATCTAGTTTTTCTAATATAAGCATTGGTCCTCCAGCTTTCTTTTCAAAACCATTAGCGTGATAGATGATTTTCTATCCCCTGACTTTCAATCAGCTGGTGTCTATAGGTCTAAGATGAGCATCTAGTAGGCAGCATACCTATGGACCTTGTTTTTTTAATAACGATTTTATTTTTGAGAGCATGAGAGAGAGAGAGAGAGAGAGAGAGAGAGAGGCAGAAAACTAGGCCAAGAGAGAAGCAGGCTTCCCACCAGGAGCCCAATATGGACTCGATCCCAGACTCTAGGATCACATCCTGATTCAAAGGCAGAGGCTCAAACCCTGAGCCACCCAGGCATCCCGGATCCTGTTTTTTAAGGCACTCTGATACCCTATATCTTTTGATTGGAGCATTTAGTATCAGCATTCAGAGTGCTTATTCAAAATATGAACTTTGTGCCTTTGTGTTACCGATAGAGTTGGTGTTTCTGGTGACATTCTCTGGTCCTTTCTAGTCTTTGTTGCTTTTGGTCTCTTTTTTTCCCCCACTAGAATGGTCCCTCTGAAAATTCCTTACTGGACTGATTTAGTGGTCATGAACTCCTTTATACTTTGCCTGTCTGGGAAAATCTTTCCCTCTCTTTCTATCCTGAATGACACCCTTGCTGAAGCAAGAATTCATACAAATTGGACTCCAATAAAAAGAAATATAAAAACATAAAATAAATTTTTGCTATTATGATTGTGGAAAATGGCATTTAGTAGGAAAAGCAGAAGCTGAAATAGAAGAGGAATGATTTCACCATCCATGGCCTTCACAGGGACCTGGTGTCCTTTCCTAGGAGGGCCCCCCCCTCTGTAGGATGCTTCCTGCCCCTCTGCGCTCTTTTTTGGAACACAGCAGGCACATCTCCGTGCCTCCAGCACCTCTGCAGTCATGGTTTATAGCATCTTCCAGGTATCCTATTGGGGACCACGGCATCGTGTATGTAACCATCCAGCTGCTGTTTGACAACATTGGGGGGATTCTGACTTTTTTGGTTGTGGGGTGTGTGTGTGTCTATCACATGAAGCTATCACATGCAGCTATCAGATCTTCCGGCTGGGTCACCAAAATGCCGAAACGGTTGGTACAACATCATTTCTGGTGCTGATGCTGGGTGGCTAGCTGGGCTCTCCTGGCTGACCCAGGGCTCGCTCCTGAGGTGAATTTCAGCCAGAGGGTCAGCTGAGGTGGAAGGTCTGGCTCGGTCACAATCCCATGTCCGGCAGTGGGTCTCCCCAAGCGCCGCCTGCTTCTCTTCTCCCCGATGCCTCTCCAGCAGGGAGCCGGACCTCGGGGCCACCCTGGGGGGATCTCCAGAGGTGCCGGGTGCCCATTACGGGGAGCCATGGGGCAGCCTGTGTGTGGGAGTAGGGGTGGTGATGGGGATGGTGTTCCTCGGTCCTCTGTGCTGCCTGGCCTTCAGGACAAGCCCCATGCTCACCCAGCCCCTACTTACTAGGGTGAGGAGGGTGCCCTCTACACACTGGTGTGAGAGATCCAGCACCACAAGGTGTGCACAGTGAGTCTACCTGGTGAGGGTGGCCCAGGTACATGATCTTCAAGTGTGGGGCCCAGGAAATTTATCAAAAATCCCCTACCCCTGGACAAGCAGAGCAGGACTGATTCAATTTTGTGCTACAACCGCCACCTCCCCTATGACCCCCACATGACCTGCTTATGTCTTAAGGCGTTGCCCCAACCCAGTCAAGCCGCTGGGCACACCGTAATCGTAAATCGGCTCATAACAATGTAACCCTGCTTTGTGCCCGCCAAAACTGCACGCCGATTATGACCAAAGAAATAGGCCAGGTCAAGTGGATCCTATAGGGTAAGGTGTAATTCAATCGGCCACCTGCATGTGGACCGACACGACTGTGCAACTTTCTGTGTATCCCATGGGCCAATGGCCCCTATAAAACTACTACACCTCTTAGTCTCAGGGTCCAAATCCCTGCTCTGCTGTGTCGGGTGCACTAGGACACAAGCTCCAGATTGTAAGGAACCCTTGGGAGTTTGCATCGGTGTTGGCTCCTCAGTGGTTTCTTGGATTCACAATCTTGGTCACAACTCAAAGGCCTACTGTCCTAACATCCCTTCTAGGACCATGCTGACTGCCCGGCAGGCCCTCTCTGCCCCAGGCACACAGGCACAGGGATGCGGGGAGGGGAGGAAGTGCCCCGTACCCGGCCAGCCACGGACTCCTGGAAAGAGGGAGCACAGACCTCTGGGTCGCTTTGCATAGACCCTGGTGACCTGAGGCTTCCTGGTGTAACTCTGTCCCAGGCCCTCCTGGCCCGTGGGGCACAGCCTGAGTCCCAGTAAAGTCTGTTGGGTCCTGACACCGGCATCAGGCCACCCGTGGAAGGCACGTGAGGACGTCAGCTGGGTGTTCCTGGCGAGGCCCTGCAGGGGCTGGTGTGGCCTATGTGGTACCCCCTCCTCCTCTCTGGGGGTCTCTCCATGCCCCGTGAACAGTGTTCTGGGAGACACAGAAGCGGGCTGGCTGTGCATTTTCACACCACAAGACTTTATTGACTTTCTACAGTAAATGGGCTCAGAGCCGAGCGTGCAGGCCTTCCCCTGGGGATGGAGACCTTTCTGTCCTTTAGGGAAGGGCAAGAATGACATGGGTTGGGGATGGATGCCGGAGTCCCCCACCTGGAAGCATGTGTGGACTCTGGGTGGGGGCGTGTGTCCTGAGGTTTCAGTCTGAGAGACGGTTCTGAGGACAGCAGAGCTGACCTGGACCTGCAGCTCATGGGCTTCTGTGTTGGGTCTCCACAGGGCAGCTGGACCCTGGCCTCAGGCTCCCTGGGGCCCCAGCACCTGTAGGAACCAGCCTCCTGGTGTGGGTGCGGGTGGGGCCCACCATCCAGCTGTGAGAGGGCTGGCTTAGCCCGGGGCCAGAATCCAGGGCTAGCCATGGCCGTGTGGGCTGGATCCCATTAGTCTTTGTGTTGGGCCTGTGGTGGGGGCTCAAATCACCCCAGCCCTCACAGAGCCCAGGGCCAGGCCAGCCCAGATCCCCATGGGTTAGGGGCTGGTGTCCTGTGCAGTGTTTGCCGCCCTAAATGAGGGACAGTGGGCGGAGTCAGGGCACAGTGGGTCCTCTGTACCACTCAACTGCACCCACCCTGACGGGGGCTTCCTGTCTTCCCTCCTCCATGCAACCCCTGAGTACTCTATGGGACACCCGGGCTTCTGATGGGATTAGGGTATCCAGAGAACCCCGGGGAGGCTGAGCTTGTCCCACAGGGGGGACCTGCATCGGGTCATTGCTGGGGGCCAATGGTGTGGTGGTGGATGGTGTGGGGGCAGGGGTATGATGGTGGTGGAGTGTGGGGGATTGTGTAGGGGTGATGGTGTTGGGGTATAGTGTGAGTGCGGATTGTGTGGGACTGTGTGGGTGTGAGGGGATGTGTAGGTGGGATACCATTGGGGATGATGATGTAGGAGGATGGTGTGAGAGTGGGGAATGTGGGGGATGTTGTGGGGGGCCTGCGGACACAGGAAATCTCCTTCCTCTATGATGCTAAGGAGACATCTACAGTTAAAGGCGACTAGTCTGGGGTTTGCAGTGACACCTGCCCCTGGGGATCCGTGTGGTCAGTGCAGGGCCCTGGCTGGACCGGGGGCATTATCTGGGGGTCATTTTACTATATATGCTTTCAAATTGCAAATTGTCTCAAATTAAATGCATAAAATTTAGAATAATATAAAGCACCGAGAGTGGGTGTCACTCTGACCCGTCCGACCCTCATGGGATCGATGTGGTCCTGCTCCAGCCGTGGCTATGCAGCCTGGCCCCCAGGTCCGGTTCCTGCCCCCCTCGTCCCCCACCCCATCCCCTGCTTCTCAGGGAGCCATCCCTCTCCTCTTTGGTCTTCAGCTCCCATGGCTACCCCTGGAGGCCCCATCCTAGTGGCCTCCTCATTCCCGAGGCACCGGGAGTGTGGGCACGGGTGTCAGCCCCAGCATCCTACCATGGAGCAGTGTGTTGTTGGCTGCTATTGCTCCCCCGGCCTCAGTAGCCCCGTTTTCCCTACCCAGAAGGCCCCGGGCCTCCCTTGGTGTCCCGAAGACCCCTGGCCCAGCAGCCTCACCCGACCCCCTAGCCATCCCAAAATATGGTGTGGCTGCCGAACATCCTGTTGACGTCCAAGTCTACCTGCGTGATGTCCCTGGAGGAGACCAGGGCCTCCTCCTTCATTTCCTGTGGGAAACCCGGGGAGGAGGAGCAGGCGTCAGGGACACAGACCCCGACCTGTCACCAGCTGCTGTGCTGGGCAGGGAGCCCTGGGTCCACCATGGGAGTGTGTCCTGCCGAAACCTCTTTCCTTCCCCTGGGAGGCCAGGCATGGCGAAAGTGTCCACCGTGCCCGTGACACCTGTGTGAGTGCCTGTGCCCAGCTGTTGTGGGTGGGGAGGTGACTGTCAGCCTGGATGGGAGGAGATAGTGGTTCAGCCCAGGTGGGAGGGGATATGGGGGTGTTGTGCCCAAGATTGTGAATCCGAGAAACCACTATGGAGCTGACACTGATGCAAACACACAAGGGTTGATTTCCAAACTCGAGCTTGCGTCCAAGTACACCCGACACAGCAGAGCAGGGACTTGGACCCCAAGGTGGTGTTTTGCTTTTAAGGGCTTGTCTCGGCCTTCAAGGGCATTGAGCTCTGTTCTCATTCTAATAGGCGCTTCCAGCCCTTGGCATGAGCTCTGTTCTTATTCTATTGTGGGGCTTTGAGGGCATTAAGCTGTAAACTTTTGTTTTTTTCCTGTAACTGAAGTAATGTAAATTTCATCTCTTCTTCACGGGGGCCTGGGATGGCTGGACGGGTTCGAACGCTGAACTTAAAGTGGAAAGGCCTTCATTTTTTTGGCCTCCTTGTGTCCCTTCCCATCCTATCTAGCTCCTTCCCCCTTCCCCGGAGCTCCTAAGAGAGCAATTGCTAATGACCTCAGCCTGGCAGCATGTGTGGGGGACAGGCCCAGGGATTTGGGATCAGGAAGACCTGGGGCGCGGGCGTCCCAGCTGTGCAGCGGGATTCGATGCTGCAGACTCTTACTCCCTAAGGCTATCTTGACAACTGACTTCGTACATAAAAAAGCTGTCCTTTCTCTTTATAAGATGAAGAGCGATTCAAAGTGTTTTTTCTCTGCCCTTCTGAATGCTCAGATTCCAATCTGAGATGTATTTCCTGTTAATAAGGGTAATTTACTACTATCCGTAGTACTATGGTTAAAATATTCTGACTCAAGTAATTCAGAGGGATGAGGGTTTCTCATCTCTTTCTTCACAGCTCAGTCACTCCTCAGGAATTGCATCTTTATGGATTTGAAAGAACTGAGATATATTATTACCAGTGGTCCTATTATTATGTGAAGGATTCTTCCCTGAGATTCTTCTCCTGTTTCAACTGACACTGAAACACTTTGAACGCTTTGGAAGACAAATGTCAAGGAAATAAATGTTATGCACTCCTAATTTTAAATGCCCTTGCAATATGGTGTCTATTATAATAGAAGTATTTTTTATCTGATTTTTGCTATTTATTATCCGTTCCTGCTTTTCAGGTTGAGGAGACATTATACGTGTTCATAAGTGTTTTTCTTTCCTTCTGATATAAAATTATTACTTTCTTCCCATCGAAGGAAGTCTTTAAGAATAAGGCAAAAGTTAATTTAACTATTCTTAAAATGTCTTCACACTTGGAGCCTGATTCATTTACGTCAATTTTCTTTTTTTGTTTTTTTTTTTCATTTAAGTCAATTTTCAAAATAAATCTTATTTATTAGGAAAAAAAGAAAGATTTATAGGGAAATTGAGAAGATAGTACAGAGCATTCGCATGCACTTGCACTAATTTTCTCCAATTATTGATATCTTATATCAGTATGGTACAAATATTAGCTAATGAATCAATATTAAAATATTCGCATTAACCAAGGACCATACTTTATTCAGATTTCCTTAGTTTTTGCTAAGTTACCATCCCTCATATCACATTCCATTTGTCCTCCTGTTTTCTTTGGCTCCTCTGGATTGTGACAGTATTTCAGCCTTTCCTTGTTGTTGCACTGGAATACTTTGAGAAGTAGAGTATTTTGAAAATTTCCCTCAGTTGAGACATGTCTGTCGTTTATCTCATGATTGAACTGTTTTTGTGGATTATATACAGAGATATACTGCCATTTTCATTATATCATATAAAGGATAGATACTATCAACATGATTTATCAGTCTTGGTATCGATCTGATCATCTTGCTGAGGTAGTGTTTGTCATCTTTCTCCGTAGTTAAGTGATTCTTCCTCTTCTCCTTCTTCTTCTTCTTCTTCTTCTTCTTATTATTATTATTATTATTATTATTATATTATCATTATTATTTTAAGTTTTTCATAATATATTTTTTTATTGTATTTTTATTTTTTTATTTTTTTTATTGGTGTTCAATTTACTAACATACAGAATAATACCCAGTGCCCGTCACCCATTCACTCCCACCCCCCGCCCTCCTCCCCTTCTACCACCCCTAGTTCGTTTCCCAGAGTTAGCAGTCTTTACGTTCTGTCTCCCTTTCTGATATTTCCCACACATTTCTTCTCCCTTCCCTTATTTTCCCTTTCACTATTATTTATATTCCCCAAATGAATGAGAACATATAATGTTTGTCCTTCTCCGACTGACTTACTTCACTCAGCATAATACCCTCCAGTTCCATCCACGTTGAAGCAAATGGTGGGTATTTGTCATTTCTAATAGCTGAGTAATATTCCATTGTATACATAAACCACATCTTCTTTATCCATTCATCTTTCGTTGGACACCGAGGCTCCTTCCACAGTTTGGCTATCGTGGCCATTGCTGCAATAAACATCGGGGTGCAGGTGTCCCGGCGTTTCATTGCATTTGTATCTTTGGGGTAAATCCCCAACAGTGCAATTGCTGGGTCGTAGGGCAGGTATATTTTTAACTGTTTGAGGAACCTCCACACAGTTTTCCAGAGTGGCTGCACCAGTTCACATTCCCACCAACAGTGTAAGAGGGTTCCCTTTTCTCCGCATCCTCTCCAACATTTGTTGTTTCCTGCCTTGTTAATTTTCCCCATTCTCACTGGTGTGAGGTGGTATCTCATTGTAGTTTTGATTTGTATTTCCCTGATGGCAAGTGATGCAGAGCATTTTCTCATATGCATGTTGGCCATGTCTATGTCTTCCTCTGTGAGATTTCTGTTCATGTCTTTTGCCCATTTCATGATTGGATTGTTTGTTTCTTTGGTGTTGAGTTTAATAAGTTCTTTATAGATCTTGGAAACTAGCCCTTTATCTGATATGTCATTTGCAAATATCTTCTCCCATTCTGTAGGTTGTCTTTGAGTTTTGTTGACTGTATCCTTTGCTGTGCAAAAGCTTCTTATCTTGATGAAGTCCCAATAGTTCATTTTTGCTTTTGTTTCTTTTGCCTTTGTGGATGTATCTTGCAAGAAGTTACTATGGCCGAGTTCAAAAAGGGTGTTGCCTGTGTTCTTCTCTAGGATTTTGATGGAATCTTGTCTCACATTTAGATCTTTCATCCATTTTGAGTTTATCTTTGTGTATGGTGAAAGAGAGTGGTCTAGTTTCATTCTTCTGCATGTGGATGTCCAATTTTCCCAGCACCATTTATTGAAGAGACTGTCTTTCTTCCAATGGATAGTCTTTCCTCCTTTATCGAATATTAGTTGCCCATAAAGTTCAGGGTCCACTTCTGGATTCTCTATTCTGTTCCACTGATCTATGTGTCTGTTTTTGTGCCAGTACCACACTGTCTTGATGACCACAGCTTTGTAGTACAACCTGAAATCTGGCATTGTGATGCCCCCAGATATGGTTTTCTTTTTTAAAATTCCCCTGGCTATTCGGGGTCTTTTCTGATTCCACACAAATCTTAAAATAATTTGTTCTAACTCTCTGAAGAAAGTCCATGGTATTTTGATAGGGATTGCATTAAACGTGTATATTGCCCTGGGTAACATTGACATTTTCACAATATTAATTCTGCCAATCCATGAGCATGGAATATTTTTCCATCTCTTTGTGTCTTCCTCAATTTCTTTCAGAAGTGTTCTATAGTTTTGAGGGTATAGATCCTTTACATCTTTGGTGAGGTTTATTCCTAGGTATCTTATGCTTTTGGGTGCAATTGTAAATGGGATTGACTCCTTAATTTCTCTTTCTTCAGTCTCATTGTTAGTGTATAGAAATGCCACTGACTTCTGGGCATTGATTTTGTATCCTGCCACGCTACCGAATTGCTGTATGAGTTCTAGCAATCTTGGGGTGGAGACTTTTGGGTTTTCTATGTAGAGTATCATGTCATCGGCGAAGAGAGAGAGTTTGACTTCTTCTTTGCCAATTTGAATGCCTTTAATGTCTTTTTGTTGTCTGATTGCTGAGGCTAGGACTTCCAGTACTATGTTGAATAGCAGTGGTGAGAGTGGACATCCCTGTCTTGTTCCTGATCTTAGGGGAAAGGCTCCCAGTGCTTCCCCATTGAGAATGATATTTGCTGTGGGCTTTTCATAGATGGCTTTTAAGATGTCGAGGAATGTTCCCTCTATCCCTACACTCTGAAGAGTTTTAATCAGGAATGGATGCTGTATTTTGTCAAATGCTTTCTCTGCATCCAATGAGAGGATCATATGGTTCTTGGTTTTTCTGTTGCTGATATGATGAATCACATTGATTGTTTTACGGGTGTTGAACCAGCCTTGTGTCCCAGGGATAAATCCTACTTGGTCATGGTGAATAATTTTCTTAATGTACTGTTGGATCCTATTGGCCAGTATCTTGTTGAGAATTTTTGCATCCATGTTCATCAGGGATATTGGTCTGTAATTCTCCTTTTTGGCGGGGTCTTTGTCTGGCTTTGGAATTAAGGTGATGCTGGCTTCATAGAACGAATTTGGAAGTACTCCATCTCTTTCTATCTTTCCAAACAGCTTTAGGAGAATAGGTATGATTTCTTCTTTAAACGTTTGATAAAATTCTCCTGGGAAGCCATCTGGCCCTGGACTCTTGTGTCTTGGGAGGTTTTTGATGACTGCTTCAATTTCCTCCCTGGTTATTGGCCTGTTCAGGTTTTCTATTTCTTCCTGTTCCAGTTTTGGTAGTTTGTGGCTTTCCAGGAATGCGTCCATTTCTTCTAGATTGCCTAATTTATTGGCGTATAGCTGTTCATAATATGTTTGTAAAATCGTTTGTATATCCTTGGTGTTTGTAGTGATCTCTCCTTTCTCATTCATGATTTTATTAATTTGAGTCTTCTCTCTCTTCTTTTTAATAAGGCTGGCTAATGGTTTATTTATCTTATTAATTCTTTCAAAGAACCAACTCCTGGTTCTGTTGATCTGTTCCACAGTTCTTCTGGTCTCGATTTCGTTGAGTTCTGCTCGAATCTTTATTAACTCCCTTCTTCTCTTGGGTGTAGGATCTATTTGCTGTTTTTTCTCTAGCTCCTTTATGTGTAAGGTTAGCTTTTGTATTTGAGTTCTTTCCAGTTTTTGAATGGATGCTTGTATTGCGATGTATTTCCCCCTCAGGACTGCTTTTGCTGCATCCCAAAGATTTTGAACGGTTGTATCTTCATTCTCATTAGTTTCCATGAATCTTTTTAATTCTTCCTTAATTTCCTGGTTGACCCTTTTATCTTTTAGCAGTATGGTCCTTAACCTCCATGTGTTTGAGGTCCTTCCAAACTTCTTGTTGTGATTTAGTTCTAATTTCAAGGCATTATGGTCCGAGAATATGCAGGGGACAATCCCAATCTTTTGGTATCGGTTCAGACCCGATTTGTGACCCAATATGTGGTCTATTCTGGAGAAAGTTCCATGTGCGCTTGAGAAGAATGTGTATTCAGTTGAGTTTGGATGTAAAGTTCTGTAGATATCTGTGAAATCCATCTGGTCCAGTGTATCATTTAAAGCTCTCGTTTCTTTGGAGATGTTTTGCTTAGAAGACCTATCGAGTATAGAAAGAGCTAGATTGAAGTCACCAAGTATAAGTGTATTATTATCTAAGTATTTCTTCACTTTGGTTAATAATTGATTTATATATTTGGCAGCTCACACATTCGGAGCATATATATTGAGGATTGTTAAGTCCTCTTGTTGAATAGATCCTTTAAGTATGATATAGTGTCCCTCTTCATCTCTCACTACAGTCTTTGGGGTAAATTTTAGTTTATCTGATATAAGGATGGCTACCCCTGCTTTCTTTTGAGGACCATTCGAATGGTAAATGGTTCTCCAACCTTTTATTTTCAGGCTGTAGGTGTCCTTCTGTCTAAAATGAGTCTCTTGTAGACAGCAAATAGATGGGTCCTGCTTTTTTATCCAGTCTGAAACCCTGCGCCTTTTGATGGGGTCATTAAGCCCGTTCACATTCAGAGTTACTATTGAGAGATATGAGTTTAGTGTCATCATGATATCTATTCAGTCTTTGTTTTTGTGGACTGTTCCACTGAACTTCTTCTTAAAGGGGAATTTTAAGAGGCCCCCTTAAAATTTCTTGCAGAGCTGGTTTGGAGGTCACATATTCTTTTAGTTGCTGCCTGTCTTGGAAGCTCTTTATCTCTCCTTCCATTTTGAATGAGAGCCTTGCTGGATAAAGTATTCTTGGTTGCATGTTCTTCTCATTTAGGACCCTGAATATATCCTGCCAGCCCTTTCTGGCCTGCCAGGTCTCTGTGGAGAGGTCTGCTGTTACCCTAATACTCCTCCCCATAAAAGTCAGGGATTTCTTGTCTCTTGCTGCTTTAAGGATCTTCTCCTTATCTTTGGAATTTGCAAGCTTCACAATTAAATGTCGAGGTGTTGAACGGTTTTTATTGATTTTAGGGGGGGATCTCTCTATTTCCTGGATCTGAATGCCTGTTTCCCTTCCCAGATTAGGAAAGTTTTCAGCTAGAATTTGTTCAAATACATATTCTGGCCCTCTGTCCCTTTCGGCGCCCTCGGGAACCCCAATTAAACGTAGGTTTTTCTTCCTCAGGCTGTCGTTTATTTCCCTTAATCTATCTTCATGGTCTTTTAATTGTTTGTCTCTTTTTTCCTCAGTTTCCCTCTTTGCTATCAACTTGTCTTCTATGTCACTCACTCGTTCTTCCACCTCGTTAACCCTCATCGTTAGGACTTCTAGTTTGGATTGCATCTCATTCAATTGATTTTTAATTTCTGCCTGATTAGCTCTAAATTCTGCAGTCATGAAGTCTCTTGAGTCCTTTATACTTTTTTCTAGAGCCACCAGTAGCTGTATAATAGTGCTTCTGAATTGGCTTTCTGACATTGAATTGTAATCCAGATTTTGTAACTCTGTGGGAGAGAGGACTGTTTCTGATTCTTTCTTTTGAGGTGAGGTTTTCCTTCTAGTCATTTTGCTCAGTGCAGAGTGGCCAAAAGCAAGTTGTATTGGGAAAAATAGAAAAAGAGAGGAGAGAAAGAAGGAAAGAAAAGAGAAAGAGAAAAAAAAAGGGAAGAAAAAGAAAAAAAAACGAAAAAAAAAAAAGAAGAAAAAGAGAAAGAAAAAGAAAGGAGAAAAAAAAGGGGGTGGGGGAAGGAAACAAATCAAAAAGCAAAACAAAACAAAAACAAAAACAAACAAACAAAAAAAGAACCACCGGGGAGTATCTTCTGATTCTGTGTTCTTTAAGTCCCTTGGCTTCTCCTGGAAGTTGTCCGTCTAGCTGGTGTTCTGGGGGAGGGGCCTGTTGTGCTGATTTTCAGGTGTTAGCAGTTGGGGGAGCTGCTGTGCCCCTGCCTGGTGCAGGGCTCGGTGGGGGTTGTTTACCCCGTGAGGCCGCAGGAGGAACAGCCCCAGTGGCGGGGCAGCTCTGGAGACCTGGATTCAGCTCCGGCAGGAACTCCGTCTGCAGGGCCTGGAGGCTCCGGGGCGGGGCCGCTGATGTGCTCAGCTGGGGCAGGAGCGTCCTTGCTGTCCTGGGCCCTCCCGGCCTCTGCCTGTCCCGGGGGGAGGCCGGATCCTGGGCTGTGTCCCGGCGCCCTGTGCTCCGGAGCCTGCGCTGTTGGATTCGCGCTCCCGGGCCGCGCAGCCCCCTCCGCGGAGCCGCCGCCCGAGCCCCTCCGAGCTGCTCCTGGAACCGCGCAGCCCCCTCCGCACGGAGCCTCCTCCTCTGCCCGAGCCCCTCCGAGCTGCTTCCGGGGCCGCGCAGCCCCCTCCGCGGAGCCGCCGCCCGAACCCCTCCAGCTGCTCCGGGTCTCGCCGGGTCCCGCCGTGCGCGCTGCAGCCCTTAGGGAGCTCGGCGCACTCTCCTGGGCGCGCAGTTGCTGTTACTGTCCCCGGGAGCCCGAGGGCATCCTCGCTCTCCTGGGTCCTGCTCCAACTCCCCACGAGCCCCTTTCCGCCCGGGAAGGTCGGTGCAGCTCCTGCTCCTCCGGGACGGGGCTCTCCTGTCCTGGGGACACTCGCCCCGGCCTCAGCCCGGCTCCTCGCGGGGCCCCTCCCCCTTGGAGGCCTTTGTTTCTTTATTTCTTTTTCCCCGTCTTCCTACCTTGATAGAAGCGCGAACTCTTCTCACTGTAGCATTCCAGCTGGTCTCTCTTTAAATCTCAGGCCGAATTCATAGATTTTCAGGATAATTTGAAGGTTTTCTAGGTAGTTTGGTGGAGACAGGTGATTTGGAGACCCTACTCTTCCGCCATCTTGCTCCTCCCCCCCATAATATATTTTGTAGAAGGAAGTTACTATGTGTATTCCACACGTAAGAGTGGGAAGCTATGCTCATCAACTTGAGGGTGGAATGTCTGCACAAATTGTTTGAAATTCTTCTACATGGGAGATTTCTCTTCTTGTGGCTTTGTTTTTTTTAGTTTCTTTTTCAAAGATGTTATTTATTTATTTAAGAGAGAGAGGAGAGAAAAACCATGAGTGAGAGGGGCAGAGGGAGAGGGAAAAGCAGGTTCCCTGCTAAACAGGGAGGCTTCCTTGGGACCTGGATCATGATCTGACTTAAGGCAGAAGCTTAACTGACTGAGCCACCAAGGTGCCACTATTTCTTTCTTTCCCTCTTTCTTTTTTTTTAAATAATATATTCACTTTTTATTGGTGTTCAATTTGACAACATACAGAATAACACTCAGTGCTCATCCCTTCAAGTGCCCCCCTCAGTGCCCGTCACCCATTCATACAGATCCCTAACCTCCTCACCTTCCATCACTCCTAGTTAGTTTCCTAGAGTTAGGAGTCTTTATGTTCTGTCTCCCTTTCTGATATTTCCCACACATTTCTTCTCCCTTCCCCTATATTCCCTTTCACTATTTTTTATATTCCCCAAGTGAATGAGAACATACAATGTTTGTCCTTCTCTGATTGACTTACTTCACTCAGCATAATACCTTCCAGTTACATCCACATTGAAGCAATGGTGGGTATTTGTCGTTTCTATTGGATGAGTAAGGCCCACCTTTTCTCTCCCTTCATCTTCTGAGTCTCCTATGATATGAATGTTATTGTTTTAATAAGTGGCTGAGTTCCCTAAATCTGCCTCTGTGGTCCATAACTTTCTTTGTTTTTAGGCTTCCACTTGGGACTGCATCTCAGTTATACCATTTTTAACATTGGCCTGACTAAATTTTAGTTCTTTTATTTCTACAGTAAGGGATTCTCTAGTTTTCTTCTGTGCTCTTTTTCCAGCCCAGCTGCTATCTTTATAATCATTGTTTTAAACTGTAGTTAGACATCATATATTTGTTTTGATGGACTTCCTGGCTGTGAATACTGCCTCATGTTATTTTATGGAGGTGAATTTCTCGATCTCATTATATTTTCAAGAAAAGAAAGTAGGAAGAAAAAGAAAAACCAAGAAAAACAATAACAACTGCCCTCCCCCCAAAAAACCACTAGATTATTTTGGCCTCCTTGTAAAAAGATTCTAAATCCCAAAATAACAAACACAATTAATGTTCCATGAAAGTAAAAATAAGAAATATATAAGGTACATACATAAAAAATAAAATAAGGCAATTAATAAAATAGAATCAAAGAAAATAAATGAAAATAAAGCACAAAATACAAAGGAAGCTAGACCCTACTTTCCAGGAAGCGCTGAAGCTCTGCAGCCTCTTGGGTCTCACAACTTGGTGGCAGCAAAAGGTCTGTGTGGGGTCTGGGAATGGCCCATGGTGCTGATTGTCAGGTGCACATCTGCCTGGGAGATGCACCTGCGGGGTCAGGGGTGGGGTGGTCTTCAATGCCTCTGGCCTCCAGCAGGTGGCGCACTGGTGCTCCCTGAGATTGGAGCTGTTTGGCGTGATTTGGGAGGGGACACTAGGTCCTCTGGTTCTGGGGTTAAGCATCCCACCCCCCAGTCTGCAAGCCCTCCACAGAGGAGCCCCCAAGTGCATCTCTCAGAACCCTGCTTTCCCTTTGCCCGCGTCCGAAATGCTTTTGGTTTTGTTTTTTTATCTCAGACTGTTGTGCCCAAGATTGCGAATCCGAAAAACCATGGAGAAGCCCACACCGAGGCAAACACACGAGGGTTTATTTACAAGCTCGAGCTTGTGTCCAAGTATACCTGACAGTGCGGAGCAGGGACTTCGACCCCGAGGTGAGTTTTTGCGTAGGTTTAAGGGCTTGTCTCGGGGACCTCCAGAAGGGCTAGAGCAATTCCTTAAGTTCTGTGTACATTTTGATATGGGGCATTCAAGGGCATTGAGCTCTGTTCTCATTCTAATAGGTGCTTCCTGCCCTTGGCCTGGGCTCAGTTTTGATTCTATTGTGGGGCTTTCTACGACATTAAGCTGTAAACAGAAAAGGTTCCACACCTGGAAGTGGGACGTCACACTGTCCCTATATGCTGAAGACGCGGTACTGGAAACAGGAAACCCGGGAGCCTCCACCAAAACCTGTTAGAACTAAGGAGTGAGTTCAGTAAAGTCACGGGACACAAACTGACCCTACAGAGCAGAGTAGCCTTGCTATGTCCCGACAATGAGCACTCAAGAAGGAAAGGAAGGACGTGACTCCCTTCTCAGGAGCATCAAGGAGAATAAATAATGAGACTGAAACATAGGAGCACAAGACTTGTTCACTGAGCCATACAAGGCTCTGTTCTGGGAGGCCGTCCTGGGTTCGAGGGGTGGGAGCCTCATCTTGTGAAAATGTCCACAGTTCCTGAAGCCACCCTCAGTTTCAATGTCATTCCTATCAAAATCATGGTGGCATATCTTAGAAATAGCAAAAAAAAAAAAAAAAAAAAAAAAAAAAAAAAAAACCATAACATCAATCTGCCCCCACAAATGACCCCGGACAGCAAATCAGTACTGGAGGAGCAGGAGAGAGTGGGACGCAGCACTTTCCTATTTCAAATGATGTCACAGAGACACAGGATAAAGCACTGTGGTTTTCGGGCCGCCAGCTGGCTCCGTTCGTTAAGCATCTGACTCCTGACTTCACCTCCGGTACTGATCTCAGGGGTCGTGAGTTCTAGCCCTGGGCTGGGCCATGGACGGTGCGTGGAGCCTACTTAGGCAAACCAGTCCCATTGGGGGTGGTTCCGGCATAAGCTGAAGGAGCAAAACAGAGAGTCCAGAAGGAAATGTGCTCTGATACAATGGATTTTTTTAACTTAATTTAATTTAAACCCAATTAATTAACGGATAGTGTATTATACTTTCAGAGGAAGAATCAGGGATTCACCAGTTGGAGATAACAGCAGTGCTCGTGACATCACGTGACCTCCTTCATACAGGTCCCCTGTTAACCTCCCCGCCTCCAACGACCATCAGTTTGTTTCCTATCATTAAGAGTCTGTATTTCGGGGATCCCTGGGTGGCGCAGCGGTTTGGCGCCTGCCTTTGGCCCAGGGCGCGATCCTGGAGACCTGGGATCGAATCCCACATCGGGCTCCTGGTGCATGGAGCCTGTTTCTCCCTCTGCCTGTGTCTCTGCCTCTCTCTCTTTCTCTCTCTGTGAATATCATAAATAAATAAAAATTAAAAAAAAGAATCTGTATTTCCTGCAACTGTTTTCATCTTATTTGTTTTTCCTTCCCTTCACAGTTGTTATCTGCTTTGCTTTTTAATTCCACCTATGAATGACACCACACGGTCATTCTCTTTCCTGACTGACTTATTTCATTTAACATGATTCCTCTAGTTCTATCCACGTCATTGCAAATGGCAATATTTCCTTCTCTTTGATAGCTGAGTTCCATTCCTCTCTCTATGACCATCATCTATCTCCCATCCTTTTTATCCATCATCTGCCACAGGGCACCGAGGCTCCTCCCACAGTGTGGCTACTGTGGACCCGGCTGCTGTGGACATTGGGGTGCAGGTGTCCCAAGTCTCACTGCATCTGTATCTTCGGAGTGAAATCAGGCCGTTCTTCTGCTGTTCTCAGGATGTTACAAATAGAGTCGCCCTGCAGAGCCTCCACACTGTTTCCAGGGTGGCTGCACCAGCCCACAATCCCGCCCACAGTGGAAGAGGGTTGAGTGGGTTTTGCGGGACGTGGTAAAACTCTGGTCCACATTTCATTTCGCGTCCTGTGGGCTCCAATTCCTTGTCCTTAAGTATTTCTGGGGAAGCCAGGTGTTGGGCTCCATTTCAGTGAGACATTTCCAAAGCTAACAGGCCCCAGCAGGAGCCTGGAAGGAGGCAGGTGCGGCCCCTGGAGCGCCGCTGCCTTCTGCACCGCCTCCTGCAGCGCCTGAGCGTCCTGCAGGGGGCACCCGAGCTCAGGCCCCACCCAGCGGGCATGAATGTGCAGTAGGCCTCCTCTGCCTGCACTAACAGGAGCCAGCCTGTGCTGGGGAGGCCTGAGGAGGACGTGGGGACACGTCCACGCTGATGAGCCGCAGCTTCAGGAAATTGTGGGCTCGCATCCATGCTGAAAGGAGACCCTGGGCCTCCTCAGGACCCACGGGGCGGCTTCAGGAAGATGTGGGCCCGCATCCACGCTGACAGGAGCCCCTGGGCCACCTCAGGACATAAGTTGAGGCTTCTGGAAGCTGCAGGTCGCATTAATGGTGGCAGGAGCCCCGGCCTCCTCAGAACCCTCGGTGATGCTTCGGGAGGACGTTCTGTCACATCGACACAACAGGATGCTGAATCCTTAGGACCCCTGGTGTTGACTTGGGGAAATATGGGATGCGTCCATGCAGACAGAAGACCCCAGGCTCGTCAGGGACTGTGGTGAGGCCTAAGAAAAATGTGGGTGCTGCATCCACACTGACAGGAGTCTCCAGCTTCCTCAGGACCCACTGTGAAGGTTTGAGAAGATTTGGGGCCACATCTATGCTGACAGGAGCCCCCAGCATCCTCAGGTCTTATGGTGAGGCTTGAGGAAAATGTTAGGCCACCTCAACACTGGCAGGACCCCCGTCCTCCTCAGGACATGCACTTTGGCTTCTGGAAATATGGGGCTGCGTCTATGCTGACAGGAGCACACAGCTCCTCAGGACGTGTGGTGAGTTTTCTGGGGGACGTGTGGCCATGTCCAGGCTAACAGGAGCCCCGGGCCACCTGAGGACCTGCTGTGAGGCTTCCAGACGATGTGAGGCATAGTCCACAGTGACAGGAGACCCAGCATCCTCAGGACCCGCTGACTATGACTCAGGAACACGTGGGGCCATGTCCACACTCACAGGAGCCCTGCTTCCTCAGGACCCCCTGGAGGACTCTGGAGGCGTTGTTGGGGGTCACGTCCACATCAGAAGGGACTACTCAGAACCACAGGGTAAGTGAATGGGTAGAATGAATGGTAGGGTCAGGAGAGGGGAGGCAGTTGGTGGTTAGGCTTAGGTTAGATGTTAGGTGTTTGTGATTAAGCTTATGGTTAAGGATTACAGGTTAGGGTGAGGGATAAGGGTAAGAGTCAGTGGTTAGGAGTTAGGATGGGGGTTAGGGATTAGGGAACGGGGTTAGGGTTAGTGACAGGATTTAGAGTTAGGTTTAGGGTTTAGGCTTTAGGGATTAGGACAGGAGGTTTGGAGGTGGGGTTAGGGTTTTGGTTACAATTAGGGTTGGGCTTAGGTTTGCATTTAGGGTTAGGGTTTAGGGTGTGAGTTAGGGTTAGGGGTAAGTGTTAGGGGTTAGGGTAAAAGTTAGGGCTAGGTTTAGTGTTAGGGCGAGGATTATTTTTAGGATAGGTGTTAGGGTTAGGGTTAGGGTTAGTGTTTAGTTAGGGATTAGGGTCAGGTCAGGGTCAGGTTACGGTTTTTTAAAAGGGTAAGAGATAGGTTTAGGGAGTGGTTTAGGAGTTAGTTTTAGGGTACAAGTTAGAGTACCATTTGGGGTATGAGATAGGATTAGTATTGGAGGGTTAGGGTTAGGGTACAGGTTAAGGTTAGGAATAGGTTTTGAGTACATTAAGTTAAGCTTAGGGTTAGAGGTTAGGGTTAGATTTAAAACAGGGGTCAGGGATAAGGGTTTCGAATAGGTTTAGGAGTTAGGGTGAGGGTTGGCAGGAAGGTTCACTGAATGTGTTTTGGTCTTGGGGTTTGTGTTCGGTTGTCAATTAGTGATGGGTCTTCTTTAAGGGTTAGTTTAACATTAGGATTAAGTGTAGGGTTAGGGTTATGTCTGTGTATGGTTAGAGTTTGGTTCCTGGCATGTGCCTGCACTGGGACTCCTAGTATCTTGGGCCATTGAGTTTTATGCACTCTATTTAGGTTTTGGGTTCAAAGATAGCCTGACTCCACCAAATTAGTGGCCTCCCCAGAGACTCAAAATCCAGGCTTCTGATGGGGTCAGAATAGACATGACAGGCTTCTTCCAAGCTGAGCTAAGGAGGGGATTTGTGGCTCTAAATACTCTTTATTTGGATTTTTAGTTGCCTTTCTGATTTTTTCTCTAGTGCACACATGTTTCATCAATACTACCAATTATTATTTTAAAGTTTTACTTCAATTCCTGTTTGTAAACACAGTGTGATATAGTCTCAGGTTTACCACTTAGTGATTCAACACTTGGATACAACGCCTGGTACTGGTCACAGGTGCCCTCCACTGTCCCCATCCCCTGACTCCCCATCCCCCCACCTTCCTCTGGTATTTATTAGTTTATTCTCTGTGGTTAAGAGTGGGTATCTTGGCTTGCTTCTCTCATCCCCCCTGAGCCCCTTTGCCAGTTTGTTTGGTTTCTGAAAATTCACCTGTGAATGCAATTGTATGGTATTTGGTATCTGTCTTTCTCTGACTGAGTTCATTTAGCATATCCTTTCCACTCCTTCCACATCATTGTAAATGGCTTCATTTCATCCCTTCTGATGACCCAGTGATGTCGCAGTGTGTATATTTACCACATTGTCTCTGCCCGTTCATCTGCCGATGGACATAGGGCTGTATCCACAGTTTGGCTGTTGTTGATAACGCTGCTAGAAACACTGGGCTGCGTGTCCCCTTCGATCTACTAAAGTACTTTTGTGTCCTCAGTGTAAATACCTAGCTCTGCAAATTTGGAATCGTAGGTTAGCTCTATTTTTAACTTTTTAAAAAATTTTTTTATGATAGTCACAGAGAGAGAGGCAGAGACACAGGCAGAGGGAGAAGCAGGCTCCATGCATCGGGAGCCCAATGTGGGATTCGATCCCATGTCTCCAGGATCATGCCCTGGGCCAAAGACAGGCACCAAACCACTGCACCTCCCAGGGATCACCTATTTTTAACTACTAGAGGACCCTCCACACTGTTTTCCACAGTGGCTACTTCTGTTCGCATGCCCACCAGGAGTGTAAGGGAGCGACCCCTTCTCCATAGCCTCACTAAAACCTGTTTTTTCTTGTGTTGTTAATATTAGCCATTATGACGGCTGTCAGGTGAAAAATCATTGTGGTTTTGATTTGCATTTCCTTGATGATGGGTGATGCTTAGTGTATTTCCTTGTGTCTGGTCGCCATCTGGCAGTCTTTCAGAGAGAAAGTCCATTCATTTTTCTGCCCATCTCCAGTTGCATAATTTGTTTTTAGGATCTTGAGATTTATATTTGCTTTGTGTGTTTTACATACTAACTCTTTAGTGGATGTGTTGTTTACCAATATCTCCTTTCATTTTGTATGTTGCCTTTTAGCTTTGGTTGTTTCCTTCACTTTGCGGAAACTTTTCAATTTGATAAGGTCCCAATAGGATTTTTGCTTTTGTTTCCCTCACCTCAGAGGCATATCTAGAAAGAACATCCAATGGCCAATGTCAAAGACTTTGCTGCCTATCTTTTCTTCTTTGTATGGTTTCAGGTCTCACAGTTAGGTCTTTCAACCATTTTGAATTTATTTTTTATATATATGGAGTAAGAAAGTGGTCCAGTTTCATTCTTCTGCATGTGGCTGCCTGGTTTTCCCAACACCATTTGTTCTTATCCTGGGGTCAGGGTTAGGGTTTGTTGAAGAGACTGTCTTTGTGCCATTGGATATTCCTTCCTGCCTTGTTGTACATTAATGGATCATAGAGTTACAGGTTTGTATCTTGTTTCGGCTTTCCATTCTGTTCTATTGATCTAAGCGTCTCCTGTTGGGAGATTCTTGATTGCAGATTCAATTTCTTTGCTGGTTATCTGTGTGTTCAAGTTTCTTATTTCTCCCTTTTTCATTTTTGCTATGTTATATATTTCCAGGAATTGATCTATTATTCCAGGTTCTAGGTACCTGGCATATAATTTTTCATAATGTTCTCTTATAATCGTTTGTATTTCTCTAGTGTTGGTTGTTATTTCTCTTTTCTCATTTGTGATTTTATTTAGGTCCTTTCACATCTATGTATTTGTTCTCTTTTTTAAAGATTTTATTTATGTATTCATGCGAGACACAGAGAAGGATAGTTATAGGCAGAGGGAAAATGAAGCTCCATTCGGGGAGCCTGATGTGGGACTTGATCCCCCAGGACCCCGGGATCATGACCTGAGCCAAAGCAGATGCTCAACCACTGAGGCACCCAGGTGCCTTGCTGATTCAATTCCTTTGCTAGTTATGGGTCTGTTCACACTTTCTATTTCTTCCTATTTCAGTTCTGCTCATTTGCTCATTCTAGTGATTTGTCCATTTCTTTCAGGTCTCCCAGTTTGTTTGCGTATAATCTTTCATAGTATTCCCTTAAAATTGTCTTATTTTTCTGGTGTTGATTGTGATCTCTCTTCTCTCATTTGTGGTTTTATTTATTTAGGTCTTTTCTCTTTTCTCGTTGATAAGGCTTGCTAGGGCTTGATCCATTTTATTAATTATTTTAAAGAAACAGCTCTCAGTTTTGTTTTCCCATTCTACTGTTTTGTTGTTCCTATATTGTTTATTTCTGCTCTCATTTTTATTTTTTCCCTTCTTCTGTAGGCTTTAGGCTATGTTTGCTATTTCTTTTTCAGCTCCTTCAGGTGTAGTGTTATGATGTGTATTGGAGACTTCTTGTTTCTTGAGGTAGGCCTGTATTGCTATGTACTTCCCTCTTAGGACTGCCTTTGGTACAGCCCAGAGGTTTGGAGAAACATGTTTTCATTTTCGTTTGTTTTATATTTCCTCTTTAATTTCCTGGTTGCTCCATTCATTCTCTAGTAGGATGATCATAAACTCAACATATTTTTGGTCTGTCCAAATTTTTTCTTACTGTCGACTTCAAGTTTCATAGAGTTGTGGTCCAAAAATGTACAGGGTGTGATATCAACCTTCTTGTAACTGTTGTACCTGTTGAGAGCTGTTTTGTGGGCCTTGATATTATCTGTTCTGGAGAATGTCCCATGTGCAGTTGAAAGGAATGTGTGTTCTGCTTTCGGATCGAATATTCTGACTATACCTGTCGAGTTCCTGTGGTCCAGTGTGTCAAGGCTATTGTTCACTTGTTGATTCTGCTAGACGATCAGTCCATTGCCATAACTGGGTGTTGAAATCCCCTATCAGTGTATTATTACCAGTGATTTCTTGTATGTTTGTTGTTAATTGGTTTCTATATTTAGGTACTCCCATGTTGGCAGCATAAATATTTAGTTGTTTGATCTTGATAAAGTGTCTTTTTAATTATGAAATAATGTTCTTCTTCATCTCTTCTTACAGTATTTTTCTTCCTTTTTGAGATTTAAATATTTTATTTATTTTTTCATGAGAGATACACAGAGAAGCAGAGGCAGAAACATAGGCATAGCGAGAGGCATGTTCCCCTAAGGGAGTCCGATGTGGGACTGGATCCTGGGATCCCAATATCACACCCTGAGCCGAAGGCAGATGCTCAACCACTGAGCCACCAGGTGTCCCCCAGGGTTTGGTTTCAAATCTCGTTTGTCTGATATAAGTATGGGTCCTCCAGCTTTCGTTTGATATCCATTAGCATGGTAGATGATTTTCCCTCCCCTGACTATCAATCTGCTGGTGTCTATAGGTCTAAGGTGAGCATCTTGTAGGCAGCATACAGGTGGATCTTGTTTTTTTAATAACAATTTTATTTATGAGAGAGAGAGAGAGAGAGATGCCGAAAATTAGGGAGAGAGAGAAGCAGACTCCCCACCAGGAGCCCCATATGGGACTCGATCCCAGACTCCAGGATCACACCCTGAGTCAAAGGCAGTTGCTCAACTCCTTGAGCCACTCAGGCATCCCAGATCCTGTGTTTTAAGCCACTCTGATACCCTATATCTTTTGATTGGAGCATTTAGTCTATCAGCATTCAGAGTGATTATTCAAAGATATGAACTTTGTGCATTTGTGTTACCGGAAGATTTGGTGTTTCTGGTGATGTACTCTGGGCCTTTCTAGAGTTGTTGCTTTTGGTCTCTTTTTTTCCCCCACTAGAAGAGTCCCTCTTAAAATTCCTTACTGGACTGGTTAAGTGGTCATGAACTCCTTTATATTTTGCCTGTCTGGGAAAATCATTATCTCTCCTCTCCTCCTGAATGACACCCTTGCTGAAGCAAGAATTCATACAATCGGACTCCAATAAAAGAAATTTAAAAACATAAAATAAATTTTTGGTCTTATGATTGAGGAAAATGGCATCTAGGAGGTAAACCAGAAGCTGAAAGAGCGGAGGACAGATTTCACCGTCCGTAGCCTTCACAGGGACATGATGTCCTTCCCAAGGAGGGGCCTCCCCTCCGTAGGATGCTTCCTGCCCCTCTGTGCTCCTTGTTGGAACCCAGCAGGCACATCTCTGTGCCTCCAGCACCTCTGCAGTCATGGTTTATTGCGTCTTTCATGTATCCTATTGGGGACCACAGCGTCGTGTATGTAACCATCCGGGTGCTGTTAGACAACATTGGGTGGATTCCAACTTTTGTTGGTTGTGTGGTGTGTGTGTGTCTATCACATGTAGCTATCACGTGCAGCTATTGGATCCTCTGGCTGGGTCACCCAAATGCCGAAATGGTTGGCACAACATCATTTCTGGTGCTGGCGCTGGGCGGCTAGCTAGGCTCTCATGGCATACCAACGGCTCGCGCGTGCAGTGATTTTCCGCTGGAGGGTAGGCTGAGCTGGAAGGTCCGGCTTGGCCATATTCCCATGTGCGGAAGTGGGTCCTGCCATGCGCTGGCTGCTTATCTTCTCCCTGATGCCTCTCTAGCAGGGAGCTAGACCTCGGGGCCATCCTGGCGGGAGCTCCTGAGGAGCCAGCTGCCCATGGGGGGGAGCCCTGGGACTGCCTGTGTTTGGGATTCTGGGTGGGGACGGGGCTGGGGTTCTTCGGTCCCCTGTGCTGCCTGGCCTTCAGGCTGAGCCCCATGCTCACCCAGCCCCTATTCACTAAGGCGAGGAGGGTGCCCTCCACATGCTGGTGTGAGAGATCTAGCACCACAAGGTGTGCACGCCGAGTACACCTTGTGAGGGTGGCCCACGTGCGTGAGCTGCAGTGTGGGACCCAGTAAATTTAACAAAAATCCCTTACCCCTGGACAAGCAGAGCAGGACTGATTCCATTTTGTGCTCCACCAGCCATCTCCCCTATGACCCCACGTGACCTGCTTATGGCTTAAGGTGCTGCCCCACCCGACTCAAGCCGCTGGGAACACCCTAATCTGAAATCGGGTCATCACAATGTAACCCTGCATTGTGCCACACAAAGCTGCGCACCAATTCTGACCAAAGTAATAGGCCAGTTCAAGTCGATACTAAAAGGTAGAGTGTAATTCAATCAGCCACCTGCGTGTGGACAAACATGACTACGCATCTTTCAGCATTCCCATGTGCCACTGGCTCCTATAAAGCTGCTACACCTCTTAGTCTCGGGGTCCAAATCCCTACTCCTCTGTGTCTGGTGCACTTGGACCCAAGCTCCAGCTTGTAAGAAACCCTCGGGAGTTTGCATCGGTGTGGGTTCCTTGGTGGTTTCTCGGATTAGCAATCTTGGGCACAACATAAGGGCCTGTTGTCCTGACATCCCTTCCAGGGCCACCATACCACCCCGCAGGCCCTCTGTGCCCCAGGCACACAGGCACGGGGATACGGGGAGGGGAGGAAGTGCCCCGGAACCCAGCCGGCCCTGGCCCCCTGGACAGAGAGAGCACAGACCACCCAGGTCTCTTCCACAGACACTGGTGCCCTGAGGCTCCCTGGCTGTCACTCTGTCCCAGCCCCTCCTGGCCTGCTGGGCACAGGCTGAGTCCCAGTAAAGTCTATGGTGCCTGACCCTGGCGTCTGGCAGCCCCTGGAAGGCATGTGAGGATGTCAGCTGGGTGTGACTGGCAGCGCCACTGTAGGGGCTGTTTGGGGCATGGATGTAGCCCCTCCTCCTCTCTCAGGGTCTCTCCACGCCCTCTGCTCAGAGTTCTGGGATACACATAAATGGGCTGGCTGTGCATTTTCGCACCACAACACTTTATTGACGATCTACAGCAATGGGGCTCAGAGCCGAGGGCTCATGCTTTCCCCTGGTGAGGGAGACCTTTCTGTCCTTTAGGGGAGGACAAGAATCACATGTGGGGTGGGGACGGGTGCTGGAGTCCCCCACCTGGGAGCTTGTTTGGACTCCGGGTGGGGACGTGTCCTGAGGTTTCAGCAAGAGAGACGGTTCTGAGGGCAGCAGAGCTGAGCTGGACCTGAGCTCATGGGCTCCTGCACTGTTCCCCGCAGGGTAGCTGGACCCCGGTCTCGGGGCCCTGGGGCCCCAGAACCAGGTGGAGCCTGTCTCCTAGTGTGGGTGCGGGTGGGGCCCACCGGCCTACCCCTTCTCTCCCCAACATTGGGTGTCCCGGGATTCCTAGGGCTGCCCTAGGTCAGCGACCGGGATCTGTGGGGCACACCCAGGGCCCAAGAGGCCACATCCAGCTGTGGGAGGGCTCTCTCAGCCTGGGGCCAGAATCCAGGGCTGGCCAGGGCCATGGGGGGCTGGATCCCATTAGTCTTTGTGTTGGGCCTGGAGGGGCTCAAATCACCCCAACCCCACAGAGCCCAGGGCCAGGCCAGCCCATGTCCCTCTGGGTTAGGGGCTGGTGTCCTATGCAGGGTGTGCCACCCTCCAGGAGGGACAGTGGGTGGAGGCAGGGCACAGTGGGTCCTCTGCACCACTCACCTGCACCCACCCTGTCTGGGGCTCCCTGCCTTCCCTCCTTCTTGCAACCCCTGGGTACTCTATGGGAAACCCGGTCTTCTGATGGGAGCAGGGTATCCAGAGAACCCCGGTGAGGCTGAGTATGTCCCACAGGGGGCAGCTGCCCAGGGTCTTTTCTGGGGACAGATGCTGTGGGGGTGGATGTTGTGGGGGCAGGGGCATGATGGTGGTGGAGTGTGGGGGATGGTTTAGGGGGGAAAGTGGGTGGAATAGTGTAGGTGGGGATTGTGTGGGGCTGTGTCGGTGTGAGGGGGATGATATAGGTGGGATGCTATTGGGGATGATGATGAAGGGGAATGGTGTGGGGGTGGGGAATGAGGGGATGACATGGGGGGCCTGCCGACACAGGGCATCCACTTTCAGACGCACATGGATACGTCTACAGATAAAGGCGATCCCAGTCTGGGGTTTGCTGTGACAACTGCCCCTGGGGCCCCGTGTAGTCAATGCAGGGCGCTGGCTGGACCAGGGGTATTATCTGGGGGTCATCATACTACGTATGTTTACAAATTGCAAATTGTCTCAAATTAAATGCATAGAATTTAGATATATATAAAACACCAAGTGTGGGTGTCACCCTGACCCGTCCGACCCTCATGGGAACGATGTGTGTCCTGCTCCAGCCACGGCCATGCCGCCTGGCCCACAGGTCCGGTTACTGCCCTCCACGGGCCCCACCGCAGCCCCCTGCTTCTCAAGGGGCCGTCCCTCGCCCCTGTGTGGTTCCGCTCCCATGGAAACCCCTAGAGGCACCGACCTAGTGACCCCCTCAACCCCGAAGCCCCGGGGGTTGGGGCATGGGTGTCATCCCCTGCACCCAACCATACAGTGGTGTGTTACTGGCTGCTGTTGCTTCCCCCGGCCTCTTAAGCCCCGTGTTCCCTACCCAGAAGCCCCTGGACCTCCCCCGGGGCCTAGAAGCCCCCTGACTCAACAGCCTCTCCCCACCCTCTAGCAGTCCCAAAACTTGATTTGGCTGCCAAACATCTTGTTGATGTCCAGGTCTATCTGCGTGATGTCCCTGGAGGAGACGAGGCCTCCTCCTTCATTTCCTGCAGGAAAACCGGGGAGGAGGAGCCGGCGTCAGGGACACAGACACCGGCCAGTCACCAGCGGCCATCCTGGGCAGGGAGCCCTGGGGCCACCATAGGAGTGTGTCCTGCTGAAACCTCCTTTCTTCTCCTGGGAGGCCGGGGATGGCCAGAGTGCCGACCGTGGCTGTGGGACCTCTGTGAGGGGCTGTGGTGAGCCGCTGTGGGCGGGAGGTGACTGAGGGTCAGCCTGGGTGGGAGGGGACAGGGTATCAGCCCAGGTGGGGAGGGGACTTGGGGGTGTTGTGCCCAAGATTGTCCATGCCAACACCGATGCAAACACACGAGGGTTGATTTACAAACTCAAGCTTGGGTCCAAGTATAGCTCACACAGCGGAGCAGGGACTTGGACCCCGAGGTGGGTTTTAGCTTAGTTTTAAGGGCTGGTCTCAGGGACCTCCAGAAGGGCTGGAGCAATTCCTCAAGTTCTGTTTACATTTTGATATGAGGCCTTCAAGGGCATTGAGCTTTGTTCTCATTCTAATATGGGGCTTTCTGGGACCTTAAGCTGTAAGATTTTTTTCTTTTTTTCCTGTAACTGAAGTAATGCAAATTTTAGCTCTTATACACAGGGTCCTGGGATGGCAATACTTGTGCTAACTGTGAACTTAAAGTGGAACGGCCTCAATTTTCTCAGCCTCCCCACAGACAAGTGACTGAAGTTTAAAACTCCAAATTTTAGGGGCTGCCCTGGTGGAGACCTGTTCTCTTCCTGCCCGGGAGGGTATCCTCGCACTCCTGGCCTTTGCTGGTCTGTCCCAGGAACTGGGCCCCATGACTGCACAGGGGTTTGCAGCTTATGGCCACACAGGGCAGACAGCTGGCCCGAGCCCCGCTGCTCTCAGCCAGGTTCCTGCTCCTGTGCCTGGGAACAGTTGGCGTCACCATCCTTGGGACCCCTGGGATCCTGGCCCACCCTGTCGCTCCAGGGACTGCCCCCCACTTCTCCACCTGAACACCTTAAGGCTGGTGTGTCCCCCACTCTAGGAGACTTCTGAAAGTTCAGATTTTGTGCACTGCTGCTTATAATATTGTGAGTAGATTCGTCAGTTGGCTCTCTGCCCTTGTGGGATCCGGGGCTATGTCTCTCCAAGATCAACTGATTGATTTTTTTAAGATTTTATTTTTCTGTAATCTCTACAGCCAACATGGGGCTTGAACTTGCTACCCCTAGAACAAGAGTCCCATGTTCTTATGAACCACGCTGAGCCGGTCAGGCTCTCTTTGATTGATTGATACATGTTAATTGACGCAGGGATCTTGCATGTGTCAGGGCAGAAACTGAGCCCAGGCTTTGAGGTGTGGTGGAGTCATTTGGACCTGGTCAATGTGAAAGAAACCATAGCTTCCCTGGAAGCCCAGGGAGCAGGGCCCACACACATGAAAAGTTGATAATTTCCTTTACTGTAGTAGTTATTTTACTATTTATTTAAAGTGCTATTCAATGGTAAATGTCAATCTAGGATTGGGATACAGTGAGAACGTTCTAGGATTCGGAGGTAACTAAAGCTAAAGTCCAGGACTTAATGTTCGAGTTCGATGCAGAGATAGGCAAGGAAGCAAAGAGTTATGAAACATGGCAGTGGGGTGCCTGGCTGGCCTGGTTGGGGATCTTGATCTCAGGGTTGTGAGTTTGAACTCCATGTTGGGTATAGAGAGGACATGAAATGAAAATATTTAACAAATAATAAATAGATGAACAAATAAAGCATGACATCAAAGGTAAGTGTTTGCTTATGTCTCACCTGCGAACTATTCTTTTTTTTTTTTTTTTAAAGATTTTATTTATTTATTCATGATAGTCACAGAGAGAGAGAGAGGCTCAGAGACACAGGCAGAGGGAGAAGCAGGCTCCGTGCACTGGGAGCCCGACGTGGGATTCGATCCCGGGTCTCCAGGATCGCGCCCTGGGCCAAAGGCAGGCGCCAAACCGCTGCGCCACCCAGGGATCCCTGCGAACTATTCTTGATCGCCCCGCTTGTACTACTTAGCCCAGATGACGTCCTCCACAAGGGATAGTCCTGCCTCAGTGTAAGTGGGCGTCTTTCATTGTAAGACCTGTGGTTCCCCTCTTTCTGCAGGGAGAGAAGAGCCGTGAAGCCACGACTTCGGGGGATCAGCATACACCTAGGCAATGACCATTTCTGAACCCGGTAACCAGAGCTCGGCCTCCTCTAGGACGCGATGTCATAAGGAAGTCTCTTTGGTCATTGTCTTGGATGCAGGGTGGAGGCTAAACTAGAATTAGGAAGAACAAAAGAGGAGGAAAACCAGAAGCTGAAAGAGAGGAGGACAGATTTCACCATCTGTAGCCTTCACAGGGACCTGGTGTCCTTTCCTAGGAGGGGCACCCCGTCCGTAGGATGCTTCCAACCTCTCTGTGCTCCTTTTTGAAACCCAGCAGGCACATCTCCGTGCCTCCAGTACCTCTGCAGTCATGGTTTATAGCGTCTTCCATGTATCCTATTGGGGACCACAGCGTCGTGTATGTAACCATCCGACTGCTGTTTGACAACATTGGGGGATTCCGACTTTTGTTCGTTTTGGGTTGTGTGTGTGTCTATCACATGCAGATATCATGTGCAGCTATCTGACCCTCTGGCTGCGTCACCCAAATGCCGAAATGGTTGGCACAACATCATTTCTGGTGCTGGCGCTGGGCAGATAGCTGGGCTCTCCTTGCCGACTCGGGGCTCGCTCCTGCAGTGACTTTCCTCTGGAGGGTCAGCTGAGCTTGAAGTTCCGATTCGGCCAAATTCCCATGTCCAGCAGGGGTCCCGCTGAGTGCAGGCTGCTTCTCTTCTCCCCGATGCCTCTCCATCAGGGAGCCAGACCTCAGCGCTGCCTGGGGGAGATCCTGAGGAGCTGCCCATGGTGGAGAGGCCTGTTGCTGCCTGTGTGTGGGAGTCGAGTTGGGGTGAGGGCTGGGGTTCTCGGTCCCCTGTGCTGCCTGGCCTTGTGGCGAGCCCCATGCTCACCCAGCCCCTACTCACTAGGGCAAGGAGGGTGCCCTCCACACGCTGGTGTGATAGATCCAGCACCACAAGGTGTGCACGCTGAGTCTGCCTGGTCAGGGTAGCTGAGGTGCATGAGCTGCAAGTGTGGGACCCAGGAAAGTTAACAAAAATCCCCTACTCCTGGACAAGCAGGGCAGAACTGATTCCATTTTATGCTACACTCGCCACCTCACCTATGACCCCCACATGACCTGCTCATTGCTTAAGGTGCTGCCCCACCCTAGTCAGGCCGCTGGGCACACCCTAATCGGAAATCAGCTTATAACAATGTAACCCTGCTTTGTGTCCCCCAAAACTGTGCGACGATTCTGACCAAAGTAATAGGCCAGCTCAATTGGATACTATAGGGTAAGGTGTAATTCAATCAGCCACCAGCTTGTGGACCGGCATGATCGTGCAACTTTCTGCGAATCCCATGTGCCACTGGCCCCTATAAAGCTGCTATGCCTCTTAGTCTCAGGATCCACGTCCCTGCTCTGCTGTGTTGGGTGCAATTAGACACAAGCTCCAGCTTGTAAAGAAACCCTCGGGAGTTTCCATCGGTGTGGGCTCCTTGGTGGTTTCCCTGATTTGCAATCTTGGGCACAACACCAGGGCCTGGTGTCCTGGCATCCCTTCCAGGGCCACGCTGACCACCCCACAGGCCCTCTGTGCCTCAGGCATACAGGCACAGGGATGCACAGAGGGGAGGAAGTGCCCCAGAACTCGGCCATCCTCGGCCCTCTGGACAGAGGGAGCACAGACCTCCCAGGTCGCTGTGCACAGACCCTGGTGACCTGAAGCTCCATGGCTGTCACTCTGTCCCAGCCCCTCCTGGCCCAGTGGGCAGAGCCTGAGTCCCAGGAAAGTCTGTGGGTCCTGACCCTGGCATCTGGCCGCCCCTGGAAGGCACGTGGGGACGTCAGCTGTGTGTACCTGGTGGCGCCCCTGCAGGGGCTGTTTGGGGCCTGGATGGTGCCCCCTCCTCCTCTCTGGGTATCTCTCCACGCCCCATGCAGAGTTCTGGGAGACACAGAAATGGCCTGGCTATGCTATTTCGCACCACAAAACTTTATTGACTTTTTACAGCAAACAGGCTCAGAGCCTAATGTGCAGCTTCCCCTGGGGAGGGAGATCTTTCTGTCCTTTAGGGGAGGGCAAGAATCACACAGTGTGGGGGGGGCGGGTGCTAGAGTCCACATTGTGGGAGCATGTGTGGATTCCGGGTGGGGGCGTGTGTCCTGAGATTTCAGCCTGAGTGACTGTTTTGAGGACAGAAGAGATGACCTAGACCTGCAGCTCATGGGCTCCTGACTGGGACCCACAGGGCAGCTGGACCCCGGCCTGGGCCCTCGGGGGCCCCAATACCCAATACCTGGAGCTTGCCTCCTGGTGTGGGGTCGGGTGGGGCCAACCGGCCTATCCATTCTCTCCCCACCCTGGGTTGTCCCAGGATCCCCCAGCCTGCCCTAGGTCAGTGACCTGGATCTGTGGGGCACACACAGGGCCCAAGAGGCCACATCCAGCTGTGAGAGGGCTCACTCAGCCTGGGGCCAGAATCCAGGGCTAGCCAGGACCATGGGGGCCTGGATCCCATTAGTTTTGTTTTGGGGCTGGGTGGGGCTCAAATCACCTCAGCCCCCACAGAGCACGGGGCCAGGTGTGCCCAGGTCCCTTTGGGTTAGGGGCTGGTGTCCTGTGCAGGGTGTGCCGACCTCCAGGAGGGACAGTGGGCGGAGGCAGGGCCCAATGTGTCCTCTGCACCACTCACCTGCACCCACCATTTCAGGGATCCTTGCCTTCCCTCCTCCCTGCAAGCCCTGGGTTCTCTATGGGACAATCGGGCTTCTGATGGGATCAGGGTATCCATAGAACCCTGGGGAGGCTGAGCATGTCCCACAGGGGGGCAGCTGCACTGGGTCCTTGCTGGGGGCCGGTGGTGTGGTGGTGGATGGTGTGGGGCAGGGATATGATTGTGGTGTTATATTAGTCCGGTACAAATATTAGCTATTGAATCAATATTAAAATAGTCGCATTAACCAAAGACCATACGTTATTCAGATTTCCTTAGATTTTGCTAAGTTACTATCCTTCATATCACATTCCATTTGTACTCGTGTTTTCTTAGGCTCCTCTGGATTGTGACAGTCTTTCAGCCTTTCCTTGTTGTCGTTGAACTGGAACACTTTGAGAAGTAGAGTATTTTGTAAAATTTACCTCAGTTAGGACATGTCTGTTGTTTATCTCATCATTGAACTGTTTTTGTGGATTATATACAGAGATATACTGCCATTTTTATTATATCATATAAAGGATAGATATTATCAACATGATTTATCAGTCTTGGTATTGATCTGATCATCTTGCTGAGGTAGTGTTTGTCAGCTTTCTCCATAGTAAAGTGATTTTATTATTATTATTATTTTTATTATTTTTATTTTTATATTAAGATTTTCATATTATATTTTGTAGAAGGAAGTTACTATGTGTTTTCCACACATAAGAGTGGGAGGCTATGCTAATCAACTTGAGGGTGGAATGTCTGGACAACTTCTTTGAAATTCTACTACATGGGAGATTTCTCTTCCTTCTGTTTGTTTCTTTTTCAGGATGTTATTTATTATTTGAGAGAGAGAGGAGAGAAAAACCATTAGCGAGAGGGGCAGATGGAGAGGGAGAAGCAGGTTCCCTGCTTCAGGGAGCCTGCCTTGGGACCTGGATCATGATCTGAGCCTAAGGCAGAAGCTTAACTGACTGAGCCACCCAGATGCCGCTTTTTCTTTCTTTCTTTCTAATAATAAATTTACTTTTTATTGGTGTTCAATTTACCCACATACAGAATAACACCCAGTTCTTATCCCGTCAAGTGCCCCTCTCAGTACACGTCACCTATTCACCCCCACCCCCATCCTCCTCCCCTTCCATCACTCCTAGTTCATTTCTCAGAGTTAGGAGTCCTTATGTTCTGTCTCCATTTCTGATATTTTCCACACATTTCTTCTCCGTTCCCTTATATTCCCTTTCATTCTTATTTATATTCCCCAAGTGGATGCGAACATACAATGTTTGTCCTTCTCTGATTGACTTACTTCACTCAGCATGATACCTTCCTGTTCCATCCACATTGAATCAAATGGTGGCCATTTGTCTTTTCTAATGGCTGAGCAAGGCCCACCTTTTCTCTCTCTTCATCATCTGAGTCTCCTATGATATGAATGTTATTGTTTTAATAAGTGGCTGAGTTCCCTATGTCTGCCTCTGTGGTCCATAACCTTTCTTGTTTTGAAGGCTTCCACTTGGGACAGCATCTCAGTTATAGCATTTTTAACATTGGCCTGACTAGATTTTAGTTCTTTTATTTCTACAGTAGGAATTCTCTAGTTTTCTTCTGTGCTCTTTTTCCAGCCCAGCTGCTACCTTTATAATCATTGTTTTAAACTGTAATTAGACATCATATATGTGTATTGATGAACTTCCTCGCTGTGAGTACTACCTCATGTTATTTTATGGAGTTGAATTTGTCCATCTCATTATTTTTTCCAGAAAAGAAAGAAGGAAGAAAAAGGAAAACCAAGAAAAACAATAACAACTACCCTCCCAAAATAAAAAACACCAGATTATTTTGGCCTGCTTGTTAAAGATTCTAAATCCCAAAATAAGAAACACAATTAAAGTACCATGATAGTAAAAATAATAAATATATAAGGTACATACATAAAAATTAAAATAAGGCAATTAATAAAAAAGAATCAAAGAAAATAAATGAAAATAAAGCACAAAGAACAAAGGAAGCTAGACCCTACTTTCCAGGCAGAGCTGAAGCTCTGCAGCCTCTGTGGTCCGACAACTTGGTGGCAGTGAGTGGTCTGTGCAGGGTCTCGGGATGGGCCATGGCGCTGATTCTTAGGTGCACATCTGCCTGGGAGATGCAACTGTGGGGTCAGAGGCTGGGTGGGCGTCAGCGCCTCTGGCCTCCAGTGGGCGGCGCTGTGCTGCACCCTGAGACTCCCCTGATGGGCGGGATGTTGGTGGGGATGCTGAGTCCACTGGCTCTGGGGCTGAGCATCCCCCCACCCCCCCTCACCTCACCCCCCCCCCTCCCCGGTCTGCAAGGGCCTACACAAAAGACCTGCCAACACCCGGGTCTCCACTGCTTCTCTCAGAACCTTGCTTTTACTCTGCCTGCGTCCGAGCTTCTTTTGGTTTTGTTTTTTTTCTCAGACTGTTTTGCCCAAGATTGCGAATCCGAGAAACCACCAAGAAGCCGACACCAATGCAAACACACGAGGGTTTATTTACAAGCTCGAGCTTGTGTCCAAGTACTCCCGACATAGCGGAGCAGGGACTTGGACCCCGAGGTGGGTTTTATCTTAGTTTTAAGGGCTGGTCTTGGGACCTCCATAGGGCTGGAGCAATTCCTCAAGTTCTGTTTACATTTTGATATGGGGCCTTCTAGGGCATTGAGCTCTGTTCTCATTCTAATAGGGGCTTCCTGCCCTTTGCCTGGACTCAGTTTTTATTCTATTGTCGGGCTTTCTAGGACATTAAGCTGTAAACAGCAAAGATTCCACAACTGGAAGGGGAACTCACACTGTCCCTGTATGCTGAAGACGTGGTACTAGAAACAGGAAAGTCGAGAGCCTCCATCAAGCCTGTTAGAACTAAGGAGTGAGTTCAGTAAAGTCAGGGGACACAAACTGACCCTACAGAGCAGAGTAGCCTTGCTGTTTCCCGACAATGAGCACTCAGGAAGGAAAGGAAGGACGTGACTCCCTTCTCAGGAGCATCACAGAGAATAAATAATGAGACAGAAACAAAGGAGCACAAGACTTGTGCAGTGAGCCATACCAGTCTCTGGGAGGCCTTCCTGGGCTCGGGGGTGGGAGCCTCATCTTGTGAAAATGTCCGCAGTTCCTGAAGCCACCCTCAGTTTCAATGTCATTCCAATCAAAATCATGGTCGCAGATCTTAGAAATAGGAAAAAAAAAAAACCATAACATCCATCCGCCCCCCAAAATGACCCCGGACAGCAAATCAGTATTGGAGGAGCAGGCCAGAGAGGGACATGACACTTTCCTATTTCAAACGATGTCACAGAGACACAGGATATAGCAGTGTTGTTCTCGCGCCCCCGGCTGGCTGGCAGTTAAGCATTCGACACCTGACCTCACCTCCCGTCCTGATCTCCGGGTCGTGAGTTCTAGCCGTGGGTTGGGCCATGGATGAGGCGTGGAGCCTACTTAAAACAAACCAGACTCAAGGGGGGTGGTCCCGGCATAAGCTGAAGGAGCAGAACAGAGATTCTAGAAGGAATTGTGCTCTGATATAACTGATTTTTTAAACTTAATTTAACTTAAACCCAATTAATTAACGTAGAGTGTATTATACTTTCAGAGGAAGAATTCAGGGATTCACCAGTTGGAGATAACAGCAGTGCACGTGACATCACGTGCCCTCCTTCATGCCGGTCCCCTGTGATACCCTCACCCATCCCCTACCCTCCAGCGACCCTCAGTTTGTTTCCTATAATTAAGAGTCTGTATTTCCTGCATCTGTTTTCATCTTATTTGTTTTTCCTTCCCTTTCAGATGTTCATCTGCTTTGCTTCTTTAATTCCACCTATGAATGACACCCCACGGTCATTCTCTTTCCCGACTGACTTATTTCACTTAACATGATTTCTCTAGTTCTATCCACGTCATTGCAAATGGCAAGATTTCCTTCTCTTTGATAGCTGAGCGCCATTCCTCTCTCTATGACCATCATCTATCTCCCATCCTCTTTATTCATCATCTGCCTGAGGGCACCGAGATACCTCACACAGTGTGACTACTGTGGACCTGGCTGTTGTGGACATTGGGGTGCAGGTGCCCCGAGTCTCACTGTATCTGTATCTTCGGAGTCAGCTCCAGGCCCTGCACCTGCGGGTCGCAGGGCGTCTGTATTTGTAACTTCCTGAGGAGCCTCCACACTGTTTCCAGGGCGGCTGACACAGCCCGCAGTCCCACCCACAGTGGAAGGGAGTTGAGTGAATTCTGCAGGACTTGCTAAAGTCTGGTCCACATTTCATTTTGCAGCCTGTGGGCTCCAATTCCTTGTCCTTAAGTATTTCTGGGGAAGCCGGGTGTTGGGCTCCTTTCCAATGCTAACAGGCCACAGCTGGAGCCTGGAAGGAGACAGGTGCGGCCCCCTGCACCAGCAAGCTGCCTCTTGCACAGCCTCCTGCAGCGCCTAGCATCGCAAAGGGGGCGCCCAAGCCCAGGCCTCACCCAGGGTGCACGCATGTGCAGTAGGCCTCGTCTGCCTGCACTAATAGGAGCCAGCCTGTGCTGGGGAAGCCTGATGAAGACATGGGGACGCATCCACCCTGATGAGCCACAGCCTCCTCAGGACGCGCAGGGAGTCTAAAGGGGGATATTGGGCCGTGTTCACGCTGACAGGAGCACCGGTCCTCTCAGGACCCTCGGTGAGGCTTCTGGAAGATGTTGGCCTGCATACACCCTGATAGGAAACCCTGAGCTATCTCAGGATCCACGGGGAGGCTTCAGGATATTGTGGGCCCACATCCACGCTGACAGGAGCCCCTGGGCCACCTCAGGACCCGCGGGGAGGGTTCAGGAAGATGTGGCACCGTGTCCACTCTGGCAGAAACTCCCAGGCCCCTCAGGATATAAGTTGAGGCTTCTGGAAGCTGGGGGCCGCATTCAGAGTGACAGGAGCCACGGCCTCCTCAGTACCCTCAGTGACATTTTGGTAGTACGTGTGGTCATGTCCACACAAAAGGACGCTGACTTCCTCAGGACCCCTGGTCTAGTCTTTGGGAAATATGGGTATGCGTCCATGCGGACAGAAGACCCCAGCCTTGTCAGGGTCTCTGGTGAGGCTTAAGAAAAATGTGGGTGCCGCATGCACACTGACAGGAACCTCCGGTCTCCTCAGGACACACTGTGAAGTTTTGGGAAGATTTGGAGTCCTGTCAATGCTGACAGGAGCCCCCAGCCTCCTCAGGTCTTATGCTGAGGCTTGAGATAAATGTGGGGCCACGTCAACACTGACAGGACCCCCGTCCTCCTCAGAACCTGCACTTTGGCTTCGGGAAATATGGGGCTGGGTCTATGCTGACAGGAGCCCACAGCTTCATCAGGACCCACAGTGAGTTTTCTGGGGGATGTGAGGCCATGTCTAGGCTGACAGGAGCCCCCGGCCTCCTGAGGACTTGCTGTGAGGCTTCCAGAGGATGTGAGGCATAGTCCACAGTGACAGGAGACGCGGCGTCCTCTGGACCCACTGACTATGACACAGGAACACATGGGGCCATGTCCGCACTCACAGGAGCCCGGTTTCCTCAGGACCCCCTGGAGGACTCTGGAGGTGCCGTTGGGGGCCATGTCCATATCAGAACGGACTCCTCTGAACCACAGGGTAAGTGAATGGGTAGAATGAATGGTAGGGTCAGGGAAGGGGAGGCAGTTGGTGGTTAGCCTTAGGTTAGATGTTAGGTGTTAGTGATTATGCTTATGGTTATGGATTAGAGGTTAGGGTGAGGGATAAGGGTAAGGGTCAGTGGCTAGGAGTTAGGATGTGGGTTAGGGGTAGGGATAGGATTTAGAGTTAGGTTAGGGTTTAGGCTTTAGGGATTAGGGCACGAGTTTTGGAGTTGGGTTTAGGGTTATGGTTAGAGTTAGTGTTGGGCTTAGGTTTGCAGTTAGGGTTAGGGGTTAGGGTGTGAGTTAGGGTTAGGGGTTAAAGTTAGGGGTTAGAGTTAAGAGTTAGAGTTAAAGTTACTGCTAGGTTTAGGGTTAGGGCGAGGGTTAGGATTAGGATAGGGGTTAGGGCTAGGGTTAAGGTTAGTGTTTGGTTAGGGGTTAGGGTTAGGGTCAGGTCAGGGTCAGGGTACGGTTTTGGAAAAGGGTAAGATATAGGGTTAGGGAGTGGGTTAGGGGTTGGTTTTAGGGTACGGGTTAGGGTACAGTTTGGGGTATGAGATAGGATTAGTATTAGAGGGTTAAGGTTAGGGTACAGGTTAAGGTTAGGAATAGGATTTTAATACCTTATTTTAAGGTTAGGGTTAGAGGTTAGTGTTCGGGTTAGATTTAAGTTAGGGGTCAGGGTGAAGAGTTCATAATAGGATTAAGAGTTAGCCTGAGGGTTGGCAGGAAGGTTCAGTGAACGTGTTTTGGTCTTGGGGTTTGTGTTTGGTTTTCGATTAGTGATGGGTCTTGTTTAAGGGTTAGGTTAACATTATGATTAAGTGTAGGGTTAGGGTTATGTCTGTGTATGGTTAGAGTTTGGGTCTTGGCATGTGCCTCCACGGGGACTCCTAGTATCTTGTGCAGTTTAGATTTATGCACTCTATTTAGGTTTTGGGTTCAAAGATAGCCTGACTCCACCAAGTCAGTGGCCTCCCCAGAGAATCAAAATATAGGCTTCTGTTGGGGTCAGAATAGACATGGCAGGAATCTCCCGAGCTGAGCTAAGGAGGGGATTTGAGGCTCTAAAGACTCTTTATTAGGATTTTCAGTTGCCTTTCTTTTTTTTTTTTTTTCGATTGACTGTTTATTTTTTTTTTAATTTTTTTAATTTATTTTTTATTGGTGTTCAATTTACTAACATACAGAATAACCCCCAGTGCCCGTCACCCATTCACTCCCACCCCCCGCCCTCCTCCCCTTCTACCATCCCTAGTTCGTTTCCCAGAGTTAGCAGTCTTTACGTTCTGTCTCCCTTTCTGATATTTCCCACACATTTCTTCTCCCTTCTCTTATATTCCCTTTCACTATTATTTATATTCCCCAAATGAATGAGAACATATAATGTTTGTCCTTCTCCGACTGACTTACTTCACTCAGCATAATACCCTCCAGTTCCATCCACGTTGAAGCAAATGGTGGGTATTTGTCATTTCTAATAGCTGAGTAATATTCCATTGTATACATAAACCACATCTTCTTTATCCATTCATCTTTCATTGGACACCGAGGCTCCTTCCACAGTTTGGCTATCGTGGCCATTGCTGCAATAAACATCGGGGTGCAGGTGTCCCGGCGTTTCATTGCATTTGTATCTTTGGGGTAAATCCCCAACAGTGTAATTGCTGGGTCATAGGGCAGGTCTATTTTTAACTCTTTGAGGAACCTCCACACAGTTTTCCAGAGTGGCTGCACCAGTTCACATTCCCACCAACAGTGTAAGAGGGTTCCCTTTTCTCCGCATCCTCTCCAACATTTGTGGTTTCCTGCCTTGTTAATTTTCCCCATTCTCACTGGTGTGAGGTGGTATCTCATTGTAGTTTTGATTTGTATTTCCCTGATGGCAAGTGATGCAGAGCATTTTCTCATATGCATGTTGGCCATGTCTATGTCTTCCTCTGTGAGATTTCTCTTCATTTCTTTTGCCCATTTCATGATTGGATTGTTTGTTTCTTTGGTGTTGAGTTTAATAAGTTCTTTATAGATCTTGGAAACTAGCCCTTTATCTGATATGTCATTTGCAAATATCTTCTCCCATTCTGTAGGTTGTCTTTGAGTTTTGTTGACTGTATCCTTTGCTGTGCAAAAGCTTCTTATCTTGATGAAGTCCCAATAGTTCATTTTTGCTTTTGTTTCTTTTGCCTTCGTGGATGTATCTTGCAAGAAGTTACTATGGCCGAGTTCAAAAAGGGTGTTGCCTGTGATCTTCTCTAGGATTTTGATGGAATCTTGTCTCACATTTAGATCTTTCATCCATTTTGAGTTTATCTTTGTGTATGGTGAAAGAGAGTGGTCTAGTTTCATTCTTCTGCATGTGGATGTCCAATTTTCCCAGCACCATTTATTCAGTTGCCTTTCTGATTTTATCTCTAGTGCACACATATTTCATCAATACTACCAATTATTATTTTAAAGTTTTACTTGAATTACTGTTTCTAACATGGTATGATATAGTTTCAGGTTTACCACATAGTGATTCAACCCTTGGATAGAACGCCTGGTACTGGTCACAGGTGCCCTCCACTATCCCCATTCCCTGATTCCCCATCCCCCCCACATATCGCTGGTATTTATTAGTTTATTCTCTGTGGTTAAGAGTGTGTTTTTTTTTTTTGTTTGCTTCTGTCGTCCCCCCCTCTGCCTCTTTGCCAGTTTGTTTGGTTTCTTAAAATTCACATGTGAATACAATTGTATGGTATTTGGTATCTGTCTTTCTCTGACTGACTGAGTTCATTTAGCATAAGTCCTTTCCACTTCTCCTACGTCATTGTAAATGGCTTCATTTCATCCCTTCTGATGACCCAGTGATGTCGCAGTGGTTATATTTACCACATCGTCTCTGCCCATTCATCAGTCGATGGACATCTGGGCTGTATCCACAGTTTGGCTCTTGTTGATAATGTTGCTACAAACACTGGGCTGCGTGTCCCTCTTCGAAACTACTAAACGACTTTTGTATCCTCGGGGTAAATACCTAGCTCTGCAATTTTGGAATCGTAGGGTAGCTCTATTTTTAACATCTTTTATAAATTTTTTTATGATAGTCACAGAGAGAGAGGCAGAGACACAGGCAGAGGGAGAAGTAGGCTCCATGCCCTGTGAGTCCGACATGGGATTCCATCCCGGGTCTCCAGGATCGCGACATGGGCCAAAGGCAGGTGCCAAACCACTGCACCACCCAGGGATCCCCTTTTTTTAACTTTTCGAGGACCCTCCACAGTGTTTTCCACATTGGCTGCACCTGTTCGTATTGTGATGTATTTCCCCCTTAGGACTGCTTTTGCTGCATCCCAAGATTTTGAACGGTTGTATGTTCATTCTCATTAGCTTCCATGAATCTTTTTAATCCTTCCTTAATTTCCTGGTTGACCCTTTCGTCTTTTAGCAGGATGATCCTTCACCTCCACGTGTTTGAGCTCCTTCCAAACTTCTTGTTGTGATTTAGTTCTAATTTCTTTTTTTCATTATTTTATTATTATTTTTTAATTTATGATAGTCACACAGTGAGAGAAAAAGAGAGGCAGATACATGGGCAGAGGGAGAAGCAGGCTTCTAGCACCGGAAGCCCGACGTGGGATTCAATCCCGGGTCTCCAGATTCACGCCCTGGGCCAAAGGCAGGCGCCAAACTGCTACGCCACTCAGGGATACCTTAGTTCTACTTTCAAGACATTATGGTCTGAGTATATGCAGGGGACAATCCCAATCTTTTCGTATCGGTTCAGACCTGATTTGTGCCCCAGTATGTGGTCGATTCTGGAGAAAGTTCCATGTGCACTTGAGAAGAATGTGTATTCAGTTGAGTTTGGATGTAAAGTTCTGTAGATTTCTGTGAAATCCATCTGGTCCAGTGTATCATTTAAAGCTCTCGTTTCATTGGATATGTTGTGCTTAGAAGACCTATCGAGGGTAGAAAGAACTAGATTGAAGTCACCAAGTATAAGTGTATTATTATCTAAGTATTTCTTCACTTTGGTTATTAATTGTTTTAAATATTTGGCAGCTCTCACATATGGGGCAATATATTGAGGATTGTTAAGTCCTCTTGTTGGATAAATCATTTAAGTATGATTTACTGTCCTTCTTCATCTCTCACTACAGTCTTCGGGGTAAATTTTAGTTTATCTGATATGAGGATGGCTACCCCTGCTTTCTTTTGAGGACCATTTGAATGGTAAATGGTTCTCCAAACATTTATTTTCAGGCTGTAGGTGTCCTTCTGTCTAAAATGAGTCTCTTTTAGACAGCAAATTGATGGGTCCTGCTTTTTTATCCAGTCTGAAACCCTGCGCCTTTTGATGGAGTCATTAAGCCTGTTCACATTCAGAGTTACTATCAACAGATATGAGTTTAGTGTCATCACGATATCTCTTCAGTCCTTGTTTTTGTGGATTGTTCCACTGAACTTCTTCTTAAAGGGGAATTTTAAGAGTCCCCCTTAAAATTTCTTGCAGAGCTCGTTTGGAGGTCACTTATTCTTTCAGTTCCTGCCTGTCTTGGAAGCTCTTTATCTCTCCTTCCATTTTGAATGAGATCCTTGTTGGATAAAGTATTCTTGGTTGCATGTTCTTCTCATTTAGGATCCTGAATATATCCTGCCAGCCCTTTCTTGCCTGCCAGGTCGCTGTGGAGAGGTCTTCTGTTACCCTAATGCTCCTCCCCATAAAGGTCAGGTATTTCTTGTCTCTTGCTGCTTTAAGGATCTTTTCTTTATCTTTGGAATTTGAAACTTCACTATTAAATGTGGAGGTGTTGGACGGTTTTTATTTATTTTAGAGGGGATCTCTCTATTTCCTGGATCTTAATGCCTGTTTCCCTTCCCAGATGAGGAAAGTTTTCAGGTAGGATTTGTTCAAATACACATTCTGGACCTCTGTCCATTTCGACGCCCTCTGGAACCCCAATTAAACGTAGGGTTTTCTTCCTCAGGCTGTCGTTGATTTCCCTTAATCTGTCTTTCTGGTCTTTTAATTGTCTGTCTCTTTTTTCCTCAGTTTCCCTCTTTGCCATCAACTTGTCTTCTATGTCACTCACTTGTTCTTCCACCTCGTTAACCCTTGTCATTAGGACTTCTAGTTTGGATTGCATCTCATTCAATTGATTTTTACTTTCTGCCTGATTGGATCTAGATTCTGCAGTCATGAGTCTATTGAGTCCTTTATGCTTTTTTCTAGAGCCACCAGTAGCTGTATAATAGTGCTTCTGAATTGGCTTTCTGACATTGAATTGTAATCCATATTTTGTAACTCTGTGGGAGAGAGGACTGTTTCTGATTCTTTCTTTTGAGGTGAGGTTTTCCTTCTAGTCATTTTGCTCAGTGCACAGTGGTCAAAAACAAGTTGTATTGGGAAAAGGAGAAAAATAGAGGAGAGAAAGAAGGAAAGAAAAGAGAAAGAGAAAAAAGAATAAAAGAAGAAAGAAGGAAAAAAGAGAATAAAAAGAGAAAGAAAAAGAAAGAAAGGGGGAAAAGGTTGGGGGAAGCAATCAGAAATGAAAAAAAAACATGGGGGAGTATCTTCTGATTCTGTATACTTTAAGTCCCTTGACTTCCCCTGGAACTTGTCCGTCTAGCTGGTCTTCTGGGGGAGGGGCTTGTTCTGCTGATTTTCAGGTGTTTTCAGAGCTGCTCTGCCCCCTGCCTGGTGCAGGGCTCAGTGGGGGTTGTTAACCCCGTGAGGCCCCAGGAGGAACAATCCCAGTGGCAGAGGCCAGCTCTGGAAACCTGGATTCAGCCCCCCCAGTTACTCCAGAGCAGTCTGTCTGATGGTCCAGGAGGCTCCGGGGCAAGGCCTCTGATCTGCTCAGCTCTGCGCAGGAGGGTCCTTGCGGTCCTGGGCCCCCCTGGCCTCTGCCTGTCTCGGGCGAGGCCAGATCCTGGGCTGTGTACCGGAGTCCTGTCCTCCGGGGCCTGCACTGTTGGATTCGAGCTCCCGGGCGTGCAGCTGCGTCTCCACCAAGCCGGCCCCACTGAGCTGCTCCTGGAGCCTCACCGCCCCCTCTGCCCGGAGCCTTTTCCTCTGCCCTAGGCGCAGCCGCCAAGCCCCTCCCAGGTTCGTGCAGCCCCTTTAGCACAGAGCCACCGCCCGAGCCCCTTGGAGCTGCTCCAGGGTCAATGCATGTGCCGTGTACCCCTTAGTGAGCTCAGTGGACTCTCTTGGGAATGCAGGTGTCTGTTAGTGTCCCAGGGAGCCCGAGGGCATCCCCGCCCTCCAAGGTCCTGTGCTGACTCCCTGCGGGTCCAATTCCACCCTGGAAGGTTGGTTCAGCTCCTGCTTCTCTGGGACAGAGCTCTCCTGACTGGGGGGCACTCGCTGTGGCCATAGCCTGGCTCTTCGCAGGACCCCTCCCCTTGGATGCCCTTTGTTTCTTTATTTCTTTTCCCCCATCTTCCTACCTTGATAGATGCGCGAACTTTTCATACTGTAGCATTCGATCTGGTCTCTTTTTAAATCTCAGGCCTAATTTGTGATTTGAATTTTACTTAGGTAATTTGGTGGGTACAGGTGACTTGGAGACCCTACTTTTCCGCCATCTTGCCCCTCCTCCTGTATGTTGCCTTTTAGCTTTGGTTGTTTCCTTCACTTTGCAGAAGCTTTTCAATTTGATGAAGTCCCAATAATATTTTTGCTTTTGTTTCCCTCACCTCAGAGGCATATCTAGAAAGAGGATCCAATGGCCAATGTCATAGATGTTGCTGCCTATCTTTTCTTCTTTGTATGGTTTCAGGTCTCACATTTAGGTCTTTCATCCATTTTGAATTTATTTTTTATACATATCGTATAAGACAGTGGTCCAGTTTCATTCTTCTGCATGTGGCTGCCTGGTTTTCCCAACACCATTTGTTCTTATCCTGGGGTCAGGGTTAGGGTTTGTTGAAGAGACTGTCTTTGTGCTTTTGGATATTCCTTCCTGCCTTGTTGTCGATTAATGGATCATAGAGTTACAGGTTTGTATCTTGTTTCAGATTTCCATTCTGTTCTATTGATCTAAGCATCTACGGTCGGGAGATCCTTGAATGCTGATTCAAATTCTTTGCTGGTTATCTGTTCAAGTTTCTTATTTCTTCCTTCTTCATTTTTGCTATGTCATATATTTCCAGGAATTGATCTATTTCTTCCAGGTTCTTGGTTGCTGGCATATAATTTTTCATAATGTTCTCTTATAATCGTTTGTATTGCTCTAGTGTTGGTTGTTATTTCTCTTTTCCTTTGTGATTTTATTTGGGACCATTCTCTTTTTTATCTTTGTTCTTTTTTAAAGATTTTATCTATGTATTCATGAGAGACACAGGGAGGCAGAGGTATAGGCAGAGGGAGAATGAGGCTCCATGCAGGGAGCCTGATGTGGGACGTGATCCCCCAGGACCCTGGGATCATGACCTGAGCCAAAGCAGATGCTCAACCACTGAGGCACCCAGGTGCCTTGCTGATTCAATTCCTTTGCTTTTATATGTCTGTTCACATTTTCTATTTCCTCCTATTTAGGTTTCCTCGTTTGACATTTCTAGGGATTTGTCCATTTCTTCCAGGTCTCCCAGTTTGTTAGCGTATAATCTTTCATGGTGTTCTCTTATAGTTGTCTGATTTTTCTGGTGTTGACTGTGATCTCTCTTCTCTCATTTGTGATTTTATTTATTTAGATCTTTTCTCTTTTCTTGTTGATAAGGCTGGCTAGGGCTTGATTCAATTTATTAATTATTTTGAAGAACCATCTCTTTGTTTCGTTATTCCATTCTACTGCTTCGTTGATTCTGTATTGTTTATTTATGCTCTCATCTCTATTTTTCCCCTCTTCTATAAGCTTTAGGCTTTGTTTTCTATTCCTTTTCCAGGTCCTTAAGGTGTAGGGTTAGGCTGTGTATTGGAGACTTCTTGTTTCTTGAAGTAGGCCTGTATTGATATGTACTTCCCTCTTAGGACTGCCTTTGCTGCATCCAAGAGGCTTGGAGAAACATATTTTCATTTTCGTTTGTTTTAAATTTCCTCTTTAATTTCCTGGTTGCTCCATTCTCTAGTAGGATGATCATAAACTCAACGTATTTTTGGTCTGTCCAAATTTTTTCTTACTGTCGACTTCGAGTTTCATAGCGTTGTGGTCTGACAATGTACAGGGTGTTATATCAACCTTCTTGTACCTGTTGTACCTGTTTAGGGCTGATTTGTGGCCCATGATATGATCTGTTCTGGAGAATGTCCCATGTGCACTTGAAAGGAATGTGTACTCTGCTTTAGGTTGAAATGTTCAGACTATATCTGTTGAGTCCCTGTGGTCCAGTGTGTCAAGGCTATTGTTCCCTTGTTGATTTTCTGTATAGATGATTGGTCCATTGCCATAAGTGGGTGTGAAAATCCGCTGTCATTGTATTATTATCAGTGAGTTCCTGTAAATTTGTTGTTAATTGGTTTCTATATTAGGTACCCCCATGTTAGCAGCATAAATATTTAGTTGTTTCATCTTTTTTTTTTTAAAGATTTTATTTATTTATTCATGATAGTCACACAGAGAGAGAGAGAGAGGCGGAGACATAGGCAGAGGGAGAAGCAGGCTCCATGCAGGGAGCCCGATGTGGGACTCGATCCCGGGTCTCCAGGATCGCGCCCTGGGCCAAAGGCAGGCGCCAAACCGCTGTGCCACCCAGGGATCCCTAGTTGTTTCATCTTGATAGTCTTTTTAATTATGAAATAATGTTCTTCTTCATCTCTTCTTACAGTATTTGTTCTTTCTTTTTTCAAATGTAAATATTTTATTTATTTATTCATGAGAGACACAGAGAGCAGCAGAGGCAGAAACATAGGCAGAAGGAGAGGCAGGCTCCACACAGGGAGGCCGATGTAGGACTCGGTCCTGGGATCCCAGGATCACACCCTGCGCCAAAGGCACATGCTCAACCACTGACCCTACAGGTGTCCCCCAGGGTTTGGTTTCAAATCTAGTTAGTCTGATATAAGTATGGGTCCTCCAGCTTTCGTATGGTATCCATTACCGTGATAGATGGTTTTCCATCCCCTGACTTTCAATCTCCCGGTGTCTATAGGTCTAACGTGAGCATCTTGTTGGCAGCATACATATGGATCTTGGTTTTTTAATAATGATTTTATTTATGAGGGAGTGAGAGAGAGAGAGGCAGAAAATTAGGCAGAGAGAAAAGCATGGTTCCCACCAGGAGCCCAATATGGGACTGGATCCCAGACTCCAGGATCACAGACTGAGTCCAAGGCAGAGGCTCAAACCCTGAGTCACCCAGGCATCCCGGATCCTGTTTTTTAAGCTATTCTGATACCCTATATCTTTTGATTGGAGCAATTTTTCTATCAGCATTCAGAGTGATTATTGAAAAATATGAACTTATTGCCTTTGTGTTACCAGTAGAGTTGGTGTTTCTGGTGACGTTCTCTGGTCCTTTCTAGTCTTTGTTGCTTTTGGTCTCTTTTTTTCCCCACTAGAAGAATCCCTCTTAAAATTCCTTACTGGACTGGTTTAGTGGTCATGAACTCCTTTATACTTTGTCTGTCTGGGAAATCTTTATCTCTCCTTCTTTCCTGAATGACACCCTTGCTGAAGAAAGAATTCATATGAATTGGACACCTGTAAAAAGAAATTTAAAAACATAAAATAAATTTTTGCTATTTTCATTGAGGAAAATGGCATTTAGGAGGAAAACTAGAAGCTGAAAGGGAGGAGGACAGATTTCACCCTCTGTAGCCTTCACAGGGACCTGGTGTCCTTTCCAAGGAGGGCCCCCCCTCCGTAGGATGCTTCCTTCCCCTCTGCACCTCTCGTTGGAACCCACCAGGCACATCTCCATACCTCTGACACCTCTGCAGTCGCGGTTTATACCATCTTCCATGTATCCTTTTGGGGACCACAGGATCATGTATGGAATCAACCGGCTACTTTTTGACAACATTGGGGGGATTCTGACTTTTGTTGGTTTTGGTGTGTGTGTGTGTCTATCACATGCAGCTATCATGTGCAGCTATCGGATCCTCTGGCTGGGTCACCCAAATGCCAAAATGGTTGGCACAACATCATTTCTGGTGCTGGATCTGGGCAGCTAGCTGGGGTCTCCTGGCCGACCCTGTGCTCGCTGGTGCAATGACTTTCAGCTGGAGGGTCAACTGAGCTGGAAATTCCGGCTCGACCACATTCTCATGACCTGCAGTGGGTCCCGCCAGGCGCTGGGTGCTTCTATTCTCCCCGATGCCTCGCCAGCAGGGAGCCAGACCTTCGGGCCACTCTGGGGGGAGCTCGTGAGGAGCCGGTTGCCCATGGCGGAGCCCTGGGGCTGCCTGTGTGTGGGAGTCGGGGTGGGGATGGGGCTGGGGTTCTTCAGTCTGCTGTGCTGCCTGGCCTTCAGGCCGAGACCCATGCTCACCCAGCCCCTACTCACTAGGGTGAGGAGGATGCCCTCCATATGCTGGTGTGAGTTATCCAGCACCACAAGGTGTGCAGGCTGAGTCCACCTGGTGCAGGTGGCTCAGGTGCATGAGCTGCAAGTGTGGGACCCAGGAAATTTAACAAAAATCTCCTACCCCTGGGCACACAGAGCAGGACTGATTCCATTTTGTGCTACACCTGCCACTTCCCCTATGACCCTGACATGACCTGATTGTTGCTTAAGGCGCTGCCCCACCCTAGTCAGGCTGCTCAACACACCCTAATCAGAAATCAGTTCATAACAATGTAACCCCGCTTTGTGCCCGCCAAATCTATGCGCCGATTCGACCAAAGTAATAGGCTAGCTCAAGTGGATACTATAGGGTAAGGTGTAATTCAATCGGCCACCTGCGTGTGAACTGACATGACAGTGCAACTTTCTGCGTATCCCATGGGCCACTGGCCCCTATAAAGCTGCTACATCTTTTAGTCTTGGGGTCCAAGTCCCTGCTCTGCTGTGTCAGGTGCACCTAGACACAAGCTCCAGCTTGTAAAGAAATCCTTGGGAGTTTGCAATGGTGTTGGCTCCTCAGTGGTTTCTCAGATTCACAATGTTGGGCACAACACAAGGGCCTACTGTCCTGACATCCCTTCTAGTGCCATGCTGACCACCCTGCAGGCCCTCTCTGCCCCAGGCACACAGTCAAGGGAATGCAGTGAGGGGAGGAAGAGCCCCACACCCAGCCAGCCACAGCCTCCTGGACAGAGGGAGCACAGACCTCCGGGTCGCTTTGCACAGACCCTGGTGACCTGAGGCTTCCTGGCTGTCACTCTGTCCCAGGCGCTCTTGGCCCGCGGGGCGCAGCCTGAGTCCCAGTAAAGTCTGTTGCGTCTTGACCCCGGCATCTGGTCCAGTGGAAGGCACATTGGGATGTCAGTTGGGTGTTGCTGGCGGCGCCCCTGCAGGGGCTGGTGGGACCTAGGTGGTACCCCGTCCTCCTCTCTGGGGTTCTCTCCATGTCCCGTGAACAGTGTTCTGGGAGACACAGAATTGGGCTGGCTGTGCATTTTTGCACCACAACACTTTATTGACTTTCTACAGCAAACAGGCTCAGAGCTGAGGGTGCACGCCTTCCCCTGGGGAGGGATACCTTTCTGTCCTTTAGGGGAGGGCAAGAATGACATGGGTTGGGGGGCGGGTGCTGGAGGCCCCCACCTGGGAGCATGTGTGGACTCTGGGTAGGGGCGTTTGTCCTGAGGTTTCAGTCTGAGAGATGGTTCTGAGGACAGCAGAGCTGACATGGACCTGCAGCTCATGGGCTTCTGTGCTGGGCCCCGCAGGGCAGCTGGAACCCGGCCTCAGACTCCCTGGCGCCCCAGCACCTGGAGGAGTCTGCCTCCTGGTATGGGTGTGGGTGGGGCCCACCATCCTACCCCAGGGTCCAGGAGTCAACATTCAGCTGTGAGAGGGCTCGCTCAGACCAAGGTCAGAATCTAGGGCCGGCCAGGGCCATGAGGGCTGGATCCCATTAGTCTTTGTGTTGGGCCTGGGGCGGAGTCTCAAGTCACCCCAACCCTCACAGAGCCCAGGGCCAGGCCAGCCCAGATCCCCATGGGTTAGGGGCTGGTGTCCTGTGCAGGGTGTGTACACTAAATGAGGGACAGTGGGCGGAGGCAGGGCACAGTGGGTCCTCTGCACCACTCACCTGTACTCACCCTGTTGGGGGTTCCCTGTCTTCCCTCCTCCCTGTAACTCCTGGGTATTCTATGGGACACCCAGGCTTCTGATGGGAGCAGGGTATCCAGAGAAACCCGGGGAGGCTGAGCATGTCCCACAGGGGGCACCTGCACCGGGTCCTTGCTGAGGGCCGATGGTGTGGTGGTGGATGGTGTGGAGGCAAGGTTATGATGGTGGTGGAGTGTGGGGGATGGTGTAGGGGTGATGGTGCTGGGGTATAGTGTGAGTGGGGATTGTGTGGGGCTTTGTGGGTTTGAGGGGGATGGTGTAGGTGGGATGCCAATGGGGATGATGAAGTAGGGGGATGGTGTGGGAGTGGGGAATGAGGGGGATGTCGTGGGGGGCCTGCGGACACAGGGCATCTCCTTCCTCTAAGATGCACAAGGAGACGTCTACAGTTAAAGGTGACTAGTCTGGGGTTTGCAGTGACACCTGCCCCTGCCCTGGCTAGACCAGCAGCATTATCTGGGGATCATTATACTATGTATGTTTTCAAATTGCAAATTGTCTCAAATTAAATGCATAGAATTTAGAATAATATAAAGCATCGAGAGTGGGTGTCACTCTGACCCGTCTGACACTCATGGGATCGATGTTTGTCCTGCTCCAGCAGCGGCCATGCAGCCTGGCCACCAGGTCCGGTTCCTCCCCCCACGTCCCCCACCCCATCCCCTGCTTCTCAGGGGGCCCTCCCTCTCCCCTTTGGTGTTCAGCTCCCATGGCAACACCTGAAGGCCCCATCCTTCTGGCCTCCTCATCCCCGAAGCATAGGGAGAGTGGGCACGGGAGTCATCCTCAGCATCCTACCATGGAGCAGTGTGTTTTTGGCTTCTGTTGCTCCCCCGGCCTCAGAAGCCCCATTTTCCCTACCCAGAAGGACCCGGGCCTCCCTCAGGGCCCCGAATCCCCCTGGCCCAACAGCCTCACCCGACCCCCTAGCCATCCCAAAATATGGTGTGGCTGCCGAACGTCCTGTTGACGTCCAAGTCTACCTGCGTGATGTCCCTGGAGGAGACCAGGGCCTCCTCCTTCATTTCCTGTGGGAAAACTGTGGAGGAGGAGCAGGCGTCAGGGAAACAGACCCCGACTCTCAGGAGCTGCCGTGCTGGGCAGGGAGCCCTGGGGCCACCATGGGAGTGTGTACTGCAGAAACCTCCTTCCTTCCTCTGGGAGGCCGGGCATGGCGGGAGTGCCCACTGTACCCGTGACACCTGTGTGAGGGCCTGTGCCCAGCTGTTGTGGGCGGGGAGGTGACGGAGTGTCAGCCTGGGTGGGAGGGGATAGGGGTTCAGCCCAGGTGGGAGGGGACATGGCGGTGTTGTGCCAAAGATTGTGAATCTGAGAAACCACTATGGAGCTGACACTGATGCAAACCCACAAGGGTTGATTTGCAAACTCGAGTTTGCGTCCAAGTTCACCCGACACAGAGGAGCAGGGACTTGGACCTCGTGGTGGGTTTTTGCTTAGTTTTTAGGACTTGTCTCAGGGACCTCCAGAAGGGCTGGAGTAATTCCTCAAGTTCTGTTTACATTTTGATATGGGGCCTTCAAGGGCATTGAGCTCTGCTCTCATTCTAATAGGGGCTTCCAGCCCTCGGGGTGGGCTCAGTTCTTATTCTATTGTGGGGCTTTCTAGGACATTAAGCTGCAAACTTTTGTTTTTTTCCTGTAACTGAAGTAATGTAAATTTTACCTCTTCTTCACCGGGGCCTGGGATGGATGGACCTGTTCGAACCCTGAACTTAAAGAGGAAAGACCTTCATTTTCTTGGCCTCCTTGCGTCCCCTCCCATCCTATCTAGCTCTTTCCCCCTTCCCCAGAGCTCCTGAGAGAGCAATTGCAAATGACCTCAGCTTGGCAGGGTCTGTTGGGGGACAGGCCCAGGGATTTGGGATCAGGAAGACCTGGGGTGCGGTCATACCGGCTGTGCATCGGGATTTGATGCTGCAGATTCATTCCCTAAGGCTATCTTGACAACTGACTTTATACATAGAAAAGCTCTCCTTTATCTTTAAAAGATGAAGAGCCAGTCAAAGCCTTTTTTCTCTGCCCATCTGATTGCTCAGATTCCAATGTGAGACGTATTTCCTGTTAATAAGGATAATTTACTATCCGTAGTACTATGCTTAAAATATTCTGACACAAGTAATTCAGAGGGATGAGGGTTTCTCATCTCTTTCTTCACAGCTCAGTCACTCCTCAGGAAATGCATCTTTATAGATTTGGAAAGAACTGAGAGACATTGTTACCAATGGTCCTATTATTATGTGAAGGATCCTTCCCTGAAATTCTTCCCCTGTTTCAACTGACACTGAAACACTTTGAACTCTTTGGAAGACAAATGTCAAGGAAATAAATGTTATGCATTGCTAATTTTAAATGCACTTGCAATATGGTGTCTATTATAATAGAAGTATTTTTATCTGATTTTTGCTATTTATTATCCGTTCCTGCTTTTCAGGTTGAGGAGGCATTATACGTGTTCATAAGTGTTTTTCTTTCCTTCTGATATAAAATTCTTACTTTGTTTCCATCAAAGGAACTCTTTAAGAATAAGGCAAAAGTTAATTCAACTATTCTTAAAATGTCTTCACACTTGGAGCCTGATTCATTTAAGTCAATTTTCAAAATAAATCTTATTTATTAGGAAAAAAACAAAGATTTATAGGGAAATTGTGAAGATAGTACAGAGCATTTGCATGCACTTGCACTCAGTTTCTCCAATGATTGATATCTTATATCAGTACGGTACAAATATGAGCTAATGAATCAATATTAAAATATTCGCATTAACCAAAGACGATACTTTATTCAGATTTCCTTAGTTTTTGCTAAGTTACCACCCCTCATATGACATTCCATTTGTCCTACTGTTTTCTTAGGCTCCTCTGGATTGTGACAGTCTTTCAGCCTTTCCTTGTTGTTGTTGCACTGGAACACTTTGTGAAGTAGAGTATTTTGTAAAATTTCCCTCAGTTGAGACATGTCTGTTGTTTATCTCATGATTGAACAGTTTTTGTGGATTATATACAGAGATATACTGCCATTTTTATTATATCATATAAAGGATAGATACTATCAACATGATTCATCCATCTTGGTATCGATCTGATCATCTTGCTGAGGTAGTGTTTGTCATCTTTCTCCGTAGTTAAGTGATTCTTCTTCTTCTTCTTCTTATTATTATTATTATTATTATTATTACCATTATATTATCATTATTATTTTAAGTTTTTCATAATGTATTTTGTAGAGGGAAGTTACTATGTGTATTCCACACGTAAGAGTGGGAAGCTATGCTCACCAACTTGAGGGTGGAAAGTCTGCACAAATTGTTTGAAATTCTTCTACATGGGAGATTTCTCTGCCTTGTGTCTTTGGTTTTTTTTCTTTTTCAAAGATGTTATTTATTTATTTGAGAGAGAGAGATAGGAAAGAAAAACCATGAGTGAGAGGGGCAGATGGACAGGGAGAAGCAGGTTCCCTGCTGAACAGGGAGCCTACATTGGGACCTGGATCATGATCTGACTTAAGGCAGAAGCTTAACTGACTGAGCCACCCAGGTGCCCCTATTTCTTTCTTTCTTTCTTTCTTTCTTTCTTTCTTTCTTTCTTTCTTTCTTTCTTTCTTTCTATAATAAATTTACTTTTTATTGGTGTTCAATTTGCCAACATACAGAATAACACTCAGTGCTCATCCCGTCAAGTGCCCCCCTCAGTGCCCGACACACATTCACACCTACCCCTGCCCTCCTCCCCTTCCATCACCCCTAGTTCGTTTCTCAGAGTTAGGAGTCTTTATGTTCTGTCTCCCTTTCTTTTTTTTTTTTGATTGTATTTATTTATTCATGATAGTCACAGAGAGAGAGAGAGAGAGGCAGAGACACAGGCAGAGGGAGAAGCGGGCTCCATGCAGGGAGCCCGATGTGAGATTCGATCCCGGGTCTCCAGCATCGCGCCCTGGGCCAAAGGCAGGCGCCAAACCGCTGCGCCACCCAGGGAACCCTGTCTCAATTTCTGATATTTCCCACACATTTCTTCTCCCTTCCCCTATATTCCCTTTCACTATTATTTATATTCCCCAAGTGAATGAGAACATACAATGTTTGTCCTTCTCCTATTGACTTCACTCAGCATAATACCTTCCAGTTACATCAACGTTGAAGCAAATGGTGGCTATTTGTCATTTCTAATGGCTGAGCAAGGCCCACCTTTTCTCTCCCTTCATCTTCTGAGTCTCCTATGACATGAATGTTATTGTTTTAATAAGTGGCTGAGTTCCCTAAATCTGTCTCTGCGGTCCATAACTTTCGTTGTTTTTAAGGCTTCCACTAGGGACTGCATCTCAGTTATAGCATTTTTAACCTTGGCCTGACTAAATTTTAGTTCTTTTATTTCTACAGTAAGGGATGCTCTAGTTTTCTTTTGTGCTCTTTTTCTAGCCCAGATGCTCTCTTTATAATCATTGTTTTAAACTGTAGTTAGACATCATATATTTGTATTGATGGACTTCCTGGCAGTGAGTACTACCTCATGTTATTTTATGGAGGAGAATTTCTCCATCTCATTATTTTTTCCAGAAAAGAAAGTAGGAAGAAAAAGAAAAACCAAGAAAAACAATAAGAACTTCCCTCCCCCCCCAAAAAAAAAACAGATTATTTTGGCCTCCTTGTTAAAAGATTCTAAATCCCAAAATAACAAACACAATTAAAGTACCATGAGTGTAAAAATAAGATATATATATGGTACGTACATAAAAATTAAAATAAGGCAATTAATAAAATAGAATCAAAGAAAATAAATGAAAATAAAGCACAAATTACAAAGGAAGCTAGAGCCTACTTTCCAGGCAGTGCTGAATCTCTACAGCCTCTGTGGTCCGACAACTTGTTGGCAGTGAGTGGTCTGTGCGGGGTCTGGGGATGGCCCATGGTGCTGATTGTCAGGTGCACATCTGCCTAAGTGATGCACCTGCAGGGTCAGGGACCTGGTGGGTTTCAGTGACTCTTGCCTCCAGCGGGTGGCACTGTGCTGCTCCCTGAGACTCAGCGCTGTTTGGCATGATGCCGGTGGGGATGCTGGGCCCTCTGGGTCTGGGGCTGATCATCCCACCCCCAGTCTGCAGGCCCTCCACAGAAGAGCCCCCAAGCTCATTTCTCAGAATCCTGCTTTCACTCTGCCTACGTCCGAGCTGCTTTTGGTTTTGTTTTTTTATCTCAGACTGTTGTGCCCAAGATTGCGAATCCGAGAAACCACCAAGAAGCCCACACCGAAGCAAACACACAATGGTTTATTTATAAGCTCGAGCTGGTGTCCGAGTATACCTGACACAGTGGAGCAGGGACTTGGACCCCGAGGTGGGTTTTAGCTTAGTTTTAACGGCTTGTCTCAGGGACCTCCAGAAGGGCTAGAGGAATTCCTCGAGTTCTGTTTACATTTTGATATGGGGCCTTCAAGGACATTGAGCTCTGTTCTCATTCTAATAGGGGCTTCCTGCCCTTGGCCTGGGCTCAGTTTTGATTCTATTGTGGAGCTTTCTAGGACATTAAGCTGTAAACAGCAAAGGTTCCACACCTGGAAGGGGTATGTCACACTGTTGCTATATGCTGAAAATGTGGTACTGGAAACAGGAAACCCGGGAGCCTCCACCAAAACGTGTTAGAACTAAGGAGTGAGTTCAGGGGATCCCTGGGTGGCGCAGCGGTTTAGCGCCTGCCTTTGGCCCAGGGCGCGATCCTGGAGACCCGGGATCGAATCCCACGTCAGGCTCCCGGTGCATGGAGCCTGCTTCTCCCTCTGCCTGTGTCTCTGCCTCTCTCTCTCTCTCTCTCTCTGTGACTATCATAAATAAATAAAAATTTAAAAAAATTAAAAAAAAAAAAAGGAGTGAGTTCAGTAAAGTCACGGACACAAACTGACCCTACAGAGCAGAGTAGCCTTGCTTGGTCCCGACAATGAGCACTCAGGAAGGAAAGGAAGGACGTGAACGCCTTCTCAGGAGCATCAAGGAGAAGAAATAATGAGACTGAACCAAAGGAGCACAAGACTTGTGCACTGAGCCATACCAGGCTCTGGGAGGCCGTCCTGGGCTCGTGGGGTGGGAGCCTCATCTTGTGAAAATGTCTGCAGTTCCTGTAGGCACCCTCAGTTTCAATGTCATTCCTATCAAAATCATGGTGGCAGGTCTTAGAAATAGGAAAAAAAAAATCCATAACATCCATCCGCCCCCACAAATGACCCGGGACAGCCAATCAGTATTTGAGAAGCAGGACAGAGCGGGATGCACCACTTTCCGATTTCAAATGATGTCACAGAGACACAGGATAAAGCAGTGTGGTTTTCGGGCCCCCACCTGGCTCCGTTGGTTAAGCATTCGACTCCTGATCACACCTCCTGTCCCGATATTAGGGGTGGTGAGTTCTAGCCCTGGGCTGGGCCATGGATGAGGCATGGAGCCTATGTAGGCAAAGCAGTCCCACGGCGGGTGGTCCCAGTATAAGCTGAATGAGCAAAACAGAGAGTCCAGAAGGAAATGTGCTTTGATACAACTGATTTTTTAACTTAATTTAATTTAAACCCAATTAATTAACGTATAGTGTATTATACTTTCAGAGGAAGAATTCAGGGATTCACCAGTTGGAGATAACAGCAGTGCTCATGACATCACATGCCTTCCTTCATGCCAGTCTCCTGTTAACCCACCCCCCCGCCTCCAACGACCCTCAGTTTGTTTCCTATCATTAAGAGTCTGTATTTCCTGCAACTGTTTTCATCTTGTTTTTCCTTCCCTTCACAGTTGTTATATGCTTTGCTTTTTTAATCCCACCTATGAATGACACCACCCGGTCATTCTCTTTCCTGACTGACTTATTTCACTTAACATGATCCCTCTAGTTCTTTTTTTTTTTTAATTTTTTTTAATTTATTTATGATAGTCACAGAGAGAGAGAGAGCGGCAGAGACACAGGCAAGGGAGAAGCAGACTCCATGCACTGGGAGCCCGATATGGGACTCGATCCCGGGTCTCCAGGATCGTGCCCTGGGCCAAAGGCAGGCGCCAAACTGCTGCGCCACCCAGGGATGGATCCCTCTAGTTCTATCCACGTCATTGCAAATGGCAAGATTTCTTTCTCTTTGATGGCTGAATACCATTCCTCTCTCTATGACCATCATTTATCTCCCATCCTTTTTATCCATCATCTGCCCGAGGGCACCGAGGCTCCTCCCACAGTGTGGCTACTGTTGACCCGGATACTGTGAACATCAGGACATGCAGGTATCCCGATTCTCACTGCATCTGTATCTTCGGAGTGAGCTCAGGCCTTTCACCTGCTGGTCGCAGGGCGGCTCTATTTGTAACTTCCTGAGGAGCCTCCACACTGTTTCCAGGGTGGCTGCACCAGCCCGCAGTCCCACCCACAGTGGAAGAGGGTTGAGTGAGTTTTGTGGGATGTGGTAAAAGTCTGGTCCACATTTCATTTCGCGTCCTGTGGGCTCCAATTCCTTGTCCTTTAGTATTTCTGGGGAAGCTGGGTGTTGGGCTCCGTTTCAGTGAGACGTTTCCGGAGCTAACAGGCCCCAGCTGGAGCTTGAAAGGAGGCAGGTGCTGTCCCTGAAGAGCCCGCTGCCTCCTGCACAGCCTCCTACAGCGCCTGAGCATCCCGCAGGGGGCGCCCGAGCCCAGGCCCCACCCAGGGGGCATGAATGGGCAGTAGGCCTAATCTGCCTGCAATAACAGGAGCAAGCCTGTGCTGGGGAGGCCTGAGGAGGACGTGGGGAAGCGTCCACGCTGATGAGCCGCAGCTTCAGGAAATTGTGGGCTTGCATCCAGGCTGAAAGGAGCCCCTGGGCCACTCAGGACCCACGGGGAGTCTTCAGGAAGATATGGGCCCACATCCACGCTGACCAGAGCCCCTGGGCCACCTCAGGACCTAAGTAGAGGCTTCTGGAAGTTGGGGTCCGTATTCACGGTGACAGGAGCCCCGGTCTCCTCAGAACCCTCAGTGATGTTCGGGAGGACGTTGGGTGACATCTACACAACAGGATGCTGACTTCTTTAGGACCCCCGGTGTTGACTTGGGGAAATATGGGGTACGTCCATGCGGACAGAAGACCCCAGCCTTGTCAGGGCCTGTGGTGAGGCCTCAGAAAAATGTGGGTGGCCAATCCACACTGACAGGATTCTCCTGCCTCCTCAGGACCCACTGTGAAGTTTTTGGAAGATTTGGGGCCACGTCAATCCTGACAGGACCTGGACTTTGGCTTCTGGAACTATGGGACTGCGTCTATGCTGACAGGAGCCCACAGCCTCCTCAGGATGCGCCGTGAGTTTTCTGGGGGATGTGGGGCCATGTCCAGGCTGACAGGAGCCCCCTGCCACCTGAGGACCTGCTTGAGGCTTCCAGAGGATGTGAGGCATAGTTCACAGTGACAGGAGACCCAGCATCCTCAGGACCCGCTGACTATGACTCAGGAACACGTGGGACCACGTCCACACTCCCAGGAGCCCTGCTTCCTCCGGACCCCCTGGAGGACTCTGGAGGCTCCGTTGGGGGCCACGTCCACATCAGAAGGGACTCCTCAGAACCACAGGGTAAGTGAATGGGTAGAATGAATGGTAGGGTCAGGGGAGTGGAGGCAGTTGGTGGTTAGGCTTAGGTTAGATGTTAGGTGTTTGTGATTAAGCTTATGGTTACGGATTACAGGTTAGGGTGAGGGATAAGGGTAAGGGTCAGTGGTTAGGAGTTAGGATGGGTGTTAGGGATTAGGGAACGGGGTGGGGTTAGCGATAGGATTTAGAGTTAGGGTTAGGGTTTAGGCTTTAGGGATTAGGGCAGGAGGTTTGGAGGTGGGGTTAGGGTTATGGTTACAGTTAGGGTTGGGCTTAGGTTTCCATTTAGGGTTAGGGGTTAGGGTGTGAGTTAGGGTTAGGGGTAAGGGTTAGGGTTTAGGGTAAAAGGCTATGTTTAGGGTTAGGGCGAGGGTTAGGTTTAGGATAGGGGTTAGTGCTAGGTTTAGGGTTAGTGTTTAGTTAGGGACTAGGGTCAGGTCAGGGTCAGGGTATGGTTTTGGAAAAGGGTAAGAGATACGTTTAGGGTGTAGTTTAGGAGTTAGTTTTAGGGTACAGGTTAGAGTACAGTTTGGGGTATGTGATAGGATTGGTATTAGCGGGTTAAGGTTAGGGTACAGGTTAAGGTTAGGAATAGGATTTGAGTATATTAAGTTAAGGTTAGGGTTAGAGGTTAGGGTTAGATTTAAGGTAGGGGTCAGGCTTAAGGGTTTAGAATAGGTTTAGGATTTAGGGTGAGGGTTGGCAGAAAGGTTCAGTGAATGTGTTTTGGTCTAGGGGTTTGTGTTTGGTTTTCGATTAGTGATGGGTTTTGTTTAAGGGTTACGTTAACATTAGGATTAAGTATAGGGTTAGGGTTATGTCTGTGTATGGTTAGAGTTTGGGTCTTGGCATGCGGACTCCTAGTATTGGGCAGTTTAGTTTTATGCACTCTAGCGTTTGGGTTCAAAGATAGCCTGACTCCACCAAGTCAGTGTCCTCCCCGGAGAATCAAAATACAGGCTTCTGCTGGGGTCAGAATAGACATGGCAGGCTTCTCCTGAGCTGAGATAAGGAGGGGATTTGAGGCTCTAAAGACTCTTTATTTGGATTTTCAGTTGTCTTTCTGATATTATCTCTACTGCGCCCATGTTTCATCAATACTACCAATTATTATTTTAAAGTTTTACTTGAATTCCTGTTTGTAAACACAGCTTCCGGTTTACCACATAGTGATTCAACCCTTGGATACAACGCCTGGTACTAGTCACAGGTGCCCTCCACTGTCCCTATCCCCTGATTCCCCATCCCCCCACCTTCCTCTGGTATTTATTAGTTTATTCTCTGTGACTAAGAGTGTGTCTCTTGGTTTGCTTCTCTCATCCCTCCTGAGCCCCTTTGCCAGTTTGTTTGGTTTCTTAAAATCCACATGTGAATGCAATTGTATGGTATTTGGTATCTGTCTTTCTCTGACTGAGTTCATTTAGCATAAATCCTTTCCACTCCTTCCACGTCATTGTAAATGGCTTCATTTCATCCCTTCTGATGACCGGGTGATGTCGCAGTGTGTATATTTACCACATCTTTCTGCCCATTCATCTGCCAATGGACATCTGGGCTGTATCCACAGTTTGGCTGTTGTTGATTACGCTGCTACAAACACTGTGCTGCGTGTTTAGAATCTACTAAAGTACTTTTGTATCCACGGGGTAAATACCTAACTCTGCAATTTTGGAATCGTAGGGTAGCTCCATTTTTAACTTCTTTTTTAAAAAAAATTTTTATGATAGTCACAAAGAGAGAGGCAGAGACACAGGCAGAGGGAGAAGCAGGCTCCATGCACTGGGAGCCCGAAGTGGGATTCCATCTCGGGTCTCCAGGATCGCGCCCAGGGCCAAAGACAGGCACCAAACCACTGAACCACCCAGGGATCCCCTTTTTTTAACTTCTCGAGGACCCTCCACACTGTTTTCCAGAGTGGCTACATCTTTTTGCATGCCCACCAGGAGTGTAAAGGTGCTACCCCTTCTCCATAGCTTCACCAACACCTGTTCTTTCTTGTGTTGTTAATATTAGCCATTATGACGGTTGTCAGGTGACATATAATTGTGGCTTTGGTTTGCATTTCCCTGATGATGGGTGACGCTTAGTGTCTTTCCGTGTGTCTGATGGCCATCTGGCTGTCTTGTCAGAGACAAAGTCCATTCATTTTTGTGCCCATCTCCAGTTGCATAATTTGTTTTTAGGATCTTGAGATTTATATTTCCTTTATGTGTTTTGCATACTAACTCTTCACTGAATGTGTTGTTTACCAATTACTCATTTCATTTTGTATGTTGCCTTTTAGCTTTGGTTTTTTCCTTCACTTTGCGGAAGCTTTTCAATTTGATGAATTCCCAATAGTATTTTTGCTTTTGTTTCCTCACCTCAGAGGCATATCTAGAAAGAAGATCCGGGGATCTCTGGGTGGCACAGCGGTTTAGCGCCTGCCTTTGGCCCAGGACCCGATCCTGGAGACCTGGGATCGAGTCCACGTCAGGCTCCCTGCATGGAGCCTGCTTCTGTCTCTGCCTATGTCTCTTTCTCTCTCTGTGTGTGTATGTGACTATCATAAATAAATAAAAATTAAAAAAAACAAATTTGTATATATATATATATATATGAAGATCCAATGGCCAATGTCAAAGACATTGCTGCCTATCTTTTCTTCTTTGTATGGTTTCAAGTCTCACATTTAGGTCTTTCATCCATTTTGAATTTATTTTTTATATATATGGTGTAAGAAAGTGGTCCAGTTTCATTCTTCTGCATGTGGCTGCCTGGTTTTCCCAATACCATTTGTTCTTTTCCTGGGGTCAGGGTTAGGGTTTGTTGAAGAGACTGTCTTTGTGCTTTGGATATTCCGTCCTGCCTTGTTGTCGATTAATGGATCATAGAGTTACAGGTTTGTATCTTGTTTCAGATTTCCATTCTGTTCTATTGATCTAAGCATCTCCTGTTGGGAGATCCTTGATTACTGATTCAATTTCTTTGCTGGTTATCTGTCTGTTCAAGTTTCTTATTTCTTCCTTTTTCATTTTTGCTATGTTATATATTTCCAGGAATTGATCTATTTCTTCCAGGTTCTAGGTTGCTGGCATATAATTTTTCATAATGTTCTCTTATAATCGTTTGTATTTCTCTAGTGTTGGTTGTAATATCTATTTTCTCATTTGAGATTTTATTTGGGTCCTTTCATCTTTTTATCTTTTTTCTTTTTTAAGGATTTATTTATGGATTCATGAGAGACACAGAGAGGCTGAGGTATAGATACAGGGAAATTGAGGCTCCATGCGGGGAGCCTGATGTGGGACTTGATTCCCCCAAGACCCCTGGATAATGACCTGAGCCAAAGCAGATGCTCAACCACTGAGGCACCCAGGTGCCTTACTGATTCAAATCCTTTGCTTGTTATGGGTCTGTTCACATTTTTTATTTCTTCCTATTTCAGTTTTGCTCGTTTGCACATTTCTAAGGATTTGTCCATTTCCTCCAGGTCTCCCAGTATGTTAGCGTATAATCTTTCATAGTATTCCCTTATAATTGTCTTATTTTTCTGGTGTTGATTTGATCTCTCTTCTCTCATTTGTGATTTTATTTATTTAGGTCTTTTCTCTTTTCTCGTTGATAAGGCTGGCTAGGGCTTGATCCATTTTCTTAATTATTTTGAAGAACCATCTCTTTGTTTCGTTATTCCATTCTACTGCTTTGTTGTTTATGTATTGTTTATTTGTGCTCTCATCTTTATTTTCCCTCTCTTCTATAGGCTTTAGGCTTTGTTTACTAATCATTTTCCAGCTTCTTAAGGTGTAGTGTTAGGCTGTGTATTGGAGACTTCTTGTTTCTTGAGGTAGGCCTGTATTGCTATGTACTTCCCTCGTACGACTGCCTTTGCTACATCCCAGAGGTTTGGAGAAACATGTTTTCATTTTCATTTGTTTTAAATTTCCTCTTTAATTTCCTGGTTGCTCCATTCATTCTCTAGTAGGATGTTCATAATCTCCACGTATTTTTGGTCTGTCCAAATTTTTTCTTACTGTTGACTTCGAGTTTCATAGCATCGTGGTCCAAAAATGTACAGGGTGTGATATCAACATTCTTGTACCTGTTGTACCTGTTGAGGGCTGATTTGTGGGCCATGATATGACCTGTTCTGGAGAATTTCCCATGTGCAATTGAAAGGAATGTGTATTCTGCTTTAGGAAGAAATGTTCAGACTATATCTGTTGAGTCCCTGTGGTCCAGTGTGTCAAGGCTATTTTTCCCTTGTTGATTTTCTGTATAGACGATCGGTCCATTGCCATAAGTGGGTGTTAAAATCCGCTGTCATTGTATTATTATCAGTGAGTTCCTGTACGTTTGTTGTTAATTGGTTTCTATATTTAGGTACTGCCATTTTGGCAGCATAAATATATAGTTGTTTGATCTTGATATAGAGTCTGTTTAATTATGAAATAATGCCCTTCTTCATCGCTTGTTACAGTATTTGTTCTTTCTTTTTTGAAATGTAAATACTTTAGTTATTCATGAGAGATACACAGAGAAGCAGAGGCAGAAATATAGGCAGAAGTACAGGCAGGCTCCCCAAATAGAGGCCGATGTGGGACTCGGTCCTGGGATCCCCAGGCATACAGGAACGGGGATGATGGGTGGAGGAGGGGCCCCGGAACACGGCCTGCCCCGGCCCCCTTGACAGAGGGAGCACAGACATCTGGGTAGCTTTGCACAGAAACTGGTGACCTGAGGCTTCCTGGCTGTCACTCTGTCCCAGCCCCTCCTGGCCCGCGGGGCACAGCCTGAGTCCCAGTAAAGTCTGTCAGGTCCTGAACCTGGCGTCTGGCCACCCCTGGAAGTCACATGGGGAGGTCAGCTGGGTGTGGATGGTGGCGCCCCTGCAGGGTTGATGGGGCCTGGGTGGTGCCCCCTCCTCCTGCCTGGGGGTCTCTCCAAGCCCCGTGCAGTGTTCTGGGAGACACAGAAAAGGGCTGGCTCTGCATTTTCGCACCACAACACTTTATTGACTTTCTACAGCAAATGGCCTCAGAGCCGAGGGTGAACGCCTTCCCCTAGGGACGGAGAGCTTTCTGTCCTTTAGGGGAGGGCAAGAATGACACAGGTTGGGGGGCGGGTGCTGGAGTCCCTCACCTGGGAGCATGTGTGGAATCCGGGTGGGGGCGTGTGTCCTGAGGTTTCAGCCTGAGAGACGGTTCTGAGGAGAGCAGAGCCGACCTGGACCTGCAGCTCATGGGCTCCTGTGCTGGGTCCCCGCAGGGCAGCGGGACCCCAGCCTCGGGCTCCCAGGTACCCCAGCACATGGAGCAGCCTGCCTCCTGGTGTGAGTATGGGTGGGGCCCACCAGCCTACCCCTGCTCTCCCCACACTGGGGTGTCCCAGGATCCAAAGGGCACCCTAGGTCAGCGACCTGGATCGGTGGGGTACGCCCAGGGCCCAAGAGGCCACATCCAGCTGTGAGACAGCTTGCTCAGCCCGGGGCCAGAATCCAGGGCTGGCCAGGGCCATGAGGGGCTGGATCCCATTAGTCTTTGTGTTAGGCCTGGGGGGGAGCTCAATTCAACTCAGCCCCCACAGAGCCCAGGGCCAGGTCAGCCCAGGTTCCTATGGGTTAGGGGCTGGTGTCCTGTGCAGGGTGTGCCGCCCTCCAGGAGGGACAGTGGGCGGAGGCAGGACATGGTGGATCTTCTGCACCACTCATCTGTACCCACCCTGTCGGGGGCTCCCTGTCTTTCCAGCTCCCTGCAACCCCTGGGTACTCTATGGGACACCCGGGCTTCTGATGGGATCAGGGTATACAGAGAAACTCGGGGAGGCTGAGCATGTCCCACAGGGGGCACCAAGTCGTTGCTAGGGATAAATGGTGTGGGGGTGGATCCTGTGGGAACAGGGGTATGATTGTGGTGGAGTGTGGGGGATGGTGTAGGGGGGATGGTGTTGGGGTATAGTGTGGGTGGGGATTGTGTGGGGCTGTGTGGGTGTGAGGGGGATCATTTAGGTGGGATGCCTTTGGGGATGATGATGTAGGGGGATGGAGTGGGAGTGGGGAATGAGGGGGATGTCGTGGGGGGCCTACGCACACAGGGTATCTCCTTCCCCTAAGATGCACAAGGAGACATCTACAGTTAAAGGCGACCCCAGTTTGGGGTTTGTTGTGACACCTGCCCCTGGGGTGCGGTGTGGTCAGTGCAGGGCCGTGGCTGGTCCGGGGGCATTATCTGGGGGGTCATCAAAATATGCATGCTTTCAAATTGCAAATTGTCTCAAATTAAATGCATAGAATTTAGAAATATATAAAGCACCGAGAGTGGGTGTCACTCTGACCCGTCCAACCCTCATGGGATCGATGTGTATCCTGCTCCAGCCGCGGCCATGCCACCTGGCCCCTAGGTCCGGTTCCTGCCCGCCACATCCGCCACCCCATCCCCTGCTTCTCAAGGGGCCGTCCCTCTCCCCTTTGGTGTTCAGCTCCCATGGCAACCCCTGGAGGCCCCATCCTTGTGGCCTCCTCATCCCTGAGGCCCAGTGGGGTGGGCACAGTGGTCATCCCAATCACCCTACCATGGAGTGGTGTGTTGTTGGCTGCTGTTGCTCCCCTTGGTGTCAGAGGCCCGTTTTCCCTACACAGAACCCCCCGGGGCCCCAAAGCCCCCTGGCCCAGCAGCCTCACCCGACCCCTAGCAGTCCTAATATATGATGTGGCTGCCGAACGTCCTGTTGACGTCCAGGTCTATCTGCGTGATGTCCCTGGAGGAGACCAGGGCCTCCTCCTTCATTTCCTGTGGGAAAACTGGGGAGGAGGAGCAGGCATTAGGGACAGACCCCGACCTGTCACGAGCAGCCGTGCTGGGCAGGGAGCCCTGTGGTCACCATGGGAGTGTGTCCTGCCAAAACCTCCTTCCTTCCTCTGGGATGCCAGGGATGGGGGGAGTCCCCACCGTGCCCGTGGGACCTTTGTGAGGGCCTGTGCCCAGTTGTTGTGGGCGGGGAGGCGACGGAGTGTCAGCCTGGTTGGGAGGGGATAGGGGTTCAGCCAAGGTGGGAGGGGACATGGGGGTATTGTGCCCAAGATTGCGTATCCGAGAAACCACTAAGGAGCTGACACCGATGCAAACACACAAGGGTTGAATTCCAAACTCGAGTTTGCGTCCCAGTACACCCAACACAGTGGAGCAGGGACTAGGACCCGGAGTTGGGTTTTAGCTTAGTTTTAAGGGCTGGTTTCAGGGACCTCCAGAAGGGCTGGAGTAATTCCTCAAGTTCTGTTTACATTTTGATATGGGGCCTTCAAGGGCATTGAGCTGTGCTCTCATTCTAATAGGGGCTTCCTGCCCTTGGCCTGGGCTCTGTTTTGATTCTATTGTGGGGCTTTCTAGGACATTAAGCTGTAAACTTTTGTTTTTTTCCTGTAACTGAAGTAATGTAAATTTCATCTCTTCTTCACAGGGGCCTGGGATGGCTGGACGTGTGTGCGAATGCTGAATTTAAATAGGAATGGCCTTAATTTTCTCGGCCTCCATGTGTCCTGTCCCATCCTATCTAGTTCCTTCCCCCTTCCCAAGAGCTCCTAAGAGAGCAATTGCAAATTACCTCAGCTTTGCATCCTGTGTTGGGGGGACAGGCCCAGTGATTGTGATCAGGAAGACCTGGTGTATGGGTGTCCCAGCTGTGCAGCAGGAATCGATGCTGCTGACTCTTATTCCCTAAGCCTATCTTGACAACTGACTTCGTACATAGAAAAACTCTCCTTTGTCTTTAAAAGATGAAGAGCGGGTCAAAGTGTTTTTTCTCTGCCCATCTGATTGCTCAGATTCCAATGTGAGACGTATTTCCTGTTAATAAGGATAATTTACTATCCGTAGTACTATGGTTAGAATATTCTGACACAAGTAGTTCAGAGGGATGAGGGTTTCTCATCTCTTTCTTCACAGTTCAGTCACTCATTAGAAAATGCATCTTTATGGATTTGGAAAGTACTGAGAGACATTATTACCAATCGTCCTATTATTATGTGAAGGATTCTTCCCTGAGATTCTTCCCCTGTTTCAACTGACACTGAAACACTGTGAACTCTCTGGAAGACAAATGTCAAGGAAATAAATGTTATGCATTGCTAATTTTAAATGCACTTGCAATATGGTGTCTATTGTACTAGAAGTATTTTTATCTGATTTTTGCTATTTATTATCCTTTATTGCTTTTCAGGTTGAGGAGGCATTATACGTGTTCATAAGTGTTTTTCTTTCCTTCTGATCTAAAATTCTTACTATGTTTCCATCAAAGGAACTCTTTAAGAATAAGGCAAAGTTAATTAAACTATTCTTAAAATGTCTTCACACTTGGAGCCTGATTCATTTAAGTCAATTTTCAAAATAAATCTTATTTATTAGGAAAAAAACAAAGATTTATAGGGAAATTGAGAAGATACTACAGTGCATTCACATGCACTTGTACTCAATTTCTCCAATTATTGATATCTTATATTAGTACGGTACAAATATTAGCTAATGAATCAATATTAAAATAGTCACAATAGCTAAAGACCATACTTTATTCAGATTTCCTTAGTTTTTGCTAAGTTGCCATCCCTCATATCACATTCCATTTGTCCTCATGTTTTCTTAGGCTCCTCTGGATTGTGACAGTCTTTCAGCCTTTCCTTGTTGTTGAACTGGAACACTTTGAGAAGTAGAGTATTTTTTAAAATTTCCCTCAGTTGGGACATGTCTCATTTATCTCATGATTGAACAGTTTTTGTGGATTATATACAGAGATATACTGCCATTTTCATTATATCATATAGAGGATAGATACTATCAACATGATTTGTCAGTCTTGGTATCAATCTGATGATCTTGCTGAGGTAGTGTTTGTCTCCTTTCTCCGCAGTAAACTGATCCTTTATTATTATTATTAATTATTATTATTATATTATCAATATTATTTTAAGTTTTTCACATTATATTTTGTAGAAGGAAGTTACTATGTGTATTCCACACATAAGAGTGGGAAGCTATGCTCATGAACTTGACGGTGGAATGTCTGCAAAAATTGTTTGAAATACTTCTACATGGGAGATTTCTCTTCCTTGTGGGTTTGTTTCTTTTTCAAATATATTTTTTATTTATTTGAGAGAGAGTGGAGAGAAAAAGCATGAGCGAGAGGGGCAGAGGGAGAGGGAGAAACAGGTTTCCTGTTGAACAAATAGCCTGCCTTGGGTCCTGGATCATGATCTGAGCCTAAGGCAGAAGCTTAACTAACTGAGCCACACAGGTTACACTCTTCTTTCGTTCCTTCCTTCCTTCCTTCCTCTTTCTTTCTTTCTTTCTTTCTTTCTTTCTTTCTTTCTTTCTTTCCTTCTTTCTTCTTTTAATAATAATTTTATTTTTTATTTGTGTTCATGTCGCCAACATACAGAATAACACCCAGTGCTCATCCCGTCAAGTGCCCCCCTCCCATTCACCCGCACTCCCTGTCCTCCTCCCCTCCCAGCACCCCTAGTTACTTTCTCAGAGTTAGGAGTCTTTATGTTCTGTCTCCATTTCTGATATTTCCCACACATTTCTTCTCCATTCCTTTATATTCCTTTTCACTATTATTTATATTAACGCATTGAATGACAACATACGTTTGTCCTTCTCTGATTGACTTACTTCACTCAGCATAATACCCTCCAGTTCCATCCACATTGAAGCAAATGGTGGGTATTTGTCATTTCTAATAGCTGAGTAATATTCCATTGTATACATAAACCACATCTTCTTTATCCATTCATCTTTCGATGGACACCATGGTTCCGTCCACAGTTTCGCTATTGTGGACATTGCTGCTATACACATCAGGGTGCAGGTGTCCCAGCGTTTTATTGCATCTGAATCTTTGAGGTAAATCCCCAACAGTGCAATTGCTGGGTCGTAGGGCAGGTCTATTTTTAACTCTTTGAGGAACCTCCACACAGTTTTCCACAGTGGCTGCACCAGTTCACATTCCCACCAACAGTGTAAGAGTCTTCCCTTTTCTGCGCATCCTCTCCAACATTTGTTGTTTCTTGCCTTGTTAATTATCCCCATTCTGTGCTGTGAGGTGGTTCTCATTGTGGTTTTGTTTTGTATTTCCCTGATGGCAAGTAATGCAGAGCATTTTTCCATGTTCAAGTTGGCCATGTCAATGTCTTCCTCTGTGAGATTTCTCTTCATGTCTTTTGCCCATTTCATGATTGCATTGTTTGTCTCTTGGTGTTGGTTTTAAGATGTTCTTTATAGATCTTTGAAACTAGCCCTTTATCTGATACGTCATTTGCAAATATCTTCTCCCATTCTGTAGGTTGTCTTTTAGTTTGGTTGACTGTATCCTTTGCTGTGCAAAAGCTTCTTATCTTGATGAAATCACAATAGTTCATTTTTGCTTTTGTTTCTTTTGCCTTCGTGGATGTATCTTGCAAGAAGTTACTGTGGCCAAGTTCAAAAAGGATGTTGCCTCTGATCTCTAGGATTTTGATGGACTCTTGTCTCACATTTAGATCTTTCATCCATTTTGAGTTTATCTTTGTTTATGGTGAAAGAGAGTAGTCTAGTTTCATTCTTCTGCATGTGGATGTCCATTATCCCTGCACCATGTATTGAAGAGACTGTCTTTCTTCCAATAGATAGTCTTTACCCCTTTATCGAATATTAGTTGACCATAAAGTTCAGGGTCCAATCCTGGTGTCTCTTTTCTGTTCCACTCATCTATTTGTCTGTTTTTGTGCTAGTACCACACTGTCTTGAACCACAGCTTTGTAGTACACCCTGAAATCTGGCATTGTGATGCCCTCAGATATGGTTGTCTTTTTTAAAATTCCCCTGGCTATTCAGGGTCTTTTCTGATTCCACACAAGTCTTTTTTTTTATTATAGTCACAGAGAGAGAGAGAGAGACAACCAAAGCGAGAAGCAGGCTCCATGTACCGGGAGCCTGACATGGGATTCGAACCCAGGTCTCCAGGATCGTGCCCTGGGCCAAAGGCAGGCGCCAAACCGATGCACCACCCAGGGATCCCAATTCCACACAAATCTTAAAATAATTTGTTCTAAATCTCTGAAGAAAGTCCATGGTATTTTGATAGGGTTTGCATTAAACCTGTACATTGCCTTGGTAACATTGACATTTTCACAATGTTAATTCTGCCATTCCATGAGCATGGAATATTTTTCCATCTCTTTGTGTCTTCCTCAATTTCTTTCAGAAGTGTTCTAAAGTTTTTAGGGTATAGATCATTTACCTCCTTAGGGTTATTCCTAGGTATCTTATGCTTTTGAGTGCAATTGTAAATGAGATTGACTCCTTAATTTCTCTTTCTTCAGTCTCATTGTTAGTGTATAGAAATGCCATTGATTTCTGGCAATTGATTTTGTATCCTGCAACGCTACCAAATTCTGTATGAGTTGTAGCAATCTTGGGGTGAAGGCTTTTGGGTTTTCTAGTTACAGTATCATGTCATCGGCGAAGAGGGAGAGTTTGACTTCTTCTTTGCCAATTTGAATGCCCTGAATGTCTTTTTGTTGTCTGATTGCTGAGGCTAGGAATTCCAGTACTATGTTGAATAGCAGTGGTGAGAGTGGACATCCCTGTCTTGTTCCTCATCTTAGGGGAAAGTCTTCCAGTGCTTCCCCATTGAGCATGATATTTGCTGTGGGCTTTTCATAGATGGCTTGTAAGATGTCGAGGAATGTTCCCTCCATCCCTACACTCTGAAGTGTTTTGATCAGGAATGGATGCTCTATTTTGTCAAATACTTTCTCTGCATCTAATGGGAGGATCATATGGTTCTTGGTTTTTCTCTTGCCGATATGATGAATCACATTGATTGTTTTATGAGTGTTGAACCAGCCTTGTGTCCTGGGGATAAGTCCTACTTGGTCATGGTGAATAATTTTCTTAATGTACTGTTGGATCCTATTGGCTAGGATCTTGTTGAGAATTTTTGCATCCATATTCATCAGCGATATTGGTCTGTAATTTTCCTTTTTGGCAGGGTCTTTGTCTGGTTTTGGAATGAAGGTGATGCTGGCTTCATGGAACGAATTTGGTAGTACTCCATCTTTCTATCTTTCCAAACAGCTTTAGTAGAATAGGTATGAATTCTTCTTTAAACGTTTGATAGAATTCCCCTGGGAAGCCATTTGGCCCTGGACTCTTGTGTCTTGGGAGGTTTTGGATGACTGCTTCAATTTCCTCCCTGGTTATTGGCCTGTTCATTTTTTCTCTTTCTTTCTGTTCCATTTTTTGGTAGTTTCTGGCTTTCCAGGAATGCGTCCATTTCTTCTAGAATGCCTAATTTATTGGTGTATACCCAATAATATAATAATAATTATAGCCAATAATATAATAATATTATAGCCAATAGTATGTTTTAAAAATCGTTTTATTTCCTTGGTGTTGGTAGTGACCACTCCTTTCTGATTCATGATTTTATTAATTTGAATATTCTCTCTCTTCTTTTTAATAAGGTTGGCTAATGGTTTATCTATCTTATTAATTCGTTCAAAGACCCAAGTCCTCGTTCCGTTGATCTGTTCCACAGTTCTTCTGGTCTTGATTTCCTTGTGTTCTGCTCGAATGTTAATTAACTCTATTCTTCTGTTGGGTGTAGGATCTATCTGCTGTGTTTTCTCTAGCTCCTTTATGTGTAATGTTAGCTTTTGTATTTGAGTAGTTTCCCATTTTTGAATGGATGCTTGTATTGTGATGTATTTCCAACTTAAGGCTGCTTTTGCTGATCCCAAAGATTTTGAATGCTTGTATGTTCATTCTCATTAGTTTCCATGAATCTTTTTAATTCTTCCTTAATTTCCTGGTTGACCCTTTCATCTTTTAGCAGAATGATCCTTCACCTCGACGTGTTTGAGGTCCTTCCAAAGTTCTTGTTGTTATTTAGTTCTAATTTCAAGGCATTATGGACTGAGAATATGCAGGGGATGATCCCAATCCTTTGTTATCAGTTCAGACCCTATTTGTGACCCAGTATGTGATCTATTCTGGAGAAAGTTCCATGTGCACCTGAGAAGAATGTGTATTCAGTTGAGTTTGGATGTAAAGTTCTGTATATATCTGTGAAATCCATCTGGTCCAGTGTATCATTTAAAGCTCTCGTTTCTTTGGAGATGTGCTTAGAAGAACTCTCGAGGGTAGAAAGAGCTAGATTGAAGTCACCAAGTATAAGATAATTATTATCTAAGTATTTCTTCACTTTCGTTATTAATTGGTTTAAATATTTGGCAGCTCCCGCATTCGGGGCCTATATTGAGGATTGTTAAGTCCTCTTGTGGGATAGATCCCTTAAATATGACTTAGTGTCCCTCTTCACCTCTCACTACACTCTTTGGGTTAAATTTTAGTTTATCTGATATAAGGATGGCTACCCCTGCTTTTTTTTGAGCACCATTTAAATGGTAAATGGTTCTCCAACATTTTATTTTCAGATTGTAGGTGTCCTTCTGTCTAAAATGAGTCTCTTGTAGACAACAAATAGGTGGGTCCTGCTTTCTTATCCAGTCTGAAACCCTGCACCTTTTGATGGAGTCATTAAGCCCGTTCACATTCAGAGTTACTATCAACAGATATGAGTTTAATGTCATCATGATATCTCTTCAGTCCTTGTTTTTGTGGATTGTTCCACTGAACTTCTTCTTAAAGGGGAATTTTAAGAGTCCCCCTTAAAATTTCTTGCAGAGCTGGTTTGGAGGTCACATATTCTTTCAGTTCCTGCCTGTCTTGGAAGCTCTTTATCTCTCCTTCCATTTTGAATGAGAGCCTTGCTGGATAAAGTATTCTTGGTTGCATGTTCTTCTCATTTAGGACCCTGAATATATCCTGCCAGCCCTTTCTGGGCTTCCCGGTCTCTGTGGAGAGGTCTTCTGTTATCCTCATGCTCCTCCCCATAAAGGTCAGGGATTTCTTTTCTCTTACTGCTTTAAGCATCTTCTCTATATGTTTGGAATTTGCAAGCTTCACTATTAAATGTCGAGGTGTTGGACGGTTTTTATTGATTTTAGGGGGGGTCTCTCTATTTCCTGGATCTGAATGCCTGTTTCCCTTCCCACATTAGGAAAGTTTTCAGCTAGGATTTGTTCAAATACTTATTCTGGCCCTCTGCCCCTTTTGGCGCCCTTGGGAACCCAAATTACACGTTGCCTTTTCTTCCTCAGGCTGTCGTTTATTTCCCTTAATCTGTCTTCCTGGTCTTTTAGTTGTCTGTCTCTTTTTTCCTCAGTTTCCCTCTTTCAATCAACTTGTCTTCTATGTCACTCCCTCATTCTTCCACCTCGTTAACCCTCGTCGTTAGGACTTCTAGTTTATATTACATCTCATTCAATTGATTTTTAATTTCGGCCTGATTGGATCTAAATTCTGCAGTCATGAAGTCTCTTGAGTCCTTTATGCTTTTTTCTAGAGCCACCAGTAGCTGTATAATAGTGCTTCTGAATTGGCTTTCTGACATTGAATTGTAATCCAGATTTTGTAACTCTGTGGGAGAGAGGCCTGTTTCTGATCCTTTCTTTGAGGTAAGGTTTTCCTTCTAGTCATTTTGCTGAGTGCAGAGTGGCCAAAAACAAATTGTATTGGGAAAAGGAGAAAAAGAGAGGAGAGAAAGAAGGAAAGAAAAGAGAAAACGAAAAAGAATAAAGGAAGAAAGAAGGAGAAAAGAGAACAAAAAGAAAGAAAAAGAAGGAAAGGGGGGGAAAGGGTGGGGAAGCAAACAGAAATGAAAAAAACATGGGGGAGTATCTTCTGATTCTATATACTTTAAGTCCCTTGACTTCCCCTGGAAATTATCCGTCTAGTTGGTCTTCTGGGATAGGGGCCTGTTGTGCTGATTTTCAGGTGTTAGCACTTGGGGGAGCTGCTCTGTCCCCTGCATGGTGCAGGTCTCAGTGCGGGTAGTTTAACCCGTGAGGCCCCAGGAGGAACAACCCCAGTGTCAGCGGCCAGCTCTGGAAACCTGTAGTCAGCCCCTGCAGTAACTTGGGAGCAGTCCATCTGCAGGGCCTGGAGGCTCTGGGGCAGGGCCGCTGATCTGCTCAGCTCTGGGCAGGAGCGTCCTTGCTGTCCTTGGCCATCCGGGCCTCTTCCTGTCTCGGGGGAGGCTGAATCCTGGGCTGTGTCCCGGCGCCCTGTGCTCCAGGGCCTGCCCTGTTGGATTCTCACTCCCGGCCGCATAGCCGCCTCACTGCGGAGCCACCGCCCAAGCCCCTCCGAGTTGCTCCCAGAGCCCTGCAGCCCCCTCCGCACGGAGCCTCTTCCTCTGCAGGAGGCGCTGCCACCAAGCTGCTCCTGGGGCCATGCAAACCCCTCCGCACAGAGCCACCGCCCAAGCCCTCAGAGCTGGTCCGGGGTCAATGCATGTGCCCTGCAGCCCTTAGGGAGCTCGGTGCACTCTTCTGGGAGTGCTGTGTCTGTTAGTGACCCAGGGAGCCCGAGGGCATCTCCGCTTTCCTGGGGTCCTTCTCTGACTCCTTGAAGGCGCCATTCCACCCTGGAAGATTAGTGCAGCTCCTCCTTCTCCCAGGACAGAGCTCTTCTGTCCTGTGGGCACTCGCCCCGGCCTTAGCCGGCTCCTTGCAGGGCCCCTCACCCTTGGATGTCTTTTGTTCTTTATTTATTTTTCCCATCTTCCTACCTTGATAGAATCACGAACTTTTCTCACTGTAGCATTCGATCTCGTTTCTGTTTAAATCTCAGGCCGAATTCGTAGATTTTCTGGATGATTTGAAGGTTATCTAGGTAATTTCGTGGGGACAGGTGATTTGGGGACACTACACTTCCGCAATCTTGCCCCTCCTCCTCTATGTTGCCTTTTAGCTTTGGTTGTTTCCTTCACTTTGCAGAAGCTTTTCAATTTGATGAAGTCCCAATAGTATTTTTGCTTTTGTTTCCCGCACCTCAGAGGCATATCTAGAAAGAACATACAATGGCCAATGTCAAAGACTTTGCTGCCTATCTTTTCTTCTTTGTATGGTTTCAGGTCTCACATTTAGGTCTTTCATCCATTTTGAATTTATTTTTTATATATATGGTGTAAGACAGTGGTCCAGTTTCATTCTTCTGCATGTGGCTGCCTGGTTTTCCCAACACCATTTGTTCTTATCCTGGGGTCAGGGTTAGGGTTTGTTGAAGAGACTGTCTTTGTGCTTTGGATATTCCTTCCTGCCTCGTTGTCGATTAATGGATCATAGAGTTACAGGTTTGTATCTTGTTTTGGCTTTCCATTCTGTTCTATTGACAAGCGTCTCCTGTTGGGAGATCCTTGATTGCTGATTCAATTTCTCTGCTGGTTATATGTCGCTTCAAGTTTCTTATTTCTTCCTTCTTCGTTTTTGCTATATTTCCTGGAATTGATCTATTTCTTCCAGGTTCTTGGTTGCTGGCATATAATTTTTCATAATGTTCTCGTATAATCGTTTGTATTTCTCTAGTGTTGGTTGTTATTTCTCTTTTCGTATTTGTGATTTTATTTGGGTCCTTTCTCATCTTTTTATTTTTTCTTTTTTAAAGATTTTATTTATGTATTCATGAGAGACACAGAGAGGCAGAGGTATAGGCAGAGGGAAAATGAGGCTCCATGCGGGGAGCCTGATGTGGGACTTTATCCCCCATGTCCCCGGGTTCATGACCTGAGCCAAATCAGATTCTCAATCACTGAGGCAACCAAGTGCCTTGCTGATTCAATTCCTTTGCTAGTTATGGGTCTCTTCACATTTTCTATTTCTTCCTATTTCAGTTTTGCTTCTTTGCACATTTCTAGTATTTTGTCCATTTCTTCCAGGTCTCCCAGTTTGTTAGCATATAATTTCATAGTATTCCCTTTTAATTGTCTAATTTTTCTGGTGTTGATTGTGATCTCTCTTCTCTCATTTGTGATTTTATTTCTTTAGGTCTTTTCACTTTTCTCTCTTTAGTTTTAAGATTTTATTTATTTATTCAAAGAGATGCAGAGAGAGAGAAAGAGGCAGAGACAGAGGCAGAGGTAGAAGCAGGCTTCATGCAGAGAGCCCGACATGGGACTCGATCCAGGGTCTCCAGATCATGCCCTGAGCTGCAGTCGGCACTAAACCACCACACCACCAGGGCTGCTCCGTCTTTTCTCTTTTCTCATTGATAAGGCTGGCTAGGGCTTGATCCATTTTATTAATTATTTTGAAGAAACAGCTCTTAGTTTCCTTATTCCATTCTACTGTTTTGTTGTTTCTGTATTGTTTATTTCTGCTCTCATCTTTATTCTTTCCCTTCTTCTTTAGGCTTTAGGCTTTGTTTCCTATTCCTTTTCCAGCTCCTTTAGGTGTAGGGTTAGGGTGTGTATTGGAGACTTCTTGTTTCTTGAGGTAGACCTGTATTGCTATATACTTCCCTCGGGACTGCCTTTGCTACATCCCAGAGGTTTGGAGAAACATGTTTTCATTTTCATTTGTTTTAAATTTCCTCTTTAATTTCCTGGTTGCTCCATTCATTCTCTAGTAGGATGTTAATAATCTCCACATACTTTTGGTCTGTCCAAATTTTTTTTTACTGTTGACTTCAAGTTTCATAGCGTCGTGTTCCAAAAATGTACAGCGTTTGATATCAACCTTCTTCTACCTGTTGTACCTGTTGAGGGCTGATTTGTGGGCCATGATATGATCTGTTCTGGAGAATGTCCCATGTGCACTTGAAAGGAATGTGTATTCTGCTTTAGGATGAAATGTTCAGAATATATCTGTTGAGTCCCTGTGGTCCGGTTTGTCAAGGCTACTGTTCCCTCTTGATTTTCTGCATAGACGATTGTCCATTGCCATAAGTGTTAAAATCCCCTGTCATTGTATTATTATCAGTGAGTTCCTGTACGTTTGTTGTTAATTTGTTTCTATATTTAGATACTGCCATGTTGGCAGCATAAATATTTTGTTGTTTGACCTTGATAGAGAGTCTTTTTAATTATGAAATAATGCCCTTTTCATCTCTTCTTACAGTATTTGTTCTTTCTTGTTTGAAATTTAAATATTTTATTTATTTATTCATGAAAGATACACAGAGGAGCAGAGGAAGAAACATAGCAGAGTGAGAGGCAGGCTCTCCAAAGGGAGGCTGATGTGGGACTCGATCCTGGGATTCCAGGATCTCACCCTGAGCCGAAGGCAGATGCTCAACCACTGAGCCACCAGGTGTCCCCCAGGGTTTCGTTTCAAATCTCGTTTATCTGATATAAGTATGAGTCCTCCGGCTTTCTTTTGATATCCATTAGCATGATAGATGATTTTCCATCCCCTGACTTTCAATCTGTTGGTGTCTATAGGTCTAAGGTGAGCATGTTGTAGGGAGCGTACAGATGGAAGTTGTTTTTTTAATAATAATTTTATTTATCAGAGAGACAGAGAGAGAGAGAGAGAGTCAGACAATTATGCAGAGAGAGAAGCAGTCTCCCCACCAGGAGCCCAATATGGGACTCGATCCAAGACTCCAGGATCACACCCTGAGTCAAAGGCAGAGGCTCAACCCCTGAGCCACCCAGGCATCCCAGATCCACATTTTAAGCTACTCTGATACCCTATTTCTTTTGATTGGAGCATTTAGTCTATCAGCATTCAGAGTGCTTATTCAAAGATGTGAACTTTGTGCCTTTGTGTTACCCGTAGAGTTGGTGTTTCTGGTGACGTTCTCTGGGCCTTTCTAGTCTTTGTTGCTTTTGGTCTCTTTTTTCCCCCACTAGAAGAATCCCTCTTAAAATTCCTTACTGGACTGGTTAAGTGGTCATGAACTCCTTTATATGTAGCCTGTCTGGGAAAATCTTTATCTCTCCTTCTGTCCTATATGACACCCTTGCTGAAGAAAGTATTCATACAAATTGGACTGCAATAAAAATAAATTTAAAAACATAAAATAAATTCTTCTAATATGATTGAGGAAAATGGCATTTAGGAGGAAAACCAGAAGCAGAAAGAGAGGAGGACAGATTTCACCCTCTGTAGCCTTCACAGGGACCTGGTGTCCTTTCCAAGGAGGGGCCCTCCCTCCGGAGGATGCTTCCTGCCCCTCTGCCCTCCTTGTTGGAACACAGCAGGCACATCTCCGTGCCTCCAGCACCTCTGCAGTCATGGCTTATAGCGTTATCCATGTATCTTATTGGAGACCACAGTGTAGTGTATGTAACCATCTGGCTGCTGTTTGACAACATTTGGGGGATTCCGACTTTTGTTGGTTTTGAGGTGTGTGTGTGTCTATCACATGCAGCTATCACGTGCAGCTATCGGATCCGCTGGCTGGGTCACTAAAAAACACCAAAATGGTTGGCACAACATCATTTCTGGTGCTTGCGCTGTCTTGAGGTTTCAGCCTGAGTGATGGTTCTGAGGACAGCAGAGCTGACCTGGACCTGCACCTCATGGGCACCTGTGCTGGGTCCCCGCAGGGCAGCTGGACACCGGCCTCGGGCCCTCTGGGGCCCCAGCACATGGAGGAGCCCGCATCCCGGTGTGGGTGCAGGTGGGGCCCACCAGCTTACCCCTCCACAACCCACACTGGGGTGTCCTGGGATCCCCAGGGCTGCCCTAGGTCAGCGACCTGGATCAGTGGGGCACGCCCAGGGCCCAGCAGGCCACATCCAGCTGTGAGAGGGCTTGCTCAGCCCGGGACCAGAATCCAGGGCTGGCCAGGGCCATGTGGGCTGGGTCCCATTGGTCTTTGTGTTGGGCCTAGGGCGGGGGCTCAAATCACCCCAGCCCTCACAGAGCCCAGGGCCAGCCCAGCCCAGATCTCCATGGGTTAGGGGCTGGTGTCCTGTGCAGGGTGTGCCGCCCTAAATGAGGGACAGTGGGCGGAGGCAGGGCACAGTGGGTCCTCTGCACCACTCACCTGCACCCACCCTGTTGAGGGCTCTGTGTCTTCCCTCCTCCGTGCAACCCCTGGGTACTCTATGGGAAACCCGGTCTTCTGATGGGAGCAGGGTATCCAGAGAATCCCAGGGAGTCTGAGCATGTCCCACAGGGGTACCTGCACCAGGTCCTTGCTGGGGGCCGATGGTGTGGTGGTGGATGGTGTGGGGGCATGGGTATGAAGGTGGTGGAGTGTGGGGGAAGGTGTAGGGGTGATGGTGTTGGGGTATAGTGTGAGTGGGGATTGTGTGGGGCTGTGTGGGTGTTAGGGGGATGGTGTATGTCGGATGCCATTGGGAATGATGATGTAGGGGGATGGTGTGGGAGTGGGGAATGAGGGGGATGTCGTGGGGGGCCTGCGGACACAGGGCATCTCCTTCCTCTAAGATGCACAAGGAGACATCTTCAATTAAAAGCGACTAGTCTGGGGTTTGCAGTGACACCTGCCCCTGGAGCACCGTGTTGTTAGTGCAGGGCCCTGGCTGGACCGGGGGCATCATCTGGGGGTCATCATAATATGTATGTTTTCAAATTGCAAATTGTCTCAAATTAAATGCATAGAATTTAGAATAATATAAAGCACCGAGAGTGGGTGTCACTTTGACCCGGCCAACCCTCATGGGATGATGTGTGTCCTACTCCAGCCGTAGCCATGCCTCCTGGCCCCCAGGTCTGGTTCCTCCCCCCACGACCCCCACCCCATCCCCTGCTTCTCATGGGGCCGTCCCTCTCCCCTTTGGCGTTCAGCTCCCATGGCAACCCCTGGAGGCCCCATCCTTGTGGCCTCCTCATCCCCGAGGCACCGGGAGTGTGGGCACGGGAGTCATCCCCAGCATCCTATCATGGAGCAGTGTGTTTTTGGCTGCTATTGCTCCCCCGGCCTCAGAAGCTCAGTTTTCCCTACCCAGAAGGCCCCAGGCCTCCCTCAGGGTCCCAAAGCCCCCTGGCCCAGCAGCCTCACCTGACTCCCTAGCCATCCCAAAATATGGTGTGGCTGCCGAACGTCCTGCTGACGTCCAGGTCTACCTGCGTGATGTCCCTGGAGGAGACCCGGGCTTCCTCCTTCATTTCCTTTGGGATAACCGGGGAGGAGGAGCAGGCATCAGGGACACAGACCCCGACCTGTCACGAGCTGCCATGCTGGGCAGGGAGCCCTGTGGCCACCATGGGAGTGTGTCCTGCTGAAACCTCCTTCCTTCCTCTGGGAGGCCGGGCATGGCAGGAGTGCCCACTGTACCCGCGGGACATGTGTGAGGGCCTGTGCCCAGCTGTTGTGGGCGGGGATGTGACTGTCACCCTGGGTGGAAGGGGATAGGGGTTCAGCCAGGTGGGAGGTGACATGGGGGTGTTGTGACCAACATTGCGAATCCGAGAAACCACTACGGAGCTGACATTGATGCAAACCCACAAGGGTTGATTTGCAAGCTCGAGTTTGCGTCCAAGTACACCCGACACAGCAGAGCAGGAACTTGGACCCCGAGGTGGGTTTTTGCTTAGTTTTAAGGGCTTGTCTTGGGGACCTCCAGAAAGGCTGGAGTAATTCCTCAAGTTCTGTTTATATTTTGATATGGGGCCTTCAAGGCATTGACCTCTGTTCTCATTCTAATAGACACCTCCATCCTTTGGCGTGGGTTCAGTTCTTATTCGATTGTGGGGCTTTCTAGGACATTAAGCTGTAAACTTTTGTTTTTTTTTTACTGTAACTGAAGTAATGTAAATTTCAGCTCTTCTTCACTAGGGCCTGTGATGGATGGACTTGTTCAAACGCTGAACTTAAAGTGGAAAGGCCTTCATTTTCTCAGCCTCATTGCATCCCCTCCCCTCCTATCTAGCTCCTTCACCTTCCCCAGAGGTCCTGAGAGAGCAATTGCAAATGACCTCATCATGGCAGTGTTTGTTGGGGGTCAGGCCTAGAGATTTTGGATCAGGAAGAGCTGAGGTGTGGGCATCCCTGCTGTGCAGCTGGATTCGATGCTGCAGACTCTTATTCCCTAAGGCTATCTTGACAACTGACTTTATAGGTAGAAAAGCTGTCCTTTCTCTTTAAAAGATGAAGAGCATGGGGATCCCTGGGTGGTGTAGCGGTTTAGTGCCTGCCTTTGGCCCAGGGCGCGATCATGGAGACCCGGGATCCAGTCCCGCGTCGGGCTCCCGGTGCATGGAGCCTGCTTCTCCCTCTGCCTGTGTCTCTTCCTCTCTCTCTCTCACTGTGTGCCTACCATAAATAAATAAAATTTAAAAAAAATAAATAAATAAAAGATGAAGAGCGAGTCAAAGCCTTTTTTCTCTGCTCCACTGATTGCTCAGATTCCAATCTGAGATGTATTTCCTGTTAATAAGGATAATTTACTATCTGTAGTACTATGCTTAAAGTATTCTGACACAAGTATTTCAGAGGGATGAGGGTTTCTCATCTCTTTCTTCACAGCTCAGTCACTCCTCAGGAAATGCATCTGTAAGGATCTGGAAACAACTTAGAGGCATTAATACCAATGGACCTATTATTATGCAACGGATTCTTCCCTGAGATTCTTCCTCTATTTCAACTGACACTGAAACACTTTGAACTCTCTGGAAGACAAATGTCAAGGAAATAAATGTTATGCATTGCTAATTTTAAATGCACTTGCAATATGGTGTCTATTATAAAACAAGTATTCTTATCTGATTTTTGCTATTTATTATCCGTTCCTGCTTTTCAGGTTGAGGAGGCATTATACGTGTTCATAAGTGTTTTTCTTTCCTTCTGATATAAAATTACTTTGTTCCCATCAAAGGAACTCTTTAAGAATAAGGCAAAAGTTAATTCAACGATTCTTAAAATGTCTTCACACTTGGAGACTGAATCATTTAAGTCAATTTTCAAAATAAATCTTATTTATTAGGAAAAAAAGATTTATAGGGAAATTGAGAAGATAGTACAGTGCATTCATATGACCTTGCACTCAATTTCTCCAATTATTGATATATTAATACGGTACAAATAATAGCTAATGAATCAAATTAAAATATTCGCAGTAACCAAAGACCATACATTATTCATATTTCCTTAGTTTTTGCTACTTTACCATCCGTAATATCACACTCCATTTTTCCTCCTGTTTTCTTAGGCTCCTCTGCATTGTGACAGTCCTTCAGCCTTTGCTTGTTGTTGTTGAACTGGAACACTTTGAGAAGTAGAGTATTTTGTAAAATTTCCCTCAGTTGAGACATGTCTGTTGTTTATCTCATGACTGAACTGTTTTTGTGGATTATATAAAGAGATATACTGCCATTTTCATTATACCATATAAAGGATAGATACTATCAACAGGATTTATCAGTCTTGGCATCGATGTGATCATCTTGCTGAGGTAGTGTTTGTCATCATTCTTCGTAGTAACGTGATTATTATTATTATTATTATTATGAGTTATTATATTATCATTATCATTTTAAGTTTTTCATAATATATTTTGTAGAAGGAACTTACTATGTGTATTCCACACATAAGATTGGTAAGCTATGCTCATGCACTTGAGGGTGGAATGTCTGCACAAATTGTTTGAAATTCTTCTACATGGGAGATTTCTCTTCCTTATGGGTTTGTTTGTTTGTTTTTCAAAGATGTTATTTATTTATTTGAGAGAGAGAGGAGAGAAAAAGCATGAGCAAGAGGGGCAGAGGGAGAGGGAGCAGCAGGTTCCCTGCTGAACAGGGAGCCTGCCTTGGGACCTGGATCATGATCTGAGCCTAAGGCAGAAGCTTAACTGACTGAGCCACATAGGTGCCACTCTTTCTTTCTTTCTTTCTTTCTTTCTTTCTTTCTTTCTTTCTTTCTTTCTTTGTAATAATAAATTTACATTTTATTGGTGCTCAATTTGCCAACATACAGAATAACACCCAGTGCTCATCCCATCAAGTGTCCCACTCAGTGCCTCTCACCCATTCACACCCAACCCCGCCCTCCTCCACTTCCCTCAGCCCTAGTTCTTTTCCCAGAGTTTGGTGTCTTTATGTTCTGTTTTCCTTTTCTGTTATTTCCCACACATTTCTTCTCCCGTCCCTTATATTCCCTTTCACTATTATTTATATTCCCCAAGTGAATGAGAACATACAATGTTTGTCCTTCTCCGATTGACTTACTTCACTCAGCATAATACCTTCCACTTCCATCCACGTTGAAGCAAATGGTGGGTATTTGTCGTTTCTAATGGCTGAACAAGGCCCACCTTTTCTCTCTCTTCATCTTCTGAGTCTCCTATGATATGAATGTTATTGTTTTAATAAGTGGCTGAGTTCCCTAAGTCTGCCTCTGTGGTCCATAAACTTCCTTGTTTTTAAGGCTTCCCGTTGGGACTGCACCTCAGTTATAGCATTTTTAACATTGGCCTGACTAGATTTTAGTTCTTTTATTTCTACAGTAAGGGATTCTCTAGTTTTCTTCTGTGCTTTTTGTCCAGCCCAGCTGCTATCTTTATAATCATGGTTTTAAACTGTAGTTAGACATCCTATATGTGTATTGATGGACTTCCTGACTCTGAGTACTACCTCATGTTATTTTATGGAGGTGAATTTCGCCATCTCATTACTTTTTCCAGAAAAGAAAGAAGGAAGAAACAGAAAAACCAAGAAAATCAATAACAACTGCCCTCCAAAAAAAAAAACCTGATTATTTTGGGCTGCTTGTTAAAAGATTCTAAATCCCAAGATATGAATCACAATTAAAGAACCATGAAAGTAAAAATGAGAAATAAATAAGGTACATACATAAAAATTAAAATAAGGCAATTAATAAAATAGCATCAAAGAAAATAAACGAAAATAAAGCAAAAAGTACAAAGGAAGCTAGACCCTACATTCCAGGCAGAGCTGAAGCTCTGCAGCCTCTGTGGTCCAAAAACTTGGTGGCAGCGAGTGGTCTGTGCCAGGTCTGGGGATGGGCCCTGGTGTACATCTGCCTGGGAGATTCACCTGTGAGGTCAGAGGCGGGGTGGGCATCAGCACTTCTGGCCTACATCGGGCAGTACTGTGCTGCTCCCTGAGACTCGGCGCAGATGGGCAGGATGCGGGTGGGGACGCTGGGTCCTCTGGCTCTGGGGCTAAGCATTCCGCCTCCCAGTCTGCAGGCCCTCCACAGAAGAGCCCCCAAGCCCCCGGGTCTCCGCCGCTTCTCTCAGAACCCTGCTTTCACTCTGCCCGCGTCCGAGCTTCTTTTCCTTTTGTTTTTTTATCTCAGATTGTTGTGCCCAAGATTGAGAATCTGAGAAACCACCGAGAAGCCGATTATGATGCAAACACACGAGGGATTATTTACAAGCTCAATCTTCTGTCCAAGTATATCGGACACAGCAGAGCAGGGAATTGGACCCCGAGGAGGGTTTTAGCTTAGTTTTAAGGGCTGGTTTCGGGGACCTCCAGAAGGGCTGGAGCAATTCCTCAAGTTCTGTCTACATTTTGATATGGGGACTTCAAAGGCATTGAGCTCTGTTCTCATTCTAATAGGGGCTTCCTGTTCTTGTCCTGGGCTCAGTTTTGATTCAATTGTGGGGCTTTCTAGGACATTGAGCTGTAAACAGCAAAGGTTCCACACCTGGAAGGGGGACGTCACACTGTCCCTATATGCTGAAGACACGGTACTAGAAACAGGAAACCCGAGAGCCTCCACCAAAACCTGTTAGAAATAAGGAGTGAGTTCAGTAAAGTCACGGGACACAAACTGACCCTACAGAACAGAGTAGCCTTGCTGTGTCCCGACAATGAGCACTCAGGAAGGAAAGGAAGGCGTGACTCCCTTCTCAGGAGCATCAAGGAGAATAAATAATGAGACTGAACCAAAGGAGCACAAGACATGTGCACTGAGCCATACCAGGCTCTGGGAGGCTGTCCTGGGCTTGTGGGGTGGGAGCCTCATCTTGTGAAAATGTCCACTGTTCCTGAAGCGACCCTCAGTTTCAATGTCATTCCTATCAAATCATGGTGGCATATCTTAGAAATAAGAAAAAAAAAACCCATAACATCCATTCCCCCCAACAAATGACCCCGAACAGCAAATCAGTATTTGAGAAGCACGACAGAGTAGGACGCATCACTTTCTGATTTCAAATGATATCACAGAGACACAGGATAAAGTAGTGTGGTTCTCAGGCCCCTGGCTGGCTCCATCGGTTAAGCATCTGACTCCTGACCTCACCTCTGGTCCTGATCTCAAGGTCATGAGTTCTCTCCGTGGGCTGGGCCATGGACGAGGCGTGGAGCCTACTTAGATAAACCAGACCCACGTGGGGTGGTCCCGGCATAAGCTGAATGAGCAAAACAGAGAGTCCAGAAGGAAATGTGCTCTGATACAACTGATTTTTTTAACTTAATTTAATTTAAACCCAATTAATTAACATATATTGTATTATACTTTCAGAGAAAGAATTCAGGGATTCATCAGTTGGAGATAACAGCAGTGCCCGTGACATCACGTGCCCTCCTTCATGCCGGTCCCCTGTTATACCCCCACCTCCAGCGACCCTCAGTTTGTTTCCTATCATTAAGAGTCTGTATGTCCTACATCTGTTTTCATCTTACTTGTTTTTCCTTCCCTTCACAGTAGTTCATCTGCTTTACTTCTTTAATTTCACCTATGAATGACACCACACGGTCATTCTCTTTCCAGACTGACTTATTTCACTTAACATGATCCCTTTAGTTCTATCCACATCATTGAAAATGGCAAGATTTCCTTCTCTTTGAGAGCTGAGTACCATTCCTCTCTCTATGACCATCATCTATTTCCCATCCTCTTTATCCATCATCAGCCGGAGTACACCGAGGCTCCTCCCACAGTGTGACTAATGTGGACACGGCTGCTGTGGACATTAGGGTGTAGGTGTCCCGAGTCTCACTGCATCTGTATCTTCTGAGTGAGCTCCAGGCCTTTCAACTGCTGGTCACAGGGCGGCTTTATTTGTAACTTCCTCAGGGGCCTCCACACTGTTTCCAGGGCTGCTGCACCAGCCCGCGGTCCCGCCCACAGTGGATGAGGGTATGTGAGATTTCCAGGACGTGGTAAAAGTCTGGTCCACATTTCATTTCACGTCCTGTGGGCTGCAATTCCTTGTCCTTAAGTATTTCTGGGGAAGCCAGGTGTTGGGCTCCTTTTCAGTGAGAGGTTTCTAAAGCTAACTTGTCCCATTTGGAGCCTGAAAGGAGGCAGGTGGGGTCCATGGAGCACCCGCTGCCTCCTGCACAGCCTCCTGCAGTGCCGGAGCTTCCAGCAGGGGCTGCCCGAGACCAGGCCCCTCCCATGGGGTGTGCATGTGCAGTAGGCCTCATCTGCCTGCAGTAACAGGAGCCAGCCTCTGCTGGGGAGGCCTGAGGAGGACTTGGGGACGCATCTACGCTGATGAGCTGCAGCCTCCTCAGGACGTGCGGGAGTCTTTTGGGGGAAATTGTGCCGCGTTCACGCTGACAGGAGCCCCGGTCTCCTCAGGACCCGCGGTGAGGCTTTAGGAAGATGTGGGCCCGCATCCACCCTGACAGGAGCCCTAAGGCCGCCTCAGGACCCACAGGGAGGCTTCAGGAAGATGTGGGCCCACATCCACACTGACAGGAGCCCTGAGCCACCTCAGGAACCGCGGGGAGGCTTAAGAAATTGTGGGCCCGCATCCACGCTGACAGGAGCCCCTGAGCATCCTCAGGACCCGCGGGGAGGCTTCAGGAAGATATGGGCCCGCATCCATGCTGACAGGAGCCCCTGAGCCACCTCAGGACCTGCGGGGATGCTTCAGGAAGATGTGGCGCCGCGTCCACTCTGGCAGGAGCTCCCGGGCCCCTCAGGACATAAGTTGAGGCTTCTGGAAGCTGGGGGTCACATTCATGGTTATAGGAGCCTCGGCCTCCTCAGAACCCTCGGTGACGCTTCGGGAGGAATTGGGGCCACATAGACACAACAGGACGTTGACTTCCTAAGGATCACCAGTGTGGATTTGGGGAAATATGGGGATGTGTCGATGTGGACAGAAAACCCCAGGCTTCTCAGGGCCTGTTGTGAGGCCTAAGAAAAATGTGGGTGCCACATCCACACTGACAGGAGTCTCCAGCCTCCTCAAGACCCACTGTGAAGGTATGGGAAGATTTGGGGCCATATCCATGCTGACAGGAGCCCCCAGCCTCCTCAGGTCTTATGCTGAGGCTTGAGGAAAATGTGGGGCCACGTCAAACCTGAGAGGAACCCTGTCCTCCTCAGGACCTGCACTTTGGCTTCGGGACATATGGGGCTGTGTCGATGCTGACAGGGGCCCACAGCCTCCTCAGGACCTGCGGTGAGTCTTCTGGGGGACGTGGGGCCATGTCCAGGCTGACAGGAGCCCACGGCCTCCTGACGACATGCTGTGAGGCTTCCAGAGGATGTGAGGCATAGGACACAGTGACAGGAGACCCGGCTTCCTCAGGACCCGCTGACTATGACTCAGGAACACGTGGGGCCACGTCCACACTCACAGGAGCCCGGCTTCCTCAGGACCCCCTGGAGGACTCTGGAGGAGCCGTTGGGGGCCACGTCCACATCAGAAGGGACTCCTCAGATCCACAGGGTAAGTGAAAGGGTAGAATGAATGGTAGGGTTAGCGGAGGGGGATAGTTGGTGGTTAGCCTTAGGGTAGATGATAGGGGTTAGTGATTATGCTTATGGTTACGGATTAGAGGTTAGGTGAGGCATAAGGGTAATGGTCAGTAGTTAAGAGTTAGGATGGGGGTTAGAGTAAGGGACAGGATTTAGTGTTAGGGTTAGGGTTTACGCTCTAGGGATTATGGCAGGAGGTTAGGAGTTGGGGTTAGGGTTAGGGTTGGGCTTAGGTTTGCAGTGAGGGTTAGGGGTTAGGGTTTGAGTTATCGTTAGGGTTTAGGGTGAGGGGTTAGGGTTATACTTAGGGCTAGGTTTAGGGTTAGGGCAAGGGTTAGGTTTAGGATAGGGGTTAGGGCTAGGGTTAGGGTTAGTGTTTGGTTAGGGGTTAGGGTCAGGGTCAGGGTACGGTTTTGGAAGAGGGTTAGAGATACGGTCAGGGAGTGGGTTAGGGGTTTGTTTTAGGGTACGGGTTAGGGTAGAGTTTGGGGTATGAGATAGGATTAGTATTAGAGCATTAGGATTAGGGTACAGGTTAAGGTTAGGAATAGGATTTGAGTACATTAAGTTAAGCTTAGGTTTAGAGGTTAGGGTTAGATTTAAGGTAGGGAAAAAAAAGATTTAAGGTAGGGGTCAGGCTTAAGGGTTTAGAATAGGTTTAGGAGTTAGGGTGAGGGTTGGCAGGAAGGTTCAGTGAATGCGTTTCGGTCTTGGGGTTTGTGCTTGGTTTTGATTACTGTTAGGTCTTGTTTAAGGGTTAGGTTAACATTAGGCTTAAGTGTAGGTTTAGGGTTATGTCTGTGTATGGTTAGAGTTTGGGTCTTAGCATGTGCCTGCCCTGGGACTCCTAGTATCTTGGGCAGTTTAGTTTTATGCACTCTATTTAGGTTTTGGGTTCAAAGATAGCCTGACTCCACCAAGTCAGTGGCCTCCCCACAGAATCAAAATCCAGGCTTCTGCTGGGGTGAAGGCATGGCAGGCTTCTCCTGAGCTGAGCTAAGGAGGGGATTTGTGGCTCTAAAGACTCTTTGTTTGGATTTTCAGTTGCTTTTCTGATTTTATCTCTTGTGCGCACGTTTCATCAATACTACCAATTATTATTTTAAAGTTTTACTTGAATTCCTGTTTGTAAACACAGTATGATATGATATAGTTTCAGGTTTACCACATAGTGATTCAACCCTTGAATACAACGTCTGTTACTGGTCAGAGGTGACTTCCACTATCCCCATCCCCTGATTCCCCTTCCCCCCCACCTTCCTCTGGTATTGATTAGTTTATTCTCTGTGGTTAAGAGTGTGTAACTTGGTTTGCTTCTCTCATTCCCTCCTCCTCCCCTTTGCCAGTTTGTTTGGTTTCTTAAAATTCACATGTGAATGCAATTGTATGGTATTTGGTATCTGTCTTTCTCTGACTGAGTTCATTTAGAATAAGTCCTTTCCACTTCTCCCACGTCATTGTAAATGGCTTCATTTCATCCCTTCTGATGACCCAGTGATGTCGCAGTGTGTATATTTACCACATCTTTCTGCCCATTCATCTGTCGATGGACATCTTGGGTGTATCCACAGATTGGCTGTTGTTGATAACGCTGCTACCAACACTGGTCTGCGTGTCCTTCTTCAAATCTACTAAACTACTTTTGTATTCTCAGCATAAATACCTAGCTGTGCAATTTTGGAATCGTAGGGTAGCTCTATTTTTAACTTCTTTTTAAAAAAATTTTTTATGATAGTCACAGAGAGAGAGGCAGAGACACAGGCAGAGGGAGAAGCAGGCTCCATGCACCGGGATCCCAATGTGGGATTCGATCCCGGGTCTCCAAGATTGCGCCCTGGGCCAAAGGCAGGCGCCAAACAGCTGCGCCACCAGGGATCCCCTATTTTTAAATTTTCGAGGACCTTCCACAGTTTTCCACAGTGGCTGCACATCTTTGCATGCCCACCAGGAGTTTAAGGGGGCTACCCTTTCTCCATAGCCTCTCCAACACCTAACACTGCACTGCACTGTTGTTTCTTGTGTTGTTAATTTTAGCCATTGTGACGGCTGTCAGGTGACATCTCATTTTGGATGTGGTTTGCATTTCTCTGCTGATGGGTGACGCTGAGTGTCTTTCCGTGTGTGTCTGGTGGCCATCTGGATGTCTTGTCAGAGACAAAGTCCATTCATGTCTTCTGCCCATCTGCAGTTGGATAATTTGTGTTTAGGATGTTGAGATTTATATTTGCTTTATGTATTTTAGATAGTAAATCTTTATTGGATGTGTTGTTTACAAATATCTCCTCTCATTTTGTATGTTGCCTTTTAGGTTTGGTTGTTTCCTTCACTTTGTGGAAGGTCCGGATTGGCTATATTCCCATGTGGGGCAGTGGGTCCTATAATGCGCTGGCTGCTTACCTTCTCCCTGATGCCTCTCCAGCAGGGAGCCAGACCTCGGGCCACCCTGGCGGGAGCTCTTAAACACCAGCTGCCAATGGGGGGGAGCCCTGGGGCTTCCTGTGTTTGGGAGTGTGTGTGGGGACGGGGCTAGGGTTCCTCAGTCCCCTGTGCTGCCTGGTCTTCAGGCCGAGCCCCATGCTCACCCAGCCCCTAGTCACTAGGGTGAGGAGGGTATCCTCCACAGGCTGGTGTGAGAGATCTAGCACCACAAGGTGTGCACGCTGAGTACACCTTGTGAGGGTGGCACACGTGCGTGAGCTGCAGTGTGGGACCCAGGAAATTTAACAAAAATCCCTTTCCCCTGGACAAGCAGAGCAGGAATGATTCAATTTTGTACTCCACCTGCCATCTCCCCTATGACCCCACATGACCTGCTTATGGCTTAAGGTTCTGCCCCACCCGACCAAAGCCTCTGGGCACAACCTAATCCAAAATCGGTTCATAACAATGTAACACTGCTTTGTGCCCCACAAAACTGCGCGCCAATTCTGACCAAAGTAATAGGCCAGATCAAGTCGATACTATAGGGTAAAGTGTAATTCAATCGGCCACCTGCGTGTGGACCGACATGACTATGCATCTTTCAGCGTTCCCATGGGACACTAGCTCCTATAAAGCTGCTACGCCTTTTAGTCTCAGGGTGCAAGTCCCTACTCCTCTGTGTCAGGTGCACTTGGACCCAAGCTCCAGCTTGTAAAGAAACCCTCGGGAGTTTGCATCGGTGTGGGCTCCTTGGTGGTTTCTCGAATTAGCAACCTTGGGCACAACACAAGGGCCTGTTGTCCTGACATCCCTTCCAGGGCCACGCTACTGCCCCGCAGGCCCTCTGTGCCCCAGGCACACAGGCACGGGGATGCGGAGAGGGGAGGAAGTGCCCCAGAACCCGGCCAGCCCCGGGTCCCTGGACAGAGGGAGCACAGACCTCCCAGGTCGCTTTTCACAGACCCTGGTGACCAGAACCTCTCTGGCTGTCACTCTGTCCCAGCCCCTCCTGGCCTGCGGGGCACAGGCTGAGTCCCAGTAATGTCTGTGGGGTCTGACCCTGGCATCTGGCCGCCCCCAGAAGGCACGTGGAGAGGTCAGCTGGGTGTGCCTGGCAGCGCAACTGCAGGGGCTGTTTGGGGCGTGGATGTAGCCCCCTCCTCCTCCTCTCTCAGGGTCTCTCCACGCCCTCTGCACAAAGTCCTGGAAGACACAGAAACGGGCTGGCTGTGCATTTTCGCACCACAACACTTTATTGACTTTCTACAGCAAAGGGGTTCAGAGCCTCGGGTGCGCGCCTTACCAGGGGAGGGAGACCTTTCTGTCCTTTTGGGGAGTTCAAGAATCACATGTGGGGCGGGGGCGGGTGCTGGAGTCCCCCACCTGGGAGCATGTTTGGACTCCGAGTGGGGACATGTCCTGAGGTTTCAGCATGAGAGACGGTTCTGAGGACAGCAGAGCTGACCTGGACCTGCAGCTCATGGGCTCCTACGCTGGGTCACCGCAGGGCATCTGGACCCCAGTCTCGGGCGCCCTGGGGCCCCAGAAACTGGTGGAGCCTGTCTCCTGGTGTGGGTGCGGGTGGGGCCCACAAGCCTACCCCTCGTCTCCCCAACCTGGGGTGTTCTGGAATGCCCAAGGCTGCCGTAGGTCAGTGACCTAGATCTGTTTGGCACACCCAGGGCCCAAGAGGACACATCCAGCTGTGAGAGGGCTCTCTCCTCCTGGGGCCAGAATCCTGGGCTGGCCAGGGCCATGGGGGGCTGGATCACGTTAGTCTTTGTGTTGGACCTGGGGGGAGCTCAAATCACCCCAGCCCCCACAGAGCCCGGGGCCAGACCAGCCCATGTCCCGCTGGGTTAGGGGCTGGTGTCCTATGCAGGGTGTGCCGCCCTCCAGGAAGGACACTGGGTGGAGGTAGGGCACAGTGGGTCCTCTGCACCACTCACCTGCACCCACCCTGTCGGGAGCTCCCTGCCTTCCCTCCCTCCTGCAATCCCTGGGTACTCTATGGGAAACCCGGTCTTCTGATGGGAGCAGGGTATCCAGAGAACCCCAGTGAGGCTGTGTATGTTCCACAGGGGGCAGCTGCACTGGGTCCTTGCTGAGGTTGTTGGTGTGGGGGTGGATGTTGTGGGGGCAGGTGCATGATGGTGGTGGAGTGTGGGGAATGTTGTAGGGGGAAAGGTGGGGGGTATAGTGTGGGTGGGGATTGTGTAAGGGAGTATGGATGTGAGGGGGATGGTATAGGTGGGATGCCATTTGGGATGAAGATGAAGGGGGATGGTGTGGGGGTGGGGAATGAGGGGGTGGCGTGGGGGGCCTGCCGACACAGGGCATCCACTTCCTCTCAGATGCACACGGATATGTCTACAGATAAAGGCGACCCCAGTCTGGGGTTTGCTGTGACACCTGCCCCTGGGGCCCTGTGTGGTCAGTGCATGGCGCTGGCTTGACCGGGGTCATTATCTGGGGGTCATCATATTATGTATGTTTACAAATTGCAAATTGTCTCAAATTAAATGCATAGAATTTAGATATATATAAACACGGAGTGTGGGTGTCACCCTGACCCGTCCGACCCTCATCGGACCGATGTGTGTCCTGCCCCAGCCATGGTCATGCCGCCTGGCCCCCAGGTCCAGTTACTGCCCTCCACGTACCCCACCGCAGCCCCCTGCTTTTCAAGGGGCCGTCCCTCGCCCCTGTGGGCTTCAGCTCCCATGGAAACCCCTAGAGGCGCCAATGTAGTGACCTCCTCATCCCCGAAGCCCCGGGGGTTGGGACACAGGGGTCATCCCAGGCACCCTGCCATACAGTGGTGTGTTGTTGGCTGCTGTTGCTTCCCCCTGTCTCTTAAGGCCCATGTTCCCTACCCAGAAGCCCCTGGGCCTCCCCCGGGGCCTTGAAGCCCCCTGACTCAGCAGCATCACCCCAACCCCTAGCAGTCCCAAGACATGATTTTGCTGCCGAACGTCCTGTTGATGTCCAGGCCTATCTGCGTGATGTCCCTGGAGGGGACGAGGCCTTCTCCTTCATTTCCTGTGGGATAACCGGGGAGGAGGAGCCGGCGTCAGGGACACAGACACCGGCCTGTCACCAGCTGCCATCGTGGGCAGGGAGCCCTGGGGACACCATGGGAGTGTGTCCTGCAGAAACGTCCTTTCTTCTCCTGGGAGGCCGGGGACGACCAGAGTGCCCACCGTGGCTGTGGGACCTCTGTGAGGGCCTGTGCTGAGCTGTTGTGGGCGGGAGGTGACTGAGAGTCAGCCTGGGTTGGAGGGGACAGGGGAACAGCCCAGGTAGGGAGGGGACTTGGGGGTGCTGTGCCCAATATTGCAAATCGGAGAAACAACTAAGGAGCTGACACTGATGCTAACACAGGAGGGTTGATTTACAAACTCGAGCTTGGGTCCAAGTATACCCCACACAGTGGAGCAGGGACTTGGACCCCGAGGTGGGTTTTAGCTTAGTTTTAAGGGCTGGTCTCAGGGTCCTCCAGAAGGACTGGAGCAATTCCTCAAGTCCTGTTTACATTTTGACATGAGGCCTTCAAGTGCATTGAGCTCTGTTCTCATTCTAATATGGGGCTTTCTGGGACCTTAAGCTGTAAGCTGTTTTTTTCTTTTTTTCCTGTAACTGAAGTAATGTAAAATTTAGCTCTTATTCACAGGGTCCTGGGATGGCAGTACTTGTGCTAACAGTGAACTTAAAGTGCAACGGCCTCAATTTTCTCAGCCTCCACACAGACAAGTGACTGAATTTTAAAACTTCAAATTTTAGGGGCTGCCCTGGTGGAGACCTGTGCTCTTCCTGCCCAGGAGGGTGTCCTTGCACTCCTGTCCTTTGCTGGCCTGTCCCAGGAACTGGGCCCCGTGACTGCACAGGGGTTTGTAGCTTATGGCCACACAGGGCAGACAGCTGGCCCGAGTCCCACTGCTCTCAGCCGGGTTCCTGCTCCTGTGCCTGGGAACAGTTGGAGCCACCGTCCTTGGGACCCCTGGGATCCTGAGCCCACCCTGTTCCTCCAAAGACTGCCCCCCACTTCTCCACCTGAATACCTTAAGGCTGGTGTGTCCCCCACTCTAGGAGACTTCTGAAAGTTCAGATTTTGTGCACTGCTGCATAATATTGTGCGTAGAACCGTCAGCTGGCTCTCTGCTCTTGTGGGATCCGGGGCTGTGTCTCCCCAATATCGACTAATTGATTTTTTTTTAATATTTTTTTTCTGTAATCTCTACAGCCAACAAGGAGATTGAACTTGCTACCACAAGAACAAGAGTCCCATGTTCTTACAAACCACACTGAGCCGGTCGGGCTCTCTTTGATTGATTGATACATGTTAATTGAAGCAGGGTCTTGCATGTGTCAGGGCAGAAACTGAGCCCACGCTTTGAGGTGTGGTGGAGTCATTTGGACCTGATCAATGTGAGAGAAACCATAGCTTCCCTGGGAGCCCAGGGAGCAGGGCCCAAACACGTGAAAAGTTGATAATTTCCTTTACTGTAGTAGTTATTTTACTGACTATTTATTTAAAGTGCTATTCAATGGTAAATGTCAATCTAGGATTGGGATACAGTGAGAACGTTCTAGGATTCGGAGGTAACTAAAGCTTCCCGTCAAGGACTCAATGTTCCAGTTCGATGCAGAGATAGGCAAGGAAGCAAAGAGTTTTGAAACATGGCACTGGGGTGCCTGGCTGGCCTGGTTGGGGGATCTTGATCTCAGGGTTGTGAGTTTGAACTCCATGTTGGGTATAGAGAGGACATGAAAAGAAAATATTTAACAAATAATAAATGGATGAACAAATAAAGCATGACATCAAAGGTAAGTGTTTGCTTATGTCTCACCTGCGAACTATTCTTGATCACCCCGCTTGCACTACTTGGCCCAGATGACATCCTCCACAAGGGATAGTCCCGCCCCAGTGGAAGTGGGCGTCTTTCATTGTAAGACCTGTGGTTCCCCTCATTCTGCAGGGAGAGAAGAGCTGTGAAGCCACGAGTTCGGAGGATCAGCATACACCTAGACAATGAACATTTCTCAACCCGGTAGCCAGGGGTCGTCCTCCTTTTACGACGCGATGTCATAAGGAAGCCTCTTTGGTCATTGTCTTGGATGCAGGGTGGAGGCTAAACTAGAATTAGGAAGAACAAAAGAGGAGGAAAACCAGAAGCTGAAAGAGAGGAGGACAGATTTCACCATCCATTGTATTCACAGGGACCTGGTGTCCTTTCCTAGGAGGGACACCCCCTCCGTAGGATGCTTCCTGCCTCTCTGTGCTCCTTTTAGAAACCCAGCAGGCACATCTCCGAGCCTCCAGTACCTCTGCAGTCATGGTTTATAGCGTCTTCCATGTAACCTTTTTTTTTTCATGTATCCTATTGGGGACCACAGCGTCGTGTATGTAACCATCCGGCTGCTGTTTGGCAACATTGGGGGAATTCAGACTTTTGTTGGTTTTGGGTTGTGTGTGTGTCTATCACATGCAGTTATCACGTGCAGCTATCTGACCCTCTGGCTGGGTCACCCAAGTGCCGAAATGGTTGGCCCAACATCATTTCTGGTGGTGGCGCTGGGCAGATAGCTGGGCTCTCCTTGTCGACTCGGGGCTTGCTCCTGCAGTGACTTTCCGCTGGAGGGTCAGCTGAGCTTGAAGTTCTCACTCAGCCAAATTCCCATGTCCAGCAGGGGGTCCCGCTGAGCGCTGGCTGCTTCTCTTCTCCCCGATACCTCTCCAGCAGGGAGCCAGACATCAGCGGCGCCTTGGGGGGAGATACTGAGGAGCTGGCTGCCCATGGCAGGGATCCCTGTTGTTGCCTGTGTGTGGGAGTCGAGTTGGGGTCAGGGGTGGGGTTCTCCATCCCCTGTGCTGCCTGGCCTTCTGGCGAGCCCCATGCTCACCCAGCCCCTACTCACTAGGGCAAGGAGGGTGTCCTCCACAGGCTGGCATGAGAGATCCAGCACCACAAGGTATGCAGGCTGAGTCCACCTGGTGAGGGTGACCCCGGTGCATGAGCTGCAAGTGTGGGACCCAGGAAAGTTAACAAATTCCCCTACCCCTGGACAAGCAGAGCAGGACTGATTCCATTTTGTGCTACACCCACCACCTCCCCTATGACCCCCACATGACCTGCTTATTGCTTAAGGTGCTGCCCCACCCTAGTCAGGACGCTGGGCTCACCCTAATCAGAAATCGGCTCATAACAATGTAACTTTTCTTTGTGCCCCCCAAAACTGTGCGACGATTCTGACCAAAGTAATATTCCAGCTCAAGTGGATACTATAGGGTTGGTGTAATTCAATCAGCCACCTGCGTGTGGCCCGGCATGACTGTGCAACTTTCTGCGAATCCCATGTGCCACTGGCCCCTATAAAGCTGCTATGCCTCTTAGTCTCAGGATCCATGTCCCTGCTCTGTTGTGTCGGGTGCAATTAGACCCAAGCTCCAGCTTGTAAAGAAACCCTCAGGAGTTTCCATCGGTGTGGGCTCCTTGGTGGTTTCCCTGATTTGCAATCTTGGGCACAACACCAGGGCCTGGTGTCCTGGCATCCCTTCCAGGGCCACGCTGACCACCCCACAGGCCCTCTGTGCCTCAGGCATACAGGCACAGGGATGCACAGAGGGGAGGAAGTGCCCCAGAACTCGGCCATCCTCGGCCCTCTGGACAGAGGGAGCACAGACCTCCCAGGTCGCTGTGCACAGACCCTGGTGATCTGAAGCTCCCTGGCTGTCACTCTGTCCCAGCCCCTCCTGGCCCGGGGGGCACAGCCTGAGTAGAAGTAAAGTCTGTGGGGTCCTGACCCTGGCATCTGGCTGCCCCTGGAATGCACGTGGGGACGTCAGCTGTGTGTACCTGGCGGCATCCCTGCTGGGGCTGTTTGGGGCCTGGATGGTGCCCCCTCCTCCTCTCTGGGTATCTCTCCACTCCCCATGCACAGAGTTCTGGGAGACACAGAACTGGGCTGGCTGTGCATTTTCACACCACAACACTTTATTGACTTTCTACAGCAAACGGGCTCAGAGCCTATTGCGCACCTTCCCCTGGGGGGGAAGACCTTTCTGTCCCTTCGGGGAGGGCAAGAATCACACAGTGTGGGGGGGCGGGTGCTAGAGTCCACATCGTGGGAGCATGTGTGGATTCCGGGTGGGAGCGTGTGTCCTGAGATTTCAGCCTGAGTGACTGTTCTGAGGACAGAAGAGATGACCTGGACCTGCAGCTCATGGGCTCCTGCACTGGGCCCCCACTGGGCAGCTGGACCCCGGCCTTGCGCCCTCTGGGGCACCAATACCTACCTTCTGGTGTGGGGTCGGGTGGGGCCAACCAGCCTATCCATCCTCTCCTCACCCTGGGGTGTCCCGGGATCCCCTGGCCTGCCCTAGGTCAGCGACCTGGATCTGTGGGACACACCCTGGGCCCAGGAGGCCACATCCAGCTCTGAGAGGGCTCGCTTAGTCTGGGGCCAGAATCCAGGGCTGGCCAGGACCATGGGGGCCTGGATCCCATTAGTATTTTTGTTGGGCCTGGGTGGGGCTCAAATCAACTCAGCCCACACAGAGTGTGGGGCCAGTTCAGCGCAGGTCCCTCTGGGTTAGGGGCTGGTGTCCTGTGCAGGGTGTGCCGACCTCCAGGAGGGACAGTGGGCGGAGGCAGGGCCCAATGTGTCCTCTGCACCACTCACCTGCACCCACCCTTCGGGGATCCCTGCCTTCCTTCCTCCCTGCAAACCCTGGGTTCTCTATGGGACAATCAGGCTTCTGATGGGAGCAGGGTATCCAGAGAACTCCGGGGAGGCTGAGCATGTCCCACAGGGGGCAGCTGCACTGGGTCCTTGCTGGGGACCAATGGTGTGGGGGTGGATGATGTGGGGCCGTGATATGATGGTGGTGGTATATTAGTACGGTACAAATATAAACTAGTGTTTGTCACATCGGGGTGCAGGTGACCCAGCGTTTCATTGCATCTGAATCTTTGGGTAAATCTCCAACAGTGCAATTGTTGGATTGTAGGGAAGGTCTACTTTATTTCTTTTTTTTCTTTTTTAAATTTATTTATGATAGCCACACTGAGAGAGAGAGAGAGAGAGAGAGGCAGAGACATAGGCAGAGGGAGAAGCAGACTCCATGCACTGGGAGCCTGACGTGGGATTCGATCTTGGGTCTCCAGGATCGCGCCCTGGGCCAAAGACAGGCGCCAAACTCCTGCGCCACCCAGGGATACCTTAGTTCAATTTCAAGGCATTATGGTCTGAGAATATGCAGGGGACGATCCCAATCATTTGATATCGGTTCAGACCCGATTTGTGACCCAATATGTGGTTGATTCTGGAGAACATTCCATGTGCACTTGAGAAGAATGTGTATTCAGTTGAGTTTGGATGTAAAGTTCTGTAGATTTCTGTGAAATCCATCTGGTCCAGTGTATGATTTAAAGGTATCGTTTCTTTGGAGATGTTTTGCTTAGAAGACCTATCGAGGGTAGAAAGAGCTAGATTGAAGTCACCAAGTGTAAGTGTATTATTATCTAAGTATTTCTTCACTTTGGTTATTAATTGGTTTAAATATTTGGCAGCTCCCACATTCGGGGCATATATATTGAGGATTGTTAAGTCCTCTTGTTGGAGAGATCGATTAAGTATGATTTAGTGTCCCTTTTCATCTCTCACTACAGTCATCGGGGTAAATTTTAGATTATCTGATATAAGAATGGCTACCCCTGATTTCTTTTGAGGACCATTAGAATGTTAAATGGTTCTCCAACATTTCATTTTCATGTTGTAGGTGTCCTTCTGTCTAATATGAGTCTCTTGTAGACAGCAAATAGATGGGTCCTGCTTTTTTATCCAGTCTGAAAACCTGCGCCTTTTGATGGGGTCATTAAGCCCGTTCACGTTCAGAGTTACTATCGACAGATAGGAGTTTAGTGTCATCATGATATGTATTCAGTCCTTGTTTTTGTGGATTGTTCCACTGAACTTCTTCTTAAAGGGGAATTTTAAGAGTCCCCCTTAAAATTTCTTGCAGAGCTGGTTTGGAGGTCACATATTCTTTCATTTCCTTCCTGTCTTGGAAGCTCTTTATCTCTCCTTCCATTTTGAATGAGATCCTTGTTGGATAAAGTATTCTTGGTTGCATGTTCTTCTCATGGAGGACCCTGAATATATCCTGCCAGCCCTTTCTGGGCTTCCCGGTCTCTGTGGAGAGGTCTGCTGTTACCCTAATGCTCCTCCCCATAAAGGTCAGGGATTTCTTGTCTCTTGCTGCTTTAAGGATCTTCTCTTTATCTTTGGAATTTGCAAGCTTCACTAGTAAATGTTGAGGTGTTGGACGCTTTTTATTGATTTCAGGGGGGAATCTCTCTATTACCTGGATCTGAATGCCTGTTTCCCTTCCCAGATTAGGAATGTTTTCAGCTAGGATTTGTTCAAATACATATTCTGGCCCTCTGTCCCTTTTGGCGCCCTCGGTACCCCCAGTTACACGTAGGTTTTTCTTCCTCAGGCTGTCGTTTATTTCCCTTAATCTGTCTTCTTGCTCTCTTAATTGTATCTCCTTTTTCCTCAGTTTCCCTCTTTGCCATCAACTTGTCTTCTATGTCACTCACTTGTTCTTCTACCTAGTTAACCCTCATCGTTAGGACTTCTAGTTTGGATTGCATCTCATTCAATTGATTTTTAATTTCGGCCTGGTTGGATCTAAATTCTGCAGTCATGAAGTCTCTTGAGTCCTTTATGCTTTTTTCTAGAGCCACCAGTAGCTGTATAATAGTGCTTCTGAATTGGCTTTCTGACATTGAATTGTAATCCAGATTTTGTAACTCTGTGGGAGAGAGACCTGTTTCTGATTCTTTCTTTTGAGGTGAGGTTTTCCTTCTAGTCATTTTGCTGAGTGCAGAGTGGCCAAAAACAAATTGTATTGGGAAAAGGAGAAAAAGAGAGGAGAGAAAGAAGGAAAGAAAAGAGAAAAAGAAAAAAGAATAAAGGAAGAAAGAAGGAAAAAAGAAATAAAAGAGAAAGAAAAAGAAAGAAAGGGGGGAAAAGTGGAGGGCGAAGCAATCAGAAATAAAAAAAAAACATGGGGGAGTATCTTCTGATTCTGTATACTTTAAGTCCCTTGACTTCCCCTGGAACTTGTCCGTCTAGCAGGTCTTCTGGGGGAGGGGTCTGTTGTGCTGATTTTCAGGTGTTAGCACTTGGGGGAGCTGCTCTGTACCCTGCCTGGTGCAGGGCTCAATGGGGGTAGTTCACCCCGTGAGGCCCCAGGAGGAACAACCCCAGTGTCAGCGGCCAGCTCTGGAAACCTGTATTCAGCCCCAGCAGTAACTCGGGAGCAGTCCTGGAGGCTCTGGGGCAGGGCGCTGATCTGCTCATCTCTCGACAGGAGCGTCCTTGCTATCCTGGGCCCTCTGGGCCTCTGCCTGTCCCGGGGGAGGCCGAATCCTGGGCTGTGTCCCGGTGCCCTGTGCTCCGGGGCCTGCGATGTTGGATTTTCGCTCCCAGCCGCACAGCCACCTCACTGCGGAGCCACCGCCCGAGCCCCTCCAAGTTGCTCCCGGTGCTTCACATCCCCCTCCGAATGGAGCCTCTTCCTCTGCAGGAGGCGCCGCTGCCAAGCTGCTCCCAGGGCCGTGCAAACCCCTCTGTGCCGCCACCCTAGCCCCTCAGAGCTGGTCCGGGGTCAATGCATGTGCCCTGCAGCCCTTAGGGAGCTTGCTGCAATCTTCCTGGGAGTGCAGGTGTCTATTAGTGTCCCAGGGAGCCCTAGGGCATCCCCGCCCTCCTGGGGTCCAGCTCTGACTCCTTGAAGGTGCCATTCTGCCCTGGAAGATTGGTGAAGCTCCTCCTTCTCCCAGGAAAGAGCTCTTCTGTCCTGTGGGCACTCACGCCGGCCTTAGCCAGGCTCCTCACAGGGACCCTCACCCTTGGATGCCTTTTGTTTATTTCTTTTTCCCGTCTTCCTACCTTGATAGAATCACGAACTTTTCCACTGTAGCATTCGATCTGGTCTCTGTATAAATCTCAGGCCGAATTCGTACATTTTCAGGATGATTTGAAGGTTATCTAGGTAATTTCGTGGGGACAGGTGATTTGGGGACACTACACTTCCACCATCTTGCCCCTCCTCCTCTATGTTGCCTTTTAGCTTTGGTTGTTTCCTTCATTGTGTGGAAGCTTTTCAATTTGATGAAGTCCCAATAGTATTTTTGCTTTTGCTTCCCTCACCTCAGAGGCATATCTAGAAAGAACATCCAATGGCCAATGTCAAAGACGTTGCTGCCTATCTTTTCTTCTTTTTTCTTTGTATGGTTTCAGGTCTCACATTTAGGTCTTTCATCAATTTTGAATTTATTTTTTTTATTTTTTATATATATGGTGTAAGAAAGTGGTCCAGTTTCATTCTTCTGCATGTGGCTGTCTGGTTTTCCCAACACCCTTTGTTTGTTTTTTTTTTCCATTTCTTCTTATCCTGGGGTCAGGGTTAAGGTTTGTTGAAGAGACTGTCTTTGTGCCTTTGGATATTCCTTCCTGCCTTGTTGTCGATTAATGGATCATAGAGTTACAGGTTTGTATCTTGTTTTCCCTTTCCAGTCTGTTCTATTGATCTAAGCATCTCCTGTTGGGAGATTCTTGATTGCTGATTCAAATTCTTTGCTGGTTATATGTCTGTTCAAGTTTCTTATTTCTTCCTTTATCATTTTTGTTATGTTATATATTTCCAGGAATTGATCTATTTCTTCCAGGTTCTTGGTTGCTGGCATATAATTTTTCATAATGTTCTCTTATAATTGTTTGTATTTCTCTAGTGTTGGTTGTTATTTCTCTTTTCTCATTTGTGATTTTATTTGGGACCTTTCAAATCTTTTTATCTTTTTTCTTTTTTAAAGATTTTATTTATGTATTCTTGAGAGACACAGAGAGGCAGAGTTATAGGCAGAGGGAAAATGAGGCTCCATGCGGGGAGCCTGATATGGAACGTGATCCGCCACTTCCCCGGGATCATGACCTAAGCCAAAGCAGATGCTCAACCACTGAGGCACCCAGGTGCCTTGCTGATTCAATTCCTTTGCTACTCATGGGTCTGTTCACATTTTCTATTTCTTCCTATTTCAGTTTTGCTTGTTTGCACATTTCTAGGCATTTGTCCATTTCTTCCAGGTCTCCCAGTTTTTTAGCGTATAATCTTTCATAGTATTCCCTTATAATTGTCTTATTTTTCTGGTGTTGATTGTGATCTCTATTCTCTCTTTTGTGATTTTATTTATTTAGGTTTTCTCTTTTCTCATTGATAAGGCTGGCTAGGGCTTGATCCGTTTTATTAATTATTTGAAGAACCAGATCTTATTTTCGTTATTCCATTCTACTGTTTTGTTTTTTCTGCATTGTTTATTTCTGTTCTCATCTTTATTTTTTCCTTTCTTCTGTAGGCTTTAGGATTTGTTTCCTACTCCTTTTCCAGCTCCTTTAGGTGTAGGGTTAGGTTGTGTATTGGAGACTTCTTGTTTCTTCAGGTAGACCTGTATTGCTATATACTTCCCTCGGGACTGCCTTTGCTACATCCCAGAGTTTTGAAGAAACATGTTTTCATTTTCATTTGTTTTAAATTTCCTCTTTAATTTCCTGGTTGCTCCATTCATTCTCTAGTAGGATGTTCATAATCTCCACGTATTTTTGGTCTGTCCAATTTTTTTTCTTACTGTCTACTTTGAGTTTCACAGCATCGTGTTCTGAAAATGTACAGCGTGTGATATCAACCTTCTTGTACCTGTTGAGGGCTGATTTGTGGCCCATGATATGATCTGTTCTGGAGAATGTCCCATGTGCACTTGAAAGGAATGTGTATTCTGCTTTAGGAAGAAATGTTCAGACTATATCTGTTGAGTCCCTGTGGTCCAGTGTGTCAAGGCTATTGTTCCCCTTTGATTTAATGCATAGATGATCGGTCCATTGCCATAAGTGGGTGTTAAAATCCGCTGTCATTGTATTATTATCAGTGAGTTCCTGTACGTTTGTTGTTAATTCGTTTCTATATTTAAGTACTCCCATGTTGGCAGCATAAATATTTAGTTGTTGGATCTTTTTTTAAAATAAATTTATTTTTTACTGGCGTTGAATTGACCAACATTCCGAATAACACCCAGTGCTTATCCCATCAAGTGTCCCCCTCAGTGCCCATCACCCATTCACCCACACTTCGGCCCTCCTCCCCTTCCAGCACCCCTAGTTCATTTCCCAGAGTTAGGAGTCTTTATGTTCTGTCTCCCTTTCTGATATTTCCTACACAATTCTTCTCCATTCCCATATATTCCCTTTCAGTATTATTTATATTCCCCAAATGGATGAGAACACACACTGTTTGTCCTTCTCTGATTGACTTGCTTCACTCAGCATACTACCCTCAGTTCCATCCACGTTTAAGCAAATGGTGGGTATTTGTCATTTCTAATGGCTGAGGAATATTCCATTGTATACATAGACCACAGCTTCTTTATCCATCATCTTTCGATGGACACCGAGGCTCCTTCCACAGTTTGGCTACTGTGAACATTGCTGCTAGAAACATCGGGGTGCAGGTGTCCCGGCGTTTCATTGCATAGGATCATATTTTAAATGCTTTACAAGTATAGTTCATTTAGTCCCTGCCTTAACTCTGTGAAGTAATTACTGTCATTCCTATTCTACAGATGAAGAAATTGAGACACAGAAAAATTACACTTGAATTGATCAATGTCACACAGTAATGTGGATTCAAATCTAAGCAGGATAGCACCAGAGACTGCTATTCAATATATAGTGCTCACTTACCTGCCTCATGGTGTGGGTGCGGGTGTGGCCCACCGGCTTACCCCTCCACTCCCCACACTGGTGTGTCCCAGGATCCCCAGGGCTGCCCTAGATAAGCGACCTGGATCTGTGGGGCACGCCTAGGGCCCAGGAGGCCACATCCAGCTTTGAGAGGGCTCGCTCAGCCCATGGCCAGAATCCAGGGTTGGCCAGGGCCATGGGGGCCTGATTCCATTAGTCTTTGAGTTGGGACTGGTGGGGACTCAAATCAACCCAGCCCCCACAGAGCCTGGGCCCAAGTCAGCCCAGGTCCCTCTGGGTTAGGGGCTGGTGTCCTGTGCAGGGTGTCTCACCCTCCAGGAGGGACAGTGGCTGGAGGCAGGGCACAGTGTGTCCTCTGCACCACTCTCCTGCACACACACTGTCCGGGGCTCCCTGCCTTTCCTCCTCCCTGCAACCCCTGGATACTCAATGGGACACCCAGACTTCTGATGGGAGCAGGGTATCCAAAGAACCCCGGGGAGTCTGAGCATGTCCCACAGGGTGCAGCTGCACTGGGTCCTTGCTTGGGGCCAATGGTGTGGGGGTGGATGGTGTGGGGGCATGGGTATGATGGTGGTGGGGTGTGGGGGATGGTGTAGGGGGGATGGTGTTGGGGTATAGTGTAGGTGGGGATTGTGTGAGGCTGTGTGTGTGTGAGGGGGATGGTGTAGGGGCTATGCCATGGGGGATGATGATGTTAGGGGATGGTGTGGGTCTGGGGAATGGGAGGATGGTGTGGGGGGCCGGCGGACACAGGGCATCCTCTTTCTCTAAGATGCACACGGAGACATCTACAGATAAAGGCGACCCCAGTCTTGGGTATGCTGTGACACCTGCCCCTGGGGCCCCGTGTGGTGAGTGCAGGGCCCTGGCTGGACCAGGGGCATTATCTGGGGGTCATCATACTATGTATGTTTACAAATTGCAAATTGTCTCAAATTTAATGCATAGAATTTAGAAATATATGAAGTCCTAAAGGTGGGTATCACCCTGACCCGTCCGACCCTCATCAGATTGATGTGTGTCCTCCTACAGTCACGGCCATGCACCCTGCCCCCATGTCCCCTTACTGGCCCCACGGCCCCCACCCCAGCCCCCTGCTTTACAGGGGGCCGTCCCTCACCCCTTTGGGGTTCAGCTCACATGGCAATCCCTGGAGGCCCCGTCCTAGTGGCCTCCTTATCCCTGATACCCCGAGGGTGGGGGCACGGTGTTCATCCCCAACACCCTACCATGCAGCCGTGTGTTGTTGGCTGCTGTTCTTCCCCCAGGCTCTGAAGCCCCGTGTTCCCTAACCAGAAGCCCCCGGTCCTCCCAGGTCCCGATACCCCGGCCCCTCAGCCTCACCCTAACCCATAGTATTCCCAAAACATGACGTGACTGCTGAACATCCTGTTGACGTCCAGGTCCTCCAGCATGATGTCCCTAGAGGAGACCAGGGCCTCCTCCTTCATTTCCTGTGGGAAAACTGGGGAGGAGGACCTGGCATCAGGGACACAGACCCCAACCTGTCTGTCCTGGGCAGGGAGCCCTGGGGCCACCATGGAAGTGTGTACTGCCAAAACCTCCTTCCTTTCTCTGGGAGGCCAGGGATGGTGGGAGTGCCCACCGTGCCCATGGGACCTGTGTGACGACCTGTGCCCAGCTGTTGTAGGCAGGGAGGTGACTGAGTCTCACCCTGGGTGGGAGGGGATAGTGGTTCAGCCAAGGTGGGAGGGGACATGGGGGTGTGGTGCCCAAGTTTGCGAATCCGAGAAACCACTAAGGAACTGACACCAATGCAAACACAGAAGGGTTGATTTTCAAACTTGAGCTTGAGTCCAAGTACACCCAACACAGCAGAGCAGGGACTTGGACCCCGAGGTGGGTTTTAGCTTAGGTTTAAGGGCTTGTCTCGGAGTCCTCCAGAAGGGCTGGAGCAATTCCTCAAGTTCTGTTTACATTTTGATATGGGGCCTTCAAGGGTATTGAGCTCTGCTCTCATTCTAATAGATGCTTCCAGCCCTTGGCATGGGCTCAGTTTCATTCTATTGTGGGGCTTTCTAGGACATTAAGCTGTAAACTTTTGTTTTTTTTTTCCTGTAACTGAAGTAATGTAAATTTCACCTCTTCTTCGCAGGGGCCTGGGATGGCTGGACTTGTTCGAACACTGAACTTAAAGTAGAAAGGCCTTCATTTTCTCAGCCTCCCTGCATCCAGTCCCATCCTATCTAGATCTTTCCCCTTCCCTGGAGCTCCTAAGAGAGCAATTGCAAATGACCTCAGTGTGGCAGCATGTGTTGGGAGACAGGCCCAGGGATTTGGGATCAGGAAGACCTGAGGCATGGGCGTCCCAGCTGTGCAGCAGGATTCCATGCTGCAGACTCTTTTTCCCTAAGGCTATCTTGACAACTGACTTTGTACATAGAAAAGCTGTCCTTTATCTTTAAAAGATGAGGAGCGAGTCAAAGTTTTTTTTCTCGCCCATCTAATTGCTGGGATTCCAACTGAGACGTATTTCCTGTTAATAAGGATAATTTACTATCCGTAGTACTATGGTTAAAATATTCTGACACAAGTAGTCAGAGGAATGAGGGTTTCTCATCTCTTTCTTCACAGCTCAGTCACTCATCAAGAAATGCATCTTTATGGATTTGGAAAGAACTGAGAGACATTATTACAATGGTCCTATTATTATGTGAAGGATTCTTCCCTGAGATTCTTCCCCTGTTTCAACTGACACTGAAACACTGTGAACTCTTTGGAAGACAAATGTCAAGGAAATAAATGTTATACATTGCTAATTTTAAATGCACTTGCAATATGGTGTCTATTATAATAGAAGTATTTTTATCTGATTTTTGCATTTATTATCCTTTCCTGCTTTTCAGGTTGAGGAGGCATTATACGTGTTCATAAGTGTTGTTCTTTCCTTCTGATATATAATTATTTCTTTTTTCCCACCGAAGGAACTCTTTAAGAATAAGGCAAAAGTTAATTCAACGATTCTTAAAATGTCTTCACACTTGGATCCTGATTCATTTAAGTCAATTTTCAAAATAAATCTTATTTATTAGGAAAAAAACAAAGATTTATAGGGAAATTGAGAAGATAGTACAGAGGATTTGCATGCACTGGCACTCAATTACTCCAATTATTGATATCTTATATTAGTACAGTACAAATATGAGCTAATGAATCAACATTAAAATATTCGTATTAACCAAAGACCATAGTTTATTCAGATTTCCTTAGTTTTTGCTAAGTTACCAATCCTCAAATCACATTCCATTTGTCCTCTTTCCTTAGGCTCATCTGGATTGTGACAGTCTTTCAGCCTTTTCTTGTTGTTGAACTGGAACACTTTGAGAAGTAGAGTATTTTGTAAAATTTCCCTCAGTTGGGACATGTCTGTTGTTTATCTCATGATTGAACAGTTTTTGTGGATTATATACAGAGATATACTGCTATTTTTATTATATCATATAAAGGATAGATACTATCCACATGATTTATTAGTCTTGGTATTGATCTGATCATCTTGCTGAGGTAGTGTTTGTCAGCTTTCTCCATAGTAAACTGATTCTTTTCTTATTCTTATTCTTATTCTTATTCTTATTCTTATTCTTTCTTATTATCATTATTATTTTAGGTTTTTCATAATATATTTTGCAGAAGGAAGTTACTATGTGTATTGCACACATAAAAGTGTGAAGCTATGCTCATGAACTTGAGTGTGGTATGTCTGCACGAATTGAATTTCTGCATGGGAGAATTCTCTTCCTTCTGAGTTTCTTTGTTTGTTTCTTTTTCAAAGATGTTATTTATTTATATGAGAGAGAGAGGAGAAAAAGCATGAGCGAGAGGGGCAGACGGAGAGGGAGAAGCAGGTTCCCTGCTAAAAAGGGAGCCTGCCTTGGGTCCTGAATCATGATCTGAGCCTAAGGCAGAAGCTTAACTGACTGAGCCACCCAGGTGCCACTCTTTCTTTCTTTCTTTCTTTCTTTCTTTCTTTCTTTCTTTCTTTCTTTCTCTTTCTTCTTTCTTTATTTCTTTATTTCTTTATTTTATTTTAATAATAATTTTATTTTTTATTGGTGTTCAGTTTCCCAGCATACAGAATAACACCCAGTGCTCATCCCGTCAAGTGTCCCCCTCAGTGCCCATCTTCCATTCACCCCCACCGTCCGCCCTCCTCCCCTTCCATCACTCCTAGTTCATTTCCCTGAGTAAGGAGTCTTTATGTTCTGTCTCCCTTTCTGATATTTCCCACACATTTCTTCTCCATTCCCTTATATTCCCTTTCACTATTATCTATATTCCCCAAATAAGTGAGAACATACAATGTTTGTCCTTCTCCAATTGACTTACCTCACTCAGCATAATACCTTCCATTTCCATTCATGTTGAAGCAAATGCTGGGTATTTGTCGTTTCTGATGCCTGAGCAAGGCCCACCTGTTCTCTCTCTTCATCTTCTGAGTCTCCGAAGATATGAATGTTATTGTTTTAATAAGTGGCTGACTTCCCTTCGTCTGTCTCTGTGGTCCATAACCTTTCTTGTTTTTATGGCTTCCACATGGGACTGCATCTCAGTTATAGCATTTTTAACATTGGCCTGACTAGATTTTAGTTCTTTTATTTCTACAGTAAGGGATTCTCTAGTTTTCTTCTGTGCTCTTTTTCCAGCCCAGCTGCTATCTTTATAATCATTGTTTTAAACTGTAGTTAGACATCATATGTGTATTGATGGACTTCCTGGCTGTGAGTACTACCTCATGTTATTTTATGGAGGTGAATTTCTCCATCTCATTACCTTTTCCAGAAAAGAAAGAGGGAAGAAAAAGAAAAACCATGGAAAACAATAACAACTGCCCTCCAAAAAAAACAAAAACAAAAACACCAGATTGTTATGGCCTGCATTTTAAAAGATTCTAAATCCCAAAATATGAAACACAATTAAAGTACCATGAAAGTAAAAATAAGAAATATATAAGGTAAATACATAAAAATTAAAATAAGGCAATTAATAAAAAAATCAAAGAAAATAAATGATAATAAAGCACAAAGTACAAAGGAAGCTAGATCCTACTTTCAAGGCAGAGCTGAATCTCTGCATCCTCTGTGGTCTGACAACTTGGTGGCAGTGAGTGGTCTGTACAGGGTCTGGGGATGGGCTCTGGCGCTGATTATCAGGTGCACATGGGCGTGGTAGATGCACCTGTGGGGTCAGAGGCGGGGTGGGCATCAGCACTTCTGGCCTCCAGTGGGCGGCGCAGAGTTGCTCCCTGAGACCCCCTGATGGGTAGGGATGCTGGTGGGGTCTCTGGGTCCTCTGGCTCTGGGGCTGAGCATCCTGCCCCCAGTCTGCATGGGCCTCCACAGAAGAGCCCCCAAGCTCCCGGGTCTCCGCCAATTCTCTCAGAACCCTCAGTTTACTCTACCTGCGTCCGAGCTTCTTTTGGTTTTGTTTTTTTATCTCAGAGTGTTGTGCCCAAGATTGCGAATCCGAGAAACCACTGAGAAGCCTACACTGATGCAAACACAAGAGGGTTTATTCAAAATCTCGAGCTTGTGTCCAAGTATACCCGACAGAGTGGAGCAGGGACTTGGACCCTGAGGTGGGATTTAGCTTAGTTTTAAGGGCTGGTCTCGGGGTCCTCCAGAAGGGCTGGAGCAATTCCTCAAGTTCTGTTTACATTTTGATATGGGACATTCAATGGCATTGAGCTCTGTTCTCATTCTAATAGAGGCTTCCTGTCCTTGGCCTGGGCTCAGTTTTTATTCTATTGTGGGGCTTTCTAGGTCATTAAGCTGTAAACTTTTGTTTTTTTCCTGTAACTGAAGTAATGTTAATTTCAGCTGTTCTTCACAGGGACCTGGGATGGCTGGACTTGTGCTAACACTGAATTTAAACTGGAATGGCCTTAATTTTCTTGGCCTCCACGCTTCCAGTCACATCCTATCTAGTTCTTTCCCCTTCCCCAGAGCTCCTAAGAGAGTAATTGAAAATGACCTCAGGGTGGCAGCCTGTGTTGGGGGACAGGCCCAGGGATTTGGGTCAGGAAGACCTGGGGCGCGTGCCAGTGCAGGGGATTCGATGCTGCAGACTTTTATTCCATAAGGCTATCTTGACAACTGACTTTGTACATAGAAGAGCTCTCCTTTGTCTTTAAAAGATGAAGAGTGAGTCAAAGCATTTTTTCTCTGCCCATCTGATTGCTCAGATTCCAAACTGAGACGTATTTCCTGTTAATAAGGATAATTTACTATCCGTAGTACTATGGTTAAAATATTCTGACACAAGTAATTCAGAGGGATGAGGGTTTCTCATCTCTTTCTTCACAGCTCAGTCACTCCTCAGGAAATGCATCTTTATGGGTTTGGAAAGAACTGAGAGACATTAGTACCAATGGTCCTATTATTATGTGAAGGATCCTTCCCTGAGATTCTTTCCCTGTTTCAACTGACACTGAAACACTTTGAACTCTTTGGAAGACAAATGTCAAGGAAATAAATGTTATACATTGCTAATTTTAAATGCACTTGCAATATGGTGTCTATTATACTAAAAGTATTTTTATCTGATTTTTGCTATTTATTATCCGTTCCTGCTTTTGAGGTTAGGAGGCATTATACGTGTTCATAAGTGTTTTTATTTCCTTCTGATCTAATATTTTTACTTTGTTTCCATCAAAGGAACTCTTTAAGAATAAGGCAAAAGTTAATTCAACTATTCTTAAAATCTCTTACACTTGGAGCCTGATTAATTTAAGTCAATTTTCAAAATAAATCTTATTTATTATGAAAAAAACAGATTTATAGGGAAATTGAGAAGATAGTACAGAGCATTCGCATGCACTTGCACTCAATTTCTCCAATTATTGATACCTTATATTAGTACGGTACAAATATTGGCTAATGAATCAATATTAAAAAATTCGCATTAGGGATCCCTGGGTGGCGCAGCGGTTTGGCGCCTGACTTTGGCCCAGGGCGCGATCCTGGAGACCCGGGATCGAATCCCACATCAGGCTCCCGGTGCATGGAGCCTGCTTCTCCCTCTGCCTATGTCTCTGCCTCTCTCTCTCTCTCTCTGTGACTATCATAAATAAAAAAAAATTAAAAAAAAATTTCGCATTAAAGAAAGACCAAAAAAAAAAAAAAAAAAAACAACAACAAAGATCATAGTTTATTCAGATTTCCTTAGTTTTTGCTAAGTTACCATCCCTCATATCATATTCCTTTTGTCCTCCTATATCCTTAGGCTCCTCTGGATTGTGACAGTCTTTCTGCCTTTCCTTGTTGTTGTGGAACTGGAACACTTTGAGAAGTAGAGTATTTTGTAAAATTTCCCTCAGTTGGGACCTGTCTGTCGTTTATCTCATGACTGAACTGTTTTTGTGGATTATATACAGAGATATACTGCCATTTTCATTATATCATATAAAGGATAGATACTATCAACATGATTTATCAGTCTTGGTATCGATCTGATCATCTTGCTGAGGTAGTGTTAGCTTTCTCAGAAGTAAACTGATTATTATTATTATTATATTATCAATATGATTTTAAGTTTTTCATATTATATTTTGTAGATGGAAGTTACTATGTGTATTCCACACTTAAGAGTGGGAAGCTATGCTCATGAACTTGAAGGTGGAATGTCCTCAAAAATTGTTTGAAATTCTTCTACATGGGCGATTTCTCTTCCTTGTGGGTTTGTTTGTTTGTTTCTTTTTCAAAGATGTTTTTTATTTATTTGAGAGAGAGGAGAGATAAAGCATGAGCGAGAGGGGCAGAGGGAGAGGGAGAAGCAGGTTCCCTGCTGAACTGGGAGCGTGCCTTGGGACCTGGATCATGATCTGAGCATAAGGCAGAAGCTTAACTGACAGAGCCACCCAGGTGCCACTCTTCTTTCTTTCTTTTTTCTTTCTTTCTTTCTTTCTTTCTTTCTTTCTTTCTTTCTTCTTTCTTTCTTTCTTTTTTTTCTTTCTTTCTTTCTGTTCAATCCAGCTACTTGTGAGGAAATCCTCCCTCAGATGGGAGCTACATACTAACTTCCAAACCTGAGTACCTAGCTGAAAGCTCTCTCTCTGGAGAACATCCCTCTTGGAGCTGAGCTGAAACGTGGTCCTTCCCAGTTCCACACTGCCTGCAGATACAGTTACGAACATCCTCACTAGACATGTTTGTCAGTAGCTCATGGGACGCCAGGGGCAAGCTGCAGGCTTCAAGGTTGTGTCTCCAGGTGCAGTAAAGCGGTATTCATGGAACATCCTGAATTACAATGCTGCCACATTCTCATGGCCACCAGAACGCGGTTAGTAGAAAGCTGCCTTTGAGGGATGCCTTATTTTGAAAGCTGAGCTGAGGGCAGGACCCTCCTGCATCCTGCCTGCCCATAGTCGTAGCGGCTAACATCCTTATGTTAGGTGCTGGGAGAGCTTGGAGAAATGCAAGTGGAAGTGTCAGGACTGTACTCACGTGTATCTGAGTTCAATACAGCGATTGCCAACGTCCTTGTTCAATTAGAGTGTAGCTCGGGTATACCTCGCCTCGATAAGTGTTTAGCAGACATCGGCCTGCAAAGCATACACACTTCGGAGAGTTGAGCTTATGGCCTGTACCTCCCCCATCCTGACTGCCTGTACCTTCCACTTCCACAACATTTCGTTGTAGGTGGGACAATAGGGGAGTGAAAACCAAGTGTCTGCCTTGTCAATTTCGCGCCTAGGGGTCAGCTACCTGCAAGGCATGTGCACTCATTTGGCTTCAGCTGATAGCATGTACCTCCCACATGCTGACCACCAGTAAATTCACCTCCAAAGGATTTCGCTCGATACGGGACGCAAGTTTTGCGAGAAGCAAGTGTCTCTTAGTTCAATCCAGCGACTTCTGAGGAATTCCTCCCTCAGATGGGAGCTACATACTAACTTCCAAACCTGAGTACCCAGCTGAAGGTTCTCTCTCTGGGGAATTTCCTTCTACGAGATGAGCAGACACGCGGTCCTTCCCAGTTCCACACTGCCTGCAGATGCAGTTACGAACATCCTCACTAGGCATGTTTGTCAGAAACTCATGGGACGCAAGAGCCAGCTGCAGGCTCAAAAGTTGTGTTTCCAGGTGCAGTAGAGCGGTATTCATGGAACGTCCCGCCTTACAATGCTGCTACGTTCTCACGACCACCAGAACGAGGCAGTAGAAAGCTGGCTTCTAGGTATGCCTCCTTTTGAGAGCTGAGCTTTGGGCAGGACCCTCCTGCATCCTGCCTGCCCGTAAACATATCCTGCTAACACCCTTATGATAGGTGCTGGGAGAGGGCGGTGAAATGCATGTGGAAGTGTCAGGCTTGTACTCACGTTATCTGAGTTGAATACAGTGATTTCAAACGGCCTAGAGTGTAGCTAGTTTCTAACTCCCATATTAGTGTGGGTAGCAGACATCTGCCTCCCAGGTGTACAGACTTTTGAGAGTTGAGCTTATGGCCTGTACTTCCCACATCCTGCCTGCAGGTACACTTCGGTGCTAACAGGCTTAGGCTCGATGCGTGAATGAAGTGTTGTGAGAGGTAAGTGGAAAGTCCCAGCACACAAGACTATTGCCTCCAAGCTCAATCCAGCGATTTCCTAGTAATTCCTGTCTTAGACAGGTGCTACATACTAAGTTCCATACGTGAGAAGCTAGCTGAACCCCGAGTTCAAAAGCATCTCTCTCCCGAGAGTTGAGCTCATACCCAGTCTCTCACAGTTCCACACTGCCTACACAATGAGTTTTGAACATCTTCACCAGAGAGTTTGTCAGAAGCTTGTGAGATGAAAGTGGAATAATGCAGGCCTGGAAGGTGTCTCCAGGTACACTAGACCGGTATTCTTCGAACCTCCTGAGTTAGAAGACTGCTATGGTCTCACAGCCATTGGAACACAGCTAGTTGAAAGCTGGCTTCTAGGCATGGTCTCTTGTGAGAGCAGAGCTCAGGGCAGGACCCTGCCGCGTCCTGCCTGCCCATAGTCATAGCTGCTAACATCCTTAATTGAGGTGCTGGGAGAGGTTGGAGAAATGCGAATGGAAGTGTCAGAACTGTACTCACGTGTATCTGAGTTAATACAGCAATGCCAACATCCTTGTTCAATTAGAGTGTAGCTCGGGTATACCGCGCCTCGATAAGTGTCTAGCAGACATCAGCCTGCAAATCATACACACTTCTGAGAGTTGAGCTTATGGCCTGAACCTCCCCCATCCTGACTGCCTGTACGTTCCACTTCCAGAGCATTTCGTTGTATGCGGGAGAGTAGCAGAGTGAGAACCAAGTGTCTGCCTTGTCAATTTCACGCCTAGCGGACAGCTGCCTCCAAGGCATGCACACTCCTTTGGATTGAGCTTAGGATTTGAACCTCCCACATTCTGACCGCCTGTACGCTTCACTTCCAAATGATTTCGCTCGATACGGGACGCAAGTTTTGCGAGAGGCAAATGTGTCTTAGTTCAATCCAGCAACTTCTGAGGAATTCCTCCCTCAGATGGGATCTACATACTGACTTCCAAACCTAAGTACCTAGCTGAATGCTCTCTCTCTGGGGAACATCCCTCTCGGAGATGAGCTGAAACGTGGTCCTTCCCAGTTCCACACTGCCTGCAGATACAGTTACGAACATCCTCACTAGACATGTTTGTATAAGCTCATGGGACGCAAGGGGCAAGCTGCAGGCTCAAGGTAGTGTCTCTAGGTGCAGTAAAGCGGTATTCACGGAACATCCTGAATTACAATGCTGCCACGTTCTCATGGCCATCGGAACGCAGTTAGTAGAAAGCTGGCTTCGAGGCATGGCTCCTTTTGAAAGCTGAGCTCAGGGCAGGACCCTCCCGCATCCTGCCTGCCCATAGTCGTAGCTCCTAACATCCATATGTTAGTTGTTGGGAGAGGTTGGAGGAATTCAAGTGGATGCGTCGGACCTGTACTCACGTGTATCTGAGTTCAATACAGGGATATGAAACTCCTTGTTCAGTTAGAGTGTAGGTAGGTTCTAACTCCCATGTACGAGTGGGTTGCAGACATCTGCCTCCCAGGCATACACACTTCTGAGAGTTGAGCTTATGGCCTGTACCTCCCACATCTTGCCTGCAGGTACACATCGCTCCTAACAGGCTTAGGCTCGATGCGTGACTGAAGTGTTGTCAGTGGTATGTGGAAAGTCCTGGCACACAAGACTAGTGCCTCCAGGCTCACCCAGCGATTTCCTCGTAATTCCTGTCTTAGACTGGTGGTACATACCAAGTTCCATACGTGAGAAGGTAGCTGAACGCCTTGTCCAAAAGCATCTTACTTCTTAGATTTGAGCTCACACTCAGTCCCTCAGCATTCCACACTGCTTGCAGAGTGAGTTTCGAACGTCTTCACCAAAGACGTTTGTCAGAGGCTTCTGAGACGCAAGTGGAACAATGCAGACCTGGATGGTATCTCCTGGTGCAGTAGAGTGGTAATCTTGGAACCTCCTGACTTAGAATACTGCTACGTTCTCACTGCCATAAGAATGGAGCTAGTTGAAAGCTGGCTTCTAGGCATGCTTCCTTGTGAGAGTTGAGGTCAGGGCAGGACCCTCCCACATCCTGACTGCCTGTAGACATAGGTCCTAGCTAACTTATGTTAGGTGCTGGAAGAGGTTGTGTGAAAAGCATGTGGAAGTGACAGGCCTCTACTCACATGTATCTGAGTTCAATACAGCGATTGCCAACGTCCTTGTTGAATTAGAGTATAGCTCGTTTCTAGCTCCTATCAATAAGTGTCTAGCAGACATCTGCCTGCAAAGCATACACACTTCTGAGAGTTGAGCTTATGGCCTGTACCTCCCACGTGCTGACTGCAGGTACACTTCGCTCCTATCAGGCCTAGGCTCGATGCGTGACATAGGGTTGTGATAGGATAGTGGAAGGTGCCGGCCCACACGACTAGTGTCTTCAAGCCCATCCAGAGATATGTGAAGAACAGCTCTCATAGATTAGTGCTACAAACTAAGTTCCATACATGAGAAGCTAGTTGAACGCAGTGTCCAAACGGAACTTGCTTCTGAGACTTGAGCTCACCCCCAGTCCCTCACATTTTTACACGGCATTCAGATGGAATTTCGAACATCCTCACTAGACATGTTTTTCAGAAGCTCATAGGACACAAGGAGCTAGCTGCAGGATGCAAGGCTTGTGTCTCCAGGTGCAGTAGAGCGGTATACATGGAACCTCCTGACTTACAATATAGCTACCTTCTCATGGCCATAAGATCGCAGCTAGTGGAAAGGTGCCTTCGAGGCATGCTTCCTTTTGAGAAGTGAGCTCAAGACAGTACCCTCCGGCATCCTGACTGCCCGTAGACGTAGCTGCTAACATCCTTATGTTAGCTGCTGGGAGAGGTTGTGAGAAATGCATGTGGAAGCGTGAGGCCTGTTCTCACGAGTATCCGAGTTGAAACAGTGATATCCAACTGCTTCTTCAATTAGAGTGGAGGTAGTTTCTAACTCCCATGTACGAGTGGGTAGCAGACATCTGCCTTCCAGGCATACACACTTCTGAGTGTTGAGCTTATTGCCTGTAACTCCCACATCCTGCCTGCAGGTACACATCGCTCCTAACAGGCCTAGGCTCGATGCAGGACTGAAGTGTTGTGAGTGGTATGTGGAAAGTCCTGGCACACAAGACTTGTGCCTCCAAGCTCAATCCAGCGATTTCTTCTTAATTCCTGTGTTAGACTGGTGCTACGTACTAAGTTCCATAGGTGAGAAGCTAGCTGAATGCCTTGTCCCAAAGCATCTTACTTCTGAGAGTTGAGCTCACACTCAGTCTCTCCCAGTTCCACACTGCCTGCAGAGTGAGTTTCGAACGTCTTCACCGGAGACGTTTCAGAGACTACTGAGATGCAAGTGGAACAATGCAGAACTGGATGGTATGTCCAGGTGCAGTAGAGTGGTAATCTTGGAACCGCCCAACTTAGAATACTGCTACATTCTCACTGCCATAAGAACGCAGCTAGTTGAAAGCTGGCTTCTAGGCATGCTTCCTTGTGAGAGATGAGGTCAGGGCAGGACCCTCCCGCATCCTGACTGCCTGTAGACATAGGTCCTAGCATCCTTATGTTAGGTGCGGGAAGAGGTTGTGTGAAAAGCTTGTGGAAGTGACAGGCCTGCACTCTCATGTATCTGACTTCAATACAGCGATTGCCAACATCCTTGTTCAATTAGAGTGTAGCTCAGTTCTAGGTCCCGTCAATAAGTGTCTAGCAGACATCTGCCTGCAAATCATACACACTTCTGAGAGTTGAGCTTATGGCCTGTATCTCTCACATCCTGACTGCCTGTGTGATTCGCCTCCACAGCATTTCGTTCTATGCGGGACAGTAGCAGAGTGAGAACCAAGTGTCTGTGTTGTCAAATTCGTGCCTAGTGGACAACTGCCTGCAAGGCATGTACACTCCTTTGGATTGAGCTTATGGCTTGTACCAACCACATGCTGAATGCCTGTACGCTTTGCTTCCAAAGGATTTCGTTTGATAAGGGACGCAAGTTTTGTGAGAGGCAAGTGTCTCTTAGCTCAATCCAGTGACTTCTGAGGAATTCCTCCCTCAAAAGGGACTACATACAAACTTCCAAACCGGAGTACCTAGTTGAAAGCTGTCTCTCTGGGGAACTTCCTTCTGCGAGATGAGCGGACACGCGGTCCTTCCCAGTTCCACACTGCCTGCACACGGAGTTACGAACATCCTCACTAGACATGTTTGTCAGAAGCTCATAGGACACAAGGAGCTAGCTGCAGGATGCAAGGCTTGTGTCTCCAGGTGCAGTAGAGCGGTATACATGGAACCTCCTGACTTACAATGTAGCTATGTTCTCACGGCCATAAGAACGCAGCTAGTCGAAAGGTGCCTTCGAGGCATGCTTCCTTTTGAGAGTTGAGTGGAAGACAGGACCGTCTGGCATCCTGACTGCCTGTAGACGTAGCTGCTAACATCCTTATATTAGGTGCTGGGAGAGGTTGTGAGAATGCATGTGGAAGCATGAGGCCTGTACTCACGTGTATCCGAGTTGAATAGAGCGATATCCAACTGCTTCTTCAATTAGAGTGTAGCTAGGTTCTTACTCCCATGTACGAGGGGGTAGCAGACATCTGCCTCCCAGGCATGCACACTTCTGAGTGTTGAGCTTATGGCCTGTACCTCCCACATCCTGCCTGCAGGTACATGTCACTACTAACAGGCCTAGGCTCGATGCGTGTCTGAAGTGTTGTGAGTGGTATGTGGAAAGTCCTGGCAACAAGACTAGTGTCTCCAAGCTCAATCCAGCGATTTCCTAGTAAAGCCTGTGGTAGACTCGTGGTTCATACTAAGTTCCATACATGAGAATGTGCTGAACGCCTTGTCCAAAAGCATCTTACTTCTGAGAGTTGAGCTCACACTCAGTCTCTCCCAGTTCCACACTGCCTGCAGAGTGAGTTTCGAACGTCCTCACCAGAGATGTTTGTCGGAGAATACTGAGATGCAAGTGGAACACTGCAGACCTGTACGGTATCTCCAGGTGCATTAGAGGGGTAATCTTGGAACCTCCTGACTTAGAATACTGCTACGTTCTCACTGCCATAAGAAAACAGCTAGTTGAAAACTGGCTTGTAGGCATGCTTCCTTTGAGAGCTGAGGTCAGGGCAGGACCCTCCCGCATCCTGACTGCCTGTAGACATAGGTCCTAGCATCCTTATGTTAGGTGCTGGAAGAGGTTGTGTGAAAAGCATGTGGAAGTGACAGGCTTGAACTCACGTGTATCTAAGTTCAATACAGCGATTGCCAACATCCTTGTTCAATTAGAGTGTAGCTCGGTTCTACCTCCCGTTAATAAGTGTCTAGCAGACATCTACCTGCAAAGCATTCACACTTCTGAGAGTTGAGCTTATGACCTATATCTCCCACATCCTGACTTCCCGTGTGGTTCACTTCAACAGCATTTTGTTGTATGCAGGACAGTAGCGGAATGAGAACCAAGTGTGTGTCTTGACAATTTCGCTCCTAGTGGACAGCTGCCTGCAAGGCATGCACACGCCTTTGGATTGAGCTTATGTCTTATACCGACCACATGCTGACCGCCTGAACGCTTCACTTCTAAAGGATGTCGTTCGATACGGGACGCAAGTTTTGTGAGAGGCAAGTGTCTCTTAGCTCAATCCAGCGACGTCTGTGGAATTCTTCCCTCAGAAGGGAGCTACATACTAACTTTGAAACCTGAGTACCTAGTTGAATGCTGTCTCTCTGTGGGACATCCTGCTGCGAGATGAGCTGACATGCGGTCCTTTCCAGTTCCACACTGCCAGCATATGGAGTTACGAACATCCTCACTAGACATGTTTGTCAGAAGCTCATGGGACGCAAGGGGCAAGCTGCAGGCTTCAATGGTTGTGTCTCCAGGTGCGGTAGAGCGGTATTGATGGAACGTCCTGACGTACAATGTAGCTATGTTCTCATGGCCATAAGAACGCACCTCGTGGAATGGTGCCTTCGAGGCTTGTTTCCATTTGAGAGGTGAGCTCAAGACAGGACCATCCGGCATCCTGACTGCCTGTAGACGTAGCTGTTCACATCCTTATGTTAGGTCCTGGGAGAGGTTGTGAGAAAAGCATGTGGAAGCGCCGGTCCTGAACTCACCTGTATCTCAGTTGAATACAGCGATTTCCAAAGGCCTTCTTCAATCAGATTGTAGCTAGGTTCTAATTCCCATATCCGAGTGGGTGGCAGACATCTGTGACCCAGGCATACAAACTTCTGAGAGTTGAGCTTATGCCCTGTACCTCCCACATGCTGACTGCAGGTACACTTCGCTCCTATCAGGCCTAGGCTGGATGCATAACAGAAGGGTTGTTAGAGGTTAGTGGAAGGTGCCGGCCCACACGACTAGTGTCTCCAACCCAATCCAGAGATATGTGAGGAATTGCTCTCTTAGATTGGTGGTATATACTAAGTTTCATACATGAGAAGCTAGTGGAACGTAGTGTCCAAAGGGTACTTGCTTCTGAGACTTGAGCTCACCCCCAGTCCCTCACAGTTCCACACAGCCTTCAGATGAAATTTTGAACATCCTCACTAGACATGTTTGTCAGAAACTCATAGGACAAAAGGAGCTAGCTGCAGGCTTCAATGCTTGTGTCTCTAGGTACAGTAGAGCGGTATACATGGAACCTCCTGACTTACATTGTAGATACATTCTCACGGCCATAAGAATGCAGCTAGTGGAAAGGTGCATTCGAGGCATGCTGCTGAGGATCATAGTCACCCGTTCCAGGTTAGGCCCAGGTGGGGCCAGAGTCACCTGGTACAGAAGAGGCCAAAGTGAGGATAAGAGTTACCAGGTCCAGGTGAGTCCCAGTGGGGAATAGAGTAACCATGTCCCGATGATGCCCAGGTAGGGACCAGAGTCACCAGGTCAAGATGAGGCCCAGGTGGGGAGCATATTCACTAGGTCCAGGTGAGGCCCAGTTGAGGACCAGAGTCACCCGGTCGGGTTGAGGTCTAGAAGGGTATCAGAATCACCTGGTCCTGGTGACATCCATATGGGGACCAGAGTCACCAGGTCAGGGTGAGGCCCAGAGGGGTTCCAGAGTCATCATGTCCAGGTGAGGCTCAGGTGTGGAACAGAGTTACCAGGTCCCAATGATGCCCATGTGAGGACCAGAGTCACCAGATATGGGTGAGGCCCAGATAGGATCAGAGTCACCAGTTCCAGGTGAGGCCAAGAAGGAGTCCACAGCAATCAGGTCCACGTGGGGAACAAAGTCACCAGGACTGGGTGAGGTCCAGATGGGGTCCAGATTCACCAGGTCCATGTGAGTCCCAGGTAGTGACCAGAGTCACCGGGTCTGGGTGAGGACAAGGTAAGGACCAGTTTTACCAGGTCCAAGTGAGGCCCACATAGGGACCTGAGTTACCAGGTGTGGTTGAGGCCCAGGTGGCAACCCCACTGACCAGGTCCATGTGAGGCCAACCTGCAGGCCAGAGTCACCAGATCCAGGTGAGGCCCTGGTGGGGACCAGAGTCACCAGGTAAATGTGAGGCTAGAAGGACACCACAGTCACCAGGTCCAGGAGTGGCTTATGTGGGAACGAGTGTCACCTGGTCCAGGTGATATCCAGGTGGGGACCACAGTCACCAGGTCCAGATTGAGGCCTAGGTGGGGTCCCAGAGTCATCAGGGCCAGGTGAGGCCAAAGTGTAGAGCAAGTTATCAAGTCCAGGTGAGTCCCAGGTGGGGAACAGAGTAACCATGTCCCATTGATGCCCAGGTGCGACCAGAGTCACAAGGTCCAGACGAGGCCTAAGTGAGGAGTAGATTCACCAGGTCCTGTTGAGGCCCAGTTGAGGACCAGAGTCACCACATCAGGGTGAGGCCCAGAGTGGGACAAGAGTCACTAGGTCCAGGTGAGGCCCCGATGTGGAACTGAGTAACCAGGTCCCATGATGCCCATGTGAGGACCAGATTCACCAGGTCCAGGTGAGGTCCCTGTGGGAACCAGTCACCTCATTGAGGTGAGTTCCAGGTGGGACCACAGGCTCCAGGTCAGGGTGAGGTCCAGAGGGTGACCAGAGTCACCAGCTCCAGGTGAGGCCCAGGTAGAGAAGAGAGTAACCAGGTCCCAGTGATGCCCAGGTAAGGACCAGAGTCACCAGATCCAGGTGAGGCCCAAGTATGGATCAGAGTCGTTTTGTTGCAGGTGAGGCCAGAAGGAGACCACAGGAACCAGGTCCAGGAGAGCCCCATATGGGAACCAGAGCCACCAGATCCAGGTGAGGTCCATGTGGGGACCACAGTCACAAGGTCCAGGTGAGGCCCAGGTGGCAACAAGATTCACCAAGTCCAGGTGGGACCCACGGTAGACATAGGTCCTCCAGGTGAGGACAAGGTAAGGACCAGATTCACCAGGTCCAAGTGAAACCCGGGATGGGCGACCAGAGGGGGAACCAGAGTAACCAGTTTAGTTTGAGGCCCAAAGTGGGATCAGAGGTCCCTGGTCAAAATGAGGCCCAGGTGTGGAATAGAGTATCCAGGTCCCAGTGATGGGATCTCAGAGAAGAATCCTTAACCTAATAATATGACCATTGGTAATAATGTCTCTCAGTTCTTTCCAAATCCATAAAGATGCATTTCCTGATGAGTGACTGAGCTGTGAAGAAAGAGATGAGAAACCCTCATCCCTCTGAATTACTTGTGTCAGAATATTTTCACCATAGTACTACGGATAGTAAATTATCCTTATTAACAGGAAATACGTCTCAGTTTGGAATCTGAGCAATCAGATGGGCAGAGAAAAACCACTTTGACTTGCTCTCCATCTTTTAAAGACAAAGGAGAGCTTTTCTATGTACAAAGTCAGTTGTCAAGATAGCCTTAGGGAATAAGAGTCTGCAGCATTGAATCCGGCTGCACAGCAGGGACACCCGTGCTCCAGGTCTTCCTGATCCCAAATCCCTGGGCCTGTCCCCCAACACAGGCTGCCACCAGAGGTCATTTGCAATTGCTCTCTTAGGAGCTCCAGGAAGGGGGAAGGAGCTAGATAGGAAGACAGGATGCGTGGAGGCCAAGAAAATTAAGGCCATTCCACTTTAAGTCCAGTGTTAGCACACGTCCAGCCATCCCAGGCTCCTGCAAAGAAGAGCTGAAATTTCCATTACTTCAGTTACAGCAAAAAAAAACAAAAGTTTACAGCTTAATATCTTTGAAAGCCCCACATTAGCATAGGAACTGAGCCCAGGCCTAGGGCAGGAAGTCCCTATTAGAATGAGAACAGAGCTCAATGCCCTTGAAGGCCCCATATCAAAATGTAAACAGAACTTGAGGAATTGCTCCAGCCCTTCTGGAGGTCCCTGAGACCAGCCCTTAAAACTAAGCTAAAACCCACTTCGGGGTCCAAGTCCCTGCTGCGCTGTGTCGGGTGTACTGGGACGCAAGCTCCAGCTTGTAAATAAACCCTCGTGCGTTTGCATCGGTGTTGGCTTCTCAGTGGTTTCTCGGATTTGCAATCTTGGGCACAACAGTCTGAGATAAAAAAACAAAACCAAAAGAAGCTGGGACGCAGGCAGAGTGAACGCAGGGTTCTGAGAGAAGCGGCGGAGACCCGGGGGCTTGGGGACTCTTCTGTGGAGGCCCCTGCAGACTGGGGGTCAGGATACTCAGCCCCAGAGCCAGAGGACCCAGCGTCCCCACCCACATCCCGCCCATCAGCGCCAAGTCTCAGGGAACAGCACAGCACTGCCCACTGGAGGCCAGAGGCGCTGACGCCCACCCCGCCTCTGACCCTGCAGATGTGCAGCTGAGAATCAGCCCCAAGGCCCATCCCCAGACCCCGCACAGACCACTTGCTGCCACCAAGTTGTTGGACCACAGAGGCTGCAGAGCTTCAGCTCTGCCTGGAAAGTAGGGTCTAGCTTCCTTTGTACTTTGTGCTTTATTTTCATTTATTTTCTTTGATTCTTTTTTATTAATTGCCTTATTTTAATTTTTATGTATGTACCTTATATATTTCTTATTTTTACTTTCATGGTACTTTGTGTTTCTTATTTTGGGATTTAGAATCTTTTAAGAAGCAGGCCAAAATAATCTGGTGTTTTTTGGGGGAGGGCAGTTGTTATTGTTTTTCTTGGTTTTTCTTTTTCTTCCTTCTTTCTTTTCTGGAAAAAATGAGATGAAGAAATTCACCTCCATAAAATAACATGAGGTAGTACTCACAGCCAGGAAGTTCATCAATACACATATATGATGTCTAACCACAGTTTAAAACAATGATTAGAAAGATAGCAGCTGGGCTGGAAAAAGAGCACAGAAGAAAATTAGAGAATCCCTTATTGTAGAAATAAAAGAACTAAAATCTAGTTGGGCAAACGTTAAAAATGCTATAACTGAGATGCAGTCCCAAGTGGAAGCCTTAAAAACAAGAAAGGTTATGGACCACAGAGACAGACTGAGGGAACTCAGCCACTTATTAAAACAATAACATTCATATCATGGGAGACTCAGAAGATGAAGAGAGAGAAAAGGTAGAAGTTTTATTTGAATGAATTATATAAACTTCTATAACCTGAGGAAGGACACAGACACTGAAATCGAGAGACAGAGAACTCCCAATAAATTCAACAGAAGCTGACCATCACCCAGGCACCTCAGAGTCAAAGTCACAAAATACACAGACAAGAAAAGAATCTTGAAAGCATTGGAGGTGGGGCTTGGGGGGGTAGTCCTTAACCTACAAGGGAAGATGAATCAGTTTGCAGCAGATCTGTCCACAAACTTGGCAAGCCAGAAGGAAGTGGAAGGAAATATTCAATATGCTGAATGGGAAAAGTATGCAGCCAAGAATTCTTTCTTTTGTTTTTTTTTTTAAGAATAATCATCAAAATTTATTTAATCTCCCTAGGTAGAAACTAAAAATTTCTGAACATAAAATGCCATTTTCCTCAATCATAATAGCAAAAATTTATTTTATGTTTTTAAATTTTTTTTAATTGGAGTTCAATTTGTAAGAATTCTCTCTTCAGCAAAGCTGTCATTCAGCATAGAAGGAGAGATAAAGAGTTTCTTAGAGAGGCAAAAAATAAAGGAGTTCATGACCGCTAAACCAGTCCAGTAAGGAATTTTAAGAGGGACTCTTCTAGTGGGGGAAAAAAAGAGACCAAAAGCAAAAAACTAGAAAGGACCAGAGAACATCACAAGAAACACCAACTCTACAGGTAACACAAAGGCACTAAGTTCATATCTTTCAATAATCACTCTGAATGCTGATAGACTAAATGCTCCAATCAAAAGATATAGGGTATCAGTGGCTTAAAAAACAGGATCCAGGATGCCTGGGTGGCTCAGGGGTTGAGCCTCTGCCTTTGACTCAGGGTGTGATCCTGGAGTCTGGGATTGAGTCCCATATTGGGCTCCTGGTGGGGAGCCTGCTTCTCTCTCTGCCTAATTTTCTGCCCCTCTCTCTGCCTAATTTTCTGCCCCTCTCTCTCTCTCTCTCTCAAATAAAGTCTTTATTTAAAAAACAAGATCCATCTGTATGCTGCCTACAAGATGCTCACCTTAGACCTATAGACACCAGCAGATTGAAAGTCAGGGGATGAAAAAAAAAAAAAAAAAAAAAAGAAAGTCAGGGGATGGAAAATCATCTATCACGCTAATGGACAGCAAAAGAAAGCTGGAGGACCCGTACTTATATCAGACAAACTAGATTTGAAACAAACCCTGGGGGACACCTGGTGGCTCAGTGGTTGAGCATCTGCCTTTGGCTCAAGGTGTGATCCTGGGATCCCAGGATCGAGTCCCACATCGCCCTCCCTTTAGGGAGCCTGTCTCTACCCCTAACCCTAACTGCAAACCTAAGCCCAACCCTAACTCTAACCATAACACTAACCCCAACTCCTAACCTCCTGCCCTAATCCCTAAAGCCTAAACCCTAACCCTAACTCTAAATCCTGTCCCTAACCCTAACCCTAACCCCTTTCCCTAATCCCTAACCCCCATCCTAACTCCTAACCACTGACCCTTACCCTTATCCCTCACCCTAACCTGTATTCTGTAATCATAAGCTTAATCACAAACACCTAACATCTAACCTAAGCCTAACCACCAACTGCCTCCCCTCTCCTGACCCTACCATTCATTCTACCCATTCACTTACCCTGTGGTTCTGAGTAGTCCCTTCTGTTGTGGACGTGGACCCCAATAGCGCCTCCAGAGTCCTCCAGGGGGTCCTGAGGAAGCCGGGCTCCTGTGAGTGCGGACGGGACCCCATGTGCTCCTGAGTCAGTGGGTCCTGAGGACGACGGGGCTCCTGTCACTGTAGACTATGACTCACATCCTCTGGAAGCCTCACAGCAGGTCCTCAGGAGGCCGGGGGCTTCTGTCAGCCTGTACATGGCCCCCTGTCCCCCTGAAAACTCACTATGGGTCCTGAGGAGGCTGTGGGCTCCTGTCAGCATAGACGCAGCCCTATATGTCCCGAAGCATGTCCTGAGGAGGACGGGGGTCCTGTCAGTGTTGACGTGGCCCCATATTTTCCTCAAGCCTCATCATAAGACCTGAGGAGGTTGGGGAATCCTGTCAGCATGGACGTGGCCCCAAATCTTCCCAAAACTTCAGAGTGGGTCCTGAGGAGGCCGGAGACCTGTCAGTGTGGATGCGGTCCCCACATCTTTCTTAGGCCTCACCACGAGCCCTGACAAGCCTGGGGTCTGCTGTCCGCATGGACACATCCCCATATTACCTGAAGTGTACACCAGGGGTCCTGAGGAGGTCAGCGTCCTGTCAGTGTGGACGTGGCCCCACATCCTCCCTAAGCCTCACCGTGGGTTCTGAGGAGGCCGGGGCTCCTGTCAACATGGATGTGGCCCCCATCTTCCAGAAGCCTCAACTTGGGTCGTGAGGAGCCCGGGAGCTACTGCCAGAGTGGACACGGCGCCACATCTTCCTGAAGCCTCACCGCGGGTCCTAAGGAGACCAGGGCTCCTGACAGCATGAACACGGCCCAATGTCCTCCTGAAGCCTCACCGCGGGTCCTGAGGAGGCTGGGGTCATCAGCGTGGACGTGACCCCACGTCCTCCTCAGGCCTCCCAAGCACAGGCAGGCTCCTGTTAGTGCAGGCGGAGGAGGCTTACTGCGCATGCGTGCACCTTGCACGGGGACTGGGGTCGGGCGCCATCTTCAGAACGCTTACGCACTGCAGGAGGCCGTGCAGGAGGAGGCGTCCCTCTCCCTGGGGCCGAACTGCCTCCTTCCAGGCTCCAGCTGAGGCCTGTGAGCTTCGGAAACGTCTCACTGAAACGGAGCCCAACACCCGGGCAGAGTCACCAGGTCCGGGTGAGGACCAGGCAAGGACCAGATTCACCAGGTCCAAGTGAGGTCCACGTGGGGACCTAAGTCACCAGGTATGGGTGAGGCTCCAGTGGGGACCAGAATCACCAGGTCCAGGTGAGGTGCAGGTGGCAACCACACTCACTAGGTCCCGGTGAGGCCCAGGTGGGGACCAGAATCACCAGGTTTGGGTGAGGCACAGGTGGCAACCCCACTCACCAGGTCCAGGTGAGGCCAACCAGCAGGCCAGAGTCACCAGATCCAGGTGAGGCCCTGGTGGGGACCAGAGTCACCAGGTAAATGTGAGGCTAGAAGGACACCACAGTCACCAGGTCCAGGTGTGGTTCATGTGGGAACGAGAGTCACCAGGTCCACGTGAGACCCAGGTGGGGACCACAGTCTCCAGGTCCAGATTGAGTCCTAGGTGGGTGGCCCAGAGTCATCAGGACGAGGTGAGGCCAAAGTGTGGATCAAAGTTATCAGATCCAGGTGAGTCCCAGGTGGGGAACAGAGTAACCATTTCCCATTGATGCCCATGTGGGACCACAGTCACAAGGTCCAGACGAGGCCTAAGTGAGGAGTAGATACACCACGTCCTGTTGAGGCCCATTTGAGGACCCGAGTCCCCAGTCCGGGTGAGGCCCAGAGGAGACCAGGGTCACCCGGTCCAGGTGATATCCAGGTGGGGACCTGAGTCACCACCTTGGGGTGAGGCCCAGAGGGGGACGAGAGTCACTAGGTCCAGGTGAGGCCCCGATGTGGAACTGAGTAACCAGGTCCCATGATGCCCATATGAGGACCAGATTCACCAGGTCCAGGTGAGGTCCCTGTGGGAACCAGTCACCTCGTCCAGGTGAGGCCCAGAAGAGTAGTGCCTCCAAGCTCAATCCCGCGACTTCCTAGTAATTCCTGTCTTAGACTGGTGCTACATACTAAGTTCCATACTAGCTAATTGAACCCTGCATCCAACGGCAACTTACATCCGAGAGTTGGGCTCACACGCAGTCCCTCACAGTTCCACACTGCCTGCAGAATGTCCTTCCAACGTGTTCACCAGAGACGTTTATCAGAAGCTTGTGAAACGCAAGTGGAATAATGCAGGCCTGGAAGGTGTCTCCAGGTGGAGTAGAGTGGTATTCTTGGAACCTCCTGAGTTAGAATACTGCTGCGTTCTCAGGGCCAGAAGAATGCAGCTAGTTGAAAGCTGGCTTCTAGACATGCTTCCTTGTGAGAGTTGAGGTGAGGGCAGGACCCTCCCGCTACCTGACTGCCTGTAGACATAGGTCCTAACATCCTTATGTTAGGTGCTGGAAGAGGTTGTGAAAAGCATGTAGACGTTTCAGGCTTGTAGTCACGTGTAACTGAGTTCAATACAGCGATTTCCAACAGCCTTGTTCAATTAAAGTGTAGCTAGGTTCTAACTCCCATAAAAGAGTGGCTAGCAGACAGCTGCCTGCAAAGCATACACGCTTCTCAGAGTTGAGCTTATGGCCTGTACCTCCCACAATCTGACGGCCTGTACGGATCGCTTCCACAGCATTCCGTTCTATGCGGGACAGTAGCGGAGTGAGAACCAAGTGTCTGCATTGTCAATTTCGCGACTACCGGACACCTGCCTCCAAGTGATGCACACTCCTTTGGATGAGCTTATGGCTTGTTCCTCCCACATGCTGACCGCCTGTACCTTTCACTTCGAAAGGACGTCGTTCGATACTGGACACAAGTTTTGTGAGAGGCAAGTGTCTCCTAGCCCAATCCAACGATTTAGGGTTAGGTTTAGGGTTAAGGTTAGGGTTGAGGTACACATTAGGGTTAGGGTTAGGTTACTGTTTAGGGTTAGGGTTAGGTTTAGTTTATGTGTTAGGGTTAGGGTTAGGGTTAGTTTACGTGTTAGGGATAGGGTTAGGGTGAGGGTTAGGGTTAGGTTAGGGTTAGAGTTAGGGTTAGGTTTAGAGATAGGTTTAGGATTATGATTATAGTTAGGGTTAGGTTTAGGAGTAGTTTTAGTGTTAGCGTACGGGTTATGGTTAGGGTTAGGGAAGGGTATGGTTTAGGGTTAGGGTACGGGTTAGGGTACCATTTAGGGTTAGTATACGGGTTTGCCTTAGGGTTGGGGTTAGGGTAAGGGTTAGGGAACGGGTTAGGGTTAGGGTTAGGGTATTGTTTGGGTTAGGGTCAGGGTTAGATTTAGGTTACATGTTAGGTTTAGGGTACGGGTTAGGATTCGGATACAGGTTAGGGTTAGTGTACGGGTTAGGGTTGGGGTTAGGGTTAGGGTTAGTGTTAAGTGTTGGGGTTAAGTGTTACGGTTAGGGTTAGGGCTTAGGGTTAGGGGTTTGGGGTTAGGGGTTAGGGGTAGTGTTAGGGGTAGGGTTAAAGTTAAGGTTAGGGGTTAAGGTTAGGGTTAGGGGTTAGGGTTTGGTTTAGGGTTAGGGTTAAGGTTTAGGGTTAAGGGTTAGGGTTAGGGTTATGGGTTAGGGGTTCGGGTTAGGATTAGGGGATAGGGTTAGGGTTTGGGTTAAGGTTAGGGTTAGGGTTAAGGTTACTGGTTAGGGTTAGGGTTAGGTTTATGGGTTATGGGTTAGGGTTAGGGTTAGAAGTTAGGGTTTAGGGTTAGGGGTTAGGGTTAGGGTTAAGGGTTAGGGGTTAGGGGTTCGGATTAGGGTTAGGGGTTAAGGTTAGGGTTAGGGGTTAGGGTTAGGTTTTGGTTTAGGGTTAGGGTTAGGATTTAGGGGGTAGGGTTAGGTTTAGGGTTGGGGTTGGGTTTACGGTTAGGGTTAGGGTTATGTTATTGGTTAGGGTTAGGGTTAGGGATAGGGGTTTGGGTTAGGGTTAGGGGTTATGGTTAGGGTTAGGGTTAGGGTACGGGTTTGGGTTAGGATACGGGTTAGGGTACAGGTTAGGGTTAGGGTACTCTTTACGGTTAGGGTTAGGGAAGGGTATGGGTTAGGTTATGGGTTAGGGTACAGGTTAGTGTTAGGGTATGGGTTAGGGTACTATTTAAGGTACGGTTTAGTGTATTAGTTAAAATTGGGGTACAGGTTTGTTTTAGGGTACGGGTTATGGTTAGGGTATGGGTTATGGTTAAGGTACAGGTTAAGTCTAGTGTTAGTGTACGGGTTAGGTTTAGGGTATGGGTTAGGTTTAGGTTACGGTTTAGGGTTAGGTATGTGTTAGGGTTAGGATACGGGTTAGGGTAGTGTACCGGTTAGGGTTGGGGTTAGTCTGGTTTAGGGGTAGGGTACGGGTTAGGGTTAGGGTACGGGTTACGGTTAGGGTTCGGTTAGGATTAGGGCATGGGTTAGGGTTAGGTTTAGGGTACGGGTTAGGTTATGGGTTAGGTTTAGGGTAAGGGTTAGGCTTAGGGTACGGGTTATGGTTAGGGTTCAGTTAGGGTTAGGGTACAGGTTTGGGTTAGGGTTAGGTTACGGGTGAGTGTTAGGTTTAGGGTACGGGATAGTGTATGGGTTAGGTTTCGGGTTAGGGTTAGGATTAGGTTTAGGGTTAGGGGTTAGGGTTAGGGTTATGTTTATGTTTAGGGTAAGGGTTAGGGTTAGGGTTAGGGTTAAGGGTTAGGATACGGGTTACGGTTAGGGTACGGGTTAGGGTTAGGGTACGGGTTAGGGTTAGGTTACGGGTTAGGATTAAGGTATGGTTTAGTGTTAGGGTACGGGTTAGGGTTAGGGTATCGGTAAGATTAGGGTTAAGGTACGGGTTAGGTTTAGGGTACGGGTTAAGGTTAGGTTACTGTTTAGGGTTAGGGTAAGGGTTAGGGTTAGTGTACGGGTTAGGGTTAGGGTAAGGGTAAGGGTTAGAGTTAGGGTACGGGATAGGTTTAGGGTAAGGGTACGGGTTAGGGTTAGGGTACGGGTTACGGTTAGGGTTAGGGAACGGGTTAGGGTTAGGGTTAGGGTAGTGGTTAGTGTACAGGTTAGGGTTGGTTTAGGGTTAGGGTACGTGTTAGGGTATGGGTTAGGTTTAGGGTATGGTTTAGGGTTAGGGTACGGGTTAGGGTTAGGGTACAGGTTAGTGTTAGGGTACGGGTAAGATTAGGGTTAAGGTACGGGTTAGGGTTAGGGTACGGCTTAGGGTTATGTTTCGGGTACGGGTACGGTTTAGGGTTAGGGTACGGGTACGGGTTAGTGTAAGGGTTAGTGTTAGGGTTACTGTACGGGATAGGGTTAGGGTTAGGGTACCGGTTAGGTTATGGGTTAGGGTTAGGGTTAGGTTTAGGATACGGGTTAGGGTTAGGGTATAGGTTAGGGTTAGGGTTAGATTACGGGTGAGTGTTAGTGTTAGGGTTAGGGTACGGGTTAGTTTATGGGTTAGGTTTCGGGTTAGGTTTAGGGTTAGGTTTAGAGTTAGGGGTTAGGGTTAGTGTTAGTGTTAGGTTTAGGGTTAGGGTTAGCGTTAGGGTGAGGGTTTAGGGTTAGGGTTAGGTATAGGGGTTAGGGTTAGGGTTACAGTTAGGTTTAGGGTTAGGGTTAGGGTTAGGGCTAAGTGTTAGGTTTAAGGGTTAGGGATAGTGTTAGGGTTAGTGGTTAGGGGTAGGGTTAGGGTTAATTGTTAGTGTTAAGGGTTAGAGTTAAGGTTAGGGGTTAGGTGTTAGGGTTAGTGTTAGGGTTAGGGTTAAGGTTAGGGGTTAAGGTTAGGGTTAGGGGTTAGAGTTAGGGTTTGGGTTAGTGTTAGGATTAGGGTTAGGGTTAGAGTTAAGGGTTAGGGCTAGGGTTTAGGGTTACTGGTTAGGGGTTAGGGTTAGGGTTATCTTTAGGTTTAGGGTTAGGGTGAGTGTTTAGGGTTAGGGTTAGGGTTAGGAGTTAGGGTTAGGGTTAGGTTTAGGTTTAGGGTTAGGGTTTAGGGGTTGGTGTTATGTTAGGGATATGGTTATGGTTAGGGGTTAAGGTTAGTGTTAGGGGTTAGGGTAGGGTTTGGGTAGGGTTAGGGTTAGGGTTAGAGGTTAGGGGTTAGGGTTAGGGTTACAGTTAGGGTTAGGGTTATGGTTAGGGTTAAGGGTTAGGGTTAGGATAGGTTTAGTGTTAGGGGTTAGGGGTTAGGGTTAAGGATTTGATTCGATTCGATTCTTTTTGATTCGATTCTATTCAATTATTTTTGATTCGATTCGATTATTTTCGATTTAAATCGATTCGATTCTTTTCGTTTGGATTATTTTCGATTCGATTTGATTATTTTCGATTCGATTTGATTATTTTTATTCAATTCGATTGGATTATTTTCTATTTGATTCTATTCGAATCGATTATTTTCGATTCAATTTGATTCGATACAATTATTTTCGATTCAATTCGATTATTTTCGATTCGATTCGATTCGATTCGATTATTTTTGATTCGATTCGATTCGATTATTTTCGAATCAATTCGGTTCGATTCGATTCGATTAATTTAATTTCAATTCGGTTCGATTCGGTTCGATTATTTTCGATTTGATTCATTTCAATTCGATTAATTTCGATTTGATTCGATTGGATTCATTTAGATTATTTTCGATTCGATTTGATTCTTTTCAATTCGATTCGAGTATTTTCATTTTCAATTCAATTCGATTAATTCCGATTCGATTCGATGTGAATCGATTATTTTTGATTTGATTCGATTCGATTCGATTCTTTTGGATTCGATTCAGTTCTTTTCAATTCGATTCGAATCCTTTCGATTCGATTCGATTATTTTCATTTCGAATCGATTCTTTTCTTTTCTTTCTTTTAATTTTTATTTATTTATGATAGTCACACAGAGAGAGAGAGAGAGAGGCCGAGACACAGGCAGAGGGAGAAGCAGGCTCCATGCACCGGGAGCCCAACGTGGGACTCGATCCCGGGTCTCCAGGATCGCACCCTGGGCCAAAGGCAGGTGCCAAACCGCTGCGCCACCCAGGGATCCCAATTCTTTTCTTTTCGATTTGAATCTTTTCGCTTCGATTCAATATTTTTGATTCGAATCGACTCGATTCTTTTCGATTCGATTATTTTAGATTCTATTCGATTATTTTTATTCAATTTGATTCGATTATTTTCTATTCTATTCGTTTCCATTATTTTCGATTCGATTCGATGTGAATCGATTATTTTCGAATCGATTCGTCTTAATTCGATTCTATTTGATTCAATTCAATTCGATTATTTTCGATTCGATTTGATTCAATTCGATTATTTTTGATTCAATTTGATTCAATTCGATTATTTTTGATTCGATTCGATTATTTTCAATTCGATTCGATTCTTTTCGATTCGTTTCGATTATTTTCGATTCCTATCGATTCCATTCTTTTTGATTCGATTATTTTAGAATCGATTGGATTATTTTTGATTCGATTTGCTTATTTTGGATTCAATTAGATTCGATTATTTTAGATCGATTCTATTCGATACGAATCAGTATTTTCTATTCGATTCGATTCAATTTGATTATTTTTGATTCGATTTGGTTCGATTATTTTTTACTCGATTCGATTTGATTCGGTATTTTCGATTCGATTTGATACTTTTCGATTCGATTCGATTGTTTTCGTTTCCATTCTATTTGATTGTTTTCGATTCTAAGGATTCGATTGGATTATTTTAGATTCGATTCGATTCGATTCGATTCGATTTGATTTTTTTGATATGATTCGATTCGATTATTTTCGATTCAATTTGGTCATTTTCAATTCGATTCTATTCAATTATTTTCGTTTCAATTTGATTCGATTCGATTATAATGAATTCTTTCTGATTCGATTCGATTACTTTTAATTCGATTCGATTTGATTATTTTTGATTTGATTCTATTTTTCGATTCGATTATTTTCGATTAGATTCATTTTGATTCGATTATTTTTGATTTGATTCGATTATTTTCTTTTTGATTCTATTCTATTTGATTCGATTCTTTTCTATTCGTATTGCCTCGATTCTTTTCGATTCGATTATTTTAGATTCAATTCGATTCTTTTCGATTCGATTCAATTATTTTCAATTCTATTCTTTTCCATTATTTTCGATTCGATTCGATGTGAATCGATTATTTTTGAATCTATTCGTTTCAATTCAATTCGATTTGATTCGATTTTTTTCAATTCGATTTGATGATTTTCAATTATTTTCGATTCGATTAATTTCGATTCGATTCGATTATTTTTTATTCAATTCGTTTCAATTCGATTATTTTCAATTCGATTCCATTCGAGTCGAGTAGTTTCGATTTGATTCGATTCGATTATTTTTGATTAGATTCAATTCGATTTTATTCGATTATTTTCGATTCGATTCGATTATTTTCGATTCGAATCGATTATTTTCGATTCGATTATTTTCAATTCAGTTCCATTATTTTAGATTCGATTTGATTCGATTCGATTATTTTTTATTCGATTCGAGTTGAATTGATAATTTTCGATTCGATTCGATTATTCTCGATTCGATCGAGTCTTTTCGATCCAATCGATTCCACTCGATTCTATTATTTTCGATTCAATTCAATTCGAATCGATTCGATTATTTTCAATTCGGTTCAATTATTTTCAATTCAATTCGATTCGATTCGATTATTTTCGATTCGATTTTATTATTTTCTATTCGATTTGATTCGATTCGATTCTATTATTTTCGATTCAAATAAATTCGATACTTTTCAATTCGATTATTTTCTATTCAATTTGATTCTATTCGATTCAATTCTATTCTCTTCGATTCGATTCGATTTTTTTCGATTCAATTTGATTCAATTCGATTATTTTCAATTCGATTTGATTCTATTCAAGTATTTTCGATTCGATTCGATTATATTCGAATCAATTCGGTTCAATTCGATTCGATTATTTTCGATTCAATTCGGTTTGATTCGATTCGATTATTTTAGATACAATTTGGTTCGATTCGGTTCGATTATTTTCTATTTGATTCATTTCGAATCGGTTATTTTCGATTCGATTCGATTGGATTCTTATAGATTATTTTAGATTCGATTCGATTCTTTTCAATTCGATTCGCTTATTTTCAATTCAATTCAATTCGATTATTTCCGATTCGATTTGATGCGAACCTATTATTTTTGATTCGATTAGATTCGATTCAATTCCTTTATTTTTGATTCAATTCGTTTCGATTCAATTCTTTTCAATTCGATTAGAATCCTTTCGATTCGATTCGATTTTTTTTATTCAAATCGATGCTTTTCTTTTCGATTCGATTCTTTTCGATTCGATTCAATATTTTTGATTCGAATCGACTCGATTCTATTTGTTTCCATTATTTTCGATTCGATTCGATGTGAATCGATTATTTTCGAATCGATTTGTTTCTATTCGATTCGATTCGATTCGATTCAATTCGATTATTTTCGATTCGATTCCATTCAATTCGATTCGATTATTTTCGATTCAATTCGTTTATTTTCGATTCTATTCGTTTATTTTCGATTCAATTTGATTCTTTTTGATTCGTTTCAATTATTTTTGATTCGAATCCATTCCATTCTTTTCTATTCGATTATTTTAGATTCGATTCGATTATTTTCGATTCGATTTGATCATATTTCGTTCAATTCGATTCGATTATTTTCGATTCCATTCGATTCGATACGAATCGATATTTTCTATTTGATTCGATTCGACTATTTTCGATTCGATTCGGTTCGATTATATTTGATTCGATTCAATTTGATTTGATTATTTTTTATTTGATTCGATTCTTTTCTATTCAAATCGATTATTTTCGATTCGATCGAGCCTTTTCGATCCGATTCGGTTCCATTCGATTCGATTATTTTCGATTCAATTTGATTCGAATCAATTCAATTATTTGTGATTCGATTCATTTTCATTTCAATTCGATTCGATTCGATTATTTTTGATTCGATTCGATTCGATTATTTTCTTTCTTTTTTTTTTTTTAATTTTTATTTATTTATGATAGTCACAGAGAGAGAGAGAGAGGCAGAGACATAGGCAGAGGGAGAAGCAGGCTCCATGCACCGGGAGCCTGATGTGGGATTCGATCCTGGGTCTCCAGGATCGCGCCCTGGGCCAAAGGCAGGCGCCAAACCGCTGCGCCACCCAGGGATCCCTCGATTCGATTATTTTCTATTCGATTCTATTCATTTCAATTATTTTCGATTCGATTAGATTCTATTCGATTATTTTCGATTCGATTCAATTATTTTCGATTCGATTCTATTCGATTCAATTCTATTCCATTATTTTCTATTCAATTCATTTCGATTCTTTTTGATTCGATTTGATTCCATTCGATTCGATTATTTTGGATTCGATTCGATTCGATTCGATTATTTTCGATTTGAATCGCTTATTTTCTATTCAATTGGATTCTTTTCGATTCGTTCGATTATTTTCATTCGAATCGATTCGATTCTTTTCGATTCGATTCTTTTCGATTCGATTCGATTATTTTCTATTCTATTCGATTATTTTCTATTCGATATGATTATTTTCGATTCGTTTATTTTCTATTCTATTCTAATCTATTTGATTCGATTCTCTTATTTTTGATTCAATTCAAGTCGCTCATTTTCGATTGGATTCGATTCGATTCAATTCAATTATGTTCGTTTCGATTAGATTCTATTATTTTCGATTCAATTCGATTCGAATTCATTCGATTATTTTCTATTCGATTCGAATATTAGTGATTCGATTCAATTATTTTCAATTCAATTGAGTCTTTTCGATTCGATTAGATTATTTTCGATTCTATTCTTTTCGATTCTATTTTATTCGATTCGATTCGATCCATTATTTTCTATTAAATTCGATTCGAATCGATTATATTTGATTATTTTCATTTAAATTCGATTCGATTTGATTCGATTATTTTCGATTCGATTCGATTTGATTCTTTTCGATTTGATTCGATTCCATTCGATTCGGTTATTTTCTATTCAATTTGATTCTATTCTTTTCGATTCAATTCGATTCGATTCGATTATTTTGATTAAATTCGATTCTATTCGATTCTATTATATTAGATTCGATTCGATTCTATTATTTTCGTTTCAATTTGATTCGATTCGATTCTTTTTGATTCAATTCGATTCTTTTCAATGCAATTCTATTCAATTCTTTTCGATTCGATTCTTTCGACATTTCGATTCAATTTTTTTCGATTCTTTTTTATTTGATTCGATTCTTTTTGATTCGATTCGAATTATTTTTGATTCGATTCGATTCGATTCTTTTATATTCGATTCGATTCTTTTCGATTCGAAACTTTTCAATTCAATTTGATTCGAATCTATTCTTTTCAATTCGATTGGATTCGATTTTTTTCGATTCATTTCGATTCGATTTGATTCGATTCTTTTTGATTTGATTCGATTTTTCCAATTCGATTCGATTTTATTCGAATCGATTCTTTTGATTCAATTCGATTTGATATGATTATTTTCGATTCGATTCGATTCTTCTCGATTCAATTCGATTCGATTCTTTTGATTCGATTCGATTCTTTTCAATTTGATTCGATTTGATTCTTTTTGATTCGATTTGATTCTTTTGATTTAATTCGATTCGATTCGATTCTTTTCATTTCGATTTGATTCTTTTCAATTCGATTTGATTCGATTCTTTTCAATTCGATTTGATTCTTTTGATTCGATTCAAATCTTTTCGATTCTTTTCGATTCAATTTGAGTCGATTCTTTTTGATTCGATTCGATTCTTTGCTAGCTCAGGGCAAGACCCTCCCGCATCCTGCCTGCCCGAAGATGAAACTGCTAATATCCTTATGTTAGGTGCTGGGAGAGGGTGGCGAAATGCATGTGGAAATGTCAGGGCTGTACTCACGAATATCTGAGTTGAATACAGCGATTTCAAACGGCCTTCTTCAAAGAGTGTAGCTACTTTCTTACTCCCATGTACGAGTGGGTAGCAGACATCTGCCTCCCAGGCGTACACACTATTGAGAGTTGAGCTTATGGCCTCTACTTCCCACATTCTGCCTGCAGTTACACTTCGCTGCTAACAGGCCTAGTCCCGATGCGTGACTGAAGTGTTGTGAGTGGTAAGTGGAAAGTCCCAGCACACAAGACTAGTGCCTCCAAGCTAAACCCAGCGATTTCCTAGTAACTCCTGGCTTAGACAGGTGCTACATACCAAGTTCCATACATGAAGGCTAGCTGAACCCCGAGTCCAAAAGCATCTCTCTTCCGAGAGTTGAGCTCACGCCCCGTCCCTCACAGTTCCACCCTGCCTGCAGAATGAGTTTTGAACATCTTCACCAGAGACATTTGTCAGAAGCTTGTGAGTAGCAACTGGAATAATGCAGGCCTGGAAGGTGTCTCCAGGTGTAATAGAGTGGTCTTCTTCGAACCTCCTGAGTTAGAAGACTGCTATGGTCTCACGGCCATTAGAACACAGCTAGTTGAAAGCTGGCTTCTAGGCATGCTCTCTTCTGAGAGGTGAGCTCAGGGCAGGACCCTCCCGCATCCTGCCTGCCCAGAGTCATAGCTGCTAACATCCTTACGTTAGGTGCTGGGAGAGGTTGGAGAAATGCAAGTGGAAGTGTCAGGACTGTACTCACGTGTACCTGAGTTGAATACAGCGATTGCCAAAGTCCTTGGTCAATTAGAGTGTAGCAGTGGTATACCTCGCCTCGAAAAGTGTCTAGCAGACACCAGCCTGCAAAGCATACACACTTCTGAGAGTTTAGCTTATGGCCTGTACCTCCCCCATCCTGATTGCTTGTACAATCCACTTTCACAGCATTTCGTTGTATGCGGGAGAGTGGCGGAGTGAGAACCAAGTGACAGCCTCGTCAATTTCGCGCCTAGCGGACACCTGCCTGCAAGGCATGCACTCTCCTTTGAATTGAGCTTATGGCTTGTACCCGCCACATGCTGACTGCCTGTACGCTTCACTTCCAAAGGATTTCGTTCGATACGGGACCCAAGTTTTGCGAGAGGCAAGTGTCTCTTAGTTCAATCCAGCGACTTCCGAGGAATTCCTCCCTCAGATGGGAGCTACATACTAACTTCCAAACCGGAGTACCTAGCTGAAAGCTCACTCTCTGGGGAATTTCCTTCTGCGAGATGAGCTGCCACGCGGTCCTTCCCAGTTCCACACTGCCTGAAGATGCAGATACAAACATCCTCACTAGACATGTTTGTCAGAATCTCATAGGACGCAAGGGCCAGCTGCAGGCTTCAATGGTTGTGTGTCCAGGTGCAGTAGAGCAGTATTCATGGAAAGTCCCGCCTTTCAGTGCTGCTATGTTCTCATGGCCATCAGAATGAGCTAGTAGAAAGCTGGCTTCTAGGCATGCTTCCTTTTGAGAGCTGAGCTCAGGGCAGGACCCTCCCGCAACCTGCCTGCCCATAACTCCCATGTCCGAGTGGGTAGCAGACATCTGCCTCCCAGGTGTACACACTTTTGAGAGTTGAGCTTATGGCCTGTACTTCCCACATCCTGCCTGCAGGTACACTTCACTGCTAACAGGCCTAGGCTCGATGAGTGACTGAAGTGTTGTGAGAGGTAAGTGGAAAGTCCTGGCACACAAGACTAGTGCCTCCAAGCTCAATCCAGCGATTTCCTAGTAATTCCTGTGTTAGACTGGTGCTACATACTAAGTTCCATAGGTGAGAAGCTTGCTGAATGACTTGTCCAAAAGCAACTTACTTTACAGAGTTGAGCTCGCACTCAGTCCCTCACGGTCCGATACTGCCTGCAGAATGAGTATCAAACATCTTCACCATAGACTTTTGTCAGAATCTTGTGAGACGCAAGTGGAACAATGCAGACCTGGAAGGTATCTCCAGGTGCAGTAGAGTGGTCATCTTGGAACTTCCTGAATTAGAATACCGCTACATTCTCACTGCCATAAGAACGCAGCTAGTTGAAAGCTGACTTCTAGCCATGCTTCCTTGTAAGAGCTGAGGTCAGGGCAGGACCGTCCCGCATCCTGACTGCCTGTAGACATAGGTCCTAGCATCTTTATGTTAGGTGTTGGAAGAGGTTGTGTGAAAAGCATGTGGAAGTGACAGGCCTGTACTCACGTGTATCTGAGTTCAATACAGCGATTGCCAACGTCCTTGTTCAATTAAAGTGTACCTCGTTTCTAGCTTCCATCAATAAGTGTCTAGCAGACATCTGCCTGTAAAGCATACACACTTCTGAGAGTTGAACTTATGCCCTGTACCTCCCACATGCTGACTGCAGATACACTTCGCTCCTATCAGGCCTAGGCTCGCATCGTGACAGAAGGGTTGTGAGAGGTTAGTGGAAGGTGCCGGCCGACACGACTAGTGTCTCCAAGCCCAATCCAGAGATATGTGAAGAACTGCTCTCTAGGATTGGTGCTACATACTAAGTTCCATACATGAGAAGCTAGTGGAATGCAGTGTCCAAAGGGTACTTTCTTCTGAGATTTGAGCTCACCCCCAGTCCCTCACAGTTCCACATGGCCTTCAGATGAAATTTCGAACATCCTCACTAGACGTGTTCGTCAGAAGTTCATAGGACAAAAGGAGCTAGCTGTAGGCTTCAATGCTTGTGTCTCTTGTGAAGTAGAGTGGTATACATGGAACCTCCTGACTTACAATGTAGCTACATTCTCACAGCCTTTAGAACGCAGCTAGCGGAAAGGTGCATTCGAGGCATGCTGCTGAGGATCAGAGTCACCCGGTCCAGGTGAGGCCCAGGTGGGGCCGGAGTCACCTGGTACAGAAGAGGCCAAAGTGAGGACCAGAGTTACCAGGTCCAGGTGAGGCCAACCTGCAGGCCATGCAGAGGAACCATGTCCCGATGATGCCCAGGTAGTTACCAGAGTCACCAGGTCCAGATGAGGCCCAGGTGGGGAGCATATTCACTAGGTCCAGGTGAGGCCCAGTTGAGGACCAGAGTCACCAGGTCTGGTTGAGGCCTAGAGGGGTACCAGAATCTCCTGGTCCTGGTGACATCCAGATGGGGACCAGAGTCACCAGGTCACGGTGAGGCCCAGAGGGGGTCCAGAGTCATCATGTCCAGGTGAGGCTCAGGTGTGGAACAGAGTAACCAGGTACCAGTGATGCTGAGGTGAAGACCAGAGTCACCAGATCTGGGTGATGCCCAAATCGAATCAGAGTCACCAGTTCCAGGTGAGGCCAAGAAATATTCCACAGCAATAAGGTCCAGGTGGGGAACAAAGCCACCAGGACTGGGTGATGCCCAGATGGGGACCAGATTCACTAGGTCCAGGTGAGGCCCAGGTGGTGACCAGAGTCACCAGGTCCGGGTGAGGACCAGGTAAGGACCAGATTCACCAGGTCCAAGAGGCCCACGTGGGGACCTGACTCACCAGGTATGGGTGAGGCCCAGGTGTCAACCTCACTCACCAGGTCCAGGTGAGGCCAACCTGCAGGCCATAGTCACCAGATCCAAGTCAGGCCCTGGTGGGGACCAGAGTCACCAGGTAAATGTGAGGCTAGAAGGACACCACAGACACCAGGTCCAGGTGTGGTTCATGTGGGAACGAGAGTCACCAGGTCCAGGTGAGACCCAGGTGGGGACCACAGTCACCAGGTCCAGATTGAGGCCTAGGTGGGGTGCCCAGAGTCATCAGGGCCATGTGAGGCCAAAGTGTGGATCAAAGTTATCAGTTCCAGGTGAGTCCCAGGTGGGGAACAGAGTAACCATGTCCCATTGATGCCGAGGTGGGACCAGAGTCACAAGGTCCAGACGAGGGTTAAGTGAGGAGTAGATTCACCAGGTCCTGTTGAGACCCAGTTGAGGACCAGCGTCCCCAGCTTCAGTGAAGGCCCAGAGGAGGACCAGAGTCACCCGGTCCAGGTGATAAACAGGTGGGGACCAGAGTCACCACGTCAGGGTGAGGCCAAGAGGGATCGAGAGTCACTAGGTCCAGATGAGGCCCCGATGTGGAACTGAGTAACCAGGTCCCATGATGCCCATGTGAGGACCAGAGTCACCAGGTCCAGGTGAGGTCCCTGTGGGAACCAGTCACCTCCTCCAGGTGAGGCCCAGGTGGGACTACAGTCACCAAGTCAGGGTGAGGTCCAGAGGGTGACCAGAGTCACCAGGTCCAGGGGAGGCCCAGGTAGAGAAGAGAGTAACCAGGTCCCAATGATGCCCAGGTAAGGACCAGAGTCACCAGGTCCAGGTGAGCCCCAAATATGGATCAGGGTCGTGTTGTTCCAGGTGAGGCCAAAGGAGACCACAGGAACAAAGTCCAGGAGAGACCCATATGGGAACCAGAACCACCAGATCCAGGGGAGATCCAGGTGGGGACCACAGTCACAAGGTCCAGGTGAGGCCCAGGTGGCAACAAGATTCACCAAGTCCAGGTGAGACCCAGGTGGTGACCAGAATCACAAGGTGCAGGTGACGACCCGGTAATGACCAGATTCACCAGGTCCAAGTGAATCCCAGGGAGGGACGAGAGTCACCAGGTAAGGGTGAGACCCAAAAATGGAACCAAAGTAAGCAGTTTAGATTGAGGCCCAGAGTTTGACCAGAGGTCCACGGTCAAAGTGAGGCCCAGGTGTGGAATACAGTATCCAGGTCGCAATGCTGCCTAGGTGAGGACCAGAGTCACTAGGACCATGCAAGGCCCAGATGAGGATCAGAATCACCAGGTCCCGGTGAGGCATAGAAGGAGACCACAGTCACCAGTATCAGGTGATCCCCATGTGGGAACCAGAGCCACTGTATCCAGCTGAGTTCCAGGTCCATGTGAGGCCCACGTGAGGACCAGATTCATCAGGTTGAATTGAGGCATAGCTGGGGACAAGAGTCACCAGGTCTGGGTGAGGCCTAGGTGCGGAATGACTCACCAGGTCTGAGTTAGGTTACAGTGAGGACTAGAGTCACCAGGTCCAGATGAGGCCAAACTGAGGACCAGAGTCATCAGATCCAGGTGAAGTCCATGTTGGAAAGAGAGTCACCAGGTCCAGGAGAGGTCCAGGTGGGGACCAGCGTCACCAGATCCAGGTGGAGCCCAAGTGGGGACCAGAGTCAACAGGTCCAGATGAGGCCCAGGTATGGATCAGAGTTACCAGGTACACGTGAGGCCCAGGTGGAGACCAGAGGCAACAGGTCCATGTGAGGCCGGCTGGAGACCATGGTCAACAGGTCTATGTGAGGCCCAGGTGTGGAACATTGTAACCAGGTCCAGATGAGTCCCAGGTGGTAACAACTGTCACCAGGTCCAGGTGAGACCCAGATGGGAACCAGGATCACCAGGTACATGGGAGGCCCTTGAAAGAACCAGAGTCAACAGTTCGAGGTGAGGTGCAGGTGGCAACCAGAGTCAGCACGACCAAGTCAGACCTATGTGGGGTTCACAGTCACCCGGGCAGGGTGAGATCCAGAGGGGGACCAGAGTCACCTGGTCCAGGTGAGGTCCAGTTGTGGAACAGTGTAACCGGGTCCCAATTATGCCCAGTTGAGGACCATGGTCAACAGGGCCAGGTGAGGCCCAGATGGGGATCAGAGTCACCAGATCCAAGTGAGACCCAGGTGGGGACCCACTCACCAGATCCAGGGTAGTCTCAGGTGCAGACCAGAATCACCAGGTCCAGATGAGTCCCAGGTTGGTACCATATTCACTAGGTATAGGTGAGGTCCAGTTGAGGACCAGAGTCACCAGGTCTTTTTGAGGCCTAGAGAGGTACCAGAATCACCTGGTCCGGTGACATCCACATGGGGACCAGAGTCACCTGGTCAGGGTGAGGCGAAGATAGGTTCCAGAGTCAAAATGTCCAGGTGAGACTCAGAGGTGGGACAGAGTAACCAGGTCACAATGATGCCCAGGTGAGGACCAGAGTCACCAGGTCTGGGTGAGGCCCAGAAAGGATCAGATTCACCAGTTCCAGGTGAGGCCAAGAAGGAGTCCACAGCAATCAGGTCCAGGTGGGGAACAAAGTCACCAGGACTGGGTGAGGCCCAGATGGGGACCAGATTCACTAGGTCCAGGTGAGGCCCAGGTGGTGACCAGAGTCACCAGGTCCGGGCAAGGACCAGGTAAGGACCGGATTCACCAGGTCCATGTGAGGCACATTTGGGGACCTGAGTCACTGGGTATGGGTGAGCCCCAGGTGGCAACCCCACTCACCAGGTCCAGGTGAGGCCAAACTTCAGGCCAGAGTCACCAGATCCAGGTGAGGCCCTGGTGGGGACCGGTATCACCAGGTAAATGTGAGGCTAGAAGGACACCACAGTCACCAGGTCAAGGTGTGGTTCATGTGGGAACGAGAGTCACCAGGTCCAGGTGAGACCCAGGTGGGGACCACAGTCACCAGATCCAGGATAGTCTCAGGTGCAGACCAGAGTCACCAGGTCCAGGTGAGTTGCATGTGGCAACCACACTCACCAGGTCCCGGTGAGGCCCTGGTGGGGACCAGAGTCACCATGTCCATGAGAAGGTAGAAACACTGCAGCCACCAGGTCCACATGAGGTCCATGTGGGAACGAGAGTCACCAGTTAGAGGTGAGGCCCAGGTGGGTATCAGACTCACCAGGTCCAGGTGAGACCCAGGTGGGAACCAGTGTCACCATGTCCAGGTGTGGTCCAGGTGAAGACCAGAGTTGACAGTTCCAGGTGGGTTCCTGTTAGGGAACAGTGTAACCATGTCCTGATACTACCCAGGTGGGTACCAGAGACAACAGGTCCAGGTAAGGTCCCTGTGGGAACCACAGTCACCAGGTCAGGTGAAGCCATGATGAGGATCAGAGTCACCAGTTCCAGGTGAGGCCCAGGTGGGGCCAGAGTCACCAGGTACAGAAGAGGCCAAAGTGAGGACCAGGGTTACCAGATCCTGGTGAGTCCCAGTGGGGAATAGAGTAACCATGTCCCGATGATGCTCAGGTAAGGACCAGAGTCACCAGTTCCAGATGAGGCCCAGGTGGGGAGCATATTCACTAGGTCCAGGTGATGCTCAGTTGTGGACCAGAGTCACTACATATGGTTGAGGCTTAGATGGGTACCGTAATCACCTGGTCCAGGTGACATCCAGATGGGGACCAGAGTCACCAGGTCAGGGTGAGGCTCAGAGGGTTTCCAGAGTCATCATGCCCAGGTGAGGCAAAGGTGTGGAACAGAGTAACGAGGTCCCAATGATGCCCAGGTGAGGACCATAGTCACCAGATTTGGGTGTGGCCCAGATAGGATCAGTGTCACCTGTTCCATGTGAGGCCAAGAAGGAGTCCACAGCAATCAGGTCCAGGTGGGGAACAAAGTCACCAGGACTGCATGAGGCCCAGATGGGGACCAGATTCACCATGTCCAGGTGAAGCCCAGGTGGTGACCAGATTCACCAGGTCCAAGTGAGGCCCACGTGGGGACCTGAGTCACCAGGTATGGGTGAGGCCCAGTTGTCAACCCCACTGACCAGGTCCATGTGAGGCCAACTGGCAGGCCAGAATCACCAGATCCAGGTGAGGCCCTGGTGGGGTCCGGAGTCACCAGGTAAATGGGAGGCTAGAAGAACACCACAGTCACCAGGTCCAGGTGTGGTACATGTGGGAACGAGAGTCACCAGGTCCAGGTGAGACCCAGGTGGGGACCACAGTCACCAGGTCCAGATTGAGGCCTAGGTGGGGGCCCCAGAGTCATCAGGGCCATGTGAGGCCAAAGTGTGGATCAAAGTTATCAGGTCCAGTTGAGTCCCAGGTGGGAATCAGTCACCTCGTCCAGGTGAGGCCCACAAGAGTAGTGCCTCCAAGCTCAATCCTGCGATTTCCTAGTAATTCCTGTCTTAGACTGGTGCTACATACTAAGTTCCATACTAGCTAATTGAACCCTGCATCCAACGGCAACTTACATCTGAGAGTTGGGCTCACACGCAGTCCCTCAGAGTTCCACACTGACTGCAGAATGTGTTTCCAACGTCTTCACCAAAGACGCTTGTCAGAAGCTTGTGAGACGCAAGTGGAATAATGCAGGCCTGGAAGGTGTCTCCAGGTGGAGTAGAGTGGTATTCTTGGAACCTCCTGAGTTAGAATACTGCTGCGTTCTCAGGGCCAGAAGAATGCAGCTAGTTGAAAGCTGGCTTCTAGACATGCTTCCTTGTGAGAGTTGAGGTGAGGGCGGGACCCTCCCGCAACCTGACTGCCTGTAGACATAGGTCCTAACATCCTTATGTTAGGTGCTAGAAGAGGTTGTGAAAAGCATGTAGACGTTTCAGGCTTGTTGTCACGTGTAACTAAGTTCAATACAGCGATTTCCAACAGCCTTGTTCAATTGAAGTGTAGCTAGGTTCTAACTCCCATAAAAGAGTGGCTAGCAGACATCTGCCTGCAAAGCATACACGCTTCTCAGAGTTGAGCTTATGGGCTGTACCTCCCACAATCTGACGGCCTGTACGGATCGCTTCCACAGCATTCCGTTCTATGCGGGACAGTAGCGGAGTGAGAACCAAGTGTCTGCATTGTCAATTTCGCGACTACCGGACACCTGCTTCCAAGTGATGCACACTCCTTTGGATGAGCTTATGGCTTGTTCCTCCCACATGCTGACCACCTGTACCTTTCACTTCAAAAGGACGTCGTTCGATACAGGATACAAGTTTTGTGAGAGGCAAGTGTCTCTTAGCCCAATCCAACGACTTCTGAGTAATTCCTCCCTCAGAAGGGAGCTACATACTAACTTCCAAACCTGAGTATCTAGTTGAAAGCTGTCCCTCTGGGGAACTTCCTTCTGAAAGATGAGCTGACACGCGGTCCTTCCCAGTTCCACACTGCCTGCAGATGGAGTTACGAACATCCTCACTAGACATGTTTGTCAGAAACTCATGGGACGCAAGGTGCAAGCTGCAGGCTTCAACGGTTGTGTCTCCAGGTGCAGTGGAGCTTTATTCATGGAACGAACTGACTTAATGCTGTAAAGTTTGGGTTAGGTTATGGGTTAGTGTTAGGGTTAGGGTCCTGTTTAAGCTTAGGGTTAGGGTTAGGGTTAGTGTTAGGGTTCAGGTTAGGGTTAGGGGTAGGTTCAGGTTTAGGGGTAGGCTACAGGTTAGCGTAGGGTTAGGGTTAGGGTTAGGTTACGGGTTAGGTTACGGGTTAGGGTACGGGTTAGGTTATGGATTAGGGTATGGGTTAGTGTTAGTGTTAGGGTTAGGGTACGGGTTAGGGTTAGGGTTAGTGTTAGGGAATGGTTTAGGGTTCGGTTTAGGTTTACGGTTAGGATTAGGGTTAGGGTACGGGTTAGGGTTAAAGTTAGGGTACTGTTCAGGGTTAGGGTTAGGGTTAGGTTATGGGTTAGGGTTAGGGATAGGGTAAGGGTTAAGGTTAGGATTAGGTTAGGGTTAGGGTTAGGATTAGGGATTGGGTTTCATTAGGTTTAGGGTTGGGGTAAGGTTAGGGTTAGGGTACGGGTTAGAGTTTGGGTTAGGGTACAGGTGAGGGTTAGGGTAAGCGTTAGGGTACGGGTTAGGATTAGGGTACAGGTTAAGGTTAGGTTTTGGGTTAGGTTTAGGGTTAGGTTTAGGGTTAGGGTATGGGATGGGGTTAGCTTTAGGGTACTGTTTAGCGTTAGGGTTAGTGTTAGGGGTAAGTTACAGGTTAGAGTTATGGTTAGGGTTAGAGTACGGGTTAGGGTTAGTGTTAGAGTTCGGGTTATGTTTAGGGTTCGGGTTAGGGTTAGGCTCCGGGTTAGGGTTAGTGTTAGGGTTATGATTAGGGTTGGTTTAGGCTTAGGTTTAGGGTACAGATTAGGGTTAGGGTATGGGTTAAGGTTAGGGTGAGGGTACGGTTTAGAGATATGGTATGGATTACGGTACGGGTTTAGGTATGGGTTAGGGTACTGGTAACGGTTAGGGTTTGGGTTAGGTTTTGGGTATGGGTTAGGGCTAGGTTTAGGGTTAGGGTTAGGGTACAGGATAGGGTTAGGTTTAGGGTTAGTGTTAGGGTTTGGGTTAGGGTACGGGTTAGGGTTAGGTTTAGGGTACTGTTTAGGGTTAGAGTTAGGGTTAGGTTTAGGTTACGGGTTAGGGTTAAGATTAGGGTTAGGGTAGGTTACAGTTAGGGTTAGTGTTAGGGTTAGGTTTCGGTTAGGGTTAGGGTTAGGGTTAGGGTACTGTTTACAGTTAGGTATAGTGTTAGGTTTAGTTTACGGGTTAGGGTTAGGGTTAGGGTTAGGGTGAGGTTATGGGTTAGGGTTTAGGTTAGGGTATGGGATACGTTTAGGGTTAGGGTTAGGGAACGCGTTAGGGTTAGGGTTGGGGTTAGGGTTAGGCTTAGGGTACGGGTTCAGGTTAGGGTTAGGGGTAGGGTATGGGTTTGTTTATGGGTTAGGGTACGGGTACGGTTACGGGTTAGTGTACGGGTTAGTGTTAGGGTTCGGGTTAGGGAACAGGATAGGATTGGGTTTTGGGTTCGGGTTAGGGCACTGGTTAGGGTACAGGTTAGTTTACGGTTTAGGGTTAGGGTACGGGTTAGGGTTAGTGTTACGGTTAGGAGTTAGTGTTAGGGTTTGGTTTAGGGTTAGGGTTAGGGGTTAGGGGTATGGTTAAGGGTTAGGGTTAAGGGTTAGGGTTAGGGTTAGGGGTTAGGGGTTAGGGGTTAGGTTTAGGATTAGGGTTAGGGGTTAGGGTTAGGGTTAGGGTTACGGTTAGGGTTAGGAGTTAGGGTAAGGGTTTGGGTTAGGGTTAGGGTTAGGATACAGCTTAGGGTTAGGGTTAGGGTTAAGGTACATGTTTGGGTTAGGGTAGGGTACTGCTAGGGTTAGGCTTAGGGTTAGGTTTAGTTTATGGGTTAGGGTTAGGGTTAGGGTTAGTTTACATGTTAGGGATACGGTTAGGGTGAGGGTTAGGGTTAGTTTAGGATTAGGGTTAGGGTTAGGTTTAGAGATAGGGTTAGGGTTAGGGTTAGTTAGGGTTAGGTTTAGGGGTAGTTTTAGTGTTTGGGTACGGGTTATGGTTAGAATTAGGGCAGGGTACGGTATAGGGTTAGGGTACGGGTTAGGGTTAGTTTTAGGGTTAGGATTAGGGTACGGGTTAGGGTTAGTGTTAGGGTACCATTTAGAGTTAGTGTACAGGTTAGCATTATGGTTGGGGTTAGCGCAAGGGTTAGGGCACAGGTTAGAATTATGGGTAGGGTATTGTTTGGGTTAGGGTCTGGGTTAGATTTAGGTTATGTGTTAGAGTTAGGGTACGGGTTAGGGTTAGGATACAGGTTAGGGTTAGTGTACGGGTTAGGGTTGGGGTTAGGGTATGGTTTAGGGTTAGGGTACGGGTTAGGGTTAGGGTACGAGTTACAGTTAGGCTTCAGTTGGGGGCAGGGTTAGGGTAAGGGTTAGGGTTAGGTTTAGGGTTAAGTGTTGAGGGTCAGGGTAAATAAATAGCGTTAGTGGTTAGGGGTTAGGGGTAGTGTTAGGGTTAGGGTTAGGATTAAGGTTTGGGGTTACGGTTAGGGGTTAGGGTTAGGGTTTGGGTTAGGGTTAGGGTTAGGGTTACGGTTAGGGTTAGGAATTAGGTTTAGGGTTTGGTTTAGGGTTAGGGTTAGGGTTAGCGTTAGTGTTAAGGGTTAGGGTTAAGGGTTAGGGTTAGGGTTAGGGGTTAGGGTACGGGTTACAGTTAGAGTATGGGTTGCGGTTACGGTTAGGGAATGGGTTAGGGTTAGGGTACGGGTACGGGTTAGGGTTAGGGTACGGAATAGGGTTAGTGTAAGGGTTAGGGTTAGGGATACTGTACGGGATAGGGTTAGGGTTAGGGTACGGGTTTGGGTGCGGGTTAGGGTACGGGTTAGGTTTAGGTTTAGGGTACAGGTTAGAGTTAGGGTACAGGTTAGGGTTCAGTTTAGGTTACAGGTGAGTGTTAGCGTTAGGGTGCGGTTTAGTGTATGGGTTAGGTTTCAGGTTAAGTTTAGAGTTAGGTTTAGAGTTAGGGGTTAGGGTTAGTATTAGTGTTAGTTTTAGGGTTAGGGTTAGGGTTAGGGGTTAGGGTTAGGTTTAGGGGATAGTGTTAGTGTTAGTGTTAAGTTTAGGGGTTAAGGTTAGGGTTAGGGTTTGGTTTAGTGTTAGGATTAGGGTTAGGGTTAAGGGTTAGGGTTAAGGGTTAGGGTTAGGTTTAGGGTTAGTGGTTAGGGGTTCCGGTTAGGATTAGGGTTAGGGGTAGGGATTAAGGTTAGGGTTAAGTTTAGGGTTTGTTTTTAGTTTAGGTTTAGGGTTAGGGGTTAGGTTTTAGGGTTAGGGTTAGATGTTAGGGTTAGGGTTTGGGTTAGGGGTTAGGATTAGGGTTATGGTTAGGTACGTGTTAGTGTTAGGGTTAGGATACGGGTTAGGGTACGGGTTAGGGTACGGGTTAGTGTTAGAGTACTGGTTAGGGTTAGGGTTAGTGGACGGGTTAGTGTATGGGTTAGGGTGTGGGCTTAGGTTTAGGGTACGGGTTAGGGTATGGGTTAGGGTTGACGTACAGGTTAGTGTTAGGGTACCTGTTAGGGTTAGAGTACGGTTAGGGTTAGGGTACGGGTTCAGTTTAGGGTTAGTGTTCGGGTTAGGGTTAGGGATAGGGGTTAGGGTTAGGGTTAGGGTTAGGGTTATGGTTAGAGTTAGGGTTAGGGTTAAGGGTTAGGGTTAAGAGTCAGGGTTAGGGGGATCCCTGGGTGGCGCAGCGGTTTGGCGCCTGCCTTTGGCCCAGGGCGCGATCCTGGAGACTCGGGATCGAATCCCACATCGGGCTTCCGGTGCATGGAGCTTGCTTCTCCCTCTGCCTATGTCTCTGCCTTTCTCTTTCTCTCTCTGTGACTATCATAAATAAATAAAATTAAAAAAAAAGAGTTAGGGTTAGGATAGGTTTAGTGTTAGGGTTAGGGGTTAGGGTTAGGGATTTGTTTCGATTCGATTCTTTTCGATTCGATTCGATTCAATTCTTTTTGATTCGAATTGATTCGATGCAATTCTTTCAATTCGATTCTTATCGATTCGATTCTTTTCAATTCGATAGATTCTTTTCTATTCGATTCAATTTGATTCGATTCGATTCGTTTCGATTCGATTTGATTCGAGTCTTTTTGATTGATTCGTTTCTATTCGATTCTTTTCAGTTCGATTCGATTGAAATCTTTTCGATGTGATTCAATTTGATTCTTTACGAACTGATTTGATTCTTTTCAATTCGACTCGATTTTTTTCGATTTGATTCGATTCTTTTCCATTTGATTTGATTCGATTCTTTTCGATACAATTCGATTCTATTCTTTTCGATTCGATTCTCTTCGATTCGATTCTATTCTTTTTGATTCGATTCGATTTTTTCAATTTGATTCGATTCTTTTAGATTCGATTCAATTCGATTCAAATCTTTCGTTTCGATTCGATTCTTTTCGATTTGATTCTATCTTTTTCGATTAGATTCGATTCTTTTTGATTTGATTCAATTCGATTCGAATCTTTTCGAATCGATTCTATTCTTTTTGATTCGATTCGATTCTATTCTTTTTGATTTGATTCGATTCTTTCGATTCGATTCCAATCTTTTTTTTAAGGTTTTTAAAATTTTTTTATTATTTACTTATGATAGTCACACACAGAGAGAGAGAGAGGCAGAGACATAGGCAGAGGGAGAAGCAGGCTCCATGCACCGGGAGCCTAACGTGGGATTCGATCCCAGGTCTCTAGGATCACGCCCTGGTCCAAAGGTAGGCGCTAAACCGCTGCGCCACCCAGGGATCCCACGATTCAATTCTTTTTGATTCAATTTGATTCGATTTGATTCGATACTTTTCGATTCGATTCGATTCGATTCTTTTCGATTTGATCGATTCTTTTCAAATCGATTCGATTCGATTCAATTCAATTTGATTCTTTTCAATTCGATTCGATTATTTTTGATTTGACTCAATTCAATGGTTTGATTCGATTATTTTCGATTCGTTTAGATTCTTTTTGATGTATTCGATTTGATTCTTTTCTATTCGATTCGATACAATTCGATTCTTTTCGATTCGATTTGATTTGATTCTTTTGGGTTCTGTTCGATTTGATTCTTTTCAATTCAATTCGATATGATTCAATTCTTTTCGATTCAATGATACCATTCAATTCTTTTCGCTTCGATTCGATTCCTTTCTTTTCGTTTCGATTCGATTCTTTTCGATTCGATTCGTTTCAATTCGATTCGATTATGTTCGATTGGATTCTTTTCGATTCAATTCAATTCGATACGATTCTTTTCGATTTGATTCGATTCATTTTGATTCGATTTCTTTTCGATTCAATTAAATACAATTCTATTCTTTTTGATTCAATTCAATTTGATTCTTTTCTATTTGATACGATTCGTTTCAATTCTTTTCGATTTGATTCCATTCAATTCGATCTTTTTGATCTATTCTATTCGATTTTTTCGTTTAGATTCGATTCTTTTTGATTCGATTCGATTCGATTCGATTCGAATATTTTCATTTCGATTAGATTCTCTACAATTAGATTCTTTGGATTCGATTCTTTTTGATTCGATTCAATTTGATTCTTTTCGATTCGATTCGATTCTTTTCAATTCGAATCGATTCAATACGATTCGATTACTTTTGATTCGATGAAATTTGATTCGATTTTTTCGAATCAATTTGATTATTTTCGATTCGACTCGATTTGATTCGATTCGATTATCGATTCCATTCAATTTCAATTATTCTCGATTCAATTCGAATTGATTCGATTATTTTTTATTCAATTCGATTCAATTATTTTCTATTTGATGTGATTCAATTCGATTTGATTCTTTTTGATTCAATCAATTCGATTTGATTCTTTTCAATTTGAATCGAGTCTTTTCGATTTGATTGCATTCGATTCAATTCTTTTCGATTCGATTCGATTCAATTCTTTTCAATTCGATTCGATTCTTTTTTTTTAAATTTTTTATTTATTTATGATAGGCACACAGCGAGAGAGAGAGAGGCAGAGACACAGGCAGAGGGAGAAGCAGGCTCCATGCACCGGGAGCCCGACATGGGATTTGATCCCGGGTCTCCAGGATCGCGCCCTGGGCCAAAGGCAGGCGCCAAACCGCTGCGCCACCCAGGGATCCCTCGATTCAATTCTTTTCAATACAATTCTATTCTTTTCGATTCGATTTGATTTGATTCTTTTCGATTTGATACGATTCGATTCTTTTTGATTCAATTCAATTCAGTTTGATTCTTTTCAATTCGATCTTTTCCATTTGATTCGATTCTTTCCATTTCGATTCGATTCTTTTCGATTCGTTGCTTTTCTATTCAATTTGATTCTTTTCAATTCAATTCGATTCGATCCTTTTCGTTTCGATTTGATTCTTTTCTATTTTATTTGATTCGATTCGTTTCAATTAGATTCGATACTGTTCGATTCGATTCTTTTCGATTCAATTCAATTGTAATCGATTCGATTCTTTTTGATTCAATTTGATTCGATTCGATACGATTCTTTTCGATTCGATTCTTTTCGGTTCTGTTCGATTCGATTCTTTTCGATTCACTTTGATTCGATTCTTTTCGATTCGATTCGATTCTTTTCGATTTGATATGATTCGATTCGTTTAGATTTTTTTCAATTCTTTTCGATTCGAATCTATTCGATTCTTTTTGATTCAATTCGATTTGATTGATTCTTTTCGATTCAATTTGATTCCTTTCAATTCGATATGATTCGATTCGATTCTTTTCAATTCGATTCAATTCAATTTGATTCTTTTCCATTCGACTTTTTCGATTCGATTCTTTTCAATTTGATTCTTTTTGATTCGATTCGATTCGACTCTTGTCGTTTCGATTCGATTCTTTTTGATTCGATTCGATTCGATTCTTTTCATTTCGATTAGATTCTCTTCAATTCAATTCTTTCCGATTCGATTCTTTTCGATTCGATCCGATTCAATACGATTCGATTCTTTTTGATTTGATACGATTCGATTTGATTCTTTTCACTTCGATTTGATTTGATTCGATTCTTTTCAATTCGAATCGATTCAACACCATTCGATTAGATTATTTTTGATTCGATGCAATTTGATTCGATTTTTTTCGAATCGATTTGATTCGATTCGATTATTTTCTATTCGACTTGATTAGATTCAATTTTCAATTCAATTCCAATTATTTTCGATTCGATTCGATTATTTTTTATTCAATTCGATTCAATTATTTTTGATTCGATGCGATTCAATTCGATTCGATTCTTTTCGATTCAATCAATTCGATTTGATTCTTTTCAATTCGATTCGATTCGATTCTTTTCGTTTTGATTGCATTCGATTCAATTCTTTTTGATTCGATTCGATTCGATTCTTTTCGATGCGATTCGATTCTTTTCAATACAATTCTATTCTTTTCGATTTGATTTGATTTGATTCTTTTCGGTTCGATATGATTCGAGTCGATTCTTTTCGATTTGATTCAATTCAATTTGATTCTTTTCAATTCTTTCTTTTCGATTCTATTCGATTCTTTTCGATTGGATTCAATTTGATTCTTTTCTTTTCGATCAGATTCTCTTCAATTCGATTCTTTTAAATTTAATTCTCTTCGATTATATTTGATTCTTTTCAATTTGATTCGATAAGATTCTTTTTGATTCGATTCGATAAGATTCTTTTCATTCGAATCATTTCTGTTCGATTCTATTCTATTCGATTCTATTCGATTCTTTTCGATTCGATTCTTTTTGATTCAATTGGATTCGTTTAGATAATTTTTCTATTTTTCGTTTAGATAATTTTTGATTCGATTCGATTCTTTTCACCTAGCTTCGATTTGATTCTACTCGATTCGATTCATTTTGATTCTTTTTGATTCGATTCTATTCGATTCTTTTTGATTCGATTCTATTCGATTCTTTTCAATTCGGTTCGATTCTTTTCGATTCAATTCTTTTTTATTTGATTCGTTACGATTTGATTCGATTATTTTTAATTCGATTCGATTTGTTTCGATTGTTTTTTAATCTATTTGATTTGATTCGATTATTTTCAATCGACTAGATTTGATTTGATTCGATTCGATTATCGATTCGATTCAATTCCAATTATATTCAATTCGATTCGATTATTTTTTATTCAATTCGATTCAATTATTTTCGATTCGATGCAATTCAATTCTTTTCGTTTCAATTCAATTTGATTTGATTCTTTTCAATTCAAATCGATTCAATTCTTTTCGATTCGATCTCATTCGATTCTTTTCGAATCGATTCGTTTCGATTCTTTTTGAGTCGATTTGATTCGATTCTTTTTGTTTTGATGCGATTCTTTTCGATTCGATTCTTTTTGATTCTATTCATTTCGATTCTTTTCGATTCATTTCAATACGATTTGGTTCTTTTCAATTAGATTCTATACGATTCTATTCTTTTCGATCCAATTCGATTCTTTTCGATTCAATTTGATTAGATTCGATTCTTTTTGATTCGAATCGATTCAATTCGATTCGATTCGATCTTTCCGATTCGATTTGATTCTTTTCGCTTCGATTCGATACATTTCAATTCGATTCTTTTTGATTCAATTCGATTCTTTTCAATTCGATTCGATTCAATTCTTTTTGTTTCGATTCAATTCTTTTCTATTTTATTTGATTCGATTCTTTTCAATTAGATTCGATTCAATTCTTTTCCTTTCGATTTGATTCTTTTCTATTTTATTTGATTCGATTCTTTTCAATTAGATTCGATACTGTTCAATTCGATTCTTTTTGATTCAATTCGATTGGAATCGATTCGATTCTTTTCCATTCAATTCGATTCAATTCGATACGATTCTTTTCGATTCAGTTCGATTCGCCTCTTTTTGGTTCTGTTCAATTCGATTCTTTTCGATTCAGTTCGATTTGATTTTTTTCGATTCGATTCGTTCTTTTCCAGTCGATATGATTCAATTCGTTTCAATTTTTTTCGATTCGTTTCAATTCGAATCTATTCGATTCTTTTCGATTCAATTCGATTCGATTCTTTTCGACTCAATTCGATTCAATTCCATTCGATTCGATTCTTTTCGATTCGATTCGATTCTTTTCTATTCGATACGATTTGACTCAATTCTTTTCGATTCAATTCAACTCAACTCGATTCTTTTCGATTCGATTTTTTCAATTCGATTCTTTTCTATTCGATTCGATTCTCTTCGATTTGATTCTTTTCGTTTCGATTCGATTCTTTTCAATTCTATTCGATTCGATTTGATTATTTTCATTTCAATTAGATTCTTTTCGATTTTATTTGATTCGATTCTTTTCAATTTGATTCGGTACTGTTCGATTAGATTCTTTTCGATTCAATTCCATTGGAATCGATTTTTTTCGACTCAATTCGATTCGATTCGAATTTGATACGATTCTTTTCGATTGTATTCGATTCGATTCTTTTCAGTTCTATTCGATTCAATTCTTTTCAATTCAATTCAATATGATTCAATTCTTTTTGATTCCATTCGATATGATTCGATTCTTTTTGATTTGATTAGATTCGATTCTTTTCTATTCATTTCGATTCTTTTCGATGCTATTCGATTAGATTCTTTTTGATTCGATTCGATACAATTCGATTCTTTTCGATTCGATTCGATTCCATGCTTTTCAGTTCTATTCGATTTGATTCTTTTCAATTCAATTAGATATGATTCGATTCTTTTCGATTCAATTCGATACCATTCGATTCTTTTCGATTCAATTGAATTCGATTCTTTTTGATTGTTTACAATTTGATTCGATATAATTGGATTCTTTTCGTTTCAATTCGATTCTTTTCTATTTGATTCATTTCAATTTGATTCAATTCGATTCTTTGGATTCGATTCGATACTGTTTGATTCGATTTAATTCTTTTGGATTCAATTCGATTGGTTTCGATTCTTTTCAATTCGATTCAAATCTTTTCACTTTGCTTAGATTAAATTCTACTCTTCATTTCAAATCGATCGATTCTTTTTGATTCGATCTATTCAATTATTTTGATTCGGTTCGATTTGATTAAATTCTTTTTGATTTGATTCGATTCTTTTCCATTCGATCTGATTAGATTCGTTTCAAATTTTTTCAATTCGATTTGATTTGAATCTATTCGATTCTTTTCGATTCAATTCGATTCAATTCAATTCTTTTCGATTCAATTAAATTCTATTCGATTCCATTCGATTTGATTCTTTTCGGTTCGATTCGATTCTTTTCGATTTGATTCAATTCGATTGAATTCTTTTCGATTCGATTCAATTCGATTGAATTCTTTTCGATTCGATTCAATTCGATTCTTTTCGATTCGATTCGATTCTTTTCGATGCTATTCAATTTGATTCTTTTAGATTCGATTCGATACGATTCGATTCTTTTCAATTCGATTCGATTCGATTCTTTTCGGTTCTATTCGATTTGATTCTTTTCAATTCAATTAGATATGATTCGATTCTTTTTTATTCAATTCGATACCATTCGATTCTTTTCGATTTGATTCAATTTGATTCTTTTCGATTCGATTCGATTTGATTGTTTACGATTTGATTCGGTACAATTGGATTCTTTTCGTTTCGATTCGATTCTTTTCGATTCAATTCTTTTTGATTTGATTCGATTCTTTGCATTCGATTCTTTGCATTCGATTCTATACTGTTCGATTGGATTCAATTCTTTTGGATTCAGTTCGATTCATTTCAATTCTTTTCGATTCGATTCGAATCTTTTCACTTCTCTTCGATTTGATTCTACTCTATTCATTTCAAATCGATTCGATTCTTTTTGATTCGATCTATTTGATTATTTTTGATTCGGTTCGATTCGATTCAATTCTTTTCTATTTGATTCGATTCTTTTCCATTCGATCTGATTAGATTCGTTTCAAATTTTTTCAATTCGATTCGATTCGAATCTATTCGATTCTTTTCGATTCAATTCGATTCAAATTCCTTTCTTTTCGAATCGATTTGATTCAATTTGATTCTTTTTGATTCCATTCGAATCTATTTTTTCAATTCAATTCTTTTCGATTCGATTCCATTATATTCGATTCGATTCAATTCGATTTGAAGCTATTCGATCAGATTCTTTTCAATTCTATTCTTTTCGATTTGATTCGATTCGGTTCTTTTCGATTCGAATTGATTCTTTTCGATTCGATTCTATTCTTTAAGGTTCAATTCGATTTTTTTGATTCAATTTGATTCTCTTCGATTCGATTTGAGTCGATTCTTTTAGATTCGAATCAACAGTTTTCTATTTTCGATTCCTTTCGATTCGATTCGATTCGATTCTTTTAGATTCGATTCGATTCCTCTCGATTCAATTCGATTCAATTCTTTTCCACTCAATTCTTTTCCATTTGATTCGATTCTTTTCCATTTGATTCGATATTTTCGATTCGATTCGATTCTTTTTTATTAGATTTTTTGATTCTTTTCTATTCAATTCGATTTGATTCTATTCAATTTGATTTGATTCTTTTCAATTTGATTTGATTCTTTTCTATTAGATATGATTCAATTTGATCCTTTTCGATTTGATTTCATTCTTTTCGATTCGATTTTTTTAATTTCGATTTGATAGTTTTTGATTCGTTTCTTTTTGATTCGATTCGATTTGAATCTTACGATTCGAGTCTTTTCGATTCGAATTCCTTTCTTTTCCAAAAGATTTGATTCGATTCTTTTTTATTTGATTCGATTCTTTTCGATTCGATTTGATTTTTTTCTATTCGTTTTTTATTTGATTTATTTCAATTATTTTCGATTCGATTCGATTCGATTCGATTCTTTTCCATTCGATTCGACTCTTTTTGATTCGTTTCGAATCAACTCGGTCCCTTTTGATTCGATTTGATTTATTTCGATTCGATACGATTTTTTTCATTTTGATATGATAGTTTTTGATTCGTTTCCTTTCAATTCGATTCGATTCGATTGTTTTCGGTTCGATTCAATTTAATTCTTTTCGATTCGATTCGATTCTTTTCCATTCAATTCAATATTTTCAATATAATTTTTTTCAATATAATTTTTTAATTAGATTTTTTCTTTTCGATTCGATTCTATTCTTTTCGATTTGATTTGATTCTTTTCTATTCGATACGATTCGATTCAATCCATTTCGATTCGATTCGATTCGATTTTTTTTGTTTTGATTCGATAGTTTTTGATTCGTTTCTTTTTTATTTGATTCGATTCGAATCTTACGATTCGAGTTTTTTCGATTCGAATTCCTTTCTTTTCCAAACGATTTGATTCGATTCGATTCTTTTCGATTCGATTCCATTGGATTTTTTTTGGATGCGATTCGATTCGAATCGATTTTTTTCAATTTGATTCGATTGTTTTCGATTCATTTCTTTTCAATTTGATTCGATTCGAATCAAATGTGTCGACTCGATTCTTTTCGATTCGATTCGATTCTTTACACTTCCATTAGGTTCGATTCTTTTGATTCCATGCGATTCGATTCTTTTCGAATCGATTCGATTTGATTCTTTTCGATTTTAGTCTTTTCGATTCAAATTCCTTTCTTTTCGAATCGATTCGATTTGATTCTTTTCGATTCGAGTCTTCGATTCGAATTCCTTTCTTTTCAAATCGATTTGATTCGATTCTTTTCTATTCGATTTGAAATGATCTTTTCAATTCTATTTTATTCTATTCTATTCTTTTAGATTTAGATTAGATTCGTTTTTTTCAATTCGATTCGATACTTTTCGATTGATTCCTTTCGATTGGAATCAATTCTTTTTGATACGATTCGATTAGAATCTATTCGATTAGATTCCTTTCAATTCGATTCTTTTCGATTTGAATCAATTCGGTTCTTTTTGATTCGATTCTTTTCAGTTCAAATCGATTTTTGTGATTTGATTCGATTCTTTTTCATTCGATTTGTTTCGATTATTTTCGATTGGATTCGATTTGATTCGATTCTTTTTGATTTGATTTGATTTGATTCTTTTCGATTTGAATCATTTGGATTCGATTCTTTTTTATTCAATTTGCTTCAATTCTTTCGATTTGATTAGATTCGATTCGATTTCGATTCGATTTGTTTCTTTTATATTCGATTTGATTCGATTCGATCCTTTTCGATTCAATTCCATTCTTTTCGATTTGATTCGACTCGATTTGAATCTATTCTATTCGATTCTTTACAATTCTATTCTTTTCTATTTGATTCGATTCAGTTCTTTTCAATTCGATTCGATTTGATTCTTTTCGATTCGAATTCCATTCTTTTCGAATCGATTTGATTTGATTCGATTCTTTTCTATTCGATTCGATATGATCTTTTCAATTCGATTCGATTCGATTCAATTCTTTTAGATTAGATTCGATTGGTTTTTTTCAATTCGATTCGATACTTTTCGATTCGATTCTTTTCGTTTCGAGTCAATTTTCGACTCGATTCGATTTGAATCTATTCGATTAGATTCCTTTCAAATAGATTCTTTTTGATTCGATTCATTTCTTTTCAATTTGATTTTTTCTATTCGATTCTTTTTTATTTCAATTATTTTCGATTCGATTCGATTCTTTTCAATTCGATTTGATTCGATCCTTTTTGTTTAGATTCGATTCGATTTTTTTGGTTTTGATACGATAGTTTTCGAATCGTTCTTTTCGATTCTATTCGATGCGATTCTTTTTGTTTCGATTCGATTCGAATCTTTTCGATTCGATCCGATTCTTTTCTATTCGATTTGATTCGATTCGATCCTTTTCGATTCGATTCGATTCTTTTCGATTCGATTCGATTCTTATATTCGAATCGATTCGATCTTTTTCGATTCGATTCGATTCTCTTCGATTCGATTCGATTTTTCCATTTCCATTTGATAGTTTTCTATTCGTTTCTTTCTATTCGATTCGATTCGATTATTTTCGATTCGATTTGATTCGATTCGAATCTTTCTATTCGAGTGGTTTTGATTTGAATTCCTTTCTTTTTGAATCGATTCGATTCGATTCTTTTCGATTCGATTCAATTCTTTTTGATTCGATTCAATTAATTCGATTATTTTCACTTCCATTCGATTCAATTCTTTTGATTCGGTGCGATTCGATTCGATTATTTTCGATTCCATTCGATTCGATTCTTTTCGATTCGAATTTCTTTCTTTTCGAATCGATTTGATTTGATTCTTTTCGATTTGGTTCGATTCGATTCTTTTTGATTCTATTTGATTCTTTTTGATTCGATTCGATTCTTTTTGAGTCGATTCGAATCAATTCGTTTTTTTCAAATCGATACGATTCTTTTCGATTCGACTCTTTGATTCGATTCGATTCTTTATGATTCGAGTCTCTTCAATTCGATCCTTTTCAATTCAATTCGATTCGATTCTTTTCGTTTCGGTTCGATTCGATTCTTTTCGATTCGATTCGATTCTTTTCTATTCTTTTCAATTCGATTCAATTCAATTATTTTCCATTCGATTCGATTCAATCGATTCGTTTTTTCGAATCGATTCGATTCTTTTCAATTCCACGCCTTTCGACTCGATTTATTTTGATTCGATTCTTTTCAATTCGATTAGATTCTATTCTTTTTGATTCGATTCGATTCTTTTTGATTCGTTTCTTTTCAATTCGATTCTTTTCGATTCAATTCTTTCTGATTCATTTCGAATCGATTTGATCCTTTTCAATTCGATTCGATTAGATTTTTTTCAATTCGATATGATTTTTTACGTTTTGATATGATAGTTTCGATTCGTTTCTTTTCGATTCTATTCGATTCAATTCTTTTTGTTTCAATTCGATTTGATTCGAATCTTACGATTCGAGTCTTTTCGATTCGAATTCCTTTCTTTTAGAATTGATTTGATTAGATTCTTTTCAATTTCATTCGATTATTTTCGATTCTTTTCAATTTGATTCGATTCAGTTCTTTTTGATTCGATTCGATTTGATTATTTTCGTTTCGATTCGATTCTTTCCAATTCGATTCGATTCATTTCGATTGGATTTGATTCTTTTCGATTCAATTTGATTCGATTCTTTTCTATTCGATTTGATTCGATTCGATCCTTTTCAATTCGATTCGATTCTTTTCGATTTGATTTGATTCTTTTCTATTCGATACAATTCTATTCGATTCTTTTCGATTCGATTCAATTCTTTTCGATTCGATTCTTTTATTCGATTCGATTTGATCTTTTTCGATTCAATTCGATATGATTCGATTCGATTTTTTTGTTTCGATTCGATAGTTTTCTATTCGTTTCTTTTCTATTCCATTCGATTCGGTTCTTTTCGATTCGATTCTATTCTATTCGAATCTTTCTATTCGAGTGTTTTTGATTTGAATTCCTTTCTTTTCGAGTCGAATGGATTCGATTCGTTTTGATTCGATTCTTTTTGATTCGATTGGATTCGATTCGATAATTTTCACTTCCATTGATTTTGATTGTTTTGATTCGGTGCGATTTGATTCGATTTTTTTATTCGATTCTATTCATTTCTTTACAATTCGAGTCTCTTCTATTCAAATTTCTTTCTTTTTGAATCGATTTGATTCGATTATTTTCGATTTGTTTCAATGCGATTCAATTCTTTTCGATTTGATTCGATTCTTTTCGATTTGATTTGATTTTTTTGATTTGATTCTTTTCGATTCAATTCGATCGATTCTTTTCGATTCGATTCGATTACTTTCTATTCGATTCGATTCGATTCTTTTCTATTCGATTCGATTCGATCCTTTTCGATTCGATTCATTTTGATTCGATTGGATTCTATTCGATAATTTTCACTTCCATTGATTTTGATTCTTTTGATTTGGTGCGATTTGATTCGATTTTTTTTATTCGATTCTACTCGTTTCTTTTCAATTCGAGTCTCTTCTATTCAAATTTCTTTCTTTTCGAATCGATTTGATTCGATTCTTTTTGATTTGATTTGATTCTTTTCGATTCAATTCGATTCGATTCTTTTCGATTCGATTCTTTTCTATTTGATTTGATTCGATTCGATCCTTTTCGATTCGATTCGATTCTTTTCGATTTGATTTGATTCTTTTCTATTCGATAAAATTCGATTCAATCCTTTTCGATTCGATTCGATTACTTTTGATTCGATTCGATTCTTATCTTCGATTTGATTCGATTTTTTCGATTATATACGATTCTCTTCGATTCGATTCGATTCGATTTTTTTCGCATCCATTCGATAGTTTTCTATTCATTTCTTTACTATTCGATTCGATTCTATTCTTTTCGATTCGATTCAATTTGAATCTTTCTATTCGAGTGTTTTTTATTTGAATTCCTTTCTTTTCAAATCGATTCGATTCGATTCTTTTTGATTCGATTCGATTCTTTTTGATTCAATTCGATTTGATTCTTTCTGATTCAATTCGATTCAACTCGATTATTTTCACTTCCATTCGATTCGATTCTTTTGATTCGGTGTGATTCGATTCTATTTTTTCCGATTCGATTCAATTCTTTTTGACTCGAGTCTCTTCGATTTGAATTTCTTTCTTTTCGAATCGATTTAATTCGGTTCTTTTCAATTTGATTCGATTCGATTCTTTTCGATTCGATTCAATTCTTTTCGATTTGATTTTATTTTTTTCGATTAGATTCGATTCTTTTCGATTAGATTCGATTCTTTTCTATTCAATTTGATTCGATTCAATCCTTTTCGATTCGATTCAATTCTTTTTGTTTTGATTTGATTATTTTCTATTCGATACAATTAGATTCGATCCTTTTCTTTACGATTCGATTCTCTTCGATTCGATTCAATTCTCTTCGATTTTTTTCATTTCCATTCGATAGTTTTCTATTCGTTTCTTTTCTACTCGATTCAATTCGATTCTTTTCTATTCGATTCGATTCAATTCGAATCTTTCTATTCGAAAGTTTTTGATTTGAATTCCTTTCTTTTCGAATCGATTCAATTCGATTCCTTTCGATTTGATTTGATTCAATTCTTTTTGATTCGATTCGATTTGATTCGATTATTTTCACTTCCATTAGATTCGATTATTTGATTCAGTGCGATTTGATTCGATTTTTTTCGATTCGAATCTTTTCGATTCGATTCTTTTCAATTCGAATGTCTTTCTTTTCAAATTGGTATGATTCGATTCTTTTTGATTCGATTCGATTCGATTCTTTTCAATTCAATTCGATTCTTTTTTATTCGATTCGATTCGATTCTTTTCAATTCTATTCGATTCTTTTTGATTCGATTCGATTCGATTCTTTTCGAGTCTCTTCGATTCGGTTTATTCGAATCGTTTCGATTCTTTTCTTTTTTTTTTTTTTTTTTTTTTTTTTTTTTTATTTATTCATGATAGGCACACAGTGAGAGAGAGAGAGAGAGGCAGAGACACAGGCAGAGAGAGAAGCAGGCTCCATGCACCGGGAGCCTGACGTGGGATTCGATCCCGGATCTCCAGGATCGCGCCCTGGGCCAAAGGCAGGCGCTAAACCGCTGCGCCACCCAGGGATCCCGTTTCGATTCTTTTCAATTCGACTCTGATTCGATTATTTTGAATTTGATTCTTTTCAATTCGATTTGATTCTTTTTGATTCGATTTGATTCTTTTCAATTCGATTTGATTCGATTATTTTGGATTCAATTTGATTCAATTCGATTCATTTCTTTCTAAATGATTCGATTCTTTTCCATTCCACTCCTTTGGACTCGATTTATTTGGATTCGATTATTTTTGATTCGATTGATTCGATTCTTTTTGATTCATTCCGATTTGATTCTATTTAATTCATTTCTTTTTGATTCTATTCGAATGTTTTCGGTTCGATTAGATTCTTTTCGATTCAATTCGATTCGATTCGAATCTCTTCGATTCAATTGTTTTCAATTGGATTCGATTGGATTCGATTGTTTTCGATTAGATTTGATTCAATTCTTTTCAATTCGATTTGATTCTTTTCGATTCGATTCAATTTTTTCTATTCGATTCTGTTTTATTTGATTTGTTTCGATTATTTTCTATTCGATTCGATTCGATTCTTTTCGATTCGATTCGATTCGATGATATTTGATTTGTTTCTTTTTGATTCCATTCTAATCTTTTCGGTTCGATTAAATTCTTTTCTATTCAATTCGATTTGATTCGAAATACTTCGATTAAATTCTTTTCGATTTGATTATTTTCGATTCGATTCGATTCGATTTGATTCTTTTCAATTCGATACAATTCATGTCTTTTAGATTTGATTTTTTCCATTCGATTCCTTTTTATTTGATTGGTTTCAATTATTTTCTATTCGATTCGATTCTTTTTTTTAAACCACAGAATATATTTAATTCAAATTAAACATGAAACTAAAATAATGTTCGGTCCTTATCAAGCAGCAATTACATTGTTTAAAAAAAAAGAACAGTACATTTCTTTCTACATTCTGGCAATCCAACAAGGCACAAGTCACATCCAGTTTGCTGAGGTGACAGATCCAGCAGTCAACATCGATGCTCATGGTTTTCAGGGGGTCGGGGAGGCACCACCATACTTCATACAAAACGATTCTGCAGCAATTGTGAAAGAGAGGAACCTCCTCCTAATCTATAAGAATGAGAGTCCAAGTAGCAGGAAGTAGGAGATTTGCATAATGAATGTATTTTATTAGACAGTTAACGCGTTCCTGCTTCTTCATTCCAGATTGCCTTTTGTGTCACCCACCTTGATGGCAGTGGCAAAGCTTCCTACATATGTCTCAGCGATAATACTCTTTCCATAATACGTAATTTTTTCTTTTACTTTCAATTTTAATTTTTTTTTGGCATGATATCTTTCCCAAGTAAAGAAAGCTGAACACAGAGGTCATTCAGCTTAAAGTGTCACCCTCCACCTTCTCCTCGGGCTGTGGGGAGGAACAAGTCACAAGCTCAATCCAAAGGAGTGTGCATGCCTTGGAGGCAGCCATCTGCTAGGAGCGAAACTGACAAGGCAGACACTTGGTTCTCACTTCGCTACTGTCCCGCATACAACGAAATGCTGTGGAAGCAGACCGCACAGGCAGTCAGGATGGCCGAGGTAAAGGCCATGAGCTCAACTCTCAGAAGTGTGTATGCTTTGCAGCCCGATGTCTGCTAGACACTTATTCAGGGGAGCTAGAACTGAGCTACACTCGAATTGAACAAGGACGTTGGCAATCGCTGTACTGAACTCAGATACACGAGAGTGCAGGCCTGTCACTTCCACAAGCTTTTGACACAACCCCTTCCAGCACCTAGCGTATTTATGCTATGACCTATGTCTACAGGCAGTCAGGATGCGGGAGGGTCTGCCCAGACCTCAGGTCTCACAAGGAAGCATGCCTAGAAGCCAGCTTTCAACCAGCTGCGTTCTTATGGCAGTGAGAACGCAGCAGTATTCTGAGTCAGGAGGTTCCAAGATTACCACTCTCCTGCACCTGGACATACCCTCCAGGTCTGCATTTTTCCACTTGTCTCAGAAGCCTCTGAAAAATGTCCATGGTGAAGATGTTGGAAACTCATTCTCCAGGCAGGGTGGAACTGTGAGGGACTGAGTGTGAGCTCAACTCTCAGAAGTAAATTGCCTTTGGACAGGGCGTTCAGCTAGCTTCTCATCTATGGAACTTAGTATGTAGCACCAGTCTGAGACAGGAATTACTAGGAAATCTCTGGATTGAGCTTGGAGGCACTTGTCTTGTGTGCCGGGACATTCCACTTACCTCTCACAACACTTCAGTCACGCATCGAGCCTGGGCCTGTTTGCAGCGAAGTGTACCTGCAGGCAGGATGTGGGAAGTACAGGCCATTGCTCAACACTCAAAAGTGTGTACACCTGGGAGGCAGATGTCTGCTATCCACTCGTACATGGGAGTTAGAAACTAGCTACACTCTGGTTGAAGAAGGCCATTGGAAATCTCTATTCAACTCAGATACACATGAGTTCAGGCCAAACGCTTCCACATGCTTTTGTCACAACGTCTCCCAGCACCTAACATAAGGATGTTAGCAGCTACGTCTAGACTGAGTCAGGATGCGGGAGGGTCCTGCCCTGAGCTCTGCCCTCAAAAGGAAGCATGCCTGCAAGCCAGCTTTCCCCTCGCTGAGTTGTATGGCCGTGAGAATGTAGCAACATTATAAGTCAGGACGTTCCATCAATATTACTCTACTTCACCTGGAGACGCAAGCATTGCAGTCTGCAGCTTGCCCCTTGTATCCCACGAGCTTCTGACAAACATGTCTACTGAGGATGTTCGTAACTCCATTTGCAGGCAGAGTGGAACTGGGAAGGACTGCGTGTCAGCTCACCTTGCAGAAGGAAGTTCCCCAGAGAGACAGCTTTCAACGAGGTACTCGGGTTTGGAAGTTAGTATGCAGCTCCCCTCTGAGGGAGGAATTGCTCAGTAGTAGCTGGATTGAGCTAAGAGACACTTCCGCTCACAAAGCTTGCGTCCCGTATCGAACGAAATCCTTTGGAAGCGAAGCATACAGGCGGTCAGCGTGTGGGAGGTACAAGCCATAAACTCAATCCAAAGGAGTGTGCATGCCTTGGAGGCAGCCATCTGCTAGGCGTGAAATTGACAAGGCAGACACTTGCTTCTCACTTCGCTACTGTCCCGCATACAACGAAATGCTGTGGAAGCAGACCGCACAGGCAGTCAGGATGGCCGAGGTAAAGGCCATGAGCTCAACTCTCAGAACTGTGTATGCTTTGCAGGCTGATGTCTGCTAGACACTTATTCAGGGGAGCTAGAACCGAGCTACACTCGAATTGAACAAGGACGTTGGCAATCGCTGTACTGAACTCAGATACACGAGAGTGCAGGCCTGTCACTTCCAAAGGCTTGTCACACCACCCCTTCCAGCACCTAACGTAAGGATGCTAGGACCTATGTCTACAGGCAGTTAGGATGCGGGAGGGTCTGCCCAGACCTCAGGTCTCACAAGGAAGCACGCCTAGAAGCCATCTTTCAACCAGCTGCGTTCTTATGGCAGTGAGAACGCAGCAGTATTCTGAGTCAGGAGGTTCCAGGATTACCACTCTCCTGCACCTGGACATACCCTCCAGGTCTGCATTGTTCCACTTGCGTCTCAGAAGCCTCTGAAAAACGTCTATGGTGAAGATGTTGGAAACTCATTCTGCAGGCAGTGTGGAACTGTGAGGGACTGAGTGTGAGCTCAACTCTCAGAAGTAAATTGCTTTTGGACAGGGCGTTCAGCTAGCTTCTCATCTATGGAACTTAGTATGTAGCACCAGTCTTAGACAGGAATTACTAGGAAATCGCTGGATTGAGCTTGGAGGCACTAGTCTTGTGTGCCGGGACATTCCGCTTACCTCTCACAACACTTCAGTTACGCATCGAGCCTAGGCCTGGTTGCAGCGAAGTGTACCTGCAGGCAGGATGTGGGAAGTACAGGCCATAAGTTCAACTCTCAAAAGTGTGTACGCCTGGGAGGCAGATGTCTGCTATCCACTCGTACATGGGAGTTAGAAACTAGCTACACTCTGGTTGAAGAAGGCCATTGGAAATCTCTATTCAACTCAGATACACATGAGTTCAGGCCAAACGCTTCCACATGCTTTTGTCACAACGTCTCCCAGCACCTAACATAAGGATGTTAGCAGCTACGTCTAGACTGAGTCAGGATGCGGGAGGGTCCTGCCCTGAGCTCTGCCCTCAAAAGGAAGCATGCCTGCAAGCCAGCTTTCCCCTCGCTGAGTTGTATGGCCGTGAGAATGTAGCAACATTATAAGTCAGGACGTTCCATCAATATTACTCTACTTCACCTGGAGACGCAAGCATTGCAGCCTGCAGCTTGCCCCTTGTATCCCACGAGCTTCTGACAAACATGTCTACTGAGGATGTTCGTAACTCCATTTGCAGGCAGAGTGGAACTGGGAAGGACTGCGTGTCAGCTCACCTTGCAGAAGGAAGTTCCCCAGAGAGACAGCTTTCAACGAGGTACTCGGGTTTGGAAGTTAGTATGCAGCTCCCCTTTGAGGGAGGAATTGCTCAGTAGTAGCTGGATTGAGCTAAGAGACACTTCCGCTCACAAAGCTTGCGTCCCGTATCGAACGAAATCCTTTGGAAGCGAAGCATACAGGCGGTCAGCGTGTGGGAGGTACAAGCCATAAGCTCAATCCAAAGGAGTGTGCATGCCTTGGAGGCAGCCATCTGCTAGGCGTGAAACTGACAAGGCAGACACTTGGTTCTCACTTCGCTACTGTCCCGCATACAACGAAATGCTGTGGAAGCAGACCGCACAGGCAGTCAGGATGGCCGAGGTAAAGGCCATGAGCTCAACTCTCAGAAGTGTGTATGCTTTGCAGCCCGATGTCTGCTAGACACTTATTCAGGGGAGCTAGAACCGAGCTACACTCGAATTGAACAAGGACGTTGGCAATCGCTGTACTGAACTCAGATACACGAGAGTGCAGGCCTGTCACTTCCACAGGCTTTTCACACAACCCTTCCAGCACCTAACATAAGGATGCTAGGACCTATGTCTACAGGCAGTTAGGATGCGGCACCTAACATAAGCATATTAGCAGTTACGTCTACGGGCAGGCAGGATGAGGGAGGGTCCTGACCTGATCTTAGCTCTCAAAAGGAAGCATGCCTAAAAACCAGCTATCTACTAGCTCCTTCTGATGGCTTTGTGAACGTAGCAGCATTGTAAGGCGGTACGCTTACAATGAATACTGCTCTAATGCACCTGGAGACACAACCATTGAAGCCTGCAGCTGGCTCTTGCGTCCCATGAGCTTCTGAAAACATGTCTAGTGAGGATGTACATAACTGCATCTGTAGGCAGTGTGGAACTGGGAAGGATGGCGTGTCAGTTCTTCTCACATAAGGAAATTCCCCAGAGAGAGAGCTTTCAGCTAGGTTTCAGGTTTGGAAGTTAGTATGTAGCTCCCATCTGAGGGAGCAATTCCTCAGAATTTGCTGGATTCAACTAAGACACATTTGCCTCTCGCAAAACTTGGGTCCCGTATCGAACGAAATCCTTTTGAAGCGAGGTGTACAGGCGGTCAGCATGTGGGAGATTCCATTCCTAAGCTCAATCCAAAGGAGTGTGCATGCCTTGGAGGCAGCTGTCAGCTAGGCGCAAAATTGACAAGGCAGACACTTGGTTCTCACTCCGCTACTATCCCGCATACAACGAAATGCTGTGGAAGCAGAACGTACATGCCATAAGCTCAACTATCAGAAGTGTGTATGCTTTGCAGGCTGATGTCTGCTAGAACATATCGAGGCGAGGTATACACGAGCTACACTCTAATTGAACAAGGACGTGGCAATCGCTGTATTGAAGTCAGATGCACGTGAGTACACCCCTGACACTTCCACTTGCATTTCTCTAACCTCTCACAGCACCTAACATAAGGATGTTAGCAGCTACGACTATGAGCAGGCAGGATGCAGGAGGGTCCTGCCCTGAGCTCAGCTTTCAAAACGAGGCATGCCCCGAAGCCAGCTTTCTACTAACTGTGTTCTGATGGCCATGGGAAAGTGGCATCATTGTAATTCTGGATGTTCCATGAATACCACTTTATTGCCCCTGAGGACACAACCTTGAAGCCTGCAGCTTGCCCCTTGTGTCCCATGAGCTTCTAACAAACATGTCTAGTGAGGATGTTCGTAACTGTATCTGCAGGCAGTGAGGAACTGGGAAGGACTGTTTCAGCTCATCTCTGAGAGGGATGTTCCGTAGAGAGAGAGCTTTCAGCTAGGTATTCAGGTTTGGAAGTTAGTATGTAGCTCCCATCTGAGGGAGGAATTCCTCATAAGTTGTGGATTGAACTAAGACACATTTGCCTCTCGCAAAACTTGCGTCCCGTATCGAAAGAAATCCTATGGAAGCGAAGCATACAGGAGGTGAGCATGTGGAGGTTCAAGTCCTAAGCTCAATCCATTGGAGTGTTCATGCCTTGGAGACAGCTGTCCTCTAGGCGCGAAATTGACAAGGCAGACACTTGGTTCTCACTCTGCTACTCTCCCGCATACAACAAAATGCTGTGGAAGCGAAACGTACAGGCAGTCAGGATGGCGGAGGTAGAGGCCATAAGCTCAACTCTCAGAAGTGTGTATGCTTTGTAGGCCGATGTCTGCCAGACACTTATTGAGGCGAGGTATACCCCAGCTGCACTCTAATTGAACAAGGACATTGGCAATCGCTGTATTGAACTCAGATACACGTGAGTAAAGTCCTGACACTTCCACTCGCATTTCTCCAACCTCTTCCAGCACCTCACTTAAGGATGCTAGCAGCTATGACTATGGGCAGGCAGGATGGGGGAGAGTCTTGCCCTGAGCTCCGGTCTCACAAGAGAGCATGCCTAGAAGCCAGCTTTCAACCAGCTGCGTTCTAATGGCTGTGAGACTAAAGCAGTCTTCTAACTCAGGAGGTTCGAAGAATACCACTCTACTGCACCTGGAGACACCTTCCAGGCCTGCCTTATTCCACTTGTGTCTCACAAGCTTCTGACAAACGTCTCAGGTGAAGATTTTGAAAACTCATTCTGCAGGCAGTGTGGAACTGTGAGGGACTGGGTGTGAGCTCAACTCTCAAAACAGAGATGCTTTTGGACTCGGGGTTCAGCTAGCTTCTCTCGTATGGATCTTAGTATGTAGCACCTGTCTAAGACAGGAATTACTGGGAATCGCTGGATTGAGCTTGGAGGCACTAGTCTTGTGTGCTGAGACTTTCCACTTACCTCTCACAGCACTTCAGTCACGCATGGAGCCTAGGCCTGTTAGCAGCGAAGTGTACCTGCAGGCAGGATGTGGGAAGTACAGGCCATAAGCTCAACTCTCAAAAGTGTGTAGCCTGGGAGGCAGATGTCTGCTATCCACTCATACATGGGAGTTAGAAACTAGCTACACTCTTTGAAGAAGGCTGTTTGAAATCGCTGTATTCAACTCAGATAATCGTGAGTACAGGCCTGACACTTTCACATGCATTTCGCCACCCTCTCCCAGCACCTAACATAAGGATATTAGCAGTTACGTCTACGGGCAGGCAGGATGCAAGATGGTCCTGCCCTGAACTCAGCCTCAGAAGGAAGCATGCCTAGAAGCCAATTTTCTACTAGCTCGTTCTGATGGCCATGAGAATGTAGCAGCATTGTAAGGTGGGACGTTCCATGACTACCACTCTACTGCACCTGGAGACACAACCATTGAAGCCTGCTGCTGGCCCTTGTGTCCCATGAGCTTCTGACATACATGTCTAGTGAGGATGTTCCTAACTGTATCTGCAGGCAGTGTGGAACTGGGAAGGACCATGTTTCAGCTTATCTCCGAGCGGGAAGTTCCCCAAGAGAGCTTTCAGCTACGTTCTCAGGTTGGAAGTTAGTATGTAGCTCCCATCTTAGGGAGGAATTCCTCAGAAGTCGCTGGATTGAACTAAGAGACACTTGGCTCTTGCAAAAATTGCATCCTGTATCGAACGAAATCCTTTGGAAGTGAAGCGTACATGCGGTCAGCATGTGGAAGGTACAAGACATAAGCTCAAGCCAAAGGAGTGTGCATGCCTAGTAGGCAGCTGTCCGCTAGGCGCGATATTGACAAGGGAGACACTTAGTTTATACTCCGCTTCTCTCGTATACAACGAAATGCTGTGGAAGCCGAACTTTCAGGCAGTCAGGATTGGGGAGGTACATGCCATAAGCTCAACTCACAGCATAGTGTATGCTTTGTAGGCTGATGTCTGCTAAACACTTATCGAAGCGAGGTATACCCAAGCTACACTGTAATTGAACAAGGACGTTGGCAATCGCTGTATTGAAGTCAGATGCACGTGAGTACAGTCCTGGCACTTCCACTTGCATTTCTCCAACCCCTCCCATCATCTCACTTAAGGATGTTAGCAGGTATGACTATGGGCAGGCAGGATGCGAGAGGGTCCTGCCCTGAGCTCAACTCTCACAAGAGAGCATGCCTAGAAGCCAGCTTTCAACCAGCTGCGTTCTAATGGCCGTGAGACTAAAGCAGTCTTCTAACTCAGGAGGTTCGAAGAATACCACTCTACTGCACTTGGAGACACCTTCCAGGCCTGCATTATTCCACTTGCTTCTCACAAGCTTCTGACAAACGTCTCTGGTGAAGATGTTCAAAACTCATTCTGCAGGCAATGTGGAACTGTGAGGGTTTTGGTGTGAACTCAACTCTTGGAAGAGAGATGCTTTTGGACTTGGGGTTCAGCTAGCTCTCACGTATGGAACTTAGTATGTAGCACCTGTCTAAGACAGGAATTACTAGGAAATCGCAGGATTGAGCTTCGAGGCCCTATTCTTGTGTGCCGGGACTTTCGTCTTATCTCTCACAACACTTCAGTCACGCATCGAGCCTAGGCCTGTTACCAGCGCCGTGTACCTGGAGGAGGATGTGGGAAGTACAGGCCATAAGCTCAACTCTCAAAAGTGTGTACGCCTTGGAGGCAGATGTCTGCTACCCACTCGTACATTGGAGTTAGAAACTAGCTACACTCTGAAGAAGGCCATTTGAAATCACTATATTCAACTCTGATAATGGTGAGTACAGGCCTGATACTTCCACATGCAAATGGAATCGAAACAAATAGAATCACATCGAATAGAATCAAAAAGAAAGAATCGGAAACTATCGTATCGATACAAAAAAATGGAATTGAATCGAATCCAAAAGGATCGAATCGCATCGAATTGAAAAGAATCGTATCGAATCGAAAATAATTGAAACAAATCAAATAAAAAGGAATTGAATAGAAAAAATCGATTCGAAAAGAAATGAATTGAATCGAATCGAAAAGAATCGAATCGAATCAAAAAGAATCGAATTGAAAAGAATTCAATCGAAGAGTTTCCATTCGAATCGAATTGAATCGAAAAGAATCTAATGGAACCAAAAAGATTCGAATGGAATCAAAAAGAAACGAATCAAAAAGAATCGAATCAAATCGATTCATAAGAATCGAATCTAATCGAATCGAAAAGTTTCGAATCCAAATGAATCTAATCAAAAAGAATGGAATCAAAAAGAATTGAATTGTTTCAGAAAAAACGAATCGAAGTGAATCGAATTGAAAAGAATTGAATCGAATTGATTTTAAAAGAAAGGAATTCGAATTGAAAAGACTCGAATCGAAAGATTCGAATCAAATCGAATCGAACCAAAAGAATCGAATCGAATAGAATCGAAAAGAAACTAATCGAAAACTATCATATCGAAAAGAAAAAAATCGTATCGAATAAAAAAATCGAATCGAATTATATCAAAAAGGATCTAATCAATTCTAAACGAATCAAAAAGAATCGAATCGAATAGGAAATAATTGAAATAAATCAAATAAAAAAGAATCGCATAGAAAAAATCGAATCGAATTGAAAAGAATCAAATCTAATTGAAAAGAATAGAATCAAATCGAATCGAAAACAATCGAATACAATCGAATCGAAAACAATTGAATCGAAGAGTTTCGAATCGAATCGAATTGAATCGAAAAGAATCTGATCGAACCGAAAAGATTCGAATGGTTTCAAAAAGAAACGAATCAAAAAGAATTGAATCGAATCGATTAGAAAAGAATCGAATCGAATCGAATCGAAAACTATCGAATCCAAATGAATCTAATCGAAAAAAAGTGGAATCAAAAACAATCGAATTGTTTCAGAAAAAACGAATCGAATTGAATCGAATCGAATAGAATTGAATGGAATCGATTTTAAAAGAAAGGAATTCGACTCAAAAAGACTCGAATCGAAAGATTCGAATCAAATCTAATGGAAACAAAAAGAATCGAATCGAATAGAATCGAAAAGAAACTAATCGAAAACTATCATATCAAAAAGAAAAAAATCTTATCGAATCAAAAAAATCGAATTGAATCGAATCGAAAAGGATCTAATCGGGATCCCTGGGTGGCGCAGCGGTTTGGCGCCTGCCTTTGGCCCAGGGCGTGATCCTGGAGACCCGGGATAGAATCCCACATCGGGCTCCTGGTGCATGGAGCCTACTTCTCCCTCTGCCTGTGTCTCTGCCTCTCTCTCTCTCTCTCTCTGTGACTATCATGAATAAATAAATAAAATCTTTAAAAATAAAAATAAAAAAAGAAAAGGATCTAATCAATTCTAAACGAATCAAATAGAATCGAAACGAATCAAAAAGAATCGAATCGAATAGAATAGAAAATAATCGAAACAAATCAAATAAAAAAGAATCGAATAGAAAAACATCGAATCGAATAGAAAAGAATCGAATCGAATCGAAAAGAATCGAATCGAATCGAAAAGAATCGAATCGAATCAAATTGATTCGAAAAGAAAGAAATTCATATAGAAGAGGCTGGAATCGAAAAGAATCGAAACGAATCGAATAGAAAAATATCGAATCGAATCGCACCAAATCAAAAGAATCGAATCGAATGGAAGTGAAAATAATCGAATTGAATCGAATCGAATCAAAAAGAATCGAATCAAATCGAATCAAAAAGAATCGAATCGAATCGAAAAGAATCAAATCGAATCGATTCGAAAAGAAAGGAATTCAAATCAAAAACACTCGAATAGAAAGATTCAAATTGAATCGAATCGAAAAGAATCGAATAGAAAAGAAACGAATAGAAAACTATCGAATGGAAATGAAAAAAATCGAATCGAATCAGAGAGAATCGAATTGAATCGAAAAAGATCAAATCGAATCGAATATAAGAATCGAATCGAATCGAATTGAAAAGAATCGAATCAAATCAAAAAGGATCGAATCGAATTGTATCGAGTAGAAAAGAATCAAATCAAATCGAAAACAATCGAATTGAATCGAATAGGAAAGAATCGAAAAAATCTAATAAAAAAGAATCGAATCGAAAATATCGAATCGAATGGAAAAGAATCGAATCAAATTGAAAAGAATCTAATCGAATCGAATCGTTTGGTAAAGAAAGGAATTCGAATCAAAAAGACTTGAATCATAAGATTCTATTCGAATCGAATCAAAAAGAAACAAACCAAAAACTATCGAATCAAAACGAAAAAAATCGAATCAAAACGAATCGAAAAGAATCGAAGAAATCTAATAAAAAAGAATTGAATCGAATCGAAAATATCGAATCGAATGGAAAAGAATCGAATCAAATCGAATTGAAAATAATCGAAACATCAAATAAAAAGAATCAAATGGAAAAAATTGAAAAGAATTGAATCGAATCGAAAAGAATTGAATTGAATCGAATCGAAAACAATCGAATCGAATTGAATCGAATCAAAAAGAATTGAATCTAAGAGTTTCGAATCGAATCGAATTGAATCGAAAAGAATCTAATCGAAACAAAAATATTCGAATAGAATAGAAAAGAAACGAATCAAAAAGAATCGAATCGAATTGAAAAGAATAGAATCTAATCGAGTCAAAAAGAATAGAATCTAAATAAATCAAGTCGAAAGGAGTGGAATCGAAAAGAATTGAATCGATTCGAAAAAAACGAATCGAATTGAATCTAATCGAATCGAAAATAATCGAATCAAATCGAATTGAAAAGAATACAAAAGAATCGAATCGAATCGTAAAGAATCGAATCGAAGCGAACCGAAAAGAATCAAATTGAATTGAAAAGAATTGAATCGAATTGAACCGTAATGAAAAGAATCGAATCGAATCGAAAAGAATGGAATCGAATCGAATCGAAAAGAATTGAATCGAATGCAATCAAATCGAAAAGAATCGAATCAAATTGAAAAGAATCAAATCGAATTGATTGAATCAAAAAGAATCGAATCGGGATCCCTGGGTGGCGCAGCGGTTTGGCGCCTGCCTTTGGCCCAGGGCGCGATCCTGGAGACCCGGGATCGAATCCCACATCGGGCTCCCGGTGCATGGAGCCTGCTTCTCCCTCTGCCTGTGTCTCTGCCTCTCTCTCTCTCTGTAACTATCATAAATAAATAAAAATTAAAAAAAAAAAAAAAAAAAGAATCGAATCGAATCGCATCGAATCGAAAATAATTGAAATGAATAAAAAATAATCGAATCGAATTGAATCGAGAATAATTGGAATTGAATTGAATCGATAATCGAATCGAATCAAATCGAGTTGAATCGAAAATAATCGAATCGAATTAAATCAATTCGAAAAAAATCGAATCAAATTGCATCGAATCAAAAATAATCGAATCGTATTGAATCGATTCGAATTGAAAAGAATCGAATCGAATCGAAAAGAATCAAATCGAATCGAATCAAAAAGAATCGAATCCAAAGAATCGAATTGTAGAGAATCTAATCGAAACGAAAAGATTCGAATCGAATCGAATCAAAAAGAATCGAATCTAAACGAAAAGAATCAAATCGAATCGAATCGAAAAGAATCAAATCGAATGGAAAAGAATCGAATAGAAAAGAATCAAATCGAATCGAAAAGAATTGAATCGAAAAGAACCGAATCGAATCAAATCGATTGAAAAGATCGAATCAAAAAAATCAAAGAGAATCAAAACGGATCAAAACAAATCGAATCAAATCGAATTGAAAATAATCATATTGAATCAAATCGAAAAGAATCTAATCGAATCAAAAAAATCAAATCGAATCGAATCGAAAAGAATAGAATCGTATTTAATTGAATCAAATGAATCGAATCGAATTGAATCGAAAAGAATCGAATCGAATCAAAATGAATCAAATCAAAAAGAAAAGAATCGTATTGAATCGAATTGAATCGTAAAGAATCCAATGGAACATAATCGATTCGAATTGAAAAGAATCGAATCGAAAAGAATCAAATCAAACCGAAAAGAAAGGAATCGAATCGAATAGAATCGAATCAAATGGTATCATTGAATCGAAAAGAATCGAATCATATCGAATTGAATTGAAAAGAATCAAATCGAATAGAATCGAAAAGATTCGAATCGAATCAAAAAGAATCGAATCGTATCGAATCAAATCGAATAGAATCGAGTCGAATACAATGAAAAGAATCAAAATGAATCGAAAAGAATCGAATCAAATCGAATCAAATATTATCGAATCGAATCGAAAAGAATCGAATTGAATAGCATCGAAATGAATCGAATCGAATTGAAAAGAATCAAATTGAATAGCATCAAAACGAATCGAATCAAAATGAAAAGAATCGAATCGAATTGAAAAGAATCTAATCGTATCGAATGGAATCGAAAAGAATCGAATCATGTCGAATTGAATCAAAAAGAATCGAATCGTATCGAATTGAATCGAAAAGAATCGAATCATATCGAATTGAATCGAAAAGAATCGATTCCAATCGAATTGAATCGAAAAGAATCGAATCGAACAGTACTGAATCGAATTGATAAGAATCGAATCAAATAAAATAGAAAAGAATCTAATTGAAACGAAAAGAATCGAATTGAATTGAAAAGAATCGAATCGAAAAAATCGAATCTAATAGAATCGAGTTGAGTTGAATCGAATAGAAAAGAATCGAATCGAATCATATTGAATTGAAAAGAATCGAATCAAATCGAATTGAATTGAAAAGAATCGAATCGAACTGAATCGAAAAGAATCGAATCGAAATGTAACAAATTGAATCCAAATGATCGAATCGAATCAAATCGAAAAGAATCGAATCGAAACGAAAAGAATCGAATAGAATCGAACTGAAAATAATCGAATCTAATCGAATCGAATAGAATAGAATCGAACAGAATTGAATCGAATGAAAAGAATCTTATCGAATTGAATCGAAAAGAATCAAATTGAATCGAATGGAGAAGAATCAAATCGAAAAGAATTGAATCGAAAACAATCGAATTGAAGAGAATCTAATCGAAACGAAAAGAATCAAATCGAATCGAAAAGAATAGAATCAAAACGAAAAGAGACGAATTGAATCAAATCGAAAAGAATCGAATAGAAAAAAATCGAATCGAATCGAAAAGAATCGAATTGAAAAGAATAGAATCGAAAAATTCGAATCGAATCGAATCGAAATTAATCAAATCGAATCAAATTGATTGAAAAGATCAAATCAAAAAACATCAAAGAGAATCGAAACGAATCGAAACGAATCGAATCGAATTGAAAAAAATCGTATCAAATCAAATCTAAAAGAATCAAATCGAATCGAATCAAAAAGAATGGAATCGAATTGATTCATATCGAAAAGAATCGATTGAATCATATTGAATCAAAAAGAATCGAATCGATTCGAAAAGAATCGAATCGAATTTAATCGAAAAGAATCGAATCGAATTGAATTGAGTCGAAAAGAATTGAATTGAACAGTATCAAATCAAATTGAAAAGAATTGAATCAAATCGAAAAGAATCGAATCGAAACGAAAAGAATCGAATCGAATCGAATTCGAAAGAATCGAATTGAATTGAAATGAGAAGAATCGAATCGAATTGCATCGAAACGAAAATAATTGAATCGAATTGAATAAAAAACAATCGAATCAAATCGAATCGAAAATAATTGGAATTGAATCGAATCGATAATCGAATCGAATCAAATCGAGTCAAATCGAAAATAATCGAATCGAATCAAATGGATTAAAAAACAATTGAATTGAATCGAATCGAAAAGAATCGAAAAGAATCAAACCGAATCAAAAGAATTGAATCAAGAAGAATCGAAATGAATTCAATCTAGTAGAATCGATTCGAAGCTAGGGGAAAAGAATTGAATCGAATCAAAAATTATCTAAACGAGGGATCCCCGGGTGGCGCAGTGGTTTGGCGCCTGCCTTTGGCCCGGGGCGTGATCCTGGAGACCCGGGATCGAGTCCCACATCGGGCTCCCGGTGCATGGAGCCTGCTTCTCCCTTTGCCTGTGTCTCTGCCTCTCTGTCTCTCTCTGTGTGACTATCATGAATAAATAAATAAAATCTTTAAAAAAATTATCTAAATGAATCCAATTAAATCCAAAAGAATTGAATCGAATTGAATCGAATTGAAAAGAATCGAATCAAAATATAACAAATCGAATCCAAATGATCGAATCGAATCAAATCAAAAAGAATCGAATCGAAAAGAATCGAATTGAATTGAATCGATTCGAGAAGAATCGAATTGAATGGTATCGAATCAAAAAGAATTGAATTGTATCAAATCGAATCGAATCGAAAAGAATCGAATAGAAGAGAATCTAATCGAAACGAAAAGAATCGAATCGAATCGAATTGAAAATCGAATCGAATTGAAATGAAAAGAATCAAATCGAAAAGAATGGAATTGAAAAGAATGGAATCGAAAAAATTGAATCGAAAAGAATCAAATCGAATCGTATCGAATCGAAAAGAATCGAATCGAATCGAAAAGAATCGAATCGAATGGAATCGAATCGAATGAATCGAAAAGAATCAATCGAATCGAATTGAATAGAAAAGAATCGAATAGGGGATCCCTGGGTGGCGCAGCGGTTTAGCGCCTGCCTTTGGCCCGGGGCACAATCCTGGAGACCCGGGATCGAATCCCACATCGGGCTCCCGGTGCATGGAGCCTGCTTCTCCCTCTGCCTGTGTCTCTGCCTCTCTCTCTCTGATGACTATCATAAATAAATAAAAATTTAAAAAAATGTTTAAAAAAAAGAATTGAATAGATTCGAATCGAAACGAATCGAAAAAATCGAAACGAATGGAATCATATCGAATGGAAAAGAATCCAATCGAATTGAAAAGAGTCGAATCAAACGTAATCGAAAAGAATCGAATCGAAATGTAACAAATTGAATCCAAATGATCGAATCGAATCAAATCGAAAAGAATCGAATCGAAACAAAAAGAATCGAATCGAATCAAATCAATAACCTTAATCCCTAACCCCTAACACTAAACCTATCCTAACCCTAGGCATAACCCTAATTCTTAACCCTAACCCTAACCCTAACCGTAACGCTAACCCTACCCCTAACCCCTAACCCTAACCCTAACCCTACCCCGAACACTAACCCTAAACTTAACCCGTACCCTAACCAAACCCATATCCTAACCCTAACAGGTACACTAACACTAAGCTCTACCCCAACCCTAACCCGGACCCTAACCCGTACCCTAACCCTAAGCCCGTCCCATAACCATACACTAACCCATCCCCTAAACCTAACCTAACCAGTACTCTAACACTAACCCATACCCTAACCCGTACCCTAACCCGTATCCTAACCCTAACACGTACCTAACCATAACCCTAACCCTAACCCTAACACCTAACCCTAACCCTTAACCCTACCCTTAACCCTAACGCTAACCCAAACCCTAACCCTAACCCCAAACCCTAACAGTAACCCCAAACCTTAACCCTAACCCTAACGCTAACACTACCCCTAACCCTAACCCCTAACCCTAACCTCTAATGCTCTCCGTAACCCTTAAACTCAACACTTAACCCTAAACCTAACCCTAACCCTTACCCTAACCCGTACCCTAACCCTAACCGAACCCTAACCGTAACCCGTACCCTAACCCTAACCCGTACCCTAACCCTGAACCATACCCTAACCCCAACTGTAACCCGTACACTAACCCTAACCCGTATCCTAACACTACCCATACACTAACCCTAACACATAACCTAAATCTAACCCTGACCCAAACCCAAACAATAGCCTAACCCTAATCCTAACCTGTGCCCTAAACCTTACGCTAACCCCAACCCTAATGCGTACGTGTACGCTAACCCTAAATGGTACCCTAACACTAACCCTAACCCGTACCCTAAACCTAACCCTAAAATTAACCCTAACCCGTACCCTAACCCTATACGGTACCCTAACCTAACCCTAAACATAACCCGTACCATAACACTAAAACTACCCCTAAACCAAACGCTAACTCTAATCATAACCCTAACCCTATCTCTAAACCTAAACCTAAACCTAACCTAACCGAAACCCTCACCCTAACTGTATCCCTAACACATAAATTAACCCTAACCCTAACCCTAACCCATAAACTAAACCTAACCCTAACCCTAACCCTAAACAGTGCCCTAACCCTAACCCTAACATGTACCTTAACCCTAACCCTAACCCTAAACCTAACCCTAAGCCGTACCCTAACCCTAACCCTAATCCGTACCCTAACCCATACCGTGACCCTAAACCTAACCCGTACCCTAAACCTAACCCTAATCCTAACCCTAACCTGAACCCTAACTCTAACCTGTACCCTAACCCTAAACCGTAACGTAACCTGTACCCTAACCTGTACCCTAACCCGTACCCAAACCCTAATCCTATCCCGTTCCCTAACCCAAACCCTAACACTAACCCGTACACTAACCCGTAACCGTACCCATACCCTAACCATAAACAAACCTATACCCTACCCCTAACCCTAACCTGAACCCGTACCCTAAGCCTAACCATAAACCCAGCCCTAACCCTAACCCAAAACGTATCCCATACCCTAACCCGAACCCCAACCCATAACCTAACCCTAGCCCGTAACCTAAACCTAACACTATACCTAACCCTAAACAGTACCCTAACCCTAGCCCTAACCCTAAACACTAACCCTACCCCTAACCCTAACCGAAACCTAACCCTAACACTAACCCTAACCATAACCTACCCTAACCCTAACCCTAACCTGTACCCTAACCCAAACCCTAACACTGTAAACCTAACCCTATCCTGTACCCTAACCCTAACCCTAAACCTAACCCAAACCCTAACCATTACCAGTACACTAACCCATACCTTAACCCGTACCGTAATCCATACCATATCTCTAAGCCGTACCCTCACCCTAACCCTAACCTGTACCCTAACCCTAATCTGTACCCTAACCTAAGCCTAAACCAAACCCTAATCATAACCCAAACACTAACCCTAACCTGTAGCCTAACCCTAACCAGAACCCTAAACATAACCCAAACTCTAACTCTAACCCTAACCCGTACTCTAACCCTAACCATAACCTGTAACCTAACCCTAACCCTAATGCTGAACAGTACCCTAAACCTAACCCTATCCCATACACTAACCCTAAACCTAACCCTAAACCTAACCCTAAACCTAACCTTAACCCGTACCCTAATCCTAACCCTAACCCTAACGCTTACCCTAAGCCTCACCTGTACCCTAACCCATACCCTAACCCTAATCTTACCCCGACCCTAAACCTAACGAAACCCAATCCCTAATCCTAACCTTAATCCTAACCTAATCCAAACCTTAACCCTTACCCTATCCCTAACCCTAACTTGTAACCTAACCCTAACCCTAAACAGTACCCTAACTTTAACCCTAAGCCGTACCCTAACCCTAACACTAACACTAACCCGTACCCTAACCCGTAACCTAACCCGTAACCTAACCCTAACCCTAACCCTAATCCTAACCTGTAGCCTACCCCTAACCCTAACCTGAACCCTAACCCTAACCCTAACCCTAACCCTAAGCTTAAACAGGACCCTAACCCTAACCCTAACCCGTAACCTAACTCAAACTTTACAGCGTTGGAAGTCAGGTCGTTCCATGAATAAAGCTCTACTGCACCTGGAGACACAACCTTGAAGCCTGCAGCTTGCCCCTTGCGTCCCATGAGCTTCTGAAAAACATGTCTAGTGAGGATGTTCGTAACTGCATCTGCAGGCAGTGTGGAACTGGGAAGGACCGCGTGTCAGCTCATCTTTCAGAAGGAAGTTCCCCAGAGAGACAGCTTTCAACTAGGTACTCAGGTTTGGAAGTTAGTATGTAGCTCCCTTCTGAGGGAGGAATTATTCAGAAGTTGGATTGGGCTAGGAGGCACTTGCCTCTCACAAAACTTGTGTCCCGTATCAAACGACGTCCTTTCGAAGTGAAAGGTACAGGCGGTCAGCATGTGGGAGGAACAAGGCATAAGCTCATCCAAAGGAGTGTGCATCACTTGGAGGCAGGTGTCCGGTAGTCGCGAATTGACAATGCAGACACTTGGTTCTCACTTGGCTACAGTCCCGCATAGAACGGAATGCTGTGGAAGCAGACCGTACAGGCCGTCAGATTGTGGGAGGTACAGGCCATAAGCTCAACTCTGAGAAGCGTGTATGCTTTGCAGGCAGCTGTCTGCTAGCCACTCTTTTATGGGAGTTAGAACCTAGCTACACTTTAATTGAACAAGGCTGTTGGAAATCGCTGTATTGAACTCAGTTACACGTGACTACAAGCCTGAAAGGTCTACATGCTTTTTACAACCTCTTCCAGCACCTAACATAAGGATGTTAGGACCTATGTCTACAGGCAGTCAGGTAGCGGGAGGGTCTTGCCCTCACCTCAACTCTCACAAGGAAGCATGTCTAGAAGCCAGCTTTCAACTAGCTGCATTCTTCTGGCCCTGAGAACGCAGCAGTATTCTAACTCAGGAGGTTCCAAGAATACCACTCTACTCCACCTGGAGACACCTTCCAGGCCTGCATTATTCCACTTGCGTCTCACAAGCTTCTGACAAGCTTCTCTGGTGAAGACGTTGGAAACACATTCTGCAGTCAGTGTGGAATGCGTGTGAGCCCAACTCTCTGATGTAAGTTGCCGTTGGATGCAGGGTTCAATTAGCTAGTATGGAACTTAGTATGTAGCACCAGTCTAAGACAGGAATTACTAGAAAGTCGCGGGATTGAGCTTGGAGGAACTACTCTTGTGGGCCTCACCTGGACGAGATGACTGGTTCTCACCTGGGACTCAACTGGACCTGATAACTTCGCTCCACACTTTGGCCTCACCTGGCCCTGATGACTCTGGGCCCCCGACCTAGGCCTCAATCTGGACTTGGTGACTGTGGTCCCCACCTGGGTCTCACCAGGACCTGGTGAGTCTCGTTCCCACATGACCCACCCCTGGACCCGGTGACTGTGGTGTTCTTGTAGACTCACATTTACCTGGTGACTCCAGTCCCCACCAGGGCCTCACCTGGATCTGGTGACTCTGGCCTGCAGGTTGGTCTCACCTGGACCTGGTGAGTGGGGTTGCCACCTGGGCCTCACCCATACCTGGTGACACAGGTCCCCACGTGGGCCTCACTTGGACCTGGTGAATCTGGTCCTTACCTGGTCCTCACCCAGAACTGGTAACTCTGGTCACCACCTGGGCCTCACCTGGACCTGGTGAATCTGGTCCCCATCTGGGCCTCACCCAGTCCTGGTGACTTTGTTCCCCACCTGGACCTGATTGCTGTGGACTCCTTCTTGGCCTCACCTGGAACTGGTGACTCTGATCCTAACTGGGCCTCACCCAGATCTGGTGACTCTGGACCTCACCTGTGGACCATTATGACCTGGATACTCTGTTCCACACCTGAGCCTCACCTGGACATGATGACTCTGGATCCCCTCTGGGCCTCACCCTGACATGGTGACTCTGGTCCCCATCTGGATGTCACCTGGACCAGGTGAATCTGGTACCCCTCTAGGCCTCAACTAGACCTGGTGACTCTGGTCCTCAACTGGGCCTCACCGGGACCTTGTGAATATGCTCCCCACCTGCGCCTCATCTGGACCTGGTGACTCTGGTTCTACCTGGGCATCATCGGGACATGGTTACTCTATTCCCCACTGGGACTGACCTGATCCTGGTAACTCTGGTCCTGACTTTGGCCTCTTCTGTACCAGGTGGCTCTAGCTCCACCTGGGCCTCACCTGGAACTGGTGACTCTGATCCTCAGCATGGCCTCACCTGACCTGGTGACTGTGGTTCCCATCGGGACCTCACCTGGACCTCATGTCTCTGGTCCCACCTGGGCCTCACCAGGACCTGGTGTCTCTGGTACCCACCTGGGTAGCATCAGGATATGCTTACACTGTTCACTAACAGTGACCCAGCTGGACCTATTAACTCTGGTCTTCACCTGGGCCACACCTGGACATGGTGACACTGGTTCCCACCTGGGTCTCACCTGGACCTGGTGAGTCAGATCCCCACCTGGTCCTAACCTGTAACTGGTGATTCTCGTTCCCACATGGACATCATGTGGACCTGGTGGCTGCAGTGTTTCTAGCTTCTCATGTACCTCGTGACTCTGGTCCCCACCAGGACCTCACTGGGACCTGGTGAGTGTGGTTGCCACCTGCACCTCACCTGGACCTGGTGATTCTGGTCTGCACCTGAGACTACCCTGGATCTGGTGACTGTGGTCCCCACCTGGGCTTCACCTGGATTTGGTGACTCCGATCCCCATCTGGGCCTCACCTGGCCCTGTTGACCATGGTCCTCAACTGGGCATAATTGGGACCCGGTGACTGTGTTCCACAACTGGACCTCACCTGGACGAGGTGACTCTGGTCCCCCTCTGGGTCTCACCATGCCCTAGTGACTGTGAACTCCACTTTGGCCTGACTTGGACCTGCTGACCCTGGTTGCCACCTGCACCTCACCTCTAACTGTTGACTCTGGTTCTTTCAAGGCCCTCCCCTGTACCTGGTGATCCTGGTCCCCACCTGGGCCTCACCTGGACGTGGTGACTCTTGTCACCACCGGGGACTCACCTGTACCTGGTTACTGTGTTCCACACCTGGGCCTCAAGTAGACCTGTTGACCATGGTCCCCAAGCCGGCCTCACATGGACCTGTTGCCTCTGATCCCCACCGGGGCCTCACGTGTACCTGGTAACTCTGGTCCTCACCTGGGCCTCATCTGGACCTGGTGACTCTGGTCCCTACCTGGGCTTCACCTGGATCTGGTGACTCTGGTCCCCACCTGGACTTCACCTGGATCTGGTGACTCTGGTCCCCAACTGGACCTCTCCTGGACCTGGTGACTCTCTTTCCAACATGGACCTCACCTGGATCTGGTGACTCTGGTCCTCAGTTTGGCCTCACCTGGACCTGGTGTCTCTCATCCCCACTTTGACCTAACTCAGAACTGCTGAATCATGCCCCACCTAGGCCTCACCCAGACCTGGTGACTCTTGTCCCCAGCTATGCCTCAGTTCGACCTGATGAATCTGGTCCTCACGTGGGCCTCACATGGACCTGGGACTCAGCTGGATAGAGTGGCTCTTGTTCCCACAAGGGGCTCACCTGATACTGGTGACTGTGTTCTTATTCTATGCCTCACCAGGACCTAGTGATTCTGATCCCCATCTGGGCCCTGCATGGCCCTAGTGACTCTGGTCCTCACCCAGGCATCATTGGGACCTGGATACTCTATTCCACACCTGGGCCTCACTTTGACCAGGGACCTCTGGTCCCATTCTGGGCCTCAAACTAAAATGGTTACTCTGGTTCCCCCTCTGGGCCTCACCCTTACCTGGTGACTCTGGTCACCCCTTGGGGTTCACTTGGACCTGGTGAATCTGGTCCTTAGCTGGTCCTCACCTGAATCTGGTGACTGGTCACCACCTGGGCCTCACCTGGACTTGGTGAATCCTGTTGCCACCTGGGCCTCACCTGGACCTTGTGACTGTGGTCCCACCTGGACGTCACCTGGATCTGGTGGCTCTGGTTCCCATATGGGGCTCTCCTGGACCTGGTTCCTGTGGTCTCCATCTGGCCTCACCTGGAACAAAATGACTCTGATCCATATTTGGGCCTCACCTGGACCTGTTGACTCTGGTCCTTACCTGGGCATCATTGGGACCTGGTTACTCTCTTATATACCTGGGCCTCACCTGGACCTGGTGACTCTGGTCCCCCTCTGGACCTCACCCTGACCTGGTGACTCTGGTCTCACCTGGGCTTCACCTGGATGAGGTGACTGGTTCCCACAGGGACCTCACCTGGACCTGGTGACTCAGGTCCTCATATGGGCATCATGGGACCTGGTTTCTCAGTTCCACATCGGGGCCTCATCTGGACCTAGTGATTCTCGTCCCCCTCTGGGCCTCACCCTGACGTGGTGACTCTGGTCCCCACCTGGATATCACCAGAACCGGGTGACTCTGGTCCCCCTCTGGGACTCACGCGGAGCTGGGGACACTGGTCCTCAACTGGGCCTCAACAGGACCTGGTGAATCTACTCCTCACTTGCCTCATCTGGACCTTGTGACTCTTGTCCCACCTGGCATCAATGGGACATGGTTACTCTTTTCCCCACCTGGGCCTCACCTGGACATGATAACTTTGCTCCACACTTTGGCCTCACCTGGCCCTGATGACTCTGGGCCCCCGACCTAGGCCTCAATCTGGACCTGGTGACTGTGGTCCCCACCTGGGTCTCATCTGGACCTGGTGACTCTCGTTCCCACATGAACCACACCTGGACCTGGTAACTGTGGTGTTCTTGTAGAATTACATTTACCTGGTGACTCCAGTCCCCACCAGGGACTCACCTGGATCTGGTGACTCTGGCCTGCAGGTTGGCCTCACCTGGACCTGGTGAGTGGGGTTGCCACCTGGGCCTCACCCATACCTGGTGAGTTAGGTCCCCACGTGGGCCTCTTGGACCTGGTGAATCTGGTCCTTACCTGGTCCTCACCCAGACCCGGGGACTCTGGTCACCACCTGGGCCTCACCTGGACCTGGTGAATCTGGTCCCCATCTGGGCCTCACCCAGTCCTGGTGACTTTGTTCTCCACCTGGACCTGATTGCTGTGGACTCCTTCTTGGCCTCACCTGGAACTGGTGACTCTGATCCTATCTGTGCGTCACCCAGATCTGGTGACTCTGGTCCTCAACTGGGCATCATTGGTACCTGGTTACTCTGTTCCACACCTGAGCCTCACCTGGACATGATGCTCTGGAACCTGTCTGGGCCTCACCCTGACCTGGTGACTCTGGTCCCCATCTGGATGTCACCTGGACCAGGTGATTCTGGTACCCCTCTAGGCCTCAACCAGACCTGGTGACTCTGGTCCTCAACTGGGCCTCACCTGGACCTAGTGAATATGCTCCCCATCTGGGCCTCATCTGGACCTGGTGACTCTGGTCCCTACCTGGGCATCATCGGGACATGGTTCCACTGCATGGCCTGCAGGTTGGCCTCACCTGGACCTGGTAACTCTGGTCCCTACCTGGGCATCATCGGGACATGGTTCCTCTGCATGGCCTGCAGGTTGGCCTCACCTGGACCCGGTGACTCTTGTCCTCACTTTGGCCTCTTCTGTACCATGTGACTCTGGCCCCACCTGGGCCTCACCTGGAACGGGTGACTCTGATCCTCAGCAGCATGCCTCAAATGCACCTTTCCACTAGCTGCGTTCATATGGCCGTGAGAATGTAGCTACATTGTAAGTCAGGAGGTTCCATGTATACCGCTCTACTGCACCTAGAGACACAAACATTGAAGCCTGCAGCTAGCTCCTTTTGTCGTATGAGCTTCTGACCAACACGTCTAGTGAAGATGTTCGAAATTTCATCTGAAGGCCATGTGGAACTGTGAGGGACTGGAGGTGAGCTCAAGTCTCAGAAGAAAGTACCCTTTGGACACTGCGTTCCACTAGCTTCTCATGTATGGGACTTACTATGTAGCACCAATCGTAGAGTGCAGTTCCTCACATATCTCTGGATTGGGCTTGGAGACACTAGGCGTGTGGGCCGGCACCTTCCACTAACCTCTCACAACCCTTCTGTCACGATTCAAGCCTAGGCCTGATAGGAGCGAAGTGTATCTGCAGTCAGCACGTGGGAGGTACAGGGCCTAATTTCAACTCTCAGAAGTGTGTATGCTTTACAGGCAGATGTCTGCTAGACACTTATTGATGGGAGGTAGAACCGAGGTACACTCTAATTAAATAAGGACGTTGGCAATCGCTGCATTTAACTCAGATATACGTGAGTCAGGCCTGTCACTTCCACATGCTTTTCACACAACCTCTTCCAGCACCTAACATAAAGATGCTAGGACCTATGTCTACAGGCAGTCAGGATGCGGAACGGTCCTGCCCTGATCTCAGCTCGTACAAGGAAGCATGCCTAGAAGTCAGCTTTAACTAGCTGCGTTCTTATGGCAGTGATAATGTAGCAGTATTCTAATTCAAGAGGTTCCAAGATTACCACTCTACTGCACCTGGAGACACCTTCCAGGCCTGCATTATTCCACTTGCGTCTCACAAGCTTCTGACAAACGTCTCTGGTGAAGATGATCAAAACTCATTCTGCAGGCAGTGTGGAACTGTGAGGTACTGGGTGTGAGCTCAACTCTCAGAAGAGAGACTCTTTTGGACTCGGGGTTCAGCTAGCTTCTCACGTATGGAAATTAGTATGTAGCACCTGTCTAAGACAGGAATTACTAGGAAGTCGCTGGATTGAGCTTGGAGGCACTAGTCTTGTGTGCTGAGACTTTCCACTTACCTCTCACAACACTTCAGTCATGCATCGAGCCTAGGCCTTTTAGCAGCGAAGTGTACCTGCAGGCACGATGTGGGAAATACAGGCCATAAGCTCAACTCTCAAAAGTGTGTACGCCTGGGAGGCAGATGTCTGCTACCCACTCGGACATGGGAGTTAGAAACTAGCTACACTCTTTGAAGAAGGCTGTTTGAAATCGCTGTATTCAATTCAGATAATCGGGAGTACAGGCCAGAAACTTCCACATGCATTTCACCGACCTCTCCCAGCACCTAACATAAGCATATTAGCAGGTACGTGTATGGGCAGACAGGATGTTGGAGGGTCCTTCCATGAGCTCAGTTCTCAGAAGGAAGCATGCCTAGAAGCCAGCTTTCTACTAGCTCGTTCTGATGGCCGTGAGAACGTGACAGCATTGTAAGGCGGTACGCTTACAATGAATACTGCTTTACTGCACCTGGAGACACAACCTTGAAGCCTGCAGCTGGCCCTTGTGTCCCATGAGCTTCTGAAAACCTGTCTAGTGAGGATGTTCATAACTGCATCTGCAGGCAGTGTGGAACTGGGAAGGACCGCGTGTCAGCTCATCTCGCAGAAGGAAATTCCGCAGAGAGAGAGCTTTCAACTAGGTACTCAGGTTTGGAAGTTAGTATGTAGCACCCCTCTGAGGGAGGAATTCCTCAGAAGTCGCTGGATGGAACTAAGAGACCCTTGCCTCTCGCAAAACTTGCGTCCCGTATTGGACGAAATCCTTTGGAAGTGAAGCGTACAGGCCATCAACATGTGGGAGGTACAAGCCATACGCTCAATCCAAAGGAGTGTGCATGCCTTGATGGCAGCTGTCCGCTACACACAAAATTGACAAGGGAGACACGTGGTTTTCACTCTGCTACTGTCCCGCATACAACGAAATGCTGTGGACGTGGAACATACAGGCAGTCAGGATGGGGGAGGTACAGGCCATAAGTTGAACTCGCAGAAGTGTGTTTGCTTTGCAGGCCGATGTCTGCTAGACACTTATCGAGACGAGGTATACAGGAGCTACACTCTAATTGAACATGGACATTGGAAATCGCTCTATTGAACTCAGATACATATGAGTACAGTCCTGACACTTCCACTGGCATTTCTCCAACCTCTCCGAACACCTAACATAAGGATGTTAGCAGCTACGACTACCGGCAGGCAGGATGCGGGAGGCTCCTGCCCTGAGCTCAGCTTTCAAAGGAGGCATGCCTGGAGGCCAGCTTTCTACTAACCGCGTTCTGATGGGCATGAGAACGTGGCAGCATTGTAATTCAGGATGTTCCATGAATACCGCTTTACTGCACCTGGAGACACAACCTTGAAGCCTGCAGCTTGCCCCTTGCATCCCATGAGCTTCTGACAAACATGTCTACTGAGGATGTTTATAAGTGTATCTGCAGGCAGTGTGGAACTGGGAAGGACCACGTTTCAGCTCATCTCCGAGAGGGAAGTTCCCCAGAGTGAGCTTTCAGGTAGGTTCTCAGGTTTGGAAGTTAGTATGTAGCTTCCATCTGAGGGAGGAATTCCTCAGATGTTGCTGTTTGAACAGAAAGAAAAGAAAGAAAGAAAAAGAAAGAAAGAAAGAAAGAAAGAAAGAAAAGAAAGAAAGAAAAGAAAGAAGGAAGGAAGGAAGGAAGGAAGGAAGGAAGGAAGGAAGGAAGGAAGGAAGGAAGGAATGAGTGGCACCTGTGTGGCTCTGTCAGTTAAGCTTCTGCCTTAGGCTCAGATCATGATCCAGGTCCCAAGGCAGGCTCCCTGTTCAACAGAGAACCTGCTTCTCCCTCTCCCTCTTCCCCCTCGCTCATGCTTTATCTCTACTCTCTCTCTCAAATAAATAAAAAACATCTTTGAAAAAGAAACAAACAAACAAATCCACAAGGATGAGAAATTGCCCATGTAGAATAATTTCAAACAATTTGTGAAGACATTCCACCCTCAAGTTCATGAGCATAGCTTCCCACTCTTAAGTGTGGAATACACATAGTAACTTCCTTCTACAAAATATAATATGAAAACCTTAAAATAATAATGATAATATAATAATAATAATAATAATAATAATAAAGAATCAGATTACTACTGAGAAAGCTGACAAACACTACTTCAGCAAGATGATCAGATCGATACCAAGACTGATAAATCATGTTGATAGTATCTATCCTTTATATGATATAATGAAAATGGCAGTATATCTCTGTATATAATCCACAAAAACAGTTCAATCATGAGATAAACAACAGACATGTCCCAACTGAGGGAAATTTTACAAAATACTCTACTTGTCAAAGTGTTCCAGTTCAACAACAAGAAAAGGCTGAAAGACTGTCACAATCCAGATGAGCCTAAGGAAAGAGGACAAATGGAATGTGATTTGAGGATTGGTAACTTAGCAAAAACTAAGGAAATCTGAATAAACTATGGTCTTTGTTTTTTTTTTTTGTCTTAGTTTAATGCGAATTTTTTAATATTGATTCATTAGCTCATATTTGTACCGTACCAATATAAGATATCAATAATTGGAGAAATTGAGTGCAAGTGCATGCGAATGCTCTGTACTATCTTCTCAGTTTCCCTATAAATCTTTGTTATTTTCCTAATAAATAAGATTTATTTTGAAAATTGACTGAAATGAATCAGGCTCCAAGTGTGAAGACATTTTAAGAATTGTTGAATTAGGGATCCCTGGGTGGCGTAGCGGTTTAGCGCCTGCCTTTGGCCCAAGGTGCGATCCTGGAGACCCAGGATTGAGTCCCACGTCGGGCTCCTGGTGCATGGAGCCTGCTTCTCCCTCTGCCTGTGTCTCTGTCTCTCTCTCTGTGTGTTTGACTATCATCAATAAATAAAAATAAAAAAAAAAGAATTGTTGAATTAACTTTTGCCTTATTCTTAAAGAGTTCCTTTGATGGAAACAAAGTAAGAATTTTAGATCAAAGGAACGAAAAACACTTAAGAACTCGTATAATGCCTCCTCAACCTGAAAAGCAGGAAAGGATAATAAATAGCAAAAATCAGATAAAAATACTTCTAGTAAAATAGACACCATATTGCAAGTGCATTTAAAATTAGCAATGCATAACATTTATTTCCTTGACATTTGTCTGCCAAAGAGTTCAAAGTGTTTCAGTGTCAGTTGAAACAGGGGAAGAATCTCAGGGAAGGATCCGTCACATAAATAATAAGACCATTGGTACAAATGTCTCTCATTTCTTTCCAAATCCATAAAGATGCATTTCCTGAGGAGTGACTAAGCTGTGAAGAAAGAGATGAGAAACCCTCATTCCTCTGAATTACTTGTGTCAGAATATTTTGACCATAGTACCACGGATAGTAAATTATCCTTATTAACAGGAAATATGTCTCAGATTGGAATCTGAGCAATCAGATGGGCAGAGAAAAAATGCTTTGACTGGCTCTTCATGTTTTAAAAACAAAGGAGAGCTTTTTTATGTATAAAGTCTATTGTCAAGATAGCCTTAGGGAATAAGAGTCTCCAGCATCGAATCCCCCTGCACAGCTGGGAAGCCCGTGCCCCAGGTCTTCCTGATCCGAAATCCCTGGGCCTGTCCCCCAACACAGGCTGCCATGCTGAGGTCATTTTCAATTGCTCTCTTAGGACCTCTGGGGAAGGGGGAAGGAGCTAGATAGGATGTGACTGGAAGTGTGGAGGCCTAGAAAATTAAGGCCATTCCAATTTAAATTCAGTGTTAGCACAAGTCCAGCCATCCCAGGTCCCTGTGAAGAACAGCTGAAATTAACATTACTTCAGTTACCTGAAAAAGCAAAAGTTTACAGCTTAATGTCCTACAAAGCCCCACAATAGAAACAAAACTGAGTCAAGGCCAAGGACAGGAAGCCTCTATTAGAATGAGAACAGAGCTCAATGCCCTTGAATGTCCCATATCAAAATGTAAACAGAACTTGAGGAATTGTTCCACCCCTTCTGGAGGTCCCTGAGACCAGCCCTTAAAACTAATCTAAAACCCACCTCGGGGTCCAAGTCCCTGCTCCACTCTGTCCGGTATACTTGCACACAAGCTCTAGCTTGTAAATAAACCCTCATGTGTTTGCATCAGTGTTGGCTTCTGGGTGGTTTCTCGGATTCACAATCTTGGGCACAACACTCTGAGATAAAAAAAAAACAAAGCCAAAAGAAGCTCGGACGCAGGTAGAGGAAATGCAGGGTTCTGAGAGAATCGGCTGAGACCCAGGGGCTTGGGAGCTCTTCTGTCGAGGCCCATGCAGACTAGGGGGCAGATTGCTCAGCCCCAGAGCCAGAGGACCCAGAGACCCCACCCTCATCCGGCCCATGGGGGGGGGTCTCAAGGAGCAGCACTGTGCCGCCCACTGGAGGCTAGAGGTGCTGATGCCCACCCCACCTCTGACCCCGCAGGTGCATCTACCACGCAGATGTGCACCTGATAATCAGTGCCAGAGCCCATCCCCAGACCCTGCACAGACCACTCACTGCCACCAATTTGTCGGACCACAGAGGATGCATAGATTCAGCTCTGCCTGGAAAGTAGGATCTAGCTTCCTTTGTACTTTGTACTTTATTGTCATTTATTTTCCTTGATTTTTTTTATTAATTGACTTATTTTAATTTTATGTATGTACCTTATATATTTCTTATTTTTACTTTCATGGTACTTTAATTGTGTTTCATATTTGGGATTTAGAATCTTTTGAAATGCAGGCCAAAATAATCTGGTGTTTTTTTTGGAGAGCAGTTGTTATTGTTTTCCTTGGTTTTTCTTTTTCTTCCCTCTTTCTTTTCTGGAAAAGGTAATGAGATGGAGAAACTCACCTCCATAAAATAACATGAGATAGTACTCACAGCCAGGAAGTTCATCAATACACATATATGATGTCTAACTACATTTTAAAACAATGATTATAAAGATAGCAGCTGGGCTGGAAAAAGAGCACAGAAGAAAACTAGAGAATCCCTTACTGCAGAAGTAAAACAACTAAAATCTAGTCAGGCCAACGTTAAAAATGCTATAACTGAGATGCAGTCCCATGTGGAAGCCATAAAAACAAGAAAGGTTATGGACCACAGAGACAGACGTAGGGAAGTCAGCCACTTATTAAAAAATAACATTCATATCTTAGAAGACTCAGAAGACGAAGAGAGAGAACAGGTGGGCCTTGCTCAGCCATTAGAAACGACAAATACCCACCATTTGCTTCAACGTGAATGGAACTGGAAGGTATTATGCTGAGTGAAGTAAGTCAATCAGAGAAGGACAAACATTGTATGTTCTCATTCATTTGGGGAATATAGATAATAGTGAAAGGGAATATAAGGGAACGGAGAAGAAATGTGTGGGAAATATCAGAAAGGGAGACAGAACATAAAGACTCCTAACTCAGGGGATCCCTGGGTGGCGCAGCGGTTTAGCGCCTGCCTTTGGCCCAGGGTGCGATCCTGGAGTCCCGGGATCGAATCCCACATCGGGTTGCCGATGTATGGAGCCTGCTTCTCCCACTGCCTATGTCTCTGCCTCTCTTTCTCTCTCTGTGTGTGTGTGACTATCATAAATAAAATTAAAAAAAAAACTCCTAACTCAGGGAAATTAACTAAGGGGGATGGAAGGGGAGGAGGGCGGGTGGTGGGGGTGAATGTGTGAAGGGCACTGAGGGGGGCACTTGACGGGATGAGCACTGGGGGTTATTCTGTATGCTGGCAAATTGAACACCAATAAAAAATAACATTATTATTAAAATAAAAGAAAGAAATAAATAAAGAAGAAAGAAATAGAATGAAAGAAAGAAAGAAAGAAAAAAGAAAGAAAGAAGAAAGAAAGAAAGAAGAAAGAAAGAAAGAAAGAAAGAAAGAAAGAAAGAAAGAAAGAAAGAAGAAAGAAAGAAAGAAAGGAGTGGTACCTGGGTGGATCAGTCAGTTAAGCTTCTGCATTAGGCTCAGATCATGATCCAGGTCCCAAGGCAGGCTCCCTGTTTAGCAGGGAACCTGCTTCTCCTTCTTCCTCTGCCCCTCTCGCTCATGCTTTTTCTCCTCTCTCTCTCTCTCATATAAATAAATAACATCTTTGAAAAAGAAACAAACTCAGAAGGAAGAGAAATCTCCCATGTAGAAGAATTTCAAACAATTCGTGCAGACATACCACACTCAAGTTTATGAGCATAGCTTCCCACTCTTATGTGTGGAAAACACATAGTAACTTCCTTCTGCAAAATATATTATGAAAAAACTAAAATAATAATGATAATATAATAATAATAACAATAATAATAATAATAATAAAAGAATCACTTTACTACGGAGAAAGCTGACAAACACTACCTCAGCAAGATGATCAGATCGATACCAAGACTGATAAATCATGTTGATAGTATCTATCCTTTATATGATATAATGAAAATGGCAGTATATCTCTGTATATAATCAACAAAAACAGTTCAATCATGAGATAAACAACAGACATGTCCCAACTGAGGGAAATTTTACAAAATACTCTACTTCTCAAAGTGTTCCAGTTCAACAACAACAAGGAAAGGCTGAAAGACTGTCACAATCCAGAGGAGCCTAAGAAAAAATGAGAACAAATGGAATGTGATATGAGGGATGGTAACTTAGCAAAAGCTAAGGAAATCTGAATAAAGTATGGTCTTTGGTTAATGCGAATATTTTAAAATTGATTCATTAGCTCATATTTGTACCATACTAATATAAGATATCAATAATTGGAGAAATTGTGTGCCAATGTATGCGAATGCTCTGTACTATCTTCTCAATTTCTCTATAAATTCCCTCAATTCCCTATAAATCTTTGTTTTTTTCCTAATAAATAAGATTTATTTTGAAAATTGACTCATTTCTTGATGAGTGACTGAGCTGTGAATAAAGAGATGAGAAACCCTCATCCCTTTGAATTACTTGTGTCAGAATATTTTAACCATAGTACTACGGATAGTAAATTATTCTTAGTAACAGGAAATACATCTCAGATTGGAATCTGAGCAATTAGATGGGCAGAGAAAAAAAACTTTGACTCGCTCCTCATCTTTTAAAGATAAAGGACAGCTTTTCTATGTACAAAGTCAGTTGTCAAGATAGCCTTAGGGAATAAGAGTCTGCAGCATGGAATCCCACTGCACAGCTGGGACACCCACGCCCCAGGTCTTCTTGATCCCAAACCCCTGGGCCTATCTCCCAACACAGGCTGCCAAGCTGAGGTCATTTACAATTGCTCTCTTAGGAGCTCCAGGGAAGGGGAAAGAGCTAGATAGGATGGGACTGGATGCAAGGAGGCTGAGAAAATGAAGGCCTTTCTACTTTAAGTTCAGTGTTCGAACAAGACCAGCCATCCCAGGCCCCTGTGAAGAAGAGCTGAAATTTACATTACTTCAGTTACAGGAAAAAAAAACAAACAAAAGTTTACAGCTTAATGTCCTAGAAAGCCCCACAATAGAATGAAACTGAGCCCATGCCAAGGGCTGGAAGCGCCTATTAGAATGAGAACAGAGTTCAATACCCTTGAAGGCCCCATAACAAAATGTAAACAGAACTTGAGGAATTGCTCCAGCCATTCTGGAGGACCCCGAGACAAGCCCTTAAAACTAAGCTAAAACCCACCTCAGGGTCCAAGTCCCTGCTCCGCAGTGTTGGGTGTACTTGGACACAAGCTCGAGTTTGGAAATCAACCCTTGTGTGTTTGCATTGGTGTCAGCTCCTTAGTGGTTTCTCGGATTCGCAATCTTGGGCACAACACCCCCGTGTCCCCTCCCATCTTGGTTGAACCGCTATCCCCTCCCACCCAGGGTGACACTCAGTCACCTCCCTCCCTACAACAGCTGGGCACAGGCAGTCACACAGGTCCCATGGGCACAGTGGGCACTCCCACCATCCCTGGCCTCCCAGAGGAAGGAAGGAGGTTTTGGCAGTACCCACTCCATGGTGGCCCCAGGGCTCCCTACCCAGGACAGACAGGTTAGGGTCTGTGTCCCTGACGCCAGCTCCTCCTCCCCGGTTTTCCCACAGGAAATGAAGGAGGAGGCCCTGGTCTCCTCTAGGGACATCACGCTGGGGGACCTGGACGTCAACAGGATATTCAGCAGTCACGTCATGTTTTGGGACTACTATGGGGTAGGGTGAGGCTGAGGGGCCAGGGGGATCAGGACCCAGGAGGACCCGGGGCTTCTGGGTAGGGAACATGTGGCTTCAGAGCTTGGGAGAAGAACAGCAGCCAACAACACACGGCTGCATGGTAGGTTGTTGGGGATGAACACCTTGCCCCCACCCTCGGGGTCTCAGGGATGAGGAGGCCACTAGGACAGGGCCTCCAGGGATTGCCATGTTAGCTGAACCCCAAAAGGGTGAGGGACGGCCCCCTGAAAAGCAGGGGGCTGGGGTGGGGGCCGTCGGGCCAGTAAGGGGACCTGGGGGCAGGGTGCATGGCCATGACTGGAGGAAGACACACATCGATCTGATGAGGGTCGGATGGGTCAGGGTGATACCCACCCTCAGGACATTATATATTTCTAAATTCTATGCATTAAATTTGAGACAATTTGAAATTTGTAAACATACATTGTATGATGACCCCCAGATAATGTCCCTGGTCCAGCCAGGGCCCTGTACTCACCACACGGGGCCCCAGGGGCAGGTGTCACAGCATACCCCAGACTGGGGTCACCTTTATCTGTGGACATCTCAGTGTGCATCTTAGAGAAAGAGGATGCCCTGTGTCCGCCAGCCCCCCACACCATCCTCCCATTCCCCAGACCCACACCATCCCCTAACATCATCATTCCCCATGGCATAGCCCCTACACCATCCCCCTCACACACACACAGCCTCACACAATCCCCACCCACACTATACCCCAACACCATCCCCCCTACACCATCCCCCACACCCCACCACCATCATACCCATGCCCCCACACCATCCACCCCCACACCATTGGCCCCGAGCAAGGACCCAGTGCAGCTGCACCCTGTGGGACATGCTCAGACTCCTCGGGGTTCTCTGGATACCCTGCTCCCATCAGAAGCCTGGGTGTCCCATTGAGTACCAGGGGTTGCAGGGAGGAGGGAAGGCAGGGAGCCCCGGACAGTGTGTGTGCAGGAGAGTGGAGCAGAGGACACACTGTGCCCTGCCTCCACCCTCTGTCCCTCCTGGAGGGTGGGACACCCTGCACAGGACACCAGGCCCTAACCCAGAGGGACCTGGGCTGACTTGGGCCCAGGCTCTGTGGGGTCTGGGTTGATTTGAACCCACACCAGTCCCAACTCAAAGACTAATGGAATCAGGCCCCCATGGCCCTCGACAACCCTGGATTCTGGCACCGGGCTCATCGAGCCCTCTTAAAGCTGGATGTGGCCTACTGGGCCCTGGGCATGTCACACAGATCCAGGTCGCTTATCTAGGGCAGCCCTTGGGATCCCAGGACACACCAGTGTGGGGAGTGGAGGGGTAAGCCGGTGGGCCACACCTGCACTCACACCATGAGGCAGGCTCCACCAGGTGCTGGGACCCTAGAGGGCCCGAGGCCGGGGTCTAGCTGCCCTGCGGGTACCCAGAGCAGGAGCCCATGAGCTACAGGTCCAGGTCAGCTCTGCTGTCCGCAGAACCATCACTCAGGCTGAAACCTCAGGACACACGCCCCCACCCGGAGTCCACACATGCTCCCAGGTGGGGGACTCCAGCACCAGCCCACCCACCCCGTGTGATTCTTGCCCCCACTTAAAGGACAGAAAGGTCTCCTTCCCCAGGGGAAGGCACGCAAACACGGCTCTGAGCCCGTTTGCTGTAGAAAGTCAATAAAGTGACGTGGTTCGAAAATGCACAGCCAGCCCATTTTTGTGTCCCCAGAAATCTGTGCACGGGGCGTGGAGAGACCCCCAGAGAGGAGGAGGGGGCACCACCTAGGCCCCAACCAGCCCCTGCAGGGACACCGCCAGGCAAACACAGCTGACATCCCCACGTGCCTTCCAGGGAAGGCCTGACACACTGCCGGACATGGGAATGTGGCCGAGCCAGAACTTCCAGCTCAGCTGACCCTCCAGCTGAAAGTTCCTGCACGAGTTAGCCCCGGCGTAGCCAGGAGAGCTCAGCTAGCTGCCAAGCGCCAGCATCAGAAATGATATTCTGCCAACCATTTTGGGGTTTCGGGTGACCCAGACAGAGGATCTGATAGCTGTATGGGATAGCTGCATGTGATAGACACACACGCACCTCAAAACCAACAAAAGTCAGAATCCCCCCAATGTTGTCAAACAGCAGCCAGCAAGCCGTGGTCCCCAATAGGATACATGGAAAACGCTATAAGCCATGACTGCAGAGGTGCTGGAGGCACATAGATGTGCCTGCTTGTGTTCCAACAAGGAGGGCAGAGGGGCAGGAAGCATCCTCCGGATGGGGGGCACTCCTAGGAAAGGACACCAGGTCCCTGTGAAGGCTATGGAGGGTGAAATCTGTCCTCCTCTCTTTCTGCTTCTGGTTTTCCTCCTAAATGCCATTTTCCTCAATCATATTAGCAAGAATTTTTTTTTATTTTTAAATTTCTTTTTATTGGAGTCTAATTTGTATGAATTCTTTCTTCAGCAAGTGTGTTATTCAGGAGGGAAAGAGAGATAAAGATTTTCCCAGACAGGCAACATATAAAGGAGTTCAAGACCACTTAACCAGTCCAGTAAGGAATTTTAAGATGGACTCTTCTAGTGGGGGAAAAAACGAGACCAAAAGCAACAAAGACTAGAAAGGCCCAGAGAACATCACCAGAAACACCAACTCTACCGGTAATACAAATGCACAAAGTTCATATCTTTGAATAATCACTCTGAATGCTGATAGACTAAATGCTTCAATCAAAAGATATAGGGTATCAGAGTGGCTTAAAAAGCAGGATCTGGGATGCCTGGGTGGCTCAGGGTTTGACCCTCTGCCTTTGACTCAGGGTGTGATCCTGGAGTCTGGGATGGAGTCCCATATTGGGCTCCTGATGGGGACCCTGTTTCTCTCTCTGCCTAATTTTCTGCCTCTCTCTCTCTCTCTCTCGCTCTCTCTCTCTCTCACACACACACACTATCATAAATAACATTATTATTAAAAAACAACATCCATCTGTACGTTGCCTACTAGATGCTCACCTTAGACCTATAGACACCAACAGATTGAAAGTCAGGGGATAGAAAATCATCTATGACGCTAATAGATATAAAAAGAAAGCTGGAGGACCCATACTTATATCAGACAAACGAGATTTGAAACCAAACCCTGGGGACACCTGGTGGCTCAGTGGTTGAGCATCTGCCTTCGGCTCAGGGTGTGATCCTGGGATCCCAGGATCGAGTCCCACATCAGCCTCCCTTTGGGGAGCCTGCCTCTCACTCTGCTATGTTCCTTCCTCTGCTTCTCTGTGTATCTCTCATGAATAAATAAGTAATTTAAATTTCAAAAAAGAAAGAACAAGTAGTGTAAGAAGAGATGAAGAAGGGCATTATTTCATAATTAAAAAGACTCTCTATCAAGATCAAACAACTAAATATTTTTGCTGCCAACATGGGAGTACCTAAATATAGAAACCACTGTTGGTGGGAATGTGAACTGGTGCAGCCACTCTGGAAAACTCTGTGGCGGTCCCTCAATGAGAAAAAAATAGACCTGCACAACGACCCAGAAATTGCACTGTTGGGGATTTACCCCAAAGATTCACATGCAATGAAACGCCGGGACACCTGCACCCTGATGTTTATATTAGGAATGTCCACAATAGCCAAACTGTGGAAGGAGCCTTGCTGTCCATCAAAAGATAAATGGATACAGAAGATGTGGTTTATGTATACAATGGAATATTACTCAGCCATTAGAAATGACAGATACCCACCATTTGCTTCAACGTGGATGGAACTGGAAGGTATTATACTGAGTGAAGTAAGTCAATCGGAGAAGGACAGTGTGTGTTCTCATTCATTTGGTGAATATAAATAATACTGAAAGGGAATATAAGGGAATGGAGAAGAATTGTGTAGGAATTATCAGAAAGGGAGACAGAACATAAAGACTCCTAACTCTGGGAAACGAACTAGGGGTGCTGGGAGGGAGGAGGGCAGAAGTGTGGGTGAATGGGTGATGGGCACCGAGGGGGACACTTGATGGGATGAGCACTGGGTGTTATTAGGAATGTTGGTCAATTCAACACCAATACAAAATAAATTTATTTTTTAAAAAAAGATCCAACAACTAAATATTTATGCTGCAACATGGGAGTACCTAAATATAGAAACGAATTAACAACAAACGTACAGGAACTCACTGATAATAATACAATGACAGGGGTTTTAACACCCACTTATGGCAATGGACCGATCGTCTATGCATTAAATCAACAGGGGAACAATAGCCTTGACACACTGGACCACAGGGACTCAACAGATATAGTCTGAACATTTCTTTCTAAAGCAGAATACACATTCCTTTCAAGTGCACATGGGACATTCTCCAGAACAGATCATATCATGGGCCACAAATCAACCCTCAACAGGTACAACAGGTACAAGAAGGATGGTATCACACCATGTACATTTTCGGAACACGATGCTATGAAACTCAAAGTCGACAGTAAGAAAAAAAATTGGACAGACCAAAAATACGTGGAGATTATGAACATCCTACTAGAGAATGAATGGATCAACCAGGAAATTAAAGAGGAAATTTAAAACAAATGAAAATGAACATATGTTTCTCCAAAACTCTGGGATGTAGCAAAGGCAGTCCTAAGAGGTAAGTACATAGAAATACAGAACTACCTCAAGAAACAAGAAGTCTCCAATACACAACCTACCCTACACCTAAAGGAGCTGGAAAAGAAATAGCAAACAAAGTCTAAAGCCTACAGAAGAAGGGAAAAAATAATGATGAGAGCAGAAATAAACAATACAGAAACAACAAAACAGTAGAATGGAATAACGAAACTAAGAGCTGGTTCTTCAAAATAATTAATAAAATGGATCAAGCCCTAGCCAGCTTTATCAATGAGAAAAGAGAAAAGACCTAAATAAATAAAATCACAGAAGAGAGAAGAGAGATCACAATCAACACTAGCAAAATTAGACAATTATAAGGGAATACTATGAAATTATACGCAAACAAACTGGAAGACCTGGAAGAAATGGACAAATCCCTAGAAATGTGCAAACGAGCAGAACTGAAATAGGAAAAAATAGAAAATGTGAACAGACCCATAATGAGCAAAGGAATTGAATCAGCAAAGTACCTGGGTGTATCAGGAGTTGAGCATCTGCTTTGGCTCAGATCATGATCCCGGGGTCCGGGGGAATCATGTCCAACATCAGGGCCCATTGGAGGCTCATTTTCCCTCTGCCTTTACCTCTGCCTTTCTGTGTCTCACATGAATACATAAATAAAATATTTAAAAAAGAAAAAAGATAAAAAGTGAGAAAGGACCCAAATAAAATCACAAATGGGAAAAGAGAAATAACAACCAACACTAGAGAAATAGAAACGATTATAAGAGAACATTATGAAAAATTATATGCCAGCAACCTAGAACCTGGAAGAAATAGATCAATTCCTGGAAATATATAACAAAGCAAAAATGAAAAAGGAAGAAATAAGAAACTTACAGACATATAACCAGCAACGAAATTGAATCAGCAATCAAGTATCTCCCAACAGGAGACGCTTAGATCAACAGAACAGAATGGAAAGCCGAAACAAGATACAAACCTGTAACTCTATGATCCATTAATCGACAACAAGGCAGCAAGGAATATCCAATGGCACAAAGACAGTCTCTTCAACAAACCCTAACCCTGACCCCAGGAAAAGAACAAATAGTGTTGGGAAAACCAGGCAGCCACATGCAGAAGAATGAAACTGGACCACTTTCTTACACCATAAATATAAAAATAAATTCAAAATGGATGAAAGACCTAAATGTGAGACCTGAAATCATATACAAAGAAGAAAAGATAGGCAGCAACATCTTTGATATTGGCCATTGGATGTTCTTTCTAGATATGCCTCTGAGGTGAGGGAAACAAAAGCAAAAATACTATTGGGACTTCATCAAATTTAAAAGCTTCTGCAAAGTGAAGGAAACAACCAAAGCTAAAAGGCAACATACAAAATGAGAGGAGATATTTATAAACAACCCATCCAATAAAGAGTTAGTATGCAAAATACATAAAGCAAATATAAATCTCAGCATCCTAAATACAAATTATCCAACTACAGATGGGCAGAAGAGATGAATGGACTTTGTCTCTGACAAGACATCCAGATGGCCACCAGACACACGGAGAGACACTCAGCGTCACCCATCATCAGGGAAATGCAAACCACAATGAGATGTCACCTGACAGCCGTCAGATTGGCTAAAATTAACAGCACAAGAAACAACAGGTGTTGGTGAGGCTATGGAGAAGGAGAGCCCCCTTACACTCCTGGTGGGCATGCGAAAATGTACAACCACTGTGGAAAACAGTGTGGAGGGTCCTCGAAATTTAAAAAAAAGGGGATCCCTGGGTGGCGCAGCAGTTTGGCACCTGCCTTTGGCCCATGGCGCAATCCTGGACACCGGGCTTTGAATCATACTTCGGACTCTTGGTGCATGGAGCCAGCTTAGACCTCTGCCTGTGTCTCTGCCTCTCTCTCTGTGACTATCATAAAAAAAATAAAATAAAAAGAAGTTAAAAATAGAGCTAACCTATGATTTCAAAATTGCACAGCTAGGTATTTACCACAAGGATACAAAAGTAGTTTAGTAGATTGGAAGAGGGACACACAGCCCAGTGTTTCTAGCAGTGTTATCAACAAAAGCCAATCTGTGGATATAGCCCAGATGTCCATCGACAGAAGAATGGGCAGAGACGATGTGCTAAATATACACACTGTGACATCACTGGGTCATCAGAAGGGATGAAATGAAGCCATTTAAAATGACGTAGGAGAAGTGGAAAGGACTTATGCTAAATGAACTCAGTCAGTCAGAGAAAGACAGATACCAAATACCATACAATGGCATTCACATGTGAATTTTAAAAAACCAAACAAACTGGCAAAGGGGCAGGGGGGGATGAGAGAAGCAAACCAAGATACACACTCTTAACCACAGAGAATAAACTAATCAACACCAGAGGATGGTGGGGGAAAGGAGAATCAGGGGATGGGGATACTGGAGGGCACCCGTGACCAGTACCAGGAGTTGTATCCAAGGATTAAATCACTATGTGGTAAACCTGAAAGTATATCATACTGTGTTTACAAACAGGAATTCAAGTAAAACTTTAAAATGATAATTGGTAGGATTGATGAAACATGTGCACACAAGAGATAAAATCAGAAAAGCAACTGAAAATCCAAATAGAGTATTTAGAGGCACAATTCCCCTCCTTAGCTCAGCTCGGGAGAAGCCTGCCATGTCTATTCTGACCCCAGCAGAAGCCTGGATTTTGATTCTCTGGGGAGGCCACTGACTTGGTGGAGTCAGGCTATCTTTGAAACCAAAACCTAAATAGAGTGCATAAAACTAAACTGCCCAAGATACTAGGAGTCCCAGTGAGGCACATGCCAAGACCCAAACTCTAACCATATACAGACATAACCCTAACCCTACACTTAATCCTAATGTTAACCTAAACCTTAAACAAGACCCATCACTAATCAAAAACCAAACACAAACCCCAAGACCAAAACACATTCACAAAACCTTCCTGCCAACCCTCACCCTAAATCCTAAACCTATTCTAAACCCTTAACCCTGACCCCTACCTTAAATATAAACCTCAGCCTACCCTCTAACCCTAACCTTAACTTAATATACTCAAATACTATTCCTAACCTTAACCAGTACCCTAACCCTAACACTCTAATACTAATCCTATCTCATACCCCAAACTCTACCCTAACCCGTACCCTAAAACTAACCCCTAACCCACTCCCTAACCGTATCTCTTACCCTTTTCCAAATCCGTACCCTGACCCTGACCTGACCCTAAACCTAACCCCTAACCAAACACTAACCCTAACCCTAGCCCTAATCCCTATCCTAACCCTAACCCTCTTCCTAACTCTAAACCTAGCCCGTCTTTAACTCTAACCCCTAACCCTTAACCCTAACCCTAACTCACACCCTAACCCCTAACCTTAAATGCAAACCTAAGCCCAACCCTAACTCTAACCATAACCCTAACCTCAACTCCAAACCTCCTGCCCTAATCCCTAGAGCCTAAACCCTAACCCTAACTCTAAATCCTGTCCCTAACCCTAACCCCCATCCTAACTCTTAACTACTGACCCTTACACTTATGCCTCACCTAACCTCTAATCCGTAACCATAAGCATAATCATAACTCCTAACATCTAACCTAAGCCTAACCACCAACTGCCTCCCCTTCCCTGACCCTACCATTTATTCTACCCATTCACTTACCCTATGGTTGTTAGTAGTCCCTTCTGATGTGGACGTGGCCCCCAATGGCGCCTCCAGAGTCCTCCATGGGGTTCTGAATAATCCAGGCTCATGTGAGTGCGGACGTGGCCCCACATGTTCCTGAGTCATAGTCAGCAGGTCCTGAGGACGCCGATTGTCCTATCACTGTGGACTATGCCTCACATCCTCTGGAACCCTCAGAGCAGGTCCTCAGGAGGCCGGGGCTCCTGTCAGCCTGGGCATGGCCCCACGTCCCCCAGAAAACTCACCGCGAATCCTGAGGAGGCTGTAGGCTCCTGTCAGCATAGACGCATCCCCATACGTCCCGAAGCCAAAGTGCAGGTGCTGAGGAGGATGGGGGTCCTGTCACCGTGAATGGGGCACCTAGCTTCCAGAAGCCTCAACTTATATCCTGAGGGGGCCGGGAGCTCCTGCCAGAGTGGAAGCGGTGCCACATCTTCCTGAAGTGTCCCCGTGGGTCCTGAAGCAGCTCAGGGGCTCCTGTCAGCGTAGATGCGGGCCCACAATTTCCTGAAGCCTCCCCGCAGGACCTGAGGAGGCCCAGGGCTCCTGGCAGCGTGATGCGGGCCCACATCTTCCTGAACCTCACTGCTGGTCCTGAGGAGACCAGGGCTCCTGTCAGCATGAATGTGGCACAATTTCCCCATGAGACTTCCCGCGGGTCCTGAGGAGGCTGGGATTCATCAGCGTGGACTCGTCCCCATGTCCTCCTCAGGCCTCCCCAACACAGGCTGGCTCCTGTTAGTGAAGGCAGAGGAGGCCTACTGCACATGTGCACCCCTGGGTGGGGCCTGGGGTCGGGCTCCTCCTGCGGGACGCTCAGGCGCTGCAGGAGGCCATGCAGGAGGAGTCGGGTGCTCCAGAGGCCACACCTGCCTCATCCAGGTTCCAGCTGTGGCCTGTTAGCTTCGGAAACATCTCACTGAAACGGAGCCCAACACCCGGTTTCCCCAGAAATACTTAAGGACAAGGAATTGGAGCCCACAGGACACGAAATGAAATGTGGACCAGACTTTTACCACATCCTGCAAAACTCACTCAACCCTCTTCCACTGTGGGTGGGACTGCGGGCTAGTGCAGCCGCCCTGGACAGTGTGGAGGCTCCTCAGGAAGTTACAAATAGAGCCGCCCTGCGACCAGCAGGTGTACGGCCTGGAGCTCACTCCGAAGATACAGATGCAGTGAGACTCGGGACACCTGCACCCCAATGTCCACAGCAGCTGGGTCCACAGTAGCCACACTGTGGGAGGAGCCTTGGTGCCCTTGGGCAGATGATAGATAAAGCGGACGGGAGATAGATGATGGTCATAGAGAGAGGAATGGTACTCAGCTCTCAAAGAGAAGGAAATCTCGCCATTTGCAATGATGTGGATAGAACTAGAAGGATCATGTTAAGTGAAATAAATCAGTCGGGAAAGAGAATGACCATGTGGTGTCATTCATAGGTGGAATTAAAGAAGCAAAGCAGATAACAACTGTAAAGGGAAGGAAAAACAAATATGATAAAAACAGATGCAGGAAATACAGACTCTTAATGATAGGAAACAAACTGAGGGCCGCTGGAGGTTGGGGATAACAGGGGACCGGCATGAAGGAGGGCACGTGATGTCACGAGCACTGCTGTTATCTCCAACTGGTGAATCCCTGAATTCTTCCTCTGAAAGTATAATACACTATACATTAATTAATTGGGTTTAAATTAATTTAAGTTAAAAAATCATTTGTATCAGAGCACATTTCCTTCTAGACTCTCAGTTTTGCTCATTCAGCTTATACCGGGACCACCTACCGTGGGTCTGGTTTGTCTAAATAGGCTCCATGCCTCATCCATGGCCCATCCCAGGGCTAGAACTCATGACCCCTGAGATCAGGACCGGAGGTGAGGTCAGGAGTCGGATGCTTAACCAACAGAGCCAGCTGGGGGCCCGAGAACCACACTGCTTTATCCTGTGTCTCTGTGACATCATTTGAAATAGGAAAGTGCTGCATTCTGCTCTCTCCTGCTTCTCCAATACTGATTTGCTGTCCGGGGTCATTTGTGGGGGCGGATGGATGTTATGGGTTTTTTTTTTTTCCTATTTCGAAGATCTGCCACCATGATTTTGATAGGAATGACATTGAATCTGAGGGTGGATTCAGGAACTGCGGACATTTTCACAAGATGAGGCTCTCACCCCACGAACCCAGCACGGCCTCCCAGAGCCTAGTATGGCTCAGTGCAGAAGTCTTGTGCTCCTTTGGTTCAGTCTCATTATTAATTCTCCTTGATGCTCCTGAGAAGGGAGTCACATACTTCATTTTTTTCCTGAGTGCTCATTGTCGGGACACAGCAAGGCTACTCTGCTTTGTAGGGTCAGTTTGTGTCCCGTGACTTTACTGAACTCACTCCTTAGTTCTAACAAGTTTTGGTGGAGGCTCTCGGGTTTCCTTCTTCTAGCACCGCATCTTCAGCATATAGGGACAGTTTGACGTCCCCCTTCCAGGTGTGGAACCTTTGCTGTTTACAGTTTAATGTCCTAGAAAGCCCCACAATAGAATCAAAACTGAGCCCAGGACAAGGACAGGAAGGCCCTATTAGAATGAGAACAGAGCTCAATGCCCTTGAAGGCCCCATATCAAAATGCAAACAGAACTTGAGGAATTGCTCCAGCCCTTCTGGAGGTCCCCAAGACCAGCCCTTAAAACTAAGAAAAACCCACATCGGGGTCCAAGTCCCTGCTCCACTCTGTCGGGTATACTAGGACACTAGCTCGATCTTGTAAATAAACCCTCATGTGTTTGCATTCGTGTGGGCTTCTCAGTGGTTTCTCAAATTCGCAATCTTGGGCACAACAGACTGAGATAAAAAACAAAACCAAAAGAAACTTGGACGAGGGCAGAGTGAAAGCAGGATTCTGAGAGAAGCAGCAGAGACCCGGGGGCTTGGTGGCTCTTCTGTGTTGGGCCTGCAGACTGGGGGGCGGGATGCTCAGCCCCAGAGCTAGAGGACCCAGCGTCCCCAGCTGCATCCCTCCCATTAGCACGGAGTCTCAGGGAGCAGCACAGTGCCACCTGCTGGAGGCCAGAGGCGCTGAAGCCCACCCCACCTCTGACCCCACAGGTGCATCTCCCAGGCAGCTTGCACCTGACAATCAGCGCCATGGGCCATTCCCAGACCCCGCACAGACCACTTGCTGCCACCAAGTTGTTGGACCGCAGAGGCTGCAGAGCTTCAGCTCTGCCTGGAAAGTAGGGTCTAGCTTCCTTTGTACTTTGTGCTTTATTTTCATGTATTTTCTTTGATTCTATTTTATAAATTGCCTTATTTTAATTTTTATGTATGTACCTTATATATTTCTTATGTTTAGTTTCATGGTACTTTAATTGTGTTTCTTATTTTGGGATTTAGAATCTTTTAACAAGCAGGCCAAAATAATCTGGTGTTCTTTTAGGAGGGCAAATTTATTGTTTTTCTTCGTTTTTCTTTTTCTTCCTTCTTTCTTTTTTGGAAAAAATAATGAGATGGAGAAATTCACCTTCATAAAATAACATGAGGTAGTACTCACAGCCAGGAAGTTCATCCATTCACATATATGATGTCTAAATACAGTTTAAAACAATGATTATAGAGATAGCTGCTGGGCTGGAAAAAGAGCACAGAAGAAAACTAGAGAATCCCTTACTGTAGAAATAAAAGAACTAAAATCTAGTCAAGCCAACGTTAAAAATGCTATAACTGAGATGCAGTCCCAAGTGGAAGTCTTAAAAACAAGGAAGGTTATGGACCACAGAGGCAGACATAGTGAACTCAGCCACTTATTAAAGCAATAACATTCATATCATAGGAGACTCAGAAGATGAAGAGAGAGAAAATGTGGGCCTTGATCAGCCATTATAAATGACAAATACCCACCATTTGCTTCAATGTGGATGTAACTGGAAGGCATTATGCTGAGTGAAGTAACTCAATCGGAGAAGGATAAACATTGTTCTCATTCACTTGGGGAATATAAATAATAGTGAAAGGGAATATAAGGGAAGGGAGAAGGAATGTGTGGGAAATATCAGAAAGGAGACAAAACATAAAGACTCCTAACTCTGGGAAACGAACTAGGGGTGATGGTAGGGGAGGAGGGTTGGGGTGGGGGTGAATGTGTGATGGGCACTGAGGGGGGCACTTGATGGGATGAGCACTGGGTGTTATTCTGTATGTGGGCAAATTGAACACACACACAAATTAAATTTATTATTAAGAAAAAAAAAGGAAGAAAAAGTAGTACCTGGGTGGCTCAGTTAAGCTTCTGACTTAGGCTCAGATCATGATCCAGGTCCCAAGGAAGACTCCCTGTTCAGCAGGGAATCTGCTTCTCCTTCTCCCTCTGCCCCTCTCCCTCATGGTTTTTCTCTCCTCTCTCTCTCAATTAATTAAATAGCGTCTTTGAAAAAGACACAAACCCAGAATGAAGAGAAATCTCCCATGTAGAAGAATTTCAAACAATTTGTGCAGACATTCCACCCTCAAGTTCATGAGCATAGCTTCCCACTCTTATGTGTGCAATACACATAGTAACTTCCTTCTACAAAATATATTATGAAAAACATAAAAAATAATGATAATATATTAATAATAACAATAAAGAATCACTTTACTACGGAGAAAGCTGACAAACAGTACATCAGCAAGATGATCAGATGGATACCAAGACTGATAAATTATGTTGATAGTATCTATCCTTTATATGATATAATAAAAATAGCAGTATATCTCTGTATATAATCCACATAAACAGTTCAATCATGAGATAAACAACAGACATGTCCCAACTGAGGGAAATTTTACAAAATACTCTATTTCTCAAAGCATTCCAGTTCAACGACAACAAGGAAAGTCTGAAAGACTGTCACAATCCAGAGGAGCCTAAGAAAACATGAGGACAAATGGAGTGTGATATGAGGAATGGTAACTTAGCAAAAACTATGGAAATCTGAATAAGGCATTGTCCTTGGTTAATGCAAATATTTTAATATTGATTCATTAGCTAATATTTGAACCATACTAATATATCAATAATTGGAAACATTGAGTGCAAGTGAATGAGAATTCTCTTACTATCTTCTCAATTTCCCTATAAATCTTTGTTTTTTTTCTAATAAATAAGATTTATTTTGAAAATTGAGTTAAATAAATCAGGCTCCAAGTGTGAAGACATTTCAAGAATAGTTGAAGTAACCTTTTCCTTATTCTTAGAGAGTTCCTTCATAGGGAACAAAGTAAAAATTTTATATCAGAAGGAAAGAAAAACACTTATGAACACGTACAATGCTTCCAGAACCTGAAAAGCAGGAAAGCATAATGAATAGCAAAAATCAGATTAAAAAACTTCTATTATAATAGACACCATATTGCAAGTGCATTTAAAATTAGCAAGGCATAACATTTATCTCTTTGACATTTGTCTTCCAAAGAGTTCACAGTGTTTCAGTGTCAGTTGAAACAGGGGAAGAATTTCAGGGAAGAATCCTTCACATAATAATAGGACCATTGGTAATAATGTCTCTCAGTTATTTCCAAATCCATAAAGATGCATTTTCTGATGAGTGACTGAGCTGTGAAGAAATAGTTGAGAAAGCCTCATCCCTCTGAATTACTAGTGTCAGAATATTTTAACAATACTACTACGGAAAGTACATTATCCATATTAACAGTCAATACGTCTCAGATTGGAATCTGAGCAATCAGATGGGCAGAGAAAAAACGCTTTGACTTGCTCCTCATCTTTTAAAGGCAAAGGAGAACATTTCTATGTACAAAGTCAGTTGTCAAGATAGCCTTAGGGAATAAGAGTCTGCAGCAACAAATCACACTGCATAGCTGATACGCCGATCTCCAGGTCTTCCTGATCGCAAATCCCGGGGCTTGTCCCCCAACACAGGCTGCCATGCTGAGGTCATTTGCAATTGCTCTCTTAGGAGCTCCGGGGAGGGCGGCAGGAGCTAGAAAGTATGGGACGGGTCTCGTGGAGGCCAAGAACATTACGGCCATTCCACTTTAAGTTCAGCATTTGCACACGTCCAGCAATCCCAGGCCCCTGTGAAGAAGAGCTGAAATTTACATTACTTCAGTTACAGGAAAAAAACAAAAATTTACAGCTTAATGTCCAGAATGTCCCAGAATAGAATAAAAACTGAGCCGAAGCCAAGGGCTGGAAGCCCCTATTAGAATGAGAAGAGTGCTCAATGCCCTTGAAGGCCCCATATCAAAAAGTGAACAGAACTTGAGGAATTGCTCCAGCCCTTCTGGAGGTCCCCGAGACCAGGCCCTTAAAACTAAGTTAAAACCGTCCTCGGGGTCCAACTCCCTGCTCCACTCTGTGGGGTATACTTGGACCCATGCTCGAGTTTGTAAAACAACCCTCGTTTGTTTGCATCAGTGTCGGCTCCTTAGTGGTTTCACGGATTTGCCATCTTGTGCACAACACCCTCATGTCCCCTTCCCACCTGGACTGACCCCCTGTCCCCTCCCACCCAGGCTGACCCTCAGTCACCTCCCCACCCACAACAGCTGGGCACAGGCCCTCACACAGGTCCATGGGCATGCTGGGCACTCCCGCCATCCCCAGCTTCCCAGGGGAAGGAAGGATTCGGCAGGACACAATCCCATGGTGGCCCCTGGGCTTCCTGCCCAGGATGGCACCTGGTGACATGTCGGGGTCTGAGTCCCTGACGCTGGCTCCTCCTCCATGGTATTCACACAGGAAATGAAATAAGAGGCCCTGGTCTCCTCCAGGGATATCAAGCAGGTGGACCTGGACATCAACATGACGTTCAGCAGTCACATCATGTTTTGGGACTACTACGGGGTAGGGTGAGGCTGAGGGACCAGGGGGGATTGGGACCCAGGGGAGGACTGGTGGCTTCTGGGTAGGGAACATGGGGCTTCTGAGGCCGGGGGAAGAACAGCAGCCAACAAAACACAGCGGCATGGTAGGGTGCTGGGGATGACCTCCGTGTCTCCACCCCTGGTGTCTCAGGGATGAGGAGGCCACTAGGATGGGGCCTCCAGGGGTTGCCATGTGAGCTGATCCCCAAAGGGGTGATGGACGGCACCCTGAAAACCAGGTGCCTGGGTGGGGGCCATGGGGGGCATTAAGGGGACCTGGGGGCAGGTTGCATGGCTGTGACTGGAAGAGGACACACATTGATCCGATGAGGGTCTGAAGGGTCAGAGTGACATCCACCCTCGGTGCTTTATATATTTCTAAATTCTATGCATTTAATTTGAGACAACTTGCAATTTGTAAACATACATAGTATGATGACCCCCAGATAATGCGCCCAGTCCAGCCAGGGCCCTGAACTGACCACACGGGGCCCCTGAGGCAGGTGTCACAATAAACCTAAGACTGTGGTCGCCTTTATCTGTAGATGTCTCTGTGTGCATCTTAGAGAAAGGGGATGCCCTGTGTCTGCAGGCCCCCCACGCCATCCCCTTCATTCCCCACCCACACACTATCCCCCTCCATCATTATCCCTCATGGCATCCCCCCTACACCATCCCCCTCAAACCCACACACCCCCACACAAACCCCACCCACACTATACCCTAACACCATCCCCCCTACACCATCCCCCTCAATCCACCACCATCATACCCCTGCCCCCACACCATCCACTCACACACCATCGCCCCTCAGCAAGGACCCGGTGCAGCTGCCCCCTGTGGGACATGGTCAGCCTCCCTATGGTTCTCTGGACAGCCTGCTACCATCAGAAGCCCGGTGTCCCATAGTGTATCCAGGGGTTGCAAGGAGGAGGAAAGATAGGGAGCCCCCAACAGGGTGGGTGCAGGTGCATGGAGCAGAGGAAGCACTGTGCCCTGCCTCCTCCTACTCTTCCTCCTGGAGGGCGGCACAACCTGCACAGGACACCAGCCCCTAATCCAGAGGGACCTGGGCTGACTTGGGCCCAGGCCCTTTGGGGGCTGGGTTGATTTGAGCCCACACCAGTCCCAACTCAAAGACTAATGGAATCAGGCCCCCATGGCCCTGGCCAGCCCTGGATTCTGGCCCTGGGCTGAGTGAGCCCTCTCACAGCTGGATGTGGCCTCCTGGGCCCTGGGCGTGCCCCACAGATACAGGTCGCTGATCCAGGGCACCCCTGGGGATTTCGGGACACACCAGTGTGGGGAGAGGAGGGGTAAGCCGGTGGGGCCCACCCACACCCACTCCAGGAGGCAGACTCCTCCAGGTGCTCCAGCCCCAGAGAGCCTGAAGCCGGGGTCCTCTGCCCTGCGGGGACCCAGAGCAGGAGGCCATGAGCGACAGGTCCAGGTCAGCTCTGCTGCTGTCCTCAGAACCGTCAATCAGGGTGAAACCTCAGGACACTTGCCCCCACCCGGAGTCCACATTCTCCCAGGTGGGGGACTACAGCACCCGCCCCCCACCCCGTGTGATTCTTGCCCCCCCTTTAAGGACAGAAAGGTCTCCTTCCCCAGGGGAAGGCACGAACTCATGGCTCTGAGCCTTTGCTGTAGAAAGTCAATAAAGTGCTGTGGCGTGAAAATGCAGAGCCAACCCATTTCTGTGTCTCCCAGAACTATGTGCATGGGCGTGGAGAGACCCCCAGAAAGGAGAAGGGAGCACCACCTAGGCCCCAACCAGCCCCTGCAGGGGCGCCACCAGGCACACACAGCTGACCTCCCCACGGGCCTTCCAGGGGAGGCCGGACCCACTGCTGTACATGGGAATGTGGCTGAGCCAGAACTTCCAGCTCTGCTGACCCTCCAGCTGAAAGTTCCTGCACGAGTGAGCCCCAGCATGGCCAGGAGAGCCCAGCTAGCCGCCCAGCGCCAGCACCAGAAATGATGTTCTGCTAACAATTTCGGTGTTTTGGGTGACCCAGCCAGAGGATCTGATGACTGCACGGGATAGCTCTATGTGATAGACACACACGCAGCTCAAAACCACAAAAGTCGGAATCCCCCCAATGTTGTCAAACAGCAGCCAGATGGTTACATACACTATGATGTGGTCCCCAATAGGATATTTGGAAAACGCTATAAGCCATGACTGCAGAGGTGTTGGAGGTACAGAGATGTCTTTGCTGTGTTCCAAAAAGGAGGACAGAGGGGCAGGAAACATCCTCCGGAGGCGGGGGGCCCTCCTAGGAAAGGAAACCAGGTCCTTGTGAAGGCTACGGAGGGTGAAATCTTTTTTTTTTTTTTTTTTTTATTTTTAAAAGATTTTATTTACTTATTCATGATAGTCACAGAGAGAGAGAGAGAGGCAGAGACACAGGCAGAGGGAGAAGCAGGCTCCATGCACCGGGAGCCCGACGTGGGATTCGATCCCGGGTCTCCAGGATCGCGCCCCGGGCCAAAGGCAGGCGCCAAACCGCTGCGCCACCCAGGGATCCCCGGAGGGTGAAATCTTTCCTCCTCTCTTTCAGCTTCTGCTTTTCCTCCTAAATGCCATTTTCCTCAATCATAATACCAAAAATTTAATTTATATTTTTAAATTTCTTTTTATTGGAGTCCAATTTGTATGAATTCTTTCTTCAGCAAGGGTGTCATACAGGAGAGAAGGAGGGAGAAAGATTTTCCCAGACAGGCAACATATAAAGGAGTTCATGACCAATTAACCAGTCCAGTATGGAATTTTAAGATGGACTCTTCTAGTGGGGGAAAAAAAGAGACCAAAAGCAACAAAGACGAGAAAGCCCCAGAGAACGTCACCAGAAACACCAACTCTTCGGTAACACAAATGCACAAAGTTCATATCTTTGAATAATCACTCTGAATGCTGATAGACTAAATGCTTCAATCAAAATATATAGGGTATCAGAGGGGCTTAAAAAACAGGATCCGGGATGTCTGGGTGGTTCAGGGGTTGAGCCTCTGCCTTTGATTCAGGGTGTGATCCTGGAGTCTTGGAACGAGTCCCATATTGGGCTCCTGGTGAGGAGCCTGTTTCTCTCTCTGCCTAATTTTCTGCCTCTCTCTCTCTCTCTCTCTCGCTCTCTCTCTCGCTCTCTCTCACACTATCATAAATAACATTATTATTAAAAAAACAACATCCATCTGTACGCTGACTACAAGATGCTCACCTTAGACCTATAGACACCAACAGATTGAAAGTCAGGGGATAGAAAATAATCTATGACGCTAATGGATATCAAAAGAAAGCTGGAGGACCCATACTTATATCAGACAAATGAGATTTGAAACCAAACCCTGGGGACACCTGGTGGCTCAGTGGTTGAACATCTGCCTTCGGCTCAGGGTGTGATCCTGGGATCCCAGGATCAAGTCCCACATCAGCCTCCCTTTGTGGAGCCTGCCTCTCACTCTATGTTCCTTCCTCTGCTTCTCTGTGTAATTCTCATGAATAAATAAATAAATATTTTAAATTTCAAAAAAGAAAGAACAAATACTGTAAGAAGTGATGAAGAAGGGCATTATTTCATAATTAAAAAGACTCTCTATCATGATCAAACAACAAATATTTATGCTGCCAACATGGGAGTACCTAAATATAGAAACCACTGTTGGTGGGAATGTGAACTGGTGCAGCCACTCTGGAAAACTCTGTGGAGGATCCTCAATGAGATAAAAAAAGAATTGCACAACGACACAGAAATTGCACTGTTGGGGATTTACCCCAAAGATTCAGATGCAATGAAATGCCGGGACACCGGCACCTCGATGTTTATATTAGGAATGTCCACAACAACCAAACTGTGGAAGGAGTCTCGGTGTCCATTGAAAATTGAATGGATAAAGAAGATGTGGTTTATGTATACAATGGAATATTACTCAGCCATTAGAAATGACAGATACCCACCATTTAATTCAACATGGATGGAACTGGAAGGTATTATGCTGAGTGAAGTAAGTCAATCGGAAAAGGGCAAACAGTGTATGTTCTCATTCATTTGGGGAATATAAATAATAGTGAAAGACAATATAAGGGAATGGAGAAGAATTGTGTAGGAAATATCAGAAAGGGAGACAGAACATAAAGACTCCTAACTCTGAGAAATGAACTAGGGGTGCTAGAAGGGGAGGAGGGTGGGAAGTGGGGGTGAATGGGTGATGGGCACTGAGGGGGACACGTGATGGGATGAGCACTGGGTGGTATTCGGTATGTTGGTCAATTCAACACCAATAAAAAATAAATTTATTTAAAACAAAGATCCAACAACTAAATATTTATGCTGCCAACATGGGAGTACCGAAATATAGAAACAAATTAACAACAAACGTACAGGAACTCACTGATAATAATACAATGACAGGGGATTTTAACACCCACTTATGGTAATGGACCGATCGTCTATGCAGAAAATCAACAGGTGAACAATAGCCTTGACACACTGGACCACAGGGACTCAACACATATAGTCTGAATATTTTTTCCTAAAGCAGAATACACATTCCTTTCAAGTGCACATGGGACATTCTCCAGAACAGATCATATCATGGCCCACAAATCAACCCTCAACAGGTACAAGAAGGTTGATATCACACGCTGTACATTTTCGGACCACGACGCTATAAGACTCGAAGCCAACAGTAAGAAAAAAAATCAGACAGACCAAAAATACTTGGAGATTATGAACATCCTACTAGAGAATGAATGGAGCAACCAGGAAATTAAAGAGGAAATTTAAAACAAATGAAAATGAAAACATGTTTCTCCAAACCTCTGGGATGTAGAAAAGGCAGTCCTAACTGGGAAGTACAAAGCAATACAGGCCTACCTCAAGAAATAAGAAGTCTCCAATACACAACCTAACCCTATACCTAAAGGAGCTGGTAAAGGAATAGCAAACAAAGCGTAAAGCCTACAGAAGAAGGGAAAAAATAAAGATGAGAGCAGAAATAAACAATACAGAAACAACAAAACAGTAGAATGGAATAACGAATCTAAGAGCTGGTTCTTCAAAATAATTAATAAAATGGATCAAACCATAGCCAGCCTTATCAATGAGAAAAAAGACCTAAATAAATAAAATCACAAATGAGAGAAGAGAGATCTCAATCAACACCAGAAAAATTAGACAATTATAAGGGAATACTATGAAATTATACGCAAACAAACTGGGAGACCTGGAAGAAATGGACAAATCCCTAGAAATGTGCAATTGAGCAAAACTGAAACAGGAAGAAATAGAAAATGTGAACAGACCCATAACTAGCAAAGGAATTGCTAGCTAGGAATTGCACCTAGTCACCTAGGTGCCTCAGTGGTTGAGCATCTTCTTTGGCTCAGGTCATGTTCCCAGGGTCCTAGGGGATCACATCACACATCAGGCTCCCTGCATGGAGCCTCATTTTCCCTCTACCTATACCTCTGCCTCTCTGTGTTTCTCATGAATAGATAAATAAAATCATTAAAAAAGAAAAAAGATAAAAAGATGAGAAAGGACCCAAATAAAATCACAAATGAGAAAAGAGAAATATCAACCAACACTACAGAAAAACAAACTATTATAAGAGAACATTAAGAAAAATTATATGCCAGCAACCTAGAATCTGGAAGAAATAGATCAATTCCTGGAAATATATAATATAGCAAATATGAAAAAGGAAGAAATAAGAAACTTGAACCGACATATAACCAGCAGAGAAATTGAATTAGCAATCAAGAATCTCCCAACAGGAGACACTTAGATCAATAGAATAGAATGGAAAGCCAAAACAAGATACAAACCTGTAACTCTATGGTCCATTAATCGACAACGAGGCAGGAAGGAATATCCAAAGGCACAAAGACAGTCTCTTCAACAAACCCTAACACTGACCCCAGGATAAGAACAATGGTGTTGGGAAAACCAGGCAGCCACACGCAGAAGAATGAAACTGGACCACTTTCTTACACCATATATATAAAAAATAAATTCAAAATGGATGAAAGACCTAAATGTGAGACCTGAAACCATACAAGGAGAAAAGATAGGCAGCAACGTCGTTGACATTGGCCATTGGATCTTCTTTCTAGATATGCCTCTGAGGTGAGGGAAACAAAGCAAAAATACTATTGGGACTTCATCAAATTGAAAAGCTTCTGCAAAGTGAAGGAAACAAACAAAGCTAAAAGGCAACATACAGGAGGAGGGGCAAGATGGCGGAAGTGTAGGGTCCCCAAATCACCTGTCCCCACTAAATTACCTAGATAACCTTCAAATCATCCTGAAAATCTACGAATTTGGCCTGAGATTTAAACAGAGCCCAGATTGAATGCTACAGTGAGAAAAGTTCGTGATTCTATCAAGGTAGGAATACGGGAAAAAGAAATAAAGAAACAAAAGGCATCCAAGTGTGAAGGGCCCTGAGAGGAGCCCGGCTAAGGCCGGGGTGAGTGTCCACAGGACAGAAGAGCTCTGTCCTGGGAGAAGGAGGAGCTGCACCAATCTTCCAGGGTGGAATGGTGCCTTCAAGGAGTCAGAGAAGAACCCCAGGAGGGCGGGGATGCCGTAGGGCTCCCTGGGACACTAACAGACACCTGCACTCCCAGGAGAGTGCACCGAGCTCCCTAAGGGCTGCAGGGCACATGCATTGACCAGGGAGTAGCACTGAGGGGCTCCGGCGGTGGCTCTGCGTGGAGGGTTTTGCGCGGCCCTGGGAGCACCTTGGCGGTGGCGCCTCCTGCAGAGGAAGTGGCGCCGTGTGGAGGGGGCAGCGCGGCTCCAGGAGGAACTTGGAGGGGCTCGGGCTGTGGCTCTGCAGTGAGGCAGCTGTATGGCCAGGAGCGAGAATCCAACAGCGCAGGCCCCAGAGCAAAGGGCGCCAGGACACAGCCCAGGATTTGGCCTCTGCTGGGATAGGCAGAGGCATGGAGGGCCCAGGATAGCAAGGACGCTCCTGCTCAGAGCTGAGCAGATCAGCGGCCCTGCCCCAGAGCCTCCAGGCCCTGCAGATGGACTGCTCCCGAGTTACTGCGGGGGCTGAATACAGGTTTCCAGAGCTGACCACTGCCACTGGGGTTGTTCCTCCTGGGGTCTCACGGGGTAAACTAACTGCACTGAGCCCTGCACCAGGCAGGGGACAGAGCAGCTCCCCCACGTGCTAACACCTGAAAATAAGCACAACAGGCCCCTCCCCCAGAAGACGAGCTAGACGGACAAGTCCAAGGGAGGTCAAGGGACTTAAAGTATACAGAATCAGAGATACTCCCCCATGTTTTTTTTTATTTCTGATTGCTTCCCCAACCCTCTTTCTCCACTTTCTTTCTTTTCTTTCTCTTTTTATTCTCTTTTTTCCTTCTTTCTTCCTTTATTCTTTTTCCTTTTTCTCTTTTCTTTCCTTCTTTCTCTCCTCTCTTTTTCTCCTTTTCCCAATTCAATTTGTTTTTGGCCACTCTGCACAGCAAAATGACTAGAAGGAAAACCTCACCTCAAAAGAAAGAATCAGAAACAGTCGTCTCACCCACAGAGTTACAAAATCTGGATTACAATTCAATGTCAGAAAGCCAATTCAGAAGCACTATTATACAGCTACTGGTGGCTCTAGAAAAAAACATAAAGGACTCAAGAGACTTCATGACTGCAGAATTTAGATCCAATCAGGCAGAAATTAAAAATCAATTGAATGAGATGCAATCCAAACTGGAAGTCCTAACAATGAGGGATAACGAGGTGGAAGAACGAGTGAGTGACATAGAAGACAAGTTGATGGCAAAGAAGGAAACTGAGGAAAAAAGAGACAGACAATTAAAAGACAAGGAAGACAGATTAAGGGAAATAAACGACAGCCTGAGGAAGAAAAACCTGCGTGTAATTGGGGTTCCCGAGGGTGCCAAAATGGACAGAGGGCCAGAATACGTATTTGAACAAATCCTAGCTGAAAACATTCCTAATCTGGGAAGGCAAACAGGCATTCAGATCCAGGAAATAGAGAGATCCCCCCCCTAAAATCAATAAAAACTGTCCAACACCTTGACATTTAATAGTGAAGCTTGCAAAATCCAAGGATAAAGAGAAGATCCTTAAAGCAGCAAGAGACAAGAAAATCCTGATCCTTATGGGGAGGAGCATTAGGGTATCAGGAGATGTCTCCAAAGTGACCTGGCAGGCCAGAAAGGGCTGGCAGGATATATTCAGGGTCCGCCATGAGAAGAACATGCAACCAAGAATACTTTATCCAGCAAGGCTCTCATTCAAAATGGAAGGAGAGATAAAGAGCTTCCAAGAAGGGCAGGAACTGAAAGAATATGTGACCTCCAAACCAGCTCTGTAAGAAATTTTAAGGGGGACTCTTAAAATTCCCCTTTAAGAATAAGTTCAGTGGAACAATCCACAAAAACAAGGACTGAATAGATATCATGATGACACTAAACTCATATCTGTCGATAGTAACTCTGAACGTGAATGGGCTTAATGACCCCTTCAAAGGCGCACGGTTTCAGACTGGATAAAAAAGTAGGACCCAACTATTTGCTGTCTACAAGAGACTCATATTAGACAGAAGGACACCTACAATCTGAAAATAATGGGTTGGAGAACCATTTACCATTCAAATGGTCCTTAAAAGAGAGAAGGGTTAGCCATCCTTTTATCAGCTAAACTAAAATTTACCCCGAAGACTGTAGTGAGAGATCAAGATGGACACTAAATCATACTTAAGGATCTATCCAACAAGAGGACTTACCAATCCTCAATATATATGCCCCGAATGTGGGAGCTGCCAAATATTTAAACCAAATAATAACGAAAGTGAAGAAATATTTAGATAATTATTATCTTATACTTGGTGACTTCAATCTAGGTCTATCTACCCTCGATACATCTTCTGAGCACAATATCTCTAAAGAAATGAGATCTTTAAATGATACACTGGAGCAAATAGATTTCACAGATATCTACAGCACTTTACCTCCAAACTGAATTGAATAAACATTCTTCTCAAGTGCACATGGAACTTTCTCCAGAATAGACCACATACTGGGTCACAAATCGCATCTGAACCGATACCAAAAGATTCAGATCGTCCCCTGCATATTCTCAGACCATTATGCCTTAAAATTAGAACTAAATCACAACAAGAAGTGTGGAAGGACTTCACACACTGGAGGTTAAGGACCATCCTGCTTAAAGATGAAAGAGTCAACCAGGAAATTGAGGAAGAATTAAAAAGATTCATGGAAACTAATGAGAATGAAGACACAAACGTTCTAAATCTTTGGCATGCAGCAAAAGCAGTCCTAAGGAGGAAATACATCACAAAACAAGCATCCATTCAAAAACTGGAAAGAACTCAAATACAAAAGCTCACCTTACTCATAAAGGAGCTAGAGAAAAAAACAGCAGCTAGATCCTACACCCAACAGAATAAGAGAGTTAATTAAAATTTGAGCAGACCTCAAGGAAATCGAGACCAGAAGAAATGTGGAACAGATCAACAAAACCAGGAGTTGGTACTTTGAAAGAATTAATAATATACATAAACCATTAGCCAGTCTTATTAAAAAGAATAGAGAGAAGACTCAAATTAATAAAATCATGAATGAGAAAGCAGAGATCACTACCAACACCAAGGAAATACAATAGATTTTAAAAACATATTAGGAACAGCCATACGCCAATAAATTAGGCAATCTAGAAGAAATGGGCAGATTCCTGGAAAGCCCCAAACAACCAAAACTGGAAAAGGAAGAAATAGAAAACCTAAACAGGCCAATACCCAGGAAGGAAATTGAAGAAGTCATCAAAAACCTCCCAAGACACAAAAGTCCAGGGCCAGATGGCTTCCCAGGGGTATTCTATCAAATGTTTTTTTTTTTTTTTATTCTATCAAATGTTTAAAGAAGAAACCATACCTATCCTACTAAAGCTGTTTGGAAAGATAGAAAGAGATGGAGTCCTTCCAAATTCGTTCTATGAAGCCATCATCACCTTAATTCCAAAACCAGACAAAGACCCCACCAAAAAGGAGAATTACAGACCAATAGCTCTGATGAACATGGATGCAAAAATTCTCGACAAGATCCTAGCCAATAGGATCCAACAATACATTAAGAAAATTATTCACCATGACAAAGTAGGATTTATCCCCGGGACACAAGGCTGGTTCAACACTCGTAAAACAATCAATGTGATTCATCATATCAGCAAGAGAAAAACCAAGAACCATATGATCATCTCATTAGATGCAGAGAAAGCATTTGACAAAATAGAGCATCCATTCCTGATCAAAACACTTCAGAGGATAGGGTAGAGGGAACAATCCTCGACATCTTAAAAGCCATCTAGGAAAAGCCCACGACAAATATCATTCTCAATGGGGCAGCACTGGGAGCCTTTCCCCTAAGATCAGGAACAAGACAGGGATGTCCATTCTCACCACTGCTATTCAACGTAGTATTGGAAGTCCTAGCCTCAGCAATCAGACAACAAAAAGACATTAAAGGCATTCAAATTGGCAAAGAAGTCAAACTCTCCCTCTTCGCCGATGACATGATACTCTACCTAGAAAACCTAAAACCCTCTCCCCCCAAGATTGCTACAACTCATACAGCAATTTGGTAACATGGCAGCATACAAAATCAATGCCCAGAAATCAATGGCATTTCTATACACTAACAATGAGACTGAAGAAAGAGAAATTAAGGAGTCAATCTCATTTACAATTGCACCCAAACCATAAGATACCTAGGAATATACCTAACCAAGGAGGTAAATGATCTATACCCTAAAAACTATAGAAAACTTCTGAAAGAAATTGAGGAAGACACAAAGAGATCGAAAAATATTCCATGCTCATGGATTGGCAGAATTAATATTGTGAAAATATCAATGTTACCCAGGCAATGTACACGTTTAATGCAATCCCTATCAAAATACCATGGACTTTCTTCAGAGAGTTAGAACAAATTATTTTAAGATTGGTGTGGAATCAGAAAAGACCCCGAATAGTCAGTGGGATTTTAAAAAAGAAAACCATATCTGGGGGCATCACAATGCCAGATTTCAGGATGTACTACAAAGCTGTGGTCATCAAGACAGTGTGGTACTGGCACAAAAACACACATAGATCAATGGAACAGAATAGAGAACCCAGAAGTGGACCTTGAACTTTATGGTCAACTAATATTCGATAAAGGAGGAAAGACTATCCATTGGAAAAAAGACAGTCTCTTCAATAGATGGTGCTGGGAAAATTGGACATCCACCTTCAGAAGAATGAAACTAGACAACTCTCTTTCACCATAAACAAAGATAAACTCAAAATGGATGAAAGATCTAAATGTGAGACAAGAGTCCATCAAAATCCTAGAAGAGAACTCAGGCAACACCCGTTTTGAACTTGGCCACAGCAAGTTTATGCAAGGTACATCCACGAAGACAAAAGAAACAAAAGCAAAAATGAACTATTGGGACTTCATCAAGATAAGAAACTTTTGCAGAGCAAAGGATACAGTCACCAAAACTAAAAACAACCTTCAGCATGGGAGAAGATATATGCAAAAGACGTATCAGATAAAGGGCTGGTTTCCAAGATCGATAAAGAACTTCTTAAAATCAACACCAAAGAGACATACAATCCAATCATGAAATGGGCAAAAGACATGAAGAGAAATCTCACAGAGGAAGACATTGACATGGCCAACATGCACATGAAAAAATGCTCTGCATCACTTGTCATTAGGGAAATACAAATCAAAACCACAATGAGATACCACCTCACACCAGTGAGAATGGAGAAAATTAACAAGGCAGGAAACCGCAAATGTTGGAGAGGATGCGGAGAAAAGGGAACCCTCTTACACTGTTGGTGGGAATGTGAACTGGTGCAGAAATTCTAGAAAACTGTGTGGAGGTTCCTCAAAGAGTTAAAAATAGACCTGCTCTACGACCCAGCAATTGCAGTGTTGGGGATTTATCCCAAATATTCAGATGCAATTCAATGCTGGGACACCTGCACCCCGATGTTTATAGCAGAATGTCCACAATAGCCAAACTGCGGACGGAGCCATGGTGTCCATCGAAAGATGAATGGATAAAGAAGATGTGGTTTATGTATACAATGGAATATTACTCAGCCATTAGAAACGACAAATACCCACCATTTGCTTCAAAGTGGATGGAACTGGAGGGTAGTATGCTGAGTGGAGTAAGTCAATCGGAGAAGGACAAACTGTATGTTCTCATTCATTTGGGGAATATAAATAATAGTGAAAGGGAATATAAGGGAATGGAGAAGAAACGTTTGGGAAATATCAGAAAGGGAGACAGATCATAAAGACTCCTACCTCTGGGAAATGAACTAGGGGTGCTGGAAGGGGAGGAGGGTGGGGGTGGGGGTGAATGGGTGACGGGCACTGAGGGGGACACTTGATGGGTTGAGCACTGGGTGTTATTCTGTATGTTGGTCAATTGAACACCAATAAAAAATAAATTTGGGATCCCTGGGTGGCACAGCAGTTTGGTGCTTGCCTTTGGCCCAGGGCGCGATCCTGGAGACCCGGGATCGAGTCCCACATTGGGCTCTCAGTGCATGGAGCCCGCTTCTCCCTCTCCCTCTGTCTGTGTCTCTGCCTCTCTCTCTCTCTCTCTCTCACTGTGTGCCTATCATAAATAAATAAAAATAAATAAAAATAAAAATAATTTATTTAAAAAAACGATCAAACAACTAAATATTTATGCTGCCAACATGGGAGTACCAAAATATAGTAACCAATTAACAACAAACGAACAGGAACACACTGATAATAATACAATGATAGGGGATTTTACACCCACTTATGTCATAGACCGATCGTCTATACAGAAAATCAACAGGGGAACAACAGCCTTGACACACTGGACCACAGGGACTCAACAGATATAGTCTGAACATTTATTCCTAAAGCAGAATACACATTCCTTTCAAGTGCACATGGGACATTCTCCAGAACAGATCATATCATGACCCACAAATCAGCCCTCAACAGGTACAACAGGTACAAGAAGGTTGGTATCACACCATATACATTTTTGGACAATGAGGCTATGAAACTCGAAGTCGACAGTAAGAACAAATTTGGACAGACCAAAAATACGTGGAGATTATGAACATCCTACTAGAGAATGAATGGATCAACCAGGAAATTAAAGAGGAAATTTAAAACAAATGAAAATGAAAACATGTTTCTCCAAACCTCTGGGATGTAGCAAAGGCAGTCCTAAGAGGGAAGTACATAGCAATACAGGCCTACCTCAAGAAACAAGAAGTCTCCAATACACAACCTAACCCTACACCTAAAGGAGCTGGTAAAGGAATAGCAAACAAAGCGTAAAGCCTACAGAAGAAGGGAAAAAATAAAGATGAGAGCAGAAATAAACAATACAGAAACAACAAAACAGTAGAATGCAATAGCGAAACTAAGATCTGGTTCTTCAAATTAATTAATAAAATGGATCAAGCCCTAGCCAGCCTTATCAACGAGAAAAGAGAAAACCTAAATAAATAAAATCACAAATGAGAGAAGAGAGATCTCAATCAACACCAGAAAAATAAGACAGTTATAAGGGAATACTATGAAAGATTATACGCTAACAAACTGGGAGACCTGGAAGAAATGGACAAATCCCTAGAAATATGTAAAAGAGCAAAACTGAAATAGGAAGAAATAGAAAATATGAACAGACCCATTACTAGCAAAGAAATTGAATCAGCAAGGCACCTGGGTGCCTCAGTGGTTGAGCATCTGCTTTGGCTCAGGTCATGATCCCGGGGTCCTGGGGGAGCACGTCCCACATCAGGCTCCCCGCATGGAGCCTCATTTTCCCTCTGCCTATACCTCTGCCTCTCTGTGTCTCTCATGAATACATAAAGGTGCAGCCACTGTGGAAAACAGTCTGGAGGGTCCTCGAGAAGTTAAAAATAGGGATCCCTGGGTGACGCAACCATTTGGCACCTCCTTTTGGCCCAGGGCGTGATCCTGGAGTCCAACGTTGGACTCCCGGTACATGTAGCCTGCTTCTCCCTCTGCCTGTGTCTCTGCCTCTCTCTGTGTGACTATCATAAAAAAACTTAAAAAAAAGAAGTTAAAAATAGAGCTAGCCTACGATACCAAAATTGCACAGCTAGGTATTTACCCTGAGGATACAAAAGTAGTTTAGTAGATTTGAAGAGGAACACACAGCCTAGTGTTGGTAGCAGCGTTATCAACAACAGCGAAACTGTGTATATAGCCCAGATGTCCAACGACAGATGAATGGGCAGAGACGATGTGGTAAATATACACACTGCGACATCACTCGGTCATCAGAAGGGATGAAAGGAAGCCATTTACAATGACGTGGGAGAAGTGGAAGGGACCTATGCTAAATGAACTCAGTCAGTCAGAGAAAGACAGATACCAAATACCATACAATTGCATTCACATGTGAATTTTAAGAAACCAAACAAACTGGCAAAGGGGCCAAAGGAGGGATGAGAGATGCAAACCAAGAAACACATTTTAACCACAGTGAATAAACTAATAAATACCAGAGGAAGGAGGGGGGGATGGGGAATCAGGGGATGGGCATAGTGGAGGTGACCTCTGACCAGAACCAGGCGTTGGATTCAAGGGTTGAATCACTATGTGTAAACCTGAAACTACATCATACTGTGTTTATAAAGAGGAATTCAAATAAATCTTTAAAATAATAATTGGTAGTATAGAGGAAACATGTGCGCACAAGAGATAAAGTCAGAAAGGCAACTAAAAATCCAAACAAAGACTCTTTAGAGCCACAAATCCCCTCCTTAGCTCAGCTCAGGAATATCCTGCCATGCCTATTCTCACCCCAGCAGAAGCATGGATTTTGATTCTCTGGGGAGACCACTGACTTGGTGGAGTCAGGCTATCTTTGAACCCAAAACCTAAATAGAGTGCATAAAACTAAACTGCCCAAGATGCTAGGAGTCCCAGTGCAGGCACATGCCAAGACACAAACTCTAACCATACACAGACATAAGCCTAACCCTCCACTTAAGTCTAATGTTAACATAACCCTTCAACAAGAACTATCACTAATCAAAAACCAAACACAAACCCCAAGATGAAACACATTCACTAAACCTTCCTGCCAACCCTCACCCTAACTCCTAAACCTATTCTAAACCCTTAACCCTGACCCTTACCTTAAATCTAACTCTAAGCCTACCCTCTAACCCTAACCTTAACTTAATGTACTCAAATCCTTTTCCTAACCTTAACCTGTATCCTAACCCTAACCCTCTAATACTAATCCTATCTCATATCACAAAGTATACCCTAACCCTACCCTAAAAGAAATCCCTAACCCACTGCCTAACCCTCTCTTACCCTTTTCCAAAACTGTGCCCTGACCCTGACCTAACCCTAACCATAACCCCTAATCAAACACTAACCCTAACCCTAGCCCTAACCCCTATCCTAAAACTAACCCTCACCCTAACCATAAACGTAGCCCTAACTTTAACTCTAAACCCTAAACCTAACCCCTAACCCTAACTCACACCCTAACCCCTAACCCGAACTGCAAACCTAGCCTAAACCTAACTCTAACCATAACCCAAACCCCAACTCCTAACCTCCTGCCCTAATCCCTAAAGTCTCAACCCTAACCCTAACTCTAACTCCTGTCCCTAATCCAAACCCCGATCCTAACTCCTAAGTACTGAACCTTACCCTTATCCCTCACCCTAACCTCTAATCCGTAACCATAAGCATAATCACTAACCCCTAACATCTAACCTAAGACTAACCACCAACTGCCTCCCCTCCCCTGTCTTACCATTCATTCTACCCATTCACTTACCCTATGGTTCTGAGGAGTCCCTTCTGACATGGACGTGGCCCCCAACGGCGCCTCCAGAGTCCTCCAGGGGGTCCTGAGGAAGCCGGGCTCCTGTGAGTGGGGACGTGGCCCCACGTGTTCCTGAGTCATAGTCAGCGGGTCCTGAGGACCCGGGTCTCCTGTCAACCTGGATTATGCCTCACATACTCTGGAAGCCTCACAGCAGGTTCTCAGGATGCTGGAGGCTCCTGTCAGCCTGGACATAGACCCTCATCCCCCAGAAAACTCACAGTGGGTCCTGAGGAGGCTGTGGGTTCCTGTCAGTCTAGACGCAGCCTCATGTGTCCCAAAGCCAAAGTGCAGGTCCTGAGGAGGACATGGCCCCACATTTTCCTCTGCCTCACCATAAGACTTGAGGAGCCTGGGAGCTCCTGTCAGCACGGACGTGGCCCCAAATCATCCCGATCCTTCACAGTGCGTCCTGAGGAGGCTGGAGACTCCTGTCAGTGTGGATTCAGCATCCACATCTTCCTTAGGCCTCACCACAGGCTCTGACAAGGCTGGGGTCTTCTGTCTGCATGGACGCATCCCCATATTTCCTGAAGACTACACCGGGTGTCCTGAGGACATCAGCGTCTGTTGTGTGGACGTGGCCCCACGTCCTCCCAAAGCGACACCGCAGGTTCTGAGTGGCTGTGGCTCCTGTCACTGTGGATGCTGCCCCCAGCTTCCAGAAGCCTCAACTTATGTCCTGAGGAGCCAGTTAGCTCCTGCCAGAGTGGACACAGCACCACATCTTTCAGAAGACTCCAGGCATGTCCTCAGGTGGCCTAGGGGCTCAGATGTCACATCTTACTGAAGCCTCCCCGTGGGTCCTGAGGCGGCCCAGGGGCTCCTGTCAGGGTGGGTGCAGGCCCACAATTTCCTGAAGCCTCCCCGCAGGGCCAGAAGTGGCCCAGGGTCTCTTGTCAGGGTGGATGTTGGCCCACATCTTCCTGAAGCCTCACCGTGTGTCCTGAAGAGAATGAGGCTCCTGTCATCATGAACGCTGCCCAATATCCCCCTGATGACTCCACGTAGTTTCTGAGGAGGCTGTGGCTCATCCACGTGGACGTGTCCCCACGTCTTCCTCAGGCCTCCCCAGCACAGGCTGGCTCCTGTTAGTGCAGGCAAAGGAGGCCTACTGTGCATGCGTGCCCCCTGGGCGGTGCCTGGGCTTGGGCACCCACTGCGGGATGCTCAGTCACTACAGGAGGCTGTGCAGGAGGCAGCGTGGCCGTCTCCGGGCCCACCTCTGCCTCCTTCCAGGCTCTAGCTGTCGCCTGTTATCTTCGGAAACATCTGCCTGAAAAGGAGCCCAACACCCGGCTTCCCCAAAAATACTTAAGGAGAAAGAATTGGAGCCCAAAGGACGCGAAATGAAATGTGGACCAGACTTTTACCACGTCCTGTAAAACTTACTCAACCCTCTTCCACTGTGGGTGGGACCGTGGGCTGCTGCAGCCACCCTGGAAACAGTGTGGAGGCTCCTCAGGAAGTTGCAAATAGAGCCGCCCTGCGACCAGCAGGTGTACGGCCTGGAGCTCACTCCAAAGATACAGATGCAGTGAGACATGGGACAACTGCACCCCAATGTCCACAGCAGCCGGGTCCACGTTGCCACACTGTGGGAGGAGCCTCGGTGCCCTGTGGCAGATGAAGGATAAAGAGGATGGGAGATAGATGATGGTCATAGAGAGAGGAATGGTACTCAGCTATCAAAGAGAAGGAAATCTTGCCATTTGCAATGTCATGCATAGAACTAGAGGGATCATCCTAAGTGAAATAGGTCATTCGGAAAACAGAATGACCCTGTGGTGTCATTCATAGGTGGAATTAAAGAAGCAAAGCAGAACATCTGTGAAGGGAAGGAAAAACAAATAAGATGAACACAGATGCAGGAAATACAGACTCTTAATTATAGGAAACAAACTGAGTGTTGCTGCAGGGGAGGGGATGAGGGAGGCGATAACAGGGGACCAGCATGAAGGAGGGCACATGATGTCACGACCACTGCGGTTATCTCCAACTGGTGAATCCCTGAATTCTTCCTCTGAAAGTATAATACACTATACGTTAATTAATTTGGTTTAAATTAAGTTAATTTAAAAAAATCAGTTGTATCAGAGCACGTTTCCTTCTGGACACTCTGTTCTGCTCCTTCAGCTTATGCTGGGACCAACCCTCGTGGGTCTGGTTTGTTTAAGTAGGCGTCAGGCCTCGTCCATGGACCAGCCCAGGGTTAGAACGCACGACCCCGTGATCAGGACCGGAGGTGAGGTCAGGAGCCGGATGCTTAACTGACAGAGCCAGGTGGGGAGGACAACACTGCTTTATACTGTGTCTCTGTGACATCGTTTGAGATAGGAAAGTGCTGCGTCCCGCTATCCTGCTTCTCCAATACTGATTTGCTGTCCAGGGTCATTTGTGGGGGCGGATGGATGTCACAGGGTTTTTTTTTTTCCTATTTATAGGATCTGCCACCATGATTTGATAGGAATGACATTGAAATTGAGGGTGGCTTCAGGAACTGTGGACATGTTCACAAGATGAGGCTCCCAACCCACGAGCCCAGGACGGCCTCCCAGAGCCTGGTATGGCTCAGTGCACAACTCTTGTGCTCCTTTGGTTCAGTCTCATTATTTATTCTCTGTGATGCTCCTGAGAAGGGAGTCATGTCCGTCATTTCCTTCCTGAGTGCTCATTGTCAGGACACAGCAAGCCCAACAGTAGAATAAAAACTGAGCCCAGGCCAAGGGCAGGAAGGCCCTATTAGAACAGATCTCAATGCCCTTGAAGGCCCCATATCAAAATGTAAACAGAACTTTAGTAATTGATCCACCCTTCGGGAGTTCCCCAAGACCAGCTCTTAAAACTAAGCTAAAACCCACCTGGGGGACCCCCCAAGTCCCTGCTCCACTGTGTCGGGTATACTTGGACAAAAGCTTGAGCTTGTAAATAAACCCTCGTGTGTTTGCATCAGTGTAGGCTTCTCGATGGTTTCTCGGATTCGCAATCTTGGGCTCAACAGTCTGAGATAAAAAAAAAACAAAAGAAGCTCGGACACAAGTCGAGTGAATGCAGGGTTCTGAGAGAAGAGGCGGAGAACCGGGGGCTTGGGGGCTCTTCTGTGGAGGCCCCAGCAGACTGGGGGGCGGGATGCTCAGCCCCAGAGCCAGAGGACCCAGCGTCCCCACCGGCATCCCGCCAATCAGGTTCGGGTCTCAGGGAGCAGCACAGCGTTGCCCACTGGAGCCCAGAGACGCTGATGCCCACCACGCCTCTGCCCCTGCAGTTGCAACTCCCATGGAGATGTGCACCTGACAATCAACACCACGGCCCATCCGCACACCCCACACAGACCATTCGCTGCCACCAAGTTGTCGGACCACAGAGGCTGCAGAGCTTTAGCTCTGCCTGGAAAGTAGGGTCTAGATTCCTTTGTACTTTGTGCTCTATTTTCAATCATTTTCTTTGACTTTTTTATTAATTGCCTTATTTTAATTTTTATGTATGTACCTTAGATATTTCTAATTTTTACTTTCATGGTACTTCATTGTGTTTTTTTAAAAATTTTTTTCAATTTATTTATGATAGTCACAAACAGAGAGAAAAAGAGAGAGAGAGAGAGAGAGAGAGGCAGAGACACAGGCAGAGAGAGAAGCAGGCTCCATGCACTGGGAGCCCGACGTGGGATTCGATCCAGAGTCTACAGGATCATGCCCTGGGCCAAAGGTAGGCGCTAAACCGCTGCGCCACCCAAGGACCACCTTAATTGTTTCTATTTTGGGATTTAGACTCTTTTAACAAGCAGGCCAAAATAATCTATTGGTTTTTTTGTGGCGGGGGAGGGCAGTTGTTATTGTTTTTCTTGTTTTTTATTTTTCTTCCTTCTTTTCTGGAAGAAATAATGAGATGGAGAAATTCACCTCCATAAAATAACATGAGGTTCTACTCACAGCCAGGAAGTTCATCAATACACATATATGATGTCTAACTACAGTTTAAAACAATGATTATAAAGATAGCATCTGGGCTGGAAAAAGAGCACAGAAGAAAACTAGAGAATCCCTTCCTGTAGATATAAAACAACTAAAATCTAGTCAGGCCAATGTTAAAAATGCTATAACTGAGATGCAGTTCCAAGTGGAAGCCTTAAAAACAAGAAAGGTTCTGGACCACAGACACAGAAGTAGGGAAGTCAGTCACTTATTAAAACAGTAACATTCATACCATAGGAGACTCAGAAGATGAAGAGAGAGAAAAGGTGGGCCTTGCTCAGACATTAGAAACGACAAATAACCACCATTTGCTTCAACGTGGATGGAACTGGAAGGTATTATGCTGAGTGAAGTAAGTCAATCAGAGAAGGACAAACATTGTATGTTCTCATTCATTTGGGGAATATAGATAATAGTGAAAGGGAATATAAGGGAACGGAGAAGAAATGTGTGGGAAATATCAGAAAGGGAGACAGAACATAAAGACTCCTAAGTTAGGGAAACGAACTAAGGGTGATGGAAGGGGAGGAGGGCGGGTGGTGGGGGTGAATGTGTGATGGGCTCTGAGGGGGGCACTTGACGGGATGAGCACTGGGTGTTTTTCTGTAGGTTGGCAAATTGAACACCAATTCAAGAATAAAATTATTATAAAAAACAAGAAAGAAAGAAGAAAGAAAGAAAGAAAGAAAGAAAGAAAGAAAGAAAGAAAGAAAGAAAGAAAGAAAGAAAGAAAGAAAGAAAGAAAGAAAGAAAGAAAGAAAGAAAGAAAGAAAGAAAGAAAGAAAGAAAGAAAGAAAGAGTGGCACCTGTGTGGCTCAGTTAGTTAAGCTTCTGCATTAAACTCAGATCATGATCCAGGTCCCAAGGCAGGCTCCCTGTTCAGAAGGGAACATGCTTTTCCCTCTCCCTCTGCCCCTCTTGCTCATGCTTTTTCTCTCCTCTCTCTCTCAAATAAATAAAAAACATCTTTGCAGAAGAAACAAACCCAAAGGAAGAGAAATCTCCCATGTAGAAGAATTTTAAACAATTTGTGCAGACATTGCACCGTCAAGTTCATGAGCATAGCTTCCCACTCTTAAGTGTGGAATACACATAGTAACTTTCTTCTACAAAATATAATATGAAAAAGTTAAAATAATATTGATAATATAATAATAATAAAAATAATAATTAATAATAATAATAAAGAATCAGTTTACTGTGGAGAAAGCTGACAAACACTACCGCAGCAAGGTGACCAGATCGATACCAAGACTGCTAAATCATGTTGATAGTATCTATCCTTTATATGATATAATGAAAATGGCAGTATATCTCTGTATATAATCCACAAAACAGTTCAATTATGAGATAAATGACAGACATGTCCCAACTGAGAACGTTTACAAAATACTCTACTTCTCAAAGTGTTCCAGTGCAACAACAACAAGGAAAGGCTGAAAGACTGTCACAATCTAGAAGAGCCTAAGAAAACAGGAGGACAAATGGAATGTGATATGAGGGATGGTGACTTAGCAAAAACTAAGGAAATCTGAATAAACTATGGTCTTTGGTTAATGCGACTATTTTAAATTTGATTCCTTAGCTAATATCTGTACCGTAGTAATATAAGATATCAATAATTGGAGAAATTGAGAGCAAGTGCATGTGAATGCACTGTAATATCTTCTCAATTTCTCTATAAATCTTTGTTTTTTTCCTAATTAATAAGATTTATTATGAAAATCGACTTAAATGAATCAGGCTCCAAGTGTGAAGACATTTTAAGAATCGTTGAATTAACTTTTGCCTTATTCTTAAAGAGTTCCTTTGATGGAAACAAAGTAAGAATTTCATATCAGAAGGAAAGAAAAACACTTATGAACACGTATAATGCCTCCTCAACCTGAAAAGCAGGAACAGATAATAAATAGCAAAAATCAGATAAAAATACTTCTAGTATAATAGACACCATATTGCAAGTGCATTTAAAATTATCAATGCATAACATTTATTTCCTTGACATTTGTCTTCAAAAGTGTTCACAGTGTTTCAGTGTCAGTTGAAACAGGGGAAGAATCTCAGGGAAGAATCCTCCACAAAATAATCGGACCATTGGTAATAATGACTCTCAGTTCTTTCCAAATCCATAAAGATGCATTTCCTGAGGAGTGACTGAGCTGTGAAGAAAGAGATGAGAAACCCTCATCCCTCTGAACGAGAATATTTTAACCATAGTATTACGGATAGTAAATTATCCTTATTAACAGGAAATATGTCTCAGATTGGAATCTGAGCAATTATATGGCCAGAGTAAAAACACTCTGACTTGCTCCTCATCTTTTAAAGATAAAAGAGAGCTTTTCTATATACAAACTCAGTTGTCTAGATAGCCTTAGGGAATAAGAGTCTGCAGCATGGAATCCCGCTGCACGGCTGGGACACCCACGAGCCAGGTCTTCCTGATCCCAAATCCCTGGGCCTGTCCCCCAACACACGCTGCCAAGCTGAGGTCATTTGCTCTCTTAGGAGCTCCGGGGAAGGGGGAAAGAACTTGATAGGATGGGACGGAACGCAAAGAGGCCGAGAAAATGAAGGCCTTTCTACTTTAAGTTCAGTGTTCGAACAAGTCCAGCCATCCCAGGCCCCTGTGAAGAAGAGCTGAAATTTACATTATTTCAGTTACAGGAAAAAAACAAAAGTTTACATCTTAATGTCTTTGAAAGCCCCACAACAGAATGAAACTGAGCCCATGCCAAGGGTTGGAAGTGCCTATTAGAATGAAAGCAGAGCTTAATACCCTTGAAGGCCCCATATCAAAATGTAAACAGAACTTGAGGAATTGCTCCAGCCCTTTTGGAGGACCCCGAGACAAGCCCTTAAAACTAAGTTAAAACCCACCTCGGGGTCCAAGTCCCTGCTCCGCTGTGTTGGGTGTACTTGGTCGCAAGCTCGAGTTTGGAAATCAACCCTTGTGTGTTTGCATTGGTGTCAGCTCCTTAGTGGTTTCTCGGATTCGCAATCTTGGGCACAACACCCCCATGTCCCCTCCCACCTTGACTGAACCCCTATCCCCTCCCACCCAGGGTGAAACTCAGTCACCTCCCTGCCTACAACAGCCGGGCACAGGCCGTCACACAGGTCCCACGGGCACGGTGAGCACTCCCGCCTTCCCTGGCCTCCCAGAAGAAGGAAGGAGGTTTCGGCCGGACACACTCCCATGGTGGCCCCAGGGCTCCCTGCCCAGCACGGCACCTCGTGACAGGTCGGGTCTCTGTTCCTGACGCCTGCTCCTCCTCCCCGGTTTTCCCACAGGAAATGAAGCAGGATGTCCTGGTCTCCTCCAGGGACATCACGCAGGTAGACCTGGACGTCATCAGGAAGTTCAGCAGCCACATCATGTTTTAGGACTGCTAGGCGGACGGGTGAGGCTGCTGGGCCAGGGGGCTTCCGGGCCTCGGAGGCTTTTGGGTAAGGTAAACGGGGCCTCTGAGGCCAGGGGGAGCAATAGCAGCCAACAATACACGGCTCCATGGTAGGGTGATGGGGATGACCACACCCCCGGGGCCTCAGGGATGAGGAGGCCACAAGGATGGGGCCTCCAGGGGTTCCCATGGGAGCTGAACACCAAAGGGGAGAGGGACAGCCCCCTGAGAAGCAGGGGATGGGGTGGGAGACATGGGGGTAGGAACCGGACCTGGGGGCCGAGCAGCATGTCCACGGCTGGAGCAGGACACACATCAATCCCATGAGGGTCGGACAGTTCAGAGTGACACCCACTCTCAGTGTTTTATATATTTCTAAATTCTGTGCATTTAATTTGAGACAATTTGCAATTTGAAAACATACATATTATGATGACCCCCAGATAATGCCCCTGGTACAGCCAGGGCCCTGCACTCACCACATGGGGCCACAGGGGCAGGTGTTACAACAAACCCCAGAATGGGGTCACCTTTATTTGTAGACATCTCTGTGTGCATCTTAGAGAAAGGGGATGCCCTTTGTCTGCTGGCCCCCCACGCCATCCCCCCATTCCCCAGACCCACACCATCCCCCTACATCATCATCCCCCATGGCATCGCCCCTACCCCATCCCCCTCAAACACACACAGCCTCACACAATCCCCAACCACAGTATACCCCAACACCATCCCCCCTACACCATCCCCCACATTCCACCACCATCATACCCATGCCCCCACACCATCCACCACCACACCATCGGCCCCGAGCAAGGACCCAATCTAGCTGCCCCCTGTGGGACATGATCAGCCTCCCCGGGGTTCTCTGGATACCCTGCTCCCATCAGAATCCCGGGTGTCTCATAGAGTACCCAGGGGTTGCAGGGAGGAGGGACGGCAGGGAGCCCCTGACAGTGTGTGAGCAGGTGAGTGGATCAGAGGAACCACTGTGCCCTGCCTCCGTCCACTGTCACTCCGAGAGGGCAGGACACCCTGCACAGGACACCAGGCCCTAACCCAGAGGTACCTGGGCTGATTGGGCCCTGGCTCTGTGGGGGCTGGGTTGACTTGTGCCCCCACCAGTCTCAACACAAAGACTAATGGAATCAGGCCCCCATGGCCCTGGCCAGCCCTGGATTCTGGCCCCAGGCCGAGCAAGCCCTCTCACAGCTGGATGTGGCCTGCAGGGCCCTGGGCGTGCCCCACAGATCCAGGTCGCTGATCTAGGGAAGCCCTGGGGATCCTGGGACACCCCAGTGTGGGGAGAGGAGGGGCAAGCTTGTGGGCCCCACCCACACCCACACCAGGAGGCAGGCTCCTCCAGGTGCTGGGGCCCAAAGAGGCTCCAAGGCCAGGATCCAGCTGCCCTTCAGGGACCCAGCACAGGAGCCCATGAGTTGCAGGTTCAGGTCAGCTCTGATGTCCTCAGTACCATCACTCAGGCTGAAACCTCAGGGCACACGTCCCCACCCGGAGTCCACACATGCTCCCAGGTGGGGGATTCCAGCACCTGCCTCCCCACCCCATGTGATTCTTGCCCTCCCCTTAAAGGACAGAAAGGTCTCCCTCCCCAGGGGAAGACACGCAACCACGGCTCTGAGCCCGTTTGCTGTAGAAAGTCAATAAAGTGTTGTGGTGCGAAAATGCACAGCCAGCCTGTTTCTGTGTCCCCCAGAACTCTGTGCATGGAGCGTGTAGAGACTCCAGAGAGAGGAGGGGGCACCACCTAGGCCCCAACCAGCCCCTGCAGGGGCGCCACCAGGCACACACAGCTGAAGTCCCCACATGCCTTCCAGGAGTGGCCTGACCCACTGTCGGACATGGGAATGTGGCCGAGCTGGAACTTCAAGCTCAGCTGACCCTCTCCAGCTGAAAGTCACTGCACGAGCGAGCCCCGGCACTGCCAGGAGAGCCCAGCTAACTGCCCAGAGACAGGACCAGAAATGATTTTGTGCCAACCATTTTGGGGTTTTTTGGTGACCCAGCCAGAGGATCCAATTGCTGCACAGGATAGCTGCATGTGATAGAGACACACACACCTCAAAAGCAACAAAAGTCGGAATCCCCCCAATGTTGTCAGACAGCAGCCAGATGGTTACATACACAACGCTGTGGTCCCCAAAAGGATACATGGAAAACGCTATAAACCACGACTGTAGAGGTGCTGGAGCTGTGCCTGCTGTGTTCCAACAAGGAGGGAAGAGGGGCAGGAAGCATCATCCTGAGGGGGGGCCACTCCTAGGAAAGGAAACCAGGTCCCTGGGAAGGCTACAGAGGGTGAAATCCGTCCTCCTCTCTTTCTGCTTCTGGTTTTCATCCTAAATGCATTTTCCTCAATTATATTAGCAAGAATTTACTTTATGTTTTTAAATTTCTTTTTATTGCAGTCCAATTTGTATGAATTCTTTCTTCAGCAAGGGTGTCATTCAGGAGAGATAAAGATTTTCCCAGACAGGCAACATATAAAGGAGTTCATGACCATTTAACCAGTCCAGTAAGGAATTTTAAGAGGGACTCTTCTAGTGGGAGAAAAAAGAGACCAAAAGCAACAAATACTAGAAAGGACCAGAGAACGTCACCAGAAATACCAACTCTTCCGGTAACACAGAGGCACAAAGTTCATATCTTTGAATAGTCACTCTGAATGATGATGGACTAAATGCTCCAATAAAAAGATATAGGGTGGGATCCCTGGGTGGCCAGCGGTTTGGCGCCTGCCTTTGGCCCAGGTCGCGATCCTGGAGATGCTGGATCGAGTCCCACGTCGGGCTCCCGGTGCATGGAGCCTCTTCTCCTTCTGCCTGTGTCTCTGCCTCTCTGTATCCCTCTGTGTGACTATCATGAATAAATAAATAAATAAATAAATAAATCTTTTATAAAAAGATATAGGGTATGGAGTAGTTGAAAAACAGGATCCGGGATGCCTGGGTTGCTCAGGGGTTGAGCCTCTGCCTTTAACTCAGGGTGTGATCCTGGAGTCTGGGATCGAGTCCCATATTGGGCTCCTGGTGGGGAGCCTGCTTCTCTCTCTGCATAATTTTCTGCCTCTCTCTCTCTCTCTCTCTCTCTCTCTGATAAATAAAATTATTATTAAAAAAACAACATCCATCTGTACGCTGCCAACAAGATGCTCACCTTAGACCTATAGACACCAACAGATTGAAAGTCAGGGGATGGAAAATCATCTATCACGCTAATGGATATCAAAAGAAAGGTGGAGGACCCATACTTATATCAGACAAACGAGATTTGAAACCAAACCCTGGGGGAAACGTGTTGGCTCAGTTTTTGAGCATCTGCCTTCGGCTCAGGGTGTGATCCTGGAATCCCAGGATCGAGTCGTCATCGGCCTCCCTGAGGGGAGTCTGCCTCTCACTCTGCTATGTTTCTTCCTCTGCTCCTCTGTGTATCTCTCACGAATAAATAAATAAAATATTTAAATTTCAAAAAAGAACAAATAGTGTAAGAAGAGATGAAGAAGGGCATTATTTCATAATTAAAAAGACTCTCTATCAAGATCAAACAACTAAATATTTATGCTGCCAACATGGCAGTACTTAAATATACAAACCAATTAACAACAAACGTACAGGAACTCACTGATACTAATACAATGAAAGGGGATTTTTACACCCACTTATGTCAATGGACCAATCGTCTACGCAGAAAATCAACAGGGGAACAATAGCCTTGACAAACTGGACCACAGGGACTCAACAGATATAGTCTGAACATTTCATCCTAAAGCAGAATACACACTCCTTTCCAGTGCACATGGGACATTCTCCAGAACACATCATATCATGGCCCACAAATCAGCCCTCAACAGGTATAACAGGTACAAGAAGGTTGATATCACACCATGTACATTTTCAGAACACGAGGCTATGAAACTTGAAGTCTACAGTAAGAAAAAAAATTGGACAGACCAAAAATACGTGGAGATTATGAACATCCTACTAGAGAATGAATGGAGCAACCAGGAAATTAACGAGGAAATTTAAAACAAATGAAAATGAAAACATGTTTCTCCAAACCTCTGGGATGTAGCAAAGGCAGTCCTAAGAGGGAAGTACATAGCAATACAGGCCTACCTCAAGAAACAGGAAGTCTCCAATACACAACCTAACCCTACACCTAAAGGAGATGGAAAAGGAATAGCAAACAAAGCCTAAAGCCTACAGAAGAAGGGAAAAAATAAAGATGAGAGCAGAAATAAACAATACAGAAACCACAAAACTGTAGAATGGAATAACAAACCTAAGAACTGGTTCTTCAAAATAATTAATAAAATGGATCAAGCCCTAGCCAGCCTTATCAATGAGAAAAGAGAAATGACCTAAATAAATAAAATCACAAATGAGAGACGAGAGATCACAATCAACACCAGAAAAATTAGACAATTATAAGGGAATATTAAGAAATTATACGCTAACAAACTGGAAGACCTGGAAGAAATGGACAAATCCCTAGAAATGTGCAAAGGAGCAAAACTGAAATAGGAAGAAATAGAAAATGTGAATAGACCCATAACTAGCAAAGGAATTGAATCAGCAAGGCACCTGTGTGCCTCAGTGGTTGAGCATCTGCTTTGGCTCAGGTCATGATCCCGGGGACCTGGGAGATCAAGTCGCACATCAGGCTCCCCGCATGGAGCCTCATTTTCACTCTGCCTATCCCTCTGCCTCTCTGTGTCTCTCATGAATCTATAAATAAAATCTTTAAAAAAGAAAAAGATAAAAAGATGAGAAAGGACCCAAATAAAATCACAAATGAGAAAAGAGAAATAACAACCAACACTACAGAAATACAAACGATTATAAGAGAACATTATGAAAAATTATATGCCAAAAAAAAGAAAAATTATATGCCAGCAACCTAGAACCTGGAAGAAATAGATCAATTCCTGGAAATATATAACATAGCAAAAATGATAAAGGAAGAAATAAGAGACTTGAGGAGACAGAATACTAGCAAATAAATTGAATCATCAATGAAGAATCTCCCAACAGGGGGATCCCTGGGTGGCGCAGCAGTTTGGCGCCTGCCTTTGGCCCAGGGCGTGTTCCTGGAGACCCGGGATCGAATCCCATGTCGGGCTCCCGGTGCATGGAGCCTGCTTCTCCCTCTGCCTGTGTCTCTTCCTCTCTCTCTCTCTCTCTCTGTGTGAATATCATAAAAAAAAAGAATCTCCCAACAGGAGACGTTTAGATCAATAGTACAGAATGGAAATCCGAAACAAGATACAAACCTGTAACTCTATGATCCATTAATCGACAACAAGGCAGGAAGGAATATCCAAAGGAACAAAGACAGTCTCTTCAACAAACCCTAACCCTGACCCCAGGATAAGAACAAATGATGTTGGGAAAACCAGGCAGCCACATGCAGAAGAATCAAACTGGACCACTTTCTTACACCATGTATATAAAAAATAAATTCAAAATGGATGAAAGACCTAAATGTGAGACCTGAAACCATACAAAGAAGAAAAGATAGGCAGCAACGTCTTTGACATTGGCCATTGGATGTTCTTTCTAGATATGCCGCTGAGGTGAGGGAAACAAAAGCAAAAAGACTATTGGGACTTCATCAAATTGAAAAGCTTCCACACAATGAAGGAAACAACCAAAGCTAAAAGGCAACATACAGGAGGAGGGGCAAGATGGCAGAATTGTAGGGTCCCCAAATCACCTGTCCCCACGAATTTACCTACATAAACTTCAAATCATCCTGAAAATCTATGAATTCAGCCTGAGATTTAAACAGAGACCAGTTTGAATGCTACAGTGGGAAAGTTCGAGATTCTATAAAGGTAGGAAGACGGGAAAAAGAAATAAAGAAACAAAAGGCATCCAAGTGTGAGCGGCCCTGTGAGGAGCCTGGCTATGGCCGGGGCGAGTGCTCACAGGGCAGAAGAGCTCTGTCCTGGGAGAAGGAGGAGCTTCACCAATCTTCCAGGGCAGAATGGCCCCTTCAACGAGTCAGAGCAGGACCCCAGGAAGGCGGGGATGCCCTAGGGCACCCTGGGACACTAATAGAAACATGCACTCCCAGGAGAGTGCAGCGAGCTCCCTTAGGGCTGCAGGGCACATGCATTGACCAGGGAGCAGCTCTGAGGGGCTCAGGTGGCGGCTCTGCACAGAGGTGTTTGCGCGGACCAGGAGCAGCTTGGCAACGGCGCCTCCTGCAGAGGAAGAGGCTCCATTCAGAGGGGGATGTGGAGCTCTGGGAGCAACTTGTAGGAGCTCGGGCGGTGGCTCCACAGTGAGGTGGCTGTACAACTGGGAGCGAGAATCCAACATCGCAGGCCCCGGGCACAGGGCGCCAGGACACAGCCCAGGATTCGGCCTCCCCCGGGACAGGCAGAGGCCCAGAGGGCCTAGGACACCAAGGACGCTCCTGTCCAGAGCTGAGCAGATCAGCGGCCCAGCCTCAGAGCCTCCAGGACCTGCCGATGGACGGCTCCCAAGTTACTGCGGGGGCTGAATACAGGATTCCAGAGCTGGTCGCTGACACTGGGGTTGTTCCTCCTGGGGCCTCACGGGGTAAACTACCCCCACTGAGCCCTGCACCAGGCAGGGGACAGAGCAGCTCCCCCACGTGCTAACACCTGAAAATCAGCACAAGAGGCCCCTACCCCAGAAGACCGGCTAGACGGACAAGTTCCAGGGGAAGTCAAGGAACTTAAAGTATACAGAATCAGAAGATACCCCCCCATGTTTTTTTTTATTTATGATTGCTTCGCCCTCCACTTCCCCCGTTTCTTTCTTTTTTTCTCTTTTTATTCCCTTTTTTCCTTCTTTCTTCCTTTATTCTTTTTCGTTTTTTTCTTTTCTTTCCTTCCTTCTCTCCCCTCTTTTTCTCCTTTTCCCAATACAATTTGTTTTGGCCACTCTCCATTCAGCAAAATGACTCGAAGGAAAACCCCACCTCAAAAGAAAGAATCAGAAACAGTCGTCCCTCCCAGAGTTACAAAATCTGGATTACAATTCAATGTCAGAAAGCAAATTCAAAAGCACTATTATACAGCTACAGGTGGCTCTAGGAAAAAGCATAAAGGACTCAAGAGACTTCATGACTGCAGAATTTAGATCCAATCAGGACGAAATTAAAAATCAATTGAATGAGATGCAATCCAAACTAGAAGTCCTAACGATGAGGGATAACGAGTTGGAAGAACGAGTGAGTGACAGAGAACACAAGTTGATGGCAAAGAGAGAAACTGAGGAAAAAAGAGACAGACAATTAAAAGACAAGGAAGACAGATTAAGGGAAATAAACGACAGCCTGAGGAAGAAAACCCTACGTGTAATTGGGGTTACCGAGGGTGCCAAAATGGACAGAGGGCCAGAATATGCATTTGAACAAATCCTAGCCGAAAACATTCCTAATCTGGGAAGGGAAACAGGCATTCAGATCCAGGAAATAGAGAGATCCCCCCTAAAATCAATAAAAACTGTCCAACACCTCGACATTTAATCGTGAAGCTTGCAAATTCCAAAGATAATGAGAAGATCCTTAAAGCAGAAAGAGACAAGAAAATCCTGACCTTTATGGGGAGGAGCATTAGGGTAACAGCAGATCTCTCCACAGTGACCTGGCAGCACAGAAAACTGCTGGCAGGATATATTCAGGGTCCTCCATGAGAAGAACATGCAACCAAGAATACTTTATCCAGCAAGGCTCTCATTCAAAATGGAAGGAGAGATAAAGAGCTTCCAAGACAGGCAGGAACTGAAAGAATATGTGACCTCCAAACCAGCTCTGCAAGAAATTTTATGGGGGACTCTTAAAATTCCCCTTTAAGAAGAAGTTCAGTGGAACAATCCACAAACAAGGACTGAATAGATATCATGAAGACGCTAAACTCATATCTGTCGATAGTAACTCTGAATGTGAATAGGCTTAATGACCCATCAAAAGGCGCAGGGTTTCAGACTGGATAAAAAAGCAGGATTCATCTATTTGCTGTCTACAAGAGACTCATGGTAGACAGAAGGACACCTACAACCTGAAAATGAAATGTTGGAGAAAAATTTACCATTCAAATGGTCCTCAAAAGAGAGCAGGGGTAGCCATTCTTATACCAGATAATCTAAAATTTACCCCGAAGACTGTAGTGAGAGATGAAGAGGGACACTAAATCATACTTAAATGATCTATCCAATAAGAGGACTTATCAATCCTCAATATAAATGCCCCGAATGTGGGAGCTGCCAAATATTTAAACCAATTAATAACCAAAGCGAAGAAATACTTAGATAATAATACACTTACACTTGGTTATTTCAATCTAGCTCTTTCTACCCTCGATAGGTCTTCTAAGCATAACATCTCCAAAGAAACAATACCTTTAAATCATACACTGGACCAGATGGATTTCACAGAAATCTACAGAACTTTACATCCAAACTCAACTGAATACACATTCTTCTCAAGTGCACATGGAACTTTCTCCAGAATCGACCACATATTGGGTCACAAATCGGGTCTGAACCTATACCAAATGATTGGGATTGTCCCCTGCATATTCTCAGACCATAATGCCTTGAAATTAGAACTAAGGTATCCCTGGGTGGCGCAGCAGTTTGCCGCATGTCTTTGGCCCTGGGCACGATCCTGGAGACCCGGGATCCAATTCCATGTCGGGCTCCCAGTGCATGGAGTCTGCTTCCCCTCTGCCTATGTCTCTGCCCCCCCCTCTATCTCTCTCTCTCAGTGTGGCTATCATAAATAAATTAAAAAAAGAAAAAAAAAAGAAAAAAACACACCATCCCTACAATCCAGCAATTGCACTGTTGGGGATTTACCCAAAGATTCAGATGCAATGAAACGCTGGGTCACCTGCACCCTGATGTTTAGAGCAGGAATGTCCACAATGGCCAAACTGTGGAAGGTGCCTGGTGTTCATTAAACATGAATGGATAAAGAAGATGTGGTTTATGTATACAATGGAATATTACTCAGCCATTAGAAACGACAAATACCCACCATTTGCTTCAACGTGGATAGAACTGGAGGGTATTATGTTGAGTGCAGTAAGTCAATCGGAGAAGGACAAACAGTGTATGTTCTCATTCATTTGGGGAATATAAATAATAGTGAAAGGGAATATAAGGGAATGGAGAAGAAACGTGTAGGAAATATCAGAAAGGGAGACAGAACATAAAGACTCCTAACTCTGGGAAACGAACTAGGGGTGCTGGAAGGGGAGGAGGGCGGGAAGAGAGGGTGAATGGGTGACGGCCACTGAGTGGGACACTTGACAGGATGAGCACTGGGTGTTATTCTGTATGTTGGTCAATTGAACACCAATAAAAAATAAATTTATTTAAAAAAAAAGTTCCAACAAATAAATATTTATGCTGCCAACATTGGAGTACCTAAATATACAAACCAATTAACAACAAACATACAGGAACTCACTGATAATAATACAATGACAGGGGATTTTAACACCCACTTACGTCAATGGACCGATCATCTATGCATTAAATCAACAGGGGAACAATAGTCTTGACACACTGGACCACAGGGACTCAACAGATATAGTCTGAACATTTCAACCTAAAGCAGAATACACATTCCTTTCAATTGCACATGGGACATTCTCCAGAACAGATCATATCATGGGCCACAAATCAGCCCTCAACAGGTACAACAGGTTCAAGAAGGTTGATATCACACCCTGTACATTTTCGACCACGATGCTATGAAACTCGAAGTCGACAGTTAGAAAAAATTTGGACAGACCAAAAATACATGAAGATTATGAACATCCTACTAGAGAATGAATGGAGCAGCCAGGAAATTAAAGAGGAAATTTAAAACAAATTAAAATGAAAACATGTTTCTCCAAACTTCTAGGATGTAGAAAAGGCAGTCCTAAGGGGGAAGTAGAATAGCAATACAGGCATACCTCAAGAAACAAGAAGTCTCCAATACACTACCTAACGCTACACCTAAAGAGTCTGGAAAAGGAATAGCAAAAAAAGCCTAAAGACTACAGAAGAAGGGGAAAAAAAGGTGAGAGCAGAAATAAACAATACAGAAACAACAAAGCAGTAGAATGGAATAATGAAACAAAGAGATGGTTCTTCAAAATAATTAAGAAAATGGATCAAACCCTAGCCAGCCTTATCAATGAGAAAAGAGATAAGACTTAATAAATAAAATCACAAATGAGAGAAGAGAGATCACAATCAACACCAGAAAAATTAGACAATTATAAGGGAATACTATGAATGATTATACGCTAACAAACTGGGGGACCTGGAAGAAATGGACAAATCTCTAGAAATGTGCAAATGAGCAAAACTGAAATGGGAAGAAATAGAAAATGTGAGCAGACCCATAATTTGCAAAGGAATTGAATCAGCAAAGTACCTTGGTGTATCAGGGGTTGAGCATCTGCTTTGGCTCAGATCACGATCCCGGGGTCCTGGGGAATCATGTCCAACATCAGGGCCAGCTGGAGTCTCATTTTCCCTCTGCCTTTACCTCTGCCTTTCTGTGTCTCACATGAATACATAAATAAAATATTTAAAAAAGAAAAAATATAAAAAATGAGAAAGGACCCAAATAAAATCACAAATGGGAAAAGAGAAATAACAAGCAACACTAGAGAAATACAAACGATTATAAGAGAACATTATGAAAAATTATATGCCAGCAACCTCGAACCTGGAAGAAATAGATCAATTCCTGGAAATACATAACATAGCAAAAATGAAAAAGAAGAAATAAAAAACCTGAACAGGCAGATAACCAGCAAAGAAATTGAATCATCAATCAAAAATCTCCCAACAGGAGACGCTTAGATCAATAGAACAGAATGGAAAACCGAAACAAGATACAAACCTGTAACTCTAAGATGCATTAATCGACAACAAGGCAGTAAGGAATATCCAATGACACAAAGACAGTCTCTTCAACAAACCCTAACCCTGACCCCAGGATAAGAACAAATGGTGTTGGGAAAACCAGGCAGCCAAATGCAGAAGAATGAAACTGGACCACTTTCTTACACCATATATATAAAAAATAAATTCAAAATGGATGAAAGACCTAAATGTGAGACCTGAAACCATATACAAAGAAGAAAAGATAGGCAGCAACGTCTTTGATATTGGCCATTGGGTCTTCTTTCTAGATATGCCTCTGAGGTGAGGGAAACAAAAGCAAAAATACTATCAGGACTTCATCAAATTTAAAAGCTTCTGCAAAGTGAAGGAAACAACCAAAGCTAAAAGGCAAATTACAAAATGAAAGGAGATATTTGTAAACAACACATCCAATAAACAGTTAGTATGCAAAATACATAAAGCAAATATATATCTCAGCATCCTAAATACAAATTATCCAACTACAGATGGGCAGAAGAGATGAATGGACTTTGTCTCTGACAAGACATCCAGATGGCCACCAGACACATGGAGAGACACTCAGCGTCACCCATCATCAGGGAAATGCAAACCACAATGAGATGTCACCTGACAGCCCTCAGAATGGCTAAAATTAACAACACAAGAAACAACAGGTGTTGGTGAGCCTATGCAGAAGAGGGAGCCCTGTTACACTCCTGGTGTACATGCGAACAGGTGCAGCCACTGTGGAAAACAGTTTGGAGGGTCCTCGACATGTTAAAAATCAGGGATCCCTGGGTGGCGCAGTTGTTTGGCACCTGCCTGTGGCCCATGGCACAATCCTGGACACCCGGGTTCGAATCGCATGTCGGACTCCTGGTGCATGGAGCCAGCTTCTCCCTCTGCCTGCGTCTCTGCCTCTCTCTCTGTGACTATCATAAATAAAAATAAAATAAAAACAAATTAAAAATAGAGCTACCCTACGATTCCAAAATTGCACAGCTAGGTATTTACAACGAGGATACAAAAGTAGTTCAGTAGATTGGAAGAGGGACATGCAGCCCAGTGTTTCTAGCAGTGTTATCAACAAAGCCAATCAGTGGATACAGCCCAGATGTCTATCGACAGAAGAATGGGCAGAGACGATGTGCTAAATATACACACTGTGACATCACTGGGTCATCAGAAGGGTTGAAATGAAGCCATTAAAAATGACGTGGGAGAAGTGGAAAGGACTTATGCCAAATGAACTCAGTCAGTCAGAGAAAGACAGATACCAAATACCATACAATGGCATTCACATGTGAATTTTAAAAAAACAAACAAACTTGCAAAGGGGCAGAGGGGGGATGAGAGAAGCAAACCAAGATACACACTCTTAACCACAGAGAATAAACTAATTAACACCAAAGGAAGGTGGGGGAATGGGGAATCAGGGGATGGGGATACTGGAGGGCACCTGTGACCAGTACCAGGAGTTGTATCCTAGGATTGAATCACTATGTGGTAAACCTGAAACTATAACATACTGTGGGGATCCCTGGGTGGCGCAGCGGTTTGGCGCCTGCCTTTGGCCCAGGGCGCGATCCTGGAGACCCGGGATCGAATCCCACGTCGGGCTCCCGGTGCATGGAGCCTGCTTCTGTCTCTGCCTCTCTCTCTCTCTCTCTCTCTCTCTCTCTCTGTGACTATCATAAATAAATAAAATTTAAAAAAATCTATATCATACTGTGTTTACAAACAGGAATTCAAGTAAAACTTTAAAATGAAAATTTGTAGGATTGATGAAACATGTGCACACAAGAGATAAAATCAGAAAGGCAACTGAAAATCCAAATAGAGTATTTAGAGGCACAAATCCCCTCCTTAGCTCAGCTCGGGAGAAGCCTTCCATGTCTATTCTCACCCCAGCAGAAGCCTGGATTTTGATTCTCTGAGGAGGCCACTGACTTGGTGGAGTCAGGCTATCTTTGAACCCAAAACCTAAATAGAGTGCATAAAACTAAACTGCCCAAGATACTAGGAGTCCCAGTTCAGGCACATGCTAAGACCCAAACTCTAACCATACATAGACATAACCCTAACCCTACACTTAATCCTAACGTTAACCTAACCCTTAAACAAGACCCATCACTAATCAAAAACCAAACACAAACCCCAAGACCGAAACACATTCACTGAATGTTCCTGCCAACCCTCACCCTAACTCCTAAACCTATCCTAAACCCTTAAGCCTGACCCCTACCTTAAATCTAAACCTAAGCCTACCCTCTAACCCTAACCTTAACTTAATGTACTCAAATCCTATTCCTAACCTTAACCAGTACGCTAACCCTAACACTCTAATACTAATCCTATCTCATATCCCAAACTGTACTCTAACCTGTGCCCTAAAACTAACCCCTAACCCACTCCCTAACCGTATCTCTTACCCTTTTCCAAATCCATACCCTGACCCTGACCTGACCCTAAACCTAACCCCTAAACAAACACTAACCCTAACCCTAGCCCCAATCCCTATCCTAACCCTAACCCTCGCCCTAACCCTAAACCTAGCCCATCTTTAACTCTAACCCCTAACCCTTAATCCTAACCCAAACTCACACCCTAACCCCTAACCTTAAATGCAAACCTAAGCCCAACCCTAACTCTAACCATAACCCTAACCCCAACTCCAAACCTCCTGCCCTAATCCCTAGAGCCTAAACCCTAACCCTAACTCTAAATCCTGTCCCTAACCCTAACCCCCATCCTAACTCTTAACTACTGACCCTTACACTTATGCCTCACCTAACCTCTAATCCGTAACCATAAGCATAATCATAACTCCTAACATCTAACCTAAGCCTAACCACCAACTGCCTCCCCTTCCCTGACCCTACCATTTATTCTACCCATTCACTTACCCTATGGTTGTGAGTAGTCCCTTCTGATGTGGACGTGGCCCCCAATGGCGCCTCCAGATAACTCCACGGGGTTCTGAATAATCCAGGCTCATGTGAGTGTGGACGTGGCCCCACATGTTCCTGAGTCATAGTCAGCAGGTCCTGAGGACGCCGATTGTCCTATCACTGTGGACTATGCCTCACATCCTCTGGAACCCCCAGAGCAGGTCCTCAGGAGGCCGGGGCTCCTGTCAGCCTGGGCATGGCCCCACGTCCCCCAGAAAACTCACCGCGAATCCTGAGGAGGCTGTAGGCTCCTGTCAGCATAGACGCATCCCCATACGTCCCGAAGCCAAAGTGCAGGTGCTGAGGAGGATGGGGGTCCTGTCACCGTGAATGGGGCACCTAGCTTCCAGAAGCCTCAACTTATATCCTGAGGGGGCCAGGAGCTCCTGCCAGAGTGGAAGCGGTGCCATATCTTCCTGAAGTGTCCCCGTGGGTCCTGGGGCGGCTCAGGGGCTCCTGTCAGCATAGATGCGGGCCCACAATTTCCTGAAGCCTCCCCGCGGGACCTGAGGCGGCCCAGGGCTCCTGGCAGTGAGGATGCAGGCCCATATCTTCCTGAACTTCAGCGCTGGTCCTGAGGAGACCAGGGCTCCTGTCAGTGTGAACGCGGCCCAATTTCCCCCTGAGACTTCCCGCGGGTCCTGAGGAGGCTGGGATTCATCAGCGTGGACGCGACCCCATGTCCTCCTCAGGCCTCCTCAGCACAGGCTGACTCCTGTTAGTGAAGGCAGAGGAGGACTACTGCGCATGTGCACCCCTGGGTGGGGCCTGTGCTCGGGTGCCCTCTGCGGGACACTCAGGTGCTGCAGGAGGCCATGCAGGAGGAGTTGGGTGCTCCAGAGGCCTCACCTGCCTCATCCAGGCTCCAGCTGTGGCCTCTTTGCATGGGAGACATCTCACTGAAACGGAGCCCAACACCCGGTTTCCCCAGAAATACTTAAGGACAAGGAATTGGAGCCCACAGGACACGAAATGAAATGTGGACCAGACTTTTACCACATCCTGCAAAACTCACTCAACCCTCTTCCACTGTGGGTGGGACTGCGGGCTAGTGCAGCCGCCCTGGACAGTGTGGAGGCTCCTCAGGATTTTACAAATAGAGCCGCCCTGTGACCAGCAGGTGTATGGCCTGGAGCTCACTCCGAAGATACAGATGCAGTGAGACATCGAACAACTGCACCCAATGTCCACAGCAGCCGGGTCCACAGTAGCCACACTGTGGGAGGAGCCTTGGTGCCCTCAGGCAGATGATGGGTAAAGAGGATGAGAGATAGAGAGGAATGGTACTCAGCTATCAAAGAGAAGGAAATCTTGCCATTTGCAATGACGTGGATAGAACTAGAAGGATCATGTTAAGTGAAATAAATCAGTCGGGAAAGAGAATGACCGTGTGGTGTCATTCATAGGTGGAATTAAAGAAGCAAAGCAGATAACAACTGTAAAGGGAAGGAAAAACAAATATGATAAAAACAGATGCAGGAAATACAGACTCTTAATGAAAGGAAACAAACTGAGGGCTGCTGGAGTTTGGGGATAACAGGGGAAGTGTTGTCATGTGCACTGCTGTTATCTCCAACTGGTGAATCCCTGAATTCTTCCTCTGAAAGTATAACACACTATACATTAATTAATTGGGTTTAAATTAATTTAAGTTATAAAATCATTTGTATCAGAGCACATTTCCTTCTAGACTCTCAGTTTTGCTCATTCACCTTATACCGGGACCACCCACCGTGGGTCTGGTTTGTCGAAATAGGCTCCATGCATCGTCCATGGCCCAGCCCAGGGCTAGAACTCATAACCCCTGAGATCAGGACCGGAGGTGAGGTCAGGAGTCGGATGCTTAACCAACGGAGCCAGCTAGGGGCCCGAGAACCACACTTCTTTATCCTGTGTCTGTGTGACATCATTTGAAATAGGAAAGTGCTGCGTCCCGTTCTCTCAGGCTTCTCCAATACTGATTTGATGTCCGGGGTCATTTGTGGGGGCAGATGGATGTTATGGGTTTTTTTTCCTATTTATAGGATCTGCCACCATGATTTTGATAGGAATGACATTGAATCTGAGGGTGGATTCAGGAACTGCAGACATTTTCACAAGATGAGGCTCCCACCCCACGAGCCCAGGACGACCTCCCAGAGCCTGGTATGGCTCAGTGCACAAGTCTTGTGCTCCTTTGGTTCAGTCTCATTATTAATTGAGAATGGAGAAGGGAGTCATATCCTTCATTTACTTCCTGAGTGCTCATTGTCAGGACACTGCAAGGCTACTGTGTTCTGTAGGGTCAGTTTGTGTCCCGTGACTTTACTGAACTCACTCCTTAGTTCTAACAGGTTTTGGTGGAGGCTCTCGGGTTTCCTGCTTCTAGTACCGCATCTTCAGCATATAGGGACAGTGTGACGTCCCCCTTCCAGGTGTGGAACCTTTGCTGTTTACAGTTTAATGTCCTAGAAAGCCCCACAATAGAATCAAACCTGAGCCCAGGACAAGGACAAGAAGGCCCTATTAGAATGAGAACAGAGCTCAATGCCCTTGAAGACCCCATATCAAAATGTAAACAGAACTTGAGGAATTGCTCCAGCCCTTCTGGAGGTCCCCGAGACTAGCCCTTAAAACTAAGCAAAAACCCACCTCGGGGTCCAAGTCCCTGCTCTGCTGTGTCGGGTATACTTGGACACAAGCTCGATCTTGTAAATTAACCCTCGTGTGTTTGCATTCGTGTCGACTTCTCGGTGGTTTCTCATATTTGCAATCTTGGGCACAACAGTCTGAGATAAAAAAAACAAAACCAAAAGAAACTTGGACGAGGGCAGAGTGAAATCAGGGTTCTAAGAGAAGCGGCAGACACCCGGGGGTTTCGCGGCTCTTCTGTGGTGGGCCTGCAGACTGGGGGGCAGGATGCTCAGCCCCAGAGCAAGAGGACCCAGCGTCGACACCCGCATCCCTCCCATCAGCGCTGAGTCTCAGGGATCAGCACAGTGCGACCTGCTGGAGGCCAGAGGCGCCAAAGCCCACCCCACCTCTGACCCCGCAGGTGCATCTCTCAGGCAGATGTGCACCTGACAATCAGCGCCATGGCCCGCTCCCAGACCCCACACAGACCACTCGCTGCCACCAAGCTGTTGGACCACAGAGGCTGCAGGGCTTCAGCTCTGCCTGGAAAGTAGGGTCTAGCTTCCTTTGTACTTTGTGCTTTATTTTCATGTATTTTCTTTGATTCTATTTTATAAATTGCCTTATTTTAATTTTTATGTATGTACCTTATATGTTTCTTATTTTTAGTTTCATGGTACTTTAATTGTGTTTCTTATTTTGGGATTTGGAATCTTTTAACAAGCAGGCCAAAATAATCTGGTGTTCTTTTAGGAGGGCAGTTTTTATTGTTTTTCTTCGTTTTTCTTTTTCTTCCTTCTGTCTTTTTTGGAAAAAAATAATGAGATGGAGAAATTCACCTTCATAAAATAACATGAGGTAGTACTCAAAGCCAGGAAGTTCATCCATTCACATATATGATGTCTAAATACAGTTTAAAACAATGATTATAAAGATAGCAGCTGGGGTGGAAAAAGAGCACAGAAGAAAACTAGAGAATCCCTTACTGTAGAAATAAAAGAACTAAAATCTAGTCAAGCCAACGTTAAAAATGCTATACCTGGGATGCAGTCCCAAGTGGAAGCCTTAAAAACAAGGAAGGTTATGAACCACAGAGGCAGACTTGGGAACTCATCCACTTATTAAAGCAATAACATTCATATCATAGTAGACTCAGAAGATGAAGAGAGAGAAAAGGTGGGCCTTGATCAGCCATTATAAATGACAAATACCCACCATTTGCTTCAAGGTGGATGTAACTGGAAGGTATTATGCTGAGGGAAGTAACTCAATCGGAGAAGGACAAACATTGTATGTTCTCATTCTCTTGGGGAATATAAATAATAGTGAAAGGGAATATAAGGGAAGGGAGAAGGAATGTGTGGGAAATATCAGAAAGGGAGACAGAACATAAAGACTCCTAACTCTGAGAAACGAACTAGGGGTGATGGTAGGGGAGGAGGGCTGGGGTGCGGGTGAATGTGTGATGGGCACTGAGGGGGACACTTGACGGGATGAGCACTGGGTGTTATTCTGTATGTGAGCAAATTGAACACACACACAAAAATAAATTTATTATTAAGAAAAAAAAAAAGAAGGAAGAAAAAGTGGCACCTGGGTGGCTCAGTCAGTTAAGCTTCTGACTTAGGCTCAGATCATGATCCAGGTCCAAGGAAGGCTCCCTGTTCAGCAGGGAACCTACTTCTCCCTCTCCCTCTGCCCGTCTCGCTCATGGTTTTTCTCTCCTCTTTCAATTAACTAAATAACGTCTTTGAAAAAGACACAAACAAACCCAGAATGAAGAGAAATCACCCATGTAGAAGAATTTCAAACAATTTGTGCAGACATTCCACCCTCAAGTTCATGAGCATAGCTTCCCACTCTTAGGTGTGCAATACACATAGTAATTTCCTTCTACAAAATATATTATGAGAAACTTAAAAAAATAATGATAATGTAATAGTAATAATAATAATAATAATAATAATAATAAGAAGAAGAAGAAGAAGAAGAACAATAAAGAATCACTTTACCACGGAGAAAGCTGACAAACACTACATCAGCAAAATGATCAGATCGATACCAAGACTGATAAATTATGTTGATAGTATCTATCCTTTATATGATATAATAAAAATAGCAATATATCTCTTTATATAATCCACAAAAACAGTTCAATCATGAGATAAACAAGAGACATGTCCCAACTGAGGGAAATTTTACAAATTACTCTACTTTCAAAGCGTTCCAGTTAAATGACAACAAGGAAAGGCTGAAAGACTGTCACAATCCAGATGAGCCTAAGAAAACAGGAGGACAAATGGAGTGTGATTGAGGAATGGTAACTTAGCAAAAACTATGGAAATCTGAATAAAGTATTGTCCCTGGTTAATGCAAATATTTTAATATTGATTCATTAGCTAATATTTGAACCATACTAATATAAGATATCCATAATTGGAAATATTGAGCACAAGTGCATGAGAATTCTCTTAGTATCTTCTCAATTTCCCTATAAATCTTTGTTTTTTTTCCTAATAAATAAGATTTATTTTGAAAATTGACTTAAATAAATCAGGCTCCAAGTGTGAAGACATTTCAAGAATAATTAACTTTTGCCTTTTTCTTAAAGAGTTCCTTCGTTAGGAACAAAGTAAAAATTTTATATCAGAAGGAAAGAAAAACACTTATGAACACGTACAATGCTTCCTCAACCTGAAAAGCAGGAAAGCATAATGAATAGCAAAAATCACATAAAAATACTTCTATTATAATAGACACCATATTGCAAGTGCATTTAAAATTAGCAAGGCATAACATTTATCTCCTTGACATTTGTCTTCCAAAGAGTTCACAGAGTTTCAGTGTCAGTTGAAACAGGGGAAGAATTTCAGGGAAGAATCCTTCACATAATAATAGGACCATTGGTAATAATGTCTCTCAGTTATTTCCAAATCCATAAAGATGCATTTTCTGATGAGTGACTGAGCTGTGAAGAAATAGTTGAGAAAGCCTCATCCCTCTGAATTACTAGTGTCAGAATATTTTAACAATACTACCACGGATAGTACATTATCCATATTAACAGTCAATACGTCTCAGATTGGAATCTGAGCAATCAGATGGGCAGAGAAAAAACGCTTTGACTTGCTCCTCATCTTTTAAAGGCAAAGGAGAACTTTTCTATGTACAAAGACAGTTGTCAAGATAGCCTTAGGGAATAAGAGTCTGCAGCATCAAATCACGCTGCAAAGCCGAGACGCCCGATCTCCAGGTCTTCCTGATCCCAAATCCCTGGGTTTGTCCCCCAACACAGGCTGCCACGCTGAGGTCATTTGCAATTGCTCTCTTAGGAGCTCCGGGGAGGGCAGCAGGAGCTAGAAAGTATGGGACGGGACGTGGGGAGGCTGAGAACATTACGGCCATTCCACTTTAAGTTCAGCATTTGCACAAGTCCAGCAATCCCAGTCCCCTGTGAAGAAGAGCTGAAATTTACATTACTTCAGTTACAGGAAAAAAACAAAATTTACAGCTTAATGTCCTAGAATGCCCCAGAATAGAATAAAAACTGAGCCGAAGCCAAGGGCTGGAAGCTCCTATTAGAATGAGAAGAGAGCTCAATGCCTTTGAAGGCCCCATATCAAAATGTGAACAGAACTTGAGGAATTGCTCCAGCCCTTCTGGAGGTCCCCGAGACCAGCCCTTAAAACTAGGCTAAAACCGTCCTCGGGGTCCAAATCCCTGCTCCACTCTTTGGGGTATACTTGGACCCATGCTCGAGTTTGTAAAACAACCTTCGTTTGTTTGCATCAGTGTTGGCTCCTTAGTGGTTTCTCGGATTCGCCATCTTGTGCACAACACCCTCATGTCCCCTTCCCACCTGGACTGACTCCCTGTCCCCTCCCACCCAGGCTGACCCTCAGTCACCTCCCCGCCCACAACAGCTGGGCACAGGCCCTCACACAGGTCTATGGGCACGCTGGGCACTCCCACCATCCCTGGCCTCCCAGGGGAAGGAAGAAGGATTCAGCAGGACACACTCCCATGGTGGCCCCTGGGCTCCCTGTCCAGGGTGGCACCTGGTGACATCGGGGTCTGAGTCCCTGATGCTGGCTCCTCCTCCCTGGTATTCCCACAGGAAATGAAGTAAGAGGCCCTGGTCTCCTCCAGGGACATCAAGCAGGTGGACATGGACATCAACATGACGTTCAGCAGTCACATCATGTTTTGGGACTACTACCGGGTAGTATGAGGCTGAGGTGCCAGGGGGATTGGGACCCGGGAGAGGACTGGTGGCTTCTGGGTAGATAACATGGGGCTTTGAGGCCGGGGGAAGAACAGCAGCCAACAAAACACAGCAGCATGAAAGGGTGCTGGGGATGACCTCTGTGCCCCCACACCCAGTGTCTCAGGGATGAGGAGGTCACTAGGATGGGGCATCCAGGGCTTGCCATGGGAGCTGAACCCCAAAGGGGTGACGGACGGCACCCTGAAAACCAGGTGCCTGGGTGGGGGCCATGGGGGGCATTAGGGGACCTGGGGGCAGGTTGCATGGCTGTGACTGGAGGAGGACACACATCGATCCGATGAGGGTCGGAAGGGTCAGAGTGACACCCACCCATGGTGCTTTATATATTTCAAAGTTCTATGCATTTAATTTGAGACAATTTGCAATTTGTAAACATACATAGTATGATGACCCCCAGATAATGCGCCCAGTCCAGCCAGGGCCCTGCACTGACCACCCGGTACCCCTGGGGCAGGTGTCACAATAAACCCCAGACTGTGGTCGCCTTTATCTGTAGATGTCTTGGTGTGCATCTTAAAGAAAGGGGATGCCCTGTGTCCGCAGGCCCTCCACGCCATCCCCCTCATTCCCTACCCATACACTATCCCCCTACATCATTATCCCTCATGGCATCCCCCCTACACCATCCCCCTCACACCCACACACCCCCACAAAAACCCCACCCACACTATACCCCAACAACATACCGCCTACACCATCCCCCTCAATCCACCACCATCATACCCCTGCCCCCACATCATCCACTCACACACCATCGCCCCCCAGCAAGGACCCAGTGCAGGTGCACCCTGTGGGACATGCTCAGCCTCCCTGTGGTACTCTGGACAGCCTGCTACCATCAGAAGCCTGGTATCCCATAGAGTGTCCAGGGGTTTCAGGGAGGAGGAAAGACAGGGAGCCCACACAGGGTGGGTGCAGGTGGGTGGAGCAGAAGAAGCACTGTGCCCTGCCTCCTCCCACTCTTCCTCCTGGAGGGCGGCACAACCTGCACAGGACACCAGCCCCTAACCCAGAGGGACTTGGGCTGACTTGGGCCCAGGCTCTTGGGGGTTGGGTTGATTTGAGTCCCCACCAGTCCCAACTCAAGGACTAATGGAATCAGGCCCCATGGCCCTGGCCAACTCTGGATTCTGGCCCCGGGCTGAGCGAGCCCTCTCACAGCTGGATGTGGCCTCCTGGGCCCAGGGCGTGCCCCACAGATATAGGTTGCTGATCTAGGGCAGCCCTGGGGATCCTGGGAGACACCAGTGTGGGGAGAGGAGGGGTAAGCCAGTGGGCCACACCCGCACCCACACCAGGAGGCAGGCTCCTCCAGGTGCTGTGGCCCCAGAGAGCCCAGGCCGGGGTCCAGCTGCCCTGCGGGGACCCAGAGCAGGAGCCCATGAGCTGCAGGTCCAGGTCAGCTCTGCTGTCCTCAGAACCGTCAATCAGGCTGAAACCTCAGGACACTCACCCCCACCCGGAGTCCACACATGCTCCCAGGTGGGGGACTCCAGCACCCGCCCCCCCACCCCATGTGATTCTTGCCCCCCCTTAAAGGACAGAAAGGTCTCCTTCCCCAGGGGAAGGCACGAACTCATGGCTCTGAGCCCTTTGCTGTAGAAACTCAATAAAGTGTTGTGGTGTGAAAATGCAGAGCCAGCCCATTTCTGTGTCTCCCAGAACTATGTGCTTGGTGCATGGAGAGACCCCCAGAGAGGAGGAGGGGGCACCGCCTAGGCCCCAACCAGCCCCTGCAGGGGCGCCACCAGACACACACAGCTGATGTCCCCCCATGCCTTCCAGTGCAGCCAGACCCCCTGCTGGACATGGGAATGTGGCCGAGCCAGAACTTCCAGCTCTGCGGACCCTCCAGCTGAAAGTTCCTGCATGAGTGAGCCCCGGCGTGGCCAGGAGGGCCCAGCTAGCCGCCCAGCGCCAGCACCAGAAATGATGTTCTGCCAACCATTTCGGGGTTTTGCGTGACCCAGCCAGAGGATCTGATAGCTGCATGGGATAGCTGCATGTGATAGACACACAGGCATCTCAAATCAACAAAAGTCGGAATTCTCCCAATGTTGTCAAACAGGAGCCAGATGGTTACATACACTACACTGTGGTCTCCAATAGGATATTTGGAAAACGCTATAAGCCATGACTGCAGAGGTGTTGGACGCATGGAATGTGTTTGCTGTGTTCCAACAAGGAGGGCAGAGGGGCAGGAAGCATCCTCTGGAGTGGGGGGGGGCCCTCCTAGGAAAGGACACCAGGTCCTTGTGAAGGCTACGGAGGGTGAAATCTCCTCTTCTCTTTCTGCTTCTGGTTTTCATCCTAAATGCCATTTTCCTCAATCATATTAGCAAGAATTTATTTTGTGTTTTTAAATTTCTTTTTATTGGAGTCCAATTTGTATGAATTCTTTCTTCAGCAAGGGTGTCATACAGGAGAGGAGAGAGAAAGATTTTCCCAGACAGGCAACACATAAAGGAGTTCATGACCACTTAACCAATTCAGTAAGGAATTTTAAGAGGGACTCTTCTAGTGGGGGAAAAAAAGAGACCAAAAGCAACAAAGATGAGAAAGGCCCAGAGAATGTCACCAGAAACACCAACTCTTCCAGTAACACACATGCACAAAGTTCATATCTTTGAATAATCACTCTGAATGCTGATAGAATAAATGCTCCAATAAAAAGATATAGGGTATCAGAGTGGCTTAAAAAACAGGATCCGGGATGTCTGGGTGGCTCAGGGGTTGAGCCTCTGCCTTTGACTCAGGGTGTGATCCTGAAGTCTTGGATCGAGTCCCATATTGGGCTCCAGGTGGAGAGCCTGTTTCTCTCTCTGCCTAATTTTCTGCCCCCCTCTCTCTCTCTTGCTCTCGCTCTCTCTCACACTATCATAAATAAAATTATTATTACAAAAACAACATCCATCTGTACGCTGCCTACAAGATGCTCACCTTAGACCTATAGACACCAACAGATTGAAAGTCAGGGGATGGAAAATCACCTATGATGCTAATAGATATCTAAAGAAAGATGGAGGACCCATACTTATATCAGACAAATTAGATTTGAAAACACACCCTGGGGGACACCTGGTGGCTCAGTGTTTGAGCATCTGCCGTCAGCTCAAGGTGTGATTCTGGGATCACAGGATCGAGTCCCACATCATCCTCCCTTTGGGGAGCCTGCCTCTCACTCTGCTATGTTCCTTCCTCTGCTTCTCTGTGTAATTCTCATGAATAAATAAATAAATATTTTAAATTTCTAAAAAGAAAGAACAAATACTGTAAGAAGAGATGAAGAAGGGCATTATTTCATAATTAAAAAGACTCTCTATCATGATCAAACAACTAAATATTTATGCTGCAAACATGGGAGTACCTAAATATAGAAACCACTTTTGGTGGGAATGTGAACTGATGCAGCCACTCTGGAAATCTCTGTGGAGGTTCCTCAATGAGATAAAAATAGACCTGCACAATGACCCAGAAATTGCACTGTTGGGGATTTACCACAAAGATTCAGAGGCAATGAAACGCCGGGACACCTGCACCCCGATGTTTATATTAGGAATGTCCACAATAGCCAAACTGTGGAAGGAGCCTCGATGTCCATCGAAAGTTGAATGGATAAAGAAGATGTGGTTTATGTATACAATGGAATATTACTCAGCCATTAGAAGTGGACTGCTCCCGAGTTACTGCGTGGGCTGAATACAGGTTTCCAGAGCTGGCCGTTGCCACAGGGGTTGTTCCTCCTAGGGCCTCATGGGGTAAACTAACCGCACTGAGCCCTGCACCAGGCAGGGGACACAGCAGCTCCCCCAAGTGCTAACACCTGTAAATCCGCACAACAGGCCCCTCCCCTGGAAGACCAGCTAGACGGACAAGTTCCAGCGGAAGTCAAGGAACTTAAGTATACAGAATCAGAAGATACCACCCATGTTTTTTTTATTTATGATTGCTTCCCCCACCCTTTTTCCCCATTTTCTTTCTTTTCTTTCTTTTTTTATTCTCTTTTTTCCTTCTTTCTTCCTTTATTCTTTATCCTTTTTCTATTTTCTTTCCTTCTTTCTCTCCTCTCTTTTTGTCCTTTTCCCAATACAATTTGTTTTTGGCCACTCGGCACTCAGGAAAATGACTAGAAGGAAAACCTAACCTCAAAATAAAGAATCAGAAACAGTCGTCTCTCCCACAGAGTTACAAAATCTGGATTACAATTCAATGTCAGAAAGCAAATTCAGAAGCACTATTATACAGCTACTGGTGGCTCTAGAAAAAAGCATAAAGGTCTCAAAAGACTTCATGACTGCAGAATTTAGATCCAATCAGGCAGAAATTAAAAATCAATTGAATGAGATGCAATCCAAACTGGAAGTCCTAACGATGAGAGATAACGAGGTGGAAGAATGAATGAGTGACATAGAACACAAGTTGATGGCAAAGAGAGAAACTGAGGAAAAAAGAGACAGACAATTAAAAGACAAGGAAGACAGATTAAGGGAAATAAAGGACAGAAGGACATGTACAATCTGAAAATTAAATGTTGGAGAACCATTTACCATTCAAATGGTCCTCAAAAGAAAGCAGGGGTAGCCATCCTTATATCAGATAAACTAAAATTTACCCCGAAGACTGTAGTGAGAGATGAAGAGGGACACTAAATCGTACTTAAGGGATCTATCCAACAAGGGGACTTAACAATCCTCAATATATACCCCGAATGTGGGAGCTGCCAAATATTTAAACCAATTGATAAACAAAGTAAAGAAATACTTAGATAATAATACACTTATACTTGGTGACTTCAATCTAGCTCTTTCTACCCTTGATAGGTCTCTAAGCACAACATCTCCAAAGAAAAAAGAGCATTAATTGATACACTGGACCAGATGGATTTCACAGAAATCTACAGAACTTTACATCCAAACTCAACTGAATACACATTCTTCTCAGGTGCACATGGAACTTTCTCCAGAATATACCACATACTGGGTCACAAATAGGGTCTGAACCAATACCAAGGGATTGGGATCGTCCCCTGCATATTCTCAGACCATAATGCCTTGAAATTAGAACTAAATCACAACAAGAAGTTTGGAAGGACCTCAAACACATGGAGGTGAAGGACTATCCTGCTAAAAGATGAAAGGGTCAACCAGGAAATTAAGGAAGAATTAAAAAGATTCATGGAAACTAATGAGAATGAACATACAACCGTTCAAAATCTTTGGGATGCACCAAAAGCAGTCCTAAGGGGGAAATACATCGCAATAAAAGCATCCATTCAAAAACTGGAAAGAACTCAAATACAAAAGCTAACCTTATACATAGAGGAGCTAGAAAAAAACAGCAGATATATCCTACACCCAACAGAAGAGACTTAATTAAAATTCGAGCATGGGATCCCTGGGTGGTGCAGCGGTTTAGCGCCTGCCTTTGGCCTGGGGCGTGATCCTGGAGACCCGGGATCGAATCCCACGTCGGACTCCCGGTGCATGGAGCCTGCTTCTCCTTCTGCCTATGTCTCTGCTTCTCTCTCTCTCTGTGACTATCATAAATAAATAAAAAAATTAAAAAAAAAATTCGAGTAGAACTCAAGGAAATCGAGACCAGAAGAAATGTGGAACAGATTAACAGAACCAGGAGTTGGTTCTTTGAACAAATTAATAAGATAGATAAACCATTAGCCAACCAGATTAAAAAGAAGATAGAGAAGACTCTAATTAATAAAATCATGAATGAGAAATGAGAGATCACTACCAACACTAAGGAAATACAAACGATTTTAAAAACATATTATGAACAGCTATACAGAAATAAATTAGGCAATCTAGAGGAAATGGACACAATCCTAGAACGCCACAAACTACCAACTGGAACAGGAAGAAACAGAAAACCTAAACAAGCCAATAACCAGGTAGGTAATTGAAGCAGTCATCCAAAACCTCCCAAGTCACAAAAGTCCAGGGCCAGATGGCTTCCCAGGGGAATTCTATCAAACGTTTAAGGAAGAAACCATACCTATCCTACTAAAGCTGTTTGGAAAGATAGAAAAAGATGGAGTACTTCCAAATTCGTTCTATGAAGCCAGCATCACCTTAATTCCAAAACCAAAGACCCCACCAAAAAGGAGAATTACAGACTAATATCCCTGATGAACATGGATGCAAAAATTCTCAACAAGATACTAGTCAATAGGATCCAACAATACATTAAGAAAATTATTCATCATGACCAAGTAGGATTTATCCCCGGGACACAAGGCTGGTTCAACACTCGTCAAACAATCAATGGGATTCATAGTATCAGCAAAGAAAAACCAAGAACCACATGATCTTCTCATTAGATGCAGTGAAAGCATTTGACAAAATAGAGCATCCATTGCTGATCAAAACACTTCAGAGCGTAGGGATAGAGGGAACATTCCTCGACATCATAAAGGCCATCTACGCAAAGCCCAGAGCAAATATCATTCTCAATGGCCAGCACTGGGAGCATTTCCCCTAAGATCAGGAACAAGACAGGGGTGTCCACTCTCACCACTGCTATTCAACATAGTACTGGAAGTCCGAGCCTAGCAATAAGACAACAAAAAGAAATAAAGGCATTCAAATTGGCAAAGAAGAAGTCAAACTCTCCCTCTTCACCGATGACATGATACTCTAAATAGAAAACCCAAAAGCCTACCCCCCAAGATTGCTAGAACTTATACAGCAATTTGTTAGCGTGGCAGGATAGAAAATCAATGCCGAGAAATCAATGGCATTTCTATACACTAACAATGAGACTGAAGAAAGAGAAATTGAGGAGGTAATCTCATTTACAACTGCACCCAAAAGCATAAGATACCTAGGAATAAACTTAACAAAGGAGGTAAAGGATCTCAACCATAAACATTATAGAATGCCTCTGAAAGAAATTGAGGAAGACACAAAGAGATGGAAAAATATTCCATTCTCATGGATTGGCAGAATTAATATTGTGAAAAAGTTAATGTTACTCAGGGCAATGTACACGTTTAATGCAATCCCTATCAAAATACCATGGACTTTCTTCAGAGAGTTAGAACAAACTATTTTAATATTTGTGTGGAATCAGGAAAGACACCGAATAGCCAGGGGAATTTTAAAAAAGAAAACCATATCTGGGGACATCACAATGCCAGATTTCAGGTTGTACTACAAAGCTGTGGTCATCAAGACAGTGTGGTACTGGCACAAAAACAGACTCATAGATCAATGGAACAGAATAGAGAACCCAGAAGTGGACCCTGAACTTTATGGTCAACTGATACTCAATAAAGTAGGAAAGACTATCTATCCATTGGAAGAAAGACAGTCTCTACGATATACGGTACTGGGAAAATGGACATCCACACTCAGTAGAATGAAACCAGACCACCCTCTTTCACAATACACAAAGATAAACTCAAAATGGATGAAAGATCTAAATATGAGACAAGAATCCATCAAAATCCAAGAGAACTCAGGCAACACACTTTTTGAACTCGGCCACAGTAAATTCTTGCAAGGTACATCCATGAAGGCAAAAGAAACAAAAGCAAAAATGAACTATTGTGACTTCATCAAGATAAGAAGCTTTTGCACAGCCAAGGGTACAGTCAACAAAACTAAAAGACAACCTACAGAGTGGGAGAAGATGTTTGCAAAAGACGTATCAGATAAAGGCTAGTTTCCAAGATCTATAAAGAACTTCTTAAACTCAACACCAAATAAACAATCCAATCATGAAATGGGCAAAAGACATGGATAGAAATTTCACAGACAAAGACATAGACATGGCCAACATGCACATGAGAAAATGCTCTGCATCACTTGCCTCAGAGAAATACAAATCAAAACCACAATGAGATACCACCTCACACCAGAGAGCATGGGGAAAATTAACAAGGCAGGAAACCACAAATGTTGGAGAGGATGCAGAGAAAAGGGAACAGTCTTACACTGTTGGTGGGAATGTGAACTGGTGCAGCCACTGTGGAAAACTGTGTGGAGGTTCCTCAAAGAGTTACAAATAGACCTGCCTTGCGACCCAGCAATTACACTCTTGGGGATTTACCCAAAATATTCAGATGCAATGAAATGCCGGGACACGTGCACCCTGATGTGTTTAATAGGAATGTCCACAATAGTGAAACTGTGGACGGAGCCATGGTGTCCATCGAAAGATGAATGGATAAAGAAGATGTGGTTTATGTATACAATGGAATATTACTCAGCCATTAGAAACAACAAATACCCACCATTTGCCTTTATGTGGATGGAACTGGAGGGTATTATGCTGAGTGAAGTAAGTCAATTGGAGAAGGACAAACATGTTCTCATTCAATTGGTTAATATAAATAATAGTGAAAGGGAATATAAGGGAATGGAGAAGAAATGTGTGGGAAATATGAGAAAGGGAGACAGAACATAAAGACTCCTAACTCGGGGATCCCTGGGTGGCTCAGCGGTTTAGCCCCTGCCTTTGGCCCAGGGCGTGATCCTGGAGTCCCCGGATCGAGTCCCACATCGGGCTCCCGGCATGGAGCGTACTTCTCCTTCCTTCTGTGTCTCTGCCTTTCTCTCTCTCTCTATGTCTATCATAAATAAACAAATATTTTTTAAAAAAAGACTCTTAACTCTGAGAAAGGAACTAGGGATGCTTTAAGGGGAGGAGGGTGGGGGGTGAAGGTGAATGTATGAAGGGCAGTGAGGGGCGCCTTGCCGGGATGAGCACTGGGTGTTATTCTGTTTGTTGGTAAATTAAACACCAATAAAAAATAAATTTATTTAAAAAAATGTTCAAACAACTAAATATTTATGCTGATACATGGGAGTACCTAAATATAGAAACCAATTAACAACAAACATACAGGAACTCACTGATAATAACACAATGACAGGGGATTTTAACACCAACTTATGGCAATGGACCGATCGTCTATGCAGAAAATCAACAGGGGAACAATAACATTGACACACTGGACCACAGGGACTCGACAGATATAGTCTGAACATTTCTTCCTAAAGCAGAATACACATTCCTTTCAAGTGCACATGGGACATTCTACAGAACAGATCATATCATGTCCCACAAATCAGCCCTTAACAGGTACAACAGGTACAAGAAGGTTGATATCACACCCTTTACATTTTCAGACCGTGACGCTATGAAACTGGAAGTTGACACAAAATTGGACAGACCAAAAATACGTGGAAATTATGAACATCCTACTAGAGAATGAATGGAGCATCCAGGAAATTAAAGAGGAAATTTAAAACAAATGAAAATGAAAACATGTTTCTCCAAAACTCTGGGATGTTGCAAAGGCAGTCCTAAGAGGGAAGTACATAGCAATACAGGCCTATCTCAAGCAACAAGAAGTCTCCAATACGCAACCTAAACCTACACCCAAAGAGGCTGGAAAAGGAATAGCAAACAAAGCCTAAAGCCTACAGAAAAAGGGAAAAAAATAAAGATGAGAGAAGAAATAAACAATGCATAAAAAACAAAACAGTAGAATGGAATAACGAAACTAAGAGCTGATTCTCCAAAATAATTAAGAAAATGGATCAACCCTAGCCAGTCTTATCAACGAGAAAAGAGAAAACCTAAATAAATAAAATCACAAATGAGAGAAGAGAGATCACAATGAACACCAGAAAAATAAGACAATTATAAGGGAATCGTATGAAAGATTATACGCTAACACACTGGGAGACCTGGAAGAAAAGGAGAAATCCCTATAAATGTGCAAACGAGCAAAACTGAAATAGGAAGAAATGGAAAATATGAACAGACCCATAACTAGCAAAGGCACCTGGGTGCCTCAGTGATTGAGCATCTTCTTTGGCTCAGGTCATGATCCCAGGGTCCTGGGGGATCACGTCCCACATCAGGCTCCCCTTATGGAGCCTCATTTTCCCTCTGCCTATAACTCTGCCCCTCTCTGTCTCTCATGAATACATAAGTAAAGGTGCAGCCACTGTGGAACAGTCTGGAGGGTCCTAGAGAAGTTAAAAATAGGGGATCCCTGGGTGGCACAGCGGTTTGGCGCCTGCCTTTGGCCCCGGTCGTGATCCTGGAGACCCGGGATCGAATCCCACTTTGGGCTCCCGGTGCATGGAGCCTGCTTCTCCCTCTGTCTGTGTCTCTGCCTCTCTCTCTGTGACTATCATAAAAACAATTTTAAAAAAGAAGTTAAAAATAGAGCTACCCTACGATTCCAAAATTGCACAGCTAGGTACTTACCCTGAGGATACAAAAGTAGTTGAGTAGATTCGAAGAGGAACACGCAGCCCAGTGTTGGTAGCAGCATTGTCAACAACAGCGAAACTGTGTATAGAGCCTAGATGTCCATGGACAGATGAATGGGCAGAGACGATGTAAATATACACACTGCGACATCACTCGGTCATCAGAAGGGATGAAAGGAAGCCATTTACAATGATGTGGGAGAAGTGGAAGGGACCTATGCTAAATGAACTCAGTCAGTTAGAGAAAGACAGATACCAAATACCATACAATTGCATTCACATGTGAATTTTAAGAAACCAAACAAACTGCAAAAGGGGCAGAGGGGGGATGAGAGAAGCAACCAAAAAAACACACTCTTAACCACAGAGAATAAACTAATAGATACCAGAGGAAGGTGGGGGGGATGGGGAATCAGGGGATGGGGATAGTGGAGGTCACCTCTGACCAGTACCAGGCGTTGTATATTCAAGGGTTGAATCACTATGTGGTAAACCTGAAAGTATATCATACTGTGTTTACAAAGAGGACTTCAAGTAAAAGTTTAAAATAATAATTGGTAGTACTGATGAAACATGTGCGCACAAGAGATAAAATCATAAAAGCAACTGAAAATCCAAAGAGTCTTTAGAGCCACAAATCCCCTCCTTAGCTCAGCTCAGGAGAAGCCTGCCATGCCTATTCTCACCCCAGCAGAAGCCTGGATTTTGACTCTCTGGGGAGGCCGCTGACTTGGTGGAGTCAGGCTATCTTTGAACCCAAAATCTAAATAGAGTGCATAAAACTAAACTGCCCAAGATGCTAGGAGTCCCAGTGCAGGCACATGCCAAGACACAAACTCTAACCATACACAGACATAAGCCTAACCCTCCACTTAAGCCTAATGGTAACCTAACCTTTAAACAAGAACTATCACTACTCAAAAACCAAACACAAACCCCAAGACCGAAACACATTCACTGAGCCTTCCTGCCAACCCTCACCCTAACTCCTAAACCTATTCTAAACCCTTAACCCTGACCCTTACCTTAAATCTAACCCTAACCCTAACCTCTAACCCTAACCTTATCTTAATGTAATCAAATCCTATTCCTAAACTTAACCTGTACCCTAACCCTAACCCTTTAATACTAATCCTATCTCATACTCCAAACTGTACCCTAGCCTGTACCCTAAAACTAATCCCTAACCCACTGCCTAACCCTCTCTTACCCTTTTCCAAAACCATACCCTGACCCTGACCTGACCCTAACCCTAACCCCTACCAAACACTAACCCTAACCCTAGTCCTAACCCCTATCCTAAACCTAACCCTCGCCCTAACTCTAAACCTAACCCTAACTCTAACTCTACCCCCTAACCCTAACGACTAACCCAAACTCACACCCTAACCCCTAACCCTAACTGCAAACCTAGCCCAACACTAACTCTAACCATAACCCAAACCCTAACTCCTAACCTCCTACCCTAATACCTAATGTCTAAACCCTAAAACTAACTCTAACTCCTGTCCCTAACCCAAACCCCCATCCTAACTCCTAACCACTGACCCTTACCCTTATCCCTCATCCTAACCTCTAATCCATAACCATAAACTTAATCACTAACCCCTAGCATCTAACCTAAGCCTAACCACCAAATGCCTCCCCTCCCCTGACCCTACCATTCATTCTACCCATTCACTTACCCTATGGTTCTGAGGAGTCCCTTCTGACATGGACGTGGCCCCAACGGTGCCTCCAGGGTCCTCCAGGGGGTCCTGAGGAAGCCGGGCTCTTGTGAGTGCGCACGTGGCCCCACGTGTTCCAGAGTCATAGTCAGCAGGTCCTGAGTACGCCGGGTCTCCTGTCACCGTGGAGTATGCCTCACATCCTCTGGAAGCCTCACAGCAGGTTCTCAGAAGGCCGGGGGCTCCTGTCGGCCTGGACATGGCCCCACGTCCCCCAGAAAACTCACCGCACATCCTGAGGAGGCTGTGGGTTCCTGTCAGCCTAGACGCGGCCCCATGTGTCCCAACGCCAAAGTGCAGGTCCTGAGGAGGACAGGGGTCCTCTCAGTCTTGACGTGGCCCCATATTTTCCTCAGCCTCACCATAAGACCTGAGGAGGCTGGGGGCTCCTGTCAGCATGGACGGGGCCCCAAATCATCCCAATCCTTCACAGTGTGTCCTGAGGTGGCCGGAGACTCCTGTCAGTGTGGATTCGGCATCCACATCTTTCTTAGGCCTCACCACAGGCTCTGACAAGCCTGGGGTCTTCTGTCCGCATGGACACATCCCCATATGTCCCGAAGTCTACACCAGGGGTCCTGAGGACATCAGTGTCCAGCTGTGTGGATGTGGCCCCACATCCTCCTGAAGCGTCACCGCTGGTTCTGAGGTGGCCAGGATCCGGTCACTGTGGATGCGGCCCCCAGCTTCCAGAAGACTCAACTTATGTCCTGAGGGGCCCATTAGCTCCTGCCAGAGTGGACGCTGCGCCACATTTTTCAGAAGCCTCCCCGCGTGTCCTGAGGCAGCCCAAGGGTTCCTGTCAGCGTGGATGCGGGCCCACATCTTACTGAAGCCTCCCAGCAGGACCTGAAGTGGCCCAGGGGCTCCTGTCAGGGTGAGTGTGTACCCACATCTTCCTGAAGCCTCACCGTGTATTCTGAGGAGACCGGGGCTCCTGTCATCGTGAATGCTGCCCAATATCCCCCTGAAGACTCCACACAGGTTCTGAAGAGGCTGTGGCTCATCAGCGTGGATGTGTCCGCCCGTCTTCCTCAGGCCTCCCCAGGACAGGCTGGCTCCTGTTAGTGCAGGCAGAGGAGGCCTACTGCGCATGCATACACCCTGCGTGGTGTCTGGGCTCAGGCACCCCTGTGGGATGCTCAGACGCTGCAGGAGCCTGCAGGAGGCAGCATGCCAGTCCGGGTCCCACTTCTGCCTCCTTCCAGGCTCCAGCTGTGGCCTGTTAACTTCGGAAACGTCTGATTGAAAAGGAGCCCAACATCCGGTTTCCTCAAAAATACTTGAGAAGGAATTGGAGCCCAAAGGACGTGAAATGAAATGTGGACCAGACTTTTACCACGTCCTGTAAAACTCACTCAACCCTCTTCCACTGTGGGTGGGACTGCGGGCTGCTGCAGCAGCCTTGGAACAGTGTGGAGGCTCCTAAGCAAGTTACAAATAGAGCCGCCCTGCGACCAGCAGGTGTACGGCCTGGAGCTCACTCCGAAGATACAGATGCAGTGAGATGTGGGACAACTACACCCCAATGTCCACAGCAGCCGGGTCCACAGTAGCCACACTGTGGGAGGAGCCTTGGTGCCCTCGGGCAGATGATGAATAAAGAGGATGGGAGATAGATGGTGGTCATAGAGAGAGGAATGGTACTCAGCTATCAAAGAGAAGGAAATCTTCCCATTTGCAATGACGTGGATAGAACTAGAGGGATCATCTTAAGTGAAATAGGTCAGTCGGAAAAGAGAATGACCATGTGGTGTCATTCATAGGTGGAATTAAAGAAGCAAAACAGATGAACATCTGTGAAGGGAAGGAAAAACAAATAAGATGAAAACAGATGCAGGGAATACAGACTCTTAACGATAGGAAACGTACTGAGTGTCGCTGCAGGGGAGGGGATGGTGGAGGGAATAACAGGGGACCGGCATGAAGGAGAGCATGTGATGTCATGAGCACTGCTGTTATCTCCAACTGGTGAATCCCTGAATTCTTCCTCTGAAAGTATAATACACTATACATTAATTAATTGGGTTTAAATTAATTTAAAAAATCAGTTGTATCAGAGCACGTTTCCTTCTAGACTCTGTTCTGCTCCTTCAGCTTATGCTGGGACCAACCCTCCTGGGTCTGGTTTGTTTAAGCAGGCGTCAGGCCTCGTCCATGGACCAGCCCAGGGCTGGAACTCACAACCCCGAGATCAGGACCGGAGGTGAGGTCAGGAGTCGGAGGCTTAACCGACAGAGTCAGGCATGGTCCCGAGGACAACACTGCTTTATCCTGTCTCTGTGACATCGTTTGAATAGGAAAGTGCTGCGTCCTGCTCTGTCCCGCTTCTCCAATACTGATTTGCTGTCCAGGGTCATTTGTGGGGGCGGATGGATGTTATGGTTTTTTTTTTCCTATTTATAGGATCTGCCACCATGACTTGACAGGAATGACATTGAAATTGAGGGTGGGGATCCCTGGGTGGCGCAGCGGTTTAGCGCCTGCCTTTGGCCCAGGGCGCGATCCTGGAGACCCGGGATCGAATCCCACGTCGGGCTCCCGGTGCATGGAGCCTGCTTCTCCCTCTGCCTGTGTCTCTGCCTCTCTCTCTCTCTCTGTGTGACTATCATGAATAAATGAAAAAAAAATTTAAAAAAAAAAGAAATTGAGGGTGGCTTCAGGAACTGGGGACATTTTCACAAGATGAGGCTCCCAACCCATGAGCCCAGGACAGCCTCCCAGAGCCTGGTATGGCTCAGTGCACAAGTCTTGTGCTCCTTTGGTCAGTCTCATTATTTATTCTCTGTGATGCTCCTGAGAAGGGAGTCACATCCGTCATTTCCTTCCTGAGTGCTCATTGTCAGGACACAGCAAGCCCCACAATAGAATAAAAACTGAGCCCAGGCCAAGGGCAGGAAGCCCCTATTAGAACAGATCTCAATGCCTTTGAAGGCCCCATATCAAAATGTAAACAGAACTTGAGGAATTGCTCCAGCCCTTCGGGAGTACCCCGAGACCAGCCCTTAAAACTAAGGTAAAACACAACTCGGGGTCCCAGTCCCTGCTCTGCTGTGTCGGGTATACTTGGACAGAAGCTCAAGCTTGTAAATAAACTCTCATGTGTTTGCATTGGTGTCGGCTTCTCAGTGGTTTCTCGGATTCGCAATCTTGGGCACAAAAATCTGAGATAAATAAACAAAACCAAAAGAGGCTCGGACACAGGTAGAGTGAATGCAGGGTTTTGAGAGAAGCGGTGGAGACCCAGGGGCTTGGCAGCTCTTCTGTGGAGGCCCCAGCAGACTGGGGCGCAGGATGCTCTGCCCCAGAGCCAGACACAGAGACCCCACCCACATCCCGCCCATCAGGGCCGGGTCTTAGGAGCAGCACTGAGCCGCCCGCTAAGCCCAGATGCGCTGATGCCCACCCCTCCTCTGACCCCCACAGGTGCATCTCCCAGGCAGATGTGCACCGGACAATCAGTGTCATGGCCCATCCCCAGATCCCACACAGAGCATTCGCTGCCACCAAGTTGTTGGACCACAGAGCCTGCAGAGCTTTAGCTCTGCCTGGAAAGTAGGGTCTAGATTCCTTTGTACTTTGTGCTCCTTTTTCATTTATTTTCTTTGATTATTTTTTATTAATTGCCTTATTTTAATTTTTAGTACCTTTTATATATTTTATTTTTATTTTCATAGTACTTTAATTGTGTTTATTCTTTTTAATTTTTTTTTCAATTTATATATGATAGTCACAAACAGAGAGAAAGAGAGAGAGAGAGGCAGAGACACAGGCAGAGGGAGAAGTAGGCTCCATGCACTGGGAGTCCGATGTGGGATTCGATTCAGAGTCTATAGGATCGTGCCCTGGGCCAAAGGCAGGCACTAAAACGCTGCGCCACCCAGGGATCACTTTAATTGTTTCTATTTTGGGATTTACAATCTTTTAACAAACAGGCCAAAATAATCAGTTGTTTTTTTGTTTTTATTTTTGTTTTCGGAGGGCACTTGTTATTGTTTTTCTTGGTTTTTCTTTTTCTTCCTTCTTTCTTTTCTGGAAAATATAATGAGATGGAGAAATTCACCTGCATAAAATAAAATGAGGACTACTCACAGCCAGGAAGTTCATCAATTCACATATATGATGTCTAACTACAGTTTAAAACAATGATTATAAAAATAGCAGCTGGGCTGGAAATAAAGCACAGAAGAAAACTAGAGAAACCTTTACTGTAGAAATAAAAGAACTAAAATCTAGGCAGGCCATCGTTAAAAATGCTATAACTGAGATGCAGTCCCAAGAGGAAGCCTTAAAAACAAGAAAGGTTATGGACCACAGAGACAGACGTAGGGAAGTCAGCCACTTATTAAAACAATAACATTCATACCATAGGAGACTCAGATGAAGAGAGAGAAAAGGTGGGCCTTACTGAGACATTAGAAATGACAAATACGCACTATTTGCTTCAACGTGGATGGAATGGAAGGTATTATGCTGAGTGAAGGAAGTCAATCAGAGAAGGACAAATATTGTATGTTCTCATTCATTTGGGGAATATAGATAGTAGTGAGGGAATATAAGGGAAGGGAGAAGAAATGTGTGGGAAATATCAGAAAGGGAGACAGAACATAAAGACTCCTAACTCTGGGAAATGAACTAGGGGTGATGGAAGGGGAGGAGGGCGGGCGGGGGGGTGAATGTGTGATGGGCACTGAGGGGGGCACTTGACAGGATGAGCACTGGGTGTTATTCTGTATGTTGGCAAATTGAACACCAATAAAAAAATAAAATTATTATTAAAAGAAAGAAAGAAAGAAAGAAAGAAAGAAAGAAAGAAAGAAAGAAAGAAAGAAAGAAAGAGTGGCACCTGTGTGGCTCAGTTAGTTAAGCTTCTGCCTTAGGCTCAGATCATGATCCAGGTCCCAAGGCACGCTCCCTGTTTTGCAGGGAACCTGATTCTCCCTCTACCTCTGCCCCTCTTGCTCATGGTTTTTATTTCCTCTCTCTCTCAAATAAATAAAAAACATCTTTGAAAAAGAAACAAACAAACCCACAAGGAAGAGAAATCTCCCATGTAGAAGAATTTCAAAAAATTTGTGCAGACATTCCACCGTCAAGTTCATGAGCATACCTTCCCACTCATATGTGTGGAATACACATAGTAACTTCCTTCTACAAAATATAATATGAAAAAAGTTAAAGTAATATTGATAATATAATAATAATAACATAATTAATAATAATAATAATAAAGAATTAGTTTACTACGGAGAAAGCTGACAAACATTACCTCAGCAAGATGATCAGATCGATACCAAGACTGATAAATCATGTTGATAGTATCTATCCTTTATATGATATAATGAAAATGGCAGTATATCTCTGTATATAATCCACAAAAACAGTTCAATCATGAGATAAATGAAAGACATGTCCCAACTGAGGGAAATTTTACAAAATACTCTACTTGTCAAAGTGTTCCAGTTCAACAACAAGGGAAGGCTGAAAGACTGTCACAATCCAGAGGAGCCTAAGAAAACAGGAGGACAAATGGAATGTGATATGAGGGATGGTAACTTAGCAAAAACTAAGGAAATCTGAATAAAGTATGTTCTTTGGTTAATGTGACTATTTTATTATTGATTAATTAGCTAATATTTGTGCTGTACTAATATAAGATATCAATAATTGGAGAAATTGAGAGCAAGTGCATGTGAATGCACTGTACTATCTTCTCAATTTCCCTATAAATCTTTGTTTTTTTCCTAATAAATAAGATTTATTTTGAAAATTGACTGAAATGAATCAGGATCCAAGTGTGAAGACATTTTAAGAATCTAACTTTTGCCTTATTCTTAAAGAGTTCCTTTGATGGAAACATAGTAAGAATTTTAGATCAGAAGGAAAGAAAAACACTTATGAACACGTATAATGCCTCAACCTGAAAAGCAGGAAAGGATAATAAATAGCAAAAATCAGAAAAAATACTTCTATTATAATAGACACCATATTGCAAGTGCATTTAAAATTAGCAATGCATAACATTTATTTCCTTGACATTTGTCTTCAAAAGAGTTCACAGTGTTTCAGTGTCAGTTGAAACAGGGGAAGAATCTCAGGGAAGAAACCTTCACATAATAATAGGACCATTGGTGATAATGTCTCTCAGTTATTTCCAAATCCATAAAGATGCATTTCCTGATGAGTGACTGAGCTGTGAAGAAAGAGATGAGAAACCCTCATCCCTCTGAACGACTTGTGTCAGAATATTTTAACCATAGTACTATGGATAGTAGTAAATTATCCTTATTAACAGGAAATACGTCTAAGATTGGAATCTGAGCATTCAGATGTGCAGAGAAAAAACGCTTTGATTCGCTCCTCATCTTTTAAAGACAAAGGAGAGGTTTTCTATGTACAAAGTCAGTTGTCAAGATGGCCTTAGGGAATAAGAGTTAGCAGCATCTAATCCCGCTGCACAGCTGGGACACCCACGCTCCAGGTCTTCCTGATCCCAATCACTGGGCCTGTCCCCCAACACAGGGTGCCACGCTGAGGTCATTTGCAATTGCTCTCTTAGGACCTCAGGGGAAGGGGGAAGGAGCTAGATAGGATGGGAAAGGATGCATGGAGGCCGAGAAAATTAAGGCCCTTCCAATTTAAATTCAGCATTAGCACACGCCCAGACATCCCAGGCCCCTGAGAAGAAGAGCTGCAATTTACATTTCTTCAGTTACAGGAAAAAAACAAAAGTTTACAGCTTAATGACCTAGAAAACCCCACATAAGAATCAAATCTGAGCCCAGGCCAATGGCAGGAAGCCCCTATTAGAATAAGAACAGAGCTCAATGTTCTTGAAGGCCCCATATCAAAATGTAAACATAACTTGAGGAATTGCACCATCCCTTCTGGAGGTCCCCGAGACCAGCCCTTAAAACTAAGCTAAAACCCTCCTCGGAGTCCAAGTCACTGTTCCGCTGTGTCGGGTATACTTGGATAGAAGCTCGAGCTTGTAAATAAACCCTCGTGTGTTTGCATCGGTGTCGGCTTCTCAGTGGTTTCTCGGATTCGCAATCTTGGGCACAACAGTCTGAGAAAAAAAAACAAAACCAAAAGAAGCTCGGACGCATGTAGAGTGAACACAGTGTTCTGAGAGAAGCAGTGGAGACCGGGGACTTGGGGGCTCTTCTGTGGAGGCCCATGCAGACCGGGGAGCGGGATACTCAGCCCCAGAGCCACAGGACCCAGTGTCCCCACCCGTGTCCTGCCCATCAGGGCCAGGTCTGAGGGAGCAGCACAGCGCTGCCCACTGGAGGCCAGAGGCGCTGACACCCACCCTGTCTCTGACCCCCGCAGGTGCATATCCCAGGCAGATGTGCACCTGACAATCAGCACCACATCCCATCCCCAAACTCTGCACAGACCACTCACTGCCACCAACTTGTCAGACCACAGAGGCTGCAGAGCTTCAGCAGCCCCACAATAGAAAAAAAAAGCCCCACAATAGAATAAAAACTGAGCCCAGGCCAAGGGCTGGAAGCCCCTATTACAATGAGAAGAGAGCTCAATGCTCTTGAAAGCCCCATATCAATATGTAAACAGAACGTGAGGAATTGTTCCAGCCCTATTGGAGGTCCCCGAGACCAGCACTTAAAACTAAGCTAAAACCGTCCGCGGGGTCCAACTCCCTGCTCCGCTGTGTGGGGTATACTTGGACCCATGCTCGAGTTTGTAAAACAACCCTCGTGTGTTTGCATTGGTGTCAGCTCCTTAGTGGTTTCTCAGATTCACAATCTTGTGCACAACACCCCCATGTCGCCTCCCCACCTGGACTGACCCCTTGTCCCCTCCCACCCAGGCTGACCCTCAGTCACCTCCCGCCCACAACAGCTAGGCCCAGGCCCTCACACAGTTCCCACAGGCACAGTGGACACTCCCGCCATTCCCAGCCTCCCAGGGGAAGGACAGAGTTTTTGGCAGGACACACTCCCATGGTGGCCCCAGGGCTCCCTGCCCAGGACAGATAGGTCGGGATCTGTATCCCTGATGCCAGCTCCTCCTCCCTGGTTTTCCCGCAGGAAATGAAGGAGGAGGCCCTGGTCTCCTCCAGGGACATCACGCTGAGGGACCTGGACGTCAGCAGGATGTTCAGCTGTCACGTCATGTTTTGAGACTACTATGGGGTAGGGTGAGGCTGAGAGGCCAGGGGGTATCGGGTCCCGGGGAGGACCAGGGGCATCTGGGTAGGGAACACGGGGCTTCGGAGGGACATACTGTGCCCTGCCTCCACCCACTGTCCCTCCTGGAGGGCGGGACACCCTGCACAGGACACCAGCCCCTAACCCAGAGGTACCTGGGCTGATTGGCCCATGCTCTGTGGGGGCTGGGTTGATTTGAGCCCCCACCAGTCCCAACACAAAGACTAAGGGGATCAGGCCCCCATGGCCCTGGCCACCCCTGGATTCTGGCCCCGGGCTGAGCGAGCCCTCTCACAGCTGGATGTGACCTACTGGGCCCTGGGAATGCATGACAGATCCAGGTCGCTGATCTAAGGCAGCCCTGGGGATCCCGGGACACCTCAGTGAGGGGACAGGAGGGGTAAGCCGGTGGGCCCCACCGGCACCCACACCAGGATGCAGGCTCCTACAAGTGCTGGGGCTCCAGAGGGCCCAAGGCTGGGGTCCAGCTGCCGTGTGGGGACGCAGCACAGGAGCCCATAAGCTGCAGGTCCAGGTCAGCTCTGCTGTCCTCAGTACCATCACTCAGGCTGAAACCTCAGGACACACGCCCCCACCCGGTGTCCAAACATGCTCCCAGGTGGGGGACTCAAGCACCCGCCCCCCACCCCGTGTGATTCTTGCCCCCCCTTACAGGACAGAAAGGTCTCCCTCCCCAGGGGAAGGCACGCAACCATGGCTCTGAGCCCGTTTGCTGTAGAAAGTCAATAAAGTGACGTGGTGCGAAAATGCACAGCCAGCCCATTTCTGTGTCTCCCAGAAGTCTGTGCACAGGGAGTGGAGAGATGCCCAGAAAGGAGGAGGGGGCACTACCTAGGCGCCAACTAGCCCCTGCAGGGGCACCACCAGGCACACACAGCTGACGGCCCCCTGTGCCTTCCAGGGGTGGCCAGACCCACTGCTGGACATGGGAATGTGGCTGAGCCAGAACTTCAAGCTCAGCTGACCCTCCAGCCAAAAGTCACTGCATGTGTGAGCCCCGGCACTGCCAGGAGAGCCCAGCTAACCGCCCAGCGCCAGCACCAGAAATGATGTTGTGCCAACCATTTCGGGGTCTTTTGGTGACCCAGCCAGAGGATCCGATAGCTGCATGTGATAGCTGCACGTGATAGACACACACACACTCCTCAAAACCAAGAAAAGTTGGAATCCCCCCAATGTTGTCAAACAGCAGTCAGATGATTACATACACAACGCTGTGGTCCCCAATAGGAGACATGGAAAATGCTATAAGCCACGACTGCAGAGGTGCTGGAGGCACAGAGCTGTGCCTGCTGTGTTCCAACAAGGAGGGCAGAGGGGCAGGAAGCATCCTCCGGAAGGGGGGCTCCTCCCAGGAAAGGACACCAGGTCCCTGTGAAGGCTACGGAGGGTGAAATCTGTCCTCCTCTCTTTCTGCTTCTGGTTTTCCTCCTAAATGCCATTTTTCTCAATCATATTAGCAATAATTTATTTTATGTTTTTAAATTTCTTTTTATTGCAGTCCAATTTGTACGAATTCTTTCTTCAGCAAGGGTATCATTCAGGAGAGATAAAGATCTTCCCAGACAGGCAACATATAAAGGAGTTCATGACCACTTAACCAGTCCAGTAAGGAATTTTAAGAGGGACTCTTCTAGTGGGGGAAAAAAAGAGAACAAAAGCAACAAAGACTAGAAAGGACCAGAGAACGTCGCCAGAAACACTAATCTTCCGTTAACACAAAGGCACAAAGTTCATATCTTTCAATAGTCACTCTGAATGCTGATAGCCTAAATGCTCCAATCAAAAGATATAGGGGATCACAGTAGCTTAAAAAACAGGATCAGGGATGCCTGGGTGGCTTAGGGGTTGAGCCTCTGCTTTGACTTAGGGTGTGATCCTGGAGTCTGGGATCGAGTCCCATATTGGGTTCCTGGTGGGGAGACTGCTTCTCTCGCTGCATAATTTTCTGTCTCTCTCTCTCTCTGTCTCTCTGATAAATAAAATTATTATTAAAAAAACAACATCCATCTGTACGCTGCCTACAAGATGCTCACCTTAGACCTATAGACAGAAACAGATTGAAAGTCAGGGGATGGAAAATCATCTATCACACTAATGGATATCAAAAGAAAGTTGGAGGACCCATACTTATATCAGACAAACGAGATTTGAAACCAAATCCTGGGGGACATCTGGTGGCTCAGTGGTTGAGCATCTGCCTTCAGCTCAGGGGGTGATCCTGGGATCCCAGGATCAAGTCCCACATTGGCCTCCCTTTGGGGAGCCTGCCTCTCACTCTGCTATGTTTCTTCCTCTGTTCCTCTGTGTATCTCTCATGAATACATAAATAAAATACTTAAATTTCAAACAAGAAAGAACAAATACTATAAGAAGAGATGAAGAAGGGTATTATTTCATAATTTAAAAACCTCTCTATCAAGATCAAACAACTAAATATTTATGCTGCCAACATGGGAGTAACTAAATATAGAAACCAATTAATAACAAACATAGAGGAACTCACTGATAATAATACAATGACAGGGGAATTTAACACCCACTTATGGCAATGGACTGATTGTCTATGCAGAAATAAATAGGGGGAAAATAGCCTTGACACACTGGACCACAGGGACTCAATAGATATAGTCTGAACATTTCATCCGAAAGCAGAATACACATTCCTTTCAAGTGCACATGGGACATTCTCCAGAACAGATCATATCATGGCCCACAAATCAGCCCTCAACAGGTACAACAGGTACAAGAAAATTGATATCACACGCTGTATATTTTCAGAACACTACACTATGAAACTCGAAGTTGACAGTAAGAAAAAAAATTGGACAGACCAAAAATACGTGGAGATTATCAACATCCTACTAGAGAATGAATGGAGCAAACAGGAAATTAAAGAGGAAATTTAAAAGAAATGAAAATGAAAACATTTTTCTCCAAACCTCTGGGATGTAGCAAAGGCAGTCCCATGGGAAGTATATAGCAATATAGGCCTACCTCAAGAAACAAGAAGTCTACAATACACAACCTAACCCTACACCTAAAGGAGCTGGTAAAGGAATAGCAAACAAAGCCTAAAGCCTACAGAAGAAGGGAAAAATAAAGATGAGAGCAGAAATAAACAATACAGAAACAACAAACCGTAGAATGGAATAAGGAAACTAAGACCTGGTTCTTCAAAATAATTAATAAAATGGATCAAGCCCTAGACAGCCTTATCAATGAGAAAAGAGAAATGACATAAATAAATAAAATCACAAATGAGAGAAGGGAGATCACAATCAACACCAGAAAAATAAGACAATGATAAGGGAATACTATGAAATTATATGCTAACAAACTGGGAGAACTGGAAGAAATGGACAAATCCCTAGAAATGTGCAAACGAGAAAAACTGAAATAGGAAGAAATAGAAAATGTGAACAGACCCATAACTAGCAAAGGAATTGAACCAGCAAAGCACCTGGGTGCCTCAGTGATTGAGCATCTGCTTTGGCTCAGGTCATGATCCTGGGACCTGGGGGATCAAGTCCCACATCAGGCTTCCTGCATGGAGCCTCATTTACTCTGCCTATATCTCTGCCTCTCTGTGTCTCTCATAAATACATAAATAAAATCTTTAAAAAAGAAAAAAGAGAAGAAGATGAGAAAGGACCCAAATAAAATCACAAATGAGATAAGAGAAATAACAATCAACACTACAGAAATACAAACGATTATAAGAGAACATTATGAAAAATTATATGCCAGCAACCTAGAATCTGGAAGAAATAGATAAATTCCTGGATATATATAACATAGCAAAACTGAAAAAGGAAGAAATAAGAAACTTGAACAGACAGACAACCAGCAAAGAAATTGAATCAGCAATCAAGAATCTCCCAACAGGAGACCCTAAGGACAATAGAACAGAATGGAAAGCCGAAACAAGATACAATCCTGTAACTCTATGATCCGTTAATCAACAAAAAGGCAGGAAGGAATATCCAATGGCACAAAGACAGTCTCTTCAACAAACCCTAACCCTGACCCCAGGATAAGAACAAATGGTGTTGAGAAAACCAGGCAGCCACGTGCAGAAGAATGAAACTGGACCACTTTCTTACACCATATATATAAAAAATAAATTCAAAATGGATGAAAGACCTAAATGTGAGACCTGAAACTACACAAAGAAGAAAAGATAGGCAGCAACGTCTTTGACATTGGCCATTGAATGTTCTTTCTAGATATGCCTCTGAGGTGAGGGAAACAAAAGCAAAAATACTATTGGGACTTCATCAAATTTAAAAGCTTCTGCAAAGTGAAGGAAACAACCAAAGCTAAAAGGCAACATACAGGAGGAGGGGCAAGATGGCGGAAGAGTAGGGTCCCCAAGTCACCTGTCCCCTCCAAATTACCTAGATAACCTTCAAATCATCCTGAAAATCTTCAAATTCTGCCTGAGATTTAAAGAGAGACTGGCTGGAATGCTACAGTGTGAAAAGTTCGTGATTCTATCAAGGTAGGAAGACGGGAAAAAGAAATAAAGAAACAAAAGGCATCCAAGGTGGAGGGGCCCCGTGAGGAGCTGGGCTAAGGCCGGGTCGAGTGCCCCCAGGACAGGAGAGCTCTGTCCCAGAGAAGCAGGATCTGCACCAATCTTCCTGGGCAGAATGGTTCCCGCAAGGAGTCAGAGCAGGACCCCAGGAGGGTGGGGATGCCCTCGGGCTCCCTGGGACACTAACTGACACCTGCACTCCCAGGAGAGTGCACCAAGCTCCCTAAGGGATGCAGGGAACATGCATTGACTTGGGAGCAGCTCAGAGGGGCTCAGGCAGTGGCTCTGTGCCTAGGGGGCTGCGCGCTCTGGGAGCAGCTTGGTGGCGGTTCCTCTGGCATAGGAAGAGGCTCCGTGCGGAGGGGGCTGTGCAGCTCTGGGAGCAACTCAGAGGTGCTTAGGTGGTGGCTTCCTGAGGGGACTGCATGGCCGGGAGCAGCTCCGAGGGTCTGGGCGCTTCCTCCGGGGAGAGGCGGCTGAACGGCCAGGAGTGCGAATCCAAGAGCGCAGGCCCAGGAGCACAGGGCGCCGGGACACAGCCCAGGATCCGGCCTCCCCCGGAACAGGCAGATGCCGAGAGGGCCCAGGACAGCAAGGACGCTCCTGCCCATAGCTGAGCATATCAGAAATCAGCCCCGGAGCCTCCAGGCCCTGCAGACTGATTGCTCAGGAGTTACTACAGGGGCTGAATCCAGGTTTGCAGAGCTGGCCGCTGTCACTGGGGTTTTTCCTCATGGGGCCTCATGGGATAAACAATCCCCACTGAGCCCTGCACCAGGTGGGGGGCAGAGCAGCTCCCCCAAGTGCTAACACCTGAAAATCAGCACAACAGGCCTCTCCTCAGAAGACCAGCTAGATGGACAAGTTCCAGTGGGAAGTCAAGGGACTTTAAGTATACAGAATCAGAAGATACTCCCCCATGTTTTTTTTTATTTCTGATTGCTTCCCCCACCCTTTTTCCCCCATTTCTTTCTATTTCTTTCTCTTTTTATTCCTTTTTTCTTCTTTCTTCCTTTATTCTTTTTTCTTTTTCTCTTTTCTTTCCTTCTTTCTCTCCTCTCTTTTTCTCCTTTTCCCAATACAATTTGTTTTGGCCACTCTGCACTGAGCAAAATGACTAGATGGAAAACCTCACCTCAAAAGAAAGTATCAGAAACAGTCCTCTCTCCCACAGAGTTACAAAATCTGATTTACAATCCAATGTCAGAAAGCCAATTCAGAAGCACGATTATACAGCTACTGGTGGCTCTAGAAAAAAGCATAAAGGTCTCAAAAGACCATGACTGCAGAATTTAGATCCAATCAGGACGAAATTAAAAATCAATTGAATGAGATGCAATCCAAACTAGAAGTCCTAAGGATGAGGGTTAACGAGGTGGAAGAACGAGTGAGTGATGTAGAAGACAAGTTGATGGCAAAGAGAGAAACTGAGGTAAAAAGAGACAGACAATTAAAAGAACAGGAAGACAGATTAAGGGAAATAAACGACAGCCTGAGGAAGAAAAAACCTACGTGTAATTAGGGTTCCCGAGGGCACCAAAATGGATAGAGGGCCAGAATATGTATTTGAACAAATCCTAGCTGAAAACTTTCCTAATCTGGGAAGGGAAACAGGCATTCAGATCCAGGAAATACAGAGATTCCCCGCTAAACTCAATAAAAACTGTCCAACACCTCGACATTTAATAGTAAAGCTTGCAATTTCCAAAGTAAAGAGAAGATCCTTAAAACATCAAGAGACAAGAAATCCCTGACCTTATGGGGAGGAGCATTAGGGTAACCACAGACATCTCCACAGCGACCTGGCAGGCCAGAAAGGGCTGGCAGGATATATTCAGGGTACTCAATGAGAAGAACATGCAACCAAGAATACTTTATCCAGCAAGGCTCTCATTCAAAATGGAAGGAGAGATAAAGAGCTTCCAACACAGGCAGGAACTGAAAGAATATGTGACCTCCAAACCAGCTCTGCAAGAAATTTTAAGGGGGACTCTTAAAATTCCCCTTTAAGAAGAAGTTCAGTGGAACAATCCACAAAAACAAGGACTGAAGAGATATCATGATGACACTAAACTCATATCTGTCCATAGTAACTCTGAACGTGAACGGGCTTAATGACTGCATCAAAAGGCGCAGGGTTTCAGACTGGATAAAAAAGCAGGATCCATCTATTTGCTGTCTACAAGAGACTCATTTTAGACAGAAGGACACCTACAATCTGAAAATTAGATGTTGGAGAACCATTTACCATTCAAATGGTCTTCAAAAGAAAGCAGGGGTAGCCATCCTTATATCAGAAAAACTAAAATTTACCCCGAAGACTGTAGTGAGAGATGAAGAGGGACACTAAATCGTACTTAAGGGATCTATCCAACAAGAGGACTTAACAATCCTCAATATATACCCCGAATGTGGGAGCTGCCAAATATTTAAACCAATTGATAAACAAAGTAAAGAAATACTTAGATAATAATACACTTATACTTGGTGACTTCAATCTAGCTCTTTCTACCCTCGATAGGTCTTCTAAGCACAACATCTCCAAAGAAACGAGAGCTTTAAATGATACACTGGACCAGATGGATTTCACAGAAATCTACAGAACTTTACATCCAAACTCAACTGAATACACATTCTTCTCAAGTGCACATGGAACTTTCTCCAGAATCGACCACATACTGGGTCACAAATTGGGTCTGAACCGATACCAAAAGATTGGGATCGTCCCCTGCATATTCTCAGACCATAATGCCTTGAAATTAGAACTAAATGATAACAAGAAGTTTGGAAGGAGCTCAAACACGTGGAGGTGAAGGATCATCCTGCTAAAAGATGGTCAACCAGGAAATTAAGGAAGTATTAAAAGATTCATGGAATCTAATGACAATGAACATACAACCATTCAAAATCTTTGGGATGCAGCAAAAGCCGTCCTAAAGGGGAAATACATCACAATACAAGCATCTATTCAAAAATGGGAAACTACTCAAATACAAAAGCTAACCTTACACATAAAGAGACTAGAGGATAAAACAGCAGATAGATCCTACATCCAACAGAAGAATAGAGTTAATTAAAATTCGATCAGAACTCAAGGAAATCGAGACCAGAAGAACTCTGGAACAGATCAACGGAACGAGGAGTTGGTTCTTTGAATGAATTAATAAGATAGATAAACCATTAGCCAACCTTATTAAAAAGAAGAGAGAGAATATTCAAATTAATAAAATCATGAATGAGAAAGGATAGGTCACTACCAACACCAAGGAAATACAAACGATTTTAAAAACATATTATGAACAGCCATACACCAATAAATTAGGCAATCTAGAAGAAATGGACGCATTCCTGGAAAGCCAGAAACTACCAAAACTGGAACAGGAAGAAATACAAAACCTTAACAGGCCAAAACCAGGGAGGAAATTGAAGCAGTCATCCAAAACCTCCCAAGACACAATTCCAGGGCCTGATGGCTTCCCAGGGGAATTCTATCAAACGTTTAAAGAAGAAACCATACCTATCCTACTAAAGCTGTTTGGAAAGATAGAAAGAGATAGAGTACTTCCAAATTCATTCTATAAGGCCAGCATCACCTTAACTCCAAAACCAGACAAAGACCCCACAAAAAGGAGAATTACAGACCAATAGCCCTGATGAACATGGATGCAAAAATTCTCAACAAGATACTAGACAATAGGATCCAAAAGTACATTAAGAAAATTATTCACCATGACCAAGTAGGATTTATCCTCGGAACACAAGGCCGGTTCAACACTCGTCAAACAATCAATGTGATTCATCATATCAGCAAGAGAGAAACCAAGAAACATATGATCCTCTCATTAGATGCAGAGAAAGCATTTGACAAAATAGAGCATCCATTCCTGATCAAAACACTTCAGAGCATAGGGAGAGACGGAATATTTCTCGTCATCTTAAAAGCAATCTAGGAAAAGCCCACAGCAAGTATCATTCTCAGTGGGGCAGCACTGGGAGCCTTTCCCCTAAGATCAGGAACAAGACAGGGATGTCCACTCTCACCACTGCTATTCAACATAGTCTGGAAGTCCTAGCCTTAGCAGTCAGACAGCAAAAAGACATTAAAGGCATTCAAATTGGCAAAGAAGTAGTCAAACACTCCCTCTTCTCAGATGACATGATACTCTACCTAGAAAACCCAAAAGCCTCCACCCCAAGATTCCTAGAACTTATACAGCAATTTGGTAGCGTTTCAAGAAAGAAACTCAATGCCCAGAAATCAATGGCATTTCTATACACTGACAATGAGACTGAGGAAAGAGAAATTAAGGAGTCAATTTAATTTACAATTGCACCAAAAGCTTAAGATACCTAGGAATAAACCTAACTAAGGAGGTAAAGGATATACCCTAAAAACAATAGAACACTTCTGAAAGAAATTGAGGAAGAAACAAAGAGATGGAAAAATATTGCATGCTCGTGGATTGGCAGAATTAATATGAAAATGTCAATGTTACCAAGGACAATGTACACGTTTAATGCAATCCCTATCAAAATACCATGGATTTTCTTTAGAGAGTTAGAACAAATTATTTTTTAGACTTGTGTGAAATCAGGAAAAATCCCGAATATCCAGAGGAATTTTAAAAAGAAAACGATATCTAGAGGCATCACAATGCCAGATTTCGGGCTGTACTACAAAGCTGTGGTCATCAAGACAGTGTGGTACTGGCACAAAAACAGACACATAGATCAATGGAACAGAATAGAGACCCAGAACTTTATGTTCAACTAATATTCGATAAAGGGGGAAAGTTATCCATTGGAAGAAAGACAGTCTCTTCAATAGATGGTGCAGGGAAAATTGGACATCCACCTTCAGAAGAATGAAAATAGACCGCTGTTTCACCATAAACAAAGATAAACTCAAAATGGATGAAAGATCTAAATGTGAGACAAGAGTCCATCAAAATCCTAGAGGAGAACACAGGCAACACCCTTTTTGAACTCGGCCACAGTAAATTCTTGCAAGATTCATCCACGAAGGCAAAAGAAACAAAAGCAAAAATGAACTATTGTCACTTCATCAAGATAAGAAGCTTTTGCACAGCAAAGAATACAGTCAACAAAACTAAAAGACAACCTACAGAATGGGAGAAGATATTTGCAAAAGACGTATCAGATAAAGGGCTAGTTTCCAAGATCTATAAAGAACTTCTTAAACTCAATACCAAAGAAACAAACAATCCAATCATGAAATGGGCAAAATACATGAACAGAAATCTCACAGATGAAGACATAGACATGGCCAACATGCACATGAGAAAATGCTCTGCATCACGTGCCTCAGGGATATAAAAAATCAAAAATACAATGAGATACCACCTCACACCGGTGAGGATGGGGAAAATTAACAAGGCAGGAAACCACAAATGTTGGAGAGGATACGGAGAAAATGGAACACTCTTAAACTGTTGGTGGGAATGTGAACTGGTACAGCCCCTCGGAAAACTGTGTGGAGGTTCCTCAAAGAGTTAAAAATAGACCTGCCCTATGACCCAGCAATTGCACTGTTGGGGATTTACCACAAAGATTCAGATGCAATGAAATGCCAGGACACCTGCACCCCGATGTTTTTAGCAGGAATGTCCACAATAGCGAAACTGTGGACGGAGCCATGGTGTCCACTGAAAGATGAATGGATAAAGAAGATGTGGTTTATGTATACAATGGAATATTACTCAGCCATTAGAAATGACAAATACCCACCATTTGCTTCAACGTGGATGGAACTGGAGGGTATCATGCTGAGTGAAGTAAGTCAATCGGAGAAGGACAAACATGTGTTCTCATTCAATTGGTTAATATAAATAATAGTGAAAGGGAATATAAGGGAATGGAGAAGAAATGTGTGGAAAATATCAGAAACGGAGACATAATATAAAGACTGCAAACTCTGAGAAAGGAACGAGGGAGCTGGAAGGGGAGGAGGACATGGGGTGCGGGTGAATGGGTGACGGGCACTGAGGTGGCACTTGCCGGGATGAGCACTGGGTGTTATTCTGTTTGTTGGTAAATTGAACACCAATAAAAAATAAATTTATTTTAAAAAAAGTTCAAATAACTAAATATTTAGGCTGCCAAAATGAGAGTACCTAAATATAGAAACCAATTAACAACAAACGTACAGGAACTCACTGATAATAATATAATGACAGGGGATTTTAACTCCCACTTATGGCAATGGACTGATCGTCTATGCAGAAAATCAACAGGGGAACAATAGCCTTGACACACTGGACCACAGGGACTCAACAGATATAGTCTGAACATTTCAACCTAAAGCAGAATACACATTCCTTTGAAGTGCACATGGGACATTCTCCTGAACAGATCATATCATGGGCCACAAATCAGCCCTCAACAGGTACAACAGGTACAAGATGGTTGATATCACACCCTGTACATTTTCGGACCACGACGCTATGAAACTCGAAGCCGACAGTAAGAAAAAATTGGATGGGATCCCTGGGTGGCGCAGCGATTTGGCGCCTGCCTTTAGCCCAGGGCGAGATCCTGGAGACCCGGGATCGAATCCCACGTTGGGCTCCCGGTGCATGGAGCCTGCTTCTCCCTCTGCCAGTGTCTCTGCCTCTCTGTCTCTCTCTGTGACTATCATGAATAAATAAATAAAATCTTTAAAAAAAAAAAAGAAAAGAAATTGGACAGACCAAAAATACGTGAAGATTATGAACATCCTACTAGAGAATGAATGGAGCAACCAGGAAATTAACGAGGAAATTTAAAACAAATGAAAATGAAAACATGTTTCTCCAAACCTCTGGGATGTAGCAAGGGAATCCTAAGAGGAAGTACATAGCAATACAGGCCTACCTCAAGAAACAAGAAGTCTCCAATACACAACCTAACCCTACACCTAAAGGAGCTGGAAAAGGAATAGCAAACAAAGCCTATAGCCTACAGAAGAAGGGAAAAAATAAAGATGAGAGCCAAAATAAAGAATGCAGAAAAAACAAAACAGTAGAATGGAATAATGAAACTAAGAGCTGGTTCTTCATAATAATTAATAAAATGGATCAAGCCCTAGCCAGCCTTATCAACGAGAAAAGCGAAAACCTAAATAAATAAAATCACAAATGAGAGAAGAGAGATCACAATCAACACCAGAAAAATAAGACAATTATAAGGGAATTCTATAAAAGATTATACGCTAACAAACTGGGAGACCTGGAATAAATGGACAAATCCCTAGAAATGTGCAAACGAGCAAAACTGAAATAGGAAGAAATAGAAAATATGAACAGACCCATTACTAGCAAAGAAATTGAATCAGCAAGGCACCTGGGTGCCTCAGTGGTTGAGCATCTGCTTTGGCTCAGGTCATGATCTTGGGGTCATGGGGGATCACTTCCCACATCAGGCTCCCCGTATGGAGCCTCATTTTCCCTCTGATATAAATCTGCCTCTATGTGTCTCTCATGAATACATAAATAAAGGTGCAGCCACTGTGCAAAACAGTCTGGACGGTCCTCGAGAAGGTAAAAATAGGGGATCCCTGGGTGGCACAGCGGTTTGGCTCCTGCCTTTGGCCCAGGGCGTGATCCTGGAGACCTGGGATCGAATCCCATGTTGGGATCCCAGTGCATGTAGCCTGCTTCTCCCTCTGCCTGTGTCTCTACCTCTCTCTGTGTGACTCTCATAAAAAAAAGTTAAAAATAGAGGTACCCTATGATTCCAAAATTGCACAGCTAGGTATTTACCCTGAGGATACAAAAATAGTTTAGTAGATTCGAAGAGGAACACGCAGCCCAGTGTTGGTAGCAGCTTTATCAACAACAGCGAAACTGTGTATACAGCCCAGATGTCCATCAACAGATGAATGGGCAGAGACAATGTGGTAAATATACACACTGCGACATCACTCGGTCATCAGAAGGGATGAAATGAAGCCATTTACAATGAAGTGGGAGAAGTGAAAGGGACTTATGCTAAATGAACTCAGTCAGTCAGAGAAAGACAGATACCAAATACCATACAATTGCATTCACATGTGAATTTTAAGAAACCAAACAAACTGGCAAAGGGGCGAAGGGGGGGATGAGAGATGCAAACCAAGAAACACACTCTTAACCACAGAGAATAAACTAATGAATACCAGAGGAAGGTGGAGGGGATGGGGAATCAGGGGATGGGGAATCAGGGGATGGGGACAGTGGAGGTCAACTCTGACCAGTACCAGACGTTGTATCAAGGGTTGAATCACTATGTGGTAAACCTGAAACTATATCATACTGTGTTTACAAAGAGGAATTCAAGTAAAACTTTAAAATAATAATTGGTAGTATAAAGGAAACATGTGCACAGAAGAGATAAAATCAGAAATGCAACTGAAAATCCAAACAGAGAGTCTTTAGAGCCACAAATGCCCTCCTTTACTCACCTCAGGAGAAGCCTGCCATGCCTATTCTGGATAGGCAGAAGACTGGATATGGATTCTCTGGGGAGGCCACTGACTTGGTGGAGTCAGGTTATCTTTGAGCCCAAAACCTAAATAGAGTGCATAAAACTAAACTGCCCAAGATGCTAGGAGTCCCAGTGCAGGCACATGACAAGACACAAACTCTAACCATACACAGGCATACCTAACCCTACACTTAAGCCTAATGTTAACCTAACCCTTAAACAAGAACTATCACTAATCAAAAACCAAACACAAACCCCAAGACCGAAACACCTTCACTGAACCTTCCTGCCAACCCTCACCCTAACTCTTAAACCTATTCTAAACCCTTAACCCTGACCCTTACCTTAAATCTAACCCTAAACTCTAACAATAACCTTAACTTAATGTACTCAAATCCTATTCCTAACCCAAACCTGTATCCTAACCCTAACCCTCTAATACTAATCCTATCTCATACCCCAAACTGTACCCTAACCTGTACCCTAAAACTAATCCCTAACCCACTGCCTATCCCTCTCTTACCCTTTTCCAAAACCGTACCCTGACCCTGACCTGACCTTAACCCTAACCCCTAACCAAACACTAAACCTAACCCTCGCCCTAACCCTAAACCTAGCCCTAACTTTAACTCTAACCCCTAACCCTAACCCTAACTCACACCCTAACCCCTAACCCTAACTGCAAACCTACCCCAACCCTATCTCTAACCATAATCCAAACCCCAACTCCTAACCTCCTGCCCTAATTCCTAAAGTCTAAACCCTAACCCTAACTCTAACTCCTGTCCCTAACCCAAACCCCCATCCTAACTCCTAACCACTGACCCTTACACTTATCCCTCACCCTAACCTCTAATCCATAACCATAAGCATAATAACTAACCCCTAACATGTAACCTAACCCTAACCACAAACTGCCTCCCCTCCCCTGACGGTACCATTCATTCTACCCATTCACTTACTCTATGGTTCTGAGGAGTCCCTTTGACATGGACGTGGCCCCCAAAGGCGCGTCCAGAGTCCTCCAGGGAGTCCTGAGGAAGCCGGGCTCCTGTGAGTGCGCACGTGGCCCCACGTGTTCCAGAGTCATAGTCAGCGGGTCCTGAGTACGCCAGGTCTCCTGTCACCGTGGAGTATGCCTCACATTCTCTGGAAGCCTCACAGCAGGTTCTCAGGAGGCCGGGGGCTCCTGTAAGCCTGGACATGACCCCATGTCCCCTGAAAACTCACCGGGCGTCCTGAGGAGGCTGTGGGTTCCTGTCAGCCTAGACGCAGCTCCATGTGTCCAGAAGCCAAAGTGCAGGTCCTGAGGAGGACGGGGGTCCTCTCAGTCTTGACGTGGCCCCACATTTTCCTCAGCCTCACCATAAGACCTGAGGAGGCTTGGGGCTCCTGTCAGCATGGACGTGGCCCCAAATCATTCCAATCCTTCACAGTGCATCCTGAGGAGGCCAGAGAATCCTGTAAGTGTGGATTCGGCATCCACATCTTTCTTAGACTTCACCACAGGCTCTGACAAGGCTGGGGTCTTCTGTCCACATGGACACATCCCCATATTTCCCAAAGTCTACACCGGGGGTCCTGAGGAAGTCAGCGTCCTGTTGTGTCCCTGTGGCCCCAAGTCCTCCCAAAGCGTCACCGAGGGTTCTGAGGAGGCTGGGGCTCCTGTAACCATGAATGCCGCCCCCAGCTTCCAGAAGCCTCAACTTATGTCCTGAGAGGCCCGGGAGCTCCTGCCAGACTGGACACAGCGCCACATCTTCCTAGAGCCTCCTCGCAGGTCCTGAGGTGGCTCAGGGGCTCCTGTCAGCGTGGATGTGGGCCCACAATTTCCTGAAGCCTCCACGCAGGTCCTGAGGTGGCTCAGGGCTCCTGTCAGCGTGGATGAGGGCCCACATCTTCCTGAAGCCTCCCTGTGGGTCCTGAGGTGGCCCAGGGTCTCATGTCAGGATGCCGGCCCACATTTTCCTAAAGCCTCACCGCACGGCCTGAGGAGACCGGGCTCCTGTCAGCATGAACGCGACCCAATTCCCCCTGAAGACTTCCCGCGGGGCCTGAAGAGGCTGCAGCTCATCAGCGTAGACCCGTCCCCACGTCCTCCTCAGACCTCCCCAGCACAGGCTGGTTCCTGTTAGTGCAGGCAGAGGAGGCCTACTGCACATGCGCGCCCCTTGGGAGGGTCCTGGTCTCGGGCGCCCCCTGTGGGTCGCTCAGGCGCTGCAGGAGGCTGTGCAGGAGGCAGCCCGTGCTCCATGGGCCCCACCTGCCTCCTTTCAGGCTCCAGCTGAGGCTGTTAGCTTCAGAAACATCTCACTGAAAAGGAGCCCAACACCTGGCTTCCCCAGAAATACTTAAGGACAAGGAATTGGAGCCCACAGGACGCGAAATGAAATGTGGACCAGACTTTTACCACATCCTGCAAATCTCACTCACCCCTCTTCCACTGTGGGTGGGACCGCAGGTTGGTGCAGCCACCCTGGAAACAGTGTGGAGGCCTCTCAGGAATTTACAAATAGAGCCGCCCTGCGACCAGCAGGTGCAGGGCCTGGAGCTCACTACGAAGATACAGATGCAGTGAGACTCAGGACACCTGCACCCCAATGTCCACAGCAGCCGGGTCCACAGTAGCCACACTGTGGGAGGAGCCTTGGTGCCCTCAGGCAGATGATGGATAAAGAGGATTGGAGATAGATGATGGTTATAGAGAGAGGAATGGTACTCAGCTATCAAAGAGAAGGAAATCTTACCATTTGCAATGATGTGGATAGAACTAAAGGGATCCTGTTAAATGAAATAAGTCGGAAAGAGAATGACCGTGTGGTGTCATTCATAGATGGAATTATAGAAGCAAAGCAGATGAACTACTGTGAAGGGAAGGAAAAACAAATAAGATGAAAACAGATGCAGGAAATACAGTCTCTTAATGATAGGAAAGGAACTGAGGGTCCCTGGAGGGGGGGGATAACAGGGGACCGGCCTGAAGGAGGGCATGTGATGTCATGGGCCTGCTGTTATCTCCAACTAGTGAATCCCTGAATTCTTCCTCTGAAAGTATAATACACTATCCGTTAATTAATTGGGTTTAAATTAAATTAAGTTAAAAAAAATCAGTTGTATCAGAGCACATTTCCTTCTGGAATCTCTGTTTTGCTCATTCAGCTTATGCCGGGACTAACCCCCATGGGTCTGGTTTTCTAAGTAGGCTCCACGGTCGTCCATATCCCAGCCCAGGGCTAGAACTCAAGACCCCTGAGATCAGGACCGGAGGTGAGGTCAGGAGTCGGATGCTTAACCAACGGAGCCAGCCGGGGGCCTCAGAACCACACTGCTTTATCCTATGTCTCTGTGATATCATTTGAAATAGGAAAATGCTGGGTCCCACTCTGTCATGCTTCTCCAATACTGATTTGCTGTTCCGGACATTTGTTGGGGGGGATGGAGGTTATGGGTTTTTTTTTCCTATTTCTAAGATCTGCCACCATGATTTTGATAGGAATGACATTGAAACTGAGGGTAGCTTCAGGAACTGCGGACATTTCCACAAGATAAGGGTCCCACCCCAGAAGCCCAGGATGGCCTCCCAGAGCCTGGTTTGGCTCAGGGCACAAGTCTTGTGCTCCTTTGGTTCAGTCTCATTATTTATTCTCCTTGATGCTCCTGAGAAGGCCTTCACGTCCTTCCTTTCCTTCCTGAGTGCTCATTGTCGGGACACAGCAAGGCTACTCTGCTCTGTAGGGTCAGTTTGTGTCCCGTGACTTTACTGAACTGACTCCTTAGTTCTAACAGGTTTTGGTGGAGGCTCTCAGGTTTCCTATTTCTAGTACTGCATCTTCAGCATATAGGGACAGTGTGACGTCCCCCTTCCAGGTGTGGAACCTTTGCTATTCGCAGCTTAATGTCCTAGAAAGCCCCACAATTGAATCAAAACTGAGCCCAGGCCAAGGGCAGGAAGCCATTATTAGAATGAGAACAGAGCTCAATGCCCTTGAAGGCCCCATATCAAAATGTAAACAGAACTTGAGGAATTGCTCCACCCCTTCTGGAGGTCCCCGAGACCAGCCCTTAAAACTAAGCTAAAACCCTCCTCGGGGACCAAGTCTCTGCTCCGCTGTGTTGGGTATACTTTGACACAAGATCGAGCTTGTAAATAATCCCTCGTGTGTTTGCATCAGAATCGGCTTCTTGGTGGTTTCTCAGATTCGCAATCTTGGGAACAACAGTCTGAGATAAAAAAACAAAACCAAAAGGAGCTCGGATGCGGGCAGAGTGAAAGCAGGGTTCCGAGAGAAGCGGCAGAGACCCGGGGGCTTGGGTGCTCTTCTGTGGAGGGCCTGCAGACTGGGGGGCAGTTGCTCAGCCCCAGAGCCAGAGGACACAGCATCCCCACCCGCATCCCGCCCATCAGTGTCGAGTCTCAGGGAGCAGCACAGCACTGTCCACTGGAGGCCAGAAGGGCTGATGCCCACCCTGCCTCTGACCCAGCAGGCAGATGTGCACCTGACAATCACCGCCATGGCCAATCCCCAGACTCCGCACAGACCACTCCCTGCCACCAAGGTGTCGGACCAGAGAGGCTGCAGAGATTCAGCTCTGCCTGGATAGTAGGGTCTAGCTTCCTTTGTACTTTGTGCTTTATTTTCATTTAGTTTCTTTGATTCTATTCTATAAATTGCCTTATTTTAATTTTTATGTATGTACCTTATATATTTCTTATTTTTAGTTTCATGGTACTTTAATTGTGTTTCTTATTTTGGGATTTAGAATCTTTTAACAACGAGGTCAAAATAATCTGCTGGTTTTTTTTGGAGGGCAGTTGTTATTGTTTTTCTTGGTTTTTCTTTTTCTTCCTTCTTTCTTTTCTGGAAAAAATAATGAGATGGAGAAATTCACCTCCATAAAAAAACATGAGGTAGTACTCACAGCCAGGAAGTCCATCAATACAAATATATCATGTCTAACTACAGTTTAAAACAATGATTATAAAGATAGCATCTGGGCTGAAAAAAGAGCACAGAATTAAACTAGAGAATCCCTTACTGTAGAAATAAAATAAGTAAAATCTAGTCAGGCCAACATTAAAAATGCTGTAACTGTATGCAGTCCCAAGTGGAAGCCTTAAAAACAAGGAAGTTTATGTACCACAAAGGTAGATTTGGGAAGTCAGCCACTTATTAAAACAATAACATTCATATATTGGGAGATTCAGAAGATGGAGAGAGAAAAGGTGGGCCTTGCTCAGCCATTAGAAATGACAAATACCCACCATTTCCTTCAATGTGGATGGAACTGGCGGGTATTATCCTGAGTGAAGTAAGTCAATCAGAGAAGGACAAATATTGTATGTTCTTATTCACTTGGGGAATATAGATAATAGTGAAAGGGAATATTAGGGAAGGGAGAAGAAATGTGTGGGAAATATCAGAAAGGGAGACAAACATAAAGACTCCTAACTCTGGGAAACAAACTAGGGGAGATATAGGGTGAGGAGGGCAGGGGTGGAGGGTGAATGTGTGAGGGGCACTGAGGGGGGCACTTGACGCGATGAGCACTGGGTGTTATTCTGTATGTTGGCAAATTGAACACCAATAAAAAGTAAATTTATTATTAAGAATATAAAGAAAGAAAGAAGAAAGAAAGAAAGAAAGAAAGAAAGAAAGAAAGAAAGAAAGAAAGAAAGGAAGAAAGAAAGAGTGGCACCTGTGTGGCTCAGTTAGTTAAGCTTCTGCCTTAGGCTCAGATCATGATCCAGGTCCCAAGGCACGCTCCCTGTTTTGCAGGGAACCTGCTTCTCCCTCTCCCTCTGCCCCTCTAGCACATGTTTTTCACTCCTCTCTCTCTCAAATAAATAAATAGCATCTTTGAAAAAGAAATAAACAAACAAACCCAGAGGGAAGAGAAATCTCCCATGTAGATTTTCAAAAAATTTGCGCAGACATTCCACCCTCAAGTTAATGAGCATAGCTTCCCACTCATATGTGCAATACACATAGTAACTTCCTTCTACAAAATATATTATGAAAAACTTAATGATAATATTATAATAATAGAAATATTAAAAATAATAAAGAATCACTTTACTATGGAGAAACCTAACACTACCTCAGCAAGATGATCAGATAGATACCAAGACTGATAAATCATTTTGATAGTATCTATCCTTTATATGATATAATAAAAATGGCAGTATATCTCTGTATATAATCCACAAAAATAGTTCAATCATGAGATAAACAACAGACATGTCTCAACTGAGGGAAATTTTACAAAATACTCTACTCTCAAAGTGTTCCAGTTCAACAACAACAAGGAAAGGCTGAAAGACTGTCACAATCCAGAGGAGCCTAAGAAAACATGAGGACAAATGGAATGTGATATGAGGGATGGTGACTTACCAAAAACTAAGGAAATCTGAATAAAGTATGGTCTTTGGTTATTTCGAATATTTTAATATTGATTCATTAGCTAATATTTGTACCGTGCTGATATAAGATATCAATAATTGGAGAAATTGAGTGCAAGTGCATGAGAATTCTCTGTACTATCTTCTCAATTTCCCTATAAAGCTTTGTTTTCTTTCTAACAAATAAGATTTAATTTGAAAATTTACTTAAATGAATCAGGCTCCAGTGTGAAGACATTTTAAGAATTGTTGAATTAGGGCAGCCCCAGTGGCGCAGCGGTTTAGTGCTGCCTGCAGCCCAGGGTGTGATCCTGGAGACCCTGGATCGAGTCCCACGTCAGACTCTTTGTATGATGCCTGCTTCTCCCTCTGCCTGTGTCTCTGCCTCTCTCTCTCTGTGTCTATCATGAATAAATAAATAAAAACCTAAAAAAAAGAATTGTTGAATTAACTTTTGCCTTATTCTTAAAGAGTTCCTTCGATGGGAACATAGTAAGAATTTTATATCAGAAGGAAAGAAAAACACTTATGAACACGTATAATGCCTCTTCAACCTGAAAAGCAGAAAAGGATAATAAATAGCAAAATCAGATAAAAATAATTCTAGTATAATAGACACCATATTGCAAGTGAATTTAAAATTAGCAATGTATAACATTTATTTCCTTGACATTTGTCTTCCAAAGAGTTCACAGTGTTTCAGTGTCAGTTGAAACAGGGGAAGAATCTCAGGGAAGAATCCGTCACTTAATAATAGGACCATTGGTACTAATGTCTCTCAATTATTTCCAAATCCATAAAGATTCATTTCCTGATGAAGGACTGAGCTGTGAAGAAATAGATGAGAAAGCCTCATCCCTCTGAATTACTTGTGTCAGAATATTTTAACCATAGCACTACGGATAGTAAATTATCCTTATTAACAGGAAATACATCTCAGATTGGAATCTGAGAAATCAGATGGGCAGAGAAAAAATGCTTTAACTCGCTCCTCAACTTTTAAAGACAAAGGAGGGATCCCTGGGTGGCACGGCGGTTTGGCGCCTGCCTTTGGCCCAGGGCGTGATCCTGGAGACACGGGATCGAATCCCACGTCAGGCTCCCGGTGCATGGAGACTGCTTCTCCCTCGGCCTGTGTCTCTGCCTCTCTCTCTCTCTCTGTGACTATCATAAATAAATAAAAATTGAAAAAATATTAAAAAAAATAAAGACAAAGGAGAATTTTTCTATGTACAAAGTCAGTTTTCAAGATATCCATAGGGAATAAGATTCTGCAGCATCGAATCCTGCTGCACTGCTGGGAGGCCCGTGCCCCAGGTCTTCCTGATCCCAAATCCCTGGGCCTGTCCCACAACACAGGCTGCCAGGCTGAGGTCATTTGCAATTTCTGTCTTAGGAGCTCCAGAAAGGGGGGCATGAGCTAGATAGGACAGGACAGGATGCGTGGAGGCCGAGAACATTACGGCCATTCTACTTTAAGTTCAGTATTAGCACACGTCCAGCAATGCCAGGCCCCTGTGAAGAAGAGCTGAAATTTGCATTACTTCAGTTACTGGAATAAAACAAAAGTTGACAGCTTAATGTCTTAGAAAGCCCCACAATAGAATAAAAACTGAGCCTAAGCAAAGGGCTGGAAGCCCCAATTAGAATGAGAAGAGAGCTCAATGCCCTTGAAGACCCAATAACAAAATGTAAACAGAAATTGAGGAATTGCTCCAGCCCTTCTGGAGGTCCCCGAGACCAGCCCTTAAAACTAAGCTAAACCCTCCTCAGGGTCCAAGTCCCTGCTCCACTGTGTGGGGTATACCTGGACCCATGTGTGAGTTTATAAAACAACCCATGTGTGTTTGCATCAGTGTTGGCTTCTTAGTGGTTTCTCGGATTTGCAATCTTGGACACAACACCCGCATGACCCCTCCCCACCTGGACTGACCTCCTGTCCCCTCCCACCCAGGCAGACCCTCAGTCACCTCCCCACCCACCACAGCTGGGCACAGGCCCTCACACAGTTCCACAGGCACGGTGGGCACTCCCGCTGTCCCCGGCCTCCCAGGGGATGGAAGGAGGTTTCGGCAGGACACACTCCCATGGTAGCCACAGGGCTCCCTGCCCAGGAGAGCACCTGGTGACAGGTCGAAGTCTGTGTCCCTGATGCCAGCTCCTCCTCCCTGGTTTTCCCGCAGGAAATGAAAGACGAGGACCAGGTCTCCTCCAGGATCATCACGCAGGTGGACCTGGAAGTCAACAGGACGTTCAGCAGTCACATCATATTTTGGGACTACTACGGGGTAGGGTGAGGTTGAGGAACCTGGGGGGATCAGGACCCAGTGGAGGACCGGGGGATTCTGGGTAGGGAAAATGGGGCATCTGAGTCGGGGGGCAGAACAGCAGCCAACAGCACACCACTCCATGGTAGGGTGTTGGGGATGACCTCTGTGCCCCCACGCCCAGGGCCTCAGGGATGAGGAGGCCACTAGGATGGGACCTCCAGGGCTTGCCATGGGAGCTGAACCCCAAAGGGGAGAGGGACGGCCCTCTGAGTAGCAGGGGATGGGGTGGGGGATGTGGGGGGCAGGAACTGGACCGGGGTGCCTGGTGGCCTGGCCACGGCCGGAGCAGGTCACACATCAATCCCATGATGGTCAGACGGGTCAGAGTGACACCCACTCTGGGTGATTTATATATTTCTAAGTTCTATGCATTTAATTTGAGACATTTTGCAATTTGAAAACACACATAGTATGATGAACCCCAGATAATGCCCCCGGTCCAGCCAGGGTCCTGCACTGACCACACTCCGCCCCAGGGGCAGGTGTCACAGCAAACCTCAGACTGGAGTCACCTTTAAGTGTAGACGTCTCCTTGTGCATCTTAGAGGATGGGGATGCCCTGTGTCCGCAGGTCCCCCACGACATCCCCCTCATTCCCCACTCCCACTCCATCCCCCTACATCATCATTCCCATGGCATCCCACCTACACCATCCCCCTCAAACTCACACAGCCCCACACAATCCCCACCCACACTATACCCCAACACCATCCCCCCTACACCATCCCCCACAATCCACCACCATCATACCCCTTCCCCCACACCATCCGCCCCCACACCATCAGCCCCCAGCAAGGACCCAGTGCAGGTGCCCTTGTGGGACATGTTCAGCCTCCCCGGGGATCTCTCAATACCCTGCTCCCATGAGAAGCCCGGGTGTCCCATAGAGTACCCAGGGGTTGCAGGGAGGAGCAAAGACAAGGAGCCCCCGAAAGGTTGTGTGCAAGTGAGTGGTGCAGAGGATGCACTGTCCCTCCTGGAGGGCGGCACACCCTTCACAGGACACCAGCCCATAACCCAGGGGGATCTGGGCTGGCCTGGCCCCAGGCTCTGTGAAGGCGGCGGTGATTTGAGCCCCCACCCCAGGCACAACAAAAAGACTAATGGGATGCAGCCCCCCATGGCCCTGTCCAGCCCTGGATTCTGACCCTACACTGAGCGAGCCCTCTCACAGCTGCATGTGGCCTCCTGGGCCCTGGGCATGCCCCACAGATCCAGGTCACTGACCTAGGGCAGCCCTGGGGATCCCGGGACACCCAAGGTTGGGGAGAGCAGAGGTAGGCCGGTGGACCCCACCTGCACCCACACCAGGAGACAGGCTCCTATAGGTGATGGGGCCACAGGGTGCCCAAGATCGGGGTCCAGCTGCCCTGCGGGGACCCAGCGCAGGAACCCATGAGCTGCAGGTCAAGGTCAGCTCTGCTGTCCTCACAACCGTCTCTCAGGCTGAAACCTCAGGACACACGCCCCCACCCGGAGTCCACACATGCTCCCCGGTGGGGGACTCCAGCACTCGCCCCCCCACCCATGTGATTCTTGCCCTCCCCTACAGGACAGAATGGTCTCCCTTCCCAGGGGAAGGCATGCACCCTCGGCTCTGAGCCCGTTTGCTGTAGAATGTCAATAAAGTATTGTGGTGTGAAAATGCACAGCCAGCCCTTTTCTGTGTCTCCCAGAACTCTGTGTACGGGGCGTGGAGAGACCCACAGAGAGGAGGAGGGGGCACCACCCAGGCCACAACAGCCCCTGCATGAGCACTGCAAGGAACAGCTGACGTCCCCACGTGCCTTCCAGGGGTGGCCAGATACCAGGATCAGGACCCCACAGACTATAGTGGGACTCAGCCTGTGCCCCATGGGCCAGGAGGGCCTGGGACAGAGTGATAGCCAGGGAGCCTCAGGTCACCAGGGTCTGTGAAAAGTGACCTGGGAGGTCTGTGCTCCCTCTCTCCAGGGGGCCTAGGCTGGCCCGGTTGCGGGGCACGTACTCCCCTCCCTGCATCCCCGTGCCAGTGTGCCTGGGGCACAGAAGGCCTGTGGGGCGCTCAGCGTGGCCCTGGAAGGGATGTCAGGACAACAGGCCCTTGTGTTGTGCCCAAGACTGCGAATCTGAGAAACCACCGATGAGCCGACACCGATGCAAATTCCCAAGGGTTTCTCTACAAGTGGAGCTTGGGTCCAAGTGCACCCGACACAGCAGACCAGGGACTTGGACCCCGAGACTAAGAGGCTTAGCAGCTTTATAGGGGCTAGTGGACCGTTGGATATGCAGAAATATGCACAGTCATTTCAGTCCACACGCAAGTGGCTGATTGAATTACAGCTTACCCTATAGTATCCACTTGAGCTGGCCTATTACTTTGGTTAGAATTGGCGCACAGTTTTGGGGGGCACAAAGCAGCGTTACATTTTTATGATCCGATTTCCATTTAGGGTGTGCCCAGCGGTTTGACTCGGGTGGGGCAGCGCCTTAAGCCATAAGCAGGTCATGTGGGGGTCATAGGGGATGTGGCGGGTGTAGCACAAAATGGAATCAGTCCTGCTCTGCTTGTCCAGGGGTAGGGGATTTTTATTAAATTTCCTGTGTCCCAACTTGCAGCTCACCCACCTGGGCAACGCTCACCAGGTGGACTCAGCGTGCACAACTTGTGGTGCTGGATCTCTCATATGAGCATGTGGAGGGCACCCTCCTCGCCCTAGTGAGTAGGGGCTGGGTGAGCATGGGGCTTGGCCTGAAAGCCAGGCAGCACAGGGGACCAAAGAACCCCAGCCTCGTCCCCACCCCGACCTCCACACACAGGCAACCCCAGGGTTCCCCGCCACAGGTACCCAACTCCTCAGGAGCTCCCCCCAGGGTTGCCCTGAGGTCTGACTCCCTGCTGGAGAGGCATCAGCGAGAAGAGAAGCAGCCAGTGCTCGGCGAGACCCACTGCCGGACATGGTAATTTGGCCAAGCCAGACCTTCCACCTCAGCTGAACCTCCAGCTGAAATTCACTGCAGGAGCGAGCCTGGGTCAGCCAGGAGAGCCCAGCTAGCCACCCAGCGCCACCATCAGAAATGATGCTGTACCAACCATTTCGGCATTTGGGTTACCCAGCCGGAGGATCCGATAGCTACACATGATAGATTCATGTGATAGAAACACACACCCCACAACCAACAAAAGTCAGAATCCCCCCAATGCTGTCAAACAGCAGCTGGATGGTTACATACACGACGCTGTGGTCCCCAACAGGATACATGGAAGACGCTATAAACCATGACTGCAGAGGTGCTGGAGGCACGGAGATGTGCCTGCTGAGTTCCAAAAAGGAGCACAGAGGGGCAGGAAGCATCCTACCGAGGGGGGGCCCTCTTAGGAAAGGACACCAGGTTCCTGTGAAGGCTAAGGATGGTGAAATCTGTCCTCCTCCCTTTCAGCTTCTGGTTTTCCTCCTAAATGCCATTTTCCTCAATCATGTGAGCAAAAATTTATTTCATGTTTTTAAATTTTTTTATTGGAGTTCAATTTGTATGAATTCTTCATTCAGCAAGTGTGTCATTCAGGAGAGAAGGAGAGAGAAAGATTTTCCCTGACAGGCACAGTATAAAGGAGTTCAACCGCTAAACCACTCCAGTAAGGAATTTTAAGAGGGACTCTTCTAGTGGGGGAAAAAAGATAACAAAAGCAACAAAGACTAGAAAGGACCAGAGAACATCACCAGAAACACCAACTCTACCACTAACAACAAGGCACAAGTTCATATCTTTGAATAAGCACTCTGAATGCTGACACTAAATGCTCCAATCAAAAGATATAGGGTATCAGAGTCGCTTAAAAAACAGTATCCGGGATGCCTGGGTGGCTCAGGGGTTGAGCCTCTGCCTTTGACTCAGGGTGTGATCCTGGAGTCTGGGATCGAGTTCCATATTGTGCTCCTGGTGGGGAGCATGCTTCTCTCTCTGTCTAATTTTCTGCCTCTCTCTCTCTCTCTCTCATGCTCTCAAAAATAAAATCATTATTAAAAAAACAAGATCCGGGATCCCTGGGTGGCGCAGCGGTTTGGAACCTGCCTTTGGCCCAGGGCATGATCCTGGAGACCCGGGATCGAATCCCACATCAGGTTCCTGGTGCATGGAGCCTGCTTCTCCCTCTGCCTATGTCTCTGTCTCTCTCTCTCTCTGTGTGACTATCATAAATAAATAAAAATTAAAAAAATTGTTATAAAAAAAAGATCCATCTGTATGCTGCATACTAGATGCTCACCTTAGACCTATAGACACCAGCAGTTTGAAAGTCAGGGGATGGAAAATCATCTATCACGCTAATGGTTATGAAAAGAAAGCTGGAGGACCAAACTTATATTAGACAAACTAGATTTGAAACCAAACCCTGGGACACACCTGGTGGCTCAGTGGTTGAGCATCTGCCTTCGGCTCAGGGGGTGATCCTGGGATCCCAGGATCGAGTCCCACATCAGCATCCCTTTGGGGAGCCTGTCTCTCCCTCGGCCTATGTTTCTGCCTCTGCTCCTCTGTGTATCTCTCATGAATAAATAAAAAAAATATTTAAATCTCAAAAAACATAGAACAAATACTGTAAGAAGAGATGAAGGAGGGCATTATCTCATAATTAAAAAGACTCTCTATCAGGATCAAACAATTAAATATTTATGCTGCCAACATGGGAGTACCTAAATATAGAAACCAATTAACAACAAACGTACAGGAACACACTGATAATAATACAATGACAGGGGATTTTAACACCCACATATGGCAATGGACTGATCGTCTATGCAGAAAATCAACAGGGGAACAATAGCCTTGACACACTGGACCACAGGGACTCAACAGATATAGTCTGAACATTTCTTCCTAAAGCAGAATACACATTCCTTTCAAGTGCACATGGGACATTCTCCAGAACAGATCATATCATGGGCCACAAATCAACCCTCAACAGGTACAACAGGTAGAAGAATGATGGTATCACACCATGTACATTTTCGGACCACGACGATATGAAACTCGAAGTCGACAGTAAGAAAAAATTTGGACAGACCAAAAATACGTGGAGATTATGAAGATCCTACTAGAGAATGAATGGAAGAAACAGGAAATTAAAGAAGAAATTTAAAACAAATGAAAATGAAAACATGTTTCTCCAAACCTCTGGGATGTAGCAAAGGCAGTCCTGAGAGGGAAGTACATAGCAATACAGGCCTACCTCAAGAAACAAGAAGTCTCCATTACACAGCCTACACTACACCTAAAGGAGCTGGTAAAGGAATAGCAAACAAAGCCTAAAGCCTACAGAAGAAGGGAAAAATAAAGATGAGAGCAGAAATAAACAATACAGAAATTAAAAAAAAACATTAGAATGGAATAACAAAACTAAGAGCTGGTTCTTCAAAATAATTAATAAAATGGATCAAACCCTATCCAGCCTTAGGAACGAGAAAAGAGAAAAGACCTAAATACATAAAATCACAAAAGGGAGAAGAGAGAGATCACAATCAACACCAGAAAAATAAGACAATTATAAGGGAATACTGTGAAAGATTATATGCTAACAAACTGGGAGACCTGGAAGAAATGGACAAATCCCTAGAAATGTGCAAACGAGCAAAACTGAAATAGGAAGAAATAGAAAATGTGAACAGACCCATAAAGCAAAGGAATTGAATCAACAAGGCAACTGGGTGCCTCAGTGTTTGAGCATGTGCTTTGGCTCAGGTCATGATCCCAGGACCCTGGGGGATCAAGTCCCACATCAGGCTCCCCCCATGGAGCCTCATTTTCCCTCTGCCTATACCTCTGCCTCTCTGTGTCTCTCATGAATACATAAATAAAATCTTTAAAAAAGGAAAAACATAAAAATATGAGATGACCCAAATAAAATCACAAATGAGAAAAGAGAAATAACAACAAACACTACAGAAGTACAAACGATAATAAGAGAATATGATGAAAAATTATATGCCAGCAACCTAGAACCTGGAAGAAATAGATCAATTCCTGGTAATATATAACATAGCAAAAATGAAAAATGAAGAAATAAGAAACTTGAACAGACAGATAACCAGCAGAGAAATTGATCAGCAATCAGGGATCTCCCAACCGGAGACGCTTAGATAAATAGAACAGAATGGAAAGCCAAAACAAGATACAAACCTGTAACTCTATGATCCATTAATGGACAACAAGGCAGGAAGGAATATCCAATGGCACAAAGACAGTCTCTTCAAGAAACCCTAACCCTGACCACAGAATAAGAACAAATGGTGTTGGGAAAACCAGGCAGCCACATGCAGAAGAATGAAACTGGACCACTTTCTTACACTATATATATAAAAAATAAATTCAAAATGGATGAAAGACCTAAATGTGAGACCTGAAACCATACAAAGAAGAAAAGATAGGCAGCAACGTCTTTGACATTGGCCATTGGATCTTCTTTCAGGATATGCCTCTGAGGTGAGGAAAACAAAAGCAAAAATACTATTGGGACTTCATCAAATTGAAAAGCTTCTGCAAAGTGAAGGAAACAACTAAAGCTAAAAAGCAACATACAGGAGGAGGGGTAAGATGGCATAAGAGTAGGGTCCCCAAGTCACCTGTCCTGACCAAATTACCTAGATAAACTTCAAATCATCCTGAAAATCTAGGAATTCGGCCTGAGATTTAAACAGAGACCAGATAGAATGCTACCGTGAGAAAAGTTCACGCTTCTATCAAGGTAGGAAGTCGGGGAAAAAGAAATAAAGAAACAAAAGGAATCCAAGGGGGAGGGGCCACATGAGTATCCGGGCTAAGGCTAGGGCGAGTGCCCCCTGGGCAGGAGAGCTCTGTCCCAGAGAAGCAGGAGGTGCACCATTCTTCCAGGGGGGAATGGCGCAGGCAGGGATTCAGAGCAAGACCCCAGGAGGGCGGGGATACCCTCGGGCTCCATAGGACACAAACAGACACCTGCACTCCCAGGAGAGTGCACTGAACTCCCAAAGGGCTGCAGGGAACATGCATTGACCCAGGAGCAGCTCTGAGGGGCTCGGGCAGTGGCTATGTGCAGAGGGGGCTGCGGGTCCCTGTGAGCAGCTAGGTGGCGGCGCCTAGGGCAGAGGAAGAGGCTCCGTGTGAAGGGGGCTGCGGGGCTCCAGGAGCAGCTCAGAGGGGCTACGGCAGCTCCGTGGAGAGGTGCCTGCCCAGCCGGGAGCGAAAATCCAACAGCGCAGGTCCTGGAGCACAGGTCACCGGGACACAGCCCAGGATTCGCCCTCCACCGGTACAGGCAGAAGCCCAGAGGACCGAGGACAGCAAGGACACTCCTGCCCAGAGCTGAGCAGATCAGCAGCCCTGCCCCGGAGCCTCCAGGCCCTGCAGATGGACTGCTCCAGAGTTACTGCGGGGGCTGAATACAGGTGTTCAGACCTGGCCACTGCCACTGGGGTTGTTCCTCCTTGGAAGTCACGGGGTATACAACCCCCACTGAGCACTTCATCAGGCAGGGGGAGAGGAGCTCCCCCAAGGGCTAACACCTGAAAATCAGCACATTCTGGCCCCTCCCACCAGAAGACCAGCTAGACGGCCAAGTTCCAGGGGAAGTCAAGGGACTTAAACTATACAGAATCAGAAGATACTTCCCCATGGTTTTTTAATTTCTTTTTTTTTATTTTTATTTATTTATGATAGTCACAGAGAGAGAGAGAGAGAGAGAGAGGCAGAGACACAGGAAGAGGGAGAAGCAGGCTCCATGCACCCGGAGCCAGACGTGGGATTCGATCCAGGGTCTCCAGGATCGCGCCCTGGGCCAAAGGCAGGCGCCAAACCTCTGCGCCACCCAGGGATCCCGGTTTTTTAATTTCTGATTGCTTCCCCCACCCTTTCGCCCCTTTCTTTCTTTTTCTTTCTCCTTTTATTCTCTTTCTTGCTTTTTTTCTTCCTTTTTCCTTTTTTCTTTTTCTCTTCTCCTTCCTTCTTTCTCTTCTCTCTTTTTCTCCTATTCCCAATACAACTTGTTTTTGTCCACTGTGTACTGAGCAAAATGACTAGAAAGAAAACCTCACCTCAAAAGAAAGAAACAGTCCTCTCTCCCACAGAGTTACAAATCTGGATTACAACTCAATGTCAGAAAACCAATTCAGAAGCACTATTATACAGCTACTGGTGGCTCTAGAAAAAAGCAAAAAGGACTCAAGAGACTTCATGGCTGCAGAATTTAGATACAATCAGGCAGAAAGTAAAAATCAATTGAATGAGATGCAATCCAAACTAGAAGTCCTAACGACGAGGGTTAACGAGGTGGAAGAACGAGTGAGTGACATAGAAGACAAGTTGATGGCAAAGAGGGAAACTGAGGAAAAAAGAGACAGACAATTAAAAGACCAGGAAGACAGATTAAGGGAAATAAACGACAGCCTGAAGAAGAAAAACCTACGTGTAATTGGGGGTCCCGAGGGCGCCGAAAAGGACAGAGGGCCAGAATATGTATTTGAACAATTCATAGCTGAAAACTTTCCTAATCTGGGAAGGGAAACAGGCATTCAGATCCAGGAAATAGAGAGATCCCCCCTAAAATCAATAAAAACTGTCCAACACCTCGACATTTAATAGTGAAGCCTGCAAATTTCAAGATAAAGAGAAGATCCTTAAAGCAGCAAGAGACAAGAAAATCCTGACCTTTCTGGGGAGGAGCAGACCTCTCCACAGCGACCTGGAGGGCAGAAAGGGCTGGCAGGATATATTCAGTGTCCTCCATGAGAAGAACATGCAACCAAGAATACTTTATCCAGCAAGGCTCTCATTCAAAATGGAAGGAGAGATAAAGAGCTTCCAACACAGGCAGGAACTGAAAGAATATGTGACCTCCAAACCAGCTCTGCAAGAAATTTTAAGGGGGACTCTTAAAATTCCCCTTTAAGAAGAAGTTCAGTGGAACAATCCACAAAAACAAGGACTGAATAGATGTCATGATGACACTAAACTCATATCTGTTGATAGTAACTCTGAACGTGAACAGGCGTAATGACCCCTTCAAAGGTGCAGGGTTTCAGACTGGATAAAAAAGCAGGACCCAACTATTTGCTGTCTACAAGAGACTCATTTTAGACAGAAGGACACCTACAATCTGAAAATAATGGGTTGGAGAACCATTTACCATTCAAATGGTCCTCAAAAGAAAGCAGGGGTAGCCATCCTTATATCAGATAAACTAAAATTTACCCCGAAGACTATAGTGAGAGATGAAGACGGACACTAAATCATACTTAAAGGATCTATCCAACAAGAGGACTTAACAATCTTCAATATATATTCCCCGAATATCGGAGCTGCCAAATATTTAAACCAATTAATAACGAAAGTGAAGAAATACTTAGATAATAATTATTTTATACTTGGTGACTTCAATCTAGGTCTTTCTACCCTCGATAGGTCTTCTAAGCACAACGTCTCCAAAGAAACGAGAGCTTTAAATGATACACTGGAGCAAATAGATTTCACAGATATCTACAGAACTTTACATCCAAACGCAACTGAATAAACATTCTTCCCATGTGCACATGGAACTTTCTCCAGAATAGATCACATACTGGGTCACAAATTCCATCTGAACCGATACCAAAAGATTCAGATCGTCCCCTGCATATTCTCAGACCATATGCCTTGAAATTAGAACTAAATCATAACAAGAAGTTTGGAAGGACTTCAAACACGTGGAGGTTAAGGACCATCCTGCTAAAAGATGAAAAGGTCAACCAGGAAATTGAGGAAGAATTAAAAAGATTCATAGAAACTAATGAGAATGAAGATACAAACGTTCAAAATCTTTGGCATGCAGCAAAAGCAGTCCTAAGGGGGAAATACATCACAATACAAGCATCCATTCAAAAACTGGAAAGAACTCAAGTACAAAAGCTAACCTTACTCATAAAGGAGCTAGAGAAAAAAACAGCAGCTAGATCCTACACCCAACAGAATAAGAGATTTAATTAAAATTTGAGCAGACCTCAAGGAAATTGAGACCACAAGAAATGTGAAACAGATCAACAAAACCAGGAGTTGGTTCTTTAAAAGAATTAATAATATACATAAACCATTAGCCAGTCTTATTAAAAAGAAGAGAGAGGAGACTCAAATTAATAAAATCGTGAATGAGAAAGGAGAGATCATTACCAACACAAGGAAATACAAACGATTTTAAAAACATGAATAGCTATACGGAAATAAATTAGGCAATCTAGAAGAAATGGACGCATTCCTGGAAAGCCACAAACTACCAAAACTGGAAAAGGAAGAAATAGAAAACCTAAACAGGCCAATAACCAGGGAGGAAATTGAAGCAGTCATCCAAAACCTCCCAAGTCACAAAAGTCCAGGGCCAGATGGCTTCCCAGGGGAATTCTATCAAACGTTTAAAGAAGAAACCATACCTATCCTACTAAAGCTGTTTGGAAAGATAGAAAGAGATGAAGTACTTCCAAATTCATTCTATGAATCCAGCATCACCTTAATTCCAAAACCAGACAAAGACCCCACCAAAGAGGAGAATACAGACCAATATTCTTGATGAACATAGATGCAAAAATTCTCAACAAGATACTAGCCAATAGGATCCAACAATACATTAAGAATATTATTCACCATGACCAAGTAGGATTTATCCCCGGGACACAAGGCTGGTTCAACACTCATAAAACAATCAATGTGATTCATCATATCAACAAGAGAAAACCCAAGAACCATATGATCCTCTCATTAGAAGCAGAGAAAGCATTTGACAAAATAGAGCATCCATTCCTGATCAAAACACTTCAGAGTGTAGGGATAGAGGGAACATTCCTCGACATCTTAAAAGCCATCTACGAAAAGCCCACAGCAAATATCATTCTCAATGGGGCAGCACTGGGAGCCTTTCCCCTAAGATCAGGAACAAGACAGGGATATCCACTCTCACCACTGCTATTCATCATAGTATTGGAAATCCTAGCCTCAGCAATCAGACAACAAAAAGACATTAAAGGCATTCAAATTGGCAAAGAAGAGGTCAAACTCTCCCTCTTTGCTGATGACATGATACTCTACCTAGAAAACCTAAAACCCTAAAACCCTCTCCCCCCAAGATTGCTACAACTCATACAGCAATTTGGTAGCGTGGCAGCATACAAAATCAATGCCCAGAAATCAATGGCATTTCTATACACTAACAATGAGACTGAAGAAAGAGAAATTAAGGAGTCAATCTCATTAACAATTGCACCCAAATCATAAGATACCTAGGAATAAACCTAACCAAGGAGGTAAATGATCTATACCCTAAAAACTATAGAAAACTTCTGAAAGAAATTGAGGAACACACAAAGAGATGGAAAAATATTCCATGCTCATGGATTGGCAGAATTAATATTGTGAAAATGCCAATGTTACCCAGGCAATGTACACGTTTAATGCAATCCCTATCAAAATACCATGGACTTTCTTCAGAGAGTTAGAACAAATTATTTTAAGATTTGTGTGGAATCAGAAAAGACCCTGAAAAGCCAGGGGAATTTTATTTTATTTTATTTTATTTATTTTATTTTATTTTATTTTATTTTATTTATTTTATTTTTTATTTATTTATGATAGTGACACAGAGAGAGAGAGAGAGAGGCAGAGAGACAGGCAGAGAGAGAAGCAGGCTCCATGCACCGGGAGCCCGACGTGGGACTCGATCCCAGGTCTCTAGGATCACGCCCTGGGCCAAAGGCAGGCGCCAAACCGCTGTGCCACCCAGGGATCCCAAGCCAGGGGAATTTTAAAAAAGAAAACTATATCTGGTGGCATCACATGCCAGATTTCAGCTTGTACTACAAAGCTGTGGTCATCAAGACAGTATGGTACTGGCACAAAAACAGACACATAGATCAATGGAACAGAATAGAGAACCCAGAAGTGGACCTTGAACTTTATGGTCAACTAATATTCGATAAAGGAGGAAAGACTATCCATTGGAAGAAAGTCTCTTCAATAGATGGTGCTGGGAAAATTGGACATCCAACTTCAGAAGAATTAAACTAGACCACTCTCTTTCACCATACACAAAGATAAAATCAAAATGGATGAAAGATCTAAATGTGAGACAAGAGTCCATCAAAATCATAGAGGAGAACACAGGCAACATCCGTTTTAAACTTGACCACAGCAACTTCTTGCGAGATACATCCATGAAGGCAAAAGAAACAAAAGCAAAAATGAACTATTGTGACTTCATCAAGATAAGAAGCTTTTACACAGCAAAGGATACAGTCAACAAAACTAAAAGACAACCTACAGAATGGGAGAAGATATTTGCAAAAGATGTATCAGATAAAGGGCTAGTTTCCAAGATCTATACAGAACTTCTTAAAATCAACACCAAAGAGACAAACAATCCAATCATGAAATGGACAAAAGACATGAAGAGAAATCTCACAGAGGAAGACACTGACATGGCCAACATGCACATGAAACCATGCTCTGCATCACTTGCCCTTAGGGATATACAAATCAAAACCACAATGAGATGCCACCTCACACCAGTGAGAATGGGGAAAATTAACAAGTCAGGAAACCACAAATGTTGGAGAGGATGCGGAGAAAAGGAACCCTCTTACACTGCTGGTGGGAATGTGAACTGGTGCAGTCACTCTGGAAAACTGTGTGGAGGTTCCTCAAAGAGTTAAAAATAGACTTGTACTGAGGCAGCTCAGGGACTCCTGTCAATGTGGATGTGGGCCCATATCTTCCTGAAGCCTCCCCGTGGGTCGTGAAGCTGCTCAGGGGTGCCTGTCAGCGTGGATGCGGGCCCACAATTTCCTGAAACCTCCCCGCGGGTCCTGAGGTGCTCAGGGCTCCTGTCACCGTGAATGTGGGCCCACATCTTCCTGAAGCCTCCCCGCGGGTCCTGAGGCGGCCCAGGGGCTCCTGTCAGCATGAATGTGGCCCAATTTCCCCCTGAAGACTCCTCGCGGGTCCTGAGGAGTCTGCAGCTCATCAGCATAGACGCGTCCCCATGTCTTCCGAAGGCCTCCCCAGCACAGGCGGGCTCCTGTTAGTGCAGGCAGAGGAGGTCTACTGCACATGCTCGCCCCATGGGAGGGGCCTGGGCTCAGGCGCCCCCTGCGGGATGCTCAGGCGCTACAGGAGACTATGCAGGAGGCAGCTGGTGCTATATGGGCCACACCTGCCTCCTTTCAGGCTTCAGCTGGGACCTGTTAGCTTTGGCAACATCTCACTGAAAAGGAGCCCAACACCCGGCTTCCCCAGAAATACTTAAGGACAAGGGATTGGAGCCCACAGGACGCGAAATGAAATGTGGACCAGACTTTTACCACACCCTGCAAAACTCACTCAACCCTCTTCCACTGTGGGCGGGATCGCGGGTTGGTGCAGCCACCCTGGAATCAGTGTGGAGGCCCCTCAGGAAGTTACAAATAGAGCCGCCCTGCGACCAGCAGGTGAACTGCCTGGAGCTCACTCCGAAGATACAGATGCAGTGAGTCTTGGACAACTGCACCCCAATGTCCACAGCAGCCGGGTTCACAGTAGCCACACTGTGGGAGGAGCCTCGGTGCCCTGTGGCAGATGATGGATAAAGAGGATGGGAGATAGATGATGGTCATAGAGAGAGGAATGGAACTCAGCTATCAAAGAGAAGGAAATCTTGCCATTTGCAATGATGTGGAAAGAACTAAAGGGATCATGTTAAGTGAAGTAAGTCACTCGGGAAAGAGAATGACGTGTGATTTCATTCATAAGTGTAATTAAAGAAGCAAAGCAGATGAACAACTGTGAAGGGAAAGAAAAACAAGATGAAAACGGATACAGGAAATACAGACTCTTAATGATAGGAAACAAACTGAGGGTAGCTGGAGGGGGCGGATAACAGGGGACTGGCATGAAGGAGGTCACGTGATGTCACGAGCACTGCTGTTATCTCCAACTGGTGAATCCCTGAATTCTTCTGAAAGTATAATACACTCTACGTTAATTAATTGGGTTTAAATTAAGTTAAAAAAATCAGTTCTATCAGAGCACATTTCCTTCTGGACTCTGTTTTGCTCTTTCAGCTTATGCCAGGACCACCCCACGTGGGTCTGGTTTGTCTAAGTAGGCTCCACACCTCGTCCATGGCCCAGCACAGGGCTAGAACTCACGACCCCTGAGATCAGGACCGGAGGTGAGGTCAGGAGTCGGATGCTTAACCGACGGAGCCAGCCGGGGGCCCGAGAATCACACTGCTTTTTCCTGTGTCTCTCTGACATCTTTTGAAATAGGAAAGTGCTGCGTCCCACTCTGTCATGCTTCTCCAATACTGATTTGCTCTCCGGGGTCATTTGTTGTGGGGGTTGGATGTTATGGGTTTTGGGTTTTTTCTTCTATTTCTAAGATCTGCCACCATGATTTTGATAGGAATGACATTGAAACTGAGGGTAGCTTCAGGAACTGCGGACATTTTCACAAGATGAGGCTCCTACCCCACGAGCCCAGGACGGCCTCCTAGAGCCTGGTATGGCTCAGTGCACAAGTCTTGTGCTCCTTTGGTTCTGTCTCATTATTTATTCTCCTTGATGCTCCTAATAAGGCCTTCACGTCCTTCCTTTCCTTCCTGAGTGCTCATTGTCGGGACACAACAAGGCAACTCTGCTCTGTAGGGTCAGTTTGTGTCCCGTGACTTTATTGAACTCACTCCTTAGTTCTAACAGGTTTTGGTGGAGACTCTGGGGTTTCCTGTTTCTAGTTCCGCATCTTCAGCAAATAGGGACAGTGTGACGTCCCCCTTCCAGGTGTGGAACCTTTGCTGTTTACAGCTTAATGTCCTAGAAAGCCCCACAATTGAATCAAAACTGAGCCCAGGCCAAGGGCAGGAAGCCCCTATTAGAATGAGAACAGGGCTCAATGTCCTTGAAGGCCCCATATCAAAATGTAAACAGAACTTGAGGATTTGCTACAGCCCTTCTTGAGGTCCCCGAGACCAGCCCTTAAAACTAAGCTAAAACCCACCTCGGGGTCCAAGTCCTTGCTCTGCAGTGTCGGGTATACTTGGACACAAGATCGAGTTTGTAAATAATCCCACGTGTGTTTGCATCGGAATCGGCTTCTTGGTGGTTTCTCAGATTCGCAATCTTGGGCACAACAGTCTGAGAAAAAAAAAAAAACAAAAGAACCTCGGATGCAGGCAGAGTGAAAGCAGGGTTCTGAGGGAAGCAGCAGGGAACCGGGGGTTGGTGGCTCTTCTGTGGAGGGCCTGCAGACTGGGGGACGGAATCCTCAGCCCTAGAGCCAGAGGACCCAGCGTCCCCACCCGCCTCCCCCCATCAGCCCCGAGTCTCAGGGAGCAGCACAACACTGCCCACTGGAGGCCAGAGGTGCTGACGCCCACCCCGTCACTGATCCCCGCAGGTGCATCTACCAGGCAGATGTGCACCTGACAATCAGCACCACATCCCATCCCCAGACACCACACAGACCACTCGCTGCCACCAAGCTGTCAGACCACAGAGGCCCGGAGAGGAGGCCCGGAGACACAGTTGCCTCTCGCAAAACTTGGGTCCGGTATCGAACGAAATCCTTTGAAGCGAAGCGTACAGGCAGTCTGCATGTGGGATGTTCAAGTCCTAAGCTCAAAGCAAAGGAGTGTGCATGCCTTGGAGGCAGCTGTCAGCTAGGCACGAAATTGACAAGGCAGACACTTGGTTCTCACTCCGCTACACTCCCGCATACAACGAAATGCTGTGGAAGCAGAACGTACAGGCAGTCAGGATGGGGGAGGTAAAGGCCATAAGCTCAACTCTCCGAAGTGTGTATGCTTTGCAGGGCGATGACTGCTAGACACTTATCGAGGTGAGGTATACCCGAGCTACACTCTAATTGAACAAGGACGTTGGCAATCGCTGTATTGAACTCAGATACACGTGAGTACCATCCTGAAACTTCCACTCGCATTTCTCCAACCTCTTTTAGCACCTAACGTAAGGAAGTTAGCAGCTACGACTATGGGTAGGCAGGATGCGGGAGGGTCCTGCCCTGAGCTCAGCTCTCACAAGAGAGCATGCCTAGAAGCCAGCTTTCAACTAGCTGCATTCTAATGGCCGTGAGACCATAGCAGTCTTCTAACTCAGGAGGTTTGAAGAATACCACTCTACTGCACCTGGAGACACCTTCCAGGCCTGCATGATTCCTCTTGCGTCTCACAAGCTTCTGACAAACGTCTCTGGTGAAGATGTTAAAATCTCATTCTGCAGGCAGTGTGGAACTGTGAGGGACAGGGTGTGAGCTCAACTCTCGGAAGAGAGATGCTTTTGGACTCGGGGTTCAGCTAGCTTCTCACGTATGGAACTTAGTATGTAGCACCTAAGACAGGAATTACTAGGAAATCGCTGGATTGAGCTTGGAAGCACTAGTTTTGTGTGCCGGGATTTTCCACTTACCTCTCACAACACATCAGTCACGCATGGAGCCTAGGCCTGTTAGCAACGAAGTGTACCTGCAGGCAGGATGTGGGAAGTACAGGCCATAAGCTCAACTCTCAAAAGTGTGTACACCTGGGAGGCAGATATCTGCTACCCACTCATACATGGGAGTTAGAAACTAGCTACACTCTTTGAAGAAGGCCGTTTGAAATCCCTGTATTCAACTCAGATATTCGTGAGTAAAGGCCTGACACTTCCACATGCATTTCACCGCCCTCTCCTAGCACCTAACATAAGGATATTAGCAGTTACGTCTACAGGCAGACAGGATGCGGGAGGGTCCTGCCCTGAGCTCAGCTCTCTAAAGGAAGCATGCGTATAATCCAGCTTTCCACTAGCTCATTCTGATGGCCATGAGAATGTAGCAGCATTGTAAGGCGGGACGCTCCATGAATACCGTGCTACTGCACCTGGTGTCACAACCATTGAAGCCTGCAGCTGGCCCTTGCATCCCATGAGCTTCTGACAAACATGTCTAGTGAGGATGTTCGAAACTCTATCTGCAGGCAGTGTGGAACTGTGAGCGACTGCGTGGAGTCTCACCTCTCAGAATCAAGTTCCCCTGGACACTGCGTTCAGCTAGCTTCTCTTGTATGGAAGTTAGTATGTAGTAGCAATGTATGAGAGGAATTCCTCGGTAGTCACTGGATTGAGCTTGAAGACACTTGTCTCCTGGCCTGCACCTTCCAATTGCCTCTCACACAACTTCTGTCACGCAACGAACCTAGGCTTGTTAGAAGCGAAGTGTACATGCAGTCAGTGTGGGACCCAGGAAATTTCTTTTTATTTATTTATGATAGTCACACAGCGAGAGAGAGATAGAGAGGCAGAGACATAGGCAGAGGGAGAAGCAGGCTCCATGCACCGGGAGCCCGACATGGGATTCGATCCTGGGTCTCCAGGATCGCACCCCTGGCCAAAGGCAGGCACTAAACCACTGCACCACCCACGGATCCCAGGACCCAGGAAATTTCACAAAAATCCCCTACTCCTGGACAAGCAGAGCAGGACTGATTTCATTTTGTGCTACACCTGTCACCTCCTGTATGACCCCTACATAACCTGCTTATTGCTTAAGGTGCTGCCCCACCCTAGTCAAGCTTTTGGGCACACCCTACTCAGAAATCGGCCCATAACAATGTAACCCTGCATTGTGCCCACCAAAACTGCACGCCAATTCTGACCAAAGTAATAGGCCAGCTCAAATGGATACTATAGGGTAAGATGTAATTCAATCGGCCACCTGCGTGTGGACCGACATGACTGTGCAACTTTCTGTGTATCCCATGGGCCACTGGCCCCTATAAAGCTGCTATGCCTCTTAGTCTCGGGGTCCAAGTCCCTGCTCCGCTGTGTCGGGTATGCTTAGACCCATGCTCCAGCTTGTGAATAAACCCTCTTGTGTTTGCATCAGTGTCGGCTTCTCGGTGGTTTCTAGGATTCACAATCTTGGCCACAACATTTGGGGGCTTGTCCAGGATCTGAGAGACCTCCAGGACCTTATCCGGAGGGTTTCACGCGTGGTGAGTGCACTCAACTTTTTCCACCTTTTGCACGCATATTCTCTGAGAGCTCTAACCTGTAGGAATTCCAATCTGTATTAGGTCGGCATTGGGTTAGGCGGACGCACTGGTGGGCCATCAACCGGGGGTCTTGAGGAGAAGTCCCTTGCCCCTGCCTGGAGGATGGTGGTCCTATCTGTAAGGAGGACGGAGGTCCTCATCTGTATGGAGGACGAGTGTCCTCATATGTAAGGAGGATGGGGGTCCTCATCCATATGGAGGACAGGGTCCTCATCCGTAAGGAGGACGGGGGTCCTCATCCGTAAGGAGAATGGGGGTCCTCCTCTGTATGGAGGATGGAGGTCCTCATCCATAAGGAGGACAGGGGGTCCTCATCTGTAAGGAGGATGGGGGTCCTCCTCTGTATGGAGGATGGGGGTCCTCATCCGTATGAGGACGGGGGTCCTCATCCATAAGGAGGAGGGGTCCTCATCCGTAAGGAGGACAGGGGTCCTCCTCTGTATGGAGGATGGGGTCCTCATCCATAAGGAGGATGGGGTCCTCATCCATAAGGAGGATGGGTGTCCTCATCCATATGGAGGACGGGGTCCTCATCCGTAAAGAGGACGGGGGTCCTCATCTGTATGGAGGACGGGGGTCCTCATCTGAAAGTAGGTCCAGCTGCCAGCCCTTTGGATTACTTTCTGTCTTGTCTCCGTAGCCGCACTAGGATGTTTGTCTGTTACTGTGTTCTTGTTACCTGTTTGCGCGCTGGTCTGTTACCTGTTTGTGTGCTGGTCTGTGTTACTGTGTTCTTGTTAACTGTGTGTTTGACTGTGTTATTTGTGAACTGTCATAACTGTCTGTGCCTTGGTGTGGACGGGGGACATAATGGGGCAGATGCAAACCATACCCTTGTCTCTTATGCTCTCCCACTTCTCGGATGTTAGGGAAAGAGCTCTTATTCTGAGCATAGACATACAGAGAGAGAGATTCCAAATTTATTGCATATCAGAATGGCCAACCTTTGACGTGGGATGGCCCCGAGAAGGAAATTTTCACCTACCTATTATCTTACAGCTTAAGGCCGTGAACTTCAGGGACAAACCAGATGGCCACCCTGACCAGATGCCCAACATCCTGGCCTGTCAGGACATGATCGAGAATTCCCCTCCTTGGCTAAAACCCGTTTTTACTCCCCAAAGCACACAACTCGCCTGAAGGTAAGGAGAGACTCCGGGTCCACCGCCAGACTCTAATGGCAGGTCTCCAGGCTGCCGCGTGCAAGACTACCAATCTGGCCAAGGTGTATGATGTGAGACAGGGTAAGGATGAGAGTCCAGCAGTCTTCTTAGAGGGAGCAATAGAGGCTTTTAGGCAGTACACCCCTATAAACCCAGAAGCCCCGGAAACAAAGGCCACAATTATCATGGCTTTTGTTAACCAGGCCATTCTGAACATTAAAAAGAAATTGCAAAGAGTAGAGACTGGGAGAGAAGAGCTTGCAGGACTTAGTGATAATAGCAGAACGAGTCTATAATAGAAAAAGTCCGGAAGAACTGCATGTTACCACCCCACACGCTATTAAAGGGGTCCTTAAACAGCCCCCAGACAGCTGGATCAGCAATGCCCATCTGACCCATTATCAGAGCCTACTGCTAAACCCCACCAGAATTTTATTTAAGCCACTGACAACCCTGAATCTGGCAACGCTACTCCCCAACCCAGACTGGGACCCCCCTCTGCATGACTGTCAAGATATTTTGGCACAGGTGTACGGAATCAGCGCTGATCTCCAGGACCAGCCACTGCCGAACGCCAATGCCACCTGGTACACGGACGACAGCAGTTTTGTCCGAGAAGGAGTCTGATTTGCGGGGGCAGCCATACCATAACCACGGAGACAGAGACCGTCTGGGCGGAGCCATTGACAGCCTGAATGTTGGCTCAATGGGCAGAACTGATCCCACTGGCCAAGGCGCTGACCATGGGGGAAGGTAAACGAATAAACATCTACACCGACAGCAGGTACACCTTTGCCACCGCTCACATTCACGGAGCCCTTTACAGAGAGAGAGAGAGCTTCTGACAGCAGGGGCAAAGACTGTTAAAAACAAAATGGAGATTCTTGAACTCCTGAGGACCTTCTGGCTGCCCAAGGCCCTAGCCATCATCCACTGTCCGGGGCACCAAAAGGCAGACACACCAGTAGCCAGGGGAAACCGGCTAGCCGATTTAAAAGCAAAGGAGGTGTCCCTTTTGGTGACCCAGATCTTAGCAACCACGCTACCTGATCCGGGGGAACGGACCCTGCCGGACACCCCCAACTATAATGATGCTGACTTACACTGGATCAAACGCTTCCCTATGACCCAGTGACTGTGTGGCTGGTGGAGGGCCACAGACTCCAGCATCATCTTGCCAGAGGAACTGGGACGGCGAGTCCTATCCAAAACGCATCGGAGTACTCACACGGGAACAAGGAAGATGGAAGACCTCATACGACATGCAAAGATCACTATTAAAGACTCTCGAGCAAAGATCGAGCAGATCGTGGCAAGCTGCCATTCATGCCAGTTAACTAATGGCACCGCCCATGGATCTAACCCAGGCACCTGGCTCCTGGGGGACCACCCAGGAGCCTACTGGGAAGTGGACTTCACTGAGGTAAAACCTGGAAAATACGGATACAGGTATTTATTAGTGTTTGTAGATACTTTTTCAGGATGCACAGAGGCATTTCCCACCAAACATGAAACGGCACAGATCGTGACCAAGAAACTGCTGGAAGACATCTTACCGAGATATGGTTTTCCTGTTAAGATTGGGTCAGACAAGGGCCCAGGATTCTTCTCTAAGGTAACACAGGGAGTGGCACTAGTACTTGGGGCAGATTGGAAATTAGATTGTGCATATAGGACCCAGAGCTCAGGACAGGTAGAAAGGATGAACAGAACATTAAAGGAGACCTTAACTAAATTAGCCCTGGAGACTGGCAGGGACTGGGTGACTCTCCTCCCCTTCGCCCTATATAGGGTGAGGAACTCCCCATATAAGATGGGACTGACTCCCTACGAGATCATGTTCGGTCTTCCACCACCTGTTATCCCCATTTTAAAACTTGAGGTGCTTGCTGAATTTGATGATCACCAACTTCTTTTCTCCCTCCAAATGTCATGAACCCATGAGCAGGTGTGGCCTAAGCTGAGGGTCCTCTATGAGAGTGGGCCACCCCCGGATCCCCATCGATATTGGCCAGGTGACTGGGTGTACGTGTGTACGTGTGGAGATACCAACACCGGACCCTTCAACCTCGCTGCAAGGGACCTTACACCGTGATCCTGACCACTCCCACTGTTCTCAAGGTCGACGGGATTACTCCCTGGGTCCACTACACCCACGTCCAGCCAGCTGACCCACACACCGTTCTCAAGAACTTTGTTCTAGAATGGAAAAGCCACCCGGACAAGGACAATCCCCTAAAGCTAAGAGTGCGCCATTCTCACTAATTTCGCACCTCCAAGACTCCCTAGTCTGAGGTTGTCCTTCAAAATAGAAAGGGATTAGACTTAGTCTTCTTACAACAAAGGGTGTGTGTGTGGTGTGTGTGGGGGGTATGTGCTGCCTTAAACGTAGAATGCTGCTTCTTAGCTGGAATATAAATGGCAGCGAGAACAGCAACAAGGTTGGTTAAAATCCTGGTTTAATCATTCCACCTGGCTCACCCTAAGAGCAACCTGGACCCTTGATTGGATCCTGCATAAGATCCTCTGAAAAAGGGGGGAATGTGGGACCCAGGAAATTTAACAAAAATCCCCTACCCCTGGACAAGCAGAGCAGGACTGATTCCATTTTGTGCTACACCTGCCACCTCCTGTATGACCCCCACATAACCTGCTTATTGCTTAAGGCTCTGCCCCACCCTAGTCGAGCCGCTGGGCACACCCTAATCCGAAATCAGCTCATAACAATGTAACCCTGCTTTGTGCCGCCAAAACTGCACGCCAATTCTGACCAAAGTAATAGGCCAGCTCAAATGGATACTATAGGGTAAGATGTAATTCAATCGGCCACCTGCGTGTGGACCGACATGACTGTGCACCTTTCTGTGTATCCCATGGGCCACTGGCCCCTATAAAGCTGCTACGCCGCCTCTTAGTCTCAGGGTCCAAGTCCCTGCTCCGCAGTGTCGGGTACATTTGGACCCATGCTGGAGCTTGTAAATAAACCCTCATGTGTTTGCATCCGTGTCAGCTCCTTGGTGGTTTCTCGGATTTGCAATCTTGGGCACAAGAACAGGGCCTGCTGCCCTGACCTCCCTTCCAGGGCCACACTGACCGCCCTACAGGCCCTCTGTGCCTGAGGCACACAGGCACGGTGATATGGGGAGGGGAGGAAGTGCCCCGGAACCCGGCCAGCCCAGGCCTCCATGACAGAGGGAGCACAGACCCCCTAGGTCGCTTTGCACAGACCCTGGTGACCTGAGGCTCCCTGACAGTCACTCTGTCCCAGCCCCTCCTGGCCCGCGGGGCACAGGCTGAGTCCCAGTAAAGTCCGTGGGGTCCTGACCCTGGTGTCTGGCCGCCCCTGGAAGGCAGGTGGGGACTTCAGCTGTGTGTGTGCCTGGCGGCGCCCCTGCAGGGGCTGGTTGGAGCCTGGGTGGTGCTCCCTCCTCCTCTCTGGGGGTCTCTCCACGCCCCGTGCACAGAGTTCCTGGAGACACAGAAATGGGCTGGCTGTGCATTTTCACACCACAACACTTTCTTGACTTTCTACAGCAAACGGGCTCAGAGCCAAGAGTGCATGCCTTCCCCTGGGGAGGAAGACCTTTCTGTCCTTTAGGGGAGGGTAAGAATCACATGGGGTGGGGGCGCGGGGGCTGGAGTCCCCCACCTGGGAGCATGTGTGGACTCCGTGTGGGGGCGTGTGTCCTGAGGTTTCAGCCTGAGAGACGGTTCTGAGGACAGCAGAGCTGACCTGGACCTGCAGCTCATGGGCTCCTGCGCTGGGTCCCCACAGGGCAGCTGGACCCGGGCCTCGGGTCCCCTGGGGCCCCAGCACCTGGAGGAGCCTGTCTTCTGCTGTGGGTGTTGGTGGGGCCCACTGGCCTACCCCTGCTCTCCCCACCCTGGGGGGTCCTGGGATCCCTAGGGCTGCCCTAGGTCAGCGACCCGGATGAGTGAGGCGCACCCAGGGCCCAGGAGGCCACATCCAGCTGTGAGAGGGCTCGCTCAGCCGGGGGCCAGAATCCAGGCCTGGCCAGGGCCATGGGGGGCTGGATCCCTAATGGGATCAAATCACCCCAGCCCCCACAGAGCCCGGGGCCAGGCCAGCCCAGGTCCCTCTGGGTTAGGGGCTGGTGTCCTGTGCAGGGTGTGCCGACCTCCAGGAGGGACAGTGGGAGGAGGCAGGGCACAGTGCATCCTGTGCTCCACCCACCTGCACCCACCCTGTCGGGGGCTCCCGGCATTCCCTCCTCCTTGCAACCCCTGGGTACTCTATGGGACACCAGGGCTTATGATGGGAGCAGGCTGTCTAGAGAACCCCAGGGATTTGGGATCAAGAAGACCTGGAGCGCGGGCGTCCTGGCTGGCTGTTCAGTGGAATTCGATGCTGCAGACTCTTATTCCCTAAGGCTATCGTGACAACTGACTTTGTACATAGAAAAGCTCTCCTTTGTCTTTAAAAGATGAAGAGCGGGATCCCTGGATGGTGCAGTGGTTTGGCGCCTGCCTTTGGCCATGGCGCTATCCTGGAGACCCGGGATCGAATCCCACATCGGGCTCCCGGTGTCCTGCCAAAACCTCCTGCCTTCCCCTGGGAGGCCGGAGACAGCGGCAGTGCCCACCATGCCCTTGGGACCTATGTGAGGGCCTGTGCCCAGCTGTTTTGGGTGGGGAGGTGACTTAGGGTCAGCCTGGGTGGGAGGGGACAGGGGGTCAGCCCAGGTGGGGAGGGGACATGGGGGTGTTGTGCTCAAGATTGGGAATCTGAGAAACCACTAAGGAGCCGACACAGATGCAAACACACAAGGGTTGATTTACAAACTCGAGCTTGCATCCAAGTATACCTGACATAGCGGAGCAGGGCCTTAGACCCCGAGGTGGGTTATAGCTTAGTGTTTTTTTTTTTTTTTTTTTAGCTTAGTTTTAAGGGCTGGTCTCAGGGACCTCCAGATGGGCTGGAGCAATTGCTCAAGTTCTCTTTACATTTTGATATGGGGCCTTCAAGGGCATTGAGCTCTGTTCTTATTCTAATAGGGGCTTTCTGCTCTTGGCTTGGGCTCAGTTTTTATTCTAATGTGGGGCTTTCTAGGACATTAAGCTGTAAACTTTTGTTTTTTTTCCTGTAACTGAAGTAATGTAAATTTCAGCTCTTATTCACAGGGGCCTGGGATGGCTGTACATGTGCTAACTCTGAACTTAAAGTGGAATGGCCTTAATTTTCTTGGCCTCAACAGGTCCCATCCTATCTAGCTCCTTCCCCCTTCCCCTGAGGTCCTAAGAGAGCAATTGCAAATGACCTCTGGTGGCAGCCTGTGTTGGGGGACAGGCCCATAGATTTGGGATCAAGAAGACCTGGAGCGCAGGCATCCTGGCTGGCTGTGCAGTGGGATTCGATGCTGCAGACTCTTATTCCCTAAGGCTATCGTGACAACTGACTTTGTACATAGAAAAGCTCTCCTTTGTCTTTAAAAGATGAAGAGTGGGATCCCTGGTTGGCGCAGGGGTTTGGCGCCTGCCTTTGGCTCAGGACACGATCCTGGAGACCAGGGATCGAATCCCACGTCGGGCTCCCGGGGCATGGAGCCTGCTTCTACCTCTGCCTGTGTCTCTGCCTCATTCTCTCTCTCTCTCTCTATGACTATCACAAATAAATAAAAATTAAAAAAAAATAAAAAAAAGATGAAGAGCGAGTCAAAGCATTTGTTCTCTGCCCATCTGATTGCTCAGATTCCAATGTGAGACGTATTTCCTGTTAATAAGGATAGTTTACTATCCGTAGTACTATGGTTAAAATATTCTGACACAAGTAATTCAGAGGGATGAGGGTTTCTCATCTCTTTCTTCACAGCTCAGTCACTCATCAAGAAATGCATCTTTATGGATTTGGAAAGAACTGAGACACATTATTACCAATGGTCCTATTATTATGTGAAGGATTCTTCCCTGAGATTCTTCCCCTGTTTTAACTGACACCGAAACACTGTGAACTCTTTGGAAGACAAATGTCCAGGAAATAAATGTTATATTCATTGCTAATTTTAAATGCACTTGCAATATGGTGTCTATTATAATAGAAGTATTTTTATCTGATTTTTGCTATTTATCATCCTTTCCTGTTTTTCAGGTTGAGGAGGCATTATACGTGCTCATAAGTGTTTCTTTCCTTCTGATATAAAATTCTTACTTTGTTTCCATCGAAGGAACTCTAAGAATAAGGCAAAAATTAATTAATCTATTCTAAAAATATCTCCACACCTGGAGCCTGATTCGTTTATGTCATTTTTCAAAATAAATCTTATTGATTAGAAAAAAAAAACAAAGATTTATAGGGAAATTGAGAAGATAATACAGAGAATTCTCATGCACTCGCAGTCAATTTCCCCAATTATCGATATCTTATGTTAGTACGGTACAAATATTAGCTAATGAATCAATATTAAAATATTCGCATTAACCAAAGACCATACTTTATTCAGATTTCCTTAGTTTTTGCTAAGTTACCATCCCTCATATCACATTACACTAGACATCATGTTTTCTTAGACTCCTCTGGATTTTGACAGTTTTTCAGTCTTTTCTTTTAGTTGTTGAACTGGAACACTTTGAGAAGCAGAGTAGTTTGTAATATTTCCCTCAGGTGGGATATGTCTGTTGTTTATATCATGATTGAACTGTGATTGTGGATCATATACAGAGATATACTGCCATTTTCATTATATCATATAAAGGATAGATACTATCAATATGATTTATCAGTCTCAGGACGCAGATCTCTGCTATCCACTCATACATGGGAGGTAGAAACCAGTTACACTCTGATTGAAGAAGGCCGTTGGAAATCGCTGTATTCAACTCAGATACGCGTGAGTTCAGGCCCAACGCTTCCACATGCTTTTCTCTCAACCTCTTCCAGCACCTAACATAAGGATGTTAGCAGCTACGTCAACAGTTAAGCAGGATGCGAGAGGGTCCTGCCCTGAGCTCTGCTCTCAAAAGGAAGCATGCCTGCAAGCCAGCATTCTACTAGCTGAGTCATTATGGCCGTGAGAACGTAGCAGCATTGTAAGTCAGAATGTTTGTCAATACCACTATACCGCACCTGGAGATGCAAGCATTGCAGCCTGCAGCTTGCCCCTTGCGTCCCACGAGCTTCTGACAAACATGTCTAGTGAGGATGTTCGTAACTCCATGTGCAGGCAGAGTGGAACTGGGAAGGATCGCGTGTCAGCTCAACTCACAGAAGGAAGTTCCCCAGAGAGACAGCTTTCACCGAGGTACTTGGGTTTGGAAGTTAGTATGCAGCTCCCTTCTGAGAGAGGAATTGCTCAGAACTCGCTGGATTGAGCTAAGAGACACTTCCGCTGACAAAGCTTGCGTCCCGTATCGAACGAAATCCTTTGGAAGCGAAGGGTACAGGCGGTCAGCGTGTGGGAGGTACAAGCCATAAGCTCAATCCAAAGGAGTGTGCATGCCTTGGAGACAGCCGTCTGCTAGGCACGAAACTGACAAGGCAGACACTTGGTTCTCACTTCGCTACTTTTCCGCATACAACGAAATGCTGTGGAAGCAGACCATACAGGCAGTCAGGATGGCCAAGGTAAAGGCCATGAGCTCAACTCTCAGAAGTGTGTATGCTTTGCAGGCCGATGTCTGCTAGACACTTATTCACGGGAGCTAGAACCGAGCTACACTCGAATTGAACAAGGATGTTGGCAATCGCTGTATCGAACTCAGAATCACGAGAATTCAGGCCTTTCACTTCCACATGCTTGTCACACAACTTCTTCCAGCACCTAACATAAGGATGCTAGGACCTATGTCTACAGGCAGTCAGGATGCGGGAGGGTTCTGCCCTCAACTCAGCTCTCACAGGGAAGCATGCCTAGAAGCCAGCTTTCAACCAGCTGCGTTCTCCTGGCTGTGAGAACGTAGCAGTATCCTGAGTCAGGAGGTTCCAAGATTACCACTCTAGTGCACCTGGAGATACCGTCCAGGTCTGCACTGTTCCACAGGCGTCTCAGTCGCCACTGGCAAACGTCTCTGGTGAAGACGTGCGAAACTCACTCTGCAGGCAGTGTGGAACTGTGAGGGACTGGGTGTGAGCTCAACTCTCAGAAGATGCTTTTGGAAAAGGCGTTCAGCTAAACTCTCACGTATGGAACTTAGTATGTACCACCAGTCTAACACAGGAATTCCTAGGAAATCGCTGGATTGAGTGTGGAGGCACTAGTCTTGTGTGCCAGGAGTTTCCATATACCACTCACAACACTTGAGTCACGCATCGAGCCTAGGCCTGTTAGGAGCAACAAGTACATTCTGGCAGGTTGTGGGAGGTACAGGCATTAGCTCAACTCTCAGAAGTGTGTATGCCTGTGAGGCAGATGTCTGCTACCAACTCGTCCATGGGAGTTAGAATCCAGCTACACTCTAATTGAAGAAGCATTTGGATATCGCTGTCTTCAACTCAGATACACGTGGGTATAGTCCTCACGCTTCCACGTGCATTTCCCCCAACCTCTCCCAGCACACAACGGAAGTATGTTAGCAGCTACGCCTACAGACAGTCAGGATGCCGGAGGGTCCTGTCTTGACCTCACCTCTCAAAAGGAAGCATGCCTCTAAGGCAGCACTCCACTAGCTGCGTTCTCATGGCTGTGAGAACGAAGCTACATTGTAAGTCAGGATTTTCCATGTCTACCGCGCTCCTGCACCTAGAGACACAAGCATTGCAGCTATCAGCTAGCTCCTTGTGTCCCATGAGCTTCTGTCAAACATGTCTAGTGAGGATGTTCGTAACTCCATGGGCAGGCAGTGTGGAACTGGGAAGGACGGCGTGTCAGCTCACCCCGCAGAAGGAAGTTCCCCAGAGAGACAGCTTTCAACGAGGTACTCGGGTTTGGAAGTTAGTATGCAGCTCCCTTCTGAGGGAGGAATTGCTCAGAACTCGCTGGATTGAGCTAAGAGACACTTGCCGCTCACAAAGCTTGCATCCCGTATCGAATGAAATCCTTTGGAAGCGAAGCATACAGGCGGGCAGCGTGTGGGAGTTACAAGCCATAAGCTCAATCCAAAGGAGTGTGCATGCCTTGGAGACAGCCGTCTGCTAGTCGCGAAACTGACAAGGCAGACACTTGGTTCTCACTTCGCTACTGTCCCGCATACAACGAAATGCTGTGGAATGAGACCGTACAGGCAGTCAGGATGGCCGAGGTAAAGGCCATGAGCTCAACTCTCAGAAGTGTGTATGCTTTGCAGGCCGATGTCTGCTAGACAATTATTCAGGGGAGCTAGAACCGAGCTACATTCGAATTGAACAAGGACGTTGGAAATCGCTGTACAGAACTGAGATACACGAGAATGCAGGCCTGTCACTTCCTCAAGCTTTTCACACAACCCCTTCCAGCACCTATGGTAAGGATGCTAGGACCTATGTCTACAGGCAGTTAGGGTGCGGAAGCGTTCTGCCCTGACGTCAGCTCTCCCAAGGAAGCATGCCTAGAAGCCAGCTTTCAACCAGCTGCGTTCATATGGCAGTGAGAACCCAGAAGTATTCTGAGTCTGGAGGTTCCAAGATTACCACTCTCCTGCACCTGGACATACCTTCCGGGTCTGCATTGTTCCACTTGCGTCTCAGAAGCCTCTGACAAACGTCAATGGTGAAGATGTTGGAAAATCATTCTGCAGGCAGTGTGGAACTGTGAGGGACTGAGTGTGAGCTCAGCTCTCAGATGTAAGTTGCCTTTGGACAGGGCGTTCAGCTACCTTCTCACCTATGGAACTTAATATGTAGCACCAGTCTGATACAGGAATTACTAGGAAATCGCTGGCTTGAGCTGGAGACACTAGTCTTGTGTGCTGGGACATTGCGCTTACCTCTCACAACACTTCAGTCACGCCTCAAGCCTAGGCCTGTTTGCAGTGAAGTGTACCTGCAGGCACGATGTGGGAAGTACAGGCCATAAGCTCAACTCTCAAAAGTGTGTACACCTGGGAGGCAGATGTCTGCTATCCCCTCGTACATGGGAGGTAGAAACTAGCTACACTCTGATTTAAGAAGGTTTTTGGAAATCGCTGTATTCAACTCAGATACGCATGAGTTCAGGCCCAACGCTTCCACATGCTTTTCTCACAACCTCTCCCAGCACCTCACATAAGGATGTTAGCCCCTACGTCTACAGTCAGGCAGGATGTGGGACTGTCCTGCACTGAGCTCTGCGCTCAAAAGGAAGCATGCCTGCAAGCCAGCTTTCCACTAGCTGAGTTGTTATGGCCATTACACCGTAGCAGCATTTTAAGTCAGGACGTTCCGTCAATACCGCTCTACCGCACCTGGAGACGCAAGCATTGCAGCCTGCAGCTAGCTCCTTGTGTCCCATGAGCTTCTGACAAACATGTCTAGTGAGGATGTTCAATACTCCATGGGCAGGCAGTGTGGAACTGGGAAGGATGGCGTATCAGCTCACCCCGCTGAAGGAAGTTCCCCAGAGAGACAGCCTTAAACGAGGTACTCGGTTTTGGAAATTGGTATGTAGCTCCCTTGTGAAGGAGTAATTGCTCAGAAGTCTCTGGATTGACCTAAGCGACACTTGCCACTCACAAAGCTTGCATCCCATATCGAACGAAATCCTTTGGAAGCGAAGCATACGGGCGGTCAGCGTGTGGGAGTTAAAAGCCCCCAGCTCAATCCAAAGGAGTGTGCATGCCTGGAAGGCAGCCGTCTGTTCGTCACGAAATTGACAAGGCAGACACTTCGTTCTCACTTGGCTACTGTCCCGCATACAACGAAATGCTGTGGAAGCAGACCATACAGGCAGTCAGGATGGCCGACATAAAGGCCATGGACTCAACTCTCAGAAGTGTGTATGATTTGCAGACCGATGTCTGCTAGACACTTATGCAGGGGAGCTAGAACCGAGCTACACTCGAATTGAACAAGGACGTTGGCAATCCCTGTATTGAACTCAGATACACGAGAGTGCAGGCCTGTCACTTCCACAAGCTTTTCACACAACCCCTTCCAGCACCTAACATAAGGATGCTAGGACCTATATCTACAGGCAGTCAGGATGTGGGAGGGTTCTGCCCTGACCTCAGCTCTCCCAAGGAAGCATGCCTAGAAGCCAGCTTTCAACCAGCTGTGTTCTTATGGCAGTGAGAACGCAGCAGTATTCTGAGTCAGGAGGTGCCAAGATTACCACTCTCCTGCACCTGGACATACCTTGCAGGTCTGCATTGTTCCACTTGCGTCTCAGAAGCCTCTGAGAAACGTCTATGGTGAAGATGTTGGAAACTCATTCTGCAGGCAGTGTGGAACTGTGTGGGACTGAGTGTGAGCTCAAGTCTCAGAAGTAAGTTCCCTTTGGACAGGGCGTTCAGCTAGCTTCTCACCTATGCAACTTAGTATGTAGCACCAGTCTGAGACAGGAATTACTAGGAAATCGCTGGATTGAGCTTGGAGGCATTAGTCTTGTGTGCTGGGACATTCTGCTTACCTCTCACAACACTTCAGTCACGCATCGAGCCTAGGCCTGTTTGCAGTGAAGTGTACCTGCAGGCAGGATGTGGGAAGTACAGGCCATAAGCTCAAATCTCAAAAGTGTGTACACCTGGGAGGCAGATGCCTGCTATCCATTCCTACATGGGAGGTAGAAACTAGCTACACTCTGATGAAGAAGGCCATTGGAAATCGCTGTATTCAACTCAGATATACGTGAGTCAGGCCCAACGCTTCAACATGCTTATCCTAACATAAGGATTTTAGCAGCTATGTCTACAGTCAGGCAGGATGCGGGAGGGTCATGCCCTGAGGCTTGCTCTCAAAAGAAAGCAAGCCTGCAAGCCAGCTTTCCACTAGCTGAGTTGTTATGGCCGTAAAAACGTAGCAGCATTGAAAGTCAGGACGTTCCGTCAATACCGCTCTACCGCACCTGGAGACGCAAGCACTGCAACCTGCAGCTTGACCCTTGTGTCCCATGAGCTTCTGACAAACATGTCTAGTGAGGATGTTCGTAACTCCATGGGCAGGCAGTGTGGAACTGTGAAGGACCGCGTGTCAGCTCACCTCGCAGAAGGAAGTTGCCCAGAGAGACAGCTTTCAACGAGGTACTCAGGTTTGGAAGTTAGTATGTAGCTCCCTTCTGAGGAAGGAATTCCTCAGAAGTCGCTGGATGGAGCTAAGAGACACTTGCCGCTCACAAAGCTTGCGTCCCATATCGAATGAAATCCTTTGGAAGCAAAGCATACAGGCACTCAGCGTGTGGGAGGTACAAGCCATAAGCTCAATCCAAAGGAGTGTGAATACCTTGGAGGCAGCCGTCTTCTAGGCACGAAACTGACAAGGCAGACACTTCGTTCTCACTTCGCTACTGTCCCGCATACAAGAAAATGCTGTGGAAGCAGACCCTACAGGCAGTCAGGATGGGCGAGGTAAAGGCCATGAGCTAACTCTCAGAAGTGTGTATGCTTTGCAGGCCGATGTCTGCTAGACACTTATTCAGTGGAGCTAGAACCGAGCTACACTGCAATTGAACAAGGACGTTGTAAATCGCTGTATTGAACTCAGATACAGGAGAGTGCAGGCCTGTCACTTCCACAAGCTTTTTACAAAACCACTTCCATCCCCTAAAATAAGGATGCTAGGACCTATGCCTGTCATAACAGGCAGTCAGGATGCGGGAGGGTTCTGCCCTGACCTCAGCTCTCCCAAGGAAGCATGCCTAGAAGCCAGCTTTCAACCAGCTGTGTTCTTATGGCAGTGAGAACGCAGCAGTATTCTGAGTCAGGAGGTTCCAAGATTACCACTCTCCTGCACATGCGCATACCTTCCAGGTCTGCATTGTTCCACTTGCGTCTCAGAAGCCTCGGAAAAACGTCTATGGTGAAGATGTTGGAAACTCACTCTGCAGGCAGTGTGGAACTGTGAGGGACTGAGTGTGAGCTCAACTCTCAGAAGTAAGTTGCTTTTGGACAGGGCGTTCAGCTAGCTTCTCACCTATGGAACTTAGTATGTAGCACCAGTCTGAGACAGGAATTACTAGGAAATCGCTGGATTGAGCTTGGAGGCACTAGTCTTGTGTGCCAGGACATTCCGCTTACCTCTCACAACACTTCAGTCACGCATCGAGCCTAGGCCTGTTTGCAGCAAAGTGTACCTGCAGGCAGCATGTGGGAAGTACAGGCCATAAGCTCAACTCTCAAAAGTGTGTAAGCCTGGGAGGCAAATGTCTGCGATCCACTCGTACATGGGAGGTAGAAACTAGCTACACTCTGATTGAAGAAGGCCGCTGGAAATCGCTGTATTCAACTCAGATACACGTGAGTTCAGGCCCAACGCTTCCACATGCTTTTTTCACAATCTCTCCAAGCACCTAATATTAGGATGTTAGCAGCTATGTCTACAGTCAGGCAGGATGGGGGAGGGTCCTGCCCTGAGCTCTGCTCTCAAAAGGAAGCATGCCTGCAAGCCAGCTTAACACTAGCTGAATTGTTATGGCCGTGAGAACGTAGCAGCATTGTAAGTCATGTCGTTCCGTCAACCCCGCTCTACCGCACCTGGAGACGCAAGCACAGAAGCCTTCACTTGCCCCTTGCATCCCATGAGCTTCTGACAAACATGTCTAGTGAGGATGTTCGTAACTCCATGTGCACACCATGTGGAAATAAAAAGGAGAGCGTGTCAGCTCACCTCGCAGAAGGAAGTTGCCCAGAGAGCTTTCACCGTGGTACTCGGGTTTGGAAGTTAGTATGCAGCTCCCTTCTGAGGGCGGAATTCCTCAGATGTCCGTGGACTGAGCTAAGAGACACTTGCCACTCACAAAGCTTGCGTCCCGTATCTAACGAAATCCTTTGGAAGCGAAGCATACAGGCGGTCAGCGTGTGGGAGGTACAAGCCTAAGCTCAATCCAAGGAGTGTGCATGCCTTGGAGGCAGCCATCTGCTAGTTGCGAAACTGACAATGCAGAAACTTGGTTCTCACTTCGCTACTGTCCCACATTCAACGAAATGCTGTGGAAACAGACCGTACAGGCAGTCAGGATGGCCGAGGTAAAGGCCATGAGCTCATCTCTCAGAAGTGTGTATGCTTTGCAGGCCGATGTCTGCTAGACACTTATTCAGGGGAGCTAGAACCGAGCTACACTCAAATTGAACAAGGACGTTGGCAATCGCTGTACTGAACTCAGATACACGAGAGTGCAGGCCTGTCACTTCCACAAGCTTTTCACACAACCCCTTCCAGCACCTAACGTAAGGATGCTAGGACCTATGTCTACAGGCAGTCAGGATGCGGGAGGGTTCTGCCCTGACCTCAGCTCTCCCAAGGAAGCATGCCTAGAAGCCAGCTTTCAACCAGCTCGTTCTTATGGCAGTGAGAACGCAGCAGTATTCTGAGTCAGGAGGTTCCAAGATTACCACGCTCCTGCACCTGGACATACATTCTGGGTCTGCATTGTTCCACTTGCGTCTCAGAAGCCTCTGAGAAACGTCTATGGTGAAGATGTTGGAATCTCATTCAGCAGGCAGTGTGGAACTGTGAGGGACAGAGTGGAGCTCAACTCTCAGAAGTAAGTTGCCTGTGGACCGGGCATTTAGCCAGCTTCTTAACAACGGAACTTAGTATGTAGCACCAGTCTGAGACAGGTATAACTAGGAAATCGCTGGATTGAGCTTGGAGGCACTAGTCTTGTGTGCTGGGACATTCTGCTTACCTCTCACAACACTTCAGTCACGCATCGAGCCTAGGCCTGTTTGCAGCGAAGTGTACCTGCAGGCAGGATATGGGCAGTACAGTCCATAAGCTCAACTCTCAAAAGTGTTAGCCTGGGAGGCAGATGTCTGCTATCCACCCGTTCATGGGAGGTAGAAACTAGCTACACTCTGATTGAAGAAGGCCGCTGGAAATCGCTGTATTCAACTCAGATACACATGAGTTCAGGCCCAATGCTTCCACATGCTTTTCTCACAACCTCTCCCAGCACCTAAGATAAGGATGTTAGCAGCTACGTCTACAGTCAGGCAGGATGCGGGAGGGTCTTGCGCTGAGCTCAGCTCTCAAAAGGAAGCATGCCTGCAAGCCAGCTTTCCACTAGCTGAGTTGTTATGGCCGTGAGAATATAGAAGCATTGTAAGTCAGGACGTTCCATCAATACTGTTCTAATGCACCTGGAGACGCAAGCTATAGAGGCTGCAGCTTGCCCCTTGTGTCCCACCAGCTTCTGACATACATGTCTTGTGAGGATGTTGGTAAATCCATGTGCAGGCAGTGTGGAACTGGGAAGGCCCGCGTGTCAGCTCACCTCGCAGAAGGAAGTTCCCCAGAGAGACAGCTTTCACCGAGGTACTCGGGTTTGGAAGTTAGTATGCAGCTCCCTTCTGAGGGAGGGATTGCTCAGAAGTCGCTGGATTGAGGTAAGAGACACTTGCCGCTCACAAAGCTTGCGTCCCATATCGAACGAACTCCTTTGGAATCGAAGCGTACAGGTGGTCAGCGTGTGGGAGGTACAAGCCATAAGCTCAATCCATAGGAGTGTGCATGCCTTGGAGGCAGCCGTCTTCTAGGCGCGAAACTGACAAGGCAGACACTTGTTTCTCACTTCTCTACTGTCCCGCCTACGACGAAATGATGTGGAAGCAGAGCGTACAGGCAGCCAGGATGGCCGAGGTAAAGGCCATGAGCTCAACTCTCATACGTGTGTGTGCTTTGCTGGCCGATGTCTGCTAGACACTTATTCAGGGGAGCTAGAACCGAGCTACACTCGAATTGAACAAGGACGTTGGCAATCGCTGTACTGAACTCAGATACACGAGAGTGCAGGCCTGTCACTTCCACAAGCTTTTCACACAACCCCTTCCAGCACCTAACATAAGGATGCTAGGACCTATGTCTACAGGCAGTCAGGATGCGGGAGGGTTCTGCCCTGACCTCAGCTCTCACAAGGAAGCATGCCTAGAAGCCAGCTTTCAACCAGCTGTATTCTTATGGCAGTAAGAATGCAGCAGTATTCTGAGTCAGGAGGATCCAAGATTACCCCTCTCCTGCACCTGGACATACCTTGCAGGTCTGCATTGTTCCACTTGCGGCTCAGAAGCCTCTGACAAAGGTCTATGGTGAAGATTTTGGAAACTCATTCTGCAGGCAGTGTGGAACTGTGAGGGACAGAGTGTGAGCTCAACTCTCAGAAGTAAGTTGCCTTTGGACAGGGTGTTCAGCTAGCTTCTCACCTATGGAAGCAACATATGTTGCTGTATGTAGCAACAGTCTGAGACAGGAATTACTAGGAAATTGCTGGACTGAGCTTGGAGGCACTAGTCTTGTGTGCTGGGACATTCCGCTTACCTCTCACAACACTTCAGTCACGCATCGAGCCTAGGCCTTTTTGCAGCAAAGTGTACCTGCAGTCGGGATGTGGGAAGTACAGGCCATCAGCTCAACTCTCAAAAGTGTGTACGCCTAGGTAGGCAGATGTCTTTATCCACTCGTACATTTGAGTTAGAAACCTGCTACACTCTGATTGAATAAGGCCGTTGGAAATCGCTGTATTCAACTCAGATACGCGTGAGTTCAGGCCCAATGCTTCAACATGCTTTTCACACAACATCTCCCAGCACCTAACATAAGGATGTTAGCAGCTACGTCTACAGTCAGGCAGGATGCGGGAGGGAGGTCTCCCTCCCCAGGGTAAGGCGCGCACCCTAGGCTCTGAACCCCTTTGCTGTAGAAAGTCAATACATTGTTGTGGTGGGAAAATGCACAGTAGCCCTTTTCTGTGTCTTCCAGGACTTTGTGCAGAGGACGTGGAGAGACCCTGAGAAAGGAGGAGGGGGCTACATCCACGCCCCAAACAGCCCCTGCAGTTGCGCTGCCAGGCACACCCAGCTGACGTCCGCACGTGCCTTCCGGGGGCGGCCAGATGCCAGGGTCAGACCCCACAGACGTTACTGGGACTCAGCCTGTGCCCCGCAGGCCAGGAGGGGCTGGGAGAGAGTGACAGCCAGAGAGGTTCTGGTCACCAGGGTCTGTGAAAAGCGACCTGGGAGGTCTGTGCTCCCTCTGTCCAGGGACCCGGGGCTGGCCGGGTTCTGGGGCACTTCCTCCCCTCTCCGCATCCCCGTGCCTGTGTGCCTGGGGCACAGAGGGCCTGCGGGGCAGTAGCGTGGCCCTGGAAGGGATGTCAGGACAACAGGCCCTTGTGTTGTGCCCAAGATTGCTAATCCGAGAAACCACCAAGGAGCCCACACGGATGCAAACTCCCGAGGGTTTCTTTACAAGCTGGAGCTTGGGTCCAAGTGCACCCGACACAGAGGAGTAGGGACTTGCACCCCGAGACTAAAAGGCATAGCAGCTTTATAGGAGCTAGTGTCCCATGGGAACGCTGAAAGATGCATAGTCATGTCAGTCCACACGCAGGTGGCCGATTGAATTACACTTTACCCTATAGTATCGACTTGAACTGGCCTATTACTTTGGTCAGAATTGGCGCGCAGTTTTGTGGGGCACAAAGCAGTGTTACATTGTTATGAACCGATTTCGGATTAGGTTGTGCCCAGCGCCTTGAGTCGGGTGGGGCAGCGCCTTAAGCCATAAGCAGGTCATGTGGGGTCATAGGGGAGATGGCAGGTGGAGTACAAAATTGAATCATTCCTGCTCTGCTTGTCCAGGGGAAAGGGATTTTTGTTAAATTTCCTGGGTCCCACACTGCAGCTCACGCACGTGAGCCACCCTCACAAGGTGTACTCAGCGTGCACACCTTGTGGTGCTAGATCTCTCAAACCAGCCTGTGGGGGATACCCTCCTCGCCCTAGTGACTAGGTGCTGGGTGAGCATGGGGCTCGGCCTGAAGGCCAGGCAGCACAGGGGACCGAGGAACCCTAGCCCCATCCCCAAACACACTCCCAAACACAGGAAGCCCCAGGGCTCCCCCCCACATTGGCAGCTGGTGTTTAGGAGCTCCCACCAGGGTGGCCCGAGGTCTGGCTCCCTGCTGGAGAGGCATCAGGGAGAAGGTAAGCAGCCAGCACATTGCAGGACCCACTGTCCCACATGGGAATATAGCCAATCCGGACCTTCCACAAAGTGAAGGAAACAACCAAACCTAAAAGGCAACATACAAAATGAGAGGAGATATTTGTAAACAACACATCCAATAAAGATTTACTATCTAAAATACATAAAGCAAATATAAATCTCAACATCCTAAACACAAATTATCCAACTGCAGATGGGCAGAAGACATGAATGGACTTTGTCTCTGACAAGACATCCAGATGGCCACCAGACACACACAGAAAGACACTCAGCGTCACCCATCAGCAGAGAAATGCAAACCACATCCACAATGAGATGTCACCTGACAGCCGTCACAATGGCTAAAATTAACAACACAAGAAACAACAGTGCAGTGCAGTGTTAGGTGTTGGTGAGGCTATGGAGAAAGGGTAGCCCCCTTAAACTCCTGGTGGGCATGCAAAGATGTGCAGCCACTGTGGAAAACAGTGTCGAAGGTCCTCGAAATTTTAAAAAAAGGGGATCCCTGGTGGCGCAGCGGTTTGGCGCCTGCCTTTGGCCCAGGGCGCGATCTTGGAGACCCGGGATCGAATCCCAAGTTGGGATCCCAGTGCATGGAGCCTGCTTCTCCCTCTGCCTGTGTCTCTGCCTCTCTCTCTGTGACTATCATAAAAAATTTTTTTAAAAATAAGTTAAAAATAGAGCTACCCTACGATTCCAAAATTGCACAGCTAGGTATTTATCCTGAGAATACAAAAGTAGGTTAGTAGATTTGAAGAAGGACACGCAGCCCAGTGTTGGTAGCAGCGTTATCAATAACAGCCAATCTGTGGATACACCCTAGATGTCCATCGACAGATGAATGGGCAGAAAGATGTGGTAAATATACACACTGTGACATCACTGGGTCATCAGAAGGGATGAAATAAAGCCATTTACAATGACGTGAAAGAAGTGGAAGGGACTTATTCTAAATGAACTCAGTCAGAGAAAGACAGATACCAAATACCATACAATTGCATTCACATGTGAATTTTAAAAACCAAACAAACTGGCAAAGGGAAGGAGGAGGGAATGAGAGAAGCAAACCAAGTTACACACTCTTAACCACAGAGAATAAACTAATCAATACCAGAGGAAGGTGGGGGGGAAGGGGAATCAGGGGATAGGGATAGTGGAAGTCACCTCTGACCAGTACTAGGTGTTGTATTCAAGGGTTGAATCACTATGTGGTAAACCTGAAACTATATCATATCATACTGTGTTTACAAACAGGAATTCAAGTAAAACTTTAAAATAATAATTGGTAGTATTGATGAAACGTGCGCACAAGAGATAAAATCAGAAAAGCAACTGAAAATCCAAACAAAGGGTCTTTAGAGCCACAAATCCCCTCCTTAGCTCAGCTCAGGAGAAGCCTGCCATGCCTTCACCCCAGCAGAAGCCAGGATTTTGATTCTCTGGGGAGGCCACTGACTTGGTGGAGTCAGGCTATCTTTGAAACCAAAACCTAAATAGAGTGCATAAAACTAAACTGCCCAAGATACTAGGAGTCCCAGTGCAGGCACATGCCAAGACCCAAACTCTAACCATACACAGACATAACCCTAACCCTACACTTAAGCCTAATGTTAACCTAACCCTTAAACAAGACCTATCACTAATCGAAAACCCAACACAAACCCCAAGACCGAAACACATGCACTAAACCTTCCTGCCAACCCTCACCCTAACTCCTAAACCTATTCTAAACCCTTAACCCTGACCCTTACCTTAAATCTAACCCTAACCCTAACCTCTAACCCTAACCTTATCTTAATGTACTCAAATCCTATTCCAAACCTTAACCTGTACCCTAACCCTAACCCTCTAATACTAATCCCATCTCATACCCCAAACTATACCCTAACCCGTACCCTAAAACTAACCCCTAACCCACTCCCTAAACGTATCTCTTACCCTCTTCTAAACCGTACCCTGACCCTGACCTGTCCCTAACCCTAACCCCTAACGAAACAATAACCCTAACACTAGCCCTACTCACTATCCTAATTCTAACCCTCGCCCTAACCCTAAACCTAGCCCTACCTATAAACCTAACCCCTCACCCTAAACCATAACCCTAACTCACACCATAACCCCTAACCCTAACTGCAAACCTAAGCCCAACCCTAACTCTAACCATAACCCTAACCCCAACTCCTAACCTCCTGCCCTAATCCCTAGAGCCTAAACCCTAAGCCTAACACTAAATCCTGTCCCTTACAATAACCCCCATCCTAACTCTTAACTACTGACCATTACCCTTATGCCTCACCTAACCTCTAATCCGTAACCATAAGCATAATCACTAACACCTAACATCTAACCTGACGCTAACCACCAACTGCCTCCCCTCCCCTAACCCTACCATTCATTCTATCCTTTCACTTACCCTGTGGTTCTGAGGAGTCCCTTCTGATGTAGACGTGGCCCCCAACGGCTCCTCCAGAATCCTCCAGGGGGTTCAAGCGAGCCGGGCTCCTGTGAGTGTAGACATGGCCCAACGTGTTCCTGAGTCATAGTCAGCGGGTCCTGAGGACGCCAGGTCTCCTGTCACTGTGGACTATGTCTCACATCCTCTGGAAGCCTCACAGCAGTTCCTCAGGAAGCTGGGGACTCCTGTCAGCCGGGACATTGCCCCACGTCCCCCAGAAAACTCACCGCGGGTCCTGAGGGGGCTGTGGGCTCCTGTCAGCATAGACGCAGCCCCATATGTCCTGAAGCCAAAATGCTGGTCCTGAGGAGGACGGGGTTCCTCTCAGGGTTGACGTGGCCCCTCATTTTCCTCAAGCCTCACCATAAGACCTGAGGAGGCTCGGGGCTCCTGTCAGCATGGATGTGGCCCATAATCTTCCCAAACCTTCACAGTGGGTTCTGAGGAGGCTGGAGACTCCTGTCAGTGTGGATGCGGCACCTACATTTTTCTTAGGCCTCACTAGGCCCTGAAGACTTCCCGCGGGTCCTGTGGAGGCTGCAGCTCATCAGCATAGACGCCTCCCCACTTCCCCCTCAGGCCTTCCCAGCACAGGCTGGCTCCTGATAGTGCAGGCAGAGGAGGCCTATGGCGCATGAGTGCCCCATGGGCGGGGCCTGGGCTCGGGCGCCCCCTGCGGGACACTCAGGCGCTGCAGGTGGCTGTGCAGGAGGCAGCGGGTGCTCCATTGTCTGCACCTGCCTCCTTTCAGGCTCCAGCTGGGGCCTGTTAGCTTCGGAAACATCTCACTGAAAAGGAGCCCAACACCCGGCTTCCCCAGAAATACTTAAGGACAAGGGATTGGAGCCCACAGGACGCGAAATGAAATGTGGACCAGACTTTTACCACGTCCTGCAAAACTCACTCAACCCTCTTCCACTGTGGGCGGGAAGGTGGGTTGGTGCAGCCGCCCTGGAAACAGTGTGGAGGCCCCTCATCAAGTTACAAATAGAGCCGCCCTGCGACCAGAAGGTGAACAGCCTGAAGCTCACTCCGAAGATACAAATGCAGTGAGATGTGGGACAACTGCACCCCAATGTCCACAGCAGCCGTTTCCACAGTAGCCACACTGTGGGAGGAGCCTCGGTGCCCTGTGGCAGATGATGGATAAAGAGGATGGGAGATAGATGATGGTCATAGAGAGAGGAATGGTACTCAGCTACAAAGAGAAGGAAATCTTGCCATTTGCAATGATGTGAATAGAACTAAAGGGATCATGTTAAGTGAAGTAAGTCAGTCGGGAAAGAGAATGACGGTGTGGTGTCATTCATAGGTGGAATTAAAGAAGCGAAGCAGATGAACTACTGTGAAGGGAAGGAAAAACAAATGATCAAAACAGATGCAGGAAATACAGACTCTTAACGATAGGAAACGAACTGAGGGTCGCTAGAGGGGTGGGGGCATAACAGGGGAAATAGGAAAGTGTTGCGTCCCGCTCTGTCCTGCTTATCCAATACTGACCGGCTGTCCGGGGTTATTTGTGGAGGGGGATGGATATTATGGGTTTCTTTTTTCCTATTTCTAAGGTCTGCCACCATGATTTTGATAGGAATGACATTGAAACTGAGGGTGGCTTCAGGAACTGCGGACATTTTCACAAGATGAGGCTCCCACCTCACGAGCCCAGGACAGCCTCCCAGAGCCTGGTATGGCTCAGTGCACAAGTCTTGTGCTCCTTTGGTTCAGTCTCATTATTTATTCTCCTTGATGCTCCTGAGAAGGGAGTCACGTCCTTCCTTTCCTTCCTGAGTCCTCATTGTCAGGACACAGCAAGGCAACTCTGCTCTGTAGGGTCAGTTTGTGTCCCGTTACTTTACTGAACTCACTCCTTAGTTCTAACAGGTTTTGGTGGAGGCTCTGGGGTTTCCTGTTTCTAGTTCCGCATCTTTAGCATATAAGGACTTTGTGAAGTCCCCCTTCCAGGTGTGGAACCCTTGCTGTTTACAGCTTAATGTCCTAGAAAGCCCCACAATTGAATCAAAACTGAGCCCAGGCCAAGGGCAGGAAGCCCCTATTAGAATGAGAACAGAGCTCAATGCCCTTGAAGGCCCCATATCAAAATGTAAACAGAACTTGAGGAATTGCTCCAGCCCTCCTGGAGGTCCCAAGACCAGCCCTTAAAACTAAGATAAAACCCACCTCGGGGTCCAAGTCCCTGCTCCGCTCTGTCGGGTATACTTGGACACAAGCTCGAGGTGGTAAATAAACCCTTGTGTGTTTGCATCACTGTTGACTTCTCAGAGGTTTCTCGGATTCTCAATCTTGGGCACAACAGTCTGAGATAAAAATACAAACCAAAAGAAGCTCGGACGCAGGTAGAGTGAACGCAGGATTCTGAGAGAAGCAGCGGAGACCCAGGGGCTTGGGGGCTCTTCTGTGGAGGCCCCTGCAGACTGGGGCACAGGATATTCAGCCCCAGAGCCAGAGGACCCAGAGAGCCACCAGCATTCCTGCCCATCTGGGCCGGGTGTGAGGGAGCAGCACAGCGCCGCCCGCTGGAGGCCAGACGCGCTGACGCCCACCCCGCCTTGACCCCGCAGGTGCATCTCCCAGGCAGAAGTGCACCTGACAATCAGCGCCATGGCCATCCCCAGAACCCGCACAAACCACTCGCTGCCACCAAGGTGTCAGACCACAGAGGCTGTAGAGCTTCAGCTCTGCTTGGAAAGTAGCTCTAGCTTCCTTTGTACTTTGGGCTTTATTTTCATTTATTTTCTTTGATTCTATTTTATTAATTGCCTTATTTTAATTTTTATGTATGTACCTTATATATTTCTCATTTTTAGTTTCATGGTACTTTAATTGTGTTTCTTATTTTGGGATTTAGAATCTTTTAACAACCAGGCAAAAATAATCTGGTAGTTTTTTTGGGGGGGGAGGGCAGTTGTTATTGTTTTTCTTGGTTTTTCTTTTTCTTCCTTCTTTCTTTTCTGGCAAAAAATAATGAGATGGAGAAATTCACCTCCATAAAATAATATGAGGTAGTACTCACAGATAGGAAGTCCATCAATACCAATATATGATGTCTAACTACAGTTTAAAAAAATGATTATAAAGATAGCATCTGGGCTGGAGAAGAGCACAGAAGAAAACTAGAGAATCCCTTACTGTAGAAATAAAAGAAGTAAAATCTAGTCAGGCCAACGTTAAAAATGGTATAACTAAAAAAAAATTGGTATAACTGAGATGCAGTCCCAAGTGGAAGCCTTAAAAACAAGGAAGTTTATGTACCACAAAGGCAGATTTGGGAAGTCAGCCACTTATTAAAACAATAACATTCATATCATGGGAGACTCAGATGAAGACAGAGGAAAGGTGGGCTTGCTCAGCCATTAGAAACGACAAATAACCACCATTTCCTTCAACGTGGATGGAACTGGAAGGTATTATGCTGAGTGAATTAAGTCAATCAGAGAAAGACAAATATTGTATGTTCTCATTCACTTGGGGAATATAGATAATAGTGAAAGGGAATATAAGGGAAGGGAGAAGAAATGTGTGAGAAATATCAGAAAGGGAGACAGAACATGAAGACTCCTAACTCAGGGAAATGACCTAGGGGTGATGTAAGGGGAGGAGGGCAGGGGTGGGTGTGAATGTGTGACGGGCACTGAGGGGGGCACTTGACACGATGAGCACTGGTTGTTATTCTGTATGTTGGCAAATTGAACACCAATAAAAAGTAAATTTATTATTAAGAAAGAAGAAAAGAAAGAAAGAAAGAAAGAAAGAAAGAAAGAAAGAAAGAAAGAAAGAGTGGCACTTGTGTGGCTCAGTCTGTTAAGCTTCTGCCTTAAGGTCAGATCATGATCCAGGTCCCAAGGAAGTCTCCCTGTTCAGCAGGGAACCAGCTTCTCCCTTGCCCTCTGCCCCTCTAGCACTTGTTTTTCACTCCTCTCTCTCTGAAATAAATAAATAAATAGCATCTTTGAAAAAGAAACAAACAAACCCAGAGGGAAGAGAAATCTCCCATGTAGAAGATTTTCAAACAATTTGTGCAGACATTCCACCCTCAAGTTCCTGAGCATAGCCTCCCACTCTTAGGTGTGCAATACACATAGTAACTTCCTTCTACAAAATATATTATGAAAAACTTAAAATAATAATGATAATAATAATAACAATAATAATAAAGAATCACTTTACTACGGAGAAACCTGACAAACACTACCTCAGCAAGATGATCAGATCGATACCAAGACTGATAAATCATTTTGATAGTATCTATCCTTTATATGATATAATAAAAATAGCAGTATATCTCTGTATATAATCCACAAAAACAGTTCAATCATGAGATAAACAACAGACATGTCCCAACTGAGGGAAATTTTACAAAATACTCTACTTCTCAAAGTGTTCCAGTTCAACAACAACAAGGAAAGCCTGAAAGATTGTCACAATCCAGAGGAGCCTAAGAAAACATGAGGACAAACGGAGTGTGATATGAGGGATGTTGATTTAGCAGAAACTAAGGAAATCTGAATAAAGTATGGTCTTTGGTTATTGCAAAAATTTTAATATTGACTCATTAGCTAATATTTGTACCGTACAGATATAAGATATCAATAATTGGAGAAATTGAGTGCAAGTGCATGAGAATTCTCTGTACTATCTTCTCAATTTCCCTATAAATCTTTGTTTTCTTTCTAAGAAATAAGATTTAATTTGAAAATTGACTTAAATGAATTAGGCCCCAGTGTGAAAAGATTTTAAGAATCGTTGAATTATCTTTTGCCTGATTCTCAAAAAGTTCCTTCGATGGGAACAAAGTAAGAATTTTATATCAGAAGGAAATAAAAACACTTATGAACACGTATAATGCCTCTTCAACCTGAAAAGCAGTAAAGGATTATAAATAGCAAAAATCAGACAAAAATACTTCTATTATAATAGACACCATATTGCAAGTGCATTTAAAATTAGCAATGTATAACATTTATTTCCTTGACATTTGTCTTCCAAAGAGTTCACAGTGTTTCAGTGTCAGTTGAAACAGGGGAAGAATCCTTCACATAACAGGACCATTGGTACTAATGTCTCTCAATTATTTCCAAATCCATAAAGATGCATTTCCTGAGGAGTTACTGAGCTGTGAAAAAGAGATTAGAAACCCTCATCCCTTTGAATTACTTGTGTCAGAATATTTTAACCATAGTATTATGGATAGTAAATTATCCTTATAAACAGGAAATACATCTCAGATTGTAATCTGAGCAATCAGATGGGCAGAGAAAAAATGCTTTAACTCGCTCCTGCACTTTTAAAGACAAAGGAGAACTTTTCTATGTACAAAGTCAGTTGTCAAGATAGCCTTAGGGAATAAGAGTCTGCAGCATCGAATCCTGCTGCACTGCCGGGACCCCGTGCCCCAGGTCTTACTGATCTCAAATCCCTGGGCCTGTCCTCCCAACACAGGCTGCCAGGCTGAGGTCATTTGCAATTTCTCTCTTAGGAGCTCCAGGGAGGGGGGCATGAGCCAATAGGATGGGACGGGATGCTTGGAGGCTGAGAACATTATGGCCATTCTACCTTAAGTTCAGTATTAGCACACGTCCAGCAATCCCAGGCCCCTGTGAAGAAGAACTGAAATTTGCATTACTTCAGTTACTGGAAAAAAACAAAAGTTTACAGCTTAATGTCTTAGAAAGCCCCACAATAGAATAAAAACTCAGCCTAAGCAAAGGGCTGGAAACCCCAATTAGAATGAGAAGAGAGCTCAATGTCCTTGAAGGCCCCATATCAAAATGTAAACAGAACTTGAGGAATTGCTCCAGCCCTTCTGGAGGTCCCCGAGACCAGCCCTTAAAAGTAAGCTAAAACCCTCCTCGGGGTCCAAGTCCCTGTTCCACTGTGTGGCGTATACTTGAACCCATGCTCGAGTTTGTAAAACAACCCTCGGGTGTTTACATTCATGTCGGCTCCTTAGTGGTTTCTCGGATTCGCCATCTTGGGCACAACACCCCCATGACCCCTCCCCACCTGGACTGACCTCCTGTCCCCTCCCACCCAAGCTGACCCTCACTCACCTCTCCACCCACAACAACTGGGCACAGGCCCTCACACAGTTCCACAGGCACGGTGGGCACTCCCGCCATCCCCAGCCTCCCAAGGGAAGGAAGGAGGTTTCGCCAGGACACACTCCCATGGTGGCCCCAGGGCTCCCTGCCCAGGAGAGCACCTGGTGACAGGTCGGGGACTGTGTCCCTGACGCCAGCTTCTCCTCCCCGGTTTTCCCATAGGAAATGAAGGAAGCCCTGGTCTCCTCCAGGGACATCATGCAGGTGGACCTGGACGTCAACAGGACATTCAGCAGTCATATCATATTTTGGGACTACTACAGGATAGGGTGAAGTTGAAGGGCCAGGGAGGATCAGGACCCAGGAGAGGACTGGGGGATTCTGGGTAGGGAAAACGGGGCTTCTGAGGCGGGGGGCAGAACAGCAGCCAACAACACACCACTCCATGGTAGGGTGTTGGGGATGACCTCTCTGCCCCCACCCCCGGGGCCTCGGGGATGAGTAGGCCACTAGGATGGGGACTCCAGGACTTGCCATGGGAGCTGAACCCCAAAGGGGAGAGGGACGACCCCTGAGAAGCCGGGGATGGGTTGGTGGCATGGGGGGCAGGAACCGGACCTGGGGGCCAGGCAGAATGGGTGCGGCTGGAGCAGGCCACACTTCTATCCCATGAGGGTTGGATGGGTCAGAGTAACACCCACTCTCGGTGCTTTACATGTTTCTAAATTCTATGCATTTAATTTGAGACAATTTGCAATTTGCAACCACACATAGTATGATGAACCTCAGATAATGTCCCCGGTCCAGCCAGGGTCCTGCGCTGATGACACCGTGCCCCAGGGGCAGGTGTCACAGCAAACCTCAGCCTGGAGTCGCCTTTAAGTGTAGACATCTCCTAGTGCATCTTAGAGGAAGGGGATGCCCTGTGTCCACAGGCCCACCACGACATCCCACTCATTCCCCACACCCACTCCATCCCCCTACATCATCATTCCCCATGGCATCCCACCTACACCATCCCCCTCAAACCCACACAGCCCCACACAATCCCCACCCACACTATACCCCAACACCATCCCCCCTACACCATCCCCCACAATCCAACACTATCATACGCCTGCCCCCACACCATGCACCCCCACACCAATGGCCCCCAGCAAGGACGCGGTACAGGTGCCCCCTGTGGGACATGCTCAGCCTCCCCGGGGTTCTCTGGATACCTGCTCCCATCAGAAGCCCGGGTGTCCCATAGAGTACCCAGGGGTTGCAGGGAGGAGGGAAGACAGGGAGCCCCCAACACGGTGTGTGCAGGTGAGTGGTGCAGAGGACCCAGTGTGCCCTGCCTCCGCCCACTGTCTCTCCTGGAGCATGGCACACCCTGCACAGGACACCAGCCCCTAACCTAGAGGGACCTGGGCTGACTGGGCACCAGGCTCTGGGGAGCTGGGTTGATTTGAGCCCCCAACAGGCCCAACACAAAGACTAATGGGATCCAGCCCCCCAAGGCCCTCTCCAGCCCTGGATTATGGCGCCATGCTGAGCGAGCCCTCTCACAGCTGGATGTGGCCTCCTGGGCTCTGGGCGTACCCCACAGATCCAGGTCGCTGACCTAGGGCAGTCCTGGGGATCCCGGGGCACCCAAGGTTGAGGAGAGCAGAGGTGGGCCGGTGGGCCCCACCTACACCCACACCAGGAGGCAGGCTCCTCCAGGTGCTGGGGCCCCAGGGGCCCCGTGGCTGGGGTCCAGCTGCCCTGCGGAGACCCAGCTAGGAACCCATGAGCTGCAGGTCAAGGTCAGCTCTGCTGTCTCAGAACCGTCTCTCAGGCTGAAACCTCAGGACACATGCCCCCACCCGAGGTCCACACGTGCTCCCAGGTGGGGGACTCCAGCACTCGCACCCCACCCATGTGATTCTTGCCCTCTTCTAAAGGACAGACATTCCCTCCACAGGGGAAGGTGCACACCCTCCACTCTGAGCCCGTTTGCTGTAGAATGTTAATAAAGTGTTGTGGTGCGAAAATGCACAGCCAGACCGTTTCTGTGTCTCCCAGAACTCTGTGCACAGGGCGTGGATAGACCCACAGAGAGGAGGAGGGGGCACCACCCAGTCCCCAAACAGCCCCTGCATGGGCACTGCAAGGCACACACAGCTGACGTCCCCACATTCCTTCCAGGGGCGGCCAGATGCCAGGGTCAGGACCCCACAAACTATCCTGGGACTGAGCCTGTGTCCCACGGGTCAGGAGGGCCTGGGACAGAGTGATGGTCATGGAGCCTCAGGTCACCAGGGTCTCTGTAAAGCAACCTTGGATGTCTGTGCTCCCTCTGTCAAGGGGGCTGGGGCTGGCTGGTTTCTGGGGTACTTCCTCCCCTCCCCGCATCTCTGTGCCTGTGTGCTTGGGGAACAGAGGGCCTGTGGGCCTGTCAGCATGACCCTGGAAGGGATGTCAGGAGAGCAGGCCCTTGTGTTGTGCCCAGGATTGCAAATCCAAGAAACCACCGATGAGCCCACACTGATGCAAACTCCCGAGGATTTCTTTACAAGCTGAAGCTTGAGTCCAAGTGCACCCAACACAGCGGAGCAGGGATTTGGACCCTGAGACTAACAGGCGTAGCAGCTTTATAGGGGCCAGTGGCCCATGGGATACACAGAAAGTTGCACAGTCGTGTCGGTCCACATGCAGGTGGCCGATTGAATTACACCTTACCCTATAGGATCCACTTGACCTGGCCTATTACTTTGGTCAGAAACGGCGTGCAGTTTTGGCGGGCACAAAGCAGGGTTACATTGTTATGAGCCGATTTCCGATTAAGGTATGCTCAGCGACTTGACTGGGTTGGGGCAGCACCTTAAGACATAAGTAGGTCATGTGGGGGTCATAGGGGAGGTGGCGGTTGTAGCACAAAATGGAATTAGTCCTGCTCTGCCTGTCCAGGGGTAGGGGATTTTTGTTAACTTTCCTGGGTCCCACACTTGCAGATCACGCACGTGGGCCACCCTCACCAGGTGGACTCAGTGTGCACACCTTGAGGTGCTGGATCTCTCACACCAGCGTGTAGAGGGCACCCTCCTCACCCTAGTGAGTAAGGGCTGGGTGAGCATGGGGCTCGGCTTGAAGGCCAGGCAGCACAGGGGACCGAGGAACCCCAGCCCCATCACCACCCCTACTCCCACACACAGGCTGCCCCATGGCTCCCTGTAATAGTCACCCGGCACCTCTGGAGATCCCCCCAGGGCAGCCCCGAGGTCTGGCTCCCTGCTGGAGAGGCATCAGGGAGAGGAGAAGCAGGCGGCGCTCGGGGAGACCCACTGCCGGACATGGGAATGTGGCCGAGCCAGACCTTCCACCTCAGCTGACCCTCCAGCTGAAATTCACTACAGACGCGAGCCCCGGGTCTACACCGGGGGTCCTGAGGACATCAGCGTCCAGTTGTGTGGACGTGGCCCCACGACCTCCCGAAGCATCACTGCAGGTTCTGAGGTGGCCGAGGCTCCTGTCACTGTGGATGCGGCCCCCCGCTTCCAGAAGACTCAACTTATGTCCTGAGGGGCCCGTTAGCTCCTGCCGGAGTGGACATGGCGCCCCATCTTTCAGAAGCAGCCCCACATGTTCGGAGGCGGCCCAGGGGCTCCTGTCAGCGTGGATGGGGGCCCACATCTTACTGAAGCCTCCCCGCGGGTCCTGAGGCAGCCCAGGGGCTCCTGTCAGGGTGGGTGCGGGCCCACAATTTCCTGAAGCCTCCCCGCAGGTCCTGAAGCGGCCCAAGGGCTCCTGTCAGGGTGGATGTGGGCCCACATCTTCCTGAAGCCTCACTGTGTGTCCTGAGGAGACCAGGGCTCCTGTCAGCGTGAACGCTGCCCAATATCCCCCTGAAGACTCCCCGCACATTCTGAGGAGGCTGTGGCTCTTCAGCGTGGACATGTCCCCATGTCTTCCTCAGGCCTCCCCAGCACAGGCTGGCTCCTGTTAGTGCAGGCAGAGGAGGCCTACTGCACATGCGTGCCCCTTGGGCGGTGCCTGGGCTTGGGCGCCCCCTGCGGGATCCTCAGGCACTACAGGAGGCTGTGCAGGAGGCCGTGCCCATCCCGGGGCCCACCTCTGCCTCCTTCCAGGCTCCAGCTATGGCCTGTTAGCTTCGGAAACGTCTGACTGAAAAGGAGCCCAACACACAGCTTCGCCAAAAATATTTATGGAGAAGGAATTGGAGCCCAAAGGACGCGAAATGAAACGTGGATCAGACTTTTACCACGTCCTGTAATCTCACTCAACCCTCTTCCACTGTGGGCGGGACTGCGGGCTGGTGCAGACACCATGGAAACAGTGTGGAGGCTCCTCCGGAAGTTACAAATAGAGCCGACCTGCGACCAGCATGTGTAAAGCCTGGAGCTCACTCCGAAGATACAGATGCAGTGAGACGTGGGACAACTGCACCCCAATGTCCACAGCAACCGGGTCCACAGTAGCCACAATGTGGGAGGACCCTCGGTGCCCTCTGCCAGATGATGGATAAAGAGGATGGGAGATAGATGATGGCCATAGAGAGCGGAATGGTACTCAACTATCAAAGAGCAGGAAATCTTGCCATTTGCAATGATGTGGATAGAAGTAGAGGGATCATCTTAAGTGAAATAGGTCAGTCGGAAAAGAGAATGACCATGTGGTGTCATTCATAGGTGGAATTAAAGAAGCAAAGCAGATGAACATCTGTGAAGGGAAGGAAAAACAAATAAGATGAAAACAGATGCAGGAAATACAGACTCTTAATTATAGGAAACAAACTGAGTGTCGCTGCAGGGGAGGGGACGGGGGAGAGGATAACAGGGGACCGGCATGAAGGAAGGCACGTGATGTCATGAGCACTGCGGTTTTCTCCAACTGGTGAATTTCTGAATTCTTCCTCTGAAAGTATAATACACTATACGTTAATTAATTGGGTTTAAATTAAATTAAGTTAAAAAATCAGTTGTATCAGAGCACATTTCCTTCTGGACTCTCTGTTCTGCTCCTTCAGCTTAGGCTGGGACCAACCCTCATGGGTCTGGTTTGTTTAAGTAGGCGTCAGGCCTCGTCCATGGACCAGCCCAGGGCTAGAACTCACGACCCCGAGATCAGGACCGATAATGAGGTCAGGAGTCAGATGCTTAACCGACGGAGCCAGGCGGGGTCCCGAGGACAACACTGCTTTATCCTGTGTCTCTGTGACATCGTTTGAAATAGGAAAGTGCTGCGTCCCACTCTGTCCTGCTTCTCCAATACTGATTTGCTCTCCGGGGTCATTTGTGGGGGCGGATGGATGTTATGGGTTTTTTTTCCTATTTATAGGATCTGCCACCATGATTTGACAAGAATGACATTGAAATAGAGGATGGCTTCAGGAACTGCGGACATTTTCACAAGATGAGGCTCCCAAACCACGAGCCCAAGATGGCCTCCCAGAGCCTGGTATGGCTCAGTGCACAAGTCTTGTGCTCCTTTGGTTCAGTCTCATTATTTATTCTCTGTGATGCTCCTGAGAAGGGAGTCACATCCGTCATTTCCTTCCTGAGTGCTCATTGTCAGGACACAGCAAGCCCCACAATAGAATAAAAACTGAGCACAGGCCAAATGCAGGAAGCCCCTATTAGAACAGATCTCAATGCCCTTGAAGGCCCCATATCAAAATGTAAACAGAACTTGAGGAATTGCTCCAGCCCTTCGGGAGTTCCCCAAGACCAGCTCTTAAAACGAAGCTAAAACCCACCTCGGGGTCCAAGTCCCTGCTCCACTGTCGGGTATACATGGACACAAGCTCAAGCTTGTAAATAAACCCTCGTTTGTTTGCATCAGTGTCAGCTTCTTGGTGGTTTCTCGGATTCGCAATCTTGGGCACAACAGTCTGAGATAAAAAAACAAAACCAAAAGAAGCTCGGACGCAGGTAGAGTGAACGCAGGGTTCTGAGAGAAGCGGCGGAGACCCGGGGGCTTGGGAGCTCTTCTGTGGAGGCCCCAGCAGACTGGGGGGGAGGATGCTCAGCCCCAGAGCCAGAGGACCCAGACACCCCACCGGCATCCTGCCCATCAGGGCCGGGTCTCAGGGAACAGCACAGCACCGCCTGCTGGAGCCCAGAGGCGCTGACGCCCACCCCGCCTCTGACCCCCACAGGTGCAACTCCCAGGCAGATGTGCACCTGACAATCAGTGCCAAGGCCCATGCCCAGACCCAACACAGACAATTCGCTGCACCAAGTTGTCAAACCAGAGAGGCTGCAGATCTTCAGCTCTGCCTCGAAAGTAGAGTCTAGATTCCTTTGTAGTTTGTGTTCTTTTTTCATTTATTTTCTTTGATTCTATTTTATTAATTGCCTTAGTTTAACTTTTATGTATGTACCTTATATATTTCTTATTTTTACTTTCATGGTACTTTAATTGTGTTTCATATTTTGGGATTTAGAATCTTTTAATGAGCAGGCCAAAATAATCTGGTTTTTTTTTTTTGGGGGGGGAGGACAGTTGTTACTGTTTTTCTTGGTTTTTCTTTTTCTTCCTTCTTTCTTTTCTGGAATAACTAATGAGATGGAGAAATTCTCCTCCATAAAATAACATGAGGTAGTACTCACAGCCAGGAAGTTCATCAATACACATATATGATGTCTAACTACAGTTTAAAACAATGATATTAAAGATAGCAGCTGGGCTGGAAAAAGAGCACAGAAGAAAACTAGAGAATCCCTTACTGTAGAAATAAAAGAACTAAAATCTAGTCAGGCCAACGTTAAAAATGGTATAACTGAGTTGCAGTCCCAAGTGGAAACCTTAAAAACAAGAAACGTTATGGACCATAGAGGCAGAATTTGGGAACTCATCCACTTATTAAAACAGTAACATTCAGGTGATCCCTGGGTGGTGCAGCGGTTTGGCACCTGCCTTTGGCCCAGGTCGCAATCCTGGAGACCCGGGATCGAATCCCATGTCGGGCTCCCGGTGAATGGAGCCTGTTTCTCCCTCTGCCTGTGTCTCTGCCTCTCTCTCTCTCACTGTGTGCCTATCATAAATAAATAAAAAAAAAATTTAAAAAAAATAAAAATAAAACAATAAAATTCATATCTTAGGAGACTCAGAAGATGAAGAGAGAGAACAGGTGGGCCTTGCTCAGCCATTAGAAACGACAAATAACCACCATTTGCTTCAACATGGATGGAACTGGAAGGTATTATCCTGAGTGACGTAAGTCAATTGGAGAAGGACAAACATTGTATGTTCTCATTCATTTGGGGAATATAGATAATAGTGAAAGGGAATATAAGGGAAGGGAGAAGAAATGAGTGGGAAATATCAGAAAGGGAGACAGAACATAAAGACTCCTAACTCTGGGAAAAGAACTAGGGGTGATTGAAGGGGAAGTGGGCGGTGGGTGGGGGTGAATGGGTGACGGGCACTGAGGGGGCCACTTGACGGGATGAGAACTGGGTGTTATTCTGTATGCTGGCAAATAGAACACTAATAAAAAGTAAATTTATTATTAAAAAAAAGAAAGAAACAAAGAGTGGCACCTGGGTTGCTCAGTCAGTTAAGCTTCTGTCTTAGGCTCGGATCATGATCCAGGTCCCAAGGCAGGCTCCCTGTTCATCTGGGAACCTGCTTCTCCCTCTCCCTCTGTCCCACTCGCTCATGCTTTTTCTCTCCTCTCTCTCTCAAATAAATAAATAACATCTTTGAATAAAAACAATCAAACAAACCTAGAGGGAAGAGAAATCTCCCATGTAGAAGAATTTCAAACAATTTGTGCAGACATTCCACCGTCAAGTTCATGAGCATATCTTCCCACTCTTAGTGTGCAATACACATAGTAACTTCCTTCTACAAAATATATTATGAGAAACTTAAAATAATAATGATAAAATAATAATAATAATAATAATAATAATAATAATAATAAAGAATCAGTTTACTACGGAGAAAGCTGACAAACTGTACTTCAGCAAGATGATCAGAATGATGTCAAGACTGATAAATCATGTAGATAGTATCTATTCTTTATATGATATAATGAAAATGGCAGTATATCTTTGTATATAATCTACAAAAACAGTTCAATCATGAGATAAACAACAGACATGTCCCAACTGAGGGAAATTTTACAAAATACTCTACTTCTCAAAGTGTTCCAGTGCAACAAAAACAAGGAAAGGCTGAAAGACTGTCACAATCCAGAGGAGCCTAAGAAAACAGGAGGACAAATAGAATGTCATATGAGGGGTGGTAACTTAGCAAAAACTAAGGAAATCTGAATAAAGTATCGTCTTTGGTGAATGCGAATATTTTAATATTGATTCATTAGCTAATATTTGTACCGTACTAATATAAGATATCAATAATTGGAGAAATTGAGTGCAAGTGCATGCAAATGCTCTGTACTATCTTCTCAATTTCCCTATAAATCTTTGTTTTTTACCTAATAAATAAGATTTATTTTGAAAATTGACTTAAATGAATCAGGCTCCAAGTGTGAAGACATTTTAAGAATCGTTGAATTAACTTTTGCCTTATTCTTAAAGAGTTCCTTCGATGGGAACAAAGTAAGAATTTTATATCATAAGGAAAGAAAAACACTTAGGAACACGTATAATGCCTCCTCAACCTGAAAAGCAGGAACGGATAATAAACAGCAAAAATCAGATAAAAATAATTCTAGTATAATAGACACCATATTGCTAGTGCATTTAAAATTAGCAATGCATAACATTTATTTCCCTGACATTTGTCTTCCAAAGAGTTCACAGTGTTTCAGTGTCAGTTGAAAAAGGGGAAGAATCTCAGGGAAGAATCCTTCACATAATAATAGGACCATTGGTAATAATGTCTCTCAGTTCTTTCCAAATCCATAAAGATGATGAGTGACTGAGCTGTGAAGAAAGAGAAGACATTCCCTCATCCCTCTGATTTACTTGTGTCAGAAATATTTTAGCCATAGTACTACGGATAGTTAATTATCCTTATTAACAGGAAATACGTCTCAGATTGGAATCTGAGCAATCAGAAGTGCAGAGAAAAAAACACTTTGACTCGCTCTTCATCTTATAAAGAGAAAGGACAGCTTTTCTATGTACAAAGTCGGTTGTCAAGATAGCCTCAGGGAGTAAGAGTCTGCAGCATCGAATCCCACTACACAGCTGGGACGCCCAGGAGCCAGGTCTTCCTGATTACAAATCCCTGGGCCTGTCCCACAACACACAATGCCAGGCTGAGGTCATTTGCAATTGCTCTCTCAGGAGCTCTGGGGAAGGGGGAAGGAGCTAGATAGGATGGGAATGGATGCAAGGAGGCCGAGAAAATGAAGGCCTTTCCACTTTAAGTTCAGCGTTCGAACACGTCAAGCCATCCCAGGACCCTGTGAAGAAGAGTTGAAATTTACATTACTTCAGTTACAGGAAAAAAACAAAAGTTTACAGCTTATTGCCCTGGAAAGCCCCACAATAGAATAAGAACTGAGCCCACGCCAAGGGCTGGAATCGCCTATTAGAATGAGAACAGAGCTCAATGCCAATGAAGGCCCCATATCAAAATGTAAACAGAACTTGAGGAATTGTTCCAGCCCTTCTGGAGAGCCATGAGACAAGGCCTTAAAACTAAACTAAAACCCAACTCGGGGTCCAGGTCCCTGCTCCGCTGTTGGGTTCGGTGGTACTTGAACGCAAGCTCGAGTTTGGAAATCACCCCTCATGTGTTTGCATTGGTGTCAACTCCGTAGTGGTTTCTCAGATTCGCAATCTTGGGCACAACACCCCATGTCCCCTCCCACCTGGGCTGAACCCCTATGCCCTCTCACCCAGGCTGACCCTCAGTCACCTCCCCGCCCACAACAGCTGGTCACAGGCCCTCACACAGTTCCATGGGCACGGTGGGCACTCCCACCATTCCCGGCCTCCCAGAGGAAGGAAGGAGGTTTCTGCAGGACACACTCCCATGGTTGCCCCAGGGCTCCCTGCCCAACACAGCAGCTCGAGACAGGTCAGGGTCTGTATTCCTGATGCCTGCTCCTCCTCCCCGGTTTTCCCACAGGAAATGAAGGAGGAGGCCCTGGTCTCCTCCTAGGACATCACGCAGGTAGACCTGGACGTCAACAGGACATTCAACAGTCACATCATGTTTTGGTACTACTACAGGGTAGGGTGAGGCTGAGGGGCCAGGGGGGATCGGGCTCCGGGGGAGAACCAGGGGCTTCTGGGTCGGGAACACAGGGCTTCCGAGGCCGGGAGAAGAACAGCAGCCAGCAACACACAGCTGCATGGTAAGGTGCTGGGGATGAACCCCGTGCCCCATCCCCTGGGGTCTCAGGGATGAGGAGGCCACTAGGATGGGACCTCCAGGGGTTGCCATGTGAGCTGAACCCCAAAGGTGTGAGGGACGACCCTCTGAAAAGCAGGGGGTGGGGTTGCAGGCCGTGGGGGGCAGTAAGGGGACCTGGGGGCTGGGTGTATGGCTGTGACTGGAGGAGGACACACATCGATCCGATGAGGGTCGGACGGGTCAGGGTGACACCCCCTCTCAGTGCTTTATATATTTCTAAATTCTATGCATTTAATTTGAGACAATTTGCAATTTGTAAACCTACATAGTATGATGACCCGAGATATTGCCCCCAGTCGAGCCAGGGCCCTGCACTGACCACACGGGGCCCCAGGGGCAGGTGTCACAGCAAACCCCAGACTGGGGTCGCCTTTATCTGTAGATGTCTCCCCATGCATCTTAGAGAAAGGGTTTGCCGTGTGTCTACCAGCCCCCCACCCCATCCCCCCATTTCCCAGAAACACATCATCCCCCTATCATCATCCCCCATGGCATTGCCCCTACACCATCCCCCTCACACACACAAAGCCCCACACAATCCCCACCCACACTATACCTCAACACTATCCCCCCTACACCAGCCCCCAACTCCACCACCATCATACCCATGCCCCCACACCATCCACCCTCACACCATCGGCCCTGAACAAGGACCCGGTACAGCTGCTCCCTGTGGGACATGCTCAGCCTCCCCGGAGTTCTCTGGATACCTGCTCCCATCAGAAGACGGGTGTCCCATAGAGTACCCAGGGGTTGCAGGGAGGAGGGAAGACAGGGAGCCCCCGACACGGTGTGTGCAGGTGAGTGGTGCAGAGGACCCACTGTGCCCTGCCTCTGCCCACTGTCTCTCCTGGAGCATGGCACACCCTGCACAGGACACCAGCCCCTAACCTAGAGGGACCTGGACTGACTGGGCACCAGGCTCTGGGGAGCTGGGTTGATTTGAGCCCCCACCAGGCCCAACACAAAGACTAATCGGATCCAGCCCCCCATGGCCCTGGCCCGCCCTGGATTCTGGCCCCGGGCTGAGCAAGCCTTCTCACAGTTGAATGTAGCCTCCTCGGCACTGGGCGTGCCCCACAGATCCAGGTCACTGACCTAGGGCAGACCAGGGAATCCTGGGACACCCCAGGGTGGGGAGAGCAGGGGTAGGCCGGTGGGCCCCACCCACACCCACACCAAGAGGCAGGCTCCTACAGGTGTTGGGGCCCCAGGGGTCCCGAGGCCGGGGTCCAGCTGCCCTGCAGGGACCCAGCACAGGAGCCCATGAGCTGCAGTTCCAGGTCAGCTCTGCTGTCCTCAGAACCGTCACTCAAGCTGAAACCTCAGGACACACGCCCCCAACCAGAGTCCACACATGCTCCCAGGTGGGGACTCCAGGACTCACCCCCCCACCCTGTGTGATTCTTGCCCTTCCCTAAAGACAAAAAGGTCTCCTTCCCCAGGGGATGGCGCACACCCTCTGCTCTGAGCCCATTTCCTGTACAAATTAAATAAAGTGTTGTGGTGCAAAAATGCACAGCCAGCCCATTTCTGTGTCTCCCAGACACTGTGCACGGGGCTTGGAGAGACCCCCAGAGAGGAGGAGGGGGCACCACCGAGGCCCCAACCAGCCCATGCAGGGGCGCCGTTAGGCACACACAGCTGACGTCCCCACGTGCCATCCAGGGGTGGCCGGACGCCAGGGTCAGGCCTCACAGACTTTACTGGGACTCAGCCTGTGCCCTGTGGGCCAGAATGGGCGGGACAGAGTGACAGTCAGGGAACCTCAGGTCACCAGGGTCTGTGCAAAGTGACCTGAGAGGTCACTGCTCCCTCTGTCCAGGGGGCCAGACCTGGCAGGATTCCGGGGCACTTCCTCCGCTCCCCGCATCCCCGTGCCTGGGTGCCTTGGGCACAGAGGGCCTGCGGGGCGGTCAGCGTGGCCGTGGAAGTGATATCAGGACAGCAGGCACTTGTGTTGTGCCCAAGATTGCGAATCCAAGAAACCACCAAGGAGCCGACACTGATGAAACTCCTGAGGGTCTCTTTACAAGCTGGAGCTTGGGTCCAAGTGCACCAGACACATTGGAGCAGGGACTTGGACCCCGAGACTAAGAGGCGAGGCAGCTTTATAGGGGCCAGTGGACCATGGGATACGCAGAAAGTTGCACAGTCATGTCGGTCCACATGTAGTTGGCCGACTGAATTACACCTTACCCTATAGTATCCACTTGAGCTGGTCTATTACTTTGGTCAGAATTGGTGCACGATTTTGGCGGGCACAAAGCAGGGTTACATTGTTATGAGCCGATTTCCAATTAGGGTGTGCCCAGGGGCCTGACTAGGGTGGGGCAGCGCCTTAAGATATAAGTAGGTCATTTGGGGGTCATAGGGGAGGTGGCGGGTGTAGCACAAAATGGAATGAGTCCTGCTCTGTTTGTCCAGGGGTAGGGGATTTTTGTTAAATTTCCTGGGTCCCACACTTACAGCTCATGCACCTGGGCCACCCTCACCAGGTGGACTCAGTGTGCACACCTTGTGGTGCTGGATCTCTCACACCAACGTGTGGAGGGCACCCTCCTTGCCCGAGTGAGTAGGGGGTGGGTGAGCATGGAGCTCGGCCTGAAGGCCAGTCAGGACAGGGGACCAACAATCCCAGCCCCATCCGCAACCTGACTCCCACATACAGGCAGCCCCATGGCTCCCCGCCATGGACAGCCGTCTCCTCAGGAGCTCCCCCCAAGGGTGGTCCAAATGTCTGGCTCCCTGCTGAAGAGGCGTTGGGGAGAAGAGAAGCAGCCAGCGCTTGGCAGGACCCACTGCCGGACATGGGAATGTGGCCGAGCCAGATCTTCCAGCTCAGCTGACCCTCCAGCGGAAAGTCACTGCATGAGCAAGTCCTGGGGTGGACAGGAGAGCCCAGCTGGCAGCCACCCAGCACCAGCACCAGAAATGAAGTTTTGCCAACCATTTCGGGATTTTGGGTTACCCAGCCATAGGATCCAATAGCTGCACGTGATAGCTGCATGTCATAGAGACACACACACCCCAAAACCAACAAAAGTCGTAATCCCCCCAGTGTTGTCAAACAGCAGCCGGATGGTTACATACAAGACGCTGTGATCCCCAATAGGATACATGGAAGACGCTATAAACCATGACTGCAGACGTGCTGGAGGCACGGAGATGTGCCTGATGGGTTCCAACAAGGAGCACAGAGGGGCAGGAAGCATCCTATGGACAGGGGCACCTCCTAGGAAAGGACACCAGGTCCCTGTGAAGGCGACAGAGGGTAAAATCTCTCCTCTTCTCTTTCTGCTTCTGGTTTTCCTCCTACATGCCATTTATCTCAATCATATTAGAAAGAATTTATTTTATGTTTTTAAATTTATTTTTATTGGAGTCCAATTTGTATGAATTCTTTCTTCAGCAAGGGTGTCATTCAGGAGAGAAGGAGAGAGAAAGATTTTCCTAGACAGGCAACATATAAAGGAGTTCATGACCACTTAACCAGTCCAGTAAGGAATTTTAAGAGGGACTCTTCTAGTGGGGGGAAAAAAGAGACCAAAGAAACAAAGACTAGAAAGGCCCAGAGAACATCACCAGAAACACCAACTCTTCCAGAAACATAAAGGCACAAAGTTCATATCTTTGAATAATCACTCTGAATGCTGATAGACTAAATGCTCCAATCAAAAGATATAGAGTATCAGAGTGGCTTAAAAAACAGGATCTGGGATGCCTGGATGGCTCAGGGGTTGAACATCTGCCTTTGACTCAGGGTGTGATCCTGGAGTCTGGGATCAAGTCCCATATTCTGCTCCTGGTGGGGAGCCTGCTTCTCTCTCTGCCTAATTTTCTGCCTCTCTCTCTCTCTCTCTCTCATAAATAAAATCATTATTTAAAAAACAAGATCCATCTGTATGCTGCCTGCAAGATGCTCACATTAGACTTATAGACACCAGGAGATTGAAAGTCAGGGGATGGAAAATCATCTATCACGCTAATGGATATCAAAAGAAAGCTGGAAGACCCATACTTATATCAGACAAACGAAATTTGAAACCTAACCCTGGGGGACACCTCTTGGCTCAGTGGTTGAGCATCTGCCTTAGGCTCAGGGTGTGATCCTGGGATCCCAGGATCAAGTCTCACATCGGCCTCCCTTTGCGGAGCCTGCCTTTCCCTCTGCCTATGTTTTGCCTCTGCTTCTCTGTGTATCTCTCATGAATAAATAAATAAAATATTTAAATTTCAAAAAAGAAAGAACAAATAGTATAAGAAGAGATGAAGAAGGGCATTGTTTCATAATTAAAAAGACTCTCTATCAAGATCAAACAACTAAATATTTATGCTGCCAACATGGGAGTACCTAAATATAGAAACCAATTAACAGCAAATGTACAGGAACTCACTGATAATAATACAGTGACAGGGGATTTTAACACCCACTTATGGCAATGACCCGATCATCTATACAGAAAATCAACAGGGGAACAATAGCCTTGACACACTGGACCACAGGGACTCAACAGATATAGTCTGAACATTTCATCCTAAAGCAGAATACACATTCCTTTCATTTTTTATTATTTATGATAGTCACAGACAGAGAGAGAGTGAGAGAGGGGCAGAGACATTGGCAGAAGGAGAAGCAAGCTCCATTCACCTGGAGGCCAATGTGGGATTCGATCCCAGGTCTCCAGGATCGCGACATGGGCCAAAGGCAGGTGCTAAACTGCTGCACCACCCAGGGATTCCTACACATTCCTTTCAACTGCACATGGGACATTCTACAGAACAGATCATATCATGGCCCACAAATCATCCCTCAACAGGTACAACAGGTACAAGAAGGTTGATATCACACCCTGTACATTTTTGTACCACGACGCTATGAAACTTGAAGTCGACAGTAAGAAAAAAAAATTGGACAGACCAAAAATACGTGGAGATTATGAACATCCTACTAGAGAATGAATGGAGCAACCAAGAAATTAAATAGGAAATTTAAAACAAATGAAAATGAAAACATGTTTCTCCAAACCTCTGGGATGTAGCAAAGGCAGTCCTAAGAGGGAAGTACATAGCAATACAGGCTTACCTCAAGAAACAAGAAGTCTCCAATACACAACCTAACCCTACACCTAAATGAGCTGGAAAAGGAATAGCAAACATAGCCTGAAGCCTACAGAAGAAGGGAAAAAATAAAGATGAGAGCAGAAATAAACATGCAGAAACAACAAAACAGTAGAATGGAATAACGAAACTAAGATCTGGTTCTTCAAAATAATTAATAAAATAGACAAAGCCCTAGCCAGTCTTATCAATGAGAAAAGAGAAAAGACCTATATAAATAAAGCACAAATGAGAGAAGAGCGATCGCAATCAACACCAGAAAAATAAGACAATTATAAGGAAATACTATGAAAGATTATATGCTAGCAAACTGGGAGACCAGGAAGAATTGGAGAGATCCCTAGAAATGTGCAAACAATCAAAACTGAAATAGGAAGAAATAGAAATGTGAACAGACCCATAAGTAGCAAAGGAATTGAATCAGCAAGGCACCTGGGTGCCTCAGTGGTTGAGCACCTGCTTTGGCTCAGTAACGATCCCAGGATCCCAGGGCTTCAAGTCCCACATCAGGCTCCACACATGGAGTCCCATTTTCCCTCTGCCTATACCTCTGCCTCTCTGTGTCTCCCATGAATACATAAATAAAATATTTAAAAAAGAAAAAGATATAAAGATAAGAAATGACCCAAATAAAATCACAAACGAGAAAAGAGAAATAACAACCAACACTAGAAATACAAACGTTTATAAGAGAACATTATGAAAAATTATATGCCAGCAACCCCAAACCTGGAAGAAATAGATCAATTCCTGGAAATATATAACATAGCAAAAATGATGAAGAAATAAGAAACTTGAACACACAGATAACCAGCAGAGAAATTGAATCAGCAATCAAGAATCTCCCAACAGGAGATGCTTATATCAATAGAATTGAATGGAAAGCCGAAACAAGATACAAACCTGTAACTCTACGGTCCATTAATCGACAACAAGACAGGAAGGAATATCCAATGGCACAAAGAGAGTGTCTTCAACAAACCCTAACCCTGACCCCAGGATAAGAACAAATGGTGTTGGGAAAACCAGGCAGCCACATGCAGAAGAATGAAACTGGACCACTTTCTTACACCATATATATAAAAAATAAATTCAAAATGGGTGAAAGACCTAAATGTGAGACCTGAAACCATACAAAGAAGAAAAGATAGGCAGCAACATCTTTGACATTGGCCATTGGATCTTCTTTCCAAATATGCATCTGAGGTGAGCGAAACAAAAGCAAAAATCCTATTGGGAGTTCATCAAATTGAAAAGCTTCTGCAAAGTGAAGGAAACAAGCAACGCTAAAATGTAACATACAAAATGAGAGGAGATATTTGTAAACAACACATCCAATAAAGAGTTAGTATGCAAAATATGTAAAGCAAATATAAATCTCAGCATCCTAAACACAAATTATCCAACTGCAGATGGGCAGAAGACATGAATGGACTTTGTCTCTGTCAAGACATCCAGATGGCCACCAGACACACGGACAGACACTCAGCGTCACCCATCATCAGGGAAATGCAAACCAAAACCACAATGAGATGTCACCTGACAGCCGAGAGAATGGCTAAAATTAACAACACAAGAAACAACAGGTGTTGGTGAGGCTATGGAGAAGGAGGAGCCCCCTTACACTCCTGGTGGGCATGCGAACAGGTGCAGCTACTGTGGAAAACAGTGTGGAGGGTCCTCAAGAAGTTAAAAGTAGAAGTACCCTATGATTCCAAAATTGCACAGCTAGGTATTTATCCCGAGGATATAAAAGTAGTCTCTTAGATTCAAAGAGGTACACAGAGCCTAGTGTTTGTAGTGACGTTATCAACAATAGACAATCTGTGGATACAGCCCAGATGTCCATCGACAGATGAATGGGCAGAGACGATGTGGTAAATATACACACTGCGACATCACTCGGTCATCACAAGGGATGAAATGAAGCCATTTACAATGACGTGAAAGAAGTGGAAGGGACTTATGCTCAAGGAACTCAGTCAGAGAAAGATACCAAATACCATACAATTGCATTCACATGTGAATTTTAAGAAACCAAAGAAACTGGCAAAGGGGAGGAGGAGGGAATGAGAGAAGCAAACCAAGTTACACACTCTTAACCACAGAGAATAAACTAATCAATACCAGAGGAAGGTGGGGGGGAAGGGGAATCAGGGGATGGGATAGTGGAAGTCACCTCTGACCAGTAACAGACGTTGTATTCAAGGGTTGAATCACTATGTGGTAAACCTGAAACTATATCATATCATACTGTGTTTACAAACAGGAATTCAAGTAAAACTTTAAAATAATAATTGGTAGTATTGATGAAACGTGCGCACAAGAGATAAAATCAGAAAAGCAACTGAAAATCCAAACAAAGGGTCTTTAGAGCCACAAATCCCCTCCTTAGCTCAGCTCAGGAGAAGCCTGCCATGCCTTCACCCCAGCAGAAGCCAGGATTTTGATTCTCTGGGGAGGCCACTGACTTGGTGGAGTCAGGCTATCTTTGAACCCAAAACCTAAATAGAGTGCATAAAACTAAACTGCCCAAGATACTAGGAGTCCCAGTGCAGGCACATGCCAAGACCCAAACTCTAACCATACACAGACATAACCCTAACCCTACACTTAAGCCTAATGTTAACCTAACCCTTAAACAAGACCTAACAGTAATCAAAACCAAGCACAAACCCCAAGACCGAAACGCATTCACTGTACCTTCCTGCCAACCCTCACCCTAACTCCTAAACCTATTCTAAACCCTTAAGCCTGACCTCTACCTTAAATCTAACCCTAACCTCTAAACCAAAACTTAATGTACTCAAATCCTATTCCTAACCATAACCTGTACCCTAATCCTAACGCTCTAATACTAATCCTATCTCATACCCCAAACTCTACCCTAACCCGTACCCTAAAACAAACCCCTAACCCACTCCCTGACCGTATCTCTAACCCGCTTCCAAAACCGTACCCTCACCCTGACCTGACCCTAACCCTAACCCCTACCCAAACACTAATCCTAACCCTAGCCCTAACCCCTATCCTAAACCTAACCTTCGCCCTAACCCTAAACCTAGCCCTAAGTATAACCCTAACCCCTCACCCTAAACCCTAACGATAACTCACACCCTAACCCCTAACCCTCACTGCAAACCTAAGCCCAACCCTAACTCTAACCATAACCCTAACCCCAAATCCTAACCTCCTGCCCTAATCCCTAGAGCCTAAACCCTAACCCTAACACTAAATCCTGTCCCTTACCCTAACTCCCATCCTAACTCTTAACTACTGACCATTACCCTTATGCCTCACCTAACCTCTAATCCGTAACCATAAGCATAATCACTAACCCCTATCATCTACCCTAAGGCTAACCACCAACTATCCCCCTCCGCTAACCCTACCATTCATTCTACGCTTTCACTTACCCTGTGGTTCTGAGGAGTCCCTTCTGATGTGGACGTGGCCCCCAACAGCTCCTCCAGAGTCCTCCAGGGAGTCCTGAGGAAGCCGGGCTCCTGTGAGTGTGGACGTGGCCCCACGTGTTCCTGAGTCATAGTCAGCGGGTCCTGAGGAAGCCGGGTCTCCTCTCACTGTGTCCTATGCCTCACATCCTCTGGAAGCCTCACAGCATGTCGTCAGGAGGCCGTGGGCTCCTGTCAGCCTGGACATGGCCCCACGTCCCCCAGAAGACTCACCACAGGTCCTGAGGAGGCTGTGGGCTCCTGTCAGCATCGACACAGCCCCATATGTCCCGAAGCCAAAGTGCAGGTCCTGAGGAGGACAGGGTTCCTCTCAGGGTTGACGTGGCCCCACATTTTCCTCAAGCCTCAGCATAAGACCTGAGGAGGCTGGGGGCTCCTGTCAGCATGGATATGGCCCCAAATCTTCCCAAAACTTCACAGTGGGTCTTGAGGAGGCTGGAGACTCCTGTCAGTGTGGATGTGGCACCCACATTTTTCTTAGGCCTCACAACAGGCCCTGAGAAGCCTGGGGTTTTCTGTCCACATCGACACATCCCCATATTTCCCCAAATCTACACTGGTGATCCTGAGGAAGTCAGCGTCCTGTTGTGTCTATGTGGCCCCAATTCCTCCTGAAGCATCACCGAGGGTTCTGAGGAGGCCGGGGCTCCTATAACCATGAATGTGGCCCCCAGCTTCCATAAGCCTCAACTTATTTCCTGAGGGTCCCGTGAGCTCCTGCCAGAGTGGATGGGGCGCCACATCTTCCTGAAGCATCCCTGCAGGTCCTGAGGTGGCTCAGGGGCTCCTGTCAGCATGGATGTGGGCCCATATCTTCCTGAAGCCTCCCCGCGGGTCCTGAGGCTGCTCAGGGGCTCCTGTCAGTGTGGATGTGGGCCCACATCTTCCTGAAGCTTCCCCGTGGGTCCTGAGGTGGCCTTAGGGCTCCTGTCAGGGTGGATGCGGGCCCACATCTTCCTAAAGCCTCACCGCGGGTCCAGAGGAGACCGGGGCTCCTGTCAGCGTGAACGCGGCCCAATTTCCCCCAAAAGACTCCCTCGCGTCCTGAGGAGGCTGCAGCTCATCAGCGTAGATGCGTCCCCACGTCCTCCTCAGGCCTCCCCAGCAGAGGCTGGCTCCTGTTACTGCAGGCAGATGAGGCCTACTGCACATGCACACCCCATGGGAGGGGCCTGGTCTCGGGCAGCCCCTGCTGGAAGCTCCGGCACTGCAGGAGGCTGTGCAGGAGGCAGCGGGTGCTCCATGGACCCCACCTGCCTCCTTTCAGGCTCCAAATGGGGCATGTTAGCTTTAGAAACCTCTCACTGAAAAGGAGCCCAACACCTGGCTTCCCCAGAAATACTTAAGGACAAGGAATTGCAGCCCACAGGACGTGAAATGAAATGTGGACCAGACTTTTACCACGTCCTGGAAATCTCACATACCCTCATCCACTGTGGGCGGGACCGCGGGCTGGTGCAGCAGCCCTGGAAACAGTGTGGAGGCTCCTCAGGAAGTTACAAATAGAGCCGCCCTGCGACCAGCAGGTGAAAGGCCTGGAGCTCACTCAGAAGATACAGATGCAGTGAGACTCGGGACACCTGCACCCTAATGTCCACAGCAGCCGTGTCCACATTAGTCACACTGTGGGAGGAGCCTCGGTGTACTCCGGCTGATGATGGATAAAGAGGATGGGAAATAGATGATGGTCATAAAGAGAGGAATGGTACTCAGCTCTCAAAGAGAAGGAAATCTTGCCATTTGCAATGATGTGGATAGAACTAAAGGGATCATGTTAAGTGAAATAAGTCAGTCTGGAAAGAGAATGACCGTGTGGTGTCATTCATAGGTGAAATTAAAGAAGTAAAGCAGATGAACTACTGTGAAGGGAAGGAAAAACAAATAAGATGAAAACAGATGTAGGACATACAGACTCTTAATGATAGGAAACAAGCTGAGGGTCGCTGGAGGTGGGGGGGATAACAGAGGACCAGCATGAAGGAGGGCACGTGATATCACGAGCACTGCTGTTATCTCCAACTGGTGAATCACTGAATTCTTCCTCTGAAAGTATAATACAATATATGTTAATTAATTGGGTTTAAATTAAATTAAGTTAAAAAAATCAGTTGTATCAGAGCACATTTCCTTCTGGACTCTCTGTTTTGCTCATTCAGCTTATGCCGGGACCACCCCACGTGGGTCTGGTTTATCTAAGTAGGCTCCACGCCTCGTCCATGGCCCAGCCCACGGAGAGAAATCACGACCTTGAGATCAGGACCAGAGGAGAGGTCAGGAGTCGGATGCTTAACCGATGGAGCCAGCCGGGGGTTTGAGAACCACACTACTTTATCCTGTGTCTCTGTGATATTGTTTGAAATCAGAAAGTGATGCGTCCCACTCTGTTGTGCTTCTCAAATACTGATTTGCTGTTCGGGGTCATTTGTTCGGGGGAATGGATGTTATGGGTTTTTTTTTTTCTTATTTCTAAGATCTGCCACCATGATTTGATAGGAATGACATTGAAACTGAGGGTCGCTTCAGGAACTGTGGACATTTTTACAAGATGAGGCTCCCACCCCACAAGCCCAGGACAGCCTCCCAGAGCCTGGTATGGCTCAGTGCACATGTCTTGTGCTCCTTTGGTTCAGTCTCATTATTTATTCTCCTTGATGCTCCTGAGAAGGGCGTCACGTCCTTCCTTTCCTTCCTGAGTGCTCATTGTTGGGACACAGCAATGCAACTCTGTTCTGTAGGGTCAGTTTGTGTCCCGTGACTTTACTGAACTCACTCCTTATTTCTAACAGTTTTTGGTGGAGGCTCTCGGGTTTCCTGTTTCTAGTACCGCATCTTCAGCATATAGGGACAGTGTGACGTCCCCCTTCCAGGTGTGGAACCTTTGCTGTTTAGAGCTTAATGTCCTAGAAAGCCCCACAATTGAATCAAAACTGAGCCCAGGCCAAGGGCAGGAAGCCCCTATTAGAATGTGAACAGAGCTCAATGCCCTTGAAGTCCCCATATCAAAATGTAAACAGAACTTGAGGAATTGCTCCAGCCGTTCTGGAGGTCCCCGAGACCAGCCCTTAAAACTAAGCTAAAACCCTCCTCGGGGTCCAATTCCCTTCTCCGCTGTGTCCGATATACTTGGACAGAAGATTGAGCTTGTAAATAATCCCTCGTGTGTTTGCATCATAATCGGCTTCTCGGTGGTTTCTCAGATTCTCAATCTTGGGCACAACAGTCTGAGATAAAAAAAAGAAAACCAAAAGAGGCTCAGACGTGGGCAGAGTGAAAGCAGGGTTCTGAGAGAAGCAGCGGAGACCCGGGGGCTTGGGGGCTCTTCTGTGGAGGGCCTGCAGACTGGGGGGTGGAATGCTTAGCCCCAGAGCCAGAGGACCCAGCGTCCCCACCCGCATCCTGCCCATCTGCGCCTAGTCTCAGGGAGCAGCACAATACTGCTCGTGGAGGCCAGAATGGCTGACGACCACTCCGCCTCTGACCTCACAGGTGAATCTCCCAGGCAGATGTACATCATGGCCCATCCCCAGACCTGGCACAGACCACTCGCTGCCACCAAGTTTTTGGACCACAGAGGCTGCAGACCTTCAGCTCAGCCTGGAATATAGGGTCTAGCTTCCTTTGTACTTTTTGCTTTATTTTCATTTATTTTCTTTGATGTTATTTTATTAATTGCCTTATTTTAATTTTTATGTATGTACCTTATTTATTTCTCATTTTTACTTTCATGGTTCTTTAATTGTGACTCATATCTTGGGATTTAGAATCTTTTAACAAGCAGGCCAAAATAATCAGGTGTTTTTTTTGGAGGGCAGTTGTTATTGATTTTCTTGGTTTTTCTGTTTCTTCCCTCTTTCTTTTCTGGAAAAAGTAATGAGATGGAGAAATTCACCTCCATAAAATAACATGAGGTAGTACTCACAGTCAGGAAGTCCATCAATACACATATAGGATGTCTAACTACAGTTTAAAACAATGATTATAAAGATAGCAGCTGGGCTGGACAAAAAGCACAGAAGAAAACTAGAGAATCCCTTACTGTAGAAATAAAAGAACTAAAATCTAGTCAGGCCAATGTTAAAAATGCTATAACTGAGGTGCAGTCCCAAGGGGAAGCCTTAAAAATAAGGAAGTTTATGGACCACAGAGGCAGACTTAGGGAACTCAGCCACTTATTAAAACAATAACATTCATATCATAGGAGACTCAGAAGATGAAGAGAGAGAAAAGGTGGGACTTGCTCAGCCATTAGAAACGACAAATACCCACCATTTGCTTCAACGTGGATGGAAGTGGAAGGTATTATGCTGAGTGACGGAAGTCAATCGGAGAAGGACAAACATTGTATGTTCTCATTCACTTGGGGAATATAAATAATAGTGAAAGGGAATATAAGGGATGGGAGAAGAAATGTGTGGGAACAAACAGAAAAGGAAGACAGAACATAAAGACACCAAACCCTGGGAAAAGAACTAGGGCTGAGGGAAGTGGAGGGGGGCAGGGTTGGGTGTGAATGGGTGAGTGGCACTGAGGGGGACACTTGACGGGATGAGCACTGGGTGTTATTCTGTATGTTGGCAAATTGAGCACCAATAAAATGTAAATTTATTATTAAAAAAAAGAAAGAAAGAAAGAAAGAAAGAAAGAAAGAAAGAAAGAAAGAAAGAAAGAAAGAAAGAAAGAAAGAGTGGCACCTGTGTGGCTCAGTCAGTTAAGCTTCTGACTTAGGCTCAGAACATGATCCAGGTCCCAAGGCAGGCTCACTGTTCAGCAGGGAACCTGCTGCTCCCTCTCCCTCTGCCCCTCTTGCTCATGTTTTTTCTCTCCTCTCTATCTCAAATAAATAAATAACATCTTTGAAAAACAAACAAACAAACAAACCCACAAGGAAGAGAAATCTCCCATGTAGAAGAATTTCAAACAATTTGTGCAGACATTCCACCCTCAAGCTCATGAGCATAGCTTGCCAATCTTATGTGTGGAATACACATATAACTTCCTTCTACAAAATATATTATGGAAAACTTAAAATGATAATGATAATATAATAACTCATAATAGTAATAATAATAATCACTTTACTACGCAGAAAGATGACAAACACTACCTCAGCAAGATGATCACATCGATGCCAAGACTGATAAATCATGTTGATAGTATCTATCCTTTATATGATATAATGAAAATGGCAGTATATCTCTGTATATAATCCACAAAAACAGTTCAGTCATGAGATAAACCACAGACATGTCTCAACTGAGGGAAATTTTCAAAATACTCTACTTCTCAAAGTATTCCAGTGCAACAACAAGGAAAGGCTGAAAGACTGTCACAATCCAGAGGGGCCTAAGGAAACATGAGGACAAATGGAATGTGATATGAGGGATGGTAACTTAGCAAAAACTAAGGAAATCTGAATAAAGTATGGTCTTTGGTTATTGCAAATATTTTAATATTGATTCATTAGCTAATATTTGTACCGTACTGATATAAGATATCAATAATTGGAGAAATTGAGTGCAAGTGCATGAGAATTCTCTGTACTATCTTCTCAATTTCCCTATGAAGCTTTGTTTTCTTTCTAAGAAATAAGATTTAATTTGAAAATTGACTTAAATGAATCAGGCTCCAGTGTGAAGACATTTTAAGAATCATTGAATTAACTTTTGCCTTATTCTTAAAGATTTCCTTTGATGGGAACATAGTAAGAATTTTATATCAGAAGGAAAAAAAAACACTTATGAACACGTATAATGCCTCCTCAACCTGAAGCAGGAAAGGATAATAAATAGCAAAAATCAGATAAAAATACTTCTATTATAATAGACACCATATTGCAAGTGCATTTAAAATTAGCAATGCATAACATTTATTTCCTTGACATTTGTCTTCCAGAGAGTTCAAAGTGTTTCAGTGTCAGTTGAAATAGCAGAAGAATCTCAGAGAAGAATCCGTTGCATAATAATAGGACCATTGGTATTAATGCCTCTAAGTTGTTTCCAGATCCTTAAAGATGCATTTCCTGAGGACTGACTGAGCTGTGAAGAAAGAGATAAGAAACCATCATCCCTCTGAAATACTTGTGTCAGAATATTTTAAGCATAGTACTACGGATAGTAAATTATCCTTATTAACAGAAAATAGATCTCAGATTGGAATCTGAGCAATCAGTGGAGCAGAGAAAAAAGGCTTTGACTCGCTCTTCATCTTTTATTTATTTTTTTTTAATTTTATTTATTTATGGTAGGCACTCAGTGTGAGAGAGAGAGGAAGAGACACAGGCAGAGGGAGAAGCAGGCTCCATGCACCGGGAGCCCAATGCGTGACTGGATCCCAGGTCTCCAGGATCCTGCCCTGGGCCAAAAAGGCAGGCGCTAAACCACTATGCCACCCAGGGATCCCCATGCTCTTCATCTTTTAAAGAGAAAGGACAGCTTTTCTACCTACAAAGTCAGTTGTCAAGATAGCCTTAGGGAATAAGAGTCTGCAGCATCGAATCCAGCTGCACAGCTGGGATGCCCACACCCCAGCTCTTCCTGATCCAAAATCTCTAGGCCTGACCCCCAACAAACACTGCCATGCTGAGGTCATTTGCAATTGCTCTCTCAGGAGCTCCAAGGAAGGTAAAGGAGCTAGATAGGAGGGGAGGGGATGCAATGAGGCTGAGAAAATGAAGGTCTTTCCACTTTAAGTTCAGCGTTCAAACAAGTCCATCCATCACAGGCCCCAGTGAAGAAGAGCTGAAATTTACATTACTTCAGTTACAGTAATAAAAAACAAAAGTTTACAGCTTAATGTCCTAGAAAGCCCCACAATCGAATAAGAACTGAACCCAGGCCAAGAGATGGAGGTGTCTATTAGAAAGAGAACAGAGGTCAATGCCTTGAAGGCCCCATATCAAAATATAAACAGAACTTGAGGAATTACTCCAGCCTTTCTGGAGGTCCCCGAGACAAACCCTTAAAACCAAGCAAAAACCCACCTCGGGGTCCAAGTTCTTGCTCTGCTGTGTAGGGTGTACTTGGACGCAAACTCGAGTTTGGAAATCAACCCTTGAGGGTTTGCATCAATGTCAGCTCCGTAGTGGTTTCTCGGATTCGCAATGTTGGTCACAACACCCCCATGTCACGTCCCACCTGGCTGAACCCCTATCCCCTTCCAACCAGGGTGACACTCAGTCACATCCCCGCCCACAACAGCTGGGCACAGGCCCTCACACATGTCCCACGGGTACAGTGGGCACTCCTGCCATGCCCAGCCTCCCAGAGGAAGGAAGGAGGTTTCAGCAGGACACACTCCCATGGTGGCCACAGGGCTCCCTGCCCAGCATGGCAGCTCGTGACAGGTCGGGGTCTGTGTCCCTGATGCCTGCTCCTCCTCCCCGGTTTTCCCAAAGGAAATGAAGGAGGAGGCCCGGGTCTCCTCCAGGGACATCACGCAGGTAGACCTGGACGTCAACAGGACGTTCGGCAGCCACACCATATTTTGGGATGGCTAGGGAATCAGGTGAGGCTGCTGGGACAGGGGGCTTTGGGGCCCTGAGGGAGGCCTGGGGCCTTCTGGGTAGGGAAATTGAGCTTCTGAGGCCGGGGGGAGCAATAGCAGCCAAAAACACACTGGATGCTGGGGATGACTCCCGTGCCCACACTCCCGGTTCCTCGGGGATGAGGAGGCCACTAGGATGGGGCCTCCAGGGGTTGCCATGGGAGCTGAACGCCAAAGGGGAGAGGGACGACCCCATGAGAAGCAGGGGATGGGGTGGGGGTCGTGGGGGGAGGAACCAGACCTGGGGGCCAGGAGGCATGGTTATGGCTGGAGCAGGACACACATCATCCCATGAGGGTTGTACGGGTCAAAGTGACACCCACTCTCCATGCTTTATATTATTCTAAATTCTATGCATTTAACTTGAGACAATTTGCAATTTGAAAACATACATATTATGATGACCCCCAGATGATACCCCCGGTCCAGCCAGGGCCCTGCACTAACAACACGGTGCCCCAGGGGCAGGTGTCACTGCAAACCCCAGACTAGTCGCCTTTAATTGAAGACGTCTCTTTGTGCATCTTAGAGGAAGGAGATGCCCTGTGTCCGCAGGCCCCCCACGACATCCCCCTCATTCCCCACTCCCACACCATCCCCCAACATCATCATTCCCAATGGCATCCCACATACACCATCCCCCTAACACCCACACAGCCCCACACAATCCCCACTCACACTATACCCCAACACCATCACCCCTACACCATCCCCCACACTCCACCACCTTCATACCCATGCCCCCACACCATCCACCACCACACCATCGGCCCCCAGCAAGGACCTGGTGCAGGTACCCCTGTGGGACATGCTGAGACTCCCCGGGATTCTCTGGATACCCTGCTCCCATCAGAAGCCCGGGTGTCCCATAGAGTACTCAGGGGTTGCACGGAGGAGGGAAGACACAGAGCCCTCAACAGGGTGGGTGCAGGTGAGTGGTGCAGAGGACCCACTGTGCCCTCCCTCCGCCCACTGTCCCTCATTTAGGGTGGCACACCCTGCACAGGACACCAGCCCCTAACCCATGGAGATCTGGGCTGGCCTGGCCCTGGGCTCTGTGAGGGCTGGGGTGATTTGAGCCCCCGCCCTAGGCCCAACACAAAGACCAATGGGACCCAGCCCACATGGCCCTGGCCAGCCCTGGATTCTGGTCCCGGGCTGAGCGAGCCCTCTCACAGCTAGATGTGGCCTGCTGGGCCCTGGGCGTGCCCCACTGATCCAGGTCGCTGACCTAGGGCAGCCCTGGGGATCCCAGGACACCCCAGTGTGGGTTGTGGAGGGGTAAGCCGGTGGGCCACACCTGCACCCACACCAGGATGAGGGCTCCTCCATGTGCTGGGGCCCCAGAGGGCCCGAGGCCAGTGTCCAGCTGCCCTGTGGGGACCCAGCACAGGTGCCCATGAGGCGCAGGTCCAGGTCAGCTCTGCTGTCCTCAGAACCATCACTCAGGCTGAAACCTCAAGACACATACCCCCAACCAGATTCCACACATGCTCCCAGGTGGGGGACTCCAGCACCCACCCCCCACCCTGTGTGATTTTTGCCCCCTTTAAAAGGACAGAGAGGTCTCCCTCCCCAGGGGAAGCCACGCACCCACAGCTCTGAGCCCATTTGCTGTAGAAAGTCAATAAAGTGTTGTGGTGTGAAAATGCACAGCCAGCCCGTTTCTGTGTTTCCCAGAACTCAGTGCACGGGGCGTGGAGAGACCCCCAGAGAGGAGGAGGGGACACCACCTAGGCTGAATACTTTCTTCAGCAAGGGTGTCATACAGGACAGAAGGAGAGATAAAGATTTTCCCAGACAGGCTACATATAAAGGAGTTCATGACCACTTAACCAGTCCAGTAAGGAATTTTAAGAGGGATTCTTCTAGTGGGGGAAAAAAGAGACCAAAAGCAACAAAGACTAGAAAGGCCCAGAGAACGTCACCAGAAACACCAACTCTACGGGTAACACAAAGTTCACATCTTTGAATAGTAACTCTGAATGCTGATAGACTAAATGCTCCAATCAAAAGATATAGGGTATCAGAGTAGTTTAAAAAGTGGATCCGGGATGCCTGGGTGGCTCAGGGGTTGAGCCTCTGCCTTTGACTCAGGGTGTGATCCTGGAGTCTGGGATCGAGTCCCATATTGGGCTCCTGGTGGGGAGACTGCTTCTCTCTCTGCATAATTGTCTGCCTCTCTCTCTCTCTCTCTCTCTCTCTGTCTCTCTGATAAATAAAATTATTATTAAAAAAACAACATCCATCTGTACGCTGCCTACAAGATGCTCACCTTAGACCTATAGACACCAACAGATTGAAAGCCAGGGGATGGAAAATCATCTATCAAGCTAATGGATATCAAAAGAAAGCTGGAGGACTCATACTTATATCAGACAAACGAGATTTGAAACGAAACCCTGGGGGACTATAGAATAGAGGGAAAATAAAGATGAGAGCAGAAATAAAAAATACAGAAACAACAAAACAGTAGAATGGAATAAGGAAACTAAGAGCTGGTTCTTCAAAATAATTAATAAAATGGATCAAGCCCTAGTCAGCCTTATCAATGAGAAAAGAGAAAAGACCGAGCAGCCCTGGTGTTGTGGTGGTTTAGTGCCACCTGCAGCTCTGGGCGTGATCTGGAGACCCTGGATCGAGTCCCATGTCGGGCTCTCTGCATGGAGCCTGCTTCTCCCTCTGCCTCTGTCTCTGCCTCTTTCTCTCTCTCTGCATCTCTTTGAATAAATAAATAAAATCTTAAAACTAAAGAGAGAAAAGAGAAAAAACCTAAAGAAATAAAATCACAAATGAGAGAAGAGAGATCACAATCAACACCAGAAAAATTAGACAATTAAAAGGGAATACTATGAAATTATATGCTAACAAACTGGGAGACCTGGAAGAAATGGACAAAATACTAGAAATGTGCAAAGAAGCAAAACTGAAATAGGAAGAAATAGAAAATGTGAAGAGACCCATAACTAGCAAAGGAATTGAATCAGCAAGGCACTTGGTTGCCTCAGTGATTGAGAATCTGATTTGGCTCAGGTCATGACTCCGGGGACATGGGGGATAAAGTCCCACATCAGGCTCCCCGCATGGAGCCTCATTTTCCCTCTGCCTATACCTCTGCCTCTCTGTGTCTCTCATGAATACATAAATAAAATCTTTAAAAAAGAAAAAATAAAAAGATGAGAAAGGACCGAAATAAAATCGCAAATAAGAAAAGAGAAATAACAACCAACACTAGAGAAATACAAACGATTATACGAGAACATTATGAAAAATTATATGCCAGCAACCAAGAACCTGGAAGAAATAGATCAATTCCAGGAAATATATAACATAGCAAAAACGAAGAAGGAAGAAATAAGAAACTTGAAGCGACATATAACCAGCAGAGAAATTGAATCAGCAATCAAGGATCTCCCAACAGGAGACGCTTGTCAATAGAACAGAATGGAAAGCCAAAACAAGATACAAACCTGTAACTCTATGATCCATTAATCGACAACGAGGCAGGAAGGAATATCCAAAGCACAAAGACAGTCTCTTCAACAAACCCTAACCCTGACCCCAGGATAAGAACAAATGGTGTTGGGAAAACCAGGCAGCCACATGCAGAAGAATGAAACTGGACCACTGTCTTACACCATATATATAAAAAATAAATTCAAAATGGATGAAAGACCTAAATGTGAGACCTGAAACCATACAAAGAAGAAAAGATAGGCAGCAACGTCTTTGACATTGGCCATTGTATGTTCTTTCTAGATATGCCTCTGAGGTGCGGGAAACAAAAGCAAAAATACTATTGGGACTTCATCAAATTGAAAAGCTTCTGCAAAGTGAAGGAAACAACCAAAGCTAAAAGGCAACATAGAGGAGGAGGGGCAAGATTGCGGAAGTGTAGTGTCCCCAAATCACCTGTCCCCACGAAATTACCTAGATAACCTTCAAATCATCCAGAAAATCTACGAATTCGGCCTGAGATTTAAACAGAAACGAGATCGAATGCTACAGTGAGAAAAGTTCGTGATTCTATCAAGGTAGGAAGATGGGAAAAATAAATAAAGAACAAAAGACATCCAAGGGTGAGGGGCCCTGCAAGGAGCCGGCTAAGGCCGGGGCGAGTGCCCACAGGACAGAAGAGCTCTGTCCTGGGAGAAGGAGGAGCTGCACTAATCTTCCAGGGTGGAATGGCGCCTTCAAGGAGTCAGAGAAGGACCCCAGGAAAGCGGAGATGCCCTCGGGCTCCCTGGGTCACTAACAGACACAGCACTCCCAGAAGAGTGCACCAAGCTCCCTAAGGGCTGCAGGGCACATGCATTGACCCCGGACCAGCTCTGAGGGCTTGGGCGGTGGCTCTGTGCGGAGGGGTTTGCATGGCCCCAGGAGCAGCTTGGTGGCAGCGCCTCCTGCAGAGGAAGAGGCTCCGTGCGGAGGGGGCTGCAGGGCTCTGGGAGCAACTCGGAGGGGCTTGGGCGGTGGCTCCGCAGTGAGACAGACGGCTATGCGGCCGGGAGTGAGAATCCAACAGGGCAGGCCCTGGAGCACAGGGCGCCGGGACACAGCCCAGGATTCAGCCTCCCCCGAGACAGGAAGAGGCCCGGATGGCCAAGGACAGCAAGGACGCTCCTGCCCAGAGCTGAGCAGATCAGCGGCCCTGCCCCAGAGCCTCCAGGCCCTGCAGATGGACTGCTCCCAAGTTACTGCGGGGGCTGACTACAGGTTTCCAGAGCTGACCGCTGACACTGGGGTTGTTCCTCCTGGGGCCTCACGGGTTAAACTACCCGCACTGAGACCTGCACCATGCAGGGGACAGAGCAGCTCCCCCAAGTGCTAACACCTGAAAATCAGCACAACAGGCCCCTATCCCAGAAGACCAACTAGACGGATAATTTCCAGGGGAAGTCAAGGGACTTAAAGTATATAGAATCAGAAGATACTCCCCCATGTTTTTTTCATTTCTGTTTGCTTCCCCACCCTTTCCCCCCCTTTCCTTCTTTTTCTTTCTTTTTGTTCTCTTTTCTCCTTCTTTCTTCCTTTATTCTTTTTCGTTTTCTCTTTTCTTTCCTTCTTTCTCTCCTCTCTTTTTCTCCTTTTCCCAATACAATTTGTTTTTGGCCACTCTGCACTCAGCAAAATGACTAGAAGGAAAACCTTACCTCAAAGAAAGGATCAGAAACAGGCCTCTCTCCCACAGAGTTACAAAATCTGGATTACAATTCAATGTCAGAAAGCCAATTCAGAAGCACTATTATACAGCTACTGGTGGCTCTAGAAAAAAGCATAAAGGACTCAAGAGACTTCATGACTGCAGAATTTAGATCCAATAAGGCCGAAATTAAAAATCAATTGAATGAGATGTAATATAAACTAGAAGTCCTAACGACGAGGGTTAACGAGGTGGAAGAACGAGGGAGTGACATAGAAGACAAGTTGATGGAAAGAGGGAAACTGAGGAAAAAAGAGACAGACAACTAAAAGACCAGGAAGACAGATTAAGGGAAATAAACGACAGCCTGAGGAAGAAAAGGCAACGTGTAATTTGGGTTCCCAAGGGCGCCGAAAGGGGCAGAGGGCCAGAATAAGTATTTGAACAAATCCTAGCTGAAAACTTTCCTAATCTGGGAAGGGAAACAGGCATTCAGATCCAGGAAATAGAGAGATCCCCCCGTAAAATCAATAAAAACCGTCCAACACCTCGACATTTAATAGTGAAGCTTGCAAATTCCAAACATATAGAGAAGATGCTTAAAGCAGTAAGAGAAAAGAAATCCCTGACCTTTATGGGGAGGAGCATTAGGATAACAGAAGACCTCTCCACAGAGACCGGAAAGCCCAGAAAGGGCTGGAAGGATATATTCAGGGTCCTAAATGAGAAGAACAAGCAACCAAGAATACTTTATCCAGCAAGGCTCTCATTCAAAATGGAAGGAGAGATAAAGAGCTTCCAAGACAGGCAGAAACTGAAAGAATATGTGACCTCCAAACCAGCTCTGCAAGAAATTTTAAGGGGGACTCTTAAAATTCCCCTTTAAGAATAAGTTCGGTGGAACAATCCACAAAAACAAGGACTGAAGAGATATCATGATGACACTAAACTCATATCTGTCGATAATAACTCTGAACGTGAACAGGCTTAATGACCCCATCAAAAGGCGCAGGGTTTCAGACTGGATAAGAAAGCAGGACCCACCTATTTGCTGTCTACAAGAGACTCATTTTAGACAGAAGGACACCTACAATCTGAAAATAAAATGTTGGAGAACCATTTACCATTTAAATGGTGCTCAAAAGAAAGCAGGGGTAGCCATCCTTATATCAGATAAACTAAAATTTAACCCAAAGAGTGTAGTGAGAGTTGAAGAGGGACACTAAGTCATATTTAAGGGATCTATCCCACAAGAGGACTTAACAATCCTCAATATAGGCCCCAAATGCGGGAGCTGCCAAATATTTAAACCAATTAATAACCAAAGTGAAGAAATACTTAGATAATAATTATCTTATACTTGGTGACTTCAATCTAGCTCTTTCTACCCTCGATAGGTCTTCTAAGCACAACATCTCCAAAGAAACGAGAGCTTTAAATGATACACTGGACCAGATGGATTTCACAGATATATACAGAACTTTACATCCAAACTCAACTGAATACACATTCTTCTCAGGTGCACATGGAACTTTCTCCAGAATAGACCACATACTGGGTCACAAATAGGGTCTGAACTGATAACAAAGGATTGGGATCATCCCCTGCGTATTCTCAGTCCAAAATGCCTTGAAATTAGAACTAAATAACAACAAGAACTTTGGAAGGACCTCAAACACGTCGAGGTGAAGGATCATCCTGCTAAAAGATGAAAGGGTCAACCAGGAAATTAAGGAAGAATTAAAAAGATTCATGGAAACTAATGAGAATGAACATACAAGCATTCAAAATCTTTGGGATCAGCAAAAGCAGCCTTAAGGTGGAAATACATCACAATACAAGCATCCATTCAAAAACGGGAAACTACTCAAATATAAAAGCTAACATTACACATAAAGGAGCTAGAGAAAATACAGCAGATAGATCCTACACAGAACAGAAGAATAGAGTTAATTAACATTCGAGCAGAACACAAGGAAATCAAGACCAGAAGAACTGTGGAACAGATCAACGGAACGAGGACTTGAGTCTTTGAATGAATTAATAAGATAGATAAACCATTAGCCAACCTTATTAAAAAGAAGAGAGAGAATATTCAAATTAATAAAATCATGAATCAGAAAGGAGTGGTCACTACCAACACCAAGGAAATAAAACGATTTTTAAAACATACTATTGGCTATAATATTATTATATTATTGGCTATAATTATTATTATATTATTGGGTATACACCAATAAATTAGGCATTCTAGAAGAAATGGACGCATTCCTGGAAAGCCAGAAACTACCAAAAAATGGAACAGAAAGAAAGAGAAAAAATGAACAGGCCAATAACCAGGGAGGAAATTGAAGCAGTCATCCAAAACCTCCCAAGACACAAGAGTCCAGGGCCAAATGGCTTCCCAGGGGAATTCTATCAAACGTTTAAAGAAGAATTCATACCTATTCTACTAAAGCTGTTTGGAAAGATAGAAAGATGGAGTACTACCAAATTCGTTCCATGAAGCCAGCATCACATTCATTCCAAAACCAGACAAAGACCCTGCCAAAAAGGAGAATTACAGACCAATATCGCTGATGAATATGGATGCAAAAATTCTCAACAAGATCCTAGCCAATAGGATCCAACAGTACATTAAGAAAATTATTCACCATGACCAAGTAGGACTTATCCCCAGGACACAAGGCTGGTTCAACACTCATAAAACAATCAATGTGATTCATCATATCGGCAAGAGAAAAACCAAGAACCATATGATCCTCCCATTAGATGCAGAGAAAGTATTTGACAAAATAGAGCATCCATTCCTGATCAAAACACTTCAGAGTGTAGGGATGGAGGGAACATTCCTCGACATCTTACAAGCCATCTATGAAAAGCCCACAGCAAATATCATGCTCAATGGGGAAGCACTGGAAGCCTTTCCCCTAAGATGAGGAACAAGACAGGGATGTCCACTCTCACCACTGCTATTCAACATAGTACTGGAATTCCTAGCCTCAGCAATCAGACAACAAAAAGACATTCAGGGCATTCAAATTGGCAAAGAAGAAGTCAAACTCTCCCTCTTCGCCGATGACATGATACTGTAACTAGAAAACCCAAAAGCCTCCACCCCAAGATTGCTACAACTCATACAGAATTTGGTAGCGTTGCAGGATACAAAATCAATTGCCAGAAATCAATGGCATTTCTATACACTAACAATGAGACTGAAGAAAGAGAAATTAAGGAGTCAATCTCATTTACAATTGCACCCAAAAGCATAAGATACCTAGGAATAACCCTAACTAAGGAGGTAAATGATCTATACCCTAAAAACTATAGAACACTTCTGAAAGAAATTGAGGAAGACACAAAGAGATGGAAAAATATTCCATGCTCATGGAATGGCAGAATTAACATTGTGAAAATGTCAATGTTACCAAGGCAATGTACAGGTTTAATGCAAACCCTATCAAAATACCATGGACTTTCTTCAGAGATTTAGAACAAATTATTTTAAGATTTGTGTGGAATCGGGATCCCTGGGTGGTGCATCAGTTTGGCGCCTGCCTTTGGCCCAGGGCACGATCCTGGAGACCTGGGTTCGAATCCCATGTCAGGCTCCCGGTACATGGAGCCTGCTTCTCGCTTTGCGTGTCTCTCTCTCTCTCTCTCTCTCTGTGACTATAATAAAAAAAAAGACTTGTGTGGAATCAGAAAAGACCCTGAATAGCCAGGGGAATTTTAAAAAAGACAACCATATCTGAGGGCATCACAATGCCAGATTTCAGGGTGTACTACAAAGCTGTGGTTCAAGACAGTGTGGTACTAGCATAAAAACAGACAAATAGATGAGTGGAACAGAAAAGAGACACCAGGATTGGACCCTGAACTTTATGGTCAACTAATATTCGATAAAGGGGTAAAGACTATCTATTGGAAGAAAGACAGTCTCTTCAATACATGGTGCAGGGATAATGGACATCCACATGCAGAAGAATGAAACTAGACTACTCTCTTTCACCATAAACAAAGATAAACTCAAAATGGATGAAAGATCTAAATGTGAGACAAGAGTCCATCAAAATCCTAGAGATCAGAGGCAACATCCTTTTTGAACTTGGCCACAGTAACTTCTTGCAAGATACATCCACGAAGGCAAAAGAAACAAAAGCAAAAATGAACTATTGTGATTTCATCAAGATAAGAAGCTTTTGCACAGCAAAGGATACAGTCAACCAAACTAAAAGACAACCTACAGAATGGGAGAAGATATTTGCAAAAGATGTATCAGATAAAGGGTTAGTTTCAAAGATCTATAAAGAACATCTTAAAATCAACACCAAGAGACAAACAATGCAAAAGACTGGCAAAAGACTTGAAGAGAAATCTCACAGAGGAAGACATTGACATGGCCAACATGAACATGGAAAAATGCTCTGCATTACTTGCCATCAGGGAAATACAAATCAAAACCAAAATGAGAACCACCTCACACCACTGAATGGGGATAAAATTTTTTTTTAATTTTTATTTATTTATGATAGTCACAGAGAGAGAGAGAGAGACAGAGACACAGGCAGAGGGAGAAGCAGGCTCCATGCACCGGGAGCCCGATGTGGGATTCGATCCCGGGTCCCCAGGATCACGCCCTGGGCCAAAGGCAGGCGCCAAACCGCTGCGCCACCCAGGGATCCCTGAATGGGGATAATTAACAAGGCAAGAAACAACAAATTTTGGAGAGGATGCGCAGAAAAGGGAAGACTCTTACACTGTTGGTGGGAATGTGAACTGGTGCAGCCACTGTGGAAAACTGTGTGGAGGTTCCTCAAAGAGTTAAAAATAGACCTGCCCTACGACCCAGCAATTGCACTGTTGGGGATTTACCTCAAAGATTCAGATGCAATAAAACGCTGGGACACCTGCACCCTGATGTGTATAGCAGCAATGTCCACAATAGCGAAACTGTGGACGGAACCATGGTGTCCACCGAAAGATGAATGGATAAAGAAGATGTGGTTTATGTATACAATGGAATATTACGCAGCCATTAGAAATGACAAATACCCACTCTTTGCTTCAATGTGGATGGAACTGGAGGGTATTATGCTGAGTGAAGTAAGTCAATCAGAGAAGGACAAACGTATGTTGTCATTCAATGCGTTAATATAAATAATAGTGAAAAGGAATATAAGGGAATGGAGAAGAAATGTGTGGGAAATATCAGAAATGGAGACAGAACATAAAGACTCCTAACTCTGAGAAAGTAACTAGGGATGCTGGGAGGGGAGGAGGACAGGGAGTGCGGGTGAATGGGTGATGGGCACTGAGGGGGGCACTTGACGGGATGAGCACTGGGTGTTATTCTGTATGTTGGCGACATGAACACAAATAAAAAATAAAATTATTATTAAATGAAGAAAGAAAGAAAGAAAGAAAGAAAGAAAGAAAGAAAGAAAGAAAGAAAGAAAGAAAGAAAGAAAAGGAAGGAAGGAAGGAAGGAAGGAAGGAAGGAAGGAAGGAAGGAAGGAGGGAAGGAAGGAAAGAAGAGTGGCACCTGTGTGGCTCAGTTAGTTAAGCTTCTGCCTTAGGCTCAGATCATGATCCAGGACCCAAGGCAGGCTATCTGTTCAGCAGGAAACCTGTTTCTCCCTCTCCCTCTGCCCCTCTCGCTCATGCTTTTTCTCTCCACTCTCTCTCAAATAAATAAAAAATATATTTGAAAAAGAAACCCACAAGGAAGAGAAATCTCCCATGTAGAAGTATTTCAATTTTTGCAGACATTCCACCGTCAAGTTCATGACATAGCTTCCCACTCTTATGTGTGGAATACACATAGTAACTTCCTTCTACAAAATATAATGTGAAAAACTTAAAATAATATTGATATAATAATAATTAATAATAATAATAATAATTAATAATAATAAAGGATCAGTTTACTGCGGAGAAAGGTGACAAACACTACCTCAGCAAGATCATCAGATTGATGCCAAGACTGACAAATCATGTTGATAGTATCTATCCTCTATATGATATAATGAAAATGGCAGTATATCTCTGTATATAATCCACAAAAACTGTTCAATCATGAGATAAATGAGACATGTCCCAACTGAGTGAAATTTTAAAAAATACTCTACTTCTCAAAGTGTTCCAGTTCAACAACAAGGAAAGGCTGAAAGACTGTCACAATCCAGAGGAGCCTAAGAAAACAGGAGGACAAATGGAATGTGATATGAGGGATGGCAACTTAGCAAAAACTAAGGAAATCTGAATAAAGTATGGTCTTTAGCTATTGTGACTATTTTAATATTGATTCATTAGCTAATATTTGTACTGTACTAATATAAGATATCAATAACTGGAGAAATTGAGTACAAGTGCATGAGAATGCACTGTAGTATCTTCTCAATTTCCCTATAAATCTTTGTTTTTTTCCTAATAAATAAGATTATTTTGAAAATTGACTTAAATGAATCAGGCTCCAGTGTGAAGACATTTTAAGAATAGTTGAATTAACTTTGCCTTATTCTTAAAGAGTTCCTTTGATGGAAACATAGTAAGAATTTTAGATCAGAAGGAAAGAAAAACACTTATGAACACGTATAATGCCTCCTCAACCTGAAAAGCAGTAAAGGATAAATAAATAACAAACATCAGATAAAAATACTTCTAGTACAATAGACACCATATTGCAAGTGCATTTAAAATTAGCAATGCATAACATTTATTTCCTTGACATTTGTCTTCAAAAGAGTTCACAGTGTTTCAGTGTCAGTTGAAACAGGGGAAGAATCTCAGGGAAGAATCCTTCACATAATAATAGGACCATTGGTAATAATGTCTCTCAGTACTTTCTAAATCCATAAAGATGCATTTTTTAATGAGTGACTGAACTGTGAAGAAAGAGATGAGAAACCCTCATCCCTCTGAACTACTTGTGTCAGAATATTTTAACCATAGTACTACGGATAGTAAATTATCTTTATTAACAGGAAATACGTCTCACATTGGAATCTGAACAATCAGATGGGCAGAGAAAAAACACTTTGACCCGCTCCTCATCTTTTAAGACAAAGGAGAGTTTTTCTATGTACGAAGTCAGTTGTCAAGATAGCCTTAGGGAATAAGAGTCAGCAGCATTGATTCCTGCTGCACAGCTGGGATACCCACACACCAGGTCTTCCTGATCACAATCACTGGCCTGTCCCCCCAACACAGGATGCCACGCTGAGGTCATTTGCAATTGCTCTCTTAGGAGCTCTTGGGAAGGGGGAAGGAACTAGATAGGATGGGACAGGACACATGGAGGCCGAGAAAATTAAGGCCATTCCAATTTAAATTCAGCATTCGCACACGCCCAGCCATCCCAGGCCACTGTGAAGAAGAGATGAAATTTATATTACTTCAGTTACAGGAAAAAAACAAAAGTTTACAGCTTCATGTCCTAGAAAGCCCCACAATAGAATCAAAACAGAGCCCAGGCCAAGGGCAGGAAGCCCCTATTAGAATGAGAGCAGAGCTCAATGCCCTTGAAGGCCCCATATCAAAATGTAAACAGAACTTGAGGAATTGCTCCAGCCCTTCTGGAGGTCCCTGAGACCAGCCCTTAAAACTAAGCTAAAACCCAACTCCGGGTCCTAGTCCCTGCTCCACTGTGTTGGGTGTACTGGGACGCAAACTCGAGTTTGGAATTCAAACCTTGTGTGTTTGCATCTGTGTCAGCTCCTTAGTGGTTTCTCGGATACGCAATCTTGGGCACAATACCCCCATGTCCCCTCCCACCTTGGCTGAACCCCTATCCCCTCCCAACCAGGCTGACACTCCGTCGCCTCCCCGCCCACAACAACTGAGCACAGGCCCTCACAAAGGTCCCACGGGCACGGTGGGGACTCCCCCCATCCCTGGCATCTCAGAGGAAGGAAGGAGGTTTCGGCAGGACACACTCCCATGGTGACCACAGGGCTCCCTGCCCAGCACAGCAGCTCGTGACAGGTCGGGGTCTGTCCCTGACGCCTGCTCCTCCTCCCCAGTTTTCACACAGGAAATGAAGGAGGAGGCCCTGGTCTCCTCCAGGGACATCATGCAGGTAGACCTGGACGTCAACAGGACGTTCGGCAGCCACATCATATATTAGGACTGCTAGGGGTCGGGTGAGGCTGCTGGCCAGGGGGCTTTGGGGCCCCGGGGGCTTCTGTGTAGGGAAAACGGGGCCTCTGACACCAAGGGGAGCAACAGCAGCCAACAACACACCACTCCATGGTAGGGTGATTGGGATGACCACTGTGCCCACCCCACTGGGCCTCAGGGATGAGGAGGCCACTAGGATGGTGCCTCCAGGGGTTGCCATGGGAGCTGAACACCAAAGGGGAGAGGGACGGCCCCATGAGAAGCAGGGGATGGGGTGGCGGATGTGGCGGGCAGGAACCGGACCTGGGGGCCAGGTGGCATGGCCGTGGCTGGAGCAGGATACACATCGATCCCATGAGGGTTGGACGGGTCAGAGTGACACCCACTCTCGGTGCTTTATATATTTCTAAATTCTATGCATTTAATTTGAGACAATTTGCAATTTGAAAGCATGCATAGTATGATGACCCCCAGAAAATGCCCCCGGTCCAGCCACGGCCCTGCACTGACCACACCGCACCCCAGGGGCAGGTGTCACAACAAACCCCAGACTGGGGTCGCCTTTAACTGTAGATGTCTCCTTGTGCATCTTAGGGGAAGGAGATACCCTGTGTGCGTAGGCCCCCCCCGACATCCCCCTCATTCCCCACTCCCACTCCATCCCCCTACATCATCATCCCCAAAGGCATCCCACCTAAATGATCCCCCTCACACCCACACAGCCCCACACAATCCCCACCCACACTATACCCCAACACCATCCCCCCTACACCATCCCCCACACTCCACCACAATCATACCCCTGTTCCCACAGGATCCACCCCCACACCATTTATCCCTAGCAACGACTTGGTGCAGATGCCCCCTGTGGGACATGCTAAGCCTCCCCGAGTTTCTCTGTATACCCTGATCCCATCAGAAGCCCGGGTGTCCCATAGAGTACCCAGGGGTTGCAGGGAGGAGGGAAGACAGGGAGCCCCCGACAGGGTGGGTGCAGGTGAGTGGTGCAGAGGATCCACCGTGTCCTGCCTCCACCCACTGTCCCTCCTGGAGGGCGGCACACCCTGCACAGGACACCAGCCCCTAACCCATAGGAACCTGCGCTGACCTGGCCCCGGGCTCTGTGGGGACTGAGTTGATTTGAGCTCTCCCCCAGGCCTAACACAAAGACTAATGGGATCCAGCCCTTCATGGCCCTGGCCAGCCCTGGATTCTGGCCCCGGGCTGAGCAAGCTGTCTCACAGCTAGATGTGGCCTCTTGGGCCCTGGGCGTACCCCACCGATCCAGGTCGCTGACCTAGGGTGCCCTTTGGATCCTGGGACACCCCAGTTGGGGAGAGCAGGGGTAGGCTGGTGGGCCCCACCCATACTCACACCAGGAGGCAAGCTGCTCCAGGTGCTGGGGTACCTGGGAGCCCGAGGCTGGGGTCCACCTGCCCTGTGGGGACCCAGCACAGGAGCCCATGAGCTGCAGGTCCAGGTCAGCTCTGCTCTCCTCAGAACCGTCTCTCAGGCTGAAACCTCAGGACACACGCCCCCACCCAGATTCCACACATGTTCCCAGGTGGGGGACTCCAGCACCCGCCCCCCAACCCGTGTCATTCTTGCCCTCCCCTAAAGGACAGAAAGCTCTCCGTCCCTAGGGGAAGGCGTGCACCCTCGGCTCTGAGGCCATTTGCTGTAGAAAGTCAATAAAGTGTTGTGGTGCGAAAATGCAGAACCAGCCCTTTTCTGTGTCTCCCAGAACACTGCACGGGGCTTGGAGAGACCCCCAGGCAGGAGGAGGGGGCACCACCCAGGCCCCACCAGCCCCTGCAGGGGTGCCACCATCCACACCCAGCTGACCTCCCCATGTGACTTCCAGGGGCGGCCGGATGCCAGGTTCAGGACCTGACAGACTTTACTGGGACTCAGGCTGTGCCCCGCGGGCCAGGAGGGGCTGGGACAGAATGACAGCCAGGAAGCCTCAGGTCACCAGTTTCTGTGCAAAGCCACCCAGATGTCTGTGCTCCCTCTGTCAAGGGGGCCGGGGCAGGCCATGTTCCAGGGCCCCTCCTCCACCCATCATCCCCGTACCTGTATGCCTGGGGATTCCAGGACCGAGTCCCACATCGGCCTCGATTTGGGGAGCCTGCCTGTACTTCTGCCTATATTTATGCCTCTGCTTCTCTGTGTATCTCTCATGAATAACTAAATAAAATATTTACATTTCAAAAAAGAAAGAACAAATACTGTAACAAGCGATGAAGAAGGGCATTATTTCATAATTAAAAAGACTCTCTATCAAGATCAAACAACTATATATTTATGCTGCCAAAATGGCAGTACCTAAATATAGAAACCAATTAACAACAAACGTACAGGAACTCACTGATAATAATACAATGACAGCGGATTTTAACGCCCACTTATGGCAATGGACCGATCGTCTATACAGAAAATCAACAAGGGAAAAATAGCCTTGACACACTGGACCACAGGGACTCAACAGATATAGTCTGAACATTTCTTCCTAAAGCAGAATACACATTCCTTTCAATTGCACATGGGAAATTCTCCAGAACAGGTCATATCATGGCCCACAAATCAGCCCTCAACAGGTACAACAGGTACAAGAAGGTTGATATCACACCCTGTACATTTTCGGACCACGATGCTATGAAACTCGAAGTCAACAGTAAGAAAAAATTTGGACAGACCAAAAATATGTGGAGATTATGAAGATCCTACTAGAGAATGAATGGATCAAACAGGAAATTAAAGAGGAAATTTAAAACAAATGAAAATGAAAACATGTTTCTCCAAACCTCTGGGATGTAGCAAAGGCAGTCGTACGAGGGAAGTACATAGCAATACAGGCCTACCTCAAGAAACAAGAAGTCTCCAATACACAGCCTAACACTACACCTTAAGAAGCTGGAAAATGATTAGTAAACAAAGCCTAAAGCCTATAGAATAGAGGGAAAATAAAGATGAGAGCACAAATAAACAATACATAAACAACAAAGCAGTAGAATGGAATAACGAAACAATGAGATGGTTCTTCAAAATAAATAATAAAATGGATCAAGCCCTAGCCAGCCTTATCAACGAGAAAAGAGAAAAGACCTAAATAAATAAAATCACAAATGAGAGAAGAGAGATCACAATCAACACCAGAAAAATAAGACAATTATAAGGGAATACTATGAAAGATTATACGCTAACATACTGGGAGACCTGGAGGAAATGGACAAATGCCTAGAAATGTGCAAACGAGCAAAACTGAAATAGGAAGAAATAAAAAATGTGAAAAGACCCATAACTAGCAAAGGATTTGAATCAGCAAGGCACCTGGGTGCCTCAGTGGTTGAGCATCTGCTTTGGCTCAGGTCATCATCCAGGGGTCTTGGGGGAATCAAGTCCCACATCAGGCTCCCCGCATGGAGCCTCAATTTCCCTGTATCTATACCTCTGCCTCTCTGTGTCTCTCATGAATCCATAAATAAATCCTTAAAAAAGAAAAAAGATAAAAAGATGAAAGGACCCAAATAAAATCTCAAATGAGAAAAGAGATATTACAACCAACACTAGAGAAATACAAATGATTATAAGAGAACATTATGAAAAATTATATGCCAGCAACCAAGAACCTGGAAGAAATAGATCAATTCCTGGAAATATATAACATAGCAAAAATGAAAAAGGAAGAAATAAGAAACTTGAACAGACAGATAACCAGCAAAGAAATTGAATCAGTAATCAAGGATCTCCCAACAGGAGATGCTTAGATCAATAGAACAGAATGGAAATCTGAAACAAGATACAAACCTGTAACTCTATGATCCATTAATCGACAACAAGGCAGGACGGAATATCCAAAGCACAAAGACAGTCTCTTCAACAAACCCTAACCCTGACCCCAGGAAAAGAACAAATGGTATTGGGAAAACCAGGCAGCCACATGCAGAAGAATGAAACTGGACCACTTTCTTACACCATATATATAAAAAATAAATTCAAAATGGATGAAAGACCTAAATGTGAGACTTGAAACCATACAAAGAAGAAAAGATAGGCAGCAATGTCTTTGACATTGGCCATTGGATCTTCTTATATATATATATATATATATATATATATATATATATATATATATATACACATATATATGTATATATGTATATATACATAAACAAATTTGTTTTTTTTAATTTTTATTTATTTATGATAGTCACACACACACAGAGAGAGAAAGAGACATAGGCAGAGACAGAAGCAGGCTCCATGCAGGGAGCCTGACGTGGGACTCGATCCCAGGTCTCCAGGATCGGGCCCTGGGCCAAAGGCAGGCGCTAAACCGCTGCGCCACCCAGAGATCCCTGGATCTTCTTTCTAGATATGCCTCTGAGGTGAGGAAACAGAAGCAAAAATACTATTGGGAATTCATCAAATTGAAAAGCTTCTGCAAAGTGAAGGAAAAAAACAAAGCTAAAAGGCAACATACAAAATGAAAGGAGATATTGGTAAACAACACATCCAGTGAAGAGTTAGTATGCAAAACACATAAAGGAAATATAAATCTCAAGATCCTAAAAACAAATTATGCAACTGGAGATGAGCAGAAAAATGAATGGACTTTGTCTCTGACAAGACAGCCAGATGGCCACCAGACACACGGAAAGACACTAAGTGTCACCCATCATCAGGGAATTGCAAACCAAAGCCACAATTATATGTCACCTGACAACTGTCATAATGGCTAATATTAACAACACAAGAAAGAACAGGTGTTGGTGAGGCTATGGAGAAGGGGTAGCACCTTTACACTCCTGGTGGGCATGCAAAAAGATGTAGCCACTGTGGAAAACAGTGTGGATGGTCCTCGAGAAGTTAAAAAAAGGGGATCCCTGGGTGGTTCAGTGGTTTGGTGCCTGTCTTTGGCCCTGGGCGCGATCCTGGAGACCCGAGATGGAATCCCACTTCGGGCTCCCAGTGCATGGAGCCTGCTTCTCCCTCTGCCTGTGTCTCTGCCTCTCTCTTTGTGACTATCATAAAAAAAAATTTTTTAAAAAGAAGTTAAATATGGAGCTACCCTACGATTCCAAAATTGCAGAGCTAGTTATTTACCCCGTGGATACAAAAGTACTTTAGTAGATTCTAAACACGCAGCACAGTGTTTGTAGCAGCGTAATCAACAACAGCCAAACTGTGGATACAGCCCAGATGTCCACTGGCAGATGAATGGGCAGAAAGATGTGGTAAATATACACACTGCGACATCACTCAGTCATCAGAAGGGATGAAATGAAGCCATTTACAATGACGTGGAAGGAGTGGAAAGGATTTATGCTAAATGAACTCAGTCAGAGAAAGACAGATACCAAATACCATACAATTGCATTCACATGTGGATTTTAAGAAACCAAACAAACTGGCAAAGGGGCTCAGGGGGGATGAGAGAATCAAACCAAGAGACACACTCTTAACCACAGAGAATAAACTAATAAATACCAGAGGAAGGTGGGGGGATGGGGAATCAGGGGATAGATAGTGGAGGGCACCTGTGACTAGTACCAGGCGTTGTATCCAAGGGTTGAATCACTATGTGGTAAACCGGAAGCTATATCATACTGTGTTTACAAACAGGAATTCAAGTAAAACTTTAAAATAATAATTGGTAGTATTGATGAAACATGGGCGCAGTAGAGATAATATCAGAAAGACAACTGAAAATCCAAATAAAGAGTCTTTAGACCCACAAATCCCCTCCTTATCTCAGCTCAGGAGAAGCCTGCCATGTCTATTCTGACCCCAGCAGAAGCCTGTATTTTGATTCTCCGGGGAGGACACTGACTTGGTGGAGTCATGCTATCTTTGAACCCAAAACCTAGAGTGCATAAAACTAAACTACCCAATACTAGGAGTCCAAGTGCAGGCACATGCCAAGACCCAAACTCTAACCATACACAGACATAACCCTAACCCTATACTTAAGCCTAATGTTAACGTAACCCTTAAACAAAACCCATCACTAATCGAAAACCAAACACAAACCCCAAGACCAAAACACATTCACTGAACCTTTCTGCCAACCCTCACCCTAAATCCTAAACCTATTCTAAACCCTTAAGCCTGACCCCTACCTTAAATCTAACCCTAACCTCTAACCCTAACCTTAACTTAATGTACTCAAATCCTATTCCTAACCTTAACCTGTACCCTAACCTTAACCCGCTAATACCAATCCTATCACATACCCCAAACTGTACTCTAACCTGTACCCTAAAACTAACTCCTAAACTACACCCTAAACGTATCTCTTACCCTTTTCCAAAACCATACCCTGACCCTGACCTGACCCTAATCCCTAACTAAACACTAACCCTAAACCTAGCACTAACACTTATCCTAAACCTAACCCTCGCCCTAACCCTAAACATAGCCTTTTACCCTAACCCCTAACCCTAACTCACACCCTAACCCCTAACCCTAAATGCAAACCTAAGCCGAACCCTAACTGTAACCATAACCCTAACCCCACCTCCAAACCTCCTGCCCTAATCCCTAAAGCCTAAACCCTAATCCTAACTCTAAATCCTATTGCTAACCCTAACCCCGTTCCCTAATCCCTAACACCCATCCTAACTCCTAACCACTGACCCTTACCCTTATCCCTCACCCTAACCTGTAATCCGTAACCATAAGCTTAATCACAAACACCTAACATCTAACCTAAGCCTAACTACCAACTGCCTCCCCTCCCCTGACCCTACCATTCATTCTATCCTTTCACTTACCCTGTGGTTCTGAGTAGTCCCTTCTGATGTGGACGTGGCCCCCAACGGAGCCTCCAGAGTCCTCCAGGGGGTCCTGAGGAAGCAGGGCTCCTGTGAGTGTGGACATGGCCCCACGTGTTCCTGAGTCATAGTCAGCGGGTCCTGAGGATGCTGGGTCTCCTGTCACTGTGGACTATGCCTCACATCCTCTGGAAGCCTCAAGCCGGTCCTCAGGTGGCCGGGGGCTCCTGTCAGCCTGGACATGGCCCCACATCCCCCAGAAAACTCACGGCGCATCCTGAGGAGGCTGTGGGCTCCTGTCAGCATAGTCGCAGCCCCATATTTCCAGAAGCCAAAGTCCAGGTCCTGTCAGGATTGACATGGCCCCACATTTTTCTCAGCCTCACCATAAGACCTGAGGAGGCTGGGGGCTCCTGTCAGCATAGATGTGGCCCCAAATCTTCCAGAAACTTCACAGTGGGTCCTGAGGAGGCTGGAGACTCCTGTCAGTGTGGATTGGCCACCCACATTTTTCTTAGGCCTCACCACAGGCCCTAACAAGGGTGGGGTCTTCTGTCCGCATGGACGTATCCCATATTTCTCCAAGTCAACACCGGGGGTCCTAAAGAAGTCAGCATCCTGTTGTGTAGATGTCACCCAACGTCCTCCCGAACATCACTGAGGGTTCTGAGGAGACCGGGGCTCCTGTCACCGTGAATGCGGACCCCAACTTCCAGAAGCCTCAACTTATGTCCTGAGGTGGCCCAGGGGCTCTTGTCAGCGTGGATGTGGGCCCATATCTTCCTGAAGACTCCCCGTGGGTCCTGAGTGGCCCAGGGGCTCCTTTCAGGCTCAATGCAAGCCCACAATTTCCTGAAGCTGCGGCTCATAAGCGTGGACGCTTCCCCACTTCCTCCTCAGGCCTACCCCAGCCCAGGCTTGCTCCTGTTATTGCAGGCAGATTAGGCCTACTGCCCATTCATGCCCCCTGGGTGGGGCCTGGGCTCGGGCGCCCCCTGCGGGACGCTCAGGCGCTGTAGGAGGCTGTGCAGGAGGCAGCGGGCGCTTCAGGGACAGCACCTGCCTCCTTTCAGGCTCCAGCTGTGGCCTGTTAGCTCCGGAAACGTCTCACTGAAACGGAGCCCAACACCCAGCTTCCCCAGAAATACTAAAGGACAAGGAATTGGAGCCCACAGGACGCGAAATGAAATGTGGACCAGACTTTTACCACATCCCACAAAACTCACTCAACCCTCTTCCACTGTGGGTGGGACTGCGGGCTGGTGCAGCCACCCTGGAAACAGTGTGGAGGCTCCTCAGGAGGTTACAAATAGAGCCGCCCTGCGACCAGCAGGTGAAAGGCCTGAGCTCACTCCGAAGATACAGATGCAGTGAGAATCGGGACACCTGCATGTCCTGATGTTCACAGTATCCGGGTCAACAGTAGCCACACTGTGGGAGGAGCCTCGGTGCCCTCGGGCAGATGATGGATAAAAAGGATGGGAGATAAATGATGGTCATAGAGAGAGGAATGGTATTCAGCCATCAAAGAGAAAGAAATCTTGCCATTTGCAATGACGTGGATAGAACTAGAGGGATCATGTTAAGTGAAATAAGTCAGTCAGGAAAGAGAATGACCGGGTGGTGTCATTCATAGGTGGGATTAAAGAAGCAAAGCATACAACAACTGTGAAGGGAAGGAAAAACAAGATGAAAACAGTTGCAGGAAATAGAGACTCTTAATGATAGGAAACAAACTGAGGGTCGTTGGAGGCGGGGGGGTGGGTTAACAGGAGACCGGCATGAATGAGGGCATGTGAAGTCATGAGCACTGCTGTTATCTCCAAGTGGTGAATCCCTGAATTCTTCCTCTGAAAGTATAATACACTATCCGTTAATTAATTGGGTTTAAATTAAATTAAGTTAAAAAATCAGTTGTATCACAGCACATTTCCTTCTGGACTCTCTGTTTTGCTCATTCAGCTTATACTGGGACCACCCGACGTGGGACTGCTTTGCCTACATAGGCTCCATGCCTCGTCCATGGCCCAGCCCAGGGCTAGAACTCACCACCCCTAGTATCGGGACAGGAGGTGTGGTCAGGAGTCAGATGCTTAACCAACGGAGCCAGCTGGGGGCCCGAAAACCACACTGCTTTATCCTGTGTCTCTGTGGCATCATTTGAAATAGGAAAGTGCTGCATCCCGCTCTGTCCTGCTTCTCAAATACTGATTGGCTGTCCCGGGTCATTTGTGGGTCGGATGGATGTTATGGATTTTTTTTTCCTATTTCTAACACCTGCCACCATGATTTTGATAGGAATGACATTGAAACTGAGGGTGCCTACAGGAACTGCAGACATTTTCACAAGATGAGGCTCCCACCCCACGAGCCCAGGACGGCCTCCCAGAGCCTGGTATGGCTCAGTGCACAAGTCTTGTGCTCCTTTGGTTCAGTCTCATTATTTCTTCTCCTTGATGCTCCTGAGAAGGCGTTCACGTCCTTCCTTTCCTTCCTGAGTGCTCATTGTCAGGACACAGCAAGGCTACTCTGCTCTGTAGGGTCAGTTTGTGTCCGTGACTTTACTGAACTCACTCCTTAGTTCTAACACGTTTTGGTGGAGGCTCCCGGGTTTCCTGTTTCCAGTACCGCATTTTCAGCATATAGCAACAGTGTGACATACCCCTTCCAGGTGTGGAACCTTTGCTGTTTACAGCTTAATGTCCTAGAAAGCTCCACAATAGAATCAAAACTGAGCCCAGGCCAAGGGCAGGAAGCCCCTATTAGAATGAGAACAGAGCTCAATGCCCTTGAATGCCCCATATCAAAATGTAAACAGAACTCGAGGAATTCCTTTAGCCCTTCTGGAGGTCCCTGAGACAAGCCGTTAAAACTAAGCTAAAACCCACCTCGGGGTCCAAGTCCCTGCTCCGCTGTGTCGGGTATACTCGGACACCAGCTCGAGCTTATAAATAAACCGTTGTGTGTTTGCTTCGGTGTGGGCTTCTTGGTGGTTTCTCGGATTCGCAATCTGGGCACAACAGTCTGAGATTAAAAAAAAAACAAAACCAAAAGCAGCTCGGACATAGGCAGAGTGAAAGCAGGGTTCTGAGAAATGAGCTTGGGGGCTCTTCTGTGGAGGGCTTGCAGACTGGGGGTGGGATGCTCAGCCCCAGACCCAGAGGACCCAGCATCCCCACCAGCATCATGCCAAACAGCGCTGAGTCTCAGGAAGCAGCACAGTGCCACCCGCTGGAGGCAAGAATCACTGAAACCCACCAGGTCCCTGACCCTGCAGGTGCATCACTTAGGCAGATGTGCACCTGACAATCAGCACCATGGGCCATCCCCAGACCCCGCACAGACCACTCACTGACAAGTTGTCGGACCACAGAGGCTGTAGAGATTCAGCACTGCCTGGAAAGTAGGGTCTAGCTTCCTTTGTAATTTGTGCTTTATTTTCATTTATTTTCTTTGATTCAATTTTATTAATTGCCTTATTTTAATTTTTAGGTATGTACCATATATATTTCTTATTTTTACACTCATGGTACTTTAATTGTGTTTGTTATTTTGGGATTTAGAATCTTTTAACAAGGAGGCCAAAATAATCTGGTGTTTTTTTTTTTTTTGGGGGGGGGGAGGGAAGTTGTTATTGTTTTTCTTGGTTTTTCTTTTTCTTCCTTCTTTCTTTTCTGGAAAAAATAATGAGATGTAGAAATTCAACTCCATAAAATAACATGAGGTAGTACTCACAGCCAGGAAGTCCATCAATACAAATATATGATGTCTAACTACAGTTTAAAACAATGATTATAAAGATAGCATCTGGGCTAGAAATAGAGCACAAAAGAAAACTAGAGCATCCCTTACTGTAGAAATAAAAGAACTAAAATTTAGTCAGGCCAACGTTAAAAATGCTATAACTGAGATGTAGTCCCAAGTGGAAGCCTTAAAAACAACGAAAGTTATGGACCACAGAGACAGATTTAGGGAACTCAGCCACTTAATAAAACAATAACATTCATGTCATAGGAGACTCAGAAGATGAAGGGAGAGAAAAGGTGGGCCTTGCTCATCCATTAGAAACGACAAATACCCACCATTTGCTTCAACGTGGATGTAACTGGAAGGTATTATGCTGAGTGAAGTAAGTCAATTGGAGAAGGACAAACATTGTATGTTCTCATTCACTTGGGGAATATAAATAATAGTGAAAGGGAATATAGGGGAAGGGAGAAGAAATATGTGGGAAATATCAGAAAGGGAGACAGAACATAAAGACTCCTAACTCTGAGAAACGAACTAGGGGTGATGGAACGGGAGGAGGGCAGGGGTGGGTGTGAATGTGTGACGGGCACTGAGGGGCGCACTTGACGGGATGAGCACAGAGTGTTATTCTGTATGTGGGCAAATTGAACACCAATAAAAAGTAAATTTATTATTTGAAAGAAAGAAAGAAAGAAAGAAAGAAAGAAAGAAAGAAAGAAAGAAGAAAGAAAGAAAGAAAGAAAGAAAGAAAGAAAGAAAGAAAGAAAGAAAGAAAGAAAAAAGGAAAGAAAGAAATAGGGGCACCTGGGTGGCTCAGTCAGTTAAGCTTCTGCCTTAAGTCAGATCATGATCCAGGTCCCAAGGAAGGCTTCCAGTTCAGCAGGGAACCTGCTTCTCCCTGTCCATCTGCCCCTCTCATTCATGGTTTTTCTCTCCTCTCTCTCTCTCTCAAATAAATAAATAACATCTTTGAAAAAGAAAAAAAAAACAAACACACAAGGAAGAAAATCTCCCATGTAGAAGAATTTCAAACAACTTGTGCAGACATTCCACCCTCAAGTTGGTGAGCATAGCTTCCCACTCTTACGTGTGGAATACACATAGTAACTACCCTCTACAAAATATATTATGAAAAACTTAAAATAATAATGATAATATAATGATAATAATAATAATAATAGGAAGAAGAAGAAGAAGAAGAAGAAGAAGAAGAAAAAGAAGAATCATCACTTAACTACGGAGAAAGATGACAAACACTACCTCAGCAAGATGATCAGATCGATACCAAGACTGATAAATCATGTTGATAGTATCTATTCTTTATATGATATAATAAAAATGGCAGTATATCTCTGTATATAATCCACAAAAACAGTTCAATCATGAGATAAACAACAGACATGTCTCAACTGAGGGAAATTTTACAAAATACTCTACTTCTCAAAGTGTTCCAGTGCAACAACAACAAGGAAAGGCTGAAAGACTGTCACAATCCAGAGGAGCCTAAGAAAACAGGAGGACAAATGGAATGTGATATGAGGGATGGTAACTTAGCAAAAACTAAGGAAATCTGAATAAAGTATCGTCTTTGGTTAATGCGAATATTTTAATATTGATTCATTAGCTAATATTTGTACCGTACTGATATAAGATATCAATCATTGCAGAAACTGAGTGCAAGTGCATGCAAATGCTCTGTACTATCTTCTCAATTTCCCTGTAAATCTTTGTTTTTTTCCTAATAAATAAGATTTATTTTGAAAATTGACTTAAATGAATCAGGCTCCAAGTGTGAAGACATTTTAAGAATAGTTGAATTAACTTTTGCCTTATTCTTAAAGAGTTCCTTTGATGGAAACAAAGTAAGAATTTTATATTAGAAGGAAAGAAAAACACTTATGAACACGTATAATGCCTCCTCAACCTGAAAAGCAGGAACGATTAATAAATAGCAAAAATCAGATAAAAATAATTCTAGTATAATAGACACCATATTGCAAGTGCATTTAAAATTAGCAATGCATAACATTTATTTCCTTGACATTTGTCTTCCAAAGAGTTCACAGTGTTTCAGTGTCAGTGGAAACAGGGGAAGAATCTCAGGGAAGGATCCTTCACATAATAATAGGACCATTGGTAATAATGTGTCTCAGTTCTTTCCAAATCCATAACGATGCATTTCCTGAGGAGTGACTAAGCTGTGAAGAAAGAGATGAGAAACCCTCATCCCTCTGAATTACTTGTGTCAGAATATTTTAACCATAGTACTACGGATAGTAAATTATCCTTATTAACAGGAAATACATCTCACATTGGAATCTGAGCAATCAGATGGGCAGAGAAAAAAGGCTTTGACTGGCTCTTCATCTTTTAAAGATAAAGGAGAACTTTTCTATGTACAAAGTCAGTTGTCAAGATAGCCTTAGGGAATGAGTCTGCAGCATCAAATCCCGATGCACAGCCGGTATGCCCGCACCCCAGGTCTTCCTGATCCCAAATCCCTGGGCCTGTCCCCCAACAGACCCTGCCAAGCTGAGGTCATTTTCAATTGCTCTCTCAGGAGCTCCGGGGAAGGGGGAAAGAGCTAGATATGATGGGAGGGGACGCAAGGAGGCCGAGAAAATGAAGGTCTTTCCTCTTTAAGTTCAGGGTTCGAACAGGTCCATCCATCCCAGGCCCGGGTGAAGAAGAGATAAAATTTACATTACTCCAGTTACAGGAAAAAAAACAAAAGTTTGCAGCTTAATGTCCTAGAAAGCCCCACAATAGAATAAGAACTGAGCCCACCCCAAGGGCTGGAAGCGCCTATTAGAATGAGAACAGAGCTCAATGCCCATGAAGGCCCCATATCAAAATGTATACAGAACTTGAGGAATTACTCCAGCCCTTCTGGAAATCCCTGAGACAAGTCCTAAAAACTAAGCAAAAACCCACCACGAGGTCCAAGTCCCTGCTCCTCTGTGTCGGGTGAACTTGGACGCAAACTCGAGTTTGGAAATCAACCCTTGTGGGTTTGCATCAGTGTCAGCTCCATAGTGGTTTCTCAGATTCACAATCTTGGGCACAACACCCCCATGTCCCCTCCCACCTGGGCTGAAACCTTATCCCCTCCCACCCAGGCTGACACTCAGTCACGTCCCCGCCCACAACAGCTGGGCTCAGGCCCTCACACAGGTGTCACGGGCACGGTGGGCACTCCCGCCATGCCCGGCATCCCAGAGGAAGGAAGGAGGTTTCGGCAGTACACACTCCCATGGTGGCCCCAGGGCTCCCTGCCCAGCACGGCAGCTCGTGAGAAGTCGGGGTCTGTTTCCCTGACGCCTGTTCCTCCTCCCCGGTTTTCCCATAGGAAATGAAGGAGGAGGCCCTGGTCTCCTCCAGGGACATCACGCAGGTAGACTTGGACATCAACAGGACGTTCGGCAGCCACACCATATTTTGGGATGGCTAGGGGGTCGGGTGAGGCTGCTGGGCCAGGGGGATTCGGGGCCCTGAGGGAGGCCCGGGTCCTTCTGGGTAGAGAAAATGGGGCTTCTGAGGCCGGGGGAGCAATAGAAGCCAAAAACACACTGCTCCATGGTAGGATGCTGGGGATGACTCCCGTGCCCACGCTCCCGATGCCTCGGGGATGAGGAGGCCAGAAGGATGGGACCTTCAGGTGTTGCCATGGGAGCTGAACACCAAAGGGGAGAGGGAGGGCCCTCTGAGAAGCAGGGGATGGGGTGGGGGACGTGGGGGGAGGAACCGGACCTGGTGGCCAGGCTGCATGGCCGCTGCTGGAGCAGGACAAACATCAATCCCATGAGGGTCAGATGGGTCAGAGTGACACCCACTCTTGATGCTTTATATTATTCTAAATTCTATGCATTTAATTTGAGACAATTTGCAATTTGAAAACATACATAGTATAATGATCCCCAGATAATGCTGCTGGTCCAGCCAGGGCAGGGGCAGGTGTCACTGCAAACCCCAGACTAGTCACCTTTAATTGTAGACGTCTCCTTGTGCATCTTACAGGTAGGAGATGCCCTGTGTCCGCAGGCCCCCCACGACATCCCCCTCATTCCCCACTCCCACACCATCCCCCTACATCATCATCCCCATTGGCATCCCACCTACACCATCCCCCTCAAACCCACACAGCCCCACACAATCCCCACTCACACTATACCCCAACACCATCACCCCTACACCATCCCCCACACTCCACCACCATCATAATCTTGCCCCCACACCATCCACTACCACACCATCGGCCCTCAGCAAGGACCCAGTGCAGGTGCCCCCTGTGGGACATGCGCAGCCTCCCCGGGTTTCTCTGGATACCCTGCTCCCATCAGAAGCCTGGGTGTCCCATTGAATACCCAGAGGTTACAGGGAGGAGGGAAGACAGGGAACCCCCAACAGGGTGAGTACAGGTGAGTGGTGCAGAGGACCCACTGTGCCCTGCCTCCGCCCACTGTCCCTCATTTAGCGTACACACCCTGCACAGGACACCAGCCCCTAACCCATGGGGATCTGGGCTGGCCTGGCCCTGGGCAATGTGAGGGTTGGTGTGATTTGAGCCTCTGCCCCAGGCCCAACACAAAGACTAATGGGATCCAGCCCTCATGGCCCTGGCCAGCCCTGGATTCTGGCCCTGGGCTGAGCAAGCCCTCTCACAGCTGAATGTTGACTCCTGGACCCTGGGGTAGGATGGTGGGCCCCACCCTCACCCACACCAGGAGGCAGACTCTCCAGGTGCTCGGGTGCCAGGGAGCCTGAGGCCGGGTTCCAGCTGCCCTGTTGGGACCCAGCACAGAAGCCCATGAGCTGCAGGTCCATGTCAGCTCTGCTGTCCTCAGAACCATCTCTCAGACTGAAACCTCAGGACACACGCCCCCACCCAGAGTCCACACATGCTCCCAGGTGGGGGACTCCAGCACCCGCCCCCCAACCCATGTCATTCTTGCCCTCCCCTAAAGGACAGAAAGGTCTCCCTCCCCAGGGGAAGGCGTGCACCCTCAGCTCTGAGCCCTTTTGCTGTAGAAAGTCAATAAAGTGTTGTGGTGCAAAAATGCACAGCCAGCCCGTTTCTGTGTCTCCCAGAACACTGTTCACGGGGCATGGAGAGAACCCCAGAGAGGAGGACGGGGTACCACCTAGGTCCCACCAGCCCCTGCAGGGGCGCCGCCAGCAACACCCAGCTGACATCCCAACGTGCCTTCCAATGGACCAGATGTCGGGGTCAAGACGCAACAGACTTTACTGGGACTCAGGCTGCGCCCCGCGGGCCAAGAGGGCCTGGGACAGAGTGACAGCCAGGAAGCCTCAGGTCACCAGGGTCTGTGCAAAGCGACCCGGAGGTCTGTGCTCCCTCTGTCCAGGAGGCTGTGGCTGGCTGGGTGTGGGGCTCTTCCTCCCCTCACTGCATTCCCTTGACTGTGTGCCTGGGGCAGAGAGGGCCTGCAGGGCGGTCAGCATGGCCCTAGAAGGGATGTCAGGACAGTAGGCCTTTGTGTTGTGCCCAACATTGTGAATCTGAGAAACCACTGAGGAGCCAACACCATTGCAAACTCCCAAGGATTTCTTTACAAGCTGGAGCTTGTGTCCAGGTGCACCCGACACAGCAGAGCAGGGACTTGGACCCCGAGACTAAAAGGCGTAGCAGCTTTATAGGGGCCAGTGGCCCATGGGATACGCAGAAAGTTGCACTGTCATGTCAGTTCACACGCAGGTGGCCGATTGAATTACATCTTACCCTATAGTATCCATTTGAGCTGGCCTATTACTTTGGTCGAATCGGCGCACAGATTTGGCGGGCACAAAGCAGGGTTACATTGTTATGAGCTGATTTCTGATTAGGGTGTGTTGAGCAGCCTGACTAGGGTGGGGCAGCGCCTTAAGCAACAATCAGGTCATATCAGGGTCATAGGGGAAGTGGCCGTGTAGCACAAAATGGAATCAGTCCTGCTCTCTGTGCCCAGGAGTAGGAGATTTTTGTTAAATTTCCTGGGTCCCACACTTGCAGCTCATGCACCTGAGCCACCCGCACCAGGTGGACTCAGCCTGCACACCTTGTGGTGCTGGATAACTCACACCAGCATATGGAGGGCATCCTCCTCACCCTAGTGAGTAGGGGCTGGGTGAGCATGGGTCTCGGCCTGAAGGCCAGGCAGCACAGCAGACTGAAGAACCCCAGCCCCAGCCCCACCCTGACTCTCACACACAGGCTGCCCCAGGGCTCCCGCAATGGGCAACCGGCTCCTCAGGAGCTCTCCCCAGAGCGGCCCGAAGGTCTGGCTCCCTGCTGGCGAGGCATCGGGGAGAATAGAAGCACCCGGCGCCTGGCGGGACCCACTGCAGGTCATGAGAATGTGGTTGAGCCGGAATTTCCAGCTCAGCTGACCCTCCAGCTGAAAGTCATTGTACCAGCGAGCACAGGGTCGGCCAGGAGACCCCAGCTAGCTGTCCAGATCCAGCACCAGAAATGATGTTGTGCCAACCATTTCGACATTTGGGTGACCCAGCCAGAGGATCCGATAGCTGCACATGATAGCTGCATGCGATAGACACACACACACTCCAAAACCAACAAAAGTCAGAATCCCCCCAATGTTGTCAAAAAGTAGCCGGTTGATTCCATACATGATGCTGTGGTCCCCAAAAGGATACATGGAAGATGCTCCAATCAAAAGATATAGGGTATCAGAGTGGCTTAAAACACAGGATCTGGGATGCCTGGGTGGCTCAAGGGGTTGAGCATCTGCCTTTGACTCAGGCTGTGATCCTGGAGTCTGGGATCGAGTCCCATATGGGGCTCCTGGTGGGGAGTCTGCTTCTCTCTCTCCCTAATTTTCGACCTCTCTCTCTCATAAATAAAATTGTTATTAAAAAAACAAGATCCACCTGTATGCTGCCTACAAGATGCTCACCTTAGACCTATAGACACCAGCAGATTGATAGTCAGGGGAGGGAAAATCATCTACCACGCTAATGGATATCAAACGAAAGCTGGAGGACCCATACTTATATCAGACAAACGAGATTTGAAACCAAACGCTGGGGGACACCTGGTGGCTCAGTGGTTGAGCATCTGTCTTCAGCTCAGGGTGTGATCCTGGGATCCCAGGATCGAGTCCCACATCGGACTCCCTTAGGGGAGCATGCCTCTCCCTCTGCCTATGTTTCTGCCTCTGCTTCTCTGTGTATCTCTCATGAAAAAATAAATAAAATATGTAAATCTCAAAAAGGAAGAACAAATACTGTAAGAAGAGATGAAGAAGAACATTATTTCATAATTAAAAAGACACTCTATCAAGATCAAACAACTAAATATTTATGCTGCCAACATGGGAGTACCTAAATATAGAAACCAATTAACAACAAACATACAGGAAATCACTGGTAATAATACACTGACAGGGGATTTCAACACCCACTTATGGCAATGGACCGATCGTCTAGCAGAATCAACAAGTGAACAATAGCCTTGACACACTGGACCACAGGAACTCAACAGATATAGTCAGAATATTCGATCCGAAAGCAGAATACACATTCCTTTCAAGTGCACATGGGACATTCTCCAGAACAGATAATATCAAGGCCCACAAAACAGCTCTCAACAGGTACAACAGTTACAAGAAGGTTGATATCACACCCTGTACATTTTTGGACCACAACGCTATGAAACTTGAAGTCGACAGTAAGAAAAAATTTGGACAGACCAAAAATATGTTGGGTTTATGATCATCCTACTAGAGAATGAATGGAGCAACCAGAAAATTAAAGAGGAAATATAAAACAAACGAAAATGAAAACATGTTTCTCCAAACCTCTGGGCTGTACCAAAGGCAGTCCTAAGAGGGAAGTACATAGCAATACAGGCCTACCTCAAGAAACAAGAAGTCTCCAATACACATCGTAACCCTACACCTGAAGGAGCTGAAAAAGAAATAGCAAACATAGCCTAAAGCCTACAGAAGAAGGGAAAAAATAAAAATGAGAGCAGAAATAAACAATATAGGAACAACAAAACAGTAGAATGGAAAAACAAAACTGAGAGGTGGTTCTTTAAAATAATTAATAAAATGGATCAAGCCCTAGCAAGCCTTATCAATGAGAAAAGAGAAAAGACCTAAAAAATAAAATCACAAATGAGAGAAGAGTGATCACAATCAACACCAGAAAAATAAGACAATTATAAGGGAATACTATGAAAGATTATACGCAAACTGGGAGACCTGAAAGAAATGGACAAATCCCTAGAAATGAGCAAACGAGCAGAACTGAAATAGGAAGAAATAGAAAATGTGAACAGACCCATAACTAGCAAAGGAATTGAATCAGCAAGGCACCTGGGTGCCTCAGTGGTTGAGCATCTGCTTTGGCTCAGGTCATGATCCCGGGGTCCTGGGGCATCAAGTCCCACATCAGGCTCCCCGAATGGAGCCTCATTTTCCCTCTGCCTATAACTCTGCCTCTCTGTGTCTCGCATGAATACATAAATAAAATCTTTAAAAAAGAGAACAGATACAAAGATGTGAAAGGACCTAAATAAAATCACAAATGAGAAAAGAGAAATAACAACCAACACTAGAGAAATACAAACGATTATAAGAGAACATTATGAAAAATTATATGCCAGGAACCTAGAACCTGGAAGAAATAGATCAATTCCTGGAAATATATAACATAGCAAAAATGATAAAGGAAGAAATAAGAAACTTGGACAGACAGATAACCAGCTAAGAAATTGAATCTGTAATCAAGAATCTCCCAACAGGAGATGCTTAGATCAATAGAACAGAATGGAAAGCCGAAACAAGATACAAACCTGTAACTCTGAGATGCATTAATGGACAACAAGGCAGCAAGGAATATCCAATGTCACAAAGACAGTATCTTCAACATACCCTAACCCTGACCCCAGGATAAGAACAAATGGTGTTGGGAAAACCAGGCAGCCAAATGCAGAAGAATGAAACTGGACCACTTTCTTACTCCATATATATAAAAAAAAAATTCAAAATGGATGAAAGACCTAACTGTGAGACCTGAAACCATAGAAGAAGAAAAGATAGGCAGCAAAGTCTTTGACATTGGCCATTGGATGTTCTTTCTAGATATGCCTCTGAGGTGAGGGAAACAAAAGCAAAAATCCTATTGGGACTTTATCAAATTGAAAAGCTTCCGCAAAGTGAAGGAAACAACCAAAGCTAAAAGGCAACATACAAAATGAAAGGAGATATTGGTAAACAACACATCCACTAAAGAGTTAGTATGCAAAACACATAAAGCAAATATAAATCTCAAGATCCTAAAAACAAATTATGCAACTGGAGATGGACAGAAAAATGAATGGAGTTTCTCTCTGAAAGACTGCCAGATCGGGATCCCTGGGTGGCGCAGCGGTTTAGCGCCTGCCTTTGGCCCAGGGCGCGATCCTGGAGACCCGGGATCGAATCCCACGTCGGGCTCCCAGTGCATGGAGTCTGCTTCTCCCTCTGCCTGTGTCTCTGCCTCTCTCTCTCTCTGTGACTATAATAAATAAATAAAAAATTAAAAAAAAAAAAGACTGCCAGATGGCCACCAGACACAAGAAAAGACACTAAGCATCACCCATCATCAAGGAAATGCAAATCAAAACCACAATGATAGTTCACCTGACAGCCGTCATAATGGCTAATATTAACAACACAAGAAAAAACAGGTTTTAGTGAGGCTATGGAGAAGGGGTCGCTCCCTTACACTCCTGGTGGGCATGCGAACAGAAGTAGCCACTGTGGAAAACAGTGTGGAGGGTCCTCTCCCTGGGTGGTGCAGTGGTTTGGTGCCTGTCTTTGGCCCAGGGCATGATCCTGGAGACCTGGGATCGAATCCCACATTGGGCTCCCGGTGCATGGAGCCTGCTTCTCCCTCTGCCTGTGTCTCTGCCTCTCTCTCTGTGACTATCATAAAAAAAATTTTTAAAAAAGTTAAAAATAGAGCTAACCTACGATTCCAAATTTGCAGAGCTAGGTATTTACCCTGAGGACACAAAAGTACTTTAGTAGATTCGAGGGGGACACGCAGCCCAGTGTTTGTAGCAGCGTTATCAACAACAGCCAAACTGTGGATACAGCCTTACATCCATCGGCAGATGAACGGACAGAGACAATGTGGTAAATATACACACTGCGACATCACTGGGTCATCAGAAGGGATGAAATGAAGCCATTTACAATGATGTGGAAGGAGTGGAAAGTAATTATGCTAAATGAACTCAGTCAGAGAAAGACAGATACCAAATACCATACAATTGCATTCACAGGTGAATTTTAAGAAACCAAACAAACTGGCAAAGGGGCTCAGGGGGGATGAGAGAAGCAAGCCAAGATACCCACTCTTAACCACAGAGAATAAACTAATAAATACCAGAGGAAGGTGGGGGGATGGGGAGTCAGGGGATGGGGACAGTGGAGGGCACCTGTGACCAGTACCAGGCGTTGTATCCAAGTGTTGAATCACTAAGTGGTAAACCTGAGACTATATCAGACTGTGTTTACAAACAGGAATTCAAGTAAAACTTTAAAATAATAATTGGTAGTATTGATGAAACATGTGCGCACTAGAGAAAAAATCAGAAAGGCAACTAAAAATCCAAATAAAGAGTATTTAGAGCCACAAATCCCCTCCTTAGCTCAGCTTGAAAGAAGCCTGTCATGTCTATTCTGACCCCATCAGAAGCCTGGATTTTGAGTCTCTGGGGAGGCCACTAATTTGGTGGAGTCAGGCTATCTTTGAACCCAAAACCTAAATAGAGTGCATAAAACTCAACGGCCCAAGATACTAGGAGTCCCAGTGCAGGCACATGCCAGGAACCAAACTCTAACCATACACAGACATAACCCTAACCCTACACTTAATCCTAATGTTAAACTAACCCTTAAACAAGACCCATCACTAATGGACAACCAAACACAAACCCCAAGACCAAAACACATTCACTGAACCTTCCTGCCAACCCTCACCCTAACTCCTAAACCTATTCGAAACCCTTATCCCTGACCCCTGTCTTAAATCTAACCCTAACCTCTAACCCTAACCTTAACTTAATGTACTCAAATCCTATTCCTAACCTTAACCTGTACCCTAACCCTAACCCTCTAATACTAATCCTATCTCATACCCCAAATGGTACTCTAACCTGTACCCTAAAACTAACTCCTAAACCACTCCCTAAACCTATCTCTTACCCTTTTAAAAAACTGTAACCTGACTCTGACCTGACCCTAATCCCTAACTAAACACTAACCCTAACCCTAGCCCTAACACCTATCATAAACCTAATCCTCGCCCTAACCCTAAACCTAGCCCTAACTTTTACCCTAACCCCGAACACTTACCCCTAACCCTAACTCACACCCTAAACCCTAACCCTAAATGCAAACCTAAGCCCAACCCTAACTGTAACCATAACCCTAACCCCACCTCCAAACCTCCTGTCCTAAGCCCTAAAGCCTAAACCCTAAACCTAACTCTAAATCCTGTCACTAACCCTAACCCTGTTCCCTAATCCCTAACCCACATCCTAACTCCTAACCACTGACTCTTACCCTTATCCCTCACCCTAACCTGTAATCCTTAACCATAAGCTTAATCACAAACACCTAACATCTAACCTAAGCCTAACCACCAACTGCCTCCCCTCCCCTGACCCTACCATTCATTCTACCCATTCACTTACCCTGTGGTTCTGAGTAGTCCCTTCTGATGTGGACGTGACCCCCAACAATGCCTCCAGAGTCCTCCAGGGGGTCCTGAGGAAGCAGGGTTCCTGTGAGTGCGGACGTGGCCCCAATTGTTCCTGAGTCATAGTCAGCGGGTCCTGAGGACGTTGGGTCTCCTGTCACTGTGGACTATGCCTCACATCGTCTGGAAGCCTCACAGCAGGTCCTCAGGTGGCCCGGGGCTCCTGTCAACTTGGACATGGCCACACGTCTCCCAGAAAACCCACCACATGTCCTGAGGAGCTGTGGGCTCCTGTCAGCATAGACGCAGCCCCATATTTCCCGAAGCCAAAGTGCATGTCCTGAGGAGGACGGGGGTCCTGTCAGTGTTGAGGTGGCCCAACATTTTCCTCAAGCTTCACCATAAAACCTGAGGATGCTGGGGGCTCCTGTCAGCATAGATGTGGCCCCAAATCTTCTCAAACCTTCACAGTGGGTCCTGAGGAGGCTGGAGACTCCTGTCAGTGTGGATGAGGCACCCACATTTTTCTTAGGCCTCACCACAGGCCCTGACAAGCCTGGGGTCTTCTGTCCGCATGGATGCATCCCATATTTCCCCAAATCAACACCAGGGGTCCTAAGGATTCAGCATCCTGTTGTGTCGATGTGACACAACGTCCTCCCGAAGCATCATCGAGGGTTCTGAGGAGGCCGGGGCTCCTGCCACCATTAATGCGGCCCGCAGCTTCCAGAAACCTCAACTTATGTCCTGAGGTGGCCCAGGGGCTCCTGTCAGTGTGGATGCGGGCCCACATCTTCCTGAAGCCGCCCCATGGGTCCTGAGGAGGCCCAGGGTCTCCTTTCAGCATGGATGTGAGCCCACAATTTCCTGAAGCTGCAGCTCATCAGCGTGGACGTGTCCCCACGTCCTCCTCAGGCCTTCCCAGCACAGGCTGGCTCCTATTAGTGCAGGCAGAGGAGGCCTACTGCACATTCATGTCTCCTGGGTGGGGCCTGGGCTCAGGCGCCCCCTGCGGGATGCTCGGGCGCTGCAGGAGGCGGTGCAGAAGGCAGCGGGCACTCCAGGGGCCACACCTGCCTCCTTCCAGGCTCCTGCTGGGGCCTGTTAGCTTTGGAAACATCTCACTGAAACGGAGCCCAACACCTGGCTTCCCCAGAAATACTTAAGTCAAGGAATTGGAGCCCACAGGACGCGAAATGAAATGTGGACCAGAGTTTTACCACGTCCCGCAAAACCCACTCAACCCTCTTCCACTGTGGGCGGGATTGAGGACTGGTGCAGCCACCCTGGAAACAGTGTGGAGGCTCTGCAGGGTAACTCTATTTGTAACATCCTGAGAACAGCAGGTGAAAGGCCTGAGCTCACTCCGAAGATACAGATGCAGTGCGACTTGGGACACCTGCACCCCAATGTCCACAGCAGCCGGGTCCACAGTAGCCACACTGTGGGAGGAGCCTCGGTGCCCTGTGGCAGATGATGGATAAAAAGGATGGGAGATAGATGATGATCATAGAGAGAGGAATGGAACTCAGCTATCAAAGAGAAGGAAATATTGCCATTTGCAATGACGTGGATAGAACTAGAGGGATCATGTTAAATGAAATAAGTCAGTCAGGAAAGAGAATGACCGTGTGGTGTCACTCATAGGTGGAATTAAAGAAGCAAAGCAGATGAACAACTGTGAAGGGAAGGAAAAACAAATAAGATGAAAACAGTTGCAGGAAATACAGACTCTTAATGATAGGAAACAAACTGATGGTCGTTGGAGGCGGGGAGGTTAACAGGGGACCTGCATGAAGGAGGTCACGTGATGTCACGAGCACTGCTGTTATCTCCAACTGGTGAATCCCTGATTCTTCCTCTGAAAGTATAATACACTATCCGTTAATTAATTGGGTTTAAATTAAATTAAGTTAAAAAATCAGTTGTATCACAGCACATTTCCTTCTGGACTCTTTGTTTTGCTCCTTCAGCTTATGCCGGAACCACCCCCCATGAGACTGGTTTGCCTAAGGAGGCTCCACGCACCGTCCATGGCCAAGCCCAGGGCTAAAACTCACGACCCCTGAGATCAGTACCGGAGGTGAGGTCAGGAGTCAGATGCTTAACCAACGGAGCCAGCTGGGGGCCCGAGAACCACACTGCTTTATCCTTTGTGTCTGTGACATCGTTTGAAATAGGAAAGTGCTGCGTCCCACTCTCTCCTGCTCCTCCAGTACTGATTTGCTGTCCGGGGTCATTTGTGGGGGCAGATGGATGTTATGGGTTTTTTTTTTTTGCTACTTCTAAGATATGCCACCATGATTTTGATAGGAATGACTTTGAAACTGAGGGTAGCTTCAGGAACTGTGGACATTTTCACAAGATGAGGCTCCCACCCCTCGAACCCAGGACGGCCTCCCAGAACAGAGCCTTGTATGGCTCAGTAAACAAGTCTTGTGCTCCTATGGTTCAGTCTCACTATTTATTCTCCTTGATGCTCCTGAGAAGGGAGTCACGTCCTTCCTTTCCTTCCTGAGTGCTCATTGTCAGGACACAGCAAGGCTACTCTGCTCTGTAGGGTCAGTTTGTGTCCCGTGACTTTACTGAACTCACTCCTTAGTTCTAACAGGTTTTGGTGGAGGCTCCCGGGTTTCCTGTTTCCAGTACCGCATCTTCAACATATAGGGACAGTGTGACGTCCCCCTTCTAGGTGTGGAACCTTTTCTGTTTACAGCTTAATGTCCTAGAAAGCCCCACAATAGAATCAAAACTGAGCCCAGGCCAAGGGCAAGAAGCCTCTATTAGAATGAGAACAGAGCTCAATGCCCTTGAATGCCCCATATCAAAATGTACACAGAACTTCAGGAATTCCTCTAGCCCTTCTGGAGGTCCCCGAGACAAGCCCTTAAACCTACGCAAAAACTCACCTCGGGGTCGAAGTCCCTGCTCCGCACTGTCAGGTATACTTGGACACAAGCTCGAGCTTGTAAATAAACCCTCATGTGTTTGCTTCGGTGTGGGCTTCTCCATGGTTTTTCAGATTCGCAATCTTGGGCACAACAGTCTGAGATAAAAAAACAAAACCAAAAGCAGCTCGGACGCGGGCAAAGTGAAAGCAGGTTTCTGAGAGATGCGCTTGGGGGGCTCCTCTGTGAAGGGCTTGCAGACTGAGGGGTAGGATGCTTAGCCCCAGGACCAGAGGACCCAGTGTCCCCTCCCAAATCACACCAAACAGCGCCAATCTCAGGGAGCACCAGTGCGCCACCTGCTGGAGGCCAGAGGCGCTGAAGACCACCCCACCCCTGACCCCGCAGGTTCATCTCCCAGGCAGATGTGCACCTGACAATCAGCACCATGGGCCATCCCCAGACCACACACAGACCATTCGCTGCCACCAAGTTGTCAGACCCAAGAGGCTGCAGAGCTTCAGCGCTGCCTGGAAAGAAGGGTCTAGCTTCCTTTGTATTTTGTGCTTTATTTTCATTTATTTTCTTTGATTCTATTTTATTAATTGCCTTATTTTATTTTTTATGTATGTACCTTATATATTTTTTATTTTTACTTTCATGGAACATTAATTGTGTTTGTTATTTTGGGATTTAGAATCTTTTTACAAGGAGGCCAAAATAATCTACTGGTTTTATTGGGGGAGGGCAGTTGTTATTGTTTTTCTTGGTTTTTCTTTTTCTTCGTACTTTCTTTTCTGGAAAATATAATGAGATCGAGAAATTCACCTCTATAAAATAACATGAGGTAGTATTCACAGCCAGGAAGTCCATCACAACAAATATATGATGTCTAAATACAGTTTAAAACAATGATTATAAAGATAGCAGCTGGGCTAGAAAAGAGCACAGAGGAAAACTAGAGAATCCCTTACTGTAGAAATAAAAGAACTAAAATTTAGTCAGGCCTATGTTAAAAATGGTATAACTGAGATGCAGTCCCAAGTGGAAGCCTTAAAAACAACGAAAGTTATGGATCACAGAGGCAGATTTAGGGAACTCAGTCACTTATTAAAACAATAACATTCATATCATAGGAGAATCAGAAGATGAAGGGAGAGAAAAAGTGGGCCTTACTCATCCAATAGAAACAACAAATACTCACCATTGCTTCAATGTGGATGTAACTGGAAGGTATTATGCTGAGTGAAGTAAGTCAATCAGAGAAGGACAAACATTGTATGTTCTCATTCACTTGGGGAATATAAATAATAGTGAAAGGGAATATAGGAGAAGGGAGAAGAAATGTGTGGGAAATATCAGAAAGGGAGACAGAACATAAAGACTCCTAACTCTAGGAAACTAACTAGGGGTGATGGAAGGGAAGGAGGTCAGGGATCTGTATGAATGGGTGACGGGCACTGAGGGGGGCACTTGACGGGATGAGCACTGAGTGTTATTCTGTATGTTGTCAAATTGAACACCAATAAAAAGTGAATATATTATTTAAAAAAAAAGAAAGAGGGAAAGAAAGAAATAGTGGCACCTTGGTGGCTCAGTCAGTTAAGCTTCTGCCTTAAGTCAGATCATGATCCAGGTCCTAAGGAAGGCTCCCTGTTTAGCAGGGAACCTGCTTCTCCCTCTCCCTCTGCCCCTATCACTCATGGTTTTTCTCTCCTCTCTCTCTCAAATAAATAAATAACATCTTTGAAAAAGAAACTAAAAAAAAACAAAGCCACAAGAAGAGAAATCTCCCATGTAGGAGAATTTCAAACAATTTGAGCCGACATTCCACCCTCAAGTTTATGAGCATAGCTTCCCACTCTTATGTGTGGAATACATATAGTAACTTCCTTCTACAAAATATATTATGAAAAACTTAAAATAGTAATGATAATATAATAAAAATAATAATAATAATAATAATAATAATAATAATAATAAGAAGAAGAAGAAGAAGAAGAAGAAGAAGAAGAAGAAGAAGAAGAAGGAGAAGAAGAAGAATCACTTAACTACGGAGAAAGATGAAAACACTACGTCAGCAAGATGATCAGATCGATACCAAGACTGATAAATCATGTTGATAGTATCTATCCTTTATATGATATAATGAAAATGGCAGTATATCTCTGTATATAATCCACAAAAACAGTTCAATCATGAGATAAACGACAGACATGTTTCAACTGAGGGAAATTTTCAAAATACTCTACTTCTCAAAGTATTCCAGTGCAACAACAAGGAAAGGCTGAAAGACTGTCACAATCCAGAGGAGCCTAAGAAAACAGGAGGACAAATGGAATGTGATATGAGGGATGGTAACTTAGCAAAAACTAAGGAAATCTGAATAAAGTATGGTCCTTGGTTAATGCGAATATTTTAATATTGATTCATTAGCTAATATTTGTACCATACTGATATAAGATATCAATAATTGGAGAAATTGAGTGCAAGTGCATGCGAATGCTCTGTACTATCTTCTCAATTTCCCTATAAATCTTTCTCTTTTTTCCTAATAAATAAGATTTATTTTGAAAATTGACTTAAATGAATCAGGCTCCAAGTGTGAAGACATTTTAAGAATAGTTAAATTAACTTTTGCCTTATTCTTAGACTTCCTTCGATGGGAAGAAAGTAATAATTTTGTATCAGAAGGAAAGAAAAACACTTATGAACACGTATAATGCCTCCTCAACCTGAAAAGCAGGAATGATTAATAAATAGCAAAAATCAGATAAAAAATACTTCTATTATAATAGACACCATATTGCAAGGGCATTTAAAATTAGGAGTGCATAACACTTATTTCCTCGACATTTGTCTTCCAAAGAGTTCAAAGTGTTTCAGTGTCAGTTGAAACAGGGGAAGAATCTCAGGGAAGAATCCTTCACGTAATAATAGGACCACTGGTAATAATATATCTCAGTTCTTTCCAAATCCATAAAGATGCAATTCCTGAGGAGTGACTGAGCTGTGAAGAAAGAGATGAGAAACCCTCATCCCTCTGAATTACTTGTGTCAGAATATTTTAACCATAGTACTACAGATAGTAGTAAATTATCCTTATTAACAGGAAATACGTCTCAGATTGGAATCTGAGCAATCAGAAGGGTAGAGAAATAACACTTTGAATCACTCTTCATCTTATAAAGAGAAAGGACAGCTTTTTTATGTACAAAGTCAGTTGTCAAGATACCCTTAGGGAAAAAGAGTCTGCAGCATGGAATCCTGCTGCACAGCTGGGACGCCCGTGCCCCAGTCTTCCTGATCCCAAATCCCTGGTCCTGTCCCCCACACATGCTGCCAGGCTGAGGTCATTAGGTCATTAGCAATTGCTCTCTTAGGAGCTCCGGGGAAGGGGGAAGGAGCTAGATAGGATGGGAAGGGACACAAGGAGGCCAAGAAAATGAAGGCCTTTCCACTTTAAGTTCAGCGTTCGAACACGTCCAGCCATCCCAGGCCCCCGTGAAGAAGAGATGAAATTTACATTACTTCAGTTACAGGAAAAAAACAAAAGTTTACAGCTTAATGCCTTGGAAAGCCCCACAGTAGAATAAGAACAGAGCCCATGCCAAGGGCTGGAAGCGCCTATTAGAATGAGAACAGAGCTCAATGCCCTTGAAGGCCCCATATCAAAATGTAAACACAACTTGAGGAATTGCTCCAGCCCTTTTGGAGGTCCCCGAGACAAGCCCTTAAAAGCAAAACACCACCTTGGGGTCCAAGTCCCTGCTCTGCTGTGTCGGGTGTACTTGGACGCAGGCTCGAGTTTGGAAACCAACCCTTGTGTGTTTGCATTAGTGTCAGCTCCATAGTGGTTTCTCGGATTCACAATCTTGGGCACAACACACGCATGTCCCCTCCCACCTGGGCTGAACCACTATCCCCTCCCATCCAGGCTGACACTCAGTCACCTCCCCACCCACAACAGCTGGGCACAGGCCCTCACACAGGTGTCACGGGCACGGTGGACACTTTCGCCATGCCTGGCCTCCCAGAGGAAGGAAAGAGGTTTCAGCAGGACACACTCCCATGGTGGCCCCAGGGCTCTCTGCCCAGCACAGCAGCTCGTGACAGGTTGGGGTCTGTGTCCCTGACGCCTGCTCCTCCTCCCTGGGTTTCCCACAGGAAATGAAGGAGGAGGCCCTGGTCTCCGCCAGGGACATCTTGGAGGTAGACTTGGACGTCAACAGGATGTTCGGCAGCCGCACCATATTTTGGGATGGCTAGGGGGTCGGGTGAGGCTGCTGGGCCAGGGGTCTTCGGGACACCAAGGGTGGCCCGGGGCCTTCTGGGTAGGGAAAACGGGGCTACTGAGGCCGGGGGAGCAATAGCAGCCAACAACACACTGCTCCATGGTAGGATACTGGGGCTGACACCCGTGCCCACACTCCCGGTGCCTCGGGGATGAGGAAGCCACTAGGATGGGGCCTCCAGGGGTAGCCATGAGAGCTGAAGACCAAAGAGGAGAGGGACGGCTCCCTGAGAAGCAGGGGATGGGGTTGGGGATGTGGGGGGCAGGAACCGGACCTGGGGGCCAGGCTGCATAGCCGCGGCTGGAGCAGGACCACATCGATCCCATGAGGGTCTGACGGGTCAGAGTGACACCCACTCTCGGTGCTTTATGTTATTCTAAATTTTATGCATTTAATTTGAGACAATTTGCAATTTGAAAGCATATATAGTAAAATGACCCCCAGATAATGCCCCCGGTCCAGCCAGGGCCCTGCACTGACCACACGGAGCCCCAGGGGCAGGTGTCACTGCAAACCCCAGACTAGTCGCCTTTAACTGTAGATGTCTCCTTAGCATCATAGAGGAAGGAGATTTCCTGTGTCCACAGGCCCCCCACGACATCCCCCACATTCCCCACTCTCACACCATCCTCCTACATCATCATCCCCAATGGTATCCCACCTATACATCCCCTCACACTCACACAGCCCCACACAATCCGCACTCACACTATACCCCAACACCATCACCCCTACACAATCCCCCACAATCCACCACAATCATACCCCTGCCCCCACACCATCCACCACCACACCATTGGCCCCAAGCAATGACCCGATGCAGGTACCCCCTGTGGGACAAGCTCAGCCTCCCAGGGGTTCTCTGGACACCCTAATCCCATCAGAAGCCCGGGTGTCCCATAGAGTACTCAGGGGTTGCAGGCAGGAGGGAAGACAGGAAGCCCCCGACAGGGTGGGTGCAGGTGAGTGGTGCAGAGGACCCACTGTGCCCTGACTCCGCCCACTGTCCCTCAATTAGGGCGGCAAACACTGCACAGGACACCAGCCCCTAACCCATGGGGATCTGTGCCGGCCTGGCCCTGGGCTCTGTGAGGGGTGGGTGATTTGAGCCCCCACCATAGGCCCAACACAAAGACTAATGGGATCCAGCCCACACAGCCCTGGCTAGCCCTGGATTCTGGCCCCGGGCTGAGACAGCCCTCTCACAGGTGGATGTTGCCTCCTGGGGCCTAGGGTAGGATGGTGGGCCCCACCTGCACCCACACTAGGAGGCTGGCTCCTACAGGTGCTGGGGCCCCAGGGAGCCCGAGGCTGGGGTCCAGCTGCCCTGCTGAGACCCAGCGCAGAAGCCCATGAGCTGCAGGTCCAGGTCAGCTCTACTGTCCTCAGAACCGTCTCTCAGACTGAAACCTCAGGACACACGCCCCCACCCAGAGTGCACACATGCTTCCAGGTGGGGGACTCCAGCATCTGTCCCCAACCCATGTCATTCTTGCCCTTCCCTAAAGGACAGAAAGGGCTCCATCCCCAGGGGAAGGCGTGCACCCTCGGCTCTGAGCCCATTTACTGTAGAAAGTCAATAAAGTCTTGTGGTGTGAAAATGCACAGCCAGCCCGCTTCTGTGTCTCCCAGAACACTGTTCACGGGGCATAGAGAGACCCCCAGAGAGGAGGAAGGGGTACCACCTAGGCCCCACCAGCCCCTGCAGGGGCGCCGCCAGGAACACCCAGCTGACGTCCCCACGTGCCTTCCACGGGTGGCCAGATGCCAGGGTCAGGACCCAATAGACTTTACTGGGACTCAGGCTGTGCCCTGCGGGCCAGGAGGGCCTGGGACAGAGTGACACCAGGAAGCCTCAGGTCACCAGGGTCTATGCAAAGCGACCCAGAGGTCTGTGCTCCCTCTTTCCAGGAGGCCATGGCTGGCTGGGTACAGGGCACTTCCTCCCCTCCCCGCATCCCTGTGCCTGTGTGCCTGGGGCAGAGAGGGCCTGCTGGGCAGTCAGCATGGTCCTAGAAGGGATGTTAGGACAGTAGGCCTTTGAGTTGTGACCAAGATTGTGAATCCGAGAAACCACTGAGGAGCCAACACCGATGCAAACTCCCAAGGGTTCCTTACAATCTGGAGCTTGTGTCCTAGTGCACCCGACACAGCGGAGCAGGGATTTGGACCCTGAGACTAAGAGGCGTAGCAGCTTTATAGGGGCCATTGGCCCATGGGATACACAGAAAGTTGCACAGTCGTGTTGGTCCACATGCAGGTGGCCGATTGAATTACACCTTACCCTATAGGATCCACTTGACCTGGCCTATTTCTTTGGTCAGAATCGGCGTGCAGTTTTGGCGGGCACAATGCAGGGTTACGTTGTTATGAGCCGATTTATGATTACGCTGTGCCCAGCAGCTTGACTGGGTTGGGGCAACGCCTTAAGACATAAGCAGGTCATTTGGGGGTCATAAGGGAGGTGGCGGTTGTAGCACAAAATGGAATCAGACCTGCTCTGCTTGTCCAGGGGTAGGGTATTTTTGATAAATTTCCTGGGCCCCACACTTGCAGATCATGCACCTGGGCCACCCTCACCAGGTGGACTCACTGTGCACACCTTGTGGTGCTGGATCTCTCACACCAGTGTGTAGAGGGCACCCTCCTCACCCTAGTGAGTAGGGGCTGGGTGAGCATGGGGCTTGGCCTGAGGGCAGGCAGCACAGAGGACCGAGGAACACCAGCCCCATCACCACCCCTACTCCCACACACAGGCTGCCCCATAGCTCCCCGTAATGGGCAGCTGGCACCTCTGGAGATCCCCCCAGGGTGGCCCCGAGGTCCGGCTGCCTGCTGGAGAGGCATCGGGAGAAGAGAAGCAGGCGGCACTCGGGGAGACCCACTGCCGGACATGGGATTGTGGCCGAGCCAGACCTTCCACCTCAGCTGACCCTCTGGCTGAAATTCACCTCAGGAGCGAGCCCTGGGTCAGCCAGGAGAGCCCAGCTAGCCACCCAGAATCAGCACCAGAAATGATGTTGTACCAACCATTTCGGCATTTTGGTGACCCAGCCGGAAGATCTGATAGCTGCATGTGATAGCTTCATGTGATAGACACACACACACCCCACAACCAACAAAAGTCAGAATCCCCCCAATGTTGTCAAACAGCAGCTGGATGGTTACATACACGACACCGTGGTCCCCAATAGGATACCTGGAAGATGCTATAAACCATGACTGCAGAGGTTCTGGAGGCACGAAGATGTGCCTGCTGTGTTCCAAAAAGGAGCACAGAGGGGCAGGAAGCATCCTCCGGAGTGGGGGGCCCTCCTAGGAAAGGACACCAGGTCCCTGTGAAGGCCACGGATGGTGAAATCATTCCTCTTCTATTTCAGCTTCTGCTTTTCCTACTAAATGCCATTTTCCTCAATCATAATAGCAAAAATTTATTTTATGTTTTTATATTTCTTTTTATTGGAGTCCAATTTGTATGAATTCTTGCTTCAGCAAGGGTGTCATTCAGGATAGAAAGAGAGAGAAAGATTTTCCCAGACAGGCAAAGTATAAAGGAGTTCATGACCACTAAACCAGTCCAGTAAGGAATTTCAGAGGGACCATTCTAGTGGGGGAAAAAAGAGACCAAAAGCAACAAAGACTAGAAAGGACCAGAGAACGTCACCAGAAACACCAACTCTACCGGTAACACAAAGGCACAAAGTTCATATTTTGAATAAGCACTCTGAATGCTGATACTAAATGCTCCAATCAAAAGAAATAGGGTATCAGAGTGCCTTAAAAAACAGGATCCGGGATGCCTGGGTGGCTCAGGGTTTGAGCCTCTGCCTTTGAATCAGGATGTGATCCTAGAGTCTGGGATCGAGTCCCATATTGGGCTCCTGGTGGGAAGCCTGCTTCTCTCTTGGCCTAATATTCTGCCCCCCCCCTCTCTCTCTCATGCTCTCAAAAATAAAATCGTTATTAAAAAGACAAGGTCCATAGGTATGCTGCCTACTAGATGCTCACCTTAGACCTATAGACACCAGCAAATTGAAAGTCAGGGATGGAAAATCATCTATCACGCTAATGGTTATGAAAAGAAAGCTGGAGGACCAATGCTTATATTAGAAAAACTAGATTTGAAACCAAAACCTGGGGGACACCTGGTGGCTCAGTGGTTGAGCATCTGCCTTCAGCTCAGGGTGTGTTCCTGGGATCCCAGGATCGAGTCCCACATCGGCATCCCTTTGGGGACCCTTTCTCTCCCTCTGCCTATGTTTCTGCCTCTGCTTCTCTGTGTATCTCTCATGAATAAATAAATTAAATATTCAATCTCAAAAAAGAAAGAACAAATACTGTAGGAAGTGATGAAGAAGGGCATTATTTCATAGTTAAAAAGACTCTCTATCAGGATCAAACAACTAAATACTTATGCTGCCAACATGGGAGTACCTAAATATGGAAAACAATTACCAACAAACGTACAGGAACTCACTGATAATAATACAATGACAGGGGATTTTAACACCCACCCACTTATGGCAATGGACCGATTGTCTATGCAGGAAATCAACAGGGGAACAATAGCCTTGACACACTGGACCACAGGGACCCAACAGATATTGTCTGAACATTTCTTCCTAAAGCAGAATACACATTCCTTTCAAGTGCACATGGGACATTCTCCAGAACAGATCATATCATAGGTCACAAATCAGCCCTCAACAGGTACAACAGGTTCAAGGATGTTGATATCACACCCTGTATATTTTTGACCACGATGGTATGAAACTTGAAGTCGACAGTAAAAAAAAAATTAGACAGACCAAAAATACGTGGAGATTATGAACATCCTACTAGAGAATGAATGGAATAACCAGGAAATTAAAGAGGAAATTTAAAACAAATGAAAATGAAAACATGTTTCTCCAAACCTCTGGGATGTAGCAAAGGCAGTCCAAAGAGGTAAGTACATAGCAATACAGGCTTACCTCAGGAAACAAGAAGTCTGGGATCTCTGGATGGCGCAGCGGTTTGGCGCCTGCCTTTGGCCCAGGGCGCGATCCTGGAGACCCGGGAACAAATCCCACATCAGACTCTTGGTGCATGTAGCCTCCTTCTCCCTCTGCCTATGTCTCTGCCTCTCTCTATCTGTGACTATCATAAATAAATAAAAATTAAATAAAATGTTTAAAAAAAAAAGGAAACAAGAAGTCTCTAATACACAACCTAACCCTACACCTAAAGGAGCTGGAAAAGGCATAGCAAACAAAGCCTAAAGCCTTCAGAAGAAGGGAAAAAATTAAGATGAGAGCAGAAGTAAACAATACAGAAATAAAAAAACAGTAGAATGGAATAACGAAACTAAGAACCGGTTGTTCAAAATAATTAATAAAATGGATCAAGTCCTATCCAGCCTTATGAACAAGAAAAGAGAAAAGACCTAAATAAATAAAATCACAAATGAGAGAAGAGTGATCACAATCAACACCAGAAAATAAGACAATTATAAGGGAATACTATGAAGGAATATATGTTAACAAACTGGGAGACCTGGAAGAAATGGACAAATCCCTAGAAATGTGCAAATGAGCAAAACTGAAATAGGAAGAAATAGAAAATGTGAACATACCCATAACTAGCAAAGGAATCGAATCAGCAAGGCACCTGAGTGCCTCAGTGGTTGAGCATCTGCTTTGGCTCAGGTCATGATCCCGGGATCCTGAGGGTTCAAGTCCCACATCAGGCTCCCCGCAGGGAGCCTCATGTTCCCTGTGCCTATACCTCTGCATCTCTGTGTCTCACATGAATACATAAATAAAATCTTTAAAAAAGAAAAAAGATAAAAAGATGAGAAAGGACCCAAATAAAATCAGAAATGAGAAAAGAGAAATAACAACCAATACTAGAGAAATACAAAAGATTATAAGAGAATATGATGAAAAATTATATGCCAGCAACCTAGAACCTGGAAGAAATAGATCAATTCCTAGAAATATATAACATAGCAAAAATGATAAAGGAAGAAATAAGAAATTTGAACAGACAGTTAACCAGAAAAGAATTTGAATCAGCAATCAGGGTTCTCCCTACAGGAGATGCTTAGATCAATAGAACAGAATGGAAAGCCAAACAAGATACAAACATGTATCTATGACCCATAATGGACAACAAGGCAGGAAGGAATATCCAATGGCAGAAAGACAGTCTCTTCAACAAACCCTAACCCTGACTGCAGGATAAGAACAAATGGTGTTGGGAAAACCAGGCAGCCACATGCAGAAGAATGAAACTGGACCACTTTCTTACTCCATATATATAAAAAATAAATTCAAAATGGATGAAAGACCTAAATGTGAGAACAAAAAACATATAAAGAAGAAAAGATAGGCATCAATGACTTTGACTTTGGCCATGGGATCTTCTTTCTAGATATGCCACTGAGGTGAGGGAAACAAAAGCAAAAATCCTATTGGGACTTCATCAAATCGAAAAGCTTCTGCAAAGTGAAGGAAACAACCAAAGCTAAAAGGCAACATACAGGAGGAGGGGCAAGATGGCGGAAGAGTAGGGTCCCCAAGTCACCTGTCCCCTCCAAATTACCTAGATAACCTTCAAATCATCCTGAAAATCTTCAAATTCTGCCTGAGATTTAAAGACAGACCAGCTGGAATGCTACAGTGAGAAAAGTTCGCGCTTCTATCAAGGTAGGATGACAGGGGAAAAAGAAATAAAGAAACAAAAGGCATCCAAGGGGAGGGGCCCCATGAGGAGCCGGGCTAACGCCAGGCGGTGTGCCCCCTGGTCTGGAGAGCTTTGTCCCAGAGAAGCAGGATCTGCACCAATCATCCTGGGCAGAATGGCGCCCACAGGGATTCAGAGCAGGACCCCAGGAGGGCGGGGATACCCACGGGCTCCCTGGGACACTGAGAGACACCTGAACTCCCAGGAGAGTGCACCAAGCTCCCTAAGTGCTGCAGGGCACGTGCACTGACTTGGGAGCAGCTCAGAGGGGTTCGGGCAGGGCTCTGCGTGGAGCAGGTTGCATGCCCTGGGAGCAGCTTGGTGGCAGTGCCTCAAGCAGAGGAAGTGGCTCCGTGCAGAGGGGGCTGTGCGGCTCTGGAAGCAACTCGGAGGTGCTCAGGCGGTGGCTCCCTGAGGGGGCTGCCCGACAAGGAGCAGCTCAGAAGGGCTGGGCGGCAGCTCCGGGGAGAGGAGGCTGCGCAGACAGGAGCGTGAATCCAACAGCGCAGGCCCCAGAGCACAGGGCGCCAGGACACAGCCCAGGATTAGGCCTCCCCGGGGACAGGCAGAGGCCCGGATGGCCCAGGACAGCAAGGACGCTCCTGACCAGAGCTGAGCAGATCAGCGGTCCCGCACCAGAGCCTCCAGGCCCTGCAGATGGACTGCTCCCGAGTTACTGTGGGTGCTGAATACAGGTATCCAAAGCTGGCCGCTGCCACTGGGGTTGTTCCTCCTGAGGCCTCACGGGGTAAACTACGCCCACTGAGCCCTGCACCAGGCAGTGGACAGAGCAGCTCCCCCAAGTGCTAACATCTGAAAATCAGCACAACAGGCCCCGCCCCAGAAGTCCAGCTAGACGGACAAGTTCCAGGGGAAGTCAAGGGACTTAAAGTATACAGAATCAGAAGATACTCCCCCATGTTTTTTTTCTTTTTATTTCTGATTGCTTCGCCCTCCCTTTTTCCCCTTTCTTTCTTTTTCTTGCTCTTTTTATTCTCTTTTTTCCTTCTCTCTTCCTTTATTCTTTTTTCTTTTTCTCTTTTCTTTCCTTCTTTCTCTCCTCTCTTTTTCTCCTTTTCCCAATACAATTTGTTTTTGGCCACTGCACTGAGCAAAATGACTAGAAGGAGAAGCTCACCTCAAAAGAAAGAATCAGAAACAGTCCTCTCTCCCACAGAGTTACAAAATCTGGATTACAATTCAATGTCAGAAAGCCAATTCAGAAGCACTATTATACAGCTACTGGTGTCTCCAGAAAAAAGCATAAAGGACTCAAGAGACTTCATGACTGCAGAATTTAAATCCAATCAGGCAGAAAGTAAAAATCAATTGAATGAGATGCAATCCAAACTAGAAGTCCTAACGACGAGGGTTAACAAGGTAGAAGAACGAGGGAGTGACATAGAAGACAAGTTGATGGCAAAGAGGGAAACTGAGGAAAAAAAAGACAGACAAAAGACAAGGAAGACAGATTAAGGGAAATAAACGACAGCCTGAGGAAGAAAACCTACGTGTAATTGGGGTTCCCGAGGGCGCCAAAATAGACAGAGGGCCAGAATAAGTATTTGAACAAATCCTAGCTGAAAACTTTCCTAATCTGGGAAGGGAAACAGGCATTCAGATCCAGGAAATAGAGAGATTCCCCCCTAAAATCAATAAAAACCGTCCAACACCTCGACATTTAATAGTGAAGCTTGCAAATTCCAAAGATAAAGAGAAGATCCTTAAAGCAGAAAGAGACAAGAAATCCCTGACCTTTATGGGGAGGAGCGTTAGGGTAACAGCAGACGTCTCCACAGCTACCTGGCACCCCAGAAAGGGCTGGCAGGATATATTCAGGGTCCTCCATGAGAAGAACATGCAACCAAGAATACTTTATCCAGCAAGGCTCTCATTCAAAATGGAAGGAGAGATAAAGAGCTTCCAAGACAGGTAAGAACTGAAAGAATATTTACCTCCAAACCAGCTCTGCAAGAAATTTTAAGGGGGACGCTTAAAATTCCCCTTTAAGGAGAAGCTCAGTGGAACAATCCACACAAACAAGGACTGAATAGATATCATGATGACACTAAACTCATATCTATCGATAGTAACTCAACATGAACGGGCTTAATGACTGCATCAAAAGGCCCAGGGTTTCAGACTGGATAAAAAAGCAGGACCCATCTATTTGCTGCCTACGAGAGACTCATTTTAGACAGAAGGACACCTACAATCTGAAAATTAAATGTTGGAAAATTAAACCATTCAAATGTTCCTCAAAAGAAAGCAGGGGTAGCCATCCTTATATCAGATAAACTAAAATTGACCCCGAAGAATGTAGTGAGAGATGAAGAGGAACACTAAATCATACTTAAGGGATCTATCCAACAAGAGGACTTAACAATCCTCAATATATGCCCCGAATATGGGAGCTGACAAATACTTAAACCAATTATTAACCAAAGTAAAGAAATACTTAGATAATAATTATCTTATAATTGGTGACTTCAACCTAGCTCTTTTTACCCTCAATAGGTCTTCTAAGCACATCTACAAAGAAACGAGAGCTTAAATGATACACTGGACCAGATGGATTTCACAGAAATCTACAGAACTTTACATCCAAACTCAACTGAATGCACATTCTTCTCAAGTGCACATGGAGCTTTCTCCAGAATAGACCACATACTGGGTCACAAATAGGGTCTGAACCGATACCAAATGTTTGGGATCATCCCCTGCATATTCTCAGACCATAAAGCCTTGGAATTAGAACTAAATCATAACAAGAAGTTTGGAAGGAGCTCAAACACGTGGAGGTGAAGGATCATCCTGCTAAAAGATGAAAGGGTCAACCAGGAAATTAAGGAAGTATTAAAAAGATTCATGGAAACTAATGAGAATGAACATACAACCATTAAAATCTTTGGCATGCAGCAAAAGCAGTCCTAAGGGGGAAATACATCACAATATAAGCATCTATTCCAAAACGGGAAACTACTCAAATACAAAAGCTAACCTTACACATAAAGAGGTTAGAGAAAAAAAAAAAAAAAGCAGATAGATCCTACACCCAACAGAAGAATAGAGTTAATTAAAATTCGAGCAGAACTCAAGGAAATCGAGACCAGAAGAACTGTGGAACAGATCAACGGAAGGAGGAGTTGGTTCGTTGAACGAATTAATAAGATAGATAAACCAATAGCCAACCTTATTAAAAAGAAGAGAGAGAATATTCAAATTAATAAAATCATGAATGAGAACGGAGAGGTCACTACCAACACCAAGGAAATACAAAGGATTTTAAAAACATATTATGAACAGTCATACACCAATAAATTTGGCAATCTAGAAGAAATGGACGCATTCCTGGAAAGCCAGAAACTGCCAGAACTGGAACAGGAAGAAATACAAAACCTGAACAGGCCAAAAACCAGGGAGGAAATTGAAGCAGTCTTCCAAAACCTCCCAGGACACAAACGTCCAGGGCCAGAAGGCTTCCCAGGGGAATTCTACCAAACGTTTAAAGAAGAAACCATACCTATCCTACTAAAGATGTTTGGAAAGTTAGAAAGAGATAGAGTACTTCCAAATTCGTTCCATGAGGCCAGAATCACCTTAACTCCAAAACCAAAGACCCCACCAAAAAGGAGAATTACAGACCAATAGCCATGAGATGAACATGGATGCAAAAGTTCTCAACAAGATACTAGCCAATAGGATCCAAAAGTACATTAAGAAAATTATTCACCATGACCAAGTAGGATTTATCCTCGGAACACAGGCTGGTTCAACACTCGTCAAACAGTCAATGTGATTCATCATATCAGCAAGAGACAAACCAAGAACCATATGATCCTCTCATTATATGCAGAGAAATCATTTGACAAAATAGAGCATCCATTCCTGATCAAAACACTTCAGAGCATAGGGAGAGAAGGAACATTTCTCGTCATCTTAAAAGCAATCTAGGAAAAGCCCACAGCAAATATCATTCTCATTGGGGCCACACTGGAGGCCTTTCCCCAAAGATCAGGAACAAGACAGGGATGTCCACTCTCCCACTGCTATTCAACATAGTACTGGAAGTCCTAGCCTCAGCAGTCAGACAGCAAAAAGACATTAAAGGCATTCAAATTGGCAAAGAAGTAGTCAAACACTCCCTCTTCTCAGATGACATAATACTTTACCTAGAAAACTCAAAAGCCTCCACCCCAAGATTGCTAGAACTCATACAGCAATTTGTTAGCATTGCAAGATACAAAATCAATGCCCAGAAATCAATGGCATTTCTATACACTGACAATGAGACTGAAGAAAGAGAAATTAAGGAGTCAATTTCATTTACAATTGCACCAAAAAGCTTAAGATACCTAGGAATAAACCTAACCAAGGAGGTAAAGGATATACCCTAAAAACAATAGAACACTTCTGAAAGAAATTGAGGAAGACACAAAGAGATGGAAAAATATTCCATGCTCATGGATTGGCAGAATTATCATTGTGAAAATGTCAATGGTACCCAGGCAATGAACACATTTAATGCAAACTCTATCAAAATACCATGGACTTTCTTCAGAGAGTTAGAACAAATTATTTAAGATTTGTGTGGAATCAGAAAAGACCTCGAATAGCCAGGGGAATTTAAAAAAAACCTTATATGGGGGCATCACAATGCCAGATTTCAGGGTGTACTACAAAGCTGTGGTCATCAAGACAGTGTGGTACTGGCACAAAAATAGACAAATAGATCAATGGAACAGAATAGAGAACCCAGAAGTGGACCTTGAACTTTATGGTCAAGTAATATTCGATAAAGGAGGAAAGACTATCCATTGGAAGAAAGACAGTCTCTTCAATAAATGGGGCTGGGAAAATGGACATCCACATGCAGAAGAATGAAATGAGACCACTCTCTTTCACCATACACAAAGATAATCTGAAAATGGATGAAAGATCTAAATGTGAGACAAGATTCCATCAAAATCCTAGAGGAGAACACAGGCAACACCCTTTTTGAACTTGGCCACAGTAACTTCTTGCAAGATACATCCACGAAGGCAAAAGAAAAAAAGCAAAAATGAACTGTTGTGATTTCATCAAGATAAGAAGCTTTTGCACAGCAAAGGATACAGTCAACAAAATTAAACCTACAGAATGGGAGAAGATATTTGCAAATGATGTATCAGATAAAGGGCTAGTTTCAAAGACCTATAAAGAACTTCTTAAAATCAACACTAAAGAGACAAAAAATCCAATCATGAAATGGGCAAAAGACATGAAGAGAAATCTCACAGAGGGAGACACTGACATGGCCAACATGCACATGAGAAAATGCTCTTCATCCCTTGCCTCAGGGAAATAGAAACAAAACTACAATGAGATACCACCTCACACCAGTGAGAATGGGGAAAATTAACAAGGCCGGAAACCACAAATGTTGTAGAGGATGCGGAGAAAAGGGAACACTCTTACACTGTTGGTGGGAATGTGAACTGGTGCAGCCACTCCAGAAAACTGTGTGGAGGTTCCTCAAAGAGTTAAAAATAGACCTGCCCTATGACCCAGAAATTGCACTCTTCCCTATTTACCCAAAATATTCAGATGCAATGAAACGCCAGGACACCTGCACCCCGATGTTTTTACCAGGAGTGTCCACAATAGCGACACTGTGGACGGAGCCATGGTGTCCATTGAAAGATGAATGAATAAAGAAGATGTGGTTTATGTATACAATGGAATATTCCGCAGCCATTAGAAATGACAAATAGGGATCCCTGGGTGGCACAGCGGTTTGGCGCCTGCCTTTGGCCCAGGGCGCGATCCTGGAGACCCGGGATCGAATCCCACGTCGGGCTCCCGGTGCTTGGAGCCTGCTTCTCCCTCTGCCTGTGTCTCTGCCTCTCTCTCTCTCTGTGTGACTATCATAAGTAAATAAAAATTAAAAAAAAAAAAGAAACGACAAATACCCACCATTTGCTTCAACGTGGATGGAACTGGAGGGTATTATGCTGAGTGAAGTAAGTCAATCGGAGAAGGACAAATATATGTTGTCATTCAATGCGTTAATATAAATAATAGTGAAAAGGAATATAAGGGAATGGAGAAGAAATGTGTGGGAAATATCAGAAATGGAGACAGAACATAAAGACTCCTAACTCTGAGAAAGTAACTAGGGATGCTGGGAGGGGAGGAGAGCAGGGGGTGTGGGTGAATGAGTGACGGGCACAGAGGGGGGCACTTGCTGGGATGAGCATGGGTGTTATTCTGTTTGTTGGTAAATTGAACACCAATAAAAAATAAATTTTCTAAAAAAAAAGTTCAAACAACTAAACATTTATGCTGCCAACATAGGAGTACCTAAATATAGAAACCAATTAACAACAAACATACAGGAAATCACTGATAATAATACAATGATATGGGATTTTAACACCCACTTATGGCAATGGACCGATCGTCTATGCAGAAAATCAACCGGGGAACAATAGCCTTGACACACTGGACCACAGGGACTCAACAGATATAGTCTGAACATTTCTTCCTAAAGCAGAATACACATTCCTTTCAAGTTCATATGGGACATTCTCCAGAAAAGATCATATCATAGGCCACAAATCAGCCCTCAACAGGTACAACAGGTACAAGAAGGTTGATATCACCCCTTGTACATTTTCGGACCACAACGCTATGAAACTCGAAGTCGACAGTAAGAAAAAAAATTGAACAGACCAATAATACATGGAGATTATGAACATCCAAATATAGAATGAATGGAGCAACCAGGAAATTAAAGAGGAAATTTAAAACAAATGAAAATGAAAACATGTTTCTCCAAACCTCTGGGATGTAGCAAAGGCAGTCCTAAGAGGGAAGTACATAGCAATACAGGCCTACCTCAAGAAACAAGAAGTCTCCAATACACAACCTAACCCTACACCTAAAGGAGCTGGTAAAGGAATAGGAAACAAAGCCTAAATCCTACAGAAGAAGGGAAAAAATAAAGATGAGAGAAGAAATAAACAATGCAGAAAAAACAAAACAGTAGAATGGAATAATGAAACTAAGAGCTGGTTATTCAAAATAATTAATAAAATGGATCAAGCCCTAGCCACCCTTATCAACGAGAAAAGAGAAAACCTAAATAAATAAAATCACAAATGAGAGAAGAGAGATCACAATCAACACCAGAAAAATAAGACGATTGTAAGGGAATACTATGAAAGATTATACACTAACAAACTGGGAGACCTGGAAGAAATGGACAAATCCCTAGAAATGTGCAAATGAGCAAAACTGAAATATGAAGAAATAGAAAATATGAACAGACCCATAACTAGCAAAGAAATTGAATCAGTAAGGCACCTGGGTGCCTCAGTGGTTGAGCATCTGCTTTGGCTCAGGTCATGTTCCCGGGGCCTGGGGGATCACGTCCTACATCAGGCTGCCTGCATGAAGCCTCATTTTCCCTCTGCCTATAACTCTGCCTCTCTGTGTCTCTCATGAATACATAAAGGTGCAGCCACTGTGGAAAACAGTCTGGAGGGTCCTCGAGAAATTAAAAACAGGGGATCCCTGGGTGGCGCAGTGGTTTGGTGCCTGCCTTTGGCCCAGGGCGTGATCCCTGAGACCCGGGATCGAATCCCACGTCGGGCTCCCAGTGCATGTAGCCTGTTTCTTTCTCTCCCTGTGTCTCTGCCTCTGTCTCTGTGACTATCATAAAAAAAATTTTAAAAAGACGTTAAAAATAGAGCTACCCTAAGATTCCAAAATTGCACAGCTAGGTATTTACCCCGAGGATACAAAAGTAGTTTAGTAGATTTTAAGAGGAACATGCAGCCCAGTGTTGGTAGCAGCGTTATCACCAACAGCGAAACTGTGTATAGAGCTGAGATGTCCATCGACAGATGAATGGGCAGAGACGATGTATTAAATATACACACTGCAACATCACTGGGTCATCAGAAGGGATGAAATGAAGCCATTTACTATGACGTGGGAGAAGTGGAAGGGACTTATGCTAAATGAACTCAGTCAGTCAGAGAATACAGATACCAAATACCATACAATTGCATTCACATGTGAATTTTAAGAAACCAAACAAACTGGCAAAGGGGCAAAGGGTGGGATGAGAGATGCAAACCAAGAAACACACTCTTAACAACAGAGAATAAACTAATAAATACCAGAGGAAGGTGGGGGGTGGGAAATCAGGGGATGGGGATAGTGGAGGTCACCTCTGACCAGTACCAGGCGTTGTATTCAAGGGTTGAATCACTATATGGTAAACCTGAAACTATATCATACTGTGTTTACAAAGAGGAATTCAAGTAAAACTTTAAAATAATAATTGGTAGTATAGAGGATACATGTGCACACAAGAGATAAAATCAGAAAGGCAACTGAAAATCCAAACAAAGAGTCTTTAGAGCCACAAATCCCCTCCTTAGCTCAGCTCACGAGAATCCTGCCATGCCTATTCTCACCCCAGAGAAGACTGGATTTTGATTCTCTGGGGAGGCCACTGACTTGGTGGAGTCAGGCTATCTTTGAAACCAAAACCTAAATAGAGTGCATCAAACTAAACTGCCCAAGATGCTAGGAGTCCCAGTGCAGGCACATGCCAAGACACAAACTTTAACCATACACAGACATAACCCTTACGCTACACTTAAGCCTAATGTTAACCTAACCCTTAAACAAGAACTATCACTAATCAAAAACCAAACACAAACCCCAAGACGGAAACACATTCACTGAACCTACCTGCCAAGCCACACCCTAACTCCTAAACCTATTCTTAGGTTTCCTTAACCCTGACCCTTACCTTAAATCTAATCATAACCCTAACCTCTAACCCTAACCTTAACTTAATGTACTCAAATCCTATTCCTAACCTTAATTTGTACCCTAACCCTAACCCTCTAATACTAACCCTATCTCATACCCCAAACTGTACACTACCCATACCTTAAAACTAATCCCTAATCCACTGCCTAAACCTATCTCTTACCCTTTTTAAAACCGGACCCTGACCCTACCCTGACCCTGACCTGACCCCATCGCTAACCCCTAACCAAACACTAACCCTAACACTAGCATTAAACCCTATCCTAAGCCTAACCCTCGCCCTAACCCTAAACCTAGGCCTAACTTTAACTCTAACCCTTAACGCTAACCCCTAACCCTAACTCACACCCTAACCCCTAACCCTAACTGCAAAACTAATCACAACCCTAACACTAACCATAACCCTAACCCCAACTCCTAACATCCTGCCCTAATCCCTAATCCTAAACCCTAACCGTAACTCTAAATCCTGTCCCTAACACTAACCCTAAACCCTTTCCCTAATCCCTAACCCCCAGTCTAACTCCTAACCATTGACCATTACCCTTATCCCTCACGCTATCCTCTAATCTGTAACCATAAGCATAATCACTAAACCCTAACATCTAACCTAACTTAACCACCACCTACCTCCCCTCCCCTGACCCTACCATTCATTCTACCCATTCACTTACCCTGTGGTTCTGAGTAGTCCCTTCTGATGTGGACGTGGCCCCCAACGGCATCTCCAGAGTCCTCCAGGGGGTCCTGAGGAAGCCAGGATCCTGTGAGTGTGGATGTGGCCCCACGTGTTCCTGAGTCATAGTCAGCGGGTCCTGAGGACGCCAGGTCTCCTGTCACTGTGGACTATGCCTCACATCCTCTGGAAGCCTCACAGCAGGTCCTCAGGAGCCCGAGGGCTCCTGTCAGCCTGGACATGGCCCCATGGCCCCCAGAAAACTCACTGCGGGTCCTGAGGGGGCTGTGGGCTCCTGTCAGCATAGACGCAGCCCCATATGTCCTGAAGCCAAAGTGCTGATCCTAAAGAGGCTGGAGACTCCTGTCAGTTTGGATTCGGCACCCACATTTTTCTTACGCCTCACCACAGGCCCTGACAAGGCTGGGGTCTTCTTTCGGCATGGAAGCATCCTCATATTTCCCGAAGTCTACACCAGGGGTCCTGAGGAAGTCAGCGTCCTGTTGTGTGGGCGTGGCCCCAAGTCCTCCCATAGCCTCACTGAGGATTCTGAGGAGGCCAGGGCTCCTGACACCATGGATGCGGCCCCCACATTCCAGAAGACTCAAATTATGTCCTGAGTGGCCCGGGAGCTCCTGCCAGAGTGGACGCGGCACCACAGCTTCCTGAAGCCTCCCTGCAGCTCCTGAAGCGGCCCAGGTGTTCCTGTCAGGGTGGATGCGGGCCCACATCTATCCTGGGAATCTGAGCAATCAGATGGGCAGAGAAAAAAACACTTTGACTCGCTCTTCGTCTTATAAAGAGAAAGGACAGCTTTTCTATGTACAAAGTCAGTTGTCAAGATAGCCTTAGGGAATAAGAGTTGCAGCATCAAATCCCGCTGCACAGCTGGGACGACCGAGCCCCAGGTCTTCCTGATCCCAAATCCCTGGGCCTGTCCCCCAACACAGGCTGCCAGGCTGAGGTCATTAGCAATTGCTCTCTTAGGAGCTCTGGGGAAGGGGGAAGGAGCTAGATAGGATGGGAAGGGACACAAGGAGGCCAAGAAAATGAAGGCCTTTCCACTTTAAGTTCAACATTCAACAGGTCCAGCCATCTCAGGCTCCTGTGAGGAAGAGCCGAAATTTACATTACTTCAGTTACAGGAAAATAACAAAAGTTTACAGCTTAATACCCTGGAAAGCCCCACAATAGAATAAAAACTGAGCCCAGGCCAAGTGCAGGAAGCCCCTATTAGAATGAGAATAGATCTCAATGCCTTTGAAGGCCCCATTTCAAAATGTAAACAGAACTTGAGGGGGATCCCTGGGTGGCGCAGCGGTTTGGCACCTGCCTTTGGCCCAGGGCGCGATCCTGGAGACCCAGGATCGAATCCCACGTCGGGATCCCGGTGCATGGAGCTTGCTTCTCCCTCTGCCTGTGTCTCTGCCTCTCTCTCTCTCTCTCTGTGACTATCATAAAAAAAATAAAATCTTTAAAAAAAAAGAACTTGAGGAATTTCTCCAGCCCTTCGGGAGTACCCCGAGACCAACCCTTAAAACTAAGCTAAAACCCACCTCAGGGTCCAAGTCCCTCCTCTGCTCTGTCGGGTATACTTGCACACAAGCTCAAGCTTGTAAATAAAAACTCTCATGTGTTTGCCTTGGTGTCAGCTTCTCGGTGGTTTCTCAGATTAACAATCTTGGGCATAACAGTCTGAGATTAAAAAAAAACAAAACCAAAAGAAGCTCGGACACAGGTAGAGTGAACGCAGGGTTCTGAGAGAAGCCGCGGAGACCTGGGGGCTTGGCCGCTCTTCTATGGAGGCCCCAGCAGACTTGGGTGGGGGATGCTCTGCCCCAGAGCCAGAGGACCCAGAGACCCCACCTACATCCCGCCTATCAGGGCCAGGTCTCAGGAACAGGGCAGCGCAGCCCGCTGAGCCCAGAGGCGCTGACGCCCACCCTGTCTCTGACCCCTGCAGGTGCATCTCCCAGGCAGATGTGCACCTGACAATCAGCACCATGGCCTATCCCCAGACCCCACACAGAGCATTCGCTGCCACCAAGTTGTTGGACCACAGTGGCTGCAGAGCTTAAGCTCTGCCTGGAAAGTAGGGTCTAGATTTCTTTGTACTTTGTGCTCTTTTTTCATTTATTTTCATTGATTCTTTTTTATTAATTGCCTTATTTTAATTTCTATGTATGTACCTTATATATTTCTTATTTTTACTTTCATAGTACTTTAATTGTGATTCTTTTTTAAAATTTTTTTCAATTTATTTATGATAGTCACAAACAGAGAGAAAGAGAGAGAGAGAGAGAGAGAGAGAGAGAGAGAGAGAGAGAGAGAGGCAGAGACACAGGCAGAGGTAGAAGAAGGCTCCATGCACTGGGACCCCGACGTGGGATTTGATCCAGAGTCTACAGGATCGTGCCCTGGGCCAAAGGCAGGCACTAAACCGCTGCGTCACCCAGGGATCACTTTAATTGTTTCTATTTTGGGATTTAGAATCTTTTAACAAGCAAGCCAAAATAATCTGGGTTTTATTTTGTTTTGTTTTGTTTTTTGGGGGGGAGGGCAGTTGTTATTTTTTTCTTGTTTTTTCTTTTTCTTCCTTCTTTCTTTTCTGGAAAATATAATGAGATGGAGAAAATCAACTCCATAAAATAACATGAGGTCTACTCACAGCCAGGAAGTTCATCAATACACATATATGATGTCTAACTACAGTTTATTTTTATTTTTTTTTTAACTACAGTTTAAAACAATGATTACAAAGACAACAGCTGGGCTAGAAAAAGAGCACAGAAGAAAACTAGAGAAACCTTTACTATAGAAATAAAAGAACTAAAATCTAGTCAGGCCAATGTTAAAAATGGTATAACTGAGATGAAGTCCCAAGTGGAAGCCTTCAAAACAAGAATGTTTATGGACCACAGAGACAGACGTAGGGAAGTCATCCACTTATTAAAACAATAACATTCATACCATAAGAGACTCAGAAGATGAAGAGAGAGAAAAGGTGGGCCTTGCTCAGACATTAGAAACAACAAATACCCACCAATTGCTTCAAAGTGGATGGAACTGGAAGGTATTATGCTGAGTGAAGTAAGTCAATCGGAGAAGGACAAACATTGTATGTTCTCATTCATTTGGGGAATATAGATAATAGTGAAGGGAATATAAGGGAATGGAGAAGAAATGTGTGGGAAATATCAGAAAGGGAGACAGAACATAAAGACTCCTAACTCTGGGAAATGAACTAGGGGTAATGGAAGGGGAGGAGGGCGGGGGTGGGGGTGAATGGGTGACGTGTACTGACGGGCTGAGCACTGGGTGTTATTCTGTAGGTGGGCAAATTGAATACCAATAAAAAGTAAATTTATTATTAAAAAAAGGAAAAAGAAAGAAAAAGTGGCATCTGGGTGGCTCAGTCACATAAGCTATTGTCTTAGGCTCAGATCATGATCCAATTCCCAAGGCAGGCTCCCTGTTTGCAGGGAACCTGCTTCTCCCTCTCCATCTGCCCCTCTCGCTCTTGGTTTTTCTCTCCTCTCTCTTTCAAATAAATAAATGACATGTTTAAACAGAAACAAACAAACCCAGAAGGACAAAAATCTCCCATGTAGAAGAATTTCAAAGAAGTTGTACAGACATTCCACCCTCAAGTTGATTAGCATAGCTTCCCACTCATATGTATGGAATACACATAGTAACTTCCTTCTACAAAATATAATATGAAAATGTGTATATAAAAATGAAAATATAATAATAATAATAATAATAATCACTTTACTACGGAGAAAGCTGACAAACACTACCTCAGCAAGATGATCAGATTGATACCAAGACTGATAAATCATGTTGATAATATCTATCCTTTATATGATATAATGAAAATGGCAGTATATCTCTTTATATAATCCACATAAAGAGTTTAATCATGAGATAACAGACATGTCCCAACTGAGGTAAATTTTACAAAATACTCTACTTCTCAAATTGTTCCAGTTCAACGACAACAAGGAAAGACAGAAACACTGTCACAATCCAGAGGAGCCTAAGAAAACATGAGTACAAATGGACTGGGATATGAGGAATGGTAACTTAGCAAAAACTAAGGAAATCTGAATAAAGTATGGTCTTTGGTTAATGAGAATATTTTAATATTGATTCAAGGCTAATATTTGTACCTTCCTAATATACCACCATCATACCCTACCCCACAACATCCACCCCCACACCATCAGCCCCCAGCAAGGACCCAGTGTCGCTGCCCCCTGTGGGACATGCTCAACCTCCCCAGGGTTCTCTGGATACCCTGCTCCCATCAGAATCCCGATTGTCCCATAGAGAACCCAGAGGTTGCAGGGAGGAGGGAAGGCAGAGATCCCCGAAAGGCTAGGTGTAGGTGAGTGGTGCAGAGGATACAGTGGGCCCTGCCTCCGCCCACTGTCTGTCCTGGAGGGTGGCACACCCTGCACAGGACACCAGCCCCTAACCCAGAGGGATCTGGGCTGACCTGGCTCTGCGCTCTGTGGGAGCTAGGTTGATTTGAGCCCCTCCCAGGCCCAACACAAAGACTAATGGGATCCAGGTCCTCATCGTCCTGGCCAGCCCTGGATTCTGGCCCCAGGCTGAGCGAGCCCTCTCACAGGTGGATGTGGCCTCCTGGGCCCTGGGCGTGCCCCACAGATCCAGGTCGTTAACCTAGGGCAGACTGGGGGATCCCGGGACACCCCAGGGTAGGGAGAGGATGGATAGGCCGGTTGGCCCCACCCAACACCACACCAGGAGGCAGGCTCTTCCAGGTATTGGGGCTCCACAGGGCCCAAGGCAGGTGTCCAGCTGCCCTGCGGGGCCCCAGTACAGGAGCCCATGAGCTGCAGGTCCAGGTCATCTCTGCTGTCCTCAGAACAGTCACTCAGACTGAAATCTCAGGACACACGCCCCCACCCGGAGTCCACACATGTTCCCACAATGTGGACTCTAGCACCCGCCTCTCCACACCATGTGATTCTTGCCCTCCCCTAAAGGACAGAAAGGTCTCCCTCCCCAGGGGAAGGCACGCATTAGGCTCTGAGCCCCTTTGCTGTAAAAAGTCAATAAAGTGTTGTGCAAAAATGCACAGCCAGCCCGTTTCTGTGTCTCCCAGAACTCTGTGCATGGGGCGTGAAGAGACACCCAGAGAGGAGGAGGGGGCACCATCCAGGCCCCAAACAGCCCCTGCAGGGGCGCCACCAGGTACACAGAGCTGATGTCCCCACGTGCCTTCCAGGGGCAGCCAGACGCCAGGGTCAGGACCCCACAGACTTTACTTGATCTCAGGTGGTGTCCCCCGGGCCAGTTGGGGCTGGGACAGAGTGACAACCAGGGAGCTTCAGGTCACCAGGGTCTGTGCACAGCGACCTGGGAGGTCTGTGCTCCCTCTGTCCTGAGGGCCAAGGATGGCCGAGTTCCAGGGCACTTCCTCCCGTCCCCGCATCACCATGCCTGTGTGCCTGGGGCAAAAAGGGCCTGTGGGGCGGTCAGCGTGGCCCTGGAAGGGATGTCAGGACACCAGGCCCTGGTGTTGTGCCCAAGACTGTAAATCAGGGAAACCACCAAGGAGCCCACACCGATGGAAACTCCCGAGGGTTTCTGTACAAGCTGGAGCTTGGGTGTAATTTCACCAAACACAGCAGAGCAGGGACGTGGATCCCAAGACTAAGAGGCATAGCAGCTTTATAGGGGCCAGTGGCCCATGGGATACGCAGAAAGTTGCACAGTCATGATGGTCCACACGCAGGTGGCCAATTAAATTACACCTTACCAAATAGTATCCACTTGAGATGGCCTATTACTTTGGTCAGAATCGTCACACAGTTTTGGGAGGCACAAAGCAGGCACAAAGCACAAATCGGCAATTGTTATGAGCCGATTTCCGATTAGGGTGTGCCTAGAGTCCTGACTAGGGTGGGTCAGCGCCTTAAGCAATAAGCAGCTCCTGTGGGGCTCACAGGGAAGGAGGTGGGTGTAACACAAAATGGAATCATTCCTGCTCTGCTTGTTCAGGTGTACGGGATTTTTGTTAACTTTCCTGGGTCCCACACTTGCAGCTCACGACCTGGGCCACCCTCACCAGGTGGACTCAGCCTGCACACCTTGTGGTGCTGGATCTCTCATACCAGCGTGTGGAGGGCACCCTCCTCGCCCTAGTGAGTAGGGGCTGGGTGAGCATGGGGCTCGCCAGAAGGCCAGGCAGCACAGGGGACCGAGAACCCCAGCCCAGACCCCAACTCGACTCCCATACACAGGCAGCAACAGGGCTCCCCGCCATGGGCAGCCAGCTCCTTAGGATCTCCCCCCAGGGCGGCGCTGAGGTCTGGCTCCCTGCTGGAGAGGCATCTGGGAGAAGAGAAACAGCAGGCGCTCAGAGGGACCCCCTGGTGGACATGGGAATTTGGCCGAGTTGGACCTTCCAGCTCAGCTGACCCTCCAGCGGAAAGTCACTGCAGGAGCGAGCCCCGAGTCGGCAAGGAGAGCCCAGCAATCTGCCCAGCGCCAGCACCAGAAATGATGTTGTGCCAAACATTTCGGCATTTGGGTGACCCAGCCAGAGGATCAGGTAGCTGCACGTGATATCTGAATGTGATAGACACACACACAAGCAAAAACCAACAAAAGTCGGAATCCCCCCAATGTTGTCAAACAGCAGCTGGATAGTTACATACACGATGCTGTGGTCCCCAATAGGATACATGGTAGACGCTATAAACCATGACTGCAGAGGTACTGGAGGCACGGAGATGTGCCTGCTGGGTTTCAAAAAGGAGCACAGAGAGGCAGGAAGCATCCTACGGAGGGGGTGTCCTTTCTAGGAAAGGACACCAGGTCCCTGTGTAGGCTACAGATGGTGAAATCTGCCCTCCTCTCTTTCAGCTTCAGGTTTTCCTCCTCTTTTGTTCTTCCTAATTCTAGTTTAGCCTCCACCCTGCATCAAGACAATGACCAAAGAGGCTACGTTATGACATCGCGTCCTAAAAGGAGGCCAAGCTCTGGCTACCGGGTTCAGAAATGGTCATTGCCTAGGTGTATGCTGATCCCCTGAACTTGTGACTTCACGGCTCTTCTCTCCCTGCAGAACGAGGGGAACCACAGGTCTTACAATGAAAGATGCCCACTTTCACTGGGGCAGTACTATCCCTTGTGGAGGACGTCATCTGGGCCAAGTAGGACAAGTGGGGCGATCAAGAATAGTTCGCAGGTGAGACATAAGCAAACACTTACCTTTGATGTCATGCTTTATTTGTTCATCCATTTATTATTTGTTAAATATTTTCGTTTCATGTCCTCTCTATACCCAACATGGAGTTCAAACTCACAACCCTGAGATCAAGATCCCCCAACCAGGCCAGCCAGGCACCCCACTGCCATGTTTCATAACTCTATGCTTCCTTGACTATCTCTGCATCCAACTGGAACATTAAGTCCTGGACGGGAAGCTTTAGTTACCTCCAAATCCTAGAATATTCTCACTGTATCCCAATCCTAGATTGACATTTACCATTGAATAGCACTTTAAATAAATAATCAGTAAAATAACTACTACAGTAAAGGAAATTATCAACTATTCACGTGTGTGGGCCCTGCTCCCTGGGCTCCCAGGGAAGCTATGGTTTCTTTCACATTGATCAGGTCCAAATGACTCCACCACACCTCAAAGCGTGGGCTCAGTTTCTGCCCTGACACATGCAAGACCCCTGCATCAATTAACATGTATCAATCAATCAAAGAGAGCCTGACTGGCTTGGTGTGGTTTGTAAGAACATGGGACTCTTGTTCTTGGGGTAGCAAGTTCTAGCCCCATGTTGGCTGTAGAGATTACAGAAAAATAAAATCTTAAAAACAATCAATCAGTTGATCTTGGGGAGACACAGCCCCAGATCCCACAAGGGCAGAGAGCCAACTGAAGGGTCTACGCACAATATCATAAGCAGCAGTGCACAAAATCTGAACTTTCAGAAGTCTCCTAGAGTGGGGGACACACCAGCCTTAAGGTGTTCAGGTGCAGAAGTAGGGGGAAGTCCCTGGAGCAACAGGGCAGGCTCAGGATCCCAAGGGTCTCAAGGACAATGGCACCAACTGTTCCCAGGCACATGAGCAGGAACCTGGCTGAGAGCAGCAGTACTCGGCCAGCTGTCTGCCCTGTGTGGCCATAAGCTGCAAACCCCTGTGCAGTCACAGGGCCCCGTTCCTGGGACAGACCAGCAAAGGCCAGGAGTGCGAGGACACCCTCCCAGGCAGGAAGAGCACAGGGCTCCACCAGGGCAGCCCCTAAAATTTGGAGTTTTAAAATTCAGTCACTTGTCTGTGGGGAGGCTGAGAAAATTGAGGCCGTTCCACTTTAACTTCACTGTTAGCACAAGTACTGCCATCCCAGGACCCTGTGAATAAGAGCTAAAATTTACATTTCTTCAGTTACAGGAAAAAAAGAAAAAAACACGTTACACCCTAAGGTCCCAGAAAGCCCCATATTAGAATGAGAACAAAGCTCAATGCCCTTGAAGGCTTCATATCAAAATGTAAACAGAACTTTAGGAATTGCTCCAGCCCTTCTGGAGGTCCCTGAGACCAGCCCTTAAAACTAAGCTAAAACCCACCTCAGGGTCCAAGTCCTTGCTCCACTATGTGGGGTATACTTGGACCCAAGCTCGAGTTTGTAAATCAACCCTCCTGTGTTTGCATTGGTGTCGGCTCCTTAGTTGTTTCTCTGATTCAGAATCTTGGGCATAAGACCCCCATGTCCCCTCCCCACCTGGGCTGATCCCCTGTCCCCTCCAACCCAGGCTGACCCTCAGTCACCTCCCGCCCACAGCAGCTTGGCACAAGCCCTCACAGAGGTCCCACGGCCATGGTCGGCACTCTGGCTGTCCCCGGCCTCCCAGGAGAAGAAAGGAGTTTTCGGTAGGACACATTCCCATGGTGGCCCCAGGGCTCCCTGCCCAGGATGGCAGCTGGGGACAGGCCGTGGTCTGTGTCCCTGATGCCAGCTCCTCCTCCCCGGTTTTCCTGCAGGAAATGAAGGAGGAGGCATTGTCTCCTCCAGGGACATCATGCAGATAGACCTGCACATCAACAGGACGTTCCGCAGCCAAATCATGTTTTGGGATTGCTAGGGGGTGGGGTGTGGCTGCTGAGTCAGGGGGCTTCAGGGCCCCAGGGGAGTCCCAGAGGCTTCACGGTAGGGAACACAGGGCTTAAGAGGCCGGGGGAAGCAACAGCAGCCAGCAACACACCACTGTATGGTAGGGTGCTGGGGATGACCACCGTGCAACCAACCGCCGGGGCTTCGGGGATGAGGAGGTCACTACGTTGGCGCCTCTAAGGGTTTCCATGGGAGCTGAACCACAAAGGGGTGAGGGACGGCCCCTTGAAAAGCAGTGGGCTGTGGTGGGGCCCATGGAGGGCAGTAACCGGACCTGGGGGCCAGGAGGCATGGCAGTGGCTGGAGCAGGACACACATCGATCCGATGAGGGTCGGACGGGTCAGGGAGACACCCAAACTTGGTGTTTTATATATATCTAAATTCTATGCATTTAATTTGAGACAATTTGCAATTTGTAAACATACATAGTATGATGATCCCCAGATAATGCCCCCAGTCCAGCCAGCGCCCTTCACTGACCACACGGGGTCCCAGGGGCAGGTGTCACAGCAAACCCCAGACTGAGGTCGCCTTTATCTGTAGACATATCCGTGTGCATCTGAGAGAATGTGGATGCCCTGTGTCGGCAGGCCCCCCACGCCATACCCCCTCATTCCCCACCCCCACACCATCCCCCTTCATCATCATCCCCAATGGCATCCCAACTATATCATCCCCCTCACACCCACACAGCCCCACACAATCCCCACCCACACCACACCCCCACCATCCCCCCTACACCATACCCCACACGCCACCACCATCATGCCCCTGTCCCCACAACATCCACCCCCACACCATCTGCCCCCAGCAAGGACCCAGTGCAGCTGCCCCTTGTGGGACATACTCAGCCTCACCAGGGATCTCTGGACACCCTGCTCCCATCAGAAGACCGGGTTTCCCATAGAGTACCCAGGGGTGGCATGAAGGAGGGAAGGCAGGGAGCCCCTGACAGGGTGGGTGCAGGTGAGTGGTGCAGAAGACCCACTGTGCCCTGCCTCCACCCACTCCCTCCTGGAGGGCGGCACACCCTGCATAGGACACCAGCCCCTCACCCAGAGGGACATGGGCTGGCCTGGCCCCGGACTCTGTGGGGGCTGCGGGGATTGAGCCCCCCCAGGCCCAACACAAAGACTAATGGGATCCAGCCCCCCAATGACCCTGGCCAGCCCTGGATTCTGGCCCCAGGCTGAGAGAGTCCTCCCACAGCTGGATGTGGCCTCTTGGGCCCTGGGCGTGCCCAACACGTGCCTAGGTCGCTGAACTAGGGCAGGCCTGGGGATTCCGGGACACCCCAGGTTGGGGAGAGGAAGGGTAGGCTGGTGGGCCCCACCCACAACAACACCAGGAGACAGGGTCCACCAGGTTCTGGGGCCCCAGGGGGCCCAAGTCCGGTGTCCAGCTGCCCTGCGGGGACCCAGCGCAGGAACCCATGACCTGCAAGTCCAGGTCAGCTCTGCTGTCCTAAGAACCGTCTCTCAGGCTGAAACCTCAGGACACGTCCCCACCCGGAGTCCAAACATGTTCCGAGGTGGGGGACTCCAGCACCAGACCCTGCCCCACATGTGATTCTTGCCCTCCCATAAAGGACAGAATGGTCTCCCTCCCCAGTGGAAGGCACGCACCCTCGGCTCTGAGTCCGTTTGCTGTAGAAAGTCAACAGAGTGTTGTGGTGCGAAAATGCACAGCCAGCCCCTTTCTGTGTCTCCCAGAACTCTGTGCAGAGGGTGAGGAGAGACCCTGAGAGAGGAGGAGGGGGTACATCCATGCCCCAAACAGCCCCTGCAGTGGCGCTGCCAGGCACACCCAGCTGACATCCCCACGTGCATTCCAGGGCAGCCAGACGCCAGTGTCAGGCCCCACAGACTTTACTGGGACTCAGCCTGTGCCCCGCAGGCCCGGAGGGGTTGGGACAGAGTGACAGCAAGGGAGCCTCAGGTCACCAGTGTCTGTGGAAAGTGACCTGGAAGATCTGTACTCCCTCTGTCCAGGGGGCCGGAGCTGGCCGTGTTCCGGGGCACTTCCTCCCCTCCCCAAACCCCTGTGCCTGTGTGCCTGGGGCACAGAGGGCCTGAGGGGCGGTAGCGTGGCCCTGGAAGGGATGTCAGGACAACAGGGCCTTGTGTTGTGCCCAAGATAGCAAATCCGGGAAACCACCAAGGAGCCCACACGGATGCAAACTCCTGAGGGTTTCTTTACAAGCTGGAGCTTGGGTCCAAGTGCACCGGACACAGAGGAGTAGGGACTTGGACACCGAGACTAAGAGGCGTAGCAGCTTTATAGGAGCCAGTGGCCATGGGAATGCTGAAAGATGGGTAGTCATGTCGGTCCACATGCAGGTGGCCTATTGAATTACACTTTACCCTATAGTATCGACTTGAACTGGCCTATTAGTTTAGTCAGAATTGGCACGCAGTTTTGTGGGGCACAAAGCAGGGTTACATTGTTATGAGCCATTTTCGAATTAGGGTGTGCCCAGCGGCTTGAGTCGGGTGGGGCAGCACCTTAAGCCATAAGCAAGTCATGTGGGGTCATAAGGGAGATGACAGGTGGAGCACAAAATGGAATCAGTCCTGCTCTGCTTGTACAGGGGTAAGGGATTTTTGTTAAATTTCCTGCATCCCACATTGCAGCTCACAAACGTGGGCCACCCCCACAAAGTGTACTCGACATGCACAACTTGTGGTGCTAGATCTCTCACACCAGGGTGTGGAGGGAACCCTCCTCGCCCTAGTGAGTAGGGGCTGGGTGAGTATGGGGCTCATCCTGAAGGCCAAGCAGCACAGGGGACTGAGGAACCCCAGCCCAGTCCCCACCCAGACTCCCAAACACAGGCAGCCCCAGGGCTCCCCTCCATGGGCAGGGCGGCCCCAAGGTCTGGCTCCCTGATGGAGAGGCATCAGGGAGAAGATAAGCAGCCAGCACATGGGAGGACCCACTGCCGCACATGGGAATATGGCCAAGCCAGACCTTCCAACTCAGCTGACCCTCCAGCGGAAAGTCACTGCACGAGGGAGCCCTGGGTCTGCCAGGAGAGCCTAGCTACCCGCCTAGCACCACCACCAGAAATGATGTTGTGCCAACCATTTCGCCATTTGGGTGACCCACCCAGAGGATCAGATAGCTGCACATGATAGCCACATGTGATAGACATACACATACCCCAAAACCAACAGAAGTCGGAATCCCCTCCAATGTTGTCTAACAGGAGACAGATGGTTACATACACGATGCTGTTGTCCCCAGTAGGATACATGGAAGATGCAATAAACCATGACTGCAGAGGTCCTAGAGACACAGAGATGTGCTTGCTGGTTTCCAACAAGGAGCACAGAGGTGCAGGAAGAATCCTACGGAGGGGAGGCCCCTTCATGGAAAGGACACAATGTCCCTGTGATGGCTACGGATGGTGAAATCTGTCCTCCTCTCTCTTAGCTTCTGGTTTTCCTCCTAAATGCCATTTTCCTCAATCATAATACCAAAAATTTATTTTACGTTTTTATTTTTTTATTATTATTTTTTTTTATTTTATGTTTTTAAATTCCTTTTTATTGGAGTCCAATTTGTATGAATTCTTGCTTCAACAAGGGTGTCATTCAAGAGAGAAGGAGAGAGAAAGATTTTCTGGACAGTCAACATATCAAGGATTTCATGACCACTTAACCAGTCCAGTAAGGGATTAAGAGGGACTCTTCTAGTGGGGGAAAAAAAGAGACCAAATGCAATAAAGACTAGAAAGGACCAGAGAACGTCACCAGAAGCACCAACTCTTCTGGTAACACAAAGAAACAAAGTTCATATCTGTGAATAATCACTCTGAATGCTGATAGACTAAATGTTCTAATCAAAAGATATAGGGTATCAGAGTGGCTTAAAACACAGGATCCGGGATACCTGGGTGGTTCAAGAGGTTGAGCATCCGCCTTTGACTCAGGCTGTGATCCTGGAGTCTGGGATTGAGTCCCATATTGGGCTCCTGGTGGGGAGTCTGCTTCTCTCTCTCCCTAATTTTCGGCCTCTCTCTCTCTCTCTGATAAATAAAATCGTTATTAAAAAAACAAGATCCATCTGTATGCTGCCTACAAGATGCTCACCTTAGACCTATAGACACCAGCAGATTGATAGTCAGGGGAGGGAAAATCATCTACCACGCTAATAGATATCAAAAGAAAGCTGGAGGACCCATACTTATATCAGACAAACGAGATTTGAAACGAAACCCTGGGGGACACCTGGTGGCTCAGTGGTTGAGCATCTGTCTTCGGCTCAGGGTGTGATCCTGGGATCCCAGGATCGAGTCCCACATCACCCTCCCTTTGGGGAGCCTGCCTCTCCCTCTGCCTATGTTTCTGCCTCTGCTTCTCTGTGTATCTCTCAAAAATAAATAAATAATATATTTAAATCTCAAAAAGAAACAACAAATATTGTAAGAAGAGATGAAGAAGAACATTATTTCATAATTAAAAAGACTATCAAGATCAAACAACTATTTATGCTGCCAACATGAGTACCTAAATATAGAAACCAATTAACAACAAATGTACAGGAAATCACTGATAATAATACACTGACAGAGGATTCCAACACCTACTTATGGCAATGGACCGATCGTCTATGCAGAAAATCAACAAGGGAACAATAGCCTTGACACACTGGACAACAGGTAATCAACAGATATAGTTAGAATATTAGATCCAAAAGGAGAATAAACATTCTGTTCAATTGCATATGGGACATTCTTCAGAAGAGATCATATCAGGGCCCACAAATCAGCGCTCAACAGGTATAACAGGTACAAGAATGTTGATTTCACACCCTGTACATTTTCAGACAAAGGCGCTAAAAAAACTGGAAGTCGACAGTAAGAAAAAAATTGGACAGACCAAAAATACGTGGAGTTTATGATCATCCTACTAGAGAATGAATGGAGCAACCAGAAAATTAAAGAGGTAATTTAAAACAAATGAAAATGAAAACATGTTTCTCCAAACCTCTGGGATGTAGCAAAGGCAGTCCTAAGAGGGAAGTACATAGCAATACAGGCCTACCTCAAGAAACAAGAAGTCTCCAATACACAACCTAACCCTACACCTGAAGGAGCTGGAAAAGGAATAGCAAACAAAGACTAAAGCCTACAAAAGAAGGGAAAAAATTAAGATCAGAGCAGAAATAAACAATACAGAAACAACAAAACAGTAGAATGGAACAACAAAAGAGCTAGTTCTTTAAAATAAGTAATAAAATGGATCAAGCCCTAGCCAGCCTTATCAATGAGAAAAAAGACCTAAATAAATAAAATCACAAATGAGAGAAGAGAGATCATAATCAACACCAGAAAAATAAGACAATTATAAGGGGCTACTATGAAAGATTATACGCTAACAAACTGGGAGACCTGGAAGAAATGGACAAATCCCTAGAAATGTGCAAATGAGCAAAATTGAAATAGGAAGAAATAGAAAATGTGAACAGACCCATAACTAGCAAAGGAATTTAATCAGCAAGGCACCCGGTGCCTCAGTGGTTGAGCATCTGCTTTGGCTCAGGTCATGATCCCGGGGACCTGGGGGTTCAAGTCCCACATCAGGCTCCCCGCATGGAGCCTCATTTTCCCTCTGCCTATACCTCTGCATCTCTGTGTCTCTTATGAATACATAAATAAAATATTTAAAAAAGAAAAAAGGTAAAAAGTTGATAAAGGACCCAAATAAAATCACATCTGAGAAAAGAGAAATAACAACCAACACTAGAGAAATACAAACGATTATAAGAGAATATGATGAAAAATTATATGCCAGCAACCTAGAACCTGGAAGAAATAGATCAATTCCTAGAAATATATAACATAGCAAAAATTAAAAATGAAGAAATAAGAAATTTGAACAGACATATAACCAGCAAAGTAATTGAATCAGCAATCAGGGATCTCCCAACAGGAGATGCTTAGATCAAAAGAACAGAATGGAAAGCCAAAACAAGATACACACATGTATCTATGATCCATTAATGACAACAAGGCAGGAAGGAATATCCAATGGCACAAAGACAGTCTCTTCAACAAACCCTAACCCTGACCCCAGGATAAGAACAAATGGTGTTGGGAAAACCAGGCAGCCACATGCAGAAAAATCAAACTGGACCACTTTCTTACACCATATATATAAAAAATAAATTCAAAATGGATGAAAGACCTAAATGTGAGACCTGAAACCAATCAAAGAAGAAAAGATAGGCAGCAACGTCTTTGACATTGGCCACTGATTTTTCTTTCTAGATATGCCACTGAGGTGAGGAAACAAAAGCAAAAATGCTATTGGGACTTCATCAAAATGAAAAGCTTCCGCAAAGTGAAGGAAACAACAAAAGCTAAAAGGCAACATACAAAATGAAAGGAGATATTGGTAAACAACACATCCAATAAAGAGTTAATATACAAAACATAAAGGAAATATAAATCTCAAGATCCTAAAAACAAATTATGCAACTAGAGATGGGCAGAAAAATGAATGGACTTTGTCTCTGACAAGACAGCCAGATGGCCACCAGACTCACGGAAAGACACAAAGCGTCACCCATCATCAGGGAAATGCAAACCAAAACCACAATGATATGTCACCTGAGAGCCCTCATAATGGCTAAAATTAACAACACAAGAAACAACAGGTGTTGGTGAGGCTTTGGAGAAAGGGTAGCCTCCTTACACTCCTGGTGGGCATGCGAACAGATTTAGCCACTGTGGAAAACAGTGTGGAGGGTCCTTGAGTAGTTAAAAAAATTGGATCCCTGGGTGGTGCAGTGGTTTGGTACCTGTCTTTGGCCCAGGGTGTGATCCTGGAGACCCGAGATCGACTCCCACTTTGGGCTCCAGGGCATGGAGCCTGCTTCTCCCTCTGCCTGTGTCTCTGCCTCTCTCTCTGTGACTATCATAAAAAAAAATTTTAAAAAGAAGTTAAAAATAGAGCTACCCTACGATTCCAAAATTTCACAGCTAGGTATTTACCCCGAGGATAGAGAAGTACTTTAGTAGATTCGAGGAAAGACACGCAGCCCACTGTTTGTAGCAGCATTATCAACAACACCAGACTGTGGATACAGCCCAGATGTCCATAGACTGATGAATGGGCAGAAAGATGTGGTAAATAAACAGACTGCAACATCACTCGGTCATCAGAAGGGATGAAATGAATCCATTTACGGTGACGTGGAAGGAGTGGAAAGGATTTATGCTAAATGAACTCAGTCAGAGAAAGACAGTTACCAAATACCATACAATTGCATTCAAATGTGAATTTTAAGAAACCAAACAAACTGGCAAAGGGGCGGAGGAGGCATGAGAGAAGCAAACCAAGATACACACTCTTAACCACAGAGAATAAACTAACAAATACCAGGGGAAGGTGGGGAGGATGGTGAATCAGGGGATGGGGATAGTGGAGGGCACCTGTGACCAGTACCAGGCGTTGTATCCAAGGGTCTAACCACTATGTGGTAAACCAAAACTATATCATACTGTGTTTACAAACAGGAATTCAAGTAAAACTTTAAAATAATAATTGGTAGTATAGAGAAAACATGTGCACACAAGAGATAAAATCAGAAAGGCAACTGAAAATCCAAATAAAGAGTCTTTAGAGACACAAATCCCCTCCTTAGCTCAGCTCGGGAGAAACCTGCCATGTCTATTCTCACCCCAGCAGAAGCCAGGATTTTGATTCTCTGGGGAGGCCACTGACTTGGTGGAGTCAGGCTATCTTTGAACCCAAAACCTAAATAGAGTGCATAAAACTAAACTGCCCAAGATGCTAGGAGTCCCAGTGCAGGCACATGCCAAGACCCAAACTCTAACCATACACAGACATAAGCCTAACCCTACACTTAATCTTAATGTTAACCTAACCCTTAAACAAGACCCATCACTAATCGAAAACCAAACACAAACCCCAAGACCAAAACACATTCATGGAACCTTCATGCCAACCCTCACCCTATATCCTAAACCTATTCTAAACACTTAACCCTGACCCCTACCTTAAATCTAACCCTAACCTCTGACCCTAACCTTAACTTAATGTACTCAAATCGTATTCCTAACCTTAACCTGTACCCTAACCTTAACCCGCTAATACCAATCCTATCTCATACCCCTAACTGTACTCTAACCTGTACCCTAAAACTAACTACTAAAACACTCCCTATACCTATTACCCTTTTCCAAAACCGTACCCTGACCCTGACCTGACCCTAAACCCTAACTAAATACTAATCCTATCCCTAGCCCTAACCCCTATCCTAAACCTAACCCTTGCCCTAACCCTAAACCTAGCCCTAAATTTTACCCTAACCCCTAACCCTTACCCCTAACCCTAACTCACACCCTAACACCTCACCCTAACTGCAAACCTAAGCCCAACCCTAACTGTAACCATAACCCTAACCCCACCCCCAAACCTCCTGCCCTAAACCCTAAAGCATAACCCTAACCCTAACTCTAAATACTGTCACTAACCCTAAGCTCATTCCCTAATCCTTAACCCCCATCCTAACTCCTAACCACTGACCCTTACCCTTATCCCTCACCCTAACCTCTAATCTGTAACCATAAGGTTAATCACAAACACCTAACATCTAACCTAAGCCAAACCACCAACTGTCTCACCTCCCCTGACCCTACCATTCATTCTACCCATTCACTTACCCTGTGGTTATGAGGAGTCCCTTCTGATATGGACGAAGCCCCCAATGTCTTGTGCTCTTTTTGTTCAGTCTCCTTAATTATTATCTGTGATGCTCCTGAGAAGGGAGTCACATCCATCATTTCCTTCCTGAATGCTCACTGTCAGGACACAGCAAGCCCCACAATAGAATAAAAACTGAGCCCAGTCCAAGGGCAGGAAGCCCCTATTAGAACAGATCTCAATGCCCTTGAAGGCCCCATATCAAAATGTAAACAGAACTTGAGGAATTACTCCAGCTCTTCAGGAGTTCCCCGAGACCAACTCTTAAAAATAAGCTAAAACCCACCTCGGGGTCCAAGTCCCAGCTCCACTGTGTTGGGTATACTTGGACACAAGCTCGAGCTTGTAAATAAACCCTCATGTGTTTGCATTGGTGTTGGCTTCTCGGTGATTTCTCAGATTCACAATCTTGGGCACAACAGTCTGAGATAAAAAAAGAAAACCAAAAGAAACTCGGACGCAGGTAGAGTGAACGCAGGGTTCTGAGAGAAGCCGCGGAGACCCGGGGGCTTCGGGGTTCTTCTCTGGAGGCCCCAGCAGACTGAGGGTTGGGATGCTCAGCCCCAGAGCCAGAGGACCCAGCGTCCCCACCAGCATCCCGCCCATCAGGGCCAGGAATCAGGGAGCAGCACAGTGCCGCCCGCTGGAGCCCAGAGGCGCTGACGCCCACCCCGACTCTGACCCCCACAGGTGCAACTTCCAGGCAGATGTGCACCTGACAATCAGCGCCAAGGCCCATCCCCAGACCCCACACAGACCATTCGCTGCCCCCAAGTTGCCAGACCACAGAGGCTGCAAAGCTTCAGCTCTGCCTGGAAAGTAGGGTCTAGATTTCTTTGTACTTTGTGCTCTATTTTTAATTATTTTCTTTGATTCTTTTTTATTAATTGCCTTATTTTAATTTTATGTATGTACCTTATATATTTCTTATTTTTACTTTTATGGTAGTTTAATTGTGTTTCATATTTTGGGATTTAGAATCTTTTAACAATCAGGCAAAAATAATCTGGTGGTTTTTTTTGGAGGGCAGTTGTTATTGTTTTTCTTGGTTTTTCTTTTTCTTCCTTCTTTCTTTTCTGGAAAAAATAATGAGATGGAGAAATTCTCCTCTATAAAATAACATGAGGTAGTACTCACAGCCAGGAAGTTCATCAATACACATATATGATGTCTAACTACAGTTTAAAACAATGATTATAAAGATAGCAGCTGGGCTGGAAAAAGAACACAGAAGCAAACTAGAGAATCCCTTACTGTAGAAATAAAAGAGCTAAAATCAAGTCAGTCCAACGTTAAAAATGCTATAACTGAGATGCAGTCCCAACTGGAAGCCTTAAAAACAAGAAAGGTTATGGACCACAGAGGCAGACGTAGGGAAGTCAGCCACTTATTAAAACAATAACATTCATATCATAGGAGACTCAGAAGATGAAGAGAGAGAAAAGGTGGGCCTTACTCAGCCATTAGAAACAACAAATACCCACCATTTGCTTCAAGGTGGATGGAACTGGAAGGTATTATGCTGAGTGAAGTAGGACAATCGGAGAAGGACAAACATTGTATGTTCTCATTCATTTGGGGAATATAGGTAATACTTAAAGGGAATATAAGGGAAGGGAGAAGAAATGTGTAAGAAATATCAGAAAGGGAGGCAGAACATAAAGACTCCTAACTCTTGGAAATGAACTAGTGGTGATTGAGTGGAGGAGGGCAGGGTTGAGGGTGAATGGGTGACGGGCACTGAGGGGTCACTAGACGGGATGAGCACTGGGTGTTATTCTGATTTGGCAAACTGAACACCAATAAAAAATAAATTTATTATTTGAAAAAAAAGAAAGAAAGAAAGAGTGGCACCGGGGTGGCTCAGTCAGTTAAGCTTCTACCTTAAGTCAGATCATGATCCAGGTCCCAAGGAAGGCTCCGTTTTCAGCAGGGAACCTGCTTCTCCCTCTCCCTCTGCTTCTCTCACTCATGCTTTTTCTCTCTTCTCTCTCTCAAATAAATAAATAACATCTTTGAAAAAGAAACAAACAAACAAAAAAAAAACCCACAAGTGAGAGAAATCTCCCTTGTAGAAGAATTTCAAACAATTTGTGCAGACATTCCACTCTCATGTTGATGAGCATAGCTTCCCACTCTTATGTATGGAGTACACATAGTAACTTCCTTCTACAAAATATATTATGAAAAACAAAATAATATGATGATGATAATAACAATAATTAATAATAATAAAAAGAATCACTTAACTATGGAGAAAGATGACAAACACTACCTCAGCAAGATGATCAGATCGATACCAAGACTGATAAATCATGTTGTTAGTATCTATCCTTTATATGATATAATAAAAATGCCAGTATATCTCTACATAAAATCCACAAAAACAATTCAATCATGAGATAAACAACAGACATGTCCCAACTGAGGGAAATTTTACAAAATACTCTACTTCTCAAAGTGTTCCAGGGCAACAACAACAAGGAAAGGCTGAAAGACTGTCACAATCCAGAGGAGCCTAAGAAAACAGGAGGACAAATGGAATGTGATATGAGGGATGGTAATTTAGCAAAAACAAAGGAAATCTGAATAAAGTATGGTCTTTGGTTAATGCGACTATTTTAATATTGACTCATTAGCTAACATTTGTACCGTACTAATATAAGATATCAATAATTGGAGAAATTGAGTGCAAGTGCATGCGAATGCTCTGTACTATCTTCTCAATTTCCCTATATATTTTGTTTTTTCCTAATAAATAAGATTTATTTTGAAAATTGACTTAAATGAATCAGGCTCCAAGTGTGAAAACATTTTAAGAATAGTTTAATTAACTGTTGCCTTATTCTTAAAGAGTTCCTTTGATGGAAACAGAGTAAGAATTTTACATCAGAAGGAAAGAAAAACACTTAGCAACACGTATAATGCCTCCTCAACCTGAAAAGCAGGAACGGATAATAGCAAAAATCAGATAAAAATACTTCTATTATAATAGACACCATTATGCAAGTGCATTTAAAATTAGCAATGCATAACATTTATTTCCTTGACATTTGTCTTCAAAAGAGTTCAGTGTTTCAGTGTCAGTTGAAACAGGGGAAGATTCTCAGGGAAGAATCCTTCACATAATAATAAGACCATTGGTAATAATGTCTCTCAGTTCTTTCCAAATCCATAAAGATGCATTTCCTGAGGAGTGACTGAGCTGTGAAGAAAGAGATGAGAAACCCTCATCCCTCTGAATTACTTGTGTCAGAATATTTTAACCATAGTACTATGGATAGTAAATATCCTTATTAACAGGAAATACATCTCAGATTGGAATCTGAGCAATCAGATGGGCAGAGAAAAAAGGCTTTGACTCGCTCCTCATCTTTTAAACATAAAGGACAGCTTTTCTATGTAAAAGTCAGTTTTCAAGATAGCCTTAGGGAATAAGAGTCTGCAGCATCGAATCCCGCTGCACAGCCGGGGTGCACGCAACCCAGGTCTTCCTGATCCCAAATCCCTGATCCTGTCCAACACACGCTGTCACGCTGAGGTCATTTGCAATTCCTCTCTCAGGAGGTCCGGGGAAGGGGAAAGGAGCTAGATAGGATGGGATGGGACGCAAGGAGGCTGAGAAAATGAAGGCCTTTCCGCTTTAAGTTCAGCGTTCGAACACGTCCAGCCATCCCAGGCCCCTGTGAAGAAGAGATGAAATTTACATTACTTCAGTTACAGGAAAAAAACAAAAGTTTACAGCTTCATGTCCTAGGAACCCCCACAATAGAATAAGAACTGAGCCCACGCCAAGGGATGGAGGCACCTATTAGAATGGGAACAGAGGTCAATGCCCTTGAAGGCCCCATATCAAAATGTAAACAGAACTTGAGGAATTACTCCAGCCCTTCTGGAGGTCCCCGATACAAGCCCTTAAAACTAAGCAAAAACCCACCTCGTGGTCCAAGTCCCTCCTCCGCTGTGTCGGGTGTACTTGGACGCAGGCTCGAGTTTGGAAATCAACCCTTGTGGGTTTGCATCAGTGTCAGCTCCATAGTGGTTTCACGGATTCGCAATCTTGGTCACAACATCCCCATGTCCCCTCCCACCTGGGCTGAACCCTTATCCCCTCCCACCCAGGCTGACCCTCAGTCACCTCCTCGCCCACAACAGCTGGGCACAGGCCCTCACACAGGTCCCACGGGCATGGTGGGAACTCCCGCCATGCCCGGGATCCCAGGGGAAGGAAGGAGGTTTCGGCAGGACACACTCCCATGGTGGCCCCAGGGCTCCCTGGCCAGCACGGCAGCTCGTGACAGGTGTGGGTCTGTGTCACTGACGCCTGCTCCTCCTCCCCAGTTTTCCCACAGGAAATGAAGGAGGAGGTCCTGGTCTCCTCCAGGGACATCACCCAGGTAGACTTGGACGTCAACAGGACATTCGGCAGGCACATCGTATTTTGGGATGGCTAGGGGGTCGGGTGAGGCTGCTGGGCCAGGGGGCTTCGGGGCCCCGAGGGAGGCCCGGGGTCTTCTGGGTAGGGAAAACGGGTTTCTGAGGCCGGGGGGAGCAATAGCAGCCAACAACACACTGTTCCATGGTAGGATGCTGGGGATGACTCCCGTGCCCACACTCCCGGTGCCTCGGGGATGAGGAGGCCAGTAGGATGGGGCCTCCAGGGGTTGCCATGGGAGATGAACGACAAAGGGGAGAGGGACGGCCCCCTGAGAAGCAGGGGATGGGGTGGGGGACGTGGGGGGCAGGAACCGGACCCGGGGGCCAGGCGGCATGGCCGTGGCTGGAGCAGGACACACATCGATCCCATGAGGGTCGGACGGGTCAGAGTGAGACCCACTCTCGGTGCTTTATATATTTCTAAATTCTATGCATTTCATTTGAGACAATTTGCAATTTGAAAACATACATAGTATAATGACCCCCAGATAATGCCCCCAGTCCAGCCAGGGCCCTGCACTGACTACACGGTGCCCCAGGGGCAGGTGTCACTGCAAACCCCAGACTAGTCGCCTTTAACTGTAGATGTCTCCTTGTGCATCTTAGAAAAGGAGACGCCCTTTTTCCACAGGCCCCCCACGACATACCCATCATTCACCACTCCCACACCATCCCCCTACATCATCATCCCCTATGGCATCCCAGAGACTCCATCCCAGTCAAAACCACGCAGCCCCACACAATTCCCACTCACACCATACCCCAACACCATCACCCCTACACCATTCCCCACTCTCCACCACCATCATACTCCTGCCCCCACACCATCTACTACCACACCATTGACCCCCAGCAAGGACCCAGTGCAGGTGCCCCCTGTGGGACATGCTCAACCTCCCTGGGGTTCTCTGGATACCCTGATCCCATCAGAAGCCCGGGTGTCCCATAGAGTACCCATGGGTTGCAGGGAGGAGGGAAGACAGGGAGCCCCCAACAGGGTGGGTGCAGGTGAGTGGTGCAGAGGACCCACTGTGCCCTGCCTCCACCCACTCTCCCTCATTTAGGGCGGCACATCCTGCACAGGACACCAGCCCTTAACCCATGGGGATCTGGGCTGGCCTGGCCCTGGGCTCTGTGAGGGCTGGGGTGATTTGAGCCCTCACCCCAGGCCCAACACAAAGACTAATGGGATCCAGCCCACATGGCCCTGGCCAGCCCTGGATTCTGGCCCCAGACTGAGGGAGCCCTCTCACAGCTGGATGTTGACTCCTGGGCCCTGGGGTAGGATGGTGGGCCCTACCCTCACCCACACCAGGAGGCAGGCTCCTCCAGGTGCTGGGGCCCCAGGGATCCTGAGGCCGGGGTCCAGCTGCTCTTCGGGGCCCAGCACATAAGCCCATGAGGTGCAGGTCCAGGTCAGCTCTGCTGTCCTCTGAACCGTCTCTCAGACTGAAATCTCAGGACACACGCCCCCACCCAGAGTCCACACCTGCTCCCAGGTGGGGGACTCCAGCACCCACCCCCCAACACATGTCATTCTTGCCCTCCCCTAAAGGACAGAAAGGTCTCCCTCCCCAGGGGAAGGCGTGCACCCTCGACTCTGAGCCCGTTTACTGTAGAAAGTCAATAAAGTGTTGTGGTGCGAAAATGCACAGCCAGCCCATTTCTGTGTCTCCCAGAACACTGTTCATGGGGCATGGAAAGACACCAAGAGAGGAGGAGGGGGTACCACCTTGGCCCCACCAGCCCCTGCAGAGGCGCCACCAGGAACACCCAGCTGACATCCCCACGTGCCTTCCACAGGTGGCCAGATGCCGGGTTCAGGACCTGACAGACATTACTGGGACTCAGGCTGTGCCCCACGGGCCAGGAGGGCCTTGGACAGAGTGACAGCCAAGAAGCCTCAGGTCACCAGGGTCTGTGCAAAGCGACCCGGATATCTGTGCTCCCTCTGTCCAGGAGGTCGTGGCTGGCCTGGTACGGGGCACTTCCTCCCCTCCCCACATCCTCTTGCCTGTGAGTCTGGGGCAGAGAGGACCTGCAGGGCAGTCAACATGGCCCTAGAAGGGATGTCAGGACAGTAGTCCCTTGTTTTGTGCCCAAGATTGTGAAACCGAGAAAACACTGAGGAGCCAACACTGATGCAAACTCCCAAGGCTTTCTTTACAAACTGGAGCTTGTGTCCAAGTGCACCCGACACAGCGGAACAGGGACTTGGACCCTGATAATAAGAGGCATAGCAGCTTTATAGGGGCCAGTGGACAATGGGATATGCAGATTTTTGCACAGTCATGTCAGTTCACACCCTGGTGGCCGATTGAATTGCACCTTACCATATAGTATCCACTTGAGCTGGTCTATTACTTTGGTCAGAATTGGCACACAGATTTGGTGGGCACAAAGCGGGGTTCACTGTTATGAGCTGATTTCTGATTAGGGTGTGCCCAGCAATCTGACTAGGGTGGGGCAGCGCCTTAAGCCATAATCAGGTGATGAGGGGGTCATAGGGGAGGTGGCGGGTGTAGCACAAAATGGAATCAGTCCTGCTCTGCTTGCTCAGGGGTAGGAGATTTTTGTTAAATTTCCTGGGTCCCACACTTGCAGCTCATGCACCTGGGCCACCCGCACCAGGTGGACTCAGCCTGCACACCTTGTGGTGCTGGATCTCTCACACCAACGTGTGGAGGGCACCCTCCTTGCCTGAGTGAGTAGGAGCTTGGTGAGCATGGGACTCTACCTGAAGGCCAGGCAGCACAGGAGACTGAGGAACCCCATCCCCGTCCCCACCCCGACTCCCACACACAGGCAGCCCCAGGGCTCCCCTCTATGTGCACCCACCTCCTCAGGAGCACCCCCCAGAGCGGCCCTGAGGTCTGGCTCCCTGCTGGAGAGGCATCAGGGAGAAGAGAAGCACATGGTGCTTGGCAGGACCCACTGCAGGACCTAGGAATGTGGTCAAGCCGGAACTTCCATCTCAGCAGACACTCCAGCGGAAAGTCATTGCATGAGCCAGCACAGGGTCGGCCAGGAGACCCCAGTAGCCGCCCAGCTCCAGCACCAGAAATGATGTTGTGCCCACCATTTTGGCGTTTGGGTGACCCAGCCAGAGGATCCGATAGCTGCACGTGATAGCTGCATGTGATAGACACACACACACCCCAAAACCAACAAAAATCAGAATCCCCCCAATGTTGTCAAACAGCAGCTGATGATTCCATACACGACGCTGTGGTCCCCAAAAGGATACATGGAAGATGTTATAAACCACAACTACAGAGGTGTCAGAGGTACGGAGATGTGCCTGCTGGGTTCCAACAAGGAGCGCAGACGAGCAAGAAGCATCCTATGGAGGGGGGCCCTCCTAGGAAAGGACACCAGGTCCCTGTGAAGGCTACGGAGGGTGAAATCTGTCCTCCTCCCTTTCAGCTTCTGGTTTTCCTCCTAAATGCCATTTTCTTCAATCATAACACCAAAAATTTATTTTATGTTTTTAAATTTCTTTTTAAAAGAGTCTAGTTTTTATAAATTCTTTCTTCAGCAAGGGTGTCATTCAGGAGAGAAGGAGATATAAAGATTTCCCAGAGAGGCAAAATATAAAGGAGTTCATGACCACTTAACCAATCCAGTAAGGAATTTTAAGAGGGACTCTTCTAGTGGGGGAAAAAAAGAGACCAAAAGCAACAAAGACTAGAAAGGACCAGAGAAAGTCACTGGAAACACCAACTCTTCCGGTAACACAAAGGCAGTAAGTTCATATCTTTCAATAATCACTCTGAATGCTGATAGACTAAATGCTCCAATCAAAAGATAGAGGGTATCAGAGTGGCTTAAAAAACAGGATCCGGGATGCCTGGGAGGCTCAGGGGTTGAGCCTCTGCCTTTGACTCCGGGTGTGATCCTGGAGTCTGGGATTGAGTCCCATAGTGTCCTAGTAGTGGGGAGCATGCTTCTCTCTCTCTGCCTAATTTTCTGCCTCTCTCTCTCTCTCTCTCATGCTCTCAAATATAAAATCGTTATTAAAAGAACAAGATCCATCAATATGCTGCCTACTAGATGCTCACGTTAGACCTATAGAAACCGGGAGATTGAAAGTCAGGGGATGGAAAATCATCTATCACGCTAATGGTTATGAAAAGAAAGCTGCAGAACCCATACTTATATCAGACTAACTAGATTTGAAACCAAACCCTGGGGGACACCTTGTGGCTCAGTGGTTGAGCATCTGCCTTCAGCTCAGGGTGTGATTCTGGGATCCCAGGATCGAGTCCCATATCGGCATCCCTTTGGGGAGCCTATCTCTCCCTCTGCCTATGTTTCTGCCTCTGTTTCTCTTTGTATCTCTCAAAAATAAATAAATAAAAGAAATCTCAAAAAAGAAAGAAGAAATACTGCAAGAAGAGATGAAGAAGGACATTATTTCATAATTTAAAAGACTCTCTATCGGGATCAAACAACTAAATATTTATGCTGCCAACATGGCATTACCTAAATATGGAAACCAATTAACAACAAACATACAGGAACACACTGATAATAATACACTGACAGGGGATTTCAACACCCACTTATGGAAATGGACTGATTGTCTATGCAGAAAATCAACAGGGGAAAAATAGCCTTGACACACTGGACCACAGGGACTCAACAGATATAGTCTGAACATTTATTCCTAAAGCTGAATACACATTCCTTTCAAGTGTACATGGGACATTCTCCAGAACAGATCATATCATGGGCCACAAATCAGCCCTCAACAGGTACAACCGGTACAAGAAGGTTGATATCACACCATGTACCTTTTTGGACCACGACTCTAAGGGATCCCTGGGTGGCGCAGCGGTTTGGCATCTGCCTATGGCCCAGGGCGCGATCCTGGAGACCCGGGATCGAATCCCACGTCGGGCTCCTGGTGCATGGGGCCTGCTTCTCCCTCTGCCTGTGTCTCTGCCTCTCTCTCTCTCTCTCTGTGACTATCATAAATAAATAAGAATTAAAAAAATTAAAAATCTTAAAAAAAAAAAAAGCATGGACCACGACTCTATGAAACTCGAAGTCGACAGTAAGAAAAAATTTGGACAATCCAAAAATACGTGGATATTATGAACATCCTACTAGAGAATGAATGGAGCAACCAGGAAATTAAAGAGGAAATTTAAAACAAATGAAAATGAAAACATGTTTCTCCAAACCTCTGGGATGTAGAAAGGGCAGTCCAAAGAGGGAAGTACATAGCAATACAGGCCTACCTCAAGAAACAAGAAGTCTCTAATACACAAGCTAACCCTACACCTAAAGGAGCTGGTAAAGGAATAGCAAACAAAGCCTAAAGCCTACAGAAGAGGGAAAAATAAAGATGAGAGCAGAAATAAACAATACAGAAATTAAAAAAAAACAGTAGAATGGAATAACGAAACTAAGAGCTGGTTCTTCAAAATAATTAATAAATGGAATCAAGCCTTATCCAGCCTTACGAATGAGAAAAGAGAAAAGACCTAAATAAATAAAATCACAAATGAGAGAAGAGTGATCACAATCAACACCAGAAAAATAAGACAATTATAAGGGAATACAATGACGGAATATATGTTAACAAACTGGGAGACCTGGCATAAATGGACAAATCCCTAGAAATGTGCAAAAGAGCAAAACTGAAATAGGAAAAAATAGAAAATGTGAACAGACCCATAACTAGCAGAGGAATTGAATCAGCAAGGCACCTGGGTGCCTCAGTGGTTGAGCATCTGCTTTGGGACAGGTCATGATCCCGGGGTCCTGGGGAATCAAGTCCCACATCAGGCTCCCCGTATGGAGCCTCATTTTCCCTCTGCCTATACCTCTGCCTCTCTGTGTCTCTCATGAATACATAAATAAAATATTTAAAAAAGAGAAAAGATAAAAAGATGAGAAAGGACTGAAATAAAATCACAAATGAGAAAAGAGAAATAACAACCAACACTAGAGAAATACAAATGATTATAAGAGAATATGATGAAAAATTATATGCCAGCAACCTAGAACCTGGAAGAAATAGATCAATTCCTAGAAATATATAAGATAGCAAAAATGAAAAATGAATAAATAAGAAACTTGAACAGACCGTTAACCAGCAAAGAAATTGAATCAGCAATCAGGGATCTCCCAACAGGAGATGCTTAGATCAATAGAACAGAATGGAAAGCCGAAACAAGATACACACATGTATCTATGATCCATTAATGGACAACAAGGCAGGTAGGAATGTCCAATGGCACAAAGACAGTCTCTTCAAGAAACCCTAAACCTGACCCCAGGATAAGAACAAATGGTGTTGGGGAAACCAGGCAGCCACATGCAGAAGAATGAAACTGGACCACTTTCTTACACCATATATATAAAAAATAAATTCAAAATGGATGAAAGACCTAAATGTGAGACCTGAAACCGTACAAAGAAGAAAAGATAGGCAGCAACATCTATGACATAGGCCATTGGATCTTCTTTCTAGATATGCCTCTGAGGTGAGGGAAACAAAAGCAAAAATACTATTGGGACTTCATCAAATTGAAAAGCTTCTGCAAAGTGAAGGAAACAACCAAACCTAAAACACAACATACAGGAAGAAGGGCAAGATGGCGGAAGAGAAGAGTCCCCAAGTCACCTGTCCCCACCAAATTACCTAGATAACCTTCAAATCATCCTGAAAATCTAGGAATTCGACCTGAGATTTAAACATATATCAGCTGGAATGCTACAGAGAAAAAAGTTCGCGCTTCTGTCAAGGTAGGAAGACCAAAAAAGGAATAAAGAAACAAAAGGCATCCAAGGGGGAGAGGCCCACGAAGAGCCAGGCTAAGGCCAGGGCGAGTGCCCCCCGGTCAGGAGAGCTCTGTCCCAGAGATGCAGGAACTGCACCAATCTTCCAAAGTGGAATGGCGCCCGCAGGGATTCAGAGCAGGACCCCAGGAGGGTGGGGATACCCTTGGGGTCCATGGGAAACTAACAGACACCAGCACTCCCAAGAGAGTGAACCGAGCTCCCTAAGGGCTGCAGGGCACATGCATTGACCCAGGAGCAGCTCTGAGGGGCTCAGGTGGCGGCTGTGTGGAGGAGGCTGCGGGTCCCTGGGAGCAGCTAGGTGGTGGAACCTAGGGCAGGGGAAGAGGCTCCATGTGGAGGGGGCTGCGCAGCTCCTACAGCAGCTCAGAGGGGCTAGGGCGGCGGCTCCGTGGAGAGGTGGCTGCACGGCTGGGAGCGAGAATCCAATAGCACAGGCCCTGGAGCACAGGGCGCCATGTCACAGCCCAGGATTCGGCCTCCCCCAGGACAGGCAGAGGCCCGGAGGGCCCAGGACAGCAATGACGCCCCTGCCAAGAGCTCAGCAGATCAGCCGCCTCACCCTGGAGCCTCCAGGCCCTGCAGATGGACTGTTCTGGAGTTACTGTGGGGGCTTTTCAGACCTGGCCACTGCCACTGGGGTTGTTTCTCCTTGGGCTTCATGGGGTAAACTATCCCCATTGAGCGCTTCCCCTGGCAGGGGGAGAGGAGCTCCCCCAAGGGCTAACACCTGAAAATCAGCACAACAGGCCCCTCCCCCAGAAGACCAGCTAGACGGACAAGTTCCAGGGGAAATCAAGGGACTTAAAGTATACAGAATCAGAAGATACTCCCCCATGTTTTATTTATTTCTGATTGCTTCTCCCACCCTTTTTCTCCCCCTTTCTTTCTTTTTCTTTCTCCTTTTATTCTCTTTTTTGCTTTTTTTTAGTCCTTTTTCCTTTTTTCTTTTTCTCTTCTCTTTCCTTTTTTCTATCCTCTCTTTTTCTCTTATTCCCAATACACTTGTTTCTGGCCGCTCTGCACTGAGCAAAATGACTACAAAGAAAAGCTCACCCCAAAAGAAAGAAACAGTCCTCTCTCCAACAGAGTTACAAATCAGGATTACAATTCAATGTCAGAAAACAAATTCAGAAGCACTATTATACAGCTACTGGTGGCTCTAGAAAAAAGCATAAAGGACTCAAGAGACTTCATGACTGCAGAATTTAGATCCAATCAGGCCGAAATTTAAAAGTCAATTGAATGAGATGCAATCCAAACTAGAAGTCCTAAAGATGAGGGTTAACGAGGTGGAAGAACGAGTGAGTGACATAGAGGACAAGTTGATGGCAAAGAAGGAAACTGAGGGAAAAAGAGACAGACAATTAAAAGACCAGGAAGACAGATTAAAGGAAATAAACGACAGTCTGAGGAAGAAAAACCTATGTGTAAATGCGGTTCCCGATGGCGCCAAAAGGGATAGAGGGCCAGAATATGTATTTGAACAAATCCTAGCTGAAAACTTTCCTAATCTGGGAAGGGAAACAGGCATTCAGATCCAGGAAATAGATTCCCCCCCAAAAAAATCAATAAAAACCGTCCAACACCTCGACATTTAATAGTGAAGCTTGCAAATTCCAAAGATAAAGAGAAGATCCTTAAAGCAGCAAGAGACAAGAAAATCCTGACCTTTATGGGGAAGAGCATTAGGGAAACAGCAGATGTCTCCACAGCAACCTGGCAGGCCAGAAAGGGCTGGCCGGATATATTCAGGGTCCTCCATGAGAAGAACATGCAACCAAGAATACTTTATCCAGCAAGGCTCTCATTCAAAATGGAAGGAGAGATAAAGAGCTTCCAAGACAGGCAGGAACTGAAAGAATCTGTGAACTCCAAACCAGCTCTGCAAGAAATTTTAAGGGGGACTCTTAAAATTCCCCTTTAAAAAGAAGTTCAGTGGAACAATCCACAAAAACAAGGATTGAATAGGTATCATGATGAAACTAAACTCATATCTGTCCATAGTAACTCTGAACGTGAACGGGCTTAATAACACCCTCAAAGGCGCAGGGTTTCAGGCTGGATAAAAAAGCAGGACCCAACTATTTCCTGGCTACAAGAGACTCATATTAGACAGAAGGACACCTACAATCTGAAAATAATGGGTTGGAGAACCATTTACCATTCAAATGGTCCTCAAAAGAAAGCAGGGGTAGCCATCCTTATATCAGATAAACTAAAATTTACCCCGAAGACTATAGTGAGAGATTAAGACTGACACTAAATCATACTTAAAGGATCTATCCAACAAGAGGACTTAACAATCCTCAATATATACTCCCCGAATATCGGAGCTACCAAATATTTAAACCAATTAATACCGAAAGTGAAGAAATACTGGTGACATCAATCTAGGTCTTTCTACCCTCGATAGGTCTTCTAAGCACAACATCTCCAAAGAAACGAGAGCTTTAAATTATACACTGGAGCAGATAGATTTCACAGATATCTACAGAACTTTATATCTAAACTGAACTGAACTGAATAAACATTCTTCTCAAGTGCACATGGAACTTTCTCCAGAATAGACCACATACTGTGTCACAAATCGGGTCTGAACCGATACCAAAAGATTCAGATCGTCCCCTGCATATTCTCAGACCATAATGCCTTGAAAGTAAAACTAAATCACAACAAGAAGTTTGGAAGGACTTCAAACACATGGAGGTTAAGGACCATCCTGCTAAAAGATGAAAGGGTCAACCAGGAAATTGAGGAAGAATTAAAAAGATTCATGGAAACTAATTGGAATGAGATACAAACGTTCAAAATCTTTTGCATGCAGCAAAAGCAGTCCTAAGGGGGAAATACATCACAATACAAGCATCCATTCAAAAACTGGAAAGAACTCAAATACAAAAGCTAACATTACTCATAAAGGAGCTAGAGAAAAAAACAGCAGCTAGATCCTACGCTCAAGAGAATAAGAGATTTAATTAAAATTTGAGCAGACCTCAAGGAAATTGAGACCACAAGAAATGTGGAACAGAGAACAAAACCAGGAGTTGGTTCTTTGGAAAAATTAATAACATACATAAACCATTAGCCTGTCTTATTAAAAAGAAGAGAGAGAAAACTCAAATTAATAAAATCATGAGTGAAAAAAAACTAAAATCATGAATGAGAAAGGAGAGATCATTACCAACACCAAGGAAATACAAACAATTTTAAAAAAATATTATGAACAGCTATATAGAAATAAGTTAGGCAATCTAGAAGAAATGGAGGCATTCCTGGAAAGCCACAAACTACCAAAACTGGAACAAGAAGAAATAGAAAACCTAAACAGGCCAATACCCAGGGAGGAAATTGAAGCAGTCATCAAAAAACTCCCAAGTGACAAAAGACCAGGGCCAGATGGCTTCCCAGGGGAATTTTATCAAACGTTTAAAGAAGAAAACATACCTATCCTACTAAAGCTGTTTGGAAAGATAGAAAGAGATGGAGTACTTCCAAATTCGTTCTATGAAGCCAGCATCACCTTAATTCCAAAACCAGACAAAGACCCCACCAAAAAGGAGAATACAGAACAATATCCCTGATGAACATAGATGCAAAAATTCTCAACAAGATAAAGCCAATAGGATCCAACAATACATTAAGAAGATTATTCACCATGACCAAGTAGGATTTATCCCCGGGACACAAGGCTGGTTCAACACTCGTAAAACAATCAATGTGATTCATCATATCAGCAAGAGAAAAACCAAGAACCATATGATCATCTCATTAGATGCAGAGAAAGCAGTTAACAAAATAGAGCATCCATTCCTGATCAAAACACTTCAGAGGGTAGGGTTAGAGGGAACAATCCTCGACATCTTAAAAGCCATCTAGGAAAAGCCCACAGCAAATATCATTCTCAATGGGGCAGCACTGGGAGCCTTTCTCCTAAGATCAGGAACAAGACAGGGATATCCACTCTCACCACTGCTATTCAACGTAGTATTGGAAGTCCTAGCCTCAGCAATCAGACAACAAAAATACATTAAAGGCATTCAAATTGGCAAAGAAGAAGTCAAACTCTCCCTCTTCGCCAATGACATGATACTCTACCTAGAAAACCCAAAACCCTCCCCGTGAAGATTGCTAGAACTCATACAGCAATTTGGTAGCGTGGCAGTATACAAAATCAATGCCCAGAAATCAGTGGCATTTCTATACATTAACAATGAGACTGAAGAAAGAGAAATTAAGGAGTCAATCTCATTTACAATTGCACCCAAAAGCATAAGATACCTAGGAATAAACCTAACCAAGGAGATAAATGATCTATACCTAAAAACTATAGAAAACATCTGAAAGAAATTGAGGAAGACACAAAGAGATGGAAAAATATTCCATGCTCATGGATTGGCAGAATTAATATTGTGAAAATGTCAATGTTTCCCAGGCAATGTACACGTTAAATCAATCCCTATCAAAGTACCATGGACTTTCTTCAGAGAGTTAGAACAAATTATTTTAAGATTTGTGTGGAATCAGAAAAGACCCCGAAAAGCCAGGGGAAGTTTATTTTATTTTTAATTTTTATTTATTTATGATAGTCACAGAGAGAGAGAGAGGCAAAGACACAGGCAGAGAGAGAAGCAGGCTCTATGCACAGGGAGCCCTATGTGGGACTCGAACCCGGGTCTCCAGGATGGCACCCTGAGCCAAAGGCAGGCGGCAAACTGCTGCGCCACCCAGGGATCCCAAGCGAGGGGAATTTTTAAAAAGAAAACCATATCTGGGAGCATCACATGCCAGATTGCAGGTTGTACTACAAAGCTGTGGTCATCAAGACAGTATGGTACTGGCACAAAAACACACATAGATCAATGGAACAGAATAGAGATCCCAGAAGTGGACCTTGAACTTTATGGTCAAGAAATATTCAATAAAGGAGGAAAGACTATCCATTGGAAGAAAGACAGTCTCTTCAATAGATGGTGCTGGGAAAATTGGACATCCACATGCAGAAGAATGAAACTAGAGCACTCTCTTTCACATTAAACAAAGATAAACTCAAAATGGATGAAAGATCTAAATGTGAGACAAGAGTCCATCAAAATCATAGAGGAGAACACAGGCAACACCCGTTTTAAACTTGGCCACAGCAACTTCTTGCAAGGTACATCCATGAAGGCAAAAGAAACAAAAGCAAAAATGAACTATTGTGACTACATCAAGATAAGAAGATTTTGCACAGCAAAGGATACAGTCAACAAAACTAAAAGACAACCTACAGCATGGGAGAAGATATATGCAAAAGACGTTTTAGATAAAGGGCTAGTTTCCAAGATCTATAAAGAACTTCTTAAAATCAACACCAAAGAGACAAACAATCCAATCATGAAATGGGCAAAAGACATGAAGAGAAATCTCACAGAGGAGGACATTGACATGGCCAACATGCACATGAAAACATGGATTGCATCACTTGCCCTTAGGGATATACAAATCAAAACCACAATGAGATACCACCTCACACCAGTGAGAATGGGGAAAATTACCAAGGCAGGAAACCACAAATGTTGGAGAGGATGCGGAGAAAAGGGAAGACTCTTACACTGCTGGTGGGAATGTGAACTGGTGCAGTCACTCTGGAAAACTGTGTGGAGGTTCCTCAAAGAGTTAAAAATAGACCTGCCTGACGACTCAGCAATTGCACTGTTGGGGATTCACCCGAAAGATTCAGATGCAAGGAAACGCCGGGACACCTGCACGCCGATGTTTATAGCAGAATGTCCACAATAGCCAACTGTGGCAGGAGCCTCGGTGTCCATCAAAAAATGAATGGATAAAGAAGACGTGACTTATGTATACAATGGAATATTACTGAGGCATTAGAAACGACAAATACACAACATTTGCTTCAACGTGAATGGAACTGGAGGGTATTATGCTGAGTGAAGTAAGTCAATCAGAGAAGGACAAACAGTGTATGTTCTCATTCCTTTGGAGAATATAAATAATACTGAAAGGGAATATAAGGGAATGGAGAAGAAACGTTTGGGAAATATCAGAAAAGGAGAGAGATCATAAAGACTCCTAACTCTGGGAAAAGAACTAGGGTTGCTGGAAGGGGAGGAGGGAGGGGGGTGGGGGTGAATGGGTGACAGGCACTGAGGGGGACACTTGACAGGATGAGCACTGCATGTTACTCTGTATGTTGGTGAATTGAACACAAATAAATAATAAATTTATTTTTTAAAAAAGATCAAACAACTACAAATTTATGCTGCCAACATGGGAGTACCGAAATATAGAAACCAATTAACAACAAACGTACAGGAACACACTGATAATAATACAATGACAGGGGATTTTAACACCCACTTATGGCAATGGACCGATCGTCTAAGCAGATAATCAACAGGGGAACAATAGCCTTGACACACTGGACCACAGGGACTCAACAGATATAGTCTGAACATTTATTCCGAAAGCAGAATACACATTCCTTTCAAGTGCACATGGGAAACTCTCCAGAATAGATTATATCATGGACCACAAATCAGCCCTCAACAGGTACAACAGGTACAAGAAGGATGGTATCACACCAGTACATTTTCGGACCATGAGGCTATGAAACTCGAAGTCGACAGTAAGAAAAAATTTGGGCAATCCAAAAATTCATGGAGATTATGATCATCCTACTAGAGAAGGAATGGAGCAACCAGAAACTAAAGAGGAAATTTAAAACAAATGAAAATGAAAACATGTTTCTTCAAACCTCTAGGATGTAGCAAAGACAGTCCTTAGAGGGAAGTACATAGCAATACAGGCCTACCTCAAGAAAAAAGACTCCAATACACAACCCAACACTACACATAAAGGAGCTGGAAAAGAAATAGGAAACAAAGCCTAAAGCCTACAGAAGACGGGAAAAATAAAGATGAGAGCAGAAATAAACAATACAGAAACAACAAAACAGTAGAATGGAATAATGAAACTAAGAACTGGTTCTGCAAAATAACTAAGAAAGTGGATCAAGCCCTAGCCAGCCTTATCAACAAGAAAACAGAAAAGAACTAAATAAATAAAATCACAAAAGAGAGAAGAGTGATCACAATCAACACCAGAAAATAAGACTATTATAAGGGAATACTATGAAAGATTATACGCAAACAAACTGGGAGACCAGGAAGAATTGGAGAGATCCCTAGAAATGTGCAAACGAGCAAAACTGAAACAGGAAGAAATAGAAAATGTGAGTAGACCCATTACAAGCAAAGGAATTCAATCAGAAAGGTACCTGGGTGCCTCAGTGGTTGAGCATCTGCTTTGGCTCAGGTCATGATCCCGCGGTCCTGGGGAATCATGTCCCATATCAGGCTCCATGCATGGAGCCTCATTTTCCCCCTGCCTATACCCCTGCCTCTCTGTGTCTCACATGAATACATAAATAAAATCTTTAAAAAAGAAAAAAGATAAAAAGATGAGAAAGGATCCAAATAAAATCACAAATGAGATAAGAGAAATAACAACCAACACTAGAGAAATACAAATGTTTATAAGAGAACATTATGAAATATTATATGTCAGCAACCTAGATCCTTGAAGAAATAGATCAATTCCTGGAAATATATAACATAGCAAAAATGAAAAAGGAAGAAATAAGAAACTTGAACAGACAGATAACCAGCAATGAAATTGAATCAGGAATCAAGAATCTCCCAACAGGAGACGCTTAGATCAATAGAATAGAATGGAATTCCAAAACAAGATACAAACCTGTAACTCTATGATCCATTAATCCACAACAAGACAGGAAGGAATTGCAGAGCTACGTATTTACCCCGAGGATACAAAAGTCGTTTAGTAGATTCCAAGTGGGACAGGCAGCCCAGTGTTTGTAGCAGTGTTATCAACAACAGCCAAACTGTGGATACAGCCCAGATGTCCATCGACTGATGAATGGGCAGAGACGATGTGGTAAATATACCCATTGCGACATCACTGGGTCATCAGAAGCGATGTAATGAAGCCATTTACAATGACGTGGGAGAAGTGGAAAGGACTTATGCTTAATGAACTCAGTCAGTCAGAGAAAGATACCAAATACCATACAATTGCATTTACATGTAAATTTTAAGAAACCAGACAAACTGGCAAAGGGGCAGAGGGGGGATGAGAGAAGCAAACAAAAAAACACACTCTTAACCGCAGAGAATAAACTAATAAATACCAGAGGAAGGTGATGGGGATGGGGAATCGGGATGGGGAATGTGGAGGGCACCTGTGGCCAGTACCAGGCATTGTATCCAAGGGTTGAATCACTATGTGGTAAACCTGAAACTATATCATTCTGTGTATACAAACAGGAATTCAAGTAAAACTAAAATAATAATAGGTAGTATTGATGAAACATGTATGCACTAGAGATAAAATCAGAAAGGCAACTGAAAAATCCAAATAAAGTCTTTAGAGCCACAAATCCCCTCCTTAGCTCAGCTCAGGAGAAGCATGCCATGTCTATTCTCACCCCAGCATATTCTCAGACCATAATGCCTTGAAATTAGAACTAAATCAGAACAAAAAGTTTGGAAGGACCTCAAACACGTGGAGGTTAAGGACCATCCTGCTAAAAGATGAAAGGGTCATTCAGGAAATTAAGGAAGAATTAAAAAGATTCATGGAAATTAATGAGAATGAAGATACAACCATTCAAAATGTTTGGGATGCAGCAAAAGCAGTCCTAAGGGGGAAATACATCGCAATACAAGCATCCATTCAAAAACTGGAAAGAACTCAAATACAAAAGCTAACCTTACACATAAAGGAGCTAGAGAAAAAACAGCAAATAGATCCTACACCGAGGAGAAGGGAGTTAATAAAGATTCGAGCAGAACTCAACGAAATCGAGACCAGAAGAACTGTGGAACAGATCAACAGAACCAGGAGTTGGTTCTTTGAAAGAATTAATAAGATAGATAAACCATTAGCCAACCTTATTAAAAAGAAGAAAGAGAAGACTCAAATTAATAAAATCATGAATGAGAAAGGAGAGATCACTACCAACACCAAGGAAATACATACGATTTTAAAAACATATTATGAACAGCTATACGGCAATAAATTAGGCAATCTAGAAGAAATGGACGCATTCCTGGAAAGCCACAAACTACCAAAACTGGAACAGGAAGAAATAGAAAACCTTAACAGGCCAATAACAAGGGAGGAAAAAGAAGCAGTCATCAAAAACCTCCCAAGACACAAAAGTCCAGGGTCAGATGGCTTCCCAGGGGAATTCTATCAAATGTTTAAAGAAGAAACCATACCTATTCTCCTCAAGCTGTTTGGAAAGATAGAAAGAGATGGAGTACTTCCAAATTCGTTCTATGAGGCCAGCATCACCTTAATTCCAAAACCAGACAAAGACCCCACCAAAAAGGAGAATTACAGATTCTCTGGGGAGGCCAGTGACTTGGTGGAGTTAGGCTATCTTTGAACCCAAAACCTAAATAGAGTGCATAAAACTAAATGGCCCAAGATGCTAGGAGTCCCAGTGCAGGCACATGCCAAGACCCAAACTCTAACCATTCACAGACATAACCCTAACCCTACACTTAATCCTAATCTTAACCTAACCCTTAAATAAGACCCATCACTAATCGAAAACCAAACACAAACCCCAAGACCAAAACACATTCACTGAACCTTCCTGCCAAACATCAACCTAACTCCTAAACCTATTCTAAACCCTTAACCCTGACCCCTACCTTAAATCTAACCCTAACCCTAACCTCTAAACCTAAACTTAACTTAATGTACTCAAATCCTATTCCTGACCTTAACCTGTACCCTAACCCTAACCCTCTAATACTAATCCTATCTCATACCCCAAACTTTACCCTAACCCGTACCCTAAAACTAACCCCTAGCCCACTCCCAAAACGTATCTCTTACCCTGTTCCAAAACCATACCCTGACCCTGACCCGGACCTGTCCCTAACCCTAACCAAGCAATAACCCTAACCCTAGTCCTAACCCCTATCCCAACCCTAACCCTCGCCCTAATTCTAAACCTAGCCCTAACTATAACCCTAACCCCTCACCCTAAACCCTAACCCTAACTCACACTCTAACCCCTAACCCTAACTGCAAACCTAGCCCAACCCTAACTCTAACCATCACCCTAACCCCAACTCCTAACCTCCTGCCCTTAACCCTAGAGCCTAAACCCTAACCCTAACAGTAAATCCTGTCCCTTACCCTAACCCCCATCCTAACTGTTAACTACTGACCATTACCCTTATGCCTCACCTAACCTCTAATCCGTAACCATAACCATAATCACTAACACCTAGCATATAACCTAAGGCTAACCACCAACTGCCTCCCCTCCCCTAACCCTACCATTCATTCTATCCTTTCACTTACCCTGTGGTTCTGAGGAGTCCCTTCTGATGTAGACGTGGCCCCCAATGGCTCCTCCAGAGTCCTCCAGGGGGTCCAAGCGAGCCGGGCTCCTGTGAGTGTGGACATGGCCCAACGTGTTCCTGAGTCATAGTCAGCAGGTCCTGAGGACGCCGGGTCTCCTGTCATTGTGGACTATGTCTCACATCCTCTGGAAGCCTCACAGCAGGTCCTCAGGAAGCCGGGGGCTCCTGTCAGTATGGACATGGCCCCGCGTCCCCTAGAAAACTCACCACGGGTCCTGAGGGGGCTGTGGGCTCCTGTCAGCATAGACGCAGCCCCATATGTCCTGAAGCCAAAGTGCTGGTCCTGAGGAGGACGGGGTTCCTGTCAGGGTTGACGTGGCCCCACATTTTCCTCAAGCCTCACCATAAGACCTGAGGAGGCTCGGGGCTCCTGTCAGCATGGATGTGGCCCATAATCTTCCCAAACCTTCACAGTGGGTTCTGAGAAGGCTGGAGAATCCTGTCAGTGTGGATGCAGCACCCACATTTTTCTTAGGCCTCAACACAGGCCCTGACAAGGCTGGGGTCTTCTGTCCCCATGGACGCATCCCCATATTTCCCCAAGTCTATACCAGGGGTCCTGAGGAAGTCAGCGTCCTGTTGTGTCCATGTGGCCCCAAGTCTTCCTGAAGTGTCACCAAGGGTTCTGAGGAGGCCGGGGCTCCTGTAACCATGAATGCAGCCCCCAGCTTCCAGAAGCCTCAACTTATGTCCTGAGGGGCCTGGGAGCTCCTGCCAGAGTGGATGTCGCACCACATCTTCCTGAAGCCTCCCCGCAGGTCCTGAGGTGGCTCAGGGGCTCCTGTCAGCGTAGATGCGGGCCCATATCTTCCTGAAGCCTCCCCGTGGGTCTTGAGGCTGCTGAGGGGCTCCTGTCAGTGTGGATGCGGGCCCACAATTTTCTGAAACCTTCCCGCGGGTCCTGAGGTGGCTCAGGGCTCCTGTCAGTGTGGACGTGGGCCCACATCTTCTTGAAGACTCCCCGCTGGTGCTGAGGCAGCCCAGGGGCTCCTGTCAGGGTGGATGCGGGCCCACATCTTCCTAAAGCCTCACCGCGGTTCCTGAGGAGACTGGGGCTCCTGTCAGCATGAACGCGACCCAATTTCCCCCTGAAGACTTCCTGTGGGTCCTGTGGAGGCTGCAGCTCATCAGTGTAGATGCGTCCCCACGTCCCCCTCAGGCCTCCCCAGCACAGGCTGGCTCCTGTTAGTGCAGGCAAAGGAGGCCTACTGCACATGCCTGCCCCATGGGAGGGGCCTGGCTTGGGCGCACCCTGTGGGACACCCAGGCGGTGCAGGAGGCTGTGCAGGAGGCTGTGCTGGAGGCAGCGGGTGCTCCATGGGCCCCACCTGCCTCCTTTCAGGGTCCAGCTGGGGCCTGTTAGTTTCGGAAACATCTCACTGAAAAGGAGCCCAACACCCGGCTTCCCCAGAAATACTTAAGAACAAGGAATTGGAGCCCAGAGGTTGCGAAATGAAATGAGGACCAGACTTTTACCATGTCCTGCAAAACTCACTCAACCCTCTTCCACTGTGGGCGGGACCGTGGGTTCATGCAGCCGCCCTGGAAACAGTGTGGAGGCCCCTCAGGAAGTTACAAATAGAGCCGCCCTGTGACGAGCAGGTGAACGTCCTGGAACTCACTCCGAAGGTACAGATGCAGTGAGACTTGGGACACCTGCATCCCAATGTCCACTGCAGCTGGGTCCACAGTAGCCACACTGTGGGAGGAGACTCGGTGCCCTGTGGCAGATGATGGATAAAGAGGATGGGAGATAGATGATGGTCATAGAGAGAGGAATGGTACTCAGCTATCAAAGAGAAGGAAATCTTGCCATTTGCAATGATATGGATAGAACTAAAGGGAAAATGTTAAGTGAAGTAAGTCACTCGGGAAAGAGAATGACCATGTGGTGTCATTCATAGGTAGAATTAAAGAAGCAAAGCAGATGAACATCAGTGAGGGGAAGGAGAAACAAATAAGATCAAAACAGATGCAGGAAATACAGACTCTTAATGATATGAAACAAACTGAAGGTCGCTGGAGGGGTGGTGGCATAACAGGGGAAATAGGAAAGTGCTGCGTCTCACCCTGTCCTGCTTCTCCAATACTGGTTTGTTGTCAGGGGTTATTTGTTGAGGAGGATGGATGTTATGGGTTTTTTTTCCTATTTTTAAGGTCTGCCACCATGATTTTGATAGGAATGACATTGAAACTGAGGGTGGCTTCAGGAACTGCGGACATTTTCACAAGATGAGGCTCCCACCCCACGAGCCCAGGACGGCCTCCCAGAGCCTGGTATGGCTCAGTGCACAAGTCTTGTGCTCCTTTGGTTCAGTCTCATTATTTATTCTCCTTGATGCTCCTGAGAAGGCCTTCACATCCTTCCTTTCCTTCCTGAGTGCTCATTGTCAGGACACAGCAAGGCTACTCTGCTCTGTAGGGTCAGTTTGTGTCCGTGACTTTACTGAACTCACTCCTTAGTTCTAACAGGTTTTGGTGGAGGCTCTGGGGTTGCCTGTTTCTAGTTCTGCATCTTCAGCATATAGGGACAGGGTGACGTCCCCCTTCCAGGTGTGGAACCTTTGCTGTTTACAGCTTAATGTCCTAGAAAGCCCCACAATTGAATCAAAACTGAGCCCAGGGATCCATGGGTGGCGCAGCGGTTTGGCGCCTGCCTTTGGCCCAGGGCGCGATCCTGGAGACCCGGGATCGAATCCCACGTCGGGCTCCCGGTGCATGGAGCCTGCTCCTCCCTCTGTCTGTGTCTCTGCCTCTCTCTCTCTCTGTGTGACTATCATAAATAAATTAAAAAAAAATTAAAAAAAAAAAACAAAACTGAGCCCAGGCCAAGGGCAGGAAGCCCCTATTAGAATGAGAACAGAGCTCAATGCTCTTGAAGGCCCCATATCAAAATGTAAACAGAACTTGAGGAATTGCTCCAGCCCTTCTGGAGGTCCCCGAGACCAGCCCTTAAAACTAAGCTAAAACCCACCTCAGGGTCCAAGTCCATGCTCCGCTTGTTGGATACACTTGGACACAAGCTTTAGGTGGTAAATAAACCCTCGTGTGTTTGCATCATTGTCGGCTTCTCGGAGGTTTCTCGGATTCGCAATCTTGGGCACAACAGTCTGAGATAAAAAAAAGAAAACCAAAAGAAGCTCGGACGCAGGTAGAGTGAACGCAGGATTCTGAGAGAAGCGGCGGAGACCCGGGGGCTTGAGGGATCTTCTGTGGAGGCCCCTGCAAACTGGGGGGCAGTATGCTCAGCCCCAGAGCCAGAGGACCCAGAGACCCCACCCGCATCCCGCCCTTCTGGGCCCGGTCTGAGAGAGCAGCACAGCGCCGCCCACTGGAGGCCAGACGCGCTGAGGCCCACCCCGCCTCTGACCCCACTGATGCATCTCCCAGGCAGATGTGCACCTGACAATCAGCGCCATGGCCAATCCCCAGACCCTGCACAGACCACTCGCTGACACCTAGGTGTCGGACCACAGAGGTTGCAGAGCTTCAGCTCTGCTTGGAAAGTAGGGTCTAGCTTCCTTTGTACTTTGTGCTTTATTTTCATTTATTTTCTTTGATTCTATTTTATAAATTGCCTTATTTTAATTTTTATGTATGTACCTTATATATTTCTCATTTTTAGTTTCATGGTACTTTAATTGTGTTTCTTATTTTGGGATTTAGAATCTTTTAACAACCAGGCAAAAATAATCTGGTAGTTTTTTTGGGGGAGGGCAGTTGTTATTGTTTTTCTTGGTGTTTCTTTTTCTTCCATCTTTCTTTTCTGGAAAAAATAATGAGATGGAGAAATTCACCTCCATAAAATAATATGAGGTAATACTCACAACCAGGAAGTCCATCAATACAAATATATGATGTCTAACTACAGTTCAAAACAATGATTATAAAGATAGCATCTGGGCTGGAAAAAGAGCACAGAAGAAAACTAGAGAATCCCTTACTGTAGAAATAAAAGAATTAAATCTAGTCAGGCCAACGTTAAAAATGCTATAACTGAGATGCAGTACCAAGTGGAAGCATTAAAAACAAGGAAGGTTATGGACCATAGAGGCAGATTTCGGAACTCAGCCACTTATTAAAACAATAACATTCATATCATGGGAGACTCCCAAGATGAAGACAGAGGAAAGGTGGGCTTGCTCAGCCATTAGAAACGACAAATAATCACCTTTTCCTTCAACATGGATGGAACTGGAAGGTATTATGCTGAGTGAAGTAAGTGAATCAAAGAAAGACAAATATTGTATGTTCTCATTCACTTGGGGAATATAGATAAGAGTGAAAGGGAATATAGGGGAAGGGAGAAGAAATGTGTGGGAAATATCAGAAAGGGAGACAGAATATAAAGACTCCTAACTCTGGGAAACGAACTAAGGGTGATGTAAGGGGAGGAGGGCGGGGGTGGGGGTGAATGTATGACGGGCACTGAGGGGGGGCACTTGACGCGATGAGCACTACTGGGTGTTATTCTGTATGTTGGCAAATTGAACACCAATAAAAAGTAAATTTATTTTTAAGGAAAGAAGAAAGAAAGAAAGAAAGAAAGAAAGAAAGAAAGAAAGAAAGAAAGAAAGAAAGAAAGAAAGAAGAAAGAAAGAAAGAAAAGAAAAAAAAGAAAAGAAAAGAAAGAAAGAAAAGAAAGAAAGAAAGAAAGAAAGAAGGAAGGAAGGAAGGAAGGAAGGAAGGAAGGAAGGAAGGAAGGAAGGAAGGAAGAAAGAAAGGAAGAAAGAAAGAAAGAAAGAAAGAAAGAAAGAAAGAAAGAAAGAAAGAAAGAAAGAAAGAAAGAGTGGCACCTGTGTGGCTCAGTTAGTTAAGCTTCTGCCTTAGGCTCAGATCATGATCCAGGTCCCAAGGAAGGCTCCCTCTTCAGCAGGGAACCTGCTTCTCCCTCGCCCTCTGCCCCTCTAGCACATGTTTTTCACTCCTCTCTCTCTGAAATAAATAAATAGCATCTTTGAAAAAGAAACAAACAAACCCAGAGGGAAAAGAAATCTCCCATGTAGAAGATTTTCAAACAATTTGTGCAGACATTCTACCCTCAAGTTCCTGAGCATAGCTTCCCACTCTTAGGTGTGCAATACACATAGTAACTTCTTCTACAAAATATAATATGAAAAACTTAAAATAATAATGATAATAATAATAATAATAATAATAATAATAATAATAAAAGAATCACTTTACTACGGAGAAATCTGACAAACACTACCTCAGCAAGATGATCAGATCAATACCAGGACTGATAAATCATGTTGATAGTATCTATCCTTTATATGATATAATAAAAATGGCATTATATCTCTGTATATAATCCACAAACACAGTTCAATCATGAGATAAACAACAGATATGTCCCAACTGAGGGAAATTTTACAAAATACTCTACTTCTCAACGTGTTCCAGTTCAACAAAAACAAGGAAAGGCTGAGAGACTGTCACAATCCAGAGGAGCCTAAGAAAACATGAGGACAAATGGAGTGTGGTATGAGGGATGGTGATTCAGCAAAAACTAAGGAAATCCGAATAAAGTATGGTCTCTGGTTATTGCGAAAATTTTAATATTGATTCATTAGCTAATATTTGTACCGTACTGATATAAGATATCGATTATTGGGGAAATTGAGTGCAAGTGCATGAGAATTCTCTGTACTATCTTCTCAATTTCCCTATAAATCTATGTTTTCTTTCTAAAAAATAAGATTTAATTTGAAAATTGAACACGTATAATGCCTCCTCAACCTGAAAAGCAGTAAAGGATAATAAATAGCAAAAATCAGATAAAAATAATTCTAGTATAATAGCCACCATATTGCAAGTGCATTTAAAATTAGCAATGTATAACATTTATTTCCTTGACATTTGACTTCCAAAGAGTTCACAGTGTTTCAGTGTCAGTTGAAACAGGGGAAGAATCTCAGGGAAGAATCCTTCACATAATAATAGGAACATTGGTACTAATGTCTCTCAATTATTTCCAAATCCATAAAGAAGCATTTCCTGATGAGTGGCTGAGCTGTGAAGAAAAAGATGAGAAACACTCATCCCTTTAAATTACTTGTGTCAGAATATCTTAACCATAGTATTATGGATAGTAAATTATCCTTATTAACAGGAAATATGTCTCAGAGTGGAATCTGAGCAATCAGATGGGCAGAGAAAAAATGCTTTATCTCACTCCTGCACTTTTAAAGACAAAGGAGAACTTTTCTATGTACAAAGTCAGTTGTCAAGATAGCCTTAGGGAATAAGAGTCTGCAGCATGGAATCCTGCTGCACTGCCGGGACACCTGTGCCCCAGGTCTTCCTGATCTCAAATCTCTGGGCCTGTCCCAGAAAACAGGCTGCCATGCTGAGGTCATTTGCAATTTCTCTCTTAGGAGATCCAGGGAGGGGTCATGAGCTAGATAGGACGGGACGGGATGCTTGGAGGCCGAGAACATTACGGCCATTCTACTTTAAATTCAGTATCAGCACATGTCCAGCAATCCCAGGCCCCTGTGAAGAAAGCTGAAATTTGCATTACTTCAGTTACTGGAAAAAAACAAGTTTACAGCTTAATTTCTTAGAAAGCCCCACAATAGAATGAACACTGAGCCTAAGCAAAGGGCTGGACACCCCAATTAGAATGAGAGGAGAGCTCAATGCCCTTGAAGGCCCCATATCAAAATGTAAACAGAACTTGAAGAATTGCTCCAGCTCTTCTGGACATCCCCGAGACCAGCCCTTAAAACTAAGCTAAAACCCTCCTCGGGGTCCAAATTCCTGTTCCACTGTGTGGCCTATACTTGAACACATGCTCGAGTTTGTAAAACAACCCTTGGGTGTTTGCATCAGTGTCGGCTCCTTAGTGGTTTCTCAGATTCGACATCTTGGGCACAACACCCCCATGACCCCTCCCCACCTGGACTGGCCTCCTGTCCCCTCCCACCCAGGCTGACCCTCAGTCACTTCCCCGCCCACTACAGCTGGGCACAGGCCCTCACACAGTTCAACAGGCACGGTGGGCACTCCCGCCGTCCCCAGCCTCCCGGGGAAGGAAGGAGGTTTCGGCAGGACACACTCCCATGGTGGCCCCAGGGCTCCCTGCCCAGGAGAGCACCTGGTGACAGGTCGGGGTCTGTGTCCCTGATGCCAGCTTCTCCTCCCAGGTTTTCCCACAGGAAATGAAGGAGTAGGCACTGGTCTCCTCCAGGGACATCACGCAGGTGGACCTGGACGTCAACAGGACGTTCAGCAGTCACATCATATTTTGGGACTACTACGGGATAGGGTGAGGTTGAGGGGCCAGGGGGGATCAAGACCCAGGAGAGGACCGGGGGATTCTGGGTAGGGAAAATGGGGCTTCCGAGTCAGGGGGGCAGAACAGCAGCCAACAACACACCGCTCCATGGTAGGGTGTTGGGGATTACCTCTGTGTCCCCACCCCCGTGGCCTCAGGGATGAAGAGGCCACTAGAATGGGGTCTCCAAGGCTTGCCATGGGAGCTGAACCCCAAAGGGGAGAGGGACGACCCTCTGAGAAGCAGGGGATGGGTTGATGGCGTGGGGGACAGGAACCGGACCTGGGTGCCAGGCGGAATGGCCGCAGCAGGAGCAGGACACACTTCGATCCCATGAGGGTCAGATGGGTCAGAGTAACACCCACTCTCGGTGCTTTACATGTTTCTAAATTCTATGCATTTAATTTGAGACAATTTGCAATTTGAAAACACACATAGTATAATGAACCCCAGATAATGCTCCCGGTCCAGCCAGGGTCCTGCACTGACCACACCACGCCCCAGGGGCAGGTGTCACAGCAAACCCCAGACTGGAGTCTCCTTTAATTGTAGACGTCTCCTTGTGCATCTTTGAGGAAAGGGATGCCCTCTGTCTGCAGGCCCACAACGACATCCCCCTCATTCCCCACTCCCACTCCATCTGCCTACATCATCATTCCCCATGGCATCCCACCTACACCATCGTCCTCAAACCCACACAGCCCCACACAATCCCCACCCACACTATACCCCAACACCATCCCCCCTACACCATCCCCCATAATTCACCACCATCATACCCCTGCCCCCACACCATCCAACCCCACAGCAACGGCTCCCAGCAAGGACGTGGTGCAGGTGCCCCCTGTGGGACATACTCAGCCTCCCCGGGGTTCTCTGGATACCCTGATCCCATCAGAAGCCCGGGTTTCCCATAGAGTACCCAGGGGTTGCAGGAAGGAGGGAAGGCAGTGAACCCCGACAGGGTGGGTTCATCTTAGTGGTGCAGAAGACCCACTGTGCACTGCCTCAACCCACTGTCCCTCCTGAAGGGTGGTACACCCTGCATAGGACACCAGCCCCTAACCCAGAGGGACATGGGCTGGCCTGGCCCTGGGCTCTGTGGGGGCTGGGGGGATATGAGCGCCCCAGGCCCAAAACAAAGACTGATGGGATCCAGCCCCCCATGACCCTGGCCAGCCCTGGATTCTGGCCCCAGGCTGAGAGAGCCCTCCCACAGCTGGATGTGGCCTCTTGGGGCCTGGGCGTGCCCAACACGTGCCTAGGTCGCTGAACTAGGGCAGGCCTGTGGATGCTGGGACACCCCAGGTTGGGAAGAGGAGGAGTAGGCTGGTGGGCCCCACCCACACCAACACCAGGGGACAGGATCCACCAGGTTCTGGGGCCCCAGGGGACCCAAGTCCGGGTCCAGCTGCCCTGTGGGGACCCAGCGCAGGAACCCATGAGCTGTAGGTCCAGGTCAGCTCTGCTGTCCTAAGAACCGTCTCTCAGGCTGAAACCTCAGGACACGTCCCCACCCGGAGTCCAAACATGCTCCCAGGTGGGGGAATCCATTACTAGCCCCCACCCCACATGTGATTCTTGCCTTCCCATAAAGGACAGAATGGTCTCCCTCCCCAGGGGAAGGAGCGCACCTTTGCTCTGAGCCTGTTTGCTGTAGAAAGTCAATAGAGTGCTGTGGTGCAAAAATGCACAGCCAGCCCCTTTCTGTGTCTCCCAGAACTCTGTGCAGAGGGTGAGGAGAGACCCCGAGAGAGGAGGAGGGGGTACATCCATGCCCCAAACAGCCCCTGCAGTGGCGCTGCCAGGCACACCCAGCTGACATCCCCACGTGCATTCAAGGGGCGGCCAAACGCCAGGGTCAGGCCCCACAGACTTTACTGGGACTCAGCCGGTGCCCCGCAGGCCAGGAGTGGCTGGGGCAGAGTGACAGCCAGGGTGCCTCAGGTCACCAGGGTCTGTGGAAAGTGACCTGGGAGGTCTGTGCTCCCTCTGTCCAGGGGGCCGGGGCTGGCCGGGTTCCGGGGCACTTCCTCCCCTCCCCGAACCCCTGTGCCTGTGTGCCTGGGGCACAGGGGGCCTGTGGGGCGGTAGCGTGGCCCTGGAAGGGATGTCAGGACAACAGGGCCTTGTGTTGTGCCCAAGATGGTGAATCCGAGAAACCACCAAGGAGCCCACACCGATGCAAACTCCCGAGGTTTTCTTTACAAGCTGGAGCTTGGGTCCAAGTGCACCCAACACAGAGGAGTAGGGACTTGGACCCTGAGACTAAGAGGCGTAGCAGATTTATAGGAGTCAGTGGCCCATGGGAATGCTGAAAGATGCGTAGTCATGCCGGTCCACACACAGGTGGCCGATTGAATTACACTTTACCCTATAGTATCGACTTGAACTGGCCTATTACTTTTGTCAGAATTGGCACGCAGTTTTGTGGGGCACAAAGCAGGGTTACATTGTTATGAGCCGATTTCCGATTAGGGTGTGCCCAGCAGCTTGAGTCGGGTGGGGCAGCGCCTTACACCTCAGCAAGCCATGTGGGGTCATAGCGGAGATGGCAGGTGGAGCACAAAATGGAATCAGTCCTGCTCTGCTTGTCCAGGGGTAAGGGATTTTTGTTAAATTTCCTGCATCCCACATTGCAGCTCACAAACGTGGGCCACCCTCACATGGTGTACTCAGTTTGCACACCACGTGGTGCTAGATCTCTCACGCCAGGGTGTGGAGGGCACCCTCCTCGCCCTAGTGAGTAGCGGCTGGGTAAGCATGGGGCTCTGCCTGAAGGCCAGGCAGCACAGGGGACCAAGGAAACCCAGCCCCGTCCCCACCCAGACTCCCAAATACAGGCAGCCCCAGGACTCACCGCCATGGGCAACTGAATCCTCAGGAGCTTCCGCCAGGGCAGCCCCAAGGTCTGGCTCCCTGCTGCAGAGACATCAGGGAGAAGATAAGCAGCCAGCGCATGGGAGGACCCACTGCCGCACATGGGAATATGGCCAAGCCAGACCTTCCAGCTCAGCTGACTCTCCAGCTGAAAGTCACTGCACAAGCGAGCCCGGGGTCTGCTAGGAGAGCGTAGCTACCCGCCCAACGCCAGGACCAGAAATGATGTTGTGCCAACCATTTCGCCATTTGGGTGACCCAGCCAGAGGATCAGATAGCTGCACGTGATAGCGACATGTGATAGACACACACACACCCCAAAACCAATTCCAAAGTCGGAATCCCCCCCAATGTTGTCTAACAGCAGCCAGATGGTTACAGACATGACGCTGTTGTCCCCAGTAGGAAACATGGAAGACGCAAAAAACCATAACTGCAGAGGTGCTAGAGGCACAGAGATGTGCCTGCTGGTTTCCAACAAGGAGCACAGAGGGGCAGGAAGCATCCTACGGAGGGAGGCCCCTCCTTGGAAAGGACATCATGTCCCTGTGAAGGCTACAGAGGGTGAAATCTGTCCTCCTCTCTCTTAGCTTCTGGTTTTCCTCCTAAATGCCATTTTCCTCAATCATAAGACCAAAAATTTATTTTATGTTTTTAAATTTCTTTTTATTGGAGTCCAACTTGTATGAATTCTTCCTTCAGCAAGTGTGTCATTCAGGAGAGAAGGAGAGATCATGAATCCCCAGACAGGCAAAATATAAAGGAGTTGACTTAACCAGTGACCACTTAACCAGTCCAGTAAGGAATTTTAAGAGGGACTCTTCTAGTGGGGGAAAAAAAGAGAACAAAAGCAACAAAGACTAGAAAGGACCAGAGAACGTCACCAGAAACTCCAACTCCTCCTGTAACACAAAGACACAAGTTCATATCTTTGAATAACCTTCTGAATCCTGATAGACTAAATGTTCCAATCAAAAGATATAACGTATCAGAGTAGCTTAAACACAGGATCCGGGATGCCTGGGTGGCTCAGGGGTTGAGCCTCTGCCTTTGACTCAGACTGTGATCCTGTAGTCTGGGATTGAGTCCCATATTGGGCTCCTGGTGGGGACTCTGCTTCTCTCTCTGCCTAATTTTCTGCCTCTCGATGGTCTCTCTCTCTTTATCTCTCTCTCTCTCTCTCATAAATAAAATTGTTATTAAAAAAACAAGATCCATCTGTATGCTGCCTACAAGATGCTCACCTTAGACCTATAGACACCAGCAGATTGATAGTCAGGAGAGGGAAAATCATCTACCATGCTACTGGATATCAAAAGAAAGCTGGAGGACCCATACTTATATCAGACAAACGAGATTTGAAACCAAACGCTGGGGGACACATGCTCAGTGGTTGAGCATCTGCCTTTGACTCAGGGTGTGATCCTGGGATCCCAGGATCGAGTCCCACATCGGCCTCCCTTAGGGGAGCCTGCCTCTCCCTCTTCCTATGTTTCTGCCTCTGCTTCTCTGTGTATCTCTCATGAATAAATAAATAAAATATTTAAATCTCAAAAAGAAAGAACAAATACTGTAAGAAGAGATGAAGAAGAACATTATTTCATAATTAAAAAGACTATCAAGATCAAACAACTAAATATTTATGCTGCCAACATGGGAGTACCTAAATATAGAAACCAATCAGCAACAAACATACAGGAACTCACTGATAATAATATCCTGACAGAGGATTTCAACACCCACTTATGGCAATGGACCGATCGTCTATGCAGAAAATCAACCGGGGAACAATAGCCTTGACACACTGGACCACAGGGACTCAACAGATATAGTCTGAACATTTATTCCTAAAGCTGAATACACATTCCTTTCAAGTGTACATGGGACATTCTCCAGAACAGATCATATCAGGGCCCACAAATTAGCCCTCAACAGGTACAACCGGTACAAGAAGGTTGATATCACACCATGTACATTTTCGGACCAAGGCGCTATGAAACTGGAAGTCGACAGTAAGAAAAAAATTGGATAGACCAAAAGTACTTGGAGTTTATGTTCATCCTACTAGAGAATGAATGGAGCAACCAGAAAATTAAAGAGGAAATTTAAAACAAATGAAAATGAAAACATGTTTCTCCAAACCTCTAGGATGTACCAAAGGCAGTCCTAAGAGGGAAGTACATAGCAATACAGGCCTACCTCAAGAAACAAGAAGTCTCGAATACACAACCTAACCCTACACCTGAAGGAGCTGAAAAAGGAATAGCAAACAAAGCCTAAAGGCTACAGAATAAGGGAAAAACTTAAGATGACAGCAGAAATAAACAATACAGAAACAACAAAACAGTAGAATGGAATAACAGAACTAAGAGCTGGTTCTTCAAAATAAATAATAAAATGGATCAAGCCCTAGCCAGCCTTATCAATGAGAAAAGAGAAAAGTCCCAAATAAAAAAATCACAAATGAGAGAAGAGAGTTCAAATCAACACCAGAAAAATAAGACAATTATAAGGGAATAATATGAAAGATTATATGCTAACAAACTGTAAGACCTGGAAGAAATGGACAAATCCCTAGAAATGTGCAAACGAGCAAAACTGAAATAGGAAGAAATAGAAAATATAAACAGACCCATAACTAGCAAGGGAATTGAATCAGCAAGGCACCTGGGTGCCTCACTGGTTGAGCATCTGATTTGGCTCAGGTCATGATCCCGCGGTCCTGGGGGATCAAGTCCCACATCAGGCTCCCCGCATGGAGCCTCATTTCCCTCTGCCTATACCTCTGCCTCTCTGTGTCTCGCATGAATACATAAATAAAATCTTTAAAAAAGAGAACAGATACAAAGATGTGAAAGGACCCAAGTAAAATCACAAATGAAAAAAGAGAAATAACAACCAACACTAGAGAAATACAAAAGATTATAAGAGAACATTATGAAAAATTATAGGCCAGTAACCAAGAACCTGGAAGAAACAGATCAATTCCTGGAAATATATAACATAGCAAAAATGATAAAGGAAGAAATAAGAAACTTGAACACACAGATAACCAGCAACGAAATGAATCAGCAATGAAGAATCTCCCAACAGGAGACGCTTAGATCAATAGAATTGAATGGAAAGCCGAAACAAGATACAAACCTGTAACTCTATGATCCATTAATCGACAACAAGGCAGCAAGGAATATCCAATGGCACAAAGACAAGTCTCTTCAACAAACCCTAACCCTGACCCCAGGATAAGAACAAATAGTGTTGGGAAAACCAGGCAGCCACATGCAGAAGAATGAAACGGGACCACTTTCTTACACCATATATATAAAAAATAAATTCAAAATGGATGAAAGACCTAAATATGAGACCTGAAACCAATCAAAGAAGAAAAGATAGGCAGCAAAGTCTTTGACATTGGACAATGAATTTTCTTTCTAGATATGCCACTGAAGTGAGGGAACAAAAGCAAAAATGCTATTGGGACTTAATCAAATTCAAAAGCTTCCGCAAAGTGAAGGAAACAACCAAAGCCAAAAGGCAACATACAAAATGAAAGGAGATATTGGTAAACAACACATCCACTAAAGAGTTAGTATGCAAAACACATAAAGGAAATATAAATCTCAAGATCCTAAAAACAAATTATGCAACTGGAGATGGGCAGAAAAATGAATGGACTTTGTCTCTGACAAGACAGCCAGATGGCACCAGACACATGGAAAGACACAAAGCGTCACCCATCATCAGGGAAATGCAAACCAAAACCACAATGATATGTCACCTGAGAGCCATCATAATGGCTAATATTAATAACACAAGAAACAACAGGTGTTGGTGAGGCTTTGGAGAAAGGGTAGCCCCCTTACACTCCTGGTGGGCATGCGAACAGATGTAGTCACTGTGGAAAACAGTGTGGAGGGTCCTCGAGAAGTTAAAAAAAGGGGGATCCCTGGGTGGTGCAGTGGTTTGGTGCCCGTCTTTGGCCCAGGGCGCGATCCTGGAGACCCGGGATCGAATCCCACGTCGGGCTCCCGGTGCATGGAGCCTGCTTCTCCCTCTGCCTGTGTCTCTGCCTCTCTCTCTGTGACTATCATTAAAAAATTTAAAAAAAAAAGAAGTTAAAAATAGAGCTACCCTATGATTCCAAAATTGCAGAGCTAGGTATTTACCCCGAGGATACAGAAGTACTTTAGTAGATTCGAGGAGGGACACGCAGCCCAGTGTTTGTAGCAGCATTATCAACAACAGCCAAACTGTGGATACAGCCCAGGTAACCATCGACAGATGAATGGGCAGAAAGATGTGGTAAATATACACACTGCGGCATCACTGGGTCATCAGAAGGGATGAAATGAAGCCATTTACAATGATGTGGAAAGAGTGGAAAGGATTTATGCTAAATGAACTCAGTCAGTCAGAGAAAGACAGATACCAAATACCATACAGTTGCATTCACATGTGAATTTTTTAGAGTAGCAAACCAAGATACACACTCTTAACCACAGAGAATAAACTAATAAATACCAGGGGAAGGTGGGGGGGATGGTGAGTCAGGGGATAGGGATAGTGGAGGGCACCTGTGACAAGTACCAGGCGTTGTATCCAAGGGTCTAACCACTATGTGGTAAACCTGAAACTATATCATACTGTGTTCACAAACATGAATTCAATAAAACTTTAAAATAATAATTGGTAGTATAGAGGAAACATGTGCAAACAAGAGATAAAATCAGAAAGGCAACTGTAAATCCAAATAAAGAGTCTTTAGAGCCACAAATCCCCTCTTTAGCTCAGATCGGGAGAATCCTGCCATGTCTATTCTGACCCCAGCAGAAGCCTGGATTTTGATTCTCTGGGGAGGCCACTGACTTGGTGGAGTCAGGCTATCTTTGAACCCAAAACCTAAATAGAGTGCATAAAACTAAACTGCCCAAGATACTAGGAGTCCCGTGCAGGCACATGACAAGACAGAAACTCTAACCATATACAGACATAACCGTAACCCTACACTTAAGCCTAATGTTAACCTAACCGTTAAACAAGACCCATCATTAATCGAAAACCAAACACAAACCCAAGACCAAAACACATTCACTGAACCTTCCTGCCAACCCTCACCCTAAATCCTAAACCTATTCTAAACCCTTAACCCTGACCCCTACCTTAAATCTAACCCTAACCTCTAACCCTAACCTTAACTTAATGTACTCAAATCCTATTCCTAACCTTAACCTGTACCCTAACCTTAACCCTCTAATACTAATCCTATCTCATACCCCAAACTGTACTCTAACCTGTACCCTAAAACTCACTCCTAAACCACTCCCTATACCTATTACCCTTTTCCAAAACCATACCCTGACCCTGACCCTGACCTGACCCTAAACCCTAACTAAACACTAATCATAACCCTAGTCCTAACCCGTATCCTAAACCTAACCCTCGCCCTAACACTAAACCTAGCCCTAAATTTTACCATAACCCATAACCCTTACCCCTAACCCTAACTCACACCCTAACACCTCACCCTAACTGCAAACCTAAGCTCAACCCTAACTGTAACCATAACCCTAACCCCACCTCCAAACCTCCTGCCCTATCCCTAAAGCCTAAACCCTAACCCTAACCTCCTTCCCTAATCCCTAACCCGCATCCTAACTTCTAACCACTGACCCTTACCCTTATCCCTCACCCTAACCTCTAATCCGTAACCATAAGCTTAATCACACCTAACATCTAACCTAAGCCTAACCACCAACTGACTCCCCTCCCCTGATCCTATCATTCATTCTACCTATTCACTTACCCTGTGGTTCTGAGGAGTCCCTTCTGATGTGGATGAGGCCCCCAACAGCACCTCCAAAGTCCTCAAGGTGGTCCTGAGGAAGCAGGGCTCCTGTGAGTGTGGACATGGCCCCACGTGTTCTTGAGTCAGAGTCAGCGGGTCCTGAGGACGGCGGGTCTCCTGTCACTGTGGACTATGCCTCACATCCTCTAGAAGACTCAAAGAAGGTCCTCAGGTGGCCGGGGGCTCCTGTCAGCCTGGACATGGCCCCACGTCCCCTGAAAACTCACCGCGGATCCTGAGGAGGCTGTGGGCTCCTGTCAGCAGAGACGTAGCCCCATATTTCCTGAAGTTTTAGTGCAGGTCCTGAGGAGGATGGGGGTCCTGTCAGTGTTGAGGTGACCCACATTTTCCTCAAGCCTCACGATAAGACCTGAGGAGGCTGGGGCTCCTGTCAGCATAGATGTAGCCCCAAATATTCCCAAACCTTCACAGTGGGTCCTGAGGAGGCTGGAGAATCCTGTCAGTGTGGATGAGGCACCCACATTTTTCTTAGGCCTCACCAAAGGCCCTGACAAGGCGGGGGTCTTCTGTCTGCATGGACGCATCCCATATTTCCCCAAGTCAACACCGGGGGCCCTATGGAAATCAGCATCCTGTTGTGTTGATGTCACCCAACGTCCTCCCAAAGCGACACTGAGGGTCCTGAGGAGGCAGGGGCTCCTGTCACCGTGAATGTGGCCCCCAGCTTCCAGAAGCCTCAACTTATGTCCTGAGGTGGCCCAGGTGCTCCTGTCAGTGTGGATGCGGGCCCACATCTTCCTGAAGACAACCCCTGGGTCCTGAGGTGGCCCAGGGGCTCCTTTCAGTGTGGATGTGAGCCCACAATTTCCTGAAGCTGCGGCTCATCAGCATGGACGCATCCCCACGTCCTCCTCAGGCCTCCCCAGCACAGGCTGGCTCCTGTCAGTGCAGGCAGAAGAGGCGTACTGCACATTCATGCCCCCTGGGTGGGGCCTGGGCTCCGGTGCCGCCTATGGGATGCTCAGGCGCTGCAGGAGGGAGCGGGCACTCCAGCGGCCACACCTGCCTCCTTCCAGGCTCCAGCTGTGGCCTTTTAGTTTCAGAAACGTCTCACTGAAATAGAGCCCAACATCCGGCTCCCCCAGAAATACTTAAGGACAAGGAATTGGAGCCCACAGAATGCGAAATGAAATGTGGACCAGACTTTTACCACGTCCCGCAAAACTCACTCAACCCTCTTCCACTATCGGCGGGACTGCGGGCTGGTTGGTGCAGCCGCCCTGGAAAGAGTGTGGAGGCTCCTCAGGAGTTACAAATAGAGCTTCCCTGCGACCAGCAGGTGAATGGCCTGAGCTCACTTCGAAGATACAGATGCAGTGAGAATCGGGACACCTGCATGTCCCGATGTCCACAGCATCCGGGTCCATAGTAGCCACACTGTGGGAGGAGCCTCGGTGCCCTCCGCCAGATGATGGATAAAAAGGATGGGAGATAGATGATGGTAATAGAGAGAGGAATGGTACTCAGCTATCAAAGAGAAGGAAATATTGCCATTTGCAATGATGTGGATAGAACTAGAGGGATCAGGTTAAGTGAAATAAGTCAGACGGGAAAGAGAATGACCGTGTGGTGTCACTCATAGGTGGAATTAAAGAAGCAAAGCAGATAACAACTGTGAAGGGAAGGAAAAACAAATAAGATGAAAACAGATGCAGGAAATACAGACTCTTAATGATAGGAAACAAACTGATGGTCATTGGAAGCAGGGTGGAGGGGTTAACAGGGGACCGGCATGAAGGAGGGCACATGATGTCACGAGCACTGTGGTTATCTCCAACTGGTGAATCCCTGAATTCTTCCTCTGAAAGTATAATACACTATACGTTAATTAATTGGGTTTAAATTAAATTAAGTTAAAAAATCATGGGATCCCTGGGTGGCGCAGCGGTTTGGCGCCTGCCTTTGGCCCAGGGCATGATCCTGGAGACCCGGGATCGAATCCCACGTCAGGCTTCCGGTGCATGGAGCCTGCTTCTCCCTCTGACTGTGTCTCTGCCTCTCTCTCTCTCTCACTGTGTGCCTATCATAATAAATAAATAAATAAATAAATAAATAAATAAATAAATAAATAATAAATAAAAATCAGTTGTATCAGAGCACGTTTCTTTCTGGACTCTGTTCTGCTCCTCCAGCTTATGCTGGGACCAACCCTCGTGGGTCTGGTTTGCTTAAGTAGGCATCAGGCCTCGTCCATGGACCAGCCCAGGGCTAGAACTCACAACCAGGAGATCAGGACCGGAGGTGAGGTCAGGAGTCCAATGCTTAACTGACAGAGCCAGGCGGGGTCCCGAGGACAACACTGCTTTATCCTGTGTCTCTGTGACATCATTTGAAATAGGAAACTGCTGCATCCGGATCTGTACTGCTTCTCCAATACTGATTTGCTGTCCGGGGTCATATTTCGGGGCAGATGGATGTTATGGGTTTTTTTCCCCTATTTATAGGATCTGCCACCATGATTTGACAGGAATGACATTGAAATAGAGGGTGCTTCTGGAACTGTGGACATTTTTACAAGATGAGGGTTCCAACCCACGAGCCCAGGACGGCCTCCCAGAGCCTGGTATGGCTCAGTGCACAAGTCTTGTGCTCTTTTGGTTCAGTCTCATTATTTATTCTCTGTGATGCTCCTGAGAAGGGAGTCACATCCATCATTTACTTCCTGAATGCTCATTGTCAGGACACAGCAAGCCCCACAATAGAATAAAAACTGAGCCCAGGCCAAGGGCAGGAAGCCCCTATTAGAACAGATCTCAATGCCCTTGATGGTCCCATATCAAAATGTAAACAGAACTTGAGGAATTACTCCAGCCCTTCGGGAATTCCCCAAGACCAGCACTTAAAAATAAGCTAATACCCACCTCGGGGTCCAAGTCCCTGCTCCGCTCTGTCGGGTATACTTGGACACAAGTTCGAGCTTGTAAATAAACCCTCATGTGTTTGCATCGGTGTTGCCTTCTCGGTGATTTCTCAGATTCGCAATCTTGGGCACAACAGTCTGAGATAAAAAAAAAAAAAAACAAAAAAAAAGAAGCTCGGACGCAGGTAGAGTGAACACAGGGTTCTGAGAGAAGCGGCGGAGACCCGGGGGCTTCGGGGCTCTTCTGTGGAGGCCCCAGCAGACTGGGGGGCGGGATGCTCAGCCCCAGAGCCAGAGGACCCAGAGTCCCCACCGGCATCCCGCCCATCAGAGCCAGGACACAGGGAGCAGCACAGCGCCGCCCGCTGGAGCCCAGAGGCACTGACGCCCACCCCGCCTCTGACCCCCGCAGGTGCAACTCCCAGGCAGATGTGCACCTGACAATCAGCGCCAAGACCCATCCCCAGACCCCACGCAGACCATTCGCTGCCACCAAGTTGTTAGACCACAGAGGCTTCAGAACTTCAGCTCTACCTGGAAAGTAGGGTCTATTCCTTTGTAGTTTCTGCTCTAATTTCACTTTTCTTTGATTCTTTTTTATTAATTGCCTTATTTTAATTTTTATGTATGTACCTTATATATTTCTTATTTTTACTTTTATGGTAGTTTAATTTTGTTTCGTATTTTGGGATTTAGAATCTTTTAACAAGCAGGCCAAAATAAATTGGTGATTTTTTTGGAGGGCAGTTGTTATTGTTTTTCTTGGTTTTTCTTTTTCTTCCTTCTTTCTTTTCTGGAAAAAGTAATGACATGGAGAAATTCTCCATCATAAAATAGCATGAGGTAGTACTCACAGCCAGGAAGTTCATCAATAAACATATATGGTATCTAACTACACTTTAAAACAATTATTATAAAGTTAGCAGCTGGGCTGGAAAAAGAACACAGAAGAAAACTAGAGAATCCCTTACTGTAGAAATAAAAGAACTAAAATCAAGTCAGTCCAACGTTAAAAATGCTATAACTGAGATGCAGTCCCAAGTGGAAGCCTTAAAAACAAGAAAGGTTATGGATGACAGAGGCAGACGTAGGGAAGATAGCCACTTATTAAAACAATAACATTCATATCATAGGAGACTCAGAAGATGAAGAGAGAGAAATGGTGGGCCTTACTCAGCCATCAGAAATGACAAATACCCACCATTTGCTTCAACGTGGATGGAACTGGAAGGTATTATGCTGAGTGAAGTAGGACAATCGGAGAAGGACAAACATTGTATGTTCTCATTCATTTGGGGAATATAGGTAATAGTGAAAGGGAATATAAGAGAAGGGAGTAGAAATATGTTGGAAATATCAGAAAGGGAGGCAGAACATAATGACTCCTAACTTGGAATTGAACTAGGGGTGACTGAATGGGAGGAGGGCAGGGTTGAGGGTAAACGGGTGATGGGAACTGAGGGGGGCACTAGACGGGATGAGCACTGGGTGTTATTCTGATTTGGCAAACCGAACACCAATAAAAAATAAATTTATTATTTAAAAAAAAGAAAGAAAGAAAGAGTGGCACCTGGGTGGCTCAGTTACGCTTGTGACTTAGGCACAAATCATGATCCAGGTCCCAAAGCAGGCTCCCTGTTCAGCAGGGAACCTGCTTCTCCCTCTCCCTCTGCCCCTATCGCTCATGTTTTTCTCCTCTCTCTCTCCTATAAATAAATAACATCTTTGAAAAAGAAACAAACAAACCCAGAAGGAAGAGAAATCTCCCATGTAGAAGAATTTCAAACAATTTGTGCAGACATTCCACCATCAAGTTCATGAGCATAGCTTCCCACTCTTAAGTGTGCAATACACAAAGTAACTTTCCTCTACAAAATATATTTAGAAAAACCTAAAATAATAATGATAACATAATAATAATAATAATAAAATAATAATAATGAATCAGTTTACTACGGAGAAAGCTGACAAAGATTACCTCAGCAAGATGATCAGATTGATACCAAGACTGATAAATCATGTTGATAGTATCTATCCTTTATATGATATAATGAAAATGGCATTATATCTCTGTATATAATCCACCAAAACAGTTCAATCATGAGATAAACAACAGACATGTCCCAACTGAAGGAAATTTTTCAAAATACTCTACTTCTCAAAGTGTTCCAGTTCAACAACAAGGAAAGGCTGAAAGACTGTCACAATCCAGAGGAGCCTAAGAAAACAGGAGGACAAACGGAATTTGATATGAGGGTTGGTAACTTAGCAAAAACTAAGGAAATCTGAACATAATATGGTCTTTGGTTAATGCGACTATTTTAATATTGATTCATTAGCTAATCTTTGTACCGTACTAATATAAGATATCAATAATTGGAGAAATTGAGTGCAAGTGCATGTGAATACACTGTACTATCTTCTCAATTTCCCTATAAATCTTTGTTTTTTTCCTAAGAAATAAGATTTATTTTGAAAATTGACTTAAATGAATCAGGCTCCAGTGTGAAGACATTTTAAGAATAGTTGAATTAACTTTTGCTTTATTCTTAAAGAGTTCCTTTGATGGAAACAAAGTAAGAATTTTAGATCAGAAGGAAAGAAAAACACTTATGAACATGTATAATGCCTCCTCAACCTGAAAAGCAGGAACAGATAATAAATAACAAAAATCAGATAAAAATAATTCTAGTATAATAGACACCATATTGCAAGTGCACTTAAAATTAGCAATGCATAACATTTATTTCCTTGACATTTGTCTTCCAAAGAGTTCACAGTGTTTCAGTGTCAGTTGAAACAGGGGAAGAATCTCAGGGAAGAATCCTTCACATAATAATAGGACCATTGGCAATAATGTCTCTCAGTTCGTTCCAAATCCATAAAGATGCATTTCCTGATGAGTGACTGAACTGTGAAGAAAGAGATGAGAAACCCTCATCCCTCTGAATTACTTGTGTCAGAATATTTTAACCATAGTACTACGGATAGTAGTAAATTATCCTTATTAACAGGAAATACGTCTCAGATTGGAATCTCAGCAATGAGATGCGCTGAGAAAAAATGCTTTAACTCGCTCCTCATCTTTTAAAGACAAAGGAGAGGTTTTCTATGTAGAAAGACAGTTGTCAAGATAGCCTTAGGGAATAAGAGTCTGCAGCATCGAACCCCGCTGCACAGCTAGGATGCTCGCGCTCCAGGTCTTCCTGATCCCAAATCCCTGGGCCTGTCCCCCAACACAGGATGCCATGCTGAGGTCATTTGCAATGGCTCTCTTAGGAGCTCTGGGGAAGGGGGAAGGAGCTAGATAGGATGGGACAGGACACATGGAGGCCTAGAAAATTAAGGCCACTCCAATTTAAATTCAGTGTTAGCATACGTCCAGCCATCCCAGGCTCCTGTGAAGAAGAGCTGAATTTTACATTACTTCAGTTACAGGAAAAAAACAAAAGTTTACAGCTTAATGACCTAGAAAGCCCCACAATAGAATCAAAACTGAGCCCAGGCCAAGGGCAGGAAGTCCCTATTAGAATGGGAAGAGAACTCAATCCCTTGAAGGCCCCATATCAAAATGTAAACAGAACTTGAGGAATTGCTCCAGCCCTTCTGGAGGTCCCAGAGACAAGCCCTTAAAACTAAGCTAAAACCTACCTCGGGGTCCAACTCCCTGCTCCGCTCTGTCGGGTATACTTGGACAAAAGCTCGAGCTTGTAAGTAAACCCTCGTGTGTTTTCATCAGTGTTGGCTCCTTGGTGGTTTCTCGGATTCGCAATCTTGGGCACAACAGTCTGAGATAAAAAAAAAAACAAAAACAAAAGATGCTCGGACGCAGGTAGAGTGAACACAGGGTTCTGAGAGAAGCAGCGGAGTCCCTGGGGCTTGGGGGCTCTTCTGTGGAGGCCCCTGCAGACTGGGGGGCAGTATGCTCAGCCCCAGAGCCAGAGGACCCAGGGAACGCTCCCACATCCCGCCCATCAGGGTCAGGTCTCAGGGAGCAGCAGAGCGCCTCCTGCTAGACTCCAGAGGCGCTGACGCCCAACCCGCCTCTCACCCCTCAGTTCCATCTACCAGGCAAATGTGCACCTGATAATCAGCGCCACAGCCCATCCCCAGACCCGGCACAGACCACTCACTGCCACCAAGTTATCGGACCACTGAGGCTGCAGAGCTTCAGCTCTGCCTGGAAAGTAGGGTCTAGCTTCCTTTGTACTTTGTGCTTTATTTTCATTTATTTTCTTTGATTCTTTTTTATTAATTGCCTTATTTAATTTTTATGTATGTACCTTATATATTTCTTATATTTACTTTCATGTTACTTTAATTGTGTTTCATATTTTGGGATTTAGAATCTTTTAACAAGCAGGCCAAAATAATTTGGTGTTTTTTTTTTTTAGAGGGCAGTTGTTATTGTTTTTCTTCGTTTTCTTTTTCTTCCCATTTTCTTTTCTGGAAAAAGTAATGAGATGGAGAAATTCACCTCCATAAAATAACATGAGGTAGTACTCACAGCCAGGAAGTCCATCAATACACATATATGATGTCTAACTACAATTTAAAACAATGATTATAAAGATAGCAGCTGGACTGGAAAAAGAACACAGAAGAAAACTAGAGAATCCCTTACTGTAGAAATAAAAGAACTAAAATTTAGTCAGGCCAATGTTAAAAATGCTATAACTGAGATGCAGTCCCAAGTGGAAGCCTTCAAAACAAGAAAGGTTATGGACCACAGAGGCAGACGTAGGGAAGTCAGCCACTTATTAAAACAATAACATTCATATCATAGGAGACTCAGAAGATGAACAGAGAGAAAAGGTGGGCCTTGCTCAGCCATCAGAAATGACAAGTACCCACCATTTGCTTCAAGGTGGATGGAACTGGAAGGTATTATGCTAAGTGAAGTAAGTCAATCGGAGAAGGACAAATATTGTATGTTCTCATTCGTTTGGGGAATATAGGTAATAGTGAAAGGAAATATAAGGGAAGGGAGTAGAAATGTGTGAGAAATATCAGAAAGGGAGACAGAACATAGACTCCTAACTCAGGGAAACGAACTAGGGGTAATGGAAGGGGAGGAGGGCAGGTGGTGGGGGTGAATGGGTGATGAGCACTTGGTGTTCTTCTGTATGATGGCAAACTGAACACCAATAAAAAAATAAATTTATTATTAAAAAAGAAAGAAAAAAAGAAACAGTGGCACCTGGGTGGCTCAGTCAGTTAAGCTTCTGCCTTAGGCTCAGATCATGATCCAGGTCCCAAGGAAGGCTCCCTGTTTAGCAGGGAACCTGCTTCTCCCTCTCCCTCTGCCCCTCTCGCTCATGCTTTTTCTCTCCTCTCTCTCTCAAATAAATAGAAAACATCTTTGAAAAAGAAACAAACAAAAAACCCAGAAGGAAGAAAAATCTCCCATGTAGAAGAATTTCAAACAATTTGTGCATACATTTCACCGTCAAGTTCATGAGCATAGCTTCCCACTCTTATTTCTGGAATACACATAGTAACTTCCTCCTAGAAAATATAATATGAAAAACTTAAAATAATATTTATAATATAATAATAATAAAAATAATTAATAACAATAAAAATAAAGAATCAGTTTACTACGGAGAAAGCTGAGAAACACTACCTCAGCAAGATGATCAGATCGATACCAAGACTGATAAATCATGTTGATAGTATCTATCCTTTATATGATATAATGAAAATGGCATTATATCTCTGTATATAATCCACAAAAACAGTTCAGTCATGAGATAAACGAAAGACATATCCCAACTGAGGGAAATTTTACAAAATACTCTACTTCTCAAAGTGTTCCAGTTCAAGAACAACAAGGAAAGCCTGAAAGACTGTCACAATCCAGAGAAGCCTAAGAAAACAGGAGGACAAATGGAATGTGATATGAGGGATGGTAACTTAGCAAAAACTAAGGAAATCTGAATAGAGTATGGTCTTTGGTTAATGCGAATTTTTTACTCTTGATTCATTAGCTAATATTTGTACCGTACTAATATAAGATATCAATAATTGGAGAAACTGAGTGCAAGTGCATGCGAATGCTCTGTACTATCTTCTCAATTTCACTATAAATCTTTGTTTTTTTCCTAATAAATAAGATTTATTTTGAAAATTGTCTTAAATGAATCAGGCTCCAAGTGTGAAGACATTTTAAGAATTGTTGAATTATCTTTTGCCTTATTCTTATAGATTCCTTCAGTGGGAACAAAGTAATAATTTTATATCAGAAGGAAATAACAACACTTATGAAGACGTATAATGCCTCCTCAACCTGAAAAGAAAGGATAATAAATGCAAAAATCAGATAAAATACTTCTAATAGGCACCATATTGCAACTGCATTTAAAATTAGCAATGCATAACATTTATTTCCTTGACATTTGTCTTCCAAAGAGTTCACAGTGTTTCAGTGTCAGTTGAAACAGAGGAAGAATCTCAGGGAAGAATCCTTCACATAATAATAGAACCATTGGTACTAATGTCTCTCAATTATTTCCAAATCCATACAGATGCATTTCCTGATGAGTGACTGAGCTGTGAAGAGAGAGATGAGAAACCCTCATCCCTCTGAATTACTTGTGTCAGAATATTTTAACCATAGTACTACGGATAGTAAATTATCCTTATTAACAGGAAATACATCTCAGATTGGAATTTGAGCAATCAGATGGGCAGAGTAAAAACACTTTGACTCGCTCCTCATCTTTTAAAGATAAAGGAGAGCTTTTCTATGTACAAAGTCAATTGTCAAGATAGCCTTAGGGAATAAGAGTCTGCAGCATGGAATCCTGGTGCACAGCTGGGACGCCCACGAGCCAGTTCTTCCTGATTCCAAATTCCTGGTCCTGTCCCCCAACACATGCTGCCAAGCTGAGGTCATTTGCAATTGCTCTCTTAGGAGCTCCGGGGAAGGGGGAAAGAGCTAGATAGGATGGGACAGAATGCAAAGAGGCCGTTAAAATGAAGGCCTTTTTACTTTAAGTTCAGTGTTCGAACAAGTTCAGCCATCCCAGGCCCCTGTGAAGAAGAGCTGAAATTTACATTATTTCAGTTACAGGAAAAAAACAAAAGTTTACAGCTTAATGTCCTAGAAAGCCCCACAATAGAATCAAACTGAGCCCATGTCATGGGCTGGAAGCACCTATTAGAATGAGAGCAGGGCTCAATACCCTTGAAGGCCCCAAATCAAAATGTAAACAGAAATTGAGGAATTGAGGAAGCTCTTCTGGAGGACCCCGGGACAAGCCCTTAAAACTAAGCTAAAACCCACCTCGGGGTCCAAGTCCCTGCTCCGCCGTGTTGGGTGTACTTGGACACAAGCTCGAGTTTGGAAATCAACCCTTGTGTGTTTGCATTGGTGTCAGTTCCTTAGTGGTTTCTCGGATTCACAATCTTGGACATAACACCGCCATGTCCTCTCCCACCTTGGCTGAACCCCTATCCCCTCCCACCCAGGGTGACACTCAGTCACCTCCCCGCCTACAACAGCTGGGCACAGGCCGTCACACAGGTCCCATGGGCATGGTGGGCACTCCCACCTTCCCTGCCCTCCCAGAGGAAGGAAGGAGGTTTCGGCAGGACACACTCCCATGGTGGCCCCAGGGCTCCCTGCCCAGCACGGCACCTCGTGACAGGTCGGGTCTGTGTCCCTCACGCCTGCTCCTCCTCCCCGGTTTTCCCACAGGAAATGAAGGACACCCTGGTCTTCTCCAGGGACATCACGCAGATAGACCTGGACATCATCAGGAAGTTCAGCGCAGCCACATCATGTTTTAGGACTGCTAGGGGGTCGGATGAGGCTCCTGGGCCAGGGGGCTTCGGGGCCCTGGAGGCTTCTGGGTAAGGAAAACGGGGCCTCTGAGGCCAGGGAGAGCAATAGCAACCAACAACACACCGCTCCATGGTAGGGTGATGGGGATGACCACACCCCCGGGGCCTCAGGGATGAGGAGGCCACAAGGATGGGGCCTCCAGGGGTTGCCATGGGACCTGAACACCAAAGGGGAGAGGGACGGCCCCCTGAGAAGCAGGGGATGGGGTGGGGGACATGAGGGGCATGAACTGGACCTGGGGGCCAAGCGGCATGTCCGCGGCTGGAGCAAGACACACATCGATCCCAAGAGGGTCAGACGGTTCAGAGTGACACCCACTCTCGGTGCTTTATATATTTCTAAATTCTGTGCATTTAATTAGAGGCAATTTGCAATTTTAAACATACATATTATGATGACCCCCAGATAATGCCCCCAGTCCAGCCAGGGCCCTGCACTCACCACATGGGGCCCCAGGGGCAGGTGTCACAACAAACCCCAGAATGGGTTCGCCTTTATCTGTAGATGTCTCTGTGTGCATCTTAGAGAACGGGGATGCCCTCAGCCTGCCGACCCCCCACGCCATCCCCCCATTCCCCAGACCCACACCATCCCCCTACATCATCATCCCCCATGGCATCGCCACTACCCCATCCCCCTCACACACACACAACCTCACATAATCCCTACCCACAGTATACCCCAACAGCATCCCCCCTATACCATCCCCCACATTCCACCACCATCATACCAATGCCCCCACACCATCGACCCCGAGCAAGGACCCGGTGCAGCTGCCCCCTGTGGGACATGATCAGCCTCCCCGGGGTTCTCTGGATACCCTGCTCCCATCAGAAGCCCGGGTATCCCATAGAGTACCTAGGGGTTGCAGGGAGGAGGGATGGCAGGGAGCCCCCAACAGTGTGTGAGCAGGTGAGTGAATCAGAGGACCCACTGTGCCCTGCCTTCACCCACTGTCACTCCTGGAGGGTGGGACACCCTGCACAGGACACCAGGCCCTAACCCAGAGGTACCTGGGCTGATTGGGCCCAGGCTCTGTGGGGGCTGGGTTGATTTGAGCCCCCACCAGTCTCAACACAAAGACTAATGGAATCAGGCCCACATGGCCCTGGCAAGCCCTGGATTCTGGCCCCGGGCTGAGCGAGCCCTCTCACAGCTGGATGTGGCCTCCTGGGCCCTGGGCGTGCCCCAAAGATCCAGGTCGCTGATCTAGGGCAGCCCTGGGGATCCTGGGACACCCCAGTGTGGGGAGAGGAGGGGCAGGCCGGTGGGCCCCACCTGCACCCACACCAGGAGGCAGGCTCCTCCAGGTGCTGGGGCCCCCAGAGGGCCCAAGGCCGGGGTCCAGCTGCCCTGCAGGAACCCAGTGCAGGAGCCCATGAGCTGCAGGTCCAGTTCAGCTTTGCTGTCCTCAGAACCGTCTCTCAGGCTGAAACCTAAGGACACACGCCCCCACCCGGAGTCCACACATGCTCCCAGGTGGGGGACTCCAGCACTCGACCCCCAACCCATGTGATTCTTGTCCTCCCGTAAAGGACAGAAAGGTCTCCCTCCCCAGGTGAAGGCACACACCCACAGCTCTGAGCCCATTTGCTGTAGAAAGTCAATAAAATGCTGTGGTGCGAAAATGCACAGCCAGCCGGTTTCTGTGTCTCCCAGAACTCTGTGCACGGGGCGTGTAGAGACCCCCAGAGAGGAGGAGGGGGCACCACCTAGGCCCCAACTAGCCTGTGCAGGGGCGCCACCAGGCACACACAGCTGACGTCCCCACGTGCCTTCCAGGAGCAGCCAGACCCACTGCTGGACATGGGAATGTGGCTGAGCCGTAACTTCAAGCTCAGCTGACCCTCCAGCTGAAAGTCACTGCATGAGCGAGCCCCAGCGCTGCCAGGAGAGCCCAGCTAACTGCCCAGCGCCAGCACCAGAAATGATGTTGTGCCAACCATTTCGGGTTTTTTTGGTGACCCAGCCAGAGGATCTGATTGCTGCACTTGATAGCTGCATGGGATCGACACACACACACCTCAAAAGCAACAAAAGTTGGAATCCCCCCAATACTGTCAAACAGCAGCCAGATGGTTACTTACACAATGCTGTGGTCCCCAATAGGATACAGGGAAAACGCTATAAGCCACGACTGCAGAGGTGCTAGAGATGTGCCTGCTGTGTTCCAACAAGGAGGCAGAGGGGCAGGAAGCATCCTCCGGAGGGGGGGCCCCTCCTAAGAAAGGACACCAGGTCCCTATGAAGGCTACGGAGGGTGAAATATGTCCTCCTCTCTTTCTGCTTCTAGTTTTCCTCCTAAATGCCATTTTCCTCAATCATATTAGCAAGAATTTATTTTATGTTTTTAAATTTCTTTTTATTGCAGTCCAATTTGTATGAATTCTTTCTTCAGCAAGGGTGTCATTCAGGAGAGATAAAGATTTTCCCAGACAGGCAACATATAAAGGAGTTCAGGACCACTTAACCAGTCCAGTAAGGAATTTTAAGAGGGACTCTTCTAGTGGGGAGAAAAAAAGAGACCAAATGAAACAAAGACTAGAAAGGACCTCTCATGAATACATAACCCAGAAACACCAACTCTTCCGGTAACACAGAGGCACAAATTTCATATCTTTAAATAGTCACTCTGAATGATGATAGACTAAATGCTCCAATCAAAAGATATAGGGTAACAGAGTAGCTAAAAATCAGGATCCGGGATGCCTGGGTGGCTCAGGGGTTGAGCCTCTGCCTTTAACTCAGGGTGTGATCCTGGAGTCTGGGATCGAGTCCCATACTGGGCTCCTGGTCGGGAGACTGCTTCTCTCTCTGCATAATTGTCTGCCTCTCTCTCTCTCTCTCTCTGTCTCTCTGATAAATAAATTTATTATTAAAAAAACAACATCCATCTGTACGCTGCCAACAAGATATGCTCACCTTAGACCTATAGACACCAACAGATTGAAAGTCAGGGGATGGAAAATCATCTATCATGCTAATGGATATCAAAAGAAAGCTGGAAGACACATACTTATATCAGACAAACGAGATTTGAGACCAAACCCAGGGGGACACCTGGTGCCTCAGTGTTTGAGCATCTGCCTTCAGATCAGGGGGTGATCCTGGGATCCCAGGATCGAGTCCCACATCTGTCTCCCCTTAGGGAGCCTGCCTCTCACTCTGCTATGTTTCTTCCTCTGCTCCTCTGTGTATCTCTCATGAAGAAATAAATAAAATATTTAAATTTCAAACAAGAAAGAACAAATACTGTAAGAAGAGATGAAGAAGGGCATTATTTCATAATTAAAAAGACTATCAAGATCAAACAACTAAATATTTATGCTGCCTACATAGCAGTACCTAAATATAGAAACCAATTAACAACAAACGTACAGGAACTCACTGATAATAATACAATGACAGGGGATTTTAACACCCACTTATGGCAATGGACTGATAATCTATGCAGAAAATCAACCCGGGAACAATAGCCTTGACACACTGGACCACAGGGACTCAACAAATATAGTATGAACATTTCATCCTAAAGCAGAATACACACTCCTTTCAAGTGCACATGGGACATTCTCCAGATCAGATCATATCATGGCCCACAAAGCAGCCCTCAACAGGTACAACAGGTACAAGAAGGTTGATCACACCCTGTACATTTTTGGAAGACTACGCTATGAAACTTGAAGTCAACAGTAAGAAAAAAAATTGGACAGACCAAAAATACGTGGATATTATGAACATCCTACTAGAGAATGAATGGAGCAACCGGGAAATTAAAGAGGAAATTTAAAACAAATGAAAATGAAAACATGTTTCTCCAAACCTCTGGGATGTAGCAAAGGCAGTCCTAAGAGGGAAATACATAGCAATACAGGCCTAGCTCAAGAAACAAGAAGTCTCCAATACACAACCTAACCCTACACCTAAAGGAGCTGGAAAAGGAATAGCAAACAAATCCTAAAGCCTACAGAAAGGAAAAAATAAAGATGAGAGCAGAAATAAACAATGAAGAAACAACAAAACAGTAGAATGGAATAACGAAACTAAGAGCTGGTTCTTCAAAATAAATAATAAAATGGATCAAGCCCTAGCCAGCCTTATCAGTGAGAAAAGAGAAATGACCTAAATAAATAAAAGCACAAATGAGAGAAGAGAGATCAAATAAACACCAGAAAAATTAGACAATTATAAGGGAATACTAAGAAATTATACGCTAACAAACTGGGAGACCTGGAAGAAATGTACAAATCTCCAGAAATGTGCAAATGAGCAAAACTGAAATAGGAAGAAATAGAAAATGTGAACAGACCCATAATTAGCAAAGGAATTGAATCAGCAAGGCACCTGGGTGCCTCAGTGGTTGAGCATCTGCTTTGGCTCAGTTCATGATCTCGCAGACCTGGGGGATCAAGTCCCACATCAGGCTCCCCGTATGGAGCCTCATTTTCCCTCTGCCTATACCTGTGCCTCTCTGTGTCTCTCATGAATACATAAAAAAAATCTTTAAAAAAGAAAAAAGATAAGAAGATGAGAAAGGACCCAAATAAAATCACAAATGAGAAAAGAGAAATAACAACCAACACTATAGAAATACAAACGATTATAAGAGAACATTATGAAAAATTATGTGTCAGCAACCAAGAACCTGGAAGAAATAGATAAATTCCTGGAAATATATAACATCGCAAAAATGAAAAAGGAAGAAATAAGAAACCTGGACAGATAACCAGCACAGAAACTGAATCAGCAATCAAGAATCTCCCAACAGGAGACGCTTAGATCAATAGAACAGAATGGAAATCTGAAACAAGATGCAAACCTGTAACTCTATGATCCATTAATCGACAACAAGGCAGGACGGAATATCCAAAGCACAAAGACAGTCTCTTCAACAAACCCTAACCCTGACCCCAGGAAAAGAACAAATGGTATTGGGAAAACCAGGCAGCCACATGCAGAAGAATGAAACTGGACCACTTTCTTACACCATATATATAAAAAATAAATTCAAAATGGATGAAAGACCTAAATGTGAGACCTGAAACCATACAAAGAAGAAAAGATAGGCAGCAATGACTTTGACATTGGCCATTGGATGTTCTTTCAGATATGCCTCTGAGGTGAGGGGAAAAAAAAGCAAAAATACTACTGGGGCTTCATCAAATTGAAAAGCTTCCACAAAGTGAAGGAAACAACCAAAGGTAAATGGCAACATACAGGAGGAGGGGCAAGATGGCAGAAGTGTAGTGTCCCCAAATCACCTGTCCCCACGAAATTACCTAGATAACCTTCAAATCATCCAGAAAATCTACGAATTTGGCCTGAGATTTAAACAGAGAGCAGATCGAATGCTACAGTGAGAAAAGTTCATGATTCTATCAAGGTAGGAAGACTGGAAAAAGAAATAAAGAAACAAAAGGCATGCAAGTGTGAGGGGCACTGCGAGGAGCCCGGCTAAGGCCGGGGCGAGTTCCCCCAGGACAGAAGAGCTCTGTGCTGAGAGAAGGAGGAGCTGCACCAATCTTCCAGGGTGGAATGGCGCCTTCAAGGAGTCAGAGAAGGACCCCAGGAGGGCGGGGATGCCCTAGGGCTCTCTGGGACTCTAACAGACACCTGCACTCCCAGGAGAGTGCACCGAGCTCCCCGAAGGCTACAGGGCACATGCATTAACCCGGGAGCAGCTCTGTGGGCCTCGGGTGGCGGCTCTGTGAGGAGGGGTTTGCGTGGCCCCAGGAGCAGCTTGGCAGCGGCTCCTCCTGCAGAGGAAGAGGCTCCGTGTGGAGAATGCTGTGGGGCTCCGGGAGCAACTCAGGGGGGCTTGGGCAGTGGCTCTGCAGTGAGGCGGCTTTGCAGCCGGGAGCGAGAATCCAACAGCGCAGGCCCCGGAGTATAGGGCTTCGGGATACAGCCCAGGATTCGGCCTCCCCCAGGACAGGCAGAGGCCCAGAGGGCCGAGGCCAGCAAGGACGTTCCTGCCCACAGCTGAGCAGATCAGCGGCCCCACCCCAGAGCCCCCAGGCCCTTCAGATGGACTACTCCCGAGTTACTGCGAGGGCTGAATACAGGTTTCCAGAACTGGCCGCTGACACTGGGGTTGTTCCTCCTGGGGCCTCACGGGGTAAACTACCCCCACTGAGCCCTGCACCAGGCAGGGGACAGAGCAGCTCCCCCAAGTGCTAACACCTGACAATCAGCACAACAGGCCCCTCCCCCAGAAGACCAGCTAGACGGACAAGTTCCAGGGGAAGTCAAGGGACTTAAAGTATACAGAATCAGAAGATATTTTTCTCCCCCATATTTTTTTTTCATTTCTGATTGCTTCCCCCAACCTTTTCCCCCTTTCTTTCTTTTTCTTTCTCTTTTATTCTCTTTTTTCCTTCTTTCTTCCTTTATTCTTTTTCTCTTTTCTTTCCTTCTTTCTCTCCTCTCTTTTTCTCCTTTTCCCAATACAATTTGTTTTTGGCCACACTGCACTCAGCAAAATGACTAGATGGAAAAGCTCTCCTCAAGAGAAAGAATCAGAAACAGTCCTCTCTCACACAGAGTTACAAAATCTGGATTACAATTCAATCTCAGAAAGCCAATTCAGAAGCACTATTATACAGCTACTGGTGGCTCTAGAAAAAAGCATATAGACTCAAGAGACTTCATGACTGCAGAATTTAGATCCAATCAGACAGAAAGTAAAAATCAATTGAATGAGATGCAATCCAAACTAGAAGTCCTAACGATGAGGGTTAATGAGGTGGAAGAACGAGTGAGTGACATAGAAGAAAAGTTGATGGCAAAGAGGGAAACTGAGGAATAAAGAGACAGACAATTAAAAGACCAGGAAGACAGATTAAGGGAAATAAACAACAACCTGAGGAAGAAAAACCTATGTGTAATTGGGGTTCCCGAGGGTGCCAAAATGGACAGAGGGCCAGAGTAGTTATTTGAACAAATCATAGCTGAAAACTTTCCTAATCTGGGAAGGGAAACAGGCATTCAGATCCAGGAAATAGAGAGATCCCCCCCTGAAATCAATAAAAAGCGTCCAACACCTTGACATTTAATAGTGAAGCTTGCAAATTCCAAGGATAAAGAGAAGATCCTTAAAGCAGCAAGAGACATTTATGGGGAGGAGCATTACGGTAACAGCAGATGTCTCCACAGTGACCTGGCAGCCCAGAAAGGGCTGGCAGGATATATTCAGGGTCCTCAATGAGAAGAACATGCAACCAAAAATACTTTATCCAACAAGGATCTCATTCAAAATGGAAGGAGAGATAAAGAGCTTCCAAGACAGGAAGGAAATGAAAGAATATGTGATCTCCAAACCAGGTCTGCAAGAAATTTTAAGGGGGACTCTTAAAATTCCCCTTTAAGAAGAAGTTCAGTGGAACAATCCACAAAAACAAGGACTGAATACATATCATGATGACACTAAACTCATATCTGTCAATAGTACCTCTGAACGTGAACAGGCTTAATGACCCCATCAAAAGGCGCAGGGTTTCAGACTGGATAAAAAAGCAGGACCCATCTATTTGCTGTCTACAAGAGACTCATTTTAGACAGAAGGACACCTACAATCTGAAAATAAAATATTGGAGAACCATTTACCATTCAAATGGTCCTCAAAAGAAAGCAGGGGTAGCCATCCTTATATCAGATAAACTAAAATTTACCCCGAAGACTGTAGTGAGAGATGAAGAGGGACACTAAATCACACTTAAGGGATCTATCCAACAAGAGGACTTAACAATCCTCAATATAGGCCCCGAATGTAGGAGCTGCCAAATATTTAAACCAATTAATAATCTAAGTGAAGAAAATTTAGATAATAATACACTTACACTTGGTGACATCAATCCAGCTCTTTCTACCCTCGATAGGTCTTCTAAGCACAACATCTCCGAAGAAACGAGAGCTTTAAATGATACACTGGACCAGTTGGATTTCACAGATATCTACAGAACTTTACAACCAAACTCAACTGAATACACATTCTTCTCAAGTGCACATAGAACTTTCTCCAGAGTAGACCACATACTGGGTCACAAATAGGGTCTGAACTGATATCAAAGGATTGGGATCACCCCATGCATATACTGAGACCATAATGCCTTGAAATTAGAACTAAATAACAACAAGAAGTTTGGAAGGACCTCAAACATGTGGAGGTGAAGGATCATCCTGCTACAAGTCGAAAGGGTCAACCAGGAAATTAAGGAAGAATTAAAAAGATTCATGGAAACTAATGAGAATGAACATACAACCGTTCAAAATCCTTGGGATGCAGCAAAAGCAGTCCTAAGGGGGAAATACATCACAATACAAGCATCCATTCAAAAACCGGAAACTACTCAAATACAAAAGCTAAACTTACACATAAAGAGGCTAGAGAAAAAACAGCAGATAGATCCTACACCCAACAGAAGAATAGAGTTAATTAAAACTCGAGCAGAATTCAAGGAAATCGAGACCAGAAGAATGGTGGAACAAATCAATGGAACGAGGAGTTGGTTCTTTGAACGAATTAATAAGATAGATAAACCATTAGCCAAACCTATTAAAAAGAAGAGAGAATATTTAAATTAATAAAATCATGAATGAGAAAGAAGAGGTCACTACCAACACCAAGGAAATACAAACAATTATAAAAACATATTATGAAAAGCCATACACCAATAAATTAGGAAATCTAGAAGAAATGGACGTATTCCTGGAAAGCCAGAAACTACCAAAAATGGAACTGGAAGAAATAGAAAACCTGAACAGGCCAATAACCAGGGAGGATATTGAAGCAGTCATCCAAAACCTCCCAAGACACAAAACTCCAGGGCCTGATTGCTTCCCAGGGGAATTCTATCAAACCTTTAATGAAGAAACCATACCTATCTTACTAAACCTGTTTGGAAAGATAGAAAGAGATGGAGTACTTCCAAATTAGTTCTATGAAGCCAGCATCACCTTAATTCCAAAACCAGACAACGACCCCACCAAAAAGGAGAATTATAGACCAATATCCCTGATGAACATGGATGCAAAAATTCTCAACAAGATACTAGCCAATAGGATCCAACAGTACACTAAGAAAATTATTCACATGAACAAGTAGGACTTATCCCAGGGACACAAGGGTGGTTCAACACTCGTCAAACAAACAATGTGATTCATCATATCAGCAAGAGAAAAACCAAGAACCATATGATCCTCTCATTAGATGCAGAGAAGGCATTTGACAAAATAGAGCATCCATTCCTGATCAAAACACTTCAGAGAGTAGGGATAGAGGGAATATTCCTCGTCATCTTAAAAGCCATCTACAACAGCCCACAGCAAATATCATTCTCAATGGGGAAGCACTGGGAGTCTTTCCCCTAAGATGAGGAACAAGACAGGGATATCCACTCTCACCACTGCTATTCAACATAGTCCTGGAAATCCTAGTCTCAGCAATCAGATAACAAAAAGACATTAAAGGCATTCAAATTGGCAAAGAAGAAGTCAAACTCTCCCTCTTCGCCGATTACATGATACTCTACCTAGAAAAACCAAAAGCCTCCACCCCACGATTGCTAGAACTCATACAGCAAATGGTAGCGTTGCCAGATACAAAATCAATGCCCATAAATCAATGGTATTTCTATACACTAACAATGAGACTGAAGAAAGAGAAATTAAGGAGTCAATCTCATTTACAATTGCACCCAAAAGCATAAGATACCTAGTAATAAACCTAACCAAGGAGGCAAAGGATCTATACCCTAAAAACTATAGAACACTTCTGAAAGAAATTGAGGAAGACACAAAGAAATAGAAAAATATTCCATGCTCATGGATTGGCAGAATTAACATTGTGAAAATGTCAATGTTACCAAGGCAATGTACAGGTTTAATGCAAACCCTATCAAAATATCATGGACTTTCTTCAGAGAGTTAGAACAAATTATTTTAAAATTTGTGTGGAATCAGGATCCCTGGGTGGTACAGCGGTTTGGCGCCTGCCTTTGGCCGAGGGCATGATCCTGGAGACCCGGAATCGAATCCCATTTCAGGACCCCGGTTCATGAAGCCTGCTTCTCCCTCTGCCTGTGTCTCTGCCTCTCTCTCTCTCTCTCTCTCTCTGTCTCTCTCTCTCTCTCTCTGTGTGTGTGTGTGACTATCATAAAAAATAGTCTTTTGGGGAATCAGAAAAGACACTGAATAGCCAGGGGAGTTTTAAAAAAAACAATGATATCTGAGGGCATCACAATGCCAGATTTCAGGTTGTACTACAAAGCTGTAGTTCAATACAGTGTGGTACTGGCACAAAAACAGACAAATAGATCAATGGAACAGAATAGAGAACCCAGAAGTGGACCCTGAACTTCATGGTCAACAAATATTCGATAAAGGTGGAAAGACTATCCATTGGAAGAAAGACAGTCTCTTCAATAAATGGTGCTGGCATAATGGACATCCACATGCAGAAGAATGAAACTAGACCACTCTCTTTCATGATACACAAAGATAAACTCAAAATGGATGGAAGATCTAAATGTGAGACAAGAGTCTATCAAAATCCTCTCCTGTGTAGAGGAGAACACAGGCAACATACTTTTTGAACTTGGCCACAGTAACTACTTGCAAGATACATCCACGAAGGCAAAAGAAACAAAAGCAAAAATGAACTGTTGTGATTTCATCAAGATAAGAAGCTTTTGCACAGCAAAGGATACAGTCAACAAAACTAAAAGACAACCTACAGAATGGGAGAAGATATTTGCAAATGACGTATCAGATAAAGGGCCAGTTTCAAAGATCTATACAGAACTTCTTAAAATCAACACCAAAGAGACAAAGAATCCAATCATGAAATGGGCAAAAGACATGAAGAGAGGGGATCCCTGGGTGGCGCAGCGGTTTGGCACCTGCCTTTGGCCCAAGGCGCAATCCTCGACACCGGATCGAGTCCCACGTCGGGCTCCCGGTGCATGGAGCCTGCTTCTCCCTCTGCCTGTGCCTCTGCCTCTCTCTCTCTGTGTGACTATCATAAATAAATACAAAAAAAATTAAAAAAAAAAGACATGAAGAGAAATCTCACAGAGGAAGACATTGACATGGCCAACATGAACATGAAAAAACGTTCTGCATCACTGCCATCAGGGAAATACAACTCAAAACCACAATGAGATACCACCTCACACCACTGAATGGGGATAATTAACAAGCAAGAAAGAACAAATGTTGGAGAGGATGCGGAGAAAAGGGAAGACTCTTACACTGTTGGTGGGAGTGTGAACTGGTGCAGCCACTCTGGAAAACTGTGTGGAGGTTCCTCAAAGAGTTAAAAATAGACCTGCCCTATGACCCAGCAATTGCAGTGTTGGGGATTTACCTCAAAGATTCAGATGCAATGAAATGCTGGGACAACTGCACCCTGCTGTTTATAGCACCAATGTCCACAATAGCCAAAATGTGGAAGGAGGCTTGAAGTCCATTGAAAAATGGATGGATAAGGAATATGTGGTTTATGTATACAATGGAATATTACGCAGCCATTAGAAATGACAAATACCCACCATTTGCTTCAACAGGGATGGGTAAAGTATGTCAATCAGAGAAGGACAAACAGTGTATGTTCTCATTCATTTGGGGAATATAAATAATAGTGAAAGGGAATATAATGGAATGGAGAAGAATTGTGTGGGAAATATCAGAAATGGAGACAGAATATAAAGACTCCTAAATCTGGGAAATGATCTAGGGGTGGTAGAAGGGCAGGAGGGAGGGGGATGGGGATGAATGGGTGACGGGCACTGAGGGGGACACTGGACGGGATGAGCACTGGGTGTTATTATGTATGTTGGTAAATTGAACACAAGTAAAAAATTAATTTATTAAAAAGAAGATTCATGGAAACTAATGCGAATGAAGATATTACCATACAAAATCCTTGGAATGCAGCCAAAGCATTCTAAGGGGGAAATACATCACAGTACAAGCATCCATTCAAAAACTGGAATGAATTCAAATACAAAAGCTAACCTTACTCATAAAGGAGCTAGAGAAAAAGCAGCAGATAGATCCCACACCCAACAGAAGAGAATTAATTATAAGCGAGCAGAACTCAAGGAAATCAATACCAGAAGAAATGTGGAACAGATAAACAAAACCGGGAGTTTGTTCTTTGAAAGAATTAATAAGATACGTAAACCATTAGCCAGCCTTATTAAGAAGAAAAGAGAGAAGACTCAAATTAATAAAATCATGAATGAGAAAAGAGAGATCACTACCAACACCAAGGAAATACAAATGATTTTAAAAACATATTATGAACAGCCATACACCAATAAATTAGGAAATCTAGAAGAAATGGACGCATTCCTGGAAAGCCAGAAACTACCAAAAATGGAACTGGAAGAAATAGAAAACCTGAACGGGCCAATAACCAGGGAGGAAATTGAAGCAGTCATGCAAAACATCCCAAGAAACAAAATTCCAAAGCCAGATGTCTTCCCAGGGGAACTCTATCAAACGTTTAAAGAAGAAACCATACCTATCCTACTAAAGCTGCTTGGAAAGATAGTAAGAGATGGAGTACTTCCAAATTAGTTCTATGAGGCCTGCACCACCTTAATTCCAAAACCAGACAAAGACCCCACCAAAAAGGAGAATTATAGACCAATATCCCTGATGAACATGGATGCAAAAATTCTCAACAAGATACTAGCCAATAGGATCCAACAGTACATTAAGAAAATTATTCACCATGAACAAGTAGGATTTATCCTCGGGACACAAGGGTGGTTCAACACTCGTCAAACAATCAATGTGATTCATCATATCAGCAAGAGAAAAACCAAGAACCATATGATCCTCTCATTAGATGCAGAGAAAGCATTTGACAAAATAAAGCATCCATTCCTGATCAAAACACTTCAGAGCGCAGGGATAGAGGGAATATTCCTCGTCATCTTAAAAGCCATCACCGAAAAGCCCACAGCAAATATCATTCTAAATGGGGAAGCACTGAGAGCCTTTCCCTAAGATCAGGAACAAGACAGGGATGCCACTCTCACCACAGCTATTCAACATAGTACTGGAAGTCCTAGCCTCAGCAATCAGACAACAAAAAGACATTAAAGGCATTCAAATTGGCAAAGAAGAAGTCAAAATCTCCCTCTTCACCGATGACATGATATTCTACCTAGAAAAACCAAAAGCCTCCACCCCATGATTGCTAGAACTCATACAGCAATTTGGTAGCGTTGCATGATACAAAATCAATGCCCATAAATCAATGGCATTTCTATACACTAACAATGAGACTGAAGAAAGAGAAATTAAGGAGTCAATCCCATTTACAGTTGCACCCAAAAGCATAAGATACCTAGGAATAAACCTAACCAAAGTGGTGAAGCATCTATACCCTAAACATTATAGAACACTTCTGAAAGATATTGAGGAAGACAAAAAGAGATGGAAAAATATTCCATGCTCATGGATTGGCAGAATTAATATTATGAAAATGTCAATGTTACCAAGGACAATGTACATGTTTAATGTAATCCCTATAAAAATACCATGGACTTTCTTCAGAGAGTTAGAAAAAAATATTTTTTAAGATTTGTGTGGAATCAGGAAAGATCCCGAATAGCCAGGGGAATTTTTAAAAAGACAACCATATCTAGAGGGATCACAATGCCAGCTTTCAGTTTGTACTACAAAGCTGTGGTCATCAAGATAGTGTGGAACTGGCACAAAAACAGACACATAGATCAATGGAACAGAATAGAGACCCTGAACTTTATGGTCAACTAATATTCGATAAAGGGGGAAAGACTATCCATGGGAAGAAAGACAGTCTCTTCAATAGATGGTGGTGGGAAAATTGGACAACCAAATGCAGAAGAATGAAACTAGACCACTCTCTTTCACCATACACAAAGATAAACTAAAAATGGATGAAAGATCTAAATGTGAGACAGGAGTCCATCAAAATCCTAGAGGAGAACACAGACAACACCCTTTCTGAACTCGGCCACAGTAAATTCTTGCAAGATTCATCCACGAAGGCAAAAGAAACAAAAGCAAAAATGAACTATTGTCACTTCATCAAGATAAGAAGCTTTTGCACAGCAAAGAATACAGTCAACAAAACTAAAAGACAACCTACAGAATGGGAGAAGATATTTGCAAATGTCGTATCAGATAAACGGCTAGTTTCCAAGATCTATAAAGAACTTCTTAAACTCAACAGCAAAGAAACAAACAATCCAATCATGAAATGGGCAAAAGACATGAACAGAAATCTCACAGATGAAGACATAGACATGGCCAACATGCACATGAGAAAATGCTCAGCATCACTTGCCTCAGGGAAATACAAATCAAAACCACAATGAGATACCACCTCACACCGGTGAGCATGGGGAAAATTACCAAGGCAGGAAACCACAAATTTTGGAGAGGATGCGGAGAAAAGGGAAGACTCTTACACTGTTGGTGGGAATGTGAACTGGTGCAGCCACTCTGGAAAACTGTGTGGAGGTTCCTCATAGAGTTAAAAATACACCTGCCCTACGACCCAGCAATTGCACTCTTGGGGATTTACCCCAAATATTCAGATGCACTGAAACACCGGGACACCTGCACCCTGATGCTTTTAGCAGGAATGTCCACAAAGGCGAAACTGTGGACGAAGCCATGGTGTCCACTGAAAGATGAATGGATAAAGAAGATGTGGTTTATGTATACAATGGAATATTACTCAGCCATTAGAAACGACAAATACCCACCATTTGCTTCAACGTGGATGGAACTGGAGGGTGTTATGCTGAGTGAAGTAAGGCAATTGGAGAAGGACAAACATATGTTTTCATTCAATTGGTTAATATAAATAATAGTGAAAGGGAATATAAGGGAATGGAGAAGAAATGTGTGGGAAATATCAGAAAGGGAGACAGAACATAAAGACTCCTAACTCTGAGAAAGGAACTAGGGAGCTGGAAGAGGAGGAGGGCAGGGGGTACGGGTGAATGGGTGATGGGCATTGAGGGGGGCACTTGCTGGGATGAACACTGGGTGTTATTCTGTTTGTTGGTAAATTGAACACCAATGAAAAATAAATTATTAAAAAAAAAAAGTTTAAACAACTAAATATTTATGCTGCCAACATGGCAGTACCTAAATATAGAAACCAATTAACAACAAACGTACAGGAACTCACTGATAATAATACAATCACAGGGGATTTTAACACCCACTTATGGCAATGGGCCGATCGTCTATGCAGATAATCAACCGGGGAACAATAGCCTAGACACAATGGACCACAGGGACTCAACAGATAATGTCTGAACATTTCAACCTAAAGCAGAATACACATTCCTTCCAAGTGCACATGGGACATTCTCCAGAACAGATCATATCATGGCCACAAATCAGCCCTCAACAGGTACAACAGGTACATGGTTGATATCAACAAGGTTGATATCACACCCTGTACATTTTCGGACCATGACGCTATGAAACTCGAAGTCGAAAGTAAGAAAAAATATTGGACATACCAAAAATACGTGGAGATTATGAACATCCTACTAGAGAATGAATGGAGCAACCAGGAAATTAAAGAGGAAATTTGAAACAAATGAAAATGAAAACATGTTTCTCCAAACCTCTGGGTTGTAGCAAAGGCAGTCCTAAAGGGAAGTAGATAGCAATACAGGCCTACATCAAGAAACAAGAAGTCTCCAATACACAACCTAACCATACACCTAAAGGAGCTGGAAAAGGAATAGCAAATAAAGCCTAAAGCCAACAGAAAAAGAGAAAAAATAAAGATGAGAGCAGAAATAAACAATGCAGAATAAACAAAACAGTAGAATGGAATAACGAAAATAAGAGCTGGTTCTTCAAAATAATTAATAAAATGGATCAAGCCCTAGCCAGCCTTATCAACGAGAAAAGAGAAAACTTAAATGAATAAAATCACAAATGAGAGAAGAGAGATCAAATCAACACCAGAAAAATAAGACAATTATAAGGGAATACTATGCAAGATTATACGCTAACAAACTGGGAGACCTGGAAGAAATGGACAAATCCCTAGAAATGTGCAAATGAGCAAAACTGAAAGAGGAAGAGTAGAAAATATGAAGAGACCCATAACTAGCAAGGAAATTGAATCAGGAAGGCACCTGGGTGCCTCAGTGGTTGAGCATCTGCTTTGGCTCAGGTCATGATCCCGGGGTCTGGGGGATCACGTCCCACATCTGGCTCCCCACATAGAGCCTCATTTTCCCTCTGCCTATAACTCTGCCTCTCTGTGTCTCTCATGAATACATAAATAAAGGTGCCGTCACTGTGAAACAGTCTGGAGGGTCCTCGAGAAGTTAAAAATAGGGGATCCCTGGGTGGCACAGCAGTTTGGCGCCTGCCTTTGGCCCAGGGCATGATCCTGGAGACCCGGGATCGAATCCCACATCGGGCTCCCGGCATGGAGCCTGCTTCTCCCTCTGCCTGTGTCTCTGCCTTTCTCTCTGTGACTATCATAAAAAAAAAATTAAAAAAAGAAGTTAAAAATAGAGCTACCCTACAATTCCAAAATTGCACAGAGGATACACAGAGGACACAAAAGTAGTTTAGTAGATTCGAAGAGGAGCACGCAGCCCAGTGTTGGTCGCAGTGTTATCAACAACAGCGAAACTGTGTATACAGCCTAGATGTCCATCGACAGATGAATGGTCAGAGACGATATGGTAAATATACACACTGCAACATCACTGGGTCCATCAGAAGGGATGAAATGAAATCATTTTCAGTGACATGGGAGAAGTGGAAGGGACTTATGCACAATGAACTCAGTCTGAGAAAGACAGATACCAAATACCATACAATTGTATTCACATGTGAATTTTAAGAAACCAAACTGGCAAGGGGCGAAGGATGGATGAGAGATGCAAACCAAGAAACACACTCTTAACCACAGAGAATAAACTAATAAATACCAGAGGAAAGTGGGGGGGATGGGGAATCAGGGGATGGGGATAGTGGAGGTCACCTCTGACCAGTACCAGGCATTGTATTCAAGGGTTGAATCACTATGTGGTAAACCTGAAACTATATCATACCTTGTTTACAAAGAGGAATTCAAGTAAAACTTTAAAACAATAATTGGTAGTATAGAGGAAACATGTGTGCACAAGAGATAAATCAGAAAGACAACTGAAAATCCAAACAAAGAGTCTTTAGAGCCACAAATCCCTTCCTTAGCTCAGCTCAGGAGAAGCCTGACATGCCTATTCTCACCCCAGCAGAAGCCTGGATACTGATTCTCTGGGGAGGCCACTGACGTGGTAGAGTCAGGTTCAAAGAACCCAAAACCTAAATAGAGTGCATAAAAATAAACTGCCCAGGATGCTAGGAGTCCCAGTGCAGGCACATGCCAAGACTCAAACTCTAACCATACACAGACATAACCCTAACCCTACACTTAAGCCTAATGTTAACCTAACCCTTTAACAAGAACTATCACGGGATCCTTGGGTGGCACAGCAGTTTGGCGCCTGCCTTTGGCCCAGGGCGCGATCCTGGAGACCCGGGATCGAATCCCACAACGGGTTTCCGGTGCATGGAGCCTGTTTCTCCCTCTGCCCGTGTCTCTGCCTCTCTCTCTTTCTCTCTCTGTGACTATCATAAATAAATAAAAATTAAAAAAAAAGAACTATCACTAATCAAAAACCAAACACAAACCCAAAGACCGAAACACATTTACTGAACCTTCCTGCCTACCCTCACCCTAACTCCTAAACCTATTCTAAACCCTTAACCCTGACCCTTACCTTAAATCTAACACTAACCCTAACCTCTACCAATAACCTTAACTTAATGTACTCAAATTCTATTCCTAACCTTTACCTATACCCTAACACTAACCCTCTAATACTAATCCTATCTCATACCCCAAAGTGTACCCTAACCCGTACCCTAAAACTAATCCCTAACCCACTGCCTAACTCTCTCTTACCCTTTTCCAAAACCATACCCTGAACCTGACCTGACCCTATACCTAACCCCTAACCAAACACTAACCCTAATCCTAGCCCTAACCCCTATCCTAAACCTAACCCTTGCCCTAACCCTAAACCTAGCCCTAACTTTAACTCTAACCCCTAACCCTAACCCTAACTCACACCCTAACCCCTAACCCTAACTGCAAACCTAGCCCAACCCTAATTCTAACCATAACCCAAACCCCAACTCCTAACCTCCTGCCTTAATCCCTAAAATCTTAACCCTAACCCTAACACTAACTCCTGTCCGTAACCCAAACCCCCATCCTAACTCCTAAACACTGACCCTTATCCTTATCCCTCACCCTAACCTCTAATCCGTAACCATAAGCATAATCACTAACCCCTAACATCTAACCTAAGCCTAACTACCAACTGACTCCCCTCCCCTGATCCTATCATTCATTCTACCCATTCACTTACCCTGTGGTTCTGAGTAGTCCCTTCTGATGTGGACGTGGCCCCCAACGGCGCCTCCAGAGTCCTCTAGGGGGTCCTGAGGAAGCTGGGCTCCTGTGAGTGCACACGTGGCCCCACGTGTTCCAGAGTCATAGTCAGTGGGTCCTGAGTACGCCGGGTCTCCTGTCACCGTGGAGTATGCCTCACATCCTCTGGAAGCCTCACAGCAGGTTTCAGGAGGCCGGGGACTCCCGTCAGCCTGGACATGGCCCCACATCCCCTGAAAACTCACCGCGCATCCTGAGGAGGCTGTGGGTTCCTGTCAGCCTTGATGCAGCCCCATGTGTCCCGAAACCAAAGTGCAGGTCCTGAGGAGGACGGGGGTCCTCTCAGTCTTGACGTGGCCCCACATTTTCCTCAGCCTCACCATAAGACCTGAGGAGGCTGGGGGCTCCTGTCAGCATGGACGTGGCCTCAAATCATCCCAATCCTTCACAGTGCATCCTGAGGAGGCCGGAGATACCTGTCAGTGTGGATTTGGCATCCACATCTTTCTTAGGCCTCACCACAGGCTCTGACAAGGCTGGGGTCTTTTGTCCGCATGGACACATCCCCATATTTCCCAAAGTCTACACCGGGGGTCCTGAGGAAGTCAGCGTCCTGTTGTGTCCATGTGGCCCCAAGTCCTTCCGAAGCGTCACCGAGGGTTCTGAGGAGGCCGGGGCTCCTGTAACCATGAATGCGGCCCCCAGCTTCCAGAGGTCTCAACTTATGTCCTGAGGGGCCCAGGAGCTCCTGCCAGAGTGGACGCGGTGCCACATTTTCCTGAAGCCTCCCCGCAAGTCCTGAGGTTGCTCAGGGGCTCCCGTCCGCGTGGATGCGGGCCCATATCTTCCTGAACCCTCCCCGCGGGTCCTGAGGCTGCTCAGGGGCTCCTGTCAGCATGAATGTGGTCCCATAATTCCTGAAGCCTCCCGGCGGTCCTGAGGAGACTCAGGGTTCCTGTCAGGGAGGATGTCAGCCCACATCTTCCTGAAGTTCCCCGCAGGTCCTGAGGCACCCAGGGGCTCCTGTCAGGGTGAATGCGGGCCCACATTTTCCTAAAGCCTCACCTTGGGTCCTGAGGAGACCGGGGTTCCTGACAGCGTGAACACGGCCCAATTTCCTCCTGAAGACTCTCTGCGGGTCCTGTGGAGGCTGCAGCTTATCAGCATAGACGCGTCCCCACCTCCTCCTCAGGCCTCCTCAGCACAGGCTGGCTCCTGTTAGTGCAGGCAGAGGAGGCCTACTGCACATGCGCGCCCCATGGGAGGGTTCTGGTCTCGGGCACCCCATGCGGGATGCTCAGGTGCTGCAGGAGGCTGTGTAGGAGGCAGCGGGTGCTTCATGGGCCGCACCTGCCTCTTTCAGGCTCCAGCTGGGGCTGTTAGCTTCGGAAACATCTCTCTGAAAAGGAGCCCAACACCCGGCTTCCCCCAAAATACGTAAGGACAAGGAATTGGAGCCCACAGCACGCGAATAAAATGTGGAACAGACTTTTACCACGTCCTCCAAAACTCCTCAATCCTCTTCCACTGTGGGCGGGACAGCGGGTTGGTGCAGCTGCAATGGAAACAGTGTGGAGGCCCCTCAGGAAGTTACAAATAGAGCCGCCCTGCGACCAGCAGGTGAACGGCCTGGAGCTCACTCCGAAGACACAGATGCAGTGAGACTCGGAACACCTGCACCCCAATGTCCACAGCAGCCGGGTCCACAGTAGCCACACTGTGAGAGAAGCCTCGGTGCCCTGTGGCGGATGATGGATAAAGAGGATGGGAGATAGATGATGGTCATAGAGAGAGGAATGGTACTCAGCTATCAAAGAGAAGGAAATCTTGCCATTTGCAATGATGTGGATAGAACGAAAGGGATCATATTAAGTGAAGTAAGTCAGTCGGAAAGAGAATGACCGTGTGGTGTCACTCATAGATGGAATTATAGAAGTAGATGAACTACTGTGAAGGGAAGGAAAAACAAATAAGATGAAAACAGATGCAGGAAATACAGTCTATTAACGATAAGAAATGAACTGAGGGTCGCTGGAGGGGGGAGGATAACAGGGGACCGGCATGAAGAAGGGCACGTGATGTCACGGGCACTGCTGTTATCTCCAACTGGTGAATCCCTGAATTCTTCCTCTGAAAGTATAATACACTATACATTAATAAATTGGGTTTAAATTAAATTAAAAAAATCAGTTGTATCAGAGCACATTTTCTTCTGGACTCTCTGTTTTGCTCATTCAGCTTAAGCCGGGACCACCCCACGTGGGTCTGGTTTGTCTTAGTAGGCTCCACGCCTCGTCCATGGCCAGCCCAGGGCTAGAACTCAAGATCCCTGAGATCAGGACCAGAGGTGAGGTCAGGAGTCGGATGCTTAACCGATGGAGCCAGCCAGGGGTCTCAAACCACACTGCTTTACCTGTGTCTCTGTGATATCATTTGAAATAGGAAAGTGTTGCATCCCACTCTGTCATGCTTCTCCAGTACTGATTCGCTGTTCGGGGTCATTTGTTGAGGGGGATGGATGTTATAGTTTTTTTTTTTTTCCTATTTCTAAGATCTGCCACCATGATTTTGATAGGAATGACATTGAAACTGAGGGTGGCTTCAGGAACTGCGGACATTTTCACAAGATGAGGCTCCCACCCCACAAGCCCAGGACGGTCTCCCAGAGCCTGGTATGGCTCAGTGCACAAGTCTTGTGCTCCTTTGGTTCAGTCTCATTATTTCTTCTCCTTGATGCTCCTGAGAAGGCCTTCAAGTCCTTCCTTTCCTTCCTGAGTGCTCATTGTCAGGACACAGCAAGGCTACTCTGCTTTGTAGGGTCAGTTTGTGTCCCGTGACTTTACTGAACTCACTCCTAAGTTCTAACAAGTTTTGGTGGAGGCTCTCGGGTTTCCTGTTTCAAGTACCGCATCTTCAGCATATAGGGACAGTTTGACGTCCCCCTTCCAGGTGTGGAACCTTTGCTGTTTACAGCTTAATGTCCTAGAAAGCCCCACAATTGAATCAAAACTGAGCCCAGGCCAAGGGCAGGAAGCCCCTATTAGAATGAGAACAGGGCTCAATGCCCTTGAAGGCCCTATATCAAAATGTAAACAGAACTTGAGGAATTGCTCCAGACCTTCTGGAGGTCCCCGAGACCAGCCCTTAAAACTAAGCTAAAACCCTCCTCGGGGTCCAAGTTCTTGCTCCGCTGTGTCGGGTATACTTGGACACAAGATCGAGCATGTAAATAATCCCTCATGTGTTTGTATCGGAATCGGCTTCTCGGTGGTTTCTCAGATTCGCAATCTTGGGCCCACAGTCTGAGATAAAAAAAAAAAAAGGAGCTCGGACGCGGGCAGAGTGAAAGCAGGGTTCTGAGAGAATCAGCAGAGACTCGGGGGCTTGGGTGATCTTCTGTGGAGGGCCTGCAGACTGGGGGATGGAATGCTCAGCCCCAGAGCCAGAGGACCCAGTGTCCCCACCCGCATCCCGCCCATCAGCACGGAGTCTCAGGGAGCAGCACAGCACTGCCCACTGGAGGCCAGAAGTGCTGATGCCCACCACGCCTCTGACCCCGCATGTCCATCCCCCAGGCATATGTGCACCTGACAATCAGAGCCATGGCCAATCCCCAGACCCCACAAGACCACTCACTGCCACCATTGTGTCAGACCACAGAGGCTGCAGTGATTCAGCTCTGCCTGGAAAGTAGGGTCTAGATTCCTTTGTACTTTGTGCTTTATTTTCATTTATTTTCTTTGATTCTTTTATATTAATTGCCTTATTTTAATTTTTATGTATGTACCTTATATATTTCTTATTTTTACTTTCATGGTATTTTAATTGTGTTTCTTATTTTGGGATTTATAATCTTTTAACAACCAGGCCAAAATAATCTGGTGGGTTTTTTTTGGGAGGGCAGTTGTTATTGTTTTTCGTGGTTTTTCTTTTTCTTCCTTCTCTCTTTTCTGGAAAAAATAATGAGATGGAGAAACTCACCTCCATAAAAAAACATGAGGTAGTACTCACAGCCAAGAAGTCCATCAATACAAATATATGATGTCTAACTACAGTTTAAAACAATGATTATAAAGATAGCAGCTGGGCTGGAAAAGGAGCACAACAGAAAAGTAGAGAATCCCTTAGTGTAGAAATAAAAGAAGTAAAATCTAGTCAGGCCATCATTAAAAATGCTATAACTGAGATGCAGTCCCAAGTGGAAGCCTTAAAACAAGGTAGGTTATGGACCACAAAGGAAGACTTCGGAACTCAGCCACTTATTAAAACAATAACATTCATATCATGGGAGACTCAGAAGATGAAGAGAGAGAAAAGGTGGGCCTTGCTCAGCCATTAGAAATGACAAATACCCACCATTTCCTTCAATGTGGATGGAACTGGAGGGTATTATGCTGAGTGAAGTAAGTCAATCAGAGAACGACAAATATTGTATGTTCTCATTCACTTGGTGAATATAGATAATAGTGAAAAGGAATATTAGGGAAGGGAGAAGAAATGTGTGGGAAATATCAGAAAGGGAGACAGAACATAAAGACTCCTAACGCTTTGAAACGAACTAGGGGTGACGTAAGGTGAGGAGGGCGGGTGTGGGGGTGAATGTGCGACGGGCACTGAGGGGGGCACTTGACGCGATGAGCACTGGGTGTTATTCTGTATGTTGGCAAATTGAACACCAATAAAAAGTAAATTTATTATTAAGAATAGAAAGAAAAAAGAAAGAAAGAAGAAAGAAAGAAAGAAAGAAAGAAAGAAAGAAAGAAAGAAAGAAAGAAAGAAAGAGTGGCACCTGGGTGTCCCAGTCTGTTAAGCTTCTGCCTTAGGGTCAGATCATGATCCAGGTCCCAAGGAAGGCTCCCTGTTCAGCAGGGATCCTGCTTCTCCCTCGCCCTCTGCCCCTCTAGCACATGTTTTTCACTCCTCTCTCTCTCAAATAAATAAATAGCATCTTTGATAAAGAAACAAACAAACAAACCCAGAGGGATGAGAAATCTCCCATGTAAAAGATTTTCAAACAACTTGTGCAGACATTCCCCACTCAAGTTCATGAGCATAGCTTCCCACTCTTATGTGTGGAATACACATAGTAACTTCCTTCTACAAAATATATTATGATAAACTTAATAATGGTAATATAATAATAATAATAATAATAATAATAATAATAATAATAACAATAAAGAATCACTTTAGTATGGAGAAACCTGACTAACACTACCTCAGAAAGATGATCAGATCGATACCAAGACTGATAAATCGTGTTGATAGTATCTATCCTTTACATGATATAATAAAAATGACAGTATATCTCTTTATATAATCCACCAAAACAGTTCAATCATGAGATAAACAACAGACATGTCCCAACTGAGGGAAATTTTACAAACTACTCTACTTCTCAAAGTTTTCCAGTTCACCAAAAGCAAGGAAAGGCTGAAAGACTCTCACAATCCAGAGGAGCCTAAGAAAACATGAGGACAAATGGAGTGTGATATAAGGGATGGTGACTTAGCAAAAACTAAGGAAATCTGAATAAAGTATGGTCTTTGGTTATTGCAAATATTTTAATATTGATTCATTAGCTAATATTTGTACCGTACTGATATAAGATATCAATAATTGGAGAAATTGAGTGCAAGTGCATGAGAATTCTCTGTACTATCTTCTCAATTTCCCTATGAAGCTTTGTTTTCTTTCTAAGAAATAAGATTTAATTTGAAAATTGACTTAAATGAATCAGGCTCCAGTGTGAAGACATTTTAAGAATCGTTGAATGATCTTTTGCCTTATTCTTAAAGAGTTCCTTCGATGGGAACATAGTAAGAATTTTATATCAGAAGGAAAGAAAAACACTTATGAACACGTATAATGCCTCTTCAACCTGAAAAGCAGGAAAGGATAATAAAGAGCAAAAATCAGATAAAAATACTTCTAGTATAATAGACACCATATTGCAAGTGCATTTAAAATTAGCAATGTATAACACTTATTTCCTTGACATTTGTCTTCCAAAGAGTTCATAGTGTTTCAGTGTCAGTTGAAACAGGGGAAGAATCTCAGGGAAGAATCCGTCACTTAATAATAGGACCATTGGTACTAATGTCTCTCAATTATTTCCAAATCCATAAAGATTCATTTCCTGATGAAGGACTGAGCTGTGAAGAAATAGATGAGAAAGCCTCATCCCTCTGAATTACTAGTGTCAGAATATTTTAACCATAGTACTACAGATAGTAAATTATCCTTAATAACAGGAAATACATCTCAGATTAAAATCTGAGAAATCAGATGGGCAGAGAAAAAATGCTTTATATCGCTCAAGTTTTATTTTTTTTAATTTTTTTTTATTTATTTATGATAGTCACAGAAAGAGAGAGAGAGAGAGAGAGAGAGGCAGAGACACAGGCAGAGGGAGAAGCAGGCTCCATGCACCGGGAGCCTGATGTGGGATTCGATCCCGGGTCTTCAGGATCGCGCCCTGGGCCAAAGGCAGGCGACAAACGGCTGCGCCACCCGGGGATCCCGCTCCTCAAGTTTTAAAGACAAAGGAGAACTTTTCTATGTACAAAGTCTGTTGTCAAGATAGCCTTAGGGAATAAGATTCTGCAGCATCGAATCCTGCTGCACTGCCGGGACGCCCGAGTCCCAGGTCTTCCTGATCCCAAATCCCTGGGCCTGTCGCCGAACACAGGCTGCCAGGCTGAGGTCATTTGCAATTTCTCTCTTAGGAGCTCCAGGGAGGGGGGCATGAGCTAGATAGAACAGGACGGGATGCGTGGAGGCCGAGAACATTACGGCCATTCTACTTTAAGTTCAGTATTAGCACACGTCCAGCAATCCCAGGCCCCTGTGAAGAAGAGCTGAAATTTACATTACTTCAGTTACTGGAATAAAACAAAAGTTGACAGCTTAATGTCTTAGAAAGCCCCACAATAGAATAAAAACTGAGCCTAAGCCAAGGGCTGGAAGCCCCAATTAGAATGAGAAGAGAGCTCAATGCCCTTGAAGGCCCAATAACAAAATGTAAACAGAACTTGAGGAATTGCTCCAGCCCTTCGAGGTCCCCGAGACAAGCCCTTAAAACTAAGCTAAAACCCTCCTCAGGGTCCAAGTCCCTGCTCCACTGTGTGGGGTATACCTGGACCCTTGCTTGAGTTTGTAAAACAACCCACGTGTGTTTGCATAAATGTCGGCTCCTTAGTGGTTTCTCGGATTCGCAATCTTGGACACAACACCCGCATGACCCCTCCCCACCTGGACTGACCTCCTGTCCCCTCCCACCCAGGCTGACTCAGTCAACTCCCACCCACCACAGCTGGGCACAGGCCCTCACAGAGTTCCACGGGCACGGTGGGCACTCCCGCCATCCCTGGACTCCCAGGGACTGGAAGGTGGTTTCGGCAGGACACACTCGCATGGTGGCCCCAGGGCTCCCTGCCCAGGAGAGCACCTGGTGACAGGTCGAGGTCTGTATCCCTGATGCCAGTTCCTCCCAGGTTTTCCCGCAGGAAATGAAAGAGGAGGACCTGGTCTCCTCCAGGGACATCATGCAGGTGGACCTGGATGTCAACAGGACGTTCAGCAGTCACATCATATTTTGGGACTACTACGGTGTAGGGTGAGGTTGAGGGGCCAGGGGGGATCAGGACCCAGTGGAGGACCGGGGGATTCTGGGTAGGGAAAACGGGGCTTCTGAGTCGGGGGACAGAACAGAAGCCAACAACACACCGCTCCATGGTAGGGTGTTGGGGATGACCTCTGTGCCCCCACCCCCGGGGCCTCGGACATGAGGAGGACACTAGGATGGGGTCTCCAGGGCTTGCCATGGGAGCTGAACCCCAAAGGGGAGAGAGACGGCCCTCTGAGTAGCAGGGGATGGGGTGGGGGACATGGGGGGCAGGAACTGGAAATGGGTGCCAGGCGGCATGGCCACGGCTGGAGCAGGATACACATCGATCCCATGAGGGTCGGACGGGTCAGAGTGACACCCACTCTCAGTGCTTTATATATTTCTAAATTCTATGCATTTGATTTGAGCAATTTGCAATTTGAAAACACATAGTATGATGAACCCCAGATAATGCCCCCGGTCCAGCCAGGGTCCTGCAATGACCACACCCCGCCCCAGGGACAGGTGTCACAGCAAACCCCAGACTAGAGTTGCCTTTAAGTGCAGACATCTCCTTGTGCATCTTAGAGGAAGGGGATGCCCTGTGTCCGCAGGCCCCCCATGACATCCCCCTCATTCCCCACTCCCACTCCATCCCCCTACATCATCATTACCCATGGCATCCCACCTACAGCATCCCCTCAAACCCACACAGCCCCACACAATCCCCACCCACACTGTACCCCAACACCATGCCCCCACACCATCCACCCTCACACCATCAGCCCCCATCAAGGACCCGGTGCAGGTGACCCTGTGGGACATGTTCAGCCTCCCAGGGGATCTCTTGATACCCTGCTCCCATCAGAAGCCCGGGGGTCCCATAGAGTACCCAGGGGTTGCAGGGAGGAGCGAAGACAAGGGGCCCCCAACAGGGTGTGTGCAGGTGAGTGGTGCAGAGGATGCACTGTCCCTCCTGGAGAGCGGCACACCCTTCACAGGACACCAACCCATAACACAGGGGGATCTGGGCTGGCCTGGCCCCAGGCTCTGTGAAGGTGGGGGTGATTTCAGACCCCGCCCCAGGACCAATAAAAAGACTAATGGGATCCAGCCCCCATTGGTCCTGTCTAGCCCTGGATTCTGACCCTAAACTGAGCGAGCCTTCTCACAGCTGGATGTGGCCTCCTGGGCCCTGGGGGTGCCACACAGATCCAGGTAGCTGACCTAGGGCAGCCCTGGGGATCCCGGGACACCCAAGTTTGGGGAGAGCAGAGGTAGGCCGGTGGACCCTACCCACACCCACACCAGGAGGCAGGCTCCTCCAGGTGCTGGGGCCACAGGGGCCCCACGACCGGGGTCCACCTGCCCTGTGGGGACACAGTGCAGGAACCCATGAGCTGCAGGTCAAGGTCAGCTCTGCTGTCCTCACAACCATCTCTCATGCTGAAACCTCAGGACACACGCCCCCACCTGGAGCCCACACATGCTCCCCGGTGGGGGACTCCAGCACTTGCCCCCCCACCCATGTGATTCTTGTCCTCCCCTAAAGGACAAAATGGTGTCCCTTCCCAGGGGAAGGCATGCACTCTCGGCTCTGAGCCCATTTGCTGTAGAATGTCAATAAAGTATTGTGGTGTGAAAATGCACAGCCAGCCTGTTTCTGTGTCTCCCAGAACTTTGTGTATGGGGCGTGGAGAGACCCACAGAGAGGAGGAGGGGACACCGCCCAGGCCCCAACAGCCCCTGCATGGGCACTGCAAGGCACATTTGACGTCCCCACATGCCTTCCAGGGGCGGCCAGATGCCAGGGTCCGGACCCCACAGACTATACTGAGACTCAGCCTATGCCCCATGGGCCAGGAGGGCCTGGGACAGAGTGACAGCCAGGGAGCCTCAGGTCACCAGGGTCTGTGAAATGCGACCTGGAGGGTCTGTGCTCCCTCTGTCCAGGGGGCCGAGGCTGGCCTCTGCTCCTCTGTGTATCTCTCATGAATAAATAAATAAAATATTTAAATCTCAAAAAGAAAGAAAAAATACTGTAAGAAGAGATGAAGGAGGGCATTATTTCATAATTAAAAAGACTCTCTATCAGGATCAAACAACTAAATATTTATGCTGCCAAAATCGGAGTACCTAAATATGGAACCCAATTACCAATAAACGTACAGAAACTCACTGATAATGATACAATGACAGGGGATTTTAACACCTACCCAGTAATGGCAATGGACTGATCTTCTATGCAGAAAATCAACAGGGGAACAATAGCCTAGACACACTGAACCACAGGGACTCCACAGATATAGTCTGAACATTTCTTCCTAAAGCAGAATACACATTCCTTTCAAGTGCACATGGGACATTCTCCAGAACAGATCATATCATGGGCCACAAATCAGCCCTCAACAGGTACAACAGGTACAAGAAGGTTGATATCACACCCTGTACCTTTTCGGACCATGACGCTATGAAACTCAAAGTCAACAGTAAGAAAAAACTTGGACAGACCAAGAATACGTGGAGATTATGAACATCCTACTAGAGAATGAATAGAGCAAACAGGAAATTAAAGAGGAAATTTAAAACAAATGGAAATGAAAACATGTTTCTCCAAACCTCTGGGATGTAGAAAAGGCAGTCCAAAGAGGAAAGTACATAGCAATACAGGCCTACCTCAAGAAACAAGAAGTATCCAATACACAGCTTAACCCTACACCTAAAGGAGCTGGAAAAGGAATAGCAAACAAATCCTAAAGCCTACAGAAGAAGGGAAAAAATAAAGATGAGAGCAGAAATAAACAATACAGAAATAAAAAACATTAGAATGGAATAACGAAACTAAGAGCTATTTCTTCAAAATAATTAATAAAATGGATCAAACCCTATCCAGCCTTAGGAACGAGAAAAGAGAAAAGAACTAAATGAATAAAATCACAAAAGACAGAAGAGTGATCACAATCAACACCAGAAAAATAAGACAATTATAAGGGAATACTACGAAAGATTATATGCTAACAAACTGGGATACCTGGAAGAAATGGACAAATCCCTAGAAATGTGCAAACGAGGAAACTGAAATAGGAAAATATAGAAAATGTGAAGAGACCCATAACTAGCAAAGGAATTGAATCAGCAAGGCACCTGGGAGCCTCAGTGGTTGAGCATCTGCTTTGGCTCAGGTCATGATCCCAGGATCCTGGTGGATCAAATCCCACATCAGCCTCCCCGCATGGAGCCTCATTTTTCCTCTGCCTATACCTCTGCCTCTCTGCATCTCGCATGAATCCATAAATAAAATCTTTTAAAAAGAAACAAGATAAAAAGATGAGAAAGGACCCAATAAAATCACAGATGCGAAAAGAGAAATAACAACCAACACTAGAGAAATACAAACGATAATAAGATAATATGATGAAAAAGTATATGCCAGCAACCTAGAACCTAGAAGAAATAGATCAATTCCTGGAATTATATAACACAGCAAAAAGGAGAAATGAAGAAATAAGAAACTTGAACAGACAGATAACCAGCAAAGATATTGAATCAGCACTCAAGAATCTCCCAACAGGAGACGCTTAGATCAATAGAACAGAATGCAAAGCCGAAACAAGATACAAACCTGTAACTCTATGATCCATTAATCGACAACAAGGCAGGAAGGAATATCCAATGGCACAAAGACAGTCTCTTCAACAAACCCTAACCTGACCCCAGGATAAGAACAAATGGTGTTGGGAAAACCAGGCAGCCACATGCAGAAGAATGAAACTGGATCACTTTCTTACACGATAGATAAAAAATAAATTCAAAATGGATGAAAGACCTAAATGTGAGACCTGCAACCATACAAAGAAGAAAAGATAGGCAGGAACATCTTTGACGTTGGCCATTGGATCTTCTTTCTAGATATGCCTCTGAGTTGAGGGAAACAAAAGCAAAAATCCTATTGGGAGTTCATCAAATAGAAAAGCTTCTGCAAATTGAAAGACACAACCAACGCTAAAAGGCAACATACAAAATGAAACGAGATATTTGTAAACAACACATCCAATAAGGAGTTAGTATGCAAAATACATAAAGCAAATATAAATCTCAGCATCCTAAACAGAAATTATCCAACTCCAGATGGGCAGAAGACGAGGGGGGAGGAGCAAGATGGTGGAAGAGTAGGGTCTCCAAATCACCTGTCTCCACCAAATTACCTAGAAAACCTTCAAATTATCCTGAAAATCTATCAATTCGGCCTGAGATTTAAAGAGAGACCAGCTGGAATGCTACAGTGAGAAGAGTTCGCGCTTCTATCAAGGTAGGAAGACAGGGAAAAAGAAATAAAGAAACAAAGGCCTCCAAGGGGGAGGGGCCCCGCGAGGAGCCGGGCTGAGGCCGGGGCGAGTGTCCCCAGGACAGGAGAGCCCCGTCCCGGAGGAGCAGGAGCTGCACCAACCTTCCCAGGTGGAAAGGGGCTCGCAGGGACTTGGAGCAGGACCCAGGAGGGCGAGGATTCCCGCGGGCTCCCTGGGACAGTAACAGAGCAACTGCGTGCCCAGGAGAGTGCGCCGAGCTCCCTAAGGGCTGCAGCGCGCATGGCGGGACCCGGAGCAGCTCGGAGGGGCTCGGGTGGCGGCTCCGCGGAGTGGGCTGTGCGGCCCTGGGAGCAGCTCGGTGGGGCTCGGGCAGAGGAAGAGGCTCCGTGCGGAGGGGGCTGCGCGGTTCCAGGAGCAGCTCGGGGGGCTCGGGCGGCAGCTCCGCGGAGGGGGCTGCGCGGCCCGGGAGCGCGAATCCAACAGCGCAGGCCCCGGAGCACACGGCGCCGGGACACAGCCCAGGATCCTGCCTCCCCCCGGGACAGGCAGAGGCGGGAGGGCCCAGGACAGCAAGGACGCTCCTGCCCCAGCTGAGCAGATCAGCGGCCCCGCCACAGAGCCTCCAGGCCCTGCAGACGGAGTTCCTGCCGGAGCTGAATCCAGGTTTCCAGAGCTGGCCCCGCCACTGGGGCTGTTCCTCCTGCGGCCTCACAGGGTAAACAACCCCCACTGAGCCCTACACCAGGCAGGGGCACAGCAGCTCCCCCAACTGCTAACACCTGAAAATCAGCACAACAGACCCCTCCCCCGAACACCAGCTAGACTGACAACTTCCAGGAGAAGCCAAGGGAATTAAAGTACACAGAATCAGAAGATACCCCCCCCCGTGGTTCTTTTTTTTTTTTTTTTGCTTTTTGCTTTGTTTCCTTCCCCCACCCCCTTTTTTCTCCTTTCTTTTTCTTTCTCTTTTTCTTCCTTTTTTTTCTTTTTTTTTCGTTTTTTTTCTTCCCTTTTTTTTTCTCTTTCTCTTTTCTTTCCTTCTTTCTCTCCTCTCTTTTTCTCTTTTTCCCAATACAACTTGCTTTTGGCCACTCTGCACTGAGCAAAATGACTAGAAGGAAAACCTCACCTCAAAAGAAAGAATCAGAAACAGTCCTCTCTCCCACAGAGATACAAAATCTGGATTACAATTCAATGTCAGAAAGCCAATTCAGAAGCACTATTATACAGCTACTGGTGGCTCTAGAAAAAAGTATAAAGGACTCAAGAGACTTCATGACTGCAGAATTTAGAGCTAATCAGGCAGAAAGTAAAACTCAATTGAATGAGATGCAATCCAAAGTAGAAGTCCTAATGACGAGGGTTAACGAGGTGGAAGAATGAGTGAGTGACATAGAAGACAAGTTGATAGCAAAGAGGGAAACTGAGGAAAAAAGAGACAAACAATTAAGACCATGAAGATAGATTAAGGGAAATAAACGACAGCCTGAGAAAGAAAAACCTACGTTTAATTGGGGTTCCCGAGGGTGCCGAAAGGGACAGAGGGCCAGAATATGTATTTGAACAAATTCTAGCTGAAAACTTTCCTAATCTAGGAAGGGAAAGAGGCATTCAGATCCAGGAAATAGAGAGATCCCCCCCTAAAATGAATAAAAACCGTTCAACAACTCGACATTTAATAGTGAAGCTTGCAAATTCCAAAGATAAAGAGAAGATCCTTAAAGCAGCAAGAGACAAGAAATCCCTAACTTTTATGGGGAGGAGTATTAGGGTAACAGCAGACCTCTCCACAGAGACCTGGCAGGCCAGAAAGGGCTGGCAGGATATATTCAGGGTCCTAAATGAGAAGAACATGCAACCAAGAATACTTTATACAGCAAGGCTCTCATTCAAAATGGAAGGAGAGATAAAGAGCTTCCAAGACAGGCAGCAACTAAAAGAATATGTGACCTCCAAACCAGCTCTGCAAGAAATTTTAAGGGGGACTCTTAAAATTCCCCTTTAAGAAGAAGTTCAGTGGAACAGTCCACAAAAACAAGGACTGAATAGATATCATGATGACACTAAACTCATATCTCTCAATAGTAACTCTGAATGTGAACGGGCTTAATGACCCCATCAAAAGGCGCAGGGTTTCAGACTGGATAAAAAAGCAGGACCCATCTATTTGCTGTCTACAAGTGACTCATTTTAGGCAGAAGGACACCTACAGCCTGAAAATAAAAGGTTGGAGAACCATTTACCATTCGAATGGTCCTCAAAAGAAAGCAGGGGTAGCCATCCTTATATCAGATAAACTAAAAATTACCCCAAAGACTGTAGTGAGAGATGAAGAGGGACACTATATCATACTTAAAGGATCTATTCAACAAGAGGACTTAACAATCCTCAATATATATGCCCCGAATGTGGGAGCTGCCAAATATATAAATCAATTATTAACCAAAGTGAAGAAATACTTAGATAATAATACACTTATCCTTGGTGACTTCAATCTAGCTCTTTCTATACTCGATAGGTCTTCCAAGCACAACATCTCCAAAGAAACGAGAGCTTTAAATGATACACTGGACCAGATGGATTTCACAGATATCTACAGAACTTTACATCCAAACTCAACTGAATACACATTCTTCTCAAGTGCACATGGAACTTTCTCCAGAATAGACCACATATTGGGTCACAAATCGGGTCTGAACCGATACCAAAAGATTGGGATTGTCCCCTGCATGTTCTCGGACCATAATGCCTTGAAATTAGAACTAAATCACAACAAGAAGTTTGGAAAGACCTCAAACACGTGGAGGTTAAGGACCATCCTGCTAAAAGATAAAAGGGTCAACCAGGAAATTAAGGAAGAATTAAAAAGATTCATGGAAACTAATGAGAATGAAGATACAACCGTTCAAAATCTTTCGGATGCAGCAAAAGCAGTCCTAAGGGGGAAATACATCGCAATACAAGCATCCATTCAAAAACTGGAAAGAACTCAAATACAAAAGCTAAGCTTACACATAAAGGAGCTAGAGAAAAAACAGCAAATAGATCCTACACCCAAGAGAAGAAGGGAGTTAATAAAGATTCGAGCAGAACTCAATGAAATCGAGACCAGAAGAACTGTGGAACAGATCAACAGAACCAGGAGTTGGTTCTTTGAAAGAATTAATAAGATAGATATACCATTAGCCAGTCTTATTAAAAAGAAGAGAGAGAAGACTCAAATTAATAAAATCATGAATGAGAAAGGAGAGATCACTACCAACACCAAGGAAATACAAACGATTTTAAAAACATATTATGAACAGCTATACGCCAATAAATTAGGCAATCTAGAAGAAATGGATGCATTCCTGGAAAGCCACAAACTACCAAAACTGGAACAGGAAGAAATAGAAAACCTGAACAGGCCAATAACCAGGGAGGAAATTGAAGCAGTCATCAAAAACCTCCCAAGACACAAGAGTCCAGGGCCAGATGGCTTCCCAGGGGAATTTTATCAAACGTTTAAAGAAGAAACCATACCTATTCTCCTAAAGCTGTTTGGAAACATAGAAAGTGATGGAGTACTTCCAAATTCGTTCTATGAGGCCAGCATCACCTTAATTCCAAAACCAGACAAAGACCCCACCAAAAAGGAGAATTACAGACCAATATCCCTGATGAACATGGATGCAAAAATTCTCAACAAGATACTGGCCAATAGGATCCAACAGTACATTAAGAAAATTATTCACCATGACCAAGTAGGATTTATCCCTGGGACACAAGGCTGGTTCAACACCCGTAAAACAATCAATGTGATTCATCATATCAGCAAGAGAAAAACCAAGAACCATATGATCCTCTCATTGGATGCAGAGAAAGCATTTGACAAAATAGAGCATCCATTCCTGATCAAAACTCTTCAGAGTGTAGGGATAGAGGGAACATTCCTCGACATCTTAAAAGCCATCTATGAAAAGACCACAGCAAATATCATTCTCAATGGGGAAGCACTGGGAGCCTTTCCCCTAAGATCAGGAACAAGACAGTGATGTCGACACTCACCACTGCTATTCAATGTAGTATTGGAAGTCCTAGCCTCAGCAATCAGACAACAAAAAGACATTAAAGGCATTCAAATTGGCAAAGAAGTCAAACTCTCCCTCTTCACCGATTACATGATACTCTACCTAGAAAACACAAACCCCTCCCCCCTCAAGATTGCTAGAACTCATACAGCAATTTGGTAGCGTTGCAGGATACAAAATCACTGCCCAGAAATCAATGGCATTTCTATACACTAACAATGAGACTGAAGAAAGAGAAATTAAGAAGTCAATCTCATTTACAATTGCACCCATAGCATAAGATACCTAGGAATAAACCTAACAAAGGAGGTAAATGATGTATACCCTAAAAACTATAGAAAACTTCTGAAAGAAATTGAGGAAGACACAAAGAGATGGAAAAATATTCCATGCTCATGGAGTGGCAGAATTAATGTTGTGAAAATGTCAATGTTACCCAGGCAATGTACACGTTTAATGCAATCCCTATCAAAATACCATGGACTTTCTTCTGAGAGTTAGAACAAATTATTTTAAGATTTGTGTGGAATCAGAAAAGACCCCGAATAGCCAGGGGGATTTTAAAAAACAAAACCATATCTAGAAGCATCACAATGCCAGATTTTAGGTTGTACTACAAAGCTGTGGTCATCAAGACAGTGTGGTACTGGCACAAAAACACACATAGATCAATGGAACAGAATAGAGAACCCAGAAGTGAACCTTGAACTTTATGGTCAACTAATATTTGATAAAGGAGGAAAGACTATCCATTGGAAGAAAGACAGTCTCTTTAATAGATGGTGCTGGGAAAATTGGACATCCACATGCAGAAGAATGAAACTAGACCACTCTCTTTCACCATAAACAAAGATAAACTCAAAATGGATGAAAGATCTAAATGTGAAACAAGAGTCCATCAAAATCCTAGAGGAGAACACAGGCAACACCCGTTTTGAACATGGCCACAGCAAGTTTTTGCAAAGTACATCCATGAAGACAAAAGAAACAAAAGCAAAAATGAACTATTGGGACTTCATCAAGATAAGAAGATTTTGCACAGCAAAGGATACAGTCAACATAACTAAAAACAACCTTCAGCATGGGAAAAGATATATGCAAAAGACGTATCAGATAAAGGGCTAGTTTCCAAGATCTATAAAGAACTTCTTAAATTCAACACCAAAGAGACAAACAATCCAATGATGAAATGGGCAAAAGACATGAAGAGAAATCTCACAGAGTAAGACATTCACATGGCCAACATGCACATGAAAAATTCTCTGCATCACTTGCCATTAGGGAAATACAAGTCAAAACAACAATGAGATACCACGTCACATCAGTGAGAATGGAGAAAATTAACAAGGCAGGAAACCACAAATGTTGGAGAGGATGCAGAGAAAAGGGAACCCTCTTACACTGTTGGTGGGAATGTGAACTGGTGCAGCCACTGTGGAAAACTGTGTGGAGGTTCCTCAAAGAGTTATAAATAGACCTGCCCTATGACCCAGGAATTGCAGTGTTGGGGATTTACCCCAAATATTCAGATGCAATTCAAAGCTGGAACACCTGCACCCCGATGTTTATAGCAGAAGGTCCACAATACCCAAACTGCAGACGGAGCCATGGAGTCCATCGAAAGATGAATAGATAAAGAAGATGTGGTTTATGTATACAATGGAATATTACTCAGCCATTAGAAATGACAAATACCCAACATTTGCTTCAAAGTGGATGGAACTGGAGGGTATTATGCTGAGTGAAGTAAGTCAATCAGAGAAGGACAAACAGTGTATGTTCTCATTCCTTTGGGGAATATAAATAATAGTGAAAGGGAATATAAGGGAATGGAGAAGAAACGTGTGGAAAATATCAGAAAGGGAGACAGATCATAAAGACTACTAACTCTGGGAAATGAACTAGGGGTGCTGGAAGGGGAGGAGGGTGGTGGTGGGGGTGAATGTGTGACGGGCACAGAGGGGGACACTTGACGGGATGAGCACTGGGTGTTATTCTGTATGTTGGTCAATTGAACACCAATAAAAAATAAATTTGGGATCCCTGGGTGGCGCAGCGGTTTGGCGCCTGCCTTTGGCCCAGGGCGTGGTCCTGGATACACTGGATCGAGTCCCACGTTGGGCTCCTGGTGCATGGAGCCAGCTTCTCCCTCTCCCTCTGTGTCTCTTCCTCTCTCTCTCTCTCTCTCTCTCACTGTGTGCTTATCATAAATAAATAAAAAAATAAAAATAAAAATAAATATATTTTTAAAAAAAGATCAAACAACTAAATATTTATGCTGCCAACATGGGTGTACCTAATATAGAAACCAATTAACAACAAACATACAGGAACTCACTGATAATAATACAATGACAGGGGATTTTAACACCCACTTATGTCATGGACCGATCGTCTATGCAGAAAATCAACAGGGGAACAATAGCCTTGACACACTGGACCAGAGGGACACAAGAGATATAGTCTGAACATTTATTCCTAAATCAGAATACACATTCCTTTCAAGTGCACATGGGTCATCCTCCAGAATAGATCATATCATGGGCCACAAATCAGCCCTCAACAGGTACAACAGGTACAAGAAGGTTGGTATCACACCATGTACATTTTCAGACCACGAGGCTATGAAACACGAAGTCGACAGTAAGAAAAAATTTGGACAGACCAAAAATACTTGAAGATTATGATCATCCTACTAGAGAATGAATGGAGCAACCAGGAAATTAAAGAGGAAATTTAAAACAAATGAAAATGAAAACATGTTTCTTCAAAACTCTAGGATGTAACAAAGGCAGTCCTTAGAGGGAAGTAGATAGCAATACAGGCCTACCTCAAGAAACAAGAAGTCTCCAATACACAACACAACCCTACACCTAAAGGAGCTGGAAAAGGAATAGCAAACAAAGCCTAAAGCCTACAGAAGGGAAAAAATAAAGATGAGAGCAGAAAGAAACAATACAGAAACAACAAAACAATAGAATGGAATAATGAAACTAAGAACTGGTTCTTCAAAATAACTACGAAAATGGATCAAGCCCTAGTCAGCCTTATCAACGAGAAAAGAGAAAACAACTAAATAAATAAAATCACAAAAGAGAGAAGAGAGATCACAAACAACACCAGAAAATAAGACAATTATAAGGTAATACTATGAAAGATTATACGCTAACAAACTGGGAACCTGGTAGAATTGGAAAATCCCTAGAAATGTGCAAATGAGCAAAACTAAAAGAGGAAGAAATAGAAAATGTGAATAGACCCATAACTAGCATAGGAATTGAATCAGCAAGGCACCTGGGTGCCTCAGTGGTTGAGCATCTGCTTTGGCTCAGGTCTTGACCCCGGGGTCTTGGGGGATCAAGTCCCCCTTCAGGCTCCCCACATGGAGCCTTATTTTCTCTCTGCCTATACCTCTGCCTCTCTGTGTCTCACATGAATCCATAAATAAAATCTTTAAAAAATAAAAAAGATAAAAAATGAGAAAGGACCCAAATAAAATCACAAATGAGAAAAGAGAAATAACAACCAACACTAGAGAAATACAAATGATTATAAGAGAAACTTATGAAAAATTATATGCCAGCAACCTAGAACCTAGAAGAAATAGATCAATTCCTGGAAATATATAACATAGCAAAATGAAAAAGGAAGAAATAAGAAACTTGAACAGACAGATAACCATCAAAGAAATTGAATCAGCAATCAAGAATCTCCCAACAGGAGACCCTAAGATCAATAGAACAGAATGGAAAGCCGAAACAAGATACAAACCTGTAACTCTATGATCCATTAATCGACAACATGGCAGGAAGGAATATCCATAGGCACAAAGACAGTCTCTTCAACAAACCCTAACCCTGACCCCAGGATAAGAACAAATGGTGTTGGGAAAACCAGGCAGCCACATGCAGAAGAATGAAACTGGACCACTTTCTTATACCATATATATAAAAAATAAATTCAAAATGGATGAAACACCTAAATGTGAGACCTGAAACGATACAAAGAAGAAAAGATAGGCAGCAACGTCTTTGACATTGGCCATTGGATCTTCTTTCTAGATATGCCTCTGAGGTGAGGGAAACAAAAGTAAAAATACTATTGGGACTTCATCAAATTGAAAAGCTTTCGCAAAGTGAGGGAAACAACCAATCTAAAAGGCAACATACAGGGGGAGGGGCAAGATGGCAGAAGAGTAGGGTCCCCAAGTCACCTGTCACCTCCAAATTACCTAGATAACCTTCAAATCATCCTGATAATCTTCGAATTCTGCCTGTGATTTAAAGAGAGACCAGCTGGAATGCTACAGTAAGAAAAGTTCACGCTTCTATCAAGGTAGGAAGATGGGAAAAAGAAATAAAGAAACAAAAGTCATCCAAGGGGGAGGGGCCCCGGGAGGAGCCGGGCTAAGGCCGGGGCGAGTGTCCCCAGGAGAGGAGAGCTCTGTCCCGGAAAAGCAGGATCTGCACCAATCTTTCTGGGCAGAATGGTGCCCGCAGGGAGTTAGAGCAGGACCCCAGGAGGGCGGGGATGTCCTTGGGCACCCTGGGACACTAAGAGACACCTGCACTCCCCAGGAGAGTGCACCAAGCTCCCTAAGAGCTGCAGGGCACATGCACTGACTTGGGAGCAGCTCAGAGGGGCTCGGGCAGCGACTCTGCACAGAGGGTGCTGCACGCCCCGGGAGCAGCTTGGCAGCAGTGCCTCCAGCAGAGGAAGAGGCTCCGTGCGGAGGGGGCTGTGCGGCTCTGGGAGCAACTCGGAGGTGCTCAGGCGGTGGCTCCTTGAGGGGGCTGCGAGGCCGGGAGCAGGTCCGAGGGGCTGGGCGGCAGCTCCAGGGAGAGACGGCCTCATGGTCAGGAGCTCGAATCCAATAGTGCAGGCCCTGGAGCACAGGGCACCGGGACACAGCCCAGGATTCAGCCTCCGTGGGACAGGCAGAGGCCGGGAAGGCCCAGGACAGGAAAGACGCTCCTGCCCAGAGCTGAGCAGATCAGAAAGCAGCCCCGGAGTCTCCAGACCCTGCAGACTATCTGCTCAGGAGTTACAGCAGGGGCTGAATCCAGGTTTCCAGAGCTGGCCACTATCACGGGGGTTGTTCCTCCTGGGGCCTCACGGGGTAAACAACCCCCACTGAGCCCTGCACCAGGCAGGGGGCAGAGCAGCTCCCCCAAGTGCTAACACCTGAAAATCAGCACAACAGGCCCCTCCCCCAGAAGACCAGCTAGACGGACATGTTCCAGGGGAAGTCAAGGGACTTAAAGTATACAGAATCAGAATATACTCACCCATGTTCTTTTTTTTTTAATTTTTAAAAATTTTTTTTATTTATTTATGATAGTCACAGAGAGAGAGAGAGAGAGAGAGAGAGAGAGAGAGAGAGAGAGGCAGAGACACAGGCAGAGGGAGAAGCAGGCTCCATGCACCGGGAGCCCGATGTGGGATTCGATCCCGGGTCTCCAGGATCGCGCCCTGGGCCAAAGGCAGGCGCCAAACCGCTGCGCCACCCAGGGATCCCCATGTTCTTTTTTTTTTTATTTCTGATTGCTTCCCCCAGACTTTTTCCCCCTTTCTTTATATTTCTTTCTCTATTTATTCTCTTTTTTCCTTCCTTTTTTCTTTTTCTCTTTCTTTCATTCTTTCTCTCATCTCTTTTTCTCCTTTTCCCAATTCAACTTCTTTTTGGCCACTCTACCCTGAGCAAAATGACTAGAAGGAAACCTCACCTCAAAAGAAAGAATCAGAAACAATCCTCTGTCCCACAGAGTTACAAAATCTAGATTACAATTCAGTGTCAGAAAGCCAATTCAGAAGCACTATTATACAGCTACTGGTGGCTCTAGAAAAAAAGCATAAAGGACTCAAGAGACTTCATGACTGCAGAATTTAGATCCAATCAGGCCGAAATTAAAACTCAAGTGAATGAGATGCAATCCAAACTCGAAGTCCTAATGACGAGGGTTAACGAGGTGGAAGAACGAGTGAGTGACATAGAAGACAAGTTGATGGCAAAGAGGGAAACTGAGGAAAAAAGAGACAGACAATTAAAAGACTAGGAAGACAGATTAAGGGAAATAAATGAGAGCCTGAGGAACAAAAACCTATGTGTAATTGGGGGTCCCGAGGGCGCCGAAAGGGACAGAGGGCCATAATAGGTATTTGAACAAATCCTAGCTGAAAACTTTCCTAATCTGGCAAGGGAAACTGGCATTCAGATCCAGGAAATAGAGAGATCCCCCCCCAAATCAATAAAAAATGTACAACACCTCGACATTTAATAGTGAAGCTTGCAAATTCCAAAGATAAAGAGAAGATCCTTAAAGCAGCAAGAGACAAGAAATCCCTGACCTTTATGGGGAGGAGCATTACGGTAACAGCAGACCTCTCCACAGCGACCTGACAGGCCAGAAAGGGCTGGCAGGATATATTCAGGGTCCTAAATGAGAAGAACATGCAACCAAGAATACTTTATCCAGCAAGGCTCTCATTCAAAATAGAAGGAGAGATAAAGAACTTCCAAGACAGGAAGGAACTGAAAGAATATGTGACCTCCAAACCAGCTCTGCAAGACATTTTAAGGGGGACTCTTAAAATTCCCCTTTAAGAAGAAGTTCAATGGAACAATCCACAAAAACAAGGACTGAATAGATATCATGATGACACTAAACTCATATCTGTCCATAGTAACTCTGAACGTGAACGGGATTAATGACCCAATCAAAAGGTGCAGGGTTTCAGACTGCATAAAAAAGCAGGACCCATCTATTTGCTGTCTACAAGAGACTCATTTTAGACAGAAGGACACCTACAGTCTGATAATAAAAGTTTGGAGAACCATTTACCATTCAAATGGTCCTCAAAAGAAAGCAGGGGTAGCCATCCTTATATCAGATAATCTAAAGTTTACCCCGAAGACTGTAATGAGAGATGAAGAGAGACACATCATAATTAAAGGATCTATCCAAAAAGAGGACTTAATGATCCTCAATATATATGCCCCAAATTTGGGAGCTGCCAAATATTTAAACCAATTAATAACCAAAGTGAAGAAATATTTAGATAATACTTACCATAAACTTGGTGACTTCAGTCTACCCCATTGTATACTTGATAGTTATTCTAAGCATAACATCTCCAAAGAAACGAGATGTTAAAATGATACACTGACCAGATGGATTTCACAGATATATACAGAAGTTTACATCCACTCAACTGAATACACATTCTTCTCAAGTGCACCTGGAACTTTCTCCAGAATCGACCACATACTGGGACACAAATCAGCTTTGAACCGATACCAATAGCCTGGGATCATCCACTGCATACTCTCAGAGCATAATGCCTTGAAAATAGAACTAAATCACAACAATGAGTTTGGCAGGATCTCAAACACGTAGAGGTGAAGGATCATCCTGCTAAAAGATGAAAGGGTCAACCAGGATATTAAGGAAGAATTAAAAAGATTCATGGAAACTAATGAGAATGAACATACAACCGTTCAAAATATTTGGGATGCAGCAAAAACAGTCCTAAGGGTGAAATGCATCGCAATACAAGCATCCATTCAAAAACTGGAAAGAACTCAAATACAAAAGCTAAGCTTACACATAAAGGAGCCAGAAAAAAACAGCAGATATTTCCTACACCCAACAGAAGAAAAGACTTAATTAAAATTCGAGCAGAACTCAAGGAAATCGAGACCAGAAGAAATGTGGAACAGATCAACAGAACCAGGAGTTGGTTCTTTGAACAAATTAATAAGATAGATAAACCATTAGCCAACCAGATTAAAAAGAAGATAGAGAAGACTCAAATTAATAAAATCATGAATGATAAAGGAGAAATCACTACCAACACCAAGGAAATACAAACGATTTTAAAAACATATTATGAACAGCTATACGCCAATAAATTAGGCAATCTAGAAGAAATGGACGCAATCCTAGAAAGCCACAAACTACCAACTGGAACAGGAAGAAATAGAAAACCTAAACAGGCCAATAACCAGGGAGGTAATTGAGCGGTCATCCATAACCTCCCACGACACAAAAGTCCAGCGCCAGATGGCTTCCCAGGGGAATTCTATCAAACGTTTAAAGAAGAAAACATACCTCCCTACTAAAGCTGTTTGGAAAGATAGAAAGAGATGGAGTACTTCCAACTTCGTTCCATGAGGCCAGCATCACCTTAATTCCAAAACCAGACGAAGACCCCACCAAAAAGGAGAATTACAGACCAATATCCCTGATGAACATGGATGCAAAAGTTCTCAACAAGATACTGGCCAATAGGATCCAACAATACATTAAGAAAATTAATCACCATGACCAAGTAGGATTTATCCCCGGGACACAAGGCTGGTTCAACCCTCGTAAAACAATCAATGTGATTCATCATATCAGCAAGAGAAATACCAAGAACCATATGATCCTCTCATTAGATGCAGAGAAAGCATTTGACAAAATAGAGCATCCATTCCTAATCAAAACACTTCAGAGCATAGGGATAGAGGGAACATTCCTCGACATCTTAAAAGCCATCTAGGAAAAGCCCACAGCAAATATCATTCTCAATGGGGAAGCACCGGGAGCCTTTCCCCTAAGATCAGGAACAAGACAGGGATGTCCACTCTCACCACTGCTGTTCAACATAGTACTGGATTTTCTAGCCTCAGCAATCAGACAACAAAAAGACATTAAAGGCATTCAAATTGGCAAAGAACAAGTCAAACTCTCCCTCTTCCCTGATGACATGATACTCTATCTAGAAAACCCAAAATCCTACACCCCAAGATTGCTAGAACACATACAGCAATTGGTAGCATTGCCAGATACAAAATCAATGCCCAGAAATCTATGGCATTTCTATACACTAACAATGATACTGAAGAAAGAGATATTAAGGAGTCAATCTCATTTACAATTGCACCCAAAAGCATAAGATATCGAGGAGTAAACCTAACCAAGGTGGTAAAGGATCTATACCCTAAAAACTATAGAAAACTTCTGAAAGAAATTGAGGAAGACACAAAGAGATGGAAAAATATTCCATGCTCATGGATTGGCAGAATTAACATTGTGAAAATATCAATTTTACCAAGGCAATGTACACTTTTAATGCAAACCCTACCAAAATAACATGGACTTTCTTCAGAGAGTTAGAACAAATTATTTTAAGATTTGTGTGGAATCGTGATCCCTGGGTGGCACAGCAGTTTGGTGCATGCCTTTGGCCCAGGGCGCAATCCTGGAGACCCAGGATCGAATCCCATGTCAGGCGCCCAGTGCATAGAGCCTGCTTCTCCCTCTGCCTGTGTCTCTGCCTCTCTCTCTCTCTCTCTGAATGTGACTATCATTAAAAAGAAAGATTTGTTTGGGATCAGAAAAGACCCCGAATGCCAGGGGAATTTTAAAAAAGACAAACATATCTGGGGGCATCACAATGCCAGATTTCATGTTGTACTACAAAGCTGTGGTCATCAAGACAGTGTGGTACTGGCACAAAAACACACATAGATCAATGGAACAGAATAGAGAACCCAGAAGTGGACCCTAACTTTATGGTCAACCAATATTCGATAAAGGAGTAAAGACTATCCATTGGAAGAAAGACAGTCTCTTCAATAGATGGTGCAGGGAAAATTGGACATGCACATGCAGAATAATGAAACTACACCACTCACTTTCACCATACACAAAGATAAACTTAAAATGGATGAAAGATCTAAATGTGAGACAAGAGTCCATCAAAATCCTAGAGGAGAACAAAGGCAATACCCATTTGAACTCAGCCACAGTAACTTTTTGCAAGATTCATCCACGAATGGAAAAGAAACAAAAGGAAAAATGAATTATTGTGACTTCATCAAGATAAGAAGCTTTTGCACAGCAAAGGATACAGTCAACAAAACTAAACGACAACCTACAGCATGGGAGAAGATATTTGCAAAAGACGTATCAGATAAAGGGCTAGTTTCCAAGATCTATAAAGAACATCTTAAATTCAACACCAAAGAAACAAAGAATCCAATCATGTTTGATTGGGCAAAACACATGAAGAGAAATCTCACAGATGAAGACATAGGCATGGCCAACATGCACATCAGAAAATGCTCTGCATCACTTGCCATCAGGGAAATACAAATCAAAACCACAATGAGATACCACCTCACACCAGTGAGAATGGGGAAAATTAACAAGGCAGGAAACCTCAAATTTTGGAGAGGATGCGGAGAAAAGGGAACCATCTTACACTGTTGGTGGGTATGTGAACTGATAAAGCCACTCTGGAAAACTGTGTGGAGGTTCCTCAAGGAGATAAAAATAGACCTGCCCTACGACCCAGCAATTGTACTGTTGGGGATTTACCTCAAAGATTCAGATGCAATGAAACGCTGGGACACCTGAACCCCGATGTTTATAGCAGGAATGTCCACAATAGCCAAACTGTGGAAGGAGCCTTGGTGTCCATTGAAAGATGAATGGATAAAGAAGATGTGGTTTATGTATACAATGGAATATTACTCAGTCATTAGAAATGACAAATACCCACCATTTCCTTCAACGTGGATGGTACTGGAGGGTATTATGCTGAGTGAAGTAAGTCAATCGGAGAAGGACAAACATTATATGGTCTAATTCATTTGGGGAATATAAATAATAGTGAAAGGGAATATAAGGGAATGGAGTAGAAACGTGTGGGAAATGTCAGAAAGGGAGACAGAACAGAAATACTCCTAACACTGGGAAAGGAACTAGGGGTGGTGGAAGGGGAGGAGGACGGGGGGTGTGGGTGAATGTTTGACGGGCACTGAGGGGGACACTTGACGGGATGAGCAGTAGGTGTTATTCTGTATGTTGGACAATTGAACACCAATAAAAAAAATTTATTTAAAAAAAAGTTCCAACAACTAAATATTTATGATGCCAACATGGTAGTACCTAAATATAGAAACCAATTAACAACAAACGTACAGGGATCCCTGGGTGGCGCAGCGGTTTAGCACCTGCCTTTGGCCCAGGGCACGATCCTGGAGACCCGGGATCGAATCCCACGTCGGGCTGCCGGTGCATGGAGCCTGCTTCTCCCTCTGCCTGTGTCTCTGCCTCTCTCTCTCTCTCTCTCTGTGACTATCATAAATAAATTTAAAAAAAAAAAAAAAAAAAACAACAAACGTACAGGAACTCACTGATAATAATACAATGACAGGGGATTTTAACACCCACTTATGGTAATGAACGGATCATCTATGCAGAAAATAACAGGGGAACAATAGCCTTGACACACTGGACCACAAGGACTCAACAGATATAGTCTGAATTTCTTCATAAAGCAGAATACACATTCCTTTCAAGTGCACATGGGACATTCTCCAGAACAGATCATATCATGGCCCACAAATCAGCCCTCAACAGGTATAACAGGTACAAGAAGGTTGAAATCACACCATGTACATTTTCGGACCACGAGGCTAAGAAATGCAAAGTCAACAGTAAGAAAAAAATTGGACAGACCAAAAATACATGGAGATTATGAACATCCTACTAGAGAATGAATGGAGCAACCAGGAAATTAAAGAGGAAATTTAAAATAAATGAAAATGAAAACATGTTTCTCCAAACCTCTAGGATGTAGCAAAGGCAGTCCTACGAGGGAAGTACATAACAATACAGGCCTACCTCAAGAAACAAGATGTCTCCAATACACAATCTAACCCTACACTAAAGAGGCTGGAAAAGGAAAAGCATACAAAGCCTAAAGCCTGCAGAAGAAGGGAAAAAATAAAGATGAGAGCAGAAATAAACAATACAGAAACAACAAAACAGAAGGGAATAAAGAAACTAAGAGGTGATTCTTCAAAATATTAATAAAATGGATCAAGCCCTAGCCAGCCTTATCAACGAGAAAAGAGAAAAGAACTAAATAAATAAAATCACAAATGAGAGAAGAGATCACAACACCAGAAAAATAAGACAATTATAAGGGAATACTATGAAATATTATAGGTTAACAAACTGGAAGACCTGCAAGTAATGGATAAATCCCTAGAAATGCGCAGACGAGCAAAACTGAAATAGGAAGAAAAAGAAAATGGGAACAGACTCATAAGTAGCAAAGGAATTTAATCAGCAAGGCACCTGGGTGCCTCAGTGGTTGAGCATCTGCTTTGGCTCAGGTCATGATCCCGGGGTCCTGATGGAGCACATCCCACATCAGGCTCCCTGCATGGAGCCTCAGTTTTCCCCTGCCTATACCTCTGCCTCTCTGTGTCTCACATGAATCCATAAATAAAATATTTAAAAAAGAAAAAAGATAAAAAGATGAGAAAGGACCCAAATAAAATCACAAATGAGAAAAGAGAAATAACAACCAACACTATAGAAATACAAACGTTTATAAGAGAACATTATGAAAAATTATATCCCAGCAACCTCGAACCTGGAAGAAATAGATCAATTCCTGGAAATATATAACATAGCAAAAATGAAAAAGGAAGAAATAAGAAACTTGAACAGACAGATAACCAGCAAAGAAATTGAATCAACCCTCAAGAATCTCCCAACATGAGACGCTTAGATCAATAGAACAGAATGGAATTCCAAAACAAGATACAAACCTGTAACTCTATGATCCATTAATCCACAACAAGACAGGAAGGAATATACAATGGCACAAAGACAGTCTCTTCAACAAACCCTAACCCTGACCCCAGGATAAGAACAAATGGTGTTGGGAAACCAGGCAGCCAAATGCAGAAGAATGAAACTGGACCACTTTCTTACACCATATATATAAAAAATAAATTCAAAATGGATGAAAGACCTAAATGTGAGACCTGAAACCATACAAAGAAGAAAAGATAGGCAGCAAAGTTTTTGACATTGGCCATTGGATATTCTTTCTAGATATGCCTCTGAGTTGAGGGAAACAAGAGCAAAAATACTATTGGGGCTTCATCAAATTCAAAAGCTTCTGCAAAGTGATAGAAACAACCATGACTAAAAGGCAACATACAAAATGAAAGGAGATATTTGTAAACAACACAACCAATAAAGAGTTAGTATGCAAAATACGTAAAGCAAATATAAATCTCAGCATCCTAAACACAAATTATCCAACTGCAGATGGGCAGAAGACATGAATGGACTTTGTCTCTGTCAAGACATCCAATGGCCACCAGACACACGGAAAGACACTCAGCGTCACCCATCATCAGGGAAATGCAAATGAAAACCACAATAAGATGTCACCTGACAGCCATCAGAATGGCTAAAATTGACAACAGAAGAAACAACAGGTGTTGTTGAGGCTTTGGAGAAGAGGGAGCCACTTACACTCCTGGTGGGCATGCGAACAGGTGCAACCACTGTGGAAAACACTGTGGAGGGTCCTCGAGAAGTTAAAAATAGGGGATCCCTGGGGGGTGCAGTGGTTTGGAACCTGCCTTTGGACCATGTCGTGATACTGGAGACCCGGGACCGAATCCCACGCTGGACTCTCAGTCCATGAAGCCTGCTTCTCCCTCTGCCTGTGTCTCTGCCTCTCTCTCTGTAACTATCATAAAAAAAAAATAAAAAAGAAGTTAAAAATAGAGCTACCCTATGATTCCAAAATTGCAGAGCTAGGTATTTACCCCGAGGATACAAAACTCGTTTAGTAGTTTCGATGAGGGACACGCAGCCCAGTGTTTGTAGCAGCATTATCAACAAGAGCCAAACTGTGGATACAGGCCACATGTCCATCAACGGTGAATGGGCAGAGACGATGTGGTAAATATACCCACTGCTACATCACGGGGTCAACAGAAGAGATGAAATGAAGCCATTTACAATGACGTGGGAGAAGTGGAAAGGACTTATGCTAAATGAACTCAGTCAGTCAGAGAAAGACAGATACTACATACCATACAATTGCATTCACATGTGAATTTTAAGAAACCAAACAAACTGGCAAAGGGGCAGATGGGGGGATGAGAGAAGCAAACAAAAAAACACACTCTTAACCACAGAGAATAAACTAATAAATACCAGAGGAAGGTGGGGGGGATGGGGAATCAGGGGATGGGAATAGTAGAGGTCACCTCTGACCAGTACCAGGCGTTGTATCCAAGGGTTGAATCACTATGTGGTAAACCTGAAACTATATCATACTGCATTTACAAACAGGAATTCAAGTAAATCTTTAAAATAATAATTGGAAAAAAATAAAATAAAATAATAATTGGTAGTATTGATGAAACATGTGTGCACTAGGGCCTGTTAGCATTGGAAATGTCTCATTGAAACAGAGCCCAACACCCTGCTTCCCCAGAAATACTTAAGGACAAGGAATTGGAGCCCACAGACCACAAAATGAAATGTGGACTAGACCTTAGCAAGTCCTGAAAAACTCACTCAACCCTCTTCCACTGTAGGCAGGACCGCGGGCTGGTGCAGCCGCCCTGGAAACAGTGTGGAGGCTCCTCAGGAAGTTACAAATAGAGCCGTCCTGTTACCAGTAGGTGAATGGCCTGGAGCTGACTCTGAAGATATAGATGCAGTGAGACTCGGGACACCTGAACCCCAATGTCCACAACAGCCGGGTCCACAGTAGCCACACTGTGTGAAGTATTTCGGTGCCCTCAGGCAGATGATGGATAAAGAGGATGGGAGATAGATGATGGTCATAGAGAGAGGAATGGTACCTAGCTATCAAAGAGAAGGAAATCTTGCCATTTGCAATGACGTGGATAGAACTAGAGAAATCAAGTTAAGTGAAATAAGTCAGTCGGGAAAGAGAATGACCGTGTGGTGTCATTCATAGGTGGAATTAAAGAAGCAAAGCAGATGAACATCTGTGAAGGAAGGAAATCAAATAACATGAAAACAGATGCAGGAAATACAGACAATGATAGGAAACAAACTGAGGGTGCTGGAGGGTAGGGGAGACAGGTGAGGGGATCACAGGGGACCAGCATGAAGGAGGGCACGTGATGTCACCTGCACTGCTGTTATCTGCAACTGGTGAATCCCTAAATTCTTCCTCTGAAAGTATAATACACTATATGTTAATTAATTGGGTTTAAATTAAATTAAGTTAAAAAAATCAGTTGTATCAGAGCACAATTCCTTCTGGACTCTCTGTTCTGCTCCTTCAGCTTATGTCAGGACCACCACCCTTGAGTCTGGTTTGTTTAAGGAGGCTCCACGCCTTGTCCATTGCCCAGCCCAGGGGTAGAACTCACAACCCCGAGATCAGGACTGGAGGTGAGGTCAGGTGTCGAATGCTTATCTGACAGAGCCAGCCGGGGCCCGAGAACATCACTGCTATATCCTGTGTCTCTGTGACATCGTTTGAAATAGGAAAGTGCCGTGTCCCGCTCTGTCCTGCTTCTCCAGTACTGATTTATTGTCCAGGGTCATTTGTGGGGGCGGATGGATGTTATGGGTTTTTCTTTTCCTATTTCTAAGATCTGCCACCATGATTTTGATATTAATGACATTGAAACTGAGGGTGGCTTCTAGAACTGTGGACATTTTCACAAGATGAGGCTCCCACCCCACGAGCCCAGGAAGGCCTCCCAGAGACGGGTATGGCTCACTGCACAAGTCTTGTGCTCCTTTGGTTCTGTCTCATTATTTGTTCTCTGGGATGCTCCTGAGAAGGGAGTCACGTCCTTCATTTCCTTCCTGAGTGCTCATTTCCGGGACACAGCAAGGCTACTCTGCTATGTAGGGTCAGTTTGTGTCCCCTGACTTTACTGAACTCACTCCTTAGTTCTAACAGGCTTGGTGGAGGCTCTCGAGTTTCGTGTTTCTAGTACCACGTCTTCAGCATATAGGGACAGTGTGAGTTCCCCTGCCAGTTGTGGAACCTTTGCTGTTTACAGCTTAATGTCCTAGAAAGCCCCACAATAGAAGAAAAACTGAGTCCAGGCAAAGGGCAGGAAGCCCCTATTAGAATGAGAACAGAGCTCAATGCCCTTGAAGGCCCCATATCAAAATGTAAAGAGAACTTGAGGAATTGCTCCAGCCCTCCTGGAGGTCCTGAGACCAGCACTTAAAACTAAGCTAAAACCCACCTCACGTTCCAAGTCCCTGCTCCGCTATGTCGGGTGTGCTGGGACACAAGCTCGAGCTTGTAAATAAACCCTCGTGTGTTTGCATCGGTGTCGGCTTCTCGGTGGTTTCTGAGATTCCCAATCTTGGGCAAACAGTCTGAGATAAAAAATGAAAACCAAAATAAGCTCGGACGCACGCAGAGTAAAAGCAGGGTTCTGAGATAAGCAGCGGAGACCCGGGGGGTTGGCGGCTCTTCTATCGAGGCCCCTGCAGATGGGGGGGCGGGATGCTCAGCCCCAGAGCCAGAGGACCCAGCGTCCCCACCCGCATCCCGCCCATCAGCACGGAGTCTAAGGGTGCAGCACAGCGCCGCCCACTGGAGGCCAGAGGCGCCGACACCCACCCAGCCTCTGACACCGCAGGTGCATCTCCCAGGCAGATGTGCACCTGAGAATCAGCGCCAAGGCCCATCCGGAGACCCTGCACAGACCACTCACTGCCACCAAGTTGTCAGACCACAGAGGCAGCAGAGCTTCAGCTCTGCCTGGAAAGTAGGGTGTAGCTTCCTTTGTACTTTGTGCTTTATTTTCATTTATTTTCTTTGATTCTTTTTTATTAATTGCCTTATTTTAATTTTTATGTATGTACCTTATATATTTCTTGTTTTTACTATCATGGTACTTTAATTGTGTTTCTTATTTTGGGATTTAGAATCTTTAACAAGCAGGCCAAAATAATCTAGTGTTTCTTGGGGGAGGGTAGTTGTTATTGTTTTTCATGGTTTTCCTTTTTCTTCCTTCTTTCTTTTCTGGAAAAAATAATGAGATGGAGAAATTCAACTCCATAAAATAACATGAGGTAGTATTCACAGCCAGGAAGTTCATCAATACACATATATGATGTCTAAATACAGTTTAAAACAATGATTATAAAGATAGCAGCTGGGCTGGAAAAAAGCACAGAAGAAAACTAGAGAATCCCTTACAGTAGAAATAAAAGAGCTAAAATCTAGTCAGGCCAATGTTAAAAATGCTATAACTGAGGTGCAGTCCCAAGTGGAAGCCTTCAAAACAAGAAAGGTTATGGACCACAGAGGCAGACATAGGGAACTCAGCCTCTTATTAAAACAATAACATTCATATAATAGGAGACTCAGAAGATGAAGAGAGAGAAAAGATGGGCCTTGCTCAGCCATTAGAAATGACAAATACCCACCATTTGATTCAACGTGGATGGAACAGGAAGGTATTATGCTGAGTGAAGTAAGTCAATCAGAGAAGGACAAACATTGTACGTTCTCATTCACTTGGTGAATATAAATAAGAGTGAAAGGGAATATAAGGGAACGGAGAAGAAATGTTTGGGAAATATCAGAAATGGAGACAGAACATAAAGACTCCTAACTCTGGGAAATGAACTAGGGGTGATGGAAGGGGAGGAGGGTGGGGGTCTGGGTGAATGGGTGACGTGTACTGAGGGGGGCACTTGACGGGATGAGCACTGGGTGTTATTCTGTATGTGGGCAAATTGAACACCAATAAAAAGTAAATGTATTATTAAAAAAAAGAAAGAAAGAAAAAGTGGCATCTGGTTGGCTCAGTCAGTTAAGCTTCAGCCTTAGTCTCAGATCATGATCCAGGTCCCAAGGCAGGCTCCCTGTTCAGCAGGGAACCTGCTTGTCCTTCTCCATCTGCCCCACTCGCTCATGGTTTTTCTCTCCTCTCTCTCTCTCAAATAAATAAATAACATCCTGAAAAAGAAACAAACAAACCCAGAAGGACGAGAAATCTCCCATGTAGAAGAATTTCAAAGAAGTTGTGCAGACATTACACCCTCAAGTTGATTAGCATAGCCTCCCACTCTATGTGTGTAATACGCATAGTACCTTCCTTCTACAAAATATAATATGAAAATCTTAATATAAAAATGATAATAATAATAATAATAATAATAATAATAATAATAATAATAATAAAAGAATCACTTTACTACGGAGAAAGCTGGCAAACACTACCTCAGCAAGACGATCAGATCAATACCAAGACTGATAAATCATGTTGATAATATCTATCCTTTATATGATATAATAAAAATGGCAGTATATCTCTGTATATAATCCACAAAAACAGTTCAATCATGAGATAAACAACAGACATTTCCCAACTAAGGTAAATTTTAAAAATACTCTACTTCTCAAAGTGTTCCAGTTCAACGACAACAAGGAAAGGCTGAAAGACTGTCACAATCCAGAGGAGTCTAAGAAAACATGAGTACAAATGGAATGTGATATGAGGGATGGTAACTTAGCATAAACTAATGAATTCTGAATAAAGTATGGTCTTTGGTTAATGCGACTATTTTAATATTGATTCATTAGCTAATATTTGTACTGGACTAATATACCACCACAATCATATCCCTGCCCCACACCATCCACCCCCACACCATCGGCCCCCAGCAAGGGCCCCGTGCAGCTGCCCCCTGTGGGACATGCTCAGCCTCCCCGGGGTTCTCTGGATACCCTGCTCCCATCAGAAGCCCGTTTGTCCCATAGAGAACCCAGGGGTTGCAGGGAGGAGGGAAGGCAAGGATACCCAAAATGGGGGGTGCAGTTGAGTGGTGCAGAGGACACATTGGGCCCTGCCTCCGCCCACTGTCCCTCCTGGAAGGCAGCACACCCTGCACAGGACACCAGCCCCTAACCCAAAGGGACCTGGGCTGACCTGGCCCCGTGCTCTGTGGGGGCTGAGGTGATTTGAGCCCCACCAAGGCCCAACACAAAGACTAATGGGATCCAGGCACCCATGGTCCTAGCTAGCCCTGGATTCAGGCCCAAGGCTGAGTGAGCCCTCTCACAGCTGGATGTGGCCTCCTGGGCCCTGGGTGTGCCCCACAGATCCAGGTCGCTGACCTAGGGCAGGCCGGGGGATCCCGGGACACCCCAGGGTGGGGAGAGGATGGATAGGATGGTTGGCCCCACCCGACCCCACACCAGACAGTAGGCTCCTCCAGATATTGGGGCCCCAGAGGGTGCAAGGCCGGGGTCCAACTGCCCTGCGGGTCCCCATGCAGGAGCCCATGAGTTGAAGGTCCAGGTCATCTCTGCTGTCCTCAGAATAGTCACTCAGGCTGAAATCTCATGACACACGCCCCCACCCGGAGTCCACACGTGCTTCCACGATGTGGACTCTAGCACCCGCCCCCCACCGGGTGTGATTCTTGCCCTCCCCTAAAGGACAGAAAGGTCTCCCTCCCCAGGGGAAGGCGCGCAATAGGCTCTGAGCCTGTTTGCTGTAGAAAGTCAATAAAGTGTTGTGGTGCGAAAATGCACAGCAAGGCCATTTCTGTGTCTCCCAGAACTCTGCATGGGGCGTGGAGAGACACCCAGAGAGGAGGAGGGGGCACCATCCAGACCCCAAACAGATCCTGCAGGGGCGCCGCCAGGTACACACAGCTGACGTCCCCACTTGCCTTCCAGGGGCGGCCAGATGCCAGGGTCAGGACCCACAGACTTTACTGGGACTCAGGCTCTGCCCCCCAGGGCAGGAGGGGCTGGGACAGAGTGACAGCCAGGGAGCTTCAGGTCACCAGGGTCTGTGCACAGCGACCTGGGAGGTCTGTGCTCCCTCTGTCCAGAGGGCCGCAGATGGCTGTGTTACAGGGCACTTCCTCCCCTCCCCGCATCCCTGTGCCTGTGTGCCTGGGGCACAGAGGGCCTGTGGGGCGGTCAGCGTGGCCCTGGAAGGGATGCCAGGACACCAGGCCCTGGTGTTGTGTCCAAGATTGTAAATCAGGGAAACCACCAAGGAGCCCACACCGATGGAAACTCACGAGGGTTTCTTTACAAGCTGGTGCTTGGGTCTAATTGCACCGGACACAGCGGAGCAGGGACATGGATCCTGAGACTAAGAGGCATAGCAGCTTTATAGGGGCCAGTGGCATATGGGATATACAGAAAGTTGCACGATCATGCCGGTCCACACGCTGGTGGCCAATTAAATTACACCTTACCTTATAGTATCCACTTGAGCTGGCCTATTACTTTGGTCAGAATCGTCCCACAGTTTTGGGGGACACAAAGCAGGGTTACATTGTTATGAGCCGATTTCCAATTAGGGTGTGCCCAGCGGCCTGACTAGGGTGGGGCAGAGCCTTAAGCAATAAGCAGGTCATGTAGGGGTCATAGGGGAGGTGGCGGGTGTAGCACAAAATGGAATCAGTTCTGCCCTGCTTGTCCAGGGGTAGGGGATTTTTGTTAAATTTCCTGGGTCCCACACTTGCAGCTCACGAACCTGGGCCACCCTCACCAGGTGGACTCAGTCTGCACACTTTGTGGTGCTGGATCTCTGAAACCAGCGTGTGGAAGGCACCCTCCTCGCCCTAGTGAGTAGGGGCTGGGTGAGCATGGGGCTCGCCAGAAGGCCAGGCAGCACAGGGGACCGAGAACCCCAGCCCTGACCCCAACTCGACTCCCACACACAGGCAGCAACAGGGCTCTCCACCATGGGCAGCTTCTCATTATCCCCCCAGGCAACGCCAAGGTCTGGCTCCCTGCTGGAGGCATCAGGGAGAAGAGAAGCAGCCAGCGCTCAGCGGGACCCCCTGCCGGACATGGGAATTTGGCCCAGTCGGACCTTCCAGCTCAGCTGACCCTCTAGCAGAAAGTCACTGCAGGAGCGAGCCCCGAGTTGGCAAGGAGAACCCAGCTATCTGCCCAGCGCCAGCACCAAAAATGATGTTGTGCCAACCATTTCGGCGTTTGGGTGACCCAGCCAGAGGATCAGATAGCTGCACTTGATATCTGCATGTGATAGACACACACACAACCCAAAACCAACAAAAGTCCGAATCCCCCCAATGTTGTCAAACAGCAGCCGGATGGTTACATACACCACGCTGTGGTCCCCAATAGGATACATGGGAGACGCTATAAATCATGACTGCAGAGGTACTGGAGGCACGGAGATGTGCCTGCTGGGTTCAAAAAGGAGCACAGAGAGGCAGGAAGCATCCTACGGAGGGGGTGCCCCTCCTAGGAAAGGACACCAGGTCCCTGTGAAGGCTACGGATTGTGAAATCTGTCCTCCTCTCTTTCAGCTTCTGGTTTTCCTCCTCTTTTGTTCTTCCTAATTCTAGTTTAGCCTCCACCCTGCATCCAAGACAATGACCAAAGAGGCTTCGGTATGACACCCTGTCCTAAAAGGAGGCCAAGCTCTTGCTACCGGGTTCAGAAATGGTCATTGCCTAAGTGTATGCTGATCCCCCGAACTCGTGGCTTCACGGCTCTTCTCTCCCTGCAGAACGAGGGGAACCACAGGTCTTACAATGAAAGACGCCCACTTCCACTCGGGCGAGACTATCCCTTGTGTGGACGGCATCTGGGCCAAGTAGTGCAAGTGGGGCAATCAAGAATAGTTCGCAGGTGAGACATAAGCAAACACCTTTGATGTCATGCTTTATTTGTTCATCCATTTATTATTTGTTAAATATTTTCATTTCATGTCCTCTCTATACCCAACATGGAGTTCAAACTCACAACCCTGAGATCAAGATCCCCCAACCAACACAGCCAGGCACATGCCATGTTTCATAACTCTTTGCTTCCTTGTCTATCTCTGCATTGAACTGGAACATTAAGTCCTGGATGGGAAGCTTTAGTTACCTCTGAATCCTAGAACGTTCTCACTGTATCCCATTCCTAGATTGACATTTACCATTGAATAGCACTTTAAATAAATAGTAAAATAACTACTACCGTAAAGGAAATTGTCAACTTTTCACGTGTGTGGGCCCTGCTCCCTGGGCTCCCAGGGAAGCTATGATTTCTTTCACATTGATCAGGTCCAAATGACTCCACCACACCTCAAGGCGTGGGCTCAGTTTCTGCCCTGACACATGCAAGACCCCTGCTTCAATTAACATGTATCAATGAATCAAAGAGAGCCTGACCGGCTCTGTGTGGTTCGTAAGAACATGGGACTCTTGTTCTTCGGGTAGCAAGTTCAAGCCCCATGTTGGCTGTAGAGATTACAGAAAAATAAAATCTTAAAAAAAAATCAATCAGTTGATCTTGGGGAAACAGAGCCCCAGATCCCACAAGGGCAGAGAGCAAACTGACGAATCTATGCACAATATTATAAGCAGCAGTGCACAAAATCTGAACTTTCAGAAGTCTCCTAGCATGGGGAACACACCAGCCTTAAGGTGTTCAGGTGGAGAAGTGGGGGGCAGTCCCTGGAGCAACAGGGTGGGTTCAGGATCCCAGGGGTCCCAAGGACGGTGGCGCCAACTGTTCCCAGACACAGGAGCAGGAACCCGGCTGAGAGCAGCAGGACTCGGGCCAGCTGTCTGCCCTGTGTGGCCATAAGCTGCAAACTCCTGTGCAGTCATGGGGCCCAGTTCCTGGGACAGGCCAGCAAAGGCCAGGAGTGCGAGGACACCCTCCCAGACAGGAAGAGCACAGGTCTCCACCAGGGCAGCCCCTAAAATTTGGAGTTTTAAAATTCAGTCACTTGTCTGTGGGGAGGCTGAGAAAATTGAGGCCGTTCCACATTAACTTCACTGTTAGCGCAAGTACTGCCATCCCAGGACCCTGTGAATAAGAGCTAAAATTTACATTACTTCAGTTACAGGAAAAAAAGAAAAAAACAGCTTACAGCTTAAGGTCCCAGAAAGCCCCATATTAGAATGAGAACAGAGCTCAATGCCCTTTTTTTTAATTTATTTTTTATTGGTGTTCAATTTACTAACATACAGAAAAACCCCCCAGTGCCTGTCTCCCATTAACTCCCACCCCCCGCCCTCCTCCCCTTCTACCACCCCTAGTTCATTTGAAGGCCTCATATCAAAATGTAAACAGAACTGGAGGAATTGCTCCAGCCCTTCTGGAGGACCCTGAGACCAGCCATTAAAACTAAGCTAAACCCACCTCGCGGTCCAAGTCCCTGCTCCGCTGTGTGGGGTATACTTGGACCCAATCTCGAGTTTGTAAATCAACCCTCGTGTGTTTGCATCCATGTCGGCTCCTAGGTTGTTTCTCTGATTCGCAATCTTGGGCACAACACCCCCAAGTCCCCTCCCCACCTGGGCTGATCCCCTGTCCCATCCAACTCAGGCTGACCCTCAGTCACCTCCCGCCCACAGCAGCTCGCCACAGCCCCTCACAGAGGTCCCACGGCCACGGTGGGCACTCTGGCCATCCCCAGCCTCCCAGGAGAAGAAAGGAGTTTTCGGCAGGACACACTCCCATGGTGGCCCCAGGGCTCCCTGCCTAGGATGGCAGCTGGTGACAGGCCGGTGTCTGTGTCCCTGACGCCGGCTCCTCCTCCCTGGTTTTCCCACAGGAAATGAAGGAGGAGGCCTCGTCTCCTCCAGGGACATCACGCAGATAGACCTGGACATCAACAGTTGTTCGGCAGCCAAATCATGTTTTGGGACTGCTAGAGGGTGGGGTGAGGCTGCTGAGCCAGGGGGCTTCAGGGCCCATGGGCCCTGTGGGGCAGTCAGCGTGGCCCTGGAAGGGATGTCAGGACACCAGGCCCTGGTGCTGTGCCCAAGATTGTAAATCAGGAAAACCACCAAGGTGCCCATACTGATGCAAACTCTCGAGGGTTTCTTTACAAGCTGGATCTTGGGTCCAAGTGCACCTGACACAGAGGAGTAGGGACTTGGACACCGAGACTAAGAGGCATAGCAGCTTTATAGGAGCCAGTGGCCCATGGGAACGCTGAAAGATGCGTCCATACACAGGTGGCCGATTGAATTACATGTTACCCCATAGTATCGACTTGAACTGGCCTATTACTTTGGTCAGAACTGGCGCACAGCTTTGTGGGGCACAAAGCAGGGTTACATTGTTATGACCTGATTTCAGATTAGGGTGTGCCCAGCGGCTTGAGTCGGGTCGGGCAGCGCCTTAAGCCATAAGCAGGTCATGTGGGGTCATAGGGGAGATGGCAGGTGGAGCACAAAATGGAATCAGTCCTGCTCTGCTTGTCCAGGGGTAAGGGATTTTTGTAAAATTTACTGGGTCCCACACTGCAGCTCACGCACGTGGGCCACCCTCACAAGGTGTACTCAGCGTGCACACCTTGTGGTGCTAGATCTCTCACACCAGCATGTGGAGGGCACCCTCCTCGCCTTAGTGAATAGGGGCTGGGTGAGCATGGGGCTTGGCCTGAAGGCCAGGCAGCACAGGGGACCGAGGAACCCCAGCCCCGTCCCAAACCAGACTCCCAAACACAGGCAGCTCCAGCGCTCCCCCCCATGGGCAGCTGGCTCCTCAGGAGCTCCCGCCAGGATGGCCTCGAGGTCTGGCTCACTGCTGGAGAGGCATCAGGGAGAAGATAAGCAGCCAGCACATGGCAGGACCCACTGCCGCACATGGGAATATGGCCAGCCGGACCTTCCAGCTCAGCTGACCCTCCAGTGGAAAGTCACTGCAAGAGCGAGCCCCGGGTCTGCAAGGAGAGCCCTGCTAACTACCCAGCGCCAGCACCAGAAATGATGTTGTGCCAAACATTTGGGCATTTGGGTGACCCAGCCAGAGGTTCCGATAGCTGCACGTGATAGCTACATGTGATAGACACACACACCCCAAAACCAAAAAAAGTCGGAATCCCCCCAATGTTGTCTAACTGCAGCCGGAGGGTTACACACACGACGCTGTGGTCCCCAATAGGATACATGAAAGATGCAATAAACCACGACTGCAGAGGTGCTAGAGGCACAGAGATGTGCCTCCTGGGTTCCAACAAGGAGCACAGAGGGGCAGGATGCATCCTACAGAGGAGAGGCCCCTTCTTGGAAAGGGCATCATGTCCCGGTGAAGGCAACAGATGGTGAAATCTGTCCTCCTCTCTTTCAGCTTCTGCTTTTCCTCCTAAATGCCATTTACCTCAATCATAAGACCAAAAATTTATTTTATGTCTTTAAATTTCTTTTTATTGGAGTCCAATTTGTATGAATTCTTGCTTCAGCAAGGGTGTCATTCAGGAGAGAAGGAGAGATCATGATTTTCCCAGACAGGCAAAATATAAAGGAGTTCATGACCACTTAACTAGTCCAGTAAGGAATTTTAAGAGGGACTCTTCCAGTGGGGAAAAAAAAAAGAGACCAAAAGCAACAAAGACTAGAAAGGCCCAGAAAATGTCACCAGAAACACCAACACTTCCAGTAACACAAAGGCACAAAGTTCATATCTTTGAATAATCACTCTGAATGCTGATAGACTAAATGCTCCAATCAAAAGATAGAGGGTATCAGAGTGGCTTAAAACACAGGATCCGGGATGCCTGGTGGCTCAAGGGGTTGAGCCTCTGGCTTTGACTCAGGGTGTGATCCTGGAGTCTGGGATCGAGTCCCATATTGGGCTCCTTGTGGGGAGTCTGCTTCTATCTCTCCCTAAATTTCTGCCTCTCTCTCTCTCTCTTATAAATAAAACCATTATTAAAAATCAAGATCCATCTGTATACTGCCTACAGGATGCTCACATTAGACCTATACACACCAGCAGATTGATAATCAGGGGAGGGAAAATCATCTACCACACTAATGGATATCAAACGAAAGCTGGAGGACCCATACTTATATCAGACAAACGAGATTTGAAACCAAACCCTGGGGGATATCTGGTGGCTCAGTGGTTGAGCATCTCCCTTCGGCTCAGGGTGTGATCCAAGGATCCCAGGATCGAGTCCCACATCGGCCTTCCTTAGGGGAGCCTGCCTCTCCCTCTGCCTATGTTTCTGCCTCTGCTTCTCTGTGTATCTCTCATGAAAAAAATAAATAAAATATTTAAATCTCAAAAAGAAAAGGAAAAAACAAAAAGAAAGAACAAATACTGTAAGAAGAGATGAAGAAGAACATTATTTCATAATTAAAAAGACTCTCTATCAAGATCAAAGAACTAAATATTTATGCTGCCAACATGGGAGTACCTAAACATAGAAACCAATTAACAACATACGTACAGGGACTCACTGATAATAATACACTGACAGGGGATTTCAACACCCACTTATGGCAATGTACCGATTGTCTAGCAGAAAATCAACTAGGGAACTATAGCCTTGACACACTGGACCACAGGGAGTCAACAGATATAGTCACAAAATTAGATCTGAAAGCAGAATACACATTCCTTCCAAGTGCACATGGGACATTCTCCAGAACAGATCATATCAGGGCCCACAAATCAGCCCTCAACAGGTACAACAGGTACAAGAAAGTTGATATCACACCATGTACTTTTTCGGACCACGGCGCTATGAAACTGGAAGTCGACAGTAAGAAAAAATTTGGACAGACCAAAAATATGTTGAGTTTAAGATCATCCTACTAGAGAATGAATGGAGCAACCAGGAAATTAAAGAGGAAATTTAAAACAAATGAAAATGAAAACATGTTTCTCCAAACCTCTGGGATGTAGCAAAAGCAGTCCTAAGAGGGATGTACATAGCAATACAGGCCTACCTCAGGAAAAAAGTAGTCTCCAATATACATCCTAACCCTACACCTAAAGGAGCTGAAAAAGAAATAGCAAACAAAGTCTAAAGCCTACAGAAGAAGGGAAAAAATAAAGATGAGAGCAGAAATATACAATACAGAAACAACAAAACAGTAGAATGGAATAACAAAACTAAGTGCTGGTTCTTTAAAATAATTACTAAAATGGATCAAGCCCTAGCCAGCCTTACCAACGAGAAAAGACCTAAATAAATAAAATCACAAATGAGAGAAGAGAGATCACAATCAACACCAGAAAAATAAGACAATTATAAAGGAATACTACAAAAGATTATACGCTAACAAACTGGGAGACCTGGAAGAAATGGACAAATCCCTAGAAATGTGCAAACGAGCTGAACTGAAATAGGAAGAAATAGATAATGTGAACAGACCCATAACTAGCAAAGGAATTGAATCAGCAAGGCATCTGGGAGCCTCAATGGTTGAGCATCTGCTTTGGCTCAGGTCATGATCCCGGGGTCCTGGGGGATCAAGTCCCATATCAGGCTCCCCACATGGAGCCTCATTTTCCCTCTGCCTATACCTCTGCCTCTCTGTGTCTCTCATGAATACATAAATAAAATCTTTAAACAAGAAAAAAGATGAAAAGATGAGAAAGGACCCAAAAAAATCACATCTGAGAAAAGAGAAATAACATCCAACACTAGAGAAATACAAATGATTATAAGAGAACATTAAGAAAATATATATGCCAGCAACCTAGAACCTGGAAGAAATAGATCAATTCCTGGAAATATATAACATAGCAAAAATGATAAAGGAAGAAATAAGAAACTTGAACACACAGATAACAGGCAGAGAAATTGAATCAGCAATCAAGAATCTCCCAACAGGAGACGCTTAGATCAATAGAATAGAATGGAAAGCCGAAACAAGATACAAACCTGTAACTCTGATCCATTAATCGACAACAAGGCAGGAAGGAATATCCAATGGCACAAAGACAGTCTCTTCAACAAACCCTAACCTTGACCCCAGGATAAGAACAAATGGTGTTGGGAAAACCAGGCAGCCACATGCAGAAGAATGAAACGGGACCACTTTCTTACACCATATATATAAAAAATAAATTCAAAATGGATGAAAGACCTAAATGTGAGACCTGAAACCAATCAAAGAAGAAAAGATAGGCAGCAACGTCTTTGACATTGGCCACTGGATTTTATTTCTATATATTCCTCTGAGGTGAGGGAACAAAAGCAAAAATACTATTGGGACCTCATCAAATTGAAAAGCTTCCGCAAAGTGAAGGAAACAACCAAAGCTAAAAGGCAACATATAAAATGAAAGGAGACATTGGTAAACAACACTTCCAATGAAGAGTTAGTATGCAAAACACATAAAGGAAATATAAATCTTAAGATCCTAAAAACAAATCATGCAACTGGAAATGGGCAGAAAAATGAATGGACTTTGTCTCTGACAAGACAGCCAGAAGGCCACCAGACACACGGAAAGACAATAGGTGTCACCCATCATTAGGGAAATGCAAATCAAAACCACAGGGATATGTCACCTGAGAGCTGTCATAATGGCTAAAATTAACAACTCAAGAAAAAACAGGTGTTGGTGAGGCTATGGAGAAGGGGTAGCCCCCTTACACTCCTGGTGGGCATGCGAACAGATAGCCACTGTGGAAAACAGTGTGGAGGGTCCTCGATAAGTTAAAAAAAAGTGGATCCCTGGGTGGTGCAGTGGTTTGGTGCCTGTCTTTGGCCCAGGGCGTGATCCTGGAGACCTGGGATCGAATCCCACATCAGGCTCCTGTTGCATGGAGCCTGCTTCTCCCTCTACCTGTGTCTCTGCCTCTCTCTCTGTGACATTCATAAAAAAATTTTTAAAAAAAGAAGTTAAAAATAGAGCTAACATACGATTCCAAAATAGCAGAGTTGGGTATTTACCCCTAGGATACAAAAGTACTTTAGAAGATTCGAGGAGGGACACGCAGCCCAGTGTTTGTAGCAGCATTATCAACAACAGCCAAACTGTGGATACAGGCCTATGTCCATCGGCAGATGAATGGGCAGAGATAATGTGGTAAATATACACACTGTGACATCACTCGGTCATCAGAAGGGATGAAATGAAGCCATTTACAATGACGTGGAAGGAGTGGAAAGGATTTATGCTAAATGAACTCAGTCAGAGAAAGATAGATACCAAATACCATACAATTGCATTCACATGTGAATTTTAAGAAACCAAACAAACTGGCAAAGGGGCGCAGGGAGCTGAGAGAAGCAAACCAAGATACCCACTCTTAACCACAGAGAATAAACTAATAAATATCAGAGGAAGGTGGGGGGATGGGGAATCAGGGGATAGGGACAGTGGAGGGCACCTGTGACCAGTACCAGGTGTTGTATCCAAGGGTTGAATCACTAAGTGGCAAACCTGAAAATATATCATACTGTGTTTACAAACAGGAATTGAAGTAAAACTTTAAAATAATAATTGGTAGTATTGATAAAACATGTGCGCACTAGAGATAAAGGGATCCCTGGGTAGCACAGCGGTTTGGCGCCTGCCTTTGGCCCAGGGTGCGATCCTGGAGACCCGGTATCGAATCCCACATCGGGCTGCCGGTGCATGGAGCCTGCTTCTCCCTCTGCCTGTGTCTCTGCCTCTCTCTCTTTCTCTCTCTGTGACTATCATAAATAAATAAAAAAATTAAAAAAACATGTGCGCACTAGAGATAAAATCCGAAAGGAAACTAAAAATCCAAAGAAAGAGTCTTTAGAGCCATAAATCCCCTCCTTAGCTCAGCTCGGGAGAAGCCTGCCATGTCTTTTCTCACCTCAGCAGAAGCCTGGATTTTGATTCTATGGGGAGGTCACTGGCTTGGTGGAGTCAGGCTATCTTTGAACCCAAAACCTAAATAGAGTACATAAAACTAAACTGCCCAAGATAGTAGGAGTCCCAGTGCAGGCACATGCCAAGACCCAAACTCTAACCATACACAGACATAACCCTAACCCTACACTTAATCTTAATGTTAACCTAAACCTTAAACAAGACCCATCACTAATCGACAACCAAACACAAACCCCAAGACCAAAACACATTCACTGAACCTTCCTGCCAACCCTCACCCTAACTCCTAAATCTATTCTAAACCCTTATCCTTGACGTCTATCTTAAATCTAACCCTATCCTCTAACCCTAACCTTAACTTAATGTACTCAAATCCTATTCCTAACCTTAACTTGTACCCTAACCCTAACCCTCTAATACTAATCCTACCTCATACCCCAAACAGCACTCTAACCTGTACCCTAAAACTAACTCCTAAACCACTCCCTAAACCTGTCTCTTACCCTTTTCCAAAACCGTAACCTGACCCTGACCTGACACTAATCCCTAACACTAACCCTAACCCTAGCCCTAACCCCTATCCTAAACCTAACCCTCGCTCTATCCCTAAACCTAGCCCTAACTTTTACTCTAACCCCTAACACTTACCCCTAACCCTAACTCACACCCTAACCCCTAACCCTAACTGCAAACCTAAGCCCAACCCTAACTGTAAGCATAACCTTAACCCCACCTCTAAACCTCCTGTCCTAATCCCTAAAGCCCAAACCCTAAACCTAACTCTAAATCCTGTTGCTAACCCTAACCCCGTTCCCTAATCCTTAACCCCCATCCTAACTCCTAACCACTGACCCTTACCCTTATCCCTCACCCTAACCTGTAATCCGTAACCATAAGCTTAATCACAAACACCTAACATCTAACCTAAGCCTAACCACCAACTGCCTCCCCTCCCCTGACCCTACCATTCATTCTACCCATTCACTTACCCTGTGGTTCTGAGGAGTCCCTTCTGATGTGGACGTGGCCCCCAACGGCGCCTCCAGAGTCCTCCAGGGGGTCCAAGCGAGCCGGGCTCCTTTGAGTGTGGACATGGCCCAACGTGTTCCTGAGTCATAGTCAGCGGGTCCTGAGGACGCCAGGTCTCCTGTCACTGTGGACTATGTCTCACATCCTCTGGAAGCCTCACAGCAGGTCCTTAGGAAGCTGGGGGCTCCTGTCAGCATGGACATGGCCCCACGTCACCCAGAAAACTCACCGCGGGTCCTGAGGGGGCTGTGGGCTCCTGTCGGCATAGACACAGCCCCATATGTCCTGAAGCCAAAGTGCTGGTCCTGAGGAGGACGGGGTTCCTGTCAGGGTTGACGTGGCCCCACATTTTCCTCAAGCCTCACCATAAGACCTGAGGAGGCTTGGGGTTCCTGTCAGCATGGATGTGGCCCATAATTTTCCCAAACCTTCACAGTGGGTTCTGAGAAGGCTGGAGACTCCTGTCAGTGTGGATGCAGCACCCACATTTTTCTTAGGCCTCACCACAGGCCTGACAAGGCTGGGGTCTTCTGTCCGCATGGACGTATCCCATATTTCCCCAAGTCAACACCGGGGGTACTAAGGAGTCAGCATCCTGTTGTGTCAAAGTGACACAACGTCCTCCCGAAGTGTCACCGAGGGTTCTGAGGATGCCGGGGCTCCTGTCACCGTGAATGCGGCCCCCATCTTCCAGAAACCTCAACTTATGTCCTGAGGTGGCCCAGGGGCTCCTGTCAGCGTGGATACAGGCCCACATCTTACTGAAGCTTCCCCGTGGGTCCTGAGGAGGCCTAGGGGCTCCTTTCAGTGTGGATGCGAGCCCACAATTTCCTGAGGCTGTGGCTCATCAGGGTGCACACGTCCCCACGTCCTCCTCAGGCCTCCCCAGCACAGGCTGGCTCCTGATAGTGCAGGCAGAGGAGGCCTACTGCACATTCATGCCCGCTGGGTTGGGCCTGGGCTCAGGTGCCCCCTGCAGGACGCTCAGGCGCTGCAGGAGGCTGTGCAGGAGGCAGCGGGCACTCCAAGGGACGGCACCTGCCTTCTTCCAGGCTCCAGCTGTGGCCTGTTAGCTTCGGAAACATCTCACTGAAACGGAGCCCTACACCCGGCTTCCTCAGAAATACTTAAGGACAAGGAATTGGAGCCCACAGGACGCGAAATGAAATGTGGACCAGACTTTTACCATGTCCCGCAAAACTCACTCAACCCTCTTCCACTGTGGGCGAGACTGCGTGCTGGTGCAGACACCCTGGAAACAGTGTGGAGGCTCCTCAGGATGTTACAAATAGAGCCACCCTGCGACCAGCAGGTGAACAGCCTGAACTCACTTCAAAGGTACAGATGCAGTGAGACCAGGACACCTGCACCCCAATGTCCACAGCAGCTGGGTCCACAGTGGCCACACTGTGGGAGGAGCCTCGGTGCCCTGTGGCAGATATTGGATAAAAAGGATGGGAGATAGATGATGGTCACAGACAGAGGAATGGCACTCAGCTATCAAAGAGAATGAAATCTTGCCATTTGCAATGATGTGGATAGAACTAGAGGGATCATGTTAAATGAAATAAGTCAGTCAGGAAAGAGAATGACCGTGTGGTGTCATTCATAGATGGAATTAAAGAAGCAAAGCATATAACAACTGTGAAGGGAAGGAACAACAAATAAGATGAAAACCGATGCAGGAAATACAGACTCTTAATGATAGGAAACAAACTGATGGTCGTTGGAGGCGGGGGGATTAACAGGGGACCGGCATGAAGGAGGGCACGTGATGTCATGAGCACTGCTGTTATCTCCAACTGGTGAATCCCTGAATTTTTCCTCTGAAAGTATAATACACTAGCCATAATTAATTTGGTTTAAATTAAATTAAGTTAAAAAAATCAGTTGTATCAGAGCACATTTCCTTCTGGACTCTCTGTTTTGCTCCTTCAGCTTATGCCAGGACCACCCCCCGTGGGACTGGTTTGCCTAAGTAGGCTCCACGCCTCATCCATGGCCCAGCCCAGAGCTAGAACTCACGACTCCTGAGATCAGGACCGGAGGTGAGGTCAGGAGTTAGATGCTTAACCAACGGAGCCAGTTGGGGGCCCAAGAACCACAATGCTTTATCCTGTGTCTCTGTGACATTGTTTGAAATAGGGAAGTGCTGCGTCCCGCTCTCTCCTGCTCCTCCAGTACTGATTTGCTGTCCGGGGTCATTTGTGGGGGCGGATGGATTTTATGGGTTTTTCTTTTCCTATTTCTAACATCTGCCACCATGATTTTGATAGGAATGACATTGAAACTGAGGTGGCTTCAGGAAATGCGGACATTTTCACAAGATGAGGCTCCCACCCCACGAGCCCAGGAAGGCCTCCCAGAGACTGGTATGGCTCAGTGCACAAGTCTTGTGCTCCTTTGGTTCAGTCTCATTATTTATTCTCCTTGATGCTCCTGAGAAGAATGAAGTCACGTCCTTCATTTCCTTCCTGAGTGCTCATTGTCGGGACACAGCAAGGCTACTCTGCTCTGTAGGGTCAGTTTGTGTCCCGTGACTTTACTGAACTCACTCCTTAGTTCTAACAGGTTTTGGTGGAGGCTCCAAGGTTTCATGTTTCCAGTACCGCATCTTCAGCATATGGGGACAGTGTGACGTCCCCCTTCCAGGTGTGGAACCTTTGCGGTTTACAGTTTAATGTCCTAGAAAGCCCCACAATAGAATCAAAACTGAGTCCAGGCCAATGGCAGGAAGCCCCTATTAGAATGAGAACAGAGCTCAATGCCCTTGAAGGCCCCATATCAAAATGTAAAGAGAACTTGAGGAATTGCTCTAGCCCTTCTGGAGGTTCCCGAGACCAGCCCTTAAAACTAAGCAAAAACCCACTTCGGGGTCCAAGTCTCTGCTCCTATGTGTCAGGCATACTTGGACAGAAGCTCGAGCTTGTAAATAAACCCTCATGTGTTTGCATCGTTGTGGGCTTCTCCATGCTTTCTCGGATTCGCAATCTTGGGCACAACAGTCTGAGATAAGAAAACAAAACCAAAAGCAGTTCGGACGTGGGCAAAGTGAAAGCAGGGTTCTGAGAGATGCGCTTGGGGGCTCTTCTGTGGAGGGCCTGCAGACTGGGGGGTGGGATGCTTAGCCCCAGAACCAGAGGACCCAGCGTCCCTACCTGCATCACACCAAACAGCACCAAGTCTCAGGGAGCAGCACAGCGCCACCCGCTGGAGGCCTTATATATTTCTTATTTTTACTTTCATGGAACTTTAATTTTGTTTGTTATTTTGGAATTTAGAATCTTTTAACAAGGAGGCCAAAATAATCTAGTGGTTTTTTGGGGGGAGGGCAGTTGTTATTGTTTTTCTTGGTTTTTCTTTTTCTTCCTTCTTTCTTTTCTGGAAAAAGTAATGAGATCGAGAAATTCACCTCCATAAAATAACATGAGGTAGTACTCACAGCCAGGAAGTCCATCAATACAAATATATGATGTCTAACTACAGTTTAAAACAATGATTATAAAGATAGCATCTGGGCTGGAAAAAGCACAGAAGAAAACTAGAGAATCCTTTACAGTAGAAATAGAAGAACTAAAATTTAGTCAGGCAAATGTTAAAAATGCTATAACTGAGATGCAATCCCAAGTGGAAGCCTTAAAAACAAGGAAAGTTAGGGACCACAGAGGCAGATTTAGGGAACTCAGCCACTTATTAAAACAATAACATTCATATCATAGGAGACTCAGAAGATCAAGGGAGAGAAAAGGTGGGCCTTACTCATCGAATAGAAACGACAGATACCCACCATTTGCTTCAAGGTGGATGTAACTGGAAGGTATTATGCTGAGTGAAGTAAGTCAATCGGAGAAGGACAAACATTGTATGTTCTCATTCACTTGGGGAATATAAATAATAGTGAAAGGGAATATAGGGGAAGGGAGAAGAAATGTGTGGGAAATATCAGAAAGGGAGACAGAACATAAAGACTCCTACTCTGGGAAACGAACTAGGGGTGATGGAAGGGGAGGAGGGCAGGGGTCGGTGTGAATGGGTGATGGGCACTGAGGGGGAGCACTTGACGGGATGAGCACTGAGTGTTATTCTATATGTTGTCAAATTGAACACCAATAAAAAGTAAATATATTATTTAAAAAAAAGAAAGAAAGAGGGAAAGAAAGAAATAGTGGCACCTGGGTGGCTCAGTCAGTTAAGCTTCTGCCTTAAGTCAGATCATGATCCAGGTCCCAAGGAAGGCTCGCGGTTCAGCAGGGAACCTGCTTCTCCCTCTCCCTCTGCCCCTGTCACTCATGGTTTTTCTCTCCTCTCTCTCTCAAATAAATAAATAAATAACATCTTTGAAAAAGAAAAAAAACCCACAAGAAGAGAAATCTCCCATGTAGAAGAATTTCAAACAATTTGTGCAGACATTCCACCTTCAAGTTGATGAGCATAACTTCCCATTCTTATGTGTGGAATACACATAGTAACTTCTTCCTACAGAATATATTATGAAAAACTTAAAATAACAATGATAATATAATAATAATAATAATAATAATAAAGAAGAAGAAGAAGAAGAATCATCATCATCATCATCATCATCATCACTTAACTACGGGAAAAGATGACAAACACTACCTCAGCAAGATGATCAGATCGATACCAAGTCTGATAAATCATGTTGATAGTATCTATCCTTTATATGATATAATGAAAATGGCAGTATATCTCTGTATATAATCCGCAAAAACACTTCAATCATGAGATAAACAACAGACATGTCCCAACTGAAGGAAATTTTACAAAATAGTCTACTTCTCAAAGTGTTCCAGGGCAACAACAACTAGGAAAGGCTGAAAGAATGTCACAATCCAGAGGAGCCTAAGAAAACAGGAGGACAAATGGAATGTGATATGAGGGATGGAAACTTAGCAAAAACTAAGGAAATCTGAATAAAGTATGGTCTTTGGATAATGCGACTATTTTAATATTGATTCATTAGCTAATATTTGTACCATACTAATGTAAGATATCAATAATTGGAGAAATTGAGTGCAAGTGCATGCGAATGCTCTGTACTATCTTCTCAATTTCCCTATAAATCTTTGTTTTTTTCCTAATAAATAAGATTTATTTTGAAAATTGACTTAAATGAATCAGGCTCCAAATGTAAAGACATTTTTAGAATAGTTGAATTAACTTTTGCCTTATTCTTAAAGACTTCCTTCAATGGGAACAAAGTAAGAAGTTCATATCAGAATGAAAGAAAAACACTTATGAACACGTATAATTCCTCCTCAACCTGAAAAGCAGGAACGGATAACAAATAGCAAAAATCAGATAAAAATACTTCTAGTATAATAGACACCATATTGCAAGGGCATTTAAAATTTGTAATGCGTAACATTTATTTCCTTGACCATTGTCTTCCAAAGAGTTCACAGTGTTTCAGTGTCAGTTGAAACAGGGGAAGAATCTCAGGGAAGAATCCTTCACATAATAATAGGACCATTGGTAATAATGTCTCTCAGTTCTTTCCAAATCAATCCATAAAGATGCATTTCCTGATGAGTGACTGAGCTGTGAAGAAAGAGATGAGAAACCCTCATCCCTCTGAATTACTTGTGTCAGAATATTTTCACCATAGTACCACGGATAGTAAATTATCCTTATTAACAGGAAATACATCTCAGATTGGAAACTGAGCAATCAGATGGGCAGAGAAAAAAGGCTTTGACTGGCTCTTCAACTTTTAAAGATAAAGGACAGCTTTTGTATGTACAAAGTCAGTTGTCAAGATAACCTTAGGGAATAAGAGTCTGCAGCATCGAATCCCACTGCACAGCCGGGATGACCACACCCCAGCTCTTCCTGATCCCAAATCCCTGGGCCTGTCCCCCAACACAGGCTGCCACGCTGTGGTCATTTGCAATTGCTCTCTCAGGAGCTCTGGGGAAGGGGGAAGGAGCAAGATAGGATGGGATGGGACTCAAGTAGGCCGAGAAAATGAAGGCCTTTCCACTTTAAGTACAGTGTTCGAACATGTCAAGCCATCCCAGGCCCCTATGAAGAAGAGCTGAAATTTACATGCCTACAGTTACAGGAAAAAAACAAAAGTTTACAGCTTAATGTCCTAGAAAGCCCCACATTAGAATAAGAACTGAGCCCACGCCAAGGGCTGGAGGCGTCTATTAGAATGAGAACAGAGGTCAATGCCCTTGAAGGCCCCATATCAAAATGTAAACAGAACTTGAGGAATTGCTCCAGCCATTCTGGAGGTCCCTGAGACAAGCCCTTAAAAGCAAAACACCACCTCGGGGTCCAAGTCCCTGCTCCGCTGTGTCGGGTGTACTTGGACGCAAGCTCGAGTTTGGAAATCAACCCTTGTGTGTTTGCATCAGTGTCAGCTCTGTAGTGGTTTCTCGGATTCGCAATCTTGGGCACAACACCCCCATGTCCCCTCCCACCTGGGCTGAACCCCTATGCCATCCCACCCAGGCTGACCCTCAGTCACCTCCCAGCCCACAACAGCTGTGCACAGGCCCTCACACAGGTCCCACGGGCACGGTGGGCACTCCTGCCATCCCCAGCCTCCCACAGGAAGGAAGGAGGTTCTGCAGGACACACTCGCATGGTTGCCCCAGGGCTCCCTGCTCAGCACGGCAGCTTGTGACATGTCGGGGTCTGTGTCCCTGATGCCTGCATCTCCTCCATGGTTTTCCCACAGTAAATGAAAGAGGAGTCCCTGGTCTCCTCCTAGGACATCACGGAGGTAGACTTGGACGTCAACAGGACGTTCAGCAGTCACATCATGTTTTGATACTACTACAGGGTAGGGTGAGGCTGAGGGGCCAGGGGGGATCAGGCTCCGGGGGACCACCAGGGGTTTCTGGGTAGGGAACACGGGGCCTCTGAGGCCGGGGGAAGAACAGAAGCCAACAACACACGGCTGCATGGTAAGGTGCTGGAGATGACCCCCGTGCCCCCTCCCCTGGACTCTCGGGGATGAGGAGGCCACTAGGATGGGGCCTCCAGGGGATGCCATGTGAGCTGAAAACCAAAGGGGTGAGGGCCGTGGGGGTAAGGGGACAAGGGGGCAGGGTGCATGGCTGTGACTGGAGGAGGACACACATCGATCTGATGAGGGTCGGACGGGTCAGGGTGACACCCCCTCTCGGTGCTTTATATATTTCTAAATTCTATGCATTTAATTTTAGACAATTTGCAATTTGTAAACATACATAGTATGATGACCCGAGATATTGCCCCCGGTCCAGCCAGGGCCCTGCACTGACCACACCGGGCCCCAGGGGTAAGTGTCACAGCAAACCCCAGACTGGGGTCACCTTTTTTTGTAGATTTCCCCTGTGGATCTTAGATAAAGGGTTTGCCGTGTGTCTGCCAGCCCCCCCACCCCATCCCATTTCCCAGACCCACACCATCCCCTAACATCATCATCCCCCATGGCATAACCCCTACACCATCCCCCTCACACACACACAGCCTCACACAATCCCCACCCACACTATACCCCAACACAATCCCCCCTACACCATCCCCCACACTCTACCACCATCATACCCATGCCCCCACACCATCCACCCCCACACCATCGTCCCTGAGCAAGGACCCGATGCAGCTGCCCCCTGTGGGACATGCTCAGCCTCCCCAGGGTTCTATGGATACCCTGCTCCCATCAGAACCCCAGGTGTCCCATAGAGTACCCAGGGGTGGCAGAGAGGAGGGAAGACAGGGAGCCCCAACAGGGTGTGTGCAGGTGAGTGGTGCAGAGGACCCACTGTGCCCTGCCACGCCCACTGTCCCTCCTGGAGCGTGGCACACCCTGCACAGGACACCAGCCCCTAACTTAGAGGAACCTGAGCTGACTGGGCGCCAGGCTCTGGGGGGTTGGGTTGATTTGAGCCCCCACCAGGCTCAACACAAAGACTAATGGGATTCAGCCCCCCATGGCCCTGGCCAGCCCTGGATTCTGGCCCCGGTCTGAGTGAGGCTTCTCACAATTGGATGTGGCCTCCTGGGCACTGGGCGTGCACCCACAGATCCAGGTCGCTGACCTAGGGCAGACCGGGGGATCCCGGTACACCCCAGGGTGGGGAGAGGAGGGGTAGGCCGGTGGACCCCACCCACACCCACACCAGGAGGCAGGCTCCTACAGGTGCTGGGGCCCCAAGGGTCCCGAGGCCAGGGTCCAGCTGCCCTGCAGGGATCCAGCACAGGAGCCCATGAGCTGCAGTTCCAGGTCAGCTCGGCTGTCCTCAGAACCATCACTCAGGCTGAAACCTCAGGACACACACCTCCAACCAGAGTCCACACATGCTCCCAGGTGGGGGACTCCAGCACTTGCCCCCCCACTCCGTGTGATTCTTGCTCTCCCCTAAAGACAGAAGGGTCTCCTTCCCCAGGGGAAGGCACGCACCCTCTGCTCTGAGCCTGTTTGCTGTAGAAAGTCAATAAAGTGTTGTGGTGCAAAAATGCACAACCAGCCCATTTCTGTGTCTCCCAGAACTCTGAGCATGGGGCGTGGAGAGACCCACAGTGAGGAGGAGGGGGCACCACTGAGGCTCCAACCAGCCCATACAGGGGTGCCGCTAGGCACACACAGCTAACGTCCCCACGTGCCATCCAGGGGCGGCCGGATGCCAGGGTCAGGCCTCACAGACTTTACTGGGACTCAGCCTGTGCCCCGTGGGCCAGAATGGGCGGGAGAGTGTGACAGCCAGGGAGCCTCAGGTCACCAGGGTCTGTGCAAAGTGACCTGAGAGGTCACTGCTCCCTCTGTCCAGGGGGCCGGGGCTGGCCGGATTCTGGGGCACTTTCTCCCTCCCCGCATCCCTGTGCCTGGGTGCCTGGGGCACAGAGGGCCTGCGAGGTGGTCAGCGTGGCCATGGAAGTGATATCAGGACAGCAGGCCCTTGTGTTGTCCCCAAGATTGCGAATCCAAGAAACCACCAAGGAGCCGACACCGATGCAAACTCCCGAGGATTTCTTTACAAGCTGGAGCCCCCACTGGGACCAACCAAAAGTTGGTCCAAGTGCACCAGACACATTGCAGCAGGGACTTGGACCCTGAGACTAAGAGGCGAGGCAGCTTTATAGGGGTCAGTGGACCATGGGATACGCAGAAATCTGCAGAGTCATGTCGGTCCATATGTAGGTGGCCGATTGAATTACACCTTACCCTATAGTATCCACTTGAGCTGGTCTATTACTTTGGTCAGAATCGCTGCGGGGTTTTGGCGGGCACAAAGCACTGTTACATTGTTATGAGCAGATTTCCGATTAGGGTGTGCCCAGTGGAATGACTAAGGTGGGGCAGCGCCTTAAGCCATAAGCAGGTCATTTGGGGGTCATAGGGGAGGTGGCGGATGTAGCACAAAATGGAATCACTCCTGCTCTGCTTGTCCAGGGGTAGGGGATTTTTGTTAAATTTCCTGGGTCCCACACTTGCAGCTCATGCACCTGGACCACCCTCACCAGGTGGACTCAGCGTGAACACCTTATGGTGCTGGATCTCTCACACCAACGTGTGGAGCGCACCCTCCTTGCCCGAGTGAGTAGGGGGTGGTGAGCATGGGGCTCGGCCTGAAGGCCAGTTAGCACAGGGGAACAAGGAACCCCAGCCCCATCCCCACTCTGACTCCCACATACAGGCAGTCTCATGGCTCCCTCCATGGGCAGCCGGTTCCTCAGGAGCTCCCCGCAAGGGTGTCCTGAATGTCTGGCTCCCTGCTGGAGAGGCATTGGGGAGAAGAGAAGCAGCCGGCGCTCGGCAGGACCCACTGCCAGACATGGGAATGTGGCCGAGCCGGACCTTCCAGCTCAGCTGACTCTTCAGCAGAAAGACACTGCATGAGCGAGCCCCGGGGTGGACAGGAGAGCCCAGCTAGCCACCCAGCGCCAGCACCAGAAATGATGTGCCAACCATTTCCGGGTTTTGGGTTACCCAGCCAGAGGATATGATAGCTGCACGTGACAGCTGCATGTGATAGACACACACACCCCAAAACCAACAAAAGTCAGAATCCCCCCAATGTTGTCAAACAGCAGCCGGATGGTTACATAAACCACGCTGTGATCCCCAATAGGATACATGGAAGACGCTATAAACCACGACTGCAGACGTGCTGAAGGCATGGAGATGTGCCTGCTGGGTTCCAACAAGGGCACAGAGGGGAAGGAAGCATCCTACGGACGGGGGGCCCCTGCTAGGAAAGGACACCAGTTCCCTGTGAAGGCTACAGAGGGTGAAATCTCTCCTTCTCTCTTTGTGCTTCTGGTTTTCCTCCTACATGCCATTTTCCTCAATCATATTAGAAAGAATTTATTTTAGGTTTTTAAATTTCTTTTTATCGGAGTCCAATTGTATGAATTCTTCTTTCAGCATGGGTGTCATTCAGGAGAGAAGGAGAGATAAAGATTTTCTTAGACAGGCAACATATAAAGGAGTTCATGACCACTTAATCAGTCCAGTAAGGAATTTTAAGAGGGACTCTTCTAGTGGGGGAAAAAAGAGATCAAAAGCAACATAGACTAGAAAGGACCGGAGAAACACCATCTCTTCCGGAAACACAAAGGCACAAAGTTCATATCTTTGAATAATCACTCTGAATGCTGATAGACTAAATGCTCCAATCAAAGGTATAGGGTATCAGAGTGGCTTAAAAAACAGGATCCGGTATGCCTGGGTGGCTCAGGGGTTGAGCCTCTGCCTTTGACTCAGGGTGTGATCCTGGAGTCTGGGATCAAGTCCCATATTCAGCTCCTGGTGGGGAGCCTACTTCTCTCACTGCCTAATTTTCTGCCTCTCTTTCTCTCTCTTTCTCTCTCTCTCTCTCCCTCACTCTCATTTTAATCGTTATTAGAAAAACAAGATCCATCTGTATGCTGCCTACAAGATGCTCACATTAGACTTATAGACACCAGGAGATTGAAAGTCAGGGGATGGAAAATCATCTATCATGCTAATGGATATCAAAAGAAAGCTGGAGGACCCATACTTATATCAGACAAATGAGATTTGAAACCAAACCCTAGGGGACACCTGGTGGCTCAGTGGCTGAGCATCTGCCTTCGGTTCAGGGTGTGATCCTGGGATCCCAGGATCAAGTCCCACATCGGCCTCCATTTGTGGAGCCTGCCTTTCCCTCTGCCTATGTTTCTGCCTCTGCTTCTTTGTGTATCTCTCATGAATAAATAAATAAAATATTTAAATTTCAAAAAAGAAAGAACAAATACTGTAAGAAGAGATGAAGAAGGGCCTTATTTCATAATTAAAAAGACTCTCTATCAAGATCAAACAACTAAATATCTATGTTGCCAACATGGGAGTACCTAAATATAGAAACCAATTAACAACAAACGTACAGGAACTCACTGATAATATTACAATGACAGGGGATTTTAACACCCACTTATGGCAATGGACCAATCATGTATACAGAAAATCAACAGGGGAACAATAGCCTTGACACACTGGACCACAGGGACTCAACAGATATAGTCTGAACATTTCATCCTAAAGCAGAACACCTTCCTTCATTTTTTTTATTATTTACGATAGTCACAGAAAGAGAGAGAGAGAGAAGGGCAGAGACATTGGCAGAGGGAAAAGCAGGCTCCATTCACTGGGAGGCCGACATGGGATTTGATCCCAGGTCTCCAGGATGGCGCCCTGAGCCAAAGGCAGGTGCTAAACCGCTGCACCACCCAGGGTCCCTACACATTCCTTTCAACTGCACATGGGACATTCTACAGAACAGATCATATCATGGCCAACAAATCAGCCCTCAACAGGTACTACAGTTACAAGAAGGTTGATATCACACCCTGTACAGTTTTGGACCAGACACTATGAAACTTGAAGTCAACAGTAAGAAAAAAAAATTGGACAGACCAAAAATATGTGGAGATTATGAACATCCTACTAGAGAATGAATGGAGTAACCAAGAAATTAAATAGGAAATTTAAAACAAATGAAAATGAAAACATGTTTCTCAAAACATCTGGGATGTAGCAAAGGCAGTCGTAAGAGGGAAGAACATAGCAATACAGGCCTACCTCAAGAAACAAGAAGTCTCCAATACACAACCTAACCCGACACTTAAAGGAGCTGGAAAAGGAATAGCAAACATAGCCTGAAGCCTACAGAAGAAGAGAAAAAATAAAGATGAGAGCAGAAATAAACAATGCAGAAACAACAAAACAGTAGAATGGAATAACTAATAGCTGGTTCTTCAAAATAATTAATAAAATAGACAAAGCCCTAGCCAGCCTTATCAATGAGAAAAGAGAAAAGACCTAATAAATAAAATCAAAAATGAGAGAAGAGAGATCACAATCAACACCAGAAAAATAAGACAATTATAAGGGAATTCTATGAAAGGTTATACGCTAACATCTGGGAGACCAGGAAGAAATGGACAAGTCCCTAGAAATGTGCAAACGAGCAAAACTGAAATAGGAAGAAATAGAAAATGTGAACAGACCCATATAGCAAAGGAATTGAATCAGCAAGGCACCTGGGTGCCTCAGTGGTTGAGCATCTGCTTTGGCTCAGGTCACGAACCCAGACTCCTGGGGCATCAAGTCCCACATCAGGCTCCCCACATGGAGCCCCATTTTCACTCTGCCTATACCTCTGCTTCTCTGCGTCTTGCATTAGTACATAAATAAAATCTTTAAAAATGAAAAAGACATAAAGATGTGAAAGTACCCAAATAAAATCACAAATGAGAAAAGAGAAATAACCACCAACACTAGAAATACAAATGTTTATAAGAGAACATTATGAAAAATCTTATGTCAGCAACTCCGAACCTGGAAGAAATAGATCAATTCCTAGAAATATATAACAAGGCAAATATGAAAAAGGAAGAAATAAGAAACTTGAACACACAGATAACAGGCAGAGAAATTGAATCAGCAATCAAGAATCTCCCAACAGGAGACGCTTAGATCAATAGAATAGAATGGAAAGCCGAAACAAAATACAAACATGTAACACTATGGTCCATTAAACGACAACAAGGAAGGAAGGAATATCCAAAGCACAAAGACCGTCTCTTCAACAAACCCTAACCCTGACACCAGGATATGTACAAATAGTGTTGGGAAAACCAGGCAGCCACACGCAGAAGAATGAAACTGGACCACTTTCTTACACCATATATATAAAAAATAAATTCAAAATGGATGAAAGACCTAAATGTGGGACCTGAAATCATACAAAGAAGAAAAGATAGGCAGCAACATCTTTGACATTGGCCATTGGATCTGCTTTCCAGATATGCATCTGAGGCAAGCAAAACAAAAGCAAAAAACCTATTGGGAGTTCATCAAATTGCAAAGCTTCTGCAAAGTGAAGGAAACAAGCAACGCTAAAATGCAACATATAAAATGAGAGGAGATATTTGTAAACAACACATCCAATAAAGAGTTAGTATGCAAAATATGTAAAGCAAATATAAATGTCAGCATCCTAAACACAAATTATCCAACTGCAGATGGGCAGAAGACATGAATGGACTTTGTCTCTGTCAAGACATCCAGATGGCCACCAGACTCATGGACAGACACCCAGCATGACCCATCATCAGGGAAATGCAAACCAAAACCATGATAAGATGTCACCTGACAGCCGTCAGAATGGCTAAAATTAACAACACAAGAAACAACAGGTGTCGGTGAGGCTATGGAGAAGGCGGAGCCCCCTTACACTCCTCGTGGTCCTGTGAACAGGTGCAGCTACTGTGGAAAACAGTGTGGAGAGTCCTCAAGAAGTTAAAAGTAGAAGTACCCTATGATTCCAAAATTGCACAGCTAGGTATTTTTCCCGAGGATATAAAAGTAGTCTGTTAGATTCAAAGAGGGACACGCAGCCTAGTGTTTGTAGCGGCGTTATCAACAATAGCCAAACTGTGGATACAGCTCAGATGTCCATCGACAGATGAATGGGCAGAGACGATGTGGTAAATATACACACTGCGACATCACTTGGTCATCACAAGGGATGAAATGAAGTCATTTACAATGATGTGGGAGAAGTGGAAAGGACTTATGCTCAATGAACTCAGTCAGAGAAAGACAGATATCAAATACGATACAATTGCATTCACAAGTGAATTTTAAGAAACCAAACAAACTGGCAAGGGGATTGATGAGGTGGGATGAGAGAAGCAAACCAAGAAACTCACTCTTAACCACAGAGAATAAACTAATAGATACCAGAGGAAGGTGGGGGGGATGGGGAATCAGGCTATGGGGATAGTGGAGGGCATCTGTGACCAGTACCAGGCATTGCATCCAAGGGTTGAATCAGTATGTGGTAAACCTGAAACTATATCATACTGTGTTTACAAACTCAGCTATCATTGAGAAGAAAATATTGCCATTTGCAATGACGTGGATAGAACTAGAGGGATCATGTTAAGTGAAATAAGTCAGTCAGAAAGAAAATTACCGTATGGTTGCATTCATAGGTGAAATTAAAGAAGCAAAGCAGATGGGCATCTGTGAAGGGAAGGAAAAACAAATAAGATGAAAACAGAGATGGAGGAAAAAAAGACTCAATCACAGGAAACAAACTGAGGGTCGCTGGAGGGCAGGGGAGTGGAGGGACATGGTAACTGGTAGATGGGCATAAAGGAGGGCACGTGATGTCATGAGCCCTGGTGTTATCTCCAACTGGTGAATCCCTGAATTCTACCTCTGAAAGTATAATACACTATACTGTTAATTAATTAGGTTTAAATTGAATTAAGTTTAAAAAATCAGTTGACGGTATCGGAGTGCATTTTCTTCCAGGCTCTCTATTCTGCTCCTTCGGCTTATGCCAGAACCACACCCCTGTGGATTTGGTTTGTTTAAGTAGGCTCCATGCCTCATCCACAGTTCGGCACAGGGCTCGAATTCATGAACCCGAGATCAAGACCAAGGTTGAAGTCAGGAGTCGGATGCTTAACCAACGGAGCCAGCTGGGGTCCTAGAACCACACTGCTTTATCCTGTGTCTCTGTGACATTGGTTGAAATAGGAAAATGGAGGGAGGAGCAAGATGGCGGAAGAGTAGGGTCCCAAATCACCTGTCCCCACCAAATTACCTAGATAATTTTCAACATCCTGAAAATCTATGAATTTGGCCTGAGATTTAAGAGAGACCAGCTGGAATGCTACAGTGAGAAGAGTTCACACTTCTATCAAGGTAGGAAGAGGGGGGAGAGAAATAAAGAAACAAAAGGGGATCCCTGGGTGGCGCAGTGGTTTAGCGCCTTCCTTCAGCCCAGGGCGCGATCCTGGAGATCTGGGATCGAATCCCACGTTGGGCTCCCGGGGCATGGAGCCTGCTTCTCCATCTGCCTGTGTCTCTGCCTCTCTCTCTCTCTCTGAGTGACTATCATAAATAAATAAAAATTTAAAAAAAAGAAACAAAAGGCATCCAAGGGGGAGGGGCCCCACGAGGTTCTGGGCTAAGGCCTGGGCGAGTGCCTCCAGGATAAGAAAGCTCTTACCCAGAGAAGCAGGAGCTTCACCAATCTTCCCGGGTGGAAAGGCACCCGCAGGGAGTTGGAGCAGGACGCCAAGATGGTGGGGATGCCCTCGGGCTCCCTGGAACACTAACAGACACCTGTGCGCCCAGGAGACTGCACCATATCCCACGGCCGAGCTCCCTAAAAGACTGCAGGGCCCACAGCTGTACCCAGAGCAGGTTTGAGGGGCTTGGGCGGTGGTTCCACATGGAGGGGGCTGCGAGGCCAGGAGCAGCTCGGAGTAGGCTCCAGCAGAGGAAGAGGATCCCTGCGGAGAGGGCGGTGGGGCTCTGGGACCAGCTCAGAGCGGCTCGGGCAGCGGAGCCGTGGAGGCAGCTGTGTGGCTTGGAGGGGGTTCCAACAGCGCAGGCACTGGAGCACAGGGAGCCAGGACACAGCCCAGGATCCGGCCTCCCCCTGGGACAGGTAGAGCCTGGGAAGGCCCACGACAGCTAGGACGCTTCTTCCCAGAGCTGAGCAGATCAGCGTCCCCACCTTGGCACCTCCAGGCCCTGCAGAGGTAGAGCTCCATAGTTACTGTGAGAGCTGAATCCAGGGCTCCAGAGCTGCCGGCGTCACTGGGATGGTTCCTCCTGGGGCCTCACAGGTTAAACGAGCCCTGCACCAGGGAGAGGGCAGAGCAGCTCCCCCAAGAGCTAACACCTGAAAGTCAGAAAAACAGGCCCCTCCCCCAGAAGACCAGCTAGACGGACAAGTTCCAGGGAAAGTCAAGGGACTTAATTATACAGAATCAGAAGATACTCCGCGTGGTTTTTTTTCTTTTCTTTTTTTCTTTCCTTTTCTTTGATTTCTTTTTGATTTGTTTGCATCACCCACCCTTTATTCCTTTCTTTCTTTATCTTTCTCTTTTTCTTCTCTTTTTTCTTTTTTTTCTTCCTTTTCTCTTTTTCTCTTTTCCTCTTTTCTTTCCTTCTTTCTCTCTCTTTTTCTCCTTTTCCAATACAACTTGTTTTTGGCCACTCTGCACTAAGCAAAATGTCTACAAGGAAAACCTCACCTTAAAAGAAAGAAACAGTCCTCTCTCCTAAGAGTTACAAAATACATATTACAATTCAATGTCAGAAAGCCGATTCAGAAGCACTTATACAGCTATTGGTGGCTCTAGAAAAAAGCATAAAGGACTCAAGAGACTTCATGACTGCAGAATTTAGATCCAATCAGACAGAAATTAAAAATCAATTGAATGAGATGCAATCCAAACTAGAAGTCCTAAAGAGGAGAGTTAACGAGGTGGAAGAACAAGTGAGTGACATAGAAGACAAGTTGATGGCAAAGAGGGAAACTGAGGAAAAAAGAGACAGACAATTAAAAGACCAGGAGCACAGATTAAGGGAAATAAATGACAGCCTGAGGAAGAAAAACCTACGTGTAATTGGGGGTCCCGAGTGCGCCGAAAGGGACAGAGAGCCAGAATATGTATTTGAACAAATCCTAGCTGAAAACATTCCTAATCTGGGAAGGGAAACAGGAATTCAGATCCAGGAAATAGAGAGATCCCCCCATGAAATCAATAAAAAGCGTCCAAAGCTCGACATTTAATAGTGAAGCTTGCAAATTCCAAAGATAAAGAGAAGATCCTTAAAGCGGCAAGAGACAAGAAATCCCTGACCTTTATGGGGAGGAGAATTAGGGTAACAGCAGACCACTCCACAGAGAACTGGCAGTTCAGAAAGGGCTGGCAGGATATATTCAGGGTCCTCAATGAGAAGAATATGCAACAAGAATACTTTATCCAGCAAGGCTCTCATTCAAAATGGAAGGAGAGATAAAGAGCTTCCAAGACAGGCAGGAACTGAAAGAATATGTGACCTCCAAACCAGCTCTGCAAGAAATTTTAAGGGGGACTCTTAAAATTCCCCTTTAAGAAGAAGTTCAGTGGAACAATCCACAAAACAAGGACTGAATAGATATCATGATGACACTACACTCATATCTGTCGATTAGTAACTCTGAATGTGAACAGGCTTAATGACCCCATCAAAAGGCGTAGGGTTTCAGACTGGATAAAAAAGCAGGACCCATCTATTTGCTGTCTACAAGAGACTCATTTTGGACAGAAGGACACCTACAGCGTGAAAATGAAAGGTTGGAGAACCATTTACCATTCAAATCGTCCTCAAAAGAAAGCAGGGGTAGCCATCCTTATATCAGATAAACTAAAATTTACCCCGAAGACTGTAGTGAGAGATGAAGAGGGACAGTACATCATACTTAAAGGATCTATCCAACAAGAGGACATAACAATCCTCTACATATATGCCCCGAATGTGGGAGCTCCCAAACATTTAAATCAATTAATAACCAAAGTAAAGAAATACTTAGATAATAATACACATATACTTGGTGACTTCAGTCTAACCTTTTCTATACTCAATAGGTCTTCTAAGCACAACATCTCCATAGAAATGAGAGCTTTAAATGATACACTGGACCCGGTGGATTTCACAGAAATCTACAAAACTTTACATCCAAACTCAACTGAATACACATTCTTTTCAATTTCAAGTGCACATGAACTTTCTCCAGAAGAGACAACATACTGGGTCACAAATCACGTCTGAACCAATACCAAAAGATTGGGATTGTCCCCTGCATATTCTCAGACCATAATGCCTTGAAATTAGAACTAAATCATAACAAGAAGTTTGGAAGGACCTCAAACACGTGGAGGTGAAGGACCATCCTGCTAAAGATGAAAGGGTCATAGGAAATTAAGGAAAAATTAAAAAGACTCATGGAAACTAATCAGCATGAAGAGACAACCATTCAAAATCATTGGAATGCAGCAAAAGCAGTCCTAAGAGGGAAATACATCGCAATACAAACATCCATTCAAAAACAGGAAAGAACTCAAATACAAAAGCTAACCTTACTCATAAAAGAGCTAGAGAAAACACAGCAGATAGATCCTACACCCAACAGAAGAAGAGAGTTAATTAAAATTCGAGCAGAACTCAAGGAAATCGAGACCTGAAGAAATGTGGAACAGATCAACAGAACCGGGAATTGGTTCTTTGAAAGAATTAATAAGATACCTAAAGCATAAGCCAGCCTTATTTTTTTTTTTTTAAATTTTTATTTATTTATGATAGTCACACAGAGAGAGAGAGAGAGGCAGAGACATAGGCAGAGGGAGAAGCAGGCTCCATGCTCCGGGAGCCCGACGTGGGATTCGATCCCGGGTCTCCAGGATCGCGCCCTGGGCCAAAGGCAGGCGCCAAACCGCTGCGCCACCCAGGGATCCCAAGCCAGCCTTATTAAAAAGAAGAGAGAGAAGACTCAAATTAATTAAATCATGAATGAGAAAGGAGAGATCACTACCAACACAAGGAAATACAAACGATTTTAAAAACATATTATGAACAGTTATACGCCAAAAAATTAGGCAATCTAGAAGAAAGGGACGCTTTCCTAGAAAGCCAGAAACTACCAAAACTGGAACAGGAAGAATTAGAAAACCTGAACAGACCAATACCCAAGGAGGAAATTGAAGCAGTCATCAAAACCTCCCAAGACACAAAAGTCCAGGGTCAGATGGCTTCCCATGGGAATTCTATCAAACGTTTAAAGAAGAATCTATACCTATATACTAAAGCTATTTGGAAAGATAGAAAGAGATGGAGTACTTCCAAATTCGTTCTATGAGGCCAGCATCACCTTAATTCCAAAACCAGACAAAGACCCCACCAAAAAGGAGGATTACAGACCAATATCCCTGATGAACATGGATGCAAAAATTCTCAACAAGATACTAGCCAACAAGATACTAGGATCCAACAGTACATTAAGAAAATTATTCATCATGACCAAGTAGGATTTATCCCCGGGACACAAGGCTGGTTCAACACTCGTCAAACAATCAATGTTATTCATCGTATCAGCAAGAGAAAAGCCAAGAACCATATGATCCTCTCATTAGATGCAGAGAAAGCATTTGACAAAATACAGCATCCACTGCTGATCAAAACACTTCAGAGCGTAAGGATAGAGGGAACATTCTTCGACATCATAAAGGCCATCTATGAAAAACCCACAGCAAATATCATTCTCAATGTGGAATCACTGGGAGCTTTTCCCTTAAGATCAGGAACAAGACAGGGATGTCCACTCTCACCACTGCTATTCAACATAGTCTGGAAGTCCTAGCCTCAGCATCAGACAACAAAAAGAAATAAAGCTATTCAAATTTCAAAGAAGAAGTCAAACTCTCCCTCTTCGCTGATGACATGATACTCTACCTAGAAAACCCACAACCCTTGCCCCCAAGATTGCTAGAACTCATACAGCAATTTGGTACCCTGGCAGGATACAAAATCAATGCCCAGGAATCAATGGCATTTCTATACACTAACAATGAGACAGAAGAAATAGAAATTGATGAGTCAATCTCATTTACAATTGCACCCAAAAGCATAAGATACCTAGGAATAAACCTAACCAAGGAGGTAAGGAACTCAACCATAAACACTATAGAACGCTTCTGAAAGAAATTGAGGAAGACACAAAGAGATGGAAAAATATTCCATGCTCATGGATTGGCAGAATTAATATTGTGAAAAAGTCAATGTTACCCAGGGCAATGTACACGTTTAATGCAATCCCTATCAAAATACCATGGACTTTCTTCAGAGAGTTAGAACAAACTATTTTAATATTTGTGTGGAATCAGGAAAGACCCCGAATAGCCAGGGGAATTTTAAAAAAGAAAGCCATATCTGGGGGCATCACAATGCCAGATTTCAGGTTGTACTACAAAGCTGTGGTCATCAGGACAGTGTGGTACTGGCACAAAAACAGACTCATAGATCAATGGAACAGAGTAGAGAACCCAGAAGTGGACCCTCAACTTATGGTCAACTGATATTCGATAAAGTAGGAAAGACTATGCATTGGAAGAAAGACAGTCTCTACAATATATGGTGCAGGGAAAATGGACATTCACAGTCAGAAGAATGAAACTAGACCACTCTCTTTCACCATACACAAAGATAAACTCAAAATGGATGAAAGATCTAAATGTGAGACAAGAGTCCATCAAAATCCTAGAGGAGAGCACAGGCAACACCCTTTTTGAACTCGGCCACAGTAACTTCCTGCAAGATAAATCCACGAAGGCAAAAGAAACAAAAGGAAAAATGAACTATTGGGACTTCATCCAGATAAGAAGCTTTTTCACAGCAAAGGATACAGTCAACATAACTAAAAGACAACCTAAAGAATGGGAGAAGGTATATGCAAAAGTCGTATCAGATAAAGGGCTAGTTTCCAAGATCTATAAAGAACGTTTTAAACTCAAACCCAAGGAAACAAACAATCCAATCATGAAATGGGCAAAAGACATGAATAGAAATCTCACAGAGGAAGACATTGACATTGCCAACATGCACATGAAAACATGCTCTGAATCACTTGCCACCAGGGAAACACAAATCAAAACCACAATGAGATACCACCTCACACCAGTGAGCATGGGGGAAATTAACAAGGCAGGAAACCACAAATGTTGGAGAGGATGCGGAGAAAAGGGAACCCTCTTACACTGTTGGTGGGAATGTGATCTGGTGAAGCCACTCTGGTAAACTGAGTGGATGTTCCTCAAAGAGTTAAAAATAGACTTGCCCTAAGACCCAGCAATTACACCTTTGGAGATTTACCCCAAAGATTCAGATGCAAGGAAACGCCGGGACTCCTGCACCCTGATGTTTATAGCAGAATGTCCACAATAGCCAAACTGTGGAAGGAGCTTTGGTGTATATTGAAAGATGAATGTGTAAAGAAGATGTGGTTTATGTATAAAATGGAATATTATTTAGGCATTAGAAACGACAAATACGCACCATTTGCTTCAACGTGGATGAAACTGGAGGGTATTATGCTGAGTGAAGTAAGTCAATTGGAGAAGGACAAACAGTGTATGTTCTCATTCATTTGGAGAATATAAATAATAGTGAAAGGGAATATAAGGGAATGGAGAAGAAATGTGAGGGATATATCAGAATACGAGACAGAAAATAAAGACTAACTGGGAAATGAACTACGGGTGGTGGAAGGGGAGGTGTGCGGGGTTTGGGGGTGATTGGTTGACAGGCACTGAGGGGGGCACTTGACGGGATGAGCATTGAGTTTTATTCTGTATATTGGTAAATTGAACACAAATAAAAAATTAATTTAATAAAAAAAAGATTCATGGAAACTAATGAGAATGAAGATACAACCGTTCAAAATCTTTGGGGTGCAGCACAAGCAGTCCTAAGGGGGAAATACATCGCAATAGAAGCCTCCATTCAAAAACAACTGTAAAGAACTCAAATACAAAAGCTAACCTTACACATAAAGGAGCTAGGGAAAAAACAGCAGATAGATCCTACACCCAAGAGAAGAAGATAGTTAATTAAAATTATAGCAGAACTCAATGAAATCGAGACCAGAACTGTGGAAAAGATCAACAAAACCAGGAGTTGGTTCTTTGAAAGAATTAATAAGATACATAAACCAATAGCCAGCCTTATTAAAAAGAAGAGAGAGAAGATTCAAATTAATAAAATCATGAAAGAGAAGGGAGAGGTCACTACCAACACCAAGGAAATACAAACGATTTTAAAAACATATTATGAACAGCTATACGCCAACAAATTAGGCAATCTAGAGATATGGACGCATTCCTGGAAAGCCAGAAACTACAAAAACTGGAGCAGGAAGAAATAGAAAACCTGAAAAGGCCAATAACCAGAGAGGAAATTGAAACAGTGATCAAAAACCTCCCAAGACACAAAAGTCCAAGGCCAGATGACTTCCTAGGAGAATTCCATCAAATGTTTAAAGAAGAATCCATACCTATCCTACGAAAGCTGTTTGGAAAGATAGAAAGAGAAGGAGTACTTCCAAATTCGTTCCATGAGGCCAGCATCACCTTAATTCCAAAACCAGACAAAGACCCCACAAAAAGGAGGATTACAGACCAATATCCCTAATGAACAGGGATGCAAAAATTCTCAACAAGATCCTAGCTTATAGGATCCAACAGTACATTAAGAAAATTATTCACCATGACCAAGTAGGATTTATCCCCGGGACACAAGGCTGGTTCAACACTCGTAAAACAATCAATGGGATTCATCATATCAACAGGAGAAAAACCAAGAACCATATGATCTTCTCATTAGATGCAGAGAAAGCATTTGACAAAATAGAGCATCCATTCCTGATCAAAACACTTCAGAGTGTAGGGATAGAGGGAACATCCTCAACATCTTAAAAGCCATCTACAAAAAGCCCACGACAAATATCATTCTCAATGGGGAAGCACTGAGATTTTTTTCCCTAAGATCAGGAACAAGACAGGGATGTCCACTCTCACCACAGCTATTCAACATAGTACTGGAAGTCCTAGCCTCAGCAGTCAGACAACAAAAAGACATTAAAGGCATTCAAATTGGCCAAGAAGAAGTCAAACTCTCCCTCTTCACCGATGACATGATACTCTACCTAGAAAACCCAAAAGCCCCCCCAAGATTGCTAGAACTCATACAGCAATTTGGTAGTGTGGTAGGATTCAAAATCAATGCCCAGAAGTCAATGGCATTTCTATACACTAACAATGACACTGAAGAAAGAGAAATTAAGGAGGCAATCTCATTTACAATTGCACCCAAAAGCATAAGATACCTAGGAATAATCCTACCCAAGGAGGTAAAGAATCTCAACCATAAACACTATAGAATGCTACAGAAAGAAATTGAGGAAGACACAAAGAGATGGAAAAATATTCCATGCTCATGGATTGACAGAATTAATATTGTGAAAATGTCAATGTTACCCAGGGCGATGTACACATTTAATGCAATCCCTATCAAATATTATGGACTTTCTTCGGAGAGTTAGAACAAATTATTTTAAGATTTGTGTGGAATCAGAAAAGACCCCGAATAGGCAGGGTAATTTTAAAAAAGAAAGCCATATCTGGGGGCATCAGAATGGCAGATTTCAGGTTGCATTAAAAGTTGTGGTCATCAATACTGTGTGGAACTGGCACAAAAACAGACACAAGGGGATCCCTGGGTGGCGCAGCGGTTTAGCGCCTGCCTTTGGCCCAGGGACGATCCTGGAGACCCGGGATCGAGTCCCACGTCGGGCTCCCAGTGCATGGAGCCTGCTTCTCCCTCTGCCTGTGTCTCTGCCTCTCTCTCTCTCACTGTGTGCCTATCATAAATAAAATAAAATAAATTAAAAAAATAAAGAACCAGAATCGTGAATTAAAAAAAAACAACAGACACAGGTTCAAACAGGACCTTGAACTTTATGGTCAACTAATATTCGATAAAGGAGGAAAGACTATCCATTGGAAGAAAGTCTCTTCAATAGATGGTGGTTGGAAAATTGGACAGCCACATGCAGAAGAATGAAACTAGACCACTCTCTTTCACCATACACAAAGATAAACTCAAAAGGGATGAAAGATCTAAATGTGAGACAAGAATGCATCAATATCCAAGAGGAGAACACAGGCAACACCCTTTTTGAACTCGGCCAGAGTAACTTCTTGCAAGGTACATCCACGAAGGCAAAAGAAACAGAAGCAAAAATGAACTATTGGGACTTCATCAAGATAAGAAACTTTTGCACAGCAAAGAATATAGTCAACAAAACTAAAAGGCAACCTACAGAATGGGAGAAGACATTTGCAAAAGATGTATCAGATAAAGGGCTAGTTTCCAAGATCTATGAAGAACTTCTTAAACACAAAACCAAAGAAACAAACAATCCAATAATGAAATGTGCAAAAGACATGAATAGAAATCTCACAGACGAAGACATAGACATGGCCAACATGCACATGAGAAAATGCTCTGCATCACTTGCCTCAAGGAAATACAAATCAAAACTACAATGAGATACCACCTCACTCCAGTGATCATGGGGAAAATGAACAAGGCAGGAAAGCACAAATGTTGGAGAGGATGCTGAGAAAAGGGAACCCTCTTACACTGTTGATGGGAATTTGAACTGGTATAGAAATTCTGAAAAACTGTGTGGAGGTTCCTCAAAGAGTTAAAAATAGACTTGCCCTAAGACCCAGCAATTGCACTCTTGGGGATTTACCCACAATATTAGATGCAATGAAACGCCGGAACACCTGCACCCCGATGATTTTAGGAGGAATGTCCACAATAGCGAAACTGTGGATGGAGCCATGGTGTCCATTGAAAGATGAATGGATAAAGAAGATGTGGTTTATGTATACAATAGAATATTACTCAGCCATTAGAAACGACAAATACCCACCATTTGCTTCAATGTCGATGGAACTGGAGGGTATTATGCTGAGTGAAGTAAGTCAATTGGAGAAGGACAAACGTATGTTCTCATTCAATTGGTTAATATAAATAATAGTGAAAGGGAATATAAGGGAATGTAGAAGAAATGTGTGGGAAATATCAGAAAGGGAGACAGAACATAAATACTCTTAACTCTGAGAAAGGAACTAGGGATTCTTTAAGGGGAGGAGGGCAGGGGTGTGGGGGAATGGGTGAAGGGCACTGACGGGCTCCCTTGCCGGGATGAGCACTGGGTGTTATTCTGTTTGTTGGTAAATTGAACACCAAAAAAAAAATAAATTTATTTAAAAAAAAAGTTCAAACAACTAAATATTTATGCTGCCAACATGGGAGTACCGAAATATAGAAACCAATTAACAACAAATGTACAGGAACTCACTGATAATAATACAATGAGAGGGGATTTTAACACCCACTTATGGCAATGGACCGATCGCCTATGCAGAAAATCAACTGGGGAACAATAGCCTTGACACACTGGACCACAGGGACTCAACAGATATAGTCTGAACATTTCTTCTTAAAGCAGAATACACATTCCTTTCAAGTGCACATGGGACATTCTCCAGAACAGATCATATAATGTCCCACAAATCATCCCCCAACAGGTACAACAGGTACAAGAAAGTTGATATCACACCCTGTACATTTTCGGACCATGACGCTATGAAACTCGAAGTCAACAGTAAGAAAAAAAATTGGACAGACCAAAAATATGTGGAGATTATGAACATCCTACTAGAGAATGAATGGAGCAACCAGGAAATTAAAGAGGAAATTTAAAACGAATGAAAATGAAAACATGTTTCTCCAAACCTCTGGGATGTTGCAAAGGCAGTCCTAAGAGGGAAGTACATAACAATACAGGCCTATCTCAGGAAACAAGAAGTCTCCAATACACAACCTAACCCTACACCCAAAGAGGCTGGAAAAGGAATAGCAAACACAGCCTAAAGCCTACAGAAGAAGGAAAAAAAATAAAGATGAGAGAAGAAATAAACAATGGAGAAAAAAGAAAACAGTAGAATGGAATAATGAAACTAAGAGCTGGTTCTTCAAAATAATTAAAATGGATCAAGCCCTAGCCAGCCTTATCAATGAGAAAAGAGAAAACCTAAATAAATAAAATCACAAATGAGAGAAGAGAGATCACAATCAACACCAGAAAAATTACACAATTTCAGGAATACTATCAAAGATTATACGCTAACAAACTGGGAGACCTGGAAGAAATGGACAAATCCCTAGAGGGGAACACAGGCAAGGCAACAACCTTTTTGAACTAGAATACCCAGAAATGTGCAAACGAGCAGAAATTAAATAGGAAGAAATAGAAAATATGAACAGACCCATAACTAGTAAAGAAATTGAATCAGCAAGGCACCTGGGTGCCTCAGTGGTTTAGCATCTGCTTTGGCTAAGGTCATGATCCCAGGGTCCTGGGGAATCATGTCCCACATCAGGCTCCCCGGATAGAGCCTCATTTTCTCTCTGCCTATAACTCTGCCTCTCTGTGTCTCTCATGAATACATAAGTAAAGATGCAGTCACTGTGGAAAACAGTCTGGAGGGTCATCGAGAATTTAAAAATAGGGGATCCCTGGGTGGCGAGGTGGTTTGGCCCCTGCCTTTGGCCAAGGGCGTGATCCTGGAGACCCGGGATCGAATCCCACGTCGGGCTCCCGGTGCAAGTAGCCTGCTTCTCCCTCTGCCTGTGTCTCTGCCTCTCTCTCTGTGACTATTCTAAAAAGAAATTTAAAAAAAAGAAGTTAAAAATAGAGCTACCCTACGATTCCAACATTACACATCTAGGTATTTACCCCGAGGATACAAAAGTAGTTGAGTAGATTCGAAGAGGAACACGCAGCCCAGTGTTGGTAGCAGCGTTATCAAAACAACGAAACTGTGTATAGAGCCCAGATGTCCATCAACTGATGAATGGGCAGAGACAATGTGGTAAATATACACACTGCGACATCACTCGGTCATCAGAAGGGATGAAAGGAAGCCATTTACAATAATGTGGGAGAAGTGGAAGGGACTTATGCTAAATTAACTCAGTCAGTCAGAGAAAGACAGATACCAAACACCATACAATTGCATTCACATGTGAATTTTAAGAAACCAAACAAACTGGTAAAGGGGCAGAGGGGGGGATGAAAGAAGCAAACAAAAAAACACACTCTTAACCACAGAGAATAAACTAATAAATAACAGGGGAAGTTGGGGGGGATGGGGAATCAGGGGATGGGGATTGTAGAGGTCACTTCTGACCAGTACGAGGTGTTGTATTCAGTGGTTGAATCACTATGTGGTAAACCTGAAACTATATCATACTATGTTTACAAAGAGGAATTCAAGTATAACTTGAAAATAATAATTGGTAGTATAGAGGAAACATGGGCACACAAGAGATAAAATCAGAAAGGAAACTGAAAATTCTAAGAGTCTTTAGAGCCACAAATCCCCTCCTTAGCTCAGCTCAGGAGAAGCCTGCCATGCCTATTCTCACCCCAGCAGAAGTCTGGATTTTGATTCTCTGTGGAGGCCGCTGACTTGGTGGAGTCAGGCTATCTTTGATCCAAAACATAAATAGAGTGCAGAAAACTAAACTGCCCAAGATGCTAGGAGTCCCAGTGCAGGCATATGCTAAGACCCAAACTCTAACCATACACAGACATAAGCCTAACCCTCCACTTAAGCCTAATGTTAACCTAACCCTTAAACAAGTACTATCACTAATCAAAAACCAAACACAAACCCCACGACCAAAACACATTCACTGAACCTTCCTGCCAACCCTCACCCTAACTCCTAAACCTATTCTAAACCCTTAATCCTGACCCTTACCTTAAATCTAACCCTAACCCTAACCTCTAACCCTAACCTTATCTTAATGTACTCAAATCCTATTCCTAACCTTAACCTGTACCCTAACCCTAACCCTCTAATACTAATCCTATCTCATACCCAAAAGTGTACTCTAACCTGTACCCTAAAACTAATCCCTAGCCACTGCCTAACCCTCTCTTACCCTTTTCCAAAACTGTACCCTGACCCTGACCTGACCCTAACCCTAACCCCTACCCAACACTAACCCTAACCCTAGCCCTAATCCTATCCTAAACCTAACCCTCGCCCTAACCCTAAACCTAGCCCTAACTTTTACTCTAACCCCTAATCCTAACCACTAACCCTAACTCACACCCTAACCCCTAACCCTAACTGCAAACCTAGCCCAACCCTAACTCTAACCATAACCTAAACCCCAACTCCTAACCTCCTGCCATAATCCCTAAAGTCTAAACCCTAACCCTAACTCTAACTCCTGTCCCTAACCCATACCCCCATCCTAAATCCTAACCACTGACCCTTACCCTTATCCCTCACCCTAACCTCTAATCTGTAACCATAAGCATAATCACTAACACCTAACATCTAACCTAAGCCTAACCACCAAATGCATCCCCTCCCATGTCCCTACCATTTATTCTACCCATTCACTTACCCTATGGTTCTAAGGAGTCCCTTCTGACATGGACGTGGCCCCCAATGGTGCCTCCAGAGTCCTCCAGGGGTTCCTGAGGAAGCCGGGCTCCTGTGAGTGCACACGTGGCCCCACGTGTTCCAGAGTCATAGTCAGCGGGTCCTGAGCACGCCGGGTCTCCTGTCACCGTGGGTATGCCTCACATCCTCTGGAAGCCTCACAGCAGGTTCTCAGGAAGCCGGGGGCTCCTGTCAGCCTGGACATGGCCCCACGTCCCCCAGAAAACTCACCGCACATCCTGAGGAGGCTGTGGGTTCCTGTCAGCCTAGACGCAGCCCCATGTGTCCCAATGCCAAAGTGCAGGTCCTGAGGAGGACGCAGGTCCTCTCAGTCTTGACGTGGCCCCACATTTTCTTCAGCCTCACCATAAGACCTGAGGAGGCTAGGGGCTCCTGCCAGCATGGATGTGGCCCCAAATTATCCCAATCCTTCACAGTGCATCCTGAGGAGGCCGGAGACTCCTGTCAGTGTGGATTCGGCATCCACATCTTTCTTAGGCCTCACCACAGGCTCTGACAAGGCTGGGGTCTTCTGTCCGCATGGACGCATCCCCATATTTCCCGAAGTCTACACTGGGTGTCCTGAGGACATCAGCGTCCGGTTGTGTGGACGTGGCCCCACGTCCTCCCGAAGCATCACCACTGGTTCTGAGGTGGCTGGGACTCCTGTCTCTGTGGTTGCGGTCCCCAGCTTCCAGAAGACTCAACTTATGTCCTGAGGGGCACTTTAGCTCCCGCCAGAGTGGATGCCGTGCCACATTTTTCAGAAGCCTCCTCACGTGTCCTGAGGCAGCCCATGGGCTCCTGTCAGGGTGGGTGCGGGCCCACAATTTCCTGAAGCCTCCCTGCAGGTCCTGAAGTGACCCAGGGGCTCCTGTCAGGGTGGATGTGGACCCACATCTTCCTGAACCCTCACCGTGTGTTCTGAGGAGACCGGGGCTCCTGTCAGTGTGAACGCTGCCCAATATCCCCCTGAAGACTCCCCGCAGGTTCTGAGGAGGCTGCAGCTCATCAGCGTGGATGTAACCCCACGTCTTCCTCAGGCCTCCCCAGCACAGGCTGGCTCCTGTTAGTGCAGGCAGACGAGGCCTACTGCTCATGCGTACCTCCTGGGCGGTGCCTGGGCTCGGGCGCCCCCTGTGGGATGCTCAGACACTGCAGGAGGCTGTGCAGGAGGAAGCATGCCCTTCCTGGGGCCCACCTCTGCCTCCTTCCAGGCTCCAGCTGTTAGCTTCGGAACCGTCTGACTGAAAAGGAGCCCAACACCCGGTTTCCTCAAAAATACTTAAGGAGAAGGAATTGTAGCCCAAAGGACGCGAAATGAAATGTGGAGCAGACTTTTACCACGTCCTGTAAAACTCACTCAACCCTCTTCCACTGTGGGCGGGAGTTCGGGCTAGTGCAGCCGCCTTGGAAACAGTGTGGAGGCTCCCCAGGAAGTTACAAATAGAGTCGCCCTGCGACCAGCAGGTGTACGGCCTGGAGTTCACTCTGAGGATACAGATGCAGTGAGACATGGGACAACTGCACCCAATGTCCACAGCAGCCGGGTCCACAGTAGCCACACTGTGGGAGGAACCTCGGTGCCCTGTGGCAGATGATGGATAAAGAGGATGGGAGATAGATGATTAGATGATGGTCATAGAGAGGGGAATGATACTCAGCTATCAAAGAGAAGGAAATCTTGCCATTTGCAATGACGTGGAAAGAACTAGAGGGATCATCTTAAGTGAAATAGGTCAGTCGGAAAAGAGAATGACTGTGTGGTGTCATTCATAGGTGGAATTAAAGAAGCAAAGCAGATGAACATCTGTGAAGAGAATGAAAAACAAATAAGATGGAAACAGATGCAGGGCATACAGACTCTTATATATAGGAAACAAACTGAATGTCGCTGCAGGGGAGGGGACGGGGGAGGGGATAACGGGACCAGCCTGATGGAGGGCACGTGATGTCAGGAGCACTGCGGTTATCTCCAACTGGTGAATCCCTGAATTCTTCCTCTGAAAGTATAATACACTATACGTTAATTAATTGGGTTTAAATTAAATTAAGTTAAAAAATCAGTTGTATCAGAGCACGTTTCCTTCTGGACTCTCTGTTCTACTCCTTCGGCTTATGCTGGGACCAACCCTCGTGGGTCTGGTTTAAGTAGGCGTCAGGCCTCGTCTATGGACCAGCCCAGGGCGAGAACTCACGACCCCTACATCAGGACTGGAGGTGAGGTCACGAGTCGGATGCTTAAGAGACGGAGCCAGGTGGGGTCCTGAGGACAACATTGCTTTATCCTTTGTCTCTGTGACATCGTTTGAAATAGGAAAGTGCTGCATCTCACTCTGTCCTGCTTCTCCAATACTGATTTGCTCTCCCGGGTCATTTGTGTGGGCGGATGGATGTTATGGGTTTTTTTCCCTATTTATAGGATCTGCCACCACGACTTGACAGGAATGACATTGAAATTGAGGGTGGCTTCAGGAACTGCGGACATTTTCACAAGATGAGGCTCCAAACCATGAGCCCAGGATGTCCTCCCAGAACCTGGTATGGCTCAGTGCACAAGTCTTGTGCTCCTTTGGTTCAGTCTCATTTTTTATTCTCTGTGATGCTCCTGAGAAGTAAGTCACGTCCGTCATTTCCTTCCTGGTTGCTCATTGTCTGGACACAGCAAGCCCCACAATAGAATAAAAACTGAGCCCAGGCCAAGGGCAGGAAGCCCCTATTAGAACAGATCTCAATGCACTTGAAGGCCCCATATCAAAATGTAAACCGAACTTGAGGAATTGCTCCAGCCCTTTGGGAGTACCCTGAGACCAGCCCTTAAAACTAAGCTAAAACCCACCTCTGGGTCCAAGTCCCTGCTCCGCTCTGTCGGGTATACTTGGAAACAAACTCGAGCTTGTAAATAAACCCTCGTGTGTTTGCATTGCTGTCGGCTTCTCAGTGGTTTCTCGGATTCGCAATCTTGGGCACAACAGTCTGAGATACAAAAACAAAACCAAAAGAAGCTCGGATGTAGGTAGAGTGAACGCAGGGTTCTGAGAGAAACGGCGGAGACCCGGGGACTTGGCAGCTCTTCTGTGGAGACCCCAGCAGACTGGGGAGTGGGATGCTCTGCCCCAGAGCCAGAGGACCCAGAGACCACACCTGCATCCCGCCTATCAGGGCCGAGTCTCAGGAGCATCACAGCACCGCCCGCTGAGCCCAGAGGCGCTGACGCCCACCCCGTCTCTGGCCCCCACAGGTGCATATCCCAGGAAGATGTGCACCTGATAATCAGTGCCACGGCCCATCCGCAGACCCCACACAGACCATTCGCTGTCAACAAGTTGTCAGACCACAGAGGCTGCAGATCCTTAGCTCTGCCTGGAAAGTAGGGTTTAGATTCCTTTGTACTTTGTATTATTTTTTCATTTATTTTTTTTATTCTTTTTTATTAATTGCCTTATTTTAATTTTTATGTATGTACCTTATATATTTCTTATTTTTACTTTCATAGTACTTTAATTGTGTTTATTCTTTTTAATTTTTTTTTCAATTTATATATGATAGTCACAGAGAGAAAGAGAAAGAGAGAGAGAGAGAGAGAGAGAGAGAGAGAGAGGCAGAGACACAGGCAGAGGGAGAAGCAGGCTCCATGCACTGGGAGACCAATGTGAAATTCGATCCAGAGTCTATAGGATCCTGCCCTGGGCCAAAGGCAGGCACTAAACCCTGCGCCACCCAGGGATCACTTTAATTTTTTCTATTTTGGGATTTAGAATCTTTTAACAAGCAGGCCAAAATAATCTGTTTTTTTGGGGGGGAGAGGGCAGTTGTTATTGTTTTTATTGGTTTTCCTTTTTCTTCCTTCTTTCTTTTCTGGAAAATATAATGAGATGGAGAAATTCACATCCATAAAATAACATGAGGTCTACTCACAGCCAGGAAGTTCATCAATACACATATATGATATCTAACTACAGTTTAAAACAATGATTATAAAGATAGCAGCTGGGCTGGAAAAAGAGCACAGAAGAAAACTAGAGAAACCTTTACTGTAGAAATAAAAGAACTTAAATATAATCAGGTCAATGTTAAAAATGCTATAACTGAGATACAGTACCAAGTGGAAGCCTTAAAAAGAAGAAAGTTTATGGACCACAGAGACAGACGTAGGGAAGTCAGCCACTTATTAAAACAATAACATTCATACCATAGGAGACTCAGAAGATGAAGAAAGAGAAAAGGTGGTCCTTGCTCAGCCATTAGAAACGACAAATACCCACCGTTTGCTTCAACGTGGATGGAACTGGAAGGTATTATGCTGAGTGAAGTAAGACAATCGGAGAAGGACAAACATTGTATGTTCTCATTCATTTGGGGAATACAGATAATAGTGAAGGGAATATAAGGGAAGGGAGAAGAAATGTGTGGGAAATATCCGAAAGGGAGACAGAACATAAAGACTCCTAACTCTGGGAAACGAACTAGGGGTGATGGAAGGGGAGAATGGCGGGCAGTGGGGGTGAATGTGTGATGGGCACTGAGGGGGGCACTTGACGGGATGAGCACTGGGTGTTATTCTGTATGTTGGCAAATTGAACACCAATAAAAAATAAAATTATTATAAAAAAAAGAAAGAAAAAAAGAAAGAAAGAAAGAAAGAAAGAAAGAAAGAAAGAAAGAAAGAAAGAAAGAGTGGCACCTATGTGGTTCAGTTAGTTAAGCTTCTGCCTTAGGCTCATATCATGATCCAGGTCCCAAGGCAGGCTCCCTGTTAGCAGGGAACCTGCTTCTCCCTCTCCCTCTGCCCCCTCACTCATGGATTTTCTCTCCTCTCTCTCTCAAGTAAATAAAAAAATCTTTGAAAAAGAAACAAACCCAGAAGAAGAGAAATCTCCCATGTAGAAGAATTTCAAACAATTTGTGCAGACATTCCACCGTCAAGTTCATGAGCATAGCTTCCCACTCTTATGTGAGGAATACACATTGTAACTTCCTTCTACAAAATATAATATGAAAAACTTAAAATATATTGATAATATAATAATAATGTTTAATAATTATAAAAAAGGATCAGTTTACTGCATAGAAAGCTGACAAACACTATCTCAGCAATGTGATCAGATCGATACCAAGACTGATAAATCATGTTGATAGTATATCCTTTATATGATATAATGAAAATGGCAGTATATCTCTGTATATAATCCAAAAAACTGTTCAATCATGAGATAAATGACAGACATGTCCCACCTGAGGGAAATTTTACAAAATACTCTACTTCTCAAAGTGTTCCAGGGCAACAACAACAAGGAAAGGCTGAAAGACTGTCACAATCCAGAGGAGCCTAAGGAAACATGAGGACAAATGGAATGTGATATGAGGGATGATAACTTAGCAAAAACTAAGGAAATCTAAATAAAGTATGGTCTTTGGTTAATGCGACTATTTTAATATTGATTCATTAGCTCATATTTGTACCGTACTAAAATAAGATATCAATAATTGAAGAAATTGAGTGCAAGTGCATGTGAATGCACTGTACTATCTTCTCAATTTCCCTATAAATCTTTGTTTTTTTCCTAATACGATCTATTTTGAAAATTGACTTAAATGAATCAGGCTCCAAGTGTGAAGACATTTTAAGAATAGTTGAATTAACTTTTGCCTTATTCTTAAAGAGTTCCTTTGATGGAAACAAAGTAAGAATTTTAGATCAGAAGGAAAGAAAAACACTTTTGAACACGTATAATGCCTCCTCACCCTGAAAAGCAGGAATGGATAATAAATAGCAAAAATCAGATAAAAATACTTCTAGTATAATAGACACCATATTGCAAGTGTATTTAAAATTTGCAACGGATAACATTTATTTCCTTGACATTTGTCTTCCAAAGAGTTCACAGTGTTTCAGTGTCAGTTGAAACAGGGGAAGAATCTCAGGAAAAAAATCCTTCACATAATAATCGGACCATTGGTAATAATGTCTCTCAGTTCTTTCCAAATCCATAAAGATGCATTTCCAGATGAGTGACTGAACTGGGAAGAAAGAGATGAGAAACCGTCACCCCCTGAACTCTTGTGTCAGAATATTTTAACCATAGTACTACAGATAGTAGTAAATTATCCTTATTAACAGGAAATACGTCTCAGATTGGAATCTGAGCAATCAGATGGGCAGAGAAAAAACACTTTGACTCGCTCCTCATCTTTTAAAGACAAAGGAGAGGTTTTCTATGTACAAAGTCAGTTGTCAACATAGCCTTAGGGAATAAGAGTCTGCAGCATAGAATCCAGCTGCACAGCTGGGACGCCCAGGCTCCAGGTCTTCCTGATCCCAATCACTGGGCCTGACCCCAACACAGGATGCCACGCTAAGGTCATTTGCAATTGCTCTCTTAGGAGCTCTTGGGAAGGGGGAAGGAGCTAGATAGGATGGGACAGGATGCATGGAGGCCGAGAAAATTAAGGCCATTCCAATTTAAATTCAGCATTAGCACACGCCCTGCCATCCCAGGCCCCTGTGAAAAAGAGCTGAAATTTACATGCCTTCAGTTACAGGAAAAAAACAAAAGTTTACAGCTTAATGTCCTAGAAAGACCCACAATAGAATCAAAACAGAGCCCAGGCCAAGGGCAGGAAGCCCCTATTAGAATGAGAACAGAGCTCAATGCCCTTGAAGGCCCCATATCAAAATGTAAACAGAAATTGAGGAATTCCTCCAGCCATTCTGGAGGTCCCTGAGACCAGCCCTTAAAACTAAGCTAAAACCCACCTCAGAGTCCAAGTCCCTGTTCCGCTGTGTTGGGTGTACTTGGATGCAAGCTCAAGTTTGGAAATCAACCCTTGTGTGTTTGCATCGGTGTCACCTCCTTAGTGGTTTCTCGGATTTGCAATCTTGGGCACAATACCCCCATGTCCCTCCCACCTTGGCTGAACCCCTATCCCCTCCCACCCAGGCTGACACTCCGTCACCTCCCTGCCCACAACAACTGGGCACAGACCGTCACACAGGTCCCACGGGCACGGTGGGCACTCCCGCCATCCCTGGCCTCCCAGAGGAAGGAAGGAGGTTTCGGCAGGAAACACTCCCATGGTGACCACAGGGCTCCCTGCCCAACATGGCAGCTCGTGACAGTTCGGGGTCTGTGTCCCTAATGCCTGCTCCCCCTCCCCGGTTTTCCCACAGGAAATGAAGGAGGAGGCCCTGGTCTCCTCCTAGGACATCACGCAGGTAAACCTGGACGTAAACAGGACGTTCGGCAGCCACATCATGTTTTAGGACTGCTAGGTGTTGGGTGAGGCTGCTGGGCCAGGAAGCTTCGGGCCCCCCAGGGCTTCTGAGTAGGGAAAACCTACTACCCTACGATTCCAAAATTGCACAGCTAGGTATTTACCCCGAGGATACAAAAATAGTTTAGTAGATTCGAAGAGGAACACGCAGCCCAGTGTTGGTAGCAGCATTATCAACAACAGCGAAACTGTGTATAGAGCCCAGATGTCCATCGACAGATGAATGGGCAGAGACGATGTGGTAAATATACACACTGCGACATCACTCGGTCATCAGAAGGGATGAAAGGAAGCCATTTACAATGACCTGGGAGAAGTGGGAGGGACTTATGCTAAATCAACTCAGTCAGAGAAAGACAGATACCAAATACCATACAATTGCATTCACATGTGAATTTTAAGAAACCAAACAAACTGACAAAGGGGCGAAGGGGGGGATGAGAGATGCAAACCAAGAAACATACTCTTAACCACAGAGATTAAACTAATAAATACCAGAGGAAGGTGGGGGGGATGGGTATCAGGGGATGGGAATAGTAGAGGTCACCTCTGACCAGTACCAGGCGTTGTATTCAAGGGTTGAATCCCTATGTGGTAAACTGGAAACGATATCACACTGTGTTTACAAAGAGGAATTCAAGTAAAACTTTAAAATAATAATTGGTAGTATAGAGGAAACATGGGCGCACAAGAGATAAAATCAGAAAGGCAACTGAAAATCCAAACAAAGAGTTTTTAGAGCCACAAATCCCCTCCTTAGCTCAGCTCAGGAGAAGCCTGCCATGCCTATTCTCACCCCAGAGAAGCCTGGATTTTGATCATTTTACAATGATCTCTGGGGAGGCTGCTGACTTGGTGGAGTCAGGCTATCATTGAAACCGAAACCTAAATAGAGTGCATGAAACTAAACTGCCCAAGATGCTAGGATTCCCAGTGCAAGCACATGCCAAGACACAAACTCTAACCATACACAGACATAACCCTAAGCCTACACTTAAGCCTAATGTTAACCTAACCCTCAACAAGAACTATCACTAATCAAAAACCAAACACAAACCCCAAGACCAAAACACATTCACTGAACCTTCCTGCCAACCCTCACCCTAACTCCTAAACCTATTCTAAACCCTTAACCCTGACCCTTACCTTAAATCTAACCGTAACCCTAACCTCTAACCATAACCTTAACTTAATGTACTCAAATCCTATTCCTAACCTTAACGTGTAGCCTAACCCTAACCCTCTAATACTAAACCTATCTCATATCCCTAACCCGGACCCTAAAACTAATCCCTAACCCACTGCCTAACCCTCTCTTACCCTTTTCCAAAACCATACCCTGACCCTGACCTGACCCTAACCCTAACCCCTAACCAAACTCTAACCCTAATCCTAGCCCTAACCCGTATCCTAAACCTAACGCTCGCCCTAACCCTAAACCTAGCCCTAACTTTAACTCTAACCCCTAACGCTAACCTCTAACCCTAACTCACACCCTAAACCCTAACTGCAAACCTACCTGAACCCTAACTCTAACCATAAACCCAAACCCCAACTCCTAACCTCCTACCCTAATCCCTAAAGTCTAAACCCTAACCCTAACTCTAACTCCTGTCCCTAATCAAAACCCCCATCCTAACTCCTAACCACTGACCCTTACCTTTATCCCTCACCCTAACCTCTAATCTGTAACCATAAGCATAATCACTAACCCCTAACATCTAACCTAAGCCTAACCACCAACCACCTCCCCTCCCCTGACCCTACCATTCATTCTACCCATTCACTTACCCTATGGTTCTGAGGAGTCCCTTCTGACATGGACGTGGCTCCCAACGGCGCCTCCAGAGTGCTCCAGGGGGTCCTGAGGAAGCCGGGCTCCTGTGAATGCGGATGTGGCCCCACGTGTTCCAGAGTCATAGTCAGTGGGTCCTGAGTATGCCAGATCTCCTGCCAACGTGGAGTATGCCTACTCTGGAAGGAGGAGGAACATCCTTCTGGATGTCTCACAACCTCTGGAAGCCTCACAGCAGGTTCTCAGGAGGCCGGGGGCTCCTGTCAGCCTGGACATGGCCTCATGTCCCCTGAAAACTCACCGCAGGTCCTGAGGAGGCTGTGGGTTGCTGTCAGCCTAGATGCAGCCCCATGTGTCCCGAAGCCAAAGTGCAGGTCCTGAGGAGGATGGGGGTCCTCTCAGTCTTGATGTGGCCCCACATTTTCCTCAGCCTCACCATAAGACCTGAGGAGGCTGGGGGCTCTTGTCAGAATGGACGTGGCCCCAAGCATCCCAATCGTTCACAGTGTGTCCTGAAGAGGCCGGAGACCTCTGTCAGTGTGGAATCGGCATCCACATTTTTCTTGGGCCTCACCACAGGCTCTGACAAGGCTGGGGTCTTCTGTCCGCATGGACGCATCCCCATATTTCCCGAAGTCTACACTGGGGGTCCTAAGGACATCAGCGTCCGGTTTTGTGGATGTGGCCCCACGTCCTCCCAAAGCATCACCCCGGTTCTGAGGTGGCCGAGACTCCTGTCACTGTGGATGCAGCCCCCAGCTTCCAGAAGTCTCAACTTATGTCCTGAGGGGCCAGTTAGCTCCTGCCAGAGTGGAAGCAGCGCCCCATCTTTCAGAAGCCTCCCCACATGTTCTGAGGCGGCCCAGGGGCTCCTGTCAGCGTGGATGGGGGCCCACATCTTACTGAAGCCTCCCTGCGGGTCCTGAGGCAGCCCAGGGGTTCCTGCCAGGGTGGGTGCGGGCCCACAATTTCCTGAAGCCTCCCTGCAGGTTCTGAAGCGGCCCAAGGTCTCCTATCAGGGTAGATGTGGGCCCTTATCTTCCGGAAGCCTCACTGTGTGTCCTGAGGAGACCAAGGCTCCTGTCAGCGTGAATGCTGCCCAATATCCCCCTGAAGACTCCCCACAGATTCTGAGGAGGCTGTGGCTCATCAGCGTGGACATGTCCCCACGTCTTCCTCAGGCCTCCCCAGCACAGGCTGACTCCTGTTAGTGCAGGCAGATGAGGCCTACTGCACATGCGTGCCCCTTGGGCGGTGCCTGGGCTCGGGCGCCCCCTGCGGGATCCTCAGGCACTACAGGAGGCTGTGCAGGAGACACATGCCCATCCCCAGGCCGACCTCTGCCTCCTTCCAGGTTCCAGCTGTGGCCTGTTAGCTTCGGAAACGTCTGACTGAAAAGAAGCCCAACACACGGCTTCCCCAAAAATTCTTAAGGAGAAGGAATTGGAGCCCAAAGGACGCGAAATGAAATGTGGACCAGACTTTTACCATGTCCTGTAAAACTCACTCAACCCTCTTCCACTGTGGGCGGGACCACAGGCTGGTGCAGATGCCATGGAAACCGTGTGGAGGCTCCACAGGAAGTTACAAATAGAGCCGCCCTGGGACCAGCAGGTGCACGGCCTTAGCTCACCCCAAATACAGATGCATGAGACTTGGGGACACCTGCACCCCAATGTCCACAGCAGCTGAGTCCACAGTAGCCACACTGTGGGAAGAGCCTCGGTGCCCTCAGGCAGATGATGGATAAAGAGGATGGAAGATAGATGATGGTCATAGATGATAGATAGTTAGATGATAGGAATGGTACTTAGCTATCAAAGAGAAGAAAATATTGCCATTTACAATGACGTGGATAGAACTAGAGGGATCATGTTAAGTGAAATAAGTCAGGAAATAAAATTACCGTATGGTTGCATTCATAGATGAAATTAAAGAAGCCAAGCAGATGGGCATCTGTGAAGGGAAGGAAAAACAAATAAGATGAAAACAGAGATGGAGGAAGAAAAGACTCAATCACAGGAAACAAACTGAGGGTCGCTGTAGGGGAGGGGAGTGGAGAGACAGGGTAACTGGTAGACGAGCATGAAGGAGGGCACGTGATGTCATGAGCCCTGGTGTTATCTCCAACTGGTGAATCCCTGAATTCTACCTCTGAAAGTATAATACACTATACTCTTAATTAATTGGGTTTAAATTAAATTAAGTTTAAAAAATCAGTTGACAGGGATCCCTGGGTGGCGCAGCGGTTTGGCGCCTGCCTTTGGCCCAGGGCGTGATCCTGGAGACCCGGGATCGAATCCCACGTTGGGCTCCCGGTGTATGGAGCCTGCTTCTCCCTCTGCCTGTGTCTCTGCCTCTCTCTCTCTCTCTGTGACTATCATAAATAAATAAATAAAATAAAAAAGCCAAAAAAAATCAGTTGACAGTATCGGAGTGCATTTTCTTCCAGGCTCTCTTTCTGCTCCTTCAGCTTATGCCAGAACCACACCCCTCTGGGTTTGGTTTGTTTAAGTAGGCTCCATGCCTTGTCCACAGTTCAGCACAGGGCTGGAATTCATGACCCCGAGATCAAGACCAAGGGTGAAGTCAGGAGTCGGATGCTTAACCAAAGGAGCCAGCTGGGGCCCGAGAACCACACTGCTTTATCCTGTGTCTCTGTGACATTGTTTGAAATAGGAAAGTGGAGGGAGGGGCAAGATGGCGGAATAGTAGGGTCCCCAAATCACCTGTCACCACCAAATTACCTAGATAATCTTCATCATCCTGAAAATCTATGAATTCGGCCTGAGATTTAAAGAGAGACCAGCTGGAATGCAACAGTGAGAAGAGTTCGCACTTCTATCAAGGTAGGAAGAGGGGGAAAAAAATAAAGAAACAAAAGGCATCCAAGGGGAGGGGCCCCATGAGGTGCTGGGCTAAGGCCAGGGCGAATGCCCCCAGGACAGGAAAGCTCTGTCCCGGAGAAGCAGGAGCTTCACCAATCTTCCCGGGTGGAAAGGTTCCTGAAGGGAGTTGGAGCAGGATGCCAGGATGGTGGGGATGCCCTCGGGCTCCCTGAAACACTACAAGACACCTGCACACCCAGGAGACTGCACCATACCCCGTGGCTGAGCTCCTTAAAAGACTGCAGGGACCACGGCTGGACCCGGAGCAGCTCGGAGGGGCTCGGGTGGCGGCTCCACATTGAGGGGACTGCGAGGCCAGGAGCAGCTCGAAGGGGCCACCGGCAGAGGAAGAGGATCCCTGCAGAGAGGGTTGCAGGGCTCTGGGACCAGCTCAGTGGGGCTTGGGCGGTGGTGCCGCGGAGGCGGCTGTGTGGCCGGGAGGGGGAATCAAAAGCGCAGGCACTGGAGCACAGGGCGCCAGGACACAGCCCAGAATCCGGCCTCCCCCTGGGACAGGCAGACCCCGGGAAGGCCCACGACAGCTAGGATGCTTCGGCCCAGAGCTGAGCAGATCAGCGTCCCCGCCTTGGCACCTCCAGGCCCTGCAGAGGGAGAGCTCCATACTTACTGTGGGAGCTGAATCCAGGGCTGAGAGCTGCCGACGTCACTGGGATGGTTCCTCTTAGGGCCTCACGGGATAAATGAGCCCTGCACCAGGCAGAGGGCAGAGCAGCTCCCCCAAGAGCTAAAACCTGAAAATCAGCACAACAGGCCCCTCTTCCAGAAGACCAGCTAGACGGACAAGTTCCAGGGGAAGTCAAGGGAATTAAGTATACAGAATCAGAAGATACTCCCCGTGGCTTTTTCTTTTCTTTTCTTTTCTTTTCTTTTCTTTCTTTTCTTTTCTTTTCTTTTCTTTTCTTTTCTTTTCTTTTCTTTTCTTTTCTTTCTTTTTGATTTGTTTGCATCCCCCACCCTTTATTCCTTTCTTTCTTTTCCTTTCTCCTTTTCTTCTCTTTTTTCTTTTTTTTCTTCCTTTTCTCTTTTTCTCTTTTCTTTCCTTCTTTCTCTCTCTTTTTCTCCTTTTCCCAATACAACTTGTTTTTGGCCACTCTGCACTGACCAAAATGACTAGAAGGAAAACCTCACCTCAAAAGAAAGAAACAGTCCTCTCTCCTAAGAGTTACAAAATACGGATTACAATTCAATGTCAGAAAGCCGATTCAGAAGCACTTATACAGCTACTGGTGGCTCTAGAAAAAAGCATAATGGACTCAAGAGACTTCATGACTGCAGAATTTAGATCCAATCAGACAGAAATTAAAAATCAATTGAATGAGATGCAATCCAAACTAGAAGTCCTAATGACGAGGGTTAATGAGGTGGAAGAACAAGTGAGTGACATAGAAGCCAAGTTGATGGCAAAGAGGGAAACTGAGGAAGAAAGAGACAGACAATTAAGAGACCAGGAATTCAGATTAAGGGAAATAAACGAAGCCTGAGGAAGAAAAACCTATGGTAATTGGGGGTCCCGAGGGCGCCGAAAGGGACAGAGAGCCAGAATATGTATTTGAACAAATCCTAGCTGAAAACATTCCTAATCTGGGAAGGGAAACAGGCATTCAGATCTAGGAAATAGAGAGATTCTCCCCCCCTAAAATCAATAAAAATCATCAACACCTCGACATTTAATAGTAAAGCTTACAAATTCCAAAGATAAAGAGAAGATCCTTAAAGCAGCAAGAGACAAGAAATCCCTGACCTTTATGGGGAGGAGCATTAGGGTAACAGCAGACCACTCCACAGAGAACTGGCAGTTCAGAAAGGGCTGGCAGGATATATTCAGGGTCCTCAATGAGAAGAACATGCAACCAAGAATACTTTATCCAGCAAGGCTCTCATTCAAAATGGAAGGAGAGATAAAGAGCTTCCAAGACAGGAAGGAACTGAAAGAATATGTGACCTCCAAGGCAGCTCTGCAAGAAATTTTAAGGGGGACTCTTAAAATTCCCCTTTAAGAAGAAGTTCAGTGGAACAATCCACAAAACAAGGACTGAATAGATATCATGATGACACTACACTCATATCTGTCGATTAGTAACTCTGAATGTGAACAGGCTTAATGACCCCATCAAAAGGCGTAGGGTTTCAGACTGGATAAAAAAGCAGGACCCATCTATTTGCTGTCTACAAGAGACTCATTTTGGACAGAAGGACACCTACAGCCTGAAAATGAAAGGTTGGAGAACCATTTACCATTCAAATGGTCCTCAAAAGAAAGCAGGGGTAGCCATCCTTATATCAGATAAACTAAAATTTACCCCGAAGACTGTAGTGAGAGATGAAGAGGGACAGTACCTCATACTTAAAGGATCTATCCAACAAGAGGACATAACAATCCTCTACATATATGCCCCGAATGTGGGAGCTCCCAAACATTTAAATCAATTAATAACCAAAGTAAAGAAATGCTTAGATAATAATACACTTATACTTGGTGACTTCAGTCTAGCCTTTTCTATACTCAATAGGTCTTCTAAGCACAACATCTCCATAGAAATGAGAGCTTTAAATGATACACTGGACCCGATGGATTTCACAGAAATCTACAAAACTTTACATCCAAACTCAACTGAATACACATTCTTTTCAATTTCAAGTACACATGGAACTTTCTCTAGAAGAGACCACATACTGGGTCACAAATCACGTCTGAACCAATACCAAAAGATTGGGATTGTCCCCTGCATATTCTCAGACCATAATGCCTTGAAATTAGAACTAAATCATAACAAGAAGTTTGGAAGGACCTCAAACACGTGGAGGTGAAGGACCATCCTGCTAAAGATGAAAGGGTCATAGGAAATTAAGGAAGAATTAAAAAGATTCATGGAAACTAATGAGCATGAAGATACAACCATTCAAAATCTTTGGAATGCAGCAAAAGCAGTCCTAAGAGGGAAATACATTGCAATACAAGCATCCATTCAAAAACTGAAAGAACTCAAATACAAAAGCTAACCTTACTCATAAAGGAGCTAGAGAAAACACAGCAGATAGATCCTACACCCAACAGAAGAAGAGAGTTAATTAAAATTCGAGCAGAACTCAAGGAAATCGAGACCTGAAGAAATGTGGAACAGATCAACAGAACCGAGAATTGGTTCTTTGAAAGAATTAATAAGATACCTAAAGCATTAGCCAGCCTTATTAAAAAGAAGAGAGAGAAGACTCAAAGTAATTAAATCATGAATGAGAAAGAAGAGATCACTACCAACACAAGGAAATACAAACGATTTTAAAAACATATTATGAACAGCTATATGCCAAACAATTAGGCAATCTAGAAGAAATGGACACTTCCCTGGAAAGCCAGAAACTACCAAAACTGGAACAGGAAGAAATAGAAAAGCTGAACAGACCAATAACCAGGGAGGAAATTGAAGCACTCATCCAAAAATTCCCAAGACACAAAAGACCAGGGCTAGATGGCTTCCCAGGGGAATTCTAAAAAACTTTAAAGAAGAAACCATACCTATCCTATTAAAGCTGTTTGGAGAGATAGAAAGAGACGGAGTACTTCCAAATTCGTTCTATGAAGCCAGCATCACCTTAATTCCAAAACCAGACAAGGACCCCACCAAAAAGGAGAATACAGACCAATATCCCTGATGAACATCGATGCAAAAATTCTCAACAAGATACTAGCCAATAGGATCCAACAATACATTAAGAATATTATTCATCATGACCAAATAGGATTTATCCCCGGGACACAAGGCTGGTTCAACACTCGTAAAACAATCAATGTGATTCATCATATCAGCAAGAGAAAAACCAAGAACCATATGATCCTCTCATTAGACGCAGAGAAAACATATGACAAAATAGAGCGTCCATTCCTGATCAAAACCCTTCAGAACATAGGGATAGAGGGAACATTCCTCGACATCTTAAAAGCGATCCACTAAAAGCCCAAAGCAAATATCATTCTCAATGTGGAAGCACTGGGAGTATTTCCCCTAAGATCAGGAACAAGACAGGGATGTCCACTCGCACCACTGCTATTGAACATAGTAATGGAAGTCCTAGCCTCAGCAATCAGACAACAAAAAGAAATAAAGGCATTCAAATTGGCCAAGAAGAAGTCAAACTCTCCCTCTTCACCGATGACATGATACTCTACCTAGAAAACCCAAAACCGTCCCCCAAAAGATTGCTACAACTCATACAACAATTTCGTAGCGTGGCAGGTTACAAAATCAATGCCCAGAAATCAATGGCATTTCTATACACTAACAATGAGGCTGAAGAAAGAGAAATTGAGGAGGCAATCTCATCTACAATTGCACCCAAAATCATAAGATACCTAGGAAAAAACCTAACCAAGGAGGTAAAGGATCTCAACCATAAACACTATAGAGTGCTACTGAAAGAAATTGAGGAAGACACAAAGAGATGGAAAAATATTCCATGCTCATGGATTGGCAGAATTAATATTGTGAAAAAGTCAATGTTACCCAGGGCAATGTACACGTTTAATGCAATCCCAATTAAAATACCATGGACTTTCTTCAGAGAGTTAGAACAAACTATTTTAAAATTTGTGTGGGATCAGGAAAGACCCCAAATAGCCAGGGAAATTTTAAAAAAGAAAACCATATCTGGGGGTATCACAATGCCAGATTTCAGGGTGTACCACAGAGCTGTGGTCACCAAGACAGTGTGGTACTGCCACAAAAACAGACTCATAGATCAATGGAACAGAATAGAGAACCCAGAAGTGGACCCTGAACTTCATGGTCAACTGATATTCGATAAAGTAGGAAAGACTATCCATTGGAAGAAAGACAGTCTCTACAATATATGGTTCAGGGAAAATGGACATCCACAGTCAGAAGAATGAAACTAGACCACTGTCTTTCACCATACACAAAGATAAACTGAAAATGGATGAACGATCTCAATGTGAGACAAGAGTCCATCAAAATCCTAGAGGAGAGCACAGGCAACACCCTTTTTGAACTCGGCCACAGTAAATTCTTGCAAGATAAATCCATGAAGGCAAAAGAAACAAAAGCAAAAATGAACTATTGGGACTTCATCCAGATAAGAAGCTTTTGCACAGCAAAGGATATAGTCAACAGAACTAAAACACAACCTAAAGAATGGGAGAATATATATGCAAAAGACGTATCAGATAAAGGGCTAGTTTCCAAGATCTATAAAGGACGTTTTAAACTCAAACCCAAGGAAACAAACAATCCAATCATGAAATGGACAAAAGACATGAAGAGAAATCTCAGAGAGGAACACAATGACATGGCCAACAAGCACATGAAAACATGCTCTGCATCACTTGCATACAGGGAAATACAAATCAAAACCACAATGAGATACCACCTCACACCAGTGAGCATGGGGGAAATTAACAAGGCAGGAAACCACAAATGTTGGAGAGGATGCGGAGAAAAGGGAAGACTCTTACACTGTTGGTGGGAATGTGATCTGGTGCAGCCACTCTGGTAAACTGAGTGGAGGTTCCTCAAAGAGATAAAAAATTGACTTGCCCGACGACCCAGCAACTGCACCTTTGGGGATTTACCCCAAAGACTCAGATGCAGAGAAACGCTGGTACTCCTGCACCCCGATGTTTATAGCAGAATGTCCACAATAGCCAAACTGGGGAAGGAGCCTTGGTGTCCATTGAAAGATGAATGTGTAAAGAAGATGAGGTTTATGTATAAAATGGAATATTATTTAGGCATTAGAAATGACAAATACCCACCATTTTCTTCAACATGGATGAAACTGGAGGGTATTATGCTGAGTGAAGTAAGTCAATTGGAGAAGGACAAACAGTGTATGTTCTCATTCATTTGGAGAATATAAATAATAGTGAAAGGGAATATAAGGGAATGGAGACGAAATGTGAGGGAAATATCAGAATAGGAGACAGAAAATAAAGACTCATAACTATGGGAATCGAACTAGGGGTGGTGGAAGGGGAGGTGGGCGGGGTTTGGGGGTGACTGGGTGACGGGCACTGAGGGGGGCAGTTGACGAGATGAGCACTGGGTGTTATTCTGTATATTGGTAAATTGAACACAAATAAAAAAATTAACTTATTAAAAAAAAGATTCATGGAAACTAATGAGAATGAAGATACAACCGTTCAAAATCTTTGGGATGCAGCACAAGCAGTCCTAAGGGGGAAATACATCGCAATAGAAGCCTCCATTCAAAAACTGTAAAGAACTCAAATACAAAAGCTAACCTTACACATAGAGGAGCTAGGGAAAAAACAGCAGATAGATCCTACACCCAAGAGAAGAAGATAGTTATTTAAGATTTTAGCAGAACTCAATGAAATCGAGACCATAAGACCTGTGGAACAGAACAACAACAAAAAACCAGGAGTTGGTTTTTTGAAAGAATTAATAACATACATAAGCCATTAGTAAGCCTTATTAAAAGAAGAGAGAGAAGATTCAAATTAATAAAATCATGAATGAGAAAGGAGAGATCACTACCAACACCAAGGAAATACAAACGATTTTAAAAACATATTATGAACAGCTATATGCCAAACAATTAGGCAATCTAGAGATATGGACGCATTCCTGGAAAGCCAGAAACTACAAAAACTGGGTCAGAAAGAAATAGAAAACCTGAAGAGGCCAATAAACAGAGAGGAAATTGAAGCAGTGATCAAAAACCTCCCAAGACACAAAAGTCCAAGGCCAGATGGCCTCCCAGGGGATTTCTATCAAACGTTTAAAGAAGAAAACATACCTATCCTACTAAAGCTGTTTGGAAAGATAGAAAGAGAAGGAGTACTACCAAATTCGTTCCATGAGGCCAGCATCACCTTATTTCCAAAACCAGACAAAGACCCCACCAAAAAGGAGGATTACAGACCAATATCCCTGATGAACATGGATGCAAAACTTCTCAACAAGATACTAGCCAATAGGATCCAACAGTACATTAAGATAATTATTCACCATGACCAAGTAGGATTTATCCCCGTGACACAAGGCTGGTTCAACACTCGAAAATAATCAATGTGATTCATCATATCACCAAGAGAAAAACCAAGAACCATATTATCCTCTCATTAGATGCAGAGAAAGCATTTGACAAGATAGAGCATCCATTGCTGATCAAAACACTTCAGAGCGTAGGGATAGAGGGAACATTCCTCGACATCTTAAAAGCCATCCGGGAAAAGCCCACAACAAATGTCAATCTCAATGGGGAATCATTGGGAGCCTTTCCCCTAAGATCAGGAACAAGATAGGATGTCCACTCTCACAACTGCTATTCAACATAGTACTGGAAATCCTAGCCTCTGCAATCAGAAAACAAAAAGACATTAAAGGCATTCAAATTGGCAAAGAAGTCAAACTCTCCCTCTTCACCGATGACATGATACTCTACCTAGAAAACACAAACCCCTCCCCCCTCAAGATTGCTAGAACTCATACAGCAATTTGGTAGCGTGGTAGGATTCAAAATCAATGCCCAGAAATCAATGGCATTTCTATACATTAACAAAGAGACTGAAGAAAGAGAAATTGAGGAGTTAATCTCATTTACAATTGCACCCAAAAGCATAAGATACCTAGGAATAAACCTAATCAAAGAGGTAAAGGATCTCAACCATAAACACTATAGAACGCTACTGAAAGAAATTGAGGAAGACACAAAGAGATGGAAAAATATTCCATGCTCATGGATTGGCAGAATTAATATTGTGAAAATGTCAATGTTACCCAGGGCAATGTACACGTTTAATGCAATCCCTACCAAAATACTATGGACTTTCTTCGGAGAGTTACAACAAACTATTTTAAGATTAGTGATGGAATCAGGAAAGACTCCGAATAGCCAGGGGAATTTTAAAAAAGAAAAACATATCTGGGGGCATCACAATGCCAGATTTCAGGCTGCATTAAAAGTTGTGGTCATCGGGATCCCTGGGTGGCGCAGCGGTTTGGCGCCTGCCTTTGGCCCGGGGCGTGATCCTGGAGACCCGGGATCGAATCCCACATCGGGCTCCCGGTGCATGGAGCCTGCTTCTCCCTCTGCCTGTGTCTCTGCCTCTCTGTCTCTCTCTGTGTGACTATCAGGAATAAATAAATAAAATCTTTTTAAAAAAAAATAAAAAAAATAAAAGTTGTGGTCATCAATACTGTGTGAAACCGGCACAAAAACAGACACATAGATCAATGGAACAGAATAGAGAACCCAGAAGTGGACCTTGAACTTTATGGTCAACTAATATTCGATAAAGGAGGAAACACTCTCCATTGGAAGAAAGACAGTCTCTTCAATAGATGGTGGTGGGAAAATTGGACATCCACATGCAGAAGAATGAAACTAGAGCACTCTCTTTCACCATACACAAAGATAAACTCAAAATGGATGAAAGATCTAAATGTGAGAGAAGAATCCATCAAAATCCAAGAGGAGAACACAGGCAACACCCTTTATGAACTCGGCCACAGTAAATTCTTGCAAGGTACATTCATGAAGGCAAAAGAAACAAAAGCAAAAATCAACTATTGGGACTTCATCAAGATAAGAAGCTTTTGCACAGCAAAGGATACAGTCAACAAAACTAAAAGACAACCTACAGAATGGGAGAAGATATTTGCAAAAGACGTATCAGATAAAGGGCTAGTTTCCAAGATCTATAAAAAACTTCTTAAACTCAACACCAAAGGAACAAACAATCCAATCATGAAATGGGCAAAAGACATGAACAGAAATCTCACAGAGGAAGACATAGACATGACCAACATGCACATGAGAAAATGCTCTGCATTACTTGTCTCAGGGAAATACAAATCAAAACTACAATGAGATACCACCTCACACCAGTGAGCATGGGGAAAATGAACAAGGCAGGAAACCATAAATGTTGGAGAGCATGCTGAGAAAAGGGAACCCTCTTACACTGTTTCTGGGAATGTGAACTGTTGCAGCCAATCTGGAAAACTGTGTGGAGGTTCCTCAAAGAGTTAAAAATAGACCTGCCCTATGACCCAGCAATTGCAGTGTTAGGGATTTACCCAAAATATTCAGATGCAATGAAACGCCTGGACACCTGCACCCCGAAGTTTTTAGCAGGAATGCCCACAATAGCGAAACTGTGGATGGAGCCATGGTTTCCATCGAAAGATGAATGATAAAGAAGATGTGGTTTATGTATACAATGTAATATTACTCAGCCAGTAGAAATGACAAATACCCACCATTTGCTTCAACATGGATGGAACTGGAGGGTATTATGCTGAGTGAAGTAAGTCAATTGGAGAAGGACAAACATATGTTCTCATTCAATTGGTTAATATAAATAATAGTGAAAGGGAATATAAGGGAATGGAGAAGAAATGTGTGGGAAATATCAGAAAGGGAGACAGAACATAAATACTCCTCACTCTGAGAAAGGAACTAGGGATGCTTTAAGGGGAGGAGAGATGGGGTTACTGTTGAATGTTTGAAGGGCACTGAGGGTGTTCCTTGCAGGTATGAGCACTGGGTGTTATTCTGTATGTTGGTAAATTGAACACCATAAATAATAAATTTATTTTTTTTAAAAGTTCAAACAACTAAATATTTATGCTGCCAACATGGGAGTACCTAAATATAGAAACCAATTAACAACAAACGTATAGAAAGTCACTGATAATAATACAATGACAGGGGATTTTAACACCTACTTATGGCAATGAACCTATGGTCTATACAGAAAATCAACAAGGGGAAAATAGCCTTGACACACTGGACCACAGGGACTCAACAGATATAGTCTGAACATTTTAACCAAAGCAGAATACACATTCCTTTCAGTGGTACATGGGACATTCTCCAGAACAGATCATATCATGGGCCACAAATCAGGCTTCAACAGGTACAACAGGTACAAGAAAGTTGATATCACACCCTGTACATTTTTGGACCACGATGTTATGAAACTCGAAGTCGACACTAAGAAAAAATTTGGACAGACCAAAAATACGTGGAGATTATGAACATCCTACTAGAGAATGAATGGAGCAACCAGGAAATTAAAGAGGAAATTTAAAACAAATGAAAATGAAAACATGTTTCTCCAAACCTCTGGGATGTAGCAAAGGCAGTCCTGAGAGAGACGTACATAGCAATACAGGCCTACCTCAAGAAAGAAGTCTCCAATACACAGCCTAACCCTACACCTTAAGGAGTTGTAAAAGGAATGGCAAACAAAGCCTAATGCCTATAGAAAAGGGGGAAAATAAAGATGAGAGGATCAATAAACAATACAGAAACAACAAAGCAGTAGAATGGAATAAAGAAACAAAGAGATGGTTCTTCAAAATAATCAAGAAAATGGATCAAGCCCTAGCCAGCCTTAACAAGAAAACAGAAAAGACCTAGATAAATAAAATCACAAAAGAGAGAAGAGAGATCACAATCAACACCAGAAAAATTAGACAATTATAAGGGAATACTATGAAAGATTATACGCTAACATACTGGGAGACCTGGAAGAAATGGACAAATCCCCAGAAATGTGCAAACGAGCAAAATTGAAATAGGAAGAAATAGAAAATGTGAACAGACCCTTAACTAGCAAAGGAATAGAATCAGCGGGCACCTGGGTGCCTCAGTGGTTGAGCATGTGCTTTGGCTCAGGTCATGATCCCGGGGTCCTGGGGAATGAAGTCCCACATCGGGGTCCCCGCATGGAACTTCAATTTCCCATGTGTCTAAACCTCTGCCTCTCTGTGTCTCTCATGAATCCATAAATAAATCTTTAAAAAATGAAAAAAGATAAAATGATGAGAAAGGACCCAAATAAAATCACAAATGAGAAAAGAGATATAACAACCAACACTAGAGAAATACAAACGATTATAAGAGAACATTATGAAAAATTATATGCCAGCAACCTAGAACCTGGAAGAAATAGATCAATTCCTAGAAATATATAACAGTAAAAATGAAAAAGGAAGAAATAAGACTTGAACAGACAGATAACCAGCTAAGAAATTGAATCACTAATCAAGGACCTCCCAACAGGAGACGCTTAGATCAATAGAACAGAATGGAAAGCCGAAACAAGATACAAACCTGTAACTCTATGACCCAATAATTGACAACAAGGCAGGAAGGAATATCCAAAGCACAAAGACAGTCTCTTCAACAAACCCTAACCCTGACCCCAGGATAAGAACAAATGGTGTTGGGAAACCAGGCAGCCAAATGCAGAAGAATGAAACTGGACCACTTTCTTACACCATATATATAAAAAATAAATTCAAAATGGATAAAAGACCTAAATGTGAGACCTGAAACCATACAAAGAAGAAAAGATAGCAAACGTCTTTGACATTTGCCATTGGATCTTCTTTCTAGATATGCCTCTAAGGTGAGGGAAACAAAAGCAAAAATACTATTGGGACTTCATCAAATTGAAAAGCTTCCACAAAGTGAAGGAAACAACCAAACCTAAAAGGCAACATACAAAATGAGAGGAGATATTTGTAAACATCACATCCAATAAAGATTTAGTATCCAAAATACATAAAGGAAATATAAATCTCCGCCTCCTAAACACAACTTATCCAACTGCCAATGGGCAGAAGACACGAATGGACTTTGTCTCTGACAAGACATCCAGATGGCCATGAGACACACAGAAAAACACTCAGCGTCACCCATCAACAGGGAAATGCAAACCAAAACCACAATGAGATGTCACCTGACAGCCATCATAATGGCTAAAGTTAAGAACAGAAGAAACAACAGGTGTCGTTGAGGCTATAGAGAAGAGCGAGGCCTCTTATACTCCTGTTGGGCAGGTGAACAGGTGCAGACACTGTGGAAAACATTGTGAAGGGTCCTCGAGAAGTTGAAAATAGGGGATCCCTGGGTGGCTCAGCCGTTTGGCACCTGCCTTTGGCCCATGTCGCGATCCTGGAGAACCGGGATCGAATCCCACGTCGGACTCACAGTGCATGGAGCCTGCTTCTCCCTCTGCCTGTGTCTCTGCCTCTCTCTGTGACTATCATGAAAACAATTTTTAAAAAAAAGTTAAAAATAGAGCTACACTACGATTCCAAAATTGCACAGCTAGGTATTTACCCCAAGGATACAGAAGTTGTTTAGTAGATTCAAAGAGGAACACGAGCCCAGTGTTGGTAACAGCATTATCAACAAGAGCCAAACTGTGGATACAGCCCAGATGTCCATCGACAGATGAATGGGCAGAGACGATGTGGTTAATATACACACTGCAGCATCACTCATTCATCAGAAGGGATGAAATGAAGCCATTTACAATGACGTGGGAGAAGTGGAAAGGACTTATGCTAAATGAACTCAGTCAGAGGAAGACATATACCAAATACCATACAATTGTATTCACATGTGAATTTTAAGAAACCAAACAAACTGGCAAAGGGGCGAAGGGGGGGATGAGAGAAGCAAATAAAAAAACACACCCTTGACCACAGAGAATAAACTAATAAATACCAGAGGAAGGTGGGGGGATGGGGAACCAGGCGATGGGGATAGTGGAGAGCACCTGTGACCAGTACCAGGCGTTGTATCCAAGGGTTGAATCACTATGTGGTAAACCTGAAACTATATCATACTGTGTTTACAAAGAGGAATTCAATTAAAACTTTAAAAGAATAATTGGTAGTATTGATGAAACGTACGCACAAGAAATAAAATGAGAAAGGCAAATGAAAATCCAAACAAAGAGTCTTTAGAGTCACAAATTCCCTCCTTAGCTCAGCTCGGGAGAAGCCTGCCATGTCTATTCTGACCCCAGCAGAAGCCTGGATTTTGATTTTCTGGGGAAGCCACTGACTTGGTGGAGTCAGGCTATCTTTGAACCCAAAACCTAAATAGAGTGCATAAAACTAAACTGCCCAAGATACTAGGAGTCCCACTGCAGGCACATGCCAGGACCCAAACTCTAACCATACACAGATATAACCCTAACCCTACACTTAAGCCTAATGTTGACCTAACCCTTAAACAAGACCTATCACTAATCGAAAACCAAACACAAACCCCAAGACCGAAACACATTCACTGAACCTTCCTGCCAAACCTCAACCTAACTCCTAAACCTATTCTAAACCCTTAACCCTGACCGCTACCTTAAATCTAACTCTAACCCTAACCCTAACCTCTAAACCTAAATAGAACTTAATGTACTCAAACCCTATTCCTGACCTTAACCTGTACCCTAACCCTAACCCTCTAATACTAATCCTATCTCATACCCCAAATTGTACCCTAACCCATACCCTAAAACTAACCCCTAACCCACTCCCTTAACGTATCTCTTACTCTCTTCGAAAACCGTACCCTGACCCTGACCTGTCCCTAACCCTAACCCCTAACCAAACAATAACCCTAACCCTTGTCCTAAGCCCTATCCTAACCCTAACCCTCGCCCTAATTCTAAACCTAGCCCTAACTATAACCCTAGCCCCTCACCCTAAACCCTAACCCTAACTTACACCCTAACCCCTAATCCTAACTGAAAACCTAAGCCCAAACCTAACTCTAACCATAACCCTAACCCCAACTCCTAACCTCCTGCCCTAATCCCTAGAGCCTAAACCCTAACCCTAACACTAAATCCTGTCCCTTACCCTAACCCCCATCCAAACTCTTAACTACTGACCATTACCCTTATACCTCACCTAACCTCTAATCCATAACCATAAGCATAATCACTAACACCTAACGTATAACCTAAGGCTAACCACCAACTGCCTCCCCTCCCCTAACCCTACCATTCATTCTGCCCTTTCACTTACCCTGTGGTTCTGAGGAGTCCCTTCTGATGCAGACGTGGCCCCCAATGGCTCCTCCAGAGTCCTCCAGGGGGTCCAAGCGAGCCGGGCTCCTTTGAGTGTGGACATGGCCCAACGTGTTCCTGAGTCATAGTCAGCGGGTCCTGAGGACGCCAGGTCTCCTGTCACTGTGGACTATGTCTCACAACCTCTGGAAGCCTCACAGCAGGTCCTTAGGAAGCTGGGGGCTCCTGTCAGCATGGACATGGCCCCACGTCACCCAGAAAACTCACCGCGGGTCCTGAGGGGGCTGTGGGCTCCTGTCAGCATAGACACAGCCCCATATGTCCTGAAGCCAAAGTGCTGGTCCTGAGGAGGACGGGGTTCCTGTCAGGGTTGACGTGGCCCCACATTTTCCTCAAGCCTCACCATAAGACCTGAGGAGGCTTGGGGTTCCTGTCAGCATGGATGTGGCCCATAATCTTCCCAAACCTTCACAGTGAGTTCTGAGAAGCCTGGAGAATCCTGTCAGTGTGGATGCGGCACCCACATTTTTCTTAGGCCTCACCACAGGCCTGACAAGGCTGGGGTCTTCTGTCCGCATGGACGCATCCCCATATTTCCCCAAGTCTACACCGGGGGTCCTGAGGCAGTCAGGGTCCTGTTCTGTCCATGTGGCCCCAAGTCCTCCCGAAGCATCACCGAGGGTTCTGAGGAGGCCGGGGCTCCTGTAACCATGAATGCGGCCCCCAGCTTCCAGAAGCCTCAACTTATGTCCTGAGGGGCCCGGGAGCTCCTGCCAGAGTGGACGTCACACCACAACTTTCTGAAGCCTCCCTGCAGGTCCTGAGGTGGCTCAGGGGCTCCTGTCAGCGTGGATGTAGGCCCATATCTTCCTGAAGCCTCTCCGCTGGTCCTGAGGCTGCTCAGGGGAGCCTGTCAGCGTTGATGCGGGCCCACAATTTCCTGAAACCTCCCCGCGGGTCCTGAGGTGGCTCAGGGCTCCTGTCAGTGTGGATGTAGGCCCACATCTTCCTGAAGACTCCCCGCAGGTCCTGAGGGGGCCCAGCGGCTCCTGTCAGGTGGATGCGGGCCCACATCTTCCTAAAGCCTCACCGCGGGTCCTGAGGAGACCGGGGCTCCTGTCAGCATGAACCCGACCCAATTTCCCCCTGAAGACCTCCCGCGGGTCCTGTGGGGCTGCAGCTCATTAGCATAGACGCCTCCCCACATCCCCCTCAGGCTTCCTCAGCACAGGCTGGCTCCTGATAGTGCAGGCAGAGGAGGCCTACTGCACATGCCTGCCCCATGGGAGGGGTCTGGGCTCAGGCGCCCCCTGCGGGACACTCAGGGGCTGCAGGAGACTGTGCAGGAGGCAGCCCATGCTCCATGGGCCCCATCTGCCTCCTTTCAGGCTCCAGCTGGGGCCTGTTAGCTTCGGAAACATCTCACTGAAAAGGAGCCCAACACCCGGCTTCCCCAGAAATACTTAAGAACAAGGAATTGGAGCCCACAGGACGCGAAATGAAATGTGGACCAGACTTTTACCACGTCCTGCAAAACTCACTCAACCCTCTTCCACTGTGGGCGGGACCGCGGGTTGGTGGAGCCGCCCTGGAAACAGTGTGCAGGCCCCTCAGGAAGTTACAAATAGAGCCACCCTGCGACCAGCAGATGAACGGCCTGGAGCTTACTCCAAAGATACAGATGCAGTGAGACGTGGGACAACTGCACCCCAATGTCCACAGCAGCTGGGTCCACAGTAGCCAAAATGTGGGAGGAGCCTCAGTGCCCTGTGGCAGATGATGGATAAAGAGGATGGGAGATAGATGATGGTCATAGAGAGAGGAATGGTACTCAGCTATCAAAGAGAAGGAAATCTTGCCATTTGCAATGATGTGGATAGAACTAAAGGGATCATGTTAAGTGAAGTAAGTCACTCGGGAAAGAGAATGACCGTGTGGTGTCATTCATAGGTGGAATTCAAGAAGCAAAGCAGATGAACTACTGTGAAGGGAAGGAAAGACAAATAAGATCAAAACAGATGCAGGAAATACAGACTCTTAACGATAGGAAATGAACTGAGGGTCGCTGGAGGGGTCGAGCATAACAGGGGAAGTAGGAAAGTGTGCCTCTCACTCTGTCCTGCTTCTCCAATACTGATTTGCTGTCCGGGGTTATTTGTTGAGGAGGATGGATGTTATGTTTTTTTTTTTTTCCTATTTCTAAGTTCTGTCACCATGATTTTGATAGGAATGACTTTGAAAATGAGGGTGGCTTCAGGAACTGTGGACATTTTCACAAGATGAGGCTCCCACCCCACAAGCCCAGGACGGCCTCCCAGAGCCTGGTATGGCTCAGTGGACAAGTCTTGTGCTTCTTTGGTTCAGTCTCATTTATTCTCCTTGATGCTCCTGAGAAGGCCTTCACATCCTTCCTTTCCTTCCTGAGTGCTCATTGTCAGGACACAGCAAGGCTACTCTGCTCTGTAGTTTCAGTTTGTGTCCCGTGACTTTACTGAACCCTATCCTTAGTTCTAACAGGTTTCGGTGGAGGCTCTGGGGTTGCCTGTTTCCAGTACCGCGTCTTCAGCATATAGGGACAGTGTGACGTCCCCCTTCCAGGCGTGGATCCTTTGATTTTTACAGCTTTATGTCCTAGAAAGCCCCACTATTGAATCAAAACTGATCCCAAGCCAAGGGCAGGAAGCCCCTATTAGAATGAGAACAGAGCTCAATGCCCTTGAAGGTCCCATATCAAAATGTAAACAGAACTTGAGGAATTGCTCCAGCCCTTCTGGAGGTCCCCGAGACCAGCCCTTAAAACTAAGCTAAAACCCACCTCAGGGTCCAAGTCCCTGCTCCGTTCTGTCAGGTATACTTGGACACAAGCTCGAGGTGGTAAATAAACCCTCGTGTGTTTGCATCAGTGTCGGCTTCTCGGAGATTTCTCGGATTTGCAAACTTGGGCACAACAGTCTGAGATAAAAAAAGAAAACCAAAAGAAGCTCGGACGAAGGTAGAGTGAACGCAGGATTCTGAGAGAAGTGGCGGAGACCCGGGGGCTTGTGGGCTCTTCTGTGGAGGCCCCTGCAGACGGGGGGCAGGATGCTCAGCCCCAGAGCCAGAGGACCCAGAGACCCCACCCGTATCCCGCCCATCTGGGCCGGGTCCGAGTGAGCAGCACAGCGCCACCCGCTGGAGTCCAGACGCGCTGATGCCCACCCCGCCTCTGACCCCGCAGATGCATCTCCCAGGCAGATGTGCACCTGACAATCAGCTCCATGGCCAATCCCCAGACACCGCACAGACCATTCGCTGCCACCAAGTTGTCGGACCACAGAGGCTGCAGAGCTTCAGCTCTCCTTGGAAAGAAGGGTCTAGCTTCCTTTGTACTTTGTGATTTATTTTCATTTATTTTCTTTGATTCTATTTTATAAATTGCCTTATTTTAACTTTTATGTATGTACCTTATATATTTCTCATTTTAGGTTTCATGGTACTTTAATTGTGTTTCTTATTTTGGGATTTAGAATCTTTTAACAACCAGGCAAAAATAATCTGGTAGTTTTTTTTGGGACGGCAGTTGTTACTGTTTTTCTTGATTTTTCTTTTTCTTCTTTCGTTTCTGGAAAAAAATAATGAGATGGAGAAATTCACCTCCATAAAATAATATGAGGTAGTACTCACAGCCAGGAAGTCCATCAATACAAATATATGATGTCTAACTACAGTTTAAAACAATGATTATAAAGATAGAATCTGGGCTGGAGAAAGAGCACAGAAGAAAACTAGAGAATCCCTTACTGTAGAAATGAAAAATTAAAATCTAGTCAGGCCAACGTTAAAAATGCTATAACTGAGATGCAGTCCCAAGTGGAAGGCTTAAAAACAAGGAAAGTTATGGACCACAAAGGCAGACTTTGGAACTCAGCCACTTATTAAAACAATAACATTCATATCATGGGAGACTCCCAAGATGAAGACAGAGGAAAGGTGGGCTTGCTAGCCATTAGAAACGACAAATAACCACCATTTCCTTCAACGTGGATGGACCTGGAAGGTATCATGCTGAGTGAAGTAAGTCAATCAGAAAAAGACAAATATTGTATGTTCTCATTCACTTGGGGAATATAGATAATAGTGAAAGGGAATATAAGGGAAGGGAGAAGAAATGTGTGGGAAATATCAGAAAGGGAGACAGAACGTAATGACTCCTAACTCTGGGAAACGAACTAGGGGTGATGTAAGGGGGGGAGGGCGGGGATGGGGTGAATGTGTGACGGGCACTGAGGGGGGCACTTGACGCGATAAGCACTGGTTGATATTCTGTATGTAGGCAAATTGAATACCAATAAAAAGTAAATTTATTATTAAGTAAAAGAAAGAAAAGAAAGAAAGAAAGAAAAAGAAAGAAAGAAAGAAAGAAAGAAAGAAAGAAAGAAAGAAAGAAAGAAAGAAAGAAAGAGTGGCACCTGAGTGGCTCAGTTAGTTAAGCTTCTGCCTTAGGGTCAGATCATGATCCAGGTCCCAAGGAAGGCTCCCTGTTCAGCAGGGAACCTGCTTCTCCCTCGCCCTCTGTCCCTCTAGCACATGTTTATCAGTCTTCTCTCTCTCAAATAAATAAATAGCATCTTTGAAAAAGAAACAAACCCAGAGGGAAAAGAAATCTCCCATGTAGAAGATTTTCAAATAATTTGTGCAGACATTCCACCCTCACGTTCCTGAGCGTAGCTTCCCAATCTTATGTGTGGAATACACATAGTAACTTCCTTCTACAAAATATATTATGAAAACTTAAAATAATAATGATAATATAATAACAATAATAATAAAGAATCACTTTACTACAGAGAAACCTGACAAACACTACCTCAGCAAGATGATCAGATCAATACCAAGACTGATAAATCGTGTTGATAGTATCTATCCTTTACATGATATAATAAAAATGGCAGTATATCTCTGTATATAATCCACAAAAACAGTTCAATTATGAGATAAACAACAGACATGTCCCAACTGAGGGAAATTTTACAAAATACTCTACTTCTCAAAGTTTTCCAGTTCAACAACAAGAAGGAAAGGCTGAAAGACTGTCACAATCCAGAGGAGCCTAAGAAAACATGAGGACAAATGGAGTGTGGTATGAGGGATGGTGATTTAGCAAAAACTATGGAAATCTGAATAAAGTATGGTCTTTGGTTATTGCAAAAATTTTAATATTGATTCATTAGCTAATATTTGTACCGTACTGATATAAGATATCAATAATTGGAGAAATTGAGTGCAAGTGCATGAGAATTCTCTGTACTATCTTCTCAATTTCCCTATAAATCTTTGTTTTCTTTCTAAGAAATAAGATTTAATTTGAAAATTGACTTAAATGAATCAGGCTCCAGTGTGAAGACATTTTAAGAATCCTTGAATTATCTTTTGCCTTATTCTTAAAAAGTTCCTCCGATGGGAACAAAGTAAGAATTTTATATCAGAAGGAAAGAAAAACAGTTATGAACACGTATAATGCCTCCTCAACCTGAAGCAGGAAAGGATAATAAATAGCAAAAATCAGATAAAAATACTTCTATTATAATAGACACCATATTGCAAGTGCATTTAAAATTAGCAATGTATAACATTTATTTCCTTGACATTTGACTTCCAGAGTTCATAGTGTTTCAGTGTCAGTTGAAACGGGAAGAATCTCAGGGAAGAATCCGTCACTTAATAATAGGACCATTGGTACTAATGTCTCTCAATCATTTCCAAATCCATAAAGATGCATTTCCTGATGAGTGACTGAGCTGTGAAGAAAGAGATGAGAAACCCTCATCCCTTTGAATTACTGTGTCAGAATATTTTAACCATAGTATTATGGATAGTAAATTATCCTTATTAACAGGAAATATGTCTCAGAGTAGAATCTTAGCAATCAGATGGGCAGAGAAAAAATGCTTAACTCGCTCCTGCACTTTTAAAGACAAAGGAGAACTTTTCTATGTACAAAGTCAGTTGTCAAGATAGCCTTAGGGAATAAGAGTCTGCAGCATCGAATCCTGCTGCACAGCTGGGAAGCCCGTGCCCCAGTTCTTCCTAATCTCAAATCCCTGGGCCTGTCCCACAACACAGGTAGCCAGGCTGAGGTCATTTGCAATTGCTCTCTTAGGAGCTCCAGGGAGGGGGGCATGAGCTAGATAGGACTGGACGGGATGCGTGGAGGCTGAGAACATTACGGCCATTCTACTTTACGTTCAGTATTAGCACACGTCCAGCAATCCCAGGCCCCTGTGAAGAAGAGCTGAAATTTGCATTACTTCAGTTACTGTAAAAAAACAAAGCTTACAGCTTAATGTCTTAGAAAGCCCCACAATAGAATAAAAACTGAGCCTAAGCAAAGGGCTGGAAACCCAATTAGAATGAGAAGAGAGCTCAATGCCCCTGAAGGCCCCATATCAAAATGTAAACAGAACTGGAGGAATTGCTCCAGCCCTTCTGGAGGTCCCCGAGACCAGCCCTTAAAAGTAAGCTAAAACACTCCTCGGGTCCAAGTCCCTGTTTCACTCTGTGGCGTATACTTGAACCCATGCTCGAGTTTGTAAAACAGCCCACGTGTGTTTGCATCAGTCTCGGCTCTTTAGTGGATTCTCGGATTCGCCATCTTGGGCACAACACCCCCATGACCCCTCCCCACCTGGACTGACCTCCTGTCCCCTCCCACCCAGGCTGACCCTCAGTCACCTCCCTGCCCACAACAGCTGGGCACAGGCCCTCACACAGGTCCCACGGGAACGGTGGGCACTCCCGCCATCCCCAGGCTCCCAGGGGAAGGAAGGAGGTTTCAGCAGGACACACTACCATGGTGGCCCCAGGGCTCCCTACCCAGGAGAGCACCTGGTGAAAGGTCGGGGTCTGTGTCCCTGATGCCAGCTCCTCCTCCCTGGTTTTCCCACAGGAAATGAGAGAGGAGGACCTGGTCTCCTCCAGGGACATCACACAGGTGGACCTGGACATCAACAGGACGTTCAGCAGTCACATCATATTTTGGGACTACTACGGGGTAAGGTGAGGTTGAGGGGCTAGGGGGGATCAGGACCCAGGGGAGGACCAGGGTATTCCGGGTAGGGAAAATGGGACTTCTGAGTCGGGGGGCAGAACAGCAGCCAACAACAAATCGCTCCATGGTAGGGTGTTGGGGATGACCTCTATGCCCCACCCCCAGGGACTCGGGGATGAGGAGGTCACTAGGATGGGGCCTCCAGGGCTTGCCATGGGAGCTGAACCCCAAAGGGAAGAGGGACGACCCCCTGAGAAGCAGGGGATGGGGTGGGGGACATGGGGGGCAGGAACCGGACCTGGGTGTCAGGTGGAATGGCCGCGGCAGGAGCAGGACACACTTCGATCCCATGTGGGTTGGACGGATCAGAGTGACACCCACTCTCAGTGCTTTACATGTTTCTAAGTTCTATGCATTTAATTTGAGACAATTTGCAATTTGAAAACACACATAATATGATGAACCCTGTATAATGCCCCCGGTCCAGCCAGGGCCATGCACTGACCACACCTGGCCCCAGGGGCATGTGTTGCAGCAAACCCCAGACTGGAGTCTCCTTTAAGTGTAGACGTCTCCTTGTGCATCTTAGAGGAAGGGGATGCCCTGTGTCCCCAGGCCCCCCACGACATCTCCCTCATTCCCCACTGCCACTCCATCCACCTACATCCTCTACCTCAATGAGATCCCACCTACGCCATCCCCCACACTCCATCACTATCATACCCCTGCCCCCACACCATCCACCCACACACCATTGGCCCCCAGCAAGGACCTGGTGTAGGTGACCCCTGTGGGACATGCTAAGCCTCCCCGGGGTTCTCTGGAAACCCTGCTCCCATCAGAAGCCCAGTTGTCCCATAGAGTACTCAGGGGTTGCAGAGAGAAGGGAAGACAGGGAGCCCCCAACAGGGTGTGTGCAGTTGAGTGGTGCAGAGGAAGCACTGTGCCCTGCCTCTGCCCACTGTCCGTCCTGGAGGGTGGCACACCCTGCACAGGACACCAGCCCCTAACCCAGGGAGATCTGGACTGGCCTGGCCCCGGGCTCTGTGAGGGTGGGTGTGATTTGAGGCCCCGCCCCAGGCCCAAGAAAAAGACTAATGGGATCAGGCCCCCATGGCCCTGTCCAGCGATGGATTCTGGCCCCACACTGAGTGAGCCCTCTCACAGCTGGATGTGGCGTCCTGGGCCCTGGGGATTCCCCACAGATCCAGGTCGCTGACTTAGGGAGCCCTGGGGATCCTGGGACACCCAAGGTTGGGGAGAGCAGAGGTGGGCCGGTGGGCCCCACCCGCACCCACACCAGGTGGCAAACTCCTCCAGGTGCTGGGGCCGCAGGGGCCCCGTGGCTGGGGTCCAGCTGCCCTGCGGGGACCCAGCTAGGAACCCATGAGCTGCAGGTCTAGGTCAGCTCTGCTGTCCTCAGAACCGTCTTTCAGGCTGAAACCTCAGGACACACGCCCCACCCGAGATCCACACGTGCTTCCAGTTGGGGGACTCCAGCACTCGCACCCCACCCATGTGATTCTTGCCCTCCCCTAAAGGACAGACATTCCCTCCACAGGGGAAGGCACGCATCCTCGACTCTGAGCCCGTTTGCTGTAGAATGTCTATTGACATGTGTTGTGGTGCGAAAATGCACAGCCAGCCCGTTTCTGTGTCTCCCAGAACTCTGTGCACTGGGCGTGGATAGACCCACAGAGAGGAGAAAGGGGCACCACCCAGTCCCCAAACAGCTCCTGCATGGGCACTGCAAGGCACACACAGCTGATGTCCCCACGTGCCTTCTAGGGGCGGCCAGACGCCAGAGTCAGGACCCAACAAACTATACTGTGACTCAGCCTGTGCCCCATGGGCCAGGAGGGTCTGGGACAGAGTGACGGCCAGGAGCCTCAGATCACCAGGGTCTATGTAAAGCGACCTGGGAGGTCTCTGCTCCCTCTGTCAAGGGGGCCGGGGATGGCTGGTTTCTGAGGTACTTCCTCCCCTCCCCACACCTCTGTGCCTGTGTGCCTGGGGAACAGAGGGCCTGTGGGGCCATCAGCATGACCCTGGAAGGGATGTCAGGACAGCAAGCCCTTGTGTTGTGCCCAAGATTGCAAATCCAAGAAACCACTGATGAGCCGTCACCGATGCAAACTCTGAGGATTTCTTTACAAGCTGGAGCTTGAGTCCAAGTGCACCCGACACAGCAGAGCAGGGATTTGGGCCCTGAGACTAATAGGCATAGCAGCTGTAAAGGGGCCAGTCGCCCATGGGATACACAGAAAGTTGCACAGTCGTGTTGGTCAACACGCAGGTGGCTGATTGAATGACACCTTACCCTATAGGATTCACTTGACCTGGACTATTACTTTGGTCAGAATCGGCCCACGGTTTTGGCGGGCACAGAGCAGGGTTACATTGTTATGAGCCGATTTCCGATTAGGGTGTGCCCAGCGGCTTGACTGGGTTGGGGAGCGCCTTAAGACATAAGCAGGTTATGTGGGGGTCATAGGGGAGGTGGCGGGTGTAGCACAAAATGGAATCAGTCCTGCTCTGCTTGTCCAGGGGTAAGGGATTTTTGTTAAATTTCCGGGGTCCCACACTTGCAGCTCACGCACCTGGGCCACCCTCACCAGATGGAATCAGAGTGCACACCTTGTGGTGCTGGATCTCTCACACCAGCGTGTAGAGGGCACCCTCCTTGCCCGAGTGAGTAGGGGCTGGGTGAGCATGGGGCTCAGCATGAAGGCCAGGCAGCACAGGGGATCGAGGAACCCCAGCCTCATCACCACCCCTACTCCCACACACAGGCTGCCCCATGGCTCTCTGTAATGGGCACCCGGCGCCTCTGGAGATCCCCCCAGGACAGCCCCGAGGTCTGGCTCCCTGCTGGAGAGGCATCGGGGAGAAGAGAACAGCTGGTGCTCAGCGGGACCCACTGCCGGACATGGGAATGTGGCCGAGCCAGACCTTCCAGCTCAGCTGACCCTCCAGCTGAAAGTCATTGCACGAGCCAGCCCCGGGTCGGCCAGGAGAGTCCAGCTAGCTGCCCAGCGCCAGCACCAGAAATGATGTTGTGCCAACCATTTCGGTGTTTGGGTGACCCAGCCAGAGGATCCAATAGCTGCACATGATAGCTGCATGTGATAGACACACACTCACACCGAAACCAACAAAAGTCGGAATCCCCCAATGTTGTCAAACAGCAGGCGAATGTTTACATACATGACGCTGTGGTCCTCAATAGGATACATGGAAGACGCTATAAATCACGACTGCAGAGGTGCTGGAGGCAAGGAGATGTGCCTGCTGGGTTCCTACAAGGAGAGCAGAGGGACAGGAAGCATACTTCAATGGGGGGGCCCCTCTTAGGAAAGGACACCAGGTCCCTGTGAAGGCTACGGATGGTGAAATCTGTCCTCCTCTCTTTCAGCTTCTGGATTTCCTCCTCCTTTGTTCTTCCTAATTCTAGTTTAGCCTCCACCCTGAATCCAAACCAATGACCAAAGAGGCTTCTTTATGATATCCGGTCCTAAAAGGAGGCTAAGCTCTGGCTACCGGGTTCAGAAATGATCATTTTCTAGGTGTATGCTGATCCCCCAAACTCGTGCCTTCGTGGCCCTTCTCTCCCTGCAGAATGAGGGGAACCACAGGTCTTACAATGAAAGACGCCCACTTCCACTCGGGTGGGACTATCCCTTGTGGAGGACGTCATCTGGGCCAAGTAGTGTAAGCGGGGCGATCAAGAATAGTTCGCAGGTGAGACATAAGCAAACACTTACCTTTGATGTCATGCTTTATTTGTTCATCCATTTATTATTTGTTAAATATTTTAATTTTATGTCCTGTCTATACCCAATACAGTGTTCAAACTCATAACCCTGAGTTCAAGATACCCCAACCAGGCCAGCCAGGCACCCGAGTGCCATGTTTCATAACTCTTTGCTTCCTTGCCTATCTCTGCATCGAACTGGAACATTGAGTCCTTGACGGGGAGCTTTAGTAACCTCCGAATCCTAGAACGATCTCATTGTATCCCAATCCTAGATTGACATTTACCATTGAATAGCACTTTAAATAAATAGTCAGTAAGATAACTACTACAGAAAAGGAAATTATCAAATTTTCATGTATGTGGTCCCTGCTCCCTGGGCTCCCAGGGAAGCTATGGTTTCTTTAACATTGATCAAGGTCCAAATGACTCCACCACACCTCAAAGCGTGGGCTCAGTTTCTGCCCTGACACATGCAACATCCCTGCTTCAATTAACATGTATCAATCAATCAAAGGGAGCCTAACTGGCTCGGTGTGCTTCGTAAGAACATGGGACTCTTGTTCTTGGGGTAGCATGTTCAAGCCCAATGTTGGCTGTAGAGATTACAGAAAAATAAAATCTTAAAAAAATCAATCAGTTTATCTTGGGGAGACATAGCCCCGGATCCCACAAGGGCAGGGAGCCAGCTGATGGTTCTACGCACAGTATTATATACAGCAGAGCACAAAATGTGAACTTTCAGAAGTCTCCTAGAGTGGGGGACACACCAGCCTTAAGGTGTTCAGGTGGAGAAGTCAGGTACAGTCCCTGGAGCGACAGGGTGGGCTCAGGATCCCACGGGACCCAAGGATGGTGGCACCAACTGTTCCCAGGCACAGGAGCGGGAACGCGGCTGAGAGCAGTGGGACTGGGGCCAGCTGTCTGCCCTGTGTGGCCATAAGCTGCAAACCCCTGTGCAGTCACCGGGCCGCGTTCCTGGGACAGGCCAGCAAAGGCCAGGAGTAGGAGGACACTCTCCCGGGCACGAAGAGCGCAGGTCTCCACCATGGCAGCCCAAAAATTTGGAGTTTTAAACTTCAGTAACTTGTCTGTGTGGAGGCTGACAAAATTGAGGCGGTTCCACTTTAAGTTCACTGTTAGCACAAGTACTGCCATCCCAGGCCCCTGTGAATAAGAGCTAAAATTTACATTACTTCAGTTACAGGAAAAAAAGAAAAAAAAAACCTTAGAGCTTAAGGTCCCAGAAAGCCCCATATTAGACTGAGAACAGAGCTCAATGCCCTTGAAGGCCCAATATCGAAATGTAAACAGAACTTGAGGAATTGCTCCAGCCCTTCTGGAGGTCACCGAGACCAGCCCTTAAAACTAAGCTAAAACCCACTTCGGGGTACAAGTGCATACTCCTCTGTGTCGGGTGTACTTGGACGCAAGCTCGAGTTTGGAAATCAACCATCGTGTGTTTGCATTGGTGTCGGCTCCTCAGTGGTTTCTCGTATTTGCAATCTTGGGCACAACACCTCCATGTCCTCTCCCCACCTGGGCTGACCCCCTGTCCCCTCCCCCCCAGGCTGACCCTCAGTCACCTCCCCACCCACAACAGCTTGGGACATGCCCTCACACAGTTCCCATGGGCTCGGTGGGCACTCCCGCCATCCCCAGCCTCCCAGGGCAAGACAGGATGTTTCGGCAGACCCACTCCCATGGTGGCCACAGGGCTCCCTGCCCAGCATGGCAGCTCGTGACAGGTCGGGGTCTGTGTCCCTGATGCGAGCTCCTGCTCCCCGGTTTTCCCACAGGAAATGAAGGAGGAGGCCTTGGTCTCCTCCAGGGACATCACACAGGTAGACCTGGACGTCAACAGGACGTTCAGTAGCCACACTATGTTTTGGGCCTGCTAGGGCGTCAGGTGAGGCTGCTGGGCCAGAGGGCTTAGGGGCCCCAGGGGAGGCCTGTGGGCTTCGGGGTAGGGAAAACGGGGCTTCTGAAGCCGAGTGGAGCAACAGCAGCCAACAACAGACTGCTCCATGGTAGGGTGATGGGGATGACTCACATGCCCCCAACCCCGGGTCCTCAGGAATGAGGAGGCCAATTGGATGGGGCCTCCAGTGGTTGCTATGGGAGCTGAACCCCAAAGAGGAGAGGGACGGCGCCCTGAGAAGCAGGGGATGGGGTGGGGGACGTGGGGGGCAGGAACCAGGCCTGGGGGCCAGGCGGCATGGCCACGGCTAGAGCAGGACACACATCAATCTCATGAGGGTCGGACGGGTCAGAGTCACACCCACTCTCGGTGCTTTATATATTTCTAAATTCTATGCATTTCATTTGAGACAATTTGCAATTTGAAAACATACATAGTATGATGACCCCCAGATAATGTCCCCGGTCCACCCAGGGCCCTGCACTGACCACGCGGGGCCCGAGGGGCAGGTGTCACAGCAAACCCCAGACTGGGGTAGCCTTTAACTGTAGAAGTCTCCTTGTGCATCTTAGAGGAACGGGATGCCCTGTGTCCGCAGGCCCCCCACGCCATCCTGCTCATTCCCCATCCCCACATCATCCCCCTACATCATCATCCCCAATGGCATTCCACATAACACCATCCCCCTCACAGCCCCACAGCCCCACACAATCCTAACCCACACTACACCACAACACCATCCCCCCTACACCATTCCCCACACTCCACCACCATCATACCCCTGGTCCCACACCATCTACCCCACACCATCGGCCCCCAGCAAAGACCCGGTGCAGGTGACCCCTGTGAGACATGCTCAGCCTCCCTGGGATTCTCTGGATACCCTGTTCCCATCAGAAGACTGGGTGTTCAATAGAGCACACAGGGGTTGCAGGGAGGAGTGAAGGCACGGAATCCCCAACAGAGTGGGTGCAGGTGAGTGGTGCAAAGGAACCACTGTGCCTTGCCTCCGCTCACTCTCCCTCCTGGAGGGCGACACACCCTGCACAGGACAACAGCCCCTAACCCAGTGGGACCTGGGCTGCCCTGGCACCAGGATCTATGGGGGCTGGGTTGATTTGGGCCCCCCCCAGGGCCCAACACAAAGACGAATGTGTTCCAGCCCCCCATGGCCCTGTGCAGCCCTGGATTCTGGCCCCACGCTGAGCGAGCCCTCTCACAGCTGGATGTGGCCTCCTGGGCCCTGGGCGTGACCCAAAGATCCAGGTCGCAGACCTAGGGCAGCCCTGAGGATCCCGGTACACCCCAGGGTGGGGAGAGCAGGGGTAGGCGGTGGACCCCACCTGCACCCAAACCAGGAGGCAAGCTCCTCCAGATACTCAGGCCCCAGGAAGCCCGAGGCCAGGGTCCAGCTGCCCTGTGGGAACCCAGCGCAGGAGCCCATGAGCTGCAGGTCCAGTTCAGCTCTGCTGTCCTCAGAACCGTCTCTCAGGCTGAAACCTCAGGACACACGCCCCCACCCGGAGTCCACACATGCTCCAGGTGGGGGACTCCAGCACTCGACCCTCAACCCATCTGATTCTTGTCCTCCCATAAAGGACAGAAAGGTCTCCCTCCCCAGGTGAAGGCACGCACCCACGGCTCTGAGCCCGTTTACTGTAGAAAGTCAATAAAGTGTTGTGGTGTGAAAATGCACAGCCAGCCCTTTTCTGTATCTCCCAGAACTCTGTGCACGGGGCATGGAGAGACCCACAGAGAGGAGGAGGGGGCATCACCCGGGCCCCAAACAGCCCCTGCAGGGGCACCAGAAGGCACACACTGCTGATGTCCCCATGTGCCTTCCAGGGGCGGACAGACGCCAGGATCAGGACCCCACAGACTATACTGGGACTCATCCTGTGCCCCGTGGGCCAGAATGGACTAGGACAGAGTGACAGCCAGGGAACCTCAGGTCACCAGGGTCTGTGCAAATTGACCTGTGAGGTCTGTGCTCCCTCTGTCCAGGAGGCCGGGGCTGGCCTGGTTCCAGGGCATGTACTACCCTCCCCGCATCCCCATGCCAGTGTGCCTGGGGCACAGAGGGCCTGTGGGGCGCTCAGTGTGGCCCTGGAAGGGATGTCAGGACAGTAGGCCCTTGTGTTGTGCCCAAGACTACAAATCTGAGAAACCACTTAGGAGCCAACACCGATGCAAACTCCCGAGGGTTTCTCTACAAGCTGGAGCTTGGGTCCAAGTGCACCTGACACAGCGGAGCAGGGACTTGGACCCCGAGACTAAGACGCATAGCAGCTTTATAGGGTCAGTGGACTGTGGGATATGCAGAAATTTGCACAGTCATGTTGGTCCACACGCAGGTGGCTGATTGAATTACACCTTACCCTATAGGATCCGCTTGACCTGGCCTATTACTTTGGTCAGAATCGGTGCGCAGTTTTGGGGGACACAAAGCAGGGTTACATTTTTATGAGCCGATTTCTGATTAGGGTGTGCCCAGCAGCTTGACTTGGGTGGGGCAGCGCCTTAAGATATAAGCTGGTCATTTGGGGGTCATAGGGGTGGTGGCGGGAATAGCACAATATGGAATCAGTCCTGCTCTGCTTGTCCAGGGGTAGGGGATTTTTGTTAAATTTCCTGTGTCCCAACTTGCAGCTCACACACCTGGGCAACGCTCACCAGGTGGACTCAGTGTGCACACCTTGTGGTGCTGGATCTATCACACCAGCCTGTGGAGGACACCCTCCTCACCTTAGTGAGTAGGGGCTGGGTGAGCATGGGGCTCGGCCTGAAAGCCAGGCAGTACAGGGTCTGAGGAACCCCAGCCCCGTCCCCACCCCGACTTCCACACACAGGCAGCCTCAGGGCTCCCCGCCATGGGCACCGGGGTTCTCAGCAGCTCCCGCCAGGGCAGCCCCGAGGTCTGACTCCCTGCTGGAGAGGCATCGGGGAGAAGAGAAGCAGCCCGTGCTCGGCAAGACTCATTGCCGGACATGGGAATGTGGCCGAGACCGACCTTCCACCTCAGCTGACCCTCCAGCTGAAATTCACTACAGGAGCGATCCGCGGGTCAGCAAGGAGAGCCCAGCTAGCCACCCAGCATCAGCACCAGAGATAGTGTACCAACCATTTCGGCGTTTGGGTTACCCAGCCAGAGGATCCGATAGCTGCACGTGATAGCTTCATTTGATAGACACACACACACCCCACAACCAACAAAAGTCAGAATCCCCCCAATGTTGTCAAACAGCAGATGAATGGTTACATACATGACGCCATGGTCCCCAATAGGAAACCTGGAAGACGCTATAAACCATGACTGCAGAGGTGCTGGAGGCACGGAGATGTGCCTGCTGGGTTCCAAAAAGGAGCGCAGAGGGGCAGGAAGCATCCTACGGAGGGGGGGGCCCTTCTAGGAAAGGACACCAGGTCCCTGTGAAGGCTACGGATGGTGAAATCTTTCCTCCTCTCTTTCAGCTTCTGCTTTTCCTCCTAAATGCCATTTTCCTCAATCATAATAGCAAAATTTATTTTATGTTTTTAAATTTCTTTTTATTGGAGTCCAATTTGTATGAATTCTTTCTTCAGCAAGGGTGTCATTCAGGATAGAGAGAAAGATTTTCCCAGACAGGCAAAGTATAAAGGAGTTCATGACCGCTAAACCAGTCCAGTAAGGAATTTTAAGAGGGACTATTCTAGTGGGGGGAAAAAGAGACCAAAAGCAACAAAGACTAGAAAGGACCAGAGAACGTCACCAGAAACACCAACTCTACTGGTAACACAAAGGCACAAAGTTCATATCTTTGAATAACCACACTGAATGCTGATGCTAAATGCTCCAATCAAAAGATATGGGTATCAGAGTGCCTTAAAAAACAGGATCCGGGATGCCTGGGTGGCTCTGGGTTTGAGCCTCTGCCTTTGACACAGGGTGTGATCCCAGAGTCTGGGATCGAGTCCCATATTGAGCTCCTGGTAGGGAGCCTGCTTCTCTCTTGGCCTAATTTTCTGCCTCTCTCTCTCTCTCTCTCTCTCTCTCTCTCATGCTCTCAAAAATAAAATTTTTATTAAAATAACAAGATCCATCGGTATGCTGCCTAGTAGATGCTCACCTTAGAACTATAGACAACAGCAGATTGAAAGTCAGGGGATGGAAAATCATCTATCACGCTAATGGTTATGAAAAGAAAGCTGGAGGAGCAATACTTATATTAGACACACAAGATTTGAAACCAAACCCTGGGGGTCACCTGGTGGCTCAGTGGTTGAGCATCTGCCTTCAGCTCAAGGTGTGTTTTTGGGATCCCATGATCGAGTCCCACATCGGCATCCCATTGGGGAGCCTCTCTCCCTCTGCCTATGTTTCTGCCTCTGCTTCTCTGTGTATCTCTCATGAATAAATAAATAAAATATTTAATCTCAAAAAAGAAAGAACAAATACTGTGAGAAGTGATGAAGAAGGGCATTATTTCATAGTTAAAAAGACTCTCTATAAGGATCAAACAACTAAATATTTATGCTGCCAACATGGGAGTACCTAAATATGGAACCCAATTACCAATAAACGTACAGGAACTCACTGATAATAATACAATGACAGGGGATTTTAAAACCTACCCACTTATGGCAATGGACTGATCGTCTATACAGAAAATCAACAGGGGAACAATAGCCTTGACACACTGGACCACAGGGACTCAACAGATATTTTCTGAACATTTCTTCCTAAAGCAAAATACACATTCCTTTCACGTGCACATGTGACATTCTCCAGAACAGATTATATCAAGGGCCACAAATCAGCCCTCAAGAGGTACAACAGGTACAAGAAGGTTGACGCTATGAAACTTGAAGTCGACAGTAAGAAAAAATTTGGACAGACCAAAAATACATGGAGATTATGAATATCCTTCAAGAGAATGAATGGAGCAACCAGGAAATTAAAGAGGAAATTTAAAACAAATGAAAATGAAAACATGTTTCTCCAAACCTCTGGGATGTAGCAAAGGCAGTCCAAAGAGGGAAGTACATAGCAATACAGGCCTATCTCAGGAAACAAGAAGTCTCTAATACAAAACCTAACCTTACACCTAAAGGAGCTGGAAAAGGAATAGGAAACAAAGCCTAAAGCCTACAGAAGAAGGGAAAAAATAAAGATGAGAGCAGAAATAAACAATACAGAAACAGTAGAATGGAATAACGAAACTAAGAGCTGGTTCTTCAAAATAATCAATAAAATAGATCAAGCCCTAGCCAGCCAAATGAACGAGAAATGAGAAAAGACCTAAATAAATAAAATCACAAAAGAGAGAAGAGAGATCACAATCAACACCAGAAAAATAAGACATTCATAAGGGAATACTGTGAAAGATTATATGTTAACAAACTGGGAGACCTTGAAGAAATGGACAAATCCCTAGAAATGTGCTAACAAGCAAAACTGAAATAGGAAGAAATAGAAAATGTGAATAGACCCATAACTAGCAGAGGAATTGAATCAGCAAGGCACCTGGGTGCCTCAGTGGTCGAGCATGTGCTTTGGCTCAGGTTATGATCCCGGGGTCCTGGGGAATCAAGTCCCACATCAGGCTCCCCATATGGAGCCTCATTTTCCCTGTGCCTATACCTACGCATCTCTGTGTCTCTCATGAATACATAAATAAAATCTTTAAAAAAGAAAAAAGATAAAAAGATGAGAAAGGACCCAAATAAAATCACAAATGAGAAAAGAGAAATAACAACCAACACTAGAGAAATACAAACAATTATAAGAGAATATGATGAAAAATTACATGTCAGCAACCTAGAACCTGGAAGAAATAGATCAATCCCTAGAAATATATAACATAGCAAAAATGAAAAATGAAGAATTAAGAAATTTGAACAGACAGTTAACCAGCAAAGAAATTGAATCAGCAATCAGGGTTCTCCCAACAGGAGACGCTTAGATCAATAGAACAGAATGGAAAGCCAAAACAGGATACAAACATGTATCTATGACCCATAATGGACAACAAGGCAGGAAGGAATATCCAATGGCACAAAGACAGTCTCTTCAACAAACACTAACCCTGACCCCAGGATAAGAACAAATGGTGTTGGGAAAACCAGGCAGCCAATTGCAGAAGAATGAAACTGGACCACTTTCTTACACCATATATATAAAAAATGAATTCAAAATGGATGAAAAACCTAAATGTGAGATCTGAAACCATACAAAGAAGAAAAGATAGCAAACGTCTTTGACATTGGCCATTGGATCTTCTTTCTAGATATGCCTCTGAGGTGAGGGAAACAAAAGCAAAAATCCTATTGGGATTTCATCAAATCGAAAAGCTTCCACAAAGTGAAGGAAACAACCAAAGCTAAAAGGCAACATACAGGAGCAGGGGCAAGATGGCAGAAGAGTAGGGTCCCCAAGTCACCTGTCCTCACCAAATTACCTAGATAACCTTCACATCATCCTGAAAATCTAGGAATTCGGCCTGAGATTTAAACAGAGAACAGATCGAATGCTACAGTGAGAAAAGTTCGCGCTTCTATCAAGGTAGGAAGACGGGGAAAAAGAAATAAAGAAATAAAAGGCATCCAAGTGGGAGGGGCCCCACGAGGAGTCGGGCTAAGGCCAGGCTGAGTGCCCCCCGTGCAGGAGACCTCTGTCCCAGAGAAGCAGGATCAGAACCAATCTTCCTGGGTGGAATGGCGCTTGCAGGGATTCAGAGCAGGACCCCAGGAGGGCGGGGATACCCACGGGCTCCCTGGGACACGAACAGACACCTGCACTCCCAGGAGAGTGCACCAAGCTCCCTAAGGGTTGCAGGGCACATGCACTGACTTGGGAGCAGCTCAGAGGGGCTCTGGCAGGGTTCTGCGTGTAGGGGGTTGCATGCCCCGGGAGCAGCTTGGGTGGCGGTGCCTCTGGCAGAGGAAGGGGCTCAGTGCAGTGGGGGCTGCGTGGCTCTGGGAGCAACTCAGAGGTGCTCAGGTGGCGGCTCCCTGAGGGGGCTGCGCGACCAGGAGCAGCTCAGAGGGGCTGGGCGGCAGCTCTGGGAATAGGCGGCTGGGCAGCCAGGAGCGCGAATCCAACAGCACAGGCCCCAGAGCACAGGGCGCCAGGACACATCCCAGGATTTGGCCTACCCCGGGACAGGCAGAGGCCCGGAGGGCCCAGGAAAACAAGGACGCTCCTGCCCAGAGCTGAGCAGATCAGCGGCCCCACCCCAGAGCCTCCAGATGGAGGATGCAGATGGACTGCTCCCGAGTTACTGCGGGGGCTAAATACAGGTTTCCAGAGGTGGCCGCTGCCACTGGGGTTGTTCCTCCTTGGGCCTCACAGGGTAAACTATCCCCACTGAGCCCTGCACCAGGCAGGTGACAGAGCAGCTCCCCCAAGTGCTAACACCTGAAAACAGCACAACAGGACCCTCCCCTAGAAGACCAGCTAGACGGACAAGTTCAAGGGACTTAAAGTATACAGAATCAGGAGATACTCCCCCATGTTTTTTTTATTTCTGATTGCTTCCCCCACCCATTTTCCCCCGTTTCTTTCTTTTTCTTTCTGATTTTATTCCCTTTTTTCTTCTTTCTTCCTTTATTCTTTTTTCTTTTTCTCTTTTCTTTCCTTCTTTCTCTTCTCTCTTTTTCTCCTTTTCCCAATACAATTTGTTTTTGGCCACTCTGCACTGAGGAAAATGACTAGAAGGAAAACCTCACCTCAAAATAAAGAATCAGAAACAGTCCTCTCTCCCACAGAGTTACAAAATCTGATTTACAATTCAATGTCAGAAAGCCAATTCAGAAGCACTATGATACAGCTACTGGTGGCTCTAGAAAAAAGCATAATGGACTCACGAGAATTCATGACTGCAGAATTTAGATCCAATCAGGCTGAAATGAAAAATCAATTGAATGAGATTAAATCCAAACTAGAAGTCCTAACAACGAGGGTTAACAAGGTGGAAGAACGAGTGAGTGATGTAGAAGAGAAGTTGATAGCAAAGAGAGAAACTGAGGTAAAAAGAGACAGACAACTAAAAGACCAGGAAGACAGATTAAGGGAAATAAACGACAGCCTGAGGAAGAAAAACCTATGTGTAATTGGGGTTCCCGGGGGCACCAAAATGGACAGAGGGCCAGAATAAGTATTTGAACAAATTCTAGCTGAAAACTTTCCTAATCTGGGAAGGGAAACAGGCATTCAGATCTAGGAAATAGAGAGATACCCCCCTAAAATCAATAAAAACCGTCCAACACCTCGACATTTAATAGTGAAGCTTGCAAATTCCAAAGATAAAGAGAAGATCCTTAAAGCAGCAAGAAACAAGAAATCCCTGACCTTTATGGGGAAGAGCATTAGGGTAACAGCAGACCTCTCCACAGAGACCTGGCAGGCCAGAAAGGGCTGGCAGGATATATTCAGGGTCCTCAATGAGAAGACCATGCAACCAAGAATACTTTATCCAGCAAAGCTCTCATTCAAAATGGAAGGAGAAATAAAGAGCTTCCAAGACAGGCAGGAACTGAAAGAATATGTGACCTCCAAACCAGCTCTGCAAGAAATTTTAAGGGGGACTCTTAAAATTCCCCTTTAAGAAGAAGTTCAGTGGAACAATCCACAAAACAAGGACTGAATAGATATCATGATGACACTAAACTCATATCTGTCCATAGAAACTCTGAACATGAATGGGCTTAATGACCGCATCAAAAGGCGCAGGGTTTCAGACTGGATAAAAAAGCAGGACCAATCTATTTGCTGTCTACAAGAGACTCATTTTAGACAGAAGGACACCTACAATCTGAAAATTAAATGTTGGAGAACCATTTACCATTCAAATGGTCCTCAAAAGAAAGCAGGGGTAGCCATCCTTATACCAGATAAACTAAAATTTACCCCAAAGACTATAGTGAGAGATGAAGAGGGACACTAAATAGTACTTAAGGGATCTAACCAACAAGAGGACTTAACTATCCTCAATATATATGCCCGAATGTGGGAGCTGCCAAATATTTAAACCAATTAATAAACAAAGTAAAGAAATACTTAGATAATAATACACTTATTCTTGGTGACTTCAATCTAGCTCTTTCTACCCTCGATAGGTCTTCTAAGCACAACATCTCCAAAGAAACGAGAGCTTTAAATGATACACTGGACCAGATGGATTTCACAGAAATCTACAGAACTTTACATCCAAACTCAACTGAATGCACATTCTTCTCAAGTGCATATGGAAATTTCTCCAGAATAAACCACATACTGGGTCACAAATAGGGTCTGAACCGATACCAAAAGATTGGGATCGTCCCCTGCATATTCTCAGACCATAATGCCTTGAAATTAGAACTAAATCACAACAAGAAGTTTGGAAGGACCTCAAACACGTGGAGGTTAAGGACCATCCTCTTAAAGATGAAATGGTCAACCAGGAAATTAAGGAAGAATTAAAAAGATTCATGGAAACTAATGAGAATGAACATAAAACCGTTCAAAATCTTTAGGATGCAGCAAAAGCAGTCCTAAGGGGGAAAAACATCAGAATACAAGCATCTATTAAAAAACGGGAAACTACACAAATACAAAAGCTAACCTTACACATAAAGAGGCTAGAGAAAAAAAAGCAGATAGATCATACACCAAACAGAAGAATAGAGTTAATTAAAATTCAAGCAGAATTCAAGGAAATCGAGACCAGAAGAACTCTGGAACAGATCAACGGAACGAGGAGTTGGTTCTTTGAACGAATTAATAAGATAGATAAACCATTAGCCAACCTTATTAAAAGGAAGAGAGAAAATATTCAAATTAATAAAATCATGAATGAGAAAGGAGAGGTCACTACCAACACCAAGGAAATACAAACGATTTTAAAACATATTATGAACAGCCATACAGCAATAAATTAGGCAATCTAGAAGAAATGGACGCATTCCTGGAAAGCCAGAATCTACCAAAACTGGAACATGAAGAAATAGAAAACCTGAACAGGCCAATAACCAGGGAGGAAATTGAAGCAGTCATCCAAAACCTCACAAGACACAAAAGTCCAGGGCCAGATGGCTTCCCAGGAGAATTCTATCAAACGTTTAAAGAAGGAACCACATCTATCCTACTAACGCTGTTTGGAAAGATAGAAACAGATAGAGTACTTCCAAATTCATTCGAGGAGGCCGGCATCACCTTAACTCCAAAACCAGACAAAGACTACACCAAAAAGGAGAATTACAGACCAATAGCCCTGATGAACATGGATGCAAAAATTCTCAAAAAGATACTAGCCAATAGGATCCAAAAGGACTTTAAGAAATTTATTCAGCATGACCAAGTAGGATTTATCCCTGGGAAACAGGCTGGTTCAAAACTCGTAGAACAATCAATGTGATTCAACATATCAGCAAGAGACAAACCAAGAACATTATGATCCTCTCATTTGATGCAGAGAAAGCATTTGACAAAATAGGGCATCCATTCCTGATCAAAACACTTCAGAGCATAGGGAGAGACAGAATATTTCTCGTAATCTTAAAAGCAATCTAGGAAAAGCCCACAGCAAATACCATTCTCAATGGGGCAGCACTGGGAGCCTTTCCCCTAATATCAGGAACAAGACAGGGATGTCCACTCTCACCACTGCTATTCAACATAGTCTGGAAGTCCTAGCCTTAGCAGTCAGACAGCAAAAACACATTAAAGGCATTCAAATTGGCAAAGAAGTAGTCAAACACTCCCTCTTCTCTGATGACATGATACTCTACCTAGAAAACCCAAAAGCCTCACCCCAAGATTGCTAGAACTCATACAGCAATTTGGTAGCGTTGCAAGATAAAAACTCAATGCCCATAAATCAATGGCATTTCTATACACTAACAATGAGACTGAGGAAAGAGAAATTAAGGAGTCAATTTCATTTACAATTGCACCCAAATCAAAGATACCTAGGAATAAACCTAACCAAGGAGGTAAATGATCTATACCCTAAAAACAATAGAACACTTCTGAAAGAAATTGAGGAAGACACAAAGAGATGGAAAAATATTCCATGCTCATGGATTGGCAGAATTAACATTGTGAAAATGTCAATTGTACCCAGGCAATGTACATGTTTAATGCAAACCCTATCTAAATACTATGGACTTTCTTCAGAGAGTTAGAACAAATTATTTTAAGATTTGTATGGAATCAGAAAAGACCCCGAATAGCCAGGGGAATTTTAAAAAAGACAACCATATCTGGGGGCATCACAATGCCAGATTTCAGGGTGTACTACAAAGCTGTGGTCATGAAGACGTGTGGTACTGCCACAAAAGCAGACACATAGATCAATAGAAGAGAAAGAAAACCCAGAAGTGGACCCTGAACTTTATGGTCAACTAATATTCGATAAATGAGGAAAGACTATCCATTGGAAGAAAGACAGTCTCTTCAATAGATGGTGCTGGGAAAATGGTCATCCACATGGAGAAGAATGAAACTAGACCACTCTCTTTCACCATACAGAAAGATAAACTCAAAATGGATGAAAGATCTAAATGTGAGACAGGAGTCCATCAAAATCCTAGAGGAGTACACAGGTAACACCCATGTTGAACAAAGCCATAGTAACTTCTTGCAAGATTCATCCACGAAGGCAAAAGAAACAAGAGCAAAAATGAACTATTGTCACTTCATCAAGAAAAGAAGCTTTTGCACAGCAAAGGATACAGTCAACAAAACTGAAAAACAACCTACAGAATGGGAGAAGATATTTGAAAAAGACGCATCAGATAAAGGGCTAGTTTCCGAGATCTATAAAGAACTTCTTAAACTCAACACCAAGGAAACAAACAATCCAAACATGAAATGGGCAAAAGACATGAAGAGAAATCTCACAGAGGAAGACATTGACATGGCCAACATGCACATGAAAAAATGCTCTGCATCACTTGCCATCAGGGAAATACAAATCAAAACCACAAAGAGAACCACCTCATACCAGTGAGAATGGGGAAAATTAACAAGGCAGGAAACCACAAATGTTGGAGAGAATGCGGAGGAAAGGGAACCCTCTTACACTGTTGGTGGGAATGTGAACTGGTGCAGCCACCCTGGAAAACTGAGTGGAGGTTCCTCAAAGAGTTAAAAATAGGGATCCCTGGGTGGCGCAGCAGTTTGGCGCCGGCCTTTGGCCCAGGGCGCGATCCTGGAGACCCGGGATCGAATCCCACATCGGGCTCCCGGTGCATGGAGTCTGCTTTTTCCTTGCCTGTGTCTCTGCCTCTCTCTCTCTCTCTGTGACTATCATAAATAAAAATTTAAAAAAAGAGTTAAAAGTAGACCTGCCCTAAGACCCAGCAATTGCACTGTTGGGGATTTACCTCAAAGATTCAGATGCAATGAAACGCTGGGACACCTGCACCCCGATGTTTATAGCACCAATGTCCACAATAGCCAAAATGTGGAAGGAGGCTTGGAGTCCATTGAAAGATGAATGGATAAGGAATAAGTGGTTTATGTATACAATGGAATATTACTCAGCCTATAGGAACGACAAATACCCACCATTTTTTTCAACGTGGATGGAACTGGAGGGTATTATGCTGAGTGAACTCAATCGGAGAAGGACAAACAGTGTATGTTCTCATTCATTGGGGAATATAAATAATAGTGAAAGGAATATAAGGGAATGGAGAAGAATTGTGTGGGAAATGTCAGAAATGGAGACAGAACATAAAGTCTCCTAACTCTGGGAAATGAACTAGGGGTGGTAGAAGGGGAGGAGGAAGGGGGATGGGGGTGAATGTTTGACAGGCACTGAGGGGGGCACTTGACGGGATGAGCATTGGGTGTTATTATGTATGTTGGTAAATTGACCACAAGTAAAAAGTTAATTTATTAAGAAAAATATTCATGGAAACTAATACAAATGAAGATACTACCGTACAAAATCTTAGGAATTCAGCAAAAGCATTCTAAGGGGGAAATACATCACAGTACAAGCATCATTTCAAAAACCTGAATGAACTCAAATAGAAAAGCTAACATTACTCATAAAGGAGCGAGAGAAAAAGCAGCAGATAGATCCTACACCCAACAGAAGAGATTAATTAAAATTCGAGCAGAACTCAAGGAAATCAATACCAGAAGAAATGTGGAATAGATAAACAAAACCAGGAGTTTGTTCTTTGAAATAATAAATAAGATACATAAACCATTAGCCAGCCTATTAAGAAAAAGAGAGAATAAAGACTCAAATTAATAAAATCATGAACGAGAAAGGAGAGATCACTACCAATACCAAGGAAATACAAACGATTTTAAAACATATTATGAACAGCCATATGCCAATAAGTGAGGCAATCTAGAAGAACTGGACGCATTCCTGGAAAGCCAGAACCTACCAAAACTGGAACAGGAAGAAATAGAAAACCTGAACAGGCCAATAACCAGGGAGGTAATTGAAGTAGTCATCAAAAACCTCCCAAGACACAAGAGTCCAGGGCCAGATGGCTTCCCAGGGGAATTTTATCAAACGTTTAAAGAAGAAACCATACCTATACTCCTAAAGCTGCTTGGAAAGATAGAAAGAGATGGAGTACTTCCAAATTCGTTCTATGAGGCCAGCATCACCTTAATTCCAAAACCAGACAAAGACCCCACAAAAAGGAGGATTACAGACCAATATCCCTAATGAACAGGGATGCAAAAATTCTCAACAAGATCCTAGCTTATAGGATCCAACAGTACATTAAGAAAATTATTCACCATGACCAAGTAGGATTTATCCCCGGGACACAAGGCTGGTTCAACACTCGTAAAACAATCAATGGGATTCATCATATCAACAGGAGAAAAACCAAGAACCATATGATCTTCTCATTAGATGCAGAGAAAGCATTTGACAAATAAAGCATCCATTCCTGATCAAAACACTTCAGTGCGTAGGGATAGAGGAAACATTCCTCATCATCTTAAAAGCTATCAATGAAAAGCCCACAGCAAATACCATTCTCAATGGGGAAGCACTGAGAGCCTTTCACCTAAGATAAGGAACAAGACAGGGATGTCCACTCTCACCAGTGCTATTCAACATAGTACTGGAAGTCCTCGCCTCAGCAATCAGACAACAAAAAGACGTTAAAGGCATTCAAATTGGCAAAGAAGCAGTCAAACTCTCCCTCTTCGCTGATGACATGATACTCTACCTAGAAAAACCAAAAGCCTCCACCCCAAGATTGCTAAAACTCATACAGCAATTTGGTACCATTGCAGGATACAAAATCAATGCCCAGAAATCAATGGCATTTCTATACACTAACAATGAGACTGAAGAAATAGAAATTAAGGAGTCAATCCCATATACGATTTCACCCAAAAGCATAAGATACCTAGGAATAAACCTAACCAAAGAGGTGAAGCATCTATACCCTAAACATTATAGAACACTTCTGAAAGATATTAAGGAAGACACAAAGAGATGGAAAAATATTCCATGCTCATGGATTGGTAGAATTAATATTATGAAAATGTCAATGTAAAAAAAAAAAAAAAAGAAAATGTCAATGTTACCAAGGACAATGTACACGTTTAATGCAATCCCTATCAAAATACCATGGAGTTTCTTCAGAGAGTTAGAACAAATTATTTTTTTAGATTTGTGTCAAATCAGGAAAGATCCCAAAAAGCCAGGGGAATTTTAAAAAAGACAACCATATCTGGGGGCATCACAATGCCAGATTTCAGGTTGTACTACAAATCTGTGGTCAACAAGACAGTGTGGTACTGGCACAAAAACAGACACATCAATCAATGAAACAGAATAGAGACCCAGAACTTTATGGTCAACTAATATTTGATAAAGGGGGAAAGACTATCCACTGGAAGAAAGACAGTCTCTTCAATAGATGGTGGTGGGAAAATTGGACATCCACATGCAGAAGAATAAAACTATACCACTCTCTTTCACCATACACAAAGATAAACTCAAAATGGATGAAAGATCTAAATGTGAGACAGGAGTCCATCAAAATCCTAGAGGAGAACACAGGCAACACCCTTTTTGAACTCGGCCACAGTAAATTCTTGCAAGATTCATCCACAAAGGCAAAAGAAACAAAAGCAAAAATGAACTATTGTGGCTTCATCAAGATAAGAAGCTTTTGCACAGCAAAGAATACAGTCAACAAAACTAAAAGACAACCTACAGAATGGGAGAAGATATTTGCAAAAGACGAATCAGATAATGGGCTAGTTTCCAAGATCTATAAAGAACTTCTTAAACTCAACACCAAAGAAACAAACAATCAAATCATGAAATGGGCAAAAGACATGAACAGAAATCTCACAGACGAAGACATAGATATGGCCAACATGCACATGATAAAATGCTCTGCATCACATGCCTCAGGGATATACAAATCAAAACTACAATGAGATACCACCTCACACCGGTGAGGATGGGGAAAGTTAACAAGGCAGGAAACCACAAATGTTGGAGAGGATGCAGACAAAATGGAAGGCTCTTACACTGTTGGTGGGAATGTGAACTGGTGCAGCCACTCTGGAAAACTGTGTGGAGGTTCCTCAAAGAGTTAAAAGTAGACCTGCCCTACAACCCAGCAATTGCACTGTTGGGGATTTACCTCAAATATTCAGATGCAATGAAACGCCGGGACACCTGCACCCCGATGTTTTTAGCAAGAATGTCCACAATAGGGAAACTGTGATGGAGCCATGGTGTCCATTCAAAGATGAATGGATAAAGAAGATGTGGTTTATGTATACAATGGAATATTACTCAGCCATTAGAAACGACAAATACCCACCATTTGCTTCAACGTGGATGAAACTGGAGGGTATTATGCTGAGTGAAGTAAGTCAATCAGAGAAGGACAAATGTATGTTCTCATTCAATTGGTTAATATAAATAAGTGAAAGGGAATATAAGGGAATAGAGAATAAATGTGTGGGAAATATCAGAAAGGGAGACAGAATATAAAAACTCTTTATCTGAAAAGGAACTAGGGAGCTGGAAGGGGAGGAGGGCAGGGGGTGCGAGTGAATGGGTGACAGGCACTGAGGGGGGCACTTGCCGGGATGAGCACTGGGTGTTATTCTGTTTGTTGGTAAATTGAACACCAATAAAAATGAATTTATTTTAAAAAAGTTAAAATAACTAAATATTTATGCTGCCAACATGGGGGTACCTAAATATAGAAACTATTTAACAACAAACGTACAGGAACTCACTGATAATAATACAATGACAGGGGATTTTAACACCCACACACTTATGGCAATGGACCGATTGTCTATGCAGAAAATCAACAGGGGAACAATAGCTTTGACACACTGGACCACAGGGACTCAACAGATATAGTCTGAACATTTCAACCTAAAGCAGAATACACATTCCTTTCAAGTGCACATGGGACATTCTCCAGAACAGATCATATCATGGGCCACAAATCAGCCCTCAACAGGTACAACAGGTAAAAGAAGGTTGATATCGCACCCTGTACATGTTCGGACCATGACGCTATGAAACTCGAAGTCGACAGTAAGAAAAAAAATTGGACAGACCAAAAATACGTGGAGATTATGAACATCCTACTAGAGAATGAATGAAGCAATCAGGAAATTAAAGAGGAAATTTAAAACAAATGAAAATGAAAACATGTTTCTCCAAACCTCTGGGATGTAGAAAGGCAATCCTAAGAGGGAAGTACATAGCAATACAGGCCTACGTCAGGAAACAAGAAGTCTCCAATACACAACCGAACCCTACACCTAAAGGAGCTGGAAAAGGAATAGCAAACAAAGCCTAAAGCCTAAGAAGAAGGGAAAAATAAAGATGAGAGCAGAAATAAAGAATGCAGAAAAAACAAAACAGTAGAATGGAATAACGAAACTAAGAGGTGGTTCTTCATAATAATTAATAAAATGGATCAAGCCCTAGCCAGGCTTATCAACGAGAAAAGAGAAAACCTAAATAAATAAAATCACAAATGAGAGAAGAGAGATAACAATCACCAGAAAAATTAGACAATTATAAGGGAATACTATGCAAGACTATACGCTAACAAACTGGGAGACCTGGAATAAATGGACAAATCCCTAGAAATGTGCAAACGAGCAAAACTGAAATAGGAAGAAATAGAAAATATGAACAGACCCATAATGAGCAAAGAAATTGAATCAGCAAGGTACCTGGGTTCCTCAGGGGTGGAGCATCTGCTTTGGCTCAGGTCATGATCCCGGGGTCATGGGGGATAACGTCCCACATCAGGCTCCCCGCATGGAGCCTCATTTTCCCTCTGCCTATACCTCTGCCTCTGTGTCTCTCATGAATACATAAATAAAGGTGCAGCCACTGTGCAAAAGAGTCTGGAGGGTCCTTGAGAAGTTAAAAATAGGGGATCCCTGGGTGGTGCAGTGGTTTGGCGCCTGCCTTTGGCCCAGGGCATGATCCTGGAGACCCGGGATTGAATCCCATGTCGGGCTCCCGGTGCATGTAGCCTGCTTCTCCCTCTGCCTGTGTCTCTGCCTCTCTCTCTGTGACTATCATAAAAAAAATTAAAAGTTAAAAATAGAGCTACCCTACGATTCCAAAATTGCACAGTTAGGTATTTACCCCGAGGATACAAAAGTAATTTAGTAGATTCGAAGGGGAACACGCAGCCCAGTGTTGGTAGCAGCATTATCAACAACAGCGAAACTGTGTATACAGCCCAGATGTCCATAGACAGATGAATGGGCAGAGACAATGTGGTAAATATACACACTGTGACATCACTTGGTCATCAGAAGGGATGAAATGAATCCATTTACAATGATGTGGGAGAAGTGGAAAGGACTTATGCTCAATGAACTCAGTCAGTCAGAGAAAGATACCAAATACCATACAATTGCATTCACATGTGAATTTTAAGAAACCAAACAAACTGGCAAAGGGGCGAAGACGGGGATGAGAGATGCAAACCAAGAAACACACTCTTAACCACAGAGAATAAACTAATAAATACCAGAGGAAAGTGGGAGGGATGGGGAATCAGGGGATGGGGACAATGGAGGTCAACACTGACCAGTACCAGGTGTTGTATTCAAGGGTTGAATCACTATGCGGTAAATCTGAAACTATATCATACTGAGTTTACAAAGAGGAAATCAAGTAAAACTTTAAAATAATAATTGGTAGTATACAGGAAGCATGTGCGCAGAAGAGATAAAATCAGAAATGCAACTGATAATCCAAACAGAGAGTCTTTAGAGCCACAAATCCCCTCCTTAGCTCAGCTCAGGAGAAGCCTGCCATACCTATTCTGACCCCAGCAGAAGCCTGGATACTGATTCTCTGGGGAGGCCACTGACTTGGTGGAGTCAGGCTATCTTTGAACCCAAAACCTAAATAGAGTGCATAAAACTAAACTGCCCAAGATGCTAGGAGTCCTAGTGCAGGCACATGACAAGAAACAAACTCTAACCATACAAAGACATAACTAACCCTCCACTTAAGCCTAATGTTAACCTAACCCTCAACAAGAACTATCACTAATCAAAAACCAAACACAAACCCCAAGACCGAAACACATTCACTGAACCTTCCTGCCAACCCTCACCCTAACTCTTAAACCTATTCTAAACCCTTAACCCTGACCCTTACCTTAAATCTAACCCTAACGCTAACCTCTAACAATAACCTTATCTTAATGTACGCCAATCCTATTCCTAACCCTAACCTCTATCCTAAATCTAACCCTCTAATACTAATCCTATCTCATACCCCAATCTGTACCCTAACCCGTACCGTAAAACTAATCCCTAACCCACTGCCTAACTCTCTCTTACCCTTTTCCGAAACCGTACCCTGATCCTGACCTGACCCTAACCCTAAACGCTAAACAAACACTAAACCTAACACTCGCCCTAACCCTAAACCTAGCCCTAACTTTAACTCTAACCCCTAACCCTAACCCTAACCCACATCCTAACCCCTAACCCTAACTGCAAACCTTGCCCAACCCTAACTCTAACCATAATCCAAACCCCAACTCCTAACCTCCTGCCCTAAATCCTAAAGTATAACCCTAACCCTAACTCTAACTCCTGTCCCTAACCCAAACCCCCATCCTAACTCCTAACCACTGACCATTACACTTATCCCTCACACTAACCTCTAATCCGTAACCATAAGCATAATCACTAACCCCTAACATCTAACCTAAGCCTAACCACCAACTGCATCCCCTCCCCTGACCCTACCATTCATTCTACCCATTCACTTACTCTATGTTTCTGAGGAGTCCCTTCTGACATGGACGTGGCCCCCAAAGGCGCCTCCAGAGTCCTCCAGGGATTCCTGAGGAATCTGGGCTCCTGTGAGTGCGGACGTGGCCCCACGTGTTCCAGAGTCATAGTCAGCGGGTCCTGAGGACACCGGGTCTCCTGTCACCGTGGAGTATGCCTCACATCTTCTGGAAGCCTCACAGCAGGTTCTCAGGAGGCCGGGGGCTCCTGTCAGCCTGGACATGGCCCCGTGTCCCCTGAAAACTCACCGTGGGTCCTAAGGAGGCTGTGGGTTCCTGTCAGCCTAGACGCAGCCCCATGTGTCCCGAAGCCAAAGTGCAGGTCCTGAGGAGGACGGGGGTCCTATCTGTCTTGACGTGGCCCCACATTTTCCTCAGCCTCACCATAAGATCTGAGGAGGCTGGGGGCTCCTGTCAGCATGGACGTCGCTGCAAATCATCCCAATCCTTCACAGTGCATCCTGAGGAGGCCAGAGAATCCTGTCAGTGTGGATTCGGCATCCACATCTTTCTTAGGCCTCATCACAGGCCCTTACAAGGCTGGGGTCTTCTGTCCGCATGGACGCATCCCCATATTTCCGAAAGTCTACACTGGGGGTCCAGAGGAAGTCAGCGTCCTGTTGTGTCCATGTGGCCCCAAGTCCTCCCGAAGCATCACCGAGGGTTCTGAGGAGGCCGGGGCTCTGTAACCATGAATGCGGCTCCCGCTTCCAGAAGCCTCAACTTATGTCCTGAGGGGCCCGGGAGCTCCTGCCAGAGTGGACGCGGCGCCACATCTTCCTGAAGCCTCCTCTCAGGTCCTGAGATGGCTCAGGGGCTCCTGTCAGCGTGGATGGGGGCCCATATCTTCCTGAAACCTCCCTGAAGGTCCTGAGGCTGCTCATGGGCTCCTGTCAGCGTGGATGCGGGCGCACAATTTCCTGAAGCCTCGACGCAGGTCCTGAGGTGGCTCAGGGCTCCGGTCAGCGTGGATGAGGGCCCACATCTTCCTGAAGCCTCCCCGCAGGTCCTGAGGCGGCCCAGGGGCTCATGTCAGGGTGGATGCGGGCCCACATTTTCCAAAAGCCTCACAGCGCATCCTGAGGAGACCGGGGCTCCAGTCAGCATGAACGCGGCCCAATTTCCCCCTGAAGACTCCCCACGGGTCCTGAGGAGGCTGCAGCTCATCAGCATAGACACGTCCCCACGTCATCCTCAGGCCTCCCCAGCACAGGCTGGCTCCTGTTAGTGCAGGCAGAGGAGGCCTACTGCGCATGCATGCCCCTTGGGAAGGTCCTGGTCTTGGGCGCTCCCTGTGGGACGCTCAGGCGCTGCAGGAGTCTGTGCAGGAGGCAGCGGGTGCTCCATAGGCCCCACCTGCCTCCTTTCAGGCTCCAGCTGGGGCTGTTAGCTTCAGAAACATCTCACTGAATAGGATCCCAACACCCGTGTTCCCCAGAAATACTTAAGGACAAGGTATTGGAGTCCAGAGGATGAAAATGAAATGTGGACCAGACTTTAACCACTTCCTGCAAATCTCACTCACCCCTCTTCCACTGTGGGCGGGACCGCAGGTTGGTGCAGCCGCCCTGGAAACAGTGTGCAGGCCCCTCAGGAAGTTACAAATAGAGCTGACCTGTGACCAGCAGTTGAACGGCCTGGAGCTCATTCCGAGGATACAGATGCAGTGAGACTTCGGACACCTGCACCCCAATGTCCACAGCAGCCGGGTCCACAGTAGCCACACTGTGGGAGGACCTCGGTGCCCTGAGGCAGATGATGGATAAAGAGGATGGGAGATAGATGATGGTCATAGAGAGAGAAAAGGTACTCAGGTATCAAAGAGAAGGAAATCGGGATCCCTGGGTGGCGCAGCGGTTTGGCGCCTGCCTTTGGCCCAGGGCGCGATCCTGGAGACCCAGGATCGAATCCCACGTCGGGCTCCCGGTGCATGGAGCCTGCTTCTCCCTCTGCCTGTGTCTCTGCCTCTCTCTCTCTCACTGTGTGCCTATCATAAATAAATTAAAAAAAAAAAAAAACAAAGAGAAGGAAATCTTTCCATTTGCAATGATGTGGATAGAACTGAAGGGATCATGCTAAGTGAAGTAAGTCAGTCGGGAAAGAGAATGACCGTGTGTTGTCATTCATAGATGGAATTATAGAAGCAAAGCAGATGAACTACTGTGAAGGGAAAGAAAAACAAATAAGATGAAAACAGATGCAGGAAACACAGTCTCTTAATGATAGGAATGGAACTGAGGGTCTCTGGAAGGGGGGGGATAACAGGGGACTGGCATGAAGGAGGGCACGTGATGTCACGGGCACTGCTGTTATCTCCAACTGGTGAATCCCTGAATTCTTCCTCTGAAAGTATAATACACTATACGTTTATTAATTGGGTTTAAATTAAATTAAGTTAAAAAAATCAGTTGTATCAGAGCACATTTCCTTCTGGACTCTCTGTTTTGCTCCTTCAGCTTATGCCGGGACCACCCTCCGTGGGTCTGGTTTGTCTAAGTAGGCTCCACGCCTTGTCCATGTCCCAGCCCAGGGCTAGAACTCAAGACCCCTGAGATCAGGACCAGAGGTGAGGTCAGGAGTCGGATGCTTAACTGATGGAGCAGGCGGGGGCCCGAGAACCACGCTGCTTTATCCTGTGTCTCTGTGATATCATTTGAAATAGAAAGTGCTGGGTCCGACTATGTCATGCTTCTCCAATACTGATTTGCTGTTCGGGGCATTTGTTGGGGGGGGGGTATGGAGGTTATGGGTGGTTTTTTCCTATTTCTAAGATCTTCCACCATGATTTTGATAGGAATGACATTGAAACTGAGGGTAGCTTCAGGAACTGCGGACATTTTCACAAGATGAGGGTCCCACCCCACAAGACCAGGACAGCCTCCCAGAGCCTGGTTTGGCTCAGAGCACAAGTCTTGTGCTCCTTTGGTTCAGTCTCATTATTTATTCTCCTTGATGCTCCTGAGAAGGCCTTCATGTCCTTCCTTTCCTTCCTGAGTGCTCATTGTCAGGACACAGCAAGGCTACTCTGCTCTGTAGGGTCAGTTTGTGTCCCGTGACTTTACTGAACTCACTCCTTAGTTCTAACAGGTTTTGGTGGAGGCTCTCGGGTTTCCTGTTTCTAGTACCGCGTCTTCAGCATATAGGGACAGTGTGACGTCCCCCTTACAGGTGTGGAACCTTTGCTGTTTACAGCTTAATGTCCTAGAAAGCCCCACAACTGAATCAAAACTGAGCCCAAGCCAAGGGCAGGAAGCCCCTATTAGAATGAGAACAGAGCTCAATGCCCTCGAAGGCCCCATATCAAAATGTAAACAGAACTTGAGGAATTGTTCTAGCCCTTCTGGAGGTCCCCGAGTCCAGCCCTTAAAACTAAGCTAAAACCCTCCTCGGGGACCAAGTCTCTGTCTGCGGTGTTGGGTATACTTCGACACAAGATCGAGCTTGTAAATAATCCCTCGTGTGTTTGCATCGGAATCGGCTTCTTGGTGGTTTCTCAGATTCGCAATCTTGGGCACAACAGTCTGAGATAAAAAAACAAAACCAAAAGGAGCTCGGATGCGGGCAGAGTGAAAGCAGGGTTCCGAGAGAAGCGGCGGAGACCCGGTGGCTTGGGTGCCCTTCTGTGGAGGGCCTGCAGACTGGGGGGTGGAATGCTCAGCCCCAGAGCCAGAGGACATAGCGTCCCCACCCGCATCCCGCCCATCAGCGCCAAGTCTCAGGGAGCAGCACAGCACTGTCCACTGGAGGCCAGAGGGCTGAAACCCAACCCGCCTCTGACACAGCAGTCAGATGTGCACCTGACATCACTGCCATGGCCAATCCTCAGACCCCGCACAGACCACTCCCTGCCACCAAGGTGTCGGACCACGGAGGCTGCAGAGATTCAGCTCTGCCTGGAAAGTAGGGTCTAGCTTCCTTTGTACTTTGTGCTTTATTTTCATTTAGTTTCTTTGATTCTATTTTATAAATTGCCTTATTTTAATTTTTATGTATGTACCTTATATATTTCTTATTTTTAGTTTCATGGTACTTTAATTTTGTTTCTTATTTTGGGATTTAGAATCTTTTAACAACCAGGCCAAAATAATCTGGTGATTTTTTGGGGGGGAGGGCAGTTGTTATTGTTTTTCTTGGTTTTTCTTTTTCTTCCTTCTTCCTACTTTCTATTTCTGGAAAAAATAATGAGATGGAGAAATTCACCTCCATAAAAAAACATGAGGTAGTACTCACAGCCAGGAAGTCCATCAATACAAATATATGATGTCTAACTACAGTTTAAAACAATGATTATAGGGGATCCCTGGGTGGTGCAGCGGTTTGGCGCCTGCCTTTGGCCGAGGGAGCGATCCTGGAGACCCGGGATCGAATCCCACATCGGGCTCCCGGTGCATGGAGCCTGCTTCTCCCTCTGCCTGTGTCTCTGCCTCTCTCTCTCTCTGTGCGTGACTATCATAAATAAATAAAAATTAAAAAAATAAAAAAAAATAAAACAATGTTTATAAAGATAGCATCTGGGCTGGAAAAAGAGCACAACAGAAAACTAGAGAATCCCTTACTGTAGAAATAAAAGAAGTAAAATCTAGTCAGGCCAACGTTAAAAATGCTATAACTGAGATGCAGTCCCAAGTGGAAGCCTTAAAAACAAGAAAGGTTATGTGCAGACATTCCACACTCAAGTTCATGAGCATAGCTTCCCACTCTTATGTGTGGAATACACATAGTAACTTCCTTCTACAAAATATATTATGAAAAACTTAATAATGATAATATAATAATAATAATAATATTAATAAAAATAAAGAATGACTTTACTACGGAGAAACCTAACACTACCTCAGCAAGATGATCAGATCTATACCAAGAATGATAAATCATGTTGATGATATCTATCCTTTATATGATATAACAAAAATGGCAGTATATCTCTGTATAGAATCCACAAAAACAGTTCAATCATGAGATAAACAACAGACATGTCCCAACTGAGGGAAATTTTACAAAATACTCTACTTCTCAAAGTTTTCCAGTTCACCAACAGCAAGGAAAGGCTGAAAGACTGTCACAATCCAGAGGAGCCTAAGAAAACATGAGGACAAATGGAGTGTGATATAAGGGATGGTGACTTAGCAAAAACTAAGGAAATCTGAATAAAGTATGGTCTTTGGTTATTGCGAATATTTTAATATTGATTCATTAGCTAATATTTGTACCGTACTGATATAAGATATCAATAATTGGAGAAATTGAGTGCAAGTGCATGAGAATTCTCTGTACTATCTTCTCAATTTCCATATGAAGCTTTGCTTTCTTTCTAAGAAATAAGATTTAATATGAAAATTGACTTAAATGAATCAGGCTCCAGTGTGAAGACATTTTAAGAATCCTTGAATTAACTTTTGCCTTATTCTTAAAGATTTCCTTCGATGGGAACAAAGTAAGAATTTTATATCAGAAGGAAAGAAAAACACTTATGAACACGTATAATGCCTCTTCAACCTGAAAAGCAGGAAAGGATAACAAATAGCAAAAATCAGATAAAAATACTTCTAGTATAATAGACACCATATTGCAAGTGCATTTAAAATTAGCAATGTATAACATTTATTTCCTTGACATTTGTCTTCCAAAGAATTCAGAGTGTTTCAGTGTCAGTTGAAACAGGGGAAGAATCTCAGGGAAGAATCCGTCACTTAATAATAGGACCATTGGTACTAATGTCTCTCAATTATTTCCAAATCCATAAAGATTCATTTCCTGATGAATGACTGAGCTGTGAAGAAATAGATGAGAAAGCCTCATCCCTCTGAATTACTTGTGTCAGAATATTTTAAACATAGTACTATGGATAGTAAATTATCCTTATTAACAGGAAATACGTCTCAGATTAGAATCTGAGAAATCAGATGGGCAGAGAAAAAATGCTTTAAATCGCTCCTCAAGTTTTAAAGACAAAGGAGAACTTTTCTATGTACAAAGTCGGTTGTCAAGATATCCTTAGGGAATAAGATTCTGCAGCATCTAATCCTGCTGCACTGCCGGGGTCGGCGCCCCAGGTCTTCCTGATCCCAAATCCCTGGGCCTGTCGCCGAACACAGGCTGCCAGGCTGAGGTCATTTGCAATGTCTCTCTTAGGAGCTCCAGGGAGGGGGGCATGAGCTAGATAGGACAGGACGGGATGCGTGGAGGCCGAGAACATTATGGCCATTCTACTTTAAGTTCAGTATTAGCACACGTCCAGCAATGCCAGGCCCCTGTGAAGAAGAGCTGAAATTTGCATTACTTCAGTTACTGGAATAAAACAAAAGTTGAGAGCTTAATGTCTTAGAAAGCCCCACAATAGAATAAAAACCGAGCCTAAACCAAGGGCTGGAAGCCCCAATTAGAATGAGAAGAGAGCTCAATGCCCTTGAAGGACCCATATCAAAATGTAAACAGAACTTGAGGAATTGCTCCAGCCCTTCTGGAGGTCCCTGAGACCAGCCCTTAAAACTAAGCTAAAACCCTCCTCGGGGTCCAAGTCCCTGCTCCACTGTGTGGGGTATACCTGGACCCTTGCTTGAGTTTGTAAAACAACTCACGTGTGTTTGCATAAGTGTCGGCTCCTTAGTGGTTTCTCGGATTCGCAATCTTGGACACAACACCCGAATGACCCCTCCCCACCTGGACTGACCTCCTGTCCCCTCCCACCCAGGCTGACCCTCAGTCACCTCCCCACTCACCACAGCTGGGCACAGGCCCTCACACAGTTCCATGGGCACGGTGGCACTCCCGCCATCCCCGGCCTCCCAGGCAATGGAAGGAGGTTTCGACAGGACACACTCCCATGGTGGCCCCAGTGCTCCCTGCCCAGGAGAGCACCTGGTGACAGGTCGGGGTCTGTGTCCCTGATGCCAGCTCCTCCTCCCAGGTTTTCCCGCAGGAAATGAAAGAGGAGGACCTGGTCTCCTCCAGGGACATCACGCAGATGGACCTGGACGTCAACAGGACATGCAGCAGTCACATCATATTTTGGGACTACTATGGGGTAGGGTGAGGTTGAGGGGCCAGGGGGGTCAGGACCCAGTGGAGGACCGGGGGATTCTGGGTAGGGAAAATGGGGATTCTGAGTCGGGGGGCAGAATAGCAGCCAACAACACACCGCTCCATGGTAGGGTGTTGGGGATGACCTCTGTGCCCCCACCCCCGGGGCCTCGGGGATGAGCAGGCCACTAGGATGGGGTCTCCAGTGCTTGCCATGGGAGCTGAACCCCAAAGGGGAGAGGGACGGTCCTCTGATTAGCAGGGGATGAGGTGGGGGACGTGGGGGCAGGAAACAGACATGGGGGCCAGGCGTCAATTCCACGGCTGGACCAGGACACACATTGATTCCATGAGGGTCGGACGGGTCAGAGTGACACCCACTCTCGGTGATTTATATATTTCTAAATTCTATGCATTTAATTTGAGACATTTTGCAATTTGAAAACACACATAGTATGATGAACCCCAGATAATGCCCCCGGTCCAGCCAGGGTCCTGCACTGACCACACCCTGCCCCAGGGACAGGTGTCTCAGCAAACCCCAGACTGGAGTTGCCTTTAAGTGTAGACGTCTCCTTGTGCATCTTATTTTTTTTTTATAATTTTTTTTTATTTATTTATGATAGTCACGCAGAGAGAGAGAGAGAGAGAGAGAGAGGCAGAGAGAGAAGCAGGCTCCATGCACTGGGAGCCCGACGTGGGATTCGATCCCGGGTCTCCAGGATCGCGCCCTGGGCCAAAGGCAGGCGCCAAACCACTGCGCCACCCAGGGATCCCTCCTTGTGCATCTTAGAGGAAGGGGATTCCCTGTGTCCGCAGGCCCCCCATGACATCCCCCTCATTCCCCACTCCCACTCCATCCCCCTACATCATCATTCTCCATGGCATCCCACTTACACCATCCCACTCAAACCCACACAGCCCCACACAATCCCCACCCACACTATACCCCAACACCATGCCCCCATACCATCCACCCCCACACCATGAGCCCCCATCAAGGACCCGGTGCAGGTGTCCCCTGTGGGACATGCTCAGCCTCCCCAGGGATCTCTTGATACCCTGCTCCCATCAGAAGCCCGGGGATCCCATAGAGTACCTAGGGGTTGCAGGAAGGAGCGAAGACAAGGAGCCCCCGACAGGGTGTGTGCAGGTAAGTGGTGCAGAGGATGCACTGTCCCTCCTGGAGGGCGGCACACCCTTCACAGGACACCAGCCCATAACCCAGGGGGATCTGGGCTGGCCTGGCCCCAGGCTCTGTGAAGGTGGGGGTGATTTGAGACCCTGCCCCAGGCCCAACAAAAAGACTAATGGGATCCAGCCCCCATGGCCCTGTCCAGCCCTGGATTCTGGCCCTACACTGAGCGAGCCTTCTCACAGCTGGATGTGGCCTCCTGGGCCCTGGGGGTGCCCCACAGATCCAGATCGCTGACCTAGGGCAGCCCTGGGGATCCCGGGACACCCAAGGTTGGGGAGAGCAGAGGTAGGCCGGTGGACCCTACCCGCACCCACACCAGGAGGCAGTCTCCTCCAGGTGCTGGGGCCACAGGAGCCCCACAACCAGGGTCCACCTGCCTTGTGGGGACCCAGCGCAGGAACCCATGAGCTGCAGGTCAAGGTCAGCTCTGCTGTCCTCACAACTGTCTCTCATGCTGAAACCTCAGGACACACGCCCCCACCCGGAGTCCACACACATGCTCCCCGGTGGGGGACTCCAGCACTTGCCCCGCACCCATGTGATTCTTGCCCTCCCCTAAAGGACAGAATGGTCTCCCTTCCCAGAGGAAGGCATGCACCCTCGACTCTGAGCCCATTTGCTGTAGAATGTCAATAAAGTATTGTGGTGTGAAAATGCACAGCCAGCCCGTTTCTGTGTCTCCCAGAACTCTGTGTAGGGGGCATGGAGAGACCCACAGAGAGGAGGAGGGGGCACCACCCAGGCCCCAACAGCCCCTGCATGGGCACTGCAAGGCACAGCTGACGTCCCCACGTGCCTTCCAGGGGCGGCCAGATGCCAGGGTCAGGACCCCACACACTATACTGGGACTCAGCCTGTGCCCCATGGGCCAGGAGGGCCTGGGACAGAGTGACAGCCTGGAAGACTCAGGTCACCAGGGTCTGTGAAAAGCGACCTGGGATGTCTGTGCTCCCTCTGTCCAGGGGGCCGAGGCTGGCCTGGTTCCGGGGCATGTACTCCCCTCCCTGCATCCCCGTGCCAGTGTGCCTGGGGCACTGAAGGCCTGTGGGGCGCTCAGAGTGGCTGTGGAAGGGACGTCAGGACAGCAGGCCCTTGTGTTGTGCCCAAGACTGCGAATCTGAGTAACCACCGATGAGCTGACACCAATGCAAACTCCTGAGGGTTTCTCTACAAGCTGTAGCTTGGGTCCAGGTGCACCCGACACAGCGGAGCAGGGACTTGGACTCCGAGACTAAGAGGCATAGCAGCTTTATGGGGGCAGTGGGCCATCGGATATGCAGAAATTTGCACAGTCTCGTTGGTCCACACGCAAGTGGCTGATTGAATTACACCTTACCCTATAGTATCCACTTGACCTGGCCTATTACTTTGGTCAGAATTGGCTCACAGTTCTGGGGGGCACAAAGCAGGGTTACATTGTTATGAGCCAATTTCCGATTAGGGTGTGCCCAGCTGTTTGACTCGGGTGGGGCAGCACCTTAAGCCATAAGCAGGTCATGTGGGGGTCAGAGGGGAGGTGGCGGGTGTAGCACAAAATGGAATCAGTCCTGCGCTGCTTGTCCACGGGTAGGGGATTTTTATTAAATTTCCTGTGTCCCAACTTGCAGCTCACCCACCTGGGCAATACTCACCAGGTGGACTCAGCGTGCACACCTTGTGGTGCTGGATCTCTCACACGAGCGTGTGGATGGCACCCTCCTTGCCCTAGTGAGTAAGGGCTGGGTGAGCATGGGGCTCGGCCTGAAAGCCAGGCAGCACAGGGGACCAAAGAACCCCAGCCCCGTCCCCACCCCGACTTCCACACACAGGCAGACCCAGGGCTCCCCGCCACGGGTACCCGACTCCTCAGGAGCTCCCCCCAGGGTTGCCCTGAGGTCTGACTCCCTGCTGGACAGGCATGGGCGAGAAGAGAAGCAGCCAGTGCTCGGCGAGACCCACTGTCGGACATGGTAATTTGGCCGAGCCAGTCCTTCCACCTCAGCTGAACCTCCAGCTGAAATTCACTGCAGGAGCGAGCCCCGGGTCAGCCAGGAGAGCCCAGCTAGCCACCCAGCGCCAGCACCAGAAATGATGTTGTACCAACCATTTCGGTGTTTGGGTTACCCAGCCAGAGGATCCAATAGCTACACGTGATAGATTCATGTGATAGACACACACACACCCCACAACGAACAAAAGTCAGAATCACCCCAATGCTGTCAAACAGCAGCTGGATGGTTACATACATGACGCCGTGGTCCCCGATAGGATACATGGAAGACGCTATAAACCACTACTGCAGAGGTGCTGGAGGCACGGAGATGTGCCTGCTGGGTTCCAAAAAGCGCAGAGGGGCAGGAAACATCCTACGGAGGGGGCGCCCCCTTAGGAAAGGACACCAGGTCCCTGTGAATGCTAAGGATGGTGAAATCTGTCCTCCTCCCTTTCAGCTTCTGCTTTTCCTCCTAAATGCCATTTTCCTCAGTCATACGAGCAAAAATTTATTTTATGTTTTTAACTTTCTTTTTATTGGAGTCCAATTTGTATGAATTCTTTCTTCAGGAAGTGTGTCATTCAGGAGAGAAGGAGAGAGAAAGATTTTCCCTGACAGGCAAAGTATAAAGGAGTTCATGACCGCTAAACCAGTCCAGTAAGGAATTTTAAGAGGGACTCTTCTAGTGGGGGAAAAAAAGATACCAAAAGCAACAAAGACTAGAAAGGACCAGAGAACGTCACCAGAAACACCACTACCACTAACAACAAGGCACAAGTTCATATCTTTGAATAAGCACTCTCAATGCTGATACTAAATGCTCCAATCAAAAGATATAGGGTGTCAGAGTGGCTTAAAAAACAGGATCCGGGATGCCTGAGTGGCTCAGGGGTTGAGCCTCTGCCTTTGACTCAGGGTGTGATCCTGGAGTCTGGGATCGAGTCCCATATTGTGCTCCTGGTGGGGAGCATGCTTCTCTCTCTGCCTAATTTTCTGCCTCGCTCTCTCTCTCTCTCATGCTCTCAAAAATAAAATTGTTATTAAAAAAAACAAGATCCATCAGTATGCTGCCTACTAGAGGCTCACCTAAGACCTATAGACACCAGCAGTTTGAAAGTCAGGGAATGGAAAATCATCTATCACGCTAATGGTTATGAAAAGAAAGCTGGAGGACCAATACTTATATTAGACAAACTAGATTTGAAACCAAAGCCTGGAGGACACCTGGTGGCTCAGTGGTTGAGCATCTGCCTTCGGCTCAGGGGTTGATCCTGGGATCCCAGGATCGAGTCCCACATTGGCATCCCTTTGGGGAGCCTGTCTCTCCCTCTGCCTATGTTTCTGCCTCTGCTTCTCTGTGTATCTCTCATGAATAAATAAATAAAATATTTAAATCTCAAAAAGAAAGAACAAATACTGTAAGAAGAGATGAAGGAGGGCATTATTTCATCATTAAAAACACTCTCTATCAGGATCAAACAACTAAATATTCATGCTGCCAACATGGCAGTACCTAAATATGGAACCCAATTACCAATAAACGTACAGGAACTCACTGATAATGATACAATGACAGGGGATTTTAACACCTACCCAGTAATGGCAATGGACTGATCGTCTCTGCAGAAAATCAACAGGGGAACAATAGCCTAGACACACTGGACCACAGGGACTCAACAGATATAGTCTGAACATTTCTTCCTAAAGCAGAATACACATTCCTTTCAAGTGCACATGGGACATTCTCCAGAACAGATCATATCATGGCCCACAAATCAGCCATCAACAGGTACAAGAATGTTGATATCACACCCTGTACCTTTTCGGACCATGATGCTATGAAACTCGAAGTCAACAGTAAGAAAAAATTTGGACAGACCAAAAATACGTGGAGATTATGAACATCCTACTAGAGAATGAATGGAGCAACCAGGAAATTAAAGAGGAAATTTAAAACAAATGAAAATGAAAACATGTTTCTCCAAACCTCTGGGATGTAGAAAAGGCAGTCCAAAGAGAAAAGCACATAGCAATATAGGCCTACCTCAAGAAACAAGAAGTCTCCTATACACAGCCTATCCCTACACCTAAAGGAGCTGGAAAAGGAATAGCAAACAAAGCCTAAAGCCTACAGAAGAAGGGAAAAAATAAAGATGAGATCAGAAATAAACAATACAGAAATAAAAAAACATTAGAGTGGAATAACGAAACTAAGAGCTATTTCTTCAAAATAATTAATAAAATGGATCAAACCCTATCCAGCCTTAGGAATGAGAAAAGAGAAAAGACCTAAATAAATAAAATCGAAAAGAGAAAAGAGTGATCACAATCAACACCAGAAAAATTAGACAATTATAAGGGAATACTATGAAAGATTATATGCTAACAAACTGGGAGACCTGAAATAAATGGACAAATCCCTAGAAATGTGCAAACGAGCAAAACTGAAATAGGAAGAAATAGAAAATGTGAACAGACCCATAACTAGCAAAGGAATTGAATCAGCAAGGCAACTGTGTGACTCAGTGGTTGAGCATGTGCTTTGGCTCAGGTCAGGATCCCAGGATCCTGGTGGATCAAGTCCCACATCAGGCTCCCCACATGGAGCCTCATTTTCCCTCTGCCTATACCTCTGCCTCTCTGTGTCTCTCATGAATACATAAATAAAATCTTTAAAAAAGGAAAAACATAAAAAGATGAGAAGACCCAAATAAAATCACGAATGAGAAAAGAGAAATAACAACCAACACTACAGAAATACAAACAATAATAAGAGAATATGATGAAAAAGTATATGCCAGCAACCTAGAACCTAGAAGAAATAGATCAATTCCTAGAAATATATAACATAGCAAAAATGAAAAATGAAGAAATAAGAAACTTGAACAGACCGTTAACCAGCAGAGAAATTGAATCAGCAATCAGGGATCCCCCAACAGGAGATGCTTAGATCAATAGAACAGAATGGAAAGCCAAAACAAGATACAAACCTGTAACTCTATGATCCATTAATGGACAACAAGGCAGGAAGGAATATCCAATGGCACAAGGACAGTCTCTTCAAGAAACCCTAAACCTGACCCCAGGATAAGAACAAATGGTGTTGGGAAAACCAGGCAGCCACATGCAGAAGAATGAAACGGGACCACTTTCTTACACCATATATATAAAAAATAAATTCAAAATGGATGAAAGACCTAAATGTGAGACCTGAAACCATACAAAGAAGAAAAGATAGGCAGCAAAGTCTTTGACATTGGCCATTGGATCTTCTTTCTAGATATGCCTCTGAGGTGAGGGAAACAGAAGCAAAAATACTATTGGGATTTCATCAAATTGAAAAGCTTCTGCAAAGTAAAGGAAACACCATAGCTAAAAAGCAACGTACAGGAGGAGGGGCAAGATGGCGGAGGAGTAGGGTCCCCAAGTCTCCTGTCCTGACCAAATTACCTAGATAAACTTCTAATCATCCTGAAAATCTAGGAATTCGGCCTGAGATTTAAACAGAGACCAGATAGAATGCTACAGTGAGAAAAGTTTACGCTTCTATCAAGGTAGGAAGACGGGGGAAAAGGAAATAATGAAACAAAAGGCATCCAAGGGGGAGGTGTCCCACGAGTAGCCAGGCTAAGGCCAAGGCGAGTGCCCCCCGGGCAGGAGAGCTCTGTCCCAGAGAAGCAGGAGCTGCACCATTCTTCCAGGGGGGAATGGCGCCTGCAGGGATTCAGAACAAGACCCCAGGAGGGCGGGGATACCCTTGGGCTCCATGGGACACAAACAGACACCTGCACTCCCAGGAGAGTGCACCAAGCTCCCTACAGGCTGCAGGGCATATGCATTGAACCAGGAGCAGCTCTGAGGGGCTCGGGTAGTGGCTCTGTGCGGAGGGGGCTGCGGGTCCCTGGGAGCAGCTAGGTGGCGGCGCCTAGGGCAGAGGAAAAGCTCCGTGTGGAGAGGGCTGCGGGGCTCCAGGAGCAGCTCAGAGGGGCTATGGCGACTCCGTGGACAGGTGCCTGCCTGGCCGGGAGCAAGAATCCAACAGCGCAGGTCCTGGAGCACAGGGGGCCAGGACACAGCCCAGGATTCGGCCTCCCTCAGGACAGGCAGCAGCCCGGAGGGCCCAGGACAGCAAGGATGCTCCTGCCCAGAGCTGAGCAGATCAGCACCCCTGCACCAGAGGCTCCAGGCCCTGCAGATGGACTGCTCCAGAGTTACTGCGGGGGCTGAATACAGGTGTTCAGACCTGGCCACTGCCACTGGGGTTGTTCCTCCTTGGGTGTCACGGGGTATTCAACCCCCACTGAGTGCTTCACCAGGCAAGGGAAGAGGAGCTCCCCCAAGGGCTAACACCTGAAAATCAGCACAACAGGCCCCTCCCCCCAGAAGACCAGCTAGATGGACAAGTTCCAGGGGAAGTCAAGGGACTTAAAGTATACAGATTCAGAAGATACTCCCCCATGTTTTTTTTTAATTTCTGATTGCTTCCCCCACCCTTTCCCCCCCTTTCTTTCTTTTTCTTTCTCCTTTTATTCTCTTTTTTGCTTTTTTTCTTCCTTTTTCATTTTTTCTTTTTCTCTTCTCTTTCCTTCTTTCTCTCCTTTTTTCCTTTTCCCAATACAACTTGTTTTTGGCCACTCTGCACTGAGCAAAATGACTAGAAGGAAAACCTCACCTCAAAAGAAAGAAACAGTCCTCTCTACCACAGAGTTACAAATCTGGATTACAATTCAATGTCAGAAAACCAATTCAGAAGCACTATTATACAACTACTGGTGGCTCTAGAAAAAAGCATAAAGGACTCAAGAGACTTCATGACTGCAGAATTTAGATACAATCAGGCAGAAAGTAAAAAGTAAAAATCAATTGAATGAGATGCAATCCAAACTAGAAGTGCTAATGACGAGGGTTAACGAGGTGGAAGAATGAGTGAGTGACATAGAAGACAAGTTGATGGCAAAGGGGAAACTGAGGAAAAAAGAGACAGACAATTAAAAGACCAGGAACACAGATTAAGGGAAATAAATGACAGCCTGAGGAAGAAAAACCTATGTGTAATTGGGGGTCCCGAGGACGCCGAAAGGGCCAGAGGGCCAGAATATGTATTTGAACAAATCATAGAAGAAAACTTTCCTTATCTGGGAAGGGAAACAGGCATTCAGATCCAGGTAATAGAAAGATACTCCCCTAAAATCAATAAAAACCGTCCAACACCTCGACATTTAATAGTGAAGCCTGCAAATTCCAAAGATAAAGAGAAGATCCTTAAAACAGCAAGAGACAAGAAAATCCTCACCTTTATGGGAGGAGCAGACCTCTCCACAGCGACCTGGCAGCCCAGAAAGTCCTGGCTGGATATATTCAGGGTCCTCCATGAGAAGAACATGCAACCAAGAATACTTTATCCAGCCAGACTCTCATTCAAAATGGAAGGAGAGATAAAGAGCTTTCAAGACAGGCAGGAACTGAAAGAATATGTGACCTCCAAACCAGCTCTGCAAGAAATTTTAAGGGGGACTCTTAAAATTCCCCTTTAAGAAGAAGTTCAGTGGAACAATCCACAAAAACAAGGACTGAATAGATGTCATGATGACACTAAACTCATATCTGTTGATAGTAACTCTGAACGTGAATGGGCTTAATGACCCCTTCAAAGGCGCAGGGTTTCAGACTGGATAAAAAACCAGGACCCACCTATTTGCTGTATACAAGAGACTCATATTAGACAGAAGGACATGTACAATCTGAAAAAAAAATGGGTTGGAAATAATGAGTTGGAGAACCATTTACCATTCAAATGGTTCTCAAAAGAAAGGAGGGTTAGCCTTCCTTATATCAGGTAAACTAAAATTTACCCCGAAGACTGTAGTGAGAGATGAAGACGTACACTAAATCATACTTAAAGGATCTATCCAACAAGTGGACTTAACAATCCTCAATATATATTCCCCGAATATCGGAGCTGCCAAATATTTAAACCAATTAAAAACGAAAGTGAAGAAATACTTAGATAATAATTATCTTATACTTGGTAACTACAATCTAGGTCTTTCCAACCTCGATAGGTCTTCTAAGCACAACATCTCCAAGAAACGAGAGCTTTAAATGATACACTGGAGCAGATAGATTTCACAGATATCTACAGAACTTTACATCCAAACTCAACTGAATAAAAATTCTTCTCAAGTGCACATGGAACTTTCTCCAGAATAGACCACATACTAGATCACAAATCGCGTCTGAACCGATATCAAAATATTCAGATCGTCCCCTGCATATTCTCAGACCATAATGCCTTGAAATTAGAACTAAATCACAACAAGAAGTTTGGAAGGACTTCAAACACGGGGATGTTAAGGACCATCCTGCTAAAAGATGAAAGGGTCAACCAGGAAATTGAGGAAGAATTAAAAAGATTGATGGAAACTAATGAGAATGAAGAAACAAACATTCAAAGTCTTTGGCATGCAGAAAAAGCAGTCCTAAGGGGGAAATACATCACAATACAAGCATCCATTCAAAAACTGGAAAGAACTCAAATACAAAAGCTAACCTTACTCATAAAGGAGCTAGAGAAAAAAACAGCAGCTAGATCCTACACCCAACAGAATAAGAGATTTAATTAAAATTTGAGCAGACCTCAAGGAAATTGAGACCACAAGAAATGTGGAACAGATCAACAAAACCAGGAGTTGGTTCTTTGAAAAGAATTAATAACATACATAAACCATTAGCCAGTCTTATTAAAAAAAGAAAGACAAGCCTCAAATTAATAAAATCATGAATGAGAAAGGAGAGATCAGAACCAACACAAGGAAATACAAACGATTTGAAAAAGATATTATGAACAGCTATACAGAAATAAATTAAGCAATCTAGAAGAAATGGACGCATTCCTGGAAAGACACAACTACCAAATCTGGAACAGGAAGAAATAGAAAACCTAAACAGGCCAATAACCAGTCAGGAAATTGAAGCAGTCATCAAAAACCTCCCAAGTCACAAAAGTCCAGGGCCAGATGGCTTCCCAGGGGAATTCTATCAAACGTTTAAAGAAGAAACCATACCTATCCGACTAAAGCTGTTTGGAAAGAAAGAAAGAGATGGAGTACTTCCAAATTCGTTCTATGAAGCCAGCATCACCTTAATTCCAAAACAAGACAAAGACCCCACCAAAAAGAATACAGACCAATATCCCTGATGAATATGGATGGAAAAATTCTCAACAAGATACTAGCCAATAGGATCCAACAATACATTAAGAATATTAGTCACCATGACCAAGTAGGATTTATCCCCTGGACACAAGGATGGTTCAACACTCGTAAAACAATCAATGTGATTCATCATATCAGCAAGAGAAAAACCAAGAACCATATGATCCTCTCATTAGATGCAGAGAAAGCATTTGACAAAATACAGCATCTATTCCTGATCAAAACACTTCAGAGCATAGGGATAGAGGGAACATTCCTCAACATCTTAAAAGCCATCTACGAAAAGCCCGCAGCAAATATCATTCTCAATGGGGCAGCACTGGGAGCCTTTCCCCTAATATCAGGAAAAAGACAGGGATGTCCACTCTCACCACTGCTATTCAACATAGTATTGGAAGTCCTAGCCTCAGCAATCAGACAACAAAAAGACACTAAAGGCATTTAAATTGGAAAAGAAGAAGTCAAACTCTCCCTCTTCACCGATGACATGATACTCTACCTAGAAAACCCAAAACCCTCCCCCACAAGATTGCTAGAACTCATACAGCAAATAGGTAGCATTGCAGGATACAAAATCAATGCCCAGAAATCAATGGCATTTCTTTACACTAACAATGAGACTGAAGAAAGAAATTAAGGAGTCAATCTCATTTACAATTGCACCCAAATCATAAGATATCTAGGAATAAACCTAACCAAGGAGGTAAATGATCTATGCCCTAAAAACAATAGAACACTTCTGAAAGAAATTGAGGAAGACACAAAGAGATGGAAAAATGTTCCATGCTCATGGATTGGCAGAATTAATTTTGTGAAAATGTCAATGTTACCCAGGCAATGAACACCTTTAATGCAATCCCTATCAAAATACCATGGACATTCTTCAGAGAGTTAGAACAAATTATTTTAAGATTTGTATGGAATCAGAAAAGACCCCGAAAGCCAGGGGAATTTTAAAAAAGAAAACCATATCTGGGGGCATCACAATGCCAGGTTGTACTACAAAGCTGTGGTCATCAAGACAGTGTGGTACTGGCACAAAAACAGACACATAGATCATTGGAACAGAATAGAGAACCCAGAAGTGGACCTTGAACTTTATGGTCAACTAATATTCGATAAAGGAGGAAAGACTAAAAAAAAAAAAAAAAAAAAAAAAAAAAAAAAAGGAGGAAAGACTATCCATTGGAAGAAAGACAGTCTCTTCAATAGATGGTGCTGGGAAAATTGGACATCCACTTTCAGAAGAATGAAACTAGAGCACTCTCTTTCACCATAAACAAAGATAAACTCAAAATGGATGAAAAATCTAAATGTGAGACAAGAGTCCATCAAAATCCTAGAGGAGAACACAGGCAACACCCTTTTTAAACTTGGCCACAGCAACTTCTTGCAAGGTACATCCCTGAAGGCAAAAGAAACAAAAGCAAAAATGAACTATTGTGACTTCATCAAGATAAGAAGCTTTTGCACAGCAAAGGATACAGTAAACAAAACTAAAAGACAACCTACAGCATGGGAGAAGATATTTGAAAAAGACGTTTCAGATAACGGGCTAGTTTCCAAGATCTATAAAGAACTTCTTAAAATCAACACCAAAGAAACAAACAATCCAATCATGAAATGGGCAAAAGACATGAAGAGAAATCTCACAGAGGACGACATTGACATGGCCAACATGCACATGAAAAAATACTCTGCATCACTTGCCCTTAGCGATATACAAATCAAAACCACAATGAGATACCACCTCACACCAGTGAGAATGGGGAAAATTAACAAGGCAGGAAACCACAAATGTTGGAGAGGATGCGGAGAAAAGGGAACCCTCTTACACTGCTGGTGGGAATGTGAACTGGTGCAGTCACTCTGGAAAACTGTGTGGAGGTTCCTCAAAGAGTTAAAAATAGACCTGCCCGATGACTCAGCAATTGCACTATTGGGGATTTACCCCAAAGATTCAGATGCAATGAAATGCCGGGACACCTGCACCCCGATGTTTATAGCAAATGTCCACAATAGCCAAACTGTGGCAGGAGCCTCGGTGTCCATCGAAAGATGAATGGATAAAGATGTGGTTTATGTATACAATGGAGTATTACTCAGCCCTTAGAAACGACAAATACCCACCATTTGTTTCAACGTGGATGGAACTGGAGGGAATTATGCTGAGTGAAGTAAGTCAATCAGAGAAAGACAACAGTGTATGTTCTCATTCCTTTGGGGAATATAAATAATAGTGAAAGGGAATATAAGGAATGGAGAAGAAACGTTTGGGAAATATCAGAAAGGGAGAGAGATCATAAAGACTCCTAACTCTGGGAAAAGAACTAGCGGTGCTGGAAGGGGAGGAGGACGGGCGATGGGGCTGAATGGGTGAGAGGCACTGAGGGGGACACTTGACGGGATGAGCACTGCGTGTTATTCTATATGTTGGTCAACTGAACACCAATAAAAAATAAATTTATTTTTAAAAAAAGATCAAACAACTACATATTTATGCTGCCAACATGGGAGAAATATAGAAACCAATTAACAACAAACGTACAGGAACACACTGATAATAATCAAATGACAGGGGATTTTAACACCCACTTATGACAATGGACCGATCGTCTATGAAGAAAATGAACAGGGGAACAAGAGCCTTGACACACTGGACCACAGGGACTCAACAGATATAGTCTGAACATTTCTTCCTAAAGCAGAATACACATTCCTTTCAAGTGCACATGGGACATTCTACAGAACAGATCATATCATGGGCCACAAATCAGCCCTCAACAGGTACAACAGGTACAAGAAGGATGGTATCACACCATGTACATTTTCGGACCACGCACTATGAAACTCGAAGTCGACAGAAAGAAAAAATTTGGACAGACCAAAAATTCGTGGAGATTATGATCATCCTACTAGAGAAGGAATGGAGCAACCAGGAAATTAAAGAGGAAATTTAAAACAAATGAAAATGAAAACATGTTTCTTCAAACCTCTAGGATGTATCAAAGACATCTACTTCCTTAGAGGGAAGTAGATAGCAATACAGGCCTACCTCAAGAAACAAGAAGTCTCCAATACACAACCCAACACTACACCTAAAGGAGCTGGAAAAGGAATAGGAAACAAAGCCTAAAGCCTACAGAAGAAGGGAAAAATAAAGATGAGAGAAGAAATAAACTATACAGAAACAACAAAACAGTAGAATGGAATAATGAAACTAAGAACTGGTTCTTCAAAATAACTAAGAAAATGGATCAAGCCGTAGCCAGCCTTATCAACAAGAAAACAGAAAAGAACTAAATAAATAAAATCACAAAAGAGACGAGAGATCACAATCAACACCAGAAAATAAGACAATTATAAGGGAATACTATGAAAGATTATACGCTAACAAACGGGGAGACCAGGAAGAATTGGAGAGATCCCTAGAAATGTGCAAATGAGCAAATCTCAAAGAGGAAGAAATAGAAAATGTGAATAGACCCATAACTAGCAAAGGAATTGAATCAGCAAGGCACCTGGGTGTCTCAGTAGTTGAGCATCTGCTTTGGCTCACGTCATGATCCTGGGGTCCTGGGGAATCATGTCCCACATCAGGCTCCCTGCATGGAGCCTCATTTTCCCCCTGCCTATACCCTGCCTCTCTGTGTCTCGCATGAATACATAAATAAAATCTTTAAAAAAGAAAAAGATAAAAAGATGAGAAAGGACCCAATTAAAATCACAAATGAGATAAGAGAAATAACAACCAACACTAGAGAAATACAAACGTTTATAAGAGAGCATTATGAAAAATTATATGCCAGCAACCTAGAACCTGGAAGAAATAGATCAATTCCTGGAAATATATAACATAGCAAAAATGAAAAAGGAAGAAATAAGAAACTTGAACAGACAGATAACCAATAATGAAATTGAATCAGCAATCAAGAATCTCCCAACAGGAGACGCTTAGATCAATAGAATAGAATGGAATGCCGAAACAAGATACAAACCTGTAACTCTATGATCCATTAATCGACAACAAGGCAGCAAGGAATATCCAATGGCACAAAGACAGTCTCTTCAAGAAACCTGACCCCAGGATAAGAACAAATGGTGTTGGGAAAACCAGGCAGCCACATGCAGAAGAATGAAACGGGACCACTTTCTTACACCATATATATAAAAAATAAATTCAAAATGGATGAAAGACCTAAATGTGAGACCTGAAACCATACAAAGAAGAAAAGATAGGCAGCAACGTCTTTGACATTGGCCATTGGATCTTCTTTCTAGATATGCCTCTGAGTTGAGGGAAACAAAAGCAAAAATACTATTGGGACTTCATCAAATTCAAAAGCTTCTGCAAAGTGAAAGAAACAAACAATGCTAACAGGCAACATATAAAAGGAGATATTTGTAAACAACACATCCAATAAACAGTTAATATGCAAAATACATAAAGCAAATATAAATATCAGCATCCTAAACACAAATTATCCAACTGCAGATGGGCAGAAGACATGAATGGACTTTGTCTCTGACAAGACATCCAGATGGCCACCAGACACCGAAAGACACTCAGCGTCACCCATCATCAGGGAAATGCAAATGAAAACCACAATAAGATGTCACCTGACACCCGTCAGAATGGCTAAAATTAACAACAGAAGAAACAACAGGTGTTGTTGAGGCTATAGGGAAGAGGGAGCCCCCTTACACTCCTGGTGGGCATGGGAACAGGTGCAGCCACTGTGGAAAACATTATGGGGGGTCCTCGAGATGTTAAAAATAGGGGATCCCTGGGTGGTGCAGCTGTTTGGCACCTGCATTTGGCCCATGTCGTGATCCTGGCGACCCGGGATCGAATCCCACGTCGGGCTCACAGTGCACGGAGCCTGCTTCTCCCTCTGCCTGTGTCTCTGTCTCTCTCTCTGTGACTATCATAAAAAAAATTTAAAAAAAGAAGTTAAAAATAGACCTACCCTACGATTCCAAAATTGTAGAGCTAGGTATTTACACCGAGGATAGAAAAGTCGTTTAGTAGATTCCAAGTGGGACACGCAGCCCAGTGTTTGTAGCAGCGTTATCAACAACAGCCAAACTGTGGATACAGCCCAGATGTCCATTGACTGATGAATGGGCAGAGACGATGTGGTAAATATACCCACTGCGACATCACTCGGTCATCAGAAGCGATGAAATGAAGCCATTTACAATGACGTGGGAGAAGTGGAAAGGACTTATGCTCAATGAACTCAGTCAGTCACAGGAAGACAGATACCAAATACCATACAATTGCATTCACATGTGAATTTTAAGAGACCAGACAAACTGGCAAAGGGGCAGAGGGGGGATGAGAAAAGCAAACAAAAAACCACACTCTTAACCACAGAGAATCAACTAATAAATACCAGAGGAGGGTGAGGGGGATGGGGAATCAGGCGATGGGGATAGTGGAGGGCACCTGTGACCAGTACCAGGCATTGTATCCAAGGGTTGAATCACTATGTGGTAAACCTGAAACTATATAATTCTGTGTATACAAAGAGGAATTCAAGTAAAACTTTAAAATAATAATAGGTAGTATTGATGAACATGTATGCACTAGAGAAAAAATCAGAAAGGCAACTGAAAATCCAAACAAAGAGTCTTTAGAGCCATAAATCCCCTCCTTAGCTCAGCTCCGGAGAAGCCTGCCACGTCTATTCTCACCCCAGCAGAGGCCTGGATTTTGATTCTCTGGGGAGGCCACTGACTTGGTGGAGTCAGGCTATCTTTGAACCCAAAACCTAAATAGAGTGCATAAAACTAAATGGCCCAAGATGCTAAGAGTCCCAGTGCAGGCACAGGCCAAGACCCAAACTCTAACCATACACAGACATAACCCTAAACCTACACTTAATCCTAATGTTAACCTAACCATTAAACAAGACCCATCACTAATCGAAAACCAAACACAAACCCCAAGACCAAAACACATTCACTGAAACTTTCTGCCAACCCTCACCCTAACTCCTAATCATAGGTTCACCTAAACTTAGGTTTCCTTAACCCTGACCCCTACCTTCAATCTAACCCAAACCCTAACCTCTAACCCTAACCTTAAAATAAGTTATTCAAAACCAATTCCTAACCTTAACCTGTACCCTAACCCTAACCCTCTAAAACTAATCCTATCTCATACCCCAAACTGTACCCTAACCCGTACCCTAAAACCAACCCCTAACCCACTCCCTAACCCTATATCTTACCCTTTTCCAAAACCGTACCCTGACCCTGACCTGACCCTAACCCTAAACCCTAACCAAACACTAACCCTAACCCTAGCCCTAACCCCTATCCTAATCCTAACCCTCGCCCTAACCCTAAACCTAGCCCTAACTTTAACTCTAACCCTTAACTCTAACCCCTAACTCTAACCCCTAACAATAACTCACACCCTAACCCCTAACCCTAACTGCAAACCTAAGCCCAACCCTAACTCTAACCATAACCCTAACCCCAACTCCTAACCTCCTGCCCTAATCCCTAGAGCTTAAACCCTAACCCTAACACTAAATCCTGTCCCTACCCTAACCCCATCCTAACTCTTAACACTGACCAATACACTTATGCCTCTCCTAACCTCTAATTTGTAACCATAAGCATAATCACTAACCCCTAACATCTAACCTAAGGCTAACCACCAACTTCCTCCCCTCCCCTAACCCTACCATTCATTCGACACTTTCACTTACCCTGTGGTTCTGAGGAGTTCTTTCTGATGTGGACGCGACCCCAACGGCTCCTCCAGATTCCTCCAAGGGGTCCTGAGGAAGCCGGGCTCCTGTGAGTGCGGATGTGGTCCCACAAGTTCCTGAGGCATAGTCAGCGGGTCCTGAGGACACTGGGTCTCCTGTCACTGTGGACTATGCCTCACATCCTCTGGAAGCCTCACAGCAGGTCCTAAGGGGCCAGGGGCTCCTTTCACCCTGGACATGGCCCCATGTCCCCCAGAAAACTCACCGTGGGTCCTGAGGAGGCTGTGGGCTCCTCTCAGCATACACGCAGCCCCTTATGTCCCGAAACCAAAGTGCAGGTCCTGAGGAAGACAGGGTTCCTGTCAGCATTGACGTGGCCCCACATTTTCCTCAAGCCTCATCATAAGACCTGAGGAGGCTGGGGGCTCCTGTCAGCATGGACGTGGCCCCAAATCTTCCCAAAACTTCACAGTGGGTCCTGAGGAGGCTGGAGACTCCTGTCACTGTGGATGTGGCACCCACATTTTTCTTAGGCCTCACCACAGGCCCTGACAAGGCTGGGGTCTTCTGTCCACATGGACTCATCCACATATTTCCCCAAGTCTACACCAGGGGTCCTGATGAATTCAGCGTCCTGTTGTGTCTACGTGGCCCCAAGTCCTACCAAAGCGTCGCCGAGGGTTCTTAGGAGGCTGGGGCTCCTGTAACCATGAATGCGGCCCCCAGCTTCCAGAAGCCTCAACTTTTGTCCTGAGGGGCCCGGGAGCTCCTGCCGAGTGAACGCATCGCCACATCTTCCTGAAGCCTCCCCACAGGTCCTGAGGTGGCTCAGAGGCTCCTGTCAGCGTTGGTGCAGGCCCATATCTTCCTGAAGTTTCCCCGCGGGTCGTGAGGCTCCTCAGGGGCGCCTGTCAGCGTGGATGAGGGCCCACAATTTCCTGAAACCTCCCCGCGGGTCCTGAGGTGCTCAGGGCTCCTGTCAGAGTGAATGTGGGCCCACTTCTTCCTGAAGCCTCCCCGCGGGTCCTGAGGAGGCTGCAGCTCATCAGCATAGACGCGTCCCCATGTCTTCCACAGGCCTCCCCAGCACAGGCTGGCTCCTGTTAGTGCAGACAGAGGAGGCCTACTGCACATGCGCATGCCATGGGCGGGGCCTGGGCTCGGGCGCCCCCTGCGGGATGCTCAGGCGCTACAGGAGACTGTGCAGGAGGCAGCGGGTGCTCTAGGGGCCGCACCTGCCTCCTTTCAGGCTCCAGCTGGGGCCTGTTAGCTTCGGAAACATCTCACTGAAAAGGAGCCCAACACCCGGCTTCCCCAGAAATACTTAAGGACAAGGAATTGGAGCCCACAGGACGTGAAATTAAATGTATATTAGACTTTTACCACGTCCTGCCAAACTCACTCAACCCTCTTCCACTGTGTGCGGGACCGCGGGTTGGTGCAGCCGCAATGGAAACAGTGTGGAGGCCCCTCAGGAAGTTACAAATAGAGCCGCCCTGCGACCAGCAGGTGAATGGCCTGGAGCTCACTCCGAAGATACAGATGCAGTGAGATTCGGGACACCTGCACCCCAATGTCCACAGCAGCCGGGTCCAAAGTAGTCACACTGTGGGAGGAGCCTCGGTGCCCTCTGCCAGATGATGGATAAAGAGGATGGGAGATAGATGATGGTCATAGAGAGAGGAATGGAACTCAGCTATCAAAGAGAAGGAAATCTCGCCATTTGCAATGATGTGTATAGAACTAAAGGGATCATGTTAAGTGAAGTAAGTCAGTCGGGAAAGAGAATGACCATGTGGTTTCATTCATAGGTGGAATTAAAGAAGCAAAGCAGATGAACAACTGTGAAGGGAAGTAAAAACAAATAAGATGAAAACAGATACAGGAAATACAGACTCTTAATGATAGGAAACAAACTGAGGGTAGCTGGAGGGGGCGGATAACAGGGGACCAGCATGAAGGAGGTCATGTGATGTCACGAGCACTGCTGTTGTCTCCCACTGGTGAATCTCTGAATTCTTCCTCTGAAAGTATAATACACTATACGTTAATTAATTGGTTTAAATTAAGTTAAAAAAATCAGTTCTATCAGAGCACATTTCCTTCTGGACTCTCTGTTTTGCTCATTCAGCTTATGCCGGGACACCCCCCGTGGGTTTGGTTTGTCTAAGTAGGCTCCACGCCTCGTACATGGCCCAGCACAGGGCTAGAACTCACGACCCCTGAGATCAGGACCAGAGGTGAGGTCAGGAGTTGGATATTTAACCGACGGAGCCAGCTGGGGGCCCGAGAACCACACTGCTTTATCCTGTGTCTCTGTGACATCTTTTGAAATAGGAAAGTGCTGCGTCCCACTCTGTCATGCTTCTCCAGTACTGATTTGTTGTCCGGGGTCATTTGTTGTGGGGGTTGGATGTTATGCGTTTTTTTTTCCTATTTCTAAGATCTGCCACCATGATTTTGATAGGAATGACATTGAAACTGAGGGCGGCTTCAGGAACTGCTCGACTTTTCACAAGATGAGGCTCCCACCCCACGAGCCCAGGCCAGCCTCCCAGAGCCTGGTATGGCTCAGTGCACAAGACTTGTGCTCCTTTGGTTCAGTCTCATTATTTATTGTCCTTGATGCTCCTGAGAAGGGCGTCATGTCCTTCATTTCCTTCGTGACTGCTCATTGTCAGGACACACCAAGGCTACTCTGATCTGCAGGGTCAGTTTGTGTCCCGTGACTTTACTGAACTCACTCTTTAGTTCTAACAGGTTTTGGTGGAACGTATTGTTCAATATGTTTGCAATCGTTGTATTGAACTCAGATACACGTGAGTACAGTCCTGACACTTCCACTTGCATTTCTCCAACCTCTGCCAGCACCTAACATAAGGAAGTTAGCAGCAACGACTACGGGCAGGCAGGATGCAGGAGGGTCCTGCCCTGGGCTCAGCTTTCAAAAGGAGGCATGCTTCGAAGCCAGCTTTCTACTCACTGCGTTCTGATGGCCATGAGAACATGGCAGCATTGTAATTCAGGATGTTCCATGAATACCGCTTTACTGCACCTGGAGACACAACCTTGAAGCCTGCAGCTTGCCCCTTGCATCCCATGAGCTTCTGACAAACATGTCTAGTAAGGATGCTCATAACCGTATCTGCAGGTAGTGTGGAACAGCGGAGGACCACGTTCCCTGTTTCTAATACCGCGTCTTCAGCAAATAGGGACAGTGTGACGTCCCCCTTACAGGTGTGGAACCTTTGCTGTTTACAGCTTAATGTCCTAGAAAGCCCCACAATTGAATCAAACCTGAGCCCAGGCCAAGGGCAGGAAGCCCCTATTAGAATGAGAACAGGGATCAATGCCCTTGAAGGCCCCATATCAAAATGTAAACAGAACTTGAGGAATTGCTCCAGCCGTTCTGGAGGTCCCCGAGACCAGCCCTTAAAACTAAGCTAAAACCCACCTCGGGGTCCAAGTCCCTGCTCTGCTGTGATGGGTATACTTGGACACAAGATCAAGCTTATAAATAATCCCTCGTGTGTTTGCATCGGAATCGGCTTCTTGGTGGTTTCTCATATTCGCTATCTTGGGCACAACAGTCTGAGATAAAAATAAAACCAAAAGAAACTCGGACACGGGCAGAGTGAAAGCAGGGTTCTGAGAGAAGCGGCAGAGACCCGGGGGCTTGGCGGCTCTTCTGTGATGAGCGTGCAGACTAGGGGGCGGAATCCTCAGCACCAGAGCCAGAGGACCCAGCGTCCTCACCGGGCTCCCCCCATCAGCCCCGAGTCTCAGGGAGCAGCACAGCACTGCCCGCTGGAGGCCAGAGGTGTTGACGCCCTCCCCATCTCTGATCCGCGGAGGTGCACATACCACGCAGATGTACACCTGACAATCAACGCCACATCCCATTCCCAGACCTCACACAGAGCACTTGCTGCCACAAAGTTGTCAGACCACAGAGGCCCGGAGAGGAGGCCTGGAGACACATTTGCCTCTCGCAAAACTGGCGTCCCGTATCAAAAGAAATCTTTTCGAAGTGAAGCATACAGGCGGTCAGCAAGAGGGAGGTTCAAGCCATTAGCTCAAGCCAAAGGCGTGTGCATGCCTTGCATTCAGGTGTCCGCTAGGCGCAAAACTGAGAAGGCAGACACTTGGTTTTCACTCGGCTACTGTCCCGCATACAACGAAATTCTGTGGAGGAGGAACGTACAGGCAGTCAGGATGGGGGAGGTACAGGCCATAAGCTCAACTCTCCGAAGTGTCTATGCTTTGCAGGCCGATGTCTGCTAGACACCTATCGAGGCGAGGTATACCCGAGCTACACTCTAATGGAACAAGGGCGTTGGCAATCGCTGTATTGAACTCAGCTACATGTGAGTACAGTCCTGACACTTCCACCTGCATTTCTCCAACCTCTCCCAGCACCTAACATAAGGACTTTAGCAGCTACGCCTATGAGCAGGCAGGATGCGGGAGGGTCCTGCCCTGAGCTCAGCTTTCAAAAGGAGGCATGCCTCTAAGCAGGCTTTCTACTAACTGCGTTCTGATGGCCATGAGAACGTGGCAGCATTGTAATTCAGGATGCTCCATGAATACCACTTTATTGCACCTAGAGACACAACCTTGAAGCCTGCAGCTTGCCCCTGGCATCCCATGAGCTTCTGACAGACATGTCTAGTGAGGATGTTCATAACTGCATCAGCAGGCAGTGTGGAACTGGGAAGGACCTCGTTTCAGCTCATCTCCGATAGGGATGTTCCCCAGAGAGAGAGCTTTCAGCTAGGTACTCAGGTTTGGAAGTTAGTAGGTAGCTCCCATTCGAGGGAGGAATTCCTCAGAAGTTGCTGGATTGAACTAAGACACTTTTGCCTCTCGCAAAACTTGCGTCCTGTATCAAAAGAAATCCTTTGGAAGCGAAGCGTACAGGTGGTCAGCATGTGGGAGGTTCAAATCCTAAGGTCAATCCAAAGGAGTGTGCATGCCTTGGAGGCAGCTGTTGGCTAGGCGCGAAACTGACAGGGCAGACACTTGGTTTTCACTCCGCTTCTTTCCCGCATACAACTAAATGCTGTGGAAGGGGAACGTACAGGCAGTCAGGATGAGGTAGGTACAGCCCACAAGCTCACCTCTCAGAAGTGTGCATGCTTTGCAGGCCGATGTCTGCTAGACACTAGGTATACCCGAGCTACACTCTAATTGAGCAAGGACATTGGTAATCGTTGTATGGAACTCAGATACACGTGAGTACAGTCCTGACACTTCCCCCTGCATTTCTCCAACCTCTCCCAGCACCTAATATAAGGATGTTTGCAGCTACGACTACGGGCAGGCAGGATGCGGGAGGGTCCTGCCCTGAGCTCAGCTCTCACAAGAGACTATGCCTCGAAGCCAGCTTTCAACTAGCTGCGTTCTAATGGCCGTGAGACCATAGCAGTCTTCTAACTCAGGAGGTTCGGAGAATACCACTCTACTGCACCTGGAGACACCTTCCAGGCCTGCATTATTCCACTTGCATCTCACAAGCTTCTGACAAACGGCTCTGGTGAAGATGTTCAAAACTCATTCTGCAGGCAGTGTGGGACTGGGTGTGAGCTCAACTATCAGAAGAGAGATGCTTTTGGACTCGGGGTTCAGCTAGCTTCTCACGTATGGAACTTGGTATGTTGCACCTGTCTAAGACAGGAATTACTAGGAAATCGCTGGTTTGAGCTTGGAGGCACTAGTCTTGTGTGCCGGGACTTTCCACTTACCTCTCACAGCACTTCCGTCATCCATCGAGCCAAGGCCTGTTAGCAGCGAAATGTACCTGCAGGCAGGATGTGGGAAGTACAGGCCATAAGCTCAACTCTCAAAAGTGTGTACGCCTGGGAGGCAGATGTCTGCTACCCACTCGGACATGGGAGTTAGAAACTAGCTTTTCGAATCGAAAAGTATAGAATCGAATGGAATCGAATTGAATCGAATTGAATCAAAAAGAATCAATCGAATCGAATTGAATAGAAAAGAATCGAATCGATTCGAATCGACACGAATCGAAAAAAGTCGAAACAAATCGAATCATATCAAATCGACAAGAATCGAATCGAATCAAAAAGAATCGAATCGAAATGAATCGAAAAGAATCGAATCGAACAGACCGAAAAGAATCTAATCGAAAAGAATCGTATCGAATCGAATCGAATAGAATCGGGAAAGAACCGAATCGATTCCAATCAACTTCAATCGAAAAGAATCGAATTGAACAGTTTCGAATCTTATTGAAAGGAATCGAATCAAATAAAATAGAAAAGAATCAAATCGAAACGAAAAGAATCGAATCGAATCGAATTGAAAAGAATTGAATCGAATCGAAAAGAATCGAATCGAATTGAAAAGAATCGAATCGAATCGATCGAAATGATCGAATTGAAAAGTATCGTGTTGAATCGAATCAAATCGAAAAGAATCAAATCGAATCGTATCGAATCAAAAAGAATCAAATCAAATCGAATCGAAAAGAATAGAATCGTATTTAATTGAATTGAAAAGAATTGAATCGAAAAGAATCGAGTAGAATCAAAGCGAATCGAATCAAATCGAAAAGAATCGTATCGAATCGAATCGAATTGAATCGAAAAGAATCGGATCGAATCTTATATACTTGAATCAAAAAGAATCGATTCAAATCGAAAAAATCAAACAGAATAGAAAAGAATCGAATCTAAAAGAAAAGAATCGATTCAAATTGAAAACCGAAAGGAATCAAAATGATTCGAATGGATACGAAACGAATCGAATCGAAAATAATAGAATCGAATCGAACCGAATCAAAATGAAAATAATCAAATGGAATCGAATTGAAAATAACTGAATCAAATCAAATCGAAAATAATTGAAGCCAGTCTAATAGAAAATAATCGATTCGCATTGAATCGAATCGAAAAAAATCGAAATGAATTGAATTGAAAATAATGAAATCGAATAGAAAATAATCAAATCGAAAGTAATCTTATCAAATCGAAAATAATCGAATCGAATCGAATCGAAAATAATTGAACCGAGTCGATCGAATTGAGTTGAAAATAATCGAATCGAACCGAAATGAATCGAAAATAATCGAATCGAATCGAATAGAGAAGAATCGAATCGAATCAAATCAAATCAATTGAAAAGATCGAATCTAAAAAAATCAAAGAGAATCGAAACGAATCCAATCGAATCAAATTGAAAAGAATCAGATTGAATCAAATCGAAAAGAATCGAATCGAATCGTATCGAATCAAAAAAAATCAAACCGAATTGAAAAGAATCGAATCGTATTTAATTGAATCGAAAAGAATCAAATCGAATTGAATCGAAAAGAATCGAATCGAATCAAATCGAAAGAATCGAATCGAATCGAATCGAATGGAAAAGAATTGAATAGAAAAGAAGCGAATTGAAATGAAAAGAATCGAATCGAAGAGAAAAGAATCGAATCGAATTGAAAGAATCTAATCGAATCGAATCAAATTGAATCGAAAAGAAGCAAAAGGAATCGAATCGAATCAAATAGAAAAGAATCAAATAGAAAAGAATCAAATCAAAACGAATAGAATCAAACTGACTCGATCAAATAGAAAAGAATTGAATCAAATAGAATCGAAATGAATCGAATCAAATCGAATTGAAAAGAATCGAATCGAATCGAAAAGAATGATAATGAAACGAAAAGAATCGAATCGAAATGAAAGAATCAAATCGAATCGAAAAGTATCGAATCGAATCAAAAGAATCGAATCAAAAAGAATTGAATCGAAATGAAAGAATCGAATCGAATCATGTCAAAAAGAATCAAATAAAAAAACGAATAGAATCTAATCGAATCAAAATGAATCGAATCGAATCAAAAAGAATCGAATTGAATCGAATAAAAAAGAATCGTATTGAGGGATCCCTGGGTGGCGCAGTGGTTTAGCGCCTGCCTTTGGCTCAGGGCGCGATCCTGGAGACCCGGGATCGAATCCCACGTCAGGGTCCCGGTACGTGGAGCCTGCTTCTCCCTCTGCCTATGTCTCTACCTCTCTCTCTCTCTGTGACTATCATAAATAAATAAAAAAAATAAAAACAAAGAATCGTATCGAATCGAATCGAAAAGAATTGAATTGAATCGAATAGAAAAGAATAGAATGGAATGGATTCCTAAAAATTGTATTCGAATCGAATAGAATTGAAAAGAATCGAATGGAATCGAATCCAAAAGAGTCGAATCGAATCGAATAGAATCAAATCGAAACAAAAAGAATCGAATCGAATCGAAAAGAAAAGAATCGAATCGAAAACAATTGAATCGAAAAAAATCGAATCGAATTGAATATAAAAGAATCGAATCGAATCAAATCGAAAAAATCAAATCAGATTTAATGGAATTGGAAAGAATCGAATCCAATCAAACTGAATCGAAAAAATCGAGTCGAAATGAATCGAAACGAATCGAAATCAGATCGAATGGAAAGAATCAAATAAAAAAATATCGAATAGAATCGAAAAGAATCGAATGGAATCGAATAGAATAGGATCAATTAGAATCGAAATGAAAGAATCGTATCGAATCGAATCGAAAAGAATCGAATCGAATCGAATGGAAAAGAATCGAATAGAATAAAATCGAATAGAATTGAAATGAATGGAATGGAATCAAAAATAATTGAATCGAATGGAATCGAAAAGAATCTATTCAAATCGACATGAAAAGAATCGAATCAAATCGAACCGAATCAAAACGAATCGAATCGAATCGAACTGAAAAGAATCGAATCAAATTTAATGGAATCGAAACAATCGAATTGAATCGAATCGAATCAAAAAGAATCAAAAAAACCGAATCAGATCGAATTAAAAAATCGATTTGAATCGAAACGGATCGAATGGAAAAGAATGGAATCGAAAAGAATCAAATCGAAAAGAATCGAATAGAAACGAAAAGAATCGAATCGAATTGAATGAAAAGAATTGAATCGAATCGATTCGAATCGGATCGAAAATAATCGAATCGAATTGAAAAGAATCGAATTGAATCAATCGAAAACAATCGAATTGTATCGAATTGAATTGAAAAGAATCTAATAGTATCGAATCAAATAAAAAAATCGAATTGAATAGAATAGAAAAGAATCGAATCGAATTGAATCAAAAAGAATCGAATCCAAACGAATCGAAAAGAATCGAATCAAATAGAATCAAATAGAAGTGAATCGAATCGAATTTAAAAGAATCGAATTGAATAGAATCAAAAATAATCGAATAGAATGGAATAGAATCGAAATGAATCAAAACGAAAAAAATCGAATAGAATGGAATAGATTTGAAATGAATCGAAACGAATCGAATCGAAAAGAATCGATTCGAGTCGAAATGAAAAGAATCGTATCGAATCGAAACGAAAAGAATCAAATCGAATCGAATTGAAAAGAATCGAATCGAACCGAAATGAATCGAAAAGAATCGAATCAAATTTAATGGAATCAAAAAGAATCGAATCGAATCGAATACACTTGAATCGAATAGAATCGAAAAGAATTGAAAAAATCGAATCAGATTGAATGGAAAAGAATCGATTCGAATCGAAAGGAAATGAATCAAATCGAATCGAATCGAATAGAAAAGAATCAAATCGAAAAGAATCGAATCGAAATGAAAAGAATCGAATCGAATTGAATGAAAAGAATCGAATCGATTCAAAAAGAATTGAATCGTAAAGAATCAAACCGAAACGAAAAGAATCAAATTGAATTATATATAATCGAACCAAAAAGAATCGAATCGAAAATATCGAATCAAATCGAAAAGGATCGAATTGAATCAAATCGAATCGAAAAGAATTGAATCGAATAGAAAAGAATCGAATTGAATCGAATAAAAAATAATAGAATTGTATCTAATTGAATTGAAAAGAATCTAATCGTATCGAATCAATTGAAAAAAATCGAATTGAATAGAATAGAAAAGAATCGAATCGAATTGAATCAAAAAGAATCGAATCCAATCAAATAGAAAAGAATCGAATCAAAACGAAAAGAATCGAATCGAATCGAAAAGAATCAAAAAGAGTCGAAAAGAATCGAATCGAATCGTATCGAAAAGAATCAAATAGAAATGAAAAGAATCGAATCGAATCAAAAGTAATCGAGTCAAAAAGAATCGAATCGAAACCAAAAGAATCGAATCGAAAAGAATCGAATCGAATCGGAAAGAATCGAATTGAAAAAAACGAATCTAATCGAACTGAATCAAAAAGAATTGAATCGAATCGAAAAGAATCGAATGGATTCGAATAGAAAAGAATCGTATCAAATTGAATAAAAAAGAATCGAATCTAATCGAATAGAATCAAATCGAATCGAAAAGAATCTAATTGAATCAAAGAGAATTGAAAAGAGTGGAATTCAATCGAATCAAAAAGAATCGAGTTGAATCGAATCAAAAGAATCGAATCGAAAAGAATCGAATCATATCGAAAAGAATCGAATTGAATCGAAAAGAATCGTATTGAATTGAATCAAAAAAATTGAATAGAATCCAATAGAATAAAAAAAGATCTAATCGAACCGAATCGAAAAGAATCGATTCGAATCAAAATAAAAAGAATCCTATTGAATAGAATCGAAAATAATCAAATCGAAAAGAATCGAATCGAATTGAAAAGAATCCAATTGAATCGAATCGAATTGAAAAGAATCGAATCGAATTGAAAAGAATCGAAAGGATTGAATTGAAAAGAATAAAAAAGAATCGAATCTAATCGAATTGAAAATAATAGAATCTAATCAAATCAGAAAGAATCGAATCGAAGAGAATCGAAAAGAATCAAAATGAAAAAAACGAATTAAATCAAATCAATAAGAATCGAATCGAATTGAATCAAATAGAATCAAATTGAATAGAAAAGAATCGAATTGAATCGAAAAGAATCGAATAGAATAGAATGGAAACAAATCAAAAAGAATCAAATTGAATTGAATAAAATCGAACCAAAAAGAATCGAATCGAAAATATCGAAACGAATCGAAAAGGATCGAATCGAATCAAATCGAATCGATTCGAATCAATTAGGAAAGAAAGGAATAGGTATCGAATAGAAGCGAAACAAAAACTATCGTATTGAAATAAAAATAATAAAATCAAATCGAAAAGAATTGAATCAAATGGAATCAAATAGAAAAAATCTAATTGATTTGAATCAAATCGAATCGAGAAGAATCAAATCGAAAAAAATCAAATGTAATCGCATCGAATCAAAATAATCGAATCGAATGGAAGTGAAAAGAATCGAATAGAATCAAATCAAATCAAATTAAATCGATCGAAAAGAATCGAATTGAAGAAAATCGAAAAGTATTAAATTGAAATGAAAAGAAAATAATCGAATCAAATCAAATCGAATTGAAAATAATCGAATCGAATTGAATCAAAAATTATCAAATCGAAAACAATCGAATAGAAAAGAATAGAATCAAACTGAATCGAATCTAATCGAAAATAATCGAATCGAATCGAAAAGAAAGAAATCGATTCTAATCTATAGAAAAGATTTGAATCGATTCGAATCAAACTGAATCGAAAAGAATCTAATCGAAAAGAAACTAATCGAATCAAATCGAAAAGAAGCGTATTGAAATGAAGAGAATCGAATCGATTAGAATCAAATTGAATCGAAAGAATCGAATCGAATCGAAAAGAAGCGAATTGAAATGAAAAGAATCGAAACGAATAGAAAAGAATCGAATCGAATCGAAAGAATCAAATCGAATCGAATTGAATCGAAAAGAATAAAAAAGAATCGAATCGAATCAAATAGAAAAGAATCAAATGGAAAATAATCGAATCGAAACGAATAGAATCAAACTGAATCGAATCGAATAGAAAAGAATAGAAACAAATCGAATCAGATCGAGTGGAAAAGAATAAAATCGAATCAAAAATAATAGAATCAAATAGAATCGAATTGAATCGAAAAGAATCGAATCTAAAAGAAACGAATCGAATAGAAAAGAATCGAATCAAATCGAATCGACAAGAATCAAATTGAAAAAAATCGATTAGAATCGAATCGATTCGAAAAGAATCGAATTGAATCGAATTGGAAAGAATCGTAACGGATCGAAAAAAATCAAATCGAATAGAAAAGAATCGATTCGAATAGTATAGAATTGAGAAGAATCGAATCGATCGAACTGAAAAGAATCAAATCAAATGAAAAGAATCGAATCGAAAAGAATCAAATTGAATTGAAACGAATCGAAAAGAATCGAATTGAATCGAACCGAAAAAAACGAATAGGATCGAAAAGAATCGAAGAGAATCGAATTAAATCGAAAAGAATCGAAATGAAACGAAAAGAATCAAATTGAATGTAATGAAAGAATCGAGTCGAAAAGAATCGAATCAAAACAAAAAAATCAAATCGAATCAAATTGAAAAGAATCGAATTGAATCGAACCGAAAACAATCGAATAGGATCGAAAAGAATCGAAGAGAATCGAATTGAATCGAATCGAAAAGAATCGAAACGAAAAGAATCGAAATGAAACGAAAAGAATCAAATTGAATGTAATGAAAGAATCGAGTCGAAAAGAATCGAATCAAAACAAAAAAATCGAATCGAATCAAATTGAAAAGAATCAAATCAAAATGAATCGAAAAAAATCGAATCGAAACGAATCGAAAAGAATCAAATCAAATAGAATCGAAAAGAATCCAATCGAATCGAATCGAAAAAAATTGAATAGAATCGAATAGAATAAAAAAATCGAAATGAATCGAATCGAAGAGAATCGATTCGAATCGAAATGAAAAGAATTGTATCGAATCGAATCGAAAAGAATCAAATCGAATCGAATCGAAAGAATTGAATCGAAGCGAATCGAATCAAATAGAATCGAATTGAATGGAATCGAATTGAATAGAATCTAATCGAATCGAAAAGAATCAAATCAAATTTAATGGAATCGAAAAGAATCGATCTAATCGAATTGAATCGAAAAGAATCAAATCAAAACGAATCGAACCAGATCGAATGGAAAAGAATTGAATCGAATTTGAAAGAATCGAATTGAATGGAAAAGAATCGAATTCAATTGAATAGAAAAGAATCGAATCGTATCGAATCGAAAATAATCGAACCAAATCGAAATGGATTGAATCGAATCCAATCAAAACGAAAAGAATCAAATTGAATAGAACCAAAAACAATCAAATTGAAACAAATCAATTTGAAATGAAAAGAATCGAATCTAATCGAAACGAATTGAATGAAAAGAATCAAATCGAAAAAATCGAATAGAAAAGAATCGAACAGAAACGAAAAGAATCGAATCAAAGCAGTCGAATAAATCCTAATCTAATCGAATCAAAAAGAATCAAATTGAGTAGAATTGAATCGAAAAGAATCGAATCGAATCGACAAGAATCGAATTGTATCAAATCGAAAAGAATTGAATCATATCGAATCGAATCGAAACGAATCTAATCGTATCGAATCGAATAGAAAAGAAACGAATCGAAAAGAATCGAATCGAAACGAAAAGAATCGAATCGAATCTAAAAAAATCGAATAAATTCTAAAAGAATCGAAATGAATCGAACCGAAAAGAATCGAAATGAAATGAATCAAATCGAAATGAAAAGAATCAAATCGAAAAGAATCGAATTGAATCAAATCAAATCGAAAACAATGAATTCGAATCGAATTGAAAAGAATCGAATCTAAAAAAAAGAATCGAATCGAATTGAATCGAAAAGAATCGAATTGATTCAAATTGAATCGAAAAGAATCAAAGAAAATAGAATCGAAAAGAATCGAAATGATTCGAAATGAAAAGAATCGAATTGAATCGAAATGAAAAGAATCGAATCGAAAAGAATCGAATTGAAATGTAAAGAATCGAAATGAAAGCAACGAAAAAAATCGAATTGAAAAGAATCGAATCGAATCAAATCAAATCGAAAAGAATCAATTCGAAACGAATTGAAAAGAATCGAATCGAAACAAACAATCTAATTGAATCGAAAAGAATCAAATCGAATCGATTAAAATCGAAAAGAATCGATTCAAAAAATCGAATAGAACCAAATCGAAGAAAAAAGAATCGAATCGAATCGAAAAGAATCGAATCGAATCGAAAAGAATAGAATCAAATAAAAAGAATCGAATCAAAATGAATCGATTTGAAACAAAAAGAATCGAATTAATCGAATCGAATTGAATGAAAAGAATCGAATTGAATCGAAATGTATCGAATAGAAAAGAATTGAACATAAACGAAAACACTCGATCGAATCAGTCGAATAAATTCTAATCGAATCGAATCAAAAAGAATCAAAAAGATTTGAATTGAATTGAAAAGAATCGAATTGTATCGAATCTAAAAGAATCAAATCAAATCGAATCAAATAGAAAAGAATCAAATCGAATAGAATCGAATCAAAGAAAAAAGAATTGAATCGAAACAAAAAGGTCGAAATGTATCGAATCGAATCAAAAAGAATCTAATCGTATCAAATCGAATAGAAAAGAATCAAATTGAATAGACTAGAAAAGAATAAAATCAAACTGAATCGAAAAGAATCAAATTGAAAGAATCAAATTGAATCGAATTGAATTGAAAAGAATTGTATTGAAAAGAGACAAATCTAAACAAAAATAATTGAATTGAATCGAATCGAAAAGAATCGAATAGAATTGAACTGAAAAGAATCGAATCGAATCGGATAGAAAAAAATCTAATAGAATCGAATAGAATGGAAAAGAATCCAATTGCATCGAATCGATAAGAATCGATTCGAATCAGAATGTAAAGAATCGTATCGAATTGAATCGAAAAGAATGGAATTGAATCAAAAAGAAACGAATTGAAAGAATCGCATCTAAACAAAAAGTATCGAATTGAATCGAATAGAAAAGAATTGAATCGAATAAAATTGGTAAGAATTGAATCAAATCGAATCGAATTGAAAAGAATCGAATCAAATCGAATTGAAAAGAATCGAATCGAATCAAAAAGAATCAAATTGAAACGAAAAGAATCGAATCAAATTGAATTAAAAAAATCGAATCGAATCGTATTGAAAAGAATTAATTCAAATAGAATTGAAAAGAATCGAATCGAATAAAATCAAATCAAAATGAATGAAATTGAATTGAATCAAAAAAATCGAATAGAATCGAAAACAATTGAATTGAATTGAATCTTAAAAAATCAATTCGAATCGAAATGAAAAGAATCATATTGAATCAAATCGAAAAGAATCGAAAAAATCGAATTGAATCGAAAAGAATCGAAGCAAATCGAAAAGAATCGAATCGAAATGAAAGAATCGAATTGAATCGAAAAGAATAGAATAGAATCGATTCGAATCAAAAAGAATTGAATCGAAGAAAATCGAATAGAAAAGAATCGAATCGAAAAGAATCGAATCGAATCAAATCAAGAGGTATCAAATCGATTCGAATTGAAAGTGTTGAATCGAATCGAAAGAATCTAATTGAATCGAATGAAAAAGAATCAAATTGAATCGAATCGAAAAGAATTGAATCGAATCGAAAGAATTGAAAAGAATCGAATTGAATAGAATCGAATAGAATCGAATTGAAAAGAATCGAATCGATTTGAATCAAATAGAATAAAAAAGAATCAAATCGAATAAAATAGAAAAGAATCGAATCGATTCAAAAAGAATCGAATTGAATAAAATCGAAAAGAATCGAATCGAATCTAAAGAATCGATTCAAATCAAAATGAAATGAATCGTATTGAATCAAATAAAAAGGAACCAAATCGAATTGAAGAGAAAAGAATTGAAGAGAAAAGAAATGGATCAAAAAGAATCAAATTGAATGGAATCAAATGGAAAAGAAATGAATCGATTCGAATCAAATCGAATCAAAAAGAAATAAAACCGAATCGAAAAGATTCGACTAATATAATCAGATCGAATGGAAGTGAATCGAATAGAATTGAAAACGATCAAACCAAATTGAACTGAATCGAAAAGAGTAAAATAGAATCAAATCGAATTGAATAGAAAAGAATCGAATTGAATCAAATCGAAAAGAATTGAATCGAAAGGAATAGAATCAAACCGAAACGAATCAAATCTAAAAGAATCAAATCGAATCGATAAGAATCAAAATAAGATCGAATTAAATCGAAAAGATTCGAATCAAATCGAATCGAAAAGAATCAAAATGAATCGAATCGAAAGGTTTTGAATCGAATCGAATCGAAAATAATCGAATCGAATAGAAAAGAATCGATTCGAATCGGAAAGAATCAAATCGAATTGAAAAGATTCGAATCAAATTTAATGGAAATGAAAAGATTCCAATCAAATCGAAAAGAATCGTATCGAATTGAAAAGAATCGAATTGAAACAAAAAGAATCAATTGCATCGAATCGAAAAGAATCGAATAGAATAGAATCGAAAAGACGAATCAAATCGAAAAGAATCGAATCGAATCAAGGGAATCGAAAAGAATCGAATTGAAACGATAAGATTCGAATCGAAAAGAATCGAATCGAAAAGAATCGAATTGAATCGAATCGAAAAAAATCGAATCAATAGGAATCGTACCGAAACGAAAAGAATAGAATAGAATCGAAAAGAATCGAATTGAATGGAATCGAATTGTATCGAAAAGAATCGAATCTAAACAAAAATAATCAAATTGAATCGTATCGAAAAGAATCGAATCAAATCGAACTGAAAACAATCGAATCAAATCAATAAGAATTGAACTGAATCGAATCGAAAAAATCAAATAGAATCGAATAGAATGGAAAAGAATCGAATCGCATCGAATCAGTAAGAATCGATTTGAATCAAAATGAAAAGAATCGTATCGAATCGAAAAGAATCGAATTGAAAGGAAGCGAATCTAAATGAAGAAGAATCGAACTGAATCTAATCGAAAACAATCAAATCAAATAGAATAAAAAAGAATCGAATCAAATCGAACCAAAAAATATCGAATTGAATCGAATAGAAAAAAATGAAGAGAATCGAAAAGACTCGAAACGAATCGAATTGAAAAGAATCGATTCGAATCAAAATGAAAAGAATCGTATTGAATCGAACAGAAAAGAATCAAATCGAATCGAACAGAAAAGGATCGTATCGAATCAAATTGAAATGAATCAAAACGAATTGAAAAGATTCGAATTGTATGGAATCGAATCGAAAAGAATCGAATCGAATCGAAAATAATCAAGTGAAATTTAATGGAATAGAAAGAATCGAATTGAAAAAAATCAAATCGAAAAGAATCGAAACAAATCGAATCAGGTCGAATGTAAAACATTCAAATCGAATAGAAAAGAATTGAGTTGAATCGTATCGAAAAGAATCAAATTGAATTGAAAAGAATCGAATCAAAAAGAATGGAATTGAAATGAAAAGAATGAATCGAATCGAAAAGAACCATAATGAATCGAATCGAATGGAATTGAATCGAATATAAAAAAAATCGAATCGAATAAAATCGATAAGAGTCGAATCAAATCGAATAGAATTGAAGAATTGAATCGAATAAAATCGAATCGAAAAGAATGGAATTTAATTGAATAGAAAAAAATCAAATAGAATCGAATATAATCGAAAAGCAGCAAATCGAATCGAAAAGAATCGATTCGAATCCAAATGAAAAGAATCATATTGAATCAAATTGAAAAGAATCAAATCGTATTGAAAAGAATCAAATCGAATAGAAAAGAATCAAATAGAAATGAAAAGAATCAAATCTAAAAGAATAGAAAAGAATCGAATCAAAACGAAAGAATCGAATCGAAAAGAATAGAGTAGATCGATTTGAATCGAAAAGAACTGAATTGAAGAAAATCAAATAGAATCGAATCAAAACGAATCGAATCGAATCGAAAAGAATCGAATCGATTCGAATTGAAGAGTTAAATCGAATCGAAAAGAATCAAAAAGAATCAAATCGAATCGAACCGAAAAGAATCAAATTGAATCGAATCGAAAGAATTGAAAACAATCGAATTGAATTGAATCAAAAAGAATCGAATCAAAAAGAATCGAATGGAAACGAAAGAATTGAATTGAATCAAAAACAATTGAATCAAATTTAATGGAATCCAAAGAATCGAATCGAATCGAATCGAAAAAATAGAATCGAAAAGAATTCAAACGAATCGAATCAGGTCGAATGGAAAAGAATCGAATCTAATCAAAAAGAATCGAGGTGAATCGAATCGAAAAGAATCAAATTGAATCGAAAGGAATCGAATCAAAAAGAATGGAATCGAAATGAAAAGAATGAATCGAATTGAAAAGAAATGAAACGAATTGAAAAGAATCATAACGAATCGAATCGAATTGATATGAAAAGAATCGAATCCAAACAATCAAATCGAAACCAAAGAATTGAATCGTATCGAATCGAATCGAAAAGAATCGAATTGAATCGAATCGAAAAGATTGATTCGAAATGAAAAGAAAATATGAAATGAAAATATGAAAATGAAAAATGAAAATATGAAATGAAATAGAAAAAATTGAATCGAATCGAATAGAAAACAATCGAATCGAATCGAAAAGAATCGAATTGAATCAAATCGAATCGAAAAGAATCAAATAAAAAAAATAAATAAAAATAAATAAAAACAAAAAAAAGAAAAGAATCAAATAAAATAGATTAGAAAAGAATCGAATCGAAAAGAATCGAATTGAATCGAATCGAAAAAAATTGAATAGAATCGAAAAGAATCGAAACGAATCAAATCGAAGAGAATCGATTCAAATAGAAATGAAAAAATCGTATCGAATTGAAACGAAAAGTATCAAATTGAATCAAATCGAAAAGAATTGAATCAAATTGAATCGAAAACAACTGAATCGAATCGAATCGAAAAGAATCGAATTGAATCGAATCGAATAGAAAAGAATCGAATTGAATCGAAAAGAATCGAATCGATTCGAATTGAATCGAAAATAATCAAATCAAATAGAATCAAAAAGAATCGAAATAAATTGAATCGAAAAGAATCGAAATGAAAAGAATCGAATTGAAACGAAAAGCATCGAATCGAATGTAACGAAAAAAAACGAAAAGAATCGAATCAAAACAAAAGAATCGAATTCAATCGAATCAAATCGAAAAGAATCAATTCGAAACAAACTGAAAAGAATCAAATAAAATCGAATTGAATCGAAAAGAATCGAATTGAATCAAATCGAATCAAAAAGAATCAAATAAAATAGATTAGAAAAGAATCGAATGGCATCGAAAAGAATCGAATTGAATCGAATCGAAAAAAATCGAATAGAATCGAATAGAATCAAAAAGAATCGAAACGAATCAAATCGAAGAGAATCGATTCAAATAGAAATGAAAAAATCGTATTGAATCGAAACAAAAAGAATCAAATTGAATCAAATCGAAAAGAATTGAATCAAATCGAATCGAAAACAACTGAATCGAATCAAATTGAAAAGAATCGAATTGAATCGAATCGAATCAAACAGAATATAATCGAATCGAAAAGAATCGAATCAAATTTAATGGAATCAAAAAGAATCGAATCGAATCAAATTGAATAAAAAAGAGTCAAATCGAAGAGAATCGAAACGAATCCAATCAGATCGAATTTAAAAGAATCGAATCGAAAAGAATTGAATGGTATCGAATCGAAATGAAAAGAATTGAATTGAATCGAATCAAAAAGATTCGAATCGAAAAGTATCATATTAAGCGATAAGAAACAATTCGAATAGAAAAGAATCGAATCGTATCGAATCGAAAAGAATCGAATTGATTAGAAAATAATCGAATTGAATCGAATCTAAAAGAATCAAATCGTATGCAATCGGATAAGAATCGATTGTATGGAATCGAATCGAAAAGAATCGAATTGAATAAAATAGAAAAGAAAGGAATCGAATTGAATCGAAAAGAATCGAATCGAATAAAAAAGAACAGAATCGAAACGAAAAGAATCGAAGAGAATCGAATCGAATCAAAAAGAATCGAGTCGAATCAAATCAAAAAGCATCAAATCGAAAAATATCGAATTCAAATGAAAACGAATTGAATCGAATCGAAAAGAATCAAATTGAACGAATTGAATCGAAAAGAATAGAATCTAAACGAAAAGAATCAAATCGAATCGAATCGAAAAGAATCGAATCTATTCGAAACGAATCGAAAAGAAACAAATCAAATAGAATTGTAAAGAATCGAAATAAATCGAAAAGAATCAAATTGAATCGAATCGAAAAGAATCAAATCAAAAAGAATCAAATCGAAACCAAAGAATCGAATCGAAGCAAAAAGAATAATATTGAATCGAATCGACAAGAATCGAATCGAAAAAAATCGAATAGAATCGAATCGAATTAAAAAGAATCAAATCGGGATCCCTGGGTGGCGCAGCGGTTTGGCGCCTGCCTTTGGCCCAGGGCGCGATCCTGGAGACCCGGGATCGAATCCCACATCGGGCTCCCGGTGCATGGAGCCTGCTTCTCCCTCTACCTGTGTCTCTGCCTCCCTCTCTCTCTCTCTGTAACTATCATAAATAAATAAAAATTTAAAAAAAAAGAATCAAATCGAATCAAATCGAATCTAAACGAAAATAATCAAATTGAATGGAATCGCATCGATAAGAAAAGAATCAAAAAAATCGCATAGAATTGAGTCAAATCCAAAAGAATTGAATTGAATCAAAAGAAATAGAATTGAATCGAATCGAATAAAAAATCGAATCGAATCTAAACGAAAATAATCGAATTGAATCGACTCGAATCGATAAAAATCGAATCGAAAAGAATCGAATCCAAATGAAAATATTTGAATTGAATCGAATCAAAAGGCTCGAATTGAGTCAAATCGAAAAGAATCGAATCCAATCTAAAAGAATCGAATTGAATCGAATCAAAAATATCGAATCCAATTGAAAAGAATCGAATTGAATCGAATCGAAAATAAATGAATTGAATTGAAAAGAATCGAATAGAAAATAATCGAATCGAATCAAATTGAAAAGAATCGAAAAGAATCAAATCGAATTGAAAAGAATCGAATCGAATCAAAAAGAATCGTATCAAATCGAATCAAAAAGAATCGAATTGAATCAAATTGAAAAGAATCGAATCGAAAAGAATCATATAGAATCAATAGAATTGAATCAAAAAGAATTGAATCAAATTGAAAAAATTGAATCGAATTGAGTCGAAAAGAAATGAATCAATAAGAATCAAATCGAATCGAAAAGAATCGAACCAAATCAAATAGAAAAGAATCGAATCGAATCAAAAAGATTCGAATCGAATCGAATAAAAAATAATCGAATTGAAACAAATCAAAACGAATCGAAAGGATCGAATTGAAAAGAATCCAATCGAAAAGAATTGAAACGAATAGAATATAGTAGAATCTCAAAGAATCGAATATAATCAAATCGTAAAGAATCGAATCGAATCGAAAAGAATCGATTAGAATTGAATCGAACCGAATGAAATCGAATCCCATTGAAAAGAATTGAATCAAATCGAAAGAATCAAATTGAATCAAAGAATCAAATCGAATCAAATCGAAAAGAATTGAATCGAATCGAAGGGGTCGATCGAAGAGAATTGAATCGATTCGAAAAAAACGAATCGAATCGAATTGAATCGAATTGAAAAGAATCGAAAAATTGAATCGAATTGAAACGAATCGAAAAGAATCGAGAAGAATCGAATCGAATCGAATTGAAAAGAATCAAATCGAATCGAATCGAATTAAAAAGAATCGAATCGAATCGAAAAGAATCGAATCGAGTTGAAAAAATCGAATCGAATCGAATCGAAAAGAATCGAATCGAAACAAATTGAAAGAATTGAATCGATTCGAAAAGAATCAAATCAAAACGAATCGAAAAGAATCGAATCGAATCAAAAAGAATCGAATACAAAAGAATCGAATCGACGAATCGAAAAGAATCGAATCGCAAGGATTCGAATCAAATAGAATAGAATCGAAAATAATCGAAGCGAATAGAATCAAAACGAATCGAATTGAAAATAATCAAATCGAATCAAATCGAAAAGAATCGAATCGAATCAAAATGAATCGAATCGAAAATAATCGAATCAAATTGAATCAAAACATATCAGCCGAAAATAATCGAATGAAATCGAATCAAAATTAATCTAATCGAATTGAATCGAAATGAATTGAATCGAAACGAATCCAATCGAAAATAATTGAATCAAAATGAATCGAATCGAAAATAAATGAATCGAATCAAATCGAAAATAATCAAATCGAAGTGAATCGAATCGAAAATAATCGAATCGAATCGAATCAAAAATAATCGAATCAAATCGAATTGAAGCGAATCAAATCGAAAATAATCGAATCGAAATAAATTGAATCAAAAATAAAGGAATCGGGGATTCCTGGGTGGCGCAGCGGTTTAGCGCCTGCCTTTGGACCAGGGCGCAATCCTACAGACCTGGCATCGAATCCGACGTCAGGCTCCCGGTGCATGGAGCCTGCATCTCCTTCTGTGTCTCTGCCTCTCTCTCTCTCTCTGTATGACATCATAAATTAAAAAAAAGAAAAGAAAAGAAAGGAATCGAATCAAAATGAACCGAATCGAATCTAACCTAATCGAAACGAATCGAATCGAAAATATTTGAATTGAATTGAATCGAATCAAAACTAATCGAATCATATAGAATCGAAATGAATCGAACCAAAAATAATTGAATCGAATCAAAACGGATCGAATCGAAAATAATCGAATCGAAACGAATGGAATCGAAAATAATCTAATCGAATCGAATCAAAAATAATCGAATCGAATCAAATAGAAACGAATAGAGTGAAAAATAATTGAATCGAAACAAATAGACTCGAAAATAATAGAATCAAATTGAATCGAATCAAACTAATCGAATTGTTTTGAATCGAAATGAATCGAATTGAAAATAATCGAATCAAAACGAAACGACTTGAAAATAATTGAATTGAATCAAAACGAATCGAATCGAAAATAATTGAATTGAAACGAATCGAATAGAAAATAATTGAATCGAATCGAATGGATAGAAATTAATTGAATTGAAATGAATCGAAAAGAATCGAATCAAAATTAAATAAAAAAGAATTGAAAAGAATCGAATCGATTTGAAAAGACTCAAATCGAATCGAAAAAGATCGAATCGAATCGAAAAGAATCAAATCGAATCGAATTGAATCGAAAAAGAAGAATCGATTTGAAAAGAATCAAATCGAATCGAAAAAGATCAAATCGAATTGAAAAGAATCAAATCGAATCGAAAAAGATCGAATCGAATCAAAAAGAATTGATTCGAAATGAATTGAATCAAATTGTATCGAAAAGAATCGAAACGAATCAAATAAAGAAGAATCGAATCGAAAAAATCGAATCGAATCGAATTGAATCGAAAAGAATCGAATCAAAAAGAATCGAATCGAATCGAATAAAAAATAATCGAATCGAATAGAATCGAAATGAATCGAATCGAAAATAATCGAATCGAAACGAATCGAATCAAAAATAATTGAATCAAATCGAAATGAATCGAATCAAAAATAATCGATTCAAAAATAATTAAATCGAATCGAAACGAATTGAGTCGAAAATAATCTAATCAAAATGAATCGAATAGAAAAAAATCGAATCGAAAAGAATCGAATCGTAAATAATCGAATCGAAACGAATTGACTCGAAAATAATTGAATGGAAACAAAACGAATTGAATCGAAAATAATTGAATCGAAACGAATCGAATCGAAAATAATTGAATCGAATAGAATCGAATTAAATAGAAATTAATCAAATCGAATTGAATCGAAACGAATTGAATTGAAAATAATCGAATCGAAATGAATCGAATCGAAAATAATCGAATTGAATCGAATCGAAACGAATCGAATCGAAAATAATAAAATCGAAACGAATCGAATCGAAATGAATCAAATCGAGAATAATAGAATCGAAACTAATTGAATCGAAAAAATCGAATCGAATCGAATCAAATCGAATCGAAAAGAATCGAATCAAATTGAATCAAAAAGATTCAAAAAGAATCAAATCGAATAGAATTGAAAAGAAACGAATCAAAAACTTTCGAATCGAAATGAAAAATATTAAATTGAATCGAATCCAAGAAATCGAATCGAATCGAATCGAAAAGAATAGAATCAATTGAAAAAGATCAAATCGAATCGATCGCGTCGAAAAGAATCGAATAGATTCAAAAGAATCTAATTAAATCGAATCAAATAGAATCAAAACATATCAAATAAAGAATCGAATCGAATTGAAAAGAATCGAATCAAATTGAATCAAAAAGAATCAAATCCAAAGGAATCGAATCGAATCTAAAATAGTTGAATCAAAAAGAATTGAATCGAATAGATTCGAATTGAATCGAATCGAATGAAAAGAATCGAATCGAATTGAAAATAATCCATTCGAATCTAATCATATCGAATTGAATATAATCGAAACGAATCAATCGAATCTAATTAATCGAATGAAAAAATTGAATGGAATTGAAACGAATCGAATCGAAAATAATCAAATCGAATCAAGTTGAAATTAATCGAATCGAATTGAATCTAATGGAAACGGATCGAATAAAAAATATTTGAATCGAATCAAATCGAATAAAAAAGAATCGAATCGAAATGAATCGAATAGAAAATAATCAATAGAATCGAATAGAAAATAATCAGTTTGAATCGATTCAAAACGAATAGAATCGAAAATAATCAAATCGAATCAAATAGAAAATAATCGAATCGAATCGAAAATAATTGAATTGAAATGAAACGAATCGAAATGAATAGAATCAAATCGAAAATAATCGAACTGAAACGAATCGAATCGAAAGTTATCGAATTGATTCAAAACTAAGCAAATCAAAAATAATTGAATTGAAAGAAATCGAATTGAAAATAATTGAATCGAATCGATTCGAATAGAAATTAATCGAATCGAACTGAATCGAAACGAATCGAAACAAAAATAATCGAATAGATTCAAAAAGAAATTCGAATCGAAAAGACTCGAATCTATAAGAATCAAATCGAATCGAATCGAAAAAATCGAATCAAATCACACCTAATCAAAAGAATCGAATAGAATGGAATTAAAAGAATCGAATCGAATTGAATTGAATAGAAACAAAAATAATCGAATCGAATCGAATTGAAATGAAATGAATCGAAAAAAATCGAATCGAAAAGAATCGAATCGAAAATAATCGAATCGAATCGAAATTAATCGAATCGAATTGAATCTAATCGAAACGAATCGAGTTGAAAATAATCGAATCAATTCAAATCGAATCGAATAAAAAATAATCGAATCGAATCGAATAGAACCAAATCAAGTCGAATATAATTGAATCGAAATTAATCGAATCGAAATGAATCGAATCAAATCGAAAAAAATCTAATCGAACAAATCGAATCGAAGATAATCTAATCGAATTGAAAATGAATCGAATCGAATCGAATTGAAACTAATCGAATCGAATCGAAATGAATCGAATCGAAATGAATCGAATCGAAAATAATCGAACCGAATCAAATCAAATCGAATAGAAATTAAACGAATCGAATCAAAATGAAACGAATCGATTAGAATCGAATTGAAAATAATCAAATCGAAATGAATCGAATAGAAAATAATCGAATCGAATCACATTGAAACGAATTGAATCGAAACGAATCAAATCGAAAATAAATCGAAATTATTCGAATTGAATCGAATCTAATCGAAGCGAATCGAATAGAAAATAATCGAATCGAATCGAATCGAAAATAATTGAAGCAATTCTAATTGAATCGAAAATAATCGAAACGAATCGAATTGAAACGAATAGAATGGAAAATAATCGAATCGATATGAATCGAATCGAATAAATCGAATCGAAACGAATCGAATCGAAAATATTCGAATCGAAAATAATCGAATCGAATCAAATCCAAAAGAATCGAATTGAATCGAAGAGAAAAGAATCAAATTGAATCAAATCGAAAAGAATCGAATCGAGACGAAAAAATCGAATCGAGTTGAAAATATCGAATCGAATCAAATCAAAGTGTCAAATTGAATCGAAAAGAATCGAATCGGAAAGAATTGAGTCGAAAAGAATCAACTCTGGGGATCCCTGGGTGGCGCAGCGGTTTGGCGCCTGCCTTTGGCCCAGGGCGCGATCCTGGAGACCTGGGATCGAATCCCACGTCAGGCTCCCGGTGCATGGAGCCTGCTTCTCCCTCTGCCTATGTCTCTGCCTCTCTCTCTCTCTGTGTGACTATCATAAATAAATAAAAATTTAAAAAAAAAGAAAAGAATCAACTCAAAAGAATCGTTCGAATCAAAAAGAATCAAATAGAGGAGAACCGAATCAACGAATCGAAAAGAATAGAATCGAAAAGAATCGAATCGAAAGTAATCGAATCGAATTAATTGAATCGAAAATAATCAAATCGAATCGAATCGAATTGAATCGAAAATAATCGAATCGATATGAATCAAATCAAATAAATCGAATCGAAACGAATCGAATTGAAAATGTTCGAATCGAAAATAATCGAATCAAATCAAATCCAAAATAATCGAATTGAATTGAATCGAAGAGAAAAGAATCGAATTGAATCAAATCAAAAAGACTCGAATCAAGATGAAAAAATCGAATCGAGTTGAAAATATCGAATCGAATCGAATCGAAGTGTCATATCGAATCGAAAAGAATCGAATTGAAAAGAATCGAATCGGAATGAATCGAGTCGAAAAGTATCAAATCAAAAAGAATCGTTTGAATCAAAAAGAATCAAAAAGAAAAGAACCGAATCAACGAATCGAAAAGAATAGAATCGAAAAGAATCGAATCGAAAGTAATCGAATCAAATGAATTGAATCGAAAATAATCAAATCGAATCGAATCGAATTGAATCGAAAATAATCGAATCGAATTGAAATTTATCAAATCAAAAATAATCGAATCAAAACGGATTGAATCAAAAATAATCAAATCGAATCGAATCGAAATGAATTGAATCGAAAATAGTCGAATCGAATCTAATTGAATCGAAAATAATCGAATCGATTCTAATCGAATCGAATTTAATCGAAATGAATCGAATCGAAAATAATCGATTCGAAACGGATTGAATCGAAAATAATCGAATCGAATCGAATCGAAACGAATCGAATCGAAAGTAATCGAGTCGAAACTAATTGAATCGAAAATAATCGAATTGATTCGAATTGAATTGAAATGAGTCGAATCGAATCGAAACGATTTGAAATGAATCAAATCGAAAATAATACAATTGAAACAGATCGAATCGAAAATAATTGAATCGAATTGAATCGAAATTAATCGAATTGAATCGAATCTAATAGAAATAATCGAATCGAAAATATTCGAATAGAATTGAATCGAATAAAAGATAATCGAATTGAATCGAATTGAAACAAATAAAATCGAAAAGAATTGAATCAAAACAAATCTAATAGAAAATAATCGAATCGAATCAAATAGAAAATAATCGATTCGAAACGAAGAGAAACGAAATAATTGAATCGATTCAAATCGAATCGAATCGAATCGAATATAATTGAATCGAATCGAATAGAAAAGAATCGAATAGAATCAACAAGAATCGAATCGAAAAGAATCGAATGAATCGAAAAGAATCGAATTGAAAAGAATTGAATTGAAAAGAATAGATTCGAATTGAAAAGAATCAAATTGATAAGAATCGAATCGAATCGAAAAGAATCAAATGGAAAAGGATCGAATCAACAAATCGAAAAGAATAGAATCGAATGGAATCGAATCAAAAACAATAGAATCGAATCGAAACTAATCAAATCCAAATGAATCGAATCGAAAAGACTCGATCGAAAAGAATCGAATCGAATTGGATCAAATCGAATCGAAAATATTTGAATCAAATCGAATCGAATTGAATAGAATCGAAAAGAATCGAATCGAATTGAAAATAATTGAATCGAATCAAAAAGAATCAAATCAAATCAAATCGAAAAGAAGCGAATAAAATTGAATCGAAAAGAAATGAATTGAATCAAGTAGAATGGAATCGAAAAGAATCGTATCGAATTGAAAAAATTCGATCGAATTGAATCTAAAAGAATTGAATCGATAAGAATCGAATCGAATAGAAAAGAATTGAACCAAATCAAATAGAAAAGAATCGAATCGAATCGAAAAGATTCGAATCAAATCGAATCGAATAAAAAATAATCGAATCGAAACAAATCGAATCGAATCGAAAGAATCAAATCGAAAAGAATCCACTCAAAAAGAATTGAAACGAATAGAATCAAGTTGAATCGAAAAGAATCGAATGTAATCGAATCGAAAAGAATCGAATCGAATCGAAACAAAAAGAATCGAATAGTATTGATCAAAAAGAATCGAATCAAATAAAAAACAATTGATTTGAATCGAATCGAATTGTAATGAGTCGAACTGAAAGGAATCGAATCCAATCGAATCGAATCGAATCAATTCTAATCGAATCCAATCGAAAAGAATCGAATAGAATCGAATCGAAAAGAATCAATTCAATCGAATCAAAAAGAATCGAAACAAATCGAATCAAAGGAATCGAATCGAATCAAAAAATCCAATTGAATCTAATCGAAAAGTATCGAATCGAATCGAATCGAAAAGAATCGAATTGAAAAGAATCTAATCGAATAGATTCAAATCGAATCGAATTGAATCGAAAAGAATCGAATCAAATCGAATCGAAAAGAATCGAATTGAATCAAATCGAATGGAATCAAATAGATTTGAATTAAATCAAATCGAATGAAAAGAATCGAATTGAATCGTAAAGAATTCAATCGAATCGAAAAGAATCAAATTGAATTGAGAAGAATCGAATTGAAAAATATTGAATCGAATCGAAAAGAAACGAATCGAAAAGGATCGAACTGAATTGAAAAAAAAAGAATCGAAAAGAATCGAATGGAATCGAAACAAAAACAATTGAATCCAATCGAAAAGAATCGAATCGAAAGGAATCGAATTGAATCGAATCTAAACAAATCGAATCCAAATGAATCAAATCGAAAAGAGTCTATCAAAAAAAAAAGAAGAGTCTATCAGAAAGTCGAATCGATTTGAAAAAAACGAATCGAATAGAATTGAATCGAATCCAAAATAATTGAATCGAATTGAATGGAAATGAAAAGAATCGAATTGAATTGAAAAGAATCGAATCGAATCAAATCAAATCGAAAAAAAAGAATCAAATTGAATCAAAGAGAATCGAATCGAATCGAAAGGACTCGAATCGATACATATCGAAAAGAATCGAATCGAACGGAATCAAAGATTCGAATCGAAAAAATCGAATTTAATCGAATCGATTCTAAAAGAAAGGAATTCGAATCGAAAAGATTTCAATCAAATCAAATAGAAACAGGGAATCGAATCAAATAGAATCGAAAAGAATTGAATCGAATACAGAAGGATTGAAATGAATCGAATCAAAAAGAATTGAATCAAATCAAATGGAAAAGAATCGAATCAAAATAATCGAATCGGGGATCCCTGGGTGGCGCACCGTTTTAGCGCCTGCCTTTGGCCAAGGGCGCGATCCTGGAGACCCGGGATCGAGTCCCACGTCAGGCTCCCGGTGCATGGAGCCTGCTTCTCCCTCTGCCTGTGTCTCTGCCTCTCTCTCTCTCTCTCTCTCTCTCTGTGACTATCATAAATAAATAAAAATTAAAAAAAAAACAAAATAATTGAATCGAAAAGAATTGAATCGAAAAGTTTCCAATCGAATCGAATTGAATCGAAAAGAATCTAATCGAATCGGAAAGAATCGAATCGAATCGGAAAAAATAAAATTGAATCAAATCAAATAGAAAAGAATCGAATCGAAAATAATCCAATCATATCGAATTGAATCGAAAATAATCGAATCGAAACGAATCGAATCAAATGGAAAGAATCGAATTGAAAAGAATGCAAACGAAAGGAATCGAATTGAATCAATGAGAATTGAAACGAAGTGAATCTAGTATCGAAAAGAATCGAATGTAATGGAATCGAAAAAAATCGAATCGAAGACAATCGAAAAGAATCGAATGGAATTGAAATGAAAATAATTTAATGGAATTGAATAAAAAAGTATCGAATCGAAAAAAATCGAATCGAATCGAATCGAATTGAAATGAATAGAACTGAATGGAATCGAATCCAATCGAAAAGAATCGAATCTAATCGAATCGAAAATAATCGAATCGAAAAGAATTGAATCGAATAGTTTCGAATCAAATCGAATTGAATCGAAAAGAATTGAATCGAATCGAATCAAATCGAATCAAAAAGAATCGACCCGAAAAGAATCGAATCGAATAAAAAAGAATCGAATTGAAAAGAATCGAATCGAAAAGAATTGAATCGAATAGTTTTGAATCGATTCGAAACAAATACAAAAGAATCGAATTGAATCGTATCAAATCGAATTAAAAGAATCGAATCGATAGAATCAAAAAGAATCAAATCGAATCGAAAAGAATCAAAGAATCAAATCGATTTGAATCGAATCGAAAGGTATCGAATCGAATCGAAAAGATTCGAATGGAATCGACAAGAAACGAATCGAAAAGAATCGAATTGAATAGAAAAGAATCGAATTTAATTGAAACGAAAAGAATCAAATCGAATCGAAAAAAAATCGATTTGAATCGAATCAAATTGAAATGAATCGAACCGAATGGAATCGAATCCAAACGAAAAGAATCGAATCGAATCGAAAAGAATCGAATCGATTCGAATCAAAAGTATTGAATTGAAAAAAAATAAAAAAAAAAGTATTGAATTGAACCAATTCGAAAAGAATCTAATTGAATCAAAAAAATCGAATTGAATTGAAAAGAATAGAATCGAATCGAAAAGAATCAAATTGAACCGGGATCCCTGAGTGGCACAGCAGTTTGGCGCCTGCTTTTGGCCCGGGGCGCAATACTGGAGACCCGGGATGGAATCCCACATCAGGCTCCCGGTGCATGGAGCCTGCTTCCCCCTCTGCCTGTATCTCTGCCTCTCTCTCTCTCTGTGAATATCATAAATAAATAAAAATTTAAAAAAAGAATCGAATCGCACCAAATCGAAAAGAACTGAATCAAATCAAATTGAATCAAATCGAAAAGAATCGAATTGAAAAGAATCAAATCGAATAGATTCAAATCGAATAGAATCATATTGAATCGAATCAAATTGAATTGAATCGAATCGAATCGAATCGAAAAAATCGAATAAAATCGAAAAGAATCGAATCAAAAAGAATCGAATCGAATTGAATCAAATCGAATTGAAAAAATATCGAATTAAATCGAAAAGAATCGATTCGAATAGAAAAGAATCGAATCGAAAAGATCGAATCAAATCGAAAAGAATCGAATTGAATTGAAAAAAGTCGAATCGAATCGAATCTAAAAGAATAGAATAGAATCGAAGATTCAAATCCAAAATAATCGAACTGAACAGTCGAATCAGAAAGAAACAAATCGATTCGAGTGAGGTGAGGCTCAGGTGTGGAACAAGTAACCAGGTCCCAATAATGCGAGGTGAGGACCAGAGTCACAAGATCTGGGTGAGGCCCAGATAGAATCAGAGACACCAGTTCCAGGTGAAGCCAAGAAGTAGTCCACAGGAATCATGTCCAGGTGGGGAACAAAGTCACCAGGACTGGGTGAGGCCCAGATGGGGACCAGATTCAGCAGGTCCAGGTGAGGACCAGGTGGTGACCAGAGTCACCAATTCCAGGTGAGGACCAGGTAAGGACCAGATTCACCAGGTCCAAGTGAGGCCCACGTGGGGACCTGAGTCACCAGGTATGGGTGACGCCCAGGTGGCAACCCCACTCACCAGGTCCAGGTGAGGCCAACCTGCAGGCCAGAGTCACCAGATCCAGGTGAGGCCCTAGTGGGGACCGGAGTCACCAGGTAAATGTGAGGCTAGAAGGACACCACAGTCACCAGGTCCAGGTGTGGTTCATGTGGGAATGAGAGTCACCAGGTCCAGGTGAGCCCCTGGTGGGGACCACAGTCACCAGGTCCAGATTGAGGCCTAGGTGGGAGGCCCAGAGTCATCAGGGCCAGGTGCGGCCAAAGTGTGGAGCAAAGTTATCAGGGCCAGGTGAGTCCCAGGTGGGGAACAGAGTAACCGTGTCCCATTGATGCCCAGGTGGGACCAGAGTCACAAGGTCCAGACGAGGCCTAAGTGAGGAGTAGATTCACCAGGTCCTGTTGAGGCCCAGTTGAGGACCAGAGTCCCCAGCTCCGGATGAGGCCCAGAGGGGGACCAGAGTAACCCGGTCCAGGTGATATCCAGGTGGGGACCAGAGTCACCACGTCAGGGTGAGGCTCAGAGGGGGATGAGAGTTACTAGGTCCAGGTGAGGCCCGGAAGTGGAACTGAGTAACCAGGTCCCATGATGCCAATGTGAGGACCAGATTCACCAGGTCCAGGTGAGGTCCCTGTGGGAAGCAGTGACCTCGTCCAGGTGAGGCCCAGGTGGGACCACAGTCACAAGTTCAGGGTGAGGTCCAGAGGGTGACCCGAGTCACCAGGTCCAGGTGAGGCCCAGGTAGAGAAGAGAGTAACCAGGTCCCAATGATCCCCAGCTAAGGACCAGAGTCACCATGTCCACGTGAGGTCCAAATATGGATCAGAGTCATTTTGTTCCAGGTGAGGCCAGAAGGAGACCACAGGAACCAGGTCCAGGAGGGCCCCATATAGGAACCAGGCCACCAGATCCAGATGAGGGCCAGGTGGGGACCACAGTCAAAAAGTCCAGGTGAGGCCCAGGTGGCAACAAGATTCACCAGGTCCAAGTGAAGTCCAGGGGGGACCAGAGTCACCAGGTAAGGGTGAGGCCCAGAGGGAGAACCAGAGTAACCAGTTTAGTTTGAGGCCCAGAGTGGGACCAGAGGTGCCGGGTGAAAGTGAGGCCCAGGTGTGGAATATCATATCCAGGTCCCAATGATGCCTAGGTGAGGACCAGAGTTACTAGGGCCATGCAAGGCCCAGATGGGGATCAGAATCACCAGGTCCTGGTGAGGCATAGAAGGACACCAGTGTCACCAGTATCAGGTGAGCCCCATGTGGGAACCAGGGCCACTATATCCAGCTGAGTCCCAGGTCCATGGGAAGCCCACGTGAGGATCAGATTAATCAGGTCGAATTGAGGCTTTACTGGGGACAAGTGTCACCAGGTCTGGGTGAGGCCTAGGTGGGGACAAGATTGACCAGGTCTGAGTAAGGTCAAAGTGGGGATGAGAGTCACCAGGTTGAGGTGAGGCCAAACTGAGGACCAGAGCCACCAGATCTAGGTGAGGTCCATGTTGGAAAGAGAGTCACAAGGTCCAGGAGAGGTCCAGGTGGGGACCAGAGTCACCAGATCCAGGTATAGCCCAGGTGGGTCCAGAGTCACCAGGTCCAGATGAGGCCCAGGTTAGAATGAGTTACCAGGTACACTTGTCCCAGGTGGGGACCAGAGGCAACAGGTCCATGTGAGGCCGGCTGAAGACCATGGTCAACATGTCTACGTGAGGCCCAGGTGTGGAACACAGTCACCACGTCCAGGTGAGGCCCAGGTGGTGACCCGGATCACCAGGTACAGGGGAGGCCCTTGAAAGAACCAGAGTCAACAGTTCGAGTTGAGGCGCAGGTGGCAACCAGAGTCAGAAGGTCCAAGTCAGGCCATAGGGGGGTTCACAGTCTCCAGGTCAGGGTGAGACCCAGAGGGGGACCAGAGTCACCTGGTACAGGTGAGTTCCAGTTGTGGAACACAGTCACCAGGTCCCAATTATGCCCATTTGAGGACCATCGTCAACAGGGCCAGGTGAGGCCCAGATGGAAATCAGAGTCACCAGGTCCAAGTGAGTCCCAGGTGGGGACCACAGTCACTAGATCCAGGGTAGTCTCAGGTGCAGACCAGAGTCACAAGGTCCAGGTGAGGTGCAGGTGGCAACTACACTCACCAGGTCCCGGTGAGGCCCTGATGGGGACCAGAGGCAAAAGGTACATGAGAGGTTAGAAACACTGCAGCCACCAGGTCCACGAGGTCCATGTGGGAACGAGAATCACCATTTACAGGTGAGGCCCAGGTGGGGATCCGACTGACCAGGTCAAGGTGAGACCCAGGTGGGAACCAGTGTCACCATGTCCAGGAGTGGCCCAGGTGAAGACCAGAGTTAACAGGTCCAGGTGGGTCCCTGTTAGGGAACAGTGTAACCATGTCCTGATGCTACCCAGGTGGGTACCAGAGACACCAGGTCCAGGTGAGACTCAGGTGGGGACCACAGACATGAGGTCCAGGTGAGGTCCCGGTGGGAACCACAGTCACCAGGTCAGGTGAGGCCATGCTGAGGATCAGAGTCACCAGTTCCAGGTGAGGCCCAGGTGGAGCCAGAGTCACCTGGTACAGAAGAGGCCAAAGTGAGGACCAGAGTTACCAGGTCCAGGTGAGTCCCAGTGGGGAATAGAGTAACCATGTCCTGATGATGCCCAGGTAGGGACCAGAGTCACCAGGTCCAGATGAAGCCCAGGTGGGGAGTATATTCACTAGGTCCAGGTGAGGCCCAGTTAAGGACCAGAGTCTCCAGGTCTGGCTGAGACCTAGAGGGGTACCAGTCTCACCTGGTCCAGGTGACATTCAGATGGGGATGAGAGTCACCAGGTCAGGGTGAGACCCAGATGGGTCCAGAGGCATCATGTCCATGTGAGGCTCAGGTGTGGAACAGAGTATCCAGGTCATAATGATGCCCATGTGAGGACCAGAGTCACCAAATCTGGGTCAGGCCCAGATAGGATCAAAGTCACAATTTCCAGGTGAAGCCAAGAAGTAGTCCACAGCAATCAGGTCCAGGTGGGGAACAAAGTCACCCGGACTGGGTGAGGCCCAAATGGGGACCAGATTCAGCAGGTCCAGGTGAGGACCAGGTGGTGACCAGAGTCACCAATTCCAGGTGAGGACCAGGTAAGGACCAGATTCACCAGGTCCAAGTGAGGCCCACGTGGGGACCTGAGTTACCTGGTATGGGTGAATCCCAGGTGGCAACCCCACTCACCAGGTCCAGGTGAGGCCAACTTGCAGGCCAGAGTCACCAGATCCAGGTGAGGCCCTGGTGGGGACCGGAGTCACCAGGTAAATGTGAGGCTAGAAGGACACCACAGGCCCCAGGTCCAGGTGTGGTTCATGTGGTAACGAGAGTCACCATGTCCAGATGAGACCCAGGTGGGGACCACAGTCACCAGGTCCAGACTGAGGCCTAGGTGGGGGGCCCAGAGTCATCAGGGCCATGTGAGGCCAAAGTTAAGATCAAAGTTATCAGGGCCAGGTGAGTCCCAGGTGGGGAACAGAATACCATGTCCAATTATGCCCAGGTGGGAGCAGAGACACATGGTCCAGATGAGGCCTAAGTGAGGATTATATTCACCAGGTCCTGTTGAGGCCCAGTTGAGGACCAGAGTCCCCAGGTCCGGGTGAGGCCCAAAGGGGGACCAGAGTCACCCGGTCCAGGTTATATCCAGGTGGGGACCAGAGTCACCATGTCAGGGTGAGGCCCAGAGGGGGATGAGAGTTACTAGGTCCAGGTGAGGCCCTGAAGTGGAACTGAGTAACCAGGTTTCATGATGCCCATGTGAGGACCAGATTCACCAGGTCTAGGTGAGGTCCCTGTGGGAACCAGTCACCTCGTCCAGGTAAGGACCAGGTGGGACCACAGTCACCAAGACAGGGTGAGGTTTGGAGGGTGACCAGAGTCACCAGGTCCAGGTGAGGCCGAGGTATAGAAGACCAGTAACCAGTACCAGAAACCAATGATGCCCAGGTAAGGACCAGAGTCACCAGGTCCAGGTGAGGCCCAAATATGGATCATAGTCTTTTGGTTCCAGGTGAGGCCAGAAGGAGACCACAGGAACCAGGTACAGTAGAGCCCCATATGGGAACCAGAGCCACCAGAACCAGGTGAGGTCCAAGTGGGGACCACAGTCACAAGGTCCAGGTGAGGCCCAGGTGGCAACAAGATTCACCAAGTCCCGGTGAGACCCAGGTGGTGACCAGAGTCACCAGCTCCAGGTGAGGAACAGGTAAGGACAAGATTCACCAGGTCCAAGTGAAGCCCAGGGGGGACCAGAGTCACCAGGTAAGGGTGAGGCCCAGAGGGCTAACCAGAGAAACCAGTTTCGATTGGGGCACAGAGTGGGACCAGAGGTCCCCAGTCAAAGTGAGGCCCAGGTGTGGAATAGAGTATCCAGGTCGCAATGATGCCTAGGTGGGGACCAGAGTCACTAGGGCCATGCAATGCCCAGATGGGGATCAGAATCACCAGGCCCTGGTGAGGCATAGAAGGAGACCACAGTCACCAGTATCAGTTGAGCTCGATTTGGGAACCAGAGCCACTATATCCAGCTAAGTCCCAGGTCCATGAAAGGCCCACATGAGGACCAGATTCATCAGTCGAATTGAGGCATAGCTGGGGACAAGAGTCAACAGGTCTGGGTGAGGCCTAGGTGGGGACAAGATTCACCAGGTCTGAGTTAGGTCAAAGTCGGGACGAGAGTCACCAGGTCCAGTGAGGCCAAACTGAGGACCAGAGTCACCAGATCCAGGGGAGGTCCATGTTGGAAAGAGAGTCAGCAGGTCCAGGAGAGTTCCAGGTGGGGACCAGAGTCACCAGATCCAGGTGGAGCCCAGGTGTAGACCAGAGATACCAGGTACACGTGAGTTTCAGGGGGAACCAGATGCAACAGGTGCATGTGAGGCTGGCTGGGGACCATGGTCAACAGGTCTACGTGAGGCCTGGTGTGGAACCAGATTTGATTCTTTCCAATTCTTTTTGAATCGATTTGATTCGATATGAATCTTTTCTATTCGACTCGATTCTTTTAGATTAGATTTGATTCGATTCTTTCAGATTAGATTAGATTTGATTCGATTCATTCTTTTTGCTTCCATTCGATTTCATTCTTTTGATTCGATGTGATTAGATTTGATTTTTTTGATTCAAAACTTCCGATTCGATTCAAATCGATTAGATTCTTTTCTATTTGATTCGATTCAATTCGATTCTTTTTGATTTGATTCGACTCTTTTTGATTAGATTCATTTGGATTCAATTCTTTTCCATTCCATTTGATTTGATTCAATTCAATTCTTTTTTATTTGATTTGTTTCGATTCTTATCGATTCGATTTTTTGTTTCAATTCTTTTCCTTTCGATTTGAATCAATTCGATCCTTTTTGATTCGATTCGATTTTTTCTATTTGTTTCGATTCAATTATTTTCGTTTCGATTCGATAGTTTTTATCCATTTCTTTTGTATACTTTCCTTTTCGATTTGAATTCCTTTCTTTTCGAATCGATTTGAGTCAATTTGATTCTTTTCGAATCGATTCGATTCTTTTTGATTCAATTCGATTCAATTCGATTCGATTTTTTTCGATTCGATTTGATTATTTTCGTTTCAATTGGATTCGATTTTTTCCTTTTGATTTGATTCGTTTTGATTCTTTTTGATTCGATTATTGTGATTTGATTCGATTCGATTTTTTCAATTCGTTTCGACTCGATTATTTTCATTTCGATTCGATAGTTTTTGATTCATTTCTTATCGATTATTTTCTTTCGATTCGAATTCCATTCTTTTCGAATCGATTCGATTAGATTTGTTTTTTTTTAATTTTTTAATTTTTTATTTTATTTATTTATGATAGTCACACACAGAGAGAGAGAGAGGCAGAGACACAAGCAGAGGGAGAAGCAGACTCCATGCACCGGGAGCCCGATGTGGGATTCGATCCCGGGTCTCCAGGATCGCGCCCTGGGCCAAAGGCAGGCGCCAAACCGCTGCGCCACCCAGGGATCCCTGATTCGATTAGATTTGAATTGATTCTTTTTGATTCGATTCGATTCTATTCGATTGGATTCGATTCTTTTCACTTGCATTCGATTCAATTCTTTTGATTCGGTGTCATTCGATTCGATTTTTTTCGATTCGATTCGATTCAATTTTATTCTTTTCGATTCAATTTGATTCGATTCAATACTTTTCTATTCAATTCAATTTGATTCTTTTCGATTCATTCTTTTCGATTCGATTCCTTTCTTATCGAATTGTTTCGATACGATTTTTTTCAATTCGATTTGATTCGATTAGATTCTTTTTGATTCGATTCGATTCATTCGATCCTTTTGGCTTACATTTGTTTCGATTCTTTTGATTCGATGCGATTCGTTTTGTTTTTTTCGATATGATTCTTTTTGATTCGATTCGATTCATATCGATTGGATTCTTTACTATTTGATTCGATTCGATTCGAATTTTTCGATTCGATTTGATTTTTTTCGATTTAGATTCAAATCGATTATTTTCTATTCAATTCCATTCAATTCGATTCGATTCCTTTTGATTCTATTCGATTCGTTTCGATTCTTTTCATTTCGATTTGATTTTTTGATTCAATTCGACTCGATTCTTTCGATTTGATTCGACTCGATTCGATTATTTTCATTTCGATTCGATTCTTTTCGATTTTTTCGATTCGATTCTTTTTGATTAGATTAGATTCGATTCTTTTGATTGATTAGATTCAATTCTTTTCGATTCAATTCGATTCGATTCTTTTCAATTCGATTTGATTCTTTTCGATTAGATTCTTTTTGATTCGATTTGATTCTTTTCTTGCTTTTCAATTCGATTCGATTCGATTATTTTTGGTTCGATTCGATTCAATTCGATTCGTTTTTTTCGAAAAGATTCGATTCTTTTCGATTTCACTCCTTTCGACTCGATTCATTAGGATTTGATTTTTTTATTCGATTGGATTCTATTTTTTTCGATTCGATTTGATTCTTTTTTATTCTATTTGATTTGATGCGATTCTTTTCGATTCGATTTGATTCTTTTTAATTCAAATCGATTCGATTCTTTCGATTTGATTCGATTAGATTAAATTATTCTCATTTCGATTAGGTTCTTTTCGATTCGATTAGATTCGATTCTTTCGATCGATTAGATTCGATTCTTTTCGATTCAATTCGATTCGATTATTTTCGATTCGATTTGATTCTTTTCGATTCGAATCTATTCGATTCAAAAAGATTCTTTTTGATGTGATTCCATTCTATTCGATTCGATTCTTTTCGATTCGTTTCGATTCAATTCCATTATTTTCGATTTGATTCTTTTTGATTCAATTCGATTCGTTTCTTTCGATTCGATTTGATTTGATATTTTCGTTTCAATTAGATTCGATTCTGTTCTATTCTATTCGATTCGATCTTTTTGATTCAATTCGATTCTTTCTTATTCAGTTTGATTCGATTCTTTTCAATTCAATTCGATTCTTTATGATTCAATTAGATTCAATTATTTTGATTCGATTCGATTCTTTCGATTCTCTTCGATTCAATTCTTTTCGAATAGATTAGATTCGATTCATTTCAATTCAATTAGATTCGATTCTTTTCAATTCGATTTGATTCGATTCTTTTCGATTCAATTCAAATCGATTCTTTTCTATTCCACTCGATTCAATTCGATTATATTCGATTCGATTGGATTCGATTTGATTTTTTCGATTGGATTCGATTCTTTTCGATTCGATTCTTTTCAATTATATTCAATTAGATTCGAAGAATCGAATCAAATGTAACGAAAAAATCAAATCGAAAAGAATTAAATCGAAACAAAAGAATCGAATCGAATCAAATCAGAAAGAATCGAATCGAAACGAGTCGAAGAGAATCGAATCGAAATGAATGGAAAAGTATCAAATCGAAAAGAATCGAATCGAATAAAAAAATCAAATAGAATCGAATAGAATCAAAAGAATCGAAACGAATTGAAGAGAATCAATTCGAATCGAAATGAAAAGAACCGTACCGAATCGAAAAGAATCAAATCAAATTGAATCAAAAGAATTGAATCCAATCGAAAAAAATTGAATCCAATCGAATCAAAAAGAATCGAATTGAATGGAATCGAATCGAAAGATTCTATTTGAATCAAAAAGATCGAATCAAATTTAATGGAATCGAAAAGAATCAAAACCAATCGAATAGAATCGAAAAGAATCTAATCTAATCGAAAAGAATCGAATCATATTTAATGGAATCGAAAAGAAACGAATCAAAATGAATCGAAAAGAATCAAATCAAATAGAACAGAAATGAATCGAAACGAATAGAATAGAAAAAATCGAAGAGAATTGAATAGAATTGAAAAGAAACAGAACGAATCGAATCAAAGAGAATCGATTCGAATCGAAATGAAAAAAATCGTATCGAATTGAATCGAAATCGATCGTATCAAAAGAATTGAATCGAATCGAAAGAATCGAATTGAAACGAAAAGAATCGAATTGAATGAAAAGAATCGAATCAAATCGAAAAGAATCGAATAAAAAAATCGAATCAAATCGAAAAGAATCGTATCAAATAAAAAAGAATTGAAACGAAACGAATCGATTTGAAACTAAAAGAATCGAATTAACCTAATCAAATAGAATGAAAAGAATCGAATCGAATCGAAAAAATCGAATAGAAAAGAATCGAACATAAACAAAAACACTCAATCGAATCAGTCGCATAAGTTCTAATCGAATTGAATCAAAAAGAATCAAATCGATTAGAATCAAATCGTAAAGAATTGAATCGAATCAAATCAAATCGAAAAGTATCGAATAGAAATGAATTGAATCGAAAAGAAGAATCGAATCAAATCAAATAGAAAAGAATCGAATCGAAACAAAAGAATGGGAACAAATCGAATCGAATCGAATCGAAAAGAATCAAATCGAATCGAATCGAATCGAAAAGAATCGAATCGAAAAAAACGAATAGAATAGAATTGAATAAAAAAGAATGGAATCGAAACGAATGGAATAAAAAAGATTCGAATCGAATAAAAACGAAAAGAATCAAATCAAAACGAACAGAGTCAGACCGAATCGAATTGAATCAATATCGAATCGAATTGAATCGAAATCAATCGAATCGAATCGAATCAAAAAGAATCGAATCAAATCGAAAAGAATCGAATCGAATCAAATCGGAACGAGAAGGATCCAATTGAATCGAATCAAAAAGAAACGAATCGAATCAAAAAGAATCAAATCGAATAGAATAGAAAAGAATCGAATCGAATCGAATCGAAAAAAATCGAATAGAATCGAATAGAACCGAAAAGAATAAAAATGAATCGAATCGAAGAGAATCGAAATGAAAAGAATCGTATCAAATCGAATAGAAAAAAATCAAATCGAATCGAACCGAAAGAATAATCGAATCGAAAACAATTAATTCGATTCGAAAAGATTCGAATTTGAATGGAATCGAATCGAAAGAATCTAATCGAATCAAATAGAATCGTATCAAATTTAATGGAATCGAAAAGAATTGAATCGAAAAGAATCGAAACAAATCAAATCAGATTGAATGGAAAAGAATCGAGTTGAATTGAAAAGAATCGAATTGAATGGAAAAGAATTGAATACATTCGAATCGAAAAGAATCGAAACGAATCGCATTGAAAAGAATCGTAACAAATCGAATCAAAAAGAATCAAATCGAATCAAATAGAAAAGAATCGATTCGAATAGAATAGAATAGAATAGAATAGAATAGAATCGATTGAATTGAAAAGAATCGAATCGAATAGAAAAGAATCGAATTGAAAAGAATTGAATCGAAACAAAAAGAATCGAATCGAATTGAAAAGAATCAAATCAGAGAATCAAAAAGAATCGAAATGAATCAAATAGAAAATAATTGAATTGAATAGAATCGAAAAGAATCGAATTGAAACGAATGGAAAAGAATCAAATCAAATAGAATCGAAAAGAATGAAATCGAATAGAATCGAAAAAATCGAATAGAATCGAAGAATCAAAAGAATCGAAATGAATCGAATCAAAGAGAATCGATTCGAAACAAAACGAAAAGAATCGTAGAGAATCGATTCGAAACAAAATGAAAAGAATCGTATCGAATCGAATCGAAAAGAATCAAATCGAATCAAATCAAAAGAAATGAATCGAATCGAAAACAATCGAATACAATCGAATCAAAAAGAATCGATTGAATGGAATCGAATAGAAAAGAATCTAATCGAATCGAAAAGAATCGAATCGAATGGAATCAAAAAGAATCAAATCAAAAAGAATCGAAACCAATTCAATAAGATCGAATGGAAAAGAATCGAATCGAATCGAAAAGAATCGAATCATATCGAATCGAAATGAAAAGAATCGAATTAAATCGAATCAAAAAGAATTGAATCGAAAAGAATCGAATTGAAACGATAAGAATTGAATTGAATCGAATGGAAAGAATCGAATTGAATCGAAAAGAATCAAATCGAATCGAATCGAAGAGATCAAATCAAATCGAAAAGAATCTAATCAAAATGAATCGATTTGAAACGAAAAGCGAATTAATAGAATCGAATTAAATGAAAAGAATCGAAGAAAATCGAATCGAAAAGAATTGAATCGAAAAGAATCGAATTGAAACGGTCAGAATCGAATTGAATCGAATCGAAAAGTATCGAATCGAATTGAAAAGAATCAAGTCGAATCGAATCGAAGAGAATCACATCAAATTGAAAAGAATCTAATTAAAATGAATCGATTTGAAATGAAAAGAATCGAATTAATCAAATCGAATTAAAAGAAAAGAATCGAATCGAAAAGTATCGAAAGAAAAGAATCGAACCAAAACGAAAAGAATCAAATCGAATCAGTCGAATAAATTCTAATCGAATTGAATCAAAAAGAATCAAATGGAGTTGAATCGAATTGAAATGAATCGAATCGATTTGAAAAGAATCGAATTGAATCGAATCGAAAAGAATCGAAACGAAAAAAATCGAATCGAAATCAAAAGAATTAAATTGAATCGAATCAAAAAGAATTAAAACGATAAGAATCGAAACAAAACAAAAGAATCAAATTGAAGGGATCCCTGGGTGGCGCAGCGGTTTGGGGCCTGCCTTTGGCCCAGGGCGCGATCCTGGAGACCCGGGATCGAATCCCACGTCGGGCTCCCGGTGCATGGAGCCTGCTTCTCCCTCTGCCTATGTCTCTGCCTCTCTTTGTCTCTCTGTTACTATCATAAATAAATAAAAATTAAAAAAAAACAAATCAAATCTAATAGAAAAAAATCTAATAGAATCAAATCGAATCAAAAAGAATAGAATTGAAAAGAATCGTAACGAATCAAATAGAAAAGTATCGAATTGAAAAGAATCGAATCGAATCGAATAGAATTGAAAAGAATCGAATCGAAACGAAAACAATCGAATCAAATCGAATCGAAAAGAATCGAATTGATTGAATCGATAGAATCGAATAGAATCGAAAAGAATCGAAATGAATCGAATCAAATAAATCGATTCTAATCGAAATGAAAAAATCGTATCGAAACAAAACGAAAAGCATCAAATCGAATCGAATCGAAAAGAATTGAACCAAATCGAATCGGAAACAATCGAATTGAATTGAATAGAAAGAATCGACTTGAATGGAAATGAATCGAACAGAATCGAATCGAATTGAAAAGAATCGAATAAAATTTAATGGAATCGGGATCCCTAGGTGGCGCAGCGGTTTGGCGCCTGCCTTTGGCCTAGGGCGCGATCCTGGAGACCCAGGATCGAATCCCACATCGGGCTCCCGGTGCATGGAGCCTGCTTCTCCCTCTGCCTGTGTCTCTGCCTCTCTCTCTCTCTCTCTCTGTGACTATCATAAATAAATAAAATTTAAAAAAATTTAATGGAATCGAAAACAATCTAATCGAATCGAATTGAATAAAAAAGAGTCAAATCGAAGAGAATCGAAACAAATCCAATCAGATCGAATGGAAAAGAATCGAATCGAAAAGAATCGAATCGAATCGAAATAAAAAGAATCGAATTGTATCAATTTGAAGATTCTAATCGAAATTAAAAGAATCAAATCGAATCGAAAAAATCGAATTGAATCGAAAAAAATCGAATCGAATCAATTCGAGTCGATTTGAAATGAAAAGAATCGAATGAATCGAATAGAATTGAATGAAAAGAATCTAATCAAATTGAAAAGTATCGAATAGAAAAGAATCTAACAGAAATGAAAAGAATCGATCGAATCAGTCGAACAAATTCTAATCGAATCAAATCAAAAACATTCAAATCGAAAACAATCAAAAAGAATCTAAAAGAATCGAATCGTATCGAATCGAAAACAATCGAATCTTATGGAATTGAATCGGAAAGAATAAAATCGTATGGAATCGAATCGAAAAGAATCGAATAGAATAAAATAGAAAAGAAAGGAATCGAATTGAATCGAAAAGAATCGAATCGAATCAAAAAGAATCGAATTTAAATGAAAAGAATCAAAACGAATCCAAGAGAATCGAATCGAAACAAAAAGAATCGAGTCGAATCGAATTGAAAAGCATCGAATCGAAAAGAATCGAGTTCAAACGAAAACAATCGAATCGAATCGAAAAGAATCGAATTGAAAAGAATCGAATCTAAATGAAAAGAATCGAATCGAATCAAAAACAATCGAATCAAATCGAATCTAAATGAAAAAAATCGAATTGAATTGACTAAAAAAAATCGAATCGATAAGAATCGAATCTAAATGAAAATAATTGAATTGAATCGAATCGAAAAGAATCAAATTGAATCAAATCGAAAAGAATCGAATCAAAACCAGTCTAAAAGAATCGAATAAAATCGAATCGAATAAAATCGAATCGAATCGATAAGATCGAATCGAATCAAAACGAATCATTTCGAATAGAATAGAAAAGAATAGAATAGAATCGAATAAAAAAGAATCGAATCGAAAAGAATCGCATCGAAACGAGAAAAAAGAATCGATTCAATCGAAAAGAATAGAATCGAATCAAATCGAAAAGACTCAAATCAAATCGAATAAAAAATAATCGAATCGAAAAGAATCACGTTGAAACAAAAAAAGTCGAATCGAATCAAATCAAAAAGAATCGATTGGAATCAAATAGAAAAGAATCGAATCGAAAGGAATCGGAACAAAACGAATGGATTTGAAATAAAAAGATTCGAATCAAATCGAATCAAAAGAATCGAAAAGATTTAAATCAAAAAGAATAGAATAGATTCGAATCAAAAAGAACCGAATCGAATCGAATTGAAAAGAATCTTAAAGAATCGAATCGAAAATAATCGAATCTAATAGAATTGAATTGAATCGAAAGGATCGATTCGAAAAGAATTGAATCGAAAAGAAAAGAAACGAATCGAACCGAATCGAAAACAATCGAATCGAATCAAATACAAAAGAATCGCTTTGAATAGCATAGAATTGAAAAGAATCGAATCAATCGGATTGAAAACAATCGAATCGAAAGAATCGAATCAAAAAAGTCAAATCGAAACGAAAACAATCGAATCGAATCGAGTCTAAAAGAATCATATTGAATTGAGTCGAGTCGAAAAGACTCAAATCGAAAAGACTCGAAACGAATTGAATCAAATCGAAAAGAATCTAATAGAAAAGACTGGAAAAGAATCAAATCAAAATGATTCAAATGAATCGAATAGAATAGAATCGAAAAAAATTGAATAGAATCGAATAGAATCGAAAAGAATCGAAACGAATTGAATCGAAGAGAATCGATTAGAATCGAAATGAATAGAATCGTATTGAATCGAATCAAAAAGAATCAAATCAAATCGAATCGAAAGAATTGAATCAAATCGAAAAGAATCCAATCGAATTGAAAAGAATCGAACTGAATGGAATCAAATCGAAAAGAATCTAATCGAATCGAAAAGAATCGAATCAAATTTAATGGAATCGAAAAGAATCGAATTGAATCGAAAAGAATCGAAATGAAACAAATCAGATCAAATGGAAAAGAATCAAATCGAATTGAAAAGAATCGAATCGAAATGAATCGAATCGAAAAGAATCGAATTGAAATGAAAAGGATCGAATCGAATAGAAAAGACGAATCGAATTAAAAAAATCGAATCGAATCGAAATGAATCGAATGAAAAAGAATCGAATCGAAAAGAATCAAATTGAAATGAAAAGAATGAAATCGAATCGAATCGAAAAGAATCGAATTGAAAAGACTCGATTTGAAACAAATCGATTTGAAACGAAAAGAATTGAATCGAATCGAATCGAATTGAAAGAATCGAATTGAATAGAAAAAAATCGAATAGAAAAGAATCGAACCGAAAAGAAAAGAATCAAATTGAATCACTCGATTAAATTCTAGTCGAATCAAATCAAAAAGAATGAAATCGAGTCGAATCGAATTGAAAAGAATCAAATCGAATCGAAAAGAATTGAATTGTATCTAATCAAAAAGAATTGAATTGTATCGAACCGAATCGAAAAGAATCCAATTTTATCATCGAATGGAAAATAATCGAATTGAATAGAATAGAAAAGAATCGAATCAAAACAAATCGAAAACAATCAAATTGAATTGATCGAAAAGAATCGAATTGAATCAAATCGAATCGAAATGAAAAGAGTCGAATCGATTCAAACAGAAAAGAATCGAATCGAAAAGAATCAAATCGACACGAAAAGAATCGAATTGAATCAAAAAGTATCGAATTGATTCGAAAACATTAGAATCGAAAAGAATCGAATTGAAAAGAATCCGATCGAAATGAAAAGAATCTACTTGATTCGAATCAAAAAGAATCGAAACCAAAAGAATCGAATCAAATCAAAAAGAAATGAATTGAATTGAATCAAAAGAAATGAATTGAATTGAACCAAAAAGGAACTAATCGAATCAAATCGAAAAAAATCGAATAGAATCAAATCGACTCAAAAAGAATCGAATAGATTCGAATAAAGAAGAATCGAATTGAGGGATCCCTGGGTGGCGCAGCGGTTTAGCGCCTGCCTTTGGCCAAGGGCGTGATCTTGGAGACCCGGGATCGAATCCCACATCGGGCTCCCGGTGCATGGAGCCTGCTTCTCCCTCTGCCTGTGTCTCTGCCTCTCTCTCTCTCTGTGTGACTATCATAAAAAAAAGAATCGAATTGAATCGAATTGAAAAAAATGATAAGGAATCAAACCGAAAAGAATCGAATTGAAACAAAAAGAATCGAATTCCATGTAACGAAAAGATTCGAATTGAAAAGAATCGAATCAAAACAAAATAATCGAATCGAATCGACTTGAATCAAAAAGAATCGAATCAAAACGAATCGAAAAGAAACAAATCAAAGAGAATCTAAAAGAATCGGATTGAATGGAATAGAATCGAAAAGAATACAATAGAATAGAATCGAAAGAAATCGAATAGAATCAAATCAAATCAAAAAGAATCGAATTGAATTGATCCTAACCAAAATAAGCGAAATGAATCGTCTCGAACCGAAAAAAATCAAATCGAAAAGAATCTAATCTCAACGAAAATCATCGAAATGAATAGAATCGAAAAGAATCGAATTGAATCAAATCGAAAAGAATCGAATGGAATCCAATCGAAAAGAATCAAATTGATTCGAATCGAAACAAACTGAATCCAATCGAAAAGAATCTAATTGAATCGAATCGAAAAGAATCGAATTCAATCAAAACGAATCGGTTCGAATGGAATAGAAAAGAATAGAATAGAATAGAATCGAAAAGAATCAAATCGAATCGAAAAGAATCGAATCGAAAAGAATTGAATCGAATCGAAAAGAAACGAATCGAACCGAATCAAAAAGAAAACGATCGAATCGAATCAAATACAAAAGAATCGCTTTGAATAGCATAGAATTGAAAAGAATCGAATCAATCGAATTGAAAACAATCGAATCGAAAAGAATCGAATCAAAAAAAGTCGAATCGAAACGAAAACAATCGAATCGAATCGAATCTAAAAGAATCGTATTGAATTGAATCGAGTCGAAAAGACTCGAATCGAATTGAATCAAATCGAAAAGAATCTAATAGAAACCACTCGAACAGAATCAAATCGAAATGATTCAAAATGAATCGAATAGAATAGAATCGAAAAAAATCGAATAGAATCGAAACGAATCGAAACGAAATGAATAGAAGAGAATCGATTAGAATCGAAATGAAAAGAATCGTATTGAATCGAAAAGAATCAAATCAAATCGAATCGAAAGAATTGAATCAAATCGAAAAGAATCCAATCGAATCGAAAAGAATCGAACTGAATGGAATCAAATCGAAAAGAATCGAATCGAATCGAAAAGAATCGAATCAAATTTAATGGAATCGAAAAGAATCGAATTGAATCGAAAAGAATCGAAATGAAACAAATCAGATCAAATGGAAAAGCATCAAATCGAATTGACAAGAATCGAATCGAATCGAAATGAATCGAATCAAAAAGAATCGAATTGAAAAGATTCGAATTGAAAAGAATCGAATCGAATCGAAAAGACTCGAATCGAATTAAAAATATCAAATCGAATCGAATCGCAAAGATTCGAATTGAAAAGACTCGAATTGAAACGAATCGATTTGAAACGAAAAGAATCGAATCGAATCGAATCGAATTGAAAGAATCGAATTGAATAGAAAAAAATCGAATAGAAAAGAATCGAACCGAAAAGAAAAGAATCAAATTGAATCAGTCGATTAAATTCTAGTCGAATCGAATCAAAAAGAATGAAATCGAGTCGAATCGAATCGAAAAGAATCGAATCGAATCGAAAAGAATCGAATTGTATCTAATCAAAAAGAATCGAATCGTATCGACTCGAATCGAAAAGAATCCAATTGCATCATCGAATGGAAACTAATCGAATTGAATAGAATAGAAAAGAATCGAATCGAATCAAATCGAAAACAATCAAATTGAATTGATCGAAAAGAATCGAATTGAATCAAATCGAATCGAAATGAAAAGAATCGAATCGATTCAAATAGAAAAGAATCGAATCGAAAAGAATCAAATCAACACGAAAAGAATCGAATCGAATCAAAAAGTATCGAATTGATTCGAAAACAATCGAATCGAAAAGAATCGAATTGAAATGAATCCGATCGAAATGAAAAGAATCTACTCGATTCGAATCCAAAAGAATCGAATCCAAAAGAATCGAATCGAATCCAAAAGAATCGAATTGAATTGAATCAAAAGAAATGAATTGAATTGAATCAAAAAGGAACTCATCGAATCAAATCGAAAAAACTCGAATAGAATCAAATCGAATCAAAAAGAATCGAATAGATTCGAATAAAAAAGAATCGAATTGAGGGATCCCTGGGTGGCGCAGCGGTTTGGCGCCTGCCTTTGGCCCAGGGCACGATCCTGGAGACCCAGGATCGAATCCCACATCAGGCTCTCGGTGCATGGAGTCTGCTTCTCCCTCTGCCTATGTCTCTGCCTCTCTCTCTCTCTCTGTGACTATCATAAATAAATAAAAATTAAAAAAAAAGAATCGAATTGAATCGCGTTGAATAAAATCATAAAGAATCAAATCGAAAAGAATCGAATTCCATGTAACGAAAAGATCCGAATTGAAAAGAATCGAATCGAAACAAAAAATCGAATCGACATGAATCAAAAAGAATCGAATCAAAATGAATCGAAAAGAAACAAATCAAGTAGAATCTAAAAGAATCGAATCGAATCAAATCGAAAAAATTCGAATAGAATTGAGTCGAAAAGAATCAAAACGAATCGAACCGAAGAGAATCGATTCGATTCAAAATAAAAAGTATCGTATCAAATCGAATCGAAAAGAATCATATCAAATAGAATCGAAAGAATGGAATCAAATCTAAAACAATCGAATCGAATCGAAAAGAATCGGATTGAATGGAATCGAATCGAAAAGAATACAATAGAATAGAATCGAAAGAAATCGAATAGAATCAAATCAAATCAAAAAGAATCGAATTGAATTGATCCTAACCAAAATAAGCGAAATGAATCGTCTCGAACCGAAAAAAATCAAATCGAAAAGAATCTAATCTCAACGAAAATCATCGAAATGAATAGAATCGAAAAGAATCGAATTGAATCAAATCGAAAAGAATCGAATGGAATCCAATCGGAAAGAATCAAATTGATTCGAATCGAAACAAATTGAATCCAATCGAAAAGAATCTAATTGAATCGAATCGAAAAGAATCGAATTCAATCAAAACGAATCGGTTCGAATGGAATAGAAAAGAATAGAATAGAATAGAATCGAAAAGAATCAAATCGAATCAAAAAGAATCGAATCGAAAAGAATTGAATCGAATCGAAAAGAAACGAATCGAACCGAATCAAAAAGAAAACGATCGAATCGAATCAAATACAAAAGAATCGCTTTGAATAGCATAGAATTGAAAAGAATCGAATCAATCGAATTGAAAACAATCGAATCGAAAAGAATCGAATCAAAAATGTCGAATCGAAACGAAAACAATCGAATCGAATCGAATCTAAAAGAATCGTATTGAATTGAATCGAGTCGAAAAGACTCGAATCGAATTGAATCAAATCGAAAAGAATCTAATAGAAACCACTCGAACAGAATCAAATCGAAATGATTCAAAATGAATCGAATAGAATAGAATCGAAAAAAATCGAATAGAATCGAAACGAATCGAAATGAAATGAATCGAAGAGAATCGATTAGAATCGAAATGAAAAGAATCGTATTGAATCGAATCGAAAAGAATCAAATCAAATCGAATCGAAAGAATTGAATCAAATCGAAAAGAATCCAATCGAATCGAAAAGAATCGAACTGAATGGAATCAAATCGAAAAGAATCGAATCGAATCGAAAAGAATCGAATCAAATTTAATGGAATCAAAAAGAATCGAATTGAATCAAAAAGAATCGAAATGAAACAAATCAGATCAAATGGAAAAGCATCAAATCGAATTGAAAAGAATCGAATCGAATCGAAATGAATCGAATCAAAAAGAATCGAATCGAAAAGATTCGAATTGAAAAGAATCGAATCGAATCGAAAAGACTCGAATCGAATTAAAAATATCAAATCGAATCGAATCGCAAAGATTCGAATTGAAAAGACTCGAATTGAAACGAATCGATTTGAAACGAAAAGAATCGAATCGAATCGAATCGAATTGAAAGAATCGAATTGAATAGAAAAAAATCGAATAGAAAAGAATCGAACCGAAAAGAAAAGAATCAAATTGAATCAGTCGATTAAATTCTAGTCGAATCGAATCAAAAAGAATGAAATCGAGTCGAATCGAATCGAAAAGAATCGAATCGAATCGAAAAGAATCGAATTGTATCTAATCAAAAAGAATCGAATCGTATCGACTCGAATCGAAAAGAATCCAATTGCATCATCGAATGGAAACTAATCGAATTGAATAGAATAGAAAAGAATCGAATCGAATCAAATCGAAAACAATCAAATTGAATTGATCGAAAAGAATCGAATTGAATCAAATCGAATCGAAATGAAAAGAATCGAATCGATTCAAATAGAAAAGAATCGAATCGAAAAGAATCAAATCAACACGAAAAGAATCGAATCGAATCAAAAAGTATCGAATTGATTCGAAAACAATCGAATCGAAAAGAATCGAATTGAAATGAATCCGATCGAAATGAAAAGAATCTACTCGATTCGAATCCAAAAGAATCGAATCCAAAAGAATCGAATCGAATCCAAAAGAATCGAATTGAATCGAATCAAAAGAAATGAATTGAATTGAATCAAAAAGGAACTCATCGAATCAAATCGAAAAAACTCGAATAGAATCAAATCGAATCAAAAAGAATCGAATATATTCGAATAAAAAAGAATCGAATTGAGGGATCCCTGGGTGGCGCAGCGGTTTAGCGCCAGCCTTTGGCCCAGGGCGCGATCCTGGAGACCCGGGATCGAATCCCACATCGGGCTCCTGGTGCATGGAGCCTGCTTCTCCCTCTGCCTGTGTCTCTGCTTCTCTGTCTCTCTCTGTGACTATCATAAAAAAAAGAATCGAGGGGATCCCTGGGTGGCGCAGCGGTTTGGCGCCTGCCTTTGGCCCAGGGCACGATCCTGGAGACCCAGGATCGAATCCCACATCAGGCTCTCGGTGCATGGAGTCTGCTTCTCCCTCTGCCTATGTCTCTGCCTCTCTCTCTCTCTCTCTGTGACTATCATAAATAAATAAAAATCAAAAAAAAAAGAATCGAATTGAATCGCGTTGAAAAAAATCATAAAGAATCAAATCGAAAAGAATCGAATTCCATGTAACGAAAAGATCCGAATTGAAAAGAATCGAATCGAAACAAAAAATCGAATCGACATGAATCAAAAAGAATCGAATCAAAATGAATCGAAAAGAAACAAATCAAGTAGAATCTAAAAGAATCGAATCGAATCAAATCGAAAAAATTCGAATAGAATTGAGTCGAAAAGAATCAAAACGAATCGAACCGAAGAGAATCGATTCGATTCAAAATAAAAAGTATCGTATCAAATCGAATCGAAAAGAATCATATCAAATAGAATCGAAAGAATGGAATCAAATCTAAAACAATCGAATCGAATCGAAAAGAATCGGATTGAATGGAATCGAATCGAAAAGAATACAATAGAATAGAATCGAAAGAAATCGAATAGAATCAAATCAAATCAAAAAGAATCGAATTGAATTGATCCTAACCAAAATAAGCGAAATGAATCGTCTCGAACCGAAAAAAATCAAATCGAAAAGAATCTAATCTCAACGAAAATCATCGAAATGAATAGAATCGAAAAGAATCGAATTGAATCAAATCGAAAAGAATCGAATGGAATCCAATCGGAAAGAATCAAATTGATTCGAATCGAAACAAATTGAATCCAATCGAAAAGAATCTAATTGAATCGAATCGAAAAGAATCGAATTCAATCAAAACGAATCGGTTCGAATGGAATAGAAAAGAATAGAATAGAATAGAATCGAAAAGAATCAAATCGAATCAAAAAGAATCGAATCGAAAAGAATTGAATCGAATCGAAAAGAAACGAATCGAACCGAATCAAAAAGAAAACGATCGAATCGAATCAAATACAAAAGAATCGCTTTGAATAGCATAGAATTGAAAAGAATCGAATCAATCGAATTGAAAACAATCGAATCGAAAAGAATCGAATCAAAAATGTCGAATCGAAACGAAAACAATCGAATCGAATCGAATCTAAAAGAATCGTATGAATTGAATCGAGTCGAAAAGACTCGAATCGAATTGAATCAAATCGAAAAGAATCTAATAGAAACCACTCGAACAGAATCAAATCGAAATGATTCAAAATGAATCGAATAGAATAGAATCGAAAAAAATCGAAACGAATCGAAACGAATTGAATCGAAGAGAATCGATTAGAATCGAAATGAAAAGAATCGTATTGAATCGAATCGAAAAGAATCAAATCAAATCGAATCGAAAGAATTGAATCAAATCGAAAAGAATCCAATCGAATCGAAAAGAATCGAACTGAATGGAATCAAATCGAAAAGAATCTAATCGAATCGAAAAGAATCGAATCAAATTTAATGGAATCGAAAAGAATCGAATTGATTCGAAAAGAATCGAAATGAAACAAATCAGATCAAATGGAAAAGCATCAAATCGAATTGAAAAGAATCGAATCGAATCGAAATGAATCGAATCAAAAAGAATCGAATCGAAAAGAATCGAATTGAAAATAATCGAATCGAATCGAAAAGACTCGAATCGAATTAAAAATATCAAATCGAATCGAATCGCAAAGAATCGAATTGAAAAGACTCGAATTGAAACGAATCGATTTGAAACGAAAAGAATCGAATCGAATCGAATCGAATTGAAAGAATCGAATTGAATAGAAAAAAATCGAATAGAAAAGAATCGAACCGAAAAGAAAAGAATCAAATTGAATTCAGTCGATTAAATTCTAGTCGAATCGAATCAAAAAGAATGAAATCGAGTCGAATCGAATCGAATCGAATCGAATAGAAAAGAATCAAATTAAAAAGACTCGAATTGAAACGAATCAATTTGAAACGACAAGAATCGAATCGAATCGAATTGAATTGAAAGATTCGAATTGAATAGAAAAAAATCGAATAGAAAATAATCGAACCGAAAAGAAAAGAATCAAATTGAATCAGTCGATTAAATTCTAGTCGAATCGAATCAAAAAGAATGAAATCGAGTCGAATCGAATCGAAAAGAATCGAATCGAATAGAATCGAAAAGAAACGAATTGAACAGAAACAAAAATAATCGAATCAAATCCATTGAATCGAATCGAATTGGATAAAACAGAATCGAATGTTAAAGAATCGAATCGAATCGAAAAGAATCAAATCGAATTGAATGGAATCGCATCGAAAAGAATCGATTTGAATGGAGTAGACTGGAATCGAAAAGATTCGAATCCAAAAAATCGAATCGAATTGCAAAGAATTGAATCAAAAAGAATCGAATCCAATAAAAAAGAATCCAATCAAATCGAATCTCAAAGAATTGAATCGAATCGAAATGAATCGAACTGATTCGATTAGAAAAGAAAGGAATCGAATGGAATAGAATTGAAAAGAATCGAATCGAATCGCACCGAATCAAAAGAATCGATTCGAATGGAAGTGAAAAGAATCAAATCTAATCAAAAACTATCGAAATGAATCGAAGAGATTCGAATCAAAAAGAATCGAATTGAATCGAATTGTAAAGAAATGAATCGAATCGAAAATAATCGAATCTAATCGAATTGAAAAGAATCGAACCTAATTAAATTGAAAAGAATAGAATCGAGTCAAAACGAAAATAATCAAATGGAATCGAATCGAATCGAAAGAATTGAATCGAATTGAATCAGAAAGAATCGAATCGAATTGAAAGGAATCGAATCGAATCAAAAAGAATCGAACAGAGGGAAGGGGCAAGATGGCGGAAGAGTAGGGTCTCCAAATCACCTGTCTCCACCAAATTACCTAGAAAACCTTCAAATTATCCTGAAAATCTATGAATTCAGCCTGAGAATTAAAGAGAGAACACCTGGAATGCTACAGTGAGAAGAGTTTGCGCTTCTATCAAGGTAGGAAAACGGGGAAAAAAGAAATAAAGAAACAAAGGCCTCCAAGGGGGAGGGGCCCCGCGAGGTGCTGGGCTGAGGCCAGGGAGAGTGTCCCCAGGACAGGAGAGCCCCGTCCTGGAGACGCAGGAGCTGCACCTACCTTCCCGGACAGAAAGGGGCCCCCTGGGAGTTGGAGCAGGACCCAGGAGGGCGGGGATGCCCTCGGGCTCCCCGGGACAGTAACAGAGCAACTGCTCGCCCAGGAGAGTGCGCCGAGCTCCCTAAGGGCTGCAGCGCGCACCGTGGGACCCGGCGGAACCCGGAGCAGCTCGGAGGGGCTCGGGCGGCGGCTCCACAGAGGGGGCTGTGCGGCCCTGGGAGCAGCTCGGAGGGGCTCAGGCAGAGGAAGAGGCTCCATGCGGAGCGGGCTGCGCAGTTCCAGGAGCAGCTCGAGGAGGCTCGGGCGGTGGCTCCACGGAGGGTGTTGCGAGGCCCGGGAGCGTGAGGCCCGGGAGCGTGAATCCAACAGCGCAGGCCCCGGAGCACAGGGCGCCGGGACACAGCCCAGGATTCGGCCTCCCCCCGGGCCAGGCAGAGGCCAGGAGGTCCCAGGACAGCGAGGACGCTCCTGCCCCAGCTGAGCAGATCAGCAGCCCGTCCCGGAGCCTCCAGGCCCTGCAGACAGAGAGCTCTGGAGTTCCTGCCAGAGCTGAATCCAGGTTTCCAGAGCTGGCCCCGCCACTAGGGCTGTTGCTCCTGGGGCCTCACAGGGTAAACAACCCCCACTGAGCCCTGCACCAGGCAGGGGCACAGCAGCTCCCCCAACTGCTAACACCTGAAAATCAGCACAGCAGGCCCCTCCCCCAGAAGACCAGCTAGACTGACAACTTCCAGGGGAAACCAAGGGACATAAAGTACACAGAATCAGAAGATACTCCCCCGTGGTTCTTTTTTTTTTTTTTTTTGCTTTTTGATTTGTTTCCTTCCCTCACCCCCTTTTTTTCTCCTTTCTTTCTTTTTCTTTCTCTTTTTCTTTTTTTTCGTTTTTTTTCTTCCCTTTTTTTCTTTCTCTTTTCTTTCCTTCTTTCTCTCCTCTCTTTTTCTCCTTTTCCCAATACAATTTGCTTTTGGCCACTCTACACTGAGCAAAATGACTAGAAGGAAAACTTCACCTCAAAAGAAAGAATCAGAAACAGGCCTCTCTCCCACAGAGTTACAAAATCTGGATTACAATTCAATGTCAGAAAGCCAATTCAGAAGCACTATTATACAGCTACTGGTGGCTCTAGAAAAAAGCATAAAGGACTCAAGAGACTTCATGACTGCAGAATTTAGAGCTAATCAGGCAGAAATTAAAAATCAATTGAATGAAATGCAATCCAAACTAGAAGTCCTAACGACGAGGGTTAACGAGGTGGAAGAACGAGTGAGTGACATAGAAGACAATTTGATAGCAAAGAGGGAAACTGAGGAAAAAAGAGACAAACAATTAAAAGACCATGAAGATAGATTAAGGGAAATAAACAACAGCCTGAGGAAGAAAAACCTACGTTTAATTGGTGTTCCCGAGGGTGCCGAAAGGGACAGAGGGCCAGAATATGTATTTGAACAAATTCTAGCTGAAAACTTTCCTAATCTGGGAAGGGAAACAGGCATTCAGATCCAGGAAATAGAGAGATCCCCCCCTAAAATCAATAAAAACCGCTCAACACCTCGACATTTAATAGTGAAGCTTGCAAATTCAAAAGATAAAGAGAAGATCCTTAAAGCAGCAAGAGACAAGAAATCCCTGACTTTTATGGAGACGAGTATTAGGGTAACAGCAGACCTCTCCACAGAGACCTGGCAGGCCAGAAAGGGCTGGCAGGATATATTCAGGGTCCTAAATGAGAAGAACATGCAACCAAGAATACTTTATCCAGCAAGGCTCTCATTCAAAATGGAAGGAGAGATAAAGAGCTTCCAAGACAGGCAGCAACTAAAAGAATATGTGACCTCCAAACCAGCTCTGCAAGAAATTTTAAGGGGGCCTCTTAAAATTCCCCTTTAAGAAGAAGTTCAGTGGAACAATCCACAGAAACAAGAGCTGAATAGATATCATGATGACACTAAACTCATATCTATCGATAGTAACTCTGAACCTGAACGGGCTTAATGACCGCATCAAAAGGCCCAGGGTTTCAGACTGGATAAAAAAGCAGGACCCACCTATTTGCTGTCTACAAGAGACTCATTTTAGACAGAAGGACACCTACAGCCTGAAAATAAAAGGTTGGAGAACCATTTACCATTCGAATGGTCCTCAAAAGAAAGCAGGGGTAGCCATCCTCATATCAGATAAACTAAAATTTACCCCAAAGACTGTAGTGAGAGATGAAGAGGGACACTATATCATACTTAAAGGATCTATTCAACAAGAGGACTTAACAATCCTGAATATATATGCCCCGAATGTGGGAGCTGCCAAATATATAAATCAATTATTAACCAAAGTGAAGAAATACTTAGATAATAATACACTTATACTTGGTGACTTCAATCTAGCTTTCTATACGCGATAGGTCTTCTAAGCACAACATCTCCAAAGAAACGAGAGCTTTAAATGATACGCTGGACCAGATGGATTTCACAGATATCTACAGAACTTTACATCCAAACTCAACTGAGTACACATTCTTCTCAAGTGCACATGGAACTTTCTCCAGAATAGACCACATATTGGGTCACAAATTGGGTCTGAACCGATACTAAAAGATTGGGATCGTCCCCTGCATATTCTCAGACGATAATGCCTTGAAATTAGAACTAAATCACAACAAGAAGTTTGGAAGGACCTCAAACACGTGGAGGTTAAGGACCATCCTGCTAAAAGATGAAAGGGTCAACCAGGAAATTAATGAAGAATTAAAAAGATTCATGGAAACTAATGAGAATGAAGATACAAACATCCAAAATCTTTGGGATGCAGCAAAAGCAGTCCTAAGGAGGAAATACATCACAATACAAGCATCCATTCAAAAACTGGAAAGAACTCAAATACAAAAGCTAACCTTACACATAAAGGAGCTAGAGAAAAAACAGCAAATATATCCTACACCCAGGAGAAGAAGGGAGTAAATAAATATTCGAGCAGAACTCAACGAAATCGAGACCAGAAGAACTGTGGAAAAAATCAACAGAACCAGGACTTGGTTCCTTGAAAGAATTAATAAGATAGATAAACCATTAGCCAGCCTTATTAAAAAGAAGAGAGAGAAGACTCAAATTAATAAAATCATGAATGAGAAAGGAGAGATCACTACCAACACCAAGGAAATACAAACGATTTTAAAAACATATTATGAACAGCTATACGCCAATAAATTAGGCAATCTAGAAGAAATGGACGCATTCCTGGAAAGCCACAAACTACCAAAACTGGAATAGGAAGAAATAGAAAACCTTAACAGGCCAATAACCAGGGAGGAAATTGAAGCAGTCATCAAAAACCTCCCAAGACACAAGAGTCCAGGGCCAGATGGCTTCCCAGGGGAATTTTATCAAACGTTTAAAGAAGAAACCATACCTATACTCCTAAAGCTGCTTGGAAAGATAGAAAGAGATGGAGTACTTCCAAATTCGTTCTATGAGGCCAACATCACCTTAATTCCAAAACCAGACAAAGACCCCACCAAAAAGGAGAATTACAGACCAATATCCCTGATGAACATGGATGCAAAAATTCTCAACAAGATACTGGCCAATAGGATCCAACAGTACATTAAGAAAATTATTCATCATGACCAAGTAGGATTTATCCCTGGGACACAAGGCTGGTTCAACACCCGTAAAACAATCAATGTGATTCATCATATCAGCAAGAGAAAAACCAAGAACCATATGATCCTCTCATTAGATGCAGAGAAAGCATTTGACAAAATACAGCATCCATTTCTGATCAAAACTCTTCAGAGTGTAGGGATAGAGGGAACATTCCTCGACATCTTAAAAGCCATCTATGAGGGATCCCTGGGTGGCGCAGCGGTTTGGCGCCTGCCTTTGGCCCAGGGCGCGATCCTGGAGACCCGGGATCGAGTCCCACATCGGGCTCCCGGTGCATGGAGCCTGCTTCTCCCTCTGCCTGTGTCTCTGCCTCTCTCTCTCTCTCTGTGACTATCATGAATAAATAAATAAAATCTTTAAAAAAAAAAGCCATCTATGAAAAGCCCACAGCAAATACCATTCTCAATGGGGAAACACTGGGAGCCTTTCCCCTAAGATCAGGAACAAGACAGGGATGTCCACTCTCACCACTGCAGTTCAACATAGTACTGGAAGTCCTAGCCTCAGCAATCAGACAACAAAATGACATTAAAGATATTCAAATTGTCAAAGAAGAAGTCAAACTCTCCCTCTTCGCCGATGACATGATACTCCACATAGAAAACCCAAAAGTCTCCACCCCAAGATCGCTAGAACTCATACAGCAATTTGGTAGCATGGCAGGATACAAAATCAATGCCCAGAAATCAGTGGCATTTCTATACACTAACAATGAGACTGAAGAAAGAGAAATTAAGGAGTCAATCCCATTTACAATTGCACCCAAAAGCATAAGATACCTAGGAATAAACCTAACCAAAGATGTAAAGGATCTATACCCTCAAATCTATAGAACACTTCTGAAAGAAATTGAGGAAGACACAAAGAGATCGAAAAATATTCCATGCTCATGGATTGGCAGAATTAATATTGTGAAAATGTCAATGTTACCCAGGGCAATATACACGTTTAATGCAATCCCTATCAAAATACCATGGACTTTCTTCAGAGAGTTAGAACAAATTATTTTAAGATTTGTGTGGAATCAGAAAAGACCCCGAATAGCCAGGGGAATTTTACAAAAGAAAGCCATATCTGGGGGCATCACAATGTCAGATTTCAGGTTGTACTACAAAGCTGTGGTCATCAAGACAGTGTGGTACAGGCACAAAAACAGATACATAGATCAGTGGAACAGAATAGAGAATCCAGAAGTGGACCCTGAACTTTATGGTCAACTAATATTCGATAAAGGAGGAAAGACTATCCATTGGAAGAAAGACAGTCTCTTCAATAAATGGTGCTGGGAAAATTGGACATCCACATGCAGAAGAATGAAACTAGACCACTCTCTTTCACCATACACAAAGACAAACTCAAAATGGATGAAAGATTTAAATGTGAGACAAGATTCCATCAAAATCCTAGAGAAGAACACACGCAATACCCTTTTTGAACTCGGCCATAGTAACTTCTTGCAAGATACATCCACGAAGGCAAAAGAAACAAAAGCAAAAATGAACTATTGGGATTTCATCAAGATAAGAAGCTTTTGCACAGCAAAGGATACAGTCAACAAAACTCAAAGACAACCTACAGAATGGGAGAAGATATTTGCAAATGACATATCAGATAAAGGGCTAGTTTCCAAGATCTATAAAGAACTTATTAAACTCAACACCAAAGAAACAAACAATTGAATCATGAAATGGGCAAAAGACATGAACAGAAATCTCACAGAGGAAGACATAGACATGGCCAACATGCATATGATAAAATGCTCTGCATCACTTGCCATCAGGGAAATACAAATCCAAACCACAATGAGATACCACCTCACACCAGTGAGAATGGGGAAAATTAACAAGGCAGGAAACAACAAATGTTGGAGAGGATGCGGAGAAAAGGGAACCCTCTTACACTGTTGGTGGGAATTTGAACTGATGCAGCCACTCTGGAAAACTGTGTGGAGGTTCCTCAAACAGTTAAAAATATACCTGCCCTACGACCCAGCAATTGCACTGTTGGGGATTTACCCCAAAGATACAAATGCAATGAAACGCCGGGACACCTGCACCCCGAAGTTTATAGCAGCAATGGCCACGATAGCCAAACCGTGGAAGGAGCCTCGGTGTGCAACGAAAGATGAATGGATAAAGAAGATGTGGTTTATGTATACAATGGAATATTACTCAGCTATTAGAAATGACAAATACCCACCATTTGCTTCACCGTGGATGGAACTGGAGGGTATTATGCTGAGTGAAGTAAGTCAGTCAGAGAAGGACAAACATTATATGTTCTCATTCATTTGGGGAATATAAATAATAGTGAAAGGGAATATAAGGGAAGGGAGAAGAAATGTGTGGGAAATATCAGAAAGGGAGACAGAACGTAAAGACTGCTAACTCTGGGAAATGAACTAGGGGTAGTAGAAGGGGAGGAGGGCGGGGGGTGGGAGTCAATTTGTGACGGGCACTGGGGGTTATTCTGTATGTTAGTAAATTGAACACCAATAAAAAATAAATTAAAAAAAAGAATCGATCGAATAGAATAGAAAAGAATCGAATTAAATTGAATAGAATCGAATTGAAAAGAATCGAAACGAAAAATTGAATCGAATGTAATCAAATCGAAAAGAATTGAATTGAATCGAAAGGAATCAAATCAAATCGAATCAAATCAAATCGAATCAAATAAAAAAGAATCTAATCGATTCTAATCGAATCGAATCGAAGAGTTGAATTTAAAAAATCGAATCGAATTGAATCGCATCGAATCAAAAGAATCGAATCAAATGGAAGTGAAAAGAATCAAATGAATCAAATCAAATCGAAAAGAATCGAATCGAATCGAATTGAAAAGAATCGAATCGAATTGAATCACAAACAATTGAATCAATGAAAAGAATGGAATGGAATCGAATTGAAAAAAATCGAATAGAATCAAATCAAATCGATTCGAAAAGAATAAAAAAGAATCAAACCTAATCGAATCGAATAAAAAAGAATCGAATCTAATTGAATCTTCTTGAAAGGAATAGAATCGAAAGAATCAAATCCAATCAAAAAAATCGAATCGAATTGAACTGAATCGAATATAATCAAATCAAATCGAATCGAATCGAAGAGAATCGAAAATAGTCTAATCGAATTGAAACGAAAATAATTGAATCAAATCTAATCGAAAGAATCTAATCGAATTGAATAAAAAAGAATTGAATCGAATCAAAAAGAATGGAATCGATTCGAATAGAATCGAAAAGAATCGATCGAATCGAATGGAATTGCATCGAAAAGAATCGATTTGAATCGAATAAATTCAAATGGAAAAGAATCAAATTGAATCGAATTTAAAAGAATCGAAAAGAATCGAATCTATTCGAATCAAAAATAATCGAATCGAATCGAATCGAAAAGAATCAAATAGAAGAATATCGAAAAGAATCAAATCGAATCGAAATGAAAATAATCGAATTGAATCGAATCGAAAGAATCGAATCGAATTGAATCAAAAAGAATAGAATCGAATAGAAAAGAATCTAATCGAATCGAATAGAAAAGAATCGAATCGAATCGAATAGAATCGAATTGAATGGAATCGAATGGGAAAGAATCGATTTGAATCGAATAGATTCGAATCGAAAACAATCATATCGAAAGAATCGAATCGAATCAAATCGAAAAGAATCGAATCATTTCGAAAAAAATTGAATCGAATCGAATCAAATCAAAAGAATCGAATTAAATGGAAGTGAAAAGAATTGAATCTAATCGCACCAAATCAAAAGAATCGAATTAAATGGAAGTGAAAAGAATCGAATCGAATCGCACCAAGTCAAAAGAATCAAATTAAATGGAAGTGAAAAGAATCGAATCGAAAAAAAATCGAATCGAATCAAATTGAAAAAAATCGAATTGAAGAGCACCGAATCAAAAGAATCAAATCGAATGCATTTGAAAAGAATTGAAATCAATCGAATATAATCATATCGAAAAGAATTGAATCGAATTAAATCGAAAAGAATCAAATCGACTCGAATCGATTAGAAAAGAATAGAATTCGAATCGAAAAGTAAAGAATCGATAAGAAATAAATAAAAAACTATCGAATCGAAACGAAAATAATCGAATCGAAGTGAATTGAAAAAAATCAAATCGAATCAAATCGAAAAGAATCGAATCAAAAAGGATCGAATCGAAATGAAGAGAATGGACACGTGAAGATTGAATTGAATTGATTCGAAAAGAATCGAATTGAAGAGATTCGAAAAGCTTCGAATCGAATCGAAACGAAAATAGTCTAATCGAATTGAATCAAAAATTCGAATTGAATTGAATAAAACAGAATCAAATCGAACCAAAAAGAATCAAATCAAATAGTATTGAATAGAATTGAAAAGAATTGAATTGAATCGAATGGAATCAAATTGAAAAGAATCGACTTGAATCGAATTGATATGAATTGAAAAGAATCGAATAGAATTGAATTGAAAAGAATCAAAAAGAATCCAATCTAATTGAATCGAATAGAATCGAATCTAATCGAATTGGAAAGAATCGAATGGAATCGAATTGAAAAGAATCGAATCGAATCAAAACGAAAATAATCGAATCAAATCAAAAGAATCGAATCTAATTGAATCAAAAAGAATCGAATCTTAAAGAATCAAATTGAATCGAAAAGAATCGAATCGAATTAATGGAATTGCATCGAAAAGAATCGAGTTGAATGGAATAGATTGGAATCGAAAAATTTCGAATCGAAAAAATCGAATCGAATGAAATCAAATCGAAAAGAATTGAATTGAAAAGAATCGAATCGAAAAGAATCTAATTGAATCAAAAAGAATCGAATCGAATTGAAAAGAATTGAATCGAATCAAATCGAATCGAAACGAATCGAATCTATTCGATTCAAAAAGAAAGGAATCGAATGGAATCAAATTGAAAAGAATCGAATCGAATCGCACCAAATCAAAAGAATCGAATCGAATGGAAGTGAAAAGAATTGAATCGAATTGAATCAAATCGAAAAGAATCGAAATGAAAAAATCGAATCGAATCAAAAAGAATCGAAAAGAACTGAATCTAAAAGAATCAAATTGAATCGAAGAGAATCGAATCGAATCAAATAGAAAAGAATCTAATCGATTCGAATCGAACGAATCGAAAAGAATCGAATCGAAAAAAATCTAATCTAATCACATCGAATCAAAAGAATTGAATGCATGGAAGCAAAAATAATCGAATGAATCGAATCGAATCGAAAAAAATCGAATGGAATCAAACCGATTCGAAAAGAATTGAAAGGAATCTAATCAAATGGAATCGAATCGAAAAGAATCGAATCAAATTGAATCTAATAGAAAAGAATAGAATCGAAAAGAATCGAATACAATCAAAAAATCAAATTGAATCGAATCGAACAGAATTGAATATAATTGAATGGAATCGAATTGAAAAAATCGAATTGAATCGAATCAAATCGAAAAGAATTGAATCGAAAAGAAACAAATTGAAAATAATTGAATCAAATCTAATCAAATAGAAAAGAATCTAATCGATTAGAATCGAATCGAATCGAAAAGAATCGAATCTAATCAAAACGAAAATAATTGAATCGCATCGAATCAAAAGAATCAAATCGAATGTAAGTGAAAAGAATCGAATCGAATCGAATCGAATCTAAAAGAATCGAAACGAAAAGATTGAATTAAATCGAATCGAAAAGCTTCGGTTTGAATCGAAACGAAAACAATCTTATCAAATCGAATTGAAAGAATCGCATAGAATTGAATCAAAAAGAATCGAATCGAATCAAAAAGTATCGAATCAAATCGTATTGAATAGAATCGAAAAGAATTGAAACGAATTGAAAAGAATCGAAAAGATTTGAATCGAATAGAATCGAATCGAATGTAATCGAATCAAAAGAATCGAATCTAATCGAATCGGAAAAGAATCGAATCTAACGAATAGAATAGAATTGAATCGAAGAGAATGGAAAATAATTGAATCAAATCGAAAAAATTGAATCGAATCAAAAAGAATCAAATCGAATCGAATCGAAAGAATTGAATCGAAACGAAAACAATCCAATCAAATCGAATCAAAAAGAATGGAATTGAATGGAATCGAATCTAAAAGAATCTAATCAAATCGAAAAGAATCGAATCAAATTTAATGGAATCGAAAAGAATCGAATCGAAAAGAATCGAATCGAAAAGAATCGAAACGAATCGAATCAGATCGAATGGAAAAGAATCGAATCGAATTGAAAAGAATCGAATCGAATGGAAAAGAATCGAATTGAATTGAATAGAAAAGAATCGAATCATATCAAATCGGAAAGAATCTAATCAAATCGAAATGGATCGAATCGAATCCAATCGAATCGAATCCAATTGAATAAAATAAAATCGAAAAGAATTGAATTGAAAAAATCGATTAGAATTGAATTGATTCAAAAAGAATCGAATAGATTCGAATCGAATAGAATCTAATAGAATCGAATTGGAAAGAATCGTAACGGATCGAAAAGAATCGAATCGAAGAGAAGAGAATCGATTCGAATAGTATAGAACTGAAAAGAATCGAATCGATAAAACTGAAAAGAATCGAATCAAATGAAAAGAATCGAATCAAAAAGAATCGAATCTACACGAAAACAATCAAATCGAATCGAATCTAAAAGAATCAAATTGAATCGAATCGAATCGAAAAGAATCGAATCGAATCGAAACAAAAAAAATAGAATCGAAATGAATTGAATAGAAAAGAATCGAATTGAATCGAATCGAAAAGAATGGAATCGAACAAAATCGAAATGAAACGAAAAGAATCAAATCGAATGTAACGAAAAGAATCGAATCGAAAAGATCAAATCGAAACAAAAGAATCGAATCGAATCAAATCGAAAAGAATCAAATCGAAACGAATCCAAAAGAATCAAATCGAAACGAATCGATAAGAATCAAATCAAATAGAATCGAAAAGAATCGAATCAAATCGAATCGAAAAAAATCGAATAGAATCGAATAGAATAAAAAAGAATTGAAACGAATCGAATCGAAGAGAATCGATTCGAATCTAAGTGAAAAGAATTGTATCGATTCAAATCAAAAAGAACCAAAACGAATCGATTTGAAAGAATTGAATCGAATCGAAAACAATCGAATCGAATCGAATCAAAAAGAATCAAATTGAATGGAATCGAATTGTAAAGAATCTAATCGAATCGAAAAGAATCGAATCAAAACGAAAAGAATCGAATAGAAATGAACTGAAAATAATCGAATTGAATCGAATCAAATAGAATAAAATCGAACGGAATTGAATGGAACGAAAAGAATCTTATCGAATCAAATCGAAAAGAATCGAATCGAATCGAATGGAGAAGAATCAAATCGAATTGAATCGAAAAGAATCAAATCGAAGAGAATCTAATCGAAAGGAAAAGAATCAAAAAGAATCGAATCGAAACGAAAAGTGTCGAATCGAATCGAATCGAAAATAATCAAATCGAATCGAACCGAAAAGAATCAAATCGAATCGAAAATAATCGAATCGAATTGAATCGTAATGAAAAGAATCGAATCGAATTGAAAAGAATCAAATCGAATCGAATCGAAAAGAATTGAATCGAATGCAATCGAATCGAAAAGAATCGAATCGAATTGAAAAGATTCAAATCAAATTGATTGAATCGAAGAGAATCGAATCAAATCAAATCGCATCGAATCGAAAATTATTGAATTGAATTGAATAAAAAATAATCGAATCGAATCGAGAATAATTGGAATTGAATTGAATTCATAATGAATCAAATCGAGTCGAATCGAAAATAATCGAATCTAATCAAATCGATTCGAAAAAAATTGAATCAAATTGCATCGAATCAAAAGTAATAGAATCGAATTGTATTGAATAGATTCGAATTGAAAAGAATCAAATCGAATCGAATCAAAAAGAATCAAATCGAATCGAATCAAAAAGAATTAAATCCACAGAATCAAATTGTAGAGAATCTAATCGAAACGAAAAGATTCGAATCGAATCGAATCGAAAAGAATCGAATCTAAACGAAAAGAATCGAATCAAATAGAAATGAATCAAATCGAATCGAAAAGATTCGAATAGAAAAGAATCAAATCGAATCGAAAAGAATTGAATTGAAAAGAATCGAATCGAGTCAAATCGATTAAAAAGATCGAATCAAAAAATCAAAGAGGATCGAAACGAATCAAAACGAATCGAATCGAATCGAATTGAAAAGAATTGTATCGATTCAAATCTAAAAGAATCGAATAGATTCGAAAAGAATCGAACGGAATGGAATGGAATGGAATCGAATTGAATCGAAAAGAATCAATCGAATCGAATTGAATAGAAAAGAATTGAACAGATTCGAATCGAAACAAATTGAAAAAATCGAAACGAATCGAAAAGAATCGAATCGAATCAAAAAGAATCGAATCGAACTGAATCGAAAAGAATCGAATCGAACACAACCGAAAAAAATCAAATTGAAAAGAATCATATCTAATAGAATCGAATGAATCGAAAATAATCGAATCGATTCCAATCGACTTGAGTCGAAAAGAATCGAATCGAACAGTATCGAATCTAATTGAAATGAATCGAATCAAATAAAATAGAAAAGAATCAAATCGAAACGAAGAATCGAATCGAATTGAATTGAAAAGAATCAAATCGAATCGAATCAAAAAGATTCGAATCCACAGAATCGAACTGTAGAGAATCTAATCGAAATGAAAAGATTCGAATTGAATCGAATCAAAAAGAATCGAATCTAAACGAAAAGAATGGAATCGAATCAAATTGAAAAGAATCAAATCGGGATCCCTGGGTGGCGCAGCGGTTTGGCGCCTGCCTTTCGCCCAGGGCGCGATCCTGGAGACCCGGGATCGAATCCCACATCAGGCTCCCGCTGCATGGAGCCTGCTTCTCCCTCTGCCTCTCTCTCTCTCTCTCTCTCTCTCTCTGTGACTATCATAAATAAATAAAAATGTAAAAAAAGAAAAAAAGAAAAGATACAAATCGAATCGAAAAGAATCGAATAGAAAAGAATCAAATCGAAAAGAATCAAATCGAATCAAATTGATTGAAAAGATCGAATCAAGAAAATTAAAGAGAATCGAAACGAATCAAAATGTATCGAATTGGGATCCCTGGGTGGCGCAGCGGTTTGGCGCCTGCCTTTGGCCCAGGGCGCGATCCTGGAGACCCGGGATCGAATCCCACATCGGGCTTCCGGTGCATAGAGCCTGCTTCTCCCTATGCCTGTGTCTCTGCCTCTCTCTCTTTCTCTCTCTGTGACTATCATAAATAAATAAAAATTAAAAAAAAGAAAAAAAAAAACGTATCGAATTGAATCGAATTGAAAAGAATCATATCGAATCAAATCTAAAAGAATAGAATCGAATCGAATCAAAAAGAATCGAATTGATTCGCATCAAAAAGAATCGAGTCGAAGTGTATCGAATCGAAAAGAATCGAATCGAATCGAGTGGAATTGAATCAAAAAGAATCGAATTGAATCGAGTTGAATCGAAAAGAATCGAATAGATTCGAATTGAAACAAATCAAAAAAATCAAAACGAATCGAATCACATCGAGTGGAAAAGAATCGAATCAAATCGAAAAGAATCGATTCGAACTGAATCGAAAAGACTCAAATAGATCAAATCAAAAAGAATCGAATCGATTCAAAATGAATCGAGTAGAATCGAATCGAAGTGAAAAGAATTGAATCGAATTGAAAAGAATCGAATCAAAACGAAAAGAATCGAATCTAATCGATCGAAAAGATCAAATTGAAAAGAATCGAATTGAATCGAATCAAAACGAAAAGAATCGAATCAAATCGTTTCGAATCAAAAAGAATCAAATCGAATTGAATCGAAAAGAATAGAATTGTATTTAATTGAATCGAAAAGAGTCGAATCGAATTGAATCGAAAAGAATCGAATCGAATCAAAACGAATCGAATCGAATCGAAAAGAATCGTATCGAATCGAACTGAATCGAACAGAATCCAATCGAACATAATCGAATCAAATTGTAAAGAATCGAATAAAAAAAATCAAATGGAAACGAAAAGAAAGGAATCGAATCGAATCGAAAAGAATCGGATGGTATCATTGAATCGAAAAGAATCGAATCATATCGAATTGAATTGAAAAGAATCAAATAGAATAAAACCGAAAAGAATCGAATCGAATCGAAAAGAATCGAATCGTATCGAATTGAATCGAAAAGAATCGAATCAAATACATCGAAAAGAATCAAAACGAATCGAAAAGAATCAATTCGAATAGAATCAAAAAGTATCGAATCGAATCGAATCGAAAAGAATCAAATTGAATAGCATCGAAACGAATCAAACGAATTGAAAAGAATCAAATTGAATAGCATAGAAATGAATCGAATCAAAATGAAAAGAATCAAATCGAATTGAATTGAAAAGAATCGAATCGTATCGATGGAATCGAAAAGAATCGAATCATATCGAATTGAACCGAAAAGAATTTAATAAAACACAATCGAAAAGAATCGTATCGAATCAAATCGAATTGAATAGAAAAGAATCGATTCCAATGGAATTGAATTTCAAAGAATCGAATCGAACAGTACCGAATCGAATTGAAAAGAATAGAATCAAATAAAATCGAAAAGAATCTAATTGAAACGAAAAGAATCAAATCGAATCACATTGAAAAGAATCGAATTGAATTGAAACGAAAAGAATCAAATCGAAAAGAATCGAATCAAATTGAAAAGAATCGAATCGAAAAAATCAAATCGAAAAGAATCGAGTTGAGTTGAATCGAATCGAAAATAATTGAATCGAATCGAAAAGAATCGAATCGAATCGAATCGAAAAGAATCGAATCGAATCGAAAAGAATCGAATCAATTTGAAAAGATTCGTATCGAATTGAATCAAATCGAAAATAATCGAATCGAATCGAAAAAATCGAATCGAATCGAAAGGAATAGAATCGAATCGAAAAAATCGAATCGAATCGAAAAGAATAGAATCGAATCGAAGAGAATCGAATCAAAAAGAATAGAATCGAATCATATAGAAAAGAATCGAATCAATTCGAATGGAAAAGAATCGAATTGAATCGAATCAAATCAAAAAGACTCGAATCGATCGAATCGAAAAGAATCGAATCGAATCAAATTGAATCGAATAGAAAAGAATCTATCAAATCGAAAAGAATCGAATAGATAAGAATTGAATTGAAAAAATAGAATCGAATTGATCCAAATCGAAAAGAATCGAATCGAATCAAATCCCTAACCCTAACCCCTAACCCCTAACCCTAACACTAAACCTATCCTAACCCTAACCCTTAACCCTAACCCTTAACCCTAACCCGAACACTAACCCTAAAGTTAAACCGTACCCTAACCCTAACCTGTACCCTAACCCTAACAGTTACCCTAACACTAACCTGTACCCCAAACCTAACCAGTACACTAACCCGTAACCTAACCCATACCCTAACCCGTATCCTAACCCTAAGCCTGTACCCTAACCCATACACTAACGCATCCTCTAACCCTAACCCTAACCAGTACTCTAACACAAACTGGTACCCTAACCCGTACCCTAACCCGTACCCTAACCCGTATCCTAACCCTAACATGTACCTATCCATAAACCTAATACTAACCCCTAACCCTAAACCTAACCCTAACACCTAACGCTAACCCTAAACCCTAACCCCTAACCCTAAACCAAAACCTAACCCTAACCCCTAAACCTAACCTTAACCCCTACCCCTAGCCTAATCCTAACCTGAACCCCTAACCACTAACCCTAAACCTAACCCTAACCCTTAACCCTAACGCTTAACCCTAACCCTAACACTAACCCTAATCCTAACACTAACCCAAACCCTAACCCTAACCCTAACCCCTAACACTAACCTTAACCCCTAAACTTAACATTAACACTTACACTAACCCTAAACCTAACCCCTAACCCTAGCCCTAACTCCTAACACCTAACACCTAACCCTTAACTCTAACCCTTAACCTTAATCCTACCCCTAACCCCTAATCTCTAACCCTAACCCTATCCCTAACCCTTAAACCTAACACTTAACCCTAACCCTAACCCTAAATCAAACCCTTACACCTAAACCTCACCCTAACTCTAACCCCTCAACCTAACTCTAACCCTAACACTAACCCTAAAACTAACCCTAACCCCTAACTCTAAACCTAACCCTACCTAACCTGAAACCTAACCCATACACTAACCTGTACCCTAACCCTAACACTCACCCATAACCTAAACCGAACCCTAACCTGTACCCTAACTCTAACCCCTACCCTAACCTAACCCTAACCCGTACCCTAAACCTATCCCTATCCCGTACAGTAACCCTAACCCTAACCCTTACACTAACCCTAACCTGTACCCTAACCCTAACCCGTACCAATACCCTAACCCTAACCCGTATCCTAACCCTAAACCATACCCAAACCCTACCTGTACCCTAACCCGTACACTAACCCTAACCCATACACTAACCAGTACCCTAACCCTAAACCTAACCCTTTCCCTAACTCTAACCGCAACCCGTACTCTAATCATAACCCGTACCCTAACCCTAACCCTAACCCTAAACCTGAACCTAACCCTAACCCTAACCTCTAACACTAACCCTAACCCTAACCCCTCACCCTAACACTAACCCTAAAACTAACCGTGACACTAACCCTAACCTTAACCCGAAACCTTACCCACACACTAACCCGTAACCTAACCCTAACCCTAACCCATACACTAACCTTAACCCGTAACCTAAACCTGACCCGTACACTAACCCTAAACTATACCTTAAACCTAACCCTAACCCGTACCCTAACCCTAACCCTATCCTGTACCTTAACCTAACCCTAACCCTAACCTGTAGCCTAACCCTAACACTAACCCTAACCCATACCCTAACCCTAACCTGTACCTTAAACCTAATCTTACACGCACCCTAAAGCTAACCTGCACCCTAACCCTAACCCATACCCTAACTCTAACCCCTACCCTAACCCTAAACCGTACCCGTACCCTAACCCGTACCCTAACCCGTATCCTAACCCTAAACCTCACCCGTACCCTAACCATAACCCTAACCCTAACGCTAACCCCTTACCCTAACACTAACCCAAACTCCTATCCCTAAACCTAACCCTAACCCCTAACTCTAACCCTAACCCTAACCCTAAAACCAACCCCAACACCAAACCCAACTCCAACCATAAACATAACCCTTACCCCTAACTCCTAACCCTAACCCTAACCATAACCCAAACCCCTTACCCGTAACCCTAACCCTAACCCTTAACGCTAACCCTTATCACTAATGTTAACGCTAACCCTAACCCAAAACCTAAACCTAATTCCTAACCCTAACCGTAACCTAACCCTAACCCTAACCCCTAACCCTAACCCTAACCCCTAAACCTAACCCTAACCCTTAACCCTAACCCTTAACCCTATCCCTAACCCTAACACTAACCCAAAACCTAACCCTTAACCCTAAGCCAAACCCCTAACCCCTAACCCTCACCCTAACCCTAACTCTTAACCCTACCCTTAACCCTAAACCTAACCCAAACCCTAACCCTTATCCCTACCCTTAACCCTAACCCTAGGGATCCCTGGGTGGCACAGCGGTTAGGCGCCTGCCTTTGGCCTGGGGCGCGATCCTGGAGACCCGGGATCGAATCCCACATCAGGCTCCCGTTGCATGGAGCCTGCTTCTCCCTCTGCCTGTGTCTCTGCCTCTCTCTCTCTCTCTCTGTGTGACTATCATAAATAAATAAAAAAAATTAAAAAAATATCCTAACCCTAACGATAACCGGTAACCCTAACCGTAACCCCAAAACTTAACCCTAACCCTAACTCTAACAATACCTCTAAAACCTAACCCCTAACCCCTAAAGCTATCCATAACCTTAACCTCAACACTTAACCCTAAACCTAACCCTAACCCTTACCCTAACCCATACCCTAACCCTAACCGAACCCTAACCGTAACCCGTACCCTAACCCTACCGGTACCCTAACCCTAAACCATACCCTAAACCCAACCCTAACCCATACACTAACCCTAACCCGTATCCTAACCCTAACCCCTTACCCTAACCCTAACACGTAACCTAAATCTAACCCTGACCCTAACTCAAACAATACCCTAACCCTAATCCTAACCCGTGCCCTAAACCTTACGCTAACCCCAACCTTAATGATAACCCATACACTAACCATAAATGGTACCCTAACACAAACCCTAACCCGTACCCTAATCCTAACCCTAAACCTAACCCTAACCCGTACCCTAACCCTATACCGTACACTACCCAAACCCTAACCATAACCCGTACTCTAACACTAAAACTACCCCTAAACCTAACCATAAATCTAATCATAAACCTAACCCTATCTCTAAACCTTACCCTAACCTAACCCTAACCCTCACCCTAACCGTATGCCTAACACGTAAACTAACCCTAACCCTAACCCTAACCCATAAATTAAACCTAACCCTAACACTACCCTAAACAGTACCGTAACCCTAAACCTAACGTGTACCTTAACCCTAACCCTAAAACTAACCCTAAGTCGTACCCTAACCCTAACCCCCCAACCCTAACCCAAACCCTAACGCTAACTCCTAACCCTAACCGTAACCCTAACCCTAAAACTAACCCTAACACCTAACCCCTAACCCTAACCCTAACCCCTAACCTTAACCTGAACCTGAACCCCTAACCCCTAACCCTAACCCTAACCCTAACCCATAACCCTAACCCTTAACCATAAACCTAACCCTAACCCTAACCCAAACCCTAACCCTAACCCTAACTCCTAACCCTAACACTACCGTAACCCATACCCTAACCCTAATCCGTATCCTACCCTAACCCTAACCATTACCCGTAACCTCACACTAAAACTACCCCTAACCTAACCCTAACACTAATCATAATCCTAACCCTATCTCTAAACCTAACCCTAACCCTAACCCTAACCTAACCCTCAACCTCACCCTAACCCTATCCCTAACACGTAAACTAACCCTAACCCTAACCCTAACCCGTAAACTAACCCTAACCCTAACCCTAAACAGTACCTTAATCCTAACCCTAACGTGTACCTTAACCGTAACCCTAACCCTAAACCTAACCCTAAGCTGTACCCTAACCCTAACCCAAACCCGTACCCTAACTCTAACACTAAATCTCCCGTGCCCTAACCCTAACCCGTACCCTAACCCTAACCCTAATCCGTACCCTAACCCATACCGTAACCCTAAACCTAACCCGTACCCTAAACCTAACCATAAACCCAAACCTAACCTGAACCCTAACTCTAACCCGTACCCTAACCCTAAACTGTAACCTCACCTGTACCCTAACCTGTACCCTAACCCGTACCCAAACCCTAATCCTATCCCGTTCCCTAACCCGAACCCTAACACTAACCCGTACACTAACCCTTAACCGTACCCGTACCCTAACCCATAAACAAACCCATACCCTACCCCTAACCCTAACCTAAACCCATACCCTAAACCTAACCCTTACCCCAACCCTAACCCTAACCCTTTCCCTACCCCTAATCCTAAATGTATCCCATACCCTAAAGCGAACCCTAACCCTAACCCTAACCCATAACCTAACCCTAACCCTAACCCTAAACCCTAACCCTACCCCTAACCCCAACCCTAACTGAAACCTAACCCTAACACTAACCCTAACCTTAACCTACCCTAATCCTAACCCTAACCCTAACCCGTAACCTAAACCTAACCCTAACCCTAGCCCTAAACAGTACCCTAAAACTACCCTAATCTGTAACCTAACCCAAACCCTAACACTAACCCTAAACCTAACCCTATCCTGTACCCTAACCCAAACCCTAACCGTTACCAGTACCCTAACCCATACATTAACCCGAACCGTAATCCATACCATATCTCTAAACCGTACCCTCACCCTAATCCGTAAACTAACCCAAATCTGTACCCTAAACCTAAGCCTAAACTGAACCCTAATCATAACGCTAACACTAACCCTAACCCGTAGCCTAACACTAACCCGAACCCTAAACATAACCCGAACTCTAACTCTAACCCTAACCTGTACTCTAACCCTAACCATAACTCTAACCTGTAACCTAACCCTAACCCTAACGCTAACGCTAAACAGAACCCTAAACCTAACCCTATCCCATACCCTAACCCTAAACCTAACCCTTAACCTAACCCTAAACCTAACCTTAACCCGTACCATATTCCTAACCCAAACCCTAACGCTTACCCTAACCCTCAATTGTACCCTAACCCAAACTCGAACCTGTACCCTAACCCTAACCTTACCCCAACCCTAAACCTAACGAAACCCAATCCCTAATCCTAACCCTAACCCTAACCTAATCCTAACCTTAACCCTTACCCTATCCCTAACCCTAACCCGTAATCTATTCCTAAACCTAACCTTAAACCTAAACAGTACCCTAACATTAACCCTAACCCATACCCTAACCCTAACCTTAACCATAAACCGAAACCGAAACCTAAACCTTACCCTAACCTTAACACTAACACTAACCCATACCCTAATCCGTAACCTAACCCTAAACCTAACCCTAACTCGTAGTCTACCCCTAACCCTGAACCTAACCCTAACCCTAACCTGAACCCTAACCCTAACCCTAACCCTAACCCTAACCCTAACTCTAAGCTTAAACAGGACCCTAACCCTAACCCTAACCCGTAACCTAACCCAAACTTTACAGCATTGGAAGTCAGGTCGTTCCATGAATAAAGCTCTACTGCACCTGGAGACACAACCGTTGAAGCCTGCAGCTTGCCCCTTGCGTCCCATGAGCGTCTGACAAACATGTCTAGTGAGGATGTTCGTAACTGTATCTGCAGGCAGCGTGGAACTGGGAAGGACCGCGTGTCAGCTCACCTCGCAGAAGGAAGTTCCCCAGAGAGACAGCTTTCAACAAGGTACTCAGGTTTGGAAGTTAGTATGTAGCTCCCTTCTGAGGGAGGAATTACTCAGAAGTCGTTGGATTGGGCTAGGAGACACTTGCTTCTCACAGAACTTGTGTCCCGTATTGAACGACGTCCTTTCGAAGTGAAAGGTACAGGCGGTCAGCATGTGGGAGGAACAAGCCATAAGCTCATCCAAAGGAGTGTGCATCACTTGGAGGCAGGTGTCCGGTAGTCGCGAAATTGACAATGCAGACTCTTGGTTCTCACTCCGCTACTGTCCCGCATAGAACGGAATGCTGTGGAAGCGATCTGTACAGGCCGTCACATTGTGGGAGGTACAGGCCATAAGCTGAACTCTGAGAAGCCTGTATGCTTTGCAGGCAGATGTCTGCTAGCCACTCTTTTATGGGAGTTAGAAGCTAGCTACACTTTAATTGAACAAGGCTGTTGGAAATCGCTGTATTGAACTCAGTTACACGTGACTACAAGCCTGAAACGTCTACATGCTTTTCACAACCTCTTCCAGCACCTAACATAAGGATGTTAGGACCTATGTCCACAGGCAGTCAGGTAGCGGGAGGGTCCTGCCCTCACCTCAACTCTCACAAGGAAGCATGTCTAGAAGCCAGCTTTCAACTAGCTGCATTCTTCTGGCCCTGAGAACGCAGCTGTATTCTAACTCAGGAGGTTCCAAGAAGACCACTCTACTCCACCTGGAGACAGCTTCCAGGCCTGCATTATTCCACTTGCGTCTCACAAGCTTCTGACAAGCGTCTCTGGTGAAGACGTTGGAAAGACATTCTGCAGGCAGTGTGGAACTGTGAGGGACTGCGTGTGAGCCCAACTCTCGGATGTAAGTTGCCGTTGGATGCAGGGTTCAATTAGCTAGTATGGAACTTAGTATGTAGCACCAGTCTAAGACAGGAATTACTAGGAAATCGCAGGATTGAGCTTGGAGGCACTACTCTTGTGGACCTCACCTGGACGAGGTGACTGGTTCCCACGTAGGACTCCCCTGGACCTGATAACTTTGCTACACACTTTGGCCTCACCTGGCCCTGATGACTCTGGGCCCCACTGAGGCCTCAATCTGGACCTAGTGACTGTGGTCCCCACCTGGGTCTCACCTGGACCTGGTGACTCTCGTTCCCACATGAACCACACCTGGACCTGGTGACTGTGGTGTCCTTCTAGCCTCACATTTACCTGGTGACTCTGGTCCTCACCAGGGCCTCACATGGATCTGGTGACTCTGGCCTGCAGGTTGGCCTCACCTGGAGCTGGTGAGTGGGGTTGCCACCTGGGCCTCACCCATACCTGGTGACTCAGGTCCCCACGTGGGCCTCACTTGGACCTGGTGAATCTGGTCCTGCCTGGTCCTCACCCAGACCTGGTGACTCTGGTCACCACCTGGGCCTCACCTGGACCTGGTAAATCCTGTCCCCATCTGGGCCTCACCCAGTCCTGGTGACTTTGTTCCCCACCTGGACCTGATTACTGTGAACTCCTTCTTTGCCTCACCTGGAACAGGTGACTCTGATCCTAACTGGGCCACACCCAGATCTGGTGACTCTGGTCCTCACCTGGGCATGATTGGGACCTGGTTAATCTGTTCCACACCTGTCCCTCACCTGGACATGATGACTCTGGAAACCCTCTGGGCCTCACTCTGAACTGGTGACTCTGGAACCCATCTTGATGTCACCTGGGCCAGGTGATTCCGGTACCCCTCTAGGCCTCAACCAGACCTGGTGACTCTGGTTCTAAACTGGGCCTCACCTGCACCTAGTGAATATGCTCCCCACCTGGGCCTCATATGGACCTGGTGACTCTGGTCCCTACTTGGGCATCACTGGGACATGGTTACTCCATTCCCCACTGGGACTCACCTGGATCTGGTAACTCTGGTCCTGACTTTGGCCTCTTCTGTACCTGGTGACTCTGGCCCCACCTGGGCCTCACCTGGAACTGGTGACTCTGATTCTCAGCATGGCCTCACCTGACCTGGTGACTGTGGTTCCCACCGGGACCTCACCTGGACCTCATGTCTCTGGTCCCCACCTGGTCCTCACCTGGACCTGGTGTCTCTGGTACCCACCTGGGTAGCATCAGGACATGGTTTCACTCTTCCTTAACAGGGACCCATCTGGACCTGTTAACTCTGGTCTACACCTGGGCCACAACTGGACATGGTGACACTGGTTCCCACCTGGGTCTCACCTGGACATGGTGATTCTGATCCCCACCTGGGCCTCACTTCTAACTGGTGATTCTCGTTCCCACATGGACCTCATATGGACATAGTGGCTGCAGTGTTTCTACCTTCTCATGGACCTGGTGACTCTGGTCCCCACCAGGGCCTCACCAGGACATGGTGAGTGTGGTTGCCACCTGGACCTCACCTGGACCTGGTGACTCTGGTCTGCACCTGAGACTACCCTGGATCTGGTGACTGTGGTCCCCACCTGGCCTCATTTGGACCTGGTGACTCTGATCCCCATCTGGGGCTCACCTGGCCAAGTTGACCATGGTCCTCAACTGGGCATAATTGGGATCCAGTTACTGTGTTCCACAACTGGACCTCACCTGGACGAGGTGACTGGTCCACCTCTGGGTTTCACCCTGCCCGGGTGACTGTGAACCCCACTATGGCCTGAATTTGTCATGCTGACTCTGTTGCCACCTGCGCCTCCCCTCGAACTGTTGACTCTGGTTTTTTCAAGGGCCTCCCCTGTACCTGGTGATCCTGGTTTCCATCTGGGTCTCACCTGGACCTGGAGACTCTTGTCACGACCTGGGACTCACCTGAACCTTGTTACTGTGTTCCAAACCTGGCCCTCACGTAGACCTGTTGACCATGGTCCCCAAGCCGGCCTCACATGGACCTATTGCCTCTGGTTCCCCCTGAGCCTCACGTGTACCTGGTATCTCTGGTCCACAACTTGGCCTCATCTGAACCTGGTGACTCTGGTCCGCACCAGGGCTCCACCTGGATCTGGTGACTCTGGTTCCCACCCGGACCTCTCCTGGACCTGCTGACTCTCTTTCCAACATGGACCTCCCCTGGATCTGGTGAATCTGGTCCTCAGTTTGGCCTCACTGGACCTGGTGACTCTCGTCCCGACTTTGAACTAACTCAGACCTGGTGAAACCTGTCCCCACCTAGGACTCACCCAGACCTGGTGACTCTTGTCCTCACCTATGCCTCAATTCGACCTGATGAATCTGGTCCTCACGTGGGCCTCACATGGACCTGGGACTCAGCTGGATAGAGTGGCTCTGGTTCCCACATGGGGCTCACCTGAAACTGGTGACTGTGGTCTCCTTCTATGCCTCACCAGGACCTGGTGATTCTGATCCCCATCTGGGCCTTGCATGGCCCTAGTGACTCTGGTCTCCAGCTAGGCATCATTGTGACCTGGTTACTTTATTCCACACCTGGGCCTAACTTTGACCGGGGACCTCTGGTCTCACTCTGGACCTCAATTGAAACTGGATACTCTGGTTCCCCCTCTGGGCCTCACCCTTACATGGTGAATCTGGTCCTCCCTGGGCTTCACTTGGACCTGGTGAATCTTGTCCATACCTGTTCCTCACCTGGACCTGGTGACTCTGGTCAACACCTGGGTCTCACCTGGACTTGGTGAATATTGTTGCCACCTGGGCCTCACCTGGACCTTGTGACTGTGATCCCCACCTGGACCTCACCTGGTTCTGGTGGCTCTGGTTCCCATATGGGGCTCTCCTGGACCTGGTTCCTCAGGTCTCCTTCTGGCCTCACCTGGAACCAAATGACTATGATCTATATTTGGGCCTCACCTGTACCTAGTGACTCTGGTCCTTACCTGGGCAACATTGGTTTCTGGTACTGGTTACTGGTTACTCTCCTCTCTACCTGGGCCTCATCTGGACCTGGTGACTCTGGTCACTTTCGGAACCTCACCCTGTCTTGGTGACTGTGGTCCCACCTGGTTCTCACCTGGACGAGGTCACTGCTTCCCACAGGGACCTCACCTGGACCAGGTGAATCTGGTCCTCACATGGGCATCAAGAAACCTGGTTACTCAGTTATACTTCGGGGCCTCACCTGGACCTAGTAATTCTCATCCCACTCTGGGCCTCATCCTGACGTGATGACTCTGGTCCCCACCTGGATATAACCTGCACCGGGTGACTCTAGTCCCCCTTTGGGCCTCACCCAGACCTGGGGACTCTGGTCCTCAACTGGGCCTCAACAGGACCTGGTGAATCTACTCCTCACTTAGGCCTCGTCTGGACCTTGTGACTCTTTTCCCACCTGGCATCAATGGGACATGGTTACTCTGTTCCCCACCTGGGCCTCACCTGGACATGATAACTTTGCTCCACACTTTGGCCTCAACTGGTCCTGATGACTCTGATCCCCCCACCTAGGCCTCAATCTGGTCCTGGTGACGGTGGTCCCCACCTGGGTCTCACCTGGACCTGGTGACTCTCGTTCCTACATGAACCCCACCTGGACCTGTTGACTGTGGTGTTCTTGTAGACTCATATTTACCTGGTGTCTCCGGTCCCCAGTAGGGCCTCATCTGGATCTGGTGACTCTGATCCTATCTGCGTGTCACCCAGACCTGGTGACTCTGCTCCTAACCTGGGCATCATTGGTACCTGGTGACTCTGTTCGACACCTGAGCCTCACCTGGACATGATGACTCTGGAACCTGGCTGGGCCTCACCCTGACCTGGTGACTCTGGTCCCCATCTGGTTGTCACCTGGACCAGGTGACTCTGGTACCCCTCTAGGCCTCAACCAGTTCTGGTGCCTCTCGTCCTCAACTGGGCCTCACCTGGACCTAGTGAATAAGCTCCATCTGGGCCTCATTTGGACCTGGTGACTCTGGTCCCTACCTGGGCATCATCGGGACATGGTTCCACTGCATGGCCTGCAGGTTGGCCTCACATGAACCTGGTAACTCTGGTCCCTACCTGGGGGTCCTTTCCAGGTGAGGCCAGATGGAGACCACAGGAACCAGGTCCAGGAGAGCCCAATATGGGAACCAGAGCCACCAGATCCATGTGAGGTCCAGGTGGGAACACAGTCACAAGGTCCAGGTGAGGCGCAATTATCAACAGGATTCGCCAAGTCCACGGAGGCCCAGGTGGCGACCAGTCACCACATCCATGTGCGGACCAGCTAATGTCCAGATTCACCAGGCCCAAGAGAAGTCACAGGGGTGACCAGAGTCACCAGATCCAGGTGAAGCCCAGGTGGGGACCAGAGTCACTAGGTCCAGAAGAGGTCAAGGTGGGGACCAGAGATATCAGGTACAAGTGAGGCCCCGGTGGGGATCATAGGCAACAGGTCCATGTGAGGCCGGCTTAGGGACCATGGTCAACAGGTCTACTTGAGGCCCAGGTGTGGAACACAGTAAGCAGGTCCAGGTGATTCCCCGGTGGTGACAAGTGTCACCACGTCCTGGTTTGACCCAGGTGGGGACCAGAATCACCAGGTACAGTCCAGGTGACATCCAGATGGGGACCAGAGTAACCAGGTCAGGGTGAGGCCCAGAGAGGTTCCAGAGTCATCATGTCCATGTGAGTCTCAGGTGTGGAACAGAGTCACCAGGTACCAATGATGCTCAGGTGAGGACCAGAGTCACCAGGTCTGGTTGACCCGGAGATAGGATCAGAGTCACCAATTCCAGGTGAGGCCAAGAAAGAGTCCACAGCAATCAGGTCCAGGTGGGGAACAAAGTCACCAGGACTGGGTGAGGCGCAGATGGGGACCAGATTCACCAGGTCCAGGTGAGGCCCAGGTGGTGACCAGAGTCCCGGGGTCCGGGAGAGGACCAGGTAAGGACCAGAATCACCAGGTCCAAGAGGCCCACGTGGGGACCTGAGTCACCAGGTATGGGTGAGGCCAGGTGGCAACCCCACTCACCAGGTCCAGGTGAGGCCAACCTGCATGCCAGAGTCTCCAGATGCAGGTGAGGCCCTTGTGGGTACCGGACTCACCAGGTAAATGTGAGTCTACAAGAACACCACATTCACCAGGTCCAGGTGTGGTTCATGTGGGAACGAGAGTCACCAGGTCCAGGTGAGACCCAGGTGGGGACCACAGTCACCAGGTACAGATTGAGGCCTAGGTGGGGGACCAGAGTCATCAGGACTAGTTGCGGCCAAAGTGTGAAGCAAAGTTATCAGGTCCAGGTGAGGCCCAGGTGGGGAACAGACTACCCATGTCCCATTGATGCCAGGTGGGAAAATAGTCACAAGGTCCAGACGAGGCCTAAGTGAGTAGATTCACCAGGTCCTGTTGATGCCCGGGTGAAGACCAGTGTCCCCAGCTCCGGGTGAGTCCTAGAGGGGGACCAGAGTCAGCCGGTTCTGGTGATATCCATGTGGGGACCAGAGTCACCACGTCAGGGTGAGACCCAGAGTGGGACGAGAATCACTAGGTCCAGGGGAGGCCCCAATATCGAACTGAGAAACCAGGTCCCATGGTGCCCATATGAGGACCTGAGTCACCAGGACCAGGTGAGGTCCCTGTGGGAACCAGTCACCTCGTCCAGGTGAGGCCCAGGTAGGACCAGAGTCACAAGGTCCAGGTTAGGCCCAGGTATATAAGAGAGTATCCAGGTCCCAATGATGCCAACGTAGGACCAGAGTCAACAGGTCCAGGAGAGGCCCAAATATGGATCAGAGTCATTGTGTTCCAGGTGAGGCCAGATGGAGACCACAGGAACCAGGTCCTGGAGAGCCCCATAAGGGAACCAGAGCCACCAGATCCAGGTGAGGTCCAGGTGGGACCACAGTCACAAGGTCCAGGTGAGGAGCACGTGGCAACAGGATTCACCAAGTCCAGGTGAGGACCAGGTGGCGACCATTCACCACATCGAAGTGCGGACCAGCTAAGCACCAGATTAAACAGGCCCAAGTGAAACCCAAAGGGTGACCAGGGTCACCAGGAAAGGGTGAGGCCCAGAGGGGGAACCAGAGTAACCAGTTTAGTTTGAGGCCAAGAATGGGACCAGAGGTCCCTGGTCAAAGTGAGGCCCAGGTGTGAAATAGAGTATCCAAGTCCCAATGATGCCTGGGTGAGGACCAGAGTCACTAGGGCCATGCAGGCCCAGATGGGGAACAGAATCACTAGGTCCTGTTGAGGCATAGAATAAGACCACAGTCACCAGTATCGAGTGAGCCCCTTGTGGGAACCAGAGCCACTCTATCCAGCTGAGTCCCAGGTCCATGTGAGGCCCACGTGAGGACCAGATTAATCAGGTCGAATTGAGGCATAGCTGGGGACAAGAGTCACCAGGTCTGGGTGCGGCCTAGGTGGGGCAAGATTCAGCAGTTCTGAGTTAGGTCAGAGTGTGGACGAGAGACACCAGGTCCAGATGAGGCCAAACTGAGGACCAGAGTCACCAGATCCAGGTGAGGTCCATGTTGGGAAGAGAGTCACCAGATCCAGGTGAGATCCATGTTGGAAAGAGAGTCTGCAGGACCAGGAGAGGTCCAGGTGGGGACTAGAGTCACCAGATCCAGGAGAAGTCCAAGTGGGGACCAGAGTCACCAGATACAGGTGAAGCCCAGGTGGGGACCAGAGTCACTAGGTCCAGATGAGGCCCAGGTGAGGACCAGAGTTCCCAGGTACACGTGAGGCCCCGGTGGGGATCAGAGGCAACAGGTCCTGGTGACTGTGGTGTTCTTGTAGACTCACATTTACCTGATGACTCCGGTCCCCATTAGGGCCTCACCTGCAACTCGTAACTCTGGTCCCTACCTGGGCATTATCGGGACACGGTTCCTCTGCATGGCCCGAAGGTTGGACTCCCCTGGACTTGGTGAGTGGGGTTGCCATCTGGGCTTCACCCATACCGGTGACACAGGTCCCCACGTGGGCCTACTTGGACCTGGTGAATCTGGTCCTTACCTGGTCCTCACCCGGAACTGGTGACTCTGGTCACCACTTGGGAATCACCTGGACCTGGTGAATATGGTCCCCATCTGGGCCTCACCCAGTCTTGGTGACTTTGTTCCCTACCGGGACCTGATTGCTGTGGACTCCTTCTTGGCCTCACCTGGTACTGGTGCGTCTGATGCTATGTGGGCCTCAACCAGATCTGGTGACTCTGGTCTTCACCTGTGGACCATTATGACCTGGATACTCTGTTCCACACCTGAGCCTCACCTGGACATGATGATTCTGGATCCCCTCTGAGCCTCACCCTGACATGGTGACTCTAGTCCCCATTTGAAGTCACCTAGACCAGGTGAATCTGGTTCCCCTCTCGGCCTGAACTAGACCTGGGCATTTTGGTCCTCAACTGGGCCTCACCGGGACCTAGTGAACATGCTCCCCCCTGCGCCTCATTGGACGTGGTGACTCGGGTTCTACCTGGGCATCATCGGGACATGGTTACTCTATTCCCCAATGGGACTGACCTAATCCTTGCAACTCTGGTCCTGACTTTGGCCTCTTCTGTACCAGGTCACTCTGGCTCCACCTGGGCCTCACCTGTAACTGGTAACTCTGATCCTAACCATGGCCTCACCTGACCTGGTGACTGTGGTTCCCATCGGGATCTTACCTGGACCTCATGTCTCTGGTCCCACCTGGGCCTCACCAGGACCTGGTGTCTCCGGTACCCACCTTGGTAGCATCAGGATATGATTACACTGTTCACTAACAGTGACCCAGGCGGACCTATTAACTCTGGTCTTCACCTGGGCCACACCTGTACATGGTGACACTGGATCCCACCTGGGTCTCAACTTGACATGGTGAGTCGGATCCCCACCTGGTCCTCACGTGTAACTGCTGATTCTCCGGCCCACATGGAAATCATGTAGACCTGGTGGCTGCAATGTTTCTAGCTTCTCATGTACCTTGTGACTCTGGTCCCCGCCAGGGCCTCACTGGGTCCTGGGGAATGTGGTTGCCACATGCACCTCACTTGGACATGGTGATTATGGTCTGCACCTGAGACTACGCTGGATCTGCTGACTGTGGTCCCCACCTGGGCTTCACCTGGATATTTGGACTCCCGTCCCCATCTGGGCCTCACCTGGCTCTGTTGACCATGGTCCTCAACTGGGCAAAATTGGGACCCGGTGACTGTGTTCCACAACTGGACCTCAACTGGACCAGGTCACTCTGGTCCCCCTCTGGGTGACACCGTGCCTAGTGACTGTGAACCCCACTTTGGCCTGAATTGGACCTGCTGACCCTGGTTACCACCTGCGCCTAACCTCGAACTGTTGACTCTGGTTCTTTCAAGGGCCTTCCCTGTACCTGGTGATCCTGGTCCCCACCTGCTCCTCAACTGGACGTGGTGAATCTTGTCACCACCGGGGACTCACCTGGACGTGCTTACTGTGTTCCACACCTGGGCCTCAAGTTGACCTGTTGACCATCGTCCCCCAGCCGGCCTCACATGGACCTGTTGCCTCTGATCCCCACCGGGGCCTCACGTGTACCTTGTAACTCTGGTCCTCAACTGGGCCTCATCTGGACCTAGTGACTCTGGTCCCCACCTGGGCTTCACCTGGATCTGGTGACTCTGGTCCCCACCTGGACTTCACGTGGATCTGGTGACTCTGGTCCCCAACTGCACCTCTGCTGGACCTGGTGACTCTCTTTCAAACATGGACCTCATCTGGATCTGGTGACTCTGGTCCTCAGTTTGGCCTCACCTGGACCTGGCGTCTCTCGTCCCCACTTTGACCTAACTCAGAACTGCTGAATCTTGCCCCAATTAGGCCGCACACAGACCTGGTGACACTTGTCCCCAGCTATGCCTCAATTCGACCTGATGAATCTGGTCCTCACGTGGGCCTCACATGGACCTGCTACTCAGCTGGATAGAGTGGCTCTGGTTCCCACATGGGGCTCACCTGATACTGGTGACTGTGGTCTTATTCTATGCCTCACCAGGACCTAGTGATTCTGTTCCCCATCTGGGCCTGCATGGTCCTAGTGACTCTGGTCCACACCCAGGCATCATTGGGACCTGGATACTCTATTCCATATCTGGGACTCACTCTGACCAGGGACCTCTGGTCCCATTCTTGGCCTCAAACTAAACTGGTTACTCTGGTTCCCCCTCTGGGCCTCACCCTTACCTGGTGACTCTGGTCACCCCATGGGCTTCATTTGGGCCTGGTGAATCTGGTCCTTAGATTGTCCTCACTTGGATCTGGTGACAGCTCACCACCTGGGCCTCACCTGGACATGTTGAATCCTGTTGACACCTGCGCCTCACCTGGACCTTGTGACTGTGATCCCACCTGGACCTCACCTGGATCTGGTGGCTCTGTTTCCCATATGGGGCTCTCCTGGAACTGGTTTCTGTGGTCTCCATCTGGCCTCACCTGGAACACAATGACTCTGATTCATATTTGAACCTCTCCTGGATCTGTTGACTCTGGTCCTTACCTGGGCATCATTGGGGCCTGGATACTCTCTTATATACCTGGGCCTCACCTGGACATGGTGACTGTGGTCCCAACTGGGCCTCACCTGGACAAAGTGACTGGTTCCCACAGGGACCTCACCTGGACCTGGTGACTCAGGTCCTCATATGGGCATCATGGGACCTGGTTTCAGTTCCACATCTGGGCCTCACCTGGACCTACTGATTCTCGTCCCCCTCTGGGCCTCACCCTGACGTGGTGACTCTGGTCCCCACCTGGATATCACCAGAACCGGGTGACTCTGGTCTCCCTCTGGGACTCACCCAGAGCTGGGGACACTGGTCTTCAACTGGGCCTCAGCAGGACCTGGTGAATCTACTCTTCACTTAGACCTCGACTGGACCTGTGACTCTTTTCCCACCTAGCATCAATGGGACATGGTAATTCTGTTCCCCACTGGGGCCTCACCTGGACATGATAACTTTGCTCCACACTTTGGCCTCAACTGGTCCTGATGACTCTGGACCCACCATCTAGGCCTCAATCTGGACCTGGTGACTGTGGTCCCCACCTGGGTCTCACCTGGACCTGGTGACTCTCGTTCCCAAATGAATCACACTTGGACCTGGTGACTGTGGTGTTCTTGTAGACTCAATTTTAAGTGGTGACTCCGGTCCCCACTAAGGCCTCACCTGGATCTGGTGACTCTGGCCTGCAGGTTGGTCTCACCTGGACCTGGTGAGTGGGGTTGCCACCTGGGCCTCACCCATAGCTGGTGACTCAGGTCCCCAAGTGGGCCTCTTGGACCTGGTGAATCTGGTCCTTACCTGGTCCTCTCCCAGACCCGGGGACTCTGGTCCCACCTGGGCCTCACATGGACCTGGTGAATCTGGTCCCCATCTGGGCCTCACCCAGTCCTGCTGACTTTGTTCCCCACGTGGACCTGATTGCTGTGGACTCTTTCTTGGCCTCACCTGGAACTGGTGACTCTGATCCTATCTGGGCGTCACGCATACCTGGTGATTCTGGTCCTCACCTGGGCATCCTTGGTACCTGGTGACTCTGTTCCACACCTGAGCCTCACTTGAACATGATGACTCTTGAACCACTCTGGGCCTCACCCTGACCTAGTGACTCTGGTCCCCATCTGGATGTCACCTGGACCAAGTGATTCTGGTATCCCTCTACGCCTCAACAAGATCTGGTGACTATGGTCCTCAACTGGGCCTAACCTGGACCTAGTGAATATGCTCCATCTGGGCCTCATTTGGACCTGGTGACTCTGGTCCCTACCTGGGCCTCATCGGGACATGGTTCCACAGCATGGCCTGCAGGTTGGCCTCACCTGGACCCGGTAAGTGAGGTTGCCAACTGGGCCTCACCCATACCTGGTGACACAGATCCCCACGTGGGCCTCACTTGGACCTGGTGATTCTGGTTCTTACCTGATCATCTCCACACCCGGGGACTCTGGTCACCACCTCGGCCTCACCTGGACCTGGTGAATCTGGTCCCCATCTGGGCCTCACCCAGTCCTGGTGACTTTGTTCCCTACCTGGAGCTGATTGCTGTAGACTCCTTCTTGGCCTCAGCTGGAACTGGTGACTCTGATCCTAACTGGTCCTCACCCAGATCTCGTGACTCTGGTCCTCACCTGTGGACCATTATGACCTGGATACTCTGTTCCACACCTGAGCTTCACCTGGACATGATGACTCTGGATCCCCTCTGGGCCTCACCCTGACATGGTGACACTGGTGTCTTCTGGATGTCACCTAGACCAGGTGAATCTGGTACCCCTCTAGGCCTCAACTAGACCTTTTGACTCTTATCCTCAACTGGGCCTCACCGGGACCTAGTGATTAGATCCCCACCTGGGCCTCATATGGAACTGGTGACTCTGGTTCTACCTGGGCATCATCGAGACATGGTTATTCTATTCCCCACTGGGACTGACCTGATACTGGTATCTCTGGTCTGACTTTGGCCTATTCTGTTCCAGGTGACTCTGGCTCCACCTGGGCCTCACATGTAACTGGTGACTCTGATGCTAAGCATGGCCTCACCTGACCTGGTGACTGTGGTTCCCATCGGGACCTCACCTGGACCTCATGTCTCTGGTCCCACCTGGGCCTCACCAGGACCTGGTGTCTGTTGTACCACCTGGACCTCACCTGGATCTGGTGTCTCTGGTTCCCATATGGGGCTCTACTGGTCCGTGTTCCTGTGGTCTCCATCTGGCCTCACCTGGAACACAATGACTCTGATCCATATCTGGGCCTCTCCTGGACCTGTTAACTTTGGTCCTTACCTGGGCATCATTGGGACCTTGGTACTCTATTATATACCTGGGCCTCACCTGGACCTGGTGACTGTGGTCCCACCTGGGCCACACCTGGACGAGGTTACTGGTTCCCACAGAGAACTCACCTGGACCTGGTGACTCAGGTCCTCATATGGGCATTATGGGACCTGGTTTCTCAGTTCCACATCGGGGCCTCCCCTGGACCTAGTGATTCTCGTCCCCCTCTGGGCCTCACCCTGACGTGGTGACTCTGGTCCCCACCTGGATATCACCAGAACCCGGTGACTCTGGTCCCTCACTGGGACTCACCTGGAGCTGGGGACACTATTTCTCAACTGGGCCTCAACAGGACCTGGTGAATCTACTCCTCCCTTAGGCCTAGTCTGGACCTTGTGACTCTTTTCCCACCTGGCATCAATGGGACATGGTTACTCTGTTCCCCACCTGGGCCTCACCTCCACATGATAACTTTGCTCCAAACTTTGGCCTGAACTGGTCCTGATGACTCTGTTTCCCCCACCTAGGCCTCAGTCTGGACCTGGTGACTGTGGTGCCCACCTGGGTCTCACCTGTACCTGGTGATTCTCGTTCCCACATGAACCACACCTGGACCTGGTGACTGTGGTGTTCTTGTAGACTCAGATTTACCTGGTGACACTTGTCCCCACTAGGGCCTCACCTGGATCTGTTGACTCTGGCCTGCCGGTTGGCCACAACTTGACCTGGTGAGTGGGGTTGCCACCTGGGCCTCACACATAGCTGGTGACTCAATTCCCCTCGTGGGCCTCTTGGACATGGTGAATCTGGTCCTTACCTGGTCCTGTCCCAGACCCGGGGACTCTGGTCACCACCTGGGCCTCACCTGGACCTGGTGAATCTGGACCACATCTGGGCCTCACCCAGTCCTGGTGACTTTGTTCCCCACCTGGACCTGATTGCTGTGGACTCTTTCTTGGCCTCACCTGGAACTGGTGACTCTGATCCTATGTGCGCGTCACCCAGATCTGGTGACTCTGGGCCTCACCTGGGCATCACTGGTACCTGGTGACTCTGTTCCACGCCTGAGCCTTACCTGGACATGATGACTCTGGAAACACTCTGGGCCTCTCCCTGACCTGATGCCTCTGGTCCCCATCTGGATGTCACCTGGACGAGGTGATTCTGGTACCCCTCTAAGCTTCAACCAGATCTGGTGACAGTTGTCCTCAACTAGGCCTCACTGGACCTAGTGAATATGCTCCATCTGGGCCTCATTTGGACCTGGTGACTCTGGTCCCTACCTGGGCATCATCGGGACATGGTTCCACTGCATGGCCTGCATATTGGCCTCACCTGGACCTGGTAACTCTAGTCCCTACCTGGGCATCATCGGGACATGGTTCCTCTGCATGGCCTGCAGTTAGGAATCACTTGGACCTGGGGAGTGGGGTTGCCACCTCGGCCTCACCCATGCTTGGTGACACAGGTACCCACGTGGGCCTCACTTGGACCTGGTGAATCTGGTCCTTACCTGGTCCTCACCCAGAACTGGTAACTCTGGTCACCACCTGGGAATCACGTGGACCTGGTGAATCTGGTCCCAATCTGGGCCTCACCCAGTCCTCGTGACTTTGTTCCCCACCTGGACCTGATTGCTGTGGACTCCTTCTTGGCCTCACCTGAAACTGGTGACTCTGATCCTAACTGGGCCTCACCCAGATCTGGTGACACTGGTCCTCACCTGTGGATCATTATGACCTGGATCGCTGTTCCACACCTGAGCCTCACCTGGACATGATGACTCTGGATCCCCTCTGGGCCTCACCTTGACATGGTGACTCTGCTCCCCATCTGGATGTCACCTAGACCAGGTGAATCTGGTACCCCTCTAGGCCTCAAGTAGACCTGGGTATTCTGGTCCTCAAGTGCGCCTCACCGAGACCTAGAGGATATGCTCCCCACCTGCTCCTCATCTGGACCTGGTGACTCTGGTTCTACCTGCGCATCATCGGGACATGGTTACTCTATTCCCCACTGGGACTGACCTGATCCTCGTAACTCTGGTCCTGACTTTGGCCTCTTCTGTACCAGGTGACTCTGGCTCCACCTGGGCCTCACCAGTAACTGGTGACTCTGATCCTAAGCATGGCCTCACCAGACCTGGTGACTGTGGTTCCCATCGGGACCTCACCTGGACCTCATATCTCAGGTCCCACCTGGGCCTCACCAGGACCTGGTGTCTCTGGTACCCACCAGGGTAGCATCAGGATATGGTTACACTGTTCACTAACAGTGACCCAGCCGGACCTATTAACTCTGGTCTTCACCGGGGCCACACCTGGACATGGTGACACTCGTTCCCACCTGGGTCTCACCTGGACATGGTGAGTCGGATCCCCACCTGATCCTCACCTGTGACTGGTGATTCTCGTTCCCACATGGACATCCTGTGGACCTAGTGGCTGCAGTGTTTCTAGCTTCTCATGTACCTCGTGACTCTGGTCCCCAACAGGGCCTCACTGGGACCTGGTGAGTGTGGTTGCCACCTGCACCTCACCTGAACTTGGTGATTCTGGTCTGCACCTGAGACTACCTGGATCTGGTGACTGTGGTCCCCACCTGGGCTTCAACTGGATTTGGGGACTCCGGTCCCCATCTGGGCCTCACCTGGCCCTGTTGACCATGGTCCTCAACTGGGCACAATTGGGGCCCGGTGACTGTGTTCCACAAATGGACCTCACCTCGACCATGTGACTCTGGTCCCTCTCTGTGTCTCACCGTGCCCTAATGACTGTGAACCCCACTTTGGCCTGACTTTGACCTGCTGACCCTGGTTGTCACCTGCGCTTGACTTCGACCTGTTGACTCTGGTTCTTTCTTTTTTCTTTTTTTTTTTTAATTTATTTTTTATTATTGGTGTTCTATTTACTAACATACAGAATAACCCCCAGTGCCCGTCACACATTCACTCCCGCCCCCCGCCCTCCTCCCCTTCTACCACCCCTAGTTCGTTTCCCAGAGTTAGCAGTCTTTACGTTCTGTCGCCCTTTCTGTTATTTCCCACACATTTCTTCCCCCTTCCCTTATATTCCCTTTCACTATTATTTATATTCCCCAAATGAATGAGAACATATAATGTTTGTCTTTCTCTGACTGGCTTACTTCACTCAGCATAATACCCTCCAGTTCCATCCACGTTGAAGCAAATGGTGGGTATTTGTCATTTCTGATAGCTGAGTAATATTCCATTGTATACATAAACCACATCTTCTTTATCCATTCATCTTTCGTTGGACACCGAGGCTCCTTCCACGGTTTGGCTATCGTGGCCATTGCTGCTATAAACATCGGGGTGCAGGTGTCCCGGCGTTTCATTGCATTTGTCTCTTTGGGGAAAATCCCCAACAGTGCAATTGCTGGGTCGTAGGGCAGGTATATTTTTAACTGTTTGAGGAACCTCCACACAGTTTTCCAGAGTGGCTGCACCAGTTCACATTCCCACCAACAGTGTATGAGGATTCCCTTTTCTCCGCATCCTCTCCAACATTGGTTGTTTCCTGTCTTGTTAATTTTCCCCTTTCTCACTGGTGTGAGGTGGTATCTCATTGTGGTTTTGATTTGTATTTCCCTGATGGCAAGTGATGCAGAGCATTTTCTCATGTGCATGTTGGCCATGTCTATGTCTTCCTCTGTGAGATTTCTGTTCATGTCTTTTGCCCATTTCATGAATGGATTGTTTGTTTTTTTGGTGTTGAGTTTGATAAGTTCTTTATAGATCTTGGAAACTAGTCCTTTATCTGATATGTCATTTGCAAATATCTTCTCCCATTCTGTAGGTTGTCTTTGAGTTTTGTTGACTGTATACTTTGCTGTGCAAAAGCTTCTTATCTTGATGAAGTCCCAATAGTTCATTTTTGCTTTTGTTTCTTTTGCCTTCGTGGATGTATCTTGCCAAAAGTTACTATGGCCGAGTTCAAAAAGGGTGTTGCCTGTGTTCTTCTCTAGGATTTTCATGGAATCTTGTCTCACATTTAGATCTTTCATCCATTTTGAGTTTATCTTTGTGTATGGTGAAAGAGAGTGGTCTAGTTTCATTCTTCTGCATGTGGATGTCCAATTTTCCCAGCACCATTTATTGAAGAGACTGTCTTTCTTCCAATGGATAATCTTTCCTCCTTTATCGAATATTAGTTGCCCATAAAGTTCAGGGTCCACTTCTGGATTCTCTATTCTGTTTCACTGATCTATGTGTCTGTTTTTGTGACAGTAGACTCTAGTTCTTTCAAGGGCCTCAACTGTACCTGGTGATCCTGGTCCCCACCTGGGACTCACCTGGACGTGGCGACTCTTTTCACCACCGGGGACTCACCTGGACCTGCTTACTGTGTTACACACCAGGGCCTCAAGTAGACCTGTTGACCATGGTCCCCAAGCCGGCCTCACATGGACCTGTTGCCTCTGATCCCCACCGGGGCCTCACGTGAACCTGGTAACTCTGGTCCTCACCTGGGCCTCATCGGGACCTAGTGACTCTGGTCCCCACCTGGGCTTCACGTGGATCTGGTGACTCTGGTCCCCACCTGGACTTCACCTGGATCTGGTGACTCTGGTCCCCACCTGGACCTCTCTTGGACCTGGTGACTCTCTTTCCAACATGGACCTCACATGGATCTGGTGACTCTGGTCCTCAGTTTGGCCTCACCTGGACCTGGCGTCTCTCGTCCCCACTTTGACCTAACTCAGAACTGCTGAATCTTGCCCCACCTAGCCCGCAACCAGACCTGGTGACTCTTGTCCCCAGCTATGACTCAATTCGACCTAATGAATCCGGTCCTCACGTGAGCCTCACATGGACCTGGGACTCAGCTGGATAGAGTGGCTCTGGTTCACGCAAGGGGATCAAATGGTACTGCTGACTGTGGTCTTAATCTATGCCTCACCAGGACCTAGTGATTTGTCCCCATCTGGGCCTGCATGGCCCTAGTGACTCTGGTCCTCACCTAGGCATCATTGGGACCTGGATACACTATTCCACACCTGGGCCTCACTCTGACTAGGGACCTCTGGACCCATTCTGGTTCTCAAACTAAACTGCTTACTCTGGTTCCCCCTCTGGGACTCACCCTTACCTGGTGACTCTGGTCACCCCATGGGCTTCATTTGGGCCTGGTGAATCTGGTCCTTAGCTTGTCCTCACTTGGATCTGGTGACTGGTCGCCAGCTGGGCCTCACCTGGACTTGGTGAATCCTGTTGCCACCTGCTCCTCACCTGGACCTTCTGACTGTGGTCCCACCAGGACCTCACCTGGATCTGGTGGCTCTGGTTCCCATATGGGGCTCTCCTGGACCTGATTCCTGTGGTCTTCATCAGGCATCACCTGGAACAAAATGACTCTGATCCATATTTGGGCCTCTCCTGGACTGTTGACTCTGGTCCTTACCTGGGCATCATTGCGACCTGGATACACTCATATATACCTCGGCCTCACCTCGACCTGGTGACTCTGGTCCCACCTGGGCCTCACCTGGACGAGGTGACTGATTCCCACAGGGACCTCACCTGGACCTGCTGACTCAGGTCCTCATATGGGCATCATGGGACCTGGTTTCAGTTCCACATTGGGGCCTCACCTGGAGCTAGTGATTCTCGTCCCGCCCTGGGCCTCACCCTGACGTGGTGACTCTGGTCCCCACCTGGATATCATCGGAACCGGGTGACTCTGGTCCCCCTCTGAGACCCACCCGGAGCTGGGGACACTGGTCCTCAACTGGGCCTCACCTGGACCTGGGGAATCTGGTCCCCATCTGGGCCTCACCCAGTCCTGGTGACTTTGTTCCCCACCTGGACCTGATTGCTGTGGACTCTTTCTTGGCCTCACCTGGAACTGGTGACTCTGAAGCTATCTGCCTGTCACCCAGATCTGGTGACTCTGGTCCTCACCTGGGCATCATTGGTACCTGGAGACTTTGTTCCTCACCTGAGCCTCACCTGGACATGATGACTCTGGAACCTCTCTGGGCCTCTCCCTGACCTGGTGACTCAAGTCCCTACCTGGTCATCATCGGGACATGGTTCCACTGCATGGCCTGCAGGTTGGCCTCACCTGGATGTGGTAACTCTCGTCCTTACCTGGGTATCATCGGGACATGGTTCCTCTGAATGGCCTGCAGGTTGGCCTCACCTGGACCTGGGAGTGCCTTGCCACCTGGCCTAACCAATACCTGGTGACTCAGGTTCCCACGTGGGCCTCATTTGGACCTGTTGAATCTGGTCCTTATCTGGTCGTCACCCGGAACTGGTAAGTCTGTTCACCACCTGGGAATAACCTGGACCTGGTGAATCTGGTCCCCATCTGGGCTTCACCGAGTCATGGTGACTTTGTTCCCCACCTGAACCTGATTGCTGTGGACTCCTTCTTGGCCTCACCTGGAACTGGTGACTCTGATCCTAACTGGGCCTCACCCAGATCTGGTGACTCTGGTCCTCACCTGTGGTCCATTATGATCTGGATACTCTGTTCCACACCTGGGCCTCACCTGGACATGATTACTCTGGATCCCCTCTGGACCTCACCCTGACATGGTGACTCTGGTCCCCATGTGGATGTCACCTAGACCAGGTGAATCTGGTACCCCTCTAGGCCTCAACTAGACCTGGTGACTGTGGTCCTCAACTGGGCCTCACCGGGACCTAGTGGATATGGTCCCCTCCTGCGCCTCATCTGGACCTGGTGACTCTGGTTCTACCTGGGCATCATTGGGACCTGGATACTCTCTTATATACCTGGGCCTCACCTGGACCTGATGACTGTGATCCCACCTGGGCCTCACCTGGACCTGGTGCATCTGGTCCCCAACTGGGCCTCACCCAGTCCTGGTGACTTTGTTCCCCACCTGGACCTGATTGCTGTGGACCCTTTCTTGGCCTCACCTGGAACTGGTGACTCTGATCCTATATGCGCGTCTCCCAGATCTGGTGACTCTGGTCCTCACCTGGGAGTTATTTGTACCTGGAGACTCTGTTCCACACCTGAGCCTCACCTGGACATGATGACTCTGGAACCGATCTGGGTCTCACCCTGACCTGGTGACTCTGGTCCCCATCTGGATATCACCTGGACCAGGTGATACTGGTACTCCTCTAGGACTCAACCAGATCTGGTGACTCTGGTCCTCAACTGGGCCTCACCTGGACCTAGTGAATATGCTCCATCTGGGCCTCATTTCGACCTGGTAACTCTGGTCACTACCTCGGCATCATCGGGTCATGGTTTCACTGCATGGCCTGCAGGTTGCACTCACCTGGACCTGGTAACTCTGGTCTTTACCTGGGCATCATCCGGACATGGTTCCTCTGCATGGCCTGCAGGTTGGCCTCACCTGTACCTGGTGAGTGGGGTTGCCACCTGGGCTTCACCCATACCTTGCGACTCAGGTCCCCACGTGGGGCTCTTGGACATGGTGAATCTGATCCTTTCCTGGTCCTCTCCTAGACCAGGGGAATCTGGTCACTACCTGGGCCTCCCCTGGACCGGGTGATTCTGGTCCCCATCTGAGACTCACCCAGTCCTGGTGACTTTGTTCCCCACCTGGACCTGATTGCTGTGGACTCCTTCTTGGCCTCACCTAGAACTGGTGACTCTGATCCTATCTGCGCGTCACCCAGACCTGGTGATTCTGGTCCTCACCTGGGCATCATTGGTACCTGCTGACTCTGTTGCACACCTGAGCCTCACCTGGACATGATGACTCTGGATCTCTCTGGGCCTCACCCTGACCTGGTGACTCTGGTCCCCATCTGGATGTCACCTGGACCAGGTGATTCTGGTACCCCTCTAGGCCTCAAGCAAATCTGGTGACTCTGGTCCTCAACTGGGCCTCACCTGGACCTAGTGAATATGCACCATCTGGGCCTCTTTTGGACCTGGTGACTCTGGTCCCTACATGGGCATCATCGGGACATGGCTCCACTGCATGGCCTGAAGGTTGGCCTCACCTGGACTTGGTAACTCTAGTCCCTACCTGGGCATCATCGGGACATGGTTCCTCTGCATGGCCTGTAGGTTGGCCTCACCTGGACCTGGGGAGTGGGGTTGCCACCTGGGCCTCACACATGCATAGTGACATAGGTCCCCACGTTGGCCTCACTTGGACCTGGTGAATCTTGTCCTTTCCTGGTCCTCACCCAGAACTGGTAACTCTGGTCACAACCTGGGAATCACCTGGACCTGGTGAATCTGTTCCCCATCTGGGCCTCACCAAGTCCTGCTGACTTTGTTCCCCACCTGGATCTGATTGCTGTGGACTCCTTCTTGGCCTCACCTGGAACTGGTGACTCTGATCCTAACTGGTCCTCACCCAGATCTGGTGACTCTGGTCCTCACCTGTGGACCATTATGACCTGGATACTCTGTTCCACACCTGAGCCTCACCTGGACATGATGACTCTGGATCTACTCTGGGCCTCACCCTGATATGGTGACTCTGGTCCCCATCAGAATGTCACCTAGACCAGGTGAATCTGGTACTCCTCGAGGCCTCAAATATACCTGGTGACTCTGGTCCTCAACTGGGCCTCACCGGGACCTAGGGAATTTGCTCCCCACCTGCGCCTCATCTCAACCTGGTTACTCTGGTTCTACCTGGGCATCATCGGGACATGGTTACTCTATTCCCCACTGGGACTGAACTGATCCTAGTAACTCTGGTCCTGACTATGGCCTCTTCTATACCAGGTGACTCTGGCTCCACATGGGCCTCACCTGTAACTGGTGACTCTGATCCAAGCATGGCCTCACCTGACCTGGTGACTGTGGTTCCCATCGGGAACTAAACTGGACCTCCTTTCTCCGGTCCCACCTGGGCCTCACCTGGACCTGGTGTCCCTGGTACCCCCCTGGGTAGCATCAGCATATGGTTACACTGTTCACTAACAGTGACCCAGCCGGACCTATTAACTCTGGTCTTCACCTGGGCCACACATGGACAAGGTGACACTGGTTCCCACCTGGGTCTCAAATTGACATGGTGAGTCGGATCCCCGCCTGGTCCTCACGTGTAACTGCTGATTCTCCGGCTCACATGGATATCATGTGGACCTGGTGGCTGCAGTGTTTCTAGCTTCTCATGTACCTTGTGACTCTGGTCCCCGCCAGGGCCTCACTGGGTCCTGGGGAATGTGGTTGCCACCTGCACCTCACTTGGACCTGGTGATTGTGGTCTGCACCTGAGACTACCCTGGTTCTGGTGACTGTGGTCCCCACCTGGGCTTCACCTGGATTTGGGGACGCCGGTCCCCATCTGGCCTCACCTGGTCCTCTTCACCATGGTCCTCAACTGGGCAAAATTGGGACCCGGTGTCTGTGTTCCACAAATGGACCTCACCTAGACCAGCTGACTCTTGTCCCCCTCTGGGTCTCACCGTGCCCTAGTGACTGTGAACCTCACTTTGGCCTGACTTTGACCTGCTTAACCTGGTTGCCACCTGCGACTGACCTCGAAATGTTGACTCTGGTTCTTTCAATGGCCTCCCCTGGACCTGGTGTCCTGGTCCCCACCTGGACCTCACCTGGACGTGGTTCCTCTTGTCACCACCGGGGACTCAGCTGGACCTGCTTACTGTGTTCCACACCTGGGCCACAAGTAGACCTGTTGACCATGGTCCCCAAGTCGGCCTCACATGGACCTGTTGCCTCTGAACCCCACCGGGGCCTCAGGTGTACCTGGTAACTCTGGTCCTCTCCTGGGGCTCATCTGGAACTAGTGACTCTGGTAATCACCTGGGCTTCACCTGGATCTGGTGACTCTGGTCCCCACCTGGACTTCACCTGGATCTGGTGACTCTGGTCCCCAACTGGAACTATCCTGGACCTGTTGACTCTCCTTCCAACATGGACCTCACCTGGATCTGGTAACTCTGGACCTCAGTTTGGCCTCACCTGGACCTGGTGTCTCTCGTCCCCACTTTGACCTAACTCAGAACTGCTGAATCATGCCCCACCTAGACCGCACCGAGACCTGGGGACTCTTGTCCCCAGCTATGCCTCAATTCGATCTGATGAATCTGGTCCTCACGTGGGTCTCACATGGACCTGGGACTCAGCTGGATCGAGTGGCTCTGGTTCCCACAAGTGGCTCACCTGATACTGCTGACTCTGGTCTTATTCTATGCCTCACCAGCACCTAGTGATTCTGTTCCCCATCTGGGCCTGCATGGCCCTCGGCACTCTGGTCCTCACCCAGGCATCATTGGGTCCTGGATACTCTATGCCACATCTGGGACTCACACTGAACAGGGACCTCTGTTCCCATTCTGGGCCTCAAACTAAACTGGTTACTCTGGTTCCCCCTCTGGACCTCACCCTTACCTGGTGACACTGGTCACCCCTTGGGATTCATTGGGCCTGGTGAATCTGGTACTTAGGTGGTCGGCACCTGGATCTCGTGACTTGTCGCCACCTGGGCCTTACCTGGACTTGGTGAATCCTGTTGCCACCTGCGCCTCACCTGGTACTTGTGACTGTGGTCCCACCTGGACCTCACCTGGATCTGGTGTCTCTGGTTCCCATATGGGGCTCTCCTGGACCTGGTTGCTGTGGTGTGCATCTGGCCTCACCTGGAACAAGATGACTCTGATCCATATTTGGGCCTCTCCTGGACCTGTTGACTCTGCTCCATACCTGGGCATCATTGCGACCTGGATATTCTCTTATGTACCTGGGCCTCACGTGGACCTGGTGACTGTGGTCCCACCTGGGCCTCACCTGGACGAGGTGACTGGTACCTCACCTGGACCTGGTGACTCAGGTCCTCATATGGGCATCATGGGACCTGGTTTCTCAGTTCCATATTGGGCCGTCACCTGGACCTGGTAACTCTGGTTCCTACATGGGCATCATCGGGACACGGTTCCTCAGCAGGTCCCAAAAGTTGGCCTCACATGGACCTGGTAAGTCTGGTCCCTACGTGGGCAACATCGGGACATGGTTCCTCTGCATGGCCTGCACCTTGGCTCACCTGGACCTGGTGCGTGGGATTTCCCCTGGGCCTCACCCATAGCTGGAGACACAAGTCCCCACGTGGGCCTCACTTGGACCTGGTGAATCTGGTCCTTACCTGGTCCTCACCTGGAACTGGTATCTCTGGTCACCACCTGGGCCTCACCTGGACCTGGTGACTGTGGTCCCACCTGGGCCTCACCTGGATGAGGTGACTGGTTCCCACAGGGACCTCACCTGGACCTGGTAACTCAGGTCTTCATATTGACATCGTGGGACCTGGTTTCTCAGTTCCACTTTGGGGCCTCACCTGGAGCTAGTGATTCGCGTCCCCCTCTGGGCCTCACCCTGACGTGGTGACTCTGTTCCTCACGTGGATATCACCAGAACAGGGTGACTCTGGTCCCCCTCTGGGACTCACCCTGAGCTGGGGACACTGGTCCTCAACTGGGCCTCAACAGGACTTGATGAATCTACTCCTCACTTATGCCTCGTCTGGATCTTGTGACTCTTTTCCCACCTGGCATCAATGGGACATGGTTACTCTATTCCCCACCTGGGCCTCACCTGGACATGATAACTTTGCTCCGCACTTTGGCCTCAACTGGTCCTGATGACTCTGGTCCCCCCACCTAGGCCTCAATCTGGACTTGGTGACTGTGGTCCCCAGCTGGTCTCACCTGGACCTGGTGACTCTCGTTCCCACATGAACCGCACCTGGACCTGGTGACTGTGGTGTTCTTGTAGACTCACATTTCCCTGGTGACTCCGGTCCCCACTAGGGCCTCACCTGGATCTGGTGACTCTGGCCAGCAGGTTGGCCTCACCTGGACCTGGTGAGTAGGGTTTGCCACCAGGGCCTCACCCATACCTGGTGACTCAGGTCCCCAGGTGGGCCTCTTGAACCTGGTGAATCTGGACCTTACCTGGTCCTCTCCCAGACCAAGGGACTCTGGTCACCACCTGGGCCTCACCTGGACCTGGTGAATCTGGTCCCCATCTGGGCCTCACCCAGTCCTGGTGACTTTGTTCCCCACCTGGACCTGATTGCTGTGGATTCCTTCTTGGCCTCACCTGGAACTGGTGACTCTGATTCTATCTGCGCGTCACCCACACCTGGTGACTCTGGTCCTCACCTGGGCATCATTGGTACCTGGTGACTCTGTTCCACACCTGAGCCTCACCTGGACATGATGACTCTGGAACCTCTCTGGGCCTCACCCTGACCTGGAGACTCTGGTCCCCATCTGGATGTCACCTAGACCAGGTGATTCTGGTACCACTCTAGTCCTCAACCAGATCTGGTGACTCTGGTCCTCAACTGGGCCTCACCTGGACATAGTGAATATGCTCCATCTGGGCCTCATTCGGACCTGGTGACTCTGTTCCCTACCTGGGCATCATTGGGACATGGTTCCACTGCATGGCCTGCAGGTTGGCCTCACCTGGACCTGGTATCTCTGGTCCCTACCTGGGCATCATCGGGACATTGTTCCTCTGCATGGCCTGCAGGTTGGCCTCAGCTGGACCTGGTGAGTGGGGTGGCCACCTGGGCCTCACCCATACCTGGTGACTCAGGTTCCCACGTAGGCCTCTTGGACCTGGTGAATCTGGTCCTTACCTGGTCTTCTCCCAGAATGGGGAATCAGGTACCAACCTGGGCCTCACATGGAACTGGTGAATCAGGCAACCCTCTAGGCCTCACCCAGTCCTGGTGACTTTGTTCCCCCCTGGACCTGATTGCTGTGTTCTCCTTCTTGGCCTCACCTGGAACTGGTGAATCTGAACATCACTGGGCCTCACCCAGATCTGGTGATTCTGGTCCTCACCTGTGGATCATTATGACCTGGATAGTCTTTTCCACAACTGAGCCTCACCTGGACATTTTGAGTCTGGATCCCCTCTGGGCCTCAACCTGACATGGTGACTCTGGTCCCCTTCTGGGCCTCACCCAGTCCTGGTGACTTTGTTCCCCATCTGGACCTGATTGCTGTGGACTACTTCTTTGCTTCACCTGGAACTGGTGACTCTGCTCCTACCTGGGCCTAACCCAGTTCTGTTGACTCTGGTCCTCACCTGTGGACCATTATGACCTGAATACTCTGTTCCACTCCTGAGCCTCACCTGGACATGATGACTCTGGATCCTCTCTGGGCCTCACTCTGACATGGTGACTCTGGTCCCCATCTGGATGTCACCTAGACCAGGTGAATCTGGTACCCCTCTAGGCCTCAACTAGACCTGGTGCCTCTGGTCCTCAACAGGGCCTCACCGGGACCTCGTGAATATGCTCCCCACCTGCGCCTCCTCTGGACCTGGTGACTCTGGTTCTACCTGGGCATCACCGGTACATGGTTACTCAATTCCCCACTGGGACTGTCCTGATCCTGGTAACTTTGGTCCTGACTTTGGCCTCTTTTGTACCAGGCGACTCTGGCTCCACATGGGCCTCACCTGGAACTGGTGACTCTGATCCTAAGCATGGCCTCACTTGACCTGGTGACTGAGGTTCCCATCGGGACTTCAACTGGACCTCATGTCTCTATTCCCACCCGGGCCTCACCAGGACCTGGTGTCTCTGGTACCCACCTAGGTAGCATCAGGATATGGTTACAGTGTTCACTAACAGTGACCCTGCCGGAACGATTAACTCTGGTCTTCACCTGGGCCACACCTGGACATGGTGACACTGGTTCCCATCTGGGTCTCACCTGGACATGGTGATTCCAATCCCCGCCTGGTCCTCACCTGTAACTGGTGATTCTCCTTCCCTCATGGACATCATGTGGACCTGGTTGATGCAGGGTTTCTAGCTTCTCATGTACCTCGTGACTCTGGTCCCCACCAGGGCCTCACCGGGACCTGGTGAGTGTTGTTGCCACCTGCACCTCTCCTGGACCTGGTGATTCTGGTCTGCACCTGAGACTACCCTGGATCTGGTGACTGTGGTCCCCACCTGGGCTTCACCTGGATTTGGGGACTCTGGTCCCCATCTGGGCCTCACCTGGCCCTGTTGACCATGGTACTCAACTAGGAAAAATTAGGACCCGGTGACTGTTTTCCACAACTGGACGTCACCTGGACCAGGTGACTCTGGTCCCCCTCTGGGTCTCACCGTGCCCTAGTGACTGTGAACCCCACTTTGCCTGACTTGGACTTGCGGACACTGGTTGCTACCTGCTCCTGACCTCCAAATGTTGACTCTGGTTCTTTCAAGGGCCTCCCCTGTACCTGGTGATCCTGATCCCCACCTGGGCCTCACCTGGACGTGGTGACTCTTGTCACCACCGGGGACTCACCTGGACCTGCTTACTGTGTTCCACACCTGGGCCTCAAGGAGTCCTGTTGACCATGATCCCCAAGCCGGCCTCACATGGACCTGTTGCCTCCGATCCCCACCGGGGCCAAATGTGTACCTGGTAACTCTGGTCCTCACCTGGACCTCATCTGGACCTAGTGACTCTGGTCCCCACCTGGGCTTCACCTGGATCTGGTGACCCTGGTCCCCACCTGGACTTCACCTGGATCTGGTGAATCTGGTCCTCAGTCTGGCCTCACCTGGATCTAGTGTCTCTCGTCCTCACTTTGACCTAATTCGGAACTGATGAATCTTGCCCCACCTAGGCCGCACCTAGACCTGGTGACTCTTCTCCCCAGCTATGCGTCACTTCGACCTGATGAATCTGGTCCTCACCTGGGCCTCACATGAACCTGGGACTCAGCTGGATAGAGTGGCTCTGGGTCCCGCAAGGGGTAAAATGATACTGCTGACTGTTGTCTTATTCTATGCCTCACCAGGACCTAGTGATTCTGTTCCCCATCTGGGTCTGCATGGCCCTCGTGACTCTAGTCCTCACCCAGGCATCATTGGGACCTGGATACTTTATTCCACACCTGTGCCTCACTCTGACCAGGGACCTCTGGTCCCATTCTGGGCCTCAAACTAAACTGGTTACTCTGGTTCCCCCTCTGGGGCTCACCCTTACCTATTGACTCTGGTGACACCTTGGGCTTCACTTCGGCCTGGTGAATCTGGTCCTTGGCTGGTCCTCACCTGGATCTGGTGACTGGTCGCCCCCTGGGCCTCACCTGGACTTGGTGAATCCTGTTGCCAACTGCGCCTCACCTGGACCTTGTGACTGTGGTCCCACCTGGACCTCACCTGGATCTGGTGGCTCTGGTTCCCATATGGGGCTCTCCTGGTCCATGTTCCTGTGGTCTCCATCTGGCCTCACCTGGAACACAATGACTCTGATCCATATCTGGGCCTCTCCTGGACCTGTTAACTCTGGTCCTTACCTGGGCATCATTGGGACCTGTGTACTCTATATTATACCTGGGACTCACCTGGACCTGGTGACTGTGGTCCCACCTGGGCCTCACCCTGACGAGGTGACTGGTTCCCACAGGGACCTCACCTGGACCTGGTGACTCTGGTCCTCAGGGCACTATGGGACCTGGTATCTCAGTTCCACATCGGGGCCTCCCCTGGACCTAGTGATTCTCGACCCCCTCTGGGCCGCACACTGACGTGGTGACTCTGGTCCCCACCTGGATATCACCAGAACCGGGTGACTCTGGTCCCTCACTGAGACTCACCCGGAGATGGGGACACTATTCCTCAACTGGGCCTCAACAGGACCTGGAGAATCTACTCCTCACTTAGGGCTCGTCTGGACCTTGTGACTCTTTTCCCACCTGGCATCAATGGGACATGGTTACTCTGTTCCCCACCTGGGCCTCACCTGGACATGGTAACTTTGCTCCGCACTTTGGCCTCAACTGGTCCTGATGACTCTGGTCCCCCCACCTAGGCCTATATCAGGACCTGGTGACTGTGGTCCCACCTGGGTCTCACCTGGACCTGGTGACTCTCGTTCCCACATGAACAACACCTGGACATGGTGACTGTGGTGTTCTTGTAGACTCATTTTACCTGGTGACCCGGTCCCCACTAGGGCCTAACCTGGAACTGGTGACTCTGGCCTGCAGGTTGTCCTCACCTGGACCTGTTGAGGGGGTTGCCACCTAGACCTCACCCATACCTGGTGACTCTGTTCCCCACGTGGGCCTCTTGGACCTGGTGAATCTGGTCCTTATCTGGTCCTCTCCCAGACCCGGGGACTCTTGTCACCACCTGGGCCTCACTTGGTCCTGTTGAATCTAGTCCCCACTGGGCCTCACCAAGTCCTGGTGACTTTGTTCCCCACCTGGACCTGATTGCTGTGGACTCTTTCATGGCCTCACCTGGAGCTGGTGACTCTGATCCTATCTGCGTGTCACCCAAACCTGGTGACCGTGGTCCTCACCTGGGCATCATTGGTACCTGGTGACTCTATTCCACACCTGAGCCTAACCTGGACATGATGACTCTGGAACCTCTTTTGGCCTCACCCTGACCTGGTGACTCTGGTCCCCATCTGGATGTCACCTGGACAGGTGATTCTGGTACCCCTCTAGGCCTCAACCAGGTCTGGTGACTATGGTCCTCAACTGTGCCTCACATGGACCTCGTGAAAATGCTCCATCTGGGCCTCATTTGGACCTGGTGACTCTGGCCCCTCCCAGGGCATCATCGGGACATGGTTCCACTGCATGGCCTGCAGGTTGGCCTCACCTGGACCTGGTGAGTGGGGTTGCCACCTGGGGCTCACCCATACCTGGTGACAGAGAAACCCACGTGGGCCTCACTTGCACCTGCTGAATCTGGTCCTTACCTGGTCCTCACCCGGAACTGGTATCTCTGGTCACCACCAGGGAATCACATGGGCCCGGTGAAACTGGTCCCCATCTGGGCCTCACCCAGTCCTGGTGACTTTGTTCCCCACCAGGACCTGATTGCTGTGGGCACCTTCTTGGCCTCACCAGGAACTGGTGACTCTGAACCTAACTGGGCCTCACCCAGATCTGGTGACTCTGGTCCTCACCTGTGGACCATTATGACCTGGATACTCTGTTCCACACCTGAGACTCACCTGGACATGATGACCTTGGAACCTCTCTGGGCCTCAGCCTGACATGGTGATTCTGGTCCCCATCTGGATGTCACCTAGACCAGGTGAATCTGGTACCACTCTAGGCCTCAACTTGACCTGGTGACCCTGGTCCTCAACTGGGCCTCACCGGGACCTAGTGAACATGCTCCAAAAATGCGCCTCATCTGGACCTGGTGACTCTGGTTCTACCTGGGTATCATCGTGACATGGTTACTCTATTCCCCACTGGGACTGACCTGATTCTGGTAACTCTGGTCCTGACTTTGGCCTCTTCTCTACCAGGTGACTCTGGCTCCACCTGGGCCTCACCTGTAACTGGTGACTCTGATCCTATGCATGGCCTCACCTGACCTGGTGACTGTGGTTCCCATCAGGACCTCACCTGGACCTCATGTCTCTGGTCCAAACTGGGCCTCACCAGGACCTTGTGTCTCTGGTACCCACCTGGATAGCATCAGGATATGGTTACACTGTTCACTAACAGTGAACCAGCTGGACATATTAACTCTGGTCTTCAACTGGGCCACATCTGGACATGGTGATTGTGGTCTGCACCTGAGACTACCCTGGACCTGGTGACTGTGGTCCCCACCTGGGCTTCACCTGGATTTGGGGACTCCGATCCCCATCTGGGCTTCACCTGGCCTTGTTGACCATGTTCCTCAACTGGGCAAAATTGGGACCCGGTGACTGTGTTCCACAACTGGACCTCAACTGGACCAGGTGTCTCTAGTCCCCCTCTGGGTGTCACCGTGCCCTAGTGACTGTGAACCCCACTTTAGCCTGACTTGGACCTGCTGACACTGTTTTCCACCTGCGCCTGACTTCGAACTGTTTACTGTGGTTCTTTCAAGGGCCTCCCCTGTACCTGGAGATCCTGGTCCCCACCTGGGCCTCACCTGGACGTGGTGTCTCTTGTCACCACCGGAGACTCACCTGGACCTGCTTACTGTGTTCCACACCTGGGCCTCAAGTAGACCTGTTGACCATGGTCCCCAAGCCGGCCTCACATGGACCAGTTGCCTCTGTTCCTCACCGGGGACTCACGTGTACTTGGTAACTCTGGTCCTCACCTGGGCCTCATCTGGACCTTGTGACTCTGGTCCCTACCGGGGCTTCACCTGGATCTGATGACTCTGGTCCCCACCTGGACTTCACTTGGATCTGGTGACTCTGGTCCCCACCTGGACTTCTCCTGGTCCTGCTGACTCTCTTTCCAACATGGACCTTACCTGGATCTGGTGACTCAGGTCCTCAGTTTGGCCTCACCTGGACCTGGTGTCTCTCGTCCCCACTTTGACCTAACTCAGAACTGCTGATATTGCCCCACCTAGGCCGCATCCAGACCTGGTGACTTTTGTCCCCACCTATGCCTCAATTCGACTTGATGAATCTGCTCCTCACGTGGGGCTCACATGGACCTGGGACTCAGCTGGATTGATTGGCTCTGGTTCCCACAAGAGGCTCACCTGATACTGGTGACTGTGGTCTTATACTATGCCTCACCAGGACCTAGTGATTCTGTTCCCCATCTGGGCCTGCATGGCCCTAGTGACTCTGGTCCTCACACAGGCATCATTGGGACCGGGATACTCTATTCCATACCTGGGCCTCACTCTGACCAGGGACCTCTGGTCCCATTCTGGGCCTCAAACTAAACTGGTTCCTCTGGTTCCCCCTCTGGGCCTCACCCTTACCTGGTGACTCTGGTCACCCCTTGGGCTTCCCTTGGGCCTGGTGAATCTGGTCCTTAGCTTGTCCTCACTTGGATCTGGTGACTGTTCGCCACCTGGGCCTCACCTGGACTTGGTGAACCTGTTGCCACCTGCGCGTCACCTGGACCTTGTGACTGTGGTCCCACCTGGACCACACCTGGATCTGGTGGCTCTGGTTCCCATATGGGGCTCTCCTGTAACTGGTTCCTGTGGTCTCCATCTGGCCTCACCTGGAACACAATGACTCTGATCCATATTTGGGCCTCTCCTGGACCTGTTAACTCTGGTCTTTACATGGGCATCATTGGGACCTGGATACTCTCTTATATACCTGGGCCTAACCTGAATCTGGTGACTGTGGTCCCACCAGGGCCTCACCTGGACGAGGTGACTGGTTCCCACAGGGACCTCACCTGGATCTGGTGACTCAGGTCCTCATATGGGCATCATGGGACCTGGTATCTCAGTTCCACATCGGGGCCTCACCTGCACCTAGTGATTCTCGTCCCCCTCTGGGCCTAACCCTGACGTGGTGACTCTGGTCACCACTTGGATATCACCAGAACCGGTGACTCTGGTCCCCCTCTGGGACTCATGCGGAGCAGGCGACACTGGTCCTCAACTGTGCCTCAACAGGACCTGGTGAATCTACACCTCACTTAGGCCTCGTATGAACCTTGTGACTCATTTCCCACCTGGCATCAATGGGACAAGGTTACTCTGGTCCCCACCTGGACCTCACATGGATGTGATAACTTTGCTCCACACTTTGGTCTCAACTGGTCCTGATGACCCTCGTCCCCCCACCTAGGCCTCAATCTGGACCTGGTGCCTGTGGTCCCCACCTGGGTTTCACCTGGACCTGTTGACTCTCCTTGCCACATGAACCCCATCTGGACCTGGGGACTGTGGGGTTCTTGTAGACTCACATTTACCTGGTGACTGCGGTCCCCACTAGGGCCTCACCTGGATCTGGTGACTCTGGCCTGCAGGTTGGCCTCACCTGGACTGGTGAGTGGGGTTCCAACCTGGGCCTCACCCATACATGGTGACTCAGGTCCCCACGTGGGCCTCTTGGACTTGGTGAATCTGGTCCTTACCTGGTCCTCCCCAGACCCGGGGACTCTGGTCACCACCTGGGCCTCACCTGGACCTGGTGAATCTGGTCCCCATCTGGGCCTCACCCAGTCCTGGTTAATTTGTTGCCCACCAGGACCTGATTGCTATGGAATCCTTCTTGGCCTCACCTGGAACTTGTGACTCTGATCGTAACTGGGCCTCACCCAGGTCTGGTGACTCTGGTTCTCACCTGAGGATCATTATGATCTGGATACTCTGTTCCACACCTGAGCCTCACCTGGACATGATGTCTCTGGATCCCCTCTGGGCCTCACCCTGACATGGTGTCTCTGGTCCCCATCTGGATGTCACCTAGACCAAGTGAATATGGTACCCCTCTAGGCCTCAACTAGACCTGTGACCCTTGTCCTCAACTGTGCCTCTCCGGGACCTAGTGAACATGCTCCCCACATGGGCCTCACCTGGACCTGGTAACTCTGGTTCCTACCTGGGCATCATCGGGACATGGTTCCTCTGCATGGCCTGCAGGTTGGCCTCACCTGGACCTTGTGAGTGGGGTTGCCACCTGGGCCTCACCCATACCTGGTGACTCAGGTCCCCACGTGGGCCTCTTGGACCTGGTGAATCTGGTCCTTACCTGGTCCTCTCCCAGACCCGGGGACTCTGGTCACCACCTGGGCCTCACCTATACCTGCTGAATCTGGTCTCCAACTGGGCCTCACCCAGTCCTGGTCAATTTGTTCCCCACCTGGACCTGATTGCTGTGGACTCTTTCTTGGCCTCACCTGGAACTGGTGACTCTGATCCTATCTGCGCGTCACCCAGACCTGGTGACCGTGGTCCTCACCTGGGCATCATTCGTACCTGGTGACTCTGTTCGACACCTGAGCCTCACCTGGACATGATGACTCTGGAACCTGGCTGGGCCTCACCCTGACCTGGTGACTCTGGTCCCCATCTGGTTGTCACCTGGACCAGGTGACTCTGGTACCCCTCCAGGCCTCAACCAGTTCTGGTGCCTCTCGTCCTCATCTGGGCCTCACCTGGAACTAGTGAATAAGCTCCATCTGGGCCTCATTTGGACCTGGTGACTCTGGTCCCTACCTGGGCATCATCGGGAAATGGTTCCACTGCATGGCCTGCAGGGTGGCCTCACATGAACCTGGTAACTCTGGTCCCTACCTGGGCATCATCGGGTCACGGTTCCTCGGTATGGCCTGCAGGTTGGCCTCACCTTGAACTGGTGAGAGGGTTTGCCACCTGGGCCTCACCCATACATCTTGACACAGGTCCCCATGTGGGCCTTAATTGGACCTGGTGAATCTGGTCCTTACCTGATCCTCACCAGGAACTGGTAACTCGGGTCACCACCTGGGCCTCACCTGGACATGGTGAATCTGGTCCCCATCTGGGCCTCACCCAGTCCTGGTGACTATGTTCCCCACCTGGACCTGATTGCTGTGGACTCCTTCTTAGCCTCACCTGGAACTGGTGACTCTGATACTATCTGCGCGTCACACAGACCTTGTGACTCTGGTCCTCACCGGGGCATCATTGGTACCTGGTGTCTCTGTTCCACACCTGAGCCTACCTGGACATGATGACTCTGGAACCTCTCTGGGCCTCACCCTGACATGGTGACTCTGGTCCCCATCTAGATGTCACCAAACCAGGTGAATCTGGTACCTCTCTAGGCCTCAACTAGACCGGAGGAATCTGGTCCTCAACTGGGCTCACCGGGACCTAGTGAATATACTCCCCACCTGCGCCTCATCTGGACGTGGCGACTTTGGTTCTACCTGGTCATCATCGGGACGTGGTTACTCTATTACCCACTGGGACTGACCTGATCCTGGTAACTCTGGTCCTGACTTTGGCCTCTTCTGTCCCAGGTGACTCTGGCTCCACCTGGGCCTCACCTGTAACGGGTGACTCTGATCCTAAGCATGGCCTCACCTGACCTGGTGACTGTGGTTCCTTTCGGGACCTCACCTGGACCTCATGTCTCTGCTCACACCTGGGCCTCACCAGGAGCTGTTGTCTCTGGTACCCACCTGCGTAGCAACAGGATATGGTTACACTGTTCACTAACAGTGACCTAGCCGAACCTATTAACTCTGTTCTTCACCTGGGCCACACCTGGACATGGTGACACTGGTTCCCACCTGGGTCTCACCTGGACATGGTGAGTCGGATCCCCACCTGGTCCTCAACTGTAACTGGTGATTCTCGTTCCCACATGGACATTTTGTGGACCTGGTGGCTGCAGTGTTTCTTGCTTCTCATGTACCTCGTGACTCTGGTCCCCACCAGGGCCTCACAGGGACCTGGTGAGTGTGGTTGCCACCTGCACCTCACCTGGACCTTGTGATTCTGGTCTGCACCTGAGACTACCCTGGATCTGGTGACTGTGGTCCCCACCTGGTCTTCACCTGGATTTGAGGACTCCGGTCCCCATCTGGGCCTCACCTGGCCCTGTTGACCATGGTCCTCAACTGGGCATAAATTGGGACCCTGTGACTGTGTTCCACAACTGGACCTCACCTGGACCAGGTGACTCTGGTCCCCCTCTGGGTGTGAATGTGCCCTAGTGACTGTGAACCCCACTTTGACCTGACTTGGACCTGCTGACCCTGGTTGCCACCTGCTCCTGACCTCGAACTCTTGACTCTGGTTCTTTCAAGGGCCTCCCCTGGACCTGGTGATCCTGGTCCCCAACTGGGCCTCACCTGGACGTGGAGACTCTTTTCACCACCGGGGACTCACCTGTACCTGCTTACTGTGTTCCACACCTGGGCCTCAAGTAGACCTGTTGACCATGGTCCCCAAGCCGGCCTCACATGTATCTGTTGCCTCTGATCCCCACCGGGGCCTGACGTGTACCTGGTATCTCTGGTCCTCAGCTGGGCCTCATCTGGACCTAGTGACTCTGGTCCCCACCTGGGCTTCACTGGATCTGGTGACTCTGGTCCCCACCTGGAGTTCACCTGGATCTGGTGACTCTGGTCTCCAACTGGACCTCTCCTGAACCTGGTGACTCTCTTTCCAACAAGGACTACACCTGGATCTGGTGACTCTGGTCCTCAGTTTGGCCTCACCTGGACCTGCTGTCTCTCGTCCTCACTTTGACCTAACTCAGAACTGCTGAATCTTGCCACACCTAGGCCGCACCCAGACCTGGTGACTCTTGTCCCCAGCTATGCCTCAATTCGATCTGATGAATCTGGTCCTCACATATGCCTCACTTGAACCTGGGACTCAGCTGCATTGAGTGGCTCTGGTTCCCACAAGTGATTCAACTGATACTGCTAACTGTGTTCTTATTCTATGCCTCACCAGGACCTAGTGATTCTGTTAACCATCAGGGCCTGCATGGCCCTAGTGACTCTGGTCCTCACCCAGGCATCATTGGGACCTGGATACTCTATTCCACACCTGGGCCTCACTTTGACCAGGGACCTCTGGTCCCATTCTGGGCCTCAAACTAAACTGGTTACTCTGGTTCCCCCTCTGGGCCTCACCCTTACCTGGTGACTCTGGTCACCCCTTGGGCTTCACTTGGACCTGGTGAATCTGGTCCTTAGCTGGTCCGCAACTGTATCTGGTGAATGGTCGCCACCTGGGCCTCACCTGGACTTGGTGAATCCTGTTGCTACCTGCACCTCACCTGGACCTTGTGACTGTGGTCCCACCAGGACCTCGCCTGGATCTGGTGACTCTGGCCTGCAGGTTGGCCTCACCTGGACTTGGTGTGTGGGGTTGACACCTGGGCGTCACACATACCTGGTGACTCATGTCCCCACGTGGGCCTCTTGGACCTGGTGAATCTGGTCCTTACCTGGTCCTCTCCCGGACCCATGGACTCTCTTCACCACCTGGGACTCAACTGGACCTGGTGAATCTGGTCCCCATCTGGGTCTCACCCAGTCCTGGTGATTTGTGCCCCACCTGGACCTGATTGCTGTGGACTCTTTCTTGGCCTCACCTGGAACTGGTGACTCTGATTCTATCTGCGCATCACCCAGACCATGTGACTCTGGTCCTCACCTGGGCATCGTTGGTACCTGGTGACTCTGTTCCACACCTGAGCCTCACCTGGACATGATGACTCTGGAAAATCTCTGGGCCTCACCCTGAGCTGGTGACTCTGTTCCCCATCTGGATGTTACCTGGACCAGGTGATTCTTGTACCCCTGTAGGCCTCAACCAGATCTGGGGACTCTGGTCCTCAACTGGGCCTCACCTGGACCTAGTGAATATGCTCCATCTGGGCCTCATTTGGACCTGGTTACTCTGGTCCCCACCTGGACTTCACCTGGATCTGGTGACTCTCGTCCCCACCTGGACCTCTCCTGGACCTGGTGACTCTCTTTCCAACATGGACCTCACCTGGATCTGGTAACTCTGGTCCTCAGTTTGGCCTCACCTGGACCTTAGGTCTCTCGTCCCCACTTTGACCTAACTCAGAACTGCTGAATCATGCCCCACCTAGACCGCACCCAGACCTGGTGACATTTGTCCCCAGCTATGCTTCAATTCGACCTGATGAATCTGGTCCTCACGTGGGCCTCACATGAAACTGGGACTCAGCTGCATAGAGTGCCTCTGGTTCCCACAAGGGGCTCACCTGATACTGGTGACTGTGGTCTTATTCTATGCCTCACCAGGACCTAGTGAATCTGTTCCCCATCTGGGCCTCTATGGCCCTAGTTACTCTGGTCCTCACCCAGGCATCATTGGGACCTGGATACTCTATTCCACATCTGGGACTCACTCTGACAAGGGACCTCTGGTCCCATTCTTGGCCTCAAACTAAACTGGTTACTCTGGTTCCCCCTCTGGGCCTCACCCTTACCTGGTGACTCTGGTCACCCCTTGGGCTTCATTGGGCTTGGTGAATCTGGTCTTTAGATTGTCCTCACTTGGATCTGGTGACTGGTCGCCACCTGGACCTCACCTGGTCTCGGTGAATCCTGTTTCCACCTGCGTTTCACCTGGACCTTGTGACTGTGGTCCAACCTGGTTCTCACCTGGATCTGGTGGCTCTGGTTCCCATATGGGGCTCTCCTGTAACTGGTTCCTGTGGTCTCCATCTGGCCTCACCTGGAACACAATGACTCTGATCCATATTTGGGCCTCTCCTGGACCTGTTGACTCTGGTCCTTACCTGGGCATCATTGGGACCTGGATACTCTCTTATATACCTGGGCCTCACCTGGACCTAGTGACTGTGGTCCCACCTGGGCCTCACCTGGACGAGGTGACTGGTTCCCACAGGGACCTCACCTGGACCTGGTGACTCAGGTCCTCATATGGGCATCATGGGACCTGGTTTCTCAGTTCCACATCGGGGACTCACCTGGACCTAGTGATTCTCGTCCCACTCTGGGCCTCACCCTGACGTGGTGACTCTGGTCACCACCTGGAAATCACCAGAACCAGTGACTCTGGTCTCCCTCTGGGACTCACTCGGAGGTGGGGACAGTGGTCCTAATCTGGGCCTCAACAGGACCTGGTGAATCTACTCCTCAGTTAGGCCACGTCTAAACCTTGTGACTCTTTTCCCACCTGGCATCAATGGGACATGGTTACTCTGTTCCCCACCTGGGCCTCACCTGGACATGATAACTTTGCTCCGCACTTTGTTCTCAACTGGTCCTGATGACTCTGGTCCCCCCACCTAGGCCTCAATCTGGACCTGGTGACTGTGGTCCCCACCTGGGTCTCACCTGGACCTGGTGTCTCTCGTTCCCACATGAACCACACCAGGACCAGGTGACTGTGGTGTTCTTGAAGACTCACAATTACCTGGTGACTCCGGTTCCCACTAGGGCCTCACCTGGATCTGGAGACTCTGGCCTGCAGGTTGGCCTCACCTGGACCTGGTAAGTGGGGTTGCCACCTGGGCTTCACCCATACCTGGTGACTCAGTTCCCCACGTGGGCCTCTTGGACTTGGTGAATCTGGTCCTTACCTGGTCCTTCCCGGACCCATGGACTCTGGTCACCACCTGGGACTCACCTGACCTGGTGAATCTGGTCCCCATCTGGGTCTCACCCAGTACTGGTGATTTGTTCCCCACCTGGACCTGATTGATGTGGACTCTTTCTTGGCCTCACCTGGAACTAGTGACTCTGATTCTATCTGCGCATCACGCAGACTAGGTGACTCTGGTCCTCACCTGGGCATCGTTGGTACCTGGTGACTCTGTTCCACACCTGAGCCTCACCTGGACATGATGACTCTGGAAAATCTCTGGGTCTCACCCTGACCTGGTGACTCTGGTCCCCATCTGGATGTCACATGGACCAGGTGATTCTGGTACCCCTCTAGGCCTCAACCAGATCTGGGGACTCTGGTCCTCAACTGGGCCTCACCTGGACCTAGTGAATATGCTCCATCTGGGCCGCATTTGCACCTGGTGACTCTGGTCCCTACCTGGGCATCATCGGGACATGGTTCCACTGCATGGCCTGCAGGTTGGCCTCACCTGGGTCTGGTAACTCTGGTCCCAACCAGTGCATCATCGTGACATGTTTCCTCTGCATGGCCTGCATTTTGGCCTCACCTGTACCTGGGGAGTGGTGTTGCCACCTGGGCCTCGCCCATACCTGGTGACACAGGTCCCCACGTGGGCCTCACGTGGACCTGTTGAATCTGGTCCTTACCTGGTCCTCACCCCGAACTGGTAAGTCTGGTCACCACCTGGAAGTCAACAGGACCTGGTGAATCTGGTCCCCATCTGGGCCTCACCCAGTCCTGGTGAATTTGTTGCCCACCTGGACCTGATTGCTGTGGACTCCTTCTTGGCCTCACCTGGAACTGGTGACTCTGATCCTAACTGGGCCTCACCCAGATCTGCTGACTCTGGTCCTCACCTGTGTCCATTGTGACCTGGATACTCTGTTCCACACCTGAACCCTACCTGGACTTGATTACTCTGGATCCCCTCTGGGCCTCACCCTGACATGGTGACTCTGGTCCTCATCTGGATGTCACCTAGACCAGGTGAATCTGGTACACCTCTAGGCCTCAACTAAACCTGGTGACTCTGTTCCTCAACTGGCCCTCACCGGGACCTAGTGACATGCTCCACACCTGCGCCTCATCTGGACCTGGTGACTCTCGTTCTACCTGGGCATCAACGGGATATGGTTACTCTATTCCCCAATGGGACTGACCTGATCCTGGTAACTCTGGTCCTGACTTTGGCCTCGTCTGTACCAGGTGACTCTGGCAACACCTGGACCTCACTATTATCTGGTGACACTGATTCTAAGCATGACCTCACCTGACCTGGTGACTGTGGTTCCCATCAGGACCTCACCTGGACCTCATGACTCTGGTCCCACCTGGGCCTCACCGAGACCTGGTGTCTCTGGTACCCACCTGGTTAGCATCAGGATATGGTTACCCTGTTCACTATCAGTGACCAAGCCGGACCTATTTACTCTGGTCTTCACCTGGGACACACCTGGACATGGTGACACTGGTTTCCACCTGGGACTCACCTGGACATGGTGAGTCGGATCCCCACCTGGACCTCACCTGTAACTGGTGATTCTCGTTCCCACATGGACATCATGTGGACCTGGTCGCTGCAGTGTTTCTAGCTTCTCATGTACCTCGTGACTCTGATCCCCACCAGGGCCTCACCGGGTCCTGGTGAGTTTGGTTTCACCTGCACCTCACCTGGACCTGGTGATTCTGGTCTGCACCTGAGACTACCCTGGATCTGGTGACTGTGGTCCCCACCTGGGATTCACCTGGATTTCGGGACTCCGGTCCGCATCTGGGCGTCACCTGGCCCTGTTGACCATGGTCCTCAACTGGGCAAAATTGGGACCTGGTGACTGTGTTCCACAACGGGACCTCACCTGGACCAGGTCTCTCTGGTCCCCCTCTGGGTCTCACGTGCCCTAGTGACTGTGAACCCCACTTTGGCCTGACTTGGACCTGATGACCCTGGTTGCCACCTGCGCCTGACCTCGAACTGTTGACTCTGGTTCTTTCAAGGGCCTCCACTGTACCTGGTGATTCTGGTCCCCACCTGGGCCAAACCAGGACGTGGTGACACTTGTCACCACCGGGAATCACCTGGACCTGGTTACTGTGTTCCACACCTGAGCCTCAAGTAGACCTGTTGACCATGGTCCCTAAGCCGGCCTCACATGGACCTGTTGCCTCTGATCCCCACCGGGGCCTCACGTGTACCTGGTAACTCTGGTCCTCACCTGGGCCTCATCTGGACCTAGTGACTCTGGTCCCCACCTGGACTTCACGTGGATCTGGTGACTCTGGTCCCCACCTGGACTTCACCTGGATCTGATGACACTGGTCCCCACCTGGACCTCACCTGGACCTGGTGACTCTGGTCCTCAGGTTGGCCTCACCTGGACCTGTTGACTCTTGTCTCCACTTTGAGCTAACTCAGAACTGCTGAATCTTGCCCCACCTAGGCCTCACCCATACCTGGTGACTCTTGTCCTCAGCTATGCCTCAATTCGACCTGATGAATCTGGTCCTAACGTGGGCCTCACATGGACCTGGGACTCAGCTGGATAGAGTGGCTCTGGTTCCCACAAGGGGCTCACCTGATACTGCTGACTGTGGTCTTATTCTATGCCTCACCAGGACCTAGTGATTCTGTTCCCCATCTAGGCCTGCATGGCCCTAGTGACTCTGGTCTTCACCCAGGCATCATTGGGACCTGGATACTCTATTCCACACCTGGGCCTCACTCTCACCAGGGACCTCTGGTCGCATTCTGGGCCTCAAATTAAACTGGTTACTCTGGTCCCCCTCTGGGCCTCACCCTTACCTGGTGACTCTGGACATCCCTTGGGCTTCATTTGGGCCTTGTGAATCTTGTCCTTAGCTTGTCCTCACTTGGATATGGTGACTGGTCGCCACCTGGGCCTCACCTGGACTTGGAGAATCCTGTTGCCAACTGCGCCTCACCTGGACCTTGTGACAGTGGTCCAACCTGGACTTCACCTGGATCTGGTTGCTCTGGTTCCCATATGTGGCTCTCCTGGACCTGGTTCCTGTGGTCTCCATCAGGCCTCACCTAGAACACAATGACTCTGATGCATATTTGTGCCTCTCCTGGACCTGTTGACTCTGGTCCTTACCTGGGCATCATTGGGGCCTGGATACTCTCTTATATACCTGGTCCTCACCTGGACCTGGTGACTGTGGTCCCACCTGGACCTCACCGGGACGAGGTGACTGGTTCCCACAGGGACCTCACCTGGACCTCGTGACTCAGGTCCTCATATGGGCATCATGGGACCTGGTTTCTCAGTTCCACATCGGGGCCTCAAGTGGACCTAGTGATTCTGGTCCCCCTCTGGACCTGACCCTGACGTGTTGACTCTGGTACCAACCTGGATATCACCAGAACCTCGTGACTGTGGTCCCCCTCTGGGACTCACCCGGAGATGGGTCACTGGTCATCAACTGGGCCTCAACAGGACCTGGTGAATCTACTCCTCACTTAGGCCTCGTCAGGACCTTGTGACTCTTTTCCCACCTGGCATCAATGGGACATGGTTACTCTGTTCCCCACCTGGGCCTCACCTCCACATGATAACTTTGCTCCACACTTTGGCCTCAACTGGTATGATGACTCTGTTCCCCCCACCTAGGCCTCAGTTTGGACCTGGTTACTGTGGTTCGAACCTGGGTCTCACCTGTACCTGGTGATTCTCTTTCCACATGAAGCAAACCTGGATCTGGTGACTGTGGTGTTCCTGTAGACTCACATTTACCTGGTGACACTGGTCCCCACTAGGGCCTCACCAGGATCTGGTGACTCTGGCTTGCCCGTTAGCCTCACCTTGACCTGTTGAGTGGGGTTGCCACGTGGGCCTCACACATAGCTGGTGACTCAATTCCTCTCATGGGCCTCTTGGACTTGGTGAATCTGGTCCTTACCTGGTCCTGTCCGAGACCCGGGGACTCTGGTCACCACCTGGGCCTCACCCAGTCCTGGTGACTTTGTTCCCCACCTGGACCTGATTGCTGTGGACTCTTTCTTGGCCTACCTGGAACTGGTGACTCTGATCCTTTCTGCGCGTCACCCAGATCTGGTGACTCTGGGCCTCACCTGGGCATCACTGGTACCGAGTAACTCTGTTCCACGCCTGAGCCTAACCTGGACATGATGACTCTGGAACCACTCTGGGCCTCTCCCTGACCTGATGCCTCTGGTACCCATCTGGATGTCACCTGGACCAGGTGATTCTGGTACCCCTCTAAGCCTCAACCAGATCTGTTGACAGTGGTCCTCAACTGGGCCTCACTGTACCTAGTGAATATGCTCCATCTGGGCCTCATTTGGACCTGGTGACTCTGGTCCCTACCTGGGCATCATCGGGACATGGTTCCACTGCATGGCCTGCATATTGGCCTCACCTGGACCTGGTAACTCTAGTCCCTACCTGGGTATCATCGGGACATGGTTCCTCTGCATGGCCTGCAGTTTGGCCTCACCTGGACCTGGGGAGTGGGGTTGCCACCTGGGCCTCACCCATGCTTGGTGACACAGGTACCCACGTGGGTCTCACTTGGACCTGGTGAATCTGGTCTTTACCTGGTCCTCACCCGGAACTGGTAACTCTGGTCACCACCTGGGAATCACCTGGACCTGGTGAATCTGGTCCCCATTGGGCCTCACCCAGTCCTCGTGACTTTGTTCCCCACCTGGACCTGATTCCTGTGGACTCCTTTTGGGCCTCACCTGGAACTGGTGACTCTGATCCTAACTGGGCCTCACCCAGATCTGGTGACTCTGGTCCTCACATGTGGACCTTTATGACCTGGATCTCTGTTCCACACCTGAGCCTCACCTGGACATGATGACTCTGGATCCCCTCTGGGCCTCACCCTGACATGGTGACTCTGCTCCCCATCTGGATGTCACCTAGACCAGGTGAATCTGGTACCCCTCTAGGCCTCAACTAGACCTGGGGATTCTGGTCCTCAAGTGCGCCTCACCGAGACCTAGAGAATATGCTCCCCACCTGCTCCTCATCTGGAACTGGTGACTCTGCTTCTACCTGCGCATCACCGGGACATAGTTACTCTATTCCCCACTGGGACTGACCTGATCCTCGTAACTCTGGTCCTGACTTTGGCCTCTTATGTACCAGGTGACTCTGGCTCCACCTGGGCCTCACCAGTAACTGGTGACTCTGATCCTAAGCATGGCCTCACCAGACCTGTTGACTGTGGTTCCCATGGGGACCTCACCGGGACCTCATATCTCTGGTCCCACCTGGGCCTCACCAGTACCTGGTGTCTCTGGTACCCACCAGGGTAGCATCAGGATATGGTTACACTGTTCACTAACAGTGACCCAGACGAACATATTAACTCTGGTCTTCACCTGGGCCACACCTGGACATGGTGACACTCGTTCCCACCTTGGTCTCAACTGGACATGGTGAGTCGGATCCCCACCTGGTCCTCACCTGTAACTGGTGATTCTCGTTCCCACTTGGACATCCTGTGGACCTAGTGGCTGCAGTGTTTCTAGCTTCTCATGTACCTCGTGACTCTGGTCCCCACCAGGGCCTCACCGGGACCTGGTGATTGTGGTTGCCACCTGCACCTCACCTGGACTTGGTGATTCTGGTCTGCACCTGAGACTACCCTGGATCTGGTGACTGTGGTCCCCACCTGGTCTTCACCTGGATTTGGGGACTCCGGTCCCCATCTGGGCCTCACCTGGCCCTGTTGACCATGGTCCTCAACTGGGCACAATTGGGGCACGGTGACTGTGTTCCACAAATGGACCTCACCTGGACCATGTGACTCTGGTCCCCGTCTGGGTCTCACCATGCCCTAATGACTGTGAACTCCACTTTGGCCTGACTTGGACCTGCTGACCCTGGTTGCCACCTGCTCTTGACTTCGACCTGTTGACTCTGGTTCTTTCTTTTTTCTTTTTTTTTAATTTATTTTTTATTATTGGTGTTCTATTTACTAACATACAGAATAACCCCCAGTGCCCGTAACCCATTCACTCCCACCCCCCGCCCTCCTCCCCTTCTACCACCCCTAGTTCGTTTCCCAGAGTTAGCAGTCTTTACGTTCTGTCGCCCTTTCTGTTATTTCCCACACATTTCTTCCCCCTTCCCTTATATTCCCTTTCACTATTATTTATATTCCCCAAATGAATGAGAACATATAATGTTTGTCTTTCTGCGACTGGCTTACTTCACTCAGCATAATACCCTCCAGTTCCATCCACGTTGAAGCAAATGGTGGGTATTTGTCATTTCTGATAGCTGAGTAATATTCCATTGTATACATAAACCACATCTCCTTTATCCATTCATCTTTCGTTGGACACCGAGGCTCCTTCCACAGTTTGGCTATCGTGGCCCTTGCTGCTATAAACATCGGGGTGCAGGTGTCCCGGCGTTTCATTGCATTTGTCTCTTTGGGGAAAATCCCCAACAGTGCAATTGCTGGGTCGTAGGGCAGGTATATTTTTAACTGTTTGAGGAACCTCCACACAGTTTTCCAGAGTGGCTGCACCAGTTCACATTCCCACCAACAGTGTATGAGGATTCCCTTTTCTCCGCATCCTCTCCAACTTTGGTTGTTTCCTGTCTTGTTAATTTTCCCCATTCTCACTGGTGTGAGGTGGTATCTCATTTGGTTTTGATTTGTATTTCCCTGATGGCAAGTGATGCAGAGCATTTTCTCATGTGCATATTGGCCATGTCTATGTCTTCCTCTGTGAGATTTCTGTTCATGTCTTTTGCCCATTTCATGAATGGATTGTTTGTTTTTTTTGGTGTTGAGTTTGATAAGTTCTTTATAGATCTTGGAAACTAGTCCTTTATCTGATATGTCATTTGCAAATATCTTCTCCCATTCTGTAGGTTGTCTTTGAGTTTTGTTGACTGTATCCTTTGCTGTGCAAAAGCTTCTTATCTTGATGAAGTCCCAATAGTTCATTTTTGCTTTTGTTTCTTTTGCCTTCGTGGATGTATCTTACAAGAAGTTACTATGGCCGAGTTCAAAAAGGGTGTTGCATGTGTTCTTCTCTAGGATTTTGATGGAATCTTGTCTCACATTTAGATATTTCATCCATTTTGAGTTTATCTTTGTGTATGGTGAAAGAGAGTGGTCTAGTTACATTCTTCTGCATGTGGATGTCCAATTTTCCCAGCACCATTTATTGAAGAGACTGTCTTTCTTCTAATGGATAGTCTTTCCTCCTTTATCGAATATTAGTTGCCCATAAAGTTCAGGGTCCACTTCTGGATTCTCTATTCTGTTTCACTGATCTATGTGTCTGTTTTAGTGCCAGTAGACTCTAGTTCTTTCAAGGGCCTCAACTGTACCTGGTGATCCTGGTCCCCACCTGGGACTCACCTGGACGTGGCGACTCTTTTCACCACCGGGGACTCACCTGGACCTGCTTACTGTGTTACACACCAGGGCCTCAAGTAGACCTGTTGACCATGGTCCCCAAGCCGGCCTCACATGGACCTGTTGCCTCTGATCCCCACCGGGGCCTCACGTGTACCTGGTAACTCTGGTCCTCACCTGGGCCTCATCGGGACCTAGTGACTCTGGTCCCCACCTGGGCTTCATGTGGATCTGGTGACTCTGTTCCCCACCTGGACTTCACCTGGATCTGGTGACTCAGGTCCCCACCTGGTCCTCTCTTGGACCTGGTGACTCTCTTTCCAACATGGACCTCACATGGATCTGGTGACTCTTGTCCTCAGTTTGGCCTCACCTGGACCTGGCATCTCTCGTCCCCACTTTGACCTAACTCAGAACTGCTGAATCTTGCCCCACCAAGCCCGCACCCAGACCTGGTGACTCTTGTCCCCAGCTATGCCTCAATTCGACCTAATGAATCTGTTCCTCACGTGAGCCTCACATGGACCTTGGACTCAGCTGGATAGAGTGGCTCTGGTTCACGCAAGGGGATCAAATGATACTGCTGACTGTGGTCTTATTCTATGCCTCACCAGGACCTAGTGATTTGTCCCCATCTGGGCCTGCATCGCCCTAGTGACTCTGGTCCTCACCCAGGCATCATTGGGACCTGGATACACTATTCCACACCTGGGCCTCACTCTGACTAGGGACCTCTGGACCCATTCTGGTTCTCAAACTAAACTGGTTACTCTGGTTCCCCCTCTGGGCCTCACCCTTACCTGGTGACTCTGGTCACCCCATGGGCTTCATTTGGGCCTGGTGAATCTGGTCCTTAGCTTGTCCTCACTTGGATCTGGTGACTGGTCGCCAGCTGGGCCTCACCTGGAGTTGGTGAATCCTGTTGCCACCTGCGCCTCACCTGGACCTTGTGACTGTGGTCCCACCAGGACCTCACCTGGATCTGGTGGCTCTGGTTCCCATATGGGGCTCTCCTGGACCTGTTTCCTGTGGTCTCCATCAGGCATCACCTGGAACAAAATGACTCTGATCCATATTTGGGCCTCTCCTGGACTGTTGACTCTGGTCCTTACCTGGGCATCATTGCGACCTGGATACACTCTTATATACCTGGGCCTCACCTGGACCTGGTGACTGTGGTCCCACCTGGGCCTCACCTGGACGAGGTGACTGGTTCCCACAGGGATCTCACCTGGACTGCTGAATCAGGTCCTCATATGGGAATCATGGGACCTGGTTTCAGTTCCACATCGGGGCGTCACCTGGAGCTAGTGATTCTCGTCCCCCTCTGGGCCTCACCCTGACGTGGTGACTCTGGTCCCCACCTGGATATCACCGGAACCGGGTGACTCTGGTCCACCTCTGGGACCCACCCGGAGATGGGGACACTGGTCCTCAACTGGGCCTCACCTGGACCTGGGAATCTGGTCCCCATCTGGGCCTCACCCAGTCCTGGTGACTTTGTTCCCCACCTGGACCTAATTGCTGTGGACTCTTTCTTGGCCTCACCTGGAACTGGTGACTCTGATTCAATCTGCGCATCACCCAGACCTGGTGACTCTGGTCCTCAACTGGGCATCGTTGGTACCTGGTGACTCTGTTCCACACCTGAGCCTCACCTGGACATGATGATTCTGGAAAATCTCTGGGCCTCACCCTGACCTTGTGACTTTGGTCCTCATCTGGATTTCACCTGGACCAGGTGATTCTGGTACCCCTCTAGGCCTCAACCAGATCTGGAAACTCTTGTCCTCAACTGGGCGTCACCTGGACCTAGTGAATATGCTCCATCTGGGCCTCATTTGGACCTGGTGACTCTGGTCCCTACCTCGGCATCATCGGGACATGGTTCCACTGCATGGCCTGAAGGTTGGCCTCACCTGGATCTGGTAACTCTGGTCCCAACCAAGGCATTATCGTGACATGGTTCCTCTGCATGGCCTGCATGTTGGCCTCACCTGGACCTGGGGAGTGGGGTTGCCACCTGGGCCACACCCATACCTGGTGACACAGGTCCCCACGTGGGCCTCACGTGGACCTGTTGAATCTGGTCCTTACCTGGTCCTCACCCGGAACTGGTAAGTCTGGTCAAGACCTGTAAGTCACCTGGACCTGGTGAATCTGTTCCCCATCTGGGCCTCACACAGTCCTGGTGAGTTTGTTGTCCACCTGGACCTGATTGCTGTGGACTCCTTCTTGGCCTCACCTGGAACTTGTGACTCTGATCCTAACTGGGCCTCACCGAGATCTGGTGACTCTGGTCCTCACCTGAGGACCATTATGATCTGGATACTCGGTTCAACACCTGAGCCTCACCTGGACATGATGACTCTTAATCCCCTCTGGGCCTCACCCTGACATGGTGACTCTGGTCCCATCTGGATGTCACCTAGAACAGGTGAATCTGGTAGCCCTCTAGGTCTCAACTACACCTGGTGACTCTGGTCCTAAACTGGGACTCACTGGGACCTAGTGAACATGCTCCCCACCTGCGCCTCATCTGGATCTGGTGACTGGTGCTACCTGGGCATCATCGGGACATGGTTACTCTATTCCCCACTGGGACTGACCTGATCCTGGTAACTCTGGACCTGACTTTGGCCTATTCTGTACCAGGTGACTCTGGCTCGACCTGGGCCTCACCTGTAACTGGTGACTCTGATCCTAAGCATGGCCTCACCTGACCTGGTGACTGTGATTCCCATCGGGATCTCACCTGGCCCTCAAGTCTCTCATCCGACCTGGTCCTCACCAGGACATAGTTTCTGTGGTTCCCACCTGGGTAGCATCAGGATATGGTTACACTGTTCACTAACAGTGACCCAGCAGGACCTATTAACTCTGGTCTTCACCTGGGCCACACCTGGACATGTGACACTGGTTCCCACCTGGGACTCACCGGGACATGGTGAGTCGGATCCCCACCTGGGCCTCACCTGGACGTGGTGACTCTTGTCACTACCGGGGACTCACCTGGACCTGCATACTGTGTTCCACACCTGGGCCTCAAGTAGCCATGTTGAACATGGTCCCCAAGCCGGGTTCACATGGACCTGATGCCTGTGATTATCACCGGGGACGCACGTGTACCTGGTATCTCTGGTCCCCACCTTGACCTCATCTGGACTTAGTGACTCTGGTCCCCACCTGGACTTCATCGGGATCTGGTGACTCTGGTCCCCACCTGGACTTCACCTGGATCTGGTGACTCTGGTCCCAACCTGGACCTCTCCTGGACCTGTTGACTCTCTTTCCAACATGGACCTCACCTGGATCTGGTGACTCTGGTCCTCAGTTTGGACTCACCTGTTCCTGGTGTCTCTCTTCCCCACTTTGACCTACCTCAGAACTGCTGAATCTGGCCCCACCTAGGCCGCACCCAGACCAGGTGACTCTTGTCCACAACTATGCCTCAATTCGACTTGAGGAATCGGGTCCTCACGTGGGCCTCACATCACCTGGGACTCATCTGGATAGACTGGCTCTGGTTCCCACAAGGGGCTCACCTGATACTGCTGACTGTGGTCTTATTCTATGCCTCACCAGGACCTAGAAGTTCTGTTCCTGATCTGGGCCTGCATGGCCCTAGTGACTCTGGTCCTCACCCAGGCATCATTGGGACCTGGATACTCTATTCCACACCTGGGCCTCACTTTGACCAGGGACCTCTGGTCCAATTCGGAGCCTCAAACTAAACTGGTTACTCTGGTTCCCCACTGGGCCTCACCCTTACCTGATGACACTGGTCACCTCTTGGGCTTCACTTGGGCCTGGTTAATCTGGTCCTTAGCTGGTCCGCACCTGGATCTGGTCGCCAGCTGGGCCTCACCTGGACTTGGTGAATCCTGTTGCCACCTGCGCCTCACCTGAACCTTGTGACTGTGGTCCCACCTGGACCTCAACTGGATCTGGTGGCTCTGGTTCCCATATGGGACTCTCCTGGACCTGGTTCCTGTGGTCCCCATCTGGCCTCACCTGGAACACAATGACTCTGATCCATATTTGGGACTCTCCTGGTCCTGTTGACTCTGGTCCTTACCTGGGCATCATTGGGACCTGGATACTCTCATATACCTGGGCCTCACCTGGACCTGGTGACTGTGGTCCCACCTGGGCCTCACCTGGATGAGGTGACTGGTTCCCACAGGGACCTCACCAGGACCTGGTGACTCAGGTCTTCATATGGACATCATGGGACCTGGTTTCTCAGTTCCACATTGGGGCCTCACCTGGAGCTAGTGATTCTCGTCCCCCTCTGGGCCTCACCCTGATGTGGTGACTCTGGTCCTCACGTGGATATCACCAGAACCGGGTGACTCTGGTCCCCCTCCGGGACTCACCCGGAGATGGGGACACTGGTCCTCAACTGGGCCTCAACAGGACCTGGTGAATCTACTCCTCACTTAAGCCTCGTCTGGAGCTTGTGACTCTTTTCCCACCTGTCATCAATGGGACATGGTTACTCTGTTCCCCACCTGGGCCTCACCTGGACATGATAACTTTGCTCCGCACTTTGTCCTCAACTGGTGCTGATGACTCTGGTCCCCCCACTTAGTCCTCAATCTGGACTTGGTGACTGTGGTCCCCACCTGGGTCTCACCTGGACCTGGTGACTCTCGTTTCCACATGAACCACACCTGGACCTGGTGAATCAGGTGTTCTTGTAGACTCACATTTACCTGGTGACTCCGGTCCCCACTAGGGCCTCACCTGGATCTGGTGACTCTAGCCTGCAGGTTGGCCTCACCTGGACCTGGTGAGTAGGGTTTGCCACCAGGGCCTCACCCATACCTGGTGACTCAGGTCCCCACGTGGGCCTCTTGGACCTGGTGAATCTGGACCTTACCTGGTCCTCTCCCAGACCCAGGGACTCTGGTCACCACCTGGGCCTCACCTGGACCTGGTGAATCTGGTCCCTATCTGGGCCTCACCCAGTCCTGGTGACTTTGTTCCCCACCTGGACCTGATTGCTGTGGACTCTTTCTTTACCTCACCTGGAACTGGTGACTCTGATTCTATCTGCGCGTCACACAGACCTGGTGACTCTGTCCTCACATGGGCATCATGGGTACCTGGTGACTCTGTTCCACACCTGAGCCTCACCTGGACATGATGACTCTGGAACCTCTCTGGGCCTCACCCTGACCTGGAGACTCTGGTCCCCAGCTGGATGTCACCTTCATCAGGTGATTCTGGTACCCCTCTAGTCCTCAACCAGATCTGGTGACTCTGGTCCTCAACTGGGCCTCACCTGGACATGATGACTCTGGATCCTCTCTGGGCCTCTCCCTGACCTGGTGACTCTGGTCCCCATTGGATGTCACCTGGACCATGTGATTCTGATACCCCTCTAGGCCTCCACCAGATCTGGTGACTCTGGCCCTCAACTGGACCTCACCTGGACCTAGTGAATATGCTCCATCTGGGCCTCATTTGGACCTGGTGAACCTGGTCCCTACCTGGGCATCATCCGGACATTGTTCCACTGTATGGCCTGCAGGTTGGCCTCACCTGGACATGGGGAGTGGGGTTGCCACCTGGGCCACACCCATACCTGGTGACACAGGTCCCCACGTGGGCCTCACGTCGACCTTTTGAATCTTGTCCTTACCTGGTCCTCACCCGGAACTGGTAAGTCTGGTCACCACCTGGAAGTCACCTGGACCTGGTGAATCTGGTCCCCATCTGGGCCTCACCCAGTCCTGGTGAATTTGTTGCCCACCTGGACCTGATTGCTGTGGAATCCTTCTTGGTCTCACCTGGAATTTGTGACTCTGATCCTAACTGGGCCTCTGCCAGATCTGGTGGCTCTGGTCCTCACCTGAGGACAATTTTGATCTGGATACTCGGTTCCACACCTGAGCCTCACCTGGACATGATGACTCTTAATCCCCTCTGGGCCTCACCCTGACGTGGTGACTCTGGTCCTCATCTGGATGTCACCTAGACCAGGTGAATCTGGTACCCCTCTAGGCCTCAACTAGACCTGGCGACTCTGGTCCTCAACTGGGCCTCAGCGGGACCTAGTAAACATGCTCCCCATCTGCGCCTCATCTGGACCTGGTGACTCTGGTTCTACCTGGGCATCATCGGGTCATGTTTACTCTATTCCCCAGTGGGACTGACCTGATCCTTGTAACTCTGGTCCTGACTTTGGCCTATTCTGTACCAGGTGACTCTGGCTCGACCTGGGTCTCACCTGTAACTGGTGACTCTGATCCTAAGCATGGCCTCACCTGACCTGGTGACTGTGGTTCCCATCGGGACCTCACCTGGACCTCATGTCTCTGGTCCGACCTGGGCCTCACCAGGACCTGGTGTCTCTGGTACCAACCAGGGTAGCATCAGGATATGGTTACACTGTTCACTAACAGTGACCCAGCCGGACCTATTAACTCTGCTCTTCACCTGGGACACACCTGGACATGGTGATTCTGGTCTGCACCTGAGACTTCCCTGGATCTGGTGACTGTCGTCCCCACCTGGGCTTCACCTTGAATTGGGGACTCCGTTCCCCATCTGGGCCTCACCTGGCCCTGTTGACCATGGTCCTCAACTGGGCAAAATTGGTACCCGGTGACTGTGTTCCACAACTGGACCTCAACTGGACCAGGTGACTCTGGTCCCCCTCTGGGTGTCACCGTGCCCTAGTGACTGTGAAAACCACTTTTGCCTGACTTGGACCTGCTGACCCTGGTTGCCACCTGCGCCTGGCCTCGAACTGTTGACTCTGGTTCTTTCAAGGGCCTCCCCTGGACATGGTGATCCTGGTGCCCTCCTGTGCCTCACCGGGACCTGGTGACTCTTGTCACCACAGGGAACTCACGTGGACCTGGTTACTGTGTTCCACACCTGAGCCTCAATAGACCTGTTGACCATGGTCCCCGCCGTCCTCACATGTACCTGTTGCGTCTGATTCCCACCGGGGCCTCACGTGTACCTGGTAACACTGGTCCTCACCTGGGTCTCATCTGGACCTCGTGACTCTGGTCCCCACCTGGGCTTCACCTGGATCTGGTGACTCTGGTCCCCACCTGGGCCTCTCCTGGACCTGGTGACTCTCTTTCCAACATGGACCTTACCTGGATCTGGTGACTCTGGTCCCCACCTGGGCCTCTCCTGGAACTGGTGACTCTCTTTCCAACATGGACCTCACCTGGATCTGGTGACTCTGGTCCTCAGTTTGGCCTCACCTGGACCTGGCTTCTCTCGTCCCCACTTTGACCTAACTCAGAACTGCTGAATCTTGCCCCACCTAGGCTGCACCCAGACCTGGTGACTCTTGTCCCCAGCTATGCTTGAATTCGACATGAGGAATCTGGTCCTCAAGTGAGCCTCACATGGACCTGGGACTCAGCTGGATAGAGTGGCTCTGGTTCCGGTAAGGGGCTCAAATGATACTGCTGACTGTGGTCTTATTCTATACCTCAACAGGACCTAGTGATTCTCTTCCCCATCTGGGCCTGCATGGCCCTAGTACTCTGGTCCTCACCCAGGCATCATTAGGACCTGGATACTCTATTCCACACCTGGGACTCACTCTGACCACGGAACTCGGGTCCCATTCTGGGCCACAAACTAAACTGGTTACTCTGGTTCCCCCTCGGGGCCTCACCCTTACTTGGTGTGTCTGGTCCCCCCATGTGCTTCATTTGGGCCTGGTGAATCTGGTCCTTAGATTGTCCTCACTTGGATCTGGTGACAGCTCACCACCTGGGCCTCACCTGGACATGTTGAATCCTGTTGCCACCTGCGCCTCACCTGGACCTTGTGACTGTGGTCCCCCCCGGACCTCACCTGGATCTGGTGGCTCTATTTCCCATATGGGGCTCTCCTGGACCTGGTTCCTGTGGTCTCCATCAGACCTCACCTGGAACACAATGACTGTGATCCATATTTGAACCTCTCCTGGACCTGTTGTCTCTGGTCCTTACCTGGGCATCGTTGGGACCTGGATACTCTCTTATATACCTGGGCCTCACCTGGACCTGGTGACTGTGGTCCCACCTGGGCCTCACATGGACGAAGTGACTGGTTCCCACAGAGACCTCACCTGGACCTGGTGACTCAGGTCCTCATATGGGCATCATGGGACCTGGTTTTATTTCCACATCGGGGCATCTCCTGGACCTAGTGATTCTCGTCCCCCTCTGGGCCTCACCCTGACGTGGTGACTCTGGTCCCCACCTGGATATCACCAGAACCGGGTGACTCTGGTCCCACTCTGGGACTCACCCGGAGCTGGGGACACTGGTCCTCAACTGGGCCTCAGCAGGACCTGGTGAATCTACTCCTCACTTAGGCCTCGACTGGACCTATGATTCTTTTCCCACCTAGCATCAATGGGACATCGTTACTCTGTTCCCCACTTGGGCCTCACCTGGAAAGATAATTTTGCTCCACACTTTGGCCTCAACTGGTCCTGATGACTCTGGACCCACCACCTAGGCCTCAATGTGGACCTGGTGACTGTGGTCCCCACATGGGTCTCACCTGGACCTGGTGACTCTGGCCTGCACGTTGGCCTCACCTGGACCTGGTGAGTGAGGATGCCACCTGGGCCTCACCCATACCTGGTGACTCAGTTCCCCACGTGGGCCTCTTGGACCTGGTGAATCTGGTCCTTACCTGGTCCTCTCCCAGACTCGGGGACTCTGGTCACCACCTGGGCCTCACCTGGTCCTGGTGAATCAGGTCCCCATCTGGTCCTCACCCAGTCCTGTGACTTTGTTCCCCACCTGGACCTGATTGCTGTGGACACTATCTTGGCCTCACCTGGAACTGGTGACTCTGATCCTATCTGGGCGTCACCCCGATCTGGTGATTCTGGTCCTCACCTGCGCATCCTTGGTACCTGGTGACTCTGTTCCACGCCTGAGCCTCACTTGAACATGATGACTCTTGAACCACTCTGGGCCTCACCCTGACCTAGTGACTCTGGTCCCCATCTGGATGTCACCTAGACCACGTGAATCTGGTACCACTCTAGGCCTCAACTTGACCTTGTGACTCTGGTCCTCAACTGGGCCTCACTGGGACCTAGTGAACATGCTCCCGAACTGTGCCTCATCTGGACCTGGTGACTCTGGTGCTACCTGGGCATCATCGGGACATGGTTACTCTATTCCCCACTGGGACTGACCTGATCCTGGTAACTCAGGTCCTGACTTTGGCCTTTTCTATACCAGGTGACTGTGGCTCCTCCTGGGCCTCACCTGTAACTGGTGACTCTGATCCTAAGCATGGCCTCACCTGACTTGGTGACTGTGGTTTTCATGGGACCTCGCCTGGACCTCATGTCTCTGGTCCCACCTGGGCCTCACCAGGACCTGGTGTATGTGGTACCCACCGGGGTAGCAACAGGATATGGTTACACTGTTCACTAACAGTGACCCAGCTGGAACTATTAACTCTGGTCTTCACCTGGGCCACACCTGGACATGGTGACACTGGTTCCCACCTGGGTCTCACCTGGACATGGTGAGTCGGATCCCCACCAGGTCCTCACGTGTAACTGGTGATTTTCGTTCCCACGTGGACATCACGTGGAACTAGTGGCTGCATTGTTTCTAGCTTCTCATGTACCTCGTGACTCTGGTCTCCACCAGGGCCTCACCGGGACCTGGTGAGTGTGGTTGCCACCTGCAACTCACCTGGACCTGGTGAATCTGGTCTGACATGAGACTATCCTGGATCTGGTGACTGTGGTCCCCACCTGGTCTTCACCTGTATTTGGGGACTCCAAACCGCATCTGGGCCTCACCTGGTCCTGTTGACCATGGTCCTCAACTGGGCAAAATTGGGACCCGGTGACTGTGTTCCACAACTGGACCTCACCTGGACCAGGTGACTCTGGTCCCCCTCTGGGTCTCACCGTGCCCTATAACTGTGAAACCCACTTTGCCCTGACATGGTCCTGCTGACCCTGGTTGCCACCTGCGCCTGACCTCGATCTGTTGACTCCGGTCCTTTCAAGGGCCTCCCCTGAACCTGGTGATCCTGGTCCCCACCTCAGCATCACCTCGACGTGGTGACAGTTGTAACCACCGGGAACTCACCTGGATCTGCTTACTGTGTTCCACACCTGGGCCTCAAGTAGACCTGTTGACCATGGTCCCCAACCCGGCCTCACATGGACCTGTTGCCTCTGATACCCACCGGGGCCTCACGTGTACCTGGTAACTCTGGTCCTCACCTGTGCCTCATCTGGACCTAGAAACTCTGGTCCCCACCTGGGCTTCACCTGGATCTGGTGACTCTGGTCCCCACCTGGACCTCTCCTGGACCTGGTGACTCTCTTTCCAACATGGACCACACCTGGATCTGGTGACTCTGGTCCTCAGTTTTGCCTCATCTGGACCTGGTGTCTCTCGTCCCCACTTTGACCTAACTCAGAACTGCTGAATCTTACCCCACCTAGGCCGCACCCAGACCTGGTGACTCTTGTGCCCAGCTATGCCTCAATTCGACCTGATGAATCTGGTCCTCACGTGGGCCTCACATGGACCTGGGACTCAGCTGGATAGAGTGGCTCTGGTTTCCACAAGCGGCTCATCTGATACTGCTGACTGTGGTCTTATTCAATTCCTCACCAGAACCTAGTGATTCCGTGCCCCATCTGGGCCTGCAAGGCCCTAGTGACTCTGGTCCACACCCAGGCATCATTGGGACCTGGATACTCTATTCCACACCTGGGCCTCACTTTGACCAGGGACCTCTGGTCCCATTCTGGGCCTCAAACTAAACTGGTTACTCTGGTTCCCTTCTGGGCCTCACCCTTACGTGGTGACTCTGGTCACCCCTTGGGACTCACCTGGACCTTTTGATTCTGGTCCCGATCTGTGTCTCACCCAGGTCTCGTGACTTTGTTCCCCACCTGGACCTGATTGTTGTGAACTCTTTCTTGGCCTCACCTGCAAATGGTGACTCTGATCCTATCTGCGCCTCACCCAGATCTGGTGACTCTGGTCCTCACTTGGGCATCATTGGTACCTGGTGACTCTCTTCCACACCTGAGCCTCACCTGGACCCGATGACTCTGGAACCACTCTGGTCCTCCCTCTGACCTGGTGACTCTGGTCCCCATCTGGATATCACCTGGACCAGGTGATTCTGGTACCCTTCTAAGACTCAAGTAGATATGGTGAAACTGGTCCTCAACTGGGCCTTACCTGGACTTAGTGAATATTCTCCATCTGGGCCTTATTTGGACCTGGTGACTCTGGTCCCTACCTGGGCATCATCGGGACATGGTTCCACTGCATGGCCTGCAGATTGGCCTCAACTGGACCTGGTAAATTTGGTCCCTACCTGAGCATCACCGGGACATGGTTCCTCTGCATGGCCTGCAGGTTGGCCTCACCTGGACCTGGTGAGTGGGGTTGCCACATGGGCCTCGCCGATACCTTGTGACACAGGGCCCCACGTGGGCCTCCCTTTGACCTGGTAAATCTGGTCCTCACCTAGTCCACACTCGGAACTAGTAAGTCTGGTCACAACATGGGAATCATCTGGACCTGGTGAATCTGGTCCCCATTGGGCCTCACCCATTCCTGGTGACTTTGTTCCCCACCTGGACCTGAATGCTGTGGACTCCTTTTGGGCCTCACCTGGAACGGGAGACTCTGATCCTAACTGGGCCTCACCCAGATCTGGTGACTCTGGTCCTCACCTGTGGACCATTATGACCTGGATACTCTGTTCCACTCCTGAGACTCACCTGGACATGATGACGCTGGATCCCCTCTGGGCCTCAGCCTGACACGGTGACTCTGGTCCCCATCTGGATATCACCAGAATCGGGTGACTCTGTTCCCACTCTGGGACTCACCCGGTGCTGGGACACTGGTCCTCAACTGGGCACAACTTGACCCGGTGAATCTACTCCTCACTTTGGTCTCGTCTGGACCTTGTGACTCTTTTCCCACCTGGCATCAATGAGACATGGTTACTCTGTTCCCACTGGGCCTCACCTGGACATGATAACTTTGCTCCACACTTTGGCCTCAACTGGTCCTGATGACTCTGATCTCTCCACCTAGGCCTCAAACTGAACCTGGTGACTGTGGTCCCCAACTGGGTCTCACCTGGACCTGGTGGTCTCGTTCCTACATGAACCACGCCTGGACCTGGTGACCCTGGCATTCTTCTAGACTCACTTTTACTTGGTGAATCCTGTCCCCACTAGGGACTCACGTGGATTTGGTGACTCTGACATGCAGGTTGGTCTCACCATGACCTGGTGAGTAGGGTTGCCACCTGGGCCTCACCCATACCTGGTGACTCAAGTCCCTCCGTGGGCCTCTTGGACCTGGTGAATCTTGTTCTTACCCGGTCATCTCCTAGACGCGGGGACTCTTGTCACCACCTGGGCCTCACCTGGACCTGGTGAATCTGGTCCCCATCTGGGCCTCACCCAGTCCTGGTGACTTTGTTCCCTACCTGGACCTGATTGCTGTGCCCTTTCTTGGCCTCACACGGACTGGTGAGTCTGATCCTATCTGTGCGTCACCCAGACCGGGTGACTCTTGTGCTCACCTGGGCATCATTGGTACCTGGTGACTCTCTACCACACCTGAGCCTCACCTGGAAATGTTGACTCTGGAACCGCTCTGGGCCTCCCCCTGACCTAGTGACTCTGGTCCCCATCTGGATGTCACATGGACAAGGTGATTCTGGTACCCCCTAGGCGTCAAACAGATCTGGTGACTCTGGTCTTCAAAGGGGACTCATCTGTACCTAGTGAATATGCTCCATCTGGGCCTCATTTGGACCTGGTGACTCTGGTCCATACCTGGGCATCATCGGGATATGGTTCCACTGCATGGCCTGCAGGTTGGCCTCACCTCGACCTGGTAAGTCTGGTCTCTACCTGGGCATCATCTGGATATGTTTCCACTGCGTGGCATGCAGGTTGCCATCACCTGGACCTGGTAACTCTTCTCCCTACCTGGGCATCATCGGGATATGGTTCCACTGCATGGCCTGCAGATTGGCCTCACCTGGACCTGGTGAGTGTTATTGCCACCTGGGCCTCACCCATACCTGATGACTCAGGTCCCCACGTGGGCCTCACTTGGACCTGGTGAATCTTGTCCTTACCTGGTCCTCACCCGGAACTGATAAGTCTGGTCACCACCTGGATATCACCTGGACCTTGTGTATCTGGTCCTCATCTAGGACTCACCCAGTCCTGGTGACTTTGTACCCACCTGGACCTGATTTCTGTGGACTCCTTCTTGGCCTCTCCTGGAACTGGTGACTCTGGTCCCCACCTGGACCTCTCCCGGACCTGGTGACTTTCTTTCAAACATGGACCTCACATGGATCTGGTGACTCTGGTACTCAGTTTGGCCTCACCTGGAACTGGCGTCTCTCGTCCCCACTTTGACCTAACTCAGAACTGCTGAATCTAGCCCAACTTAGGCTGCACCCAGACCTGGTGACTCTTGTCCCCAGCTATGCCTCAATTCGACCTAATGAATCTGGTCCTCACGGGAGTCTCACCTGGACCCGGGACTCAGCTGGATAGAGTGGCTCTGGTTCCCGCAAAGGGCTCAGCTGATACTGCTGACTGTGGTCTTATTGTATGCCTCACCAGGACCTAGTGATTCTGTCCCCATCTGGGCCTGCATAGCCCCAGTGACTCTGGTCCTCACCCAGGCATCATTGGGTGATGGACCCAATGATCCTTACCCTGGATACTCTATTCCACACCTGGGCCTCACTTTGACCAGGGACCTCTGGTCCCATTCTGGGCCTCAAACTAAACTGGTTACTCTGGTTCCCCCTCTGGGGCTCACACTTACCTGGTGACTCTGGTCACCCTTTGGGCTTCACTTCGGCCTGGTGAATCTGGACCTTAGCTGGTCCGCACCTGGATGTTGTGACTGGTCGCCACCTGGGCCTCACCTGGACTTGGTGAATCCTGTTGCCAGCTGCGCCTCACCTGGACCTTGTGACTGTGGTCCCACCTGGACCTCACCTGGATCTCGTGGCTCTGGATCCCATATGGGGCTCTCCTGGACCTTGTTCCTGTGGTCTCCATCAGGCCTTACTTGGAAGACAATGACTCTGATCCGTATTTGGGCCTCTCCTGGACCTGTTGACTCTGGTCCTTACCTGGCCATAATTGGGACCTCGATACTCTCTTATATACCTGGGCCTCACCTGGACCTGGTGACTGTGGTCCCACCTCGGCCTCACCTGGACGAGGTGACTGGTTCCACAGGGACCTCACCTGGACCTGGTGACTCAGGTCCTCATATGGGCATCATGGCACCTGGTTTCTCAGTTCCACATCGGGCCTCACCTGGAGCTAGTGATTCTCGTCCCCCTCTGGGCCTCACCCTGACGTGATGACTCTGGTCCCCACGTGGATATCACCAGAACCGGGTGACTCTGGTCCCCCTCTGAGACTCACCGGAGCTGTGGACACTGGTCCTCAACTGGGCCTCAACAGGACCTGATGAATCTACTCTTCACATAGGCCTCGTCTGGAACTTGTGACTCTTTTCCCACCTGGCATCAATGGGATATGGTTACTCTGTTCCCCACCTGGGCCTCACCTCGACATGATAACTTTGCTCCACACTTTGGCCTCACCTGGTCCTGATGACTCTGGTCCCCCCACCTAGGCCTCAATCTGGACCTGGTGACTGTGGTCCCCACCTGGGTCTCACCTGGATCTGGTGACTCTCGTTCCCACATGAACCACAGCTGGACTTGGTGACTGTGGTGTTCTTGTAGACTCACATTTACCTGGTGACTCCGGTCCCCACTAGGGCCTCACCTGGATCTGGTGACTCTGGCCTGCAGGTTGGCCTCACCTGGACCTGGTAAGTGGGGTTGCCACCTGGGCGTCACCCATACCTGGTGACTCAGATCCCGACGTGGCCCTCTTGGACCTGGTGAATCTGGTCCTTACATGCTCCTCTCCCAGACCTGGGACTCTGGTTACCACCTGGGCCTCAACTGGACCTGGTGAATCTGGTCCCCATCTGGGCCTCTCCCAGTCCTGGTGACTTTTTTCCCCACCTGGACCTGATTGCTGTGGACTCCTCTTGGGCCTCACCTGGAACTTGTGACTCTGATCCTAACTGGGCCTCACCCAGACCGGGTACTCTGGTCCTCACCTGGGCATCATGGTACCTGGTGACTCTGTTCCTCAGCTGAACCTCACCTGGACATGATGACTCTGGAACCTCTCTGGGCCTCTCCCTGACCTGGTGACTCTGATCCCCATCTGCATGTCACCTGGACCAGCTGATTCTGGTTCCCCTCTAGGCATCAACCAAATCTGGTGACTCTGTCCTGAACAGGGCCTCACCCGGACCTAGGGAATTTGCTCCATCTGGGCCTCATTGGGACCTGGTGTCTCTGGTCCCTTCCAGGGCATCATCGGGACATGGTTCCACTGCATGGCCTGCAGTTGTCCTCACCTGGACCTGGTAACTCTGTTCCCTACTTGGGCATCATCGGGACATGGTTCCTCTTCATGGCCTCCAGGCTGGCCTCACCTGGACCTGGTGAGTGGGGTTGTAATCTGGGCCTCACACGTACATTGTGACACAGGTACCCACGTGGGTCTCACTTGGACCTGGTGAATCTCGTCCTTAACTGGTCCTCACCCGGAACTGGTAACTCTGGTCCCCACCTGGGAATAATCTGGACCTTGTGAATCTGGTCCCCGTCTTGGCCTCACCCAGTGCTAGTGACTTTGTTCCCCACCTGGACCTGATTGCTGTGGACACCTTCTTGGCCTCACCTGGAACTGGTGACTCTGATCCTAACTGGGCCTCATACAGATCTGGTGACTCTGGTCCTCACCTGTGGACCATTAACATGGATACTCTTTTCCACACCTGAGACTCACTTGGACATGATGACTCTGGATCCCCTCTGGGCTTCAGGCAAACATGGTGACTCTGGTCCCCATCTGGATGTCACCTAGACCAGGTGAATCTGTACCCCTCTAGGCCTCAACTAGAACGGGTGATCTGGTCCTCAAATGGGCCTCATCGGGACCTAGTGAATATACCCCCCACCTGCGTCTCATCTGGACGTGGTGACTCGGGTTCTACCTGGGCATCATCGGGACATGGTTACTCTATGCCCCACTGGGACTGACCTGATCCTGGTAACTCTGGTCCTGACTTTGGCGTCTTCTCTACCGGGTGACTCTGGCTCCACCTGGGCCTCACCTGTAACTGGTGACTCTGATCCTAAGCATGGCCTCACCTGACCTGGTGACTGTGGTTCCCATCGGGACCTCACCTGGACCTCATGTCTCTGGTCCCACCTGGACCTCACCAGGACCTGGTGTCTCTGGTAGCCACCTGGGTAGCATCAGGATATGGTTACACTCTTCAATAACAGTGACCCAGCCGGACCTATTAACTCTGGGCTTCACCTGGGCCACACCTGGACATGGTGACACTGGTACCCACTTGGGTCTGACCTGAACATGGTGAGTCGGATCCCCGCCTGGTCCTCACCTGTAACTGGTGATTCTCGTTCCCACATGGACATCCTGTGGACCTGGTGGCTGCAGTGTTTCTAGCTTCTCATGTACCTCGTGACTCTGGTCCCCACCAGGGCCTCAACGGGACCTGGTGAGTGTGGTTGCCACCTGCACCTCACCCGGACCTGGTGATTCTGGCCTGCACCTGTGACTACCCTGGATCTGGAGACTGTAGTCCCCACCTGGGCTTCACCTGGATTTGGGGACTGCGGTCCCCATCTGGGCCTCACCTGGCCCTGTTGACCATGGTCCTCAACTGGGCAAAATTGGGACCCGGTGACTGTGTTCCACAACTGGACCTCACCTGGACCAGATGACTCTGGTCCCCCTCTGGGTCTCACAGTGCCCTAGTGACTGTGAACCCCACTTTGGCCTGACTTGGACCTGTTGACCCTGGTTGCCACCTGCGCCTGACCTCGAACTGTTGACTCTGGTTCTTTCAAGGGCGTCCACTGGACATGGTGATCCTGGTGCCCACATGGGCCTCACCTGGACCTGGTGACTCTTGTCACCACGGGAACTCACCTGGATCTGCTTACTGTGTTCCACACCTGGGCCTCAAGTAGACCTGTTGTCCATGGTCCCCACGCCGGCCTCACATGGACCTGTTGCCTCTGATCCCCACCGGGGCTTCACGTGTACCTGGCAACTCTGGTACTCACCTTCGCCTCATCTGGACCTAGTGACTCTGGTCCCCACCTGGGCTTCACCTGGATCTGATGACTCTGGTCCCCACCTGGACTTCACCTGAATCTGGTGACTCTGGTCCCCTCCTGGTCCTGACCTGCATCTGGTGACTCTGGTCCTCAGTTTGGCTTCACCTGGACCTGGCGTCTCTCGTCTCCACTTTGACCTACCTCAGCACTGCTGAATCTTGCCCCACCTAGGCTGAACCCATACCTGGTGCCTCTTGTCCCCAGCTATGAGTCAATTGGCCCTGATGAATCTGGTCCTCACGTGGGCCTCACATGGACCTGCTACTCAGCTGGATAGAGTGGCTCTTGTTCCCACATGGGGCTCACCTCATTCTGGTGACTGTGGTTTTATTCTATGCCTCACCAGGACCTAGTAATTCTGTTCCTCATCTGGGCCTTCATGGCCCTAGTGACTCTGGTCCTCACCCAGGCATCATTGGGACCGGGATACTCTATTCCACACCTGAGCTTCACTCTGACCAGGGACCTATGTTCCCATTCTGGGCCTCAAACTAAACTGGTTACTCTGGTTCCCGCTCTGGGCCTCACCCTAACCTGGTGACTCTGGTCACCCCTTTGGCTTCACTTGGGCCTGGTGAATCTGGTCCTTAGCTGGTTCTCACCTGGATCTGGTGACTGGTTTCAACCTGGGCCTCACCTGGACTTGGTGAATCCTGTTGCCATCTGCGCCTCACCTGGACCTTGTGACTGTGGTCCCACCTGGAACTCACCTGGATCTGGTGGCTCTGCTTCCCATATGGGGCTCTCCTGGACCTGGTTCCTGTGGTCTCCATCTGGCCTCACCTGGAACACAATGACTCGGATCCATATTTGGTCCTCTCCTGGACCTGTTGACTCTGGTCCTTACATGGGCATCATTGGGACCTCGATACTCTCTTATATACCTGGGCCTCACCTGGACCTGGTGACTGAGGTCCCACCTTGGCCTCACCTGGACGAGGTGACTGGTTCGCACAGCGACCTCACCTGGTCCTGGGGACTCAGGTCCTCATATGGGCATCATGGGACCTGGTTTCTCAGTTCCACATCGGGGCCTCACCTGGACCTAGTGATTCACCTCCCCTCTGGGCCTCACCCTGACGTGTTGACTCTGGTCCCCACCTGGATATCACCAGAACCGGGTGACTCTGGTCCCCCTCCGAGACTCACCCGGAGCTGTGGACACTATTCCTCAACTGGGCCTCAATAGGACCTGGTGAATCTACTCCTCACTTAGGCCTCGTCTGGACCTTGTGACTTTTTCCCACCTGGCATCAATGGGACATTGTTACTCTGTTCCCCACCTGGGTTCACCTGGACATGGTAACTTTGCTCCACTCTTTGTCCTCAACTGGTCCTGATGACTCTGGTCCCCCCACCAAGGCCTCAATCTGGACCTGGTGACTGTGGTCCCCACCTGGGTCTCACCTGGACCTGGTGACTCTCGTTCCCACATGAACCACACCTGGACCTAGTGACTGTGGTGTTCTTGTAGACTCACATTTACCTGGTGACTCTAGTCCCCACTAGGGCCTCACCTGGATCTGGTGATTCTGGCCTGCAGGTTGTCCTCACCTGGACATGGTGAGTGGGGTTGCCACCTGGGCCTCACCCATACCTGGGGACTCAGGTCCGCACTTGGGCCTCTTGGACCTGGTGAATCTGGTAATTCTGGTCACCACCTGGGAATCCCCTGGACCTGGAGAATCTTGTCGCCATCTAGGCCTAACCCAGTCCTGGTGACTTTGTTCCCCACCGGGACCTGATTGCTGTGGACTCCTTTTAGGCCTCACCTGGAACTGGTGACTCTGATCCTAACTGGGCCTCACCCAGATCTGCTGACTCTGGTCCTCACCTGGGCATCATTGGTACCTGGTGCCTCTGTTCCACACCTGAGCCTCACCAGGACATGATGACTCTGGAACCTCTCTGGGCCTCACCCTGACATGGTGACTCTGGTCCCCATCTGGATGTCACCTAGACCAGGTGAATCTGGTACCTCTCTAGGCCTCAACTAGACCTGGTGACTCTGGTCCTAAACTGGGCCTCACCGGGACCTCATGAATATGCTCCCCACCTGCGCCTCCTCTGGACCTGGTGACTCTGGTTCTACCTGGGCATCATCGGGACATGGTTACTCTATTCCCCACTGGGACTGACCTGATTCTGGTAACTCTCGTCCTGACTTTGGCCTTTCTGTACCAGATGACTCTGGCCCCACCTGGGCCTCACCTGTAACTGGTGACTCTGATCCTAAGCATGGTCTCACCTGACCTGGTGACTGTGGTTCCCATCGGGACCTCAACTGGACCTCATGTCTCTGGTCCCACCTGGGCCTCACCAGGACCTGGTGTCTCTGGTACCCACCTGGGTAGCATCAGGATATGGTTACAGTGTTCACTAACAGTGACCCTGCCAGGACTATTAACTCTGGTCTTCACCTGGGCCACACCTGGACATGGTGACACTGGTTCCCACCTGGGTCTCACCTGGACATGGTGAGTCGGATCCCCACCTGGTCCTCACCTGTAACGGGTGTTTCTCCTTCCCTCATGGACATCATGTAGACCTGGTTGCTGCAGTGTTTCTAGCTTCTCATGTACCTCGTGACTCTGGTCCCCACCAGGGCCTCACCGGGACCTGGTGAGTGTTGTTACCACCTGCACCTCACCTGGACCTGGTGATTCTGGTCTGCACCTGAGACTACCCTGGATCTGGTGACTGTGGTCCCCACCTGGGCTTCACCTGGATTTGGGGACTCTGGTCCCCATCTGGGCCTCACCTGGCACTGTTGATCATGGTACACAACTGGGCAAAATTGGGAAACGTTGACTGTGTTCCACAATTGGACGTCACATGGACCAGGTGACTCTGGTCCCCCTCTGGGTCTCACCGTGCCCTCGTTACTGTGAACCACTCTTTGGCCTGACTTGGACCTGCGGACACTGGTTGCCAACTGCTCCTGAACTCCAAATGTTGACTCTGGTTCTTTCAAGGGCCTCCCCTGTCCCTGGTGATCCTGGTCCCCACCTGGGCCTCACCTGGACGTGGTGATTCTTGTCACCACCGGGGACTCACCTGGACCTGCTTACTTGTTCCACACCTGGGCCTCAAGTAGTCCTGTTGACCATGGTCCCCAAGCCGGCCTCACATGGACCTCTTGCCGCCGATCCCCACCGGGGCCAAACGTGTACCTGGTAACTCTGGTCCTCACCTGGGCCTCATCTGGACCTAGTGACACTGGTCCCCACCTGGGCTTCACCTGGATCTGGTGACCCTGGTCCCCACCTGGACTTCACCTGGATCTGGTGAATCTAGTCCCCACCTGGACCTCTCTTGGACTTGGTGACTCTCTTTCCAAAATGGACCTCACCTGGATCTGGTGACTCTGGTCCTCAGTTAGGCCTCACCTGGACCTGGTGTCTCTCGTCCCCACTTTGATCTAACTCAGAACTGCTGAATCTTGCCCCACTAGGTCGCACCCAGACCTGGTGACTCTTGTCCCGAGCTATGCCTCAATTCGTCCTGATGAATCTGGTCCTCACCTAGGCCTCACATCACCTGGGACTCAGCTGGATAGAGTGACTCTGGTTCCCACAAGGGGCTCACCTGATACTGGTGACTGTGGTCTTATTCAATGCCTCACCAGGACCTAGTGATTCTGTTCCCAATCTGGGCCTGCATGGCCCTAGTGACTCTGGTCCTCACCTAGGCATCATTGCGACCTAGATACTCTATTCCACACCTGGGCCTCACTCTGACCAGGGACCTCTGGTCCCATTCTGGGCCTCAAACTAAACTGATTACTCTGGTTCCCCCTCTGGGCCTCACCCATACCTGGTGACTCTGGTCACCCCTTGGACTTCACTTGGGCCTCGTGAATCTGGACCTTAGCTGGTCCTCACCTGGAATTGGTGACTGGTCGCCACCTGGGCCTCCCCTGGAATGGTGAATCCTGTTGCCACCTGCACCTCACATGGACCTTGTGACTGTGGTCCCACCTGGAATTCACCTGGATCTGGTGGCTCTGGTTCCCAAATGGGGCTCTCCTGTACCTGGTTCCTCTGGTCTCCATCAGACCTCACCTGGAACACAATGACTCTGATCCATATTTGGGCCTCTCCTGGACCTGTTGACTCTGGTCTTTACCTGGGCATCATTGGGACCTGCATACTCTCTTATATACCTGGGCCTCACCTGGACCTGGTGACTGTGGTCCCACCTGGGCCTCACCTGGACGATGTGACTGATTCCCACAGAGATCTCACCTGGACCTGGTGACTCAGGTCCTCATATGGGCATCATGGGACCTGGTTTCTCAGTTCCACATCGGGACCACACCTGGTCCTAGTGATTCTCGTTCCCCTCTGGGTCTCACCCTCACGTGGTGACTCTGGTCCCCACCTGGATATCATCAGAACCGGGTGACTCTGGTCCCCCTCTGGGATTCACCCGGAGCTGGGGATACTCGTCCTCAACTGGGCCTCAACAGGACCTGGTGAATCTACTCCTCAATTAGGCCTCGTCTGGACCTTGTGACTCATTTCCAACCTGGCATCAATGGAACATGGTTACTCTGTTCCCCACCGGGGCCTCACGTGGACATGATAACTTTGCTCCACATTTTGGCCTCAACTGTCCTGATGACTCTGGTCCCCCCACCTAGGCCTCAATCTGGACCTGCTGACTGTGGTCCTCACCTGGGTCTCACCTGAAACTGGTTATTCTCGTTCCCACATGAACCACACCTACAGTGGTGACTGTGGTGTTCTTGTAGACTCATATTTACCTGCTGACTCCAGTCCCCACTAGGGCCTCACCAAAATCTGGTGACTCTGACCTGCAGTTTGACCTCACCTGGACCTTGTGAGTGGGGTTGCCACCTGGGCGTCACCCATACCTGGTGACTCAGGTCCCCACGTGGGCCTCTTGGACCTGGTGAATCTGGTCCTTACCTGGTCATCTCCCAGACCCTGGGACTCTGGTCACCACCTGGGACTCAACTGGACCTGGTGAATCTGGTCCCCATCTGGGCCTCGCCCAGTCCTGTTGACCCTGTTCCCCACCTGGACCTGATTGCTGTGGACTCTTTCTTGGCCTCACCTGGAACTGATGACTCTGATCCTATTTGCGCGTCACCCATACCTGGTGACTCTGGTCCTTACCTGGGCATCATTGGTACCTGGTGACTCTGTTCCACACCTGAGCTTCGTCTGGACATGATGACTTTGGAAGCTCTCTGGGCCTCACCCTGACCTGGTGACTCTGGTCTCCATCTGGATGTCACCTGCACCAGGTGATTCTGGTACCCCTCTAGGCGTCAACCAGATCTGGTGACTATGGTCCTCAACTGGGCCTCAACTGGACCTAGTGAATATGCTCCATCTGGGCCTCATTTGAACCTGGTGACTCTGGTCCCTACCTGGGCATCATCGGGACATGGTTCCACAGCATGGCCTGCAGTTTGGCCTCACCTGGACCTGGTGAGTGGGGTTGCCAACTGGGCCTCACCCATACCTGGTGACACAGATCCCCACGTGGGCCTCACTTGGACCTGGTGAATCTGGTCCTTACCTGGTCCTCAACCGGAACTGGTATCTCTGGTCACCACCAGGGAATCACATGGGCCTGGTGAATCTGGTCCCCATCTGGGCCTCACCCAGTCCTCGTGACTTTGTTCCCCACCTGGACCTGATTGCTGTGGACTCCTTCTTGGCCTCACCTTGAACTTGTGACTCTGAACCTAACTGGGCCTCACCGAGATCTGGTGACTCTGGCCCTCACCTGTGGACCATTATGACCTGGATACTGTGTTCCAAACCTCAGCCTCACCTGGACATGATGACTATGGAACCCCTTTGGGCCTCAGACTGACATGGTGACTCTGGTCCCCATCTGGATGTCACCTAGACCAGGTGAATCTGGTACCACTCTAGGCCTCAACTTGACCTTGTGACTCTGGTCCTCAACTGGGCCTCACCTGGACCTAGTGAATATGCTCCATCTGGGCCTCATTTGGACATGGTGACTCTGCTCCCTCCCTGGGCATCATCGGGACATGGTTACTCTGCTCCCTCCCTGGGCATCATCGGGACATGGTTACTCTATTCCCCACTGGGACTGACCTGATCCTGGTAACTCTGGTCCTGACTTTGGCCTCTTCTGTACCAGGTGACTCTGTCTCCACTTGGGCTTCACCTGTACCTGGTGACTCTGATCCTAAGCATGGCCTCACTTGACCTGGTTACTGTGGTTTTCATGGGACCTCAACTGGACCTCATGTCTCTGGTCCCACCTGGGCCTCACCAGGACCTGGTGTATCTGGTACCCAGCGGGGTAGCATCAGGATATGGTTACCCTGTTCACTAACAGTGACCCAGCCGGACCTATTAACTCTGGTCTTCACCTGCGCCACACCTGGACATGGTGAAACTGGTTCCCACCTGGGTCTCACCTGGACATGGTGAGTCGGATCCCCACCAGGTCCACACGTGTAACTGGTGATTCTCGTTCCCACGTGGACATCACGTGGAACTAGTGGCTGCATTGTTTTTAGCTTCTCATGTACCTCGTGACTCTGGTCCCCACCAGGGTCTCACCGGGATCTGGTGAGTGTCGTTGCCACCTGCAACTCACCTGGACCTGGTGAATCTGGTCTGACATGAGACTATCCTGGATCTGGTGACTGTGGTCCCCACCTGGTCTTCACCTGGATTTGGGGACTCCAATCCGCATCTGGGCCTCACCTGGTCCTGTTGACCATGGTCCTCAACTGGGCAAAATTGGGACCCGGTGACTGTGTTCCACAACTGGACCTCACCTGGACCAGGTGACTCTGGTCCCCCTAAGGGTCTCACCGTGCCATAGTGACTGTGAAACCCACTTTGCCGTGACTTGTTCCTGCTGACCCTGGTTGCCACCTGCGCCTGACCTCGAACTGTTGACTCCGGTCCTTTCAAGGGCCTCCCCTCGACCTGGTGATCCTGGTCCCCACCTCGGCCTCACCTCGACGTGGTGACACTTGTAACCACCGGGAACTCACCTGGATCTGCTTACTGTGTTCCACACCTGGGCCTCAAGTAGACCTGTTGACCATGGTCCCCAAGCCGGCCTCACATGAACCTGTTGCCTCTGATCCCCACCGAGACCTCACGTGTACCTGGTAACTCTGGTCCTCACCTGTGCCTCATCTGGACCTAGTGACTCTGGTCGCCATCTGGGCTTCACCTGTTTCTGGTGACTCTGGTCCCCACCTGGACCTCTCCTGGACCTGGTGACTCTCTTTCCAACATGGACCTCACCTGGATCTGGTGACCTTGTTCCTCAGTTTGGCCTCATCTGGACCTGGTGTCTCTCGTCCCCACTTTGACCTAACTCAGAACTGCTGAATCTTACCCCACCTAGGCCGCACCCAGACTGGTGACTCTTGTGCCCAGCTATGCCTCAATTCGACCTGATGAATCTGGTCCTCACGTGGGCCTCACATGGACCTGGGACTCAGCTGGATAGAGTGGCTCTGGTTTCTACAAGCGGCTCACCTGATACTGCTGACTGTGGTCTTATTCAATGCCTCACCAGGACCTAGTGATTCCGTGCCCCATCTGGGCCTGCAAGGCCCTAGTGACTCTGGTCCACACCCAGGCATCATTGGGACCTGGATACTCTATTCCACCTCTGGGCCTCACTTTGACCAGGGACCTTTGGTCCCATTCTGGGCCTCAAACTAAACTGGTTACTCTGGTTCCCCCTCTGGGCCTCACCCTTACCTGGTGACTCTGGTCACCCCTTGGGACTCACCTGGACCTGGTGAATCTGGTCCCCATCTGGGTCTCACCCAGGTCTGGTGACTTTTTTCCCCACCTGGACCTGATTGTTGTGAACTCTTTCTTGGCCTCACCTGCAAATGGTGACTCTGATCCTATCTGCGACTCACCCAGATCTGGTGACTCTGGTCCTCACTTGGGCATCATTGGTACCTGGTGACTCTCTTCCACACCTGAGCCTCACCTGGACCCGATGACTCTGGAACCACTCTGGGCCTCCCCCTGACCTGGTGACTCTGGTCCCCATCTGGATATCACCTGGAGCAGGTGTTTCTGGTACCCTTCTAAGACTCAAGTAGATATGGTGAAACTGGTCCTCAACTGGGCCTCACCTGGACCTAGTGAATATGCTCCATCTGGGGCTTATTTGGACCTGGTGACTCTGGTCCCTACCTGGGCATCATCGGGACATGGTTCCACTGCATGGCCTGCAGATTGGCCTCAACTGGACCTGGTAAATCTGGTCCCTCCCTGAGCATCACCGGGACATGGTTCCTCTGCATGGCCTGCAGGTTGGCCTCACCTGGACCTGGTGAGTGGGGTTGCCACCTGGGGCTCCCCCATACCTTGTGATTCAGGGCCCCACGTGGGCCTCCCTTTGACCTGGTGAATCTGGTCCTTACCCGGTCCTCACTCGGAACTAGTAAGTCTGGTCACTACATGGGAATCATCTGGACCTGGTGAATCTGGTCCCCATTGGGCCTCACCCAGTCCTGGTGACTTTGTTCCCCACCTGGACCTGATTTCTGTGGACTCCTTTTGGGCCTCACCTGGAACGGGAGACTCTGATCCTAACTGGGCCTCACCCAGATCTGGTTACTCTGGTCCTCACCTGTGGACCATTATGACCTGGATACTCTGTTCCACTCCTGAGACTCACCTGGACATGATGACGCTGGATCCCCTCTGGGCCTCAGCCAACATGGTTACTCTGGTCCCCATCTGGATATTACCAGAATCGTGTGATTCTGTTCCCCCTCTGGGACTCACCCGGTGCTGGGACACTGGTCCTCAACTGGGCACAACTGGACCTGGTGAATCTACTCCTCACTTTGGTCTCGTCTGGACCTTGTGACTCTTTTCCCACCTGGCATCAATGGGACATGGTTACTCTGTTCCCACTGGGCCTCACCTGGACATGATAACTTTGCTCCACACTTTGGCCTCAACTGGTCCTGATGACTCTGATCCCCCCACCTATGCCTCAAACTGAACTTGGTGACTGTGGTCCCCACCTGGGTCACACCTGGACCTGGTGACTGTGGTCCCCACCTGGGTCTCACCTGGACCTATTGACTCTCGTTCCCACATGAACCACACCAGGACCTGGTGACTGTGGTGTTCTTGTAGACTCACATTTACCTGGTGACTCCGGTCCCCATTAGGGCCTCACATGCAACTCGTAACTCTGGTCCCTACCTGGGCATTATCGGGACACGTTTCCTCTGCATGACCCGAATGTTGGCCTCCCCTGTACGTGGTGAGTGGGGTTGTCACCTGGGCGTCACCATACCGGTGACACAGGTCCCCACGTGGGCCTCACTTGGACCTGGTCAATCTGGTCCTTACCTGGTCCTCACCCGGAACTGGTAACTCTGGTCACCACCTGGCAATCACCTGGACCTGGTGAATCTGGTCCCCATCTGGGCCTCACCCAGTCCTGGTGACTTTGTTCCCTACCGGGACCTGATTGCTGTGGACTCCTTCTTGGCCTCACCTTGTACTGGTGCGTCTGATGCTATGTGGGCCTCGCTCAGATCTGGTGACTCTGGTCTTTACCTGTGGACCATTATGATCTGGATACTCTGTTCCACACCTGAGACTCACCTGGACATGATGACTCTGGAACCCCTCTGGGCCTCACCCTGACATGGTGACTCTGGTCCCCATCTGGATGTCACCAAGACCAGGTGAATCGGGTTCCCCTCTAGGCCTCAAGTAGACTTGGGCATTCTGGTCCTCAACTGGGCCTCACAGGGACCTAGTGAATATGCTCCCCACCTGCACCTCATCTGGACCTGGTGAGTCTGATTCTACCTGGGTATCATCGGGACATGGTTACTCTATTACCCACTGGGACTGACCTGATTTTGTAACTCTGGTCCTGACTTTGGCCTCTTCTGTCCCAGGTGACTCTGGCTCCACCTGGGCCTCACCTCTAACTGGTGACTCTGATCCTAAGCATGGCCTCACCAGACCTGGTGACTGTGGTTCCCAATGGAACCTCACCTGGACCTCATGTCTCTGGTCCCTACTGACCCTCACCAGGACCTGGTGTCTCTAGTACCCACCAAGGTAGCATCAGGATATGGTTACACTGTTCACTAACAGTGACCCAGCCGGACCTATTAACTCTGGTCTTCACCTGGGCCACACCTGGACATGGTGTCACTGGTTCCCACCAGGGTCTCACCTGGACATGGTGATTCGGATCCCCACCTGGTCCTCACCAGTAACTGGTGATTCTCGTTCCCAAATGGATATCATATGGACCTGGTGGATGCAGTTTTTCTAGCTTCTCATGTACCTCGTGACTCTGGTCCCCACCAGGGCCTCACCGGGACCTGGTGAGTGTGGTTGCCACCTGCACCTCACCTGGACCTGGTGATTCTGGTCTGCACCTGAGACTACCCTGGATCTGGTGACTCTGGTCCCCACCTGGGCTTCACCTGGATTTGGGGACTCCGGTCCCCATCTGGGCCTCACATGGCCCTTTTGACCACCATGGTCCTCAACTGGGCAAAATTGGGACACGGTGACTGTGTTCCACAACTGGACCTCACCTCGACCAGGTCACTCTGGTCCCCCTCTGGGTGTCACCATGCCCTAGTGACTGTGAACCCCACTTTTGCCTGACTTGGACCTGCTGACCCTGGTTGCCACCTACGCCAGTCCTCGAACTGTTGACTCTGTTTCTTTCAAGGGCCTCCCCTGGACCTTGTGATCCTTGTCCCCACCTGCTCCTCAACTGGACGTGGTTGCTCTTGTCACCACCGGGGTCTCACCTGGACCTGCTTACTGTGTTCCACACCTGGGCCTCAAGTAGACCTGTTGACCATGGTCCCAAAGCCGGCCTCACATGGACCTGTTGCCTCTGACCCCCACCGGGGCCTCACGTGTAACTTGTAACTCTGGTCCTCACCTGGGGCTCATCTGGACCTAGTGACTCTGGTCCCCACCTGGGCTTCACGTCGATCTGGTGACTCTGGTCCCCACCTGGACTTCACCTGGATCTGGTGACTCTGGTCCCCACCTGGAACTCTCCTGGACCTGGTGACTCTCTTTCCAACATGGACCTCACCTGGATCTGGTGACTCTCATCCTCAGTTTGGCCTCACCTGGACCTGGTGTCTCTGATACTCACCTGGGTAACATCAGGATATGGTTACACTGTTCACTAACAGTGTCGCAGCCGGACCTATTAACTCTGGTCTTCACCTGGACATGGTGACACTGGTTCCCACCTGGGTCTCACCTGGACATGGTGAGTCGGATCCCCACCTGGTCCTCACATGTAACTGTTGATTCTCGTTCCCACGTGGACATTATGTGGACCTGGTGGCTGCAGTGTTTCTAGATTCTCATGTACCTCGTGATTCTGGTCCCCACCAGGGCTTCACCGGGACCTGGTGAGTGTGGTTGCCAACTGCAGCACACCTGGTCCTGGGATTCTCGTCTGCACGTGAGAGTACCCTGGATCTGGTGACTGTGGTACCCACCTGGGCTTCACCTGGATTTGGGGACTCCGGTCCCCTCTGGGCCTCACCTGGCCCTGTTGACCATGGCACACAATTGGGCAAACTTGGGACCAGATGACTGTGTTCCACAACTGGACCTCACCTGTACCAGGTGACTCTAATCCCCCTCTGGGTCTCCCCGTGCCCTAGTGACTGTGAACCCCACTTTGGCCTGACTCGGACCTGCTGACCCTGGTTGCCACCTGCGCCTGACCTCGAAATGTTGATTCTGGTTCTTTCATGGGCCTCCCCTGTACCTGGTGATCCTGGTCCCCACCTGGGCCTCACCTGGACGTGGTGACTCTTGTCACCACCGGGGACTCACCTGGACCTGCATACTGTGTTCCACACCTGGGCCTCAAGTAGCCCTGTTGAACATGGTCCCCAAGCCGGCCTCACATGGACCTGTTGCCTCTGATCCCCACCGGGGCCTCACGTGTACCTGGTAACTCTGGTCCTCACCTGGGCCAATATTGGTATGGTGACTCTGGTCCCGACCTGGACTTCACCCCGATCTGGTGACTCTAGTCCCCCCTGGACCTCTCCTGTACCTGGTGACTCTCTTTCCAACATGGACCTCACCTGGATCTGGTGACCTTGTTCCTCAGTTTGGCCTCACCGGGACCTGGTGTCTCTCGTCCCCACTTTGACCTAACTCAGAACTGCTGAATCTTGCCCCACCTAGGCCGTACTCAGACCTGGTGACTCTTGTCCCCAGCTATGCCTCAACTCGACCTGATGAATCTGTTCCTCACGTCGGCCTCACTTGGACCTGGGACTCAGCTGGATAGAGTGGCTCTGATTCCCACAAGGGGCTAACCTGATACTGGTGACTGTGTTTTTATTCTATATCTCACCAGGACCTAGTGATTCTGTTCCCCATCTGGGCCTGCATGGCCCTAGTGACTCTGTTCCTCACCCAGGCATCATTGGGACCTGGATACTCTATTCCACACCTGAGCCTCACTTTGACTAGGGACCTCTGGTCCCATTCTGGGCCTCAAACAAAACTGGTTACTCTGGTTCCCCCTGTGGACCTCACACTTACCTGGTGACTCTGGTCACCCCTTGGGCTTCACTTGGGCCTGGTGAATCTGGTCCTTAGCTGCTCCGCACCTGGATGTGGTGAGTGGTCGCCACCTGGGCCTCACCTCGACTTGGTGTATCCTGTTGCCACCTGCGCCTCCCCTGGACCTTGTGACTGTGGTCCCACTGGACCTCACCTGGATCTGGTGGCTGTGGTTCACATATGGAGCTCTCCTGGCCCTGGTTCCTGTGGTCTCCATCTGGCCTCACCTGGAACACAATGACTCTGATCCATATTTGGGACTCTCCTGGACCTGTTTACTCTGGTCCTTACCTGGGCATCATTGGGACCTCGATACTCTCTTATATACCTGGGCCTCACCTGGACCTGGTGACTCTGGTCCCATCTGGGCCTCACCAGGACCTGGTGTCTCTGGTACCCACCTGGGTAGCATCATGATATGGTTACCCTGTTCAATAACAGTGACTCAGCCGGACATATAAACTCTGGTCTTCACCTGGGCCACACCTAGACATGGTGATACTGTTTCCCACTTGGGTCTCACCTGGACATGGTGAGTTGGATCCCCACCTGGTCCTCACCTGTAACTGGTGATTCTCGTTCCCACATGGACATCATGTGGATCTGGTGGCTGAAGTGTTTCTAGGTTCTCATGTTGTTCGTGACTCTGGTCCCCACCAGGGCAACACCGGGACCTGGTCAATGTGGTTGCCAACTGCACCTCACCTGGACCTGGTGATTCTGGTCTGCACCTGAGACTACCCTGGATCTGGTGATTGTGTTCCCCACCTGGGCTTAACCTGGATTTGGGGACACCGGTCCCCATCTGGGCCTCACCTAGCCCTGTTGACCATGGTCCTCAACTGGGCATAAATTGGGACCCGGTGACTGTGTTCCACAACTGGACCTCACCTGGAACAAGTGACTCTGGTCCCCCGCTGGGTCTCACCATGCCCTATTAATCGTGAAACCACTTTGGCCTGACTTGGACCTGCTGACCCTGGTTGCCAACTGCGCCTGACCTCGAACTGTGGACTCTGGATCTTTCAAGGTCCTCCCCTGTACCTTGTGATCCTGATCCCCACCTGGGCCTCACCTGGACGTGGTGACACTTGTCACCACCGGGGACTCACCTGGACCTGCTTACTGTGTTCGACACCTGGGCCTCATGTAGACCTGTTGACCATGGTCCCCAAACAGGCCTCACATGGACATGTTGCCTCTGATCCCCACCGTGTCTCACGTGTACCTGGAAACTCATGTCCAAACCTGGGCCTCATCTGGACCTCGTGACTCTGGTCCCCACCTGGGATTCACCTGAATCTGGTGACTCTGGTCCCCACCTGGACTTCACGTGGATCTGGTGACTCTGGTTCCCACCTGGACTTCACCAGGATCTGGTGACTCTGTTCCCCACTTGTACCTCTCCTAGACCTGGTGACTCTCTTTCCAACATGGACCTCACCTGGATCTGGGGACTCTGGTCCACACCTGGACCTGACCTGAATCTGGTGACTCTGGTCCTCAGTTTGGCCTCACCTGGACCTGGCTTCTCTCGTCCCCACTTTGACCTAACTCAGAACTGCTGAATCTTGCCCCAATTAGGCCGCACCCAGACCTGGTGACTCTTGTCCCCAGCTATGCCTCAATTCGACCTGATGAATCTGGTCCGCACGTGGGCCTCACATGGACCTGCTACTCAGCCTGATAGAGTGGCTCTGGTTCCCACATGGGACTCACCTGGTACTGGTGACTGTGGTCTTATTCTATGCCTACCCAGGACCTAGTGATTCTGTTCCCCATCTGGGCCTGCATGGTCCTAGTGACTCTGGTCCTCACCCAGGCATCATTGGGACCTGGATACTCTATTCCACATCTGGGACTCACTCTGACCAGGGACCTCTTGTCCCATTCTTGGCCTCAAACTAAACTGTTTACTCTGGTTCCCCCTCTGGGCCTCACCCATTCCCGGTGACTCTGGTCACCCCTTGGGCTTCATTGGGCTTGGTGAATCTGGTCCTTAGCTTGTCCTCACTTGGATCTGGTGACTGGTGCCACTTGGGCCTCACTTGGACTCGGTGAATCCTGTTGACACCTGCGCCTCACCTGGACCTTGTGACTGTGGTCCCACCTGGTTCTCACCTGGATCTGGTGGCTCTGGTTCCCATATGGGGCTCTCCTGTAACTGGTTCCTGTGGTCTCCATCTGGACTCAACTGGAACACAATGACTCTAATCCATATTTGGGCCTCTCCTGGACCTCTTGACTCTGGTCCTTACCTCGGCATCATTGGGACCTGGATACTCTCTTATATACCTGGGCCTCACCTGGACCTGGTGACTGTGGTCCCACCTGATCCTCACCTGGAAGAGGTGACTGGTTCCCCCCGGGACCTCACCTGGACCTGGTGACTCAGGTCCTCATATGGGCATCATGGGACCTGGTTTCAGTTCCACATCAGGGCCTCACCTAGACCTAGTGATTCTCGTCCCCCTCTGGGCCTAACCCTTACGTGGTGACTGTGGTCCCCTCCTGGATATCACCAGAACCGGGTGACTCTCGTCCCCCTCTGGGACTTACCCGGAGCTGGGGACACTGGTCCTCAACTGGGCCTCAACAGGACCTGTTGAGTCTACTCCTCACTTAGTCCTCGTCTGGACCTTTTGACTCTTTTCCCACCTGACATCAATGGGACATGGTTATTCTGTTCCCCACCTGGGCCTCAATTGGACATGATAACTTTGCTCCGCACCTTGGCCTCAACTGGTCTTGATGACTCTTGTCCCCCCATTAGGCCTCAATCTGGACCTGGTGACTGTGGTCCCCACCTGGGTCTCATCTGGACCTGGTGACTCTAGTTCCCACCTGAAAAACACCTGGACCTGGTGACTGTGGTTTTCTTGTAGACTCACATTTACCTGGTGACTCCGGTCCCCACTAGAGCCTCACCTGGATCTGGTGACTCTGGCCTGCAGGTTGGCCTCACCTGGACTTGGAGAGTGCGGTTGCCACCTGGGCCTAAACTACCTGGTGACTCAGGTCCTCACGTGGGCCTCTTGGACCTGGTGAATCTGGTCCTTATCTGGTCCTATCCCAGACCCGGGGACTCTGGTCTCCACCTGGTCCTCACCTGGACCTGGTGAATCTGGTCCCCATCTGGGCCTCACCCAGTCTTGGTGACTTTGTTCCCCACCTGGACCTGATTGCTGTGGACACTTTCTTGGCCTCACCTGGAACTGGTGACTCTGAACCTATCTGCGCGTCACCCAGATCTGGTGACTCTGGTCCTCACCTGGGCATCATTGGTACCTGGTGACTCTGTACCTCACCTGAGCCTCACATGGACATGATGACTCTGGAACCTCTCTGGGCCTCTTCGTGACCTGGTGACTCTGGTCCCCATGTGGATGTCACTTGGACCAGGGGATTCTGGTACCCCTCTAGGCATCAAGCAGATCTGGTGACTCTGGTCCTGAACTGGGCCTCACCTGGACCTAGTGAATTTGCTCCATCTGGGCCTCATTTGGACCTGGTGACTCTGGTCCCTACTTGGGCATCATCGGGACATGGTTCCACTGCATGGCCTGCAGGTTGGCCTCACCTGGACCTGGTAAATCTGGTCCCTACCTGAGCATGACCGGGACATGGTTCCTCTGCATGGCCTGCAGGTTGGCCTGACCTGGACCTGGCGAGTGGGGCGGCAAACAGGGCCTCACACATGCATTGTGACACAGGTGCCCACGTGTGTCTCAATTGGACCTGGTGAATCTCGTCCTTACCTGTTCCTCACCCAGAACTGGTAACTCTGGTCACCATCTGGGAATAACCTGGATCTTGTTAATCTGGTCCCCATCTTGGCCTCACCGAGTCCTGGTGACTTTGTTCCCCACCTGGACGGGATTGCTATGGACACCTTCTTGGCCTCACCTGGAACTGGTGACTCTGATCCTAACTGGGTCTCACCCAGATCTGGTGACTCAGGTCCACACCTGAGGACCATTATGAACTGGATACTCTGTTCCACACCTGAGGCACACCTGGACATGTTGACTCAGGATCCCCTCTGGGCCTCAGCATCACATGGTGACTCTGGTCCCCATCTGGATGTCACCTAGACCAGGTGAATCTGGTACCCCTCTAGGCCTCAACTAGACCTGGGGATTCTGGTCCTCAACTGGGCCTCACCGGGACCTAGTGAATATACTCCCCACCTGCGCCTTATCTGGACGTGTTGAGTCGGGTTCTACCTGGGCATCATCGGGACATGGTTACTCTATTCCCCACTGGGACTGACCTGATCCTGGTAACTCTGGTCCTGACTTTGGCGTCTTCTCTACCGGGTGACTCTGGCTCCACTTAGGCGTCATCTGTAACTGATGACTCTGATCCTAAGCATGGCCTCACCTGACCTGGTGACTGTGGTTCCCATCGGGATCTCACCTGGACCTCATGTCTCTGGTCCCACCTGGGCCTCACCAGGACCTGGTGTCTGTGGTACCCACCTGGGTAGCATCAGGATATGGTTATAATGTTCACTAACAGTGACCCAGCCGGACCTATTAACTCTGGTCTTCACCTGGGCCACACCTGTACATGGTGACACTGGTTCCCATTTGGGTCTCACCTGGACATGTTGAGTCGGATCCCCGCCTGGTCATCACCTGTAACTGGTGATTCTCGTTCCCACATGGACATCATGTGGACCTGGTGGCTGCAGTGATTCTAACTTCTCATGTACCTCGTGACTCTGATCCCCACCAGGGCCTCAACGGTACCTGGTGATTGTGGTTGCCACCTGCACAACACCTGGACCTGGTGATTCTGGTCTGCACCTGAGACTACCCTGGATCTGGTGACTGTGGTCCCCGCCTGGACTCACCCGGAGATGGGGCACTGGTCCTCAACTGGTCCTCAACAGGACCTGGTGAATCTACTCCTCACTTAGGCCTCGTCTGGACCTTGTGACTCTTTTCCCACCTGGCATCAATGGGACATGGTTACTCTGTTCCCCACCTGGGCCTCACCTCCACATGATACCTTTGCTCCACACTTTGGCCTCAACTGGTCCTGATGACTCTGTTCCCCCCACCTAGGCCTCAGTCTGGACCTGGTTACTGTGGTACTCACCTGGTACTCACCTGTACCTGGTGATTCTCGTTCCCACATGAACCACACCTGGACCTGGTGACTGTGGTGTTCTTGTAGACTCACATTTACCTGGTGACACTGGTCCCCACTAGGGCCTCACCTGAATCTGATCACTCTGGCCTGCCGGTTAGCCTCACTTTGACCTGGTGAGTGGGGTTGCCACCTGGGCCTCACACATAGCTGGTGACTCAATTCCCCTCGTGGGCCTCTTACTTGGTGAATCTGGTCCTTACCTGGTCCTGTCCCTGACGCGGGGACTCTGGTCACCACCTGGGCCTCACCTGAACCTGGTGAATCTGGTCCCCATCTGGGCCTCACCCAGTCCTGGTGACTTTGTTCCCCACCTGGACCTGATTGCTGTGGACACTTTCTTGGCCTCACCTGGAACTGGTGACCCTGATCCTATCTGCGCGTCACCCAGACCTGGTGACTCTGGGCCTCACCTGGGCATCACTGGTACCGAGTGACTCTGTTCCACGCCTGAGCCTAACCTGGACATGATGACTCTGGAACCACTCTGGGCCTCTCCCTCACCTGATGCCTCTGGTCCCCATCTGGATGTCACCTGGACCAGGTGATTCTGGTACCCCTCTAAGCCTCAACCAGATCTGTTGACAGTGATCCTCAACTGGGCCTCACTGGACCTAGTGAATATGCTCCATCTGGGCCTCATTTGGCCCTGGTGACTCTGGTCCCTACCTGGGCATTATCGGGATATGGTTCCACTGCATGGCCTGCAGGTTGGCCTCACCTGGACCTGGTAACTCTAGTCCCTACCTGGGCATCATCGGGACATGGTTCCTCTGCATGGCCTGCAGGTTGGCCTCACCTGTACCTGGGGAGTGGGGTTGCCACCTGGGCCTCAGCCATGCTTGGTGACACAGGTACCCACGTGGGCCTCACTTGGACCTGGTGAATCTGGTCCTTACCTGGTCCTCACCCGGAACTGGTAACTCTGGTCACCACTTGGGAATCACCTGGACCTGGTGAATCTGGTCCCCATCTGGGCCACACCCAGTCCTCGTGACTTTGTTCCCCACCTGGTCCTGATTGCTGTGGACTCCTTCTTGGCCTCACCTGGAACTGGTGACTCTGATCCTAACTGGGCCTCACCCAGAACTGGTGACTCTGGTGCTCACCTGTGCACCTTTATGACCTGGATCTCTGTTCCACACCTGAGACTCACCTGGACATGATGACTCTGGATGCCCTCTGGGCCTCACCCTGACATGGTGACTCTGCTCCCCATCTGGATGTCACCTAGACCAGGTGAATCTGGTACCCCTCTAGGCCTCAACTAGACCTGGGGATTCTGGTCCTCTAGTGCGCCTCACCGAGACCTAGAGAATATGCTCCCCACCTGCTCCTCATCTGGAACTGGTGACTCTGGTTCTACCTTCGCATCATCGGGACATGGTTACTCTATTCCCCATTGGGACTGACCTGATCCTGGTAACTCTGGTCCTGACTTTGGCCTCTTCTGTACCAGGTGACTCTGGCTCCACCTGGGCCTCACCAGTAACTGGTGACTCTGATCCTAAGCATGGCCTCCCCAGACCTGGTGACTGTGGTTCCCATCGGGACCTCACCTGGACCTCATATCTCTGGTCCCACCTGGGCCTCACCAGTACCTGGTGTCTCTGGTACCCACCTGGGTAGCATCAGGATATGGTTACACTGTTCACTAACAGTGACCCAGCCGGACATATTAACTCTGGTCTTCACCTGGGCCACACCTGGACATGGTGACACTCGTTCCCACCTGGGTCTCACCTCTACATGGAGAGTCGGATCCCCACCTGGTTCTCACCTGTAACTGGTGATTCTCGTTCCCACATGGACATCCTGTGGACCTAGTGGCTGTAGTGTTTCTAGCTTCTCATGTACCTCGTGACTCTGGTCCCCACCAGGGCCTCACCGGGACCTGGTGAGTGTAGTTGCCACCTGCACCTCACCTGGACTTGGTGATTCTGGTCTGCACCTGATACTACCCTGGATCTGGTGACTGTGGTCCCCACCTGGTCTTCACCTGGATTTGGGGACTCCGGTCCTCATCTGGGCCTCCCCTGGCCCTGTTGACCATGGTCCTCAACTGAGCACAATTGGGGCCCGATGACTGTGTTCCACAAATGGACCTCACCTGGACCAGGTGACTCTGGTCCCCCTCTGGGTCTCACCTTGCCCTAATGACTGTGAACCCCTCTTTGTCCTGACTTGGACCTGCTGACCCTGGTTGCCACCTGCGCTTGACTTCGACCTGTTGACTCTGGTTCTTTCTTTTTTCTTTTTTTTTTTTTTTTTTTTTTTTTTTTTAATTTTTTTTTTTTTTTTTTTATTTATTTATGATAGTCACAGAGAGAGAGAGAGAGAGGCAGAGACACAGGCAGAGGGAGAAGCAGGCTCCATGCACCGGGAGCCCGATGTGGGATTCGATCCCGGGTCTCCAGGATCGCGCCCTGGGCCAAAGGCAGGCGCCAAACCGCTGCGCCACCCAGGGATCCCTCTTTCTTTTTTCTTTTAAATTTATTTTTTATTATTGGTGTTCTATTTACTAGCATACAGAATAACCCCCAGTGCCAGTCCCCCATTCACTCCCACCCCCCGCCCTCCTCCCCTTCTACCACCCCTAGTTCGTTTCCCAGTGTTAGCAGTCTTTACATTCTGTCTCCCTTTCTGTTATTTCCCACACATTTCTTCCCCCTTCCCTTATATTCCCTTTCACTATTATTTATATTCCCCAAATGAATGAGAACATATAATGTTTGTCTTTCTCTGACTGGCTTACTTCACTCAGCATAATACCCTCCAGTTCCATCCACGTTGAAGCAAATGGTGGGTATTTGTCATTTCTGATAGATGAGTAATATTCCATTGTATACATAAACCACATCTTCTTTATCCATTCATCTTTCGTTGGACACCGAGGCTCCTTCCACAGTTTGGCTATCGTGGCCATTGCTGCTATAAACATCGGGGTGCAGGTGTCCCGGCGTTTCATTGCATTTGTCTCTTTGGGGAAAATCCCCAACAGTGCAATTGCTGGGTCGTAGGGCAGGTATTTTTTTAACTGTTTGAGGAACCTCCACACAGTTTTCCAGAGTGGCTGCACCAGTTCACATTCCCACCAACAGTGTATGAGGATTCCCTTTTCTCCGCATCCTCTCCAACATTGGTTGTTTCCTGTCTTGTTAATTTTCCCCATTCTCACTGGTGTGAGGTGGTATCTCATTGTGGTTTTGATTTGTATTTCCCTGATGGCAAGTGATGCAGAGCATTTTCTCATGTGCATGTTGCCCATGTCTATGTCTTCCTCTGTGAGATTTCTGTTCATGTCTTTTGCCCATTTCATGATTGGATTGTTTGTTTCTTTGGTGTTGAGTTTGATAAGTTTTTATAGATCTTGGAAACTAGTCCTTTATCTGATATGTCATTTGCAAATATCTTCTCCCATTCTGTAGGTTGTCTTTGAGTTTTGTTGACTGTATCCTTTGCTGTGCAAAAGCTTCTTATCATGATGAAGTCCCAATAGTTCATTTTTGCTTTTGTTTCTTTTGCCTTCGTGGATGTATCTTGCAAGAACTTACTATGGCCGAGTTCAAAAAGGGTGTTGCCTGTGTTCTTCTCTAGGATTTTGATGGAATCTTGTCTCACATTTAGATCTTTCATCCATTTTGAGTTTATCTTTGTGTATGGTGAAAGAGAGGGGTCTAGTTTCATTCTTCTGCATGTGGATGTCCAATTTTCCCAGCACCATTTATTGAAGAGACTGTCTTTCTTCCAATGGATAGTCTTTCCTCCTTTATCGAATATTAGTTGCCCATAAAGTTCAGGGTCCACTTCTGGATTCTCTATTCTGTTTCACTGATCTATGTGTCTGTTTTTGTGCCAGTAGACTCTAGTTCTTTCAAGGGCCTCAACTGTACCTGGTGATCCTGGTCCCCACCTGGGCCTCACCTGGACGTGGTGACTCTTTTCACCACCGGGGACTCACCTGGACCTGCTTACTGTGTTACACACCAGAGCCTCAAGTAGACCTGTTGACCATGGTCTCCAAGCCGGCCTCACATGGACCTGTTGCCTCTGATCCCCACCGGGCCTCAGGTGTACCTGGTAACTCTGGTCCTCCCCTGGGCCTCACCGGGACCTAGTGACTCTGGTCCCCACCTGGGCTTCACGTGGATCAGGTGACTCTGTTCCCCACCTGGACTTCACCTGGATCTGGTGACTCTGGTCCTCAGTTTGGTCTCACCTGAACCTGGCGTCTCTCGTCCCCACTTTGACCTAACTCAGAACTGCTGAATCTTGCCCCACCTAGCCCGCACCCAGACGTGGTGACTCTTGTCCCCAGCTATGCCTCAATTCGACCTAATGAATCCGGTCCTCAAATGAGCCTCACATGGACCTGGGACTCAGCTGGATAGAGTGGCTCTGGTTCACGCAAGGCGATCAAATGATACTGCTGACTGTGGTCTTATTCTATGCCTCACCAGGACCTAGTGATTTGTCCCCATCTGGGCCTTCATGGCCCTAGTGACTCTGGTCCTCACCCAGGCATCATTGGAACCTGGATACACTATTCCACACCTGGGCCACACTCTGACTAGGGACCTTGGACCCATTCTGGGCTTAAAACTAAACTGGTTACTCTGGTTCCCCCTCTGGGACTCACCCTTACCTGGTGACTCTGGTCACCCCATGGGCTTCATTTGGGCCTGGTGAATCTGGTCCTTAGCTTGTCCTCACTTGGATCTGGTGACTGGTCGCCAGCTGGGCCTCACCTGGACTTGATGAATCCTGTTGCCACCTGCGCCTCACCTGGACCTTGTGACTGTGGTCCCACCAGGACCTCACCTGGATCTGGTGGCTCTGGTTCCCATATGGGGCTCTCCTGGACCTGATTCCTGTGGTCTCCATCAGGCATCACCTGGAACAAAATGACTCTGATCCATATTTGGGCCTCTCCTGGTCTGTTGACTCTGGTCCTTACCTGGGCATCATTGCGACCTGGATACACTCTTATATTCCTGGGCCTCACCTGGACCTGGTGACTGTGGTCCCACCTGGGCCTCACCTGGACGAGGTGACTCGTTCCCACAGGGACCTCACCTGGACCTGGTGACTCAGGTCCTCATATGGGCATAATGGGACCTGGTTACAGTTCCACATCGGGGCCTCACCTGGAGCTAGTGATTCTCGTCCCCCTCTGGGCCTCACCCTGACGTGGTGACTCTGGTCCCCACCTGGATATCACCGGAACCGGGTGACTCTGGTCCCCCTCTGGGACCCACCCGGAGCTGGGGACACTGGTCCGCAACTGGGCCTCACCTGGACCTGGTGAATCTGGTCCCCATCTAGGCCTCACCCACTCCTGGTGACTTTGTTCCCCACCTGGACCTGATTGCTGTGGACTCTTTCTTGGCCTCACCAGGAACTGGTGATTCTGAAACTATCTGCGCGTCACCCAGATCTGGTGACTCTGGTCCTCACCTTGGCATCATTGGTACCTGGCGACTGTGTTCCTCACCTGAGCCTCACCTGGACATGATGACTCTGGAACCTCTCTGGGCCTCTCCCTGACCTGGTGACTCTAGTCCCTACCTGGGCATCATCGGGACATGGTTCCACTGCATTGCCTGCAGGCTGGCCTCACCTGGATGTGGTGACTCTCGTCCTTACCTGGGTATCATCGGGACATGGTTCCTCTGCATGGCCTGCAGGTTGGCCTCACCGGGACCTGGGAAGTGCCTTGCCACCTGGCCTCACCAATACCTGGTGACTCAGGTCCCCACGTGGGCCTCATTTAGACCTGTTGAATCTGGTCCTTACCTGGTCGTCACCCGGAACTGGTAAGTCTGTTCACCACCTGGGAATAACCTGGACCTGGTGAATCTGGTCCCCATCTGGGCCTCACCCTGTCCTGGTGACTTTGTTCCCCACCTGGACCTGATTGCTGTGGACTCCTTCTTGACCTCACCTGGAACTGGTGACTCTGATCCTAACTGGGCCTCACCCAGATCTGGTGACTCTGGTCCTCACCTCTGGACCATTATGATCTGGATACTCTGTTCCACACCTGAGCCTCACCTGGACATGATTACTCTGGATCCCCTCTGGACCCTACCCTGACACGGTGACTCTGGTCCCCATGTAGATATCACCTAGACCAGGTGAATCTGGTACCCCTCTAGGCCTCAACTAGACCTGGTGACTGTGGTCCTCAACTGGGCCTCACCGGGAACTAGTAGATATGCTCCCCTCCTGCGCCTCATCTGGACCTGCTGACTCTGGTTCCACCTAGGCATCATTGGGACCTGGATACTCTCTTATATACCTGGGCCTCACCTGGACCTGATGACTGTGGTCCCACCTGGGCCTCACCTGGACCTGGTGCATCTGGTCCCCATCTGGGCCTCACCCAGTCCTGGTGACTTTGTTCCCCACCTGGACCAGATTGCTGTGGACCCTTTCTTGGCCTCACCTGGAACTGGTGACTCTGATCCTATATGCGCGTCTCCCAGATCTGGTGACTCTGGTCCTCACCTGGGCATCATCCAGACATGGTTCCTCTGCATGGCCTGCAGGTTGGCCTCACCTGGACCTGGTGAGTGGGGATGCCACCTGGGCCTCACCCATACCTTGTGACTCAGGTCCCCACGTGGGGCTCTTGGACCTGGTGAATCTGATCCATTCCTGGTCCTCTCCTAGACCATTGGACTCTTGTCACTACCTGGGCCTCCCCTGACCTGGTGAATCTGGTCTCCATCTGAGACTCACCCAGTCCTGGTGACTTTGTTCCCCACCTGGACCTAATTGCTGTGGACTCCTTCTTGGCCTCACCTAGAACTGGTTACTCTGATCCTATCTGCGCGTCACCCAGACCTGGTGAATCTGTTCCTCACCTGGGCATCATTGGTACCTGCTGACTCTGTTGCACACCTGAGCCTCCCCTGGACATGATGACTCTGGAACTCTCTGGGACTCACCCTTACCTGGTGACTCTGGTCCCCATCTGGATGTCACCTGGACCAGGTGATTCTGGTACCCCTCTAGGCCTCAACCAAATCTGGTGACACTGGTCCTCAACTGGGCCTCACCTGGACCTAGTGAATATGCACCATCTGGGCCTCATTTGGACCTGGTGACTCTGGTCCATACCTGGGTATCATCGGGACATGGTTCCACTGCATGGCGTGCAGGTTGGCCTCACTTGGACCTGGTAAGTCTGGTCCCTACCTGGTCATCATCGGGAAAGGTTCCTCTGAATGGCCTGCAGGTTGGATTCACCTGGACCTGGTCAGTGGGCTTGCCACCTGGGCCTCACCTATGCCTGGTAACACAGGTCCCCACGTGGGCCTCACTTGGACCTGGTGAATCTGGTCCTTACCTGGTCGTCACCCGGAACTGGTAACTCTGGTCACCACCTGGGAATCACCTGGACCTGGTGAATCTGGTCCCCATCTGGTCCTCACTCAGTCCTGGTGACTTTGTTCCCCACCTGGATCTGATTGCTGTGGACTCCTTCTTGGCCTCACCTGGAACTGGTGACTCTGATCCTCAACTGGGCCTCACCGGGACCTAAGAATATACTCCCCACCTGCGCCTCATCTGGACTTGGCGACTCTGGCCTCACTTTGACCAGGGACCTCTGGTTCCATTCTGGGCCTCAAACTAAACTGGTTACTCTGGTTCCCCCTCTGGGCCTCACCCTTACCTGGTGACTCTGGTCACCCCTTGGGCTTCAATTCGGCCTGGGGAATCTGGTCCTTAGATGGCCCGAACCTGGATCTGGTGACTGGTCACCACCTGGGCCTCTCCTGGACTTGGTGAATCCTGTTGCCACCTGCGCGTCACCGGGACCTTGTGACTGTGGTCCCACCTGGACCTCACCTGGATTTGGTGGCTCTGGTTCCCATATGGGGCTCTCCTGGACCTGGTTCCTGTGGTCTCCATCTGGCCTCACCTGGAACACAATGACTCTGTTCCATATTTGGGCCTCTCCTGGACCTGTTGACTCTGGTACTTACCTGGGCATCATTGGGACCTGGGTACACATTATATACCTGGGCCTCACCTGGACCTGGTGACTGTGGTCCCACCTGGGCCTCACCTGGATGAAGAGACTGGTTCCCACAGGGACCTCACCTGGACCTGGTGACTCAGGTCCTCATATGGACATTATGGGAACTGGTTTCTCAGTTCCCCATCGGGGCCTCCCCTGGACCTAGTGATTCTCGTCTCACTCTGGGCCTCACTCTGACGTGGTGACTCTGGTCCCCATCTGGATATCACCAGAACCGGGTAACTCTGGTAACCCTCTGGGACTCACCCGGAGCTGGTTACACTGGCACTCATCTGGGCCTCAACAGGACCTGGTGAATCTACTCCTCACTTAGGCCTCGTCTGGACTTTGTGACTCTTTTCCCACCTGGCATCAATGGGACTTGGTTACACTCTTCCCCACCTGGGCTTCACCTCGACATGATAACGTTGCCCCACACTTTGGCTTCCACTGGTCATGATGACTCTGGTCCCCCCACCTAGGCCTCAATCTGGACCTGGTAACTGTGGTCCCCACCTGCGTCTCTTGGACCTGGTGACTCTCGTTTCCACATGAACCCCACCTGGATCTGGTGACTGTGGTGTTCTTGTAGACTCACTTTTACCTGTTGACTCTGGTCCCCACTAGGGCCTCACCTGGATCTGGTGAATCTGGCCTGCAGCTTGGCCTCACCTGGACCTGTTGAGTGGGGTTGCCACATGGGCCTCACCCATTCCTTGTGACTCAGGTCCCCACCTGGGCCTCTTGGACCTGGTGAATCTGGTCCTTACCTGGTCCTCTCCCAGACCCGGGGACTCTGGTCACCACCTGGGCCTCACCTGGACCTGGTGAATCTGGTCCCCATCTGGGCCTCACCCAGTCCTGGTGACTTTGTTCCCCACCTTGACCTGATTGCTGTGGACTCTTTCTTGGCCTCACCTGGAACTGGTGACTCTGATCCTATCTACGTGTCACCCATTCCTGGTGACTCTGGTCCTCACCTGGGCATCATTGGTACTTGGTGACTCTGTTCCACGCCTGAGCCTAACCTGGACATGATGACTCTGGAAGCCCTCTGGGCCTCACCCTGACCTGGTGCCTCTGGTCCCCATTTGGATGTCACATGGACCAGGTGATTGTGGTACCCCTCTAAGCCTCAACCAGATCTGGGGACAGATGTCCCCAACTGGGCCTCACTGGACCTAGTGAATATGCTCCATCTGGGCCTCATTTGGACCTGGTGACTCTGGTCCCTACCTGGGCATCATCGGGACATGGTTCCAATGCATGGCCTGCAGGTTGGCCTCACCTGGACCTGGTGAGTGGGGTTGCCACCTGGGCCTCCCCCATACCTTGTGAAACAGGGCCCCACGTGGGCCTCCCTTTGACCTCGTGAATCTGGTCCTTACCTGGTCCTCACTCGGAACTAGTAAGTCTGGTCACAACATGGGAATCATCTAGACCTGGTGAATCTGGTCCCCATTGGGCCTCACCCAGTCCTGGTGACTTTGTTCCCCACCTGGACCTGATTGCTGTGGACTCCTTTTGGGCCTCACCTGGAATGGGTGATCTGATCCTAACTGGGCCTCACCCAGATCTGGTGACTCTGGTCCTCATCTGTGGACCATTATGATCTGGATACTCTTTTCCACACCTGAGACTCACCTGGACATGATGACGCTGGATCCCCTCTGGGTCTCAGCCTGACATGGTGACTCTGGTCCCCATCTGGATATCACCAGAATCGGGTGACTCTGTTCCCCCTCTGGGACTCACCCGGAGCTGGGACACTGGTCCTCAACTGGGAACAACTGGACCTGGTGAATCTACTCCTCACTTAGGTCTCGTCTGGATCTTGTGACTCTTTTCCCACCTGGCATCAATGGGACATGGTTACTCTGTTTCCACTGGGCCTCACCTGGACATGATAACTTTGCTCCACACTTTGGCCTCAACTGGTCTTGATGACTCTGATCCCCCCACCTAGGCCTCAAACTGAACCTGGTGACTGTGGTCCCCACCTGGGTCACACCTGGACCTGGGGACTGTGATCCCCACCTGGGTCTCACCTGGACCTGGTGGTCTGGTTCCTACATGAACAACGCCTGGACCTGGTGACTCTGGCGTTCTTGTAGACTCACTTTTACCTGGTAAATCCGGTCCCCACTAGGGAGTTACGTGGATCTGGTGACTCTGGCTTGCAGGTTGGTCTCACCAGGATCTGGTGAGTGGGGTTGCCACCTGGGCCTCACCCATACCTGGTGATTCAAGTCCCTACGTGGGCCTCTTGGACCTGGTGAATCTTGTCCTTACCCGGTCCTCTCCTAGACCCGGGGACTCTTGTCACCACCTGGGCCTCACCTGGACCTGGTGAATCTGGTCCCCATCTGGGCCTCACCTGGACGTGGTGACTCTTTTCACCACCGGGGACTCACCTGGACCTGCTTACTGTGTTACACACCAGGGCCTCAAGTAGACCTGTTGACCATGGTCTCCAAGCCGGCCTCACATGGACCTGTTGCCTCTGATCTCCACCGGGGCCTCAGGTGTACCTGGTAACTTTGGTCCTCACCTGGGCCTCACCGGGACCTAGTGACTCTGGTCCCCACCTGGGCTTCACGTGGATCTGGTGACTCTGTTCCCCACCTGGACTTCACCTGGATCTGGTGACTCTGGTCCTCAGTTTGGCCTCACCTGAACCTGGGGTCTCTCGTCCCCACTTTGACCTAACTCAGAACTGCTGAATCTTGCCCCACCTCGACCGCACCCAGACCTGGTGACTCTTGTCCCCAGCTATGCCTCAATTCGACCTGATGAATCTGGTCCTCCGTGGGCCTCACATGGACCTCGGACTCTGCTGGATAGAGTGGCTCTGGTTCGCACAAGGGGCTCACCTGAAACTGGTGACTGTGGTCTTATACTATGCCTCACCAGCACCTAGTGATTCTGTTCCCCATCTGGGCCTGCATGGCCTTAGTGACTCTGGTCCTCACCCAGGCGTCATTGGGTCCTGGATACTCTATACCACATCTGGGACTCACACTGAACAGGGAACTCTGTTCCCATTCTGGGCCTCAAACTAAACTGGTTACTCTGGTTCCCCCTCTGGACCTCACCCTTACCTGGTGACACTGGTCACCCCTTGGGCTTCATTGGGCCTGGTGAATCTGGTGCTTAGCTTGTCCTCATTTGGATCTGGGGACTAGTCGCCACCTGGGCCTCACCTGGACTCGGTGAATCCTGTTTCCACCTGCGCCTCACCTGGACCTGTGACTGTGGTCCCACCAGGTTCTCACCTGGATCTGTGGCTCTGATTCCCATATGGGGCTCTCCTGTAACTGGTTCCTGTGTTCTCCATCTGGCCTCACCTGGAACACAATGACTCTGATCCATATTTGGGCCTCTCCTGGACTGTTGACTCTGGTCCTTACCTGGGCATCATTGGGACCTGGATACTCCCTTATATACCTGGGCCTCACCTGGACCTGGTGACTGTGGTCCCACCTGATCCTCACCTGGACGAGATGACTGGTTCCCACAGGGACCTCACCTGGACATGGTGACTCAGGTCATCATATGGGCATCATGGGACCTGGTTTCTCAGTTCCACATCGGGCCTCACCTGGACCTAGTGATTCTCGTCCGCTCTGGGCCTCACCCTGACGTGGTGACTCTGGTCACCCCGTGGATATCACCAGAACCAGTGACTCTGGTCCCACTCTGGGACTCACCCGGAGCTGGGAACACTGGTCCTAAACTGGGCCTCAACAGGACCTGGTGAATCTTCTCCTCACTTAGGCCTCGTCTGGACCTTGTGACTCTTTTCCCACCTGGCATCAATGGGACATGGTTACTCTGTTCCCCACCTGGGCCTCACCTGGACATGATAACTTTGCTCCGCACTTTGGCCTCAACTGGTCCTGATGACTCTGGTCCCCCCACCTAGGCCTCAATCTGGACCTGGTGACTGTGGTCCCCACCTGGGTCTCACCTGGACCTTGTGACTCTCGTACCCACATGAACCACACCTGGACCTGGTCCTTGTGGTGGTCTTGTAGACTCACATTTACCTGGTGACTCCGGTCGCCACTAGGGCCTCACCTGGATCTGGAGACTCTGGCCTGCAGGTTGGACACACCTGTACCTGGTGAGTGGGGTTGCCACCTAGGCCTCACCCATACCTGGTGAGTCAGATCCCCACGTGGGCCTCTTGGACCTGGTGAACCTGGTCCTTACCTGGTCCTCTCCTGGACCCGGGGACTCTGGTCACCACCTGGGACTCACCTGGACCTGGTGAATCTGGTCCCCATCTGGGTCTCTCCCAGTCCTGGTGATTTGTTCCCCACCTGGACTTGATTGCTGTGGACACTTTCTTGGTCTCACCTGGAACTGGTGACTCTGATTCTATCTGTGCATCACCCAGACCTGGTGACTCTGGTCCTCACCTGGGCATCGTTGGTACCTGGTGACTCTTTTCCACACGTGAGCCTCACCTGGACATGATGACTCTTGAAAATCTCTGGGCCTCACCCTGACCTGGTGACTCTGGTCCCCATCTGGATGTTACCTGGACCAGATGATTCTGGTACCCCTCTAGGCCTCAACCAGATCTGGAAACTCTGGTCCTCAACTGGGCCTCACCTGGACCTAGTGAATATGCTCCATCTGGGCCTCATTTGGACCTGGTGACTCTGGTCCCTACCTGGGCATCATCGGGACATGGTTCCACTGCATGGCCTGCAGGTTGGCCTGACATGGATCTGGTAACTTTGGTCCCAACCAGGGCATCATCGTGACATGTTTCCTCTGCATGGCCTGCAGGTTTGCCTCACCGGGACCTGGGGAGTGGTGTTGCCACCTGGGCCTCACCCATACCTGGTGACACAGGTCCCCACGTGGGCCTCACGTGGACCTGTTGAATCTTGTCCTTACCTGGTCCTCACCCATAACTGGTAAGTTTGGTCACCACCTAGAAGTCACCTGGACCTGGTGAATCTTGTGCCCATCTGGGCCTCACCCAATCCTGGTGACTTTGTTCCCCACCTGGACCTGATTGCTGTGGACACCTTCTTGGCCTCACCTGGAACTGGTGACTCTGATCCTATGTGGGCCTCTCCCAGATCTGGTGACTCTGGTCCTCACCTGTGTACCATTATGACCTGGATACTCTGTTCCACACCTGAGCCTCACCCTGACATGGTGACTCTGGTACCCATCTGGATGTCACCTAGACCAGGTGAATCTGGTACCACTCTAGGCCTCAACTAGTCCTGGTGACACTGGTCCTCAACTCGGCCTCACTGGGACCTAGTGAATATGCTCCCCACCTGCGCCTCATCTGGACCTGGTGACTCTGGGCCGACCTGGGCATCATCGAGACATGGTTACTCTATTCCCCACTGGGACTGACCTGATCCTGTTAAGTCTAGTCCTGACTTTGGCCTCTCTGTACCAGGTGACTCTGGCTCCACCTGGGCCTCACCTGTAACTGGTGACTCTGATCCTAAGCATGGCCTCACCTGACCTGGTGACTGTGGTTCCCATCGGGACCTCACCTGGACCTCATGTCTCTGGTCCCACCTGGGCCTCACCAGGACCTGGTGACTCTGGTACCCACCAGGGTAGCATCAGGATATGGTTACACTGTTCACTAACAGTGACTCACCCCAACCTATTAATTCTGGTCTTCACTTGGGCCACACCTGGACATGGTGACACTGGTTCCCACGTGGGTCTCACCTGGACATGGTGAGTCGGAACCCCAACTGGTCCTCACCTGTAACTGGTGATTCTCATTCTCACATGGACATCATGTGGACCTGCTGGCTGCAGTGTTTCCAGCTTCTCATGTACGTCGTGACTCTGGTCCCCACCAGGGCCTCACCGGGACCTGGTGAGTGTGTTCGACACCTGCACCTCACCTGGACCTGGGGATTCTGGTCTGCACGTGAGACTACCCTGGATCTGTTGACTGTGGTCCCATATTGGGCTTCACCTGGATTTGGGGACCCTGGTCCCCATCTGGGCCTCACCTGGCACTGTTGACAATGGTCCTCAATTGGGCAAAATTGGGACCCGGTGACTGTGTTCCACAAATGGACCTCACCTGGACCAGGTGACTCTGGTACCCTTCTGGGTCTCACCGTGCCCTAGTGACTGTGAACCCCACTTTGGCCTGACTTGGACCTGCTGATCTTTGTTGCCACCTGCGCCTGACCTCGAACTGTTGACTCTGGTTCTTTCAAGGCCGTACCCTGGACCTGGTGATCCTGGTCCCCACCTGGGCCTCACCTGGACGTGGTGACTCTTGTCACCACCGGGGACTCACCTGGACCTGCTTACTCTGTTCCACACCTGGGCCTCAAGTAGACCTGTTGACCATGGTCCCCAAGCCGGCCTCACATAGACATGTTGCCTCTGATCCCCACCGGGGCCTCACTTGTACCTGGTAAGTATGGTCCTCACTTGGGCCTCATCTGGACCTAGTGACTCTGGTCCCCACCTGGACTACACCTGGATGTGTTGACTCTGTTCCCCACCAGGACCTATCCTGCACCTGGTGACTCCTTTCCAACATGGAACTCACCTGGATCTGGTGACTCTGGTCCTCAGTTTGGCCTCACCTGGACCTGGTGTCTCTCGTCCCTACTTTGACCTAACTCAGAACTGCTGAATCTTTTCCCACCTAGACCGCATCCAGACCTGATGACTCTTGTCCCCAGCTATGCCTCAATTCGACCTGATGAATCTGGTTTTCACGTGGGCCTCACATGGACCTGGGACTCAGCTGGATAGAGTGGCTCTGGTTCCCACAAGGGGCTCACCGGATACTGCTGACTATGGTCTTATTCTATGCCTCACCAGCACCTAGTGATTCTGTTCCCCATCTCGGCCTGCATGTCCCTAGTGACTCTGGTCCTCACCCAGGCATCATTGGGACCTGGATACTCTATTCCACACCTGGGCCTCACTTTGACCAGGCACCTCTGATCCCACTCTGGGCCTCAAACTAAACTGGTTAATCTGGTTACCACTCTGGGTCTCACCCTTACCTGGTGACTCTGGTCACTGCTTGGGCTTCACTTGGGCCTGGTGAATCTGGTCCTTAGCTGGTCCGCACCTGGATCTCGTGACTGCTCGCCACCTGGGCCTCACCGGGACTTAGTGAATCCTGTTGCCACCTGTGCCTCACCTGGTTCTTGTGACTGTATTCCCACCTGGACCTCACCTGTATCTGGTGTCTCTGGTTCCCTTATGGGGCTCTCCTGGAACTGGTTCCTGTGGTCTCCATCTGGCCTCACCAGGAAAAAGATGACTCTGATCCATATTTAGGCCTTCCTGGACCTGTTGACTCTGGTCCATACCTGGGCATCATTGCGACATGGATACTCTTTTATATACCTGGGCCTCACGTGGACCTGGTGACTGTGGTCCCACCTGGGCCTCACCTGGACGAGGTGACTGGTTCCCACAGGGACCTCACCTGGACCTGGTGACTCAGGTCCTCATATGGGCATCATGGGAGCTGGTTTCTCAGTTCCACATCGGGACCTCACCTGGACCTAGTGATTCTCGTCCCCTTCTGGGCCTCACCCTGACGTGGTGACTCTGGTCCCCACCTGGAGATCACCAGAACCGAGTGGCTCTGGTCCCCCTCTGGGACTCACCCGGAGCGGGGGACACTGGTCCTCAACTAGGCCTCAGCAGGACCTGGTGAATCTACTCCTCACTTAGGCTTCGACTGGACCTGTGACTCTTTTCCCACCTGGCATCAATGGGACATGGTTACTCTGTTCTCCACCTGGGCCTCACATGGACATGATAACTTTGCTCCGCACTTTGGCCTCAAATGCTGCTGATGACTCTGGACCCACCACCTAGGCCTCAATCTGGACCTGGTGACTGTGGTCCCCACCTGGGTCTCACCTGGACCTGGTGACTCTCGTTCCCACATGAATCACACCTGGACCTGGTGACTGTGGTGTTCTTGTAGACTCAATTTTACCTGGTGACTCTGGTCTTCACTAGGGCCTCTCATGGATTTGGTGACTCTGGTCAGCTGGTTGGCCTGACCTGGACATGTTGAGTGGGGTTGCCACCTGGGCCTCACCCATACCTGGTGACTCAGGTCCCCACGTGGGCCTCTTGGACCTGGTGAATCTGGTCCTTACCTGGTCCTCTCCCAGACCCGGGGACTCTGGTCACCACCTGGGCCTCACCTGGACCTGTTGAATCTGGTCCCCACCTGGGCCACACGCAGTCCTGGTGACTTTGTTCCCAACCTGGACCTGATTCCTTTGAACTTTTTCTTGGCCTCCCCTGGAACTGGTGACCCTGATCCTATCTGGGCGTCACCCAGACCTGGTGACTCTGGTCCTCACCTGGGCATCCTTGGTACCTGGTGACTCTGTTCCACACCTGACCCTCTCCTGAACATGATGACTCTTGAACCTCTCTGGGCCTCACCCTGACCTGGTGACTCTGTTCCCCATCTGGATGTCACCTGGACCAGGTGATTCTGGTATCCCTCTAGGGCTCAACCAGATCTGGTGATTCTGGTCCTCAACTAGGCATCACCTGGACCTAGTGAATATGCTCCATCTGGGCCTCATTTGGACCTGGTGACTCTGGTCCCTCTCTGGGCATCATCGTGACATGGTTCCACAGCATGGCCTGCAGTTTGGCCTCACCTGAAACTGGTAACCCTGGACCCTACCTGGGCATCATCGGACACGGTTCCTCTGCATAACCTTCAGGTTGGCCTCACCTTGAACTGGTGAGTGGGGTTGCCACCTGGGCCTCACCCATACCTGGTGACACAGGTCCCCACTTGGGCCTCATTTGGACCTAGTGAATCTGGTCCTTACCTGGTCTTCACCCGGAACTAGTAACTCTGGTCACCACCAGCGAATCACCTGGAACTGGTAAATCTGGTCCCCATTGGGCCTCTCCCAGTCCTGGTGACTTTGTTCCCCACCTGGTCCTGATTGCTGTGGACTCCTTCTTGGCCTCACCTGGAACTGGTGACTCTGATCCTAACTGGGCCTCACCCAGATCTGGTGACTCTGGTCCACACCTGTGGACCATTATGACCTGGATACTCTGTTCCACACCTGAGACTCACCTGGACATGATGACTCCGGATCCCCTCTGGGCCTCACCCTGACATGGTGACTCTGGTACCCGTCTGGATGTCACCTAGACCAGGTGAATCTGGTACCCCTCTAGGCCTCAACTAGACCTGGTGACACTGGTCCTCAAGTGGGACTCACCAGGACCTAGTGAATATGCTCCCCACCTGAGCCTCATCTGGACCTAGTGACTCTGATTCTACCTGGGCATCATCGGGACATGGTTACTCTATTCCCCACTGGGACTGACCTGATCCTTTTAAATCTGGTCCTGACTTGGCCACTTCTGTACCAGGTGACTCTGGCTCCACCTGGGCCTCACCTGTAACAGGTGACTCTGATCCTAAGCATGGCCTCACCTGACGTGGTAACTGTGGTTCCCATCGGGACCTCCCCTGGACCTCATGTCTCTGGTCCCACCTGGGCCTCACCAGGACCTGGTGTTTCTGGTACCCACCAGGGTAGCATCAGGATATGATTACACTGTTCACTAACAGTGACCCTGCCGGACCTATTAACTCTGGTCTTTACCTGGGCCACACCTGGACATGTTGACACTGGTTCCCACCTGGGTCTCACCTGGACATGGTGAGTCGGATCCCCACCTGGTCCTCACCTGTAACTGGTGATTCTCGTTCCCAAATGGACATAATGTGGACCTGGTGGCTGCAGTGTTGCTAGCTTCTCATGTACCTCGTCACTCTGGTCCCCACCAGGGCCTCACCGTGACCTGGTGAGTGTGGTTGCCACCTGCACCTCACCTGGACCTGGTGATTCTGGTCTGCACCTGAGACTACCCTGCATCTGGTGTTTGTGGTCCCCACCTGGGTCTTCACCTGGATTTGGGGACTCCGGTCCCCATCTGGGCCTCACCTGGCCCTGTTGACCATGGTCCTCAACTGGGCAAAATTGGGACCCGGTGACTGTGTTCCACAAGTGGACCTCACCTGGGCCAGGTGACTCTGGTACCCTCTGGGTGTCACCGTGCCCTAGTGACTGTGAACCCCACTTTGGCCTGACTTGGACCTGCTGACCCCGGTTGCCACCTGCGCCTGACCTCGAACTGTTGACTCTGGTTCTTTCAAGGCCCTACCCTGGACCTGGTGATCCTGGTCCCCAACTGGGCCTCCCATGGACGTGGTGACTCTTGTCACCACCGGGGACTCACCTGGACCTGCTTACTCTGTTCCACACCTGGGCCTCAAGTAGACCTGTTGACCATGGTCCCCAAGCCGGCCTCACATGGACCTGTTGCCTCTGATCCTCACCAGGGCCTCACGTGTACCTGGTAACTCTGGTCCACACCTGGACCTCTCTTGGACCTGGTGACTCTCTTTCCAACATGGACCTCACATGGATCTGGTGACTCTGGTCCTCAGTTTGACCTCACCTGGACCTGGTGTCTCTCGTCCCCTTTTTGACCTAACACAGAACTGCTGAATTTTGCCCCACCTACGCCGCACCCAGACCTGGTGACTCTTGTCCCCAGCTATGCCTCAACTCGACCTGATGAAGCTGGTCTTCACGTGGGCCTCACATGGACCTGGGACTCAGCTGGATAGAGTGGCTCTCGTCCTACAAGGGGCTCACCTGATACTGCTGACTGTGGTCTTATTCTATGCCACACAGGACCTAGTACTTCTGTTCCCCAACTGGGCCTGCATGGCTCTAGTGCCTCTGGTCCTCACCCAGGCATCATTGGGTGATGGACCGAAAGTTCCTCACCCTGGATACTCTATTTCACACCTGTGCCTCACTTTGACCAGGGACCTCTGGTCCCATTCTGGGCCTCAAACTAAACTGGTTACTCTGGTCACCCTCTGGGCCTCACCCTGACGTGGTGACTCTGGTCCCCACCTGGACATCACCAGAACCGGGTGACTCTGGGCCCCCTCTGGGACGCAACTGGACCTGGGGACACTGGTCCTCAACTGAGGCTCAACAGGACCTGGTGAATCTACTCCTCACTTAGACCTCGTCTGAACATTGTGACTCTTTTCCCACCTGGCATCAATGGGACATGGTTACTCTGTTCCCCACCTGGGCGTCACCTGGACATGATAACTTTGCTCCACTCTTTGGCCTCAACTCTTCCTGATGACTCTGGTCCCCCCATCTAGGCCACAATCTGGAACTGATGACTGTGGTCTCCACCGGGGTCTCACCTGGATTTGGTGACTCTCGTTCCCACATGAACAACACCTGGACCTGGTGACTGTGGTGTTCTTGTACACTCACATTTACCTGTTGACTCCGGTCCCCACTAGGGCCTCACCTGGATCTGGTGACTCTGGCTTGCAGGTTGGCCTCACCTGGACCTGGTGAGTGGGGATGCCACCTGGGACCCACCCATACCTGGTGACTCTGGTCCCCACCTGGAACTCACCTGGATCTTGTGACTCTGGTCTCTGTTTGGCCTCACCTGGACAGGTGTCTCTCGTCCCCACTTTGAACTAACTCAGAACTGCTGAATCTTGCCCAACCTAGGCCGCACCCAGACCTGGTGACTCTTGTCCCCTGCTATGCCTCAATTCGACCTGATGAATCTGGTCCTCACGTGGGCCTCACATGGACCTGGGACTCAGCAGGATAGAGTGGCTCTAGTTCCCACAAGGGGCTCACCTGATACTGGTGACTGTGTTCTTATTCTATGCCTCACCAGGACCTAGTGATTCTGTTCCCCATCTGGGCTTTCTTGGCCCTAGTGAGTCTGGTCCTCACCAAGGCATCATTGGGACCTGGATACTCTATTCCACACCTGGGCCTCACTTTGTCCAGGGACCTCTGGTCCCATTCTGGGCCTCAAACTAAACTGGTTACTCTGGTTCCCCTCGGGGCCTCACCCTTACCTGGTGACGCTGGTCACCCCTTGGGCTTCACTTGGGCCTGGTGAATCTGGTTCTTAGCTGGTCCGCACCTGGCTCTGGTGACCGGTCACCACGTGGGCCTCACCTGGACTTGGTGAATCATGTTGCCACCTGCGCCTCACCTGGACCTTGTGAATGTGGTCCCTCCTGGACCTCACCTGGATCTGGTGGCTCTGGTTCCCATATGCGGCTCTCCTGGACCTGGTTCCTGTGGTCTCCATCTGGCCTCACTTGGAACACAATGACTCTGATCCATATTTGGGCCTCTCCTGGACCTGTTGACTCTGGTCCTTACCTGGGCATCATGGGACCTGGATACTCTCTTATATACCTGGGCCTCACCAGGACCTGGTGACTGTGGACCCACCTGGGCCTCAACTGGACGGGGTGACTGGTTCACACAGGGACATCACCTGGACCTGGTGACTCAGGTCCTCATATGGGCATCTTGGGACCTGGTTTCACTGTTCCACATCGGGGTCTCACCTGGACCTAGTGATTCTCGTCCCCCTCTGGGCCTCACCCTGACTTGTGACACTGGTCCCCACCTGGATATCACCAGAACCGGGTGACACACCCGGAGCTGGGGACACTGGTCCTCAGCAGGGCCTCAACAGGACCTGGTGAATCTACTCCAAACTTAGGCTTCGTCTGGACCTTGCGACTCTTTTCCCACCTGGCATCAATGGGACATGGTTACTCTGTTCCCCACCTGGGCCTCACCTGGACATGATAACTTTGCTGCACACTTTGGCCTCAACTGGTCCTGATGACTTTCGTACCCCAACCTAGGCCTCAATCTGGACCTGGTGACTGTCGTCCCCAACTGGGTTTCAGCTGGACCTGGTGACTCCAGTTCCCACATGAACCACACCTGGACCTGGTGACTGTGGTGTTCTTGTAGACTCACATTTACCTTGTGATTCCCGTCCCCACTAGGGCCTCAACTGGATATGGTGACTCTGGCCTGCAGGCTGGCCTCACCTGGACCTGGTGAGTGGGGTTGCCACCTGGGCCTCACCCATACCTGGTGACTCAGGTCCACACATGGGCCTCTTGGACCTGGTGAATCTGGTCCTTACCTGGTCCTCTCCCAGAACCGGGGACTCTGGTGACCACCTGGGCCTCACCTGGACCTGGTAAATCTGGTCCCCATCTGGGCCTCACGCAGTCCTGGTGACTTTGTTCCCCACCTGGACCTGATTGCTGTGGACTCTTTCTTGGCCTCACCTGGACCTAGTGACTCTGATCCTATCTGCGCGTCACTCAGATCTGGTGACTCTGGTCCTCACCTGGGCATCATTGGTACCTGGTGACTCTGTTCCACACCTGAGCCTCTCCTGAACATGATGACTCTTGAACCTCTCTGGGCCTCACTCTGACCTGGTTACTCTGGTCCCCATCTGGATGTCACCTGGACCAGGTGATTCTGGTATCCCTCTAGGGCTCAACCAGATCTGGTGATTCTGGTCCTCAACTGGGCCTCACCTGGACCTAGAGAATATGCTCCATCTGGGCCTCATTTGGACCTGGTGTCTCTGGTCCCTACATGGGCATCATCGGGACACGTTTCCTCAGCAGGTCCCAAAGGTTGGCCTCACCTGGACCAGGTAAGTCTGGTCCCTACTGGGGCATCATTGGGACATGGTTCCTCTGCATGGCCTGCACGTTGCCTCACCTGGACCTGGTGATTGGGATTTCCACCTGGGCCTCACCCATACCTGGAGACACAAGTCCCCACGTGGGTCTTACTTGGACCTGGTGAATCTGGTCCTTACCTGGTGCTCACCTGGAACTGGTAACTCTGGTCACCACCTGGGAATCACCTGGACCTGGTGAATCTGGTCCCCATCTGGGCCTCACACAGTCTTGGTGACTTTGTTCCCAACCTGGACCTGATTGCTGTGGACTCCTTCTTGGCCTCACCTGGAACTGGTGACTCTGATCCTAACTGGACCTCACCCAGATCTGCTGACTCTGGTACTCACCTGTGGATTTTATGACCTGGATACTCTGTTCCACACCTGAGCCTCACCTGGACTTGATGACTCTGGATCCCCTCTGGGCCTCAGCCTGACATGGTGACTCTGGTCCCCATCTGGATGTCACCTAGACCAGGTGAATCTGGTACCCTTCTAGGCCTCAACTTGACCTGGTGACTCTAGTCCTCATCTGGGCCTCACTGGGACATAGTGAACATACTCCCCACCTGCGCCTCATCTGGACCTGGTGACTCTGGTTTTACCAGGGCAACATCAGGAAATGGTTACACTATTCACCACTGGGACTGAACTGATCCTGGTAAATCATGTCCTGACTTTGGCCTCTTCTGTACCAGGTGACTCTGGCTCCTCCTGGACCTCACCTGTAACTGGTTACTCTGATCCTCAGCATGGCTTCACCTGACCTGGTGACTTTGGTTCCCATCGGGACCTCACCTGGACCTCATGTCTCTGGTTCCACCTGGACCTCACCATTACCTGGTGTATCTGGTACCCACCGGGGTAGCATCAGTATATGGTTACACTGTTCACTAACAGTGACCCAGCTGGACCTATTAACTCTGGTCTTCACCTGGGCCACACCTGGACATGGTGACACTGGTTCCCACCTGGGTCTCACCTGGACATGGTGAGTCGGATCCCCACCAGGTCCTCACGTGTAACTGGAGATTCTCGTTCCCACGTGGACATCACGTGGAACTGGTGGCTGCATTGTTTCTAGCTTCTCATGTACCTCGTGACTCTGGTCCGCACCAGGGCCTCACCGGGATCTGGTGAGTGTGGTTGCCACCTGGAACTCACCTGGACCTGGTGAATCTGGTCTGCACATGAGACTATCCTGGATCTGTTGACTGTGGTCCCCACCTGGTCTTCACCTGGATTTGGGGACTCCAATCCGCATATGGGCCTCACCTGGTCCTGTTGACCATGGTCCTCAACTGGACAAAATTGGGACCCGGTGACTGTGTTCCATAACTGGACCTCACCTGGACCAGGTGACTCTGGTCCCCCTCTGGGTCTCACCGTGCCCTAGTGACTGTGAACCCCACTTTGGCCTGACTTGGACCTCCTGACCCTGGTTGCCACCTGCGCCTGACCTCGAACTGTTGACTCTGGTTCTTTCAAGGGCCTCCCCGGGACCTGATGATCCTGGTCCCCACCTGGGCCTCACCTGGACGTGGTCACCCTTGTCACCACTGGGGACTCACCTGTACCTGCTTACTGTGTTCCACACCTGGGCCTCAAGTAGATCTGTTGACCATGGTCCCCAAGCCGGCCTCACATGGACCTGTGGCCTCTGATCCCCACCGGGGCCTCACGTGTACCTGATAACTCTGGTCCTCACCTGGGCCTCATCTGGACCTAGTGACTCTGATCCCCACCTGGGCTTCACCTGGATCTGGTGACTCTAGTCCCACCTGGACCTCTCCTGGACCTGGTGACTCTCTTTCCAACATGGACCTCAACTGGATATGGTGACTCTGGTCCTCACTTTGGCCTCACCTGGACCTGGTGTCTCTCGTCCCCACTTTGACCTAACTCAGAACTGCTGAATCTTGCCCCACCTAGGCCGCACCCAGTCCTGGTGACTGTTATCCCCAGCTATGCCTCATTTCGACCTGATGAATAAGTTACTCACGTGGGCCTCGCATGGACCTGGGACTCAGCTGGATAGAGTGACTCTGGTTCCCACAAGGGGCTCACCGGATACTGCTGACTGTGGTCTTATTCTATGCCGAACCAGGACCTAGTGATTCTGTTCCCCATCAGGGCCTGCATGGGCCTAGTGACTCTGGTCCTCACTCAGCCATCATTGGGACCTGGATACTCTATTCAACACCTGGGCCTCACTTTGACCAGGCACCTCTGGTCCCATTCTGGGCCTCAAACTAAACTGGTTACTCTGGTTACCACTCTGGGTCTCACCCTTACCTGGTGAATCTGGTCACCCCTTGGGCTTCACTTGGGCCTGGTGAATCTGGTCCTTAGATGGTCCGCACCTGGATCTGGTGACTGTTTGCCACCTGGGCCTCATCTGTAGTTGGTGAATCCTGTTGCCACCTGCGCCTCACCTGGACCTTGTGACTGTGGTCCCACCTGGACCTCACCTGGATCTGGTGGCTCTGGTTCCCATATGGGGCTCTCCTGGACCTGGTTCCTGTGGTCTCCATCTGGCCTCACCTGGAACACAATGACTCTGTTTCATATTTGGGTCTCTCCTGGACCTGTTGACTCTGGTACTTACATGGGCATCATTGGGACCTGGGTTCACTCTTATATACCTGGGCCTCTCCTGGACCTGGTGACTGTGGTCCTACCTGGGCCTCACCTGGACGAGGTGACTGGTTCCCACAGGGACCTCACCTGGACCTGGTGACTCAGATCCTCATATGGGCATTATGGGAACTTTTTTCTCAGTTCCACATCGGGGCCTTCCCTGGACCTAGTGATTCTCGTCCCACTCTGGGCCTCACTCTGACGTGGTGACTCTGGTCCCCACCTGCATATCACCAGAACCGGGAAACTCTGGTCCCCCTCTGGGACTCACCCGGAGCTGGGGACACTGGCACTCAACTGGGCCTCAACAGGAGCTGGTGAATCTACTCCTCACTTAGGCCTCTTCTAGACCTTCTGACTCTTTTCCCACCTGGCATCAATTGGACATGGTTACTCTGTTCCCCACCTGGGCCTCACCTGGACATGATAACTTTGCTCCACACTTTGGCCTCAACTGATCCTGATGACTCTGGTCACCCCATCTAGACCTCAATCTGGACCTGGTGACTGTGGTCCCCACCTGGTTCTCACCTGGACCTGTGACTCTCATTCCCACATGAAACACACCTGGACCTGATGACTGTGGTGTTCTTGTAGTCTCACATTTACCTGGTGTCTCCGGTCCCCACTAGGGCCTTACCTGGATCTGGTGACTCTGATCCTATCTGCGCGTCACTCAGACCTGGTGACTCTGGTCCTAACCTGGGCATCATTGGTACCTGGTGACTCTGTTCGAATCTGAGCCTCACCTGGACATGATGACTCTGGAACCTGGCTGGGACTCACCCTGACCTGGTGACTCTGATCACCATCTGGATGTCACTGGACCAGGTGATTCTGGTACCCCTCTAGGCCTCAACCACTTCTGGTGCCTCTGGTCCTCAACTGGGCCTCACCTGAACCTAGTGAATATGCTCCATCTGGGCCTAATTTGGACCTGGTGACTCTGGAACCTACCTGGGCATCATCGGGACATGGTTCCACTGCATGGCCTGCAGGTTGGCCTCACATGAACCTGGTAACTCTGTTCCCAACCTGGGCATCATCGGGACATGGTTCCTCAGCATGACCTGCAGGTTGGCCTCACCTTGAACTTGTGAGTGGGTTTGCCACCTGGGCCTCACAAATAGCTGGTGACTCAATTCCCCTCGTGGGCCTCTTGGACCTGGTGAATCTGGTCCTTACCTGGTCCTGTCCCAGAACCGGGGACTCTGGTCACCACCTGGGCCTCACCTGGACCTGGTGAATCTGGTCCCCATCTGGGCCTCACCCAGTCCTGGTGACTTTGTTCCGCACCTGGACCTGATTGCTGTGGACTCTTTCTTGGCCTCACCTGGAACTGGTGACTCTGATCCTATCTGCGCGTCACCCATATCTGGTGACTCTGGGCCTCACCTGGGCATCATTGGTACCTGGTGACTCTGTTCCACGCCTGAGCCTAACCTGGACATGATGACTCTGGAACCACTCTGGACCTCTCCCTGACCTGATGCCTCTGGTCCCTATCTGGATGTCACCTGTACGAGGTGATTCTGGTACCCCTCTAAGCCTCAACCAGATATGGTGACAGTGGTCCTCAACTGGTCCTCACTGGACCTAGTGAATATGCTCCATCTGGGCCTCATTTGGACCTAGTGACTCTGTTCCCTACCTGGGCATCATCGGGACATTGTTCCACTGCATGGCCTGCATATTGGCCTCACCTGGACCTGGTAACTCTGTTCCCTACCTGGGCATCATCGGGACATGGTTCCACAGCATGGCCTGCAGGTTGGCCTCACCTGGACCTGGTAAGTCTTGTCCCTACGTGGGCATCATCGGTACATGGTTCCACTGCATGGCCTGCACTTTGGCCTCACCTGGACCTGGTGAGTGGGATTTACACCTGGGCCTCACCCATACATGGAGACACAAGTCCCCACCTTGCCCTAACTTGGACCTGGTGAATCTGGTCCTTACCTGGTCTTCACTTGGAACTGGTAACTCTGGTCACCACCTGAGAATCACCTGGACCTGGTGAATCTGGGCCCCATCTGGGCCTCACCTAGTCTTGGTGACTTTGTTCCCAACCTGGACCTGATTGCTGTGGACTCCTTCTTGTCCTCACCTGGAACTGCTGACTCTGATCCTAACTGGACTTCACCCAGATCTGTTGATTCTTGTCCTCACCTGTGGACCAATACGACCTGGATACTTTGTTCCACAACTGAGCCTCACCTGGACATGATGACTCTGGATCCCCTCTGGGCCTCACCCTGTCCTGGTGACTCTGGTCCCCATCTGGATGTCACCTAGACCAGGTGAATCTGGTACCCCTCTAGGCCTCAACTAGACTGGGGGAATCTGGTCATCAACTGGGCCTCACCGGGACCTAGTGAATATACTCCCCACCTGCGCCTCATCTGTACTTGGTGACTCGGGTTCTACCTGGGCATCATCGGGACATGGTTACTCTATTCCCCACTGGGACTCTCCTGATCCTGGTAACTCTGGTCCTGACTTTGGCGTCTTCTCTACTTGGTGACTCTGGCTCCACCTGGGCCTCACCTGTAACTGGTGACTCTGATCCTAAGCATGGCCTCACCTGACCTGGTGTCTGTGGTTCCCATCGGGACCTCACCTGGACCTCATGTCTCTGGTCCCACCTGGGCCTCACCAGGACCTGGTGTCTCTGGTACCCACCTGGGTAGCATCAGGATATGGTTACACTCTTCACTAACAGTGACCCAGCCGGACCTATTAACTCTGGTCTTCACCTGGGCCACACCTGGACATGGTGGCACTGGTTCCCTCTTGGGTCTCACGTGGACATGTGATTCAGATCCCTGCCTGATCCTCACCTGTAACTGGTGATTCTCGTTCCCACATGGACATCATGTGGATCTGGTGGCTGCAGTGTTTCTAACTTCTCATGTACCTCGTGACTCTGGTCCCCACCAGGGCCTCACCGGTACCTGTTGTGTGTGGTTGCCAACTGCACCTCACCTGGACCTGGTGATTCTGGTCTGCGCCTGAGACTACCCTGGATCTGGTGACTGTGGTCCCCACCTGGGCTTCACCTGGATTTTGGGCTCTCGTTCCCATCTGAGGCTCACCTGGCCCTGTTGACCATGGTCCTCAACTGGGCAAAATTGGGACCCGGTGACTGTGAATCACAACTGGACCTCACCTGGACCAGGTGAGTCTGGTCCCTCTCTGGGTGTCACCGTGCCCTAGTGACTGTGAACCACACTTTGGTCTGACTTGGACCTCCTGACCATGGTTGCCACCTGCGCCTGACCTCGAACTGTTGACTCTGGTTCTTTCAAGGGCCTTCCCTGGACGTGGTGATCCTGGTGCCCACATGGGCCTGACCTGGACGTGGTGACTCTTGTCACCACCGGGAACTCACCTGGACCTGCTTACGGTGTTCCACACCTGGGCCTCAAGTAGACCTGTTGACCATGGTCCCCAAGCCAGCCTCACATTGACATGTTGCCTCTGATCCCCACCGGGGCTTCACGTGTACCTGGTAACTCTGGTCCTCATCTGGGTCTCATCTGGACCTAGCGACTCTGGTCCCTACCTGGGCTTCACCTGTATCTGGTGACTCTGGTCCCCACCTGTTCTTCACCTGGATCTTCTGACTCTGGTCCACACCTGGACCTGACCTGCATCTGGTGACTCTGGTCCTCAGTTTGGCCTCATCTGGATCTGGCATCTCTCGTCCCCACTTTGACCTAACTCAGAACTGCTGAATCTGCCCCACCTCGGCCGCACCCAGACTTGGTGACTCTTGTCCCCAGCTATGCCTCAATTCGACCTGATGAATCTGCTCCTCACGTGGGCCTCACATGGACCTGGGGCTCAGCTGGATAGAGTGGCTCTGGTTCCCACAAGGGGCTCACCTGATATAGCTGACTGTGGTCTTATTCTATGCCTCACCTGGTCCTAGCGATTCTGTTCCCATCTGGGCCTGCGTGGCCCTAGTGACTCTGGTCCTCACCCAGGAATCATTAGGACCTGGATACTCTATTCCACACCTGTGCCTCACATTGACCATGGACCTCTCGTCCCATTCTGGGACTCAAACTAAACTAGTTACTGGTTCCCCTTTGGGCCTCACCCTTACCTGGTGACTCTGGACACCCCTTGGGTATCATATGGGCCTGGTGAATCTGGTCCTTAGCTTGTCCTCACTTCTTTATGGTGAGTGGTCGACACCTGGGCCTCACCTGGACTTGGTGAATCCTGTTGTCACCTGCGCCTCACCTGGACCTTGTGACAGTGGTCCAACCTGGACTTCACCTGGATCTGGTTGCTCTGGTTCCCATATGGGGCTCTCCTGGACCTGGTTCCTGTGGTCTCCATCAGGCCTCACCTGGAACACAATGACTCTGATCTATATTTGTGCCTCTCCTGGACCTGTTGACTCTGGTCCTTAACTGGGCATCATTGGGGCCTGGATACTCTCTTATATACCTGTTCCTCACCTGGACGTGGTGACTGTCGTCCCAACTGGACCTCACCGGGACGAGGTGACTGATTCCCACAGGGACATCACCTGGACCTCGTGACTCAGGTCCTCATATGGGCATCATGGGACCTGGTTTCTCAGTTCCACATCGGGGCCTCAAGTGGACCTAGTGATTCTGGTCCCCCTCTGGGCCTGACCCTGACGTGGTGACTCTGGTCCCAACCTGGATATCACCAGAACCTGGTGACTGTGGTCCCCCTCTGGGACTCACCCAGAGCTATGGACACTGGTCCTCAACTGGGCCTCAACAGGACCTGGTGAATCTACTCCTCACTTAGGCCTCGTCTGGACCTTGTGACTCTTTTCCCACCTGGCATCAAAGGGACATTGTTACTCTGTTCCCCACCTGGGCCTCACCTGGACATGATAACTTTGCTCCGCACTTTGGCCTCAACTGGTCCTGATGACTCTGGTCCCCCCACCTAGGCCTCAATCAGGACCTGGTGACTGTGGTCCCCACCTGGGTCTCACCTGGACCTGGTGACTCTCGTTCCCAAATGAATCACACCTGGACCTGGTGACTGTGGTGTTCTTGTAGACTACATTTACCTGGTGAGTCCAGGACCCACAAGGGCCTCACCTGCATCTGGTGACTCTGGCCTGCAGGTTGGCCTCACCTGGACCTGGTGAGTGGGGTTGCCACCTGGGCCTCACCCATACCTGGTGATTCATGTCTTCACGTTGATCTCTTGGACCTGGTGAATCTGGTCCTTACCTGGTCCTGTTCCAGACCCGGGGACTCTGGTCACCACCTGGGCCTCACCTGGACCTGGTGAATCTGGTCCCCATCTGGGCCTCACCCAGTCCTGGTGACTTTGTTCCCCACGTGGACCTCATTGCTGTGGACTCTTTCTTGGCCTCACCTGGAAATGGTGATTCTGATCCTATCTGCGCGTCACCCAGATCTGTCGACTCTGGGCCTCACCTGAGCATCATTGGTACCTGGTGACTCTGTTCCATGCCTGAGCCTAACCTGGACATGATGACTCTGGAACCACTCTGGGCCTCTCCCTGAACTGATACCTCTGGTCCCCATCTGGATGTCACCTGGACGAGGTGATTTTGGTACCCCTCTAAGCCTCAACCAGATCTGGTGACAGTGGTCCTCAACTGGGTCTCACTGGACCTAGTGAATATTCTCCATCTGGGTCTCATTTGGACCTGGTGATTCTGGACCCTACCTGGGCATCATCGGGACATGGTTCCACTGCATGGCCTGCATATTGGCCTCACCTGGACCTGGTAACTCTGTTCCCTACCTGGGCATTATCGGGACATGGTTCCTCTGCATGGCCTGCAGGTTGGCCTCACCTGGACCTGGTAACTCTGGTCCTCACCTGGGCCTCACCTGGACCAAGTGACTCTGGTCCCTCTCTGGGTGTCACCATGTCCTAGTGACTGTGAACCCCACTTTGGCCTGACTTGGACTTGCTGACCCTGGTTGCCACCTGCGCCTGACCTCGAACTGTTGACTCTGGTTCTTTCAAGGGCCTCCCCTGGACATGGTGATCCAGGTCCCCACCTGGGACTCACCTGGACGTGGTGACTCTTGTCACCACCGGGCCCTCACCGGGACCTGCTTACTGTGTTCCACACCTGGGCCTCAAGTAGACCTGTTGACCATGGTCCCCAAGCCAGCCTCACATGGACATGTTGCCTCTGATCCCCACCGGGGCCTCACGTGTACCTGGTAACTCTGGTCCTCACCTGGGTCTCATCTGGACCTAGTGACTCTGGTTCCCACCTGGACTTCACCTGGATCTGGTGACTCTGGTCCACCCCAGGACCTCTCCTGGACCTGGTGACTCCTTTCCAACATGGACCTCATGTGGACCTGGTGATTCTGGTCCTTAGTTTGGCCTCACCTGGACTTGGTGTCTCTCGTCCCCACTTTGAACTAACTCAGAACTGCTGAATCTTGCCCCACCTAGGCCGCACCCAGACCTGGTGACTCTTATCCCTAGCTATGCCTAAATTCGACCTGATGAATCTGGTCCTCACGTGTGCCTCACATGTACCTGGGACTCAGCTGGATAAAGTGGCTCTGGTTCCCACAAGGGGCACACCTGATACTGCTGACTGTGGTCTTATTCTATGCCTCACCAGGACGTAGTGATTCTGTTCCCCATTTGGGCCTGCATGGCCCTAGTGCCTCTGGTCCTCACCGAGGCATCATTGGGTGATGGACCCAATGATCCTCACCCTGGATACTCTATTCCACACCTGTGCCTCACTTTGACCAGGGAATTCTGGTCCCATTCTGGGCCTAAAACTAAACTGGTTACTCTGGTTCCACTCTGGGCCTCACCCTTACCTGGTGACTCTGGTCACCCCTTGGGCTTCACTAGGGTCTGGTGAATCTGGTCCTTAGCTGGTCCGCACCTGGATCTGGTGACTGGTCGCCACCTGGGCTTCTCCTGGACTTGGTGAATCCTGTTGCCACCTGTGCCTCACCTGGACCTGGGCATCCATGTGGATGTCACCTAGACCAGGTATATCTGGTACCCCTCTAGGCCTCAACTAGACCTGGTGACTGTGGTCGTCAACTGGGCCTCACCGGGACCTAGTGGATATGCTCCCCTCTTGCGCCTCGTCTGAACCTGGTGACTCTGGTTCCACCTGGGCATCATTGGGACCTGGATACTCTCTTATATACCTGGGCCTCACCTGGACCTGATGACTGTGGTCACACCGGGGCCTCACCTGGACCTGGTGAATCTGGTCCCCATCTGGGCCTCACCCAGTCATGGTGACTTTGTTCCCCACCTGGACTTGATTGCTGTGGTCCCATTCTTGGCCTCACCTGGAACTGGTGACTCTGATCCTATATGCGCGACTCCCAGATCTGGTGACTCTGGTCCTCACCTGGGAGTTATTGGTACCTGGAGGCTCTGTTCCACACCTGAGCCTCATCTGGAACTGATGACTCTGGAACCTTTCTGGGTCTCACCCTGACCTGGTGACTCTGGTCCCCATCTGGATGTCACCTGGACCAGGTGATACTGGTACTCCTCTAGGACTCAACCCGATCTGGTGACTCTGGTCCTCAACTGGGCCTCAACTGGACCTAGTGAATATGCTCCATGTGGGCCAGATTTGGACCTGGTAATTCTGGTCACTACCTCGGCATCATCGGGTCATGGTTCCACTATATGGCCTACAGGTTGCACTCACCTGGACCTGCTTACTGTGTTCCACACCTGGGACTCAAGTAGATCTGTTGACCATGGTCCCCAAGCCGGCCTCACATGGACCTGTTGCCTCGATCACCCCGGTGTCTCACGTGTACCTGGTAACTCTGGTCCTCCCCTGGGCCTCATCTGGACCTAGTGACTCTGGTCCCCACCTGGACTTCCCCTGGATCTCGTGACTCTGGTCCCCACCTGGACTTCAACTGGATCTGATGACACTGGTCCCCACCTGGACCTCACCAGGATCTGGTGACTCTGGTCCGCAGTTTGGCCTCACCTGGACCTGTTGACTCTTTTCCCCACTTTGACCTAACTCAGAACTGCTGAATCTTGCCCCACCTAGGCCGCACCCAGACCTGGTGACTCTTGTCCCCAGCTATGCCTCAATTCGACCTGATGAATCTGGTCCTCACGTGGATCTCACATGGACCTGGGACTCAGCTGGATAGAGTGGCTCTGGTTCCCACAGGGGCTCACCTGATACTGCTGAATGTGGTCTTATTCTATGCCTCACCAAGACCTGGTGATTCTGTTCCCCATCTAGGCCTGCATGGCCCTAGTAACTCTGTTCCTCACCCAGGCATCATTGGGACCTGGATACTCTATTCCACACCTGGGCCTCACTCTGACCAGGGACCTCTGGTCCCATCTGGGCCTCAAACTAAACTGGTTACTCTGGTTACCGATCTGGGCCTCACCCTTACCTGGTGACTCTGGTCACCCCTTTGACTTCCCTTGGGCCTGGTGAATCTGGACCTTAGCTGGGCCGCACCTGGATGTGGTGACTGGTCGCCACCTGGGCCTCCCCTAGACTTGGTGAATCCTGTTGCCAGTTGCGCCTCACCTGGACCTTGTGACTGTGGTCCCACCTGGACCTCACATGGATCTGGTTGCTCTGGTTCCCATATTGGTCTCTCCTGGACCTGGTTCCTGTGGTCTCCATCTGGCCTCACCTGGAAAACAATGATTCTGATCCATATTTGGGCCTATCCTGGATCTGTTGTCTCTGGTCCTTACCTGGCCTCATTGGGACCTGGATACTCACTTATATACCTGGGCCTCACCTGCACCTGGTGAATGTGGTCCCACCTGGGCCTCACTTGGACGAGGTGCCTGGTTCCCACAGGGATCTCACCTGGACCTGGTGACTCAGGTCCTCATATGGGCATCATGGGACCTGGTTTCTCAGTTCCACATCGGGGCCTCACCTGGACCTAGTGATACTCGTCCCCCTCTAGGCCTCACCCTGACGTGGTGACTCTGGTCTGCAGCTGGATATCACCAGAACCGGGTGACTCTGGTCCCCCTCTGGGACTCACCCGGAGCTGGGGACACTGCTCCTCAACTGGGCCTCAACAGAACCTGGTGAATCTACTCCTCACTTAGTCCTCGTCTGGACCTTGTGACTCTTTTCCGACCTGGCATCAATGGGACATGGTTACTCTGTTCCCCACCTGTGCCTCACCTGGACATGATAACTTTGCTCCGCACTTTGGCCTCAACTGGTCCTGATGACTCTGGTCCCCCACCTAGTCCTCAATCTGGACCTGTTGACTGTGGTCCCCACCTGAGTCTCACCTGGACCTGGTGACACTTGTTCCCACATGAACCACATGTGGACCTGGTGACTGTGGTGTTCTTGTAGACTCACATTTACCTGGTGACTCCGGTCCCCATTAGGGCCTCACCTGCAACTCGTAACTCTGGTCCATACCTGGGCATTATCGGGACACGGTTCCTCTGCATGGCCGGAAGGTTGGCCTCCCCTGGACCTGGTGAGTGGGGTTGCCAACTGGGCCTCACAAATACCGGTGACACAGGTCCGCACGTGGGCCTCACTTGGACCTGGTGAATCTGGACCTTACCTGGTCCTCACCCGGAAATGGTAACTCTGGTCACCACATGGGAATCACCTGGACATGGTGAATCTGGTCCCCATCTGGGCCTCACCCAGTCCTGGTGACTTTGTTCCCCACCGGGACCTGATTGCTGTGGACTCATTCTTGGCCTCACCTGGTACTGGTGAGTCTGATGCTATGTGGGCCTCACCCGGATCTGGTGACTCTGGTCTTCACCTGTGGACCATTATGACCTGGATACTCTGTTCCACACCTGTCCCTCACCTGGACATGATGACTCTGGATCCCCTCTGGGCCTCACCCTGACATGGTGACTCTGGTCCCCATCTGGATGTCACCTAGACCAGGTAAATCTGGTACCCAAGTAGGCCTCAACTAGACCTGGGCATTTTGGTCCTCAACTGGGCCTCACCGGGACCTAGTGAATATGCTCCCAACCTGCGCCTCATCAGGACCTGGTGACTCTGGTTCTACCTGGGCATCATTGGGACATGGTTACTCTATTCCGCACTGGGACTGACCTGATTCTGGTAACTCTGGTCCTGACCTTGGCCTCTTCTGTCCCAGGTGACTCTGGCTCCACTGGTCCTCGCCTCTAGCTGGTGACTCTGATCCTAAGCATGGCCTCACCAGACCTGGTGACTGTGGTTCCCAATGGAACCTCACCTGGACCTCATGTCTCTGGTCTCTCCTGACCCTCACGAGGACCTGGTGTCTCTGGTACCCACCAGGGTAGCATCAGGATATGGTTACACTGTTCACTAACAGTGACCCAGGCGGAACTATTAACTCTGGTCTTCACCTAGGCCACACCTGGACAGGGTGTCACTGGTTCCCACCAGGGTCTCACCTGGACAAGGTGTGTCGGATCCCCACCTGGTCCTCACCTGTAACTGGTGATTCTCGTTCCCACATGGACATCATGTGGACCTGGTGTCTGTAGTGTTTCTAGCTTCTCATGTACCTCGTGACTCTGGTTCCCACCAGGGCCTCACCGGGACCTGGTGAGTGTGGTTGCCACCTGCACCTCACCTGGACCTGGTGATTCTGGTCTGCACCTGAGACTACCCTGGATCTGGTGACTGTGGTCCCGACCTGGACATTACCTGGATTTAGGGACTCCGGTCCCCATCTGGGCCTCACCTGGCCCTGTTGACTATGGTCCTCAACTGGGCAAAATTGGGCCCCGGTGACTGTGTTCCACAACTGGACCTCACCTGGACCATGTGACTCTGGTTCCCCTCTGGGCCTCACCATACCCTAGTGACTGTGAACCCCACTTTGGCCTGACTTGGACCTGCTGACCCTGGTTGCCACCTGCGCCTGACCTCGAACTGTTGACTCTGGTCCTTTCAAGGGCCTCCCCTGGTCCTGGTGATCCTGGTCCCCACCTGGGACTTACCTGGACGTGGTGACCCTTGTCACCACCGGGGACTCACTTGGACCTGCTTACTGTGTTCCACACCTGGGCCACAAGTATACCTGATCACCATGGTCCCCAAGACAGAATCACATGGACATTTTGCCTCTGATCCCCACCGGGGCCTCACGTGTACCTGGTAACTCTGGTCCTCACCTGGGTCTCATCTGGACCTAGTGACTCTCGTCCCCACCTGGGCTTCACCTGCATCTGGTCACTCTGGTCCCCACCAGGAATTCACCTGGATCTGGTGACTCTGGTCCCCACCTGGACCTCACCTGGATCTGGTGACTCTCGTCCTCACTTTGGCCTCACCTGGACCTAAGGTCTCTCATCTCCACTTTGACCTAACTCAGAACTGCTGAATCTTGCCCCATCTAGGCCGCACCCAGACCTGATGACTCTTGTCCCCAGCTATGCCTCAATTCGACCTGATGAATCTGGTCCTCACGTGGGCCTCACATGGACCTGGGACTCAGCTGCATAGAGTGGCTCTGGTTCCCACAAGTGCCTCCCCTGATACTGGTGACTGTGGTCTTATTCTATGACTCACCAGGACCTAGTGATTTTGTTCCCCATCTGGGCCTGCATGGCCTTAGTGACTCTGGTCCTCACCCAGGCATCATTCGGACCTGGATACTCTATTCCACACCTGGGCCTCACTTTGACCCGGGATCTCTGGTCCCATTATGGGCCTCAAACTAAACTGATTACTCTTGTTGCCCCTCTGGGCCTCACCCTTACCTGGTGACTCTAGTCACCCCGTGGGCTTCACTTGGGGGTGGTGAATTTGGACCTTAGCTGGTTTTCACCTGGATCTGGTGACTGGTCGCCACCTGGGCCTCACCTGGACTTGGTAAATCCTGTTGCCACCTTCACCTTACCTGGACCTTGTGACTGTGGTCCCACCTGAACCTTTCCTGGATCTGGTGGCTCTGGTTCCCATATGGGGCTCTCCTGGACCTGGTTCCTGTGGTCTCCATCTGGACTCAACTGGAACACAATGACTCTGATCCATATTTGGGCCTCTCCTGAACCTGTTGACTCTGGTCCTTACCTGGGCATCATTGGGACCTGGATACTCTCTTATATACCTGGGCCTCACCTGGACCTGGTGACTGTGGTCCCACCTGGGCCTCACCTGGTCGGGGTGACTGGTTCCCGCAGGGAACTCACCTGGACCTGGTGACTCAGGTCCTCATATGGGCATCATGGGACCTGGTTTCTCATTTCCACATCGGGACCTCATCTGGACCTAGTGACTCTCGTCCCCCTCTGGGCCTCACCATGACGTGGTGACTCTTGTCCCCACCTGGATATCACCAGAACCGGGTGACTCTGGTCCCCCTCTGGGACTCACCCGGAGCTGGGGACACTGGGCCTCAACTGGGCCTCAACAGGACCTGGTGAATCTACTCCTCACTTAGGCCTCATCTGGACCTTGTGACTCTTTTCCCACCTGGCATCAATAGGACACGGTTACTCTGTTCCCCACCTGGGCCTAACCTGGACACGATAACTTTGCTCCACACTTTGGCCTCAAATGGTCCTGATGACTCTCGTCCCCCCACCTAGGCCACAATCTGGACCTGGTGACTGTGGTCCCCACCAGGTTCTCACCTGGACCTGGTGACTCTCGTTCCCACAGGAACCACACCTGGACCTGGTGACTGTGGTTTTCTTGTAGACTCACATTTACCTGGAGACTCTGGTCCCACCTGGATCTGGTGACTCTTGCCTGCAGGTTGTCCTCACCTGGACCTGGTAACTCTAGTCCCTAGATGGGCATCTTCGTCCGTAGTTCCACTGCAAGCCCTGCAGGATGGCCTCACCTGGACCTGGTGAGTGGGGTTACCACTTGGGCCTCACCCATACTAGGTGACACAGGTCCCCACGTGGGTCTAACTTGGATCTGGTGTATCTGGTAATTCTGGTCACCTTCTGAGAATCACCTGGACTTGGTGAATCTGGTAAATCTGGTCACCACCTGGGAATCACGTAGACCTGGTGAATCTGGTCCCCATCTGGCTTCACCCAGTCCTGATGACTTTGTTCCCCACCTGGACCTGATTGCTGTGGACTCCTTCTTGACCTCACCTGGAACTGGTGACTCTGATCCTAACTGGGCCTCACCCAGATCTGGTGACTCTGGTCCTCACCTATGGACAATTATGACCTGGATACTCTCTTCCACACCGGAGTCACACCTGCACATGATGACTCTGGAACCTCTAGGCCTCACCCTGACCTGGTGACTCTGGTCCCCATCTGGATTTCACCTGGTCCAGGTGATTCTGGTACCCCTCTAGGGTCAACCAGATCTGGTGACTCTTGTCCTCACATGGGCCTCACCTTGACCAAGTGAATATAATCCATCTGGGCCTCATTTGGACCTGGAACTCTGGTCCCTACCTGGGCATCATCAGAACATGGTTACTCTGCATTGCCTGCAGGTTGGCCTCACCTGGACCTGGTGAGTGTGGTTGCCACCTGGGTCTCACCCATACCTGGTGACACGGGTCCCCACCTGGGCCACACTTCGACCTGGTGAATCTGGTCCTTACCTGGTCCTCACCCGGAACTGGTAACTCCGGTCATCATCTGGGAATCTCCTGGACCTTGTGAATTTGTTCCCCGTCTGGGCCTCTCCCAGTCCTGGCGACTTTGTTCCCCACCTGGACCTGATTGCTGTGCACTCCTTCTTGGCCTCACCTGGAACTAGTTACTCTGATCCTAAGTGGGCCTCACATAAATCTGCTGAATCTGGTCTTAACCTGTGGACCATTATGACCTGGATACTCTGTTCCACATCTGAGCCTCACCTGGACATGATGACTCTGGAACCACTCTGGGCCTCACCCTGACCTTGTGACTCTGGTCCCCATTAGGATGTAACCTGGACCAGGTGATTCTGGTACCCCTCTAGGCCTCAACCAGATCTGGTGACTCTGGTCCTCAACTGGGACTCACCTGGACTTAGAGAATATGCTCCATCTTGGCCTCATTTGGACCTGGTGACTCGGGTCTCTACCTGGGCAACATCGGGACATGGTTCCACTACATGGCCTGCAGGTTGGCCTCACCTGGAACTGGTGAGTGGGATTGCCACCTGGGGCTCACCCATACCTGGTGACTCAGGTCCCCACGTCGGCCTCTTGGACCTGGTGATTCTGGTCCTTACCTGGTCCTCTCCCAACCTGGGGTCTCTGGTCATCACCTGGGCCTCACCTGGACAAGGTGAATCTTGTCCCCATCTGGGCCTCACCCAGTCCTGTTTACTTTGTTCCGCACCTGGACCTGATTGCTGTGGACTCTTTCTTTGCCTCACCTGGAACTGGTGACTCTGGAACCTCTCTGGGCCTCACCCTGACCTGGTGACTCTGGTCCCCATCTGGATGTCACCTGGACCAGGTGATTCTGGTACCCCTCTAAGCCTCAACCAGATCTGGTGACTCTGGTCCTCAAATGGGCCTCACTTGGACCTAGTGAATATACTCGATCTGGGCCTCATATGGAGCTGGTGACTCTGGTCCCTACCTGGGCTTCATCGGGACACGGTTCCTCTGCATGGCCTGCAGGTTGGCCTCACCTGGACCTGGTGAGTGGGGTTGCCACCAGGGCCTCACCCATACCTGGTGACACAGGCCCCCCATGGGCCTCACTTGGACCTGGTGAATCTGGTACCTACCTGGTCCTCACCCAGAACTGGTAACTCTGGTCACCACCTGGGAATCACCTGGACCGGGTGAATCTGGTCCCCATCTGGGCTCATGGCCCTAGTGAATCTGGTCCTCACCCAGGCATCATTGGGACCTGGATACTCTATTCCACACCTCGGCCTCACTTTGTCCAGGGACCTCTGGTCCCATTCTGGGCCTCAAACTAAACTGGTTACTCTGGTTCCCCCTCGGGACCTCACCCTTACCTGTTGACTCTCGTCACCCCTTGGGCTTCACTTGGGCCTGGTGAATCTGGTTCCTAGCTGGTCCGCACCTGGATCTGGTGACAGGTCACCACGTGGGCCTCACCTGGACTTGGTGAATCATGTTGCCACCTGCGCCTCACCTGGACCTTGTGACTGTGGACCCTCCTGGACCTCACCTGGATCTGGGAGATCTGGTTCCCATATGGGGCTCTCCTGGACCTGGTTCCTGTGGTCTCCATCTGGTCTCACCTGGAACACAATGACTCTGATCCATATTTGGACCTCTCCTGGACCTGTTGACTCTGATCCTTACCTGTGCATCATTGGGACCTGGATACTATCTTATATACCTGGACCTCACCAGGACCTGGTGACTGTTGTCCCACCTGGGCCTCACCTGGATGGGGTGACTGGTTCCCACAGGGACATCACCTGGACCTGGTGACTCAGGTCCTCATATGGGCATTTTGGGACCTGGTTTCACAGTTCCACATCGGGGCCTCACCTGGACCTAGTGATTCTCGTCCCCCACTGGGCCTCACCCTGACTTGTGACACTGGTCCCTACCTGGATATCACCAGAACCGGGTGACACACCCGGAGCTGGGGACACTGGTCCTCAGCTGGGCCTCAACAGGACCTGGTGAATCTACTCCAAACTTAGGCTTCGTCTGGACCTTGTGACTCTTTTCCCACCTGGCATCAATGGGACATGGTTACTCTGTTCCCCACCTGGTCCTCACCTTGACATAACTTTGCTGCACACTTTGGCCTCAACTGGTCCTGATGACTCTCGTCCCCCAACCTAGGCCTCAATCTGGACCTGGTGACTTGTCGTCCCCAACAGATTCTCAGCTGGATCTGGTGACTCCTATTCCCACATGAACCACACCTGGACCTGGTGACTGTGGTGTTCTTGTAGACTCACATTTACCTTGTGACTCCCGTCCCCACCGGGCCTCACCTGGATTTGGTGACTCTGGCCTGCAGGCTGGCCTCACCTGGACCTGGTGATTGGGGTTGCCACCTGTGCCTCACCCATACCTGGTGACTCAGGTCCCCACGTGGGCCTCTTGGACCTGGTGATTCTGGTCCTTACCTGGTCCTCTCCCAGAACCGGGGACTCTGGTCACCACCTGGGCCTCACCTGGACCTGGTGAATCTGGTCCCCACCTGGCCTCACCCAGTCCTGGTGACTTTGTTCCCCACCTGGACCTGATTGCTGTGGACTCTTTCTTGGCCTCACCTGGACCTGGTGACTCTGATCCTATCTGCGCGTCACCCAGATCTGGTGACTCTGGTCCTCACCTGGCATCATTGGTACCTGGTGACTCTGTTCCACAGCTGAAACTCAGCTGGACATGATGACTCTCGAACCACTCTGTGCCTCACCCTGACCTGGTGACTCTGGTCCCCATCTGTATGTCACCTGGACCAGGGGATTCTGGTACCCCTCTAGGCCTCAACCAGATCTGGTGACTCTGGTCCTCAACTGGGCCTCACCTGGATCTAGTGAATATGCTCCATCTGGGCCTCATTTGGAGCTCGTGCCTCTGGTACCTACGTGGGCACCATCGGGACATGGTTCCACTGCATGGCCTGCAGGTTGGCCTCACCTGGACCTGGTAACTCTGGTCCCTACCTGGACATCATCGGGACACGGTTCCTCTGCATGGCCAGCATGTTGGCCTCAGCCGGACCTGGTGAGTGGGGTTGCCACCTGGGGCTCACAAATACCTGGTGACACAGGTCCCCACGTGGGCCTCACTTGGACCTGGTGATTCTGGTCCCCATCTGAGCCTCAACCAGTCCTGTTGACTTTCTTCCCCACCTGGACCTGATTGCTGTGGACTCCTTCTTGGCCTCAACTGGAAGTGTTGACTCTGATCCTAACTGGGCCTCACCCAGATCTGGTGACTCTGCTACTCACCTGTGGACCATTATGACCTGGATACTTTGTTCCACACCTGAGCCTCACCTGGACATGCTGACTCTGGATCCCCTCTGGGCCTCACCCTGACATGGTGACTGTGGTCCCCGTCTGGATGTCACCTAGACCAGGTGAATCTGGAAACCCTCTAGGCCTCAACTTGTCCTGGTGACTCTGGGCCTCAACTGGGCCTCACCGGGACCTAGTGAACATGCTCCCCACCTGCGCCTCATCAGGACCTGGTGACTCTGGTTCTACCTGGGCGTCACCGGGACATGGTTACTCTATTCCCCACTGGGACAGACCTGATCCTGGTAACTCTGGTCCTGACGTTGGCATCTTCTGTACCAGGTGACTCTGGCTCAAACCTGGGTCTCACCAGTAACTGGTGACTCTGATCCAAAGCATGGCCTCACCTGACCTGGTGACTGTGGTTCTCATCGGACCTCCCCTGGACCTCATGTCTCTGGTCCCACCTGGGCCTCACCAGGACCTGGTGTCTCTGGTACCCACCTGGGTAGCATCAGGATATGGTTACACTGTTCACTATCAGTGACCCAGCCGGACCTATTAACTCTGGTCTTCACCTGGGCCACAACTGGACTTGGTGACACAGGTTCCCACATGGGTCTCACCTGGACATTGTGAGTCTTATCCCCACCTGGTCCTCACCTGTAACTGGTGATTCTCGTTCCCATATGTACATCATGTGGACCTGGTGGCTGCAGTGTTTCTAGCTTCTCATGTACCTCGTGACTCTGGTCCCCACCAGGGCCTCACCGGGACCTGGTGAGTTTGGTTGCCACCTGCACCTCACCTGGACCTGATGATTCTGGTCTGCACGTGAGACTACCCTGGATATGGTGATGTGGTCCCCACCTCGGCTTCACTGCTTTGGGGACTCAGGTCCCCATCTGGGTCTCACCTGGTCCTTTGACCATGGTCCTCAACTGGGCAAAATTGGGACTCAGTGACTGTGTTCCACAACTGGACATCACCTGGAACAGGTGACTCTGGTCCCCCTCTGGGTCTAACCATGCCCTTGTGACTGTGAACCCCACTTTGGCCTGACTTCGAGCTGCTGACCCTGGTTGCCACCTGCCCCTGACCTCAAACTGTTGACTCTGGTACTTTCAAGGGCCTCCCCTCTACCTGGTGATCCTGGTCCCCACCTGGGTCTCACCTGGACGTGGTGACCCTTGTCACCACCGGGGACTCACCTGGACCTGCTTACTGTGTTCCACACCTGGGCCTCAAGTACACCTCTTGACCATGGTCCCCAAGCACGCCTCACATGGACCTGTTGCCTCTGATTCCCACCGGGTCCTCAAGTTTACCTGGTAACTCTGGTCCGCACCTGGGCCTAATCTGGACCTAGTGACTCTGGTCCCCACCTGGACTTCACCTGGATCTGGTGACTCTGGTCCCCACCTGGACCTCACCTGGATCTGGTGACTCTGGTCCTCACTTTGGCCTCACCTGGACCTGGTGTCTCTCGTCCCACTTTGACCAAACTCAGAACTGCTGAATCTTGCCCCACCTAGGCCGCACCCACACCTGGTGACTCTTGTCCCCAACTATGCCTCAATTCGACCTGATGAATCTAGTCCTCACGTGGGCCTCACATGGACCTGGGACTCAGCTGGATAGAGTGGCTCTGGCTCCCACAAGGGGCTCACCTGTTACTGCTGACTGTGGTCTTATTCTATGCCTCACCAGTACCTAGTTATTCTGTTCCACATCTGGGCCTACGTGTCGCTAGTGACTCTGGTCCTCACCCAGGCATCATTGGGACCTGGATACTCTATTCCATATCTGGGTCTCACTTTGACCAGGGATTTCTGGTCCCATTCTGGGCCTCAAACTAAATGGTTACCCTGGTTCCCCCTCTGGTCCTCACCCTTACTTGGTGACTCTGGTCACCCCTTGGGCTTCACTTGGGCCTGGTGACTCTGGTCTTTAGCTGGTCCTCACCTGGATCTGGTGATTGGTCGCCACCTGGGCCTACCTGGACTTGGTGAATCCAGTTGCCACCTGTGCCTCAAATGGACCTGTGACTGTGGTCCCACCTGGACCTCACCTGGATCTTGTGGCTCTGGTTCCCATATGGGACTCTCCTTTACCTGGTTCCTGTGATCTCCATCTGGCCTCCCCTGGAACACAATGACTCTGATCCATATTTGGGCCTCTCCTGGACCTGTTGACTCTGGTCCTTACCTGGCCATCATTGGGACCTGGATACTCTCTTATATACCTGGGCCTCACCTGGGCCTGGTGACTGTGGTCCCACCTGGGCCTCACCTGGACGAGGTGAGTGGTTCCCACAGGGACCTCACCTGGACCTGGTGACTCAGTTCCTCAAATGGGCATCATGAGACCTGGTTTTTCAGTTCCACATCGGGGCCTCACCTGGACCTAGTGATTCTCGTCCCCCTCTGGGCCTCACACTGACGTGCTGACTCTGGTCCCCACCTGGATATCACCAGAACCGGGTGACTCTGGTCCCCCTCTGGGACTCATCCGGACCTGGGGACACTGGTCCTCAACTGGGTCTCAACAGGACCTGGTGAATCTACTCCTCACATAGGCCTCGTCTGGACCTTGTGACTCTTTTCCCACCTGACATCAATGGGACATGGTTACTCTGTTCCGCACCTGGGCCTCACATGGACATGATAACTTTGCTCCGCCCTTTGGCCTCAACTGGTCCTGATGACCATGGTCCCCCCACCTAGGACTCAATCTGGACCTGGAGACTGTTGTCCCCACCTGGGTCTCACCTGGACCTGGTGACTCTCTTTCCCACATGAACCACACCTGGACCTGGTGACTGTGGTGTTCTTGTAGACTCACATTACCTGGTGACTCCGGTGTCCACTACGGCCTCACGTGGATCTGGTGACTCTGGCCTGTTGGTTGGCCTCACTTGGACCTGGTGAGTGGGGTTGCCACCTGGGCCTCACCCAAACCTGGTGACTCAGGTCCTCAACTGGGCCTCACCTGGACCTAGTGAATATGCTCCATCTGGGCCTCATTTGGACCTGGTGACTCTGGTCCCTCCCTGGGCATCATAGGGACATGGTTCCACTGCATGGCCTGCATGTTGGCCTCACCTGGATATGGTAACTCTAGTCAGTACCTGGGTATCATCGGGATATTGTTCCTCTGCATGGCCTGCAGTTTGGAATCACCTGGACCTGGTGAGTGGTGTTGTCATCTGGGCCTCAACCATGCCTGGTGACACAGGTCCCCACGCGGGCCTCACTTGGACCTGGTGAATCTGGTCCTTACCTGGTCCTCACCCGGAACTGGTAACTCTGGTCACCACCTGGGATTCACCTGGGCCTGTTGAATCTGGTCCCCATCTGGGCCTCACCCAGTCCTGGTGACTTTGTTCCCCACCTGGGCCTGATTGCTGTGGACTCCTTCTTGGCCTCACCTGGAACTGGTGACTCTGATCCTAACTGGGACTCACCCAGATCTGCTGACTCTGGTCCTCACCTGTGGACCATTATGACCTGGATACTCTGTTCCACACCTGAGCCTCACCTGGACATGATGACTCTGGATCCCCTCTGGTCCTCAGCCTGACATGGTGACTCTGGTCCCCATCTGGATGTCACCTAGATCAGGTGAATCTGGTACCCCTCTAGGCCTCAACTAGACCTGGTGACTCAGGTCCTCAACAGGGCCTCAACGGAACCTAGTGAATATGCTCCCCACCTGCGCCTCATCTGGACTTGGTGACACTGGTTCTATCTGGGCATCATCGGGACATGGTTACTCTGTTCCCCACTGGGACTGACCTGATCCTGGTAACTCTGGTCCGGACTTTGGCCTCTTCTGTACCAAGTGACTCTGGCTCCACCTGGGCCAAACCTTTAACTGGTGACTCTGATCCTAAGCATGGCCTCACCTGACCTGGTACTGTGGTTCCAATCGGGACCTCACCTGGACCTCTTGTCTCTAGTCCCACCTGGGCCTCACCAGGGCCTGGTGTCTCTGGTACCCACCTGGGTAGCATCAGGATATGGTTACACTGTTCACTAACAGTGACCCAGCCGGAACTATTAACTCTGGTCTTCACCTGGGCCACACCTGGAAATGGTGACACTGGTTCCCACCTGGGTCTCACCTGGACATGGTCACTCGGATCCCCACCTGGTCCTTACCGGTAACTGGTGATTCTCGTTCCCACATGGACATCATGTGGACCTGGTGGCTGCAGTGTTTCTAGCTTCTCATGTACCTCGTGACGCTGGTCCCCACCCGGGCCTCACCGGGACCTGGTCAGTGTGGTTGCCACCTGCATCTCACCTGCACCTGGTGATTCTGGTCTGCACCTGAGACTCCCCTGGATCTAGTGACTGTGGTCCCCACCTGGGCTTCACCTGGATTGGGGGACTCTGGTCCCCATCTGAGCCTCACCTGGCCCTGTTGACCATGGTCCTCAACTGGGCAAAATCGGGACGCGGTGACTGTGTTCCACAACTGGAACTCACCTGGACCACGTGACTCTGGTTCCCCTCTGGGTCTCACCGTGCCCTAGTGACTGTGAAACCCACTTTGGCCTGACTTGGACCTGCTGACCCTGGTTGCCACCTGCGCCTGACCTCGAACTGTTGACTCTGCTTCTTTCAAAGGCCTCCCCTCTACCTGGTGATCCTGGTCTCCACCGGGCCTCACCTGGACGTGGTGACTCTTGTCACAACTGGGGACTCACATGGACCTGCTTACTGTGTTCCACACCTGGGCCTCAATAGACCTGTTGACAATGGTCCCCAAGCCGGCCTCACATGGACCTGTTGCCTCTGATCCCCACCGGGGCCTCACGTGTACCTGGTAACTCTAGTCCTCACCTAGGCCTCATCTGGACCTAGTGACTCTGGTCCCCATCTGGGCTTCACATGGATCTGGTGACTCTGGTCCCCACTTGGACTTCACCTGTATCTGGTGACTCTGGTACCCACCTGGACCTCTCCTGGACCTGGTGACTCTCTTTCCAAAATGGACCTCACCTGGATCTGGTGACTCTGGTCCTCAGTTTGGCCTCACCTGGACCTGGTGTCTCTCGTCCACACTTTGACCTATCTCAGAACTGCTGAATCTTGCCCCACCTAGGCCGCACCCAGACCTGGTGACTCTTGTCCCCAGCTATGCCTCAATTCGACCTGATGAATCTGGTCCTCACGTGGGCCTCACATGGACCTGGGACTCAGCTGGTTGAGTGGCTCTGGTTCCCACAAGGGGCTCACCTGATATTACTGACTGTGGTCTTATTCTATGCCTCACCAGGACCTAGTGATTCTGTTCCCCATCTGGGCCTGCATGGCCCTAGTGACTCTGGTCCTCACCCAGGAACCATTGGGACCTGGATACTCTATTCCACACCTGGGCCTCACTTTGACCAGGGACGTTTGGTCCCATTCTGGGCCGCAAACTAAACTGGTTACTCTGGTTCCCCCTCTGGTCCTCACCCTTACCTGGTGACTCTGGTCACCCCTTGGGCTTCACTTGGGCCTGGTGAATCTGGTCCTTAGCTGGTCCGCACCTGGATCTGGTGACTGGTCGCCACCTGGCCCTCACCTGGACTAGGTGAACCCTGGTGTCAACAGCGCCTCACCTGGACCTTGTAACTGTGGTCCCACGTGGACCTCACCTCGATCTGGTGTCTCTGGTTCCCATATGGGGCTATCCTGGACCTGGTTCCTGTGGTCTCCATCTGGCCTCACCTGGAACACAATGACTCTGATCCATATTTGTGCCTCTCATGGACCTGTTGACTCTGGTCCTTACGTGGGCATCATTGGGACCCGGATACTCTCTTATATACCTGGGCCTCACCTGGACCTGATGAATGTGGTCCCACCTGGGCCTCACCTGGATGAGGTCACTGGTTCCCACAGGGACCTCACCTGGACCTGGTGACACAGGTCCTCAAATGGGCATCATGCGACCTGGTTTCTCAGTTCCACATCGGGGCCTCACCTGGACCTAGTGATTCTCGTCCCCGTCTGGGCCTCACCCTGATGTGGTGACTCTTGTCCACACCTGGATATCACCAGAACCGGGTGACTCTGGTCCCCCTCTGGGACTCACCCGGAGCTGGTGACACTGGTCCTCAACTGGGCCTCAAAAGGACCTGGTGAATCTACTCCTCACTTAGGCCTCATCTGGACCTTGTGACTCTTTTCCCACCTGGCATCAATGGGACATGGTTACTCTGTTCCCCACCTGGGCCTCACTTGGACATGATAAATTTGCTGCACACTTTGGCCTCAAATGGTCCTGATTACTCTGGTCCCCCCACGTAAGCCACAAACTGCACCTGGTGACTGTGGTCCCCACATGGGTCTCACCTGGACCTGGTGACTCTCGTTCCCACATGAACCACACCTGGACCTGGTGACTGTGGTATTCTTGTAGACTCACATTTACCTGGTGACTCCGGTCCCCACTAGGGTCTTACCTGGATCTGGTGACCCTCGTCTGCAGCTTGGCGTCACCTGGACCTGGTGAGTGGTGTTGCCACCTGGGCCTAACCCATAACTGGTGACTAATTCCCCACGTGGGCCTCTTGAACCTGGTGAATCTGGTCCTTACCTGGTCCTCTCCCAGACCCAGGGACTCTGCTCAACACCTGGGCCTCACCTGGACCTGGTGAATCTGGATCCCATCTGGGCCTCACCCAGTCCTGGTGACTTTGTTCCCCACCTGGACCTGATTTCTGTGGACTCTTTCTTGGCCTCACCTGGAAGTGGTGACTCTGATCCTATCTGCGCGTCACCCAGATCTGGTCACTCTGGTCCTCACCTGTGGGCCATTATGACCTGGATACTCTGTTCCACACCTGAGACTCACCTGGACATGATGACTCTGGATCCCCTCTATGCCTCACCCTGACATGGTGACGCTGGTCCCCTTCTGGATATCACCTAGACCAGGTTAACCTGGTTCCCCTCTAGGCCTCAACTTGACCTGGTGACTCTGATCCTCAACTGGGCCTCAAAAGGACCTAGTGAACATGCTCCCCACCTGCGCCTCATCTGGACCTGGTGACTCTGGTTCTCCCTGGGCATCATCGGCACATGGTTACTCTATTCCTCACTGGGACTGACCTTATCCTGGTAACTCTGGTCCTGACTTTGGCCTCTTTTGTACCAGGTGACTCTGGCTCCACCTGGGCCTAACCTGTAACTGGTGACTCTGATCCTAAGCATGGCCTCACCAGACCTGGTGACTGTGGTTCCCATCGGGACCTCACCTGGTCCTCATGTCTCTTGTCTCACCTGGGCCTCACCAGGACCTGGTGTTTCTCGTACCCACCTGGGTAGCATCAGGATATGGTTACACTGTTCACTAACGGTGACCCTGCCGGACCTATTATCTCTGGTCTTCACCTCGCCACACATGGACATGGTGACACTGGTTACCACCTCGGTCTCACCTGGACATGGTGAGTCTGATCCCCATCTGGGCCTCAATGTAACTGGTGATTCTCGTTCCCACATGGACATCATTTGGACCTGCTGGCTGCACTGTTTCTAGCTTCTCATGCACCTCTTGGCTCTGGTCCCCACCAGGGCCTCACCGGGAACTGTTGAGTGTGGTTGCCACCTGCACCTCACCTGGACTTTGCTGATGCTTGTCTGCCCCTGAGACTACCCTGGATCTGGTGACTGTGGTCCCCACATGGGCTTCACCTGGATTTGGGGACTCCGGTCCCCATCTGGGCCACACCTGGCCCTGATGACCATGGTCCTCAACTGGGCACAATTGGGACCCGGTGACTGTGTTCCACAACTGGACCTCACCTGGACCAGGTGACTCTGGTCCCCCTCTGGGTCTCACCGTGCCCTAGTGACTGTGAATCCAACTTTGGCCTGACTTGGACCTCCTGACGCTGGTTGCCACCTGCGCCTGACCTCGAACTGTTGACTCTGGTTCTTTCAAGGGCCTCCCCTGTACCTGGTGATCCTGGTCCCCACCTGAGCCTCACCTGGACGTGGTGACTCTTGTCAACACCGGCGACTCACCTGGACCTGCTTACTGTGTTTCACACCTGGGCCTCAAGTAGACGTGTTGACCATGGTCCCCAAGGCGGCCCCACATGTACCTGTTGCCTCTGATCCCCACCGGGGCTTCACATGTTCCTGGTAACTCTGGTCCTCACCTGGGCCTCATCTGGACCTAGTGACTCTGGTCCCCACCTGGGCTTCACCTGGATCTGGTGACTCTGGTCCACACCTGGACCTCACCTGGATCTGGTGACACTGGTCCTCAGTTTGCCCTAACCCAGACCTGGTGACTCTTGTCCCCAGCTATGCCTCAATTCGACCTGATGAATCTGGTCCTCATGTAGGCCTCACATGGATCTGGGACTCAGCTTGTTAGAGTGGCTCTTGTTCCCACAAGGATCTCAACTGATACTGGTGACTGTGGTCTTATTGTATGCCTCACCAAGACCTAGTGATTCTGTTCCCCATCTGGGCCTGCATGGGCCTAGTGACTCTGGTCCTGACCCAGGCATCATTGGGACCTGGATACTCTCTTATATACCTGGGCCTCACCTGAATCTGGTGACTCTGCCCTGCAGGTTGGCCTCACATGGACTTTGTTAGTGGGATGCCACGTGGGCCTTACCCATACCTGGTGACTCAGGTCCCCACGTGGGCCTCTTGGACCTGGTGAATCTGGTCCTTACCTGGTCTTCTCCCAGACACGGGGAATCTGGTCACAACCTGGGCCTCACCCTGACCTGGTGAATCTGGCCCCCATCTGGGCCTCACCCAGTCCTGGTGACTATGTTCCCCACCTGGACCTGATTGCTCTGGACCCTTTCTTAGCCTCACCTGGAACTGGTGACTCTGATCCTATCTGTGCGTCACCCAGACCTGTTGAAACTGGTCCTCACCTGGGCATCATTGGTACCTGGTTACTCTGTTCCACACCTGAGCCTAACCTGGACTTGATGTCTCTGGGACCTCTCTGGGTCTCACCCTGACCTGGTGATCTGATCCCCATCTGGATGTCACCTAGACCAGGTGATTCTGGTACCCCTCTAGGCTTCAACCAGATCTGGTGACTCTTTTCCTCAACTGGGCCTCACCTGGACTTAGTGAATATGCTCCATCTGGGCCTCATTTGGACCTGGTGACTCTGGTCACTCACTGAGCATCAACGGGAAATGGTTCCACTGCATGGCCTGCTGGTTGGTCTCACCTGGACCTGGTAACTCTGGTCCCTACTGGGCATCATCGGGACATGGTTCCTCTGCATGGCCTGCAGGTTCGCCTCATCTTGACCTGGTGAGTGGGGTTCCCACGTGGGTCTTACCCATGCCTGGTGACACAGGTCCCCACGTGGGCCTCACTTGAACCTGGTGAATGTGGTCCTTACCTAGTCCTCACCCGGAACTGGTAAATCTGGTCACCACCTGGGCATCACCTAGTCCTGGTGATTTTGTTCCCCACCTGGACCTGATTGCTGTGGACACCTTCTTGGCCTCACCTGAAAGTGGTAATTCTGATCCTAACTGGGCCTCTTCCAGATCTGGTGACTCTGGTCCTCACCTGTGGACCATTATGACCTGGATACTCTGTTCCACACCTGAGCCTCACCTGGACATGATGACTCTGGATCCCCTCTGGGCCTCACCCTGACATGGTTACTCTGGTCCCCATCTGGATGTCACCTAACCAGGTGAATCTGGTACCCCTCTAGGCCTCAACCAAACCTGGTGACTCTAGTCCTCAACTGGGTCTGCCCGGGACCTAGTGAATATGCTCCCCAACTGCGCCTCATCTGGACATGATGACTCTGGTTCTACGTGGGCATCATCGGGACATGGTTACTCTATTCCCCACTGGGAGTGACCTGATCCTTGTAACACTGGTCTGACTTTGGCATTTTCTGTACCAGGTGACTCTGGCTCCACCTGGGCCTCACCTGTAACTGGTGACTCTTATCCTAAGCATCTCCTCACCTGACTTGGTGACTCTGGTCCCCATTAGGATGTAACCTGGACCAGGTGATTCTGGTACCCCTCTAGGCCTCAACCAGTTCTGGTGACTCTGGTCGTCAATTGGCTTCACCTGGACCTAGTGAATATGCTCCATCTGGGCCTCATTTGGACCTGGTGACTGTCGTCCCTACCTGGGCATCATCGGGACATGGTTCCGCACATGGCCTGCAGGTTGGCCTCACCTGGACCTGGTGAGTGGGATTGCCACCTGTGGCTAACCCATACCTGGTGACTCAGGTCCCCACGTGGGCCTCTTGGACCTGGTGAATCTGGTCCTTACCTCTTCTTCTCCCAACCTGGGGACTCTGGTCATCACCTGGGCCTCACTTGGACAAGGTGAACTGGTCCCCATCTGGGCCTCACCCAGTCCTGGTTACTTTGTTCCCCACCTGGAACTGATTGCTGTGGACTCTTTCTTTGCCTCACCTGGAACTGGTGACTCTGATCCTATCTGCGCGTCACCCAGATCTGGTGACTCTGGTCCTCATCTGGGCATCATTGGTACCTGGTGACTCAGTTCCACCCCTGAACCTCACCTTGACATGATGACTCTGGAACCTCTCTGGGCCTCACCCTGTCCTGGTGACTCTGGTCCCCATCTGGATGTCACCTGGACCAGGTGATTCTGGTACCCCTCTGAGCCTCAACCAGATCTGGTGACTCTGGTCTTCTACTGGGCCTCACCTGGACCTAGTGAATATGCTCCATCTGGGCCTCATTAGGACCTGGTGACTCTGGTCCCTACCTGGGCATCATCGGGACATGGTTCCACTGCATGGCCTGCAGGTTGGCATCACCTGGACCTGGTAACTCTGGTTCCTACATGTACATCATCGGGACACGGTTCCTCTGCATGGCGCGAAGGATGGCCTCTCCTGGACCTGGTGAGTTTGGTTGCAACCTGTGCCTCACCCGTACCTGGGGACACAGGTCCCCGCTTGGGCCTCTTGGACCTGGTGAATCTGGTCCTTACCTGGTCGTCTCCCAGCCCCAGGGTCTCTGGTCACCACCTGGGAATCACCTGGACCTGGTGAATCTGGTCCTCACCAGGGCCTCACCCAGTCCTGGTGACTTTGTTCCCCACCTGGACCTGATTGCTGTGGACTCCTTCTTGGCCTCACCTGTAACTGGTGACTCTGATCATATCTGCGCGTCTCCCAGACCTGGTGACTCTGGTCCTCACCTGGGCATCATTGGTACCCGGTGACTCTGTTCTACACCTGAACCTCACCTGGACATGATGACTCTGGAACCTCTCTGGGCCTCACCCTTCCCTGGTGACTGTGGTCCCCATCTGGATGTCACCTGGACCAGGGGATTCTTGTACACCTCTCGGCCTCAACCAGATCTGGTGACTCTGGTCCTCAACTGGGCCTCACCTGGACCTAGTGAATATGCTCCATCTGCGCCTCATTTGAACCTGGTGACCCTGGTCTCTAATGGGCATCATCGGGACATGGTTTCACTGCATGGCCTGCAGGTTGGACTCACCTGGACCTGGTAACTCTGGTCCCTACCTGGGCATCATCGGGACATGGTTCCACTGCATGGCCTGCAGGTTGGCCTCACCTGGACCTGGTAACTCTGGTCCCTACCTGGGCATCATCTGGACACGGTTCCTCTCCATCACCTGCAGGTTGGCCTCACCTGTACCTGGTGAGTGGGGTTGCCAATTGTGCCTCACCCATACATGGTGACACAGGTCCCCACGTGGGCCTCAATTGGACCTGGTGAATCTGGTCCTTACCTGGTCCTTCCCCGGAACTGGTAACTCTGGTTACCACCTGGGAATCACCTGGGCCTGGTGAATCTGGTCCCCATCTGGGCCTCATCCAGTCCTGGTGACTTTGTTCCCCACATGGACCTGATTGCTGTGGACGCCATCTTGGCCTCACCTGGAAATGGTGATTCTGATCCTATCTGCGCGTCACCCAGACCTAGTGAATCTGGTCCTCAACTGGGCATCATTGGTACCTGGTGCCTCTGTTCCACACCTGAGCCTCACTTGGACATGATGTCTCTGGAATCTCTCTGGGCCTCACCCTGACCTGGTGACTCTGGTCCCCATCTCGTTGTCACCTGAACCAGGTGATTCTGGTACCCTTATAGGGCTCAACCAGATCTGGTGACTCTGGTCCTCAACTGGGCCTCACCTAGACCTAGTGAATATGCTCCATCTGGGCCTCATCTGGACATGGTGATTCTGATCTCTACCTCGGCATTACCGGGACATGGTTCCACTGCATGGCCTGCAGGTGTGCCTCACCTGGTCCTGATAACTCTAGACCCCACCTGGGCATCATCAGGACATTGTTCCTCGGCATGGCCTGCAGGTTTGCCTCACTTGGACCTAGTGAGTGGGGTTTTCACCTGAGACTCACCCATGCCTGGTGACACAGGTCCCAACGTGGGCCTCACGTGGACCTGGTGAATCCGGTCCTTCCCTTGTCCTCACCCGGAACTGGTATCTCTGGTCATCACCTGGGAATCACCTGGACATTGTGATTCTGGTCCCCATTGGGCCTCATCCAGTCCTGGTGACTTTGTTCCCACCTGGACCTGATTGCTGTGTACTCCTTTTTTTTTTTTTTTTTTTTTTTAAATTTTATTTATTATTTATGATAGTCACATAGAGAGAGAGAGAGAGAGAGAGGCAGAGACATAGGCAGAGGGAGAAGCAGGCTCCATGCACCGGGAGCCTGACGTGGGATTCGATCCGGGGTCTCCAGGATCACGCCCTGGGCCAAAGGCAGGCGCCAAACCGCTGCGCCACCCAGGGATCCCTGCTGTGTACTCCTTATGGCCCTCACCTGGAACTAGTGACTCTGATCCTAACTGGGCCTCACCCAGATCTGGTGACTCTGGTCCTCACCTATGGACCATTATGACCTGGATACTCTGCTCCTCACCTGAGCCTCACGTGGACATGATGACTCTGGATCCCCTCTGGGCCTCATTTGGACCTGGTGACTCTGGTCCCTACCTGGGCATCATCGGGACATGGTTCCACTGCATGACCTGCAGGTTGGCCTCACCTGGACCTGGTAACTCTGGTCCCTACCTGCATTATCGGGACATGGTTCCACTGCATGGCCTGTAAGTTGTCCTCATCTGGACCTGGTAACTCTCGTGCCTACCTGAGCATCTTTGGGACCTGTTTCCTCTGCATGGCCTGCAGGTTGGCCTCACCTGGAACTGGTGAGTGGGTTTGTCACATGGGCCTCACCCTTGCCTAGTGACACAGGTCCCCACGTGGGCCTCACTTGGACCTGGTGAATCTGGTCCTTACCTGGTGGTCACCCGGAACTGGTAACTCTGGTCACCACATGGGAATCACCTGGGCCTGGTGAATCTGGTCCCCATCTGGGCCTCACCCAGTCCTGTTGACTTTCTTCCCCACCTGCACCTGATTGCTGTGGACTCCTTCTTGGCTAACCTGGAACTGCTGACTCTGATGCTAACTGGGCCTCACCCAGATCTGGTGACTCTGGTCCTCACCTGTGGACCATTATGACCTGGATACTCTGTTCCACACCTGAGCCACACTTGGATATGTTGACTCTGGATCCCCTATGGGCCTCAGCCTGACTTGGGGACTCTGGAACCCATCTGGTTGTCACCAGACGAGGTAAATCTGGTACCCCTCTAGGCCTCACCTAGACCTGGTGACTCTGGTCCTCAACTGGGCCTCAACGGGACCTAGTGAACATGCTCCCCACCTGCGCCACATCTGGGCCTGGTGACTCTGGTTCTACCTTGGCATCATCGGGACATGGTTACTCTCTTCCCACTTGGAGTGACCTGATCCTGGTAACTCTGGTCCTGACTTTGGCCTCTTCTGTTCCAGGTGAGTCTGGCTCCACCTGGGCCTCACCTGTAACTGGTGACTCTGATCCTAAGCATGGCCTCACCTGACCTGGTGACTGTGGTTCCCATCGGGACCTCACCTGGACCTCATGTCTCTGGTCCCACTTAGGCCTCACCAGGATCTGGTGTCTCTGCCACCCACCTGGGTAGCCTCAGGATATGGTTACACTGTTCACTAACAGTGACACAGCCGGACCTATTAACTCTGGTCTTCACCTGGGCGACACCTGGACATGGTGACACTTTTTACCACGTGGGTCTCACCTGGACATGGTGAGTCGGATCCCCACCTGGTCCTCACCTGTAACTGGTGATTCTCTTTCCCACATGGAGATCATTTGGATCTGTTGGCCGCAGTGTTTCTAGCATCTTTTTTTTAATTTTTATTTATTTATGATAGTCACAGAGAGAGAGGCAGAGACACAGGCAGAGGGAGAAGCAGGCTCCATGCACCGGGAGCCCAAGGTGGGATTCGATACCCCGTCTCCAGGATTGCGCCCTGGGCCAAAGGCAGGCGCCAAACCGCTGCGCCACCCAGGGATCCCATGTGTTTCTAGCTTCTCATGTACCTCGTGACTCGGGTCCCCACCAGTGCCTCACCGGAACCTGGTGAGTTTGGTTGCCACCTGCACCACACCTGGACCTGGTGATTCTGCTCTGCACCTGACACTACCCTGGATCTTGTGTCTTTGGTCCCCACCTGGGCTTCACCTGGATTTCGGGACTCCGGTCCCCACCTCGGCCTCACCTGGCCCTGTTGACCATGGTCCTCAACTGGGCAAAATTGGGACCTGGTGACTGTGTTCCACAACTGGACTTCACCTGGACCATGTGACTATGCTCCCCCTCTGGGTCTCACCGTGCCCTAGTGACTGTGAATTCCACTTGGGCTTGACTTGGACCTGGTGACCCTGGTTGTCACCTGCGCCTGAACTCGAACTGTTGACTCTGGTTCTTTCAAGGGCCTCCCCTGTACCTGGTGATCCTGGTCCCACCTGGTCTCACCTAGACGTGGTGACCCTTGTAACCACGGGGGACTCACCTGGACCTGCTTACTGTGTTCCACATCTGGGTCTCAAGTGGTCCTGTTGATCATGGTCCCCAAGCCGTCCTCACATGGACCTGTTGCCTCTGATCCCCACCGGATCCTCACATGTACCTGGTAACTCTGGTCCTCACCTGGGCCTCATCTGCACCTAGTGACTCTGGTCCCCACCTGGGCTTCACCTCGATCTGGTGACTCTGGTCCCCACCTGGACTTCACCTGGATCTAGTGACTCTGGTTCCCACCTGGACCTCTCCTGGACCTGGTGACTCTCTTTCCAACATGGACCTCACCTGGATCTGGTGACTCTGGTACTCAGTTTGGCCTCACCTGGACCTGGTGTCTCTCGTCCCCACTTGGACCTAACTCAGAACTGCTGAATCTTTCCCCACCTAGGCCGCACAGAGACCTGGTGACTCTTGTCCCCAGCTATGCCTCAATTCGACCTGGTAAATCTGGTCCTCACGTGGGCTTCACATGGACCTGGGACTCAGCTGGATAGAGTGGCTCTGGTTCCCACAAGGGACTCACCTGATACTGGTGACTGTGGTCTTTTTCTATGCCTCACCAGGACCTAGTGATTCTGTTCCCCATCTGGGCCTGCATGGCCCTAGTGACTCTGGTCCTCACCCAGGCATCATTGGGACCTGGATACTCTATTCCACACCTGCGCCTCACTTTGACCACGGATCACTGGTCCCATTCTGGGCCTCAAACTAAACTGGTTACTCTGCTTCCCCTTCTGGGCCTCACCCTTACCTGGTAAATCTGGTCACCCCTTGGGCTTCACTTGGGTCTGGTGAATCTGGTCCTTAGCTGGTCCGCACATGGATCTGGTGACTGGTCGCCACCTGGGCCTCACATGGACTTGGTGAATCCTGTTGCCACCTGCGCCTCACCGGGACCTTCTGACAATTTTCCCACCTGGCATCAATGGGACATGGTTACTCTGTTTCCCACCTGGGCCTCACCTGGACATGATAACTTTGCTCCGTACTTTGGCCTCAACTGGTCCTGATGACGCTGGTCCCCCCACCTAGGCCTCAATCTGGACCTGGTGACTGTGGTCCCCACCTCTTTCTCACCTGGACCTGGTGTCTCTCGTTCCCACATGAACCACACCTGGACCTGGTGACTGTGGTGTTCTTGTAGACGCACATTTACCTGGTGACTCCGGTCCCCACTAGGGCCTCACCTGGATCTGGTGACTCTGGCCTGAAGGTTGTCCTCACCTGGACCTGGTGAGTGGGGTTGCCACCCCATACCTGGTGACTCAGTTCCACACGTGGGCCTCTTGTATCTGTTAATCTGTTCGTTACCTGGTCCTCTCCCATTCTCGGGGACTCTGGTCCCCAACTGGGCCTCATCTGGACCTGTGAATCTGGTCACCATCTGGGCCTCACCCAGTCCTGGTGACTTTGTTCCCCACCTGGATCTGATTGCTGTGGACTCTTTCTTGGCCTCACCAGGAACTGGTGACTCTGATCCTATCTGCGCGTCACCCAGACCTGGTGACTCTGGTCCTCACCTGGGCATCATTGGTACCTGGTGACTCTGTTCCACACCAGAGCCTCACCTGGACATGATGACTCTGCAACCCCTCTGGGCCTCACCCTGACCTGGTGATTCTGGTCCCCATCTGGATGTCACCTGGACCAGGTGATTCTGGTACCCCTCTAGTGCTCAACCAGATCTGGTGACTCTGGTTCTCAACTGGGCCTCACCTGGACCTAGTGAATATGCTCCATCTGGGCCTCATTTGCACCTGGTGACTCTGGTCACTACCTGGGCATCATCGGGACATGGTTCCACTGCATGACCTGCAGGTTGGCCTCACCTGGACCTGGTAACTCTGGTCCCTACCTGGGCATCATCGGGACATGGTTCCACACATGCCTGCAGGTTGGCTTCACCTGGAAACGGTAACTCTAGTTGCTACCTGGGCATCATCGGGACATGGTTCCTCTGCATGGCCTGCAGGTTGGGCTCACCTGGACCTGGTGTGTGGCGTTGTCACCTTGGCCTCCCCCATGCCTGGTGACACAGGTCCCCACGTGGGCCTCACTTGGACCTGGTGAATCTGGTCCTTACCTGATCCTCACCCGAAACTCCTAAATCGGGTCACCACCTGGGAATCACCTGAACCTGGTTAATCTGGTCCCCATCTGGTCCTCATCTAATCCTGGTGACTAAGTCACCCCACCTGGACCTGATTGCTGTGGACTCCTTCTTGGCCTCACCTAGAGCTGGTGACTCTGATCCTAAGCATGGCTTCACCTGACCTGGTGACTGTGGTTCCCATCGGGACTTCACCCGGACCTCATGTCTCTGGTCCCACCTGGGCCTCACCTGGACCTGGTGTCTCTCATACACACCTGGGTAGCATTAGGATATGGTTACACTGTTCACTAACAGTGACCCAGCCGGACCTATTAACTCTGGTCTTCACCTGGGCCACACTTGGACATGGTGACACTGGTTCCCACCTGGGTCTCACCTGGAAATGGTGAGTCAGATACCCACCTGGTCCTAACCTATAACTGTTGATTCTCGTTCCCACATGGACATCATGTGGACCTGGTGGCTGCGGTGTTTCTAGTTTGTCATGTACCTTGTGACACTGGTCCCCACCAGGGCCTCACCGAGACCTGGTGATTGTGTTTGCCACCTGCACCTCACCTGGACCTGGTGATTCTGATCTGCACCTGAGACTACCCTGGATCTGGTGACTGTGGTCCCCACCTGGGCTTCACCTGGATTTGGGGACTCTGGTCCCCATCTGAGCCTCACCTGGCCCTGTTGACCATGGTCCTCAACTGGCCAAAATTGGGAACCGGTGACTGTGTTCCACAACTGGACCTCACCTGGACCACGTGACTCTGGTGCCCCTCTGGGTCTCACCATTCCCTAGTGACTGTGAACCCCACTTTCCCCTTACTTGGACCTGCAGACCCTGGTTGAAACCTGCGCCTGACCTCGAACTGTTGACTCTGGTTCTTTCAAGGGCCTCCCCTGTACCTGGTGATCCTGGTCCCCCCTGGGCTTCACATGGATCTGGTGACTCTGGCCCCACCTGGACTTCACCTGGATCTGGTGACTCTGTACCCCACCTGGACCTCTCCTGGACCTCGTGACTCTCTTTCCAACATGGACCTCACCTGGATCTGGTGACTCTGGTCCTCCGTTTGGCCTCACCTGGACCTGGTGTCTCTCGTCCCCACTTTGACCTAACTCAGAACTGCTGAATCTTGCCCCACCTAGGCCGCACCCAGACCTGGTGACTCTTGTCCCCAGCTATGCCTCAATTCGACCTGATGAATCTGGTCCTCACGTGGGACTCACCTGGTCCTGGTACTTAGCTGGATAGTGTGGCTCTGGTTCTCACAAGGGGCTCACCTGATACTGCTGAATGTGGTCTTATTCTATGCCTCACCAGGACCTAGTGATTCTTTCCCCATCTGGGCCTGCATGGCCCTAGTGACTCTGGTCCTCACCCAGGCGTCATTGGGACCTGGATACTCTATTCCACACCTGGGCATCTCTTTGACCAGGGACCTCTGGTCCAATTCTGTGCCTCAAACTAAACTGGTTACTCTGGTTCACCCTCTGGGCCTCACCCTACCCTGGTGACTCTGGTCACCCGTTGCGCTTCACTTGGGCCTGGAGAATCTGGTCCTTAGCTGTTCCACACCTGGATCTGGTGACTGGTCGCCACCTGGGCCTCACCTGGACTTGGTGAATCCTGTTGCCTCCTGCGCCTCACCTGGAACTTGTGACTGTGGTCCCACCTGGACCTCACCTGGACGAGGTGACTGGTTCCCACAGGGACCTCACCTGGACCTGGTGACTCAGGTCCTCATATGGGCATCATGGGACCTGGTTTCTCAGTTCCACATCGGGGCCTCACCTGGACCTAGTGATTCTCGTCCCCCTCTGGGCCTCATCCTGACGTGGTGACTCTGGTCCCCACCTGGATATCACCAGAACCGGGTGACTCTGGTCCCCCACTGGGACTCACCTGGAGTTGGGGACACTGGTCCTCAGCTGATCCTCAACAGGACCTGGTGAATCTACTCCTCACTTAGGCCTCGTCTGGACCTTGTGTCTCTTTTCCCACCTGACATCAATGGGACATGGTTACTCTGTTCCCCACCTGGGCCTCACCTGAACATGATAACTTTGATCCACACTTTGGCCTCAACTGCTCCTGATGACTCTCGTCCCACCTCCTAGGCCTCACTCTGGACCTGGTGACTGTGGTCCCCACCTGGGTCTCACCTGGGCCTGGTGACTCTCGTTCCCACATGAACCACACCTGGACCTGGTGACTGTGGTGTTCTTGTAGACTCATATTTACCTGGTGACACCAGTCCCCACTAGGGCCTCACCTGGATCTGCTGACGGTGGCTTGCAGGTTGGCCTCACCTGGACCTGCTGAGTGGGGTTGCCACCTGAGCTTCACCTATACCTGGTGACTCAGGAACCCACGTGGTTCTCTTGGACCTGGTGAATCTGGTCCTTACATGGTCCTCTCCCAGACCCGGAGATTCTGGTCACCACCTGGGCCTCCCCTGGACCTGGTGAATCTCTTCCCCATCTGGGGCTCACCCAGTCCTGGTGACTTTGTTCCCCACCTGGACCTGATTGCTTTGGACCCTTTCTTGGCCTCACCTGGAACTGGTGACTCTTATCCTCTCTGCGCGTGACTCAGGCCGGGTGACTCTGGTCCTTACCTGGGCAACATTGGTACCTGGTGACTCTGTTCCACACCTGAGCCTCACCTGGACATGATGACTCTGGAACCTCTCTGGGCCTCACGCTGACATGGTGACTCTGGTCCCCATCTGGATGTCACCTGGACCAGGTGATTCTGGTCCCCTCTAGGGCTAAAAAAGTTCTGGTGTCTCTGGTCCTCAACTTGGCCTCGGCTGAACCTAGTGAATATGCTCCATCTTGACCTCATTTGGACCTGGTTACTCTGGTCCCTACCTAGGCATCATGGGGACCTGGTTCCACTGCATGGCCTTCAGGTTGGCCTCAACTGGACCTGGTAACTCTGGTCCATACCTTGGCATTATCGGGACCTGGTTCCTTTGCTTGGCCTACAGGTAGGCCTCACCTGGACCTGGTGAGTGGGGTTGCCACTTGGGCCTCACACATACCTGGTTACACAGGCCCCTACGTGGGCCTCACTTGGACGTGGTGTATCTGGTAATTCTGGTCACCACCTGGGAATCACCTGGACCTGGTGAATCTGGTAACTCTGGTCACCACCTGGGAATCACCTGGACCTGGTGAATCTGTGTCTGCATCTGGGCCTCACCCAGTCCTGGTGACTTTTTTCCCCACATGGACCTGATTGCTGTGGACTCCTTCTTAGCCTCACCTGGAACTATTGACTCTGATCCTAACTGGGCCTCACCCAGATCTGGTGACTCTGGTCCTCACCTGTGGATCATTATGACCTGGATACTCTGTTCCACACCTGAGACTCACCTGGACATGATGACTCTGGATCCCCTCTGGGCCTCACCCTGACATGGTGAGTCTGGTCCCCATCTGGATGTCACCTAGACCAGGGGAATCTGGTATGCCTCTAGGCCTCAACTTGACCTGGTGACTCTGGTCCTCAACTGGGCCTCACTGGGACCTAGTGATTATGCTCCCCAACTGCGCCTCATCTGGACCTGGCGAATCTGTTTCTTCCTGGGAATCATTGGGACATGGTTACTCTATTCCCCACTGGGACTGCCCTGATCCTTGTAACTTTGGTCCTGACTTTAGCCTCTTCTATACCAGGTGACTCTGGCTCCACCTGGGCCTCACCTGTAACTGGTGACTCTGATTCTAAGCATGGCCTCACCTGACATGGTGACTGTGGTTCCCATCGGGACCTCAACTGGACCTTAGGTCTCTGGTCCCATCTCGGGGTCACCAGGACCTGGTGTCTCTGGTACCCACCTGTGTAGCATCAGGATATCGTTACACTGTTCACTAACAATGACCCAGCCGGACCTATTAACTCTAGTCTTCACCTGGGCCACACCTGGTCATGGTGACACTGGTTCCAACCTGGGTCTCACCTGGACATGGTGAGTCGGATCAACACCTGGTCCTCACCTGTAACTGGTGATTCTCGTTCCCACATGGACATCATGTGGAACTGGTGGCTGCAGTGTTTCTAGGTTTGCATGTACCTCGTGACTCTGGTCCTCACCAGGCCCCACCGGTTCCTGGTGAGTGTGGTTGCCACCTGCACCTCACCTGGACCTGGTGATTCTGGTCTGCACCTGAGACTACCCTGGATCTGGTGACTGTGGTCCCCACCTGGGCTTCGCCAGGATTTGGGGACTCCGGTCCCCATCTTGGCCTCACCTGGCCCTGTTGACCATGGTCCTCAACTGGGCAAAATTGGGACCCGGTGACGGTGTTCCACAAGTGGACCTCACCTGGACCAGATGACTCTGGTCCCCGTCTGGGTCTCACCGTGCCCTAGTGACTGTGAACCTCACTTTGGCCTGACTTGGACCTGCTGACCCTGGTTGCCACCTGCGCCTGAACTCGAACTGTTGTCTCTTGTTCTTTCAAGGGCCTCCCTTTTACCTGGTGATCCTGGTCCCCACCTGGGCCTCACCTGGATGTGGTGACTCTTCTCACCACCGGGGACTCACCAGGACCTGCTTACTGTGTTCCACACCTGGGCCTCAAGTATACCTGTTGACCATGTCCCCAAGCCGGCCTCACATGGACCTGTTGCCTCTGATCCCAATCTGGGTCTCACGTGTACCATGTAACTCTGGTCCTCACCTGGGCCTCATCTGGACCTAGTGACTCTGCTCCCCACCTGGGCTTCACCTGGATCTGGTGACTCTGGTCCCCATCTGAGCCTCACCCAGTCCTGGTGACTTTGTTCCCCACCTGGATCTGATTGCTGTGGACTCTCTCTCGGACCTTGTGACTCTTTTCCCAACTGGCATCAATGGGACATGGTTACTCTGTTCCCCACCTAGGTCTCAACTGGACATGATAACTTTGCTCAACACTTTGGCCTCAACTGCTCCTGATGAATCTGGTCCCTCCACCTAGGCCTCAATCTGGACCTGGTGACTTTGGTCCCCACCTGGGTCTCACCTGGACCTGGGGACTCTCGTTCACACATGAACCACACCAGGACCTGGTGACTGTGGTGTTCTTGTAGACTCACATTTACCTGGTGACTACGGTCCCCACTAGGGCGTCCTGGATCTGGTGACTCTGGCATGCAGGTTGGCCTCTCCTGGACCTTGTGAGTGGGATGGCCACCTGGGCCTCACCCATACCTGGTGACACAGGTCCCACCGTGGGCCTCTTGGACCTGGTAAATCTGGTCCTTACCTCGTCCTCTCCCAACCCGGGAACTCTGCTCAACACCTGGGCCTCACCTGGACCTGGTGAATCTGTCCCCATCTGATCCTCACCCAGTCCTGGGGACTTTGTTACCCACCTGGACCTGCTTGCTGTGGACACTTTCTTTGCCTCACCTAGATCTTGTGACTCTGATCCTACCTGCGCATCACCAATATCTGGTGACTCTGGGCCTCACCTGGGCATCATAGGTACCTGGTGACTCTGTTCCACACCTGAGCCTCACCTGGACATGATGACTGGGGATCCTCTCTGGGCCTCCCCCTGACCTGGTGACTCTGGTCCCCATCTGGATGTCACCTGGACCAGGTGATTCTGGTACCCCTCTAGGCCTCAACCAGATCTGGTGACTCTGGTCCCACTTGGCCCTCACCAGGACCTGGTGTCTCTGGTACCCACCTGGTTAGCATCAGGATATGGTACTCTGTTAACTAACAGTGACCCAGCGGGAACTATTAACTCTGGTCTTCAACTGGGCCACACCTGGACATGGTGACACTTGTTTCCACCTGGGTCTCACCTGGACATGGGGAGTGGGATCGCCTCCTGGTCCTCAACTGTAACTGGTGATTCTCGTTCCCACGTGGACATCATGTGGACCTGGTGGCTGCAGTGTTTCTAGCTTATCGTGTACCTCGTCTCTCTGGTCCCCACCAGGGCCTCACTAGGACCTGGTGAGTGTGGTTTCCACCTGCACCTCACCTGGACCTGGTGATTCTGATCCGCACCTGACTACCCCGGATCTGGTGACTGTGTTCCCCACCTGGGCTTCACCTGGATTTGGGGACTCCGGTCCCCATCTGGGCCTCACCTGCCCCTGTTTACCATGGTCCTCAACTGGGCAAAATTGGGACCCTGTTACTGTGTTCCACAACTGAACCTCACCAGAACCAGGTGACTCTGGTCCCCCTCTGGGTCTCACCGTGCCCTAGTGACTGTGAACCCCACTTTGGCCTGACTTGGACCTGCTGACCCTGGTTACCACCTGCTCCTGACCTCGAAGTGTTGACTCTGGTTCTTTCAATGGCCTCCCGTGTACCTGGTGATCCTGGTCCCCACGTGGGCCTCACCTGCACGTGGTGACTCTTGTCACCCCCGGGGACTTCCTGGACCTGCTTACTGTGTTCCACACCTGGGCCTCAAGTAGATCTGTTGACCATGGTCCCCAAGCCGGCCTCACATGGACCTGTTGCCTCTGATCCCCACCGGGGCTTCACGTATACCTGTCAACTCTGGTCCTCACCTTCACCTCATCTGGACCTAGTGACTCTGGTCCCCACCTGGGCTTCACCTGGATCTGATGACTCTGGTCCCCACCTGGACTTCACCTGGATCTGGTGACTCTGGTCCCCACCTGGACCTGACCTGCATGTGGTGACTCTCTTTACAACATGGACCTCACCTGGATCTGGTGACTCTGGTCCTTAGTTTGGCCTCACCTGGACCTGGTGTCTCTCGTCCCCACTTGAACCTAACTCAGAACTGCTGAATCTTGCCCCAAACTAGGCCGCATCCAGACCTGGTGACTCTTGTCCCCACCTATGCCTCAATTCGACCTGATGAATCTGGTCCTCACGTGGGCCTCACATGGACCTGGCACTCAGCTGGACCTGGGACTCAGCTGGATAGAGTGGCTCTGATTCCCAAAAGGGGTCACCTGATACTGGTGACTGTGGTTTTATTCTATGCCTCATTAGGACCTAATGATTCTGTTCCCCATCTGGGCCTGCATGGCCCTAGTGACTCTGGTCCTCACTCAGGCATCATTGGGACATGGATACTCTATTCCACACTTGGGCCTCACTTTGACCAGGGACCTCTGGTCCCATTCTGGGCCTCAAACTAAACTGGTTACTCTGGTTCCCCCTCTGGGCCTCACCCTTACCTGGTGACTCTGGTCACCCCATGGGCTTCATTTGGGCCTGGTGAATCTGGTCCTTAGGTGGTCCGCACCTGGATCTGATGACTGGTCGCAACCTGGGCCTCTCCTGACTTGGTGAATCCTGTTGCCACCTGGGCCTCACTTGGACCTTGTGACTGTGGTCCCACCTGTACCTCACCTGGATCTGGTGGCTCTGGTTCCCATATGGCGCTCTCCTGATCCTGGTTCCTGTGGTCTCCTTCTGGCCTCACCTAGAACACAATGACTCTGATCCATATTTGGGCCTCTCCTGGACCTGTGGACTCTGGTCCTTACCTGGGCATCATTGGGACCTGGATACTCTCTTATATAACTTGGCCTCACCTGGACCTGGTGAGTGTGGTCCCACCTGGGCCTCACCTGGACGAGGTAACTTGTTCCCCAGGGACCTCACCTGGACCTGGTGACTCAGGTCCTCATATGGGCATCATGGGAACTGGTTTCTCAGGTCCACATCGGGGCCTCACCTAGACCTAGGGATTCTCGTCTCCCTCTGGGCCTCACCCTGACGTGGTGACTCTGGTCACCACCTGGACTTCACCGGGACCTGATGACACTGGTCCCCACCTGGACCTCACCTGGACCTGGTGATTCTGGTCCTCAGTTTGGCCTCACCTGGACCTGTTGACTCTTGTCACCACTTTGACCTAACTCAGAACTGCTGAATCTTGCCCCACCTAGGCCGCACCCAGACCTGGTGACTCTTGTCCCCAGCTATGCCTCAATTCGACCTGATGAATCTGGTCCTCACGTGGGTCTCACATGGACCTGGAACTCAGCTGGATAGAGTGGCTCTGGGTCCCACAAGGGGTTCACCTGATACTGCTGACTGTGGTCTTACTCTATGCCTCACCAGGACCTGGTGATTCTGTTCCCCATCTAGGCCTGCATGGCCCTAGTAACTCTGTTCCACACCCAGGCATCTTTGGGACCTGGATACTCTATTAAATACCTGGGCCTCACTCTGACCAGGGACCTCTGGTCCCATCTGGGCCTCAAACTAAACTGGTTACTCTGGTTCCCCCTCTGGGCCTCACCCTTACATGGTGACTCTGGTCACCCCTTTGACTTCTCTTGGGCCTGGTGAATCTGGACCTTAGCTGGTCCGCACCTGAATGTGGTGACTGGTCGCCACCTGGCCCTCCCCTGGACTTGGTGAATCCTGTTGCCAATTGCGCCTAAACTGGACCTTGTGACTGTGTTCCCACCTGGACCTCACATGGATCTGGTGGCTCTGGTTCCCATATTGGGCTCTCCTGGACCTGGTTCGTGTGGTCCGATCTTGCCTCACCTGGACAACAATGACTCTGATCCATATTTGGGCCTATCCTGGATCTGTTGTCTCTGGTCCTTACCTGGCCTCATTGGGACCTGGATACTCACTTATATACCTGGGCCTCACCTGGACCTGGTGACTGTGGTACCACCTGGGCCTCACTTGGACGAGGTGTCTGGTTCCCACAGGGACCTCACCTGGACCTGGTGACTCAGGTCCTCATATGGGCATCATGGTAACTGGTTTCTCAGTTCCACATCGGGGCCTCACCTGGACCTAGTGATTCTCGTCCCCCTCTAGGCCTCACCCTGACGTGGTGACTCTGGTCCCCACCTGGATATCACCAGAACTGGGTGACTCTGGTCCCCCTCTGGGACTCACCCGGAAATGGGGACACTGGTCCTCAACTGGGCCTCAATAGGACCTGGTGAATCTACTCCTCACTTAGGCATCGTCTGGACCTTGTGACTCATTTCCCACCTGGCATCAATGGGACATTGTTACTCTGTTCCCCACCTGGGCCTCACCTGGATATGATAACTTTGCTCCACTCTTTGGCCTCAACTTGTCCTGATGACTCTGGTCCCCCACCTAGGCCTCAATCTGGACCTAGTGACTGTGGTCCCCACCTGGGTCTCATCTGGACCTGGTGACTCTCGTTCCCAGATGAACCACACCTGGACCTGGTGACTGTGGTGTTCTTGTATACTCACATGTACCTGGTGACTCCAGTCCCCTCTAGGGCCTCACCTGGATCTGGTGACTCTGGCCCGCCGGTTGGCCTCACCTAGACCTGGTGAGTGGGGTTGCCCCCTAGGCCTCACACATAGCTGGTGACTCAGGTCCCCACGTGAGCCTCTTGGACCTGGTGAATCTGGTCCTTACCTGGGCCTTTCCCAGACCTGGGGACTCTATCCCCCCCTGGGCCTCACCTGGACCTGGTGAATCTGGTCCCCATCTGGGTCTCACCCAGGTCTGGTGACTTTGTTCCCCACCTGGACCTGATTGCTGTGAACTCTTTCTTGGCCTCACCTGCAACTGGTGACTCTGATCCTATCTGCGCCTCACCCAGATCTGGTGACTCTGGTTCACTTGGGCATCATTGGTACCTGGTGACTCTCTTCCACACCTGAGCCTCACCTGGACCCGATGACTCTGGAACCACTCTGGGCCTCCCCCTGACCTGATGACTCTGGTCCCCATCTGGATATCACCTGGACCAGGTGATTCTGGTACCTTTCTAAGACTCAAGTAGATATGGTGAAACTGGTCCTCAACTGGGCCTCACCTGGACCTAGTGAATATGCTCCAACTGGGCCTTATTTGGACCTGGTGACTCTGGTCCCTACCTGGGCATCATCGCGCCATGGTTCCACTGCATGGCCTGCAGATTGGCCTCAACTGGACTGGTAAATCTGGTCCCTACCTGAGCATCACCGGGACATAGTTCCTCTGCATGGCCTGCAGGTTGGCCTCACCTGGACCTCGTGAGTGGGGTTGCCACATGGGCCTCCCCCATACCTTGTAACACAGGGCTCCACATGGGCCTCCCTTTGACCTGGTGAATCTGGTCCTTACCTGGTCCTCACTCGGAACTAGTAAGTCTGGTCACAACATGGGAATCATCTGGACCTGGTGACTCTGGTCCTCACCTGTGGACCATTATTACCTGGATACTCTGTTCCACACCTGAGACTCATCTGGATATGATGACGCTGGTTCCCCTCTGGGCCTTACCCTGACATGGTGACTCTGGTCCCCATCTGGATATCACCAGAATCGGGTGACTCTGTTCTCCCTCTGGGACTCACCTGGAGCTGGGACACTGGTCCTCAACTGGGCACAACTGGACCTGGTGAATCTACTCCTCACTTAGGTCTCGTCTGGACCTTGTGACTCTTTTCCCACCTGGCATCAATGGGACATGGTTACTCTGTTCCCACTGGGACTCACCTGGACATGATAACTTTGCTCCACACTTTGGCCTCACCTGGTCCTGATGACTCTGATCCCCCCACCTAGGCCTCAAACTGAACCTGGTGACTGTGGTCCCCACCTGGGTCACACCTGGACCTGGTTACTGTGGTCCCCACATGGGTCTCTCCTGGACCTGGTGGTCTCGTTCCTACATGAACCACGCCTGGACCTGGTGACTCTGGCGTTCTTGTAGACTCACTTTTACTTGGTGAATCCGGTCCCCACTAGGGACTCACATGGATCTGGCGACTCTGGCCTGCAGGTTGGTCTCACCAGGACCTGGTGAGTGGGGTTGCCACCTGGGCCTCACCCATACCTGGTGACTCAAGTCCCTACGTGGACCTCTTGGACCTGGTGAATCTTGTCCTTACCTGGTCCTCTCCTAGACCCGGGGACTCCTGTCACCACCTGGGAATCACCTGGACCGGGTGAATCTGGTCCCCATCTGGGCCTCACACAGTCCTGGTGACTTTGTTCCCTACCTGGACCTGATTGCTGTACCCTTTCTTGGCCTCACCTGGACTGGTGAGTCTGATCCTATCTGTGCGTCACCCAGACCGGGTGACTCTGGTCCTCACCTGGGCATCATTGTTACCTGGTGACTCTGTACCACACCTGAGCCTCACCTGGATATGTTGACTCTGGAACCGCTCTGGGCCTCACCCTGACGTAGTGACTCTGGTCCCCATCTGGATGTCACATGGACAAGGTGATTCTGGTACCCCCTAGGCGTCAAACAGATCTGGTGACTCTGGTCTTCAAATGGGACTCACCTGTACCTAGTGAATATGCTCCATCTGGGCCTCATTTGGACCTGGTGACTCTGGTCCATACCTGGGCATCATCGGGATATGGTTCCACTGCATGGCATGCAGGTTGGCCTCACCTGGACCTGGTAAGTCTGGTCTCTACCTGGGCATCATCTGGATATGTTTCCACTGCATGGCATGCAGGTTGGCCTCACCTGGACCTGGTAATTCTTCTCCCTACCTGGGCATCATTGGGATATGGTTCCACTGCATGGCCTGCAGGTTGGCCTCACTTGGACCTGGTGAGTGTTATTGCCACCTGGGCCTCACCCATACCTGGTGACTCAGGTCCCCATGTGGGCCTCTTGGACCTGGTGAATCTGGTCCTTACCTGGTCCTTTCCAGAACGGGGACTCTGGTCACCACCTGTGCCTCACCTGGACCTGGTGAATCTGGTACCCCTCTAGGCCTCAACAAGATCTGATGACTCTGATCCTATCTGCGCATCACCTAGACCTGGTGACTCTGTTCCTCACCTGGGCATCATTGGGACCTGGTGACTCTGTTCCACACCTGAGCTTCACCTGGACATGATGACTCTGGAACCTCTCTGGGACTCACCCAGATCTGGTGACCATGGTCCTCAACTGGGCCTCACTTGGAACAAGTGAATATGCACCATCTGGGTCTCTTTTGGACCTGGTGAATCTGGTCCCTACCAGGGCATCATCGGGACATGGTTCCACTGCATGGCCTGCAGGTTGGCCTCACTTGGACCTGGTAAGTCTGGTCCCTACATGGTCATCATCTGGACATGTTTCCTCTGCACGGCATGCAGGTTGGCCTCACCTGGACCTTGACAGTGGCGTTGCCACCTGGGCCTCACCTATGCCTGGTGACACAGGTCCCCACGTGGGCCTCACTTGGACCTGGTGAATCTTGTCCTTACCTGGTCCTCACCCGGAACTGGTATCTGGTCACCACCTGGATATAACCTGGACCTTGTGTATCTGGTCCCCATCTAGGCCTCACCCAGTCCTGGTGACTTTGTTCCCCACCTGGACCTGATTTCTGTGGACTCCTTCTTGGCCGCACCTGGAACTGGTGACTCTGGTCCCCACCTGGACCTCTCCCGGACCTGGTGACTTTCTTTCAAACATGGACCTCACATGGATCTGGTGACTCTGGTACTCAGTTTGGCCTCACCTGGAACTGGCGTCTCTCGTCCCCACTTTGACCTAACTCACAACTGCTGAATCTAGCCCAACTTAGGCTGCACCCAGATATGGTGACTTTTGTCCCCAGCTATGCCTCAATTCGACCTAATGAATCTGGTCCTCACGGGAGCCTCACCTGGACCTGGGACTCAGCTGGATAGAGTGGCTCTGGTTCCCGCAAGGGGCTCAGCTGACACTGCTGACTGTGGTCTTATTGTATGCCTCACCAGGACCTAGTGATTATGTTCCCCATCTGGGCCTGCATGGCCCTAGTGACTCTGGTCCTCACCCAGGCATCATTGGGACCTGGATACTCTATTCCACACCTGGGCCTCACTCTGACCAGGGACCTATGGACCCATTCTGGGCCTCAAACTAAACTGGTTACTCTGGTACCCCCTCAGGGACTCACCCTAACCTGGTGACTCTGGTCACCACTTTTGCTTCACTTGGGCTTGGTGAATCTGGTCCTTAGCTGGTTCTCACCTGGATTTGGTGACTGGTCTCCACCTGGGCCTCATCTGGACTTGGTGAATACTGTTGCCATCTGCGCCTCACCTGGACCTTGTGACTGTGGTCCCACCTGGAACTCACCTGGATCTGGTGGCTCTGGTTCCCATATGGGGCTCTCCTGGACCTGGTTCCTGTGGTCTCCATCTGGCCTCACCTGGAACACAATGACTCTGATCCATATTTGGGCCTCTCCTGGACCTGTTGACACTGGTCCTTACATGGGCATCATTGGGACGTCGATACTCTCTTATATACCTCGGCTTCACCTGGACCTGGTGACTGTGGTCCCCACCTGGGTCTCACCTGGACCTGGTGACTCTCGTTCCCACATGAACCACACCTGGCCCTAGTGACTGTGGTGTTCTTGTAGACTCACATTTACCTGGTGACTCCAGTCCCCACTAGGGCCTCACCTGGTTCTGGTGACTCTGGCCTGTAGGTTTTCCTCACCTGGACCTGGTGAGTGGGGTTGCCACCTGGGCCTCACCCATACCTGGTGACTCAGGTCCCCACTTGGGCCTCCTGGACCTGGTGAATCTGGTAATTCTAGTCACCACCTGGGAATGCCCTGGACCTGGAGAATCTGGTCGCCATCTCGGCCTCACCCAGTCCTGGTGACTTTGTTCCCCACCTGGACCTGATTGCTGTGGACTCCTTTTGGGCCTCACCTGGAACTGGTGACTCTGATCCTAACTGGGCCTCACCCAGATATGGTGACTCTGGTCCTCACCTGTGGACCACTATGACCTGGATACTCTGTTCCACACCTGAGCCTCACCTGGACATGATGACTCTGGATCCTCTCTGGGCCTCACTCTGACATGGTGACTCTGGTCCCCATCTGGATGTCACCTAGACCAGGTGAATATGGGATCCCTGTCGGCCTCAACCAGACCTGGTGACTCTGGTCCTCAACTGGGCCTCACCTGGACCTAGTGCACATTCTCCCCACCTGCGACTTATCTGGACGTGGTGACTCGGGTTTACCTGGGCATCATCGGGACATGGTTACTCTATTCCCCAATGGGACTGACCTGATCCTAGTAACTCTGGTCCTGACTTTGGCCTCTTCTGTACCAGGTCACTCTGGCTCCACCTGTGCCTCACCTGTAACTGGTAACTCTGATCCTAAGCATGGCCTCACCTGACCTTGTGACTGCGGTTCCCATCGGGATCTTACCTGGACCTCATGTCTCTGGTCCCACCTGGGCCTCACCAGGACCTGGTGTCTCCGGTACCCACCTGGGTAGCATCAGGATATGGTTACACTGTTCACTAACAGTGACCAAGCCGGACCTATTAAATGTGGTCTTTTTTTTTTTAATTTTTATTTATTTATGATAGTCCCACAGAGAGAGAGAGAGAGAGAGGCAGAGACACAGGCAGAGGGAGAAGCAGGCTCCATGCACCGGGAGCCCGACGTGGGATTCGATCCCGGGTCTCCAGGATCGCGCCCTGGGCCAAAGGCAGGCGCCAAACCGCTGCGCCACCCAGGGATCCCTTAACTGTGGTCTTCACCTGGGGAACACCTGGACATGGTGACACTGGTTCCCACCTGGGTCTCACATGGACATGGTGAGTCTGATCCCCACCTGTGCCTCAATGTAACTGGTGATTCTCGTTCCCACATGGACATCATGTGGACCTGGTGGCTGCAGTGTTTCTAGCTTCTCATGTACCTCGTGACTCTGGTCCCCACCAGGGACTCACCGGGACCTGTTGAGTGTGGTTGCCACCTGCACCTCACCTGGACCTGGTGATTCTGGTCTGCACCTGAGACTACCCTGGATCTGGTGACTGTGGTCCCCACCTGGGCTTCACCTGGATTTGGGGAATCCGGTCCCCATCTGGGCCTCACCTGGCCCTGTTGAAAATGGTCCACAAAAGGGCAAAATTGGGACTCGGTGACTTGTTCCACAACTGGACCTCACCTGGACCAGTTGACGCTGGTCCCCCTCTGGGTCTCACCGTGCCCTAGTGAGTGTGAACCCCACTTTGGCCTGACATGGACCTGTTGACCCTGGTTGCCACCTGCGCCTGACCTTGAACTGTTGACTCTGGTCCTTTCAAGGGCGTTCCCTGGACATGGTGATCCTGGTGCCCACATGAACCTCACCTGGACCTGGCGACTCTTGTCACCACCGGGAACTCAACTGGACCTGCTTACTGTGTTCCACACCTGGGCCTCAAGTAGACCTGTTGATCATGGTCCCCAAGCCGGCCTCAAATGGACCTGTTCCCTCTGATCCCCACCGGGGCTTCACGTGTACCTGGGAACTCTGGTCCTCGCCTGGGCCTCATCTGGACCTAGTGACTCTTGTCCCATCCTGGGCTTCACCTGGATCTGGTGACTCTGGTCCCCACCTGGACTTCACCTGGATCTGGTGACTCTTGTCCCCACATGGACCTCTCCTGGACCTGGTGACTCTCTTCCCAACATGGACCTCACCTGGATCTGGTGACTCTGGTCCTCAGTTTGGCCTCACCTGGACCTGGTGTCTCTCGTCCCCACTTTGACTTAACTCAGAACTGCTGAATCTTGCCCCACCTAGGCCGCACCCAGACCTGGTGACTCTTGTCCCCAGCTATGTCTCAATTCGACCTGATGAATCTGGTCCTCACGTGGACCTCACATGGACCTGGGACTCAGCTGGATAGAGTGGCTCTGGTTCCTACAAGGTGCTCACCTGGACCTGGTGACTGTGGTCCCACCTGGGCCTCACCGTGACGAGGTGACTGGTTCCCACACAGACCTCACCTGGACCTGGTGACTCAGGTCCTCATATGGGAATCATGGGACCTCGTTTCACAGTTCCACATCGGGGCTTCACTTGGACCTAGTGATTCTTGTCCCCCTCTGGACTTCACCCTGACGTGGTGACTCTGGTCCCCACCTGGATATCACCAGAACCGGGTGACTCTGGTCCCCCTCTGGGACTCACCCGGACCTGGGGACACTGGTGCTCAACTGGGCCTCCACAGGACCTGGTGAATCTAGTCCTCACTTAGGCCTCATCTGTACCTTGTGACTCTTTTCCCACCTGGCATCAATGGGACATGGTTACTCTGTTCCCCAACTAGACATCACCTGGACATGACAACTTTGCTCCACACTTTGGACTCAACTTGTCCTGATCAATTTGTTCCTCCCACCTAGGCCTCAATCTGGACCTGGTGACTGTGGTACCCACCTGGGTCTCACCTGGACCTGGTGACTCTCGATCCCACATGAACCACACCTGGACCTGGTGACTCTGGTTTTCTTGTAGACTCACATTTACCTGGTGACTCCGGTCCCCACTAGGGCCTCACCTGGATCTGATGACTCTGGCCTGTAAGTTGGCCTCACCTGGACTTGGTGAGTGGGGTTGCCACCTGGGCCTCACCCATACCTGGTGACTCAGTTTCACACGTGGGCCTCTTGGACCTGGTGAATCTTGTCCTTACCTGGTCCTCTCCCAGACCCGGGGACTCTGGTCACCACCTCGCCTCACCTGGACCTGGTGAATCTGGTCCCGATCTGGGCCTCACCCAGTCCTGGTGACTTTGTTCCCCACCTGGACCTGATTGCTGTGGACTCTCTCTTGGCCTCACCTGGAACTGGTGACTCTGATCCTATCTGAGCGTCACCAAGACCTGGTGACTCTGGTCCTCACCTGGGCATCATTGGTACCTGGTTACTCTGTTCCACACCTGAGCCTCACCTGGACATGATGACTCTGGAACCTCTCTGGGCCTCACCCTGACCTGGTGACTCTTGTCCCCATCTGGATGTCAACTGGACCAGGTGATTCTTGTACCCCTCTAATACTCAACCAGATCTGGTGACTCTGGTCCTAAACTGTGCCTCACCTGGACCTAGTGAATATGCTCCAACTGGGCCTCATTTGGACCTGGTAACTCTGGTCCCTTCCTGGGCATCATCGGGACATGGTTCAGCTGCATGGCCTTCAGGTTTGCCTCACCTGGACCTGGTAACTCTGTTCCCTACCTGGGCATTATCGGGACATGGTTCCTCTACATGGCATGCAGGTTGGCCTCACCTGGACCTGGTGAGTGGGGTTGGCACCTGGGCCTCACCCATACATGGTGACACAGGTCCCCCGTGGGCCCAGTATGACCTGGTGAATCTCGTCCTTACCTGGTCCTCACCCGCACCTGGTAACCCTGATCACCACCTGGGAATCACCTGGACCTGGTGAATCTTGTCCCCATCTGGGCTTCCCCCAGTCCTGGTGACTTTGTTCCCCATCTGGGCCTGATTGCTGTGGACTCCTTCTTGGCCTCACCTGGAACTGGTGACTCTGATCCTAACTGGGCCTCACCCAGAACTGGTGACTCTGGTACTCACCTGTGGTCCATTATGACCTGGATACTCTGTTCCAACCTGAGCCTCACCTGGATATGATGACTCTGGATCCCCTCTGGGCCTCAGCCTGACATGGTGACACTGGTCCCCATCTGGATGTCACCTAGACCAGGTGAAACTGGTACCCCTCTAGGCCTCAACTTGACCTGGTGACTCTGGTCCTCAACTGGGCCTCACCGGGACCTAGTGAACATGCTCCCCACCTGCGCCCCATCTGGACCTGGTGACTCTGGTCCCTACCTGGGCATCATCGGGACATGGTTGCTTTGCATGACCTGAAGGTTGCCCTAACCTGGACCTGGTGTGTGGGGTTGCCACATGGGTCTCACCCATACCTGGTGACTCAGGTCCCAACGTGAGACTCTTGGACCTGGTGAATCTGGTCCTTACCTGTTCCTCTCCCAGATTCGGGGACTCTGGACACCACCTGGGCTCACCTGGACCTGGTGGATCTGGTCCCATCTGGGCCTCACCCAGTCCAGGTGACTTTGTTCCCCACCTGTACCTGATTGCTTTGGACTGTGTCTTGGCCTCACCTGGAACTGGTGTCTCTGATCCTATCTGCGCCTCACCCAGACCTGTTGACTCTGGTCCTCACCTGGGCATCATTGGTACCTGGTGACTCTGTTCCACACCTGAGCCTCACCTGCACATGTTGACTCTGGAACCACTCTGGGCCTCACCGTGACCTGAAGACTCTGGTACCCATCTGGATGTCACCAAGACCAGGTGAATCTGGTACCCCTCTACGCCTCAACTAGAACTGGTGACTCTTGTCCTCAACTGGGCCTCACCGGGACCTAGTGAATATGCTCCCCACCTGCGCCTCATCTGGACCTGGTGACTCTGGTTCTACCTGGGCATCATCGGGTCATGGTTACTCTATTCCCCACTGGGACTGACCTGATCCTGGTAACTCTGGTCCTGACATTTGGCTCTTCTGTACCAGGTGACTCTGGCTCCACCTGGGCCTCACCTGTAACTGTTGAATCTGATCCTAAGCATGGACTCACCTCACCTGATGTCTGTGGTGCCCATGGGACCTCACCTGGTCCTCATGTCTCTGGTCTCACCTGGGCCTCACCAGGACCTGGTGTCTCTGGTAACCATCTATGTAGCATCATGTTATGGTTACACTGTTCACTATCAGGGACTCTGGTCCCCATCTGGATGTCACCTGGACCAGGTGATTCTGGTACCCCTCTAGGCCTCAACCAGTTCTGGTGACTCTGGTCCTCAACTGGGCCTCACATGGACCTAGTGAATATGCTCCATCTGGGCCTCATTTGGAACTGGTTACTCTGGTCCCTACATGGGCATCATCGGGACATGGTTCCACTCCATGGCCTGCAGGTTGGCCTCACCTGGATCTGGTAACTCTGTTCCCTACACGGGCATCTTCGGTACACGATTCCTCTGCATTGCCTGAAGGTTGGACTCACCTTGACCTGGTGAGTGGGTTTGCTACCTGGGCCTTACCCATACCTGGTGACACAGGTCCCCACGTGGGCCTCACATGGACCTGGTGAATCTGGTCCTTACCTGGTCCTCATCCGGAACTGGTAACTCTGGTCATCACCTGGGAATCACCTGGACCTTGTAAATCTGTTCCCTATCTGGGCCTCACCCAGTCCTGGTGACTTTGTTCCCCACCTGGACCTGATTGCTGTGGACACTTTCTTGGCCTCACCTGGAACTGGTGACTCTGTTCCTAACTGGGCCTCACCCAGATCTGGTGACTCTGGTCCTCAACTGTGGATCATTAAGACCTGGATTCTCTGTTCCACACCTGAGCCTCACCTGGACTTGATGACTCTGGAACCACTCTGGGCCTCACCCTGAAATGGTGACTCTGGTCTCCATTTGGATGTCACCTAGACCAGGTGAATCTGGTACCCCTCTAGGACTCAACTAGACCTGGTGACTCTCGTCCTCAACTTGGCCTCACAGGGACCTAGTGAATATGCTCCCCACCTGCGCCTCATCTGGACATGGTGACTCTGGTTCTTCCTGGGCATCATCCTGAAATGGTTACTCTATTCCCCACTGGGACTGACCTGATCATGGTACTCTGGTCTTGACTTTGGCCTCTTCTGTACCAGGTGACTCTGGCTCCACCTGGGCCTCACCTGTAACTGGTGACTCTGATTCTAAGCATGGCCTCACCTGACGTGGTGACTGTGGTTCCCATCGGGACCTCATCTGGACCTCATGTATCTGGGCCCACCTGGGCCTCACCAGGATATGGTGTCTCTGGTACCCACCTGGGTAGCATCAGGATATGGTTAAACTGTTCACTAACAGTGACCCAGCCGGACCTATTAACTCTGGTCTTCACCTGGGTCTCACCTGGGCATGGTGGGTCGGATCCCCACCTGGTCCCCACCTGTAACTGGTGATTCGCGTTCCCACATGGACAGCATGTGGACCTGGTGGCTGCAGTGTTTCTAGCTTCCCATGTACCTCGTGGCTCGGGTCCCCACCAGGGCCTCACCGGGACCTGGTGAGTGTGGTTGCCACCTGCACATCACCTGGACCTGGTGATTCTGGTCTGCAACCGAGACTACCCTGGATCTGGTGACTGTGGTCCCCACCTGGGCTTCACCTGGATTTGGGGACTCTGGGCCCCATATGGGCACACCTGGCTCTGTTGACCATGATCCTCAACTGGGCAAATTTGGGACCCGGTGACTGTGTTCCACAACTGGACCTCACCTGGACCAGGTGACTCTGGTCCCCCTCTGGGTCTCACCGTGCCCTAGTGACTGTGAACCCCACTTTGGCCCGACTTGCACCTTCTGTCCCTGGTTGCCACCTGCACCTGACCTCGAACTGTTGACTCTGGTTCTTTCAAAGGCCTCCCCTGTACCTGGTGATCCTGGTCCCCACGTGAGCGTCACCTGGACCTGGTGACTCTTTTTCCAACATGGACCTCACCTGTGTCTTGTGACTCTGCTCCTCAGTTTGGCATCACCCGTACCTGGTGTCTCTTGTCCCCACTTTGACGTACCTCAGAACTGCTGAATCTTGCCCAACTTAGGCCGCACCCAGATCTGGTGACTCTTGTCCCCAGCTATGCCTCAATTCGACTTGATGAATCTGGTCCTCACGTGGGCCTCACATGGACTTGGGACTCAGCTGGATAGAGTGGCTCTGGTTCCCACAAGGGGCTCACCTGACACTACTGACTGTTGTCTTATTCTGTGCCTCACCAGTACCTAGTGATTCTGTTCGCCATCTGGGCCTGCATGGACCTAGTGACTCTGGTCTTCACCCGGGCATGATTGGGACCTGGATACTCTATTCCACACCTGGGCCTCACTTTGACCAGAGACCTCTGGTCCCATTCTGGGCCTCAAACGAAACTGGTTATTCTGGTTCCCCCTCTGGCCTCACCGTTACCTGGTGACTCTGGTCACCCCTTGGCTTCATTGGGCCTGTTAAATTTGGTCTTTAGCTGGTCCGCACGTGGATCTGGTGACTGTTCGGCACCTGGGCCTCACCTGCACTTGGTGAATCCTGTTGCCACCTGCGCCTCACCTGGACCTTGTGACTGTGATCCCACCTGGACCTCACCTGGATCTGCTGGCTCTGTTTCCCATATTGGCTCTCCAGGACCTGGTTCCTGTGGTCTCCATCTGGCCTCACCTGGAACACAATGACTCTGATCCATATTTGGGCCTCTCCTGGACCTGTTGACTCTGGTCTTTACCTGGGCATCATTGGGACCTGGATACTCTCTTATATACCTGGACCTCACCTGGACCTGGTGACTGTGGTCCCACCTGGGCCTCACCTGGACGAGGTGACTGGTTCACACCCGGACATCACCTGGACCTGGTGACTCATGTCCTCATATGGGCATCTTGGGAGTTGGTTTCTCAGTTCCACACCGGGGCCTCACCTGGACCTAGTGATTCTCCTCCCGCTCTTGGCCTCACCCTGACGTGGTGACTCTGCTCCCCACCTGGATATCACCAGGACCGGGTGACTCTAGTCCCCCTCAAGGACGCACCCGCAGCTGGGGACACTGGTCCTCAACTGGGCCTCAACAGGACCTGGTGAATCTACTCCTCACTTAGGCCGCGTCTGGACCTTGTGACTCTTTTCCCACCTGGAATCAATGGGACATGGTTACTCTGTTCCCCACATGGGCCTACCCTCGACATGATAACTTTGCTCCACACTTTGGCCTCAACTGGTCCTGATGACTCTGGTCCCCCCATCTAAGCCTCAATCTGGACCTTGTGACTGTGGTCCCGACCAGGGTCTCATCTGGACTTGGTGACTCTCGTTCCCACATGAACCACACCTGGACCTGGTGACTGTGGTTTTCCTGTAGGCTCACATTTACCTGGTGACTCCGGTCCCCACTAGGGCCTCACCTGGATCTGGTGACTCTGGCCTGCAGGTTGGCCTCACCTGGACCTGGTGATTCTGGTCTGCACCTGAGACTACCCTGGATCTGGTGACTCCGGTTCCACCTGAGCATCACCTGGATTTGGGGACTCAGGTCCCCATCTGGGCCTCACCTGGCCCAGTTGACCATGGTCCTCAACTGGGCAAAATTGGGAACCGGTGACTCTGTTCCACAACTGGACCTCACCTGGACCAGGTGACTCTGGTCCCCCTCTGGGTCTCACCGTGCCCTAGTGACTGTGAACCCCACTTTGGACTGACTTGGACCTGCTGACCCTGTTTGCCACCTGTGCCAGACCTCGAACTGTTGACTCTGGTTCTATCAAGGGCCTCCCCTGGACCTGGTGATCCTGGTCCCCACCTGGGCCTCACCTGGACATGGTGACTCTTGTCACCACCGGGGACTCACCTGGACCTGGTTACTGTGTTCCACACCTGGGCCTCAGGTAGACCTGTTGACCATGGTCCCCAAGCCGGCCTCACGTGGACCTTTTGGCTCTGATACCCGCCGGGGGCTCACGTGTATTTGGTAACTCTGATCCTCACCTGGGCCTCATCTGGACCTAGTGACTATGGTCCCCACCTGGGCTTCACCTGGATCTGGTGACTCTGGTTCCCACGTGGACCTCTCCTGGACCTAGTGACTCTCTTTCCAACCTGGACCTCACCTGGATCTGGTGACTCTGGTCCTCAGTTTGGCCTCACCTGGACCTGGTGTCTCTCGTCCCCACTTTGACCTAACTCAGAACTGCTGAATCTTCACCCACCTAGGCCGCACCCAGACCTGGTGACTCTTGTCCCCAGCTATGCCTCAATTCGACCTGATGAATCTGGTCCTCACGTGGGCCTCACATGGACCTGGGACTCACCTGGATAGAGTGTCTCTGGTTCCCACAAGGGGCTCACATGATACTGTGGACTGTGGTCTTATTCTATGCCTCACCGGGACCTAGTGATTCTGTTCCCCATCTGGGCCTGCATAGCCCTAGTGACCTTGGTCCTCACCCAGGCATCATTGGGACCTGTATACTCTATTCTACAACTGGGCCTCACTTTGTCCAGGAAACTCTGGTCCCATTCTGGTCCTCAAACTAAACTGGTTACTCTGGTTTACACTCTGATCCTCACCCTTACCTGGTGACTCCTGTCACCCCTTGGGCTTCACTTCGGCCTGGTGAATCTGGTCCTTAGCTGGTCCGCACCTGGCTCTGGTGACTGGTCGCCACCTGGATCTCACCTGGACTTGGTGAATCCTGTTGCCACCTGCGCCTCACCTGGACCTTGTGACTGTGGTCCCACCTGGACCTCACCTGAATCTGGTTGCTCTGGTTCCCATATGGGGCTCTCCTGAACCTGGTCCCTGTTGTCTCCATCTGGCCTCACCTGGAACACAATGACTCTGATACATATTTGGGCCTCTCCTGGAACTGATGATGCTGGTCCTTACCTGGGCATCACAGGGACCTGGATACTCTCTTATATACCTGGGCCTCACCTGGACCTGGTGACTGTGGTCCCACCTGGGCCTCACCTGGACGAGGTGACTGGTTACCACAGGGACCTCACCTGGACCTGGTGACTCAGGTCCTCATATGGGCATCATGGGACCTGGTTTCTCAGTTCCACATCGGGGCCTCACCTGGACCTAGTGATTCTCGTCCCCCTCTGGGCCTCACTCTGACGTGGTGACTCTGGTCACCCCTGGATATCACCAGAACCGGGTGACTCTGGTCCCCCTCTGGGACTCTCCCGGAGCTGGGGACACTGGTCCTCCGCTGGGCCTCAACAGGACCTGGTGAATCTACTCCTCACTTAGGCCTCCTCTGGACCATGTGTCTCTTTTCCCACATGGCATCAATGGGACATGGTTACTCTGTTCTCCACCTGGGCCTCACCTGGACATGAAAACTTTGCTCCACACTTTGGCCTCAACTGGTCCTGATGAATCTGGTCCCCCCACCTAGGCCTCAATCTGGACCTGGTGAGTGTGGTCCCCACCTGGGTCTCACCTGGACCTGGTGACTCTCGTTCCCACATAAACCACACCTGGAGCTGGTGACTATGGTGTTCTGGTAGACTCACATTTTCCTGGTGACACCGGTCCCCACTAGGGCATTACCTGGATCTGGTGACTCTGGCCTGCAGGTTGGTCTCACCTGGACCTGGTGAGTGGGGTTGACACCTGGGCCTCACCCATACCTGGTGACTCAGGTCACCACGTGGGCCTCTTGGACCTGGTGAATCTTGTTCTTACCTGGTCCTCTCCCACCACGGGGACACTGGTCACCACCTGGGTCTCACCTGGACCTGGTGAATCTGGTACCCATCTGTGCCTCACCCAGTCCTGGTGACTTTTTCCCCACCTGGACCTGATTGCTGTGGACTCTTTCTTGGCCTCACCTGGAACTGGCGACTCTGATCCTATCTGAGTGTCACCCAGACCTGGTGACTCTGGTCCTCACCTGGGCATCATTGGTACCTGAAGACTCTGATCCACACCTGAGCCTCACCTGGACATGATGACACTGGAACCACTCTGGGCTTCACCCTGACCTGGTGACCCAGGTCCCCATCTGGATGTCACCTGGACCTGGTGATTCTTGTACCCCTCTAGGACTCAACAAGATCTGGTGACTCTGGTCCTCAACTGGGCCTCACCTGGACCTAGTGAATATGCTCCATCTGGGCCTCATTTGGACCTGGTGACTCTGGTCCCTACCTGGGCATCATCGGTGCAATGTTACTCTATTCCACACTGGCAATCCCCTGATCCTGGTAACTCTGGTCCTCTCTTTGGACTCTTCTGTACCAGGTAACTCTGGCTCCACCTGGACCTCACCTGTAACTGGTGATTCTGATCCTACGCATGGCCTCATCTGACCTGGTGACAGTGCTTCCCATCGGGACCTCACCTGGACCTCAGGTCTCCGGTCCCACCTAGGCCTTACCAGGACCTGGTGTCTCTGCTAACCACCTGGGCAGCATCAGGATATGGTTACACTGTTCACTAACAGTGACCCAGCTGGACCTATTAACTCTGGTCTTTAATTGGGCCACACCTGGACATGGTGACACTCGTTCCCACCTGGGTCTCACCTGGACATGGTGAGTCAGATCCCCACCTGTTCCTCAGCTTTAACTGGTGATTCTCGCTTCCACATGGACATCATGTGAACCTGGTGGCTGCAGTGTTTCTAGCTTCTCATGTCCTCGTGACTCTGGTCCCCACCAGTGCCTCACCGGGACCTGGTGAGTGTGGTTGCCACCTGCACCTCAGCTGAACCTGGTGATTCTGGTCTGCACCCGAGACTACACTGGATTGGTGACTGTGGTCCCTACCTGGGCTTCACCTGGATTTGGGGATTCCGGTCCCCATCTGGGCCTCACCTGGCCTTGTTGACCATGGTCGTCAACTGGCCAAAATTGGGAACCTGTGACTGTGTTCCACAACTGGACCTCACCTGGACCAGGTGACTCTGGTCCCACTCTGGGTCTCACCGTGCCCTAATGACTGTGAACCCCACTTTGGCCTGACTTGGACCTGCTGACCCTGGTTGCCACCTGCGCCTGACCTCGAACTGTTGACTCTGGTTCTTTCAAGGGCCTCCCCTGTACCTGGTGATCCTGGTCCCCACCTGGGCCTCACCTGGATGTGGTGACTCTTGTCACCACCGGGGACTCACCTAGACCTGGTTAAGGTGTTCCACACCTGGGCCTCAAGTAGACCTGTTGACCATGGTACCCAAGCTGGCCTCACATGGCCTGTTGCCTCTGATCCCCACTGGGGCCTCACGTGTACCTGGTAACTCTGGTCCTCGCCTGGGCCTAATCTGGACCTAGTGACTCTGGTCCCCACCTGGGCTTCACCTGGATCTGGTGACTCTGGTCCCCACCTGGACTTCACCTGGATCTGGTGACTCTGGTCCCCACCTGGACCTCTCCTGGACCTGGTGACTCTCTTTCCAACATGGACCTCACCTGGATCTGGTGACTCTGGTACTCAGTTTGGCCTCACCTGGACCTGGTGTCTCTCGTCCCCACTTTGACCTAACTCAGAACTGCTGAATCTTCACCCACCTAGGCCTCACCCAGACCTGGTGACTCTTGTCCCCAGCTATGCCTCAATTCGACCTGATGAATCTGGTAGTCACGTGGGCCTCACATGGACCTGGGACTCAGCTGGATAGAGTGGCTCTGGTTCCCACAAGCGGCTCACCTGATACAGCTGACTGTGGTCTTATTCTATGCCTCACCAGGACCTAGTGATTCTGTTCCCCATCTGGGCCTGCATGGCCCTAGTAACTCTGGTCCTTACCCAGGCATCATTGGGATCTGGATACTCTATTCCACACCTGGGCCTCACTTTCACCAGGGACCTATGGTCCCATTCTGGGCCTCAAACTAAACTGGTTACTCTGGTTCCCCCTCTGGGCCTCACCCCTACCTGGTGACTCTGGTCACCCCTTGGGCTTCACTTGGGCCTGGCGAATATGGTCCTTATCTGATCCGATTCTGGATCTGGTGACCGGTTGCCACCTGGGCCTCACTTGGACTTGGTGAATCCTGTTGCCACCTGCGCCTCACCTGGACCTTGTGACTGTGGTCCCACCCGGACATCACCTGGATCTGGTGGCTATGGTTCCCATATGGGGCTCTCCTGGACCTGGTTCCTGTGGTCTCCATCTGGCCACACCTGGAACACAATGACTCTGAACCATATTTGGGCCTCTCCTGGACCTGTTGACTCTGGTCCTTACCTGGGCATCATTGGGACCTGGATACTACCTTATATACCTGGGCCTCACCTGGACCTGGTGACTCTGGTCCCACCTGGGCCTCACCTGGACGAGGTGACTGGTTACCACATTGACCTCACCTGGACCTGGTGACTCAGGTCCTCATATGGGCATCATGGGACCAGGTTTCTCAGTTCCACATCGGGGCCTCACCTGGACCTAGTGATTCTCGTCCACCTCTGGCCTCACCCTGAGGTGGTGACTCTGGTCCCCACCTGGATATCACCAGATCCGGGTGACTCTGGTCCCCCTCTGGGACTCACCCGGAGCTGGGGACACTGGTCCTCAACTGGGCCTCAACAGGACCTGGTGAATCTACTCCTCACTTAGGCTTCGTCTGGACCTTGTGACTCTTTTCCCACCTGGCATCAATGGGACATGGTTACTCTGTTCCCCACCTGGGCCTCACATGGACATGATAACTTTGCTCCAACTTTGGCCTTAACTGGTCCTGATGACTCTGGTTCCCCCACCTAGGCCTCAATCTGGATCTGGTGACTGGTCCCCACATGGGTCTCACCTGGACCTGGTGACTCTCGTTCCCACATGACCCACACCTGGACCTGGTGACTGTTGTGTTCTTGTAGACTCATATTAACCTGGTGACTCCGGTCCCACTAGGGCCTCACCTGGATCTGGTGACTCGGGCCTGAAGTTTGGCCTCACCTGGACCTGGTGAGTGGGGTTGCCACCTGGGCCTCACCCATACCTGGTGACTCAGGTCCTCACGTTGGCCTCTTCGACCTGGTGAATCTGGTCCTTACCTGGTCCTCCCCCAGACCCGAGGACTCTGGTCACCTCCTGGGCCTCACCTGGACCTGGTGAATCTGGTCCATTTTTGGCCTCACCCAGTCCTGGTGACTTTGTTCCCCACCTGGACCTGATTGCTGTGGATTCTTTCTTGGCCTCACAAGGAACTGGTGACTCTGATCCTGTCTGCGCGTCACCTAGACCTGCTGACTCTGGTCCTCACCTGGGCATCATTGGTACCCGGTGACTCTGTTCCACACCTGAGCATCACCTGGACATGATGACTCTGGAACCTCTCTGGGCCTCATCCTGACCTGGTGACTCTGGTCCCCATCTGGATGTCACCCGGACCAGGTGATTCTGGTACCCCTCTAGGCCTCATCAGATCTCTTGACTCTGGTCCTCAACTGGGCCTAACCTGGACCTAGTGAATATGCTCCATCAGGGTCTCATTTGGACCTGGTGAATCTCGTCCCTACCTGGCCATCATCGGGACATGGTTCCACTGCATGGCCTGCAGGTGGGCCTCACCTAGTGCTGGTAAATCTGGTCCCTACCTGGGCATCATCTGGACATGGTTCCACTGCATGGCCTGCAGGTTGTCCTCACCTGGACGTGGTAATTCTAGTACCAACCTGGGCATCATCGGGACATTGTTCCTCTGCATGGCCTGCATGTTAGCCTCAGCTGGAACTCGTGAGTGTGGTTGCCACCTGGGGCTCACCGATACCTGTTGACTCAGGTCCCTACGTGGGCCTCTTGGACCTGGTGAATCTGGTCCTTACCTGGTCCTCTCCCAGACCCGGGGACTCAGCTCACCACCTGGGCCTCACCTGGCCCTGGTGAATCTGGTCCCCATCTGGGCCTCACACAGTCCTGTTGACTTTGTTCCCACCTGGACCTGATTGCTATGGACTCTTTCTTGGCCTCACCTGGACCTGGGGACTCTGATCCTAACTGGGCCTCACCCAGATCTGGCGACTCTGGTCCTCACCTGTGGACCATTATGACCTGGATACTTTGTTCCACACCTGAGCCTCACCTGGACATGTTTACTCTGGATCCACTCTGAGCCTCACCCTGACATGGTGACTCTGGTCCCCATCTGGATGTCACCTAGACCAGGTGAATCTGGTACCCCTCTAGGCCTCAACCAGACCTGGTGAATCTGGTCCTCAACTGGGCCTCAACGGGACCTATGAATATGCTCCCCACCTGCGCCTCATCTGGACCTGGTGATTCTGGTTCTATCTTGGCATCATCGGGAAATGGTTACTCAGTTCCCCACTGGGACTGACTTGATCCTGGTAACTCTGGCCACGACTATGGTCTCTCTGTACCAGGTGATTCTGGCTCCACCTGGGCCTCACCTGTAACCTGTGACTCTGATCCTAAGCATGGCCTCACCTGACCTGGTCTCTGTGGTTCCCATCGGGACCTCACGTGGACCTCATGTCTCTGGTCGCACCTGGGCCTCACCAGGACCTGGTGTCTCTGGTACCCACCTGGGTACCATCAGGATATGGTTACACTGTTCACTATCAGTGACCCAGACGGACCTATCAACTCTGGTCTTCACCTGGGCCACACCTGCACATGGTGACACTGGTTCCCACCTGGGCTTCACCTGGATCTGGTGACTCGGGTCCCCACCTGGACTTCACCTGGATCTGGTGGCTCTGTTACCCATATGGGGCTCTCCTGGACCTGGTTCCTGTGGTCTCCATCTGGCCTCACCTGGAGCACAATGACTCTGATCCATATTTGGGCCTCTCCTGGACCTGTTGACTCTGGTCCTTACCTGGGCATCATTGGGACCTGGATACTCTCTTATATACCTGGGCCTCACCTGGACCTGGTGACTGTGGTCTCACCTGGACCTCATCTGGATGAGGACACTGGTTCCGACAGGGACCTCACCTGGACCTGGTGACTCAGGTCCTCAAATTGGTATCATGGGACCTGGTATCTCAGTGCCACATTGGGGCCTCACCCGGACCTAGTGATCTCGTCCCACTCTGGGCCTCACCCTGACGTGGTGACTCTGGTCCCCACCTGGATATCACCAGAACCGGGTGACTCTGTTCCCCCTCTGGGACTCACCCGGAGCTGGGGTCACTGGTCCTCAACTGGGCTCAACAGGATCTGATGAATCTACTCCTCACTTAGGCCTCGTCTGGACCTTGTGACTCTTATCCAACCTGGCATCAATGGGACATGGTTACTCTGTTCCCCACCTGGGCCTCACCTGGACATGATAAGTTTTCTCCGCACTTTGTCCTCCACTGGTCCTGATGACTCTGGTCCCCCCACCTAGGCCTCAATCTGGACCTGGTTCCTGTGTTCCCCACCTGGGTCTCACCTGGATCTGGTAACTCTGGTCCCTACCTGGGCATTATCGGGACATGGCTCCTCTGCATGGCCTGCAGGTTGGCCTCATCTTGACCTGGTGAGTGGGGTTCCCACGTGGGTCTTACCCATGCCTGGTGACACAGGTACCCACGTGGCCTCACTTGGACCTGGTGAATGTGGTCCTTACCTAGTTCCCACCCGGAACTGGTAAATCTGGTCACCACCTGGGCATCACCTAGTCCTGGTGACTTTGTTCCCCACCTGGACCTGATTGCTGTGGACACATTCTTGGCCTTACCTGGAAGTGGTAACTCTGATCCTAACTGGGCCTCTCCCAGATCTGGTGACTCTGGTCCTCACCGGTGGACCATTATGACCTGGATACTCTGTTCCACACCTGAGCCTCACCTGGACATGGTGACTCTGGATCCCCTCTGGGCCTCACCCTGACATGGTTACTCTGGTCCCCATCTGGATGTCACTTAGACCAGGTGAATCTTGTACCCCTCTAGGCCTCAACTACACCTGGTGACTCTGGTCCTCAACTGGGCCTCACCTGGACCTAGTAAATATGCTCCATCTGGGCCTCATTTGGATCTGGTGACTCTGGTCCCTACGTGGGAAACATCGCGACCTGGTTCCACATAATGGTCTGCAGGTTGGCCTCTTCTTGACCTGGTAACTCTGGTCCCTACCTGGGCATCATCGGGACACGGTTCCTCTGCATGGCCTGCAGGTTGGCGTCACCTGGACCTCGTACCTCTGGTCCCTACCTGGGCATCATCGGGACACGGTTCCTCTGCATGGCCTGCAGGTTGGCCTCACCTAGACCTGGTGAGTGGGCTTGCCACCTGGGCCTCACCCATACCTGGTGACACAGGTCTCACGTCGGCGTCACTTGGACCTGGTGAATCTGGTCCTTACCTGGTCCTCACCCGGAACTGGTAACCCTTGTCACCAAATGGGAATCAACTGGACCTCGTGAATCTGGTCCCCATCTGGGCCTCACACATTCCTGGTGTCTTTGATCCCCACCTGGACCTGATTGCTGAGGACTCCTTCTTGGCCTCACCTGGAACTGGTGAATCAGATCCAGATTGAGGATCCCCAATCTGGGCCTCACCTGGCCCTGTGAACCATGGTCCTCAACTGGCAAAATTGGGACCCGGTGACTGTGTTCCACCCCTGGACCTCACCTGGACCAGGTGACTCTGGTCCCCCTCTGGGTCTCACCGTGCCCTAGTGACTGTGAACCCGACTTTGGCCTGACTTGGACCTGCTGACCCAGGTTGACACCTGCGCCTGACCTCGAACTGTTGACTCTGGTTCATTCAAGGGCTTCCCCTGTCCCTGGTGATCTTGGTCCCCCCTGGGACTCACCTGGACGTGGTGCCCCTTGTCACCACCGGGGACTCACCTGGACCTGGTTACTGTGTTCCACACCTGGGCCTCAAGTAGTCCTGTTGACCATGGTACCGAAGCCTGCCTCATATGGACCTGTTTCCTCTGATTCCCACCGGGGCATCACGTGTACCTGGTAACACTGGTCCTCACTTGGGCCTCATCTGGACCTAGTGACTCTGGTCCCCACCTTGGGTTCACCTGGATCTGGTGACTCTGGTCCTCAATTGGGCCTCACGTGGACCTATTGAATATGCTCCATCTGGGCCTCATTTGGACTTGGTGACTCTCTTCCCTACCTGGGCTTCATCGGGACATGGTTCCACTGCATGGCCTTTAGGTTGGCCGCCCCTGGACCTGGTAACTGTGGTTCTACCTGGGCATCATCGGGACGTGGTTACTCTATTCCCAGTGGGACTGACCTGATCGTGGTGACTCTGGTCCTGACTTTCGCCTCTTCTGTGCCATGTGACTCTGGCTCCCCCTGGACCTCACCTGTAAGTGGTGACTCTGATCCTAAGCATGGCCTCACCTGACCTGGTGACTGTGGTTTCCATCGGTACCTCACCTGGTCCTCATGTCTCTGGTCCCATCTGGGACTCACCAGGACCTTGTATCTGGTACACACCTGAGTAGCATCAGGATATGGTTACACTGTTCACTAACAGTGACCCGGCCGGACCTATTAACTCTCGTCTTCACCTGGTCCACACTTGGACATGGTGACACTGGTTCCCACCAGGGTCTCACCTGGACATGGTGACTCAGATCCCCACCTGGTCCTCACTTGTAACTTGTAATTCTCGTTCCCACATGGACATCATGTGGACCTGGTGGCAGCAGTGTTTCTAGCTTCTCATGTACCTCGTGACTCTGGTCCCCACCAGGGCCTCACCCGGACTTGGTGAGTGTGGTTGCCATCTGCACCTCACCTGGACCTGGTGATTCTTGTCTGCACCTGAGACTACCCTGGATCTGGTGACTGTGGTCCCCACCTGGGCTTCACCTGAATTTGGGGACTCCGGTCCCCATCTGGGCCTCACCTGGCCCTGTTGACCATGGTCCTCAACTGGGCAAAATTGGGACCCGGTGACTCTGTTCCACAACTGGATCTCACCTGGACAAGGTGACTCTGGTCCCCCTGTGGGTCTCACTGTGCCCTAGTGACTGTGAACCCCACTTTGGCCTGACTTGGACCTGCTGACCCTGGTTGCCACCTGCGCCTGACCTCGAATGTTGACTCTGGTTCTCTCAAGGGCCTCCCCTGTACCTGGTGATCCTGGTCCCCAATTGGGCCTCAACTGGACGTGGTGACTCTTGTCACCACCGGGGACTCACCTGGACATGATTACTGTGTTCCACACCTGGGCCTCAGGTAGACTTGTTGACCATGGTCCCCAAGCCGGGCTCACGTGGAACTTTTTGCTCTGATCCCCGCCAAGGGCTCACGTGTATCTGGTAACTCTGATCCTCACCTGGGCCTAATCAGGACCTAGTGGCTTTGGTCCCCACCTGGGTTTCACATGGATCTGGTGACTCTGGTCCCCACCTGGACTTCACCTGAATCTGGTGACTCTGGTCCCCACCTGGACCTCTCCTGGACCTGGTGACTCTCTTTCCAACATGGACCTCACCTGGATCTGGTGACTCTGGTCCTCAGTTTGGCCTCACCTGTATCTGGTGACTCAGGTCCTCATTTGGGCATTATGGGACCTTTTTTCTCAGTTCCACATCGGGGCCTCACCTGAAACTAGTGATTCTCGTCCCCCTCTGGGCCTCACGCTGACGTGGTGAGTCTTATCCCCACCTGGATATCACCAGAACCGGGTGACTCTGGTCCCCCTCTGGGACTCACCCGGAGCTGGGGACACTGGTGCTCAACTGGGCCTCAACAGGACCTGGTGAATCTAGTCCTCACTTAGGCCTCATCTGTACCTTGTGACTCTTTTCCCACCTGGCATTAATGGGACATGGTTACTCTGTTCCCCACCTGGGCCTCACCTGAACATGATAACTTTGATCCACACTTTGGCCTCAACTTGTCCTGATCAATTTGTTCCCCCCACCTAGGCCTCAATCTGGACCTGGTGACTATGGTCCCCACCTGGGTCTCACCTGTCCCTGGTGACTCTCGTTCCCACATGAACCACACCTGGACCTGGTGACTGTGGTTTTCTTGTAGACTCACATTTACCTGGTGACTCCGGTCCCCACTAGGGCCTCACCTGGATCTGGTGACTCTGGCCTGCAAGTTGGCCTCACCTGGACTTGGTGAGTGGGGTTGCCACCTGGGCCTCACCCATACCTGGTGACCCAGTTTCACACGTGGGCCTCTTGGACCTGGTGAATCTCGTCCTTACCTGGTCCTCTCCCAGACCCGGGGACTCTGGTCACCACCTCGCCTCACCTGGACCTGGTGAATCTGGTCCCCATCTGGGCCTCACCCAGTCCTGGTGACTTTGTTCCCCACCTGGACCTGATTGCTGTGGACTCTCTCTTGGCCTCACCTGGAACTGGTGACTCTGATCCTATCTGAGCGTCACCAAGACCTTCTGACTCTGGTCCTCACCTGGGCTTCATTGGTAACTGGTGACTCTGTTCCACACCTGAGCCTCACCTGTACATGATGACTCTGGAACCTCTCTGGGCCTCACCCTGACCTGGTGACTCTTGTCCGTATCTGGATGTCAACTGGACCAGGTGATTCTTGTACCCCTCTAATACTCAACCAGATCTGGTGACTCTGGACCTCAACTGGGCCTCACCTGGACCTAGTGAATATGCTCCAACTGGGCCTCATTTGGATCTGGTGACTCTGGTCACTTCCTGGGCATCATCGGGACATGGTTCAGCTGCATGGCCTTCAGGTTGGCCTCACCTGGACCTGATAACTCTGGACCCTACCTGGGCATCATCGGGACATGGTTCCTCTACATGGCCTGCAGGTTGGACTCACCTGGACCTGGTGAGTGGGGTTGGCACCTGGGCCTCACCCATACATGGTGACACAGGTCCCCGTGGGCCCAGTATGACCTGGTGAATCTCGTCCTTACCTGGTCCTCACCCGCACCTGGTAACCCTGATCACCACATGGGAATCACCTGGACCTGGTGAATCTGGTCCCCATCTGGGCCTCACCCAGTCCTGGTGACTTTGTTCCCCTCTGGATCTGATTGCTGTGGACTCCTTCTTGGCCTCAACTGGAAGTGGTGACTCTGATCCAACCTGGGCCTCACCCAGATCTGGTGACTCTGGTCCTCACCTGTGGACCATTATGACCTGGATACTCTGTTCCAACCTGAGCCTCACCTGGACATGATGACTCTGGATCCCCTCTGGGCCTCACCCTGACATGGTGACTCTGGTCCCTATCTGGATGTCACCTAGACTAGGTGAATCTGGTACCCCTCTAGGGCTCAAATAGACCTGGTGACACTGGTCCTCAACTGGGTGTCACCGAGACCTAGTGAATATGCTCCCCACATGCGCCTCATCTGTACCTGGTGACGCTGGGTCTACGTGGGCATCATCGGGACATGGTTACTTTGTTTCCCACTGGGACTGACCTGATCCTGGTAACTCTGGTCCTTACTTTGGCCTCCTCTGTACCAGGTGACTCTGGCTCCACCTGGGCCTCACCTGTAACTAGTGACGCTGATCCAAAGCATGGCCTCTCCTGACCTGGTGACTGTGGTTCCCATCGGGACCTCACCTGGACTTCATGTCTCTTGTCCCACCTGGGCCTCACCAGGACCTTGTGTCTCTGGTACACACCTGGGTAGCATCAGGATATGGTTACACTGTTCACTAACAGTGACCCAGCCGGACCTATTAACTCTGGTCTTCACCTGGGCCACACCTGGACATGGTGACACTCGTTCCCACCTGGGTCTCACCTGGAAATGGTGAGTCAGATACCCACCTGGTCCTAACCTATAACTGTTGATTCTCGTTCCCAGATGGACATCATGTGGACCTGGTGCCTGCGGTGTTTCTAGTTTGTCATGTACCTTGTGACACTGGTCCCCACCAGGGCCTCACCGGGACCTGGTGAGTGTGGTTGCCACCTGCACCTCACCTGGACCTGGTGATTCTGGTCTGCACCTGAGAGTACCCTGGATCTGGTGACTGTGGTCCCCACCTGGGCTTCACCTGGATTTGGGGACTCTCGTCCCCATGTGAGGCTCACCAGGCCCTGTTGACCATGGTCCTCAACTGGGCAAAATTGGGACGCGGTGACTGTGTTCCACAACTGGACCTCACCTGGACCACGTGACTCTGGTGCCCCTCTGGGTCTCACCATTCCCTAGTGACTGTGAACCCCACTTTCCCCTGACTTAGACCTGCTGGCCCTGGTTGAAACCTGCGCCTGAACTCGAACTGTTGACTCTGGATCTTTCAAGGGCCTCCCCTGTACCTGGTGATCCTGGACCGAACCTGGGCCTCACCTGGACGTGGTGACTCTTGTCACCATGGGGACTCACCTGGACCTGCTTACTGTGTTCCACACCTGGGCCTCAAGTAGACCTGTTGACCATGGTCCCCTAGCCGGCCTCACATGGACCTGTTACCTCTGATCCCCACCGGGGCCTCACGTGTACCTTGTAACTCTGGTCCTCACCTGGGCCTCATCTGGACCTAGAGACTCTGGTCCCCACCTGGGCTTCACCTGGATCTGGAGACTCTGGTCCCCATCTGGACTTCACCTGGATCTGGTGACTCTGGTCCCAATCTGGACCTCTCCTTGACTTGGTGTCTCTCTTGCCCACTTTGACCTAACTCAGAACTGCTGAATCTTGCCCCACCTATTATGCACCCAGAGCTGGAGACTCTTGTCCCTAGCTATTCCTCAATTCGACCTGATGAATCTGGTCCTCACGTGGATCTCACATTCACCTGGGACTCAGCTGGAAAGAGTGGCTCTGGTTCCCACTAGGGGCTCACCTGATACTGCTGAATGTGGTCTTATTCTATGCCTCACCAGAACCTAGTGATTCTGTTCCCCATCTGGGCCTGCATCGCCTTAGTGACTCTGGTCCTCACTGAGGCATCATTGGGACCTGGATACTCTATTCCACACCTGGGCCTCACTTTTACCAGGAACCGCTGGTCCCATTCTGGGCCTCAAACTAAACTGGTTACTCTGGTTCCCCCTCTTAACCTCACCCTTACCTGGTGACTCTGGTCACCCTTTGGGCCTCCCCTGGGCCTGGTGACTCTGGCCTGCAGGTTGGCCTCACCTGGACTTGATTAGTTGATGCCACCTGGGCCTCACCCATACCTGGTGACTCAGGTCCCCACATGGGCCTCTTGGACCTGGTGAATCTGGCCCTTACCTGGACTTCTCCCAGACCCGGGGAATCTGGTCACAACATGGGCCTCACCTGGACCTGGTGAATCTGGGTCCATCTGGGCCTAACCCAGTCCTGGTGACTGTGTTCCCCAACTGGACCTGATTGCTCTCGACTCTTTCTTGCCCTCACCTTGAACTGGTGACTCTGATCCTATTACCTAGTCCTCACCCGGAACTGGTAAATCTGGTCACCACCTGGGCATCACCTAGTCCTGGTGACTTTGTTCCCCACGTGGACCTGATTGCTGTGGACACCTTCTTGGCCTCACCTGGAGGTGGTAACTCTGATCACAACTGGGCCTCTCCCAGATCTGGTGACTCTGGTCCTCACCTGGGCCTCATCTGGACCTAGTGACTCTGGTCCCCACCTGGGCTTCACCTGGATCTGGTGACTCTGGTCCCCACCTGGATTTCACCTGGAACTGGTGACTCTGGTCCATACCTGAACCTCTCCTGGACCTGGTGACTCTGGTCCTCACCTGGGCCTCATCTGGACCTAGTGACTCTGGTCCCCACTTGGGAATCACCTGGACCGGGTGAATCTGGTCCCCATCTGGGCCTCCCCCAGTCCTGGTGACTATGTTCCCCACCTGGACCTGATTGCTGTGGACTCCTTCTTGGCCTCACCTGGAACTGGTGACTCTCATCCTAACTGGGCCTAGCTCAATCTCCTGACTCTGATCCTCCCCTGTGGACCACTATGAACAGGATACTCTGTACCACACCTGAGCCTCACCTGGACATGATGACTCTGGATCCACTCTGGGCCTCACCCTGACGTGGTAACTCTGGTCCCCATGTGGATGTCACCTAGACCAGGTGAATCTCGTACCCCTCTAGGCCTCAACTAGACCTGGTGACTCGGGTTCTCACCAGGGCCTCACCGGGACCTAGGGAATATTCTCCCCAACTGTGCTTCATTTGGACCTGGTGACTCTGGTTCTACCTGGGCATCATCGGGACATGGATACTGTATTCCCCACTGGGACTGACCTGATCCTGGTAACTCTGGTCCTGATTTGGCCTCTTCTTTACCAGGTGACTCTGGATCCACCTTGGGTTCACCGGTAACTGATGACTCTTATCCAAAGCATGGCCTCACCTGACCTTGTGACTGTGGTTCCCATCGGGACCTCACCTGGACCTCATGTCTCTGGTCCCAAGCGGGCCTCACCAGGACCTGGTGTCTCTGATACCCACCTTGGTAGCATCAGGATACGGTTACACTGTTCACTAACAGTGACCTAGCCGGACCTATTAACTCTGGTCTTCACCTGGGCCACACCTGGACATGTTGACACTGGTTCCCACCTGGGTCTCATCTGGACATGCTGAGTCGGATCCACAACTGGGCCTCCCCTGTAACTGGTGATTCTCGTTCCCACATGGACATCATGTGGACCTGGTGGCTGCAGTGTTTCTAGCTTCTCATGTACCTCGTGACTCTGGTCCCCACCAGGGCCTCACAGGGCCCTGGTGAGTATGGTTGCCACCTGCACCTCAAGTGGACCTGGTCATTCTGGTCTGCACCTGAGACTACCCTGGATCTGGTGACTGTGGTCCCCACCTGGGCTTCACCCGCTTTGGGGACTCCGGTCTCCTTCTGGGCCTCACCTGGCCCTGTTGACCATGGTCCTCAACTGGGCAAAATTGGGACCCGGTGACTGTGTTCCACAACTGGATCTCACCTGGACCAGGTGATTCTGATCTACCTCTGGGGCTCACCGTACCCTAGTGACTGTGAACCCCACTTTGGCCTGACTTGGACCTGCTGACCCTGGTTGCCACCTGCGCTGATCTCGAACTGTTGACTCTGGTACTTTTAAGGGCCTACCCTGTATCTTGTGATCCTGGTCCCCACCTGGGCCTCACCTGGACGTGGTGACTTATGTCAAAATCACGTACTCACCTGTACCTGCTTACTGTGTTCCACATCTGGGCCTCAAGTAGACTTGTTGACCATGGTCCCCAAGCCGGCCTCACATGGACCTGTTGCCTCTGATCCCCACCGGGGCCTCACGTGTACCTGGTAACTCTGGTCTCCACTTGGACTTCACCTGGATCGGATGACTCTGGTCCCCTTCTGGACCTCTCCTGGACCTGGTGACTCTCTTTCCAACATGGACCTCACCTGGATCTGGTGACTCTGGTACTCAGTTTGTCCTCACATGGACCTGGTGTCTCTCGTCCCCACTTTGACTTAACTCAGAACTGCTGAATCTTGCCCCACCTATGCCGCACCCAGACCTGGTGACTCTTGACCCCAGTATGCCTCAATTCGACCTGATGAATCTGGTCCTCACGTGGGCCTCACATGGACCTGGGACTGAGCTGGATAGAGTGCTCTGGTTCCCTCAAGGGGCTCACATGATACTGGTGACTATGGTCTTATTCTATGCCTCACCAGGACCTAGTGATTCTGTTCCCCATCTGGGCCTGCATGGCCCTAGTGACTCTGGTCCTCACCCAGACATCATTGGGACCTGGATACTCTATGCCACACTTTGGACTACCTTTGACCAGGGACCTCTGGTCCCATTCGGGGCCTCAAACTAAACTGTTTACTCTGGTTCCCCCTCTGGGCCTCACCCTTACCTGGTGACTCTTGTCACCCTTTGGGCTTCAACTGGGCCTGGAGAATCTGGTCCTTAGCTGGTCCTCACCTGGATCTGGTGAAAGGTCGCCACCTGGGTCTCACCTGGACTTGGTGAATCCTGTTGCCACCTGCGCCTTACCTGGACCTTGTGACTGTGGTCCCACCTGGACCTCTCCTGGATCTGGCGGCTCTGGTTCCCATAAGGGGCACTCCTGGACCTGGTTCCTGTGGTCTCGGTCTGGCCTCACCTGGAACACAATGACTCTGATCCATATTTGGGCCTCTCCTGGACCTGTTGACTCTGGTCCTTACCTGGACATCATTGGGACCTGGATACTCTCTTATATAACTTGGCCTCACCTGGACCTGGTGAGTGTGGTCCCACCGGGGCCTCACCTGGACGAGGTGACTGGTTCCCACAGGGACCTCACCTGGACCTGGTGACTCAAGTCCTCATATGGGCATCATGGGACCTGGTTTCTCAGTTCCACATCGGGGCCTCACCTGGACCTAGTGATTCTCTTCCGACCTTGGGACTCACCCTGACGTGCTAACTCTGGTCCCCACCTGGATATCACCAGAACCGGGTGACTCTGGTCGACCTCTGGGACTCACCCGGAGCTGGGGACTCTGGTCCTCAACTGGGCCTAAACAGGACCTGGTGAATCTACACCTCACTTAGGCCTCGTCTGGACCTTGTGACTCTTTTCCCACCTGGCATCAATGGGACATGGTTACTCTGTTCCCCACCTGGGCCTCACCCGGACATGATAACTTTGCTCCACACTTTGGCCTCAACTGGTCCTGATGACTCTAGTCCCCCCACCTAGGCCTCAATCTGGACCTGGTGACTGTGGTCCCCACCTGGGTCTCACGTGGACCTGGTGACTCTCGTTCCCACATGAACCACACCTGGACCTGGTGACTGTGGTGTTTTTGTAGACTCACATTTACCTGGTGACTCCGGTCCCCACTAGGGCCTCACAAGGATCTGGTGACTCTGGCCTGCAGACTGGCCTCACCTGGATCTGGTGAATGGGGTTGCCTCCAGGACCTCACCCATTCCTGGGGACTCTGTCCCCACAAGGGCCTCTTGGATCTGGTGAATCTGGTCCTTACCTGGTCCTCCCCCAGACCCGGGGACTCTGGTCACCACCTGGGCCTCACCTGGACATGGTGAATCTGGTCCCCATCTGGGCCTCACCCAGTCCTGGTGGCTTTGTTCCCCACCGGGACCTGATTGCTGTGGACTCTTTCTTGGCCTCACCTGGTACTGGTGACTCTGATCCTATCTGCGCGTCACCGAGATCTGGTGACTCTGGTCCTACCCTGGGCATCATTGTTACCTGTTGACTCTGTTCCACACCTGAGTCTCACCTGGACATGATGACTCTGGAAACTCCCTGTGTGTCACCCTGACCTGATGACTCTGGTCTCCATCTGGATGTCACCTGGGTCAGGTGATTCTGGTACCCCTCTAGGACTCAACCAGATCTGGTGACTCTGGTCCTCAACTGGGCCTCACCGGGACCTAGTGAATATGCCCCATCTGGTCCTCATTTTGATTTTTTTAAATTTATTTATTCATAGAGATGCAGAGAGAGAGAGAGAGAGAGAGAGAGAGAGGCAGAGACACAGGCAGAGGGAGAAGCAGGCTCCATGCAGGGAGCCTGACGTGGGACTCGATCCAGGGTCTCCAGGATCACGCCCTGGGCTGCAGGCGGCGCTAAACCGCTGCGCCACCGGGGTTGCCCCTGGTCCTTATTTTGACCTGGTGACTCTGGTCTCTACCTGGGCATCATCGGGACATGGTTTCACTGCATGGCCTACAGGTTGGCCTCACCTGGACCTGGTAACTCTGGTCCCTACCTGGGCATCATCGGGACACGGTTCCTCTCCATCACCTGCAGGTTGGCCTCACCTGGACCTGGTGAGTGGTGTTGCCTATTGTGCCTCACCCGTACATGGTGACACAGGTCCCCACGTGGGCCTCAATTGGACCTGGTGAATCTGGTCCTTACCTGGTCCTTCCCCGGAACTGGTACCTCTGGTCACCACCTGGGAATCACCTGGGCCTGGTGAATCTGGTCCCCATCTGGCCTCACCCAGTGCTGGTGACTTTGTTCCCCACATCGACCTGATTGCTGTGGACGCCTTCTTGGCCTCACCTGAAACTGGTGACTCTGATCCTATCTGCGCATCACCCAGACCTGGTGAATCTGGTCCTCAACTGGGCATCATTGGTACCTGGTGACTCTGTTCCACACCTGAGCGTCACCTGGACATGATGACTCTGGAACCTCTCTGGGCCTCACCCTGACCTGGGGACTCTGGTCCCCATCTCGATGTCACCTGAACCAGGTGATTCTGGTACCCTTATAGGGCTCAACCAGATCTGGTGACTCTGGTCCTCAACTGGGCCTCACCTAGACCTAGTTAATATGCTCCATCTGGGCCTCATTTGGACATGGTGATTCTGATCCCTACCTCGGCATTACCGGGACATGGTTCCACTACATGGCCTGCTGGTTGGCCTCACCTGGACCTGGTAACTCTGGTCGCTACCTGGGCATCATCGGGACATGGTTCCTCTGCATGGCCTGCAGGTTGGCCTCATCTTCACCTGGTGAGTGGGGTTCCCACCTGGGTCTTACCCATGCCTGGTGACACAGGTCCCCACGTGGGCCTCACTTGACCTGGTGAATGTGGTACTTACCTAGTCCTCACCCGGAACTGGTAAATCTGGTCACCACCTGGGCCTCACCTGGACTTGGTGAATCCTGTTGCCACCTGCGCCTCACCTGGACCTGTGACTGTGGTCCCACCCGGACATCACCTGGATCTGGTGGCTCTGGTTCCCATATGGGGCTCTCCTGGACCTGGTTCCTGTGGTCTCCATCTGGCCTTACCTGGAACACAATGACTCTGAACCATATTTGGGCCTCTCCTGGATCTGTTGACTCTGGTCCTTACCTGGCCATCATTGGGACCTGGATACTCTCTTATATACCTGGGCCTCACCTGAACCTGGTGACTGTGGTCCCACCTGGGCCTCACCTGGACGAGGTGACTGGTTACCACAGGGACCTCACCTGGACCTGGTGACTCAGGTCCTAATATGGGCATCATGGGACCTGGTTTCTCAGTTCCACATCGGGCCCTCACCTGGACCTAGTGATTCTCGTCCCTCTCTGGGCCTCAACCTGACGTGGTGACTCTGGTCCCCACCTGGATATCACCAGTACCGGGTGACTCTGGTCCCCCTCTGGGTCTCACCGGGAGCTGGGGACACTGGTCCTCAACTGAGCCTCAACAGGACTTGGTGAATCTACTCCTCACTTAGGCCTCGTCTGGATCTTGTGACTCTTTTCCCACCTGGCATCAATGGGACATGGTTACTCTGTTCCGCACCTGATCCTCACATGGACATGATAACTTTGCTCCGCATTTTGGCCTCAACTGGTCCTGATGACCCTGGTCCCCCCACCTAGGCCTCAATCTGGACCTGGAGTCTGTCGTCCCACATGGGTCTCACCTGGACCTGGTGACTCTCGTTCCCACCTGAACCACACCTGGCCCTGGTGACTGTGGTGTTCTTGTAGACTCACATTTACCTGGTGACTCGGGTCCCCATTAGGGCCTCACCTGGATCTGGTGACTCTGGCCTGCAGGTTCGCCTCACTTGGACCTGGTGAGTGAGGTTGCCACCTGGACATCACCCAAAACTGGTGACTCAGGTCCCCACGTGGGCCTCTTGGACCTGTTAATCTGGTCCTTACCTGGTCCTGTCCCAGACCCGGGGACTCTGGTCACCCAGTCCTGGTGACTTTTTTCCCCACCTGAACCTGATTGCTGTGGACTCTTTCTTGGCCTCAACTAGAACTGTTGACTCTGGTCCTCAAGTGGGCTACACCTGGACCTAGTGAATATGCTCCATCTAGGCCTAATTTGGACCTGGTGACTCTGGTCCCTACCTGGGCATCATCGGGACATGGTTCCACTGCATGGCCTGCAGGTTGGCCTCACCTGGACCTGGTAACTCTGGTCTCTACCTGGGAATCATCGGGACATTGTTCCACACATGGCCTGGAGGTTGGCCTTACCTGGACCTGGTAATTCTAGTCCCTACCGGGGCATCATCGGGACATGGTTCCTCTGCATGGCCTGCAGGTGGGCCTCACCTGGACCAGGTGAGTGGCGTTGTCACCTTGGTCTCACACATGCCTGGTGACACAGGTCCCCACGTGGGCCTCACTTGGGCCTGGTGAATCTGGTCCTTACCTGGTCCTCACCCGGAAATCCTAACTCGGGTCACCACCTGGGAATCACATGAACCTGGTTAATCTGGTCCCCATCTGGTCCTCATCCAGTCCTGGTGACTTTGTCACCCCACCTGGAACTGATTGCTGTGGACTCCCTCTTGGCCTCACCTGGAACTGGTGACTCTGAGCTTAACTGGGCCTCACCCAGATCTGGTGACTCTGGTCCTCACCTATGGACCATTATGACCTGGGTACTCTGTTCCACACCTGAGCCTCCCCTGGACATGATGACTCTGGATCCCCTCTGGGCCTCACCCTGATATGATGACTCTGGTCCACATCCGGATGTAACCTAGACTAGGTGAATCTGGTATCCCTCTAGGCCTCAACTTGATCTGGTGACTCTGGTCCTCAACTGGACCTCTCCTGACCTGGTGACTCTCTTTCCAACATGGACCTCACCTGGATCTGGTGATTCTGGTCCTCATTTTGGCCTCACCTGGACCTTTTGTCTCTCGTCCCCCTTTGACCTAACTCAGAACTGCTGAATCTTGCCCCACCTAGGCCGCACCCAGAAATGGTGACTCTTGTCCCCAGCTATGCCTCAATTCGACCTGATGAATCTGGTCCTGACGTGGGGCTCACATGGACCTGGGACTCAGCTGGATAGAGTGGCTCTGGTTTCCACAAGGCTAACACCTGATACTGGTGACTGTGTTCTTATTCTATGCCTCACCAGGACCTAGTTATTCTGTTCCCCATCAGGGCTTGCATGGCCATAGTGACTCTGGTCCTCACCCAGGCATCATTGGGACCTGGATACTCTATTCCACATCTGGGTCTCACTTTGACCAGGGACCTCTGGTCCCATTCTGGGCCTCAAACTAAACTGGTTACTGTGGTTCCCCTCTGGGCCTCACCCTTACCTGGTGACTCTGGTCACCCCTTGGGCTTCACTTAGGCCTGGTGAATCTGGTCCTTAGCTGGTCCACTCCTGGATCTGGTGACAGGTCGCCACCTGGGCCTCACCTGGACTTGGTGAATCCTGTTGCCACCTGCGCTTCACCTGGACCTTGTGACTGTCGTCCCACCTGGACCTCACCTGGATCTGGTGGCTCTGGTTCCCATATGGGGCTCTCCTGGACCTGTTTCCTGTGGTCTCCATCTGGCCTCACCAGGAACAAAATGACTCTGATCCATATTTGGGCCTCTCCTGGACATGTTGACTCAGGTCCTTACCTAGGCATCATTGGGACCTGGATACTCTCTTATATACCTGGGCGTCACCTGGAACTGGTGAGAGTGGTCCCACCTGGGCCTCACCTGGACGAGGTGACTGGTTCCCACAGGGACCTCAACTGGACCTGGTGACTCAGGTCCTCATATGGGAATCATGGGACCTGGTTTCTTAGTTATACATCGGGGCCTCACCTGGACCTAGTGATTCTCGTCCCCCTCTGGGCCTCACTCTGACGTGGTGACTCTGGTCCACACCTGGATATCACCAGAACCGGGTGACTATGGTCCCCCTCTGGGACTCACCTGGAGCTGGGGACACTGGTCTTCAACTGGGCCTCAACAGGACCTGGTGAATCTACTCCTCACTTAGGTCTCGTCTGGACCTTGTGACCCTTTTCGCACCTGGTATCAATGGGACATTGTTACTCTGTTCCACACCTGGGCCTCATCTGGACATGATAACTTTGCTCCACACTTTGGCCTCAACTGCTTCTGATGACACTGGTCGCTCCACCTTGTCCTCAATCTGGACCTGGTGACTGTGGTCCCCACCTGGTTCTCACCTGGACCTGGTGACTAAGTTCCCACATGAACCACACCTGGACCTGGTGACTGTGATGTTCTTGTAGACCTACCTTTACCTGGTGACTCCTGTCCCCACTAGGGCCTCACCTGGATCTGGTGACTCTGGCCTGCAGGTTGGACTCACCTGTACCTGGTGAGTGGGGTTGCCACCTGGGCATCACCCATACCTGGTGACACAGGTCACCTGGTGGGCCACTTGGACCTGGTGAATCTGGTCCGGAACCTGGTCCTCTCCCAGTCCCGGGGACTCTGGTCACCACCTGGGCCTCACCTGGACATGGTGAATGAATCTGTTCCCCATCTGGGCCTCACCCAGTCCTGGTGACTTTTTTCCCCACCTGGACCTGATTGCTGTGGACTACTTCTTGGCCTCACCTGGACCTGGCGACTCTGATCCTATCTGCGCATCGCCCAGACCTCGTCACTGTGGTCCTCACCTGGGCATCATTGGTACCTAGTGACTCTGTTCCACACCTGAGCCTCACCTGGACATGATGACTCTGGAACCACTCCGGGCCTAACCCTGACCTGGTGACTCTGGTCTCCATCTGGATGTCACCTTGACCAGGTGACTCTGGGACCCCTCTAGGCCTCAACTAGGTCTGGGGACTCTGGTCGTCAACTGGGCCTCACCTGGACCTAGTGAATATGCTCCATCTGGGCCTCAGTTGGACCTGGTGACTCTGGTCCCTACCTGTGCATCATGGGGACATGGATCCACTGCATGGCCTGCAGGTTGGCCTCAGCTGGACCTTGTAACTCTGTTCCCTACCTGGGCATCACCGGGACACGGTTCCTCTGCATGGCCTCCAGGTTGGCCTCACCTGGACCTAGTGAGTGGGGTTGCCACCTGGGGCTCACCCATACCTGGTGACACAGGTCCCCACGTGGGCCTCACTTGGACCTGGTGAATCTGGTCCTTTCCTGGTACTCACACGGACCTCGTAACCCTGGTCACCACCTGGGAATCACCTGGACCTGGTGAATCTGGTCCCCCTCTGGTCCTCACCCAGTCCTGTTGACTTTCTTCCCCACCTGGACCTGATTGCTGTGGACTCCTCTTGGCCTCAACTGGAACTGGAGACTCTGAACCTTACTGGGCCTCACCCAGATCTGGTGACTCTGGTCCTCACCTGTGGACCATTATGACCTGGATACTCTGTTCCACACCTGAGCCTCACCTGGACATGATGACTCTGGAACCTCTCTGGGCCTCACCCTGACCTGGTGACTCTGGACCCATCTGGATATCACCTGGACCAGGGGATTCTGGTACCCCTCTAGGCCTCAGCCAGGTCTGGTGACTCTGGTCCTCAACTAGGCCTCACCTGGACCTAGGGAATATGTTCCATCTGGTCCTCATTTGGGTCTGGTGACTCTGGTCCCTAACTGGGCATCATCGGGACATGGTTCCACTGCATGGCCTTCAGGTTGGCCGCACCTGGACCTGGTAACTCTGATTCTACCTGGGCATCATCAGGACGTGGTTACTCTATTCCCCAGTGGGACTGACCTGATCGTGGAAATTCTGGTCCTGACTTTGGCCTCTTCTGTACCATGTGACTCTGGCTCCACCTGGAACTCACCTGTAACTGGTGACTCTGATCCGAAGCATCGCCTCACCTGACCTGGTGACTGTGGTTCCCATCGGTACCTCACCTGGACCTCATGTCTCTGGTCCCACCTGGGCCTCACCTGGACATGGTGAATGAATCTCTTCCCCATCTGGGCCTCACCCAGTCCTGGTGACTTTGTTCCCCACCTGGACCTGATTGCTTTGGACACTTTCTTGGCCTCACCTGGAGCTGGTGATTCTCGTTCCCACATGGGCATCATGTGGACCTGGTGGCTGCAGTGTTTCTAGCTTCTCATGTACCTCGTGATTCTGGTCCCCACCAGGGCCTCAAAGGGACCTGGTGAGTGTGGTTGCCACCTGCACCACACCTGGAACTGATGATTCTGGTCTGCACCTGAGACTACCCTGGATCTGGTGACTGTGGTCCCCACCTGGGCTTCACCCGGATTTGGGGACTCCAGTCCCCATCCGGGCCTCAACTGTACCTGTTGACCATGGTCCTCAACTGGGCAAAATTGGGACCCGGTGACTGTGTTCCATAACTGGACCTCTCCTGGACCACATGACTCTGGTCCCCCTCTGGGTCTCACCGTGCCTTCGTGACTGTGAACCCCACTTTGGCCTGACTTGGACCTGCTGACCCTGGTTGCCACCTGCGCCTGACCTCGAACTGTTGACTCTGGTTCTTTCAAGGGCCTTCCCTGGACCTGGTGATCCTGGTCGGACCTGGCCCACACCTGGACGTGGTGACTCCTGTCAACAATGGGGACTCACCTGGACCTGCTTACTGTGTTCCACATCTGGGCCTCAAGTAGACCTGTTGACCATGGTCCCCAAGCCGACCTCACATGGACCTGTTGCCTCTGATCCCCACCGTGTCCTCACGTGTACCTGGTATCTCTGGTCCTCACCTGGGCCTCATCTGGACCTAGTGACTCTGGTCCCCACCTGGGCTTCACCTGGATCTCGTGACTCTGGTCCCCACCTGGACTTCACCTGGATCTGGGGACTCTGGTCCCCACATGGACCTCTCCTGGACCTGGTGACTCTCTTTCCAACATGGACCTCACCTGGATCTGGTGACTCTGGTCCTCAGTTTGGCCTCACCTGGACCTGGTGTCTCTCATCCCCACTTTGACCTAACTCAGAACTGCTGAATCTTGCCCCACCTAGCCCGCACCCAGACCGGGTGACTCTTGTCCCCAGCTATGCCTCAATTCGACCTGATGCATCTGGTCCTGACGTGGGGCTCACATGGACCTGGGACTCAGCTGGATAGAGTGGCTCTGGTTCCCACAAGGGGCACACCTGATACTGGTGATTGTGGTCTTATTCTATGCCTCAACAGGACCTAGTGATTCTGTTCCCCATCTGGGCCTGCATGGCCCTAGTGACTCTGGTCCTCACCCAGGCATCATTGGGACCTGGATACTCTATGCCACACCTGGGCCTACCTTTGACCAGGGACCTCAGGTCCCATTCTGGTCCTCAAACTAAACTGGTTACTCTGGTTCCCCCTCTGGGCCTCACCCTTATCTGGTGACTCTGGTCACCCCTTGGGCTTCACTTGGGCCTCGTGAATCTGGTCCTTAGCTGGTCCGCATCTGGATCTGGTGACTGGTGGCCACCTGGGCCTGACCTGGACTTGGTGAATCCTGTTGCCACCTGCGCCTCACCTGGACCTTCTGACTGTGGTCACAACTGGACCTCACCCTGATCTGGTGGCTCTGGTTCCCATATGGGGCTCTCCTGGACCTGGTTCCTGTGGTCTCCTTCTGGCCTCACCTGGAACACAATGACTCTCATCCATATTTGGTCCTCTCCTGGACCTGTTGACTCTGGTCCTTACCTGGGCATCATTGGGACCTGGATACTCTCTATATACCTGAGCCTCACCTTGACCTGGTGACTGTGGTCCCACCTGGGCCTCACCTAGACGAGGTGACTGGTTCCCACAGGGACCTCACCTGGACCTGGTGACTCAGGTCCTCATATGGGCATCATTGGACCAGGGTTCTCAGTTCCACATCGGGGTCTCATCTGGACCTAAAGATTCTCGTCCCCCTCTGGGCCTCACCCTGACGTGGTGACTCTGGTCCCCACCTGGATATCAGCAGAACCGGGTGACACTGGTCCCCCTCTGGGACTCACCCGGAGATGGGGCACTGGTCCTCAACTGGGCCTCAACAGGACCTGGTGAATCTACTCCTCACTAAGGCCTCGTCTGGACCTTGTGACTCTTTTCCCACCTGGCATCAATGGGACATGGTTACTCTTCCACAACTGGGCCTCACATGGACCTGATAACTTTGCTCCACACTTTGGCCTCAACTAGTCCTGATGACTCTGGTCCCCCGACCTAGGCCTCACCTGGACCTGTTGACTGTGGTCCCACCTGGGTCTCACCTGGACCTCGTGACTCTCGTTCCGACATGAACCACACCTGGCCCTGGTGACAGTGGTGTTCTGGTAGACTCACATTTACATGGTGACTCTGGTCCCCGCTAGGGCCTCACGTCGATCTGGTGACTTTGGCCTGCAGGTTTGCCTCACCTGGACCTGGTGAGTGGGGTTGCCACCTGGGCCTCATCCATACCTGGTGACTCAGGTTCCCACGTGGGCCTCTTGGACCTGGTGAATCTGGTCTTTACCTGGTCCTCTCCCAGACCCGGGGACTCTGGTCACCACCTGGGCCTCACCTGGACCTGGTCAATCTGGTCCTCATCTGGGCCTCACCCAGTCTTGGTGACTTTGTTCCCCACCTGGACCTGATTGCTGTGGACTCTTTCTTGGCCTCACCTGGAACTGGTGACTCTGATCCTATCTGCGTGTCACCCTGACCTGGTGACTCTGGTCCACACCTGGGCATCATTGGTACCTGGTGACTGTTCCACACCGGAGCCTCACCTGGACATGATGACTCTGGAACCTTTCTGTGTCTCACCCTGACCTGGTGACTCTGGTCCCCAACTGGATGTCATCTGGACCAGGTGATTCTGGTACCTCTCTAGGCCTCAACCTGATCTGGTGACTGTGGTCCTCAACTGGGCCTCACCTGGACCTAGTGAATATGCTCCATCTGTGCCTCATTTGGACCTGGTGACTCTGGTCCGTACCTGGGCATCATCGGGACATGGTTCCATTGCATGGCTTGCAGGTTGGCCTCACCTGGACCTGGTAAATCTGGTTCCTACCTGGGCATCATCGGGACATGGTTCCATTGCATGGCCTGCAGGTTGGCCTCACCTGGACCTGGTAAATCTGGTTCCTACCTGGGCATCATCAGGACATGTTCCACTGCATGGCCTGCAGGTTGGCCTCACCTGGACCTGAGAACTCTAGTCCCTACCTCGGCATCATCGGGACATGTTTCCTCTGCATGGCCTGCAGGTTGGCCTCACCTGGACCTGGTGAGAGGGGTTGTCATTTGGGTCTCACACATGCCTGGTGACACAGGGCCCCACGTGGGCCTCACTTGGACCTGGTGAATCTGGTCCTTACCTGGTCCTCACCCGGAACTCGTAACTCTGTTCACCACCTGGGAATCACCTGGACCTTGTGAATCTGGTCCCCATCTGGGCCTCACCCAGTCCTCGGGACTTTGTACCCCACCTGGACCTGATTGCTGTGGACTCTTTCTTGGCCTCACCTGGAACTGGTGACTCTGATCCTATCTGCGGGTCACCCAGACCTGGTGACTCTGGTCCCCATCTGGGTGTCACCTGGACCGGGTGTTTCTGGTACCCCTCTAGGCCTCAACCAGATCTGGTGACTCTGGTCCTCAACTGGGCCTCACTGGGATCTAGTGATCATGCACCCCATCTGCGCCCCATCTGGACCTGGTGACTCTGGTTCTACCTGGGCATCATCGGGACATGGTTACTCTATTCCCCTCTCGGACTGACCTGATCCTGGTAACTCTGCTCCCGACTTTGGCCTCTTCTGTACCAAGTGACTCTGGCTCCACCTCGGCCAGACCTGTAACTCGTGACTCTGATCCTAAGCATGGCCTCACCTGACCTGGTGACTGTGGTTCCCATCGGGACCTCACCTGGACCTCAGGTGTCTGGTCCCACCTGGGCCTCACCAGTACCTGGTGTCTCTGGTACCCACCTGGGTAGCATCAGGATATGGTTACACTGTACACTAACATTGACCCAGCCGGACCTATCAACTCTGGTCTTCACCTGGGGCACTCCTGGACATGGTGACACTGGTTCCCACCTGAGTCTCACCTGGACATGGTGAGTCCGAAACCCACCTGGGCCTCACCTGTAACTGGTGATTCTCGTTCCCACATGGACATCATGTGGACCTGGTGGCTGCAGTGTTTTAGCTTCTCATGTACCTCGTGACTCTGGTCCCCACCAGGGCCTCACCGGGACCTGGTGAGTGTGGTTGCCACCTGCACCTCACCTGGACCTGGTGATTCTGGTCTGCACCTGAGACAAACCTGGAGCTACTGACTGTGGTCCCCACCTTGGCTTCACCTGGATTTGGGGACTCCAGTCCCCATCTGGGCCTCACCTGGCCCTGTTGAACCAGGTCCTCAACTGGGCAAAATTGGGACCCAGAGACTGTGTTCCACAACTGGACCTCACCTGGACCAGGTGACTCTGGTCCCCCTCTGGGTCTCACCGTGCCCTAGTGACTGTGAACCCCACTTTGGCCTGACTTGGACCTGCTGAACCTGGTTGCCACCTGCGCCTGACCTCGAACTGTTGACTCTGGTACTTTCAAGGGCCTCCACTGTACCTGGTGATCCTGGTCCCCACTTGCGCCTCACCTGGACGTGGTGACTCTTGTCTCCACCGGGGACTCACCTGGACCTGGTTATTGTGTTCCACAACGGGGCCTCAAGTAGACCTGTTGATCATGGACCCCAAGCTGGCCCACCATGGACCTCTTGCCTCTGATCCCCGCCGGGGAATCACGTGTACGAGGTAACTCTGGTCCTCACCTGGGCCTCATCTGGACCTAGTGACTCTGTGCCAACCTGGGCTTCACCTGGATCTGGTGACTCTGGTCCCCACCTGGACTTCACCTGGATCTGGTGACTCTGGTCCCCTTCTGGACCTCTCCTGGACATGGTGACTCTCTTTCCAACATGGACCTCACCTGGATCTGGTGACTCTGGTCCTCAGTTTGGCCTCACCTGGACCTGGTGTCTCTCGTCCCCACTTTGACCTAACTCAGAACTGCTGAATCTTGCCCCACCTAGGCCGCACCCAGACCTCATGACTCTTGTCCCCAGCTATGCCTCAATTCGACCTGATGAATCTGGTCCTCACGTGGGCCTCACATGGACCTGGGACTCAGCTGGATAGAGTGGCTCTGGTTCCCTCAGGGGCTCACCTGATACTGGTGACTGTGGTCTTATTCTATGCCTCACCAGGACCTAGTGATTCTGTTCCCCATCTGGGCCTGCATGGCCCTAGTGACTCTGGTCCTCACCCAGGCATCATTGGGACCTGGATACTCTATTCCATACCTGCGCCTCACTTTGACCAGGGACCTCTGGTCCCATTCTGTGCCTCAAACTAAACTGGTTACTCTGGTTCCCCCTCTGGGCCTCACCCTTACCTGGTGACTCAGGTCACCCCTTGGGCTTCAATTAGGCCTGGTGAATCTGGTACTTAGCTGGTCCGCACCTGGATCTGGTGACTGGTCACCACCTGGGTCTCACCTGGACTTGGTGAATCCTGTTGCCACCTGCGCCTCCCCTGGACCTTGTGACTGTGGTCCCACCTGGACCTCACCTGGATCTGGTGGCTCTGGTTCCCATATGGGGCTCTCCTGAATCTGGTCCGTTTTGTCTCCATCTGGCCTCACCTGGAACACAATGACTCTGATCCATATTTGGGCCTCTCCTGGACCTGATGACGCTGGTCCTTACCTGGGCATCACTGGGACCTGGATACTCTCTAATATACCTCGGCCTCACCTGGACCTGGTGACTGTGGTCCCACGTGGGCCTCACCTGGACGAGGTGACTGGTTCCCACAGGGACCTCAACTGGACCTGGTGACTCAGGTCCACATATGGGCATCTATCGACCTGGTTTCTCAGTTCCACATCAGGGCCTCACCTGGACCTAGTGATTCTCGTCCCCTCTGGGCCTCACCCTGACGTGGTGACTCTGCTCACCCCTGGATATCACCAGAACCGGGTGACTCTGCTCCCCCTCTGGGACTCTCCCGGTGCTGGGGACACTGGTCCTCAACTGAGACTAAAAGGACCTGGTGAATCTACTCCTCACTTAGGCCTCGTCTGGAACTTGTGACTCTTTTCCCACCTGGCATCAATGGGACATGGTTACTCTGTTCCCCACCCGGGCCTCACCTGGATATGATAACTTTGCTCCACACTTTGGCCTCAACTGGTCCTGATGAATCTGGTCCCCCAACCTAGTCCTCAATCTGGACCTGGTGACTGTGGTCCCCACCTGGGTCTCACCTGGACCTGGTGACTCTCGTTCCCACTTGAAACACACCTGGCCCTGTTGACTGTGGTGTTCTTGTAGACTCACTTTTACCTGTGACTCCGGTCCCCACTAGAGCCTCACCTGGATATGGTGACTCTGGCCTGCAGGTTGGCTTCACCTGGTCCTGGTGAGTGGGGTTGCCACCTGGGCCTCACCCATACCTGGTGACTCAGGTCTCCACGTGGCCCTTTGGACCTGGTGAATCTGTTACTTACCTGGTCTTCTCTCAGACCCGGGGACTCTGGTCACCACCTGGGCCTCACCTGCACCTGGTCAATCTAGTCCCCATCTGGGCCTCACCCCGTCCTGGTGACTTTGTTCCGCACCTGGACCTGATTGCTGTGGACTCTTTCTTGGCCTCACCTGGAACTGGTGACTCTGATCCTATGTGCGCGTCACCCAGACCTGGTGACTCTGGTCCTCACCTGGGCATCTTTGGTACTTGGTGACTCTGTTCCATACCTGAGCCTCACCTGGACATGATGACTCTGGAACCTCTCTGGGCCTCGCCCTGACATGGTGACTCTGGACCCATCTGGATGTCACCTGGACCAGGTGATTCTGGTACCCCTCTAGGACTCAACCAGATCTGGTGACTCTGGTCCTCAACTGGGCCTCACCTGGACCTAGTGAATATGCTCCATCTGGGCCTCATTTGGGCCTGGTAACTCTGGTCCCTACCTGGGCATCATCGGGATATGGTTCCACTGCATGGCCTGCAGGTTGGCCTCAGCTCGACGTGGTATCACTAGTCCCTACCTGGGCATCATCGGGACATGTTTCCTCTGCATGGCCTGGAGGTTGGCCTCACCTGGACCTGGTGAGTGGGGTTGTCACCTGGGCCTCACCCTTAAGTGGTAACACAGTTCCCCACCTGGGAATCACCTGGGCCTGGTGAATCTGGTCCTTACCTGGTCCTCACTCAGTCCTGGTGACTTTGTTCCCCACCTGGACCTGATTGCTTTGGACGCCTTCTTGGCCTCACCTGGAACTGGTGACTCTGATCCTAACTGGGCCTCACCCAGATCTGCTGACTCTGGTACTCACCTGTGGATCAATACGACCTGGATACTCTGTTCCACACCTGAGCCTCACCTGGACATGATGACTCTGGATCCACTCTGGGCCTCCCTCTGACATGGAGACTCTGGTCCCCATCTGGATGTCACATAGACCAGGTGAATCTGGTACCCCTCTAGGCCTCAACCAAACCTGGTGACTCTAGTCCTCAACTGGGCCTCACCGAGACCTAGTGAATATGCTCCCCAACTGCGCCTCATCTGGACAATGTGACTCTGGTTCTACGTAGGCATCGTCGGGACATTATTACTCTATTCCCCACTGGGAGTGACTTGATCCTGGTAACACTATTCCTGACTTTGTCATTTTCTGTACCAGGTGACTCTGGTTCCACCTGTGCCTCACTTGTAACTGGTGACTCTGATCCTAAGCATGGCCTCACCTGACCTGGTGACTGTGGTTCCCATCGGGACCTCACCTGGACCTCATGTCTCTGGTCCCAACTGGGCCTCACCAGGACCTGTTGTCTCGGTACCCACCTGGGTAGCATCAGGATAAGGTTAAAGAGTTCAATAACAGTGACCCAGCGGGACCTATTAACTCTGGCCTTCACCTGGGCCACACCTGGACATGGTGATACTGGTTCCCACCTGGGTCTCACCTGGACATGGTGAGTCGGATCCCCACCTGGTCCTCACCTGTAACTGGTGATTCTCGTTCCCACATGGACATCATGTGGACCTGGTGGCTGCAGTGTTTCTAACTTCTCATGTACCTCGTGACTCTGGTCCCCACCAGGGCCTCACCAGGACCTGGTGTGTGTGGTTGCCACCTGCATCTCACCTGCACCTGGTGATTCTGGTCTGCACCTGAGACTACCCTGGATCTAGTGACTATGGTCCCCACCTGGGCTTCACCTGGATTTGGGGACTCGACTCCCCATCTGGGGCTCACCTGGCCCTGTTGACCATGGTCCTCAACTGGGCAAAATCGGGACGCGGTGACTGTGTTCCACAACTGGACCTCACCTGGACCACGAGACTCTGGTTCCCCTCTGGGTCTCTCCGTGCCCTAGTGACTGTGAAACCCACTTTGGCCTGACTTCGACCTGCTGACCCTGGTTGGAAGCTGCGCCTAACCTCGAACTGTTGACTCTGGTTCTTTCAAGGGCCTCCGCTGTACCTGGTGATCCTGGTCCCCACCTGTGCCTGGCCTGGATGTGGTGACTCTTGCCACCACAGGGAACTCACCTAGACCTGCTTACTGTGCTCCACACCTGGGCCTCAAGTAGACCTGTTGACCATGGTCCACAAGCCGGCCTCAAATGGACCTGTTGCCTCTGATCCCCACCGGGGCCTCACGTGTACTTGGTAACTCTGGTCCTCACCTGGGCCTCATCTGGACCTAGTGACTCTGGTCCCCACCTGGGCTTCAGCTGGATCTGGTGACTCCGGTCGCCACCTGGACTTCACATGTATCTGGTGGCTCTGGTACCCACCTGGACCTCTCCTGGACCTGGTGACTCGGGACACTTCTTGGGCTTCACTTGTGCCTGGTGAATCTGGTCCTTAGCTGCTCCGAACCTGGATGTGGTGACTGGTCGCCACCTGGGCCTCACCTGGACTTGGTGAATCCTGTTGCCACCTGACCTCTCCTGGACCTTGTGACTGTGGTCCCACCTGGATCTCACCTGGATCTGGTGTCTCTGGTTAACATATGGGGCTCTCCTGGACCTGGTTCCTGTGGTCTCCATCTGGCCTCACCTGTAACACAATGACTCTGATACATATTTGGGCGTCTCCTGGACCTGTTGACTCTGGTCCTTACCTGGAAATCATTGGGAGCTGGATACTCTCTTATATACTTGGGCCTCACCTGGACCTGGTGACTCTGGTCCCACCTGGGCCTCACCTGGATGAGGTGACTGGTTCCCACAGGGACCTCAACTGGACCTGGTGACTCAGGTCCTCATATGGGCATCATGGGACCAGGTTTCTCAGTTCCACATCGGGCCTCACCTGGACCTAGTGATTCTCGTCTCCCTCTGGGCCTCACCCTGACGTGGTGACTCTGATCCCCACCTGGACGTCACCAGAACCGGGTGACTCTGGTCCCCCTCTGGTACTCACCCGGAGCTGGGGACACTGGTCCTCAACTGGGCGTCAACAGGACCTGGTGAATCTACTCCTCACTTAGGCCTCATCTGGACCTTGTGACTCTTTTCCCACCTGGCATCAATGGGACATGGTTACTCTGTTCCCTACTTGGGCCTCACCTGGACATGATAACTTTGCTCCACACTTTGGCCTCAACTGATCCTGATGAATCGGGTCCCCCCACCGAGGCCTCAATCTGGCTCTGCTGACTGTGGTCCCCAACTGGGTCTCACCTGGACCTGGTGACTCTCGTTCCCACATGAACCACACCTGGACCTGGTGACTGTGGTGATCTTGTAGACTCACATTTACCTGGTGACTCCGGTCCCCACTAGGGCCTCACCTGGATCTGGTGACTCTGGCCTGCAGGTTGGCCTCACCTGGACCTGGTGAGTGGGGTTGCCACCTGGGCCTCACCCATACCTGGTGACTCAGTCCCCACGTGGGCCTCTTCGACCTGCTGAATCTGGCCCTTACCTGGTCCTCTCCCAGACCCGGGGACTCTGGTCACCACCTGTGCCTCACCTGGACCTGGTGAATCTGGTCCAAATCTGGGCCTCACCCAGGCCTGGTGACTTTGTTCCCCACCTGGATCTGATTGCTGTGGACTGTTTCTTGGCCTCACCAGGAACTGGTGAATCTGATCCTATCTGCGTGTCTCCCAGACCTGGTAACTCTCGTCCTCACCTGGGCATTATTGGTACCTGGTGACTCTGTTCCACACCTTAGGCTCACCTGGACATGATGACTCTGGAACCTCTCTGGGCCTCACCCTGACATGGTGACTCTGGTGCCCATCTGGATGTCACCTAGACCAGGTGAATCTTTTACCCCTCTAGGGCTCAAATAGACCTGGTGACACTGGTCCTCAACTGGGTGTCACTGAGACCTAGTGAATATGCTCCCCACCTGCGCCTCATCTGGACCTGGTGACACTGGGTCTACCTGGGCATCATCGGGACATGGTTACTCTGTTCCCCACTGGGACTGACCTATCCTGGTATCTCTGGTCCTGACTTTGGCCTCTCCTGTACCAGGTGACTCTGGCTCCACCTGGGCCTCACCTGTAACTGGTGACTCTGATCCAAAGCATGGCCTCTCCTGACCTGGTGACTGTGGTTCCCATCGGGACCTCACCTGGACCTCATGTCTCTGGTCCCACCTGGGCCTCACCAGGACCTGGTGTCTCTGGTACCCACCTGGGTAGCATCAGGATATGGTTACACTGTTCAATAACAGTGACCCAGCCGGACCTATTAACTCTGATCTTCACCTGGGCCACACCTTGACATGGTGACACTCGTTCCCACCTGGGTCTCACCTGGAAATGGTGAGTCAGATACCCACCTGGTCCTAACCTATAACTGTTGATTCTCGATCCCACATGGACAACATGTGGACCTGGTGGCTGCGGTGTTTCTAGTTTGTCATGTACCTTGTGACTCTGCTCCCCACCACGGCCTCACCGGGACCTGGTAAGTGTGGTTGACACCTGCACCTCACTTGGTCCTGGTGATTCTGGTCTGCACCTGAGACTACCCTAGATCTGGTGACTGTGGTCCCCACCTGGGCTTCACCTGGATTTGGGGACTCCGGTCCCCATCTGGGCCTCACCTTGCCCTGTTGACTATGGTCCTCAACTGGGCAAAATTGGGACGCGGTGACTCTGTTCCACAACTGGACCTCACCTTGACCACGTGACTCTGGTGCCCCTCTGGGTCTCACCATGCCCTAGTGACTGTGAACCCCACTTTCCCCTGACTTAGACCTGCTGACCCTGGTTGAAACCTGCGCCTGACCTCTAACTGTTGACTTTGGTTCTTTCAAGGGCTTCCCCTGTACTTGGTGATCCTGGTCCGAACCTGGCCCTCACCTGGACGTGGTGACCCTTGTCACCACTGGGGACTCACCTGGACCTGCTTACTGTGTTCCACACCTGGGCCTCAAGTAGACCTGTTGACCATGGTCCCCAAGCCGGCCTCACATGGACCTGTTGCCTCTGATACCCACCGGGGCCTCATGTGTACCTTGTAACTCTGGTCCTCACCTGGGCCTCATCTGGACCTAGAGACTCTGGTCTCCACCTGGGCTTCACCTGGATCTGGAGACTCTGGTCCCCATCTGGACTTCACCTGGATCTGGTGACTCTGGTCCCAATCTGGACCTCTCCTTGACTTGGTGTCTCTCTTGCCCACTTTGACCTAACTCAGAACTGCTGAATATTGCCCCACCTATTACGCACCCAGACCTGGTGACTCTTGTCCCTAGCTATTCCTCAATTCGACCTGATGAATCTGGTCCTCACGTGGACCTCACATGTACCTGGGACTCAGCTGGAAAGAGTGGCTCTGGTTCCCACAAGGGGCTCACCTGATACTGCTGACTGTGGTCTTATTCTATGCCTCACCAGGACCTAGTGATTCTGTTCCCCATCTCGGTCTGCATGGCCTTAGTGACTCTGGTCCTCACCCAGGCATCATTGGGACCTGGATACTCTATTCCACACCTGGACCTCACTTTGACCAGGGACCGCTGGTCCCATTCTGGGCCTCAAACTAAACTGGTAACTCTGGTTCCCCCTCTGAACCTCACCCTTACCTGGTGACTCTGGTCACCACTTGGGCTTCACCTGGACCTGGTGAATCTGGTCCTTAGCAGGTCCGCACCTGGATGGTGACTGGTCGCCAACTGGGCCTCACCTGGACTTGGTGAATCCTGTTGCCACCTGCGCCTCACCTGGTCCTTGTAACTGTGGTCGCACCTGACCATCACCTGGATCTGGTTGCTCTGGTTCCCATATGGGGCTCCCCTGGACCTGGATCCTGTGGTCTCCATCTGGCCTCACCTGGATCACAATGACTCTGATCCATATTTGGGCCTCTCCTGGGCCTGTTGACTCTGGTCCTCACCTGGACATCATTGGTACCTGGTGACTCTGTTCCACAGCTGAGCCTCACCTGGACATAATGACTCTGGAACCTCTCTGGGCCTCACCCTGACCTGGTGACTCTCGTCCCCATCTGGATGTCACCTGGACCAGGGGATTCTGGTACCCCTCTAGGCCTCAACCAGATCTGGTGACTCTGGTCCTCAACTCGGCCTCACCTGGACCTAGTGAATATGCTCCATCTGGGCCTCATTTGGACCTGGTGACTCTGGTCCCTACCTGGGCATCATCGGGACATGGTTCCACACATGGCCTGCAGGTTGGCATCACCTGGAACTCGTAACTTTAGTCCCTACCTGGGCATCAAGGGGACATGGTTCCTCTGCATGGCCTGCAGGTTGGCATCACCTGGACCTGGTGAGTGGGGTTGTCACCTGTGCCTCACCCATACCTGGTGACACAGCTCCCCACGTGGGCCTCACTTGGACCTGGTGAATCTGGTCCTTACCTTGTTCTCACCCGGAACTCGTAACTCTGGTAACCACCTGGGAATCACCTGGGCCTGGTGTTTCTGTTCCCCATCTGGGAGTCATCCAGTCCTGGTGACATTGTTCCCCACCTGGACCTGATTCCTGTGGACTCTTTCTTGGCCTCACCTGGAACTGGTGACTCTGATCCTAACTGGGCCCCACCCAGATCTGGTGACTCTGGTCCTCACCTGTGGACCATTATGACCTGGATACTCTGCTCCACACGTGAGCCTCACCTGGATTTGATGACTCTGGATCCCCTATGGGCCTCAGACTGACATGGTGACTCTGGTCTCCATCTGGATGTCACCTAGACCAGGTGAATCTGGTACCCCTCTAGCCCTCAACTAGACCTGGTGACTCTGGTCCTCAAATTGGCCTAACCGGGACCTAGTGAATATGCTCCCCACCTGCACCTCATCTGGACCTGGTAACTCTGGTTCTACCTGGGCATCATCGGGACATGGTTACTCTATTCCACACAGGGATACCTGATCCTGGTAACTCTGGTCCTGACTTTGGCCTCTTCTGTACCAGGTGACTCTGGCTCCACTGGGACCTCAACTGTAACTGGTGACTCTGATCCTAAGTATGGCCTCACCAGACCTGGTGACTGTGGTTCCCATCGGGACCTCACCTGGACCTCGTGTCTCTGGTCCCACCTGGGCCACACCAGGACATGGTATCTCCGGTACCCACCTGGGTAGCATCAGGATATGGTTACACTGTTCATTAATAGTGACCCAGCCAGACCTATTAACTCCGGTCTTCACCTGGGCCACACCTGGACATGGTGACACTGGTTCCAACCTGGGTCTCACCTGGACATGGTGAGTCGGATCCCCACCTGGTCCTCACCTGTAACTGGTGATTCGCATTCCAGCATGGATATCATGTTCACCTGGTGGCTGCAGTGTTTCTAGTTTCTCATGTACCTCGTGACTCTGGTCCCCACCAGGGCCTCACCGGGACCTGGTGAGTGTGGTTGCCACCTGCACCTCACCTGTACCTGGTGATTCTGGTCTGCACCTGAGACTACCCTGGATCTGGTGACAGTGGTCCCCACCTTGGCTTCACCTGTATTTGGGGACTCCGATCCCCATCTGTGTCTCACCTGGCCCTGTTGACCATGGTCCTCAACTGGGTAAAATTGGGACCTGGTGACTGTGTTCCACAACTGGACCTCACGTGGACCATGTGACTCTGGTCCCCCTATGGGTCTCACCGTGCCCTAGTGACTGTGAACCGCCTTTGGCCTGACTTGGAACTAATGACCCTGGTGGAAACCTGCGCCTGACCTCGAACTGTTCACTCTGGTTCTTTCAAGGGCCTCCCCTGGACCTGGTGAACCTGGTCCCCAACTGGGCCTCACCTGGACGTGGTGACACTTGTCACAACCAGAGACTCACCTGGACCTGTTTATGGTGTTCCACACCTGGGCCTCAAGTAGACCTGTTGACCATCGTCCCCAAGCTGGCCTCACATGGACCTGTTGCCTCTGATCCCCACCGGGGCCTCACTTGTACCTGGTAACTCTGGTCCTCACCTGGGCCTCATCTGGACCTAGTGAGTCTGGTCCCCACCTGGGGTTCACCTGGATCGGGTGACTCTGGTCCCCACCTGGACCTCTCTTGTACCTGGTGACTCTCTTTCCAACATGGACCTCACCTGGATCTGGTGACTCTGGTCCTCCGTTTGGCCTCACCTGACCTGGTGTCTCTCATCCCCACTTGACCTAACTCAGAACTGCTGAATCTTGCCCCACCTAGGCCGCACCTAGACCTGATGACTCTTGTCCCTAGCTATGCCTCAATTAGACCTGATGAATCTGCTCCTCACGTGGGTCTCACATGGACCTGGGACTCAGCTGGATAGAGTGGCTCTGGTACCCACAATGGACTCACCTGTTATTGCTGACTGTGGTCTTATTCTATGCCTCACCAGGACCTAGTGATTCTGTTCCCCATCTGGGCCTTCATGGCGCGAGTGACTCTGGTCCTCAACCAGGCATCATTGCGACCTGGATACTGTATTCCACATCTGGGCCTCACTTTGACCAGGGACCTCTGGTCCCAATCTGGGCCCCAAACTCAACTGGTTACTCTGGTTCCCCCTCTGGGCCTCACCCTTACCTGGTGACTCTGGTCACCCATTGGGCTTCACATTGGCCTGGTGAATCTGGTCCTTAGCTGGTCCGCACCTGGATCTGGTGACTGGTCGCCACCTCGGCCTCACTTGGACTTGGTAAATCCTGTTGCCACCTGCGCCTCACCTGGACCTTGTGACTGTGGTCCCACCTGGACCTCACCTGGATCTGGTGGGTCTGGTTCCCATATGGGGCTCTCCTGGACCTGGTTCCTGTGGTCTCCATCTGGCCTCACCTGGAACACAATGACTCTGATCCATATTTGGGCCTCTCCTGGACCTGTTGACTCTGGTCCTTACCTGGGCATCATTGGGACCTGGATACTACCTTATATACCTGGGCCTCACCTGGACCTGGTGACTCTGGTCCCACCTGGGCCTCACCTGGACGAGGTGACTGGTTACCACAGGGACCTCACCTGGACCTGGTGACTCAGGTCCTCATATGGGCATCATGGGACCTGGTTTCTCAGTTCCACATCGGGGCCTCAAGTGGACCTAATGATTCTCGTCCGACTCTGGGTCTCACCCTGACGTGCTGACTCTGGTCCCCACCTGGGTATCACCAGAACCGGGTGACGCTGGTCCCCCTCTGGGACTCACCCGGAGCCGGGGACTCTGGTCCTCAACTGGGCCTAAAGAGGACATGGTTAATCTACTCCTCACTTAGGCCTCGTCTGGACCTTGTGAGTCTTTACCCACCTGGCATCAATGGGACATGGTTACTCTGTTCCCCACATGGGCCTCACCTGGACATGATAACTTTGCTCCACACTTTGGCCTCAACTGGTCCTGATGACTCTGGTCCCCTGACCTAGGTGTCAATCTGGACCTGATTGCTGTGGACTCCTTCTTAGCCTCAACTGGAACTGGTGACTCTGATCCAGATTGAGGATCCCCAATCTGGGCCTCACCTTGCCCTGTCAACCATGGTCTTCAACTGGCAAAATTGGGACCCGGTGACTGTGTTCCACCCCTGGACCTCACCTGGACCAGGTGACTCTGGTCCCCCTCTGGGTCTCAACGTGCCCTAGTGACTGTGAACCCCACTTTGGCCTGACTTGGACCACCTGACCCTGGTTGACACCTGCGCCTGACCTCGAACTGTTGACTCTGGTTCATTTAACGGCTTCCCCTGTACCTGGTGATCCTGGTCCCCCCTGGGACTCACCTGGACGTGGTGACTCTTGTCACCACCGGGGACTCACCTGGACCTGGTTACTGTGTTCCACACCTTGGCCTCAAGTAGACCTGTTGACCATGGTACCGAAGCCGGCCTCATATGGACCTGTTTTCTCTGATTCCCACCGGGGCATCACGTGTACCTGGTAACACTGGTCCTCACTTGGGCCTCATCTGGACCTAGTGATCTGGTCCCCACCTTGGCTTCACCTGGATCTGGTGACTCTGGTCCTCAACTGGGCCTCACGTGGACCTATTGAATATGCTCCATCTGGGCCTCATTTGGACCTGGTGACTCTCTTCCCTACCTGGGCATAATCGGGACTTGGTTTCACTGCATGGCCTTTAGGTTGGCCGCACCTGGACCTAGTAACTGTGGTTCTACCTGGGCATCATCGAGACACTCTTCCTCTGCATTGCCTGCAGGGTGGCCTCACCTGGACCTGGTGAGTGGGGATGCCACTTGGGCCTCACCCATACCTGGTGACCCAGGTGCCCACGTAGGACTCACTTGGACCTGGTGAATCTGGTCCTTACCTGGTCCTCACCCAGTCCTGGTGGTTTTGTTCCCCACCTGGACCTGATTGCTGTGGACTCCTTCTTGGCCTCACCTGGAAGTGGTGACTCTGATCGTAGCTGGGCCTCACCCAGATCTGGTGACTCTGGTCCTCACCTGTGAACCAATATGACCTGGATACTCTGTTCCACACCTGAGCCTCACCTGGACATGATGACTCTGGATCCACTCTGGGCATCACCATGACATGGAGACTCTGGTCCCCATCTGGATATCAGCAGAACCGGGTGACTCTGTTCCCCCTCTGGGACTAACCCAGAGCTGGGGACACTGGTCCTCAACTGGATCTCAACAGTACCTGTTGAATCTACTCCTCACTTAGGTCTCGTCTGAACCTTGTGACTCTTTTCCCACCTGGCATCAACGGGACATGGTTACTCTGTTCCCCACCTGGGCCTCACCTAGACATGATAACTTTGCTCCACACTTTGGCCTCAACTGGTCCTGATGACTCTGGTCCCCCCACCTAGGCCTCAATCTGGACCCAGACACTGTGGTCCCTCCCTGGGGCTCACCTGGACCTGGTGACTCTCGTTCCCACATGAACTACACCTGGACCTGGTCCTTGTGGTGTTCTTATAGACTCACATTTACCTGGTGACTCCGATCCCCACTAGGGCCTCACCTGGATCTGGTGACACTGGCCTGCAGGTTGGCCTCACCTAGACCTGGTGAGTGGGGTTGCCATGTGGGCCTCACCCATACCTGGTGACTCAGGTCCTCACGTGGGCCTCACTTGGACCTGGTGAATCTGGTCCTTACCTGGTCCTCACCCGGAACTGCTAACTCTGGTCACCACCTGGGAATCACCTGGGTCTGGTGAATCTGGTCCCCATCTGGGCCTCACCCAGGCTTGGTTACTTTGCTCCCCACCTGGACCTGATTGCTGTGGACTCCTACTTGACCTCACCTGGACCTGGTGAATCTGGTCCCCTCTGGGCCTTAACGAGTCATGGTGACTTTGTTCACCACCTGGACCTGATTGCTGTGGACACTTTCTTGGCCTCACCTGGAACTGGTGACTCTAATCTATCTGCGCATCACCCAGATCTGGTGACTCTGGTCCTCACCTGGGCATCATTGGTACCTGGTGACTCTGTTCCACAGGCTGACCCTCACCTGGACTTAATGACTCTGGAACCTCTCTGGGCCTCACCCTGACCTGGTGACTCTCGTCCCCATCAGGATGTCACCTGGACCAGGGGATTCTGGTACCCCTCTAGGCCTCAACCAGATCTGGTGACTCTGGTCCTCAACTCGGCCTCACGTGGACGTAGTGAATATGCTCCATCGGGGCCTCATTTGGACCTGGTGACTCTGGTCCCTACCTGGGCATCATCGGGACATGGTTCCACTGCATTGCATGCAGGTTGGCCTCACCTGGACCTCGTAACTCTGGTCCCTACATGGCCATCATCGGGACACGGTTCCTCTGCATGGCCTTCATTTTGGCCTCCCCTTGACCTGGTGAGTGAGGTTGCCACCTGGGTCTCCCCATAACTGGTGACACAGGTCCCACGTGGGCTTCACTTGGACCTGGTGAATCTGGTCCTTACCTGGTCCTCACCCAGAACTGGTAACCCTTGTCACCACCTGGGAATCACCTGGACCTGTTGAATCTGGTCCCCATCTGGGCCACACCCAGTCCTGGTGACTTTGTTCCCCACCTGGACCTGATTGCTGTGGACTAATAATTGGCCTCACCTGGAACTGGAGACTCTGATCCTATCTGAGCGTCACCCAGACCTGGTGACTCTGGTCCTCACCTGGGCATCATTGGTACCTGGAGACTCTGATCCACACCTGAGCCTCACCTGGACATGATGACACTGGAACCTCTCTGGGCCTCACCCTGACCTCGTGACCCTGGTCCCCATCTGGATGTCACCTGGGCCTGGTGATTCTTGTACCCCTCTAGGCCTCAACCAGATCTGGTGACTCTGGTCCTCAACTGAGCCTCACCTGGACCTAGTGAATATGCTCCATCTGGGCCTCATGTGGACCTGGTTACTCTGGTCCCTACCTGGGCATCATCGGGACATGGTTCCACTGCATGGCCTGCAGGTTGACCTCACCTGGACCTGGTAACTCTGGTCCCTACCTGGGCATCATCGGGACACGCTTTCTCTGCATTGCCTGCAGGCTGGCCTCACCTGGACCTGGTGAGTGTGCTTGCCACCTGGGCCTCACTCATACCTGGTGACAAAGGCCCCACGTGGGCCTCACTTGGACCTGGTGAATCTGGTCCTTACCTGGTCCTCACCCGGAACTGCTAACTCTGGTCACCACCTGGGAATCACCTGGGTCTGGTGAATCTGGTCCCCATCTGGGCCTCACCCAGGCTTGGTTACTTTGCTCCCCACCTGGACCTGATTGCTGTGGACTCCTACTTGGCCTCACCTGGAACTGCTGACTCTGATCCTTACTGGTCCTCACCCAGATCTGGTGACTCTGGTCCTCACCTGTGGATCATTATGACCTGGATACTCTGTTCCACACCTGAGCCTCACCTGGACATGATGACTCTGGATCCACTCTGGGCCTCACCCTGACGTGGTGACTCAGGTCCTCATGTGGATGTCACCTAGACCAGGGGAATCTGGTACGCCTCTAGGCCTCAACTTGACCTGGTGACTCTGGTCCTCAACTGGGCCTCACCGGGACCTAGTGATTATGCTCCCCAACTGCGCCTCATCTGGACCTGGCGAATCTGCTTCTTCCTGGGAATCATTGGGACATGGTTACTCTATTCCCCACTGGTACTGCCCTGATCCTTGTAACATTGGTCCTGACTTTGGCCTCTTCTATACCAGGTGACTCTGGCTCCACCTGGGCCTCACCTGTAACTGGTGACTCTGATTCTAAGCATGGCCTCACCTGACATGGTGACTGTGGTTCCCATCGGGACCTCAACTGGACCTTAGGTCTCTGGTCCCATCTCGGGGTCACCAGGACCTGGTGTCTCTGCTACCCACCTGTGTAGCATCAGGATATCGTTACACTGTTCACTAACAGTGACCCAGCCGGACCTATTAACTCTAGTCTTCACCTTGGCCACACCTGGTCATGGTGAGACTGGCTCCCACCTGGGTCTCACCTGGACATGGTGAGTCGGATCACCACCTGGTCCTCACCTGTAACTGGTGATTCTCGTTCCCACATGGACATCATGTGGACCTGGTGGCTGCAGTGTTTCTAGGTTTGCATGTACCTCGTACTCTGGTCCTCACCAGGCCCCACAGGTTCCTGGTGAGTGTGGTTGCCACCTGCACCTCACCTGGACCTGGTGATTCTGGTCTGCACCTGAGACTACCCTGGATCTGGTGACTGTGGTCCCCACCTGGGCTTCGCCAGGATTTGGGGTCTCCGGTCCCCATCTTGGCCTCACCTGGCCCTGTTGACCATGGTCCTCACTGGGCAAAATTGGGACCCGGTGACGGTCTTCCACAACTGGACCTCACCTGGACCAGATGACTCTGGTCCCCGTCTGGGACTCACCGTGCCCTAGTGACTGTGAACTTCACTTTGGCCTGACTTGGACCTGCTGACCCTGGTTGCCACCTGCGCCTGAACTCGAACTGTTGTCTCTCGTTCTTTCAAGGGCCTCCCTTTTACCTGGTGATCCTGGTCCCCACCTGGGCCTCACCTGGATGTGGTGACTCTTCTCACCACTGGGGACTCACCAGGACCTGCTTACTGTGTTCCACACCTGGGCCTCAAGTACACCTGTTGACCATGTCCCCAAGCCGGCCTCACATGGACCTGTTGCCTCTGATCCCAATCGGTGTCTCACGTGTACCATGTAACTCTGGTCCTCACCTGGGCGTCATCTGGACCTAGTGACTCTGCTCCCCACCTGGGATTCACCTGGATCTGGTGACTCTGGTCCCCATCTGAGCCTCACCCAGTCCTGGTGACTTTGTTCCCCACCTGGACCTGTTTGCTGTGGACTCTCTCTCGGACCTTGTGACTTTTTTCCCAACTGGCATCAATGGGACATGGTTACTCTGTTCCCCACCTAGGTCTCAACTGGACATGATAACTTTGCTCAACACTTTGGCCTCAACTGCTCCTGATGAATCTGGTCCCGCCACCTAGGCCTCAATCTGGACCTGGTGACTGTGGTCCCCAACTGGGTCTCACCTGGACCTGGTGACTCTCGTTCACACATGAACCACACCTGGACCTGGTGACTGTGGTGTTCTTGTGGACTCACATTTACCTGGTGACTTCGGTCCCCACTAGGGCGTCACCTGGATCTGGTGACTCTGGCATGCAGGTTGGCCTCTCCTGGACCTTGTGATTGGGATGGCCACCTGGGCCTCACCCATACCTGGTGACTCAGGTCCCACCGTGGGCCTCTTGGACCTGGTAAATCTGGTCCTTACCTCGTCCTCTCCCAGACCCGGGAACTCTGGTCACCACCTGGGCCTCACCTGGACCTGGTGAATCTGGTCCCCATCTGAGCCTCACCCAGTCCTGGGGACTTTGTTACCCACCTGGACCTGATTGCTGTGGACACTTTCTTTGCCTCACCTAGATCTGGTGACTCTGATCCTACCTGCGCATCACGCATATCTGGTGACTCTGGTCCTCACCTTGGCATCATAGGTACCTGGTGACTCTGTTCCACACCTGAGCCTCACCTGGACATGATGACTGGGGATCCTCTCTGGGCCTCCCCCTGACCTGGTGACTCTGGTCCCCATCTGGATGTCACCTGGACCAGGTGACTATGGTACCCCTCTAGGTCTCAACCAGATCTGGTGACTCTGGTCCTCAACTGGGCCTCACCTGCACCTAGTGAATATGCTCGATCTGTCATCATTTGGACCTGGTGACTCTGGTCCCTACCTGGGCATCATCGGGACATGGTTCCACTGCATGACTTGCAGGTTGGCCTCACCTGGACCTGGTAAATATTGTCCTACCTCGGCATCATCAGGACATGGTTCCACTGCATGCCCTGCAGGTTGGCATCACCTGGACCTGGTAACTCTAGTCCCTACGTGGGCATCATCGAGACACGGTTCCTCTGCATGGCCAGCAGGTTGTCCTCACATGGACCTGGTGAGTGGGGTTGTCACCTGGACCTCACCCATACCTGGTGACACAGGTCCGCACGTGTGCCTCACTTGGATCTGGTGAATCTGGTCCTTACCTGGTCCTCACCTGGAACGGTAACTCTGGTCACTACCTGGGAATAACCATGACCTGGTGAATCTGGTCCGCATCTAGTCCTCACCCAGTCCTGGTGAATTTTTTCCCCACCTGGACCTGATTGCTGTGGACTCCTTCTTGGCGTCAACTGGAACCAGTGACTCTGATCCTAACTGGGCCTCTCTGAGATCTGGTGACTCTGGTCTTCACCTGTGGACCATTATGACCTGGATACTCTTTTCCACACCTGAGCCTCACCTGGACATGATGACTCTGGAACCCCTCTGGGCCTCAGCCTGACATGGTGACTCTGGTCCCCATCTGGATGTCACCTAGACCAGGTGAATCTGGTACCCCTCTAGACCTCAACTAGACCTGGTGACTCTGGTCCTCAACTGGGCCTCACCGGGACCTAGTGAATATGCTCCCCACCTGCGCCTCATCTGGACCTGGTGACTCTGGGTCTACCTGGGCATCACCGGGACATGGTTACTTTATTCCCCACTGGGACTTACCTGATCCTGGTAACTCTAGTCCTGACTTTGACCTCTTCTGTACCAGGTGAATCTGGCTCAACCAGGGCCTCACCTGTAACTGGTGACTCTGACTTAAGCATGGCCTCACCTGACCTGGTGACTGTGGTTCCCATCGGGACCTCAACTGAACCTCATGTCTCTTGTCCCACCTGGACTTCACCAGGCCCTGGTGTCTCTGGTCCCCACCTGGGTAGCATCAGGATATGGTTACACTGTTCACTAACAGTGACCCAGCCGGACCTATTAACTGTAGTCTTCACCTGGGGAACACCTGAACATGGTGACATTGGTTCCCACCTGGGTCTCACCTGGACATGGTGAGTCTGATCCCCACCTGGGCCTCAATGTAACTGGTGATTCTCGTTCCCACATGGACATCATGTGGACCTGGTGGCTGCAGTGTTTCTAGCTTCTCATGCACCTCGTGGCTCTGGTACCCACCAGGGCCTCACCGGGACCTGTTGAGTGTGGTTGCCACCTGCACCTCACCTTGACTTTGCTGATTCTTGTCTGCCCCTGAGACTACCCTTGATCTGGTGCCTGTGGTCCCCACCTGGGCTTCACCTGGATTTGGGGACTCCGGTCCCCATCTGGGCCTCACCTGGCCCTTTGACCATGGTCCTCAACTGGGCACAATTGGGACCCGGTGACTGTGTTCCACAACTGGAACTCACCTGGACGATGTGACTCTGGTCCCCCTCTGGGTCTCACCGTGCCCTAGTGACTGTGAATCCAACTTTGGCCTGACTTGGACCTGCTGACGCAAGTTGCCACCTGTGCCTGACCTCGAACTGTTGACTCTGGTTCGTTCAAGGGCTTACCCTGTACATGGTGATCCTGGTCCCCACCTGGGACTCACCTGGACGTGGTGACTTTTGTCACCCCGGGGACTCACCTGGACCTGCTTACCTTGTTCCACATCTGGGCCTCAAGTCGACTTGTTGACCATGGTCTCCAAGCCGGCCTCACATGGACCTGTTGCCTCTGATCCCCACCGCGGCCTCACGTGTACCAGGTATCTCTGGTCCTAACCAGGGCCTCACCTGGACCTGGTGACTGTGATCCCACTTGTGCCTCACCTGGACGAGGTGACGGGTTCCCACAGGGACCTCACCTGGACCTGGTGACTCAGGTCCTCATATGGGCATCATGGGACCTGGTTTCTCAGGTCCACATTGGAGCCTCACCTGGACCTAGTGATTCTCTTCCCACTCTGGGCCTCACCCTGAAGTGGTGACTCTGGTCCCCATCTGGATGTCTCCTGTACCAGGTGATTCTGGTACCCCTGTAGGCCTCAACCAGATCTGGTGACTCTGGTTCTCAACTGGGCCTCACCTGGACCTAGTGAATATGCTCCATCTGGGCCTCATTTGACCTGGTGACTCTTGTCCCTTCCTGGGCATCATCGGGACATGGCTCCACTGCATGACGTGCAGGTTGGCCTCACCTGGACCTGGTAACTCTGGTCCCTACCTGGGCATCATCGGGACATGGTTCCCCTGCATGGCCTGCAGGTTGGCCTCACCTGGACCTGGTAACTCTAGTCCCTACCTGGGCATCATCGGGACATGGTTCCTCTGCATGGCCTGCAGGTTGCCCTCACCTGGCCCTGTGAGTGGGGTTGACACCTGGGCCTCACCCATGTCTGATGACACAGGTCCCCACGTGGGTCTTACTTGGACCTTGTGAATCTGGTCCTTACCTGGACCTCACCCGGAACTGGTAACTCTGGTCACCACCTGGGAATCACCTGGGCCTGGTGAATCTGGTCCCCATCTGGGCCTCACAAAGTCCTGGTCACTTTGTTCCCCACCTGGGCCTGATTGCTGTGGACTCCTTCTTGGCCTCACCTTGAACTGGTGACTCTGATCCTAACTGGGTCTCACCCAGATCTGGTGACTCTGGTCCTCACCTGTGGACCATTAAGACCTTGATACTTTGTTACACACCTGAGCCTCACCTGGACATGATGACTCTGGATCCCCTCTGGGCCTCAGCCTGGCATGGTGACTCTGGTCCCCATCTGGATGTCACCTAGACCAGGTGAATCTGGTACCCCTCTAGGCCTCAACTTGACCTGGTGACTCTGGTCCTCAACTGGGCCTCACCGGGACCTAGTGAACATGCTCCCCACCTGCGCCTCATCTGGACCTGGTGACTCTGGTTCTACGTGGGCATCATCGGGACATGGTTACTCTATTCCTCTCTGGGACTGACCTAATCCTGGTAACTCTGTTCCTGACTTTGGCCTCTTCTCTACCAGGTGACTCTGGCTCCACCTGGGTCTCACCTGTAACTGGTGACTCTGATCCAAATCATGGCCTCACCAGACCTGGTGACTGTGGTTCCCATCGGGACCTCACCTGGTCCTCATGTCTCTGGTCTCACCTGGGCCTCACCAGGACTTGGTGTTTCTCGTACCCACCTGGGTAGCATCAGGATATGGTTACACTGTTCACTAACAGTGACCCAGCCGGACCTATTATCTCTGGTCTTCACCTCGCCACACATGGACATGGTGACACTGGTTACCACCTGGATCTCACCTGGACATGGTGAGTCTGATCCCCACCTGGGCCTCAATGTAACTCTGATTCTCGTTCCCACGTGGACATAATGTGGACCTGCTGGCTGCACTGTTTCTAGCTTCTCATGCACCTCGTGGCTCTGGTCCCCACCAGGGCCTCACCGGGAACTGTTGAGTGTGGTTGCCACCTGCACCTCACCTGGACTTTGCTGATTTTTGTCTGCCCCTGAGACTACCCTGGATCTGGTGACTGTGGTCCCCACCTGGGCTTCACGTGGATTTGGGGACTCCGGTCCCCATCTGGGCCTCACCTGGCCCTGATGACCATGGTCCTCAACTGGGCACAATTGGGACACGGTGACTGTGTTCCACAACTGGAACTCACCTGAACCATGTGACTCTAGTCCCCCTCTGGGTCTCACCGTGCCCTAGTGACTGTGAATCCAACTTTGGCCTGACTTGGACCTGATGACGCGGGTTGCCACCTGCGCCTGACCTCGAACTATTGACTCTGGTTCTTTCAAGGGCCTCCCCCGTACCTGGTGATGCTGGTCCCCACCTGAGCCTCACCTGGACGTGGTGACTCTTGTCAACACCGGGGACTCACCTGGACCTGCTTACTGTGTTCCACACCTGGGCGTCAAGTAGACGTGTTGACCATGGTCCCCAAGGCGGCCCCACATGGACCTGTTGCCTCTGATCCCCACCGGGGCCTCACGTGTACCTGGTAACTCTGGTCCTCACCTGGGCCTCATCTGGACCTAGTGACTCTGGTCCCCACCTGGGCTTCACCTGGATCTGGTGACTCTGGTCCACACCTGGACCTCACCTGGATCTGGTGACACTGGTCCTCAGTTTGCCCTCACCCAGACCTGGTGACACTTGTCCCCAGCTATGCTCAATTCGACCTGATGAATCTGGTCCTCAGGTGGGCCTCACATGGATCTGGGACTCAGTTGGTTAGAGTGGCTCTTGTTCCCACAAGGATCTCACCTGATACTAGTGACTTTGGTCTTATTGTATGCCTCACCAGGACCTAGTGCTTCTGTTCCCCATCTGGGCCTGCATGGGCCTAGTGACTCTGGTCCTGACCCAGGCATCATTGGGACCTGGATACTCTCTTATATACCTGGGCCTCACCTGGATCTGGTGACTCTGGCCTGCAGATTGGCCTCACCTGGACTTTGTTAATGGGATGCCACGTGGGCCTTACCAATACCTGGTGACTCAGGTCCCCACGTGGGCCTCTTGGACCTGGTGAATCTGGTCCTTACCTGGTCTTCTCCCCGACCCGGGGAATCTGGTCACAACCTGGGCCTCACCTGGACCTGGTGAATCTGGCCCCCATCTGGGCCTAACCCAGTCCTGGTGACTATGTTCCTCACCTGGACCTGATTGCTCTGGACTCTTTCGTGGCCTAACCTGGAACTGGTGACTCTGATCCTATCTGTGGGTCACCCAGACCTGTTGACTCTGGTCCTCACCTGGGCATCATTGGTACCTGGTTACTCTGTTCCACACCTGAGCCTAACCTGGACATGATGTCTCTGGGACCTCTCTGGGTCTCACCCTGACCTGGTGATCTGATCCCCATCTGGATGTCACCTGGACCAGGTGATTCTGGTACCCCTCTAAGCCTCAACCAGTTCTGGTGACTCTTGTCCTCAACTGGGCCTCACCTGGACCTAGTGAATACGCTCCATCTGGGCCTCATTTGGACCTGGTGACTCTGGTCACTCACTGGGCATCATCGGGAAATTGTTCCACTGCATGGCCTGCTGGTTGGCCTCTGCTGGACCTGGTAACTCTGGTCCCTACCTGGGCATCATCGGGACATGGTTCCTCTGCATGGCCTGCAGGTTGGCCTCAACTTGACCTGGTGAGTGGGGTTCCCACGTGGGTCTTACCCATGCCTGGTGACACAGGTCCCCACGTGGGCCTCACTTGGATCTGGTGAATGTGGTCCTTACCTAGTCCTCACCCGGAACTGGTAAATCTGGTCACCACCTAGGCATCACCTAGTCCTGGTGACTTTGTTCCCCACCTGGACCTGATTGCTGTGAACACCTTCTTGGCCTCTCCTGGAAGTGGTAATTCTGATCCTAACTGGGCCTCTCCCAGATCTGGTGACTCTGGTCCTCACCTGTGGACGATTATGACCTGGATACTCTGTTCCACACCTGAGCCTCACCTGGACATGATGACTCTGGATCCCCTCTGGGCCTCACCCTGACATGGTTACTCTGTTCCCCATCTGGATGTCACCTAACCAGGTGAATCTGGTACCCCTCTAGGCCTCAACCAAACCTGGTGACTCTAGTCCTCAACTGGGTCTGCCCGGGACCTAGTGAATATGCTCCCCAACTGCGCCTCATCTGGACATGATGACTCTGGTTCTACGTGGGCATCATCGGGACATGGTTACTCTATTCCCCACTGGGAGTGACCTGATCCTTGTAACACTGGTCTGACTTTGGCATTTTCTGTACCAGGTGACTCTGGCTCCACCTGGGCCTCACCTGTAACTGGTGACTCTTATCCTAAGCATGGCCTCACCTGACTTGGTGACTCTGGTCCCCATTAGGATGTGCTGGACCAGGTGATTCTGGTACCCCTCTAGGCCTCAACCAGTTCTGGTGACTCTGGTCCTCAATTGGCTTCACCTGGACCTAGTGAATATGCTCCATCTGGGCCTCATTTGGACATGGTGACTGTCGTCCCTGCCTGGGCATCATCGGGACATGGTTCCGCACATGGCCTGCAGGTTGGCCTCACCTGGACCTGGTGAGTGGGATTGCCACCTGTGGCTAACCCATACCTGGTGACTCAGGTCCCCACGTGGGCCTCTTGGACCTGGTGAATCTGGTCCTTACCTCTTCTTCTCCCAACCTGGGTACTCTGGTCATCACCTGGGCCTCACTTGGACAAGGTGAACTAGTCCCCATCTGGGCCTCACCCAGTCCTGGTTACTTTGTTCCCCACCTGGAACTGATTGCTGTGGACTCTTTCTTTGCCTCACCTGGAACTGGTGACTCTGATCCTATCTGCGCCTCACCCAGACCTGTTGACTCTGGTCCTCACCTGGGCATCATTGGTACCTGGTGACTCTGTTCCACACCTGAGCCTCACCTGCACATGTTGACTCTGGAACCACTCTGGGCCTCACCCTGACCTGAAGACTCTGGTACCCATCTGGATGTCACCAAGACCAGGTGAATCTGGTACCCCTCTACGCCTCAACTAGAACTGGTGACTCTTGTCCTCAACTGGGCCTCACCGGGACCTAGTGAATATGCTCCCCACCTGCGCCTCATCTGGACCTGGTGACTCTGGTTCTACCTGGGCATCATCGGGTCATGGTTACTCTATTCCCCACTGGGACTGACCTGATCCTGGTAACTCTGGTCCTGACATTTGGCTCTTCTGTACCAGGTGACTCTGGCTCCACCTGGGCCTCACCTGTAACTGTTGAATCTGATCCTAAGCATGGACTCACCTCACCTGATGTCTGTGGTGCCCATGGGACCTCACCTGGTCCTCATGTCTCTGGTCTCACCTGGGCCTCACCAGGACCTGGTGTCTTTGGTAACCATCTATGTAGCATCATGTTATGGTTACACTGTTCACTATCAGGGACTCTGGTCCCCATCTGGATGTCACTTGGACCAGGTGATTCTGGTACCGCTCTAGGCCTCAAACAGTTCTGGTGAACCTGGTCCTCAACTGGGCCTCACCTGGATCTAGTGAATATGCTCCATCTGGGCCTCATTTGGACCTGGTGACTCTGGTCCCTACCTGGGCATCATCGGGACATGGTTCCACTGCATGGCCTGCAGGTTGGCATCACCTGGACCTGGTAACTCTGGTTCCTACATGTACATCATCGGGACACGGTTCCTCTGCATGGCGCGAAGGATGGCCTCTCCTGGACCTGGTGAGTTTGGTTGCAACCTGTGCCTCACCCGTACCTGGGGACACAGGTCCCTGCTTGGGCCTCTTGGACCTGGTGAATCTGGTCCTTAACTGGTCGTCTCCCAGCCCCGGGTTCTCTGGTCACCACCTGGGCCTCACCTGGACCTGGTGAATCTGGTCACCATCTGGGCCTCACCTAGTCCTGGTGACTTTGTTCCCCACCTGAATCTGATTGCTGTGGACTCTTTCTTGGCCTCACCGGGAACTGGTGACTCTGATCTTATCTGCGCATTACCCAGACCTGGTGACTCTGCTCCTCACCTGGGCATCTTTGGTACCTGGTGACTCTGTTCCACACCTGAGCCTCACCTGGACATGATGACTCTGGAACCTCTCTGGGCCTCATCCTGACCTGGTGACTCTGGTCCCCATCTGGATGTCACCTGGACCAGGTGATTCTGGTACCCCTCTAGGCCTCAACCAGGTCCTGTGACTCTGGTCCTCCATTGGACCTCACCTGGACCTAGTGAATATGCTCCATCTGGATCTCATTGGACCTGATGATTCTGATCCCTACCTGGGCATCATCGGGACATGGTTCCACTGCATGGACTTCAGGTTGGCCTCACCTGGACCTGTTAACTCTGGTCCCTACCTGGGCATCATCGGGACATGGTTCCGCTGCATGGCCTGCAGGTTGGCCTCACCTGGACCTGGTAACTCTAGTCCCTACCTGGGCATCATCGGGACATATTTCCTCTGCATGGCCTGCAGGTTGGCCTCACCTAGACCTGGTGAGTGGGGTTGCCACCTGGGCCTCACTCATACCTGGTGACAAAGGCCCCACGTGGGCCTCACTTGGACCTGGTGAATCTGGTCCTTACCTGGTGGTCACCCGGAACTGGTAACTCTGGTCACCACATGGGAATCACCTGGGCCTGGTGAATCTGGTCCCCATCTGGGCCTCACCGAGTCCTGTTGACTTTCTTCCCCACCTGGACCTGATTGCTGTGGACTCCTTCTTGGCTAACCTGGAACTGCTGACTCTGATGCTAACTGGGCCTCACCCAGATCTGGTGACTCTGGTCCTCACCTGTGGACCATTATGACCTGGATACTCTGTTCCACACCTGAGCCTCACCTGGATATGTTGACTCTGGATCCCCTCTGGGCCTCATCCTGACATGGGGACTCCGGACCCCATCTGGATGTCACCAGACCAGGTAAATATGGTACCCCTCTAGGTCTCACCTAGACCTGGTGACTCTGGTCCTCAACTGGGCCTCAACGGGACCTAGTGAACATGCTCCCCACCTGCGCCACATCTGTGCCTGGTGACTCTGGTTCTACCTTGGCATCATCGGGACATGGTTACTCTATTCCCACTTGGAGTGACCTGATCCTGGTAACTCTGGTCCTGACTTTGGCCTCTTCTGTTCCAGGTGACTCTGGCTCCACATGGGCCTCACCTGTAACTGGTGATTGTCGTTCCCCATGGACATTATGTGGACCTGGAGGCTGCAGTGTTTCTAGCTTCTCATGTACCTCGTGACTCTGGTCCCCACCACGGCCTCACCGGGACCTGGTGAGTGTGGTTACCACCTGCACCTCACCTGGACCTGGTGATTCTGGCCTGCACCTGAGACTACCCTGGATCTGGTGACTGTGGTCTCCACCTGGGCTTCACCTGGATTTGGGGACTCCGGTCCCCATCTGGGCGTCACCTGGCCCTGTTGACCATGGTACTCAACTGGGCAAAATTGGGACCTGGTGACTGTGTTCCACACCTGGACCTCACCTGGACCAGGCGACTCTGGTCTCCCTCTGGGTCTCACCGTGCCCTAGTGACTGTGAACCCCACTTTGGACGGACTTGGACCTGCTGACCCTGGTTCCCACCTGCGACTGACGTCGTACTGTTGACTCTGGTACTTTCAAGGGCCTCCCCTGGACCTGGTGATCCTGGTCCCCACCTGGGCCTCACCTGGACGTGGTGACTCTTGTCAACACCGGGGACTCACCTGGCCCTTGTTACTGTGTTCTACACCTGGGCCTCAAGTAGACCTGTTGCCTCTGATCCCCACCGGGGCCTCAGTTGTCTGGTAACTCTGGTCCTCACCTGGCCTCAACTGGACCTAGTGACTCTGGTCACCACCTGTTCTTCACCTGGATCTGGAGACTCTGGTCCCCACCTGGACTTCACCTGGATCTGGTGACTCTGGTCCCCACCTGGACATCTCCTGGACCTGGTGACTCTCTGTCCAACATGGACCTCACCTGGATCTGGTGACTCTGGTCCTCACTTTGCCCTCACCTGGACCTGGTGTCTCTCATCCCCACATTGAACTAACTCAAAACTGCAGAATCTTGCCACACCTAGGCCGCACCCAGACCTGGTGACTCTTGTCCCCAGCTATGCCTCAATTCGACCTGATGAATCTGGTCCTCACCTGGGCCTCACATGGACCTGGGACTCAGTTCCATAGAGTGGCTCTGGTTCCCACAAGGGGATCACTTGATACTGCTGACTGTGGTGTTATTCTATGCCTCACCAGGACCTAGTGATTCTGTTTGCCATCTGGGCCTGCATGGCCTTAGTGACTCTGGTCCTCACCCAGGCATCATTGGGACCTGGATAATCTATTCTACACCTGGGCCTCACTTTGACCAGGGACCTCTGGTCCCATTCTGGGCCTCAAACTAAACTGGTTACTCTGGTTCCCCCTCTGGGCCTCACCCCTACCTGGTGACTCTGGTCACCCCTTAGGCTTCATATGGGCCTGCTGAAACTGGTCCTTAGCTGGTCCGCACCTGGATCTGGTGATTGGTCGCCACCTGGGTCTCACCTGGACTTGTTGAATCCTGTTGCCTCCTGCGCCTCCCCTGGACCTTGTGACTGTGGTCCCACCTGGACCTCACCTGGATCTGGTGGCTCTGGTTGCCATATTGGGCTCTCCTGGACCTGGTTCCTGTGGTCTCCATTTGGCCTCACCTGGAACACAATGACTCTGATCCATATTTGGGCCTCTCCTGGACCTGTTGACTCTGGTCCTTACCTGGGCTTCATTGGGACCTGGATACTCTCTTATATTCCAGGGCCTCATCTGTACCTGGTGACTGTGGTCCCACCTGGATCTCACCTGGACGAGGTGACTTGTTCCCACAGGGACCTCACCTGGACCTGGTGGCTCAGGTCCTCATATTGGCATCATGGGACCTGGTTTCTCAGTTCCACATCGGGGCTTCACCTGGACCTAGTGATTCTCGTCCCCTCTGGGCCTCACCCTGACTTGGTGACTCTGGTCCCCACCTGGATATCACCAGTACCGGGTGATTCTGGTCCCCCTCTGGGACTCACCCGAAGCTGGCGACACTTGTCCTCAGCTGGATCTCAACAGTACCTGTTGAATCTACTCCTTACTTAGGTCTCGTCTGGACCTTGTGACTCTTTTCCCACGTGGCATCAATGGTATCATGGTTACTCTGTTTCCCTCCTGGGCCTCACCTAGACATGATAACTTTGCTCCACACCTGAGCCTCACCTGGACATGATGACTCTGGATCCACTCTGGGCCTCCCTCTGACATGGAGACTCTGGTCCCCATCTGGATGTATCCTAGACCAGGTGAATCTGGTACCCCTCTAGGCCTCAACCAAACCTGGTGACTCTAGTCCTCAACTGGGACTCCCCGGGACCTAGTGAATATGCTCCCCAACTGCGCCTCATCTGGACATGGTGACTCTGGTTCTACGTGTGCATCATTGGGACATGGTTACTCTATTCCCCACTGGGAGTGACCTGAACCTGGTAACACTATTCCTGATTTTGGCATTTTCTGTACCAGGTGACTCTGGCTCCACCTGGGCCTCACCTGTAACTGGTGACTCTGATCGTAAGCATGGCCTCAACTGACCTGGAGACTGTGGTTCCCATCGGGACCTCACCTTGACCTCATGTCTCTGGTCCCAACTGGGCCTCACCAGGACCTGGTGTCTCGGTACCCACCTCGGTAGCATGAGGATATGGTTACACTGTTCAATAACAGTGACTCAGCGGGACCTATTAACTCTGGCCTTCACCTGGGCCACACCTGGACATGGTGATACTGGTTCCCACCTCGGTCTCACCTGGACATGGTGAGTCGGATCCCCACCTGGTCCTCCCCTGTAACTGGTGATTCTCGTTCCCACATGGACATCATGTGGACCTGGTGGCTGCAGTGTTTCTACCTTCTCATGTACCTCGTGACTCTGGTCCCCACCAGGGCCTCACCGGGACCTGGTGAGTGTGGTTGCCACCTGCACCACACCTGGACCTGGTGATTCTGGTCTGCACCTGAGACTACCCTGGATCTGGTGACTGTGGTCCCCACCTGGGCTTCACCTGGATTTGGGGACTCCGGTCCCCATCTGGGCCTCACCTGGCCCTTTGACCATGGTCCTCAACTGGGCAAAATTGGGACACTGTGACTGTGTTCCACAACTGGAACTCACCTGGACCAGGTGACTCTGGTCCCCCTCTGGGTCTCACCGTGCCCTAGTCACTGTGAACCCCACTTTACCCTGACTTCGACCTGCTGACCCTGGTTGCCACCTGTGCCTGACCTCGAATTGTTGACTCTGGTTCTTTCAAGGGCCTCCCCTGTACCCGGTGATCCTGATGCCCACCTGGGCCTCACCTGCACGTGGTGTCTCTAGTCACCACCGGGGACTCATCTGGACCTGCTTACTGTGTTCCACACCTGGGCCTCAATTACACCTCTTGACCATAGTCCCCAAGCTCGCCTCACATGGACCTGTTACCTCTGATCCCCACCGGGGCCTCACGTGTACCTGGTAACTCTGGTCCTCACCTGGGCTTCATCTGCCCCTAATGACTCTGGTCCCCACCTGGACTTCACATGGATCTCCTGACTCTGGTCCCCACCTGGAACTCACCTGTATCTGGTGACTCTTGTCTCAGTTTGGCCTCACCTGGACTGGTGTCTCTCGTCCCCACTTTGACCTAACTCAGAACTGCTGAATCTTGCCCCACCTAGGCCGCACCCAGACCTCATGACTCTTGTCCCCAGCTATGCCTCAATTCGACCTGATGAATCTAGTCCTCACGTGGGCCTCACATGAACCTGGGACTCAGCGGGATAGAGTGGCTCTGGTTCCCACAAGGGGATCACTTGATACTGCTGACTGTGGTGTTATTCTATGCCTCACCAGGATCTAGTGATTCTGTTCCCCATCTGGGCTTTCATGGCATTAGTGACTCTGGTCCTCACCCAGGCATCATTGGGACCTGGATACTCTATTCCACACCTGGGCCTCACTTTGTCCAGGGAACTCTGGTCCCATTCTGGGCCTCAAACTAAACTGGTTACTCTGGTTCCCCCTCTGGGCCTCACCCTTACCTGGTGACTCTGGTCACCCCTTGGGCTTCACTTGAGGCTGGTGAATCTGGTTCTTACCTGGTCCGCACCTGGATCTGGTGACAGGTCACCACGTGGGCCTCACCTGGACTTGGTGAATCCTGTTGCCACCTGCGCCTCACCTGGACCTTGTGACTGTGGTCCCTCCTGGACCTCACCTGGATCTGGTGGCTCTGGTTCCCATATGGGGCTCTCCTGGACCTGGTTCCTGTGGTCTCCATCTGGCTTCACCTGGAACACAATGATTCTGATCCATATTTGGGCCTCTCCTGGACCTGTTGAGTCTGGTCCTTACCTGGGCATCATTGGGACCTGGATACTCTCTTATATACCTGGGCCTCACCAGGACGTGGTGACTGTGGTCCCACCTGAGCCTCACCTGGACGGGGTGACTGGTTCCCACAGGGACATCACCTCGACCTGGTGACTCAGGTCCTCATATGGGCAACTTGGGACCTAGTTTCACAGTTCCACATCGGGGCCTCAACTGGACCTAGTGATTCTCGTCCCCTTCAGGGCCTCACCCTGACTTGTGACACTGGTCCCCACCTGGATATCATCAGAACCGGGTGACGCTGGTCCCCCTCTGGGACTCACATGGAGCTGGGGACCCTGGTCCTCAACTGGGTGTAAACAGGACCTGGTGAATCTACTCACTTAGGCCTCGTCTGGACCTTGTGACTCTTTTCCCACCTGGCATCAATGGGACATGGTTACTCTGTTCCCCCCCTGGGCCTCACCTAGACATGATAACTTTGCTCCACACTTTGGCCTCAACTGGTCCTGATGACTCTTGTCCCTCCACCTAGGCCTCAATCTGGACCTGGTGACTGTGATCCCCACCTGGGTCTCACCTGGACCTGGTGACTCTCGTTTCCACATGAACCACACCTGGACCTGGTGACTGTGGTGTTTTTGTAGACTCACATTTACCTGGTGGCTACGGTCCCCACTTGGGCCTCACGTGGATCTGGTGACTTTGGCCTGCAGGCTGGCCTCACCTGGACCTGGTGAGTGGGGTTGCCACCAGGACCTCACCCATACCTGGTGACTCTGTCTCCACAAGGGCCTCTTCGATCTGGTGAATCTAGTCCTTACCTGGTCCTCTCTCAGACCTGGGGACTCTGGTCACCACCTGGGCCTCACCTGGACCTAGTGAATCTGGTCCCCATCTGGGCCTCTCCCAATCCTGGTGGCTTTGTTCCCCACCGGGACCTGATTGCTGTGGACTCTTTCTTGGCCTCACCTGGAACTGGGGACTCTGATCCTATCTGCTCGTCACCCAGACCTGGTGACTCTGGTCCTCACCTGGGCATCATTGGTACATGGTGACTCTGTTCTTCACCTGAGCCTCACCTGGACATGATGACTTTGGAACCTCTCTGGGCCTCACCCTGACCTGGTGACTCTGGTCCCCATCTGGATGTCACCTTGACCAGGGGATTCTGGTACCCCTATAGGCCTCAACCAGATCTGCTGCCTCTGGTCCTCAACTGGGCCTCACCTGGACCTATTGAATATGATCCATCATGGCCTCATTTGGACCTGGTGACTCTGGTCCCTACCTGGGCATCATAGGGATATGGTTCTACTGCATGGCCTGCAGGTTTGCCTCACCTGGACCTTGTAACTCTGGTCCCTACCTGGTCATCATCGGGACATGGTTCCACACATGCCTGTAGGTTGGCCTCACCTGGACCTGGTAACTCTAGTCCCTACCTGGGCATCATCGGGACATGGTTCCTCAACATGGCCTGCAGGTTGGCATCACCTGGACCTGGTGAGTGGGGTTGTCACCTGTGCCTCACCCATGCCTGGTGACACAGGTCCCCACGTGGGCCTCACTTGGACAGGGTGAATCTGGTCCTTACCTTGTCCTCACCCGGAACTCATAACTCTGGTCACCACCTGGGAATCACCTGGGCCTGGTGTTTCTGGTCCCCATCTGGGCATCATCCAGTCCTGGTGACATTGTACCCACCTGGACCTGATTGCTGTGGACCCTTTCTTGGCCTCACCTGGAACTGGTGACTCTGATCTTATCTGCGCGTCACCCAGACCTGGTGACTCTGGTCCTCACCTGGACATGATTGGTACCTGGTGACTCTGTTCCACACCTGAGCCTCACCTGGACACGATGGCTATGGAACCACTCTGGGCCTCACCCTAACCTGGTGACTCTGGTCTCCATCTGGATGCCACTTGGACCAGGTGTCTGGTACCCCTCTAGTCCTCAACGAGATCTGGTGCCTCTGGTCCTGAACTGGGCCTCACCTGGACCTAGTGAATATGCTCCATCTGGGCCTCACCTGGACCTGGTAAGTCTGGTGCCTACCTGGGCATCATCGGGACATGGTTCCACTGCATGGACTGCAGGTTGGCCTCACCTGGACCTGGTAAATCTGGTCCCTAGCTGGGCATCATCGTGACACCGTTCCTCTGCATGGCCTGCAGATTGGCCTCACCTTGATTTGGTGAGTGGGGTTGCCACCTGTGCCTCACCCATACCTGGTGACACAGGTCCCCACGTGGGCCTCACTTGGACCTGGTGAATATGGTCCTTACTTGGTCCTCACCCGGAACTGGTAACTCTGGTCATCATCAGGGAATCTCCTGGACCTTGTGAATCTGGTCCCCGTCTGGGCCTCACCCAGTCCTGGTGACTTTGTTCCCCACCTGGACCTGATTGCTGTGAAATCCTTATTGGCCTCACCTGGAACTGGTGCCTCTGATCCTAACTGGCCTCACCCAGATCTGTTGACTCTGGTCCTCACCTGTGGACCATTATGACCTGGATACTCTGTTCCACACCTGAGCCTCACCTGGTCATGATGACTCTGGATCCCCTCTGGGCCACAGCCTGACATGGTGACTCTGGTCCCCATCTGGATATCACCAATACCAGGTGAATCTGGTACCCCTCTATGCCTCAACTAGACCTGGTGACTCTGGTCCTCAACTGGGCCTCAACGGGACCTAGTGAACATGCTCCCCACCTGCGCCTCATCTGGACCTGGTGACTCTGGTTCTACCTGGGCATCATCGGGACATGGTTACTTTATTCCCCACTGGGACTGACCTGATCCTGGTAACTCTAGTCCTGACTTTGACCTCTTCTGTACCAGGTGACTCTGGCTCAACCTGGCCCTCACCTGTAACTGGTGACTCTGACCTAAGCATGGCCTCACCTGATCTGGTGACTGTGGTTCCCATCGGGACCTCACCTGGACCTCATGTCTCTTGTCCCAACTGGGCTTCACCAGGCCCTGGTGTCTCTGGTCCCCACCTGGGTAGCATCAGGATATGGTTACACTGTTCACTAACAGTGACCAAGCCGGACCTATTAACTGTGGTCTTCACCTGGGGAACACCTGGACATGGTGACACTGGTTCCCACCTGGTTCTCACCTGGATATGGTGAGTCTGATCCCCACCTGTGCCTCAATGTAACTGGTGATTCTCGTTCCCACATGGACATCATGTGGACCTGGTGGCTGCAGTGTTTCTAGCTTCTCATGCACCTCGTGGCTCTGGTCCCCACCAGGGCCTCACCGGGACCTGGTGAGTGTGGTTGCCACCTGCACCTCACCTGGACTTTGCTGATTCTTGTCTGCCCCTGAGACTACCCTGGATGTGGTGACTGTGGTCCCCACCTGGGCTTCACCTGGATTTGGGGACTCCGGTCCCCATTTGGGCCTCACCTGGCCCTGATGACCATGGTCCTCAACTGAGCACAATTGGGACCCGGTGACTGTGTTCCACAACTGGACCTCACCTGGACCATGTGACTCTGGTCCGCCTCCGGGTCTAACCTTGGACCTCACCTGGACCATGTGACTCTGGTCCGCCTCCGGGTCTAACCGTGCCCTAATGACTCTGAAACCCACTTTGGCCTGACTTGGACCTGCTGACCTTGGTTGCCACCTGTGACTGACCTCGAACTGTTGACACTGGTTCATTCAAGGGCCTCCCCTGTACCTGGTGATCCTGGTCCCCACGTGGGTCTCACCTGGACGTGGTGACTCTTGTCACCACCGGGTACTCACCTGGACCTGGTACTGTGTTCCACACCTGGGCCTCAAGTAGACCTGTTGACCATGGTCCCCAAGCCGGCCTCACATGGACCTGTTGCCTCTGATCCCCACCGGGGCCTCACGTGTACCTGGAAACTCTGGTCCTCACCTGGGCCTCATCTGGACCTAGTGACTCTGGTCCCCACCTGGGCTTCACTTGGATCTGGTGACTCTGTTCCCCACCGGGACTTCACCTGGATCTGGTGACTCTTGTACACACCTGGACCTCTCCTGGACCTGGTGACTTTCTTTCCAACATGGACCTCACCTGGATCTGGTGACTCTGGTCCTCAGTTTGGCCTCACATGGACCTGGTGTCTCTCGTCCCCACTTTGACTTGACTCAGAACTGCTGAATCTTGCCCCACCTAGGCCGTACCCAGACCCGGTGACACTTGTCCCCAGCTATGCCTCAATTCGACCTGATGAATCTGGTCCTCACGTGGGCCTCACATGGACCTGGGACTCAGCTGGATAGAGTGGCTCTGGTTCCCACAAGGGGCTCACCTGATATTGGTGACTTATTCACCAGTGGTCTTATTCTATGCCTCACCAGGACCTATTGCTTCTCTTCCCCATCTGGGCCGGCATTGCCCTAGTAACTCAGGTCCTCACCCAGGCATCATTGGGACCTGGATACTCTATTCCACACCTAGGCCTCACTTTGACCAGGGACCTCTGGTCCCATTCTGGGCCTCAAACTAAACTGGTTACTCTGGTGTCCACTCTGGGCCTCACCCTTACCTGGTTACTCTCGTAACCCCTTGGGCTTCACTTGGCCCCGGTGCATCTGGTCGTTAGCTGGTCCGCACCTGGATCTGGTGACTGGTCGCCACCTGGGCCTCACCTGGACTTGGTGAATCCTGTTGACACCTGCGACTCAACTGGACCTTGTGACTGTGGTCCAACCTGGACCTCACCTAGATCTAGTGGGTCTGGTTCCCATATGGGGCTCTCCTGGACCTGGTTCCTGTGGTCTCCATCTGGCCTCACCTGGAACACAATGACTCTGATCCATATTTGAGCCTCTTCTGGACCTGTAGACTCAGGTCCTTACCTGGGTATCATTGGGACCTGGAACTCTCTTATATACCTGGGCCTCACATGGACCTGGTGATTGTGGACCCACCTGGGCCTCACCTGGACGAGGTGACTGGTTCCCACATGGACCTCACCTGGTCCTGGTGACTCAGGTCCTCATATGGGCATCATGGGACCTGGTTTCTCATTTCCATAACGGGGCCTCATCTGGACCTAGTGATTCTCGTCCCCCTCTGGGCCTCACCCTGACGTGGTGACTCTGGTCCCCACCTGGACATCACCAGAACCGGGTGACTCTGGGCCCCCTCTGGGACGCAACTGGACCTGGGGACACTGGTCCTCAACTGAGGCTCAACAGGACCTGGTGAATCTACTCCTCACTTAGACCTCGTCTGAACCTTGTGACTCTTTTCCCACCTGGCATCAATTGGACATGTTTACTCTGTTCTCCACCTGGACGTCACCTGGACATGATAACTTTGCTCCACTCTTTGGCCTCAAATCTTCCTGATGACTCTGGTCCCCCCACCTAGGCCGCAATCTGGAACTGATGACTGTGGTCTCCACCGGGGTCTCACCTGGATTTGGTGACTCTCGTTTCCACATGAACAACACCTGGACCTGGTGACTGTGGTGTTCTTGTACACTCACATTTACCTGTTGACTCCGGTCCCCACTAGGGCCTCACCTGGATCTGGTGACTCTGGCTTGTAGGTTGGCCTCACCTGGATCTGGTGAGTGGGGATGCCACCTGGGACTCACCCATACCTGGTGACTCTGGTCCCCACCTGGAACTCACCTGGATCTTGTGACTCTGGTCTCTGTTTGGCCTCACCTGGACAGGTGTCTCTCGTCCCCACTTTGAACTAACTCAGAACTGCTGAATCTTGCCCCACCTATGCCGCACCCAGACCTGGTGACTCTTGTCCCCTGCTATGCCTCAATTCGACCTGATGAATCTGGTCCTCACGTGGGCCTCACATGGACCTGGGACTCAGCTGGATAGAGAGGCTCTGGTTCCCACAAGGGGCTCACCTGATACTGGTGACTGTGTTCTTATTCTATGCCTCAACGGGACCTAGTGATTCTGTTCCCCATCTGGGCTTTCTTGGCCCTAGTGAGTCTGGTCCTCACCAAGGCATCATTGGGACCTGGATACTCTATTCCACACCTGGGCCTCACTTTGTCCAGGGACCTCTGGTCCCATTCTGGGCCTCAAACTAAACTGGTTACTCGGGTTCCCCCTCGGGACCTCACCCTTACCTGGTGACGCTGGTCACCCCTTGGGCTTCACTTGGGCCTGGTGAATCTGGTTCTTAGCTGGTCCGCACCTGGCTCTGGTGACCGGTCACCACGTGGGCCTCACCTGGACTTGGTGAATCATGTTGCCACCTGCGCCTCACCTGGACCTTGTGAATGTGGTCCCTCCTGGACCTCACCTGGATGTGGTGGCTCTGGTTCCCATATGGGGCTCTCCTGGACCTGGTTCCTGTGGTCTCCATCTGGCCTCACTTGGAACACAATGACTCTGATCCATATTTGGGCCTCTCCTGGACCTGTTGTCTCTGGTCCTTACCTGGGCATCATGGGACCTGGATACTCTCTTATATACCTGGGCCTCACCAGGACCTGGTGACTGAGGACCCACCTGGGTCTCACCTGGACGGGGTGACTGGTTCCCACAGGGACATCACCTGGACCTGGTGACTCAGGTCCTCATATGGGCATCTTGGGACCTGGTTTCACTGTTCCACATCGGGGACTCACCTGGACCTAGTGATTCTCGTCCCCCTCTGGTCCTCACCCTGACTTGTGACACTGGTCCCCACCTGGATATCACCAGAACCGGGTGACACACCCGGAGCTGGGGACACTGGTCCTCAGCTGGGCCTCAACAGGACCTGGTGAATCTACTCCAAACTTAGGCTTCTTCTGGACCTTGCGACTCTTTTCCCACCTGGCATCAATGGGACATGGTTACTCTGTTCCCCACCTGGGCCTCACCTGGACATGATAACTTTGCTGCACACTTTGGCCTCAAGTGGTCCTGATGACTCTCGTACCCCAACCTAGGCCTCAATCTGGACCTGGTGACAGTCGTCCCCAACTGGGTGTCAGCTGGACCTGGTGACTCCAGTTCCCACATGAACCACACCTGGACCTGGTGACTGTGGTGTTCTTGTAGACTCACATTTACCTTGTGATTCCCGTCCCCACTAGGTCCTGAACTGGATATGGTGACTCTGGCCTGCAGGCTGGCCTCACCTGGACATGGTGAGTGGGGTTGCCACCTGGGACTCACCCATACATGGTGACTCAGGTCCCCACGTGAGCCTCTTGGACCTGGTGAATCTGGTCCTTACCTGGTCCTCTCTCAGTACCGGGGACTCTGGTGACCACCTGGGCCTCACCTGGACCTGGTGAATCTGGTCCCCATCTGGGCCTCACCTAGTCTTGGTGACTTTGTTCCCAACCTGGACCTGATTGCTGTGGACTCCTTCTTGTCCTCACCTGGAACTGCTGACTCTGATCCTAACTGGACATCACCCAGATCTGTTGATTCTTGTCCTCACCTGTGGACCAATACGACCTGGATACTTTGTTCCACACCTGAGCCTCACCTGGACATGATGACTCTGCATCCCCTCTGGGCCTCACCCTGACCTGGTGACTCTGGTCCCCATCTGGATGTCACCTAGACCAGGTGAATCTGGTACCCCTCTAGGCCTCAACTAGACTGGGGGAATCTGGTCCTCAACTGGGCCTCACCGGGACCTAGTGAATATACTCCCACCTGCGCCTCATCTGTACTTGGTGACTCGGGTTCTACCTGGGCATCATCGGGACATGGTTACTCTATTCCCCACTGGGACTCTCCTGATCCTGGTAACTCTGGTCCTGACTTTGGCATCTTCTCTACTTGGTGACTCTGGCTCCACCTGGGCCTCACCTGTAACTGGTGACTCTGATCATAAGCATGGCCTCACCTGACCTGGTGTCTGTGGTTCCCATCGGGACCTCACCTGGACCTCATGTCTCTGGTCCCACCTGGGCCTCACCAGGACCTGGTGTCTCTGGTACCCACCTGGGTAGCATCAGGATATGGTTACACTCTTCACTAACAGTGACCCAGCCGGACCTATTAACTCTGGTCTTCACCTGGGCCACACCTGGACATGGTGGCACTGGTTCCCTCTTGGGTCTCACGTGGACATGTGATTCAGATCCCTGCCTGATCCTCACCTGTAACTGGTGATTCTCGTTCCCACATGGACATCATGTGGATCTGGTGGCTGCAGTGTTTCTAGCTTCTCATGTACCTCGTGACTCTGGTCCCCACCAGGGCCTCACCGGGACCTGTTGTGTGTGGTTGCCACCTGCACCTCACCTGGACCTGGTGATTCTGGTCTGCGCCTGAGACTACCCTGGATCTGGTGACTGTGGTCCCCACCTTGGCTTCACCTTGATTTTGGGCTCTCGTTCCCATCTGTGCCTCACCTGGCCCTGTTGACCATGGTCCTCAACTGGGCAAAATTGGGACACGGTGACTGTGATCCACAACTGGACCTCACCTGGACCAGGTGACTCTGGTCCCCCTCTGGGTGTCACCGTGCCCTAGTGACTGTGAACCCCACTTTGGCCTGACTTGGACCTCCTGACCATGGTTGCCACCTGGGCCTGACCTCGAACTGTTGACTCTGGTTCTTCAAGGGCCTCCCCTGGACGTGGTGATCCTGGTGCCCACATGGGCCTGACCTGGACCTGGTGACTCTTGTCACCACCGGGAACTCACCTGGACCTGCTTACGGTGTTCCACACCTGGGCCTCAAGTAGCCCTGTTGACCATGGTCCCCAAGCCAGCCTCACATGGACATGTTGCCTCTGATCCCCACCGGGGCTTCACGTGTACCTGGTAACTCTGGTCCTCATCTGGGTCTCATCTGGACCTAGCGACTCTGGTCCCTACCTGGGCTTCATCTGGATCTGGTGACTCTGGTCCCCACCTGGACTTCACCTGGATCTTCTGACTCTGGTCCACACCTGGACCTGACCTGCATCTGGTGACTCTGGTCCTCAGTTTGGCCTCATCTGGATCTGGCATCTCTCGTCCCCACGTTGACCTAACTCAGAACTGCTGAATCTTGCCCCACCTCGGCCGCACCCAGACTTGGTGACTCTTGTCCCCAGCTATGCCTCAATTCGACCTGATGAATCTGCTCCTCACGTGGGCCTCACATGGACCTGGACTCAGCTTGATAGAGTGGCTTGGTTCCCACAAGGGGCTCACCTGATATAGCTGACTGTGGTCTTATTCTATGCCTCACCTGGTCCTAGCGATTCTGTTCCCATCTGGGCCTGCATGGCCCTAGTGACTCTGGTCCTCACCCAGGAATCATTAGGACCTGGATACTCTATTCCACACCTGTGCCTCACATTGACTATGGACCTCTCGTCCCATTCTGGGACTCAAACTAAACTAGTTACTGGTTCCCCTTTGGGCCTCACCCTTACCTGGTAACTCTGGTCACCCTTTGGGCTTCACTTCACCAGATGAACCACACCTGGACCTGGTGACTGTGGTGTTCTTGTATACTCACATGTACCTGGTGACTCCAGTCCCCACTAGGGCCTCACCTGGATCTGGTGACTCTGGCCCGCCAGTTGGCCTCACCTAGACCTGGTGAGAGGGTTTGCCACCTAGGCCTCACACATAGCTGGTGACTCAGGTCCCCACGTGAGCCTCTTGGACCTGGTGAATCTGGTCGTTACCTGGTCCTTTCCGAGACCCGGGGACTCTATCCCCACCTGGGCCTCACCTGGACATGGTGAATCTGGTCCCCATCTGGGTCTCACCCTGGTCTGGTGACTTTGTTCCCCACCTGGACCTGATTGCTGTGAACTCTTTCTTGGCCTCACCTGCAACTGGTGACTCTGATCCTATCTGCGCCTCACCCAGATCTGGTGACTCTGGTCCTCACCTGGGCATCTTTGGTACCTGGTGACTCTCTTCCACACCTGAGCCTCACCTGGACCCGATGACTCTGGAACCACTCTGGGCTTCACCCTGACCTGGTGACTCTCGTCCACATCTGGATATCACCTGGACCAGGTGATTCTGGTACCCTTCTAAGACTCAAGTAGATATGGTGAAACTGGTCCTCAACTGGGCCTCACCTGGACCTAGTGAATATGCTCCATCTGGGCCTTATATGGACCTGGTGACTCTGGTCCCTACCTGGGCATCATCGGGATATGGTTCCACTGCATCGCCTGCAGATTGGCCTCAACTGGACCTGGTAAATCTGGTCCCTACCTGAGCATCACTGGGACATGGTTCCTCTGCATGGCCTGCAGGTTGGCCTCACCTGGACCTGGTGAGTGTTATTGCCACCTGGGCCTCACCCATACCTGGTGACTCAGGTCCACATGGGCCTCTTGGACCTAGTGAATCTGGTCCTTACCTGGTCCTTTCCCAGAACGGGGACTCTGGTCACCACATGTGCCTCACCTGGACCTGGTGAATCTGTTACCCCTCTAGGCCTCAACAAGATCTGGTGACTCTGATCCTATCTGCGCGTCACCCAGACCTGGTGACTCTGGTCCTCACCTGAGCATCATTGGGACCTGGTGACTCTGTTCCACACCTGAGCCTCACCTGGACAGGATGACTCTGGAACCTCTCTGGGACAACCCTGACCTGGTGACTGTGGTCCCCATCTGGATGTCACCTGGACCAAGTGATTCTGTTACCCTTCTAGGCCTCAACCAGATCTGGTGACTCTGGTCCTCAACTGGGCCTCACTTGGACCTAGTGAATATGCACCATCTGGGCCTCTTTTGGACCTGGTGACTCTGGTCCCTACCTGGGCATCATCGGGACATGGTTCCACTGCATGGCCTGCAGGTTGGCCTCCCTTGGACCTGGTAAGTCTGGTCCCTACATGGTCATCATCGGGACATGGTTCCTCTGCACGGCCTGCAGGGTGGCCTCACCTGGACCTGGTCAGTGGGGTTGCCACCTGGGCCTCACCTATGCCTGGTGACACAGGTCCCCACGTGGGCCTCACTTGGACCTGGTGAATCTTGTCCTTACCTGGTCCTCACCCGGAACTGGTAGTCTGGTCACCACCTGGATATCACCTGGATCTTGTGTATCTGGTCCCCATCTAGGCCTCACCCAGTCCTGGTGACTTTGTTCCCAACCTGGACCTGATTTCTGTGGACTCCTTCTTGGCCACACCTGGAACTGGTGACTCTGGTCCCCACCTGGACCTCTCCCGGACCTGGTGACTTTCTTTCAAACATGGACCTCACATGGATCTGGTGACTCTGGTACTCAGTTTGGCCTCACCTGGAACTGGCGTATCTCGTCCCCACTTTGACCTAACTCAGAACTGCTGAATCTAGCCCAACTTAGGCAGCACCCAGACCTGGTGACTTTTGTCCCCAGCTATGCCTCAATTCGACCTAATGAATCTGGTCCTCACGGGAGCCTCACCTGGACCTGGGACTCAGCTGTAGAGTGGCTCTGGTTCCCGCAAGGGGCTCAGCTGATACTGCTGACTGTGGTCTTATTGTATGCCTCACCAGGACCTAGTGATTCTGTTCCCCATCTGGGCCTGCATGGCCCCAGTGACTTTTGTCCTCACCCAGGCATCATTGGGTGATGGACCCAATGATCCTCACCCTGGATACTCTATTACACACCTGGGCCTCACTTTGACCAGGGACCTCTGGTCCAATTCTGAGCCTCAAACTAAACAGGTTACTCTGGTTCCCCCTCTGGGGCTCACCCTTACCTGGTGACTCAGGTCACCCTTTGGGCTTCACTTCGGCCTGGTGAATCTGGTCCTTAGCTGGTCCGCGCCTGGATGTGGTGGCTGGTCGCCACCTAGGCATCACCTGGAGTTGTTGAATCCTGTTGCCACTTGCGCCTCACCTGGACCTTGTGACTGTGGTCCCACCTGGACCTCATCTGGATCTCGTGGCTCTGGTTCCCATATGGGGCTCTCCTGGACCTGGTTCCTGTGTTCTCCATCTGACCTCACCTGGAACACAATGACGCTGATCCGTATTTGGGCCTCTCCTGGACCTGTTGACTCTGGTCCTTACCTGGGCATCATTGGGACCTCGATACTCTCTTATATACCTGGGCCTCACCTGGACCTGGTGACTGTGGTCCCACCTGGGCCTCACCTGGACGAGGTGACTGGTTCCCACAGAGACCTCACATAGACCTGGTGACTCAGGTCCTCATATGGGCATCATGGTACCTGGTTTCTCAGTTCCACATCGGGCCTCACCTGGAGCTAGTGATTCTTGTCACCCTCTGGGCCTCATCCTGACGTGGTGACTCTGGTCCCCACCTGGATATCACCAGAACCGGGTGACTCTGGTCCCCCTCTGAGACTCTCCGGAGCTGTGGACACTGGTCCTCAACTGGGCCTCAACAGGACCTGATGAATCTACTCTTCACATAGGCCTCGTCTGGAACTTGTGACTCTTTTCCCACCTGGCATCAAAGGGACATGGTTACTCTGTTCCCCACCTGGGCCTCACCTGGACATGATAATTTTGCTCCACACTTTGGCCTCACATGGTCCTGATGACTCTGGTCCCCCGACCTAGGCCTCAATCTGGACCTGGTGACTGTGGTGTCTTGTAGACTCACATTTACCTGGTGACTCCGGTCCCCACTAGGGCCTCACCTGGATCAGGTGACTCTGGCCTGCAGGTTGGCCTCACCTGGACCTGGTGAGTGGGGTTGCCACCTTGCCTCACCCATACCTGGTGACACAGGTCCCACGTGGGCCTCACTTGGACCTGGTGAATCTGGTCCTTACCTTGTCCTCACCCGGAACTTGTAACTCTGGTCACCACCTGGGAATCACCTGGGCCTGGTGAATCTGGTCCCCCTCTGGGCCTCACAAAGTCCTGGTCACTTTGTTCCCCACCTGGGCCTGATTGCTGTGGACTCCTTCTTGGCCTCACCTTGAAATGGTGACTCTGATCCTAACTGGGTCTCACCCAGATCTGATGACTCTGGTCCTCACCTGTGGACCATTATGACCTGGATACTTTGTTACACACCTGAGCGTCACCTGGATATGATGACACTGGATCCCCTCTGGGCCTCAGCCTGACATGGTGACTCTGGTCTCCATCTGGATGTCACCTAGACAAGGTGAATCTGGTACCCCTCTAGGCCTCAACTTGACCTGGTGACTCTGGTCCTCAACTGGGCCTACGGGGACCTAGTGAACATGCTCCCCACCTGTGCCTCATCTGGACCTGGTGACTCTGGTTCTACCTGGGCATCATCGGGACATGGTTACTCTATTCAGCAGGAGCTGGTGAGTGTGGTTTCCACCTGCACCTCACCTGGACCTGATGATCCTGCTCTGCACGTGAGACTACTGTGGATCTGGTGACTGTGGTCCCCACCTGGGATTCACCTGGATTTGGGGACTCCGGTCCCCATCTGGGCCTCACCTGGCCCTGTTGACCATGGTCCTCAACTGGGCAAAATTGGGACCCGGTGACTGTGTTCCACAACTGGACCTCAACTGGACCTCATGACTCTGGTCCCACCTGGGCGTCACCAGGACCTGGTGTCTCTGGTACCCACCTGGGTAACATCAGGATATGGTTACACTGTTCACTAACAGTGACTCAGCTGGACCTATTGACTCTGGTCTTCACCTGGGCCACACCTGGACATGGTGACACTGGTTCCCACATGGGTCTCACCTGGACATGGTGAGTCAAAGCCCAACCTGGTAGTAACCTGTAACTGGTGATACTCATTCCCTCATGGACATATCATGGGGACCTGGTGGCTGCAGAGTTTCTAGCTTCTCATGTTCCTCATGACTCTGGTCCCCATCAGGGCCTCACCGGGACCTGGTGAGTGTGGTTGCCACCTGCACCTCACCTGGACCTTGTGATTCTGGTCTGCACCTGAGACTATCCTGGATCTGGTGACTGTGGTCCCAACCTGGGCTTACCTGGATTTGGGGACTCCGGTCCCTATCTGGGCCTCTCCTGGCCGTGTTGACCATGGTACTCAACTGGGCAAAATTGGGACCCGGTAACTGTGCCCTCGTGACTGTGAACCCCACTTTGGCCTGACTTGGACCTGTTGACCCTGGTTGCAACCTGCGCCTTACCTCGAACTGTTGACTCTGGTTCTTTCAAGGGCCTCCCCTCTACCTGGTGATCCTGGTCCCCACCTGGGGCTCACCTGGACGTGGTGACACTTGTCACCACCAGGGACTCACTTGGACCTGCTTACTGTGTTCCACACCTGGGCCTCAAGTAGACCTGTGGACCATGGACCCCAAGCCGGCCTCACATGGACCTGTTGCCTCTGATCCCCCCCGGGGCCTCACGTGTACCTGGTACCTCTGGTCCTTACCTGGGCCTCATCTGCAACTAGAGACTCTGGTCCCCACCTGGGCTTCACCTGGATCTGGTGACTCTGGTCACCACCTGGACTTCACATGGATCTGGTGACTCTGGCCCCCACCTGCACCTCTCCTGGACCTCGTGACTCTCTTTCCAACATGGACCTCACCTGGATCTGGTGACTCTGGTCCTCACTTTGGCCTCACCTGGAACTGGTGTCTCTCGTCCCCACTTTGACCTAACTTAGAACTGCTGAATCTTTCCCCACCTAGGCCGCACCCAGACCTGGTGACACATGTCCCCAGCTATGCCTCAATTCTACCTGATGAATCTGGTCCTCCCTTGGGCCTCACATGGACCTGGGACTCAGCTGTGTAGAGTGGTTCTTGTTCCCACAAGGGGCTCACCTGATACTGGTGAATCTGGTCTTTTTTTTTAATTTTTTTAAATTTTTATTTATTTATGATAGTCACAGAGAGAGAGAGAGGCAGAGACACAGGCAGAGGGAGAAGCAGGCTCCATGCAGCGGGAGCCCGATGTGGGATTCAATCCCGGGTCTCCAGGATCGCGCCCTGGGCCAAAGGCAGGCGCCAAACAGCTGCGCTACCCAGGGATCCCTGAATCTGGTCTTATTCTATGCCTCAACAGGACCTAGTGATTCTGTTCCCCATCTGGGCCTGCATGGCCCTTGTGACTCTGGTCCTCACCCAGGCATCATTGGGACCTGGATACTCTATTCAACCCCTGGGCCTCACTTTGACCAGGGACCTCTGGTCCCATTCTGTGCCTCAAACTAAACTGGTTACTCTGATTCCCCCTCTGGGACTCACCCTTACCTGGTAAATCTGGTCACCACTTGAGCTTCACATGGGCCTGGTGAATCTGGTCCTTAGCTGGTCCGCACCTGGATCTGGTGACTGGTCGCCACCTGGGCCTCACCTGGACTTGGTGAATCTTGTTGCCACCTGCGCCTCACCTGGACCTTGTGACTGTGGTCCCACCTGGACCTCACCTGGATCTGGTGGCTCTGGTTCCCATATGCGGCTCTCCTGGACCTGGTTCCTGTGGTCTCCATCTGGCGTCACCTGGAACACAATGACTCTGATCCATTTTTGGGACTCTCCTGGACCTGTTGACTCTGGTCCTTAACTGGGCATCATTGGGACCTGGATAATCTCTTATATACCTGGGCCTCACCTGGACCTGGTGACTGTGGTCCCACCCGGGCCTCACCAGGAGGAGTTCACTGGTTCCCACAGGGACCTCACTTGGACTTGGTGACTCAGGTCCTCATATGGGCATCATGGCACCTGGTTTCTAGTTCCACATCGGGGCCTCACCTGGACCTAGTGATTCTCGTCCCCCACTGGGCCTCACCCTGACGTGGTGACTCTGGTCCCCACCTGGATATCACCAGAACCGGGTGACTCTGGTCCCCCTCTGGGACTCACCCGGAGCTGGGGACACTGGTCCTAAACCTGGCCTGAACAGGACCTGGTGAATCTACTCCTCACTTAGGCCTCATCTGGACCTTGTGACTCTTTTCTCATCTGGCATCAATGGGATATGGTTACTCTGTTCCCCACTTGGGCGTCACCTGGACATGAAAACTTTGCTCCACACTTTGGTCTCAACTGGTCCCGATGACTCTGGTCCCCCCACCTAGGCCTCAATCTGGACCTGGTGACTGTGGTCCCCACCAGGTTCTCACCTGGACCTCGTGACTCTCGTTCCCACATGAACCACACCTGGACCTGGTGACTGTAGTGTTCTTGTAGACTCACATTTACTTGGTGACTCCGGTCCCCACTAGGGCCTCACCTGGATCTGGTGACTCTGGCCTGCAGGCTGGCCTCACGTGGACCTGGTGAGTGGGGTTGCCCCCTGGGCCTCACCCATACCTGGTGACTCAGGTCCCCACGTGGGTCTCTTGGTCCTGGTGAATCTGGACCTTACCTGGTCCTCTCCTAGACCCGGGGAGTCTGGTCACCACCTGGGCCTCACCTGGACCTGGTGAATCTGGTCCCCATCTGGGGCTCACCCAGTCCTTGTGTCTTTGTTCCCCACCTGGACCTGATTGCTGTGGAGTCTTTCTTGGTCTCACCTGGACCTGGTGACTCTGATCCTATCTGCGCGTCACCCATACCTGGTGACTCTGGTCTTCACCTGGGCATCATTGGTACCTGGTGACTCTGTTCCACACCTGAGCCTCCCCTGGACATGATGACTCTGGGCCTCTCTGGGCCTCACCCTGACCTGGTGACTCTGGTCCCCTTCTGGATGTCACCAGGACCAGGTGTTTCTGGTACCGCTCTAGGACTCAACCAGATCTGGTGACTCTGGTCCTCAACTAGGCCTCACCGGGACCTAGTGAACATGCTCCCCACCTGCGCCTCTTCTGGAACTAGTGACTCTGGTTCTACCTGGGCATCATGGGGACATAGTTACTCTATTCCCCACTGGGACTGACCTGACCTGGTAACTCTGATCCTGACTTTGGCCTCTTCTGTACCAGGTGACTGTCGCTCCACATGGGCCTCACCTGAAACTGGTGACACTGATCCTAAGCATGGCCTCACCTGACCTGGTGACTGTGTTTCCCATCGGGACCTCACCTGGACCTCATGTCTCTGGTACCACCTGGGCCTCACCAGGACCTGGCCCAGAGTCATCATGTCCAGGGGAGGCTGACATGGTGACTCTGGTCCCCATCAGGATGTCACCTAGACCAGGTGAATCTGGTACCCCTCTAGGCCTCAAGTAGACCTGGTGACTCTGGTCCGCATCTGGGCCTCACAGGGTCCTAGTGAATATGCTCCCACCTGCGCCGATTCTGGACCTGGTGACTCTGGTCCCTACCTGGGCATCATCGGGACATGGTTCCTCTGCATGGCCTGCAGGTTGGCATCACCTGGACCTGGTAACTCTGGTTCCTACATGGGCATCATCGGGACAGGGTTCCTCTGCATGGCGCAAAGGATGGCCTCTCCTAGACCTGGTGAGTGTCGTTGCCACTTGTGCCTCACCCGTACCTGGGGACACAGGTCCCCTCGTGGGCCTCTTGGACCTGGTGAATCTGGTCCTTACCTGGTCGTCTCCCAGACCCTTGGTCTCTGGTCACCACCTGGGCCTCACCTAGACCTGGTGAATCTGGGCCCCATCTGGGCCTCACCCAGTCCTGGTGACTTTGTTCCCCACCTGGATCTGATTGCTGTGGACTCTTTCTTGGCCTCACCTGGAACTGGTGACTCTGATCCTATCTGCGCATTACCCAGACCTGGTGACTCTGGTCTTCACCTGGGCATCTTTGGTACCTGGTGACTCTGTTCCACACCTGAGCCTCACCTGGACATGATGACTCTGGAACCTCTCTGGGCCTCATCCTGACCTGGGGACTCTGGTACCCATCTGGATGTCACCTGGACCAGGTGATTCTGGTACCCCTCTAGGCCTCAACTAGATCTGGTGACTCTGGTCCTCCACTGGACCTCACCTGGACCTAGTAAATATGCTTCATCTGGGTCTCATTGGACCTGGTGATTCTGATCCCTACCTCGGCATCATCGGGACATGGTTCCACTGCATGGCCTGCAGGTTGGCCTCACCTGGACCTGTTAACTCTGGTCCCTACCTGGGCATCATCGGGACATGGTTCCACTGCATGGCCTGCAGGTTGGCCTCACCTGGACCTGGTAACTCTAGTCCCTACCTGGGCATCATCGGGACATGGTTCCTCTGCATGGCCTGCAAGATCGCCTCACCTGAACCTGGTGAGTGGGGTTGCCACCTCGGCCTCACCCATGCCTGGTGACACAGGTCCCCACGTGGGCCTCACTTGGACCTGGTGAATCTGGTCCTTACCTGGTCCTCACCTGGAACTCGTAACTCTGGTCACCACATGGGAATCACCTGGACCTGGTGAATCTGGTCCCCATCTGGGGTCATCCATTCCTGGTGACTTTGTTCCCCACCTGGACCTGATTGCTGTGGACTCCTTGGCCTCACCTGGAACTGGTGACTCTGATCCTAACTGGGCCTCACCCAGATCTGGTGACTCTGGTCCTCACCTGTGGACCATCATGAACTGGATACTCTTTTCCACACGTGAGCCTCACCTGGACATGTTGACTCTGGATCCCCTCTGGGCCTCAGCCTGACATGGTGACTCTGGTCAACATCTGGATGTCACGTAGACCAGGTGAATCTGGTACCCCTCTAGGCCTCAACTTGACAAGGTGACTCTGGGACCCAACTGGGCCTCACCGGGACCTAGTGAACATGCTCCCCAGCTGCGCCGCATCTGGGCATGGTGACACTGGTTTTACCTGGGCATCCTCGGGAAATGGTTACTGTATTCCCCACTGGGACCGACCTGATTCTGGTAACTCTGATCCTGACTTTGGCCTCTTCTGTACCAGGTGACTCTGGCTCCACCTGGACCTCACCTGTAACTGGTGACTCTGATCCTAAGCATGGCCTCACCTGACCTGGTGACTGTGGTTCCCATCGGGACCTCACCTGGACCTCAGGTCTCTGGTTCCACCTGGGCCTCACCAGGACCTGGTGTCTCTGGTACCCACCTGGGTAGCATCAGGATATGGTTACACTGTTCACTAACACTGACCCAGCCTGACCTATTAACTCTGGTCTTCACCAGGGCCACACCTGGACATGGTGACACTGGTTCCCTTCTGGGTCTCACCTGGACATGGTGAGTGGGATCCCCACCAGGTCCTCACCTGTAACTAGTGATTCTCGTTCCCACATGGACATCATGTGGACCTGGTGGCTGCAGTGTTTCTAGCTTCTCATGTACCTCGTGACTCTGGTCCCCACCAGGGCCTCACCGGGACCTGGTGAGTGTGGTTGCCACCTGCACCTCACCTGGACCTGGAGATTCTGGTCTGCACCCGAGACTACCCTGGATCTGGTGACTCTGGTCCCCACCTGGACTTCACCTGGATTTGGGGACTCCGGTCCCCATCTGGGCCTCACCTGGCAGTGTTGACATTGTCCTCAACTGGGCAAAATTGGGACCCGGTGACTGTTCCACAACTGGACCTCACATGGACCAGGTGACTCTGGTCCCCCTCTGGGTCTCATCGTGCCCTAGTGACTGTGAACCCCACTTTGGCCTGACTTGGACCTGCTGACACTGGTTGCAACCTGCTCCTGACCTCGATCCGTTGACTCTGGTTTTTTCAAGGGCCTTCCCTGGACCTGGTGATCCTGGTCCCCACCTGGGCCTCACCTGGACCTGGTGACCCTTGTCACCACCGGGGACTCACCTGGACCTTGTTACTGTGTTCCAAACCTGGGCCTCAAGTAGTCCTCTTGCCTCTGATCCCCACCGGGGCCTCAGTTGTCTGGTAACTCTGGTCCTCACCTGGGCCTCATCTGGACCTAGTGACTCTGGTCCCCACCTGGGCTTCACCTGGATCTGGTGACTCTGGTCCCCACCTGGACTTCACCTGGATCTGGTGACTCTGGTCCCCACCTGGACCTCTCCTGAAACTGGTGACTGTCTTTCCAACATGGACCTCACCTGGATCTGGTGACTCTCGTCCTCACTTTGGCCTCACCTGGACCTGGTGTCTCTCATCCCCACATTGATTAACTCAAAACTTCTGAATCTTGCTACACCTAGGCCGCACCCCGACCTGGTGACTCTTGTCCCCAGCTATGCCTCAATTCGACCTGATGAATCTGGTCCTCACGTGGGCCTCACATGGACCTGGGACTCAGCTCCATAGAGTGGCTCTGGTTCCCACAAGGGGCTCACCTGATACTGTTGACTGTGGTGTTATTCTATGCCTCACCAGGACCTAGTGATTCTGTTTGCCATCTGGGCCTGCATGGCCCTAGTGACTCTGGTCCTCACCCAGGCATCATTGGGACCTGGATACTCTATTCCACACCTGGGCCTCAGTTTGACCAGGGATCTACAGTCCCATTCTGTGCCTCAAACTAAACTGGTTACTCTGGTTCCCCCTCTGGGCCTCACCCCTACCTGGTGACTCTGGTCACCCCTTGGGATTCACTTGAGCCTGCTGAATCTTGTCCTTAGCTGGTCCGCACCTGGATCTGGTGACTGGTCGCCACCTGGGTCTCACGTGGACTTGTTGAATCCTGTTGCCTCCTGCGCCTCCCCTGGACCTTGTGACTGTGGTCCCACCTGGACCTCACCTGGATCTGGTAGCTCTGTTTCCCATATGGGGCTCTCCTGGACCTGGTTCCTGTGGTCTCGATCTGGCCTCACCTGGAACACAATGACTCTGATCCATATTTGGGCCTCTCCTGGACCTGTTGACTCTGGTCCTTACCTGGGCATCATTGGGACCTGGATACTCTCTTATATTCCTGGGCCTCATCTGAACCTGGTGACTGTGGTCCCACCTGGGCCTGACCTGGAGGAGGTGACTGGTTCCCACAAGGACCTTGCCTGGACCTGGTGGCAAAGGTCCTCATATGGGCATCATGGGACCTGGTTTCTCAGTTCCACATCGGGGCCTCACCTGGACCTAGTGAATATGCTCCATCTGGGCCACAGTTGGACCTGGTGACTCTGGTCCCTACCTGGGCATCATCGGGACATGGATCCACTGCATGGCCTGCAGGTTGGCCTCAGCTGGACCTGGTAACTCTGGTCCCTACCTGGGCATCACCGGGACATGGTTCGTCTCCATGGCATCCAGGTTGGCCTCACGTGGACCTAGTGAGTGGGGTTGCCACCTGGGGCTCACCCATTCCTGGTGACACAGGTCCCCACGTGGGCCTCACTTGGACCTGGTGAATCTGGTCCTTACTTGTTCCTCACCCGCACCTGGTAACCCTGGTCACCACCTGGGAATCACCTGGACCTGTTGAATCTGGTTCCCCGCTGGGCCTCACCCAGTCCTATTGACTTTCTTCCCCACCTGGACCTGATTGCTGTGGACTCCTCTTGGCCTCAACTGAACTGGTGACTCTGATCTTAACTGGGCCTCACCCAGATCTGGTGACCATGGTCCTCACCTGTGGACCATTATGACCTGGATACTCTGTTCCACACCTGAGCCTCACCTGGACATGATGACTCTGGAACCTCTCTGGGCATCACCCTGACCTGGTGACTCTGGACCCATCTGGATGGCACCTGGACCAGGTGATTCTGGTACCCCTCTAGGCCTCAACCACGTCTGGTGACACTGGTCCTCAACTGGGCCTCACCTGGACGTAGTGAATATGCTCCATATGAGCCTCATTTGGACCTGGTGACTCTGGTCCCTACCTGGGCATGATCGGGACATGGTTCCACTGCATGGCCTGCAAGTTGGTCTCACCTGGACCTGGTGAGTGTGGTTGCCACATGGGCCTCACCCATACCTGGTGACTCTGTCCCCACGTGGGCCTCTTGGACCTGGTGAATCTGGTCCTTACCTGGTTCTCTCCAAGACCCGGGGACTCTGGTCACCACCTGGGAATCACTTGGACCTGTTGAATCTTTTCCCCATCTGGGCCTCACCCAGTCCTGGTGGCTTTGTTCCCCACCGGTACCTGATTGCTGTGGATTCTTTCTTGGCCTCACCTGGAACTGGTGACTCTGATCCTATCTGCTCGTCACCCAGAATGGGTGACTCTGGTCCTCACCTGGGCATCATTTGTACCTGGTGACTCTGTTCTACACCTGAGCCTCACTTGGACATGATGACTCTGGAACCTCTCTGGGCCTCACCCTGTTCTGGTAACTCTGGTCCCCATCTGGATGTCACCTGGACCAGGGGATTCTGGTACCCCTCTAGGCCTCAACCAGATATGGTGACTCGGGTCCTCAACTGGGCCTCATGTGGACCTAGTGAATATGATACATCTTGGTCTCATTTGGACCTGGTGACTCTGGTCCCTACCTGGTCATCATAGGGATATGGTTCCACAGCATGGCCTGCAGGTTGGCCTCACCTGGACATTGTAACTCTGGTCCCTACCTGGGCATTATCGGGACATGGTTCCACACATGCCCTGCAGGTTGGCATCACTTGCACCTGGTAATTCTAGTCCCTACCTGTGCATCATCAGGACATGGTTCCTCTGCATGGCCTGCAGGTTGGCATCACCTGGACCTGGTGAGTGGGGTTGTCACCTGTGCCTCACCCATGCCTGGTGACACAGGTCCCCACGTGGGCCTCACTTGGAACGGGTGAATCTGGTCCTTACCTTGTTCTCACCCGGAACTCGTAACTCTGGTCACCACCTGGGAATCACCTGGGCCTGGTGTTTCTGGTACCCATCTGGGCGTCATCCAGTCCTGGTGACATTGTTCCCCACCTGGACCTGATTGCTGTGGACTCTTTCTTGGCCTCACCTGGAACTGGTGACTCTGATCCTATCTGCGCATCACCCAGACCTGGTGACTCTGGTCCTCACCTGGACATGATGACTTTGGAACCTCTCTGGGCCTCACCCTAACCTGGTGACTCTGGTCCCCATCTGGAACTCACCTGTATCTGGTGACTCTGGTCTCAGTTTGTCCTCACCTGGACTGGTGTCTATCGTCCCCACTTTGACCTAACTCAGAACTGCTGAATCTTGCCCCACCTAGGCCGCACCTAGACCTGATGACTCTTGTCCCCAGCGATGCCTCAATTCGACCTGATGAATCTGGTCCTCACGTGGGCCTCACATGGACCTGGGACTCAGCTGGACAGAGTGGCTCTGGTTCCCACAAGGGGCTCACCTGATACTGGTGACTGTGTTCTTATTCTATGCCTCACCAGGACCTAGTGATTCTGTTCCCCATCTGGGCTTTCATGGCCCTAGTGACTCTGGTCCTCACCCAGGCATCATTGGGACCTGAATACTCTATTCCACACCTAGGCATCACTTTGTCCAGGGACCTCTGGTCCCAATCTGGGCCTCAAACTAAACTGGTTACTCTGGTTCCCACTCGGGGCCTCACCCTTACCTGGAAAATCTGGTCACCCCTTGGGTTTCACTTGGGCCTGGTGAATCTGGTTCTTATCTGGTCCACACCTGGATCTGGTGACAGGTCACCACGTGGGCCTCACCTGGACTTGGTGAATCCTGTTGCCACCTGCGCCTCACCTGGACCTTGTGACTGTGGTCCCTCCTGGACCTCACCTGGATCTGGTGGCTCTGGTTCCCATATGGGGCTCTCCTGGACCTGGTTCCTGTGGTCTCCATCTGGCCTCACCTGGAACACAATGACTCTGATCCATATTTGGGCCTCTCCTGGACCTGTTGACTCTAGTCCTTACCTGGGCATCATTGGGACCTGGATACTCTCTTATGTACCTGGGCCTCACCAGGACCTGGTGACTGTGGTCCCACCCGGGCCTCACCTGGACGGGGTGACTGGTTCCCACAGGGACATCACCTCGACCTGGTGACGCAGGTCCTCATATGGGAATCTTGGGACCTGGATTCACAGTTCCACATTGGGGCCTCTCCTGGACCTAGTGATTCTCGTCCCCCAGTGGGCCTCACCCTGACTTGTGACACTGGTCCCCACCTGGATATCACCAGAACCGGGTGACACACCCGGAGCTGGGGACACTGGTCCTCAGCTGAGCCTCAACAGGACCTGGTGAATCTACTACAAACTTAGGCTTCGTCTGGACCTTGTGACTATTTTCCCACCTGGCATTATTGGGATATGGTTACTCTGTTCCCCATCTGGGCCTCACCTGGACCTGATAACTTTGCTGCACACTTTGGCCTCAACTGGTCTTGATGATTCTCGTCCCCCAACCTAGGCCTCAATCTGAACCTGTTGACTGTCGTCCCCACCTGGGTCTCACCTGGAACTGGTGACTCTCGTTCCCACATGAACCACACCTGGACCTGGTGACTGTGGTGTTCTTGTAGACTCACTTTTACCTGCCTTCTCCGGTGCCGACTAGGGCCTCACGTGGATCTGGTGACTTTGGCATGCAGGTTGGCCTCACCTGGACATGGTGAGTGGGGTTGCCACCTGGGCCTCACCCATACCTGGTGAGTCAGTTCCCCTCGTGGGCCTCTTGGACCTGGTATCTGGTCCATACCTGGTCGTCTCCCAGCCCCGGGGTCTCTGGTCACCACCTGAGCCTACCTGGACATGGTGAATCTGATCCCCATCTGGGCCTCACCCAGGCCTGTTGACTTTGTTCCCCATCTGTATCTGATTGCTGTGGACTCTTTCTTCGCCTCACCTGGAAATGGTGACTCTGATCCTATCTGCCCGTCACCGAGACCTGGTGACGCTGGTCCTCACCTGGGCATTTTTGGTACCTGGTGACTCTGTTCCACACCTGAGCCTCACCTGGACATGATGACTCTGGAACCTCTCTGGGCCTCATCATGACCTGGTGACTCTGGTCCCCATCTGGAAGTCACCTGCACCAGGTGATTCTCGTACCCCTCTAGACCTCAACAAAGTCTGGTGACTCTGGTCTTCCACTGGACCTCACCTGGACCTAGTGAATATGCTCCATCTGGGCCTCATTGGACCTGGTGATTCTGGTCCCTACCTGGGCATTATCGGGACATGGTTCCAATGCATGGCCTGCAGTTTGGCCTCACCTGGACCTGGTAACTCTAGTCCCTACCTGGGCATCATCGGGAGATGGTTCCTCTGCATTGGCCTGCAGGTTGGCCTCACCTGGACCTGGTGAGTGGGGTTGTCACCTGGGTCTCACACATGCCTGGTGACACAGGTCCCCACGTGGGCCTCACTTGGACTTTGTGAATCTGGTCCTTACCTGGTCCTCACCCGGAACTCATAACTCTGGTAACCACCTGGGAATCACCTGGACCTGGAGAATCTGGTCCCCATCCGGGCCTCATCCAGTCCTGGTGACTTTGCTCCCCACCTGCACCTGATTGCTGTGGACTCCTTCTTGGCCTCACCTGGAATTGGTGACTCTGATCCTAACTGTGCCTCACCCAGATCTGGTGACTCTGTTCCTTCCTGTGGACCATTATGACCTGGATACTCTGTTCCACACCTGAACCTCACCTGGACATGATGACTCTAGATCCCCTCTGGGCCTCAGCCTGACATGATGACTCTGGTCCCCATCTGGATGTCACCTAGACCAGGTGAATCTGGTACCCCTCTAGGCCTCAACTTGACCTGGTAAATCTGGTCCTCACTTGGACTCACCGGGACCTAGTGAGCATGCTCCCCACCTGCGACTCATCTGGACGTGTTGACTCTGGTTCTACCTGGGCATCATCGAGACATGGTGACTCTATTCCCCACTGGGACTGACCTGATCCTGGTAACTCTGGTCCTGACTTTGGCCTCTTCTGTACCAGGTGACTCTGGCTCCACCTGGGCCTCACCTGTAACTAGTGATTCTGATCCTACGCATGGCCTCATCTGACCTGGTGACAGTGCTTCCCATCGGGACCTCACCTGGACCTCGTGTCTCTGGTCCCACCTGGGCCACACCAGGACCCGGTGTCTCTGGTACCCACCTGGGTAGCATCAGGATATGGTTGCACTGTTCACTAATAGCGACCCAGCCAGACCTATTAACTCTGGTCTTCACCTGGGCCACACCTGGACATGGTGACACTGGTTCCAACCTTGGTATCACCTGGACATGGTGAGTCAGATCCCCACCTGGTCCTCACCTGTAACTGGTGATTCTCATTCCAGCATGGACATCACGTGGACCTGGTGGCTGCAGTGTTTCTAGCTTCACATGTACCTCGTGACTCTGGTCCCCACCAGGGCCTCACCGGGACTTGGTGAGTGTGGTTGCCACCTGCACCTCACCTGGACCTGGTGATTCTGGTCTGCACCTGAGACTACCCTGGATCTGGTGACTGTGGTCCCCACCTGGGCTTCACCTGGATCTGGTGACTCTGGTCCCCACCTGGGCCTCACCTGGCCTTGTTGACCATGGTCCCCAACGGGGAAAAATAGGGACCCAGTGACTGTGTTCCACAACTGGACCTCACCTGGACCAGGTGACTCTGGTCCCCCTCTGGGTCTCACCGTGCCCTAGTTTCTGTGAAGCCCACTTTGGCCTGACTTGACCTGCTGACCCTGGTTGCCACCTGCGCCTGACCTCGAGCTGTTGACTCTGATTCTTTCAAGGGCTTCCCCTGTACCTGGTGTTCCTGGTCCCCATTGGGCCTCACCTGGACCTGGTGACTCTTGTCACCACCGGGGACTCACCTGGACCTGCTTACTGTGTTCCACACCTGTGTCCCAAGTAGACCTGTTGACCATGGTCCCCAGGCGGGACTCACATGGACCTGTTGCCTCTGATCCCCACCGGGGCCTCACGTGTACATGGTAACTCTGTCCTCACCTGGGCCTCATCTGGATCTGGTGACTCTGGTCCCTACCTGGACTTCACCTGGATCTGGTGACTCTGGTCCCCACCTGGACCTCTCTTGGACCTGGTGACTCTCTTTCCAACATGGTTCTTCCCTGGATTTGGTGACTCTGTTCCTCAGTTTGGCCTCCCCTGGACCTGGTGTCTTTCGTTCCCCCTTTGACCTAACTCAGAACTGCTGAATCTTGCCCCACCTACGCCGCACCCAGACCTGGTGACTCTTGTCCCCAACTATGCCTCAATTCGACCTGATGAATCTGGTCCTCACGTGGGCCTCACATGGACCTGGGACTCAGCTGGGTAGAGTGGCTCTGGTTCCCACAAGTGGCTCACCTGATACTGCTGACTCTGGTCTTATTCTATGCCTCACTAGGACCTAGTGATTCTGTTCCCCATCTGGGCCTGTATGGCCCTAGAGACTCTGGTCCTCACCCAGGCATCTTTGGGACCTGGATACTCTATTCCACACCTGGGCGTCACTTTGACCAGGGACCTCTTGTCCCATTCTCGGCCTCTAACTAAACTGGTTACTCTGATTCCCCTCTGGGCCTCACCGTTACCTGGTTTCTCTGGTCACCCCTTTGAGATTCACATGGGCCTGGTGATTCTGGTCCTTAGCTGATCCGCACCTGGATCTGTTGATTGGTCACCACCTGGGACTCACCTGGACTTGGTGAATCCTGTTGCCACCTGCGCCTCACCTGGACTTTGTGACTGTGGTCCCACCTGGACCTCACCTGGATCTGGTGGCTCTGGTTCCCATATGGGGCTCTTTTGGACCTGGTTCCTGTGGTCTCCATCTGGCCTCCCCTGGACCACAATGACTCTGATCCATATTTGGGCCTCTCCTGGACCTGTTGACTCTGGACCTTACCTGGGCATCATTGGGACCTGGATACACTCTTGTATACCTGGGCCTCACCTGGAACTGGTGACTGTGGTCCCACCTGGGCCTCACCTGGACGAGGTGACTGGTTCCCACAGGGACCTCCCCTGGGCCTGGTGACTCAGGTCCTCATATGTGCATCATGGGACCTGTTTTCTCAGTTCCACATCGGGGCCTCACCTGGACCTAGTGATTCTCGTTCCCCTCTGGGCCTCATCCTGACGTGGTGACTCTGGTCCGCACCTGACTCACACCAGAACCGGGTAACTCTGGTCCCCCTCTGGGAATCACCCAGAGCTGGGGACACTGATACTCAACTGGGCTTCAACAGGACCTGGTGAATCTACTCCTCACTTAGGCCTCATCTGGTCCTTGTGACTCTTTTCCCACCTGGCATCTATGGGACATTTTTACTCTGTTCCCCACCTGGGCCTCACTTGGACATGATAACTTTGCTCCATACTTTGGACTCAACTCGTCCCGATGACTCTGGTCCCCCCACCTAGGCCTCAATCTGGACCTGGAGACTGTCATCCACACCTGGGTCTCACCTGGACCTTGTGACTCTCGTTCCCACATGAATCACACCTGGACCTGGTGACTGTGGTGTACTTGTAGACTCACTTTTACCTGGAAACTCTGGCCCCACTAGGGCCTCACCTGGATCTGGTGACTCTGGCCTGCAGGTTGGCCTCACCTGGACTTGGTTAGTGGGATGCCACCTGGTCCTCACCCATACCTGGTGACTCAGGTCCCCACGTGGGCCTCTTGGACCTGGTGAATCTGGCCCTTACCTGGTCTTCTCCCAGACCCTGGGAATCTTGTCACAACCTGGGCCTCACCTTGACCTGGTGAATCTGGTCCCCATCTGGGCCTCACACAGTCCTGGTGACTTTGTTCCCCACTTGGACCTGATTGCTGTGGACTCTTTTTGCCTCACCTGGAACTGGTGACTCTTATCCTATCTGCGCGTCACCCAGATTTGGTGACTCTGGAACTCACCTGGGCATCACTGGTACCTGATTACTCTGTTCCACACCTGAGCCTCACCTGGACATGATGACTCTGGAACCTCTCTGGGCGTCACCCTGACCTGGTGACTCTGGTCCCCATCTGGATGTCACCTGGACCAGGTGATTCTGGTACCCCTCTAGGCCTCAACCAGATCTGGTGACTCTGGTCCTCAAATGGGCCTCACCTGGACGTAGTGAATATACTCGATGTGGGCCACATTTGGACCTGGTGACTCTGGTCCATACCTGGGCATCATCGGGACATGGTTCCACTGCATGGCCTGCAGGTTGGCCTCACCTGGACCTGGTAACTCTGGTCCCTACCTGGGCTTCATCGGGACATGGTTCCTCTGCATGGCCTGCAGGTTGGCCTCACCTGGACCTGGTGAGCGGTTTTGCCACCTGGGCCTCACCCATACCTGGTGACACAGGTCCCACGTGGGCCTCACTTGGACCTGGTGAATCTGGTCCTTACCTGGTCCTCACTCAGAACTGGTAACTCTTGTCACAACCTGGGAATCACCTGGACTGGGTGAATGTGGTCCCCATCTGGGCCTCCCCCAGTCCTGGTGACTTTGTTCCCCACCTGGACCTGATTGCTGTGGACTACTTCTTGGCCTCACCTGGAACTGGTGACTCTCATCCTAACTGGGCCTAGCTCAATCTCCTGACTCTGGTCCTCCCCTGTGGACCACTATGAACAGGATACTCTGTACCACACCTGAGCCTCTCCTGGACATGATGACTCTGGATCCACTCTGGGCCTCACCCTGACGTGGTAACTCTGGTCTCCATGTGGATGTCACCTAGACCAGGTGAATCTGGTACCCCACTAGGCCTCAGTTAGACCTGGTGACTCTGGTCCTCACATGGGCCTCACCGGGACCTAGTGAATATGCTCCCCAACTGTGCCTCATCTGGACCTGTTGACTCTGGTTCTACCTGGGCATCATCGGGACATGGTTACTGTATTCCCCACTGGGACTGACCTGATCCTGGTAACTCTAGTCCTGATTTGGCCTCTTCTTTACCAGGTGACTCTGGATCCACCTTGGGTTCACCGGTAACTGGTGACTCTGATCCTAAGCATGGCCTCACCTGACCTGGTGACTGTGGTTCCCATCGGGACCTCACCTGGACCTCATGTCTCTGGTCCCACCTGGGCCTCACCAGGACCTGGTGTCTCTGGTACCCACCAGGGTAGCATCAGGATACGGTTACACTGTTCACTAACAGTGACCCAGCCAGACCTATTAACTCTGGTCTTCACTTGGGCCACACCTGGACATGGTGACACTGGTTCCCACCTGGGTCTCACCTGGACATGCTGAGTCGGATCCACAACTGGTCCTACCCTGTAACTGGTGATTCTCGTTCCCACATGGACATCATGTGGACCTGGTGGCTGCAGTGTTTCTAGCTTCTCATGTACCTCGTGACTCTGGTCCCCACCAGGGCCTCACAGGGACCTGGTGAGTGTGGTTGCCACCTGCACCTCAAGTGGACCTGGTCATTCTGGTCTGCACCTGAGACTACCCTGGATCTGGTGACTGTGGTCCCCACCTGGGCTTCACCCGCTTTGGGGACTCCGGTCTCCATCTGGGCCTCACCTGGCCCTGTTGACCATGGTCCTCAACTGCGCAAAATTGGGACGCGGTGACTGTGTTCCACAACTGGACGTCACCTGGACCAGGTGATTCTGATCAACCTCTGGGTCTCACCGTACCCTAGTGACTGTGAACCCCACTTTGGCCTGACTTGGACCTGCTGACCCTGGTTGCCACCTGCGCCTGACCTCGAACTGTTGACTCTGGTACTTTCTTTTTTTTTTTTTTTTTTAAAGATTTTTATTTATTTATTCATGATAGTCACAGAGGAGAGAGAGGGAGAGAGAGGCAGAGACACAGGCAGAGGGAGAAGCAGGCTCCATGCACCGGGAGCCCGACATGGGATTCGATCCCGGGTCTCCAGGATCGCGCCCTGGGCCAAAGGCAGGCGCTAAACCGCTGCGCCACCCAGGGATCCCGACTCTGGTACTTTCAAGGGCCTACCCTGTATCTTGTGATCCTGGTCCCCACCTGGGCCTCACCTGGACGTGGTAACTCATGTCATACCGCGTACTCACTTGTACCTGCTTACTGTGTTCCACATCTGGGCCTCAAGTAGACTTGTTGACCATGGTCCCCAAGCCGGCCTCACATGGACCTGTTGCCTCTGATCCCCACCGGAGCCTCACGTGTACCTGGTAACTCTGGTCCTCACCTGGGCCTCATCTGGACCTAGTGACTCTGTGCCCACCTGGGCTTCACCTACATCTGGTGACTCTGGTCCCCACCTGGACTTCACCTGCATCTGGTTACTCTGGTCCCCTTCTGGACCTCTCCTGGACCTGGTGACTCTCTTTCCAACATGGACCTCACCTGGATCTGGTGACTCTGGTACTCAGTTTGGCCTCACATGGACCTGGGACTGTGTTTCCCATCGGGGCCTCACCTGGACCTCATGTCTCTGGTCCCAACTGGGCCTCACCCTGACCTGGTGACTCTGGTCACTCGTTGGACTTCACTTGGGCTTGGAGAATCTGGTCCTTAGCTGTTCCGCATCTTGATATGGTGACTGGTCGCCACCTGGGACTCACCTGGACTTGGTGAATCCTGTTGCCACCTCCGCATCTCCTGAACCTTGTGACTGTGGTCCCACCTCGACCTCACCTGGATGAGGTGACTGGTTCCCACAGGGACCTCACCTGGACCTGGTGACTCAGGTCCTCATATGGGCATCATGGGACCTGGTTTCTCAGTTCCACATCGGGGCCTCACCTGGACCTAGTGATTCTAGTCCCCCTCTGGGCCTCACACTGACGTGGTGACTCTGGTCCCCACCTTGATATCACCAGAACCGGGTGACTCTGGTCCCCCTCTGGGACTCACCCGGGGCTGTCGACACTTGTCCTCAGCTGGGCCTCAACAGGACCTGGTGAATCTACTCCTCACTTAGGCCTCTTCTGGACCTTGTGACTCTTTTCCCACCTGGCATCAATGGGACATGGATACTCTGTTCCCCACATGGGCCTCACCTAAACATGATAACTTTGATCCACACTTTGGCCTCAGCTGCTCCTGATAACTCTCGTCCCACCACCTAGGCCTCAATCTGGACCTTGTGACTATGGTCCCCAACTGGGTCTCACCTGGACCTGGTGACTCTCGTTCCCACATGAACCACACCTGGACCTGGTGACTGTGGTGTTCTTGTAGACTCACATTTACCTGGTGACACCAGTCCCCACTAGGGCCTCACCTGGATCTGCTGACTGTGGCCTGCAGGTTGGCCTCACCTGGACCTGGTGAGTGGGGTTGCACCTGAGCTTCACCCATACCTGGTGACTCAGGAACCCACGTGGTCCTCTTGGAACTGGTGAATCTGGTCCTTACATGGTCCTCTCCCAGACCCGGGGATTCTGGTCACCACCTGGGCCTCAACTGGACCTGGTGAATCTCTTCCCCATCTGGGCCTCACCCGGTCTTGGTGACTTTGTTCCCCACCTGGAGCTGATTGCTTTGGACTCTTTCTTGGCCTCACCTGGAACTGGTGACTCTTATCCTCTCTGCGCGTGACTCAGGCCTGGTGACTCTGGTCCTCATCTGGGCATCATTGGTACCTGGTGACTCTGTTCAACACCTGAGCCTCACCTGGACATGATGATTCTGGAACCCCTTTGGGCCTCACCCTGACCTGGTGACTCTGGTCCCCATCTGGATGTCACCTGGAAGAGGTGATTCTGGTACCCCTCTAGGCCTCAACCAGATCTGGTGTCTCTGGTCCTCAACTGGGCCTCGGCCTGACTTAGTGAATATGCTCCATCTTGGCCTCATTTGGACCAGGTTACTCTGGTCCCTACCTGGGCATCATGGGATCCTGGTTCCACTGCATGGCCTACAGGTTGGCCTCACCTGGACCTGGTAACTCTGGTCCCTACCTTGGCATTATCGGGACTCGGTTACTTTGCATGGCCTGCAGGTAGGCCTCACCTGGACCCGGTGAGTGGGCATGCCACTTGGGCCTCACCCATACCTGGTGACACAGGCCCCTACGTGGGCCTCACTTGGACCTGTTGTATCTGGTAATTCTGGCACCACCTGGGAATCACCTGGACCTGGTGAATCTGGTAACTCTGGTCACCACCTGGGAATCACCTGGACCTGGTGAATCTGTGTCCCCATCTGGGCCTCATCCAGTCCTCGTGACTTTTTTACCCACCTGGACCTGATTGCTATGGACGCCTTCTTAGCCTCACCTGGAACTGTTGACTCTGATCCTAACAGGGCATCACTCAGATCTGTTGACTCTGGTCCTCACCTGTGGACCATTATGACCTGGATACTCTCTTCCACACGTGAGCCTCACCTGGACACGATGACTCTGGATCCCCTCTGGCCCTCTCCCTGACATGGTGTCTCTGGTCCCCATCTGGAAGGTACCTAGACCAGGTGAATCTGGTACCCCTCTAGGCCTCAACTAGACCTGGTGACTCTGGTCCTCTACTGGGCCTCAACGGGACGTAGTGAATATGCACCCCACCTTCGCCTCATCTGGACCTGGTGTCTCTGGCTCCACCTGGGCCTCACCGGTAACTGGTGACTCTGATCCTAAGCATGGCCTCACCTGACCTGGTGACTGTGGTTTCCATCGGGACCTCACCTGGACCTCATGTCTCTGGTCCCACCTGGGCCTCACCAGGACCTTGTGTCTCTGGTTACCACCTGGGTAGCATCAGGATATGGTTACACTGTTCACTATCAGTGACCCAGCCGGACCTATTGTCTCTGGTCTTCACCTGGGCCACACCTGGACATGGTGACACTGGTTCCCACCTGGGTCTCACCTGGACATGGTGAGTCGGATCCCCACCTGGTCCTCGCCTGTAACTGGTGATTCTCGTTCCCACATGGACATCATGTGGATCTGGTGGCTTCAGTGTTTCTAGCTTCTCATGTACCTCGTGACTCTGGTTCCCATAAGGGCCTCACCGGGACCTGGTGAGTGTGGTTGTCACCTGCACCTCACATGGACCTGGGGATTCTGGTCTGCACCTGAGACAACCCTGGATCTGGTGACTGTGGTCTCCACCTGGGCTTCACCTGGATTTGGGGACTGTGGTCCCCATCTGGGCCACACCTGGCCCTGTTGACCATGGTCCTCAACTCTGCAGAATTGGGACTCGGTGATTTTGTTCCACAACTGGACCTCACCTGGACCACGTGACTCTGGTCCGCCTCCGGGTCTCACCGTACCCTAATGACTCTGAACCCCACTTTGGCCTGACTTGGACCTGCTGACCTTGGTTGCCACCTGTGCCTGACCTCGAACTGTTGACTCTGGTTCTTTCAAGGGCCTCCCCTGTACCTGGTGATCCTGGTCCCCACCTGGGTCTCACCTGGACGTGGTGACTCTTGTCACCACCGGGGACTCACCTGGACCTGGTTCCTGTGTTCCACACATGGGCCTCAAGTAGACCTGTTGACCATGGTCCCCAAGCCGGGCTCACATGGACTTCTTGCCTCTGATTCCCACCGGGGCCTTACGTGTACCTGGTAACTCTGGTCCTCACCTGGGCCTCATTTGGACCTAGTGAGTCTGGTGCCAACCTGGGCTTCATCTGGATCTGTTGACTCTGGTCCCCACCTGGACTTCACCTGGATCTGGGGACTCTGGTCTGCTTCTGGACCTCTCCTGGACCTGGTGACTCTCTTTCCAACATGGACCTCAACTGGAACTGGTGACTCTGATACTCAGTTTGGCCTCACATGGACCTGGTGTCTCTCGTCCCCACTTTGATCTAACTCAGAACTGCTGAATCTTGCCCCACCTAGGCCGCACCCAGACCTGGTGACTCTTGTCCCCAGCTATGCCTCAATTCGACCTGATGAATCTGGTCCTCACGTGGGCCTCACATGGACTTGGGACTCAGCTGGATAGAGTGGCTCTGGTTCCCTCAGGGGCTCACCTGATACTGGTGACTGTGGTCTTATTCTATGCCTCACCAGGACCTAGTGATTCTGTTCCCCATCTGGGCCTGCATGGCCCTTGTGACTCTGGTCCTCACCCAGGCATCATTGGGACCTGGATACTCTATTCCACACCTGGGGCTCACACTGCCAAGGGAATTCTGATCCCATTCTGGGCCTCAAACTAAACTGCTTACTCTGGTTCCCCCTCTGGGCCTCAACCTTACCTGGTGACTCTGGTCACCCCTTGGGATTCACTTGGGACTGGTGAATCTGGTCCTTAGCTGGTCCGCACCTGGATCTGGTGACTGGTCGCCACCTGGGCCTCACCTGGACTTGGTGAATCCTGTTGCCACCTGCGCCTCACCTGGACCTTGTGACTGTGGTCCCACCTGGACCACACCTGGATCTGGTTGCTCTGGTTCCCATATGGGGCTCTCCTGAATCTGGTCCGTGTTGTCTCCATCTGGCCTCACCTGGAACACAATGACTCTGATACATATTTGGGCCTCTCCTAGACCTGATGACGCTGGTCCTTACCTGGGCATCACTGGGACCTGGATACTCTCTTATATACCTGGCCTCATCTGGACCTGGTGACTGTGGTCCCACCTGGGCCTCACCTGGACGAGGTGCTTGGTTCCCACAGGGACCTCACCTGGACCTGGTGATTCAGGTCCTCATAGGGGCATCTATCGACCTGGTTTCTCAGTTCCACATCGGGGCCTCACCTGGACCTAGTGATTCTCGTCCCCTCTGGGCCTCACCCTGACGTGGTGACTCTGGTCACCCCTGGATATCACCAGAACCGGGTGACTCTGGTCCCCCTCTGGGACTCTCCCGGAGCTGGGGACACTATTCCTCAGCTGTGCCTCAACAGGACCTGGTGAATCTACTCCTCACTTAGGCCTCGTCTGGACCTTGTGACTCTTTTCCCACGTGGCATCAATGGGACATGGTTACTCTGTTGCCCACATGGGCCTCACCTGGACATGATAACTTTGCTCCACACTTTGGCCTCAACTGGTCCTGATGAATCTGGTCCCCGCACCTAGGCCTCACTCTGGACCTGGTGAGTGTGGTCCCCACCTGGGTCTCACCTGGACCTGGTGACTCTCGTTCCCACTTGAAACACACCTGGCCCTGTTGACTATGGTGTTCTTGTAGAGTCACATTTACCTGTGACTCCGGTCCCCACTAGGGCCTCACCTGGATCTGGTGACTCTGACCTGCAGGTCGGCATCACCTGGACCTGGTGAGTGGTGTGGCCAAATGGGCCGCACCCATACGTGTTGACTCAGGTCCACACGTGGGCCTCTTGGACCTGGTGAATCTTGTCCTTAAATGGTCCTCTCCGAGACCCGGGGACTCTGGTCACCACCTGGGCCTCACCTGGATCTGGTGAATCTGGTCCCCATCTGGGCCTCACCCAGTCCTGGTGACTTTGTTCCCCACATGGACCTGATTGCTGTGGACGCCTTCTTGGCCTCACCTGGAACTGGTGACTCTGATCCTATCTGCGCGTCACCCAGACCTGGTGAATCTGGTCCTCAACTGGGCATCATTGGTACCTGGTGACTCTGTTCCACACCTGAGCCTCACTTGGACATGATGACTCTGGAACCTCTCTGGGCCTCACCCTTTCCTGGTGACTCTGGTCCCCATCTCGATGTCACCTGAACCAGGTGATTCTGGTACCCTTATAGGGCTCAACCAGATCTGGTGACTCTGGTCCTCAACTGGGCCTCACCTAGACCTAGTGAATATGCTCCATCTGGGCCTCATCCGGACATGGTGATTCTGATCCCTACCTCGGCATTACCGGGACATGGTTCCACTGCATGGCCTGCTGGTGTGCCTCACCTAGATCTGATAACTCTAGACCCCTCCTGGGCATCATCAGGACATGGTTCCTTGGCATGGCCTGCAGGTTGGCTTCACTTGGACCTAGTGAGTGGGGTTGTCACCTGAGACTCACCCATGCCTGGTGACACAGGTCCCAACGTGGGCCTCACGTGGACCTGGTGAATCTGGTCCTTCCATTATCCTCACCCGGAACTGGTAACTCTGGTCATCACCTGGGAATCACCTGGACATTGTGATTCTGGTCCCCATTAGGCCTCATCCAGTCCAGGTGACTTTGTTCCCACCTGGACCTGATTGCTGTGTACTCCTTCTAGGCCCTCACCTGGAACTAGTGACTCTGATCCTAACTGGGCCTCACCCAGTTCTGGTGAATCTGGTCGTCACCTGTGGACAATTATGACCTGGATACTCTGTTCCACACGTGAGCCTCACCTGGACATGATGACTCTGGATCCCCTCTGGGCCTCAGCCTGACATGGTGACTCTGGTCCCCATCTGGATGTCACCTAGACCAGGTGAATCTGGTACCCCTCCAAGCCTCAACTACACCTGGTGACTCTGGTCCTCAACTGGGCCTAACCGGGACCTAGTGAATATGCTCCCCACCTGTACCTCATCTGGACCTGGTAACTCTGGTTCTACCTGGGCATCATCGGGACATGGTTACGCTATTCCACACTGGGACTGACCTGATCCTGGTAACTCTGGTCCTGACTTTGGCCTCTTCTGTACCAGGTGACTCTGGCTCCACCTGGGCCTCACCTGTAACTGGTGACTCTGATCCTAAGCATGGCCTCACCTGACCTGGTGACTGTGGTTCCCGTCGGGACCTCACCTGGACCTCGTGTCTCTAGTCCCACCTGGACCACACCAGGAGCTGGTGTCTCTGGTACCCACCTGTGTAGCATCAGGATATGGTTACACTGTTCACTCATATTGACCCAGCCGGACCTATTAACTCTGGTCTTCACCTGGGCCACACCTGGACATGGTGACACTGGTTCCCATCTGGGTCTCACCTGGACATGGTGAGTCCGGATCCCTACCTGGTCCTCACCTGTACCTGGTGATTCTCATTCCAGCATGGACATCATGTTCACCTGGTGGCTGCAGTGTTTCCAGCTTCTCATGTACCTCGTGACTCTGTTCCCCACCAAGGCCTCACCGGGACCTGGTGAGTGTGGTTGCCACCTGCACCTCACCTGGACCTGGTGATTTTGTTCTCCACCTGAGACTACCCTGATCTGGTGACTGTGGTTCCCTCCTGGGCTTCACCTGGATTTGGGGACTCCGGTCTCCATATGGGCCTCACCTGGCCCTGTTGACCATGGTCCACAACTGGGCAAAATTGGGACCCTGTGACTGTGTTCCACAACTGGATCTCACCGGGAACAGGTGACTCTGGTCCCCCTCTGGGTCTCACCGTGCCCTATTGACAGTGAACCCCACTTTGGCTTGGCTTCGACCTGCTGACCCTGGTTGCCAACTGCGCCTGACCTCGAACTGTTGACTCTGGTTCTTTCAAGGGCCTCCCCTGTACCTGGTCATCCTGGTGCCCACCTGGGCCTCACCTGGACGTGGTCACCCTTGTCAACACCAGGGACTCACCTGGACCTGCTTACTGTGTTCCACACCTGGGCCTCAAGTACACCTCTTGACCATGGTCCCCAAGAACGCCTAACATGGACCTGTTGACTCTGATCCCCACCGGGGCCTCACGTGTACCTGGTAACTCTGGTACTAACCTGGGCCTCACCTGCACCTAGAGACTCTGGTCCCCACCTGGACTTCACCTGGATCTGGTGACTCTGGTCCCCACCTGAAATTTACCTGGATCTGGTGATTCTGGTCCCCACCTGGACCTCTCCTGGACCTGGTGACTCTCTTTCCAACATGGACCTCACCTGGAACTGGTGACTCTGGTCCTCAGTTTGGCCTCACCTGGACCTGGTGTCTCTCGTCCCCACTTTGACGTAATTCAGAACTGCTGGATCTTGCCCCACCTAGGCCGCACCCAGACCTGGTGACTCTTGTCCCCAGCTATGCCTCAATTCGACCTGATGAATCTGGTCCTCACGTGGGCCTCACATGGACCTGGGACTCAGCTGGATAGAGGGGCTCTGGGTCCCACAAGGGTCTCACGTGATCCTGCTGACTGTGATCTAATCTATGCCTCACCAGGACCTAGTGATTCTGTTCCGCATCTGGGCTTGCGTGGCCCTAGTTACTCTGGTCCTCACCCAGGCATCATTGGGACCTGGATACTCTATTCCACACCTGGGCCTCACTTTGTCCAGGGACATCTGGTCCCATTCTGTGCCTCAAACTAAACTGGTTACTCTGGTTCCCCCTCTGGGCCTCACCCTTACCTGGAGACTCTGGTCACCCCTTGGGCTTCACTTGGGCCTGGTGAATCTGGTCCTTAGCTGGTCCGCACCTGGATCAGGTGACAGGTCACCACGTGGGCCTCTCCTGGACTTGGTGAATCCTGTTGCCACCTGCGCCTCACCTGGACCTTGTGACTGTGGTCCCTCTTGGACCTCACCTGTATCTGGTGGCTCTGGTTCCCATATGGGGCTCTCCTGGACCTGGTTCCTGTGGTCTCCATCTGGCCTCACCTGGAACACAATGACTCTGATCCATATTTGGGCCTCTCCTGGACCTGTGGACTCTGGTCCTTACCTGGGCATCATTGGGACCTGGATACTCTCTTATATACCTGGGCCTCACCTGGACCTGGTGACTGTGGTCCCACATGGGCCTCACCTGGACGGGGTTACTGGTTCCCACAGGGACATCACCTGAACCTGGTGACTCAGGTCCTCATATGAGCATCATGGGACCTGGTATCACAGTTCGACATCGGGGCCTCACTTGGACCTAGTGATTCTCGTTTCCCTCTGGGCCTCACCCTGACGTGGTGACTCTGGTCCTCACCTGGTTATCACCAGAACCGAGGGACTCTGGTCCCCTCTGGGACTCACCCGGAGCTGGGGCCAGCGGTCCACAACTGGGCCTCAACAGGACCTGGTGAATCTACTCCTCACTTAGGCCTCGGCTGGACCTTGTTACTCTTTCCCCACCTGGCATCAATGGGACAAGGTTACTCTGTTCCTCACCTGGGCCTCACCTGGACATGATAACTTGGCTCCACACTTTGGCCTCAGCTGGTCCTGATGACTCTGGTCCCCCCACCTAGTCCTCAATCTGGACCTGGTGACTGGTCCCCACCTGGAACTCACCTGGACCTGGTGACTCTCGTTCCCACATGAACCACACCTGGACCTGGTGCTGTGGTGTTCTTGTAGACTCACATTTACCTGGTGACTCCGGTCCCCACTAGGGCCTCACCTGGATCTGGTGACTCTGGCCTGCAGGTTGGCCTCACCTTGACCTGGTGAGTGGGGTTGCCACCTGGGCCTCACCCATACCTGGTAACTCAGGTCTCCACGTGGGCCTCTTTGACCTGGTGAATCTATTACTTACCTGGTCCTCTCGCAGACCCGGGGACTCGGGTCAACACCTGGGCGTCACCTGGACCTGGTCAATCTGGACCCCATCTGGGCCTCACCCGGTCCTGGTGACTTTGTTCCGCACCTGGACCTGATTGCTGTGGACTCTTTCTTGGCCTCACCTGGAACTGGTGACTCTGAACCTATCTGCGCGTCACCCAGACCTGGTGACACTGTTCCTCACCTGGGCATCTTTGGTACTTGGTGTCTCTGTTCCGTACCTGAGCCTCACCTGGACATGATGACTCTGGAACCTCTCTGGTCCTCACCCTGACATGGTGATCCTGGACCCATCTGGATGTCACCTGGACCAGGTGATTCTGGTACCCCTCTACGTCTCAACCAGATCTGGTGACTCTGGTCCTCAACTGGGCCTCACCTGGACCTAGTGAATATGCTCCATCTGGGCCTCATTTGGGCCTGGTGACTCTGGTCCCTACCTGGGCATCATCGGGACATGGTTCCACTGCATGGCCTCCAGGTTGGCCTCTGCTGGACCTGGTATCTCTCGTCCCTACCTGGGCATCATCGGGACATGGTTCCTCTGCATGGCCTGCAGGTTGGCCTCACCTGGACCTGGTGAGTGGTATTGCCACCTGGGCCTCACCCATACCTGGTGACACAGGTCCCCACGTGGGTCTCACTTGGACCTGGTGTATCTGGTCCTTACCTGGTCCTCACCCGTAACTCGTCACCTGGTCACCACCTGGGAATCACCTGGGCCTGGTGAATCTGGTCCCCATCTGGTCCTCACTCAGTCCTGGTGACTTTGTTCCCCACCTGGACCTGATTGCTGTGGACTCCTTCTTGGCCTCACCTGGAACTGGTGACTCTGATCCTAACTACGCCTCACCCAGACCTGCTGACTCTGGTCCTCACCTGTGGATCATTACGACCTGGATACTCTGTTCCACACCTGAGCCTCACCTGGACATGATGACTTTGGATCAACTCTGGGCCTCCCTCTGACATGGTGACTCTGGTCCCCATCTGGATATCACCTAGACCAGGTGAATCTGGTACGCCTCTAGGCCTCAACCAAACCTGGTGACTCTAGTCCTCAACTGGGCCTCACCGGAACCTACTGAATATGCTCCTTTAACTGCGCCTCATCTGGACATGGTGACTCTGGTTCTACGTGGGCATCATCGGGACATGGTTACTCTATTCCCCACTGGGAGTGACCTGATCCTGGTAATACTATTCCGAACTTTTGCATTTCCTCTACCAGGTGACTCTGGCTCCACCTGGTCCTCACCTGTAACTGGTGACTCTGATCCTAAGCATGGCCTCACCTGACCTGGTGACTGTGGTTCCCATCGGGAACTCACCTGGACCTCATGTCTCTGGTCCCAACTGGGCCTCACCAGGACCTGGTGTCTCGGTACCCACCTGGGTAGCATCAGGATAAGGTTAAAGAGTTCAATAACAGTGACCCAGCGGGACCTATTATCTCTGGCCTTCACCTGGGCCACAGCAGGACATGGTGATACTGGTTCCCACCTGTGTCTCACCTGGACATGGTGAGTCGGTTCCCCACCTGGTCCTCACCTGTAACTGGTGATTCTCGTTCCCACATGGACATCATGTGGACCTGGTGGCTGCAGTGTTTCTAGCTTCTCATGTACCTCGTGACTCTGGTCAACACCAGGGCCTCACCGGTACCTGGTGAGTGTGGTTGCCACCTGCACCTCAACTGGACCTGGTGATTCTGGTCTGCACCTGAGACTACCCTGGATCTGGTGACTGTGGTCCCCACCTGGACTTCACCTGGATTTGGGGACTCCGGTCCCCATCTGGGCCTCACCTGGCCCTGTTGACCATGGTCCTCAACTGGGAAAAATTGGGACCCTCTGACTGTTTTCCACAACTGGACCTCACCTGGACCAGGTGACTCTGGTCCCCCTCTGGGTCTCACCGTGTCCTAGTGACTGTGAACCCCACTTTGGCCTGACTTCGACCTGCTGACCCTGGTTGCCACCTGTGCCTGACCTCGAACTGTTGACTCTGGTTCTTTCAAAGGCCTCCCCTGTACCTGGAAATCCTGGTGCCCACCTGGCCCTCACCTGCACCTGGTGTCTCTAGTCACCACCGGGGACTCACCTGGACCTGCTTACTGTGTTCCACACCTGGGCCTCAAGTACACCTCTTGACCATGGTTCCCAAGCTCGCCACACATGGACCTGTTGCCTCTGATCCCCACCGGGGCCTCACGTGTACCTGGTAACTCTGGTCCTCACCTGGGCCCCATCTGCACCTAGTGACTCTGGTTCCCACCTGGACTTCACCTGGATCTGGTGACTCTGGTCCCCATCTGGAACTCACCTGTATCTGGTGACTCTTCTCAGTTTGGCCTCACCTGGACTGGTGTCTCTCGTCCCCACTTTGACCTAACTCAGAACTGCTGAATTTTGCCCCACCTAGGCCGCACCCAGACCTGATGACTCTTGTCCCCAGCTATGCCTCAATTCGACAAGATGAATCTGGTCCTCACGTGGGCCTCACATGGACCTCGGACTCAGCGGGATAGAGTGGCTCTGGTTCCCACAAGGGGCTCACCTGATACTGGTGACTGTGTTCTTATTCTATACCTCACCAGGACCTAGTGATTCTGTTCCCCATCTGGGCTTTCATGGCCCTAGTGACTCTGGTCCTCACCCAGGCATCATTGGGACCTGGATACTCTATTCCACACCTGGGCCTCACTTTGTCCAGGGACCTCTGGTCCCATTCTGGGCCACAAACTAAACTGGTTACTCTGGTTCCCCCTCGGGGCCTCACCCTTACCTGGTGACTCTGGTCACCCCTTGGGCTTCACTTCGGCCTGGTGAATCTGGTTCTTAGCTGGTCCGCACCTGGATCTGGTGACAGGTCACCACGTGGGCCTCACCTTGACTTGGTGATTCATGTTGCCACCTGCGCCTCACCTGGACCTTGTGACTGTGGTCCATCCTGGACCTCAGCTGGATCTGGTTGCTCTGGTTCCCATATGGGGCTCTCCTGGACCTGGTTCCTGTGGTCTCCATCTGGCCTCACCTGGAAGACAATGACTCTGATCCATATTTGGGCCTCTCCTGGACCTGTTGAGTCTGGTCCTTACCTGGGCATCATTGGGACCTGGATACTATCTTATATACCTCGGCCTCACCAGGACCTGGTGACTGTGGTCCCACCTGGGCCTCACCTGGACGGGGTGACTGGTTCCCTCAGGGACCTCACCTGGACCTGGTGACTCAGGTCCTCATATGGGCATCTTGGGACCTGGTTTCACAGTTCCACATCGGGGCCTCACCTGGACCTAGTGATTCTCGTCCCCCTCTGGGCCTCACCCAGACTTGTGACACTGGTCCCCACCTGGATATCACCAGAACCGGGTGACACACCCGGAGCTGGGGACACTGGTCCTCAGCTGGGCCTCAACAGGACCTGGTGAATCTACTCCTCACTTTTACCTCGTCTGGACCTTGTGACTCTTTTCCCACCTGACATCAATGGGACATGGTTACTGTGTTCCCCATCTGGGCCTCACCTGGTCATGATAACTTTGCTCCACACTTTGGGCTCAACTGGTCCTGATGACTCTGGTCCCCCCACCTAGGCCTCAATCTGGACCTGGTGACTGTGGTCCCCCCCTGGGTCTCACCTGGATCTGGTGACTCTCGTTCCCACATGAACCAAACCTGGACCTGGTGACTGTGGTGTTCTTGTAGACTCACATTTACCTGGTGCCTCGTGTCGCCACTAGGACCTCAACTGGATCTGTTGACTCTGGCCTGCAGGTTCGCCTCACTTGGACCTGGTGAGTGGGGTTGCCACCTGGGCCTCACCGAAACCTGGTGACTCAGGTCCCCACGTGGGCCTCTTGGACCTGTTAATCTGGTGCTTGCCTGGTCCTCTCCCAGACCCGGGTACTCTGGTCCCCAACTGGGCCTCACCTGGACCTGGTGATTGTGGTCCCATCTGGGCCTCACCCAGTCCTGGTGACTTTGTTCCCCACCTGTACCTGATTGCTGTGGACTCCTTCTTGACCTCACCTGGAACCGGTGTCTCTGATCCTATCTGCGCCTCACCCAGACCTGTTGACTCTGGTCCTCACCTGGGCATCATTGGTACCTGGTGACTCTGTTCCACACCTGAGGCTCACCTGGACATGATGACTCTGGAACCTCTCTGGGCCTCACCCTGACCTGGTGATTCCAGTCCCCATCTGGATTTCACCTGGACCAGGTGATTCTGTTACCCCTCTAGGCCTCAACGAGATCTGGTGACTCTGGTTCTCAACTGGTCCTCACCTGGACATAGTGAATATGCTCCATCTGGGCCTCATTTGGACCTGGTGACTCTGGTCCCTACCTGGGCATCATCGGGACATGGTTCCACTGCATGGCCTGCAGGTTGGCGTCACCTGGACCTGGTAAATCTGGTCCCTACCTGGGCATCAACGGGACATGGTTTCTCTGCATGGCATGCAGGTTGGCCTCACCTGGACCCGGTAAGTCTATTCCCTACATGGGCATCATTGGGACATGGTTCCTCTGCATGGCCTGCATGTTGGCTTCACCTGGACCTGGTAGTGAGGTTTTCACCAGTGCCTCACCCATACCTGGTGACACAGGTCCCCACGTGCTCATCACTTGGACCTGGTGAATCTGACCCTTACCTGGTCCTCACCCGGAACTGGTAAGTCTGGTCACCACCTGGGAATCACCTGGGCCTGGTGAATCTGGTCCCCATCTGGGCCTCACCCAGTCCTGGTGACTTTGTTCCCCATCTGGGCCTGATTGCTGTGGACTCCTTCTTGGCCTCACCTGGAACTGGTGACTCTGATCCTAACTGGGCCTCACCCAGAACTGGTGACTCTGGTACTCACCTGTGGTCCATTATGACATGGATACTCTGTTCCAACCTGAGCCTCACCTGGATATGATGACTCTGGATCCCCTCTGGGCCTCAGCCTGACATGGTGACACTGGTCCCCATCTGGATGTCACCTAGACCAGGTGAAACTGGTACCCCTCTAGGCCTCAACTTGACCTGGTGACTCTGGTCCTCAACTGGGCCTCACCGGGACCTAGTGAACATGCTCCCCACCTGCGCCTCATCTGGACCTGGTGACTCTGGTCCCTACCTGGGCATCATCAGGACATGGTTGCTTTGCATGGCCTGAAGGTTGCCCTAACCTGGACCTGGTGTGTGGGGTTGCCACCTGGGTCTCACCCATACCTGGTGACTCAGGTCCCAACGTGATACTCTTGGACCTGGTGAATCTGGTCCTTACCTGTTCCTCTCCCAGATTCGGGGACTCTGGACACCACCTGGGCTCACCTGGACCTGGTGGATCTGGTCCCCATCTGGGCCTCACCCAGTCCAGGTGACTTTGTTCCCCACCTGTACCTGATTGCTTTGGACTGTTTCTTGCCCTCACCTGGAACTGGTGTCTCTGATCCTATCTGCGCCTCACCCAGACCTGTTGACTCTGGTCCTCACCTGGGCATCATTGGTACCTGGTGACTCTGTTCCACACCTGAGCCTCACCTGCACATGTTGACTCTGGAACCACTCTGGGCCTCACCCTGACCTGAAGACTCTGGTACCAATCTGGATGTCACCAAGACCAGGTGAATCTGGTACCCCTCTGGGCCTCAACTAGACTTGGTGATACTGGTCCTCAACTGGGCCTCACCGGGACCTAGTGAATATGCTCCCCACCTGCGCCTCATCTGGACCTGGTGACTCTGGTTCTACCTGGGCATCATCGGGTCATGGTTACTCTATTCCCCACTGGGACTGACCTGATCCTGGTAACTCTGGTCCTGACTTTTGGCTCTTCTGTACCAGGTGACTCTGGCTCCACCTGGGCCTCACCTGTAACTGTTGAATCTGATCCTAAGCATGGACTCACCTCACCTGATGTCTGTGGTGCCCATGGGACATCACCTGGTCCTCATGTCTCTGGTCTCACCTGGGCCTCACCAGGACTTGGTGTCTCTCGTACCCACCTGGGTAGCATCAGGATATGGTTACACTGTTCACTAACAGTGACCCAGCCGGACCTATTAACTCTGGTCTTCACCTGGGCCACACCTGGACATGGTGACACTGGTTCCCACCTGGGTCTCACCTGGACATGGTGAGTCGGATCCCCACAGGGTCCTCACCGCTAACTGGTGATTCTCGTTCCCAAATGGACATCATGTGGAACTGGTGGCTGCAGTGTTTCTAGATTCTCATGTACCTCGTGACTCTGGTCCCCACGAGGGCCTCACCGGGACCTGGTGAGTGTGGTTGCCACCTGCACCTCACCTGGAACTGGTGATTCTGGTCTGCACCTGAGACTACCCTGGATCTGGTGACTATGGTTCCAATCTGGGCTTCACCTGGATTTGGGCACTCCGATTCCCATCTGGGCCTCACCTGGCCCTGTTGACCCTGGTCCTCACCTGGGCAAAATTGGGACCCGGTGACTGTGTTCCACACCTGGACCTCACCTGGACCAGGTTACTCTGGTCCCCCTCTGGGTCTCACCGTGCTCTAGTGACTGTGAACCCCACTTTGGCCTGACTTGGACCTGCTGACCCTGGTTGTCAACCTGCGCCTGACCTCGAAATGTTGACTCTGGTTCTTTCAAGGGCCTCCTCTGGACCTGGTGATCCTGGTCCCCACCTGGGCCTTACCTGGACCTGGTGACTCTTGTCACCACCGGGGACTCACTTGGACCTGGTTACAGTGTTCCACACTGGGCCTCAAATAGAACTCTTGACCATGGTCCCCAAGCCTGCCTCACATGGACCTGTTGCCTCTGATACCTACCGGCGCCTCACGTGTACCTGGTAACTCTGGTCCTCACCTGGGCCTCATCTGGACCTAGTGACTCTGGTCCCCACCTGGGCTTCACCTGGATCTGGTGACTCTGATCCCCACCTGGACTTCACCTGGATCTGGGGACACTGGTCCCAACCTGGACCTCTCCTGGACCAGCTGACTCTCTTTCCATCATGGACCTCACCTGGATCTGGTGACTCTGGTCCTCAGTTTGGCCTCACCTGTACCTGGTGACCCATGTCCTCATATGGGCATCATGGGTCCTGCTTTCTCAGGTCCACATTGGGGCCTCACCTGGACCTAGTGATTCTCGTCCCCCTCTGGGCCTCATCCTGACGTGGTGACTCTGGTCCCTATCTGGATATCACCAGAATCGGGTGACTCTGTTTCCCCTCTGGGACTCACCCAGAGCTGGGGACAGTGGTCCACAACTGGTCCTCAACAGGACCTGGTGAATCTACTCCTCACTTAGACCTCGTCTGGACCTGTGACTCTTTTCCCACATGACATCAATGGGACATGGTTACTCTGTTCCCCAACTGGTCCTCACCTGGATATGATAACTTTGCTCCACACTTTGGCCTCAACTGGTCCTGATGAATCTGGTCCCCCCACGTAGGCCTCAATCTGGACCTGGTAACTGTGGTCCCCACCTGGGTCTCTTGGACCTGGTGACTCTTTTTCCCACATGAACCACACCTGGACCTGGTGACTGTGGTGTTCTTGTAGACTCACATTTACCTAGTGACTCTGGTCCCTACTAGGGCCTCACGTGTATCTGGTGACTCTGGCCTGCAGGTTGGCCTCACCTGGACTTGGTGAGTGGGGTTGCCACCTGGAACACACCCATACCTGGTGACTCAGGTCCCCACGTGTGCCTCTTTGACCTGGTGAATCTGGTCCTTACCTGGTCCTCTACTAGACCCGGGGACTCCGGTCACCACCTGGGCCTCACCTGGACCTCGTGAGTGAATCTGGTCTCCATCTGGGCCTCACCCAGTCCTGGTGACTTTGTTCCCCACCTGGACCTGATTGCTGTGGACTCTTTCTTGCCCTTACCTGGAACTGGTGGCTCTGATCCTATCTGCACGTCACCCAGATCTGGTGACTCTGGTCCTCAACTGGGCCTCACCTGGACCTAGTGAATATGCTCCATCTGGGCCTCATTTGGGCCTGGTGACTCTGTTCCCTACCTGGGCATCATCGGGACATGGATCCACTGCATAGCCTGCAGGTTGGCCTCACCTGGACCTGGTAACTCTGGTCCCTACATGGGCATCATCGGGACATGGTTCCTCTACATGGCCTGCAGGTTGGCCTCACCTGGACCTGGTGAGTGGGGTTGCCACCTGGGCCTCACCCATACCTGGTGACAAAGGTCCCCATGTGGGCCTAGATTGGACCTTGTGAATCTGGTCCTTACCTTATACTCACCCGGAACTGGTAACCCTGGTCACCACCTGGGTCTCACCCTGACATGGTGATTCTGGACCCATCTGGATTTCACCTAGACCAGGTGAATCTGGACCCCTCTACGCCTCAACTAGAACTGGTGACTCTTGTCCTCAACTTGGCATCACCGGGACCTAGTGAATATGCTCCCCACCTGCGCCTCATCTGGACCTGGTGACTCTGGTTCTTCCTGGGCATCATCGGGACATGGTTACTCTATTCCCCACTGGGACTGACCTGATCCTGGTAACTCTTGTCCTGACTTTGGCCTCTTCTGTACCAGGTGACTCTGGCTCAACCTGTGCCTCACCTGTAACTGGTGACTCTGATCCTAAGCATGGTCTCACCTGACCTGCTGACTGCGGTTCCCATCGGGACCTCACCTGGACCTCATGTCTCGGGTCCCTCTTCGGCCTCACCAGGACCTGGTGTCTCTGGTAACCATCTATGTAGCATCATGTTATGGTTACACTGTTCACTATCAGGGACTCTGGTCCCCATCTGGATGTCACCTGGACCAGGTGATTCTGGTACCCCTCTAGGCCTCAACCAGTTCTGGTGACTCTGGTCCTCAACTGGGCCTCACATGGACCTAGTGAATATGCTCCATCTGGGCCTCATTTGGAACTGGTTACTCTGGTCCCTACCTGGGCATCATCGGGACATGGTTCCACTGCATGGCCTGCAGGTTGGCCTCACCTGGACCTGGTAACTCTGTTCCCTACACGGGCATCTTCGGTACACGATTCCTCTGCATTGCCTGCAGGTTGGACTCACCTTGACCTGGTGAGTGGGTTTGCTACCTGGCCTCACCCATACCTGGTGACACATGCCCCACGTGGGCCTCACATGGACCTGGTGAATCTGGTACTTACCTGCTCCTCATCCGGAACTGGTAACTCTGGTCATCACCTGGGAATCACCTGGACCTTGTGAATCTGTTCCCTATCTGGGCCTCACCCAGTCCTGGTGACTTTGTTCCCCACCTGGACCTGATTGCTGTGGACACTTTCTTGGCCTCACGTGGAACTGGTGACTCTGTTCCTAACTGGGCCTCACCCAGATCTGGTGACTCTGGTCCTCAACTGTGGATCATTAAGACCTGGATACTCTGTTCCACACCTGAGCCTCACCTGGACTTGATGACTCTGGAACCACTCTGGGCCTCACCCTGAATTGGTGACTCTGGTCTCCATTTGGATGTCACCTAGACCAGGTGAATCTGGTACCCCTCTAGGACTCAACTAGACCTGGTGACTCTCGTCCTCAACTTGGCCTCACAGGGACCTAGTGAATATGCTCCCCACCTGCGCCTCATCTGGACGTGGTGACTCTGGTTCTTCCTGGGCATCATCCTGAAATGGTTACTCTATTCCCCACTGGGACTGACCTGATCGTGGTAACTCTGGTCTTGACTTTGGCCTCTTCTGTACCAGGTGACTCTGGCTCCACCTGGGCCTCACCTGGAACTGGTGACTCTGATCCTAAGCATGGCCTCACCTGACCTGGTGACTGTGGTTCCCATCGGGACCTCATCTGGACCTCGTGTCTCTGAGCCCACCTGGGCCTCACCAGGATATGGTGTCTCTGGTACCCACCTGGGTAGCATCAGGATATGGTTACACTGTTCACTAACAGTGACCCAGCCGGACCTATTAACTCTGGTCTTCACCTGGGTCTCACCTGGGCATGGTGGGTCGGATCCCCACCTGGTCCTCACCTGTAACTGGTGATTCGCGTTCCCACATGGACAGCATGTGGACCTGGTGGCTGCAGTGTTTCTAGCTTCCCATGTACCTCGTGGCTCGGGTCCCCACCAGGGCCTCACCGGGACCTGGTGAGTGTGGTTGCCACCTGCACATCACCTGGACCTGGTGAATCTGGTCTGCAACCGAGACTACCCTGGATCTGGTGACTGTGGTCCCCACCTGGGCTTCACCTGGATTTGGGGACTCTGGGCCCCATATGGGCACTCCTGGCTTTGTTGACCATGATCCTCAACTGGGCAAATTTGGGACCCGGTGACTGTGTTCCACAACTGGACCTCACCTGGACCAGGTGACTCTGGTCCCCCTCTGGGTCTCACCGTGCCCTAGTGACTGTGAACCCCACTTTGGCCAGACTTGCACCTTCTGTCCCTGGTTGCCACCTGCAACTGACCTCGAACTGTTGACTCTGGTTCTTTCAAAGGCCTCCCCTGTACCTGGTGATCCTGGTCCCCACCTGGGCGTCACCTGGACCTGGTGACTCTTGATACCACCGGGGACTTACCTGGACCTGGTTACTGTGTTCCACACCTGGGCCTCAAGTAGACCTGTTGACCACGGTCCCCAAGCCGGCCTCACATGGACTTGTTGCCTCTGATCCCCACAGGGGACTCACGTGTACCTGGTAACTCTGGTCCTCACCTGGGCCTCATCTGGACCTAGGGACTCTGGTCCCCACCTGGGCTTCACCTGGATCTGGTGACTCTGTTCCCCACCTGGACTTCACCTGTATCTGGGGACTCTGGTCCCAACCTGGACCTCTCCTGGACCTGGTGACTCTCTTTCCAACATGGACCTCACCTGGGTCTGGTGACTCTGCTCCTCAGTTTGGCATCACCCGTACCTGGTGTCTCTTGTCCCCACTTTGACGTAACTCAGAACTGCTGAGTCTTGCTCCACTTAGGCCGCACCCAGATCTGGTGACTCTTGTCCCCAGCTATGCCTCAATTCGACTTGATGAATCTGGTCCTCACGTGGGCCTCACATGGACCTGGGACTCAGCTGGATAGAGTGGCTCTGGTTCCCACAAGGGGCTCACCTGACACTACTGACTGTAGTCTTATTCTGTGCCTCACTAGTACCTAGTGATTCTGTTCGCCATCTGGGCCTGCATAGACCTAGGGACTCTGGTCCTCACCCGGGCATGATTGGGACCTGGATACTCTATTCCACACCTGAGCCTCACTTTGACCAGAGACCTCTGGTCCCATTCTGGGCCTCAAACTAAACTGGTTATTCTGGTTCCCCCTCGGGCCTCACCCTTACCTGGTGACTCTGGTCACCCCTTGGCTTCATTGGGCCTGTTAAATTTGGTCTTTAGCTGGTCCCCACCTGGATCTGGTGACTGTTCGGCACCTGGGCCTCACCTGCACTTGGTGAATCCTGTTGCCACCTGCGCCTCACCTGGACCTTGTGACTGTGATCCCACCTGGACCTCACCTGGATCTGCTGGCTCTGTTTCCCATATTGGCTCTCCTGGACCTGGTTCCTGTGGTCTCCATCTGGCCTCACCTGGAACACAATGACTCTGATCCATATTTGGGCCTCTCCTGGACCTGTTGACTCTGTTCTTTACCTGGGCATCATTGGGACCTGGATACTCTCTTATATACCTGGACCTCACCTGGACCTGGTGACTGTGGTCCCACCTGGGCCTCACCTGGACGAGGTGACTGGTTCACACCCGGACATCACCTGGACCTGGTGACTCATGTCCTCATATGGGCATCTTGGGAGTTGGTTTCTCAGTTCCACATCGGGTCCTCACCTGGACCTAGTGATTCTCCTCCCGCTCTTGGCCTCACCCTGACGTGGTGACTCTGCTCCCGACCTGGATATCACCAGGACCGGGTGACTCTAGTCCCCCTCAAGGACGCACCCGCAGCTGGGGACACTGGTCCTCAACTGGGCCTCAACAGGACCTGGTGAATCTACTCCTCACTTAGGCCGCGTCTGGACCTTGTGACTCTTTTCCCACCTGGAATCAATGGGACATGGTTACTCTGTTCCCCACATGGGCCTACCCTCGACATGATAACTTTGCTCCACACTTTGGCCTCAACTGGTCCTGATGACTCTGGTCCCCCCACCTAAGCCTCAATCTGGACCTTGTGACTGTGGTCCCGGCAGGGTCTCACCTGGACTTGGTGAGTCTCGTTCCCACAAGAACCACACCTGGACCTGGTGACTGTGGTTTTCCTGTAGACTCACATTTACCTGGTGACTCCGGTCCCCACTAGGGCCTCACCTGGATCTGGTGACTCTGGCCTGCAGGTTGGCCTCACCTGGACCTGGTGATTCTGGTCTGCACCTGAGACTACCCTGGATCTGATGACTCCGGTTCCACCTGGGCATCACCTGGATTTGGGGACTCCGGTCCCCATCTGGGCCTCACCTGGCCCAGTTGACCATGGTCCTCAACTGGGCAAAATTGGGAACCGGTGACTCTGTTCCCCAACTGGATCTCACCTGGACCAGGTGACTCTGGTCCCCCTCTGGGTCTCACCGTGCCCTAGTGACTGTGAACCCCACTTTGGACTGACTTGGACCTGCTGACCCTGTTTGCCACCTGCGCCAGACCTCGAACTGTTGACTCTGGTTCTATCAAGGGCCTCCCCTGGACCTGGTGATCCTGGTCCCCACCTGGGCCTCACCTGGACGTGGTGACTCTTGTCACCACCGGGGACTCACCTGGACCTGGTTACTGTGTTCCACACCTGGGCCTCAAGTTGACCTGTTGACCATGGTCCCCAAGCCGGCCTCACATGGACCTGTTGCCTCTGAAGCCCACCGGGGCCTCACGTGTACCTGGTAACTCTGGTCCTCACCTGGGCCTCATCTGGACCTAGTGACTCTGGTCCGCCCTGGGCTTCACCTGGATCCGGTGACTCTGGTACCCACCTGGATTTCACCTGGATCTGGTGACTCTGGTCCCCACCTGGACCTCTCCTGGACCTGCTGACTCTCTTTCCAACATGGACCTCACCTGGATCTGGTGATTCTGGTCCTCAGTTTGGCCTCACCTGGACCTGGTGTCTCTCGTCCCCATTTTGACCTAACTCAGAACTGCTGAATCTTGCCCCACCTAGGCCGCACCCAGACCTGGTGACTCTTGTCCCCAGCTATGCCTCAATTCGACCTGATGAATCTGGTCCTCACGTGGGCCTCACATGGACCTGGGACTCAGCTGGATAGAGGGGCTCTTGTTCACACAAAGGGCTCACCTGATACTGCTGACTGTGGTCTTATTCTATGCCTCACCAGGACCTAGTGATTCTGTTCCCCATCTGGGCCTGCATGGCCCCAGTGACTCTGGTCCTCACCCAGGCATCATTGGGACCTGGATACTCTATTCCACACCTGGGCCTCACTTTGACCAGGGACCTCTGGTCGCATTCCGGGCCTCAAACTAAACTGGTTACTCTGGATCCCCCTCTGGGCCTCACCCATACCTGGTGACTCTGGTTACCCCTTGCGCTTTACTTGGGCCTGTTGAATCTGGTCCTTAGCTGGTCCTCACCTGGATCTGGTGAGTGGTCGCCACCTGGGCCTCACCTGGACTTGGTGAATCCTGTTGCCACCTGCGCCTCACCGGGACCTTGTTACTGTGGTCCCATCCGGACCTCACCTGGATCTGGTGGCTCTGGTTCCCATATGGCGCTCTCCTGCTCCTGGTTCCTGTGGTCTCCATCTGGCCTCAACTAGAACACAATGACTCTGATCCATATTTGGGCCTCTCCTGGAACTATTGACTCTGGTCCTTACCTGGGCATCATTGGGACCTGGATACTCTCTTATATACCTGGGCCTCACCTGGACCTGTTGACTGTGGTCCCACCTGGGCCTCACCTGGACGAGGTGACTGGTTCCCACAGGAAACTCACCTGTACCTGGTGACTCAGGTCCTCATATGGACATCATGGGACCTGGTTTCGCAGTTCCACATTGGGGCCTCACCTGGAACTAGTGATTCTCGTCCCCCGCTGGGCCTCACCCTGACGTGCTGACTCTGTCCCCACCTGGATATCACCAGAACCGGGTGACTCTGGTCCCCTGTGGGACTCACCCGGAACTGGGGACACTGGTCCTCAACCGGACCTCAACAGGACCTGGTGAATCTACTCCTCACTTAGGCCTCTTCTGGACCTTGTGACCCTTTTCCCACCTGGCATCAATGAGACATGGTTACTCTGTTCCCCATGTAGGCCTCAAATGGACATGATAACTTTGCTCCACACTTTGGCCTCAACTGGTCCTGATGATTCTGGTCCCCCGACCTAGGCCGCAATCTGGACCTGGTGACTGGTCCACACCTGGGTCTCACCTGGACGTGGTGACTCTTGTCACCACCGGGCACTCACCTGGACCTGCTAACTGTGTTCCACACCTGGGCCTCAGGTAGACCTGTTGACCATGGTCCCCAAGCCGGCCTCACGTGGACCTTTTGGCTCTGATACCCGCCGGGGTCTGACGTGTTTCTGGTAACTCGGATACTCACCTGGGCCTCATCTGGACCTAGTGACTATGGTCCCCACCTGGGCTTCACCTGGATATGGTGACTCTGGTTCCCACCTGGACCTCTCCTGGACCTAGTGACTCTCTTTCCAACCTGGACCTCACCTGGATCTGGTGACTCTGGTCTCTGTTTGGCCTCACCTGGACAGGTGTCTCTCGTCCCCACTTTGAACTAACTCAGAACTGCTGAATCTTGCCACACCTAGGCCGAACCCCGACCTGGTGACTCTTGTCCCCAGCTATGCCTCAATTCGACCTGATGCATCTGGTCCTCACGTGGGCCTCACATGGACCTGGGACTCAGCTCCATAGAGTGGCTCTGCTTCCCACAAGGGGTTCACCTGATACTGCTGACTGTGGTGTTATTCTATGCCTCACCAAGACCTAGTGATTCTGTTTGCCATCTGGGCCTGCATGGCCCTAGTGACTCTGGTCCTCACCCAGGCATCATTGGGACCTGAATACTCTATTCCACACCTGGGCCTCAATTTGACCAGGGATCTCTGGTCCCATTCTGGGCCTCAAACTAAACTGGTTACTCTGGTTCCCCCTCTGGGCCTCACCCCTACCTGGTGACTCTGGTCACCCCTTGGGCTTCACATGGGCCTGCTGAATCTTGTCCTTAGCTGGTCCGCACCTGTATCTGGTGACTGGTCGCCACGTGGGTCTCACCTGGACTTGTTGAATCCTGTTGCCTCCTGCGCCTCACCTGGACCTTGTGACTGTGGTCGCACCTGGACCTACCTGGATCTGGTGGCTCTGTTTCCCATATGGGGCTCTCCTGGAACTGGTTCCTCTGGTCTCGATCTGGCCTTACCTGGAACACAATGACTCTGATCCATATTTGGGCCTCTCTTTGACCTGTTGACTCTGGTCCTTACCTGGGCATCATTGGGACCTGGATACTCTCTTATATTCCTGGGCCTCATCTGAACCTGGTGACTGTGGTCCCACCTGGGCCTCACCTGGACGAGGTGACTGGTTCCCACAAGGACTTCGCCTGGACCTGGTGGCTCAGGTCCTCATATGGGCATCATGGGACCTGGTTTCTCAGTTCCACATCGGGGCCTCACCTGGACCTAGTGATTCTCGTCCCCTCTCGGCCTCACCCTGACGTGGTGACTCTGGTCCCCACCTGGATATAACCAGGACCGCGTGACTCTGGTCCCCCTCTGGGACTCACCCGGAGCTGACGATAATTGTCCTCAGCTGGGCCTCAACAGGACCTGGTGAATCTACTCCTCACTTAGGCCTCGTCTGGATCTTGTGACTCTTTTCCCACCTGGCATCAATGGGACATGGTTACTCTGTTCCCCAACTGGGTCTCACCTGGACATGATAACTTTGCTCCACACTTTGGCCTCAACAAATCCTGATGACTCTGGTCCCCCCATCTAGTCCTCAATCTGGAACTGGTGACTGTGGTCCCCACCTGGGTCTCACCTGGACCTGGTGACTCTCGTTCCCTCATGAACCACACCTGGACCTGGTGACTGTAGTGTTCTTGTAGACTCACATTTACCTGGTGACTCTGGTCCCCACTAGGGCCTCAACTGGATCTGGTGACTCTGGCCTGCAGGTTGGCCTCACCTGGACCTGGTGAGTGGGGTTGCCACCTGGGCCTCACCCATACCTGGTGAGTCAGGTCCCCACGTGGGCCTCTTGGACCTGGTGAATCTGGTCCTTACCTGGTCCTCTCCCAGACCCGGGGACTCTGGTCACCACCTGGGCCTCACCTGGACCTGATGTATCTGGTCCCCATCTGGGACTCACCCATTCTTGGTGAATTTATTCCACACCTGGACCTGATTGCTGTGGACTCTTTCTTGGCCTCACCTGGAACTGGTGACTCTGATCCTATCTGCGCGTCACCCAGACCTGTTGACTCTGGTCCTCACCTGGGCATCATTGGTACCTGGTGACTCTGTTCCACACCTGAACCTCACCTGGACATGATGACTCTGGATCTTCTCTGGGCCTCACCCTGACCTGTTGACTCTGGTCCCCATCTGGATGTCACCTAGACCAGGTGAATCTGGTACCCCTCTAGGCCTCAACTAGATCTGGTGACTCTGTTCCTCAACTGGGCCTCACCGCGACCTAGTGAATATGCTTCCCACCTACGCCTCATCTGGACCTGGTGACTCTGATTCTACCTGGGCATCATCGGGACATGGTTACTCTATTCCCCATTGGGACTGACCTGATCGTGGTGACTCTGGTCCTGACTTTGGCCTCTTCTGTACCAGTTGACTCTGGCTCCACCTGGGACTCACCTGTAACTGGTGACTCTGATCCTAAGAATGGCCTCACCTGACCTGGTGACTGTGGTTCCCATCGGGACCTCACCTGGACCTCATGTCTCTTGTCCCACCTGGGCCTCACCAGGACCTGGTGTCTCTGGTACCCACCTGAGTAGCATCAGGTTATGGTTACACTGTTCACTAACAGTGACCCAGCCGGACCTATTAACTCTGGTCTTCACCTGGGCCACACCTGTACATGGTGACACTGGTTCCCACCTGGGTCTCACCTGGACATGGTGAGTCGGATTCCCACCTGGTCCTCACCTGTAACTGGTGATTCTCATTCCCACATGGACATCATGTGGACCTGGTGGCTGCAGTGTTTCTAGCTTCTCATGTACCTCATGACTGTGGTCCCCACCAGTGCCTCACCGGGACCTGGTGAGTTTGGTTGCCACCTGCACCACACCTGGACCTGGTGATACTGGTCTGCACCTGAGACTACCCTGCATCTGGTGACTGTGGTCCAACCTGTGCTTCAACTGGATTTCGGGACTCCGGTCCCCATCTGGGCCTCACCTGCCCCTGTTGACCATGGTCCTAAGCTGGGCAAAATTGGGAGGCGGTGACTGTGTTCCACAACTGGACCTCACCTGGACCAGGGGACTCTGGTCCCCCTCTGGGTCTCACCGTGTCCTAGTGACTGTGAAGTCTCCTTTGGCTTGACTTGGACCTGCTGACCCTGGTTGCCACCTGCGCCTGACCTCGAACTCTTGACTCTGGTTCTTTCAAGGGCCTCCCCTGTACCTGTTTATCCTGGTGTCCACCTGGGCTTCACCTGGACCTGGTGACTCTTGTCACCACGGGGGACTCACCTGGACCTGCTTACTGTGTTCCACAACTGGGTCTCAAGTAGACCTGTTGACCATGGCACCCAAGCCGGCCTCACATGGACCTGTTGTCTCTGATCCCCACCAGATCCTCACGTGTACCTGGTAACTCTGGTCCTCACCTGGGCCTCATCTGCACCTAGTGACTCTGGTCCCCACCTGGGCTTCACCTCGATCTGGTGACTCTGGTCCGCACCTGGACTTCACCCGGATCTAGTGACTCTGGTCCCCACCTGGTCCTCTCCTGGACCTGGTGTCTCTCTTTCCAACATGGACCTCACCTAGATCTGGTGACTCTGGTACTCAGTTTGGCCTCACCTGGACCTGGTGCCTCTCGTCCCCACTTTGACCTAACTCAGAACTGCTGAATCTTGCCCCACCTAGGCCACACCCAGACCTGGTGACTCTTGTCCCCAGCTAAGCCTCAATTCGACCTGATGAATCTCGTCCTCACGTGGGCTTCACATGGACCTGGGAATCAGCTGGGTAGAGTAGCTCTGGTTCCCACAAGGGGCTCACCTGATACTGGTGACTGTGGTCTTATTCTATGCCTCAACAGGACCTAGTGATTCTGTTCCCCATCTGGGCCTGCATGGCCCTAGTGACGCTGGTCCTCACCCAGGCATCATTCGGACCTGGATACTCTATTCCACACCTGGGCCTCACTTTGACCACGGACCTCTGGTCCCATTCTGGGCCTCAAACTAAAATGGTTACTCTGGTTCCCCTTCTGGGCCTCACCCTTACCTAGTATATCTGGTCACCCCTTGGGCTTCACTTGGGCCTAGTGAATCTGGTCCTTAGCTGGTCCGCACATGGATCTGGTGACTGGTCGAATCTTGTTGTTACCTGGTCCTCTCCCAGACCCGGGAACTCTGGTCACCACCTGGGCCTCACCTGGACCTGGTGAATCTGGTCCCCATATGGGCCTCACGCAGTCCTGTTGACTTTGTTCCCCACTTGGGCCTGATTGATGTGGACTCTTTCTTGGCCTCACCTGGAAATGGTGACTCTGATCATATCTGTGCGTCATCCAGACCTTGTGACTCTGGTCCTCACCTGGGCATCATTGGTACCTGGTGACTCTGTTCTACACCTGAGCCTCACCTGGACATGATGACTCTGGAACCTCTCTGGGCCTCACCCTTCCCTGGTGACTGTGGTCCCCATCAGGATGTCACCTGGACCAGGGGATTCTCGTATCCCTCTAGGCCTCAACCAGATCTGGTGACTCTGGTCCTCAACTGAGCCTCACCTGGACCTAGTGAATATGCTCCATGTGGGCCTCATTTGGACCTGGTGACCTTGGTCCCTACCTGGGCATCATAGGGATATGGTTCCACTGCATGGCCTGCAGGTTGGACTCACCTGGACCTGGTAACTCTGGTCCCTACCTGGGCATCATCGGGACATGGTTCCACTGCATGGCCTGCAGGTTGGCCTCACCTGGACCTGGTAACTCTGGTCCCTACCTGGGCATCATCGGGAAACGGTTCCTCTCCATCACTTGCAGGTTGGCCTCACCTGAACCTAGTGAGTGGGGTTGCCAATTGAGCCTCACCCATACATAGTGACACAGGTCCCCAAGTGGGCCTCAATTGGACCTGGTGAATCTGGTTTACCTGGTGCTTCCCCGGAACTGGTAACTCTGGTCACCACTTGGGAATCACCTGGGCCTGGTGAATCTGGTCCCCATCTGGGCCTTATCCAGTCCTGGTGACTTTGTTCCCCACATGGACCTGATTGCTGTGGACGCCTTCTTGGCCTCACCTGGAACTGGTGACTCTGATCCTATCTGCGCGTCACCCAGACCTGGTGAATCTGGTCCTCAACTGGGCATCATTGGTACCTGGTGCCTCTGTTCCACACCTGAGCCTCACCTGGTCATGATGACTCTGGAACCTCTCTGGTCCTCACCCTGACCTGGTGACTCTGGTCCCCATCTCGATGTCACCTGAACCAGGTGATTCTGGTACCCTTATAGGGCTCAACCAGATCTGGTGACTCTGGTCCTCAACTGGGCCTCAACTAGACCTAGTGAATATGCTCCATCTGGGCCTCATTTGGACATGGTGATTCTGATCCTTACCTCGGCATTACCGGGACATGGTTCCACTGCATGGCCTGCAGGTGTGCTTACCTGGACCTGATAACTCTAGACCCCACCTGGGCATCATCAGGACATGGTTCCTCGGCATGGCCTGCAGGTTGGCCTCACTTGGACCTAGTGAGTGGGGTTGTCAGCTGAGACTCACCCATGCCTGGTGACACAGGTCCCAACGTGGGCCTCACGTGGACGTGGTGAATCTGGTCCTTCCCTTGTCCTCACTCGGAACTGGTAACTCTTGTCATCATCTGGGAATCACCTGGACATTGTGATTCTGGTCCCCATTGGGCCTCATCCATTCCAGGTGACTTTGTTCCCACCTGGACCTGATTGCTGTGGAATCCTTATGGCCCTCACCTGGAACTAGTGACTCTGATCCTAACTGGGCCTCACCCAGATCTGGTGACTCTGGTCCTCACCTGTGGACCATTATGACCTGGATACTCTGTTCTACACGTGAGCCTCACCTGGACATGATGACTCTGGATCCCCTCTGGGCCTCAGCCTGACATGGTGACTCTGGTCCCCATCTGGATGTCACCTAGACCAGGTGAATCTGGTACCCCTCCAAGGCTCAACTAGACCTGGTGACTCTGGTCCTCAACTTGGCCTAACCGGGACCTAGTGAATATGCTCCCCACCTGCACCTCATCTGGACCTGGTAACTCTGGTTCTACCTGGGCATCATCGGGACATGGTTACTCTATTCCACACTGGGACTGACCTGATCCTGGTAACTCTGGTCCTGACTTTGGCCTCTTCTGTACCAGGTGACTCTGGCTCCACCTGGGCCTCACCTGTAACTGGTGACTCTGATCCTAAGCATGGCCTCACCTGACCTGGTGACTGTGGTTCCCATCGGGAACTCACCTGGACCTCGTGTCTCTGGTCCCACCTGGGCCACAACAGGAGCTGGTGTCTCTGGTACCCACCTGGGTAGCTTCAGGATATGTTTACACTGTTCACTAATAGTGACACAGCCAGACCTATTAACTCTGGTCTTCACCTTGTCCACACCTGGACATGGTGACACTGGTTCCCACCTGGGTCTCACCTGGACATGGTGAGTCGGATCCCCACCTGGTCCTCACCTGTACCTGGTGATTCTCATTCCAGCATGGACATCATGTTCACCTGGTGGCTGCAGTATTTCTAGCTTCTCATGTACCTCGTGACTCTGGTCCCCACCAGGGCCTCACCGGGACCTGGTGAGTGTGGTTTCCACCTGCACCTCACCTGGACCTGGTGATTCTGGTCTGCACCTGAGACTACCCTGCATCTGGTGACTGTGGTTCCCTCCTGGGCTTCACCTGGATTTGGGGACTCCAGTCCCCATCTGGGCCTCACCTGGCACTGTAGACCAAGGTACTCAACTGGGAAAAAATTGGGACCCGGTGACTGTGTTCCACAACTGGACCTCACCTGGACCAGGTTACACTGGTCCCCCTTGGGTCTCACCGTTCCCTATTGACTGTGAACCCCACTTTGGCTTGGCTTCGACCTGATGACCCTGGTTGCCACCTGCGCCTGACCTCGAACTGTTGATTCTGGTTCTTTCAAGGGCCTCCCCTGTACCTGGTGATCCTGGTGCCCACCTGGGCCTCATCTGGACGTGGTGACTCTTGTCACCACCGGGGACTCACCTGGACCTGCTTACTGTGTTCCAAACTTGGGCCTCAAGTACACTTCTTGACCATGGTCCCCAAGACCGCCTAACATGGATCTGTTGCCTCTGATCCCCATCGGGGCCTCACGTGTACCTGGTAACTCTGGTCCTCACCTGGGCCTCATCTGCAACTAGAGACTCTGGTCCCCACCTGGACTTCACCTGGATCTGGTGACTCTGGTCCCCATCTGAAATTTACCTGGATCTGGTGACTCTGGTCCCCACCTGGACCTCTCCTGGACCTGGTGACTCTCTTTCCAACATGGAACTCATGTGGATCTGGTGACTCTGGTCCTCAGTTTGGCCTCACATGGACCTGGTGTCTCTCGTCCCCACTTTGACCTAACTCAGAACTGCTGAATCTTGCCCCACCTAGGCCGCACCCAGACCTGGTGACTCTTGTCCCCAGCTATGCCTCAATTCGACCTGATGAATCTGGTCCTCACGTGGGCCTCACATGGACCTGGACTCAGCTAGATATAGTGGCTCTGGTTCCCACAAGGGGCTCACCTGTTACTGCTGACTGTGGTCTTATTATATGCTTAACCAGGACCTAGTGATTCTGTTCTCCATCTGGGCCTGCCTGGCCCTAGTGACTCTGGTCCACACCCAGGCATCATTGGGACCTGGATACTCTATTCCACACCTGGGCCTCACTTTGACCAGGGACCTCTGGTCCCATTCTGGGCCTCAACTAAACTGGTTACTCTGGTTCCCCTCTAGGCCTCACCCTTACCTGGTGACTCTGGTCACCCCCTGGGCTGCACTTGGGCCTGGTGAATCTGGTCTTTAGCTGGTCCTCACCTGGATCTGGTGACTGGTCGCCAGCTGGGCCTCACCTGGACTTGGTGAATCCTGTTGCCACCTGCGCCTCACCTGGACCATGTGACTGTGGTCCCACCTAGACCTCACCTGGCTCTGGTGGCTCTGGTTCCCATATGGGTCTCTCCTGGACCAGGTTCCTGTGGTCTCCATCTGGCCTCACCTGGAACACAATGACTCTGATACATATTTGGACCTCTCCTGGACCTGTTGACTCTGGTCCTTACCTGGGCATCATTGGGTCCTGGATACTCTCTTATATACCTAGGCCTCTCTTGGATCTGGTGACTGTGGTCCCACCTAGGCCTCACCTGGACGAGGTGACTGGCTTCCAAGGGAACTCACCTGGACCTGGTGACTCAGGTCCTCATATGGGCATCATGGGACCTGGTTTCTCAGTTCCACATCGGGGCCTCACCTGGACCTAGTGATTCTCGTCCCCCTCTGGGCCTCACCCTGACGTGGTGACTCTGGTTCCCACCTGGATACACCAGAACCGGGTGACTCTGTTCCACCTCTGGGACTCACCCGGAGCTGGGGACACTGGTCCTCAACTGGGCCTCAACAGGACCTGGTGTATCTACTCCTCACTTAGGCCTCGTCTGGACATTGTGACTCTTTTCCCACCTGTCATCAATGGGACATGGTTACTCTGTTCCCCACCTGGGCCTCGCTTGGACATGATAACTTTGCTCCACACTTTGGCCTCAACTCGTCCTGATGACTCTGGTCCCCCCACCTAGGCCTCAATCTGGACCTGGTGACTGTAGTCCCCAACAGGGCCTTACCTGTACCTGGTGACACTCGTTCCCACATGAAACACACCTGGACCAGGTGACTGTGGTGTTCTTGTAGACTCACATTTACCTGGTGACTCCGGTCCCACTAGGGCCTCACCTGGTTCTGGTGACTCTGGCTTGCAGGTTGGCCTCACCTGGACCTGGTGAGTGGGGTTGCCACCTGGGCCTCACCCATACCTGGTGTTACTTACCCACCTGGGCCTCTTGGACCTGGTGAATCTGATCCTTACCTGGTCTCTCCAAGACCCGGGGACTCTGGTCCCCAACTGGGCTTCACCTGGACCTGGTGAATCCGGTCATCATCTGGGACTCACCCAGTCCTGGTGACTTTGTTCCCCACCTGGACCTGATTGCTGTCGACTCTTTTTGGCCTCACCTGAAAATGGTGACTCTGATCTTTTCTGCGCATCCCCCAAACCTGGTTACTCTGTTCCTCACCTGGGCATCATCTGGACATGGTTCCACTGCATGAACTGCAGGTTGGCCTCACCTGGACCTGGTAATTCTGGTCTCTACCTGGGCTTCATAGGGATATGGTTCCACTGTATGGCATGCAGGTTACACTCACCACGACCTCATGACTCTGGGCCCTCCCTGGGCATCATCGGGACATGGTTCCCCTCCATGGCCTGCAGGTTGGCCTCATTTGGACCTGGTGACTCTGGTCCCTACCTGGGCATCTTCGGGACATGGTTCCCCTGCATGGCCTGCAGATTGGCCTCACCTGGACCTGGTAACTCTGGTCCCTACCTGGGCATCATCGGGACATGGTTCCCCTGCATGACCTGCAGGTTGGCCTCACCTGGACCTGGTAACTCTGGTCCCTACCTGGGCATCATCGGGACATGGTTCCTCTGCATGGCCTGCAGGTTGGCCTCACCTGGACCTGGTGAGTGGGGTTGTCACCTGGGCCTCACCCATGCCTGGTGACACAGGTCCCCACGTGGGCCTCACTTGGACCTGGTGAATCTGGTCTTTACCTTGTCCTCACCCGGAACTTGTAACTCTGGTCACCACCTGGGAATCATCTGGACCTGGTGAATCTGGTCCCCATCTGGGCCTCATCCAGTCCGGGTGACTTTGTTCCCCACCTAGACCTGATTGCTGTGGACTCCTTCTTGGCCTCACCTGGTATTGGTGACTCTGAACCTAACTGGGCCTCACCCAGAACTGGTGACTCTGGTCCTCACCTGTGGACCATTATGACATGGATACTCTGCTCCACACCTGTGCCTCACCTGGACATGATGACTCTGGATCCCCTCTGGGCCTCAGCCTGACATGGTCACTCTGGTCCCCATCTGGATGTCACCTAACCAGGTGAATCTGGTACCCCTCTAGGCCTCAACTTGACCTGGTGACTCTGGTCCTCAACTGGGCCTCACCGGGACCTAGTAATCATGCTCCCCACCTGTGCCTCATCTGCAGCTGGTGACTCTGGTTCTACCTGGGCATCATCGGGACATGGTTACTCTATTCCCCACTGGGACTGACCTGATCCTGGTAACTCTGGTCCTGACTTTGGCCTCTTCTGTACCAGGTGACTCTGGATCCACCTGGGCCTCACCTGTAACTGGTGCCTCTGATCCTAAGCATGACCTCCCCTGACCTGGTGACTGTGGTTCCCATCGGGACCTCACCTGGACCTCATGTCTCTGGTCCCACCTGGGCCTCACCAGGACCTGGCCCAGAGTCAGCAAGTCCAGGTGAGGCTGACATGACGACTCTGGTCCCCATCTGGATGTCACCTAGACCAGGTGAATCTGGACCCCTCTACGCCTCAACTAGAACTGGTGACTCTTGTCCTCAACTTGGCCTCACCGGGACCTAGTGAATATGCTCCCCACCTGCGCCTCATCTGGACCTGGTGACTCTGGTTCTTCCTGGGCATCATCGGGACATGGTTACTCTATTCCCCACTGGGACTGACCTGATCCTGGTAACTCTTGTCCTGACTTTGGCCTCTTCTGTACCAGGTGACTCTGGCTCAACCTGTGCCTCACCTGTAACTGGTGACTCTGATCCTAAGCATGGTTTCACCTGACCTGCTGACTGCGGTTCCCATCGGGACCTCACCTGGACCTCATGTCTCGGGTCCCTCTTGGGCCTCACCAGGACCTGGTGTCTCTGGTAACCATCTATGTAGCATCAGGTTATGGTGACACTGTTCACTATCAGGGACTCTGGTCCCCATCTGGATGTCACCTGGATCAGGTGATTCTGGTACCCCTCTAGGCCTCAACCAGATCTGGTGACTCTGGTCCTCAACTGGGCCTCACATGGGCCTAGTGAATATGCTCCATCTGGGCCTTTTGGAACTGGTTACTCTGGTCCCTACCTGGGCATCATCGGGACATGGTTCCACTGCATGGCCTGCAGGTTGGCCTCACCTGGACCTGGTAACTCTGTTCCCTACACGGGCATCTTCGGTACACGATTCCTCTGCATTGCCTGCAGGTTGGACTCACCTTGACCTGGTGAGTGGGTTTGCTACCTGGGCCTCACCCATACCTGGTGACACAGGTCCCCACGTGGGTCTTACTTGGACCTTGTGAATCTGGTCCTTACCTGGACCTCACCCGGAACTGGTAACTCTGGTCACCACCTGGGAATCACCTGGGCCTGGTGAATCTGGTCCCCATCTGGGCCTCACAAAGTCCTGGTCACTTTGTTCCCCACCTGGGCCTGATTGCTGTGGACTCCTTCTTGGCCTCACCTTGAACTGGTGACTCTGATCCTAACTGGGTCTCACCCAGATCTGGTGACTCTGGTCCTCACCTGTGGACCATTAAGACCTTGATACTTTGTTACACACCTGAGCCTCACCTGGACATGATGACTCTGGATCCCCTCTGGGCCTCAGCCTGGCATGGTGACTCTGGTCCCCATCTGGATGTCACCTAGACCAGGTGAATCTGGTACCCCTCTAGGCCTCAACTTGACCTGGTGACTCTGGTCCTCAACTGGGCCTCACCGGGACCTAGTGAATATGCTCCCCACCTGCGCCTCATCTGGACCTGGTGACTCTGGTTCTACGTGGGCATCATCGGGACATGGTTACTCTATTCCTCTCTGGGACTGACCTAATCCTGGTAACTCTGGTCCTGACTTTGACCTCTTCTCTACCAGGTGACTCTGGCTCCACCTGGGTCTCACCTGTAACTGGTGACTCTGATCCAAATCATGGCCTCACCAGACCTGGTGACTGTGGTTCCCATCGGGACCTCACCTGGTCCTCATGTCTCTGGTCTCACCTGGGCCTCACCAGGACTTGGTGTTTCTCGTACCCACCTGGGTAGCATCAGGATATGGTTACACTGTTCACTAACAGTGACCCAGCCGGACCTATTATCTCTGGTCTTCACCTCGCCACACATGGACATGGTGACACTGGTTACCACCTGGATCTCACCTGGACATGGTGAGTCTGATCCCCACCTGGGCCTCAATGTAACTGGTGATTCTCGTTCCCACATGGACATCATGTGGACCTGCTGGCTGCACTGTTTCTAGCTTCTCATGCACCTCGTGGCTCTGGTCCCCACCAGGGCCTCACCGGGAACTGTTGAGTGTGGTTGCCACCTGCACCTCACCTGGACTTTGCTGATTTTTGTCTGCCCCTGAGACTACCCTGGATCTGGTGACTGTGGTCCCCACCTGGGTTTCACCTGGATTTGGGGACTCCGGTCCCCATCTGGGCCTCACCTGGCCCTGATGACCATGGTCCTTAACTGGGCACAATTGGGACCCGGTGACTGTGTTCCACAACTGGAACTCACCTGGACCATGTGACTCTAGTCCCCCTCTGGGTCTCACCGTGCCCTAGTGACTGTGAATCCAACTTTGGCCTGACTTGGACCTGCTGACGCGGGTTGCCACCTGCGCCTGACCTCGAACTGTTGACTCTGGTTCTTTCAAGGGCCTCCCCCGTACCTGGTGATGCTGGTCCCCACCTGAGCCTCACCTCACGTGGTGACTCTTGTCAACACCGGGGACTCACCTGGACCTGCTTACTGTGTTCCACACCTGGCCTCAAGTAGACGTGTTGACCATGGTCCCCAAGGCGGCCCCACATGTACCTGTTGCCTCTGATCCCCACCGGGGCCTCACGTGTACCTGGTAACTCTGGTCCTCACCTGGGCCTCATCTGGACCTAGTGACTCTGGTCCCCACCTGGGCTTCACCTGGATCTCGTGACTCTGGTCCACACCTGGACCTCACCTGGATCTGGTGACACTGGTCCTCAGTTTGCCCTAACCCAGACCTGGTGACACTTGTCCCCAGCTATGCTCAATTCGACCTGATGAATCTGGTCCTCAGGTGGGCCTCACATGGATCTGGGACTCAGCTGGTTAGAGTGGCTCTTGTTCCCACAAGGATCTCACCTGATACTAGTGACTTTGGTCTTATTGTATGCCTCACCAGGACCTAGTGATTCTGTTCCCCATCTGGGCCTGCATGGGCCTAGTGACTCTGGTCCTGACCCAGGCATCATTGGGACCTGGATAGTCTCTTATATACCTGGGCCTCACCTGGATCTGGTGACTCTGGCCTGCAGATTGGCCTCACCTGGACTTTGTTAGTGGGATGCCACATGGGCCTTACCCATACCTGTTGACTCAGGTCCCCACGTGGGCCTCTTGGACCTGGTGAATCTGGTCCTTACCTGGTCTTCTCCCCGACCCGGGGAATCTGGTCACAACCTGGGCCTCACCTGGACCTGGTGAATCTGGCCCCCATCTGGGCCTAACCCAGTCCTGGTGACTATGTTCCTCACCTGGACCTGATTGCTCTGGACTCTTTCGTGGCCTAACCTGGAACTGGTGACTCTGATCCTATCTGTGGGTCACCCAGACCTGTTGACTCTGGTCCTCACCTGGGCATCATTGGTACCTGGTTACTCTGTTCCACACCTGAGCCTCACCTGGACATGATGTCTCTGGGACCTCTCTGGGTCTCACCCTGACCTGGTGATCTGATCCCCATCTGGATATCACCTGGACCAGGTGATTCTGGTACCCCTCTAGGCCTCAACCAGTTCTGGTGACTCTTGTCCTCAACTGGGCCTCACCTGGACCTAGTGAATATGCTCCATCTGGGCCTCATTTGGACCTGGTGACTCTGGTCACTCACTGGGCATCATCGGGAAATTGTTCCACTGCATGGCCTGCTGGTTGGCCTCACCTGGACCTGGTAACTCTGGTCCCTACCTGGGCATAATCGGGACATGGTTCCTCTGCATGGCCTGCAGGTTGGCCTCAACTTGACCTGGTGAGTGGGGTTCCCACCTGGGTCTTACCCATGCCTGGTGACACAGGTCCCCACGTGGGCCTCACTTGGATCTGGTGAATGTGGTCCTTACCTAGTCCTCACACGGAACTGGTAAATCTGGTCACCACCTGGGCATCACCTAGTCCTGGTGACTTTGTTCCCCACCTGGACCTGATTGCTGTGGACACCTTCTTGGCCTCACCTGGAAGTGGTAATTCTGATCCTAACTGGGCCTCACCCAGATCTGGTGACTCTGGTCCTCACCTGTGGACCATTATGACCTGGATACTCTGTTCCACACCTGAGCCTCACCTGGACATGATGACTCTGGATCCCCTCTGGGCCTCACCCTGACATGGTTACTCTGTTCCCCATCTGGATGTCACCTAACCAGGTGAATCTGGTACCCCTCTAGGCCTCAACCAAACCTGGTGACTCTAGTCCACAACTGGGTCTGCCCGGGACCTAGTGAATATGCTCCCCAACTGCGCCTCATCTGGACATGATGACTCTGGTTCTACGTGGGCATCATCGGGACATGGTTACTCTATTCCCCACTGGGAGTGACCTGATCCTTGTAACACTGGTCTGACTTTGGCATTTTCTGTACCAGGTGACTCTGGCTCCACCTGGGCCTCACCTGTAACTGGTGACTCTTATCCTAAGCATGGCCTCACCTGACTTGGTGACTCTGGTCCCCATTAGGATGTCACCTTGACCAGGTTATTCTGGTACCCCTCTAGGCCTCAACCAGTTCTGGTGACTCTTGTCCTCAATTGGCTTCACCTGGACCTAGTGAATATGCTCCATCTGGGCCTCATTTGGACCTGGTGACTGTCGTCCCTGCCTGGGCATCATCGGGACATGGTTCCGCACATGGCCTGCAGGTTGGCCTCACCTGGACCTGGTGAGTGGGATTGCCACCTGTGGCTAACCCATACCTGGTGACTCAGGTCCCCACGTGGGCCTCTTGGACCTGGTGAATCTGGTCCTTACCTATTCTTCTCCCAACCTGGGTACTCTGGTCATCACCTGGGCCTCACTTGGACAAGGTGAACTGGTCCCCATCTGGGCCTCACCCAGTCCTGGTTACTTTGTTCCCCACCTGGAACTGATTGCTGTGGACTCTTTCTTTGCCTCACCTGGAACTGGTGACTCTGATCCTATCTGCGCGTCACCCAGATCTGGTGACTCTGGTCCTCATCTGGGCATCATTGGTACCTGGTGACTCAGTTCCACACCTGAACCTCACCTGGACATGATGACTCTGGAACCTCTCTGGGCCTCACCCTGTCCTGGTGACTCTGGTCCCCATCTGGATGTCACCTTAACCAGGTGATTCTGGTACCCCTCTGAGCCTCAACCAGATCTGGTGACTCTGGTCTTCTACTGGGCCTCACCTGGACCTAGTGAATATGCTCAATCTGGGCCTCATTTGGACCTGGTGACTCTGGTCCCTACCTGGGCTTCATCGGGACATGGTTCCACTGCATGGCCTGCAGGTTGGCATCACCTGGACCTGGTAACTCTGGTTCCTACATGTACATCATCGGGACACGGTTCCTCTGCATGGCGCGAAGGATGGCCTCTCCTGGACCTGGTGACTTTGGTTGCAACCTGTGCCTCACCCGTACCTGGGGACACAGGTCCCTGCTTGGGCCTCTTGGACCTGGTGAATCTGGTCCTTAACTGGTCGTCTCCCAGCCCCGGGTACTCTGATCACCACCTGGGCCTCACCTGGACCTGGTGAATCTGGTCACCATCTGGGCCTCACCCAGGCCTGGTGACTTTGTTCCCCACCTGAATCTGATTGCTGTGGACTCTTTCTTGGCCTCACCGGGAACTGGTGACTCTGATTCTATCTGCGCATTACCCAGACCTGGTGACTCTGCTCCTCACCTGGGCATCTTTGGTACCTGGTGACTCTGTTCCACACCTGAGCCTCACCTGGACATGATGACTCTGGAACCTCTCTGGTCCTCATCCTGACCTGGTGACTCTGGTCCCCATCTGGATGTCACCTGGACCAGGTGATTCTGGTACCCCTCTAGGCCTCAACCAGGTCCTGTGACTCTGGTCCTCCATTGGACCTCACCTGGACCTAGTGAATATGCTCCATCTGGATCTCATTGGACCTGATGATTCTGATCCCTACCTGGGCATCATCGGGACATGGTTCCACTGCATGGACTTCAGGTTGGCCTCACCTGGACCTGTTAACTCTGGTCCCTACCTGGGCATCATCGGGACATGGTTCTGCTGCATGGCCTGCAGGTTGGCCTCACCTGGACCTGCTAACTCTAGTCCCTACCTGGGCATCATCGGGATATATTTCCTCTGCATGGCCTGCAGGTTGGCCTAACCTGGACCTGGTGAGTGGGGTTGCCAACTGGGCCTCACTCATACCTGGTGACAAAGGCCCCACGTGGGCCTCACTTGGACCTGGTGAATCTGGTCCTTACCTGGTGGTCACCCGGAACTGGTAACTCTGGTCACCACATGGGAATCACCTGGGCCTGGTGAATCTGGTCTCCATCTGGGCCTCACCCAGTCCTGTTGACTTTCTTCCCCACCTGGACCTGATTGATGTGGACTCCTTCTTGGCTAACCTGGAACTGCTGACTCTGATGCTAACTGGGCCTCACCCAGATCTGGTGACTTTGGTCCTCACCAGTGGACCATTATCACCTGGATACTCTGTTCCACACCTGAGCCTCACCTGGATATGTTGACTCTGGATCCCCTCTGGGCCTCAGCCTGACATGGGGACTCCGGACCCCATCTGGATGTCACCAGACCAGGTAAATATGGTACCCCTCTAGGTCTCACCTAGACCTGGTGACTCTGGTCCTCAACTGGGCCTCAAAGGGACCTAGTGAACATGCTCCCCACCTGCGCCACATCTGTGCCTGGTGACTCTGGTTCTACCTTGACATCATCGGGACATGGTTACTCTATTCCCACTTGGAGTGACCTGATCCTGGTAACTCTGGTCCTGACTTTGGCCTCTTCTGTTCCAGGTGACTCTGGCTCCACATGGGCCTCACCTGTAACTGGTGACTCTGATCCTAAGCATGGCCTCACCTGACCTGGTGACTGTGGTTCCCATCGGGACCTCACCTGGACTTCAAGTCTCTGGTCCCACTTAGGCCTCACCAGGATCTGTTGTCTCTGCCACCCACCTGGGTAGCATCAGGATGCGGTTACTCTGTTCACTAACAGTGACCCAGCCGGACCCTTTAACTCTGGTCTTCACCTGGGCCACACCTGGACATGGTGACACTTTTTCCCACGTGGGTCTCACCTGGACATAGTGAGTCGGATCCCCACCTGGTCCTCACCTGTAACTGGTGATTCTCGTTCCCACATGGAGATCATGTGGACCTGTTGGCCACAGTGTTTCTAGCATCTTTTTTTAAATTTTTATTTATTTATGATAGTCACAGAGAGAGAGAGAGGCAGAGACACAGGCAGAGGGAGAAGCAGGCTCCATGCACCGGGAGCGCGACGTGGGATTCGATCCCCGGTCTCCAGGATCGCGCCCTGGGCCAAAGGCAGGCGCCAAACCGCTGCGCCACCCAGGGATCCCATGTGTTTCTAGCTTCTCATGTACCTCGTGACTCGGGTCCCCACCAGTGCCTCACCGGGACCTGGTGAGTTTGGTTGCCACCTGCACCACACCTGGACCTGGTGATTCTGGTCTGCACCTGACACTACCCTGGATCTTGTGACTGTGGTCCCCACCTGTGCTTCACCTGGATTTCGGGACTCCGGTCCCCACCTCGGCCTCACCTGGCCCTGTTGACCATGGTCCTCAACTGGGCAAAATTGGGACCTGGTGACTGTGTTCCACAACTGGACCTCACCTGGACCAGGTGACTATGCTCCCCCTCTGGGTCTCACCGTGCCCTAGTGACTGTGAATTCCACTTTGGCTTGACTTGGACCTGCTGACCCTCGTTGCCACCTGCGCCCGAACTCGAACTGTTGACTCTGGTTCTTTCAAGGGCCTCCCCTGTACCTGGTGATCCTGCTCCCAACTGGGACTCACCTGGACGTGGTGACCCTTGTAACCACGGGGGACTCACCTGGACATGCTTACTGTGTTCCACTGCTGGGTCTCAAGTGGACCTGTTGATCATGGTCCCCAAACCGGCCTCACATGGACCTGTTGCCTCTGATCCCCACCGGATGCTCACGTGTACCTGGTAACTCTGGTCCTCACCTGGGCCTCATCTGCACCTAGTGACTCTGGTCCCCACCTGGGCTTCACCTCGATCTGGTGACTCTGGTCCCCACCTGGACTTCAACTGCATCTATTGACTCTGGTTCCCACCTGGACCTCTCCTGGACCTGGTGACTCTCTTTCCAACATGGACCTCACCTGGATCTGGTGACTCTTGTACTCAGTTTGGCCTCACCTGGACCTGGTGTCTCTCGTCCCCACTTTGACCTAACTCAGAACTGCTGAATCTTTCCCCACCTAGGCCGCACCCAGACCTGGTGACTCTTGTCCCCAGCTATGCCTCAATTCGACCTGGTGAATCTGGTCCTCACTTGGGCTTCACATGGACCTGGGACTCAGCTGGATAGAGTGGCTCTGGTTCCCACAAGGGGTTCACCTCATACTGGTGACTGTGGTCTTTTTCTGTGACTCACCAGGACCTAGTGATTCTGTTCCCCATCTGGGCCTGCATGGCCCTAGTGACTCTGGTCCTGACCCAGGCATCATTCGGAACTGGATACTCTATTCCACACCTGGGCCTCACTTTGACCACGGACCACTGGTCCCATTCTGGGCCTCAGACTAAACTGGTTACTCTGGTTCCCCTTCTGGGCCTCACCCTTACCTGGTGACTCTGGTCACCCCATGGGCTTCATTTGGGCCTGGTGAATCTTGTCCTTAGGTGGTCCGCACCTGGATCTGGTGACTGTTCGCCACCTGGGCCTCACATGGACTTGGTGAATCCTGTTGCCACCTGCACCTCACCGGGACCTTCTGACTCTTTTCCCACCTGGCATCAATGGGACATCGTTACTCTGTTCCCCACCCGGGCCTCACCTGGACATGATAACTTTGCTCCACACTTTGGCCTCAACTGGTCCTGATGACGCTGGTCCCCCCACCTAGGCCTCAATCTGGACCTGGTGACTGTGGTCCCCACCTCTTTCTCACCTGGACCTGGTGTCTCTCGTTCCCACATGAAACACACCTGGACCTGGTGATGGTGGTGTTCTTGAAGACGCACATTTACCTGGTGACTCCGGTCCCCACTAGGGCCTCACCTGGATCTGGTGACTCTGGCCTGAAGGTTGTCCTCACCTGGACCTGGTGAGTGGGGTTTCCACCCCATACCTGGTGACTCAGTTCCACACGTGGGCCTCTTGGATCTGTTAATCTGGTCGTTAACTGGTCCTCTCCCAGACCCGGGGACTCTGGTCCCCAACTGGGCCTCATCTGGACCTGTGAATCTGGTCCCCATCTGGGCCTCACCCAGTCCTGGTGAATTTCTTCCCCATCTGAATCTGATTGCTGTGGACTCTTTCTTGGCCTCACCGGGAACTGGTGACTCTGATCCTATCTGCGCGTCACCCAGACCTGGTGACTCTGGTCCTCACCGGGGCATCATTGGTACCTGGTGACTCTGTTCCACACCAGAGCCTCACCTGCACATGATGACTCTGGAACCCCTCTGGGCCTCACCCTGACCTGGTGATTCTGGTCCCCATCTGGATGTCACCTGGACCAGGTGTATCTGGTACCCCTCTAGGCCACAACCAGATCTGCTGACTCTGGTTCTCAACTGGGCCTCACCTGGACCTAGTGATTATGCTCCATCTGGGCCTCATTTGGACGTGGTGACTCTGGTCCCTACCTGGGCATCATCGGGACCTGGATACTCTATTCCACACCTGAGCCTCACTTTGACCAGGGACCTCTGGTCCCATTCTGGGCCTCAAACTAAACTGCTTACTCTGGTTCCCCCTCTGGTACTCACACTTACGTGGTGACTCTGGTCACCCCTTGGTTTTCACTTGGGCCTGGTGAATCTGGTCCTTAGCTTGTCCGCACCTGGATGTTGTGACTGGTCGCCACCTGGGCCTCACCTGGACTTGGTGAATCCTGTTGCCACCTGCGCCTCAACTGGACCTTGTGACTGTGGTCCTACCTGGACCTTACCTGGATCTGGTGGCTCTGGTTCACATATGGGGTTCTCCTCTACCTGGTTCCTTGGTCTCCATCTAGCCTCGCTTGGAAAAAAATGACTCTGATCCATATTTGGGCCTCTCCTGGATCTGTTGACTCTGGTCCTTCCCTGGGTATCATTGGGACCTGGATACTCTCTTATATACCTGGGCCTCACCTGGACCTGGTGACTGTGGTCACACGTGGGCCTCACCTGGACGATGTGACTGGTTCCCACAGGGCCCTCACCTGGACCTGGTGACTCAGGTCCTCATATGGGCATCATGGGACCTGGTTTCTCAGTTCCACATCGGGGCCTCACCTGGACCTAGTGATTCTCATCCCCCTCTGGGCCTCTCCCTGACGTGGTGACTGTGGTCCCCACCTGATATCACCAGAACCGGGTGACTCTGGTCCCTCTCTGGGTCTCACCCGGAGCTGGGGAGACCGGTCCTAAACAGGGCCTCAACAGGACCTATTGAATCTACTCCTCACTTTGGCCTCGTCTGGACCTTGTGACTCTTTTCCCACCTGGCATCAATGGGACATGGTTACTCTGTTCCCCACCTGGGCCTCACCTGGACATGGTAACTTTTCTCCACACTTTGGCCTCAACTGGTGCTGATGACTCTGGTCCCCCGACATAGGACTCAATCTGGACCTGGTGACTGTGGTCCCCACCTGGGTCTCTCCTGGACCTGGTGACTCTCGTTCCCACATGAACAACACCTGGACCTGGTGACTGTGGTGTTCTTGTAGACTCACATTTACCTGGTGATTCCGGTCCCCACTAGGGCCTCAACTGGATCTAGCGACTCTGGCCAAAAGTTGGCCTCACCTGGACCTGGTGAGTGGGGTTGACACCTGGGCCTCACCCATCCCTGGTGACACAGGTCCCCACGTGGGTCTTACTTGGACCTTGTGAATCTGGTCTTTACCTGGACCTCACCCGGAACTGGTAACTCTGGTCACCACCTGGGAATCACCTGGACCTGGTGAATCTGGTCCCCATCTGGGCCTCACCCAGTCCTGGTGACTTTGTTCCCCACCTGGAACTGATTGCTGTGGACTCCTTCTTGGACTCACCTTGAACTGGTGACTCGGATCCTAAATGGGTCTCACCCAGATCTGGTGACTCTGGTCCTCCCCCGTGGACCATTATGATCTGGATGCTTTGTTACACACCTGAGCCTCACCTGGACATGATGACTCTGGATCCCCTCTGGGCCTCAGCCTGACATGGTGACTCTGGTCCCCATCTGGATGTCACCTAGACCAGGTGAATCTGGTACCCCTCTAGGCCTCAACTTGACCTGGTGACTCTGGGCCTCAACTGGGCCTCACCGGGACCTAGGGAACATGCTCCCCACCTGCGCCTCATCTGGACCTGTTGACTCTGGTTCTACCTGGGCATCATCGGGAAATGGTTACACTATTCCCCTCTGGGACTGACCTGATCCTGGTAACTCTGGTCCTGACTTTGTCCTCTTCTCTACCTGGTGAATCTGGCTCCACCTGGGTCTCACCTGTAACTGGTGACTCTGATCCTAAGCATGGCCTCACCTGACCTTGTGACTGTGGTTCCCATCGGGACCTCACCTGCTCCTCATGTCTCTTGTCTCACCTGGGCCTCAACAAGACTTGGTGTCTCTCGTACCCACTTGGGTAGCATCAGGATATGGTTACACTGTTCACTAACAGTGACCCAGCCGGACCTATTATCTCTGGTCTTCACCTGGGCCACACCTGGACATGGTGACACTGGTTCCCACCTTGGTCTCACCTGGAGATGGTGAGTCGGATCCCCACAGGGTCCTCACCTCTAACTGGTGATTCTCATTCCCACATGGACATCATGTGGACCTGGTGGCTGCAGTGTTTCTAGCTTCTCATGTACCTCGTGACTCTGGTCCCCACCAGGGCCTCACCGGGACCTGGTGAGTGTGGTTGCCACCTGCACCTCACCTGGACCTGGTGATTCTGGTCTGCACCTGAGACTACCCTGGATCTGGTGACTATGGTCCCATCCTGGGCTTCACCTGGCCCTGTTGACCATGGTCCTCATCACGGCAAAAATGGGACCCGGAGACTGTGTTCCACACCTGGACCTCACCTGGAGCAGGTGACTCTGGTCCCCCTGTGGGTCTCACCGTGCTCTAGTGACTGTGAACCCCACTTTGACCTGACTTGGACCTGCTGACCCTAGATGCCACCTGCGCGTGGGCTCGAACTGTTGACTCTGGTTCGTTCAAGGGCCTCCCCTGTACCTGGTGATCCTGGTTCCCACCTGGGCCTCACCTGGACCTGGTGACTCTTGTCACCACCGGGGACTCACTTGGACCTGATTACAGTGTTCCACACTGGGCCTCAAGTAGAACTCTTGACCATGGTCCCCAAGCCTGCCTCACATGGACCAGTTGCCTCTGATACCTACCAGCGCCTGACGTGTACCTGGTAACTCTGGTCCTCACCTGGGCCTCATCTGGACCTAGTGACTCTGGTCCCCACCTGGGCTTCACCTGGACATGGTGAATCTGGTCCCCATCTGGGCCTCTCCCAGTCCTCGTGACTTTGTTCCCCACCTCGACCTGATTGCTGTGGACTCCTTCTTGGCCTCACCTGGAACTAGTGACTCTGATCCTAACTGGGGCTCACCCAGATCTGGTGACTCTGGTCCTCACCTGTGGACCATTATGATCTGGATCTCTGTTCCACACCTGAGCCTCACCTGGACATGATGACTCTGGGTCCCCTCTGGGCCTCACCCTGACATGGTGACTCTGCTCCCCATCTGGATGTCACCTAGACCAGGTGAATCTTGTACCCCTCTAGGCCTCAACTAGACCTGGGGATTCTGGTCCTCTAGTGCGCCTCACCGAGACCTAGAGAATATGCTTCCCACCTACTCCTCATCTGGACCTGGTGACTCTGGTTCTACCTGGGCATCATCGGGACATGGTTAGTCTATTCCCCACTGGGACTGACCTGATCCTGGTAACTCTGGTCCTGACTTTGGCCTCTTCCGTACCAGGTGACTCTGCTCCTCCTGGGCCTCACCAGTAACTGGTGACTCTGATCCTAAGCATGGCCTCACCTGACCTGGTGACTGTGGTTCCCATCGGGACCTCACCGGGACTTCATATCTCTGGTCCCACCTGGGCCTCACCAGGACCTGGTGTCTCTGGTACCCACCAGGGTAGCATCAGGATATGGTTACACTGTTCACTAACAGTGACCCTGCCGGACCTATTAACTCTGGTATTCACCTGGGCCACACCTGGACATGGTGACACTGGTTCCACCTGGGTCTCACCTGGACATGGTGAGTCGGATCCCCACCTGGTCCTCCTCTGTAACTGGTGATTCTCGTTCCCATATGGACATCCTGTGGACTTAGTGGCTGCAGTGTTTCTAGCTTCTCATGTACCTCGTGACTCTGGTCCCCACCAGGGCCTCACCGGGACCTGGTGAGTGTGGTTGCCACCTGCAACTCACCTGGACTTGGTGATTCTGGTCTGCACCTGAGACTACCCTCGATCTGGTGACTGTGGTCCCCACCTGGTCTTCACCTGGATTTGGGGACTCCGGTCCCCATCTGGGCCTCACCTGGCCCTGTTTACCATGGTCCTCAACTGGGCACAATTGGGGCCCGGTGACTGTGTTCCACAAATGGACCTCACCTGGACCAGGTGACTCTGGTCCCCCTTGTGGTCTCACCGTGCCCTCATGACTGTGAACCCCACTTTGGCCTGACTTGGACCTGCTGACCCTGGTTGCCAACTGCGCTTGACTTCGACCTGTTGACTCTGGTTCTTTCTTTTTTCTTTTTTTAATTTATTTTTTATTATTGGTGTTCTATTTACTAACATACAGAATAACCCCCAGTGCCCCTCAGCCTTTCACTCCCACCCCCCGCCCTCCTCCCCTTCTACCACCCCTAGTTCGTTTCCCAGAGTTAGCAGTCTTTACGTTCTGTCTCCCTTTCTGATATTTCCCACACATTTCTTCCCCCTTCCCTTATATTCCCTTTCACTATTATTTATATTCTCCAAATGAATGAGCACATATAATGTTTGTCTTTATCCGACTGGCTTACTTCACTCAGCATAATACCCTCCAGTTCCATACACATTGAAGCAAATGGTGGGTATTTGTCATTTCTAATAGCTGAGTAATATTCCATTGTATACATAAACCACATCTTCTTTATCCATTCATCTTTCGTTGGACACCGAGGCTCCTTCCACAGTTTGGCTATCGTGGCTATTGCTGCTATAAACATCGGGGTGCAGGTGTCCCGGCGTTTCATTGCATTTGTCTCTTTGGGGAAAATCCCCAACAGTGCAATTGCTGGGTCGTAGGGCAGGTATTTTTTTAACTGTTTGAGGAACCTCCACACAGTTTTCCAGAGTGGCTGCACCAGTTCACATTCCCACCAACAGTGTATGAGGATTCCCTTTTCTCCGCATCCTCTCCAACATTGGTTGTTTCCTGTCTTGGTAATTTTCCCCATTCTCACTGGTGTGAGGTGGTATCTCATTGTGGTTTTGATTTGTATTTCCCTGATGGCAAGTGATGCAGAGCATTTTCTCATGTGCATGTTGGCCATGTCTATGTCTTCCTCTGTGAGATTTCTGTTCATGTCTTTTGCCCATTTCATGATTGGATTGTTTGTTTCTTTGGTGTTGTGTTTGATAAGTTCTTTATAGATCTTGGAAACTAGTCCTTTATCTGATATGTCATTGGCAAATATCTTCTTCCATTCTGTAGGTTGTCTTTGAGTTTTGTTGACTGTATCCTTTGCTGTGCAAAAGCTTCTTATCTTGATGAAGTCCCAATAGTTCATTTTTGCTTTTGTTTCTTTTGCCTTCGTGGAGTATCTTGCAAGAAGTTACTATGGCCGAGTTCAAAAAGGGTGTTGCCTGTGTTCTTCTCTAGGATTTTGATGGAATCTTGTCTCACATTTAGATCTTTCATCCATTTTGAGTTTATCTTTGTGTATGGTGAAAGAGAGTGGTCTAGTTTCATTCTTCTGCGTGTGGATGTCCAATTTTCCCAGCACCATTTATTGAAGAGACTGTCTTTCTTCCAATGGATAGTCTTTCCTCCTTTATCGAATATTAGTTGCCCATAAAGTTCAGGGTCCACTTCTGGATTCTCTATTCTGTTTCACTAATCTATGTGTCTGTTTTTGTGCCAGTAGACTCTAGTTCTTTCAAGGTCCTCAACTGTACCTGGTGATCCTGGTCCCCACCTGGGCCTCACCTGGACGTGGTGACCCTTTTCACCACCGGGGACTCACCTGGACCTGCTTACTGTGTTACACACCAGGGCCTCAAGTAGACCTGTTGACCATGGTCCCCAAGCCGGCCTCACATGGACCTGTTGCCTCTGATCCCCACCGGGGCCTCACGTGTACCTGGTAACTCAGGTCCTCACCTGGGTCTCATCGGGACCTAGTGACTCTGGTCCCCACCTGGGCTTCACGTGGATCTGGTTACTCTGGTCCCCACCTGGACCTCTCCCGGACCTGGTGACTCTCTTTCCAACATGGACCTCACCTGGATCTGGTGACTCTGGTCCCCCTCTGGGTCTCACCATGCCCTAATGACTGTGAACCCCACTTTGGCCTGACTTGGACCTGCTGACCCTGGTTGCGACCTGCGCTTGACTTCGACCTGTTGAGTCTGGTTCTTTCAAGGGCCTCCCCTGTACCTGGTGATCCTGGTCCCCACCTGGGACTCACCTGGACGTGGTGACTCTTGTCACCACCGGGGACTCACCTGGACCTGTTTACTGTATTCCACACCAGGGCCTCAAGTAGACCAGTTGACCAAGGTCCCCAAACCGGCCTCACATGGACCTGTTGCCTTGATCCCCACCGGGGCCTCATGTGTACCTGGTAACGCTGGTCCTCACCTGGGCCTCATCTGGACCTAGTGACTCTGATCCCCACCTGGGCTTCACCTGGATCTGGTGACTCTGGTCCCCACCTGGACTTCACCTGAATCTGGTGTCTCTGGTCCCCACCTGGACCTCTCTTGGACCTGCTGACTCTCTTTCCAACATGGACCTCACCTGGATCTGGTGACTCTGGTCCTCAGTTTGGCCTCACCTGGACCTGACGTCTCTCGTCCCTACTTTGACCTAACTCAGAACTGCTGAATCTTGCCCCACCTAGGCCGCACCCATACCTGGTGACTCTTGTCCCCAGGTATGCCTCATTTCGACCTAATGAATCTGGTCCTTACGTGAGCCTCACGTCACCTGGGACTCAGCTGGATAGAGTGGCTCTGGTTCCCGCAAGGGACTCAAATGATACTGCTGACTGTGGTCTTATTCTATGCCTCACCAGGACCTAGTGATTCTGTTCCCCATCTGGGCCTGCATGGCCCTAGTGACTATGGTCCTTCCAGGCATCATTGGGACCAGGATACACTATTCCACACCTGGGCCTCACTCTGACTAGGGACCTCTGGTCACATTCTTGGCCTCAAACTAAACTGGTTACTGTGGTTCTCCCTCTGGGAATGACCCTTATCTGGTGACTCTGGTCACCCCTTGGGCTTTATTTGGGCCTGGTGAATCTGGTCCTTACCTTGTCCTCACTTGGATCTGGTGACTGGTAGCCACCTGGGCCTCACCTGGACTTGGTGAATCCTGTTGCCACCTGCGCCTCACCTGGACCTTGTGACTCTGGTCCCACCTGTAAGTAACCTGGATCTGGTGGCTCTGGTTCCCATATGGGGCTCTCCTGGACCTGGTTCCTGTGGTCTCCATCAGGCATCAACTGGAACAAAATGACTCTGATCCATATTTGGGCCTCTGCTGGACCTGTTCACTCTGGTCCTTACTTGGGCATCATTGGGACCTGGATACTCATTATATTCCTGGGCCTCACCTGGACCTGTTGACTGTGGTCCCACCTGGGCCTCACCTGGTCGAAGTGACTGGTTCCCACATGGACCTCACCTGGACCTGGTGACTCAGGTCCTCATATGGGAATCATGGGACCTGGTTTCAGTTCTACATCGTGGCCTCACCGGGACCTAGTGAATCTCGTCCCCCTCTGGGCCTAACCCTGACGTGGTGACTCTGGTCCCCTCCTGGATATCACCAGAACCGGGTGACTCTGGTCCCTCCCTGGGACTTACCCGGAGCTGGGGACACTGGTCCTCAACTGGGCCTCAACAGGATCTGTTGAATCTACTCCTCACTTAGGCCTCGTCTGGACCTTGTGACTCTTTCCCACCTGGCATCAATTGGACATGGTTACTCTGTTCTCCACCTGGGCCTCACTTGGACATGATGACTTTGCTTCATTCTTTGGCCTCAACTGGTCCTGATGACTCTTGTCCCCCCATTAGGCCTCAATCTGGACCTGGTGACTGTGGTCCCCACCTGGGTCTCACCTGGACCTGTTGAATCTCGTTCCCACCTGTAATACACCTGGACCTGGTGACTGTAGTTTTCTTGTAGACTCACATTTACCTGGTGACTTCGGTCCCCACTAGAGCCTCACCTGGATCTGGTGACTCTGGCCTGCAGGTTGGCCTCACCTGGACCTGGTGAGTGCGGTTGCCACCTGGGCCTAACCCGTACATGGTGACTCAGGTCCCCACGTGGGTCTCTTGGACCTGGTGAATCTGGTCCTTATCTGGTCCTAACCCAGACCCGGGGACACTGGTCACCACCTGGTTTTCACCTGGACCTGGTGAATCTGGTCCCCATCTGGGCCTCACCCAGTCCTGGTGACTTTGTTCCCCACCTGGACCTGATTGCTGTGGACACTTTCTTGGCCTCACCTGGAACTGGTGACTCTGAACCTATCTGCACGTCACCCAGATCTGGTGACTCTGGTCCTCACCTGTGCATCATTGGTACCTGGTGACTCTGTTCCTCACCTGAGCCTCACCTGAACATGATGCCTCTGGAACCTCTCTGGGCCTCTTCGTGACGTGGTGACTCTGGTCCCCATGTGGATGTTACCTGGACCAGGTGATTCTGGTACCCCTCTAGGCATCAAGCAGATCTGGTGACTCTGGTCCTGATCTGGGCCTCACATGGACCTAGTGAATTTGCTCCATCTGGGCCTCATTTGGACCTGGTGACTCTGGTCCCTACCTGGGCATCATCGCGACATGGTTCCACTGCATGGCCTGCAGGTTTGACTCACCTGGACCTGGTAACTCTGATGTCTACCTGGGCATCATCGAGACATGGTTCCTCTGCTTGGCCTGCAGGTTGGCCTGACCTGGACCTGGTGAGTGGGGTGGCAACCTGGGCCTCACACATGCAATGTGACACAGGTCCCCACGTGGGTCTCACTTGGACCTGGTGAATCTCGTCCTTTCCTGGTGCTCATCCGGTACTGGTATTTCTGGTCACCACCTGGCAATCACATGGACTTGGTGAATCTGGTCCCCATCTGGGCCTCACCCAGTCCTGGTGACTTTGTTCCCCACCTGGACCTGATTGCTGTGGACTCTTTCTTGACCTCACCTGAAACTGGTGACTCTGATCCTATCTGCGCGTCACACAGACCTGGTGACTCTGGTCCTCACCTGGGCATCATTGGTACCTGGTGACACTGTTCCACACCTGAGCCTCACCTGGACATGATGACTCTGGAACCTCTCTGGGCCTCACCCTGACCTGGTGACTCTGGTACCCATCTGGATGTCACCTAGACCAGGTGAATCTGGTACCCCTCTAGGCCTCAAAAAGACTGGGGGAATCTGGTCCTCAACTGGGCCTCACCGGGACCTAGTGAATTACTCCCGACCTGTGCCTCATCTGTACGTGGTGACTCGGGTTCTACCTGGGCATCATCGGGACATGGTGACTCTATTCCCCACTGGGACTGACCTGATCCTGGTAACTCTGGTCCTGACTTTGGCGTCTTCCCTACTTGGTGACTCTGGCTCGACCTGGGTCTCACCTGTAACTGGTGACTCTGATCCTAAGCATGGCCTCACCTGACCTGGTGACTGTGGTTCCCATCGGGACCTCACCTGGACCTCATGTCTCTGGTCCCACCTAGGCCTCACCAGGACCTGGTGTCTCTGGTACCCACATGGGTAGCATCAGGATATGGTTACACTGTTCACTAACAGTGACCCAGCCAGATATTAACTCTGGTCTTCACCTGGGCCACACCTGGACATGGTAGCACTGGTTCCCTCTTGGGTCTCACGTGGACATGTGATTCGGTTCCCTGCCTGGTCCTCACCTGTAACTGATGATTATCGTTCCCACATGGACATCATGTGGATCTGGTGGCTGCAGTGTTTCTAGCTTCTCATGTACCTCGTGACTCTGGTCCCCACCAGGGCCTCACTGGGACCTGTTGAGTGTGGTTGCCACCTGCACCTCACCTGGACCTGGTGATTCTGGTCAGCACCTGAGACTACCCTGGATCTGGTGACTGTGGTCCCCACCTGGGCTTCACCTGGATTTCGGGCTCTGGTTCCCATCTGGGCCTCACCTGGCCCTGTTGACCATGGTCCTCAACTGGGCAAAATTGGGACTCAGTGACTGTAATCCACAACTGGACCTCACCTGGACCAGGTGACTCTGGTCCCCCTCTGGGTCTCACCGTGCAGTAGGGACTGTGAACCCCACTTTGGCCTGACTTGGACCTGCTGACCCTGGTTGGAACCTGCGCCTGACGTCAAACTGTTGACTCTGGTTCTTTCAAGGGCCTCCCCAGTACCTGGTGATCCTGGTCCCCACCGGGCGTCGCCTGGACATGGTGACTCTTGTCACCACTGGGGACTCACCTGGACCTGCTTACTGTATTCCACACCTGGGCCCCAATAGACCTGTTGACCATGGTCCCCAAGCCGGCCTCACATGAACCTGTTGCCTTGATCCCCACCGGGGCCTCACGTATACCTGGTTACTCTGGTCCTCCCCTGGGCATCATTGGTCCTGGTGACTCTGTTCCTCACCTGAGGCTCCCCTGGACATGATGACTCTGGAACTACTCTGGCTATTAACCTAACGTAGTGACTCTGGTCCCCATATGGATGTCACCTGGTCCAGGGGATTATGGTACCCGTCTGGGCCTCAACAAGGTCTGGTGACTCTGGTCCTCAACTGGGCCTCACCTGGACCTAGTGAATATGCTCCATCTGGGCCTCATTTGGATCTGGTGACTCTGGTCACTACCTGGGCATCATCGGGACATGGTTCCACTGCATGACCTGCAGGTTGGCCTCACCTGGACCTGGTAAATCTGGTCCCTACCTGGGCATCATCGGGACATGGTTTCACTGCATGGCCTGTATGTTGGCCTCACCTGGACCTGGTAACTCTCGTCCCTACCTGGGCATCATTGTGACCTGGTTCCTGTGCATGGCCTGCAGGTTGGCCTCACCTGGACCTGGTGAGAGGGTTTGTCACCTGGGCCTCACCCTTGCCTAGGGACACAGGTCCCCACGTGGGCCTCACTTGGACCTGGTGAATCTGGTCCTTACCTGGTGGTCACCCGGAACTGGTAACTCTGGTCACCACATGGGAATCACCTGGGCCTGGTGAATCTGGTCCCCATCTGGGCCTCACCCAGTCCTGTTGCCTTTCTTCCCCACCTGGACCTGATTGCTGTGGACTCCTTCTTGGCTAACCTGGAACTGCTGACTCTGATGCTAACTGGGCCTCACCCAGATCTGGTGACTCTGGTCCTCACCTGTGGACCATTATGACCTGGATACTCTGTTCCACACCTGAGCCTCACCTGGATATGTTGACTCTGGATCCCCTCTGGGCCTCAGCCTGACATGGGGACTCTGGTCCCCATCTGGATGTCACTAGACCAGGTGAATCTGGTACCCCTCTAGGCCTCACCTAGACCTGGTGACTCTGGTCCTCAACTGGGCCTCAACGGGACCTAGTGAACATGCTCCCCACCTGCGCCACATCTGGGCCTGGTGACTCTGGTTCTACCTGGGCATCACCGGGACATGATTACTCTATTCCCACTTGGAGTGACCTGATCCTGGTAACTCTGGTCCTGACTTTGGCCTCTTCTGTACCAGGTGACTCTGGCTCCACCTGGGCCTCACCTGGAACTGGTGACTCTGATCCTAAGCATGGCTTCACCTGACCGGGTGACTGTGGTTCCCATCGGGACCTCACCTGGACCTCATGTCTCTGGTCCCACTTGGGCCTCACCAGGACCTGGTGTCTCTGCTACCCACCTGGGTAGCATCAGGATATGGTTATACTGTTCACTAACAGTGACCCAGCCGGACCTATTAACTCTGTTCTTCACCTGGGCCACACCTGGACATGGTGACACTGTTTCCCACGTGGGTCTCACCTGGACATGGTGAGTCGGATCCCCACCTGGTCCTCACCTGTAACTGGTGATTCTCGTTCCCACATGGAGATCATGTGGACCTGTTGGCCGCAGTGTTTCTAGCATCTTTTTTTTTTAATTTGTATTTATTTATGATAGTCACAGAGAGAGAGAGAGGCAGTGACACAGGCAGAGGGAGAAGCAGGCTCCATGCACCGGGAGCCCGACGTGGGATTCGATCCCGGGTCTCCAGGTACGCGCCCTGGTCCAAAGGCAGGCGCCAAACCGCTGCGCCACCCAGGGATCCCATGTGTTTCTAGCTTCTCATGTACCTCGTGACTTCTCATGTATCCCACCAGTGCCTTACCGGGACCTGGTGAGTTTGGTTGCCACCTGCACCACACCTGGACCTGGTGATTCTGGTCTGCACCTGAGACTACCCTGGATCTGGTGACTGTGGTCCCCACCTGGGCTTCACCTGGAATTCTGGACTCCGGTCCCCATCTGGGCCTCACCTGGCCCTGTTGACCATGGTCCTCAAATGGGCAAAATTGGGACCCGGTGACTGTGTTCCACAACTGAACCTCACCTGGACCAGGTGACTATGCTCCCCCTCTGGGTCTCACCGTGCCCTAGTGAATGTGAAGTCCCCTTTGGCTTGACTTGGACCTGCTGACCCTGGTTGCCACCTGCGCCTGAACTCGAACTGTTGACTCTGGTTCTTTCAAGGGCCTCCCCTGTACCTGGTGATCCTGGTCCCCAACTGGACCTCACCTGGAAGTGGTGACTCTTGTCACCACCGGGGACTCACCTGGACCTGCTTACTGTGTTCCACACATGGGCCTCAATAGACCTATTGACCATGGTCCCCAAGCCGGCCTCACATGAACCTGTTGCCTCTGATCCACACCGGGGCCTCACGTGTACCTGGTAACTCTGGTCCTCACCTGGGCCTCATCTGCACCTAGTGACTCTGGTCCCCACCTGGGCTTCACCTCGATCTGGGGACTCTGGTCCCCACCTAGACTTCACCTGGATCTAGTGACTCTGGTCCCCACCTGGACCTCTCCTGGACCTGGTGACTCTCTTTCCAACATGGACCTCACCTGGATGTGGTGAATCTGGTACTCAGATTGGCCTCAACTGGACCTGGTGTCTCTCGTCCGCACTTTGACCTAACTCAGAACTGCTGAATCTTGCCCTACCCAGGCCGCACCCAGACCTGGTGACTCTTGTCCTCAGCTATGCCTCAATTCGACCTGATGAATCTCGTCCTCACGTGGTCTTCACATGGACCTGGGAATCAGCTGGATAGAGTGGCTCTGGTTCCCACAAGCGGCTCACCTGATACTGGTGATTGTGGTCTTTTTCTATGCCTCACCAGGACCTAGTGATTCTGTTCCCCATCTGGGCCTGCATGGCCCTAGTGACTTTGGTCCTCACCCAGGCATCATTCGGACCTGGATACTCTATTCCTCACCTGGGCCTCACTTTGACCAGGGACCTCTGGTCCCATTCTGGGCCTCAAACTAAACTGGTTGCTCTGGTTCCCACTCGGGGCCTCACCCTTACCTGGTAAATCTGGTCAGCCCTTGGGCTTCACTTGGGCCTGGGGAATCTGGTCCTTAGCTGGTCCTCACCTGGATCTGGTGACTGGTCGCCACCTGGGTCTCACCTGGACTTGGTGAATCCTGTTGCCACCTGCGCCTCACCTGGACCTTGTGACTGTGGTCCCACCTGGACCTCACCTGGATCTCGTTGCTCTGGTTCCCATATGGGGCTCTCCTGAATCTGGTCCGTGTTGTCTCCATCTGGCCTCACCTGTAACACAATGACTCTGATCCATATTTGGGCCTCTCCTGGACCTGATGATGCTGGTCCTTACCTGGGCATCACTGGGACCTGGATACACTCTTATATACCTGGGCCTCACCTGGACCTGGTGACTGTGGTCCCACCTGGGCCTCACCTGGACGAGGTGACTGGTTCCCAAGGGACCTCACCTGGACCTGATGACTCAGGTCCTCATATGGCATCATGGGACCTGGTTTCTCAGTTCCACTTCGGGGCCTCACCTGGACCTAGTGATTCTCGTCCCCCTCTGGGCCTCACCCTGACGTGGTGACTCTGGTCACCCCTGGATATCACCAGAACCGGGTGACTCTGGTCCCCCTCTAGGACTCTCCCGGAGCTGGGGACACTGGTCCTCAGCTGGGCCTCAACAGGACCTGGTGAATCTACTCCTCACTTAGGCCTCGTCTGCACCTTGTGACTCTTTTCCCACCTGGCATCAATGGGACATGGTTACACTGTTGCCCACCTTGGCCTCTCCTGGACATGATAACTTTGCTCCACACTTTGGCCTCAACTGGTCCTGATGAATCTTGTCCCCCCACCTAGACCTCAATCTGGACCTGGTTAGTGTGGTCCCCACCTGGGTCTCACCTGGACCTGGTGACTCTCGTTCCCACTTGAAACACACCTGGCCCTGTTGACTGTGGTGTTCTTGTAGACTCACATTTACCTGTGACTCCGGTCCCCACTAGGGCCTCACCTGGATCTGGTGACTCTGACCTGCATGTTGGCCTCACCTGGACCTGGTGAGTCGGGTTGCCACATGGGCCTCACCCATACATGTTGACTCAGGTCCACACGTGGGCTTCTTGGACCTGGTGAATCTGGTTAATATCTGGTCCTCTCCCAGACCCGGGGACTCTGGTCACCAACTGAGCCTCACCTGGATCTGGTGAATCTGGTCCCCATCTGGGTCTCACCCAGTCCTGGTGACTTTATTCCCCACCTGGACCTGATTGCTGTGGACTCTTTCTTGGCCTCACCTGGAACTGGTGACTCTGATCATATCTGCGCGTCACCCAGACCTGGTGACTCTGGTCCTCACCTGGGCAACATTGGTACATGGTGACTCTGTTCTACACCTGAGCCTCACCTGGACATGATGACTCTGGAACCTCTCTGAGCCTCACCCTTTTCTGGTGACTCTGGTCTCCATCTGGATGTCACCTGGAACAGGGGATTCTCGTATTCCTCTAGACCTCAACCAGATCTGGTGACTCTGGTCCTCAACTGGGCCTCACCTGGACCTAGTGAATATGCTCCATGTGGGCCTCATTTGGACCTGGTGACTCTGGTCCCTACCTGGGCATCATAGGGATATGGTTCCACTGCATGGCCTGCAGGTTGGCCTCACCTGGGCCTGGTAACTCTGGTCCCTACCTGGGCATCATCGGGACACGGTTCCTCTCCATCGCCTGCAGGTTGGCCTCACCTGGACCTGGTAACTCTGGTCCCTACATGGGCATCATCGGGACACGGTTCCTCTCCATCGCCTGCAGGTTGGCCTCACCTGGACCTGGTAAGTGGGGTTGCCAATTGTGCCTCACCCATACATGGTGACACAGGTTCCCACGTGGGCCTCACGTGGACCTGGTGAATCTGGTCCTTCCCTTGTCCTCACCCGGAACTGGTAACTCTGGTCATCACCTGGGAATCACCTGGACATTGTGATTCTGGTCCCCATTGGGCCTCATCCAGTCCAGGTGACTTTGTTCCCACCTGGACCTGATTGCTGTGTACTCCTTCTTGGCCCTCACCTGGAACTAGTGACTCTGATCCTAACTGGGCCTCACCCAGATCTGGTGACTCTGGCCCTCACCTGTGGACCATTATGACCTGGATTCTCTGTTCCACACGTGAGCCTCACCTGGACTTGATGACTCTGGATCCCCTCTGGGTCTCAGCCTGACATGGTGACTCTGGTCCTCATCTGGATGTCACCTAGACCAGGTGAATCTGGTACCCCTCCAAGCCTCAACTAGACCTGGTGACTTGGTCCTCAACTTGGCCTAACCGGGACCTAGTGAATATGCTCCCACCTGCACCTCATCTGGACCTGGTAACTCTGGTTATTCCTGGGCATCATCGGGACATGTTTACTCTGTTCCACACTGGGACTGACCTGATCCTGGTAACTCTGGTCCTGACTTTGGCCTCTTCTGTACCAGGTGACTCTGGATCCACATGGGCCTCACCTGGAACTGGTGACTCTGATCCTATCTGCGCGTCACCCAGATTTGGTGACTCTGGAACTCACCTGGGCATCATTGGTACCTGATTACTCTGTTCCACACCTGAGCCTCACCTGGACATGAGGACTCTGGAACCTCTCTGGGCCTCACCCTGACCTGGTGACTCTGGTCCCCATCTGGATGTCACCTGGACCAGGGGATCTGGTACCCCTCTAGGCCTCAACCAGATATGGTGACTCGGGTCGTCAACTGGGCCTCATCTGGACCTAGTGAATATGATCCATCTTGGCCTCATTTGGACCTGGTGACTCTGGTCCATACCTGGGCATCATAGGGATATGGTTCCACAGCATGGCCTGCAGGTTGGTCTCACCTGGACATTGTAACTCTGGTCCCTACCTGGGCATTATCGGGACATGGTTCCACACATGCCCTGCAGGTTGGCATCACCTGCACCTGGTAATTCTAGTCCCTACCTCTGCATCATCGGGACATGGTTCCTCTGCATGGCCTGCAGGTTGGCATCACCTGGACCTGGTGAGTGGGGTTGTCACCTGTGCCTCACCCATGCCTGGTGACACAGGTCCCCACGTGGGCCTCACTTGGAACGGGTGAATCTGGTCCTTACCTTGTTCTCACCCGGAACTCGTAACTCTGGTCACCACCTGGGAATCACCTGGGCCTGGTGTTTCTGGTACCCATCTGGGCGTCATCCACTCCTGGTGACATTGTTCCCCACCTGGACCTGAATGCTGTGGACTCTTTCTTGGCCTCACCTGGAACTGGTGACTCTGATCCTATCTGCGCGTCACCCAGACCTGGTGACTCTGGTCCTCACCTGGACATGATGACTCTGGAACCTCTCTGGGCCTCACCCTAACCTGGTGACTCTGGTCCCCATCTGGAACTCACCTGTATCTGGTGACTCTGGTCTCAGTTTGTCCTCACCTGGACTGGTGTCTATCGTCCCCACTTTGACCTAACTCAGAACTGCTGAATCTTGCCCCACCTATTCCGCACCTAGACCTGATGACTCTTGTCCCCAGCGATGCCTCAATTCGACCTGATGAATCTGGTCCTTTCGTGGGCCTCCATGGACCTGGGACTCAGCGGGATAGAGTGGCTCTGGTTCCCACAAGGGGCTCACCTGATACTGGTGACTGTGTTCTTATTCTATGCCTCACCAGGACCTAGTGATTCTGTTCCCCATCTGGGCTTTTATGGCCCTAGTGACTCTGGTCCTCACCCAGCATCATTGGGACCTGGATACTCTAATCCACACCTGGGCATCACTTTGTCCAGGGACCTCTGGTCCCAATCTGGGCCTCAAACTAAACTGGTTACTCTGGTTCCCACTCGGGGCCTCACCCTTACCTGGAAAATCTGGTCACCCCTTGGGTTACACTTGGGCCTGGTGAATCTGGTTCTTATCTGGTCCGCACCTGGATCTGGTGACAGGTCACCACGTGGGCCTCAACTGGACTTGGTGAATCATGTTGCCACCTGCGCCTCACCTGGACCTTGTGACTGTGGTCCCTCCTGGACCTCACCTGGATCTGGTGGCTCTGGTTCCCATATGGGGCTCTCCTGGACCTGGTTCCTGTGGTCTCCATATGGCCTCACCTGGAACACAATGACTCTGATCCATATTTGGGCCTCTCCTGGACCTGTTGACTCTAGTCCTTACCTGGGCATCATTGGGACCTGGATACTCTCTTATGTACCTGGGCCTCACCAGGACCTGGTGACTGTGGTCCCACCCGGGCCTCACCTGGACGGGGTGACTGGTTCCCACAGGGACATCACCTCGACCTGGTGACGCAGGTCCTCATATGGGAATCTTGGGACCTGGTTTCACAGTTCCACATTGGGGCCTCACCTGGACCTAGTGATTCTCGTCCCCCACTGGGCCTCACCCTGACTTGTGACACTGGTCCCCACCTGGTTATCACCAGAACCGGGTGACACACCCGGAGCTGGGGACACTGGTACTCAGCTGGGCCTCAACAGGACCTGATGAATATACTCCAAACTTAGGCTTCGTCTGGACCTTGTGACTATTTTCCCACCTGGCATTATTGGGATATGGTTACTCTGTTCCCCATCTGGGCCTCACCTGGACATGATAACTTTGCTGCACACTTTGGCCTCAACTGGTCTTGATGACTCTCGTCCCCCAACCTAGGCCTCAATCTGGACCTGGTGACTGTCGTCCCCAACTGGGTCTCACCTGGAACTGGTGACTCTCGTTCCCACATGAACCACACCTGGTCCTGGTGACTGTGGTGTTCTTGTAGACTCACTTTTACCTGCCTTCTCCGGTGCCGACTAGGGCCTCACGTGGATCTGGTGACTTTGACATGCAGGTTGGCCTAACCTGGACATGGTGAGTGGGGTTGCCACCAGGGCCTCACCCATACCTGGTGAGTCAGGTCCCCTCGTGGGCCTCTTAGACCTGGTATCTGGTCCTTACCTGGTCGTCTCCCAGCCCCGGGGTCTCTCGTCACCACCTGAGCCTACCTGGACATGGTGAATCTGATCCCCATCTGGGCCTCACCCAGGCCTGTTGAATTTGTTCCCCACCTGTATCTGATTGCTGTGGACTCTTTCTTCGCCTCACCTGGAACTGGTGACTCTGATCCTATCTGCCCGTCACCGAGACCTGGTGACGCTGGTCCTCACCTGGGCATTTTTGGTACCTGGTGACTCTGTTCAACACCTGAGCCTCACCTGGACATGATGACTCTGGAACCTCTCTGGGCCTCATCCTGACCTGGTGACTCTGGTCCCATCTGGAATCACCTGGACCAGGTGATTCTCGTACCCCTCTAGACCTCAACCAATTCTGGTGACTCTGGTCCTCCACTGGACCTCACCTGGACCTAGTGAATATGCTCCATCTGGGCCAAATTTGCACCTAGTGACTCTGTCACTACCTGGGCCTCATCGGGACATGGTTCCACTGCATGACTTGCAGGTTGGCCTCACCTGGACCTGGTAACTCTGGTCCCTACCTGGGCATCATCGGGACATGGTTCCACACATGCCTGCAGGTTGGCCTCACCTGGACCCGGTAACTCTAGTTCCTACCTGGGCATCATCGGGACATGGTTCCTCTGCATGGCCTGTAGGTTGGACTCACCTGGACCTGGTGAGTGGCGTTGCCACCTTGGCCTCACCCATGCCTGGTGACACAGGTCCTCACGTGGGCCTCACTTGGACCTGGTGAATCTGGTCCTTACCTGGTCCTCACCCGAAACTGCTAACTCGGTTAACCACCTGGGAATCACCTGAACCAGGTTAATTTGGTCCCCATCTGGTCCACATCCAATCCTGGTGAATTTGTCACCCCACCTGGACCTGATTGCTGTGGACTCTTTCTTGGACTCACCTGGAACTGGTGACTCTGATCCTAAGTGGGCCTCACCCAGATCTGGTGACTCTGGTCCTCTCCTATGGACCATTATGACCTGGATACTCTGTTCCACACCTGAACCTCACCTGGACATGATGACTCTGGATCCCTTCAGGGCCTCTCCATGACATGATGACTCAGGTCCCCATCCCGATGTCACCTAGACCAGGTGAATCTGGTATCCCTCTAGGCCTCAACTTGACCTGGTGACTCTGGTCCTCAACTGGGCCTCACGGGGACCTAGTGAATATTCTACCCACCTGCGCATCACTGGACCTGGTGACTCTGATTCTCCCTGGGCATCACTGGGACATGGTTACTGTATTACCCACTGGGACTGACCTGATCCTGGTAACTCTGGTCCTGACTTTGGCCTCTTCTGTACCAGGTGACTCTGGCTCCACCTGGGCCTCACCTGTACCTGGTAACTCTGATCCTAAGCATGGGCTCACCTGACCTGGTGACTGTGGTTCCCATCGGGACCTCACTTGGACCTCAAGTCTCCGGTTACACCTGGGCCTCATCAGGACCTGGTGTCTCTGGTACCCACCTGGGTAGCATCAGGATATGGTTACACTGTTCACTAACACTCATCCAGGCGGACCTAATAACTCTGGTCTTCACCTGGGACACACGAGGACATGGTGACACTGGTTACCACCTGGGTCTCATCTGGACATGGTGAGTCGGATCCACACCTGGTCCTCACCTGTAACTGGTGATTTTCATTCCCACATGGACATCATGTGGACCTGGTGGCTGCAGTGTTTCTAGCTTCTCATGTACGTCGTGTCTCTGGTTCCCACCGGGGCCTCTCCGGGACCGGGTGAGTGTGGTTGCCACCTGCACCTCACATGGACCTGGTGATTCTGGTCTGCACCTGAGACTACCCTGGATCTGGTGTCTGTGGTCCCCACCTGGGCTAACCTGGATTTGGGGACTGCCGGTCCCCATCTGGGCCTCACCTGGCCCTGTTGACCATGGTCCTCAACTTTGCAAAATTGGGACCCGGTGACTGTGTTCCACAACTGGACCTCACCTGGACCAGGTGACTCTGGTCCCACTCTGGGTTTCACCGGGCCCTAGTGACTGTGAACCCCACTTTGGCCTGACTTGGACCTGCTGACCCTGGTTGCCACCTGCGCCTGACCTCGAACTGTTGACTCTGGTTCTTTCAAGGGCCTTCCCTGGACCTGGTGATCCTGGTCGGACCTGGCTCACACCTGGACGTGGTGACTCCTGTCACCAATGGGGACTCACCAGGACCTGCTTACTGTGTTACCCACCTGGGCCTCAAGTAGACCTGTTGACCATGGTCCCCAAGCCGGCCTCACATGGACCTGTTGCCTCCGATCCCCACTGGGGACTCACGTGTACCTGGTAACTCTGGTCCTCACCTGGGGCTCATCTGCACCTAGTGACTCTGGTCCCCACCTGGGCTTCACCTGGATCTGGTGACTCTGGTCCCCACCTGGACCTCACCTGGATCTGGTGACTCTGGTCCTCAGTTTGGCCTCACCTGGACCTGGTGTCTCTCGTGCCCACTTTGACCTAACTCAGAACTGCTGAATCTTGACCCACGTAGGCCGCACACAGACCTGGTGACTCTTGTCCCCAGCTATGCCTCAATTCGACCTATTGAATCTGCTCCTCACGTGGGCCTCACATGGACCTGGGACTCAGCTGGATAGAGTGGCTCTGGTTCCCACAATGGGCTCACATGATACTGGTGACTGTGGTCCCACCTGGGCCTCACCTGGATGAGGTGACTGGTTCCCACAGGGACCTCACCTGGACCTGGTGACTCAGGTCCTCATATGGGCATCATGGGACCTGGTTTCTCAGTTCCACATCGGGACATCACCTGGACCTAGTGATTCTCGTCACATTATGGTCCTCACCCTGACGTGGTGACTCTGGTCCCCAATTGGATATCACCAGAACCGGGTGACTCTGGTCCCCCTCTGGGACTCACCCGGAGCTGGGGACACTGGTCCTCAACTGGGCCTCAACAGGACCTGGTGAATCTGCTCCTCACTTAGGCCCGTCTGGACCTTGTGGATCTTTTCCCACCTGGCATCAATGGGACATGGTTACTCTGTTCCCCACCTGGGCCTCACCTGGACATGATAACTTTGCTCCACATTTTGGTCTCAACTAGTCCTGATGACTCTGGTCCCCCGACCTAGGCGTCAATCTGGACATGATTTTTGTGGACTCCTTCTTTGCCTCAACTGGAACTGGTGAATCTGATCCAGATTGAGGATCACCAATCTGGGCCTCACCTGGCCCTGTCAACCATGGTCCTCAACTGCCAAAATTGGGACCCGGTGACTGTGTTCCACCCCTGGACCTCACCTGGACCAGGTGACTCTGGTCCCCCTCTGGGTCTCACCGTGCCCTAGTGACTGTGAACCACACTTTGGCCTGACTTGGACCTGCTGACCCTGGTTGACACCTGCGCCTGTCCTCGAACTGTTGACTCTGGTTCATTCAAGGGCTTCCCCTGTACCTGGTGATTCTGGTCCCCCCTGGGACTCACCTGGACGTGGTGACCCTTGTCACCACCGGGGACTCACCTGGAGCTGGTTACTGTGTTCCACACATGGGCCTCAAGTAGTCCTGTTGACCATGGTACCGAAGCCGGCCTCATATGGACCTGTTTCCTCTGATTCCCACCGGGGCATCACGTGTACCTGGTAACACTGGTCCTCACTTGGGCCTCATCTGGACCTAGTGACTCTGGTCCCCACCTTGGCTTCACCTGGATCTGGTGACTGTGGTCCTCAACTGGGCCTCACGTTGACCTATTCAATATGCTCCATCTGGCCTCATTTGGACCTGGTGACTCTCTTCCCTACCTGGGCATCATCGGGACATGGTTCCACTGCATGGCCTTTAGGTTGGCCGCACCTGGACCTGGTAACTGTGGTTCTACCTGGGCATCATCGGGTCGTGGTTACTCTATTCCCAGTGGGACTGACCTGATCGTGGTAACTCTGGTCCTGACTTTCGCTTCTTCTGTGCCATGTGACTCTGGCTCCACCTGAACATCACCTGTAAGTGGTGACTCTGATCATAAGCATGCCTCACCTGACCTGGTGGCTGTGGTTTCCATCGGTACCTCACCTGGTCCTCATGTCTCTGGTCCCAACTGGGACTCACCAGGACCTTGTATCTGGTACACACATGAGTAGCATCAGGATATGGTTACACTGTTCACTAACAGTGACCCGGCCGGACCTATTAACTCTCGTCTTCACCTGGTCCACACTTGGACATGGTGACACTGGTTCCCACCATGGTCTCACCTGGACTTGGTGACTCAGATCCCCACCTGGTGCTCACCTGTAACTTGTAATTCTCGTTCCCTCATGGACATCATGTGGACCTGGTGGCTGCAGTGTTTCTAGCTTCTCATGTACCTCGTGACTCTGGTCCCCACCAGGGCCTCACCGGGACTTGGTGAGTGTGGTTGCCACCTGCATCTCACCAGGACCTGGTGATTCTGGTGTCCACCTGAGACTACCCTGGATTTGGTGACTGTGGTCCCCACCTGGGCGTCACCTGAATTTGGGGACTCCCGTCCCCATCTGGGCCTCACCTGGCCCTGTTGACCATGGTCCTCAACTGGGCAAAATTGGGACACGGTGAGTGTGTTCCACAACTGGACCTCACCTGGACAAGTTGACTCTGGTCCCCCTCTGGGTCTCACTGTGCCCTAGTGACTGTGAACCCCACTTTGGCCTGACTTGGACCTGCTGACCCTGGTTGCCACCTGCGCGTGACTTCGAACTGTTGACTCTGGTTCTCTCAAGGGCCTCCCCTGTACCTGGTGATCCTGGTCCCCAATTGGGCCTCAACTGACGTGGTGACTCTTGTCACCACCGGGGACTCACCTGGACATGATTACTGTGTTCCACACCTGAGCCTCAGGTAGACTTGTTGACCATGGTCCCCAAGCCGGCCTCACCTGGACCTTTTGGCTCTGATCCCCGCCGGGGGTTCACGTGTATCTGGTAACTCTGATCCTCACCTGGTCTAATCAGGACCTAGTGAGTCTGGTCCCCACCTGGGCTTCACCTGGATCTGGTGACTCTGGTCCACACCTGGACTTCACCTGGATCTGGTGACTCTGGTCCCCACCTGGACCTCTCCTGGACCTGGTGACTCTCTTTCCAACATGGACCTCACCTGGATCTGGTGACTCTGGTCCTCAGTTTGGCCTCACCTGGACCTGGTGTCTCTCGTCCCTTCTTTGACTTAAATCAGAACTGCTGAATCTTGCACCACCTAGCCCGCACGCAGACCTTGTGACTCTTGTCCCGATCTATGCCTCAATTCGACCTGATGCATCTGGTCCTGACGTGGGGCTCACATGGACCTGTTACTCAGCTGGATAGAGTGGCTCTGGTTCCAACAAGGGGCTCACCTGATACTGGTGATTGTGGTCTTATTCTATGCCTCACCAGGACCTAGTGATTCTGTTCCCCATCTGAGCCTGCATGGCCCTAGTGACTCTGGTCCTCACCCAGGCATCATTGGGACCTGGATACTCTATGCCACACCTGGGCCTACCTTTGACCAGGGACCTCTGGTCTCATTCTGGGCCTCAAACTAAACTGGTTACTCTGGTTCCCCTCTGTGCCTCACCCTTACCTGGTGACTTTGGTCACCCCTTGGGCTTCACTTGGGCCTCGTGAATCTGGTCCTTAGGTGGTCCGCATCTGGATCTGGTGACTGGTGGCCACCTGGGCCTGACCTGGACTTGGTGAATCCTGTTGCCACCTGCGCCTCACCTGGACCTTCTGACTGTGGTCACAACTGGACCTCACCCTGATCTGTTGGCTCTGGTTCCCATATGGGGCTCTCCTGGACCTGGTTCCTGTGGTCTCCTTCTGGCCTCACCTGGAACACAATGACTCTGATCCATATTTGGTCCTCTCCTGGACCTGTTGACTCTGGTCCTTACCTGGGTATCATTGGGACCTGGATACTCTCTATATACCTGGGCTTCACCTGGACCTGGTGACAGTGGTCCCACCTGGGCCTCACCAGGACGAGGTGACTGGTTCCCACAGGGACCTCACCTGGACCTGGTGACTCAGGTCCTCATATGGGCATCACGGGACCAGGGTTCTCAGTTCCACATCGGGGTCTCATCTGGACCTAGTGATTCTCGTCCACCTCTGGGCCTCACCCTGACGTGGTGACTCTGGTCCCCACCTGGATATCACCAGAACCGGGTGACACTGGTCCCCCTCTGGGACTCACCCGGAGCTGGGGACACTGCTCCTCAACTGGGCCTCAACAGGACCTGGTGAATCTACTCCACACTAAGGCCTCGTCTGGACCTTGTGACTCCTTTCCCACCTGCCATCAATGGGACATGGTTACTCTTCCACAACTGGGCCTCACATGGTCCTGATAACTTTGCTCCACACTTTGGCCTCAACTAGTCCTGATGACTCTGGTCCCCCGACCTAGGCCTCACCTGGTCCTGGTGACTGTGGTCCCACCTGGGCCTCACCTGGACCTGGTGACTGTGGTCCCCACCTGGGTCTCACCTGGACCTGGTGACTCTCGTTCCCACATGAACCACACCAGTATCTGGTGACTGTGTTGTTTTTGTAGAAACATTTTTAACTGGTGACTCCAGTCCCCACTAGTTCCTCACGTGGATCGGGTGACTTGGCCTGCAGGTTGGCTTCACATGGACCTGGTTAGTGGGGATGCCACCTGGGCCTCACCCATAATTGGTGACTCAGGTCCCCATGTGGGCCTCTTCTACCTGGTGAATCTGGTCCTTACCTGGTCCTCTCCCAGACCCGGGGACTCTGGTCACCACCTGGGCATCACCTGGACCTGGTGAATCTGGTCCCCATCTTGGCCTCACTCAGTCCTGGTGACTTTGTTCCCCACCTTGACCTGATTGCTGTGGACTCTTTCATGGCCTCTCCTGGACCTGGTGACTCGGATCCTATCTGCGTGTCACCCAGACCTGGTGACTCTGGTCCTCACCTGGGCATCATTGGTACCTGGTGACTCTGTTCCACACCTGAGCCTCACCTGGACATGAGGCTCTGGACTCTGGAACCACTCTGGGCCTAACCCTGACCTGGTGACTCTGGTCTCCATCTGGATGTCACATGGACCAGGTGATTCTGGTACCCCTCTAGGCCTCAACCAGTTCTGGTGACTCTGGTCCTCAACTAGGCCTCACCTGGACCTATTGAATATGCTCCATCTGGGCCTCATTTGGACCTGGTGACTCTGGTCACTACCTGGGCATCATCGGGACATGGATCCACTGCATGGCCTGCAGGTTGGCCTCACCTGGACCTCGTAACTCTGGTCCCTACCTGGGCATCACCGGGACACGGTTCCTCTGCATGGCCTCCAGGTTGGCCTCACCTGGCCCTAGTGAGTGGGGTTGCCACCTGGTGCTCACCCATACCTGGTGACACAGGTCCCCACGTGGGCCTCACTTGGACCTGGTGAATCTGGTCATACCTGGTCCTCACCCGGACCTGGTAACCCTGGTCACCACCTGGGAATCACCTGGACCTGGTGAATCTGGTCCCCATCTGGGCCTACAGAGTCCTGTTGACTTTCTTCCCCACCTGGACCTGATTGCTGTGGACTCCTTCTTGGCCTCAACTGGAACTGGTGACACTGATCCAAACTGGGCCTCACCCAGTTCTGGTGACTCTGGTCCCCACCTGGATATCACCAGGACCGGGTGACACAACCGGAGCTGGGGACACTGGTCCTCAGCTGGGTCTCAACAGGACCTGGTGAATCTACTCCAATCTTAGGCTTCGTCTGGACCTTGTGACTCTTTTCCCACCTGGCATCAATGGGACATGGTTACTCTGTTCCCCACCTGGGCCTCACCTGGACATGATAACTTTGCTGCACACTTTGGCCTCAACTGGTCCTGATGACTCTCGTCCCCCAACCTAGGCCTCAATCTGGACCTGGTGACTGTCGTCCCCAACTGGGTCTCAACTGGACCTGGTGACTCCCCTTACCACATGAACCACTACTGGACCTGGTGACTGTGGTGTTCTTGTAGACTCACATTTACCTTGTGACTCCCGTCCCCACTAGGGCCTCACCTGGATCTGGTGACTCTGGCCTGCAGGTTGGCCTCACCTGGACCTGGTGAGTGTGGTTGCCACCTGGGCCTCACCCATACCTGGTGACTCAGTTCCCCAAGTGGGTCATGTGGACCTGGTGAATTTGGTCCTTACCTGGTCCTCTCCAGGACCCGGGGACTCTGGTCACAACCTGGGCCTCAGCTGGACCTGGTGAATCTGGTCCCCTTCTGGGTCTCACACACTCCTGGTGACTTTGTTCCCCACCTGGACCTGATTGCTGTGGACTCTTTCTTGGCCTCACCTGGAACTGGTGACTCTGGTCCCTATCAGGATGTCACCTGGACCAGGGGATTCTGGTACCCCACTGGGCCTCAACCAGATCTGGTGACTCTGGTCCTCTCCTGGGCCTCACCTGGACCTAGTGAATATGCTCCATCTGGGCCTCATTTGGACCTGGTGACTCTGGTCCCTTCCTGGGCATCATCGGGACATGGTTCCACATAATGGTCTGCAGGATGGCCTCTTCTTGACCTGGTAACTCTGGTCCCGACCTGGGCATCATCGGGACACGGTTCCTCTGCATGGCCTGCAGGTTGGCCTCACCTAGACCTGGTGAGTGGGCTTGCCACCTGGGCCTCACCCATACCTGGTGACACAGGTCTCACGTGGGGCTCACTTGGACCTGGTGAATCTGGTCCTTACCTGGTCCTCACCCGGAACTGGTAACCCTTGTCACCACCTGGGAATCACCTGGACCTGGTGAATCTGGTCCCTATCTGGGCCTCACACATTCCTGGTGACTTTGATCCCAACCTGGACCTGATTGCTGTGGACTCCTTCTTCGCCTCAACTGGAACTTGTGACTCTGCTCCTAACTGGGCCTCACCCAGATCTGGTGACTCTGGTCCTCACATGTGGACCATTATGACCTGGATACTCTGTTCCACACCTGAACCTCACCTGGACATGATGATTCTGGAGGCCCTCTGGGCCTCACCCTGACATGGTGACTCTGGTCCCCATCTGGATGTCCTCTAGACCAGGTGAATCTGATACCCCTCTAGGCGTCAACTAGACCTGGTGACTCTGGTCCTCATCTGGGCCTCACCTGGACCTAGTGAATATTCTCCCCACCTGCGCCTCGCTGGACCTGGTGACTTTGATTCTACCTGGGCATCATTGGGACATGGTTACTGTATTACCCACTGGGACTGACCTGATCCTGGTAACTCTGGTCCTGACTTTGGCCTCTTCTGTACCAGGTGACACTGGCTCGACCTGGGCCTCACCTGTACCTGGTGACTCTGATCCTAAGCATGGGCTCACCTGACCTGGTGACTGTGGTTCCCATCGAGACCTCACCTGGACCTCATGTTTCCGGTTACACCTGGGCCTCACAATGACCTGGTGTCTCTGGTACCCACCTGGGTAGCATCAGGATATGGTTACACTGTTCACTAACACTCATCCAGCCGGACCTAATAACTCTGGTCTTCACCTGGGGCACACGAGGACATGGTGACACTGGTTCCCACCTGGGTCTCACCTGGACATGGTGAGTCGGATCCCCACCTGGTCCTCACCTGTAACTGGTGATTTTCGTTCCCACATGGACATCATGTGGACCTGGTGGCTGCAGTGTTTCTAGCTTCTCATGTACCTCGTGTCTCTGGTCCCCACCGGGGCATCTCCGGGACCGGGTGAGTGTGGTTGCCACCTGCACCTCACATGGACCTGGTGATTCTGGTCTGCACCTGAGACTACCCTGGATCTGGTGACTGTGGTCCCCACCTGGGCTTCACCTGAATTTGGGGACTCCAGTCCCCATCTGGGCCTCACCTGGCCCTGTTGACCATGGTCCTCAACTGTGCGAAATTGGGACCCGGTGTCTGTGTCCCACAACTGGAACTCACCTGGACCAGGTGACTCTGGTCCCACTCTGGGTGTCACCGTGCCCTAGTGACTGTGAACCTCACTTTGGCCTGACTTGGACCTGCTGACCCTGGTTGCCACCTGCGCCTGACCACGAACTGTTGACTCTGGTTCTTTCAAGGGCCTTCCCTGGACCTGGTGATCCTGGTCGGACCTGGCTCACACCTGGACTTGGTGACTCCTGTCACCAATGGGGACTCACCTGGACCTGCTTACTGTGTTCCACACCTGGGCCTCAAGTAGACCTGTTGACCATGGTCCCCAAGCCGACCTCACATGGACCTGTTGCCTCTGATCCCCACCGGATCCTCACGTGTACCTGGTATCTCTGGTCCTCACCTGGGCCTCATCTGGTCCTAGTGACTCTGGTCCCCACCTGGGCTTCACATGGATCTGGTGACTCTGGTCCCCACCTGGACTTCACTTGGATCTGGTGACTCTGGACCCCACCTGGACCTCACCTGGACATGATGACTCTGGAACCACTCTGGCTATCAACCTAACGTAGTGACTCTGGTCCCCATATGGATGTCACCTGGTCCAGGGGATTATGGTACCCGTCTGAGCCTCAACAAGGTCTGGTGACTCTGGTCATCAACTGGGCCTCACCTGGACCTAGTGAATATGCTCCATCTGGGCCTCATTTGGACCTGGTGACTCTGGTCACTACCTGGGCATCATCGGGACATGGTTCCACTGCATGACCTGCAGGTTGGCCTCACCTGGACCTGGTAACTCTGGTCCCTACCTGGGCATCATCGGGACATGGTTCCACTGCATGGCCTGTAGGTTGGCCTCACCTGGACCTGGTAACTCTCGTCCCTACCTGGGCATCATTGGGACCTGGTTTCTCTGCATGGCCTGCAGGTTGGCCTCACCTGGACCTGGTGAGTGGGCTTGTCACCTGGGACTCACCCTTACCTAGGGACACAGGTCCCCACGTGGGCCCACTTGGACCTGGTGAATCTGGTCCTTACCTGGTGGTCACCCGGAACTGGTAACTCTGGTCACCACATGGGAATCACCTGGGCCTGGTTAATCTGGCCCCCCTCTGGGCCTCACCCAGTCCTGTTGACTTTCTTCCCCACCTGGACCTGATTGCTGTGGACACCTTCTTGGCTAACCTGGAACTGCTGACTCTGATGCTAACTGGGCCTCACCCAGATCTGGTGATTCTGGTCCTCACCTGTGGACCATTATGACCTGGATACTCTGTTCCACACCTGAGCCTCAACTGGATATGTTGACTCTGGATCCACTCTGGGCCTCAGCCTGACATGGGGACTCTGGTCCCCATCTGGATGTCACTAGACCAGGTGAATCTGGTACCCCTCTAGGCCTCACCTAGACCTGGTGACTCTGGTCCTCAACTGGGCCTCAACGGGACCTAGTGAACATGCTCCCCACCTGCGCCACATCTGGGCCTGGTGACTCTGGTTCTACCTGGGCATCACCGGGACGTGATTACTCTATTCCCACTTGGAGTGACCTGATCCTGGTAACTGTGGTCCTGACTTTGGCCTCTTCTGTACCAGGTGACTCTGGCTCCACCTGGGCCTCACCTGGAACTGGTGACTCTGATCCTAAGCATGGCCTCACCTGACCGGGTGACTTGGTTCCCATCGGGACCTCACCTGGACCTCATGTCTCTGGTCCCACTTGGGCCTCACCAGGACCTGGTGTCTCTGCTACCCACCTGGGTAGCATCAGGATATGGTTATACTGTTCACTAACAGTGACCCAGCCGGACCTATTAACTCTGGTCTTCACCTGGGCCACACCTGGACATGGTGACACTGTTTCCCACGTGGGTCTCACCTGGACATAGTTAGTCGGATCCCCACCTGGTCCTCACCTGTAACTGGTGATTCTCGTTCCCACTTGGAGATCATGTGGACCTGTTGGCCGCAGTGTTTCTAGCATCTTTTTTTTTAATTTTTATTTATTTATGATAGTCACAGAGAGAGAGAGAGGCAGAGACACAGGCAGAGGGAGAAGCAGGCTCCATGCACCGGGAGCCCGACGTGGGATTCGATCCCGGGTCTCCAGGATCGCACCCTGGTCCAAAGGCAGGCGCCAAACCGCTGCGCCACCCAGGGATCCCATATGTTTCTAGCTTCTCATGTACCTCGTGACTTCTCATGTATCCCACCAGTGCCTTACCGGGACCTGGTGAGTTTGGTTGCCACCTGCACCACACCTGGACCTGGTGATTCTGGTCTGCACCTGAGAATACCCCGGATCTGGTGACTGTGGTCCCCACCTGGGCTTCACCTGGATTTGGGGACTCCGGTCCCCATCTGGGCCTCACCTGGCCCTGTTGACCATGGTCCTCAACTGGGCAAAATTGGGACCTGGTGACTGTGTTCCACAACTGAACCTCACCTGGACCAGGTGACTATGCTCCCCCTCTGGGTCTCACCGTGCCCTAGTTACTGTGAAGTGCCCTTTGGCTTGACTTGGACCTGCTGACCCTGGTTGCCACCTGCGCCTGAACTCGAACTGTTGACTCTGGTTCTTTCAAGGGTCTCCCCTGTACCTGGTGATCCTGGTCCCCACCTGGACCTCACCTGGAATTGGTGACTCTTGTCACCACCGGGGACTCACCTGGACCTGCTTACTGTGTTCCACACCTGGGCCTCAATAGACCTGTTGACCATGGTCCCCAAGCCGGCCTCACATGAACCTGTTGCCTCTGTTCCCAACCGGGGCCTCACGTGTACCTGGTAACTCTGGTCCTCACCTGGGCCTCATCTGCACCTAGTGACTCTGGTCCCCACCTGGGCTTCACCTCGATCTGGTGACTCTGGTCCCCACCTGGACTTCACCTGGATCTAGTGACTCTGGTCCCCACATGGACCTGTCCTGGACCTGGTGACTCTCTTTCCAACATGGACCTCACCTGAATGTGGTGAATCTGGTACTCAGTTTGGCCAGACCTGGACCTGGTGTCTCTCGTCCCACTTTGACCTAACTCAGAACTGCTGAATCTTGCCCCACCCAGGCCGCACCCAGACCTGGTGACTCTTGTCCCCAGCTATGCCTCAATGCGACCTGATGAATCTGGTCCTCACGTGGGCTTCACATGGACCTGGGACTCAGCTGGATAGAGTGGCTCTGGTTCCCACAAGGGGCTCACCTGATACTGGTGACTGTGGTCTTTTTCTATGCTTCACCAGGACCTAGTGATTCTGTTCCCATCTGGGCCTGCATGGCCCTAGTGACTTTGGTCCTCACCCAGGCATCATTCGGACCTGGATACTCTATTCCTCACCTGGGCCTCACTTTGACCAGGGACCTCTGGTCCCATTCTGGGCCTCAACCTAAACTGGTTACTCTGGTTCCCCCTCTGGGCCTCACCCTTACCTGGTAAATCTGGTCACCCCTTGGGCTTCACTTGGGCCTGGGGAGTCTGGTCCTTAGCTGGTCTTCACCTGGATCTGGTGACTCGTCGCCACCTGGGTCTCACCTGGACTTGGTGAATCCTGTTGCCACCTGCGCCTCACCTGGACCTTGTGACTGTGGTCCCACCTGGACCTCACCTGGATCTGGTTGCTCTAGTTCCCATATGGGGCTCTCCTGAATCTGGTCCGTGTTGTCTGCATCTGGCCTCACCTGGAACACAATGACTCTGATACATATTTGGGCCTCTCCTGGACCTGATGACGCTGGTCCTTACCTGGGCATCACTGGGACCTGGATACTCTCTTATATACCTGGGCCTCACCTGGACCTGGTGACTGTGGTCCCACCTGGGCCTCACCTGGACGAGGTGAATGGTTCCCACAGGGACCTCACCTGGACCTGATGACTCAGGTCCTCATATGGCATCATGGGACCTGGTTTCTCAGTTCCACATCGGGGCCTCACCTGGAACTAGTGATTCTCGTCCCCCTCTGGGCCTCACCATGACGTGGTGACTCTGGTCACCCCTGGATATCACCAGAACCGGGTGACTCTGGTCCCCCTCTGGGACTCTCCCGGAGCTGGGGACACTGGACCTCAGCTGGGCCTCAACAGGACCTGGTGAATCTACTCCTCACTTAGGCCTCGTCTGGACCTTGTGACTCTTTTCCCACCTGGCATCAATGGGACATGGTTACACTGTTGCCCACCTGGGCCTCTCCTGGACATGAGAACTTTGCTCCACACTTTGACCTCAACTGGTCCTGATGAATCTTGTCCCCACACCTAGACCTCAATCTGGACCTGGTGAGTGTGGTCCCCACCTGGGTCTCACCTAGACTTGTTGCCTCTGATCCCCACCGGGTCCTCACGTGTACCTGGTAACTCTGGTCCGCACCTGGGTCTCATCTGGACCTAGTGACTCTGGTCCCCATCTGGGCATCACATGGATCTGGTGACTCTGGTCCCCACCTGGACTTCACCTGGATCTGGTGACTCTGGACTCCACCTGGACCTCTCCTGGACCTCGTGACTCTCTTTCCAACATGGACCTCACCTGGATCTGGTGACTCTGGTCCTCAGTTTGGCGTCACCTGGACCTGGTGTCTCTCGTCCCCACTTGGACCTAACTCAGAACTGCTGAATCTTGCCCCACCTAGGCCACACCCAGACCTGGTGAGTCTTGTCCTCAGCTATGCCTTTATACGACCTGATGAATCTGGTCCTCACGTGGGCCTCACATGGTCCTGGGACTCAGCTGGATAGAGTGGCTCTGGTTCCCACAAGGGGCTCACCTGATACTGGTGACTGTGGTCTTTTTCTATGCCTCACCAGGACCTAGTGATTCTCTTCCCATCTGGGCCTGCATGGCCCTAGTGACTTTGGTCCTCACCCAGGCATCATTCGGACCTGGATACTCTATTCCTCACCTGGGCCTCACTTTGACCAGGGACCTCTGGTCCCATTCTGGGCCTCAAACTAAACTGGTTACTCTGGTTCCCCCTCTGGGCCTCACCCTTACCTGGTAAATCTGGTCACCCCTTGGGCTTCACTTGGGCCTGGGGAGTCTGGTCCTTAGCTGGTCCTCACCTGGATCTGGTGACTCGTCGCCACCTGGGTCTCACCTGGACTTGGTGAATCCTGTTGCCACCTGCGCCTCACCTGGACCTTGTGACTGTGGTCCCACCTGGACCTCACCTGGATCTGGTTGCTCTAGTTCCCATATGGGGCTCTCCTGAATCTGGTCCGTGTTGTCTGCATCTGGCCTCACCTGGAACACAATGACTCTGATACATATTTGGGCCTCTCCTGGACCTGATGACGCTGGTCCTTACCTGGGCATCACTGGGACCTGGATACTCTCTTATATACCTGGGCCTCACCTGGACCTGGTGACTGTGGTCCCACCTGGGCCTCACCTGGACGAGGTGAATGGTTCCCACAGGGACCTCACCTGGACCTGATGACTCAGGTCCTCATATGGCATCATGGGACCTGGTTTCTCAGTTCCACATCGGGGCCTCACCTGGACCTAGTGATTCTCGTCCCCCTCTGGGCCTCACCGTGACGTGGTGACTCTGGTCACCCCTGGATATCACCAGAACCGGGTGACTCTGGTTCCCCTCTGGGACTCTCCCGGAGCTGGGGACACTGGTCCTCAGCTGGGCCTCAACAGGACCTGGTGAATCTACTCCTCACTTAGGCCTCGTCTGGACCTTGTGACTCTTTTCCCACCTGGCATCAATGGGACATGGTTACACTGTTGCCCACCTGGGCCTCTCCTGGACATGAGAACTTTGCTCCACACTTTGACCTCAACTGGTCCTGATGAATCTTGTCCCCCCACCTAGACCTCAATCTGGACCTGGTGAGTGTGGTCCCCACCTGGGTCTCACCTAGACCTGTTGCCTCTGATCCCCACCGGGTCCTCACGTGTACCTGGTAACTCTGGTCCTCACCTGGGTCTCATCTGGACCTAGTGACTCTGGTCCCCATCTGGGCATCACATGGATCTGGTGACTCTGGTCCCCACCTGGACTTCACCTGGATCTGGTGACTCTGGACTCCACCTGGACCTCTCCTGGACCTCGTGACTCTCTTTCCAACATGGACCTCACCTGGATCTGGTGACTCTGGTCCTCAGTTTGGCCTCACCTGGACCTGGTGTCTCTCGTCCCCACTTTGACCTAACTCAGAACTGCTGAATCTTGCCCCACCTAGGCCACACCCAGACCTGGTGACTCTTGTCCCCAGCTATGCCTTTATACGACCTGATGAATCTGGTCCTCACGTGGGCCTCACATGGTCCTGGGACTCAGCTGGATAGAGTGGCTCTGGTTCCCACAAGGGGCTCACCTGATACTGCTGAATGTGGTCTTATTCTATGCCTCACCAGGACCTAGTGATTCTGTTCCAAATCTGGGCCTGCATGGCCCTAGTGACTCTGGTCCTCACCCAGGCGTCACTGGGACCTGGATACTCTAATCCACACCTGGGCCTCAATTTGACCAGGGACCTCTGGTCCCATTCTGGGCCTCAAACTAAACTGGTTACTCTGGTTCCCCCTCTGGCCCTCACCCTGACCTGGTGACTCTGGTCACCCGTTGGGCTTCACTTGGGCCTGGAGAATCTGTTCCTTAGCTGTTCCGCACCTGGATCTGGTGACTGGTCGCCACCTTGGCCTCACCTGGGCTTAGTGAATCCTGTTGCCACCTGCGCCTCACCTGCACCTTGCGACAGTGGGCCCACCTGGACCTCACCTAGACGAGGTGACTGGTTCCCACAGGGACCTCACCTGGACCTGGTGACTCAGGTCCTCATATGGGCATCATGGGACCTGGTTTCTCAGTTCCACATCGGGGCCTCACCTGGAGCTAGTGATTCTTGTCCCCCTCTGGGCCTCACCCTGACGTGGTGACTCTGGTACCCACCTGGATATCACCAGAATCGGGTGACTCTGGTCCCCCCCCCGGGTCTCACCGTGCCCTAATGACTCTGAACCCCACTTTGGCCTGACTTGGACCTGCTGACCTTGGTTGCCAACTGTGCCTGACCTCGAACTGTTGACTCTGTTTCTTTCAAGGGCCTCCCCTGTACCTGCTGATCCTGGTCCCCACCTGGGTCTCAACTGGACGTGGTGACTCTTGTCACCACCGGGGACTCACCTGGACCTGTTTACTGTGTTCCACACATGGGCCTCAAGTAGACCTGTTGACCATGGTCCCCAAGCCGACCTCACATGGACCTGTTGCCTCTGATCCCCACCGGGGCCTCACGTGTACCTGGTAACACTGGTCCTCACCTGGGCCTCATCTGGACCTAGTGACTCTGGTCCCCACCTGGGCTTCACTTGGATCTGACGACTCTGGTCCCCACCTGGACTTCACCTGGATCTGGTGACTCTGGTACCCACCTGGACCTCTCCTGGACCTGGTGACTCTCTTTCCAACATAGACCTCACCTGGATCTGGTGACTCTGGTCCTCAGTTTGGCCTCACATGGACCTGGTATCTCTCGTCCCCACTTGGTCCTAACATAGTACTGCTGAATCTTGTCCCACCTAGGCCGCACCCAGACCTGGTGACTCTTGTCCCCAGCTATGCCTCAATTCAACCTGATGAATCTGATCCTCACGTGGGCCTCACATGGACCTGGGACACAGCTGGATAGAGTGGCTCTGGTTCCCACAAGGGGCTCCACTGATACTGCTGACTGTGGTCTTATTCTATGCCTCACCAGACCAAGTGATTCTGTTCCCCATCTGGGCCTGCATGGCCCTAGTGACTCTGGTCCTCACCCAGGCATCATTGGGACCTGGATACTCTATTCCACACCTGGGCCTCACTTTGACCAGGGACCTCTGGTCCCATTTTGTGCCTCAAACTAAACTGGTTACTCTGGTTCCCCCTCTGGGCCTCACCTTTACCTGGTGACGCTGGTCACACCTTGGGCTTCATCTGGGCCTGGTGAATCTGGTCCTTGGCTGGTACTCACCTGCATCTGGTGACTGGTCGCCACCTGGGCCTCACCTGGACTTGGTGAATCCTGTTGCCACCTGCGCCTCACCTGGACCTTCTGACTGTGGTCCCACCTGGACCTCACCTGGATCTGCTGTCTCTGGTTCCCATATGGGGCTCTCCAAGACCTGGTTCCTGTGGTCTCCATCTGGCCTCACCTGGAACACAATGTCTCTGATCCATATTTGGGCCTCTCCTGGATCTGTTGACTCAGGTCCTTACCTAGGCATCATTGTGACCTGGATACTCTCTTATATACCTGGGCCTCATCTGGAACTGGTGACTGTGGTCCCACGTGGGCCTCACCTGGAGGAGGTGACTGGTTCCCACAGGGACCTCATCTGCATCTGGTGACTCAGGTCCTCATATGGGCATCATGGGACCTGGTTTCTTAGTTACACATCGGGGCTTCATCTGGACCTAGTGATACTCGTCCCCCTCTGGGCCTCTCTCTGACGTGGTGACTCTGGTCCCCACCTGGATATCACCAGAACCGGGTGCCTCTGGTCCCCTCTGGGACTCCCCCTGAGCTGGGGACACTAGTCTTCAACTGGGCCTCAACAGGACCTAGTGAATCTACTCCTCACTTAGGCTTCGTCTGGACCTTGTGACTCTTTTCGCACCTGGCAACAATGGGACATTGTTACTCTGTTCCACAACTGGGCCTCAACTGGATATGATAACTTTGCTCCACACTTTGGCCTCAACTGGTTCTGATGACACTGGTCGCCCCACCTTGTCCTCAATCTGGACCTGGTGACTGTGGTCCCCACCTGGGTCTCACCTGGACCTGGTGACTCTCGTTCCCACATGAACCACACCTGGACCTGGTGTCTATGGTGTTCTTGTAGACTCACATTTACCTGGTGACTCCTGTCCCCACTAGGGCATCACCTGGATCTGGTGACTCTGGCCTGCAGGTTGGCCTCACCTGGACCTGGTGAGTGGGGTTGCCACCTGGGCATCACCCATACCTGGTGACTCATGTCCCCACGTGGGCTTCTTGGACCTGGTGAATCTGGTCCGTACCTGGTCCTCTCCCAGACCCTGGGACTCTGGTCACCACCTGGGCCTCACCTGGACCTAATGAATGAATCTGGTCCCCATCTGGTCCTCACCCAATCCTGGTGACTTTGTTCCCCACCTGGACCTGATTGCTGTGGACTCTTTCTTGGCCTCACCTGGACCTGGTGACTCTGATCCTATCTGCGCGTCTCCCAGACCTGGTCACTCTGGTCCTCACCTGGGCATCATTGGTACCTGGTGACTCTGTTCGAGACCTGAGCCTCACCTGGACATGATGACTCTGGAACCACTCAGGGCCTAACCCTGACCTGGTGACTCTGGTCTCCATCTGGATTTCACCTGGACCAGGTGACTGGGTCCCCTCTAGGCCTCAACCAGGTATGGGGACACTGGTCCTCAACTGGGCCGCACTTGGACCTAGTGAATATGCTCCATCTGGGCCACAGTTGGACCTGGTGACTCTGGTCCCTACCTGGGCATCATCGGGACATGGATCCACTGCATGGCCTGCAGGTTGGCCTCAGCTGGACCTGGTAACTCTGGTCCCTACCTGGGCATCACCGGGACACGGTTCATCTGCATGGCCTCCAGGTTGGCCTCACGTGGACCTAGTGAGTGGGGTTGCCACCTGGGGCTCACCCATTCCTGGTGACACAGGTCCCCACGTGGTCCTCACTTGGAACTGGTGAATCTGGTCCTTACTTGTTCCTCACCCGCACCTGGTAACCCTGGTCACCACCTGGGAATCACCTGGACCTGTTGAATCTGGTTCCCCTCTGGGCCTCACCCAGTCCTGTTGACTTTCTTCCCCACCTGGACCTCATTGCTGTGGACTCCTCTTGGCCTCAACTGAACTGGTGACTCTGATCCTAACTGGGCCTTACCCAGATCTGGTGACCATGGTCCTCACCTGTCGACCATTATGACCTGGATACTCTGTTCCACACCTGAGCCTCACCTGGACATGATGACTCTGGAACCTCTCTTGGCATCACCCTGACCTGGTGACTCTGGACCCATCTGGATGGCACCTGGACCAGGTGATTCTGGTACACCTCTAGGCCTCAACCACGTCTGGTGACACTGGTCCTCAACTGGGCCTCACGTGGACGTAGTGAATATGCTCCATCTGAGCCTCATTTGGACCTGGTGACTCTGGTCCCTACCTGGGCATCATCGGGACATGGTTCCACTGCATGGCCTGCAAGTTGGCCTCACCTGGACCTGGTGAGTGTGGTTGCCACATGGGCCTCACCCATACCTGTTGACTCTGTCCCCACGTGGGCCTCTTGGACCTGGTGAATCTGGTCCTTACCTGGTTCTCTCCAAGACCCGGGGACTCTGGTCACCACCTGGGAATCACTTGGACCTGTTGAATCTTTTCCCCATCTGGGCCTCACCCTGTCCTGGTGGCTTTGTTCCCCACCGGTACCTGATTGCTGTGGATTCTTTCTTGGCCTCACCTGAAACTGGTGACTCTGATCCTATCTGCTCGTCACCCAGAATGGGTGACTCTGGTCCTCACCTGGGCATCATTTGTACCTGGTGACTCTGTTCTACACCTGAGCCTCACTTGGACATGATGACTCTGGAACCTCTCTGGGCCTCACCCTGACCTGGTAACTCTGGTCCCCATCTGGATGTCACCTGGACCAGGGGATTCTGGTACCCCTCTAGGCCTCAACCAGATATGGTGACTCGGGTCCTCAACTGGGCCTCATGTGGACCTAGTGAATATGATACATCTTGGCCTCATTTGGACCTGGTGACTCTGGTCCCTACCTGGGCATCATAGGGATATGGTTCCACAGCATGGCCTGCAGGTTGGCCTCACCTGGACATTGTAACTCTGGTCCCTACCTGGGCATTATCGGGACATGGTTCCACACATGCCCTGCAGGTTGGCATCACCTGCACCTGGTAATTCTAGTCCCTACCTGTGCATCATCAGGACATGGTTCCTCTGCATGGCCTGCAGGTTGGCATCACCTGAACCTGGTGAGTGGGGTTGTCACCTGTGCCTCACCCATGCCTGGTGACACAGGTCCCCACGTGGGCCTCACTTGGAACGGGTGAATCTGGTCCTTACCTTGTTCTCACCCGGAACTCGTAACTCTGGTCACCACCTGGGAATCACCTGGACCTGGTGAATCTGGTCCCCATCTGGGCCTAACCCAGTCCTGGTGACTATGTTCCCCACCTGGACGTGTTTGCTCTGGACTCTTTCTTGCCCTCACCTTGAACTGGTGACTCTGATCCTATCTGTGCCTCACCCAGACCTGGTGACTCTCGTCCTCACCTGGGCATCATTGGTACCTGGTTACTCTATTCCACACCTGAGCCTCACCTGGACATGATGTCTCTGGGACCTCTCTGGGCCTCACCCTGACCTGGTGATCTGGTCCCCATCTGGATGTCACCTGGACCAGGTGATTCTGGAACCCCTCTAGGGCTCAACCAGTTCTGGTGACTCTTGTCCTCAACTGGGCCTCACCTGGACCTAGTGAATATGCTCCATCTGGGCCTCATTTGGACCTGGTGACTCTGGTCCCTACGTGGGCAACATCGGGACATGGTTCCCATAATGGTCTGCAGGTTGGCCTCCTCTTGACCTGGTAACTCTGGTCCCTATCTGGGCATCATCGGGACACGGTTCCTCTGCATGGCCTGCAGGTTGGCGTCACCTGGACCTCGTACCTCTGGTCTCTACCTGGGCATCATCGGGACACGGTTCCTCTGCATGGCCTGCAGGTTGGCCTCACCTAGACCTGGTGAGTGGGCTTGTCACCTGGGACTCACCCATACCTGGTGACACAGGTCTCACGTGGGCCTCACTTGGACCTGGTGAATCTGGTCCTTACCTGGTCCTCACCCGGAACTGGTAACCCTTGTCACCACCTGGGAATCACCTGGACCTGGTGAATCTGATCCCCATCTGCGCCTCACCCATTCCTGGTGAGTTTGATCCCTACCTGGACCTGATTGCTGTGGACTCCTTCTTGGCCTCAACTGGAACTTGTGACTCTGCTCCTAACTGGGCCTCACCCAGATCTGGTGACTCTGGCCCTCACATGTGGACCATTATGACTTGGATACTCTGTTCCACACCTGAACCTCACCTGGACATGATGATTCTGGATGCCCTCTGGGCCTCACCCTGACATTGTGACTCTGGTCCCCATCTGGATGTCCCCTAGACCAGGTGAATCTGGTACCCCTCTAGGCGTCAACTAGACCCGGTGACTCTGGTCCTCATCTGGGCCTCACCTGGACCTAGTGAATATTCTCCCCACCTGCGCCTCACTGGACCTGGTGACTCTGATTCTACCTGGGCATCATTGGGACATGGTTACTGTATTACCCACTGGGAGTGACCTGATCCTGGTAACTCTGGTCCTGTCTTTGGCCTCTTCTGTACCAGGTGACTCTGGCTCCACCTGGGCCTCACCTGTACCTGGTGACTCTGATCCTATGCATGGGCTCACCTGACCTGGTGACTGTGGTTCCCATCGAGACCTCACCTGGACCTCATGTCTCCGGTTACACCTGGGCCTCACCAGGACCTGGTGTCTCTGGTACCCACCTGGGTAGCATCAGGATATGGTTACACTGTTCACTAACACTCATCCAGCCGGACCTAATAACTCTGGTCTTCACCTGGGGCACACGCGGACATGGTGACACTGGTTCCCACCTGGGTCTCACCTGGACATGGTGACTCGGATCCCCACCTGCTCCTCACCTGTAACTTGTAATTCTCGTTCCCACATGGACATCATGTGGACGTGGTGGCTGCAGTGTTACTAGCTTCTCATGTACCTCGTGACTCTGGTCCCCACCGGGGCCTCACCGGGACTTGGTGAGTGTGGTTGCCACCTGCACGTCACCAGGACCTGGTGATTCTGGTGTCCACCTGAGACTACCCTGGATCTGGTGACTGTGGTCCCCACCTGGGCTTCACCTGAATTTGGGGACTCCGGTCCCCATCTGGGCCTCACCTGGCCCTGTTGACCATGGTCCTCAACAGTGCAGAATTGGGACCCGGTGACTGTATTCCACAACTGGATCTCACCTGGACAAGGTGACTCTGGTCCCCGTCTGGGTCTCACTTTGCCCTAGTGACTGTGAACCCCACTTTGGCCTGACTTGGACCTGCTGACCCTGGTTGCCACCTGCGCCTGACCTCAAACTGTTGACTCTGGTTCTCTCAAGGGCCTCCCCTGTACCTGGTGATCCTGGTCCCCAATTGGTCCTCAGCTGGACGTGGTGACTCTTCTCACCACCGGGGACTCACCTGGATATGATTACTTTGTTCCACACCTGGGCCTCACGTAGACCTGTTGACGATGGTCCCCAAGCCGGCCTCACGTGGACCTTTTGGCTCTGATCCCAACAGGGGGCTCACGTGTATCTGGTAACTTTGATCCTCACCTGGGCCTCATCTGGACCTAGTGACTCTGGTCCCCACCTGGGCTTCACCTGGATCTGGTGACTCTGGTCCCCACCTGGAAGTCACCTGGATCTGGTGACTCTGGTCCCCCCCTGGACCTCTCCAGGACCTGGTGACTCTCTTTCCAACATGGACCTCACCTGGATCTGGTGACTCTGGTCCTCAGTTTGGCCTCACTTGGACTTGTGTCTCTCGTCCCCACTTTGACCTAACTCAGAACTGCTGAATCTTGCCCCACCTAGGCCACACAGAGACCTGGTGACTCTTGTCCCCAGCTATGCCTCAATTCGATCTGATGAATCTGGTCCTGACGTGGGGCTCACATGGACCTAGGACTCAGCTGGATAGAGTGGCTCTGGTTCCCACAAGGGGCACACCTGATACTGGTGATTGTGGTCTTATTCTATGCCTCACCAGGACCTAGTGATTCTGTTCCCCATCTGGGCCTGCATGGCCCTAGTACTCTGGTCCTCACCCAGGCATCATTGGGACCTGGATACTCTATTCCACATCTGGGCCTCACTTTGACCAGGGACCTCTGGTCCTATTCTTGGCCTCAAACTGAACTGGTTACTCTGGTTCCCCTCTGGGCCTCACCCATACCTGGTGACTCTGGTCACCCCTTGGGCTTCACTTGGGCCTGGTGAATCTGGTCCTTAGCTGCTCCGCATCTGGATCTGGTGACTGGTGGCCACCTGGGCCTCACCTGGACTTGGTGAATCCTGTTGCCACCTGCGCCTCACCTGGACCTTCTGACTGTGGTCCCAACTGGACCTCACCTGGATCTGGTGGCTCTGGTTCCCATATGGGGCTCTCCTGGACCTTGTTCCTGTGGTCTCCATCTGGCCTCACCTGGAACACCATGACTCTGATCCATATATGGTCCTCTCCTGGACCTGTTGACTCTGGTCCTTACCTGGTCATCATTGGGACCTGGATACTCTCTATATACCTGGGCCTCACCTGGACCTGGTGACTGTGGTCCCACCTGGGCCTCTCCTGGACGAGGTGACTGGTTCCCACAGGGACCTCACCTGGACCTGGTGACTCAGGTCCTCATATGGGCATCATGGGACCAGGGTTCTCAGTTCCATATCGGGGTCTCATCTGTACCTAGTGATTCTCGTCCCCCTCTGTGCCTCACCCTGATATGGTGACTCTGCTCCCCACCTGGATGTCACCAGTACCGCGTGACACTGGTCACCCTCTGGGAGTCACCCGGAGCTGGGGACACTGCTCCTCAACTGGGCCTCAACAGGACCTGGTGCATCTGTCCTCACTAAGGCCTCGTCTGGACCTTGTGAATCTTTTCCCACCTGGCATCAATGGGACATGGTTACTCTTCCCCCCTGGGCCTCACATGGACATGATAACTTTGCTCCGCACTTTGGCCTCAACTGGTCCTGATGATTCTGGTCCCCCGACCTAGGCCTCAATCTGGACCTGGTGACTGTGGTCCCCACCTGGGTCTCACCTGGACCTGGTGACTCTCGTTCCCACATGAACCACACCAGGTCCTGGTGACTGGGTTGTTCTTGTAGAATCACTTTTAACTGGTGACTCCAGTCCCCACTAGGGCCTCACGTGAATCGGGTGACTTGGCCTGCAGGTTGGCCTCACATGGACCTGGTTAGTGGGGATGCCACTTGGGTCTCACCCATACTTGGTGACTCACGTCTCCACCTGTGCCTCTTGGACCTGGTGAATCTGGTCCTTACCTTGTCCTCTCCCAAACCCGGGGACTCTGGTACCACGTGGGCCTCACCTGGACCTGGTGATTCCGGTCCCCATCAGGGCCTCACTCAGTCCTGGTGACTTTGGTCCCCACCTGTACCTGATTGCTGTGGACTCTTTCATGGCCTCACCTGGACCTGGTGACTCTGATCCTATCTGCTTGTCACCCAGACCTGGTGACTCTGGTCCTCACCTGGCATCATTGGTACCTGGTGACTCTGTTCCACACCTGAGCCTCACCTGGACATGAGGCTCTGGACTCTCGAACCACTCTGGGCCTAACCCTGACCTGGTGACTCTGGTCTCCATCTGGATGTCACATGGACCAGGTGATTCTGGTACCCCTCTCGGCCTCAACCAGTTCTGGTGACTCTGGTCTTCAACTGGGCCTCACCTTGACCTATTGAATATGCTCCATCTGGGCCTCATTTGCCCCTGGTGACTCTGGTCCCTACCTGGGCATCATCGGGACATGGATCCACTGCATGGCCTGTAGGTTGGCCTCAGCTGGACCTGGTAACTCTGGTCCCTACCTGGGCATCATCGGGACACGGTTCCTCTGCATGGCCTCCAGGTTGGCCTCACCTGGACCTAGGGAGTGGGGTTGCCCCCTGGGGCTCACCCATACCTGGTGACACAGGGCCACACCTGGGCCTCACTTGGATGTGGTGAATCTGGTCCTTACCTGGTCCTCACCCGGAACTCCTAACTCGGGTCACCACCTGGGAATCACATGAACCTGGTTAATCTGGTCCCCATCTGGTCCTCATCCAGTCCTGGTGAGTTTGTCACCCCACCTGGACCTGATTGCTGTGAACTCCTTCTTGGCCTCACCTGTAACTGGTGACTCTGATCCTTACTGGGCCTCACCCAGATCTGGTGACTCTGGTCCTCACCTATGGACCATTAGGACCTGGATACTCTGTTCCACACCTGAGCCTCACCTGGACATGATGACTCTGGATCCCCTCTGGGCCTCACCCTGACATGATGACTCTGGTCCCCATCAGGATGTCACCTAGACTAGGTGAATCTGGTATCCCTCTAGGACTCAACTTGACCTGGTGACTCTGGTCCTGAACTGGGCCTCACGGGGACCTAGTGAACATGCTCCCCACCTGCGCCTCATCTGGATCTGGTGACTCTGGTCCTTACCTGGCTATCATTGGGACCTGGATACTCTCTATATACCTGGGCCTCACCTGGACCTGGTGACTGTGGTCCCACCTGGGCCTCTCCTGGACGAGGTGACTGGTTCCCACAGGGACCTCACCTGGACCTGGTGACTCAGTTCCTCATATGGGCATCATGGGACCTGGTTTCTCAGTTCCACATCGGGGCCTCACCTGGACGACTCTGACTCTGGTCCCCACCTGGATATCACCAGGACCGGGAGACTCTGGTCCCCCTCTGGGTATCACCCGGGGCTGTCGACACTTGTCCTCAGCTGGGCCTCAACAGGACCTGGTGAATCTACTCCTCACTTAGGCCTCGTCTGGACCTTGTGACTCTTTTCCCACCTGGCATCAATGGGACATGGTTACTCTGTTTCCCACCTGGGTCTCACATGGACATGATATCTTTGCTCCACACTTTGGCCTCAACAAGTCCTGATGACTCTGGTCCCCCTACCTAGTTCTCAATCTGGACCTGGGGACTATGGTCCCCACCTGGGTCTCACCTGGACCTGGTGAATCTCGTTCCCACATGAACCACACCTGGACCTGGTGACTGTGGTGTTCTTGTAGACTCACATTTACCTGGTGACTCCGGTCCCCACTAGGGCCTCACCTGGATCTGGTGACTCTGGCCTACAGGTTGGCCTCACCTGAACCTGGTGAGTGGGTTGCCTCTAGGGCCTCACCCATACCTGGTGACTCAGGTCCCCATGTGAGCCTCTTGGACCTGGTGAATCTGGTCCTTACCTGGTCCTCTCCCAGACCCGATGACTCTGGTCACCACCTGGGCCTCACCTGGATCTGGTGAATCTGGTCCCAATCTGGGCCTTACCCATTCTTGATGACTTTGTTCCACACCTTGACCTGATTGCTGTGGACACTTTCTTGGCCTCACCTGGAACTGGTGACTCTGATCCTGTCTGCGCGTCACCCAGACCTGTTGACTCTGGTCCTTACCTGGGCATCATTCGTACCTGGTGACTCTGTTCCACACCTGAGCCTCACCTGGTCATGATGACTCTGGAACTTCTCTGGGCCTCACCCTGACCTGGTGACTCTGGTCCCCATTAGGACGTAACCTGGACTGGGTGATTCTGGTTCCCATCTAGGCCTCAAGGAGATCTGGTGATTCTGGTCCTCAACTGGGCCTCACGTGGACTTAGTGAATATGCACCATCTTGGCCTCATTTGGACCTGGTGACTCGGGTCCCTAACTAGGCATCATCGGGACATGGTTCTGCGCATCGCCTGCAGGTTGGCCTCACCTGAACCTGGTGAGTGGGATTGCCACCTGTGGCTCACCGATACCTGGTGACTCAGGTCCCCACGTGGGCCTCTTGGACCTGGTGAATCTGGTCCTTACCTCGTCTTTTCCCAACCTGGGGACTCTGGTCATCACCTGGGCCTCACCTGGAGAAGGGAAACTGGTACCCATCTGGGCCTCACCCAGTCCTGGTTACTTTGTTCCCCACCTGGAACTGATTGCTGTGGACTCTTTCTTTGCCTCACCTGCAACTGGTGACTCTGATCCTATCTGCGCGTCACCCAGATCTGTTGATTCTGGTCCTCATGTGGGCATCTTGGTACCTGGTGACTCAGTTCCACACCTGAGCCTCACCTGGACATGATGACTCTGGAACCTCTCTGGGCCTCACCCTGTCCTGGTGACTCTGTTCCCCATCTGGATGTCACCTGGACCAGGTGATTTTGGTACCCCTCTGAGCCTCAACCAGATCTGGTGACTCTGGTCCTCAACTGGGCCTCACCTGGACCTAGTGAATATGCTCCATCTGGGCCTCATTTGGACCTGGTGACTCTGGTCCCTCCCTCGGCATCATCGGTACATGGTTCCAATGCATGGCCTGCAGGTTGACATCACCTGGACCTGGTAACTCTGGTTCCTACATGGGCATCATCGGGACACGGTTCCTCTGCATGGCGCGAAAGATGGCCTCTCCTGGACCTGGTGAGTGTGGTTGCCACCTGTGCCTCACCCGTACCTGGGGACACAGGCCCCTCGTCGGCCTCTTGGACCTGGTGAATCTGGTCCTTACCTGGTCGTCTCCCATACCCGGGGTCTCTGGTCACGCCCTGGGCCTCACCTGGACCTGGTCAATCTGGTCCCCATCTGGGCATCACCCAGTCCTGGTGACTTTGTTCCCCACCTGGATGATTGCTGTGGACAATTTCTTGGCCTGACTTTGAACTGGTGACTCTGATCCTATCTGCGCATTACCCAGACCTGGTGACTCTGGTCCTCACCTGGGCATCTTTGATACCTGGTGACTCTGTTCCACACCTGAGCCTCACCTGGACATGTTAACTCTGGAACCTCTCTGGGCCTCATCCTGACCTGGTGACTCTGGTCCCCATCTGGATGTCACCTGGACCAGGTGATTCTGGTACCCCTCTAGGCCTCAACCAGGTCTTGTGACTCTGGTACTCCACTGCACCTCACCTGGACCTAGTAAATATGCTCCATCTGGGTCTCATTGGACCTGGTGATTCTGATCCCAACCTCGGCATCATCGGGACATGGATTTACTGCTTGGCCAGCAGGTTGGCCTCACCTGGACCTGTTAAATCTCGTCCCTACCTGGGCATCATCGGGACATGGTACCTCTGCATGGCCTGCAGGTTCGCCTCACCTGGACCTGGTGAGTGGGGTTGCCACCTGGGCCTCGCCCATGCCTGGTGACACAGGTCCACACGTGGGCCTCACTTGGACCTGCTGAATCTGGACCTTACCTGGTCCTCACCCGGAACTTTTAACTCAGGTCACCACCTGGGAATCAACTGGACCTGGTGAATCTGGTCCCCATCTGGGGTCATCCATTCTTGGTTACTTTGTTCCCCAACTGGACCTGATTGCTGTGGACTCCTTCTTGGCCTCACCTGGAACTGGTGACTCTGATACTAACTGGGCCTCACCCTGATCTAGTGACTCTGGTCCTCACCTGTGGACCATTATGAACTCTATACTCTGTTCCACACGTGAGCCTCACCTGGACATGATGACTCTGGATCCCCTCTGGGCCTCAGCCTGACATGGTGACTCTGGTCCCCATCTGGATTTCACCTAGACCAGGTGAATCTGGTACCTCTCTAGGCCTCAACTTGACCTGGTGACACTGGGCCCCAAGTGGGCCTCACCGGGACCTAATGAACATGCTCCCCACCTGCGCCGCATCTGGGCATGGTGACTCTGGTTTTACCTGGGCATCCTCGGGAAATGGTTACTGTATTCCCCACTGGGACTGACCTGATCATGGCAACTCTGGTCCTGACTTTGGCCTCTTCTGTAGCAGGTGACTCTGGCTCTACCTGGGCCTCACCTGTAACTGGTGACTCTGATCCTAAGCATGGCCTCACCTGACCTGGTGACTGTGGTTCCCATCGGGATCTCACCTGGACCTTTGTCTCTGGTCCCCACCTGGGTAACATCAGGATATTGTTACACTGTTCACTAACAGTGATCCAGCTGGACCTATTAACTTTGGTCTTCACCTGGGCCAAAAATGGACATGGTGACACTGGTTCCCACCTGGATCTCACCTGGACATGGTGAGTTGGATCCCCACCTGGTCCTCACCTGTAACTGGTTATTGTCGTTCCCACATGGACATCATGTGGACCTGGTGGCTGCAGTGTTTCTAGCTTCTCATGTACCTCGTGACTCTGGTCCCCACCAGGGCCTCACCGGGACCTGGTGAGTGTGGTTGCCACCTGCACCTCACCTGGACTTGGTGATTCTGGTCTGCACCTGAGAATACCCTGGATCTGGTGACTGTGGTCTACACCTGGGCTTCACCTGGATTCGGGGACTCCGGTCCCCATCTGGGCGTCACCTCGTCCTGTTGACCATGGTACTCAACTGGGCAAAAATGGGACCTGGTGACTGTGTTCCACACCTGGACCTCACCTTTACCAGGCGACTCTGGTCCCCCTCTGGGTCTCACCGTGCCCTAGTGACTGTGAACCCCACCTTGGACTGACTTGGACCTGCTGACCCTGGTTCCTACCTGCGACTGACGTCGTAATGTTGACTCTGGTACTTTCAAGGGCCTCCCCTGGACCTGGTGATCCTGGTCCCCACCTGGGCCTCACCTGGACGTGGTAAATTTTGTCACCACCGGTTACTCACCTAGACCTTGTTACTGTGTTCCACACCTGAGCCTCAAGTAGACCTGTTGACCATGGTCCCCAAGCCGGCCTCACATGGACCTGTTGCCTCTGATCCCCCCGGGGCCTCTCGTGTACCTGGTAACTCTGATCCTCACCTGGGCATCATTGGTGCTGGTGACTCTGTTCCATACCTGAGGCTCCCCTGGATATGATGACTCTGGTACCTCTCTGGCTATCAACCTGACCTGGTGACTCTGGTCCCCATATGGATGTCACCGGGACCAGGGGATTATGGTACCCCTCTGGGCCTCAACGAGGTCTGGTGACTCTGGTCCTCAACTGGGCCTCACCTGGACTTAGTGAATATGCTCCTTCTGGGCCTCATTTGGACCTGGTAACTCTGGTCCCTACCTGGCATCATCGGGAAATGGTTCCACTGCATGGCCTGTAGGTTGGCCTCACCTGGACCTGGTAACTCTCGTCCCTACCTGAGCATCTTTGGGACCTGGTTCCTCAGCATGGCCTGCAGGTTGGCCTCACCTGGAACTGGAGAGTGGGTTTGTCACCTGGGCCTCACCCTTGCCTAGTGACACAGGTCCCCACGTGGGTTCTCACTTGGACCTGGTGAATCTGGTCCTTACCTGGTGGTCACCCGTAACTGGTAACTCTGGTCACCACATGGGAATCACCTGGGCCTGGTGAATCTGGTCCCCATCTGGGCCTCACCCAGTCCTGTTGACTTTCTTCCCCACCTGGACCTGATTGCTGTGGACTCCTTCATGGCTAACCTGGAACTGCTGACTCTGATGCTAACTGGGCCTCACCCTTACCTGGTGACTCTGGTCACCCCTTGGTTTTCACTTGGGCCTGGTGAATCTGGTCCTTAGCTAGTCCACACCTGGATCTGGTGACAGGTCGCCAGCTGGGCCTCACCTGGACTTGGTGAATCCTGTTGTCACCTGCGCCTCACCTGGACCTTGTGACTGTGGTCCCACCTGGACCTCACCTAGATCTGGTGGCTCTGGTTCCCATATGGCGCTCTCATGGTCCTGGTTCCTGTGGTCTCCTTCTGGTCTCACTTAGAACACAATGACTCTGATCCATATTTGGGCCTCTCCTGGACCTGTTGACTCTGGTCCTTACCTGGGCATCATTGGGACCTGGATACTCTCTTATATACCTTGGCCTCACCTGGACCTCATGACTGGTCCCACCTGGGCCTCACCTGGACCTGGTGACTCAGGTCCTCATATGGGCATCATGGGGCCTGGTTTCTCAGGTCCACATTGGGGTCTCACCTGGACCTAGTGATTCTCGTCCCCCTCTGGGCCTCACCCTGACGTGGTGACTCTGGTCCCCACCTCGATATCTCCAGAACCGCGTGACTCTGGTCTCCTTCTGGGACTCACCCAGAGCTGGGGACAGTGGTCCTCAAATGGGCCTCAACAGGACCTGGTGAATCTACTCCTCACTTAGGCCTCATCCGGACCTTGTGACTCTTTCCCAACTGTCATCACTGGGACATGGTTACTCTGTTCTCCACCTAGGTCTCAACTGGACATGATAACTTTGCTCAACACTTTGGCCTCAACTGGTCCTGATGAATCTGGTCCCCCCACCTAGGCCTCAATCTGGACTTGGTGACTGTGGTCCCCACCTGTGTCTCAACTGGACCAGGTGAATCTCGTTCCCACATGAACCACACCTGGACCTGGTGACTGTGGTGTTCTTGTAGACTCACATTTACCTGGTGACTCCGGTACCCACTAGGGCCTCACCTGGATCTGGTGACTCTGGCCTGCATGTTGAACTCACCTGGACCTGGTGAGTAGGGTTTGCCACCAGGGCCTCACCCATACATGGTGACTCAGGTCCCCACGTGGGCCTCTTGGACCTGGTGAATCTTGTCCTTACCTGGTCCTCTCCCAGACCCGGGGAATCTGGTCACCACCTTGGCCTATCCTGGGCCTGGTGAATCTGGTCCCCATCTGGGCCTCACACAGTCCTGGTGACTTTGTTCCCCACTTGGACCTGATTGCTGTGGACTCTTTTTGCCTCACCTGGAACTGGTGACTCTAATCCTATCTACACGTCACCCAGATTTGGTGACTCTGGAACTCACCTGGGCATCACTGGTACCTGATTACTCTGTTCCACACCTGAGCCTCACCTGGACATGATGACTCTGGAACCTCTCTGGGCCTCACCCTGACCTGTTGACTCTGGTCCCCATCTGGATGTCACCTGGACCAGGTGATTCTGGTACCCCTCTAGGCCTCAACCAGATCTGGTGACTCTGGTCCTCAAATGGGCCTCACCTGGACGTAGTGAATATATTCGATCTGGGCATCATTTGGACCTGGTGACTCTGGTCCATACCTGGGCATCATCGGGACATGGTTCCACTGCATGGCCTGGAGGTTGGCCTCACCTGGACCTGGTAACTCTGGTCCCTACCTGGGCTTCATCGGGACATGGTTCCTCTGCATGGCCTGCACGTTGGCCTCACCTGGACCTGGTGAGTGGTTTTGCCACCTGGGCCTCACCCATACCTGGTGACACATGTCCCACGTGGGCCTCACTTGGACCTGGTGAATCTGGTCCTTACCTGGTCCTCACTCAGAACTGGTAACTCTGGTCACAACCTGGGAATCACCTGGACCGGGTGAATGTGGTCCCCATCTGGGCCTCCCCCAGTCCTGGTGACTTTGTTCCCCACCTGGACCTGATTGCTGTGGACTACTTCTTGGCCTCACCTGGAACTGGTGACTCTCATCCTAAATGGGCCTAGCTCAATCTCCAGACTCTGGTCCTCCCCTGTGGACCACTATGAACAGGATACTCTGTACCACACCTGAGCCTCTCCTGGACATGATGACTCTGGATCCACTCTGGGCCTCACCCTGACGTGGTAACTCTGGTCTCCATGTGGATGTCACCTAGACCAGGTGAATCTGGTACCCCACTAGGCCACAGTTAGACATGGTGACTCTGGTCCTCACATAGGCCTCACCGGGACCTAGTGAATATGCTCCCTAACTGTGCCTCATCTGGACCTGTTGACTCTGGTTCTACCTGGGCATCATCGGGACATGGTTACTGTATTCCCCACTGGGACTGACCTGATCCTGGTAACTCTAGTCCTGATTTGGCCTCTTCTTTACCAGGTGACTCTGGATCCACCTTGGGTTCACCGGTAACTGGTGACTCTGATCCTAAGCATGGCCTCACCTGACCTGGTGACTGTGGTTCCCATCGGGACCTCACCTGGACCTCATGTCTCTGGTCCCACCTGGGCCTCACCAGGACCTGGTGTCTTTGGTACCCACCAGGGTAGCATCAGGATACGGTTACACTGTTCACTAACAGTGACCCAGCCAGACCCATTAACTCTGGTCTTCACTTGGGCCACACCTGGACATGGTGACACTGGTTCCCACCTGGGTCTCACCTGGACATGCTGAGTCGGATCCACAACTGGTCCTACCCTGTAACTGGTGATTCTCGTTCCCACATGGACATCATGTGGACCTGGTGGCTGCAGTGTTTCTAGCTTCTCATGTACCTCGTGACTCTGGTCCCCACCAGGGCCTCACAGGGACCTGGTGAGTGTGGTTGCCACCTGCACCTCAAGTGGACCTGGTCATTCTGGTCTGCACCTGAGACTACCCTGGATCTGGTGACTGTGGTCCCCACCTGGGCTTCACCCGCTTTGGGGACTCAGGTCTCCATCTGGGCCTCACCTGGCCCTGTTGACCATGGTCCTCAACTGCGCAAAATTGGGACGCGGTGACTGTGTTCCACAACTGGACGTCACCTAGACCAGGTGATTCAGATCAACCTCTGGGTCTCACCGTACCCTAGTGACTGTGAACCCCACTTTGGCCTGACTTGGACCTGCTGACCCTGGTTGCCACCTGCGCCTGACCTCGAACTGTTGACTCTGGTACTTTCAAGGGCCTACCCTGATCTTGTGATCCTGGTCCCCACCTGGGCCTCACCTGGACGTGGTAACTCATGTCATACCGCATACTCACCTATACCTGCTTACTGTGTTCCACATTTGGGCCTCAAGTTGTTGACCATGGTCCCCAAGCCGGGCTCACATGGACCTGTTGCCTCTGATCCCCACCGGAGCCTCACGTGTACCTGGTAACTCTGGTCCTCACCTGGGCCTCATCTGGACCTAGTGACTCTGTGCCCACCTGGGCTTCACCTACATCTGGTGACTCTGGTCCCCACCTGGACTTCACCTGCATCTGGTGACTCTGGTCCCCTTCTGGACCTCTCCTGGACCTGGCGACTCTCTTTCCAACATGTACCTCACCTGGATCTGGTGACTCTGGTACTCAGTTTGGCCTCACATGGACCTGGGACTGTGTTTCCCATCGGGGCCTCACCTGGACCTCATGTCTCTGGTCCCAACTGGGCCTCACCCTGACCTGGTGACTCTGGTCACTCGTTGGACTTCACTTGGGCTTGGAGAATCTGGTCCTTTTGTTCCGCACCTTGATATGGTGACTGGTCGCCACCTGGGACTCACCTGGACTTGGTGAATCCTGTTGCCACCTGCGCATCACCTGAACCTTGTGACTGTGATCCCACCTCGACCTAACCTGGATGAGGTGACTGGTTCCCACAGCGACCTCACCTGGACCTGGTGACTCAGGTCCTCATATGGGCATCATGGGACCTGGTTTCTCAGTTCCACATCGGGGCCTCACCTGGACCTAGTGATTCTAGTCCCCCTCTGGGCCTCACACTGACGTGGTGACTCTGGTCCCCACCTTGATATCACCAGAACCGGGTGACTCTGGTCCCCCTCTGGGACTCACCCGGAGCTGGGGACACTGGTCCTCAGCTGTTCCTCAACAGGACCTGGTGAATCTACTCCTCACTTAGGCCTCGTCTGGACCTTGTGACTCTTTTCCCACCTGGCATCAATGGGACATGGATACTCTGTTCCCCACATGGGCCTCACCTAAACATGATAACTTTGATCCACACTTTGGCCTCAACTGCTCCTGATAACTCTCGTCCCACCACCTAGGCCTCAATCTGGACCTTGTGACTGTGGACCCCAACTGGGTCTCACCTGGACCTGGTGACTCTCGTTCCCACATGAACCACACCTGGACCTGGTGACTGTGGTGTTCTTGTAGACTCACATTTACCTGGTGACACCAGTCCCCACTAGGGCCTCACCTGGATCTGCTGACTGTGGCCTGCAGGTTGGCCTCACCTGGACCTGGTGAGTGGGGTTGCACCTGAGCTTCACCCATACCTGGTGACTCAGGAACCCACGTGGTCCTCTTGGAACTGGTGAATATGGTCCTTACATGGTCCTCTCCCAGACCCGGGCATTCTGGTCACCACCTGGGCCTCACCTGGACCTGTTGAATCTCTTCCCCATCTGGGCCTCACCCGGTCTTGGTGACTTTGTTCCCCACCTGGAGCTGATTGCTTTGGACTCTTTCTTGGCCTCACCTGGAACTGGTGACTCTTATCCTCTCTGCGCGTGACTCAGGCCTGGTGACTCTGGTCCTCATCTGGGCATCATTGGTACCTGGTTACTCTGTTCAACACCTGAGCCTCACCTGGACATGATGATTCTGGAACCCCTTTGGGCCTCACCCTGACCTGGTGACTCTGGTCCCCATCTGGATGTCACCTGGAAGAGGTGATTCTGGTACCCCTCTAGGCCTCAACCAGATCTGGTGTCTCTGGTCCTCAACTGGGCCTCGGCTGGACTTAGTGAATATGCTCCATCTTGGCCTCATTTGGACCAGGTTACTCTGGTCCCTACCTGGGCATCATGGGATCCTGGTTCCACTGCATGGCCTACAGGTTGGCCTCACCTGGACCTGGTAACTCTGGTCCCTACCTTGGCATTATCGGGACTCGGTTACTTTGCATGGCCTGCAGGTAGGCCTCACCTGGACCCGGTGAGTGGGCATGCCACTTGGGCCTCACCCATACCTGGTGACACAGGCCCCTACGTGGGCCTCACTTGGACCTGTTGTATCTGGTAATTCTGGGCACCACCTGGGAATCACCTGGACCTGGTGAATCTGGTAACTCTGGTCACCACCTGGGAATCACCTGGACCTGGTGAATCTGTGTCCCCATCTGGGCCTCATCCAGTCCTCGTGACTTTTTTACCCACCTGGACCTGATTGCTGTGGACTCCTTCTTAGCCTCACCTGGAACTGTTGACTCTGATCCTAACAGGGCATCACTCAGATCTGTTGACTCTGGTCCTCACCTGTGGACCATTATGACCTGGATACTCTCTTCCACACGTGAGCCTCACCTGGACACGATGACTCTGGATCCCCTCTGGCCCTCTCCCTGACATGGTGTCTCTGGTCCCCATCTGGAAGGTACCTAGACCAGGTGAACCTGGTACCCCTCTAGGCCTCAACTAGACCTGGTGACTCTGGTCCTCTACTGGGCCTCAACGGGACGTAGTGAATATGCTCCCCACCTTCGCCTCATCTGGACCTGGTGTCTCTGGCTCCACCTGGGCCTCACCGGTAACTGGTGACTCTGATCCTAAGGATGGCCTCACCTGACCTGGTGACTGTGGTTTCCATCGAGACCTCACCTGGACCTCATGTCTCTGGTCCCACCTAGGCCTCACCAGGACCTTGTGTCTCTGGTTACCACCTGGGTAGCATCAGGATATGATTACACTGTTCACTATCAGTGACCCAGCTAGACCTATTGTCTCTGGTCTTCACCTGGGCCACACCTGGACATGGTGACACTGGTTCCCACCTGGGTCTCACCTGGACATGGTGAGTCGGATCCCCACCTGGTCCTCGCCTGTAACTGGTGATTCTCGTTCCAACATGGACATCATGTGGATCTGGTGGCTTCAGTGTTTCTAGCTTCTCATGTACCTCGTGACTCTGGTTCCCACCAGGGCCTCACCGGGACCTGGTGAGTGTGGTTGTCACCTGCACCTCACATGGACCTGGGGAATCTGGTCTGCACCTGAGACAACCCTGGATCTGGTGACTGTGGTCTCCACCTGGGCTTCACCTGGATTTGGGGACTGTGGTCCCCATCTGGGCCACACCTGGCCCTGTTGACCATGGTCCTCAACTCTGCAGAATTGGGACCCGGTGACTTTGTTCCACAAGTGGACCTCACCTGGAGCACGTGACTCTGGTCCGCCTCCGGGTCTCACCGTACCCTAATGACTCTGAACCCCACTTTGGCCTGACTTGGACCTGCTGACCTTGGTTGCCACCTGTGCCTGACCTCGAACTGTTGACTCTGGTTTTTCAAGGGCCTCCCTGTACCTGGTGATCCTTGTCCCCACCTGGGTCTCACCTGGACGTGGTGACCCTTGTCACCACCGGGGACTCACCTGGACCTGGTTCCTGTGTTCCACACATGGGCCTCAAGTAGACCTGTTGACCATGGTCCCCAAGCCGGGCTCACATGGACTTCTTGCCTCTGATTCCCACCGGGGCCTTACGTGTACCTGGTAACTCTGGTCCTCACCTGGGCCTCATTTGGACCTAGTGAGTCTGGTGCCAACCTGGGCTTCATCTGGATCTGTTGACTCTGGTCCCCACCTGGACTTCACCTGGATCTGGGGACTCTGATCTGCTTCTGGACCTCTCCTGGACCTGGTGACTCTCTTTCCAACATGGAACTCATGTGGATCTGGTGACTCTGATACTCAGTTTGGCCTCACATGGACCTGGTGTCTCTCGTCCCCACTTTGATCTAACTCAGAACTGCTGAATCTTGCCCCACCTAGGCCGCACCCAGACCTGGTGACTCTTGTCCCCAGCTATGCCTCAATTCGACCTGATGAATCTGGTCCTCACGTGAGCCTCACATGGACCTGGGACTCAGCTGGATAGAGTGGCTCTGGTTCCCTCAGGGGCTCACCTGATACTGGTGACTGTGGTCTTATTCTATGCCTCACCAGGACCTAGTGATTCTGTTCCCCATCTGGGACTGCATGGCCCTTGTGACTCTGGTCCTCACCCAGGCATCATTGGGACCTGGATACTCTATTCCACACCTGGGGCTCACACTGCCAAAAGAATTCTGATCCCATTCTGGGCCTCAAACTAAACTGCTTACTCTGGTTCCCCCTCTGGGCCTCAACCTTACCTGGTGACTCTGGTCACCCCTTGGGATTCACTTGGGCCTGGTGAATCTGGTCCTTAGCTGGTCCGCACCTGGATCGGTTGACTGGTCGCCACCTGGGCCTCACCTGGACTTGGTGAATCCTGTTGCCACCTGCGCCTCACCTGGACCTTGTGACTGTGGTCCCACCTGGACCACACCTGGATCTGGTTGCTCTGGTTCCCATATGGGGCTCTCCTGAATCTGGTCCGTGTTGTCTCCATCTGGCCTCACCTGGAACACAATGACTCTGATACATATTTGGGCCTCTCCTAGACCTGATGACGCTGGTCCTTACCTGGGCATCACTGGGACCTGGATACTCTCTTATATACCTGGCCTCACCTGGACCTGGTGACTGTGGTCCCACCTGGGCCTCACCTGGACGAGGTGACTGGTTCCCACAGGGACCTCACCTGGACCTGGTGATTCAGGTCCTCATAGGGGCATCTATCGACCTGGTTTCTCAGTTCCACATCGGGGCCTCACCTGGACCTAGTGATTCTCGTCCCCTCTGGGCCTCACCCTGACGTGGTGACTCTGGTCACCCCTGGATATCACCAGAACCGGGTGACTCTGGTCCCCCTCTGGGACTCTCCCGGAGCTGGGGACACTAGTCCTCAGCTGGGCCTCAACAGGACCTGGTGAATCTACTCCTCACTTAGGCCTCGTCTGGACCCTGTGACTCTTTTCCCACGTGGCATCAATGGGACATGGTTACTCTGTTGCCCACATGGGCCTCACCTGGACATTATAACTTTGCTCCACACTTTGGCCTCAACTGGTCCTGATGAATCTGGTCCCCGCACCTAGGCCTCAATCTGGACCTGGTGAGTGTGGTCCCCACCTGGGTCTCACCTGGACCTGGTGACTCTCGTTCCCACTTGAAACACACCTGGCCCTGTTGACTGTGGTGTTCTTGTAGAGTCACATTTACCTGTGACTCCGGTCCCCACTAGGGCCTCACCTGGATCTGGTGACTCTGACCTGCAGGTTGGCATCACCTGGACCTGGTGAGTGGGGTGGCCAAATGGGCCGCACCCATACGTGTTGACTCAGGTCCACACGTGGGCCTCTTGGACCTGGTGAATCTTGTCCTTAAATGGTCCTCTCCGAGACCCGGGGACTCTGGTCACCACCTGGGCCTCACCTGGATCTGGTGAATCTGGTCCCAATCTGGGCCTAACCCAGTCCTGGTGACTTTGTTCCCCACATGGACCTGATTGCTGTGGACGCCTTCTTGGCCTCACCTGGAACTGGTGACTCTGATCCTATCTGCGCGTCACCCAGACCTGGTGAATCTGGTCCTCAACTGGGCATCATTGGTACCTGGTGACTCTGTTCCACACCTGAGCCTCACTTGGACATGATGACTGTGGAAAGTCTCTGGGCCTCACCCTTTCCTGGTGACTCTGGTCCCCATCTGGATGTCACCTGGACCAAGTGATTCTGGTACTCCTCTAGGCCTCAACCAGATCTGGTGACTCTGGTCCTCAACTGGGCCTCACCTGGACCTAGTGAATATGCTCCATCTGGGCCTCATTTGGGCCTGGTGACTCTGGTCCCTACCTGGGCATCATCGGGACATGGTTCCACTGCATGGCCTGCAGGTTGGCCTCACCTGGACCTGTTAAATCTCGTCCCTACCTGGGCATCATCGGGACATGGTTCCTCTGCATGGCCTGCAGGTTCGCCTCAACTGGACCTGGTGAGTGGGGTTGCCACCTGGGCCTCGCCCATGCCTGGTGACACAGGTCCCCACGTGGGCCTCACTTGGACCTGGTGAATCTGGACCTTACCTGGTCCTCACCCGGAACTGTTAACTCAGGTCACCACCTGGGAATCACATGGACCTGGTAAATCTGGTCCCCATCTGGGGTCATCCGTTCCTGGTGACTTTGTTCCCCAACTGGACCTGATTGCTGTGGACTCCTTTTTGTCCTCACCTGGAACTGGTGACTCTGATACTAACTGGGCCTCACCCTGATCTAGTGACTCTGGTCCTCACTTGTGGACCATTATCAACTGGATACTCTGTTCCACACGTGAGCCTCACCTGGACATGATGACTCTGGATCCCCTCTGGGCCTCAGCCAGACATGGTGATTCTGGTCCCCATCTGGATTTCACCTAGACCAGGTGAATCTGGTACCCCTCTAGGCCTCAACTTGACCTGGTGACTCTGGGCCCCAAGTGGGCCTCACCGGGACCTAGTGAACATGCTCCCCACCTGCGCCGAATCTGGGCATGGTTACTCTGGTTTTACCTGGGCATCCTCGGGAATTGGTTACTGTATTCCCCACTGGGACTGATCTATCATGGCAACTCTGGTCCTGACTTTGGCCTCTTCTGCTCCAGGTGACTCTGGCTCTACCTGGGCCTCACCTGTAACTGGTGACTCTGATCCTAAGCATGGCCTCACCTGACCTGGTGACTGTGGTTCCCATAGGGATCTCACCTGGACCTTTGTCTCTGGTCCCCACCTGGGTAACATCAGGATATTGTTACACTGTTCACTAACAGTGATCCAGCTGGATCTATTAACTCTGGTCTTCACCTGGGCCACACCTGGACATGGTGACACTGGTTCCCACCTGGATCTCACCTGGACATGGTGAGTTGGATCCCCACCTGGTCCTCACCTGTAACTGGTGATTGTCGTTCCCACATGGACATCATGTGGACCTGGTGGCTGCAGTGTTTCTAGCTTCTCATGTACCTCGTGACTCTGGTCCCCACCAGGGCCTCACCGGGACCTGGTGAGTGTGGTTGCCACCTGCATCTCACCTGGACTTGGTGATTCTGGTCTGCACCTGAGAATACCCTGGATCTGGTGACTGTGGTCTACACCTTGGCTTCACCTGGATTCGGGGACTCCGGTCCCCATCTGGGCGTCACCTGGTCCTGTTGACCATGGTACTCAACTGGGCAAAAATGGGACCTGGAGACTGTGTTCCACACCTGGACCTCACCTGTACCAGGCGACTCTGGTCCCCCTCTGGGTCTCACCGTGTCCTAGTGACTGTGAACCCCACTTTGGACTGACTTGGACCTGCTGACCCTGGTTCCCACCTGCGACTGACGTCGTACTGTTGACTCTGGTACTTTCAAGGGACTCCCCTGGACCTGGTGATCCTGGTCCCCAACTGGGCCTCACCTGGACGTGGTAACTTTCTTCACCACCGTTTACTCACCTAGACCTTGTTACTGTGTTCCACAACTGAGCCTCAAGTAGACCTGTTGACCATGGTCCCCAAGTCGGCCTCGCATGGACCTGTTGCCTCTCATCCCCACCGTGGCCTCTCGTGTACCTGGTAACTCTGGTCCTCACCTGGGCATCATTGGTCCTGGTGACTCTGTTCCATACCTGAGGCTCCCCTGGACATGATGACTCTCGTTCCTCTCTGGCTATCAACCTGACCTGGTGACTCTGGTCCCCATATGGATGTCACCTGGACCAGGGGATTATGGTACCCCTCTGGGCCTCAACCATGTCTGGTGCCTCTGGTCCTCAACTGGGCCTCACCTGACCTAGTGAATATGCTCCATGTGGGCCTCATTTGGACCTGGTGACTCTGGTCCCTACCTGGGCATCATAGGGATATGGTTCCACTGCATGGCCTGCAGGTTGGCCTCACCTGGACCTGGTAACTCTGGTCCCTACCTGGGCATCATCGGGACATGTTTCCACTGCATGGCCTGCAAGTTGGCCTCACCTGGACCTGGTAACTCTGGTCCCTACCTGGGCATCATCGGGACACGGTTCCTCTCCATCACCTGCAGGTTGGCCTCACCTGGACCTGGTGAGTGGTGTTGCCAATTGTGCCTCACCCGTACATGGTGACACAGGTCCCCAGGGGGCCTCAATTGGACCTGGTGAATCTGGTCCTTACCTGGTCCTTCCCCGGAACTGGTACCTCTGGTCACCACCTGGGAATCACCTGGGCCTGGTGAATCTGGTCCCCATCTGGCCTCACCCAGTCCTGGTGACTTTGTTCCCCACACCGACCTGATTGCTGTGGACGCCTTCTTGGCCTCACCTGGAACTGGTGACTCGGATCCTATCTGCGCATCACCCAGACCTGGTGAATCTGGTCCTCAACTGGGCATCATTGGTACCTGGTGACTCTGTTCCACACCTGAGCCTCACCTGGACATGATGACTCTGGAACCTCTCTGGGCCTCACCCTGACCTGGGGACTCTGGTCCCCATCTCGATGTCACCTGAACCAGATGATTCTGGTACCCTTATAGGGCTCAACCAGATCTGGTGACTCTGGTCCTCAACTGGGTCTCACCTAGACCTAGTTAATATGCTCCATCTGGGCCTCATTTGGACATGGTGATTCTGATTCCTACCTCGGCATTACCGGGACATGGTTCACTGCATGGCCTGCTGGTTGGCCTCACCTGGACCTGGTAACTCTGGTCGCTACCTGGGCATCATCGGGACATGGTTCCTCTGCATGGCCTGCAGGTTGGCCTCATCTTCACCTGGTGAGTGGGGTTCCCACCTGGGTCTTACCCATGCCTGGTGACACAGGTCCTCACGTGGGCCTCACTTGACCTGGTGAATGTGGTCCTTACCTAGTCCTCACCCGGAACTGGTAAATCTGGTCACCACCTGGGCCTCACCTGGACTTGGTGAATCCTGTTGCCACCTGCGCCTCACCTGGACCTTGTGACTGTGGTCCCACCTGGACCTCACCTGGATCTGGTGGCTCTGGTTCCCATATGGGGCTCTCCTGGACCTGGTTCCTGTGGTCTCCATCTGGCCTCACCTGGAACACAATGACGCTGATCCATATTTGGGCCTCTCCTGGACCTGTTGACACTGGTCCTTACCTGGGCAACATTGGGACCTGGATACTCTCTTATATACCTGGGCCTCACCTGGACCTGGTGACTGTGGTCCCACCTGGGCCTCACCTGGACGAGGTGACTGGTTCCCACAGGGACCTCACCTGGACCTGGTGATTCAGGTCCTCATATGGGCTTCATGGGACCTGGGTTCTCAGTTACACATCGGGGCCTCACCTGGACCTAGTGATTCTCGTCCCCGTCTGGGCCTCACCCTGACGTGGTGACTCAGGTCCCCACCTGGATATCACCAGAACCGGGTCACTCTGGTCCCCCTCTGGGACTCTCCCGGAGCTGGGGACACTGGTCCTCAACTGGGCCTCAACAGGACCTGGTGAATCTACTCCTCACTAAGGCCTCGTCTGCACCTTGTGACTCTTTTCCCACCTGGCATCTTTGGGACATGGTTACTCTGTTCCCCACCTGGGCCTCACATGGACATGATAACTTTGCTCCACACTTTGGCCTCAACTGGTCCTGATGACTCTGGTCCCCCGACCTAGGCCTCAATCTGGACCTGGTGACTGTGGTCCCCACCTGGGTCTCACCTGGATCTGGTGACTCTCGTTCTCACATGAACCACACCAGGATCTGATGACTGTGTTGTTCTTGTAGAATCACTTTTAACTGGTGACTCCAGTCCCCACTCGGTCCTCACGTGGATCGGGTGACTTGGCCTGGAGGTTGGCCTCACATGGACCTGGTTAGTGGGGATGCCACTTGGGACTCACCCATACCTGGTGACTCAGGTCTCCACGTGGGCCTCCTGGACCTGGTGAATCTGGTCCTTACCTGGTCCTCTCCCAGACCCGGGGACTCTGGTCACCACCTGGGCCTCACCTCGACCTGGTGAATCTGACCCCATCTTGGCCTCACTCAGTCCTGGTGACTTTGTGCCCCACCTTGACCTGATTGCTGTGGACTCTTTCATGGCCTCACATGGACATGGGGACTCTGATCCTATCTGCGTGTCACCCAGACCTGGTTACTCTGGTCCTCTCCTGGGCATCATTGGTACCTGGTGACTCTGTTCCACACCTGAGCCTCACCTGGACATGAGGCTCTGGCCTCTGGAACCACTCTGGGCCTAACCCTGACCTGGTGACTCTGGTCTCCATCTGGATGTCACATGGACCAGGCGATTCTGGTACCCCTCTAGGCCTCAACCAGATCTGGTGACTCTGGTCCTCAACTGGGCCTCACCTGGACCTATTGAATATGCTCCATCTGGGCCTCATTTGGACCTGGTGATTCTGGTCCCTACCTGGGCATCATTGGGACATGGATCCACTGCATGGCCTGCAGGTTGGCCTCAGCTGTACCTGCTAACTCTGGTCCCTACCTGGGCATCACCGGGACACGGTTCCTCTGCATGGCCTCCAGGTTGGCCTCACCTGGACCTAGAGACTGGGGTTGCCACCTGGGGCTCACCCATACCTGGTGACACAGGTCCCCACGTGGGCCTCACTTGGACCTGGTGAATCTGGTCCTTATGGTCCTCACCCGGACCTGGTAATCCTGGTCACCACCTGGGAATCACCTGGACAGGGTGAATCTGGTCCCCATCTGGGCCTCAACAGTCCTGTTGACTTTCTTCCCCACCTGGACCTGATTGCTGTGGACTCCTTCTTGGCCTCAACTGGAACTGGTGACTCTGATCCTAACTGGGGCTCACCCAGATCTGGTGACTCTGGTCCTCACCTGTGGACCATTATGACCTGGATACTTTGTTACACACCTGAGGCTCACCTGGACATGATGACTCTGGATCCCCTCTGGGCCTCAGCCTGACATGGTGACTCTGGTCCGCATGGATGTCACCTAGACCAGGTGAATCTCGTACCCCTCTAGGCCTCAACTAGACCTGGTGACTCTGGTCCTCAACTGGGCCTCAACGAGACCTAGTGAATATGCTCCCCACCTGCGCCTCATCTCAACCTGGTGACGCTGGTTCTATCTGGGCATCATCGGGACATGGTTACTCTGTTCCCCACTGGGACTGCCCTGATCCTGGTAACTCTGGTCCTGACTTTGGCCTCTCTTTACCAGGTGATTCTGGCTCTAACTGGGCCTCACCTGTAACTGGTGACTCTGATTCTAAGCATGGCCTCACCTGACCTGGTGTTTGTGGTTCCCATAGGGACCTCACCTGGACCTCATGTCTCTGGTCCCACCTGGGCCTCACCAGGGCCTGGTGTCTCTGGTACCCACCTGGGTAGCATCAGGATATGGTTACACTGTTCACTAACAGTGACCCAGCCGGACCTATTAACTCTGGTCTTCACCTGGGCCACACCTGGACATGGTGTCACTGTTTCCCACCTGGGTCTCACCTGGATATGGTGAGTCGGATCCCCACATGGTCCTCACCTGTAACTGGTGATTCTCGTTCCCACATGGATATCATGTGGACCTGTTGGCCGCAGTGTTTCTAGCATCTTTTTTTTTTAATTTTTATTTATTTAAGATAGTCACAGAGAGAGATAGAGGCAGAGACACAGACAGAGGGAGAAGCAGGAACCATGCAGCAGGAGCCCGACGTGGGATTCGATCCCGGGTCTCCATGCTCGCGCCCGGGGCCTAAGGCAGGCGCCAAACCGCTGCGCCACCCAGGGATCCCATCTGTTTGTAGCTTCTCATGTACCTCGTGACTCTGGTCCCCACCAGTGCCTTACCGGGACCGGGTGAGTTTGGTTGCCACCTGCACCACACCTGGACCTGGTGATTCTGGTCTGCACCTGAGACTACCCTGGATCTGGTGACTGTAGTCCCCACCTGGGCTTCACCTAGCCCTGTTGAACATGGTCCTCATCACGGAAAAATGGCACCCGGTGACTGTGTTCCACACCTGGACCTCACCTGGAGAAGGTGACTCTATTCCCCCTGTGGGTCTCACCGTGCTCTAGTGACTGTGAACCCCACTTTGGCCTGACTTGGACCTGCTGACCCTGGTTGCCACCTGTGCGTTACCTCGAACTGTTGACTCTGGTTCTTTCAAGGGCCTCCCCTGTACCTGGTGATCCTGGTTCCCACCTGGGCCTCACCTGGGCCTGGTGACTCTTGTCACCACCGGGGACTCACTTGGACCTGGTTACAGTGTTCCACACTGGGCCTCAAGTAGAACTCTTGACCATGGTCCCCAAGCCTGCCTCACATGGACCAGTTGCCTCTGATATCTACCAGCGCCTCACGTGTACCTGGTAACTCTGGTCCTCACCTGGGCCTCATCTGGACCTAGTGACTCTGGTCCCCACCTGGGCTTCACCTGGATCTGGTGACTCTGGTCCCCACCTGGCCTTCACCTGGATCTGGTGACTCTGGTCCCCACCTGGACCTCTCCTAGACCTGGTGACTCTCTTTCCAACATGGGCCTCACCTGGATCTGGTGACTCTGGTCCTCAGTTTGGCCTCACCTAGACCTGGTGTCTTCGTCCCCACTTTGACCTAACTCAGAACTGCAGAATCTTGCCCCACCTAGGCCGCACCCAGACCTGGTGACTCTTGTCCCCAGCTATGCCTCAATTCGACCTGATGAATCTGGTCCTCACGTGGGCCTTAGATGGACCTGGGACTCAGCTGGATAGAGTGGCTCTTGTTCCCACAAAGGGCTCACCTGATACTGGTGACTGGGGTCTTTTTCTATGCCTCACCAGGAGCTAGTGATTCTGTTCCCCTTTTGGGCCTGCATGGCCCTAGTGACTCTGGTCCTCACCCAGGCATCATTGGGACCTGGATACTCTATTCCACACCTGGGACTCACTTTGACCAGGGACCTCTGGTCCCATTCTGGGCCTCAATCTAAACTGGTTACTCTGGTTCCCCCTCTGGGACTCACCCTTACCTGTTGAATCTGGTCACCCCTTGGGCTTCACTTTGGCCTGGTGAATCTGGTCCTTAGCTGGTACTCACCTGGATCTGGTGACTGGTCGCCACCTGGGCCTCACCTGGACCTGGTGAATCTCTTCCCCATCTGGGCCTCACCCAGTCCTGGTGACTTTGTTCCCCACCTGGACCTGATTGCTTTGGACACTTTCTTGGCCACACCTGGAAGTGGTGATTCTCGTTCCCACATGGACATCATGTGGACCTGATGGCTGCAGTGTTTCTAGCTTCTCATGTACCTCGTGATTCTGGTCCCCACCAGGGACTCAAAGGGACCTGGTGAGTGTGGTTGCCACCTGCACCACACCTGGATCTGATGATTCTGGTCTGCACCTGAGACTACCCTGGATCTGGTGACTGTGGTCCCCACCTGGGCTTCACCCGGATTTGGGGACTCCGGTCCCCATCCGGGCCTCAACTGTACCTGTTGACCATGGTCCTCAACTGGGCAAAATTGGGACCCGGTGACTGTGTTCCACAACTGGACCTCTCCTGGACCACATGACTCTGGTCCCTCTCTGGGTCTCACCGTGCCTTCGTGACTGTGAACCCCACTTTGGCCTGACTTGGACCTGCTGACCCTGGTTGCCACCTGCGCCTGACCTCGAACTGTTGACTCTGGTTCTTTCAAGGGTCTCCCCTGTACCTGGTGATCCTGGTCCCCACCTGGTCCTCACGTGGACGTGGTGACTCTAGTCACCACCGCGGACTCACCTGGACCTGCTTACTGTGTTCCACACCTCGGCCTCAAGTAGACCTGTTGACCATGGTCCCCATGCCGGCCTCACATGGACATGTTGACTCTAATCCCCACCGGGGCCTCACGTGTACCTGGTAACTCTGGTCCTCACCTGGGCCTCATCTGGACCTAGTGACTCTGGTCCCCACCTGGGCTTCACCTGGAACTGGTGGCTCTGGTCCCCACCTGGGTTTCACCTGGAACTGGTGACGCTCTTTCCAACATGGACTTCACTTGGTGAATCTGGTCCTTAGCTGGTCCACATTTGGATCTGGTGACTGGTCGCCACCTGGGCCTCACCTGGACTTGGTGAATACTGTTGCCACCTGCGCCCCCCTGGAACTTGTGACTCTGGTCCCACCAGAACCTCACCTGGATCTGGAGGCTCTGGTTCCCATAAGGGGCTCTCCTGGACCTGGTTCTTGTGGTCTCCATCTAGCCTCACCTGGAACACAATGACTCTGATCCATATTTGTGCCTCTCTTGGACCTGTGGACTCTGGTCCTTACCTGGGCATCATTGGGACCTGGATACTCTCTTATATACCTGGGCGTCACCTGGACCTGGTAACTGTGGTCCCACCTGGGCCTCACCTGGATGAGGTCACTGGTTCCCACAGGGACCTCACCTGGACCTGGTGACTCAGGTCCTCAAATCGGCATCATGGGACCTGTTATCTCAGTTCCAAATCGGGGCCTCACCTGGACCTAGTGATTCTCGTCCCCCTCTGGGCCTCACCCTGACCTGTTGACTCTGGTCCTCACTTGGATATCACAAGAACCGGGTGACTCTGGTCCCCCTTTGGGACTCACCCGGAGCTGGGGAGACTGGTACTCAACTGGGTCTCAACAAGATCTGGTGAATCTACTCCTCACTTAGGCCTCGTCTGCACCTTGTGACTCTTATCCCACCTGGCATCAATGGGATATTGTTACTCTGTTCCCCACCTGGGCGTCACTTGGACATGATAACTGTTCTCCGCACTTTGGCCTCAACTGGTCCTGATGACACTGGTCCCCCCACCTAGGCCTCAATCTGGACCTGGTGACTGTGGTCCCCACCTGGGTATCACCTTGACCTGTTGCCTCTCGTTCCCACATGAACCACACCTGGACCTGGTGACTGAGGTGTCCTTGTAGACTCACATTTACCTGGTGACTCCGTTCCCGTCTAGGGCCTCACCTGGATCTGGTGACTCTGGCGTGCAGGTTGGCTTCACCTGGAATTGGTGAGTGGGGTTGTCACCTGGGCCTCACCCATACCTGGTGACTCAGGTCCCTACGTGGGCCTCTTGGGCCTGGTGAATCTAGTACTTACCTGGTCCTCTCCCCGACCCGGGGACTCTGGTCACGACCTGGGCCTCACCTGGACCTGGTGAATCTGTTCCATATATTGGCCTCACCGAGTCCTGGTGACTTTGTTCCCCACTTGGACCGGATTGCTGTGGACTCTTTTTGCCTCACCTGGAACTGGTGACTCTGATCCTATCTGCGCGTCACCCAGATCTGGTGACCCTGGAACTCACCTGGGCATCATTGGTACCTGATTACTCTGTTCCACACCTGAGCCTCACCTGGACATGATGACTCTGGTACCCCTCTGGGCCTCACCCTGACCTGGTGAATCTGGTCCCCATCTGGATGTCACCTGGACCAGGTGATTCTGGTACCCCTCTAGGCCTCAACCAGATCTGGTGACTCCTGTCCTCAACTGGGCCTCACCTGGACCTAGTGAATATACTCGATGTGGGCCACATTTGGACCTGGTGACTCTGCTCCCTACCTGGGCATCATCGGGAGATGGTTCCACTGCATGGCATGCAGGTTGGCCTCACCTGGACCTGGTAACTCTGGTCCCTATCTGGGCTTCATCGGGACACCGTTCCTCTGCATGGCCTGCAGGTTGGCCTCACCTGGACCTGTTGAGTGGGGTTTCCACATGGGCCTCACACATACCTGGTGACATAGGTCCCCAAGTGGGCCTTACTTGGACCTGGTGAATCTGATCCTTACCTGGTCCTCACCCAGAACTGGTAACTCTGGTCACCACCTGGGCATCACCTGGACAGGGTGAATCTGGTCTCCATCTGGGCCTCCCCCAGTCCTGATGACTTTGTTCCCCACCTGGAACTGATTGCTGTGGACTCCTTCTTGGCCTCACCTGGAACTGGTGACTCTCATCCTAACTGGGCCTAACTCAATCTGCTGACTCTTGTCCTCCCCTGTGGACCATTATGAACTGGATACTCTGTTCCACACTGAGTCTCACCTGGACATGATGACTCTGGATCCACTCTGGGCCTCACCCTGACGTGGTGACTCTGGTCCTCATGTGGATGTCACCTAGACCAGGTGAATCTGGTACCCCTCTAGGCCTCCACTAGACCTGGTGACTCTGGTCCTCAACTGGGCCTCACCGGGACCTAGTGAATATGCTCTCCAACTGTGCCTCATCTGGACCTGGTAACTCTGGTTCTACCTGGGCATCATCGGGACATGTTTACTGTATTCCCCACTGGGACTGACCTGATCCTGGTAACTCTAGTCCTGATTTGGCCTCTTCTGTACCAGGTGACTCTGGATCCACCTTGGGTTCACCGGTAACTGGTGACTCTGATCCTAAGCATGGCCTCACCTGACCTGGTGACTGTGGTTCCCATCGGGACTGCACCTGGACCTCATGTCTCTGGTCCCACCTGACCCTCACCAGGACCTGGTGTCTCTGGTACCCACCAGGGTAGCATCAGGATATGGTTACACTGTTCACTAACAGTGACCCAGGCGGAACTATTAACTCTGGTCTTCACCTGGGCCACACCTGGACAGGGTGTCACTGGTTCCCACCAGGGTCTCACCTGGACATGGTGTGTTGGATCCCCACCTGGTCCTCACCTGTAACTGGTGATTCTCGTTCCCACATGGACATCATGTGGACCTGGTGGCTGCAGTGTTTCTAGCTTCTCATGTACCTCGTGACTCTGGTCCAGACCAGGGCCTCACCGGGACCTGGTGAGTGTGGTTGCCACCTGCACCTCACCTGGACCTGGTGATTCTGGTCTGAACCTGAGACTACCCTGGATCTGGTGACTCTGGTCCCCACCTGGGCTTCACCTGTTTTTGGGGACTACGGTCCCCATCTGTGTCTCACATGGCCCTTTTGACCATGGTCCTCAACTGGGCAAAATTGGGACACGGTGACTGTGTTCCACAACTGGATCTCATCTCGACCAGGTCACTCTGGTCCCCTCTGGGTGTCACCGTGCCCTAGAGACTGTGAACCCCACTTTGGCCTGACTTGGACCTGCTGACCCTGCTTGCCACCTACGCCAGACCTCGAACTGTTGACTCTGGTTCTTTCAAGGGCCTCCCCTGTACCTGGTGATCCTTGTCCCCACCTGCTCCTCAACTGGACGTGGTGACACTTGTCCCAACCGGGGACTCACCTGGACCTGCTTACTGTGTTCCACACTTGGGCCTCAAGTAGACATGTTGACCATGGTCCCCAAACCGGCCTCACATGGACCTGTTGCCTCTAATCCCCACCGGGACCTCACGTGTACCTTGTAACTCTGGTCCTCAACTGGGCGTCATCTGGACCTAGTGACTCTGGTCCCCACCTGGGCTTCACCTGGATCTGGTGACTCTGGTCCCCACCTGGACTTCACCTGGATCTGGTGACTCTGGTCTCCAACTGTACCTCTGCTGGACCTGGTGACTCTCTTTCAAACATGGACCTCACCTGGATCTGGTGACTCTGGTCCTCAGTTTGGCCTCACCTGGACCTGGCGTCTCTCGTCCCCACTTTGACCTAACTCAGAACTGCTGAATCTTTCCCCAATTAGGCCGCACCCATACCTGGTGACTCTTGTCCCCAGCTATGCCTTAATTCGACCTGATGAATCTGGTCCTCACGTGGGCCTCACATGGACCTGCTACTCAGCTGGATAGAGTGGCTCTGGTTCCCACATTGGGTTCACCTGATACTGGTGACTGGGGTTTTATTCTATGCCTCACGAGGACCTAGTGATTCTGTACCCCATATGGGCCTGCATGGTCCTAGTGACTCTGGTCCTCACCCATGCATCATTGGGACCTGATACACTATTCCACACCTGGGCCTCACTCTGACTAGGGACCTCTGGACCCATTCTGGCCCTCAAACTAAACTGGTTACTCTGGTTCCCCCTCTGGGACTCACCCTTACCTGGTGACTCTGGTCACCCCATGGGCTTCATTTGGGCCTGGTGAATCTGGTCCTTAGCTTGCCCTCACTTGGATCTGGTGACTGGTCGCCAGCTGGGCCTCACCTGGACTTGGTGAATCCTGTTGCCACCTGCGCCTCACCTGGACCTTGTGACCTTGGTCCCACCAGGACCTCACCTGGATCTGGTGGCTCTGCTTCCCATATGGGGCTCTCCTGGACCTGATTCCTGTGGTCTCCATCAGGCATCACCTGGAACAAAATGACTCTGGTCCATATTTGGGCCTCTCCTGGACTGTTGACTCTGGTCCTTACCTGGGCATCATTGCGACCTGGATACGCTCTTATATACCTGGGCCTCACCGGGACCTGGTGATAGTGGTCCCACCTGGGCCTCACCTGGACGAGATGACTGGTTCCCACAGGGACCTCACCTTGACCTGCTGACTCAGGTCCTCATATGGGTATCATGGGACCTGGTTTCAGTTCCACATCGGGACCTCACCTGGAGCTAGTGATTCTCGTCCCCCTCTGGGATCACCCTGATGTGGTGACTCTGGTCCCCACCTGGATATCACCGGAACCGTGTGATTCTGGTCCCCCTCTGGGACCCACCCAGAGCTGGGGACACTGGTCACCACCTGGGCTCACCTGGACCTGGTGAATCTGGTCCCCATCTGGGCCTCACCCAGTCCTGGTGACTTTGTTCCCCACCTGGACCTGATTGCTTTGGACTGTTTCTTGGACTCACCTGGAACTGGTGACTGAGATCATATCTGCGCGTCACCCAGTCATGGTGACTCTGGTCCTCACCTGGGCATCATTGGTACCTGGTGACTCTGTTCCACACCTGAGCCTCACCTGCACATGTTGACTCTGGAACCACTCTGGGCCTCACCCTGACCTGAAGACTCTGGTCCCCATCTGGATGTCACCAAGACCAGGTGAATCTGGTACCCCTCTGGGCCTCAACTAGACTTGGTGACACTGGTCCTCAACTGGACCTCACCGGAACCTAGTGAATATGCTCCCCACCTGCGCCTCATCTGGACCTGGTGACTCTGGTTCTACCTGGGCATCATCGGGTCATGGTTACTCTATTCCCCACTGGGACTGACCTGATCCTGGTAACTCTGGTCCTGACTTTTGGCTCTTCTGTACCAGGTGACTCTGGCTCCACCTGGGCTTCACCTGTAACTGTTGAATCTGATCCTAAGCATGGACTCACCTCACCTGATGTCTGTGGTGCCCATGGGACCTCACCTGGTCCTCATGTCTCTGGTCTCACCTGGGCCTCACCAGGACTTGGTGTCTCTCGTACCCACCTGGGTAGCATCAGGATATGGTTACACTGTTCACTAACAGTGACCCAGCCCGACCTATTAACTCTGGTCTTCACCTGGGCCACACCTGGACATGGTGACACTGGTTCCCAACTTGGTCTCACCTGGACATGGTGAGTCGGATCCCCACAGGGTCCTCACCTCTAACTGGTGATTCTCGTTCCCAAATGGACATCATGTGGACCGGTGGCTGCAGTGTTTCTAGATTCTCATGTACCTCGTGACTCTGGTCCCCACGAGGGCATCACCGGGACCTGGTGAGTGTGGTTGCCACCTGCACCTCGCCTGCAACTGGTGATTCTGGTCTGCATCTGAGACTACCCTGGATCTGGTGACTATAATCCCAATCTGGGCTTCACCTGGATTTGGGCACTCCGATTCCCATCTGGGCCTCACCTGGCCCTGTTGACCATGGTCCTCAACTGGGCAAAATTGGGACCCGGTGACTGTGTTCCACACCTGGACCTCACCTGGACCAGGTGACTCTGGTCCCCCTCTGGGTCTCACTGTGCTCTAGTGACTGCGAACCCCACTTTGGCCTGACTTGGACCTGCTGACCCTGGTTGTCACCTGCGCCTGACCTCGAAATGTTGACTCTGGTTCTTTCCAGGGCCTCCCCTGTACCTGGTGATCCTGGTCCCCACCTGGGCCTTACCTGGACCTGGTGACTCTTGTCACCACCGGGGACTCACTTGGACCTGGTTACAGTGTTCCACACTGGGCCTCAAGTAGAACTCTTGACCATGGTCCCCAAGCCTGCCTCACATGGACCTGTTGCCTCTGATACCTACCGGCGCCTCACGTGTACCTGGTAACTCTGGTCCTCACCTGGGCCTCATCTGGACCTACTGACTCTGGTCCCCACCTGGGCTTCACCTGGATCTGGTGACTGTGATCCCCACCTGGACTTCACCTGGATCTGGGGACTCTGGTCCCCATCTGGACCTCTCCTGGACCTGCTGAATTGGTAACTGTGGTCCCCACTTGGGTCTCTTGGACCTGGTGACTCTTTTTCCCACATGAACCACACCTGGACCTGGTGACTGTGGTGTTCTTGTAGACTCACATTTATCTAGTGACTCTGGTCCTCACTAGGGCCTCACGTGTATCTGGTGACTCTGGTCTGCAGGTTGGCCTCACCTGGACCTGGTGAGTGGGGTTGCCACCTGGGACACACCCATACCTGGTGACTCAGGTCCCCACGTGTGCCTTTTTGACCTGGTGAATCTGGTCCTTACCTGGTCCTCTACTAGACCCGGGGACTCCGGTCACCACCTGGGCCTCACCTGGACCTGGTGAGTGAATCTGGTCTCCATCTGGGCCTCACCCAGTCCTGGTGACTTAGTTCCCCACCTGGACCTGATTGCTGTGGACTCTTTCTTGGCCTTACCTGGAACTGGTGGCTCTGATCCTATCTGCACGTCACCCAGATCTGGTGACTCTAGTCCTCAACTGGGCCTCACCTGGACCTAGTGAATATGCTCCATCTGGGCCTCATTTGGGCCTGGTGACTCTGTTCCCTACCTGGGCATCATCGGGACATGGATCCACTGCATGGACTGCAGGTTGGCCTCACCTGGACCTGGTAACTCTGGTCCCTACATGGGCATCATCGGGACATGGTTCCTCTACATGGCCTGCAGGTTGGCCTCACCTGGACCTGGTGAGTGGGGTTGCCACATGGGCCTCACCCATACCTGGTGACAAAGGTCCCCACGTGGGCCTAGATTGGACCTTGTGAATCTGAACCTTACCTTATACTCACCCGGAACTGGTAACTCTGGTCACCACCTGGGCCTCACCCTGACTTGGTGATTCTGGACCCATCTGGATTTCACCTAAACCAGGTGAATCTGGACCCCTCTACGCCTCAACTAGAACTGGTGACTCTTGTCCTCAACTTGGCATCACCGGGACCTAGTGAATATGCTCCCACCTGCGCCTCATATGGACCTGGTGACTCTGGTTCTTCCTGGGCATCATCGGGACATGGTTACTCTATTCCCCACTGGGACTGACCTGATCCTGGTAACTCTTGTCCTGACTTTGGCCTCTTCTGTACCAGGTGACTCTGGCTCAACCTGTGCCTCACCTGTAACTGGTGACTCTGATCCTAAGCATGGTCTCACCTGACCTGCTGACTGCGGTTCCCATGGGGACCTCACCTGGACCTCATGTCTCGGGTCCCTCTTGGGCCTCACCAGGACCTGGTGTCTCTGGTAACCATCTATGTAGCATCAGGTTATGGTTACACTGTTCACTATCACGGACTCTGGTCCCCATCTGGATGTCACCTGGACCAGGTGATCCTGGTACCCCTCTAGGCCTCAACCAGTTCTGGTGACTCTGGTCCTCAACTGGGCCTCACATGGACCTAGTGAATATGCTCCATCTGGGCCTCATTTGGACCTGGTGACTCTGGTCCCTACGTGGGCAACATCGCGACTTGGTTCCACATAATGGTCTGCAGGTTGGCCAATTCTTGACCTGGTAACTCTGGTCCCTACCTGGGCATCATCGGGACACGGTTCCTCTGCATGGCCTGCAGGTTGGCGTCACCTAGACCTGGTGAGTGGGCTTGCCACCTGGGCCTCACCCATACCTGGTGACACAGGTCTCACGTGGGCCTCACTTGGACCTGGGGAATCTGGTCCTTACCTGGTCCTCACCCGGAACTGGTAACCCTTGTCACCAAATGGGAATCACCTGGACCTCGTGAATCTGGTCCCCATCTGGGCCTCACCCATTCCTGGTGACTTTGATCCTCACCTGGACCTGATTGCTGTGGACTCCTTCTTGGCCTCACCTGGAACTTGTGACTCTGCTCCTAACTGGGCCTCACCCAGATCTGGTGACTCTGGTCCTCACCTGTGGACCATTATGACCTGGATACTCTTTTCCACACCTGAACCTCACCTGGACATGATGACTCTGGATGCCCTCTGGGCCTCACCCTGACATGGTGACTCTGGTCCCCATCTGGATGTCCCCTAGACCAGGTGAATCTGGTACCCCTCTAGGCGTCAACTAGACCTGGTGACTCTGGTCCTCATCTGGGCCTCACCTGGACCTAGTGAATATTCTACCCACCTGCGCCTCGCTGTACCTGGTGACTCTGATTCTACCTGGGCATCATTGGGACATGGTTACTGTATTACCCACTGGGACTGACCTGATCCTGGTAACTCTGGTCCTGACTTTGGCCTCTTCTGTACCAGGTGACTCTGGCTCCACCTGGGCCTCACCTGTACCTGGTAACTCTGATCCTAAGCATGGGCTCACCTGACCTGGTGACTGTGGTTCCCATCGGGACCTCATTTGGACCTCATGTCTCCGGTTACACCTGGGCCTCATCAGGACCTGGTGTCTCTGGTACCCACCTGGGTAGCATCAGGATATGGTTACACTGTTCACTAACACTCATCCAGGCGGACCTAATAACTCTGGTCTTCACCTGGGGCACACGAGGACATGGTGACACTGGTTACCACCTGGGTCTCATCTGGACATGCTGAGTCGGATCCCCACCTGGTCCTCACCTGTAACTGGTGATCCTCGTTCCCATATGGACATCATGTGGACCTGGTGGCTGCAGTGTTTCTAGCTTCTCATGTACCTCGTGACTCTGGTCCCCACCAGGGCCTCACCGGGACCTGGTGAGTGTGGTTGCCACCTGCACCTCACCTGGACCTGGTGATTCTGGTCTGCACCTGAGACTACCCTGGATCTGGTGACTGTAGTCCCCACCTGGGCTTCACCTAGATTTGGGGACTCCGGTCCCCATCTTGGCCTCACCTGGCCCTGTTGACTATGGTCCTCAACTGGGCAAAATTAGGACCCGGTGACTGTGTTCCACAACTGGACCTCACCTGGACCAAGTGACTCTGGTCCCACTCTGGGTCTCACCGTGCCCTAGTGACTGTGAACCCCACTTTGGCCTGACTTGGACCTGTTGACCCTGGTTGCCACCTGCGCCTGACTTCGAACTGTTTACTCTGGTTCTTTCAAGAGTGTCCCCTGGACATGGTGATCCTGGTGCCCACATGGGCCTCACCTGGACCTGGTGACTCTTGTCACCACCGGGAACTCACCTGGATCTGCTTACTGTGTTCCGCACCTGGGCCTCAAGTAGACCTGTTGACCATGGTCCCCAAGCCGGCCTCACATGGACTTTTTGCCTCTGATCCTCACCGGGGCTTCACGTGTACCTGGCAACTCTGGTCCTCACCTTCGCCTCATCTGGACCTAGTGACTCTGATCCCCACCTGGGCTTCACCTGGATCTGATGACTCTGGTCCCCACCTGGACTTCACCTGGATCTGGTGACTCTGGTCAACACCTGGACCTGACCTGCATCTGGTGACTCTGGTCCTCAGTTTGGCGTCACCTGGACCTGGCGTCTCTCGTCCCCACTCTGACCTACCTCAGCACTGCTGAATCTTGCCCCACCTAGGCCGCACCCAGACCTGGTTCCTCTTGTCCCCAGCTATGCCTCAATTCGACCTGATGAATCTGGTCCTCACGTGGGCCTCACATGGACCTGCTACTCAGCTGGATAGAGTGGCTCTTGTTCCCACATGGAGCTCACCTGATTCTGGTGACTGTGGTTTTATTCTATGCCTCACCAAGTCCTAGTAATTCTGTTCCCCATCTGGGCCTGCATGGCCCTAGTGACTCTGGTCCTCACCCAGGCATCATTGTGACCGGGATACTCTATTCCACACCTGGGCTTCACTCTGACCAGGGACCTATGGTCCCATTCTGGGCCTCAAACTAAACTGGTTACTCTGGTTCCCCCTCTGGGCCTCACCCTTACCTGGTGACTCTGGTCACCCCTTTGGCTTCACTTGGGCCTGGTGAATCTGGTCCTTAGCTGGTTCTCACCTGGATCTGGTGACTGGTCTCCACCTGGGCCTCACCTGGACTTGGTGAATCCTCTTGCCATCTGCGCCTCACCTGGACCTTGTGACTTTGGTCCCACCTGGACTTCACCTGGATCTGGTGGCTCTGGTTCCCATATGGGGCTCTCCTGGACCTGGTTCCTGTGGTCTCCATCTGGCCTCACCTGGAACACAATGACTCTGATCCATATTTGGGCCTCTCCTGGACCTGCTGACACTGGTCCTTACATGGGCATCATTGGGACCCGATACTCTCTTATATACCTCGACCTCACCTGGACCTGGTGACTCAGGTCCTCATATGGGCATCATGGTAACTGGTTCTCAGTTTCACATCGGGGCCTCACCTGGACCTAGTGATTCTCGTCCCCTCTGGGCCTCACCCTGACGTGGTGACTCTGGTCCCCACCTGGATATGACCAGGACCGGGTGACTCTGGTCCCCATCTGGGACTCACCCGGGGCTGGCGACACTTGTCCTCAACTGGGACTCAACATGACCTGGTGAATCTACTCCTCACTTAGGCCTCGTCTGGACCTGGTGACTCTTTTCCCACCTGGCATCAATGGGACATGGTTACTCTGTTTCCCACCTGGGTCTCACATGGACATGATATCTTTGCTCCACACTTTGGCCTCAACAAGTCCTGATGACTCTGGTCCCCCTACCTAGTCCGCAATCTGGACCTGGTGACTATGTTCCCCACCTGGGTCTCACCTGGACCTGGTGTCTCTCGTTCCCACATGAACCACACCTGGACCTGGTGACTATGGTGTTCTTGTAGACTCACATTTACCTGATGACTCCGGTCCCCACTAGGGCCTCACCTGGATCTGGTGACTCTGGCCTGCAGGTTGGCCTCACCTGGACCTGGTGAGTGGGTTGCCACTAGGGCCTCACCCATACCTGGTGACTCAGGTCCCTACGTGAGCCTCTTGGACCTGGTGAATCTGGTCCTTACCTGGTCATCTCCCAGACCCGATGACTCTGGTCACCACCTGGGCCTCACCTGGACCTGGTGAATCTGGTCCCAATCTGGGCCTCACCCATTCTTGGTGACTTTGTTCCACACCTTGACCTGATTTCTGTGGACTCTTTCTTGGCCTCACCTAGAACTGGTGACTCTGATCCTATCTGCGCGTCACCCAGACCTGTTGACTCTGGTCCTCACCTGGGCATCATTCGTACCTGGTGACTCTGTTCCACACCTGAGCCTCACCTGTACATGATGACTCTGGAACTTCTCTGGGCCTCACCCTGACCTGGTGACTCTGGTCCCCATTAGGACGTAACCTGGACTGGGTGATTCTGGTTCCCATCTAGGCCTCAAGCAGATCTGGTGATTCTGGTCCTCAAATGGGCCTCACGTGGACTTAGTGAATATGCTCCATCTTGGCCTCATTTGGACCTGGTGACTCGGGACCCTACCTGGGCATCATCGGGACATTGTTCCGTGCATCGCCTGCAGGTTGGCCTCACCTGAACCTGGTGAGTGGGATTGCCACCTGTGGCTCACCCATACCTGTTGACTCAGGTCCCCACGTGGGCCTCTTGGACCTGGTTAATCTAGTCCTTACCTCTTCTTCTCCCAACCTGGGGACTCTGGTCCTCAACTGGGCCTCACCTGGACCTAGTGAATATGCTCCATCTGGGCCTCATTTGGACCTGGTGATTCTGGTCCCTCCCTCGGCATCATCGGTACATGGTTCCACTGCATTGCCTGCAGGTTGGCATCACCTGGACCTGGTAACTCTGGTTCCTACATGGGCATCATCGGGACACGGTTCCTCTGCATGGCGCGAAAGATGGCCTCTCCTGGACCTGGTGAGTGTGGTTGCCACCTGTGCCTCACCCGTACCTGGGGACACAGGCCCCTCGTCGGCCTCTTGGACCTGGTGAATCTGGTCCTTACCTGGTCGTCTCCGATACCCGGGGTCTCTGGTCACGCCCTGGGCCTCACCTGGACCTGGTCAATCTGGTCCCCATCTGGGCATCACCCAGTCCTGGTGACTTTTTTCCCCACCTGGATGATTGCTGTGGACAATTTCTTGGCCTCACCTTGAACTGGTGACTCTGATCCTATCTGCGCATTACCCAGACCTGGTGACTCTGGTCCTCACCTGGGCATCTTTGGTACCTGGTGACTCTGTTCCACACCTGAGCCTCACCTGGACATGTTGACTCTGGAACCTCTCTGGGCCTCATCCTGACCTGGTGACTCTGGTCCCCATCTGGATGTCACCTGGACCAGGTGATTCTGGTACCCCTCTAGGCCTCAACCAGGTCTTGTGACTCTGGTACTCCACTGCACCTCACCTGGACCTAGTAAATATGCTCCATCTGGGTCTCATTGGACCTGGTGATTCTGATCCCAACCTCCGCATCATCGGGACATGGTTTCACTGCATGGCCTGCAGGTTGGCCTCACCTGGACCTGTTAAATCTCGTCCTTACCTGGGCATCATCGAGACATGGTTCCTCTGCATGGCCTGCAGTTTCGCCTCACCTGGACCTGGTGAGTGGGGTTGCCACATGGGCCTCGCCCATGCCTGGTGACACAGGTCCCCACGTGGGCCTCACTTGGACCTGGTGAATCTGGACTTTACCTGGTCCTCACCCGGAACTGTTAACTCAGGTCACCACCTGGGAATCACCTGGACCTGTTAAATCTGGTCCCCATCTGGGGTCATCCATTCCTGGTGACTTTGTTCCCCAACTGGACCTGATTGCTGTGGACTCCTTCTTGGCCTCACCTGGAACTGGTGACTCTGATACTAACTGGGCCTCACCCTGATCTAGTGACTCTGGTCCTCACCTGTGTATCATTATGAAATGGATTCTCTGTTCCACACGTGAGCCTCACCTGGACATGATGACTCTGGATCCCCTCTGGGCCTCAGCCTGACATGGTGACTCTGGTCCCCATCTGGATTTCACGTAGACCCGGTGAACCTGGTACCCCTCTAGGCCTCAACTTGACCTGGTGACTCAGGTCCCCACTTGGGCCTCTTGGACCTGGTGAATCTGGTAATTCTGGTCTCCACCTGGAATCCCCTGGAGAATCCGGTCGCCATCTGTTCCTCACACAGTCCTGGTGACTTTGCTCCCCACCTGGACCTGATTGCTGTGGACTCCTTTTGGGCCTCACCTGGAACTGGTGAGTCTGATCCTAACTGGGCCTCACCCAGATCTGGTGATTCTGCTCCTCACCTGTGGACCACTATGACCTGGATACACTGTTCCACACCTGAGCCTCACCTGGACATGATGACTCTGGATCCTCTCTGTGCCTCACTCTGACATGGTGACTCTGGTCCCCATCTGGATGTCACCTAGACCAGGTGAATCTGGGACCCCTGTCGACCTCAACCAGACCTGGTGACTCTGGTCCTCAACTCGGCCTCACCTGGACCTAGTGAATATGCTCCCCACCTGCGCCTCATCTGGACGTGGTGACTCGGGTTCTACCTGGGCATCATCGGGGCATAGTTACTCTATTCCCCAGTGGGACTGACCTGTTCCTAGTAACTCTGGTCCTGTCTTTGACCTCTTCTGTACCAGGTCACTCTGGCTCCACCTGGGCCTCACCTGTAACTGGTAACTCTGATCCTAAGCATGGCCTCACCTGACCTGGTGACTGTGGTTCCCATCGGGATCTTACCTGGACATCATATCTCTGGTCCCACATGGGCCTCACCAGGACCTGGTGTCTCCGGTACGCACCTGGGTAGTATCAGGATATGGTTACACTCTTCACTAACAGTGACCCAGCCGGACCTATTAACTCTGGTCTTCACCTGGGCCACACCTGGACATGGTGACACTGCATCCCACCTGGGTCTCAACTTGACATGGTGAGTCGTATCCCCACCTGGTCCTCACCTGTAACTTGTGATTCTCGTTCCCACATGGACATCATCTGGACATGGTGGTTGCAGTGTTTCTAGCTTCTCATGTACCTCGTGACTCTGGTCCCCACCAGGGCCTCACCGGGACCTGGTGAGTGTGGTTGCCACCTGCACCTCACCTGGACCTGGTGATTCTGGTCTGCACCTGAGACTACCCTGGATCTGGTGACTGTGGTCCCCACCTGGACATCACCTGGATTTAGGCACTCCGGTCCCCATCTGGGCCTCACCTGGCCCTGTTGATCAAGGTCTCATCTGGGCAAAATTGGGACCCGGTGACTGTGTTCCACAACTGGACCTCCCCTGGACCGTGTGACACTGGTTTCCCTCTGGGCCTCACCGTACCCTAGTGACTGTGAAGCCCACTTTGGCCTGACTTGGACCTACTGACCCTGGTTGCCACCTGCGCCTGACCTCGAACTGTTGACTCTGGTTCTTTCAAGGGCCTCCCCTGGACCTGGTGATCCTGGTCCCCACCTGGGACTTACCTGGACGTGGTGACCCTTGTCACCACCGAGGACTCACCTGGACCTGCTTACTGTGTTCCACACCTGGGCCACAAGTATACCTGATCACCATGGTCCCCAAGACAGAATCACATGGACCTGTGGCCTCTGATCCCCACCGGGGCCTCACGTGTACCTGGTAACTCTGGTCCTCACCTGGGTCTCATCTGGACCTAGTGACTCTCGTCCCCACCTGGGCTTCACCTGGATCTGGTCACTCTGGTCCCCACCTGGAATTCACCTGGATCTGGTGACTCTGGTCCCCACCTGGACCTCACCTGGATCTGGTGACTCTGGTCCTCAGTATGGCCTCACCTGGACCTAGTGTCTCTCATCCCCACTTTGACCTAACTCAGAACTGCTGAATCTTGCCCCATCTAGGCCGCACCCAGACCTGATGACTCTTGTCCCCAGCTATGCCTCAATTCGACCTGATGAATCTGGTCCTCACGTGGGCCTCACATGGACCTGGGACTCAGCTGCATAGAGTGGCGCTGGTTCCCACAAGCGGCTCACCTGATACTGGTGACTGTGGTCTTATTCTATGCCTCAACAGGAACTAGTGATTTTGTTCCCCATCTGGGCCTGCATGGCCTTAGTGACTCTGGTCCTCACCCAGGCATCATTCGGACCTGGATACTCTATTCCACACCTGGGCCTCACTTTGACCCGGGATCTCTGGTCCCATTATGGGTCTCAAACTAAACTGGTTACTCTGGTTGCCCCTCTGGGCCTCACCCTTACCTGGTGACTCTAGTCACCCCATGGGCTTCACTTGGGGCTGGTGAATCTGGACCTTAGCTGGTTTTCACCTGGATGTGGTGACTGGTCGCCACCTGGGCCTCACCTGGACTTGGTAAATCCTGTTGCCACCTGCACCTTACCTTGACCTTGTGACTGTGGTCCCACCTGAACCTCACCTGGATCTGGTGGCTCTGGTTCCCATATGGGGCTCTCCTGGACCTGGTTCCTGTGGTCTCCATCTGGCCTCACCTGGAACACAATGACTCTGATCCATATTTGGGCCTCTCCTGAACCTGTTGACTCTGGTCCTTACCTGGGCATCATTGGGACCTGGATACTCACTTATATACCTGGGACTCACTTGGACCTGGTGACTGTGGTCCCACCTGGGCCTCAACTGGACGGGGTGACTGGTTCCTGCAGGGACCTCACCTGGACCTGGTGACTCAGGTCCTCATATGGGCATCATGGGACCTGTTTTCTCATTTCCACATCGGGACCTCATCTGGACCTAGTGACTCTCGTCCCCCTCTGGGCCTCACCATGACGTGGTGACTCTTGTCCCCACCTGGATATCACCAGAACCGGGTGACTCTGGTCCCCTTCTGGGACTCACCCGGAGCTGGGGACATTGGTCCTCAACTGAGCCTCAACAGGACCTGGTGAATCTACTCCTCACTTAGGCCTCATCTGGACCTTGTGACTCTTTTCCCACCCGGCATCAATAGGACACGGTTACTCTGTTCCCCACCTGGGCCTAAGCTGCACACGATAACTTTGCTCCACACTTTGGCCTCAAATGGTCCTGATGACTCTCGTCCCCCCACCTAGGCCACAATCTGGACCTGGTGACTGTGGTCCCCACCAGGCTCTCACCTGACATGGTGACTCTCCTTCCCACATGAACCACACCTGGACCTGGTGACTGTGGTTTTCTTGCAGACTCACATTTACCTGGAGACTCTGGTCCCCACCTGGATCTGGTGACTCTTGCCTGCAGGTTGTCCTCACCTGGACCTGGTAACTCTAGTCCCTAGATGGGCATCTTCGGGACGTGGTTCCACTGCAAGGGCTGCAGGATGGCCTCACCTGGACCTGGTGAGTGGGGTTACCACTTGGGCCTCACCCATACTAGGTGACACAGGTCCCCACGTGGGTCTAACTTGGATCTGGTGTATCTGGTAATTCTGGTCACCACCTGAGAATCACCTGGACTTGGTGAATCTGGTAAATCTGGTCACCACCTGGGAATCACGTGGACCTGGTGAATCTGGTCCCCATCTGGGCTTCACCCAGTCCTGATGACTTTGTTCCGCACCTGGACCTGATTGCTGTGGACTCCTTCTTGACCTCACCTGGAACTGGTGACTCTGATCCTAACTGGGCCTCACCCAGATATGGTGACTCTGGTTCTCACCTATGGAAAATTATGACCTGGATACTCTCTTCCACACCGGAGTCACACCTGCACATGATGACTCTGGAACCTCTCTAGGCCTCACCCTGACCTGGTGATTCTGGTCCCCATCTGGATTTCACCTGGTCCAGGTGATTCTGGTACCCCTCTAGGGTCAACCAGATCTGGTGACTCTGGTCCTCACCTGGGCCTCAACTGGACCTAGTGAATATAATCCATCTGGGCCTCTTTGGACCTGGAACTCTGGTCCCTACCTGGGCATCATCGGAACATAGTTACTCTGCATTGCCTGCAGGTTGGCCTCACCTGGACCTGGTGAGTGTGGTTGCCACCTGGGTCTCACCCATACCTGGTGACAAGGGTCCCCACGTGGGCCACACTTCGACCTGGTGAATCTGGTCCTTACCTGGTCCTCACCCGGAACTGGTAACTCCGGTCATCATCTGGGAATCTCCTGGACCTTGTGAATCTGGTCCCCATCCGGGCCTCCCCAGTCCTGGCGACTTTGTTCCCCACCTGGACCTGATTGCTGTGGACTCCTTCTTGGCCTCATCTGGAACTAGTTACTCTGATCCTAAGTGGGTCTCACATAAATCTGCTGAATCTGGTCTTAACCTGTGGACCATTATGACCTGGATACTCTGTTCCACATCTGAGCCTCACCTGGACATGATGAGTCTGGAACCACTCTGGGCCTCACCCTGACCTTGTGACTCTGGTCCCCATTAGGATGTAACCTGGACCAAGGGATTCTGGTACCCCTCTAGGCCTCAACCAGATCTGGTGACTCTGGTCCTCAACTGGGACTCACTTGGACTTAGAGAATAAGCTCCATCTTGGCCTCATTTGGACCTGGTGACTCTGGTCCCTACCTGGGCATCATCGGACATGGTTCTACTACATGGCCTGCAGGTTGGCCTCACCTGGAACTGGTGACTGGGATTGCCACCTGGGGCTCACCCATACCTGGTGACTCAGGTCCCCATGTCGGCCTCTTGGACCTGGTGATTCTGGTCCTTACCTGGTCCTCTCCCAACCTGGGGTCTCTGGTCATCACCTGGGCCTCACCTGGACAAGGTGAATCTTGTCCCCATCTGGGCCTCACCCAGTCCTGTTTACTTTGTTCCGCACCTGGACCTGATTGCTGTGGACTCTTTCTTTGCCTCACCTGGACCTGGTGACTCTGATCCTATCTGCGCGTCACCCAGATCTGGTGACTCTGGTCCTCATCTGGGCATCATTGGTACCTGGTGAGTCTGTTCCACACCTGAGCCTCACCTGGACATGATGACTCTGGAACCTCTCTGGGCCTCACCCTGACCCGGTGACTCTGATTCCCATCTGGATATCACCTTGACCAGGTGATTCTGGTACCCCTCTGGGCCTCAACCAGATCTGGTGACACTGGTCCTCAACTGGACCTCACCTGGACCTAGTGAATTTGCTCGATCTGGGCCTCATTTGGACCTGGTGACTCTGGTCCCTACCTGGGCATCATCGGGACATGGTTCCACTGCATGGCCTGCAGGTTGGCCTCACCTGGACCTGGTAACTCTGGTTGCTACATGGGAATCATCGGGATACGGTTCCTATGCATGGCCCGAAGGATGGCCTCTCCTGGACCTGGTGAGTGTGGTTGCCATCTGTGCATCACCCATACCTGGGGACACAGGTACCCACTTGGGCCTCACTTGGACCTGGTGAATCTGGTCCTTACCTGGTCCTCAGCCGGAACTGGTAACTCTTGTCACCACCTGGGAATCACCTGGACCTGGTGAATCTGGTCCCCATCTGGGCCTCACCCAGTCCTGGTGACTTTGTTCCCCACCTGGACCTGATTGCTGTGGACTCCTTCTTGGCCTCACCTGGAACTGGTGACTCTGATCCTAACTGGACCTCAACAAATCTGGTGACTCTGGTCCTCACCTGGGGACCATTATGACCTGGATATTCTGTTCCACACCTGAGCCTCACCTGGGCATGATGACTCTGGATACCCTCTGAGCCTCAGCCTGAGATGGTGACTCTGATCCCCATCTGGATGTCACCTAGACTAGGTGAATCTGGTACCCCTCTAGGCCTCAACTTGACCTGGTGACTCTGGTCCCACCTGGGCCTAAACAGGACCTGGTGTCTCTGGTACCCACCTGGGTAGCATCAGGATATGGTTACACTGTTCACTAACAGTGACCCAGCCGGACCTATTAACTCTGGGTTCACCTGGGACACACCTAGATATGGTGACACTGGTTCCCACCTGGGTCTCACCTGGACATGGTGAGTCGGATCCCCACCTGGTCCTCACCTGTAACTGGGAATTCTCGTTCCCACATGGACATGATGTGTACCTGGTGGCTGCAGTGTTTCTAGCTTCTCATGTACCTCGTGACTCTGGTCCCCACCAGGGCCTCACCGGGACCTGGTGAGTGTGGTTGCCACTTGCACCTCACCTGGACCTGGTGATTCTGGCCTGCACCTGAGAATACCCTGGATCTGGTGACTGTGGTCCCGATCTGGTCTTCACTTGGATTTGAGTCTCCGGTCCCCATATCTGGCTCACCTGGCCCTGTTGACCATGGTCCTCAACTGGGCAAAACTGGGACTCAGTGACTGTGTTCCACAACTGGACATCACCTGGATTAGGTGACTCTGGTCCCCCTCTGGGTCTCACCGTGCCCTTGTGACTGTGAACCCCACTTTGGCCTGACTTAGAGCTGCTGACCCTGGTTGCCACCTGTCCCTGACCTCAAACTGTTGACTCTGGTACTTTCAAGGGCCTCCCCTCTACCTGGTGATCCTGGTCCCCACCTGGGTCTCACCTGGACGTGGTGACCCTTGTCACCATTGGGGACTACCTGGACCTGCTTACTGTGTTCCACACCTGGGCCTCAAGTACACCTCTTGACCATGGTCCCCAAGCACGCCTCACATGGACCTGTTGCCTCTGATTCCCACCGGGTCCTCACGTTTACCTGGTAACTCTGGTCCTCACCTGGGCCTAATCTGGACCTAGTGACTCTGGTCCCCACCTGGACTTCACCTGGATCTGGTGACTCTGGTCCCCACCTGGACCTCACCTGGATCTGGTGACTCTGGTCCTCACTTTGGCCTCACCTGGACCTGGTGTCTCTCGTCCCACTTTGACTTAACGCAGAACTGCTGAATCTTGCCCCACCTAGGCCGCACCCACACCTGGTGACTCTTGTCCCCAACTATGCCTCAATTCGACCTGATGAATCTAGTCCTCACGTGGGCCTCACATGGACCTGGGACTCAGCTGGATAGAGTGGCTCTGGCTCCCACAAGGGGCTCACCTGTTACTGCTGACTGTGGTCTTATTCTATGCCTCACCAGTACCTAGTTATTCTGTTCCACATCTGGGCCTGCATGTCGCTAGTGACTCTGGTCCTCACCCAGGCATCATTGGGACCTGGATACTCTATTCCATATCTGGGTCTCACTTTGACCAGGGATTTCTGGTCCCTTTCTGGGCCTCAAACTAAATGGTTACCCTGGTTCCCCCTCTGGTCCTCACCCTTACTTGGTGACTCTGGTCACCCCTTGGGCTTCACTTGGGCCTGGTGAGTCTGGTCTTTAGCTGGTCCTCACCTGGATCTGGTGATTGGTCGCCACCTGGGCCTACCTGGACTTGGTGAATCCTGTTGCCACCTGTGCCTCAAATGGACCTGTGACTGTGGTCCCACCTGGACCTCACCTGGATCTTGTGGCTCTGGTTCCCATATGGGGCTCTCCTTTACCTGGTTCCTGTGATCTCCATCTGGCCTCCCCTGGAACACAATGACTCTGATCCATATTTGGGCCTCTCCTGGACCTGTTGACTCTGGTCCATCCCTGGGCATCATTAGGACCTGGATACTCTCTTATATACCTGGGCCTCACCAGGACCTGGTGACTGTGGTCCCACCTGGGCCTCACCTGGATGAGGTGACTGGTTCCCACAGGGACCTCTCCTGGACCTGGTGACTCAGGTCCTCATATGGGCATCATGGGACCTGGGTTCTCAGTTCCACATCGGGGCCTCACTTCGACCTAGTGATTCTCGGCCCCTCTGGGCCTCACCCTGACGTGGTGACTCTGCTCCCCACCTGGATATGACCAGAACCGGGTGACTCTGGTCCCCATCTGGGACTCAACCGGACCTGGGGACACTGTTCCTCAACTGGGCCTCAACAGGACCTGGTGAATCTACTCCTCACTTAGGCCTCTTCTGGACCTTGTGACTCTTCCCACCTGGCATCAATGGGAAATGGTTATTCTGTTCCCCACCTGGGCCTCAACTGGACATGATAACTTTGCTCCACACTTTGGCCTCAACTGGTCCTGATGACTCTGGTCCCCCCACCTAGGCCTCAATCTGGAACTGGTGACTGTGGTCCCCACCTGGGTCTCACCTGGATCTGGTGACTCTTGTTCCCACTGAACCACACCTGGACCTGGTGACTGTGGTGTTCTGGTAGACTCACATTTACATGGTGACTCTGGTCCCCGCTAGGGCCTCACCTGTATCTGGTGACTCTGGCCTGCAGGTTTGCCTCACCTGGACCTGGTGAGTGGGGTCGCCACCTGGGCCTCACCCATACCTGGTGACTCAGGTCCCCACGTGGGCCTCTTCTACCTGGTGAATCTGGTCCTTACTTGGTCCTTTCCTAGACCCGGGGACACTGGTCACCACCCGGGCTTCACCTAGACCTGGTGAATCTGGTCCCCATCTGAGCCTCACCCAGTCCTGATGACTTTGTTCCCCACCTGGACCTGATTGCTGTGATCTCTTTCTTGGCCTCACCTGGAACTGGTGACTCTGATCCTATCTGCGCGTCACCCAGACCTGGTGACTCTGGTCCTCACCAGGGCATCATTGGTACCTGGTGACTCTGTTCCACACCTGAGCCTCACCTGGACATGAGGCTCTGGACTCTCGAACCACTCTGGGCCTAACCCTGCCTGCTGACTCTGGTCTCCATCTGGATGTCACCTGGACCAGGTGATTCTGGTACCCCTCTCTGCCTCAACCACTTCTGTTGACTCTGGTCCTCAACTGGGCCTCACCTGGAGCTAGTGAATATGCTCCATCTGGGCCTCCTTTGGACCTGGTGACTCTGGTCCCTATCTGGGCATCATCAGGACATGGTTCCTCTCCATGGCCTGCAGGTTGGCCTCACCTGGACCTGCTGAGTGGCGTTGTCACCTTGGCCTCACCCAAGCCTGTTGACACAGGTCCCCACGTGGGTCTCACTTGGACCTTGTGAATCTGGTCTTACCTGGTCCTCACCCGGAACTCCTAACTCGGGTCACCACTTGGGAATCACATGAACCTGGTTAATCTGGTCCCCATCTGGTCCTCATCCAGTCCTGGTGACTTTATCAACCCACCTGGACTTGATTGCTGTAGACTCCTTCTTGGCCTCACCTGGAACTGGTGACTCTGAATCTAACTGGGCCTCACCCATATCTGGTGACTCTGGTCCTCACCTATGGACCATTATGACCTGGATACTCTGTTCCACACCTGAGACTCACCCTGACATGATGACTCTGGTCCCCATCCGGATGTCACCTAGACTAGGTGAATCTGGTATCACTCTAGGCGTCAACTTGACCTGGTGACTCTGGTCCTCAACTGGGCCTCACGGGGACCTAGTGAACATGCTCCCCACCTGTGCCTCATCTGTACCTGGTGACTCTTGTTCTATCTGGACATCATCGAGACATGGTTACTCTATTCCCCACTGGGACTGACCTAATCCTGGTAACTCTGGTCTTGACTTTGGCCTCTTCTGTACCAGGTGACTGTGGTTCCACCTGGGCCTCACCTGTAACTGGTGACTCTGATCCTAAGCATGGCCTCACCTGACCTGTTGACTGTGGGTTCCCATCGGGACATCACCTGGACCTCATGTCTCCGGTCCCACCTGGGCCTTACCAGGACCTGGTGTCTCTGGTACCCACATGGGTAGCATCAGGATATGGTTACACTGTTCACTAACAGTGACACAGCCGGACCTATTAACTCTAGTCTTCACCTGGGCCACACCTGGACATGGTGACACTGGTTCCCACATGGGCCTTACCTGGACATTGTAAGTCGGATCCCCACCTGGTCCTCACCTGTAACTGGAGATTCTCGTTCCCACATGGACATCATGTGGACATGGTGGCTGCAGTGTTTCTAGGTTCTCATATAACTCGTGACTCTGGTCCCCACCAGGGCCTCACCGGGACCTGGTGAGTGTGGTTGCCACCTGCACCTCACCTGGACCTGGTGATTCTGGTCTGCACCTGAGGCTACCCTGGATCTGGTGACTGTGGTCCCCACCTGGGCTTCACCTGGAATTGGGGACCCCGGTCCCCATATTGGCCTCACCTGGCCCTTTTGACCATGGTCCTCAACTGGGCAAAATTTGGGACCCGGTGACTGTGTTCCACAACTGGACCTCACCTGGACAGGTGTCTCTGGTCCCCCTCTGGGTCTCACCGTGCCCTAGTGACTGTTAACCCATTTGGCCTGACTTGGACCTGCTGACCCTGGTTGCCACCTGCGCCTGACCTCGAACTGTTGACTCTGGTTCTTTCAAGGGCCTCCCCTGGACCTGGTGATCCAGGCCCCCACCTGGGCCTCACCTGGACGTGGTGACCCTTGTCACCACCGGGGACTCACCTGGACCTGGTTACAGTGTTCCACAACGGGGCCTCAAGTAGACCTGTTGACCATGGTCCCCAAGCTGGCCTCACATGGACCTGTTGCCTCTGATCCCCACCAGGGCCTCACGTGTACCTGGTAACTCTGGTCCTCACCTGGGCCTCATCTGCACCTAGTGACTCTGGTCCCCACCTGGGCTTCACCTCGATCTGGTGACTGGTCCCCACCGGGACTTGACCTGGATCTGGTGACTCTGGTCCCCACCTGGACCTCTCCTGGACCTGGCGACTCTCTTTCCAACATGCACCTCACCTGGATCTGGTGACTCTGGTCCTCAGTTTGGCCTCACCTTGACCTGGTGACTCAGGTCCTCATATGGGCATCATGGAACCTGGTTTCTCAGTTCCTCATCGGGGCCTCACCTGGACCTAGTGATTCTCGTCCCCCTCTGGGCTTCTCTCTGACGTGGTGACTCTGGTCCCCACCTGGATATCACCAGAACCGGGTGACTCTGGTCCCCCTCTGTGACTCACCCGGAGCTCGGGACACTGGTCCTAAACTGGGCCTCAACAGGACTTGGTGAATCTACTCCTCAATTAGACCTCATCTGTACCTTGTGACTCTTTTCCCACCTGGCATCAATGGGACATGATTTCTCTGTTCCCCACCTGGGGCTCACCTGGACATGATAACTTTGCTCCACACTTTGGCCTCAACTGGTCCTGATGACTCTGGTTCCCCCACCTAGGCCTCAATCTGGACCTGGTGACTGTGGTCCCCACCTGGGTCTCACCTGGACCTGGTGACTCTCGTTCCCACATAAAATAAACCTGGACCTGGTGACTGTGGTGTACTTGTAGACTCACATTTTCGTGGTGACTCCGGTACCCACTAGGGCCTCACCTGGATCTGGTGACTCTGGCCTGCAGGTTGGGCTCGCCTGGACCTGGTTAGTGGGGTTGACACCTGGGCCTCACCCATACCTGGTGACTCAGGTCTCCACGTGGGCCTCTTGGACCTGGTGAATCTTGTTCTTACCTGGTCCTTTCCCAGGCCCGGGGACTCTGGTCACCAGCTGGTTCTCACCTGGACCTGGTGAATCTGGTCTCCATCTGTGCCTCACCCAGTCCTGGTGACTTTTTTCCCACCTGGACCTGATTGCTGTGGACTCTTTCTTGGTCTCACCTGAAACGGGTGAATCTGATCGTATCTGAGTGTCACCCAAACCTGGTGACTCTGGTCCTCAACTACCCATCATTGGTACCTGGAGACTCTGATCCACACCTGAGCCTCACCTGAACATGATGACACTGGAACCTCTCTGGGCCTCACCCTGACCTGGTGACCCTGGTCCCCATCTGGATGTCACCTGGACCTGGTGATTCTTGCACCCCTCTAGGACTCAACAAGATCTGGTGACTCTGGTCCTCAACTGGGCCTCACCTGGACATAGTGAATATGTTCCATCTGGGCCTCATCTGGACCTGGTGACTCTGGTCCCTACCTGGGCGTCATCGGGACATGGTTACTCTATTCCACACTGGGAATGACCTGATCCTGGTAACTCTGGTCCTCTCTTTGGACTCTGCTGTACCAGGTAACTCTGGCTCTACCTGGGCCTCACCTGTAACTGGTGACTCTGATCCTACGCATGGCCTCATCTGACCTGGTGACTGTGCTTCCCTTCGGGACCTCACCTGGACCTGATGTCTCCGGTCCCACCTGGGCCTTACCAGGACCTGGTGTCTCTGGTACCCACATGGGTAGCATCAGGATATGGTTACACTGTTTACTAACAGTGACACAGCCGGACCTATTAGCTCTGGGCTTCACCTGGGCCACACCTGGACATGGTGACACTGGTTCCCACCTGGGTCTCACCTGGACATGGTGAGTCGGATCCCCACGTGGTCCTCACGTGTAACTGGTGATTCTCGTTCCCACATGGACTCATGTGCAACTGGTGGCTGCAGTGTTTTCAGCTTCTCATGTACCTCTTGACTCTGGTCCCCACCAGGGCCTCACCGGGACCTGGTGAATCTGGTCCCCATCTGGGCAATACCCAGTCCTGGTGACTTTGTTCCCCACCTGGACCTGATTGCTGTGGACTCATTCTTGGCCTCACCTGAAACGGGTGACTCTGATCCTATCTGCGCGTCACCTAGACCTGGTGACTCTGGTCCTCACCTGGGCATCATTGGTACCTGGTGACTCTGTTCCACACCTGAGCCTCACCTGGACATCATGACTCTGGAACCTCTCTGGGCATCAACCTGACCTGGTGACTCTGGTCCCCATATGGAAATCACCTGGACCAGGGGAGTCTGGTACCCCTCTGGGCCTCAACCAGGTCTGGTGACTCTGGTCCTCAACTGGGCCTCACCTGGACCTAGTGAATATGCTCCATCTGGGCCTCATTTGGACCTGGTGACTCTGGTACCTACCTGGGCATCATCGGGACATGGTTCCACTGCATGATTGCAGGTTGGCCTCACCTGGACCTGGTAACTCTGGTCCCTACCTGGGCATCATAGGGACATGGTTCCACTGCATGGCCTGTAGGTTGGCCTCACCTGGACCTGGTAACTATCATCCCTAACTGGGCATCATTGGGACCTGGTTCCTCTGCATGGCCTGGAGGTTGGCATCATCTGGACCTGGTGAGTGGGTTTGTCACCTGGGTCTCACCCATGCCTAGTGACACAGGTCCCCACGTGGGCCTCACTTGGACCTGGTGAATCTGGTCCTTACCTGTTGGTCACCTGGAACTGGTAACTCTGGTCACCACCTGGGAATCACCTGGTCCTGGTGAATCTGGTCCCCATCTGTGCCTCACCCAGTCCTGTTGACTTTCTTCCCCACCTGGACCTGATTGCTGTGGACTCCTTTTTGGCCTCACCTGGAACTGGTGACTCTGATCCTAACTGGGCCTCACCAAGATCTCGTGACTCTGGTCCTCCCCTGTGGAACATTATGACCTGGATACTCTGTTCCACACCTGTGCCTCACCTGGATATGATGACTCTGGATCCCATCTGGGCCTCAGCCTGACATGGGGACTCTGGTCTGGATGTCACCAGACCAGGTGAATCTGGTACCCCTCTAGGCCTCAACTAGACCTGGTAACTCTGACCTCAACTGGGCCTCAACGGGACCTAGTGAACATGCTCCCCACCTGCGCCACATCTGGACCTGGTGACTCTGGTTCTACCTGGGCATCATCGGGACATGGTTACTCTATTCCCACTTGGAGTGACCTGATCCTGGTAACTCTGGTCCTGACTTTGGCCTCTTCTGTACCAGGTGACTCTGGCTCCACCTGGGCCTCACCTGTAACTTGTGACTCTGATCCTAAGCATGGCCTCACCTGACCTGGTGACTGTGGTTCCCATCGGGACCTCACCTGGACCTCATGTCTCTGGTCCCATTTGGGCCTCACCAGGACCTGGTGTCTCTGCTATCCACCTGGGTAGCATTAGGATATGGTTACACTGTTCACTAACAGTGACCCAGCCAGACCTATTAACTCTGGTCTTTACCTCGGCCACACCTGGATATGGTCACACTTGTTCCCACCTGGGTCTCACCTGGACATGGTGAGTCGTATCCCCACCTGGTCCTCGCCTGTAACTGGTGATTCTCGTTCCCACATGGAGATCATGTGGACCTGATGGCCGCAGTGTTTCTAGCTTCTTTTTTTTTAATTTTTATTTATTTATGATAGTCACAGAGAGAGAGAGAGGCAGAGACACAGGCAAAGGGAGAAGGAAGCTCCATGCACCGGGAGCCCGACGTGGGATTCGATCCCTGGTCTCCAGGATCGCGCCCTGGGCCAAAGGCAGGCGCCAAACCGCTGCGCCACCCAGGGATCCAATGTGTTTCTAGCTTCTCATGTACCTCGTGACTCTGTTCCCCACCAGTGCCTCACCGGGACCTGGTGAGTTTGGTTGCCACCTGCACCACACCTGGACCTGGTGATTCTGGTCTGCACCTGAGACTACCCTGGATCTGGTGACTGTGTCCCCACCTGGGCTTCACCTGGATTTCGGGACTCCGGTCCCCATCTGGGCCTCACCTGGCCCTGTTGACCATGGTCCTCAACTGGGCAAATTTGGGACCTGGTGACTGTGTTCCACAACTGGACCTCACCTGGACCAGGTGACTCTGGTCCCCCTCTTGGTCACACCGTGCCCTAGTGACTGTGAACCCCACTTTGGCCTGACTTGGACTTGCTTACCCTGGTTGCCACCTGCGCCTGACCTCGAACTGTTGACTCTGGTACTTTCAAGGGCCTCCCCTCTACCTGGTGATCCTGGACCCCACCTGGGCCTCACCTGGACGTGGTGAATCTAGTCACCACGGGGGGACTCACCTGCACCTGCTTACTGTGTTCCACACCTGGGTCTCAAGTGGACCTGTTGACCATGGTCCCCAAGCCGGACTCACATGGACCTGTTGCCTCTGATCTCCACCGGCTCCTCACGTGTACCTGGTAACTTTGGTCCTCACCTGGGCCTCATCTGGACCTAGTGACTCTCGTCCCCACCTGGGCTTCACCTCGATCTGGTGACTCTGGTCCCCACCTGGACTTCACCTGGATCTAGTGACTGTGGTCCCAACCTGGTCCTCTCCTTGACCTGGTGACTCTCTTTCCGACATGGACCTCACCTGGATCTGGTGTCTCTGGTCCTCACTTTGGCTTCACCTGGACCTGGTGTCTCTCGTCCCCACTTGGACCTAACTCAGAACTGCTGAATCTTGCCCCACCTAGGCCGCACACAGACCTGGTGACACTTGTCCCCAGCTATGTCTCAATTAGACTTGATGAATCCGGTCCTCACATGGGCTTCACATGGACCTGGGACTCAGCTGGATAGAGTGGCTCTGGTTCGCACAAGGGGCTCACCTGATACTGGGGACTGTGGTCTTATTCTATGCCTCACCAGGACCTAGTGATTCTGTTCCCCATCTAGGCCTGCATGGCCCTAGTGACTCTGGTCCTCACCCAGGCATCATTCGGAACTGGATACTCTATTCCACTCCTGGGCCTCTCTTTCACCAGAGTCCTTTGGTCCCATTCTGGGCCTCAAACTAAACTGGTTACACTGTTTTCCCCTCTGGACCTCACCCTTACCTGGTGACACTGGTCACCCCTTGGGCTTCACCTGGGCCTGGTGATTCTTGTCCTTAGCTGGTCCGCACCTGGATCTGGTGACTGGTCGCCACCTGGGCCTCACCTGGACTTGGTGAATCATGTTGCCACCTGCGCCTCACCTGGACCTTGTGACTGTGGTCCCACCTGGACTTCACCAGGATCTGGTGGCTCTGGTTCCCATATGGGGCTCTCCTGGACCTGGTTCCTGTGGTCTCCATCTGGCCTCACCTGGAACACAATGACTCTGATCCATATTTGGGCCTCTCCTGGACCTCTTGTCTCTGTTACGTAATTGGTCATCATTGGGACGTGGATACTCTCTTATATACCTGGTCCTCACCTGGACCTGTTGACTGTAGTCACACCTGGGCCTCACCTGGACCTCCTGACTGTGGTCCCACCTGGGCCTCACCGAGACGAGATGACTGGTTCCCACTGGGACGTCACCTGGACCTGGTGACTAAGGTCCTCATATGGGCATTATGGGGCCTGGTTTCTGAGTTCCACATCGGGGCCTCACCTGGACCTAGTGATTCTCGTCCCACTCTCGGCCTCACCCTGACGTGGAGACTCTGGTCCCCACCTGGATATCACCAGAACCGGGTGACTCTGGTCCCCCTCTAGGACTCATCCGGACCTGGGGACACTGGTCCTCAACTGGGCCTCAACAGGCCCTGGTGAATCTACTCCTCACTTAGGCCTCGTCTGGACCTTGTGACTCTTTTCCCACCTGGCATCAATGGGATATGGTTACTCTGTTCCCCACCTGGGCCTCACTTGGACATGATATCTTTGCTCCATACTTTGGTCTCAACTGGTCCTGATGACTCTGGTCCCCCACCTAGGCCTCAATCTGGACCTGGTGACTGTTGTCCTCACCTGGGTCTCACCTGGACCTGGTGACTCTCGTTCCCACATGAACCACACCTGGACCTGGTGACTGTGGTGTTCTTATAGACTCATATTTACCTGGTCACTCCGGACCCCACTATGGCCTCACCTGGATCTGATGACTTTGTCCTGCAGGTTGGCCTCACCTGGACCTGTTGAGTGGTGTTGCCACCTTGGCCACACCCATACCTGGTGACTCAGGCCCCACGTGGGCCTCTTGGATCTGGTGAATCTGGTCCTTACCTGGTCCTCTCCCAGACCTGGGGACTCTGGTCAATACCTGGACCTCACCTGGACCTGGTGAATCTGGTCTCCATCTGGGCCTCACCCAGTCCTGGTGACTTTGTTCCCCACCTGGACCTGATTGCTGTGGACTCTTTCTTGGCCTCATCTGGAACTGGTGACTCTGATCCTATCTGCGCGTTACCCAGATCTGGTGACTCTGGTCCTCACCTTGGCATCACTGGTACCTGCTTACTCTGTTCCACACTTGAGCCTCACCTGGACATGACTACTCTGGAACCTCCCTGGGGTCAGCCTGACACGGTGACTCTGGTCCCCATCTGGAAGTCACCGAGACCAGGTGAATCTTGTACACCTCTTGGCGACAACTTGACCTGGTGACTCTGGTCCTCAACTGGGCCTCACCGGGACCTAGTGAACATGCTCCCCAACTGCGCCTCATCTGGACCTGGTGACTCAGGTTCTACCTGGGCTTCATCGGGACATTGTTACTCTGTTCCCTTCTGGGACTGACCTGATCCTGGTAACTCTGCTCCTGACTTTGGCCTCTTCTGTACCAGGTTATTCTGGCTCGACCTGGGCCTCACTTGTAACTCGTGACTCTGATCCTAAGCATGGCCTCAGCTGAAATGGTGACTGTGGTTCCCATCGGGACCTCACCTGGACCTCATGTCTCTGGTCCCTCCTGGGCCTCACCAGGACCTGGTGTCTCTTGTACCCACCTGGGTAGCATCAGGATATGGTTACACTGTTCACTATCAGTGACCCACCCGGACCTATTAACTCTGGTCTTCACAAGGGCCACACCTGGACATGCTGACACTGGTTCCCACCTGGGTCTCACCTGGACATGGTGAGTCGGATCCCCACGTGGTCCTCACGTGTAACTGGTGATTCTCGTTCCCACATGGACATGATGTGGACCTGATGGCTTCAGTGTTTCTAGCCTCTCATGTACCTAGTGACTCTGGTCCCCACCAGGGCCTCACCGGGACCTAGTGTGTGTGGTCGCCACCTGTACCTCACCTGGACCCGGTGATTCTGGTCTACACCTGAGACTCCCCTGGATCTGGTGACTGTGGTCCCCACCTGGGCTTCACCTGGATTTCGGGACTCCGGTCCCCATCTGGGTCTGACCTGGCCCTGTTGACCATGGTCCTCAACTGGGCAAAATTGTGACCCGTTGACTGTGTTCCACAACTGGACCTCACCTGGACCAGGTGACTCTGGTCCCCCTCTGGGTCTCACCGTGCCCTAGTAACTGTGAACCCCACTTTGGACTGACTTAGACCTGCTGAACCTGCTTGCTACCTGCCCCTGACATCGAAATGTTGACTCTGGTTCTTTCAAGGGCCTCCCCTGTACCTGGCGATCCTGGTGTCCACCTTGCCCTCACCTGCACGTGGTGACTCTTGTCCCCAACGGGGACTCACCTGGACCTGCTTACTGTGTTCCACACCTGGGCCTCAAGTAGACCTGTTGACCATGGTCCCCAAGCCGTGCTCACATGGACCTGTTGCCTCTGAACCCCACCGGGGCCTCACGTGTACCTGGTAACTCTGGTCCTCACCTGGGCATCATTGGTACCTGGTGACTCTGTTCCACACCTGAGGCTCCCCTGGACATGATGACTCTGGAACCTCTCTGGGCATCAACCTGACCTGGTGACTCTGGTCCCCATATGGATGTCACCTGGACCAGGGAATCATGGTACTTCTCTGGGCTTCAACCAGGTCTGGTGATTCTGGTCCTCAACTGGGCCTAACCTGGACCTAGTGATTATGCTCCATCTGGGCTTCATTTGGACCTGGTGACTCTGGTCCCTACCTGGGAATCATTGGACATGGTTCCACTGCATGGCCTGTAGGTTGGCCTCACCTGGACCTGGTAACTCTCGTCCTTACCTGGGCATCATTGGGACCTGGTTCCTCTGTATGGCCTGCAGTTTGGCCTCACCTGGACCTGGTGAGTGGGTTTGTCTCCTGGGCCTCACCCATGCCAGTGACACAGGTCCCCACGTGGGCCTCACTTCGACCTGGTGAATCTGGTCCTTACCTGGTTCTCACCCGGAACTGGTAACTCTGGTCACCACCTGGGAATCACCTGGGCCTGGTGAATCTGGTCCCCATCTGGGCCTCATCCAGTCCTGGTGACTTTCTTCCACACCTGGACCTGATTGCTGTGGACTCCTTCTTGTCCTCACCTGGAACTGGTGACTCTGATCCTAACTGGGCCTCACCCAGTTCTGGTGACTCTGGTCCTCATCTGTGGACCATTATGAGCTGGATAAACTCTTCCACCCCTGAGCCTCACCTGGACATGATGACTCTGGAGTCCCTCTGGACCTCAGCCTGATATGGTGACTCTGGTCCCCATCCGTATGTCACCTCACCAGGTGAATCTGGAACCCCTCTATGCCTCAACTTGACCTGGTAAATCTGGTCCTCAACTGGGCCTCACCGGGACCTAGTGAACATGCTCCCCACCTGCGCCTCATCTGGACCTGGTGACTCTGGTTCTACCTGGGCATCATCGGGACATGGTTACTCTATTCCCCACTGGGACTGACCTGATCCTGGTAACTCTGGTCCTGACTTTGGCCTCTTCTGTACCAGGTGACTCTGGCTCCACCTCGGCCTCACCTGTAACCTGTGACTCTGATCCTAAGCATGGCCTCACCTGACCTGGTGACTGTGGTTCCCATCTGGACCTCACCTGGACCTCATGTCTCTGGTCCCACCTGGGCCTCACCAGGACCTGGCGTCTCTGGGACCCTCCTGGGTAGCATCAGGATATGGTTACAGTGTTCACTAACAGTGCGCCAGCCGGAACTATTAACTCTGGTCTTCACCTGGGCCACACCTGCACATGATGACACTGGTTCCCACCTGGGTCTCACCTGGACATGGTGAGTCGTATCCCCACCTGGTCCTCACCTATAACTGGTGATTTTCGTTCCCACATGGAGATCATATGGACCTGTTGTCCGCAGTGTTTCTAGCTTCTTTTTTTTAAATTTTTATTTATTTATGATAGTCACAGAGAGAGATTGGCCGAGACACAGACAGAGGGAGGAGCAGGCTCCATGCACAGGGAGTTCGACGTGGGATTCGATCCCGGGTCTCCAGGGTCGAGCCCTGGGCCAAAGGCAGGAGCCAAACCGCTGCGCCACCCAGGGATCCCATGTGTTTCTAGCTTCTCATGTACCTCGTGACTCTGGTCCCCACGAGGGCCTCACTTGGACCTGGTGAGTTTGGTTGCAACCGGCACCTCACCTGGACCTGGTGATTCTGGTCTGCACCTGAGACTACCCTGGATCTGGTGACTGTGGTCCCCACCTCAGCTTCACCTGGATTTGGGGATTCCGGTACCCATCTGGGCCTCACCTGGCCCTGTTGATCATGGTCCTCAACTGGGCAAAATTGGGACCCGGTGACTGTGTTCCACAACTGGACCTCACCTGGACCAGGTGACTCTGGTCCCCCTCTGGGTCTCACCGTGCCCTAGTGACTGTGAGCCCCACTTTGGCCTGACTTGGACCTGCTGACCCTGGATGCCACCAAAGTCTGATTTCGAAAAGTTGACTCTGGTTCTTTCAAGGGCCTCCCCTGTATCTGGTGATCCTGGTCCGCATCTGGGGCTCACCTGGACGTGGTTACTCTTGTCACCACCGGGGACTCACCTGGACCTGCTCACTGTGTTCTACACCTGGGCCTCAAACACACCTCTTGACCATAGTCCCCAAGCCGGCCTCACATGGACTTGTTTCCCCTGATCACCACCGGGGCCTCACGTGTACCTGGTAACTCTGGTCCTCACCTGGGCCTTATCTGGATCTGGTGACTCTGGTCCTCAGTTCGGCCTCACCTGGACCTGGTGTCTCTCGTCCCACTTTGACCTAACTCAAAACTGCAGAATCTTGCCAAACCTAGGACGCACCCAGACCTGGGGACTCTTGTCCCTAGCTATGCCTCAATTCGACCTGACCTGATGAATCTGGTCCTCACGTGGTCCTCACATGGACTTGGGACTCAGCTGCATAGAGTGGCTCTGGTTCCCACAAGAGTCTCACCTGTTACTGGTGACTCGGGTCTTTTTCTATGCCTCACAAGGACCTAGTGATTCTGTTCCCCATCTGGGCCTGCATGGCCCTAGTGACTCTGGTCCTCACTCAGGCATCATTGGGACCTGGATACTCTATTCCACACCTGGGCCCCTCTTTGACCAGGGACCTCTGGTCCCATTCTTGGCCTCAAATTAAACTGGTTACTCTGGTGCCCCTCTCGGATTCACCCTTACCTCGTGACTCTGGTCACCCCTTGGCTTCACTTGGGCCTGGTGAATCTGGTCCTTAGCTGGTCCACACCTGGAATTGGTTTCTGGTCGTCACCTGGGTCTCACCTGGACTTGGTGAATCATGTTGCCACCTGCGCCTCACCTGGACCTTGTGACTGTGGTCCCTCCTGGACCTCACCTGGATCTGGTGGCTCTGGTTCCCATATGGGGCTCTCCTGGACCTGGTTCCTGTGGTCTCCATCTGGCCTCACCTGGAACACAATGACTCTGATCCATATTTGTGCCTCTCCTGGACCTGTTGACTCTGGTCCTTACCTGGCCATCATTGGGACCTGGATACTCTCTTATATACCTGGGCCTCACCTGGACCTGGTGACTGTGGTCCCACCTGGGCCTCACCTGGACGAGGTGACTGGTTCCCACAGGGACCTCACCTGGACCTGGTGACTCAGGTCCTCAAATGGGCATCATGAGACCTGGTTTTTCAGTTCCACATCGGGGCCTCACCTGGACATAGTGATTCTCGTCCCATTCTGGGCCTCACACTGACGTGCTGACTCTGGTCCCCACCTGGATATCACCAGAACCGGGTGACTCTGGTCCCCCTCTGGGACTCATCCGGACCTGGGGACACTGGTCCTCAACTGGGTCTCAACAGGACCTGGTGAATCTACTCCTCACTTAGGCCTCGTCTGGACCTTGTGACTCTTTTCCCACCTGGCATCAATGGGACATGGTTACTCTCTTCCACACCTGGGCCTCACATGGACATGATAACTTTGCTCCGCCCTTTGGCCTCAACTGGTCCTGATGACCATGGTCCCCCCACCTAGGACTCAATCTGGACCTGGAGACTGTTGTCCCCACCTGGGTCTCACCTGGACCTGGTGACTCTCGTTCCCACATGAACCACACCTGGACCTGGTGACTGTGGTGTTCTTGTAGACTCACATTTACCTGGTGACTCCGGTGCCCACTACGGCCTCACGTGGATCTGGTGACTCTGGCCTGCTGGTTGGCCTCACTTGGACCTGGTGAGTGGGGTTGCCACCTGGGCCTCACCCAAACCTGGTGACTCAGGTCCTCAACTGGGCCTCACCTGGACCTAGTGAATATGCTCCATCTGGGCCTCATTTGGACCTGGTGACTCTGGTCCCTACCTGGGCATCATAGGGACATGGTTCCACTGCATGGCCTGCATGTTGGCCTCACCTGGATATGGTAACTCTAGTCAGTACCTGGGTATCATCGGGATATTGTTCCTCTGCATGGCCTGCAGTTTGGAATCACCTGGATCTGCTGAGTGGTGTTGTCATCTGGGCCTCAACCATGCCTGGTGACACAGGTCCCCACGCGGGCCTCACTTGGACCTGGTGAATCTGGTCCTTACCTGGTCCTCACCCCTAACACGTAACCTGGTCACCACCTGGGATTCACCTGGGCCTGTTGAATCTGGTCCCCATCTGGGCCTCACCCAGTCCTGGTGACTTTGTTCCCCACCTGGGCCTGATTGCTGTGGACGCCTTCTTGGCCTCACCTGGAACTGGTGACTCTGATCCTAACTGGGACTCACCCAGATCTGGTGACTCTGGTCCTCACCTGTGGACCATTTTGACCTGGATACTCTGTTCCACACCTGAGCCTCACCTGGACATGATGAATTTGGATCCCCTCTGGGCCTCAGCCTGACATGTGGACTCTGTTCCCCATCTGGATGTCACGTAGACCAGGTCAATCTGGTATCCCTCTAGGCCTCAACTTGACCTGGTGACTCTGGTCCTCAACTGGGCCTCACCGGAATCTAGTGAACATGGCCCCACCTGCGCCTCATCTGGACCTGGTGACTCTTGTCACCACCGGGAACTCACCTGGACCTGCTTACTGTGTTCCACACCTGGGCCTCAAGTAGACCTGTTGACCATGGTCCCCAAGCCGGCCTCACATGAACCTGTTGCCTCTGATCCCCACCGGGGCTTCACGTGTACCTGGTAACTCTGGTCCTCAACCGGGGCTCATCTGGACCTAGCGACTCTGGTCCCCACCTGGGCTTCACCTGGATCTGGTGACTCTGGTCCCCACCTGGACTTCACCTGGATCTGGGGACTCTGGTCCACACCTGGACCTGACCTGCATCTGGTGACTCTGGTCCTCAGTTTGGCCTCACCTGGATCTCGCATCCCTCCTCACCACTTTGACCTAAATCAGAACTGCTGAATCTTGCCCCACCTCGGCCGCAACCAGACCTGGTGACTCTTGTCCCCAGCTATGCCTCAATTCGTCCTGATGAATCTGGTCCTCACGTGAGCCTCACATGGACCTGGGACTCAGCTGGATAGAGTGGCTCTGGTTCCCACAAGGGGCTCACCTGATACAGCTGACTGTGGTCTTATTCTATGCCTCACCTGGTACTAGTGATTCTGTTCCCATCTGGGCCTGCATGGCCCTAGTGACTCTGGTCCTCACTCAGGAATCATTAGGACCTGGATACTCTATTCCACACCTGTGCCTCACATTGACCATGGACCTCTTCCCATTCTGGGACTCAAACTAAACTAGTTACTGGTTCCCCTTTGGGCCTCACCCTTACCTGGTGACTCTGGTCACCCGTTTGGCTTCACTTGGGCCTGGTGAATCTGGTCCTTAGCTAGTCTCACCTGAATCTGGTGAATGGTATCCACCTGGGCCTCACCTGGTCTTGGAGAATCCTGTTGCCACATGTGCCTCACCTGGACCTTGTGACTGTGGTCCCACCTGGATCTCACCTGGATCTGGTGGCTCTGGTTCTCATATGGGGCTCTCCTGGACCTGGTTCCTGTGGTCTCCATCTGGCCTCACCTGGAACACAATGACTCTGATCCATATTTGGGCCTCTCCTGCACCCGTTGACTATGGTCCTTACATGGGCATCATTGGGACCTCGATACTCTCTTATATAACTGAGCCTCACCTGGACCTGGTGACTTTGGTCCCACCCGGGCCTCTACTGGATGAGGTGACTGGTTCCCACAGGGACCTCACCTGGACCTGGTGACTAAGGTCCTCATATGGGCATCATGGTACCTGGTTTCTTAGTTCCACATCGGGGCCTCACCTGTACCTAGTGATTCTCGTCCCCCTCTGCGCGTCACCCTGACATGGTGACTGTGGTCCCCACCTGGATATCACCAGAACCGGGTGCCTCTGGTCCCCCTCTGGGACTCACCCGGAGCTGGGGACTCTGGTGCTCAATTGGGCCTCAACAGGACCTCGTGAATCTACTCCTCACTTAGGCTGCGTCTGGACCTTGTGACTCTTTTCCCACCTGGCATCAATGGGACATGTTTACTCTCTTCCCCACCTGGGCCTCACCTGGACATGATAACTTTGCTCCATACTTGGGCCTCAACTGGTCCTGATGACTCTGGTCCCCCCACCTAGGCCTCAATCTGGACCTGATGACTGTGGTCCCCACCTGGGTCTCACCTGGACCTCGTGACTCTCGTTCCCACATGAACCACACCTGGCCCTGGTGACAGTGGTGTTCTGGTAGACTCACATTTACATGGTGACTCTGGTCCCCGCTAGGGCCTCACCTGTATCTGGTGACTCTGGCCTGCAGGTTTGCCTCACCTGGACCTGGTGAGTGGGGTTGTCACCTGGGCATCATCAGGACATGTTCCACTGCATGGCCTGCAGGTTGGCCTCACCTGGACCTGAGAACTCTAGTCCCTACCTCGGCATCATCGGGACATGTTTCCTCTGCATGGCCTGCAGGTTGGCCTCACCTGGACCTGGTGAGAGGGATTGTCATTTGGGCCTCACACATGCCTGGTGACACAGGGCCCTACGTGGGCCTCACTTGGACCTGGTGAATCTGGTCCTTACCTGGACCTCACCCGGAACTCGTAACTCTGTTCACCACCTGGGAATCACCTGGACCTTGTGAATCTGGTCCCGATCTGGGCCTCACCCAGTCTTGGTGACTTTGTTCCCCACCTGGACCTGATTGCTGTGGACTCTTTCTTGGCCTCACCTGGAACTGGTGACTCTGATCCTATCTGCGGGTCACCCAGACCTGGTGACTCTGGTCCTCACCTGGGCATCATTGGTATCTGGTGACTCTGTTCCACACCTGAGCCTCACCTGGACATGATGACTCTGGAACCTTTCTGGGCCTCACCCTGACATGGTGACTCTGGTCCCCATCTGGATGTCACCTGGACCGGGTGTTTCTGGTACCCCTCTAGGCCTCAACCAGATCTGGTGACTCTGGTCCTCAACTGGGCCTCACTGGGATCTAGTGATCATGCTCCCCACCTGCGCCCCATCTGGACCTGGTGACTCTGGTTCTACCTGGGCATCATCGGGACATGGTTACTCTATTCCCCTCTCGGACTGACCTGATCCTGGTAACTCTGGTCCGGACTTTGGCCTCTTCTGTACCAAGTGACTCTGGCTCCACCTGGGCCAGACCTGTAACTGGTGACTCTGATCCTAAGCATGGCCTCACCTGACCTGGTGACTGTGGTTCCCATCGGGACCTCACCTGGACCTCAGGTATCTGGTCCCACCTGGGCCTCACCAGGACCTGGTGTCTCTGGTACCCACCTGGGTAGCATCAGGATATGGTTACACTGTACACTAACATTGACTCTGGTCTTCACCTGGGGCACTCCTGGACATGGTGACACTGGTTCCCACCTGGGTCTCACCTGGACATGGTGAGTCCGAAACCCACCTGGGCCTCACCTGTAACTGGTGATTCTCGTTCCCACATGGACATCATGTGGACCTGGTGGCTGCAGGGTTTTAGCTTCTCATGTACCTCGTGACTCTGGTCCGCACCAGGGCCTCACCGGGACCTGGAGAGTGTGGTTGCCACCTACACCTCACCTGGACCTGGTGATTCTGGTCTGCACCTGAGACAAACCTGGAGCTACTGACAGTGGTCCCCACCTTGGCTTCACCTGGATTTGGGGACTCCAGTCCCCATCTGGGCCTCACCTGGCCCTGTTGAACCAGGTCCTCAACTGGGCAAAATTGGGACCCAGAGACTGTGTTCCACAACTGGACCTCACCTGGACCAGGTGACTCTGGTCCCCCTCTGGGTCTCACCGTGCCCTAGTGACTGTGAACCCCACTTTGGCCTGACTTGGGCCTGCTGACCCTGGTTGCCACCTGCGCCTGACCTCGAACTGTTGGCTCTGGTACTTTCAAGGGCCTCCACTGTACCTGGTGATCCTGGTCCCCACTTGCGCCTCACCTGGATGTGGTGACTCTTGTCTCCACCGGGGACTCACCTGGACCTGGTTACTGTGTTCCACAACGGGGCCTCAAGTAGACCTGTTGATCATGGTCCCCAAGCTGGCCCAACATGGACCTCTAGCCTCTGATCCCCGCCAGGGAATCACGTGTACGAGGTAACTCTGTTCCTCACCTGGGCTTCATCTGGACCTAGTGACTCTGTGCCAACCTGGGCTTCACCTGAATCTGGTGACTCTGGTCCCCACCTGGACTTCACCTGGATCTGGTGACTCTGGTCCCATTCTTGACCTCTCCTGGACATGGTGACTCTCTTTCCAACATGGACCTCACCTGGATCTGGTGACTCTGGTACTCAGTTTGGCCTCACCTGGACCTGGTGTCTCTCGTCCCCACTTTGACCTATCTCAGAACTGCTGAATCTTGCCCCACCTAGGCCGCACCCAGACCTGGTGACTCTTGTCCCCAGCTATGCCTCAATTCGACCTGATGAATCTGGTCCTCACGTGGGCCTCACATGGACCTGGGACTCAGCTGGATAGAGTGGCTCTGGTTCCCTCAGGGGCTCACCTGATACTGGTGACTGTGGTCTTATTCTATGCCTCACCAGGACCTAGTGATTCTGTTCCCCATCTGGGCCTGCATGGCCCTAGTGACTCTGGTCCTCACCCAGGCATCATTGGGACCTGGATACTCTATTCCACACCTGCGCCTCACTTTGTCCAGTACCTCTGGTCCCATTCTGTGCCTCAAACTAAACTGGTTACTCTGGTTCCCTCTCTGGGCCTCACCCTTACCTGGCGACTCAGGTCACCCCTTGGGCTTCACTTGGGCCTGGTGAATCTGGTTCTTAGCTGGTCCGCACCTGGATCTGGTGACAGGTCACCACGTGGGCCTCACCTGGACTTGGTGAATCATGTTGCCACCTGCGCCTCACCTGGGCCTTGTGACTGTGGTCCGTCCTGGACCTCACCTGGATCTGGTGGATCTGGTTCCCATATGGGGCTCTCCTGGACCTGGTTCCTGTGGTCTCCATCTGGTCTCACCTGGAACACAATGACTCTGATCCATATTTGGGCCTCTCCTGGACTTGTTGACTCTGGTCCTTACCTGTGCATCATTGAGACATGGATACTATCTTATATACCTGGACCTCACCAGGACCTGGTGACTGTGGTCCCACCTGGGCCTCACCTGGACGGGGTGACTGGTTCCCAGAAGGACATCACCTGGACCTGGTGACTCAGGTCCTCATATGTGCATCATGGGACCTGGTTTCTCAGTTCCACATCGGGGCCTCACCTGGACCTAGTGATTCTCGTCCCCCTCTGGGCCTCACCCTGACTTGTGACACTGGTCCCTACCTGGATATCACCAGAACCGGGTGACACACCCGGAGCTGGGGACACTGGTCCTCAGCTGGGCCTCAACAGGACCTGGTGAATCTACTCCAATCTTAGGATTCGTCTGGACCTTGTGACTCTTTTCCCACCTGGCATCAATGGGACATGGTTACTCTGTTCCCCACCTCGTACTCACCTTGACATGATAACTTTGCTGCACACTTTGGCCTCAACTGGTCCTGATGACTCTCATCCCCCAACCTAGGCCTCAATCTGGACCTGGTGACTTGTCGTCCCCAACTGGTTCTCAGCTGGATCTGGTGACTCCTGTTCCCACATGAACCACACCTGGACCTGGTGACTGTGGTGTTCTTGTAGACTCACATTTACCTTGTGACTCCCGTCCCCACCGGGCCTCACCTGGTTCTGGTGACTCTGGCTTGCAGGCTGGCCTCACCTGGACCTGGTGACTGGGGTTGCCACCAGGGCCTCACCCATACCTGGTGACTCAGGTCCACACGTGGGCCTCTTGGACCTGGTGAATCTGGTCCTTACCTGGTCCTCTCCCAGAACCGGGGACTCTGGTGACCACCTGGGCCTCACCTGGACCTGGTGAATCTGGTCCCCATCTGGGCCTCACCCAGTCCTGGTGACTTTGTTCCCCACCTGGACCTGATTGCTGTGGACTCTTTCTTGGCCTCACCTGGACCTGGTGACTCTGATCCTATCTGCGTGTCACCCAGATCTGGTGACTCTGGTCCTCACCTGGGCATCATTGGTACCTGGTGACTCTGTTCCACAGTTGAGCCTCAGCTGGACATGATGACTCTCGAACCTCTCTGTGCCTCACCCTGACTTGGTGACTCTGGTCCCCATCTGTATGTCACCTGGACCAGGGGATTCTGGTACCCCTCTGGGCCTCAACCAGATCTGGTGACTCTGGTCCTCAACTGGGCCTCACCTGGACCTAGTGAATATGCTCCATCTGGGCCTCATTTGGAGCTCGTGCCTCTGTTACCTACGTAGGCACCATCGGGACATGGTTCCACTGCATGGCCTGCAGGTTGGCCTCACCTGGACCTGGTAACTCTGGTCCCTACCTGGACATCATCGGGACACGGTTCCTCTGCATGGCCAGTATGTTGGCCTCAGCCGGACCTGGTGAGTGGGGTTGTCACCTGGGGCTCACAAATACCTGGTGACACAGGTCCCCACGTGGGCCTCACTTGGACCTGGTGAATCTGGTCCTTACCTGGTCCTCCCCCGGACCTGGTAACCCTGGTCACCACCTGGGAATCAACTGGACCTGGTGATTCTGGTCCCCATCTGGGCCTCACCCAGTCCTGTTGACTTTCTTCCCCACCTGGACCTGATTGCTGTGGACTCCTTCTTGTCCTCAACTGGAACTGTTGACTCTGATCCTAACTGGGCCTCACCCAGATCTGGTGACTCTGGTCCTCACCTGTGGACCATTATGACCTGGATACTCTGTTCCACACTTGAGCCTCACTTGGACATGCTGACTCTGGATCCCCTCTGGGCCTCACCCTGACATGGTGACTCTGGTCCCCGTCTGGATGTCACCTAGACCAGGTGAATCTGGAAACCCTCTAGGCCTCAACTTGTCCTGGTGACTCTGGGCCTCAACTGGGCCTCACCGGGACCTAGTGAACATGCTCCCACCTGCGCCTCATCTGGACCTGGTGACTCTGTTTCTACCTGGGCATCACCGGGACATGGTTACTCTATTCCCCACTGGGACAGACCTGATCCTGGTAACTCTGGTCCTGACGTTGGCATCTTCTGTACCAGGTGACTCTGGCTCAAACCTGGGTCTCACCAGTAACTGGTGACTCTGATCCAAAGCATGGCCTCACCTGACCTAGTGACTGTGGTTCTCATCGGACCTCACCTGGACCGCAGGTCTCTGGTCCCACCTGGGCCTCACCAGGACCTGGTGTCTCTGGTACCCACCTGGGTAGCATCAGGATATGGTTACACTGTTCACTATCAGTGACCCAGCCGGACCTATTAACTGTGGTCTTCACCTTGGCCACAACTGGACATGGTGACACTGGTTCCCACATGGGTCCCCCCTGGACATTGTGAGTCGGATCCCCACCTGGTCCTCACTGGTAACTGGTGATTATCGTTCCCAAATGTACATCATGTGGTCCTGGTGGCTGCAGTGTTTCTAGATTCTCATGTACCTCGTGACTCTGGTCCCCACCAGGGCCTCAACGGGACCTGGTGAGTTTGGTTGCCACCTGCACCTCACCTGCACCTGATGATTCTGATCTGCTCGTGAGACTACCCTGGATATGGTGATGTGGTCCCCACCTCGGCTTCACTGCTTTGGGGACTCAGGTCCCCATCTGGGCCTCACCTGGCCCTGTTGACCATGGTCCTCAACCTGGCAAACCTGAGACCCGGTGACTGTGTTCCACAACTGGACCTGAACTGGACCAGGTGACTCTGGTCCCACTCAGGGTATCACCGTGCCGTAGTGACTGTGAACCCCACTTTGGCTTGACTTGAACCTTCTGACCCTGGTTGCCACCTGCGTCTGATTTCGAACTGTTGACTGTGGTTCTTTCAAGGGCCTCCCCTGTACCTGGTGATCCTGGTCCCCACCTGGGCCTCACCTGGACGTGGTGACTCTTGTCACCACCGGGGACTCACCTGGACCTGCTTACTGTGTTCCACACCTGGGCCTCAAGTAGTCCTGTTGACCATGATCCCCAAGCCGGCCTCACATGGACCTGTTGTCTCTGATCCCCAGCTGGGCCTCACGTGTAACTGGTAACTCTGGTCCCCACCTGGGTCTCACCTGGACCTAGTGACTCTGGTCCCCACCTGGACCTCACCTGGATCTGGTGACTCTGGTCCTCAGTTTGGCCTCACCTGGACCTGGTGTCTCTCTTCCCCACTTTGACCTATCTCAGAATTGCTGAATCTTGCCCCACCTAGGCCGCACCCAGACCTGCTGACTCTTGTCCCCAGCTATGCCTCAATTCGACCTGATGAATCTAGTCCTCACGTGGGCCTCACATGGACCTGGGACTCAGCTGGTTGAGTGGCTCTGGTTCCCACAAGGGGCTCACCTGATATTACTGACTGTGGTCTTATTCTATGCCTCACCAGGACCTAGTGATTCTGTTCCCCATCTGGGCCTGCATGGCCCTAGTGACTGTGGTCCTCACCCAGGAACCATTGGGACCTGGATACTCTGTTCCACACCTGGGCCTCACTTTGACCAGGGACCTTTTGTCCCATTCTGGGCCGCAAACTAAACTGGTTACTCTGGTTCCCACTCTGGTCCTCACCCTTACCTGGTGACTCTGGTCACCCCTTGGGCTTCACTTGGGCCTGGTGAATCTGGTCCTTAGCTGGTCCGCTCCTGGATCTGGTGACTGGTCGCCACCTGGCCCTCACCTGGACTAGGTGAACCCTGGTGTCAACAGCGCCTCACCTGGACCTTGTAACTGTGGTCCCACGTGGACCTCACCTCGATCTGGTGTCTCTGGTTCCCATATGGGGCTCTCCTGGACCTGGTTCCTCTGGTCTCCATCTGGCCTCACCTGGAACACAATGACTCTGATCCATATTTGTGCCTCTCATGGACCTGTTGACTCTGGTCCTTACCTGGGCATCATTGGAACCCGGATACTCTCTTATATACCTGGGCCTCACCTGGACCTGATGAATGTGGTCCCACCTGTGCCTCACCTGGATGAGGTCACTGGTTCCCACAGGGACCTCACCTGTACCTGGTGACTCAGGTCCTCAAATGGGCATCATGGGACCTGGTTTCTCAGCTCCACATCGGGGACTCACCTGGACCTAGTGATTCTCGTCCCCGTCTGGGCCTCACCGTGACGTGGTGCTCTGGTCCACACCTGGATATCACCAGAACCGGGTGATTCTGGTCCCCCTCTGGGACTCACCCGGAGCTGGTGACACTGGTCCTCAACTGGGCCTCAAAAGGACCTGGTGAATCTACTCCTCACTTAGGCCTCATCTGGACCTTGTGACTCTTTTCCCACCTGGCATCAATGGGACATGGTTACTCTGTTCCCCAACTGGGCCTCACTTGGACATGATAAATTTGCTGCACACTTTGGCCTCAAATGGTCCTGATGACTCTGGTCCCCCCACGTAAGCCACAAACTGCACCTGGTGACTGTGGTCCCCACCTGGGTCTCACCTGGACCTGGTGACTCTCGTTCCCACATGAACCACACCTGGACCTCGTGACTGTGGTATTCTTGTAGACTCACATTTACCTGGTGACTCCGGTCCCCACTAGGGCCTCACCTGGATCTGGTGACTCTGGCCTGCAGCTTGGCGTCACCTGGACCTGGTGAGTGGGGTTGCCACCTGGGCCTAACCCATAACTGGTGACTAATTCCCCACGTGGGCCTCTTGAACCTTGTGAATCTGGTCCTTACCTGGTCCTCTCCCAGACCCAGGGACTCTGCTCAACACCTGGGCCTCACCTGGACCTGGTGAATCTGGTCCCCATCTGGGCCTCACCCAGTACTGGTGACTTTGTTCCCCACCTGGACCTGATTGCTGTGGACTCCTTCTTGGCCTCACCTGAAAATTGTGACTCTGCTCCTAACTGGGCCTCACCCAGATCTGGTGACTCTGGTCCTCACCTGTGGACCATTATGACCTGGATACTCTGTTCCACACCTGAACCTCACCTGGACATGGTGACACTGGTTCCCATCTGGGTCTCACCTGGACATGGTGAGTCGGATCCCCACCTGGTCCTCACCTGTAACTGGTGATCCTCGTTCCCCATGGACATCATGTGGACCTGGTGGCTGCAGTGTTTCAAGCTTCTCATGTACCTCGTGTCTCTGGTCCCCACCGGGGCCTCACCGGGACCGGGTGAGTGTGGTTGCCACCTACGCCTCACATGGACCTGGTGATTCTGGTCTGCACCTGAGACTACCCTGGATCTGGTGCCTGTGGTCCCCACCTGGGTCTCCCCTGGATCTGCTGACTCTCGTTCGCACATGAACCACACCTGGACCTGGTGACTGTGTTGTTCTTGTAGACTCACATTTACCTGGTGACACCGGTCCCCACTAGGGCCTCACCTGGTTCTGCTGACTGTGGCCTGTCGGTTGGCCTCATCTGGACCTGGTGAGTGGGGTTGCCACCTGAGGTTCACCCATTCCTGGTGACTCAGGAACACACGTGGTCCTCTTGGACCTGGTGAATCTGGTCCTTTCATGGTCCTCTCCCAGACCCAGGGACTCTGGTCACCACCTGGGCCTCACCTGACCTGTTGAATCTCTTCCCCATCTGGGCCTCACCCAGTCTTGGTGACTTTGTTCCACAACTGGACCTGATTGCTTTGGACTCTTTCTTGGCCTCACCTGGAACTGGTGACTCTTATCCTCTCTGCGCGTGACTCAGGCCTGGTGACTCTGGTCCTCACCTGGGCATCATTGGTACCTGGTGACTCTGTTCCACACCTGAGCCTCACCTGGACTTGATGACTCTGGAACCACTCTGGGCCTCACCCTGACCTGGTGACTCTGGTCCCCATCTGGATGTCACCTGGACCAGGGGATTCTGGTACCCCTCTAGGCCTCAACCAGATCTGGTTTGTCTTGTCCTCAACTGGGCCTCGGTTGGTCCTAGTGAATATGCTCCATCTTGGCCTCATTTGGACCTGGTTACTCTGGTCCCTACCAGGGCATCATGGGGACCTATTTCTACTGCATGGCCTGCAGGTTGGCCTCACCTGGACCTGGTAACTCTGGTCCCTACCTTGGCATTATCGGGACCCGGTTGCTTTGCATGGCCTGCAGGTAGGCCTCACCTGGAACTGGTGAGTGGGGTTGCCTCTTGGGCCTCACCCATACCTGGTGACACAGGCCCCTACGTGGGCCTCACTTGGACCTGGTGTATCTGGTAATTCTGCTCACCACCTGGGGATCACCTGGACCTGGTGAATCTGGTAACTCTGGTCACCACCTGGGAATCAACTGGACCTGGTGAATCTGTGTCCCCATCTGGGCCTCACCCAATCCTGGTGACTTTTTTCCCCACCTGGCCCTGATTGCTGTGGACTCCTTCTTAGCCTCACCTGGAACTGTTGACTCTGATCCTAACTGGGCCTCACCCAGATCTGTTGACTCTGGTCCTCACCTGTGGATCATTATGACCTGGATACTCTGTTCCACACCTGAGACTCACCTGGACATGATGACTCTGGATCCCCTCTGGTCCTCTCCCTGACATGGTGAATCTGGTCCCCATCTGGACGGCACCTAGACCAGGTGAATCTGTTACCCCTCTAGGCCTCAACTAGACCTGGTGACTCTGGTCCTCTACTGGGCCTCAACGGGACGTAGTGAATATGCTCCCCAACTTCGCCTCATCTGGACATGGTGACTCTGGCTCCACCTGGGCCTCACCTGTAACTGGTGACTCTGATCCAAAGCATGGCCTCTCCTGACCTGGTGACTGTGGTTCCCATCGGGACCTCACCTGGACCTCATGTCTCTGGTCCCACCTGGGCCTCACCAGGACCTGGTGTCTCTGGTACCCACCTCGGTAGCATCAGGATATGGTTACACTGTTCACTAACAGTGACCCAGCCGGACCTATTAACTCTGGTCTTCACCTGGGCCACACCCAGACATGGTGACACTCGTTCCCACCTGGGTCTCACCTGGAAATGGTGAGTCAGATACCCACCTGGTCCTAACCTATAACTGTTGATTCTCCTTCCCACATGGACATCATGTGGACCTGGTGGCTGCGGTGTTTCTAGTTTGTCATGTACCTTGTGACACTGGTCCTCACCAGGGCCTCACCGGGACCTGGTGAGTGTGGTTGCCACCTGCACCTCACCTGGACCTGGTGATTCTGGTCTGCACCTGAGACTACCCTGGATCTGGTGACTGTGGTCCCCACCTGGGCTTCACCTGGATTTGGGGACTCTCGTCCCCATGTGAGGCTCACCAGGCCCTGTTGACCAAGGTCCTCAACTGGGCAAAATTGGGACGCGGTGTTGTGTTCCACAACTGGACCTCACCTGGACTACGTGACTCTGGTGCCCCTCTGGGTCTCAACATTCCCTAGTGACTGTGAACCCCACTTTCCCCTGACTTAGACCTGCTGACCCTGGTTAAAACCTGCGCCTGAACTCGAACTGTTGACTCTGGTTCTTTCAAGGGCCTCCCCTGTACCTGGTGATCGTGGTCCGAACCTGGGCCTCACCTGGACGTGGTGTCTCTTGTCACCATGGGGACTCACCTGGACCTGCTTACTGTGTTCCACACCTGGGCCTCAAGTAGACCTGTTGACCATGGTCCCCAAGCCGGCCTCACATGGACCTGTTGCCTCTGATCCCCACCGGGGCCTCACGTGTACCTTGTAACTCTGGTCCTCACCTGGGCCTCATCTGGACCTAGAGACTCTGGTCCCCACCTGGGCTTCACCTGGATCTTGAGACTCTGGTCCCCATCTGGACTTCACCTGTATCTGGTGACTCTGGTCCCAATCTGGACCTCTCCTGGACTTGGTGTCTCTCTTGCCCACTTTGACCTAACTCAGAACTGCTGAATCTTGCCCCACCTATTACGCACCCAGACCTAGTGACTCTTGTCCCTAGCTATTCCTCAATTCGACCTGATGAATCTGGTCCTCACGTGGACCTCACATTTACCTGGGACTCAGCTGGAAAGAGTGGCTCTGGTTCCCACTAGGGGCTCACCTGATACTGCTGAATGTGGTCTTATTCTATGCCTCACCAGAAACTAGTGATTCTGTTCCCCATCTGGGCCTGCATGTCCTTAGTGACTCTGGTCCTCACTGAGACATCATTGGGACCTGGATACTCTATTCCACAGCTGGGCCTCACTTTTACCAGGAACCGCTGGTCCCATTCTGGGCCTCAAACTAAACCGGTTACTCTGGTTCCCCCTCTTAACCTCACCCTTACCTGGTGACTCTGGTCACCCCTTGGGCCTCCCCTGGGCCTGGTGTCTCTGGCCTGCAGGTTGGCCTCACCTGGACTTGATTAGTGGGATGCCACCTGGGCCTCACCCATACCTGGTGACTCAGGTCCCCACATGGGCCTCTTGGACCTGGTGAATCTGGCCCTTACATGGACTTCTCCCAGACCCGGGGAATCTGGTCACAACATGGGCCTCACCTGGACCTGGTGAATCTGGTCCCCATCTGGGCCTAACCCAGTCCTGGTGACTATGTTCCCCAACTGGACCTGATTGCTCTGGACTCTTTCTTGCCCTCACCTTGAACTGGTGACTCTGATCCGATCTGTGCGTCACCCAGACCTGGTGACTCTCGTCCTCACCTGGGCATCATTGGTACCTGGTTACTCTGTTCCACACCTGAGCCTCACCTGGACATGATGTCTCTGGGACCTCTCTGGGCCTCACCCTGACCTGGTGATCTGGTCCCCTTCTGGATGTCACCTGGACCAGGTGATTCTGGAACCCCTCTAGGCCTCAACCAGATCTGGTGACTCTTGTCCTCAAGTGGGCCTCATCTGGACCTAGTGAATATGCTCCATCTGTGCCTCATTTGGACCTGGTGACTCTGGTCACTCACTGGTCATCATCTGGAAATGGTTCCACTGCATGACCTGCTGGTTTGCCTCACCTGGACCTGGTAAGTCTGGTCCCTACCTGGGCATCATCGGGACATCTTGACCTGGTGAGTGGGGTTCCCACCTGGATCTTACCCATGCCTGGTGACACAGGTCCCCACGTGGGCCTCACTTGGACCTGGTGAATGTGGTCCTTACCTAGTCCTCACCCGGGACTGGTAAATCTGGTCACCACCTGGGCATCACCTAACCTGGTGACTTTGTTCCCCACGTGGACCTGATTGCTCTGGACACCTTCTTGGCCTTACCTGGAAGTGGTAACTCTGATCCCAACTGGGCCTCTCTCAGATCTGGTGACTCTGGTCCTCACCTGGGCCTCATCTGGACCTAGTGACTCTGGTCCCCACCTGGGCTTCAACTGGATCTGTTGACTCTGGTCCCCACCTGGATTTCACCTGGAACTGGTGACTCTGGTCCATACCTGAACCTCTCCTGGACCTGGTCACTCACTTTCCAACATGGACCTCACTTGGATCTGGTGACTATGGTCCTCAGTTTGGCCTCACCTGTACCTGGTGTCTCTCGTCCCCACTTTGACCTAACTCAGAACTGTTGATCTTGCCCCACCTAGGCCGCACACAGACATGGTCACTCTTGTCCCCAGCTATGCCTCAATTCGACCTGATGAATCTGGTCCTCACGTGGGCCTCCATGGACCTGGGACTCAGCTGGATAGAGTGGCTCTGGTTCCCACAAGGGGCTCACCTGATACTGGTGACTGTGGTCTTTTTCTATGCTTCACCAGGACCTAGTGATTCTGTTCCCATCTGGGCCTGCATGGCCCTAGTGACCTTGGTCCTCACCCAGGCATCATTGGGATCTGGATACTCTATTCCACATCTGCGCCTCACTTTCACCAGGGACCTAGGGTCCCATTCTGGGCCTCAAACTAAACTGGTTATTCTGGTTCCCCCTCTGGGCGTCACCCCTACCTGGTGACTCTGGTCACCCCTTGGGCTTCACTTGGGCCTGGTGAATCTGGTCCTTAGCTGTTCCGCACCTGGATCTGGTGACCGGTCGCTACCTGGGCCTCACCTGGATTTGGTGAAACCTGTTGCCACCTGCGCCTCTTCTGGACCTAGTGACTGTGGTCCCACCTGGAACTCACCGGGATCTGGTGTCTCTGGTTCCCATATGGGGCTCTCCTGGACCTGGTTCCTGTGGTCTCCATCTGACCTCACCTGGAACACAATGACTCTGATCCATATTTGGGCCTCTCCTGGACCTGTTGACTCTGGTCCTTACCTGGGCATCATTGGGACCTGAATACTCTCTTATATGTCTTGACCCCACCTGGCCCTGGTGACTGTGGTCCCACATGGGCCTCACCTGGACAGGTGACTGGTTCCCACAGGGACCTCTCCTGGACCTGGTGACTCAGGTCCTCATATGGGCATCATGGGACCTGGTTTCTCAGTTCCACATCGGGGACTCACCTGGACCTAGTGATTCACGTCCCCCTCTGGGCCTCAACCTGATGGTGACTCTGGTCCCCACCTGGATATCACCAGAACCGGGGGACTCTGGTCCCCCTCTGGGACACACCCGGAGCTGGGGACACTGGTCCTCAGCTAGGCCTCAACAGGACCTGGTGAATCTCCTCCTCACTTAGGCCTCGTCTGGACCTTGTGACTCTTTTCCCACCTGGCAGCAATGGGACATGGTTACTCTGTTCCGCACCTGGGCCTCACATGGACATGATAACTTATCTCCGCACTTTGGCCTCAACTGGTCCTGATGACCCTGGTCCCCCAACCGAGGCCTCAGTTTGGACCTGGAGGCTGTCGTCCCCACCTGGGTCTCACCTGGACCTGGAGACTCTCGTTCCCACAGGAACCACACCTGACCTGGTGACTCTGGTGTACTTGTTGACTCACATTTACCTGGTGACTCCGGTCCCCACTAGGGCCTCACCTGGATCTGGTGACTCTGGCCTGCAGGTTGGCCTCACTTGGACCTGGTGAGTGGGGTTGCCACCTGGGCCTCACCCAAACCTGGTGACTCAGGTCCTCACGTGGGCCTCTTTGACCTATTAATCTGGTCCTTACCTGGTCCTCTCCCAGACCCGGGGACTCTGCTCACTACCTGGGCCTCACCTGGGCTGGTGAATCTGGTCCCCATCTGGGCCTCACCCATTCCTGGTGACTTTGTTCGCCACCTGGACCTGATTTTTGTGGACTCCTTCTTGGCCTCACCTGGAACTGGTGACTCTGATCGTATCTGCACGTCACCCAGATCTGGTGACTCTCGTCCTCACCTGGGCATCATTGGTACCTGGTCACTCTGTTCCACACCTGAGCCTCACCTGGACATGATGACTCTGGAACCTCGCTGGGCCTCACCCTGACCTGGTGACTCTGGTCCCCATCTGGATGTCACCTGGTCCAGGTGATTCTGGTACTCCTCTAGGACTCAATCAGAAATGGTGACTGTGATCCTCAACTGGGCCTCACCTGCACCTAGTGAATATGCTCCATCTGGGCCTCATTTGGACCTGGTGACTCTGATCCCTACCTGGCCATCATCGGGACATATTCACTGCATGGCTTGCAGGTTGGCCTCACCTGGACCTGAGAACTCTAGTCCCTACCTCGGCATCATCTGGACATGGATCCTCTGCATGGCTTGCAGGTTGGCCTCACCTGTACCTGGTGAGGGGGGTTGTCACATGGGCCTCACAAATGCCTGGTGACACAGGTCCCCACTAGGGCCTCACTTGGACCTGGTGACTCTGGTCCTTACCTGGTCCTCACCCGGAACTCGTAACTCTGTTCACCACCTGGGAATAACCTGAACCTAGTGACTCTGGTCCCCATCTGGATGTCACCTGGACTAGGTGTTTCTGGTACCTCTCTAAGCCTCAACCAGATCTGGTGACTCTGGTCCTCAACTGGGCCTCACTGGAACCTAGTGAACATGCTCCCCACCTGCGCCTCATCTGGACCTGGTGACTCTGGTTCTACCTGGGCATCATCGGGACCTGGTTACTCTATTCCCCACTGGGACTGACCTGATCCTTGTAACACTGGTCCTGACTTTGGCCTCTTCTGTACTTAGTGACTCTGGCTCCACCTGGGCCTCAGCTGTAACTGGTGACTCTGATCCTAAGCATGGCCTCACCTGACCTGGTGACTGTGGTTCCCGTCGGGACCTCACCTGGACCTCATGTCTCTGGTCCAACCTGGGCCTCACCAGGACCTGGTGTCTCAGGTACCATCCTTGGTAGCATCAGGATATGGTTACACTGTTCACTAACAGTGACCCAGCCGGACCTATTAACTCTGGTCTTCACCTGGGCCACACCTGGACATGGTGACACTCGTTCCCACCTGGGTCTCACCTGGACATGGTGAGTCGTATCCCCACCTGGTCCTCACCTGTAACTGGTGATTCTCGTTCCCACATGGACATCATCTGGACCTGGTGGCTGCAGTGTTTCTAGATTCTCATGTACCTCGTGACTCTGGTCCCCACCAGGGCCTCACGGGGACCTGGTGAGTGTGGTTGCCACCTGCACCTCACCTGGACCTGTTGATTCTGGTCTGCACCTGAGACTACCCTGGATCTGGTGACTGTGGTCCCGACCTGGACATTACCTGGATTTAGGGACTCCGGTCCCCATCTGGGCCTCACCTGGCCCCGTTGATCAAGGTCTCATCTGGGCAAAATTGGGACCCGGTGACTGTGTTCCACAACTGGACCTCACCTGGACCATGTGACTCTGGTTCCCCTCTGGGCCTCACCCTACCCTAGTGACTGTGAACCCCACTTTGGCCTGACTTGGACCTGCTGACCCTGGTTGCCACCTGCGCCTGACCTCGAAATGTTGACTCTGGTTCTTTCAAGGGCCTCCCCTGGTCCTGGTGATCCTGGTCCCCACCTGGGACTTACCTAGACGTGGTGACCCTTGTCACCACCGGGGACTCACTTGGACCTGCTTACTGTGTTCCACACCTGGGCCACAAGTATACCTGATCACCATGGTCCCCAAGACAGAATCACATGGACATTTTGCCTCTGATCCCCACCGGGGCCTCACGTGTACCTGGTAACTCTGGTCCTCACATGGGTCTCATCTGGACCTAGTGACTCTCGTCCCCACCTGGGCTTCACCTTCATCTGGTCACTCTGGTCCCCACCTGGAATTCACCTGGATCTGGTGACTCTGGTCCCCACCTGGACCTCACCTGGATCTGGTGACTCTCGTCCTCACTTTGGCCTCACCTGGACCTAAGGTCTCTCATCCCCACTTTGACCTAACTCAGAACTGCTGAATCTTGCCCCATCTAGGCCGCACCCAGACCTGATGACTCTTGTCCCCAGCTATGCCTCAATTCGACCTGATGTATCTGGTCCTAACGTGGGCCTCACATGGACCTGGGACTCAGCTGCATAGAGTGGCTCTGGTTCCCACAAGTGCCTCCCCTGATACTGGTGACTGTGGTCTTATTCTATGCCTCACCAGGACCTAGTGATTTTGTTCCCCATCTGGGCCTGCATGGCCTTAGTGACTCTGGTCCTCACCCAGACATCATTCGGACCTGGATACTCTATTCCACACCTGGGCCTCACTTTGACCCGGGGTCTCTGGTCCCATTATGGGCCTCGCACTAAACTGGTTACTCTGGTTCCCCCTCTGGGCCTCACCCTTACCTGGTGACTCTAGTCACCCCGTGGGCTTCACTTGGGGGTGGTGAATCTGGACCTTAGCTGGTTTTCACCTGGATCTGGTGACTGGTCGCCACCTGGGCCTCACCTGGACTTGGTAAATCCTGTTGCCACCTGCACCTTACCTGGACCTTGTGACTGTGGTCCCACCTGAACCTCTCCTGGATCTGGTGGCTCTGGTTCCCATATGGGGCTCTCCTGGACCTGGTTGCTGTGGTCTCCATCTGGACTCACCTGTAACACAATGACTCTGATCCATATTTGGGCCTCTCCTGAACCTGTTGACTCTGGTCCTTACCTGGGCATCATTGGGACCTGGATACTCTCTTATATACCTGGGCCTCACCTGGACCTGGTGACTGTGGTCCCACCTGGGCCTCACCTGGACGGGGTGACTGGTTCCCGCAGGGAACTCACCTGGACCTGGTGACTCAGGTCCTCATATGGGCATCATGGGACCTGGTTTCTCATTTCCACATCGGGACCTCATCTGGACCTAGTGACTCTCGTCCCCCTCTGGGCCTCACCATGACGTGGTGACTTTTGTCCCCACCTGGATATCACCAGAACCGGGTGACTCTGGTCCCCCTCTGGGACTCACCTGGAGCTGGGGACACTGGGCCTCAACTGGGCCTCAACAGGACCTGGTGAATCTACTCCTCACTTAGGCCTCATCTGGACCTTGTGACTCTTTTCCCACCTGGCATCAATAGGACACGGTTACTCTGTTCCCCACCTGGGCCTAACCTGGACACGATAACTTTGCTCCACACTTTGGCCTCAAATGGTCCTGATGACTCTCGTCCCCCCACCTAGGCCACAATATGGACCTGGTGACTGTGGTCCCCACCAGGTTCTCACCTGGACCTGGTGACTCTCGTTCCCACAGGAACCACACCTGGACCTGGTGACTGTGGGGTTCTTGTAGACTCACATTTACCTGGAGACTCTGGTCCCCACCTGGATCTGGTGACTCTTGCCTGCAGGTTGTCCTCACCTGGACCTGGTAACTCTAGTCCCTAGATGGGCATCTTTGGGACGTGGTTCCACTGCAAGGCCTGCAGGATGGCCTCACCTGGACCTGGTGATTGGGGTTGCCACCTGGGCCTCACCCATACCTGGTGACTCAGGTCCCCACGTGGGCCTCTTGGACCTGGTGATTCTGGTCCTTACCTGGTCCTCTCCCAGAACCGGGGACTCTGGTCACCACCTGGGCCTCACCTGGACCTGGTGAATCAGGTCCCCACCTGGCCTCACCCAGTCCTGGTGACTTTGTTCCCCACCTGGACCTGATTGCTGTGGACTCTTTCTTGGCCTCACCTGGACCTGGAGACTCTGATCCTATCTGCGCGTCACCCAGATCTGGTGACTCTGGTCCTCACCTGGCATCATTGGTACCTGGTGACTCTGTTCCACAGCTGAGCCTCAGCTGGACATGATGACTCTCGAACCACTCTGTGCCTCACCCTGACCTGGTGACTCTGGTCCCCATCTGTATGTCACCTGGACCAGGGGATTCTGGTACCCCTCTAGGCCTCAACCAGATCTGGTGACTCTGGTCCTCAACTGGGCCTCACCTGGACCTAGTGAATATGCTCCATCTGGGCCTCATTTGGAGCTCGTGCCTCTGGTACCTACGTGGGCACCATCGGGACATGGTTCCACTGCATGGCCTGCAGGTTGGCCTCACCTGGACCTGGTAACTCTGGTCCCTACCTGGACATCATCGGGACACGGTTCCTCTGCATGGCCAGCATGTTGGCCTCAGCCGGACCTGGTGAGTGGGGTTGCCACCTGGGGCTCACAAATACCTGGTGACACAGGTCCCCACGTGGGCCTCACTTGGACCTGGTGATTCTGGTCCCCATCTGGGCCTCACCCAGTCCTGTTGACTTTCTTCCCCACCTGGACCTGATTGCCGTGGACTCCTTCTTGGCCTCAACTGGAACTGTTGACTCTGATCCTAACTGGGCCTCACCCAGATCTGGTGACTCTGCTACTCACCTGTGGACCATTATGACCTGGATACTTTGTTCCACACCTGAGCCACACCTGGACATGCTGACTCTGGATCCCCTCTGGGCCTCACCCTGACATGGTGACTCTGGTCCCGTCTGGATGTCACCTAGACCAGGTGAATCTGGAAACCCTCTAGGCCTCAACTTGTCCTGGTGACTCTGGGCCTCAACTGGGCCTCACCGGGACCTAGTGAACATGCTCCCCACCTGCGCCCCATCTGGACCTGGTGACTCTGGTTCTACCTGGGCGTCACCGGGACATGGTTACTATATTCCCCACTGGGACAGACCTGATACTGGTAACTCTGGTCCTGACGTTGGCATCTTCTGTACCAGGTGACTCTGGCTCAAACCTGGGTCTCACCAGTAACTGGTGACTCTTATCCAAAGCATGGCCTCACCTGACCTGGTGACTGTGGTTCTCATCGGACCTCACCTGGACCTCAGGTCTCTGGTCCCACCTGGGCCTCACCAGGACCTGGTGTCTCTGGTACCCACCTGGGTAGCATCAGGATATGGTTACACTGTTCACTATCAGTGACCCAGCCGGACCTATTAACTCTGGTCTTCACCTGGGCCACAACTGGACATGGTGACACTGGTTCCCACATGGGTCTCACCTGGACATTGTGAGTCGGATCCCCACCTGGTCCTCACCTGTAACTGGTGATTCTCGTTCCCATATGTACATCATGTGGACCTGGTGGCTGCAGTGTTTCTAGATTCTCATGTACCTCGTGACTCTGGTCCCCACCAGGGCCTCACCGGGACCTGGTGAATTTGGTTGCCACCTGCACCTCACCTGGACCTGATGATTCTGGTCTGCACGTGAGACTACCCTGGATATGGTGATGTGGTCCCCACCTCGGCTTCACTGCTTTGGGGACTCATGTCCCAATCTGGGCCTCACCTGGCCCTGTTGACCATGGTCCTCAACCTGGCAAAACTGCGACCCGGTGACTGTGTTCCACAACTGGACCTCAACTGGACCAGGTGACTCTGGTCCCACTCAGGGTATCACCGTGCCGTAGTGACTGTGAACCCCACTTTGTCCTGACTTGAACCTTCTGACCCTGGTTGCCACCTGTGTCTGATTTCGAACTGTTGACTGTGGTTCTTTCAAGTGCCTCCCCTGTACATGTTGATCCTGGTGCCCACCTGGGACTCACCTGGACGTGGTGACTCTTGCCACCACCGGGGCCTCACCTGGACCTGCTTACTGTGTTCCACACCTGGGCCTCAAGTAGTCCTGTTGACCATGGTCCCCAACCCGGCCTCACATGGACCTGTTGTCTCTGATCCCCAGCTGGGCCTCACGTGTAACTGGTAACTCTGGTCCCCACCTGTGTCTCATCTGGACCTAGTGACTCTGGTCCCCACCTGGACCTCACCTGGATCTGGTGACTCTGGTCCTCAGTTTGGCCTCACCTGGACCTGGTGTCTCTCGGCCCCACTTTGACCTAACTCAGAACTGCTGAATCTTGCCCCACCTAGGCCGCACCCAGACCTGGTGACTCTTGTCCCCAGCTATGCCTCAATTCGACCTGATGAATCTGGTCCTCACCTGTGTCTCACATGGACCTGGGACTCAGCTGGTTGAGTGGCTCTGGTTCCCACAAGGGGCTCACCTGATACTACTGAGTGTGGTCTTATTCTATGCCTCACCAGGACCTAGTGATTCTGTTCCCCATCTGGGCCTGCATGGCCATAGTGACTCTAGTCCTCACCCAGGAACCATTGGGACCTGGATACTCTATTCCACACCTGGGCCTCATTTTGAATAGGGATCTTTGGCGCATTCTAGGCCGCAAACTAAACTGGTTACTCTGGTTCCCCCTCTGGGCCTCACCCTTATCTGGTGACTCTGGTCACCCCTTGGGATTCACATGGGCCTGGTGAATCTGGTACTTAGCTGGTCCTCACATGGATCTGGTGACTGGTCGCCACCTGGGCCTCACCTGGACTAGGTGAACCCTGGTGTCAACAGCGCCTCACCTGGACCTTGTAACTGTGGTCCCACGTGGACCTCACCTCGATCTGGTGTCTCTGGTTCCCATATGGGGATCTCCTGGACCTGGTTCCTGTGGTCTCCATCTGGCCTCACCTGGAACACAATGACTCTGATCCATATTTGGGCCTCTCATGGCCCTTTGACTCTGGTCCTTACCTGGGCATCATTGGGACCTGGATACTCTCTTATATACCTGGGCCTCACCTGGACCTGATGACTGTGGTCCCACCAGGTCCTCACCTGGATGAGGTCACTGTTTCCCACAGGGACCTCACCTGGACCTGGTGACTCAGGTCCTCAAATGGGCATCATGGGACCTGGTTTCTCAGTTCCACATCGGGGCTTCACCTGGACCTAGTGATTCTCGTCCCCGTCTGGGCCTCACCCTGACGTGGTGACTCTGGTCCCCACCTGGATATCACCAGAACCGGGTGACTCTGTTCCCCCTCTGGGACTCACCCGGAGCTGGTGACACTGGTACTCAACTGGGCCTCAAAAGGACCTGGTGAATCTACTCCTCACTTAGGCCTCATCTGGACCTTGTGACTCTTTTTCCACCTGGCATCAATGGGACATGGTTACTCTGTTCCCCACCTGGGCCTCACTTGGACATGATAAATTTGCTGCACACTTTGACCTCAAATGGTCCTGATGACTCTGGTCCCCCCACGTAAGCCAGAAACTGCACCTGGTGACTGTGGTCCCCACCTGGGTCTCACCTGGACCTGGTGACTCTGGCCTGCAAGTTGGCGTCACCTGGACCTGGTAAGTGGGGTTGCCACCTGTGCCTAACCCATAACTGGTGACTAATTCCCCACGTGGGTCTCTTGAACCTGGTGAACTTGGTCCTTACCTGGTCCTCTCCCAGACCCAGGGACTCTGCTCAACACCTGGGCCTCACCTGGACCTAGTGAATCTGGTCCCCATCTGGGCCTCACCCAGTCCTGGTGACTTTGTTCCCCACCTGGACCTGATTTCTGTGGACTCTTTCTTGGCCTCACCTGGATTTGTGACTCTGATCCTATCTGCGCGTCACCCAGATCTGGTCACTCTGGTCCTCACCTGTGGACCATTATGACCTGGATACTCTGCTCCACACCTAAGACTCACCTGGACATGATGACTCTGGATCCCCTCTGGGCCTCACCCTGACATGGTGACGCTGGTCCCCTTCTGGATATCACCTAGACCAGGTTAACCTGGTTCCCCTCTAGGCCTCAACTTGACCTGGTGACTCTGATCCTCAACTGGGCCTCACCAGGACCTAGTGAACATGCTCCCCACCTGCGCCTCATCTGGACCTGGTGACTCTGGTTCTCCCTGGGCATCATCGGGACATGGTTACTCTATTCCCCACTGGGACTGACCTGATCCTAGTAACACTGCTCCTGACTTTGGCCTCTTCTTTACCAGGTGACTCTGGCTCCACCTGGGCCTAACCTGTAACTGGTGACTCTGATCCTAAGCATGGCCTCACCTGACCTGGTGACTGTGGTTCCCATCGGGACCTCACCTGGACCTCATGTCTCCGGTCCCACCTGAGCCTCACCAGGACCTGGTGTCTCTGGTACCCTCCTTGGTAGCATCAGGATATGGTTACACTGTTCACTAACAATGACGCAGCCGGACCGATTAACTCTGGTATTCACCTGGGCCACACTGGACATGGTGACACTGGTTCCCACCTGGGTCTCACCTGGACATGGTGAGTCGGATCCCCAAAGGTCCTCCCCTGTAACTGGTGCTTCTCGTACCCACATGGACATCATGTGGACCTGGTGGCTGCAGTGTTTCTAGCTTCTCATGTACCTCGTGGCTCTGGTCCCCACCAGGGCCTCACCGGGACCTGGTGAGTGTGGTTGCCACCTGCACCTGACCTGGACGTGGTGATTCTGGTCTGTAACCGAGACTACCCTGGATCTGGTGACTGTGGTCCCCACCTGGGCTTCACCTGGATTTGGGGCTCCGGTCCCCATCTGGGCCTCACCTGGCTCAGTTGACCGTGGTCCTCAACTGGGCAAAATTGGGACCCGGTGACTGTGTTCCACAACTGGACCTCACCTGGACCAGGTGACTCTGGTCCCCCTCTGGGTCTCACCGTGCCCTAGTGCTGGGAACCCCACTTTGGCCTGACTTGGATCTGCTGACCCTGGTTGCCACCCGTGCCTGACCTCGAACTGTAGACTCTGGTTCTTTTAAGGGCCTCCCCTGTACCCGGTGATCCTGGTCCCCACCTGGGCCTCACCTGGACGTGGTGACTCTTGTCACCACCGGGGACTCACCTGGACCTGGTTATTGTGTTCCACACCTGGACCTCAAATAGACCTGTTGACCATGGTCCCCAAACCGGCCTCACATGGACCTGTTGCCTCTGATCTCCACCGGGGCCTCACGTGTACCTGGTAACACTGGTCCTCACCTGGGCCTCATCTGGACCTAGTGACTCTGGTCCCCACCTGGGCTTCACCTGGATCTGGTGACTCTGGTCCCCACCTGGACTTCACCTGGATCTGGTGACTCTGGTCCCCACCTGGACCGCTCCTTGACCTGGTGACTCTCTTTCCAACATGGACCTCGCCTGGATCTGGTGACTCTGGTCCTCAGTTTGGCCTCACCTGGACCTGGTGTCTCTCGTCCCCACTTTGACCTAACTCAGAACTGCTGAATCTTGCCCCACCTAGGCCGCACCCAGACCTGGTGACTCTTGTCCCCAGCGTTGCCTCAATTCGACCTGATGAATCTGGTCCTCACATGGGCCTCACATGGACCTGGGACTCAGCTGGATAGAGTGGCTCTGGTTCCCACAAGGGTGTCACGTGATACTGCTGAGTGTGGTCTTATTCAATGCCTCAACAGGACCTAGTGATTCTGTTCCCCATCTGGGCCTGCATGGCCCTAGTGACTCTAGTCCTCACCCAGGTGTTTTGGGACCTGGATACTCTACTCCACACCTGGGCCTCATTTTGACCAGTGACCTCTGGTCCCATTCTGGGTCTCAAACTAAACTGGTTACTCTGGTTCCCACTCGGGGCCTCACCCATACCTGGTGACTCTGGACACCCCTTGGGCTTCACTTGGGCCTGGTGAATCTGGTCCTTAGCTGGTCCGCACCTGGATCTGGTGACTGATCGCCAATGGGCCTCACCTGGACTTGGTGAAACCTGTTGCCACCTGCGCCTCCCCTGGACCTTGTGACTGTGGTCCCACCTGGACCTCACCTGGATCTGATGGCTGTGGTTCCCATATGGGGCTCTCCTGGTCCTGGTTCCTGTGGTCTCCATCTGGCCTCACCTGGAACACAATGACTCTGATCCATATTTGGTCCTCTCCTGGACCTGATGACTCTGTTCCTTACCTGGGCATCATTGGGACCTGGATACTCTCTTATATACCTGGGCCGCACCTGGAACTGGTGACTGTGGTCCCACCTGGGCCTCACCTGGACGAGGTGACTTGTTCCCTCAGGGACCTCACCTGGACCTGGTGACTTAGGTCCTCATATGGGCATCATGGAACCTGGTTTCTCAGTTCCACATCGGGGCCTCAAACTGAACCTAGTGATTCTCGTCCCCCTCTGGGCCTCACCCTGACGTGCTGACTCTGGTCCCCACCTAGATATCACCAGAACCGGGTGACTCTGGTCCCCCACTGGGACTCACCCGGAGCTTGGGACACTGGTCCTCTGCTGAGCCTCCACAGGACCTGGTGATTCTACTCCTCACTTAGGCCTCGTCTGGACCTTGTGAGTCTTTTCCCACCTGGAACCAATGGGACATGGTAACTCTGTTCCCCACCTGGGCCTCACCTGGACATGAGAACTTTGCTCCACACTTTGGCCTCAACTGGTCCTGATGACTCTTTCCCCCCCACCTAGGCCTCAATCTGGACCTGGTGCTGTGGTCCCCAGCTGGGTCTCACCTGGACCTGGTAACTCTCGTTCCCACATGAACCACAACTGGATCTGGTGACTGTGGTGTTCTTGTAGACTCACATTTACCTGGTGACTCCGGTCCCCACTAGGGCCTCACTTGGATCCGGTAACTCTGGCCGGCAGGCTTGCCTCACCTGGACCTGGTGAGTGGGGTTGCCACCTGGGCCTCACCCATACCTGGTGACTCAGGTCCCCGCGTGGGCCTCTTGGACCTGGTGAATCTGGTCCTTACCTGGTTCTCTCCCAGACCTGGGGACTCTGGTCACCACCTGGGCCTCACGTGGACCTGGTGTATCAGGCCCCATCTGGGCCTCACCCAGTCCTGGTGACTTTGTTCCCCACCTGGACCTGATTGCTGTGGACTCCTTCTTGGCCTCACCTGGAACTGGAGACTCTGATCCTAACTGGGTCTCACCCAGATCTGGTGACTCTGGTCCTCACCTGTGGACCATTATGACCTGGATACTCTGTTCCACACGTGAGCCTCACCTGGACATGATGACTCTGGATCCCCTAGGGGCCTCACCCTGACATGGTGACTCTGGTCCCCATCTGGATGTCACCTAGACCAGGTGAATCTGTTACTCCTCAAGGGCTCAAATAGACCTGGTGACTCTGGTCCTCAACTGGGCCTCACCGAGACCTAGTGAATATGCTCCCCACCTGCGCCTCATCTGGACCTGGTGACGCTGGGTCTACCTGGGCATCATCGGAACATGGTTACTCTGTTCCCCACTGGGACTGACTGATCCTGGTAACTCTGGTCCTGAATTTGGCCTCATCTGTACCAGGTGACTCTGGCTCCACCTGGGCCTCACATGTAACCTGTGACTCTGATCCTAAGCATGGCCTCACCTGACCTGGTCTCTGTGGTTCCCATCGGGATCTCACGTGGACCTCATGTCTCTGGTCGCACCTGGGGCTCACCAGGACCTGGTGTCTCTGGTACCCACCTGGGTAGCATCAGGATATGGTTACACTGTTCACTATCAGTGACCCAGCCGGACCTATCAACTCTGGTCTTCACCTGGGCCACACCTGGACATGGTGACACTGGTTCCCACCTGGGTCTCATCTGGACATGGTGAGTCGGATCCCCACCTGGTCCTCAACTGAAACTGGTGATTCTCGTTTCCACATGGACATGATGTGGACCTGGTACCTGCAGTGTTTCTAGCTTCTCATGTACCTCGTGACTCTGGTCCCCACCAGGGACTCACCGGGACCTGTTGAGTGTGGTTGCCACCTGCACCTCACCTAGACCTGGTGATTCTGGTCTGCACCCGAGACTACCCTGATCTGGTGACTGTGGTCCCCACTTGGGCTTCACATGGATTTGGGGACTCCGGTCCCCACCTGGGCCTCACCTGGCCTTGTTGACCATGGTCCCCAACGGGGAAAAATAGGGACCCAGTGACTGTGTTCCACAACTGGACCTCACCTGGACCAGGTGACTCTGGTTCCCCTCTGGGTCTCACCGTGCCCTAGTTTCTGTGAAGCCCACTTTGGCCTGACTTGGACCTGCTGACCCTGGTTGCCACCTGTGCCTGACCTCGAGCTGTTGACTCTGATTCTTTCAAGGGCCTCCCCTGTACCTGGTGTTCCTGGTCCCCACCTGGGCCTCACCTGGACGTGGTGACTCTTGTCACCACCGGGGACTCACCTGGACCTGCTTACTGTGTTCCACACCTGTGTCCCAAGTAGACCTGTTGACCATGGTCCCCAGGCGGGACTCACATGGACCTGTTGCCTCTGATCCCCACCGGGGCCTCACGTGTACATGGTAACTCTGTCCTCACCTGGGCCTCATCTTGATCTGGTGACTCTGGTCCCTACCTGGACTTCACCTGGATCTGGTGACTCTGGTCCCCACCTGGACCTTTCCTGGACCTGGTGACTCTCTTTCCAACATGGTTCTTCCCTGGATTTGGTGACTCTGCTCCTCAGTTTGGCCTCCCCTGGACCTGGTGTCTCTCGTTCCCTCTTTGACCTAACTCAGAACTGCTGAATCTTGCCCCACCTACGCCGCACACAGACCTGGTGACTCTTGTCCCCAGCTATGCCTCAATTCGACCTGATGAATCTGGTCCTCACGTGGGCCTCACATGGACCTGGGACTCAGCTGGGTAGTGTGGCTCTGGTTCCCACAAGTGGCTCACCTGATACTGCTGACTCTGGTCTTATTCTATGCCTCACTAGGACCTAGTGATTCTGTTCCCCATCTGGGCCTGCATGGCCCTAGAGACTCTGGTCTTCACCCAGGCATCTTTGGGACCTGGATACTCTATTCCACACCTGGGCCTCACTTTGACCAGGGACCTCTGGTCCCATTCTCGGCCTCTAACTAAACTGGTTAATCTGATTCTCCCTCTGGGCCTCACCGTTACCTGGTTTCTCTGGTCACCCCTTTGAGATTCACATGGGCCTGGTGAATCTGGTCCTTAGCTGATCCGCACCTGGATCTGGTGATTGGTCCCCACCTGGGACTCACCTGGACTTGGTAAATCCTGTTGCCACCTTCGCCTCACCTGGACTTTGTGACTGTGGTCCCACCTGGACCTCACCTGGATCTGGTGGCTCTGGTTCCCATATGGTGCTCTTTTGGACCTGGTTCCTGTGGTCTCCATCTGGCCTCCCCTGGAACACAATGACTCTGATCCATATTTGGGCCTCTCCTGGACCTGTTGACTCTGGACCTTACCTGGGCATCATTGGGACCTGGATAATCTCTTATATACCTGGGCCTCACCTGGAACTGGTGACTGTGGTCCACCTGGGCCTCACCTGGATGAGGTGACTGGTTCCCACAGGGACCTCCCCTGGGCCTGGTGACTCAGGTCCTCATATGTGCATCATGGGACCTGTTTTCTCAGTTCCACATCGGGGCCTCACCTGGACCTAGTGATTCTCGTTCCCCTCTGGGCCTCATACTGACGTGGTGACTCTGGTCCGCACCTGACTCACACCAGAACAGGGTGACTCTGGTCCCCCTCTGGGAATCACCCAGAGCTGGGGACACTGATACTCAACTGGGCCTCAACAGGACCTGGTGAATCTACTCCTCACTTAGGCCTCGTCTGGACCTTGTGACTCTTTTCCCACCTGGCATCTATGGGACATTTTTACTCTGTTCCCCACCTGGGCCTCACTTGGACATGATAAATTTGCTCCATACTTTGGCCTCAACTCGTCCCGATGACTCTGGTCCCCCCACCTAGGCCTCAATCTGGACCTAGAGACTGTCATCCACACCTGGGTCTCACCTGGACCTTGTGACTCTCGTTCCCACATGAATCACACCTGGACCTGGTGACTGTGGTGTACTTGTAGACTCACTTTTACCTGGAAACTCTGGCCCCACTAGGGCCTCACCTGGATCTGGTGAGTCTGGCCTGCAGGTTGGCCTCACCTGGACTTGGTTAGTGGGATGCCACCTGGGCCTCACCCATACCTGGTGACTCAGGTCCCCACGTGGGCCTCTTGGACCTGGTGAATCTGGCCCTTACCTGGTCTTCTCCCAGACCCTGGGAATCTTGTCACAACCTGGGCCTCACCTAGACCTGGTGAATCTGGTCCCCATCTGGGCCTAACCCAGTCCTGGTGACTATGTTCCCCACCTGGACGTGTTTGCTCTGGACTCTTTCTTGCCCTCACCTTGAACTGGTGACTCTGATCCGATCTGTGCGTCACCCAGACCTGGTGACTCTCGTCCTCACCTGGGCATCATTGGTACCTGGTTACTCTGTTCCACACCTGAGCCTCACCTGGACATGATGTCTCTGGGACCTCTCTGGGCCTCACCCTGATCTGGTGATCTGGGCCCCATCTGGATGTCACCTGGACCAGGTGATACTGGAACCCCTCTAGGCCTCAACCAGTTCTGGTGACTCTTGTCCTCAACTGGGCCTCACCTGGACCTATTGAATATGCTCCATCTGGGCCTCATTTGGACCTGGTGACTCTGGTCCCTACGTGGGCAACATCGGGAAATGGTTCCACATAATGGTCTGCAGGTTGGCCTCCTCTTGACCTGGTAACTCTGGTCCCTATCTGGGCATAATCGGGACACGGTTCCTCTGCATGGCCTGCAGGTTGGCGTCACCTGGACTTCGTACCTCTGGTCCCTACCTGGGCATCATCGGGACACGGTTCCTCTGCATGGCCTGCAGGTGGGCCTCACCTAGACCTGGTGAGTGGGCTTTCCACCTGGGCCTCACCCATACCTGGTGACACAGGTCTCACGTGGGCCTCACTTGGACCTGGTGAATCTGGTCCTTACCTGGTCCTCACCCGGAACTGGTAACCCTTGTCACCACCTGGGAATCACGTGGACCTGGTGAATCTGATCCCCATCTGGGCCTTACCTATTCCTGGTGACTTTGATCCCCACCTGGACCTGATTGCTGTGGACTCCTTCTTGGCCTCACCTGGAACTTGTGACTCTGCTCCTAACTGGGCCTCACCCAGATCTGGTGACTCTGGTCCTCACATGTGGACCATTATGACCTTTATACTCTGTTCCACACCTGAACCTCACCTGGACATGATGATTCTGGATGCCCTCTGGGCCTCACCCTGACATTGTGACTCTGGTCCCCATCTGGATGTCCCCTAGACCAGGTGAATCTGGTACCCCTCTAGGCCTCAACTAGACCTGGTGACTCTGGTCCTCATCTGGGCCTCACCTGGACCTAGTGAATATTCCCAACCTGCGCCTCACTGGACCTGGTGACTCTGATTCTACCTGGGCATCATTGGGACATGGTTACTGTATTACCCACTGGGACTGACCTGATCCTGGTAACTCTGGTCCTGACTTTGGCCTCTTCTGTACCAGGTGACTCTGGCTCCACCTGGGCCTCACCTGTACCTGGTGACTCTGATCCTAAGCATGGGCTCACCTGACCTGGTGACTGTGGTTCCCATCGAGACCTCACCTGGACCTCATGTCTCCGGTTACACCTGGGCCTCACCAGGACCTGGTGTCTCTGGTACCCACCTGGGTAGCATCAGGATATGGTTACACTGTTCACTAACACTCATCCAGCCGGACCTAATAACTCTGGTCTTCACCTGGGGCACACGAAGACATGTTGACACTGGTTCCCACCTGGGTCTCACCTGGACATGGTGAGTCGGATCCCCACCTGGTCCTCACATGTAACTGGTGATTTTCGTTCCCACATGGACATCATGTGGACCTGGTGGCTGCAGTGTTTCTAGCTTCTCATGTACCTTGTGTCTCTGGTCCCCACCGGGGCCTCTCCGGGACCGGGTGAGTGTGGTTGCCACCTGCACCTCACATGGACCTGGTGATTGTGGTCTGCACCTGAGACTACCCTGGATCTGGTGACTGTGGTCTCCACCTGGGCTTCACCTGGATTTGGGGACTCCGGTCCCCATCTTGGCCTCACCTGGCCCTGTTGACATGGTCCTCAACTGTGCAAAATTGGGACCCGGTGACTGTGTTCCACAACTGGACCTCACCTGGACCAGGTGATTCTGGTCCCACTCTGGGTGTCACCGTGCCCTAGTGACTGTGAACCCGACTTTGGCCTGTCTTGGACCTGCTGACCCTGGTTGCCACCTGCGCCTGACCTCGAACTGTTGACTCTGGTTCTTTCAAGGGCCTTTCCTGGACCTGGTGATCCTGGTGGGACCTGGCCCACACCTGGACGTGGTGACTCCTGTCACCAATGGGGACTCACCTGGACCTGCTTACTGTGTTCCACACCTGGGCCTCAAGTAGACCTGTTGACCATGGTCCCCAAGCCGGCCTCACATGGACCTGTTGCCTCTGATCCGCACCGGGTCCTCACGTGTACCTGGTATCTCTGGTCCTCACCTGGGCCTCAACTGGAACTAGTGAGTCTGGTCCCCACCTGGGCTTCACATGGATCTGGTGACTCTGGCCCCCACCTGGACTTCACATGGATATGGTGACTCTGGACCCCACCTGGACCTCTCCTGGGCCTCGTGACTCTCTTTGCAACATGGACCTCACCTGGATCTGGTGAATCTGGTCCTCAGTTTGGCCTCACCTGGACTGGTGTCTCTCGTCCCCACTTTGACCTAACTCAGAACTGCTGAATCTTGCCCCACCTAGGCCGCACAGAGACCTGGTGACTCTTGTCCCCAGCTATGCCTCAATTCGACCTGATGAATCTGGTCCTCACGTGGGACTCACCTGGTCCTGGGACTCAGCTGGATAGAGTGGCTCTGGTTCTCACAAGGGGCTCACCTGATACTGCTGAATGTGGTCTTATTCTATGCCTCACTAGGACCTGGTGATTCTGTTCCCCATCTGGGCCTGCATGGCCCTAGTGACTCTGGTCCTCACCCAGGCGTCATTGTGACCTGGATACTCTATTCCACACCTGGGCTTCTCTTTGACCAAGGACCTCTGGTCCCATTCTGGGCCTCAAACTAAACTGGTTACTCTGGTCCTCCCTCTGGGCCTCACCCTGCCCTGGTGACTCTGGTCACCCGTTGGGCTTCACTTGGGCCTGGAGAATCTGGTCCTTATCTGTTCCGCACCTGTATCTGGTGACTGGTCGCCACCTGGGCCTCACCTGGACTTGGTGAATCATGTTGCCTCCTGCGCCTCACCTGGACCTTGTGACTGTGGTCCAACCTGGACCTCACCTGGACGAGGTGACTGGTTCCCACAGGGACCTCACCTGGACCTGGTGACACAAGTCCTCATACGGGCATCATGGGACCAGGTTTCTCAGTTCCACATCGGGGCCTCACCTGGACCTAGTGATTCTCGTCCCCCTCTGGGCCTCACCCGGACGTGGTGATTCTGGTCCCCACCTGGATATCACCAGAACCAGGTGACTCTGGTCCCCCTCTGGGACTCACCCGGAGCTGGGACACTGGTCCTCAGCTGATCCTCAACAGGACCTGGTGAATCTACTCCTCACATAGGCCTCGTTTGGACCTTGTGACTCTTTTCTTACCTGACATCAATGGGACATGGTTATTCTGTTCCCCACCTGGGCCTCGCCTGGACATGATAACTTTGCTCCACACTTTGGCCTCAACTGCTCCTGATGACTCTCGTCCCCCCACCGAGGCCTCAATCTGGACCTGGTGACTGTGGTCCCCACCTGGGTCTCACCTGGACCTGGTGACTCTCGTTCCCACATGAAACACACCTGGACCTGGTGTCTGTTGTTTTCTTGTAGACTCACATTTACCTGGTGACACCGGTCCGCACTAGGGCCTCACCTGGATCTGGTGACTCTGGCCTGCAGGTTGGCCTCACCTGGACCTGGTGAGTGGGGTTGCCACCTGAGCTTCACCCATACCTGGTGACTCAGGAACCCACGTGGTTCTCTTGGACCTGGTGAATCTGGTCCTTACATGGTCCACTCCCAGACCCGGGGATTCTGGTCACCTCCTGGGCCTCACCTGGACCTGGTGAATCTCTACCCCATCTGGGCCTCAACCAGTCCTGGTGAGTTTGTTCCCCACCTGGACCTGATTGCTTTGGACTCTTTCTTGGCCTCACCTGGAACTGGTGACTCTTATCCTCTCTGCGCGTGACTCAGGCATGGATACTCTGGTCCCCATCTGGATGTCACCTGGACCAGGTGATTCTGGTACCCCTCTAGGTCTAAACAAGATCTGGTGTCTCTGATCCTCAACTGGGCCTCGTCTGGCCCTTGTGAATATGCTCCATCTGGGCCTCATTTGGACCTGGTGACTCTCTTACCTACCTGGGCATCATCAGGACAAGGTTCCACTGCATGGCCTTTCGGTTGGCCGCACCTGGACCAGGTAACTGTGGTTCTACCTGGGCATCATCGGGACGTGGTTACTCTATTCCCAGTGGGACTGACCTGATCCTGGTAACTCTGGTCCTGACTTTGGCCTCTTCTGTGCCATGTGACTCTGGCTCCCCCTGGACCTCACCTGTAAGTGGTGACTCTGATCCTAAGCATTGCCTCACCTCACCTGGTGACTATGGTCTCCATCGGTACCTCACCTGGACCTCATGTCTCTGGTCCCAACTGGCACTCACCAGGACTTGTATCTGGTACCCACCTGAGTAGCATCAGGATATGGTTACACTCTTCACCAACAGTGACGCGGCCGGACCTATTAACTCTCGTCTTCACCTGGTCCAAACTTGGACATGGTGACACTGGTTCCCACCAGGGTCTCACCTGGACATGGTGACTCAGATCCCCACCTGGTCCTCACCTGTAACTTGTAATTCTCGTTCCCACATGGACATCATGTGGACCTGGTGGCTGCATTGTTACTAGCTTGGCATGTACCTCGTGACTCTGGTCCCCACCAGGGCCTCACCGGGACTTGGTGAGTGTGGTTGCCACCTGCACGTCACCAGGACCTGGTGATTCTGGTCTCCACCTGAGACTACCCTGGATCTGGTGACTGTGGTCCCCACCTGGGCTTCACCTGAATTTGGGGACTCCGGTCCCCATCTGGGCCTCAACTGGCCCTGTTGACCATGGTCCTCACCTGTGCAGAATTGGGACCCGGTGACTGTATTCCACAACTGGATCTCACCTGGAAAAGGTGACTCTGGTCCCCCTCTGGGTCTCACTTTGCTCTAGTGACTGTGAACCCCACTTTGGCCTGACTTGGACCTGCTGACCCTGGTTGCCACCTGCGCCTGACCTCAAACTGTTGACTCTGGTTCTCTCAAGGGCCTCCCCTGTACCTGGTGATCCTGGTCCCCAATTGGTCCTCAACTGGACGTGGTGACTCTTCTCACCACCGGGGACTCACCTGGACATGATTACTTTGTTCCACACCTGGGACTCACGTAGACCTGTTGACGATGGTCTCTAAGCCGGCCTCACCTGGACCTTTTGGCTCTGATCCCCGCCGGGGGCTCACGTGTATCTGGTAACTTTGATCCTCACCTGGGCCTCATCTGGACCTAGTGACTCTGGTCCCCACCTGGGCTTCACCTGGATCTGGTGACTCTGGTCCCCACCTGGACTTCACCTGGATCTGGTGACTCTGGCCCCCACCTGGTCCTCTACTGGACCTGGTGACTCTCTTTCCAACATGAACCTCACCTGGATCTGGTGACTCTGGTCCTCAGTTTGGCCTCTCTTGGACTGGTGTCTCTCGTCCCCACTTTGACCTAACTCAGAACTGCTGAATCTTGCCCCACCTAGGCCGCACAGAGACCTGGTGACTCTTGTCCCCAGCTATGCCTCAATTCAACCTGATGAATCTGGTCCTGACGTGGGGCTCACATGGACCTAGGACTCAGCTGGATAGAGTGGCTCTGGTTCCCACAAGGGGCACACCTGATACTGGTGATTGTGGTCTTATTCTATGCCTCACCAGGACCTAGTGATTCTGTTCCCCATCTGGGCCTGTATGGCCCTAGTGACTCTGGTCCTCACCCAGGCATCATTGGGACCGGGATACTCTATTCCACATCTGGGTCTCACTTTGACCAGGGACCTCTGGTCCTATTCTGGGCCTCAAACTAAACTGGTTACTCTGGTTTCCCTCTGGGCCTCACCCTTACCTGGTGACTCTGGTCACCCCTTGGGCTTCACTTGGGCCTGGTGAATCTGGTCCTTAGCTGCTCCGCATCTGGATCTGGTGACTGGTGGCCACCTGGGCCTCACCTGGACTTGGTGAATCCTGTTGCCAACTGCGCCTCACCTGGACCTTCTGACTGTGGTCCCAACTGGACCTCACCTGGATCTGGTGGCTCTGGTTCCCATATGGGGCTCTCCTGGACCTGGTTCCTGTGGTCTCCATCTGGCCTCACCTGGAACACAATGACTCTGATCCATATATGGTCCTCTCCTGGACCTGTTGACTCTGGTCCTTACCTGGTCATCATTGGGAACTGGATACTCTCTATATAGCTGAGCCTCACCTGGACCTGGTGACTGTGGTCTCACCTGGGCCTCTCCTAGACGAGGTGACTGGTTCCCACAGGGACCTCACCTGGACCTGGTGACTCAGGTCCTCATATGGGCATCATGGGACCAGGGTTCTCAGTTCCACATCGGGGTCTCATCTGTACCTAGTGATTCTCATCCCCCTCTGTGCCTCACCATGATATGCTGACTCTGCTCCCCACCTGGATGTCACCAGAACCGGGTGACACTGGTCACCCTCTGGGAGTCACCCGGAGCTGGGGACACTGCTCCTCAACTGGGCCTCAACAGGACCTGGTGCATCTACTCCTCACTAAGGCCTCGTCTGGACCTTGTGAATCTTTTCCCACCTGGCATCAATGGGACATGGTTACTCTTCCCACCTGGGCCTCACATGGACATAACTTTGCTCCACACTTTGGCCTCAACTGGTCCTGATGATTCTGGTCCCCCGACCTAGGCCTCAATCTGACCTGGTGACTGTGGTCCCCACCTGGGTCTCACCTGGACCTGGTGACTCTCGTTCCCACATGAACCACACCAGGTCCTGGTGACTGGGTTGTTCTTGTAGAATCACTTTTAACTGGTGACTCCAGTCCCCACTAGGGCCTCACGTGAATCGGGTGACTTGGCCTGCAGGTTGGCCTCACATGGACCTGGTTAGTGGGAATGCCACTTGGGTCTCACCCATACTTGGTGACTCACGTCTCCACCTGTGCCTCTTGGACCTGGTGAATCTGGTCTTTACCTTGTCCTCTCCCAGACCCGGGGACTCTGGTCACCACGTGGGCCTCACCTGGACCTGGTGATTCCGGTCACCATCTGGGCCTCACTCAGTCCTGGTGACTTTGTTCCCCACCTTGACCTGATTGCTCTGGACTCTTTCATGGCCTCACCTGGACCTGGTGACTCTGATCCTATCTGCTTGTCACCCAGACCTGGTGACTCTGGTCCTCACCTGGGCATCATTGGTACCTGGTGACTCTGTTCCACACCTGAGCCTCACCTGGACATGAGGCTCTGGACTCTCGGACCACTCTGGGCCTAACCCTGACCTGGTGACTCTAGTCTCCATCTGGATGTCACGTGGACCAGGTGATTCTGGTACCCCTCTCGGCCTCAACCAGTTCTGGTGACTCTGGTCCTCAACTGGGCCTCACCTGGACCTATTGAATATGCTCCATCTGGGCCTCATTTGGACCTGGTGACTCTGGTCCCAACCTGGGCATCATCGGGACATGGATCCACTGCATGGCCTGTAGGTTGGCCTCAGCTGGACCTGGTAACTCTGGTCCCTACCTGGGCATCATCGGGACACGGGTCCTCTGCATGGCCTCGAGGTTGGCCTCACCTGGACCTAGTGAGTGGGGTTGCCACCTGGGGCTCACCCATACCTGGTGACACAGGTCCCCACGTGGGCCTCAGTTGGACGTGGTGAATCTGGTCCTTACCTGGTCCTCACCCGGAACTCCTAACTCGGGTCACCACCTGGAATCACATGAACCTGGTTAATCTGGTCCCCATCTGGTCCTCATCCAGTCCTGATGACTTTGTCACCCCACCTGGACCTGATTGCTGTGGACTCCTTCTTGGCCTCACCTGGAACTGGTGACTCTGATCCTAACTGGGCCTCACCCAGATCTGGTGACTCTGGTCCTCACCTATGGACCATTAGGACCTGGATACTCTGTTCCACACCTGAGCCTCACCTGGACATGATGACTCTGGATCCCCTCTGGGCCTCACCCTGACATGATGACTCTTGTCCCCATCAGGATGTCACCTAGACTAGGTGAATCTGGTATCCCTCTAGGACTCAACTTGACCTGGTGACTCTGGTCCTGAACTGGGCCTCACGGGGACCTAGTGAACATGCTCCCCACCTGCGCCTCATCTGGATCTGGTGACTCTGGTTCTACATGGGAATCAATGGAACCTGGATACTCTCTTATATACCTGGGCCTCACCTGGACCTGGTGACTGTGGTCCCACCTGGGCCTCACCTGGACGAGGTGACTGGTTCCCACAGGGACCTCACCTGGACCTGGTGACTCAGGTCCTCATATGGGCATCATGGGACCTGGTTTCTCAGTTCCACATCGGGGCCTCACCTGGACGACTCTGACTCTGGTCCCCACCTGGATATCACCAGGACCGGGTGACTCTGGTCCCCCTCTGGGAATCACCCGGGGCTGTCGACACTTGTCCTCAGCTGGGCCTCAACAGAACCTGGTGAATCTACTCCTCACTTAGGCCTCGTCTGGACCTTGTGACTCTTTTCCCACCTGGCATCAATGGGACATGGTTACTCTGTTTCCCACCTGGTTCTCACATGGACATGATATCTTTGCTCCACACTTTGGCATCAACAAGTACTGATGACTCTGGTCCCCCTACCTAGTCCTCAATCTGGACCTGGGGACTATGGTCCCCACCTGGGTCTCACCTGGACCTGGTGACTCTCGTTCCCACATGAACCACACCTGGACCTGGTGACTGTTGTGTTCTTGTAGACTCACATTTACCTGGTGACTCCGGTCCCCACTAGAGCCTCACCTGGATCTGGTCACTCTGGCCTGCAGGTTGGCCTCACCTGGACCTGGTGAGTGGGTTCCCTCTAGGGCCTCACCCATACCTGGTGACTCAGGTCCCCATGTGAGCCTCTTGGACCTGGTGAATCTGGTCCTTACCTGGTCCTCTCCCAGACCCGATGACTCTGGTCACCACCTGGGCCTCACCTGGATCTGGTGAATCTGGTCCCAATCTGGGCCTCACCCATTCTTGATGACTTTGTTCCACACCTTGACCTGATTGCTGTGGACTCTTTCTTGGCCTCACCTGGAACTGGTGACTCTGATCCTATCTGCGCGTCACCCAGACCTGTTGACTCTGGTCCTCACCTGGGCATCATTCGTACCTGGTGACTCTGTTCCACACCTGAGCCTCACCTGGTCATGATGACTCTGGAACTTCTCTGGGGCTCACCCTGACGTGGTGACTCTGGTCCCCATTAGGACGTAACCTGGACTGGGTGATTCTGGTTCCCATCTAGGCCTCAAGCACATCTGGTGATTCTGGTCCTCAACTGGGCCTCACGTGGACTTAGTGAATATGCTCCATCTTGGTCTCATTTGGACCTGGTGACTCAGGTCCCTAACTAGGCATCATCGGGCATGGTTCTGCGCATCGCCTGCAGGTTGGCCTCACCTGAACCTGGTGAGTGGGATTGCCACCTAGGCCTCACCCATACCTGGTGACTCAGGTCCCCACGTGGGCCTCTTGGACCTGGTGAATCTGGTCCTTACCTCGTCTTCTCCCAACCTGGGGACTCTGGTCATCACCTGGGCCTCACCTGGAGAAGGGAAACTGGTCCCCATCTGGGCCTCACCCAGTCCTGGTTACTTTGTTCCCCACCTGGAACTGATTGCTGTGGACTCTTTCTTTGCCTCACCTGCAACTGGTGACTCTGATCCTATCTGCGCGTCACCCAGATCTGTTGATTCTGGTCCTCATGTGGGCATCTTGGTACCTGGTGACTCAGTTCCACACCTGAGCCTAATCTGGACATGATGACTCTGGAACCTCTCTGGGCCTCACCCTGTCCTGGTAACTCTGGTCCCCACCTGGATGTCACCTGGACCAGGGGATTATGGTCTCACCACGCCCTAGTGACTGTGAACCCAAGTTTGCCCTGACTTGGACCTGCTGACCCTGGTTGCCTCCTGCGCCTGACCTCGAACTGTTGACTCTGGTACTTTCAAGGGCCTACCCTGTACCTTGTGATCCTGGTCCCCACCTGGGACCACCTGGACGTGGTGACTCGTGTCACAACCGCGTACTCATCTGGACCTGCTTACTGTGTTCCACATCTGGGCCTCAAGTAGACTTGTTGACCATGGTCCCCAAGCCGGCCTCACATGACCTGTTGCCTCTGATCCCCACCGGGGCCTCACGTGTACCTGGTAACTCTGGCCCTCTCCTGGGCCTCATCTGGACCTAGTGACTCTGTGCCCACTTGGGCTTCACCTGCATCTGGTGACTCTGGTCCCCACCTGGACCTCACCTGCATCTGGTGCCTCTGGTCCCCTTCTGGACCTCTCCTGGACCTGGTAACTCTCTTTCCAACATGGACCTCACCTGGATCTGGTGACTCTGGTACTCAGTTTGGCCTCACATGGACCTGGTGACTGTGTTTCCCATCGGGGCCTCACCTGGACCTCATGTCTCTGGTCCCAACTGGGCCGCACCCTGACCTGGTGACTCTGGTCACTCGTTGGACTTCACTTGGGCTTGGAGAATCTGGTCCTTAGCTGTTCCGCACCTCGATATAGTGACTGGTCGCCACCTGGGACTCACCTGGACTTGGTGAATCCTGTTGCCACCTGCGCATCACCTGAAAATTGTGACTGTGGTGCCACCTCGACCTCACCTGGGCTAGGTGACTGGTTCCCACAGGGACCTCACCTGGACCTGGTGACTCAGGTCCTCATATGGGCATCATGGGACCTGTTTTCTCAGTTCCACAGCGGGCCTCACCTGTACCTAGTGATTCTAGTCCCCCTCTGGGCCTCACCCTGACGTGGTGACTCTGGTCCCCACCTGGATATCACCAGAACCGGGTGACTCTGGTCCCCCTCTGGGACTCACCCGGAGCTGGGGACACTGGTCCTCAGCTGTTCCTCAACAGGACCTGGAGAATCTACTCCTCACTTAGGCCTCGTCTGGACCTTGTGACTCTTTTCCCACCTGGCATCAATGGGACATGGATATTCTGTTCCCCACATGGGCCTCACCTAAACATGATAACTTTGATCCACACTTTGGCCTCAACTGCTCCTGATAACTCTCGTCCCACCACCTAGGCCTCAATCTGGACCTTGTGACTGTGGTCCCCAACTGGGTCTCACCTGGACCTGGTGACTCTCGTTCCCACATGAACCACACCTGGACCTGGTTACTGTGGTGTTCTTGTAGACTCACATTTACCTGGTGACACCGGTCCCCACTAGGACCTCACCTGGATCTGCTGACTGTGGCCTGTCGGTTGGCCTCACCTGGACCTGGTGAGTGGGGTTGCACCTGAGCTTCACCCATACCTGGTGACTCAGGAACCCACGTGGTCCTCTTGGAACTGGTGAATATGGTCCTTACATGGTCCTCTCCCAGACCCGGGCATTCTGTTCACCACCTGGGCCTCACCTGGACCTGGTGAATCTCTTCCCCATCTGGGCCTCACACGGTCTTGGTGACTTTGTTCCCCACCTGGACCTGATTGCTGTGGACTCTTTCTTGGCCTCACCTGGAACTGGTGACTCTTATCCTCTCTGCGCGTGACTCAGGCCTGGTGACTCTGGTCCTCATCTGGGCATCATTGGTACCTGGTGACTCTGTTCCACACCTGAGCCTCACCTGGACATGATGACTCTGGAACCCCTTTGGGCCTCACCCTGACCTGGCGACTCTGGTCCCCATCTGGATGTCACCTGGAAGAGGTGATTCTGGTACCCCTCTAGGCCTCAACCAGATCTGGTGTCTCTGGTCCTCAACTGGGCCTCGGCTGGACTTAGTGAATATGCTCCATCTTGGCCTCATTTGGACCAGGTTACTCTGGTCCCTACCTGGGCATCATGGGGACCTGGTTCCACTGCATGGCCTACAGGTTGGCCTCACCTGGACCTGGTAACTCTGGTCCCTACCTTGGCATTATCGGGACTCGGTTACTTTGCATGGCCTGCAGGTAGGCCTCACCTGGACCCGGTGAGTGGGGATGCCACTTGGGCCTCACCCATACCTGGTGACACAGGCCCCTACGTGGGCCTCACTTGGACATGTTGTATCTGGTAATTCTGGTCACCACCTAGGAATCACCTGGACCTGGTGAATCTGGTATCTCTGGTCACCACCTGGGAATCACCTGGACCTGGTGAATCTGTGTCCCGATCTCGGCCTCATCCAGTCCTCGTACCTTTTTTACCCACCTAGACCTGATTGCTGTGGACTCCTTCTTAGCCTCACCTGGAACTGTTGACTCTGATCCTGACAGGGCATCACTCAGATCTGTTGACTCTGTTCCTCACCTGTGGACCATTATGACCTGGATACTCTCTTCCACACGTGAGCCTCACCTGGACATGATGACTCTGGATCCCCTCTGGCCCTCTCCCTGACATGGTGTCTCTGGTCCCCATCTGGAAGGTACCTAGACCAGGTGAACCAAACCCCTCTAGGCCTCAACTAGACCTGGTGACTCTGGTCTTCTACTGGGCCTCAACGGGACGTAGTGAATATGCTCCCCACCTTCGCCTCATCTGGATCTGGTGTCTCTGGCTCCACCTGGGCCTCACCGGTAACTGGTGACTCTGATCCTAAGCATGGCCTCACCTGACCTGGTGACTGTGGTTTCTATAGGGACCTCACCTGGACTTCATGTCTCTGGTCCCACCTGGGCCTCACCAGGACCTTGTGTCTCTGGTTACCACCTGGGTAGCATCAGGATATGGTTACACTGTTCACTATCAGTGACCCAGCCGGACCTATTGACTCTGGTCTTCACCTGGGCCACACCTGGACATGGTGACACTGGTTCCCACCTGGGTCTCACCTGGACATGGTGAGTCGGATCCCCACCTGGTCCTCACATGTAACTGGTGATTCTCGTTCCCACATGGACATCATGTGGATCTGGTGGCTGCAGTGTTTCTAGCTTCTCATGTACCTCGTGACTCTGGTTCCCACCAGGGCCTCACCGGGACCTGGTGAGTGTGGTTGTCACCTGCACCTCACATGGACCTGGGGATTCTGGTCTGCACCTGAGACAACCCTGGATCTGGTGACTGTGGTCTCCACCGGGGCTTCACCTGGATTTGGGGACTCCGGTCCCCATATGGGCCACACCTGGCCCTGTTGACCATGGTCCTCAACTCTGCAGAATTGGGACCCGGTGACTTTGTTCCACAACTGGACCTCACCTGGACCACGTGACTCTGGTCCGCCTCGGGGTCTCACCGTACACTAATGACTCTGAACCCCACTTTGGCCTGACTTGGACCTGCTAACCTTGGTTGCCACCTGTGCCTGACCTCGAACTGTTGACTCTGGTTCTTTCAAGGGCCTCCCCTGTACCTGTTGATCCTGGTACCCACCTAGGTCTCACCTGGACGTGGTGACTCTTGTCCCCACCCGGGACTCACTTGGACCTGGTTCCTGTGTTCCACACATGGGCCTCAAGTAGACCTGTTGACCATGGTCCCCAAGCCGGGCTCACATGGACTTCTTGCCTCTGATTCCCACCGGGGCCTTACGTGTACCTGGTAACTCTGGTCCTCACCTGGGCCTCATTTGGACCTAGTGAGTCTGGTGCCAACCTGGGCTTCATCTGGATCTGTTGACTCTGGTCCCCACCTGGACTTCACCTGGATATGGGGACTCTGGTCTGCTTCTGGACCTCTCCTGGACCTGGTGACTCTCTTTCCAACATGGACCTCAACTGGAACTGGTGACTCTGATACTCAGTTTGGCCTCACATGGACCTGGTGTCTCTCGTCCGCACTTTGATCTAACTCAGAACTGCTGAATCTTGCCCCACCTAGGCCGCACCCAGACCTGGTGACTCTTGTCCCCAGCTATGCCTCAATTCGACCTGATGAATCTGGTCCTCACGTGGGCCTCACATGGACATGGGACTCAGCTGCATAGAGTGGCTCTGGTTCCCTCAGGGGCTCACCTGATACTGGTGACTGTGGTCTTATTCTATGCCTCACCAGGACCTAGTGATTCTGTTCCCCATCTGGGCCTGCATGGCCCTTGTGACTCTGGTCCTCACCCAGGCATCACTGGGACCTGGATACTCTATTCCACACCTGGGCCTCACACTGCCAAGGGAATTCTGATCCCATTCTGGGCCTCAAACTAAACTGCTTACTCTGGTTCCCCCTCTGGGCCTCAACCTTACCTGGTGACTCTGGTCACCCCTTGGGATTCACTTGGGCCTGGTGAATCTGGTCCTTAGCTGGTCCGCACATGGATCTGGTGACTGGTCGCCACCTGGGCCTCACCTGGACTTGGTGAATCCTGTTGCTACCTGCGCCTCACCTGGACGTTGTGACTGTGGTCCCACCTGGACCACATCCGGATCTTGTGGCTCTGGTTCCCATTGGCACTCTCCTGCTCCTGGTTCCTGTGGTCTCCATGTGGCCTCAACTAGAACACAATGACTCTGATCCATATTTGGGCCTCTCCTGGAACTATTGACTCTGGTCCTTACCTGGGCATCATTGGGACCTGGATACTCTCTTATATACCTGGGCCTCACCTGGACCTGTTGACTGTGGTCCAAACCTGGGACTCACCTGGACGAGGTGACTGGTTCCCACAGGAAACTCACCTGTACCTGGTGACTCAGGGCCTCATATGGACATCATGGGACCTGGTTTCGCAGTTCCACATTGGGGCCTCACCTGGACCTAGTGATTCTCGTCCCCCTCTGGGCCTCACTCTGACGTGCTGACTCTGTCCCCACCTGGATATCACCAGAACCGGGTGACTCTGGTCCCCTGTGGGACTCACCCGGAGCTGGGGACACTGGTCCTCAACCGGACCTCAACAGGACCTGGTGAATCTACTCCTCACTTAGGCCTCTTCTGGACCTTGTGACCCTTTTCCCACCTGGCATCAATGAGACATGGTTACTCTGTTCCCCATATAGGCCTCAACTGGACATGATAACTTTGCTCCACACTTTGGCCTCAACTGGTCCTGATGATTCTGGTCCCCCGACCTAGGCCGCAATCTGGACCTGGTGAGTGTGGTCCCCACCTGGGTCTCACCTGGACCTGGGGACTCTCTTTCCCACATGAACCACACCTGGACCTGGTGACGGTGGTGTTCTTGTAGACTCACATTTAAATGGTGACTCTGGTCCTCACTAGGGCTTCACCTGGATCTGGTGACTCTGGCCTGCCGGTTGGCCTCACCTGGACCTGGTGAGTGGGGTTGCCACCAGGGCCTCAACCATACCTGGTGACTCAGGTCCCCACGTGGCTCTCTTTGACCTGAGAAATCTGGTCCTTACCTGGTCATCTCCCACTCCCAGGGACTCTGGTAACCACCTGGGCCTCACCTGGACGTGCTGAATCTGGTCCCTACTGGGCCTCACATAGTCCTAGTGACTTTGTTCCCCACCTGGACCTGATTGCTGTGGACACTTTCTTGGCCTCACCTGGAACTGGTGACTATGATCCTATCTGTGCATCCCCCAGATCTGGTGACTCTGGTCCTCCCATGGGCATCATTGGTACCTGGTGACTCTGTTCCACACCTAAGCCTCACCTGGACATGATGACTCTGGAACCTCTCTTGTCCTCACCGTGACCTGGTGACTCTGGTCCCCATCTGGATGTCACCTGGACCAGCTGATTCTGGCACCCCTATAGGCCTCAACCAGATCTGGTGACTCTGGTCCTCAAATGGGACACACCTGGACCTAGTGAATATGCTCAATCTGGGCCTCATTTGGACGTGGTGACTTTGGTCCTGACTTTGACCTCTTCTGTACCAGGTGACTCTGACTCCACCTGGGCCTCACCTGTAACTGGTGACTCTGATCTTAAGCATGGCCTCACCTGACCTGGTGACTGTGGTTTCCATCGGGACCTCACCTGGACCTCATGTCTCAGGTCCCACCTGGGCCTCACCAGGACCTGGTGTCTCTGGTACCCACCTGGGTACCATCAGGATATGGTTACACGGTTCACTCACAGTGACCCAGCCGGACTTATTAACTCTAGTCTTCACCTGGGCCACACCTGGACATGGTGACACTGGTTCCCACCAGGGTCTCACCTGGACATGGTGATTCAGATCCCACCTGGTCCTCACCTGTAACTGGTGATTCTCGTTCCCACATGGACGTCATGTGGACCTGGTGGCTGCAGTGTTTCTAGCTTCTCATGTACCTCGTTACTCTGGTCCCCGCGAGGGCCTCACCGGGACCTGGTGAATGTGGTTGCCACCTGCACCTCACCTGGACATGGTGATTCTGGTCTGCACCTGAGACACCCCGGGATCTGGTGACTGTGGTCCCCACCTGGGCTTCACCTGGATTTGGGTACTCCGGTCCCCATCTGGTCCTCACCTGCCCCTGTTGACCATGGTACTCAACATGCAATATGGGACCCGGTGTCTGTGTTCCACAACTGGACCTCACCTGGACCAGGTGACTCTGGTCCCACTGTGGGTCTCACCGTCCCCTAGTGACCTTGTACCCCACTTTGGCCTGACTTGGACCTGCTGACCCAGGTTGCCACCTGCGCCTCACCTCGAACTGTTGACTCTGGTTCTTTGAAGGACCTCCCCTGGACCTGGGGATCCTGGTCCCCACCTGTGTCTCACCTGGACTTGGTGACTCTTGTCAACACCGGGCACTCAACTGGACCTGCTTACTGTGTTCCACACCTGGGCCTCAGGTAGACCTGTTGACCATGGTCCCCAAGCCGGCCTCACGTGGACCTTTTGGCTCTGATACCCGCCGGGGGCTCACGTGTATCTGGTAACTCTGATCCTCACCTGGGCCTCATCTGGACCTAGTGACTATGGTCCCCACCTGGGCTTCACCTGGATCTGGTGACTCTGGTTCCCACGTGGACCTCTCCTGGACCTAGTGACTCTCTTTCCAACCTGGACCTCACCTGGATCTGGTGACTCTGGTCCTCAGTTTGGCCTCACCTGGACCTGGTGTCTCTCGTCCGCACTTTGACCTAACTCAGAACTGCTGAATCTTGCCCCACCTAGGCCGCACCCAGACCTGGTGACTCTTGTCCCCAGCTATGCCTCAATTCGACCTGATGAATCTGGTCCTCATGTGGGCCTCACATGGACCTGGGACTCAGCTGGATAGAGTGTCTCTGGTTCCCACAAGGGGCTCACATGATACTGTGGACTGTGGTCTTATTCTATGCCTCACCAGGACCTAGTGATTCTGTTCCCCATCTGGGCCTGCATGGCCCTAGTGACCTTGGTCCTCACCCAGGCATCATTGGGACCTGTATACTCTATTCTACAACTGGGCCTCACTTTGTCCAGGAAACTCTGGTCCCATTCTGGTCCTCAAACTAAACTGGTTACTCTGGTTCACACTCTGGTCCTCACCCTTACCTGGTGACTCTGGTCACCCCTTGGGCTTCACTTCGGCCTGGTGAATCTGGTCCTTAGCTGGTCCGCACCTGGCTCTGGTGACTGGTCGCCACCTGGATCTCACCTGGACTTGGTGAATCCTGTTGCCACCTGCGCCTCACCTGGACCTTGTGACTGTGGTCCCACCTGGACCTCACCTGAATCTGGTTGCTCTGGTTCCCATATGGGGCTCTCCTGAACCTGGTCCGTGTTGTCTCCATCTGGCCTCACCTGGAACACAATGACTCTGATACATATTTGGGTCTCTCATGGAACTGATGACGCTGGTCCTTACCTGGGCATCATTGGGACCTGGATACTCTCTTATATACCTGGGCCTCACCTGGACCTGGTGACTGTGGTCCCACCTGGGCCTCACCTGGACGAGGTGATTGGTTACCACAGGGACCTCACCTGGACCTGGTGACTCAGGTCCTCATATGGGCATCATGGGACCTGGTTTTTCAGTTCCACATCGGGGCCTCACCTGGACCTAGTGATTCTCGTCCCCCTCTGGGCCTCACTCTGACGTGGTGACTCTGGTCACCCCTGGATATCACCAGAACCGGGTGACTCTGGTCCCCCTCTGGGACTCTCCCGGAGCTGGGGACAGTGGTCCTCCGCTGGGCCTCAACAGGACCTGGTGAATCTACTCCTCACTTAGGCCTCCTCTGGACCATGTGTCTCTTTTCCCACATGGCATCAATGGGACATAGTTACTCTGTTCCCCACCTGGGCCTCACCTGGACATGAAAACTTTGCTCCACACTTTGGCCTCAACTGATCCTGATGAATCTGGTCCTCCCACCTAGGCCTCAATCTGGACCTGGTGAATGTGGTCCCCACCTGGGTCTCACCTGGACCTGGTGACTCTTGTTCCCACATAAACCACACCTGGAGCTGGTGACGGTGGTGTTCTTGTAGACTCACATTTTCCTGGTGACACCGGTCCCCACTAGGGCATTACCTGGATCTGGTGACTCTGGCCTGCAGCCTGGCCTCACCTGGACCTGGTGAGTGGGGTTGACACCTGGGCCTCACCCATACCTGGTGACTCAGGTCACCACGTGGGCCTCTTGGACCTGGTGAATCTTGTTCTTACCTGGTCCTCTCCCACCCCGGGGACACTGGTCACCACCTGGGTCTCACCAGGACCTGGTGAATCTGGTACCCATCTGTGCCTCACCCAGTCCTGGTGACTTTTCCACACCTGGACCTGATTGCTGTGGACTCTTTCTTGGCCTCACCTGGAACTGGCGACTCTGATCCTATCTGAGTGTCACCCAGACCTGGTGACTCTGGTCCTCACCTGGGCATCATTGGTACCTGAAGACTCTGATCCACACCTGAGCCTCACCTGGACATGATGACACTTGAACCACTCTGGGCTTCACCCTGACCTGTGACCCAGGTCCCCATCTGGATATCACCTGGACCTTGTGATTCTTGTACCCCTCTAGGACTCAACAAGATCTGGTGACTCTGGTCCTCAACTGGGCCTCACCTGGACCTAGTGAATATGCTCCATCTGGGCCTCATTTGGACCTGGTGACTCTGGTCCCTACCTGGGCATCATCGGTACAATGTTACTCTATTCCACACTGGGAATCCCCTGATCCTGGTAACTCTGGTCCTCTCTTTGGACTCTTCTGTACCAGGTAACTCTGGCTCCACCTGGACCTCACCTGTAACTGGTGATTCTGATCCTACGCATGGCCTCATCTGACCTGGTGACAGTGCTTCCCATCGGGACCTCACCTGGACCTCAGGTCTCCGGTCCCACCTGGGCCTTACCAGGACCTGGTGTCTCTGGTACCCACCTGTGTAGCATCAGGATATGGTTACACTGTTCACTAACAGTGACCCAGCCGCACCTATTAACTCCGGTCTTCACCTGGGCCACACCTGGACATGGTGACACTCGTTCCCACCTGGGTCTCACCTGGACATGGTGAGTCAGATCCCCACCTGTTCCTCACCTTTAACTGGTGATTCTCGCTTCCACATGGACATCATGTGAACCTGGTGGCTGCAGTGTTTTTAGCTTCTCATGTCCTCGTGACTCTGGTCCCCACCAGGGCCTCACCGGGACCTGGTGAGTGTGGTTGCCACCTGCACCTCACCTGGACCTGGTGATTCTGGTCTGCACCCGAGACTACACTGGATTGGTGACTGTGGTCCCTACCTGGGCTTCACCTGGATTTGAGGATTCCGGTCCCCATCTGGGCCTCACCTGGCCTTGTTGACCATGGTCCACAACTGGCCAAAATTGGGACCCTGTGACTGTGTTCCACAACTGGACCTCACCTGGACCAGGTGACTCTGGTCCCACTCTGGGTCTCACCGTGCCCTAATTAATGTGAACACCACTTTGGCCTGACTTGGACCTGCTGACCCTGGTTGCCACCTACGCCTGACCTCGAACTCTTGACTCTGGTTCTTTCAAGGGCCTCCCCTGTACCTGGTGATCCTGGTCCCCACCTGGGCCTCAGCTGGACGTGGTGACTCTTGTCACCACCGGGGACTCACCTGGACCTGGTTAAGGTGTTCCACACCTGGGCCTCAAGTAGACCTGTTGACCATGGTACCCAAGCTGGCCTCACATGGCCTGTTGCCTCTGATCCCCACCGGGGCATCACGTGTACCTGGTAACTCTGGTCCTCGCCTGGGCCTCATCTGGACCTAGTGACTCTGGTCCCCACCTGGGCTTCACCTGGATCTGGTGACTCTGGTCCCCACCTGGACTTCACCTGGATCTGGTGTCTCTGGTCCCCACCTGGACCTCTCCTGGACCTGGTGACTCTCTTTCCAACATGGACCTCACCTGGGTCTGGTGACTCTGGTCCTCAGTTTGGCCTCACCTGGACCTGGTGTCTCTCATCCCCATTGTGACCTAACTCAGAACTGCTGAATCTTCACCCACCTAGGCCTCACCCAGACCTGGTGACTCTTGTCCCCAGCTATGCCTCAATTCGACCTGATGAATCTGGTAGTCACGTGGGCCTCACATGGACCTGGGACTCAGCTGGATATAGTGGCTCTGGTTCCCACAGGCGGCTCACCTGATACAGCTGACTGTGGTCTTATTCTATGCCTCACCAGGACCTAGTGATTCTGTTCCCCATCTGGGCCTGCATGGCCCTAGTAACTCTGGTCCTTACCCAGGCATCATTGGGATCTGGATACTGTATTCCACACCTGGGCCTCACTTTCACCAGGGACCTAGGGTCCCATTCTGGGCCTCAAACTAAACTGGTTACTCTGGTTCCCCCTCTGGGCCTCACCCCTACCTGGTGACTCTGGTCACCCCTTGGGCTTCACTTGGGCCTGGTGAATATGGTCCTTATCTGATCCGCTTCTGGATCTGGTGACCGGTTGCCACCTGGGCCTCACTTGGACTTGGTGAATCCTGTTGACCCCTGCGCCTCACCTGGACCTTGTGACTGTGGTCCCACCCGGACATCACCTGGATCTGGTGGCTCTGGTTCCCATATCGGCTCTCCTGGACCTGGTTCCTGTGGTCTCCATCTGGCCTCACCTGGAACACAATGACTCTGAACCATATTTGGGCCTCTCCTGGACCTGTTGACTCTGGTCCTTACCTGGGCATCATTGGGACCTGGATACTCCCTTATATACCTGGGCCTCACCTGGACCTGGTGACTGTGGTCCCACCTGGGCCTCACCTGGACGAGGTGACTGGTTCCCACAGGGACCTCACCTGGACCTGGTGACTCAGGTCCTCATATGGGCATCATGGGACCTGGTTTCTCAGTTCCACATCGGGGCCTCACCTGGACCTAGTGATTCTCGTCCACCTCTGGCCTCACCCTGAGGTGGTGACTCTGGTCCCCACCTGGATATCACCAGATCCGGGTGACTCTGGTCCCCCTCTGGGCCTCACCCGTAGCTGGGGACACTGGTCCTCAACTGGGCCTCAACAGGACCTGGTGAATCTACTCCTCACTTAGGCTTCGTCTGGACCTTGTGACTCTTTTCCCACCTGGCATCAATGGGACATGGTTACTCTGTTCCCCACCTGGGCCTCACATGGACATGATAACTTTGCTCCACACTTTGGCCTCAACTGGTCTTGATGACTCTCGTCCCCCCACCTAGGCCTCAATCTGGATCTGGTGACTGGTCCCCACATGGGTCTCACCTGGACCTGGTGACTCAAGTTCCCACATGACCCACACCTGGACCTGGTGACTGTTGTGTTCTTGTAGACTCACATTAACCTGGTGACTCCGGTCCCACTAGGGCCTCACCTGGATCTGGTGACTCTGGCCTGAAGGTTGGCCTCACCTGGACCTGGTGAGTGGGGTTGCCACCTGGGCCTCACCCATACCTGGTGACTCAGGTCCTCACGTTGGCCTCTTCGACCTGGTGAATCTGGTCCTTACCTGGTCCTCCCCCAGACCCGGGGACTCTGGTCACCTCCTGGGCCTCACCTGGACCTGGTGAATCTGGTCCCCATTTGGGCCTCACCCAGTCCTGGTGACTTTGTTCCCCACCTGGACCTGATTGCTGTGGATTCTTTCTTGGCCTCACAAGGAACTGGTGACTCTGATCCTGTCTGCGCGTCACCTAGACCTGCTGACTCTGGTCCTCACCTGGGCATCATTGGTACCCGGTGACTCTGTTCCACACCTGAGCATCACCTGGACATGATGACTCTGGAACCTCTCTGGGCCTCATCCTGACCTGGTGACTCTGGTGCCCATCTGGATGTCACCTGGACCAGGTGATTCTGATAGCCCTCTAGGCCTCACCAGATCTCTTGACTCTGGTCCTCAACTGGGCCTAACCTGGACCTAGTGAATATGCTCCATCAGGGTCTCATTTGGACCTGGTGACTCTCGTCCCTACCTGGCCATCATCGGGACATGGTTCCACTGCATGGCCTGCAGGTTGGCCTCATCTAGTGCTGGTAAATCTGGTCCCTACCTGGGCATCATCGGGACATGGTTCCACTGCATGGCCTGCAGGTTGGCCTCACCTGGACGTGGTAACTCTAGTACCAACCTGGGCATCATCGGGACATGGTTCCTCTGCATGGCCTGCATGTTGGCCTCAGCTGGACCTCGTGAGTGTGGTTGCCACCTGGGGCTCACCCATACCTGTTGACTCAGGTCCCCACGTGGGCCTCTTGGACCTGGTGAATCTGGTCCTTACCTGGTCCTCTCCCAGACCCGGGGACTCAGCTCACCACCTGGGCCTCACCTGGCCCTGGTGAATCTGGTCCCCATCTGGGCCTCACACAGTCCTGGTGACTTTGTTCCCCACTTGGACCTGATTGCTATGGACTCTTTCTTGGCCTCACCTGGACCTGGGGACTCTGATCCTAACTGGGCCTCACCCAGATCTGGCGACTCTGGTCCTCACCTGTGGACCATTATGACCTGGATACTCTGTTCCACACCTGAGCCTCACCTGGACATGATTACTCTGGATCCACTCTGAGCCTCACCCTGACATGGTGACTCTGGTCCCCATCTGGATGTCACTAGACCAGGTAAATCTGGTACCCCTCTAAGCCTCAACAAGATCTGGTGACTCTGGTCCTCAACTGGGCCTCACCTGGACCTAGTAAATATGCTCCATCTGGGCCTCAGTTGGACCTGGTGACTCTGGTCCCTACGTGGGCAACATCGCGACCTGGTTCCACATAATGGTCTACAGGTTGGCCTCTTCTTGACCTGGTAACTCTGGTCCCTACCTGGGCATCATTGGGACAGGGTTCCTCTGCATGGCCTGCAGGTTGGCGTCACATGGACCTCGTACCTCTGGTCCCTACCTGGGCATCATCGGGACACGGTTCCTCTGCATGGCCTGCAGGTTGGCCTCACCTAGACCTGGTGAGTGGGCTTGCCACCTGGGCCTCACCCATACCTGGTGACACAGGTCTCACGTGGGCGTCACTTGGACCTGGTGAATCTGGTCCTTACCTGGTCATCACCCGGAACTGGTAACCCTTGTCACCAAATGGGAATCACCTGGACCTCGTGAATCTGGTCCCCATCTAGGCCTCACACATTCCTGGTGTCTTTGATCCCCACCTGGACCTGATTGCTGTGGACTCCTTCTTGGCCTCACCTGGAACTGGCAACTCTGATCCTAACTGGGCCTCACCCAGATCTGGTGACTCTGGTCCTCACCTGTGGACCATTATGACCTGGATACTCTGTTCCACACCTGAACCTCACCTGGACATGATGACTCTGGATGCCCTCTGGGCCTCACCATGACATGGTGACTCTGGTCCCCATCTGGATGTCCCCTAGACCAGGTGAATCTGGTACCCCTCTAGGCGTCAACTAGACCTTGTGACTCTGGTCCTCATCTGGGCCTCACCTGGACCTAGTGAATATTCTACCCACCTGCGCCTCGCTGGACCTGGTGACTCTGACACTACCTGGGCATCATTGGGACATGGTTACTGTATTACCCACTGGGACTGACCTGATCCTGGTAACTCTGGTCCTGACTTTGGCCTCTTCTGTACCAGGTGACTCTGGCTCCACCTGGGCCTCACCTGTACCTGGTAACTCTGATCCTAAGCATGGGCTCACCTGACCTGGTGACTGTGGTTCCCATTGGGACCTCACTTGGACCTCATGTCTCCGGTTACACCTGGGCCTCATCAGGACCTGGTGTCTCTGGTACCCACCTGGGTAGCATCAGCATATGGTTACACTGTTCACTAACACTCATCCAGCCGGACCTAATAACTCTGGTCTTCACCTGGGGCACACGCGGACATGGTGACACTGGTTCCCACCTGGGTCTCACCTGGACATGGTGAGTCGGATCCCCACCTGGTCCTCACCTGTAACTGGTGATTTTCATTCCCACATGGACATAATGTGAACCTGGTGGCTGCAGTGTTTCTAGCTTGTCATGTACGTCTGTCTCTGGTCCCCACCGGGGCCTCTCCGGACCGGGTGAGTGTGGTTGCCACCTGCATCTCACATGGACCTGGTGATCTGGGCCTCACCCAGTCCTGGTGACTTTGTTCCCCACCTGGACCTGATTGCTGTGGACTCTTTCTTGGCCTCACCTGGAACTGGTGACTCTGATCCTATCTGCGCGTTACCCAGATCTGGTGACTCTGGTCCTCACCTTGGCATCACTGGTACCTGCTTACTCTGTTCCACACTTGAGCCTCACCTGGACATGACTACTCTGGAACCTCCCTGGGCCTCAGCCTGACATGGTGACACTGGTCCCCATCTGGAAGTCACCTAGACCAGGTGAATCTTGTACACCTCTTGGCGTCAACTTGACCTGGTGACTCTGGTCCTCAACTGGGCCTCACCGGGACCTAGTGAACATGCTCCCCAACTGCGCCTCATCTGGACCTGGTGACTCAGGTTCTACCTGGGCTTCATTGGGACATTGTTACTCTGTTACCCACTGGGACTGACCTGATCCTGGTAACTCTGGTCCTGACTTTGGCCTCTTCTGTACCAGGTTACTCTGGCTCGACCTGGGCCTCACTTGTAACTCATGACTCTGATCCTAAGCATGGCCTCACCTGAAATGGTGACTGTGGTTCCCATCGGGACCTCACCTGGACCTCATGTCTCTGGTCCCTCCTGGGCCTCACCAGGACCTGGTGTCTCTTGTACCCACCTGGGTAGCATCAGGATATGGTTACACTGTTCACTAACTGTGACCCAGCTGGACCTATTAACTCTGGTCTTCACCTGGGCCACACCTGGACATGGTGACACTGGTTCCCACCTGGGTTTCACCTGGACATGGTGAGTCGGATCCCCACGTGGTCCTCACGTGTAACTGGTGATTCTCGTTCCCACATGGACATCATGTGGACCTGATGGCTTCAGTTTTTCTAGCCTCTCATGTACCTAGTGACTCTGGTCCCCAACAGGGCCTCACCGGGACCTGGTGAGAGTGGTCGCCACCTGCACCTCACCTGGACCCGGTGATTCTGGTCTACACCTGAGACTCCCCTGGATCTGGTGACTGTGGTCCCCACCTGGGCTTCACCTGGATTTCGGGACTCCGGTCCCCATCTGGGGCTCACCTGGTCCTGTTGACCATGGTCCTCAACTGGGCAAAATTGTGACCCGTTGACTGTGTTCCACAACTGGACCTCACCTGCATCAGGTGACTCTGGTCCCCCTCTGTCTCACCGTGCCCTAGTAACTGTGAACCCCACTTTGGCCTGACTTCGACCTGCTGAACCTGGTTGCTACCTGCGCCTGACCTCGAACTGTTGACTCTGGTTCTTTCAAGGGCCTCCCCTGTACCTGGCGATCCTGGTGTCCACCTTGCCCTCACCTGCACGTGGTGACTCTTGTCCCCTACGGGGACTCACCTGGACCTGCTTACTGTGTTCCACACCTGGGCCTCAAGTAGACCTGTTGACCATGGTCCCTAAGCCGTCCTCACATGGACATGTTGCCTCTGAACCCCACCGGGGCCTCAAGTGTACCTGGTAACGCTGGTCCTCACCTGGGCATCATTGGTACCTGGTGACTCTGTTCCACACCTGAGGCTCCCCTGGACATGATGACTCTGGAACCTCTCTGGGCATCAACCTGACCTGGTGACTCTGGTCCCCATATGGATGTCACCTGTACCACGGAATCATGGTACTTCCTTGGGCTTCAACCAGGTCTGGTGACTCTGGTCCTCAACTGGGCCTAACCTAGACCTAGTGATTATGCTCCATCTGGGCCTCATTTGGACCTGGTGACTCTGGTCCCTACCTGGGCATCATCGGACATGGTTCCACTGCATGGTCTGTAGGTTGGCCTCACCTGGACCTGGTAACTCTCGTCCCTACCTGGACATCATTGGGACCTGGTTCCTCTGTATGGCCTGCAGTTTGGCCTCACCTGGACCTGGTGAGTGGGTTTGTCACCTGGGCCTCACCCATGCCTAGTGACACAGGTCCCAACGTGGGCCTCACATGGACCTGGTGAATCTGGTCCTTACCTGGTCCTCACCCGGAACTGGTAACTCTGGTCACCACCTGGGAATCACGTGGGCCTGGTGAATCTGGTCCCCATCTGGGCCTCATCCAGTCCTGGTGACTTTGTTCCCCACCTGGACCTGATTGCTGTGGACTCCTTCTTGGCCTCACCTGGAACTGGTGACTCTGATCCTAACTGGGCCTCACCCAGTTCTGGTGACTCTGGTCCTCATCTGTGGACCATTATGAGCTGGATAAACTCTTCCACCCCTGAGCCTCACCTGGGCATGATGACTCTGGAGCCCCTCTGGGCCTCAGCCTGATATGGTGACTCTGGTCCCTATCCGTATGTCACCTAGACCAGGTGAATCTGGTACCCTTCTCTGCCTCAACTTGACCTGGTAAATCTGGTCCTCAACTGGGCCTCACCGAGACCTAGTGAACATGCTCCCCACCTGCTCCTCATCGGGACCTGGTGACTCTGGTTCTACCTGGGCATCATCGGGACATGGTTACTCTATTCCCAACTGGGACTGACCTGGTCCTGGTAACTCTGGTCCTGACTTTGGCCTCTTCTGTACCAGGTGACTCTGGCTCCACCTCGGCCTCACCTGTAACCTGTGACTCTGATGCTAAGCATGGCCTCACCTGACCTGGTGACTGTGGTTCCCATCGGGACCTCACCTGGACCTCATGTCTCTGGTCCCACCTGGGCCTCACCAGGACCTGGCGTCTCTGGGACCCTCCTGGGTAGCATCAGGATATGGTTACAGTGTTCACTAACAGTGCGCCAGCCGGAACTATTAACTCTGGTCTTCACCTGGGCCACACCTGCACATGGTGACACTGGTTCCCACCTGGGTCTCATCTGGACATGGTGAGTCGTATCACCACCTGGTCCTCAGCTATAACTGGTGATTCTCGTTCCCACATGGAGATCATGTGGACCTGTTGTCCCCAGTGTTTCTAGCTTCTTTTTTTTAATTTTTATTTATTTATGATAGTCACAGAAGAGAGAGAGGCAGAGACACAGGCAGAGGGAGGAGCAGGCTCCATGCACAGGGAGTTCGACGTGGGATTCGATCCCGGGTCTCCAGGATCGCGCCCTGGGCCAAAGGCAGGCGCCAAACCGCTGCGCCACCCAGGGATCCCATGTGTTTCTAGCTTCTCATGTACCTCGTGACTCTGGTCCCCACCAGGGCCTCACTGGGACCTGCTGAGTGTGGTTGCCACCGGCACCTCACCTGGACCTGGTGATTCTGGTCTGCCCCTGAGACTACCCTGGATCTGGAGACTGTGGTCCCCACCTGGTCTTCACCTGGATTTGGGGACTCCGGTCCCCATCTGGGCCTCACCTGGCCCTGTTGACCATGGTTCTGAACTGGGAAAATTGGGAGCCGGTGACTGTGTTCCACAACTGGACCTCACCTGGACCACGTGACTCTGGTCCCCCTCTGGGTCGCACCGTGCCCTAGTGACTGTGAACCCCACTTTGGCCTGACTTGGACCTGCTGACCCTGGATGCCACCTAAGTCTGACTTCGAACTGTTGACTCTGGTTTTTCAAGGGCCTCCCCTGTACCTGGTGATCCTGGTCCGCATCTGGGCCTCACCTGGACGTGGTTACTCTTGTCACCATCGGGGCTCACCTGGACCTGCTTACTGTGTTCTACACCTGGGCCTCAAGTACACCTCTTGACCATAGTCCCCAAGCTGGCCTCACATGGACCTGTTTCCTCTGATCCCCACCGGGGCCTTACGTGTCCCTAGTAACTCTATTCCTCACCTGGGCCTTATCTGGACCTAGTGACTCTGGTCCCCACCTGGACTTCACCTGGATCTGGTGAGTCTGGTCCCCACCTGGACCTCACCTGGATCTGGTGACTCTGCTCCTCAGTTCGGTCTCACCTGGACCTGGTGTCTCTCGTCCCCACTTTGACCTAAGTCAAAACTGCAGAATCTTGCCAAACCTAGGACGCACCCAGACCTGGGGACTCTTGTCCCCAGCTATGCCTCAATTCGAACTGACCTGATGAATCTGGTCCTCACGTGGGCCTCACATGGACTTGGGACTCAGCTGCATAGAGTGGCTCTGGTTCCCACAAGAGTCTCACCTGTTACTGGTGACTCGGGTCTTTTTCTATGCCTCACAAAGACCTAGTGATTCTCTTCCCCATCTGGGCTTGCATGGCCCTAGTGACTCTGGTCCTCACCCAGGCATCATTGGGACCTGGATACTCTATTCCGCACATGGGCCCCTCTTTGACCAGGGACCTCTGGTCCCATTCTGGGCCTCAAATTAAACTGGTTACTCTGGTGCCCCTCTCGGATTCACCCTTACCTCGTGACTCTGGTCACCCCTTGGGGTTCACTTGGGCCTGGTGAATCTGGTCCTTAGCTGGTCTGCACCTGGATGTGGTGACTGGTCGCCACCTGGGCCTCACCTGGACTTGGTGAATCCTGTTGCCACCTGCGCCTCACATGGACCTTGTGATTGTGGACCCACCTGGAACTCACCTGGATCTGATGGCTCTGCTTCACATATGGGGCTCTCCTGGAACTCTTTCCTGTGGTCTCCATTTGGCCTCACCTGGAACACAATGACTCTGATCCATATTTGGGCCTCTCCTGGACCTGTTGACTCTGGTCTTTTCCTGGCCATCATTTGGACCTGGATACTCTCTTATATACCTGGGCCTCACCTGGACCTGGTGACTGTGGTCCCACCTGGGCCTCACCTGGACGAGGTGACTGATTCCCACAGGGACTTCAGCTGGACCTGGTGACTCAGGTCCTCATATGGGCATCATGAGACCTGGTTTTTTAGTTCCACATCGGGGCCTCACATGGACCTAGTGATTCTCGTCCCCATCTCGGCCTAACACTGACGTGGTGACTCTGGTCCCCACCTGGATATCACCAGAACCGGGTGACTCTGGTCCCCTCTGGGGCTCATCCGGACCTGGGGACACTGGTGCTCAACTGGGTCTCAACAGGACCTGGTGAATCTACTCCTCACTTAGGCCTCGTCTGGACCTTGTGACTCTTTTCCCACCTGGCATCAATGGGACATGGTTACTCTGTTCCGCACCTGGGCCTCACATGGACATGATAACTTTGCTCCGCCCTTTGGCCTCAACTGGTCCTGATGACCCTGGTCCCCCGACCTAGACCTCAATCTGGACCTGGTGACTGTTGTCCCCACCTGGGTCTCACCTGGACCTGGTGACTCTCGTTCCCACATGAACCACACCTGGACCTGGTGACTGTGGTGTTCTTGTAGACTCACATTTACCTGGTGACTCCGGTGCCCACTAGGGCCTCACGTGGATCTGGTGACTCTGGCCTGCTGGTTGGCCTCACTTCGACCTGGTGAGTGGGGTTACCACCTGGGCCCCACTAAACCTGGTGACTCAGGTCCCCACGTGGGCCTATTGGACCTTTTAATCTGGTCATTACCTAGTCCTCTCCCAGACCCGGGGACTCTGGTCCCCGACTGGGCCTCACCTGGACCTGGTGAATCTGGTCCCCATCTGGGCCTCACCCAGTCCTGGTGACTTGGTTCCCCTCCTGGACATGATTGGTGTGGACACTTTCTTGGCCTCACCTGGAACTGGTGACTCTGATCCTATCTGCGCGAAACCCAGTCCTGGTGACTCTGGTCCTCACCTGGGCATCATTGGTATCTGGTGACTGTTCCACACCTGAGTCTCACCTGGACATGATGACTCTGGAACCACTCTGGGCCTCACCCTGACCTAGTGACTCTGGACCCCATCTGGATGTCACCTGGACCAGGAGATTCTGGTACCCCTCTAGGCCTCAACCAGATCTGGTGACTCTGGTCCTCAACTGTGCCTCACCTGGACCTAGTGAATATGCTCCATCTGGGCCTCATTTGGACCTGGTGACTCTGGTCCCTACCTGGGCATCATAGGGACATGGTTCCACTGCATGGCCTGCATGTTGGCCTCACCTGGACCTGGTAACTCTAGTCAGTACCTGAGTATCATCGGGATATTGTTCCTCTGCATGGCCTGCAGTTTGGAATCACCTGGACCTGGTGAGTGGTGTTGTCATCTGGGCCTCAACCATGCCTGGTGACACAGGTCCCCACGCGGGCCTCACTTGGACCTGGTGAATCTGGTCCTTACCTGGTCCTCACCCGGAACTGGTAACTCTGGTCACCACCTGGGATTCACCTGGGCCTGGTGAATCTGGTCCCCATCTGGGCCTCACCCATTCCTGGTGACTTTGTTCCCCACCTGGGCCTGATTGCTGCTGGACTCCTTCTTGGCCTCACCTGGAACTGGTGACTCTGATCCTAACTGGGTCTCACCCAGATCTGGTGACTCTGGTCCTCACCTGTGGACCATTATGACCTGGATACTCTGTTCCACACCTGAGCCTCACCTGGACATGATGAATCTGGAGCCCCTCTGGGCCTCAGCCTGACATGTGGACTCGGTTCACCATCTGGATGTCACGTAGACCAGGTGAATCTGGTATCCCTCTAGGCCTCAACTTGACCTGTTGACTCTGGTCCTCAACTGGGCCTCACGGGAATCTAGTGAACATGGTCCCCACCTGCGCCTCATCTGGACCTGGTGACTCTGGTTCTACCTGGGCATCATCGGTACATGGTTACTGTATTACCCTCTGGGATTGACCTGATCCTGGTAACTCTGGTCCTAACTTTGGCCTCTTATGTACCAGGTGACTCTGGCTCCACCTGGGCCTCACCTGTAACTGGTGACTCTGATCCTAAGCATGGCCTCACCTGACATGGTGACTGTGGTTCCCATCGCGACCTCAACTGGACCTCAGGTCTCTGGTCCGTTCTCGGGGTCACCAGGACCTGGTGTCTCTGGTACCCACCTGTGTAGCATCAGGATATCGTTATACTGTTCACTAACAGTGACCCAGCCGGACGTATTAACTCCGGTCTTCACCTGAGCCACACCTGGACATGGTGACACTGGTTCCCACCTGGGTCTCACCTGGACATGTTGAGTCGGATCCCCATCTGGTCCTCAACTGTAACTGGTCATTCTCGTTCCCCATGGACATCTTGTGGACCTGGTGGCTACAGTGTTTCTAGCTTCTCATGTACCTCGTGACTCTGGTCCCCAGCAGGGCCTCACCGGGACCTGGTGAGTGTGGTTGCCACCTGCACCTCACCTGGATCTGGTGATTCTGGTCAGCACCTGAGACTATCCTGGATCTGGTGACTGTGGTCCCCACCTGGGCTTCACCTGGATTTGGGGACTCTGGTCCCCATCTGGGCCTCACCTGGTCGTGTTGACCATGGTCCTCAACTGGGCAAAACTGGGACCCGGTGGCTGTGTTCCACAACTGGACCTCACCTTGACCAGTTCACTCTGGTCCCCCTCTGGGTCTCACCGTGCCCTAGTGACTGTGAACCCCACTTTGGCCTGACTTGGACCTGCTGACCCTTGTTGCAACCTGCTCCTGACCTCGAACATTTGACTCTGGTTCTTTCAAGGGCCTCCCCTGACCCTGGTGATCCTGGTCCCCACCTGGGCCTCACCTGGACGTGGTGACTCTTGTCAACAACGGGGACTACCTGGCCCTTGTTACTGTGTTCTACACCTGGGCCTCAAGTAGACCTGTTGCCTCTGATCCCCACCGGGGCCTCAGTTGTCTGGTAACTCTGGTCCTCACCTGGCCTCATCTGGACCTAGTGACTCTGGTCACCACCTGGGCTTCACCTGGATCTGGTGACTCTGGTCCCCACCTGGACTTCACCTGGATCTGGTGACTCTGGTCCCCACCTGGACCTCTACTGGACCTGGTGACTCTCTTTCCAACATGGGCCTCACCTGGATCTGGTGACTCTGGTCCTCTCTTTGCCCTCACCTGGACCTGGTGCCTCTCATCCCCCCATAGAACTAACTCAAAACTGCAGAATCTTGCCACACCTAGGCCGCACCCAGACCTGGTGTCTCTTGTCCCCAGCTATGCCTCAATTCGACCTGATGAATCTGGTCCTCACGTGGGCCTCACATGGACCTGGGACTCAGCGGGATAGAGTGGCTCTGATTCCCACAAAGGGATCACCTGATTCTGCTGACTGTGGTGTTATTCTATGCCTCACCAGGACCTAGTGATTCTGTTTGCCATCTGGGCCTGCATGGCCCTAGTGACTCTGGTCCTCACCCAGGCATCATTGGGACCTGGATAATCTATTCCACACCTGGGCCTCATTTTGACGAGGGACCTCTGGTCCCATTCTGGGCCTCAAACTAATCTGGTTACTCTGGTTCCCCCTCTGAGCCTCAACCCTACCTGGTGACTCTGGTCACCCCTTAGGCTTCACTTGGGCCTGCTGAAACTGGTCCTTAATTGGTCCGCACCTGGATCTGGTGATTGGTCGCCACCTGGGCCTCACCTGGACTTGTTGAATTCTGTTGCCTCCTGCGCCTCACCTGGACCTTGTGACTGTGGTCCCACCTGGACCTCACCTGGATCTGGTGGCTCTGTTTCCCATATGGGGCTCTCCTGGAACTGGTTCCTGTGGTCTCCATCTGGCCTCACCTGGAACGCAATGACTCTGATACATATTTGGGCCTCTCCTGGACCTGTTGACTCTGGTCCTTGCCTGGGCATCATTGGGTCCTGGATACTCTCTTATATTCCTGGGCCTCATCTGGACCTGGTGACTGTGGTCCCACCTGGGCCTCACCTGGACGAGGTGACTTGTTCCCACAGGGATCTCACCTGGACCTGGTGGCTCAGGTCCTCATATGGGCATCATGGGACCTGGTTTCTCAGTTCCACATCGGGGCCTCACCTGGACCTAGTGATTCTCGTCCCCTCTGGGCCTCACCCTGACGTGGTGACTCTGGTCCCCACCTGGATATCACCAGTACCGGGTGACTCTGGTCCCCCTCTGGGACTCACCCGGAGCTGGCGACACTTGTCCTCAGCTGGATCTCAACATTACCTGTTGAATCTACTCCTCACTTAGGCCTCGTCTGGACCTTGTGACTCTTTTCCCACCTGGCATCAATGGGATCATGGTTACTCTGTTTCCCACCTGGGCCTCACCTGGACATGATAACTTTGCTCCACACCTGAGCCTCACCTGGACATGATGACTCTGGATCCACTCTGGGCCTCCCTCTGACATGGAGACTCTGGTCACCATCTGGATGTCTCCTAGACCAGGTGAATCTGGTACCCCTCTGGGCCTCAACCAAACCTGGTGACTCTAGTCCTCAACTGGGCCTTACCGGGACCTAGTGAATATGCTCCCCAACTGCGCCTCATCTGGATATGGTGACTCTGGTTCTACGTGGGCATCATCGGGACATGGTTACTCTATTCCCACTGGGAGCGACCTGATCCTGGTAACACTATTCCTGACTTTGGCATTTTCTGGTGAGTGTGGTTGCCACCTGCACCTCACCTGGACCTGGTTATTCTGGTCTGCACCTGAGACTCCCCTGGATCTGGTGACTGTGGTCCCCACCTGGGCTTCACCTGGATTTGGGGACTCCGGTCCCCATCTGGGCCTCACCAGGCCCTTTGACCATGGTCCTCAACTGGAAAAATTGGGACCCTGTGACTGTGTTCCACAACTGGACCTCACCTGGACCAGGTGACTCTGGTCCCCCTCTGGGTCTCACCGTGCCCTAGTCACTGTGAACCCCACTTTGGCCTGACTTCGACCTGCTGACCCTGGTTGCCACCTGTGCCTGACCTCGAACTGTTGACTCTGGTTCTTTCAAGGGCCTCCCTTGTACCTAGTGATCCTGATGCCCACCTGGGCCTCACCTGCACGTGGTGTCTCTAGTCACCACACCTGGGCCTCAATTACACCTCTTGACCATAGTCCCCAAGCTCGCCTCACATGGACCTGTTACCTCTGATCCCCACCGGGGCCTCACGTGTACCTGGTAACTCTGGTCCTCACCTGGGCCTCATCTGCACCTAGTGACTCTGGTCCCCACCAGGACTTCACCTGGATCTCGTGACTCTGGTCCCCACCTGGAACTCACATATATCTGGTGACTCTGGTCTCAGTTTGGCCTCACCTGGCCCTGTTGACCATGATCATCAACTGGGCAAAATCGGGACGCGGTGACTGTGTTCCACAACTGGAACTCACCTGGACCACGTGACTCTGGTTCCCCTCTGGGTCTCACCGTGCCCTAGTGACTGTGAAACCCACTTTGGCCTGACGTGGACCTGCTGACCCTGGTTGGAAGCTGCGCCTGACCTCGAACTGTTGACTCTGCTCCTTTCAAGGGCCTCCCCTGTACCTGGTGATCCTGGTCTCCACCGGGCCTCACCTGGACGTAGTGACTCTTGTCACAACTGGGGACTCACCTGGACCTGCTTACTGTTTCCACACCTGGGCCTCAATAGACCTGTTGACCATGGTCCACAAGCCGGCCTCACATGGACCTGTTGCCTCTGATCCCCACCGGGGCCTCACGTGTACCTGGTAACTCTGGTCCTCACCTGGGCCTCATCTGGACCTAGTGACTCTGGTCCCCACCTGGGCTTCACATGGATCTGGTGACTCTGGTCCCCACCTGGACTTCACCTGTATCTGGTGACTCTGGTACCCACCTGGACCTCTCCTGGACCTGGTGACTCTCTTTCCAACATGGAGCTCACCTGGATCTGGTGACTTTGGTACTCTCTTTGCCCTCACCTGGACCTGGTGTCTCTCGTCCCCACTTTCACCTAACTCAGAACTGCTGAATCTTCCCCCACCTAGGCCGCACCCAGACCTGGTGACTCTTGTCCCCAGCTATGCCTCAATTCGACCTGTTGAATCTGGTCCTCACGTGGGCCTCACATGGACCTGGTACTCAGCTGGATAGAGTGGCTCTGGTTCCCACAAGGGGCTCACCTGATACTGCTGACTGTGATCTTAGTCTATGCCACACCAGGACCTGGTGATTCTGTTCCCCTTCTGGGCCTGCATGGCTCTAGTGACTCTGGTCTTCACCCAGGCATCATTGGGACCTGGACACTCTATTCCACATATGGGCCTCACTTTGACTAGGAATCGCTGGTCCCATTCTGGGCCTCAAATTTACTGGTTACTCAGGTTCCCCCTCTGAGCCTCACCCTTACCTGGTGACTCTGGACACCCCTTGGTCTTCACTTGGGCCTGGTGAATCTGGTCCTTAGCTGGTCCGCACCAGGATGTGGTGACTGGTCGCCACCTGGGCCTCACCTGGACTTGGTGAATCCTGTTGCCACCTGCGCCTCACCTGGACCTTGTGACTGTGGTCCCACCTGGACCTCACCTGGATCTGGTGGCTCTGGTTAACATATGGGGCTCTCCTGGCCCTGCTGCCTGTGGTCTCCATCTTTCCTCACCTGGAACACAATGACTCTGATCCATATTTGGGCCTCTCATGGACCTGTTGACTCTGGTCCTTACCTGGAAATCATTGGGAGCTGGATACTCTCTTATATACTTGGGCCTCACCTGGACCTGGTGACTGTGGTCCCACCTGGGCCTCACCTGGACGAGGTGACTTGTTCCCACAGGAACCTCACTTGACCTGGTGACTCAGGTCATCATATGGGCATCATGGGACCTTGTTTCTCAGTTCCACATCGGGGACTCACCTGGACCTAGTGATTCTCGTCCCCCTCTGGGCCTCACCCTGACGTGGTGACTCTGGTCCCCACCTGTACGTCACCAGAACCGGGTGACTCTGGTCCCCCTCTGGGACTCACCTGGAGCTGGGGACACTGGTCCTCAACTGGGCCTCAACAGGGCCTGGTGAATCTACTCCTCACTTAAGCCTCGTCTGGACCTTGTGACTCTTTTCCCACCTGGCATCAATGAGACATGGTTACTCTGTTCCCCACCTAGGTCTCAACTGGACATGATAGCTTTTCTCCACACTTTGGTTTCAACTGGTCCTGATGACCCTGGTCCCCCCACCTAGGCCTCAATCTGGACCTGGTGACTGTGGTCCCCAACTGGGTCTCACCTGGACCTGGGGACTCTCGTTCCCACATGAACCACACCTGGACCTGGTGACTGTGGTGTTCCTGTAGACTCACATTTACCCATTGACTCCGGTCCCCACTAGGGCCTCACCCGGATCTGGTGACTCTGGCCTGCAGGTTGGCCTCACCTGGACCTGGTGAGTGGGGTTGCCACCTGGGCCTCACCCATACCTGGTGACTCAGGTCCCCACGTGGGCCTCTTGGACCTGGTGAATCTGGTCCTTACCTGGTCCTCTCCCAGACCCGGGGACTCTGGTCACCACCTGGGCCTCACCTGGACCTGGTGAAGCTGGTCCCCATCTGGGCCTCACCCAGGCATGGTGACTTTGTTCCCCACCTGGATCTGATTGCTGTCGACTCTTTCTTGGCCTCACCTGGAACTGGTGAATCTGATCCTATCTGCGCGTCTCCCAGACCTGGTGACTCTGGTCCTCACCTGGGCATTACTGGTACCTGGTGACTCTGTTCCACACCTTAGGCTCACCTGGACATGATGAATCTGGAACCTCTCTGGGCCTCACCCTGAAATGGTGACTCTGGTCCCCATCTGGATGTCGCCTAGACCAGGTGAATCTGTTACCCCTCTAGGGCTCAAATAGACCTGGTGACACTGGTCCTCAACTGGGTGTCACCGAGACCTAGTGAATATGCTCCCCACCTGTGCCTCATCTGGACCTGGTGACGCTGGGTCTACCTGGGCATCATCGGGACATGGTTACTCTGTTCCGCACTGGGACTGACCTGATTCTGGTAACTCTGGTCCTGACTTTGGCCTCTTCTGTACCAGGTGACTCTGCTTCCACCTTGGCCTCACCTCTAACTGGTGACTCTGATCCAAAGCATGGCCTCTCCTGACCTGGTGACTGTGGTTTCCATCGGACCTCACCTGGACCTCATGTCTCTGGTCCCACCTGGGCCTCACCAGGACCTGGTGTCTCTGGTACCCACCTGGGTAGCATCAGGATATTGTTACACTGTTCACTTACAGTGACCCAGCCGGACCTATTAACTCTGGTCTTCACCTGGGCCACACCTGGACATGGTGACACTCGTTCCCACCTGGGTCTCACCTGGAAATGGTGAGTCAGATACCCACCTGTTCCTAACCTGTAACTGTTGATTCTCCTTCCCACATGGACATCATGTGGACCTGGTGGCTGCGGTGTTTCTAGTTTGTCATGTACCTTGTGACTCTGGTCCCCACCAGGGCCTCACCGAGACCTGGTGAGTGTGGTTGCCACCTGCACCTCACCTGGACCTGGTGATTCTGGTCTGCACCTGAGACTACCCTAGATCTGGTGACTGTGGTCCCCACCTGGGCTTCACCTGGATTTGGGGACTCTGGTCCCCATCTGAGCCTCACCTGGCCCTGTTGACCATGGTCCTCAACTGGGCAAAATTGGGACGCGGTGACTGAGTTCCACAACTGGACCTCACCTGGACCACGTGACTCTGGTTCCCCTCTGGGTCTCACCGTGCCCTAGTGACTGTGAACCCCACTTTGGCCTGACTTGGACCTGCTGACCCTGGTTGACACCTGCGTCTGATCGAACTGTTGACTCCGGTTTATTCAAGGGCTTCCCCTCTACCTGGTGATCCTGGTCCCCCCTGGGACTCACCTGGACGTGGTGACACTTGTCACCACCGGGGACTCACCTGGACCTGCTTACTGTGTTCCACACCTGGGCCTCAAGTAGTCCTGTTGACCATGGTACCGAAGCCGGCCTCATATGGACCTGTTGCCTCTGATTCCCACCGGGGCATCACGTGTACCTGGTAACACTGGTCCTCACTTGGGCCTCATCTGGACCTAGTGACTCTGGTCCCCACCTTGGCTTGACCTGGATCTGGTGACTCTGGTCCTCAACGGGGCCTCACCTGGACCTATTGAATATGCTCCATCTGGGCCTCATTTGAACCTGGTGACTCTCTTCCCTACTTGGGCATCATCGGGACATGTTTCCACTGCATGGCGTTTAGGTTGGCCGCACCTGGACCTGGTAACTGTGGTTCTACCTGGGCATCATCGGGACACTCTTCCTCTGCATTGCCTGCAGTGTGTCCTCACCTGGATCTGGTGAGTGGGGATGCCACTTGGGCCTCACCCATACCTGGTGACCCAGGTGCCCACGTGGGACTCACTTGGACCTGGTGAATCTGGTCCTTACCTGGTCCTCACACATTCCTGGTGATTTTGTTCCCCACCTGGACCTGATTGCTGTGGACTCCTTCTTGGCCTCACCTGGAAGTGGTGACTCTGTTCGTAGCTGCGCCTCACCCAGATATGGTGACTCTGGTCCTCACCTGTGGACCATTATGACCTGGATACTCTGTTCCACACCTGAGCCGCACCTGGACATGATGACTCTGGATCCACTCTGGGCATCACCATGACATGGTGACTCTGGTGCCCATCTGGATATCACCAGAACCGGGTGACTCTGGTCCCCCTCTGGGACTAACCTAGAGCTTGGGACACTGGTCCTCAACTGGATCTCAACAGTACCTGTTGAATCTACTCCTCACTTAGGTCTCGTCTGAACCTTGTGACTCTTTTCCCACCTGGCATCAACGGGACATGGTTACTCTTTTCCCCACCTGGGCCTCACCTAGACATGATAACTTTGCTCCACACTTTGGCCTCAACTGGTCCTGATGAATCTGGTCCCACCACCTAGGCCTCAATCTGGACCCGGTGACTGTGGTCCCTACCTGGGGCTCACCTGGACCTGGTGACTCTCGTTCCCACATGAACCACACCTGGACCTGGTCCCTGTGGTGTTCTTGTAGACTCACATTTACCTGGTGACTCCGGTCCCCACTAGGGCCTCACCTGGATCTGGTGACACTGGCCTGCATGTTGGCCTCACCTGAACCTGGTGAGTGGGGTTGTCACCGGGGCCTCACCCATACCTGGTGACTCAGGTCCTCACGTGGGCCTCACTTGGACCTGGTGAATCTGGTCATTACCTGGTCCTCTGCCAGACCCGGGGAGTCTGGTCACCACCTGGACCTCACCTGGACCTGGTGAATCTGGTCCCCATCTGGGCCTCAGCTAGTCATGGTGACTTTGTTCACCACCTGGACCTGATTGCTGTGGACACTTTCTTGGCCTCACCTGGAACTGGTGACTCTATCTGCGCATCACCCAGACCTGGTGACTCTGGTCCTCAATTGGGCATCATTGGTACCTGGTGACTCTGTTCCACAGCTGAGCCTCACCTGGACTTAAAGACTCTGGAACCTCTCTGGGCCTCACCCTGACCTGGTGACTCTCGTCCCCATCTGGATGTCACCCGGACCATGGGATTCTGGTACCCCTCCAGGCCTCAAACAGGTCTGGGGACTCTGGTCCTCAACTGGGCCTCACCTGGACCTAGTGAATATGCTTAATCTGGGCCTCAGTTGGACTTGGTGACTCTCGTCCCTACCTTGGCAACATCGGGACATGCATCCACTGCATGGCCTGCAGGTTGGCCTCAGCTGGACCTTGTAACTCTGGTCCCTACCTGGGCATCACCGGGACACGGTTCCTCTGCATGGCCTCCAGGTTGGCCTCACCTGGCCCTAGTGAGTGGGGTTGCCACCTGGGGCTCACCCATACCTGGTGACACAGGTACCCACGTGGGCCTCACTTTGACCTGGTGAATCTGTTCCTTTCCTGGTCCTCACCCGGACCTGGTAACCCTGGTCACCACCTGGGAATCACCTGGACCTGGTGATTCTGGTCCCCACCTGGAACTCACCTGGATCTGGTGACTCTGGTACTCAGTTTGGCCTCACCTGGACCTGGTGTCTCTCGTCCCCACTTTGACCTATCTCAGAACTGCTGAATCTTGCCCCACCTAGGCCGCACCCAGACCTGGTGACTCTTGTCCCCAGCTATGCCTCAATTCGACCTGATGAATCTGGTCCTCACGTGGGCCTCACATGGACCTGGGACTCAGCTGGTTGAGTGGCTCTGGTTCCCACAAGGGGCTCACCTGATACTACTGACTGTGGTCTTATTCTATGCCTCACCAGGACCTAGTGATTCTGTTCCCCATCTGGGCCTGCATGGCCCTAGTGACTCTAGTCCTAACCCAGGAACCATTGGGACCTGGATACCCTATTCCACATCTGGGCCTCACTTTGTACAGGGACCTTTGGTCCCATTCTGGGCCTCAAACTAAACTGGTTACTCTGGTTCCCCTTCTGGGCCTCACCCTTACCTGGTGACTCTGGTCACCCCTTGGGCTTCACATGGGCCTGGTGAATCTGGTACTTAGCTGGTCCTCACCTGGATCTGGTGACTGGTCTCCACCTGGGCCTCACCTGGACTAGGTGAACCCTGGTGCCAACAGCGCCTCACCTGGACCTTGTAACTGTGGTCCCACGTGGACCTCACCTCGATCTGTTGTCTCTGGTTCCCATATGGGGCTCTCCTGGACCTGGTTCCTGTGGTCTCCATCTGGCCTCACCTGGAACACAATGACTCTGATCCATATTTGGGCCTCTCATGGACCTGTTGACTCTCGTCCTTACCTGGGCATCATTGGGACCTGGATACTCTCTTATATACCTGGGCCTCACCTGGACCTGATGACTGTGGTCCCACCTGGGCCTCACCGGGATGAGGTCACTGGTTCCCACAGGGCCCTCACCTGAACCTGGTGACTCAGGTCCTCAAATGGGCATCATGGGACCTGGTTTCTCAGTTCCACATCGGGGCTTCACCTGGACCTAGTGAATCTCGTCCCCGTCTGGGCATCACCGTGACGTGGTGACTCTGGTCCCCACCTGGATATCACCAAAACCGGGTGACTCTGGTCCCCCTCTGGGACTCACCCGGAGCTGGTGACACTGGTCCTCAACCTGGCCTCAAAAGTACCTGGTGAATCTACTCCTCACTTAGGCCTCATCTGGACCTTGTGAGTCTTTTCCCACCTGGCATCAATGGGACATGGTTACTCTGTTCCCCACCTGGGCCTCACTTGGACATGATAAATTTGCTGCACACTTTGGCCTCAAATGGTCCTGATGACTCTGGTCCCCCCACGTAAGCCACAAACTGCACCTGTTGACTGTGGTCCCCACCTGGGTCTCACCTGGACCTGGTGATTCTCGTTCCCACATGAACCACACCTGGACCTGGTGACTGTGGTATTCTTGTAGACTCACATTGACCTGGTGACTCCGGTCCCCACTAGGGTCTCACCTGGATCTGGTGACTCTGGCCTGCAGGTTGGCGTCACCTGGACCTGTTAAGTGGGGTTGCCACCTAGGCCTAACCCATAACTGGTGACTAATTCCCCACGTGGGCCTCTTGAACCTGGTGAATCTGGTCCTTACCTGGTCCTCTCCCAGACCCAGGGACTCTGCTCAACACCTGGGCCTCACCTGGACCTGGTGAATCTGGTCCCCATCTGGGCCTCACCCAGTCCTGGTGACTTTGTTCCCCACCTGGACCTAATTTCTGTGGACTCTTTCTTGGCCTCACCTGGAATTTGTGACTCTGATCCTATCTGCGCGTCACCCAGATCTGGTCACTCTGGTCCTCACCTGTGGACCATTATGACCTGGATACTCTGCTCCACACCTGAGACTCACCTGGACATGATGACTCTGGATCCCCTCTATGCCTCACCCTGACATGGTGACGCTGGTCCCCTTCTGGATATCACCTAGACCAGGTTAACCTGGTTCCCCTCTAGGCCTCAACTTGACCTGGTGACTCTGGTCCTCAACTGGGCCTCACCAGGACCTAGTGAACATGCTCCCCACCTGCGCCTCATCTGGACCTGGTGACTCTGGTTCTCCCTGGGCATCATCGGGACATGGTTACTCTATTCCCCACTGGGACTGACCTGATCCTGGTAACTCTGCTCCTGACTTTGGCCTCTTCTGTACCAGGTGACTCTGGCTCCACCTGGGCCTAACCTGTAACTGGTGACTCTGATCCTAAGCATGGCCTCACCTGACCTGGTGACTGTGGTTCCCATCGGGAAGTCACATGGACCTCATGTCTCCGGTCCCACCTGAGCCTCACCAGGACCTGGTGTCTCTGGTACCCTCCTTGGTAGCATCAGGATATTGTTAAACTGTTCACTAACAATGACGCAGCCGGACCTATTAACTCTGGTATTCACCTGGGCCACACTGGACATGGTGACACTGGTTCCCACCTGGGTCTCACCTGGACATGGTGAGTCGGATCCCCAATGGTCCTCCCCTGTAACTGGTGATTCTCGATCCCACATGGACATCATGTGGACCTGGTGGCTGCAGTGTTTCTAGCTTCTCATGTACCTCGTGGCTCTGATCCCCACCAGGGCCTCACCGGGACCTGGTGAGTGTGGTTGCCACCTGCACCTGACCTGGACGTGGTGATTCTGGTCTGTAACCGAGACTACCCTGGATCTGGTGACTCTGGTCCTCACCTGGGCATCATTGGTACCTGGTGACTCTGTTCCTCACCTGAGCCTCACCTGGACATGATGACTCTGGAACCTCTCTGGGCTTCTCCCTGACCTGGTGACTCTAGTCCCTACCTGGGCATCATCGGGACATGTTTCCACTGCATGGCCTGAAGGTTGGCCTCACCTGGATCTGGTAACTCTGGTCCCAACCAGGGCATCATCATGACATGGTTCCTCTTCATGGCCTGCAGGTTGGCCTCACCTGGACTTGGTGAGTGGGGTGGCCACCTGGGCCTCACCCATACCTGGTGACTCAGGTCCTCACGTGGGCCTCACTTGGACCTGGTGAATCTGGTCCTTACCTGGTCCTCTGACAGACAAGGGGACTCTGGTCACCACCTGGACCTCACCAGGACCTGGTGAATCTGGTCCCCATCTGGGCCTCACCCAGTCATGGTGACTTTGTTCACCACCTGGACCTGATTGCTGTGGACTCTTTCTTGGCCTCACCTGGAACTGGTGACTCTGATCCTATTTGCGCATCACCCAGACCTGGTGACTCTGGTCCTCACCTGGGCATCATTGGTACCTGGTGACTCTGTTCCACAGCTGAGCCTCACCTGGACATAATGACTCTGGAACCCCTCTGGGACTCACCCTAACCTGGTGATTCTCATCCCCATCTGGATGTCACCTGGACCAGGGGATTCTGGTACCCCTCTAGGCCTCAACCAGATCTGGTGACTCTGGTCCTCAACTCGGCCTCACCTGGACATAGTGAATATGCTCCATGTGGGCCTCATTTGGACCTGGTGACTCTGGTCCCTACCTGGGCATCATCGGGACATGGTTCCACTGCATTGCATTCAGGTTGGCCTCACCTGGACCTCGTAACTCTGGTCCCTACATGGCCATCATCGGGACACGGTTCCTCTGCATGGCCTTCAGGTTGGCCTCCCCTGGCCCTGGTGAGTGAGGTTGCCACCTGGGTCTCCCCATAACTGGTGACACAGGTCCCACGTGGGCTTCACTTGGACCTGGTGAATCTGGTCCTTACCTGATCCACACCCAGAACTGGTAACCGTTGTCACCACCTGGGAATCACCTGAATCTGTTGAATCTGGTCCCCATCTGGGCCTCACCCAGTCCTGGTGACTTTGTTCCCCACCTGGACCTGATTGCTGTGGACTAATACTTGGCCTCACCTGGAACTGGTGACTCTGAACCTAACTGGGCCTCACCCAGATCTGGTGACTCTGGTCCTCACCTATGGACCATTATGACCTGGATACTCTGCTCCACACCTGAGCCTCACCTGGACATGATGACACTGGAACCTCTCTGGGCCTCACCCAGACCTGGTGACCCTGGTGCCCATCTGGATGTCACCTGGACCTGGTGATTCTTGTACCCCTCAAGTCTCAACCAGATCTAGTGACTCTGGTCCTAAACTGGGCCTCACCTGGACCTAGTGAATATGCTCCATCTGGGCCTCATGTGGACCCGGTGACTCTGGTCCCTACCTGGGTATCATCGGGACATGGTTCCACTGCATGGCCTGCAGGTTGGCGTCACCTGGACCTGGTAAATCTGGTCCCTACCTGGGCATCATCGGGACACGCTTCCTCTGCATTGCCTGCAGGTTGGCCTCACCTGGACCTGGTGAGTGTGGTTGCCACCTGGGCCTCACTCATACCTGGTGACAAAGGCCCCACGTGGGCCTCACTTGGACCTGGTGAATCTGGTCCTTACCTGCTCCTCACCCGGAATTGCTAACTCTGGTCACCACCTGGGAATCACCTGGGTCTTGTGAATCTGGTCCCCATCTGGGCCTCACCCATGCTTGGTTACTTTGATCCCCACCTGGACCTGATTCCTGTGGACTCCTACTTGGCCTCACTTGGAACTGCTGACTCTGATCCTTACTGGGCCTCACCCAGATCTGGTGACTCTGGTCCTCACCTGTGGAGCATTATGACCAGGATACTGTGTTCCATACCTGAGCCTCACCTGGACATGATGACTCTGGATCCCCTTTGGGCCTCACCCTGACATGGTGAGTCTGGTCCCCATCTGGATGTCACCTAGACCAGGGGAATCTGGTACACCTCTCGGCCTCAACTTGACCTGGTGACTCTGGTCCTCAACTGGGCCACACCGGGACCTAGTGATTATGCTCCCCACCTGCGCCTCATCTGGTCCTGGCGACTCTGTTTCAACCATGGGAATCATTGGGACATGGTTACTCTATTCCCCACTGGGACTGCCCTGATCCTTGTAACTCTGTCCTGACTTTGGCCTCTACTATACCAGGTGACTCTGGCTCCACCTGGGCCTCACCTGTAACTGGTGACACTGATTCTAAGCATGGCCTCACCTGACATGGTGACTGTGGTTCCCATTGGGACCTCAACTGGACCTCAGGTCTCTGGTCCCTTCTCGGGGTCACCAGGACCTGGTGTCTCTGGTACCCACCTGTGTAGCATCAGGATATCGTTACACTGTTCACTAACAGTGACCCAGCCGGACCTATTATCTCTAGTCTTCACCTGGACCACACCTGGTCATGGTGACACTGGCTCCCACCTGGGTCTCAACTGGACATGGTGAGTCGGATCCCCACCTGGTCCTCAGCTGTAACTGGTGATTCTTGTTCCCACATGGACATCATGTGGACCTGGTGGCTGCAGTGTTTCTATATTCTCTTGTACCTCGTGACTCTGGTCCTCACCAGGGCCCCACCGCGTCCTGGTGAGTGTGGTTGCCACCTGCACCTCACCTGGACCTGGTGATTCTGGTGTGCACCTGAGACTACCCTGGATCTGGTGACTGTGGTCCCCACCTGGGCTTCGCCAGGATTTGGGGACTCCAATCCCAATCTTGGCCTCACCTGGCCCTGTTGACCATGGTCCTCAACTGGGCAAAATTGGGATCCGGTGACTGTGTTCCACAACTGGACCTCACCTGGACCAGGTGACTCTGGTCCCTGTCTGGGTCTCACCGTGCCCTAGTGACTTTGAACCTCACTTTGGCCTGACTTGGACCTGCTGACCCTGGTTGCCACCTGCTCCTGAACTCGAACTGTTGTCTCTCGTTCTTTAGGGCCTCCCTTTTACCTGGTGATCCTGGTCCCCACCTGGGCCTCACCTGGATGTGGTGACTCTTGTCACCACCGGGGACTCACCTGGACCTGCTTAATCTGTTCCACACCTGGGCCTCAAGTACACCTGTTGACCATTTCCCCAAGCCGGCCCCACATGGACCTGTTGCCTCTGATCCCAACCGGGGCCTCACGTGTACCTGGTTACTCTGGCCCTCACCTGGGCCTCATCTGGACTTAGTGACTCTGGTCACCACCTGGGCTTCACCTGGATCTGGTGTCTCTGGTCCCCTCCTGGATTTCACCTGGATCTGGTGACTCTGGTCGCCACATGGACCTCTCCTGGACGTGGTGACTCTCTTTCCAACATGGACCTCAGCTGGATCAAGTGACTCTGGTTCTCCCTTTGGCCTCACCTGGACCTGGTGTCTCTCGTCCCAACTTTGACCTAACTCAGAACTACTGTATCTTGCCACACCTAGGCCGCACCCAGACCTGTTGACTCTTGACCCCAGCTATGCCTCAATTCGACCTGATGAATCTGGTCCTCACGTGGGCCTCACATGGACCTGGGACTCAGCTGGATACAGTGGCTCTGGTTCCCACAAGGGGATCACTTGATACTGGTGACTTATTCACCAGTGGTCTTATTCTATGCCTCACCAGGACCTAGTGATTCTGTTCCCCATCTGGGCTTTCATGGCCCTAGTGACTCTCGTCCTCACCCAGGCATCATTGGGACCTGGATACTCTATTCCACACCTGGGCCTCACTTTGTCCAGGGACCTCTGGTCCCATTCTGGGCCTCAAACTAAACTGGTTACTCTGGTTCCCACTCGTGGCCTCACCCTTACCTGGAAAATCTGGTCACCCCTTGGGATTCACTTGGGCCTGGTGAATCTGGTTATTATCTGGTCCGCACCTGGATCTGGTGACAGGTCACCACGTGGGCCTCACCTGGACTTGGTGAATCATGTTGCCACCTGCGCTTCAACTGGACCTTGTGACTGTGGCCCCTCCTGGACCTCACCTGGATCTGGTGGCTCTGGTTCCCATATGGGGCTCTCCTGGACCTGGTTTTGTGGTCTCCATCTGGCCTACCTGGAACACAATGACTCTGATCCATATTTGGGCCTCTCCTGGACCTGTTGACTCTAGTCCTTACCTGGGCATCATTTGGACCTGGATACTCTCTTTTGTACCTGGGCCTCACCAGGACCTGGTTACTGTGGTCCCACCCGGGCCTCACCTGGACGGGGTGACTGGTTCCCACCTAGACATCACCTCGACCTGGTGACTCAGGTCCTCATATGGGAATCTTGGGACCTGGTTTCACAGTTCCACATTGGGGCCTCAGCTGGACCTAGTGATTCTCGTCCCCCACTGGGCCTCACCCTGACTTGTGACACTGGTCCCCACCTGGATATCACCAGAACCGGGTGACACACCCGGAGCTGGGGACACTGGTCCTCAGCTGGGCCTCAACAGGACCTGATGAATCTACTCCAAACTTAGGCTTCGTCTGGACCTTGTGACTCTTTTCCCACCTGGCATCAATGGGATATGGTTACTCTGTTCCCCACCTGGGCCTCACCTGGACATGATAACTTTGCTGCACACTTTGTCCTCAACTGGTCCTGATGACTCTCGTCCCCCAACCTAGGCCTCAATCTGGACCTGGTGACTGTCGTCCCCACCTCGGTCTCACCTGGAACTGGTGACTCTCGTCAACACATGAACCACACCTGGACCTGGTGACTGTGGTGTTCTTGTAGACTCACTTTTACCTGCCTTCTCCGGTGCCGACAAGGGCCTCACGTGGATCGGGTGACTTTGGCATGCAGGTTGGCCTCACCTGGACATGGTGAGTGGGGTTGCCACCTGGGCCTCACCCATACTCGGTGAGTCAGGTCCCCTCGTGGGCCTCTTGGACCTGGTAATCTGGTCCTAACCTGGTCGTCTCCCAGCCCCGGGGTCTCTGGTCACCACCTGAGCCTACCTGGACATGGTGAATCTGATCCCCATCTGGGCCTCACCCAGGCCTGTTGACTTGTTCCCCACCTGTATCTGATTGCTGTGGACTCTTTCTTCGCCTCACCTGAAACTGGTGACTCTGATCCTATCTGCCCGTCACCGAGACCTGGTGACGCTGGTCCTCACCTGGGCATTTTTGGTACCTGGTGACTCTGTTCCACACCTGAACCTCACCTGGACATGATGACTCTGGAACCTCTCTGGGCCTCATCCTGACCTGGTGACTCTGGTCCCCATCTGGAAGTCACCTGGACACGGTGATTCTCGTTCCCCTCTAGACCTCATCCAAGTCTGGTGACTCGGTCCTCCACTGGACCTCACCTGGACCTAGTGAATATGCTCCATCTGGGCCTCATTGGACCTGGTGATTCTGGTCCCTACATGGGCATTATCGGGACATGGTTCCACTGCATGGCCTGTAGGTTGGCCTCACCTGGACCTGAGAACTCTAGTCCCTACCTCGGCATCATCGGGACAGGGTTCCTCTGCATGGCCTGCATGTTGGCCTCACCTGGACCTGGTGAGTGGGGTTGTCACCTGGGTCTCACACATGCCTGGTGACACAGGTCCCCACGTGGGCCTCACTTGGACTAGGTGAATCTGGTCCTTACCTGGTCCTCACCCGGAACTCGTAACTCTGGTAACCACCTGGGAATCACCTGGACCTGGAGAATCTGGTCCCCATCCGGGCCTCATCCAGTCCTGGTGACTTTGTTCCCCACCTGGACCTGATTGCTGTGGACTCCTTCTTGGCCTCACCTGGAACTGGTGACTCAGATCCTAACTGGGCCTCACCCAGATCTGGTGACTCTGTTCCTTCCTGTGGACCATTATGACCTGGATACTCTGTTCCACACCTGAGCCTCACCTGGACATGATGACTCTAGATCCCCTCTGGGCCTCAGCCTGACATGATGACTCAGGTCCCCATCTGGATGTCCCCTAGACCAGGTGAATCTGGTACCCCTCTAGGCCTCAACTTGACCTGGTAAATCTGGTCCTCACTTGGACTCACCGGGACCTAGTGAGCATGCTCCCCACCTTCGCATCATCTGGACGTGTTGACTCTGGTTCTACCTGGGCATCATCGAGGCATGGTGACTCTATTCCCCACTGGGACTGACCTGATCCTGGTAACTCTGGTTCTGACTTTGGCCTCTTCTGTACCAGGTGACTCTGGCTCCACCTGGGCCTCACCTGTAACTGGTGACTCTGATCCTAAGCATGGCCTCACCTGACCTGGTGACTGTGGTTCCCATCGGGACCTCACCTGGACCTCATGTCTCTGGTCCCACCTGGGCCACACCAGTTACCCGGTGTCTCTGGTACCCACCTGGGTAGCATCAGGATATGGTTACACTGTTCACTAATAGTGACCAAGCCAGACCTATTAATTCTCGTCTTCACCTGGGCCACACCTGGACATGGTGACACTGGTTCCAACCTGGGTATCACCTGGACATGGTGAGTCGGATCCCCACGTGGTCCTCACCTGTAACTGGTGATTCTCATTCCAGCATGGACATCACGTGGACCTGGTGGCTGCAGTGTTTCTAGCTTCTCATGTACCTCGTGACTCTGGTCCCCACCAGGGCCTCACCGTGACCTGCTGAGTGTGGTTGCCACCTGCACCTCACCTGGACCTGGTGATTCTGGTCTGCACCTGAGACTACCCTGGATCTGGTGACTGTGGTCCCCACCTGGGCTTCACCTGGATCTGGTGACTCTGGTCCCCACCTGAGCTTCACCTGGATTTGGAGACTCTGGTCCCCATCTGGGTCTCACCTGGCCCTGATGACCATGGTCCTCAACTGGGCAAAATTGGGACCCGGTGACTGTGTTCCACAACTGGACCTCACCTGGACCAGATGACTCTGGTCCCCCTCTCGGTCTCACCGTGCCCTAGTGACTGTGAACCCCACTTTGGCCTGTCTTGGCCCTTCTGACCATGGCTGCCACCTGCGCCTGACCTCGAAATGTTGACTCTGGTTCTTTCCAGGGCCTACTTGGACCTGGTGATCCCGGTCCCCACCTGGGCCTCTCCTGGACGTGATGAAACTTGTCACCACCGGGGACTCACCTGGACTTGGTTACTGTTTTCCAAACCTGGGCCTCAAATAGACCTGTTCACCAAGGTCCCCAAGCCGGCCTCACAAGGACCTGTTACCTCTGATCCCCACCGGGGCCTCACGTGTATTTCGTAACTCTGGTCCTCACCTGGGCCTCATCTAGACCTAGTGACTCTGGTCCACACCTGGGCCTCACATGGATCTGGTGACTCTGGTCCCCACCTGGAAGTCACCTGGATCTGGTGACTCTGGAACCCACCTGGACCTCTCCTGGACCTGGTGACTCTCTTTCCAACATGGAACTCACCTGGATCTGGTGACTCTGGTACTCAGTTTGGCCTCACGTGGACCTGGTGTCTCTCGTCCCGACTTTGACCTAACTCAGAACTGCTGAATTTTGCCCCACCTAGGCCGCACCCAGACCTGTTGACTCTTGTCCCCAGCTATGCCTCAATTCGACCTGTTGAATCTGGTCCTCACGTGGGCCTCACATGGACCTGGGACTCAGCTGGATAGAGTGGCTCTGGTTCCCTCAGGGGCTCACCTGATACTGGTGACTGTGGTCTTATTCTATGCCTCACCAGGACCTAGTGATTCTGTTCTACATCTGGGCCTGCATGGCCCTAGTGACTCTGGTCCTCACCCAGGCATCATTGGGACCTGGATACTCTATGCCACACCTGGGCCTCACTTTGACCAGGGACCTCTGGTCCCATTCTGGGCCTCAAACTAAACTGGTTACTCTGGTTCCCACTCGTGGCCTCACCCTTACCTGGTATATCTGGTCACCCCTTGGGCTTCACTTGGGCCTAGTGAATCTGGTCCTTAGCTGGTCCGCACATGGATCTGGTGACTGGTCGAATCTTGTTGTTACCTGGTCCTCTCCCAGACCCGGGAACTCTGGTCAACACCTGGGCCTCACCTGGACCTGGTGAATCTGGTCCCCATCTGGGCCTTACGCAGTCCTGGTGACTTTGTTCCCCACTTGGGCCTGATTGATGTGGACTCTTTCTTGGCTTCACCTGGAACTGGTGACTCTGATCATATCTGCGCGTCATCCAGACCTTGTGACTCTGGTCCTCACCTGGGCATCATTGGTACCTGGTGACTCTGTTCTACACCTGAGCCTCACCTGGACATGATGACTCTGGAACCTCTCTGGGCCTCACCCTTCCCTGGTGACTGTGGTCCCCATCTGGATGTCACCTGGACCAGGGGATTCTCGTATCCCTGTAGGCCTCAACCAGATCTGGTGACTCTGGTCCTCAACTGAGCCTCACCTGGACCTAGTGAATATGCTCCATGTGGGCCTCATTTGGACCTGGTGACTCTGGTCCCTACCTGGGCATCATAGGGATATGGTTCCCCTGCATGGACTGCAGGTTGGACTCACCTGGACCTGGTAACTCTGGTCCCTACCTGGGCATCATCGGGACATGGTTCCACTGCATGGCCTGCAGGTTGGTCTCACCTGGACCTGGTAACTCTGGTCCCTACCTGGGCATCATCGGGACATGGTTCCACTGCATGGCCTGCAGGTTGGCCTCACCTGGACCTGGTAACTCTGTTCCCTACACGGGTATCTTCGGTACACGATTCCTCTGCATTGCCTGCAGGTTGGACTCACCTTGACCTGGTGAGTGGGTTTGCTACCTGGGCCTCACCCATACCTGGTGACACAGGTCCCCACGTGGGCCTCACATGGACCTGGTGAATCTGGTCCTTACCTGGTCCTCATCCGGAACTGGTAACTCTGGTCATCACCTGGGAATCACCTAGACCTTGAGAATCTGTTCCCAATCTGGGCCTCACACAGACCTGGTGACTCTGGTCCTCACCTGGGCATCATTGGTACCTGGTGACACTGTTCCACACCTGAGCCTCACCTGGACATGATGACTCTGGAACCTCTCTGGGCCTCACCCTGACCTGGTGACTCTGGTCCCCATCTGGATGTCACCTAGACCAGGTGAATCTGGTACCCCTCTAGGCCTCAAAAAGACTGTGGGAATCTGGTCCTCAACTGGGCCTCACCGGGTCCTAGTGAATATATTCCCGACCTGCGCCTCATCTGTACGTGGTGACTCGGGTTCTACCTGGGCATCATCGGGACATGGTTACTCTATTCCCCACTGGGACTGACCTGATCCTGGTAACTCTGGCCCTGACTTTGGCGTCTTCCCTACTTGGTGACTCTGGCTCGACCTGGGTCTCACCTGTAACTGGTGACTCTGATCCTAAGCATGGCCTCACCTGACCTGGTGACTGTGGTTCCCATCGGGACCTCACCTGGACCTCATGTCTCTGGTCCCACCTAGGCCTCACCAGGACCTGGTGTCTCTGGTACCCACATGGGTAGCATCAGGATATGGTTACACTATTCACTAACAGTGACCCAGCCAGATATTAACTCTGGTCTTCACCTGGGCCACACCTGGACATGGTAGCACTGGTTCCCTCTTGGGTCTCACGTGGACATGTGATTCGGTTCCCTGCCTGGTCCTCACCTGTAACTGGTGATTCTCGTTCCCACATGGACATCATGTGGATCTGGTGGCTGCAGTGTTTCTAGCTTCTCATGTACCTCGTGACTCTGGTCCCCACCAGGGCCTCACTGGGACCTGTTGAGTGTGGTTGCCACCTGCACCTCACCTGGACCTGGTGATTCTGGTCAGCACCTGAGACTACCCTGGATCTGGTTACTGTGGTCCCCACCTGGGCTTCACCTGGATTTCGGGCTCTGGTTCCCATCTGTGCCTCACCTGGCCCTGTTGACCATGGTCCTCAACTGGGCAAAATTGGGACCCAGTGACTGTAATCCACAACTGGACCTCACCTGGACCAGGTGACTCTGGTCCCCCTCTGGGTCTCACCGTGCATTAGGGACTGTGAACCCCACTTTGGCCTGACTTGGACCTGCTGACCCTGGTTGGAACCTGCGCCTGACGTCAAACTGTTGACTCTGGTTCTTTCAAGGGCCTCCCCAGTACCTGGTGATCCTGATCCCCACCGGGCGTCGCCTGGACATGGTGACTCTTGTCACCACTGGGGACTCACCTGGACCTGCTTACTGTATTCCACACCTGGGCCTCAATAGACCTGTTGACCATGGTCCCCAAGCCGGCCTCACATGAACCTGTTGCCTTGATCCCCACCGGGGCCTCACGTGTACCTGGTTACTCTGGTCCTCACCTGGGCATCATTGGTCCTGGTGACTCTGTTCCACACCTGAGGCTCCCCTGGACATGATGACTCTGGAACTACTCTGGCTATTAACCTAACGTAGTGACTCTGGTCCCCATAAGGATGTCACCTGGTCCAGGGGATTATGGTACCCGTCTGGGCCTCAACAAGGTCTGGTGACTCTGGTCCTCAACTGGGCCTCACCTGGACCTAGTGAATATGCTCCATCTGGGCCTCATTTGGATCTGGTGACCCTGGTCACTACCTGGGCATCATCGGGACATGGTTCCACTGCATGACCTGCAGGTTGGCCTCACCTGGACCTGGTGACTCTGGTCCCTACCTGGGCATCATAGGGATATGGTTCCACTGCATGGCCTGCAGGTTGGCCTCACCTGGGCCTGGTAACTCTGGTCCCTACCTGGGCATCATCGGGACACAGTTCCTCTCCATCGCTTGCAGGTTGGCCTCACCTGGACCTGGTAACTCTCGTCCCTACCTGGGCATCATTGGGACCTGGTTCCTCTGCATGGCCTGCAGGTTGGCCTCACCTGGACCTGGTGAGTGGGTTTGTCACCTGGGCCTCACCCTTGCCTAGGGACACAGGTCCCCACGTGGGCCTCACTTGGACCTGGTGAATCTGGTCCTTACCTGGTGGTCACCCGGAACTGGTAACTCTGGTCACCACATGGGAATCACCTGGGCCTGGTGAATCTGGTCCCCATCTGGGCCTCACCCAGTCCTGTTGACTTTCTTCCCCACCTGGACCTGATTGCTGTGGACTCCTTCTTGGCTAACCTGGAACTGCTGACTCTGATGCTAACTGGGCCTCACCCAGATCTGGTGATTCTGGTCCTCACCTGTGGACCATTATGACCTGGATACTCTGTTCCACACCTGAGCCTCACCTGGATATGATGACTCTGGATCCCCTCTGGGCCTCAGCCTGACATGGGGACTCTGGTCCCCATCTGGATGTCACTAGACCAGGTGAATCTGGTACCCCTCTAGGCCTCACCTAGACCTGGTGACTCGGGTCCTCAACTGGGCCTCAACGGGACCTAGTGAACCTGCTCCCCACCTACGCCACATCTGGGCCTGGTGACTCTGGTTCTACCTGGGCATCACCGGGACATGATTACTCTATTCCCACTTGGAGTGACCTGATCCTGGTAACTCTGGTCCTGACTTTGGCCTCTTCTGTACCAGGTGACTCTGGCTCCACCTGGGCCTCACCTGGAACTGGTGACTCTGATCCTAAGCATGGCCTCACCTGACCGGGTGACTGTGGTTCCCATCGGGACCTCACCTGGACCTCATGTCTCTGGTCCCACTTGGGCCTCACCAGGACCTGGTGTCTCTGCTACCCACCTGGGTAGCATCAGGATATGGTTATACTGTTCACTAACAGTGACCCAGCCGGACCTATTAACTCTGGTCTTCACCTGGGCCACACCTGGACATGGTGACACTGTTTCCCACGTGGGTCTCACCTGGACATGGTGAGTCGGATCCCCACCTGGTCCTCACCTGTAACTGGTGATTCTCGTTCCCACATGGATATCATGTGGACCTGTTGGCCGCAGTGTTTCTAGCATCTTTTTTTTTAATTTGTATTTATTTATGATAGTCACAGAGAGAGAGAGAGGCAGAGACACAGGCAGAGGGAGAAGCAGGCTCCATGCACAGGGAGCCCGACGTGGGATTCGATCCCGGGTCTCCAGGATCGCGCCCTGGTCCAAAGGCAGGCGCCAAACCCCTGCGCCACCCAGGGATCCCATGTGTTTCTAGCTTCTCATGTACCTCGTGAGTTCTCATGTATCCCACCAGTGCCTTACCGGGACCTGGTGAGTTTGGTTGCCACCTGCACCACACCTGGACCTGGTGATTCTGGTCTGCACCTGAGACTACCCTGGATCTGGTGACTGTGGTCCCCACCTGGGCTTCACCTGGATTTCGGGACTCCGGTCCCCATCTGGGCGTCACCTGGCCCTGTTGACCATGGTCCTCAACTGGGCAAAATTGGGACCTGGTGACTGTGTTCCACAACTGAACCTCACCTGGACCAGGTGACTATGCTCCCCCTCTGGGTCTCACCGTGCCCTAGTGAATGTGAAGTCCCCTTTGGCTTGACTTGGACCTGCTGACCCTGGTTGCCACCTGCGCCTGAACTCGAACTGTTGACTCTGGTTCTTTCAAGGGCCTCCCCTGTACCTGGTGATCCTGGTCCCCACCTGGACCTCACCTGGAAGTGGTGACTCTTGTCACCACCGGGGACTCACCTGGACCTGGTGACTCTCGTTCCCACTTAAAACACACCTGGCCCTGTTGACTGTGGTGTTCTTGTAGACTCACATTTACCTGTGACTCCGGTCCCCACTAGGGCCTCACCTGGATCTGGTGACTCTGACCTGCAGGTTGGCCTCACCTGGACCTGGTGAGTCGGGTTGCCACATGGGCTTCACCCATACGTGTTGACTCAGGTCCACACGTGGGCTTCTTGGACTTGGTGAATCTGGTTAATATCTGGTCCTCTCCCAGACCCGGGTACTCTGGTCACCAACTGGGCCTCACCTGGATCTGGTGAATCTGGTCCCCATCTGGGTCTCACGCAGTCCTGGTGACTTTGTTCCCCACCTGGACCTGATTGCTGTGGACTTTTCTTGGCCTCACCTGTAACTGGTGACTCTGATCATATCTGCGCGTCACCCAGACCTGGTGACTCTGGTCCTCACCTGGGCAACATTGTTACATGGTGACTCTGTTCTACACCTGAGCCTCACCTGGACATGATGACTCTGGAACCTCTCTGAGCCTCACCCTTCCCTGGTGACTCTGGTCTCCATCTGGATGTCACCTGGAACAGGGGATTCTCGTATTCCTCTAGGCCTCAACCAGATCTGGTGACTCTGGTCCTCAACTGGGCCTCACCTGGACCTAGTGAATATGCTCCCTGTGGGCCTCATTTGGACCTGGTGACTCTGGTCCCTACCTGGGCATCATAGGGATATGGTTCCACTGCATGGTCTGCAGGTTGGCCTCACCTGGGCCTGGTAACTCTGGTCCCTACCTGGGCATCATCGGGACACGGTTCCTCTCCATCGCCTGCAGGTTGGCCTCACCTGGACCTGGTAACTCTGGTCCCTACATGGGCATCATCGGGACATGGTTCCTCTCCATCGTCTGCAGGTAGGCCTCACCTGGACCTGGTAAGTGGAGTTGCCAATTGTGCCTCACCCATACATGGTGACACAGGTTCCCACGTGGGCCTCACGTGGACCTGGTGAATCTGGTCCTTCCCTTGTCCTCACCCGGAACTGGTAACTCTGGTCATCACCTGGGAATCACCTGGACATTGTGATTCTGGTCCCCATTGGGCCTCATCCAGTCCAGGTGACTTTGTTCCCACCTGGACCTGATTGCTGTGTACTCCTTCTTGGCCCTCACCTGGAACTAGTGACTCTGATCCTAACTGGGCCTCACCCAGATCTGGTGACTCTGGACCTCACCTGTGGACCATTATGACCTGGATACTCTGTTCCACACGTGAGCCTCACCTGGACATGATGACTCTGGATCCCCTCTGGGTCTCAGCCTGACATGGTGACTCTGGTCCCCATCTGGATGTCACCTAGACCAGGTGAATCTGGTACCCCTCCAAGCCTCAACTAGACCTGGTGACTTGGTCCTCAACTTGGCCTAACCGGGACCTAGTGAATATGCTCCCACCTGCACCTCATCTGGACCTGGTAACTCTGGTTCTTCCTGGGCATCATCGGGACATGTTTACTCTGTTCCACACTGGGACTGACCTGATCCTGGTAACTCTGGTCCTGACTTTGGCCTCTTCTGTACCAGGTGACTCTGGCTCCACATGGGCCTCACCTGGAACTGGTGACTCTGATCCTATCTGCGCGTCACCCAGATTTGGTGACTCTGGAACTCACCTGGGCATCATTGGTACCTGATTACTCTGTTCCACACCTGAGCCTCACCTGGACATGAGGACTCTGGAACCTCTCTGGGCCTCACCCTGACCTGGTGACTCTGGTCCCCATCTGGATGTCACCTGGACCAGGGGATCTTGTACCCCTCTAGGCCTCAACCAGATATGGTGACTCGGGTCCTCAACTGGGCCTCATCTGGACCTAGTGAATATGATCCATCTTGGCCTCATTTGGACCTGGTGACTCTGGTCCATACCTGGACATCATAGGGATATTGCTCCACAGCATGGCCTGCAGGTTGGTCTCACCTGGACATTGTAACTCTGGTCCCTACCTGGGCATTATCGGGACATGGTTCCACACATGCCCTGCAGGTTGGCATCACCTGCACCGGGTAATTCTAGTCCCTACCTGTGCATCATCAGTACATGGTTCCTCTGCATGGCCTGCAGGTTGGCATCACCTGGACCTGGTGAGTGGGGTTGTCACCTGTGCCTCACCCATGCCTGGTGACACAGGTCCACACGTGGGCCTCACTTGGAACGGGTGAATCTGGTCCTTACCTTGTTCTCACCCGGAACTCGTAACTCTGGTCACCACCTGGGAATCACCTGGGCCTGGTGTTTCTGGTAACCATCTGGGCGTCATCCACTCCTGGTGACATTGTTCCCCACCTGGACCTGATTGCTGTGGACTCTTTCTTGGCCTCACCTGGAACTGGTGACTCTGATCCTATCTGCGCGTCACCCAGACCTGGTGACTCTGGTCCTCACCTGGACATGATGACTCTGGATCCCCTCTGGGCCTCACCCTGACATGGTGACTCTGGTCCCCATCTGGATGTCACCTAGACCAGGTGAATCTGGTACCCCTCTAGGCCTCAACTAGACCTGGTGACTCTGGTCCTCACCTGGGCCTCACCGGGACCTAGTGAATATGCTCCCCAACTGTGCCTCATCTGGACCTGGTGACTCTGGTTCTACCTGGGCATTATCGGGCCATGGTTATTGTATTCCCCACTGGGACTGACCTGATCCTGGTAACTCTGGTCCTGATTTGGCCTCTTCTGTACCAGGTGACTCTGGGTCCACCTTGGGTTCACCGGTAACTGGTGACTCTGATCCTAAGCGTGGCCTCACCTGACCTGGTGACTGTGGTTCCCATCGGGATATCACCTGGACCTCATGTCTCTGGTCCCACCTGGGCTTCACCAGGACCTGGTGTCTCTGGTACCCACCTGGGTAGCATCAGGATACGGTTACACTGTTCACGAACAGTGACCCGTCCGGACCTATTAACTCTGGTCTTCACCTGGGCCACACCTGGACATGGTGACACTGGTTCCCACCTGGGTCTCACCTGGACATGGTGAGTCGGATCCACAAATTGTCCTCCTCTGTAACTGGTGATTCTCGTTCCCACATGGACACCATGTGGACCTGGTGACTGCAGTGTTTCTAGCTTCTCATGTACCTCGTGACTCTGGTCCCCACCAGGGCCTCACCGGGACCAGGTGAGTGTGGTTGCCACCTGCACCTCACCTGGACCTGGTGATTCTGGTCTGCACCTGAGACACCCCTGGATCTGGTGACTGTGGTCCCCACCTGGGCTTCACCTCCTTTGGGGACTCCGGTCTCCATCTGGGCCTTACCTGACCCTGTTTACCATGGTGTAAACTGGGCAAATTTGGGAACTAGTGACTGTGTTCCACACCTGGACCTCACCTGGACTAGGTGACTCTGGTCCCCTCTTGGTCACACCGTGCCCTAGTGACTGTGAACCCCACTTTGGCCTGACTTGGACTTGCTTACACTGGTTGCCACCTGCGCCTGACCTCGAACTGTTGACTCTGGTTCTTTCAAGGGCCTTCCCTGTACCTGGTGATCCTGGTCCCCACCTGGGCCTCACCTGGACGTGGTGACTCTTCTCACCACCGGGGGCCCACCTGGACCTGCTTACTGTGTTCCACACCTGAGACTAGGTAGACCTGTTGACCATGGTCCCCAAGCCGGCCTCACATTGACCTGTTGCCTCTGATCCCCACCGGGGCCTCACGTGTAGCTGGTAACTCTGGTCCTCACCTGGGCCTCACCTTGACCTAGTGACTCTGGTCCCCAACTGGGCTTCACCGGGATCTGGTGACTCTGGTCCCCACCTGGTCTTCACTTATATCTGGTGACTCTGGTCCCCACCTGGACCTCTCCTGGACCTGGTGACTCTCTTTCCAACATGGACCTCACCTTGATCTCGTGACTCTGGTCCCCACCTGGACCTTTCTTGGACCTGGTGACTCTCTTTACAACATGGACCTCACCTGGACCTGGTGTCTCTCGTCCACACTTTGACCTAACTCAGAACTGCTGAATCTTGCCCCACCTAGGCCGCACCCAGAGCTGGTGACTTTGGTCCCCATATATGCCTCAATTTGACCTGATGAATCTGGTTTTCACGTGGGCCTCACATGGACCTGGGACTCAGCTGGATAGAGTGGCTCTGATTCCCACAAGGGGCTCAGGTGATACTGGTGACTGTGGCCTTATTCTATGCCTCTTCAGGACCTAGTGATTCTGTTCCCCATCTGGGCCTGCATGGCCCTAGTGACTCTGGTCCTCACCAGGCATCATTGGGACCTGGATACTCTATTCCACACCTGGGCCTCACTTTGACCAGGGACCTCTGTTCCCATTCTGGGCCTCAAACTAAACTGGTTATTCTGGTTCCCCCTCAGGGCCTCACCCTGACCTGGTGACTCTGGTCACCCATTGGCATTTACTTGGGCCTGGTCAATCTGGTCCTTAGCTGGTCCTCACCTGTATCTGGTGACTGGTCGCCACCTGGGCCTCACCTGGACTTGGTGAATCCTGTTGCCACCTGCGTCTCAACTGGACCTTATGACTGTGACTCTGGTCCTCACTCAGGCATCATTGGGACTTTGGATACTCTATTCTACATCTGGGCCTCACTTTGACCAGGGACCTCTGGTCCCATTCTGGGCCTCAAACTAAACTGGTTACTCTGGTTCCCCCTCTGGGCCTCACCCTTACCTGGTGACTCTGGTCTCCCCTTGGGTTTCACTTGGACGTGGTGAATCTGGTCCTTAGCTAGTCGGCACCTGGATCTGGTGACTGGTCGCCACCTGGGCCTCACCTGGACTTGGTGAATCCTGTTGCCACCTGTTCCTCAACTGGACCTTGTGACTGTGCCCCACCTGGAACTCACCTGGATCTCGTGGCTCTGGTTCCCATATGGGGCTCTCCTTGACCTGGTTCCTGTGGTCTCCTTCTGGCCTCACCTGGAACACAATGACTCTGATCCATATTTGGGCCTCTCCTGGACCTGTTGACTCTGGTCCTTACCTGGGCATCATTGGGACCTGAATACTCTCTTACATACCTCGGCCTCACCTGGACCTGGTGACTGTGGTCCCACATGGGCCTCACCTGGACGAGGTGACTGGTTCCCACAGGGACCTCACCTGGACCTGGTGTCTCAGGTCCTCATATGGGCATCATGGGACCTGGTTTCTCAATTCCACACTGGGGCCTCACCTGGACCTAGTGATTCTCGTCCCGCTCTGGGCCTCACCCTGACGTGGTGATTCTGGTCCCCACCTGGATATCACCAGAACCGGGTGACTCTGGTCCCCCTCTGGGATCACCCGGAGCTGGGGACACTAGTCCTCAGCTGGAACTCAACAGGACCTGGTGAATCTACTCCTTACTTAGGCCTCGTCTGGACCTTGTGACTCTTTTCCCACCTGGCATCAATGGGACATGGTTACTCTGTTCCCCGCCTGGGCCTCACCTGGACGTGATAACTTTGCTCCACACTTTGGCCTCAACTGATCCTGATGACTCTGGTCCCCCCACCTAAGCCTCAATCTGTACCTGGTGAGTGTGGTCCCCACCTGGGTCTCACCTGGACCTGGTGACTCTCGTTCCCAGATGAACCACACCTGGACCTGTTGACTGTGGTGTTCTTGTAGACTCACATTTACCTGGTGACTCCAGTACCCACTAGGGCCTCACTTGGATCTGGTGACTCTGGCCTGCAGGTTGGCCTCACCTGGACCTGGTGAGTGGGGTTTCCACCTGGACCTCACCCATAATTGGTGAGTCAGGTCCCCACGTGGGCCTCTTCTACCTGGTGAATCTGGTCTTTACCTGGTCCTCTCCTAGACCCGGGGACTCTGGTCACCACCTGGGCCTCACCTGGACCTGGTGATTCTGGTCCCCATCTGGGCCTCACCAAGTCCTGGTGACTTTGTTCCCCACCTGGACCTGATTGCTGTGGACTCCTTCTTGGCCTCACCTGGAACTGGTGACTCTGATCCTATCTGCGCGTCACCCAGACCTGCTGAATCTGGTCCTCAACTGGGCATCATTGGTACCTGGTGACTCTGTTCCACACCTGAGCCTCACTTGGACATGATGACTCTGGAACCTCTCTGGGCCTCACCCTGACCTGGTGACTCTGGTTCCCATCTGGATGTCACTTTGACCAGGTGAATCTGGTAACCCTCTAGTCCTCAACCAGATCTGGTGTCTCTGGTCCTCAACTGGGCCTCACCTGGACCTAGAGAATATGCTCCATCTGGGCCTCATTTGGACCTGGTGACTCTGTTCCCTACCTGGGCATCATCGGGACATGTTTCCACTGCATGGCCTGCAGGTTGGCCTCACATGGACCTGGTGAGTGTGGTTGCCACCTGCACCTCAAGGACCTGTTGATTCTGGTCTGCACCTGAGATTACCCTGGATATGGTGACTGTGGTCCCCATCTGGGCTTCACCTGGATTTGCGGACTCTGGTCCCCATCTGGGCCTCACCTGGCCCTGTTGACCATGGTCCTCAACTGGGCAACTTGGGACCCGGTGACTATGTTCCATAACTGGACCTCACCTGGACCAGGTGACTCTGGTCCCCCTCTGGGTCTTACCTTGCCCTAGTGACTGTGAACCCCACGTTGGCCTGACTTTGACCTGCTGACCCTGGTTGCCACCTGCGCCTGACCTCGAACTGTTGACTCTGGTTTTTCAAGGGCCTCCCCTGTACCTGGTGATCCTTGTCCCCACCTGGGCCTCATCTGGACATGGTGACACTTGTCAAGACCGGGGACTCACCTGGACCTGCTTACTGTGTTCCACACCTGGGCCTCAAGTAGACCTGTTATCCATGGTCCTCAAGGCAGTCTCACATTGACCTGTTGCCTCTGATCCCCACCGGGGCCTCACGTGTACCTCTTAACTCTGGTCCCCACCTGTGACTCATCTGGACCTGGTGACTCTGGTTCTACCTGGGCATCATAGGGACGTGGTTACTCTATTCCTCAGTGGGACAGACCTGATCGTGGTAACTCTGGTCCCGACTTAGGCCTCTTCTGTACCAGGTGACTCTGGCTCCACCTGGGCCTCACCTGTAAGTGGTGACTCTGATCCTAAGCATGGCCTCACCTGACCTGGTGACTGTGGTTTCCATCGTGACCTCATGTGGACCTCATGTCTCTGGTCCCACCTGGGCCTCACCAGGACCTTGTATCTGGTACCCACTTGAGTAGCATCAGGATATGGTTACACTGTTCACTAACAGTGACCCAGCCATACCTATTAACCCTGGTTTTCACCTGGTCCACACCTGGACATGGTGACACTGGTTCCCACCTGGGTCTCACCTAGACATGGTGAGTCAGATCCCCACCTGGTCCTCACCTGTAATTGGTGATTCTCGTTCCCACATGGACCGGATTGCTGTGGACACTGATCCTCACCTGGGCCTCATCTGGACCTAGTGACTCTGGTCCCAACCTGGACTTCACCTGGATTTGGTGACTCTGGTCCCCACCTGGACCTCCCCTGGATCTGGTGACTCTAGTCCTCAGTTTGGCCTCACCTGGACCTGGTGTCTCTCGTCCCCACTTTGACCTAACTCAGAACTGCTGAATCTTGCCCCACCTGGGCCTCACCCAGACCTGGTGACTCTTGTCCCCAGCTATGCCTCAATTCGACCTGATGAATCTGGTCCTCATGTGGGCCTCACATGGACCTTGGACTCAGCTGGATAGAGTGGCTCTGGTTTCCACAAGGGGCTCACCTGATACTGTTGACTGTGGTCTTATTCTATGCCTCACCAGGACCTAGTGATTCTGTACCCCATCTTGGCCTGCATGGCCCTAGTGACTCTGGTCCTCACCCAGGCATCACTGGGACTTGGATACTCTATTCTAATTCTGGGCCTCACTTTGACCAGGGACCTCTGGTCCCATTCTGGGCCTCAAACTAAACTGGTTACTCTGGTTCCCCCTCTGGGCCTCACCCTTACCTGGTGACTCTGGTCTCCCCTTTGGCTTCACTTCGACCTGGTGAATCTGGTCCTTAGCTGGTCCTCACCTGGATCTGGTGACTGGTCACCACCTGGGCCTCACCTGGACTTGGTGAATCCTGTTGCCACCTGCGCCTCACCTGGACCTTGTGACAGTGGTCCCAACTGGAGTTCACCTGGATCTGGTGGCTCTGGTTCCCATATGGGGCTCTCATGGACCTGGTTCCTGTGGTCTCCATCTGGCCTCACCTGGAACACAAAGACTCTGATCCATATTTGGTCCTCTCCTGGACCTGTTGACTCTTGTCCTTACCTGGGCATCATTGGGACCTGGATACTCTCTTATATACCTGGGCCTCACCAGGACCTGGTGACTGTGGTCCCACGTGGGCCTCACTTGGACGAGGTGACTGGTTCCCACATGGACCTCACCTGGACCTGGTGACTCAGGTCCTCATATGGGCATCATGGGACCGGGTTTCTCAGTTCCACATTGGGGCCTCACCTGGACCTAGTGATTCTCGTCCCCCTCTGGGCCTCACCCTGACTGGTGACTCTGGACCCCACCTGGATATCACCAGAACCGGGTGACACACCCGGAGCTGGGGACACTGGTCCTCATCTGGGCCTCAACAGGACCTGGTGAATCTACTCCTCACTAAGGCCTCGTCTGGATCTTGTGACTCTTTTCCCACCCGGCATCAATAGGACATGGTTACTCTGTCCCCACCTGGGCCTCACCTGGACATGATAACTTTGCTCCACACTTTGGCCTCAAATGGTCCTGATGACTCTCGTCCCCCCACCTAGGCCTCAATCTGGACCTGGTGACTGTGGTCCCCACCTGGGTCTCACCTGGACCTGGTGACTCTCGTTCCCACATGAACCACACCTGGACCTGGTGACTGTGGTGTTCTTGGAGATTCACATTTACCTGGTGACTCTGGTCCCCACCTGGATCTGGTGACTCTGTCCTGCAGTTTGGCCTCACATGGACCTGGTAACTCTGGTCCCTAGATGGGCATCATTGGGACATGGTTCCACTGCAAGGCCTGCAAGACGGCCTCACTTGGACCTGGTGACTGTGGTTGGCACTTTGGCCTCACCCATGCCTGGTGATACAGGTCCCCACGTGGTCCTCAGTTGGACCTGGTGAATCTGGTCCTTACCTGGTGCTCACCCGGAACTGGTAACTCCGGTCATCACCTGGGAATCACCTTGACCTTGTGTTTCTGGTCCCCATCTGAGCCTTCCCAGTCCTGGCGACTTTGTTCCCCACCTGGACCTGATTGTTTTGACTCCTTCTTGGCCTCACCTGCATCTGGTGACTGTGGTCCCACCTAGGACGCACCTAGACGAGGTGACTGGTTCCCACAGTGACCTCACCTGGACCTGGTGACTCAGGTCATCACATGGGCTTCATGGGACCTAGTTCAGTTCCATATCGGGGCCTCAACTGGACCTAGTGATTCTCCTCCCACTCTGGGCCTCACCCTGACGTGGTGACTCTGGTCCCCATCTGGATGTCACCTAGACCAGGTGAATCTGGACCCCTCTACGCCTCAACTAGTACTGGTGACTCTGGTCCTCAACTTGGCCTCACCGGGACCTGGTGAATATGCTCCCCACCTGCGCCTCATTTGGACCTGGTGACTCTGGTTCTTCCTGGGCATCATCGGGACATGGTTACTCTATTCCCCACTGGGACTGACCTGATCCTGGTAACTCTTGTCCTGACTTTGGCCTCTTCTGTACCAGGTGACTCTGGCTCAACCTGTGCCTCACCTGTAACTGGTGACTCTCATCCTAAGCATGGTCTCACCTGACCTGATGACTGCAGTTCCCATCGGGACCTCAAATGGACCTCATGTCTCGGGTCCCACTTGAGACTCACCAGGATCTGGTGTCTCTGGTAACCATCTGGGTAGCATCAGGTTATGGTTACACTGTTCACTATCAGGGACTCTGGTCCCCATCTGGATGTCACCTGGACCAGGTGATTCTGGTACCCGTCTAGGCCTCAACCAGATCTGGTGACTCTGGTCCTCAACTGGGCCCTAACTGGACCTAGTGAATATGCTCCATCTGGGCCTCATTTGGAACTGGTTACTCTGGTCCCTACCTGGGCATCATCGGGACATGGTTCCACTGCATGGCCTGCAGGTTGGCCTCACCTGGACCAGGTAACTCTGGTCCCTACATGGGCATCTTTGGTACACGATTCCTCCGCATTGCCTGCAGGTTGGACTCACCTTGACCTGGTGAGTGGGTTTGCTACCTGGGCCTCACCCATACCTGGTGACACAGGTCCCCACGTGGGCCTCACATGGACCTGGTGAATCTGGTCCTTACCTGGTCCTCATCCGGAACTGGTAACTCTGGTCATCACCTGGACCTTGTGAATCTGTTCCCAATCTGGGCCTCACCCAATCCTGGTGACGTTGTTCCCCACCTGGACCTGATTGCTGTGGACACTTTCTTGGCCTCACCTGGAACTGGTGACTCTGTTCCTAACTGGGCCTCACCCAGATCTGTTGACTCTGGTCCTCAACTGTGGATCATTAAGACCTGGATACTCTGTTCCACACCTGAGGCTCACCTGGACTTGATGACTCTGGAACCACTCTGGGCCTCACCCTGAAATGGTGACTTGGTCCCCATTTGGATGTCATCTAGACCAGGTGAATCTGGTACCCCTGTAGGACTCAACTAGACCTGGTGACTCTCGTCCTCAACTTGGCCTCACCGGGACCTAGTCAATATGCTCCCCACCTGCGCCTCATCTGGACCTGGTGACTCTGGTTCTACGTGGGCATCATCGGGACATGGTTACTCTATTCCCCACTGGGACTGACCTGATCGTGGTAACTGTGGTCTTGACTTTGGCCTCTTCTGTACCAGGTGATTCTGGCTCCACCTGGGCCTCACCTGTAACTGGTGACTGTGATCCTAAGCATGGCCTCACCTGACGTGGTGACTGTGGTTCCCATCGGGACCTCACCTGGACCTCATGTCTCTGGGCCTACCTGGGCCTCACCAGGATATGGTGTCTCTCTACCCGCCTGGGTAGCATCAGGATATGGTTACACTGTTCACTAACAGTGACCCAGCCGGACATTAACTCTGGTCTTCACCTGGGTCTCACCTGGACATGGTGAGTCGGAACCCCACCTGGTCCTCACCTGTAACTGCTGATTCGCGTTCCCACATGGACATCATGTGGACCTGGTGGCTGCAGTGTTTCTAGCTTCTCATGTACCTCGTGGATCGGGTCCCCACCAGGGCCTCACCGGGACCTGGTGAGTGTGGTTGCCACCTGCACATCACCTGGACCTGGTGATTCTGGTCTGCACCCGAGACTACCCTGGATCTGGTGACTGTGGTCCCCAACTGGGCTTCACCTGGATTTGGGGACTCTGGTCCCCATCTGGGCACACCTGGCTCTGTTGACCATGATCCTCAACTGGGCAAAATTTGGACCCGGTGACTGTTCCACAAGAGGACCTCACCTGCACCAGGTGACTCTGGTCCCCCTCTGGGTCTCACGGTGCCCTAGTGACTGTGAACCCCACTTTGGCCTGACTTGGACCTGCTGACCCTGGTTGCCACCTGCGCCTGACCTCAAACTGTTGACTCTGGTTCTCTCAAGGGCCTCCCCTGTACCTGGTGATCCTGGTCCCCACCTGGGCCTCACCTGGACCTGGTGACTCTTGATACCACAGGGGACTCACCTGTACCTGCTTACTGTGTTCCACACCTGGGCCTCAAGTAGACCTGTTGACCACGGTCCCCACGCCGGCCTCACATGGACTTGTTGCCTCTGATCCCCACCGGGGCGTCACGTGTACATTGTATCTGGTCCTCACCTGGGCCTCATCTGGACCTAGTGACTCTGGTCCCCACCTGGGTTTCACCTGGATCTGGTGACTCTGGTCCCCACCTGGACTTCACCTGGATCTGGGGACTCTGGTCCCCACCTGGACCTCTCCTGGACCTGATGACTCTCTTTCCAACATGGACCTCACCTGGGTCTGATGACTCTGTTCCTCAGTTTGGCATCACCTGTACCTGGTGTCTCTTGTCCCCACATTGACGTAACTCAGAACTGCTGAATCTTGCCCCACCTAGGCCGCACCCAGACCTGGTGACTCTTGTCCCCAGGTATGCCTCAATTCGACCTGATGAATCTGGTCCTCACGTGGGCCTCACATGGACCTGGGACTCAGCTGGATAGAGTGGCTATGCTTCCCACAAGGGGCTCACCTGACACTGCTGACTGTGGTCTTATTCTATGCCTCACCAGTACCTAGTGATTCTGTTTCCCATCTGGGCCTGCATGGCCCTAGTGACTCTGGTCCTCACCCGGACATGATTGGGACCTGGATACTCTATTCCACACCTGGGCCTCACTTTGACAAGGGACCTCTGGTCCCATTCTGGGTCTCAAACTAAACTGGTTACTCTAGTTCCCCTCTGGGCCTCACCCTAACCTGGTGATCTGGTCACCCCTTGGGCTTCACTTGGGCCTGGTGAATCTGGTCCTTAGCTGGTCCACACCTGGATGTGGTGACTGGTCGCCACCTGGGCCTCACCTGGACTTGGTGAATCCTGTTGCCACCTGCGCCTCACCTGGACCTTGTGACTGTGGTCCCTCCTGGACCTCACCTGGATCTGGTGGCTCTGGTTCCCATATGGGCCTCTCCTGGACCTGGTTCCTGTGGTCTCCATCTGGCCTCACCTGGAACACAATGACTGTGATCCATATTTGGGCCTCTCCTGGACCTGTTGACTCTGGTCCTTACCTGGACATCATTGGGACCTGGATACTCTTTTATATACCTGGGCCTCACCTGGATCTGGTGACTGTTGTCCCACGTGGGCCTCACCTGGGCGAGGTGACTGGTTCCCACAGGGACCTCACCTGGACCTGGTGACTCAGGTCCTCATATGGGCATCATGGGACCGGGTTTCTCAGTTCCACATTGGGGCCTCACCTGGACCTAGTGATTCTCGACCCCTCTGGGCCTCACCCTGACTGGTGACTCTGGTCCCCACCTAGATATCACCAGAACCGGGTGACACACCCGGAGCTGGGGACACTGGTCCTCATCTGGGCCTCAACAGGACCTGGTGAATCTACTCCTCACTTAGGCCTCGTCTGGACCTTGTGACTCTTTTCCCACCTGGCATCAATGGGACATGGTTACTCTGTTCCCCACCTGGGTCTCACCTGGACATGATAAATTTGCTCCACAATTTGGCCTCAACTGGTCCTGATGACTCTGGTCACCCCACCTAGGCCTCAATCTGGACCTGGTGACTGTTGTCCCCAACTGGGTCTCAGCTGGACCTGGTGACTCTCGTTCCCACATGAACCACACCTGGGCCTGGTGACTGTGGTGTTCTTGTAGACTCACATTTACCTGGTGACTCCGGTGCCCACTAGGCCCTCACGTGGATCTGGTGACTCTGGCCTGCAAGTTGGCCTCAACTGGACCTGGTGAGTGGGGTAGCCACCTGGGCCTCACCCATACCTGGTGACTCAGGTCCCCACGTGGCCTCTTGGACCTGGTGAATCTGGTCCTTACTTGGTCCTCTTCCAGACAGGGGGACTCTGGCCACCACCTCGGCCTCACCTGGACCTGGTGAATCTGGTCCCCATCTGGGCCTCACCCAGTCCTGGTGCCTTTGTTCCCCACCTGGACCTGATTGCTGTGGACTCTTTCTTGGCCTCACCTGGAACTGGTGACTATGATCCTATCTGCGCGTCACCCAGATCTCGTGACTCTGGTCCTCACCTGGACGTCTTTGTTACTTGGTGACTCTGTTCCACACCTGAGCCTCACCTGGACATGATGACTCTGGAACCTCTCTGGGCCTCACCCTGACCTGGTGACTCTGGACCCATCTGGATGTCACCTGAACCAGGTGATTCTGGTACCACCCTAGGCCTCAACCAGATCTGGTGACTCTGGTCCTCAACAGGGCCTCACCAAGACCTAGTGAATATGCTTCATCTGGGCCTCATTTGGACCTGCTGACTCTGGTCACTACCTGGGCATCATCGGGACATGGTTCCACTGCATGGCCTGCAGGTTGGCCTCAGCTGGACCTGGTATCTCTCGTCCCTACCTGGCATCATCGGGACATGGTTCCTCTGCATTGCCTGCAGATTGGCCTCACCTGGACCTGGTGAGTGGGGTTGCCACCTGGGTCTCACACATACCTGGTGACACAGGTCCCCACGTGGGCCTCACTTGGACCTGGTGAATCTGGTCCTTACCTGGTTCTCTCTGAGACCCGGGATCGCTGGTCCCCAACACGGCCTCACCTGGACCTGTTGAATCTGGTCCCCATCTGGGCCTCACCCAATCCTGGTGACTTTGTTCCCCACCTGGACCTGATGATGTGGACCCTTTCTTGGCCTCACCTGGAACTGGTGACTCTGATCCTATCTGCGCGTCACCCAGTCCTGGTGACTCTGGTCCTCACCTAGGCATCACTGCTACCTGGTGACTCTGTTCCACACCTGAGCCTCACCTGGACATGGTGACTCTGGAACCTCTGGGCCTCACCCTGACCTGGTGACTCTGGACCCATCTGGATGTCACCTGGACCAGGTGATTCTGGTACCCCTCTAGGCCTCAACCAGGTCTGGTGACTCTTATCCTCAACTGGGCCTCACCTGGACCTATTGAATATGCACCATCTGGGCATCATTTGGACCTGGTGACTCTCTTCCCTACCTGGGCATCATCGGGACATGTTTCCACTGCATGGCCTTTAGGTTGGCCGCACCTGGACCTGGTAACTGTGGTTCTACCTGTGCATCATCGGGACGTGGTTAATCTATTCCCAGTGGGAGTGACCTGATCGTGGTAACTCTGGTCCTGACTTTGGCCTCTTCTGTGCCATGTGACTCTGGCTCCCCCTGGACCTCTCCTGTAAGTGGTGACTCTGATCCTAAGCATGGCCTCACCTGACCTGGTGACTGTGGTTTCCATCGGTACCTCACCTGGTCCTCATATCTCTGGTCCCAACTGGGACTCACCAGGACCTTGTATCTGGTACCCACCTGAGTAGCATCAGGATATGGTTACACTGTCCACTAACAGTGACCCGGCCGGACCTATTAACTCTCGTCTTCACCTGGTCCACTCTTGGACATGGTGACACTGGTTCCCACCTGGGTCTCACCTGGATATGGTGAGTCAGATCCCCACCTGGTCCTCACCTGGAACTGGTGATTTTCGTTCCCACATGGACATATTGTGGACCTGGTGACTGCAGGGTTTCTAGCTTCTCATGTACCTCGTGTCTCTGGTCCCCACCAGGGCCTCACCGGGACCGGGTTGGTGTGGTTGGCACCTGCACATCACATGGACCTGGTGATTCTCGTCTGCACCTGAGACCACCCTGGATCTGGTGACTGTGGTCCCCACGTGTGTTTCACCTGGATTTGGGGACTCCGGTCCCCATCTGGGCCTCACCTGACCCTGTTGACCATGGTCCTCAACTGTGCAAAATTGGTACCCGGTGACTGTGTTCCACAACTGTACCTCACCTGGACCAGGTGACTCTGGTCCCACTCTGGGTCTCACCGTGCCCTAGTGACTGTGAACCCCACTTTGGCCTGACTTGAACCTGCTGACCCTGCTTGCCACCTGCGCCTGACCTCGAACTGTTGACTCTTGTTCTTTCAAGGGCCTTCCATGGACCTGGTGATCCTGGTCGGACCTGGGCCACACCTGGACGTGGTGACTCCTGTCACCAATGGGGTCTCACCTGGACCTGCTTACTGTGTTCCACTCCTGGGACTCAAGTAGACCTGTTGACCATGGTCCCCAAGCCGGCCTCACATGGACCTGTTGCCTCTGATCCCCACCGGGTCCTCACGTATACCTGGTAACTCTGGTCCTCACCTGGGCCTCATCTGGACCTAGTGACTCTGGTCCCCACCTGGGCTTCACATGGATCTGGTGACTCTGGTCCCCACCTGGACTTCACCTGGATCTGGTGACTCTGGACCCCACCTGGACCTCTCCTGGACCTCGTGACTCTCTTTCCAACATGGACCTCACCTGTATCTGGTGACTGGTCCTCAGTTTGGCTTCACCTGGACCTGGTGTCTCTCGTCCCCACTTTGACCTAACTCAGAACTGCTGAATTTTGCCCCACCTAGTCCGCACCCAGACCTGGTGACGCTTGTCCCCAGCTATGCCTCAATTCGACCTGATGAATCTGGTCCTCACGTGGGCCTCACATGGACCTGGGACTCAGCTGGATAGAGTGGCTCGGGTTCTCACAAGGGGCTCACCTGACACTGCTGAATGTGGTCTTATTCCATGCCTCACCAGGACCTAGTGATTCTGTTCCCCATCTGCGCCTGCATGGCCCTAGTGACTCTGGTCCTCACCCTGGCGTCATTGGGACCTGGATTCTCTATTCCACACCTGGGCCTCACTTTGACCAGGGACCTCTGATCCCATTCTGGGCCTCAAACTAAACTGGTTACTCTGGTTCCCCCTCTGGCCCTCACCCTGACCTGGTGACTCTGGTCACCCGTTGGGCTTCACTTGGGCCTGGATTTTCTGGTCTTAGCTGTTCCCCACCTGGATCTGGTGACTGGTCGCCACCTGGGCCTCACCTGTACTTGGTGAATCCTGTTGCCACCTGCGCCTCACCTGGACCTTGTGACTGTGGTCCCACCTGGACTTCACCTGGACGAGGTGACTGGTTCCCACAGGGACCTCACCTGGACCAGGTGACTCAGGTCCTTATATATGCATCATGGGACCTGGTTTCTCATTTCCACATAGGGGCCTCACCTGAACCTAGTGATTCTTGTCCCCCTCTGCGCCTCACCCTGACGTGGTCACTCTGGTCCTCACCTGGATATCTCCAGAACCGGGTGACACACCCGGAGCTGGGGACACTGGGCCTCAACTGGTCCTCAACAGGACCTGGTGAATCTACTCCTCACTTAGGCCTCGTCTGGAACTTGTGACTCTTTTCCCACCTGGCATCAATGGGACATGGTTACTCTGTTCCCCACCTGGGCCTCACCTGGACATGATAACTTTGATCCACACTTTGGCCTCAAATGCTCCTGATGACTCTCGTCCCCCCACCTAGGCCTCAATCTTGACCTGGTGACTGTGGTCCCCACCTGGGTCCTACCTGCACCTGGTGACTCTCGTTCCCACATGCACCACACCTGGACCTGGTGACTGTGGTGTTCTTGTAGACTCACATTTACCTGGTGACACCGGTCCCCACTAGGGCCTCACCTGGATCTGCTGACTGTGGCCTGCAGGTTGGCCTCACCTGGTCTGGTGAGTGGGGTTGCCACCTGAGCTTCACCCATACCTGGTGACTCAGGAACCCACGTGGTCCTCTTGGACCTGGTTAATCTGGTCCTTACCTGGTCCTCTCCCAGACCCGGGGATTCTGGTCACCACCTCGGCCTGACCTGGACCTGGTGAATCTCTTTCCCATCTGGGCCTCACCCAGTCCTGGGGACTTTGTTCCCCACCTAGACCTGATTGCTTTGGACTCTTTCTTGGCCTCACCTGGAACTGGTGACTCTATCCTCTCTGCGCGTGACTCAGGCCTGGTGACTCTGGTCCTCACCTGGGTATCATTGGTACCTGGTGACTCTGTTCCACACCTGAGCCTCACCTGGACATGATGACTCTGGAAACTCTCTGGGCCTCACCCTGACCTGGTGACTCTGGTCCCCATCTGGATGTCACCTGGACCAGGTAATTCTGGTATCCCTCTAGGCCTCAACCAGATCTGGTCTCTGGTCCTCAAATGGGCCTCGGCTGGACCTAGTGAATATGCTCCATCTTGGCCTCATTTGGACCTGGTTACTCTGGTCCCTACCTGGGCATCATGGGGACCTGGTTCCACTGCATGGCCTGCAGGTTGGCCTCACCTGGACCTGGTGAGTGGGGTTGCCACTTGGGCCTCACCCATACCTGGTGACACAGGCCCCTACGTGGGCCTACTTGGACCTGGTGTATCTGGTGATTCTGGTCACCACCTGGGAATCACCTGGACCTGGTGAATCTGGTAACTCTGGTCACCACCTGGGAATCTCCTGGACCTGGTGAATCTGTGTCCCCATCTGGGCCTCACCCAGTCCTAGTGACTTTTTTCCCCACCTGGACCTGATTGCTGTGGACTCCTTCTTAGCCTCACCTGGAACTGTTGACTCTGATCCTAACTGGGCCTCACCCAGATCTGTTGACTCTGGTCCTCACCTGCTGGACCATTATGACCTGGATACTCTGTTCCACACCTGAGACTCACCTGGACATGATGACTCTGGATCCCCTCTGGGCCTCTCACTGACATGGTGACTCTGGTCCCCATCTGGACGGCACCTAGACCAGGTGAATCTGGTAGCCCCTCTAGACCTCAACTAGACTTGGTGACTCTTGTCCTCTACTGGGCCTCAACGGGGCGGAGAGAATATGCTCCCCACCTTCGCCTCATCTGGACCTGGTGACTCTGGCTCCACCTGGGCCTCACCTGTAACTGGTGAATCTGATCCTATGCATGGCCTCACCTGACCTGGTGACTGTGGTTCCCATCGGGACCTCACCTGGACCTCATGTCTCTGGTCCCAACTGGGCCTCAACTGGACCTTGTGACTGTGGTCCCACCTGGACCTCACCTGGATCTGGTGGCTCTGGTTCCCATATGGGGCTCTCCTGGACCTGGTTACTGTGGTATCCATCTGGCCTCACCTGGAACACAATGACTCTGATCCATATTTGGGGCTCTCCTGGACCTGTTGACTCTGGTCCTCATCTGGGCATCTTTGGTACTTGGTGACTCTGTTCCACACCTGAGCCTCACCTGGACATGATGACTCTGGAACCTCTCTGGGCCTCACCCAGATCTGGTGACTCTGGACCCATCTGGATGTCACCTGGACCAGGTGATTCTGGTACCCCTCTAGGCATCAACCAGGTCTGGTGACTCTGGTCCTCAACTGGGCCTCACCTGGACAGATTGGATATGCACCATCTGGACCTCATTTGGACCTGGTGACTCTCTTCACTACCTGGGCATCATCGGGACATCGTTCCACTGCATGGCCTTATGGTTGGCTGCACCTGGACCTGGTAACTGTGGTTCTCCCTGGGCATCATCGGGACGTGGTTACTCTATTCCCAGTGGGACTGACCTGATCGTGGTAACTCTGGTCCTGACTTTGGCTTCTTCTGTGCCATGTGACTCTGGCTCCCCCTGGACCTCACCTGTAAGTCGTGACTCTGATCCTAAGCATGGCCTCACCTGACCTGGTGACTGTGGTTTCCATCGGTACCTCACCTGGTCCTCATGTCTCTGGTCCCAACTGGGACTCTGCAGGACCTTGTATCTGGTACCCACCTGAGTAGCATCGGGATATGGTTACACTGTCCACTAACAGTGACCCGGCCGGACCTATTAACTCTCGTCCTCACCTGGTCCACACTTGGGCATGGTGACACTGGTTCCAACCTGGGTCTCACCTGGACATGGTGAGTCGGATCCCCACCTGGTCCTCACCTGTAACTGGTGATTCTCGTTCCCACATGGACATCATGGGTACCTGGTGGCTACAGTGTTTCTATCTTCTCATGTACCTCGTGACTCTGGTCCCCACCAGGGCCTCACCGGGACCTTGTGAGTGTGGTTGCCACCTGCACCTCACCTGGACCTGGCGATTCTGGTCTGCATCTGAGACTACCCTGGATCTGGTGACTGTGGTCCCCACTGGGCTTTACCTGGATTTGGGGACTCCGGTACCCATCTGGGCATCAGTTGCCCCTGTTGACCATGGTCCTCAACTGGGCAAAATTGGGACCCGGTGGCTGTGTTCCACAACTGAACCTCACCTGGACCAGGTGACTCTGTTCCCCCTCTGGGTGTCACCGTGCCCTAGTGACTGTGAAACCCACTTTGGCCTGACTTGGACGTGCTGACCCAGGTTGCCACCTGCGCGTGACCTCGAACTGTTGACTCTGGTTCTTTCAAGAGCCTCCCCTGTACCTGGTGATTTTGGTCACCACCTGGGCCTCACGTGGACGTGGTGACTCTTGTCACCACCGAGGACTCACCTGGACATGATTACTGTGTTCCACACCTGGGCCTCAGGTAGACCTGTTGTCCATGGTCCCGAAGTCGGCCTCACGTGGACCTGTGTCCTCTGATCCCCACCGGGGCCTCACGTCTACCTGGTAACTCTGGTCCTCCCCTGGGCTTCACTGGACCTAGAGACTCTGATCCCCACCTGGACTTCACCCGGAACTGGTGACTCTGGTCCCCACCTGGACCTCTCCTGGACCTGGTGACTCTCTTTCCAACATGGACCTCACCTGTATCTGGTGACTCTGGTCCTCAGTTTGGCCTCACATGGACCTGGTGTCTCTCGTCCCCACTTTGACCTAACTCAGAACGGCTGAATCTTTCCCGACCTAGGCCGCACCCAGACCTGGTGACTCTTGTCCCCAGCTATGCCTCAATTCGACCTGATGAATCTGGTCCTGACGTGGGGCTCACATGGACCTGGGACTCAGCTGGATAGAGTGGCTCTGTTTCCCACAAGGGTAACACCTGATACTGGTGATTGTTGTCTTATTCTATGCCTCACCAGGACCTAGTGATTCTGTTCCCCATCTGGGCCTGCATGGCCCTAGTGACTCTGGTCCTCACCCAGGCATCATTTGGACCTGGATACTCTATTCCACATCTGGGCCTCACTTTGACCAGGGACCTCTGGTCCCATTCTGGGCCTCAAATTAAACTGGTTACTCTGGTTCCCCCTCTGGGCCTCACCCTTACCTGGTGACTCTGGTCTCCCCTTGGGCTTCACTTGGGCCTGGTGAATCTGGTCCTTAGCTGGTCCTCACCTGGATCTGGTGACTGGTCGCCACCTGGGCCACACCTGGACTTGGTGAATCCTGTTGCCACCTGCGCCTCACCTGGACCTTGTGACTCTGGTCTCACCTGGATCTCACCTGGATCTGGTGGCTCTAGTTCCCATATGGGGCTCTCCTGGACCTGGTTCCTGTGGTCTCCATCTGGCCTAACTTGGAACACAATGACTCTGATCCATATTTGGGCCTCTCCTGGACCTGTTGCCTCTGGTCCTTACCTGGGCATCATTGGGACCTGGATACTCTCTATATACCTGGGCCTCACCTGGACCTGGTGACTGTGGTCCCACCTGGGCCTCACCCTGGACGAGGTGACTGGTTCCCACAGGGACCTCACCTGGACCTGGTGACTCAGGGCCTCATATGGGCATCATGGGACCAGGGTTCTCAGTTCCACATCGGGGTCTCATCTGGACCTAGTTATTCTCGGCCCACTCTGGGCCTCACCCTGACGTGCTGACTCTGGTCCCTACCTGGATATCACCAGAACCGGGAGACACTGGTCCCCCTCTGGGTCTCACCCGGAGCTGGGGACACTGGTCCTCAACTGGGCCTCAACAGGACCTGGTGAATCTACTCCTCACTAAGGCCTCGTCTGGACCTTGTGACTCTTTTCCCACCTGGCATGAACGGGACATGGTTACTCTTCCCCACCTGGGCATCATATGGACATGATAACTTTGCTCCACACTTTGGCCTCAACTGGTCCTGATGACTCTGGTCCCCCCACCTAGGCCTCAATCTGGACCTGGTGACTGTGTTCCCCACCTGGGTCTCACCTGGACCTGGTGACTCTCGTTCCCACATGAACAACACCAGGTCCTGGTGACTGTGTTGTTCTTGTAGAATCACTTTTAACTGGTGACTCCAGTCCCCACTAGGGCCTCACGTGAATCGGGTGACTTTGCCTGCAGGTTGGCCTCACATGGACCTGGTTAGTGAGGATGCCACTTGGGCCTCACCCATACTTGGTGACTCAGGTCTCCACGTGGGCCTCACTTGGACCTGGTGAATCTGGTCCTTACCTGGTCCTCACCCGGAACTGGTAACTCTGGTCACCACTTGGGAATCACCTGGACCTGGTGAATCTGGTCCCAATCTGGGCCTCACCCAGTCCTGTTGACTTTGTTCCCCACCTGGACCTGATTGCTGTGGACTCCTTCTTGGCCTCACCTGGAACTGGTGAGTCTGATCCTATCTGCGCGTCACCCAGACCTGGTGACTCTGGTCCTCACCATGGCATCATTGGTACCTGGTGACTCTGTTCCACACCTAGCCTCACCTGGACATGATGACTCTGCAACCTCTCTTGGCCTCACCCTGTCCTGGTGACTCTGGTCCCCATCTAGATGTCACCTGGACCAGGTGATTCTGGTACCCCTCTAGACCTCAACCAGATCTGGTGACTCTGGTCCTCAACAGGGCCTCACCTGGACCTAGTGAATATGCTCCATCATGGCCTCATTTGGACCTGGTGACTATGTTCCCTACCTGGGCATCATCGGGACATGGTTCCACTGAATGGGCTGCAGGTTGGCCTGACCTGGACCTGGTAACTCTGGTCCCTAACTGTGCATCATCAGAACACGGTTCCTCTGCATGGCCTGCAGATTGGCCTCACCTGGACCTGGTGAGTGGGGTTGCCACCTGGGTCTCACACATACCTGGTGACACAAGTCCCCACGTGGGCCTCACTGGACATGGTGAATCTGGTCCTTACCTGGTCCTCTCCGAGACCCGGGGACGCAGGTCCCCAACTGGACCTCACCTGGACCTGGTGACTCTGGTCCCTACCTGGGCATCATCGGGACATGTTTCCACTGCATGGCCTGCAGGTTGGCCTCCCCTGGACCTGGTGCGTGTGGTTGCCACCTGCACCTCACGTGGACCTGGTGATTCTGGTCTACACCTGAGATTACCCTGGATCTGGTGACTGTGGTCCCCAACTGGGCTTCACCTGGATTTGGGGACTCCGGTCCCCATCTGGGCCTCAACTGGCCCGGTTGACCATGGTCCTCAAGTGGGAAAAATTGGGACGCGGTGACTGTGTTCCACAACTGGACCTCACCTGGACCAAGTGACTCTGGTCCCCCTCTGGGTCTCACCGTGCCCTAGTGACTGTGAAGCCCACTTTGGCCTGACTTGGACCTGCTGCCCCTGGTTGCCACATGCGCCTGACCTCGAACTGTTGACTCTGCTCTATTCAAGGACCTCTCCTGTACCTGGTGATCCTGGTCACCACCTGGGCTTCACCTTGACGTGGTGTCTCTTGTCACCACCGTGGACTCACCTGGACCTGGTTACTGTGTTCTACACCTGGGCCACAAGTAGACCTGTTGACCATGGTTCCCAAGCCGTCCTCAAAAGTACCTGTTGCCTCTGATACCCATCGGGGCCTCACGTGTACCTGGTAACTCTGGTCCTCACCTGGGCTGCAACTGGACCTAGTGACTCTGGTCCCCACCTGTACGTCACCTGGATCTGGTAACTCTGGTCCCCACCTGGACCTCACCTCGATCTTGTGACTCTGGTCCTCAGTTTGGCCTCACCTGGACCTGGTGTCTCTCGTCCCCACTTTGACCTAACTCAGAACTGCTGAATCTTGCCCCATCTAGGCCGCACCCAAACCTGGTGACACTTGTCTCCATCTATGCCTCAATTCGACATGATGAATCTGGTCCTCACGTGGGACTCACATGGACCTGGGACTCAGCTGGATAGAGTGGCTCTGGTTCCCACAAGGGGCTCACCTGATACTGCTGACTGTGGTCTTATCTATGGCTCACCAGGACCTAGTGAATCTGATCCCCATCTGGGCCTGCATGGCCCTAGTGACTCTGGTCCTAACCCAGGCATCATTGGGATCTGGATACTCTATTCCACACCTGGGCCTCACTTTGACCAAGGAACTCTGGTCCCATTCTGGGCCTCAAACTAAACTGGTTACTCTGGTTCCCCCTCTGGGCCTCACCCTTACCTGGTGACTCTGGTCACCCCTTGGGTTTCACTTGGGCCTGGTGAATCTGGTACTTAGCTGTTCCTCACCTGGATCTGGTGACTGGTCGCCACCTGGGCCTCACCTGGTCTTGGTGAATCCTGTTGCCACCTGCGCCTCACCCAGACCTTTTGACTGTGGTCCCACGTGGACCTCACCTGGATCTGGTGGCTCTGGTTCCCATATGGGGCTCTCCTGGACCTGGTTCCTGTGGTCTCCATCTGGCCTCACCTGGAACACAATGACTCTGATCCATATTTGTGCCTCTCCTGGACCTGTTGACTCTGGTCCTTACCTGGGCATCATTGGGACCTGGGTACTCTCTTATATGACTAGGCCTCACCTGGACCTGGTGACTGTGGTCCCACCTGGCCCTCACCTGGACTAGGTGACTGGTTCCCACAGGGACCTCACCTGGACGTGGTGACACAGGTCCTCATATGGTCAGCATGGGTCCTGGTATCTCATTTCCACATCGGGGCCTCACCTGGACCTAGTGATTCTCGTCCGACTCTGGATCTCTCCCTGACGTGCTGACTCTGGTCCCCACCTGGATATCACCAGAACCGGGTGACGCTGGTCCCCCTATGGGTTTCACCCGGAGCTGGGGACACTGGTCCTCAACTGGTCCTCGAAAGGACCTGGTGATTCTACTCCTGACTTAGGCCTCTTCTGGACCTTGTGACTCTTTCCCACCTGGCATCAATGGGACATGGTTACTCTGTTCCCCACCTGGGCCTCACCTGGACATGATAACTTTGCTCCGCACTTTGGCCTCAACTGGTCCTGATGAATCTGGTCCCCCCACCTAGGCCTCAATCTGGACCTGGTGACTTGTCTCCACCTGGGTCTTACCTGGACCTGGTGACTCTCGTTCCCACATGAACCACATCTGGACCTGGTGACTGTGGTGTTCTTGTAGACTCACATTTACCTGGTGACTCCGGTCCCCACTAGGGCCTCACCTAGATCTGTTGACTCTGGCCTCCCGTTGGCCTCACCTGGACTTGGTGAGTGGGGTTGCCACCTGGGCCTCACCCATACCTGGTGACTCAGTCCCCACGTGTGCCTCTTGGACCTGGTGAATCTGGTCCTTACCTGGTCCTCTTCCAGACCCGGGAACTCTGGTCCCCACCTGGGCCTCACCTGGACCTGGTGAAACTGGTCCCCATTTTGGCCTCACCCAGTCCTGGTATCTTTTTTCCCCACCTGGACCTGATTGCTGTGGACTATTTCTCGGCCTCACCTGGAAATGGTGACTCTGATCCTATCTGCGCGTCACCCAGATCTGGTGACTCGGGTCCTAACCTGGGCATCTTTGGTACCTGGTGACTCTGTTCCACACCTGAGCCTCACCTGGACATGATGACTCTGGAACCTCTCTGGGCCTCACTCTCACATTTTGATTGTGGTCCCAATTTGGATGTCACCTTGACCAGGTGATTCTGGTACCGCTCTAGGCCTCAAACAGTTCTGGTGAACCTGGTCCTCAACTGGGCCTCACATGGACGTAGTGAATATGCTCCATCTGGTCCTCATTTGGACCTGGTGACTCTGGTCCCTACCAGGGCATCATCGGGACATGGTTCCACTGCATGGCCTACTAGTTGGCCTCACCTGGACCTGGTGAGTATGTTTGCCACCTTGGCTTCACCCATACCTGGTGACTCAGGTCCCCACGTGGGCCTCTTGGACCTTGTGAATCTGGTCCCCATCTGGGCCTCACCCTGTCCTGGTGACTTTGTTCCACACCTGGACCTGATTGCTGTGGACTCTTTCTTGGCCTCACCTGGAACTGGTGACTCTGATCCTATCTGGGCGTCCCCCAGACCTGGTGACTCTGGTCCTCAACTGGGAATTATTGGTACCTGGTGACTCTGTTCCACACCTCAGCCTCACCTGGACATGATGACTCTGGAACCCCTCTGGGCCTCACCCTGACCTGGTGACTCTGGTCACCCCTTGGGCTTCACTTGGGCCTGGTGGATCTGGTCCTTAGCTGGTCCGTACCTGGATCTGGTGACGGGTCGCCACCTGGGCCTCACCTGGACTTGGTGAATCCTGTTGTCACCTGCGCCTCACCTGGACCTTGTGACTGTGGTCCGACCTGGACCTCACCTGGATCTGCTGGATCTGGTTCCCATATGGGGCTCACCTGGCCCTGTTCCTGTGGTCTCCATCTGGCCTCACCTGGAACACAATGACTCTGATCCATATTTGGGCCCCTCCTGGACCTGTTGACTCTGGTCCTTACCTGGGCATCATTGGGACCTGGATACTCTCTTATATACATGGGCCTCACCTTGACCTGGATACTCTCTTATATACCTGGGCCTCACCTGGACCTGGTGACTGTGGTCCCACCTGGGCCTCACCTGAACGAGGTGTCTGGTTCCCACAGGGACCTCACCTGGACGTGGTGACTGATGTCCTCATATGGGCATCATGGGACCTGGTTTCTGAGGTCCACATGGGGTCCTCACCTGGACCTAGTGATTCTCGTTCCCCTCTTGGCCTCACCCTGACGTGCTGACTCTGGTCCCCACCTGGATATCACCAGAACCGGGTGACTCTGGTCCCCCTCTGTGACTCACCCGGCGCTGGGGACACTGGTCCTCTACTGGGCCTCAACAGGACCTGTTGAATCTACTCCTCACTTAGGCCTCGTCTGGACCTTGTGAGTCTTTTCCCACCTGGCATCAATGGTTTATGGTTACTCTGTTCCCCACCTGGGCCTCACCTGGGCATGATAACTATGCTCCACACTTTGGCCTCAACTTTTCCTGATGACTCTGGTCTCCCCACCTAGGCCACAATCTGGACCTAGTGACTGTGTTCCCCACCTGGGTCTCACCTGGACCTGGTGACTCTCGTTCCCACATGAACCACACCTGGGCCTGGAGACTGTGGTGTTCTTGTAGACTCACATTTACCTGGTGACTCCGGTGCCCACTAGGCCCTCACATGGATCTGGTTACTCTGGCCTGCAGGATGGCCTCACCTAGACCTGGTGAGTGGGGTTGCCACCCCATACCTGGTGACTCAGGTCCCACGTGGGCCTCTTGGAACTGGTGAATCTGGTCCTTATCTGGTCCTCTCCCTGACGTGGGGACTCTGGTCACGACTCTGGTTACTTGGACCTGGTGAATCTGGTCCCCATGTGGGCCTCACCCAGTCCTGATGACTTTGTTCCCCACCTGGACCTGATTGCTGTGGACTCTTTCTTGGCCTCACCTGGAAATGGTGACTCTGATCTTATATGCGCGTCACCCAGATCTGGTCACTTTGGTCCTCACCTGTGGACCATTATGACCTGGATACTCTGTTCCACACCAGAGGCTCCCCTCGACATTATGATTCTGGAACCTCTCTGGGCCTCACCCTGACCTGGTGACTCTGGTCCTCAGTTTGACCTCACCTGGACCTTGTGTCTCTCGTCCCCACTTTGACCTAACTCAGAACTGCTGAATTTTGCCCCACATATGCCGCACCCAGACCTGGTGACTATTCTCCTCAGCTATGCCTCAATTCCACCTGATGAATCTGGTCCTCACGTGGGCCTCACATGGACCTGGGACTCAGCGGGATAGAGTGGCTCTGGTTCCCCCAAAGGGCTCCTCTGACACTGCTAACTGTGCTCTTATTCTGTGCCTCACCAGGAACTAGTGATTCTGTTTCCCATCTGGGCCTGCATGGCCCTATTGACTCTGGTCCTCACCCAGGCATCATTGGGACCTGGATACTCTATTCCACACATGGGCCTCACTTTGACCAGGTACCTCTGGTCCCATTCTGGGCCTCAAATTAAACTGGTTACTCTGGTTCCACCTCTGGGCCTCACCCTTACCTGGTGATTCTGGTCACCACTTGGGCTTCATTAGGCCTGGTGAATCTGGTCTTTAGCAGGTCCACACCTGGATCTGGTGACTGGTCGCCACTTGGGCCTCACCTGGACTTGGTGAATCCTGTTGCCACCTGCGCCTCACCTGGACCTTGTGACTGTGGTCCCATCTGGGCCTCACCAGGACCTGGGGTCTCTAATACCCACCTGGGTAGCATCAGAATATGGTTACACTGTTCACTAACAGTGACCCAGCCGGACCTATTAACTCTGGTCTTCACCTGGGCCACACCTGGACATGGTGACACTCCTTCCCACCTGGGTCTCACCTGGAAATTGTGATTCAGATCCCCACCTGGTCCTAACCTGTAACTGGTGATTCTCATTCCCACATGGACATCATGTGGACCTGGTGGCTGTAGTGTTTCTAGTTTGTCATGTACCTCGTGACTCTGGACCCCACCAGGGCCTCACCGGGACCTGGTGAGTGTGGTTGCCACCTGCAACTCACCTGGACCTGGTCATTCTGGTCTGGACCTGAGACTACCCTGGATCTGGTAACTGTGGTCCCCACCTGGGCTTCACCTGGATTTGGGGACTCCGTTCCCCATCTGGGCCTCACCTGGCCCTGTTGACCATGGTCCTCAACTGGGCAAAATTGGGACACGGTGACTGTGTTCCACAACTGGACCTCATCTGGACCACGTGACTCTGGTGCCCCTCTGGGTCTCACCATGCCCTAGTGACTGTGAACCCCAATTTGGCCTGACTTGGACCTTCTGACCCTGGTTGAAACCTGCCCCTGACCTCGAACTGTTGACTCTGGTTCTTTCAAGGGCCTCCCCTGTACCTGGTGATCCTGGTTCGCAACTGGGCCTCACGTGGACATGGTGACTCTTGTCACCACTGTGGACTCACCTGGACCTGCTTACTATGTTCCACACCTGGGCCTCTAGTGGACCTGTTGACCATGGTTCCCAAGCCGGCCTCACATGGACCAGTTGCCTCTGATCCCCACCGGGGCCTCACGTGTACCTGGTAACTCTGGTCCTCACCTGGGCCTCATCTGGACCTAGTGACTCTGGTCCCCACCTGGGCTTCACCTGGATCTGGTGACTCTGGTTCCACCTGGACTTCACCTGGATCTGGTGACTCTGGTCCCAACCTGGACCTCTCCTGGACCTGGTGTCTCTCGTGCCCACTTTGACCTAACTCAGAACTGCTGAATCTTGCCCCACATAATACGCACCCAGACCTGGTGACTCTTGTCCCCAGCTATTCCTCAATTCGACCTGATGAATCTGGTCCTCACTGGACCTCACATGTACCTGGGACTCAGCTGGATAGAGTGGCTCTGGTTCCCACAAGGGGCTCACCTGATACTGGTGACTGTGGTCTTATTCTATGCCTCAACAGGACATAGTGATTCTGTTCCCCATCTGGGCCTGCATGGCCCTAGTGACTCTGGTCCTCACTCAGGCATCATTGGGACCTGGATACTCTATTCCACACCTGGGCCTCACTTTGACCACGGACCTCTGGTCCCATTCTGGCCCACAAACTAAACTGGTTACTCTGGTTCGCCTCTGAACCTCACCCTTACCTGGTGACTCTGGTCGACCCTTGGGCTTCACCTGGGCCTGGTGAGTCTGGTCCTTAGCTGTTCCGCACCTGGATGGTGACTGGTCGCCACCTGGGCCTCACCTGGACTTGGTGAATCCTGTTGCCACCTGCGCCTCACTTGGACCTATGACTGTGGTCCCACGTGGACCTCACCTGGATCTGGTGGCTCTGGTTCCCATATGGGGCTCTCCTGGACCTGGTTCCTCTGGTCTCCATCTGGCCTCACCTGGAACACAATGACTCTGATCCATATTTGGGCCTCTCCTGGACCTGTTGTCTCTGTTCCTTACCTGGGCATCATTGGGACCTGATACTCTCTTTTATACCTGGGCCTCACCTGGAACTGGTGACTGTGGTCCCACCTGGGCCTCCCCGGGACGAGGTGACTGGTTCCCACAGGGACCTCACCTGGACCGGGTGACTCAGGTCCTCATATGGGCATCATGGGACCTGGTTTCTCAGTTCCACATCGGGGCCTCACCTGGACCTAGTGATTCTCGTCCCCCTCTGGACCTCACCCTGACGTGGTGACTCTGGTCCCCACCTGGATATCACCAGAACCGGGTGACTCTCGTCCCCCTCTGGGACTCACCTGGAGCTGGGGACACCGGTCCTCAACTGGCCCTCAACAGGACCTGGTGAATCTACTCTTCACTTAGGCTTCGTCTGGACCTTGTGACTCTTTTCCCACCTGGCATCAATGGGACATGGTTACTCTGTTCCCCACCTGGGACTCACCTGGACATGAGAATTTGCCCCTCACATTACCTCAACTTGTCCTGATGACTCTGTCCCCCCACCTAGGCCTCAATGTGGACCTGGTGACTGTGGTCCCCACATGGTTCTCACCTGGACCTGGTGACTCTCGTTCCCACATAAACCACACCTGGACGTGGTGACTGTGGTATCCTTGTGGACTCACATATACCTGGTGACACCGGTCCCCACTAGGGCCTCACCTGGATCTGGTGACCCTGACCTGCAGGTTGGTCTCACCTGGACCTGGTGAGTGGGGTTGCCAACTGGGCCTCAACCATACCTGGTGACTCAGGTCCTCCCGTGGGCCTCACTTGGACCTGGTGACTCTGGTCCTTACCTTGTCCTCTCCCAGACCGCGGACTCTGGTCACCACCTGGACCTCACCTGGACCTGGTGAATCTGGTCCCCATCTGGGCCTCACCCAGTCATGGTGACTATGTTGCCCACCTGGACCTGATTGCTGTGGACTCTTTCTTGGCCTCATCTGGAACTGGTGACAGTCATCCTATCTGTGCGTCACCCAAACCTGGTGACTCTGTTCCACACCTGAGCCTCACCTGGACGTGATGACTCTGGAAGCACTCTGGGCCTCACCCTGACCTGGTGACCCTGGTCCCCATCTGGATGTCACCTGGAACTGGTGATTCTAGTACCCCTCTAGGACTCAACCAGATCTGGTGACTCTGGTCCTCAAATGTGCCTCACCTGGACCTAGTGAATATGCTCCATCTGGGCCTCATTTGGACCTGGTGACTCTGGTCCCTCCCTGGGCATCATTGGGACATGGTTCCACTGCATGGCCTGCAAGTTGGCCTCATGTGGACCTGGTAACTCAGGTCCCTACCTGGGCATCATCGGGACACTCTTCCTCTGCATTGCCTGCAGGGTGGCCGCACCTGGACCTGGTGAGTGGGGTTGCCACTTGGGCCTCACCCATACCTGGTGACACAGGTCCCCACGTGGGCCTCACTTGGACCTGGTGAATCTGGTCCTTACCTGGTCTTCACCCGGAACTGGTAACTCTGGTCACCACCTGGGAATCACCTGTGCCTTGTGAATCTGATCCCCATCTGGGCCTCACCCAGTACTGGTGACTTTGTTTCCCACGTGGACCTGATTGCTGTGGACACCTTCTTGGCCTCACCGAGAAGTGGTGACTTTGATCGTAGCTGGGCCTCACCCAGATCTGGTGACTATGGTAACCACCTGTGGACCATTATGACCTGGATACTCTGTTTCACACCTGAGCCTCACCTGGACATGATGACTCTGGATCCCCTCTGGGCCTCACCCTGACATGGTGACTCTGGTTCCCATCTGGATATCACCAGAACCGGGTGACTCTGAGCCCCCTCTGGGACTCACCCGGAGCTGGGGACACTGGTCCTCAACTGGGCCTCAACGGGTCCTGGTGAATCTACTCCTCAATTAGGCCTCGTCTGGACCTTGTGACTCTTTTCCCACCTGGCATCAATGGGACATGGTTACTCTGTTCACCACCTGGGCTTCACCTGGACATGATAACTTTGCTCCACACTTTGGCCTCAACTGGTCCTGATGACACTGGTCCCCCCACCTAGGCCTCAATCTGGACCTGGTGACTGTGGTCCCAACCTGGGTCTCACCTGAACTTCGTGACTCTCGTTCACACATGAAGCACACCTGGACCTGGTGACTGTCCTGTTCTTGTAGACTCATATTTACCTGGTGACTCCAGTCCCCACTAGGGCCTCACCTGGATCTGGTGACATTGGCCTGCTGTTGGCATCACCTGGACCTGGTGAGTGAGGTTGCCACCTGGGCCTCACTTATACCTGGTGACTCAGGTCCCCGCGTGGGCCTCTTAGACCTGGTGAATCTGGTCCTTACCTGGTTCTCTCACAGACCCGGGGACTCTGGTCACCACCTGGACCTCACCTGGACCTGGTGAATCTGGTCCCCATCTGAGCCTCGCCCGTCCTGGTTACTTTGTTCCCCACCTGGACCTCATTGCTGTGGACTCTTTCTTGGCCTCACCTGGAACTGGTGACTCTGATCCTATCTGCGCGTCACCCAGACCTGGTGACTCTGGTCCTAACCTGGGCATCATTGGTACCTGGTGACTCTGTTCCACACCTGAGCCTCACCCGAACATGATTACTCTGGAACCTCTCTGGGCCTTACCATGACCTGCTGACTCTGGTCCCCATCTGGATGTCGCCTGGACCAGGTGATTTTGGTAACCCTCTAGGCCTCAACCTGATCTGGTCACTATGGTCCTCAGTTTGGCCTCACCTGGACCTGGTGTCTCTCGTCCCCACTTTGACCTAACTCAGAACTGTAGAATCTTGCCCCACCCAGGCCGCACCTAGACCTGGTGACTCTTGTCCCCAGCTATGCCTCAATTCGACCTGATGAATCTGGTACTCAAGTGGTCCTCACATGGACCTGGGACTCAGCTGGATAGAGTGGCTCTGGTAACCACAAGGTGCTCACCTGATACTGGTGACTTATTCAACAGTGGTCTTTTTCTATGCCTCACCTGGACCTCGTGATTCTCGTTCCCACATGAAACAAACCTGGACCTGGTGACTGTCTTGTTCTTGTAGATTCACATTTAAATGGTGACTCTGGTCCTCACTAGCGCTTCACCTGGATCTGGTGTCTCTGGCCTGCCGGTTGGCCTCACCTGGACCTGGTGAGTGGGGTTGCCACCAGGGCCTCAACCATACCGGGTGGCTCAGGTCCCCACGTGGCTCTCTTGGACGTGATGACTCTGGTCCTTACCTGGTCATCTCCCACTCCCTGGGACTCTGGTAACCACTTGGGCCTCACCTGGACCTGCTGAATCTGGTCCCTACTGGGCATCACATAGTCCTAGTGACTTTGTTACCCACCTGGACCTTATTGCTGTGGACTCTTTCTTGGCCTCACCTGGAACTGGTGACTCTGATCCTATCTGCGCATCCCTCAGATCTGGTGACTCTGGTCCTCCCATGGGCATCAATGGTACCTGGTGACTCTGTTCCACACCTGAGCCTCACCTGGACATAATGACTCTGGAACCTCTCTTGGACTCACCGTGACCTGGTGACTCTGGTCCCCATCTGGATGTCACCTGGACCAGCTGATTCTGGCACCCCTCTAGGCCTCAACCAGATCTGGTGACTCTGGTCCTCAACTGGGCCTCACCTGGACCTAGTGTATATGCTCCATCTGGGCATCATTTGGACCTGGTGACTCTGGTCTCTTCCTGGGCATCATCGGGACATGGTTCCACTGCATGGCCTGCAGGTTGGCCTCAGGTGGACCTGGTAAATCTGGTCCCTACCTGGGCATCATCGGGACACGGTTCCTCTGCATGGCCCGCAGGTTGGACTCACCTGGACCTGGTGAGTCGGGGTGCCACCTGGGCCTCACCCATACCTGGTGACTCAGGTCCCCACTTGGGCCTCTTGGACCTGGTGAATCTGGTCCTTACTTGGTCCTCTTCCAGACCCGGGGACTCTGGTCACCAACTCGGCCTCACCTGGACCTGGTGAATCTGGTCCCCATCTGGGCCTCACCCAGTCCTGGTGCCTTTGTTCCCCTCCTGGACCTGATTGCTGTGTACTCTTTCTTGGCCTCACCTTGAACTGGTGACTATGATCTTATTTGCGCGTCACCCAAATCTGGTGACTCTGGTCCTCACCTGGGCAACTTTGGTACTTGGTGACTCTGTTCCACACCTGAGCCTCACCTGGACATGGTGACTCTGGAACCTCTCTGGGCCTCACCCTGACCTGGTGACTCTGGACCCATCTGGATGTCACCTGCACCAGGTGATTCATGTACCCCTCTAGGCCTCAACCAGATCTGGTGACTCTGGTCCTCAACTGGGCCTCACCTGGACCTTGTGAATATGCTCCATCTGGGCCTCATTTGGACCTGGTGACTCTCGTCCCTACCTGGGAATCATCGGGACATGGTTCCACTGCATGGCCTGCAGGTTGGCCTCAGCTGGACCTGGTATCTCTCGTCCCTACCTGGCATCATCGGGACATGGTTCCTCTGCATGGCCTACAGGTTGGGCTCACCTGGACTTGGTGAGTGTGGTTGCCCCCTGGGCCTCACCCATACCTGGTGACACAGGTCCCACGTGGGCCTCACTTGTACCTGGTGAATCTGGTCCTTACCTCGTCCTCACCCGGAACTGGTAACCTGGTCACCACCTGGGAATCACCTGGGCCTGGTGAATCTTCCCCATCTGGGCCTCACCCAGTCCTGGTGACTTTGTTCCCCACCTGGACCTGATTGCTGTAGACTCCTTCTTGGCCTCACCTGGAACTGGTGACTCTGATCCTAACTGGGCCTCAGCCAGATCTGGTGACTCTGCTCCTCACCTGTGGATCATTATGACCTGGATACTCTGTTCCACACCTGAGCATCACCTGGACACGATGACTCTGGATCCCCTCTGGGCCACACCCTGACATGATGACTCTGGTCCCCTTCTGGATGTCACCTAGACCAGGTGAATCTGGTACCCGTCTAGGCCTCAACTAGACCTGGTGACTCTGGTCCTCAAATGGGCCTCACCGGGACCTAGTGAATATGCTCCCCACCTGCTCCTCATCTGAACATGGTGACTCTGGTTCTACGTGGGCATCATCGGGACATGGTTACTCTATTCCCCACTGGGACTGACCTGATCCTGGTAACACTGGTCCTGACTTTGGCCTTTCCTGTACCAGGTGACTCTGGCTCCACCTGGGCCTCACCTGTAACTGGTGACTCTGATCCTAAGCATGGCCTCACCTGACCTGGTGACTGTGGTTCCCATCGGGAACTCATCTGGACCTCATGTCTCCGGTCCCACCTGGGGCTTACCAGGACCTGGTGTCTCTGCTAACCACCTGGGTAGTATCAGGATATGGTTACACTCTTCAATAACAGTGACCCACTGGACCTATTAACACTGGTCTTCACCTGGGCCACACCTGGACATGGTGACACTGGTTCCCAACTGGGTCTCACCTGGACATGGTGAGTCAGATCCCCACCTGGGCTTCACCTGGATCTGGTGACTCTGGTCCGCACCTGGACTTCACCTGGATCTGGTGACTCTGGTCCCCACATTGACCTCTCCAGGACCTGTTGACTCTTTCCAACATGGACCTCACCTGGATCTGGTGACTCTGGTCCTCAGTTTGGCCTCACATGGACCTGGTGTCTCTCGTCCCCACTTTGACCTAACTCAGAACTGCTGAATCTTGCGCCACCTAGGCCGCACCCACACCTGGTGACTCTTGTCCCCATCTATGCCTCAATTCGACCTGATGAATCTGGCCCTCACGTGGGCCTCACATGGACCTGGGACTCAGCTGGATAGAGTGGCTCTGGTTCCCACAAGGGGTTCACCTCATACTACTGACTGTGGTCTTATCCTATGCCTCACCAGGACCAAGTGATTCTGTTCGCCAGCTGGGCCTGCATGGCCATAGTGACCCTGGTCCTCACCCAGGCATCATTGGGACCTGGATACTCTATGCCACACCTGGGCCTCACTTTGACGACGGACCTCTGGTCCCATTCTGGGCCTCAAACTAAAATGGTTACTCTGGCTCCCCCTCTGGGCCTCACCCATACCTGGTGACTCTGGTCACCCCTTGGGCTTCACTGGGGCCTGGTCAATCTGGTCCTTAGCTGATCCGCACCTGGATCTGGTGACTGGTCGCCACCTGGGCCTCACCTGGACTTGGTGAATCCTGTTGCCACCTGCGCCTCCCCTGGACCTTATGACTGTGGTCCCACCTGGACCTCATCTGGATCTGGTGTCTCTGGTTCCCATATGGGGCTCTCCTGGACCTGGTTCCTGTGGTCTCCTTCGGGCCTCCCCTGGAACACAATGACTCTGATCCATATTTGGGCCTCTCCTGGACCTGTTGACTCTGGTCCTTACCTGGGCATCATTGGGACCTGGATACTCTCTTATATACCTGGGTCTCACCTGGACCTGGTGACTGTGGTCCCACCTGGGCCTCACGTGGACGAGGTGACTGGTTCCCACAGGGGCCTCACCTGGACCTGGTGACTCAGGTCCTCATATGGGCATCATGGGACCTGGTTTCTCAGTTCCACATCGGGGCCTCAACTGGACCTAGTGATTTCGTCCAACTCTGGGCCTCACCCGGACGTGGTGACTCTGGTCCCCACCTGGATAGCACCAGAACCGGGTGACTCTGGTCCCCCTCTGGGATTCACCTGGAGCTGGGGACCCTGGTCCTCAACTGGACCTCAAAAGGACCTGGTGAATCTACTCCTCACTTAGGCCTCGTCTGGACCTTGTGACACTTTTCCCACCTGGCATCAATGGGACATGGTTACTCTGTTCCCCACCTGGGCCTCACCTGGACATGATACCTTGGCTCCACACTTTGGCCTCAACTGGTCCTGATGACACTGTTCCCCCCACCTAGGCCTTAATCTGGACATGGTGACTATGGTCGCCACCTGGGTCTCACCTGGACCTGCTGACTCTCGTTCCCTCATGACCCACACGTGGACCTGGTGACTCTGGTGTTCTTGTAGACTCACATTTACCTGGTGACTCCGGTCCCCACTAGGGCCTCAACTGGATCTGGTGACTCTGGCCTGCAGGATGGCCCACATGGACCTGGTGAGTGGGCTGCCACTCCATACCTGGTGACTCAGGTCCCCAGGTGGGCCTCTTGGACCTGGTGAATCTGGTCCTTACCTGGTCCTCTCCCAGTCCCGGTGACTCTGGTCACCACTTGGGCCTCACCTGGAACTGGTGAATCTGGTCCCCATCTAGTCCTCACCCAGTTGGTGACTTTGTTCCCCACCTGGACCTGATTGCTGTGGACTCTTTCTTGGCCTCACCTGGAACTGGTGACTCTGATCCTATCTGCGCGTCACCCAGATCTGGTCACTCTGGTCCTCACCTGTGGACCATTATAACCTGGATACTCTGTTCCACACCTGAGCCTCACCTGGACATGATGACTCTGGATCCTCTCTGGGCCTCAGCCTGACATGGTAACTCTGGTCCACATCTGGATGTCACCTGGTCCAGGTGATTCTGGTACCCATCTAGGCCTCAACCATATCTGGTGACTCTGTTCCTCAACTGTGCCTCCCCTGGAATTAGTGATTATGCTCCATCTGGGCCTATTTGGACCTGGTGACTCTGGTCCCTACCTGGGCATCATCGGGACATGTTTCCACTGCATGGCCTGTAGAATGGCCTTAACTGGACCTGGTAAATCTGGTCCCTACCTGAGCATATTGGGACACGGTTCCTCTGCATGGCCTGCACCTTGGCCTCACCTGGACCTATTGAGTTGCGTTGCCACATGGGCCTCACCCATACCTGGTGACACAGGTCCGCACGTGGGACTCACTTGGATCTGGTGAATCTGGTCCTTACCTGGTCCTCACCTGGAAGAGTAACTCTGGTCACCACCTGGGAATGACCTGGACCTGGTGAATCTTGTCCGCATCTAGTCCTCACCCAGTCCTGGTGAATTTGTTCCCCACCTGGACCTGATTGCTGTGGACTCCTTCTTGGTCTCAACTGGAACCGGTGACTCTGATCCTAACTGTGCCTCTCACAGATCTGGTGACTCTGGTCCTCACCTGTGGACCATTATGACCTGGATAATCTGTTCCACACCTGAGCCTCCCCTGGACATGATGACTCTGGAACCCCTCTGGGCCTAACCCTGACATGGTGACTCTCGTCCCCATGTGGATGTCATCTAGACCAGGTGAATCTGGTACCCCCCTAGGCCTCAACTAGACCTGGTGACTCTGGTCCTCAACTGGGCCTCACCGGGACCTAGTGAATATGCTCCCTACCTGCGCCTCATCTGGACCTGGTGACTGTGGTTCTACCTGGGCATCATCGGGACATGGTTACTCTATTCCCCAATGGGACTGACCTGATCCTGGTAACTCTGGTCCTGACTTTGGCCTCTTCTGTACCAGGTGACTCTGTTCCACCTGGGTTTCACCTGTAACTGGTGACTCTGATACTATGCATGGCCTCACCTGACGTGGTGACTGTGGTTCCCAGCGGGACCTCAACTGGACCTCATGTCTCTGGTCCCACCTGGGCCTCACCACGACCTGGTGTCTCTGTTAACCACCTGGGTAGCATCAGGATATGGTTACACTGTTCACTAACAGTGACCCAACCGGACCTATTAAATCTGGTCTTCACCTGGGCCACACCTGGACATGGTGACACTCGTTCCCACCTGGGTCTCACCTCTACATGGAGAGTCGGATCCCCACCTGGTCCTCACCTGTAACTGGTGATTCTCGTTCCCACATGGACATCATGGGGACGTGGTGGCTGTAGTGTTTCTAGCTTCTCATGTACCTCGTGACTCTGGTCCCCACCAGGGCCTCACCGTGACCTGGTGAGTGTGGTTGCCAACTGCACCTCACCTGGACCTGGTGATTCTGGTCTGCACCTGAGACTACCCTGGATCTGGTGACTGTGGTCCCCACCTGGGCTTCACCTGGATTTGGGGACTCTGGTCCCCATCTGGGCCTCACCTGGCCCTGTTGACCATGGTCCGCAACTGGGCAAAATTGGGACCCGGTGACTGTGTTCCACACCTGGACCTCACCTGGACTAGGTGACTCTGGTCCCCTCTGGGTGTCACCGTGCCCTAGTGACTGTGAACCCCACTTTGGCCTGACTTGGACCTGCTGACCCTGGTTGCCACCTGCGATTGACCTCGAACTGTTGACTCTGGTTCTTTGAAGGGCCTCCCCTGGACCTGGTGGTCCTGGACCCACCTGGGCCTCACCTGGACGTGGTGACCCTTCTCACCACCGGGGAATCACCTGGACCTGCTTACTGTGTTCCACACCTGGGCCTCAAGTAGACCTGTTGACCATGGTCCCCAAGACGGCCTCACATGTACCTGTTGCCTCTGATCCCCACCGGGGCCTACGTGTACCTGGTAACTCTGGTCCTCATCTGGGCCTCATCTGGACCTAGTGACACTGGTCCCCACCTGGGCTTCACCTGGATCTGGTGACTCTGGTCCCCACCTGGAATTCACCTGGATCTGGTGTCTCTGTTCCCCACCTGGACTTCTTTTTGACCTGGTGACTCTCTTTCCAACATGGACCTCACCTGGGTCTGGTGACTCTGCTCCTCAGTTTGGCCTCACCTGGACCTGGTGTCTCTCGTCCCCACTTTGACCTAACTCAGAACTGCTGAATCTTGCCCCACCTAGGCCGCACCCAGACCTGGTGACTCTTGTCCCCAGCTGTGCCTCAATTCGACCTGTTGAATCTGGTCCTCACGTGGGCCTCACATGGACCTGGGACTCAGCTGGATAGAGTCCTCTGATTCCCACAAGGGGCTCACCTGATACTGGTGACTGTGGTCTTATTCTATGCCTCACCAGGACCTATTGATTCTGTTCCCCATCTGGGCCTGCATGGCCTAGTGTCTCTGGTCCTCACCCAGGCATCATTGGGACCTGGATAGTCTATTCCACACCTTGGACTCACTTTGATCAGGGATCTCTGGTCCCATTCTGGGCCTGAAAATAAAGTGGTTACTCTGGTTCCCTCTCTGGGCCTCACGCGGACCTGGTGACTCTGGTCATCACTTGGGGTTCACTTGGGCCTGGTGAATCTGGTCCTAACCTGGTCTGCACATGGATGTGGAGACTGGTCGCCACCCGGGCCTCACCTGGACTTTATGAATCATGTTGCCACCTGCGCCTCACCTGGAACTTGTGACTGTGGTCCCACCTTGACCTCACCTGAATCTGGTGGCTCTGGTTCCCATATGGGGCTCTCCTGGAACTGGTTCCTGTGGTTTCCATCTGGCCTTACCTGGAACACAATGACTCTGATTCATATTTGGGCCTCTCCTGTACATGTTGTCTCTGGTCCTTACCTGGGCATCATTGGGACCTGGATACTCTCTTTTATACCTGGGCCTCACCTGGACCTGGTGACTGTGGTCCCACCTGGACCACACCTGGACGAGGTGACTCGTACCCACAGGGACCTCACCAGGCCCTGGTGACTCAGGTCCTCATATGGGCATCATGGGACCTGTTTTCTCAGTTCCACATCGGGGCCTCACCTGTACTTTGTGATTCTCGTCCCCCTCTAGGCCTCACCCTGACGTGGTGACTCTGGTCCCCACCTGGGTATCAGCAGAACCGGGTGACTCTGGTCCCCCTCTGGGACTCACCCGGAGCTGGGGTCACTGGTCCTCAACAGGGCCTCAACAGGACCTGGTGAATCTACTCCTCACTTAGGCCTCGTCTAGACCTTGTGACTCTTTTCCCACCTGGCATCAATGGGACATCGTTAATCGGTACCCCAACTGGCCCTCACATAAACATGTTAACTTTGCTCCACACTTTGGCCTCAGCTGGTCCTGATGACTCTCGTCTCCCCACCTAGGCCTCAATCTGGACCCGGTGTCTGTGGTCCCCACCTGGGTCTCACCTGGACCTGGTGACTCTCGTTCCCACATGAACCACACCTGGACCTGGTGACTGTGGTGTTCTTGTAGACTCACATTTACCTGGTGTCTCCGGTCCCCACTAGGGCCTCACCTGAATCTGGTGGCTCTGGCCTGTAGGTTGACCTCACCTGGACCTGGTTAGTTGGGTTGACACCTGGGCCTCACCCATACCTGGTGACACAGGTCCCCACTTGTGCCTCTTGGACCTGGTGAATCTGGTACTTACCTGGTCCTCTCCCAGAACCGGGGACTCTGGTCACCACCTGGGCCTCACCTGGACCTGGTGATTCTGGTTCCCATCTGGACCTCACCCAGTCCTGGTACTTTGATTCCCACCTGGAACTGATTGCTGTGGACTCTTTCTTGGCCTCACCTGGAACTGGTGACTCTGATCCTATCTGCGCGTCACCCAGACCTGGTGACTCTGGTCCTCACCTGGGCATCATTGGTACCTGGTTACTCTGTTCCACACCTGAGCCTCACCTGGACATGATGACTCTGGAACCATTCTGGGCCTCACCCAGACATGGTGACTCTGGTTCTCATCTGGATGTCACCTGGACCAGGTGTTTCTTGTACCCCTTAGGCCTCAACCATATCTGGTGTCTCTGGTCCTCAACTGGGTCTCACTGGGACCTAGTGATCATGCTCCCCACCTGCGCCCCATCTGGAACTGGTGACTCTGGTTCTACCTGGGCATCATCGGGACATGGTTATTCTATTCCCCACTCGGACTGACCTGATTCTGGTAACTCTGGTCCGGACTTTGGCCTCTTCTGTACCAAGTGACTCTGGCTCCACCTGGGCCACACCTGTAACTGGTGACTCTGATCCTAAGCATGGCCTCACCTGACTTTCTGACTGTGGTTCCCATGGGGGACCTCACATGGACCTCATGTCTCTCGTCGCACCTGGGCCTCACCAGGACCTGGTGTCTCTGGTACCCATCTGGGTAGCATCAGGATATGGTTACACTGTTCACTAACAGTGACACAGCCGGACGCATTAACTCTGGTCTTCACCTGGGCCACACCTGGATGTGGTGACACTGGTTCCCACCTGGGTCTCACCTGGACATTGTGAATCGGATCCCCACCTGGGCCTCACTTGTAACTGGTGATTCTCGTCCCACATGGATACCATGTCGACCTGGTGGCTGCAGTGTTTCTAGCTTCTCATGTACCTCGTGACTCTGGTCCCCACCAGGGCCTCACCGGGACCTGGTGAGTGTGGTTGCCACCTGCACCTCACATGGACCTGGTGATTCTGGTCTGCACCTGAGACTACCCTGGATCTGGTGACTGTGGTCTCCACCTGGGCTTCACCTGGATTTGGGGACTCCGGTCCCTATCTGGGCCTCAACTGGCCCTGTTGACCATGGTCCTCACTGGGCAAAATTGGGACCCGGTGACTGTGTTCCACAACTGGACCTCACTGGACCAGGTGACTCTGGTCCCCCTCTGGGTCTCACCGTGCCCTAGTGACTGTGAACCCCACTTTGGCCTGACTTGGACCTGCTGACCCTGGTTGCCACGTGCGCCTGACCTCGAACTGTTGACTCTGGTTCTCTCAAGGGCCTCCCCTGTACCTGGTGATCCTGGTCCGCAACTGGGCCCCACCTGAACGTGGTGACCCTTGTCACCACGGGGGACTCACCAGGACCTGCTTACTGTGTTCCACACCTGGGTCTCAAGTACACCTGTTGACCATGGTCCCCAAGGCAGCCTCACATAGACCTGTTTCCTCTGATCCCCACCAGGGCCTCACGTGTACCTGGTAACTCTTGTCCTCACCTGGGCCTCATCTGGACCTAGTGACTCTGGTCCCCACCTGGGCTTCACCTGGATCTGGTGACTCTGGTCCCCACCTGGACCTCACCTGGATCTGGTGACTCCGGTCCTCAGTTTGGCTTCACCTGGACCTGGTGTCTCTCGTCCCCACTTTGACCTAACTCAGAACTGCTGAATCTTGACCCACCTAGCCCGCACCCAGACCTGGTGACTCTTGTCCCCAGCTTGCCTCAATTCGATCTGATGAATCTGCTCCTCACGTGGGCCTCACATGGACCTGGGACTCAGCTGGATAGAGTGGCTCTGGTTCCCACAAGGGGCTCACATGGTACTGGTGACTGTGGTCCCACCTGGGCCTCACCTGGACGAGGTGACTGTTTCCCACAGGGACCTCACCTGGACCTGGTGACTCAGGTCCTCATATGGGCATTATGGGACCTGGTTTCTCAGTTCCACATCGGGACCTCACCTGGACCTAGTGATTCTCGTCCCAGTATGGTCCTCACCCTGACGTGGTGACTCTGGTCCCCACCTGGATATTACCAGAACCGGGTGACTCTGGTCCCCCTCTGGGACTCACCCGGAGCTGGGGACACAGGTCCTCAACTGGGCCTCAACAGGACCTGGTGAATCTGCTCCTCACTTAGGCCTCGTCTGGACCTTGTGACTCTTTTCCCACCTGGCATCAATAGGACACGGTTCCTGTGTTCCCCACCTGGGCCTAACCTGCACACGATAACTTTGCTCCACACTTTGGCCTCAAATGGTCCTGATGACTCTCGTCCCCCCACCTAGGCCACATCTGGACCTGGTAACTGTGGTCCCCACCAGGCTCTCACCTGGACATGGTGACTCTCGTTCCCACATGAACCACACTTGGACCTGGTGACTGTGGTGTTCTTGTAGACTCACATTTACCTGGAGACTCTGGTCCCCACCTGGATCTGGTGACTCTTGCCTGCAGGTTGTCCTCACCTGGACCTGGTAACTCTAGTCCCTAGATGGGCATCTTCGGGACGTGGTTCCACTGCAAGGCCTGCAGGATGGCCTCACCTGGACCTGGTGAGTGGGGTTACCACTTGGGCCTCACCCATACTAGGTGACACAGGTCCCCACGTGGGTCTAACTTGGATCTGGTGTATCTGGTAATTCTGGTCACCACCTGAGAATCACCTGGACTTGGTGAATCTGGTAAATCTGGTCACCACCTGGGAATCACGTGGACCTGGTGAATCTGGTCCCCATCTGGGCTTCAACCAGTCCTGATGACTTTGTTCCGCACCTGGACCTGATTGCTGTGGACTCCTTCTTGACCTCACCTGGAACTGGTGACTCTGATCCTAACTGGGCCTCACCCAGATATGGTGACTCTGGTCCTCACCTATGGAAAATTATGACCTGGATACTCTCTTCCACACCTGAGCCTCACCTGGACATGATGACTCTGGATCCCCTCTGGTCCTCAGACTGACATGGTGATTCTGGTCCCCATCTGGATTTCACCTGGTCCAGGTGATTCTGGTACCCCTCTAGGGTCAACCAGATCTGGTGACTCTGGTCCTCACCTGGGCCTCACCTGGACCTAGTGAATATAATCCATCTGGGCCTCTTTGGACCTGGAACTCTGGTCCCTACCTGGGCATCATCGGAACATGGTTACTCTGCATTGCCTGCAGGTTGGCCTCACCTGGACCTGGTGAGTGTGGTTGCCACCTGGGTCTCACCCATACCTGGTGACACGGGTCCCCACGTGGGCCACACTTCGACCTGGTGAATCTGGTCCTTACCTGGTCCTCACCCGGAACTGGTAACTCCGGTCATCATCTGGGAATCTCCTGGACCTTGTGAATCTGGTCCCCATCTGGGCCTCCCCAGACCTGGCGACTTTGTTCCCCACCTGGACCTGATTGCTGTGCATTCCTTCTTGGCCTCACCTGGAACTAGTTACTCTGATCCTAAGTGGGCCTCACATAAATCTGCTGAATCTGGTCTTAACCTGTGGACCATTATGACCTGGATACTCTGTTCCACATCTGAGCCTCACCTGGACATGATGACTCTGGAACCACTCTGGGCCTCACCCTGACCTTGTGACTCTGGTCCCCATTAGGATGTAACCTGGACCAGGTGATTCTGGTACCCCTCTAGGCCTCAACCAGATCTGGTGACTCTGGTCCTCAACTGGGACTCACCTAGACTTAGAGAATATGCTCCACCTTGGCCTCATTTGGACCTGGTGACTCTGGTCCCTACCTGGGCATCATCGGACATGGTTCTACTACATGGCCTGCAGGTTGGCCTCACCTGGAACTGGTGAGTGGGATTGCCACCTGGGGCTCACCCATACCTAGTGACTCAGGTCCCCATGTCGGCCTCTTGGACCTGGTGATTCTGGTCCTTACCTGGTCCTCTCCCAACCTGGGGTCTCTGGTAATCACCTGGGCCTCACCTGGACAAGGTGAATCTTGTCCCCATCTGGGCCTCACCCAGTCCTGTTTACTTTGTTCCGCACCTGGACCTGATTGCTGTGGACTCTTTCTTTGCCTCACCTGGAACTGGTGACTCTGATCCTATCTGCGCGTCACCCAGATCTGGTGACTCTGGTCCTCATCTGGGCATCATTGGTACCTGGTGAGTCTGTTCCACACCTGAGCCTCACCGGGACATGATGACTCTGGAACCTCTCTGGGCCTCACCCTGACCTGGTGACTCTGATTCCCATCTGGAAATCACCTTGACCAGGTGATCTGGTACCCCTCTGGGCCTCAACCAGATCTGGTGACCCTGGTCCTCAACTGGGCCTCACCTGGACCTAGTGAATTTGCTCGATCTGGGCCTCATTTGGACCTGGTGACTCTGGTCCCTACCTGGGCATCATCGGGACATGGTTCCACTTCATGGCCTGCAGGTTGGCCTCACCTGGACCTGGTAACTCTGGTTGCTACATGGGATCATCGGGACGCGGTTCCTATGCATGGCCCGAAGGATGGCCTCTCCTGGACCTGGTGAGTGTGGTTGCCACCTGTGCATCACCCATACCTGGGGACACAGGTACCCACTTGGGCCTCACTTGGACCTGGTGAATCTGGTCCTTACCTGGTCCTCAGCCGGAACTGGTAACTCTGGTCACCACCTGGGAATCACCTGGACCTGGTGAATCTGGTCCCCATCTGGGCCTCACCCAGTCCTGGTGACTTTGTTCCCCACCTGGACCTAATTGCTGTGGACTCCTTCTTGGCCTCACCTGGAACTGGTGACTCTGATCCTAACTGGACCTCAACCAATCTGGAGACTCTTGTCCTCACCTGGGGACCATTATGACCTGGATATTCTGTTCCACACCTGAGTCTCACCTGGACATGATAACTTTGCTCCACACTTGGGTCTCAAATGGTCCTGATGACTCTGGTCCCCCTCCTAGGCGGCAATCTGGACCTGGTGACTGTCGTCCCCACCTGGGCCTCACCTGGACCTGGTGAGTGTGGACCCACCTGGGCCTCACCTGGACGAGGTGACTGGTTCCCACAGGGACCTCACCTGGACCTGGTGACTCAGCCCCTCATATGGGCTTCATGGGACCTGGTGTCTCAGTTCCACATCGGGGCCTCACCTGGACCTAGTGATTCTCGTCCCCCTCTGGGCCTCACCCTGAAGTGGTGACTCTGGTCCCCACCTGAATATCACCAGAACGTGGTGACTCTGGGCCCCCTCTGGGACTCAACTAGACCTGGGGAAAGTGGTCCTCAACTGGGCCTCATAGGACTTGGTGAATCTACTCCTCACTTAGGCCTCGTCTGGACCTTGTGACTCTTTTCCCACCTGGCATCAATGCGACATGGTTAATCTGTTCCCCACCTGGGCGTCACCTGGACATGATAAGTTTACTCCACACTTTGGCCTCAACTGGTCCTGATGACTCTGGACCCCCAACTAGGCCTCAATCTGGACCTGATGACTGTGGTCCCCACCAGGGTCTCACCTGGACCAGGTGACTCTCGTTCCCACATGAACAACACTTGGACCTGGTGACTGTGGTGTTCTTGTAGACTCACATTTACCTAGTGAAACAGGTCCCCACTAGGGCCTCACCTGGATCTGGTGACTCTGGCCTGCAGTTTGGCCTCACCTGGACTGGTGAGTGGGGATGCCACCTGGGCCTCACCCATACCTGGTGACTCAGGTCCCCACGTGGGCCTCTTGGCCCTGGTGAATCTGGTCCTTACCTTGTCCTCTCCCAGTCCCGGGGACTCTGGGAACCACCTGGGGCTCACGTTGACCTGGTGAATCTGGTCCCCATCTGGGCCTCACGCAGTCCTGGTGACTTTGTTCCCCACCTGGGCCTGATTGCTGTGGACTCATTCTTGGCCTCACCTGGAACTGGTGACTCTGATACTATCTGCGCGTCACCGAGATCTGGTGACTCTGGTCCTACCCTGGGCATCATTGGAACCTGTTGGCTCTGTTCCACACCTGAGCCTCACCTGGACATGATGACTCTGGAAACGCTCTGTGTCTCACCCTGACCTGGTGACTCTGGTCTCCATCTGGATGTCACCTGGACCAGGTGATTCGGGTACCCCTCTAGGACTCAACCAGATCTGGTGACTCTGGTCCTCAACTGGGCCTCACCTGCATCTGGTGACTCTGGTCCCCACCTGGGCTTCACCTGGATCTGGTGACTCTGGTCCCCACCTGGACCTCACCTGGATCTGGTGACTCTGGTCCTCACTTTGGCCTCACCTGGACCTGGTGTCTCTCGTCCCACTTTGACCAAACTCAGAACTGCTGAATCTTGCCCCACCTAGGCCGCACCCACACCTGGTGACTCTTGTCCCCAACTATGCCTCAATTCGACCTGATGAATCTAGTCCTCACGTGGGCCTCACATGGACCTGGGACTCAGCTGGATAGAGTGGCTCTGGCTCCCACAAGGGGCTCACCTGTTACTGCTGACTGTGGTCTTATTCTATGCCTCACCAGTACCTAGTTATTCTGTTCCACATCTGGGCCTGCATGTCGCTAGTGACTCTGGTCCTCACCCAGGCATCATTGGGAGCTGGATACTCTATTCCACATCTGGGTCTCACTTTGACCAGGGATTTCTGGTCCCATTCTGGGCCTCAAACTAAATGGTTACCCTGGTTACCCCTCTGGTCCTCACCCTTACTTGGTGACTCTGGTCACCCCTTGGGCTTCACTTGGGCCTGGTGAGTCTGGTCTTTAGCTGGTCTTCACCTGGATCTGGTGATTGGTCGCCACCTGGGCCTACCTGGACTTGATGAATCCTGTTGCCACCTGTGCCTCAAATGGACCTGTGACTGTGGTCCCACCTGGACCTCACCTGGATCTTGTGGCTCTGGTTCCCATATGGGGCTCTCCTTTACCTGGTTCCTGTGATCTCCATCTGGCCTCCCCTGGAACACAATGACTCTGATCCATACTTGGGCCTCTCCTGGACCTGTTGACTCTGGTCCATCCCTGGGCATCATTAGGACCTGGATACTCTCTTATATACCTGGGCCTCACCTGGACCTGGTGACTGTGGTCCCACCTGGGCCTCACCTGGATGAGGTGACTGGTTCCCACAGGGACCTCTCCTGGACCTGGTGACTCAGGTCCTCATATGGGCATCATGGGACCTGGGTTCTCAGTTCCACATCAGGGCCTCACTTCGACCTAGTGATTCTCGGCCCCTCTGGGCCTCACCCTGACGTGGTGACTTTGGTCCCCACCTGGATATCACCAGAACCGGGTGACTCTGGTCGCCATCTGGGACTCAACCGGACCTGGGGACACTGTTCCTCAACTGGGCCTCAACAGGACCTGGTGAATCTACTCCTCACTTAGGCCTAGCTAGTGAATATGCTCCATCTGGCCCTCCTTTGGACCTGGTGACTCTGGTCCCTATCTGGGCATCATCGGGACATGGTTCCTCTGCATGGCCTGCAGGTTGGCCTCACCTGGACCTGGTGAGTGGCGTTGTCACATTGGCCTCACCCAAGCCTGGTGACACAGGTCCCCACGTGGGTCTCACTTGGACCTTGTGAATCTGGTCTTACCTGGTCCTCACCCGGAACTCCTAACTCGGGTCACCACTTGGGAATCACATGAACCTGGTTAATCTGGTCCCCATCTGGTCCTCATCCAGTCCTGGTGACTTTATCAACCCACCTGGACTTGATTGCTGTAGACTCCTTCTTGGCCTCACCTGGAACTGGTGACTCTGAATCTAACTGGGCCTCACCCATATCTGGTGACTCTGGTCCTCACCTATGGACCATTATGACCTGGATACTCTGTTCCACACCTGAGCCTCACCCTGACATGATGACTCTGGTCCCCATCCGGATGTCACCTAGACTAGGTGAATCTGGTATCCCTCCAGGCGTCAACTTGACCTGGTGACTCTGGTCCTCAACTGGGCCTCACGGGGCCTAGTGAACATGCTCCCCACCTGTGCCTCATCTGTACCTGGTGACTCTGGTTCTATCTGGGCATCATCGAGACATGGTTACTCTATTCCCCACTGGGACTGACCTAATCCTGGTAACTCTGGTCTTGACTTTGGCCTCTTCTGTACCAGGTGACTGTGGCTCCACCTGGGCCTCACCTGTAACTGGTGACTCTGATCCTAAGCATGGCCTCACCTGACCTGGTGACTGTGGTTCCCATCGGGACCTCACCTGGACCTCATGTCTCCGGTCCCACCTGGGCCTTACCAGGACCTGGTGTCTCTGGTACCTACATGGGTAGCATCAGGATATGGTTACACTGTTCACTAACAGTGACCCAGCCGGACCTATTAACTCTAGTCTTCACCTGGGCCACACCTGGACATGGTGACACTGGTTCCCACATGGGCCTCACCTGGACATTGTAAGTCGGATCCCCACCTGGTCCTCACCTGTAACTGGAGATTCTCGTTCCCACATGGACATCATGTGGACCTGGTGGCTGCAGTGTTTCTAGGTTCTCATGTAACTCGTGACTCTGGTCCCCACCAGGGCCTCACAGGGACCTGGTGAATGTGGTTGCCACCTGCACCTCACCTAGACCTGGTGATTCTGGGCTGCACCTGAGGCTACCCTGGATCTGGTGACTGTGGTCCCCACCTGGGCTTCACCTGGAATTGGGGACCCCGGTCCCCATCTGGTCCTCACCTGGCCCTTTTGACCATGGTCCTCAACTGGGCAAAATTTGGGACCCGGTGACTGTGTTCCACAACTGGACCTCACCTGGACAGGTGTCTCTGGTCCCCCTCTGGGTTTCACCGTGCCCTAGTGACTGTGAACCCACTTTGGCCTGACTTGGACCTGCTGACCCTGGTTGCCACCTGCGCCTGACCTCGAACTGTTGACTCTGGTTCTTTCAAGGGCCTCCCCTGGACCTGGTGATCCAGGTCCCCACCTGGGCCTCACCTGGACGTGGTCACCCTTGTCACCACTGGGGACTCACCTGGACCTGGTTACAGTGTTCCACACCTGGGCCTCAAGTAGACCTGTTGACCATGGTCCCCAAGCTGGCCTCACATGGACCTGTTGCCTCTGATCCCCACCGGGGCCTCACGTGTACCTGGTAACTCTGGTCCTCACCTGGGCCTCATCTGCACCTAGTGACTCTGGTCCCCACCTGGGCTTCACCTCGATCTGGTGACTGGTCCCCACCGGGACTTGACCTGGATCTGGTGACTCTGGTCCCCACCTGGACCTCTCCTGGACCTGGCGACTCTCTTTCTAACATGCACCTCACCTGGATCTGGTGACTCTGGTCCTCAGTTTGGCCTCACCTTGACCTGGTGACTCAGGTCCTCATATGGGCATCATGGAACCTGGTTTCTCAGTTCCTCATCGTGGCCTCACCTGGACCTAGTGATTCTCGTCCCCCTCTGGGCTTCTCTCTGACGTGGTGACTCTGGTCCCCACCTGGATATCACCAGAACCGGGTGACTCTGGTCCCCCTCTGGGACTCACCCGGAGCTGGGGACACTGGTCCTAAACTGGGCCTCAACAGGACTTGGGGAATCTACTCCTCAATTAGACCTCATCTGTACCTTGTGACTCTTTTCCCACCTGGCATCAATGGGACATGATTTCTCTGTTCCCCACCTGGGGCTCACCTGGACATGATAACTTTGCTCCACACTTTGGCCTCAACTGGTCCTGATGACTCTGGTTCCCCCACCTAGGCCTCAATCTGGACCTGGTGACTGTGGTCCCCAACTGGGTCTCACCTGGACCTGGTGACTCTCGTTCCCACATAAACTAAACCTGGACCTGGTGACTGTGGTGTACTTGTAGACTCACATTTTCGTGGTGACTCCGGTACCCACTAGGGCCTCACCTGGATCTGGTGACTCTGGCCTGCAGGTTGGGCTCGCCTGGACCTGGTGAGTGGGATTGACACCTGGGCCTCACCCATACCTGGTGACTCAGGTCTCCACGTGGGCCTATTGGACCTGGTGAATCTTGTTCTTACCTGGTCCTTTCCCAGGCCCGGGGACTCTGGACACCACCTGGTTCTCACCTGGACCTGGTGAATCTGGTCCCCATCTGTGCCTCACCCAGTCCTGGTGACTTTTTTCCCCACCTGGACCTGATTGCTGTGGACTCTTTCTTGGCCTCACCTGAAACGGGTGAATCTGATCGTATCTGAGTGTCACCCAAACCTGGTGACTCTGGTCCTCAACTACCCATCATTGGTACCTGGAGACTCTGATCCACACCTGAGCCTCACCTGAACATGATGACACTGGAACCTCCTGGGCCTCACCCTGACCTGGTGACCCTTGTCCCCATCTGGATGTCACCTGGACCTGGTGATTCTTGCACCCCTCTAGGACTCAACCAGATCTGGTGACTCTGGTCCTCAACTGGGCCTCACCTGGACCTAGTGAATATGCTCAATCTGGGCCTCATCTGGACCTGGTGACTCTGGTCCCTACCTGGGCATCATCGGGACATGGTTACTCTATTCCACACTGGGAATGACCTGATCCTGGTAACTCTGGTCCTCTCTTTGGACTCTTCTGTACCAGGTAACTCTGGCTCCACCTGGGCCTCACCTGTAACTGGTGACTCTGATCCTACGCATGGCCTCATCTGACCTGGTGACTGTGCTTCCCATCGGGACCTCACCTGGACCTCATGTCTCCGGTCCCACCTGGGCCTTACCAGGACCTGGTGTCTCTGGTACCCACATGGGTAGCATCAGGATATGGTTACACTGTTCACTAACAGTGACACAGCCGGACCTATTAGCTCTGGGCTTCACCTGGGCCACACCTGGACATGGTGATATTGGTTCCCACCTGGGTCTCACCTGGACATGGTGAGTCGGATCCCCACCTGGTCCTCACGTGTAACTGGTGATTCTCGTTCCCACATGGACTCATGTGGAACTGGTGGCTGCAGTGTTTTGAGCTTCTCATGTACCTCTTGACTCTGGTCCCCACCAGGGCCTCACCGGGACCTGGTGAATCTGGTCCCCATCTGGGCCATACCCAGTCCTGGTGACTTTGTTCCCCACCTGGACCTGATTGCTGTGGACTCATTCTTGGCCTCACCTGAAACGAGTGACTCTGATCCTATCTGCGCGTCACCTAGACCTGGTGACTCTGGTCCTCACCTGGGCATCATTGGTACCTGGTGACTCTGTTCCAACCTGAGCCTCACCTGGACATCATGACTCTGGAACCTCTCTGGGCATCAACCTGACCTGGTGACTCTGGTTCCCATATGGAAGTCACCTGGACCAGGGGAGTCTGGTACCTCTCTGGGCCTCAACCAGGTCTGGTGACTCTGGTCCTCAACTGGGCCTCACCTGGACCTAGTGAATATGCTCCATCTGGGCCTCATTTGGACCTGGTGACTCTGGTACCTACCTGGGCATCATCGGGACATGGTTCCACTGCATGATTGCAGGTTGGCCTCACCTGGACCTGGTAACTCTGGTCCCTACCTGGGCATCATCGGGACATGGTTCCAAAGCATGGCCTGTAGGTTGGCCTCACCTGGACCTGGTAACTATCGTCCCTACCTGGGCATCATTGAGACCTGGTTCCTCTGCATGGCCTGGAGGTTGGCATCACCTGGACCTGGTGAGTGGGTTTGTCTCCTGGGCCTCACCCATGCCTAGTGACACAGGTCCCCACGTGGGCCTCACTTGGACCTGGTGAATCTGGTCCTTACCTGTTGGTCACCTGGAACTGGTAACTCTGGTCACCACCTGGGAATCACCTGGTCCTGGTGAATCTGGTCCCCATCTGTGCCTCACCCAGTCCTGTTGACTTTCTTCCCCACCTGGATCTGATTGCTGTGGACTCCTTTTTGGCCTCACCTGGAACTGGTGACTCTGATCCTAACTGGGCCTCACCAAGATCTCGTGACTCTGGTCCTCACCTGTGGAACATTATGACCTGGATACTCTGTTCCACACCTGAGCCTCACCTGGATATGATGACTCTGGATCCCATCTGGGCCTCAGCCTGACATGGGGACTCTTGTCTGGATGTCACCAGACCAGGTGAATCTGGTACCCCTCTAGGCCTCAACTAGACCTGGTAACTCTGACCTCAACTGGGCCTCAATGGGACCTAGTGAACATGCTCCCCACCTGCGCCACATCTGGACCTGGTGACTCTGGTTCTACCTGGGCATCATCGGGACATGGTTACTCTATTCCCACTTGGAGTGACATGATCCTGGTAACTCTGGTCCTGACTTTGGCCTCTTCTGTACCAGGTGACTCTGGCTCCACCTGGGCCTCACCTGTAACTTGTGACTCTGATCCTAAGCATGGGCTCACCTGACCTGGTGACTGTGGTTCCCATCGGGACCTCACCTGGACCTCATGTCTCTGGTCCCATTTGAGCCTCACAAGGACCTGGTGTCTCTGCTATCCACCTGGGTAGCATTAGGATATGGTTACACTGTTCACTAACAGTGACCCAGCCGGACCTATTAACTCTGGTCTTTACCTCGGCCACACCTGGATATGGTCACACTTGTTCCCACCTGGGTCTCACCTGGACATGGTGAGTCGTATCCCCACCTGGTCCTCGCCTGTAACTGGTGATTCTCGTTCCCACATGGAGATCATGTGGACCTGATGGCCGCAGTGTTTCTAGCTTCTTTTTTTTTAATTTTTATTTATTTATGATAGTCACAGAGAGAGAGAGAGGCAGAGACACAGGCAAAGGGAGAAGCAGGCTCCATGCACCGGGAGCCCGACGTGGGATTCGATCCCTGGTCTCCAGGATGGCGCCCTGGGCCAAAGGCAGGCGCCAAACCGCTGCGCCACCCAGGGATCCAATGTGTTTCTAGCTTCTCATGTACCTCGTGACTCTGTTCCCCACCAGTGCCTCACCGGGACCTGGTGAGTTTGGTTGCCACCTGCACCACACCTGGACCTGGTGATTCTGGTCTGCACCTGAGACTACCCTGGATCTGGTGACTGTGGTCCCCACCTGGGCTTCACCTGGATTTCGGGACTCCGGTCCCCATCTGGGCCTCACCTGGCCCTGTTGACCATGGTCCTCAACTGGGAAAATTTGGGACCTGGTTACTGTGTTCCACAACTGGACCTCACCTGGACCAGGTGACTCTGGTCTCCCTCTTGGTCACACCGTGCCCTAGTGACTGTGAACCCCACTTTGGCCTGACTTGGACTTGCTTACCATGGTTGCCACCTGCGCCTGACCTCGAACTGTTGACTCTGGTACTTTCAAGGGTCTCCCCTCTACCTGGTGATCCTGGAACCCACCTGGGCCTCACCTGGACGTGGTGAATCTTGTCACCACGGGGGGACTCACCTGGACCTGCTTACTGTGTTCCACACCTGGGTCTCAAGTGGACCTGTTGACCATGGTCCCCAAGCCGGACTCACATGGACCTGTTGCCTCTGATCTCCACCGGCTCCTCACGTGTACCTGGTAACTTTGGTCCTCACCTGGGCCTCATCTGGACCTAGTGACTCTGGTCCCCACATGGGCTTCACCTCGATCTGGTGACTCTGGTCCCCACCTGGACTTCACCTGGATCTAGTGACTGTGGTCCCAACCTGGTCCTCTCCTGGACCTGGTGACTCTCTTTCCAACATTGACCTCACCTGGATCTGGTGTCTCTGGTCCTCACTTTGGCTTCACCTGGACCTGGTGTCTCTCGTCCCCACTTGGACCTAACTCAGAACTGCTGATTCTTTCCCCACCTAGGCCGCACACAGACCTGGTGACGCTTGTCCCCAGCTATGCCTCAATTAGACCTGATGAATCCGGTCCTCACATGGGCTTCACATGGACCTGGGACTCAGCTGGATAGAGTGGCTCTGGTTCTCACAAGGGGCTCACCTGATACTGGTGACTGTGGTCTTATTCTATGCCTCACCAGGACCTAGTGATTCTGTTCCCCATCTAGGCCTGCATGGCGCTAGTGACTCTGGTCCTCACCCAGGCATCATTCGGAACTGGATACTCTATTCCACTCCTGGGCCTCTCTTTCACCAGAGTCCTTTGGTCCCATTCTGGGCCTCAAACTAAACTGGTTACACTGTTTTCCCCTCTGGACCTCACCCTTACCTGGTGACACTGGTCACCCATTGGGCTTCACCTGGGCCTGGTGATTCTTGTCCTTAGCTGGTCCGCACCTGGATCTGGTGACTGGTCGCCACCTGGGCCTCACCTGGACTTGGTGAATCATGTTGCCACCTGCGCCTCACCTGGACCTTGTGACTGTGGTCCCACCTGGACTTCACCTGGATCTGGTGGCTCTGGTTCCCATATGGGGCTCTCCTGGACCTGGTTCCTGTGGTCTCCATCTGGCCTCACCTGGAACACAATGACTCTGATCCATATTTGGGCCTCTCCTGGACCTCTTGTCTCTGTTACGTAATTGGTCATCATTGGGACCTGGATACTCTCTTATATACCTGGGCCTCACCTGGACCTCCTGACTGTGGTCCCACCTGGGCCTCCCCGAGACGAGATGACTGGTTCCCACTGGGACCTCACCTGGACCTGGTGCCTGAGGTCCTCATATGGGCATTATGGGGCCTGGTTTCTGAGTTCCACATCGGGGCCTCACCTGGACCTAGTGATTCTCGTCCCCCTCTCGGCCTCACCCAGACGTGGAGACTCTGGTCCCCACCTGGATATCACCAGAACCGGGTGACTCTGGTCCCCCTCTAGGACTCATCCGGACCTGGGGACACTGGTCCTCAACTGGGCCTCAACAGGCCCTGGTGAATCTACTCCTCACTTAGGCCTCGTCTGGACCTTGTGACTCTTTCCCACCTGGCATCAATGGGATATGGTTACTCTGTTCCCCACCTGGGCCTCACTTGCACATGATATCTTTGCTCCATACTTTGGTCTCAACTGGTCCTGATGACTCTGGTCCCCCCACCTAGGCCTCAATCTGGACCTGGTGACTGTTGTCCTCACCTGGGTCTCACCTGGACCTGGTGACTCTCGTTCCCACATGAACCACACCTGGACCTGGTGACTGTGGTGTTCTTATAGACTCATATTTACCTGGTCACTCCGGACCCCACTATGGCCTCACCTGGATCTGATGACTTTGTCCTGCAGGTTGGCCTCACCTGACCTGTTGAGTGGGGTTGCCACCTTGGCCACACCCATACCTGGTGACTCAGGTCCCCAAGTGGGCCTCTTGGATCTGGTGAATCTGGTCCTTACCTGGCCCTCTCCCAGACCTGGGGACTCTGGTCAATACCTGGACCTCACCTGGACCTGGTGAATATGGTCCCCATCTGGGCCTCACCCAGTCCTGGTGACTTTGTTCCCCACCTGGACCTGATTGCTGTGGACTCTTTCTTGGCCTCATCTGGAACTGGTGACTCTGATCCTATCTGCGCGTTACCCAGATCTGGTGACTCTGGTCCTCACCTTGGCATCACTGGTACCTGCTTACTCTGTACCACACTTGAGCCTCACCTGCACATGACTACTCTGGAACCTCCCTGGGGTCAGCCTGAAACGGTGACTCTGGTCCCCATCTGGAAGTCACCGAGACCAGGTGAATCTTGTACACCTCTTGGCGACAACTTGACCTGGTGACTCTGGTCCTCAACTGGGCCTCACCGGGACCTAGTGAACATGCTCCCCAACTGCGCCTCATCTGGACCTGGTGACTCAGGTTCTACCTGGGCTTCATCGGGACATTGTTACTCTGTTCTCCACTGGGACTGACCTGATCCTGGTAACTCTGCTCCTGACTTTGGCCTCTTCTGTACCAGGTTATTCTGGCTCGACCTGGGCCTCACTTGTAACTCGTGACTCTGATCCTAAGCATGGCCTCAGCTGAAATGGTGACTGTGGTTCCCATCGGGACCTCACCTGGACCTCATGTCTCTGGTCCCTCCTGGGCCTCACCAGGACCTGGTGTCTCTTGTACCCACCTGGGTAGCATCAGGATATGGTTACACTGTTCACTATCAGTGACCCACCCGGACCTATTAACTCTGGTCTTCACCTGGGCCACACCTGGACATGCTGACACTGGTTCCCACCTGGGTTTCACCTGGACTTGGTGAGTCGGATCCCCACGTGGTCCTCACGTGTAACTGGTGATTCTCGTTCTCACATGGACATCATGTGGACCTGGTGGCTGCAGTGTTTCTAGCTTCTCATGTACCTCGTGACTCTGGTCCCCACCAGGGCCTCACCGGGACCTGTTGAGTGTGGTTGCCACCTGCACCTCACCTGGAGCTGGTGATTCTGGTCTGCACCCGAGACTACCCTGGATCTGCTGACTGCGGTCCCCACCTGGGCTTCACCTGGATTTGGGGATTCCGGTCCCCATCTGGGCCTCACCTGGCCCTGTTGACCATGGTCCTCAACTGGGCAAAATTGGGACCCGGAGACTGTGTTCCACAACTGGACCTCACCTGGACCATGTGACTCTGGTCCCCCTCTGGGTCTCACCGTGCCCTAGTCACTGTGAACCCCACTTTGGCCTGACTTCGATCTGCTGACCCTGGTTGCCACCTGTGGCTGACCTCGAACTGTTGACTCTGGTTCTTTCAAGTGCCTCCCCTGTACCTGGTGATCCTGAACCCAACTGGGCCTCACCTGCATGTGGTGTCTCTAGTCACCACCGGGGACTCATCTGGACCTGCTTACTGTGTTCCACAGCTGGGCCTCAATTACAACTCTTGACCATATTCCCCAAGCTCGCCTCACATGGACCTGTTACCTCTGATCCCCACCGGGGCCTCACGTGTACCTGGTAACTCTGGTCCTCACCTGGGCCTCATCTGCACCTAGTGACTCTGATCCCCACCTGGACTTCACCTGGATCTCGTGACTCTGGTCCCCACCTGGAACTCACCTGTATCTGGTGACTCTGGTCTCAGTTTGGCCTCACCTGGACTGGTGTCTCTCGTCCCCACTTTGACCTAACTCAGAACTGCTGAATCTTGCCCCACCTAGGCCGCACCCAGTCCTGATGACTCTTGTCCCCAGCTATGCCTCAATTCGACCTGATGAATCTGGTCCTCACGTGGGCCTCACATGGACCTGGGACTCAGCGGGATAGAGTGGCTCTGGTTCCCACAAGGGGCTCACCCGATACTGGTGACTGTGTTCTTATTCTATGCCTCACCAGGAACTAGGTATTCTGTTCCCCATCTGGGCTTTCATGGCCCTAGTGACTCTGGTCCTCACCCAGGCATCATTGGGACCTGGATACTCTATTCCACACCTGGGCCTCACTTTGTCCAGGGACCTCTGGTCCCATTCTGGGCCTCAAACTAAACTGGTTACTCTGGTTCCCCCTCGGGGCCTCACGCTTACCTGGTGACTCTGGTCACCCCTTGGGGTTCACTTTCGCCTGGTGAATCTGGATCTTAGCTGGTCCGCATCTGGATCTGCTGACAGGTCACCAGGTGGGCCTCACCTGGACTTGGTGAATCATGTTGCCACCTGCGCCTCACCTGGACCTTGTGACTGTGGTCCCTCCTGGACCTCACCTGGATCTGGTGGCTCTGGTTCCCATATGGGGCTCTCCTGGACCTGGTTCCTGTGGTCTCCATCTGGCCTCACCTGGAACACAATGACTCTGATCCATATTTGGGCCTCTCCTGGACCTGTTGAGTCTGGTCCTTACCTGGGCATCAATGGGACCTGGATACTCTCTTATATACCTGGGCCTCACCAGGACTTGGTGACTTTGGTCCCACCTGGGCCTCACCCTGACGGGGTGACTGGTTCCCACAGGGACCTCACCTCGACCTGGTGACTCAGGTCCTCATATGGGCATCTTGGGACCTGGTTTCACAGTTCCACATCGGGGCCTCACCTGGACCTAGTGATTCTCGTCCCCCTCAGGGCCTTACCCTGACTTGTGACACTGGTCCCCACATGGATATCACCAGAACCGGGTGACACACCCGGAGCTGGGGACACTGGTCCTCAGGTGGGCCTCAACAGGACCTGGTGAATCTACTCCAAACTTAGGCTTCGTCTGGACCTTGTGACTCTTTTCCCACCTGGCATCAATGGGACATGGTTACTCTGTTCCCCACCTGGGCCTCACCTTGACATGATAACTTTGCTGCACACTTTGGCCTCAACTGGTCCTGATGACTCTCGTCCCCCAACCTAGGCCTCATTCTGGACTGGTGACTGTCGTCCCCAACTGGGTCTCAGCTGGAACTGGTGACTACCGTTCCCACATGAACCACACATGGACCTGGTGACTGTGGTGTTCTTGTAGACTCACATTTATCTTGTGACTCCCATCCCCACTAGGGCCTCACCTGGATCTGGTGACTCTGGCCTGCATGCTGGCCTCACCTGGACCTGGTAACTCTGGTCCCTAACTGGACATCATCGGGACACGGTTCCTCTGCATGGCCTGCATGTTGGCCTCAGCCGGAACTGGTGAGTGGGGTTGCCACCTGTGTCTCACCCATACCTGGTTACACAGGTCCCCACGTGGGCCTCACTTGGACCTGGTGAATCTGGTCCTTACCTGGTCCTCACCCGGACCTGGTAACCCTGGTCACCACCTGGGAATCACCTGGACCTGGTGAATTTGGTCCCCATCTGGGCCTCACACAGTCCTGTTGACTTTCTTCCCCACATGGACCTGATTGCTGTGCACGCCTTCTTGGCCTCATTGGAACTGGTGACTCTGATCCTAACTGGGCCTCACCCAGATCTGGTGACTCTGGTCCTCACCTGTGGAACATTATGACCTGGATACTCTGTTCCACACCTGAGCCTCACCTGGACATGATGACTCTGGATCCCCTCTGGTCCTCAGCCTGACATGGTGACTCTGGTCCCCATCTGGATGTCACCTAGATCAGGTGAATCTGGTACCCCTCTAGGCCTCAACTAGACCTGGTGACTCAGGTCCTCAACAGGGCCTCAACGGAACCCAGTGAATATGCTCCCCACCTGCGCCTCATCTGGACTTGGTGACGCTGGTTCTATCTGGGCATCATCGGGACATGGTTACTCTGTTCCCCAATGGGACTGACCTGATCCTGGTAACTCTGGTCCGGACTTTGGCCTCTTCTGTACCAAGTGACTCTGGCTCCACCAGGGCCAAACCTTTAACTGGTGACTCTGATCCTAAGCATGGCCTCACCTGACCTGGTACTGTGTTTCCCATCGGGACCTCACCTGGACCTCTTGTCTCTAGTCCCACCTGGACCTCACCAGGGCCTGGTGTCTCTGGTACCCACCTGGGTAGCATCAGGATATGGTTACACTGTTCACTAACAGTGACCCAGCCGGAACTATTAACTCTGGTCTTCACCTGGGCCACACCTGCAAATGGTGACACTGGTTCCCACCTGGGTCTCACCTGGACATGGTCACTCGGATCCCCACCTGGTCCTTACCTGTAACTGGTGATTCTCGTTCCCACATGGACATCTTGTGGACCTGGTGGCTGCAGTGTTTCTAGCTTCTCATGTACCTCGTGACGCTGGTCCCCACCAGGGTCTCACCGGGACCTGGTCAGTGTGGTTGCCACCTGCATCTCACCTGCACCTGGTGATTCTGGTCTGCACCTGAGACTCCCCTGGATCTAGTGACTGTGGTCCCCACCTGGGCTTCACCTGGATTGGGGGACTCTGGTCCCCATCTGAGCCTCACCTGGCCCTGTTGACCATGGTCCTCAACTGGGCAAAATCGGTACGCGGTGACTGTGTTCCACAACTGGAACTCACCTGGACCACGTGACTCTGGTTCCCCTCTGGGTCTCACCGTGCCCTAGTGACTGTGAAACCCACTTTGGCCTGACTTGGACCTGCTGACCCTGGTTGGAAGCTGCGCCTGACTTCGAATTGTTGACTCTGGTTCTTTCAAAGGCCTCCCCTGTACCTGGTGATCCTGTTCTCCACCGGGCCTCACCTGGACGTGGTGACTCTTGTCACCACTGGGGACTCACCTGACCTGCTTACTGTGTTCCACACCTGGGCCTCAATAGACCTGTTGACCATGGTCCCCAAGCCGGCCTCACATGGACCTGTTGCCTCTGATCCCCACCGGGGCCTCACGTGTACCTGGTAACTCTGGTCCTCACCTGGGCCTCATCTGGACCTAGTGACTCTGGTCCCCACCTGGGCTTCACATGGATCTGGTGACTCTGGTCCCCACCTGGACTTAACCTGTATCTGGTGACTCTGGTACCCACCTGGACCTCTCCTGGACCTGGTGACTCTCTTTCCAAAATGGACCTCACCTGGATCTGGTGACTCTGGTCCTCAGATTGTCCTCACCTGGACCTGGTGTCTCTCGTCCCCACTTTGACTTAACTCAGAACTGCTGAATCTTCCCCCACCTAGGCTGCACCCAGACTTGGTGACGCTTGTCCCCAGCTATGCCTCAATTCGACCTGTTGAATCTGGTCCTCAGGTGGGCCTCACATGGACCTGGTACTCAGCTGGATAGAGTGGCTCTGGTTCCCACAAGGGGCTCACCTGATACTGCTGACTGTGATCTTAGTCTATGCCACAACAGGACCTGGTGATTCTGTTCCCCATCTGGGCCTGCATGGCTCTAGTGACTCTGGTCTTCACCCAGGCATCATTGGGACCTGGATACTCTATTCCACACCTGGGCCTCACTTTGACTAGGGATCGCTGGTCCCATTCTGGGCCTAAAATTAACTGGTTACTCTGGTTCCCCGTCTGGGCCTCATCCTTACCTGGTGACTCTGAACACCCCTTGGGCTTCACTTGGGCCTGGTGAATCTGGTCCTTAGCTGGTCCGCTCCAGGATTTGGTGACTGGTCGCCACCTGGGCCTCACCTGGACTTGGTGAATCCTGTTGACACCTGCGCCTCACCTGGACCTTGTGACTGTGGTCCCACCTGGACCTCACCTGGATCTGGTGGCTCTGGTTAACATATGGGGCTCTCCTGGACCTGGTTCCTGTGGTCTCCATCTGGCCTGACCTGGAACACAATGACTCTGATCCATATTTGGGCCTCTCCTGGACCTGTTGACTGTGGTCCTTACCTGGAAATCATTGGGAGCTGGATACTCGCTTATATACTTGGGCCTCACCTGGACCTGGTGACTGTGGTCCCACCTGGGCCTCACCTGTTCGCGGAGACTGGTTCCCACAGGGACCTCACCTGGACCTGGTGACTCAGGTCCTCATATGGGCATCATGGGACCTGGTTTCTCAGTTCCACATCGGGGACTCACCTGGACCTAGTGATTCTCGTCTCCCTCTGGGCCTCACCGTGACGTGGTGACTCTGGTCCTCACCTGGATGTCACCAGAACCGGGTGACTCTGGTCCCCCTCTGGGACTCACCTGGAGCTGGGGACACTGGTCCTCAACTGGGCCTCAACAGGACCTGGTGAATCTACTCCTCACTTAGGCCTCCTGTGGACCTTGTGACTCTTTTCCCACCTGGCATCAATGGGACATGGTTACTCTGTTCCCCACCAAGGTCTCAACTGGACATGATAGCTTTTCTGCACACTTTGGCCTCAACTGGTCCTGATGAATCTGGTCCCCCCACCTAGGCCTCAATCTGGACCTGGTGTCTGTGGTCCCCACATGGGTCTCACCTGGACCTGGGGACTCTCGTTCCCACATGAACCACACCTTGACCTGGTGACTGTGGTGTTCCTGTAGACTCACCTTTACTCATTGACTCCGGTCCCCACTAGGGCCTCACCCGGATCTGGTGACTCTGGCCTGCAGGTTGGCCTCACCTGGACCTTGTGAGTGGGGTTGCCACCTGGGCCTCACCCATACCTGGTGACTCAGGTCCCCACGTGGGCCTCTTGGACCTGGTGAATCTGGTCCTTACCTGGTCCTCTCCCAGACCCGGGGACTCTGGTCACCACCTGGGCCTCACCTGGACCTGGTGAATCCGGTACCTATCTGGGCCTCACCTAGTCATGGTGACTTTGTTCTCCACCTGGATCTGATTGCTGTGGACTCTTTCTTGTCCTCACCTGGAACTGGTGAATCTGATCCTATCTGCGCGTCTCCCAGACCTGGTGACTCTGGTCCTCACCTGGGCATTATTGGTACCTGGTGACTCTGTTCCACACCTTAGTCTCACCTGGACATGATGACTCTGGAACCTCCCTGGGACTCACCCTGACATGGTGACTCTGGTCCCCATCTGGATGTCGCCTAGACCAGGTGAATCTGTTACCCCTCTAGGGCTCAAATATACCTGGTGACACTGGTCCTCAACTGGGTGTCACCGAGACCTAGTGAATATGCTCCCCACCTGCGCCTCAATGGACCTGGTGACGCTGGGTCTACCTGGGCATCATCGGGACATGGTTACTCTGTTCCCCACTGGGACTGACCTGATTCTGGTAACTCTGGTCCTGACTTTGGCCTCTTCTGTACCAGGTGACTCTGCTTCCACCTGGGCCTCACCTGTAACTGGTGACTCTGATCCAAAGCATGGCATCTCCTGACCTGGTGACTGTGGTTCCCATCGGGACCTCACCTGGATCTCATGTCTCTGGTCCCACCTGGGCCTCACCAGGACCTGGTGTCTCCGGTACCCACCTGGGTAGCATCAGGATATTGTTACACTGTACAATAACAGTGACCCAGCCGGACCTATTAACTCTGGTCTTCACCTGGGCCACACTTGGACATGGTGACACTTGTTCCCACCTGGGTCTCACCTGGAAATGGTGAGTCAGATACCCACCTGTTCCTAACCTGTAACTGTTGATTCTCGTTCCCACATGGACATCATGTGGACGTGGTGGCTGCGGTGTTTCTAGTTTGTCATGTACCTTGTCACTCTGGTCCCACCAGGGCCTCACTGGGACCTGGTGAGTGTGGTTGCCACCTGCACCTCACCTGGACCTGGTGATTCTGGTCTGCACCTGAGACTACCCTAGATCTGGTGACTGTGGTCCCCACCTGGGCTTCACCTGGATTTGGGGACTCTGGTCCCCATCTGGGCCTCACCTGGTCCTGTTGACCATGGTCCTCAACTGGGCAAAATTGGGACGCGGTGACTGTGTTCCACAACTGGACCTCACCTGGACCACGTGACTCTGGTGCCCCTCTGGGTCTCACCGTGCCCTAGTGACTGTGAACCACACTTTGGCCTGACTTGGACCTGCTGACCCAGGTTGACACCTGCGCCTGACCTCGAACTGTTGACTCTGTTTTATTCAAGGGCTTCCCCTGTACCTGGTGATCCTGGTCCCCCCTGGGACTCACCTGGACGTGGTGACACTTGTCACCACCGGGGACTCACCTGGATCTGGTTACTGTGTTCCCACCTGGGCCTCAAGTAGACCTGTTTACCATGGTACCGAAGCCGGCCTCATATGGACCTGTTCCCTCTGATTCCCACCGGGGCATCACGTGTAGCTGGTAACACTGGTCCTCACTTGGGCCTCATCTGGACCTAGTGACTCTGGTCCCCACTTTGGCTTCACCTGGATCTGGTGACTCTGGTCCTCAACGGGGTATCACATGGACCTATTGAATATGCTCCATCTGGGCCTCATTTGGACCTGGTGACTCTCTTCCCTACCTGGGCATCATCGGGACATGTTTCCACTGCATGGCCTGCAGGTTGGCCTCAGCTGGACCTTGTAACTCTGGTCCCTACCTGGGCATCACCGGGACACGGTTCCTCTGCATGGCCTCCAGGTTGGCCTCACCTGGCCCTAGTGAGTGGGGTTGCCACCTGGGGCTCACCCATACCTGGTGACACAGGTCCCCACGTGGGCCTCACTTTGACCTGGTGAATCTGGTCCTTTCCTGGTCCTCACCCGGACCTGGTAACCCTGGTCACCACCTGGGAATCACCTGGACCTGGTGAATCTGGTCCCCCTCTGGGCCTCACCCAGTCTTGTTGACTTTCTTCCCCACCTGGACCTGATTGCTGTGGACTCCTCTTGGCCTCAACTGGAACTGGTGACTCTGATCCTAACTGGGCCTCACCCAGATCTGCTGACTCTGGTCCTCACCTGTGGACCCTTATGACCTGGATACTCTGTTCCACACCTGAGCCTCACCTGGACATGATTACTCTGGAACCTCTCTGGTCCTCACCCTGACCTGGTGACTCTGGTCCCCATCTGGATGTCACCTAGATCAGGTGAATCTGGTGTCCCTCTAGGCCTCATCTTGACCTGGTGACTCTGGTCCTGACCTGGGCCTCACGGGGACCTAGTGAACATGCTCACAACCTGCGCCTCATCTGGACCTGGTGACTCTGGTTCTACCTGGGCATCATCGAGACATGGTTACTCTATTCCCCACTGGGACTGACCTGATCCTGGTAACTCTGGTCCTGACTTTGGTCTCTTCTCTACCAGGTGACTCTGGCTCCACCTGGGCCTCACCTGTAACTGGTGACTCTGATCCTATTCATGGCCTCACCTGACCTGGTGTCTGTGGTTTCCATCGGTACCTCACCTGGTCCTCATGTCTCTGGTCCAAATGGGACTCACCAGGACCTTGTATCTGGTACCCACCTGAGTAGCATCAGGATATGGTTACACTGTTCACTAACAGTGACTCGGCCGGACCTATTAACTCTCGTCGTCACCTTGTCCACACTTGGACATGGTGACACTGGTTCCCACCAGGGTCTCACCTGGACATGGTGACTCGGATCCCCACCTGGTCCTCACCTGTAACTTGTAATTCTCGTTCTCACATGGACATCATGTGGACCTGGTGGCTGCAGTGTTTCTAGCTTCTCATGTACCTCGTGACTCTGGTCCCCACCAGGGCCTCACCGGGACTTGGTGAGTGTGGTTGCCACCTGCACCTCACCAGGACCTGGTGATTCTGGTCTCCACCTGAGACTACCCTGGATCTGGTGACTCTGGTCCCCACCTGGGCTTCAACTGAATTTGGGGACTCCAGTCCCCATCTGGGCCTCACCTGGCCCTGTTGAACATGGTCCTCAACTGGGCACATTTGGGACCCAGAGACTGTGTTCCACAACTGGACCTCACCTGGACCAGGTGACTCTGGTCCCCCTCTGGGTCTCAACGTACCCTAGTGACTGTCAACCACACTTTGGCCTGACATGAACCTGCTGACCCCGGTTGCCACCTGCGACTGACCTCGAACAGTTGACTCTGGTTCTTTCAAGGGCCTCCCCTGTACCTGGTGATCATGGTCCCCAGTTGGGCCTCACCTGGACGTGGTGAATCTTGTCACCACCGGGGCTCACATGGACCTGGTTACTGTGTTCCACCTGGGCCTAATGTAGACCTGTTGACCATGGTCCCCAAGCTGGCCTCACATGGACCTGTTGCCTCTGATCCCCACCGGGGCCTCATGTGTACCTGGTAACTCTGGCCCTCACCTAGGCTTCATCTGGACCTAGTGACTCTGGTCCCCACCTGGACTTCACCTGGATCTGGTGACTCTGGTCCGCACCTGGAATTCACCTGGATCTGGTGACTCTGGTCTCCAGCTGGACCTCTCCTGGACCTGTTGACTCTCTTTCCAACATGGAGCTCACCTGGATCTGTTGACTCTGGTCCTCAGTTTGCCCTCACTTGGACCTGGTGTCTCTCGTACCCACTTTGACCTAACTCAGAACTGCTGAATCTTGCCCTACCTAGTCCGCACCCACACCTGGTGAATCTTGTCCCCAGCTATGCCTCAATTCGACCTGATGAATCTGGTTCTGACGTAGGGCTCACATGGACCTGGGACTCAGCTGGATAGAGTGGCTCTGGATCCCACATGGGGCACACCTGATACTGGTGATTGTGGTCTTATTCTATGCCTAGCCAGGACCTAGTGATTCTGTTCCCCATCTGGGCCTGCATGGCCCTAGTGACTCTGGTCCTCACCCAGGCGTCTTTGGGACCTGGATACTCTATTCCACACCTGGGCCTCACTTTGACCAGGGACCTCTGGTCCCATTCTGGGCCTCAAAATAAACTGGTTACTCTGGTTCCCCTCTGGGCCTCACCCTTACCTGGTGACTCTGGTCACCCCTTGGGCTTCACTTGGGCCTGGTGAATCTGGTCCTTAGCTGGTCCGCATCTGGATCTGGTGACTGTTGGTCACCTGGGCCTCACCTGGACTTGGTGAAACCTGTTGTCACCTGCGCCTCACCTGGACCTCCTGACTGTGGTCCCAACTGGACCTCACCTGGATCTGTTCGCTCTGGTTCCCATATGGGGCTCTCCTGGACCTGGTTCCTGTGGTCTCCATCTAGCCTCACCTGGAACACAATGACTCTAATCCATATATGGTCCTCTCCTGGACCTGTTCACTCTGGTCCTTTCCTGGCCATCATTGGGACCTGGATACTCTCTATATACCTGGGCCTCACCTGGACCTGGTGAGTGTGCTCCCACCTGGGCCTCACCTGGACGAGGTGACTGGTTCCCACAGGGACCTCACCTGGACCTGGTGACTCAGGTCCTCATATGGGCATCATGGGACCTGGTTTCTCAGGTCCACATTGGGGCCTCACCTGGACCTAGTGGTTCTCGTCCCCCTCTGGGCCTCACCCTGACGTGCTGACTCTGGTCCCCACCTGGATATCACCAGAACCGGGTGACTATAGTCCCCCTCTGGGACTCACCCAGAGTTGGGGACACTGGTCCTCAACTGGGCCTCAACAGGACCTGGTGAATCTACTCCTCACTTAGGCCTCGTCCGTACCTTGTGACTCTTTTCCCAACTGGCATCAATGGGACATGGTTACTCTGTTCCCCACCTAGGTTTCAACTGGACATGATAACTTTGCTCAACACTTTGGCCTCAACTGGTCCTGATGAATCTGGTCCCCCGACCTAGGCCTCAATCTGGAACTGGTGACTGTGGTCCTCATCTGGGTCTCACCTGGACCTGGTGACTCTCGTTCCCACATGAACCACACCTGGACTTGGTGACTGGTGTTCTTGTAGACTCACATTTACCTGGTGACTCCGGTCCCCACTAGGGCCTCACCTGGATCTGATGACTCTGGCCTGCAAGTTGGCGTCACCTGGACCTGGTGAGTGGGGTTGCCACCTGGGCCTCACACATATCTGGTGACCCACGTCCCCACGTGGGCCTCTTGGACCTGGTGAATCTTTTCCTTACCAGGTACTCTTCCAGACCCAGGGACTCTGGTCACCACCTTGGCCTCCCTTGGGCCTGGTGAATCTGGTCCCATCTGGGCCTCACCCAGTCCAGGTGACTTTGTTCCCCACTTGTAACTGATTGCTGTGGACTCTTTTTGCCTCACCTGGAACTGGTGACTCTGATCCTATCTGCGCGTCACCCAGATCTGGTGACTCTGGAACTCACCTGGGCATCATTGGTACCTGATTACTCTGTTCCACACCTGAGCCTCACCTGGACATGATGACTCTGGAACCTCTCTGGGCCTCACCCTGACCTGGTGACTCTGGTCCCCATCTTGATGTCACCTGGACCAGGTGATTCTGGTACCCCTCTAGGCCTCAACCAGATCTGGTGACTCTGGTCCTCAAATGGGCCTCACTTGGACCTAGTGAATATACACGATCTGGGCCTCATATGGACCTGGTGACTCTGGTCCCTACCTGGGCTTCATCGGGACACGGTTCCTCTGCATGGCCTGCAGGTTGGCCTCACCTGGACCTGGTGATTGGGGTTGCCACCAGGGCCTCACCCATATCTGGTGACACAGGTCCCCCCGTGGGCCTCACTTGGACCTGGTGAATCTGGTCCTTACCTGGTCCTCACCCAGAACTGGTAACTCTGGTCACCACCTGGGAATCACCTGGACCGGGTGAATCTGGTCCCCATCAGGGCCTCACCCAGTCCTGGTGACTTTGTTCCCCACCTGGACCTGATTGCTGTGGACTCCTTCTTGGCCTCACCTGGACCTGGTGACTCTGATCCTATCTGCGGGTCACCCAGACCTGGTGACTCTGGTCCTCACCTGGGCATCATTGGTACCTGGTGACTCTGTTCTACACCTGAGCCTCACCTGGACATGATGACTCTGGAACCTCTCTGGGCCTCACCCTTCCCTGGTGACTCTGGTCCCCATCTGGATGTCACCTGGACCAGGTGATTCTGGTACCCCTCTAGGACTCAACAACATCTGGTGTCTCAGGTCCTCAACTGGGCCTCACCTGGACCTAGTGAATATGCTCCATGTGGGCCTCATTTGGACCTGGTGACTCTGGTCCCTACCTGGGCATCATAGGGATATGGTTCCACTGCATGGCCTGCAGGTTGGCCTCACCTGGACCTGGTAACTCTGGTCCCTACCTGGGCATCATCGGGACATGGTTCCACTGCATGGCCTGCAGGTTGGCCTCACCTGGACCTGGTAACTCTGGTCCCTACCTGGGCATCATCGGGACACGGTTCCTCTCCATCGCCTGCAGGTTGGCCTCACCTGGACCTGGTGAGTGGGGTTGCCAATTGTGCCTCACCCATACATGGTGACACAGGTCCCCACGTGGGCCTCAGTTGGACCTGGTGAATCTGGTCCTTACCTGGTCCTTCCCCGGAACTGGTAACTCTGGTCACCACCTGGGAATCACCTGGGCCTGGTGAATCTGGTCCCCATCTGGGCCTCACCCAGTCCTAGTGACTTTGTTCCCCACGTGGACCTGATTCCTGTGGACGCCTTCTTGGACTCACCTGGAACTGATGACTCTGATCCTATCAGTGCATCACCCAGTCCTGGTGAATCTGGTCCTCAACTGGGCATCATTTGTACCTGGTGACTCTTTCCACACTTGAGCCTCACCTGGACATGCTGACTCTGGATCCCCTCTGGGCCTACCCTGACATGGTGACTCTGGTCCACGTCTGGATGTCACCTAGACCAGGTGAATCTGGAAACCCTCTAGGCCTCAACTTGTCCTGGTGACTCTGGGCCTCAACTGGGCCTCACCGGGACCTAGTGAACATGCTCCCACCTGCGCCTCATCTGGACCTGGTGACGCTGGTTCTACCTGGGCATCACCGGGACATGGTTAGTCTATTCCCCACTGGGACAGACCTGATCCTGGTAACTCTGGTCCTGACGTTGGCATCTTCTGTACCAGGTGACTCTGGCTCAAACCTGGGTCTCACCAGTAACTAGTGACTCTGATCCAAAGCATGGCCTCACCTGACCTGGTGACTGTGGTTCTCATCGGACCTCACCTGGACCTCAGGTCTCTGGTCCCACCTGGGCCTCACCAGGACCTGGTGTCTCTGGTACCCACCTGGGCAGCATCAGGATATGGTTACACTGTTCACTATCAGTGACCCAGCCGGACCTATTAACTCTGGTCTTCACCTGGGCCACAACTGGACATGGTGACACTGGTTCCCACATGGGTCTCACCTGGACATTGTGAGTCGGATCCCCACCTGGTCGTCACTGGTAACTGGTGATTCTCGTTCCCAAATGTACATCATGTGGTCCTGGTGGCTGCAGTGTTTCTAGATTCTCATGTACCTCTTGACTCTGGTCCCCACCAGGGCCTCACCGGGACCTGGTGAGTTTGGTTGCCACCTGCACCTCACCTGCACCTGATGATTCTGGTCTGCACGTGAGACTACCCTGGATATGGTGATGTGGTCCCCACCTCGTCTTCACTGCTTTGGGGACTCAGGTCCCCATCTGGGCCTCACCTGGCCCTGTTGACCATGGTCCTCAACCTGGCAAACCTGCGACCCGGTGACTGTGTTCCACAACTGGACCTGAACTGGACCAGGTGACTCTGGTCCCACTCAAGGTATCACCGTGCCCTAGTGACTGTGAACCCCACTTTGGCCTGACTTGGACCTGCTGACCCTGGTTACCACCTGCTCCTGACCTCGAAGTGTTGACTCTGGTTCTTTCAATGGCCTCCCGTGTACCTGGTGATCCTGGTCCCCACGTGGGCCTCACCTGCACGTGGTGACTCTTGTCACCCCCGGGGACTTCCTGGACCTGCTTACTGTGTTCCACACCTGGGCCTCAAGTAGACCTGTTGACCATGGTCCCCAAGCCGGCCTCACATGGACCTGTTGCCTCTGATCCCCACCGGGGCTTCACGTATACCTGGCAACTCTGGTCCTCACCTTCGCCTCATCTGGACCTAGTGACTCTGGTCCCCACCTGGGCTTCACCTGGATCTGATGACTCTGGTCCCCACCTGGACTTCACCTGGATCTGGTGACTCTGGTCCCCACCTGGACCTGACCTGCATCTGGTGACTCTCTTTACAACATGGACCTCACCTGGATCTGGTGACTCTGGTCCTTAGTTTGGCCTCACCTGGACATGGTGTCTCTCGTCCCCACTTGAACCTAACTCAGAACTGCTGAATCTTGCCCCAAACTAGGCCGCATCCAGACCTGGTGACTCTTGTCCCCACCTATGCCTCAATTCGACCTGATGAATCTGGTCCTCACGTGGGCCTCACATGGACCTGGCACTCAGCTGGACCTGGGACTCAGCTGGATAGACTGGCTCTGGTTCCCAAAAGGGGTCACCTGATACTGGTGAATGTGGTCTTATTCTATGCCTCATTAGGACCTAATGATTCTGTTCCCCATCTGGGCCTGCATGGCCCTAGTGACTCTGGTCCTCACTCAGGCATCATTGGGACCTGGATACTCTATTCCACACTTGGGCCTCACTTTGACCAGGGACCTCTGGTCCCATTCTTGGCCTCAAACTAAACTGGTTACTCTGGTTCCCCCTCTGGGCCTCACCCTAACCTGGTGACTCTGGTCACCCCATGGGCTACATTTGGGCCTGGTGAATCTGGTCCTTAGGTGGTCCGCACCTGGATCTGATGACTGGTCGCAACCTGGGCCTCTCCTGACTTGGTGAATCCTGTTGCCACCTGGGCCTCACTTGGACCTTGTGACTGTGGTCCCACGTGTACCTCACCTGGATCTGGTGGCTCTGGTTCCCATATGGGGCTCTCCTGGACCTGGTTCCTGTTATCTCCATCTGGCGTCACCTGTAACTCAATGACTCTGATCCATATTTGTGCCTCTCCTGCACCTGATGACTCTGGTCCTTACCTCGGAATCATTGGGACCTGGATACTCTCTTATATACCTGGGCCTCACCTGGAACTGGTGACTGTGGTCCCACCTGGGCCTCACCTGGACGAGGTGACTGGTTCCCACAGGGACCTCACCTGGACCTGGTGACTCAGGTCCTCATATGGCCATCATGGAACCTGGTTTCTCAGTTCCACATCGGGGCCTCACCTGAACCTAGTGATTCTCGTCCCCCTCTGGGCCTCACCCTGACGTGCTGACTCTGGTCCCCACCTAGATATCACCAGAACCGGGTGACTCTGGTCCCCCTCTGGGACTCACCCGGAGCTTGAGACACTGGTCCTCTCCTGAGGCTCCACAGGACCTGGTGATTCTACTCCTCACTTAGGCCTCGTCTGCACCTTGTGAGTCTTTTCCCACCTGGCACCAATGGGACATGGTAACTCTGTTCCCCACCTGGGCCTCACCTGGACATGAGAACTTTGCTCCACACTTTGGCCTCAACTGGTCCTGATGACCCTTTCCCCCCCACCTAGGCCTCAATCTGGTCCTGGTGACTGTGGTCCCCAGCTGGGTCTCACCTGGACCTGGTGACTCTCGTTCCCACATGAACCACAACTGGATCTGGTGTCTGTGGTGTTCCTGTAGACTCACATTTACCTGGTGACTCCGGTCCCCACTAGGGCCTCACTTGGATCCGGTAAATCTGGCCGGCAGGCTTGCCTCACCTGGACCTGGTGAGTGGGGTTGCCACCTGGTCCTCACCCATACCTGGTGACTCAGGTCCCCACGTGGTCCTCTTGGACCTGGTGAATCTGGTCCTTACCTGGTCCTCTCCCAGAACCGGGGATCTGGTCACCACCTTGGCTTCACCTGGACCGGGTGAATCTGGGCCTCACCCAGTTCTGGTGACTTTGTTCTCCACCTGGACCTGATTGCTGTGGACTCTTTCTTGGCCTCACCTGGAACTGGTGACTCTGATCCTATCTGCGCGTCACCCAGATCTGGTGACTCTGGTCCTCACCTGGGCATCATTGGTACCTGGTGAGTCTGTTCCACACCTGAATCTCACCTGGACATGGTGACTCTTGAACCTCTCTGTGCCTCACCTTGACCTGGTGACTCTGGTCCCCGTCGAGATGTCACCTGGTCCAGGGGATTCTGGTACCCCTCTAGGTCTCAACCAGTTCTGGTGACTCTGGTCCTCACTGGGCCTCACCTGGACCTAGTGAATCTGATTTATCTGGGCCTCATTTGGACCTGATGACTCCGGTCCCTACCTGGGCATCATCGGGACATGGTTCCACTGCATGGCCTGCAGGTTGGCATCACCTGGACCTGGTGAGTGGGTTTGCCACCTGGCCCTCACCCATACCTGGTGACACAGGTCCCACTTGGGCTTCACTTGGACCTGGTGAATCCGGTCCTTATCTGTTCCTCACCCGGAACTGGTAACTCTGGTCATCACCTGGGAATCACCTGGACCTGGTGAATCTGGTCCCCATCTGGGCCTCACCCAGTCCTGGTGACTTTGTTCCCCACCTGGACCTGATTGCTGTGGACTCCTTTTTGGCCTCACCTGGAACTGGTGACTCTGATCCTAACTGGACCTCACCCAGATCTGGTGACTCTGGTCCTCACCTGTGGACCATTATGACCTGGATACTCTGTTCCACACCTGAGCCTCAACTGGACATGATAACTTTGTTCCACAGTTGGGCCTCAACTGGTCCTGATGACACTGTTACCCTCTTAGGCCTAAATCCGGACCTGGTGACTGTCGTCCCAACCTGGGTCTCACCTTGAACTGGTGACTCTCGTTCCCACATGAACCACACATGGAGCTGGTGACTGTAGTGTTCTTGTAGACTCACTTTTACCTGCTGTCTCCGGTGCCGACTAGGGTCTCACATGGATCTGGTGACTTTAGAATGCAGGTTGGCCTCACCTGGATCTGGTGAGTGGGGTTGCCCCTGGGCCTCACCCATACCTGGTGAGTCAGGTCCCCGCGTGGGCCTCTTAGACCTGGTAAATCTGGTCCTTACCTGTTCGTCTCCCAGCCCCGGGGTCTCTGGTCACCACCTGGGCCTACCTGGACCTGGTGAATCTGATCCCCATCTGGGCCTCACCCAGGCCTGTTGACTTTGTTCCACTCCTGAATCTGATTGCTGTGGACTCTTTCTTGGCCTCACCTGGAACAGGTGACTCTGATCCTATCTGCCCGTCACCCAGACCTGGTGACTCTGGTCTTCACCTGGGCATCTATGGTACCTGGTGACTCTGTTCCACACCTGAGCCTCACCTGGACATGATGACTCTGGAAGCTCTCTGGGCCTCATCCTGACCTGGTTACTCTGGTCCCCATTGGATGTCACCTGGATCAGGTGATTCTGGTACCCCTCTAGGCCTCAACCAGTTCTGGTGACTCTGGTCCTCCACTAGACCACACCTGGACCTAGTGAATATGCTCCATCTGGGCCTCATTGGACCTGGTGATGCTGGTCCCTACCTGGGCATCATCGGGACATGGTTCCACTGCATCGCCTGCAGGTTGGCCTCACCTGGACCTGGTAACCCTGGTCCCTACCTGGAGATCATCAGGGCATGGTTCCACTGCATGGCCTGCAGATTGGCCTCACGTGGACCTGGTGCGTGGGGTTGTCACCTGGGTCTCACACATGCCGGATGACACAGGTCCCCACGTGGGCCTCACTTGGACTTGGTGAATCTGGTCCTTACCTGGTCCTCACCCGGAACTCGTAACTCTGGTCACCACCGGGGACTCACCTGCACCTGCTTACTGTGTTCCACACCTGGGCCTCAAGTAGACCTGTTGACCATGGTCCCCAAGCTGGCCTCACATGGACCTGTTGTCTCTGATCCCCACCTGGGCCTCACGTGTACCTGGTAACTCTGGTCCTCACCTGGGCCTCATCTTCACCTAGTGACTCTGGTCCCCACCTCTGCTTCACCTGGATCTGGTGACTCTGGTCCCCTCCGGGACTTCACCTGGATCTGGTGACTCTGGTCCCCACCTGGACCTCTCCTGGACCTGGTGACTTTGTTTCCAACATGGACCTCAGCTGGATCTGGTGACTCTGGTCCTCAGTTTGGCCTCACATGGACCTGTTGTCTCTCGTCCCCACTTTGACCTAACTCAGAACTGCTGAATCTTGCCCCACCTAGGCCGCACAGAGACCTGGTGACTCTTGTCCCCAGCTATGCCTCAATTCGACCTGATGAATGTGGCCCTCACGTGGGCCTCACATGGACCTGGGACTCAGCTGGATAGAGTGGCTCTGGTTCCCACAAGGGGTTCACCTGATACTGGTGACTGTGGTCTTATCCTATGCCTCACCAGGACCTAGTGATCTGTTCGCTATCTGGGCCTGCATGGCCCTAGTGACTCTGGGCCTCACCCAGGCATCATTGGGACCTGGATACTCTATTCCACACCTCGGCCTCATTTTGACGAGGGAACTCTGGTCCCATTCTGGGCCTCAACCTAAACTCGTTACTCTGGTTCCCCCTCTGTGCCTCACCCTTACGTGGTGACTCTGGTCACCCATTGGTCTTCACGTGGACATGGTGAATCTAGTCCTTCGCTGGTCCGCACCTGGATGTGGTGACTGGTCGCCACATGGGTCTCACCTGGACTTGGTGAATCCTGTTGCCACCTGTGCCTCACCTGGAACTTGTGACTGTGGTCCCACCTGGACCTCACCTGGATCTGGTGGCTCTGCTTCCCATATGGTGCTCTCCTGGACCTGGTTCCTGTGGTCTCCTTCGGGCCTCACCTGGAACACAATGACTCTGATCCATATTTGGGCCTCTCCTGCACCCGTTGACTATGGTCCTTACATGGGCATCATTGGGACCTGGATACTCTCTTATATACCTGGGACTTACCTGGCCCTGGTGACTGTGGACCCACCTGGGCCTCACCAGGACGAGGTGACTGGTTCCCACAGGGACCTCACCTGGACCTGGTGACTCAGGTCCTCATTTGGGCATTATGGGACCTTTTTTCTCAGTTCCAGAATGGGGCCTCACCTGAAACTAGTGATTCTCGTCCCCCTCTGGGCCTCACCCTGACGTGGTGAGTCTTGTCCCCACCTGGATATCACCAGAACCGGGTGACTCTGGTCCCCCTCTGGGACTCACTCAGAGCTGGGGACACTGGTGCTCAACTGGACGTCAACAGTACTTGTTGAATGTACTCCTCACTTAGGCCTCGTCTGCACCTTTTGACTCTTTTCCCACCTGGCATCAATGGGACATGGTTACTCTGTTCCCCACCTGGGCCTCACCTGGACATGATACCTTGGCTCCACACTTTGGCCTCAACTGGTCCTGATGACACTGTTCCCCCCACCTAGGCCTCAATCTGGACATGGTGACTGTCGCCACCTGGGTCTCACCTGGACCTAGTGACTCTCGTTCCCTCATGACCCACACCTGGACCTGGTGACTGTGGTGTTCTTGTAGACTCACATTTACCTGGTGACTCCGGTCCCCACTAGGGCCTCAACTGGATCTGGTGACTCTGGCCTGCAGGATGGCCCCACCTGGACATGGTGAGTGGGCTGCCACTCCATACCTGGTGACTCAGGTCCCCAGGTGGGCCTCTTGGACCTGGTGAATCTGGTCCTTACCTGGTCCTTCCCGGAACTGGTAACTCTGGTCACCACTTGGGCCTCACCTGGACCTGGTGAATCTGGTACCCATCTAGTCCTCACCCAGTCCTGGTGACTTTGTTCCCCACCTGGACATGATTGCTGTGGACTCTTTCTTGGCCTCACCTGGAACTGGTGACTCTGATCCTATCTGTGCGTCACCCAGATCTGGTCACTCTGGTCCTCACCTGTGGACCATTATAACCTGGATAATCTGTTCCACACCTGAGCCTCACCTGGACATGATGACTCTGGATCCGCTCTGGGCCTCAGCCTGACATGGTGACTCTGGTCCCCATCTGGATGTGACCTGGACCAGGTGATTCTGGTACCCCTCTAGGCCTCAACTTGACCTGGTGATCCTGGTTCCCACCTGCGCCTCACCTGGACCTGGTGACTCTTTTCACCACCGGGGACTCACTTGGACCTGGTTACAGTGTTCCACACTGGGCCTCAAGTAGAATTCTTGACCATGGTCCCCAAGCCTGCCTCACATGGACCTGTTGCCTCTGATACCTACCAGCGCCTCACGTGTACCTGGTAACTCTGGTCCTCACCTGGGCCTCATCTGCACCTAGTGACTCTGGTCCCCACCTGGGCTTCAACTCGATCTGGTGACTCTGGTCCCCACCTGGAATTCACCTGGATCTGGTGACTCTGGTCCCCACCTGGACCTCTCCTGGACCTGGTGACTCTCTTTCCAACATGGACCTCACCTAGATCTGGTGACTCTGGTCCTCAGTTTGGCCTCACCTGGAACTGGTGTCTGTCGTCCCCACTTTGACCTAACTCAGAACTGCTGAATCTTGCCCCACCTAGGCCGCACCCAGACATGGTGACTCTTGTCCCCAGCTATGCCTCATCGACCTGATGAATCTGGTCCTCACTTGGGCCTTACATGGACCTGGGACTCAGCTGGATAGAGTGGCTCTGGTTCCCACAAAGGGCTCACCTGATACTGGTGACTGGGGTCTTTTTCTATGCCTCAGCAGGACATAGTGATTCTGTTCCCCATCTGGGCCTGCATGGCCCCAGTGACTCTGGTCCTCACCCAGGCATCATTGGGACCTGGATACTCTATTCCACACCTGGTCCTCACTTTGACCAGGGACCTCTGGTCGCATTCTGGGCCTCAAACTAAACTGTTTACTCTGGTTCCCCCTCTGGGACTCACCCTTACCTGGTGACTCTGGTCACCCCTTGGGCTTCACTTGGGCCTGGTGAATCTAGTCCTTAGCTGGTCCTCACCTAGTTCTGGTGTCTGGTTGCCACCTGGGCCTCACCTGGACTTGGTGAATCCTGTTGCCACCTGCGCCTCACCTGGACCTTGTGACTGTGGTCCCACCTGGACCTCACCTGGATATGGCGGCTATGGTTCCCATAAGGGGCTCTCCTGGACCTGGTTCCTGTGGTCTCCATCTGGCCTAACTTGGAACACAATGACTCTGATCCATATTTGGGCCTCTTCTGGACCTGTTGACTCTGGTCCTTACCTGGGCATCATTGGGACCTGGATACTCTCTTATATAATTGGCCTCACCTGGACCTGGTGAGTGTGGTCCCACCTGGGCCTCACCTTGACGAGGTGACTGGTTCCCACAGGGACCTCCCCTGAACCTGGTGACTCAGGTCCTCATATGGGCATCTATCGACCTGGTTTCTCAGTTCCACATCGGGCCTCACCTGGACATAGTGATTCTCGTCCGACTCTGGGTGTCACCCTGACGTGCTGACTCTGATCCCCACCTGGATATCAACAGAAGCGGGTGACGCTGGTCCCCCTCTGGGACTCACGCGGAGCTCGGGACCCTGGTCCTCAACAGGGCGTAAACAGGACCTGGTGAATCTACTCACTAAGGCCTCGTCTGGACCTTGTGACTCTTTTCCCACCTGACATCAATGGGACATGGTTACTCTGTTCCCCACCTGGGCCTCACCTGGACATGATAACTTTGCTCCGCACTTTGGCCTCAACTGGTCCTGATGACTCTGGTCCCCCCACCTAGGCCTCAATCTGGACCTGGTGACTGTGGTCCCCACCTGGGTCTCACATGGACCTGGTGACTCTCGTTCCCACATGAACCACACCTGGACCTGGTGACTGTGGTGTTTTTGTAGACTAATATTTACCTGGTGACTCCGGTCCCCACTAGGGCCTCACGTGGATCTGGTGACTTTGGCCTGCGGGCTGGCCTCACCTGGACCTGGTGAGTGGGGTTGCCACCAGGACCTCACCCATACCTGGTGACTCTGTCCCCACAAGGGCCTCTTGGATCTGGTGAATCTGGTCCTTACCTGGTCCTCTCCCAGACCTGGGGACTCTGGTCACCACCTGGGCCTCACCTGGGCCTGGTAAATCTGGTCCCCATCTGGGCCTCACCCAGTCCTGGTGGCTTTGTTCCCCACCGGGACCTAATTGCTGTGGACTCTTTCTTGGCCTCACCTGGAACTGGGGACTCTGATCCTATCTGCTCGTCACTCAGACCTGGTGACTCTGGTCCTCACCTGGGCATCACTGGTACATGGTGACTCTGTTCCACACCTGAGCCTCACCTGGACATGATGACTCTGGAACCTCTCTGGGCCTCACCCTGACCTGGTGACTCTAGTCCCCATCTGGATGTCACCTTGACCAGGGGATTCTGGTACCCCTCTAGGCCTCAACCAGATATGGTGACTATAGTCCTCAACTGGGCCTCACCTGGACCTATTGAATATGATCCATCTTGGCCTCATTTGGACCTGGTGACTCTGGTCCCTCCCTGAGCATCATAGGGATATGGTTCCACTGCATGGCCTGCAGGTTTGCCTCACCTGGATCTTGTAACTCTGGTCCCTACCTGGTCATCATCGGGACATGGTTCCACACATGCCTGCAGGTTGGCCTCACCTGGACCTGGTAACTCTAGTCCCTATCTGGGCATCATCGGGACATGGTTCCTCTGCATGGCCTGCAGGTTGGCATCACATGGACCTGGTGAGTGGGGTTGTCACCTGTGCCTCACCCATGCCTGGTGACAATGGTCCACACGTGCGCCTCTCTTGGACCGCGTGAATCTGGTTCTTACCTTGTTCTCACCCGGAACTCGTAACTCTGGTCACCACCTGGGAATCACCTGGGCCTGGTGTTTCTGGTCCCCATCTGGGCCTCACCCAGTCCTGGTGACTTTGTTCCCCACCTGGACCTGATGCTGTGGACTCTTTCTTGGCCTCACCTGGAACTGGTGACTCTGATCCTATCTGCGCGTCACCCAGACGTGGTGACTCTGGTCCTCACCTGGACATGATTGGTACCTGGTGACTCTGTTCCACACCTGAGCCTCACCTGGACACGATGACTATGGAACCACCCTGGGCCTCACCCTAACCTGGTGACTCTGGTCTCCATCTGGATGCCACTTGGACCAGGTGATTCTGGTACCCCTCTAGTCCTCAACGAGATCTGGTGCCTCTGGTCCTGAACTGGGCCTCACCTGGACCTAGTGAATATGCTCTATCTGGGCCTCACCTGGACCTGGTAAGTCTGGTGCCTACCTGGGCATCATCGGGACATGGTTCCACTGCATGGCCTGCAGGTTGGCCTCACCTGGACCTGGTAAATCTGGTCCCAACCTGGGCATCATCGTGACACCGTTCCTCTGCATGGCCTGCAGGTTGGCCTCACCTGGACCTGGTGAGTGGGGTTGCCACCTGTGCCTCACCCATACCTGGTGACACAGGTCCCCACGTGGGCCTCACTTGGACCTGGTGAATATGGTCCTTACTTGGTCCTCACCCGGAACTGGTAACTCTGGTCATCATCAGGGAATCTCCTGGACCTTGTGAATCTGGTCCCCATCTGGGCCTCACCCAGTCCTGGTGACTTTGTTCCTCACCTGGACCTTATTGCTGTGAAATCCTTATTGACCTCACCTGGAACTGGTGCCTCTGATCCTAACTGGCCTCACCCAGATCTGGTGATTCTGGTCCTCACCTGTGGACCTTTATGACCTGGATACTCTGTTCCACACCTGAGCCTCACCTGGTCATGATGACTCTGGATCCCCTCTGGGCCTCAGCCTGACATGGTGACTCTGGTCCCCATCTGGATATCACCAATACCAGGTGAATCTGGTACCCCTCTATGCCTCAACTAGACCTGGTGACTCTGGTCCTCAACTGGGCCTCAACGGGACCTAGTGAACATGCTCCCCACCTGCGCCTCATCTGGACCTGGTGACTCTGGTTCTACCTGGGCATCATCGGGACATGGTTACTTTATTCCCCACTGGGACTGACCTGATCCTGGTAACTCTAGTCCTAACTTTGACCTCTTCTGTACCAGGTGACTCTGGTTCAACCTGGGCCTCACCTGTAACTGGTGACTCTGACCTAAGCATGGCCTCACCTGATCTGGTACTGTGGTTCCCATCGGGACCTCACCTGCACCTCATGTCTCTTGTCCCACCTGGGCTTCACCAGGCCCTCGTGTCTCTGGTCCCCACCTGGGTAGCATCAGGATATGGTTACACTGTTCACTAACAGTGACCCACCCGGACCTATTAACTGTGGTCTTCACCTGGGGAACACCTGGACATGGTGACACTGGTTCCCACCTAGGTCTCACCTGGATATGGTGAGTCTGATCCCCAACTGTGCCTCAATGTAACTGGTGATTCTCGTTCCCACATGGACATCATGTGGACCTGGTGGCTGCAGTGTTTCTATCTTCTCATGCACCTCGTGGCTTGGTCCCCACCAGGGACTCACCGGGACTTGTTGAGTGTGGTTACAACCTGCACCTCACCTGGACTTTGCTGATTCTTGTCTGCCCCTGAGACTACCCTGGATGTGGTGACTGTGGTCCCCACCTGGGCTTCACCTGGATTTGGGGACTCCGGTCCCCAACTGGGACTCACCTGGCCCTGATGACCATGGTCCTCAACTGGGCACAATTGGGACCCGGTGACTGTGTTCCACAACTGGACCTCACCTGCACAATGAGACTCTGGTCCCCCTCTGGGTCTCACCGTGCCCTAGTGACTGTGAATCCAACTTTGGCCTGACTTGGAAATGCTGACGCTGGTTGCCACCTGCGCCAGACCTCGAACTGTTGACTCTGGTTCGTTCAAGGGCTTACCCTGTACCTGGTGATCCTGGTCCCCACCTGGGACTCACCTGGACGTGGTGACTCTTGTCACCACCGGGGACTCACCTGGACCTGCTTACCTTGTTCCACATCTGGGCCACAAGTAGACTTGTTGACCATGGTCTCCAAGCCGGCCTCACATGGACCTGTTGCTTCTGATCCCCACCGGGGCCTCACGTGTACCGGGTATCTCTGGTCCTAACCAGGGCCTCATCTGGACCTACAGACTCTGGTCCCCACATGGGCTTCACCTCATTCTGGTGACTCTGGTCCCACCTGGTCCTCTCCTGGACCTGGTGACTCTCTTTCCAACATGGACCTCACCTGGATCTGGTGCATCTGGTCCTCAGATTCGCCTCTCCTGGACCTGGTGTCTCTCATCCCCACTTTGACCTAACTCTGAACTGCTGAATCATGCCCCACCTAGGCCGCACCCAGACCTGGTGACTCTTGTCCCCAGCTATGCCTCAATTCGACCTGATGAATCTTGTCCTCACGTGGGCCTCACATGGATGTGGGACTCAGCTGGATTGAGTGGCTCTGGTTCCCACAAGGGGCTCACCTGATTCTGGTGACTCTGGTCTTATTCTATGCCTAACCAGGAAATAGTGATTCTGTTCCCCATCTGCGCCTGCATGACCCTAGTGACTCTGGTCCTCACCCAGGCATCATTGGGATCTGGATAATCTATTCCACACCAGGGCGTCACTCTGACCAGGGACCTCTGGTCCCATTCTGGTCCTCAAACTAAACTGGTTACTCTGGTTATCCTCTGGGCCTCACCCTTACCTGGTGACTCTGGTCACCCCTTGGGATTCACTTGGGCCTGGTGAATCTGGTCCTTAGCTGGTCCACACCTGGATCTGGTGACATGTCGCCACCTGGGCCTCACCTGGACTTGGTGAATCCTGTTGCCACCTGCGCCTCACCTGGTCCTTGTGACTGTGGTCCCACCTGGACCTCACCTGGATCTGGTGGCTCTGGTTCCCATATGGCGCTCTCCTGATCCTGGTTCCTGTGGTCTCCTTCTGGCCTCACCTAGAACACAATGACTCTGATCCATATTTGGGCCTCTCCTGGACCTGTGGACTCTGGTCCTTACCTGGGCATCATTGGGACCTGGATACTCTCTTATATAACTTGGCCTCACCTGGACCTGGTGAGTGTGGTCCCACCTGGGCCTCACCTGGACAAGGTAACTTGTTCCCCAGGGACCTCACCTGGACCTGGTGACTCAGGTCCTCATATGGGCATCATGGGAACTGGTTTCTCAGGTCCACATTGGGGCCTCACCTGGACTAGGGATTCTCGTCTCTCTCTGGGCCTCACCCTGACGTGGTGACTCTGGTCCCCACCTGGATATCACCAGAACCGGGTGACTCTGGTCCCCCTCTGGGACTCACCCAGAGCTGGGGACACTGGTCCTCAAATGGGCTTCAACAGGACCTGGTGAATCTCCTCCTCACTTAGGCCTCGTCCGGACCTTGTGACTCTTTTCCCAACTGGCATCAATGGGACATGCTTACTCTGTTCCCCACCTATGTCTCTACTGGACATGATAACTTTGCTCAACACTTTGGCCTCAACTGCTCCTGATGAATATGGTCCCCCCACCTAGGCCTCAATCTGGAACTGGTGACTGTGGTCCCCACCTGGGTCTCAGCTGGACCTGGTGACTCTCGTTCCCACATGAAACACACCTAGACCTGGTGACTGTGGTGTTCTTGTAGACTCACATTTACCTGGTGACTCCGGTCCTACTGGGGCCTCACCCTTTCTGGTGACTCGGGCCTGCATGGTGGCCACACCTGGACCTGGTTAGTGGGGTTCCCACCTGGGCCTCACACATACCTGGTGACCACGTCCCCACGTGGGCCTCTTGGATCTGGTGAATCTGGCCCTTACCTGGTCCTCTCCCAGACCCGGGGACTCTGGTCACCACCTTGGCCTCACCTGGGCCTGGTGAATCTGGTCCCCATCTGTGCCTCACCCAGTCCTGGTGACTTTGTTCCCCACTTGGACCTGATTGCTGTGGACTCTTTCTTGGCCTCACTTGGAACTGGTGTCTCTGATCCTATCTGTGTGTCACCCAGACCTGGTGACTCTCGTCCTCACTTAGACATCATTGGTACCTGATTACTCTGTTCCACACCTGAGCCTCCCCTGGACATGATGACTCTGGAACCTCTGAGGGTCTCACCCTGACTTGGTGACTCTGATCCCCATCTGGATGTCACCTGGACCAGGTGATTCTGGTACCCCTCTAGACCTCAACCAGATCTGGTGACTTTTGTCCTCAACTGGGCCTCACCTGGACCTATTGAATATGCTCCATCTGGGCCTCATTTGGACCTGGAGACTCTGGTCACTCACTGGGCATCATCGGGAAATGGTTCCACTGCATGGCCTGCTGGTTTGCCTCACCTGGACCTGGTAACTCTGATCCCTACCTGGGTTTCATCGGGACACGGTTCCTCTGCTTGGCCTGCAGGTTGGCCTCATCTTGACCTGGTGAGTGGAGTTCCCACCTGGGTCTTACCCATGCCTGGTGACAGAGGTCCCCAAGTTGGCCTCACTTGGACCTGGTGAATTTGGTCCTTACCTAGTCCTCACCCGGAACTGGTAAATCTGGTCACCACCTGGGCATCACCTAGACCTGACTTTGTTCCCCACCTGAACCTGATTGCTGTGGACATCTTCTTGGCCTCACCTGGAAATGGTAACTCTGATCCTAACTGGGTCTTTCCAAGATCTGGTGACTCTGGTCCTCACCTGTGGACAATTATGACCTGGATACTCTGTTCCACACCTGAGCCTCACCTGGACATGATGACTCTGGATCCCCTCTGGGCCTCACCCTGACATGGTTAATCTGGTCCCCATCTGGATGTCACCTAGACCAGGTGAATCTGGTACCCCTCTGGGCCTCAACCAGATCTGGTGACTCTGGTCCTCAACTGGGCCTCACCTGGACCTAGTGAATATGCTCTATCTGGGCCTCATTTGGACCTGGTGACTCTGGTCCCTACGTGGGTAACATCGGGACATGGTTCCACATAATGGTCTGCAGGTTGGCCTCTTCTTGACCTGGTAACTCTGGTCCCTACCTGGGCATCATCGGGACACAGGTCCTCTGCATGGCCTGCAGGTTGGCGTCACCTGGACCTCGTACCTCTGGTCCCTACCTGGGCATCATCGGGACACGGTTCCTCTGCATGACCTGCAGATTGGCCTCACCTGGACCTGGAGAGTGGGCTTGCCACCTGGGCCTCACCCATACCTGGTGACACAGGTCCCACGTAGGCCTAACTTGGACCTGGTGAATCTGGTCCTTACCTGGTCCTCACCCGGAACTCGTAACCCTTGTCACCACCTGGGAATCACCTGGACCTGGTGAATCTGGTCCCCATCTGGGCCTCACCCAGTCCTGGTGACTTTGTTCCCCACCTGGACCTGATTGCTGTGGACTAATTCTTGGCCTCACCTGGAACTTGTGACTCTGCTTCTAACTGGGCCTCACCCAGATATGGTGACTCTGGTCCTCACCTGTGGACCATTATGACCTGGATACTCTGTTCCACACCTGAACCTCACCTGGACATGATGACTCTGGATGCCCTCTGGGCCTCACCCTGACATGGTGACTCTGGTCCCCATCTGGATGTCCCCTAGACCAGGTGAATATGGTACGCCTCTATTCGTCAAATAGACCTGGTGACTCTGGTCCTCATCTGGGCCTCACCTGGACCTAGTGAATATTCTCCCCACCTGCGCCTCGATGGACCTGGTGACTCTGGTTCTACCTGGGCATCATTGGGACATGGTTACTGTATTACCCACTGGGACTGACCTGATCCTGGTAACTCTGGTCCTGACTTTGGCCTCTTCTGTACCAGGAGACTCTGGCTCCACCTGGGCCTCACCTGTACCTGGTGACTCTGATCCTAAGCATGGCCTCACCTGACCAGGTGACTGTGGTTCCCATCGGGACCTCACCTGGACCTCATGTCTCCGGTTACACCTGGGCCTCACCAGGACCTGGTGTCTCTGGTACCCACCTAGGTAGCATCAGGATATGGTTACACTGTTCACTAATAGTGACCCAGCCAGACCTATTAACTCTGGACTTCACCTGGGCCACACCTGGACATGGTGACACTGGTTCGAACCTGGGTCTCACCTGGACATGGTGAGTCGGATCCCCACCTGGTCCTCACGTGTAACTGGTGATTCTCATTCCAGCATGGACATCATGTGGACCTGGTGGCTGCGGTGTTTCTAGTTTGTCATGTACCTTGTGACACTGGTCCCCACCAGGGCCTCACCGGGACCTGGTGTGTGTGGTTGCCACCTGCACCTCACCTGGACCTGGTGATTTTGGTCTGCACCTGAGAGTACCCTGGATCTGGTGACTGTGGTCCCCACCTGGGCTTCACCTGGATTTGGGGACTCTCGTCCCCATGTGAGGCTCACCAGGCCCTGTTGACCATGGTGTTCAACTGGGCAAAATTGGGACGCGGTGACTGTGTTCCACAACTGGACCTCACCTGGACCACGTGACTCTGGTGCCCCTCTGGGTCTCACCATTCCCTAGTGACTGTGAACCCCACTTTCCCCTGACTTAGACCTGCTGACCCTGGTTGAAACCTGCGCCTGAACTCGAACTGTTGACTCTGGTTCTTTCAAGGGCCTCCCCTGTACCTGGTGATCCTGGTCCGAACCTGGGCCTCACCTGGATTTGGGGACTCTCGTCCCCATGTGAGGCTCACCAGGCCCTGTTGACCATGGTGTTCAACTGGGCAAAATTGGGACGCGGTGACTGTGTTCCACAACTGGACCTCACCTGGACCACGTGACTCTGGTGCCCCTCTGGGTCTCACCATTCCCTAGTGACTGTGAACCCCACTTTCCCCTGACTTAGACCTGCTGACCCTGGTTGAAACCTGCGCCTGAACTCGAACTGTTGACTCTGGTTCTTTCAAGGGCCTCCCCTGTACCTGGTGATCCTGGTCCGAACCTGGGCCTCACCTGGACGTGGTGACTCTTGTCACCATGGGGACTCACCTGGACCTGCTTACTGTGTTCCACACCTGGGCCTCAAGTAGACCTGTTGACCATGGTCCCCAAGCCGGCCTCACATGGACCTGTTGCCTCTGATCCCCACCGGGGCCTCATGTGTACCTTGTAACTCTGGTCCTCACCTGGGCCTCATCTGGACCTAGAGACTCTGGTCCCCACATGGGCTTCACCTGGATCTGGAGACTCTGGTCCCCATCTGGACTTCACCTGGATCTGGTGACTCTGGTCCCAATCTGGACCTCTCCTGGACTTGGTGTCTCTCTTGCCCACTTTGACCTAACTCAGAACTGCTGAATCTTGCCCCACCTATTACGCACGCAGACCTAGTGACTCTTGTCCCTAGCTATTCCTCAATTTTACCTGATGAATCTGGTCCTCACTTGGACCTCACATTTACCTGGGACTCAGCTGGAAAGAGTGGCTCTGGTTCCCACTAGGGGCTCACCTGATACTGCTGAATGTGGTCTTATTCTATGCCTCACCAGAAACTAGTGATTCTGTTCCCCATCTGGGCCTGCATGGCCTTAGTGACTCTGGTCCTCACTCAGGCATCATTGGGACCTGGATACTCTATTCCACACCTGGGCCTCACTTTTACCAGGAACCGCTGGTCCCATTCTGGGCCTCAAACTAAACTGGTTACTCTGGTTCCCCCTCTTAACCTCACCCTTACCTGGTGACTCTGGTCACCCCTTTGGCCTCCCCTGGGCCTGGTGACTCTGGCCTGCAGGTTGGCCTCACCTGGACTTGATTAGTGGGATGCCACCTGGGCCTCACCCATACCTGGTGACTCAGGTCCCCACATGGGCCTCTTGGACCTGGTGTATCTGGCCCTTACCTGGACTTCTCCCAGACCCGGGGAATCTGGTCACAACATGGGCCTCACCAGGACCTGGTGAATCTGGTCCCCATCTGGGCCTAACCCAGTCCTGGTGACTATGTTCCCCAACTGGACCTGATTGCTCTGGACTCTTTCTTGCCCTCACCTTGAACTGGTGACTCTGATCCGATCTGTGCGTCACCCAGACCTGGTGACTCACGTCCTCACCTGGGCATCATTGGTACCTGGTTACTCTGTTCCACACCTGAGCCTCACCTGGACATGGGACCTCTCTGGGCCTCACCCTGACCTGGTGATCTGGTCCCCATCTGGATGTCACCTGGACCAGGTGATTCTGGAACCCCTCTAGGCCTCAACTAGATCTGGTGACTCTTGTCCTCAAGTGGGCCTCACCTGGACCTAGTGAATATGCTCCATCTGTGCCTCATTTGGACCTGGTGACTCTGGTCACTCACTGGGCATCATCTGGAAATGGTTCCACTGCATGGCCTGCTGGTTTGCCTCACCTGGACCTGGTAACTCTGGTCCCTACCTGGGCATCATCGGGACATCTTGACCTGGTGAGTGGGGTTCCCACCTGGATCTTACCCATGCCTGGTGACACAGGTCCCCACGTGGGCCTCACTTGGACCTGGTGAATGTGGTCCTTACCTAGTCCTCACCCGGAACTGGTAAATCTGGTCACCACCTGGGCATCACCTAGTCCTGGTGACTTTGTTCCCCACCTGACCTGATTGCTGTGGACACCTTCTTGGCATTACCTGGAAGTGGTAACTCTGATCCCAACTGGGCCTCTCTCAGATCTGGTGACTCTGGTCCTCACCTGGGCCTCATCTGGACCTAGTGACACTCGACCCCACCTGGGCTTCAACTGGATCTGGTGACTCTGGTCCCCACCTGGATTTCACCTGGACCTGGTGACACTGGTCCATACCTGAACCTCTCCTGGACCTGGTGACTCACTTTCCAACATGGACCTCACTTGGATCTGGTGACTATGGTCCTCAGTTTGGCCTCACCTGGACCTGGTGTCTCTCGTCTCCACTTTGACTTAACTCAGAACTGCTGATATTGCCCCACCTAGGTCGCACACAGACATGGTGACTCTTGTCCCCAGCTATGCCTCAATTCGACCTGATGAATCTGGTCCTCACGTGGGCCTCCATGGACCTGGGACTCAGCTGGATAGAGTGGCTCTGGTTCCCATAAGGGGCTTACCTGATACTGCTGACTGTGGTCTTATTCTATGCCTCACCAGGACCTAGTGATTCTGTTCCCCATCTGGTCCTGCATGGCCCTAGTAACTCTTTTCCTCACACAGGCATCATTGGGATCTGGATACTCTATTCCACATCTGTGCCTCACTTTCACCAGGGACCTAGGGTCCCATTCTGAGCCTCAAACTAAACTGGTTATTCTGGCTCCCCCTCTGGGCGTCACCCCTACCTGGTGACTCTGGTCACCCATTGGGCTTCACTTGGGACTGGTGAATCTGGTCCTTAGCTGTTCCGAACCTGGATCTGGTGACCGGTCGCTACCTGGGCCTCACCTGGATTTGGTGAAACCTGTTGCCACCTGCCCCTCCTCTGGACCTAGTGACTGTGGTCCCACCCAGACATCACCTGAATCTGGTGGCTCTGGTTCCCATATGGGGCTCTCCTGGACCTGGTTCCTGTGGTCTCCATCTGGCCTCACCTGGAACACAATGACTCTGAACCATATTTGGGCCTCTCCTGGACCTGTTGATTCTGGTCCTTACCTGGGCATCATTGGGACCTGGATACTCTCTTATATACCTCGGCCTCACCTGGACCTGGTGACTGTGCTCCCACCTGGGCCTCACCTGGACGAGGTGACTGGTTCCCACAGAGACCTCACCTGGACCTGGTGACTCAGGTCCTCATATGGGCATCATGGGACCTGGTTTCTCAGTTCCACATCGGGGCCTCACCTGGACCTAGTGATTCTCGTCCCCTCTGGGCCTCACCCTGACGTGGTGACTCTGGTCCCCACCTGGATATGACCAGGACCGGGTGACTCTGGTCCCCATCTGGGACTCACCCGGGGCTGACGACACTTGTCCTCAGCTGGGCCTCAAAATGACCTGGTGAATCTACTCCTCACTTAGGCCTCGTCTGGACCTTGTGACTCTTTTCCCACCTGGCATCAATGGGACATGGTTACTCTGTTTCCCACCTGGGTCTCACATGGACATGATAACTTTGCTCCACACTTTGGCCTCAACAAGTCCTGATGACTCTGGTCCCCCTACCTAGTCCTCAATCTGGACCTGGTGACTATGGTCCCCACCTGGGTCTCACCTGGACCTGGTGTCTCTCGTTCCCACATGAACCACATGTGGACCTGGTGACTGTGGTGTTCTTGTAGACTCACATTTACCTGGTGACTCCGGTTCCCACTAGGGCCTCACCTGGATATGGTGACTCTTGCCTGCAGGTTGGCCTCACCTGGACCTGGTGAGTGGGTTGCCACTAGGGCCTCACCCATACCTGGTGACTCAGGTCCCTACGTGAGCCTCTTGGACCTGGTGAATCTGGTCCTTACCTGGTCCTCTCCCAGACCCGATGACTCTGGTCACCACCTGGGCCTCACCTGGACCTGGTGAATCTGGTCCCAATCTGGGCCTCACCCATTCTTGGTGACTTTGTTCCACACCTTGACCTGATTGCTGTGGACTCTTTCTTGGCCTCACCTGGAACTGGTGACTCTGATCCTATCTGCGCGTCACCCAGACCTGTTGACTCTGGTCCTCACCTGGGCATCATTCGTACCTGGTGACTCTGTTCCACACCTGAGCCTCACCTGTACATGATGACTCTGGAACTTCTCTGGGCCTCACCCTGACCTGGTGACTCTGGTCCCCATTAGGACGTAACCTGGACTGGGTGATTCTGGTTCCCATCTAGGCCTCAAGCAGATCTGGTGATTCTGGTCCTCAACTGGGCCTCACGTGGACTTAGTGAATATGCTCCATCTGGGCCTCATTTGGACCTGGTGACTCGGGTCCCTACCTGGGCATCATCGGGACATTGTTCCGCGCATCGCCTGCAGGTTGGCCTCACCTGAACCTGGTGAGTGGGATTGCCACCTGTGGCTCACCCATGCCTGGTGACTCAGGTCCCCACGTGGGCCTCTTGGACCTGGTGAATCTAGTCCTTACCTCTTCTTCTCCCAACCTGGGGACTCTGGTCATCACCTGGGCCTCACCTGGAGAAGGGGAACTGGTCCCCATCTGGGCCTCACCCAGTCCTGGTTACTTTGTTCCCCACCTGGAACTGATTGCTGTGGACTCTTTCTTTGCCTCACCTGCAACTGGTGACTCTGATCCTATCTGAGCGTCACCCAGATCAGTTGACTCTGGTCCTCATGTGGGCATCTTGGTACCTGGTGACTCAGTTCCACACCTGAGCCTAACCTGGACATGATGACTCTGGAACCTCTCTGGGCCTCACCCTGTCCTGGTGACTTTGGTCCCCATCTGGATGTCACCTGGACCAGGTGATTTTGGTACCCCTCTGAGCCTCAACCAGATCTGGTGACTCTGGTCCTCAACTGGGCCTCACCTGGACCTAGTGAATATGCTCCATCTGGGCCTCATTTGGACCTGGTGACTCTGGTCCCTCCCTCGGCATCATCGGTACATGGTTCCACTGCATTGCCTGCAGGTTGGCATCACCTGGACCTGGTAACTCTGGTTCCTACATGGGCATCATCGGGACACGGTTCCTCTGCATGGCGCGAAAGATGGCCTCTCCTGGACCTGGTGAGTGTGGTTGCCACCTGTGCCTCACCCGTACCTGGGGACACAGGCCCCTCGTCGGCCTCTTGGACCTCGTGAATCTGGTCCTTACCTGGTCGTCTCCGATACCCGGGGTCTCTGGTCACGCCCTGGGCCTCACCTGGACCTGGTCAATCTGGTCCCCATCTGGGCATCACCCAGTCCTGGTGACTTTGTTCCCCACCTGGATGATTGCTGTGGACAATTTCTTGGCCTCACCTTGAACTGGTGACTCTGATCCTATCTGCGCATTACCCAGACCTGGTGACTCTGGTCTTCACCTGGGCATCTTTGGTACCTGGTGACTCTGTTCCACACCTGAGCCTCACCTGGACATGTTGACTCTGGAACCTCTCTGGGCCTCATCCTGACCTGGTGACTCTGGTCCCCATCTGGATGTCACCTGGACCAGGTGATTCTGGTACCCCTCTAGGCCTCAACCAGGTCTTGTGACTCTGGTACTCCACTGCACCTCACCTGGACCTAGTAAATATGCTCCATCTGGGTCTCATTGGACCTGGTGATTCTGATCCCAACCTCGGCATCATCGGGACATGGTTTCACTGCATGGCCTGCAGGTTGGCCTCACCTGGACCTGTTAAATCTCGTCCTTACCTGGGCATCATCGAGACATGGTTCCTCTGCATGGCCTGCAGTTTCGCCTCACCTGGACCTGGTGAGTGGGGTTGCCACATGGGCCTCGCCGATGCCTGGTGACACAGGTCCCCACGTGGGCCTCACTTGGACCTGGTGAATCTGGACTTTACCTGGTCCTCACCCGGAACTGTTAACTCAGGTCACCACCTGGGAATCACCTGGACCTGGTGAATCTGGTCCCCATCTGGGGTCATCCATTCCTGGTGACTTTGTTCCCCAACTGGACCTGATTGCTCTGGACTCCTTCTTGGCCTCAACTGGAACTGGTGACTCTGATACTAACTGGGCCTCAACCTGATCTAGTGACTCTGGTCCTCACCTGTGTATCATTATGAACTGGATTCTCTGTTCCACACGTGAGCCTCACCTGGACATGATGACTCTGGATCCCCTCTGGGCCTCAGCCTGACATGGTGACTCTGGTCCAAATCTGGATTTCACCTAGACCAGGTGAACCTGGTACCGCTCTAGGCCTCAACTTGACCTGGTGACTCTGGGCCCCAAGTGGGCCTCACCGGGACCTAGTTAACATGCTCCCCACCTGCGACGCATCTGGGCATGGTGACTCTGGTTTTACCTGGGCATCCTCGGGAAATGGTTACAGTATTCCCCACTGGGACTGACCTGATCATGTCAACTCTGGTCCTGAATTTGGCCTCTTCTGTACCAGGTGACTCTGGCTCTACCTGGGCCTCACCTGTAACTGGTGACTCTGATCCTAAGCATGGCCTCACCTGACCTGGTGACTGTGGTTCCCATCGGGATCTCACCTGGAACTTTGTCTCTGGTCCCCACCTGGGTAACATCAGGATATTGTTACACTGTTCACTAACAGTGATCCAGCTGGACCTATTAACTCTGGTCTTCACCTGGGCCACACCTGGACATGGTGACACTGGTTCCCACCTGGATCTCACCTGGACATGGTGAGTCGGATCCCCACCTGGTCCTCACCTGTAACTGGTGATTGTCGTTCCCACATGGACATCATGTGGACCTGGTGGCTGCAGTGTTTCTAGCTTCTCATGTACCTCGTGACTCTGGTCCCCACCAGGGCCTCACCGGGACCTGGTGAGTGTGGTTGCCACCTGCACCTCACCTGGACTTGGTGATTCTGGTCTGCACCTGAGAATACCCTGGATATGGTGACTGTGGTCTACACCTGGGCTTCACCTGGATTCGGGGACTGCGGTCCCCATCTGGGCGTCACCTGGTCCTGTTGACCATGGTACTCAACTGGGCAAAATTGGGACCTGGTGACTGTGTTCCACACCTGGACCTCACCTGTACCAGGCGACTCTGGTCCCCCTCTGGGTCTCACCGTGCCCTAGTGACTGTGAACCCCACTTTGGACTGACTTGGAACTGCTGACCCTGGTTCCCACCTGCGACTGTCATCGTCCTGTTGACTCTGTTACTTTCAAGGACCTCCCCTGGACCTGGTGATCCTGGTCCCCACCTGGGCCTCACCTGGACGTGGTAACTTTTGTCACCACCGGTTACTCACCTAGGCCTTGTTACTGTGTTCCACACCTGAGCCTCAAGTAGACCTGTTGACCATGGTCCCCAAGCCGGCCTCACATGGACCTTTTGCCTCTGATCCCCACCGGGGCCTCTCGTGTACCTGGTAACTCTGGTCCTCACCTGGGCATCATTGGTCCTGGTGACTCTGTTCCATACCTGAAGCTCCCCTGGACATGATGACTCTGTTACCTCTCTGGCTATCAACCTGACCTGGTGACTCTGGTCCCCATATGGATGTCACCATGACCACGGGATTATGGTACCCCTCTGGGCCTCAACCAGGTCTGGTGACTCTGGTCCTCAACTGGGCCTCACCTGGACCTAGTGAATATGCTCCATCTGGGCCTCATTTGGACCTGGTAACTCTGGTCCCTACCTGGCATCATCGGGACATGGTTCCACTGCATAGCCTGTAGGTTGGCCTCACCTGGACCTGGTAACTCTCGTCCCTACCTGAGCATCTTTCGGACCTGGTTCCTCTGCATGGCCTGTAGGTTGGCCTCACCTGGAACTGGTGAGTGGGTTTGTCACCTGGGCCTCACCCTTGCCTAGTTACACAGGTCCCCACGTGGGCCTCACTTGGACCTGGTGAATCTGGTCCTTACCTGGTGGTCACCCGGAACTGGTAACTCTGGTCACCACATGGGAATCACCTGGGCCTGGTGAATCTGGTCCCCATCTGGGCCTCACCCAGTCCTGTTGACTTTCTTCCCCACCTGGACCTGATTGCTGTGGACTCCTTCTTGGCTAACCTGGAACTGCTGACTCTGATGCTAACTGGGCCCCACCCAGATCTGGTGATTCTGGTCCTCACCTGTGGACCATTATGACCTGGATACACTGTTCCACACCTGAGCCTCAACCGGATATGTTGACACTGGATCCCTTCTGGGCCTCAGCCTGACATGGGGACTCTGGTCCCCATCTGGATGTCACCAGACCAGGTGAATCTGGTACCCCTCTAGGCCTCACCTAGACCTGGTGACTCTGGTCCTCAACTGGGCCTCAACCGGACCTAGTTAACATACTCCCCACCTGCGCCACAGCTGGGCCTGGTGACTCTGGTTCTACCTGGGCATCTACGGGACATGGTTACTCTATTCCCAATTGGAGTGACCTGATCCTGGTAACTCTGGTCCTGACTTTGGCCTCTTCTGTACCAGGTGACTCTGGATCCACCTTGGGTTCACCGGTAACTGGTGACTCTGATCCTAAGCATGGCTTCACCTGACTTGGTGACTGTGGTTCACATCGGGACCTCCCCTGGATCTCATGTCTCTGGTCCCAAATGGGCCTCACCAGGACCTGGTGTCTCTGGTACCCACCTTGGTAGCATCAGGATACGGTTACACTGTTCACTAACAGTGACCCAGCAGGACCTATTAACTCTGGTCTTCACCTGGGCCACACCTGGACATATTGACACTGGTTCCCACCTGGGTCTCACCTGGACATGGTGAGTCGCATCCACAACTGGTCCTCCCCTGTAACTGGTGATTCTCGTTCCCACGTGGACATCATGTGGATCTGGTGGCTGCAGTGTTTCTAGCTTCTCATGTTCCTCGTGACTCTGGTCCCCACCAGGGCCTCACCGGGACCTGGTGAGTGTGGTTGCCACCTGCACCTCAAGTGGACCTGGTCATTCTAGTCTGCACCTGAGACTACCCTGGATCTGGTGACTGTGGTCCCCACCTGGGCTTCACCTGTTTTGGGGACTCCGGTCTCCATCTGGGCCTCACCTGGCCCTGTTGACCATGGTCCTCAACTGGGCAAAATTGGGACCCGGTGACTGTATTCCACAACTGGACCTCACCTGGACCAGGTGATTCTGGTCTCCCTCTAGGTCTCACCACGCCCTAGTGACTGTGAACCCAAGTTTGCCCTGACTTGGACCTGCTGACCCTCGTTGCCACCTGCGCCTGACCTCAAACTGTTGACTCTGGTACTTTGAAGGGCCTACCCTGTACCTTGTGATCCTGGTCCCCACCTGGGTCTCACCTGGACCTGGTGACTCATGTCACAACCGCGTTCTCACCTGGACCTGCTTACTGTGTTCCACATCTGGGCCTCAAGTAGACTTGTTGACCATGGTCCCCAAGCCGGCCTCACATGACCTGTTGCCTCAGATCTCCACCGGGGCCTCACGTGTACCTGGTAACTCTGGCCCTCATCTGGACCTCATCTGGACCTAGTGGCTCTGGTCCCCACCTGGGCTTCACCTGGATCTGGTGACTCTGGTCCCCAACTGTACCTCACCTGGATCTGGTGACTCTGGTCCCCACCTGGACCTCTCCTGCACCTGGTGACTCTCTTTCCAACATGGACCTCACCTGGATCTGGTGACTCTGGTCCTCAGTTTGGCCTCACCTGGACCTGGTGTCTCTCGTCCCCACTTGGACCTAACTCAGAACTGCTGAATCTTGCCCCACCTAGGCCGTACCCAGACCTGGTGACTCTTGTCACCAGCTATGCCTCAATTCGACTTGATGAATCTGATCCTCACGCGGGCCTCACATGGACCTGGGACTCAAATGGATACAGTGGCTCTGATTCCCACAAGGGTCTCAACTGATACTGGTGACTGTGGTCTTATTCTATGCCTCACCAGGATCTAGTGATTCTGTTCCCCATCTGGGCCTGCATGGCCCTAGTGACTCTGGTCCTCACCCAGGAATCATTGGGAAGTGGATACTCTATTCCACACCTGGGCCTCACATTGACCAGGGACCTCTGGTCCCATTCTGGGCCTCAAACTAAACTGGTTACTCTGGTTCCCCCTCTGGGCCTCACCCTTACCTGGTGACTCTGGTCACCCCTTGGGCTTCACTTGGGCCTGGTGAATCTGGTCCTTAGCTGGTCCACACCTGGAATTGGTGACTGGTCGCCACCTGGGTCTCACCTGGCCTTGGTGAATCCTGTTGCCACCTGCACCTTACCTGGACATTGTGACTGTGGTTCCACCTGGACCTCACCTGGATCTGGTGGCTCTGGTTCCCATATGGGGCTCTCCTGGACCTGGTTCCTGTGGTCTCCATCTGGCCTCACCTGGAACACAATGACTCTGATACATATTTGGACCTCTCATGGACCTGTTGACTCTGGTCCTTACCTAGGCATCATTGGGACCTGGATACTCTCTCATATACCTGGGCCTCACCTGGACCTAGTGACTGTGGTCCCACCTAGGCCTCACCTGGACGAGGTGACTGCTTCCCACAGGGACCTCAACTGGACCGGGTGACTCAGGTCCTCATATGGACATCATGGGACCTCGTTTCTCAGTTCCACATCGGGGCCTCACCTGGACCTAGTGATTCTCGTCCCTCTCTGGGCCTCACCGTGACGTGCTGACTCTATTCCCCCCGCGGATATCACCAGAACCGGGTGACTCTGGTCCCCCTCGGGACTCACACGGAGCTGGGGTCACTGGTCTTCAACTCGGCCTCAACAGGACCTGGTGAATCTACTCCTCACTTAGGCCTCGTCTGGACCTTGTGACTCTTTTCCCACCTGGCAACAATGGGACATGGTTACTCTGTTCCGCACCTGGGCCTCACATGGACATGATAACTTTGCTCCGCACTTTGACCTCAACTGGTCCGGATGACCCTGGCCCCATCCGAGGCCTCAATCTGGACCTGGAGACTGTCGTCCCCACCTGGGTCTCACCTGGACCTGGTGACTCTCGTTCCCACATGAACCACACCTGGACCTGGTGACTGTGGTGTACTTGTAGACTCACATTTACCTGGTGACTCCGGTCCCCACTACTGCCTCACCTGGATCTGGTGACTTTGGCCTGCAGTTTGGTCTCACCAGGACCTGGTGAGTGGGGTTGCCACCTGGGCCTCACCCAAACCTGGTGATCTGGTCCCCATCTGGATGTCACCTGCACCAGGTGATTCTGGTACCCCTCTAGGCCTCAACCAGATCTGGTGACTCTTGTCCTCAACTGTGCCACACCTGGACCTAGTGAATTTGCTCCATCTGGGCCTCATTTGGACCTGGTGACTCTTGTCACTCACTGGGCATCATCGGGAAATGGTTCCACTGCATGGCCTGCTGGTTGGCCTCACCTGGACCTGGTAACTCTGGTCCCTACCTGGGCATCATTTGGACCTGGTTCCTCTGCTTGGCCTGCAGGTTGGCCTTATCTTGACCTGGTGAGTGGGGTTCCCACCTGCGTCTTACCCATGCCTGGTGACACAGGTCCCCACGTGGGCCTCACTAGGACCTGGTGAATGTGGTCCTTACCTAGTCCTCACCCGGAACTGGTAAATCTGGTCACCACCTCGGCATCTTCTAGTCCTGGTGACTTTGTTCCCCACCTGGACCTGATTGCTGTGGACACCCTCTTGGCCTCACCTGGAAGTGGTAACTCTGATCCTAACTGGGCCTCTCCGAGATATGGTGACTCTGGTCCTCACCTGTGGACCATTATGACCTGGATACTCTGTTCCACACCTGAGCCTCACCTGGACATGATGACTCTGGGCCCCTCTGGGCCTCGCCCTGACATGGTTACTCTGTTCCCCATCTGGATGTCACCTAGACCAGGTGAATCTGGTACCCCTCTAGGCCTCACCCAATCCTGGTGACTCAGGTCCCCACGTGGGCCTCTTTGATCTGTTAATCTGGTCCTTACCTGGTCCTCTCACCCGGGGACTCTGCTCACCACCTGGCCCTCACCTGGACCTGGTGAATCTGGTCCCCATCTGGGCCTCACCCATTCCTGGTGACTTTGTTCGCCACCTGGACCTGATTGTTGTGGTCTCCTTCTTGGCCTCACCTGGAACTGGTCACTCTGATCGTATCTGCACGTCACCCAGATCTTGTGAGTCTGGTCCTCACCTGGGCATCATCGGGACATGTTACATGCAAGGCCTGCAGGTTGGCTCACCTGGACCTGAGAACTCTAGTCCCTACCTCGGCAACATCGGGACCTGGTTCCTCTGCATGGCCTGCAGTTTTGCCTCACCTGGACCTGGTGAGAGGGGTTGTCACTTGGGCCTCACCCATGCCTAGTGGCACAGGTCCCCACGTGGGCCTCACTTGGACCTGGTGAATCTGGTCCTTCCCTGGTCCTCACCCGGAACTCGTAACTCTGTTCACCACCTGGGAATCACCCGGACCTGGTGAATCTGGTCCCCATCTGGGCCTCACCCAGTCCTCGGGGCTTTGTTCCCCACCTGGACCTGATTGCTGTGGACCCTTTCTTGGCCTCACCTGGAACTGGTGACTCTGATCCTATCTGCGTGTCACCCAGACCTGGTGACTCAGGTCCTCACCTGGGCATCATTGGTACCTGGTGAATCTGTTCCACACCTGAGCCTCACCTGGACATGATGACTCTGGAACCTTTCTGGGCCTCACCCTGACATGGTGACTCTGGTCCCCATCTGGATGTCACCTGGACCAGGTGTTTCTGGTACCCCTCTAGGCCTCAACCAGATCTGGTGTCCCTGGTCCTCACCTGGGCCTCACTGGAATCTAGTGATCATGCTCCCCACCTGTGCCATATGTGGACCTGATGACTCTGGTTCTACCTGGGCATCATCGGGACATGGGTACTCTATTCCACACTCGAACTGACCTGATCCTGGTAACTCTGGTCCGGACTTTGGCCTCTTCTGTACCAAGTGACTCTGGCTCCACCTGGGCCACACCTGTAACTGGTGAGTCTGATCCTAAGCATGGCCTCACCTGACCTGGTGACTGTGGTTCCCATCGGGACCTCACCTGGACCTCATGTTTCTGGTCCCACCTGGGGCTCACCAGTTCCTGGTGTCTCTGGTACCCACCTGGGTAGCATCAGGATATGGTTATATTGTACACTAACAGTGACCCAGCCGGACCTACCAACTCTGGTCTTCACCTGGGCCACTCCTGGACATGGTGACACTGGTTCCCACCTGGATCTCACCTGGACATGGTGAGTCGGATCCCCACATGGTCCTCACCTATAACTGGTGATTCTCGTCCCCACATGGACATCATGTGGACCTGGTGGCTGCAGTGTTTCTAGCTTCTCATGTACCTTGTGACAGTGGTCCCACCAGAGCCTCACCGGGACCTAGTGAGTGTGGTTGCCACCTGCACCTCACCTGAACCTGGTGATTCTGGTCTGCACCTGAGACTACCCTGGATATGGTGACTGTGGTCCCCACCTTGGCTTCACCTGGATTTGGGGACGCCGATCCCCATCTGGGTCTCACCTGGCCCTGTTGACCATGGTCCTCAACTGGGTAAAATTGGGACCCGGTGAGTGTGTTCCACAACTGGACCTCACCTGGACCAGGTGACTCTGGTCCCCCTCTGGGTCTCACCGTGCCCTAGTGGCTGGGAACCCCCTTTGGCCTGACTTGGAACTGCTGACCCTGGTTGAAACCTGCGCCTGACCTCGAACTGTTCACTCTGGTTCTTTCAAGGGCCTCCCCTGGACCTGGTGAACCTGGTCCCCAACTGGGCCTCATCTGGACGTGGTGACACTTGTCACAACCAGGGACTCACCTGGACCTGTTTACGGTGTCCCAACCAGGGCCTCAAGTAGACCTGTAGACCATAGTCCACAAGCTGGCCTCACATGGACCTGTTGCCTCTGATCCCCACCGGGGCCTCACTTGTACCTGGTAACTCAGGCCCTTCACCTGGATCTGGTGACTCTGGTCCCCACCTGGACCTCTCTTGGACCTGGTGACTCTCTTTCCAACATGGACCTCACCTGGATCTGGTGACTCTGGTCCTCCGTTTGGCCTCACCTGGACCTGGTGTCTCTCTTCCCCACTTTGACCTAACTCAGAACTGCTGAATCTTGCCCCATCTAGGCCGCACCCAGACCTGGTGACTCTTGTCCCCAGCTATGCCTCAATTCGACCTGATGAATCTGGTCCTCACGTGGGCCTCACATGGACCTGGGACTCAGCTGGATAGAGTGGCTCTGGTACCCACAATGGGCTCACCTGTTATTGCTGACTGTGGTCTTATTCTCTGCCTCACCAGGACCTAGTGATTCTCTTCCCCATCTGGGCCTGCATGGCCCTAGTGACTCTGGTCCTCACCCAGGCATCATTGTGACCTGGATACTCTATTCCACATCTGGGCCTCACTTTGACCAGGGACCTCTGGTCCCAATCCGGGCCCCAAACTAAACTGGTTACTCTGGTTCCCCCTCTGGGCCTCACCCTTACCTGGTGACTCTGGTCACCCTTTGGGCTTCACTTTGGCCTGGTGAACCTGGTCATAGCTCGTCCGCACCTGGATCTGGTGACTGGTCGCCACCTGGGCCTCACTTGGACTTGGTGAATCCTGTTGCCACCTGCGCCTCACCTGGACCTTGTGACTGTGGTCCCACCTGGACCTCACCTGGATCTGGTTGCTCTGGTTCCCATATGGGGCTCTCCTGGACCTAGTTCCTGTGGTCTCCATCTGGCCTCAACTGGAACACAATGACTCTGATCCATATTGGGCCTCTCCTGGACTTGTTGACTCTGGTCGTTACTTGGGCATCATTGGGACCTGGATACTCTCTTATATTCCTGGGCCTCATCTGGACCTGGTGACTGTGGTCTCACCTGGGCCTCACCTGGACGAGTTGACACTTTCCCACAGGGACCTCATTTGGACGTGGTGACTCATGTCTTCATATGGGCATCATGGGACCTGGTTTCTCAGTTCCACATCGGGGCCTCACCTGGACATAGTGATTCTCGTCCCCCTCTGGGCCTCTCCCTGACGTGGTGACTCTGGTCCCCACCTGGATATCACGAGGACCGGGTGTCTCTGATCCCCCTCTAGGACTCACCCGGAGCTGGCGACACTTGTCCTCAGCTGGGCCTCAACAGGACCTGGTGAATCTACTCCTCAGTTAGGCCACTTCTGGACCTTGTGACTCTTTACCCACCTGGCATCAATGGGACATGGTTACTCTGTTCCCCACCTGGGCCTCACCTGGACATGATAACTTTGCTCCGCACTTTGTTCTCAACTGGTCCTGATGACTCTGGTCCCCTCACCTAGGCCTCAATCTGGACCTGGTGACTGTGGTCCCCACCTGGGTCTCACCTGGACCTGGTGACTCTCGTTCCCACATGAACCGCACCAGTACCTTGTGACCGTGGTGTTCTTGTAGACTCACATTTACCTGGTGACTCCCGTCCCCACTAGGACCTGGTGAGTGGGGTTGCCTCCTGGGCCTCACCCATACCTGGTGACTCAGGTCCCCACGTGGGCCTCTTGGACCTGGTGAATCTGGTCCTTACCTGGTCCTTCCCGGACCCGGGGACTCTGTTCACCACCTGGGAATCCCCTGGACCTGGTGAATCTGGTCCCCATCTGGGTGTCACCCAGTCCTGGTGATTTGTTCCCCACCTGGACCTGATTGCTGTGAACTCTTTCTTGGCCTCACCTGCAACTGGTGACTCTGATCCTAACTGCGCCTCACCCAGATCTGGTGACTCTGGTTCACTTGGGCATCATTGGTACCTGGTGACTCTCTTCCACACCTGAGCCTCACCTGGACCCGATGACTCTGGAACCACTCTGGGCCTCCCCCTGACCTGGTGACTCTGGTCCCCATCTGGATATCACCTGGACCAGGTTATTCTGGTACCCTTCTAAGACTCAAGTAGATATGGTGAAACTGGTCCTCAACTGGGCCTCACCTGGACCTAGTGAATATGCTCCAACTGGGCCTTATTTGGACCTGGTGACTCTGGTCCCTACCTGGGCATCATCGCGCCATGGTTCCACTGCATGGCCTGCAGATTGGCCTCATTGGACCTGGTAAATCTGGTCCCTACCTGAGCATCACCGGGACATAGTTCCTCTGCATGGCCTGCAGGTTGGCCTCACCTGGATCTCGTGAGTGGGGTTGCCACCTGGGCCTCCCCCATACCTTGTAACACAGGGCCCCACATGGGCCTCCCTTTGACCTGGTGAATCTGGTCCTTACCTGGTCCTCACTCGGAACTAGTAAGTCTGGTCACAACATGGGAATCATCTGGACCTGGTGACTCTGGTCCTCACCTGTGGACCATTATTACCTGGATACTCTGTTCCACACCTGAGACTCACCTGGATATGATGACGCTGGTTCCCCTCTGGGCCTTACCCTGACATGGTGACTCTGGTCCCCATCTGGATATCACCAGAATCGGGTGACTCTGTTCTCCCTCTGGGACTCACCTGGAGCTGGGACACTGGTCCTCAACTGGGCACAACTGGACCTGGTGAATCTACTCCTCACTTAGGTCTCGTCTGGACCTTGTGACTCTTTTCCCACCTGGCATCAATGGGACATGGTTACTCTGTTCCCACTGGGACTCACCTGGACATGATAACTTTGCTCCACACTTTGGCCTCAACTGGTCCTGATGACTCTGATCCCCCCACCTAGGCCTCAAACTGAACCTGGTGACTGTGGTCCCCACCTGGGTCACACCTGGACCTGGTGACTGTGGTCCCCACATGGGTCTCTCCTGGACCTGGTGGTCTCGTTCCTACATGAACCACGCCTGGACCTGGTGACTCTGGCGTTCTTGTAGACTCACTTTTACTTGGTGAATCCGGTCCCCACTAGGGACTCACATGGATCTGGCGACTCTGGCCTGCAGGTTGGTCTCACCAGGACCTGGTGAGTGGGGTTGCCACCTGGGCCTCACCCATACCTGGTGACTCAAGTCCCTACGTGGGCCTCTTGGACCTGGTGAATCTTGTCCTTACCTGGTCCTCTCCTAGACCCGGGGACTCCTGTCACCACCTGGGAATCACCTGGACCGGGTGAATCTGGTCCCCATCTGGGCCTCACACAGTCCTGGTGACTTTGTTCCCTACCTGAACCTGATTGCTGTACCCTTTCTTGGCCTCACGTGGACTGGTGAGTCTGATCCTATCTGTGCATCACCCAGACCGGGTGACTCTTGTCCTCACCTGGGCATCATTGGTACCTGGTGACTCTGTACCACACCTGAGCCTCACCTGGATATGTTGACTCTGGAACCGCTCTGGGCCTCACCCTGACCTAGTGACTCTGGTCCCCATCTGGATGTCACATGGACAAGGTGATTCTGGTACCCCCTAGGCCTCAAACAGATCTGGTGACTCTGGTCTTCAAATGGGACTCACCTGTACCTAGTGAATATGCTCCATCTGGGCCTCATTTGGACCTGGTGACTCTGGTCCATACCTGGGCATCATCGGGATATGGTTCCACTGCATGGCATGCAGGTTGGCCTCACCTGGACCTGGTAAGTCTGGTCTCTACCTGGGCATCATCTGGATATGTTTCCACTGCATGGCATGCAGGTTGGCCTCACCTGGACCTGGTAATTCTTCTCCCTACCTGGGCATCATTGGGATATGGTTCCACTGCATGGCCTGCAGGATGGCCTCACCTGGACCTGGTGAGTGTTATTGCCACCTGGGCCTCACCCATACCTGGTGACTCAGGTCCCCATGTGGGCCTCTTGGACCTGGTGAATCTGGTCCTTACCTGGTCCTTTCCAGAACGGGGACTCTGGTCACCACCTGTGCCTCACCTGGACCTGGTGAATCTGGTACCCCTCTAGGCCTCAACAAGATCTGATGACTCTGATCCTATCTGCGCGTCACCCAGACCTGGTGACTCTGTTCCTCACCTGGGCATCATTGGGACCTGGTGACTCTGTTCCACACCTGAGCTTCACCTGGACATGATGACTCTGGAACCTCTCTGGGACTCACCCAGATCTGGTGACCCTGGTCCTCAACTGGGCCTCACTTGGACCTAGTGAATATGCACCATCTGGGTCTCTTTTTGACCTGGTGAATCTGGTCCCTACCAGGGCATCATCGGGACATGGTTCCAATGCATGGCCTGCAGGTTGGCCTCACTTGGACCTGGTAATTCTGGTCCCTACATGGTCATCATCGGGACATGTTTCCTCTGCACGGCATGCAGGTTGGCCTCACCTGGACCTTGACAGTGGCGTTGCCACCTGGGCCTCACCTATGCCTGGTGACACAGGTCCCCACGTGGGCCTCACTTGGACCTGGTGAATCTTGTCCTTACCTGGTCCTCACCCGGAACTGGTATCTGGTCACCACCTGGATATAACCTGGACCTTGTGTATCTGGTCCCCATCTAGGCCTCACCCAGTCCTGGTGACTTTGTTCCCCACCTGGACCTGATTTCTGTGGACTCCTTCTTGGCCGCACCTGGAACTGGTGACTCTGGTCCCCACCTGGACCTCTCCCGGACCTGGTGACTTTCTTTCAAACATGCACCTCACATGGATCTGGTGACTCTGGTACTCAGTTTGGCCTCACCTGGAACTGGCGTCTCTCGTCCCCACTTTGACCTAACTCACAACTGCTGAATCTAGCCCAACTTAGGCTGCACCCAGATCTGGTGACTTTTGTCCCCAGCTATGCCTCAATTCGACCTAATGAATCTGGTCCTCACGGGAGCCTCACCTGGACCTGGGACTCAGCTGGATAGAGTGGCTCTGGTTCCCGCAAGGGGCTCAGCTGACACTGCTGACTGTGGTCTTATTGTATGCCTCACCAGGACCTAGTGATTATGTTCGCCATCTGGGCCTCCATGGCCCTAGTGACTCTGGTCCTCACCCAGGCATCATTGGGACCTGGATAATCTATTCCACACCTGGGCCTCACTCTGACCAGGGACCTATGGACCCATTCTGGGCCTCAAACTAAACTGGTTACTCTGGTACCCCCTCAGGGCCTCACCCTAACCTGGTGACTCTGGTCACCACTTTTGCTTCACTTGGGCCTGGTGAATCTGGTCCTTAGCTGGTTCTCACCTGGATTTGGTGACTGGTCTCCACCTGGGCCTCATCTGGACTTGGTGAATACTGTTGCCATCTGCGCCTCACCTGGACCTTGTGACTGTGGTCCCACCTGGAACTCACCTGGATCTGGTGGCTCTGTTTCCCATATGGGGCTCTCCAGAACCTGGTTCCTGTGGTCTCCATCTGGCCTCACCTGGAACACAATGACTCTGATCCATATTTGGGCCTCTCCTGGACCTGTTGACTCTGGTCCTTACATGGGCATCATTGGGACCTCGATACTCTCTTATATACCTCGGCCTCACCTGGACCTGGTGACTTTGGTCCCACCCGGGCCTCACGTGGATGAGGTGACTGGTTCCCACAGGGACCTCACCTGGACCTGGTGACTCAGATCCTCATATGGGCATCATGGGACCTGGTTCTCAGTTCCTAATTGGGGCCTCACCTGGACTTAGTGATTCTCGTCCCCCTCAGGGCCTCACACTGACGTGGTGACTCTGGTCCCCACCCGGATATCACCAGAACCGGTGACTCTGGTCCCCCTCTGGGACTCACCCTGAGATGGGGACACTGGTCCTCAACTGGCCCTCAATAGGACCTGGTGAATCTACTCCTCACTTAGGCATCGTCTGGACCTTGTGACTTTTTCCCACCTGGCATCAATGGGACATTGTTACTCTGTTCCCCACCTGGGCCTCACCTGGACATAGTAACTTTGCTCCACTCTTTGGCCTCAACTGCTCCTGATGACTCTGGTCCCCCCACGTAGGCCTCAATCTGGACCTGGTGACTGTGGTCCCCACCTGGGTCTCACCTGGACCTGGTGAATCTCGTTCCCACATGAACCACACCTGGCCCTAGTGACTGTGGTGTTCTTGTAGACTCACATTTACCTGGGGACTCCAGTCCCCACTAGGGCCTCACCTGGTTCTGGTGACTCTGGCCTGTAGGTTTTCCTCACCTGGACCTGGTGAGTGGGGTTGCCACCTGGGCCTCACCCATACCTGGTGACTCAGGTCCCCACTTGGGCCTCCTGGACCTGGTGAATCTGGTAATTCTAGTCACCACCTGGGAATGCCCTGGACCTGGAGAATCTGGTCGCCATCTGGGCCTCACCCAGTCCTGGTGACTTTGTTCCCCACCTGGACCTGATTGCTGTGGACTCCTTTTGGGCCTCACCTGGAACTGGTGACTCTGATCCTAACTGGGCCTCACCCAGATATGGTGACTCTGGTCCTCACCTGTGGACCACTATGACCTGGATACTCTGTTCCACACCTGAGCCTCACCTGGACATGATGACTCTGGATCCTCTCTGGGCCGCACTCTGACATGGTGACTCTGGTCCCCATCTGGATGTCACCTAGACCAGGTGAATATGGGATCCCTGTCGGCCTCAACCAGACCTGGTGACTCTGGTCCTCAACTGGGCCTCACCTGGACCTAGTGCACATTCTCCCCACCTGCGACTTATCTGGACGTGGTGACTCGGGTTCTACCTGGGCATCATCGGGACATGGTTACTCTATTCCCCAATGGGACTGACCTGATCCTAGTAACTCTGGTCCTGACTTTGGCCTCTTCTGTACCAGGTCACTCTGGCTCCACCTGTGCCTCACCTGTAACTGGTATCTCTGATCCAAAGCATGGCCTCACCTGACCTTGTGACTGCGGTTCCCATCGGGATCTTACCTGGACCTCATGTCTCTGGTCCCACCTGGGCCTCACCAGGACCTGGTGTCTCCGGTACCCACCTGGGTAGCATCAGGATATGGTTACACTGTTCACTAACAGTGACCAAGCCGGACTTATTAACTGTGGTCTTCACCTGGGGAACACCTGGACATGGTGACACTGGTTCCCACCTGGGTCTCACATGGACATGGTGAGTCTGATCCCCACCTGTGCCTCAATTTAACTGGTGATTCTCGTTCCCACATGGACATCATGTGGACCTGGTGGCTGCAGTGTTTCTAGCTTCTCATGTACCTCGTGACTCTGGTCCCCACCAGGGACTCACCGGGACCTGTTGAGTGTGGTTGCCACCGGCACCTCACCTGGACCTGGTGATTCTGGTCTGCACCTGAGACTACCCTGGATCTGGTGACTGTGGTCCCCACCTGGGCTTCACCTTGATTTGGGGAATCCGGTCCCCATCTGGGCCTCACCTGGCCCTGTTGACAATGGTCCACAAAAGGGCAAAATTGGGACCCGGTGACTTGTTCCACAACTGGACCTCACCTGGACCAGGTGACGCTGGTCCCCCTCTGGGTCTCACCGTGCCCTAGTGACTGTGAACCCCACTTTGGCCTGACATGGACCTGTTGACCCTGGTTGCCACCTGCGCCTGACCTTGAACTGTTGACTCTGGTTCTTTCAAGGGCGTCCCCTGGACATGGTGATCCTGGTGCCCACATGAACCTCACCTGGACCTGGCGACTCTTGTCACCACCGGGAACTCAACTGGACCTGCTTACTGTGTTCCACACCTGGGCCTCAAGTAGACCTGTTGATCATGGTCCCCAAGCCGGCCTCAAATGGACCTGTTCCCTCTGATCCCCACCGGGGCTTCACGTGTACCTGCGAATTCTGGTCCTCACCTGGGCCTCATCTGGACCTAGTGACTCTTGTCCCATCCTGGGCTTCACCTGGATCTGGTGACTCTGGTCCCCACCTGGACTTCACCTGGATCTGGTGACTCTGGTCCCCACCTGGACCTGACCCGCATGTGGTGATTCTGGTCCTCAGTTTGGCCTCACCTGGACCTGGTGTCTCTCGTCCCCACTTTGACCTAACTCAGAACTGCTGAATCTTGCCCCACCTAGGCCGCACCCAGAACTGGTGACTCTTGTCCCCAGCTATGCCTCAATTTGACCTGATGAATCTGGTCCTCACGTGGGCCTCACATGGACCTGGGACTCACCTGGATAGAGTGGCACTGGTTCCCACAATGGGCTCACCTGATACTGCTGACTGTGGTCTTATTCTATGCCTCACCAACACCTAGTGATTCTGTTCCCCACTTGGGCCTGCATGGCCCTAGTGATTCTGGTCTTCACCCAGGCATCATTGGGACCTGGATATTCTATTCCACACCTGGGCCTCACGTTGACCAGGGACCTCTGGTCCCATTATGGGCTTCAAACTAAACTGGTTACTCTGGTTCCCCCTATGAGCCTCACTATTACCTGGTGACTCTGGTCACCCCTTGGGCTTCACTTGGGCCTGGTGAATCTGTCCTTAGCTTGTCCTCACTTGGATCTGGTGACTGGTCGTCACCTGGACATGGTGGATCCTGTTGCCACCTGTGCCTCACCTGGACCTTGTGACTGTGATCCCACCTGTAAGTCACCTGGATCTGGTGGCTCTGGTTCCCATATGGGGCTCTCCTGGACCTGGTTCCTGTGGTCTCCATCAGGCCTCACCTGGAACACAATGACTCTCATGCATATTTGTGCCTCTCCTGGACCTGTTGACTCTGGTCTTACCTGGGCATCATTGGGGCCTGGATACTCTCTTATATACCTGGTCCTCACCTGGACCTGGTGACTGTGGTCCCACCTGGACCTCACCGAGACGAGGTGACTGGTTCCCACAGGGACCTCAGCTGGACCTCGTGACTCAGGTCCTCATATGGGCATCATGGGACCTGGTTTCTCAGTTCCACATCGGGGCCTCACCTGGACCTAGTGATTCTCGTCCCCCTCTGACCCTCACCCTGACGTGGTGACTCTGGTCCCAACCTGGATATCACCAGAACCTGGTGACTGTGGTCCCCCTCTGGGACTCACCCGAGATGGGGCACTGGTCCTCAACTGGGCCTCAACAGGACCTGTTGAATCTACTCCTCACTTAGGCCTCGTCTGGACCTTGTGACTCTTTTCCCACCTGGCATCAATGGGACATGGTTACTCTCTTCCCCACCTGGGCCTCACCTCCACATGATAACTTTGCTCCACACTTTGGCCTCAACTGCTCCTGATGACTCTGTTCCCCCCACCTAGGCCTCAGTTTGGACCTGGTTACTGTGGTGCCCACATGGGTCTCACCTGTACCTGGTGATTCTCGTTCCCACATGAAGCACACCTGGACCTGGTGACTGTGGTCTTCTTGTAGACTCACATTTACCTGGTGACACTGGTCCCCACTAGGGCCTCACCTGGATCTGGTGATTCTCGTTCCCACATGAAGCACACCTGGACCTGGTGACTGTGGTCTTCTTGTAGACTCACATTTACCTGGTGACACTGGTCCCCACTAGGGCCTCACTCTGGCCTGCTGGTTGGCCTCACCTTGACCTGGTGAGTGGAGTTGCCACCTGGGCCTCACACATAGCTGGTGACTCAATTCCCCTCGTGGGCCTCTTGGACATGGTGAATCTGGTCCTTTCCTGGTCCTGTCGCAGACCCGGGGACTCTGGTCACCACCTGGGCCTCACCTGGACCTGGTGAATCTGGTCCCCATCTGGGCCTCACCCAGTCCTGGTGACTTTGTTCCCCACCTGGACCTGATTGCTGTGGACTCTTTCTTGGCCTCACCTGGAACTGGTGACTCTGATCCTATCTGCGCGTCACCCAGATCTGGTGACTCTGGGCCTCACCTGGGCATCACTGGTACCTAGTGACTCTGTTCCACGCCTGAGCCTCACCTGGACATGATGACTCTGGAACCACTCTGGGCCTCTCCCTGACCTGATGCCTCTGGTCCCCATCTGGATGTCACCTGGGCCAGGTGACTCTGGTACCCCTCTAAGCCTCAACAAGATCTCGTGACAGTGGTCCTCAACTGGGCCTCACTGTACCTAGTGAATATGCTCCATCTGGGCCTCATTTGGACCTGGTGACTCTGGCCCCTACCTGGGCATCATCGGGACATGGTTCCACTCCATGGACTGCAGGTTGGCTCACCTGGACCTGGTAACTCTAGTCCCTACCTGGGCATCATCGGGACATGGTTCCCCTGCATGGCCTGCAGTTTGGCCTCACCTGGACCTGGGGAGTGGGGTTGCCACCTGGGCCTCCCCCATGCTTGGTGACACAGGTACCCACGTGGGCCTTACTTGGACCTGGTGAATCTGGTCCTTACCTGGTCCTCACCCGAACTAGTAACTCTGGTCACCACCTGGGAATCACCTGGACTTGGTGAATCTGGTCCCCATCTGGGCCTCACCCAGTCCTCGTGACTTTGTTCCCCACCTGGACCTGATTGCTGTGGACTCCTTCTTGGCCTCACCTGGAACTGGTGACTCTGATCCTAACTCGGCCTCACCCAGATCTGGTGACTCTGGTCCTCACATGTGGACCTTTATGACCTGGATCTCTGTTCCACACCTGAGCCTCACCTGGACATGATGACTCTGGATCCCCTCTGGGCCTCACCCTGACCTGGTGACTCTGGTCCCTACCTGGGCATCATCGGGACATGGTTCCACTGCATGGCCTTCAGGTTTGCCTCACCTGGACCTCGTAACTCTGGTCCCTACTTGGGCATCATCGGGACTTGATTCCTCTGCATCGTCTGTAGGTTGGCCTCACCTGGACCTGGTGAGTGGGGTTGCCACCAGGGCCTCACCCATGCATGGTGACACCGGTCCCCACGTGGGCCCCAGTATGCCCTGGTGAATCTCGTCCTTACCTGGTCCTCACCCGGACCTGGTAACACTGGTCACCACCAGGGAATTACCTGGACCTGGTGTATCTGGCCTCATATGGGCCTCACCCAGTCGTGGTGACTTTGTTCCCCACCTGGACCTGATTGCTGTGGACTCCTTCTTGGCCTCACCTGGAACTGGTGACTCTGATCCTAACTGGAGCTCACCCAGATCTGGTGACTCTGGTCCTCACCTCTGGACCATTATGACCTGGATACTCTGTTCCACACCTGAGCCTCACCTGGACATGATGACTCTGGATCCCCTCTGGCCTCACCGTGACATGGTAATGCTGGTCCGCATCTGGATGTCACCTAGACCAGGTGAATCTGGTACCCCTCTATGCCTCAACTAGACCTGGTGACTCTGGTCCTCAACTGGGCCTCACCATGACCTAGTGAATATGCTTGCCACCTGTGCCTCATCTCGACCTGATGACTCTGGTCCTACCTGGGCATCTTCGCGACATGGTTACTCTATTCCCCACTGGGACTGACCTGATCCTGGTAACTCTGGTGCTGACTTTGGTCTCTTCTGTACCAGGTGACTCTGGCTCCGCCTGGGCCTCACCTGTAACTGGTGACTCTGATCCTAAGCATGGCCTCACCTGACCTGGTGAGTGTGGTTCCCATCGGGACCTCACCTGGACCTCATATCTCTGGTCCCATCTGGGCCTCACTAGGACCTGGTGTCTCTGGTACCCACCTGGGTAGCATCAGGATATGGTTACACTGTTCACTAACAGTGACCCAGCCGGACCTATTAACTCTGGTCTTCACCTGGGCCACACCTGGACATGGTGACACTGGTTCCCACTTGGGTATCACCTGGACATGGTGAGTCGGATCCCCACCTGGTCCTCACCTGTAACTGGTGATTCTCGTTTCCACATGAACATCATGTGGACCTGGTGGCTGCAGGGTTTCTAGCTTCTCATGTACCTCATGAATCTGGTCCCCACCAGGGCCGGACCGTGACCTGGTGAGTGTGGTTGCTACTTGCACCTCACCTGGACCTGGTGATTCTGGTCTGCTTCTGAGACTACGCTGGATCTGGTGACTGTGGTCCCCACCTGGGCTTCACCTGGATTTGGGGACTCCGGTCCCCATCTGGGCCTCACCTGGCTCTGTTGACCATGGTCCTCAACTGGGCAAAATTGGGACCCGGTGACTGTGTTCCACAACTGGACCTCACCTGGACCAGGTTACACTGGTCCCCCTCTGGGTCTCACCGTGCCCTAGTGACTGTGAACCCCACTTTGGCCTGACTTGGACCTGCTGCCCTGGTTGCCACCTGCGCCTGACCACGAACTGTTGACTCTGGTTCTTTCAAGGGCCTCCCCTGTACCTGGTGATCCTGGTCCCCACCTGGGCCTCACCTGGACGTGCTGACTTTTCACCACCGGGGACTCACCTGGATCTGCTTACTGTGTTCCACATTGGGCATCAAGTAGACCTGTTGACCATGGTCCCCAAGCCGGCCTCACATGGACCTGTTGCCTCTGATCCCCACCGAGGCCTAACGTGTACCTGCTAACTGTGGTCCTCACCTGGGCCTCACCTGGAACTGGTGACTCTGGTCCCCCTTCTGTATCACCTGGATCAGGTGACTCTGGTCCCACCTGGACTTCACCTGGATCTGGTGACTCTTGTCCCCACATAGACCTCTCCTGGACCTGGTGACTCTCTTCCCAACATGGACCTCACCTGGATCTGGTGACTCTGGTCCTCAGTTTGGCCTCACCTGGACCTGGTGTCTCTCGTCCCCACTTTGACTTAACTGAGAACTGCTGAATCTTGCCCCACCTAGGCCGCACCCAGACCTGGTGACTCTTGTCCCCAGCTATGTCTCAATTCGACCTGATGAATCTGGTCCTCACGTGGGCCTCACATGGACCTGGGACTCAGCTGGATAGAGTGGCTCTGGTTCCTACAAGGTGCTCACCTGGACCTGGTGACTGTGGTCCCACCTGGGCCTCACCGTGACGAGGTGACTGGTTCCCACACAGACCTCACCTGGACCTGGTGACTCAGGTCCTCATATGGGCATCATGGGACCTCGTTTCACAGTTCCATATCGCGGCCCAACTTGGACCTAGTGATTCTTGTCCCCCTCTGGACTTCAGCCTGACGTGGTGACTATGTTCCCCACCTGGATATCACCAGAACCGGGTGACTCTGGTCCCCCTCTGGGACTCACCCGGACCTGGGGACACTGGTGCTCAACTGGGCCTCCACAGGACCTGGTGAATCTACTCCTCACTTAGGCCTCATCTGTACCTTGTGACTCTTTTCCCACTTGGCATCAATGGGACATGGTTACTCTGTTCCCCAACTAGACATCACCTGGACATGACAACTTTGCTCCACACTTTGGACTCAACTTGTCCTGATCAATTTGTTCCTCCCACCTAGGCCTCAATCTGGACCTGGTGACTATGGTCCCCACCTGGGTCTCACCTGGACCTGGTGACTCTCGTTTCCACATGAACCACACCTGGACCTGGTGACTCTGGTTTTCTTGTAGACTCACATTTACCTGGTGACTCCGGTCCCCACTAGGGCCTCACCTGGATCTGGTGACTCTGGCCTGCAAGTTGGCCTCACCTGGACTTGGTGAGTGGGGTTGCCTCCTGGGCCTCACCCATACCTGGTGACTCAGTTTCACACGTGGGCCTCTTGGACCTGGTGAATCTCGTCCTTACCTGGTCCTCTCCCAGACCCGGGGACTCTGGTCACCACCTCGCCTCACCTGGACCTGGTGAATCTGGTCCCCATCTGGGCCTCACCCAGTCCTGGTGACTTTGTTCCCCACCTGGACCTGATTGCTGTGGACTCTCTCTTGGCCTCACCTGGAACTGGTGACTCTGATCCTATCTGAGCGTCACCAAGACCTGGTGACTCTGGTCCTCACCTGGGCATCATTGGTACCTGGTTACTCTGTTCCACACCTGAGCCTCACCTGGACATGCTGACTCTGGAACCTCTCTGGGCCTCACCGTGACCTGGTGACTCTTGTCCCCATCTGGATGTCAACTGGACCAGGTGATTCTTGTACCCCTCTAATACTCAACCAGATCTGGTGACTCTGGTCCTCAACTGGGCCTCACCTGGAACTAGTGAATATGCTCCAAATGGGCCTCATTTGGACCTGGTAACTCTGGTCCCTTCCTGGGCATCATCGGGACATGGTTCAGCTGCATGGCCTTCAAGTTTGCCTCACCTGGACCTGGTATCTCTGGTCCCTACCTGGGCATCATCGGGACAAGGTTCCTCTACATGGCATGCAGGTTGGCCTCACCTGGACCTGGTGAGTGGGGTTGGCACCTGGGCTTCACCCATACATGGTGACACAGGTCCCCCGTGGGCCCAGTATGACCTGGTGAATCTCGTCCTTACCTGGTCCTCACCCGCACCTGGTAACCCTGATCACCACCTGGGAATCACCTGGACCTGGTGAATCTTGTCCCCATCTGGGCCTCCCCCAGTCCTGGTGACTTTGTTCCCCACCTGGACCTGATTGCTATGGACTCTTTCTTGGCCTCACCTGGACCTGGGGACTCTGATCCTAACTGGGCCTCACCCAGATCTGGCGACTCTGGTCCTCACCTGTGGACCATTATGACCTGGATACTTTGTTCCACACCTGAGCCTCACCTGGACATGTTTACTCTGGTCCCCATCTGGATGTCACCTAGACCAGGTGAATCTGGTACCCCTCTAGGCCTCAACCAGACCTGGTGACTCTGGTCCTCAACTGGGCCTCAACGGGACCTATGAATATGCTCCCCACCTGCGCCTCATCTGGACCTGGTGATTCTGGTTCTATCTTGGCATCATCGGGACATGGTTACTCAGTTCCCCACTGGGACTGACTTGATCCTGGTAACTCTGGCCAAGACTATGGTCTCTCTGTACCAGGTGATTCTGGCTCCACCTGGGCCTCACCTGTAACCTGTGACTCTGATCCTAAGCATGGCCTCACCTGACCTGGTCTCTGTGGTTCCCATCGGGACCTCACGTGGACCTCATGTCTCTGGTCGCACCTGGGCCTCACCAGGACCTGGTGTCTCTGGTACCCACCTGGGAACCATCAGGATATGGTTACACTGTTCACTATCAGTGACCCAGCCGGACCTATCAACTCTGGTCTTCACCTGGGCCACACCTGCAAATGGTGACACTGGTTCCCACCTGGGCTTCACCTGGATCTGTTGACTCGGGTCCCCACCTGGACTTCACCTGGATCTGGTGACTCTGGTCCCCACCTGGACCTCTCCTGGACCTGGTGACTCTTTTTCCAACATGGTTCTCCCCTGGATTTGGTGACTCTGCTCCTCAGTTTGGCCTCCCCTGGACCTGGTGTCTCTCGTTCCCTCTTGACCTAACTCAGAACTGCTGAATCTTGCCCCACCTAGGCCGCACCCAGATCTGGTGACTCTTGTCCCCAGCTATGCCTCAATTCGACCTGATGAATCTGGTCCTCACGTGGGCCTCACATGGACCTTGGACTCAGCTGGGTAGAGTGGCTCTGGTTCCCTCAAGGGGCTCACCTGATACTGCTGACTGTGGTCTTATTCTATGCCTCACTAGGACCTAGTGATTCTGTTCCCCATCTGGGCCTTCATGGCCCTAGAGATTCTGGTCCTCTCCCAGGCATCATTGGGACCTGGATACTCTATTCCACACCTGGGCCTCACTTTGACCAGGGACCTCTGGTCCCATTCTGTGCCTATAACTAAACTGGTTACTCTGATTCTACCTCTGGGCCTCACCGTTACCTGGTTTCTCTGGTCACCCCTTGAGCTTCACATGGGCCTGGTGAATCTGGTCTTTAGCTGGTCCACACCTGGATCTGGTGACAGGTCGCCACCTGGGCCTCACCTGGACTTGGTGAATCCTGTTGCCACCTGCGCCTCACCTGGATCTTGTGACTGTGGTCCCACCTGGAACTCACCTGGATCTGGTGGCTCTGGTTCCCATACGGGCCTCTCCTGGACCTGGTTACTGTGGTCTCCATCTGGCCTCACCTGGAACACAATGACTCTGATCCATATTTGGGCCTCTCCTAGACCTGTTTACTCTGTCCTTACCTTGGCATTATTGGGACCTGCATACACACTTATATACCTGGGCCTCACCTGGACCTGGTGACTGTGGTCCCACCTGGCCTCACCTGGACGAGGTGACTGGTTCCCACAGGGACCTCACCTGTACCTGGTGACCCATGTCCTCATATGGGCATCATGTGTCCTGCTTTCTCAGGTCTACATTGGGGCCTCACCTGGACCTAGTGATTCTCGTCCCCCTCCGGGCCTCATCCTGACGTGGTGACTCTGGTCCCCATCTGGATATCACCAGAACCGGGTGACTCTGTTTCCCCTCTGGGACTCACCCAGAGCTGGGGACAGTGGTCCACAACTGGTCCTCAACAGGACCTGGTGAATCTACTCCTCACTTAGACCTCGTCTTGACCTGTGACTCTTTTCCCACCTGACATCAGTGGGACATGGTTACTCTGTTCCCCAACTGGGCCTCACCTGGATATGATAACTTTGCTCCACACTTTGGCCTCAACTGGTCCTGATGAATCTGGTCCCCCCACGTAGGCCTCAATCTGGACCTGGTAACTGTGGTCCCCACCTGGGTCTCTTGGACCTGGTGACTCTTTTTCCCACATGAACCACACCTGGACCTGGTGACTGTGGTGTTCTTGTAGACTCACATTTACCTAGTGAATCTGGTCCCCACTAGGGCCTAACGTGTATCTGGTGACTCTGGCCTGCAGGTTGGCCTCACCTGGACCTGGTGAGTGGGGTTGCCACCTGGGACACACCCATACCTGGTGACTCAGGTCCCAACGTGTGCCTCTTTGACCTGGTGAATCTGGTCCTTACCTGGTCCTCTACTAGACCCGGGGACTCCGGTCACCACCTGGGCCTCACCTGGACCTGGTGAGTGAATCTGGTCTCCATCTGGGCCTCACCCAGTCCTGGTGACTTTGTTCCCCACCTGGACCTGATTGCTGTGGACTCTTTCTTGGCCTTACCTGGAAGTGGTGGCTCTGATCCTATCTGCACGTCACCCAGATCTGGTGACTCTGGTCCTCAACTGGGCCTCACCTGGACCTAGTGAATATGCCCCATCTGGGCCTCATTTGGGCCTGGTGACTCTGTTCCCTACCTGGGCATCATCGGGACATGGATCCACTGCATGGCCTGCAGGTTGGCCTCACCTGGACCTGGTAACTCTGGTCCCTACATGGGCATCATCGGGACATGGTTCCTCTACATGGCCTGCAGGTTGGCCTCACCTGGACCTGGTGAGTGGGGTTGCCACCTGGGCCTCACCCATACCTGGTGACAAAGGTCCCCACGTGGGCCTAGATTGGACCTTGTGAATCTGGTCCTTACCTTATACTCACCCGGAACTGGTAACCCTGGTCACCACCTGGGCCTCACCCTGACTTGGTGATTCTGGACCCATCTGGATTTCACCTAGACCAGTTGAATCTGGACCCCTCTACGCCTCAACTAGAACTGGTGACTCTTGTCCTCAACTTGGCATCACCGGGACCTAGTGAATATGCTCCCCACCTGCGCCTCATCTGGACCTGGTGACTCTGGTTCTTCCTGGGCATCATCGGGACATGGTTACTCTATTCCCCACTGGGACTGACCTGATCCTGGTAACTCTTGTCCTGACTTTGGCCTCTTCTGTACCAGGTGACTCTGGCTCAACCTGTGCCTCACCTGTAACTGGTGACTCTGATCCTAAGCATGGTCTCACCTGACCTGCTGAGTGCGGTTCCCATCGGGACCTCACCTGGACCTCATGTCTCGGGTCCCTCTTGGGCCTCACCAGGACCTGGTGTCTCTGGTAACCATCTATGTAGCATCATGTTATGGTTACACTGTTCACTATCAGGGACTCTGGTCCCCATCTGGATGTCACCTGGACCAGGTGATTCTGGTACCCCTCTAGGCCTCAACCAGTTCTGGTGACTCTGGTCCTCAACTGGGCCTCACATGGACCTAGTGAATATGCTCCATCTGGGCCTCATTTGGAACTGGTTACTCTGGTCCCTACCTGGGCATCATCGGGACATGGTTCCACTGCATGGCCTGCAGGTTGGCCTCACCTGGATCTGGTAACTCTGTTCCCTACACGAGCATCTTCGGTACACGATTCCTCTGCATTGCCTGCAGGTTGGACTCACCTTGACCTGGTGAGTGGGTTTGCTACCTGGGCCTCACCCATACCTGGTGACACAGGTCCCCACGTGGGCCTCACATGGACCTGGTGAATCTGGTCCTTACCTGGTCCTCATCCGGAACTGGTAACTCTGGTCATCACCTGGGAATCACCTGGACCTTGTGAATCTGTTCCCTATCTGGGCCTCACCCAGTCCTGGTGACTTTGTTCCCCACCTGGACCTGATTGCTGTGGACACTTTCTTGGCCTCACCTGGAACTGGTGACTCTGTTCCTAACTGGGCCTCACCCAGATCTGGTGACTCTGGTCCTCAACTGTGGATCATTAAGACCTGGATACTCTGTTCCACACCTGAGCCTCACCTGGACTTGATGACTCTGGAACCACTCTGGGCCTCACCCTGAAATGGTGACTCTGGTCTCCATTTGGATGTCACCTAGACCAGGTGAATCTGGTACCCCTCTAGGACTCAACTAGACCTGGTGACTCTCGTCCTCAACTTGGCCTCACAGGGACCTAGTGAATATGCTCCCCACCTGCGCCTCATCTGGACCTGGTGACTCTGGTTCTTCCTGGGCATCATCCTGAAATGGTTACTCTATTCCCCACTGGGACTGACCTGATCGTGGTAACTCTGGTCTTGACTTTCGCCTCTTCTGTACCAGGTGACTCTGGCTCCACCTGGGCCTCACCTGTAACTGGTGACTGTGATCCTAAGCATGGCCTCACCTGACGTGGTGACTGTGGTTCCCATCGGGACCTCATCTGGACCTCATGTATCTGGGCCCACCTGGGCCTCACCAGGATATGGTGTCTCTGGTACCCACCTGGGTAGCATCAGGATATGGTTACACTGTTCACTAACAGTGACCCAGCCGGACCTATTAACTCTGGTCTTCACCTGGGTCTCACCTGGGCATGGTGGGTCGGATCCCCACCTAATCCTCACCTGTAACTGGTGATTCGCGTTCCCACATGGACATCATGTGGACCTGGTGGCTGCAGTGTTTCTAGCATCCCATGTACCTCGTGGCTCGGGTCCCCACCAGGGCCTCACCGGGACCTGGTGAGTGTGGTTGCCACCTGCACATCACCTGGACCTGGTGATTCTGGTCTGCAACCGAGACTACCCTGGATCTGGTGACTGTGGTCCCCACCTGGGCTTCACCTGGATTTGGGGACTCTGGGCCCCATATGGGCACTCCTGGCCCTGTTGACCATGGTCCTCAACTGGGCAAATTTGGGACCCTGTGACTGTGTTCCACAACTGGACCTCACCTGAACCAGGTGACTCTGGTCCCCCTCTGGGTCTCACCGTGCCCTAGTGACTGTGAACCCCACTTTGGCCCGACTTGCACCTTCTGTCCCTGGTTGCCACCTGCACCTGACCTCGAACTGTTGACTCTGGTTCTTCCAAAGGCCTCCCCTGTACCTGGTGATCCTGGTCCCCACCTGGGCGTCACCTGGACCTGGTGACTCTTTTTCCAACATGGACCTCACCTGGGTCTGGTGACTCTGCTCCTCAGTTTGGCATCACCCGTACCTGGTGTCTCTTTTCCCCACTTTGACGTACCTCAGAACTGCTGAATCTTGCCCCACTTAGGCCGCACCCAGATCTGGTGACCCTTGTCCCCATCTATGCCTCAATTCGACTTGATGAATCTGGTCCTCACGTGGGCCTCACATGGACTTGGGACTCAGCTGGATAGAGTGGCTCTGGTTCCCACAAGGGGCTCACCTGACACTACTGACTGTTGTCTTATTCTGTGCCTCACCAGTACCTAGTGATTCTGTTCGCCATCTGGGCCTGCATGGACCTAGTGACTCTGGTCCTCACCCGGGCATGATTGGGACCTGGATACTCTATTCCACACCTGGGCCTCACTTTGACCAGAGAACTCTGGTCCCATTCTGGGCCTCAAACTAAACTGGTTATTCTGGTTCCCCCTCTGGCCTCACCCTTACCTGGTGACTCTGGTCACCCCTTGGCTTCATTGGGCCTGTTAAATTTGGTCTTTAGCTGGTCCGCACCTGGATCTGGTGACTGTTCGGCACCTGGGCCTCACCTGCACTTGGTGAATCCTGTTGCCACCTGTGCCTCACCTGGACCTTGTGACTGTGATCCCACCTGGACCTCACCTGGATCTGCTGGCTCTCGTTCCCATATTGGCTCTCCAGGACCTGGTTCCTGTGGTCTCCATCTGGCCTCAGCTGGAACACAATGACTCTGACCCATATTTGGGCCTCTCCTGGACCTGTTGACTCTGGTCTTTACCGGGCATCATTGGGACCTGGATACTCTCTTATATACCTGGACCTCACCTGGACCTGGTGACTGTGGTCCCACCTGGGCCTCACCTGGACGAGGTGACTGGTTCACACCCGGACATCACCTGGACCTGGTGACTCATGTCCTCATATGGGCATCTTGGGAGTTGGTTTCTCAGTTCCACATCGGGGCCTCACCTGGACCTAGTGATTCTCCTCCCGCTCTTGGCCTCACCCTGACGTGGTGACTCTGCTCCCCACCTGGATATCACCAGGACCGGGTGACTCTAGTCCCCCTCAAGGACGCACCCGCAGCTGGGGACACTGGTCCTCAACTGGGCCTGAACAGGACCTGGTGAATCTACTCCTCACTTAGGCCGCGTCTGGACCTTGTGACTCTTTTCCCACCTGGAATCAATGGGACATGGTTACTCTGTTCCCCACATGGGCCTACCCTCGACATGATAACTTTGCTCCACACTTTGGCCTCAACTGGTCCTGATGACTCTGGTCCCCCCACCTAAGCCTCAATCTGGACCTTGTGACTGTGGTCCCGACCAGGGTCTCACCTGGACTTGGTGACTCTCGTTCCCACATGAACCACACCTGGACCTGGTGACTGTGGTTTTCCTGTAGACTCACATTTACCTGGTGACTCCGGTCCCCACTAGGACCTCACCTCGATCTGGTGACTCTGGCCTGCAGGTTGGCCTCACCTGGACCTGGTGATTCTGGTCTGTACCTGAGACTACCCTGGATCTGGTGACTCCGGTTCCACCTGGGCATCACCTGGATTTGGGGACTCCGGTACCCATCTGGGCCTCACCTGGCCCTGTTGACCATGGTCCTCAACTGGGCAAAATTTGGAACCGGTGACTCTGTTCCACAACTGGACCTCACCTGGACCAGGTGACTCTGGTCCCTTCTTGGTCTCACCGTGCCCTAGTGACTGTGAACCCCACTTTGGACTGACTTGGACCTGCTGACCCTGTTTGCCACCTGCGCCAGACCTCGAACTGTTGACTCTGGTTCTATCAAGGGCCTCCCCTGGACCTGGTGATCCTGGTCCCCACCTGGGCCTCACCTGGACGTGGTGACACTTGTCACCACCGGGGACTCACCTGGACCTGGTTACTGTGTTCCACACCTGGGCCTCAGGTAGACATGTTGACCATGGTCCCCAAGCCGGCCTCACGTGGACCTTTTGGCTCTGATAACCGCAGGGGGCTCACGTGTACCTGGTAACTCTGATCCTCACCTGGGCCTCATCTGGACCTAGTGACTATGGTCCCCACCTGGGCTTCACCTGGATCTGGTGACTCTGGTTCCCCCCTGGACCTCTCCTGGACCTAGTGACTCTCTTTCCAACCTGGACCTCACCTGGATCTGGTGACTCTGGTCCTCAGTTTGGCCTCACCTGGACCTGGTGTCTCTCGTCCCCACTTTGACCTAACTCAGAACTGCTGAATCTTGCCCCACCTAGGCCGCACCCAGACCTGGTGACTCTTGTCCCCAGCTATGCCTCAATTCGACCTGATGAATCTGGTCCTCACGTGGGCCTCACATGGACCTGGGACTCACCTGTATAGAGTGTCTCTGGTTCCCACAAGGGGCTCACATGATACTGTGGACTGTGGTCTTATTCTATGCCTCACCGGGACCTAGTGATTCTGTTCCCCATCTGGGCCTGCATGGCCCTAGTGACCTTGGTCCTCACCCAGGCATCATTGGGACCTGTATACTCTATTCTACAACTGGGCCTCACTTTGTCCAGGAAACTCTGGTCCCATTCTGGTCCTCAAACTAAACTGGTTACTCTGGTTCACACTCTGGGCCTCACCCTTACCTGGTGACTCTGGTCACCCCTTGGGCTTCACTTCGGCCTGGTGAATCTGGTCATTAGCTGGTCCGCACCTGGCTCTGGTGACTGGTCGCCACCTGGATCTCACCTGTACTTGGTGAATCCTGTTGCCACCTGCGCCTCACCTGGACCTGGTGACTGTGGTCCCACCTGGACCTCACCTGAATCTGGTTGCTCTGGTTCCCATATTGGGCTCTCCTGAACCTGGTCCGTGTTGTCTCCATCTGGCCTCACCTGGAACACAATGACTCTGATACATATTTGGGCCTCTCCCGGAACTGATGACGCTGGTCCTTACCTGGGCATCACAGGGACCTGGATACTCTCTTATATACCTGGGCCTCACCTGGACCAGGTGACTGTGGTCCCACCTGGGCCTCACCTGGACGAGGTGACTGGTTACCACAGGGACCTCACCTGGACCTGGTGACTCAGGTCCTCATATGGGCATCATGGGACCTGGTTTTTCAGTTCCACATCGGGGCCTCACCTGGACCTAGTGATTCTCGTCCCCCTCTGGGCCTCACTCTGACGTGGTGACTCTGGTCATCCCTGGATATCACCAGAACCGGGTGACTCTGGTCCCCCTCTGGGACTCTCCCAGAGCTGGGGACACTGGTCCTCCGCTGGGCCTCAACAGGACCTGGTGAATCTACTCCTCACTTAGGCCTCCTCTGGACTATGTGTCTCTTTTCCCACATGGCATCAATGGGACATGGTTACTCTGTTCCCCACCTGGGCCTCACCTGGACATGAAAACTTTGCTCCACACTTTGGCCTCAACTGGTCCTGATGAATCTGGTCTCCCCACCTAGGCCTCAATCTGGACCTGGTGAGTGTGGTCCCCACCTGGGTCTCACCTGGACCTGGTGACTCTCGTTCCCACATAAACCACACCTGGAGCTGGTGACTGTGGTGTTCTGGTAGACTCACATTTTCCTGGTGACACTGGTCCCCACTAGGGCATTACCTGGATCTGGTGACTCTGGCCTGCAGGCTGGGCTCACCTGGACCTGGTGAGTGGGGTTGACACCTGGGCCTCACCCATACCTGGTGACTCAGGTCACCACGTGGGCCTCTTGGACCTGGTGAATCTTGTTCTTACCTGGTCCTCTCCCACCAGGGGACACTGGTCACCACCGGGGTCTCACCAGGACCTGGTGAATCTGGTACCCATCTGTGCCTCACCCAGTCCTGGTGACTTTTCCACACCTGGACCTGATTGCTGTGGACTCTTTCTTGGCCTCACCTGGAACTGGCGACTCTGATCCTATCTGAGTGTCACCCAGCCCTGGTGACTCTGGTCCTCACCTGGGCATCATTGGTACCTGAAGACTCTGATCCACACCTGAGCCTCACCTGGACATGATGACACTGGAACCACTCTGGGCTTCACCCTGACCTGGTGACCCAGGTCCCCATCTGGATATCACCTGGACCTGGTGATTCTTGTACCCCTCTAGGACTCAACAAGATCTGGTGACTCTGGTCCTCAACTGGGCCTCACCTGGACCTAGTGAATATGCTCCATCTGGGCCTCATTTGGACCTGGTGACTCTGGTCCCTACCTGGGCATCATCGGTACAATGTTACTCTATTCCACACTGGGAATCCCCTGATCCTGGTAACTCTGGTCCTCTCTTTGGACTCTTCTGTACCAGGTAACTCTGACTCCACCTGAACCTCACCTGTAACTAGTGATTCTGATCCTACGCATGGCCTCATCTGACCTGGTGACAGTGCTTCCCATCGGGACCTCACCTGGACCTCAGGTCTCCGGTCCCACCTGGGCCTTACCAGGACCTGGTGTCTCTGCTAACCACCTGGGTAGCATCAGGATATGGTTACACTGTTCACTAACAGTGACCCAGCTGGACCTATTAACTCTGGTCTTTACCTGGGCCACACCTGGACATGGTGACACTCGTTCCCACCTGGGTCTCACCTGGACATGGTGAGTCAGATCCCCACCTGTTCCTCAGCTTTAACTGGTGATTCTCGCTTCCACATGGACATCATGTGAACATGGTGGCTGCAGTGTTTCTAGCTTCTCATGTCCTCGTGACTCTGGTCCCCGCCAGTGCCTCACCGGGACCTGGTGAGTGTGGTTGCCACCTTCACCTCAGCTGGACCTGGTGATTCTGGTCTGCACCCGAGACTACACTGGATTGGTGACTGTGGTCCCTACCTGGGCTTCACCTGGATTTGGGGATTCCGGTCCCCATCTGGGCCTCACCTGGCCTTGTTGACCATGGTCGTCAACTGGCCAAAATTGGGAACCTGTGACTGTGTTCCACAACTGGACCTCACCTGGACCAGGTGACTCTGGTCCCACTCTGGGTCTCACCGTGCCCTAATTACTGTGAACCCCACTTTGGCCTGAGTTGGACCTGCTGACCCTGGTTGCCACCAGCGCCTGACCTCGAACTGTTGACTCTGGTTCTTTCAAGGGCCTCCCCTGTACCTGGTGATCCTGGTCCCCACCTGGGCCTGACCTGGACCTGGTGACTCTTGTCACCACCGGGGACTCACCTGGACCTGGTTAAGGTGTTCCACACCTGGGCCACAAGTAGACCTGTTGACCATGGTACCCAAGCTGGCCTCACATGGCCTGTTGCCTCTGATCCCCACCGGGGCCTCACGTGTACCTGGTAACTCTGGTCCTCGCCTGGGCCTAATCTGGACCTAGTGACTCTGGTCCCCACCTGGGCTTCACCTGGATCTGGTGACTCTGGTCCCCACCTGGACTTCACCTGGATCTGGTGACTCTGGTCCCCACCTGGACCTCTCCTGGACCTGGTGACTCTCTTTCCAACATGGACCTCACCTGGATCTGGTGACTCTGGTCCTCAGTTTGGCCTCACCTGGACCTGGTGTCTCTCGTCCCCACTTTGACCTAACTCAGAACTGCTGAATCTTCACCCACCTAGGCCTCACCCAGACCTGGTGACTCTTGTCCCCAGCTATGCCTCAATTCGACCTGATGAATCTGGTAGTCACGTGGGCCTCACCTGGACCTGGGTCTCAGCTGGATAGAGTGGCTCTGGTTCCCACAAGCGGCTCACCTGATACAGCTGACTGTGGTCTTATTCTATGCCTCACCAGGACCTAGTGATTCTGTTCCCCATCTGGGCCTGCATGGCCCTAGTAACTCTGGTCCTTACCCAGGCATCATTGGGATCTGGATACTCTATTCCACACCTGGGCCTCACTTTCACCAGGGACCTATGGTCACATTCTGGGCCTCAAACTAAACTGGTTACTCTGGTTCCCCCTCTGGGCCTCATCCCTACCTGGTGACTCTGGTCACCCCTTGAGCTTCACTTGGGCCTGGCGAATATGGTCCTTATCTGATCCGATTCTGGATCTGGTGACGGTTGCCACCTGGTCCTCACTTGGACTTGGTGAATCCTGTTGCCACCTGCGCCTCACCTGGACCTTGTAACTGTGGTCCCACCCGGACATCACCTGGATCTGGTGGCTATGGTTCCCATATGGGGCTCTCCTGGACCTGGTTCCTGTGGTCTCCATCTGGCCACACCTGGAACACAATGACTCTGAACCATATTTGGGCCTCTCCTGGACCTGTTGACTCTGGTCCTTACCTGGGCATCATTGGGACCTGGATACTCCCTTATATACCTGGGCCTCACCTGGACCTGGTGACTGTGGTCCCACCTGGGCCTCACCTGGACGAGGTGACTGGTTACCACAGGGACCTCACCTGGACCTGGTGACTCAGGTCCTCATATGGGAATCATGGGACCTCTTTTCTCAGTTCCACATCAGGGCCTCACCTGGACCTAGTGATTCTCGTCCACGTCTGGCCTCACCCTGAGGTGGTGACTCTGGTCCCCACCTGGGTATCACCAGATCCGGGTGACTCTGGTCCCCCTCTGGGACTCACCGGAGCTGGGGACACTGGTCCTCAACTGGGCCTCAACAGGACCTGGTGAATCTACTCCAATCTTAGGCTTCGTCTGGACCTTGTGGCTCTTTTCCCACCTGGCATCAATGGGACATGGTTACTCTTTCCCCACCTGGCCCCACCTGGACATGATAACTTTGCTGCACACTTTGGTCTCAACTGGTCCTGATGACTCTCGTCCCCCCACCTAGGCCTCAATCTGGACCTGGTGACTGTCGTCCCCAACTGGGTCTCAGCTGGACCTGGTGACTTCCGTTCCCACATGAACCACACCTGGGTCTGGTGACTGTGGTGTTCTTGTAGACTCACATTAACCTGGTGACTCCGGTCCCACTAGGGCCTCACCTGGATCTGGTGACTCTGGCCTGCAGGCTGGCCTCCCCTGGACCTGGTGAGTGGGCTTGCCACCTGGGCCTCACCGATACATGGTGACACCGGTCCCCACGTAGGCGCCAGTATCTTGGTGAATCTTGTCCTTACCTGGTCCTCAACCGGACCTGGTAACCCTAGTCCCCACCTGGGAATCACCTGGACCTGGTGTATCTGGCCACATCTGGGCCTCACCCAGTCCTGGTGACTTTGTTCACCACCTGGACCTGATTGCTGTGTACTCCTTCTTGGCCTCAACTGGAACTGGTGACTCTGATCCTAACAGGGTCTCACCCAGATCTGGTGACTCTGGTCCTCACCTGTGGACCATTATGACCTGGATACTCTGTTCCACACCTGAGCCTCACCTGGACATGATGACTCTGGATCCCTTCGGGGCCTCACCCTGACATGGTGACTCTGGTCCCCATCTGGATGTCACCTAGACCAGGTGAATCTGTTACCCCTCAAGGGCTCAAATATACCTGGTGTCTCTGCTAACCACCTGGGTAGCATCAGGATATGGTTACACTGTACACTAACAGTGACCCAGCCGGACCTATCAACTCTGGTCTTCACCTGGGCCACTCCTAGACATGGGGACATTCGTTCCCACCTGTGTCTCACCTGGAAATTGTGAGTCAGACCCCACCTGGTCCTAACCTGTAACTGGTGATTCTCGTTCCCACATGGATATCATGTGGACCTGGTGGCTGCAGTGTTTCTAGTTTGTCATGTACCTCGTGACTCTGGTCCCCACCAGGGCCTCACCGGGACTTGGTGAGAGTGGTTGCCAACTGCACCTCACCTGGACCTGCTGATTCTGGTCTGCACCTGAGACTACCCTGGATCTGGTGACTGTTGTCCCCAACTGGTCTTCACCTGGATTTGGGGACACCGGTCCCCATCTTGGCCTCACCTGGCCCTTTTGACCATGGTCCTCAACTGGGCAAAATTGGGACGCGGTGACTGTGTTCCACAACTGAACCTCACCTGGACCACGTGACTCTGGTGCCCCTCTGGGTCTCACCATGCCCTAGTTACTGTGAACCCCACTTTGGCCTGACTTGGACCTGCTGACCCTGGCTGAAAACTGCGCCTGACCTCGAACTGTTGACTCTGATTCTTTCAAGGGCCTCCCCTGTACCTGGTGATCCTGGTCCGCAACTGGGCCTCACCTGGACGTGGTGACCCTTGTCACCACTGGGGACTCACCTGGACCTGCTTACTGTGTTCCACACCTGGGCCTCAAGTAGACCTGTTGACCATGGTCCCCAAGCCAGCCTCACATAGACCTGTTGCCTCTGATCCCAACCGGGGCCTCACATGTACCTGGTAACTCTGGTCCTCACCTGGGCCTCTTCTGGTCCTAGTGACTCTGGTCCCCACCTGTGCTTCACCTGGATCTGGTAACTCGGGTCCCTACCTGGACCTCACCTGTATCTGGTGACTCTGTTCCTCAGTTTGGCCTCACCAGGACCTGGTGTCTCTCGTCCCCACTTTGACCTAACTCAGAACTGCTGAATCTTGACCCGCCTAGGCCGCATCCAGACCTGGTGACTCTTCTCCCCAGCTATGCCTCAATTCGACCTGATGAATCTGGTCCTCACGTGGGCCTCACATGACCTGGGACTCACCTGGATAGAGTGTCTTTGGTTCCCAAGGGGCTCACATGATACTGTTGACTGTGGTCTTATTCTATGCCTCACCAGGACCTAGTGATTCTGTTCCCCATCTGGGACTCCATGGCCCTAGTGACTCTGTTCCTCACCCAGTCATCATTGGTACCTGGATACTCTATTCTACAACTGGGCCTCACTTTGTCCAGGGACCTCTGGTCCCATTCTGGTCCTTAACCTAAACTGGTTACTCTGGTTCCCGCTCTGGGCCTCACCCTTACCTGGTGACTCTGGTCACCCCTTGGGCTTCACTTGGGCCTGGTGAATCTGGTCCTTAGCTGGTCCGCACCTGGATCTGCAGACTGGTCGTCACCTGGACCCCACGTGTACTTGGTGAATCCTCTTGCCACCTGCGCCTCACCTGGACCTTGTGACTGTGGTCCCACCTGGACATCAATTGGATCTGGTGGCTCTGGTTCCCACATGGGGCTCTCCTGGACCTGGTTCCTGTGGTCTCCATCTGGCCTCACCTGAAACACAATGACTGTGATCTATATTTGGGCCTCTCCTGGACCTGTTGACTCTGGTCCTACCTGGGCATCATTGGGACCTGGATACTCTCTTAAATACCTGGGCCAAACCTTGACCTGGTGACTGTGGTCCCACCTGGGCCTCACCTGGACGAAGTGACTGGTTCCCACAAGGACCTCACCTGGACCTGGTGACTCAGGTCCTCATACGGGCATCATGGGACCTGGTGTCTCAGTTCCACATCGGGGCCTCACCTGGACCTAGTGATTCTCGTCCCATTATGGTCCTCACCCTGACGTGGTGACTCTGGTCCCCACCTGGATATCACCAGAACCGGGTGACGCTGGTCCCCCTCTGGGACTCACCCGGAGCTGGGGACACTGGTCCTCAACTGGGCCTCAACACGACCTGGTGAATCTACTCCTCACTTAGGCCTCGTCTGGACCTTGTGACTCTTTTCCCACCTGGCATCAATGGGACATGATTAGTCTGTTCCCCACCTGGGCCTCACCAGGACATGAGAACTTTGCTCCACACTTTGGCCTCAACTGGTCCTGATGACTCTGGTCACCCGACCTAGGCCTCAATCTGGAACTGATTGCTGTGGACTTCTTCTTAGCCTCAACTGGAACTGGTGACTCTGATCCAGATTGAAGATCCCCAATCTGGGCCTCACCTGGCCTTGTCAACCATTGTCCTCAACTGGCAAAATAGGGACCCGGTGACTGTGTTCCACCCCTGGACCTCACTTGGACCAGGTGACTCTGGTCCCCCTCTGGGTCTCACCGTGCCCTAGTGACTGTGAACCCCACTTTGGCCTGACTTGGACCTGCTGACTCTGGTTGACACCTGCGCCTGACCTCGAACTCTTGACTGGTTCATTCAAGGGCTTCCCCTGTACATGGTGATCCTGGTCCCCCCCTGTGACTCACCTGGACGTGGTGACTCTTGTCACCACCGGGGACTCACCTGGACCTGGTTACTGTGTTCCACACCTGGGCCTCAATTAGACCTGTTGACCATGGTACCGAAGCCGGCCTCATATGGACCTGTTGACTCTGATTCCCACCGGGGCTTCACGTGTACCTGGTAAACTGGTCCTCACTTGGGCCTCATCTGGACCTAGTGATTCTGGTCCCCACCTTGGCTTCACCTGGATCTGGTGACTCTGGTCCTCAGTTTGGCCTCACCTGTACCTGGTGACTCAGGTCCTCATTTGGGCATTATGGGACCTTTTTTCTCAGTTCCACATCGGGGCCTCACCTGAAACTAGTGATTCTCGTCCCCCTCTGGGCCTCACGCTGACGTGGTGAGTCTTATCCCCACCTGGATATCACCAGAACCGGGTGACTCTGGTCCCCCTCTGGGACTCACCCGGAGCTGGGGACACTGGTGCTCAACTGGGCCTCAACAGGACCTGGTGAATCTAGTCCTCACTTAGCCCTCATCTGTACCTTGTGCCTCTTTTACCACCTGGCATCAATGGGACATGGTTACTCTGTTCCCCACCTAGACATCACCTGGACATGATAACTTTGCTCCACACTTTGGCCTCAACTTGTCCTGATCAATTTGTTCCCCCCACCTAGGCCTCAATCTGGACCTGGTGACTATGGTCCCCACCTGGGTGTCACCTGGACCTGGTGACTCTCGTTCCCACATGAACCACACCTGGACCTGGTGACTGTGGTTTTCTTGTAGACTCACATTTACCTGGTGACTCCGGTCCCCACTAGGGCCTCACCTGGATCTGGTGACTCTGGCCTGCAAGTTGGCCTCACCTGGACTTGGTGAGTGGGGTTGCCACCTGGGCCTCACCCATACCTGGTGACTCAGTTTCACACGTGGGCCTCTTGGACCTGGTGAATCTCGTCCTTACCTGGTCCTCTCCCAGACCCGGGGACTCTGGTCACCCCCTGCCTCACCTGGACCTGGTGAATCTGGTCCCCATCTGGGCCTCACCCAATCCTGGTGACTTTGTTCCCCACCTGGACCTGATTGCTGTGGACTCTCTCTTGGCCTCACCTGGAACTGGTGACTCTGATCCTATCTGAGCGTCACCAAGACCTTCTGACTCTGGTCCTCACCTGGGCTTCAATGGTAACTGGTGACTCTGTTCCACACCTGAGCCTCACCTGGACATGATGACTCTGGAACCTCTCTGGGCCTCACCCTGACCTGGTGACTCTTGTCCCCATCTGGATGTCAACTGGACCAGGTGATTCTTGTACCCCTCTAATACTCAACCAGATCTGGTGACTCTGGACCTCAACTGGGCCTCACCTGGACCTAGTGAATATGCTCCAACTGGGCCTCATTTGGATCTGGTGACTCTGGTCACTTCCTGGGCATCATCAGGACATGGTTCAGCTGCATGGCCTTCAGGTTGGCCTCACCTGGACCTGGTAACTCTGGTCCCTTCCTGGGTATCATCGGGACATGGTTCCTCTACATGGCCTGCAGGTTGGCCTCACCTGGACCTGGTGAGTGGGGTAGGCACTTGGGCCTCACGCATACATGGTGACACAGGTCCCCGTGGGCCCAGTATGACCTGGTGAATCTCGTCCTTACCTGGTCCTCACCCGCACCTGGTAACCCTGATCACCACATGGGAATCACCTGGACCTGGTGAATCTGGTCCCCATCTGGTCGTCACCCAGTCCTGGTGACTTTGTTCCCCTCTGGATCTGATTGCTGTGGACTCCTTCTTGGCCTCAACTGGAAGTGGTGACTCTGATCCAACCTGGGCCTCACCCAGATCTGGTGACTCTGGTCCTCACCTGTGGACCATTATGACCTGGATACTCTGTTCCACACCTGAGCCTCACCTGGACATGATGACTCTGGATACCCTCTGGGCCTCACCCTGACATGGTGACTCTGGTCCCCATCTGGATGTCACCTAGACTAGGTGAATCTGGTACCCCTCTAGGGCTCAAATAGACCTGGTGACACTGGTCCTCAACTGGGTGTCACCGAGACCTAGTGAATATGCTCCCCACCTGCGCCTCATCTGGACCTGGTGACGCTGGGTCTACGTGGGCATCATCGGGACATGGTTACTCTGTTTCCCACTGGGACTGACCTGATCCTGGTAACTCTGGTCCTTAATTTGGCCTCTTCTGTACCAGGTGACTCTGGCTCCACCTGGGCCTCACCTGTAACTAGTGACTCTGATCCAAAGCATGGCCTCTCCTGACCTGGTGACTGTGGTTCCCATCGGGACCTCACCTGGACTTCATGTCTCTGGTCCCACATGGGCCTCACCAGGACGTTGTGTCTCTGGTACACACCTGGGTAGCATCAGGATATGGTTACACTGTTCACTAACAGTGACCCAGCCGGACCTATTAACTCTGGTCTTCACCTGGGCCACACCTGGACATGTTGACACTCGTTCCCACCTGGGTCTCACCTGGAAATGGTGAGTCAGATACCCACCTGGTCCTAACCTATAATTGTTGATTCTTGTTCCCACATGGACATCATGTGAACCTGGTGGCTGCGGTGTTTCTAGTTTGTCATGTACCTTGTGACACTGGTCCCCACCAGGGCCTCACCGGGACCTGGTGAGTGTGGTTGCCACCTGCACCTCACCTGGACCTGGTGATTCGGTCTGCACCTGAGAGTACCCTGGATCTGGTGACTGTGGTCCCCACCTGGGCTTCACCTGGATTTGGGGACTCTCGTCCCCATGTGAGGCTCACCAGGCCCTGTTGACCATGGTCCTCAACTGGGCAAAATTGGGACGCGGTGACTGTGTTCCACAACTGGACCTCACCTGGACCACGTGACTCTGGTGCCCCTCTGGGTCTCACCACTGCCTAGTGACTGTGAACCCCACTTTCCCCTGACTTAGACCTGCTGGCCCTGGATGAAACCTGCGCCTGAACTCGAACTGTTGACTCTGGATCTTTCAAGGGCCTCCCCTGTACCTGGTGATCCTGGTCCGAACCTGGGCCTCACCTGGACGTGGTGACTCTTGTCACCATGGGGACTCACCTGGACCTGCTTACTGTGTTCCACACCTGGGCCTCAAGTAGACCTGTTGACCATGGTCCCCTAGCCGGCCTCACATGGACCTGTTGCCTCTGATCCCCACCGGGGCCTCACGTGTACCTTGTAACTCTGGTCCTCACCTGGGCCTCATCTGGACCTAGAGACTCTGGTCCCCACCTGGGCTTCACCTGGATCTGGAGACTCTGGTCCCCATCTGGACTTCACCTGGATCCGGTGACTCTGGTCCCAATCTGGACCTCTCCTGGACTTGGTGTCTCTCTTGCCCACTTTGACCTAACTCAGAACTGCTGAATCTTGCCCCACCTATTACGCACCCAGACCTGGTGACTCTTGTCCCTAGCTATTCCTCAATTCGACCTGATGAATCTGGTCCTCACGTGGCCCTACATTCACCTGGGACTCAGCGGGATAGAGTGGCTCTGGTTCCCACTAGGGGCTCACCTGATACTGCTGAATGTGGTCTTATTCTATTACTCACCTGGACATAGCGATTCTGTTCCCCATCTGGGCCTGCATGGCCCTAGTGACTCTGGTCCTCACCCAGGCATCATTGGGACCTGGATACTCTATTCCACACCTAGGGCTAACTTTGACCCGGGACCTCTGGTCCCATTCTGGGCCTCAAACTAAACTGGTTACTCTGGTTCCCCCTCTGGGACTCACCCTTACCTGGTGACTCTGGTCACCCCTTGGGCTTCACTTGGGCATGGTGAATCTGGTCCTTAGCTGGTCCACATTTGTATCTGGTGACTAGTCGCCACCTGGGCCTCACCTGGACTTGGTGAATCCTGTTGCCACCAGCGCCTCACCTGGACCTTGTGACTGTGGTCTCACCTGGACCTCACCTGGATATGGTGGCTCTGGTTCCCACATGGGGCTCTCCTGGACCTGGTTCCTGTGGTCTCCATCTGGCCTCACCTGGAACACAATGACTCTGATCCATATTTGGGCCTCTCCTGGACCTGTTGACACTGGTCCTTACCTGGGCAACATTGGGACCTCGATACTCTCTTATATACCTGGGCCTCACCTGGACCTGGTGACTGTGGTCCCACCTGGGCCTCACCTGGACGAGGTGACTGGCTCCCACAGGGACCTCACCTGGACCTGGTGATTCAGGTCCTCATATGGGAATCATGGGACCTGGGTTCTCAGTTACACATCGGGGCCTCACCTGGACCTAGTAATTCTCGTCCCCCTCTGGGCCTCACCCTGACGTGGTGACTCAGGTCCCCACCTGGATATCACCAGAACCGGGTCACTCTGGTCCCCCTCTGGGACTCTCCCGGAGCTGGGGACACTGGTCCTCAACTGGGCCTCAACAGGACCTGGTGAATCTACTCCTCACTAAGGCCTCGTCTGGACCTTGTGACTCTTTTCCCACCTGGCATCTTTGGGACATGGTTACTCTTTTCCCCACCTGGGCCTCACATGGACATGATAACTTTGCTCCACACTTTGGCCTCAACTGGTCCTGATGACCCTGGTCCTCCGACCTAGGCCTCAATCTGGACCTGGTGACTGTGGTCCCCACCTGGGTCTCACCTAGACCAGGTGACTCTCGTTCCCACATGAACCACACCAGGATCCGATGACTGTGTTGTTATTGTAGAATCATTTTTAACTGGTGACTCCAGTCCCCACTCGGTCCTCACGTGGATTGGGTGACTTGGCCTGGAGGTTGGCCTCAAGTGGACCTGGTTAGTGGGGATGCCACTTGGGACTCACCCATACCTGGTGACTCAGGTCTCCACGTGGGCCTCCTGGACCTGGTGAATCTTGTCCTTACCTGGTACTCTCCCAGACCCGGGGACTCTGGTCACCACCTGGGCCTCACCTCGACCTGGTGAATCCGACCCCATCTTGGCCTCACTCAGTCCTGGTGACTTTGTTCCCCACCTTGACCTGATTGCTGTGGACTCTTTCATGGCCTCACCTGTACATGGGGACTCTGATCCTATCTGTGTGTCACCCAGACCTGGTGACTCTGGTCCTCACCTGGGCATCATTGGTATCTGGTGACTCTGTTCCACACCTGAGCCTCACCTGGACATGAGGCTCTGGCCTCTGGAACCACTCTGGGCCTAACCCTGACCTGGTGACTCTGGTCTCCATCTGGATGTCACATGGACCAGATGATTCTGCTACCCCTCTAGGCATGAACCAGTTCTGGTGACTCTGGTCCTCAACCGGGCCTCACCTGGACCTATTGAATATGCTCCATCTGGGCCTCATTTGGACCTGGTAACTCTGGTCCCTACCTGGGTATCATCGGGACATGGATCCACTGCATGGCCTGCAGGTAGGCCTCAGTGTACCTGATAACTCTGGTCCCTACCTGGGCATCACCGGGACACGGTTCCTCTGCATGGCCTCCAGGTTGGCCTCACCTGGACCTAGAGACTGGGGTTGCCACCTGGGCCTCACCCATACCTGGTAACACAGGTCCCCACGTGGGCCTCACTTGGACCTGGTGAATCTGGTCCTTATGGTCCTCACCCGGACCTGGTAATCCTGGTCACCACCTGGGAATCACCTGGACAGGATGAATCTGGTCCCCATCTGGGCCTCAACAGTCCTGTTGACTTTCTTCCCCACCTGGACCTGATTGCTGTGGACTCCTTCTTGGCCTACACTGGAACTGGTGACTCTGATCCTAACTGAGCCTCACCCAGATCTGGTGACTCTGGTCCTCACCTGTGGAACATTATGACCTGGATACTTTGTTACACACCTGAGCCTCACCTGGATATGATGACTCTGGATCCCCTCTGGGCCTCAGCCTGACATGGTGACTCTGGTCCGCATCTGGATGTCACCTAGACCAGGTGAATCTCGTACCCCTCTAGGCCTCAACTAGACCTGGTGACTCTGGTCCTCAACAGGGCCTCAACGAGACCTAGTGAATATGCTCCCCACCTGCGCCTCATCTGGATCTGGTGACGATGGTTCTATCTGGGCATCATCGGGACATGGTTACTCTGTTCCCCTCTGGGACTGACCTGATCCTGGTAACTCTGGTCCTGACTTTGGCCTCTCTGTACCAGGTGATTCTGGCTCTAACTGGGCCTCACCTGTAACTGGTGACTCTGATTCTAAGCATGGCCTCACCTGACCTGGTGTTTGTGGTTCCCATCGGGACCTCACCTGGACCTCATGTCTCTGGTCCCACCTGGGCCTCACCAGGGCCTGGTGTCTCTGGTACCCACCTGGTTAGCATCAGGATATGGTTACACTGTTCACTAACAGTGACCCAGCCGGACCTATTAACTCTGGTCTTCACCTGGGCCACACCTGGACATGGTGTCACTGTTTCCCACCTGGGTCTCACCTGGATATGGTGAGTCGGATCCCCACATGGTCCTCACCTGTAACTGGTGATTCTCGTTCCCACATGGATATCATGTGGACCTGTTGGCCGCAGTGTTTCTAGCATCTTTTTTTTTAATTTTAATTTATTTATGATAGTCACAGAGAGAAAGAGAGGCAGAGACACAGACAGAGGGAGAAGCAGGAACCATGCACCGGGAGCCCGACGTGGGATTCGATCCCGGGTCTCCATGATCGCTCCCGGGGCCTAAGGCAGGCGCCAAACCGCTGCGCCACCCAGGGATCCCATCTGTTTGTAGCTTCTCATGTACCTCGTGACTCTGGTCCCCACCAGTGCCTTACCGGGACCGGGTGAGTTTGGTTGCCACCTGCACCACACCTGGACCTGGTGATTCTGGTCTGCACCTGAGACTACCCTGGATCTGGTGACTGTGGTCCCCACCTGGGCTTCACCTGGATCTGGAGACTCTGGTCCCCACCTGGACTTTACCTGGACCTGGTGACTGTGATCCCACCCGGGCCTCTACTGGATGAGGTGACTGGTTCCCACAGGGACCTCACCTGGACCTGGTGACTCAGGTCCTCATATGGACATCATGGTACCTGGTTTCTCAGTTCCACATCGGGGCTTCACCTGGACCTAGTGATTCTCGTCCCCCTCTGGGCCTCAACCTGACGTGGTGACTCTGGTCACCCCTGGATATCACCAGAACCGGGTGACTCTGGTCCCCCTCTGGGACTAACCCAGAGTTGGGGACACTGGTCCTCAACTGGATCTCAACAGTACCTGTTGAATCTATTCCTCACTTAGGTCTCGTCTGAACCTTGTGACTCTTTTCCCACCTGGCATCAACGGGACATGGTTACTCTGTTGCCCACCTGGGCCTCACCTAGACATGATAGCTTTGCTCCACACTTTTGCCTCAACTGGTCCTGATGACTCTGGTCCCCCAACCTAGGTCTCAATCTGGACCCGGTGACTGTGGTCCCCACCTGGATCTCACCTGGACCTGGTGACTCTCGTTCCCACATGAACCACACCTGGACCTGGTGACTGTGTTGTTCTTGTAGACTCACATTTACCTGGTGACTCCGGTCCCCACTAGGGGCTCACCTGGATCTGGTGACTATGGCCTGCAGGTTGGCCTCACCTGGACCTGGTGAGTGGGGTTGCCACCTGGGCCTCACCCATACCTGGTGACTCAGGTCCTCACGTGGGCCTCACTTGGACCTGGTGAATCTGGTCCTTACCTGGTCCTCTGCCAGACCCGGGGTCTCTGGTCACCACCTGGACCTCACCTGGACCTGGTGAATCTGGTGCCCATCTGGGCCTCACCCGGTCCTGGTGACTTTGTTCACCACCTGGACCTGATTGCTGTGGACACTTTCTTGGCCTCACCTGGAACTGGTGACTCTAATCTATCTGCGCATCACCCAGATCTGGTGACTCTGGTCCTCACCTGGGCATCATTGGTACCTGGTGACTCTGTTCCACAGCTGAGCCTCACCTGGACATAATGACTCTGGAACATCTCTGGGCCTCACCCTGACCTAGTGACTCTCGTCCCCATCTGGATGTCACCTGGACCAGGGGATTCTGGTACCCCTCAAGGGAAACCAGATCTGGTGACTCTGGTCCTCAACTCGGCCTCACCTGGACCTAGTGAATATGCTCCATCTGGGCCTCATTTGGACCTGATGACTCTGGTTCCTACCTGGGCATCATCGGGACATGGTTCCACACATGGCCTGCAGGTTGGCATCACCTGGACCTCGTAACTGTAGACCCTACTTGGGCATCAAGGGGACATGGTTCCTCTGCATGGCCTGCAGGTTGGCATCACCTGGACCTGGTGAGTGGGGTAGTCACCTGTGCCTCACCCATACCTGGTGACACAGGTCCCCACGTGGGCCTCACTTGGACCTGGGGAATCTGGTCCTTACCTTGTTCTCACCGGGAACTCGTAACTCTGGTAACCACCTGGGAATCACCTGGGCCTGGTGTTTCTGGTCCCCATCTGGGAGTCATCCAGTCCTGGTGACATTGTTCCCCACCTGGACCTGATTCCTGTGGACTCTTTCTTGGCCTCACCTGGAACTGGTGACTCTGATCCTAACTGGGCCCCACCCAGATCTGGTGACTCTGGTCCTCACCTGTGGATCATTATGACCTGGATACTCTGCTCCACACGTGAGCCTCACCTGGATTTGATGACTCTGGATCCCCTCTGGGCCTCAGACTGACATGGTGACTCTGGTCCCCATCTGGATGTCACCTAGACCACGTGAATCTGGTACCCCTCTAGCCCTCAACTAGACCTGGTGACTCTGGTCCTCAAATTGGCCTAACCGGGACCTAGTGAATATGCTCCCCACCTGCACCTCATCTGGACCTGGTAACTCTGGTTCTACCTGGGCATCATCGGGACATGGTTACTCTATTCCACACAGGGATACCTGATCCTGGTAACTCTGGTCCTGACTTTGGCCTCTTCTGTACAAGGTGACTCTGGCTCCACCGGGGCCTCAACTGTAACTGGTGACTCTGATCCTAAATATGGCCTCACCAGACCTGGTGACTGTGGTTCCCATCGGGACCTCACCTGGACCTCGTTTCTCTGGTCCCACCTGGGCCACACCAGGACATGGTATCTCCGGTACCCACGTGGGTAGCATCAGGATATGGTTACACTGTTCACTAATAGTGACCCAGCCAGACCTATTAACTCCGGTCTTCACCTGGGCCACACCTGGACATGGTGACACTGGTTCCAACCTGGGTCTCACCTAGACATGGTGAGTCGGATCACCACCTGGTCCTCACCTGTAACTGGTGATTCTCGTTCCCACATGAACATCATGTGGACCTGGTGGCTGCAGTGTTTCAAGGTTTGCATGTACCTCATGACTCTGGTCCTCACCAGGGTCCACCGGTTCCTGGTGAGTGTGGTTGACACCTACACCTCACCTGGACCTGGTGATTCTGGTCTGCACCTGAGAGTACCCTGGATCTGGTGACTGTGGTTCCCACCTGGGCTTCACCTGGATTTCGAGACTCCGGTCCCCATCTGGGCCTCACCTGGCCCTGTTGACCATGGTCCTCAACTGGGCAAAATTGGGACCTGGTGACTGTGTTCCACAACTGGACCTCACCTGGACCAGGTGACTATGCTCCCCCTCTGGGTCTCACCGTGCCCTATGGACTGTGAAGTCCCCTTTGGCTTGACTTGGACCTGCTGTCCCTGGTTGCCACCTGCGCCTGAACTCGAACTGTTGACTCTGGTTCTTTCAAGGGCCTCCCCTGGACCTGGTGATCCTGGTCACCACCTGGGCCTCACCTGGACGTGGTGACTCTTGTCACCACGGGGGACTCACCTGGACCTGCTTACTGTGTTCCACACCTGGGTTTCAAGTGGACATGTGGACTATGGTCCCCAAGCCGGCCTCACGTGGACCTGTTGCCTCTGATCCCCACCGGATTCTCACGTGTACCTGGTAACTCTGGTCATCACCTGGGCCTCATCTGCACCTAGTGACTCTGGTCCCCACCTGGGATTCACCTCGATCTGGTGACTCTGGTCCCCACCTGGACTTCACCTGGATCTAGTGACTCTGGTCCCCACCTGGACCTCTTCTGGACCTGGTGACTCTCTTTCCAACATGGAACTCACCTGGATGTGGTGAATCTAGTACTCAGTTTGGCCTCACCTGGACCTGGTGTCTCTCGTCCCCACTTTGACCTAACTCAGAACTGCTGAATCTTGCCCCACCTAGGCCGCACCCAGACCTGGTGACTCTTGTCCCCAGCTATGCCTCAATTCGACCTGATGAATCTGGTCCTCACGTGGGCTTCAATGGACCTGGGACTCAGCTGGATAGAGTGGCTCTGGTTCCCACAAGGGGCTCACCTGATACTGGTGACTGTGGTCTTATTCTATACCTTACCAGGACCTAGTGATTCTGTTCCCCATCTGGGCCTGCATGGCCCTAGTGACTTTGGTCCTCACCCAGGCATCATTGGGACCTGGATACTCTATTCCACACCTGGGCCTCACTTTGACCAGGGACCTCTGGTCCCATTCTGGGCCTCAAACTAAACTGGTTACTCTGGTTCCCCTCTGGGACTTACACTTACCTGGTGACTCTGGTCACGCCTTGGGCTTCACTTGGGCCTGGTGAATCTGGTCCTTAGCTGGTCCGCATCTGGATCTGCTGACTGGTGGCCACCTGGGCCTCACCTGGACTTGGTGAATCCTGTTGCCACCTGCGCCTCACCTGGACCTTGTCACTGTGGTCCCAACTGGACCTCACCTGGATCTGTTGGCTCTGGTTCCCATATGGGGCTCTCCTGGACCTGGTTCCTGTGGTCTCCATCTGGCCTGACCTGGAACACAATGACTCTGATCCATATATGGTCCTCTCCTGGACCTGTTGACTCTGGTCCTTACCTGGGCATCATTGGGACCTGGATACTCTCTATATACCTGGGCCTCACCTGGACCTGGTGACTGTGGTCCCACCTGGGCCTCTCCTGGACGAGGTGACTGGTTCCCACAGGGACCTCACCTGGACCTGGTGACTCAGGTCCTCATATGGGCATCATGGGACCAGGGTTCTCAGTTCCACATCGGGGTCTCATCTGTACCTAGTGATTCTCGTCCCTCTCTGTGCCTCACCCTGATGTGGTGACTCTGGTCCCCACCTGGATGTCACCAGAACCGGGTGACACTGATCACCCTCTGGGAGTCACCCGGAGCTGGGGACACTGGTCCTCAACTGGGCCTCAACAGGACCTGGTGAATCTACTCCACACTAAGGCCTCGTCTGGACCTTGTGACTCTTTTCCCACCTGGCATCAATGGGACATGGTTACTCTTCCCACCTGTGCCTCACATGGACATGATAAATTTGCTCCACACTTTGGCCTCAACTGGTCCTGATGACTCTGGTCCCCCGACCTAGGCCTCAATCTGGACCTGGTGACTGTGGTCCCCACCTGGGTCTCACCTGGACCTGGTGACTCTCCTTCCCACATGAACCACACCAGGTCCTGGTGACTGTGTTGTTCTTGTAGAATCACTTTTAACTGGTGACTCTAGTCCCCACTAGGGCCTCGGGTGAATCGGGTGACTTGGCCTGCAGGTTGGCCTCACATGGACCTGGTTAGTGGGGATGCCACTTGGGTCTCACCCATACGTGGTGACTCACGTCTCCACCTGTGCCTCTTGGACCTGGTGAATCTGGTCCTTACCTTCTCCTCTCCCAGACCCGGGGACTCTGGTCACCACGTAGGCCTCACCTGGACCTGGTGATTCCGGTCCCCATCTGGGCCTCACTCAGTCCTGGTGACTTTGTTCCCCACCTTGACCTGATTGCTGTGGACTCTTTCATGGCCTCACCTGGACCTGGTGACTCTGATCCTATCTGCTTGTCACCTAGACCTGGTGACTCTGGTCCACAACTGGGCATCATTGGTACCTGGTGACTCTGTTCCACACCTGAGCCTCACCTGGACATGAGGCTCTGGACTCTCGAACCACTCTGGGCCTAACCCTGACCTGGTGACTCTGGTCTCCATCTGGATGTCACCTGGACCAGGTAATTCTGGTACCCCTCTCGGCCTCAACCAGTTCTGGTGACTCTGGTCCTCAACTGGGCCTCACCTGGACCTATTGAATATGCTCCATCTGGGCCTCATTTGGACCTGGTGACTCTGGTCCCTACCTGGGCATCATCGGGACATGGATCCACTGCATGACCTGTAGGTTGGCCTCAGCTGGACCTGGTAACTCTGGTCCCTACCTGGGCATCATCGGGACACGGTTCCTCTGCATGGCTTCCAGGTTGGCCTCACCTGGACCTAGTGAGTGGGGTTGCCACCTGGGGCTCACCCATACCTGGTGACACAGGTCCCCACGTGGGGCTCACTTGGACGTGGTGAATCTGGTCCTTACCTGGTCCTCACCCGGAACTCCTAACTCGGGTCACCACCTGGGAATCACTTGAACCTGGTTAATCTGGTCCCCATCTGATCCTCATACAGTCCTGGTGACTTTGTCACCCCACCTGGACCTGATTGCTGTGGACTCCTTCTTGGCCTCACCTGGAACTGGTGACTCTTATTCTAACTGGGCCTCACCCAGATCTGGTGACTCTGGTCCTCACCTATGGACCATTAGGACCTGGATACTCATTTCCACACCTGAGCCTCACCTGGAAATGATGATTCTGGATCCACTCTGGGCCTCACCCTGACATGATGTCTCTTGTCCCCATTCGGATGTCACCTAGAATAGGTGAAGCTGGTATCCCTCTAGGACTCAACTTGACCTGGTGACTCTGGTCCTGAACTGGGCCTCACGGGGACCTAGTGAACATGCTCCCCACCTGCGCCTCATCTGGACCTGGTGACTCTGGTTCTACATGGGAATCACTGGGACCTGGATACTCTCTTATATACCTGGGCCTCACCTGGACCTGGTGACTGTAGTCCCACCTGGGCCTCACCTGGACGAGGTGACTGGTTCCCACAGGGACCTCACCTGGACCTGGTGACTCAGGTCCTCATATGGGCATCATGGGACCTGGTTTCTCAGTTCCACATCCTGGCCTCACCTGGACCTAGTGATTCTCGTCCCCCTCTGGGCCTCACCCTGACGTGGTGACTGTGGTCCCCACCTGGATATCACCAGAACCGGGTGACACTGGTCCCCCTCTGGGACTCTCCCGGAGCTGGGGACACTGGTCCTCAGGTGGGCCTCAAAAGGACCTGGTGAATCTACTCCTCACTTAGGCCTCGTCTGGAACTTGTGACTCTTTTCCCACCTGGCATCAATGGGACATGGTTATTCTTCCCATCTGGCCCTCACATGGACATGATAACTTTGCTCCACACTTTGGCCTCAACTGTTCCTGATGACTCTGTTCCCCCCACCTAGGCCTCAATCTGGACCTGGTGACTGTGGTCCCCACCTGGGTCTCACCTGAACCTGGTGACTCTCGTTCCCACATGAACCACACCTGGACCTGGTGACTGTGGTGTTCTTGTAGACTCACATTTACCTGGTGACACTGGTCCCGACTAGGGCCTCACCTGGATCTGGTGACTCTGGCCTGCCGGTTGGCCTCACCTTGACCTGGTGAGTGGAGTTGCCACCTGGGCCTCACACATAGCTGGTGACTCAATTCCCCTCGTGGGCCTCTTGGACTTGGTGAATCTGGTCCTTACCTGGTCCTGTCCCAGACCCGGGGACTCTGGTCACCACCTGGGCCTCACCTGGACCTGGTGAATCTGGTCCCCATCTGGGCCTCACCCAGTCCTCGGGACTTTGTTCACCACCAGGACCTGATTGCTGTGGATTCTTTCTTGGCCTCACCTGGAACTGGTGACTCTGATCCTATCTGCGGGTCACCCAGACCTGGTGACTGTAGTCCTCACCTGGGCATCATTGGTACCTGGGGACTCTGTTCCACACCTGAGCCTCACCTGGACATGATGAATCTGGAACCATTCTGGGCCTCATCCAGACCTGGTGACTGGTCCTCATCTGGATGTCACCTGGACCAGGTGTTTCTTGTACCCCTCTAGGCCTCAACCATATCTGGTGTGTCTGGTCCTCAACTGGGCCTCACTGGGACCTAGTGATCATGCTGCCCACCTGCGCCCCATCTGGACCTGGTGACTCTGGTTCTACCTGGTCATCATCGGGACATGGTTACTCTATTCCCCAGTGGGACTGACCTGATCCTGGTAACTCTGGTCCGGACTTTGGCCTCTTCTGTACCACGTGACTCTGGCTCCACCTGGGCCACACCTGTAACTGGTGACTCTGATCCTAAGCATGGCCTCACCTGACCTGGTGACTGTGGTTCCCATCGAGACCTCACCTGGACTTCATGTCTCTGGTCCCACCTGGGCCTCACCAGGACCTGGTGTCTCTGGTACCCACCTGGGTAGCATCAGGATATGGTTACACTGTACACTAACAGTGACCCAGCCGGACCTATTAACTCTGGTCTTCACATGGGCCACTCCTGCACATGGTGACACTGGTTCCCACCTGGGTCTCACGTGGACATGGTGAGTCGTATCCCCACCTGGACCTCACCTGTCACTGCTGATTCTCCTTCCCACATGGAATCATGTGGACTTGGTGGCTGCAGTGTTTCTAGCTTCTCATGTACCTCGTGACTATGATCCCCACCAGGGCCTCACCGGGACCTGGTAAGTGTGGTTGCCACCTGCACCTCACCTGGACCTGGTGATTCTGGTCTGCACCTGAGACAAACCTGGAGTTGGTGACTGTGGTCCCCACCTTGGCTTCACCTGGATTTGGGGACTCCAGTCCCCATCTGGGCCTCACCTGGCCCTGTTGACCATGGCCCTCAACTCGCAAAATTGGGAACCAGAGACTGTGTTCCACAACTGGACCTCACCTGGACCAGGAGACTCTGGTCCCTGTCTGGGTCTCACCGTGCCCTAGTGACTGTGAACCTCACTTTGGCCTGACTTGGACCTGCTGACCCTGGTTGCCACCTGCGCCTGAACTCGAACTGTTGACTGTGGTTCTTTCAATGGCCTCCCCTGGACCTGGTGATCCTGGTCCCAACTTGGGCCTCACCTGGACGTGGTGACCCTTGTCAACACCGGGGACCCACCTGGACCTGGTTACAGTGTTCCACACCGGGGCCTCAAGTAGACCTATTGACCATGGTCCCCAAGCCGGCCTCACATGGACCTGTAGTCTCTGATCCCCAATGGGGCCTCACTTGTACCTGGTAACTCTGGTCCTCACCTGGGCCTCATCTGGACCTAGTGACTCTGGTCCCCACCTGGGCTTCACCTCGATCTGGTGACTGGTCCCCACCTGGGCTTCACCTAGATCTGGTGACTCTCGTCCCCACTTGGACCTCTCCTGGACCTGGTGACTCTCTTTCCAACATGGAACTCACCTGGATCTGGTGACTCTGGTACTCAGTTTGGCCTCACCTGGACCTGGTGTCTCTCGTCCCCATTTTGACCTAACTCAGAACTGCTGAATCTTGCCCCACCTAGGCGGCACCCAGACCAGGTGACACTTGTCCCCAGCTATGCCTCAATTCGACCTGATGAATCTGGTCCTCACGTGGTCCTCACATGGACCTTGTACTCAGCTGAATAGAGTGGCTCTGGTTCCCACAAGGGGCTCACCTGATACTGGTGACTGTGGTCTTATCTATGCCTCACCAGGACCTAGTGATTCTGTTCCCCATGTGGGCCTGCATGGCCTTAGTGACTCTGGTCCTCACCCAGGCATCACTGGGACCTGTAAACTATATTCCACACCTGGGCCTCACTTTGACCAGGGACCTCTGGTCCCATTCTGGGCCTCAAACTAAACTGGTTACTCTGGTTCCCCCTCTGGGCCTCACCCTTACCTGGTGTCTCTGGTCACCCCTTGGGCTTCAATTGGGCCTGGTGAATCTGGTCCTTAGCTGGTCCGCACCTGGATCTGGTGATTGGTCGCCACCTGGGTCTCACCTGGACTTGGTGAATCCTGTTGCCACCTGCGCCTCACCTGGACCTTGTGACAGTGGTCCCACCTGGACCTCACCTGGATATGGTGGCTCTGGTTCCCATATGGGGCTCTCCTTAACCTGGTCCATGTTGTCTCCATCTGGCCTCAACTGGAACACAATGACTCTGATAGATATTTGGGCCTCTCCTGAACCTGATGACGCTGGTCCTTACCTGGGCATCACTGGGACCTGGATACTCTCTTATATACCTGGGCCTCACCTGGACCTGGTGACTGTGGTCCCACCTGGGCCTCACCTGGACGAGGTGACTGGTTCCCACAGGGACCTCACCTGGACCTGGTGACTCAGGTCCTCATATGGGCATCATGGGACCTGGTTTCTCAGTTCCATATCGGGGCCTCACCTGGACCTAGTGATTCTCGTCCCCCTCTGGGCTTCACCCTGACGTGGTGACTCTGGTCACCCCTGGATATCACCAGAAGCGGGTGACTCTGGTCCCCCTCTGGGACTCTCCCGGAGCTGGGGACACTGGTCCTCAGCTGGGCTTCAACAGGAACTGGTGAATCTACTCTTCACTTGGCCTCGTCTGGACCTTGTGACTCTTTTCCCACCTGGCATCAATGGGACGTGGTTACTCTGTTCCCCACCTGGGCCTCACCTGGACATGATAACTTTGCTCCACACTGTGGCCTCAAATGGTCCTGATGAAACTGGTCCCCCCACCTAGGCCTCAATCTGGACCTGGTGAGTGTGGTCCCCACCTGGGTCTCACCTGGACCTGGTGACTCTCGTTCCCACTTGAAACACACCTGGCCCTGTTGACTGTGGTTTTCTTGTAGACTCACATTTACCTGTTACTCCGGTCCCCACTAGGGCCTCACCTGGATCTGGTGATTCTGACCTGCAAGTTGGCCTCACCTGGACCTGGTGAGTGGGGTTGCCATGTGGGCCTCACCCATACCTGTTTACTCAGATCCACACGTGGGACTCTTGGACTTGGTGAATCTGGTCCTTACCTGGTCCTCTCCAAGACCCGGGGACTCTGGTCACCACCTGGGCCTCACCTGGATCTGGTGAATCTGGTACCCATCTGGGCCTCACCCAGTCCTGGTGACTTTGTTCCCCACCTGGACCTGATTGCTGTGGACTCTTTCTTGGCCTCACCTGGAACTGGTGACTCTGATCCTATCTGCGCGTCACCCAGACCTGGTGACTCTGGTCCTCACCTGGGCATCATTGGTACCTGGTGACTCTGTTCTACTCCTGAGCCTCAACTGGACATCCTGACTCTGGAACCTCTCTGGGCCTCACCCTGCCCTGGTGACTCTGGTCCCCATCTGGATGTCACCTGGACCAGGTGATTCTGGTACCGCTCTAGGCCTCAAACAGTTCTGGTGAACCTGGTCCTCAACTGGGCCTCACCTGGACCTAGTGAATATGCTCCATGTGGGCCTCATGTGACCTGGTGACTCTGGTCCCTACCTGGGCATCATAGGGATATGGTTCCAATGCATGGCTTGCAGGTTGGCCTCACCAGGACCTGGTAACTCAGTCCCTACCTGGGCATCATCGGGATATGGTTCCACTGCATGGCCTGCAGGTTGGCCTCACCTGGACCTGGTGAGTGGGGTTGCCAATTGTGCCTTACCCATACCTGGTGACACAGGTCCCCACGTGGGCCTCAGTTGGACCTGGTGAATCTGGTCCTTACCTGGTCCTTCCCCAGAACTGGTAACTCTGGTCACCACCTGGGAATCACCTGGGCCTGAGGAATCTGGTCCCCATCTAGGCCTCACCCAGTCCTGGTGACTTTGATCCCCACAGGGACCTGATTGCTGTGGACGCCTTCTTGGCCTCAACTGGGACTGGTGACTCTGATCCTAACTGGGCCTCACCCAGATCTGGTGACTCTGGTCCTCACCTGTGGACCATTAACCTGGATACTCTGTTCCACACCTGAGCCTCACCTGGACATGATGACTCTGGATCCCCTTTGGGCCTCACCCTGACATGGTGACTCTGGTCCCCATCTGGATGTCACTTAGACCAGGTGAATCTTGTACCCCTCTAGGCCTCAACTACACCTGGTGACGCTGGTCCTCAACTGGGCTTCACCGGGACCTAGAGAATATGCTCCCCACCTGCGCCTCATCTGGACCTGGTGACTCTGGTTCTACCTGGTCATCATCGGGACATGGTTACTGTATTCCCCACTCGGACTGACCTGATCCTTGTAACTCTGGTCCTGACTTTGGCCTCTTCTGTACCAGGTGACTCTGGCTCCACCTGGGCCTCATCTGTAACTGGTGACTCTGATCCTAAGCATGGCCTCACCTGACTTTCTGACTGTGGTTCCCATCGGGACCTCACCTGGACCTCATGTCTCTAGTCGCACCTGGGCCTCACCAGGACCTGGTGTCTCTGGTACCCACCTGGGTAGCATCAGGATATCGTTACACTGTTCACTAACAGTGACCCGGCCGGACCTATTAACTCTCGTATTCACCTGGTCCACACTTGGACATGGTGACACTGGTTCCCACCAGGGTCTCACCTGGACATGGTGAGTCGGATCCCCACCTGGTCCTCAACTGAAACTGGTGATTCTCGTTTCCACATTGACATCATGTGGTCCTGGTGGCTACAGTGTTTCTAGCTTCTCATGTACCTCGTGGATCGGGTCCCCACCAGGGCCTCACCTGGACCTGGTGAGTGGGGTTGCCACTTGGACCTCAGGCATACCTGGTGACACAGGCCCCTACGTGGGCCTGACTTGGACCTGGTGTATCTGGTAATTCTGGTCACCACCTGGGAATCACCTGGACGTGGTGAATCTGGTAACTCTGGTCACCACCTGGGAATCACTTGGACCTGGTGAATCTGTGTCCCCATCTGGGCCTCACCCAGTCCTCGTGAATTTTTTCCCCACCTGGACCTGATTGCTGTGGACTCCTTCTTAACCTCACCTGGAACTGTTGACTCTGATCCTAACTGGGCCTCACCCAGATCTGTTGACTCTGGTCCTCACCTGTGGACCATTATGACCTGGATACTCTGTTCCACACCTGAGACTCACCTGGACATGACGACTCTGGATCCCCTCTGGGCCTCTCCCTGACATGGTGACTCTGGTCCCCATCTGGAAGGCACCTAGTCCAGGTGAATCTGGTACCCCTCTATGCCTCAACTAGACCTGGTGACTCTGGTCCTCTACTGGGCCTCAACGGGACGTAGTGAATATGCTCCCCACCTTTGCCTCATCTGGACCTGGTGACTCTGGCTCCACCTGGGCCTCACCTGTAACTGGTGACTCTGATCCTAAGCATGGCCTCACCTGACCTGGTGACTGTGGTTCCCATAGGGACCTTACCTGGACCTCATGTCTCTGTTCCACCTGGGCCTCACCAGGAACTTTTGTCTCTGGTTACCACCTGGGTAGCATCAGGATATGGTTACACTGTTCACTATCAGTGACCCAGCCGGTCCTATTAACTCTGGTCTTCACTGGGCCACACCTAGACATGGTGACAGTCGTTCCCACCTGGGTCTCACCTGGACATGGTGAGTCGGATCCCCACCTGGTCCTCACCTGTAACTGGTGATTCTCGTTCCCACATGGACATCATGTGTACCTGGTGGCTGCAGTGTTTCTAGCTTCTCATGTACCTCGTGACTCTGGTCCCCACCAGGGCCTCACCGGGACCTGGTGAGTGTAGTTGCCACCTGCACCTCACCTGGACCTGGTGATTCTGGTCTGCACCTGAGACTACCCTGGATCTGGTGACTGTGGTCTCCACCTGGGCTTCTCCTGGATTTGGGGACTCCGGTCCACATCTGGGCCACACCTGGCCCTGTTGACCATGGTCCTCAACTGTGCAAAATTGGGACCCGGTGACTTTAGACCTCACCTGGACCATATGACTCTGGTCCGCCTCGGGGTCTAACCGTGCCCTAATGACTCTGAAACCCACTTTTTCCTGACTTGGACCTGCTGACCTTGGTTGCCACCTGTGCCTGACCTCGAACTGTTGACTCTGGTTCATTCAAGGGCCTCCCCTGTACCTGGTGATCCTGGTCCCCACCTGGGTCTCACCTGGACGTGGTGACTCTTGTCACCACCGGAGATTCACCTGGACCTGGTACTGTGTTCCACACCTGGGCCTCAAGTAGACCTGTTGACCATGGTCCCCAAGCCGGCCTCACATGGACCTGTTGCCTCTGATCCCTACCGGGGCCTCACGTGTACCTGGAAACTCTGGTCCTCACCTGGGCCTCATCTGGACCTAGTGACTCTGGACCCCACCTGGGCTTCACTTGGATCTGGTGACTCTGTTCCCCACCGGGACTTCACCTGGATCTGGTGACTCTTGTACACACCTGGACCTCTCCTGGACCTGGTGACTCTCTTTCCAACATGGACCTCACCTGGATCTGGTGACTCTGGTCCTCAGTTTGGCCTCACATGGACCTGGTGTCTCTCGTCCCCACTTTGACTTAACTCAGAACTGCTGAATCTTGCCCCACCTAGGCCGTACCCAGACCCGGTGACACTTGTCCCCAGCTATGCCTCAATTCGACCTGATGAATCTGGTCCTCACGTGGGCCTCACATGGACCTGGGACTCAGCTGGATAGAGTGGCTCTGGTTCTCACAAGGGGCTCACCTGATATTGGTGACTTATTCACCAGTGGTCTTATTCTATGCCTCAACAGGACCTATTGCTTCTCTACCCCATCTGGGCCGGCATGGCCCTAGTAACTCTGGTCCTCACCCAGGCATCATTGGGACCTGGATACTCTATTCCACACCTAGGCCTCACTTTGACCAGGGACCTCTGGTCCCATTCTGGGCCTCAAACGAAACTGGTTACTCTGGTTCCCACTCTGGGCCTCACCCTTACCTGGTGACTCTCGTAACCCCTTGGGCTTCACTTGGGCCCGGTGCATATGGTCGTTAGCTGGTCCGCACCTGGATCTGGTGACGGGTCGCCACCTGGGCCTCACCTGGACTTGGTGAATCCTGTTGACACCTGCGACTCAACTGGACCTTGTGACTGTGGTCCAACCTGGACCTCCCCTAGATCTGGTGGGTCTGGTTCCCATATGGGGCTCTCCTGGACCTGGTTCCTGTGGCCTCCATCTGGCCTCACCTGGAACACAATGACTCTAATCCATATTTGGGCCTCTTCTGGACCTGTAGACTCAGGTCCTTACCTGGGTATCATTGGGCCCTGGAACTCTCTTATATACCTGGGCCTCACGTGGACCTGGTGATTGTGGACCCACCTGGGCATCACCTGGACGAGGTGACTGGTTCCCACAGGGACCTCACCTGGACCTGGTGACTCAGGTCCTCATATGGGCATCATGGGACCTGGTTTCTCAGTTCCATAACGGGGCCTCACCTGGACCTAGTGATTCTCGTCCCCCTCTGGGCCTCACCCTGACGTGGTGACTCTGGTCCCCACCTGGACATCACCAGAACCGGGTGACTCTGGGCCCCCTCTGGGACGCAACTGGACCTGGGGACACTGGTCCTCAACTGAGGCTCAACAGGACCTGGTGAATCTACTCCTCACTTAGACCTCGTCTGAACCTTGTGACTCTTTTCCCACCTGGCATCAATTGGACATGTTTACTCTGTTCCCCACCTGGGCGTCACCTGGACATGATAACTTTGCTGCACACTTTGGCCTCAATTGGTCCTGATGACTTTCGTACCCCAACCTAGGCCTCAATCAGGACCTGGTGACTGTCGTCCCCAACTGGGTGTCAGCTGGACCTGGTGACTCCAGTTCCCACATGAACCACACCTGGACCTGGTGACTGTGGTGTTCTTGTAGACTCACATTTACCTTGTGATTCCCGTCCCCACTAGGGACTCAACTGGATATGGTGACTCTGGCCTGCAGGCTGGCCTCACCTGGACCTGGTGAGTGGGGTTGCCACCTGGGCCTCACCCATACCTGGTGACTCAGGTCCACACGTGGGCCTCTTGGACCTGGTGAATCTGGTCCTTACCTGGTCCTCTCCCAGAACCGGGAACTCTGGTGACCACCTGGGCCTCACCTGGACCTGGTAAATCTGGTCCCCATCTGGGCCTCACGCAGTCCTGGTGACTTTGTTCCCCACCTGGACCTGATTGCTGTGGACTCTTTCTTGGCCTCACCTGGACCTAGTGACTCTGATTCTATCTGCGAGTCACACAGATCTGGTGACTCTGGTCCTCACCTGGGCATCATTGGTACCTGGTGACTCTGTTCCACACCTGAGCCTCTCCTGAACATGATGACTCTTGAACCTCTCTGGGCCTCACTCTGACCTGGTTACTCTGGTCCCCATCTGGATGTCACCTGGACCAGGTGATTCTGGTATCCCTCTAGGGCTCAACCAGATCTGGTGATTCTGGTCCTCAACTGGGCCTCACCTGGACCTAGTGAATATGCTCCATCTGGGCCTCATTTGGACCTGGTGTCTCTGGTCCCTACATGGGCATCATCGGGACACGTTTCCTCAGCAGGTCCCAAAGGTTGGCCTCACCTGGACCAGGTAAGTCTGGTCCCTACGGGGGCATCATTGGGACATGGTTCCTCTGCATGGCCTGCACGTTGCCTCACCTGGACCTGGTGATTGGGATTTCCACCTGGGCCTCACCCATACCTGGAGACACAAGTCCCCACGTGGGCCTCACTTGGACCTGGTGAATCTGGTACCTACCTGGTGCTCACCTGGAACTGGTGACTCTGGTCCCCATCTGGATGTCACCTAGACCAGGTGAATCTGGTACCCTTCTAGGCCTCAACTTGACCTGGTGACTCTAGTCCTCATCTGGGCCTCACTGGGACATAGTGAACATACTCCCCACCTGCGCCTCATCTGGACCTGGTGACTCAGGTTTTACCAGGGCATCATCAGGAAATGGTTACTCTATTCACCCCTGGGACTGAACTGATCCTGGTAACTCATGTTCTGACTTTGGCCTCTTCTGTACCAGGTGACTCTGGCTCCTCCTGGACCTCACCTGTAACTGGTTACTCTGATCCTAAGCATGGCTTCACCTGACGTGGTGACTGTGGTTCCCATGGGGATCTCACCTGGACCTCATGTCTCTGGTTCCACCTGGGCCTCACCAGTACCTGGTGTATCTGGTACCCACCGGGGTAGCATCAGTATATGGTTACACTGTTCACTAACAGTGACCCAGCTGGACCTATTAACTCTGGTCTTCACCAGGGCCACACCTGGACATGGTGACACTGGTTCCCACCTGGGTCTCACCTGGACATGGTGAGTCGTATCCCCACCAGGTCCTCACGTGTAACTGGAGATTCTCATTCCCACGTGGACATCACGTGGAACTGGTGGCTGCATTGTTTCTAGCTTCTCATGTACCTCGTGACTCTGGTCCGCACCAGGGCCTCACCGGGATCTGGTGAGTGTGGTTGCCACCTGCAACTCACCTGGACCTGGTGAATCTGGTCTGCACATGAGACTATCCTGGATCTGTTGACTGTGGTCCCCACCTGGTCTTCACCTGGATTTGGGGACTCCAATCCGCATATGGGCCTCACCTGGTCCTGTTGACCATGGTCCTCAACTGGACAAAATTGGGACCCGGTGACTGTGTTCCACAACTGGACCTCACCTGGACCAGGTGACTCTGGTCCCCCTCTGGGTCTCACCGTGCCCTAGTGACTGTGAACCCCACTTTGGCCTGACTTGGACCTGCTGACCCTGGTTGCCACCTGCGCCTGACCTCGAACTGTTGACTCTGGTTCTTTCAATGGCCTCCCCTGGACCTGGTGATCCAGGTCCCCACCTGGGCCTCACCTGGACGTGGTGACACTTGTCACCACCGGGGACTCACCTGGACCTGCTTACTGTGTTCCACACCTGGGCCTCAAGTAGACCTGTTGACCATGGTCCCCAGGCCGGTCTCACATGGACCTGTTGCCACTGCTCCCCACCGGGGCCTCCCTTGTACCTGGTATCTCTGGTCCCAACCTTGTCCTCATCTGGACCTAGTGACTCTGGTCCCCACCTGGGCTTCACCTGAATCTGGTGACTCTGGTCCCCACCTGTACCTTTCCTGTAACTGGTGACTCTCTTTGAACATGGACCTCACCTGGATTTGGTGACTCTGGTCCCTCCTGGACCTCACCTGCATCTGGTGACTCTAGCCTGCTGGTTGGCCTCAACTGGACCTGGGGAGTGGGGTTGCCACCTGGGCCTCACACATAGCTGGTGACTCAGGTCCCCAGGTGGGCCTCATTTGGACCTGTTGAATCTGGTCCTTAGCTGGTCCTCTCCCAGCCCCGAGGACTCTGGTCTCCACCTGGGAATAACCTGGACCTGGTGAATCTGGTCCAAATCTGGGGCCACCAAGTCCTGGTGACTTTCTTCACCACCTGGACCTGATTTAGTAGACGCCTTCTTGGCGTCACCTGGAACTGGTGACTCTGATCCTATCTGCGTGTCACCCAGATCTGGTGACTCTGGTCCTCACCTGGGCATCATTGGTACCTGGAGATTCTGTTCCACACCTGAGCCTCACCTGGACCCGATGACTCTGGAACCACTCTGGGCCTCACCCTGACCTGGTGACTCTGGTCCCCATCTGGATATCACCTCGATCAGGTGATTCTGGTACCCTTCTAAGCCGAACCAGATATGGTGAAACTGGTCCTCAACTGGGCCTCACCTGGACCAGGTGACTCTGGTCCCCCTCTGGGTCTCACCGTGCCCTAGTGACTGTGAACCCCACTTTGGCCTGACTTGGACCTCCTGACCCTGGTTGCCACCTGCGCCTGACCTCGAACTTTTGACTCTGGTTCTTTCAAGGGCCTCCCCGGAACCTGATGATCCTGGTCCCCACCTGGGCCTCACCTGGACGTGGACACTCTTGTCACCACTGGGGACTCACCTGTACCTGCTTACTGTGTTCCACACCTGGGCCTCAAGTAGATCTGTTGACCATGGTCCCCAAGCCGGCCTCACATGGACCTGTGGCCTCTGATCCCCACCGGGGCCTCACGTGTACCTGATAACTCTGGTCCTCACCTGGGCCTCATCTGGACCTAGTGACTCTGATCCCCACCTGGGCTTCACCTGGATCTGGTGACTCTAGTCCCACCTGGACCTCTCCTGGACCTGGTGACTCTCTTTCCAAGATGGACCTCAACTGGATATGGTGACTCTGGTCCTCAGTTTGGCCTCACCTGGACCTGGTGTCTCTCGTCCCCACTTTGACCTAACTCAGAACTGCTGAATCTTGCCCCACCTAGGCCGCACCCAGTCCTGGTGACTCTTATCCCCAGCTATGCTTCATTTCGACCTGATGAATAAGTTACTCACGTGGGCCTCCCATGGACCTGGGACTCAGCTGGATAGAGTGACTCTGGTTCCCACAAGGGGCTCACCGGATACTGCTGACTGTGGTCTTATTCTATGCCGAACCAGGACCTAGTGATTCTGTTCCCCATTAGGGCCTGCATGGGCCTAGTGACTCTGGTCCTCACTCAGCCATCATTGGGACCTGGATACTCTATTCAACACCTGGGCCTCACTTTGACCAGGCACCTCTGGTCCCATTCTGGGGCTCAAACTAAACTGGTTATTCTGGTTACCACTCTGGGTCTCACCTTTACCTGGTGACTCTGGTCACCCCTTGGGCTTCACTTAGGCCTGGTGAATCTGGTCCTTAGATGGTCCGCACCTGGATCTGGTGACTGTTGGCCACCTGGGCCTCATCTGTAGTTGGTGAATCCTGTTGCCACCTGCGCCTCACCTGGACCTTGTGACTGTGGTCCCACCTGGACCTCACCTGGATCTGGTGGCTCTAGTTCCCATATGGGGCTCTCCTGGACCTGGTTCCTGTGGTCTCCATCTGGCCTCACCTGGAACACAATGACTCTGTTTCATATTTGGGTCTCTCCTGGACCTGTTGACTCTGGTACTTACATGGGCATCATTGGGACCTGGGTACACTCTTATATACCTGGGCCTCTCCTGGACCTGGTGACTGTGGTCCTACCTGGGCCTCACCTGGACGAGGTGACTGGTTCCCACAGGGACCTCACTTGGACCTGTTGACTCAGATCCTCATATGGGCATTATGGGAACTTTTTTCTCAGTTCCACATCGGGGCCTTCCCTGGACCTAGTGATTCTCGTCCCACTCTGGGCCTCACTCTGACGTGGTGACTATGGTCCCCACCTGCATATCACCAGAACCGGGTAACTCTGGTCCCCCTCTGGGACTCACCCGGAGCTGGGGACACTGGCACTCAACTGGGCCTCAACAGGAGCTGGTGAATCTACTCCTCACTTAGGCCTCTTCTAGACCTTCTGACTCTTTTCCCACCTGGCATCAATTGGACATGGTTACTCTGTTCCCCACCTAGGCCTCACCTGGACATGATAACTTTGCTCCACACTTTGGCCTCAACTGATCCTGATGACTCTGGTCCCCCCATCTAGACCTCAATCTGGACCTGGTGACTGTGGTCCCCACCTGGTTCTCACCTGGACCTGTGACTCTCGTTCCCACATGAAACACACCTGGACCTGATGACTGTGGTGTTCTTGTAGTCTCACATTTACCTGGTGTCTCCGGTCCCCACTAGGGCCTTACCTGGATCTGGTGACTCTGATCCTATCTGCGCGTCACTCAGACCTGGTGACTCTGGTCCTAACCTGGGCATCATTGGTACCTGGTGACTCTGTTCGAATCTGAGCCTCACCTGGACATGATGACTCTGGAACCTGGCTGGGACTCACCCTGACCTGGTGACTCTGATCACCATCTGGATGTCACTGGACCAGGTGATTCTGGTACCCCTCTAGGCCTCAACCAGTTCTGGTGCCTCTGGTCCTCAACTGGGCCTCACCTGAACCTAGTGAATATGCTCCATCTGGGCCTAATTTGGACCTGGTGACTCTGGTACCTACCTGGGCATCATCGGGACATGGTTCCACTGCATGGCCATGCAGGTTGGCCTCACATGAACATGGTAACTCTGTTCCCAACCTGGGCATCATCGGGACATGGTTCCTCAGCATGGCCTTCAGGTTGGCCTCACCTTGAACTTGTGAGTGGGTTTGCCACCTGGGCCTCACACATAGCTGGTGACTCAATTCCCCACGTGGGCCTCACATGGACCTGGTGAATCTGGTCCTTACCTGGTCCTGTCCCAGACCCGGGGACTCTGGTCACCACCTGGGCCTCACCTGGACCTGGTGAATCTGGTCCCCATCTGTGCCTCACCCGGTCCTGGTGACTTTGTTCCCCACCTGGACCTGATTGCTGTGGACTCTTTCTTGGCCTCACCTGGAACTGGTGACTCTGATCCTATCTGCGCGTCACCCAGATCTGGTGACTCTGGGCCTCACCTGGGCATAATTGGTACCTGGTGACTCTGTTCCACCGCTGAGCCTAACCTGGACATGATGACTCTGGAACCACTCTGGACCTCTCCCTGACCTGATGCCTCTGGTCCCTATCTGGATGTCACCTGTACGAGGTGATTCTGGTACCCCTCTAAGCCTCAACCAGATATGGTGACAGTGGTCCTCAACTCGGCCTCACTGGACCTAGTGAATATGCTCCATCTGGGCCTCATTTGGACCTGGTGACTCTGTTCCCTACCTGGGCATCATCGGGACATGGTTCCACTGCATGGCCTGCATATTGGTCTCACCTGGACCTGGTAACTCTGTTCCCTACCTGGGCATCATCGGGACATGGTTCCACAGCATGGCCTGCAGGTTGGCCTCACCTGGACCTGGTAAGTCTTGTCCCTACGTGGGCATCATCGGTACATGGTTCCACTGCATGGCCTGCACGTTGGCCTCACCTGGACCTGATGAGTGGGATTTACACCTGGGACTCACCCATACATGGAGGCACAAGTCCCCACGTGGCCCTAACTTGGACCTGGTGAATCTGGTCCTTACTTGGTCTTCACTTGGAACTGGTAACTCTGGTCACCACCTGAGAATCACCTGGACCTGGTGAATCTGGTCCCCATCTGGGCCTCACCTAGTCTTGGTGACTTTGTTCCCAACCAGGACCTGATTGCTGTGGACTCCTTCTTGTCCTCACCTGGAACTGCTGACTCTGATCCTAACTGGACCTCACCCAGATCTGTTGATTCTTGTCCTCACCTGTGGACCAATACGACCTGGATTCTTTGTTCCACACCTGAGCCTCACCTGGACATGATGACTCTGGATCCCCTCTGGGCCTCACCCTGTCCTGGTGACTCTGGTCCCCATCTGGATGTCACCTAGACCAGGTGAATCTGGTACCCCTCTAGGCCTCAACTAGACTGGGGGAATCTGGTTCTCAACTGAGCCTCACCGGGACCTAGTGAATATACTCCCCACCTGCGCCTCATCTGTACTTGGTGACTTGGGTTCTACCTGGGCATTATCGGGATATGGTTACTCTATTCCCCACTGGGACTCTCCTGATCCTGGTAACTCTGGTCCTGACTTTGGCGTCTTCTCTACTTGGTGACTCTGGCTCCACCTGGGCCTCACCTGTAACTGGTGACTCTGATCCTAAGCATGGCCTCACCTGACCTGGTGTCTGTGGTTCCCATCGGGACCTCACCTGGACCTCATGTCTCTGGTCCCACCTGGGCCTCACCAGGACCTGGTGTCTCTGGTACCCACCTGGGTAGCATCAGGATATGGTTACACTCTTCACTAACAGTGACCCAGCCGGTCCTATTAACTCTGGTCTTCACCTGGGCCACACCTGGACATGGTGGCACTGGTTCCCTCTTGGGTCTCACGTGGACATGTGATTCAGATCCCTGCCTGATCCTCACCTGTAACTGGTGATTCTCGTTCCCACATGGACATCATGTGGATCTGGTGGCTGCAGTGTTTCTAGCTTCTCATGTACCTCGTGACTCTGGTCCCCACCAGGGCCTCACTGGTACCTGTTGTGTGTGGTTGCCACCTGCACCTCACCTGGACCTGGTGATGCTGGTCTGCGCCTGAGACTACCCTGGATCTGGTGACTGTGGTCCCCACCTGGGCTTCACCTGGATTTTGGGCTCTCGTTCCCATCTGAGGCTCACCTGGCCCTGTTGACCATGGTCCTCAACTGGGCAAAATTGGGACCCGGTGACTGTGATCCACAACTGGACCTCACCTGGACCAGGTGACTCTGGTCCCTCTCTGGGTGTCACCGTGCCCTAGTGACTGTGAACCCCACTTTGGTCTGACTTGGACCTCCTGACCATGGTTGCCACCTGCGCCTGACCTCGAACTGTTGACTCTGGTTCTTTCAAGGGCCTCCCCTGGACGTGATGATCCTGGTGCCCACATGGGCCTGACCTGGACCTGGTGACTCTTGTCACCACCGGGAACTCACCTGGACCTGCTTACGGTGTTCCACACCTGGGCCTCAAGTAGACCTGTTGACCATGGTCCCCAAGCCAGCCTCACATGGACATGTTGCCTCTGATCCCCACCGGGGCTTCACGTGTACCTGGTAACTCTGGTCCTCATCTGGGTCTCATCTGGACCTAGCGACTCTGGTCCCTACCTGGGCTTCACCTCGATCTGGTGACTCTGGTCCCCACCTGGACTTCACCTGGATCTTCTGACTCTGGTCCACACCTGGACCTGACCTGCATCTGGTGACTCTGGTCCTCAGTTTGGCCTCATCTGGATCTGGCATCTCTCGTCCCCACTTTGACCTAACTCAGAACTGCTGAATCTTGCCCCACCTCGGCCGCACCCAGACTTGGTGACTCTTGTCCCCAGCTATGCCTCAATTCGACCTGATGAATCTGCTCCTCACGTGGGCCTCACATGGACCTGGGGCTCAGCTGGATAGAGTGGCTCTGGTTCCCACAAGGGGCTCACCTGATATAGCTGACTGTGGTCTTATTCTATGCCTCACATGGTCCTAGTGATTCTGTTCCCATCTGGGCCTGCATGGCCCTAGTGACTCTGGTCCTCACCCAGGAATCATTAGGAACTGGATACTCTATTCCACACCTGTGCCTCACATAAACCATGGACCTCTCGTCCCATTCTGGGACTCAAACTAAACTAGTTACTGGTTCCCCTTTGGGGCTCAATCTTACCTGGTGACTCTGGACACCCCTTGGGTATCATATGGGCCTGGTGAATCTGGTCCTTAGCTTGTCCTCACTTTTTTATGGTGAGTGGTCGACACCTGGGCCTCACCTGGACTTGGTGAATCCTGTTGTCACCTGCGCCTCACCTCGACCTTGTGACAGTGGTCCAACCAGGACTTCACCTGGATCTGGTTGCTCTGGTTCCCATATGGGGCTCTCCTGGACCTGGTTCCTGTGGTCTCCATCAGGCCTCACCTGGAACACAATGACTCTGATGCATATTTGTGCCTCTCCTGGACCTGTTGACTCTGGTCCTTAACTGGGCATCATTGGGGCCTGGATACTCTCTTATATACCTGGTCCTCACCTGGACGTGGTGACTGTCGTCCCACCTGGACCTCACCGGGACGAGGTGACTGGTTCCCTCAGGGACATCACCTGAACCTCGTGTCTCAGGTCCTCATATGGGCATCATGGGACCTGGTTTCTCAGTTCCACATCGGGGCCTCAAGTGGACCTAGTGATTCTGGTCACGCTATGGGCCTGACCCTGACGTGGTGACTCTGGTCCCAACCTGGATATCACCAGAACCTGGTGACTGTGGTCCCCCTCTGGGACTCACCCAGAGCTGTGGACACTGGTCCTCAACTGGGCCTCAACAGGACCTGGTGAATCTACTCCTCACTTAGGCCTCGTCTGGAACTTATGACTCTTTTCCCACCTGGCATCAATGGGACATGGTTACTCTGTTCCCCACCTGGGCCTCTCCTGGACATGATAACTTTGCTCCGCACTTTGGCCTCAACTGGTCCTGATGACTCTGGTCCCCCACCTAGGCCTCAATCAGGACCTGGTGACTGTGGTCCCCACCTGGGTCTCACCTGGACCTGGTGACTCTCGTTCCCTAATGAATCACACCTGGACCTGGTGACTGTGGTGTTCTTGTAGACTCACATTTACCTGGTGAGTCCGGTACCCACAAGGGCCTCACCTGCATCTGGTGACTCTGGCCTGCAGGTTGGCCTGACCTGGACCTGGTGAGTGGGGTTGCCAACTGGGCCTCACCCATACCTGGTGATTCATGTCCTCACGTTGGTCTCTTGGACCTGGTGAATCTGGTCCTTACCTGGTCCTGTCCCAGACCCGGGGACTCTGGTCACCACCTGGGCCTCACCTGGACCTGGTGAATCTGGTCCCCATCTGGGCCTCACCCAGTCCTGGTGACTTTGTTCCCCACGTGGACCTCATTGCTGTGGACTCTTTCTTGGCCTCACCTGGAACTGGTGACTCTGATCCTATCTGCGCGTCACCCAGATCTGGTGACTCTGGGCCTCACCTGTGCATCATTGGTACCTGGTGACTCTGTTCCACGCCTGAGCCTAACCTGGACATGATGACTCTGGAACCACTCTGGGCCTCTCCCTGAACTGATGCCTCTGGTCCCCATCTGGATGTCACCTGGACGAGGTGATTCTGGTACCCCTCTAAGCCTCAACCAGATCTGGTGAGAGTGGTCCTCAACTGGGCCTCACTGGACCTAGTGAATATTCGCCATCTGGGTCTCATTTGGACCTGGTGATTCTGGTCCCTACCTGGGCATCATCGGGACATGGTTCCACTGCATGGCCTGCATATTGGCCTCACCTGGACCTGGTAACTCTGTTCCCTACCTGGGCATTATCGGGACATGGTTCCTCTGCATGGCCTGCAGGTTGGCCTCACCTGGGCCTGGTGAGTGGGGTTGTCACCTGGGCCTCACCCTTACCTGGTAACACAGGTCCCCACCTGGGAATAACCTGGGCCTGGTGAATCTGGTCCTTACCTGGTCCTCACTCAGTCCTGGTGACTTTGTTCACCACCTGGACCTGATTGCTGTGGATGCCTTCTTGGCCTCACCTGGAACTGGTGACTCTGATCCTAACTGGGCCTCACCCAGATCTGGTGACTCTGGTCCTCACCTGGGCATCGTTGATACCTGGTTAGTGTGTTCCACACCTGAGCCTCACCGGGACATGATGACTCTGGAACCTCTCTGGGACTCACTCTGACCTGGTGACTCTGGTCCCCATCTGGATATCACCTGGACCAGGTGATTCTGGTACACCTCTAGTGCTCAAGGTGATCTGGTGACTCTGGTCCTCAACTGGGCCTCACCTGGACCTAGTGAATATACCGCATCAGGGCCTCATTTGGACCTGGTGACTCTAGTCCGTACCTGGGCATCATCGGGATATGGTATCACGGCATGGCCTGCAGGTTGGCCTCACCTGGACCTGGTGAGTGGGGTTTTCCTCAACTGGGCAAAATTGGGACCCGGTGACTGTGTTCCACAAGTGGCCTCACCTGGACCAAGTGACTCTGGTCCCCCTCTGGGTGTCACCATGTCCTAGTGACTGTGAACCCCACTTTGGCCTGACTTGGACCTGCTGACCCTGGTTGCCACCTGCGCCTGACCTCGAACTGTTGACTCTGGTTCTTTCAAGGGCCTCCCCTGGACCTGTTGATCCTGGTCCCCACCTGGGACTCACCTGGACGTGGTGACTCTTGTCACCACCGGGCCCTCACCGGGACCTGCTTACTGTGTTCCACACCTGGGCCTCAAGTAGACCTGTTGACCATGGTCCCCAAGCCAGCCTCACATGGACATGTTGCCTCTGATCCCCCCCGGGGCCTCACGTGTACCTGGTAACTCTGGTCCTCACCTGGGCCTCATCTGGACCTAGTGACTCTGGTTCCCACCTGGACTTCACCTGGATCTGGTGACTCTGGTACACCCCAGGACCTCTCCTGGACCTGGTGACTCCTTTCCAACATGGACCTCATGTGGATCTGGTGACTCTGGTCCTCAGTTTGGCCTCACCTGGACTTGGTGTCTCTCGTCCCCACTTTGAACTAACTCAGAACTGCTGAATCTTGCCCCACCTAGGCCGCACCCAGACCTGGTGACTCTTATCCCTAGCTATGCCTAAATTCGACTTGATGAATCTGGTCCTCACGTGTGCCTCACATGTACCTGGGACTCAGCTGGATAAAGTGGCTCTGGTTCCCACAAGGGGCACACCTGATACTGCTGACTGTGGTCTTATTCTATGCCTCACCAGGACGTAGTGATTCTGTTCCCCATTTGGGCCTGCATGGCCCTAGTGCCTCTGGTCCTCACCCAGGCATCATTGGGTGATGGACCCAATGATCCTCACCCTGGATACTCTATTCCACACCTGTGCCTCACTTTGACCAGGGACTTCTGGTCCCATTCTGGGCCTCAAACTAAACTGGTTACTCTGGTTCCACTCTGGGCCTCACCCTTACCTGGTGACTCTGGTCACCCCTTGGGCTTCACTAGGGTCTGGTGAATCTGGTCCTTAGCTGGCCCGCACCTAGATCTGGTGACTGGTTGCCACCTGGGCCTCTCCTGGACTTGGTGATTCCTGTTGCCACCTGTGCCTCACCTGGACCTGGTGACTGTTGTCCCACCTGGACCTCACCTGGATCTGGTGGCTCTGGTTCCCATATGGGGCTCTCCTGGACCTGGTTCCTGTGGTCTCCATCTGGCCTCACTTGGAACACAATGACTCTAAACAATATTTGGGCCTCTCTTCTACCTGTTGACTCTGGTCCTTACTTGGGCATCACTGGGAGCTGGATATTCTGTTATATACCTGGGCCTCACCTGGACCGGTGACTGTGGTCCCACCTGAGCCTCACCTGGACGAGGTGACTGGTCCCCACAGGGAGCTCACCTGGACCTGGTGACTCAGATCCTCATATGGGCATCATGGGACCTGGTTTCTCACTTCCACATCGGGGCCTCACATGGACCTAGTGATTCTCGTCCCACTCTGGGCCTCACCCTGATGTGGTGAATCTGGTCCCCATCTAGGCCTCACCCAGTACTGGTGACTTTGTTCCCCACCTGGACCTGATTGCTGTGGACCCTTTCTTGGCCTCACCTGGAACTGGTGGCTCTGAACCTATCTGCGTGTCACCCAGATCTGGTGACTCTGGCCCTCACCTCGGCATCATTGGTACCTGGTGACTCTGTTCCTCACCTGAGCCTCACCTGGACATGATGACTCTGGAACCTCTCTGGGCCTCTCCCTGACCTGGTGACTCTAGTCCCTAACTGTGCATCATCGGGACATGGTTCCACTGCATTGCCTGCAGGTTGGCCTCACCTGGATGTTGTAACTCTCGTCCTTACCTGGGTATCATCGGGACATGGTTCCTCTGCATGGCCTGCAGGTTGGCCTCACCTGGACCTGGTGAGTGGGGTTGCCAATTGTGCCTCACCCATACCTGGTGACACAGGTCCCCACGTGGGCCTCAGTTGGACCTGGTGAATCTGGTCCTTACCTGGTCCTTCCCCAGAACTGGTAACTCTGGTCACCACCTGGGAATAACCTGGGCCTGCTGAATTGGTCCCAATCTGGGCCTCACCCTGTCCTGGTGACTTTGTTCCCCACCTGGACCTCATTGCTGTGGACTCCTTCTTGGCCTCACCTGGAAATGGTGACTCTGATCCTAACTGGGCCTCCCCCAGATCTGGTGACTCTGGTCCTCACCTGTGGACCATTATGATCTGGATACTCTGTTCCACACCTGAGCCTCACCTGGACATGATGACTCTGGATCCCCTCTGGACCTCACCCTGACATGGTGACTCTGGTCCCCAGGTGGATGTCACCTAGACCAGGTGAATCTGGTACCCCTCTAGGCCTCAACTAGACCTGGTGACTGTGGTCGTCAACTGGGCCTCACCGGGACCTAGTGGATATGCTCCCCTCTTGCGCCTCATCTGAACCTGGTGACTCTGGTTCCACCTGGCATCATTGGGACCTGGATACTCTCTTATATACCTGGGCCTCACCTGGACCTGATGACTGTGGTCACACCGGGGCCTCACCTGGACCTGGTGAATCTGGTCCCCATCTGGGCCTCACCCAGTCCTTGTGACTTTGTTCCCCACCTGGACTTGATTGCTGTGGTCCCATTCTTGGCCTCACCTGGAACTGGTGACTCTGATCCTATATGCGCGACTCCGAGATCTGGTGACTCTGGTCCTCACCTGGGAGTTATTGGTACCTGGAGACTCTGTTCCACACCTGAGCCTCATCTGGAACTGATGACTCTGGAACCTTTCTGGGTCTCACCCTGACCTGGTGACTCTGGTCCCCATCTGGATGTCACCTGGACCAGGTGATACTGGTACTCCTCTATGCCTCAACCCGATCTGGTGACTCTGGTCCTCAACTGGGCCTCAACTGGACCTAGTGAATATGCTCCATGTGGGCCTGATTTGGACCTGGTAACTCTGGTCACTACCTCGGCATCATCGGGTCATGGTTCCACTATATGGCGTACAGGTTGCACTCACCTGGACCTGCTTACTGTGTTCCACACCTGGGACTCAAGTAGACCTGTTGACCATGGTCCCCAAGCCGGCCTCACATGGACCTGTTGCCTCTGATCCCCACCGGGGCCTCACGTGTACCTGGTAACTCTGGTCCTCCCCTGGACCTCATCTGGACCTAGTGACTCTGGTCCCCACCTGGACTTCACCTGGATCTCGTGACTCTGGTCCCCACCTGGACTTCAACTGGATCTGATGACACTGGTCCCCACCTCGACCTCACCAGGACCTGGTGACTCTGGTCCGCAGTTTGGCCTCACCTGGACCTGTTGACTCTTTTCCCCACTTTGACCTAACTCAGAACTGCTGAATCTTGCCCCACCTAGGCCGCACCCAGACCTGGTGACTCTTGTCCCCAGCTATGCCTCAATTCGACCTGATGAATCTGGTCCTCACGTGGATCTCACATGGACCTGGGACTCAGCTGGATAGAGTGGCTCTGGTTCCCACAGGGGCTCACCTGATACTGCTGAATGTGGTCTTATTCTATGCCTCACCAAGACCTGGTGATTCTGTTCCCCATCTAGGCCTGCATGGCCCTAGTAACTCTGTTCCTCACCCAGGCATCATTGGGACCTGGATACTCTATTCCACACCTGGGCCTCACTCTGACCAGGGACCTCTGGTCCCATTCTGGGCCTCAAAGTAAACTGGTTACTCTGGTTCCCCTCTGGGCCTCACCCTTACCTGGTGACTCTGGTCACCCTTTTGACTTCCCTTGGGCCTGGTGAATCTGGACCTTAGCTGGTCCGCACCTGGATGTGGTGACTGGTCGCCACCTGGGCCTCCCCTGGACTTGGTGAATCCTGTTGCCAGTTGCGCCTCACCTGGACCTTGTGACTGTGTTCCCACCTGGACCTCACATGGATCTGGTGGCTCTGATTCCCATATTGGTCTCTCCTGGACCTGGTTCCTGTGGTCTCCATCTGGCCTCACCTGGAAAACAATGATTCTGATCCATATTTGGGCCTATCCTGGATCTGTTGTCTCTGGTCCTTACCTGGCCTCATTGGGACCTGGATACTCACTTATATACCTGGGCCTCACCTGGACCTGGTGAATGTGGTCCCACCTGGGCCTCACTTGGACGAGGTGCCTGGTTCCAACAGGGATCTCACCTGGACCTGGTGACTCAGGTCCTCATATGGGCATCATGGGACCTGGTTTCTCAGTTCCACATCGGGGCCTCACCTGGACCTAGTGATACTCGTCCCCCTCTAGGCCTCACCCTGACGTGGTGTCTCTGGTCTCCAGCTGGATATCACCAGAACCGGGTGACTCTGGTCCCCCTCTGGGACTCACCCGGAGCTGGGGACACTGCTCCTCAACTGGGCCTCAACAGAACCTGGTGAATCTACTCCTCACTTAGTCCTCGTCTGGACCTTGTGACTCTTTTCCGACCTGGCATCAATGGGACATGGTTACTCTGTTCCCCACCTGTGCCTCACCTGGACATGATAACTTTGCTCCGCACTTTGGCCTCAACTGGTCCTGATGACTCTGGTCCCCCACCTAGTCCTCAATCTGGACCTGTTGACTGTGGTCCCCACCTGGGTCTCACCTGGACCTGGTGACACTTGTTCCCACATGAACCACATGTGGACCTGGTGACTGTAGTGTTCTTATAGACTCACATTTACCTGGTGACTCCGGTCCCCATTAGGGCCTCACCTGCAACTCGTAACTCTGGTCCATACCTGGGCATTATCGGGACACGGTTCCTCTGCATGGCCGGAAGGTTGGCCTCCCCTGGACCTGGTGAGTGGGGTTGCCATCTGGGCCTCACCCATACCGGTGACACAGGTCCCCACGTGGGCCTCACTTGGACCTGGTGAATCTGGACCTTACCTGGTCCTCACCCGGAAATGGTAACTCTGGTCACCACCTGGGAATCACCTGGACCTGGTGAATCTGGTCCCCATCTGCGCCTCACCCAGTCCTGGTGACTTTGTTCCCCACCGGGACCTGATTGCTGTGGACTCATTCTTGGCCTCACCTGGTACTGGTGAGTCAGATGCTATGTGGGCCTCACCCGGATCTGGTGACTCTGGTCTTCACCTGTGGACCATTATGACCTGGATACTCTGTTCCACTCCTGACCCTCACCTGGACATGATGACTCTGGATCCCCTCTGGGCCTCACCCTGACATGGTGACTCTGGTCCCCATCTGGATGTCACCTAGACCAGGTGAATCTGGTACCCCTGTAGGCCTCAACTAGACCTGGGCATTTTGGTCCTCAACTGGGCCTCACCGGGACCTAGTGAATATGCTCCCCACCTGCGCCTCATCTGGACCTGGTGACTCTGGTTCTACCTGGGCATCATTGGGACATGGTTACTCTATTCCCCACTGGGACTGACCTGATTCTGGTAACTCTGGTCCTGACCTTGGCCTCTTCTGTCCCAGGTGACTCTGGCTCCACCTGGTCCTCGCCTCTAGCTGGTGACTCTGATCCTAAGCATGGCCTCACCAGACCTGGTGACTGTGGTTCCCAATGGAACCTCACCTGGACCTCATGTCTCTGGTCCCTCCTGACCCTCACCAGGACCTGGTGTCTCTGGTACCCACCAGGGTAGCATCAGGATATGGTTACACTGTTCACTAACAGTGACCCAGGCGGAACTATTAACTCTGGTCTTCACCTAGGCCACACCTGGACAGGGTGTCACTGGTTCCCACCAGGGTCTCACCTGGACAAGGTGTGTCGGATCCCCACCTGGTCCTCACCTGTAACTGGTGATTCTCGTTCCCACATGGACATCATGTGTACCTGGTGTCTGCAGTGTTTCTACCTTCTCATGTACCTCGTGACTCTGGTTCCCACCAGGGCCTCACCGGGACCTGGTGAGTGTGGTTGCCACCTGCACCTCACCTGGACCTGGTGATTCTGGTCTGCACCTGAGACTACCCTGGATCTGGTGACTCTGGTCCCCACCTGGGCTTCACCTGTTTTTGGGGACTCCGGTCCCCATCTGGGCCTCACCTGGCCCTGTTGACCATAGTCCTCAACTGGGCAAAATTGGGACCCGGTGAGTGTGTTCCACAACTGGACCTCATCTCGACCAGGTCACTCTGGTTCCCCTCTGGGTGTCACCGTGCCCTAGAGACTGTGAATGCCACTTTGGCCTGACTTGGACCTGCTGACCCTGGTTGCCACCTACGCCAGACCTCGAACTGTTGACTCTGGTTCTTTCAAGGGCCTCCCCTGTACCTGGTGATCCTTGTCCCCACCTGCTCCTCAACTGGACGTGGTGACACTTGTCCCAACCGGGGACTCACCTGGACCTGCTTACTGTGTTCCACACCTGGGCCTCAAGTAGACATGTTGACCATGGTCCCCAAACCGGCCTCACATGGACCTGTTGCCTCTGATCCCCACCGGGGCCTCACGTGTACCTGGTAAGTCTGGTCCTCACCTGGGCGTCATCTGGACCTAGTGACTCTGGTCCCCACCTGGGCTTCACCTGGATCTGGTGACTCTGGTCCACACCTGGACTTCACCTGGATATGGTGACTCTGGTCCCCAACTGCACCTCTGCTGGACCTGGTGACTCTCTTTCAAACATGGACCTCACCTGGATCTGGTGACTCTAGTCCTCAGTTTGGCCTCACCTGGACCTGGCGTCTCTCGTCCCCACTTTGACCTAACTCAGAACTGCTGAAATTGACCCACCTAGGCCGCACCCAGACCTGGTGACTCTTGTCCCCAGCGTTGCCTCAATTCGACCTGATGAATCTGGTCCTTACGTGAGCCTCACATCACCTGGGACTCAGCTGGATAGAGTGGCTCTGGTTCCCGCAAGGGACTCAAATGATACTGCTGACTGTGGTCTTATTCTATGCCTCACCAGGACCTAGTGATTCTGTTCCCCATCTGGGCCTGCATGGCCCTAGTGACTCTGGTCCTCACAGGCATCATTGGGACCTGGATACACTATTCCACACCTGGGCCTCACTCTGACTAGGGACCTCTGGTCACATTCTGGGCCTCAAACTAAACTGGTTACTGTGGTTCTCCCTCTGGGAATCACCCTTAACTGGTGACTCTGGTCACCCCTTTGGCTTCATTTGGGCCTGGTGAATCTGGTCCTTAGCTTGTCCTCACATGTATCTGGTGACTGGGCGCCACCTGGTCCTCACCTGGACTTGGTGAATCCTGTTGCCACCTGCGCCTCACCTGGACCTTGTGACTCTGGTCCCACCTGGACGTCACCTGGATCTGGTGGCTCTGGTTCCCATATGGGGCTCTCCTGGACCTGGTTCCTGTGGTCTCCATCAGGCTTCAACTGGAACAAAATGACTCTGATCCATATTTGGGCCTCTGCTGGACCTGTTGACTCTGGTCCTTACCTGGGCATCATTGGGACCTGGATACTCATTATATACCTGGGCCTCACCTTGAACTGGTGACAGTGGTCCCACCTGGGCCTCACCTGGACGAGGTGACTGGTTCCCACAGGGACTTCACCTGGACCTGGTGACTCAGGTCTTCATATGGCCATCATGGAACCTGGTTTCTCAGTTCCACATCGGGGCCTCACCTGAACCTAGTGATTCTCGTCCCCCTCTGGGCCTCACCCTGACGTGCTGACTCTGGTTCCCACCTAGATATCACCAGAACCGGGTGACTCTGGTCCCCCTCTGGGAGTCACCCGGAGCTTGGGACACTGGTCCTCTGCTGAGGCTCCACAGGACCTGGTGATTCTACTCCTCTTAGGCCTCGTCTGGACCTTGTGAGTCTTTCCCCACCTGGCACCAATGGGACATGGTAACTCTGTTCCCCACCTGGGCCTCACCTGAACATGAGAACTTTGCTCCACACTTTGGCCTCAACTGGTCCTGATGACTCTTTCCCCTCCACCTAGGCCTCAATCTGTACCTGATGACTGTGGTCCCCACGGGGGTCTCACCTGTACCTGGTGACTCTCGTTCCCACATGACCCACAACTGGATCTGGTGACTGTGGTGTTCTTGTAGACTCACATTTACCTGGTGACTCCGGTCCCCACTAGGGCCTCACTTGGATCTGGTAACTCTGGCCGGCAGGCTTGCCTCACCTGGACCTGGTGAGTGGGGTTGACACCTGGGCCTCACCCATACCTGGTGACTCAGGTCCCCACGTGGTCCTCTTGGACCTGGTGAATCTGGTCCTTACCTGGTCCTCTCCCAGAACCGGGGACTCTGGTCACCACCTGGGCCTCACCTGGACCGGGTGAATCTGGGCCTCACCCAGTCCTGGTGACTTTGTTCCCCACCTGGACCTGATTGCTGTGGACTCTTTCTTGGCCTCACCTGGAACTGGTGACTCTGATCCTATCTGCGCGTCACCTAGATCTGGTGACTCTGGACCTCACCTGGGCATCATTGGTACCTGGTGAGTCTGTTCCACACCTGAGTCTCACCTGGACATGGTGACTCATGTACCTCTCTGTGCCTCACCTTGACCTGGTGACTCTGGTCCCCGTCGAGATGTCACCTGGACCAGGGGATTCTGGTACCCCTCTAGGTCTCAACCAGATCTGGTGACTCTGGTCCTCAACTGGGCCTCACTTGTACCTAGTGAATATGATTTATCTGGGCCTCATTTGGACCTGATGACTCTGGTCCCTACCTGGGCATCATCGGGACATGGTTCCACTGCATGGCCTGCAGGTTCCATCACCTGGACCTGGTGAGTGGTTTTGCCACCTGGCCCTCACCCATACCTGGTGACACAGGTCCCACGTGGGCTTCACTTGGACCTGGTGAATCTGGTCCTTATCTGTTCCTAACCCGGAACTGGTAACTCTGGTCATCACCTTTGAATCACCTGGACCTGGTGAATCTGGTCCCCATCTGGGCCTCACCCAGTCCTGGTGACTTTGTTCCCCACCTGGACCTGATTGCTGTGGACTCCTTTTTGGCCTCACCTGGATCTGGTGACTCTGATCCTAACTGGACCTCACCCAGATCTGGTGACTCTGGTCCTCACCTGTGGACCATTATGACCTGGATACTCTGTTCCACACCTGAGCCTCAACTGGACATGATAACTTTGTTCCACAGTTGGGCCTCAACTGGTCCTGATGACACTGTTACCCTCTTAGGCCTCAATCCGGACCTGGTGGCTGTCGTCCCAACCTGGGTCTCACCTGGAACTGGTGGCTCTCGTTCCCACATGAACCACCCCTGGAGCTGGTGACTGTAGTGTTCTTGTAGACTCACTTTTACCTGCTGTCACCGGTGCCGACTAGGGCCTCACGTGGATCTGGTGACTTTGGCATGCAGGTTGGCCTCACCTGGACCTTGTGAGTGGAGTTGCCCCTGGGCCTCACCCATACCTGGTGAGTCAGGTCCCCGCGTGGGCCTCTTGGACCTGGTAATTCTGGTCCTTACCTGGTCGTTTCCCAGCCCCGGGGTCTCTGGTCACCACCTGGGCCTACCTGGACCTGGTGAATTTGATCCCCATCTGGGCCTCACCCAGGCATGTTGACTTCGTTCAACTCCTGTATCTGATTGCTGTGGACTCTTTCTTGGCCTCACCTGGAACAGGTGACTCTGATCCTATCTGCCCGTCACCCAGACCTGGTGACTCTGGTCCTCACCTGGTCATCTTTGGTACCTGGTGACTCTGTTCCACACCTGGACATGATGACTCTGGAACCTCTCTGGGCCTCATCCTGACCTGGTTACTCTGGTCCCCATCTGGATGTCACCTGGACCAGGTGATTCTGGTACCCCTCTAGGCCTCAACCAGGTCTGGTGACTCTGGTCCTCCACTGGACCACACCTGGACCTAGTGAATATGCTCCATCTGGGCCTCATTGGACCTGGTGATTCTGGTCCCTACCTGGGCATCATCGGGACATGGTTCCACTGCATGGCCTGCAGGTTGGCCTCAACTGGACCTGGTAACCCTGGTCCCTACCTGGACATCATCAGGGCATGGTTCCACTGCATGGCCTGCAGATTGGCATCACGTGGACCTGGTGAGTGGGGTTGTCACCTGGGCCTCACTCATGCCTGGTGACACAGGTCCCCACGTGGGCCTCACTTGGACTTGGTGAATCTGGTCCTTACCTGGTCCTCTTCCGGAACTCGTAACTCTGGTCACCACCGGGGACTCACCTGGACCTGCTTACTGTGTTCCACACCTGGGCCTCAAGTAGACCTGTTGACCATGGTCCCCAAGCTGGCCTCACATGGACCTGTTGTCTCTGATCCCCACCTGGGCCTCACGTGTACCTGGTAACTCTGGTCCTCACCTGGGCCTCATCTAGACCTAGTGACTCTGGTCCCCACCTTTGCTTCACCTGGATCTGGTGACTCTGGTCCCCCCGGGACTTCACCTGGATCTGGTGACTCTGGTCCCCACCTGGACCTCTCCTGGACCTGGTGACTCTCTTTCCAACATGGACCTCACCTGGATCTGGTGACTCTGGTCCTCAGTTTGGCCTCACATGGACCTGGTGTCTCTCGTCCCCACTTTGACCTAACTCAGAACTGCTGAATCTTGCCCTACCTAGGCCGCACAAAGACCTGGTGACTCTTGTCCCCAGCTATGCCTCAATTCGACCTGATGAATCTCGCCCTCACGTGGGCCTCACATGGACCTGGGACTCAGCGGGATAGAGTGGCTCTGGTTCCCACAAGGGACTCACCTGATACTGGTGACTGTGGTCTTATCCTATGCCTCACTAGGACCTAGTGATTCTGTTCGCCATCTGGGTCTGCATGGCCCTAGTGACTCTGGGCTCACCCAGGCATCATTGGGACCTGGATACTCTATTCCACTCCTCGGCCTCATTTTGACGAGGGACCTCTGGTCCCATTCTGGGCCTCAAACTAAACTGGTTACTCTGGTTCCCCCTCTGGGCCTCACCCTTTGGTGGTGACTCTGGTCACCCATTGGTCTTCACATGGACCTGGTGAATCTGGTCCTTCGCTGGTCCGCACCTGGATGTGGTGACTGGTCGCCCCCTGGGCCTCACCTGGACATGGTGAATCCTGTTGCCACCTGTACCTCACCTGGACCTTGTGACTGTGGTCCCACCTAAACCTCACCTGGATCGGGTGGCTCTGGTTCCCATATGGGGCTCTCCTGGACCTGGTTCCTGTGGTCTCCATCTGGCCTCACCTGGAACACAATGACTCTGATCCATATTTGGGCCTCTCTTGGACCTGTTGACTCAGGTCCTTACCTGGGCATCATTGGGACCTGGATACTCTCTTATATACCTGGGACTCACCTGGCCCTGGTGACTATGGTCCCACCTGGGCCTCACCTTGACAAGGTGACTGGTTCCCACAGGGACCTCACCTGGAACTGGTGACTCAGGTCCTCATTTGGGCATTATGGGACCTTTTTTCTCAATTCCACAACGGGGCCTCACCTGAAACTAGTGATTCTCGTCCCCCTCTGGGCCTCACCCTGACGTGGTGATTCTTGTCCCCACCTGGATATCACCAGAACCGGGTGACTCTGGTCCCCCTCTGGGACTCACTCAGAGCTGGGGACACTGGTACTCAACTGGACGTCAACAGGACCTGGTGAATCTAGTCCTCATTTAGGCCTCTTCTGTACCTTCTGACTCTTTTCCCACTTGGCATCAATGGGATATGGTTACTCTGTTCCCCACATGGACATCAACTGGACATGATACCTTTGCTCCACACTTTGGCCTCAAATGATCCTGAAGACTCTGGTCCCCCCACCGAGGCCTCAATCTGGACCTGGTGACTATGGTCCCCACCTGGGTCTCACCTGGACCTGGTGACTCGTTCCCACATGAACCACACCTGGACCTGGTGAATGTGGTTTTCTTGTACACTCACATTTACCTGGTGACTCCAGTCCCCACTAGGGACTCACCTGGATCTGGTGACTCTGGCCTGCAGGTTGGCCTCACCTGGACTGGAGAGTGGGGTTGCCACCTGCGCCTCACCCATACCTGGTGACTCAGTTCCACACGTGGGCCTTTTGGTTCTGGTGAATCTCGTCCTTACCTGGTCCTCTCCCAGACCCGGGGACTCTGGTCACCACCTCGCCTCACCTGGACCTGGTGAATCTGGTCCCCATCTGGGCCTCACCCAGTCCTGGTGACTTTGTTCCCCACCTGGACCTGATTGCTGTGGACTCCTTCTTGGCCTCACCTGGAACTGGTGACTCTGATCCTGTCTGCGCGTCACCCAGACCTGGTGACTCTGGTCCTCACCTGTGGACAATTATGACCTGGATACTCTGTTCCACATGTGTGCCTCACGTGGACATGATAACTCTGGATCCCTTCTGGGCCTCAGCCTGACATGGTGACTCTGTCCCCATCTGGATGTCACCTAGACCAGGTGAATCTGGTACCCCTCTAGGCCTCTACTTGACCTGGTGACTCTGGTCCTCAACTGGGCCTCACTGGGACCTAGTGAACATGCTCCCCACATGCGCCTCTTCTGGACCTGGTGACTCTGGTTCTACCTTGACATCATCGGGACATAGTTACTCTATTCCCCACTGGGACTGACCTGATCCTGGTCACTCTGATCCTGACTTTGGCCTCTTCTGTACCAGGTGACTGTCACTCCACATGGGCCTCACCTGTAACTGGTGACTCTGATCCTAAGAATGGCCTCACCTGACCTGGTGACTGTGGTTCCCATCGGGACCTCACCTGGACCTCATATCTCTGGTCCCACCTGGGCCTCACCAGGACCTGGCCCAGAGTCATCATGTCCAGGTGAGGCTAACATGGTGACTATGGTCCCCATCAGGATGTCATCTAGAACAGGTGAATCTGGTACCCCTCTTGGCCTCAAGTAGACCTGGTGACTCTGGTCCGCAACTGGGCCTCACAGGGACCTACTGAATATGCTCCCACCTGCGCCGATTCTGGACCTGGTGACTCTGGTCCCTACCTTGGCATCCGTGGGACACGGTTCTCCTTCATGGCCTACAGGTTGTCCTCACCTGGACCTGGTGATTGGGGGTGCCTCCTGTGCGATTGCTGTGGACACCTTCTGGGGCTCACCTGGAACTGGTGACTCTGATACTAACTGGGCCTCACCCAGATCTGGTGACTCTGGTCCTCACCTGTGGACCATTATGAACTGGATACACTGTTCCACACGTGAGCCTCACCTGGACATGTTGACTCTGGATCCCCTCTGGGCCTCAGCCTGACATGGTGACTCTGGTCCCCATCTGGATTTCACCTAGACCAGGTGAATCTGGTACCCCTCTAGGCCTCAACTTGACCTCGTGACACTGGTCCTCAACTGGGCCTCACCGGAACCTAGTGAATATGCCCCCCATCTGCGCCGCATCTTGGCATGATGACTCTGGTTTTACCTGGGCATCCTCGGGAAATGGTTACTGTATTCCCCACTGGGACTGACCTGATTCTGGTAACTCTGATCCTGACTTTGGCCTCTTCTGTACCAGGGGACTCTGGCTCCACCTGGACCTCACCTGTAACTTGTGACTCTGATCCTAAGCATGGCCTCACCTGACCTGGTGACTGTGGTTCCCATCGGGACCTCACCTGGACCTCATGTCTCTGGTTCCACCTGGGCCTCACCAGGACCTGGTGTCTCTGGTACCCACCTGGGTAGCATCAGGATATGGTTACACTGTTCACTAACAGTGACCCAGCCTGACCTATTAACTCTGGTCTTCACCAGGGCCACACCTGGACATGGTGATATTGGTTCCCACCTGGGTCTCACCTGGACATGGTGAGTCGGATCCCCACCTGGCCCTCACCTGTAACTGGTGATTTGCGTTCCCATATGGACATCATGTGGACCTGGTTGCTGCAGAGTTTCTAGTTTCTCATGTACCTCGTGACTCTGTCTCCTCCAGGGCCTCACCGAGGCCCTGGTGAGTGTGGTTGACACCTGCACCTCACCTGGACTTCGTGATTCTGCTCTGCACCTGAAACTACCCTGGATCTGGTGACTGTGGTCCCCACCTGGGCTTCACCTGGATTTGGGGACTCCGGTCCCCATCTGGGCCTCACCTGGCCCTGTTGACCACGGTCCTCAACTGGGCAAAATGGGGACCCGGTGAGTGTGTTCCACAACTGGACCTCACCTGGACCATGTGACTCTGGTTCCCCTCTGGGTCTCACCATGCACTAATGACTGTGAACCCCACTGTGGCTTTACTGGGACCTGCTGACCCTGGTTGCCACCTACGCCTGACCTCGAACTGTTGACTCTGGTTCTTTCAAGGGCCTCCCCTGTACCTGGTGATCCTGGTCCCCACCTGGGCCTCACCTGGACGTAGTGACTCTTGTCACCCCCGGGGACTCACTTGGACCTGCTTACTGTGTTCCACACCTGGGCCACAAGTATACCTGATCACCATGGTCCCCAAGACAGAATCACATGGACCTTTTGCCTCTGATCCCCACCGGGGCCTCACCTGTACCTGGTAACTCTGGTCCTCACATGGGTCTCATCTGGACCTAGTGACTCTCGTCCCCACCTGGGCTTCACCTGCATCTGGTCACTCTGGTCCCCACCTGGAATTCACCTGGATCTGGTGACTCTGGTCCCCACCTGGACCTCACCTGGATCTGGTGACTCTCGTCCTCACTTTGGCCTCACCTGGACCTAAGGTCTCTCATCCCCACTTTGACCTAACTCAGAACTGCTGAATCTTGCCCCATCTAGGCCGCACCCAGACCTGATGACTCTTGTCCCCAGCTATGCCTCAATTCGACCTGATGAATCTGGTCCTAACGTGGGCCTCACATGGACCTGGGACTCAGCTGCATAGAGTGGCTCTGGTTCCCACAAGTGCCTCCCCTGATACTGGTGACTGTGGTCTTATTCTATGCCTCACCAGGACCTAGTGATTTTGTTCCCCATCTGGGCCTGCATGGCCTTAGTGACTCTGGTCCTCACCCAGGCATCATTCGGACCTGGATACTCTATTCCACACCTGGGCCTCACTTTGACCCGGGATCTCTGGTCCCATTATGGGCCTCAAACTAAACTGGTAACTCTGGTTGACCCTCTGGGCCTCACCCTTACCTGGTGACTCTAGTCACCCCGTGGGCTTCACTTGGGGGTGGTGAATCTGGACCTTAGTTGGTTTTCACCTGGATCTGGTGACTGGTCGCCACCTGGGCCTCACCTGGACTTGATAAATCCTGTTGCCACCTGCACCTTACCTGGACCTTGTGACTGTGGTCCCACCTGAACCTCTCCTGGATCTGGTGGCTCTGGTTCCCATATGGGGCTCTCCTGGACCTGGTTCCTGTGGTCTCCATCTGGACTCACCTGGAACACAATGACTCTGATCCATATTTGGGCCTCTCCTGAACCTGTTGACTCTGGTCCTTACCTGGGCATCATTGGGACCTGGATACTCTCTTATATACCTGGGCCTCACCTGGACCTGGTGACTGTGGTCCCACCTGGGCCTCACCTGGACGGGGTGACTGGTTCCCGCAGGGAACTCACCTGGACCTGGTGACTCAGGTCCTCATATGGGCATCATGGGACCTGGTTTCTCATTTCCACATCGGGACCTCATCTGGACCTAGTGACTCTCGTCCCCCTCTGGGCCTCACCATGACGTGGTGACTCTGGTCCCCACCTGGATATCACCAGAACCGGGTGACTCTGGTCCTCCTCTGGGACTCACCCGGAGCTGGGGACACTGCTCCTCAACTGGGCCTCAACAGGACCTGGTGAATCTACTCCTCACTTAGGCCTCATCTGTACCTTGTGACTCTTTTCCCACCTGGCATCAATGGGACATGATTTCTCTGTTCCCCACCTGGGGCTCACCTGGACATGATAACTTTGCTCCACACTTTGGCCTCAACTGGTCCTGATGACGCTGGTTCCCCCACCTAGGCCTCAATCTGGACCTGGTGACTGTGGTCCCCACCTGGGTCTCACCTGGACCTGGTGACTCTCGTTCCCACATAAACTAAACCTGGACCTGGAGACTGTGGAGTACTTGTAGACTCACATTTTCGTGGTGACTCCGGTACCCACTAGGGCCTCACCTGGATCTGGTGACTCTGGCCTGCAGGTGGGGCTCGCCTGGACCTGGTGAGTGGGGTTGACACCTGGGCCTCACCCATACCTGGTGACTCAGGTCTCCACGTGGGCTTCTTGGACCTGGTGAATCTTGTTCTTACCTGGTCCTTTCCCAGGCCCGGGGACTCTGGTCACCACCTGGTTCTCACTTGGACCTGGTGAATCTGGTCCCCATCTGTGCTCACCCAGTCCTGGTGACTTTTTTCCCCACCGGGACCTGATTGCTGTGGACTCTTTCTTGGCCTCACCTGAAACGGGTGACTCTGATCGTATCTGAGTGTCACCCAGACCTGGTGACTCTGGTCCTCACCTAGCCATCATTGGCACATGGAGACTCTGATCCACACCTGAGCCTCACCTGGACATGATGACACTGGCACCTCTCTAGGCCTCACCCTGACCTGGTGACCCTGGTCCCCATCTCGATGTCACCTGGACCTGGTGATTCTTGTACCCCTCTAGGACTCAACCAGATCTGGTGACTCTCGTCCTCAACTGGGCCTCACCTGGACCTAGTGAATATTCTCCCCACCTGCGCTTCACTGGACCTGGTGACTCTGGTCCCTACCTGGGCATCATCGGGACATGGTTACTCTATTCCACACTGGGAATGACCTGATCCTGGTAACTCTGGTCCTCTCTTTGGACTCTTCTGTACCAGGTAACTCTGGCTCCACCTGGGCCTGACCTGTAACTGGTGACTCTGATCCTACGCATGGCCTCATCTGACCTGGTGACTGTGCTTCCCATCGGGACCTCACCGGGACCTCATGTCTCCGGTCCCACCTGGGCTTACCAGGACCTGGTGTCTCTGGTACCCACATGGGTACCATCAGGATATGGTTACACTGTTCACTAACAGTGACACAGCCGGACCTATTAGCTCTGGTCTTCACCTGGGCCACACCTGGACATGGTGACACTGGTTCCCACCTGGGTCTCACCTGGACATGGTGAGTCGGATCCCCACCTGGTCCTCACGTGTAACTGGTGATTCTCGTTCCCACATGGACTCATGTGGAACTGGTGGCTGCAGTGTTTTGAGCTTCTCATGTATCTCTTGACTCTGGTCCCCACCAGGGCCTCACCGGGACCTGGTGAATCTGGTCCCCATCTGGGCCATACCCAGTCCTGGGGACTTTGTTCCTCACCTGGACCTGATTGCTGTGGACTCTTTCTTGGCCTCACCTGAAACGGGTGACTCTGATCCTATCTGCGCGTCACCTAGACCTGGTGACTCTGGTCCTCACCTGGGCATCATTGGTACCTGGTGACTCTGTTCCACACCTGAGTCTCACCTGGACATCATGACACTGGAACCTCTCTGGGCATCAACCTGACCTGGTGACTCTGGTCCCCATCTGGAAGTCACCTGGACCAGGGGAGTCTGGTACTCCTCTGGGCCTCAACCAGGTCTGGTGACTCTATTCCTCAACTGGGCCTCACCTGGAGCTAGTGAATATGCTCCATCTGGGCGTCATTTGGACCTGGTGACTCTGGTACCTACCTGGGCATCATCGGTACATGGTTCCACTGCATGACTTGCAGATTGGCCTCACCTGGACCTGGTAACTATCGTCCCTACCTGGGCATCATTGGGACCTGGTTCCTCTGCATGGCCTGGAGGTTGGCATCACCTGGACCTGGTGAGTGGGTTTGTCACCTGGGCCTCACCCATGCCTAGTGATACAGGTCCCCACGTGGGCCTCACTTGGACCTGGTGAATCTGGTCCTTACCTGGTGGTCACCCGGAACTGGTAACTCTGGTCACCACCTGGGAATCACCTGGTCCTGGTGAATCTGGTCCCCATCTGTGCCTCACCCAGTCCTGTTGACTTTCTTCCCCACCTGGACCTGATTGCTGTGGACTCCTTCTTGGCCTCACCTGGAACTGGTGACTCTGATCCTAACTGGGCCTCACCAAGATCTCGTGACTCTGGTCCTCACCTGTGGACCATTAGGACCTGGATACTCTGTTCCACACCTGAGCCTCACCTGGATATGATGACTCTGGATCCCCTCTGGGCCTCAGCCTGACATGGGGACTCTGGTCCCCATCTGGATGTCACCAGACCAGGTGAATCTGGTACTCCTCTAGGCCTGAACTAGACCTGGTGACTCTGACCTCAACTGGGCCTCAACGGGACCTAGTGAACATGCTCCCCACCTGCGCCATATCTGGACCTGGTCACTCTGGTTTACCTGGGCATCATCGGGACATGGTTACTCTATTCCCACTTGGAGTGACCTGATCCTGGTAACTCTGGTCCTGACTTTGGCCTCTTCTGTACCAGGTGACTCTGGCTCCACCTGGGCCTCACCTGTAACTGGTGACTCTGATCCTAAGCATGGCCTCACCTGACCTGGTGACTGTGGTTCCCATCGGGACCTCACCTGGACCTCATGTCTCTCGTCCCATTTGGACCTCACAAGGACCTGGTTTCTGCTACCCACCTGGGTAGCATTAGGATATGGTTACACTGTTCACTAACAGTGACCCAGCCGGACCTATTAACTCTGGTCTTTACCTGGGCCACACCTGGACATGGTGACACTGGTTCCCACCTGGGTCTCACCTGGACATGGTGAGTCGGATCCCCACCTGGTCCTCACCTGTAACTGGTGATCCTCGTTCCCACATGGAGATAATGTGGACCTGTTGGCCGCAGTGTTTCTAGCTTCTTTTTTTTAATTTTTATTTTTTTATGATAGTCACAGAGAGAGAGAGAGGCAGTGACACAGGCAAAGGGAGAAGCAGGCTCCATGCACCGGGAGCCCGACTTTGGATTCGATCCCTGGTCTCCAGGATCGCGCCCTGGGCCAAAGGCAGGCGCCAAACCGCTGCGCCACCCAGGGATCCAATGTGTTTCTAGCTCTTCATGTACCTCGTGACTCTGTTCCCCACCAGTGCCTCACCGGGACCTAGTGAGTTTGGTTGCCACCTGCACCACACCTGGACCTGGTGATTCTCGTCTGCACCTGAGACTACCCTGGATCTTGTGACTGTGGTCCCCACCTGGGCTTCACCTGGATTTCGGGACTCCGGTCCCCATCTGGGCCTCACCTGGCCCTGTTGACCATGGTCCTCAACTGGGCAAATTTGGGAACTAGTGACTGTGTTCCACAACTGGACCTCACCTGGACTAGGTGACTCTGGTCCCCCTCTTGGTCACACCGTGCCCTAGTGACTGTGAACCCCACTTTGGCCTGACTTGGACTTGCTTACACTGGTTGCCACCTGCGCCTGACCTCGAACTGTTGACTCTGGTTCTTTCAAGGGCCTCCCCTCTACCTGGTGATCCTGGTCCCCACCTGGGCCTCACCTGGACGTGGTGACTCTTGTCACCACGGGGGAATCACCTGCACCTGCTTACTGTGTTCCACACCTGGGTCTCAAGTGGACCTGTTGACCATGGTCCCCAAGCCGGACTCACATGGACCTGTTGCCTCTGATCTCCCCCGGCTCCTCACGTGTACCTGGTAACTTTGTTCCTCACCTGGGCCTCATCTGGACCTAGTGACTCTGGTCCCCACCTGGGCTTCACCTCGATCTCGTGACTCTGGTCCCCACCTGGACTTCACCAGGATCTAGTGACTCTGGTCCCAACCTGGACCTCTCCTGGACCTGGTGACTCTCTTTCCAACATGGACCTCACCTGGATCTGGTGACTCTGGTCCTCACTTTGGCCTCACCTGGACCTGGTGTCTCTCGTCCCCACTTGGACCTAACTCAGAACTGCTGAATCTTGACCCACCTAGGCCGCACACAGACCTGGTGACTCTTGTCCCGAACTATGCCTTAATTCGACCTGATGCATCTGGTCCTGACGTGGGGCTCACATGGACCTGGGACACAGCTGGATAGAGTGGCTCTGGTTCCCACAAGGGGCACACCTGATACTGGTGATTGTGGTCTTATTCTATGCCTCACCAGGACCTAGTGATTCTGTTCCCCATCTGAGCCTGCATGGCCATAGTGACTCTGGTCCTCACCCAGGCATCATTGGGACCTGGATACTCTATGCCACACCTGGGCCTAGTTTGACCAGGGATCTCTGGTCTCATTTTGGGCCTCAAACTAAACTGGTTACTCTGGTTCCCCTCTGTGCCTCACCCTTACCTGGTGACTCTGGTCACCCCTTGGGGTTCACTTGGGCCTCGTGAATCTGGTCCTTAGCAGGTCCGCACCTGGATCTGGTGACTGGTCCCCATGTGGGCCTCACCTGGACTTGGTGAATCCTGTTGCCACCAGCGCCTCACTTGGACCTTGTGACTGTGGTCCCTCCTGGACCTCACCTGGATCTGGTGGCTCTGGTTCCCATATGGGGCTCTCCTGGATCTGTTCCCTGTGGTCTCCCTCTGGCCTCACCTGGAACACAATGACTCTGATCTATATTTGGGCCTCTCCTGGACCTGTTGACTCTGGTCTTTACCTGGGCATCATTGGGACCTGGATACTCTCTTATATACCTGGGCCTCACCAGGACCTGGTGACTGTGGTCCCACCTGGGCCTCACCTGGACGGGGTGACTGGTTCCCACAGGGACATCACCTGGACCTGGTGACTCAGGTCCTCATATGGGCATCTTGGGACCTGGTTTCACAGTTCCACATCGGGGCCTCACCTGGAATTAGTGATTCTCGTCCCCCTCTGGGCCTCACCCTGACTTGTGACACTGGTCCCCACCTGGATATCACCAGAACCGGGTGACACACCCGGAGCTGGGGACACTGGTCCTCAGGTGGGACTCAACAGGACCTGGTGAATCTACTCCTATCTTAGGCTTCGTCTGGACCTTGTGACTCTTTTCCCACCTGGCATCAATGGGACATGGTTACTCTGTTCCCCACCTGGCCCCACCTGGACATGATAACTTTGCTGCTCACTTTGGCCTCAACTGGTCCTGATGAATCTCGTCCCCAAACCTAGGCCTCAATCTGGACCTGGTGACTGTCGTCCCCAACTGGGTCTCAGCTGGACCTGGTGACTCCCGTTCCCACATGAACCACACCTGGATCTGGTGACTGTGGTGTTCTTGTAGACTCACTTTTACCTTGAATCCCGTCCCCACTAGGGCCTCACCTGGATCTGGTGACTCTGGCCTGCAGGCTGGCCTCACCTGGACCTGGTGAGTGGGCTTGCCACCTGGGCCTCACCCATACATGGTGACACCGGTCCCCACGTAGGCCCCAGTATCTTGTTGAATCTCGTCCTTACCTGGTCCTCAACCGGACCTGGTAACCCTAGTCACTACCTGGGAATCACCTGGACCTGGTGTATCTGGACCCATCTGGGCCTCAGCCAGTCCTGGTGACTTTGTTCCCCACCTGGACCTGATTGCTGTGGACTCCTTCTTGGCCTCAACTGGAACTGGTGACTCTGATCCTAACTGGGCCTCACCCAGATCTGGTGACTCTGGTCCTCACCTGTGGACCATTATGACATGGATACTCTGTTCCACACCTGAGCCTCACCTGGACATGATGACTCTGGATCCCTTCGGGGCCTCACCCTGACATGGTGACTCTGGTCCCCATCTGGATGTCACCTAGACCAGGTGAATCTGTTACCCCTCAAGGGCTCAAATATACCTGGTGACACTGGTCCTCAACTGGGTCTCACCGAGACCTAGTGAATATGCTCCCCACCTGCGCCTCATCTGGACCTGGTGACGCTAGGTCTACCTGGGCATCATCGGAACATAGTTACTCTGCTCCCCACTGGGACTGACCTGATCCTGGTAACTCGGGTCCTGACTTTGGCCTCTTCTGTACCAGGTGACTCTGGCTCCACCTGGGCCTCACCTGTAACTGGTGACTCTGATCCTAAGCATGGCCTCACCTGACCTGGTGACTGTGGTTCCCATCGGGACCTCACCTGGACCTCATGTCTCTGGTCCCACCTGGGCCTCACCAGGACCTGGTGTCTCTGGTACCCACCTGGGTAGCATCAGGATATGGTTACACTGTACACTAACAGTGACCCAGCCGGACCTATCAACTCTGGTCTTCACCTGGGCCACTCCTGCACATGGTGACACTCGTTCCCACCTGTGTCTCACCTGGAAATTGTGAGTCAGATCCCCACCTGGTCCTAACCTGTAACTGGTGATTCTCGTTCCCACATGGATATCATGTGGACCTGGTGGCTGCAGTGTTTCTAGTTTGTCATGTACCTCGTGACTCTGGTCCCCACCAGGGCCTCACCGGGACCTGGTGAGAGTGGTTGCCAACTGCACCTCACCTGGACCAGCTGATTCTGGTCTGCACCTGAGACTACCCTGGATCTGGTGACTGTTGTCCCCAGCTGGGCTTCACCTGGATTTGGGGACACCGGTCCCCATCTTGGCCTCACCTGGCCCTTTTGACCATGGTCCTCAACTGGGCAAAATTGGGACGCGGTGACTGTGTTCCACAACTGAACCTCACCTGGACCACGTGACTCTGGTGCCGCTCTGGGTCTCACCATGCCCTAGTGACTGTGAACCCCACTTTGGCCTGACTTGGACCTGCTGACCCTGGCTGAAACCTGCGCCTGACCTCGAACTGTTGACTCTGGTTCTTTCAAGGGCCTCCCCTGTACCTGGTGATCCTGGTCCGCAACTGGGCCTCACCTGGACGTGGTGACCCTTGTCACCACTGGGGACTCACCTGGACCTGCTTACTGTGTTCCACACCTGGGCCTCAAGTAGACCTGTTGTCCATGGTCCCCAAGCCGGCCTCACATGGACCTGTTGCCTCTGATCCCCACCGGGGCCTCACGTGTACTTGGTAACTCTGGTCCTCACCTGGGCCTCATCTGGACCTAGTGACTCTGGTCCCCACCTGTGCTTCACCTGGATCTGGTGACTCGGGTCCCCACCTGGACCTCACCTGGATCTGGTGACTCTGGTCCTCAGTTTGGCCTCACCAGGACCTGGTGTCTCTCGTCCCCACTTTGACCTAACTCAGAACTGCTGAATCTTGACCCACCTAGGCCGCATCCAGACCTGGTGACTCTTGTCCCCAGCTATGCCTCAATTCGACCTGATGAATCTGGTCCTCACGTGGGCCTCACATGGACCTGGGACTCACCTGGATAGAGTGTCTTTGGTTCCCACAAGGGGCTCACCTGATACTGTTGACTGTGGTCTTATTCTATGCCTCACCAGGACCTAGTGATTCTGTTCCCCATCTGGGCCTGCATGGCCCTAGTGACTCTGTTCCTCACCCAGTCATCATTGGTACCTGGATACTCTATTCTACAACTGGGCCTCACTTTGTCCAGGGACCTCTGGTCCCATTCTTGTCCTTAAACTAAACTGGTTACTCTGGTTCCCGCTCTGGTCCTCACCCTTACCTGGTGACTCTGGTCACCCCTTGCGCTTCACTTGGGCCTGGTGAATCTGGTCCTTAGCTGGTCCGCACCTGGATCTGCTGACTGGTCGTCACCTGGACCCCACGTGTACTTGGTGAATCCTCTTGCCACCTGCGCCTCAACTGGACCTTGTGACTGTGGTCCCACCTGGACCTCAATTGGATCTGGTGGCTCTGGTTCCCACATGGGGCTCTCCTGGACCTGGTTCCTGTGGTCTCCATCTGGCCTCACCTGGAACACAATGACTGTGATCCATATTTGGGCCTCTCCTGGACCTGTTGACTCTGGTCCTTACCTGGGCATCATTGGGACCTGGATACTCTCTTAAATACCTGGGCCAAACCTTGACCTGGTGACTGTGGTCCCACCTGGGCCTCACCTGGACGAGGTGACTGGTTCCCACAAGGACCTCACCTGGACCTGGTGACTCAGGTCCTCATATGGGCATCATGGGACCTGGTTTCTCAGTTCCACATCGGGGCCTCACCTGGACCTAGTGATTCTCGTCCCATTATGGTCCTCACCCTGACGTGGTGACTCTGGTCCCCACCTGGATATCACCAGAACCGGGTGACGCTGGTCCCCCTCTGGGACTCACCCGGAGCTGGGGACACTGGTCCTCAACTGGGCCTCAACACGACCTGGTGAATCTACTCCTCACTTAGGCCTCGTCTGGACCTTGTGACTCTTTTCCCACCTGGCATCAATGGGACATGATTAGTCTGTTCCCCACCTGGGCCTCACCTGGACATGAGAACTTTGCTCCACACTTTGGCCTCAACTGGTCCTGATGACTCTGGTCACCCGACCTAGGCGTCAATCTGGACCTGATTGCTGTGGACTCCTTCTTAGCCTCAACAGGAAATGGTGACTCTGATCCAGATTGAAGATCCCCAATCTGGGCCTCACCTGGCCTTGTCAACCATGGTCCTCAACTCGCAAAATTGGGACCCGGTGACTGTGTTCCACCCCTGGACCTCACTTGGACCAGGTGACTCTGGTCCCCCTCTGGGTCTCACCGTGCCCTAGTGAGTGTGAACCCCACTTTGGCCTGACTTGGACCTACTGACCCTGGTTGACACCTGCTCCTGACCTTGAACTGTTGACTGGTTCATTCAAGGTCTTCCCCTGTACATGGTGATCCTGGTCCCCCCCTGTGACTCACCTGGACGTGGTGACTCTTGTCACCACCGGGGACTCACCTGGACCTGGTTACTGTGTTCCACACCTGGGCCTCAAGTAGACCTGTTGACCATGGTACCGAAGCCGGCCTCATATGGACCTGTTGCCTCTGATTCCCACCGGGGCTTCACGTGTACCTGGTAAACTGGTCCTCACTTGGGCCTCATCTGGACCTAGTGATTTTGGTCCCCACCTTGGCTTCACCTGGATCTGGTGACTCTGGTCCTCAGTTTGGCCTCACCTGTACCTGGTGACTCAGGTCATCATTTGGGTATTATGGGACATTTTTTCTCAGTTCCACATCGGGGCCTCATCTGAAACTAGTGATTCTCGTCCCCCTATGGGCCTCACGCTGACGTGGTGAGTCTTATCCCCACCTGGATATCACCAGAACCGGGTGACTCTGGTCCCCCTCTGGGACTCACCCTGAGCTGGGGACACTGGTGCTCAACTGGGCCTCAACAGGACCTGGTGAATCTAGTCCTCACTTAGGCCTCATCTGTACCTTGTGACTCTTTTCCCACCTGGCATCAATGGGACATGGTTACTCTGTTCCCCACCTAGACATCACCTGGACATGATAACTTTGCTTCACACTTTGGCCTCAACTTGTCCTGATCAATTTGTTCCCCCCACCTAGGCCTCAATCTGGACCTGGTGACTATGGTCCCCACCTGGGTCTCACCTGGACCTGGTGACTCTCATTCCCACATGAACCACACCTGGACCTGGTGACTCTGGTTTTCTTGTAGACTCACATTTACCTGGTGACTCCGGTCCCCACTAGGGCCTCACCTGGATCTGGTGACTCTGGCCTGCAAGTTGGCCTCACCTGGACTTGGTGAGTGGGGTTGCCACCTGGGCCTCACCCATACCTGGTGACTCAGTTTCACACGTGAGCCTCTTGGACCTGGTGAATCTGGTCCTTACCTGGTCCTCTGCCAGACCCGGGGACTCTGGTCACCACCTCGCCTCACCTGGACCTGGTGAATCTGGTCCCCATCTGGGCCTCACCCAGTCCTGGTGACTTTGTTCCCCACCTGGACCTGATTGCTGTGGACTCTCTCTTGGCCTCACCTGGAACTGGTGACTCTGATCCTATCTGAGCGTCACCAAGACCTGGTGACTCTGGTCCTCACCTGGGCATCATTGATACCTGGTGACTCTGTTCCACACCTGAGCCTCACCTGGACATGATGACTCTGGAACCTCTCTGGGCCTCACCCTGACCTGGTGACTCTTGTCCCCATCTGGATGTCAACTGGACCAGGTGATTCTTGTACCCCTCTAATACTCAACCAGATCTGGTGACTCTGGACCTCAACTGGGCCTCACCTGCACCTAGTGAATATGCTCCAACTGGGCCTCATTTGGATCTGGTGACTCTGGTCACTTCCTGGGCATCATCGGGACATGGTTCAGCTGCATGGCCTTCAGGTTGGCCTCACCTGGACCTGGTAACTCTGGTCCCTACCTGGGCATCATCGGGACATGGTTCCTCTACATGGCCTGCAGGTTGGCCTCACCTGGACCTGGTGAGTGGGGTTGGCACCTGGGCCTCACCCATACATGGTGACACAGGTCCCCGTGGGCCCAGTATGACCTGGTGAATCTCGTCCTTACCTTGTCCTCACCCGCACCTGGTAACCCTGATCACCACCTGGGAATCACCTGGACATGTTGAGTCGGATCCCCATCTGGTCCTCAACTGTAACTGGTGATTCTCGTTCCCCATGGACATCTTGTGGACCTGGTGGCTGCAGTGTTTCTAGCTTCTCATGTACCTCGTGACTCTGGTCCCCAGCAGGGCCTCACCGGGACCTGGTGATTGTGGTTGCCACCTGCACCTCACCTGGATCTGGTGATTCTGGTCTGCACCTGAGACTATCCTGGATCTGGTGACTGTGGTCCCCACCTGGGCTTCACCTGGATTTGAGGACTCTGGTCCCCATCTGGGCCTCACCTGGCCGTGTTGACCATGGTCCTCAACTGGGCAAAACAGGGACCCGGTGGCTGTGTTCCACAACTGGACCTCACCTTCACCAGTTCACTCTGGTCCCCAACTGGGTCTCACCGTGCCCTAGTGACTGTTAACCCCACTTTGGCCTGACTTGGACCTGCTGACCCTTGTTGCAACCTGCTCCTGACCTCGAACTTTTGACTCTGGTTCTTTCAAGGGCCTCCCCTGACCCTGGTGATCCTGGTCCCCACCTGGGCCTCACCTGGACGTGGTGACTCTTGTCAACACCGGGGACTCACCTGGCCCTTGTTACTGTGTTCTAAACCTGGGCCTCAAGTAGACCTGTTGCCTCTGATCCCCACCGGGGCCTCAGTTGTCTGGTAACTCTGGTCCTCACCTGGCCTCATCTGGACCTAGTGACTCTGGTCACCACCTGGGCTTCACCTGGATCTAGTGACTCTGGTCCCCACCTGGACTTCACCTGGATCTGGTGACTCTGGTCCCCACTTGGATCTCACCTGGATCTGGTGACTCTGTTCCACACTAGGTTCTCACCTGGATCTGGTGACTCTGGCTTGTAGGTTGGCCTCACCTGGACCTGGTGATTGGGGTTGCCACCTGGGCCTCACCCATACCTGGTGACTCAGGTCCCCAAGTGGGCCTCTTGGAGCTGGTGAATCTGGTCCTTACCTGGTCCTCTCCCAGAGTCGGGGACTCTGGTCACCATCTGGGCCTCACCTGGTCCTGTTGAATCTGGTCCCCATCTGGGCCTCACCCAGTCCTGGTGACTTTGTTCCCCACCTGGACCTGATTGCTGTGGACTCTTTCTGGGCCTCATCTGGATCTGGTGACTCTGATCCTATCTGCGCGACACCCATACCTGGTGACTCTGGTCCTCACCTGGGCATAATTGGTACCTGATGACTCTGTTCCACACCTGAGCCTCACCTGGACATGATGACTCTGCAACCTCTCTAGGCCTCACCCTTACCTGGTGACTCTGGTCCCCATGTGGATGTCACCTGGACCAGGTGAATCTGCTACCCCTCTAGGTCTCAACCAGATCTGGTGACTCTGGTCCTCAACTGGGCCTCACCTGCACCTAGTGAATATGCTCGATCTGTCCTCATTTGGACTTGGTGACTCTCGTCCCTACCTGGGCATCATCGGGACATGGTTCCACTGCATGACTTGCAGGTTGGCCTCACCTGGACCTGGTAAATATTGTCCTACCTCGGCATCATCAGGACATGGTTCCACTGCATGGCCTGCAGGTTGGCATCACCTGGACCTGGTAAATCTAGTCCCTACGTGGGCATCATCGAGACACGGTTCCTCTGCATGGCCAGCAGGTTGTCCTCACATGGACCTGGTGAGTGGGGTTGTCACCTAGACCTCACCCATACCTGGTGACACAGGTCCGCACGTGTGCCTCACTTGGATCTGGTGAATCTGGTCCTTACATGGTCCTCACCTGGAACGGTAACTCTGGTCACTACCTGTGAATAACCATGAACTGGTGAATCTGGTCCGCATCTAGTCCTCACCCAGTCCTGGTGAATTTTTTCCCCACCTGGACCTGATTGCTGTGGACTCCTTCTTGGCGTCAACTGGAACCAGTGACTCTGATCCTAACTGGGCCTCTCTGAGATCTGGTGACTCTGGTCCTCCCCTGTGGACCATTATGACCTGGATACTCTGTTCCACACCTGAGCCTCACCTGGACATGATGACTCTGGAACCCCTCTGGGCCTCAGCCTGACATGGTGACTCTGGTCCCCATCTGGATGTCACCTAGACCAGGTGAATCTGGTACCCCTCTAGACCTCAACTAGACCTGGTGACTCTGGTCCTCAACTGGGCCTCACCGGGACCTAGTGAATATGCTCCCCACCTGCGCCTCATCTGGACCTGGTGACTCTGGGTCTACCTGGGCATCACCGGGACATGGTTACTCTATACCCCAATGGGACTGACCTGATCCTGGTAACTCTGTTCCTGACTTTGGCCTCTTCTGTACCAGGTGACTCTGATCCACCTGGGCTTCACCTGTAACTGGTGACTCTGATCCTAATATGGCCTCACCTGACGTGGTGACTGTGGATCCCAGTGGGACCTCACCTGGAACTCATGTCTCTGGTCCCACCTGGACCTCACCAGGACCTGGTGTCTCTGTTAACCACCTGGGTAGCATCAGAATATGGTTACACTGTTCACTAACAGTGACCCAACCGGACCTATTAACTCTGGTCTTCACCTGGGCCACACTGGACATGGTGACACTGGTTCCCACCTGGGACTCACCTCTACATGGAGAGTCAGTTCACCACCTGGTACTCACCTGTAGCTGGTGATTCTCGTTCCCACATGGACATGATGGGGACCTTTTGGCTGTAGTGTTTCTAGCTTCTCATGTACCTCGTGATTCTGGTGCCCACCAGGACCTAACCGGGACCTGGTGAGTGTGGTTGCCACCTGCACCTCACCTGGATCTGTTGACTCTGGTCCTCACCTTGACCTCTCCTGGACCTGGTGACTCTCTTTCCAACATGGACCTCACATGGATCTGGTGACTCTGGTCCTCAGTTTGGCCTCACCTGGAACTGGTGTCTCTCGTCCACACTTTGACCTAACTGAGAATTGCTGAATCTTGCCCCACCTAGGCCGCACCCAGACATGGTGACTCTTGTCCCCAGCTATGCCTCATCGACCTTATGAATCTGGTCCTCACGTGCGCCTTACATGGACCTGGGACTCAGCTGGATAGAGTGGCTCTGGTTCCCACAAAGGGCTCACCTGATACTGGTGACTGGGGTCTTTTTCTATGCCTCACCAGGACCTAGTGATTCTGTTCCCCATCTGGGCCTGCATGGCCCTAGTGTCTCTGTCCTCACCCAGTCATCATTGGGACCTGGATACTCTATTCCACACCTGGGCCTCACTTTGACCAGGGACCTCTGGTCCCATTCTGGGCCTCAAACTAAACTGGTTACTCAGGTTCCCCCTCTGGGACTCACCCTTACCTGTTGAATCTGGTCACCCCTTGGGCTTCACTTGGGCCTGGTTAATCTGGTCCTTAGTTAGTCCTCACCTGGATCTGGTGAGTGGTCGCCACCTGGGCCTCACCTGGACTTGGTGAATCCTGTTGCCACCTGCCCCTCACTGGACCTTGTGACTGTGGTCCCACCTGGACCTCACCTGGATCTGGTGGCTCTGGTTCCCATATGGGGCTCTCCTGGACCTGGTTCCTCTGGTCTCCATCTGGCCTCACCAGGAACACAATGACTCTGATGCATATTTGGGCTTCTCCTGGACCTGTTGACTCTGGTCCTAACCTGGGCATCATTGGGACCTGGATACTCTCTTATATAACTTGGCCTCACCTGGACCTGGTGAGTGTGGTCCCACCTGGGTCTCACCTGGACGAGGTGACTGGTTCCCACAGGGACCTCACCTGGACCTGGTGACTCAGGTCCTCATATGGGCATATTGAGACCTGGTTTCTCAGTTCCGCATCGGGTCCTCACCTGGACCTAGTGACTCTCGCCCCCTCTGGGCCTCACCCTGACGTGGTGACTCTGGTCCCCATCTGGATATCACCAGAACCGGTGACTCTGGTTCCGCTCTGGGACTCACGCGGAGCTGGGAACACCGGTCCTCAACTGGGCCTAAACAGGACCTGGTGAATCTACTCCTCACTTAGGCCTCGTCTGCACCTTGTGACTCTTTTCCCACCTGGCATCAATGGGACATGGTTACTCTGTTCCCCACCTGGGCCTCACCTGGACATGATAACTTTGCTCCACACTTTGGCCTCAACTGGTCCTGATGACTCTGGTCCCCCCACCTAGGCCTCAAGCTGGACCTGGTGACTGTGGTCCCCACCTGGGTCTCACCTGGACCTGGTGACTCTCTTTCCCACATGAACCACACCTGGACCTGGTACTGTGGTGTTTTTGTAGACCTCACATTTACTTGGTGACGCCGGTCCCCACTAGGGACTCACCTGTATCTGGTGACTCTGGCCTCCATGATGCCCTCACCTGGACCTGGTGAGTGGGTTTGCCACCAGGACCTCAACCATACCTGGTGACTCTATCGCCACGTGGGGCTCTTAGATCTGGTGAATCTGGTCCTTACCTGGTCCTCTCCCACACACGGGGACTCTGGTCACCACCTGGACCTAACCTGGACCTGGTGAATCTGGTCCCCATCTGGGCCTCACCCAGTCCTGGTGGCTTTGTTCCCCACCGGACCTGATTGCTGTGGACTCTTTCTTGGCCACACCTGGAACTGGTGACTCTGATCCTATCTGCTCGTCACCCAGACCTGGTGACTCTGGTCCTCACCTGGGCATCATTGGTACATGGTGACTCTGTTCTACACCTGAGCCTCACCTGGACATGATGACTCTGGAACCTCTCTGGGCCTCACCCTGACCTGGTGACTCTGGTCCCCATCTGGATGTCACCTGGGCCAGGGGATTCTGGTACCCGTCTAGGCCTCAACCAGATATGGTGACTCTGGTCCTCAACTGGGCCTCACCTGGACCTAGTGAATATGATCCATCTTGGCCTCATTTGGACCTGGTGACTCTGGTCCCTACCTGGGCATCATAGGGATATGGTTTCACTGCATGGCCTGCAGGTTGGCCTCACCTGGACCTTGTAACTCTGGTCCTTACCTGTGCATCATCGGGACATGGTTCCACACATGGCCTGCAGGTTGGCATCACCTGGACCTGGTAACTCTAGTCCCTACTGGGCATCATCGGGACATGGTTCCTCTGCATGGCCTGCAGGTTGGCATCTCCTGGACCTGGGGAGTGGGGTTGTCACTTGTGCCTCACCCTTGCCTGGTGACACAGGTCCCCACGTGGCCCTCACTTGGACCGTGTGAATCTGGTCCTTACCTTGTTCTCACCCGGAACTCGTAACTCTGGTCACCACCTGGGAATCACCTGGGCCTGGTGTTTCTGGTCCCCATCTGGGCGTCATCCAGTCCTGGTCACATTGTTCCCCCCCTGGACCTGATTGCTGTGGACTCTTTCTTGGCCTCACCTGGAACTGGTGACTCTGATCCTATCTGCGCATCACCCAGACCTGGTGCACTGATCCTCACCTGGACGTGATTGGTACCTGGTGACTCTGTTACACACCTGAGCGTCACCTGGACATGATGACTCTGGAAACTCTCTGGGCCTCACCCTAACCTGGTGACTCTGGTCTCCATCTGGATGCCACTTGGACCAGGTGATTCTGGTACCCCTCTAGTCCTCAACGAGATCTGGTGCCTCTGGTCCTCAACTGGGCCTCACCTGGACCTAGTGAATATGCTCCATCTGGGCCTCACCTTCACCTGGTAAGTCTGGTCCCTACCTGGGCATCATCGGGACATGGTTCCACTGCATGGCCTGCAGGTTGGCCTCACCTGGACCTGGTGAGTGGGGTCGCCACCTGTGCCTCACCCATACCTGGTGACACAGGTCCCCACGTGGGCCTCACTTGGACCTGGTGAATATGGTCCTTACTTGGTCCTCACCCGGAACTGGTAACTCTGGTCCTCATCTGGGAATCTCCTCGACCTTGTGAATCTGGTCCCCATCTGGGCCTCACCCAGTCCTGGTGACTTTGTTCCCCACCTGACCTGATTGCTGTGAACTCCTTATTGGCCTCACCTGGAATTGGTGCCTCTGATCCTAACTGGCCTCACCCAGATCTGGTGACTCTGGTCCTCACCTGTGGACCATTATGACCTGGATACTCTGTTCCACACCTGAGCCTCACCTGGTCATGATGACTCTGGATCCCCTCTGGGTCTCAGCCTGACATGGTGACTCTGGTCCCCATCTGGATATCACCAAGACCAGGTGAATATGGTACCCCTCTATGCCTCAACTAGACCTAGTGACTCTGGTCCTCAACTTGGCCTCAACGGGACCTAGTGAACATGCTCCCCACCTGCGCCTCATCTGGACCTGATGACTCTGGTTCTACCTGGGCATCATTGGGACATGGTTACTTTATTCCCCACTGGGACTTACCTGATCCTGGTAACTCTAGTCCTGACTTTGACCTCTTCTGTACCAGGTGAATCTGGCTCAACCAGGGCCTCACCTGTAACTGGTGACTCTGACATAAGCATGGCCTCACCTGACCTGGTGACTGTGGTTCCCATCGGGACCTCAACTGAACCTCATGTCTCTTGTCCCACCTGGACTTCACCAGGCCCTGGTGTCTCTGGTCCTCACCAGGGTAGCATCAGGATATGGTTACACTGTTCACTAACAGTGACCCAGCCGGACCTATTAACTGTAGTCTTCACCTGGGGAACACCTGAACATGGTGACATTGGTTCCCACCTGGGTCTCACCTGGACATGGTGAGTCTGATCCCCACCTGGGCCTCAATGTAACTGGTGATTCTCGTTCTCACATGGACATCATGTGGACCTGGTGGCTGCAGTGTTTCTAGCTTCTCATGCACCTCGTGGCTCTGGTACTCACCAGGGCCTCACCGGGACCTGTTGAGTGTGGTTGCCACCTGCACCTCACCTTGACTTTGCTGATTCTTGTCTGCCCCTGAGACTACCCTGGATCTGGTGCCTGTGGTCCCCACCTGGGCTTCACCTGGATTTGGGGACTCCGGTCCCCATCTGGGCCTCACCTGGTCCTGATGACCATGGTCCTCAACTGGGCACAATTGGGACCCGGTGACTGTGTTCCACAACTGGACCTCACCTGGACGATGTGACTCTGGTCCCCCTCTGGGTCTCACCGTGCCCTAGTGACTGTGAATCCAACTTTGGCCTGACTTGGACCTGCTGACGCAAGTTGCCACCTGTGCCTGACCTCGAACTGTTGACTCTGGTTCGTTCAAGGGCTTACCCTGTACATGGAGATCCTGGTCCCCACCTGGGACTCACCTGGACGTGGTGACTTTTCTCACCCCGGGGACTCACCTGGACCTGCTTACCTTGTTCCACATGTGGGCCTCAAGTCGACTTGTTGACCATGGTCTCCAAGCCGGCCTCACATGGACCTGTTGCCTCTGATCCCCACCGGGGCCTCACGTGTACCGGGTATCTCTGGTCCTAACCAGGGCCTCATCTGGACCTAGTGACTCTGGTCCCCACCTGAGCTTCACCTGGATCTGGTGACTCTGGTCCCCACCTGGAACTCTCCTGGACCTGGTGACTCTCTTTCCAACATGGACCTCACATGGATCTGTTGCCTCTGGTCCTCAGTTTCGCCTCTCCTGGACCTGGTGTCTCTCATCCCCACTTTCACCTAACTCAGAACTGCTGAATCATGCCCCACCTAGGCCGCACCCAGACCTGGTGACTCTTGTCCCCAGCCATGCCTCAATTCGATCTGATGAATCTTGTCCTCACGTGGGCCTCACATGGACCTGGGACTCAGCTGGATTGAGTGGCTCTGGTTCCCACAAGGGGCTCAACTGATTCTGGTGACTCTGGTCTTATTCTATGCCTCACCAGGACCTAGTGATTCTGTTCCCCATCTGCGCCTTCATGACCCTAGTGACTCTTGTCCTCACCCAGGCATCATTGGGATCTGGATAATCTATTCCACACCAGGGCGTCACTCTGACCAGGGACCTCTGGTCCAATTCTGGGCCTCAAACTAAACTGGGTATCTGGTTATCCCTCTGGGCCTCACCCTTACCTGGTGACTCTGGTCACCCCTTGGGCTTCACTTGGGCCTGGTGAATCTAGTCCTTAGCTGGTCCACACCTGGATCTGGTGACAGGTCGCCACCTGGGCCTTACCTGGACTTGGTGAATCCTGTTGCCACCTGCGCCTCACCTGGACCTTCTGACTGTGGTCCCACCTGGACCTCACCTGGCTCTGGTGGCTCTGGTTCCCATATGGCCCTCTCCTGGTCCTGGTTCCTGTGGTCTCCTTCTGGCCTCACCTAGAACACAATGACTCTGAATCATATTTGGGCCTCTCCTGGACCTGTTTACTCTGGTCCTTACCTGGGCATCATTGGGACCTTGATACTGTCTTATATACCTGGGCCTCACCTGGACCTGGTGACTGTGATCCCACCTGTGCCTCACCTGGACGAGGTGACGGGTTTCCACAGGGACCTCACCTGGACCTGGTGACTCAGGTCCTCATATGGGCATCATGGGACCTGGTTTCTCAGGTCCACATTGGGGCCTCACCTGGACCTAGTGATTCTCTTCCCACTCTGGGCCTCACCCTGAAGTGGTGACCCTGGTCCCCATCTGGATGTCTCCTGTACCAGGTGATTCTGGTACCCCTGTAGGCCTCAACCAGATCTGGTGACTCTGGTCCTCAACTGGGCCTCACCTGGACCTAGTGAATATGCTCCATCTGGGCCTCATTTGACCTGGTGACTCTTGTCCCTTCCTGGGCATCATCGGGACATGGCTCCACTGCATGGCCTGCAGGTTGGCCTCACCTGGACCTGGTAACTCTGGTCCCTACCTGGGCATCATCGGGACATGGTTCCACACATGGCCTGCAGGTTGGCCTCACCTGGACCTGGTAACTCTAGTCCCTACCTGGGCATCATCGGGACATGGTTCCTCTGCATGGCCTGCAGGTTGCCCTCACCTGGACCTGGTGAGTGGGGTTGATACCTGGGCCTCACCCATGCCTGGTGACACTGGTCCCCACGTGGGTCTTACTTGGACCTTGTGAATCTGGTCCTTACCTGGACCTCACCCGGAACTGGTAACTCTGGTCACCACCTGGGAATCACCTGGGCCTGGTGAATCTGGTCCCCATCTGGGCCTCACAAAGTCCTGGTCACTTTGTTCCCCACCTGGGCCTGATTGCTGTGGACCCCTTCTTGGCCTCACCTTGAACTGCTGACTCTGATCCTAACTGGGTCTCACCCAGATCTGGTGACTCTGGTCCTCACCTGTGGACCATTAAGACCTTGATACTTTGTTACACACCTGAGCCTCACCTGGACATGATGACTCTGGATCCCCTCTGGGCCTCAGCCTGACATGGTGACTCTGGTCCCCATCTGGATGTCACCTACACCAGGTGAATCTGGTACCCCTCTAGGCCTCAACTTGACCTGGTGACTCTGGTCCTCAACTGGGCCTCACCGGGACCTAGTGAACATGCTCCCCACCTGCGCCTCATCTGGACCTGGTGACTCTGGTTCTACGTGAGCATCATCGGGACATGGTTACTCTATTCCTCTCTGGGACTGACCTAATCCTGGTAACTCTGGTCCTGACTTTGGCCTCTTCTCTACCAGGTGACTCTGCCTCCACCTGGATCTCACCTGTAACTGGTGACTCTGATCCAAATCATGGCCTCACCAGACCTGGTGACTGTGGTTCCCATCGGGACCTCACCTGGTCATCATGTCTCTGGTATCACCTGGGCCTCACCAGGACTTGGTGTTTCTCGTACCCACCTGGGTAGCATCAGGATATGGTTACACTGTTCACTAACATTGACCCAGCCGGACCTATTATCTCTGGTCTTCACCTCGCCACACATGGACATGGTGACACTGGTTACCACCTGGATCTCACCTGGACATGGTGAGTCTGATCCCCACCTGGGCCTCAATGTAACTGGTGATTCTAGTTCCCACATGGACATCATGTGGACCTGCTGGCTGCACTGTTTCTAGCTTCTCATGCACCTCGTGGCTCTGGTCCCCACCAGGGCCTCACCGGGAACTGTTGAGTGTGGTTGCCACCTGCACCTCACCTGGACTTTGCTGATTTTTGTCTGCCCCTGAGACTACCCTGGATCTGGTGACTGTGGTCCCCACCTGGGCTTCACCTGGATTTGGGGACTCCGGTCCACATCTCGGCCTCACCTGGCCCTGATGACCATGGTCCTCAACTGGGCACAATTGGGACCCGGTGACTGTGTTCCACAACTGGAACTCACCTGGACCATGTGACTCTAGTCCCCCTCTGGGTCTCACCGTGCCCTAGTGACTGTGAATCCAACTTTGGCCTGACTTGGACCTGCTGACGCGGGTTGCCACCTGCGCCTGAACTCGAACTGTTGACTCTGGTTCTTTCAAGGGACTCCCCCGTACCTGGTGATGCTGGTCCCCACCTGAGCCTCACCTGGACGTGGTGACTCTTGTCAACACCGGGGACTCACCTGGACCTGCTTACTGTGTTCCACACCTGGGCCTCAAGTAGACGTGTTGACCATGGTCCCCAAGGCGGCCCCACATGTACCTGTTGCCTCTGATCCCCACCGGGGCCTCACGTGTACCTGGTAACTCTGGTCTTCACCTGGGCCTCATCTGGACCTAGTGACTCTGGTCCCCACCTGGGCTTCACCTCGATCTGGTGACTCTGGTCCACACCTGGACCTCACCTGGATCTGGTGACACTGGTCCTCAGTTTGCCCTCACCCAGACCTGGTGACACTTGTCCCCAGCTATGCTCAATTCGACCTGATGAATCTGGTCCTCAGGTGGACCTCACATGGATCTGGGACTCAGCTGGTTAGAGTGGCTCTTGTTCCCACAAGGATCTCACCTGATACTAGTGACTTTGGTCTTATTGTATGCCTCACCAGGACCTAGTGATTCTGTTCCCCATCTGGGCCTGCATGGGCCTAGTGACTCTGGTCCTGACCCAGGCATCATTGGGACCTGGATACTCTCTTATATACCTGGGCCTCACCTGGATCTGGTGACACTGGCCTGCAGATTGGCCTCACCTGGACTTTGTTAGTGGGATGCCACGTGGGCCTTACCCATAACTGGTGACTCAGGTCCCCACGTGGGCCTCTTGGACCTGGTGAATCTGGTCCTTACCTGGTCTTCTCCCCGACCCGGGGAATCTGGTCACAACCTGGGCCTCACCTGGACCTGGTGAATCTTGCCCCCATCTGGGCCTAACCCAGTCCTGGTGACTATGTTCCTCACCTGGACCTGATTGCTCTGGACTCTTTCTTGGCCTAACCTGGAACTGGTGACTCTAATCCTATCTGTGGGTCACCCAGACCTGTTGACTCTGGTCCTCACCCTGGCATCATTGGTACCTGGTTACTCTGTTCCACACCTGAGCCTAACCTGGACATGATGTCTCTGGGACCTCTCTGGGTCTCACCCTGACCTGGTGATCTGATCCCCATCTGGATGTCACCTGGACCAGGTGATTCTGGTACCCCTCTAGGCCTCAACCAGTTCTGGTGACTCTTGTCCTCAACTGGGCCTCACCTGGACCTAGTGAATATGCTCCATCTGGGCCTCATTTGGACCTGGTGACTCTGGTCACTCACTGGGCATCATCGGGAAATTGTTCCACTGCATGGCCTGCTGGTTGGCCTCACCTGGACCTGGTAAATCTGGTCCCTACCTGGGCATCATCGGGACATGGTTCCTCTGCATGGCCTGCAGGTTGGCCTCAACTTGACCTGGTGAGTGGGGTTCCCACGTGGGTCTTACCCATGCCTGGTGACACAGGTCCCCATGTGGGCCTCACTTGGATCTGGTGAATGTGGTCCTTACCTAGTCCTCACCCGGAACTGGTAAATCTGGTCACCACCTGGGCATCACCTAGTCCTGGTGACTTTGTTCCCCACCTGGACCTGATTGCTGTGGACACTTTCTTGGCCTCACCTGGAAGTGGTAATTCTGATCCTAACTGGGCCTCTCCCAGATCTGGTGACTCTGGTCCTCACCTGTGGACCATTATGACCTGGATACTCTGTTCCACACCTGAGCCTCACCTGGACATGATGACTCTGGATCCCCTCTGGGCCTCACCCTGACATGGTTACTCTGTTCCCCATCTGGATGTCACCTAACCAGGTGAATCTGGTACCCCTCTAGGCCTCAACCAAACCTGGTGACTCTAGTCCTCAACTGGGCCTCAAAGGGACCTAGTGAATATACTCCCCAACTGCGCCTCATCTGGACATGATGACTCTGGTTCTACGTGGGCATCATCGGGACATGGTTACTCTATTCCCACTTGGAGTGACCTGATCCTGGTAACTCTGGTCCTGACTTTGGCCTCTTCTGTTCCAGGTGACTCTGGCTCCACATGGGCCTCACCTGTAACTGGTGACTCTGTTCCTAAGCATGGCCTCACCTGACCTGGTGACTGTGGTTCCCATCGGGACCTCACCTGGACTTCATGTCTCTGGTCCCACTTAGGCCTCACCAGGATCTGTTGTCTCTGCCACCCACCTGGGTAGCATAAGGATATGGTTACACTGTTCACTAACAGTGACCCAGCCGGACCTATTAACTCTGGTCTTCACCTGGGCCACACCTGGACATGGTGACACTTTTTCCCACGTGGGTCTCACCTGGACATGGTGAGTCGGATCCCCACCTGGTCCTCACCTGTAACTAGTGATTCTCGTTCCCACATGGAGATCATGTGGACCTGTTGGCCGCAGTGTTTCTAGCATCTTTTTTTAAATTTTTATTTATTTATGATAGTCACAGAGAGAGAGAGAGGCAGAGACACAGGCAGAGGGAGAAGCAGGCTCCGTGCACCGGGAGCCCGACGTGGGATTCGATCCCCGGTCTCCAGGATCGCGCCCTGGGCCAAAGGCAGGCGCCAAACCGCTGCGCCACCCAGGGATCCCATGTGTTTCTAGCTTCTCATGTACCTCGTGACTCGGGTCCCCACCAGTGCCTCACCGGGACCTGGTGAGTTTGGTTGCCACCTGCACCACACCTGGACCTGGTGATTCTGGTCTGCACCTGACACTACCCTGCATCTTGTGACGGTGGTCCCCACCTGTGCTTCACCTGGATTTCGGGACTCCGGTCCCCACCTCGGCCTCACCTGGCCCTGTTGACCATGGTCCTCAACTGGGCTAATTGGGACCTGGTGACTGTGTTCCACAACTGGACCTCACCTGGACCAGGTGACTATGCTCCCCCTCTGGGTCTCACCGTGCCCTAGTGACTGTGAATTCCACTTTGGCTTGACTTGGACCTGCTGACCCTGGTTGCCACCTGCGCCTGAACTCGAACTGTTGACTCTGGTTCTTTCAAGGGCCTCCCCTGTACCTGCTGATCCTGCTCCCACCTGGGCCTCACCTGGACGTGGTGACCCTTGTAACCACGGGGGACTCACCTGGACCTGCTTACTGTGTTCCACACCTGGGTCTCAAGTGGACCTGTTGACCATGGTCCCCAAGCCGGCCTCACATGGACCTGTTGCCTCTGATCCCCACCGGATGCTCACGTGTACCTGGTAACTCTGGTCCTCACCTGGCCCTCATCTGCACCTAGTGACTCTGGTCCCCACCTGGGCTTCACCTCGATCTGGTGACTCTGGTCCCCACCTGGACTTCACCTGGATCTAGTGACTCTGGTTCCACCTGGACCTCTCCTGGACCTGGTGACTCTCTTTCCAACATGGACCTCACCTGGATCTGGTGACTCTGGTCTTCAGTTTGGCCTCACCTGGACCTGGTGTCTCTCGTCCCCACTTTGACCTAACTCAGTACTGCTGAATCTTTCCCCACCTAGGCCGCACACAGACCTGGTGACTCTTGTCCCCTGCTATGCCTCAATTTGACCTGGTGAATCTGGTCCTCACGTGGGCTTCACATGGACCTGGGACTCAGCTGGATAGAGTGGCTCTGGTTCCCACAAGGGGCTCACCTCATACTGGTGACTGTGGTCTTTTTCTGTGACTCACCAGGACCTAGTGATACTGTTCCCCATCTGGGCCTGCATGGCCCTAGTGACTCTGGTCCTGACCCAGGCATCATTCGGAACTGGATACTCTATTCCACACCTGGGCCTCACTTTGACCACGGACCACTGGTCCCATTCTGGGCCTCAAACTAAACTGGTTACTCTGGTTCCCCTTCTGGGCCTCACCCTTACCTGGTAAATCTGGTCACCCCTTGGGCTTCACTTGGGCCTGGTGAATCTGGTCCTTAGCTGGTCCGCACATGGATCTGGTGACTGTTCGCCACCTGGGCCTCACATGGACTTGGTGAATCCTGTTGCCACCTGCACCTCACCGGGACCTTCTGACTCTTTTCCCACCTGGCATCAATGGGACATCGTTACTCTGTTCCCCACCCGGGCCTCACCTGGACATGATAACTTTGCTCCACACTTTGGCCTCAACTGGTCCTGATGACGCTGGTCCCCCCACCTAGGCCTCAATCTGGACCTGGTGACTGTGGTCCCCACCTCTTTCTCACCTGGACCTGGTGTCTCTCGTTCCCACATGAACCACACCTGGATCTGGTGATGGTGGTGTTCTTGAAGACGCACATTTACCTGGTGACTCCGGTCCCCACTAGGGCCTCACCTGGATCTGGTGACTCTGGCCTGAAGGTTGTCCTCACCTGGACCTGGTGAGTGGGGTTGCCACCCCATACCTGGTGACTCAGTTCCACACGTGGGCCTCTTGGACCTGTTAATCTGGTCGTTAACTGGTCCTCTCCCAGACCCGGGGACTCTGGTCCCCAACTGGGCCTCATCTGGACCTGTGAATCTGGTCCCCATCTGGGCCTCACCCAGTCCTGGTTAATTTGTTCCCCATCTGAATCTGATTGCTGTGGACTCTTTCTTGGCCTCACCGGGAACTGGTGACTCTGATCCTATCTGCGCGTCACCCAGACCTGATGACTCTGGTCCTCACCTGGGCATCATTGGTACCTGGTGACTCTGTTCCACACCAGAGCCTCACCTGCACATGATGACTCTGGAACCCCTCTGGGCCTCACCCTGACCTGGTGATTCTGGTCCCCATCTGGATGTCACCTGGACCAGGTGATTCTGATACCCCTCTAGGCCACAACCAGATCTGCTGACTCTGGTTCTCAACTGGGCCTCACCTGGACCTAGTGAATATGCTCCATCTGGGCCTCATTTGGACCTGGTGACTCTGGTCACTACCTGGGCATCACCGGGACATGGTTCCACTGCATGACCTGCAGGTTGGCCTCACCTGGACCTGGTAACTCTGGTCCCTACCTGGGCATCATCGGGATATGGTTCCACTGCATGGCCTGTAGGTTGGCCTCACCTGAACCTGGTAACTCTCGTGCCTACATGAGCATCTTTGGGACCTGTTTCCTCTGCATGGCCTGCAGGTTGGCCTCACCTGGAACTGGTGAGTGGGTTTGTCACCTGGGCCTCACCCTTGCCTAGTGACACAGGTCCCCACGTGGGCCTCACTTGGACCTGGTGAATCTGGTCCTTACCTGGTGGTCACCCGGAACTGGTAACTCTGGTCACCACATGGGAATCACCTAGGCCTGGTGAATCTGGTCCCCATCTGGGCCTCACCCAGTCCTGTTGACTTTCTTCCCCACCTGGACCTGATTGCTGTGGACTCCTTCTTGGCTAACCTGGAACTGCTGACTCTGATGCTAACTGGGCCTCACCCAGATCTGGTGACTCTGGTCCTCACCTGTGGACCATTATGACCTGGATACTCTGTTCCACACCTGAGCCTCACCTGGATATGTTGACTCTGGATCCCCTCTGGGCCTCAGCCTGACATGGGGACTCCGGACCCCATCTGGATGTCACCAGACCAGGTAAATATGGTACCCCTCTAGGTCTCACCTAGACCTGGTGACTCTGGTCCTCAACTGGGCCTCAACGGGACCTAGTGAACATGCTCCCCACCTGCGCCACATCTGTGCCTGGTGACTCTGGTTCTACCTTGGCATCATCGGGACATGGTTACTCTATTCCCACTTGGAGTGACCTGATCCTGGTAACTCTGGTCCTGACTTTGGCCTCTTCTGTTCCAGGTGACTCTGGCTCCACATGGGCCTCACCTGTAACTGGTGACTCTGTTCCTAAGCATGGCCTCACCTGACCTGGTGACTGTGGTTCCCATCGGGACCTCACCTGGACTTCATGTCTCTGGTCCCACTTAGGCCTCACCAGGATCTGTTGTCTCTGCCACCCACCTGGGTAGCATAAGGATATGGTTACACTGTTCACTAACAGTGACCCAGCCGGACCTATTAACTCTGGTCTTCACCTGGGCCACACCTGGACATGGTGACACTTTTTCCCACGTGGGTCTCACCTGGACATGGTGAGTCGGATCCCCACCTGGTCCTCACCTGTAACTAGTGATTCTCGTTCCCACATGGAGATCATGTGGACCTGTTGGCCGCAGTGTTTCTAGCATCTTTTTTTAAATTTTTATTTATTTATGATAGTCACAGAGAGAGAGAGAGGCAGAGACACAGGCAGAGGGAGAAGCAGGCTCCATTCACCGGGAGCCCGACGTGGGATTCGATCCCCGGTCCAGGATCGCGCCCTGGGCCAAAGGCAGGCGCCAAACCGCTGCGCCACCCAGGGATCCCATGTGTTTCTAGCTTCTCATGTACCTCGTGACTCGGGTCCCCACCAGTGCCTCACCGGGACCTGGTGAGTTTGGTTGCCACCTGCACCACACCTGGACCTGGTGATTCTGGTCTGCACCTGACACTACCCTGCATCTTGTGACTGTGGTCCCCACCTGTGCTTCACCTGGATTTCGGGACTCCGGTCCCCACCTCGGCCTCACCTGGCCCTGTTGACCATGGTCCTCAACTGGGCTAATTGGGACCTGGTGACTGTGTTCCACAACTGGACCTCACCTGGACCAGGTGACTATGCTCCCCCTCTGGGTCTCACCGTGCCCTAGTGACTGTGAATTCCACTTTGGCTTGACTTGGACCTGCTGACCCTGGTTGCCACCTGCACCTGAACTCGAACTGTTGACTCTGGTTCTTTCAAGGGCCTCCCCTGTACCTGCTGATCCTGCTCCCTCCTGGGCCTCACCTGGACGTGGTGACCCTTGTAACCACGGGGGACTCACCTGGACCTGCTTACTGTGTTCCACACCTGGGTCTCAAGTGGACCTGTTGATCATGGTCCCCAAGCCGGCCTCACATGGACCTGTTGCCTCTGATCCCCACCGGATGCTCACGTGTACCTGGTAACTCTGGTCCTCACCTGGGCCTCATCTGCACCTAGTGACTCTGGTCCCCACCTGGACCTCTCCTGGACCTGGTGACTCTCTTTCCAACATGGACCTCACGTGGATCTGGTGACTCTGGTCTTCAGTTTGGCCTCACCTGGACCTGGTGTCTCTCGTCCCCACTTCGACCTAACTCAGAACTGCTGAATCTTTCCCCACCTAGGCCGCACACAGACCTGGTGACTCTTGTCCCCAGCTATGCCTCAATTTGACCTGGTGAATCTGGTCCTCACGTGGGCTTCACATGGACCTGGGACTCAGCTGGATAGAGTGGCTCTGGTTCCCACAAGGGGCTCACCTCATACTGGTGACTGTGGTCTTTTTCTGTGACTCACCAGGACCTAGTGATTCTGTTCCCCATCTGGGCCTGCATGGCCCTAGTGACTCTGGTCCTGACCCAGGCATCATTCGGAACTGGATACTCTATTCCACACCTGGGCCTCACTTTGACCACGGACCACTGGTCCTATTCTGGGCCTCAAACTAAACTGGTTACTCTGGTTCCCCTTCTGGGCCTCACCCTTACCTGGTAAATCTGGTCACCCCTTGGGCTTCACTTGGGCCTGGTGAATCTGGTCCTTAGCTGGTCCGCACATGGATCTGGTGACTGTTCGCCAATGGGCCTCACATGGACTTGGTGAATCCTGTTGCCACCTGCACCTCACCGGGACATTCTGACTCTTTTCCCACCTGGCATCAATGGGACATCGTTACTCTGTTCCCCACCCGGGCCTCACCTGGACATGATAACTTTGCTCCACACTTTGGCCTCAACTGGTCCTGATGACGCTGGTCCCCCCACCTAGGCCTCAATCTGGACCTGGTGACTGTGGTCCCCACCTCTTTCTCACCTGGACCTGGTGTCTCTCGTTCCCACATGAACCACACCTGGATCTGGTGATGGTGGTGTTCTTGAAGACGCACATTTACCTGGTGACTCCGGTCCCCACTAGGGCCTCACCTGGATCTGGTGACTCTGGCCTGAAGGTTGTCCTCACCTGGACCTGGTGAGTGGGTTGCCACCCCATACCTGGTGACTCAGTTCCACACGTGGGCCTCTTGGACCTGTTAATCTGGTCGTTAACTGGTCCTCTCCCAGACCCGGGGACTCTGGTCCCCAACTGGGCCTCATCTGGACCTGTGAATCTGGTCCCCATCTGGGCCTCACCCAGTCCTGGTTAATTTGTTCCCCATCTGAATCTGATTGCTGTGGACTCTTTCTTGGCCTCACCGGGAACTGGTGACTCTGATCCTATCTGCGCGTCACCCAGACCTGATGACTCTGGTCCTCACCTGGGCATCATTGGTACCTGGTGACTCTGTTCCACACCAGAGCCTCACATGCACATGATGACTCTGGAACCCCTCTGGGCCTCACCCTGACCTGGTGATTCTGGTCCCCATCTGGATGTCACCTGGACCAGGTGATTCTGGTACCCCTCTAGGCCACAACCAGATCTGCTGACTCTGGTTCTCAACTGGGCCTCACCTGGACCTAGTGAATATGCTCCATCTGGGCCTCAATTGGACCTGGTGACTCTGGTCACTACCTGGGCATCACCGGGACATGGTTCCACTGCATGACCTGCAGGTTGGCCTCACCTGGACCTGGTAACTCTGGTCCCTACCTGGGCATCATCGGGACATGGTTCCACACATGGCCTGCAGTTTGGCCTCACCTGGACCCGGTAACTCTAGTTGCTACCTGGGCATCATCGGGACATGGTTCCTCTGCATGGCCTGCAGGTTGGGCTCACCTGGACCTGGTGAGTGGCGTTGTCACCTTGGCCTCACCCATGCCTGGTGACACAGGTCCCCACGTGGGCCTCACTTGGACCTGGTGAATCTGGTCCTTACCTGGTCCTCACCCGAAACTCCTAAATCGGGTCACCACCTGGGAATCACCTGAACCTGGTTAATCTGGTCCCCATCTGGTCCTCACCTAATCCTGATGACTAAGTCACCTCACCTGGACCTGATTGCTGTGGACTCCTTCTTGGCCTCACCTTGAACTGGTGACTCTGATCCTAAGCATGGCCTCACCTGACCTGGTGACTGTGGTTCCCATCAGGACTTCACCCGGACCTCATGTCTCTGGTCCCACCTGGGCCTCACCAGGACCTGGTGTCTCTCGTACCCACCTGGGTAGCATTAGGATATGGTTACACTGTTCAAACAGTGACCCAGCCGGACCTATTAACTCTGGTCTTCACCTGGGCCACACCTGGACATGGTGACACTGGTTCCCACCTGGGTCTCACCTGGACATGGTGAGTCGGATCCCCACCTGGTCCTCATTTGTAACTGGTGATTCTCGTTCCCACATGGACATCATGTGGACCTGGTGGCTGCAGTGTTTCTAGCTTCTCATGTACCTCGTGACTCTGGTCCCCACCAAGGACTCACCGGGACCTGGTGTGTGTGGTTGCCACCTCCGCCTCACCTGGACCTGGTGATTCTGGTCTGCACCTGAGACTAACCTGGATCTGGTGACGTGGTCCCCACCTGGGCTTCACCTGGATTTGGGGACTCCGGTCCCCACCTGGGCCTCACCTGGCCCTGTTGTCCATGGTCCTCACCAGGGCAAAATCGGAACCGGTGACTGTGTTCCACACCTGGACCTCACCTGGACCACATGACTCTGGTCCCCCTCTGGGTCTCACCGATCCCTAGTGACTGTGAAACCCACTTTGGCCTGACTTGGACCTCCTGACACTTGTTGCCACCTGCGCCTGACCTCGAACTGTTGACTCTGGTTATTTCAAGGTCCTCCCCTGTACCTGGTGATCCTGGTCCCACCAGGGTCTCATCTGGACATGGTGACACTTTTCAACACGGAGGACTCACCTGGACCTGCTTACTATGTTCCACTCCTGGGCCTCAAGTAGACCTGTTGACCATGGTCCCCAAGCCGGCCTCACATAGACCTGTTGCCTCTAATCCCCACCGAGGCCTCACGTGTACCTGTTAACTCTGGTCCTCACCTGGGCCTCAACCGGACATAGTGACTCTGGTCCACAATTGGGCTTCACTTGATCTGGTGACTCTGGTCCACACCTGGACCTCTCCTGGACCTGGTGACTCTCTTTCCAACATGGACCTCACCTGGATCTGGTGACTCTGGTCCTCAGTTTGGCCTCACCTGGACCTGGTGTCTCTCGTCCCATTTTGACCTAACTCAGAACTGCTGAATCTTGCCCCACCTAGGCCGCACCCAGACCTGGTGACACTTGTCCCCAGCTATGCCTCAATTCGAACTGATGAATCTGGTCCTCACATGGGCCTCACATGGGCCTGTGACTCAGCTGGATAGAGTGGCTCTGGTTCCCACAAGGGGCTCACCTGATACTGCTGACTGGGGTGTGTTTCTATGCCTCACCAGGACCTAGTGATTCTGTTCCCCATCTGGTCCTGCATGGCCCTAGTGACTCTGGTCCTCACCCAGGCATCACTGGGATCTGGATACTCTATACCCCAAATGAGCCTCACTTTGAACAGGGACCTCTGGTCCCATTCTGGGCCTCAAACAAAATGGTTACTATGGTTCCCCCTCTGGGCCTCACCCTTACCTGGTGACTCTGGTCACCCCTTGGGGTTCACTTGGGCCTTGTGTCTGGTCCTTAGCTGGTCCGCACCTGGATGTGGTGACTTGTCGCCACCTGGGCTTCTCCTGGACTTGGTGAATCCTGTTGCCACCTGCACCTCACCTGGACCTTGTGACTGTGGCCACACCTGGACCTCACCTGGATCTGGTGGCTCTGGTTCCCATATGGGTCTCTCCTGGATCTGGTTCCTGTGGTCTCCATCTGGCCTCACCTGGAACACAATGACTCTGATCCATATCTGGACCTCTCCTGGACCTGTTGACTCTGGTCCTTACTTAGGCATCATTGTGACCTGGATACTCTCTTATATACCTGGGCCTCACCTGGACCTGGTGACTGTGGTCCCACTTGGGCCTCACCTGGACGAGGTGACTGGTTCCCACAGGGACCTCACCTGGACCTGGTGACTGAGGTCCTCATATGGGCATCATGGAACCTGGTTTCTCAGTTCCACATCGGGGCCTCACCTGGACCTAGTGATTCTCTTCCCCCTCTGGGCCTCTTCCTGACGTGCTGACTCTGGTTCCCACCTGGATATCACCAGAACCGGGTGACTCTGGTCCCCCTCTGGGACTCACCCGGAGCTTGGGACACTGGTCCTCAGCTGGGCCTCAACAGGACCTGGTGAATCTACTCCTCACTTAGACCTCGTCTGGACCTTGTGACTCTTTTCCCACCTGGCATCAATGGGACATGGTTACTGTGTTCCCCACCTGGGCCTCACCTGGACATGATAACTTTGCTCCACACTTTGGCCTCAACTGGTCCTGATGACTCTGGTCCCCCCACCTAGGCCTCAATCTGGACCTGGTGACTGTGGTCCCCACCTCTTTCTCACTTGGACCTGGTGACTCTCGTTCCCAGATGAACCACACGTGGATCTGGTGACTGTGGTGTTCTTGTAGACTCACATTTACCTGGTGACTCCGGTCCCCACTAGGGACTCACCTGGATCTGGTGACTCTGGCCTGCAGGTTGGCCTCACCTGGACCTGGTGAGTGGGGTTGCCACCTGGGGCTCACCCTTACATGGTGACTATGGTCCCCATCTGGATGTCACCTTGACCAGGTGAATCTGGTACCCCTCTGGGCCTCAACTAGACCTGGTGACACTGGTCCTCAACTGGGCCTCACCGGGACCTAGTGAATATGCTCCCCACCTGCGCCTCATCTGGACCTGGTAACTCGGGTTCTACCTGGGCATCATCGGGTCATGGTTACTCTATTCCCCACTGGGACTGACCTGATCCTAGTAAACCTGGTCCTGATTTTTGGCTCTTCTGTACCAGGTGACTCTGGCTCCAACTGGGCCTCACCTGTATCTGTTGAATCTGATCCTAAGCATGGACTCCCCTGACCTGATGTCTGTGGTGCCCATGGGACCTACCTGGTCCTCATGTCTCTGGTCTCACCTGGGCCTCACCAGGACATGGTGTCTCTCGTGCCCACCTGGGTAGCATCAGGATATGGTTACACTGTTCACTAACAGTGACCCAGCCGGACTTATTAACTCTGGTCTTCACCTGGGCCACACCTGTACATGGTGACACTGGTTCCCACCTGGGTCTCACCTGAACATGGTGAGTCGGATCCCCACAGGGTCCTCTCCTCTAACTGGTGATTCTCGTTCCCACATGGACATCATGTGGACCTGGTGGCTGCAGTGTTTCTACCTTCTCATGTACCTCGTGACTCTGGTCCCCACCAGGGCCTCACCGGGTCCTGGTGAGTGTGGTTGCCACCTGAACCTCACCTGGACCTGGTGATTCTGGTCTGCAACTGAGACTACCCTGGATCTGATGACTGGGGTCCCAACCTGGGCTTCACCTGGATTTGGGCACTCCGATTCCCATCTGGGCCTCACCTGGCCCTGTTGACCATGGTCCTCAACTGGGCAAAATTGGGACCCGGTGACTGTGTTCCACACCTGGACCTCACCTGGACCACATGACTCTGGTCCCCCTCTGGGTCTCACCTTTCTCTAGTGACTCTGAACCCCACTTTGGCCTGACTTGGACCTGCTGACCCTGTTTGCCACCTGCGCCTGACCTCGCACTGTTGACTCTGGTTCTTTCAATGGCCTCCCCTGTACCTGGTGATCCTGGTGCCCACCTGGGCCTCACCTGGACCTGGTGACTCTTGTCACCACCGGGGACTCACTTGGACCTGGTTACAGTGTTCCACACTGGGCCTCAAGTAGAACTCTTGACCATGGTCCCCAAGCCTGCCTCACATGGACCTGTTGCCTCTGATACCTACCGGCGCCTCACGTGTACCTGGTAACTCTGGTCCTCACCTGGGCCTCATGTGGACCTAGTGACTCTGGTACCCATCTGGGCTTCACCTGGATCTGGTGACTCAGGTCCCCACCTGGACCTCTCCTGGACCTGGTGACTCTCTTTCCAACATGGACCTCTCCTGGATCTTGTGACTCTGGTCCTCAGTTTGGCCTCACCTGGACCTGGTGTCTCTTGTCCCCACTTTGACCTAACTCAGAACTGCTGAATCTTGCCCCACCTAAGCCGCACCCAGACCTGGTGACTCTTGTCCCCAGCTATGCCTCAATTCGACCTGTTGAATCTGGTCCTCACGTGGGCCTCACATGGACCTGGGACTCAGCTGGATAGAGTGGCTCTGGTTCCCTCAAGGGGCTCACCTGATACTGCTGAATGTGGTCTTATTCTATGTCTCACCAGGATCTAGTGATTCTGTTCCCCAACTGGGCCTGCATGGCCCTAGGTACTCTGGTCCTCACCTAGGCATCATTGGGTCCTGGATACTCTATTACACACCTGGACCTCACTTTGACCAGTGACCTCAGTCCCATTCTGGGCCACAAACTAAACTGGTTACTCTGGTTACACTTTGGGCCTCACCCTTCCTGGTGACTCTAGGCACCCCTTGGGCTTCACTTGGCCCTGGTGAATCTAGTCCTTAGCTGGTCCACACCTGGATCTGGTGACTGGTCGCCACCTGCGCCTCACCTGGGCTTGGTGAATCCTGTTGCCATCTGCGCCTCCCCTGGACCTTGTGACAGTGGTCCCACCTGGACCTCACCTGGATCTGGTGGCTCTGGTTCCCATATGGGGCTCTCCTGGACCTGGTTCCTGTGGTCTCCATCTGGCCTCACCTGGAACACAATGACTCTGATCCATATTTGGGCCTCTCCTGGACCTGTTTACTCTGTCCTCACCTTGGCATTATTGGGACCTGGATACACTCTTATATACCTGGGCCTCAGCTGGACCTGGTGACTGTGGTCCCACCTGACCTCAGCTGGACGAGGTGACTGGTTCCCACAGGGACCTCACCTGGACCTGGTGACTCAGGTCCTCATATGGGCATCATGGTTCCTGCTTTCTCAGGTCCACATTGGGGCCTCACCTGGACCTAGTGAATCTCGTCCCCCTCTGGGCCTCACCCTGACGTGGTGACTCTGGTCCCCACCTGGATATCACCAGAACCGGGTGACTCTGGTTCCCCTCTGGGACTCACCCAAAGCTGGGGACACTGGTCCTCAACTGGGCCTCAACAGGACCTGATGAATCTACTCCTCACTTAGACCTCCTCTGGACCTGTGACTCTTTTCCCACCTGACATCAATGGGACATGGTTACTCTGTTCCCCAACTGGGCCTCACCTGGATATGATAACTTTGCTCCACACTTTGGCCTCAACTGGTTCTGATGAATCTGGTCCCCACACTTAGGCTTCAATCTGGACCTGGTAACTGTGGTCCCCACCTGGGTCTCTCCTGGACCTGGTGACTCTTGTTCCTACATGAAACACACCTGGACCTGGTGACTGTGGTGTTCTTGTAGACTCACATTTACCTAGTGACTCTGGTCCCCCCTGGGCCTCACGTGGATCTGGTGACTCTGGCCTGCAGGATGGCCTCACCTGGACCTGGTGAGTGGGGATGCTACCTAGGACACACCCATACCTGGTGACTCAGGTCCCCACGTGTGCCTCTTGGACCTGGAGAATCTGGTCCTTACCTGGTCCTCTACTAGACCCGGGGACTCCGGTCACCACCTGGACCTCACCTGGACCTGGTGAGTGAATCTGGTCTCCATCTGGGCCTCACCCATTCCTGGTGACTTTGTTCCCCACCTGGACCTGATTGCTGTGGACTCTTTCTTGGCCTTACCTGGAACTGGTGGCTCTGATCCTATCTGAGCGTCACCGAGACCTGGTGACTCTGGTCCTCACCTGGGCATCATTGGTACCTGGTGACGCTGTTCCACACCTGAGCCTCACCTGGACATGATGACTCTGGAACCTCTCTGGGCCTCAACCTGACCTGGTGACTCTTGTCCCCATCTGGATATCAACTGGACCAGGTGATTCTTGTACCACTCTAATACTCAACCAGATCTGGTGACTCTGGTCCTCAACTGGGCATCAACTGAACCTAGTGAATATGCTCCAACTGGGCCTCATTTGGACCTGGTGACTCTGGTCCCTTCCTGGGCATCATCGGGACATGGTTCAGCTGCATGGCCTTCAGGTTGGCCTCACCTGGACCTGGTAACTCTGGTCCCTACCTGGGCATCATCGAGACATTGTTCCTCTATATGGCCTGCAGGTTGGCCTCACATGGAGCTGGTGAGTGGGGTTGGCACCTGGGCCTCACACATACATGTTGACACAGCTCCCCCGTGGGCCCAGTTTGACCTGGTGATTCTCGTCCTTACCTGGTCCTCACCCGTACCTGGTAACCCTGGTCACCATCTGGGAATCACCTGGACCTGGTGAATCTGGTCCCCATCTGGTCGTCACCCAGTCCTGGTGACTTTGTTCCCCTCTGGACCTGATTGCTGTGGACTCCTTCTTGGCCTCAACCTGAAGTGGTGACTCTGATCCTACCTGGGCCTCACCCAGATCTGGTGACTCTGGTAATCACCTGTGGACCATTATGACCTGGATACTCTGTTAAACACCTGAGCCTCACCTGGACATGATGACTTTGGATCCCCTCGGGGCCTCACCCTGACATGTGACTCTGGTCCCCATCTGGATGTCACCTAGACCAGGTGAATCTGTTACCCCTCTAGGGCTCAAATAGACCTGGTGACACTGGTCCTCAATTGGGTGTCACCGAGACCTAGTGAATATGCTCCCCACCTGCGCCTCATCTGGACCTGGTGACGCTGGGTCTACCAGGGCATCATCGGGACATGGTTACTCTGTTCCCCACTGGGAATGACCTGATCCTGGTAACTCTGGTCTTGATTTTGGCCTCTTCTCTACCAGGTGACTCAGGCTCCACCTGGGCTTCACCTGTAACTGGTGACTCTGATCCAAAGCGTGGCCTCTCCTGACCTGGTGACTGTGGTCCCCATCGGGACCTCCCCTGGACCTCATGTCTCTGGTCCCACCTGGGCGTCACCAGGACCTGGTGTCTCTGGTACCCACCTGGGTAGCATCAGGATATGGTTACACTGTTCACTAACAGTGACCAAGCCGGACCTATTAACTCTTGTCTTCACCTGGACCACACCTGGACATGGTGACACTGGTTCCCACCTGGGTCTCACCTGGAAATGGTGAGTCAGATACCCACCTGGTCCTCACCTATAACTGGTGATTCTCGTTCCCACATGGACATCATGTGGACCTGGTGGCTGCGGTGTTTCTAGTTTGTCATGTACCTTGTGACACTGGTCCACACCAGGGCCTCACCGGGACCTGGTGATTATGTTTGCCACCTGCACCTCACCTGGACCTGGTGATTCTGGTCTGCACCTGAGACTACCCTGGATCTGGTGACTGTGGTCCCCACCTGGGCTTCACCTGGATTTGGGGACTCTGGTCCCCATCTGAGCCTCACCTGGCCCTGTTGACCATGGTCCTCAACTGGCCAAAATTGGAACGCGGTGACTGTGTTCCACAACTGGACCTCACCTGGACCACGTGACTCTGATGCCCCTCTGGGTCTCACCATTCCCTAGTGACTGTGAACCCCACTTTCCCCTTACTTGGACCTGCTGACCCTGGTTGAAACCTGCGCCTGACCTCGAACTGTTCACTATGGTTCTTTCAAGGGCCTCCCCTTTACCTGGTGTTCCTGGTCCCCACCTGGGCTTCACATGGATCTGGTGACTCTGGTCCCCACCTGGACTTCACCTGGATCTGGTGACTCTGGACCCCACCTGGACCTCTCCTGGACCTCGTGACTCTCTTTCCAACATGGACCTCACCTGGATCTGGTGACTCTGGTCCTCAGTTTGGCCTCACCTGGTCCTGGTGTCTCTCGTCCCCACTTGGACCTAACTCAGAACTGCTGAATCTTGCCCCACCTAGGCCGCACCCAGACCTGGTGACTCTTGTCCCCAGCTATGCCTCAATTCGACCTGATGAATCTGGTCCTCACGTGGGACTCACCTGGTCCTGGTACTCAGCTCGATAGTGTGGCTTTGGTTCTCACAAGGGGCTCACCTGATACTGGTGATTGTGGTCTTATTCTATGCCTCACCAGGACCTAGTGATTCTGTTCCCCATCTGGGTCTGCATGGCCCTAGTGACTCTGGTCCTCACCCAGGCGTCACTGGGACCTGGATACTCTATTCCACACCTGGGCCTCTCTTTGACCAGGGACCTCTGGTCCCATTCTGGGCCTCAAACTAAACTGGTTACTCTGGTTCCCCCTCTGGGCCTCACCCTGCCCTGGTGACTCTGGTCACCCGTTGTGCTTCACTTGGACCTGGAGAATCTGGTCCTTAGCTGTTCCACACCTGGATCTGGTGACTGGTCGCCACCTGGGCCTCACCTGGACTTGGTGAATCCTGTTGCCTCCTGCGCCTCACCTGGACCTTGTGACTGTGGTCCCACCAGGACCTCAGCTAGACGAGGTGACTGGTTCCCACAGGGACCTCACCTGGACCTGGTGACTGAGGTCCTCATATGGGCATCATGGGACCTGGTTTCTCAGTTCCACATCGGGGCCTCACCTGGACCTAGTGATTCTTGTCCCCCTCTGGGCCTCACCCTGACGTGGTGACTCTGGTTCCCACCTGGATATCACCAGAACCGGGTGACTCTGGTCCCCCACTGGGACTCACCTGGAGCTGGGGACACTGGTCCTCAGCTGATCCTCAACAGGACCTGGTGAATCTACTCCTCACTTAGGCCTCGTCTGGACCTTGTGTCTCTTTTCCCACCTGTCATCAATGGGACATGGTTACTCTGTTCCCCACCTGGGCCTCACCTGAACATGATAACTTTGATCCACACTTTGGCCTCAACTGCTCCTGATGACTCTCGTCCCCCCTCCTAGGCCTCACTCTGGACCTGGTGACTGTGGTCCCCACCTGGGTCTCACCTGGGCCTGGTGACTCTCGTTCCCACATGAACCACACCTGGACCTGGTGACTGTGGTGTTCTTGTAGACTCACATTTACCTGGTGACACCGGTCCCCACTTGGGCCTCACCTGGATCTGCTGACGGTGGCTTGCAGGTTGGCCTCACCTGGACCTGGTGAGTGGGGTTGCCACCCCGTACCTTGTGACAGTTCCTCACGTGGGCCTCTTGGACCTGGTGAAACTGGTCCTTACCTGGTTCACTCCCAGACCCGGGGACTCTGGTCACCACCTGGGCCTCACCTGGACCTGTTGAATCTGGTCCCCATCTGGGCCTCACCCAGTCCTGGTGACTGTGTTCCCCACCTGGACCTGATTGCTGTGGACACTTTCTTGGCCTCACCTGGAACTGGTGACTCTGATCCTATGTGCGCGTCACCCAGATCTGGTCACTCTGGTCCTCACCTGTGGACCATTATGACCTGGACACTGTGTTCCCCACCTGAGCCTCACCTGGACATGTTGACTCTGGAGCCCCTCTGGGCCTCACCCTGACCTGGTGACTCTGGTCCCCATCTGGATGTCACCTGTACCGGGTGATTCTGTTACCCCTCTAGGCCTCAACCAGATCTGGTGACTCTGGTCCTCAACTGGGCCTCACCTGGACCTAGTGAATATGCTCCATTTGGGCCTCATTTGGACCTGGTGACTCTTGTCCCTTCCTGGGCATCATCGGGACATGGCTCCACTGCATGAACCGCAGGTTGGCCTCACCTTGACCTGGTAACTCTGGTCCCTACCTGGGCATCATCGGGACATGGTTCCACTGCATGGCCTGCAGGTTGGCCTCACCTGGACCTGGTAACTCTAGTCCCTACCTGGGCATCTTCGGGACATGGTTCCTTGCATGGCCTGCAGGTTTCCCTCACCTGGACCTGGTGAGTGGGGTTGACACCTTGGCCTCACCCATGCCTGGTGACACAGGTCCCCACGTGGGTCTCACTTGGACCTGGTGAATCTGGTCCTTACCTGGACCTCACCCGGAACTGGTAACTCTGGTCACCACCAGGGAATACCTGGACCTGGTGAATCTGGTCCCCATCTGTGCCTCACCCAGTCCTGGTGACTTTGTTCCCCACCTGGGCCTGATTGCTGTGGACTCCTTTTTGCCTCACCTTGAACTGGTGACTCTGATCCTAACTGGGTCTCACCCAGATCTGGTGACTCTGGTCCTCACCTGTGGACCATTATGACCTGGTTACCCTGTTCTACACCTGGGCCTCAAGTAGACCTGTTGACCATGGTCCCCAAGCCGGCCTCACATGGACCTGTTGCCTCTGATCCCCACCGGGGCCTCACGTGTATCTTGTAACTCTGGTCCTCACCTGGGCCTCATCTGGACCTAGAGACTCTGGTCTCCACCTGGGCTTCACCTGGTTCTGGAGACTCTGGTCCCCATCTAGACTTCACCTGGATCTGGTGACTCTGGTCCCAATCTGGACCTCTCCTGGACTTGGTGTCTCTCTTGCCCACTTTGACCTAACTCAGAACTGCTGAATCTTGCCCCACCTATTATGCACCCAGACCTGGTGAGTCTTATCCCTAGCTATTCCTCAATTCGACCTGATGAATCGGGTCTCACATGGACCTCACATGTACCTGGGACTCAGCTGGAAAGAGTGGCTCTGGTTCCCACAAGGGGCTCACCTGATACTGCTGACTGTGGTCTTATTCTATGCCTCACCAGGACCTAGTGATTCTGTTCCCCATCTGGGCCTGTATGGCCTTAGTGACTCTGGTCCTCACCCAGGCATCATTGGGACCTGGATACTCTATGCCACACTTGGGCCTCACTTTGACAAGGGACCGCTGGTCCCATTCTGGGCCTCAAACTAAACTGGTTACTCTGGTTCCCCCTCTGAACCTCACCCTTACTTGGTGACTCTGGTCACCCTTTGGGCTTCACCTGGGCCTGGTGAATATGATCCTTAGCAGGTCCGCACCTGGATGGTGATTAGTCGCCACCTGGGCCTCACCTGGACTTGGTGAATCCTGTTGCCACCTGCGCCTCAGCTGGTACTTGTAGCTGTGGTCCCACCTGGACCTCACCTGGATCTGGTTGCTCTGGTTCCCATATGGGGCTCCCCTGGACCTGGTTCCTGTGGTCTCCATATGGCCTCACCTGGATCACAATGACTCTGATCCATATTTGGGCCTCTCCTGGACCTGTTGACTCTGGTCCTTACCTGGGCATCATTGGGACCTGGATACTCTCTTATATACTTGGGCCTCACCTGGACCTGGTAACTGTGGTCCCACCTGCGCCTCACCTGGACAAGGTGACGGGTTCCCACTGGGACCTCACCTGGACCTGGTGAATCAGGTCCTCATATGGGCATATTGGGACCTTGTTTCTCAGTTCCACATCGGGGCTCACCTGGACCTAGTGACTCTCTTTCCCCTCTGGGCCTCAGTCTGACGTGGTGACTCTGGTCCCCATCTGGATATCACCAGAACCGGGTGACTCTGGTCCCACTCTGGGAATCACCCAGAGCTGGGGACACTGGTCCTTAACTGGATCTCAACAGTACCTGTTGAATCTACTCCTCACTTAGGTCTCGTCTGAACCTTGTGACTCTTTTCCCACCTGGCATCAACGGGACATGGTTACTCTGTTCCCCAGCTGGGCCTCACGTGGACATGATAACTTTGCTCCACACTTTGGCCTCAACTTGTCCTGATGACTCTGGTCCCCCCACCTAGGCCTCAATCTGGACCCGGTGACTGTGGTCCCCACCTGGATCTCACCTGGACTTGGTGACTCTCGTTCCCACATGAACCACACCTGGACCTGGTGACAGTGGTGTTCTTGTAGACTCACATTTACCTGGTAACTCCGGTCCCCACTAGGGCCTCACCTGGATTGGTGACTCTGGCCTGCAGGTTGGCCTCACCTGGACTTGGTGAGTGGGGTTGCCACCTGGGCCTCACCCATACCTGGTGACTCAGGTCCTCACGTAGGCCTCATTTGGACCTGGTGAATCTGGTCCTTACCTGGTCCTCTGCCATACCCGGGGACTCTGGTCACCACCTGGACCTCACCTGGACCTGGTGAATCTGTTCCTCATCTTGGCCTCACCGAGTCCTGGTGACTTTCTTCCCCACTTGGACCTGATTGCTGTGGACTCTTTTTGCCTCACCTGGAACTGGTGACTCTGATCCTATCTTCGCGTCACCCAGATCTGGTGACTCTGGAACTCACCTGGGCATCATTGGTACCTGATTACTCTGTTCCACACCTGAGCCTCACCTGGACATGATGACTCTGTAACCTCTCTGGGCCTTACCCTGACCTGGTGACTCAGGTCCCCATCTGGATGTCACTGGACCAGGTGATTCTGGTACCCCTCTAGGACTCAACCAGATCTGGTGACTCTGGTCCTCAACTCGGCCTCACCTGGACGTAGTGAATATGCTCCATCTGGGCCTCATTTGGACCTGGTGACTCTGGTCCCTACCTGGGCATCATCGGGACATGGTTCCACTGCATTGCATGCAGGTTGGCCTCACCTGGACCTCGTAACTCTGGTCCCTACATGGCCATTATCGGGACACGTTTCCTCTGCATGGCCTTCAGGTTGGCCTCCCCTGGACCTGGTGAGTGAGGTTGCCACCTGGGTCTCCCCATAACTGGTGACACAGGTCCCACGTGGGCTTCACTTGGACCTGGTGAATCTGGTCCTTACCTGATCCACACCCAGAACTGGTAACCCTTGTCACCACCTGGGAATCACCTGGACCTGTTGAATCTGGTCCCCATCTGGACCTCACCCAGTCCTGGTGACTTTGTTCCCCACCTGGACCTGATTTCTGTGGACTAATACTTGGCCTCACCTGGAACTGGTGACTCTGAACCTAACTGGGCCTCACCCAGATCTGGTGACTCTGGTCCTCACCTGTGGACCATTATGACCTGGATACTCTGCTCCACACTGAGCCTCACCTGGACATGATGACACTGGAACCTCTCTGGGCCTCACCCAGACCTGGTGACCCTGGTGCCCATCTGGATGTTACCTGGACCTGGTGATTCTTGTACCCCTCAAGTCTCAACCAGATCTAGTGACTCTGGTCCTAAACTGGGCCTCACCTGGACCTAGTGAATATGCTCCATCTGGGCCTCATGTGGACCCGGTGACTCTGGTCCCTACCTGGGTATCATCGGGACATGGTTCCACTGCATGGCCTGCAGGTTGGCCTCACCTGGACCTGGTAACTCTGGTCCCTACCTGGGAATCATCGGGACACGCTTCCTCTGCATTGCCTGCAGGTTGGCCTCACCTGGACCTGGTGAGTGTGGTTGCCACCTGGGCCTCACTCATACCTGGTGACAAAGGCCCCACGTGGGCCTCACTTGGACCTGGTGAATCTGGTCCTTACCTGCTCCTCACCCGGAATTGCTAACTCTGGTCACCACCTGGGAATCACCTGGGTCTTGTGAATCTGGTCCCCATCTGGGCCTCACCCAGGCTTGGTTATTTGATCCCCACCTGGACCTGATTGCTGTGGACTCCTACTTGGCCTCACTTGGAACTGCTGACTCTGATCCTTACTGGGCCTCACCCAGATCTGGTGACTCTGGTCCTCACCTGTGGAGCATTATGACCAGGATACTCTGTTCCACACCTGAGCCTCACCTGGACATGATGACTCTGGGTCCCCTTTGGGCCTCACCCTGACATGGTGAGTCTGGTCCCCATCTGGATGTCACCTAGACCGGGGGAATCTGGTACACCTCTAGGCCTCAACTTGACCTGGTGACTCTGGTCCTCAACTGGGCCACACCGGGACCTAGTGACTATGCTCCCCACCTGCGCCTCATCTAGTCCTGGCGACTCTGTTTCAACCATGGGAATCATTGGGACATGGTTACTCTATTCCCCACTGGGACTGCCCTGATCCTTGTAACTCTGTCCTGACTTTGGCCTCTTCTATACCAGGTGACTCTGGCTCCACCTGGGCCTCACCTGTAACTGGTGACACTGATTCTAAGCATGGCCTCACCTGACATGGTGACTGTGGTTCCCATCGGGACCTCAACTGGACCTCAGGTCTCTGGTCCCTTCTCGGGGTCACCAGGACCTGGTGTCTCTGGTACCCACCTGTGTAGCATCAGGATATCGTTACACTGTTCACTAACAGTGACCCAGCCGGACCTATTAACTCTAGTCTTCACCTGGACCACACCTGGTCATGGTGACACTGGCTCCCACCTGGGTCTCAACTGGACATGGTGAGTCGGATCCCCACCTGGTCCTCACCTGTAACTGGTGATTCTTGTTCCCACATGGACATCATGTGGACCTGGTGGTTGCAGTGTTTCTAGCTTCTCATGTACCTCGTGACTCTGGTCCTCACCAGGGCCCCACCGGGTCCTGGTGAGTGTGGTTGCCACCTGCACCTCACCTGGACCTGGTGATTCTGGTGTGCACCTGAGACTACCCTGGATCTGGTGACTGTGGTCCCCACCTGGGCTTCGCCAGGATTTGGGGACTCCAATCCCAATCTTGGCCTCACCTGGCCCTGTTGACCATGGTCCTCAACTGGGCAAAATTGGGATCCGGTGACTGTGTTCCACAACTGGACCTCACCTGGACCAGGTGACTCTGGTCCCTGTCTGGGTCTCACCGTGCCCTAGTGACTTTGAACCTCACTTTGGCCTGACTTGGACCTGCTGACCCTGGTTGCCACCTGCACCTGAACTCGAACTGTTGTCTCTCGTTCTTTAGGGCCTCCCTTTTACCTGGTGATCCTGGTCCCCACCTGGGCCTCACCTGGATGTGGTGACACTTCTCACACCGGGGACTCACCTGGACCTGCTTACTGTGTTCCACACCTGGGCCTCAAGTACACCTGTTGACCATTTCCCCAAGCCGGCCGCACATGGACCTGTTGCCTCTGATCCCAACCGGGGCCTCACATGTACCTGGTAACTCTGGTCCTCACCTGGGCCTCATCTGGACCTAGTGACTCTGGTCACCACCTGGGCTTCACCTGGATCTGGTGTCTCTGGTCCCCTCCTGGATTTCACCTGGATCTGGTGACTCTGGTCGCCACATGGACCTCTCCTGGACGTGGTGACTCTCTTTCCAACATGGACCTCAGCTGGATCAAGTGACTCTGGTTCTCCCTTTGGCCTCACCTGGACCTGGTGTCTCTCGTCCCCACTTTGACCTAACTCAGAACTACTGAATCTTGCCACACTTAGGCCGCACCCAGACCTGTTGACTCTTGACCCCAGCTATGCCTCAATTCGACCTGATGAATCTGGTCCTCACGTGGGCCTCACATGGACCTGGGACTCAGCTGGATACAGTGGCTCTGGTTCCCACAAGGGGCTCACTTGATACTGGTGACTTATTCACCAGTGGACTTATTCTATGCCTCACCAGGACCTAGTGATTCTGTTCCCCATCTGGGCTTTCATGGCCCTAGTGACTCTCGTCCTCACCCAGGCATCATTGAGACCTGGATACTCTATTCCACACCTGGGCATCACTTTGTCCAGGGACCTCTGGTCCCATTCTGGGCCTCAAACTAAACTGGTTACTCTGGTTCCCACTCGTGGCCTCACCCTTACCTGGAAAATCTGGTCACCCCTTGGGATTCACTTGGGCCTGGTGAATCTGGTTATTATCTGGTCCGCACCTGGATCTGGTGACAGGTCACCACGTGGGCCTCACCTGGACTTGGTGAATCATGTTGCCACCTGCGCCTCAACTGGACCTTGTGACTGTGGTCCCTCCTGGACCTCACCTGGATCTGGTGGCTCTGGTTCCCATATGGGGCTCTCCTGGACCTGGTTCCTGTGGTCTCCATCTGGCCTACCTGGAACACAATGACTCTGATCCATATTTGGGCCTCTCCTGGACCTGTTGACTCTGGTCCTTACCTGGGCATCATTTGGACCTGGATACTCTCTTATGTACCTGGGCCTAACCAGGACCTGGTTACTGTGGTCCCACCCGGGCCTCACCTGGACGGGGTGACTGGTTCCCAAAGAGACATCACCTCGACCTGGTGACTCAGGTCCTCACATGGGAATCTTGGGACCTGGTTTCACAGTTCCACATTGGGGCCTCAGCTGGACCTAGTGAATCTCGTCCCCCACTTGGCCTCACCCTGACTTGTAACACTGGTCCCCACCTGGATATCACCAGAACCGGGTGACACACCCGGAGCTGGGGACACTGGTCCTCAGCTGGGCCTCAACAGGACCTGGTGAATCTACTCCAAACTTAGGCTTCGTCTGGACCTTGTGACTCTTTTCCCACCTGGCATCAATGGGACATGGTTACTCTGTTCCCCACCTGGGCCTCACCTGGACATGATAACTTTGCTGCACACTTTGGCCTCAACTGGTCCTGATGACTCTCGTCCCCCAACCTAGGCCTCAATCTGGACCTGGTGACTGTCGTCCCCACCTCGGTCTCACCTGGAACTGGTGACTCTCCTTCCCACATGAACCACACCTGGACCTGGTGACTCTGGTGTTCTTGTAGACTCACTTTTACCTGCCTTCTCCAGTGCCGACAAGGGCCTCACGTGGATCGGGTGACTTTGGCATGCAGGTTGGCCTCACCTGGACATGGTGAGTGGGGTTGCCACCTGGGCCTCACCCATACTCGGTGAGTCAGGTCCCCTCGTGGGCCTCTTGGACCTGGTAATCTGGTCCTGACCTGGTCGTCTTCCAGCCCCGGGGTCTCTGGTCACCACCTGAGCCTACCTGGACATGGTGAATCTGATCCCCATCTGGGCCTCACCCAGGCCTGTTGACTTGTTCCCCACCTGTATCTGATTGCTGTGGACTCTTTCTTCACCTCACCTGGAACTGGTGACTCTGATCCTATCTGCCCGTCACCGAGACCTGGTGACGCTGGTCCTCACCTGGGCATTTTTGATACCTGGTGACTCTGTTCCACACCTGAGCCTCACCTGGACATGATGACTCTGGAACCTCTCTGGGCCTCATCCTGACATGGTGACTCTAGTCCCCATCTGGAAGTCACCTGGAAAAGGTGATTCTCATACCCCTCTAGACCTCAACCAAGTCTGGTGACTCGGTCCTCCACTGGACGTCACCTGGACCTAGTGAATATGCTCCATCTGGGCCTCATTGGACCTGGTGATTCTGGTCCCTACCTGGGCATTATCGGGACATGGTTCCACTGCATGGCCTGTAGGTTGGCCTCACCTGGACCTGAGAACTCTTGTCCCTACCACGGCATCATCGGGACAGGGTTCCTCTGCATGGCCTGCATGTTGGCCTCACCTGGACCTGGTGAGTGGGGTTGCCAATTGTGCCTCACCCATACCTGGTGACACAGGTCCCCACGTGGGCCTCACTTGGACTTGGTGAATCTGGTCCTTACCTGGTCCTCACCCGGAACTCGTAACTCTGGTAACCACCTGGGAATCACCTGGACCTGGAGAATCTGGACCCATCCGGGCCTCATCCAGTCCTGGTGACTTTGTTCCCCACCTGGACCTGATTGCTGTGGACTCCTTCTTGGCCTCACCTGGAACTGGTGACTCTGATCCTAACTGGGCCTCACCCAGATCTGGTGACTCTGTTCCTTCCTGTGGACCATTATGACCTGGATACTCTGTTCCACACCTGAGCCTCACCTGGACATGATGACTCTAGATCCCCTCTGAGCCTCAGCCTGACATGATGACTCAGGTCCCCATCTGGATGTCACCTAGACCAGGTGAATCTGGTACCCCTCTAGGCCTCAACTTGACCTGGTAAATCTGGTCCTCACTTGGACTCACCGGGACCTAGTGAGCATGCTCCCCACCTTCGCATCATCTGGACGTGTTGACTCTGGTTCTACCTGGGCATCATCGAGACATGGTGACTCTATTCCCCACTGGGACTGACCTGATCCTGGTAACTCTGGTCCTGACTTTGGCCTCTTCTGTACCAGGTGACTCTGGCTCGACCTGGGCCTCACCTGTAACTGGTGTCTCTGATCCTAAGCATGGCCTCACCTGACCTGGTGACTGTGGTTCCCATCGGGACCTCACCTGGACCTCATGTCTCTGGTCCCACCTGGGCCACACCAGGACCCGGTGTCTCTGGTACCCACATGGGTAGCATCAGGATATGGTTACAGTGTTCACTAATAGTGACCAAGCCAGACCTATTAATTCTGGTCTTCACCTGGGCCACACCTGGACATGGTGACACTGGTTCCAACCTGGGTATCACCTGGACATGGTGAGTCGGATCCCCACCTGGTCCTCACCTGTAACTGGTGATTCTCATTCCAGCATGGACATCACGTGGACCTGGTGGCTGCAGTGTTTCTAGCTTCTCATGTACCTCGTGACTCTGGTCCCCACCAGGGCCTCACCGGGACCTCTTGAGTGTGGTTGCCACCTGCACCTCACCTGGACCTGGTGATTCTGGTCTGCACCTGAGACTACCCTGGATCTGGTGACAGTGGTCCCCACCTGGGCTTCACCTGGATCTGGTGACTCTGGTCCCCACCTGAGCTTCACCTGGATTTGGGGACTCTGGTCCCCATCTGGGTCTCACCTGGCCCTGTTGACCATGGTCCTCAACTGGGCAAAATTGGGACCCGGTGACTGTGTTCCACAACTGGACCTCACCTGGACCAGATGACTCTGGTCCGCCTCTCGGTCTCACCGTGCCCTAGTGACTGTGAACCCCACTTTGGCCTGTCTTGGCCCTTCTGACCATGGCTGCCACCTGCGCCTGACCTCGAAATGTTGACTCTGGTACTTTCCAGGGCCTACTTGGACCTGGTGATCCTGGTCCCCACCTGGGCCTCTCCTGGACGTGATGAAACTTGTCACCACCGGGGACTCACCTGGACTTGGTTACTGTTATCCAAACCTGGGCCTCAAATAGACCTGTTCACCAAGGTCCCCAAGCCGGCCTCACAAGGACCTGTTGCCTCTGATCCCCACCGCGGCCTCACGTGTATTTCGTAACTCTGGTCCTCAACTGGGCCTCATCTGGACCTAGTGACTCTGGTCCACACCTGGGCCTCACATGGATCTGGTGACTCTGGTCCCCACCTGGAAGTCACCTGGATCTGGTGACTCTGGTCCCCACATGGACCTCTCCTGGACCTGGTGACTCTCTTTCCAACATGGACCTCACCTGGATCTGGTGACTCTAGTCCTCAGTTTGGCCTCACCTGGACCTGGTGTCTCTCGTCCCCACTTTGACCTAACTCAGAACTGCTGAATCTTGCCCCACCTAGGCCACACCCAAACCTGGTGACTCTTGTCCCCAGCTATGTCTCAATTCGATCTGATGAATCTGGTCCTCACGTGGGCCTCACATGGACCTGGGACTCAGCTGGACAGAGTGGCTCTGTTTCCCACAAGGGGCTCACCTGATACTGGTGACTGTGTTCTTATTCTATGCCTCACCAGGACCTAGTGATTCTGTTCCCCATCTGGGCCTGCATGGCCCTAGTGACTCTGGTCCTCACCCAGGCATCATTAGGACCTGGATACTGTTTCCACACCTGAGCGTCACTTTGACCAGGGACCTCTGGTCCCATTCTGGGCCTCAAACTAAACTGCTTACTCTGGTTCCCCCTCTGGTACTCACACTTACGTGGTGAGTCTGTTCACCCCTTGGTTTTCACTTGGGCCTGGTGAATCTGGTCCTTAGCTGGTCCGCACCTGGATGTTGTGACTGGTCGCCACCTGGGCCTCACCTGGACTTGGTGAATCCTGTTGCCACCTGCGCCTCATCTGGACCTTGTGACTGTGGTCCTACCTGGACCTTACCTGGATCTGGTGGCTCTGGTTCACATATGGGGTTCTCCTCTACCTGGTTCCTTGGTCTCCATCTGGCCTCGCTTGGAAAAAAATGACTCTGATCCATATTTGGGCCTCTCCTGGATCTGTTGACTCTGGTCCTTCCCTGGGTATCATTGGGACCTGGATACTCTCTTATATACCTGGGCCTCACCTGGACCTGGTGCCTGTGGTCCCACGTGGGCCTCACCTGGACGATGTGACTGGTTCCCACAGGGCCCTCACCTGGACCTGGTGACTCAGGTCCTCATATGGGCATCATGGGACCTGGTTTCTCAGTTCCACATCGGGGCCTCACCTGGACCTAGTGATTCTCATCCCCCTCTGGGCCTCTCCCTGACGTGGTGACTGTGGTCCCCACCTGATATCACCAGAACCGGGTGACTCTGGTCCCTCTCTGGGTCTCACCCGGAGCTGGGGAAACCGGTCCTAAACAGGGCCTCAGCAGGACCTATTGAATCTACTCCTCACTTTGGCCTCGTCTGGACCTTTTGACTCTTTTCCCACCTGGCATCAATGGGACATGGTTACTCTGTTCCCCACCTGGGCCTCACCTGGACATGGTAACTTTTCTCCACACTTTGGCCTCAACTGGTGCTGATGACTCTGGTCCCCCGACATAGGACTCAATCTGGACCTGGTGACTGTGGTCCCCACCTGGGTCTCTCCTGGACCTGGTGACTCTCGTTCCCACATGAACAACACCTGGACCTGGTGACTGTGGTGTTCTTGTAGACTCACATTTACCTGGTGATTCCGGTCCCCACTAGGTCCTCAACTGGATCTCGCGACTCTGGCCAAAAGTTGGCCTCACCTGGACCTGGTGAGTGGGGTTGCCACCTGGGCCTCACCCATACCTGGTGACGCAGGTCCCCGCGTGGGCCTCTTGGACCTGGTGAATCTGGTCCTTACATGGTCCTCTCCCAGACCCGGGGATTCTGGTCACCTCCTGGGCCTCACCTGGACCTGGTGAATCTCTTCCCCATCTGGGCCTCAACCAGTCCTGGTGAGTTTGTTCCCCACCTGGACCTGATTGCTTTGGACTCTTTCTTGGCCTCACCTGGAACTGGTGACTCTTATCCTCTCTGCGCGTGACTCAGGCCTGGAGACTCTGGTCCCCATCTAGATGTCACATGGACCAGGTGATTCTGGTACCCCTCTAGTTCTAAACCAGATCTGGTGTCTCTGGTCCTCAACTGGGCCTCGTCTGGACCTAGTGAATATGCTCCATCTGGGCCTCATTTGGACCTGGTGACTCTCTTCCCTACCTGGGCATCATCGGGACAAGGTTCCACTGCATGGCCTTTAGGTTGGCCGCACCTGGACCTGGTAACTGTGGTTCTACCTGGGCATCATCGGGACGTGGTTACTCTAATCCCAGTGGGACTGACCTGATCGTGGTAACTCTGGTCCTGATTTTGGACTCTTCTGTGCCATGTGACTCTGGCTCCCCCTGGACCTCACCTGTAAGTGGTGACTCTGATCCTAAGTATGGCCTCCCTCACCTGGTGACTGTGGTTTCCATCGGTACCTCACCTGGTCCTCATGTCTCTGGTCCCAACTGGGACTCACCAGGACTTGTATCTGGTACCCCCCTGAGTAGCATCAGGATATGGTTACACTGTTCACCAACAGTGACGCGGCCGGACCTATTAACTCTCGTCTTCACCTGGTCCACACTTGGACATGGTGACACTGGTTCCCACCAGGGTCTCAGCTGGACATGGTGACTCAGATCCCCACCTGGTCCTCACCTGTAACTTGTAATTCTCGTTCCCACATGGACATCATGTGGACCTGGTGGCTGCAGTGTTACTAGCTTCTCATGTTCCTCGTGACTCTGGTCCCCACCTGGACCTCTCCTGGACTTGGTGACTCTCTTTCCAACATGGACCTCACCTGGAACTGGTGACTCTGGTCCGAATCTGGACCTCTCCTGGACCTGGTGTCTCTCTTGCCCACTTTGACCTAACTCAGAACTGCTGAATCTTGCTCCACCTATTACGCACCCAGACCTGGTGACTCTTGTCTCTAGCTATGCCTCAATTCGACCTGATGAATCTGGTCCTCACGTGGACCTCACATTTACCTGGGACTCAGCTGGAAAGAGTGGCTCTAGTTCCCACTAGGGGCTCACCTGGTACTGCAGAATGTGGTCTTATTCTATGCCTCACCAGAACCTAGTGATTCTGTTCCCCATCTGGGCCTGCATGGCCTTAGTGACTCTGGTCCTTACTCAGGCATCATTGGGACCAGGATACTCTATTCCACACCTGGGCCTCACTTTTACCAGGAACCGCTGGTCCCATTCTGGGCCTCAAACTAAACTGGATTCTCTGGTTCCCCCTCTTAACCTCACCCTTACCTGATGACTCTGGTCACCCCTTGGGCCTCCCCTGGGCCTGGTGACTCTGGCCTGCAGGTTGGCCTCACCTGTACTTGATTAGTGGGATGCAACCTGGGCCTCACCCATACCTGGTGACTCAGGTCTCCACGTGGGCCTCTTGGACCTGGTGAATCTGGTCCTTACCTGGTCCTCTCCCAGACCTGGGGACTCTGGTCACCACCTGGGAATCACCTGGACCTAGTGAATCTGGTCCCCATCTGGGCCTCCACGAGTCCTGGTGACTTTGTTCCCCACCTTGACCTGATTGCTGTGGACTCTTTCATGGCCTCACCTGGACCTGGTGACTCTTATCCTATCTGCGTGTCACCCAGACCTGGTGACTCTGGTCCTCACCTGGGCGTCATTGGTACCTGGTGACTCTGTTCCACACCTGAGCCTCACCTGGACATGAGGCTCTGGACTCTGGAACCACTCTGGGCCTAACCCTGACCTGGTGACTCTGGTCTCCATCTGGATGTCACATGGACCAGGTGATTTTTGTACCCCTCTATGCCTCAACCAGTTCTGGTGACGCTGGTCCTCAACTGGGCCTCACCTTGACCTATTGAATATGCTCCATCTGGGCCTCATTTGGACCTGGTGACTCTCTTCCCTACCTGGGCATCATCGGGACATGGTTCCACTGCATGGCCTTTAGGTTGGCCGAACCTGGACCTGGTAACTGTGGTTCTACCTGGGCATCATCGGGACACTCTTCCTCTGCATTGCCTGCAGGGTGGCCTCACCTGGACCTGGTGAGTGGGGTTGCCACTTGGGCCTCACCCATACCTGGTGACCCAGGTGCCCACGTGGGACTCAGTTGGACCTGGTGAATCTGGTCCTTACCTGCTCCTCACCCGGAACTGCTAACTCTGGTCACCACCTGGGAATCACCTGGGCCTGGTGATTCTGGTCCCCATCTGGGCCTCACCCAGTCCTGGTGATTTTGTTCCCCACCTGGACCTGATTGCTGTGGACTCCTTCTTGGCCTCACTTGGAAGTGGTGACTCTGATCGTAGCTGGGCGTCACCCAGATCTGGTGACTCTGGTCCTCACCTGTGGACCATTATGACCTGGATATTCTGTTCCACACCTGAGCCTCACCTGGACATGATGACTCTGGATTCACTCAAGGCCTCATCATGACATGGTGACTCTGGTCCCCATCTGGACGTCCCTTAGACCAGGTGAATCTGGTACCCCTCTAGGCGTCAACTAGACCTGGTGACTCTGGTCCTCATCTGGGCCTCACCTGGACCTACTTAATATTCTCCCCACCTGCGCCTCGATGGACCTGGTGACTCTGATTCTACCTGGGCATCATTGGGACATGGTTACTGTATTACCCACTGGGACTGCCCTGATCCTGGTAACTCTGGTCCTGACTTTGGCCTCTTCTGTACCAGGTGACTCTGGCTCCACCTGGGCCTCACCTGTACCTGGTGACTCTGATCCTAAGCATGGCCTCACCTGACCTGGTGACTGTGGTTCCAATCGGGACCTCACTTGGACCTCATGTCTCCGGTTACACCTGGGCCTCACCAGGACCTGGTGTCTCTGGTACCCACCTTGGTAGCATCAGGATATGGTTTTTTTTTTTATTATTATTATTTTTATTGGTGTTCAATTTACTAACATACAGAATAACACCCAGTGCCCGTCACCCATTCACTCCCACCCCCCGCCCTCCTCCCCTTCTACCACCCCTAGTTCGTTTCCCAGAGTTAGCAGTCTTTATGTTCTGTCTCCCTTTCTGATATTTCCCACACATTTCTTCTCCCTTCCCTTATTTTCCCTTTCACTATTATTTATATTCCCCAAATGAATGAGAACATATAATGTTTGTCCTTCTCCCACTGACTTACTTCACTCAGCATAATACCCTCCAGTTCCATCCACGTTGAAGCAAATGGTGGGTATTTGTCATTTCTAATAGCTGAGTAATATTCCATTGTATACATAAACCACATCTTCTTTATCCATTCATCTTTCGTTGGACACCGAGGCTCCTTCCACAGTTTGGCTATCGTGGCCATTGCTGCTAGAAACATCGGGGTGCAGGTGTCCCAGCGTTTCATTGCATTTGTATCTTTGGGGTAAATCCCCAACAGTGCAATTGCTGGGTCGTAGGGCAGGTATATTTTTAACTGTTTGAGGAACCTCCACACAGTTTTCCACAGTGGCTGCACCAGTTCACATTCCCACCAACAGTGTAAGAGGGTTCCCTTTTCTCCACATCCTCTCCAACATTTGTTGTTTCCTGCCTTGTTAATTTTTCCCATTCTCACTGGTGTGAGGTGGTATCTCATTGTGGTTTTGATTTGTATTTCCCTGATGGCAAGTGATGCAGAGCATTTTCTCATGTGCATGTTGGCCATGTCTATGTCTTCTTCTGTGAGATTTCTGTTCATGTCTTTTGCCCATTTCATGATTGGATTGTTTGTTTCTTTGGTGTTGAGTTTAATAAGTTCTTTATAGATCTTGGAAACTAGCCCTTTATCTGATATGTCATTTGCAAATATCTTCTCCCATTCTGTAGGTTGTCTTTGAGTTTTGTTGACTGTATCCTTTGCTGTGCAAAAGCTTCTTATCTTGATGAAGTCCCAATAGTTCATTTTTGCTTTTGTTTCTTTTGCCTTCGTGGATGTATCTTGCAAGAAGTTACTATGGCCGAGTTCAAAAAGGGTGTTGCCTGTGTTCTTCTCTAGGATTTTGATGGAATCTTGTCTCACATTTAGATCTTTCATCCATTTTGAGTTTATCTTTGTGTATGGTGAAAGAGAGTGGTCTAGTTTCATTCTTCTGCATGTGGATGTCCAATTTTCCCAGCACAATTTATTGAAGAGACTGTCTTTCTTCCAATGGATAGTCTTTCCTCCTTTATCGAATATTAGTTGCCCATAAAGTTCAGGGTCCACTTCTGGATTCTCTATTCTGTTCCACTGATCTATGTGTCTGTTTTTGTGCCAGTACCACACTGTCTTGATGACCACAGCTTTGTAGTACAATCTGAAATCTGGCATTGTGATGCCCCCAGATATGGTTTTCTTTTTTAAAATTCCCCTGGCTATTCGGGGTCTTTTCTGATTCCACACAAATCTTAAAATAATTTGTTCTAACTCTCTGAAGAAAGTCCATGGTATTTTGATAGGGATTGCATTAAACATGTATATTGCCCTGGGTAACATTGACATTTTCACAATATTAATTCTGCCAATCCATGAGCATGGAATATTTTTCCATCTCTTTGTGTCTTCCTCAATTTCTTTCAGAAGTGTTCTATAGTTTTGAGGGTATAGATCCTTTACATCTTTGGTGAGGTTTATTCCTAGGTATCTTATGCTTTTGGGTGCAATTGTAAATGGGATTGACTCCTTAATTTCTCTTTCTTCAGTCTCATTGTTAGTGTATAGAAATGCCACTGACTTCTGGGCATTGATTTTGTATCCTGCCACGCTACCGAATTGCTGTATGAGTTCTAGCAATCTTGGGGTGGAGACTTTTGGGTTTTCTATGTAGAGTATCAAGTCATCGGCGAAGAGGAAGAGTTTGACTTCTTCTTTGCCAATTTGAATGCCTTTAATGTCTTTTTGTTGTCTGATTGCTGAGGCTAGGACTTCCAGTACTATGTTGAATAGCAGTGGTGAGAGTGGACATGCCTGTCTTGTTCCTGATCTTAGGGGAAAGGCTCCCAGTGCTTCCCCATTGAGAATGATATTTGCTGTGGGCTTTTCATAGATGGCTTTTAAGATGTCGAGGAATGTTCCCTCTATCCCTACACTCTGAAGAGTTTTGATCAGGAATGGATGCTGTATTTTGTCAAATGCTTTCTCTGCATCCAATGAGAGGATCATATGGTTCTTGGTTTTTCTCTTGCTGATATGATGAATCACATTGATTGTTTTACGGGTGTTGAACCAGCCTTGTGTCCCAGGGATAAATCCTACTTGGTCATGGTGAATAATTTTCTTAATGTACTGTTGGATCCTATTGGCCAGTATCTTGTTGAGAATTTTTGCATCCATGTTCATCAGGGATATTGGTCTGTAATTCTCCTTTTTGGCGGGGTCTTTGTCTGGCTTTGGAATTAAGGTGATGCTGGCTTCATAGAACGAATTTGGAAGTACTCCATCTCTTTCTATCTTTCCAAACAGCTTTAGGAGAATAGGTATGATTTCTTCTTTAAACGTTTGATAAAATTCTCCTGGGAAGCCATCTGGCCCTGGACTCTTGTGTCTTGGGAGGTTTTTGATGACTGCTTCAATTTCCTCCCTGGTTATTGGCCTGTTCAGGTTTTCTATTTCTTCCTGTTCCAGTTTTGGTAGTTTGTGGCTTTCCAGGAATGCGTCCATTTCTTCTAGATTGCCTAATTTATTGGCGTATAGCTGTTCATAATAGGTTTTTAAAATCGTTTGTATTTCCTTGGTGTTGGTAGTGATCTCTCCTTTCTCATTCATGATTTTATTAATTTGAGTCTTCTCTCTCTTCTTTTTAATAAGGCTGGCTAATGGTTTATCTATCTTATTAATTCTTTCAAAGAACCAACTCCTGGTTCTGTTGATCTGTTCCACAGTTCTTCTGGTCTCGATTTCGTTGAGTTCTGCTCGAATCTTTATTAGCTCCCTTCTTCTCTTGGGTGTAGGATCTATTTGCTGTTTTTTCTCTAGCTCCTTTATGTGTAAGGTTAGCTTTTGTATTTGAGTTCTTTCCAGTTTTTGAATGGATGCTTGTATTGCGATGTATTTCCCCCTTAGGACTGCTTTTGCTGCATCCCAAAGATTTTGAACGGTTGTATCTTCATTCTCATTAGTTTCCATGAATCTTTTTAATTCTTCCTTAATTTCCTGGTTGACCCTTTTATCTTTTAGCAGGATGGTCCTTAACCTCCATGTGTTTGAGGTCCTTCCAAACTTCTTGTTGTGATTTAGTTCTAATTTCAAGGCATTATGGTCCGAGAATATGCAGGGGACAATCCCAATCTTTTGGTATTGGTTCAGACCCGATTTGTGACCCAATATGTGGTCTATTCTGGAGAAAGTTCCATGTGCGCTTGAGAAGAATGTGTATTCAGTTGAGTTTGGATGTAAAGTTCTGTAGATATCTGTGAAATCCATCTGGTCCAGTGTATCATTTAAAGCTCTCGTTTCTTTGGAGATGTTTTGCTTAGAAGACCTATCGAGTATAGAAAGAGCTAGATTGAAGTCACCAAGTATAAGTGTATTATTATCTAAGTATTTCTTCACTTTGGTTAATAATTGATTTATATATTTGGCAGCTCCCACATTTGGAGCATATATATTGAGGATTGTTAAGTCCTCTTGTTGAATAGATCCTTTAAGTATGATATAGTGTCCCTCTTCATCTCTCACTACAGTCTTTGGGGTAAATTTTAGTTTATCTGATATAAGGATGGCTACCCCTGCTTTCTTTTGAGGACCATTCGAATGGTAAATGGTTCTCCAACCTTTTATTTTCAGGCTGTAGGTGTCCTTCTGTCTAAAATGAGTCTCTTGTAGACAGCAAATAGATGGGTCCTGCTTTTTTATCCAGTCTGAAACCCTGCGCCTTTTGATGGGGTCATTAAGCCCGTTCACATTCAGAGTTACTATTGAGAGATATGAGTTTAGTGTCATCATGATATCTATTCAGTCTTTGTTTTTGTGGACTGTTCCACTGAACTTCTTCTTAAAGGGGAATTTTAAGAGGCCCCCTTAAAATTTCTTGCAGAGCTGGTTTGGAGGTCACATATTCTTTTAGTTGCTGCCTGTCTTGGAAGCTCTTTATCTCTCCTTCCATTTTGAATGAGAGCCTTGCTGGATAAAGTATTCTTGGTTGCATGTTCTTTTCATTTAGGACCCTGAATATATCCTGCCAGCCCTTTCTGGCCTGCCAGGTCTCTGTGGAGAGGTCTGCTGTTACCCTAATACTCCTCCCCATAAAAGTCAGGGATTTCTTGTCTCTTGCTGCTTTAAGGATCTTCTCCTTATCTTTGGAATTTGCAAGCTTCACAATTAAATGTCGAGGTGTTGAACGGTTTTTATTGATTTTAGGGGGGGATCTCTCTATTTCCTGGATCTGAATGCCTGTTTCCCTTCCCAGATTAGGAAAGTTTTCAGCTAGAATTTGTTCAAATACATATTCTGGCCCTCTGTCCCTTTCGGCGCCCTCGGGAACCCCAATTAAACGTAGGTTTTTCTTCCTCAGGCTGTCGTTTATTTCCCTTAATCTATCTTCATGGTCTTTTAATTGTTTGTCTCTTTTTTCCTCAGTTTCCTCTTTGCTGTCAACTTGTCTTCTAGGTCACTCACTCGTTCTTCCACCTCGTTAACCCTCGTCGTTAGGACTTCTAGTTTGGATTGCATCTCATTCAATTGGTTTTTAATTTCTGCCTGATTAGCTCTAAATTCTGCAGTCATGAAGTCTCTTGAGTCCTTTATACTCAAGAGTGGTGGTGACACTGGTTCCCACCTAGGTCTCACCTGGACATGGTGAGTCGGATCCCCACCTGTTCCTCACCTGTAACTGGTGATTTTCGTTCCCACACGGACATTATGTGGACCTGGTGGCTGCAGTGTTTCTAGATTCTCATGTACCTCGTTACTCTTGTCACCACCAGGGACTCACCTGGACCTGGTTACTGTGTTCCACACATGGGCCTCAAGTACACTTGTTGACCATGGTCCCCAAGCCTGCCTCACATGGACCTGTTGCGTCTGATCCCCACCGTGGCCTCACGTGTACCTGGTAACTCTGGTCCTCACCTGGGCCTCATCTGGACCTAGTGACTCTGGTCCCCACCTGGGCTTCACTTGGATCTGGTGACTCTGGTCCCCACCGGGACTCACCTGGATCTGGTGACTCTGGACCCACCTGGACCTCTCCTGGACCTGGTGACTCTCGTTCCAACATGGACCTCACCTGGATCTGGTGACTCTGGACCTCTTTTTGGCCTCACATGGACCAGGTGTCTCTCGTCCCCACTTGGATCTAACTCAGAACTGCTGAATCTTGCCCCACCTAGGCTGCACCCAGACCTGGTGACTCTTGTCCCCACTATGCCTCAATTCGACCTGATGAATCTGGTCCTCACGTGGGCCTCACATGGACCTGGGACTCAGCTGGATAGAGTGGCTCTGGTTTCCACAAGGGGGTCACCTGATACTGCTGACTGTGGTCTTATTCTATGCCTCACCAGGACCAAGTGATTCTGTTACCCATTTGGGCCTGCATGGCCCTAGTGACTCTGGTCCTCACCCAGGCATCATTGGGACCTGGATACTCTACTCCACACCTGGGCCTCACTTTGACCAGGGACCTCTGGTCCCATTCTGGGCCTCAAACTAAACTGGTTACTCTGGTTCCCCCTCTGGGCCTCACCCTTACCTGGTGACGCTGGTCACCCCTTGGGCTTCACCTGGGCCTGGTGAATCTGGTCCTTAGCTGATCCTCACCTGGATCTTGTGACTGGTCGCCACCTGGGCCTCACCTGGACTTGGTGAATCCTGTTACCACCTGCGCCTCACCTGGACCTTGTGACTCTGGTCCCACCTGGACCTCACCTGGATCTGGTGGCTCTGGTTCCCATATGGGGCTCTCCTGGTCCTGGTTCCTGTGGTCTCCATCTGGCCTCACCAGGAACACAATGACTCAGATCCATATTTGGGCTTCTCCTGGACCTGTTGACTCAGGGCCTTACCTAGGCATCATTGGGACCTGGATACTCTCTTATATACCTGGGCCTAATCTGGAACTGGTGACTGTGGTCCCCCTGGGCCTCACCTGGACGAGGTGACAGTTTCCCACAGGGACCTCAACTGGACCTGGTGATTCAGGTCCTCATACGGGCATCATGGGACCTGGTTTCTTAGTTATACATCAGGGCCTCACCTGGACCTAGTGATTTTCGTCCCGCTGTGGGCCACACTCTGACGTGGTGACTCTGGTCCCCACCTGGATATCACCAGTACTGGGTGACTCGCCCCCTCTGGGAATCCCCCGGAGCTGGTTACACTGGTCTTCAACTGGGCCTCAACAGGACCTGGTGAATCTACTCCTCACTTAGGCCTCGTCTGGACCTTGTGACTGTTTTCGCACCTGGCATCAAAGGGACATTGTTACTCTGTTCCACACCTGGGCCTCACCTGAACATGATAACTTTGCTCCACACTTTGGCCTCAACTGGTTCTGATGACACTGGTTACCCCACCTTGTCCTCAATCTGAACCTGGTGACTGTGGTCCCCACCTGGGTCTCACCTGGACCTGGTGACTAAGTTCCCACATGAACCACACCTGGACCTGGTGACTGTGGTGTTCTTGTAGACTCACATTTACCTGGTGACTCCTGTCCCCACTAGGGCCTCACCTGGATCTGGTGACTCTGGCCTGCAGGTTGGCCTCACCTGGACCTGGTGAGTGGGTTTGCCACCTGGGCATCACCCATACCTGGAGTCTCAGGTCACCACGTGGGCCTCTTGGACCTGGTGAATCTGGACCGTACCTGGTCCTCTCCCAGACCCGGGGACTCTGCTCACCACCTGGGCCTCACCTGGACCTGGTGAATGAATCTGTTCCCCATCTGGGCCTCACCCAGACCTGGTGACTTTGTTCCCCACCCGGACTTGATTGCTGTGGACTCTTTCTTGGCCTCACCTGGACTTGGTGACTCTGATCCTATCTGCGCGTCGCCCAGACCTGGTCACTCTGGTCTTCACCTGGGCATCATTGGTACCTGGTGACTCCGTTCCACACCTGAGCCTCACCTGGACATGATGACTCTGGAACCACTCTGGGCCTATCCCTGACCTGGTGACTCTGGTCTCCATCTGGATGTCACCGGGACCAGGTGACTCTGGGAACCCTCTAGGCCTCAACCAGGTCTGGGGACTCTGGTCCTCAACTGGGCCTCACCTGGACCTAGTGAATATGCTCCATCTGGGACTCAGTTGGACCTGGTGACTCTGGTCCCTACCTGGGCATCATCGGGCTATGGATCCACTGCATGGCCTGCAGGTTGGCCTCAGCTGGACCTGGTAACTCTGGACCCTACCCGGGCATCACCGGGACACGGTTCCTCTGCATGGACTCCAGGTTGGCCTCACCTGGAACTAGTGACTGGACTTGCCACCTGGGGCTCACCCATACCTGGTGTCACAGGTACCCACGTGGGCCTCACTTGGACCTGGTGAATCTGGTCCTTTCCCGGTACTCACCCGGACCTGGTAACCCTGGTCACCACCTGGGAATCACCTGGACCTGGTGAATATGGTCCCCCTTTGGGCCTCACCCAGTCCTGTTGACTTTCTTCCCCACCTGGACCTGATTTCTGTGGACTCCTCTTGGCCTCAACTGGAACTGGTGACTCTGAACCTAACTGGGCCTCACCCAGATCTGGTGACTCTGGTCCTCACCTGTGGACCATTATGACCTCTATACTCTGTTCCACACCTGAGCCTCACCTGGACATGATGACTCTGGAATCTCTCTGGGCCTCACCCTGACCTGGTGACTCAGGACCCATCTGGATGGCACCTGGACCAGGTGATTCTGGTACCCCTCTAGGCCTCAACAAGGTCTGGTGACTCTGGTCCTCAACTAGGCCTCACCTGGACCTAGTGAATATGCTCCATCTGGGCCTCATTTGGACCTGGTGACTCTGGTCCCTAACTGGGCATCATCGGGACATGGTTCCACTGCATGGCCTTCAGGTTGGCCGCACCTGGACCTGGTAACTCTGGTTATACCTGGGCATCATCGGGACGTGGTTACTCTATTCCCCAGTGGGACTGACCTGATCGTGGTATCTCTGGTCCTGACTTTGGCCTCTTCTGTGCCATGTGACTCTGGCTCCACCTGGACCGCACCTGTAAGTGGTGACTCTGATCCGAAGCATCACCTCACCTGACCTGGTGACTGTGGTTTCCATCGGTACCTCACCTGGACCTCAAGTCTCTGGTCCCACCTGGGCCTCACCAGGATCTTGTATCTGGTACCCACCTGAGTAGCATCAGAATATGGTTACACTGTTCACTAACAGTGACCCAGCCAGTCCTGTTAACTCTGGTCTTCACCGGGTCCACACCTGGACATGGTGACACTGGTTCCCACCATGGTCTCACCTGGACATGGTGAGTCACATGCCCACCAGGTCCTCATCTGTAACTGGTGATTCTCGTTCCCACATGGACATCACGTGGAACTGGTGGCTGCAGAGTTTCTAGCTTCTCATGTACCTTGAGAATCTGGTCCGAACCTGGGCCTCACCGGGACCTGGTGAGTGTGGTTGCCTCCTGCACCTCACCAGGACCTGGTGATTCTGGTCTGCCCCTGAGACTACCCTGGATCTTGTGACTGTGGTCCGCACCTGGCCTCACCTGGATTTGGGGACTCCGATCCCCATCCGGACCTCCCCTGGCCCTGTTGTCCATGGTCTTCAACTGGACAAAATTGGGACCCGGTGACTTTGTTCCACAACTGGACCTCACCTGGACCAGGTGACTCTGGTCCCCCTCTGGGTCTCACCATGCCCTAGTGACTGTGAACCCAACTTTGGACTGACTTGGACCTGCTGACCCTGGTTGCCACCTGCGCCTGACCTCGAACTGTTGACTCAGGTTCTTTCAAAGGCCTCCCCTGTACCTGGTGATCCTGGTCCCCAATTGGGCCTCAACTGGATGTGGTGACTCTTGTCACCACTGGGGACTCACCTAGACAGGCTTACAGTGTTCCACACCTGGGCCACATGTAGACCTGTTGACCATGGTCCCCAAGCCAGCCTCACGTGTACCTTCTGGCTCTGGTCCCCGCCGGGGCTACACTTGTACCTGGTAACTCTGATCCTCACTGGGCCTCATCTGGACCTAGTGACTCTGGTCCCCACCTGGGCTTCACCTGGATCTGGAGACTCTGGTCCCCACCTGGACTTCACCTGTATCTGGTGACACTGGTCCCCACCTGGACCTCTCCTGGACCTGGTGTCTCTCTTTCCAACATGGACCTCACCTGGATCTGGTGACTCTGGTCCTCAGTTTGGCCTCACCTGGACCTGGTGTCGCTCGTCGCCACTTTGACCTAACTCAGAACTGCTGAATTTGCCCCACCTAGGCCGCAAGCAGACCTGGTGACTCTTGTCCCCAGCTATGCCTCAATTCGACCTGATGAATCTGGTCCTCACGTGGGCCTCACATGGACCTGGGACTCAGCTGGATAGAGTGGCTCTGGTTCCCACAAGGGGCTCACCTGATACTGGTGACGGTGTTCTTATTCTATGCCTCACAAGGACCTAGAGATTCTGTTCCCCATCTGGGCCTGCATGGCCCTAGTGACTCTGGTCCTCACCCAGGCATCATTGGGAACTCGATACTCTATTCCACACCTGGGCCTCACTTTTACCATGGACCTCTGGTCCCATTCTGGGCCTCAAACTAAACTGGTTACTCTGGTTCCCCTCTGGGCCTCACCCTTAACTGGTGACTCTGGTCACCCGTTGGGCTTCACTTGGGCCTGGTGATTCTGGTCCTTAGCAGGTCCGCACCTGGATCTGGTGACTGGTCCCCACCTGGTTCTCACCTGGACTTGGTGAATCCTGTTGCCACCAGCGCCTCACCTGGACCTTGTGACTGTGGTCCCACCTGGACCTCACCTGGATTTGGTGGTTCTGGTTGCCATTTGGGCCTCTCCTGGACCTGGTTCCTGTGGTCTCCATCTGGCCTCACCTGGAACAAAATGACTCTGATTCATATTTGGGCCTCTCCTGGACCTGTTGACTCTGCTCCTTACCTGGGCAACATTGGGACCTGGATACTCTCTTATATACCTGGGACTCACCTGGACATTGTGACTGTGGTCCAACCTGGGCCTCACCTGGACGAGGTGACTGGTTCCCAAAGGGACCTCACCTGGACCTGGTTACTCAGGTCCTCATATGGGCATCATGGGACCTGGTTTCTCAGTTCCACATCGGGGCCTCATCTGGACCTAGTGATTCTCGTCCCGCTCTGGGCCTCACCCTGACGTGGTGACACAGGTCCCCACCTGGATATCACCAGAAACGGGTGACAGTGGTCCGCCTCTGGGACTCACCTGGAGCTGGGGACACTGATCCTCAACTCGGCCTCAACAGGACCGGTGAATCTACTCCTCACCTAGGCCTCGTCTGGACCTTGTGACTCTTTTCCCACCTGGCAACAATGGGACATGGTTACTCTGTTCCGCACCTGGGCCTCACATGGAAATGATAACTTTGCTCTGCACTTTGGCCTCAACTGGTCCTGATGACCATGGTCACCCAACCGAGGCCTCAATCTGGACCTGGAGACTGTCGTCTCCACCTGGGTCTCACCTGGACCTGGTGACTCTCGTTCCCACATGAACCACACCTAGACCTGGTGACTGTGGTGTACTTGTAGACGCACATTTACCTGGTGATTCCAGTCCCCAGTAGGGCCTCACCTGGATCTGGTGACTCTGGCCTGCAGGTTGGCCCCACTAGGACCTGGTGAGTAGGGTTGCCACCTGGGCCTCACCCAAACCTGGTGACTCAGGCCCCCACGTGGGCGTCTTTGACATGTTAATCTGGTCCTTACCTGATCCTCTCCCAGACCCGGGGACTCTGCTCACCACCTGGGCCTCACCTGGACCTGGTGAATCTGGTCCCCATCTGGGCCTCACCCGTTCCTGGTGACTTTGTTCGCCACCTGGACGTGATTGTTGTGGTCTCCTTCTTGGCCTCACCTGGAACTGGTCACTCTGATCGTATCTGCACGACACCCAGATCTGGTGACTCTGGTCCTCACCTGTTGATCATTATGACCTGGATACTCTTTCCACACCTGAGCCTCACCTGGACATGATGACTCTGGATCCACTCTGGGCCTCCCCCTGACATGGTGATTCTGGTCCCCATCTGGATGTCACCTAGACCAGGTGAATCTGGTACCCCTCTAGGCCTCAACCAAACCTGGTGACTCTAGTCCTCAAGTGGGCCTCACCGGGACCTAGTGAATATGCTCCCCACCTGCGCCTCATCTGGACATGGTGACTCTGGTTCTACGTGGGCATCATTGGGACATGGTTACTCTATTCCCCACTGGGACTGACCTGATCCTGGTAACTCTGGTCCTGACTTTGGCCTCTCTGTACCAGGTGATTCTGGCTCTAACTGGGCCTCACCTGTAACTGGTGACTCTGATTCTAAGCATGGCCTCAACTGACCTGGTGACTGTGGTTCCCATCGGGACCTCACCTGGACCTCATGTCTCAGGTCCCACCTGGGCCTCACCAGGGCCTGTTGTCTCTGCCACCCACCTGGGTAGCATCAGGATATGGTTACACTGTTCAGTAACAGTGACCCAGCCGGACCTATTAACTCTGGTCTTCACCTCGGCCACACCTGGACATGGTGACACTGGTTCCCACCTGGGTCTCCCCTGGACATGGTGACTCAGATCCCCAATGGTCCTCACCTGTAACTGGTGATTCTCGTTTCCACATGGACATCATGTGGACCTGGTGGCTTCAGTGTTTCTAGCTTCTCATGTAACTCGTGACTCTGGTCCCCACCAGGCCCTCACCGGGACCTGGTCAGTGTGGTTGCCACCTGCATCTCACCTGCACCTGGTGATTCTGGTCTGCACCTGAGACTACCCTGGATCTAGTGACTGTGGTCCCCACCTGGGCTTCACTTGGATTTGGGGACTCCGGTCCCCATCTGGGGCTCACATGGCCCTGTTGACCATGGTCCACAACTGGGCAAAATTGGGACGCGGTGACTGTGTTCCACAACTGGAACTCACCTGGACCACGTGACTCTGGTTCCCCTCTAGGTCTCACCGTGCCCTAGGGACTGTGAACCCCACTTTGGCCTGACTTGGACCTGCTGACCCTGGTTCCCACCTGCGCCTGACCTCGAACTGTTGACTCTGGTTCTTTCAAGGGCCTCCCCTGTACCTGGTGATCCTGGTCCCCACCTGGGCCTCACCTGGACGTGGTGACTCTTGTCACCACTGGGGACTCAACTGGACCTGCTAACTGTGTTCCACACCTGGGCCTCAATAAACCTGTTGACCATGGTCCCCAAGCCTACCTCACATGGACCTGTTGCCTCTGATCCCCACCGGGGCCTCACGTGTACGTGGTTACTCTGGTCCTCACCTGGGCATCATTGGTCCTGGTGACTCTTTTCCACAGCTGAGGCTCCCCTGGACATGATGACTCTGGATCTCCCTGGCTATCAACCTGACCTGGTGACTCTGGTCCCCATATGAATGTCACCTGGACCAGGGGATTATGGTACCCCTCTGGGCCTCAACCAGGTCTGGTGACTCTGGTCCTCAACTGGGCCTCACCTGGACCTAGTGAATATGCTCCATCTGGGCCTCCTTTGGACCTGGTGACTCTGGTCCCTACCTGGGCATCATCGGGACATGGTTCCACTGCATGGCCTGTAGGTTGGCCTCACCTGGACCTGGTAACTCTCGTCCCTACCTGGGCATCATTGGGACCTGGTTCCTCTGCATGGCCTGTTGGTTGGCCTCACCTGGACCTGGTGAGTGGGTTTCTCACCTGGGTCTCACCCTTGCCTAGTGAAACAGGTCCCCACGTGGGCCTCACTTGGACCTGGTGAATCTGGTCCTTACCTGGTGGTCACCCGGAACTGGTAACTCTGGTCACCACATGGGAATCACCTGGGCCTGGTGAATCTGGTCCCCTTCTGGGCCTCACCCAGTCCTGTTGACTTTCTTCCCCACCTGGACCTGATTGCTGTGGACTCCTTCTTGGCTAACCTGGAACTGCTGACTCTGATGTTAACTGGGCTTCACCCAGATCTGGTGACTCTGGTCCTCACCTGTGGACCATTATGACCTGGATACTCTGTTCCACACCTGAGCCTCACCTGAATATGTTGACACTGGATCCCCTCTGGGCCTCAGCCTGACATGGGGACTCTGGTCCCCATCTGGATGTCACCAGACCAGGTGAATCTGGTACCCCTCTAGGCCTCACCTAGACCTGGTGACTCTGGTCCTCAACTGGGCCTCAACGGGACCTAGTGAACATGCTCCCCACCTGCGCCACATCTGGGCCTGGTGACTCTGGTTCTACCTGGGCATCATCGGGACATGGTTACTCTATTCCCACTTGGAGTGACCTGATCCTGGTAACTCTGGTCCTGACTGGCCTCTTCTGTACCAGGTGACTCTGGCTCCACCTGGGCCTCACCTGGAACTGGTGACTCTAATCCTAAGCATGGCCTCACCTGACCTGGTGACTGTGGTTCCCATCGGATCCTCACCTGGACCTCATGTCTCTGGTCCAAACTGGGCCTCACCAGGACCTGGTGTCTCTGGTATCCACCTTGGTAGCATCAGGATACGGTTACACTGTTCACTAACAGTGACCCAGCCGGACCTGTTAACTCTGGTCTTGACCTGGTCCACACCTGAACATGGTGACACTGGTTCCCACCAGGGTCTCACCTGGACATGGTGAGTCAGATCCCCACCTGGTCCTCACCTGTAACTGGTGATTCTCATTCCCACATGGACATTATGTGGAACTGGTGGCTGCAGTGTTTCTAACTTCTCATGTACCTCGAGCATCTGGTCCGCACCAGGGCCTCACCGGGACCTGGTGTGTGTGGTTGCCACCTGCACCTCACCAGGACCTGGTGATTCTGGTCTGCACCTGAGACTACCCTGGATCTTGTGACTGTGGTCCCCAACTGGGCTTCACCTGGATTTGGGGTCTCCGGTCCCAATCCGGGCCTCACCTGGCCCTGTTGTCCATGGTCTTCAACTGGACAAAATTGAGACCCGGTGACTGTGTTCCACAACTGGACCTCACATGGACCACGTGACTCTGGTCCCCCTCTGGGTCTCACCGTGCCCTAGTGACTGTGAACCCAACTTTGGCCTGACTTGGACGTGCTGACCCTGGTTGCCACCTGCGCCTGACCTCGAACTGTTGACTCAGGTTCTTTCAAAGGCCTCCCCTGCACCTGGTGATCCTGGTCCACAATTTGGCCTCAACTGGACGTGGTGACCCTTGTCACTACTGGGGACTCACCTAGACAGGCTTACATTGTTCCACACCTGGGCCTCAGGTAGACCTGTTGACCATAGTCCCCTAGCCGGCCTCACGTGGCATTTTGTCTGTGATCCCCGCCGGGGCCTCACGTGTACCTGTTAACTCTGATCTTCACCTGGGCCTCATCTGGACCTAGTGACTCTGGTCCCCACCTGGGCTTCACCTGGATCTGGTGACACTGGTCCCCACCTGGACTTCACCTGGATCTGGTGACTCTGTTCCACACCTGGACCTCTCCTGGACCTGGTGACTCTCTTTCCAACATGGACCTCACCTGGATCTGGTGACTCTCGTCTCAGTTTGGCCTCACCTGTACTGGTGTCTCTCGTCCCCACTTTGACCTCACTCAGAAATGCTGAATCTTGCCCCAACTAGGCCGCACCCAGAGCTGATGACTCTTGTCCCCAGCTATGCCTCAATTCGACCTGATGAATCTGGTCCTCACGTGGGCCTCACATGGACCTGGGACTCACCTGGATAGAGTGGCTCTGGTTCCCACAAGGGGCACACCTGATACTGGTGATTGTGGTCTTATTCTATGCCTCACCAGGATGTACTGATTCTGTTCCCCATCTGGGCCTGCATGGCCCTAGTGACTCTGGTCCTCACCGAGGCATCATTGGGACCTGGATCCTCTATTCCACACCTAGGGCTCACTTTGACCCGGGACCACTGGTCCCATTCTGGGCCTCAAACTAAACTGGTTACTCTGGTTCCCCTCTGGGCCTCACCCTTACCTGGTGACTCTGGTCACCCCTTGGGGTTCACTTGGGCCTGGTGAATCTGGTCCTTAGCTGGTCCACATTTGGATCTGGTGACTGGTCGCCCCCTGGCCTCACCTGGACTTGGTGAATCCTGTTGCCGCAAGCGCCTCACCTGGACCTTGTGACTGTGGTCCCACCTGGAAGTCACCTGGATCTGGTGGCTCTGGTTCCCATATGGGGCTCTCCTGGACCTGGTTCCTGTGGTCTCCATCTGGTCTCTCCTGGAACACAATGACTCTGATCCATATTTGGGCCTCTCCTGGACCTGTTGACTCTGGTCCGTACCTGGGCAACATTGGGACCTGGATACTCTCTTATATACCTAGGCCTCACCTGGACCTGGTGACTGGTCCTACCTGGGCCTCACCTGGATGAGGTGACTGGTTCCCACAGGGACCTCACCTGGACCTGGTGACTCAGGTCCTCATATGGGCATCATGGGACCTGGGTTCTCAGTTACACATCGGGGCCTCACCTGGACCTAGTGATTCTCGTCCCCCTCTGGGCCTCACCAGGACGTGGTGACTCAGGTCCCCACCTGGATATCACCAGAACCGGGTGACTCTGGTCCCCCTCTGGGACTCTCCCGGAGCTGGGGACACTGGTCCTCAACTGGGCCTCAACAGGACCTGGTGAATCTACTCCTCACTAAGGCCTCGTCTGGACCTTGTGACTCTTTTCCCACCTGACATCTTTGGGACATGGTTACTCTGTTCCCCACCTGGGCCTCACATGGACATGATAACTTTGCTCCACACTTTGGCCTCAACTGGTCCTGATGAATCTGGTCCCCCGACCTAGGCCTGAATCTGGACCTGGTGACTGTGGTCCCCACCTGGGTCTCACCTGGACCTGGTGACTCTCGATCCCACATGAACCACACCAGGATCTGATGACTGTGTTGTTCTTGTAGAATCACTTTTAACTGGTGAATCCAGTCCCCACTAGGTCCTCACGTGGTTCGGGTGACTTGGCCTGAAGGTTGGCCTCACATGGACCTGGTTAGTGGGGATGCCACTTGGGCCTCACCCATACCTGGTGACACAGGTCTCCACGTGGGCCTCTTGGACCTGGTGAATCTGGTCCTTACCTGGTCCTCTCCCAGACCCGGGGACTCTGGTCACCACCTGGGCCTCACCTGGACCTGGTGAATCCGACCCCATCTTGGCCTCACTCAGTGCTGGTGACTTGTTCCCCACCTTGACCTGATTGCTGTGGACTCTTTCATGGCCTCACCTGGACCTGGTGACTCTGATCCTATCTGCGTGTCACCCAGACCTGGTGACTCTGGTCCTCACCTGGGCATCATTGGTACCTGGTGACTCTGTTCCACACCTGAGCCTCACCTGGACATGAGGCTCTGGCCTCTGGAACCACTCTGGGCCTAACCCTGACCTGGTGACCCTGGTCTCCATTTGGATGTCACATGGACCAGGTGATTCCGGTACCCCTCTAGGCCTCAACCAGTTCTGGTGACTCTGGTTCTCAACTGGGCCTCACCTGGACCTAGTGAATATGCTCCATCTGGGTCTCATTTGGACCTGATGTCTCTTGTCCCTTCCTAGGCATCATCGGGACATGGCTCCACTGCATAACCTGCAGGTTAGCCTCACCTGGACCTCGTAACTCTGGTCCCTACCTGGGCATCATCGGGACATGGTTCCTCTGCATGGCCTGCAGGTTGCCCTCACCTGGACCTGGTGAGTGGGGTTGACACCTGGGCCTCACCCATGCCTGGTGACACAGGTCCCCACGTGGGTCTCACTTGGACATAGTGAATCTGGTCCTTACCTGGACCTCACCCGGAACTGGTAACTCTGGTCACCACCTGGGAATCACCTGGACCTGGTGAATCTGGTCCCCATCTGGGCCTCACCCAGTCCTGGTGACTTTGTTCCCCACCTGGACCTGATTGCTGTGGACTCCTTCTTGGACTCACCTTGAACTGGTGACTCGGATCCTAAATGGGTCTCACCCAGATCTGGTGACTCTGGTCCTCCCCCGTGGACCATTATGATCTGGATGCTTTGTTACACACCTGAGCCTCACCTGGACATGATGACTCTGGATCCCCTCTGGGCCTCAGCCTGACATGGTGACTCTGGTCCCCATCTGGATGTCACCTAGACCAGGTGAATCTGGTACCCCTCTAGGCCTCAACTTGACCTGGTGACTCTGGGCCTCCACTGGGCCTCACCGGGACCTAGGGAACATGCTCCCCACCTGCGCCTCATCTGGACCTGTTGACTCTGGTTCTACCTGGGCATCATCGGGATATGGTTACACTATACCCCTCTGGGACTGACCTGATCCTGGTAACTCTGGTCCTGACTTTGGCCTCTTCTCTACCTGGTGAATCTGGCTCCACCTGGGTCTCACCTGTAACTGGTGACTCTGATCCTAAGCATGGCCTCACCTGACCTTGTGACTGTGGTTCCCATCGGGACCTCACCTGCTCCTCATGTCTCTTGTCTCACCTGGGCCTCACCAAGACTTGGTGTCTCTCGTACCCACTTGGGTAGCATCAGGATATGGTTACACTGTTCACTAACAGTGACCCACCCGGACCTATTATCTCTGGTCTTCACCTCGCCACACCTGGACATGGTGACACTGGTTCCCACCTTGGTCTCACCTGGACATGGTGAGTCGGATCCCCACAGGGTCCTCACCTCTAACTGGTGATTCTCATTCCCACATGGACATCATGTGGACCTGGTGGCTGCAGTGTTTCTAGCTTCTCATGTACCTCGTGACTCTGGTCTGCACCAGGGCCTCACCGGGATCTGGTGAGTGTGGTTGCCACCTGCACCTCACCTGGACCTGGTGATTCTGGTCTGCACCTGAGACTACCCTGGATCTGGTGACTATGGTCCCAACCTGGGCTTCACCTGGCCCTGTTGACCATGGTCCTCATCACGGCAAAAATGGGACCCGGTGACTGTGTTCCACACCTGGACCTCACCTGGAGCAGGTGACTCTGGTCCCCCTCTGGGTCTCACCGTGCAGTAGGGACTGTGAACCCCACTTTGGCCTGACTTGGACCTGTTGGCCATGTCTATGTCTTCCTCTGTGAGATTTCTGTTCATGTCTTTTGCCCATTTCATGATTGGATTATTTGTTTCTTTGGTGTTGTGTTTGATAAGTTCTTTATAGATCTTGGAAACTAGTCCTTTATCTGATATGTCATTTGCAAATATCTTCTTCCATTCTGTAGGTTGTCTTTGAGTTTTGTTGACTGTATCTTTTGCTGTGCAAAAGCTTCTTATCTTGATGAAGTCCCAATAGTTCATTTTTGCTTTTGTTTCTTTTGCCTTCGTGGAGTATCTTGCAAGAAGTTACTATGGACGAGTTCAAAAAGGGTGTTGCCTGTGTTCTTCTCTAGGATTTTGATGTAATCTTCTCTCACATTTAGATCTTTCATCCATTTTGAGTTTATCTTTGTGTATGGTGAAAGAGAGTGGTCTAGTTTCATTCTTCTGCATGTGGATGTCCAATTTTCCCAGCACCATTTATTGAAGAGACTGTCTTTCTTCCAATGGATAGTCTTTCCTCCTTTATCGAATATTAGTTGCCCATAAAGTTCAGGGTCCAATTCTGGATTCTCTATTCTGTTTCACTAATCTATGTGTCTGTTTTTGTGCCAGTAGACTCTAGTTCTTTCAAGGGCCTCAACTGTACCTGGTGATCCTGGTCCCCACCTGGGCCTCACCTGGACGTGGTGACCCTTTTCACCACCGGGTACTCACCTGGACCTGCTTACTGTGTTACACACCAGGGCCTCAAGTAGACCTGTTGACCATGGTCCCCAAGCCGGCCTCACATGGACCTGTTGCCTCTGATCCCCACCGGGGCCTCACGTGTACCTGGTAACTCAGGTCCTCACCTGGACCTCATCGGGACCTAGTGACTCTGGTCCCCACCTGGGCTTCACGTGGATGTGGTTACTCTGGTCCCCACCTGGATCTCTCCCGGACCTGGTGACTCTCTTTCCAACATGGACCTCACCTGGATCTGGTGACTCTGGTCCCCCTCTGCGTCTCACCGTGCCCTAATGACTGTGAACCCCACTTTGGCCTGACTTGGACCTGCTGACCCTGGTTGCGACCTGCGCTTGACTTCGACCTGTTGAGTCTGGTTCTTTCAAGGGCCTCCCCTGTACCTGGTGATCCTGGTCCCCACCTGGGACTCACCTGGACGTGGTGACACTTGTCACCACCGGGGACTCACCTGGACCTGCTTACTGTATTCCACACCAGGGCCTCAAGTAGACCAGTTGACCATGGTCCCCAAACCGGCCTCACATGGACTTGTTGCCTTGATCCCCACCGGGGCCTCATGTGTACCTGGTAACTCTGGTCCTCACCTGGGCCTCATCTGGACCTAGTGACTCTGATCCCCACCTGGGCTTCACCTGGATCTGGTGACTCTGGTCCCCACCTGGACTTCACCTGAATCTGGTGTCTCTGGTCCCCACCTGGACCTCTCTTGGACCTGGTGACTCTCTTTCCAACATGGACCTCACCTGGATCTGGTGACTCTGGTCCTCAGTTTGGCCTCACCTGGACCTGACGTCTCTCGTCCCTACTTTGACCTAACTCAGAACTGCTGAATCTTGCCCCACCTAGGCCGCACCCATACCTGGTGACTCTTGTCCCCAGCGATGCCTCATTTCGAACTAATGAATCTGGTCCTTACGTGAGCCTCACATCACCTGGGACTCAGCTGGATAGAGTGGCTCTGGTTCCCGCAAGGGACTCAAATGATACTGCTGACTGTGGTCTTATTCTATGCCTCACCAGGACCTAGTGATTCTGTTCCCCATCTGGGCCTGCATGGCCCTAGTGACTATGGTCCTTCCAGGCATCATTGGAACCTGGATACACTATTCCACACCTGGGCCTCACTCTGACTAGGGACCTCTGGTCACATTCTTGGCCTCAAACTAAACTGGTTACTGTGGTTCTCCCTCTGGGAATGACCCTTACCTGGTGACTCTGGTCACCCCTTGGGCTTTATTTGGGCCTGGTGAATCTGGTCCTTAGCTTGTCCTCACTTGGATCTGGTGACTGGTCGCCACCTGAGCCTCACCTGGACTTGGTGAATCCTGTTGCCACCTGCGCCTCACCTGGACCTTGTGACTCTGGTCCCACCTGGAAGTCACCTGGATCTGGTGGCTCTGGTTCCCATATGGGGCTCTCCTGGACCTGGTTCCTGTGGTCTCCATCAGGCATCAACTGGAACAAAATGACTCTGATCCATATTTGGGCCTCTGCTGGACCTGTTCACTCTGGTCCTTACTTGGGCATCATTGGGACCTGGATACTCATTATATTCCTGGGCCTCACCTGGACCTGTTGACTGTGGTCCCACCTGGGCCTCACCTGGACGAAGTGACTGGTTCCCACATGGACCTCACCTGGACCTGGTGACTCAGGTCCTCATATGGGAATCATGGGACCTGGTTTCAGTTCTACATCGTGGCCTCACCGGGACCTAGTGAATCTCGTCCCCCTCTGGGCCTAACCCTGACGTGGTGACTCTGGTCCCCTCCTGGATATCACCAGAACCGGGTGACTCTGGTCCCTCCCTGGGACTTACCCGGAGCTGGGGACACTGGTCCTCAACTGCGCCTCAACAGGATCTGTTGAATCTACTCCTCACTTAGGCCTCGTCTGGACCTTGTGACTCTTTTCCCACCTGGCATCAATGGGACATGGTTACTCTGTTCTCCACTTGGGCCTCACTTGGATATGATGACTTTGCTTCATTCTTTGGCCTCAACTGGTCCTGATGACTCTTGTCCCCCCATTAGGCCTCAATCTGGACCTGGTGACTGTGGTCCCCACCTGGGTCTCACCTGGACCTGTTGAATCTCGTTCCCACCTGTAATACACCTGGACCTGGAGACTGTAGTTTTCTTGTAGACTCACATTTACCTGGTGACTCCGGTCCCCACTAGAGCCTCACCTGGATCTGGTGACTCTGGCCTGCAGGTTGGCCTCACCTGGACCTGGTGAGTGCGGTTGCCACCTGGGCCTAACCCGTACATGGTGACTCAGGTCCCCACGTGGGCTTCTTGGACCTGGTGAATCTGGTCCTTATCTGGTCCTAACCCAGACCCGGGGACACTGGTCACCACCTGGTTTTCACCTGGACCTGGTGAATCTGGTCCCCATCTGGGCCTCACCCAGTCCTGGTGACTTTGTTCCCCACCTGGACCTGATTGCTGTGGACACTTTCTTGGGCTCACCTGGAACTGGTGACTCTGAACCTATCTGCACGTCACCCAGATCTGGTGACTCTGGTCCTCACCTGTGCATCATTGGTACCTGGTGACTCTGTTCCTCACCTGAGCCTCACCTGGACATGATGCCTCTGGAACCTCTCTGGGCCTCTTCGTGACCTGGTGACTCTGGTCCCCATGTGGATGTTACCTGGACCAGGTGATTCTGGTACCCCTCTAGGCATCAAGCAGATCTGGTTACTCTGGTCCTGATCTGGGCCTCACATGGACCTAGTGAATTTGCTCCATCTGGGCCTCATTTGGACCTGGTGACTCTGGTCCCTACCTGGGCATCATCGCGACATGGTTCCACTGCATGGCCTGCAGGTTTGCCTCACCTGGACATGGTAACTCTGATGTCTAGCTGGGCATCATCGAGACATGGTTCCTCTGCTTGGCCTGCAGGTTTGCCTGACCTGGACCTGGTGAGTGGGGTGGCAACCTGGGCCTCACACATGCAATGTGACACAGGTCCCCACGTGGGTCTCACTTGGACCTGGTGAATCTCGTCCTTTCCTGGTGCTCATCCGGTACTGGTATTTCTGGTCACCACCTGGCAATCACATGGACTTGGTGAATCTGGTCCCCATCTGGGCCTCACCCAGTCCTGGTGACTTTGTTCCCCACCTGGACCTGATTGCTGTGGACTCTTTCTTGACCACACCTGAAACTGGTGACTCTGATCCTATCTGCGCGTCACACAGACCTGGTGACTCTGGTCCTCACCTGGGCATCATTGGTACCTGGTGACACTGTTCCACACCTGAGCCTCACCTGGACATGATGACTCTGGAACCTCTCTGGGCCTCACCATGACCTGGTGAGTCTGGTCCCCATCTGGATGTCACCTAGACCAGGTGAATCTGGTACCCCTCTAGGCCTCAAAAAGACTGGGGGAATCTGGTCCTCAACTGGGCCTCACCGGGACCTAGTGTATATACTCCCGACCTGCGCCTCATCTGTACGTGGTGACTCGGGTTCTACCTGGGCATCATCGGGACATGGTGACTCGATTCCCCACTGGGACTGACCTGATCCTGGTAACTCTGGTCCTGACTTTGGCGTCTTCCCTACTTGGTGACTCTGGCTCGACCTGGGTCTCACCTGTAACTGGTGACTCTGATCCTAAGCATGGCCTCACCTGACCTGGTGACTGTGGTTCCCATCGGGACCTCACCTGGACCTCATGTCTCTGGTCCCACCTAGGCCTCACCAGGTCCTGGTGTCTCTGGTACCCACATGGGTAGCATCAGGATATGGTTACACTGTTCACTAACAGTGACCCAGCCAGATATTAACTCTGGTCTTCACTTGGGCCACACCTGGACATGGTAGCACTGGTTCCCTCTTGGGTCTCACGTGGCCATGTGATTCGGTTCCCTGCCTGGTCCTCACCTGTAACTGTTGATTCTCGTTCCCACATGGACATCATGTGGATCTGGTGGCTGCAGTGTTTCTAGCTTCTCATGTACCTCGTGACTCTGGTCCCCACCAGGGCCTCACTGGGACCTGTTGAGTGTGGTTGCCACCTGCACCTCACCTGGACCTGGTGATTCCGGTCAGCACCTGAGACTACTCTGGATCTGGTGACTGTGGTCCCCACCTGGGCTTCACCTGGATTTCGGGCTCTGGTTCCCATCTGGGCCTCACCTGGCCCTGTTGACCATGGTTCTCAACTGGGCAAAATTGGGACCCAGTGACTGTAATCCACAACTGGACCTCACCTGGACCAGGTGACTCTGGTCCCCCTCTGGGTCTCACCGTGCAGTAGGGACTGTGAACCCCACTTTGGCCTGACTTGGACCTGCTGACCCTGGTTGGAACCTGCGCCTGACGTCAAACTGTTGACTCTGGTTCTTTCAAGGGCCTCCCCAGTACCTGGTGATCCTGGTCCCCACCGGGCGTCGCCTGGACATGGTGACTCTTGTCACCACTGGGGACTCACCTGGACCTGCTTACTGTATTCCACACCTGGGCCTCAATAGACCTGTTGACCATGGTCCCCAAGCCGGCCTCACTTGAACCTGTTGCCTTGATCCCCACCGGGGCCTCACGTGAACCTGGTTACTCTGGTCCTCACCTGGGCATCATTGGTCCTGGTGACTCTGTTCCACACCTGAGGCTCCCCTGGACATGATGACTCTGGAACTACTCTGGCTATTAACCTAACGTAGTGACTCTGGTCCCCATATGGATGTCACCTGGTCCAGGGGATTATGGTACCCGTCTGGGCCTCAACAAGGTCTGGTGACTCTGGTCCTCAACTGGGCCTCACCTGGACCTAGTGAATATGCTCCATCTGGGCCTCATTTGGATCTGGTGACTCTGGTCACTACCTGGGCATCATCGGGACATGGTTCCACTGCATGACCTGCAGGTTGGCCTCACCTGGACCTGGTGACTCTGGTCCCTACCTGGGCATCATAGGGATATGGTTCCACTGCATGGCCTGCAGGTTGGCCTCACCTGGGCCTGGTAACTCTGGTCCCTACCTGGGCATCATCGGGACACGGTTCCTCTCCATCGCTTGCAGGTTGGCCTCACCTGGACCTGGTAACTCTCGTCCCTACCTGGGCATCATTGGGACCTGGTTCCTCTGCATGGCCTGCAGGTTGGCCTCACCTGGACCTGGTGAGTGGGTTTGTCACCTGGGCCTCACCCTTGCCTAGGGACACAGGTCCCCACGTGGGCCTCACTTGGACCTGGTGAATCTGGTCCTTACCTGGTGGTCACCCGGTACTGGTAACTCTGGTCACCACATGGGAATCACCTGGGCCTGGTGAATCTGGGCACCATCTGGGCCTCACCCAGTCCTGTTGACTTTCTTCCCCACCTGGACCTGATTGCTGTGGACTCCTTCTTGGCTAACCTGGAACTGCTGACTCTGATGCTAACTGGGCCTCACCCAGATCTGGTGATTCTGGTCCTCACCTGTGGACCATTATGACCTGGATACGCTGTTCCACACCTGAGCCTCACCTGGATATGATGACTCTGGATCCCCTCTGGGCCTCAGCCTGACATGGGGACTCTGGTCCCCATCTGGATGTCACTAGACCAGGTGAATCTGGTACCCCTCTAGGCCTCACCTAGACCTGGTGACTCTGGTCCTCAACTGGGCATCATTGGTACCTGATTACTGTTCCACACCGGAGCCTCACCTGGACATGATGACTCTGTATCCCGTCTGGGCCTCACCCTGACGTGGTGACTCTGGTCCCCATCTGGATGTCACCTAGACCAGGTGAATCTGGTATCCCTCTAGACCTCAACTAGACCTGGTGACTCTGGTCCTCATCTGGGCCTCACCGGGACCTAGTAAATATGCTCCCCAACTGTGCCTCATCTGACCTGGTGACTATGGTTCTACCTGGGCATCATCGGGACATGGTTACTGTATTCCCAAGTGGGACTGACCTGATCCTGGTATCTCTGGTCCTGATTTGGGCTCTTCTGTACCAGGTGACTCTGGGTCCATCTTGGGTTTACCGGTAAGTGGTGACTCTGATCCTAAGCATGGCCTCACCTGACCTGGTGACTGTGGTTCCCATCAGGACGTCACCTGGACCTCGTGTCTCTGGTCCCACCTGGGCCTCACCAGGACCTGGTGTCTCTGGTACCCACCTGGGTAGCATCAGGATACGGTTACAGTGTTCACTAACAGTACCCATCCGGACCTATTAACTCTGGTCTTCACCTGGGCCACACCTGGACATGTTGACACTGGTTCCCACCTGGGTCTCACCTGGACATGGTCAGTCGGATCCACAAATGGTCCTCCCCTGTAACTGTTGATTCTCGTTCCCACATAGACACCATGTGGACCTGGTGGCTGCAGTGTTTCTAGCTTCTCATGTACCTCGTGACTCTGGTCCCCACCAGGGCCTCACCGGGACCTGGTGAGTGTGGTTGCCACCTGCACCTCACCTGGACCTGGTGATCCTGGTCTGCACCTGAGACTCCCCTGGATCTGTAGACTGTGGTCCCCACCTGGGCTTCACCTGCTTTGGGGACTACGGTCTCCATCTGGCCCTCACCTGACCCTGTTGACCATGGTCCTCAACTGGGTAAAATTGAGAACCGGGGATTGTGTTCCACAACTGGACCTCACCTGGACCATGTGACTCTGGTCCCCCTCTGGGTCTCACCATGCCCTAGTGACTGTGAACCCCACATTGGCCTGACTTGGACCTGCTGACTCTGGTTGCCACCTGCGCCTGACCTCAAACTGTTGACTCTGGTTCTTTCAAGGGCCTCCCCTGTACTGGTGATCCTGGTCCCCACCTGGGCCTCACCTGACGTAGTGACTCTTGTCACCACCGGGGACTCACCTGGACCTGCTTACTGTGTTCCACACCTGGGCCTAAGTAGACCTGTTGACCATGGTCCCCAAGCCGGCCTCACATTGACCTGTTGCCTCTGATCCCACCGGGGCCTCACGTGTATCTGGTAACTCTGGTCCTCACCTGGGCCTCACCTGGATCTAGTGACTCTGGTCCCCACCTGGGCTTACCTGGATCTGGTGAATCTGGTCCCCACCTGGTCTTCAATTGGATCTGGTGACTCTGGTCCCCACCTGGACCTCTCCTGGACCTGGTGACTCTCTTTCCAACATGGTCCTCACCTGGATCTGGTAACTCTGGTGCTCAGTTTGGCCTCACCTGAACTTGGTGTCTCTCGTCCCCACTTTGACGTAACTCAGAACTTCTGAATTTTGCCCCACCTAGGCCGCACCCAGAGCAGGTGACTCTGGTCCCCATCAATGCCTCAATTTGACCTGATGAATCTGGTTTTCACGTAGGCCTCACATGGACCTGAAACTCAGCTGGATAGAGTAGCTCTGATTCCCACAAGGGGCTCAGGTGATACTGGTGAATGTGGTCTTATTCTATGCCTCATCAGGACGTAGTGATTCTCTTCCCCATCTGGGCCTGCATGGCCCTAGTGACTATGGTCCTCACCCAGGCATCATTGGAACCTGGATACTCTATTCCACACCTGGTCCTCACTTTGACCAGGGACCTCTGGTCCCATTCTGGGCCTCAAACTAAACTGGTTATTCTGGTTCCCCCTCTGGGCCTCACCCAGACCTGGTGAATCTGGTCCCCATCTGGATGTCACCTGGACCAGGTGATTCTGGTACCCCTCTAGGCCTCAACCAGATCTGGTGACTCTGGTCCTCAACTGAGCCTCACCTGGACCTAATGAATATGATCCATCTGGGTCTCATTTGTACCATGTGACTCTGGTCGCTACCTGCGCATCATCGGGACATGGTTCCACTGCAAGGCCTGCAGGTTGGCCTCACCTGGACCTCGTGAGTGGGGTTGACACCTGGGGCTCACCCATACCTTGTGACTCAGGTCCCCACGTGGGCCTCTTGCACCTGGTGAATCTGATCCTCAACTGGTCCTCTCCCAGACCCGGGGACTCTGGTCGCCACATGGTCCTCACCTGGACCTGGTGAATCTGGTCCCCCTCTGGGCCACACCCAGTCCTGGTGACTTTGTTCCCCACCTGGACCTGATTGCTCTGGACTCTTTCTTGGCCACACCTGGAACTGGTGACTCTGATCCTATCTGCGCGTCACCCAGACATGGTGACTCTGGTCCTCACCTGGGCATCATTTGTACCTGGTGACTCTGTTCCACACCTGAGCCTCACCTGGACATGATGACTCTGGAACCTCTCTGGGCCTCACCCTGACCTGGTGAGTTTGGTCCCCATCTGGATGTCACCTGGACCAGGTGATTCTGGTACCTCTCTAGGCCTCAACTAGATCTTGTGACTCTTTTCCTCAACTGGGCCTCACCTGGACCTAGTGAATATGCTCCATCTGGCCTCATCTGGATCTGGTGACTCTGGTCCCCACCTGGACCTCTCCTGGACCTGGTGACTCTCTTTCCAACATGGACCTCACCTGGATCTGGTGACTCTGGTCCTCAGTTTGGTCTCACGAGTACCTGGTTTCTCTGGTATCCACCTGAGTAGCATCAGGATATGGTTACACTGTTCAATAACAGTGACCCAGCCGGACCTATTAACTCTATTCTTCACCTGGGCCACACCTGGACATGGTGACACTGCTTCCCACCTGGGTGTCACCTGGACATGGTGAGTCGGATCCCCACCTGGTCCTCACCTGTAACTGGTGATTCTCCTTTCCACATGGACATCATGTGGACCTGTTGGCTGTAGTGTTTCTATCTTCTCATGTACCTCGTGACTCTCGTCCCAACCAGGGCCTCACCGGGACCTGGTGAGTGTGGTTTCCACCTGCACCTCACCTGGACCTGGTGATTCTGGTCTGTACCCGAGACTACCCTGGATCTGGTGACTGTGGACCCCACCTAGGCTTCACCTGGATTTGGGGACTCCAGTCCCCATCTGGGTCTCACCTGGCCCTTTTGACCATGGTCCTCGACTGAGCAAAATTGGGACCCGGTGACTGTGTTCCAAAAGTGGACCTCACCTGGACCATGTGACTCTGGTCCCCCTCTGTGTCTCACCGTTCCCTAGTGACTGTGATCCCCACTTTGGCCTGACTTGGACCTTCTGACCCTGGTTGTCACCTGCGCCTGACCTCGAACTGTTGACTCTTGTTCTTTCAAGGGCCTCTCCTGTACCTGGTGATCCTGGTCCCCACCTGGGCCTCACCTGACGTAGTGACTCTTGTCACCACAGGGGACTCTCCTGGACCTGGTGACTCTCTTTCCAATATGGACCTCACCTGGATCTGGTGACTCGGGTACTCAGTTTGGCCTCACCTGGACATTGTGTCTCTCGTCCCCACTTTGACCTAACTCAGAACTGCTGCATCTTGCCCCACCTGGCCGCACCCAGACCTGGTGACTCTTGTCCCGATCTATGCCTCAATTCGACCTGATGAATCTGGTCCTCACGTGGGCCTCACATGGACCTGGGACTCAGCTGGATACAGTGGTTCTGGTTCCCACAAAGGGCTCACCTGATACTGGTGACTGTGGTCTTATTCTATGCCTCACCAGGACCTAGTGATTCTGTTCCCCATCTGTGCCTCCATGGCCCTAGTGACACTGGTCTTCACCCAGGCACCATTGGGACCTAGATACTCTATTCCACACCTCGGCCTCACTTTGACCAGGGACCTCTGGTCCCATTCTGGGCCTCAAACTAAACTGGTTACTCTGGTTCCCCCTCTTGGCCTCACCCTTACCTGGTGACTCTGGTCACCCCTTGGGCTTCACTTGGGCCTGGTGAATCTGGTCCTTAGCTGGTCCGCACCTGGATGTGGTGACTGGTCGCCACCTGGGCCTCACCTCGTCTTGGTGAATCCTGTTGCCACCTGCGCCTCAAATGGACCTTGTGACTGTGGTCCCACCTGGACCTCACCTGGATCTGGTGGCTCTGATTCCCATATGGGGCTCTCCTGGACCTGGTTCCTGTGGTCTCCATCTGGCCTAACTTGGAACACAATGACTGTGATCCATATTTGGGCCTCTCCTGGACCTGTTGACTCTGGTCCTTACCTTGGCATCATTGTGACCTGGATACTCTCTTATATACCTGGGCCTCACGTGGACCTGGTGACTGTGGTCCCACCTGGGCCTCACCTGTACCAGGTGACTGGTTCCCACAGGGACCTCACCTGGACCTGGTGACTCAGGTCCTCATATGGGCATCATGGGACCTGGATCCTCTGTTCCACATCGGGGCCTCACATGGTCCCAATGATTCTCGTCCCCCTCTGGGCCTCACCCTGACGTGGTGACTCTGATCCCCACCTGGATATCAGCAGAACCGGGTGACTCTGGTCCCCCTCTGGGAATCACCTGGAGCTGGGGACACTGGCCCTCAACTGGGCCTCAACAGGACGTGGTTAATCTACTCCTCCCTTAGTCTTCGTCTGGACCTTGTGACTCTTTTCCCACCTGGCATCAATGGGACATGGTTACTCTGTTCCCCACCTTGGCCTCACCTGGACATGATAACTTTGCTCCACACTTTGGCCTCAACTGGTCCTGATGACTCTGGTTCCCGCACCTAGGCCTCATTCTGGACCTGGTGACTGTGGTCACCACCTGGGTCTCACCTGGTCCTGGTGACACTCATTCCCACATTAACAACACCTGGACCTGGTGACTGCGGTGTTCTTGTAGACTCACATTTACCTGGTGTCCACGGTCCCCTCTAGGGCCTCACCTGGATCTGGTGACTCTGGCCTGCAGCTTGGCCTCACCTGGACTTGGTGAGTGGGGTTGACACCTGGGCCTCACCCAAACCTTGTGACTCAGGTCACCACGTGGGCCTCTTGGACCTGGTGAATCTGATCCTCAACTGGTCCTCTCCCAGACCCGGGGACTCTGGTCGCCACCTGGGACTCACCTGGATCTGATGAATCTGGTCCCCATCTGGGTCTCACCCAGTCCTGGTGACTATGTTCCCCACCTGGACCTGATTGCTGTGGACTCTTTCTTGGCCTCACCTGGAACTCTTGACTCTGATCTTATCTGCGCGTCACCCAGACCTCGTGACTCTGGTCCTCACCTGGGCATCATTGGTACCTGGTGACCCTGTTCCACACCTGAGCTTCACCGGGACATGATGACTCTGGAACCTCTCTGGGTCTCACCCTCACCTGGTGACTCTGGCCCCCATCTGGATGTCACCTGGACCAGGTGATTCTGGTACCCCTCTAGGCCTCAACCAGATCTTGTGACTCTGGTCCTCAACTGGGCCTCACCTGGACCTAGTGAATATGCTCCATGTGGGCCTCATTTGGACCTGGTGACTCTGGTCCCTACCTGGGCATCATCGGGACATGGTTCCACTGTATGGCCTGCAGGTTGGCCTCACCTGGACCTGGTAAATCTGGTCCCTACCTGGGCATCATCGGGACATGGTTCCTTTGCATGGCCTGCAGGTTCGCCTCTCCTGGACCTGGTGAGTAGGGTTGCCACCTGGGCCTCACCCATACAGGTGACATAGGTCCCCACGTGGGCCTAAATTGGACCTGGTGAATTTGGTCCTTACCTTATCCTCACCCAGAACTGGTAACCCTGGTCACCACCGGGGTCTCACCTGGACCTGGTAAATCTGGTCCCCATCTGTGCCTCACCAGTTCCTGGTTTCTTTGTTCCCCACCTGGACCTGATTGCTGTGGACTCCGTGGCCTCGCCTGGAACTGCTGTCTCTGATCCTAACTGGGCCTCACCCCGATCTGTTGACTCTAGTCTTCACCTGTGGACCATTATGACCTGGATACTCTGTTCCACGACTGAGCCTCACCTGCACATGATGACTCTGGATCCCCTCTGGGCCTCACCCTGACATGGTGACTCTGGTCCCCATCTGGATGTCACCTAGACCAGGTGAATCTGGAACCCCTCTAGGCCTCAACTAGACCTGGTGACTCTGGTCCTCAACTGGGCATCACCGGAAGCTAGTGAATATGTTTCCACCTGCGCCTCATCTGGACCTGTTGACTCTGGTCCTTACCTGGGCATCATTGTGACCATGATACTCTCTTATATACATGGGCCTCACCTGGACCTGGTGACTGTGGTCCCACCTGGGCCTCACCTGGACGTGGTGACTGGTTCCCACAGGGATCTCACCTGGACCTGGTGACTCAGGTCCTCATATGGGCATCATTCACCTAGTTTCTCAGTCCCACATCGGGGCTTCACCTAGTCCTAGGGATTCTCGTCCCCCTCTGGGTCTCACCGTGACGTGGTGCCTCTGGTCCTCACCTATATATCACCAGAACCGGGTGACTTTGGTCCCCCTCTGGGACTCACCCGGAGCTGGGGAAAGTGGTCTTCAACTGTTCCTCAAAAAGACCTGGTGAATCTACTCCTCACTTTGGCCTCGTCTAGACCTTGTGACTCTTTTCCCACCTGGCATCATTGGGACATGGTTACTCTGTTACCCACCAGGGCCTCACCTGGACAAGATAACTTTGCTCCACACTTTGGCCTCAACTGGTCCTGATGACTCTGGTCCCCCCACCTAGGCCTCAATCTGGACCTGGTGACTCTGGTCCCCAGCTTGGTCTCATCTGGACTGGTGACTCTGGTTCCCACATGAACCACACCTGGCACTGGTGACTGTGGTGTTCTTGTAGACTCATATTTACCTGGTGACTCTGGTCCCCACTTGGTCCTCACATGGATCTGGTGACTCTGGCCTGCAGGTTGGCCTCACCTGGACCTGGGGAGTGGGGTTGCCACCTGGGCCTCACCCATACCTGGTGACTCAGGTCCCCACGTGGGCCTCTTGGACCTGGTGAATCTGGTCCTTATCTGGTCCTCTCCCAGACCCGGGGACTCTGGTCCCCAACTGGGCCAAAACTGGACCTGGTGAATCTGGTCCCCATCTGGGACTCACCCAGTCCTGGTGACTTTGTTCCCCACCTGGACCTGATTGCTGTGGACTCTTTCTTGGCCTCACCTGGAAATGGTGACTCTGATCTTATCTGCGCACCCCCTAGACCTGGTGACTCTGTTCCTCACCTGGGCATCATCGGGACATGGTTCCACTGCATGAACTGCAGGTTGGCCTCACCTGGACCTGGTAATTCTTTTCCCTACCTGGGCATCATCGGGACATGGTTCCACTGCATGGCCTGCAGGTTCGACTCACCAGGACCTGGTTACTCTGGGCCTTACCGGGGCACCATCGGGACATGTTTCCACTGCATGGCCTGCAGGTTGGCCTCACCTGGACCTGGTAACTCTGGTCCCTACCTGGGCATCATCGGGACACGGTTCCTCTGCAAGGCCTACAGGCTGGGCTCACCTGGACCTGGTGAGTGTGGTTGACACCTGGGCCTCACCCATACCTGATGAACCAGGTCCCCAAGTGGGCCTCTTGGACCTGGTGAGTAGGGTTGCCAATTGTGCCTCACCCATACCTGGTGACACAGGTCCCCACGTGGCCTCAATTGGAGCTGGTGAATCTGGTCCTTACCTGGTCCTCCCCGGAACTGGTAACTCTGGTCACCACCTGGGAATCACCTGGGCCTGGTGAATCTGGTCCCCATCTGGGCCTCACCCAGTCCTGGTGATTTTGTTCCCCAACTGAACCTGATTGCTGTGGACTCCTTCTTGGCCTCACCTGGAACTGGTGCCTCTGATCCTAACTGGGCCTCATCCAGATCTGGTGACTCTGGTCCTCACCTGTGGAACATTATGACCTGGATACTCTGTTCCACACCTGAGCCTCACCTGGACATGATGACTCTGGATCCCCTCTGGGCCTCAGCCTGACATGGTGACTCTGGTCCCCTTCTGGATGTCACCTAGACCAGGTGAATCTGGTACCACTCTAGGCCTCAACTTGACCTGGAGACTCTGGTCCTCAACTGGGCCTCACGGGGACCTAGTGAACATGCTCCCAACCTGCGCCTCATCTGGACCTGGTGACTCTGGTTCTCTCTGGGCATCATCGGGACATGGTTAATCTATTCCCCCTGGGACTGATCTGATGCTGGTAACTCTGGTCCTGACTTTGGCCTCTTCTCTACCAGGTAACTCTAGCTCCACCTGGGCCTCACCTGTACCTGGTGACTCTGATCCTAAGCATGGACTCACCTGACCTGGAGACTGTGGTTCCCTTCGGGACCTTACCGAGACCTCTTGTCTCTGGTCCCACCTAGGCCTCAACAGGGCCTGGTGTCTCTGTTACCCACCTGAGTAGCATCAGGATATGGTTACACTGTTCACTAACAGTGACCCAGCCGGACCTATTAACTCTGGTTTTCACCTGGGCCACACCTGGACATGGTGACACTGGTTCCCACCTGGGTCTCACCTGGACATGGTGATTCGGATCCCCACCTGGGTCTCACCTGTAACTGGTGATTCTCCTTCCCACATAGACATCATGTGGACCTGGTGGCTGCAATGTTTCTAGCTTCTCATGTACCTCGTGACTCTGGTCCCCACAGGGCCTGACGGGGACCTGGTGAGTGTGGTTGCCACCTGCTACTCACCTGGACCTGTTGATTCTGGTCTGCACCTGAGACTACCCAGGATCTGGTGACTGTGGTCCCCACCTGGGCTTCACCTGGATTTGGGGACTCTGGTCCCCATCTGGGGCTCACCTGGCCCTGTTGACCATGGTCCTCAACTGGGCAAAATTGGGACCCGGTGAGTGTGTTCCACAACTGGACCTCACCTGGACAATGTGACTCTGGTCCCCCTCTGGGTCTCACTGTGTCCTAGTGACTGTGAACCCCACTTTGGCCTGACTTGGACCTGCTGACCCTGGTTGCCACCTGCGCCTGACCTCAAACTGTTGACTCTGGTTCTCTCAAAGGCCTACCCTGTACCTGGTGATCCTGGTCCCCAATTGGGCCTCAACTGGACGTGGTGACCCTTGTCACCACTGGGGACTCACCTGGACATGATTACTGTGTTCCACACCTGGGCCTCAAGTACACTTCTTGACCATGGTCCCAAGCCGGCCTCACGTGGTCCTTTGGCTCTGATCCCCGCCGGGGGCTCACGTGTATCTGGAAACTCTGATCCTCACCTGGGCCTCAACTGGACCTAGTGACTCTGGTCCCCACCTGGGCTTCACCTGGATCTGGTGACTCTGGTCCCCACCTAGACCTCTCCTGGACCTGGTGACTCTCTTTCCAACATGGACCTCACCTGCATCTGGTGACTCTGGTCCTCAATTTGGCCTCACCTGGACCTGGTGTCTCTCGTACACACTTTGACCTAACTCAGAACTGCTAAATCTTGCCCCACCTAGGCCGCACCCAGACCTGGTGACTCTTGTCTCCAGCTATGCCTCAATTCGACCTGATGAATCTGGTCATGACGTGGGGCTCACAGGGACCTGGGACTCAGCTGGATAGAGTGGCACTGGTTCCCACAAGGGGCACTCCTGATACTGGTGATTGTGGTCTTATTCTATGCCTCACCAGGACCTAGTGATTCTGTTCCCCAACTGGGCCTGCATGGCCCTAGTGACTCTGGTCCTCACCCAGGCATCATTGGGACCTGGATACTCTATTACACAACTGGGCTTCACTTTGACCAGGGACCTCTGGTCCCATTCTGGGCTGCAAACTAAACTGGTTACTCTGGTTCCCCCTCGGGGCCTCACCCTAACCTGGTGACTCTGGTCACCCCTTGGGCTTCACTTGGGCCTATTGAATCTGGTCCTTAGCTGGTCCGCATCTAGATCTGGTGACTGGTGGCCACCTGGGCCTCACCTGGACTTGGTGAATCCTGTTGCCACCTGCGCCTCACCTGGACCTTGTGACTGTGGTCCATCCTGGACCTGACCTGGATCCGGTGGCTCTAGTTCCCATATGGGGCTCTCCTGGACCTGGTTCCTGTGGTCTCCATCTGGCCTCACCTGGAACACAATGACTCTGATCCATATTTGGGCCTCTCCTGGACCTGTTGCCTCTGGCCCTTACCTGGGCATCATTGGGACCTGGATACTCTCTATATACCTGGGCCTCACCTGGACCTGGTGACTGTGGTCACACCTGGGTCTCACCTGGACGAGGTGACTGGTTCCCACAGGGACCTCACCTGGACCTGGTGACTCAGGGCCTCATATGGGCATCATGGGACCAGGGTTCTCAGTTCCACATCGGGGTCTCATCTGGACCTAGTTATTCTCGTCCCACTCTGGGCCTCACCCTGACGTGGTGACTCTGGTCCCCACCTGGATATCACCAGAACCGGGTGACACTGGTCCCCCTCTGGGACTCACCCGGTGCTGGGGACACTGGTCCTCAACTGGGCCTCAACAGGACCTGGTGAATCTACTCCTCACTAAGGCCTCGTCTGGACCTTGTGACTCTTTTCCCACCTGGCATCAACGGGACATGGTTACTCTTCCCCACCTGGGCATCATATGGACATGATAACTTTGCTCCACACTTTGGCCTCAACTGGTCCTGATGACTCTGGTCCCCCCACCTATGCCTCAATCTGGACCTGGTGACTGTGTTCCCCACCTGGGTCTCACCTGGACCTGGTGACTCTCGTTCCCACATGAACAACACCAGGTCCTGGTGACTGTGTTGTTCTTGTAGAATCACTTTTAACTGGTGACTCCAGTCCCCACTAGGGCCTCACGTGAATCGGGTGACTTTGCCTGCAGGTTGGCCTCACATGGACCTGGTTAGTGAGGATGCCACTTGGGCCTCACCCATACTTGGTGACTCAGGTCTCCATGTGGGCCTCACTTGGACCTGGTGAATCTGGTCCTTACCTGGTCCTCACCCGGAACTGGTAACTCTGGTCACCACTTGGGAATCACCTGGAACTGGTGAATCTGGTCCCAATCTGGGCCTCACCCAGTCCTGTTGACTTTGTTCCCCACCTGGACCTGATTGCTGTGGACTCCTTCTTGGCCTCACCTGGAACTGGTGAGTCTGATCCTATCTGCACGTCACCCAGACCTGGTGACTCTGGTCCTCACCATGGCATCATTGGTACCTGGTGACTCTGTTCCACACCTGAGCCTCACCTGGACATGATGACTCTGCAACCTCTCTTGGCCTCACCCTGTCCTGGTGACTCTGGTCCCCATCTAGATGTCACCTGGACCAGGTGATTCTGGTACCCCTCTAGGCCTCAACCAGATCTGGTGACTCTGGTCCTCAACAGGGCCTCACCTGGACCTAGTGAATATGCTCCATCATGGCCTCATTTGGACCTGGTGACTCTGGTTCCTACCTGGGCATCATCGGGACATGGTTCCACTGAATGGGCTGCAGGTTGGCCTGACCTGGACCTTGTAACTCTGGTCCCTACCTGTGCATCATCGGAACACGGTTCCTCTGCATTGCCTGCAGATTGGCCTCACCTGGACCTGGTGAGTGGGGTTGCCACCTGGGTCTCACACATACCTGGTGACACAAGTCCCCACGTGGGCCTCACTGGACATGGTGAATCTGGTCCTTACCTGGTCCTCTCCGAGACCCGGGGCGCAGGTCCCCAACTGGACCTCACCTGGACCTGGTGAATCTGGTCCCCATCTTGGCCTCACGAAGTCCTGGTGACTTTGTTCCCCACCTGGAACTGATTGCTGTGGACTCTTTCTTAGCCTCAGCTGGAACTGGTGACTCTGATCTTATCTGCGCGTCACCCAGAGTAGTGACTCTGGTCCTCACCTGGGCATGATTGGTACCTGGTGACTCTGTTCCACACCTGAGCCTCACCTGGACATGATGACTCTGGATCCTCTCTGGGCCTCACCCTGACCTGGTGACTCTGGTCCCCAACTGGATGTCACTTTGACCAGGTGAATCTGGTACCCCTCTAGTCCTCAACCAGATCTGGTGACTTTGGTCCTCAACTGGGCCTCACCTGGACCTAGTTAATATGCTCCATGTGGGCCTCATTTGGACCTGGTGACTCTGGTACCTACCTGGGCATCATCGGGACATGTTTCCACTGCATGGCCTGCAGGTTGGCCTCCACTGGACCTGGTGCGTGTGGTTGCCACCTGCACCTCACGTGGACCTGGTGATTCTGGTCTGCACCTGAGATTACCCTGGATCTGGTGACTGTGGTCCCCAACTGGGCTTCACCTGGATTTGGGGACTCCGGTCCCCATCTGGGCCTCACCTGGCCCTGTTGAACATGGTCCTCAAGTGGGAAAAATTGGGACGCGGTGACTGTGTTCCACAACTGGACCTCACCTGGACCAAGTGACTCTGGTCCCCCTCTGGGTCTCACCGTGCCCTAGTGACTGTGAAGCCCACTTTGGCCTGACTTGCACCTGCTGCCCCTGGTTGCCACATGCGCCTGACCTCGAACTGTTGACTCTGCTTTATTCAAGGACCTCTCCTGTACCTGGTGATCCTGGTCACCACCTGGGCTTCACCTTGACGTGGTGTCTCTTGTCACCACCGTGGACTCACCTGGACCTGGTTACTGTGTTCTACACCTGGGCCCCAAGTAGACCTGTTGACCATGGTCCCCAAGCCGTCCTCAAAAGTACCTGTTGCCTCTGATACCCATCGGGGCCTCACGTGTACCTGGTAACTCTGGTCCTCACCTGGGCTGCAACTGGACCTAGTGACTCTGGTCCCCACCTGTACGTCACCTGGATCTGGTAACTCTGGTCCCCACCTGGACCTCACCTCGATCTGGTGACTCTGGTCCTCAGTTTGGCCTCACCTGGACCTGGTGTCTCTCGTCCCCACTTTGACCTAACTCAGAACTGCTGAATCTTGCCCCATCTAGGCCGCACCCAAACCTGGTGACACTTGTCACCAGCTATGCCTCAATTCGACATGATGAATCTGGTCCTCACGTGGGACTCACATGGACCTGGGACTCAGCTGGATAGAGTGGCTCTGGTTCCCACAAGGGGCTCACCTGATACTGCTGACTGTGGTCTTATCTATGGCTCACCAGGACCTAGTGAATCTGTTCCCCAACTGGGCCTGCATGGCCCTAGTGACTCTGGTCCTAACCCAGGCATCATTGGGATCTGGATCCTCTATTCCACACCTGGGCCTCACTTTGACCAAGGAACTCTGGTCCCATTCTGGGCCTCAAACTAAACTGGTTACTCTGGTTCCCCCTCTGGGCCTCACCCTTACCTGGTGACTCTGGTCACCCCTTGGGTTTCACTTGGGCCTGGTGAATCTGGTACTTAGCTGTTCCTCACCTGGATCTGGTGACTGGTCGCCACCTGGGCCTCACCTGGTCTTGGTGAATCCTGTTGCCACCTGCGCCTCACCCAGACCTTTTGACTGTGGTCCCACGTGGACCTAACCTGGATCTGGTGGCTCTGGTTCCCATATGGGGCTCTCCTGGACCTGGTTCCTGTGTTCTCCATCTGGCCTCACCTGGAACACAATGACTCTGATCCATATTTGGGCCTCTCCTGGACCTGCTGACTCTGGTCCTTACCTAGGCATCATTGGGACCTGGATACTCTCTTATATATCTAGGCCTCACCTGGACCTGGTGACTGTGGTCCCACCTGGGCCTCACCTGGACGAGGTGACTTGTTCCCACAGGGACCTCACCTGGACGTGGTGACACAGGTCCTCATATGGTCATCATGGGTCCTGGTATCTCAGTTCCACATCGGGGCCTCACCTGGACCTAGTGATTCTCGTCCGACTCTGGATCTCTCCCTGACGTGCTGACTCTGGTCCCCACCTGGATATCACCAGAACCGGGTGACGCTGGTCCTCCTCTGGAACTAACCCAGAGCTGGGGAGACTGGTCCTCAACTGGATCTCAACAGTACCAGTTGAATCTACTCCTAACTTAGGTCTCGTCTGAACCTTGTGACTCTTTTCCCACCTGGCATCAACGGGACATGGTTACTCTGTTCCGCACCTGGGCCTCACAGGGACATGATAACTTAGATCCGCATTTTGTTCTCAACTGGTCCTGATGACCCTGGTCCCCCCACCTAGGCCTCATTCTGGACCTGGAGACTATCGTCCCAACCTGGGTCTCACCTGAACCTGGTGATTCTCGTTCCCACATGAACCACACCTGGCCCTGGTGAGTGTGGTGTTCTTGTAAACTCACATTTACCTAGTGACTCGGGTCCCCACTAGGGCCTCACATGGATCTGGTGACTCTGGCCTGCAGGTTGGCATCACCTGGATCTGGTGAGTGGGGTTGCCACTTGGGCCTCACCCAAACCTGGTGACTCAGGTCCCCACGTGGGCCTCTTAGACCTGTTAATCTGGTCCTTCACTGGTTTTCTCCCAGACCCGGGGACTCTGGTCTCAGAAGAGACTCCTTCTTGGCCTCACCTGGAACTGGTGACTCTGATCATATCTGCGCGTCACCCAGACCTGGTGACTCTGGTCCTCACCTGGGCATCATTGGTACCTGGTGACTCTATTCCACACCTGAGCCTCACCTGGACATGATGACTCTGGAACCTCTCTGGGCCTCACCCTGACCTGTTGACTCTGGTCCCCATCTGAATGTCACCTGGACCAGGTGATTCGGGTACCCCTCTAGGCCTCAACCAGATCTGGTGACTCTGGTCCTCAACTGGGCCTCACCTGGACCTAGTGAATATGCTCCATCTGGGCCTCATTTGGACCTGGTGAATCTCGTCCCTACATGGGCATCATCGGGACATGGTTCCACTGCATGGCCTGCAGGTTTGCCTCATCTGGACCTGGTAACTCTGGTCCCTACCTGGGCATCATCGGGACATGGTTCCAAACATGGCCTCCAGGTTGGCATCTCTTTGACCTGGTAACTCTAGTCCCTACCTGGGCATCATCGGCACATGGTTCCTCTGCATGGCCTGCAGGATGGCCTCACCTGGACCTGGTGAGTGGCGTTGTCACCTTGGCCTCACTCATGCCTGGTGACACAGGTCCCCACGTGGGCCTCAATTGGACCTGGTGAATCTGGTCCCTTCCTGGTCTTCACCCGGAACTCCTAACTCGGGTCACCACCTGGGAATCACATGAACCTGGTTAATCTGGTCCCCGTCTGGTCTCATCCAGTCCTGGTGACTTTGTCACCCCACCTGGACCTGATTGCTGTGGACTCATTCTTGGCCTTACCTGGAACTGGTGACTCTGATCCTATCTGGGCCTCACCCAGATCTGGTGACTCTGGTCCTCACCTTGGCATCATTGGTACCTGGTTACTCTGTTCCACACCTGAGCCTCAACTGGACATGATGACTCTGGAACCTCTCTGGGCCTCAGTCTGACATGGTGACTCTGCACCCCATCTGGAAGTCACCTAGACCAGGTGAATCTGGTACCCCTCTTGGCCTCAACTTGACCTGGTGACTCTGGTCCTCAACTGGGCCTCACTGGGACCTAGTGAACATGCTCCCCACCTGCGCCTCATCTGGACCTGGTGACTCTGGTTCTACCTGGGCATCATCGGGACATGGTTTCTCTATTCCCCAATGGGACTGACTGGAACCTGGTAACTCTGGTCCTGACTTTGGCCTCTTCTGTACCAGGTGACTCTGGCTCCACCTGGGCCTCACCTGTAATTGGTGACTATGATCCTAAGCATGGCCTCACCTGACCTGGTGACTGTGGTTCCCATCGGGACCACACCTTGAACTGATGTCTCCGTTCCCCACCTGGGTAGCATCAGGATATGGTTACACTGTTCACTAACAGTGACCCATACGGACCTATTAACTCTGGTCTTCACCTGAGCCACACCTGGACATGGTGACACTGGTACCCACCTGGGTCTCACCTGGACATGGTGAATCGGATCCCCACCTGGTCCTCACCTGTAACTGGTGATTCTCGTTCCCACATGCACATCATGTGGACCTAGTGGCTGCAGTGTTTCTAGTTTGTCATGTAACTCGAGATACTGGTCCCCACAAGGGCCTCACCGGGAACTAGTGAGTGTGGTTGCCACCTGCACGTCACCTGGACCTTGTGATTCTGGTCTGCACCTGAGACTACCTTGGATCTGGTGACTGGGGTCTCCACCTGGGCTTCACCTGGATTTGGGGACTCCGGTCCCCATCTGGGCCTCACCTGGCCCTGTTGAACATGGTCCTCAACTGGGCAAATTGGGACCCGGTGACTGTGTTCCACAACTGGACCTCACCTGGACCAGGTGATTCTGGTCCCCCTCTGGGTCTCACCGTGCCCTATTGACTGTGAACCCCACTTTGTACTGACTTGGACCTACTGAACCTGGTTGCCACCTGCGACTGACGTCGTAATGTTGACTCTGGTTCTTTCAAGGGCCTCCCCTGAACCTGGTGATCCTGGTCCCCACCTGGGCCTCACCTGGACGTGGTGACTCTTGTCACCACCGGTTACTCACGTGGACCTGGTTACTGTGTTCCACGCCTGGGCCTCAAGTATACCTTTTGACCATGGTCCCCAAGCCGGCCTCACATGAACCTGTTGCTTGTGATCCCCACCGGGGCCTTACGTGTACCTGGTAACTCTGGTCTTCACCTGGCCTCATCTGGACCTAGTGACTCTGGTCCCCTCCTGGGCTTCACCTGGATCTGGTGTCTCTGGTCCCCGTTGGGCTTCACCTGGATCTGGTGACTCTGGTCCCCACCTGGATTTCACCTGGATCTGGTGACTCTGGACCCCACCTGGACCTCCCCTGGACCTCGTGACTCGCTTTCCAACATGGAACTCATCTGGATCTGGTGACTCTGGTCCTCAGTTTGGCCTCACCTGGACCTGGTGTCTCTCGTCTCCACTTGGACCTAACTCAGAACTGCTGAATCTTGCCCCACCTAGGCCGCACCCAGACCTGGTGACTCTTGTCCCCAGCTATGCCTCAATTCGACCTGATGAATCTGATCCTCACGTTGCCCTCACCTGGTCCTTGGATTCACCTGGATAGAGTGGCTCTGATTCCCACAAGTGGCTCACCTGATACTCCTGAATGTAATCTTATTCTATGCCTCACCAGGACCTACTCATTCTGTTCCCCATCTGGGCCTGCATAGCCCTAGTGACTCTGGTCCTCACCCAGGCGTCATTGGGACCTGGATACCCTATTCCACACCTGGGCCTCACTTTGACCAGGGACCTTACGTCCCATTCTGGGCCGCAAACTAAACTGGTTACTCTGGTTCCCCCTCTGTGCCTCACCCTGACCTGGTGACTCTGGTCACCCGTTGGGATTCTCTTGGGCCTGGAGAATCTGGTCCTTAGCTATTCCGCACCTGGATCTGGTGACTGGTCACCACCTGGGCCTCACCTGGACTTGGTGAATCCTGTTGCCACCTGCGCCTCACCTGGATCTTGTGACTGTGGTCCCACCTGGACCTCACCGGGATCTGGTGTCTCTGGTTCCCATATGGGGCTCTCCTGGACCTGGTTCCTGTGGTCTCCATCTGGCCTCACCTGGAACACAATGACTCTGATCCATTTTTGGGCCTCTCCTGGACCTGTTGACTCTGGTCCTTACCTGGGCATCATTGGGACCTGGATACTCTCTTATATACCTGGGCCTCACCTGGACCTGCTGACTGTGGTCCCACCTGGGCCTCACCTGGACGAGGTGACTGGTTCCCACAGGGACCTCACCTGGACCTGGTGACTCAGGTCCTCATATGGGCATCATGGGACCTGGTTTCTCAGTTCCACATCGGGGCCTCACCTGGACCTACTGATTCTCATCCCACTCTGGGCCTCACCCTGACATGGTGACTCTGGTCCCCACCTGGATATCACCAGAACCGGGTGACTCTGGTCCCCCTCTGGGACTCACCCGGAGCTGGGGACACTGGTCCTTAACTGGACCTCAACAGGACCTGGTGAATCTACTCCTCACTTAGGCCTCGTCTGGACCTTGTGACTCTTTTCCCACCTGGCATCAATGGGACATGGTTACTCTGTTCCCCACCTGGGCCTCACCTGGACATGATAACTTTGCTCCACACTTTGGCCTCAACTGGTCCTGATGACACTGGTACCCCATCTAGGCCTCAATCTGGCCCTGGTGACTGTGGTCCCCACCTGGGTCTCACCTGGACCTGGTGACTCTCGTTCCCAAATGACCCAGACCTGGACCTGGAGACTGTGGTGTTCTTGTAGACTCACATTTACCTGGTGACTCCGGTCCCAACTAGGGCCTCAACTGGAACTGGTGACTGTGGCCTGCAGGATGGCCTCACCTGGACCTGGTGAGTGGGGTTGCCACTCCATACCTGGTGACTCAGGTCCCCAGGTGGGCCTCTTGGCCCTGGTGAATCTGGTCCTTACCTGGTCCTCTCCCAGACCCGGGGACTCTGGTCACCACCTGGACCTCACCTGGACATGGTGAATCTGGTCCCCATCTGGGCCTCACCCAGGCCTGGTGACTTTGTTCCGCACCTGGACCTGATTGCTGTGGACTCCTTCTTGGCCTCACCTGGAACTGGTGACTCCTATCCTATCTGCCCGTCACCCAGATCTTGTCACTCTGGTCCTCACCTGTGGACCATTGGTACCTGGTGACTCTGTTCCACACATGAGCCTCACCTGGACATGATGACACTGGAGCATCCCTTGTCCTCACCCTGACCTGGTGACACTGGTCCCCATCTGGATGTCACCTGGTCCAGGTGATTCTGGTACCACTCTAGGCCTCAACAAGATCTGGTGACTCTGATCCTTAACTGGGCCTCACCGGGACCTAGTGAATATGCTCCCCACCTGCGACTCATCTGGACCTGGTGTCTCTGTTTCTACCTGGCCATCATCGCACATGCTTACTCTATTCCCCACTGGGACTGACCTGATCCTGGTAACTCTGGTCCTGACTTTGACCTCTTCTGTACCAGGTGACTCTGGCTCCACCTGGGCCTCACCTGTAACTGGTGACTCTGATACTAAGCATGGCCTCACCTGACCTGGTGACTGTGGTTCCCATCGGGACCTCACCTGGACCTCATGTCTCTGGTCCAACCTGGGCCTCACCAGGACCTGATGTCTCTGGTAACCACCAGGGTAACATCAGGATATGGTTACACTGTTCACTAACAGTGACCCAGCCGGACCTATTAACTCTGGTCTTCACCTGGGCCACACCTGGACATTGTGACACTGGTTCCCACTTGGGTCTCACCTGGACAGGGTGAGTCGGATCCCCACTTTGTCCTCACCTGTAACTGGTGATTCTCGTTCCCACATGGACATCATGTGGACCTGGTGGCTGCAGTGTTTCTAGCTTCTCATGTATCTCGTGACTCTGGTCCCCTCCAGGGCCTCACCGGGACCTGGTGAGTGTGGTTGCCACCTGCACCTCACCTGGACTTGGTCATTCTGGTCTTCACTCGAGACTACCCTGGATCTGGTGACTGTGGTCCCCACCTGGGCTTCACCTGGATTTGGGGACTCCGGTCCCCATCTGGGCCTCACCTGGCCCTGTTGACCATGGTCCTCAACTGCGCAAAATTTGGACCCGGTGACTGTGTTCCACAACTGGACCTCACCTGGACCAGGTGACTGTGGTCACCTTCTTGGTCTCACCGTGCACTCAGACTGTGAACCCCACTTTGGCCTGACTTGGACCTGCTGACCCTGGTTGCCACCTGCACATACCCTCGAACTGTTGACTCTTGTTTTTCAAGGGCCTACCCTGTACCTGGTGATCTTGCTCCCCACATGGGCCTCACCTGAACGTGGTGACTATTGTCACCACCAGGGACTGACCTGGACCTGGTTACTGTGTTCCATACCTGGGCCTCAAGTAGACATGTTGACCATGGTCCCCAAGCCGGCCTCACATGGACCTGTTGCTTCTGATCCCCACCGGGGCCTCACGTATACCTGGAATCTCTGGTCCTCACCTGGGCCTCATCTGGACCTAGTGACTCTGGTCCCCACCTGGGCTTCACCTGGATCTGGTGACTCTGGTCCCCACCTGGGCTTCATCTGGATCTCGAGACTCTGGTCCCCATCTGGACCTCTCCTGGACCTTGGCTCTCTTTCCAACATGGACCTCACCTGGATCTGGTGACTCTGGTCCTTAGTTTGTCCTCACATTGACCTGGTGTTCTCGTCCCCACTTTGACTAACTCAGAACTGCTGAATCTTGCCCCACCTAGGCCGCACCCAGACCTGGTGACTCTTGTCCCCAGCTATGCCTCAATTCGACCTGATGAATCTGTTCCTGACGTGGGCCTCACATGGACCTGGGAGTCAGCTGGATAGATTGGCTCTTGTTCCCACAAGGGGCTCACCAGATACTGGTGACTGTGGTCTTATTCTAGGCCTCACCACGACCTAGTGATTCTGTTCCCCATCTGGGCCTGCATGGCCCTAGTGTCTCTGGTCCTCACCCAGGCATCATTGGGACCTGGATACTCTATTCCACACCTGGGCCTCACTTGGAACAGGGACCTCTGGTCCCCTTCTGGGCCTCAAACTAAACTGCTTACTCTGGTTCCCCCTGGGCCTCTCTCTTACCTGGTGACTCTGGTCACCTCTTGGACTTCAATAGTCCTGGTGAATCTGGTCCTTAGCTGGTTCGCACCTGGATCTAGTGACTGGTCGCCACCTGGGTCTCACCTGGACTTGGTGAATCCTGTTGCCACCTGCGCCTCACCTGGACCTAGTGATGTGGTCACACCTGGACTTCACCTGGATCAGGTGGCTCTGGTTCCCATATGGGGCTCTCCTGGACCTGGGTCCTGTGGTCTCCATCTGGCTCTGCTGGAACAAAATGACTGTGATCCATATTTGGGCCGCTCCTGAACCTGTTGACTCTGGTCCTTACCTGGGCATCATTGGGACCTGGATACTCTCTTATATACCTGGGCCTCACCTGGACATGGTGACTGTGGTCCCACCTGGGCCTCACCTGCACGAGTTGACTGGTTTCCAAGGGACCTCACCTGGAACTGGTGGCTCAGGTCCTCATATGGGCATCATGGGTCCTGGTTTCTCAGTTCCACATCGGGGCCTCACATGGACCTAGTGATTCTCGTCCCACTCTGGGCCTCACCCTGACGTGGTGACTCTGGTCCCCACCTGGATATCACCAGAACCAGGTGACTCTAGTCCCCCTCTGGGACTCACCCAGAGCTGGGGACACTGGTCGTCAACTGAGCCTCAACAGGACCTGGTGAATCTACTCCTCACTTAGGCCTCATCTGGACCTTGTGACTCTTTTCCCACCTGGCATCAATGGGATATGGTTACGCTGTTCCCCACCTGGGCCTCACCTGAACATGATAACTTTGCTCCACACTTTGGCCTCAACTGGTCCTGATGACTCTGGTCCCCCTAACTAGGCCTCAATCTGGACGTGGTGACTGTGGTCCCCACCTGGGTCTCACCTGGACCAGGTGACTCTCATTCCCACATGAACCACACCTGGACCTGGTGACTGTGGTGTTCTTGTAGACTCACATTTACCTGGTGACTCCGGTCCCCACTAGGGCCTCACCTAGATCTGTTGACTCTGGCCTGCCGTTGGCCTCACCTGGACTTGGTGAGTTGGGTTGCCACCTGGGCCTCACCCATACCTGGTGACTCAGTCCCCACGTGTGCCTCTTGGACCTGGTGAATCTGGTCCTTACCTGGTCCTCTTCCAGACCCGGGAACTCTGGTCCCCACCTGGGCCTCACCTGGACCTGGTGAAACTGGTCCCCATTTTGGCCTCACCCAGTCCTGGTATCTTTGTTCCCCACCTGGACCTGATTGCTGTGGACTATTTCTCGGCCTCACCTGGAAATGGTGACTCTGATCCTATCTGCGCGTCACCCAGATCTGGTGACTCGGGTCCTAACCTGGGCATCTTTGGTACCTGGTGACTCTGTTCCACACCTGAGCCTCACCTGGACATGATGACTCTGGAACCTCTCTGGGCCTCACTCCCACATTTTGACTGTGGTCCCAATTTGGATGTCACCTTGACCAGGTGATTCTGGTACCCCTCTTGGCCTCAACCAGATCTGGTGCCTCTAGTCCTCAACTGGGCCTCACATGGACGTAGTGAATATGCTCCATCTGGTCCTCATTTGGACCTGGTGACTCTGGTCCCTACCGGGGCATCATCGGGACATGGTTCCACTGCATGGCCTGCAAGTTGGCCTCACCTGGACCTGGTGAGTATGTTTGCCACCTTGGCTTCACCCATACCTGGTGACTCAGGTCCCCACGTGGGCCTCTTGGACCTTGTGAATCTGGTCCCCATCTGGGCCTCACCCTGTCCTGGTGACTTTGTTCCACACCTGGACCTGATTGCTGTGGACTCTTTCTTGGCCTCACCTGGAACTGGTGACTCTGATCCTATCTGCACGTCACCCAGACCTGGTGACTCTGGTCCTCAACTGGGAATTATTGGTACCTGGTGACTCTGTTCCACACCTCAGCCTCACCTGGACATGATGACTCTGGACCCCTCTGGGCCTCACCCTGACCTGGTGACTCTGGTCACCCCTTGGGCTTCACTTGGGCCTGGTGGATCTGGTCCTTAGCTGGTCCGTACCTGGATCTGGAGACGGGTCGCCACCTGGGCCTCACCTGGACTTGGTGAATCCTGTTGTCACCTGCGCCTCACCTGGACCTTGTGACTGTGGTCCGACCTGGACCTCACCTGGATCTGCTGGATCTGGTTCCCATATGGGGCTCACCTGGCCCTGTTCCTGTGGTCTCCATCTGGCCTCACCTGGAACACAATGACTCTGATCCATATTTGGGCCCCTCCTGGACCTGTTGACTCTGGTCCTTACCTGGGCATCATTGGGACCTGGATACTCTCTTATATACCTGGGCCTCACCTGGACCTGGATACTCTCTTATATACCTGGGCCTCACCTGGACCTGGTGACTGTGGTCCCACCTGGGCCTAACCTGGACGAGGTGTCTGGTTCCCACAGGGACCTCACCTGGACGTGGTGACTGATGTCCTCATATGGGCATCATGGGACCTGGTTTCTGAGGTCCAGATGGGGTCCTCACCTGGACCTAGTGATTCTCGTCCCCCTCTTGGCCTCACCCTGACGTGGTGACTCTGGTCCCCACCTGGATACCACCAGAACCGGGTGACTCTGGTCCCCCTCTGTGACTCACCGGGCGCTGGGGACACTGGTCCTCAACAGGGCCTCAACAGGACCTGTTGAATCTACTCCTCACTTAGGCCTCGTCTGGACCTTGTGATTCTTTTCCCACCTGGCATCAATGGGATATGGTTACTCTGTTCCCCACCTGGGCCTCACCTGGACATGATAACTATGCTCCACACTTTGGCCTCAACTTTTCCTGATGACTCTGGTCCCCCCACCTAGGCCACAATCTGGACCTAGTGACTGTGTTCCCCACCTGGGTCTCACCTGGACCTGGTGACTCTCGTTCCCACATGAACAACACCTGGACCTGGTGATTGTGGTGTTATTGTAGACTCACATTTACCTGGTGACTCCGGTCCCCACTAGGGTCTCACATGGATCTGGTGACTCTGGCCTGCAGGATGGCCTCACCTAGACCTGGTGAGTGGGGTTGCCACCCCATACCTGGTGACTCAGGTCCCCACGTGGGCCTCTTGGAACTGGTGAATCTGGTCCTTATCTGGTTCTCTCCCAGACGTGGGGACTCTGGTGACGACTCTGGTTACTTGGACCTGGTGAATCTGGTCCCCATGTGGGCCTCACCCAGTCCTGATGACTTTGTTCCCCACCTGGACCTGATTGCTGTGGACTCTTTCTTGGCCTCACCTGGAAATGGTGACTCTGATCTTATCTGCGCGTCACCCAGATCTGGTCACTTTGGTCCTCACCTGTGGACCATTATGACCTGGATACTCTGTTCCACACCAGAGGCTCCCCTCGACATTATGATTCTGGAACCTCTCTGGGCCTCACCCTGACCTGGTGACTCTGGTCCTCAGTTTGGCCTCTCCTGGACCTTGTGTCTCTCGTCCCCACTTTGACCTAACTCAGAACTGCTGAATTTTGCCCCACATATGCCGCACCCAGACCTGTGACTCTTCTCCTCAGCTATGCCTCAATTCGACCTGATGAATCTGGTCCTCAAGTGGGCCTCACATGGACCTGGTACTCAGCGGGATAGAGTGTCTCTGGTTCCCCCAAAGGGCTCATCTGACACTGCTGACTGTGCTCTTATTCTGTGCCTCACTAGGAACTAGTGATTCTGTTTCCCATCTGGGCCTGCATGGCCCTATTGACTCTGGTCCTCACCCAGGCATCATTGGGACCTGGATACTCTATTCCACACCTGGGCCTCACTTTGACCAGGGACCTCTGGTCCCATTCTGGGCCTCAAATTAAACTGGTTACTCTGGTTCCCCCTCTGGGCCTCACCCTTACCTGGTGATTCTGGTCACCACTTGGGCTTCATTAGGCCTGGTGAATCTGGTCTTTAGCAGGTCCACACCTGGATCTGGTGACTGGTCGCCACTTGGGCCTCACCTGGACTTGGTGAATCCTGTTGCCACCTGCGCCTCACCTGGACCTTGTGACTGTGGTCCCATCTGGTCCTCACCAGGACCTGGGGTCTCTAATACCCACCTGGGTAGCATCAGAATATGGTTACACTGTTCACTAACAGTGACCCAGCCGGACCTATTAACTCTATTCTTCACCTGGGCCACACCTGGACATGGTGACACTCCTTCCCACCTGGGTCTCACCTGGAAATTGTGATTCAGATCCCCACCTGGTCCTAACCTGTAACTGGTGATTCTCATTCCCACATGGACATCATGTGGACCTGGTGGCTGTAGTGTTTCTAGTTTGTCATGTACCTCGTGACTCTGGACCCCACCAGGGCCTCACCGGGACCTGGTGAGTGTGGTTGCCACCTGCAACTCACCTGGACCTGGTCATTCTGGTCTGGACCTGAGACTACCCTGGATCTGGTAACTGTGGTCCCCACCTGGGCTTCACCTGGATTTGGGGACTCCGGTCCCCATCTGGGCCTCACCTGGCCCTGTTGACCATGGTCCTCAACTGGGCAAAATTGGGACGCGGTGACTGTTTTCCACAACTGGACCTCATCTGGACCATGTGACTCTGGTGCCCCTCTGGGTCTCACCATGCCCTAGTGACTGTGAACCCCAATTTGGCCTGACTTGGACCCTCTGACCCTGGTTGAAACCTGCGCCTGACCTCGAACTGTTGACTCTGGTTCTTTCAAGGGCCTCCCCTGTACCTGGTGATCCTGGTTCGCAACTGGGCCTCACGTAGACATGGTGACTCTTGTCACCACTGTGGACACACCTGGACCTTCCTACTATGTTCCACACCTGGGCCTCTAGTGGACCTGTTGACCATGGTTCCCAAGCCGGCCTCACATGGACATGTTGCCTCTGATCCCCACCGGGGCCTCACGTGTACCTGGTAACTCTGGTCCACACCTGGGCCTCATCTGGACCTAGTGACTCTGGTCCCCACCTGGGCTTCACCTGGATCTGGTGACTCTGGTCCCCACCTGGACTTCACCTGGATCTGGTGACTCTGGTCCCAACCTGGACCTCTCCTGGACCTGGTGTCTCTCATGCCCACCCTGACCTAACTCAGAACTGCTGAATCTTGCCCCACATAATACGCACCCAGACCTGGTGACTCTTGTCCCCAGCTATTCCTCAATTCGACCTGATGAATCTGGTCCTCACGTGTGCCTCACATGTACCTGGGACTCACCTGGATAGAGTGGCTCTGGTTCCCACAAGGGGCTCACCTGATACTGGTGACTGTGGTCTTATTCTATGCCTCAACAGGACATAGTGATTCTGTTCCCCATCTGGGCCTGCATGGCCCTAGTGACTCTGGTCCTCACTCAGGCATCATTGGGACCTGGATACTCTATTCCACACTTGGGCCTCACTTTGACCAGGGACCTCTGGTCCCATTCTGGGCCACAAACTAAACTGGTTACTCTGGTTCGCCTCTGAACGTCACCCTTACCTGGTGACTCTGGTCGACCCTTGAGCTTCACCTGGGCCTGGTGAGTCTGGTCCTTAACTGGTCCGCACCTGGATGGTGACTGGTCGCCACCTGGGCCTCACCTGGACTTGGTGAATCCTGTTGCCACCTGCGCCTCACCTGGACCTATGACTGTGGTCCCACGTGGACCTCACCTGGATCTGGTGGCTCTGGTTCCCATATGGGGCTCTCCTGGACCTGGTTCCTCTGGTCTCCATCTGGCCTCACCTGGAACACAATGACTCTGATCCATATTTGGGCCTCTCCTGGACCTGTTGTCTCTGTTCCTTACCTGGGCATCATTGGGACCTGGATACTCTCTTTTATACCTGGGCCTCACCTGGAACTGGTGACAGTGGTCCCACCTGGGCCTCCCCGGGACGAGGTGACTGGTTCCCACAGGGACCTCACCTGGACCGGGTGACTCAGGTCCTCATATGGGCATCATGGGACCTGGTTTCTCAGTTCCACATCGGGGCCTCAACTGGACCTAGTGATTCTCGTCCCCCTCTGGACCTCACCCTGACGTGGTGACTCTGGTCCCCACCTGGATATCACCAGAACCGGGTGACTCTCGTCCCCCTCTGGGACTCACCCGGAGCTGGGGACACCGGTCCTCAACTGGCCCTCAACAGGACCTGGTGAATCTACTCTTCACTTAGGCTTCGTCTGGACCTTGTGACTCTTTTCCCACCTGGCATCAATGGGACATGGTTACTCTGTTCACCACCTGGGACTCACCTGGACATGAGAATTTGCCCCTCACTTTACCTCAACTTGTCCTGATGACTCTGTCCCCCCACCTAGGCCTCAATGTGGACCTGGTGACTGTGGTCCCCACATGGTTCTCACCTGGACCTGGTGACTCTCGTTCCCACATAAACCACACCTGGACGTGGTGACTGTGGTATCCTTGTGGACTCACATATACCTGCTGACTCCGGTCCCCACTAGGGCCTCACCTGGATCTGGTGACCCTGACCTGCAGGTTGGTCTCACCTGGACCTGGTGAGTGGGGTTGCCAACTGGGCCTCAACCATACCTGGTGACTCAGGTCCTCACGTGGGCCTCACTTGGACCTGGTGACTCTGGTCCTTACCTTGTCCTCTCCCAGACCGCGGACTCTGGTCACCACCTGGACCTCACCTGGACCTGGTGAATCTGGTCCCCATCTGGTCCTCACCCAGTCATGGTGACTATGTTGCACACCTGGACCTGATTGCTGTGGACTCTTTCTTGGCCTCATCTGGAACTGGTGACAGTCATCCTATCTGTGCGTCACCCAGACCTGGTGACTCTGTTCCACACCTGAGCCTCACCTGGACGTGATGACTCTGGAAGCTCTCTGGGCCTCACCCTGACCTGGTGAACCTGGTCCCCATCTGGATGTCACCTGGAACTGGTGATTCTAGTACCCCTCTAGGACTCAACCAGATCTGGTGACTCTGGTCCTCAAATGGGCCTCACCTGGACCTAGTGAATATGCTTCATCTGGGCCTCATTTGGACCTGGTGACTCTGGTCCCTCCCTGGGCATCATCGGGACATGGTTCCACTGCATGGCCTGCAAGTTGGCCTCATGTGGACCTGGTAACTCAGGTCCCTACCTGGGCATCATCGGGACACTCTTCCTCTGCATTGCCTGCAGGGTGGCCGCACCTGGACCTGGTGAGTGGGGTTGCCACTTGGGCCTCACCCATACCTGGTGACACAGGTCCCCACGTGGGCCTCACTTGGACCTGGTGAATCTGGTCCTTACCTGGTCTTCACCCGGAACTGGTAACTCTGGTCACCACCTGGGAATCACCTGGGCCTGGTGAATCTGATCCCCATCTGGGCCTCACACAGTCCTGGTGACTTTGTTTCCCACCTGGACCTGATTGCTGTGGACACCTTCTTGGCCTCACCGAGAAGTGGTGACTTTGATCGTAGCTGGGCCTCACCCAGATCTGGTGACTATGGTAACCACCTGTGGACCATTATGACCTGGATACTCTGTTTCACACCTGAGCCTCACCTGGACATGATGACTCTGGATCCCCTCTGGGCCTCACCCTGACATGGTGACTCTGGTTCCCATCTGGATATCACCAGAACCGGGTGACTCTGGGCCCCCTCTGAGACTCAACCGGAGCTGGGGACACTGGTCCTCAACTTGGCCTCAACGGGTCCTGGTGAATCTACTCCTCAATTAGGCCTCGTCTGGACCTTGTGACTCTTTTCCCACCTGGCATCAATGGGACATGGTTACTCTGTTCACCACCTGGGCTTCACCTGGACATGATAACTTTGCTCCACACTTTGGACTCAACTGGTCCTGATGACACTGGTCCCCCCACCTAGGCCTCAATCTGGACCTGGTGACTGTGGTCCCAACCTGGGTCTCACCTGAACTTCGTGACTCTCGTTCACACATGAAGCACACCTGGACCTGGTGACTGTCCTGTTCTTGTAGACTCATATTTACCTGGTGACTCCAGTCCCCACTAGGGCCTCACCTGGATCTGGTGACATTGGCCTGCTGTTGGCATCACCTGGACCTGGTGAGTGAGGTTGCCACCTGGGCCTCACTTATACCTGGTGACTCAGGTCCCCGCGTGGGCCTCTTGGACCTGGTGAATCTGGTCCTTACCTGGTTCTCTCACAGACCCGGGGACTCTGGTCACCACCTGGGCCTCACCTGGACCTGGTGAATCTGGTCCCCATCTGAGCCTCGCCCAGTCCTGGTTACTTTGTTCCCCACCTGGACCTCATTGCTGTGGACTCTTTCTTGGAATCACCTGGAACTGGTGACTCTGATCCTATCTGCGCGTCACCCAGACCTGGTGACTCTAGTCCTAACCTGGGCATCATTGGTACCTGGTGACTCTGTTCCACACCTGAGCCTCACCCGAACATGATTACTCTGGAACCTCTCTGGGCCTCACCATGACCTGCTGACTCTGGTCCCCATCTGGATGTCACCTGGACCAGGTGATTTTGGTAACCCTCTAGGCCTCAACCAGATCTGGTCACTATGGTCCTCAGTTTGGCCTCACCTGGACCTGGTGTCTCTCGTCCCCACTTTGACCTAACTCAGAACTGTAGAATCTTGCCCCACCCAGGCCGCACCTAGACCTGGTGACTCTTGTCCCCAGCTATGCCTCAATTCGACCTGATTAATCTGGTCCTCAAGTGGTCCTCACATGGACCTGGGACTCAGCTGGATAGAGTGGCTCTGGTAACCACAAGGTGCTCACCTGATACTGGTGACTTATTCAACAGTGGTCTTTTTCTATGCCTCACCTGGACCTCGTGATTCTCGTTCACACATGAAACAAACCTGGACCTGGTGACTGTCCTGTTCTTGTAGATTCACATTTAAATGGTGACTCTGGTCCTCACTAGGGCTTCACCTGGATCTGGTGTCTCTGGCCTGCCGGTTGGCCTCACCTGGACCTGGTGAGTGGGGTTGCCACCAGGGCCTCAACCATACCGGGTGGCTCAGGTCCCCACGTGGCTCTCTTGGACGTGATGACTCTGGTCCTTTCCTGGTCATCTCCCACTCCCTGGGACTCTGGTAACCACTTGGGCCTCACCTGGACCTGCTGAATCTGGTCCCTACTGGGCATCACATAGTCCTAGTGACTTTGTTACCCACCTGGACCTTATTGCTGTGGACTCTTTCTTGGCCTCACCTGGAACTGGTGACTCTGATCCTATCTGCGCATCCCTCAGATCTGGTGACTCTGGTCCTCCCATGGGCATCAATGGTACCTGGTGACTCTGTTCCACACCTCAGCCTCACCTGGACATAATGACTCTGGAACCACTCTTGGACTCACCGTGACCTGGTGACTCTGGTCCCCATCTGGATGTCACATGGACCAGCTGATTCTGGCACCCCTCTAGGCCTCAACCAGATCTGGTGACTCTGGTCCTCAACTGGGCCTCACCTGGACCTAGTGTATATGCTCCATCTGGGCATCATTTGGACCTGGTGACTCTGGTCTCTTCCTGGGCATCATCGGGACATGGTTCCACTGCATGGCCTGCAGGTTGGCCTCAGGTGGACCTGGTAACTCTGGTCCCTACCTGGGCATCATCGGGACACGGTTCCTCTGCATGGCCCGCAGGTTGGACTCACCTGGACCTGGTGAGTCGGCGTGCCACCTGGGCCTCACCCATACCTGGTGACTCACGTCCCCACTTGGGCCTCTTGGACCTGGTGAATCTGGTCCTTACTTGATCCTCTCCCAGACCCGGGGACTCTGGTCACCAACTCGGCCTCACCTGGACCTGGTAAATCTGGTCCCCATCTGGGCCTCACCCAGGCCTTATGACTTTGTTCCCCTCCTGGACCTGATTGCTGTGTACTCTTTCTTGGCCTCACCTTGAACTGGTGACTATGATCCTATTTGCGCGTCACCCAAATCTGGTGACTCTGGTCCTCACCGGGGCATCTTTGGTACTTGGTGACTCTGTTCCACACCTGAGCCTCACCTGGACATGGTGACTCTGGAACCTCTCTGGGCCTCACCCTGACCTGGTGACTCTGGACCCATCTGGATCTCACCTGCACCAGGTGATTCTGGTATCCCTCTAGGCCTCAACCAGATCTGGTGACTCTGGTCCTCAACTGGGCCTCACCTGGACCTTGTGAATATGCTCCATCTGGGCCTCATTTGGACCTGGTGACTCTGGTCCCTACCTGGGAATCATCGGGACATGGTTCCACTGCATGGCCTGCAGGTTGGCCTCAGCTGGACCTGGTATCTCTCGTCCCTACCTGGCATCATCGGGACATGGTTCCTCTGCATGGCCTACAGGTTGGGCTCACCTGGACTTGGTGAGTGGGGTTGCCCCCTGGGCCTCACCCATACCTGGTGACACAGGTCCCACGTGGGCCTCACTTGTACCTGGTGAATCTGGTCCTTACCTCGTCCTCACCCGGAACTGGTAACCTGGTCACCACCTGGGAATCACCTGGGCCTGGTGAATCTTCCCCATCTGGGCCTCACCCAGTCCTGGTGACTTTGTTCCCCACCTGGACCTGATTGCTGTAGACTCCTTCTTGGCCTCACCTGGAACTGGTGACTCTGATCCTAACTGGGCCTCAGCCAGATCTGGTGACTCTGCTCCTCACCTGTGGATCCTTATGACCTGGATACTCTGTTCCACACCTGAGCATCACCTGGACACGATGACTCTGGATCCCCTCTGGGCCACACCCTGACATGATGACTCTGATCCCATTCTGGATGTCACCTAGACCAGGTGAATCTGGTACCCGTCGAGGCCTCAACTAGACCTGGTGACTCTGGTCCTCAAATGGGCCTCACCGGGACCTAGTGAATATGCTCCCAACCTGCTCCTCATCTGAACATGGTGACTCTGGTTCTACGTGGGCATCATCGGGACATGGTTACTCTATTCCCCACTGGGACTCACCAGATCCTGGTAACACTGGCCCTGACTTTGGCCTTTCCTGAACCAGGTGACTCTGGCTCCACCTGGGCCTCACCTGTAACTGGTGACTCTGATCCTAAGCATGGCCTCACCTGACCTGGTGACTGTGGTTCCCATCGGGAACTCATCTGGACCTCATGTCTCCGGTCCCACCTGGGCCTTACCAGAACCTGGTGTCTCTGCTAACCACCTGGGTAGCATCAGGATATGGTTACACTCTTCACTAACAGTGACCCACTGGACCTATTAACACTGGTCTTCACCTGGGCCACACCTGGACATGGTGACACTGGTTCACACCTGGGTCTCACCTGGACATGGTGAGTCAGATCCTCACCTGGGCTTCACCTGGATCTGGTGACTCTGGTCCGCACCTGGACTTCACCTGGATCTGGTGACTCTGGTCCCCACATTGACCTCTCCAGGACCTGTTGACTCTTTCCAACATGGACCTCACCTGGATCTGGTGACTCTGGTCCTCAGTTTGGCCTCACCTGGACCTGGTGTCTCTCGTCCCCACTTTGACCTAACTCAGAACTGCTGAATCTTGCCCCACCTAGGCCGCACCCACACCTGGTGACTCTTGTCCCCATCTATGCCTCAATTCGACCTGATGAATCTGGCCCTCACGTGGGCCTCACATGGACCTGGGACTCAGCTGGATAGAGTGGCTCTGGTTCCCACAAGGGGTTCACGTCATACTGCTGACTGTGGTCTTATCCTATACCTCACCAGAACCTAGTGATTCTGTTCGCCAGCTGGGCCTGCATGGCCATAGTGACTCTGGTCCTCACCCAGGCATCATTGGGACCTGGATACTCTATTCCACACCTGGGCCTCACTTTGACGAGGGACCTCTGGTCACATTCTGGGCCTCAAACTAAACTGGTTACTCTGGCTCCCCCTCTGGGCCTCACCCATACCTGGTGACTCTGGTCACCCCTTGGGCTTCACTGGGGCCTGGTCAATCTGGTCCTTAGCTGGTCCGCACCTGGATCTGGTGACTGGTCGCCACCTGGGCCTCACCTGGACTTGGTGAATCCTGTTGCCACCTGCGCCTCCCCTGGACCTTGTGACTGTGGTCCCACCTGGACCTCACCTGGATCTGGTGTCTCTGGTTCCCATATGGGGCTCTCCTGGACCTGGTTCCTGTGGTCTCCTTCGGGCCTCACCTGGAACACAATGACTCTGATCCATATTTGGGCCTCTCCTGGACCTGTTGACTCTGGTCCTTACCTGGGCATCATTGGGACCTGGATACTCTCTTATATACCTGGGCCTCACCTGGACCTGGTGACTGTGGTCCCACCTGGGCCTCACGTGGACGAGGTACTGGTTCCCACAGGGGCCTCACCTGGACCTGGTGACTCAGGTCCTCATATGGGCATCATGGGACCTGGTTTCTCAGTTCCACATCGGGGCCTCAACTGGACCTAGTGATTTCGTCCAACTCTGGGCCTCACCCGGACGTGGTGACTCTGGTCCCCACCTGGATATCACCAGAACCGGGTGACTCTGGTCCCCCTCTGGGATTCACCTGGAGCTGGGGACACTGGTCCTCAACTGGACCTCAACAGGACCTGGTGAATCTACTCCTCACTTAGGCCTCGTCTGGACCTTGTGACACTTTTCCCACCTGGCATCAATGGGACATGGTTACTCTGTTCCCCACCTGGGCCTCACCTGGACATGATACCTTGGCTCCACACTTTGGCCTCAACTGGTCCTGATGACACTGTTCCCCCCACCTAGGCCTTAATCTGGACATGGTGACTATGGTCGCCACCTGGGTCTCACCTGGACCTGCTGACTCTCGTTCCCTCATGACCCACACCTGGACCTGGTGACTCTGGTGTTCTTGTAGACTCACATTTACCTGGTGACTCCGGTCCCCACTAGGGCCTCAACTGGATCTGGTGACTCTGGCCTGCAGGATGGCCCCACATGGACCTGGTGAGTGGGCTGCCACTCCATACCTGGTGACTCAAGTCCCCAGGTGGGCCTCTTGGACCTGGTGAATCTGGTCCTTACCTGGTCCTCTCCCAGTCCCGGTGACTCTGGTCACCACTTGGGCCTCACCTGGAACTGGTGAATCTGGTCCCCATCTAGTCCTCACCCAGTCCTGGTGACTTTGTTCCCCACCTGGACCTGATTGCTGTGGAATCTTTCTTGGCCTCACCTGGAACTGGTGACTCTGATCCTATCTGCGCGTCACCCAGATCTGGTCACTCTGGTCCTCACCTGTGGACCATTATAACCTGGATACTCTGTTCCACACCTGAGCCTCACCTGGACATGGTGACTCTGGATCCTCTCTGGGCCTCAGCCTGACATGGTAACTCTGGTCCCCATCTGGATGTCACCTGGTCCAGGTGATTCTGGTACCCATCTAGGCCTCAACCATATCTGGTGACTCTGTTCCTCAACTGTGCCTCCCCTGGACCTAGTGAATACGCTCCATCTGGGCCTATTTGGACCTGGTGACTCTGGTCCCTACCTGGGCATCATCGGGACATGTTTCCACTGCATGGCCTGTAGAATGGCCTTAACTGGACCTGGTAAATCTGGTCCCTACCTGAGCATATTGGGACACGGTTCCTCTGCATGGCCTGCACCTTGGCCTCACCTGGACCTATTGAGTTGCGTTGCCACATGGGCCTCACCCATACCTGGTGACACAGGTCCGCACGTGGGCCTCACTTGGATCTGGTGAATCTGGTCCTTACCTGGTCCTCACCTGGAAGAGTAACTCTGGTCACCACCTGGGAATGACCTGGACCTGGTGAATCTTGTCCGCATCTAGTCCTCACCCAGTCCTGGTGAATTTGTTCCCCACCTGGACCTGATTCCTGTGGACTCCTTCTTGGCCTCAACTGGAACCGGTGACTCTGATCCTAACTGTGCCTCTCACAGATCTGGTGACTCTGGTCCTCACCTGTGGACCATTATGACCTGGATACTCTGTTCCACACCTGAGCGTCACCTGGACATGATGACTCTGGAACCCCTCTGGGCCTCACCCTGACATGGTGACTCTCGTCCCCATGTGGATGTCATCTAGACCAGGTGAATCTGGTACCCCCCTAGGCCTCAACTAGACCTGGTGACTCTGGTCCTCAACTGGGCCTCACCGGGACCTAGTGAATATGCTCCCTACCTGCGCCTCATCTGGACCTGGTGACTGTGGTTCTACCTGGGCATCATCGGGACATGGTTACTCTATTCCCCAATGGGACTGATCTGATCCTGGTAACTCTGGTCCTGACTTTGGCCTCTTCTGTACCAGGTGACTCTGTTCCACCTGGGTTTCACTTGTAACTGGTGACTCTGATACTATGTATGGCCTCACCTGACGTGGTGACTGTGGTTCCCAGCGGGACCTCAACTGGACCTCATGTCTCTGGTCCCACCTGGGCCTCACCACGACCTGGTGTCTCTGTTAACCACCTGGGTAGCATCAGGATATGGTTACACTGTTCACTAACAGTGACACAACCGGACCTATTAAATCTGGTCTTCACCTGGGCCACACCTGGACATGGTGACACTCGTTCCCACCTGGGTCTCACCTCTACATGGAGAGTCGGATCCCCACCTGGTCCTCACCTGTAACTGGTGATTCTCGTTCCCACATGGACATAATGGGGACGTGGTGGCTGTAGTGTTTCTAGCTTCTCATGTACCTCGTGACTCTGGTCCCCACCAGGGCCTCACCGGGACCTGGTGAGTGTGGTTGCCACCTGCACCTCACCTGGACCTGGTGATTCTGGTCTGCACCTGAGACTACCCTGGATCTGGTGACTGTGGTCCCCACCTGGGCTTCACCTGGATTTGGGGACTCTGGTCCCCATCTGGGCCTCACCTGGCCCTGTTGACCATGGTCCGCAACTGGGCAAAATTGGGACCCGGTGTCTGTGTTCCACACCTGGACCTCACCTGGACTAGGTGACTCTGGTCCCCTCTGGGTGTCACCATGCCCTAGTGACTGTGAACCCCACTTTGGCCTGACTTGGACCTGCTGACCCTGGTTGCCACCTGCGATTGACCTCGAACTGTTGACTCTGGTTCTTTGAAGGGCCTCCCCTGGACCTGGTGGTCCTGGACCCACCTGGGCCTCACCTGGACGTGGTGACCCTTCTCTCCACCGGGGAATCACCTGGACCTGCTTACTGTGTTCCACACCTGGGCCTCAAGTAGACCTGTTGACCATGGTCCCCAAGACGGCCTCACATGGACCTGTTGCCTCTGATCCCCACCGTGGCCTACGTGTACCTGGTAACTCTGGTCCTCACCTGGGCCTCATCTGGACCTAGTGACAGTGGTCCCCACCTGGGCTTCACCTGGATCTGGTGACTCTGGTCCCCACCTGGACTTCACCTGGATCTGGTGTCTCTGGTCCCCACCTGGACTTCTCCTTGACCTGGTGACTCTGTTTCCATCATGGACCTCACCTGGGTCTGGTGACTCTGCTCCTCAGTTTGGCCTCACCTGGACCTGGTGTCTCTCGTCCCCACTTTGACCTAACTCAGAACTGCTGAATCTTGCCCCACCTAGGCCGCACCCAGACCTGGTGACTCTTGTCCCCAGCTATGCCTCAATTCGACCTGTTGAATCTGGTCCTCACGTGGGCCTCACATGGACCTGGGACTCAGCTGGATAGAGTGGCTCTGATTCCCACAAAGGGCTCACCTGATACTGCTGACTGTGGTCTTATTCTATGCCTCACCAGGACCTATTGATTCTGTTCCCCATCTGGGCCTGCATGGCCCTAGTGTCTCTGGTCCTCACCCAGGCATCATTGGGACCTGGATAGTCTATTCCACACCTTGGCCTCACTTTGATCAGGGATCTCTGGTCCCATTCTGGGCCTCAAAATAAACTGGTTACTCTGGTTCCCTCTCTGGGCCTCACGCGGACCTGGTGACTCTGGTCATCACTTGGGGTTCACTTGGGCCTGGTGAATCTGGTCCTAACCTGGTCCGCACATGGATGTGGAGACTGGTCGCCACCCGGGCCTCACCTGGACTTTATGAATCATGTTGCCACCTGCGCCTCACCTGGAACTTGTGACTGTGGTCCCACCTTGACCTCACCTGAATCTGGTGGCTCTGGTTCCCATATGGGGCTCTCCTGGAACTGGTTCCTGTGGTTTCCATCTGGACTCACCTGGAACACAATGAATCTGATTCATATTTGGGCCTCTCCTGTACATGTTGTCTCTGGTCCTTACCTGGGCATCATTGGGACCTGGATACTCTCTATTATACCTGGGCCTCACCTGGACCTGGTGACTGTGGTCCCACCTGGACCACACCTTGACGAGGTGACTCGTACCCACAGGGACCTCACCTGGCCCTGGTGACTCAGGTCCTCATATGGGCATCATGGGACCTGTTTTCTCAGTTCCACATCGGGGCCTCACCTGTACTTTGTATTCTCGTCCCCCTTGAGGCCTCACCCTGACGTGGTGACTCTGGTCCCCACCTGGGTATCAGCAGAACCGGGTGACTCTGGTCCCCCTCTGGGACTCACCCGGAGCTGGGGTCACTGGTCCTCAACTGGGCCTCAACAGGACCTGGTGAATCTACTCCTCACTTAGGCCTCGTCTGGACCTTGTGACTCTTTTCCCACCTGGCATCAATGGGACATCGTTAATCGGTACCCCAACTGGCCCTCACATAAACATGTTAACTTTGCTCCACACTTTGGCCTCAGCTGGTCCTGATGACTCTCGTCTCCCCACCTAGGCCTCAATCTGGACCCGGTGTCTGTGGTCCCCACCTGGGTCTCACCTGGACCTGGTGACTCTTGTTCCCACATGAACCACACCTGGACCTGGTGACTGTGGTGTTCTTGTAGACTCACATTTACCTGGTGACTCCGGTACCCACTAGGGCCTCACCTGAATCTGGTGGCTCTGGCCTGTATGTTGACCTCACCTGGACCTGGTGAGTGGGGTTGACACCTGGGCCTCACCCATACCTGGTGACACAGGTCCCCACGTGTGCCTCTTGGACCTGGTGAATCTGGTCCTTACCTGGTCCTCTCCCAGAACTGGGGACTCTGGTCACCACCTGGGCCTCACCTGGACCTGGTGATTCTGGTTCCCATCTGGACCTCACCCAGTCCTGGTACTTTGATTCCCACCTGGAACTGATTGCTGTGGACTCTTTCTTGGCCTCACCTGGAACTGGTGACTCTGATCCTATCTGCGCGTCACCCAGACCTGGTGACTCTGGTCCTCAACTGGGCATCACTGCTACCTGGTTACTCTGTTCCACACCTGAGCCTCACCTGGACATGATGACTCTGGAACCTCTGCGCCTCACCCTGACCTGGTTACTCTGGACCCATCTGAATGTCACCTAGTCCAGGTGATTCTGGTACCCCTCTAGGCCTCAACCAGGTCTGGTGACTCTGGTCCTCAACTGGGCCTCACCTGGACCTATTGAATATGCACCATCTGGGCCTCATTTGCACCTGGTGACTCTCTTCCCTACCTGGGCATCATCGGGACATGGTTCCACTGCATGGCCTTTAGGTTGGCCGCACCTGGAGCTGGTAACTGTGGTTCTACCTAGGCATCATCGGGACGTGGTTACTCTATTCCCAGTGGGACTGACCTGATCGTGGTAACTCTGGTCCTGACTTTGGCCTCTTCTGTGCCATGTGACTCTGGCTCCCCCTGGACCTCACCTGTAAGTGGTGACTCTGAATATAAGCATGGCCTCACCGGACCTGGTGACTGTGGTTTCCATCGGTACCTCACCTGGTCCTCATGTCTCTCGTACCAACTGGGACTCACCAGGACCTTGTATCTGGTACCCACCTGAGTAGCATCAGGATATGGTTACACTGTTCACTAACAGTGACCCGGCCGGACCTATTAACTCTCGTCTTCACCTGGTCCACACTTGGACATGGTGACACTGGTTCCCACCAGGGTCTCACCTGGACATGGTGACTCAGATCCCCACCTGGTCCTCACCTGTAACTTGTAATTCTCGTCCCCACATGGACACCATGTGGACCTGGTGGCTGCAGTGTTTCTAGCTTCTCATGTACCTCGTGACTCTGGTCCCCACCAGGGCCTCACCGGGACTTGGTGAGTGTGGTTGCCACCTGCACCTCACCACGACCTAGTGATTCTGGTCTCCACCTGAGACTACCCTGGATCTGGTGACGGTGGTCCCCACCTGGGCTTCACCTGAACTTGGGGACTCCGGTCCTCATCTGGGCCTCAACTGGCCCTGTTGAACATGGTCCTCAACTGGGCAAAATTGGGACCCGGTGACTGCGTCCCACAACTGGAACTCACCTCGACAAAGTGACTCTGGTCCCTCTCTGGGTCTCACTGTGCCCTAGTGACTGTGAACCGCACTTTGGCCTGACTTGGACCTGCTGACCCTGGTTGCCACCTGAGCCTGACCTCGAAGTGTTGTCTCTGGTTCTCTCAAGGGCCTCACCTGTACCTGGTGACCTGGTCCCCAATTGGGCCTCACCTGGACGTGGTGACTCTTGTCACCACCGGGGACTCACCTGGACATGATTACTGTGTTAAACACCTGGGCCTCAAGTAGACCTGTTGACCATGGTCCCCAAGACGGCCTCACGTGGACCTTTTGGCTCTGATCCCCGCCGGGGCCTCACGTGTATCTGGTAACTCTGATCCTCACCTGGGCCTCATCTGGACCTAGTGACTCTGGTCCCCACCTAGGCTTCACCTGGATCTGCTGACTCTGGTCCCCACCTGGACCTCTCCTGGACCTGGTGACTCTCTTTCCAACATGGACCTCACCTGGATCTGGTGCCTCTGGTCCTCCGTTTGGCCTCACCTGGACCTGGTGTCTCTCGTCCCCACTTTGATCTAACTCAGAACTGCTGAATCTTGCCCCACCTAGGCCGCACCCACACCTGGTGACTCTTGTCCCCAGCTATGGCTCAATTCGACCTGATGAATCTGGTCCTCACGTGGGGCTCACATGGACCTGGGACTCAGCTGGATAGAGTGGCTCTGGTTCCCACAAGGGGCACACCTGATACTGGTGATTGTGGTCTTATTCTATGCCTCACCAGGACCTAGTGATTCTGTTCCCCATCTGGGCCTGCATGGCCCTAGTGACTCTGGTTCTCACCCAGGCATCATTGGGACCTGAATACTCTATTCCACATCTCGGCCTCACTTTGACCAGGGACCTCTGGTCCCATTCTGGGCCTCAAAGTAAACTGGTTACTCTGGTTCCCCTCTGGGCCTCACCCTTACCTGGTGACTCTGGTCATCCCTTGGGCTTCACTTGGGCTTGGTCAATCTGGTCCTTAGAAGGTCCGCATCTGGATCTGGTGACTGGTGGCCACCTGGGCCTCACCTCGCCTTGGTGAATCCTGTTGCCACCTGCGCCTCACCTGGACCTTCTGTCTGTGGTCCCACCTGGACCTCACCTAGATCTGGTGGCTCTGGTTCCCATATGGGGCTCTCCTGGACCTGGTTCCGGTGGTCTCCATCTGGCCTCACCTGGAACACAATGACTCTGATCCATATTTGGTCCTCTCCTTGACCTGTTGACTCTGGTCCTTACCTGGGCATCATTGTGACCTGGATACTCTCTATATACCTGGGCCTCACCTGGACCTGGTGACTGTGGTCCCATCTGTGCCTCACCTGGACGAGGTGACTGGTTCCCACAGTGACCTCACCTGGACCTGGTGACTCAGGTCCTCATATGGGCATCATGGGACCAGGGTTCTCAGTTCCACATCGGGGTCTCATCTGGACCTAGTGATTCTCGTTCCCCTCTGGGCCTCACCTTGACGTGGTGACTCTGGTCCCCACCTAGATATCACCAGAACCGGGTGACACTGTTCCCCTCTGGGACTCACCCGGAGCTGGGGACACTGGTCCTCAACTGGGCCTCAACAGGACCTGGTGAATCTACTCCTCACTAAGGCCTCGTCTGGACCTTGTGACTCTTTTCCCACCTGGCATCAATGGGACATGGTTACTCTTCCTCACCTGGGCCTCACCTGGACATGATAACTTTGCTCCACACTTTGGCCTCAACTGGTCCTGATGACTCTGGTCCCCCGACCTAGGCCTCAATCTGGACCTGGTGACTGTGGTCCCCACCTGGGTCTCACCTGGACCTGGTGACTCTCGTTCCCACATGAACCACACCAGGTCCTGGTGACTGTGTTGTTCTTGTAGAATCACTTTTAACTGGTGACTCCAGTCCCCACTAGGGCCTCACGTGAATCGGGTGACTTGGCCTGCAGGTTGGCCTCACATGGACATGGTGAGTGGGGATGCCACTTGGGCCTCACCCATACCTGGTGACTCAGGTTTCCACGTGGGCCTCTTGGACATGGTGAATCTGGTCCTTACCTGGTCCTCTCCCAGACCCGGGGACTATGGTCACCACCTGGGCCTCACCTGGACCTGGTGAATCCGGTTCCCATCTGGGCCTCACTCAGTCCTGGTGAATTTGTTCCCCACCTTGACCTGATTGCTGTGGTCTCTTTCATGGCCTCACCTGGACCTGGTGACCTGATCCTATCTGCGTGTCACCCAGACCTGGTGACTCTTTTCCTCTCCTGGGCATCATTGGTACCTGGTGACTCTGTTCCACAACTGAACCTCTCCTGGACATGAGGCTCTGGACTCTCGAACCACTCTGGGCCTAACCCCGACATGGTGACTCTGGTCTCCATCTGGATGTCACCTGGACCAGGTGATTCTGGTAACCCTCTAGGCCTCAACCAATTCTGGTGAGTCTGGCCCTCAACTGGGCCTCACCTGGTCCTATTGAATATGCTCCATCTTGGCCTCATTTGCACCTGGTGACTCTGGTCCTTACCTGGTCCTCTCCCAGACCCGGGAACTCTGGTCACCACCTGGGCCTCACTTGGACCTGGTGAATCTGGTCCTTACCTGGTGGTCAGCCGGATCTTGTAACTCTGGTCACCACTAGGATATCATCTGGGCCTGGTGAATCTGGTCCCCATCTGGGCCTCACCCAGTCCTGGTGACGTTGTTCCCCACCTGGACCTGATTGCTGTGGACTCCTTCTTGGCCTCACCTGGAACTGGTGACTCTGATCCTACCTGGGCCTCAACCTGATCTGGTGACTCTGGTCCTCACCTGTGGACCATTATGAACTGGATACTCTGTTCCACACCTGAGCCTCACCTGGATATGATGACTCTCGATCCCCTCTTGGCCTCAGCCTGACGTGGGGACTCTGGTCCCCATCTGGATGTCACCTAGACCAGGTGAATCTGGTACCCCTCTAGGCCTCAACTAGACCTGGTTACTCTGGTCCTCAACTCGGCCTCAACGGGACCTAGTGAACATGCTCCCTACCTGCGCCTCATCTGGACCTGGTGACTCTGGTTCTACCTAGACATCAACGGGACATGGTTACTCAATTCCCACTTGGAGAGACCTGATCCTGGTAACTCTGGTCCTGTCTTTGGCCTCTTCTGTAACAGGTGACTCTGGCTCCACCTGGGCCTCACCTGTAAATGGTGTCTGATCCTAAGCATGGCCTCACCTGACCTGGTGACTGTGGTTCCCATCGGGACCTCACCTGGACCTCATGTCTCTGGTCCAACCAGGGCCTCACCAGGACCTGTTGTCTCTGGTACCCACCTGGGTAGCATCAGGATATGGTTAAACTGTTCACTAACAGTGACCTAGCCGGATCTATTAACTCTGGTCTTCACCTAGGCCACACTTGGACATGGTGACACTGGTTCCCACCTGGGTCTCACCTGGACATGGTGAGTCAGATCCCCACCTGGTCCTCACCTGTAACTGGTGATTCTCGTTCCCACATTGAGCTAATGTGGACCTGTTGGATGCAGGGTTTCTAGCTTCTTTTTTTTTTAATTTTTATTATTTATGATAGTCACAGAGAAAGAGAGAGGCTGAGACACCGGCAGAGGCAGAAGCAGGCTCTATGCACAGGGAGCCCGACGTGGGATTCGATCCCGGGTCTCCAGGATCGCGCCCTGGGCCAAAGGCAGGGTCAAACCGCTGCGCCACCCAGGGATCCCATGTGTTTCTAGCTTCTCATGTACCTCGTGACTCTGGTCCCCACCAGTGCCTCACCGGGACCTGGTGAGTGTGGTTGCCACCTGCACCACACCTGGACCTGGTCATTCTGGTCTGCACCTGAGACTACCCTGGATCTGTTGACTGTGGTCCCCACCTGGGCTTCACCTGCTTTGGGGACTCCGGTCTCCATCTGGGCCTCACCTGGCCCTCTTGACCATGGTCCTCAACTGGGCAATATTGGGACCCGGTGACTGTGTTCCACAACTGGACTTCACCTGGACAGGTGACTCTGGTCTCCCTCTGGGTCTCACCGTGCCCTAGTGACTGTGAACCACACTTTGGCCTGATTTGGACCTGCTGACCCTGGTTGGCACCTGCGCCTGACCTCGAACTGTTGACTCTGGGACTTTCAAGGGCCTACCCTGTACCTTGTGATCCTGGTCCCCACCTGGGTCTCACCTGGACGTGGTGACTCATATCACATCCGCGTACTCACCTGGACCTGCTTACTGTGTTCCACATCTGGGCCTCAAGTAGACTTGTTGACCATGGTCCCCAAAACGGCCTCACATGGACCTGTTGCCTCTGATCCACACCGGGGCCTCACGTGTACCTGGTAACTCTGGCCCTCACCTGGGCCTCATCTGGACCTAGTGAGTCTGGTCCCCACCTGGGCTTCACCTGGATCTGGTGACACTGGTCCCCACCTGGACTTCACCTGGATCTGGTGACTCTGGTCCCCACCTGGACCTCTCCTGGACCTGGTGACTCTCTTTCCAACATGGACCTCACCTGGATCTGGTGCCTCTGGTCCTCCTTTTGGCCTCACCTGGACCTGGTGTCTCTCGTCCCCACTTTGATCTAACTCAGAACTGCTGAATCTTGCCCCACCTAGGCCGCACCCAGATCTGGTGACTCTTGTCCCCAGCTATGGCTCAATTCGACCTGATGAATCTGGTCCTGACGTGGGGCTCACATGGACCTGGGACTCAGCTGGATAGAGTGGCTCTGGTTCCCACAAGGGGCTCACCTGATACTGCTGACTGTGGTCTTATTCTATGCCTCACCAGGACCTAGTGATTCTGTTCCCCATCTGGGCCTGCATGGCCCTAGTGACTCTGGTCCTCACCCAGGCATCATTGGGACCTGGATACTCTATGCCACACCTGGGCCTCACTTTGACCAGGGACCTCTGGTCCCATATGGGCCTCAAACTAAACTGGTTACTCTGGTTCCCGCTCTTGGCCTCACCCTTACCTGGTAACTCTGGTCACCCCTTGGGCTTCACTTGGGCCTGTTGATTCTCGTCCTTAGCTGGACCGCACCTGGATCTGGTGACTGGTCGCCACCTGATTCTCACCTGGACTTGGTGAATCCTGTTGCCACCAGCGCCTCACTGGACCTTGTGACTGTGGTCCCACCTGGACCTCACCTGGATCTCGTGGCTCTGGTTCCCATATGGGGCTCTCCTGGACCTGGTTCCTGTGGTCTCCATCTGGCCTCACCTGGAACACAATGACTCTGAACAATATTTGGGCCTCTCCTGGACCTGTTGACTCTGGTCCTTACCTGGGCATCATTGGGACCTGGATACTCTCTTACATACCTGGGCCTCACCTGGACATGGTGACTGTGGTCCCACATGGGCCTCACCTGGACGAGGTGACTGGTTCCCACAGGGACCTCACCTGGACCTGGTCACTCAGGTCCTCATATGGACATCATGGGACCTGGTTTCTCAGTTCCACATAGGGGCCTCACCTGGACCTAGTGATTCTAGTCCCCCTCTGGGACTCACCCTGACGTGCTGACTCGGGTCCCCCCCTGGATATCACCAGAACCGGGTGACTCTGGTCCCCCTCTGGGACTCTCCCGGAGCTGCGGACACTGGTCCTCAACTGGACCTCAACAGGACTTGGTGAATCTACTCCTCACTTAGGCCTCGTCTGGACCTTGTGACTCTTTTCCCACCTGGCATCAATGGGACATGGTTTCTCTGTTCCCCACCGGGGCCTCACCTGGACATGATAACTTTGCTCCACACTTTGGCCTCAACTGGTCCTGATGACTCTGGTCCCCCCACCTAGGCCTCAATCTGGACCTGGTGACTGTGGTCCCCACCTGGGTCTCACCTGGACCTGGTGACTCTCGTTCCCATATGAACCACACCTGGACCTGGTGACTGTGGTGTTCTTGTAGACTCACATTTACCTGGTGATTTCGGTCCCCACTAGGGCCTCACCTGGATCTGGTGACTCTGGCCTGCAGGCTGTCCTCACCTGGACCTGGTGTGTGGGGTTGCCACCAGGACCTCACCAATACCTGGTGACTCTGTCCCCATGTGGGCCTCTTGGACCTGGTGAATCTGGTCCTTACCTGGTCCTCTCCCAGACCCTGGGACTCTGGTCACCACCTGGGCCTCACCTGGACCTGGTGAATCTGGTCCCCATCTGGGCCTCACCCAGTCCTGGTGGCTTTTTCGCCACCTGGACCTTATTGTTGTGGTCTCCTTCTTGGCCTCACCTGGAACTGGTGACTGATCGTATCTGCACGTCACCCAGATCTGGTGACTCTGGTCCTCACCTGGGCATCATTGGTACCTGGTGACTCTGTTCCACACCTGAGCCTCACCTGGACATGATGACTCTGGAACCTCTCTGGGCCTCACCCTGACCTGGTTACTCTGATCCCCATCTGCATGTCACGTAGTCCAGGTGATTCTGGTACCCCTCTAGGTCTCAACCAGATCTGGTGACTGTGATCCTCAACTGGGCCTCACCTGCACCTAGTGTATATGCTCCATCTGGGCCTCATTTGGACCTGGTGACAATGATCCCTACCTGGGCATCATCGGGACATGGTTCCATTGCATGGCCTGAAGGTTGGCCTCACCTGCACCTGGTAACTCTGGTTCCTACCTGGGCATCATCGGGACATGTTCCACTGCATGGCCTGCAGGTTGGCCTCACCTGGACCTGAGAACTCTAGTCCCTAACTCGGCATCATCGGGACATGATTCCTCTGCATGGCCTGCACGTTGGCCTCACCTGGACCTGGTGAGAGGGGTTGTCACTTGGGCCTCACACATGCCTGTTGACACAGGTCCCCACGTGGGCCTCATTTGGACCTGGTGAATCTGGTCCTTACCTGGTCCTCACCCGGAACTCGTAACTCTGTTCACCACCTGGGAATCACTTGGACCTGGTGAATCTGGTCCGCATCTGGGCCTCACCCAGTCCTCGGGACTTTGTTCCCCACCTGGACCTGATTGCTGTGGACTCTTTCTTGGCCTCACCTGGAACTAGTGACTCTGATCCTATCTTCGGCTCACCCAGACCTGGTGACTCTGGTCCTCACCTGTGCATCATTGGTACCTGGTGACTCTGTACCACACCTGAGCCTAACCTGGACATGATGACTCTGGAACCTTTCTGGGCCTAACCCTGACATGGTGACTCTGGTCCCCATCTGGATGTCACCTGGACCAGGTGTTTCTGGTAACCCTCTAGGCCTCAACCAGATCTGGTGACTCTGGTCCTCAACTGGGCCTCACTGGGACCTAGTTATCATGCTCCCCACCTGCGCCCCATCTGGACTTGGTGATTCTGGTTCTACCTGGGCATCATCGGGACATGGTTACTCTATTCCCCACTCGAACTGACCTGATCCTGGTAACTCTGGTCCGGACTTTGTCCTCTTCTGTACCAAGTGACTCTGGCTCCACCTGGGCCACACCTGTAACTGGTGACTCTGATCCTAAGCATGGCCTCACCTGACCTGGTGACTGTGGTTCCCATCGGGACCTAACCTGGACTTCATGTCTCTGGTCCCACTTGGGCCTCACCAGGACTTGGTGTCTCTGGTACTCACCTGGGTAGCATCAGGATATGGTTACACTGTACACTAACAGTGACCCAGCCGGACTTATCAACTCTGGTCTTCACCTGGGCCACTCCTGGACATGGTGACACTGGTTCCCACCTGGGTCTCACCTGGACATGGTGAGTCGGATCCACAACTGGGCCTCACCTGTAACTGGTGATTCTCGTTCCCACATGGACATCATGTGGACCTGGTGGCTGCAGTGTTTCTAGCTTCTCATGTACCTCGAGAATCTGGTCCGCACCAGAGCCTCACCGGGACCTGGTGAGTGTGGTTGCCACCTGCACCTCACCAGGACCTGGTGATTCTGGTCTGCACCTGAGACTCCCCTGGATCTTGTGACTGTGGTCCCCACCTGGGCTTCACCTGGATTTGGGGACTCCGGTCCCAATCCGGGCTTCACCTGGCCCTGTTTTCCATGGTCTTCAACTGGACAAAATTGGGACCCGGTGACTGTGTTCCACAACTGGACCTCACCTGGACCAGGTGACTCTGGTCCCACTCTGGGTCTCACTGTGCCCTAGTGACTGTGAACCCAACTTTGGCCTGACTTGGACCTGCTGACTCTGGTTGCCACCAGCGCCTGACCTCGAACTGTTGACTCTGGTTCTTTCAAGGGCCTACCCTGTACCTGGTGATCCTGGTCCCCAACTGGGCCTCAACTGGACGTGGTGACTCTTGTCACCACTGGGGACTCACCTGGACAGGCTTACAGTGTTCCACAGCTGGGCCTAAGGTAGACCTGTTGACCATGTTCCCCAAGCCGGCCTCACGTGGACTTTTGGCTGTGATCCCCGCTGGGGCATCACGTGTACCTGGTAACTCTGATCCTCACCTGGGCCTCATCTGGACCTAGTGACTCAGGTCCCCACCTGGGCTTCACCTGGATCTGGAGACTCTGGTCCCCACCTGGACTTCACCTGGATCTGGTGACTCTGGTCCCCACCTGGACCTCTCCTGGACCTGGTGTCTCTCTTTCCAACATGGACCTCACCTGGATCTGGTGACTCTACCTCAGTTTGGCCTCACCTGGACCTGGTGTCTCTCGTCCCCACTTTGACGTAACTCAGAACTGCTGAATCTTGCCCCACCTAGGCCGCACCCAGGCCTGGTGACTCTTGTCCCCAGCTATGCCTCAATTCGACCTGATGAATCTGGTCCTCACGTGGGCCTCACATGGACCTGAGACTCAGCAGGATAGAGTGGCTCTGGTTCCCACAAGGGGCACACCAGATACTGGTGATTGTGGTCTTATTCTATGCCTCACCAGGACCTATTGATTCTGTTCCCCATCTGGGCCTGCATGGCCCTAGTGACTCTGGTCCTCACCCAGGCATCATTGGGACCTGGATACTCTATTCCACAATGGGCCTCACTTTGACCCGGGACCTCTGGTCCCATTCTGAGCCTCAAACTAAACTGGTTACTCTGGTTCCCCTCTGGGCCTCACCCTTACCTGGTGACTCTGGTCACCCCTTGGGCTTCATTTGGGCCTGGTGAATCTGGTCCTTAGCTGGTCCACATTTGGATCTGGTGACTGGTCGACACCTGGGCCTCACCTGGACTTGGTGAATCCTGTTGCAACCTGCGACTCAAATGGACCTTGTGACTGTGGTCCCACCTGGACCTCACCTGGATCTGGTGGCTCTGGTTCCCATATTGGGCTCTCCTGGACCTGGTTCCTGTGGTCTCCATCTGGCCTCTCCTGGAACACAATGACTCTGATCCATATTGGATCCTCTCCTGGACCTGTTGACTCTGGTCCTTACCTGGGCATCATTGGGACCTGGATACTCTCTTATATACCTGGGCCTCACCTGGAACTGTTGACTGTGGTCCCACCTGGGCCTCACCTGGAAGAGGTGACTTGTTCCCACAGGGACCTCACCTGGACCTGGTGACTCAGGTCCTCATATGGGCATCATGGGACCTGGTTTCTCAGTTCCACATCAGGGCCTCATCTGGACCTAGTGACTCTCGTCCCCCTCTGGGCCTCACCCTGACGTGGTAACTCAGGTCCCCACTGGATCTCACCAGAACCGGGTGACACTGGTCCCCCTCTGGACTCACCCGGAGCTGGGGATACTGGTACTCAACTGGGCCTCAACAGTACCTGGTGAATCTACTCCTCACTTAGGCCTCGACTGGACCTTGTGACTCTGTTCCCACCTGGCATCCTTGGGACATGGTTACTCTGTTCCCCACCTGGGCCTCACATGGACATGATAACTTTGCTTCACACTTTGGCCTCAACTGGTCCTGATGACTCTGGTCCCCCGACCAAGGCCTCAATCTGGACCTGGTGACTGTGGTCCCCACCTGGGTCTCACCTGGACCTGGTGACTCTCGTTCCCACATGAACCACACCAGGATCTGGAGACTGTGTTGTTCTTGTAGAATCACTTTTAACTGGTGACTCCAGTCCCCACTAGGGCCTCACATGGATCGGGTGACTTGGCCTGCAGGTTGGCCTCGCATGGACCTGGTTAGTGGGGATGCCACTTGGGCCTCACCCATACCTGGTGACTCAGGTCTCCACGTGGCCCTCTTGGACCTGGTGAATCTGATCCTTACCTGGTCCTCTCCCAGACCCGGGGACTCTGGTCACAACCTGGGCCTCACCTGGACATGGTGAGTCGGAACCCCACCTGGTCCTCACTGGTAACTGGTGATTCTCGTTCCCACATGGACATCATGTGGACCTGGTGGCTGCAATGTTTCTAGCTTCTCATGTACCTCGTGACTCTGCTCCCCACCAGGGCCTGACGGGGACCTGGTGAGTGTGGTTGCCACCTGCACCTCACCTGGACCTGGTGATTCTGGTCTGCACCTGAGACTACCCTGGATCTGGTGACTGTGGTCCCCACCTGAGTTTCACCTGGATTTGGGGACTCCGGTCCCCATCTGGGGCTCACCTGGCCCTGTTGACCATTGTCCTCAACTGGGCAAAATTGGGACCCGGTGACTGTGTTCCACAACTGGACCTCACCTGGACCAGGTGACTCTGGTCCCACTCTGGGTCTCACCGTGCCCTAGTGACTGAGAACCCCACTTTGGCCTGACTTGGACCTGCTGACCCTGGTTTCCACCTGCCTTTGACGTCGAACTGTTGACTCTGGTTCTTTCAAGGGCCTCCGCTTTACCTGGTGATCCTGGTCCCCACCTGGGCCTCACCTGGACGTGGTTACTCTTGTCACCACCGGGGACTCACCTGGACCTGCTTACTGTGTTCCACACCTGGGCCTCAAGTAGATCTGTTGACCATGGTCCCCAAGCCAGCCTCCCATGGACCTGTTGCCTCTTATCCCCACCGGGGCCTCACGTGTACCTGGTAACTCTGGTCCTCACCTGGACCTCATTTTGACCTAGTTACTCTGCTCCTTACCTGGGCATCATTGGGATCTGGATACTCTCTTATATACCTGGGCCTCACCTGGACCTGGTGACTGTGGTCCCACCTGGGCCTCACCTGGACGAGGTGATTGGTTCCCACAGTGACCTCACCTCACCTGGTGACTCAGGTCCTCATATGGGCATCATGGGACCTGGTTTCTCAGTTCCACATCGGGGCCTCACCTGGACCTAGTGATTCATGTGCCCTCTGGGCCACACCCTGACGTGGTGACTCTGGTCCCCACCTGGATATCACCAGAAACTGGTGACTCTGGTCCCCCTATGGGACTCACCCGGAGATGGGGACACTGGTCCTCAAATGGGCCTCAACAGGACCTGGTGAATCTACTCCTCACGTAGGCCTCGTCTGGACCTTGTGACTCTTTTCCCACCTGGCATCAATGGGACATGGTTACTCTATTCCCCACCTGGGCCTCACCTGGACATGATAACTTTGCTCCACACTTTGGCCTCAACTTGTCCTGATGACTCTTGTCCCCCCACCTAGGCCTCAACCTGGACCTGGTGTCGCTCGTTCCCACATGAACCACACCTGGACCTGGGGACTGTAGTGTTCTTCTACACTCACATTTACCTGGTGACTCCGGTCCCCACTAGGGCCTCAACTGGATATGGTGACTCTGGCCAAAGTTGACCTCACCTGGACTTGGTGAGTGGGGTTGCCACCTGGGCCTCACCCGTACCTGGTGACTCAGGTCCCCGCGTGGGCCTCTTGGACTTGGTGAATCTGGTCCTTACCTGGTTCTCTCCCATACCTGGGGACTCTGGTCACCACCTGGGCCTCACCTGGACCTGGTGAATCTGGTAACCATCTGGGCCTCACCCAGTCCTGGTGACTTTGTTCCCCACCTGGACTTGATTGCTGTGGACACTTTCTTGGCCTCCCCTGGTGCTGGTGACTCTGATCCTATCTGTGCGTCACCCAGACCTGGTGACACTGGTCCCCACCTGGGCATCCTTGGTACCTGGTGACTCTGTTCCACACCTGAGCCTCACCTCGACATGATGACTCTGGAACCTCTCTGGCCTCACCCTGACCTGGTGACTCTTGTCCCCATCTGGATGTCACATGCACCAGGTGATTCTTGTACCCCTTTAGGCCTCAACCAGATCTGGTGACACTGGTCCTCAACTGGGCCTCACCTGAACCTAGTGAATATGCTAAATTTAGGCCTCATTTGGACCTGGTGTCTCTGGTCCCTACCTGGGCATCATCGGGACATGATTCCTCTGCATGGCCTGCAGGTTGGCCTCACCTGGACCTGGTGAGTGGGGTTGCCACCAGGGCCTCACCCATACCTGGTGACACCGGTCCCCACGTGGGCCCCAGTATGCCCTGTTGAATCTCGTCCTTACATGGTCCTCACCCGGACCTGGTAACCCTGGTCACCACCTGGGAATCACCTGGACCTGGTGTATCTGGCCCCATCTGGGTCGCACCCAGTCCTGGTGACTTTGTTCCCCATCTGGACCTGATTGCTGTGGACTCCTTCTTGTCCTCAACTGGAACTGGTGACTCTGATCCTAACTGGGCCTCACCCAGATCTGGTGACTCTGGTCCTCACCTGTGGACCATTATGACCTGGATACTCTGTTCCACACCTGAGCCTCACCTGGACATGATGACTCTGGATCCCCTCTGGGCCTCAGCCTGACATGGTGACTCTGGTCCCCATCTGGATGTCACCTAGACCAGGTGAATCTGGTACCCTCTAGGAGTCAACTAGACCTCGTGACACTGGTCCTCAACTGGGTCTCACCGAGACCTAGTGAATATGCTCCCTACCTGCTCCTCATCTGGACCTGGTGTCTCTGGTTCTCCCTGGGCATCATTGGGACATTTTTACTGTATTCCCCACTGGGACTCACCTGATCCTGGTAACTCTGGTCCTGACTTTGGCCTCTTCTGTACCAGGTGACTCTCGCTCCACCTGGGCCTCACCTTAACTGGTGACTCATATCCAAAGCATGGCCTCACCTGACCTGGTGACTGTGGTTCCCATCGGGACCTCACCTGGACCTCATATCTCTGGTCCCCCCTGGGCCTCACCAGGACCTGGTGTCTCTGGTACCCATCTGGGTAGCATCAGGATACGGTTACACTATTCACTAACAGTGACCCAGCCGGACCTATTAACTCTGGTCTTCACCTGGGCCACACCTGGACATGGTGACACTGGTTCCCACCCGGGTCTCACCTGGACATGGTGAGTTGGATCCCCACCTGGTCCTCACCTGTAACTGGTGATTCGCGTTCCCACATGGACATAATGTGGACCTGGTGGCTGCAGTGTTTCTAGCTTCTCATGCACCTCGTGACTCTGGTCCCCACCATGGCCTCACCAGGACCTGGTGAGGGTGGTTGACACCTGCACCTCACCTGGACCTGGTGTTTCTGGTCTGCACGTGAGACTACCCTGGATCTGGTGACTGTGGTCCCCACCTGGGCTTCACCTGGATTTGGGGCTCTGGTCCCCACCTGGATTTCACCTGGAACTGGTGACTCTGGTCCATACCTGAACCTCTTTTGGACCTTGTGACTCACTTTCCAACATGGACCTCACTTGGATCTGGTGACTCTGGTCCTCAGTTTGGCCTCACCTGGACCTGTTGTCGCTCGTCCACACTTTGACCTAACTCAGCACTGCTGAATCTTGCCCCACCTAGGCCACACACAGACCTGGTGACTCTTGTCCCCAGCTATGCCTCAATTCGACCTGATGAATCTGGTACTCACGTGGGCCTCACATGGACCTAAGACTCAGCTGGATTGAGTGGCTCTGGTTTCCACAAGGGGCTCACCTGATACTGCTGACTGTGGTCTTATTCTATGCCTCACCAAGACCGAGTGATTCTGTTCCCCATCTGGGCCTCCATGGCCCTAGTAACTCTGGACCTCACCCAGGCATCATTGGGATCTGGATACTCTATTCCACACCTGGGCCTCACTTTGACCAGGGACCTAGGGTCCCATTCTGGGCCTCTAACTAAACTGCTTACTCTGGTTCCCCCTCTGGGCTTCACCCCTACCTGGTGACTCTGGTCACCCCTTGGGCTTCACTTGGGCCTGGTGAATCTGGTTCCCATCTGGGCCTCACCCAGTCCTGGTGACTTTGTTCCCCACCTGGACCTGATTGCTGTGGACTCCTTCTTGGCCTCAACTGGAACTGGTGACTCTGAACCTAACTGGGCCTCACCCAGATCTGGTGACTCTGGTCCTCACCTGTGGATCATTATGACCTGGATACTCTGTTCCACACCTGAGCATCACCTGCACACGATGACTCTGGATCCCCTCTGGGCCTCAGCCTGACATGGTGACTCTGGTCCCCATCTGGATGTCACCTAGATAAGGTGTATCTGGAACCCCTCTAGGCCTCAAGTAGACCTGGTGACTCTGGTCCTCAACAGGGCCTCAACGGGACCGAGTGAATATGCTCCCCACCTGCGCCTCATCTGGACCTGGTGACGCTGGTTCTATCTGGGCATCATCGGGACATGGTTACTATGTTCCCCACTGGGACTGACCTGATCCTGGTAACTCTGGCCATGACTTCGGCCTCTCTGTACCAGGTGATTCTGGCCTCAACTGGGCCTCACCTGTAATTGGTGACTCTGATCCTAAGCATGGCCTCACCTGACCTGGTGACTGTGGTTCTCATCGGGATCTCACCTGGACCTCATGTCTCTTGTCCCACCTGGGCCTCACCAGGACCTGGTGTCTCTGGTACCCACCTTGGTAGCATCAGGATATTGTTACACTGTTCACTAACAGTGACCGAGCCGGACCTATTAACTCTGGTCTTCACCTGGGCCACACCTGGACATGGTGGCACTGGTTCCCTCTTGGGTCTCACGTGGACATGGTGATTCAGATCCCTGCCTGGTCCTCACCGGTAACTGGTGATTCTCGTTCCAACATGGACATCATGTGGATCTGGTGGCTGCAGTGCTTCTAGCTTCTCATGTACCTCGTGACTCTGGTCCCCAAAAGGGCCTCACCGGGACCTGTTGTGTGGTTGCCACCTGCACCTCACCTGGACCTGGTGATTCTGGTCTGCACCTGAGAATACTCTGGTTCTGGTGACTGTGGTCCCCACCTGGGCTTCACCTGGATTTGGGGCTCTTGTTCCCCTCTGGGCCTCACCTGGCCCTGTTGACCATGGTCCTCAACTGGACAAAATTGTGACCCGGTGACTGTGATCCACAACTGGACCTCACCTGGACCAGCTTACTCTGGTCCCCATCTGGGTGTCACCATGCCCTAGTGACTGTGAACCCCACTTTGGCCTGACTTGGACCTCCTGACCATGGTTGCCACCTGCGCCTGACCTCCAACTGTTGACTCTGGTTCTTTCAAGGGCCTCCCCTGGACATGGTGATCCTGGTGCCCACATGGGCCTGACGTGGACCTGGTGACTCTTGTCACCACCGGGAACTCACCTGGACCTGCTTACTGTGTTCCACACCTGGGCCTCAAGTAGACCTGTTGACCATGGTCCCCAAGCCGGCCTCACATGGACCTGTTGCCTCTGATCCCCACCGGGGCTTCACGTGTACCTGGTAACTCTTGTCCTCAACCGGGGCTCATCTGGACCTAGCGACTCTGGTCCCCACCTGGGCTTCACCTGGATCTGGTGACTCTGGTCCCCACCTGGACTTCACCTGGATCTGGGGACTCTGGTCCACACCTGGACCTGACCTGCATCTGGTGACTCTGGTCCTCAGTTTGACCTCACCTGGATCTGGCATCCCTTCTCACCACTTTGACCTAAATCAGAACTGCTGAATCTTGCCCCACCTCGGCCGCAACCAGACCTGGTGACTCTTGTCCCCAGCTATGCCTCAATTCAACCTGATGAATCTGGTCCTCACGTGAGCCTCACATGGACCTGGGACTCAGCTGGATAGAGTGGCTCTGGTTCCCACAAAGGGCTCACCTGATACAGCTGACTGTGGTCTTATTCTATGCCTCACCTGGTCCTAGTGATTCTGTTCCCATCTGGGCCTGCATGGCCCTAGTGACTCTGGTCCTCACTCAGGAATCATTAGGACCTGGATACTCTATTCCACACCTGTGCCTCACATTGACCATGGACCTCTCGTCCCATTCTGGGACTCAAACTAAACTAGTTACTGGTTCCCCTTTGGGCCTCACCCTTACCTGGTGACTCTGGTCACCCGTTTGGCTTCACTTGGGCCTGGTGAATCTGGTCCTTAGCTAGTCTCACCTGAATCTGGTGAATGGTATCCACCTGGGCCTCACCTGGTCTTGGAGAATCCTGTTGCCACATGTGCCTCACCTGGACCTTGTGACTGTGGTCCCACCTGGATCTCACCTGGATCTGGTGGCTCTGGTTCCCATATGGGGCTCTCCTGGACCTGGTTCCTGTGGTCTCCATCTGGCCTCACCTGGAACAAGATGACTCTGATCCATATTTGGGCCTCTCCTGGACCTGTTGACTCTGGTCCATACCTGGGCATCATTGCGACCTGGATACTCTCTTATATACCTGGGCCTCACGTGGACCTGGTGACTGTGGTCCCACCTGGGCCTCACCTGGACGAGGTGACTGGTTCCCACAGGGACCTCACCTGGACCTCTGACTCAGGTCCTCATATGGGCATCATGGGACCTGGTTTCTCAGTTCCACATCGGGACCTCACCTGGACCTAGTGATTCTCGTCCCCTTCTGGGCCTCACCCTGACGTGGTGACTCTGATCCCCACCTGGATATCACCAGAACCGGGTGACTCTGGTCCCCATCTGGACTCACCCGGAGCTGGGGACACTGGTCCTCAACTAGGCCTCAGCAGGACCTGGTGAATCTACTCCTCACTTAGGCTTTGACTGGACCTGTGACTCTTTTCCCACCTGGCATCAATGGGACATGGTTACTCTGTTCCCCACCTGGGCCTCACCTGGACATGATAACTTTGCTCCACACTTTGGCCTCAACTGCTCCTGATGACTCTGGACCCACCACCTAGGCCTCAATCTGGACCTGGTAACTGTGGTCCCCACCTGGGTCTCACCTGGACCTGATGACTCTCGTTCCCACATGAATCACACCTGGACCTGGTGACTGTGGTGTTCTTGTAACTCACTTTTACCTGGTGATTCTGATCCTCACTAGGGCCTCTCCTGGATTTGGTGACTCTGGCCTGCTGGTTGGCCTCACCTGGACCTGGTGAGTGCGGTTGCCACCTGGACCTAACCCATACCTGGTGACTCAGGTCCCCACCTGGGTATCTTGGACCTGGTGAATCTGGTCCTTACATGGTCCTCTCCCAGACCCAGGGACTCTGGTCACCACCTGGGCCTCACCTGGACCTGGTGAATCTTGTCTCCATCTGGGCCTCACCCAATCTTGGTGACTTCGTTCCATACGTGGACCTGATTGCTGTGGACACTTTCTTGGCCTCACCTGGAACAGGTGACTCTGATCCTATCTGCGCGTCACCCAGACCTGGTGACTCTGACTCTAACCTGGGCATCATTGGTACCTGGTGACTCTGTTCCACACCTGAGCCTCACCTGGACATGATGACTCTGGAACCTCTCTGGGCCTCAGCCTGATCTGGTGAGGCTGGTCCCCATCTGGATGTCAGCTGGACCAGGTGAGTCTGTACCCCGATAGGCCTCAACTAGATCTGGTGACTCTTCTCTTCAACTGGGCCTCACCTGGACCTAGTGAATATGCTCCATCTGGGCCTCATTTGCCCCTGGTGACTCTGTTCCCTACCTGGGCATCATCGGGACATGGTTACACTGCATTGCCTGCAGGTTGGCCTCACCTGGATCTGATAAGTCTGGTCCCAACCAGGGCATCATCGGGATATGGTTCCTCTGCATGGCCTGCATGTTGGCCTCACCTGGACTTGGGGAGTGGTGTTGCCACCTGGGCCTCACCCATACCTGGTGACACAGGTCCCCACGTGGGCCTCACGTGGTCCTGTTGAATCTTGTCCTTACCTGGTTCTCACCCGGAACTGGTAAGTCTGGTCACCACCTGGACGTCACCTGGACCTGGTGAATCTGGTCCCCATCTGGGCCTCACCCAGTCCTGGTGAATTTGTTGCCCACCTGGACCTGATTGCTGTGGACTCCTTCTTGGGCTCACCTGGAACTGGTGACTCTGATCCTAACTGAGCCTCACCCATATCTGCTGAGTCTGGTCCTCACCTGTGTCCATTGTGACCTGGATACTCTGTTCCACACCTGAGCCCTACCTGGACATGATGACTCTGGATCCCCTCTGGGCCTCACCCTGACATGCTGACTCTGGTCCTCATCTGGATGTCACCTAGACCAGGTGAATCTGGTACCCCTCTAGGCCACAACTAGACCTGGTGACTCTGTTCCTCAACTGGCCCTCACCGGGACCTAGTGAACATGCTCCACACCTGCGCCTCATCTGGACCTGGTGACTCTGGTTCTACCTGGGCATCTTCGGGACATGGTTACTCTATTCCCCACTGGGACTGACCTGATCCTGGTAACTCTTGTCCTGACTTTGGCCTCGTCTGTACCAGGAGACTCTGGCACCACCTGGGCCTCACTTTTATCTGGTGACACTCATTCTAAGCATGACCTCACCTGACCAGGTGACTGTGGTTCCCATCAGGACCTCACCTGGACCTCATGTCTCTGATCCCACCTGGGCCTCACCGAGACCTGGTGTCTCTGGTACCCACCTGGGTAGCATCAGGATATGGTTACCCTGTTCACTATCAGTGAGCAAGCCGGACCTATTAACTCTGGTCTTCACATGGGCCACACCTGGACATGGTGACACTGGTTCCCACCTGGGTCTCACCTGGACATGGTGAGTTGGTTCCCCACCTGGGCCTCACCTGGATATGATAACTTTGCTCCACTCTTTGGCCTCAACTTGTCCTGATGACTCTGGTCCCCCACCTAGGCCTCAATCTGGACTTTGTGACTGTGGTCCCCACCTGGGTCTCACCTGGACCTCATGACTCTCGTTCCCAGATGAACCACACCTGGACCTGGTGACTGTGGTGTTCTTGTATACTCACATGTACCTGGTGACTCCAGTCCCCTCTAGGGCCTCACCTAGATCTGGTGACTCTGGCCCGCCGGTTGGCCTCACCTAGACCTGGTGAGTGGGGTTGCCCCCTAGGCCTCACACATAGCTGGTGACTCAGGTCCCCACGTGAGCCTCTTGGACCTGGTGAATCTGGTCCTTACTTGGTCCTTTCCCAGACCCGGGGACTCTATCCCCCCCTGGGCCTCACCTGGACCTGGTGAATCTGGTCCCCATCTGGGTCTCACCCAGGTCTGGTGACTTTGTTCCCCACCTGGACCTGATTGCTGTGAACTCTTTCTTGGCCTCACCTGCAACTGGTGACTCTGATCCTATCTGCGCCTCACCCAGATCTGGTGACTCTGGTTCACTTGGGCATCATTGGTACCTGGTGACTCTCTTCCACACCTGAGCCTCACCTGGACCCGATGACTCTGGAACCACTCTGGGCCTCCCCCTGACCTGGTGACTCTGTTCCACACCTGAGCTTCACCTGGACATGATGACTCTGGAACCTCTCTGGGACTCACCCAGATCTGGTGACCCTGGTCCTCAACTGGGCCTCACTTGGACCTAGTGAATATGCACCATCTGGGTCTCTTTTGGACCTGGTGAATCTGGTCCCTACCAGGGCATCATCGGGTCATGGTTCCACTGCATGGCCTGCAGGTTGGCCTCACTTGGACCTGGTAAGTCTGGTCCCTACATGGTCATCATCGGGACATGTTTCCTCTGCACGGCATGCAGGTTGGCCTCACCTGGACCTTGACAGTGGCGTTGCCACCTGGGCCTCACCTATGCCTGGTGACACAGGTTCCCACGTGGGCCTCACTTGGACCTGGTGAATCTTGTCCTTACCTGGTCCTCACCCGGAACTGGTATCTGGTCACCACCTGGATATAACCTGGACCTTGTGTATCTGGTCCCCATCTAGGCCTCACCCAGTCCTGGTGACTTTGTTCCCCACCTGGACCTGATTTCTGTGGACTCCTTCTTGGCCGCACCTGGAACTGGTGACTCTGGTCCCCACCTGGACCTCTCCCGGACCTGGTGACTTTCTTTCAAACATGCACCTCACATGGATCTGGTGACTCTGGTACTCAGTTTGGCCTCACCTGGAACTGGCGTCTCTCGTCCCCACTTTGACCTAACTCACAACTGCTGAATCTAGCCCAACTTAGGCTGCACCCAGATCTGGTGACTTTTGTCCCCAGCTATGCCTCAATTCGACCTAATGAATCTGGCCCTCACGGGAGCCTCACCTGGACCTGGGACTCAGCTGGATAGAGTGGCTCTGGTTCCTGCAAGGGGCTCAGCTGACACTGCTGACTGTGGTCTTATTGTATGCCTCACCAGGACCTAGTGATTATGTTCGCCATCTGGGCCTGCATGGCCCTAGTGACTCTGGTCCTCACCCAGGCATCATTGGGACCTGGATACTCTATTCCACACCTGGGCCTCACTCTGACCAGGGACCTATGGACCCATTCTGGGCCTCACCCTAACCTGGTGATTCTGGTCACCACTTTTGCTTCACTTGGGCCTGGTGAATCTGGTCCTTAGCTGGTTCTCACCTGGATTTGGTGACTGGTCTCCACCTGGGCCTCATCTGGACTTGGTGAATACTGTTGCCATCTGCGCCTCACCTGGACCTTGTGACTGTGGTCCCACCTGGAACTCACCTGGATCTGGTGGCTCTGTTTCCCATATGGGGCTCTCCAGAACCTGGTTCCTGTGGTCTCCATCTGGCCTCACCTGGAACACAATGACTCTGATCCATATTTGGGCCTCTCCTGGACCTGTTGACTCTGGTCCTTACATGGGCATCATTGGGACCTCGATACTCTCTTATATACCTCGGCCTCTCCTGGACCTGGTGACTTTGGTCCCACCCGGGCCTCACGTGGATGAGGTGACTGGTTCCCACAGGGACCTCACCTGGACCTGGTGACTCAGATCCTCATATGGGCATCATGGGACCTGGTTCTCAGTTCCTCATTGTGGCCTCACCTGGACTTAGTGATTCTCGTCCCCCTCAGGGCCTCACACTGACGTGGTGACTCTGGTCCCCACCTGGATATCACCAGAACCGGTGACTCTGGTCCCCCTCTGGGACTCACCCGGAGATGGGGACACTGGTCCTCAACTGGCCCTCAATAGGACCTGGTGAATCTACTCCTCACTTAGGCATCGTCTGGACCTTGTGACTTTTTCCCACCTGGCATCAATGGGACATTGTTACTCTGTTCCCCACCTGGGCCTCACCTGGACATAGTAACATTGCTCCACTCTTTGGCCTCAACTGCTCCTGATGACTCTGGTCCCCCCACCTAGGCCTCAATCTGGACCTGGTGACTGTGGTCCCCACCTGGATCTCACCTGGACCTGGTGACTCTCGTTCCCACATGAACCACACCTGGCCCTAGTGACTGTGGTGTTCTTGTACTCACATTTACCTGGTGACTCCAGTCCCCACTAGGGCCTCACCTGGTTCTGGTGACTCTGGTCTGTAGGTTTTCCTCACCTGGACCTGGTGAGTGGGGTTGCCACCTGGGCCTCACCCATACCTGGTGACTCAGGTGCCCACTTGGGCCTCCTGGACCTGGTGAATCTGGTAATTCTAGTCACCACCTGGGAATGCCCTGGACCTGGAGAATCTTGTCGCCATCTGGGCCTCACCCAGTCCTGGTGACTTTGTTCCCCACCTGGACCTGATTGCTGTGGACTCCTTTTGGGCCTCACCTAGAACTGGTGACTCTGATCCTAACTGGGCCTCACCCAGATATGGTGACTCTGGTCCTCACCTGTGGACCACTATCACCTGGATACTCTGTTCCACACCTGAGCCTCACATGGACATGATGATTCTGGAACCTCTCTGGGCCTGTCCCTGACCTGGTGACTCTAGTCCCTACCTGGGCATCATTGAGACATGCTTACACTGCATGGCCTTCAGGTTGGCCTCACCTGGATGTGGTATCTCTCGTCCTTACCTGGGTATCATCGGGACATGGTTCCTCTGCATGGCCTGCGGGTTGGCCTCACATGGACCTGGGGAGTTCCTTGCCACCTGGCCTCACCAATACCTGGTGACTCAGGTCCCCATGTGGGCCTCATTTGGACCTGTTGAATCTGGTCCTTACCTGGTTGTCACCCGGAAATGGTAAGTCTGTTCAACACCTGGGATTAACCTGGACCTGGTGAATCTGGTCCCTATCTGTGCCTCACCCAGTCCTGGGGACTTTGTTCCCCACCTGGACCTGTTTGCTGTGGACTCCTTCTTGGCCTCACCTGGAACTGGTGACTCTGATCCTAACTGGGCCTCACCCAGATCTGGTGACTCTGGTCCTCACTTGTGGACCATTATGATCTGGATACTCTGTCCCACACCTGAGCCTCACCTGGACATGATTACGCTGGATCCCCTCTGGACCTCACCCTGACACGGTGACTCTTGTCCCCATGTGGATGTCACCTAGACCAGGTGAATCTGGTACCCCTCTAGGCCTCAACTAGACCTGGTGACTGTGGTCCTCAACTGGGCCTCACCGGAACCTAGTGGATATGCTTCCCTCCTGCGCCTCATCTGGACCTGGTGACTCTGGTTCTACCTGGGCATCATTGGGACCTGGATACTCTCTTATATACCTGGGCCTCACCTGGACCTGATGACTGTGGTCCCACCTGGGCCTCACCTGGACCTGGTGAATCTGGTGCCCATCTGGGCCTCACCCAGTCATGGTGACTTTGTTCCCCACCTGGACCTGATTGCTGTGGACCCTTTCTTGGCCTCACCTGGAACTGGTGACTCTGATCCTATATGCGCATCTCCCATATCTGATGACTCTGGTCCTCACCTGGGAGTTATTGGTACCTGGTGACTCTGTTCCACACCTGAGCCTCACCTGGACATGATGACTCTGGAACCTCTCTGGGTCTCACCCTGACCTGGTGACTCTGGTCCCCATCTGGATGTCACCTGGACCAGGTGATACTGGTAATCCTCTAGGACTCAACCAGATCTGGTGACTCTGGTCCTCAACTGGGCATCATTGGTACCTGGTGACTCTGTTCCTCACCTGAGCCTCACCTAGACATGATGATTCTGGAACCTCTCTGGGCCTGTCCTTGACCTGGTGACTCTAGTCCCTACCTGGGCATCATCGGGACATGGTTCCACTGCATGGCCTGCTGGTTGGCCTCACCAGGATGTGGTATCTCTCGTCCTTACCTGGTCATCATCGGGACATGGTTCCTCTGAATGGCCTGCAGGTTGGCCTCACCTGGACCTGGTCAGTGGGCTTGCCACCGGGGCCTCACCCATGCCTGGTGACACAGGTCCCCACGTGGGCCTCACTTGGACCTGTTGAATCTAGTCCTTGCCTGGTCCTCACCCGGACTGGTAACTTTGGTCACCACCTGGGATTCCCCTGGACCTGGTGAATCTGGTCCCCATCTTGTCCTCACTCAGTCCTGGTGACTTTGTTCCCCACCTGGACCTGATTGCTGTGGACACTTTCTTGGCCTCCCCTGGACCTGGAGACTCTGATTCTATCTGTGCGTCACCCAGACCTGGTGACTCTGGTCCTCACCTGGGCATCATTGGTACCTGGTGACTCTGTTCCACAGGCTGACCCTCACCTGGACTTAATGACTCTGGAACCTCTCTGGGCCTCACCCTGACCTGGTGACTCTTGTCCCCATCAGGATGTCACCTGGACCAGGAGATTCTGGTACCCCTCTAGGCCTCAACCAGATCTGGTGACTCTGGTCCTCAACTCGGCCTCACCTGGACGTAGTGAATATGCTCCATCTGGGCCTCATTTGGACCTGGTGACTCTGGTCCCCACCTGGGCATCATCGGGACATGGTTCCACTGCATTGCATGCAGGTTGGCCTCACCTGGACCTCGTAACTCTGGTCCCTACATGGCCATCATCGGGACATGGTTCCTCTGCATGGCCTTCAGGTTGGCCTCCCCTGGACCTGGTGAATGAGGTTGCCACCTGGGTCTCCCCATAACTGGTGACACAGGTCCCACGTGGGCTTCACTTGAACCTGGTGAATCTGGTCCTTACCTGGTCCTCACCCAGAACTGGTAACCCTTGTCACCACCTGGGAATCACCTGGACCTGTTGAATCTGGTCCCCATCTGGGTCTCACCCAGTCCTGGTGAATTTGTTCCCCACCTGGACCTGATTGCTGTGGACTAATAATTGGCCTCACCTGGAACTGGTGACTCTGATCCTATCTGAGCGTCACCCAGACCTGGTGACTCTGGTCCTCACCTGGGCATCATTGGTACCTGGAGACTCTGATCCACACCTGAGCCTCACCTGGACATGATGACACTGGAACGTCTCTGGGTCTCACCCTGACCTCGTGACCCTGGTCCCCATCTGGATGTCACCTGGGCCTGATGATTCTTGTACCCCTCTAGGTCTCAACCAGATCTGGTGATTCTGGTCCTCAACTGAGCCTCACCTGGACCTAGTGAATATGCTCCATCTGGGCCTCATGTGGACCTGGTGACTCTGGTCCCTACCTGGGCATCATCGGGACATGGTTCCACTGCATGGCCTGCAGGTTGACCTCACCTGGACCTGGTAACTCTGGTCCCTACCTGGGCATCATCGGGACACGCTTTCTCTGCATTGCCTGCAGGTTGGCCTCACCTGGACCTGGTGAGTGTGCTTGCCACCTGGGCCTCACTCATACCTGGTGACAAAGGCCCCACGTGGGCCTCACTTGGACCTGGTGAATCTGGTCCTTACCTGGTCCTCACCCGGAACTGCTAACTCTGGTCACCACCTGGGAATCACCTGGGTCTGGTGAATCTGGTCCCCATCTGGGCCTCACCCAGGCTTGGTTACTTTGCTCCCACCTGGACCTGATTGCTGTGGACTCCTACTTGGCCTCACCTGGAACTGCTGACTCTGATCCTTACTGGGCCTCACCCAGATCTGGTGACTCTGGTCCTCACCTGTGGATCATTATGACCTGGATACTCTGTTCCACACCTGAGCCTCACCTGGACATGATGACTCTGGATCCACTCTGGGCCTCACCCTGACGTGGTGACTCTGGTCCTCATGTGGATGTCACCTAGACCAGGGGAATCAGGTACGCCTCTAGGCCTCAACTTGACCTGGTGACTCTGGTCCTCAACTGGGCCTCACCGGGACCTAGTGATTATGCTCCCCAACTGCGCCCCATCTGGACCTGGCGAATCTGTTTCTTCCTGGGAATCAATGGGACATGGTTACTCTATTCCCCACTGGGACTGCCCTGATCCTTGTAACTTTGGTCCTGACTTTGGCCTCTTCTATACCAGGTGACTCTGGCTCCACCTGGGCCTCACCTGTAACTGGTGACTCTGATTCTAAGCATGGCCTCACCTGACATGGTGACCGTGGTTCCCATCGGGACCTCAACTGGACCTTAGGTCTCTGGTCCCATCTCGGGGTCACCAGGACCTGGTGTCTCTGATACCCACCTGTGTAGCATCAGGATATCGTTACACTGTTCACTAACAGTGACCCAGCCGGACCTATTATCTCTAGTCTTCACCTTGGCCACACCTGGTCATGGTTAGACTGGCTCCCACCTGTGTCTCACCTGGACATGGGGAGTGGGATCGCCACCTGGTCCTCAACTGTAACTGGTGATTCTCGTTCCCACGTGGACATCATGTGGACCTGGTGGCTGCAGTGTTTCTAGCTTATCGTGTACCTCGTCTCTCTGGTCCCCACCAGGGCCTCACCAGGACCTGGTGAGTGTGGTTTCCACCTGCACCTCACCTGGACCTGGTGATTCTGATCTGCACCTGAGACTACCCCGGATCTGGTGACTGTGTTCCCCACCTGGGCTTCACCTGGATTTGGAGACTCCGGTCCCCATCTGCGCCTCACCTGCCCCTGTTTACCATGGTCCTCAACTGGGCAAAATTGGGACCCGGTGACTGTGTTCCACAACTGAACCTCACCAGAACCAGGTGACTCTGGTCCCCCTCTGGGTCTCACCGTGCCCTAGTGATTGTGAACCCCACTTTGGCCTGACTTGGACCTGCTGACCCTGGTTACAACCTGCTCCTGACCTCGAAGTGTTGACTCTGGTTCTTTCAATGGCCTCCCGTGTACCTGGTGATCCTGGTCCCCACCTGGGCCTCACCTGGACGTGGTGACTCTTGTCACCCCCGGGGACTTCCTGGACCTGCTTACTGTGTTCCACACCTGGGCCTCAAGTAGACCAGTTGACCATGGTCCCCAAGCCGGCCTCACATGGACCTGTTGCTTCTGATCCCCACCGGGGCCTACGTGTACCTAGTAACTCTGGTCCTCACCTGGGCCTCATCTTGACCTATTGATTTTGGTCCCCACTTGTGCTTCACCTGTATCTGGTGACTCTGGTCCCCACCTCGACTTCACCTGGATCTGGTGATTCTGGTCCCCACCTGGACCTCTCCTGGACCTGGTGACTCTCTTTGAACATGGACCTCACCTGGATCTGGTGACTCTGGTCCCCACCTGGACCTCACCTGCATCTGGTGACTCTGGCCTGCAGGTTGGCCTCACCTGGACCTGGGGAGTGGGGTTGCCACCTAGGCCTCACACATAGCTGGTGACTCAGGTCCCCACGTGGGTCTCATTTGGACCTGTTGAATCTGGTCCTTAGCTGGTCCTCTCCCAGACCCGGGGACTCTGGTTACCACCTGGACTTCACCTGGTTCTAGTGACTGTGGTCCCAACCTGGACCTCTCCTGGACCTGGTGACTCTCTTTCCAACATGGACCTCACCTGGATCTGGTGACTCTGGTCCTCACTTTGGCCTCACCTGGACCTGGTGTCTCTCGTCCCCACTTGGACCTAACTCAGAACTGCTAATTCTTTCCCCACCTAGGCCGCACACAGACCTGGTGACTCTTGTCCCCAGCTATGCCTCAATTAGACCTGATGAATCCGGTCCTCACGTGGGCTTCACATGGACCTGGGACTCAGCTGGATACAGTGGCTCTGGTTCGCACAAGGGGCTCACCTGATACTGGTGACTGTGGTCTTATTCTATGAATCACCAGGACCTAGTGATTCTGTTCCCCATCTAGGCCTGCATGGCCCTAGTGACTCTGGTCCTCACCCAGGCATCATTCGGAACTGGATACTCTATTCCACTCCTGGGCCTCTCTTTCACCAGGGTGCTTTGGTCCCATTCTGGGCCTCAAACTAAACTGGTTACACTGTTTCCCCTCTGGACCTCACCCTTACCTGGTGACACTGGTCACCCCTTGAGCTTCACCTGGGCCTGGTGATTCTGGTCCTTAGCTGGTCCGCACCTGGATCTGGTGACTGGTCGCCACCTGGGCCTCATCTGGACTTGGTGAATCATGTTGCCACCTGCGCCTCACCTGGACCTTGTGACTGTGGTCCCACCTGGACCTCACCTGGATCTGGTGGCTCTGGTTCCCATATGGGGCTCTCCTGGACCTGGTTCCTGTGGTCTCCATCTGGCCTCACCTGGAACACAATGACTCTGATCCATATTTGGGCCTCTCCTGGACCTCTTGTCTCTGTTACGTAATTGGTCATCATTGGGACCTGGATACTCTCGTATATACCTGGGCCTCACCTGGACCTGTTGACTGTGGTCCCACCTGGGACTCACCTGGACCTGGTGACTGTGGTCCCTCCTGGTCCTCCCCAGACGAGATGACTGGTTCCCACTGGGACCTCACCTGGACCTGGTGACTGAGGTCTTCATATGGGCATCATGGGGCCTGGTTTCTCAGTTCCACATCGGGGCCTCACCTGGACCTAGTGATTCTCGTCCCCCTCTCGGCCTCACCCTGACGTGGAGACTCTGGTCCCCAACTGGATATCACCAGAACCGGGTGACTCTGGTCCCCCTCTAGGACTCACCCGGAGCTGGGGACACTGGTCCTCCACTGGGCCTCAACAGGCCCTGGTGAATCTACTCCTCACTTAGGCCTCGTCTGGACCTTGTGACTCTTTTCCCACCTGGCATCAATGGGATATGGTTACTCTGTTCCCCACCTGGGCCTCACTTGGACATGATGTATTTGCTCCACACTTTGGTCTCAACTGGTCCTGATGACTCTGATCCCCCCACCTAGGCCTCAATCTGGATTTGGTGACTGTTATCCTCACCTGGGTCTCACCTGGACCTGGTGACTCTCGTTCTCACATGAACCACACCTGGACCTGGTGACTGTGGTGTACTTATAGACTCACATTTACCTGGTCACTCCGGACCCCACTATGGCCTCACCTGGATCTGATGACTCTGGCCTGCAGGTTGGCCTCACCTGGCCCTGTTGTGTGGGGTTGCCACCTGGGCCACACCCATACCTGGTGACTCAGGTCCCCACGTGGGCCTCTTGGATCTGGTGAATCTGGTCCTTACTGGTCCTCTCCCAGACCTGGGGACTCTGGTCAACACCTGGACCTCACCTGGACCTGGTGAATATGGTCTCCATCTAGGCCTCACCCAGTCCTGGTGACTTTGTTCCCCACCTGAACCTGATTGCTGTGGACTCTTTCTTGGCCTCACCTGGTACTGGTGACTCTGATCCTATCTGCGCGTTACCCAGATCTAGTGACTGTGGTCCTCACCTTGGCATCACTGGTACCTGCTTACTCTGTTCCACACTTGAGCCTCACCTGGACATGACTACTCTGGAACCGCCCTGGGCCTCAGCCTGACATGGTGACTCTGGTCCCCATTTGGAAGTCACCTAGACCAGGTGAATCCTGTACACCTCTTGGCGACAACTTGACCTGGTGACTCTGGTCCTCAACTGGGCCTCACCGGGACCTAGTGAACATGCTCCCCAACTGCGCCTCATCTGGACCTGGTGACTCAGGTTCTACCTGGGCTTCATCGGGACATTGTTACTCTGTTCCCCACTGGGACTGACCTGATCCTGGTAACTCTGCTCCTGACTTTGGCCTCTTCTGTACCAGGTTACTCTGGCTCGACCTGGGCCTCACTTGTAACTCGTGACTCTGATCCTACGCATGGCCTCACCTGAAATGGTGACTGTGGTTCCCATCGGGACCTCACCTGGACCTCAAGTCTCTGGTCCCACCTGGGCCTCACGAGGACCTGGTGTCTCTTGTACCCACATGGGTAGCATCAGGATATGGTTACACTGTTCACTATCAGTGACCCACCCGGACCTATTAACTCTGGTCTTCACAAGGGCCACACCTGGACATGCTGACACTGGTTCCCACCTGGGTTTCACCTGGACATGGTGAGTCGGATCCCCACGTGGTCCTCACGTGTAACTGGTGATTCTCGTTCCCACATGGACATGATGTGGACCTGATGGCTTCAGTGTTTCTAGCCTCTCATGTACCTAGTGACTCTGGTCCCCACCAGGGTCTCACCGGGACCTGGTGTGTGTGGTCGCCACCTGTACCTCACCTGGACCCGGTGATTCTGGTCTACACCTGAGACTACCCTGGATCTGGTGACTGTGGTCCCCACCTGGGCTTCACCTGGATTTTGGGACTCCGGTCCCCATCTGGGTCTGACCTGGCCCTGTTGACCATGGTCCTCAACTGGGCAAAATTGTGACCCGTTGACTGTGTTCCACAACTGGACCTCACCTGGACCAGGTGACTCTGGTCCCCCTCTGGGTCTCACCGTGCCCTAGTAACTGTGAACCCCACTTTGGCCTGACTTCGACATGCTGAACCTGGTTGCTACCTGCCCCCGACATCGAAATGTTGACTCTGGTCCTTTCAAGGGCCTCCCTTGTACCTGGCGATCCTGGTGTCCACCTTGCCCTCACCTGCACGTGGTGACTCTTGTCCCCAACGGGGACTCACCTGGACCTGCTTACTGTGTTCCACACCTGGGCCTCAAGTAGACCTGTTGACCATGGTCCCCAAGCCGTCCTCACATGGACCTGTTGCCTCTGAACCCCACCGGGGCCTCACGTGTACCTGGTAACTCTGGTCCTCACCTGGGCATCATTGGTACCTGGTGACACTGTTCCACACCTGAGGCTCCCCTGGACATGATGACTCTGGAACCTCTCTGGGCATCAACCTGACCTGGTGTCTCTGGTCCCCATAAGGATGTCACCTGGACCAGGAAATCATGGTACTTCTCTGGGCTTCAACCAGGTCTGGTGACTCTGGTCCTCAACTGGGCCTAACCTGGACCTAGTGATTATGCTCCATCTGGGCTTCATTTGGACCTGGTGACTCTGGTCCCTACCTGGGCATCATCGGACATGGTTCCACTCCATGGCCTGTAGGTTGGCCTCACCTGGACCTGGTAACTCTCGTCCCTACCTGGGCATCATTGGGACCTGGTTCCTCTGTATGGCCTGCAGTTTGGCCTCACCTGGACCTGGTGAGTGGGTTTGTCACCTGGGCCGCACTCATGCCTAGTGACACAGGTCCCCACGTGGGCCTCACTTGGACCTGGTGAACCTGGTCCTTACCTGGTCCTCACCCGGAACTGGTAACTCTGGTCACCACCTGGGAATCACCTGGGCCTGGTGAATCTGGTCCCCATCTGGGCCTCATCCAGTCCTGGTGACTTTGTTCCCCACCTGGACCTGATTGCTGTGGACTCCTTCTTGGCCTCACCTGGAACTGGTGACTCTGATCCTAACTGGACCTCACCCAGTTCTGGTGACTCTGGTCCTCATCTGTGGACCATTATGAGCTGGATAAACTCTTCCACCCCTGAGCCTCACCTGGACATGATGACTCTGGAGCCCCTCTGGGCATCAGCCTGATATGGTGACTCTGGTCCCCATCCGTATGTCACCTCACCAGGTGAATCTGGTACCCCTCTATGCCTCAACTTGACCTGGTAAATCTGGTCCTCAACTGGGCCTCACCGGGACCTAGTGAACATGCTCCCCACCTGCGCCTCATCTGGACCTGGTGACTCTGGTTCTACCTGGGCATCATCGGGACATGGTTACTCTATTCCCCACTGGGACTGACCTGATCCTGGCAACTCTGGTCCTGACTTTGGCCTCTTCTGTACCAGGTGACTCTGGCTCCACCTCGGCCTCACCTGCAACCTGTCACTCTGATCCTAAGCATGGCCTTACCTGACCTGGTGACTGTGGTTCCCATCGGGACCTCACCTGGACCTCATGTCTCTGGTCCCACCTGGGCCTCACCAGGACCTGGTGTCTCTGGGACCCTCCTGGGTAGCATCAGGATATGGTTACAGTGTTCACTAACAGTGCGCCAGCCGGAACTATTAACTCTGGTCTTCACCTGGGCCACACCTGCACATGGTGACACTGGTTCCCACCTGGGTCTCACCTAGACATGGTGAGTCGTATCCCCACCTGGTCCTCACCTATAACTGGTGATTCTCATTCCCACATGGAGATCATGTGGACCTGTTGTCCGCAGTGTTTCTAGCTTCTTTTTTTAAATTTTTATTTATTTATGATAGTCACAGAGAGAGATTGGCAGAGACACAGGCAGAGGGAGGAGCAGGCTCCATGCACAGGGAGTTCGACGTGGGATTCGATCCCGGGTCTCCAGGATCGCGCCCTGGTCCAAAGGCAGGCGCCAAACCGCTGCGCCACCCAGGGATCCCATGTGTTTCTAGCTTCTCATGTACCTCGTGACTCTGGTCCCCACCAGGGCCTCACTGGGACCTGGTGAGTTTGGTTGCCACCGGCACCTCACCTGGACCTGGTGATTCTGGTCTGTACCTGAGACTACCCTGGATCTGGTGACTGTGGTCCCCACCTCAGCTTCACCTGGATTTGTGGATTCCGGTCCCCATCTGGGCCTCACCTGGCCCTGTTGACCATGGTCCTCAACTGGGCAAAATTGGGACCCGGTGACTGTGTTCCACAACTGGACCTCACCTGGACCAGGTGACTCTGGTCCCCCTCTGGGTCTCACCGTGCCCTAGTGACTGTGAACCCCACTTTGGCCTGACTTGGACCTGCTGACCCTGGATGCCACCTAAGTCTGACTTCGAACTGTTGACTCTGGTTCTTTCAAGGGCCTCCCCTGTATCTGGTGATCCTGGTCCGCATCTGGGCCTAACCTGGACGTGGTTACTCTTGTCACCACCGGGGACTCACCTGGACCTGCTTACTGTGTTCTACACCTGGGCCTCAAGTACACCTCTTGACCATAGTCCCCAAGCCGGCCTCACATGGACCTGCTTTCTCTGATCCCCACCGGGGCCTCAAGTGTACCTGGTAACTCTGGTCCTCACCTGGGCCTTATCTGGGCCTAGTGACTCTGGTCCCCACATGGACTTCACCTGGATCTGGTGACTCTGGTCCCCACCTGGACCTCACCTGGATCTGGTGACTCTGGTCCTCAGTTCGGCCTCACATGGACCTGGTGTCTCTCGTCCCCACTTTGACCTAACTCAAAACTGCAGAATCTTGCCAAACCTAGGATGCACCCAGACCTGGGGACTCTTGTCCCCAGCTATGCCTCAATTCGACCTGACCTGATGAATCTGGTCCTCACGTGGGCCTCACATGGACTTGGGACTCAGCTGCATAGAGTGGATCTGGTTCCAACAAGAGTCTCACCTGTTACTGGTCACTCGGGTCTTTTTCTATGCCTCACAAGGACCTAGTGATTCTGTTCCCCATCTGGGCCTGCATGGCCCTAGTGACTCTGGTCCTTACCCAGGCATCATTGGGACCTGGATACTCTATTCCACACCTGGGCCCCTCTTTGACCAGGGACCTCTGGTCCCATTCTTGGCCTCAAATTAAACTGGTTACTCTGGTGCCCCTCTCGGATTCACCCTTACCTCGTGACTCTGGTCACCCCTTGGCTTCACTTGGGCCTGGTGAATCTGGTCCTTAGCTGGTCTGCACCTGGATGTGGTGACTGGTCGCCACCTGGGCCTCATCTGGACTTGGTGAATCTTGTTGCCACCTGCGCCTCACCTGGACCTTGTGATTGTAGTCCCACCTGGAACTCACCTGGATCTGTTGGCTCTGGTTCCCATATGGGGCTCTCCTGGACCTGTTTCCTGTGGTCTCCATCTGGCCTCACCTGGAACACAATGACTCTGATCCATATTTGGGCATCTCCTGGACCTGTTGACTCTGGTCCTTTCCTGGCCATCATTGGGACCTGGATACTCTCTTATATACCTGGGCCTCACCTGGACCTGGTGACTGTGGTCCCACCTGGGCCTCACCTGGACGAGGTGACTGGTTCCCACAGGGACCTCACCTGGACCTGGTGACTCAGGTCCTCATATGGGCATCATGAGACCTGGGTTTTCAGTTCCACATCGGGGCCTCACATGGACCTAGTGATTCTCGTCCCGCTCTGGGCCTCACACTGACGTGTTGACTCTGGTCCCCACCTGGATATCACCAGAACCGGGTGACTCTGGTCCCCCTCTTGGACTCATCCGGACCTGGGGACACTGGTCCTCAACTGGGTCTCAACAGGACCTGCTGAATCTACTCCTCACTTAGGCCTCGTCTGGACCTTGTGACTCTTTTCCCACCTGGCATCAATGGGACATGGTTACTCTCTTCCGCACCTGGGCCTCACATAGACATGATAACTTTGCTCCGCCCTTTGGCCTCAACTGGTCCTGATGACCCTGGTCCCCCCACCTAGGCCTCAATCTGGACCTGGAGACTGTTGTCCCCACCTGGGTCTCACCTGGACCTGGTGACTCTCGTTCCCACATGAACCACACCTGGACCTGGTGACTGTGGTTTTCTTGTAGACTCACATTTACCTGGTGACTCCGGTGCCCACTAGGGACTCACGTGGATCTGGTGACTCTGGCCTGCTGATTGGCCTCACTTGGACCTGGTGAGTGGGGTTGCCACCTGGGCCTCACCCAAACCTGGTGACTCAGGTCCCCACGTGGGCCTCTTGGACCTTTTAATCTGGTCATTACCTGGTCCTCTCCCAGACCCGGGGACTCTGGTCCCCAACTGGGCCTCACCTGGCCCTGGTGAATCTGGTCCCCATCTGGGCCTCACCCAGTCCTGGTGACTTGGTTCCCCACCTGGACCTGATTGGTGTGGTCACTTTCTTGGCCTCACCTGGAACTGGTGACTCTGATCCTATCTGCGCGTCACCCAGTCCTGGTGACTCTGGTCCTCACCTGGGCATCATTGGTACCTGGTGACTCTGTTCCACACCTGAGCCTCACCTGGACATGATGACTCTGGAACCACTCTGGGCCTCACGCTGACCTAGTGACTCTGGACCCCATCTGGATGTCACCTGGACCAGGAGATTCTGGTACCCCTCTAGGCCTCAACCAGATCTGGTGACTCTGATCCTCAACTGGGCCTCACCTGGACCTAGTGAATATGCTGCATCTGGGCCTCATTTGGACCTGGTGACTCTGGTCCCTACCTGGGCATCATAGGGACATGGTTCCACTGCATGACCTGCAAGTTGGCCTCACCTGGACCTGGTAACTCTGGTCCCTACCTGCATTCTCGGGACCTGGTTCCAAGCATGGCCTGTAGGTTGGCCTCACCTGGACCTGGTAAATCTGGTCCCAACCTGGGCATCTTTGGGACCTGTTTCCTCTGCATGGCCTGCAGGTTGGCCTCACCTGGAACTGGTGAGTGGGTTTGTCACCTAGGCCTCACCCTTGCCTAGTGACACAGGTCCCCACGTGGGCCTCACTTGGACCTGGTGAATCTGGTCCTTACCTGGTGGTTACCCGGAACTGGTAACTCTGGTCACTACATGGGAATCACCTGGGCCTGGTGAATCTGGTCCCCATCTGGGCCTCACCCAGTCCTGTTGACTTTCTTCCCCACCTGGACCTGATTGCTGTGGACTCCTTCTTGGCTAACCTGGAACTGCTGACTCTGATGCTAACTGGGCCTCACCCAGATCTGGTGACTCTGGTCCTCACCTGTGGACCATTATGACCTGGATACTCTGTTCCACACCTGAGCCTCACCTGGATATGTTGACTCTGGATCCCCTCTGGGCCTCAGCCTGACTTGGGGACTCTGGACCCCATCTGGATGTCACCAGACCAGGTAAATCTGGTACCCCTCTAGGCCTCACCTAGACCTGGTGACTCAGGTCCTCAACTGGGCCTCAACGGGACCTAGTGAACATGCTCCCCACCTGCGCCACATCTGGGCCTGGTGACTCTGGTTCTACCTTGGCATCATCGGGACATGGTTACTCTATTCCCACTTGGAGTGACCTGATCCTGGTAACTCTGGTCCTGACTTTGGCCTCTTCTGTTCCAGGTGAGTCTGGCTCCACCTGGGCCTCACCTGTAACTGGTGACTCTGATCCTAAGCATGGCCTCACCTGACCTGGTGACTGTGGTTCCCATCGGGACCTCACCTGGACCTCATGTCTCTGGTCCCACTTAGGCCTCACCAGGATCTGGTGTCTCTGCCACCCACCTGGGTAGCATCAGGATATGGTTACACTGTTCACTAACAGTGACCCAGCCGGACCTATTAACTCTGGTCTTCACCTGGGCCACACCTGGACATGGTGACACTTTTTCCCACGTGGGTCTCACCTGGACATGGTGAGTCGGATCCCCACCTGGTCCTCACCTGTAACTGGTGATTCTCTTTCCCACATGGAGATCATTTGGACCTGTTGGCTGCAGTGTTTCTAGCATCTTTTTTTTAATTTTTATTTATTTATGACAGTCACAGAGAGAGAGAGAGGCAGAGACACAGGCAGAGGGAGAAGCAGGCTCCATGCACCGGGAGCCCGAGATGGGATTCGATCCCGGGTCTCCAGGATCGCGCCCTGGGCCAAAGGCAGGCGCCAAACCGCTGCGCCACCAAGGGATGCCATGTGTTTCTAGCTTCTCATGTACCTCGTGACTCGGGTCCCCACCAGTGCCTCACCGGGACCTGGTGAGTTTGGTTGCCACCTGCACCACACCTGGACCTGGTGATTCTGGTCTGCACCTGACACTACCCTGGATCTTGTGACTGTGGTCCCCACCTGAGCTTCACCTGGATTTCGGGACTCCGGTCCCCACCTCGGCCTCACCTGGCCCTGGGACCATGGTCCTCAACTGGGCAAAATTGGGACCTGGTGACTGTGTTCCAAAACTGGACTTCACCTGGACCATGTGACTATGCTCCCCCTATGGGTCTCACCGTGCCCTAGTGACTGTGAATTCCACTTTGGCTTGACTTGGACCTGCTGACCCTGGTTGCCACCTGCGCCAGAACTCGAACTGTTGACTCTGGTTCTTTCAAGGGCCTCCCCTGTACCTGGTGATCCTGGTCCCACCTGGGCCTCACCTGTACGTGGTGACCCTTGTAACCACGGGGGACTCACCTGGACCTGCTTACTGTGTTCCACATCTGGGTCTCAAGTGGACCTGTTGATCATGGTCCCCAAGCCGTCCTCACATGGACCTGTTGCCTCTGATCCCCACCGGATCCTCACGTGTACCTCGTAACTCTGGTCCTCACCTGGGCCTCATCTAGACCTAGTGACTCTGGTCCCCACCTGGGCTTCACCTCGATCTGGTGACTCTGGTCCCCACCTGGACTTCACCTGGATCTAGTGGCTCTGGTTCCCACCTGGACCTCTCCTGGACCTGGTGACTCTCTTTCCAACATGGACCTCACCTGGATCTGGTGACTCTGGTCCTCAGTTTGGCCTCACCTGGACCTGGTGTCTCTCGTACCCAATTTGCCCTAACTCAGAACTGCTGAATCTTGCCCCACCTAGCCCGCACCCAGAACTGGTGACTCTTGTCCCGAACTATGCCTCAATTCGACCTGATGCATCTGGTCCTGACGTGGGGCTCACATGGACCTGTTACTCAGCTGGATAGAGTGGCTCTGGTTCCCACAAGGGGCACTCCTGATACTGGTGATTGTGGTCTTATTCTATGCCTCAACAGGACCTAGTGATTCTGTTCCCCATCTGGGCCTGCATGGCCCTAGTGACTCTGGTCCTCACCCAGGCATCATTGGGACCTGGATACTCTATGCCACACCTGGGCCTACCTTTGACCAGGGACCTCTGGTCCCATTCTGGGCCTCAAACTAAACTGGTTACTCTGGTTCCCACTCGGGGCCTCACCCTTACCTGGTGACTCTGGTCACCCCTTGGGCTTCACTTGGGTCTCGTGAATCTGGTCCTTAGCTGGTCCGCATCTGGATCTGGTGACTGGTGCCACCTGGGTCTGACCTGGACTTGGTGAATCCTGTTGCCTCCTGCGCCTCACCTGGACCTTCTGACTGTGGTCACAACTGGACCTCACCCTGATCTGTTGGCTCTGGTTCCCATATGGGGCTCTCCTGGACCTGGTTCCTGTGGTCTCCTTCTGGCCTCACCTGGAACACAATGACTTTCATCCATATTTGGTCCTCTCCTGGACCTGTTGACTCTGGTCCTTACCTGGGTATCATTGGGACCTGGATACTCTCTATATACCTGGGCCTCACCTGGACCTGGTGACTGTGGTCCCACCTGGGCCTCACCTAGACGAGGTGACTGGTTCCCACAGGGACCTCACCTGGACCTGGTGACTCATGTCCTCATAAGGGCATCAAGGGACCAGGGTTCTCAGTTCCACATCGGGGTCTCCTCTGGACCTAGTGATTCTCGTCCCCCTCTGGGCCTCACTCTGACGTGGTGACTCTGGTCCCCACCTGGATATCACCAGAACCGGGTGACACTGGTGCCCCTCTGGGACTCACCCGGAGATGGGGACACTGGTCCTCAACTGGGCCTCAACAGGACCTGGTGAATCTCCTCCTCACTAAGGCCTCGTCTGGACCTTGTGACTCTTTTCCCACCTGGCATCAATGGGACATGGTTACTCTTCCACTACTGGGCCTCACATGGACCTGATAACTTTGCTCTACACTTTGGCCTCATCTAGTCCTGATGACTCTGTTCCCCCGAACTAGGCCTCACCTGGACCTGTTGACTGTGGTCCCACCTGGGCCTCAACTGGACCTGGTGACTGTGGTCCCCACCTGGGTCTCACCTGGACCTGGTGACTCTCGTTCCCACATGAACCACACCAGGATCTGGTGACTGTGTTGTTTTTGTAGAATCATTTTTAACTGGTGACTCCAGTCCCCACTAGGTCCTCACGTGGATCGGGTGACTTGGCCTGCAGGTTGGCCTCACATGGACCTGGTTAGTGGGGATGTCACCTGGGCCTCACCCATAATTGGTGACTCAGGTCCCCATGTGGGCCTCTTCTACCTGGTGAATCTGGTCCTTACCTGGTCCTCTCCCAGACCTGGGGACTCTGGTCACCATCTGGGCCTCACCTGGACCTGGTGAATCTGGTCCCCATCTTGGCCTCACTCAGTCCTGGTGACTTTGTTCCCCACCTTGACCTGATTGCTGTGGACTCCTTCTTGGCTAACCTGGAACTGCTGACTCTGATGCTAACTGGGCCTCACCCAGATCTGGTGATTCTGGTCCTCACCTGTGGATCATTATGACCTGGATATAGTGTTCCACACCTGAGCCTCACCTGGATAAGTTGACTCTGGATCCACTCTGGGCCTCAGCCTGACATGGGGACTCTGGTCCACATCTGTTTGTCACCAGACCAGGTGAATCTGGTACCCCTCTAGGCCTCACGTAGACCTGGTGACTCTGGTCCTCAACTGGGCCTCAACGGGACCTAGTGAACATGCTCCCCACCTGCGCCACATCTGGGCCTGGTGACTCTGGTTCTACCTGGGCATCCCCGGGACATGATTACTCTATTCCTACTTGGAGTGACCTGATCCTTGTAACTCTGGTCCTGACTTTGGTCTCTTCTGTACCAGGTGACTCTGGCTCCACCTGGGCCTCACCTGGAACTGGTGACTCTGATCCTAAGCATGGCCTCACCTGACCTGGTGACTGTGGTTCCCATCGAGACCTCACCTGGACCTCATGTCTCTGGTCCCACTTGGGCCTCACCAGGACCTGGTGTCTCTGCTACCCACCTGGGCAGCATCAGGATATGGTTACACTGTTCACTAACAGTGACCCAGCCGGACCTATTAACTCTGGTCTTCACCTGGGCCACACCTGGACATGGTGACACTGTTTCCCACCTGGGTCTCACCTGGACATGGTGAGTCGGATCCCCACCTGGTCCTCACCTGTAACTGGTGATTCTCGTTCCCACATGGAGATCATTTGGACTTGTTGGCCGCAGTGTTTCTAGCATCTTTTTTTTTAATTTTTATTTATTTACGATAGTCACAGAGAGAGAGAGAGGCAGTGACACAGGCAGAGTGAGAAGCAGGCTCCATGCACCGGGAGCCCGACGTGGGATTCGATCCCGGGTCTCCAGGATCGCGCCCTGGTCCAAAGGCAGGCGCCAAACCGCAGCGCCAACCAGGGATCCCATGTGTTTCTAGCTTCTCATGTACCTCGTGACTTCTCATGTACCCCTCCAGTGCCTTACCGGGACCTGGTGAGTTTGGTTGCCACCTGCACCACACCTGGACCTGGTGATTCTGGTCTGCACCTGAGTCTACACTGGATCTGGTGACTGTGGTCCCCACCTGGGCTTCACCTGGATTTCGGGACTCCGGTCCCCATCTGGGCCTCACCTGGCCCTGTTGACCATGGTCCTCAACTGGGCAAAATTGGGACCTGGTGGCTGTGTTCCACAACTGAACCTCACCTGGACCATGTGACTATGCTCCCGCTCTGGGTCTCACCGTGCCCTAGTGACTGTGAAGTCCCCTTTGGCTTGACTTGGACCTGCTGTCCCTGGTTGCCACCTGCGCCTGAACTCGAACTCTTGACTCTGGTTCTTTCAAGGGCCTCCCCTGTACCTGGTGATCCTGGTCCCCACCTGGACCTCACCTGGACGTGGTGACTCTTGTCACCACGGGGGACTCACCTGGACTTGCTTACTGTGTTTCACACCTGGGTCCCAAGTGGACCTGTTGACGATGGTCCCCAAGCCGGCCTCACATGGACCTGTTGCCTCTGATCCCCATCGGATCCTCACGTGTAACTGGTAACTCTGGTCCTCACCTGGGCCTCATCTGAACCTAGTGACTCTGGTCCCCACCTGGGCTTCACTTCGATCTGGTGACTCTGGTCCCCACCTGGACTTCACCTGGATATAGTGACTCTGGTCCCCACATGGACCTCTCCTGGACCTGTTGACTCTATTTCCAACATGGACCTCACCTGGATGTGGTGAATCTGGTAATCAGTTTGGCCTCACCTGGACCTGGTGTCTCTCGTCACCACTTTGACATAACTCAGTACTGCTGAATCTTGCCCCACCTAGGCCGCACACAGACCTGGTGACTCTTGTCCCCAGCTATGCCTCAATTAGACCTGGTGAATCTGGTCCTCACGTGGGCTTCACATGGACCTGGGACTCTGCTGGATACAGTGGCTCTGGTTCCCACAAGGGGCTCACCTGATACTGGTAACTGTGGTCTTTTTCTATACCTCACCAGGACCTAGTGATTCTGTTCCCCATCTGGGCCTGCATGGCCCTAGTGACTCTGGTCCTCACCCAGGCATCATTCGAACCTGGATACTCTATTCCACACCTGGGCCTCACTTTGACCACGGACCTCTGGTCCCATTCTGGGCCTCAAACTAAACTGGTTACTCTGGTTCCCCCTCTGGGCCTCACCCTTACCTGGTAATCTGGTCACCCCTTGGGCTTCACTTGGTCCTGGTGAATCTGGTCCTTAGCTGGTCCTCACATGGATCTGGTGACTGGTCGCCACCTGTGCCTCACCTGGACTTGGAGAATCCTGTTGCCACCTGCGCCTCATCGGGACCTTGTGACTCTTTTCCCACCTGGCATCAATGGGACATGGTTACTCTGTTCCTCACCTGGGCCTCACCTGGACATGATAACTTTGCTCCACACTTTGGCCTCAACTGGTCCTGATGACTCTGGTCCCCCCACCTAGGCTTCAATCTGGACCTGGTGACTGTGGTCGCCATCTGGTTCTCACCTGGACCTGGTGTCTCTCGTTCCCACATGAACAACACCTGGACTTGGTGACTGTGGGGTTCTTGTAGACGCACATTTACCTGGTGACTCCGGTCCCCACTAGGGCCTCACGTGGATCTGGTGACTCTGGCCTGAAGGTTGACCTCACCAGGACCTGGTGTCTCTGGTACCCACCTGTGTCGCATCATGATATGGTTACACTGTTCACTGACAGTGACCCAGCCGGACCTATTAACTCTAGTCTTCACCTGGGCCACAAATGGTCATGGTGACACTGGCTCCCACCTGGGTCTCACCTGGACATGGTGAGTCGGATCACCACTGGTCCTCACCTGTAACTGGTGATTCTCGTTCCCACATGAACATCATGTGGACCTGGTGGCTGCAGTGTTTCTAGGTTTGCAGGTACCTCATGACTCTGGTCCTCACCAGGGTCCACCGGTTTCTGGTGAGTGTGGTTGCCACCTGCACTTCACCTGAACCTGGTGATTCTGGTCTGCACCTGAGACTACCCTGGATCTGGTGACTGTGGTCGCCACCTGGGCTTCACCTGGATCTGGAGACTCTGGTCCCCACCTGGACTTTACCTGGACCTGGTGACTGTGGTCCCACCCGGGCCTCTACTGGATGAGGTGACTGGTTCCCACAGGGACCTCACCTGGACCTGGTGACTCAGGTCCTCATATGGGCATCATGGTACCTGGTTTCTCAGTTCCACATCGGGGCCTCACCTGGACCTAGTGATTCTCGTCCCCCTCTGGGCCTCAACCTGATGTGGTGACTCTGGTCACCCCTGGATATCACCAGAACCGGGTGACTCTGGTCCCCCTCTGGGACTCTCCCGGAGCTGGGTACACTGGTCCTCAGCTGGGCCTCAACAGGACCTGGTGAATCTAGTCCTCACTTAGGCCTCGTCTGGACCTTGTGACTCTTTTCCCACCTGGCATCAATGGGACATGGTTACACTGTTGCCCACCTGGGCCTCTCCTGGACATGATAACTTTGCTCCACACTTTGGCCTTAACTGGTCCTGATGAATCTTGTCCCCCCACCTAGACCTCAATCTGGACCTGGTGAGTGTGGTCCCCACCTGGGTGTCACCTGGACCTGGTGACTCTCGTTCCCACTTGAAACACACCTGGCCCTGTTGACTGTGGTGTTCTTGTAGACTCACATTTACTTGTGACTCCGGTCCCCACTAGGGCCTCACCTGGATCTGGTGACTCTAACCTGCATGTTGGCCTCACCTGGACCTGGTGAGTCGGGTTGCCACATGGGCCTCACCCATACGTGTTGACTCAGGTCCACACGTGGGCTTCTTGGACCTGGTGAATCTGGTCATTACCTGGTCCTCTCCCAGACTCGGGGACTCTGGTCACCACCTGGGCCTCACCTAGATCTGGTGAATCTGGTCCCCATCTGGGTCTACCCAGTCCTGGTGACTTTGTTCCCCACCTGGACCTGATTGCTGTGGACTCTTTCTTGGCCTCACCTGGAACTGGTGACTCTGATCATATCTGCGCGTCACCCAGACCTGGTGACTCTGGTCCTCATCTGGGCATCATTGGTACATGGTGACTCTGTTCTACACCTGAGCCTCACCTGGACATGATGACTCTGGAACCTCTCTGAGCCTTACCCTTCTCTGGTGACACTGGTCCCCATCTGGATGTCACCTGGAACAGGGGATTCTCGTATCCCTCTAGGCCTCAACCAGATCTGGTGACTCTGGTCCTCAACTGGGCCTCACCTGGACCTAGTGAATATGCTCCATGTGGGCCTCATTTGGACCTGGTGGCTCTGGTCCCTACCTGGGCATCATAGGGATATGGTTCCACTGCATGGCCTGCAGGTTGGCCTCACTTGGGCCTGGTAACTCTGGTCCCTACCTGGGCATCATCGGGACACGGTTCCTCTCCATCGCCTGCAGGTTGGCCTCACCTGGACCTGGTGAGTGGGGTTGCCAATTGTGCCTCACCCATACATGGTCACACAGGTCCCCACGTGGGCATCAATTGGACCTGGTGAATCTGGTCCTTATCTGGTCCTTCCCAGAACTGTTAACTCTGGTCACCACTTGGGAATCACCTGGGCCTGGTGAAACCGGTCCCCATCTGGGCCTCACCCAGTCCTGGTGACTTTGTTCCCACATGGACCTGATTGCTGTGGACGCCTTCTTGGCCTCACCTGGAACTGGTGTCTCTGATCCTATCTGCGCGTCACCCAGACCTGGTGAATCTGGTCCTCAACTGGGCATCATTGGTACCTGGTGACTCTGTTCCACACCTGAGCCTCACTTGGACATGATGACTCTGGAACCTCTCTGGGACTCACCCTGACCTGGTGACTCTGGTCCCCATCTCGATGTCACCTGAACCAGGTGATTCTGGTACCCTTATAGGGCTCAACCAGATCTGGTGACTCTGGTCCTCAACAGGGCCTCACCTAGACCTAGTGAATATGCTCCATCTGGGCCTCATTTGGACATGGTGATTCTGATCCCTACCTCGGCATTACCGGGACATGGTTCCACTGAATGGCCTGCAGGTGTGCCTCACCTGGACCTGATAACTCTAGACCCCACCTGGGCATCATCAGGACATGGTTCCTCGGCATGGCCTGCAGGTTGGCCTCACTTGGACCTAATGAGTGGGGTTGTCACCTGAGACTCTCCCATGCCTGGTGACACAGGTTCCCACGTGGGCCTCACGTGGACCTGGTGAATCTGGTCCTTCCCTTGTCCTCACCCGGAACTGGTAACTCTGGTCATCACCTGGGAATCACCTGGATATTGTGATTCTGGTCCCCATTGGGCCTCACCCAATCCTGGTGACTTTGTTCCCACCTGGACCTGATTGCTGTGTACTCCTTCTTGGCCCTCACTTGGAACTAGTGACTCTGATCCTAACTGGGCCTGACCCAGATCTGGTGACTCTGGTCCTCACCTGTGGACCATTATGACCTGGATACTCTGTTCCAACGTGAGCCTCACCTGGACATGATGACTCTGGATCCCCTCTGGGTCTCAGCCTGACATGGTGACTCTGGTCCCCATCTGGATGTCACCTAGATCAGGTGAATCTGGTACCCCTCCAAGCCTCAACTAGACCTGGTGACTCGGTCCTCAACTTGGCCTAACGGGAACCTAGTGAATATGCTCCCACCTGCAACTCATCTGGCCCTGGTAACTCTGGTTCTACCTGGGCATCATCGGGACATGGTTACTCTGTTCCACACTGGGACTGACCTGATCCTGGTAACTCTGGTCCTGACTTTGGCCTCTTCTGTACCAGGTGACTCTGGCTCCACATGGGCCTCACCTGTAACTGGTGACTCTGATTCTAAGCATGGCCTCACCTGACCTGGTGACTCTGGTTCCATCGGATCTTACCTGGGCCTCGTGTCTCTGGTCCCACCTGGGCCACACCAGGACCTGGTGTCTCTGGTACCCACCTGGGTAGCATCAGGATATGGTTACATTGTTCACTAATAGTGACCCAGCCATACCTATTAACTCCGGTCTTCACCTGGGCCACAACTGGACATGGTGACACTGGTTCCAATCTGGGTCTCACCTGGACATGGTGAGTCGGATCCCCACCTGGTCCTCACCTGTACCTGGTGATTCTCATTCCAGCATGGACATCATGTTCACCTGGTGGCTGCAGTGTTTCTAGCTTCTCATGTACCTAGTGACTCTGGTCCCCACCAGGGCCTCACCGGGACCTGGTGAGTGTGGTTGCCACCTGCACCTCACCTGGACCTGGTGATTCTGGTCTGCACCTGAGACTACCCTGGATCTGGTGACTGTGGTTCCCTCCTGGGCTTCACCAGGATTTGGGGACTCTGGTCCCCATCTGGGCCTCACCTGGCCCTGTTGACCATGGTCCTCAACTGGGCAAAATTGGGACCCTGTGACTGTGTTCCACAACTGGACCTCACTTGGAACAGGTGACTCTGGTCCCCCTCTGGGTCTCACCGTGCCCTAGTGACTGTGAACCCCACTTTGGCCTGGCTACGACCTGCTGACCCTGGTTGCCAACTGCCCCTGACCTCGAACTGTTGACTCTGGTTCTTTCAAGGGCGTCCCCTGTACCTGGTGATCCTGGTGCCCACCTGGACCTCTCCTGGACGTGGTGACTCTTGTCACCACCGGGGACTCACCTGGACCTGCTTACTGTGTTCCACACCTGGGCCTCAAGTACACCTCTTGACCATGGTCCCCAAGCCCGCCTAACATGGACCTGTTGCCTCTGATCCCCACCGGGGCCTCACGTGTACCTGGTAACTCTGGTCCTCACCTGGGCCTCATCTGCACCTAGAGACTCTGGTCCTCACCTGGACTTCACCTGGATCTGGTGACCCTGATCCCCACCTGGACTTTACCTGATCTGGTGACTCTGGTCCCCAGCTGGACCTCTCCTGGACCTGGTGACTCTCTTTCCAACATGGATCTCAACTGGATCTGGTCACTCTGGTCCTCAGTTTGGTCTCAGCTGGACTTGGTGTCTCTTGTCCTCACTTTGACCTAACTCAGAACTGCTGAATCTTGCCCCACCTAGGCCGCACCCAGATCTGGTGAGTCTTGTCCCCAGCTATACCTCAATTCGACCTGATGAATCTGGTCCTCACGTGGGCCTCACATGGACCTGGGACTCAGCTGGATGGAGTGGCTCTGGTTCCCACAAGGGGCTCACCTGATACTGGTGACTGTGTTCTTATTCTATGCCTCCCCAGGACCTAGTGATTCTGTTCCCCATCTGGGCTTGCATGGCCCTAGTGACTCTGGTCCTCACCCAGGCATCATTGGGACCTGGATACTCTATTCCACACCTGGGCCTCACTTTGACCAGGGACCTCTGGTCCCATTCTGGGCCTCAAACTAAACTGGTTACTCTGGTTCCCCCTCTGGGCCTCACCCTTACCTGGTGACTCTGGTCACCCCTTGGGCTTCACTTGGGCCTGGTGAATCTGGTCCTTAGCTGGTCCACACCTGGATCTGGTGACAGGTCACCACGTGGACCTCACCTGGATTTGGTGAATCCTGTTGCCACCTGCGCCTCACCTGGACCTTGTGACTCTGGTCCCTCCTGGACCTCACCTGGATCTGGTGGCTCTGGTTCCCATATGGGACTCTATTGGACCTGGTTCCTGTGGTCTCCTATGGCCTCACCTGGAACACAATGACTCTGATCCATATTTGTGTCTCTCCGGGATCTTGACTCAGGTCCTTATCTGGGCATCATTGGGACCTGGATACTCTGTTATATACCTGGGCCTCACCTGGACCTTGAGACTGTGGTCCCACCTGGGCCTCACCTGGACGAGGTGACTGGTTGCCACAGGGACATCACCTGGACCTGGTGACTCAGGTCCTCATATGGGCATCATTCACCTGGTTTCTCAGTTCCACTTCGGGGCCTCAACTGGACCTAGTGATTTCGTCCAACTCTGGGCCTCACCCTGACCTGGTGACTCTGGTCCTCACCTGGATATCATCAGAACCGGGTGACTCTGGTCCCCCTCTGGGACTCACCCGGAGCTGGGGACACTGGTCCTCAACAGGACCTCAACAGTACTTGTTGAATCTACTCCTCACTTAGGTCTCGTCTGCACCTTGTGACTCTTTTCCCACCTGGCATCAATGGGACATGGTTACTCTGTTCCCCACCTGAGCCTCACCTGTACATCATACCTTGGCTCCACACTTTGGCCTCAACTGGTCCTGATGACACTGTTCCCCCCACCTAGGCCTCAATCTGTACATGGTGACTGTCGCCACCTGGGTCTCGCCTGGACCTCGTGACTCTCATTCCCTCATGACCCACACCTGGACCTGGTGACTGTGGTGTTCTTGTAGACTCACATTTACCTGGTGACTCCGGTCCCCACTAGAGCCTCAACTGGATCTGGTGACTCTGGCCTGCAGGATGGCCCCACCTGGACATGGTGAGTGGGCTGCCACTCCATTCCTGGTGACTCAGGTCCCCAGGTGGACCTCTTGGACCTGGTGAATCTGGTCCTTACCTGGTCCTTCCCGGAACTGGTAACTCTGGTCACCACTTGGGCCTCACCTGGACCTGGTGAATCTGGTATCCATCTAGTCCTCACCCAGTCCTGGTGACTTTGTTCCCCACCTGGACATGATTGCTGTGGACTCTTTCTTGGCCTCACCTGGAACTGGTGACTCTGATCCTATCTGCGTGTCACCTAGACGTGGTGACTCTGGTCCTCACCTGGACATGATTGGTACCTGGTGACTATGTTCCACACGCTGACCCTCACCTGGACAGAATGACTATGGAACCACTCTGGGCCTCACCCTAACCTGCTGACTCTGGTCTCCATCTGGATGCCACTTGGACCAGGTGATTCTGGTACCCCTCTAGTCCTCAACGAAATCTGGTGCCTCTGGTCCTGAACTGGGCCTCACCTGGACCTAGTGAATATGCTCTATCTGGGCCTTACCTGGACCTGGTAAGTCTGGTGCCTACCTGGGCATCATCGGGATATGGTTCCACTGCATGGCTGCAGGTTGGCCTCACCTGGACCTGGTAAATCCGGTCCCTACCTGGGCATCATCGTGACACCGTTCCTCTGCATGGCCTGCAGGTTGGTCTCACCTGGATCTGGTGAGTTGGGTTGCCACCTGTGCCTCACCCATACCTGGTGACACAGGTCCCCACGTGGGCCTCACTTGGACCTTGTGAATATGGTCCTTACTTGGTCCTCACCCGGAACTGGTAACTCTGGTCATCATCAGGGAATCTCCTGGACCTTGTGAATCTGGTCCCCATCTGGGCCTCACCCAGTCCTGGTGACTTTGTTCCCCACCTGGACCTGATTGCTGTGAAATCCTTATTGTCCTCACCTGGAACTGTTGCCTCTGATCCTAACTGGCCTCACCCAGATCTGGTGACTCTGGTCCTCACCTGTGGACCATTATGACCTGGATACTCTGTTCCACACTTGAGCCTCACCTGGTCATGATGACTCTGGATCCTCTCTGGGCCTCACCCTGACATGGTGACTCTGGTCCCCATCTGGATATCACCAATACCAGGTGAATCTGGTACCCTCTATGCCTCAAGTAGACCTGGTGATTCTGGTCCTCAACTGGGCCTCTACGGGACCTAGTGAACATGCTCCCCACCTGCGCCTCTTCTGGACCTGGTGACTCTGGTTCTACCTGGGCATCATCGGGACATGGTTACTTTATTCCCCGCTGGGACTGACCTGATCCTGGTAACTCTAGTCCTGACTTTGACCTCTTCTGTACCAGGTGACTCTGACTCAACCTGGGCCTCACCTGTAACTGGTGACTCTGACCTAAGCATGGCCTCACCTGATCTGGTACTGTGGTTCCCATCGGGACCTCACCTGAACCTCATGTCTCTTGTCCCACCTGGGCTTCACCAGGCCCTGGTGTCTCTGGTCCCCACCTGGGTAGCATCAGGATATGGTTACACTGTTCACTAACAGTGACCCACCCGGACCTATTAACTGTGGTCTTCACCTGGGGAACACCTGGACATGGTGACACTGGTTCCCACATGGGTATCACCTGGACATGGTGAGTCTGATCCCCAACTGTGCCTCAATGTAACTGGTGATTCTCGTTCCCACATGGACATCATGTGGACCTGGTGGCTGCAGTGTTTCTAGCTTCTCATGCACCTCGTGGCTCTGGTCCCCACCAGGGCCTCACCGGGACCTGGTGAGTGTGGTTGCCACCTGCAACTCACCTGGACTTTGCTGATTCATGTCTGCCCCTGAGACTAACCTGGATCTGGTGACTGTGGTCCCCACCTGGGCTTCACCTGGATTTGGGGACTCCGGTCCCCATCTGGGCCTCATCTGGCCCTGATGACCATGGTCCTCAACTGGGCACATTTGGGACCCGGTGACTGTGTTCCACAACTGGACCTCACCTGCACCATGTGACTCTGGTCCCCCTCTGGGTCTCACCGTGCCCTAGTGACTGTGAATCCAACTTTGGCCTGACTGGAACTGCTGACGCTGGTTGCCACCTGCGCCTGACCTCGAACTGTTGACTCTGGTTCGTTCAAGGGCTTACCCTGTACCTGGTGATCCTGGTCCCCACCTGGGACTCACCTGGACGTGGTGACTCTTGTCACCACCGGGGACTCACCTGGACCTGCTTACCTTGTTCCACATCTGGGCCACAAGTAGACTTGTTGACCCTGGTCTCCAAGCCGGCCTCACATGGACCTGTTGCCTCTGATCCCCACCGGGGCCTCACGTGTACCGGGTATCTCTGGCCCTAACCAGGGCCTCATCTGGACCTAGAGACTCTGGTCCCCACCTGGGCTTCACCTGATTCTGGTGACTATGGTCCCCACCTGGACTTCACCTGGATCTGGTGACTCTGGTCACAACTGGACCTCTCCTGGACCTGGTGACTCTCTTTCCAACATGGACCTCACTGGATCTGGTGCCTCTGGTCCTCATTTTCGCCTCTCCTGGACCTGGTGTCTCTCATCCCCACTTTCACCTAACTCAGAACTGCTGAATCATGCCCCACCTAGGCCGCACCCAGACCTGGTGACTCTTGTCCCCAGCTATGCCTCAATTCGACCTGATGAATCTTGTCCTCACTTGGGCCTCACATGGACGTGGAACTCAGCTGGATTGAGTGGCTCTGGTTCCCACAAGGGGCTCACCTGATTCTGGTGACTCTGGTCTTATTCTATGCCTCACCAGGACCTAGTGATTCTGTTCCCCATCTGCGCCTGCATGACCCTAGTGACTCTGGTCCTCACCCAGGCATCATTGGATCTGGATAATCTATTCCACACCAGGGTGTCACTCTGACCAGGGACCTCTGGTCCCATTCTGTTCCTCAACTAAACTGGTTACTCTGGTTATCCCTCTGGGCCTCACCCTTACCTGGTGACTCTGGTCACCCCTTGGGCTTCACTTGGGACTGGTGAATCTGGTCCTTAGCTGGTCCACACCTGGATCTGGTGACTGGTCGCCACCTGGGCCTCACCTGGATCTGGTGGCTCTGGTTCCCATATGGCGCTCTCCTGCTCCTGGTTCCTGTGGTCTCCTTCTGGCCTCACCTAGAACACAATGTCTCTGATCCATATTTGGGCCTCTCCTGGACCTGTTGTCTCAGGTCCTTACCTGGGCATCATTGGGACCTGGATACTCTCTTATATAACTTGGCCTCACCTGGACCTGGTGAGTGTGGTCCCACCTGGGCCTCACCTGGATGAGGTAACTGGTTCCCCAGGGACCTCACCTGGACCTGGTGACTCAGGTCCTCATATGGGCATCATTGGACCTGGTTTCTCAGGTCCACATTGGGGCCTCACCTGGACCTAGGGATTCTCGTCCCCCTCTGGGCCTCACCCTGACGTGGTGACTCTGGTCCCCACCTGGATATCACCAGAACCAGGTGACTCTGGTCCCCCTCTGGGACTCACCCAGAGCTGGGGACACTGGTCCTCAAATGGGCCTCAACAGGACCTGGTGAATCTACTCCTCACTTAGGCCTCGTCCGGACCTTGTGACTCTTTTCCCAACTGGCATCAATGGGACATGGTTACTCTGTTCCCCACCTATGCCTCTACTGGACATGATAACTTTGCTCAACACTTTGGCCTCAACTGCTCTTGATGAATCTGGTCCCCCCACTTAGGCCTCAATCTGGACCTGGTGACTGTGGTCCCCACCTGGGTCTCAGCTGGACCTGGTGACTCTCGTTCCCACATGAAACACACCTAGACCTGGTGACTGTGGTGTTCTTGTAGACTCACATTTACCTGGTGACTCCGGTTCCACTGGGGCCTCACCTGTTCTGGTGACTCTGGCCTGCAAGTTGGCCTCACCTGGACCTGGTGAGTGGGGTTCCCACCTGGGCATCACACATACCTGGTGACCACGTCCCCACGTGGGCCTCTTGGATCTGGTGAATCTGGCCCTTACCTGGTCCTCTCCCAGACCCGGGGACTCTGGTCACCACCTTGGCCTCACCTGGGCCTGGTGAATCTGGTCCCCATCTGTGCCTCACCCAGTCCTGGTGACTTTGTTCCCCACTTGGACCTGATTGCTGTGGACTCTTTCTTGGCCTCACTTGGAACTGGTGACTCTGATCCTATCTGTGTATCACCGAGACCTGGTGACTCTCGTCCTCACTTGGGCATCATTGGTACCTGATTACTCTGTTTCCCACCTGAGCCTCCCCTGGACATGATGACTCTGGAACCTCTCTGGGCCTCACCCTGACCTGGTGACTCTGGTCCAATTCTGGATGTCACCTGGACCAGGTGATTCTGGTACCCCTCTAGGCCTCAACCAGATCTGGTGACTTTTGTCCTCAACTGGGCCTCACCTGGACCTAGTGAATATGCTCCATCTGGGCCTCATTTGGACCTGGAGACTCTGGTCACTCACTGGGCATCATCGGGAAATGGTTCCACTGCATGGCCTGCTGGTTTGCCTCACCTGGACCTGGTAACTCTGGTCCCTACCTGGGTTTCATCGGGACAAGGTTCCTCTGCTTCGCCTGCCGGTTGGCCTCATCTTGACCTCGTGAGTGGAGTTCCCACCTGGGTCATACCCATGCCTGGTGACACAGGTCCCCACGTGGGCCTCACTTAGACCTGGTGAATCTGGTCCTTACCTGGTCCTCACCCGGAACTGGTAACCCTTGTCACCACCTGGGAATCACCTGGACCTGGTGAATCTGGTCCCCATCTGGGCCTCACCCAGTCCTGGTGACTTTGTTCCCCACCTGGACCTGATTGCTGTGGACTCCTTCTTGGCCTCACCTGGAAATTGTGACTCTGCTTCTAACTGGTCCTCACCCAGATATGGTGACTCTGGTCCTCACCTGTGGACCATTATGACCTGGATACTCTGTTTCACACCTGAACCTCACCTGGACATGATGACTCTGGATGCCCTCTGGGCCTCAAACTGACATGGTGACTCTGGTCCCCATCTGGATGTCCCCTAGACCAGGTGAATCTGGTACCCCTCTAGGCGTCAACTAGACCTGGTGACTCTGGTTCTCATCTGGGCCTCACCTGGACCTAGTGAATATTCTCCCCACCTGCGCCTCGCTGGACCTGGTGACTCTGGTTCTACCTGGGCATCATTGGGACATGGTTACTGTATTACCCACTGGGACTGACCTGATCCTGGTAACTCTGGTCCTGACTTTGGCCTCTTCTGTACCAGGAGACTCTGGCTCCACCTGGGCCTCACCTGTAACTGGTGACTCTGATCCTAAGCATGACCTCACCTGACCTGGTGACTGTGGTTCCCATCGGGACCTCACCTGGACCTCATGTCTCCGGTTACACCTGGGCCTCACCAGGACCTGGTGTCTCTGGTACCCACCTAGGTAGCATCAGGATATGGTTACACTGTTCACTAATAGTGACCCAGCCAGACCTATTAACTCTGGTCTTCACCTGGGCCACACCCGGACATGGTGACACTGGTTCCCATCTGGGTCTCACCTGGACATGGTGAGTCGGATCCCCACCTGGTCCTCACGTGTAACTGGTGATTCTCATTCCAGCATGGACATCACGTGGACCTGGTGGCTGCAGTGTTTCTAGCTTCTCATGTACCTCGTGACTCTGGTCCCCACCAGGGCTTCACCGGGACCTGGTGAGTGTGGTTGCCACCTGCACCTCACCTGGACCTGGTGATTCTGGTCTGCACCTGAGACTACCCTAGATCTGGTGACTGTGGTTCCCTCCTGGGCTTCACCTGGATTTGGGGACTCCGGTCCCCATCTGGGCCTCACCTGGCCCTGTTGACCATGGTCCTCAACTGGGCAAAATTGGGACCCTGTGACTGTGTTCCACAACTGGACCTCACCTGGACCAGGTGACTCTGGTCCCTCTCTGGGTCTCACCGTGCCCTAGTGATTGTGAACCCCACTTTGGCCTGGCTTCGACCTGCTGACCCTGGTTGCCACCTGCGCCTGACCTCGAACTGTTGACTCTGGTTCTTTCAAGGGCCTCCCCTGTACCTGGTGATCCTGGTGCCCACCTGGTCCTCACCTTGACGTGGTGACCTTTGTCACCACCGGGGACTCACCTGGACCTGCTTACTGTGTTCTACACCTGGGCCTCAAGTACACCTCTTGACCATTGTCCCCAAGCCCGCCTAACATGGACCTGTTGCCTCTGATCCCCACCGGGGCCTCACGTGTACCCGGTAACTCTGGGCCTCACCTGGGCCTTATCTGCACCTAGAGACTCTGGTCCCCACCTGGACTTCACCTGGATCTGGTGACTCTGATCCCCACCTGGATTTTACCTGGATCTGGTGACTCTGGTCCCCACCTGGATATCACCAGAACCGGGTGACACAACCGGAGTTGGGGACACTGGTCCTCAGCTGGGCCTCAACAGGACCTGGTGAATCTACTCCAAACTTAGGCTTCGTCTGGACATTGTGACTCTTTTCCCACCTGGCATCAATGGGACATGGTTACTCTGTTCCCCACCTGGAACTCACCTGGACATGATAACTTTGCTGCACACTTTGGCCTCAACTGGTCCTGATGACTCTCGTCCCCCAACCTAGGCCTCAATCTGGACCTGGTGACTGTCGTCCCCAACTGGGTCTCAGCTGGACCTGGTGACTCCCGTTCCCACATGAACCACTACAGGACCTGGTGACTGTGGTGTTCTTGTAGACTCACATTTACCTTGTGACTCCCGTCCCCACTAGGGCCTCACCTGGATCTGGTGACTCTGGCCTGCAGGTTGGCCTCACCTGGACCTGGTGAGTGTGGTTGCCACCTGGGCCTCACCCATACCTGGTGACTCAGTTCCCCACGTGGGTCATGTGGACCTGGTGAATTTGGTCCTTACCTGGTCCTCTCCCGGACCCGGGGACTCTGGTCACAACCTGGGCCTCAGCTGGACCTGGTGAATCTGGTCCCCTTCTGGGTCTCACACAGTCTTGTTGACTTTGTTCCCCACCTGGACCTGATTGCTGTGGACTCTTTCTTGGCCTCACCTGGAACTGGTGACTCTTGTCCCTATCGGGATGTACCTGGACCAGGGGATTCTGGTACCCCTCTGGGCCTCAACCAGATATGGTGACTCTGGTCCTCAAATGGGCCTCACCTGGACCTAGTGAATATGCTCCATCTGGGCCTCATTTGGACCTGGTGACTCTGGTCCCTACGTGGGCAACATCGGGACATGGTTCCACATAATGGTCTGCAGGTTGGCCTCTTCTTGACCTGGTAACTCTGGTCCCTACCTGGGCATCATCGGGACACGGTTCCTCTGCATGGCCTGCAGGTTGGCGTCACCAGGACATGGTGAGTGGGCTTGCCACCTGGGCCTCACCCATACCTGGTGACACAGGTCCCACGTGGGCCTCACTTGGACCTGGTGAATCTGGTCTTTACCTGGTCCTCACCCGGAACTGGTAACTCTTGGCATCACCTGGGAATCACCTGGACCTGGTGAATCTGGTCCCCATCTGGGCCTCACCCAGTCTTGGTGACTTTGTTCCCCACCTGGACCTGATTGCTGTGGACTCCTTCTAGGCCTCACCTGAAAATTGTGACTCTGCTCCTAACTGGGCCTCACCCAGATCTGGTGACTCTGGTCCTCACCTGTGGACCATTATGACCTGGATACTCTGTTCCACACCTGAACCTCACCTGGACATGATGACTCTGGATGCCCTCTGGGCCTCACCCTGACATGGTGACTCTGGTCCCCATTTGGAGGTCCCCTAGACCAGGTGAATTTGATACCCCTCTAGGCCTCAACTACACCTAGTGACTCTGGTCATCATCTGGGCCTCACCTGGACCTAGTGAATATTCTCCCCACCTGCGCCTCGATGGACCTGGTGACTCTGGTTCTACCTGGGCATCATTGGGACATGGTTACTGTATTACCCACTGGGACTCACCTGATCCTGGTAACTCTGGTCCTGACTTTGGCCTCTTCTGTAAGAGGTGACTCTGTGTCCACCTGGGCCTCACCTGTACCTGGTGACTCTGATCCTAAGCATGGCCTCACCTGACCTGGTGACTGTGGTTCCCATCGGGACCTCACCTGGACCTCATGTCTCCAGTTACACTTGGGCCTCACCAGGACCTGGTGTCTCTGGTACCCACCTGGGTAGCATCACGATATGGTTACACTGTTCACTAACACTCATCCAGCCGGACCTAATAACTCTGGTCTTCACCTGGGGCACACCAGGACATGGTGACACTGGTTCCCATCTGGGTCTCACCTGGACATGGTGAGTCGGATCCCCACCTGGTCCTCACCTGTAACTGGTGATCCTCGTTCCCACATGGACATCATGTGGACCTGGTGGCTGCAGTGTTTCAAGCTTCTCATGTACCTCGTGTCTCTGGTCCCCACCGGGGCCTCACCAGGACCGGGTGAGTGTGGTTGCCACCTGCACCTCACATGGACCTGGTGATTCTGGTCTGCACCTGAGACTACCCTGGATCTGGTGCCTGTGGTCCCCACCTTGGCTTCACCTGGATTTGGGGACTCCGGTCCCCATCTGGGCCTCACCTGGCCCTGTTGACCATGGTCCTCAACTGTGCAAAATTGGTAACCGGAGACTGTGTTCCACAACTGGACCTCACCTGGACCAGGTGACACTGGTCCCACTCTGGGTCTCACCGTGCCCTAGTGACTGTGAACCCCACTTTGGCCTGACTTGGACATGCTGACCCTGGTTGCCACCTGCGCCTGACCTCGAACTGTTGACTCTGGTTCTTTCAAGGGCCTTCCCTGGTCATGGTGATCCTGGTCGGACCTGGGCCACACCTGGACGTGGTGACTCCTGTCACCAATGGGTAGTCACCTGTACCTGCTTACTGTGTTCCACACCTGGGCCTCAAGTAGACCTGTTGACCATGGTCCCCAAGCCGGCCTCACATGGACCTGTTGACTCTGATCCCCACCGGGTCCTCACGTGTACCTGGTAACTCTGGTCCTCACCTGGGCCAGATCTGCCCTAGTGACTCTGGCCCCCATCTGGGCTTCACATGGATCTGGTGACTCTGGTCCCCACCTGGACTTTACCTGGATCTGGTGACTCTGGACTCCACCTGGACCTCTCCTGGACCTCGTGACTCTCTTTCCAACATGGACCTCACCTGGATCTGGTGACTCTGGTCCTCAGTTTGACTCACCTGGACCTGGTGTCTCTCGTCCCCACTTGGACCTAACTCAGAACTGCTGAATCTTGCCCAACCTAGGCCGCACCCAGACCTGGTGACCCTTGTCCCCAGCTATGCCTGAATACGACCTGATGAATCTGGTCCTCACGTGGGCCTCACATGGTCCTGGGACTCAGCTGGATAGAGTGGCTCTGGTTCCCACAAGGGGCTCACCTGATACTGCTGAATGTGGTCTTATTCTATGCCTCAATAGGACCTAGTGATTCTGTTCCCCATCTGGGCCTGCATGGCCCTAGTGACTCTGGTCCTCACCCAGGCGTCACTGGGACCTGGATACTCTATTCCAAACCTGGGCCTCACTTTGACCAGGGACCTCTGGTCCCATTCTGGGCCTCAAACTAAACTGGTTACTCTGGTTCCCCCTCTGGCACTCACCCTGACCTGGTGACTCTGGTCACCTGTTGGGCTTCACTTGGGCCTGGAGAATCTGGTCCTTATCTGTTCCGCACCTGGATCTGGTGACTGGTCGCGACCTTGGCCTCACCTGGACTTGGTGAATCCTGTTGCCACCTGCGCCTCACCTGGACCTTGCGACTGTGGTCCCACCTGGACCTCATCTGGAAGAGGTGACTTGTTCCCACAGGGACCTCACCTGGACCTGGTGACTCAGGTCCTCATATGGGCATCATGGTACCTGGTTTCTCAGTTCCACATCGGGGCCTCACCTGGACCTAGTGATTCTTATCCCCCTCTGGGCCTCACCCTGACGTGGTGACTCTGGTCCCCACCTGGATATCACCAGAACCGGGTGCCTCTGGTACCCCTCTGGGACTCACCCGGAGCTGGGGACACTGGTCCTCATCTGGTCCTCAACAGGACATGGTGAATCTACTCCTCACTTAGGCCTCGTCTGGACTTTGTGACTCTTTTCCTATCTGGCATCAATGGGACATGGTTTCTCTGTTCCCCACCTTGGCCTCACATCAACATGATAACTTTTATCCACACTTTGGCCTCAACTGGTCCTGATGACTCTGGTCCCCCCACCTAGGCCTCAATCTGGACCTGGTGACTGTGGTCCCCACCTGGGTCTCACCTGGATCTGGTGACTCTCGTTCCCACATGAACCACACCTGGACCTGGTGACTGTGTTGTTCTTGTAGACTCACATTTACCTGGTGACACCGGTCCCCACTAGGGCCTCACCTGGTTCTGCTGACTGTGGCCTGTCGGTTGGCCTCCCCTTTACATGGTGAGTGGGGTTGCCACCTGAGGTTCACCCATACCTGGTGACTCAGGAACACACGTGGTCCTCTTGGACCTGGTGAATCTGGTCCTTACATGGTCCTCTCCCAGACCCAGGGACTCTGGTCCCCACTTGGGCCTCACCTGTCCTGGTGAATCTCTTCCCCATCTGGGCCTCACCCAGTCTTGGTGCCTTTGTTCCACAACTGGACCTGATTGCTTTGGACTCTTTCTTGGCCTCACCTGGAACTGGTGACTCTTATCCTCTCTGCACGTGACTCAGGCCTGGTGACTCTGGTCCTCACCTGGGCATCATTGGTACCTGGTGACTCTGTTCCACACCTGAGCCTCACCTGGACTTGATGACTCTGGAACCACTCTGGGCCTCACCCTGACCTGGTGACTCTGGTCCCCATCTGGATGTCACCTGGACCTGGGGATTCTGGTACCCCTCTAGGCCTCAACCAGATCTGGTTTCTCTTGTCCTCAACTGGGCCTCGGTTGGTCCTAGTGAATATGCTCCATCTTGGCCTCATTTGGACCTGGTTACTCTGATCCCTACCAGGGCATCATGGGGACCTATTTCTACTGCATGGCCTGCAGGTTGGCCTCACCTGGACCTGGTAACTCTGGTCCTTACCTTGGCATTATCGGGACCCGGTTCCTTTGCATGGCCTGCAGGTAGGCCTCACCTGGAACTGGTGAGTGGGGTTGCCTCTTGGGCCTCCCCCATACCTGGTGACACAGGCCCCTACGTGGGCCTCACTTGGACCTGGTGTATCTGGTAATTCTGCTCTCCACCTGGGGATCACCTGGACCTGGTGAATCTGTGTCCCCATCTGGGCCTCACCCAGTCCTGGTGACTTTTTTCCCCACCTGGCCCTGATTGCTGTGGACTCCTTCTTAGCCTCACCTGGAACTGTTGACTCTGATCCTAACTCGGCCTCACCCAGATCTGTTGACGCTGGTCCTCACCTGTGGATCATTATGACCTGGATACTCTGTTCCGCACCTGAGACTCACCTGGACATGATGACTCTGGATCCCCTCTGGTCCTCTCTCTGACATGGTGAATGTGGTCCCCATCTGGACGGAACCTAGACCAGGTGAATCTGGTACCCCTCTAGGCCTCAACCAGATCTGGTGACTCTGGTCCTCAACTGGGCTTCACCTGGACCTAGTGAATATGCTCCATCTGGGCCTCATTTGGACCTGGTTACTCTGGTCCCTACCAGGGCATCATGGGGACCTATTTCTACTGCATGGTCTGCAGGTTGGCCTCACCTGGACCTGGTAACTCTGGTCCTTACCTTAGCATTATCGGGACCCGGTTCCTTTGCATGGCCTGCAGGTAGGCCTCACCTGGAACTGGTGAGTGGGGTTGCCTCTTGGGCCTCTCCCATACCTGGTGACACAGGCCCCTACGTGGGCCTCACTTGGACCTGGTGTATCTGGTAATTCTGCTCACCACCTGGGGATCACCTGGACCTGGTGAATCTGTGTCCCCATCTGGGCCTCACCCAGTCCTGGTGACTTTTTTCCCCACCTGGCCCTGATTGCTGTGGACTCCTTCTTAGCCTCACCTGGAACTGTTGACTCTGATCCTAACTCGGCCTCACCCAGATCTGTTGACTCTGGTCCTCACCTGTGGATCATTATGACCTGGATACTCTGTTCCACACCTGAGACTCACCTGGACATGATGACTCTGGATCCCCTCTGGTCCTCTCTCTGACATGGTGAATGTGGTCCCCATCTGGACGGCACCTAGACCAGGTGAATCTGGTACCCCTCTAGGCCTCAACTAGACCTGGTGACTCTGGTCCTCTACTGGGCCTCAACGGGACATAGTGAATATGCTCCCCAACTTCGCCTCATCTGCACATGGTGACTATGGCTCCACCTGGGCCTCACCTGTAACTGGTGACTCTGATCCTAAGCATGGCCTCACGTGACCTGGTGAATGTGGTTTCCATCTGTACCTCACCTGGACCTCTTGTCTCTGGTCCCACCTGGTCCTCACCAGGACCTTGTATCTGGTACCCACCTGAGTAGCATCAGGATATGGTTACACTGTTCACTAACAGTGACTCAGCCGGACCTATTAACTCTGGTCTTCACCTGGGCCACACCTGGACATGGTGACACTGGTTCCCACCTGGGTCTCACCTGGACATGGTGAGTCGGATCCCCACTTGTCCTCACCTGTATATGGTGATTCTCGTTCCCACATGGACATCATGTGGACCTGGTGACTGCAGTGTTTCTAGCTTCTCATGTACCTCGTGACTCTGGTCCCACCAGGGCCTCACCGGGACCTGGTGAGTGTGGTTGCCACCTGCACCTCACCTGGACCTGGTGATTCTGGTCTGCACCTGAGACTACCCTGGATCTGGTGACTCTGGTCCCCACCTGGGCTTCACCTGGATTTGGGGACTCCGGTCCCCATATGGGCCCCACATGGCCCTGTTGACCATGGTCCTCAACTATGCAAAATTGGGACCCGGTGACTTTGTTCCACAACTGGACCTCACCTGGACCATGTGACTCTGGTCCCCCTCCGGGTCTCACCGTGCCCTAATTACTCTGAACCCCACTTTTGCCTGACTTGGACCTGCTGACCTTGGTTGCCAACTGTGCCTGACCTCGAACTGTTGACTCTGGTTCTTTCAAGGGCCTCCCCTGTACCGGCTGATCCTGGTCCCCACCTGGGTCTCACCTGGACGTGGTGACTCTTGTCACCACCGGGGACTCACCTGGACCTGGTTACTGTGTTCCACACATGGGCCTCAAGTAGACCTGTTGACCATGGTCCCCAAGCCAGCCTCACATGGACCTGTTGCCTCTGATCCCCACCGTGGCCTCACGTGTACCTGGTAACACTGGTCCTCACCTGGGCCTCATCTGGACCCAGTGACTCTGGTCCCCACCTGGGCTTCACTTGGATCTGGTGACTCTGGTCTCCACCTGGACTGCACCTGGATCTGGTGACTCTGGTACCCACCTGGACCTCTCCTGGACCTGGTTACTCTCTTTCCCTCATGTGTCTGGTCCCACTTGGGCCTCACCAGGTCCTGGTGTCTCTGGTACCCACCTGGGTAACATCAGCATACGGTTATATTGTACACTAACAGTGACCCAGCCGGACCTATCAACTCTGTTCTTCACCTGGGCCACTCCTGGACATGGTGACACTGGTTCCAAACTGGATCTCACCTGGACATGGTGAGTCGGATCCCCAGCTGGGCCTCACCTGTAACTGGTGATTCTCGTCCCCACATGGACATCATGTGGACATGGTGGCTGCAGTGTTTCTAGCTTCTCATGTACCTCGTGACTCTGGTCCCCATCAGGGCCTCACCGGGACCTGGAGAGTGTGGTTGCCACCTGCACCTCACCTGGACCTGGTGATTCAGGTCTGCACCTGAGACAAACCTGGAGCTGGTGACTGTGGTCCCCACCTTGGCTGCAAATGGATTTGGGGACTCCAGTCCCCATCTGGGCCTCATCTGGCCCTGTTGAACATGGTCCTCAACTGGGCAAAATTGGGACACAGAGACTGTTTTCCACAACTGGACCTCACCTGGACCAGGTGACTCTGGTCCCCCTCTGGGTCTCAACGTGCCCTAGTGACTGTCAACCCCACTTTGGCCTGACATGTACCTGCTGACCCCAGTTGCCACCTGCGACTGACCTCGAACATTTGACTCTGGTTCATTCAAGGGCCTCCCCTGTACCTGGTGATCATGGTCCCCACTTGGGCCTCACCTGGACGTGGTGACTCTTGTCACCACCGGGGCTCACCTGGACCTGGTTACTGTGTTCCACACCTGGGCCTAATGTAGACCTGTTGACCATGGTCCCCAAGCCCGCCTCACATGGACCTGTTGCCTCCTATCCCCACCGGGGCCTCACGTGTACCTGGTAACTCTGGCTCTCACCTAGGCTTCATCTGGACCTACTGACTGGTCCCAACCTGGGCTTCACCTGAATCTGGTGACTCTGGTCCCCAGCTGGACCTCTCCTGGACCTGGTGACTCTCTTTCCAACATGGAGCTCACCTGGATATGGTGACTCTGGTCCTCAGTTTGGCCTCACCTGGACCTGGTGTCTCTCGTCCCCACTTTGACCTAACTCAGAACTGCTGAATCTTGCCCCACCTAGGCCGCACCCACACCTGGTGACTCTTGTCCCCAGCTATGCCTCAATTCGACCTGATGAATCTGGTCCTCACGTGGGCCTCACATGGACCTGGGACTCAGCTGGATAGAGTGGCTCTGGATCCCACATGGGGCTCACCTGATACTGGTGACTGTGGTCTTATTCTATGCCTCACCAGGACCTAATGATTCTGTTCCCCATCTGGGCCTGCATGGCCCTTGTGACTCTGGTCCTCACCCAGGCATCATTGGGACCTGGATACTCTATTCCACACCTGGGCCTCACACTGCCAAGGGACCTCTGATCCCATTCTGGGCCTCAAACTAAACTGCTTACTCTGGTTCCCCCTCTGGGCCTCACCCTTACCTGGTGACTCTGGTCACCCCTTGGGATTTACTTGGGCCTGGTGAATCTGGTCTTTAGCTTGTCCTCACCTGGATCTGGTGTCTGGTAGCCACCTGGGCCTCACCTGGACTTGTTGAATCCTGTTGCCACCTGTGCCTCAACTGGACCTTGTGACTGTGGTCCCACCTGGACCTCACCTGGATCTCTTGGCTCTGGTTCCCATACGAGGCTCTCCTTGACTTGGTTCCTGTGGTCTCCATCTTGCCTCACATGGAATACAATGACTCTGATCCATATTTGGGCCTTTCCTGGACCTGTTGACTCAGGTCCTTACCTGGGCATTATTGGGACGTGGATACTCTCTTATATACCTGGGCCTCACCTGGACCTGGTGACTGTTGTCCCACCTGTGCCTCACCTGGTCGAGGTGTCTGGTTCCCACAAGGACCTCACATGGGCCTGCTGACTCAGGTCCTCATATGGGCATCATGGGACCTGGTTTCTCAGTTCCACATCGGGGCCTCACCTGGACCTAGTGATTCTCGTCCCCCTCTGCGCGTCACCCTGACATGGTGACTGTGGTCCCCACCTGGATATCACCAGAACCGGGTGCCTCTGGTCCCCCTCTGGGACTCACCCAGAGCTGGGGACTCTGGTGCTCAATTGGGCCTCAACAGGACCTGGTGAATCTACTCCTCACTTAGGCCGCGTCTGCACCTTGTGACTCTTTTCCCACCTGGCATCAATGGGACATGGTTACTCTCTTCCCCACCTGGGCCTCTCCTGGACATGATAACTTTGCTCCATACTTTGGCCTCAACTGGTCCTGAGGACTCTGGTCTCCCCACCTAGGCCTCAATCTGGACCTGATGACTGTGGTCCCCACCTGGGTCTCACCTGGACCTCGTGACTCTCGTTCCCACATGAACCACACCTGGCCCTGGTGACAGTGGTGTTCTGGTAGACTCACATTTACATGGTGACTCTGGTCCCCGCTAGGGCCTCACGTCGATCTGGTGACTTTGGCCTGCAGGTTTGCCTCACCTGGACCTGGTGAGTGGGGTTGCCACCTGGGCCTCATCCATACCTGGTGACTCAGGTCCCCACGTGGGCCTCTTGGACCTGGTGAATCTGGTCCTTACCTGGTCCTCTCCCAGACCCGGGGACTCTGGTCACCACCTGGGCCTCACCTGGACCTGGTCAATCTGGTCCTCATCTGGGCCTCACCCAGTCTTGGTGACTTTGTTCCCCACCGGGACCTGATTGCTGTGGTCTCTTTCTTGGCCTCACCTGGAACTGGTGACTCTGATCCTATCTGCGTGTCACCCTGACCTGGTGACTCTGGTCCACACCTGGGCATCATTGGTACCTGGTGACTCTGTTCCACACCTGAGCCTCACCTGGACATGATGACTCTGGAACCTTTCTGTGTCTCACCCTGACCTGGTGACTCTGGTCCCCAACTGGATGTCATCTGGACCAGGTGATTCTGGTACCCCTCTAGGCCTCAACCTGATCTGGTGACTCTGGTCCTCAACTGGGCCTCACCTGGACCTAGTGAATATGCTCCATCTGTGCCTCATTTGGACCTGGTGACTCTGGTCCGTACCTGGGCATCATCGGGACATGGTTCCATTGCATGGCCTGCAGGTTGGCCTCACCTGGAACTGGTAAATCTGGTTCCTACCTGGGCATCATCGGGACATGGTTCCATTGCATGGCCTGCAGGTTGGCCTCACCTGGACCTGGTAAATTTGGTTCCTACCTGGGCATCATCAGGACATGTTCCACTGCATGGCCTGCAGGTTGGCCTCACCTGGACCTGAGAACTCTAGTCCCTACCTCGGCATCATCGGGACATGTTTCCTCTGCATGGCCTGCAGGTTGGCCTCACCTGGACCTGGTGAGAGGGGTTGTCATTTGGGCCTCACACATGCCTGGTGACACAGGGCCCCACGTGGGCCTCACTTGGACCTGGTGAATCTGGTCCTTACCTGGTCCTCACCCGGAACTCGTAACTCTGTTCACCACCTGGGAATCACCTGGACCTTGTGAATCTGGTCCCCATTTGGGCCTCACCCAGTCCTCGGGAATTTGTATCCCACCTGGACCTGATTGCTGTGGACTCTTTCTTGGCCTCACCTGGAACTGGTGACTCTGATCCTATCTGCGGGTCACCCAGACCTGGTGACTCTGGTCCTCACCTGGGCATCATTGGTACCTGGTGACTCTGTTCCACACGTGAGCCTCACCTGGACATGATGACTCTGGAACCTTTCTGGGCCTCACCCTGACATGGTGACTCTGGTCCCCATCTGGATGTCACCTGGACCGGGTGTTTCTGGTACCCCTCTAGGCCTCAACCAGATCTGGTGACTCTGGTCCTCAACTGGGCCTCCTGGGATCTAGTGATCATGCTCCCCACCTGCGCCCCATCTGGACCTGGTGACTCTGGTTCTACCTGGGCATCATCGGGACATGGTTACTCTATTCCCCTCTCGGACTGACCTGATCCTGGTAACTCTGGTCCCGACTATGGCCTCTTCTGTACCAAGTGACTCTGGCTCCACCTCGGCCAGACCTGTAACTGGTGACTCTGATCCTAAGCATGGCCTCACCTGACCTGGTGACTGTGGTTCCCATCGGGACCTCACCTGGACCTCATGTGTCTGGTCCCACCTGGGCCTCACCAGGACCTGGTGTCTCTGGTACCCACCTAGGTAGCATCAGGATATGGTTACACTGTACACTAACATTGACCCAGCCGACCTATCAACTCTGGTCTTCACCTGGGGCACTCCTGGACATGGTGACACTGGTTCCCACCTGGGTCTCACCTGGACATGGTGCGTCCGAAACCCACCTGGGCCTCACATGTAACTGGTGATTCTCGTTCCCACATGGACATCATGTGGACCTGGTGGCTGCAGTGTTTCTAGCTTCTCATGTACCTCGTGACTCTGGTCCCCACCAGGGCCTCACCGGGACCTGGTGACTGTGGTTGCCACCTGCACCTCACACCTGGACCTGGTGATTCTGGTCTGCACCTGAGACAAACCTGGAGCTAGTGACTGTGGTCCCCACCTTGGCTTCACCTGGATTTGTGGACTCCAGTCCCCATCTGGGCCTCACCTGACCCTGTTGAACCAGGTCCTCAACTGGGCAAAATTGGGACCCAGAGACTGTGTTCCACAACTGGACCTCACCTGGACCAGGTGACTCTGGTCCCCCTCTGGGTCTCACCGTGTCCTAGTGACTGTGAACCCCACTTTGGCCTGACTTGGACCTGCTGACCCTGGTTGCCACCTGCGCCTGACCTCGAACTGTTGACTCTGGTACTTTCAAGGGCCTCCACTGTACCTGGTGATCCTGATCCCCACTTGCGCCTTACCTGGACTTGGTGACTCTTCTCACCACCGGGACTCACCTGGACCTGGTTACTGTGTTCCACACCGGGGCCTCAAGTAGACCTGTTGATCATGGTCCCCAAGCTGGCCTCACATGGACCTGTTGCCTCTGATCCCCGCCGGGGAATCACGTGTACGAGGTAACTCTGGTCCTCACCTGGGCCTCATCTGGACCTAGTGACTCTGGTCCCCACCTGGGCTTCACCTGGATCTGGTGACTCTGGTCCCCACCTGGACTTCAACTTGATCTGGTGACTCTGGTCCCCTTCTGGACCTCTCCTGGACATGGTGACTCTCTTTCCAACATGGACCTCACCTGGATCTGGTGACTCTGGTACTCAGTTTGGCCTCACCTGGACCTGGTGTCTCTCGTACACACTTTGACCTAACTCAGAACTGCTGAATCTTGCCCCACCTAGGCCGAACCCAGACCTGGTGACTCTTGTCCCCAGCTATGCCTCAATTCGACCTGATGAATCTGGTCCTCACGTGGGCCTCACATGGACCTGGGACTCAGCTGGATAGAGTGGCTCTGGTTCCCTCAGGGGCTCACCTGATACTGGTGACTGTGGTCTTATTCTATGCCTCACCAGGACCTAGTGATTTTGTTCCCCATCTGGGCCTGCATGGCCCTAGTGACTCTGGTCCTCAAGCAGGCATCATTGGGATCTGGATACTCTATGCCACACCTGGGCCTAATTTGACCAGGGACCTCTGGTCCCATTCTGGGCCTCAAACTATACTGGTTACTCTGGTTCCCCCTCTGGGACTCACCCTTACCTGGTGACTCAGGTCACCCCTTGGGCTTCAATTAGGCCTGGTGAATCTCGTCCTTAGCTGGTCCGCACCTGGATCTGGTGACTGGTCGCCACCTGGGTCTCACCTGGACTTGGTGAATCCTGTTGCCACCTGCGCCTCCCCTGGACCTTGTGACTGTGGTCCCACCTTGACCTCACCTGGATCTGGTTGCTCTGGTTCCCATATGGGACTCTCCTGAATCTGGTCCGTGTTGTCTCCATCTGGCCTCACCTGTAACACAATGACTCTGATCCATATTTGGGCCTCTCCTGGACCTGATGACGCTGGTCCTTACCTGGGCATCACTGGGACCTGGATACTCTCTTATATACCTCGGCCTCACCTGGATCTGGTGACTGTGGTCCCACGTGGGCCTCACCTGGACGAGGTGACTGGTTCCCACAGGGACCTCAACTGGACCTGGTGACTCAGGTCCACATATGGGCATCTATCGACCTGGTTTCTCAGTTCCACATCGGGGCCTCACCTGGACCTAGTGATTCTCGTCCCCTCTGGGCCTCACCCTGACGTGGTGACTCTGCTCACCCCTGGATATCACCAGAACCGGGTGACTCTGCTCCCCCTCTGGAACTCTCCCAGTGCTGGGGACACTGGTCCTCAACTTAGCCTAAACAGGACCTGGTGAATATACTCCTCACTTAGGCCTCGTCTGGAACTTGTGACTCTTTTCCCACCTGGCATCAATGGGACATGGTTACTCTGTTCCCCACCTGGGCCTCACCAGGATATGATAACTTTGCTCCACACTTTGGCCTCAACTGGTCCTGATGAATCTGGTCCCACAACCTAGGCCTCAATCTGGAACTGGTGACTGTGGTCCCCACCTGGGTCTCACCTGGACCTGGTGACTCTCGTTCCCACTTGAAACACACCTGGCCCTGTTGACTGTGGTGTTCTTGTAGACTCACATTTACCTGTGACTCCGGTCCCCACTAGAGCCTCACCTGGATATGGTGACTCTGGCCTGCAGGTTGGCCTCACCTGGTCCTGGTGAGTGGGGTTGCCACCTGGGCCTCACCCATACCTGGTGACTCAGGTCTCCACGTGGCCCTTTGGACCTGGTGAATCTGTTACTTACCTGGTCTTCTCTCAGACCCGGGGACTCTGGTCACCACCTGGGCCTCACCTGGACCTGGTCAATCTAGTCCCCATCTCGCCTCACCCGGTCCTAGTGACTTTGTTCCGCACCTGGACCTGATTGCTGTGGACTCTTTCTTGGACTCACCTGGAACTGGTGACTCTGATCCTATGTGCGCGTCACCCAGACCTGGTGACTCTGGTCCTCACCTATGCATCTTTGGTACTTGGTGACTCTGTTCCATACCTGAGCCTCACCTGGACATGATGACTCTGGAACCTCTCTGAGCCTCGCCCTGACATGGTGACTCTGGACCCATCTGGATGTCACCTGTACCAGGTGATTCTGGTACCCCTCTAGGCCTCAACCAGAATTGGTGACTCCGGTCCTCAACTGGGCCTCACCTGGACCTAGTGAATATGCTCCATCTGGGCCTCATTTGGGCCTGGTAACTCTGGTCCCTACCTGGGCATCATCGGGATATGGTTCCACTGCAAGGCCTGCAGGTTGGCCTCAGCTCGACGTAGTATCACTCGTCCCTACCTGGGCATCATCGGGACATGTTTCCTCTGCATGGCCTGCAGGTTGGCCTCACCTGGACCTGGTGAGTGGGGTTGTCACCTGGGCCTCACCCTTACCTGGTAACACAGGTCCCCACCTGGGAATCACCTGGGCCTGGTGAATCTGGTCCTTACCTTGTCCTCACTCAGTCCTGGTGACTTTGTTCCCCACCTGGACCTGATTCCTTTGGACGCCTTCTTGGCCTCACCTGGAACTGGTGACTCTGATCCTAACTGGGCCTCACCCAGATCTGCTGACTCTGGTCCTCACCTGTGGATCAATCCGACCTGGATACTCTGTTCCACACCTGAGCCTCACCTGGACATGATGAGTCTGGATCCACTCTGGGCCTCCCTCTGACATGGAGAGTCTGGTCCCCATCTGGATGTCACATAGACCAGGTGAATCTGGTACCCCTCTAGGCCTCAACCAAACCTGGTGACTCTAGTCCTCAACTGGGCCTCACCGAGACCTAGTGAATATGCTCCCCAACTGCGCCTCATCTGGACATGGTGACTCTGGTTCTACGTGGGCATCATCGGGACATTATTACTCTATTCCCCACTGGGAGTGACCTGATCCTGGTAACACTATTCCTGACTTTGTCATTTTCTGTACCAGGTGACTCTGGCTCCACCTGGGCCTCACCTCTAACTGGTGACTCTGATCCTAAGCATGGCCTCACCTGACCTGGTGACTGTGGTTCCCATCGGGACCTGACCTGGACCTCATGTCTCTGGTCCCAACTGGGCCTCACCAGGACCTGGTGTCTCGGTACCAACCTCGGTAGCATCAGGATAAGGTTACACTGTTCAATAACAGTGACCAAGCGGGACCTATTAACTCTGGCCTTCACCTGAGCCACACGTGGACATGGTGATACTGGTTCCCACCTGGGTCTCACCTGGACATGGTGAGTCGGATCCCCACCTGGTCCTCCCCTGTAACTGGTGATTCTCGTTCCCACATGGACATCATGTGGACCTGGTGGCTGCAGTGTTTCTAGCTTCTCATGTACCTCGTGACTCTGATCCCCACCAGGGCCTCACCAGGACCTGGTGTGTGTGGTTGCCACCTGCATCTCACCTGCACCTGGTGATTCTGGTCTGCACCTGAGACTACCCTGGATCTAGTGACTATGGTCCCCACCTGGGCTTCACCTGGATTTGGGGACTCGTCTCCCCATCTGGGGCTCACCTGGCCCTGTTGATCATGGTCCTCAACTGGGCAAAATCGGGACGCGGTGACTGTGTTCCACAACTGGACCTCACCTGGAGCACGTGACTCTGGTTCCCCTCTGGGTCTCACCGTGCCCTAGTGACTGTGAAACCCACTTTGGCCTGACTTCGACCTGCTGACCCTGGTTGGAAGCTGCGCCTAACCTCGAACTGTTGACTCTGGTTCTTTCAAGGGCCTCCCCTGTAACTGGTGATCCTGGTCTACACCGGGCCTCACCTGGACGTGGTGACTCTTGTCACCACTGGGGACTCACATGGACCTGCTTACTGTGTTCCACACCTGGGCCTCAATAGACCTGTTGACCATGGTCCCAAAGCCGGCCTCACATGGACCTGTTGCCTCTGATCCCCACCGGGGCCTCACGTGTACTTGGTAACTCTGGTCCTCACCTGGGCCTCATCTGGACCTAGTGACTTTGGTCCCCACCTGGGCTTCACCTGGATCTGGTGACTCCGGTCGCCACCTGGACTTCACATGTATCTGGTGACTCTGGTACCCACCTGGACCTCTCCTGGACCTGGTGATTCGGGACACCCCTTGGGCTTCGCTGGTGCCTGGTGAATCTGGTCCTTAGCTGCTCCGCACCTGGATGTGGTGACTGGTCGCCACCTGGGCCTCACCTGGACTTGGTGAATCCTGTTGCCACCTGCGCCTCACCTGGACCTTGTGACTGTGGTCCCACCTGGATCTCACCTGGATCTGGTGTCTCTGGTTAACATATGGGGCTCTCCTGGACCTGGTTCCTGTGGTCTCCATCTGGCCTCACCTGTAACACAATGACTCTGATACATATTTGGGCGTCTCCTGGACCTGTTGACTCTGGTCCTTACCTGGAAATCATTGGGAGCTGGATACTCTCTTATATACTTGGGCCTCACCTGGACGTGGTGACTCTGGTCCCACCTGGGCCTCACCTGGACGAGGTGACTGGTTCCCACAGGGACCTCAACTGGACCTGGTGACTCAGGTCCTCATATGGGCATCATGGGACCAGGTTTCTCAGTTCCACACCGGGGCCTCACCTGGACCTAGTGATTCTCGTCTCCCTCTGGGCCTCACCCTGACGTGGTGACTCTGGTCCCCACCTGGACGTCACCAGAACCGGGTGACTTTGGTCCCCCTCTGGGACTCACCCGGAGCTGGGGACACTGGTCCTCACCTGGGCGTTAACAGGACCTGGTGAATCTACTCCTCACTTAGGCCTCATCTGGACCTTGTGACTCTTTTCCCACCTGGCATCAATGGGACATGGTTACTCTGTTCCCTACTTGGGCCTCACCTGGACATGATAACTTTGCTCCACACTTTGGCCTCAACTGATCCTGATGAATCGGGTCCCCCCACCTAGGCCTCAATCTGGCCCTGGTGACTGTGGTCCCAAACTGGGTCTCACCTGGACCTGGGGACTCTCGTTCCCACATGAACCACACCTGGACCTGGTGACTGTGGTGATCTTGTAGACTCACATTTACCTGGTGACTCCGGTCCCCATTAGGGCCTCACATGGATCTGGTGACTCTGGCCGGCAGGTTGGCCTCACCTGGACCTGGTGAGTGGGGTTGCCACCTGGGCCTCACCCATACCTGGTGACTCAGTCCCCACGTGTGCCTCTTGGACTCGGTGAATCTGGTCCTTACCTGCTCCTCTCCCAGACCCGGGGACTCTGGTCACCACCTGGGCCTCACCTGGACCTGGTGAATCTGGTCCCCATCTGGGCCTCACCCAGGCCTGGTGACTTTGTTCCCCACCTGGATCTGGTTGCTGTGGACTCTTTCCTGGCCTCACCAGGAACTGGTGAATCTGATCCTATCTGCGCGTCTCCCAGACCTGGTGACTCTGGTCCTTACCTGGGCATTATTGGTACCTGGTGACTGTGTTTCACACCTTAGGCTCACCTGGACATGATGACTCTGGAACCTCTGGGCCTCACCCTGACATGGTGACTCTGGTGCCCATCTGGATGTCACCTAGACCAGGTGAATCTTTTACCCCTCTAGGGCTCAAATAGACCCGGTGACACTGGTCCTCAACTGGGTGTCACCGAGACCTATTGAATATGCTCCCCACCTGTGCCTCATCTGGACCTGGTGACACTGGGTCTACCAGGGCATCAATGGGACATGGTTACTCTGTTCCCCACTGGGACTGACCTGATCCTGGTATCTCTGGTCCTGACTTTGGCCTCTTCTGTACCAGGTGACTCTGGCTCCACCTGGGCCTCACCTGTAACTGGTGACTCTGATCCAAAGCATGGCCTCTCCTGACCTGGTGACTGTGGTTCCCATCGGGACCTCACCTGGACCTCATGTCTCTGGTCCCACCTGGGCCTCACCAGGACCTGGTGTCTCTGGTACCCACCTGGGTAGCATCAGGATATGTTTACACTGTTCACTAACTGTGACCCAGCCGGACCTAATAACTCTGATCTTCATCTGGCCAAACCTTGGCATGGTGACACTCGTTCCCACCTGGGTCTCACCTGGAAATGGTGAGTCAGATACCCACCTGATCCTAACCTATAACTGTTGATTCTCGATCCCACATGGACAACATGTGGACCTGGTGGCTGCGGTGTTTCTAGTTTGTCATGTACCTTGTGACTCTGCTCCCAACCAGGGCCTCACCGGGACCTGGTGAGTGTGGTTGACACCTGCACCTCACTAGGTCCTGGTGATTCTGGTCTGCACCTGAGACTACCCTAGATCTGGTGACTGTGGTCCCCACCTGGGCTTCACCTGGATTTGGGGACTCCGGTCCCCATCTGGGCCTCACCTTGCCCTGATGACCATGGTCCTGAACTGGGAAAAATTGGGACACGGTGACTCTGTTCCACAACTGGACCTCACCTGGACCACGTGACTCTGGTGCCCCTCTGGGTCTCACCATGCCCTAGTGACTGTGAACCCCACTTTCCCCTGACTTAGACCTGCTGACCCTGGTTGAAACCTGCGCCTGACCTCTAACTGTTGACTTTGGTTCTTTCAAGGGCTTCCCCTGTACTTGGTGATCCTGGTCCGAACCTGGCCCTCACTTGGACGTGGTGACCCTTGTCACCACTGGGGACTCACCTGGACCTGCTTACTGTGTTCCACACCTGGGCCTCAAGTAGACCTGTTGACCATGGTCCCCAAGCCGGCCTCACATGGACCTGTTGCCTCTGATACCCACCGGGGTCTCACGTGTACCTTGTAACTCTGGTCCTCACCTGGGCCTCATCTGGACCTAGAGACTCTGGTCTCCACCTGGGCTTCACCTGTATCTGGAGACTCTGGTCCCCATCTGGACTTCACCTGTATCTGGTGACTCTGGTCCCAATCTGGACGTCTCCTTGACTTGGTGTCTCTTTGCCCACTTTGACCTAACTCAGAACTGCTGAATCTTGCCCCACCTATTACGCACCCAGACCTGGTGACTCTTGTCCCTAGCTATTCCTCAATTCGACCTGATGAATCTGGTCCTCACGTGGACCTAACTTGTACCTGGGACTCAGCTGGAAAGAGTAGCTCTGGTTCCCACAAGGGGCTCACCTGATACTGCTGATTGTGGTCTTATTGTATGCCTCACCAGGACCTAGTGATTCTGTTCCCCATCTCGGTCTGCATGGCCTTAGTGACTCTGGTCTTCACCCAGGCATCATTGGGACCTGGATACTCTATTCCACACCTGGACCTCACTTTGACCAGGGACCGCTGGTCCCATTCTGGGCCTCAAACTAAACTGGTTACTCTGGTTCCCCCTCTGAACCTCACCCTTACCTGGTGACTCTGGTCACCACTTGGGCTTCACCTGGACCTGGTGAATCTGGTCCTTAGCAGGTCCGCACCTGGATGGTGACTGGTCGCCAACTGGGCCTCACCTGGACTTGGTGAATCCTGTTGCCACCTGCGCCTCACCTGGTCCTTGTAACTGTGATCCCACCTGGACATCACCTGGATCTTGTTGCTCTGGTTCCCATATGGGGCTCCCCTGGACCTGGTTCCTGTGGTCTCCATCTGGACTCACCTGGATCACAATGACTCTGATCCATATTTGGGCCTCTCCTGGGCCTGTTGACTCTGGTCCTTACCTGGGCATCATTGGGACATGGATACTCTCTTATATACTTCGGCCTCACCTGGACCTGGTGACGGTGGTCCCACCTGGGCCTCACCTGGACGAGGTGACGGGTTCCCACAGGGACCTCACCTGGACTTGTTGACTCAGGTCCTCATATGGGCATCATGGGACCTGGTTTTTCAGTTCCACATCGGGGCCTCACCTGGACCTAGTGACTCTTGTCCCCCTCTGGGCCTCACCCTGACGTGGTGACTCTGGTCCCCATCTGGATATCACCAGAACCGGGTGACTCTGGTCCCCCTCTGGGACTAACCCAGAGTTGGGGACACTGGTCCTCAACTGGATCTCAACAGTACCTGTTGAATATATTCCTCACTTAGGTCTCGTCTGAACCTTGTGACTCTTTTCCCACCTGGCATCAACGGGACATGGTTACTCTGTTCCCCACCTGGGCCTCACCTAGACATGATAACTTTGCTCCACACTTTTGCCTCAACTGGTCCTGATGACTCTAGTCCCCCAACCTAGGCCTCAATCTGGACCCGGTGACTGTGGTCCCCACCTGGATCTCACCTGGACCTGGTGACTCTCGTTCCCACATGAACCACACCTGGACCTGGTGACTGTGTTGTTCTTGTAGACTCACATTTACCTGGTGACTCCGGTCCCCACTAGGGCCTCACCTGGATCTGGTGACTATGGTCTGCAGGTTGGCCTCACCTGGACCTGGTGAGTGGGGTTGCCACCTGGGCCTCACCCATACCTGGTGACTCAGGTCCTCACGTGGGCCTCACTTGGACCTGGTGAATCTGGTCCTTACCTGGTCCTCTGCCAGACCCGGGGACTCTGGTCACCACCTGGACCTCACCTGGACCTGGTGAATCTGGTGCCCATCTGGGCCTCAGCCAGTCATGGTGACTTTGTTCACCACCTGGACCTGATTGCTGTGGACACTTTCTTGGCCTCACCTGGAACTGGTGACTCTAATCTATCTGCGCATCACCCAGATCTGGTGACTCTGGTCCTCACCTGGGCATCATTGGTACCTGGTGACTCTGTTCCACAGCTGAGCCTCACCTGGACATAATGACTCTGGAACCTCTCTGGGCCTCACCCTGACCTAGTGACTCTCGTCCCCATCTGGATGTCACCTGGACCAGGGGATTCTGGTACCCCTGTAGGCCTCAACCAGATCTGGTGACTCTGGTCCTCAACTCGGCCTCACCTGGACCTAGTGAATATGCTCCATCTGGGCCTCATTTGGACCTGGTGACTCTGGTCCCTACCTGGGCATCATCGGGACATGTTTCCACACATGGCCTGCAGGTTGGCATCACCTGGAACTGGTGAGTGGGGTAGTCACCTGTGCCTCACCCATACCTGGTGACGCAGGTCCCCACGTGGGCCTCACTTGGACCTGGGGAATCTGGTCCTTACCTTGTTCTCACCGGGAACACGTAACTCTGGTAACCACCTGGGTATCACCTGGGCCTGGTGTTTCTGGTCCCCATCTGGGAGTCATCCAGTCCTGGTGACATTGTTCCCCACCTGGACCTGATTCCTGTGGACTCTTTCTTGGCCTCACCTGGAACTGGTGACTCTGATCCTAACTGGGCCCCACCCAGATCTGGTGACTCTGGTCCTCACCTGTGGACCATTATGACCTGGATACTCTGCTCCACACGTGAGCCTCACCTGGATTTGATGACTCTGGATCCCCTCTGGGCCTCAGACTGACATGGTGACTCTGGTCCCCATCTGGATGTCACCTAGACCAGGTGAATCTGGTACCCCTCTAGCCCTCAACTAGACCTGGTGACTCTGGTCCTCAAATTGGCCTAACCGGGACCTAGTGAATATGCTCCCCACCTGCACCTCATCTGGACCTGGTAACTCTGGTTCTACCTGGGCATCATCGGGACATGGTTACTCTATTCCTCACAGGGGTACCTGATCCTGGTAACTCTGGTCCTGACTTTGGCCTCTTCTGTACCAGGTGATTCTGGCTCTAACTGGGCCTCACCTGTAACTGGTGACTCTGATTCTAAGCATGGCCTCAACTGACCTGGTGACTGAGGTTCCCATCGGGACCTCACCTGGACCTCATGTCTCTGGTCCCACCTGGGCCTCACCAGGGCCTGGTGTCTCTGGTACCCACCTGGGTAGCATCAGGATATGGTTACACTGTTCAATAACAGTGACCCAGCCGGACCTATTAACTCTGGTCTTCACCTGGGCCACACCTGGACATGGTGACACTGGTTCCCACCTGGGTCTCCCCTGGACATGGTGACTCAGATCCCCAATGGTCCTCACCTGTAACTGGTGATTCTCGTTTCCACATGGACATCATGTGGACCTGGTGGCTTCAGTGTTTCTAGCTTCTCATGTAACTCGTGACTCTGGTCCCCACCAGGCCCTCACCGGGACTTGGTCAGTGTGGTTGCCACCTGCATCTCACCTGCACCTGGTGATTCTGGTCTGCACCTGAGACTACCCTGGATCTAGTGACTCTGGTCCCCACCTGGGCTTCACCTGGATTTGGGGACTCCGGTCCCCATCTGGGGCTCACATGGCCCTGTTGACCATGGTTCACAACTGGGCAAAATTGGGACGCGTTGACTGTGTTCCACAACTGGAACTCACCTGGACCACGTGACTCTGGTTCCCCTCTAGGTCTCACCGTGCCCTAGTGACTGTGAAACCCACTTTGGCCTGACTTGGACCTGCTGACCCTGGTTCCCACCTGCGACTGACGTCGAACTGTTGACTCTGGTTCTTTCAAGGGCCTCCCCTGTACCTGGTGATACTGGTCCCCACCGGGCCTCACCTGGACGTGGTGACTCTTGTCACCACTGGGGACTCAACTGGACCTGCTTACTGTGTTCCACACCTGGGCCTCAATAAACCTGTTGACCATGGTCCCCAAGCCTACCTCACATGGACCTGTTGCCTCTGATCCCCACCGGGGCCTCACGTGTACATGGTAACTCTGGTCCTCACCTGGGCATCATTGGTCCTGGTGACTCTGTTCCACACCTGAGGCTCCCCTGGACATGATGACTCTGGATCTCCCTGGCTATCAACCTGACCTGGTGACTCTGGTCCCCATATGAATGTCACCTGGACCAGGGGATTATGGTACCCCTCTGGGCTTCAACCAGGTCTGGTGACTCTGGTCCTCAACTGGGCCTCACCTGGACCTAGTGAATATGCTCCATCTGGGCCTCCTTTGGACCTGGTGACTCTGGTCCCTACCTGGGCATCATCGGGACATGGTTCCACTGCATGGCCTGTAGGTTGGCCTCACCTGGACCTGGTAACTCTCGTCCCTACCTGGGCATCATTGGGACCTGGTTCCTCTGCATGGCCTGCAGGTTGGCCTCACCTGGACCTGGTGAGTGGGTTTCTCACCTGGGTCTCACCCTTGCCTAGTGAAACAGGTCCCCACGTGGGCCTCACTTGGACCTGGTGAATCTGTTCCTTACCTGGTGGTCACCCGGAACTGGTAACTCTGGTCACCACATGGGAATCACCTGGGCCTGGTGAATCTGGTCCCCATCTGGGCCTCACCCAGTCCTGTTGACTTTCTTCCCCACCTGGACCTGATTGCTGTGGACTCCTTCTTGGCTAACCTGGAACTGCTGACTCTGATGCTAACTGGGCTTCACCCAGATCTGGTGACTCTGGTCCTCACCTGTGGACCATTATGACCTGGATACTCTGCTCCACACCTGAGCCTCACCTGAATATGTTGACCCTGGATCCCCTCTGGGCCTCAGCCTGAGATGGGACTCTGGTCCCCAACTGGATGTCACCAGACCAGGTGAATCTGGTACCCCTCTAGGCCTCACCTAGACCTGGTGACTATGGTCCTCAACTGGGCCTCAATGGGACCTAGTGAACATGCTCCCCACCTGCGCCACATCTGGGCCTGGTGACTCTGGTTCTACCTGGGCATCATCGGGACATGGTTACTCTATTCCCACTTGGAGTGACCTGATCCTGGTAACTCTGGTACTGACTGGCCTCTTCTGTACCAGGTGACTCTGGCTCCACCTGGGCCTCACCTGGAACTGGTGACTCTGATCCTAAGCATGGCCTCACCTGACCTGGTGACTGTGGTTCCCATCGGAACCTCACCTGGACCTCATGTCTCTGGTCCAAACTGGGCCTCACCAGGACCTGGTGTCTCTGGTATCCACCTTGGTAGCATCAGGATACGGTTACACTGTTCACTAACAGTGACCCAACCGGACCTGTTAACTCTGGTCTTGACCTGGTCCACACCTGAACATGGTGACACTGGTTCCCACCAGGGTCTCACCTGGACATGGTGAGTCAGATCCCCACCTGGTCCTCACCTGTAACTGGTGATTCTCATTCCCACATGGACATTATGTGGAACTGGTGGCTGCAGTGTTTCTAACTTCTCATGTACCTCGAGCATCTGGTCCGCACCAGGGCCTCACCGGGACCTGGTGTGTGTGGTTGCCACCTGCACCTCACCAGGACCTGGTGATACTGGTCTGCACCTGAGACTACCCTGGATCTTGTGACTGTGGTCCCCACCTGGGCTTCACCTGGATTTGGGGTCTCCGGTCCCAATCCGGGCCTCACCTGGCCCTGTTGTCCATGGTCTTCAACTGGACAAAATTGAGACCCGGTGACTGTGTTCCACAACTGGACCTCACATGTACCATGTGACTCTGGTCCCCCTCTGGGTCTCACCGTGCCCTAGTGACTGTGAACCCCACTTTGGCCTGACTTGGACGTGCTGACCCTGGTTGCCACCTGCGCCTGACCTCGAACTGTTGACTCAGGTTCTTTCAAAGGCCTCCCCTGCACCTGGTGATCCTGGTCCCCAATTTGGCCTCAACTGGACGTGGTGACTCTTGTCACTACTGGGGACTCACCTAGACAGGCTTACAGTGTTCCACACCGGGGCCTCAGGTAGACCTGTTGACCATAGTCCACTAGCCGGCCTCACGTGGCATTTTGGCTGTGATCCCCGCCGGGGCCTCACGTGTACCTGTTAACTCTGATCTTCACCTGGGCCTCATCTGGACCTAGTGACTCTGGTCCCCACCTGGGCTTCACCTGGATCTGGAGACTCTCCTCCCCACCTGGACTTCACCTCGATCTGGTGACACTGTTCCACACCTGGACCTCTCCTGGACCTGGTGACTCTGTTTCCAACATGGACCTCACCTGGATCTGGTGACTCTGGTCTCAGTTTCGCCTCACCTGTACTGGTGTCTCTCGTCCCCACTTTGACCTAACTCAGAAATGCTGAATCTTGCCCCACCTAGGCCGCAGCCAGAGCTGATGACTCTTGTCCCCAGCTATGCCTCAATTCGACCTGATGAATCTGGTCCTCACGTGGGCCTCACATGGACCTGGGACTCACCTGGATAGAGTGGCTCTTGTTCCCACAAGGGGCACACCTGATACTGGTGATTGTGGTCTTATTCTATGCCTCACCAGGATGTACTGATTCTGTTCCCCATCTGGGCCTGCATGGCCCTAGTGACTCTGGTTCTCACCGAGGCATCATTGGGACCTGGATCCTCTATTCCACACCTAGGGCTCACTTTGACCCAGGACCACTGGTCCCATTCTGGGCCTCAAACTAAACTGGTTACTCTGGTTCCCCTCTGGGCCTCACCCTTACCTGGTGACTCTGGTCACCCCTTGGGCTTCACTTGGGCCTGGTGAATCTGGTCCTTAGCTGGTCCTCACATGGATCTGGTGACTGGTCGCCCCCTGGCCTCACCTGGACTTGGTGAATCCTGTTGCCGCCAGCGCCTCACCTGGACCTTGTGACTGTGGTCCCACCTGGAACTCACCTGGATCTGGTGGCTCTGGTTCCCATATGGGGCTCTCCTGGACCTGGTTCCTGTGGTCTCCATCTGGTCTCACCTGGAACACAATGACTCTGATCCATATTTGGACCTCTCCTGGACCTGTTGACTCTGGTCCGTACCTGGGCAACATTGGGACCTGGATACTCTCTTATATACCTAGGCCTCACCTGGACCTGGTGACTGTGGTCCCACCTGGGCCTCACCTGGATGAGGTGACTGGTTCCCACAGGGACCTCACCTGGACCTGGTGACTCTTCCTCATATGGGCATCATGGGACCTGGGTTCTCAGTTACACATCGGGGCCTCACCTGGACCTAGTGATTCTCGTCCCCCTCTGGGCCTCACCAGGACGTGGTGACTCAGGTCCCCACCTGGATATCACCAGAACCGGGTGACTCTGGTCCCCCTCTGGGACTCTCCCGGAGCTGGGGACACTGGTCCTCAACTGGGCCTCAACAGGACCTGGTGAATCTACTCCTCACTAAGGCCTCGTCTGGACCTTGTGACTCTTTTCCCACCTGGCATCTTTGGGACATGGTTACTCTGTTCCCCACCTGGGCCTCACATGGACATGATAACTTTGCTCCACACTTTGGCCTCAACTGGTCCTGATGAATCTGGTCCCCCGAACTAGGCCTCAATCTGGACCTGGTGACTGTGGTCCCCACCTGGGTCTCACCTGGACCTGGTGACTCTCGATCCACATGAACCACACCAGGATCTGATGAATGTGTTGTTCTTGTAGAATCACTTTTAACTGGTGAATCCAGTCCCCACTAGGTCCTCACGTGGTTCGGGTGACTTGGCCTGAAGGTTGGCCTCACATGGACCTGGTTAGTGGGGATGCCACTTGGGCCTCACCCATACCTGGTGACTCAGGTCTCCACGTGGCCTCTTGGACCTGGTGAATCTGGTCCTTACCTGGTCCTCTCCCAGACCCGGGGACTCTGGTCACCACCTGGGCCTCACCTGGACCTGGTGAATCCGACCCCATCTTGGCCTCACTCAGTGCTGGTGACTTTGTTCCCCACCTTGACCTGATTGCTGTGGACGCTTTCATGGCCTCACCTGGACCTGGTGACTCTGATCCTATCTGCGTGTCACCCAGACCTGGTGACTCTGGTCCTCACCTGGGCATCATTGGTACCTGGTGACTCTGTTCCACACCTGAGCCTCACCTGGAGATGACGCTCTGGCCTCTGGAACCACTCTGGGCCTAACCCTGACCTGGTGACTCTGGTCTCCATCTGGATGTCACATGGACCAGGTGATTCCGGTACCCCTCTAGGCCTCAACCAGTTCTGGTGACTCTGGTCCTCAACTGGGCCTCACCTGGACCTAGTGAATATGCTCCATCTGAGTCTCATTTGGACCTGATGACTCTTGTCCCTTCCTGGGCATCATCGGGACATGGCTCCACTGCATGTCCTGCAGGTTAGCCTCACCTGGAACTCGTAACTCTGGTCCCTACCTGGGCATCATCGGGACATTGTTCCACTGCATGGCCTGCAGGTTGTCCTCACCTGGACCTGGTAACTCTAGTCCCTACCTGGGCATCATCGGGACATGGTTCCTCTGCATGGCCTGCAGGTTGCCCTCACCTGGACCTGGTGAGTGGGGTTGACACCTGGGCCTCACCCATGCCTGGTGACACAGGTCCCCAAGTGGGTCTCACTTGGACATAGTGAATCTGGTCCTTACCTGGACCTCACCCGGAACTGGTAACTCTGGTCACCACCTGGGCCTCACCTGGACCTGGTGAATCTGGTCCCCATCTGGGCCTCACCCAGTCCTGGTGACTTTGTTCCCCACCTGGACCTGATTGCTGTGGAATCCTTCTTGGACGCACCTTGAACTGGTGACTCAGATCCTAAATGGGTCTCACCCAGATCTGGTGACTCTGGTCCTCCCCCGTGGACCATTATGATCTGGATGCTTTGTTACACACCTGAGCCTCACCTGGACATGATGACTCTGGATCCACTCTCGGCCTCCCCCTGACATGGTGACTCTGGTCCCCATCTGGATGTCACCTAGACCAGGTGAATCTGGTACCCCTCTAGGCCTCAACTTGACCTGGTGACTCTGGGCCTCAACTGGGCCTCACCGGGACCTAGGGAACATGCTCCCCACCTGCGCCTCATCTGGACCTGGTGACTCTGGTTCTACCTGGGCATCATCGGGAAATGGTTACACTATTCCCCTCTGGGACTGACCTGATCCTCGTAACTCTGGTCCTGACTTTGGCCTCTTCTCTACCTGGTGAATCTGGCTCCACCTGGGTCTCACCTGTAACTGGTGACTCTGATCCTAAGCATGGCCTCACCTGACCTTGTGACTGTGGTTCCCATCGGGACCTCACCTGCTCCTCATGTCTCTTGTCTCACCTGGGCCTCACCAAGACTTGGTGTCTCTCGTACCCACTTGGGTAGCATCAGGATATGGTTACACTGTTCACTAACAGTGACCCAGCCGGACCTATTATCTCTGGTCTTCACCTCGCCACACCTGGACATGGTGACACTGGTTCCCACCTTGGTCTCACCTGGACATGGTGAGTCAGATCCCCACAGGGTCCTCACTTCTAACTGGTGATTCTCATTCCCACACGGATATCATGTGGACCTGGTGGCTGCAGTGTTTCTAGCTTCTCATGTAACTCGTGACTCTGGTCCCCACCAGGGCCTCACCGGGACCTGGTGAGTGTGGTTGCCACCTGCACCTCACCTGGACCTGGTGATTCTGGTCAGCACCTGAGACTACCCTGGATCTGGTTACTATGGTCCCAACCTGGGCTTCACCTGGCCCTGTTGACCATGGTCCTCATCACGGCAAAAATGGGACCCGGTGACTGTGTTCCACACCTGGACCTCACCTGGAGCAGGTGACTCTGGTCCCCCTGTGGGTCTCACCGTGCTCTAGTGACTGTGAACCCCACTTTGGCCTGACTTGGACCTGCTGACCCTAGTTGCCACCTGCGCGTGGGCTCGAACTGTTGACTTTGGTTCGTTCAAGGGCCTCCCCTGTACCTGGTGATCCTGGTTCCCACCTGGGCCTCACCTGGACCTGGTGACTCTTGTCACCACCGGGGACTCACTTGGACCTGGTTACAGTGTTCCACACTGGGCCTCAAGTAGAACTCTTGACCATGGTCCCCAAGCCTGCCTCACATGGACCAGTTGCCTCTGATACCTACCAGCGCCTGACGTGTACCTGGTAACTCTGGTCCTCACCTGGGCCTCATCTGGACCTAGTGACTCTGGTCCCCACCTGGGCTTCACCTGGACCTGGTGAATCTGGTCCCCATCTGGGCTTCACCCAGTCCTCGTGACTTTGTTCCCCACCTGGACCTGATTGCTGTGGACTCCTTCTTGGCCTCACCTGGAACTGGTGACTCTGATCCTAACTGGACCTCACCCAGATCTGGTGACTCTGGTCCTCACCTGTGGACCATTATGATCTGGATCTCTGTTCCACACCTGAGCCTCACCTGGACATGATGACTCTGGGTCCCCTCTGGGCCTCACCCTGACATGGTGACTCTGCTCCCCATCTGGATGTCACCTAGACCAGGTGAATCTGGTACCCCTCTAGGCCTCAACTAGACCTGGGGATTCTGGTCCTCAAGTGCGCCTCACCGAGACCTAGAGAATATGCTTCCCACCTACTCCTCATCTGGACCTGGTGACTCTGGTTCTACCTGGGCATCATCGGGACATGGTTAGTCTATTCCCCACTGGGACTGACCTGATCCTGGTAACTCTGGTCCTGACTTTGGCCTCTTCCGTACCAGGTTACTCTGGCTCCTCCTGGGCCACACCAGTAACTGGTGACTCTGATCCTAAGCATGGCCTCACCTGACCTGGTGACTGTGGTTCCCATCGGGACCTCACCTGGACCTCATATCTCTGGTCCCACCTGGGCCTCACCAGGACCTGGTGTCTCTGGTACCCACCTTGGTAGCATCAGGATATGGTTACACTGTTCACTCACAGTGACCCTGCCGGACCTATTAACTCTGGTATTCACCTGGGCCACACCTGGACATGGTGACACTGGTTCCCACCTGGGTCTCACCTGGACATGGTGAGTCGGATCCCCACCTGGTCCTCACCTGTAACTGGTGATTCTCGTTCCCATATGGACATCCTGTGGACCTAGTGGCTGCAGTGTTTCTAGCTTCTCATGTACCTCGTGACTCTGGTCCCCACCAGGGCCTCACCGGGACCTGGTGAGTGTGGTTGCCACCTGCAACTCACCTGGACTTGGTGATTCTGGTCTGCACCTGAGACTACCCTGGATCTGGTGACTGTGGTCCCCACCTGGTCTTCACCTGGATTTGTGGACTCCGGTCCCCATCTGGGCCTCACCTGGCCCTGTTGACCATGGTCCTAAACTGGGCACAATTGGGGCCCGGTGACTGTGTTCCACAAATGGACCTCACCTGGACCAGGTGACTCTGGTCTCCCTCTGGGTCTCACCGTGCCCTAATGACTGTGAACCCCACTTTGGCCTGACTTGGACCTGCTGACCCTGGTTGCCACCTGCGCTTGACTTCGACCTGTTGACTCTGGTTCTTTCTTTTTTCTTTTTTTAATTTATTTTTTATTATTGGTGTTCTATTTACTAACATACAGAATAACCCCCAGTGCCCCTCAGCCTTTCACTCCCACCCCCCGCCCTCCTCCCCTTCTACCACCCCTAGTTCGTTTCCCAGAGTTAGCAGTCTTTACGTTCTGTCTCCCTTTCTGATATTTCCCACACATTTCTTCCCCCTTCCCTTATATTCCCTTTCACTATTATTTATATTCTCCAAATGAATGAGCACATATAATGTTTGTCTTTATCCGACTTGCTTACTTCACTCAGCATAATACCCTCCAGTTCCATCCACGTTGAAGCAAATCGTGGGTATTTGTCATTTCTAATAGCTGAGTAATATTCCATTGTATACATAAACCACATCTTCTTTATCCATTCATCTTTCGTTGGACACCGAGGCTCCTTCCACAGTTTGGCTATCGTGGCCATTGCTGCTACAAACATCGGGGTGCAGGTGTCCCGGCGTTTCATTGCATTTGTCTCTTTGGGGAAAATCCCCAACAGTGCAATTGCTGGGTCGTAGGGCAGGTATTTTTTTAACTGTTTGAGGAACCTCCACACAGTTTTCCAGAGTGGCTGCACCAGTTCACATTCCCACCAACAGTGTATGAGGATTCCCTTTTCTCCGCATCCTCTCCAACATTGGTTGTTTCCTGTCTTGGTAATTTTCCCCATTCTCACTGGTGTGAGGTGGTATCTCATTGTGGTTTTGATTTGTATTTCCCTGATGGCAAGTGATGCAGAGCATTTTCTCATGTGCATGTTGGCCATGTCTATGTCTTCCTCTGTGAGATTTCTGTTCATGTCTTTTGCCCATTTCATGATTGGATTGTTTGTTTCTTTGGTGTTGTGTTTGATAAGTTCTTTATAGATCTTGGAAACTAGTCCTTTATCTGATATGTCATTGGCAAATATCTTCTTCCATTCTGTAGGTTGTCTTTGAGTTTTGTTGACTGTATCCTTTGCTGTGCAAAAGCTTCTTATCTTGATGAAGTCCCAATAGTTCATTTTTGCTTTTGTTTCTTTTGCCTTCGTGGAGTATCTTGCAAGAAGTTACTATGGCCGAGTACAAAAAGGGTGTTGCCTGTGTTCTTCTCTAGGGTTTTGATGGAATCTTCTCTCACATTTAGATCTTTCATCCATTTTGAGTTTATCTTTGTGTATGGTGAAAGAGAGTGGTCTAGTTTCATTCTTCTGCATGTGGATGTCCAATTTTCCCAGCACCATTTATTGAAGAGACTGTCTTTCTTCCAATGGATAGTCTTTCCTCTTTATCGAATATTAGATGCCCATAAAGTTCAGGGTCCACTTCTGGATTCTCTATTCTGTTTCACTAATCTATGTGTCTGTTTTTGTGCCAGTAGACTCTAGTTCTTTCAAGGGCCTCAACTGTATCTGGTGATCCTGGTCCCCACCTGGGCCTCACCTGGACGTGGTGACCTTTTTCACCACCGGGGACTCACCTGGACCTGCTTACTGTGTTACACACCAGGGCCTCAAGTAGACCTGTTGACCATGGTCCCCAAGCCGGCCTCACATGGACCTGTTGCCTCTGATCCCCACCGGGGCCTCACGTGTACCTGGTAACTCAGGTCCTCACCTGGGCCTCATCGGGACCTAGTGACTCTGGTCCCCACCTGGGCTTCACGTGGATCTGGTTACTCTGGTCCCCACCTGGACCTCTCCCGGACCTGGTGACTCTCTTTCCAACATGGACCTCACCTGGATCTGGTGACTCTGGTCCCCCTCTGGGTCTCACCGTGCCCTAATGACTGTGAACCCCACTTTGGCCTGACTTGGACCTGCTGACCCTGGTTGCGACCTCCGCTTGACTCCGACCTGTTGAGTCTGGTTTTTTCAAGGGCCTCCCCTGTACCTGGTGATCCTGGTCCCCACCTGGGACTCACCTGGACTGGTGACTCTTGTCACCACCGGGGACTCACCTGGACCTGCTTACTGTATTCCACACCAGGGCCTCAAGTAGACCAGTTGACCATGGTCCCCAAACCGGCCTCACATGGACCTGTTGCCTTGATCCCCACCGGCGCCTCATGTGTACCTGGTAACTCTGGTCCTCACCTGGGCCTCATCTGGACCTAGTGACTCTGATCCCCACCTGGGCTTGACCTGGATCTGGTGACTCTGGTCCCCACCTGGACTTCACCTGAATCTGGTGTCTCTGGTCCCCACCTGGACCTCTCTTGGACATGCTGACTCTCTTTCCAACATGGACCTCACCTGGATCTGGTGACTCTGGTCCTCAGTTTGGCCTCACCTGGACCTGACGTCTCTCGTCCCTACTTTGACCTAACTCAGAACTGCTGAATCTTGCCCCACCTAGGCCGCACCCATACCTGGTGACTCTTGTCCCCAGGTATGCCTCATTTCGACCTAATGAATCTGGTCCTTACGTGAGCCTCACGTCAACTGGGACTCAGCTGGATAGAGTGGCTCTGGTTCCCTCAAGGGACTCAAATGATACTGCTGACTGTGTTCTTATTCTATGCCTCACCAGGACCTAGTGATTCTGTTCCCCATCTGGGCCTGCATGGCCCTAGTGACTATGGTCCTTCCAGGCATCATTGGGACCTGGATACACTATTCCACACCTGGGCCTCACTCTGACTAGGGACCTCTGGTCACATTCTTGGCCTCAAACTAAACTGGTTACTGTGGTTCTCCCTCTGGGAATGACCCTTACCTGGTGACTCTGGTCACCCATCGGGCTTCATTTGGGCCTGGTGAATCTGGTCCTTAGCTTGTCCTCACTTGGATCTGGTGACTGGTCGCCACCTGGGCCTCACCTGGACTTGGTGAATCCTGTTGCCACCTGCGCCTCACCTGGACCTTGTGACTCTGGTCCCACCTGGAAGTCACCTGGATCTGGTGGCTCTGGTTCCCATATGGGGCTCTCCTGGACCTGGTTCCTGTGGTCTCCATCAGGCATCAACTGGAACAAAATGACTCTGATCCATATTTGGGCCTCTGCTGGACCTGTTCACTCTGGTCCTTACTTGGGCATCATTGGGACCTGGATACTCATTATATTCCAGGGCCTCACCTGGACCTGTTGACTGTGGTCCCACCTGGGCCTCACCTGGACGAAGTGAAGGGTTCCCACATGGACCTCACCTGGACCTGGTGACTCAGGTCCTCATATGGGAATCATGGGACCTGGTTTCAGTTCCACATCGTGGCCTCACCGGGACCTAGTGAATCTCGTCCCCCTCTGGACCTAACCCTGACGTGGTGACTCTGGTCCCCTCCTGGATATCACCAGAACCGGGTGACTCTGGTCCCCCCCTGGGACTTACCCGGAGCTGGGGACACTGGTCCTCAACTGGGCCTCAACAGGATCTGTTCAATCTACTCGTCACTTAGGCCTCGTCTGGACCTTGTGACTCTTTTCCCACCTGGCATCAATGGGACATGGTTACTCTGTTCTCCACCTGGGCCTCACTTGGACATGATGACTTTGCTTCATTCTTTGGCCTCAACTGGTCCTGATGACTCTTGTCCCCCCATTAGGCCTCAATCTGGACCTGGTGACTGTGGTCCCCACCTGGGTCTCACCTGGACCTTTTGAATCTCGTTCCCACCTGTAATACACCTGGACCTGGTGACTGTAGTTTTCTTGTAGACTCACATTTACCTGGTGACTCCGGTCCCCACTAGAGCCTCACCTGGATCTGGTGACTCTGGCCTGCAGGTTGGCCTCACCTGGACCTGGTGAGTGCGGTTGCCACCTGGGCCTAACCCGTACATGGTGACTCAGGTCCCCACGTGGGCCTCTTGGACCTGGTGAATCTGGTCCTTATCTGGTCCTAACCCAGACCCGGAGACACTGGTCACCACCTGGTTTTCACCTGGACCTGGTGAATCTGGTCCCCATCTGGGCCTCACCCAGTCCTGGTGACTTTGTTCCCCACCTGGACCTGATTGCTGTGGACACTTTCTTGGCCTCACCTGGAACTGGTGACTCGGAACCTATCTGCGCGTCACCCAGATCTGGTGACTCTGTTCCTCACCTGAGCCTCACCTGGACATGATGCCTCTGGAACCTCTCTGGGCCTCTTCGTGACCTGGTGACTCTGGTCCCCATGTGGATGTTACCTGGACCAGGTGATTCTGGTACCCCTCTAGGCATCAAGCAGATCTGGTGACTCTGGTCCTGATCTGGGCCTCATATGGACCTAGTGAATTTGCTCCATCTGGGCCTCATTTGGACCTGGTGACTCTGGTCCCTACCTGGGCATCATCGCGACATGGTTCCACTGCATGGCCTGCAGGTTTGCCTCACCTGGACCTGGTAACTCTGATGTCTACCTGGGCATCATCGAGACATGGTTCCTCTGCTTGGCCTGCAGGTTGGCCTGACCTGGACCTGGTGAGTGGGGTGGCAACCTGGGCCTCACACATGCAATGTGACACAGGTCCCCACGTGGGTCTCACTTGGACCTGGTGAATCTCGTCCTTTCCTGGTGCTCATCCGGTACTGGTATTTCTGGTCACCACCTGGCCATCACATGGACTTGGTGAGTCTGGTCCCCATCTGGGCCTCACCCAGTCCTGGTGACTTTGTTCCCCACCTGGACCTGATTGCTGTGGACTCTTTCTTGACCTCACCTGAAACTGGTGACTCTGATCCTATCTGCGCGTCACACAGACCTGGTGACTCTGGTCCTCACCTGGGCATCATTGGTACCTGGTGACACTGTTCCACACCTGATCCTCACCTGGACATGATGACTCTGGAACCTCTCTGGGCCTCACTCTGACCTGGTGACTTTGGTCCCCATCTGGATGTCACCTAGACCAGGTGAATCTGGTACCCCTCTAGGCCTCAAAAAGACTGGGGGAATCTGGTCCTCAACTGGGCCTCACCGGGACCTAGTGAATATACTCCCGACCTGCGACTCATCTGTACGTGGTGACTCGGGTTCTACCTGGGCATCATCGGGACATGGTGACTCTATTCCCCACTGAGACTGATCTGATCCTGGTAACTCTGGTCCTGACTTTTCGTCTTCCCTACTTGGTGACTCTGGCTCGACCTGGGTCTTACCTGTAACTGGTGACTCTGATCCTAAGCATGGCCTCACCTGACCTGGTGACTGTGGTTCCCATCGGGACCTCACCTGGACCTCATGTCTCTGGTCCCACCTAGGCCTCACCAGGACCTGGTGTCTCTGGTACCCACATGGGTAGCATCAGGATATGGTTACACTGTTCACTAACAGTGACCCAGCCAGATATTAACTCTGGTCTTCACCTGGGCCACACCTGGACATGGTAGCACTGGTTCCCTCTTGGGTCTCACGTGGACATGTGATTCGGTTCCCTGCCTGGTCCTCACCTGTAACTGGTGATTCTCGTTCCCACATGGACATCATGTGGATCTGGTGGCTGCAGTGTTTCTAGCTTCTCATGTACCTCGTGACTCTGGTCCCCACCAGGGCCTCACCGGGACCTGTTGAGTGTGGTTGCCACCTGCACCTCACCTGGACCTGGTGATTCTGGTCAGCACCTGAGACTACCCTGGATCTGGTGACTGTGGTCCCCACCTGGGCTTCACCTGGATTTCGGGCTCTGGTTCCCATCTGGGCCTCACCTGGCCCTGTTGACCATGGTCCTCAACTGGGCAAAATTGGGACCCAGTGACTGTAATCCACAACTGGACCTCACCTGGACCAGGTGACTCTGGTCCCCCTCTGGGTCTCACCGTGCAGTAGGGACTGTGAACCCCACTTTGGCCTGACTTGGACCTGCTGACCCTGGTTGGAACCTGCGCCTGACGTCAAACTGTTGACTCTGGTTCTTTCAAGGGCCTCCCCAGTACCTGGTGATCCTGGTCCCCACCGGGCGTCGCCTGGACATGGTGACTCTTGTCACCACTGGGGACTCACCTGGACCTGCTTACTGTATTCCACACCTGGGCCTCAATAGACCTGTTGACCATGGTCCCCAAGCCGGCCTCACATGAACCTGTTGCCTTGATCCCCACCGGGGCCTCACGTGTACCTGGTTACTTTGGTCCTCACCTGGGCATCATTGGTCCTGGTGACTCTGTTCCTCACCTGAGGCTCCCCTGGACATGATGACTCTGGAACTACTCTGGCTATTAACCTAACGTAGTGACTCTGGTCCCCATATGGATGTCACCTGGTCCAGGGGATTATGGTACCCGTCTGGGCCTCAACAAGGTCTGGTGACTCTGGTCCTCAACTGGGCCTCACCTGGACCTAGTGAATATGCTCCATCTGGGCCTCATTTGGAACTGGTGACTCTGGTCACTACCTGGGCATCATCGGAACATGGTTCCACTGCATGACCTGCAGGTTGGCCTCACCTGGACTTGGTAACTCTGGTCCCTACCTGGGCATCATCGGGACATGGTTCCAATGCATGGCCTGTAGGTTGGCCTCACCTGGACCTGGTAACTCTCTTGTGTTTTTATTTTTTTTTTTTAATTTTATTTATTTATTTATGATAGGCACACAGTGAGAGAGAGAGAGGCAGAGACACAGGCAGAGGGAGAAGCAGGCTCCATGCACCAGGAGCCCGACATGGGATTCGATCCCGGGTCTCCAGGATCGTGCCCTGGGCCAAAGGCAGGAGCCAAACCGCTTCGCCACCCAGGGATCCCGGGACCTGGTAACTCTCGTCCCTACCTGGGCATCATTGGGACCTGGTTCCTCTGCATGGCCTGCAGGTTGGCCTCACCTGGAACTGGTGAGTGGGTTTGTCACCTGGGCCTCACCCTTGCCTAGGGACACAGGTCCCCTCGTGGGCCTCACTTGGACCTGGTCAATCTGGTCCTTACCTGGTGGTCACCCGGAACTGGTAACTCTGGTCACCACATGGGAATCACCTGGGCCTGGTGAATCTGGTCCCCATCTGGGCCTCACCCAGTCCTGTTGACTTTCTTCCCCACCTGGACCTGATTACTGTGGACTCCTTCTTGGCTAACCTGGAACTGCTGACTCTGATGCTAACTGGGCCTCACCCAGATCTGGTGATTCTGGTCCTCACCTGTGGATTTTATGACCTGGATACTCTGTTCCACACCTGAGCCTCACCTGGACTTGATGACTCTGGATCCCCTCTGGGCCTCAGCCTGACATGGTGACTCTGGTCCCCATCTGGATGTCACCTAGACCAGGTGAATCTGGTACCCTTCTAGGCTTCAACTTGACCTGGTGACTCTAGTCCTCATCTGGGCCTCACTGGGACATAGTGAACATACTCCCCACCTGCCCCTCATCTGGACCTGGTGACTCTGGTTTTACCAGGGCATCATCAGGAAATGGTTACTCTATTCACCACTGGGACTGAACTGATCCTGGTAACTCATGTCCTGACTTTGGCCTCTTCTGTACCAGGTGACTCTGGCTCCTCCTGGACCTCACCTGTAACTGGTTACTCTGACCCTAAGCATGGCCTCACCTGACCTGGTGACTGTGGTTCCCATCGGGACCTCACCTGGACCTCATGTCTCTGGTTCCACCTGGGCCTCACCAGTACCTGGTGTATCTGGTACCCACCGGGGTAGCATCAGTATATGGTTACACTGTTCACTAACTGTGACCCAGCTGGACCTATTAACTCTGGTCTTCACCTGGGCCACACCTGGACATGGTGACACTGGTTCCCACCTGGCTCTCACCTGGACATGGTGAGTCGGACACCCACCAGGTCCTCACGTGTAACTGGAGATTCTCGTTCCCACGTGGACATCACATGGAACTGGTGGCTGCATTGTTTCTAGCTTCTCATGTACCTCGTGACTCTGGTCCGCACCAGGGCCTCACCAGGATCTGGTGAGTGTGGTTGCCACCTGCAACTCACCTGGCCCTGGTGAATCTGGTCTGCACATGAGACTATCCTGGATCTGTTGACTGTGGTCCCCACCTGGTCTTCACCTGGATTTGGGGACTCCAATCCGCATCTGGGCCTCACCTGGCCCTGTTGACCATGGTCCTCAACTGGACAAAATTGGGACCCGGTGACTGTGTTCCACAACTGGACCTCACCTGGACCAGGTGACTCTGGTCCCCCTCTGGGTCTCACCGTGCCCTAGTGACTGTGAACCCCACTTTGGCCTGACTTGGACCTGCTGACCCTGGTTGCCACCTGCGACTGACCTCGAACTGTTGACTCTGGTTCTTTCAATGGCCTCCCCTGGACCTGGTGATCCTGGTCCCCACCTGGGCCTCACCTGGACCTGGTGACACTTGTCACCACCGGGGACTCACCTGGACCTGCTTACTGTGTTCCACACCTGGGCCTCAAGTAGACCTGTTGACCATGGTCCCCAGGCCGGCCTCACATGGACCTGTTGCCACTGCTCCCCACCGGGGCCTCCCTTGTACCTGGTAACTCTGGTCCTCATCTGGGTCTCATCTGGACCTAGTGACTCTGGTTCCCACCTGGGCTTCACCTGGATCTGGTGACTCTGGTCCCCACCTGGACCTTTCCTGGACCTGGTGACTCTCTTTGAACATGGACCTCACCTGGATTTGGTGACTCTGGTCCCCTCTTGGACCTCACCTGCATCTGGTGACTCTAGCCTGCTGGTTGGCCTCAACTGGACCTGGGGAGTGGGGTTGCCACCTGGGCCTCACACATACCTGGTGACTCAGGTCCCCACGTGGGCCTCATTTGGACCTGTTGAATCTGGTCCTTAGCTGGTCCTCTCCCAGCCCCGAGGACTCTGGTCACCACCTGGGAATAACCTGGACCTGGTGAATCTGGCCCAAATCTGGGCCTCACCAAGTCCTGGTGACTTTCTTCACCACCTGGACCTGATTTAGTAGACGCCTTCTTCTTCTTCTCAGTCACCTGGAACTGGTGACTCTGATCCTATCTGCGTGTCACCCAGATCTGTTGACTCTGGTCCTCACCTGGGCATCATTGGTACCTGGAGATTCTGTTCCACACCTGAGCCTCACCTGGACCCGATGACTCTGGAACCACTCTGGGCCTCACCCTGACCTGGTGACTCTGGTCCCCATCTGGATATCACCGCGATCAGGTGATTCTGGTACCCTTCTAAGCCGAACCAGATATGGTGAAACTGGTCCTCAACTGGGCCTCACCTGGACCAGGTGACTCTGGTCCCCCTCTGGGTCTCACCGTGCCCTAGTGACTGTGAACCCCACTTTGGCCTGACTTGGACCTCCTGACCCTGGTTGCCACCTGCGCCTGACCTCGAACTTTTGACTCTGGTTCTTTCAAGGGCCTCCCCGGGACCTGATGATCCTGGTCCCCACCTGGGCCTCACCTGGACGTGGTCACTCTTGTCACCACTGGGGACTCACCTGTACCTGCTTACTGTGTTCCACACCTGGGCCTCAAGTAGATCTGTTGACCATGGTCCCCAAGCCGGCCTCACATGGACCTGTGGCCTCTGATCCCCACCGGGTCCTCACGTGTACCTGATAACTCTGGTCCTCACCTGGGCCTCATCTGGACCTAGTGACTCTGATCCCCACCTGTTCTTCACCTGGATGTGGTGACTCTAGTCACACCTGGACCTCTCCTGGACCTGGTGACTCTCTTTCCAAGATGGACCTCAACTGGATATGGTGACTCTGGTCCTCAGTTTAGCCACACCTGGACCTGGTGTCTCTCGTCCCCACTTTGACCTAACTCAGAACTGCTGAATCTTGCCCCACCTAGGCCGCACCCAGTCCTGGTGACTCTTGTCCCCAGCTATGTCTCATTTCGACCTGATGAATAAGTTACTGACGTGGGCCTTTCATGGACCTGGGACTCAGCTGGATAGAGTGGCTCTGGTTCCCACAAGGGGCTCACCGGATACTGCTGACTGTGGTCTTATTCTATGCCGAACCAGGACCTAGAGATTCTGTTCCCCGTCAGGGCCTGCATGGGCCTAGTGACTCTGGTCCTCACTCAGCCATCATTGGGACCTGGATACTCTATTCAACACCTGGGCCTCACTTTGACCAGGCACCTCTGGTCCCATTCTGGGCCTCAAACTAAACTGGTTACTCTGGTTACCACTCTGGGTCTCACCCTTACCTGGTGACTCTGGTCACCCCTTGGGCTTCACTTGGGCCTGGTGAATCTGGTCCTTAGATGGTCCGAACCTGGATCTGGTGACTGGTCGCCTCCTACGCCTCTCCTGGACTTGGTGAATCCTGTTGCCACCTGCGCGTCACCGGGACCTTGTGACTGTGGTCCCACCTGGACCTCACCTGGAACTGGTGGCTCTGTTTCCCATATGGGGCTCTCCTGGACCTGGTTCCTGTGGTCTCCATCTGGTCTCACCTGGAACACAATGACTCTGTTTCATATTTGGGCCTCTCCTGGATCTGTTGACTCTGGTACTTACATGGGCATCATTGGGACCTGGGTACACTCTTATATACCTGGGCCTCTCCTGGACCTGGTGACTGTGGTCCCACCTGGGCCTCACCTGGATGAGGTGACTGGTTCCCACAGGGACCTCACCTGGACCTGGTGACTCAGATCCTCATATGGGCATTATGGGACCTTTTTTCTCAGTTCCACATCGGGGACTTCCCTGGACCTAGTGATTCTCGTCCCACTCTGGGCCTCACTCTGACGTGGTGACTCTGGTCCCCACCTGCATATCACCAGAACCGGGTAACTCTGGTCCCCCTCTGGGACTCACCCGGAGCTGGGGACACTGGCACTCAACTGGGCCTCAACAGGAGCTGGTGAATCTACTCCTCACTTAGGCCTCTTCTAGACCTTCTGACTCTTTTCCCACCTGGCATCAATTGGACATGGTTACTCTGTTCCCCACCTGGGCCTCACCTGGACATGATAACTTTGCTCCACACTTTGGCCTCAACTGATCCTGATGATTCTGGTCTCCCCATCTAGACCTCAATCTGGACCTGGAGACTGTGGCCCCACCTGGGTCTCACCTGGACCTGTGACTCTCATTCCCACATGAAACACACCTGGACCTAATTACTGTGGTGTTCTTGTAGTCTCACATTTACCTGGTGTCTCCGGTCCCCACTAGGGCCTTACCTGGATCTGGTGACTCTGATCCTATCTGCGCGTCACTCAGACCTGGTGACTCTGGTCCTAACCTGGGCATCATTGGTACCTGGTGACTCTGTTCGAACCTGAGCCTCACCTGGACATGATGACTCTGGAAACTCTCTGGTCCTCACCCTGACCTGGTGACTCTGATCCCCATCTGGATGTCACTGGACCAGGTGATTCTGGTACCCCTCTAGGCCTCAACCAGTTCTGGTGCCTCTGGTCCTCAACTGGGCCTCACCTGAACCTAGTGAATATGCTCCATCTGGGCCTAATTTGGACCTGGTGACTCTGGTCCCTACTTGGGCATCATCGGGACATGGTTCCACTGCATGGCCTGCAGGTTGGCCTCACATGAACCTGGTAACTCTGGTCCCAACCTGGGCATCATCGGGACATGGTTCCTCAGCATGGCCTGCAGGTTGGCCTCACCTTGAACTTGTGAGTGGGGTTGCCACCTGGGCCTCACACATAGCTGGTGACTCAATTCCCCTCGTGAGCCTCTTGCACCTGGTGAATCTGGTCCTTACCTGGTCCTGTCCCAGACCCGGGGACTCTGGTCACCACCTGTGCCTCACCTGGACCTGGTGAATCTGGTCCCCATCTGTGCCTCACCCAGTCCTGGTGACTTTGTTCCCCACCTGGACCTGATTGCTGTGGACTCTTTCTTGGCCTCACCTGGAACTGGTGACTCTGATCCTATCTTCGCGTCACCCAGATCTGGTGACTCTGGGCCTCACCTGGGCATCATTGGTACCTGGTGACTCTGTTCCACGCCTGAGCCTAACCTGGACATGATGACTCTGGAACCACTCTGGACCTCTCCCTGACCTGATGCCTCTGATCCCTATCTGGATGACACCTGTACGAGGTGATTCTGGTACCCCTCTAAGCCTCAACCAGATATGGTGACAGTGGTCCTCAACTGGGCCTCACTGGACCTACTGAATATGCTCCATCTGGGCCTCATTTGGACCTGGTGAATCTGTTCCCTACCTGGGCATCATCGGGACATTGTTCCACTGCATGGCCTGCATATTGGCCTCACCTGGACCTGGTAACTCTCTACCCTATCTGGGCATCATCGGGACATGGTTCCACTGCATGGCCTGCATATTGGCCTCACCTGGACCTGGTAACTCTGTTCCCTACCTGGGCATCATCGGGACATGGTTCCACAGCATGGCCTGCAGGTTGGCCTCACCTGGACCTGGTAAGTCTTGTCCCTACGTGAGCATCATCGGTACATCGTTCCACTGCATGGCCTGCACGTTGGCCTCACCTGGACCTGGTGAGTGGGATTTACACCTGGGCCTCACCCATACATGGAGACACAAGTCCCCATGTGGCCCTAACTTGGACCTGGTGAATCTGGTCCTTACCTGGTCTTCACTTGGAACTGGTAACTCTGGTCACAACCTGGGAATCACCTGGACCTAGTGAATCTGGTCCCCAACTGGGCCTCACCTAGTCTTGGTGACTTTGTTCCCAACCTGGACCTGATTGCTGTGGACTCCTTCTTGTCCTCACCTGGAACTGCTGACTCTGATCCTAACTGGACCTCACCCAGATCTGTTGATTCTTGTCCTCACCTGTGGACCAATACGACCTGGATACTTTGTTCCACACCTGAGCCTCACCTGGACATGATGACTCTGCATCCCCTCTGGGCCTCACCCTGACCTGGTGACTCTGGTCCCCATCTGGATGTCACCTAGACCAGGTGAATCTGGTACCCCTCTAGGCCTCAACTAGACTGGGGGAATCTGGTCCTCAACTGGGCCTCACCGGGACCTAGTGAATATACTCCTCACCTGCGCCTCATCTGTACTTGGTGACTCGGGTTCTACCTGGGCATCATCGGGACATGGTTACTCTATTCCCCACTGAGACTCTCCTGATCCTGGTAACTCTGGTCCTGACTTTGGCATCTTCTCTACTTGGTGACTCTGGCTCCACCTGGGCCTCACCTGTAACTGGTGACTCTGATCCTAAGCATGGCCTCACCTGACCTGGTGTCTGTGGTTCCCATCGGGACCTCACCTGGACCTCATGTCTCTGGTCCCACCTGGGCCTCACCAGGACCTGGTGTCTCTGGTACCCACCTGGGTAGCATCAGGATATGGTTACACTCTTCACTAACAGTGACCCAGCCGGACCTATTAACTCTGGTCTTCACCTGGGCCACACCTGGACATGGTGGCACTGGTTCCCTCTTGGGTCTCACGTGGACATGTGATTCAGATCCCTGCCTGATCCTCACGTGTAACTGGTGATTCTCGTTCCCACATGGACATCCTGTGGATCTGGTGGCTGCAGTGTTTCTAGCTTCTCAAATACCTCGTGACTCTGGTCCCCACCAGGGCCTCACCGGTACCTGTTGTGTGTGGTTGCCACCTGCACCTCACCTGGACCTGGTGATTCTGGTCTGCGCCTGAGACTACCCTGGATCTGGTGACTGTGGTCCCCACCTTGGCTTCACCTTGATTTTGGGCTCTCGTTCCCATCTGTGCCTCACCTGGCCCTGTTGACCATGGTCCTCAACTGGGAAAAATTGGGACCCGGTGACTGTGATCCACAACTGGACCTCACCTGGACCAGGTGACTCTGGTCCCCCTCTGGGTGTCACCGTGCCCTAGTGACTGTGAACCCCACTTTGGCCTGACTTGGACCTCCTGACCATGGTTGCCACCTGCGCCTGACGTCAAACTGTTGACTCTGGTTCTTTCAAGGGCCTCCCCTGGACGTGTTGATCCTGGTGCCCACATGGGCCTGACCTGGACCTGGTGACTCTTGTCACCACCGGGAACTCACCTGGACCTGCTTACGGTGTTCCACACCTGGGCCTCAAGTAGACCTGTTGACCATGGTCCCCAAGCCAGCCTCACATGGACATGTTGCCTCTGATCCCCACCGGGGCTTCACGTGTACCTGGTAACTCTGGTCCTCATCTGGGTCTCATCTGGACCTAGCGACTCTGGTCCCTACCTGGGCTTCACCTGTATCTGGTGACTCTGGTCCCCACCTGGACTTCACCTGGATCTTCTGACTCTGGTCCACACCTGGACCTGACCTGCATCTGGTGACTCTGGTCCTCAGTTTGGCCTCATCTGGATCTGGCATCTCTCGTCCCCACTTTGACCTAACTCAGAACTGCTGAATCTTGCCCCACCTCGGCCGCACCCAGACTTGAAGACTCTTGTCCCCAGCTATGCGTCAATTCGACCTGATGAATCTGCTCCTCACGTGGGCCTCACATGGACCTGGACTCAGCTTGATAGAGTGGCTTGGTTCCCACAAGGGGCTCACCTGATATAGCTAACTGTGGTCTTATTCTATGCCTCACCTGGTCCTAGCGATTCTGTTCCCATCTGGGCCTGCATGGCCCTAGTGACTCTGGTCCTCACCCAGGAATCATTAGGACCTGGATACTCTATTCCACACCTGTGCCTCACATTGACTATGGACCTCTCGTCCCATTCTGGGACTCAAACTAAACTAGTTACTGGTTCCCCTTTGGGCCTCACCCTTACCTGGTAACTCTGGTCACCCTTTGGGCTTCACTTCACCAGATGAACCACACCTGGACCTGGTGACTGTGGTGTTCTTGTATACTCACATGTATCTGGTGACTCCAGTCCCCACTAGGGCCTCACCTGGATCTGGTGACTCTGGCCCGCCAGTTGGCCTCACCTAGACCTGGTGAGAGGGTTTGCCACCTAGGCCTCACACATAGCTGGTGACTCAGGTGCCCACGTGAGCCTCTTGGACCTGGTGAATCTGGTCGTTACCTGGTCCTTTCCGAGACCCGGGGACTCTATCCCCACCTGGGCCTCACCTGGACATGGTGAATCTGGTCCCCATCTGGGTCTCACCCTGGTCTGGTGACTTTGTTCCCCACCTGGACCTGATTGCTGTGAACTCTTTCTTGGCCTCACCTGCAACTGGTGACTCTGATCCTATCTGCGCCTCACCCAGATCTGGTGACTCTGGACCTCACCTGGGCATCTTTGGTACCTGGTGACTCTCTTCCACACCTGAGCCTCACCTGGACCCGATGACTCTGGAACCACTCTGGGCCTCCCCCTGACCTGGTGACTCTCGTCCCCATCTGGATATCACCTGGACCAGGTGATTCTGGTACCTTTCTAAGACTCAAGTAGATATGGTGAAACTGGTCCTCAACTGGGCCTCACCTGGACCTAGTGAATATGCTCCATCTGGGCCTTATATGGACCTGGTGACTCTGGTCCCTACCTGGGCATCATCGGGATATGGTTCCACTGCATGGCCTGCAGATTGGCCTCAACTGGACCTGGTAAATCTGGTCCCTACCTGAGCATCACCGGGACATGGTTCCTCTGCATGGCCTGCATGTTGGCCTCACCTGGACCTGGTGAGTGTTATTGCCACCTGGGCCTCACCCATACCTGGTGACTCAGGTCCACATGGGCCTCTTGGACCTAGTGAATCTGGTCCTTACCTGGTCCTTTCCCAGAACGGGGACTCTGGTCACCACCTGTGCCTCACCTGGACCTGGTGAATCTGTTACCCCTCTAGGCCTCAACAAGATCTGGTGACTCTGATCCTATCTGCGCGTCACCCAGACCTGGTGACTCTGGTCCTCACCTGAGCATCATTGGGACCTGGATACTCTGTTCCACACCTGAGCCTCACCTGGACATGATGACTCTGGAACCTCTCTGGGACAACCCTGACCTGGTGACTGTGGTCCCCATCTGGATGTCACCTGAACCAGGTGATTCTGGTACCCTTCTAGGCCTCAACCAGATCTGGTGACTCTGGTCCTCAACTGGGCCTCACTTGGACCTAGTGAATATGCACCATCTGGGCCTCTTTTGGACCTGGTGACTCTGGTCCCTACCTGGGCATCATCGGGACATGGTTCCACTGCATGGCCTGCAGGTTGGCCTCACTTGGACCTGGTAAGTCTGGTCCCTACATGGTCATCATCGGGACATGGTTCCTCTGCACGGCCTGCAGGTTGGCCTCACCTGGACCTGGTCAGTGGGGTTGCCACCTGGGCCTCACCTATGCCTGGTGACACAGGTCCCCACGTGGGCCTCACTTGGACCTGGTGAATCTTGTCCTTACCTGGTCCTCACCCGGAACTGGTAGTCTGGTCACCACCTGGATATCACCTGGATCTTGTGTATCTGGTCCCCATCTAGGCCTCACCCAGTCCTGGTGACTTTGTTCCCTACCTGGACCTGATTTCTGTGGACTCCTTCTTGGCCTCACCTGGAACTGGTGACTCTGGTCCCCACCTGGACCTCTCCCGGACCTGGTGACTTTCTTTCAAACATGGACCTCACATGGATCTGGTGACTCTGGTACTCAGTTTGGCCTCACCTGGAACTGGCGTCTCTCGTCCCCACTTTGACCTAACTCAGAACTGCTGAATCTAGCCCAACTTAGGCAGCACCCAGACCTGGTGACTTTTGTCCCCAGCTATGCCTCAATTCGACCTAATGAATCTGGTCCTCACGGGAGCCTCACCTGGACCTGGGACTCAGCTGTAGAGTGGCTCTGGTTCCCGCAAGGGGCTCAGCTGATACTGCTGACTGTGGTCTTATTGTATGCCTCACCAGGACCTAGTGATTCTGTTCCCCATCTGGGCCTGCATGGCCCCAGTGACTCTGGTCCTCACTCAGGCATCATTGGGTGATGGACCCAATGATCCTCACCCTGGATATGCTATTACACACCTGGGCCTCACTTTGACCAGGGACCTCTGGTCCAATTCTGAGCCTCAAACTAAACAGGTTACTCTGGTTCCCCCTCTGGGGCTCACCCTTACCTGGTGACTCTGGTCACCCTTTGGGCTTCACTTCGGCCTGGTGAATCTGGTCCTTAGCTGGTCCGCGCCTGGATGTGGTGACTGGTCGCCACCTAGGCATCACCTGGACTTGTTGAATCCTGTTGCCACCTGCGCCTCACCTGGACCTTGTGACTGTGGTTCCACCTGGACCTCACCTGGATCTCGTGGCTCTGGTTCCCATATGGGGCTCTCCTGGACCTGGTTCCTGCGGTCTCCATCTGACCTCACCTGGAACACAATGACGCTGATCCGTATTTGGGCCTCTCCTGGACCTGTTGACTCTGGTCCTTACCTGGGCATCATTGGGACCTCGATACTCTCTTATATACCTGGGCCTCACCTGGACCTGGTGACTGTGGTCCCACCTGGGCCTCACCTGGACGAGGTGACTGGTTCCCACAGCGACCTCACCTTGACCTGGTGACTCAGGTCCTCATATAGGCATCATGGTACCTGGTTTCTCAGTTCCACATCGGGCCTCACCTGGAGCTAGTGATTCTCGTCACCCTCTGGGCCTCATCCTGACGTGGTGACTCTGGTCCCCACCTGGATATCACCAGAACCGGGTGACTCTGGTCTCCCTCTGAGACTCTCCGGAGCTGTGGACACTGGTCCTCAACTGGGCCTCAACAGGACCTGATGAATCTACTCTTCACATAGGCCTCGTCTGGAACTTGTGACTCTTTTCCCACCTGGCATCAAAGGGACATGGTTACTCTGTTCCCCACCTGGGCCTCACCTGGACATGATAATTTTGCTCCACACTTTGGCCTCACATGGTCCTGATGACTCTGGTCCCCCGACCTAGGCCTCAATCTGGACCTGGTGACTGTGGTGTCTTTTAGACTCACATTTACCTGGTGACTCCCGTCCCCACTAGGGCCTCACCTGGATCAGGTGACTCTGGCCTGCAGGTTGGCCTCACCTGGACCTGGTGAGTGGGGTTGCCACCTGGGCGTCACCCATACCTGGTGACTCAGGTCCCCACGTGGGCCTCCTGGACCTAGTGAATATGGTAATTCTGGTCACCACCTGGGAATCCCCTGGACCTGGATAATCTGGTCGCCATCTGGGCCTGACCCAGTCCTGGTGACTTTGTTCCCCACCTGGACCTGATTGCTGTGGACTCCTTTTGGACCTCACCTGGAACTGGTGACTCTGATCCTAACTAGGCCTCACCCAGATCTGGTGACTCTGGTCCTCACCTGTGGACCACTAAGACCTGGATACTCTGTTCCACACCTGAGCCTCACCTGGACATGATGACTCTGCATCCTCTCTGGGCCTCACTCTGACATGGTGACTCTGGTTCCCATTCTGGATGTCACCTAGAACAGGTGAATCTGGGACCCCTGTCGGCCTCAACCAGACCTGGTGACTCTGGTCCTCAACTGGGCCTCACCTGGACCTAGTGAACCTGCTCCACACCTGCGGCTCATCTGAACGTGGTGACTCGGGTTCTACCTGGGCATCATCGGGACATGGTTACTCTATTCCCCAATGGGACTGACCTGATCCTAGTAACTCTGGTCCTGACTTTGGCCTCTTCTGTACCAGGTCACTCTGGCTCCACCTGGGCCTCACCTGTAACTGGTAACTCTGATCCTAAGCATGGCCTCACCTGACCTGGTGACTGTGGTTCCCATCGGGATCTTACCTGGACCTCATGTCTCTGGTCCCACCTGGGCCTCACCAGGACCTGGTGTATCTGGTACCCACCTGGGTAGCATCAGGTTATGGTTACACTGTTCACTAACAGTGACCCACCCGGAACTATTAACTCTGGTCTTCACCTGGGCCACACCTGGACGTGGTGACACTGGATCCCACCTGGGTCTCAACTTGACATGGTGAGTCGGATCCCCACCTGTTCCTCACGTGTAACTGCTGATTCTCCGGCCCACATGGACATCTTGTGGACCTGGTGGCTGCAGTGTTTCTAGCTTCTCATGTACCTTGTGACTCTGGTCCCTGCCAGGGCCTCACTGGGTCCTGGGGAATGTGGTTGCCACCTGCACCTCACTTGGAACTGGTATTATGGTCTGCACCTGAGACTACCCTGGATCTGCTGACTGTGGTCCCCACCTGGGCTTCACCTGGATATGGGGACTCCAGTCCCCATCTGGGCCTCACCTGGCCCTGTTGACCATGGTCCTCAACTGGGCAAAATTGGGACCCGGTGACTGTGTTCCACAACTGGACGTCACCTAGACCAGGTGACTCTGGTACCCCTCTGGGTCTCACCGTACCCTAGTGACTGTGAACCCCACTTTGGCCTGCTTTGGACCTGCTGACCCTGGATGCCACCTGCGCCTGACCTCGAACTGTTGACTCTGGTTCTTTCAAGGGCTTCCCCTGTACCTGGTGATCCTGGTCCCCACCTGGGCCTCACCTGGACGTGGTGACTCTTGTCACAACCTGGGACTCACCTGGACCTGGTTACTGTGTTCCACACTTGGGTCTCAAGTAGACCTGTTGACCATGGTCCCCAAGCCTACCTCACATGGACCTGTTGCCTCTGATCCCCACCAGGGCCTCACGTGTACCTGGGAACTCTGGTCCTCACCTGGGCGTCATCTGGACCTAGTGACTCTGGTCCCCACCTGGGCTTCACCTGGATCTGGTGACTCTGGTCCCGCCTTGGCCTTCACCTGGATCTGGTGACTCTTGTCCCCACCTGGACCTCTCCTGGACCTGGTGACTCTCTTTCCAACATGGACCTCACCTGGATCTGGTGACTCTGGTCCTCAGTTTGGCCTCACTTGGACCTGGTGTCTCTCGTCCACACTTTGACCTAACTCAGAACTGCTGAATCTTGCCCCACCTAGGCCGCATCCACACCTGGTGACTCTTGTCCCCAGCTATGCCTCAATTCGACCTGATGAATCTGGTCCTCACGTGGGCCTCTCATGGACCTGGGACTCAGCTGGATAGAGTGGCTCTGTTACCCACAAGGGGCTCACCTGATACTGGTGACTGTGGTCTTATTCTATGCCTCACCAGGACCTAGTGATTCTGTTCCCCATCTGGGCCTGCATGGCCCTAGTGACTCTGGTCCTCACCCAGGCATCATTGGGTGATGGACCCAATGATCCTCACCCTGGATACTCTATTCCACACGTGTGCCTCACTTTGACCAGGGACTTCTGGTCCCATTCTGGGCCTCAAACTAAAGTGGTTACTCTGGTTCCACTGTGGGCCTCACCCTTACCTGGTGACTCTGGTCACCCCTTGGGCTTCACTAGGGTCTGGTGAATCTGGTCCTTAGCTGGTCCGCACCTGGATCTGGTGACTGGTCGCCACCTGGGCCTCACCTGGACTTGGTGAATCCTGTTGCCACCTGTGCCTCACCTGGACCTTGTGGCTGTGGTCCCACCTGGACCTCACCTGGATCTGGTGGCTCTGGTTCCCATATGGGGTTCTCCTGGACCTGGTTCCTGTGGTCTCCATCTGGCCTCACTTGGAACACAATGACTCTAAACAATATTTGGGCCTCTCTTGTACCTGTTGACTCTGGTCCTTACTTGGGCATCACTGGGAGCTGGATACTCTGTTATATACCTGGGTCTCACCTGGACCGGTGACTGTGGTCCCACCTGAGCCTCACCTGGACGAGGTGACTGGTTCCCACAGGGAGCTCACCTGGACCTGGTGACTCAGATCCTCATATGGGCATCATGGGACCTGGTTTCTCACTTCCACATCGGGGCCTCACATGGACCTAGTGATTCTCGTCCCACTCTGGGCCTCACCCTGATGTGGTGAATCTGGTCCCCATCTAGGCCTCACCCAGTACTGGTGACTTTGTTCCCCACCTGGACCTGATTGCTGTGGACTCTTTCTTGGCCTCACCTGGAACTGGTGACTCTGAACCTATCTGCGCGTCACCCAGATCTGGTGACTCTGGCCCTCACCTGGGCATCATTGGTACCTGGTGACTCTGTTCCTCACCTGAGCCTCACCTGGACATGATGACTCTGGAACCTCTCTGGGCCTCTCCCTGACCTGGTGACTCTAGTCCCTAACTGGGCATTATCGGGACATGGTTCCACTGCATTGCCTGCAGGTTGGCCTCACCTGGATGTTGTAACTCTCGTCCTTACCTGGGTATCATCGGGACATGGTTCCTCTGCATGGCCTGCAGGTTGGCCTCACCTGGACCTGGGGTGCCTTGCCACCTGGCCTCACCAATACCTGGTGACTCAGGTCCCCACGTGGGCCTCATTTGGACCTGGTGAATCTGGTCCTTACCTGGTCGTCACCCGGAACTCGTATGTCTGGTCACCACCTGGGAATAACCTGGGCCTGGTGAATCTGGTCCCAATCTGGGCCTCACCCTGTCCTGGTGACTTTGTTCCCCACCTGGGCCTGATTGCTGTGGACTCTTTTTTGGCCTCACCTGGAACACGTGACTCTGATCCTATCTGCCCGTCACCCAGACCTGGTGACTCTGGTCCTCACCTGGGCATCTTTGGTACCTGGTGACTCTGTTCCACACCTGAGCCTCACCTGGACATGATGACTCTGGAACCTCTCTGGGCCTCATCCTGACGTGGTGACTCTGGTCCCCACCTGGATATCACCAGAACCGGGTGACTCTGGTCCCCCTCTGGGACTCACCCGGAGCTGGGGACACTGGTCCTAAACCTGGCCTGAACAGGACCTGGTGAATCTACTCCTGACTTAGGCCTCATCTGTACCTTGTGACTCTTTTCCCATCTGGCATCAATGGGACATGGTTACTCTGTTCCCCACTTGGGCGTCACCTGGACATGAAAACTTTGCTCCACACTTTGGTCTCAACTGGTCCCGATGACTCTGGTCCCCCCACCTAGGCCTCAATCTGGACCTGGTGACTCTGGTCCCTACCTGGGCATCATCGGGACATGGTTCCTCTGCATGGCCTGCAGGTGTGCCTTACCTGGACCTGATAACTCTAGACCCCACCTGGGCATCATCAGGACATGGTTCCTCGGCATGACCTGCAGGTTGGCCTTACTTGGACCTAGTGAGTGGGGTTGTCAGCTGAGACTCACCCATGCCTGGTGACACAGGTCCCAACGTGGGCCTCACGTGGACGTGGTGAATCTGGTCCTTCCCTTGTCCTCACCCGGAACTGGTAACTCTGGTCATCACCTGGGAATCACCTGGACATTGTGATTCTGGTCCCCATTGGGCCTCATCCATTCCAGGTGACTTTGTTCCCACCTGGACCTGATTGCTGTGGACACCTTCTTGGCCTCACCTGGAACTGGTGACTCTGATCCTAACTGGGCCTCACCCAGATCTGGTGACTCTGGTCCTCACCTGTGGACCATTATGACCTGGATACTCTGTTCTACACGTGAGCCTCACCTGGACATGATGACTCTGGATCCCCTCTGGGCCTCAGCCTGACATGGGGACTCTGGTCCCCATCTGGATGTCACCTAGACCAGGTGAATCTGGTACCCCTCTAGGCGTCAACTAGACCTGGTGATTCTGGTCCTCATCTGGGCCTCACCTGGACCTAGTGAATATTCTACCCACCTGCGCCTCGCTGGACCTGGTGACTCTGATTCTACCTGGGCATCATTGGGACATGGTTACTGTATTACCCACTGGGACTGACCTGATCCTGGTAACTCTGGTCCTGACTTTGGCCTCTTCTGTACCAGGTGACTCTGGCTCCAGCTGGGCCTCACCTGTACCTGGTGACTCTGATCCTAAGCATGGGCTCACCTGACCTGGTGACTGTGGTTCCCATCGGGACCTCAGCTGGACCTCACGTCTCCGGTTACACCTGGGCCTCATCAGGACCTGGTGTCTCTGGTACCCACCTGGGTAGCATCAGGATATGGTTACACTGTTCACTAACACTCATCCAGCCGGACCTAATAACTCTGGTCTTCACCTGGGGCACACGAGGACATGGTGACACTGGTTCCCACCTGGGTCTCACCTGGACATGGTGAGTCGGATCCCCACCTGGTCCTCACCTGTAACTGGTGATTTTCATTCCCACATGGACATCATGTGGACCTGGTGGCTGCAGTGTTTCCAGCTTCTCATGTACCTCGTGTCTCTGGTCCCCACCGGGGCCTCTCCGGGACCGGGTGAGTGTGGTTGCCACCTGCACATCACATGGACCTGGTGATTCTGCTCTGCACCTGAGACTACCCTGGATCTGGTGTCTGTGGTCCCCACCTGGGCTTAACCTGGATTTGGGGACTCCGTTCCCCATCTGGGCCTCACCTGACCCTGTTGACCATGGTCCTCTACTGTGCAAAATTGGGAACCGGTGGCTGTGTTCCACAACTGGACCTCACCTGGACCAGGTGACTCAGGTCCCACTCTGGGTTTCACCGTGCCCTAGTGACTGTGAACCCCACTTTGGCCTGACTTGGACCTGCTGACCCTGGTTGCCACCTGGGCCTGACTTCGAACTGTTGACTCTGGTTCTTTGAAGGGCCTTCCCTGGACCTGGTGATCCTGGTCGGACCTGGCCCACACCTGGACGTGGTGACTCCTGTCACCAATGGGAACTCACCAGGTCCTGCTTACTGTGTTCCACACCTGGGCCTCAAGTAGACCTGTTGACCATTGTCCCCAAGCCGGCCTCACATGGACCTGTTCCTCCGATCCCCACCGGGGCCTCACGTGTACCTGGTAACTCTGGTCCTCACCTGGGCCTCATCTGCACCTAGTGACTCTGGTCCCCACCTGGGCTTCACCTGGATCTGGTGACTCTGGTCCCCACCTGGACCTCACCTGGATCTGGTGACTCTGGTCCTCAGTTTGGCCTCACCTGGACCTGGTGTCTCTCGTGCCCACTTTGACCTAATTCAGAACTGCTGAATCTTGACCCACGTAGGCCGCACCCAGACCTGGTGACTCTTTTCCCCAGCTATGCCTCAATTCGACCTGATGAATATACTCCTCACGTGGGCCTCACATGGACCTGGGACTCAGCTGGATAGAGTGGCTCTGGTTCCCACAAGGGGCTCACATGATACTGGTGACTGTGGTCCCACCTGGGCCTCACCTGGACGAGGTGACTGGTTCCCACAGGGACCTAACCTGGACCTGGTGACTCAGGTCCTCATATGGGCATCATGGGACCTGGTTTCTCAGTTCCACATCGGGACCTCACCTGGACCTAGTGATTCTCGTCCCATTATGGTCCTCACCCTGACGTGGTGACTCTGGTCCCCACCTGGATATCACCAGAACCGGGTGACTCTGGTCCCCCTCTGGGACTCATCCGGAGCTGGGGACACTGGTCGTCAACTGGGCCTCAACAGGACCTGGTGAATCTGCTCCTCACTTAGGCCTCGTCTGGACCTTGGGACTCTTTTCCCACCTGGCATCAATGGGACATGGTTAGTCTGTTCCCCACCTGGGCCTCACCTGGACATGATAACTTTGCTCCACATTTTGGCCTCAACTAGTCCTGATGACTCTGGTCCCCCGACCTAGGCGTCAATCTGGACATGACTGCTGTGGACTCCTTCTTAGCCTCAACTGGAACTGGTGAATCTGATCCAGATTGAGGATCACCAATCTGGGCCTCACCTGGCCCTGTGAACCATGGTCCTCAACTGGCAAAATTGGGACCCGGTGACTGTGTTCCACTCCTGGACCTCACCTGGACCAGGTGACTCTGGTCCCCCTCTGGGTCTCACCGTGCCCTAGTGACTGTGAACCCGACTTTGGCCTGACTTGGACCTGCTGACCCAGGTTGACACCTGCGCCTGACCACGAACTGTTGACTCTGGTTCATTCAAGGGCTTCCCCTGTCCCTGGTGATCTTGGTCCCACCCTGGGACTCACCTGGACGTGGTGACCCTTGTCACCACCGGGGACTCACCTGGACCTGGTTACTGTGTTCCACACCTGGGCCTCAAGTAGTCCTGTTGACCATGGTACCGAAGCCGGGCTCATATGGACCTGTTTCCTCTGATTCTCACCGGGGCATCACGTGTACCTGGTAACACTGGTCCTGACTTGGGCCTCATCTGGACCTAGTGACTCTGGTCCCCACCTTGGCTTCACCTGGATCTGGTGACACTGGTCCTCAACTGGGCCTCACGTGGACCTATTGAATATGCTCCATCTGGGCCTCATTTGGACTTGGTGACTCTCTTCCCTACCTGGGCTTCATCGGGACATGGTTCCACTGCATGGCCTTTAGGTTGGCCACCCCTGGACCTGGTAACTGTGGTTCTACCTGGGCATCATCGGGACGTGGTTACTCTATTCCCAGTGGGACTGACCTGATCGTGGTGACTCTGGTCCTGACTTTCGCCTCTTCTGTGCCATGTGACTCTGGCTCCCCCTGGACCTCACCTGTAAGTGGTGACTCTGATCCTAAGCATGGCCTCACCTGACCTGGTGACTGTGGTTTCCATCGGTACCTCACCTGGTCCTCATGTCTCTGGTCCCAACTGGGACTCACCAGGACCTTGTATCTGGTACACACCTGAGTAACATCAGGATATGGTTACACTGTTCACTAACAGTGACACGGCCGGACCTATTAACTCTCGTCTTCACCTGGTCCACACTTGGACATGGTGACACTGGTTCCCACCAGGGTCTCACCTGGACATGGTGACTCAGATCCCCACCTGGTCCTCACTTGTAACTTGTAATTCTCGTTCCCACATGGACATCATGTGGACCTGGTGGCTGCAGTGTTTCTAGCTTCTCATGTACCTCGTGACTCTGGTCCCCACCAGGGCCTCACCCGGACTTGGTGAGTGTGGTTGCCACCTGCACCTCACCAGGACCTGGTGATTCTGGTCTCCACTTGAGACTACCCTGGATCTGGTGACTGTGGTCCCCACCTGGGCTTCACCTGAATTTGGGGACTCCGGTCCCCATCTGGGCCTCACCTGGCCCTGTTGACCATGGTCCTCATCTGGGCAAAATTGGGACCCGGTGACTCTGTTCCACAACTGGATCTCACCTGGACAAGGTGACTCTGGTCCCCCTCTGGGTCTCACTGTGCCCTAGTGACTGTGAACCCCACTTTGGCCTGACTTGGACCTGCTGACCCAGGTTGCCACCTGCGCCTCACCTCGAATGTTGACTCTGGTTCTCTCAAGGGCCTCCCCTTTACCTGGTGATCCTGGTCCCCAATTGGGCCTCAACTGGACTTGGTGACTCTTGTCACCACCGGGGACTCACCTGGACCAGCTTACTGTGTTCCACACCTGGGCCTCAGGTAGACTTGTTGACCATGGTCCCCAAGCCGGGCTCACGTGGATCTTTTGGCTCTGATCCCCGCCAAGGGCTCACGTGTATCTGGTAACTCTGATCCTCACCTGGGCCTAATCAGGACCTAGTGACTCTGGTCCCCACCTGGGTTTCACATGGATCTGGTGACTCTGGTCCCCACCTGGACTTCACCTGGATCTGGTGACTCTGGTCCCCACCTGTACCTCACCTGGATCTGGTGACTCTGGTCCCCACCCGGTCCTCTCCTGGACCTGTTGACTCTGGTCCTTACCTGGGCATCATTGGGACCTGGATACTCTCTTATATACCTGGGCCTCACCAGGACCTAGTGACTGTGGTCCCACCTGGGCCTCACCTGGTCGGGGTGACTGGTTCCCACAGGGACATCACCTGGACCTGGTGACTCAGGTCCTCATATGGGCATCTTGGGACCTGGTTTCACAGTTCCACATAGGGGCCTCAACTGGACCTAGTGATTCTCTCCCCCTCTGGGCCTCACCCTGACTTGTGACACTGGTCCCTACCTGGATATCACCAGAACCGGGTGACACACCCGGAGCTGGGGCACTGGTCCTCAGGTGGGCCTCAACAGGACCTGGTGAATCTACTCCAATCTTAGGCTTCGTCTGGATCTTGTGACTCTTTTCCCACCTGGCATCAATGGGACATGGTTACTCTGTTCCCCACCTGGCCCCACCGGGACATGATAATTTGCTGCACACTTTGGCCTCAACTGGTCCTGATGACTCTCGTCCCCAAACCTAGGCCTCAATCTGGACCTGGTGACTGTCGTCCCCAACTGGGTCTCAGCTGGACCTGGTGACTCCCGTTCCCACATGAACCTCACCTGGATCTTGTGACTGTGGTGTTCTTGTAGACTCACATTTACCTTGTGAATCCCGTCCCCACTAGGGCCTCACCTGGATCTGGTGACTCTGGCCTGTAGGCTGGCCTCACCTGGACCTGGGCAGTGGGCTTGCCACCTGGGCCTCACCCATACATGGGGACACCGGTCCCCACGTAGGCCCCAGTATCTTGGTGAATCTCATCCTTACCTGGTCCTCAACCGGACCTGGTAACCCTAGTCACCACCTGGGAATCACCTGGACCTGGCGTATCTGGCCCCATCTGGGCCTCACCCAGTCCTGGTGACTTTGTTCCCCACCTGGACCTGATTGCTGTGGACTCCTTCTTGGCCTCACCTGGAACTGGTGACTCTGATCCTAACTGGGCCTCACCCAGATCTGGTGACTCTGGTCCTCACCTGTGGACCATTATGACCTGGATACTCTGTTCCACACCTGAGCCTCACCTGGACATGATGACTCTGGATCCCTTCGGGGCCTCACCCTGACATGGTGAATCTGGTCCCCATCTGGATGTCACCTAGACCAGGTGAATCTGTTACCCCTCAACGGCTCAAATATACCTGGTGACACTGGTCCTCAACTGGGTCTCACCGAGACCTAGTGAATATGCTCCCCACCTGCGCCTCATCTGGTCCTGGTGACGCTGGGTCTACCTGGGCATCATCGGAACATAGTTACTCTGTTCCCCACTGGGACTGACCTGATCCTGGTAACTCTGGTCCTGACTTTGGCCTCTTCTGTACCAGGTGACTCTGGCTCCACCTGGGCCTCACCTGTAACTGGTGACTCTGATCCTAAGCATGGCCTCACCTGACCTGGTGACTGTGGTTCCCATCGGGACCTCACCTGGACCTCATGTCTCTGGTCCCACCTGGGCATCACCAGGACCTGGTGTCTCTGGTACCCACCTGGGTAGCATCAGGATATGGTTACACTGTACACTAATAGTGACCCAGCCGGACCTATCAACTCTGGTCTTCACCTGGGCCACTCCTGCACATGGTGACACTCGTTCCCACCTGTGTCTCACCTGGAAATTTTGAGTCAGATCCCCACCTGGTCCTAACCTGTAACTGGTGATTCTCGTTCCCACATGGATATCATGTGGACCTGGTGGCTGCAGTGTTTCTAGTTTGTCATGTACCTCGTGACTCTGGTCCCCACCAGGGCCTCACCGGGACCTGGTGAGAGTGGTTGCCAACTGCACCTCGCCTGGACCTGGTGATTCTGGTGTGCACCTGAGACTACCCTGATCTGGTGACTGTTGTCCCCAGCTGGGCTTCACCTCGATTTGGGGACACCGGTCCCCATCTTGGCCTCACCTGGACCTTTTGACCATGGTCCTCAACTGGGCAAAATTGGGACGCGGTGACTGTGTTCCACAACTGAACCTCACCTGGACCACGTGACTCTGGTGCCGCTCTGGGTCTCACCATGCCCTAGTTACTGTGAACCCCACTTTGGCCTGACTTGGACCTGCTGACCCTGGCTGAAACCTGCGCCTGACCTCGAACTGTTGACTCTGGTTCTTTCAAGGGCCTCCCCTGTACCTGGTGATCCTGGTCCGCAACTGGGCCTCACCTGGACGTGGTGACCCTTGTCACCACTGGGGACTCACCTGGACCTGCTTACTGTGTTCCACACCTGGGCCTCAAGTAGACCTGTTGACCATCGTCCCCAAGCCGGCCTCACATGGACCTGTTGCCTCTGATCCCCACCGGGGCCTCAAGTGTACCTGGTAAAACTGGTCCTCACCTGGGCCTCTTCTGGACCTAGTGACTCTGGTCCCCACCTGTGCTTCACCTGGATCTGGTGACTCGGGTCCCCACCTGGACCTCACCTGGATCTGGTGACTCTGGTCCTCAGTTTGGCCTCACCAGGACCTGGTGTCTCTCGTCCCCACTTTGACCTAACTCAGAACTGCTGAATCTTGACCCACCTAGGCCGCATCCAGACCTGGTGACTCTTGTCCCCATCTATGCCTCAATTCGACAAGATGAATCTGGTCCTCACGTGGGCCTCACATGGACCTGGGACTTACCTGGATAGAGTGTCTTTGGTTCCCACAAGGGGCTCACCTGATACTGTTGACTGTGGTCTTATTCTATGCCTCACCAGGACCTAGTGATTCTGTTCCCCATCTGGGCCTGCATGGCCCTAGTGACTCTGTTCTTCACCCAGTCATCATTGGTACCTGGATACTCTATTCTACAACTGGGCCTCACTTTGTCCAGGGACCTCTGGTCCCATTCTGGTCCTTAAACTAAACTGGTTACTCTGGTTCCCGCTCTGGTCCTCACCCTTACGTGGTGACTCTGGTCACCCCTTGGGCTTCACTTGGGCCTGGTGAATCTGGTCCTTAGCTGGTCCGCACCTGGATCTGCTGACTGGTCGTCACCTGGACCCCACCTGTACTTGGTGAATCCTCTTGCCACCTGCGCCTCACCTGGACCTTGTGACTGTGGTCCCACCTGGACCTCAATTGGATCTGGTGGCTCTGGTTCCCACATGGGGCTCTCCTGGACCTGGTTCCTGTGGTCTCCATCTGGCCTCACCTGGAACACAGTGACTGTGATCTATATTTGGGCCTCTCCTATACCTGTTGACTCTGGTCCTTACCTGGGCATCATTTGGACCTGGATACTCTCTTAAATACCTGGGCCAAACCTTGACCTGGTGACTGTGATCCCACCTGGGCCTCACCTGGACGAGGTGACTGGTTCCCACAAGGACCTCACCTGGACCTGGTGACTCAGGTCCTCATATGGGCATCCTGGGACCTGGTTTCTCAGTTCCACACCGGGGCCTCACCTGGACCTAGTGATTCTCATCCCATTATGGTCCTCATCCTGACGTGATGACTCTGGTCCCCACCTGGATATCACCAGAACCGGGTGACGCTGGTCCCCCTCTGGGACTCACCCGGAGCTGGGGACACTGGTCCTCAACTGGGCCTCAACACGACCTGGTGAATCTACTCCTCACTTAGGCCTCCTCTGGACCTTGTGACTCTTCCCACCTGGCATCAATGGGACATGATTAGTCTGTTCCCCACCTGGGCCTCACCTGGACATGAGAACTTTGCTCCACACTTTGGCCTCAACTGGTCCTGATGACTCTGGTCACCCGACCTAGGCGTCAATCTGGACCTGATTGCTGTGGACTCCTTCTTAGTCTCAACTGGAACTGGTGACTCTGATCCAGATTGAAGATCCCCAATCTGGGCCTCAGCTGGCCTTGTCAACTATGGTCCTCAACTGGCAAAATTGGGACCCGGTGACTGTGTTCCACCCCTGGACCTCACTTGGACCAGGTGACTCTGGTCCCCCTCTGGGTCTCACCGTGCCCTAGTGACAGTGAACCCCACTTTGGCCTGACTTGGACCTGCTGACCCTGGTTGACACCTACGCCTGACCTCGAACTGTTGACTGGTTCATTCAAGGGCTTCCACTGTACATGGTGATCCTGGTCCCCCCCTGTGACTCACCTGGACGTGGTGACTCTTGTCACCACCGGGGACTCACCTGGACCTGGTTACTGTGTTCCACACCTGGGCCTCAAGTAGACCTGTTGACCATGGTACCGAAGCCGGCCTCATATGGACCTGTTGCCTCTGATTCCCACCGGGGCTTCACGTGTACCTGGTGAAACTGGTCCTCACTTGGGCCTCATCTGGACCTAGTGATTCTGGTCCCCACCTTGGCTTCACCTGGATCTGGTGACTCTGGTCCTCAGTTTGGCCTCACCTGTACCTGGTGACTCAGGTCTTCATTTGGGCATTATGGGACCTTTTTTCTCAGTTCCACTTCGGGGCCTCACATGAAACTAGTGATTCTCGTCACCCTCTGGGCCTCACGCTGACGTGGTGTGTCTTATCCCCACCTGGATATCACCAGAACCGGGTGACTCTGGTCCCCCTCTGGGACTCACCCGGAGCTGGGGACACTGGTGCTCCACTGGGCCTCAACAGGACCTGGTGAATCTAGTCCTCACTTAGGCCTCATCTGTACCTTGTGACTCTTTTCCCACCTGGCATCAATGGGACATGGTTACTCTGTTCCCCACCTAGACATCACCTGGACATGATAACTTTGCTCCACACTTTGGCCACAACTTGTCCTGATCAATTTGTTCCCCCCATCTAGGCCTCATCTGGACCTGGTGACTATGGTCCCCACCTGGGTCTCACCTGGACCTGGTGACTCTCGTTCCCACATGAACCACACCTGGACCTGGTGAATGTGGTTTTCTTGTAGACTCACATTTACCTGGTGACTCCGGTCCCCACTAGGGCCTCACCTGGATCTGGTGACTCTGGCCTGCAAGTTGGCCTCACCTGGACTTGGTGAGTGGGGTTGCCACCTGGGCCTCACCCATACCTGGTGACTCAGTTTCACACGTGGGCCTCTTGGACCTGGTGAATCTCGTCCTTACCTGGTCCTCTCCCAGACCCGGGGACTCTGGTCACCACCTCGCCTCACCTGGACCTGGTGAATCTGGTCCCCATCTGGGCCTCACCCAGTCATGGTGACTTTGTTCCCCACCTGGACCTGATTGCTGTGGATTCTCTCTTGGCCTCACCTGGAACTGGTGACTCTGATCCTATCTGAGCGTCACCAAGACCTTGTGACTCTGGTCCTCACCTGGGCTTCATTGGTACCTGGTGACTCTGTTCCACACCTGAGCCTCACCTGGACATGATGACTCTGGAACCTCTCTGGGCCTCACGCTGACCTGGTGACTCTTGTCCCCATCTGGATGTCAACTGGACCAGGTGATTCTTGTACCCCTCTAATACTCAACCAGATCTGGTGACTCTGGACCACAACTGGGCCTCACCTGGACCTAGTGAATATGCTCCAACTGGGCCTCATTTGGATCTGGTGACTCTGGTCACTTCCTGGGCATCATCGGGACATGGTTCAGCTGCATGGCCTTCAGGTTGGCCTCACCTGGACCTGGTAACTCTGGTCCCTACCTGGGCATCATCGGGACATGGTTCCTCTACATGGCCTGCAGGTTGGCCTCACCTGGACCTGGTGAGTGTGGTTGGCACCTGGGCCTCACCCATACATGGTGACACAGGTCCCCGTGGGCCCAGTATGACCTGGTGAATCTCGTCCTTACCTGGTCCTCACCCGCACCTGGTAACCCTGATCACCACCTGGGAATCACCTGGACCTGGTGAATCTGGTCCCGATCTGGGCCTCACCCAGTCCTGGTGACTTTGTTCCCCTCTGGATCTGATTGCTGTGGACTCCTTCTTGGCCTCAACTGGAAGTGGTGACTCTGATCCAAACTGGGCCTCACCCAGATCTGGTGACTCTGGTCCTCACCTGTGGACCATTATGACCTGGATACTCTGTTCCACACCTGAGCCTCACCTGGACATGATAACTCTGGATCCCCTCTGGGCCTCACCCTGACATGGTGACTCTGGTCCCCATCTGGATGTCACCTAGACTAGGTGAATCTGGTACCCCTCTAGGGCTCAAATAGACCTGGTGACACTGGTCCTCAACTGGGTGTCACCGAGACCTAGTGAATATGCTCCCCACCTGCGCCTCATCTGGACCTGGTGACGCTGGGTCTACCTGGGCATCATCGGGACATGGTTACTCTGTTCCCCACTGGGACTGACCTGATCCTGGTAACTCTGGTCCTGACTTTGGCCTCTTCTGTACCAGGTGACTCTGGCTCCACCTGGGCCTCACCTGTAACTGGTGACACTGATCCAAAGCATGGCCTCTCCTGACCTGGTGACCGTGGTTCCCATCGGGACCTCACCTGGACCTCATGTCTCTGGTCCCACCTGGGCCTCACCAGGACCTGGTGTCTCTGGTACACACCTGGGTAGCATCAGGATATGGTTACACTGTTCACTAACAGTGACCCAGCCGGACCTATTAACTCTGGTCTTCACCTGGGCCACACCTGGACATGGTGACACTCGTTCCCACCTGGGTCTCACCTGGAAATGGTGAGTCAGATACCCACCTGGTCCTAACCTATAACTGTTGATTCTCGTTCCCACATGGACATCATGTGGACCTGGTGGCTGCGGTGTTTCTAGTTTGTCATGTACCTTGTGACACTGGTCCCCACCAGGGCCTCACCGGGACCTGGTGAGTGTGGTTGCCACCTGCACCTCACCTGGACCTGGTAATTCTGGTCTCCACCTGAGAGTACCCTGGATCTGGTGACTGTGGTCCCCACCTGCGCTTCACCTGGATTTGGGGACTCTCGTCCCCATGTGAGGCTCACCAGGCCCTGTTGACCATGGTCCTCAACTGGGCAAAATTGGGACGCGGTGACTGTGTTCCACAACTGGACCTCACCTGGACCACGTGACTCTGGTGCCCCTCTGGGTCTCACCAGTCCCTTGTGACTGTGAACCCCACTTTCCCCTGACTTAGACCTGCTGGCCCTGGTTGAAACCTGCGCCTGAACTCGAACTTTTGACTCTGGATCTTTCAAAGGCCTCCCCTGTACCTGGTGATCCTGGTCCGAACCTGGGCCTCACCTGGACGTGGTGACTCTTGTCACCATGGGGACTCACCTGGACCTGCTTACTGTGTTCCACACCTGGGCCTCAAGTAGACCTGTTGACCATGGTCCCCTAGCCGGCCTCACATGGACCTGTTGCCTCTGATCCCCACTGGGGCCTCACGTGTACCTTGTAACTCTGGTCCTCACCTGGGCCTCATCTGGACCAAGAGACTCTGGTCCCCACCTGGGCTTCACCTGGATCTGGAGCCTCTGGTCCCCATCTGGACTTCACCTGGATCTGGTGACTCTGGTCCCTTTCTGGACCTCTCCTGGACTTGGTGTCTCTCTTGCCCACTTTGACCTAACTCAGAACTGCTGAATCTTGCCCCACCTATTACGCACCCAGACCTGGTGACTCTTGTCCCTAGCTATTCCTCAATTCGACCTGATGAATCTGGTCCTCACGTGGACCTCACATTTACCTGGGACTCAGCTGGAAAGAGTGGCTCTGGTTCCCACTAGGGGCTCACCTGATACTGCTGAATGTGGTCTTATTCTATGCCTCACCAGAACCTAGTGATTCTGTTCCCCATCTGGGCCTGCATGGCCTTAGTGACTCTGGTCCTCACTCAGGCATCATTGGGACCTGGATACTCTATTCCACACCTGGGCCTCACTTTTACCAGGAACCGCTGGTCCCATTCTGGGCCTCAAACTAAACTGGTTACTCTGGTCCCCTTCTTAACCTCACCCTTACCTGGTGACTCTGGTCACCCCTTGGGCCTCCCCTGGGCCTGGTGACTCTGGCCTGCAGGTTGGCCTCACCTGGACTTGATTAGTTGATGCCACCTGGGCCTCACCCATACCTGGTGACTCAGGTCCCCACATGGGCCTCTTGGACCTGGTGAATCTGGCCCTTACCTGGACTTCTCCCAGACCCGGGGAATCTGGTCACAACATGGGCCTCACCTGGACCTGGTGAATCTGGGTCCATCTGGGCCTAACCCAGTCCTGGTGACTATGTTCCCCAACTGGACCTGATTGCTCTGGACTCTTTATTGCCCTCACCTTGAACTGGTGACTCTGATCCTATTACCTAGTCCTCACCCGGAACTGGTAAATCTGGTCACCACCTGGGCATCACCTAGTCCTGGTGACTTTGTTCCCCACGTGGACCATTGCTGTGGACACCTTCTTGGCCTCACCTGGAAGTGGTAACTCTGATCACAACTGGGCCTCTCCCAGATCTGGTGACTCTGGTCCTCACCTGGGCCTCATCTGGACCTAGTGACTCTGGTCCCCACCTGGGCTTCACCTGGATCTGGTGACTCTGGTCCCCACCTGTACCTCACCTGGATCTGGTGACTCTGGTCCCCACCTGGACCTCTCCTGCACCTGGTGACTCTCTTTCCAACATGGACCTCACCTGGGTCTGGTGACTCTGGTCCTCAATTTGGCCTCACTTGGACCTGGTGTCTCTCGTCCCCACTTGGACCTAACTCAGAACTGCTGAATCTTGCCCCACCTAGGCCGCTCCCAGACCTGGTGACTCTTGTCACCAGCTATGCCTCAATTCGACAAGATGAATCTGGTCCTCACGTGGGCCTCACATGGACCTGGGCCTCAGCTGGATAGAGTGGCTCTGGTTCCCACAAGGGGCTCAACTGATACTGGTGACTGTGGTCTTATTTTATGCCTCACCAGGACCTAGTGATTCTGTTCCCCATCTGGGCCTGCATGGCCCTAGTGACTCTGGTCCTCACCCAGGAATCATTGGGAACTGGATACTCTATTCCACACCTGAGCCTCACTTTGACCAGGGACCTCTGGTCCCATTCTGGGCCTCAAACTAAACTGGTTACTCTGGTTCCCCCTCTGGGCCTCACCCTTACCTGGTGACTCTGGTCACCCCTTGGGCTTCACTTGGGCCTGGTGAATCTGGTCCTTAGCTGGTCCACACCTGGAATTGGTGACTGGTCGCCACCTGGGTCTCACCTGGACTTGGTGAATCCTGTTGCCACCTGCACCTTACCTGGACCTTGTGACTGTGGTCCCACCTGGACCTCACCTGGATCTGGTGGCTCTGGTTCCCATATGGGGCTCTCCTGGACCCGGTTCCTGTGGTCTCCATCTGGCCTCACCTGGAACACAATGACTCTGATACATATTTGGGCCTCTCATGGACCTGTTGACTCTGGTCCTTACCTAGGCATCATTGGGACCTGGATACTCTCTTATATACCTGGGCCTCACCTGGACCTGGTGACTGTGATCCCACCTGGGCCTCACCTGGACAAGGTGACTGGTTCCCACAGGGACCTCAACTGGACCTGGTGACTCAGGTCCTCATATGGACATCATGGGACCTGGTTTCTCAGTTCCACATCGGGGCCTCACCTGGACCTAGTTATTCTCGTCCCTCTCTGGGCCTCACCCTGACGTGCTGACTCTAATCCCCCACCGGATATCACCAGAACCGGGTGACTCTGGTCCCCCTCTGGACTCACCCGGAGCTGGGGTCACTGGTCCTCAACTCGGCCTCAACAGGACCTGGTGAATCTACTCCTCACTTAGGCCTCCTCTGGACCTTGTGACTCTTTTCCCACCTGGCAACAATGGGACATGGTTACTCTGTTCCGCACCTGGGCCTCACATGGACATGATAACTTTGCTCCGCACTTTGGCCTCAACTGGTCCCGATGACCCTGGCCCCATCCGAGGCCTCAATCTGGACCTGGAGACTGTCGTCCCCACCTGGGTCTCACCTGGACCTGGTGACTCTCATTCCCATATGAAGCACACCTGGACCTGGTTACTGTGGTGTACTTGTAGCCTCACATTTACCTGGTGACTCCGGTCCCCACTAGTGCCTCACCTGGATCTGGTGACTTTGGCCTGCAGGTTGGCCTCACTTGGACCTGGTGAGTGGGGTTGCCACCTGGGCCTCACCTAAACCTGGTGATCTGGTCCCCATCTGGATGTCACCTGCACCAGGTGATTCTGGTACCCCTCTATGTCTCAACCAGATCTGGTGACTATTGTCCTCAACTGGGCCACATCTGGACCTAGTGAATATGCTCCATCTGGGCCTCATTTGGACCTGGTGACTCTGGTCACTCACTGGGCATCATCGGGAAATGGATCCACTGCATGGCCTGCTGGTTGGCCTCACCTGGACCTGGCAACTCTGGTCCCTACCTGGGCATCATCGAGACATGTTTCCTCTGCATGGCCTTCATGTTGGCCTCATCTTGACCTGGTGAGTGGGGTCCCCACCTGGGTCTTACCCATGCCTGGTGACACAGGTCCCCACGTGGGCCTCACTAGGACCTGGTGAATGTGGTCCTTACCTAGTCCTCACCCGGAACTGGTAAATCTGGTCACCACCTGGGCATCACCTAGTCCTGGTGACTTTGTTCCCCACCTGGACCTGATTACTGTGGACACCTTCTTGGCCTCACCTGGAAGTGGTAACTCTGATCCTAACTGGGCCTCTCCCAGATATGGTGACTCTGGTCCTCACCTGTGGACCATTATGACCTGGATACTCTGTTCCTCACCTGAGCCTCACCTGGACATGATGACTCTGGATCCCCTCTGGGCCTCGCCCTGACATGGTTACGCTCATCCCATCTGGATGTCACCTAGACCAGGTGAATCTGGTACCCCTCTAGGCCTCACCCAAACCTGGTGACTCAGGTCCCCACGTGGGCCTCTTTGATCTGTTAATCTGGTCCTTACCTGGTCCTCTCCCAGACCCGGGGACTCTGCTCACCACCTGGGCCTCACCTGGACCTGGTGAATCTGGTCCCCATCTGGGCCTCACCCATTCCTGGCGACTTTGTTCGCCACCTGGACCTGATTGCTGTGGTATCCTTCTTGGCCTCACCTGGAACTGCTGACTCTGATCGTATCTGCACGTCACCCAGATCTGGTGAGTCTGGTCCTCAACTGGGCATCATTGGTACCTGGTGACTCTGTTCCTCACCTGAGTCTCACCTGGACATGATGACTCTGGAACCTCTCAGGGCCTCTCCCTGATCTGGTGACTCTGGTCCCCATCTGGATGTCACCTGGTCCAGGTGATTCTGGTACACCTCTAGGACTCAACCATATCTAGTGACTGTGATCCGCAACTGGGCCTCACCTGCACCTAGTGAATATGCTCCATCTGGGCCTCATTTGGACCTGGTGACTCTGATCCCTACCTGGGCATCATCGGGACATGGTTCCATTGCATGGACTGCAGGTTGGCCTCACCTGGACCTGAGAACTCTAGTCCCTACCTTGGCATCATCGGGACATGGTTCCTCTGCATGGCCTGCATGTTGGCCTCACCTGGACCTGGTGAGAGGGGTTGTCACTTGGGCCTCACACATGCCTGGTGACACAGGTCCCCACGTGGGCCTCACTTGGACCTGGTGAAGCTGGTCCTTACCTGGTGGTCACCCGGAACTGGTAACTCTGGTCACCACATGGGAATCACCTGGGCCTGGTGAATCTGGTCCCCATCTGGGCCTCACCCAGTCCTGTTGACTTTCTTCCCCACCTGGACCTGATTGCTGTGGACTCCTTCTTGGCTAACCTGGAACTGCTGACTCTGATGCTAACTGGGCCTCACCCAGATCTGGTGACTCTGGTCCTCACCTGTGGACCATTATGACCTGGATACTCTGTTCCACACCTGAGCCTCACCTGGATATGTTGACTCTGGATCCCCTCTGGGCCTCAGCCTGACATGGTGACTCCGGACCCCATCTGGATGTCACCAGACCAGGTAAATATGGTTCCCCTCTAGGTCTCACCTAGACCTGGTGACTCTGGTCCTCAACTGGGCCTCAACGGGACCTAGTGAACATTCTCCCCACCTGCGCCACATCTGTGCCTGGTGACTCTGGTTCTACCTTGGCATCATCGGGACATGGTTACTCTATTCCCACTTGGAGTGACCAGATCCTGGTAACTCTGGTCCTGACTTTGGCCTCTTCTGTTCCAGGTGACTCTGGCTCCACATGGGCCTCACCTGTAACTGGTGATTGTCGTTCCCACATGGACATTATGTGGACCTGGAGGCTGCAGTGTTTCTAGCTTCTCATGTCCCTCGTGACTCTGGTCCCCACCACGGCCTCACCGGGACCTGGTGAGTGTGGTTGCCACCTGCACCTCACCTGGACCTGGTGATTCTGGCCTGCATCTGAGACTACCCTGGATCTGGTGACTGTGGTCTCCACCTGGGCTTCACTTGGATTTGGGGACTCCGGTCCCCATCTGGGCGTCACCTGGCCCTGTTGACCATGGTACTCAACTGGGCAAAATTGGGACCTGGTGACTGTGTTCCACACCTGGACCTCACCTGGACCAGGCGACTCTGGTCTCCCTCTGGGTATCACCGTGCCCTAGTGACTGTGAACCCCACTTTTAACGGACTTGGACCTGCTGACCCTGGTTCCCTCCTGCGAATGACGTCGTACTGTTGACTCTGGTACTTTCAAGGCCTCCCCTGGACCTGGTGATCCTGGACCCCACCTGGGCCTCACCTGGACGTGGTAACTTTTGTCACCACCGGTTACTCACCTAGACCTGCTTACTGTGTTCCACACCTGAGCCTCAAGTAGAGCTGTTGACCATGGTCCCCAAGCCTGCCTCACATGGACCTGTTGCCTCTGATCCCCACCGGGGCCTCTCGTGTACCTGGTAACTCTGGTCCTCACCTGGGCATCATTGGTCCTGGTGACTCTGTTCCATACCTGAGCCTCACCTGGACATGATGACTCTGGAACCTCTCTGGCTATCAACCTGACCTGGTGACTCTGGTCCCCATATGGATATCACCTGGACCAGGGGATTATGGTAGCCCTCTGGGCCTCAACCAGGTCTGGTGACCCTGGTCCTCAAATGGGCCTCACCTGGACCTAGTGAATATGCTCCATCTGGGCCTCATTTGGACCTGGTGACTCTGGTCCCTATGTGGGCATCATCGGGACATGGTTCCACTGCATGACCTGCAGGTTGGCCTCACCTGGACCTGGTAACTCTGGTCCCTACCTGGGCATCATCGGGACATGGTTCCACTGCATAGCCTGTAGGTTGGCCTCACCTGAACCTGGTAACTCTCGTGCCTACCTGAGCATCGTTGGGACCTGTTTCCTCTGCATGGCCTGCAGGTTGGCCTCACCTGGAACTGGTGAGTGGGTTTGTCACCTGGGCCTCACCATTGCCTAGTGACACAGGTCCCCACGTGGGCCTCACTTGGACCTGGTGAATCTGGTCTTACCTGGTGGTCACCCGGAACTGGTAACTCTGGTCACCACATGGGAATCACCTGGGCCTGGTGAATCTGGTCCCCATCTGGGCCTCACCCAGTCCTGTTGACTTTCTTCCCCACCTGGACCTGATTGCTGTGGACTCCTTCTTGGCTAATCTGGAACTGCTGACTCTGATGCTAACTGGGCCTCACCCAGATCTGGTGACTCTGGTCCTCACCTGTGGACCATTATGACCTGGATACTCTGTTCCACACCTGAGCCTCACCTGGATATGTTGACTCTGGATCCCCTCTGGGCCTCAGCCTGACATGGGGACTCCGGACCCCATCTGGATGTCACCAGACCAGGTAAATATGGTACCCCTCTAGGTCTCACCTAGACCTGGTGACTCTGGTCCTCAACTGGGCCTCAACGGGACCTAGTGAACATGCTCCCCACCTGCGCCACATCTGTGCCTGGTGACTCTGGTTCTACCTTGGCATCATCGGTACATGGTTACTCTATTCCCACTTGGAGTGACCTGATCCTGGTAACTCTGGTCCTGACTTTGGCCTCTTCTGTTCCAGGTGACTCTGGCTCCTCATGGGCCTCACCTGTAACTGGTGACTCTGATCCTAAGCATGGCCTCACCTGACCTGGTGACTGTGGTTCCCATCGGGACCTCACCTGGACTTCATGTCTCTGGTCCCACTTAGGCCTCACCAGGATCTGTTGTCTCTGCCACCCACCTGGGTAGCATCAGGATATGGTTACATTGTTCACTAACAGTGACCCAGCCGGACCTATTAACTCTGGTCTTCACCTGGGCCACACCTGGACATGGTGACACTTTTTCCCACGTGGGTCTCACCTGGACATGGTGAGTGGGATCCCCACCTGGTCCTCACCTGTAACTGGTGATTCTCGTTCCCACATGGAGATCATGTGGACCTGTTGGCCGCAGTGTTTCTAGCATCTTTTTTTAAATTTTTATTTATTTATGATAGTCACAGAGAGAGAGAGAGAGAGGCAGAGACACAGGCAGAGTGAGAAGCAGGCTCCATGCACCGGGAGCCCGACGTGGGATTCGATCCCCGGTCTCCAGGATCGCGCCCTGGGCCAAAGGCAGGCGCCAAACCGCTGCGCCACCCAGGGATCCCATGTGTTTCTAGCTTCTCATGTACCTCGTGACTCGGGTCCCCACCAGTGCCTCACCGGGACCTGGTGAGTTTGGTTGCCACCTGCACCACACCTGGACCTGCTGATTCTGGTCTGCACCTGACACTACCCTGGATCTTGTGACTGTGGTCCCCACCTGTGCTTCACCTGGATTTCGGGACTCCGGTCCCCACCTCGGCCTCACCTGGCCCTGTTGACCATGGTCCTCAACTGGGCAAAATTGGGACCTGGTGACTGTGCTCCACAACTGGACCTCACCTGGACCAGGTGACTATGCTCCACCTTTGGGTCTCACCGTGCCCTAGTGACTGTGAATTCCACTTTGGCTTGACTTGGACCTGCTGACCCTGGTTGCCACCTGCGCCTGAACTCGAACTGTTGACTCTGGTTCTTTCAAGGGCCTCCCCTGTACCTGGTGATCCTGCTCCTACCTGGGACTCACCTGGACGTGGTGACCCTTGCAACCAAGGGGGACTCACCTGGACCTGCTTACTGTGTTCCACACCTGGGGCTCAAGTGGACCTGTTGATCATGGTCCCCAAGCCGGCCTCACATGTACCTGTTGCCTCTGATCCCCACCGGATCCTCACGTGTACCTGGTAACTCTGGTCCTCACCTGGGCCTCATCTGCACCTAGTGACTCTGGTCCCCACCTGGGCTTCACCTCGATCTGGTGACTCTGGTCCCCACCTGGACTTCACCTGGATCTAGTGACTTTGGTTCCCACCTGGACCTCTCCTGGACCTGGTGACTCTCTTTCCAACATGGACCTCACCTGGATCTGGTGACTCTGGTCCTCAGTTTGGCCTCACCTGGACCTGGTGTCTCTCGTCCCCACTTTGACCTAACTCAGAACTGCTGAATCTTTCCCCACCTAGGCCGCACACAGACCTGGTGACTCTTGTCCCCAGGTATGCCTCAAATCGACCTGGTGAATCTGGTCCTCACGTGGGCTTCACATGGACCTGGGACTCAGCTGGATAGAGTGGCTCTGGTTCCCACAAGGGGCTCACCTCATACTGGTGACTGTGGTCTTTTTCTGTGACTCACCAGGACCTAGTGATTCTGTTCCCCATCTGGGCCTGCATGGCCCTAGTGACTCTGGTCCTGACCCAGGCATCATTCGGAACTGGATACTCTATTCCACACCTGGGCCTCAATTTGTCCACGGACCACTGGTCCCATTCTGGGCCTCAAACTAAACTGGTTACTCTGGTTCCCCTTCTGGGCCTCACCCTTACCTGGTAAATCTGGTCACCACTTGGGCTTCACTTGGGCCTGGTGAATCTGGTCCTTAGCTGGTCCGCACATGGATCTGGTGACTGTTCGCCACCTGGGCCTCACATGGACTTGGTGAATCCTGTTGCCACCTGCACCTCACCGTGACCTTCTGACTCTTTTCCCACCTGGCATCAATGGGACATCGTTACTCTGTTTCCCACCCGGGCCTCACCTGGATATGATAACTTTGCTCCACACTTTGGCCTCAACTGGTCCTGATGACGCTGGTCCCCCCACCTAGGCCTCAATCTGGACCTGGTGACTGTGGTCCCCACCTCTTTCTCACCTGGACCTGGTGTCTCTCGTTCCCACATGAACCACACCTGGACCTGGTGATGTTGGTGTTCTTGAAGACGCACATTTACCTGGTGACTCCGGTCCCCACTAGGGCCTCACCTGGATCTGGTGACTCTGGCCTGAAGGTTGTCCTCACCTGGACCTGGTGAGTGGGGTTGCCACCCCATACCTGGTGACTCAGTTCCACACGTAGGCCTCTTGGACCTGTTAATTTGGTCGTTAACTGGTCCTCTCCCAGACCCGGGGACTCTGGTCCCCAACTGGGCCTCATCTGGACCTGTGAATCTGGTCCCCATCTGGGCCTCACCCAGTCCTGGTGAATTTGTTCCCCATCTGAATCTGATTGCTGTGGACTCTTTCTTGGCCTCACCGGGAACTGGTGACTCTGATCCTATCTGCGCGTCACCCAGACCTGGTGAATCTGGTCCTCACCTGGGCATCATTGGTACCTGGTGACTCTGTTCCACACCAGAGCCTCACCTGCACATGATGACTCTGGAACCCCTCTGGGCCTCACCCTGACCTGGTGATTCTGGTCCCCATCTGGATGTCACCTGGACCAGGTGTATCTGGTACCCCTCTAAGCCACAACCAGATCTGCTGACTCTTGTTCTCAACTGGGCCTAACCTGGACCTAGTGAATATGCTCCATCTGGGCCTCATTTGGACCTGGTGACTCTGGTCACTACCTGGGCATCATCGGGACATGGTTCCACTGCATGACCTGCAGGTTGGCCTCACCTGGACCTGGTAACTCTGGTCCCTACCTGGGCATCATCGGGACATGGTTCCACACATGGCCTGCAGTTTGGCCTCACCTGGACCCGGTAACTCTAGTTGCTACCTGGGCATCATCGGGACATTGTTCCTCTGCATGGCCTGCATGTTGGGCTCACCTGGACCTGGTGAGTGGCGTTGTCAACTTGGCCTCACCCATGCCTGGTGACACAGGTCCCCACGTGGGCCTCACTTGGACCTGGTGAATCTGGTCCTTACCTGGTCCTCACCCGAAACTCCTAAATCGGGTCACCACCTGGGAATCACCTGAACCTGGTTAATCTGGTCCCCATCTGGTCCTCATCTAATCCTGGTGACTAAGTCACCCCACCTGGACCTGATTGCTGTGGACTCCTTCTTGGCCTCACCTGGAACTGGTGACTCTGATCCTAAGCATGGCCTCACCTGACCTGGTGACTGTGGTTCCCATTAGGACTTCACCCGGACCTCATGTCTCTGGTCCCACCTGGGCCTCACCAGGACCTGGTGTCTCTCGTACCAACCTGGGTAGCATTAGGATATGGTTCACTGTTCACTAACAGTGACCCATCCGGACCTATTAACTCTGGTCTTCACCTGGGCCACACCTGGACATGGTGACACTGGTTCCCACCTGGGTCTCACCTGGACATGGTGAGTCGGATCCCCACCTGGTCCTCATTTGTAACTGGTGATTCTCGTTCCCACATGGACATCATGTGGACCTGGTGGCTGCAGTGTTTCTAGCTTCTCATGTACCTCGTGACTCTGGTCCCCACCAAGGACTCACCGGGACCTGGTGTGTGTGGTTGCCACCTCCGCCTCACCTGGACCTGGTGATTCTGATCTGCACCTGAGACTAACGTGGATCTGGTTACGTGGTCCCCACCTGGGCTTCACCTGGATTTGGGGACTCCGGTCCCCACCTGGGCCTCACCTGGCACTGTTGTCCATGGTCCTCACCTGGGCAAAATCGGAACCGGTGACTGTGTTCCACAACTGGACCTCACCTGGACCACATGACTCTGGTCCCCCTCTGGGTCTCACCGATCCCTAGTGACTGTGAAACCCACTTTGGCCTGACTTGGACCTCCTGACACTTGTTGCCACCTGCGCCTGACCTCGAACTGTTGACTCTGGTTATTTTAAGGTCCTCCCCTGTACCTGGTGATCCTGGTCCCACCAGGGCCTCATCTGGACATGGTGACACTTTTCAACACGGAGGACTCACCTGGACCTGCTTACTATGTTCCACTCCTGGGCCTCAAGTAGACCTGTTGACCATGGTCCCCAAGCCGGCCTCACATAGACCTGTTGCCTCTGATCCCCACCGAGGCCTCACGTGTACATGGTAACTCTGGTCCTCACCTGGGCCTCAACCGGACATAGTGACTCTGGTCCACAACTGGGCTTCACGTGATCTGGTGACTCTGGTCCACACCTGGACCTCTCCTGGACCTGGTGACTCTCTTTCCAACATGGACCTCACCTGGATCTGGTGACTCTGGTCCTCAGTTTGGCCTCACCTGGACCTGGTGTCTCTCGTCCCCATTTTGACCTAACTCAGAACTGCTGAATCTTGCCCCACCTAGGCCGCACCCAGACCTGGTGACTCTTGTCCCCAGCTATGCCTCAATTCGACCTGATGAATCTGGTCCTCACGTGGGCCTCACATGGGCCTGTGACTCAGCTGGATAGAGTGGCTCTGGTTCCCACAAGGGGCTCACCTGATACTGCTGACTGGGGTGTGTTTCTATACCTCACCAGGACCTAGTGATTCTGTTCCCCATCTGGTCCTGCATGGCCCTAGTGACTCTGGTCCTCTCCCAGGCATCACTGGGATCTGGATACTCTATACCCCACATGAGCCTCACTTTGACCAGGGACCTCTGGTCCCATTCTGGGCCTCAAACAAAATGGTTACTATGGTTCCCCCTCTGGGCCTCACCCTTACCTGGTGACTCTGGTCACCCCTTGGGGTTCACTTGGGCCTTGTGTCTGGTCCTTAGCTGGTCCGCACCTGGATGTGGTGACTTGTCGCCACCTGGGCTTCACCAGGACTTGGTGAATCCTGTTGCCACCTGCACCTCACCTGGACCTTGTGACTGTGGCCACACCTGGACCTCACCTGGATCTGGTGGCTCTGGTTCCCATATGGCGCTCTCCTAGACCTGGTTCCTGTGGTCTCCATCTGGCCTCACCTGGAACACAATGACTCTGATCCATATCTGGACCTCTCCTGGACCTGTTGACTCTGGTCCTTACCTAGGCATCATTGGGACCTGGATACTCTCTTATATACCTGGGCCTACCTGGACCTGGTGACTGTGGTCCCACTTGGGCCTCACCTGGATGAGGTGACTGGTTCCCACAGGGACCTCACCTGGACCTGGTGACTCAGGTCCTCATATTGGCATCATGGAACCTGGTTTCTCAGTTCCACATCGGGGCCTCACCTGGACCTAGTGATTCTCTTCCCCCTCTGGGCCTCTTCCTGATGTGCTGACTCTGGTTCACACCTGGATATCACCAGAACCGGGTGACTCTGGTCCCCCTCTGGGACTCACCCGGAGCTTGGGACACTGGTCCTCAGCTGGGCCTCAACAGGACCTGGTGAATCTACTCCTCACTTAGACCTCGTCTGGACCTTGTGACTCTTTTCGCACCTGGCATCAATGGGACATGGTTACTGTGTTCCCCACCTGGGCCTCACCTGGACATGATAACTTTGCTCCACACTTTGGCCTCAACTGGTCCTGATGACTCTGGTCCCCCCACCTAGGCCTCAATCTGTACCTGGTGACTGTGGTCCCCACCTCTTTCTCACTTGGACCTGGTGACTCTCGTTCCCAGATGAACCACACGTGGATCTGGTGACTGTGGTGTTCTTGTAGACTCACATTTACCTGGTGACTCCGGTCCACACTAGGGACTCACCTGGATCTGGTGTCTCTGGCCTGCAGGTTGCCCTCACCTGGACCTGGTGAGTGGGGTTGCCAAATGGGGCTCACCCTTACATGGTGACTATGGTCCCCATCTGGATGTCACCTTGACCAGGTGAATCTGGTACCCCTCTGGGCTTCAACTAGACCTGGTGACACTGGTCCTCAACTGGGCCTCACCGGGACCTAGTGAATATGCTCCCCACCTGCGCCTCATCTGGACCTGGTGACTCGGGTTCTACCTGGGCATCATCGGGTCATGGTTACTCTATTCCCCACTGGGACTGACCTGATCCTGGTAACTCTGGTCCTGACTTTTGGCTCTTCTGTACCAGCTGACTCTGGCTCCAACTGGGCCTCACCTGTATCTGTTGAATCTGATCCTAAGCATGGACTCACCTGACCTGATGTCTGTGGTGCCCATGGGACCTCACCTGGTCCTCATGTCTCTGGTCTCACCTGGGCCTCACCAGGACTTGGTGTCTCTCGTACCCACCTGGGTAGCATCAGGATATGGTTACACTGTTCACTAACAGTGACCCAGCCGGACCTATTAACTCTGGTCTTCACCTGGGCCACACCTGGACATGGTGACACTGGTTCCCACCTGGGTCTCACCTGAACATGGTGAGTCGGATCCCCACAGGGTCCTCTCCTCTAACTGGTGATTCTCGTTCCCACATGGACATCATGTGGACCTGGTGGCTGCAGTGTTTCTACCTTCTCATGTACCTCGTGACTCTGGTCCCCACCAGGGCCTCACCGGGTCCTGGTGAGTGTGGTTGCCCCCTGCACCTCACCTGGACCTGGTGATTCTCGTCTGCAACTGAGAGTACCCTGGATCTGATGACTGGGGTCCCAACCTGGGCTTCACCTGGATTTGGGCACTCCGATTCCCATCTGGGCCTCACCTGGCCCTGTTGACCATGGTCCTCAACTGGGCAAAATTGGCACCCGGTGACTGTGTTCCACACCTGGACCTCACCTGGACCAGTTTACTCTGGTCCCCCTCTGGGTCTCACCGTTCTCTAGTGACTCTGAACCCCACTTTGGCCTGACTTGGACCTGCTGACCCTGGTTGCCACCTGCGCCTGACCTCGCACTGTTGACTCTGGTTCTTTCAAGGGCCTCCCCTGTACCTGGTGATCCTGGTGCCCACCTGGGCCTCACCTGGACCTGCTGACTCTTGTCACCACCGGGGACTCACTTGGACCTGGTTACAGTGTTCCACACTGGGCCTCAAGTAGAACTCTTGACCATGGTCCCCAAGCCTGTCTCACATGGACCTCTTGCCTCTGATACCTACCGGCGCCTCACGTGTACCTGGTAACTCTGGTCCTCACCTGGGCCTCATCTGGACCTAGTGACTCTGGTACCCATCTGGGCTTCACCTGGATCTGGTGACTCAGGTCCCCACCTGGACCTCTCCTGGACCTGGTGACTCTCTTTCCAACATGGACCTCACCTGGATCTGGTGACTCTGGTCCTCAGTTTGGCCTCACCTGGTCCTGGTGTCTCTCGTCCCCACTTTGACCTCACTCAGAACTGCTGAATCTTGCCCCACCTAAGCCGCACCCAGACCTGGTGACTCTTGTCCCCAGCTATGCCTCAATTCGACCTGATGAATCTGGTCCTCACGTGGGCCTCACATGGACCTGGGACTCAGCTGGATAGCGTGGCTCTGGTTCCCACAAGGGGCTCACCTGATACTGCTGTATGTGGTCTTATTCTATGTCTCACCAGGACCTAGTGATTCTGTTTCCCATCTGGGCCTGCATGGCCCTAGGTACTCTGGTCCTCACCTAGGCATCATTGGGTCCTGGATACTCTATTACACACCTGGACCTCACTTTGACCAGTGACCTCTTGTCCCATTCTGGGCCACAAACTAAACTGGTTACTGTGGTTACACTTTGGGCCTCACCCTTCCTGGTGACTCTAGGCACCCCTTGGGCTTCACTTGGCCCTGGTGAATCTAGTTCTTAGCTGGTCCACACCTGGATCTGGTGACTGGTCGCCACCTGCGCCTCACCTGGGCTTGGTGAATCCTGTTGCCATCTGCGCCTCCCCTGGACCTTGTGAAAGTGGTCCCACCTGGACCTCACCTGGATCTGGTGACTCTGGTTCCCATATGGGGCTCTCCTGGACCTGGTTCCTGTGGTCTCCATCTGGCCTCACCTGGAACACAATGACTCTGATCCATATTTGGGCCTCTCCTGGACCTGTTTACTCTGTCCTCACCTTGGCATTATTGGGACCTGGATACACTCTTATATACCTGGGCCTCAGCTGGACCTGGTGACTGTGGTCCCACCTGGCCTCAGCTGGACGAGGTGACTGGTTCCCACAGGGACCTCACCTGGACCTGGTGACTCAGGTCCTCATATGGGCATCATGGTTCCTGCTTTCTCAGGTCCACATTGAGGCCTCACCTGGACTTAGTGATTCTCGTCCCACTCTGGGCCTCATCCTGACGTGGTGACTCTGGTCCCCACCTGGATATCACCAGAACCGGGTGACTCTGGTTCCCCTCTGGGACTCACCCAAAGCTGGGGACACTGGTCCTCAACTGGGCCTCAACAGGACCTGATGAATCTACTCCTCACTTAGACCTCGTCTGGACCTGTGACTCTTTTCCCACCTGACATCAATGGGACATGGTTACTCTGTTCCCCAACTGGGCCTCACCTGGATATGATAACTTTGCTCCACACTTTGGCCTCAACTGGTTCTGATGAATCTGGTCCCCACACCTAGGCCTCAATCTGGACCTGGTAACTGTGGTCCCCACCTGGGTCTCTCCTGGACCTGGTGACTCTTGTTCCTACATGAAACACACCTGGACCTGGTGACTGTGGTGTTCTTGTAGACTCACATTTACCTAGTGACTCTGGTCCCCACTGGGCCTCACGTGGATCTGGTGACTCTGGCCTGCAGGATGGCCTCACCTGGACCTGGTGAGTGGGGATGCCACCTAGGACATACCCATACCTGGTGACTCAGGTCCCCACGTGTGCCTCTTGGACCTGGAGAATCTGGTCCTTACCTGGTCCTCTACTAGACCCGGGGACTCCAGTCACCACCTGGACCTCACCTGGACCTGGTGAGTGAATCTGGTCTCCATCTAGGCCTCACCCATTCCTGGTGACTTTGTTCCCCACCTGGACCTGATTGCTGTGGACTCTTTCTTGGCCTTACCTGGAACTGGTGGCTCTGATCCTATCTGAGCGTCACCGAGACCTGGTGACTCTGGTCCTCTCCTGGGCATCATTGGTACCTGGTGACGCTGTTCCACACCTGAGCCTCACCTGGACATGATGACTCTGGAACCTCTCTGGGCCTCAACCTGACTTGGTGACTCTTGTCCCCATCTGGATGTCAACTGGACCAGGTGATTCTTGTACCACTCTAATACTCAACCAGATCTGGTGACTCTGGTCCTCAACTGGGCCTCACCTGGACCTAGTGAATATGCTCCAACTGGGCCTCATTTGGACCTGGTGACTCTGGTCCCTTCCTGGGCATCATCGGGACATGGTTCAGCTGCATGGCCTTCAGGTTGGCCTCACCTGGACCTGGTAACTCTGGTCCCTACCTGGGCATCATCGGGACATGGTTCCTCTACATGGCCTGCAGGTTGGCCTCACATGGAGCTGGTGAGTGGGGTTGGCACCTGGGCCTCACACATACATGGTGACACAGCTCCCCCGTGGGCCCAGTTTGACCTGGCGATTCTCGTCCTTACCTGGTCCTCACCCGTACCTGGTAACCCTGGTCACCATCTGGGAATCACCTGGACCTGGTGAATCTGGTCCCCATCTGGTCTTCACCCAGTCCTGGTGACTTTGTTCCCCTCTGGACCTGATTGCTGTGGACTCCTTCTTGGCCTCAACTGGAAGTGGTGACTCTGATCCTACCTGGGCCTCACCGAGATCTGGTGACTCTGGTAATCACCTGTGGACCATTATGACCTGGAAACTCTGTTAAACACCTGAGCCTCACCTGGACATGATGACTTTGGATCCCCTCGGGGCCTCACCCTGACATGTGACTCTGGTCCCCATCTGGATGTCACCTAGACCAGGTGAATCTGTTACCCCTCTAGGGCTCAAATAGAGCTGGTGACACTGGTCCTCAATTGGGTGTCACCGAGACCTAGTGAATATGCTCCCCACCTGCGCCTCATCTGGACCTGGTGACGCTGGGTCTACCAGGGCATCATCGGGACATTGTTACTCTGTTCCCCACTGTGAATGACCTGATCCTGGTAACTCTGGTCCTGATTTTGGCCTCTTCTCTACCAGGTGACTCAGGCTCCACCTGGGCCTCACCTGTAACTGGTGACTCTGATACAAAGCGTGGCCTCTCCTGACCTGGTGACTGTAGTCCCCATCGGGAACTCAACTGGACCTCATGTCTCTGGTCCCACCTGGGCCTCACCAGGACCTGGTGTCTCTGGTACCCACCTGGGTAGCATCAGGATATGGTTACACTGTTCACTAACAGTGACCAAGCCGGACCTATTAACTCTGGTCTTCACCTGGACCACACCTGGACATGGTGACACTGGTTCCCACCTGGGTCTCACCTGGAAATGGTGAGTCAGATACCCACCTGGTCCTAACCTATAACTGGTGATTCTCGTTCCCACATGGACATCATGTGGACCTGGTGGCTGTGGTGTTTCTAGTTTGTCATGTACCTTGTGACACTGGTCCACACCAGGGCCTCACCGGGACCTGGTGATTGTGTTTGCCACCTGCACCTCACCTGGACCTGGTGATTCTGGACTGCACCTGAGACTACCCTAGATCTGGTGACTGTGGTCCCCACCTGGGCTTCACCTGGATTTGGGGACTCTGGTCCCCATCTGAGCCTCACCTGGCCCTGTTGACCATGGTCCTCAACTGGCCAAAATTGGAACGCGGTGACTGTGTTCCACAACTGGACCTCACCTGGACCACGTGACTCTGGTGCCCCTCTGGGTCTCACCATTCCCTAGTGACTGTGAACCCCACTTTCCCCTTACTTGGACCTGCTGACCCTGGTTGAAACCTGCGCCTGACCTCGAACTGTTGACTCTGGTTCTTTCAAGGGCCTCCCCTGTACCTGGTGTTCCTGGTCCCCACCTGGGCTTCACATGGATCTGGTGACTCAGGTCCCCACCTGGACTTCACCTGGATCTGATGACTCTGGACCCCACCTGGACCTCTCCTGGACCTCGTGACTCTCTTTCCAACATGGACCTCACCTGGATCTGGTGACTCTGGTCCTCAGTTTGGCCTCACCTGGTCCTGGTGTCTCTCGTCCCCACTTTGACCTAACTCAGAACTGCTGAATCTTGCCCCAACAAGGCCGCACCCAGACCTGGTGACTCTTGTCCCCAGCTATGCCTCAATTCGACCTGATGAATCTGGTCCTCACGTGGGACTCACCTGGTCCTGGTACTCAGCTCGATAGTGTGGCTCTGGTTCTCACAAGGGGCTCACCTGATACTGCTGAATGTGTTCTTATTCTATGCCTCACCAGGACCTAGTGATTCTGTTCCCCATCTGGGTCTGCATGGCCCTAGTGACTCTGGTCCTCACCCAGGCGTCACTGGGACCTGGATACTCTATTCCACACCTGGGCCTCTCTTTGACCAGGGACCTCTGGTCCCATTCTGGGCCTCAAACTAAACTGGTTACTCTGGTTCCCCCTCTGGCCTCACCCTGCCCTGGTGACTCTGGTCACCCGTTGCGCTTCACTTGGGCCTGGAGAATCTGGTCCTTAGCTGTTCCACACCTGGATCTGGTGACTGGCCGCCACCTGGGCCTCTCCTGGACTTGGTGAATCCTGTTGCCTCCTGCGCCTCACCTGGACCTTGTGACTGTTGTCCCCCCAGGACCTCACCTGGACGAGGTGACTGGTTCCCACAGGGACCTCACCTGGACCTGGTGACTCAGGTCCTCATATGGGCATCATGGGACCTGGTTTCTCAGTTCCACATCGGGGCTTTACCTGGACCTAGTGATTCTTATCCCCCTCTGGGCCTCACCCTGACGTGGTGACTCTGGTTCCCACCTGGATATCACCAGAACCGGGTGACTCTGGTCCCCCACTGGGACTCACCTGGAGCTGGGGACACTGGTCCTCAGCTGATCCTCAACAGGACCTGGTGAATCTACTCCTCACTTAGGCCTCGTCTGGATCTTGTGTCTCTTTTCCCACCTGGCATCAATGGGACATGGTTACTCTGTTCCCCACCTGGGCCTCACCTGAACATGATAACTTTGATCCACACTTTGGCCTCAACTGCTCCTGATGACTCTCGTCCCCCCTCCTAGGCCTCACTCTGGACCTGGTGACTGTGGTCCACACCTGGGTCTCACCTGGGCCTGGTGACTCTCGTTCCCACATGAACCACACCTGGACCTGGTGACTGTGGTGTTCTTGTAGACTCACATTTACCTGGTGACACCGGTCCCCACTTGGGCCTCACCTGGATCTGCTGACGGTGGCTTGCAGGTTGGCCTCACCTGGACCTGGTGAGTGGGGTTGCCACCTGAGCTTCACCTATACCTGGTGACTCAGGAACCCACGTGGTTCTCTTGGACCTGGTGAATCTGCTCCTTATGGTCCTCTCCCAGACCCGGGGATTCTGGTCACCACCTGGGCCTCCCCTGGACCTGGTGAATCTCTTCCCCATCTGGGCCTCTACCAGTCCTGGTGACTTGGTTCCCCACCTGGACCTGATTGCTTTGGACTCTTTCTTGGCCTCACCTGGAACTGGTGACTCTTATCCTCTCTGCGCGTGACTCAGGCCTGGTGACTCTGGTCCTCACCTGGGCAACATTGGTACTTGGTGACTCCGTTCCACACCTGAGCCTCACCTGGTCATGATGACTCTGGAACCTCTCTGGGCCTCACCCTGACCTGGTGACTCTGGTCCCCATCTGGATGTCACCTGGACCAGGTGATTCTGGTACCCCTCTAGGCCTAAACAAGATCTGGTGTCTCTGGTCCTCAACTTGGCCTCGGCTGGACCTAGTGAATATGCTCCATCCTGGCCTCATTTGGACCTGGTTACTCTGGTCCCTACCAGGGCATCATGGGGACCTGGTTTCACTGCATGGCCTGCAGGTTGGCCTCACCTGGACCTGGTAACTCTGGTCCATACCTTGGCATTATCGGGACCCGGTTCCTTTGCATGGCCTGCAGGTAGGCCTCACCTGGACCTGGTGAGTGGGGTGGCCACTTGGGCCTCACACATACCTGGTTACACAGGACCCTACGTGGGCCTCACTTGGACGTGGTGTATCTGGTAATTCTGGTAACCACCTGGGAATCACCTGGACCTGGTGAATCTGTGTCCCCATCTGGGCCTCACCCAGTCCTGGTGACTTTTTTCCCCACCTGGACCTGATTGCTGTGGATTCCTTCTTAGCCTCACCGGGAACTACTGACTGTGATCCTAACTGGGCCTAACCCAGATCTGGTGACTCTGGTCCTCACCTGTGAACCATTATGACCTGGATACTCTGTTCCACACCTGAGACTCACCTGGACATGATGACTCTGGATCCCCTCTGGGCCTCTCCCTGACATGGTGACTCTGGTCCCCATCTGGACGGCACCTAGACCAGGTGAATCTGGTACCCCTCTAGGCCTCAACTTGACCTGGTGACTCTGTTCCTCAACTGGGCCTTACCGGGACCTAGTGAACATGGTCCCCACCTGCGACTCATCTGGACCTGGTGACTCTGGTTCTACCTGGGCATCACCGGTACATGGTTACTCAATTCCCCACTGGGACTGCCTGATCCTTGTAACTCTGGTCCTGACTTTGCCCTCTTCTATACCAGGTGACTCTGGCTCCACCTGGGCCTCACCTGTAACTGGTGACTCTGATTCAAAGCATGGCCTCACCTGACATGGGGACTGTGGTTCCAATGGGGACCTCAACTGGACCTCAGGTCTCTGGTCCCATCTCGGGGTCACCAGGAACTGGTGTCTCTGGTACCCACCTGTGTAGCATCAGGATATCGTTACACTGTTCACTAACAGTGACCCAGCCGGACCTATTAAATCTAGTCTTCACCTGGGCCACACCTGGACATGGTGACACTGGCTCCCACCTGGGTCTCACCTGTACATGGTGAGTCGGATCCCCACCTGGTCCTCACCTGTAACTGGTGATTCTCGTTCCCACATGGATATCATGTGGATCTGGGGGCTGCAGTGTTTCTAGCTTCTCATGTACCTCGTGACTCTGGTCCCCACCAGGGCCTCACCGGGACCTGGTGAGTGTGGTTGCCACCTGCACCTCACCTGGACCTGGTGATTCTGGCCTGCACCTGAGACTACCCTGGATCTGGTGACTGTGGTCTCCACCTGGGCTTCACCTGGATTTGGGGACTCCGGTCCCCATTTGGGCCACACCTGGCCCTGTTGACGATGGTCCTCAACTGTGCAAAATTGGGACCTGGAGACTTTGTTCCACAACTGGACCTCACCTGGGCCATGTGACTCTGGTCCCCCTCTGGGTCTCACCGTGCCCTAATGACTCTGAACCCCACTTTGGCCTGACTTGGACCTGCTGTCCTTTGTTGCTACCTGTGCCTGACCTCGAACTGTTGACTCTGGTTCTTTCAAGGGCCTCCCCTGTATCTGGTGATCCTGGTCCCCACCTGGGTATCACGTGGACGTGGTGACTCTTGTCACCACCGGGGACTCACCTGGACCTGGTTACTGTGTTCCACACATGGGCCTCAAATACAACTGTTGACCATGGTCCCCAAGCCGGCCTCACATGGAGCTGTTGCCTCTGATTCCCACCGTGGCCTCACGTGTACCTGGTAACTCTGGTCCTCACCTGGGCCTCATCTGGACCTAGTGACTCTGGTCCCCACCTGGGCTTCACATGGATCTGGTGACTCTGGTCCCCATCTGGACTTCACATGGATCTGGTGACTCTGGACCCCACCTGGACCTCTCCTGGACCTCGTGACTCTCTTTCCAACATGGACCTCACCTGGATCTGGTGAATCTGGTCCTCAGTTTGGCCTCACCTGGACATGGTGTCTCTCGTCCCCACTTTGACCTAACTCAGAACTGCTGAATCTTGCCCCACCTAGGCCGCACCCAGACCTGGTGACTCTTGTCCCCAGCTATGCCTCAATTCGACCTGATGAATCTGGTCCTCACGTGGGACTCACCTGGTCCTGGGACTCAGCTGGATAGAGTGGCTCTAGTTCTCACAAGGGGCTCACCTCATACTGCTGAATGTGGTCTTATTCTATGCCTCACCAGGACCTAGTGATTCTGTTCCCCATCTGGGACTGCATGGCCCTAGTGACTCTGGTCCTCACCCAGGTGTCATTGTGACCTGGATACTCTATTCCACACCTGGGCCTCTCTTTGACCAGGGCCCTCTGGTCCCATTCTGGGCCTCAAACTAAACTGGTTACTCTGGTCCCCCCTCTGGGCCTCACCCTGCCCTGGTGACTCTGGTCACCCGTTGCGCTTCACTTGGGCCTGGAGAATCTGGTCCTTATCTGTTCCACACCTGGATCTGGTGACTGGTCGCCACCTGGGCCTCACCTGGACTTGGTGAATCCTGTTGCCTCCTGCGCCTCACCTGGACCTTGTGACTGTGGTCCAACCTGGACCTCACCTGGACGAGGTGACTGGTTCCCACAGGGAACTCACCTGGACCTGGTGACTCAGGTCCTCATATGGGCTTCATGGGACCTGGTTTCTCATTTCCACATCGGGGCCTCATCTGGACCTAGTGATTCTCGTCCCCCTCTGGGCCTCACCCGGACGTGGTGATTCTGGTCCCCACCTGGATATCACCAGAACCGGGTGACTCTGGTCCCCCTCTGGGACTCACCCGGAGCTGGGACACTGGTCCTCAGCTGATCCTCAACAGGACCTGGTGAATCTACTCCTCACTTAGGCCTCGTTTGGACCTTGTGACTTTTTCTCACCTGACATCAATGGGACATGGTTATTCTGTTCCCCACCTGGGCGTCACCTGGACATGATAACTTTGCTCCACACTTTGGCCTCAACTGGTCCTGATGACTCTCGTCCCCCCACCGAGGCCTCAATCTGCACCTGGTGACTGTGGTCCCCACCTGGGTCTCACCTGGACCTGGTGACTCTCGTTCCCACATGAAACACACCTGGACCTGGTGACTGTTGTTTTGTTGTAGACTCACATTTACCTGGTGACTCCGGTCCCCACTAGGGCCTCACCTGGATCTGGTGACTCTGGCGTGCAGGTTGGCCTCACCTGGACCTGCTGAGTGGGGTTGCCACCTGAGCTTTACCCATACCTGGTGCCTCAGGAACCCACGTGGTTCTCTTGGACCTGGTGAATCTGGTCCTTACATGGTCCACTCCCCGACCCGGGGATTCTGGTCACCTCCTGGGTCTCACCTGGACCTGGTGAATCTCTTCCCCATCTGGGCCTCAACCAGTCCTGGTGAGTTTGTTCCCCACCTGGACCTGATTGCTTTGGACTCTTTCTTGGCCTCACCTGGAGCTGGTGACTCTTATCCTCTCTGCGCGTGACTCAGGCCTGGAGACTCTGGTCCCCATCTAGATGTCACATGGACCAGGTGATTCTGGTACCCCTCTAGGTCTAAACCAGATCTGGTGTCTCTGGTCCTCAACTGGGCCTCGTCTGGACCTAGTGAATATGCTCCATCTGGGCCTCATTTGGACCTGGTGACTCTCTTCCCTACCTGGGCATCATCGGGACAAGGTTCCACTGCATGGCCTTTAGGTTGGCCGCACCTGGACCTGGTAACTGTGGTTCTACCTGGGCATCATCGGGACGTGGTTACTCTAATCCCAGTGGGACTGACCTGATCGTGGTAACTCTGGTCCTGATTTTGGACTCTTCTGTGCCATGTGACTCTGGCTCCCCCTGGACCTCACCTGTAAGTGGTGACTCTGATCCTAAGTATGGCCTCTCCTCACCTGGTGACTGTGGTTTCCATCGGTACCTCACCTGGACCTCATGTCTCTGGTCCCAACTGGGACTCACCAGGACTTGTATCTGGTACCCACCTGAGTAGCATCAGGATATGGTTACACTCTTCACCAACAGTGACGCGGCCGGACCTATTAACTCTCGTCTTCACCTGGTCCACACTTGGACATGGTGACACTGGTTCCCACCAGGGTCTCACCTGGACATGGTGACTCAGATCCCCACCTGGTCCTCACCTGTAACTTGTAATTTTCGTTCCCACATGGACATCATGTGGACCTGGTGGCTGCAGTGTTACTAGCTTCTCATGTACCTCGTGACTCTGGTCCCCACCAGGGCCTCACCGGGACTTGGTGAGTGTGGTTGCCACCTGCACTTCACCAGGACCTGGTGATTCTGGTGTCCACCTGAGACTACCCTGGATCTGGTGACTGTGGTCCCCACCTGGGCTTCACCTGAATTTGGGGACTCCGGTCCCCATCTGGGCCTCAACTGGCCCTGTTGACCATGGTCCTCAACTGTGTAGAATTGGGACCCTGTGACTGTATTCCACAACTTGATCTCACCTGGACAAGGTGACTTTGGTCCCCCTCTGGGTCTCACTGTGCCCTAGTGACTGTGAACCCCACTTTGGCCTGACCTGGACCTGCTGACCCTGGTTGCCACCTGCGCCTGACCTCAAACTGTTGACTCTGGTTCTCTCAAGGGCCTCCCCTGTACCTGGTGATCCTGGTCCCCAACTCGTCCTCAACTGGACGTGGTGACTCTTGTCACCACCGGGGACTCACCTTGACATGATTACTTTGTTCCACACCTGGGCCTCAGGTAGACCTGTTGACTATGGTCCCCAAGCCGGCCTCACGTGGACCTTTTGGCTCTGATCCCCGCCGGGGGCTCACGTGTATCTGGTAACTCTGATCCTCACCTGGGCCTCATCTGGACCTAGTGATTCTGTTCCCCATCTGGGCCTGCATGGCCTAAGTGACTCTGGTCCTCACTCAGGCATCATTGGGACCAGGATACTCTATTCCACACCTGGGCCTCACTTTTACCAGGAACCGCTGGTCCCATTCTGGGCCTCAAACTAAACTGGTTACTCTGGTTCCCCCTCTTAACCTCACCCTTACCTGATGACTCTGGTCACCCCTTGGGCCTCCCCTGGGCCTGGTGACTCTGGACTGCAGGTTGGCCTCACCTGGACTTGATTAGTGGGATGCAACCTGGGCCTCACCCATACCTGGTGACTCAGGTCTCCACGTGGGCCTCTTGGACCTGGTGAATCTGGTCCTTACCTGGTCCTCTCCCAGACCTGGGGACTCTGTTCACCACCTGGGAATCACCTGGGCCTAGTGAATCTGGTCCCCTTCTGGGCCTCCACGAGTCCTGGTGACTTTGTTCCCCACCTTGACCTGATTGCTGTGGACTCTTTCATGGCCTCACCTGGACCTGGTGACTCTGATCCTATCTGCGTGTCACCCAGACCTGGTGACTCTGGTCCTCACCTGGGCGTCATTGGTACCTGGTGACTCTGTTCCACACCTGAGCCTCACCTGGACATGAGGCTCTGGACTCTGGAACCACTCTGGGCCTAACCCTGACCTGGTGACTCTGGTCTCCATCTGGATGTCACATGGACCAGGTGATTTTTGTACCCCTCTAGGCCTCAACCAGTTCTGGTGACGCTGGTCCTCAACTGGGCCTCACCTGGACCTATTGAATATGCTCCATCTGGGCCTCATTTGGACCTGGTGACTCTCTTCCCTACCTGGGCATCATCGGGACATGGTTCCACTGCATGGCCTTTAGGTTGGCCGCACCTGGACCTGGTAACTGTGGTTCTACCTGGGCATCATCGGGACACTCTTCCTCTGCATTGCCTGCAGGGTGGCCTCACCTGGACCTGGTGAGTGGGGTGCCACTTGGGCCTCACCCATACCTGGTGACCCAGGTGCCCACGTGGGACTCACTTGTACCTGGTGAATCTGGTCCTTACCTGCTCCTCACCCGGAACTGCTAACTCTGGTCACCACCTGGGAATCACCTGGGCCTGGTGATTCTGGTCCCCATCTGGGCCTCACCCAGTCCTGGTGATTTTGTTCCCCACCTGGACCTGATTGCTGTGGACTCCTTCTTGGCCTCACTTGGAAGTGGTGACTCTGATCGTAGCTGGGCGTCACCCAGATCTGGTGACTCTGGTCCTCACCTGTGGACCATTATGACCTGGATACTCTGTTCCACACCTGAGCCTCACCTGGACATGATGACTCTGGATTCACTCAAGGCCTCACGATGACATGGTGACTCTGGTCCCCATCTGGACGTCCCCTAGACCAGGTGAATCTGGTACCCCTCTAGGCGTCAACTAGACCTGGTGACTCTGGTCCTCATCTGGGCCTCACCTGGACCTACTTAATATTCTCCCCACCTGCGCCTCGATGGACCTGGTGACTCTGATTCTACCTGGGCATCACTGGGACATGGTTACTGTATTACCCACTGGGACTGACCTGATCCTGGTAACTCTGGTCCTGACTTTGGCCTCTTCTGTACCAGGTGACTCTGGCTCCACCTGGGCCTCACCTGTACCTTGTGACTCTGATCCTAAGCATGGCCTCACCTGACCTGGTGACTGTGGTTCCCATCGGGACCTCACCTGGACCTCATGTCTCCGGTTACACCTGGGCCTCACCAGGACCTGGTGTCTCTGGTACCCACCTGGGTAGCATCAGGATATGGTTACACTGTTCACTAACACTCATCCAGCAGGACCTAATAACTCTGGTCTTCACCTGGGGCACACCAGGACATGGTGACACTGGTTCCCACCTAGGTCTCACCTGGACATGGTGAGTCGGATCGCCACCTGTTCCTCACCTGTAACTGGTGATTTTCGTTCCCACATGGACATCATGTGGACCTGGTGGCTGCAGTGTTTCTAGATTCTCATGTACCTCGTTACTCTTGTCACCACCAGGGACTCACCTGGACCTGGTTACTGTGTTCCACACAAGGGCCTCAAGTACACTTGGTGACCATGGTCCCCAAGCCGGCCTCACATGGACCTGTTGCCTCTGTTCCCCACCGTGGCCTCACGTGTACCTGGTAACTCTGGTCCTCACCTGGGCCTCAACTGGACCTAGTGACTCTGGTCCCCACCTGGGCTTCACTTGGATCTGGTGACTCTGGTCCCCACCGGGACTTCACCTGGATCTGGTGACTCTGGACCCACCTGGACCTCTCCTGGACCTGGTGACTCTCGTTCCAACATGGACCTCACCTGGATCTGGTGACTCTGGACCTCTTTTTGGCCTCACATGGACCTGGTGTCTCTCGTCCCCACTTGGATCTAACTCAGAACTGCTGAATCTTTCCCCACCTAGGCTGCACCCAGACCTGGTGACTTTTGTCCCCACTATGCCTCAATTTGACCTGATGAATCTGGTCCTCACGTGGGCCTCACATGGACCTGGGACTCAGCTGGATAGAGTGGCTCTAGTTTCCACAAGGGGGTCACCTGATACTGCTGACTGTGGTCTTATTCTATGCCTCACCAGGACCAAGTGATTCTGTTACCCATTTGGGCCTGCATGGCCCTAGTGACTCTGGTCCTCACCCAGGCATCATTGGGACCTGGATACTCTACTCCACACCTGGGCCTCACTTTGACCAGGGACCTCTGGTCCCATTCTGGGCCTCAAACTAAACTGGTTACTCTGGTTCCCCCTCTGGGCCTCACCCTTACCTGGTGACGCTGGTCACCCCTTGGGCTTCACCTGGGCCTGGTGAATCTGGTCCTTAGCTGATCCTCACCTGGATCTGGTGACGGGTCGCCACCTGGGCCTCACCTGGACTTGGTGAATCCTGTTACCACCTGCGCCTCACCTGGACCTTGTGACTCTGGTCCCACCTGGACCTCACCTGGATCTGGTGGCTCTGGTTCCCATATGGGGCTCTCCTGGTCCTGGTTCCTGTGGTCTCCATCTGGCCTCACCAGGAACACAATGACTCTGATCCATATTTGGGCTTCTCCTGGACCTGTTGACTCAGGGCCTTACCTAGGCATCATTGGGACCTGGATACTCTCTTATATACCAGGGCCTAACCTGGAACTGGTGACTGTGGTCCCCCTGGGCCTCACCTGGACGAGGTGACAGTTTCCCACAGGGACCTCAACTGGACCTGGTGATTCAGGTCCTCATACGGGCATCATGGGACCTGGTTTCTTAGTTATACATCAGGGCCTCACCTGGACCTAGTGATTTTCGTACCTCTGTGGGCCTCACTCTGACGTGGTGACTCTGGTCCCCACCTGGATATCACCAGTACTGGGTGACTCGCCCCCTCTGGGACTCCCCCGGAGCTGGTTACACTGGTCTTCAACTGGGCCTCAACAGGACCTGGTGAATCTACTCCTCACTTAGGCCTCGTCTGGACCTTGTGACTCTTTTCACACCTGGCATCAAAGGGACATTGTTACTCTGTTCCACACCTGGGCCTCACCTGGACATGATAACTTTGCTCCACACATTGGCCTCAACTGGTTCTGATGACACTGGTTGCCCCACCTTGTCCTCAATCTGAACCTGGTGACTGTGGTCCCCACCTGGGTCTCACCTGGACCTGGTGACTAAGTTCCCACATGAACCACACCTGGACCTGGTGACTGTGGTGTTCTTGTAGACTCACATTTACCTGGTGACTCCTGTCCCCACTAGGGCCTCACCTGGATCTGGTGACTCTGGCCTGCAGGTTGGCCTCACCTGGACCTGGTGAGTGGGGTTGCCACCTGGGCATCACCCATACCTGGTGTCTCAGGTCACCACGTGGGCCTCTTGGACCTGGTGAATCTGTACCGTACCTGGTCCTCTCCCAGACCCGGGGACTCTGCTCACCACCTAGGCCTCACCTGGACCTGGTGAATGAATCTGTTCCCCATCTGGGCCTCACCCAGACCTGGTGACTTTGTTCCCCACCCGGACCTGATTGCTGTGGACTCTTTCTTGGCCTCACCTGGACTTGGTGACTCTGATCCTATCTGCGCGTCGCCCAGACCTGGTCACTCTGGTCTTCACCTGGGCATCATTGGTACCTGGTGACTCTGTTCCACACCTGAGCCTCACCTGGACATGATGACTCTGGAACCACTCTGGGCCTAACCCTGACCTGGTGACTCTGGTCTCCATCTGGATGTCACCGGGACCAGGTGACTCTGGGAACCCTCTAGGCCTCAACCAGGTCTGGGGACACTGGTCCTCAACTGGGCCTCACCTGGACCTAGTGAATATGCTCCATCTGGGACTCAGTTGGACCTGGTGACTCTGTCCCTACCTGGGCATCATCGGGTTATGGATCCACTGCATGGCCTGCAGGTTGGCCTCAGCTGGACCTGGTAACTCTGGACCCTACCCGGGCATCACCAGGACACGGTTCCTCTGCATGGCCTCCAGGTTGGCCTCACCTGAAACTAGTGACTGGACTTGCCACCTGGGGCTCACCCATACCTGGTGTCACAGGTACCCACGTGGGCCTCACTTGGACCTGGTGAAGCTGGTCCTTTCCCGGTACTCACCCGGACCTGGTAACCCTGGTCACCACCTGGGAATCACCTGGACCTGGTGAATATGGTCCCCCTTTGGGCCTCAACCAGTCCTGTTGACTTTCTTCCCCACCTGGACCTGATTTCTGTGGACTCCTCTTGGCCTCAACTGGAACTGGTGACTCTGAACCTAACTGGGCCTCACCCAGATCTGGTGACTCTGGTCCTCACCTGTGGACCATTATGACCTCTATACTCTGTTCCACACCTGAGCCTCACCTGGACATGATGACTCTGGAACCTCTCTGGGCCTCACCCTGACCTGGTGACTCAGGACCCATCTGGATGGCACCTGGACCAGGTGATTCTGGTACCCCTCTAGGCCTCAACAAGGTCTGGTGACTCTTGTCCTCAACTAGGCCTCATCTGGACCTAGTGAATATGCTCCATCTGGGCCTCATTTGGACCTGGTGACTCTGGTCCCTAACTGGGCATCATCGGGACATGGTTCCACTACATGGCCTTCAGGTTGGCCGCACCTGGACCTGGTAACTCTGGTTATACCTGGGCATCATCGGGACGTGGTTACTCTATTCCCCAGTGGGACTGACCTGATCGTGGTAACTCTGGTCCTGACTTTGGCCTCTTCCGTACCATTTGACCCTGGCTCCACCTGGACCGCACCTGTAAGTGGTGACTCTGATCCGAAGCATCGCCTCACCTGACCTGGAGACTGTGGTTTCCATCGGTACCTCACCTGGACCTCATGTCTCTGGTCCCACCTGGGCCTCACCAGGATCTTGTATCTGGTACCCACCTGAGTAGCATCAGAATATGGTTACACTGTTCACTAACAGTGACCCAGCCAGTCCTGTTAACTCTGGTCTTCACCGGGTCCACACCTGGACATGGTGACACTGGTTCCCACCATGGTCTCACCTGGACATGGTGAGTCACATGCCCACCAGGTCCTCATCTGTAACTGGTGATTCTCGTTCCCACATGGACATCACGTGGAACTGGTGGCTGCAGAGTTTCTAGCTTCTCATGTACCTCGAGAATCTGGTCCGAACCTGGGCCTCACCGGGACCTGGTGAGTGTGGTTGCCTCCTGCACCTCACCAGGACCTGGTGATTCTGGTCTGCCCCTGAGACTACCCTGGATCTTGTGACTGTGGTCCGCACCTGGCCTCACCTGGATTTGGGGACTCCGATCCCCATCCGGACCTCCCCTGGCCCTGTTGTCCATGGTCTTCAACTGGACAAAATTGGGACCCGGTGACTTTGTTCCACAACTGGACCTCACCTGGACCAGGTGACTCTGGTCCCCCTCTGGGTCTCACCATGCCCTAGTGACTGTGAACCCAACTTTGGACTTACTTGGACCTGCTGACCCTGGATGCCACCTGCGCCTGACCTCGAACTGTTGACTCAGGTTCTTTCAAAGGCCTCCCCTGTACCTGGTGATCCTGGTCCCCTATTGGGCCTCAACTGGATGTGGTGACTCTTGTCACCACTGGGGACTCACCTAGACAGGCTTACAGTGTTCCACACCTGGGCCACATGTAGACCTGTTGACCATGGTCCCCAAGCCAGCCTCACGTGTACCTTTTGGCTCTGGTCCCCGCTGGGGCTTCACTTGTACCTGGTAACTCTGATCCTCACTGGGCCTCATCTGGACCTAGTGACTCTGGTCCCCACCTGGGCTTCACCTGGATCTGGAGACTCTGGTCCCCACCTGGACTTCACCTGTATCTGGTGACACTGGTCCCCACCTGGACCTCTCCTGGACCTGGTGTCTCTCTTTCCAACATGGACCTCACCTGGATCTGGTGACTCTGGTCCTCAGTTTGGCCTCACCTGGACCTGGTGTCGCTCGTCGCCACTTTGACCTAACTCAGAACTGCTGAATTTGCCCCACCTAAGCCGCACGCAGACCTGGTGACTCTTGTCCCCAGCTATGCCTCAATTCGACCTCATGAATCTGGTCCTCACGTGGACCTCACATGGACCTGGGACTCAGCTGGATAGAGTGGCTCTGGTTCCCACAAGGGGCTCACCAGATACTGGTGACTGTGTTCTTATTCTATGCCTCACAAGGACCTAGAGATTCTGTTCCCCATCTGGGCCTGCATGGCCCTAGTGACTCTGGTCCTCACCCAGGCATCATTGGGAACACGATACCCTATTCCACACCTGGGCCTCCCTTTTACCATGGACCTCTGGTCCCATTCTGGGCCTCAAACTAAACTGGTTACTCTGGTTCCCCTCTGGGCCTCACCCTTACCTGGTGACTCTGGTCACCCCTTGGGCTTCACTTGGGCCTGGAGAATCTGGTCCTTAGCAGGTCCGCACCTGGATCTGGTGACTGGTCCCCACCTGGTTCTCACCTGGACTTGGTGAATCCTGTTGCCACCAGCGCCTCACCTAGACCTTGTGACTGTGGTCCCACCTGGACCTCACCTGGATTTGGTGGCTCTGGTTGCCATTTGGGCCTCTCCTGGACCTGGTTCCTGTGGTCTCCATCTGGCCTCACCTGGAACACAATGACTCTGATTCATATTTGGGCCTCTCCTGGACCTGTTGACTCTGCTCCTTACCTGGGCAACATTGGGACCTGGATACTCTCTTATATACCTGGGACTCACCTGGACATTGTGACTGTGGTCCCACATGGGCCTCACCTGGACGAGGTGACTGGTTCCCAAAGGGACCTCACCTGGACCTGTTTACTTAGGTCCTCATATGGGCATCATGGGACCTGGTTTCTCAGTTCCACATCGGGGCCTCATCTGGACCTAGTGATTCTCGTCCCGCTCTGGGCCTCACCCTGACGTGGTGACTCAGGTCCCCACCTGGATATCACCAGAACTGGGTGACAGTGGTCCCCCTCTGGGACTCACCTGGAGCTGGGGACACTGAACCTCAACTCGGCCTCAACAGGACCGGTGAATCTACTCCTCACTTAGGCCTCGTCTGGACCTTGTGACTCTTTTCCCACCTGGCAACAATGGGACATGTTTACTCTGTTCCGGACCTGGGCCTCACATGGAAATGATAACTTTGCTCTGCACTTTGGCCTCAACTGGTCCTGATGACCCTGGTCACCCAACCGAGGCCTCAATCTGGACCTGGAGACTGTCGTCTCCACCTGGGTCTCACCTGGACCTGGTGACTCTCGTTCCCACATGAACCACACCTAGACCTGGTGACTGTGGTGTACTTGTAGACTCACATTTCCCTGGTGATTCCAGTCCCCAGTAGGGCCTCACCTGGATCTGGTGACTCTGGCCTGCAGGTTGGCCTCACTTGGACCTGGTGAGTGGGGTTGCCACCTGGGTCTCACCCAAACCTGGTGACTCAGGTCCACACGTGGGCGTCTTTGACATGTTAATCTGGTCCTTACCTTATCCTCTCCCAGACCCGGGGACTCTGCTCACCACCTGGGCCTCACCTGGACCTGGTGAATCTGGTCCCCATCTGGGCCTCACCCATTCCTGGTGACTTTGTTCGCCACCTGGACGTGATTGTTGTGGTCTCCTTCTTGGCCTCACCTGGAACTGGTCACTCTGATCGTATCTGCACGTCACCCAGATCTGGTGACTCTGGTCCTCACCTGTTGATCATTATGACCTGGATACTCTTTCCACACCTGAGCCTCACCTGGACATGATGACTCTGGATCCACTCTGGGCCTCCCCCTGACATGGTGATTCTGGTCCCCATCTGGATGTCACCTAGACCAGGTGAATCTGGTACCCCTCTAGGCCTCAACCAAACCTGGTGACTCTAGTCCTCAAGTGGGCCTCACCGGGACCTAGTGAATATGCTCCCCACCTGCGCCTCATCTGGACATGGTGACTCTGGTTCTATGTGGGCATCATCGGGACATGGTTACTCTATTCCCCACTGGGACTGACCTGATCCTGGTAACTCTGGTCCTGACTTTGGCGTCTCTGTACCAGGTGATTCTGGCTCTAACTGGGCCTCACCTGTAACTGGTGACTCTGATTCTAAGCATGGCCTCAACTGACCTGGTGACTGTGGTTCCCATCGGGACCTCACCTGGACCTCATGTCTCTGGTCCCACCTGGGCCTCACCAGGGCCTGGTGTCTCTGGTACCCACCTGGGTAGCATCAGGATATGGTTACACTGTTCACTAACAGTGACCCAGCCGGACCTATTAACTCTGGTCTTCACCTGGGCCACACCTGTACATGGTGACACTCGTTCCCACCTGGGTCTCCCCTGGACATGGTGACTCAGATCCCCAATGGTCCTCACCTGTAACTGGTGATTCTCGTTTCCACATGGACATCATGTGGACCTGGTGGCTTCAGTGTTTCTAGCTTCTCATGTAACTCGTGACTCTGGTCCCCACCAGGCCCTCACCGGGACTTGGTCATTGTGGTTGCCACCTGCATCTCACCTGCACCTGGTGATTCTGGTCTGCACCTGAGACTACCCTGGATCTAGTGACTCTGGTCCCCACCTGGGCTTCACCTGGATTTGGGGTCTCCGGTCCCCATCTGGGGCTCACATGGCCCTGTTGACCATGGTCCACAACTGGGCAAAATTGGGACGCGGTGACTGTGTTCCACAACTGGAACTCACCTGGACCACGTGACTCTGGTTCCCCTCTAGGTCTCACCGTGCCCTAGTGACTGTGAAACCCACTTTGGCCTGACTTGGACCTGTTGACCCTGGTTCCCACCTGCGACTGACGTTGAACTGTTGACTCTGGTTCTTTCAAGGGCCTCCCCTGTACCTGGTGATCCTGGTCCCCACCGGGCCTCACCTGGAGGACGTGACTCTTGTCACCACTGGGGACTCAACTGGACCTGCTTACTGTGTTCCACACCTGGGCCTCAATAAACCTGTTGACCATGGTTCCCAAGCCTACCTCACATGGACCTGTTGCCTCTGATCCCCACCGGGGCCTCACGTGTACGTGGTTACTCTGGTCCTCACCTGGGCATCATTGGTCCTGGTGACTCTGTTCCACACCTGAGGCTCCCCTGGACATGATGACTCTGGATCTCCCTGGCTATCAACCTGACCTGGTGACTCTGGTCCCCATATGAATGTCACCTGGACCAGGGGATTATGGTACCCCTCTGGGCCTCAACCAGGTCTGGTGACTCTGGTCCTCAACTGGGCCTCACCTGGACCTAGTGAATATGCTCCATCTGGGCCTCCTTTGGACCTGGTGACTCTGGTCCCTACCTGGGCATCATCGGGACATGGTTCCACTGCATGGCCTGTAGGTTGGCCTCACCTGGACCTGGTAACTCTCGTCCCTACCTGGGCATCATTGGGACCTGGTTCCTCTGCATGGCCTGCAGGTTAGCCTCACCTGGACCTGGTGAGTGGGTTTCTCACCTGGGTCTCACCCTTGCCTAGTGAAACAGGTCCCCACGTGGGCCTCACTTGGACCTGGTGAATCTGGTCCTTACCTGGTGGTCACCCGGAAATGGTAACTCTGGACACCACATGGGAATCACCTGGGCCTGGTGAATCTGGTCCCCATCTGGGCCTCACCCAGTCCTGTTGACTTTCTTCCCCACCTGGACCTGATTGCTGTGAACTCCTTCTTGGCTAACCTGGAACTGCTGACTCTGATGCTAACTGGGCTTCACCCAGATCTGGTGACTCTGGTCCTCACCTGTGGACCATTATGACCTGGATACTCTGTTCCACACCTGAGCCTCACCTGAATATGTTGACCCTGGATCCCCTCTGGGCCTCAGCCTGACATGGGGACTCTGGTCCCCATCTGGATGTCACCAGACCAGGTGAATCTGGTACCCCTCTGGGCCTCACCTAGACCTGGTGACTCTGGTCCTCAACTGGGCCTCAACGGGACCTAGTGAACATGCTCCCCACCTGCGCCACATCTGGGCCTGGTGACTCTGGTTCTACCTGGGCATCATCGGGACATGGTTACTCTATTCCCACTTGGAGTGACCTGATCCTGGTAACTCTGATCCTGACTGGCCTCTTCTGTACCAGGTGACTCTGGCTCCACCTGGGCCTCACCTGGAACTGGTGACTCTGATCCTAAGCATGGCCTCACCTGACCTGGTGACTGTGGTTCCCATCGGAACCTCACCTGGACCTCATGTCTCTGGTCCAAACTGGGCCTCACCAGGACCTGGTGTCTCTGGTATCCACCTTGGTAGCATCAGGATACGGTTACACTGTTCACTAACAGTGACCCAGCCGGACCTGTTAACTCTGGTCTTGACCTGGTCCACACCTGAACATGGTGACACTGGTTCCCACCAGGGTCTCACCTGGACATGGTGAGTCAGATCCCCACCTGGTCCTCACCTGTAACTGGTGATTCTCTTTCCCACATGGACATTATGTGGAACTGGTGGCTGCAGTGTTTCTAACTTCTCATGTACCTCGAGCATCTGGTCTGCACCAGGGCCTCACCGGGACCTGGTGTGTGTGGTTGCCACCTGCACCTCACCAGGACCTGGTGATTCTGGTCTGCACCTGAGACTACCCTGGATCTTGTGACTGTGGTCCCCACCTGGGCTTCACCTGGATTTGGGGTCTCCGGTCCCAATCCGGGCCTCACCTGGCCCTGTTGTCCATGGTCTTCAACTGGACAAAATTGAGACCCGGTGACTGTGTTCCACAACTGGACCTCACATGGACCACGTGACTCTGGTCCCCCTCTGGGTCTCACCGTGCCCTAGTGACTGTGAACCCAACTTTGGCCTGACTTGGACGTGCTGACCCTGGTTGCCACCTGCGCCTGACCTCGAACTGTTGACTCAGGTTCTTTCAAAGGCCTCCCCTGCACCTGGTGATCCTGGTCCCCATGTTGGCCTCAACTGGACTTGGTGACTCTTGTCACTACTGGGGACTCACCTAGACAGGCTTACAGTGTTCCACACCTGGGCCTCAAGTAGACCTGTTGACCATAGTCCCCTACCCGGCCTCACGTGGCCTTTTGGCTGTGATCCCCGCCGGGGCCTCACGTGTACCTGTTAACTCTGATCTTCACCTGGGCCTCATCTGGACCTAGTGACTCTGGTCCCCACCTGGGCTTCACCTGGATCTGGAGACTCTCCTCCCCACCTGGACTTCACCTCGATCTGGTGACTCTGTTCCACACCTGGACCTCTCCTGGACCTGGTGACTCTCTTTCCAACATGGACCTCACCTGGATCTGGTGACTCTGGTCTCAGTTTGGCCTCACCTGTACTGGTGTCTCTCGTCCCCACTTTGACCTAACTCAGAAATGCTGAATCTTGCCCCACCTAGGCCGCAGCCAGAGCTGATGACTCTTGTCCCCAGCTATGCCTCAATTCGACCTGATGAATCTGGTCCTCACGTGGGCCTCACATGGACCTGGGACTCACCTGGATAGAGTGGCTCTGGTTCCCACAAGGGGCACACCTGATACTGGTGATTGTGGTCTTATTCTATGCCTCACCAGGATGTACTGATTCTGTTCCCCATCTGGGCCTGCATGGCCCTAGTGACTCTGGTCCTCACCGAGGCATCATTGGGACCTGGATCCTCTATTCCACACCTAGGGCTCACTTTGACCCGGGACCACTGGTCCCATTTTGGGCCTCAAACTAAACTGGTTACTCTGGTTCCCCTCTGGGCCTCACCCTTACCTGGTGACTCTGGTCACCCCTTGGGCTTCACTTGGGCCTGGTGAATTTGGTCCTTAGCTGGTCCACATTTGGATCTGGTGAATGGTCGCCCCCTGGCCTCACCTGGACTTGGTGAATCCTGTTGCCGCAAGCGCCTCACCTGGACCTTGTGACTGTGGTCCCACCTGGAACTCACCTGGATCTGGTGGCTCTGGTTCCCATATGGGCCTCTCCTGGACCTGGTTCCTGTGGTCTCCATATGGCCTCACCTGGAACACAATGACTCTGATCCATATTTGGGCCTCTCCTGGACCTGTTGACTCTAGTCCTTACCTGGGCATCATTGGGACCTGGATACTCTCTTATGTACCTGGGCCTCACCAGGACCTGGTGACTGTGGTCCCACCCGGGCCTCACCTGGACGGGGTGACTGGTTCCCACAGGGACATCACCTCGACCTGGTGACGCAGGTCCTCATATGGGAATCTTGGGACCTGGTTTCACAGTTCCACATTGGGGCCTCACCTGGAATTAGTGATTCTCGTCCCCCACTGGGCCTCACCCTGACTTGTGACACTGGTCCCCACCTGGATATCACCAGAACCGGGTGACACACCCGGAGCTGGGGACACTGGTCCTCAGCTGGGCCTCAACAGGACCTGATGAATCTACTCCAAACTTAGGTTTCGTCTGGACCTTGTGACTATTTTCCCACCTGGCATTATTGGGATATGGTTACTCTGTTCCCCATCTGGGTCTCACCTGGACATGATAACTTTGCTGCACACTTTGGCCTCAACTGGTCCTGATGACTCTCGTCCCCAACCTAGGCCTCAATCTGGACCTGGTGACTGTCGTCCCCAACTGGGTCTCACCTGGAACTGGTGACTCTCGTTCCCACATGAACCACACCTGGTCCTGGTGACTGTGGTGTTCTTGTAGACTCACTTTTACCTGCCTTCTCCGGTGCCGACTAGGGCCTCACGTTGATCTGGTGACTTTGACATGCAGGTTGGCCTAACCTGGACATGGTGAGTGGGGTTGCCACCTGGGCCTCACCCATACCTGGTGAGTCAGGTCCCCTCGTGGGCCTCTTAGACCTGGTATCTGGTCCTTACCTGGTCGTCTCCCAGCCCCGGGGTCTCTGGTCACCACCTGAGCCTACCTAGACATGGTGAATCTGATCCCCATCTGGGCCTCACCCAGGCCTGTTGAATTTGTTCCCCACCTGTATCTGATTGCTGTGGACTCTTTCTTCGCCTCACCTGGAACTGGTGACTCTGATCCTATCTGCCCGTCACCGAGACCTGGTGACGCTGGTCCTCACCTGGGCATTTTTGGTACCTGGTGACTCTGTTCCACACCTGAGCCTCACCTGGACATGATGACTCTGGAACCTCTCTGGGCCTCATCCTGACCTGGTGACTCTGGTCCCATCTGGAAGTCACCTGGACCAGGTGATTCTCGTACCCCTCTAGACCTCAACCAATTCTGGTGACTCTGGTCCTCCACTGGACCTCACCTGGACCTAGTGAATATGCTCCATCTGGGCCAAATTTGCACCTGGTGACTCTGTCACTACCTGGGCCTCATCGGGACATGGTTCCACTGCATGACTTGCAGGTTGGCCTCACCTGGACCTGGTAACTCTGGTCCCTACCTGGGCATCATCGGGACATGGTTCCACACATGCCTGCAGGTTGGCCTCACCTGGACCCGGTAACTCTAGTTCCTACCTGGGCATCATCGGGACATGGTTCCTCTGCATGGCCTGTAGGTTGGACTCACCTGGACCTGGTGAGTGGCGTTGCCACCTTGGCCTCACCCATGCCTGGTGACACAGGTCCCCACATGGGCCTCACTTGGACCTGGTGAATCTGGTCCTTACCTGGTCCTCACCCGAAACTGCTAACTCGGTTAACCACCTGGGAATCACCTGAACCAGGTTAATTTGGTCCCCATCTGGTCCACATCCAATCCTGGTGAATTTGTCACCCCACCTGGACCTGCTTGCTGTGGACTCTTTCTTGGACTCACCTGGAACTGGTGACTCTGATCCTAAGTGGGCCTCACCCAGATCTGGTGACTCTGGTCCTCTCCTATGGACCATTATGACCTGGATAATCTGTTCCACACCTGAGACTCACCTGGACATGATGACTCTGGATCCCCTCAGGGCCTCACCATGACATGATGACTCTGGTCCCCATCCCGATGTCACCTAGACCAGGTGAATCTGGTATCCCTCTAGGCCTCAACTTGACCTGGTGACTCTGGTCCTCAACTGGGCCTCACGGGGACCTAGTGAATATTCTACCCACCTGCGCCTCGCTGGACCTGGTGACTCTGATTCTCCCTGGGTATCATTGGGACATGGTTACTGTATTACCCACTGGGACTGACCTGATCCTGGTAACTCTGGTCCTGACTTTGGCCTCTTCTGTACCAGGTGACTCTGGCTCGACCTGGGCTCACCTGTACCTGGTAACTCTGATCCTAAGCATGGGCTCACCTGACCTGGTGACTGTGGTTCCCATCGGGACCTCACTTGGACCTCATGTCTCCGGTTACACCTGGGCCTCATCAGGACCTGGTGTCTCTGGTACCCACCTGGGTAGCATCAGGATATTGTTACACTGTTCACTAACACTCATTCAGGCGGACCTAATAACTCTGGTCTTCACCTGGGGCACACGAGGACATGGTGACACTGGTTACCACCTGGGTCTCATCTGGACATGGTGAGTCGGATCCCCACCTGGTCCTCACCTGTAACTGGTGATTTTCGTTCCCACATGGACATCATGTGGACCTGGTGGCTGCAGTGTTTCTAGCTTCTCATGTACGTCGTGTCTCTAGTCCCCAGCGGGGCCTCTCCGGGACCGGGTGAGTGTGGTTGCCACCTGCACCTCACATGGACCTGGTGATTCTGGTCTGCACCTGAGACTACCCTGGATCTGGTGTCTGTGGTCCCCACCTGGGCTTCACCTGGATTTGGGGACTGCCGGTCCCCATCTGGGCCTCACCTGGCCCTGTTGACCATGGTCCTCAACTGTGCAAAATTGGGACCCGGTGGCTGTGTTCCACAACTGGACCTCACCTGGACCAGGTGACTCTGGTCCCACTCTGGGTTTCACCGTGCCCTAGTGACTGTGAACCCCACTTTGGCCTGACTTGGACCTGCTGACACTGGTTGCCACCTGCGCCTGACCTCGAACTGTTGACTCTAGTTCTTTCAAGGGCCTTCCGTGGACCTGGTGATCCTGGTCGGACGTGGCTCACACCTGGACGTGGTGACTCCTGTCACCAATGGGGACTCACCTGGACCTGCTTACTGTGTTCCACACCTGGGCCTCAAGTAGACCTGCTGACCATGGTCCCCAAGCCGGCCTCACATGGACCTGTTGCCTCCGATCCCCACTGGGGACTCACGTGTACCTGGTAACTCTGGTCCTCACCTGGGGCTCATCTGGACCTAGTGACTCTGGTCCCCACCTGGGCTTCACCTGGATCTGGTGACTCTGGTCCCCACCTGGACCTCACCTGGATCTGGTGACTCTGGTCCTCAGTTTGGCCTCACCTGGACCTGGTGTCTCTCGTGCCCACTTTGACCTAACTCAGAACTGCTGAATCTTGACCCACGTAGGCCGCACCCAGACCTGGTGACTCTTGTCCCCAGCTATGCCTCAATTCGACCTATTGAATCTGCTCCTCACGTGGGCCTCACATGGACCTGGTACTCAGCTGGATAGAGTGACTCTGGTTCCCACAAGGGGCTCACATGATACTGGTGACTGTGGTCCCACCTGGGCCTCACCTGGACGAGGTGACTGGTTCCCACAGGGACCTCACCTGGACCTGGTGACTCAGGTCCTCATATGGGCATCATGGGACCTGGTTTCTCAGTTCCACATCGGGACCTCACCTGGACCTAGTGATTCTCGTCACATTATGGTCCTCACCCTGACGTGGTGACTCTGGTCCCCAATTGGATATCTCCAGAACCGGGTGACTCTGGTCCCCCTCTGGGACTCACCCGGAGCTGGGGACACTGGTCCTCAACTGGGCCTCAACAGGACCTGGTGAATCTGCTCCTCACTTAGGCCTCGTCTGGACCTTGTGGCTCTTTTCCCACCTGGCATCAATGGGACATTGTTACTCTGTTCCCCACCTGGGCCTCACCTGGACATGATAACTTTGCTCCACATTTTGGTCTCAACCAGTCCTGATGACTCTGGTCCCCCGACCTAGGCGTCAATCTGGACATGATTGCTGTGGACTCCTTCTTTGCCTCAACTGGAACTGGTGAATCTGATCCAGATTGAGGATCACCAATCTGGGCCTCACCTGGCCCTGTCAACCATGGTCCTCAACTGCCAAAATTGGGACCCGGTGACTGTGTTCCACCCCTGGACCTCACCTGGACCAGGTGACTCTGGTCCCCCTCTGGGTCTCACCGTGCCCTAGTGACTGTGAACCCCACTTTGGCCTGACTTGGACCTGCTGACCCTGGTTGACACCTGCGCCTGTCCTCGAACTGTTGACTCTGGTTCATTCAAGGGCTTCCCCTGTACCTGGTGATCCTGGTCCCCCCCTGGGACTCACCTGGACGTGGTGACCCTTGTCACCACCGGGGACTCACCTGGACCTGGTTACTGTGTTCCACACATGGGCCTCAAGTAGTCCTGTTGACCATGGTACCGAAGCCGGCCTCATATGGACCTGTTTCCTCTGATTCCCACCGGGGCATCACGTGTACCTGGTAACACTGGTCCTCACTTGGGCCTCATCTGGACCTAGTGACTCTGGTCCCCACCTTGGCTTCACCTGGATCTGGTGACTGTGGTCCTCAACTGGGCCTCACGTTGACCTATTCAATATGCTCCATCTGGCCTCATTTGGACTTGGTGACTCTCTTCCCTACCTGGGCATCATCGGGACATGGTTCCACTGCATGGCCTTTAGTTTGGCCGCACCTGGACCTGGTAACTGTGGTTCTACCTGGGCATCATCGGGACGTGGTTACTCTATTCCCAGTGGGACTGACCTGATCGTGGTAACTCTGGTCCTGACTTTCGCTTCTTCTGTGCCATGTGACTCTGGCTCCACCTGGACATCACCTGTAAGTGGTGACTCTGATCATAAGCATGCCTCACCTGACCTGGTGACTGTGGTTTCTATCGGTACCTCACTTGGTCCTCATGTCTCTGGTCCCAACTGGGACTCACCAGGACATTGTATCTGGTACACACATGAGTAGCATCAGGATATGGTTACACTGTTCACTAACAGTGACCCGGCCGGACCTATTAACTCTCGTCTTCACCTGGTCCACACTTGGACATGGTGACACTGGTTCCCACCATGGTCTCACCTGGACATGGTGACTCAGATCCCCACCTGGTCCTCACCTGTAATTTGTAATTCTCGTTCCCTCATGGACATCATGTGGACCTGGTGGCTGCAGTGTTTCTAGCTTCTCATGTACCTCGTGACTCTGGTCCCCACCAGGGCCTCACCGGGACTTGGTGAGTGTGGTTGCCACCTGCATCTCACCAGGACCTGGTGATTCTGGTGTCCACCTGAGACTACCCTGGATCTGGTGACTGTGGTCCCCACCTGGGCGTCACCTGAATTTGGGGACTCCGGTCCCCATCTGGGCCTCACCTGGCCCTGTTGACCATGGTCCTCAACTGGGCAAAATTGGGACACGGTGAGTGTGTTACACAACTGGACCTCACCTGGACAAGTTTACTCTGGTCCCCCTCTGGGTCTCACTATGCCCTAGTGACTGTGAAACCCACTTTGGCCTGACTTGGACCTGCTGACCCTGGTTGCCACCTGCGCGTGACTTCGAACTGTTGACTCTGGTTCTCTCAAGGGCCTCCCCTGTACCTGGTGATCCTGGTCCCCAATTGGGTCTCAACTGGACGTGGTGACTCTTGTCACCACCGGGGACTCACCTGGACATGATTACTGTGTTCCACACCTGAGCCTCAGGTAGACCTGTTTACCATGGTCCCCAAGCCGGCCTCACCTGGACCTTTTGGCTCTGATCCCCGCCGGGGGCTCACGTGTATCTGGTAACTCTGATCCTCACCTGGGTCTAATCAGGACCTAGTGAGTCTGGTCCCCACCTGGGCTTCACCTGGATCTGGTGACTCTGGTCCCCACCTGGACTTCACCTGGATCTGGTGACTCTGGTCCCCACCTGGACCTCTCCTTGACCTGGTGACTCTCTTTCCAACATGGACCTCACCTGGATCTGGTGACTCTGGTCCTCAGTTTGGCCTCACCTGGACCTGGTGTCTCTCGTCCCCACTTTGACTTAACTCAGAACTGCTGAATCTTACACCACCTAGCCCGCACGCAGACCTCGTGACTCTTGTCCCGATCTATGCCTCAATTCGACCTGATGCATCTGGTCCTGACGTGGGGCTCACATGGACCTGTTACTCAGCTGGATAGAGTGGCTCTGGTTCCAACAAGGGGCTCACCTGATACTGGTGATTGTGGTCTTATTCTATGCCTCACCAGGACCTAGTGATTCTGTTCCCCATCTGAGCCTGCATGGCCCTAGTGACTCTGGTCCTCACTCAGGCATCATTGGGACCTGGATACTCTATGCCACACCTGGGCCTACCTTTGACCAGGGACCTCTGGTCCCATTCTGGGCCTCAAACTAAACTGGTTACTCTGGTTCCCCTCTGGGCCTCACCCTTACCTGGTGACTCTGGTCACCCCTTGGGCTTCACTTGGGCCTCGTGAATCTGGTCCTTAGCTGGTCCGCATCTGGATCTGGTGACTGGTGGCCCCCTGGGCCTGACCTGGACTTGATGAATCCTGTTGCCACCTGCGCCTCACCTGGACCTTCTGACTGTGGTCACAACTGGACCTCACCCTGATCTGTTGGCTCTGGTTCCCATATGGGGCTCTCCTGGACCTGGTTCCTGTGGTCTCCTTCTGGCCTCACCTGGAACACAATGACTCTGATCCATATTTGGTCCTCTCCTGGACCTGTTGACTCTGGTCCTTACCTGGGTATCATTGGGACCTGGATACTCTCTATATACCTGGGCCTGACCTGGACCTGGTGACTGTGGTCCCACCTGGGCCTCACCTGGACGAGGTGACTGGTTCCCACAGGGACCTCACCTGGACCTGGTGACTCAGGTCCTCATATGGGCATCACGGGACCAGGGTTCTCAGTTCCACATCGGGGTCTCATCTGAACCTAGTGATTCTCGTCCCCCTCTGGGCCTCACCCTGACGTGGTGACTCTGGTCCCCACCTGGATATCACCAGAACCGGGTGACACTGGTCCCCCTCTGGGACTCACCCGGAGCTGGGGACACTGGTCCTCAACTGGGCCTCAACAGGACCTGGTGAATCTACTCCACACTAAGGCCTCGTCTGGACCTTGTGACTCTTTTCCCACCTGCCATCAATGGGACATGGTTACTTTTCCACAACTGGGCCTCACATGGTCCTGATAACTTTGCTCCACACTTTGGCCTCAACTAGTCCTGATGACTCTGGTCCCCCGACCTAGGCCTCAATCTGGTCCTGGTGACTGTGGTCCCACCTGGGCCTCACCTGGACCTGGTGACTGTGGTCCCCACCTGGGTCTCACCTGGACCTGGTGACTCTCGTTCCCACATGAACCACACCAGGATCTGGTGACTGTGTTGTGTTTGTAGAAACATTTTTAACTGGTGACTCCAGTCCCCACTAGTTCCTCACGGGGATCGGGTGACTTGGCCAGCATGTTGGCCTCACATGGACCTGGTTAGTGGGGATGCCACCTGGGCCTCACCCATAATTGGTGACTCAGGTCCCCATGTGGGCCTCTTCTACCTGGTGAATCTGGTCCTTACCTGGTCCTCTCCCAGACCCGGGGACTCTGGTCACCACCTGGGCCTCACCTGGACCTGGTGAATCTGGTCCCCATCTTGGCCTCACTCAGTCCTGGTGACTTTGTTCCCCATCTTGACCTGATTGCTGTGGACTCTTTCATGGCCTCACCTGGACCTGGTGACTCTGATCCTATCTTCGTGTCACCCAGACCTGGTGACTCTGGTCCTCACCTGGGCATCATTGGTACCTGGTGACTCTGTTCCACACCTGAGCCTCACCTGGACATGAGGCTCTGGACTCTGGAACCACTCTGGGCCTAACCATGACCTGGTGACTCTGGTCTCCATCTGGATGTCACATGGACCAGGTGATTCTGGAACCCCTCTAGGCCTCAACCAGTTCTGGTGACTCTGGTCCTCAACTAGGCCTCACCTGAACCTATTGAATATGCTCTATCTGGGCCTCATTTGGACCTGGTGACTCTGGTCACTACCTGGGCATCATCGGGACATGGATCCACTGCATGGCCTGCAGGTTGGCCTCAGATGGACCTGGTAACTCTGGTCCCTACCTGGGCATCACCGGGACATGGTTCCTCTGCATGGCCTCCAGGTTGGCCTCACCTGGCCCTAGTGAGTGGGGTTGCCACCTGGTGCTCACCCATACCTGGTGACACAGGTCCCCACGTGGGCCTCACTTGGACCTGGTGAATCTGGTCATACCTGGTCCTCACCCGGACCTGGTAACCCTGGTCACCACCTGGGAATCACCTGGACCTGGTGAATCTGGTCCCCATCTGGGCCTACAGAGTCCTGTTGACTTTCTTCCCCACCTGGACCTGATTGCTGTGGACTCCTTCTTGGCCTCAACTGGAACTGGTGACACTGATCCTAACTGGGCCTCACCCAGTTCTGGTGACTCTGGTCCCCACCTGGATATCACCAGGACCGGGTGACACAACCGGAGCTGGGGACACTGGTCCTCAGCTGGGTCTCAACAGGACCTGGTGAATCTACTCCAATCTTAGGCTTCGTCTGGACCTTGTGACTCTTTTCCCACCTGGCATCAATGGGACATGGTTACTCTGTTCCCCACCTGGGCCTCACCTGGACATGATAACTTTGCTGCACACTTTGGCCTCAACTGGTCCTGATGACTCTCGTCCCCCAACCTAGGCCTCAATCTGGACCTGGTGACTGTCTTCCCCAACTGGGTCTCAACTGGACCTTGTGACTCCCGTTACCACATGAACCACTACTGGACCTGGTGACTGTGGTGTTCTTGTAGACTCACATTTACCTTGTGACTCCCGTCCCCACTAGGGCCTCACCTGGATCTGGTGACTCTGGCCTGCAGGTTGGCCTCACCTGGACCTGGTGAGTGTGGTTGCCACCTGGGCCTCACCCATACCTGGTGACTCAGTTCCCCACGTGGGTCATGTGGACCTGGTGAATTTGGTCCTTACCTGGTCCTCTCCAGGACCCGGGGACTCTGGTCACAACCTGGGCCTCAGCTGGACCTGGTGAATCTGGTCTGCACCTGAGACTACCCTGGATCTGGTGACTGTGTTCCCCACCTGGGCTTCACCTGGATTTGGGGACTCTGGTCCCCATCTGGGCCTCACCTTGCCCTGTTGACCATAGTCCTCAACTGTGCAAAATTGGTACCCGGTGACTGTGTTCCACAACTGGACCTCACCTGGACCATGTGACGCTGGTCCCACTCTGGGTCTCACCATGCCCTAGTGACTGTGAACCCCACTTTGGCCAGACTTGGACCTGCTGACCCTGGTTGCCACCTGCGCCTGACCTCGAACTGTTGACTCTGGTTCTTTCAAGGGCCTTCCCTGGACCTGGTGATCCTGGTCGGACCTGGGCCACACCTGGATGTGGTGACTCCTGTCACCAATGGGGACTCACCTGGAACTGCTTACTGTGTTCCATACCTGGGCCTCAATAGACCTGTTGACCATGGTCCCCAAGCCGGCCTCACATGAACCTGTTGCCTCTGATCCGCACCGGGGCCTCACGTGTACCTGGTTACTCTGGTCCTCACCTGGGCATCATTGGTCCTGGTGACTCTGTTCCATACCTGAGGCTCCCCTGGACATGATGACTCTGGAACCACTCTGGCTATCAACCTAACGTAGTGACTCTGGTCCCCATATGGATGTCACATGGTCCAGGGGATTATGGTACCCGTCTGGGCCTCAACAAGGTATGGTGACTCTGGTCCTCAACTGGGCCTCACCTGGACCTAGTGAATATGCTCCATCTGGGCCTCATTTGGACCTGGTGACTCTGGTCACTACCTGGGCATCATCGGGACATGGTTCCACAGCATGACCTGCAGGTTGGCCTCACCTGGACCTGGTAACTCTGGTCCCTAACTGGGCATCATCTGGATATGGTTCCACTGCATGGCCTGTAGGTTGGCCTCACCTGGACCTGGTAACTCTCGTCCCTACCTGGGCATCATTGGGACCTGGTTTCTCTGCATTGCCTGCAGGTTGGCCTCACCTGGACCTGGTGAGTGGGTTTGTCACCTGGGCCTCAGCCTTGCCTAGTGACACAGGTCCCCACGTCAGCCTCACTTGGACCTGGTGAATCTGGTCCTTACCTGGTGGTCACCCGGAACTGGTAACTCTGGTCACCACCTGGGAATCACCTGGGCCTGGTGAATCTGGTCCCCATCTGGGCCTCACCCAGTCCTGTTGACTTTCTTCCCCACCTGGACCTGATTGCTGTGGACTCCTTCTTGGCTAATCTGGAACTGCTGACTCTGATGCTAACTGGGCCTCACCCAGATCTGGTGATTCTGGTCCTCACCTGTGGACCATTATGACCTGGATACTCTGTTCCACACCTGAGCCTCACCTGGATATTTTTACTCTGGATCCACTCTGGGCCTCAGCCTGACATGGGGACTCTGGTCCCCATCTGGATGTCACCAGACCAGGTGAACCTGGTACACCTCTAGGCCTCACCTAGACCTGGTGACACTCTTCCTCAACTGGGCCTCAACGGGACCTAGTGAACATGCTCCCCACCTGCGCCACAGCTGGGCCTGGTGACTCTGGTTCTACCTGGGCATCACCGGGACATGATTACTCTATTCCCACTTGGAGTGACCTGATCCTGGTAACTCTGGTCCTGACTTTGGCCTCTTCTGTACCAGGTGACTCTGGCTCCACCTGGGCCTCACATGGAACTGGTGACTCTGATCCTAAGCATGGCCTCACCTGACATGATGACTGTGGTTCCCATCGGGACCTCACCTGGACCTCATGTCTCTGGTCCCACTTGGGACTCACCAGGACCTGGTGTCTCTGCTACCCACCTGGGTAGCATCAGGATATGGTTATACTGTTCACTGACATTGACCCACCCGGACCTATTAACTCTGGTCTTCACCTGGTCCACACCTGGACATGGTGACACTGTTTCCCACCTGGGTCTCACCTGGACATGGTGAGTCGGATCCCCACCTGGTCCTCACCTGTAACTGGTGATTCTCGTTCCCACATGGAGATCATGTGGACCTGTTGGCCGCAGTGTTTCTAGCATCTTTTTTTTTTAATTTTTATTTATTTATGATAGTCACAGAGAGAGAGAGAGGCAGAGCACAGGCAGAGGGAGAAGCAGGCTCCATGCACCGGGAGCCCGACGTAGGATTCAATCCCGCGTCTCCAGGATCGCGCCCTGGTCCAAAGGCAGGCGCCAAACCGCTGCGCCACCCAGGGATCCCATGTGTTTCTAGCTTCTAATGTACCTCGTGACTTGTCTTGTACCCCACCAGTGCCTTACCGGGACCTGGTGAGTTTGGTTGTCACCTGCACCACACCTGGACCTGGTGATTCTGGTCTGCACCTGAGCCTACCCTGGATCTGGTGACTGTGGTCCCCACCTGGGCTTCACCTGGATTTCGGGACTCCGGTCCCCATCTGGGCCTCACCTGGCCCTGTTGACCATGGTCCTCAACTGCGCAAAATTGGGACCTGGTGACTGTGTTCCACAACTGAACCTCACCTGGACCAGGTGACTATGCTCCCCCTCTGGGTCTCACCGTGCCCTAGTGACTGTGAAGTCCCCTTTGGCTTGACTTGGACCTGCTGACCCTGGTTGCCACCTGCGCCTGACCTCGAACTGTTGACTCTGGTTCTTTCAAGGGCCTCCCCTGTACCTGGTGATCCTGGTCCCCACCTGGACCTCACCTTGACATGGTGACACTTGTCACCACGGGGGACTCACCTGGACCTGCTTACTGTGTTCCACACCTGGGTCTCAAGTGGACCTGTGGACCATGGTCCCCAAGCCGGCCTCACATGGAAATGTTGCCTCTGATCCCCACCAGATCCTCACGTGTACCTGGTAACTCTGGTCCTCACCTGGGCCTCATCTGCACCTAGTGACTCTGGTCCCCACCTGGGCTTCACCTCGATCTGATGACTCTGGTCCCCACCTGGACTTCACCTGGATCTAGTGACTCTGGTCCCCACCTGGACCTCTCCTGGACCTGGTGACTCTCTTTCCAACATGGACCTCACCTGGATGTGGTGAATCTGGTACTCAGTTTGGCCTCACCTGGACCTGGTGTCACTCGTCCCCACTTTGACCTAACTCAGAACTGCTGAATCTTGCCCCACCTAGGCCGCACCCAGACCTGGTGACTCTTGTCCCCAGCTATGCCTCAATTCGACCTGATGAATCTGGTCCTCACGTGGGCTTCACATGGACCTGGGACTCAGCTGGATAGAGTGGCTCTGTTTCCCACAAGGGGCTCACCTGATACTGGTGACTGTGGTCTTTTTCTATGCCTCACCAGGACCTAGTGATTCTGTTCCCCATCTGGGCCTGCATGGCCCTAGTGACTCTGGTCCACACCCAGGCATCATTGGGACCTGGATACTCTATTCCACAATTGGGCCTCACTTTGACCAGGGACCTCTGGTCCCATTCTGAGCCTCAAACTAAACTGGTTACTCTGGTACCCCTTCTAGGCCTCACCCTTACCTGCTGACTCTGGTCACCCTTTGGGATTCACTTGGGCCTGGTGAATCTGGTCCTAAGCTGGTCCGCACCTGGATCTGGAGACTGGACGCCACCTGGGCCTCACCTGGATTTGGTGAATCCTGTTGCCACCTGCGCCTCACCTGGACTTTGTGACTGTGGTCCCACCTGGAACCTCACCTGGATCTGGTGGCTCTGGTTCCCATATGGGGCTCTTCCGGACCTGGTTCCTGTGGTCTCCATCTGGCCTCCCCTGGAAAACAATGACTCTGATCCATATTTGGGCCTCTCCTGGACCTGTTGACTCTGGACCTTACCTGGGCATCATTGGGACCTGGATACTCTCTTATATACCTGGGCCTCACCTGGAACTGGTGACTGTGGTCCCACCTGGGCCTCACCTGGACGAGGTGACTGGTTCCCACAGGGACCTCACCTGGACCTGCTGACTCAGGTCCTCATATGTGCATCATGGGACCTGTTTTCTCAGTTCCACATCGGGGCCTCACCTGGACCTAGTGATTCTCGTTCCCCTCTGGGCCTCACCCTGACGTGGTGACTCTGGTCCGCACCTGACTCACACCAGAACCGGGTGACTCTGGTCCCCCTCTGGGAATCACCCAGAGCTGGGGACACTGATACTCAACTGGGCCTCAACAGGACCTGGTGAATCTACTCCTCACTTAGGCCTCGTCTGGACCTTGTGACTCTTTTCCCACCTGGCATCTATGGGACATTTTTACTCTGTTCCCGAACTGGGCCTCACTTGGACATGATAACTTTTCCATACTTTGGCCTCAACTCGTCCCGATGACTCTGGTCCCCGCACCTAGGCCTCAATCTGGACCTGGAGACTGTCATTCACAACTGGGTCTCACCTGGACCTTGTGACTCTTGTTCCCACATGAATCACACCTGGACCTGGTGACTGTGATGTACTTGTAGACTCACATTTACCTGGTGACTCTGGCCCCACTAGGGCCTCACCTGGATCTGGTGACTCTGGCCTGCAGGTTGGTCTCACCTGGACTTGGTTAGTGGGATGCCACCTGGGCCTCACCCATACCTGGTGACTCAGGTCCCCACGTGGGCCTCTTGGACCTGGTGAATCTGGCCCTTACCTGGTCTTCTCCCAGACCCTGGGAATGTTGTCACAACCTGGGCCTCACCTAGACCTGGTGAATCTGGTCCCCATCTGGGCCTAACCCAGTCCTGGTGACTATATTCCCCACCTGGACGTGTTTGCTCGAGACTCTTTCTTGCCCTCACCTTGAACTGGTGACTCTGATCCTATCAGTGCGTCACCCAGACATGGTGACTCTCGTCCTCACCTGGGGATCATTGGTACCTGGTTACTCTGTTCCACACCTGAGCCTCACCTGGACATGATGTCTCTGGGACCACTCTGGGCCTCACCCTGACCTGGTGATCTGGTCCCCATCTGGATGTCACCTGGACCAGGTGATTCTGGAACCCCTTTAAGACTCAACCAGATCTGGTGACTCTTGTCCTCAACTGGGCCTCACCTGGACCTAGTGAATATGCTCCATCTGGGCCTCATTTGGACCTGGTGACTCTGGTCACTCACTGGGCATCATCGGGAAATGGTTCCACTGCATGGCCTGCTGGTTTGCCTCATCTGGACCTGGTAACTCTGGTCCCTACCTTGGCATCTTCGGGTCATCTTGACCTGGTGAGTGGGGTTCCCACCTGGATCTTACCCATGCCTGGTGACACAGGTCCCCACGTGGGCCTCACTTGGACCTGGTGAATGTGGTCCTTACCTAGTCCTCACCCGGAAGTGGTAAATCTGGTCACCACCTGGGCATCACCTAGTCCTGGTGACTTTGTTCCCCACCTGGACCTGATTGCTTGGACACCTTCTTGGCCTCACCTGGAAGTGGTAACTCTGAACCTAACTGGGCTTCTCCCAGATCTGGTGACTCTGGTCCTCACCGGTGGACCATTATGATCTGGATACTCTGTTCCACACCTGAGCCTCACCTGGACATGATGACTCTGGATCCCCTCTGGGCCTCACACTGACATTGTTACTCTGGTCCCCATCTGGATGTCACCTTGACCAGGTGAATCTGGTACCACTCTGGGCCTCAACCAGATCTGGTGACTCTGGTCCTCAACTGGGCCTCACCTGGACCTAATGAATATGCTCCATCTGGGCCTCATTTGGACCTGGTGACTCTGGTCCCTTCGTGGGCAACAACGGGACATGGTTCCACATAATGGTCTGCAGGTTGGCCTCTTCTTTATCTGGTAACTCTGGTCCCTATCTGGGCATCATCGGGACACGGTTCCTCTGCATGGTCTGCAGGTTGGCCTCACCTAGACCTGATGAGTGGGCTTGCCACCTGGGCCTCACCCATACCTGGTGACACAGGTCTCACGTGGGCCTCACTTGGACCTGGTGAATCTGGTCTTTACCTGGTCCTCACCCGGAACTGGTAACCCTTGTCACCACCTGGGAATCACCTGGACCTGGTGAATCTGGTCCCCATCTGGGCCTCACACATTCCTGGTGACTTTGATCCCCACCTGGACCTGATTGCTGTGGACTCCTTCTTCGCCTCAACTGGAACTTGTGACTCTGCTCCTAACTGGGCCTCACCCTGCCCTGGTGACTCTGGTCACCCATTGGGCTTCACTTGGGCCTGGAGAATCTGGTCCTTATCTGTTCCGCACCTGGATCTGGTGACTGGTCGCCACCTGGGCCTCAACTGGACTTGGTGAATCCTGTTGCCTCCTGCGGCTCACCTGGACCTTGTGACTGTGGTCCAACCTGGACCTCACCTGGACGAGTTGACTGGTTCCCACAGGGACCTCACCTGCACCTGGTGACTCAGGTCCTCATATGGGCTTCATGAGACCTGGTTTCTCAGTTCCACATCGGGGCCTCATCTGGACCTAGTGATTCTCGTCCCCCTCTGGGCCTTAACCGGACGTGGTGACTCTGGTACCCACCTGGATATCACCAGAACCGGGTGACTCTGGTCCCCCTCTGGGACTCACCCGGAGCTGGGGACACTGGTCCTCAGCTGGTCCTCAACTGGACCTGGTGAATCTACTCCTCACTTAGGCCTCGTCTGGACCTTGTGACTCTTTTCCCATCTGGCAAAATGGGATATGGTTACTCTGTTCCCCACCTTGGCCTCACATGAACATGATAACTTTGATCCACACTTTGGCCTCAACTGGTCCTGATGACTCTGGTCCCCCCACCTAGGCCTCAATCTGGACCTGGTGACTGTGGTCCCCACCTGGGTCTCACCTGGATCTGGTGACTCTCGTTCCCACATGAACCACACCTGGAACAGGTGACTGTGGTGTTCTTGTAGACTCACATTTACCTGGTGACACCGGTCCCCACTAGGGCCTCACCTGGTTCTGCTGACTGTGGCCTGTAGGTTGGCCTCACCTGGACCTGGTGAGTGGGGTTGCCACCTGAGCTTCACCCATACCTGGTGACTCAGGAACACACGTGGTCCTCTTGGACCTGGTGAATCTGGTCCTTACCTGGTCCTCTACCAGACCTAGGGACTCTGGTCACCGCCAGGGCCTCACCTGGACCTGGTGAATCTCTTCCCCATCTGGGCCTCACCCAGTCTTGGTGACTTTGTTCCACACCTGGACCTGATTGCTGTGGACTCTTTCTTGGCCTCACCTGGAACTGGTAACTCTTATCCTCTCTGCGCGTGACTCAGGCCTGGTGACTCTGGTCATCACCTGGGCATCATTGGTACCTGGTGACTCTGTTCCACACCTGAGAGTCACCTGGACATGATGACTCTGGAACCACTCTGGGCCTCACTGAGATCTGGTGACTCTGGTCCCCATCTGGATGTCACCTGGACCAGGGGATTCTGGTACCCCTCTAGGCCTCAACCAGATCTGGTTTCTCTTGTCCTCAACTGGGCCTCGGCTGGTCCTAGTGAATATGCTCCATCTTGGCCTCATTTGGACCTGGTTACTCTGGTCCCTACCAGGGCATCATGGGGACATGGTTCCACTGCATGGCCTGCAGGTTGGCCTCACCTGCACCTGGTAACTCTGGTCCCTACCTTGGCATTATCGGGACCCGGTTACTTTGCATGGCCTGCAGGTAGGCCTCACCTGGACCTGGTGAGTGGGGTTGTCACTTGGGCCTCACCCATACCTGGTGACACAGGCCCCTACGTGGGCCTCACTTGGACCTGGTGTATCTCGTTATTCTGCTCACCACCTGGGGATCACCTGGACCTGGTGAATCTGGTAACTCTGGTCACGACCTGGGAATCACCTGGACCTGGTGAATCTGTGTCCCCATCTGGGCCTCACCCAGTCCTGGTGACTTTTTTCCCCACCTGGCCCTGACTGCTGTGGACTCCTTCTTAGCCTCACCTGGAACTGTTGACTCTGATCTTAACTGGGCCTCACCCAGATCTGTTGACTCTGGTCCTCACCTGTAGATCATTATGACCTGGATACTCTGTTCCACACCTGAGACTCACCTGGACATGATGACTCTGGATCCCCTCTGGGCCTCTCCCTGATATGGTGACACTGGTCCCCATCTGGACGGCACCTAGACCAGGTGAATCTGGTACCCCTCTAGGCCTCAACTAGACCTGGTGACTCTGGTCCTCTACTGGGCCTCAACGGGACGTAGTGAATATGCTCCCCAACTTCGCCTCATCTGGACATGGTGACTCTGGCTCCACCTGGGCCTCACCTGTAACTGGTGACTCTGATCCTAAGCATGGCCTCACCTGACCTGGTGACTGTGGTTCCCATCGGGACCTCACTTGGACCTCATGTCTCCGGTCCCACCTGGGCCTCACCAGGACCTGGTGTCTCTGCTACCCACCTGGGTAGCATCAGGATATGGTTACACTGTACACTAACAGTGACCCAGCCGGACCTATCAACTCTGGTCTTCACCTGGGCCACTACTGCACATGGTGACACTCGTTCCCACCTGTGTCTCACCTGGAAATTGTGAGTCAGATCCCCACCTGGTCCTAACCTGTAACTGGTGATTCTAATTCCCACATGGATATCATGTGGACCTGGTGGCTGCAGTGTTTCTAGTTTGTCATGTACCTCGTGACTCTGGTCCCCACCAGGGCCTCACCGGGACCTGGTGAGAGTGGTTGCCAACTGCACCTCACCTGGACCTGCTGATTCTGGTCTGCACCTGAGACTACCCTGGATCTGGTGACTGTTGTCCCCACCTGGGCTTCACCTGGATTTGGGGACACCGGTCCCCATCTTGGCCTCACCTGGCCCTTTTGACCATGGTCCTCAACTGGGCAAAATTGGGACGCGGTAACTGTGTTCCACAACTGAACCTCACATGGACCACGTGACTCTGGTGCCCCTCTGGGTCTCACTGTGCCCTAGTTACTGTGAACCCCACTTTGGCCTGACTTGGACCTGCTGACCCTGGTTGCCACCTGCGCCTGACCTCGAACTGTTGACTCTGGTTCTTTCAAGGGCCTACCCTGTACCTGGTGATCCTGGTCCGCAACTGGGCCTCACCTGGACGTGGTGACCCTTGTCACCACCGAGGACTCACCTGGACCTGCTTACTGTGTTCCACACCTGGGTCTCAAGTAGACCTGTTGACCATGGTCCCCAAGCCGGCCTCACATGGACCTGTTGCCTCTGATCCCCACCGGGGCCTCACGTGTAGCTGGTAACTCTGGTCCTCACCTTGCCCTCATCTGGACCTAGTGACTCTGGTCCCCACCTGTGCTTCACCTGGATCTGGTGACTCGGGTCCCCACCTGGACCTCACCTGGATCTGGTGACTCTGGTCCTCAGTTTGGCCTCACCTGGACCTGGTGTCTCTCGTCCCCACTTTGACCTAACTCAGAACTGCTGAATTTGACCCGCCTAGGCCGCATCCAGACCTGGTGACTCTTGTCCCCAGCTATGCCTCAATTCGACCTGATGAATCTGGCCCTCACGTGGGCCTCACATGGACCTGGGACTCAGCTGGATAGAGTGGCTCTGGTTCCCACAAGGGGCTCACCTGATACTGTTGACTGTGGTCTTATTCTATGCCTCACCAGGACCTAGTGATTCTGTTCCCCATCTGGGCCTGCATGGCCCTAGTGACTCTAGTCCTCACCCAGTCATCATTGGTACCTGGATACTCTATTCTACAACTAAGCCTCACTTTGTCCAGGGACCTCTGGTCCCATTCTGGTCCTTAAACTAAACTGGTTACTCTGGTTCCCGCTCTGGTCCTCACCCTTACCTGGTGACTCTGGTCACCCCTTGGGCTTCACTTGGGCCTGTGGGTCTGGTCCTTAGCTGGTCCGCCCCTGGATCTGCTGACTGGTCGTTACCTGGACCCCACGTGTACTTGGTGAATCCTCTTGCCACCTGCGCCTCACCTGGACCTTGTGACTGTGGCCCCACCTGGACCTCACCTGGACCTGGTGGCTCTGGTTCCCACATGGGGCTCTCCTGGACCTGGTTCCTGTGATCTCAATCTGACCTCACCTGGAACACAATGACTGTGATCCATTTTTGGTCCTTTCCTGGACCTGTTGACTCTCGTCCTTACCTGGGCATCATTGGGACCTGGATACTCTCTTAAATACCTGGGCCAAACCTTGACCTGGTGACTGTGGTCCCACCTGGGCCTCACCTGGACGAGATGACTGGTTCCCACAAGGACCTCACCTGGACCTGGTGACTCAGGTCCTCATATGGGCATCATGGGACCTGGTTTCTCAGTTCCACATCGGGGCCTCACCTGGACCTAGTGATTCTCGTCCCATTATGGTCCTCATCCTGACGTGGTGACTCTGGTCCCCACCTGGATATCACCAGAACCGGGTGACGCTGGTCCCCCTCTGGGACTCACCCGGAGCTGGGGACACTGGTCCTCAACTGGGCCTCAAAAGGACCTGGTGAATCTACTCCTCACTTAGGCCTCGTCTGGACCTTGTGACTCTTTTCCCACCTGGCATCAATGGGACATGATTAGTCTGTTCCCCACCTGGGCCTCACCTGGACATGAGAACTTTGCTTCACACTTTGGCCTCAACTGGTCCTGATGACTCTGGTCACCCGACCTAGGCGTCAATCTGGACCTGATTGCTGTGGACTCCTTCTTAGCCTCAACTAGAACTGGTGACTCTGATCCAGATTGAAGATCCCCAATCTGGGCCTCACCTGGCCTTGTCAACCATGGTCCTCAACTGGCAAAATTGGGACCCGGTGACTGTGTTCCACCCCTGGACCTCACTTGGACCAGGTGACTCTGGTCCCCCTCTGGGTCTCACCGTGCCCTAGTGACCGTGAACCCCACTTTGGCCTGACTTGGACCTGCTGACCCTGGTTGACACCTGCGCCTGACCTCGAACTGTTGACTCTGGTTCATTCAAGGGCTTCCCCTGTACATGGTGATCCTGGTCCCCCCCTGGGACTCACCTGGACGTGGTGACCCTTGTCACCACCGGGGACTCACCTGGACCTGCTTACTGTGTTCCACAGCTGGGCTTCAAGTAGACCTGTTGACCATGGTATCGAAGCCGGCCTCATATGCACCTGTTGCCTCTGATTCCCACCGGGGCTTTAAGTGTACCTGGTAAAACTGGTCTTCACTTGGGCCTCATCTGGACCTAGTGATTCTGGTCCCCACCTTGGCTTCACCTGGATCTGGTGACTCTGGTCCTCAGTTTGGCCTCACCTGTACCTGGTGACTCAGGTCCTCATTTGGTCATTATGGGACCTTTTTTCTCAGTTCCACATCGGGGCCCCACCTGAAACTAGTGATTCTCGTCCCCCTCTGGGCTTCACGCTGACGTGGTGAGTCTTATCCCCACCTGGATATCACCAGAACCGGGTGACTCTGGTCCCCCTCTGGGACTCACCCGGACCTGGGGACACTGGTGCTCAACTGGGCCTCCACAGGACCTGGTGAATCTAGTCCTCACTTAGGCCTCATCTGTACCTTGTGACTCTTTTCCCACCTGGCATCAATGGGACATGGTTACTCTGTTCCCCAACTAGACATCACCTGGACATGACAACTTTGCTCCACACTTTGGCCTCAACTTGTCCTGATCAATTTGTTCCCCCCACCTAGGCCTCAATCTGCACCTGGTGACTATGGTCCCCACCTGGGTCTCACCTGGACCTGGTGACTCTCGTTCCCACATGAACCACACCTGGACCTGGTGACTGTGGTTTTCTTGAAGACTCACATTTACCTGGTGACTCCGGTCCCCACTAGAGCCTCACCTGGATCTGGTGACTCTGGCCTGCAAGTTGGCCTCACCTGGACTTGGTGAGTGGGGTTGCCACCTGGGATCACCCATACCTGGTGACTCAGTTTCACACGTGGGCCTCTTGGACCTGGTGAATCTCGTTCTTACCTGGTCCTCTCCCAGACCCGGGGACTCTGGTCACCACCTCGCCTCACCTGGACCTGGTGAATCTGGTCCCCATCTGGGCCTCACCCAGTCCTGGTGACTTTGTTCCCCACCTGGACCTGATTGCTGTGGACTCTCTCTTGGCTTCACCTGGAACTGGTGACTCTGATCCTATCTGAGCGTCACCAAGACCTGGTGACTCTGGTCCTCACCTGGGCATCATTGGTACCTGGTGACTCTGTTCCACACCTGAGCCTCACCTGGACATGATGACTCTGGAACCTCTCTGGGCTTCATCCTGACCTGGTGACTCTTGTCCCCATCTGGATGTCAACTGGACCAGGTGATTCTTGTACCCCTCTAATACTCAACAACATCTGGTGACTCTGGTCCTCAACTGGGCCTCACCTGGACCTAGTGAATATGCTCCAACTGGGCCTCATTTGGACCTGGTAACTCTGGTCCCTTCTTGGGCATCATCGGGACATGGTTCAGCTGCATGGCCTTCAGGTTTGCCTCACCTGGACCTGGTAACTCTGGTCCCTACCTGGGCATCATCGGGACATGGTTCCTCTACATGGCATGCAGGTTGGCCTCACCTGGACCTGGTGAGTGGGGTTGGCACCTGGGCCTCACCCATACATGGTGACACAGGTCCCCCGTGGGCCCAGTATGACCTGGTGAAACTCGTCCTTACCTGGTCGTCACCCGCACCTGGTAACCCTGATCACCACCTGGGAATCACCTGGACCTGGTGAATCTGGTCCCCATCTGGGCCTCACCCAGTCCTGGTGACTTTGTTCCCCTCTGGACCTGATTGCTGTGGACTCCTTCTTGGCCTCAACTGGAAGTGGTGACTCTGATCCTACCTGGGCCTCACCCAGATCTGGTGACTCTGGTCCTCACCTGTGGACCATTATTACCCGGATACTCTGTTCCACACCTGAGCCTCACCTGGACATGATGACTCTGGATCCCATCTGGGCCTCACACTGACATGGTGGCTCTGGTCCCCATCTGGATGTCACCTAGACCAGGTGAATATGTTACCCCTCTAGGGCTCAAATAGACCTGGTGACACTGGTCCTCAACTGGGTGTCAACGAGACCTAGTGCCTATGCTCCCCACCTGCGACTCATCTGGACCTGGTGACGCTGGGTCCACCTGGGCATCATCGGGACATGGTTACTCTATTTCCCACTGGGACTGACCTGATCCTGGTAACTCTGGTCCTGACTTTGGCCTCTTCTGTACCAGGTGACTCTGGCTCCACCTGGGCCTCACCTGTAACTGGTGACTCTGATCCAAAGCATGGCCTCTCCTGACCTGGTGACTGTGGTTCCCATCGGGACCTCACCTGGACCTCATGTCTCTGGTCCCACCTGGGCCTCACCAGGACCTGGTGTCTCTGGTACACACCTGGGTAGCATCAGGTTATGGTTACACTGTTCACTAACAGTGACCCAGCCAGACCTATTAACTCTGGTCTTCACCTGGGCCACACCTGGACATGGTGACACTCGTTCCCACCTGGGTCTCACCTGGAAATGGTGAGTCAGATACCCACCTGGTCCTAACCTATAACTGTTGATTCTCGTTCCCACATGGACATCATGTGGACTTGGTGGCTGCAGTGTTTCTAGCTTCTCAAATACCTCGTGACTCTGGTCCCCACCAGGGACTCACCGGGACCTGGTGAGTGTGGTTGCCACCTGCACCTCACCTGGACCTGGTGATTCTGGTCTGCACCTGAGACTACCCTGGATCTGGTGACTGTGGTCCCCACCTGGGCTTCACCTGGATTTGGGGACTCTCGTCCCCATGTGAGGCTCACCAGGCCCTGTTGACCATGGTCCTCAACTGGGCAAAATTGGGACGCGGTGACTGTGTTCCACAACTGGACCTCACCTGGACCACGTGACTCTGGTGCCCCTCTGGGTCTCACCAGTCCCTAGTGACTGTGAACCCCACTTTCCCCTGACTTAGACCTGCTGGCCCTGGTTGAAACCTGCGCCTGAACTCGAACTGTTGACTCTGGATCTTTCAAGGGCCTCCCCTGTACCTGGTGATCCTGGTCCGAACCTGGGCCTCACCTGGACGTGGTGACACTTGTCACCATGGGGACTCACCTGGACCTGCTTACTGTGTTCCACACCTGGGCCTCAAGTAGACCTGTTGACCATGGTCCCCTAGCCGGCCTCACATGGACCTGTTGCCTCTGATCCCCACCGGGGTCTCACGTGTACCTTGTAACTCTCGTCCTCACCTGGGCCTCATCTGGACCTAGAGACTCTGGTCCCCACCTGGGCTTCACCTGGATCTGGAGACTCTGGTCCCCATCTGGACTTCACCTGGATCTGGTGACTCTGGTCCCAATCTGGACCTCTCCTGGACTTGGTGTCTCTCTTGCCCACTTTGACCTAACTCAGAACTGCTGAATCTTGCCCCACCTATTACGCACCCAGACCTGGTGACTCTTGTCCCTAGCTATTCCTCAATTCGACCTGATGAATCTGGTCCTCACGTGGACCTCACAATTACCTGGGACTCAGCTGGAAAGAGTGGCTCTGGTTCCCACTAGGGGCTCACCTGATACTGCTGAATGTGGTCTTATTCTATGCCTCACCAGAACCTAGTGATTTTGTTCCCCATCTGGGCCTGCATGGCCTTAGTGACTCTGGTCCTCACTCAGGCATCATTGGGACCTGGATACTCTATTCCACACCTGGGCCCCACTTTTACCAGGAACCGCTGGTCCCATTCTGGGCTTCAAACTAAACTGGTTACTCTGGTCCCCCTCTTAACCTCACCCTTACCTGGTGACTCTGGTCACCCCTTGGGCCTCCCCTGGGCCTGGTGACTCTGGCCTGCAGGTTGGCCTCACCTGGACTTGATTAGTTGATGCCACCTGGGCCTCACCCATACCTGGTGACTCAGGTCCCCACATGGGCCTCTTGGACCTGGTGAATCTGGCCCTTACCTGGACTTCTCCCAGACCCGGGGAATCTGGTCACAACATGGGCCTCACCTGGACCTGGTGAATCTGGGTCCATCTGGGCCTAACCCAGTCCTGGTGACTATGTTCCCCAACTGGACCTGATTGCTCTGGACTCTTTCTTGCCCTCACCTTGAACTGGTGACTCTGATCCTATTACCTAGTCCTCACCCGGAACTGGTAAATCTGGTCACCACCTGGGTAACATCAGGATATTGTTACACTGTTCACTAACAGTGATCCAGCTGGACCTATTAACTCTGTTCTTCACCTGGGCCACACCTGGACATGGTGACACTGGTTCCCACCTGGATCTCACCTGGACATGGTGAGTTGGATCCCCACCTGGTCCTCACCTGTAACTGGTGATTGTCGTTCCCACATGGACTATATGTGGACCTGGTGGCTGCAGTGTTTCTAGATTCTCATGTACCTCGTGACTCTGGTCCTCACCAGGGCCTCACCGGGACCTGGTGAGTGTGGTTGCCACCTGCACCTCACCTGGACTTGGTGATTCTGGTCTGCACCTGAGAATACCCTGGATCTGGTGACTGTGGTCTACACCTGGGCTTCACCTGGATTCGGGGACTCCGGTCCCCATCTGGGCGTCACCTGGTCCTGTTGACCATGGTACTCAACTGGGCAAAATTGGGACCTGGTGACTGTGTTCCACACCTGGACCTCACCTGTACCAGGCGACTCTGGTCCCCCTCTGGGTCTCACCGTGTCCTAGTGAGTGTGAACCCCACTTTGGACTGACTTGGACCTGCTGACCCTGGTTCCCACCTGCGACTGACGTCGTACTGTTGACTCTGGTACTTTCAAGGGACTCCCCTGGACCTGGTGATCCTGGTCCCCACCTGGGCCTCACCTGGACGTGGTAACTTTCTTCACCACCGTTTACTCACCTAGACCTTGTTACTGTGTTCCACACCTGAGCCTCAAGTAGACCTGTTGACCATGGTACCCAAGTCGCCCTCACATGGACCTGTTGCCTCTCATCCCCACCGTGGCCTCTCGTGTACCTGGTAACTCTGGTCCTCACCTGGGCATCATTGGTCCTGGTGACTCTGTTCCATACCTGAGGTTCCCCTGGACATGATGACTCTCGTACCTCTCTGGCTATCAACCTGACCTGGTGACTCTGGTCTCCATATGGATGTCACCTGGACCAGGGGATTATGGTACCCCTCTGGGCCTCAACCAGGTCTGGTGACTCTGGTCCTCAACTGGGCCTCACCTGGACCTAGTGAATATGCTCCATCTGGGCCTCTTTTCGACCTGGTAACTCTGGTCCCTACCTGGGCATCAATGGGACATGGTTCCACTGCATGGCCTGTAGGTTGGCCTCACCTGGACCTGGTAACTCTCGTCCCTACCTGAGCATCTTTGGTACCTGGTTCCTCTGCATGGCCTGCAGGTTGGCCTCACCTGGAACTGGTGAGTGGGTTTGTCACCTGGGCCTCACCCTAGCCTAGGGACACAGGTCCCCAAGTGGGCCTCAATTGGACCTGGTGAATCTGGTCCTTACCTGGTGGTCACCCGGAACTGGTAACTCTGGTCACCACATGGGAATCACCTGGGCCTGGTGAATCTGGTCCCCATCTGGGCCTCACCCAGTCCTGTTGACTTTCTTCCCCACCTGGACCTGATTGCTGTGGACTCCTTCTTGGCTAACCTGGAACTGCTGACTCTGATGCTAACTGGGCCTCACCCAGATCTGGTGACTCTGGTCCTCACCTGTGGACGATTATGACCTGGATACTCTGTTCCACACCTGAGCCTTACCTGGATATGTTGACTCTGGATCCCTTCTGGGCCTCAGCCTGACATGGGGACTCTGGACCCCATCTGGATGTCACCTAGACCAGGTAAATCTGGTACCCCTCTAGGCCTCACCTAGACCTGGTGACTCTGCTCCTCAACTGGGCCTCAACGGAACCTAGTTAACATACTCCCCACCTGCGCCACATCTGGGCCTGGTGACTCTGGTTCTACCTGGGCATCATCGGGACATGGTTACTCTATTCCCAGTTGGAGTGACCTGATCCTGGTAATTCTGGTCCTGACTTTGGCCTCTTCTGTACCAGGTGACTCTGGATCCACCTTGGGTTCACCGGTAACTGGTGACTCTGATCCTAAGCATGGCCTCACCTGACCTGGTGACTGTGGTTCACATCGGGACCTCCCCTGGACCTCATGTCTCTGGTCCCAACTGGGCCTCACCAGGACATGGTGTCTCTGGTACCCAACTTGGTAGCATCAGGATACGGTTACACTGTTCACTAACAGTGACCCAGCCAGACCTATTATCTCTGGTCTTCACCTGGGCCACACCTGGACATGTTGACACTGGTTCCCACCTGGGTCTCACCTGGTCATGGTGAGTAGCTTCCACAACTGGTCCTCCCCTGTAACTGGTGATTCTCGTTCCCACATGGACATCATGTGGACCTGGTGGCTGCAGTGTTTCTAGCTTCTCATGTACCTCGTGACTCTGGTCCCCACCAGGGCCTCACCGGGACCTGGTGAGTGTGGTTGCCACCTGCACCTCAAGTGGACCTGGTGATTCTGGTCTGCACCTGAGACTACCCTGGATCTGGTGACTGTGGTCCCCACCTGGGCTTCACCTGCTTTGGGGACTCCGGTCTCCATCTATGCCTCACCTGGCCCTGTTGACCATGGTCCTCAGCTGGGCAAAATTGGGACCCGGTGACTGTCTTCCACAACTGGACCTCACCTGGACCAGGTGATTCTGGTCTCCCTCTGGGTCTCACCACGCCCTAGTGACTGTGAACCCAAGTTTGCCCTGACTTGGACCTGCTGAACTTGGTTGCCACGTGCGCCTGACCTAGAACTGTTGACTCTGGTACTTTCAAGGGCCTACCCTGTACCTTGTGATCCTGGTCCCCACCTGGGTCTCAACTGGACGTGGTGACTCATGTCACAAACGCGTACTCACCTGGACCTGCTTACTGTGTTCCACATCTGGGCCTCAAGTAGACTTGTTGACCATGGTCCCCAAGCCGGCCTCACATGACCTGTTGCCTCTGATCCCCACCGGGGCCTCACGTGTACCTGGTAACTCTGGCCCTCATCTGGGCCTCATCTGGACCTAGTGACTCTGGTCCCGACCTGGGCTTCACCTGGATCTGGTGACTCTGGTCCCCACCTGTACCTCACCTGGATCTGGTGACTCTGGTCCCCACCTGGACCTCTCCTGCACCTGGTGACTCTCTTTCCAACATGGACCTCACCTGGATCTGGTGACTCTGGTCCTCAGTTTGGCCTCACCTGGACCTGGTGTCTCTCATCCCCACTTGGACCTAACTCAGAACTGCTGAATCTTGCCTCACCTAGGCCGCTCCCAGACCTGGTGACTCTTTTCCCCAGCTATGCCTCAATTCGTCCTGATGAATCTTGTCCTCACGTGGGCCTCACATGGACCTGGGACTCAGCTGGATTGAGTGGCTCTGGTTCCCACAAGGGGCTCACCTGACTCTGGTGACTCTGGTCTTATTCTATGACTCACCAGGACCTAGTGATTCTGTTCACCATCTGCGCCTGCATGACCCTAGGGACTCTGGTCCTCACCCAGGCATCATTGGGATCTGTATAATCTATTCCACACCAGGGCGTCACTCTGACCAGGGACCTCTGTTCCCATTCTGAGCCTCAACCTAAACTGGTTACTCTGGTTATCCCTCTGGGTCTCACCCTTACCTGGTGACTCTGGTCACCACTTGGGCTTCACTTGGGCCTGGTGAATCTGGTCCTTAGCTGGTCCACTACTGGATCAGGTGACAGGTCGTCACCTGGGACTCACCTGAACTTGGTGAATCCTGTTGCCACCTGCGCCTCACCTGGACCTGTGACTGTGGTCCCACCTGGACCTCACCTGGATCTGGTGGCTCTGGTTCCCACCTGGACTTCAACTGGATCTGATGACACTGGTCCCCACCTGGACCTCACCTGGACCTGGTGACTCTGGTCCTCAGTTTGGCCTCACCTGGACCTGTTGACTCTTGTCCCAACTTTGACCTAACTCAGAACTGCTGAATCTTGCCCCACGTAGGCCGCACCCAGACCTGGTGACTCTTGTCCACACCTATGCCTCAATTCGACCTGTTGAATCTGGTCCTCACGTGGGTCTCACATGGACCTGGCACTCAGCTGGATAGAGTGGCTCTGGTTCCCACAGGGGCTCACCTGATACTGCTGAATGTGGTCTTATTCTATGCCTCACCAAGACCTGGTGATTCTGTTCCCCATCTAGGCCTGCATGGCCCTAGTAACTCTGTTCCTCACCCAGGCATCATTGGGACCTGGATACTCTATTCCACACCTGGGCCTCACTCTGACCAGGGACCTCTGGTCCCATTCTGGGCCTCAAACTAAACTGGTTACTCTGCTTACCCATCTGGGCCTCACCCTTACCTGGTGACTCTGGTCACCCCTTTGACTTCCCTTGGGCCTGGTGAATCTGGACCTTAGCTGGTCCACACCTGGATGTCGTGACTGGTCGCCACCTGGGCCTCCCCTGGACTTGGTGAATCCTGTTGCCAGTTTCGCCTCACCTGGACCTTGTGACTGTGTTCCCATCTGGACCTCACATGGATCTGGTGGCTCTGGTTCCCATATTGGTCTCTCCTGGACCTGGTTCCTGTGGTCTCCTTCTGGCCTCACCTGGAAAACAATGATTCTGATCCATATTTGGGCCTATCCTGGATCTGTTGTCTCTGGTCCTTACCTGGCCTCATTGGGACCTGGATACTCACTTATTTACCTGGGCCTCACCTGGACCTGGTGACTGTGGTCCCACCTGGGCCTCACTTGGACGAGGTGCCTGGTTCCCACAGGGATCTCACCTGGACCTGGTGACTCAGGTCCTCATATGGGCATCATGGGACCTGGTTTCTCAGTTCCACATCGGAGCCTCACCTGGACCTAGTGATACTCGTCCCCCTCTAGGCCTCACCCTGACGTGGTGACTCTGGTCTCCAGCTGGATATCACCAGAACCGGGTTACTCTGGTCCCCCTCTGGGACTCACCCGGAGCTGGGGACACTGCTCCTCAACTGGTCCTCAACAGAACCTGGTGAATCTACTCCTCACTTAGGCCTCGTCTGGACCTTGTGACTCTTTTCCGACCTGGCATCAATGGGACATGGTTACTCTGTTCCCCACCTGGGCCTCACCTGGACATGATAATTTGCTCCGCACTTTGGCCTCAACTGGTCCTGATGACTCTGGTCCCCCACCTAGTCCTCAATCTGGACTTGTTGACTGTGGTCCCCACCTGGGTCTCACCTGGACCTGGTGACTCTCGTTCCCACATGAACCACACCAGGACCTGGTGACTGTGGTGTTCTTGTAGACTCACATTTACCTGGTGACTCTGGTCCCCATTAGGGCCTCACCTGCAACTCGTAACTCTGGTCCATACCTGGGCATTATTGGGACACCGTTCCTCTGCATGGCCGGAATGTTGGCCTCCCCTGGACCTGGTGAGTGGGGTTGACATCTGGGCCTCACCCATAACGGTGACACAGGTCCCCACGTGGGCCTCACTTGGACCTGGTGAATCTGGACCTTACCTGGTCCTCACCCGGAAATGGTAACTGTGGTCACCACCTGGGAATCACCTGGACCTGGTGAATCTGGTCCCCATCTGGGCCTCACCCAGTCCTGGTGACTTTGTTCCCCACCGGGACCTGATTGCTGTGGACAATTCTTGGCCTCACCTGGTACTGGTGAGTCTGATGCTATGTGGGCCTCACCCAGATCTGGTGACTCTGGTCTTCACCTGTGGACCATTATGACCTGGATACTCTGTTCCACACCTGACCCTCACCTGGACATGATGACTCTGGATCCCCTCTGGGCCTCACCCTGACATCGTGACTCTGGTCCCCATCTGGATGTCACCTAGACCAGGTGAATCTGGTACCCCTGTAAGACTCAACTAGACCTGGGCATTTTGGTCCTCAAATGGGCCTCACCGGGACCTAGTGAATATGCTCTCCACCTGCGCCTCATCTGGACCTGGTGACTCTGGTTCTACCTGGGCATCATCGGGACATGGTTACTCTATTCCCCACTGGGACTGACCTGATCCTGGTAACTCTGGTCCTGACCTTGGCCTCTTCTGTCCCAGGTGACTCTGGCTCCACCTGGTCCTAGCCTCTAGCTGGTGACTCTGATCCTAAGCATGGCCTCACCAGACCTGGTGACTGTCGTTCCCAATGGAACCTCACCTGGACCTCATGTCTCTGGTCCCTCCTGACCCTCACCAGGACCTGGTGTCTCTGGTACCCACCAGGGTAGCATCAGGATATGGTTACACTGTTCACTAACAGTGACCCAGGCGGAACTATTAACTCTGGTCTTCACCTGGGCCACACCTGGACAGGGTGTCACTGGTTCCCACCAGGGTCTCACCTGGACATGGTGTGTCGGATCCCACCTGGTCCTCACCTGTAACTGGTGATTCTCGTTCCCACATGGACATCATGTGGACCTGGTGGCTACAGTGTTTCTAGCTTCTCATGTACCTCGTGACTCTGGTCCCCACCAGGGCCTCACCGGGACCTGGTGAGTGTGGTTGCCACCTGCACCTCACCTGGACCTGGTGATTCTGGTCTGCACCTGAGACTACCCTGGATCTGGTGACTCTGGTCCCCACCTGGGCTTCACCTGTTTTTGGGGACTCCGGTCCCCATCTGAGTCTCACATGGCCCTTTTGACCATGGTCCTCAACTGGGCAAAATTGGGACACGGTGACTGTGTTCCGCAACTGGACCTCATCTCGACCAGGTCACTCTGGTCCCCTCTGGGTGTCACCGTGCCCGAGAGACTGTGAACCCCACTTTGGCCTGACTTGGACCTGCTGACCCTGGTTGCCACCTACGCCAGACCTCGAACTGTTGACTCTGGTTCTTTCAAGGGCCTCCCCTGTACCTGGTGATCCTTGTCCCCACCTGCTCCTCAACTGGACGTGACACTTGTCCCAACCGGGGACTCACCTGGACCTCCTTACTGTGTTCCACATTGGGTCTCAAGTAGACATGTTGACTATGGTCCCCAAACCGGCCTCACATGGACCTGTTGCCTCTAATCCCCACCGGGACCTCACGTGTACCTTGTAACTCTGGTCCTCAACTGGGCGTCATCTGGACCTAGTGACTCTGGTCCCCACCTGGGCTTCACCTGGATCTGGTGACTCTGGTCCCCACCTGGACTTCACCTGGATCTGGTGACTCTGGTCTCCAACTGTACCTCTGCTGGACCTGGTGACTCTCTTTCAAACATGGACCTCACCTGGATCTGGTGACTCTGGTCCTCAGTTTGGCCTCACCTGGACCTGGCGTCTCTCGTCCCCACTTTGACCTAACTCAGAACTGCTGAATCTTTCCCCAATTAGGCCGCACCCATACCTGGTGACTCTTGTCCCCAGCTATGCCTCAATTCGACCTGATGAATCTGGTCCTCACGTGGGCCTCACATGGACCTGCTACTCAGCTGGATAGAGTGGCTCTGGTTCCCACATTGGGTTCACCTGATACTGGTGACTGTGGTTTTATTCTATGCCTCACCAGGACCTAGTGATTCTGTACCCCATATGGGCCTGCATGGTCCTAGTGACTCTGGTCCTCACCCAGGCATCACTGGGACCTGGATACTCTATTCCACATCTGGGACTCACTCTGACCAGGGACCTCTGGTCCCATTCTGGGCCTCAAACTAAACTGGTTACTCTGGTTCCCCCTCTGGGACTCACCCTTACCTGGTGACTCTGGTCACCCCTTGGGCTTCACTTGGGCCTGGTGAATCTGGTCCTTAGCTGGTCCGCACCTGGATGTGGTGACTGTTCTCCACCTGGTCCTCACCTGGACTTGGTGAATCCTGTTGCCACCTGCGCCTCACCAGGACCTTGTGACTGTTGTCCCACCTGGACCTCACCTGGATCTGGTGGGTCTGGTTCCCATATGGGGGTCTCCTGGACCTGGTTCCTGAGGTCTCCATCTGCCTCAGCTGAAACACAATGACTCTGATCCATATTTGAACCTCTCCTGGACCTGTTGACTCTGGTCCTTACCTGGGCATCTTTGGGAGCTGGATACTCTTATATAACTGGGCCTCACCGGGACCTGGTGACTGTGGTCCCACCTGGCCCTCACCGGGACGAGGTGACTCGTTCCCACAGGGACCTCACCTGGACCTGGTGACTCAAGTCCTCATATGGGCATCATGGGACCTGGTTTCTCAGTTCCACATCGGGGCCTCACCTGGACCTAGTGATACTCGTCCCCTTCTGGACCTCACCCTGACGTGGTGACTCTGGTCCCCACCTGGATATCACCAGAACCGTGTGAGTCTGTTCCCCCTCTGGGACTCACCCAGAGCTTGGGATATTGGTCTTCAACTGGGCCTCAACAGGACCTGGTGAATCTACTCCTCACTTAGGCCTCGTCTAGACCTTGTGACTCTTTTCCCACCTGGCATCAATGGGACATGGTTACTCTGTTCCCCACCTGGGCCTCACCTCCACATGATAACTTTGCTCCACACTTTGGCCTCAACTGGTCCTGATGACTTTGTTCCCCACAGCTATGCCTCAGTCTGGACCTGGTGACTGTGGTGCCCACCCGGGTCTCACCTGTACCTCGTGATTCTCGTTCCCACATAAACCTCACCTGGACCTGGTGACTGTGGTGTTCTTGTAGACTCACATTTACCTGGTGACACTGGTCCCCACTAGGGCCTCACCTGGATCTGGTGACTCTGGCCTGCCGGTTGGCCTCACCTTGACCTGGTGAGTGGGGTTGCTTCCTGGGCCTCACACATAGCTGGTGACTCAATTCCCCTCGTGGGCCTCTTGGACCTGGTGAATCTGGTCCTTACCTGGTCCTGTCCCAGACCCGGGGACTCTGGTCACCACCTGGGCCTCACCTGGACCTGGTGAATCTGGTCCCCATCTGGGCCTCACCCAGTCCTGGTGACTTTGTTCCCCACGTGGCCCTCATTGCTGTGGACTCTTTCTTGGCCTCAGCTGGAACTGGTGACTCTGATACTATCTGCGCGTCACCCAGATCTGGTGACTCTGGGCCTCACCTGAGCATCATTGGTACCTGGTGACTCTGTTCCACGCCTGAGCCTCACCTGGACATGATGACTCTGGAACCACTCTGGGCCTCTCCCTGAACTGATGCCTCTGGTCCCCATCTGGATGTCACCTGGACGAGGTGATTCTGGTATCCCTCTAAGCCTCAACCAGATCTGGTGAGAGTGGTCCTCAACTGGGCCTCACTGGACCTAGTGAATATTCTCCATCTGGGTCTCATTTGGACCTGGAGACTCTGGTCCCTACCTGGGCATCATCGGGACATGGTTCCACTGCATGGCCTGCATATGGGCCTCACTTGGACCTGGTAACTCTGTTCCCTACCTGGGCATTATCGGGACATGGTTCCTCTGCAGGGACTGCAGGTTGTCCTCACCTGGACCTGGGGAGTGGGGTTGCCACCTGAGCCTCACCCATGCTTGGTGACACAGGTACCCACGTGGGCTCACTTGGACCTGGTGAATCTGGTCCTTACCTGGTCGTCACCCGGAACTGGTAACTCTGGTCACCACCTGGGTATCACCTGGACCTGGTGAATCTGGTCCCCATCTGGGCCTCACCCAGTCCTCGTGACTTTGTTCCCCACCTGGACCTGATTGCTGTGGACTCCTTCTTGGCCTCACCTGGAACTGGTGACTCTGATCCTAACTGGGGCTCACCCAGATCTGGTGACTCTGGTCCTCACCTGTGGACCATTATGATCTGGATCTCTGTTCAACACCTGAGCCTCACCTGGACATGATGACTCTGGGTCCCCTCTGGGCCTCACCCTGACATGGTGACTCTGCTCCCCATCTGGATGTCACCTAGACCAGGTGAATCTGGTACCCCTCTAGGACTCAACTAGACCTGGGGATTCTGGTCCTCAAGTGCGCCTTACCGAGACCTAGAGAATATGCTTCCCACCTGCTATTCATCTGGACTTGGTGACTCTGGTTCTACCTGGGCATCTTCGCGACATGGTTACTCTATTCCCCACTGGGACTGACCTGATCCTGGTAACTCTGGTCCTGACTTTGGCATCTTCTGTACCAGGTGACTCTGGCTCCTCCTGGGCCTCACCAATAACTGGTGACTCTGATCCTAAGCATGGCCTCACCTGACCTGGTGACTGTGTTTCCCATCGGGACCTCACCTGGACCTCATATCTCTGGTCCCACCTGGGCCTCACCGGGACCTGGTGTCTCTCGTACCCACCAGGGTAGTATCAGGATATGGTTACACTGTTCACTAACAGTGACCCAGCCGGACCTATTAACTCTGGTCTTCACCTGGGCCACACCTGGACATGGTGACACTGGTTCCCACCTGGGTCTCACCTGGACATGGTGAGTCGGATCCCCACCTGGTCCTCACCTGTAACTGGTGATTCTCGTTCCCATATGGACATCCTGTGGACCTAGTGGCTGCAGTGTTTCTAGCTTCTCATGTACCTCGTGACTCTGGTCCCCACCAGGGCCTCACCGGGACCTGGTGATTGTGGTTGCCACCTGCACCTCACCTGGACTTGGTGATTCTGGCCTGCACCTGAGACTACCCTGTATCTGGTGACTGTGGTCCCCACCTGGTCTTCACCTGGATTTGGGGACTCCGGTACCCATCTGGGCCTCACCTGGCCCTGTTAACCATGGTCCTCAACTGGGCACAATTGGGGCCCGGTGACTGTGTTCCACAAATGGACCTCACCTTCACCATGTGACTCTGGTCCCCCTCTTGGTCTCACCGTGCCCTAATGACTGTGAACCCCACTTTGGCCTTATTTATATTCCCCAAATGAATGGGAACATATAATGTTTGTCTTTCTCCGACTGGCTTACTTCACTCAGCATAATACCCTCCAGTTCCATCCACGTTGAAGCAAATGGTGGATATTTGTCATTTCTCATAGCTGAGTAATATTCCATTGTATACATAAACCACATCTTCTTTATCCATTATCTTTCGTTGGACACCGAGGCTCCTTCCACAGTTTGGCTATCGTGGCCCTTGCTGCTATAAACATCAGGGTGCAGGTGTCCCGGCGTTTCATTGCATTTGTCTCTTTGGGGAAAATCCCCAACAGTGCAATTGCTGGGTCGTAGGGCAGGTATATTTTTAACTGTTTGAGGAACCTCCACACAGTTTTCCAGAGTGGCTGCACCAGTTCACATTCCCACCAACAGTGTATGAGGATTCCCTTTTCTCCGCATCCTTTCCAACATTCGTTGTTTCCTGTCTTGTTAATTTTCCCCATTCTCACTGGTGTGAGGTGGTATCTCATTGTGGTTTTGATTTGTATTTCCCTGATGGCAAGTGATGCAGAGCATTTTCTCATGTGCATGTTGGCCATGTCTATGTCTTCCTCTGTGAGATTTCTGTTCATGTCTTTTGCCCATTTCATGATTGGATTGTTTGTTTCTTTGGTGTTGAGTTTGATAAGTTCTTTATAGATCTTGGAAACTAGTCCTTTATCTGATATGTCATTTGCAAATATCGTCTCCCATTCTGTAGGTTGTCTTTGAGTTTTGTTGACTGTATCCTTTGCTGTGCAAAAGCTTCTTATCTTGATGAAGTCCCAATAGTTCATTTTTGCTTTTGTTTCTTTTGCCTTCGTGGATGTATCTTGCAAGAAGTTACTATGGCCGAGTTCAAAAAGGGTGTTGCCTGTGTTCTTCTCTAGGATTTTGATGGAATCTTGTCTCACATTTAGATCTTTCATCCATTTTGAGTTTATCTTTGTGTATGGTGAAAGAGAGGGGTCTAGTTTCATTCTTCTGCATGTGGATGTCCAATTTTCCCAGCACCATTTATTGAAGAGACTGTCTTTCTTCCAATGGATAGTCTTTCCTCCTTTATCGAATATTAGTTGCCCATAAAGTTCAGGGTCCACTTCTGGATTCTCTATTCTGTTTCAGTGATCTATGTGTCTGTTTTTGTGCCAGTAGACTCTAGTTCTTTCAAGGGCCTCAACGGTACTTGGTGATCCTGGTTCCCACCTGGGACTCAACTGGACGTGGTGACTCTTTTCACCACCGGGGACTCACCTGGACCTGCTTACTGTGTTCCACACCAGGGCCTCAAGTAGACCTGTTGACCATGGTCCCCAAGTCGGCCTCACATGGACCTGTTGCCTCTGATCCCAACCGGGGCCTCACGTGTACCTGGTAAGTCTGGTCCTCACCTGGGCCTCATTGGGACCTAGTGACTCTGGTCCCCACCTGGGCTTCACGTGGATCTGGTGACTCTGATCCCGACCTGGACTTCACCTGGATCTGTTGACTCTGGTCCCCACCTGGACCTCTCCCGGACTGGTGACTCTGTTTCCAACATGGACCTCACAAGGATCTGGTGACTCTGGTCCTCAGTTTGGCCTCACCTGGACCTGGCGTGTCTCGTCCCCACTTTGACCTAACTCAGAACTGCTGAATCTTGCCCCACCTAGGCCGCACACAGACCTGGTGACTCTTGTCCCCAGCTATGCCTCAAATCGAACTAATGAATCTGGTCCTCACGTGAGCCTCACATGGACCTGGAACTCAGCTGGATAGAGTGGCTCTGGTTCACGCAACGGGATCAAATGATACGGCTGACTGTGGTCTTATTCTATAGCTCACGAGGACCTAGTGATTTGTCCCGATCTGGGCCTGCATGGCCCTAGTGACTCTGGTCCTCACCCATGCATCATTGGGACCTGATACACTATTCCACACCTGGGCCTCACTCTGACTAGGGACCTCTGGACCCATTCTGGCCCTCAAACTAAACTGGTTACTCTGGTTCCCCCTCTGGGACTCACCCTTACCTGGTGACTCTGGTCACCCCATGGGCTTCATTTGGGCCTGGTGAATCTGGTCCTTAGCTTGCCCTCACTTGGATCTGGTGACTGGTCTCCAGCTGGGCCTCACCTGGACTTGGTGAATCCTGTTGCCACCTGCGCCTCACCTGGACCTTGTGACCTTGGTCCCACCAGGACCTCACCTGGATCTGGTGGCTCTGCTTCCCATATGGGGCTCTCCTGGACCTGATTCCTGTGGTCTCCATCAGGCATCACCTGGAACAAAATGACTCTGGTCCATATTTGGGCCTCTCCTGGACTGTTGACTCTGGTCCTTACCTGGGCATCATTGCGACCTGGATACGCTCTTATATACCTGGGCCTCACCTGGAACTGGTGACAGTGGGTCCACCTGGGCCTCACCTGGACGAGATGACTGGTTCCCACAGGGACCTCACCTTTACCTGCTGACTCAGGTCCTCATATGGGTATCATGGGACCTGGTTTCAGTTCCACATCGGGACCTCACCTGGAGCTAGTGATTCTCGTCCCCCTCTGGGATCACCCTGACGTGGTGACTCTGGTCCCCACCTGGATATCACCGGAACCGTGTGACTCTGGTCCCCCTCTGGGACCAACCCGGAGCTGGGGACACTGGTCACCACCTGGGCTCACCTGGACCTGGTGAATCTGGTCCCCATCTGGGCCTCACCCAGTCCTTGTTACTTTGTTCCCCACCTGGACCTGATTGCTTTGGACTGTTTCTTGGCCTCACCTGGAACTGGTGACTGAGATCATATCTGCGCGTCACCCAGTCATGGTGACTCTGGTCCTCACCTGGGCATCATTGGTACCTGGTGACTCTGTTCCACACCTGAGCCTCACCTACACATGTTGACTCTGGAACCACTCTGGGCCTCACCCTGACCTGAAGACTCTGGTCCCCATCTGGATGTCACCAAGACCAGGTGAATCTGGTACCCCTCTGGGCCTCAACTAGACTTGGTGACACTGGTCCTCAACTGGACCTCACCGGGACCTAGTGAATATGCTCCCCACCTGCGCTTCATCTGTACCTGGTGACTCTGGTCCTCATCTGGGCCTCACCTGGACCTAGTGAATATTCTACCCACCTGCGCCTCGCTGTACCTGGTGACTCTGATTCTACCTGGGCATCATTGGGACATGGTTACTGTATTACCCACTGGGACTGACCTGATCCTGGTAACTCTGGTCCTGACTTTGGCCTCTTCTGTACCAGTTGACTCTGGCTCCACCTGGGCCTCACCTGTACCTGGTAACTCTGATCCTAAGCATGGGCTCACCTGACCTGGTGACTGTGGTTCCCATCGGGACCTCACTTGGACCTCATGTCTCCGGTTACACCTGGGCCTCATCAGGACCTGGTGTCTTTGGTACCCACCTGGGTAGCATCAGGATATGGTTACACTGTTCACTAATACTCATCCAGGCGGACCTAATAACTCTGGTCTTCACCTGGGGCACACGAGGACATGGTGACACTGGGTACCACCTGGGTCTCATCTGGACATGGTGAGTCGGATCCCCACCTGGTCCTCACCTATAACTGGTGATCCTCGTTCCCATATGGACATCATGTGGACCTGGTGGCTTCAGTGTTTCTAGCTTCTCATGTACCTCGTGACTCTGGTCCCCACCAGGGCCTCACCGGGACCTGGTGAGTGTGGTTGCCACCTGCACCTCACCTGGACCTGGTGATTCGGGTCTGCACCTGAGACTACCCTGGATCTGGTGACTGTAGTCCCCACCTGGGCTTCACCTGGATTTGGGGACTCCGGTCCCCATCTGGGCTTCACCTGGCCCTGTTGACTATGGTCCTCAACTGGGCAAAATTAGGACCCGGTGACTGTGTTCCACAACTGGACCTCACCTGGACCAGGTGACTCTGGTCCCACTCTGGGTCTCACCGTGCCCTAGTGACTGTGAACCCCACTTTGGCCTGACTTGGACCTGTTGACCCTGGTTGCCACCTGCGCCTGACTTCTAACTGTTTACTCTGGTTCTTTCAAGAGCGTCCCCTGGACATGGTGATCCTGGTGCCCACATGGGCCTCACCTGGACCTGGTGACTCTTGTCACCACCGGGAACTCACCTGGATCTGCTTACTGTGTTCCGCACCTGGACCTCAAGTAGACCTGTTGACAATGGTCCCCAAGCCGGCCTCACATGGACTTTTTGCCTCTGATCCCACCGGGGCTTCACGTGTACCTGGCAACTCTGGTCCTCACCTTCGCCTCATCTGGACCTAGTGACTCTGATCCCCACCTAGGCTTCACCTGGATCTGATGACTCTGATCCCCACCTGGACTTCACCTGGATCTGGTGAATCTGGTCAACACCTGGAACTGACCTGCATCTGGTGACTCTGGTCCTCAGTTTGGCGTCACCTGGACCTGGCGTCTCTCGTCCCCACTCTGACCTACCTCAGCACTGCTGAATCTTGCCCCACCTAGGCCGCACCCAGACCTGGTTCCTCTTGTCCCCAGCTATGCCTCAATTCGACCTGATGAATCTGGTCCTCACGTGGGCCTCACATGGACCTGCTACTCAGCTGGATAGAGTGGCTCTTGTTCCCACATGGAGCTCACCTGATTCTGGTGACTGTGGTTTTATTCTATGCCTCACCAAGACCTAGTAATTCTGTTCCCCATCTGGGCCTGCATGGCCCTAGTGACTCTGGTCCTCACCCAGGCATCATTGTGACCGGGATACTCTATTCCTCACCTGGGCTTCACTCTGACCAGGGACCTATGGTCCCATTCTGGGCCTCAAACTAAACTGGTTACTCTGGTTCCCCCTCTGGGCCTCACACTAACCTGGTGACTCTGGTCACCCCTTTGGCTTCACTTGGGCCTGGTGAATCTGGTCCTTAGCTGGTTCTCACCTGGATCTGGTGACTGGTCTCTACCTGGGCCTCACCTGGACTTGGTGAATCCTCTTGCCATCTGCGCCTCACCTGGACCTTGTGACTGTGGTCCCACCTGGAACTCACCTGGATCTGGTGGCTCTGGTTCCCATATGGGGCTCTCCTGTACCTGGTTCCTGTGGTCTCCATCTGTCCTCACCTGGAACACAATGACTCTGATCCATATTTGGTCCTCTCCTGGACCTGTTGACTCTGGTCCTTACATGGGCATCATTGGGACCTCGATACTCTCTTATATACCTCGACCTCACCTGGACCTGGTGACTCAGGTCCTCATATGGGCATCATGGTAACTGGTTCTCAGTTTCACATCGGGGCTTCACCTGGACCTAGTGATTCTCGTCCCCCTCTGGGCCTCACCCTGACGTGGTGACTCTGCTCCCCACCTGGATATCACCAGAACTGGGTGACTCTGGTCCCCCTCTGGGACTCACCCGTAGCTGGGGACACTGCTCCTCAACTGGGCCTCAACAGGACCTGGTGAATCTACTCCTCAGTTAGGCCTCGTCTGGACCTGTGACTGTTTTCCCACCTGGCATCAATGGGACATGGTTACTCTTTTCCCCACCTGGGCCTCACCTGGTCATGATAACTTTGCTCCACACTTAGGCATCAACTTGTCCTGATGACTCTGGTCCCCCCACCTAGGCCTCAATCTGGATCTGGTGACTGTGGTCCCCACCTGGGTCTCCCCTGGACCTGGTGACTCTCGTTCCCACATGAACCACACCAGGACCTGGTGACTGTGGTGTTCTTGTAGACTCACATTTACCTGGAGACTCTGGTCCCCACTAGGGCCTCACCTGGATCTGGTGACTCTGGCCTGTAGGTTGTCCTCACCGGGACCTGGTGAGTGGGGTTGCCACCTGGGCCTCACCCATACCTGGTGACTCAGGTCCCCACTTGGGCCTCTTGGACCTGGTGAATCTGGTAATTCTGGTCTCCACCTGGGAATCCCCTGGAACTGGAGAATCTGGTCGCCATCTGTGCCTCACACAGTCCTGGTGACTTTGCTCCCCACCTGGACCTGATTGCTGTGGACTCCTTTTGGGCCTCACCTGGAACTGGTGAGTCTGATCCTAACTGGGCCTCACCCAGATCTGGTGACTCTGCTCCTCACCTGTGGACCACTATGACCTGGATACTCTGTTCCACACCTGAGCCTCACCTGGACATGATGACTCTGGATCCTCTCTGTGCCTCACTCTGACATGGTGACTCTGGTCCCCATCTGGATGTCACCTAGACCAGGTGAATCTGGGACCCCTGTCGACCTCAACCAGACCTGGTGACTCTGGTCCTCAACTCGGCCTCACCTGGACCTAGTGAATATGCTCCCCACCTGCGCCTCATCTGGACGTGGTGACTCGGGTTCTACCTGGGCATCATCGGGGCATGGTTACTCTATTCCCCAATGGGACTGACCTGTTCCTAGTAACTCTGGTCCTGACTTTGGCGTCTTCTGTCCCAGGTGACTCTGGCTCCACCTGGGCCTCACCTGTAACTGGTAACTCTGATCCTAAGCATGGCCTCACCTGACCTGGTGACTGTGGTTCCCATCGGGATCTTACCTGGACATCATGTCTCTGGTCCCACATGGGCCTCACCAGGACCTGGTGTCTCCGGTACGCACCTGGGTAGCATCAGGATATGGTTACACTCTTCACTAACAGTGACCCAGCCGGACCTATTAACTCTGGTCTTCACCTGGGCCACACCTGGACATGGTGACACTGGATCCCACCTGGGTCTCAACTTGACATGGTGAGTCGGATCCCCACCTGGTCCTCACGTGTAACTGCTGATTCTCCGGCCCACATGGACATCATGTGGACCTGGTGGCTGCAGTGTTTCTAGCTTCTCATGTACCTTGTGACTCTGGTCCCCGCCAGGGCCTCACTGGGTCCTGGGGAATGTGGTTGCCACCTGCACCTCACTTGGACCTGGTGATTATGGTCTGCACCTGAGACTCCCCTGATCTACTGACTGTGGTCCCCACCTGGGCTTCACCTGGATATTTGGACTCCGGTCCCCATCTGGGCCTCACCTGGCCCTGTTGACCATGGTCCTCAACTGGGCAAAATTGGGACCCGGTGACTGTGTTCCACAACTGGACCTCACCTGGACCAGGTGACTCTGGTCCCCCTCTGGGTCTCACCGTGCCTAGTGACTGTGAACCCCACTTTGGCCTGACTTGGACCTGCTGACCTGGTTGCCACCTGCGTCTAACCTCCAACTGTTGACTCTGGTCCTTTCAAGGTCCTTCCCTGTACCTGGTGATCCTGGTCCCGACCTGGGCCTCAACTGGACGTGGTGACTCTTGTCACCACCGGGGACTCACCTGGACCTGCTTACTGTGTTCCACACCTGGGCCTCAAGTAGACCTTTTGACCATGGTCCCCAAGCCGGCCTCACATGGACCTGTTGCCTCTGATCCCCACCGGGGCCTCACGTGTACCTGTTAACTCCTGTCCTCACCTGGGCCTCATCTGGTCCTAGAGACTCTGGTCTCCACCTGGGCTTCACCTGGATCTGCTGACTCAGGTCCCCACCTGGACTTACCTGGATCCGTGGACTCTGGTCCCCAATTGGACCTCTCCTGGACCTGGTGACTCTCTTTACAAAATGGTCCTCACCTGGATCTGGTGACTCTGGTCCTCAGTTTGGCCTCACCTGGAGCTGGTGTCTCTCGTCCCCACTTGAACCTAACTCAGAACTGCTGAAACTTGCCCCAACCTAGGCCGCATCCAGACCTGGTGACTCTTGTCCCCACCTATGCCTCAATTCGACCTGATGAATCTGGTCCTCACGTGTGCCTCACATGGACCTGGCACTCAGCTGGACCTGGGACTCAGCTGGATAGAGTGGCTCTGGTTCCCAAAAGGGGTCACTGATACTGCTGACTGTGGTCTTATTGTATGCCTCATCAGGACCTAATGAATCTGTTCCCCATCTGGGCCTGCATGGCCCTAGTGACTCTGGTCCTCACCCAGGCATCATTGGGACCTGGATACTCTATTCCACACTTGGGCCTCACTTTGACCAGGGACCTCTGGTCCCATTCTGGGCCTCAAACTAAACTGGTTACTCTGGTTCCCCCTCTGGGCCTCACCCTTACCTGGTGACTCTGGTCACCCCATGGGTTTCATTTGGGCCTGGTGAATCTGGTCCTTAGGTGGTCCGCACCTGGATCTGATGACTGGTCGCAACCTGGGCCTCTCCTGACTTGGTGAATCCTGTTGCCACCTGGGCCTCACTTGGACCTTGTGACTGTGGTCCCACCTGGACCTCACCTGGATCTGGTGGCTCTGGTTCCCATATGGGGCTCTCCTGGACCTGGTTCCTGTTATCTCCATCTGGCGTCACCTGGAACTCAATGACTCTGATACATATTTGTGCCTCTCCTGCACCTGTTGACTCTGGTCCTTACCTGGACATCATTGGGACCTGGATACTCTCTTATATACCTGGGCCTCACCTGGACCTGGTGACTGAGGTCCCACCTTGGTCTCACCTGGATGAGGTGACTGGTTCCCACAGGGACCTCACCTGGTCCTGGTGACTCAGGTCCTCATATGGGCATCATGGGACCTGGTTTCTCAGTTCCACATAGGGGCCTCACCTGGACCTAGTGATTCTCGTCCCACTCTGGGCCTCACCCTGACATGGTGAGTCTGGTCCCCACCTGGATATTACCAGAACCGGGTGACTCTGGTCCCCGTCTGGGACTCACCCGGAGCTGGGGACACTGGTACTCAACTGGGCCTCAACAAGACCTGGTGAATCTACTCCTCACTCAGGCCTCGTCTAGACCTGTGACTCTTTTCCCACCTGGCATCAATGGGACAAGGTTACACTGTTCCCCACTTGGGCCTCACCTGGACATGATAACTTTGCTCCACACTTTGGCCTCAACTGGTACTGATTACTCTGGTCCCCCCCCCCTAGGCCTCAATCTGGACCTGGTGACTGTGGTCCCCACCTGGGTCTCACCTGGCCCTGGTTACTCTTGTTCCCACATGAACCTCACCTGGACCTGGTGGCTGTGGTGTTCTTGTAGACTCATATTTACCTGGTGACTCCGGTCCCACTAGGGCCTCACGTGGATCTGGTGACTCTGACATGCCAGTTGGCCTCACCGGGACATGCTGAGTGGGGTGGCCACGTGGGCCTCACCCATACCTGGTGACTCAGGTCCCCACGTGGGCATCTTGGACCTGGTGAATCTGGTCCTTACCTGGTCCTCTCCCAGACCCGGGGACTCTGGTCTCCACCTGGGCCTCACCTGCACCTGGTGAATCTGGTCCCCATCTGGGCCTCACCCAGTGATGGTGACTTCGTTCCACACGTGGACCTCATTGCTGTGGACTCTTTCTTGGCCTCACCTGGAACAGGTGACTCTGATCCTATCTACGCGTCACCCAGACCTGGTGACTCTGACCCTAACCTGGGCATCATTGGTACCTGGTGACTCTGTTCCACACCTGAGCCTCACCTGGACATGATGACTCTGGAACCTCTCTGGGACTCACCCTGACTTGGTGAGGCTGGTCCCCATCTGGATGTCACCTGGACCAGGTGATTCTGTACCCCGATAGTTCTCAACCAGATCTGGTGCCTCTGGTCTTCAACTGGGCCTCACCTGGACCTAGTGAATATGCTCCATCTGGGCCTCATTTGCACCTGGTGACTCTGGTCCCTACCTGGGCATCATCGGGACATGGTTCCACAGCATGGCCTGCAGGTTGGACTCACCTGGACATGGTAAGTCCTGTCTCTACCTGGGCATCATCGGGACATGGTTCCTCTGCATTGCCTGCAGGTGGGCTCCCCTGGACCTGTTGAGTGGGGTTGCCACCTGGGCCTCACCCATCCCTGGTGACTCAGGTTCCCACGTGCGCCTCACTTGGACCTTGTGAATCTGCTCCTTACCTGGTGTTCACCCGGAACTGGTAACTCTGGTCACCACCTGGGAATCACCTGGACCTGGTGAATCTGGTCCCCATCTGGGCCTCACCCAGTCCTGGTGACTTTGTTACCTACCTGGACCTGATTGATGTGGACTCCTTCTTGGCCTCACCTAGAACTGGTGACTCTGATCCTAACTGGGCCTCACCCAGATCTGGTGACTCTGGTCCTCACCTGTGGACCATTATGACCTGGATACTCGGTTCCACACCTTACCTCACCTGGACATGATGACTCTGGATCCCCTCTGGGCCACAGCCTGACATGGTGACTCTGGTCCGCATCTGGATGTCACCTAGACCAGGTGAATCTGGTACCCCTCTAGGCCTAAACTAGCCCGGGGGAATCTGGTCCTCAACTCGGCCTCACCGGGACCTAGTGAATATGCTCCCCACCTGCGCCTCATCTGGACGTGGTGACTCGGGTTCTACTTGGGCATCATCGGGACATGGTTACTCTATTCCCCACTGGGACTGACCTGATCCTGGAAACTCTGGTCCTGACTTTGGCCTCTTCTGTACCAGGTGACTCTGGCTCCACCTGGGCCTCACCTGTAACTTGATACTGTGATCCTAAGCATGGCCTCACCTGACCTGATGACTGTGGTTCCCATCGAGACTTCAACTGGACCTCATGACTCTGATCCCACCTGGGCCTCACCAGGACATGGTGTCTCTGGTACCCACCTGGGTAGCATCAGGATATGGTTACACTGTTCTCTAACAGTGACCCACCCGGACCTATTAACTCTGGTCTTCACCTGGGCCACACCTGGACCTGGTGACTCTGGTCCTCAGTTTGGCCTCACCTGGACCTGGTGTCTCTCGTCCCCACTTTGACCTAACTCAGAACTGCTGAATCTTGCCCCACGTAGGCCGCACGCAGACCTCGTGACTCTTGTCCCCAGCTCTGCCTCAATTCGATCTGATGAATATGGTCCTCACGTGGGCCTCACATGGACCTGGGACTCAGCTGGATAGAGTGGCTCTGGTTCCCACAAGGGGCTCACCTGATACTGCTGACTGTGGTCTTATTCTATGCCTCACCAGGACCTAGTGATTCTGTTCCCCATCTGGGCCTGCATGGCCCTAGTGACTCTGGTCCTCACCCAGGCATCATTGGGACCTTGATACTCTATTCCACACCTTGGACTCACTCTGACCACGGACCTCTGGTCTCATTCTGGGCATCAAACTAAACTGGTTACTCTGGTTGCCCCTCTGGGCCTCACCCTTACCTGGTGACTCTGGTCACCCCTTGGGCTTCACTTGGGCCTGGTGAATCTGGTGCTTAGCTGGTCCTCACCTGGCTCTGGATACTTGTCGCCACCTGGGCCTCACCTGGACCTGGTGAATCCTGTTGCCACCTGCGCCTCACCAGGACCTTGTGACTGTTGTCCTACCTGGACCTCACCTGGATTGGTGGCTCTGGTTCCCATATGGGGCTCTCCTGGACCTGGTTCCTGTGGTCTCCATCAGGCATCACCTGGAACAAAATGACTGTGATCCATATTTCGGCCTCTCCTGGACCTGTTGACTCTGGTCCTTACCTGGCCATCATTGGAACCTGGAGACTCTCTTATATACCTGGGCCTCACCTGGACCTGGTGACTGTGGTCCCACCTGGGCCTCACCAGGACGAGGTGCCTGGTTCCCACAGGGACCTCACCGGGACCTGGTGACTCAGGTCCTCATATGGGCATCATGGTAACTGGTTCTCAGTTTCACATCGGGGCCTCACCTGGACCTAGTGATTCTCGTCCCCCTCTGGGCCTCACCCTGACGTGGTGACTCTGCTCCCCACCTGGATATCACCAGAACTGGGTGACTCTGGTCCCCCTCTGGGACTCACCCGTAGCTGGGGACACTGCTCCTCAACTGGGCCTCAACAGGACCTGGTGAATCTATCCTCAGTTAGGCCCCGTCTGGACCTGTGACTCTTTTCCCCACATGGGCCTCACCTGGTCATGATAAGTTTGCTCCACACTTTGGCATCAAATTGTCCTGATGACTCTGGTCCCCCCACCTAGGCCTCAATCTGGATCTGGTGACTGTGGTCCCCACCTGGGTCTCCCCTGGACCTGGTGACTCTCGTTCCCACATGAACCACACCAGGACCTGGTGACTGTGGTGTTCTTGTAGACTCACATTTACCTGGTGACTCTGGTCCCCACTAGGGCCTCACCTGGATCTGGAGACTCTGGCATGCAGGTTGGCCTCACCTGGAACTGGTGAGTGGGGTGTCCACCTGGGCCTCACCCATACATGGTGACTCAGGTCCCACGTGGGCCTCTTGGACCTGGTGAATCTCGTCCTTACCTGGTCCTGTCCCGGAGATGCGGACTCTGGTCACCACCTGGGACTCACCTGGACCTGGTGAATCTGGTCCCCATCTGGGTCTCACGCAGTCCTGGTCATTTATTCCCCACCTGGTCTGATTGCTGTGGACTCTTTCTTGGCCTCACCTGGAACTGGTGACTCTGATTCTATCTGTGCATCACCCAGACCTGGTGACTCTGGTCCTCACCTGGGCATCGTTGGTACCTGGTGACTCTGTTCCACACCTGAGCCTCACCTGGACATGATGACTCTGGAAAATCTCTGGGCCTCACTCTGACCTGGTGACTCTGATCCCCATCTGGATGTCACCTGGACCAGGTGATTCTGGTACCCCTCTAGGCCTCAACCAGATCTGGGGACTCTGGTCCTCAACTGGGCCTCACCTGGACCTAGTGAATATGCTCCATCTGGGCCTCATTTGGACCTGGTGACTCTGGTCACTACTTGGGCATCATCGGGACATGTTTCCACTGCATGGCCTCAATGTTGGCCTCACCTGGATCTGATAACTCTGGTCCCAACCAGGGCATCATTGTGACATGGTTCCTCTGCATGGCCTGCAGGTTGACCTCACCTGGACCTGGGGAGTGGGGTTGCCACCTGGGCCTCACCCATACCTGGTGACACAGGTCCCCATGTGGGCCTCACGTGGACCTGTTGAATCTTGTCCTTACCTGGTCCTCACCCGGAACTGGTAAGTCTGGTCACCACCTGGAAGTCACCTGGACCTGGTGAATCTGGTCCCCATCTCGGCCTCACCCATTCCTGGTGAATTTGTTGCCCACCTGGACCTGATTGCTGTGGACTCCTTCTTGGCCTCACCTGGAACTTGTGACTCTGATCCTAACTGGGCCTCACCCAGATCTGGTGACTCTGGTCCTCACCTGAGGACCATTATGATCTGGATACTCGGTTCCACACCTGAGCCTCACCTGGACATGATGACTCTTAATCCCCTCTGGGCCTCACCCTGACATGGTGAATCTTGTCCGCATCTGGATGTCACCTAGACCAGGTGAATCTGGTACCCCTCTAGGCCTCAACTAGACCTGGCGACACTGGTCCTCAACTGGGCCTCAGCGGGACCTAGTAATCATGCTCCCCACCTGTGCCTCATGTGGAGCTGGTGACTCTGGTTCTACCTGGGCATCATCGGGACATGGTTACTCTATTCCCCACTGGGACTGACCTGATCCTGGTAACTCTGGTCCTGACTTTGGCCTATTTTGTACCAGGTCACTCTGGCTCGACCTGGGTCTCACCTGTAACTGGTGACTCTGATCCTAAGCATGGCCTCACCTGACCTGGTGACTGTGGTTCCCATTATGATATCACCTGGACCTCATGTCTCTGGTCCGACCTGGGCCTCACCAGGACCTGGTGTCTGTGGTACCAACCTGGTAGCATCAGGATATGGTTACACTCTTCACTAACAGTGACCCAGCCGGAACTATTAACTCTGCTCTTCACCTGGGCCACACCTGGACATGGTGATTCTGGTCTGTACCTGAGACTTTCCTGGATTTGGTGACTGTGGTCCCTACCTGGGCTTCACCTTGACTTGGGGACTCCGGTCCCCATCTGAGCCTCACCTGGCCCTGTTGACCATGGTCCTCAACTGGGCAAAATTGGGACCCGGTGACTGTGCTCCACAACTGGACCTCACCTGGACCAGGTGACTCTGGTCCCCCTCTGGGAGTCACAGTGCCCTAGTGACTGTGAACCCCACTTTGGCCTGACTTGGACCTGCTGACCCTGGTTGCCACCTGCGTCGGGCCTCGAACTGTTGACTCTGGTTCTTGCAAGGTCCTCCCCTGGACCTGGTGATCCTGGTCCCCACCTGGGCCTCACCTGGACGTGGTGACTCTTGTCACCACCAGGGACTCACCTGGACCTGCTTACAGTGTTCCACACCTGGGCCTCAAGTAGATGTGTTGACCATGGTCCCCAAGCCGGCCTCAAATGGACCTGTTGCCTCTGATCATCACCGGTGCCTCACGTGTACCTGGTAACTCTGGTCCTCACCTGGGCCTCATCTGGACCTAGTGACTCTGGTCCCCACCTAGGCTTCACCTGGATCTAGTGACTCTGGTCCTCACCTGTGGACCATTATGACCTGGATACTCTGTTCCACACCTGAGCCTCAACTGGACATGATAACTTTGTTCCACAGTTGGGCCTCAACTGGTCCTGATGACACTGTTACCCTCCTAGGCCTCAATCCAGACCTGGTGACTGTCGTCCCAACCTGGGTCTCACCTGGAACTGGTGACTCTCGTTCCCACATGAACCAAACATGGAGCTGGTGACTGTAGTGTTCTTGTAGACTCACTTTTACCTGCTGTCTCCGGTGCCGACTAGGGCCTCACGTGGATCTGGTGACTTTGGCATGCAGGTTGGACTCACCTGGACATTGTGAGTGGGGTTGCCCCTGGGCCTCACCCATACCTGGTGAGTCAGGTCCCCGCGTGGGCCTCTTGGACCTGGTAAATCTGGTCCTTACCTGGTCGTCTCCCAGCCCCGGGGTCTCTGGTCACCACCTGGGCCTACCTGGACCTGGTGAATCTGATCCCCATCTGGGCCTCACCCAGGCCTGTTGACTTTGTTCCACTCCTGTATCTGATTGCTGTGGACTCTTTCTTGGCCTCACCTGGAACAGGTGACTCTGATCCTATCTGCCCGTCACCCAGACCTGGTGACTCTGGTCCTCAACTGGGCATCTTTGGTACCTGGTGACTCTGTTCCACACCTGAGCCTCACCTGGACATGATGACTCTGGAACCTCTCTGGGCCTCATCCTGACCTGGTTACTCTGGTCCCCATCTGGATGTCACCTGGACCAGGTGATTCTGGTACCCCTCTAGGCCTCAACCAGGTCTGGTGACTCTGGTCCTCCACTGGACCACACCTGGACCTAGTGAATATGCTCCATCTGGGCCTCATTGGACCTGGTGATTCTGGTCCCTACCTGGGCATCATCGGGACATGGTTCCACTGCATCGCCTGCAGGTTGGCCTCACCTGGACCTGGTAACCCTGGTCCCTACCTGGACATCATCAAGGCATGGTTCCACTGCATGGCCTGCAGATTGGCCTCACGTGGACCTGGTGAGTGAGGTTGTCACCTGGGCCTCACTCATGCCTGGTGACACAGGTCCCCACGTGGGCCTCATTTGGACTTGGTGAATCTGGTCCTTACCTGGTCCTCACCCGGAACTCGTAACTCTGGTCACCACCGGGGACTCACCTGGACCTGCTTACTGTGTTCCACACCTGGGCCTCAAGTAGACCTGTTGACCATGGTCCCCAAGCTGGCCTCACATGGACCTGTTGTCTCTGATCCCCACCTGGGCCTCACGTGTACCTGGTAACTCTGGTCCTCACCTGGGCCTCATCTGGACCTAGTGACTCTGGTCCCCACCTGGGCTTCACCTGGATCTGATGACTCTGGTCCCCACCTGGAATTCACCTGGATCTGGTGACCCTGGTCCCCACATGGACCTCACCTGGATCTGGTGACTCTGGTCCTCAGTATGGCCTCACCTGGACCTGGTGTCTCTCATCCCCACTTTGACCTAACTCAGAACTACTGAATCTTGCCCCATCTAGGCCGCACCCAGACCTGGTGACTCTTGTCCCCAGCTATGCCTCAATTCGACCTGATGAATCTGGTCCTCACGGGGACCTCACATGGACCTGGGAGTCAGCTGGATAGAGTGGCTCTGGTTGCCACAAGGAGCTCACCTGATACTGCTGACTGTGGTCTTATTCTATGCCTCACCAAGACCTAGTGATTCTGTTCCCCATCTGGGACTCCATGGCCCTAGTGACTCTGATCCTCACCCAGGCATCATTGGGACCTGGATACTCTATTCCACACTGGGCCTCACTTTGACCAGGGACCTCTGGTCCCATTCTGGGCCTCAAACTAAACTGGTTACTCTGCTTCCTCCTCTGGGACTCACCCTTACCTGGTGACTCGGGTTACCCCTTGGGCTTCACTTGCGCCTGGTGAATCTGGTCCTTAGCTGGTGCGCACTTGGATGTGGTGACTGGTCGCCACCTGGGCCTCACCTGGACTTGGTAAATCCTGTTGCCACCTGCGCCTCACCTGGACCTTGTGACTGTGGTCCCACCTGGACCTCACCGGGATCTGGTGTCTCTCGTTCCCATATGGGGCTCAACTGGACCTGGTTCCTGTGGGCTCCAACTGACCTCACCTGGAACACAATGACTCTGATCCATATTTGGGCCTCCCCTGTACCTGTTGACTCTGGTCCTTACCTGGGCATCATTGGGACCTGGAGACTCTCTTATATGTCTTGGCCCCACCTGGCCCTGGTGACTGTGGTCCCACATGGGCCTCACCTGGACAGGTGACTGGTTCCCACAGGGATCTCACCTGGACCTGGTGACTCAGGTCCTCGTATGGGCATCATGGGACCTGGTTTCAGTTCCACATCGGGGCCTCACCTGAACCTAGTGATTCTCGTCCCCCTCTGGGCCTCACCCTGACGTGGTGACTCTGGTCCCCACCTGGATATCACCAGAACCGTGGGACTCTGGTCCCCCTCTGGGACACACCCGGAGGTAGGGACACTGGTACTCAGCTGAGCCTCAACAGGACCTGGTGAATCTCCTCCTCACTTAGGCCTCGTCTGGACCTTGTGACTCTTTTCCCACCTGGCAGCAATGGGACATGGTTACTCTGTTCCGCACCTGGGCCTCACATGGACATGATAACTTATCTCCACACTTTGGCCTCAACTGGTCCTGATGTCTCTAGTCCCCCAACCGAGGCCTCAATTTGGACCTGGAGACTGTCGTCCCCATCTGGGTCTCACCTGGACCTGGTGACTCTCGTTCCCACAAGAACCACACCTGGACCTGGTGACTGTGGTGTACTTGTAGACTCACATTTACCTGGTGACTCCGGTCCCCACTAGGGCCTCACCTGGATCTGGTGACCTCGGCCTGCAGGTTGGCCTCACTTGGACCTGGTGAGTGGGGTTGCCATCTGGGCCTCAGCCAAACCTGGTGACTGAGGTTCCCACGTGTGCCTCTTTGACATGTTAATCTGGTCCTTACCTGGTCCTCTCCCAGACCCGGGGACTCTGCTCACCACCTGGGCCTCACCTGGAGCTGGTGAATCTGGTCCCCATCTGGGCCTCACCCATTCCTGGTGACTTTGTTCGCCACCTGGACCTGATTGTTGTGGACTCCTTCTTGGCCTCACCTGGAACTGGTGACTCTGATCGTATCTCCACGTCACCCAGATCTGGTGACTCTGGTCCTCACCTGGGCATCATTGGTACCTGGTCACTCTGTTCCACACCTGAGCCTCACCTGGACATGATGACTCTGGAACCTCTCTGGGCCTCACCCTGACCTGGTGACCCTTTTCCCCATCTGGATGTCACCTGGTCCAGGGGATTCTGGTACTCCTCTAGGACTCAATCAGATCTGGTGACTGTGATCCTCAACTGGGCCTCACCTGGACCTAGTGAATATGCTCCATCTGGGCCTCATTTGGACCTGGTGACTCTGATACCTACCTGGGAATCATCGGGACATGTTCCACTGCATGGCCTGCAGGTTGGCCTCACCTGGACCTGAGAACTCTAGTCCCTACCTCGGTATCATCTGGACATGGTTCCTCTGCATGGCTTGCAGGTTGGCCTCACTTGTTTCTGGTGAGGGGGGTTGTCACATGGGCCTCACACATGCCTGGTGACACAGGTCCCCACTTGGGCCTCACTTGGACCTGGTGACTCTGGTCCTTACCTGGTCCTCACCCGGAACTCGTAACTCTGTTCACCACCTGGGAATAACCTGGACCTGGTGACTCTGGTCCCCATCTGGATGTCACCTGGACCAGGTGTTTCTGGTACCCCTCTAGGCCTCAACCAGAACTGGTGACTCTGGTCCTCAACTGGGCCTCACTGGGACCTAGTGAACATGCTCCCCACCTGCGCCTCATCTGGACCTGGTGACTCTGGTTCTACCTGGGCATCATCGGGTCCTGGTTACTCTATTCCCCACTGGGACTGACCTGATCCTGGTAACTCTGGTCCTGATTTGGCCTCTTCTGTACTTAGTGACTCTGGCTTCACCTGGGCCTCAGCTGTAACTGGTGACTCTGATCCTAAGCATGGCCTCACCTGACCTGGTGACTGTGGTTCCCATCGGGACCTCACCTGGACCTCATGTCTCTGGTCCAATCTGGGCCTCACCAGGACCTTGTGTCTCAGGTACCATCCTTGGTAGCATCAGGATATGGTTACACTGTTCACTAACAGTGACCCAGCCGGACCTATTAACTCTGGTCTTCACCTGGGCCACACCTGGACATGGTGACACTCGTTCCCACCTGGGTCTCACCTGGACATGATGAGTCGTATCCCCACCTGGTCCTCACCTGTAACTTGTGATTCTCGTTCCCACATGGACATCATCTGGACATGGTGGCGGCAGTGTTTCTAGCTTCTCATGTACCTCGTGACTCTGGTCCCCACCAGGGCCTCACCGGGACCTGGTGTGTGTGGTTGCCACCTGCACCTCACCTGGACCTGGTGATTCTGGTCTGCGCCTGAGACTACCCTGGATCTGGTGACTGTGGTCCCCACCTGGACATCACCTGGATTTAGGGACTCCGGTCCCCATCTGGGCCTCACCTGGCCCTGTTGATCAAGGTCTCATTTGGGCAAAATTGGGACCCGGTGACTGTGTTCCACAACTGGACCTCACCTGGACCATGTGACACTGGTTCCCCTCTGGGCCTCACCGTACCCTAGTGACTGTGAACCCCACTTTGGCCTGACTTGGACCTGCTGACCCTGGTTGCCACCTGCGCCTGACCTCGAACTGTTGACTCTGGTTCTTTCAAGGGCCTCCCCTGTACCTGGTGATCCTGGTCCCCACCTGGGACTTACCTGGACGTGGTGACCCTTGTCACCACCGGGGACTCACCTGGACCTGCTTACTGTGTTCCACACCTGGGCCACAAGTATACCTGATCACCATGGTCCCCAAGACAGAATCACATGGACCTGTTGCCTCTGATCCCCACCGGGGCCTCACGTGTATCTGGTAACTCTGGTCCTCACCTGGGTCTCATCTGGACCTAGTGACTCTCGTCCCCACCTGGGCTTCACCTGGATCTGGTCACTCTGGTCCCCACCTGGAATTCACCTGGATCTGGTGACTCTGGTCCCTCCTGGACCTCACCTGGATCTGGTGACTCTGGTCCTCAGTATGGCCTCACCTGGACCTAGTGTCTCTCATCCCCACTTTGACCTAACTCAGAACTGCTGAATCTTGCCCCATCTAGGCCGCACCCAGACCTGATGACTCTTGTCCCCAGCTATTCCTCAATTCGACCTGATGAATCTGGTCCTAACGTGGGCCTCACATGGACCTGGGACTCAGCTGCATAGAGTGGCACTGGTTCCCACAAGGGCCTCCCCTGATACTGGTGACTGTGGTCTTATTCTATGCCTCAACAGGAACTAGTGATTTTGTTTCCCATCTGGGCCTGCATGGACTTAGTGACTCTGGTCCTCACCCAGGCATCATTCGGACCTGGATACTCTATTCCACACCTGGGCCTCACTTTGACCCGGGATCTCTGGTCCCATTATGGGCCTCAAACTAAACTGGTTACTCTGGTTGCCCCTCTGGGCCTCACCCTTACCTGGTGACTCTAGTCACCCCGTGGGCTTCACTTGGGGCTGGTGAATCTGGACCTTAGCTGGTTTTCACCTGGATGTGGTGACTGGTCGCCACCTGGGCCTCACCTGGACTTGGTAAATCCTGTTGCCACCTGCACCTTACCTTGACCTTGTGACTGTGGTCCCACCTGAACCTCACCTGGATCTGGTGGCTCTGGTTCCCATATGGGGCTCTCCTGGACCTGGTTCCTGTGGTCTCCATCTGGCCTCACCTGGAACACAATGACTCTGATCCATATTTGGGCCTCTCCTGATCCTGTTGACTCTGGTCCTTACCTGGGCATCATTGGGACCTGGATACTCTCTTATATACCTGGGCCTCACTTGGACCTGGTGACTGTGGTCCCACCTGGGCCTCACCTGGACGGGGTGACTGGTTCCTGCAGGGACCTCACCTGGACCTGGTGACTCAGGTCCTCATATGGGCATCATGGGACCTGGTTTCTCATTTCCACATCGGGACCTCATCTGGACCTAGTGACTCTCGTCCCCCTCTGGGCCTCACCATGACGTGGTGACTCTTGTCCCCACCTGGATATCACCAGAACCGGGTGACTCTGGTCCCCTTCTGGGACTCACCCGGAGCTGGGGTCACTGGTCCTCAACTGAGCCTCAACAGGACCTGGTGAATCTACTCCTCACTTAGGCCTCATCTGGACCTTGTGACTCTTTTCCCACCTGGCATCAATAGGACACGGTTACTCTGTTCCCCGCCTGGGCCTAAGCTGCACACGATAACTTTGCTCCACACTTTGGCCTCAAATGGTCCTGATGACTCTCGTCCCCCCACCTAGGCCACAATCTGGACCTGGTGACTGTGGTCCCCACCAGGCTCTCACCTGGACATGGTGACTCTCGTTCCCACATGAACCACACCTGGACCTGGTGACTGTGGTGTTCTTGTAGACTCACATTTACCTGGAGACTCTGGTCCCCACCTGGATCTGGTGACTCTTGCCTGCAGGTTGTCCTCACCTGGACCTGGTAACTCTAGTCCCTAGATGGGCATCTTCGGGACGTGGTTCCACTGCAAGGCCTGCAGGATGGCCTCACCTGGACCTGGTGAGTGGGGTTACCACTTGGGCCTCACCCATACTAGGTGACACAGGTCCCCACGTGGGTCTAACTTGGATCTGGTGTATCTGGTAATTCTGGTCACCACCTGAGAATCACCTGGACTTGGTGAATCTGGTAAATCTGGTCACCACCTGGGAATCACGTGGACCTGGTGAATCTGGTCCCCATCTGGGCTTCACCCAGTCCTGATGACTTTGTTCCGCACCTGGACCTGATTGCTGTGGACTCCTTCTTGACCTCACCTGGAACTGGTGACTCTGATCCTAACTGGGCCTCACCCAGATATGGTGACTCTGGTCCTCACCTATGGAAAATTATGACCTGGATACTCTCTTCCACACTGGAGTCACACCTGCACATGATGACTCTGGAACCTCTCTAGGCCTCACCCTGACCTGGTGATTCTGGTCCCCATCTGGATTTCACCTGGTCCAGGTGATTCTGGTACCCCTCTAGGGTCAACCAGATCTGATGACTCTGGTCCTCACCTGGGCCTCACCTGGACCTAGTGAATATAATCCATCTGGGCCTCTTTGGACCTGGAAATCTGGTCCCTACCTGGGCATCATCGGAACATGGTTACTCTGCATTGCCTGCAGGTTGGCCTCACCTGGACCTGGTGAGTGTGGTTGCCACCTGGGTCTCACCCATACCTGGTGACACGGGTCCCCACGTGGGCCAAACTTCGACCTGGTGAATCTGGTCCTTACCTGGTCCTCACCCGGAACTGGTAACTCCGGTCATCATCTGGGAATCTCCTGGACCTTGTGATTCTGGTCCCCATCTGGGCCTCACCAGTCCTGGCGACTTTGTTCCCCACCTGGACCTGATTGCTGTGGACTCCTTCTTGGCCTCACCTGGAACTAGTTACTCTGATCCTAAGTGGGCCTCACATAAATCTGCTGAATCTGGTCTTAACCTGTGGACCATTATGACCTGGATACTCTGTTCCACATCTGAGCCTCACCTGGACATGATGACTCTGGAACCACTCTGGGCCTCACCCTGACCTTGTGACTCTGGTCCCCATTAGGATGTAACCTGGACCAGGGGATTCTGGTACCCCTCTAGGCCTCAACCAGATCTGGTGACTCTGGTCCTCAACTGGGACTCACCTGGACTTAGAGAATATGCTCCATCTTGGCCTCATTTGGACCTGGTGACTCTGGTCCCTACCTGGGCATCATCGGACATGGTTCTACTACATGGCCTGCAGGTTGGCCTCACCTGGAACTAGTGAGTGGGATTGCCACCTGGGGCTCACCCATACCTGGTGACTCAGGTCCCCATGTCGGCCTCTTGGACCTGGTGATTCTGGTCCTTACCTGGTCCTCTCCCAACCTGGGGTCTCTGGTCATCACCTGGGCCTCTCCTGGACAAGGTGAATCTTGTCCCCATCTGGGCCTCACCCAGTCCTGTTTACTTTGTTCCGCACCTGGACCTGATTGCTGTGGACTCTTTCTTTGCCTCACCTGGAACTGGTGACTCTGATCCTATCTGCGCGTCACCCAGATCTGGTGACTCTGGTCCTCATCTGGGCATCATTGGTACCTGGTGAGTCTGTTCCACACCTGAGCCTCACCTGGACATGATGACTCTGGAACTTCTCTGGGCCTCACCCTGACCTGGTGACTCTGATTCCCATCTGGATATCACCTTGACCAGGTGATTCTGGTACCCCTCTGGGCCTCAACCAGATCTGGTGACCCTGGTCCTCAACTGGGCCTCACCTGGACCTAGTGAATTTGCTCGATCTGGGCCTCATTTGGACCTGGTGACTCTGTTCCCTACCTGGGCATCATCGGGACATGGTTCCACTTCATGGCCTGCAGGTTGGCCTCACCTGGACCTGGTAACTCTGGTTGCTACATGGGAATCATCGGGACACGGTTCCTATGCATGGCCCGAAGGATGGCCTCTCCTGGACCTGGTGAGTGTGGTTGCCATCTGTGCATCACCCATACCTGGGGACACAGGTACCCACTTGGGCCTCACTTGGACCTGGTGAATCTGGTCCTTACCTGGTCCTCAGCCGGAACTGGTAACTCTTGTCACCACCTGGGAATCACCTGGACCTGGTGAATCTGGTCCCCATCTGGGCCTCACCCAGTCCTGGTGACTTTGTTCCCCACATGGACCTGATTGCTGTGGACTCCTTCTTGGCCTCACCTGGAACTGGTGACTCTGATCCTAACTGGACCTCAACCAATCTGGTGACTCTGGTCCTCACCTGGGGACCATTATGACCTGGATATTCTGTTCCACACCTGAGCCTCACCTGGACATGATAACTTTGCCCCACACTTGGGTCTCAAATGGTCCTGATGACTCTGGTCCCCCTCCTAGGCCTCAATCTGGACCTGGTGACTGTCGTCCCCACCTGGGCCTCACCTGGACCTGGTGAGTGTGGACCCACCTGGGCCTCACCTGGACGAGGTGACTGGTTCCCACAGGGACCTCACCTGGACCTGGTGACTCAGCCCCTCATATGGGCTTCATGGGACCTGGTTTCTCAGTTCCACATCGGGGCCTCACCTGGACCTAGTGATTCTCGTCCCCCTGTGGGTCTCACCCTGAAGTGGTGACTCTGGTCCCCACCTGGATATCACCAGAACGTTGTGACTCTGGGCCCCCTCTGGGACTCAACTGGACCTGGGGAAAGTGGTCCTCAACTGGGCCTCACAGGACTTGGTGAATCTACTCCTCACTTAGGCCTCGTCTGGACCTTGTGACTCTTTTCCCACCTGGCATCAATGGGACATGGTTAATCTGTTCCCCACCTGGGCGTCACCTGGATATGATAAGTTTACTCCACACTTTGGCCTCAACTGGTCCTGATGACTCTGGACCCCCAACTAGGCCTCAATCTGGAACTGATGACTGTCGTCCCCACCAGGGTCTCACCTGGACCTGGTGACTCTCGTTCCCACATGAACAACACTTGGACCTGGTGACTGTGGTGTTCTTGTAGACTCACATTTACCTAGTGAAACAGGTCCCCACTAGGGCCTCACCTGGATCTGGTGACTCTAGCCTGCAATTTGGCCTCACCTGGACTGGTGAGTGGGGATGCCACCTGGGCCTCACCCATACCTGGTGACTCAGGTCCCCACGTGGGCCTCTTGGCCCTGGTGAATCTGGTCCTTACCTGGTCCTCTCCCAGTCCCGGGGACTCTGGCTACCACCTGGGGCTCACGTTGACCTGGTGAATCTGGTCCCCATCCGGGCCTCACGCAGTCCTGGTGACTTTGTTCCCCACCTGGGCCTGATTGCTGTGGACTCATTCTAGGCCTCACCTGGAACTGGTGACTCTGATACTATCTGCGCGTCACCGAGATCTGGTGACTCTGGTCCTACCCTGGGCATCATTGGAACCTGTTGCCTCTGTTCCACACCTGAGCCTCACCTGGACATGATGACTCTGGAAACGCTCTGTATCTCACCCTGACCTGGTGACTCTGGTCTCCATCTGGATGTCACCTGGACCAGGTGATTCGGGTACCCCTCTAGGACTCAACCAGATCTGGTGACTCTGATCCTCAACTGGGCCTCACTGGGACCTAGTGAATATGCTCCCCAACTGTGCCTCATCTGGACCTGGTGACTCTGGTTCTACCTGGGCATCATTGGGACACGGTTACTGCATTCCGCACTGGGACTGACCTGATACTGGTAACTCTGGTCCTGATTTGGCCTCTTCTGTACCAGGTGACTCTGGGTCCACCTTCGGTTCACCGGTTACTGGTGACTCTAATCCTAAGCATGGCTTCAACTGACCTGGTGACTGTGGTTCCCATCGGGACCTCACCTGGACCTCATGACTCTGGTCCAACCTGGGCCTCACCAGGACCTGGTGTCTCTGGTTCCCACCTGGGTAGCATCAGGATCCGGTTACACTGTTCACTAACAGTGACCCAGCCGGACCTATTAACTCTGGTCTTCACCTGGGCCACACCTGGACATGGTGACACTGGTTCCCACCTGGGTCTCACCTGGACATGGTGAGTCGGATCCACAACTGGTCCTACACTGTAAATGGTGATTCTCGTTCCTACATGGACATCATGTGGACCTGGTGGCTGCAGTGTTTTTAGCTTCTCATGTACCTCGTGACTCTGGTCCCCACCAGGGACTCACCGGGACCTGTTGAGTGTGGTTGCCACCTGACCCTCACCTGGAGCTGGTGATTCTGGTCTGCACCCGAGACTACCCTAGATCTGCTGACTGCGGTCCCCAACTGGGCTTCACCTGGATTTGGGGATTCTGGTCCCCATCTGGGCCTCAGCTGGCCGTGTTGACCATGGTCCTCAACTGGGCAAAATTGGGACCCGGAGACTGTGTTCCACAACTGGACCTCACCTGGACCATGTGACTCTGGTCCCCCTCTGGGTCTCACCGTGCCCTAGTGACTGTGAACCCACTTTGGCCTGACTTGGACTGCTCACCCTGGTTGCCACCTGCGCCTGACCTCGAACTGTTGACTCTGGTTCTTTCAAGGGCCTCCCCTGTACCTGGTAATCCTGGTCCCCACCTGGGCCACACCTGGACGTGGTGACTCACGTTACCACCGGGGACTCACCTGGACCTGCTTACTGTGTTCCACACCTGGGTCTCAAGTGAACCTGTTGACCAAGGTCCCCAAGCCGGCCTCACATGGACCTGTTGCCTCTGATCCCCACTGGGGCCTCACGTGTACCTGGTAACTTGGTCCTCACCTGGGCCTCATCTGGATCTAGTGACTCTGGAACCCACCTGGACCTCTCCTGGACCTGGTGACTCTCTTTCCAACATGGACCTCACCTGGATCTGGTGACTCTGGTCCTCAGTTTGGCCTCACCTGGACCTGGTGTCTCTCGTCCCCACTTTGACTTAACTCAGAACTGCTGAATCTTGCCCCACCTAGGCCGCACCCAGACCTGGTGACTCTGTCCCAAGCTATGCCTCAATTCGACCTGATGAATCCGGTCCTCACGTGGGCCTCACATGGACCTGGGACTGAGCTGGATAGAGTAGTTCTGGTTCCCACAAGGGGCTCACCTGATACTGGTGACTGTGGTCTTATTCTATGTCTCACCAGGACCTAGTGATTCTGTTCCCATCTGGGCCTGCATATCCGTAGTGATTCTGGTCCTTATCCAGGCATCATTCGGAACTGGATACTCTATTCCACACCTGGGCCTCACTTTGACCAGGGATCTCTGGTCCCATTCTGGCCCTCAAACTAAACTGGTTACTCTATTTCCCCCTCTGGGCCTCACCCTTAGCTGGTGACTCTGGTCACCCCTTGGGCTTCACATGGTCTTGGTGAATCTGGTCCTTAGCTGGTCCGCATCTGGATGTGCTGACTGGTTGCCACCTCAGCCTCACCTGGTCTTGGTGAATCATGTTGCCACCTGCGCCTCACCTGGACCTTGTGTCTGTGGCCCACCTGGACCTCACCTGGATCTGGTGGCTCTGGTTTTTATATGGGGCTCTCCTGGACCTGGTTCCTGTGGTCTCCATCTGGCCTCACCTGGAAAACAATGACTCTGATCCATATTTGGGCCTCTCCTGGACCTGTTGACTCTGGTCCTCACCTGGGCATCATTGGGACCTGGATACTGCTCTTATATAACTGGGCCTCACCAAGACCTGGTGACTGTGGTCGCTCCTGGGCCTCACCTGGACGAGGTCACTGGTTCCCACAGGGCCCTCACCTGGACCTGGTGCCTCAGGTCCTCATATGGGCATCATGGGACCTGGTTTCTCAGTTCCACATCGGGGCCTCACCTGGACCTAGTGATTTTCGTCCCCCTCTGGACCTCACTCCGACGTGCTGACTCTGGTCCCCACCTGGATATCACCAGAACCGGTGACTCTGCTCCCCCTTGGGACTCACCCGGAGCTGGGGACACTGGTCCTCAGCTTGGCCTCATCAGGATCTGGTGAATCTACTCCTCACTTAGGCCTCATCTGGACCTTGTGACTCTTTTCCCACCTGGCATCAATGGGACATGGTTACTCTGTTCCCCACCTGGGCCTCACCTGGACATGATAACTTTGCTCCACACTTTGGCCTCAACTGGTCCTGATGACTCTGGTCCCCCCACCTAGGCCTCAATCTGGAACTGGTGACTCTGGTCTCCACCTGGGTCTCACCTGGACCTGGTGACTCTCGTTCCCACATGAACCACACCTGGACCTGGTGACTGTGGTGTTCTTGTAGACTCACATTTACCTGGTGACTCCGGTCCCCACTAGGGACTCACCTTGATCTGGTGACTCTGGCCTGCAGGTTGGCCTCACCTGGACCTGGTGAGTGGGGTTGCCACCTGGGACTCACCCATACCTGGTGACTCAGGTCCCCACGTGTGCCTCTTGGACCTGGTGAATCTGGTCCTTACCTGGTCCTCTCCCAGACCCGGGGACTCTGGTCCCCACCTGGGCCTCACCTGGACCTGGTGAATATGGTCCCCATCTGGGCCTCACGCAGTCCTGGTGAGTTTGTTCCCCACCTGGACCTGATTGCTGTGGACTCTTTCTTCTCCTCACCTGGAACTGGTGACTCTGATCCTATATGCGCGTCACCCAGACCTGGGTACTCTGGTTCTCACGTGGACATCATTGGTACCTGGTGAGACTGTTCCACACCTGAACCTCACCTGCACTTGATGACTCTGGAACCACTCTGGGCCTCACCCTGACCTGGTGACTCTGGTCCCCATCTGGATGTCACTTGGACCAGGTGATTCTGGTACCCCTCTAGTCCTCAACCAGATCTGGTGACTCTGGTCCTCAACTGGGCCTCACCTGGACTTAGTCAATATGCTCCAACTGGGCCTCATTTGGACCTGGTGACTTTGGTTCTACCTGGGCATCATCGGGACATGGTTACTCTATACCCACTTGGAGTGACCTGATCCTGATAACTCTGGTCCTGACTTTGGCCTCTTCTGTACCAGGTGACTCTGGCTCCACCTGGGCCTCACCTGTAACTGGTGACTATGATCCTAAGCATGACCTCACCTGACCTGGTGACTGTGGTTCCCATTGGGACCTCACCTGGACCTCATGTCTCTGGTCCCACTTGGGCCTCACCAGGACCTGGTGTCTCTGCTACCCACCTGGGTAGCATTAGGGTATGGTTACACTGTTCACTAACAGTGACCCAGCCGGACCTATTAACTCTGGTCTTCACCTGGGCCACACCTGGACATGGTGACACTGTTTCCCACCTGGGTCTCACCTGGACATGGTGAGTGGGATCCCCACCTGGTCCTCACGTATAACTGGTGATTCTCGTTCCCACATGGAGATCATGTCGACCTGTTGGCCGCAGTATTTCTAGCATCTTTTTTTTTAATTTTTATTTATTTATGATAGTCACAGAGAGAGAGAGGCAGAGACACAGGCAGAGGGAGAAGCAGGCTTCATGCACCGGGAGCCCGACCTGGGATTCGATCCCGGGTCTCCAGGATCGCTCCCTGGGGCAAAGGCAGGCGCCAAACCGCTGCGCCACCCAGGGATCCCATGTGTTTCTAGCTTCTCATGTACCTCGTGTCTCTGGTCCCCACCAGTGCCTCACCGGGACCTGGTGAGTTTGGTTGCCACCTGCACCTCACCTGGACCTGGTGATTCTGGTCTGCACCTGAGACTACCCTGGATCTGGTGACTGTGGTCCCCACCTGGGCTTCACCTGGATTTCGGGACTCCGGTCCCCATCTGGGCCTCACCTGGCCCTGTTGACCATGGTCCTCAACTGGGCAAAATTGTGACCCATTGACTGTGTTCCACAACTGGACCTCACATGGACCAGGTGACTCTGGTCCCCCTCTGGGTCTCACCGTGCCCTAGTGACAGTGAACCCCACTTTGGCCTGACTTCGACCTGCTGAACCTGGTTGCCTCCTGCCCCTGACCTCGAACTGTTGACTCTGGTTCTTTCAAGGGCCTCCCCTGTACCTGATGATCCTGGTGTCCACCTGGGCCTCACCTGGACGTGGTGACTCTGGTCACCACCGGGGACTCACCTGGACCTGCTTACTGTGTTCCACCCCTGAACCTGATTGCTGTGGACACTTTCTTGGCCTCACCTGGAACTGGTGACTCTGATCCTATCTCCGCGTCACCCAGATCTGTCACTCTTGTCCTCACCTGTGGACCATTATGACCTGGACACTGTGTTCCACACCTGAGCCTCACCTGGACATGATGATTCTGGAGCCTGTCTAGGCCTCACCCTGACATGGTGACTCTGGTCCCCATCTGGATTTCACCTGGACCAGGTGATTCTGGTACCCCTCTAGGCCTCAACAAGATCTGGTGACACTCGTCCACAACTGGGACTCACCTGGACTTAGTGAATATGCTCCATCTGGGCCTCAATTGGACCTGGTGACTCTTGTCTCTTCCTGGGCATCATCGGGACTTGGCTCCACTGCATGACTGCAGGTTGTCCTCACCTGGACCTGGTAACTCTGTTCCCTACCTGGGCATCATCGGGACATGGTTCCACTGCATGGCCTGCAGGTTGGCCTCACCTGGACCTGGGAAGTGGGGTTGACACCTGGGCCTCACCCATGCCTTGTGACACAGGTCCCCACGTGGGTCTCACTTGGACCTGGTGAATCTGGTCGTTACCTGGACCTCACCCGGAACTGGTAACTCTGGTCACCACCTGGGAATAACCTGGACCTGGTGAATCTGGTCCCCATCTAGGCCTCATCCAGTCCTGGGGACTTTGTTCCCCACCTGGGCCTGATTGCTGTGGACTTCTTCTTGGCCTCACCTTGAACTGGTGACTCGGATCCTAACTGGGTCTCACCCAGATCTGGTGACTCTGGCCTCACCTGTGGACCATTATGACCTGGATACTTTGTTACACACCTTAGCCTCACCTGGACATGATGACTCTGGATACCCTCTGGGCCTCAGCCTGAGATGGTGACTCTGATCCCCATCTGGATGTCACCTAGACCAGGTGAATCTGGTACCCCTAAGGCCTCAACTTGACCTGGTGACTCTGGTCCCACCTGGGCCTAAACAGGACCTGGTGTCTCTGGTACCCACCTGGGTAGCATCAGGATATGGTTACACTGTTCACTAACAGTGACACAGCCGGACCTATTAACTCTGGGTTCACCTGGGCCACACCTAGATATGGTGACACTGGTTCCCACCTGGGTCTCACCTGGACATGGTGAGTCGGATCCCCACCTGGTCCTCACCTGTAACTGAGAATTCTCGTTCCCACATGGACATGATGTGGACCTGGTGGCTGCAGTGTTTCTAGCTTCTCATGTACCTCGTGACTCTGGTCCCCACCAGGGCCTCACCGGGACCTGGTGAGTGTGGTTGCCACCTGCACCTCACCTGGACCTGGTGATTCTGGCCTGCACCTGAGAATACCCTGGATCTGGTGACTGTGGTCCCGATCTGGTCTTCACTTGGATTTGAGTCTCCGGTCCCCATATCTGGCTCACCTGGCCCTGTTGACCATGGTCCTCAACTGGGCAAATTGGGACTCAGTAACTGTGTTCCACAACTGGACATCACCTGGACCAGGTGACTCTGGTCCCCCTCTGGGTCTCACCGTGCCCTTGTGACTGCGAATCCCACTTTGGCCTGACTTAGAGCTGCTGACCCTGGTTGCCACCTGTCCCTGACCTCAAACTGTTGACTCTGGTACTTTCAAGGGCCTCCCCTGTACCTGGTGATCCTGGTCCCCACCTGGGTCTCACCTGGACGTGGTGACCCTTGTCACCACCGGGGACTCACCTGGACCTGCTTACTGTGTTCCACACCTGGGCCTCAAGTACACCTCTTGACCATGGTCCCCAAGCACGCCTCACATGGACCTGTTGCCTCTGATTCCCACCGGGTCCTCACGTTTACCTGGTAACTCTGGTCCTCACCTGGGCCTAATCTGGACCTAGTGACTCTGGTCCCCACCTGGACTTCACCTGGATCTGTGACTCTGGTCCCCACCTGGACCTCACCTGGATCTGGTGACTCTGGTCCTCACTTTGGCCTCACCTGGACCTGGTGTCTCTCGTCCCACTTTGACCTAACTCAGAACTGCTGAATCTTGCCCCACCTAGGCCGCACCCACACCTGGTGACTCTTGTCCCCAACTATGTCTCAATTCGACCTGATGAATCTAGTCCTCACGTGGGCCTCACATGGACCTGGGACTCAGCTGGATAGAGTGGCTCTGGCTCCCACAAGGGGCACACCTGTTACTGCTGACTGTGGTCTTATTCTATGCCTCACCAGTACCTAGTTATTCTGTTCCACATCTGGGCCTGCATGTCGCTAGTGACTCTGGTCCTCACCCAGGCATCATTGGGACCTGGATACTCTATTCCACATCTGGGTCTCACTTTGACCAGGGATTTCTGGTCCCATTCTGGGCCTCAAACTAAATGGTTACCCTGGTTCCTCCTCTGGTCCTCACCCTTACTTGGTGACTCTGAACACCCCTTGGGCTTCACTTGGGCCTGGTGAGTCTGGTCTTTTTTTTTTTTAATATTTTATTTATTTATTTAGGATAGTCACAGAGAGAGAGAGAGAGAGAGGCAGAGACACAGGCAGAGGGAGAAGCAGGCTCCATGCACCGGGAGCCTGACGTGGGATTCGATCCCGGGTCTCCAGGATCGCGCCCTGGGCCAAAGGCAGGCGCCAAACCGCTGCGCCACCCAGGGATCCCGTGAGTCTGGTCTTTAGCTGGTCCTCACCTGGATCTGGTGATTGGTCGCCACCTGGGCCTACCTGGACTTGGTGAATCCTGTTGCCACCTGTGCCTCAAATGGACCTGTGACTGTGGTCCCACCTGGACCTCACCTGGATCTTGTGGCTCTGGTTCCCATATGGGGCTCTCCTTTACCTGGTTCCTGTGATCTCCATCTGGCCTCCCCTGGAACACAATGACTCTGATCCATATTTGGGCCTCTCCTGGACCTGTTGACTCTAGTCCATCCCTGGGCATCATTAGGACCTGGATACTCTCTTATATACCTGGGCCTCACCTGGACCTGGTGACTGTGGTCCCACCTGGGCCTCACCTGGATGAGGTGACTGGTTCCCACAGGGACCTCTCCTGGACCTGGTGACTCAGGTCCTCATATGGGCATCATGGGACCTGGGTTCTCAGTTCCACATCGGGGCCTCACTTCGACCTAGTGATTCTCGGCCCCTCTGGGCCTCACCCTGACGTGGTGACTCTGGTCCCCACCTGGATATCACCAGAACCGGGTGACTCTGGTCCCCATCTGGGACTCAACCGGACCTGGGGACACTGTTCCTCAACTGGGCCTCAACAGGACCTGGTGAATCTACTCCTAACTTAGGCCTCTTCTGGACCTTGTGACTCTTCCCACCTGGCATCAATGGGAAATGTTTATTCTGTTCCCCACCTGGGCCTCAACTGGACATGTTAACTTTGCTGCACACTTTGGCCTCAACTGGTCCTGATGACTCTGGTCCCCCCACCTAGGCCTCAATCTGGAACCGGTGACTGTGGTCCCCACCTGGGTCTCACCTGGATCTGGTGACTCTCGTTCCCACATGAACCACACCTGGACCTGGTGACTGTGGTGTTCTGGTAGACTCACATTTACATGGTGACTCTGGTCCCCCCTAGGGCCTCACATGTATCTGGTGACTCTGGCCTGCAGGTTAGCCTCACCTGGACCTGGTGAGTGGGGTCGACACCTGGGCCTCACCCATACCTGGTGACTCAGGTCCCCACGTGGGCCTCTTCTACCTGGTGAATCTGGTCCTTACTTGGTCCTTTCCTAGACCCAGGGACACTGGTCACCACCTGGGCTTCACCTAGACCTGGTGAATCTGGTCCCCATCTGAGCCTCACCCAGTCCTGGTGACTTTGTTCCCCACCTGGACCTGATTGCTGTGATCTCTTTCTTGGCCTCACCTGGAACTGGTGACTCTGATCCTATCTGCGCGTCACCCAGACCTGGTGACTCTGGTCCTCACCAGGGCATCATTGGTACCTGGTGACTCTGTTCCACACCTGAGCCTCACCTGGACATGAGGCTCTGGACTCTCGAACCACTCTGGTCCTAGCCCTGCCTGCTGACTCTGGTCTCCATCTGGATGTCACCTGGACCAGGTGATTCTGGTACCCCTCTCTGCCTCAACCACTTGTGTTGACTCTGGTCCTCAACTGGGCCTCACCTGGAGCTAGTGAATATGCTCCATCTGGGCCTCCTTTGGACCTGGTGACTCTGGTCCCTATCTGGACATCATCGGGACATGATTCCTCTGCATGGCCTGCAGGTTGGCCTCACCTGGACCTGGTGAGTGGCGTTGTCACCTTGGCCTCATCCAAGCCTGGTGACACAGGTCCCCACGTGGGTCTCACTTGGACCTTGTGAATCTGGTCTTACCTGGTCCTCACCCGGAACTCCTAACTCGGGTCACCACTTGGGAATCACATGAACCTGGTTAATCTGGTCCCCATCTGGTCCTCATCCAGTCCTGGTGACTTTATCAACCCACCTGGACTTGATTGCTGTAGACACCTTCTTGGCCTCACCTGGAACTGGTGACTCTTAATCTAACTGGGCCTCAACCATATCTGGTGACTCTGGTCCTCACCTATGGACCATTATGACCTGGATACTCTGTTCCACACCTGAGCCTCACCCTGACATGATGACTCTGGTCCCCATCCGGATGTCACCTAGACTAGGTGAATCTGGTATCCCTCTAGGCGTCAACTTGACCTGGTGACTCTGGTCCTCAACTGGGCCTCACGGGGACCTAGTGAACATGCTCCCCACCTGTGCCTCATCTGTACCTGGTGACTCTGGTTCTATCTGGGCATCATCGAGACATGGTTACTCTATTCCCCACTGGGACTGACCTAATCCTGGTAACTCTGGTCTTGACTTTGGCCTCTTCTGTACCAGGTGACTGTGGCTCCAACTGGGCCTCACCTGTAACTGGTGACTCTGATCCTAAGCATGGCCTCACCTGACCTGGTGACTGTGGTTCCCATCGGGACCTCACCTGGACCTCATGTCTCCGGTCCCACCTGGGCCTCACCAGGACCTGGTGTCTCTGGTACCCACATGGGTAGCATCAGGATATGGTTACACTGTTCACTAACAGTGACACAGCCGGACCTATTAACTCTAGTCTTCACCTGGGCCACACCTGGACATGGTGACACTGGTTCCCACATGGGCCTCACCTGGACATTGTAAGTCGGATCCCCACCTGGTCCTCACCTGTAACTGGAGATTCTCGTTCCCACATGGACATCATGTGGACCTGGTGGCTGCAGTGTTTCTAGGTTCTCATGTACCTCGTGACTCTGGTCCCCACCAGGGCCTCACCGGGACCTGGTGAGTGTGGTTGCCACCTGCACCTCACGTGGACCTGGTGATTCTGGTCTGCACCTGAGGCTACCCTGGATCTGGTGACTGTGGTCCCCACCTGGGCTTCACCTGGAATTGGGGACTCCGGTCCCCATCTGGGCCTCACCTGGCCCTTTTGACCATGGTCCTCAACTGGGCAAAATTTGGGACCCGGACACTGTGTTCCACAACTGGACCTCACCTGGACAGGTGTCTCTGGTCCCCCTCTGGGTCTCACCGTGCCCTAGTGACTGTGAACCCACTTTGGCCTGACTTGGACCTGCTGACCCTGGTTGCCACCTGCGCCTGACCTCGAACTGTTGACTCTGGTTCTTTCAAGGGCCTCCCCTGGACCTGGTGATCCAGGTCCCCACCTGGGCCTCACCTGGACTTGGTGACCCTTGTCACCACCGGGGACTCACCTGGACCTGGTTACAGTGTTCCACACCTGGGCCTCATGTAGACCTGTTGACCATGGTCCCCAAGCTTGCCTCACATGGACCTGTTGCCTCTGATCCCCACCGGGGCCTCACGTGTACCTGGTAACTCTGGTCCTCACCTGGGCCTCATCTGCACCTAGTGACTCTGCTCCCCACCTGGGCTTCACCTCGATCTGGTGACTGATCCCCACCGGGACTTGACCTGGATCTGGTGACTCTGGTCCCCACCTGGACCTCTCCTGGACCTGGCGACTCTCTTTCCAACATGCACCTCTCCTGGATCTGGTGACTCTGGTCCTCAGTTTGGCCTCACCTTGACCTGGTGACTCAGGTCCTCATATGGGCATCATGGAACCTGGTTTCTCAGTTCCTCATCGGGGCCTCACTTGGACCTAGTGATTCTCGTCCCCCTCTGGGCTTCTCTCTGACGTGGTGACTCTGGTCCCCACCTGGATATCACCAGAACCGGGTGACTCTGGTCCCCCTCTGGGACTCACCCGGAGCTGGGGACACTGGTCCTAAACTGGGCCTCAACAGGACTTGGTGAATCTACTCCTCAATTAGACCTCATCTGTACCTTGTGACTCTTTTCCCACCTGGCATCAATGGGACATGATTTCTCTGTTCCCCACCTGGGGCTCACCTGGACATGATAACTTTGCTCCACACTTTGGCCTCAACTGGTCCTGATGACTCTGGTTACACCACCTAGGCCTCAATCTGGACCTGGTGACTGTGGTCCCCACCTGGGTCTCACCTGGACCTGGTGACTCTCGTTCCCACATAAACTAAACCTGGACCTGGTGACTGTGGTGTACTTGTAGACTCACATTTTCGTGGTGACTCCGTTACCCACTAGGGCCTCACCTGGATTTGGTGACTCTGGCCTGCAGGTTGGGCTCGCCTGGACCTGGTGAGTGGGGTTGACACCTGGGCCTCACCCATACCTGGTGACTCAGGTCTCCACGTGGGCCTCTTGGACCTGGTGAATCTTGTTCTTACCTGGTCCTTTCCCAGGCCCGGGGACTCTGGTCACCACCTGGTTCTCACCTGGACCTGGTGAATCTGGTCCCCATCTGTGCCTCACCCAGTCCTGGTGACTTTTTTCCCCACCTGGACCTGATTGCTGTGGACTCTTTCTTGGCCTCACCTGAAACGGGTGAATCTGATCGTATCTGAGTGTCACCCAAACCTGGTGACTCTGGTCCTCAACTACCCATCATTGGTACCTGGAGACTCTGATCCACACCTGAGCCTCACCTGAACATGATGACACTGGAACCTCTCTGGGCCTCACCCTGACCTGGTGACCCTGGTCCCCATCTGGATGTCACCTGGACCTGGTGATTCTTGCACCACTCTAGGACTCAACCAGATCTGGTGACTCTGGTCTTCAACTGGGCCTCACCTGGACCAGGTGACTCTGATCCTATCTGCGCGTTACCCAGATCTGGTGACTCTGGTCCTCACCTTGGCATCACTGGTACCTGCTTACTCTGTTCCACACTTGAGCCTCACCTGGACATGACTACTCTGGAACCTCCCTGGGGTCAGCCTGACACGGTGACTCTGGTCCCCATCTGGAAGTCACCGAGACCAGGTGAATCTTGTACACCTCTTGGCGACAACTTGACCTGGTGACTCTGGTCCTCAACTGGGCCTCACCGGGACCAAGTGAACATGCTCCCCAACTGCGCCTCATCTGGACCTGGTGACTCAGGTTCTACCTGGGCTTCATCGGGACATTGTTACTCTGTTCCCCACTGGGACTGACCTGATCCTGGTAACTCTGCTCCTGACTTTGGCCTCTTCTGTACCAGGTTATTCTGGCTCGACCTGGGCCTCACTTGTAACTCGTGACTCTGATCCTAAGCATGGCCTCAGCTGAAATGGTGACTGTGGTTCCCATCAGGACCTCACCTGGACCTCATGTCTCTGGTCCCTCCTGGGCATCACCAGGACCTGGTGTCTCTTGTACCCACCTGGGTAGCATCAGGATATGGTTACACTGTTCACTATCCGTGACCCACCCGGACCTATTAACTCTGGTCTTCACAAGGGCCACACCTGGACATGCTGACACTGGTTCCACCTGGGTTTCACCTGGACATGGTGATCGGATCCCCACGTGGTCCTCACGTGTAACTGGTGATTCTCGTTCCCACATGGACATGATGTGGACCTGATGGCTTCAGTGTTTCTAGCCTCTCATGTACCTAGTGACTCTGGTCCCAACCAGGGCCTCACCAGGACCTAGTTTGTGTGGTCGCCACCAGTACCTCACCTGGACCCGGTGATTCTGGTCTACACCTGAGACTCCCCTGGATCTGGTGACTGTGGTCCCCACCTGGGCTTCATCTGGATTTCGGGACTCCGGTCCCCATCTGGGTCTCACCTGGCCCTGTTGACCATGGTCCTCAACTGGGCAAAATTGTGACCCGTTGACTGTGTTCCACAACTGGACCTCACCTGGACCAGGTGACTCTGGTCCCCCTCTGGGTCTCACCGTGCCCTAGTAACTGTGAACCCCACTTTGGCCTGACTTCGACCTGCTGAACCTGCTTGCTACCTGCCCCTGACATCGAAATGTTGACTCTGGTTCTTTCAAGGGCCTCCCCTGTACCTGGCGATCCTGGTGTCCACCTTGCCCTCACCTGCACGTGGTGACTCTTGTCCCCAACGGGGACTCACCTGGACCTGCTTACTGTGTTCCACACCTGGGCCTCAAGTAGACCTGTTGACCATGGTCCCCAAGCCGTCCTCACAGGGACCTGTTGCCTCTGAACCCCACCGGGGCCTCACGTGTACCTGGTAACTCTGGTCCTCACCTGGGCATCATTGGTACCTTGTGACTCTGTTCCACACCTGAGGCTCCCCTGGACATGATGACTCTGGAACCTCTCTGGGCATCAACCTGACCTGGTGACTCTGGTCCCCATATGGATGTCACCTGGACCAGGGAATCATGGTACTTCTCTGGGCTTCAACCAGGTCTGGTGATTCTGGTCCTCAACTGGGCCTAACCTGGACCTAGTGATTATGCTCCATCTGGGCTTCATTTGGACCTGGTGACTCTGGTCCCTACCTGGGCATCATCGGACATGGTTCCACTGCATGGGCTGTAGGTTGGCCTCACCTGGACCTGGTAACTCTCGTCCTTACCTGGGCATCATTGGGACCTGGTTCCTCTGTATGGCCTGCAGTTTGGCCTCACCTGGACCTGGTGAGTGGGTTTGTCACCTGGGCCTCACCCATGCCAGTGACACAGGTCCCCACGTGGGCCTCACTTCGACCTGGTGAATCTGGTCCTTACCTGGTTCTCACCCGGAACTGGTAACTCTGGTCACCACCTGGGAATCACCTGGACCTGGTGAATCTGGTCTCCATCTGGGCCTCATCCAGTCCTGGTGACTTTGTTCCACACCTGGACCTGATGGCTGTGGACTCCTTCTTGGCCTCACCTGGAACTGGTGACTCTGATCCTAACTGGGCCTCACCCAGTTCTGGTGACTCTGGTCCTCATCTGTGGACCATTATGAGCTGGATAATCTCTTCCACCCCTGAGCCTCACCTGGACATGATGACTCTGGAGCCCCTCTGGGCCTCAGCCTGATATGGTGACTCTGGTCCCCATCCGTATGTCACCTCACCAGGTGAATCTGGAACCCCTCTATGCCTCAACTTGACCTGGTAAATCTGTTCCTAACTGGGCCTCACCGGGACCTAGTGAACATGCTACCCACCTGCGCCTCATCTGGACCTGGTGACTCTGGTTCTACCTGGGCATCATGGGGACATGGTTACTCTATTCCCCACTGGGACTGACCTGATCCTGGTAACTCTGGTCCTGACTTTGGCATCTTCTGTACCAGGTGACTCTGGCTCCACCTCGGCCTCACCTGTAACCTGTGACTCTGATCCTAAGCATGGCCTCACCTGACCTGGTGACTGTGGTTCCCATCTGGACCTCACCTGGACCTCATGTCTCTGGTCCCACCTGGGCCTCACCAGGAACTGGCGTCTCTGGGACCCTCCTGGGTAGCATCAGGTTATGGTTACAGTGTTCACTAACAGTGCGCCAGCCGGAACTATTAACTCTGGTCTTCACCTGGGCCACACCTGCACATGGTGACACTGGTTCACACCTGGGTCTCAGCTGGATATGGTGAGTCGTATCCCCACCTGGTCCTCACCTATAACTGGTGATTCTCGTTCCCACATGGAGATCATATGGACCTGTTGTCCGCAGTGTTTCTAGCTTCTTTTTTTTAATTTTTATTTATTTATGATAGTCACAGAGAGAGATTGGCCGAGACACAGACAGAGGGAGGAGCAGGCTCCATGCACAGGGAATTCGACGTGGGATTCGATCCCGGGTCTCTAGTGTCGAGCCCTGGGCCAAAGGCAGGCGCCAAACCGCTGCGCCACCCAGGGATCCCATGTGTTTCTAGCTTCTCATGTACCTCGTGACTCTGGTCCCCACGAGGGCCTCACTGGGACCTGGTGAGTTTGGTTGCAACCGGCACCTCACCTGGACCTGGTGATTCTGGTCTGCACCTGAGACTACCCTGGATCTGGTGACTGTGGTCCCCACCTCAGCTTCACCTGGATTTGGGGATTCCGGTCCCCATCAGGGCCTCACCTGGCCCTGTTGATCATGGTCCTCAACTGGGCAAAATTGGGACCCGGTGACTGTGTTCCACAACTGGACCTCACCTGGACCAGGTGACTCTGGTCCCCCTCTGGGTCTCACCGTGCCCTAGTGACTGTGAACCCCACTTTGGCCTGACTTGGACCTGCTGACCCTGGATGCCACCAAAGTCTGATTTCGAAAAGTTGACTCTGGTTCTTTCAAGGGCCTCCCCTGTATCTGGTGATCCTGGTCCACATCTGGGCCTCACCTGGACGTGGTTACTCTTGTCACCACCGGGGACTCACCTGGACCTGCTTACTGTGTTCTACACCTGGGCCTCAAGTACACCTCTTGACCATAGTCCCCAAGCCGGCCTCACATGGACTTGTTTCCTCTGATCCCCACCGGGGCCTCACGTGTACCTGGTAACTCTGGTCCTCACCTGGGCCTTATCTGGGCCTAGTGACTCTGGTCCCCACCTGGACCTCACCTGGATCTGGTGACTCTGGTCCTCAGTTCGGCCTCACCTGGACCTGGTGTCTCTCGTCCCCACTTTGACCTAACTCAAAACTGCAGAATCTTGCCAAACCTAGGACGCACCCAGACCTGGGGACTCTTGTCCCCAGCTATGCCTCAATTCGACCTGACCTGATGAATCTGGCCCTCACGTGGTCCTCACATGGACTTGGGACTCAGCTGCATAGAGTGGCTCTGGTTCCCACAAGAGTCTCACCTGTTACTGGTGACTCGGGTCTTTTTCTATGCCTCACAAGGACCTAGTGATTCTGTTCCCCATCTGGACCTGCATGGCCCTAGTGACTCTGGTCCTCACTCAGGCATCATTGGGACCTGGATACTCTATTCCACACCTGAGCCCCTCTTTGACCAGGGACCTCTGGTCCCATTCTTGGCCTCAAATTAAACTGGTTACTCTGGTGCCCCTCTCGGATTCACCCTTACCTCGTGACTCTGGTCACCCCTTGGCTTCACTTGGGCCTGGTGAATCTGGTCCTTAGCTGGTCCACACCTGGAATTGGTTTCTGGTCGTCACCTGGGTCTCACCTGGACTTGGTGAATCATGTTGCCACATGCGCCTCACCTGGACCTTGTGACTGTGGTCCCTCCTGGACCTCACCTGGATCTGGTGGCTCTGGTTCCCATATGGGGCTCTCCTGGACCTGGTTCCTGTGGTCTCCATCTGGCCTCACCTGGAACACAATGACTCTGATCCATATTTGGGCCTCTCCTGGACCTGTTGACTCTGGTCCTTACCTGGCCATCATTGGGACCTGGATACTCTCTTATATACCTGGGCCTCACCTGGACCTGGTGACTGTGGTCCCACCTGGGCCTCACCTGGACGAGGTGACTGGTTCCCACAGGGACATCACCTGGACCTGGTGACTCAGGTCCTCAAATGGGCATCATGAGACCTGGTTTTTCAGTTCCACATCGGGGCCTCACCTGGACCTAGTGATTCTCGTCCCCGTCTGGGCCTCACACTGACGTGCTGACTCTGGTCCCCACCTGGATATCACCAGAACCGGGTGACGCTGGTCCCCCTCTGGGACTCATCCGGACCTGGGGACACTGGTCCTTAACTGGGTCTCAACAGGACCTGGTGAATCTACTCCTCACTTAGGCCTCGTCTGGACCTTGTGACTCTTTTCCCACCTGGCATCAATGGGACATGGTTACTCTCTTCCGCACCTGGGCCTCACATGGACATGATAACTTTGCTCCGCCCTTTGGCCTCAACTGGTCCTGATGACCATGGTCCCCCCACCTAGGACTCAATCTGGACCTGGAGACTGTTGTCCCCACCTGGGTCTCACCTGGACCTGGTGACTCTCGTTCCCACATGAACCTCACCTGGACCTGGTGACTGTGGTGTTCTTGTAGACTCATATTTACCTGGCGACTCCGGTGCCCACTAGGGCCTCACGTGGATCTGGTGACTCTGGCCTGCTGGTTGGCCTCACTTGGACCTGGTAAGAGGGGTTGCCACCTGGGCCTCACCCAAACCTAGTGACTCAGGTCCTCAACTGGGCCTCACCTGGACCTAGTGAATATGCTCCATCTGGGCCTCATTTGGACCTGGTGACTCTGGTCCCTACCTGGGCATCATAGGGAAATGGTTCCACTGCATGGCCTGCATGTTGGCCTCACCTGGATATGGTAACTCTAGTCAGTACCTGGGTATCATCGAAATATTGTTCCTCTGCATGGCCTGCAGTTTGGAATCACCTGGACCTGGTGAGTGGTGTTGTCATCTGGGCCTCAACCATGCCTGGTGACACAGGTCCCCACGCGGGCCTCACTTGGACCTGGTGAATCTGGTCCTTACCTGGTCCTCACCCGGAACTGGTAACTCTGGTCACCACCTGGGATTCACCTGGGCCTGTTGAATCTGGTCCCCATCTGGGCCTCACCCAGTCCTGGTGACTTTGTTCCCCACCTGGACCTGATTGCTGTGGACGCCTTCTTGGCCTCACCTGGAACTGGTGACTCTGATCCTAACTGGGACTCACCCAGATCTGGTGACTCTGGTCCTCACCTGTGGACCATTATGACCTGGATACTCTGTTCCACACCTGAGCCTCACCTGGACATGATGAATCTGGATCCCCTCTGGGCCTCAGCCTGACATGTGGACTCTGTTCCCCATCTGGATGTCACGTAGACCAGGTCAATCTGGTATCCCTCTAGGCCTCAACTTGACCTGGTGACTCTGGTCCTCAACTGGGCCTCACCGGAATCTAGTGAACATGGCCCCACCTGCGCCTCATCTGGACCTGGTGACTCTGGTTCTACCTGGGCATCATCGGTACATGGTTACTGTATTACCCTCTGGGATTGACCTGATCCCGGTAACTCTGGTCCTAACTTTGACCTCTTATGTACCAGGTGACTCTGGCTCCACCTGGGCCTCACCTGTAACTGGTGACTCTGATCCTAAGCATGGCCTCACCTGACCTGGTGACTGTGGTTCCCATCGGGAAATCACCTGGACTTCATGTCTCTGGTCCCACCTGGCCTCACCAGGACCTGGTGTCTCCGGTACCCACTTGGGTAGCATCAAGATATGCTTATACTGTTCACTAACAGTGACCCAGCCGGACCTATTAACTCCGGTCTTCACCTGAGCCACACCTGGACATGGTGACACTGGTTCCCACCTGGGTCTCACCTGGACATGTTGAGTCGGACCCCACCTGGTCCTCACCTGTAACTGGTGATTCTCGTTCCCACATGGACATCTTGTGGACCTGGTGGCTGCAGTGTTTCTAGCTTCTCATGTACCTCATGACTCTGGTCCCCAGCAGGGCCTGACCGGGACCTGGTGTGTGTGGTTGCCACCTGCACCTCACATGGATCTGGTGATTCTGGTCTGCACCTGAGACTACCCTGGATCTGGTGACTGTGGTCCCCACCTGGGCTTCACCTGGATTTGGGGACTCTGGTCCCCATCTGGGCCTCACCTGGCCTTGTTGACCATGGTCCTCAACTGGGGAAAATTGGGACCCGGTGGCTGTGTTCCACAACTGGACCTCACCTGGACCAGTTGACTCTGGACCGCCTCTGGGTCTCACCGTGCCCTAGTGACTCTTAACCCCACTTTGGCCTGACTTGGACCTGCTGACCCTTGTTAAAACCTGCTCCTGACCTCGAACTTTTGACTCTGGTTCTTTCAAGAGCCTCTCCTGGACCTGGTGATCCTGGTCCCTACCTGGGCCTCACCTGGACGTGGTGACTCTTGTCAACACCGGGGACTCACCTGGCCCTTGTTACTGTGTTCTACTCCTGGGCCTCAAGTAGACCTGTTGCAACTGATCCCCACCAGGGCCTCAGGTGTCTGGTAACTCTGGCCCTCACCTAGGCTTCATCTGGACCTAGTGACTCTGGTCACCACCTGGGCTTCACCTGGATCTGGTGACTCTGGTCCCCACCTGGACTTCACCTGGATCTGGTGACTCTGGTCCCCACCTGGACCTCTCCTGGACCTGGTGACTCTCTTTCCAACATGGAGCTCACCTGGATCTGTTGACTCTGGTCCTCAGTTTGCCCTCACCTGGACCTGGTGTCTCTCGTCCCCACTTTGACCTAACTCAAAACTGCAGAATCTTGCCACACCTAGGCCGCACCCAGACCTGGTGACTCTTGTCCCCAGCTATGCCTCAATTCGACCTGATGAATCTGGTTCTGACGTAGGGCTCATATGGACCTGGGACTCAGCTGGATAGAGTGGCTCTGGATCCCACATGGAGCACACCTGATACTGGTGATTGTGGTCTTATTCTATGCCTAGCCAGGACCTAGTGATTCTGTTCCCCATCTGGGCCTGCATGGCCCTAGTGACTCTGGTCCTCACCCAGGCGTCTTTGGGACCTGGATACTCTATTCCACACCTGCGCCTCACTTTGACCAGGGACCTCTGGTCCCATTCTGGGCCTCAAACTAAACTGGTTACTCTGGTTCCCCTCTGGGCCTCACCCTTACCTGGTGACTCTGGTCACCCCTTGGGCTTCACTTGGGCCTGGTGAATCTGGTCCTTAGCTGGTCCGCATCTGGATCTGGTGACTGTTGGCCACCTGGGCCTCACCTGGACTTGGTGAACCCTGTTGTCACCTGCGCCTCACCTGGACCTCCTGACTGTGGTCCCAACTGGACCTCACCTGGATCTGTTGGCTCTGGTTCCCATATGGGGCTCTCCTGGACCTGGTTCCTGTGGTCTCCATCTAGCCTCACCTGGAACACAATGACTCTAATCCATATATGGTCCTCTCCTGGACCTGTTCACTCTGGTCCTTTCCTGGCCATCATTGGGACCTGGATACTCTCTATATACCTGGGCCTCACCTGGACCTGGTGACTGTGGTCCCACCTGGGCCTCACCTGGACGAGGTGAGTGGTTCGCACAGGGACCTCACCTGGACCTGGTGACTCAGGTCCTCATATGGGCATCATGGGACCTGGTTTCTCAGGTCCACATTGGGGCCTCACCTGGACCTAGTGGTTCTCGTCCCCTCTGGGCCTCACCCTGACGTGGTGACTCTGGTCCCCACCTGGATATCACCAGAACCGGGTGACTATGGTCCCCCTCTGGGACTCACCCAGAGTTGGGGACACTGGTCCTCAAATGGCCCTCAACAGGACCTGGTGAATCTATTCCTCACTTAGGCCTCGTCCGTACCTTGTGACTCTTTTCCGAACTGGCATCAATGGGACATGGTTACTCTGTTCCCCACCTAGGTCTCAACTGGACATGATAACTTTGCTCAACACTTTGGCCTCAACTGGTCCTGATGAATCTGGTCCCCCGACCTAGGCCTCAATCTGGAACTGGTGACTGTGGTCCTCATCTGGGTCTCACCTGGACCTGGTGACTCTCGTTCCCACATGAACCACACCTGGACTTGGTGACTGTGGTGTTCTTGTAGACTCACATTTACCTGGTGACTCCGGTCCCCACTAGGGCCTCACCTGGATCTGGTGACTCTGGCCTGCAAGTTGGCCTCACCTGGACCTGGTGAGTGGGGTTGCCACCTGGACCTCACACATATCTGGTGACCCACGTCCCCACGTGGGCATCTTGGACCTGGTGAATCTTGTCCTTACCTGGTACTCTTCCAGACCCAGGGCCTCTGGTCACCACCTTGGCCTCCCTTGGGCCTGGTGAATCTGGTCCCATCTGGGCCTCCCCCAGTCCTGGTGACTTTGTTCCCCACTTGGAACTGATTGCTGTGGACTCCTTCTTGGCCTCACCTGGAACTGGTGACTCTGATCCTATCTGCTTGTCACCCAGACCTGGTGACTCTGGTCCACACCTGGGCATCATTGGTACCTGGTGACTCTGTTCCACACCTGAGCCTCACCTGGACATGAGGCTCTGGACTCTCGAACCACTCTGGGCATAACCCTGACCTGGTGACTCTGGTCTCCATCTGGATGTCACCTGGACCAGGTGATTCTGGTACCCCTCTCGGCCTCAACCAGTTCTGGTGACTCTGGTCCGCAACTGGGCCTCACCTGGACCTACTGAATATGCTCCATCTGGGCCTCATTTGGACCTGGTGACTCTGGTCCCTACCTGGGCATCATCGGGACATGGATCCACTGCATGGCCTGTAGGTTGGCCTCAGCTGGACCTGGTAACTCTGGTCCCTACCTGGGCATCATCGGGACACGGTTCCTCTGCATGGCCTCCAGGTTGGCCTCACCTGGACCTAGTGAGTGGGGTTGCCACCTGAGGCTCACCCATACCTGGTGACACAGGTCCCCACGTGGGCCTCACTTGGACGTGGTGAATCTGGTCCTTACCTGGTCCTCACCCGGAACTCCTAACTCGGGTCACCACCTGGGAATCACATGAACCTGGTTAATCTGGTCCCCATCTGGTCCTCATCCAGTCCTGGTGACTTTGTCACCCCACCTGGACCTGATTGCTGTGGACTCCTTCTTGGCCTCACCTGGAACTGGTGACTCTGATCCTAACTGGGCCTCACCCAGATCTGGTGACTCTGGTCCTCACCTATGGACCATTAGGACCTGGATACTCTGTTCCACACCTGAGCCTCACCTGGACATGATGACTCTGGATCCACTCTGGGCCTCACCCTGACATGATGACTCTGGTCCCCATTCGGATGTCACCTAGACTAGGTGAATTTGGTATCCCTCTAGGACTGAACTTGACTTGATGACTCTGGTCCTGAACTGGGCCTCACGGGGACCTAGTGAACATGCTCCCCACCTGCGTCTCATCTGGACCTGGTGACTCTGGTTCTACATGGGAATCACTGGGACCTGGATACTCTCTTATATACCTGGGCCTCACCTGGACCTGGTGACTGTGGTTCCTCCTGGGCCTCACCTGGACGAGGTGACTGGTTCCCACAGGGACCTCACCTGGACCTGGAGACTCAGGTCCTCATATGGGCATCATGGGACCTGGTTTCTCAGTTCCACATCGGGGCATCACCTGGACCTAGTGATTCTCGTCCCCCTCTGGGCCTCACCCTGACGTGGTGACTCTGGTCCCCACCTGGATATCACCAGAACCGGGTGACACTGGTCCCCCTCTGGGACTCTCCCGGAGCTGGGGACACTGGTCCTCAGGTGGGCCTCAACAGGACCTGGTGAATCTACTCCTCACTTAGGCCTCGTCTGGACCTTGTGACTCTTTTCCCACCTGGCATCAATGGGACATGGTTACTCTTCCCATCTGGGCCTCACATGGACATGATAACTTTGCTTCACACTTTGGCCTCAACTGGTCCTGATGACTCTAGTCCCCCGACCTAGGCCTCAATCTGGACATGGTGACTGTGGTCCCCACCTGGGTCTCACCTGGACCTGGTGACTCTCGTTACCACTTGAAACACACCGGGCCCTGTTGACTGTGGTGTTCTTGTAGACTGACATTTACCTGTGACTCCGGTCCCCACAAGGGCCTCCCCTGGATCTGGAGACTCTGACCTGCAGGTTGGCCTCACCCTGACCTGGTGACTCTGGTCCCCATCTGGATGTCACCTGGTCCAGGTGATTCTGGTACCCCTCTAGGACTCATCAGATTTGGTGACTGTGATCCTCAACTGGGCCTCACCTGCACCTAGTGAATATGCTCCATCTGGGCCTCATTTGGACCTGGTGACTCTGTTCCCTACCTGGGCAACATCGGGACATGGGTCCATTGCATGGCCTGCAGGTTAGCGTCACCTGGACCTGGTAACTCTGGTTCCTACCTGGGCATCATCGGGACATGTTCCACTGCATGGCCTGCAGGTTGGCCTAACCTGGACCTAAGAACTCTAGTCCCTACCTCGGCATCATCGGGACATGGTTCCTCTGCATGGCCTGCAGGTTGGCGTCACCTGGACCTGGTAAATCTGGTCCCTACCTGGGCATCAACGGGACATGGTTTCTCTGCATGGCATGCAGGTTGGCCTCACCTGGACCCGGTAAGTCTATTCCCTACATGGGCATCATTGGGACATGGTTCCTCTGCATGGCCTGCATGTTGGCTTCACCTGGACCTGGTTAGTGGGGTTTTCACCAGTGCCTCACCCATACCTGGTGACACAGGTCCCCACGTGCTCATCACTTGGACCTGGTGAATCTGACCCTTACCTGGTCCTCACCCGGAACTGGTAAGTCTGGTCACCACCTGGGAATCACCTGGGCCTGGTGAATCTGGTCCCCATCTGGGCCTCACCCAGTCCTGGTGACTTTTTCCCCATCTGGGCCTGATTGCTGTGGACTCCTTCTTGGCATCACCTGGAACTGGTGACTCTGATTCTAACTGGGCCTCACCCAGAACTGGTGACTCTGGTACTCCCCTGTGGTCCATTATGACATGGATACTCTGTTCCAACCTGAGCCTCACCTGGATTTGATGACTCTGGATCCCCTCTGGGCCTCAGCCTGACATGGTGACACTGGTCCCCATCTGGATGTCACCTAGACCAGGTGAAACTGGTACCCCTCTAGGCCTCAACTTGACCTGGTGACTCTGGTCCTCAACTGGGCCTCACCGGGACCTAGTGAACATGCTCCCCACATGCGCCTCATCTGGACCTGGTGACTCTGGTCCCTACCTGAGCATCATCGGAACATGGTTGCTTTGCATGGCCTGAAGGTTGCCCTAACCTGGACCTGGTGTGTGGGGTTGCCACCTGGGTCTCACCCATACCTGGTGACTCAGGTCCCAACGTGAGACTCTTGGACCTGGTGAATCTGGTCCTTACCTGTTCCTCTCCCAGATTCGGGGACTCTGGACACCACCTGGGCTCACCTGGACCTGGTGGATCTGGTCCCATCAGGGCCTCACCCAGTCCAGGTGACTTTGTTCCCCACCTGTACCTGATTGCTTTGGACTGTTTCTTGGCCTCACCTGGAACTGGTGTCTCTGATCCTATCTGCGCCTCACCCAGACCTGTTGACTCTGGTCCTCACCTGGGAATCATTGGTACCTGGTGACTCTGTTCCACACCTGAGCCTCACCTGCACATGTTGACTCTGGAACGACTCTGGGCCTCACCCTGACCTGAAGACTCTGGTACCCATCTGGATGTCACCAAGACCAGGTGAATCTGGTACCCCTCTGGGCCTCAACTAGACTTGGTGACACTGGTCCTCATCTGGGCCTCACCGGGACCTAGAGAATATGCTCCCCACCTGCGCCTAATCTGGACCTGGTGACTCTGGTTCTACCTGGGCATCATCGGGTCATGGTTACTCTATTCCCCACTGGGACTGACCTGATCCTGGGAACTCTGGTCCTGACTTTTGGCTCTTCTGTACCAGGTGACTCTGGCTCCACCTGGGCCTCACCTGTAACTGTTGAATCTGATCCTAAGCATGGACTCACCTCACCTGATGTCTGTGGTGCCCATGGGACCTCACCTGGTCCTCATGTCTCTGGTCTCACCTGGGCCTCACCAGGACTTGGTGTCTCTCGTACCCACCTGGGTACCATCAGGATATGGTTACACTGTTCACTAACAGTGACCCAGCCGGACCTATTAACTCTGGTCTTCACCTGGGCCACACCTGGACATGGTGACACTGGTTCCCACCTGGGTCTCACCTGGACATGGTGAGTCGGATCCCCACAGGGTCCTCACCTCTAACTGGTGATTCTCGTTCCCAAATGGACATCATGTGGACCTGGTGGCTGCAGTGTTTCTAGATTCTCATGTACCTCGTGATTCTGGTCCCCACGAGGGCCTCACCGGGACCTGGTGAGTGTGGTTGCCACCTGCACCTCACCTGGAACTGGTGATTCTGCTCTGCACCTGAGACTACCCTGAATCTGGTGACTATGGTCCCAATCTGGGCTTCACCTGGATTTGGGCACTCCGATTCCCATCTGGGCCTCACCTGGCCCTGTTGACCATGTTCCTCAACTGGGCAAAATTGGGACCCGGTGACTGTGTTCCACACCTGGACCTCACCTGGACCAGGTTACTCTGGTCCCCCTCTGGGTCTCACCGTGCTCTAGTGACTGTGAACCCCATTTTGGCCTGACTTGGACCTGCTGAACCTGGTTGTCACCTGCGCCTGACCTCGAAATGTTGACTCTGGTACTTTCAAGGGCCTCCCCTGTACCTGGTGATCCTGGTTCCCACCTGGGCCTTACCTGGACCTGGTGACTCTTTTCACCACCGTGGACTCACTTGGACCTGGTTACAGTGTTCCACACTGGGCCTCAAGTAGAACTCTTGACCATGGTCCCCAAGCCTGCCTCACATGGACCTGTTTCCTCTGATACCTACCGGCGCCTCACGTGTACCTGGTAACTCTGGTCCTCACCTGGGCCTCATCTGGACCTAGTGACTCTGGTCCCCACCTGGGCTTCACCTGGATCTGGTGACTCTGATCCCCACCTGGACTTCACCTGGATCTGGGGACACTGGTCCCAACCTGGACCTCTCCTGGACCTGCTGACTCTCTTTCCATCATGGAACTCACCTGGATCTGGTGACTCTGGTCCTCAGTTTGACCTCACCTGGACCTGGTGTCTCTCGTCCCCACTTTGACCTAACTCAGAACTGCTGAATCTTGCCCCACCTAGGCCGCACCCAGACCTGGTGACTCTTGTCCCCAGCTATGCCTCTATTCAACCTGAAGAATCTTGTCCTCAAGTGGGCCTCACAAAGACCTGGGACTCAGCTGGAAAGAGTGGCTCTGGTTCCCACTAGGGGCTCACCTGATACTGCTGAATGTGGTCTTATTCTATGTCTCACCAGGACCTAGTGATTCGGTTCCCCATCTGGGCCTGCATGGCCCTAGGGACTCTGGTCCTCACCAAGGCATCATTGGGACCTGGATACTCTGTTCCACACCTGGACCTCACTTTGACCAGTGACCTCTGGTCCCATTCTGGGCCTCAAACTAAACTGGTTACTCTGGTTCCACTCTGGGCCTCACCCTTACCTGGTGACTCTGGTCACCCCTTGGGCTTCACTTGGGCCTGGTGAATCTGGTCTTTAGCTGTTCCACACCTGGATCTGGTGACAGGTCGCCACCTGGGCCTCACCTCGGCTTGGTGAATCCTGTTGCCATCTGCGCCTCCCCTGGACCTTGTGAAAGTGGTCTCACCTGGACCTCACCTGGATCTGGTGGCTCTGTTTCCCATATGGGGCTCTACTTGACCTGGTTCCTGTGGTCTCCATCTGGCCTCACCTGGAGCAAAATGACTCTGATCCATATTTGAGCCTCTCCTAGACCTGTTTACTCTGTCCTTACCTTGGCATTATTGAGACCTGCATACACACTTATATACCTGGGCCTCACCTGGACCTGGTGACTGTGGTCCCACCTGGCCTCACCTGTACAAGGTGACTGGTTCCCACAGGGACCTCACCTGTACCTGGTGACCCATGTCCTCATATGGGCATCATGGGTCCTGCTTTCTCAGGTCCACATTGGGGCCTCAACTGGACCTAGTGATTGTCGTCCCCCTCTGGGCCTCATCCTGACGTGGTTACCCTGGTCCCCATCTGGATATCACCAGACCCGGGTGACTCTGTTTCCCCTCTGGGACTCACCCAGAGTTGGGGACACTGGTCCACAACTGGTCCTCAACAGGACTTGGTGAATCTACTCCTCACTTAGACCTCGTCTTGACCTGTGACTCTTTTCACACCTGACATCAATGGGACATGGTTACTCTGTTCCCCAACTGGGCCTCACCTGAATATGATAACTTTGCTCCACACTTTGGCCTCAACTGGTCCTGATGAATCTGGTCCCCCCACGTAGGCCTCAATCTGGACCTGGTAACTGTGGTCCCCACGTGGGTCTCTTGGACCTGGTGACTCTTTTTCCCACATGAACCACACCTGGACCTGGTGACTGTGGTGTTCTTGTAGACTCACATTTACCTAGTGACTCTGGTCCCCACTAGGGCCTCACGTGTATCTGGTGACTCTGGCCTGCAGGTTGGCCTCACCTGGACCTGGTGAGTGGGGTTGCCACCTGGGACACACCCATACCTGGTGACTCAGGTCCCCACGTGTGCCTCTTTGACCTGGTGAATCTGGTCCTTACCTGGTCCTCTACTAGACCCGGGGACTCCGGTCACCACCTGGGCCTCACCTGGACCTGGTGAGTGAATCTGGTCTAAATCTGGGCCTCACCCAGTCCTGGTGACTTTGTTCCCCACCTGGACCTGATTGCTGTGGACTCTTTCTTGGCCTTACCTGGAAGTGGTGGCTCTGATCCTATCTGCACGTCATCCAGATCTGGTGACTCTGGTCCTCAACTGGGCCTCACCTGGACCTAGTGAATATGCCCCATCTGGGTCTCATTTGGGCCTGGTGACTCTGTTCCCTACCTGGGCATCATCGGGACATGGATCCACTGCATGGCCTGCAGGTTGGCCTCACCTGGACCTGGTAACTCTGGTCCCTACATGGGCATCATCGGGACATGGTTCCTCTACATGGCCTGTAGGTTCGCCTCACCTGGACCTGGTGAGTGGGGTTGCCACCTGGGCCTCACCCATACCTGGTGACAAAGGTCCCCACGTGGGCCTAGATTGGACCTTGTGAATCTGGTCCTTACCTTATACTCACCCGGAACTGGTAACCCTGGTCACCACCTGGGCCTCACCCTGACTTGGTGATTCTGGACCCATCTGGATTTCACCTAGACCAGGTGAATCTGGACCCCTCTACGCCTCATCTAGAACTGGTGACTCTTGTCCTCAACTTGGCATCACCGGGACCTAGTGAATATGCTCCCCACCTGCGCCTCATCTGGACCTGGTGACTCTGGTTCTTCCTGGGCATCATCGGGACATGGTTACTTTATTCCCCACTGGGACTGACCTGATCCTGGTAACTCTTGTCCTGACTTTGGCCTCGTCTGTACCAGGTGACTCTGGCTCAACCTGTGCCTCACCTGTAACTGGTGACTCTGATCCTAAGCATGGTCTCACCTGACCTGCTGACTGCGGTTCCCATCGGGACCTCACCTGGACCTCATGTCTCGGGTCCCTCTTGGGCCTCACCAGGACCTGGTGTCTCTGGTAACCATCTATGTAGCATCATGTTATGGTTACACTGTTCACTATCAGGGACTCTGGTCCCCATCTGGATGTCACCTGGACCAGGTGATTCTGGTACCCCTCTAGGCCTCAACCAGTTCTGGTGACTCTGGTCCTCAAATGGGCCTCACCTGGACCTAGTGAATATGCTCCAACTGGGCCTCATTTGGAACTGGTTACTCTGGTCCCTACCTGGGCATCATCGGGACATGGTTCCACTGCATGGCCTGCAGGTTGGCCTCATCTGGACCTGGTAACTCTGTTCCCTACACGGGCATCTTCGGTACACGATTCCTCTGCATTGCCTGCAGGTTGGACTCACCTTGACCTGGTGAGTGGGTTTGCTACCTGGGCCTCACCCATACCTGGTGACACAGGTCCCCACGTGGGCCTCACATGGACCTGGTGAATCTGGTCCTTACCTGGTCCTCATCCGGAACTGGTAACTCTGGTCATCACCTGGGAATCACCTGGACCTTGTGAATCTGTTCCCTATCTGGGCCTCACCAGGTCCTGGTGACTTTGTTCCCCACCTGGACCTGATTGCTGTGGACACTTTCTTGGCCTCACCTGGAACTGGAGACTCTGTTCCTAACTGGGCCTCACCCAGATCTGGTGACTCTGGTCCTCAACTGTGGATCATTAAGACCTGGATACTCTGTTCCACACCTGAGCCTCACCTGGACTTGATGACTCTGGAACCACTCTGGGCCTCACCCTGAAATGGTGACTCTGGTCTCCATTTGGATGTCACCTAGACCAGGTGAATCTGGTACCCCTCTAGGACTCAACTAGACCTGGTGACTCTCGTCCTCAACTTGGCCTCACAGGGACCTAGTGAATATGCTCCCCACCTCCGCCTCATCTGGACCTGGTGACTCTGGTTCTTCCTGGGCATCATCCTGAAATGGTTACTCTATTCCCACTGGGACTGACCTGATCGTGGTAACTCTGGTCTTGACTTTGGCCTTTTCTGTACCAGGTGACTCTGGCTCCACCTGGGCCTCACATGTAACTGGTGACTCTGATCCTAAGCATGGCCTCACCTGACCTGGTGACTGTGGTTCCCATCGGGACCTCATCTGGACCTCATGTATCTGGGCCCACCTGGGCCTCACCAGGATATGGTGTCTCTGGTACCCACCTGGGTAGCATCAGGATATGGTTACACTGTTCACTAACAGTGACCCAGCCGGACCTATTAACTCTGGTCTTCACCTGGGTCTCACCTGGGCATGGTGGGTCGGATCCCCACCTGGTCCTCACCTGTAACTGGTGATTCGCGTTCCCACATGGACAGCATGTGGACCTGGTGGCTGCAGTGTTTCTAGCTTCCCATGTACCTCGTGGCTCGGGTCCCCACCAGGGCCTCACCTGGACCTGGTGAGTGTGGTTGCCACCTGCACATCACCTGGACCTGGTGATTCTGGTCTGCAACCGAGACTACCCTGGATCTGGTGACTGTGGTCCCCACCTGGGCTTCACCTGGATTTGGGGACTCTGGGCCCCATATGGGCACTCCTGGCTCTGTTGACCATGATCCTCAACTGGGCAAATTTGGGACCCGGTGACTGTGTTCCACAACTGGACCTCACCTGGACCAGGTGACTCTGGTCCCCCTCTGGGTCTCACCGTGCCCTAGTGACTGTGAACCCCACTTTGGCCAGACTTGCACCTTCTGTCCCTGGTTTCCACCTGCACCTGACCTCGAACTGTTGACTCTGGTTCTTTCAAAGGCCTCCCCTGTACCTGGTGATCCTGGTCCCCACCTGGGCGTCACCTGGACCTGGTGACTCTTTTTCCAACATGGACCTCACCTGGGTCTGGTGACTCTGCTCCTCAGTTTGGCATCACCCGTACCTGGTGTCTCTTGTCCCCACCTTGACGTAACTCAGAACTGCTGAATCTTGCCCCACTTAGGCCGCACCCAGATCTGGTGACTCTTGTCCCCAGCTATGCCTCAATTCGACTTGATGAATCTGGTCCTCACGTGGGCCTCACATGGACTTGTGACTCAGCTGGATAGAGTGGCTCTGGTTCCCACAAGGGGCTCACCTGACACTACTGACTGTTGTCTTATTCTGTTCCTCACCAGTACCTAGTGATTCTGTTCGCCATCTGGGCCTGCATGGACCTAGTGACTCTGGTCCTCACCCGGGCATGAATGGGACCTGGATACTCTATTCCACACCTGGGCCTCACTTAGACCAGAGACCTCTGGTCCCATTCTGGGCCTCAAACTAAACTGGTTATTCTGGTTCCCCCTCTGGCCTCACCCTTACCTGGTGACTCTGGTCACCCCTTGGCTTCATTGGGCCTGTTAAATTTGGTCTTTAGCTGGTCCGCACCTGGATCTGGTGAATCGTCGCCACCTGGGCCTCACCTGCACTTGGTGAATCCTGTTGCCACCTGCGCCTCACCTGGACCTTGTGACTGTGATCCCACCTGGACCTCACCTGGATCTGCTGGCTCTGGTTCCCATATTGGCTCTCCTGGACCTGGTTCCTGTGGTCTCCATCTGGACTCACCTGGAACACAATGACTCTGATCCATATTTGGGCCTCTCCTGGACCTGTTGACTCTGGTCTTTACCTGGGCATCATTGGGACCTGGATACTCTCTTATATACCTGGACCTCACCTGGACCTGGTGACTTGGATCCCACCTGGGCCTCACCTGGACGAGGTGACTGGTTCACACCCGGACATCACCTGGACCTGGTGACTCATGTCCTCATATGGGCATCTTGGGAGTTGGTTTCTCAGTTCCACATCGGGGCCTCACCTGGACCTAGTGATTCTCCTCCCGCTCTTGGCCTCACCCTGACGTGGTGACTCTGCTCCCCACCTGGATATCACCAGGACCGGGTGACTCTAGTCCCCCTCAAGGACGCACCATCAGCTGGGGACACTGGTCCTCAACTGGGCCTCAACAGGACCTGGTGAATCTACTCCTCACTTAGGCCGCGTCTGGACCTTGTGACTCTTTTCCCACCTGGAATCAATGGGACATGGTTACTCTGTTCCCCACATGGGCCTACCCTCGACATGATAACTTTGCTCCACACTTTGGCCTCAACTGGTCCTGATGACTCTGGTCCCCCCACCTAAGCCTCAATCTGGACCTTGTGACTGTGGTCCCGACCAGGGTCTCACCTGGACTTGGTGACTCTCGTTCCCACATGAACCACACCTGGACCTGGTGACTGTGGTTTTCCTGTAGACTCACATTTACCTGGTGACTCCGGTCCCCACTAGGGCCTCACCTGGATCTGGTGACTCTGGCCTGCAGGTTGGCCTCTCCTGGACCTGGTGATTCTGGTCTGCACCTGAGACTACCCTGGATCTGGTGACTCCGGTTCCACCAGGGCATCACCTGGATTTGGGGACTCCGGTCCCCATCTGGGCCTCACCTGGCCCAGTTGACCATGGTCCTCAACTGGGCAAAATTGGGAACCGGTGACTCTGTTCCACAACTGGACCTCACCTGGACCAGGTGACTCTGGTCCCCCTCTGGGTCTCACCGTGCCCTAGTGACTGTGAACCCCACTTTGGACTGACTTGGACCTGCTGACCCTGTTTGCCACCTGCGCCAGACCTCGAACTGTTGACTCTGGTTCTATCAAGGGCCTCCCCTGTACCTGGTGATCCTGGTCCCCACCTGGGCCTCACCTGGACGTGGTGACTCTTGTCACCACCGGGGACTCACCTGGACCTGGTTACTGTGTTCCACACCTGGGCCTCAGGTAGACCTGTTGACCATGGTCCCCAAGCCGGCCTCACGTGGACCTTTTGGCTCTGATACCCGCCGGGGGCTCACGTGTATCTGGTAACTCTGATCCTCACCTGGGCCTCATCTGGACCTAGTGACTCTGGTCCCCACCTGTGCTTCACCTGGATCTGGTGACTCGGGTCCCCACCTGGACCTCACCTGGATCTGGTGACTCTGGTCCTCAGTTTGGCCTCACCTGGACCTGGTGTCTCTCGTCCCCACTTTGACCTAACTCAGAACTGCTGAATCTTGCCCCACCTAGGCCGCACCCAGACCTGGTGACTCTTGTCCCCAGCTATGCCTCAATTCGACCTGATGAATCTGGTCCTCACGTGGGCCTCACATGGACCTGGGACTCACCTGGATAGAGTGTCTCTGGTTCCCACAAGGGGCTCACATGATACTGTGGACTGTGGTCTTATTCTATGCCTCACCGGGACCTAGTGATTCTGTTCCCCATCTGGGCCTGCATGGCCCTAGTGACCTTGGTCCTCACCCAGGCATCATTGGGACCTGTATACTCTATTCTACAACTGGGCCTCACTTTGTTCAGGAAACTCTGGTTCCATTCTGGTCCTCAAACTAAACTGGTTACTCTGGTTCACACTCTGATCCTCCCCCTTACCTGGTGACTCTGGTCACCCCTTGGGCTTCACTTGGGCCTGGTGAATCTGGTCCTTAGCTCGTCCACACCTGGCTCTGGTGACTGGTCGCCACCTGGACATCACCTGGACTTGGTGAATCCTGTTGCCACCTGCGCCTCACCTGGACCTTGTGACAGTGGTCCCACCTGGACCTCACCTGAATCTGGTTGCTGTGGTTCCCATATGGGGCTCTCCTGAACCTGGTCCGTGTTGTCTCCATCTGGCCTCACCTGGAACACAATGACTCTGATACATATTTGGGCCTCTCCTGGAACTAATGACGCTGGTCCTTACCTGGGCATCACAGGGACCTGGATACTCTATTATATACCTGGGCCTCACCTGGACCTGGTGACTGTGGTCCCACCTGGGCCTCACCTAGATGAGGTGACTGGTTACCACAGGGACCTCACCTGGACCTGGTGACTCAGGTCCTCATATGGGCATCATGGGACCTGGTTTTTCAGTTCCACATCGGGGCCTCACCTGGACCTAGTGATTCTCGTCCCCCTCTGGGCCTCACTCTGACGTGGTGACTCTGGTCACCCCTGGATATCACCAGAACCGGGTGACTCTGGTCCCCCTCTGGGACTCTCCCGGAGCTGGGGACACTGGTCCTCCGCTGGGCCTCAACAGGACCTGGTGAATCTACTCCTCACTTAGGCCTCCTCTGGACCATGTGTCTCTTTTCCCACATGGCATCAATGGGACATGGTTACTCTGTTCCCCACCAGGGCCTCACCTGGACATGAAAACTTTGCTCCACACTTTGGCCTCAACTGGTCCTGATGAATCTGGTCCCCCACCTAGGCCTCAATCTGGACCTGGTGAGTGTGGTCCCCACCTGGGTCTCACCTGGACCTGGTGACTCTCGTTCCCATATAAACCATACCTGGAGCTGGTGACTGTGGTGTTCTGGTAGACTCACATTTTCCTGGTGACACGGGTCCCCACTAGGGCATTACCTGGATCTGGTGACTCTGGCCTGCAGGCTGGCCTCACCTGGACCTGGTGAGTGGGGTTGACACCTGGGCCTCACCCATACCTGGTGACTCAGGTCACCACGTGGGACTCTTGGACCTGGTGAATCGTGTTCTTACCTGGTCCTCTCCCACCACGGGGACACTGGTCACCACCTGGGTCTCACCTGTACCTGGTGAATCTGGTACCCATCTGTGCCTCACCCAGTCCTGGTGACTTTTTCCCCACCTTGACCTGATTGCTGTGGACTCTTTCTTGGCCTCACCTGGAACTGGCGACTCTGATCCTATCTGAGTGTCACCCAGACCTGGTGACTCTGGTCCTCACCTGGGCATATTTGTTACCTGAAGACTCTGATTCACACCTGAGCCTCACCTGGACATGATGACACTGGAACCACTCTGGGCTTCACCCTGACCTGGTGACCCAGGTCCCCATCTGGATGTCACCTGGACCTGGTGATTCTTGTACCCCTCTAGGACTCAACAAGATCTGGTGACTCTGGTCCTCAACTGGGCCTCAACTGGACCTAGTGAATATGCTCCATCTGGGCCTCATTTGGACCTGGTGACTCTGGTCCCTACCTGGGCATCATCGGTACAATGTTACTCTATTCCACACTGGGAATCCCCTGATCCTGGTAACTCTGGTCCTCTCTTTGGACTCTTCTGTACCAGGTAACTCTGGCTCCACCTGGACCTCACCTGTAACTGGTGATTCTGATCCTACGCATGGCCTCATCTGACCTGGTGACAGTGCTTCCCATCGGGACCTCACCTGGACCTCAGGTCTCCGGTCCCACCTGGGCCTTACCAGGGCCTGGTGTCTCTGCTAACCACCTGGGTAGCATCAGGATATGGTTACACTGTTCACTAACAGTGACCCAGCTGGACCTATTAACTCTGGTCTTTACCTGGGCCACACCTGGATGTGGTGACACTCGTTCCCACCTGGGTCTCACCTGGACATGGTGAGTCAGATCCCCACCTGTTCCTCAGCTTTAACTGGTGATTCTCGCTTCCACATGGACATCATGTGAACCTGGTGGCTGCAGTGTTTCTAGCTTCTCATGTCCTCGTGACTCTGGTCCCCACCAGTGCCTCACCGGGACCTGGTGAGTGTGGTTGCCACCTGCACCTCAGCTGGACCTGGTGATTCTGGTCTGCACCCGAGACTACACTGGATTGGTGACTGTGGTCCCTACCTGGGCTTCACCTGGATTTGGGGATTCCGGTCCCCATCTGGGCCTCACCTGGCCTTGTTGACCATGGTCGTCAACTGGCTAAAATTGGGAACCTGTGACTGTGTTCCACAACTGAACCTCACCTGGACCAGGTGACTCTGGTCCCACTCTGGGTCTCACCGTGCCCTAATTACTGTGAACCCCACTTTGGCCTGACTTGGACCTGCTGACCCTGGTTGCCACCTGCGCCTGACCTCGAACTGTTGACTCTGGTTCTTTCAAGGGCCTCCCCTGTACCTGGTGATCCTGGTCCCCACCTGGGCCTCACCTGGACGTGGTGACTCTTGTCACCACCGGGGACTCACCTGGACCTGGTTAAGGTGTTCCACACCTGGGCCTCAAGTAGACCTGTTGACCATGGTACCCAAGCTGGCCTCACATGGCCTGTTGCCTCTGATCCCCACCGGGGCCTCACGTGTACCTGGTAACTCTGGTCCTCGCCTGGGCCTAATCTGGACCTAGTGACTCTGGTCCCCACCTGCGCTTCACCTGGATCTGGTGACTCTGGTCCCCACCTGGACTTCACCTGGATCTGGTGACTCTGGTCCCACCTGGACCTCTCCTGGACCTGGTGACTCTCTTTCCAACATGGACCTCACCTGGATCTGGTGACTCTGGTCCTCAGTTTGGCCTCAACTGGACCTGGTGTCTCTCGTCCCCACTTGGACCTAACTCAGAACTGCTGAATCTTCACCCACCTAGGCCTCACCCAGACCTGGTGACTCTTGTCCCCAGCTATGCCTCAATTCGACCTGATGAATCTGGTAGTCACGTGGGCCTCACATGGACCTGGGACTCAGCTGGATAGAGTGGCTCTGGTTCCCACAAGCGGCTGACCTGATACAGCTGACTGTGGTCTTATTCTATGCCTCACCAGGACCTAGTGATTTTGTTCCCCATCTGGGCCTGCATGGCCCTAGTAACTCTGGTCCTTACCCAGGCATCATTGGGATCTGGATACTCTATTCCACACCTGGGCCTCACTTTCACCAGGGACCTATGGTCCCATTCTGGGCCTCAAACTAAACTGGTTACTCTGGTTCCCCCTCTGGGCCTCACCCCTACCTGGTGACTCTGGTCACCCCTTGGGCTTCACTTGGGCCTGGCGAATATGGTCCTTATCTGATCCGATTCTGGATCTGGTGACCGGTTGCCACCTGGGCCTCACTTGGACTTGGTGAATCCTGTTGCCACCTGCGCCTCACCTGGACCTTGTGACTGTGGTCCCACCCGGACATCACCTGGATCTGGTGGCTATGGTTCCCATATGGGGCTCTCCTGGACCTGGTTCCTGTGGTCTCCATCTCGCCACACCTGGAACACAATGACTCTGAGCCATATTTGGGCCTCTCCTGGACCTGTTGACTCTGGTCCTTACCTGGGCATCATTGGGACCTGGATACTCCCTTATATACCTGGGCCTCACCTGGACCTGGTGACTGTGGTCCCACCTGGGCCTCACCTGGACGAGGTGACTGGTTACCACAGGGACCTCACCTGGACCTGGTGACTCAGGTCCTCATATGGGCATCATGGGACCTGGTTTCTCAGTTCCACATCGGGGCCTCACCTGGACCTAGTGATTCTCGTCCACCTCTGGCCTCACCCTGAGGTGGTGACTCTGGTCCCCACCTGGATATCACCAGATCCGGGTGACTCTGGTCCCGCTCTGGGACTCACCCGGAGCTGGGGACACTGGTCCTCAACTGGGCCTCAACAGGACCTGGTGAATCTACTCCTCACTTATGCTTCGTTTGGACCTTGTGACTCTTTTCCCACCTGGCATCAATGGGACATGGTTACTCTGTTCCCCACCTGGGCCTCACATGGATATGATAACTTTGCTCCACACTTTGGCCTTAACTGGTCCTGATGACTCTGGTCCCCCCACCTAGGCTTCAATCTGGATCTGGTGACTGGTCCCCACATGGGTCTCACCTGGACCTGGTGACTCTCGTTCCCACATGACCCACACCTGGACCTGGTGACTGTTGTGTTCTTGTAGACTCACATTAACCTGGTGACTCCGGTCCCACTAGGGCCTCACCTGGATCTGGTGACTCTGGCCTGAAGGTTGGCCTCACCTGGACCTGGTGAGTGGGGTTGCCACCAGGGCCTCACCCATACCTGGTGACTCAGGTCCTCACGTTGGCCTCTTCGACCTGGTGAATCTGGTCCTTACCTGGTCCTCTCCCAGACCCGAGGACTCTGGTCACCTCCTGGGCCTGACCTGGACCTGGTGAATCTGGTCCCCATTTGGGCCTCACCCAGTCCTGGTGACTTTGTTCCCCACCTGGACCTGATTGCTGTGGATTCTTTCTTGGCCTCATAAGGAACTGGTGACTCTGATCCTGTCTGCGCGTCACCTAGATCTGCTGACTCTGGTCCTCACCTGTGCATCATTGGTACCCGGTGACTCTGTTCCACACCTGAGCATCACCTGGACATGATGACTCTGGAACCTCTCTGGGCCTCATCCTGACCTGGTGACTCTGGTCCCCATCTGGATGTCACCTGGACCAGGTGATTCTAGTACCCCTCTAGGCCTCACCAGATCTCTTGACTCTGGTCCTCAACTGGGCCTAACCTGGACCTAGTGAATATGCTCCATCAGGGTCTCATTTGGACCTGGTGACTCTCGTCCCTACCTGGCCATCATCGGGACATGGTTCCACTGCATGGCCTGCAGGTTGGACTCACCTAGTGCTGGTAAATCTGGTCCCTACCTGGGCATCATCGGGACATGGTTCCACTGCATGGCCTGCAGGTTGGCCTCACCTGGACGTGGTAACTCTAGTACCAACCTGGGCATCATCGGGACATGGTTCCTCTGCATGGCCTGCATGTTGGCCTCAGCTGGACCTCGTGAGTGTGGTTGCCACCTGGGGCTCACCCATACCTGTTGACTCAGGTCCCCACGTGGGCCTCTTGGACCTGGTGAATCTGGTCCTTACCTGGTCCTCTCCCAGACCCGGGGACTCAGCTCACCACCTGGGCCTCACCTGGCCCTGGTGAATCTGGTCCCCATCTGGGCCTCACACAGTCCTGGTGACTTTGTTCCCCACCTGGACCTGATTGCTATGGACTCTTTCTTGGACTCACCTGGACCTGGGGACTCTGATCCTAACTGAGCCTCACCCAGATCTGGCGACTCTGGTCCTCACCTGTGGACCATTATGACCTGGATACTTTGTTCCACACCTGAGCCTCACCTGGACATGTTTACTCTGGATCCACTCTGAGCCTAACCCTGACATGGTGACTCTGGTCCCCATCTGGATGTCACCTAGACCAGGTGAATCTGGTACCCCTCTAGGCCTCAACCAGACCTGGTGACTCTGGTCCTCAACTGGGCCTCAACGGGACCTATGAATATGCTCCCCACCTACACCTCATCTGGACCTGGTGATTCTGGTTCTATCTTGGCATCATCGGGACATGGTTACTCAGTTCCCCACTGGGACTGACTTGATCCTGGTAACTCTGGCCACGACTATGCTCTCTCTGTACCAGGTGATTCTGGCTCCACCTGGGCCTCACCTGTAACCTGTGACTCTGAGTCTAAGCATGGCCTCACCTGACCTGGTCTCTGTGGTTCCCATCGGGACCTCACGTGGACCTCATGTCTCTGGTCGCACCTGGGCCTCACCAGGACCTGGTGTCTCTGGTACCCACCTGGGTACCATCAGGATATGGTTACACTGTTCACTATCAGTGACCCAGCCGGACCTATCAACTCTGGTCTTCACCTGGGCCACACCTGCACATGGTGACACTGGTTCCCACCTGGGCTTCACCTGGATCTGGTGACTCGGGTCCCCACCTGGACTTCACCTGGATCTGGTGACTCTGGTCCCCTCCTGGACCTCTCCTGGACCTGGTGACTCTCTTTCCAACATGGTTCTCCCCTGGATTTGGTGACTCTGCTCCTCAGTTTGGCCTCCCCTGGACCTGGTGTCTCTCGTTCCCTCTTTGACCTAACTCAGAACTGCTGAATCTTGCCCCACCTACGCCGCACCCAGATCTGGTGACTCTTGTCCCCAGCTATGCCTCAATTCGACCTGATGAATCTGGTCCTCACGTGGGCCTCACATGGACCTTGGACTCAGCTGGGTAGAGTGGCTCTGGTTCCCTCAAGGGGCTCACCTGATACTGCTGACTGTGGTCTTATTCTATGCCTCACTAGGACCTAGTGATTCTGTTCCCAATCTGGGCCTTCATGGCCCTAGAGATTCTGGTCCTCTCCCAGGCATCATTGGGACCTGGATACTCTATTCCACACCTGGGCCTCACTTTGACCAGGGACCTCTGGTCCCATTCTGTGCCTATAACTAAACTGGTTACTCTGATTCTACCTCTGGGCCTCACCGTTACCTGGTTTCTCTGGTCACCCCTTGAGCTTCCCATGGGCCTGGTGAATCTGGTCCTTAGCTGATCCGTACCTGGATCTGGTGATTGGTCGCCACCTGGTCCTCACCTGGACTTGGTGAATCCTGTTGCCACCTGCGCCTCACCTGGACCTTGTGACTGTGGTCCCACCTGGAACTCATCTGGATCTGGTGGCTCTGGTTCCCATACGGGCCTCTCCTGGACCTGGTTCCTGTGGTCTCCATCTGGCCTCACCTGGAACACAATGACTCTGATCCATATTTGGGCCTCTCCTGGACCTGTTGACTCTGGTCTTTACCTGGGCATCATTGGGACCTGGATACTCACTATATACCTGGGCCTCACCTGGACCTGGTGACTGTGGTCTCACCTGGACCTCATCTGGATGAGGACACTGGTTCCGACAGGGACCTCACCTGGACCTGGTGACTCAGGTCCTCAAATTGGTATCATGGGACCTGGTATCTCAGTGCCACATTGGGGCTTCACCTGGACCTAGTGATCTCGTCCCACTCTGGGCCTCACCCTGACGTGGTGACTCTGGTCCCCACCTGGATATCACCAGAACCGGGTGACTCTGTTCCCCCTCTGGGACTCACCCGGAGCTGGGGTCACTGGTCCTCAACTGGGCTCAACAGGATCTGGTGAATCTACTCCTCACTTAGGCCTCGTCTGGACCTTGTGACTCTTATCCAACCTGGCATCAATGGGACATGGTTACTCTGTTCCCAACCTGGGCCTCACCTGGACATGATACGTTTTCTCCGCACTTTGTCCTCCACTGGTCCTGATGACTCTGGTCCCCCCACCTAGGCCTCAATCTGGACCTGGTTCCTGTATTCCCCACCTGGGTCTCACCTGGATCTGGTAACTCTGGTCCCTACATGGGCATCATCGGGACATGGCTCCTCTGCATGGCCTGCAGGTTGGCCTCATCTTGACCTGGTGAGTGGGTTTCCCACGTGGGTCTTACCCATGCCTGGTGACACAGGTCCCCACGTGGGCCTCACTTGGACCTGGTGAATGTGGTCCTTAACTAGTTCCCACCCGGAACTGGTAAATCTGGTCACCACCTGGGAATCACCTAGTCCTGGTGACTTTGTTCCCCACCTGGACCTGATTGCTGTGGACACATTCTTGGCCTCACCTGGAAGTGGTAACTCTGATCCTAACTGGGCCTCTCCCAGATCTGGTGACTCTGGTCCTCACCTGTGGACCATTATGACCTGGATACTCTGTTCTACACCTGAGCCTCACCTGGACATGGTGACTCTGGATCCCCTCTGGGCCTCACCCTGACATGGTTACTCTGGTCCCCATCTGGATGTCACCTAGACCAGGTGAATCTGGTACCCCTCTGGGCCTCAACCAGATCTGGTGACTCTGGTCCTCAACTGGGCCTCACCTGGACCTAGTAAATATGCTCCATCTGGGCCTCATTTGGACCTGGTGACTCTGGTCCCTACGTGGGAAACATCGCGACCTGGTTCCACATAATGGTCTGCAGGTTGGCCTCTTCTTGACCTCGTAACTCTGGTCCCTACCTTGGCATCATCGGGACACGGTTCCTCTGCATGGCCTGCAGGTTGGCCTCACCTAGACCTGGTGAGTGGGCTTGCCACCTGGGCCTCACCCATACCTGGTGACACAGGTCTCACGTCGGCGTCACTTGGACCTGGTGAATCTGGTCCTTACCTGGTCCTCACCCGGAACTGGTAACCCTTGTCACCAAATGGGAATCACCTGGACCTCGTGAATCTGGTCCCCATCTGGGCCTCACACATTCCTGGTGTCTTTGATCCCCACCTGGACTTGATTGCTGTGGACTCCTTCTTGGCCTCACCTGGAACTTGTGACTCTGCTCCTAACTGGGCCTCACCCAGATCTGGTGACTCTGGTCCTCACCTGTGGACCATTATTACCTGGATACTCTGTTCCACACCTGAACCTCACCTGGACATGATGACTCTGGATGCCCTCTGGGCCTGACCCTGACATGGTGACTCTGGTCCCCATCTGGATGTCCCCTAGACCAGGTGAATCTGGTACCCCTCTAGGCGTCAACTAGACCTGGTGACTCTGGTCCTCATCTGGGACTCACTTGGACCTAGTGAATATTCTACCCACCTGCGCCTCGCTGGACCTGGTGACTCTGACTCTACCTGGGCATCATTGGGACATGGTTACTGTATTACCCACTGGGACTGACCTGATCCTGGTAACTCTGGTCCTGACTTTGGCCTCTTCTGTACCAGGTGACTCTGGCTCCACCTGGGCCTCATCTGTACCTGGTAACTCTGATCCTAAGCATGGGCTCACCTGACCCGGTGACTGTGGTTCCCATCGGGACCTCACTTGGACCTCATGTGTCCGGTTACACCTGGGCCTCATCAGGACCTGGTGTCTCTGGTACCCACCTGGGTAGCATCAGCATATGGTTACACTGTTCACTAACACTCATCCGGCTGGACCTAATAACTCTGGTCTTCACCTGGGGCACACGAGGACATGGTGACACTGGTTCCCACCTGGGTCTCACCTGGACATGGTGAGTCGGATCCCCACGTGGTCCTCACCTGTAACTGGTGATTTTCATTCCCACATGGACATCATGTGAACCTGGTGGCTGCAGTGTTTCTAGCTTCTCATGTACGTCGTGTCTCTGGTCCCCACCGGGGCCTCTCCGGGACTGGGTGAGTGTGGTTGCCACCTGCACCTCACATGGACCTGGTGATCTGGGCCTCACCCAGTCCTGGTGACTTTGTTCCCCACCTGGACCTGATTGCTGTGGACTCTTTCTTAGCCTCACCTGGAACTGGTGACTCTGATCCTATGTGCGCGTCACCCAGACCTGGTGACTCTGGTCCTCACCTGGGCATCATTGGTACCTGGTGACTCTGTTCTACACTTGAGCCTCACCTGGACATGCTGACTCTGGAACCTCTCTGGGCCTCACCCTGCCCTGGTGACTCTGGTCCCCATCTGGATGTCACCTGGACCAGGTGATTCTGGTACCGCTCTAGGCCTCAAACAGTTCTGGTGAACCTGGTCCTCAACTGGGCCTCAACTGGATCTAGTGAATATGCTCCATCTGGGACTCATTTGGACCTGGTGACTCTGGTACCTACCTGGGCATCATAGGGATATGGTTCCAATGCATGGCTTGCAGGTTGGCCTCACCTGGACCTGGTAATTCTGGTCCCTACCTGGGCATAATCGGGACATGGTTCCACTGCATGGCCTGCAGGTTGGCCTCACCTGGACCTGGTGAGTGGGGTTGCCAATTGTGCCTCACCCATACCTGGTGACACAGGTCCCCACGTGGGCCTCAATTGGACCTGGTGAATCTGGTCCTTACCTGGTCCTTCCCCAGAACTGGTAACTCTGGTCACCACCTGGGAATCACCTGGGCCTGGTGAATCTGGTCCCCATCTAGGCCTCACCCAGTCCTGGTGACTTTGTTCCCCACAGGGACCTGATTGCTTTGGACGCCTTCTTGGCCTCAACTGGGACTAGTGACTCTGATCCTAACTGGGCCTCACCCAGATCTGGTGGCTCTGGTCCTCACCTGTGGACCATTAACCTGGATACTCTGTTCCACACCTGAGCCTCACCTGGACATGAAGACTCTGGATCCCCTCTGGGCCTCACCCTGACATGGTGACTCTGGTCCCCATCTGGATGTCACTTAGACCAGGGGAATCTTGTACCCCTCTAGGCCTCAACTACACCTGGTGACTCTGGTCCTCAACTGGGCCTCACCGGGACCTAGAGAATATGCTCCCCAACTGCGCCTCATCTGGACCTGTTGACTCTGGTTCTACCTGGTCATCATCGGGACATGGTTACTGTATTCCCCACTGGGACTGACCTGATCCTGGTAACTCTGGTCCTGACTTTGGCCTCTTCTGTACCAGGTGACTCTGGCTCCACCTGGGCCTCATCTGTAACTGGTGACTCTGATCCTAAGCATGGCCTCACCTGACTTTCTGACTGTGGTTCCCATCGGGACCTCACCTGGACCTCATGTCTCTAGTCGCACCTGGGCCTCACCAGGACCTGGTGTCTCTGGTACCCACCTGGGTAGCATCAGGATATCGTTACACTCTTCACTATCAGTGACACAGCGGGACATATTAACTCTGGTTTTCACCTGGGCCACACCTGGATGTGGTGCACTGGTTCCCACCTGGGTCTCACCTGGACATTGTGAATCGGATCCCCACCTGGGCCTTATTTGTAACTGGTGATTCTCGTTCCCACATGGACACCATGTCGACCTGGTGGCTGCAGTGTTTCTAGCTTCTCATGTACCTCGTGACTCTGGTCCCCACCAGGGCCTCACCGGGACCTGGTGAGTGTGGTTGCCACCTGCACCTCACCTGCAGCTGGTGATTCTGGTCTGCACCTGAGACTACCCTGCATCTGGTGACTCTGGTCCCCACCTGGGCTTCACCTGGATTTGGGGACTCCGGTCCCCATCTGGGCCTCAACTGGCCCTGTTGACCATGGTCCTCACTGGGCAAAATTGGGACCCGGTGACTGAGATGCACAACTGGACCTCACAGGACCAGGTGACTCTGGTCCCCCTCTGGGTCTCACCGTGCCCTAGTAACTATGAACCCCACTTTGGCCTGACTTGGACCTGCTGACCCTGGTTGCCACCAGCGCCTGACCTCTAACTGTTGACTGGTTCTCTCAAGGGCCTCCTCTGTACCTGGTGATCCTGGTCCGCAACTGCGCCCCACCTGAACGTTGTACCCTTGTCACCACGGGGGACTCACCAGGACCTGCTTACTGTGTTCCACACCTGGGCCTCAAGTAGACCTGTTGTCCATGGTCCCCAAGGCGGCCTCACATAGACCTGTTTCCTCTGATCCCCACCGGGGCCTCACGTGTACCTGGTAACTCTGGTCCTCACCTGGGCCTCATCTGGACCTAGTGACTCTGGTCCCCACCTGGGCTTCACCTGGATCTGGTGACTCTGGTCCCCACCTGGAACTCACCTGGATCTGGTGACTCTGGTCCTCAGTTTGGCCTCACCTGGACCTGGTTTCTCTCGTCCCCACTTTGACCTAACTCAGAACTGCTGATTCTTGACCCACCTAGGCCGCACACAGACCTGGTGACTCTTGTCCCCAGCTCTGCCTCAATTCGACCTGATGAATCTGCTCCTCACGTTGGCCTCACATGGACCTGGGACTCAGCTGGATAGAGTGGCTCTGGTTCCCACAAGGGGCTCACCTGATACTGGTGACTGTGGTCCCACCTGGGCCTCACCTGGACGAGGTGACTGGTTCCCACAGGGACCTCACCTGGACCTGGTGACTCAGGTCCTCATATGGGCATCATGGGACCTGGTTTCTCAGTTCCACATCGAGACCTAACCTGAACCTAGTGATTCTCGTCCCATTATGGTCCTCACCCTGACGTGGTGACTCTGGTCCCCACCTGGATATCACCAGAACCGGGTGACTCTGGTCCCCCTCTGGGACTCACCCGGAGCTGGGGACACTGGTCCTCAACTGGGCCTCAACAGGACCTGGTGAATCTGCTCCTCACTTAGGCCTCGTCTGGATCTTGTGACTCTTTTCCCACCTGGTATCAATGGGACATGGTTAGTCTGTTCCCCACCTGGGCCTCACCTGGACATGATAACTTTGCTCCACATTTTGGCCACAACTAGTCCTGATGACTCTGGTCCCCCGACCTAGGCGTCAATCTGGACATGATTGCTGTGGACTCCTTCTTAGCCTCAACTGGAACTGGTGAATCTGATCCAGATTGAGGATCCCCAATCTGGGACTCACCTGGCCCTGTGAACCATGGTCCTCAACTGGCAAATTGGGACCCGGTGACTGTGTTCCACCCCTGGACCTCACCTGGACCAGGTGACTCTGGTCCCCCTCTGGGACTCACCGTGCCCTAGTGACTGTGAACCCGACTTTGGCCTGACTTGGACCTGCTGACCCAGGTTGACACCTGCGCCTGACCTTGAACTGTTGACTCTGGTTCATTCAAGTGCTTCCCCTGTCCCTGGTGATCTTGGTCCCCCCTGGGACTCAGCTGAACGTGGTGCCCCTTGTCACCACCGGGGACTCACCTGGACCTGGTTACTGTGTTCCACACCTGGGCCTCAAGTAGTCCTGTTGACCATGGTACCGAAGCCTGCCTCATATGGACCTGTTTCCTCTGATTCCCACCGGGGCATCACGTGTACCTGGTAACACTGGTCCTCACTTGGGCCTCATCTGGACCTAGTGACTCTGGTCCCCACCTTGGCTTCACCTGGATCTGGTGACTCTGGTGCTCAGTTTGGCCTCACCTGTACCTGGTGACTCAGGTCCTCATTTGGGCATTATGGGACCTTTTTTCTCAGTTCCACATCGGGGCCTCACCTGAAACTAGTGATTCTCGTCCCCCTCTGGGCCTCACGCTGACGTGGTGTGTCTTATACCCACCTGGATATCACCAGAACCGGGTGACTCTGGTCCCCCTCTGGGACTCACCCGGAGCTGGGGACACTGGTGCTCAACTGGGCCTCAACAGGACCTGGTGAATCTAGTCCTCACTTAGGCCTCATCTGTACCTTGTGACTCTTTTCCCACCTGGCATCAATGGGACATGGTTACTCTGTTCCCCACCTAGACATCACCTGGACATGATAACTTTGCTCCACACTTTGGCCTCAACTTGTCCTGATCAATTTGTTCCCCCCACCTAGGCCTCAATCTGGACCTGGTGACAATGGTCCCCACCTGGGTCTCACCTGGACCTGGTGACTCTCGATCCCACATGAACCACACCTGGACCTGGTGAATGTGGTTTTCTTGTAGACTCACATTTACCTGGTGACTCCGGTCCCCACTAGGGCCTCACCTGGATCTGGTGACTCTGGCCTGCAAGTTGGCCTCACCTGGACTTGGTGAGTGGGGTTGCCACCTGGGCCTCACCCATACCTGGTGACTCAGTTTCACACGTGGGCCTCTTGGACCTGGTGAATCTCGTCCTTACCTAGTCCTCTCCCAGACCCGGGGACTCTGGTCACCACTTCGCCTCACCTGGACCTGGTGAATCTGGTCCCCATCTGGGCCTCACCCAGTCCTGGTGGCTTTGTTCCCCACCTGGACCTGATTGCTGTGGACTCTCTCTTGGCCTCACCTGGAACTGGTGACTCTGATCCTATCTGAGCGTCACCAAGACCTTGTGACTCTGGTCCTCACCTGAGCTTCATTGGTACCTGGTGACTCTGTTCCACACCTGAGCCTCCCCTGGACATGATGACTCTGGAACCTCTCTGGGCCTCACCCTGACCTGGTGACTCTTGTCCCCATCTGGATGTCAACTGGACCAGGTGATTCTTGTACCCCTCTAATACTCAACCAGATCTGGTGACTCTGGACCTCAACTGGGCCTCACCTGGACCTAGTGAATATGCTCCAACTGGGCCTCATTTGGATCTGGTGACTCTCGTCACTTCCTTGGCATCATCGGGACATGGTTCAGCTGCATGGCCTTCACGTTGGCCTCACCTGGACCTGGTAACTCTGGTCCCTACCTGGGCATCATCGGGACATGGTTCCTCTACATGGCCTGCAGGTTGGCCTCACCTGGACCTGGTGAGTGGGGTTGGCACCTGGGCCTCACCCATACATGGTGACACAGGTCCCCGTGGGCCCAGTATGACCTGGTGAATCTCGTCCTTACCTGGTCCTCACCCGCACCTGGTAACCCTGATCACCACATGGGAATCACCTGGACCTGGTGAATCTGGTCCCCATCTGGGCCTCACCCAGTCCTGGTGACTTTGTTCCCCTCTGGATCTGATTGCTGTGGACTCCTTCTTGGCCTCAACTGGAAGTGGTGACTCTGATCCAACCTGGTCCTCACCCAGATCTGGTGACTCTGGTCCTCACCTGTGGACCATTATGACCTGGATACTCTGTTCCACACCTGAGCCTCACCTGGACATGATGACTCTGGATCCCCTCTGGGCCTCACCCTGACATGGTGACTCTGGTCCCCATCTGGATGTCACCTAGACTAGGTGAATCTGGTACCCCTCTAGGGCTCAAATAGACCTGGTGACACTGGTCCTCAACTGGGTGTCACCGAGACCTACTGAATATGCTCCCCACCTGCGCCTCATCTGTACCTGGTGACGCTGGGTCTACCTGGGCATCATCGGGACATGGTTACTCTGTTTCCCACTGGGACTGACCTGATCCTGGTAACTCTGGTCCTTACTTTGGCCTCTTCTGTACCAGGTGACTCTGGCTCCACCTGGGCCTCACCTGTAACTGGTGACTCTGATCCAAAGCATGGCCTCTCCTGACCTGGTGACTGTGGTTCCCATCGGGACCTCACCTGGACCTCATGTCTCTGGTCCCACCTGGGCCTCACCAGGACCTGGTGTCTCTGGTACACACCTGGGTAGCATCAGGATATGGTTACACTGTTCACTAACAGTGACCCAGCCGGACCTATTAACTCTGGTCTTCACCTGGGCCACACCTGGACATGGTGACACTCGTTCCCAGCTGGGTCTCACCTGGAAATGGTGAGTCAGATACCCACCTGGTCCTAATATATAACTGTTGATTCTCGTTCCCACATGGACATCATGTGGACCTGGTGGCTGCGGTGTTTCTAGTTGGTCATGTACTTTGTGACACTGGTCCCCACCAGGGCCTCACCGGGACCTGGTGAGTGTGGTTGCCACCTGCACCTCACCTGGACCTGGTGATTCTGGTCTGCACCTGAGAGTACCCTGGATCTTGTGACTGTGGTCCCCACCTGGGCTTCACCTGGATTTGGGGACTCTCGTCCCCATGTGAGGCTCACCTGGCCCTGTTGACCATGGTCCTCAACTGGGCAAAATTGGGACACGGTGACTGTGTTCCACAACTGGACCTCACCTGGACCACGTGACTCTGGTGCCCCTCTGGGTCTCACCATTCCCTAGTGACTGTGAACCCCACTTTCCCCTGACTTAGACCTGCTGGCCCTGGTTGAAACCTGCGCCTGAACTCGAACTGTTGACTCTGGATCTTTCAAGGGCCTCCCCTGTACCTGGTGATCCTGGTCCGAACCTGGGCCTCACCTGGACGTGGTGACTCTTGTCACCATGGGGACTCACCTGGACCTGCTTACTGTGTTCCACACCTGGGCCTCAAGTAGACCTGTTGACCATGGTCCCCTAGCCGGCCTCACATGGACCTGTTGCCTCTGATCCCCACCGGGGCCTCACGTGTACCTTGTAACTCTGGTCCTCACCTGGGCCTCATCTGGACCTAGAGACTCTGGTCCCCACCTGGGCTTCACCTGGATCTGGAGACTCTGGTCCCCATCTGGACTTCACCTGGATCTGGTGACTCTGGTCCCAATCTGGACCTCTCCTGGACTTGGTGTCTCTCTTGCCCACTTTGACCTAACTCAGAACTGCTGAATCTTGCCCCACCTATTACGCACCCAGACCTGGTGACTCTTGTCCCTAGCTATTCCTCAATTCGACCTGATGAATCTGGTCCTCACGTGGACCTCACATTCACCTGGGACTCAGCTGGAAAGAGTGGCTCTGGTTCCCACTAGGGGCTCACCTGATACTGCTGAATGTGGTCTTATTCTATGCCTCACCAGAACCTAGTGATTCTGTTCCCCATCTGGGCCTGCATGGCCTTAGTGACTCTGGTCCTCACTCAGGCATCATTGGGACCTGGATACTCTCTTCCACACCTGGGCCTCACTTTTACCAGGAACCGCTGGTCCCATTCTGGGCCTCAAACTAAACTGGTTACTCTGGTTCCCCCTCTTAACCTCACCCTTACCTGGTGACTCTGGTCACCCCTTGGGCCTCCCCTGGGCCTGGTGACTCTGGCCTGCAGGTTGGCCTCACCTGGACTTGATTAGTTGATGCCACCTGGGCCTCACCCATACCTGGTGACTCAGGTCCCCACATGGGCCTCTTGGACCTGGTGAATCTGGCCCTTACCTGGACTTCTCCCAGACCCGGGGAATCTGGTCACAACATGGGCCTCACCTGGACCTGGTGAATCTGAGTCCAAATGGCCTAACCCAGTCCTGGTGACTATGTTCCCCAACTGGACCTGATTGCTCTGGACTCTTTCTTGCCCTCACCTTGAACTGGTGACTCTGATCCTATTACCTAGTCCTCACCCGGAACTGGTAAATCTGGTCACCACCTGGGCATCACCTAGTCCTGGTGACTTTGTTCCCCACGTGGACCTGATTGCTGTGGACACCTTCTTGGCCTCACCTGGAAGTGGTAACTCTGATCACAACTGGGCCTCTCCCAGATCTGGTGACTCTGGTCCTCACCTGGGCCTCATCTGGACCTAGTGACTCTGGTCCCCACCTGGGCTTCACCTGGATCTTGTGACTCGGGTCCCCACCTGGATTTCACCTGGAACTGGTGACTCTGGTCCATACCTGAACCTCTCCTGGACCTGGTGACTCTGGTCCTCACCTGGGCCTCATCTGGACCTAGTGACTCTGGTCCCCACCTGGGAATCACCTGGACCGGGTGAATCTGGTCCCCATCTGGGCCTCCCCCAGTCCTGGTGACTTTGTTCCCCACCTGGACCTGATTGCTGTGGACTCCTTCTTGGCCTCACCTGGAACTGGTGACTCTCATCCTAACTAGGCCTAGCTCAATCTCCTGACTCTGGTCCTCCCCTGTGGACCACTATGAACAAGATACTCTGTACCACACCTGAGCCTCACCTGGACATGATGACTCTGGATCCACTCTGGGCCTCACCCTGACGTGGTAACTCTGGTCCCCATGTGGATGTCACCTAGACCAGGTGAATCTCGTACCCCTCTAGGCCTCAACTAGACCTGGTGACTCTGGTTCTCACCTTGGCCTCACAGGGACCTAGGGAATATTCTCCCCAACTGTGCTTCATTTGGACCTGGTGACTCTGGTTCTACCTGGGCATCATCGGGACATGGATACTGTATTCCCCACTGGGACTGACCTGATCCTGGTAACTCTGGTCCTGATTTGGTCTCTTCTTTACCAGGTGACTCTGGATCCACCTTGGGTTCACCGGTAACTGATGACTCTTATCCTAAGCATGGACTCACCTGACCTGGTGACTGTGGTTCCCATCGGGACCTCACCTGGACCTCATGTCTCTGGTCCCAAGTGGGCCTCACCAGGACCTGGTGTCTCTGATACCCACCTTGGTAGCATCAGGATACGGTTACACTGTTCACTAACAGTGACCTAGCCGGACCTATTAACTCTCGTCTTCACCTGGGCCACACCTGGACATGTTGACACTGGTTCCCACCTGGGTCTCACCTGGACATGCTGAGTCGGATCCACAACTGGTCCTCCGCTGTAACTGGTGATTCTCGTTCCCACATGGACATCATGTGGACCTGGTGGCTGCAGTGTTTCTAGCTTCTCATGTACCTCGTGACTCTGGTCCCCACCAGGGCCTCACAAGACCCTGGTGAGTGTGGTTGCCACCTGCACCTCAAGTGGACCTGGTCATTCTGGTCTGCACCAGAGACTACCCTGGATCTGGTGACTGTGGTCCCCACCTGGGCTTCACCCGCTTTGGGGACTCCGGTCTCCTTCTGGGCCTCACCTGGCCCTGTTGACCATGGTCCTCAACTGGGCAAAATTGGGACCCGGTGACTGTGTTCCACAACTGGACCTCACCTGGACCAGGTGATTCTGATCTACCTCTGGGTCTCACCGTACCCTAGTGACTGTGAACCCCACTTTGGCCTGACTTGGACCTGCTGACCCTGGTTGCCACCTGCGCTGATCTCGAACTGTTGACTCTGGTACTTTCAAGGGCCTACCCTGTATCTTGTGATCCTGGTCCCCACCTGGGCCTCACCTGGACGTGGTGACTTATATCAAAACCGCGTACTCACCTGTACCTGCTTACTGTGTTCCACATCTGGGCCTCAAGTAGACTTGTTGACCATGGTCCCCAAGCCGGCCTCACATGGACCTGTTGCCTCTGATCCCCACCGGGGCCTCACGTGTACCTGGTAACTCTGGTCTCCACCTGGACTTCACCTGGATCGGATGACTCTGGTCCCCTTCTGGACCTCTCCTGGACCTGGTGACTCTCTTTCCAACATGGACCTCACCTGGATCTGGTGACTCTGGTACTCAGTTTGTCCTCACATGGACCTGGTGTCTCTCGTCCCCACTTTGACTTAACTAAGAACTGCTGAATCTTGCCCCACCTATGCTGCACCCAGACCTGGTGACTCTTGACCCCAGCTATGCCTCAATTCGACCTGATGAATCTGGTCCTCACGTGGGCCTCACATGGACCTGGGAATCAGCTGGATAGAGTGGCTCTGGTTCCCTCAAGGGGCTCACATGATACTGGTGACTATGGTCTTATTCTATGCCTCACCAGGACCTAGTGATTCTGTTCCCCATCTGGGCCTGCATGGCCCTAGTGACTCTGGTCCTCACCCAGGCATCATCGGGATGGATACTCTATGCCACACTTGGGACTACCTTTGACCAGAGACCTCTGGTCCCATTCGGGGCCTCAAACTAAACTGTTTACTCTGGTTCCCCCTCTGGGCCTCACCCTTACCTGGTGACACTTGTCACCCTTTGGGCTTCAACTGGCCCTGGAGAATCTGGTCCTTAGCTGGTCCTCACCTGGATCTGGTGAATGGTCGCCACCTGGGTCTCACCTGGACTTGGTGAATCCTGTTGCCACCTGCGCCTTACCTGGACCTTGTGACTGTGATCCCACCTGGACCTCTCCTGGATCTGGCAGCTCTGGTTCCCATAAGGGGCACTCCTGGACCTGGTTCTTGTGGTCTCCATCTGGCCTCACCTGGAACACAATGACTCTGATCCATATTTGGGCCTCTCCTGGACCTGTTGACTCTGGTCCTTACCTGGACATCATTGGGACCTGGATACTCTCTTATATAACTTGGCCTCACCTGGACCTGGTGAGTGTGGTCCCACCGGGGCCTCACCTGGACGAGGTGACTGGTTCCCACAGGGACCTCACATGGACCTGGTGACTCAAGTCCTCATATGGGCATCATGGGACCTGGTTTCTCAGTTCCACATCGGGGCCTCACCTGGACCTAGTGATTCTCGTCCGACCTTGGGACTCACCCTGACGTGCTGACTCTGGTCCCCACCTGGATATCACCGGAACCGGGTGACTCTGGTCGACCTCTGGGACTCACCCGGAGCTGGGGACTCTGGTCCTCAACTGGGCCTAAACAGGTCCTGGTGAATCTACACCTCACTTAGGCCTCGTCTGGACCTTGTGACTCTTTTCCCACCTGGCATCAATGGGACATGGTTAGTCTGTTCCCCACCTGGGCCTCACCTGGACATGATAACTTTGCTCCACACTTTGACCTCAACTGGTCCTGATGACTCTGGTCCCCCCACCTAGGCCTCAATCTGGACCTGGTGACTGTGGTCCCCACCTGGGTCTCACCTGGACCTGGTGACTCTCGTTCCCACATGACCACACCTGGACCTGGTGACTGTGGTGTTTTTGTAGACTCACATTTACCTGGTGACTCCGGTCCCCACTAGGGCCTCACATGGATCTGGTGACTCTGGCCTGCCGGCTGGCCTCACCTGGAGCTGGTGAGTGGGGTTGCCTCCAGGACCTCACCCATTTCTGGGGACTCTGTCCCCACGTGGGCCTCTTGGATCTGGTGAATCTGATCCTTACCTGGTCCTCTCCCAGACCCGGGGACTCTGGTCACCACCTGGGCCTCACCTGGACATGGTGAATCTGGTCCCCATCTGGGCCTCACCCAGTCCTGGTGGCTTTGTTCCCCACCGGGACCTGATTGCTGTGGACTCTTTCTTGGCCTCACCTGGTACTGGTGACTCTGATCCTATCTGCGCGTCACCGAGATCTGGTGACTCTGGTCCTACCATGGGCATCATTGGTACCTGTTGCCTCTGTTCCACACCTGAGTCTCACCTGGACATGATGACTCTGGAAACTCCCTGTGTGTCACCCTGACCTGATTACTCTGGTCTCCATCTGGATGTCACCTGGGTCAGGTGATTCTGGTACCCCTCTAGGACTCAACCAGATCTGGTGACTCTGGTCCTCAACTGGGCCTCACCGGGACCTAGTGAATATGCCCCATCTGGTCCTCATTTTGATTTTTTTTATTTATTTATTCATAGAGATGCAGAGAGAGAGAGAGAGTGAGAGGCAGAGACACAGGTAGAGGGAGAAGCAGGCTCCATGCAGGGAGCCTGACGTGGGACTCGATCCAGGGTCTCCAGGATCACGCCCTGGGCTGCAGGCGGCGCAAAACCGCTGCGCCACCGGGGTTGCCCCTGGTCCTCATTTTGACCTGGTGACTCTGGTCTCTACCTGGGCATCATCGGGACATGGTTTCACTGCATGGCCTACAGGTTGGCCTCACCTGGACCTGGTAACTCTGGTCCCTACCTGGGCATCATCGGGACACGGTTCCTCTCCATCACCTGCAGGTTGGCCTCACCTGGACCTGGTGAGTGGTGTTGCCTATTGTGCCTCACCCGTACATGGTGACACAGGTCCCCACGTGGCCCTCAATTGGACCTGGTGAATCTGGTCCTTACCTGGTCCTTCCCCGGAACTGGTACCTCTGGTCACCACCTGGGAATCACCTGGGCCTGGTGAATCTGGTCCCCATCTGGCCTCACCCAGTCCTGGTGACTTTGTTCCCCACATCGACCTAATTGCTGTGGATGCCTTCTTGGCCTCACCTGGAACTGGTGACTCGGATCCTATCTGCGCATCACCCAGACCTGGTGAATCTGGTCCTCAACTGGGCATCATTGGTACCTGGTGACTCTGTTCCACACCTGAGCCTCACCTGGACATGATGACTCTGGAACCTCTCTGGGCCTCACCCTGACCTGGGGACTCTGGTCCCCATCTCGATGTCACCTGAACCAGGTGATTCTGGTACCCTAATAGGGCTCAACCAGATCTGGTGACTCTGGTCCTCAACTGGGCCTCACCTAGACCTAGTTAATATTCTCCATCTGGGCCTCATTTGGATATGGTGATTCTGATCCCTACCTCGGCATTACCGGGACATGGTTCCACTGCATGGCCTGCTGGTTGGCCTCACCTGGACCTGGTAACTCTGGTCGCTACCTGGGCATCATCGGGACATGGTTCCTCTGCATGGCCTGCAGTTTGGCCTCATCTTCACCTGGTGAGTGGGGTTCCCACCTGGGTCTTACCCATGCCTGGTGACACAGGTCCCCACGTGGGCCTCACTTGACCTGGTGAATGTGGTCCTTACCTAGTCCTCACCCGGAACTGGTAAATCTGGTCACCACCTGGGCCTCACCTGGACTTGGTGAATCCTGTTGCCACCTGCGCCTCACCTGGACCTGTGACTGTGGTCCCACCCGGACATCACCTGGATCTGGTGGCTCTGGTTCCCATATGGGGCTCTCCTGGACCTGGTTCCTGTGGTCTCCATCTGGCCTCACCTGTAACACAATGACTCTGAACCATATTTGGGCCTCTCCTGTATCTGTTGACTCTGGTCCTTACCTGGCCATCATTGGGACCTGGATACTCTCTTATATACCTGGGCCTCACCTGGACCTGGTGACTGTGGTCCCACCTGGGCCTCACCTGGACGAGGTGACTGGTTACCACAGGGACCTCACCTGGACCTGGTGACTCAGGTCCTAATATGGGCATCATGGGACCTGGTTTCTCAGTTCCACATCGGGGCCTCACCTGGACCTAGTGATTCTCGTCCGTCTCTGGGCCTCAACCTGACGTGGTGACTCTGGTCCCCACCTGGATATCACCAGTACCGGGTGACTCTGGTCCCCCTCTGGGACTCACCCGGAGCTGGGGACACTGGTCCTCAACTGAGCCTCAACAGGACTTGGTGAATCTACTCCTCACTTAGACCTCGTCTGGATCTTGTGACTCTTTTCCCACCTGGCATCAATGGGACATGGTACTCTGTTCCGCACCTGAGCCTCACATGGACATGATAACTTTGCTCCGCATTTTTGCCTCAACTGGTCCTGATGACCCTGGTCCCCCCACCTAGGCCTCAATCTGGACCTGGAGACTGTCGTCCCACCTGGGTCTCACCTGGACCTGGTGACTCTCGTTCCCACCTGAACCACACATGGCCCTGGTGACTGTGGTGTTCTTGTAGATTCACATTTACCTGGTGACTCGGGTCCCCACTAGGGCCTCACCTGGATCTGGTGACTCTGGCCTGCAGGTTCGCCTCACTTGGACCTGGTGAGTGAGGTTGCCACCTGGACATCACCCAAACCTGGTGACTCAGGTCCCCACGTGTGCCTCTTGGACCTGTTAATCTGGTCCTTACCTGGTCCTGTCCCAGACCCGGGGACTCTGGTCACCCAGTCCTGGTGACTTTTTTCCCCACCTGGACCTCATTGCTGTGGACTCTTTCTTGGCCTCAACTAGAACTGGTGACTCTGATCCTATCTGCGCGTCTCCCAGACCTGATGACTCTGGTCCTCACCTGGGCATCATTGGTACCTGGTGACTCCATTCCACACCTGAGCCTCACCTGGACATGATGACTCTGGAACCTCACTGGGCTTCACCCTGATCTGGTGACTCTGGACCCTATCTGGATGTCACCTGGACCAGGTGATTCTGGTACCCCTCTAGGCCTCAACCAGATCTGGTGACTCTGGTCCTCAAGTGGGCCACACCTGGACCTAGTGAATATGCTCCATCTGGGCCTAATTTGGACCTGGTGACTCTGGTCCCTACCTGGGCATCATCAGGACGTGGTTACTCTATTCCCCAGTGGGACTGACCTGATCGTGGAAATTCTGGTCCTGACTTTGGCCTCTTCTGTACCATGTGACTCTGGCTCCACCTGGACCTCACCTGTAACTGGTGACTCTGATCTGAAGCATCGCCTCACCTGACCTGGTGACTGTGGTTCCCATCGGGACCTCACCTAGAGCTCATGTCTCTGGTCCCACCTGGGCCTCACCAGGATCTTGTATCTCGTACCCACCTGAGTAGCATCAGGATATGGTTACACTGTTCACTAACAGTGACCCAGCCAGACCTGTTAACTCTGGTCTTCACCGGGTCCACACCTGGACATGGTGACACTGGTTCCCAGCAGGGTCTCACCTGGACATGGTGAGTCAGATCACCACCTGGTCCTCACCTGTAAGTGGTGATTCTCGTTCCCACATGGACATCATGTGGAAGTGGTGGCTGCAGTGTTTCTAGCTTCTCATGTACCTCGAGAATCTGGTCCGCACCTGGGCCTCACCGGGACCTGGTGAGTGTGGTTGTCTCCTGCACCTCACCAGGACCTGGTGATTCTGGTCTGCACCTGAGACTACCCTGGATCTTGTGACTGTGGTCCCGACCTGGGCTTCACCTGGATTTGGGGACTCCGGTCCCCATACGGGCCTCCCCTGGCCCTGTTGTCCATGGTCTTCAACTGGATAAAATTGGGACCCGGTGACTGTGTTCCACAACTGGACCTCACCTGGACCAGGTGACTCTGGTCCCCCTCTGGGTCTCACCGTGCCCTAGTGACTGTGAACCCAACTTTGGCCTGACTTGGACCTGCTCACCCTGGTTGCCACCTGCGCCTGACCTCGAACTGTTGACTCAGGTTCTTTCAAAGGCCTCCCCTGTACCTGGTGATCCTGGTCCCCAATTTGGCCTTAACTGGACGTGGTGACTCTTGTCACTACTGGGGACTCACCTAGACAGGCTTACAGTGTTCCACACCTGGACCTCAGGTAGCCCTGTTGACCATGGTCCCCATGCCGGTCTCACGTGGCATTTTGGTTGTGATCTCCGCCGGGGCCTCACGTGTACCTGTTAACTCTGATCTTCACCTGGGCCTCATCTGGACCTAGTGACTCTGGTCCCCACCTGGGCTTCACCTGGATCTGGAGACTCTCGTCCCCACCTGGACTTCACCAGGATCTTGTGACTCTGGTCCCCACCTGGACCTCTCCTCGACCTGGTGACTCTCTTTCCAACATGGACCTCACCTGGATCTGGTGACTCTGGTCTCAGTTTGGCCTCACCTGTACTGGTGTCTCTCGTCCCCACTTTGACCTAACTCAGAACTGCTGAATCTTGCCCCACCTAGGCCGCACCCAGACCTGGTGACTCTTGTCCCCAGCTATGCCTCAATTCGACCTGATGAATCTGGTCCTCACGTGGGCCTCATATGGACCTGGGACTCACCTGGATAGAGTGGCTCTGGTTCCCACAAGGGGCACACCTGATACTGGTGATTGTGGTCTTATTCTATTACTCACCTGGACATAGCGATTCTGTTCCCCATCTGGGCCTGCATGGCCCTAGTGACTCTGGTCCTCACCGAGGCATCATTGGGACCTGGATACTCTATTCCACACCTAGGGCTAACTTTGACCCGGGACCTCTGGTCCCATTCTGGGCCTCAAAATAAACTGGTTACTCTGGTTCCCCTCTGGGCCTCACCCTTACCTGGGGCCTCTGGTCACCCCTTGGCCTTCACTTGGGCCTGGTGAATCTGGTCTTTAGCTGGTCCACATTTGGATCTGGTGACTGGTCGCCACCTGGGCCTCACCTGGACTTGGTGAATCCTGTTGCCACCAGCGCCTCACCTGGACCTTGTGACTGTGGTCCCACCTGGACCTCACCTGGATCTGGTGGCTCTGGTTCCCATATGGGGCTCTCCTGGACCTGGTTCCTGTGGTCTCCATCTGGCCTCACCTGGAACACAATGACTCTGATCCATATTTGGGCCTCTCCTGGACATGTTGACACTGGTCCTTACCTGCGCAACATAGGGACCTGGATACTCTCTTATATACCTGGGCCTCACCTGGACCTGGTGACTGTGTTCCCACCTGGGCCTCACCTGGACGAGGTGACTGGCTCCCACAGGGACCTCACCTGGACCTGGTGATTCAGGTCCTCATATGGGAATCATGGGACCTGGGTTCTCAGTTACACATCGGGGCCTCACCTGGACCTAGTGATTCTCGTCCCCCTCTGGGCCTCACCCTGACGTGGTGACTCTGGTCCCCACCTGGATATCACCAGAACCGGGTCACTCTGGTCCCCCTCTGGGACTCTCCCGGAGCTGGGGACACTGGTCCTCAACTGGGCCTCAACAGGACCTGGTGAATCTACTCCTCACTAAGGCCTCATCTGGACCTTGTGACTCTTTTCCCACCGGGCATCTTTGGGACATGGTTACACTGTTCCCCACCTGGGCCTCACATGGACATGATAACTTTGCTCCACACTTTGGCCTCAACTGGTCCTGATGACTCTGGTCCCCCGACCTAGGCCTCAATCTGGACCTGGTGACTGTGGTCCCCACCTGGGTCTCTCCTGGACCTGGTGACTCTCGTTCCCACATGAACCACACCAGGATCCGATGACTGTGTTGTTCTTGTAGAATCACTTTTAACTGGTGACTCCAGTCCCCACTCGGTCCTCACGTGGATTGGGTGACTTGGCCTGGAGGTTGGCCTCACATGGACCTGGTTAGTGGGGATGCCACTTGGGACTCACCCATACCTGGTGACTCAGGTCTCCACGTGGGCCTCCTGGACCTGGTGAATCTGGTCCTTACCTGGTACTCTCCCAGACCCGGGGACTCTGGTCACCACCTGGGCCTCACCTCGACCTGGTGAATCCGACCCCATCTTGGCCTCACTCAGTCCTGGTGACTTTGTTCCCCACCTTGACCTGATTGCTGTGGACTCCTTCATGGCCTCACCTGGACATGGGGACTCTGATCCTATCTGCGTGTCACCCAGACCTGGTGACTCTGGTCCTCACCTGGGCATCATTGGTATCTGGTGACTCTGTTCCACACCTGAGCCTCACCTGGACATGAGGCTCTGGCCTCTGGAACCACTCTGGGCCTAACCCTGACCTGGTGACTCTGGTCTCCATCTGGATGTCACATGGACCAGGCGATTCTGGTACCCCTCTAGCCCTGAACCAGTTCTGGTGACTCTGGTCCTCAACTGGGCCTCACCTGGACCTATTGAATATGCTCCATCTGGGCCTCATTTGGACCTGGTGACTCTGGTCCCTACCTGGGCATCATCGGGACATGGATCCACTGCATGGCCTGCAGGTTGGCCTCAGCTGTACCTGCTAACTCTGGTCCCTACCTGGGCATCACCGGGACACGGTTCCTCTGCATGGCCTCCAGGTTGGCCTCACCTGGACCTAGAGACTGGGGTTGCCACCTGGGGCTCTCCCATACCTGGTGACACAGGTCCCCACGTGGGCCTCACTTGGACCTGGTGAATCTGGTCCTTATGGTCCTCACCCGGACCTGGTAATCCTGGTCACCACCTGGGAATCACCTGGAAAGGGTGAATCTGGTCCCCATCTGGGCCTCAACAGTCCTGTTGACTTTCTTCCCCACCTGGACCTGATTGCTGTGGACTCCTTCTTGGCCTCAACTGAAACTGGTGACTCTGATCCTAACTGAGCCTCACCCAGATCTGGTGACTCTGGTCCTCACCTGTGGACCATTATGACCTGAATACTTTGTTACACACCTGAGCCTCACCTGGACATGATGACTCTGGATCCCCTCTGGGCCTCAGCCTGACATGGTGACTCTGGTCCGCATCTGGATGTCACCTAGACCAGGTGAATCTCGTACCCCTCTAGGCCTCAACTAGACCTGGTGACTCTGGTCCTCAACAAGGCCTCAACGAGACCTAGTGAATATGCTCCCCACCTGCGCCTCATCTGGACCTGGTGACGCTGGTTCTATCTGGGCATCATCGGGACATGGTTACTCTGTTCCCCTCTGGGACTGACCTGATCCTGGTAACTCTGGTCCTTACTTTGGCCTCTCTGTACCAGGTGATTCTGGCTCTAACTGGGCCTCACCTGTAACTGGTGACTCTGATTCTAAGCATGGCCTCACCTGACCTGGTGTTTGTGGTTCCCATAGGGACCTCACCTGGACCTCATGTCTCTGGTCCCTCCTGGGCCTCACCAGGGCCTGGTGTCTCTGGTACCCACCTGGTTAGCATCAGGATATGGTTACACTGTTCACTAACAGTGACCCAGCCGGACCTATTAACTCTGGTCTTCACCTGGGCCACACCTGGACATGGTGTCACTGTTTCCCACCTGGGTCTCACCTGGATATGGTGAGTCGGATCCCCACATGGTCCTCACCTGTAACTGGTGATTCTCGTTCCCACATGGATATCATGTGGACCTGTTGGCCGGAGTGTTTCTAGCATCTTTTTTTTAATTTTTATTTATTTATGATAGTCACAGAGAGAGAGAGAGGCAGAGACACAGACAGAGGGAGAAGCAGGAACCATGCACCGGGAGCCCGACGTGGGATTCGATCCCGGGTCTCCATGATCGCTCCCGGGGCCTAAGGCAGGCGCCAAACCGCTGCGCCACCCAGGGATCCCATCTGTTTGTAGCTTCTCATGTACCTCGTGACTCTGGTCCCCACCAGTGCCTTACCGGGACCGGGTGAGTTTGGTTGCCACCTGCACCACACCTGGACCTGGTGATTCTGGTCTGCACCTGAGACTACCCTGGATCTGGTGACTGTGGTCCCCACCTGGGCTTCACCTAGCCCTGTTGACCATGGTCCTCATCACGGAAAAATGGCACCCGGTGACTGTGTTCCACACCTGGACCTCACCTGGAGCAGGTGACTCTGTTCCCCCTGTGGGTCTCACCGTGCTCTAGTGACTGTGAACCCCACTTTGGCCTGACTTGGACCTGCTGACCCTGGTTTCCACCTGCGCGTTACCACGAACTGTTGACTCTGGTTGTTTCAAGGGCCTCCCCTGTACCTGGTGACCCTGGTTTCCACCTGCGCGTTACCTCGAACTGTTGACTCTGGTTGTTTCAAGGGCCTCCCCTGTACCTGGTGACCCTGGTTCCCACCTGGTCCTCACCTGGGCCTGGTGACGCTTGTCACCACCGGGGACTCACTTGGACCTGGTTACAGTGTTCCACACTGGTCCTCAAGTAGAACTCTTGACCATGGTCCCAAGCCTGCCTCACATGGACCAGTTGCCTCTGATACCTACCAGCGCCTCACGTGTACCTGGTTACTCTGGTCCTCACCTGGGCCTCTTCGGACCTAGTGACTCTGGTCCCCACCTGGGCTTCACCTGGATCTGGTGACTCTGGTCCCCACCTGTACCTCTCCTCGACCTGGTGACTCTCTTTCCAACATGGGCCTCACCTGGATCTGGTGACTCTGGTCCTCAGTTTGGCCTCACCTGGACCTGGTGTCTCTCGTCCCCACTTTGACCTAACTCAGAACTGCTGAATCTTGCCCCACCTAGGCCGCAACCAGACCTGGTGACTCTTGTCCCAAGCTATGCCTCAATTCGACCTGATGAATCTGGTCCTCACGTGGGCCTCACATGGACCTGGGACTCAGCTGGATAGAGTGGCTCTGGTTCCCACAAAGGGCTCACCTGATACTGGTGACTGGGGTCTTTTTCTATGCCTCACCAGGACCTAGTGATTCTGTTCCCCTTCTGGGCCTGCATGGCCCTAGTGACTCTGGTCCTCACCCAGGCATCATTGGGACCTGGATACTCTATTCCACACCTGGGACTCACTTTGACCAGGGACCTCTGGTCCCATTCTGGGCCTCAAACTAAACTGGTTACTCTGGTTCCCCCTCTGGGACTCACCCTTACCTGGTGAATCTGGTCACGCCTTGGGCTTTACTTTGGCCTGGTGAATCTGGTCCTTAGCTGGTACTCACCTGGATCTGGTGACTGGTCGCCACCTGGGCCTCACCTGGACCTGGTGAATCTCTTCCCCATCTGGGCCTCACCCAGTCCTGGTGACTTTGTTCCCCACCTGGACCTGATTGCTTTGGACACTTTCTTGGCCTCACCTGGACTGGTGATTCTCGTTCCCACATGGACATCATGTGGACCTGGTGGCTGCAGTGTTTCTAGCTTCTCATGTACCTCGTGATTCTGGTCCCCACCAGGGCCTCAAAGGGACCTGGTGAGTGTGGTTGCCACCTGCACCACACCTGGAACTGATGATTCTCGTCTGCACCTGAGACTACCCTGGATCTGGTGACTGTGGTCCCCACCTGGGCTTCACCCGGATTTCGGGACTCCGGTCCCCATCCGGGCCTCAACTGTACCTGTTGACCATGGTCCTCAACTGGGCAAAATTGGGACCCGGTGACTGTGTTCCACAACTGGACCTCTCCTGGACCACATGACTCTGGTCCCCCTCTGGTTCTCACCGTGCCTTCGTGACTGTGAACCCCACTTTGGCCTGACTTGGACCTGCTGACCCTGGTTGCCACCTGCGCCTGACCTCGAACTGTTGACTCCTGTTCTTTCAAGGGCCTCCCCTGTACCTGGTGATCCTGGTCCCCACCTGGGCCTCACGTGGACGTGGTGACTCTAGTCACCACCGCGGACTCACCTGGACCTGCTTACTGTGTTCCACACCTCGGCCTCAAGTAGACCTGTTGACCATGGTCCCCATGCCGGCCTCACATGGACATGTTGACTCTAATCCCCACCGGGGCCTCACGTGTACCTGGTAACTCTGATCCTCACCTGGGCCTCATCTGGACCTAGTGACTCTGGTCCCCACCTGGGCTTCACCTGGAACTGGTGACGCTCTTTCCAACATGGACTTCACTTGGTGAATCTGGTCCTTAACTGGTCCACATTTGGATCTGATGACTGGTCGCCACCTGCGCCTCACCTGGACTTGGTGAATACTGTTGCCACCTGCGCCCCCCCTGGAACTTGTGACTGTGGTCCCACCAGAACCTCACCTGGATCTGGAGGCTCTGGTTCCCATAAGGGGCTCTCCTGGACCTGGTTCTTGTGGTCTCCATCTAGCCTCACCTGGAACACAATGACTCTGATCCATATTTGTGCCTCTCTTGGACCTGTGGACTCTGGTCCTTACCTGGGCATCATTGGGACCTGGATACTCTCTTATATACCTGGGCGTCACCTCGACCTGGTGACTGTGGTCCCACCTGGGCCTCACCTGGATGAGGTCACTGGTTCCCACAGGGACCTCACCTGGACCTGTTGACTCAGGTCCTCAAATGGGCATCATGGGACCTGTTATCTCAGTTCCAAATCGGGGCCTCACCTGGACCTAGTGATTCTCGTCCCCCTCTGGGCCTCACCCTGACCTGTTGACTCTGGTCCTCACCTGGATATCACAAGAACCGGGTGACTCTTGTCCCCCTTTGGGACTCACCCGGTGCTGGGGAGACTGGTACTCAACTGGGCCTCAACACGATCTGGTGAATCTACTCCTCACTTAGGCCTCGTCTGCACCTTGTGACTCTTATCCCACCTGGCATCAATGGGATATGGTTACTCTGTTCCCCACCTGGTCCTCACTTGGACATGATAACTGTTCTCCGCACTTTGGCCTCAACTGGTCCTGATGACACTGGTCCCCCCACCTAGGCCTCAATCTGGACCTGGTGACTGTGGTCCCCACCTGGGTCTCACCTTGACCTGTTGCCTCTCGTTCCCACATGAACCACACCTGGACCTGGTGACTGTGGTGTCCTTGTAGACTCACATTTACCTGGTGACTCCGTTCCCGTCTAGGGCCTCACCTGGATCTGGTGACTCTGGCCTGCTGGTTGGCTTCACCTGGAATTGGTGAGTGGGGTTGTCACCTGGGCCTCACCCATACCTGGTGACTCAGGTCCCTACGTGGGCCTCTTGGACCTGGTGAATCTAGTACTTACCTGGTCCTCTCCCCGACCCGGGGACTCTGGTCACGACCTGGGCCTCACCTGGACCTGGTGAATCTGTTCCATATCTTGGCCTCACCGAGTCCTGGAGACTTTGTTCCCCACTTGGACCTGATTGCTGTGGACTCTTTTTGCCTCACCTGGAACTGGTGACTCTGATCCTATCTGCGCGTCACCCAGATCTGGTGACTCTGGAACTCACCTGGGCATCATTGGTACCTGATTACTCTGTTCCACACCTGAGCCTCACCTGGACATGATGACTCTGGTGCCTCTCTGGGCCTCACCCTGACCTGGTGACTCTGGTCCCCATCTGGATGTCACCTGGACCAGGTGATACTGGTACCACTCTAGGCCTCAACCAGATCTGGTGACTCTGGTCCTCAACTGGGCCTCACCTGGACCTAGTGAATATACTCGATGTGGGCCACATTTGGACCTGGTGACTCTGCTCCCTACCTGGGCATCATCGGGAGATGGTTCCACTGCATGGCCTGCAGGTTGGCCTCACCTGGACCTGGTAAATCTGGTCCCTACCTGGGCTTCATCGGGACACCGTTCCTCTGCATGGCCTGCAGGTTGGCTCACCTGAACCTGGTGAGTGGGGTTTCCACATGGGCCTCACACATACCTGGTGACATAGGTCCCCAAGTGGGCCTCACTTGGACCTGGTGAATCTGATCCTTACCTGGTCCTCACCCAGAACTGGTAACTCTGGTCACCACCTGGGAATCACCTGGACAGGGTGAATCTGGTCCCCATCTGGGCCTCCCCCAGTCCTGATGACTTTGTTCCCCACCTGGAACTGATTGCTGTGGACTCCTTCTTGGCCTCACCTGGAACTGGTGACTCTCATCCTAACTGGGCCTAACTCAATCTGCTGACTCTTGTCCTCCCCTGTGGACCATTATGAACTGGATACTCTGTTCCACACGTGAGCCTCACCTGGACATGATGACTCTGGATCCACTCTGGGCCTCACCCTGACGTTGTGACTCTGGTCCTCATGTGGATGTCACCTAGACCAGGTGAATCTGGTACCCCTCTAGGCCTCCACTAGACCTGGTGACTCTGGTCCTCAACTGGGCCTCACCGGGACCTAGTGAATATGCTCCATCTGTGCCTCATTTGGACCTGGTGACTCTGGTCCCTACGTGGGCAACATCGGGACATGGTTCCACATAATGGTTTGCAGGTTGGCCTCTTCTTGACCTGGTAACTCTGGTCCCTACCTTGGCATTATCGGGACCCGGTTACTTTGCATGGCCTGCAGGTAGGCCTCACCTGGACCTGGTAAGTGGGGTTGCCACTTGGGCCTCACGCATACCTGGTGACACAGGCCCCTACGTGGGCCTGATTTGGACCTGGTGTATCTGGTAATTCTGGTCACCACCTGGGAATCACCTGGACCTGGTGAATCTGGTAACTCTGGTCACCACCTGGGAATCACTTGGACCTGGTGAATCTGTGTCCCCATCTGGGCCTCACCCAGTCCTCGTGAATTTTTTCCCCACCTGGCCCTGATTGCTGTGGACTCCTTCTTAGCCTCACCTGGAACTGTTGACTCTGATCCTAACTGGGCATCACTCAGATCTGTTGACTCTGGTCCTCACCTGTGGACCATTATGACCTGGATACTCTGTTCCACACCTGAGACTCACCTGGACATGATGACTCTGGATCCCCTCTGGGCCTCTCCCTGACATGGTGACTCTGGTCCCCATCTGGAAGGCACCTAGTCCAGGTGAATCTGGTACCCCTCTATGCCTCAACTAGACCTGGTGACTCTGGTCCTCTACTGGGCCTCAACGGGACGTAGTGAATATGCTCCCCACCTTCGCCTCATCTGGACCTGGTGACTATGGCTCCACCTGGGCCTCACCTGTAACTGGTGACTCTGATCCTAAGCATGGCCTCACCTGACCTGGTGACTGTGGTTCCCATAGGGAACTCACCTGGACCTCATGTCTCTGTTCCACCTGGGCCTCACCAGGAACTTTTGTCTCTGGTTACCACCTGGGTAGCATCTTGATATGGTTACACTGTTCACTATCAGTGACCCAGCCGGACCTATTAACTCTGGTCTTCACCTGGTCCACACCTAGACATGGTGACACTCGTTCCCACCTGGGTCTCACCTGGACATGGTGAGTCGGATCCCCACCTGGTCCTCACCTGTAACTGGTGATTCTCGTTCCCACATGGACATCATGTGGACCTGGTGGCTGCAGTGTTTCTAGCTTCTCATGTACCTCGTGACTCTGGTCCCCACCAGGGCCTCACCGGGACTTGGTGAGTGTAGTTGCCACCTGCACCTCACCTGGACCTGGTGATTCTGGTCTGCACCTGATACTACCCTGGATCTGGTGACTGTGGTCTCCACCTGGGCTTCTCCTGGATTTGGGGACTCCGGTCCCCATCTGGGCCACACCTGGCCCTGTTGACCATGGTCCTCAACTGTGCAAAATTGGGACCCGGTGACTTTAGACCTCACCTGGACCATGTTACTCTGGTCCGCCTCCGGGTCTAACTGTGCCCTAATGATTCTGAAACCCACTTTGGCCTGACTTGGACCTGCTGACCTTGGTTGCCACCTGTGCCTGACCTCGAACTGTTGACTTTGGTTCATTCAACGGCCTCCCCTGTACCTGGTGATCCTGGTCCCCACTTGGGCCTCACGTGGACGTGGTGACTCTAGTCACCACCGGGGACTCACCTGGACCTGGTACTGTGTTCCACACATGGGCCTCAAGTAGACCTGTTGACCATGGTCCCCAAGCCGGCCTCACATGAACCTGTTGCCTCTGATCCCTACGGGGGCCTCACGTGTACCTGGAAACTCTGGTCCTCACCTGGGCCTCATCTGGACCTAGTGACTCTGGTCCCTACCTGGGCTTCACTTGGATCTGGTGACTCTGTTCCCCACCGGGACTTCACCTGGATCTGGTGACTCTTGTACACACCTGGACCTCTCCTGGACCTGGTGACTCTCTTTCCAACATGGAACTCACCTGGATCTGGTGACTCTGGTCCTCAGTTTGGCCTCACATGGACCTGGTGTCTCTCGTCCCCACTTTGACCTAACTCAGAACTGCTGAATCTTGCCCCACCTAGGCCGCACCCAGTCCTGGTGACTCTTATCCGCAGCTATGTCTCATTTCGACCTGATGAATAAGTTACTCACGTGGGCCTCCCATGGACCTGGGACTCAGCTGGATAGTGTGGCTCTGGTTCCCACAAGGGGCTCACCGGATACTGCTGACTGTGGTCTTATTCTATGCCGAACCAGGACCTAGTGATTCTGTTCCCCATCAGGGCCTGCATGGGCCTAGTGACTCTGGTCCTCACTCAGCCATCATTGGGACCTGGATACTCTATTCCACACCTGGGCCTCACTTTGACCAGGCACCTCTGGTCCCATTCTGGGCCTCAAACTAAACTGGTTACTCTGGTTACCACTCTGGGTCTCACCCTTACCTGGTGACTCTGGTCACTCCTTGGGCTTCACTTGGGCCTGGTGAATCTGGTCCTTAGATGGTCCGAACCTGGATCTGGTGACTGTTCGCCTCCTGGGCCTCTCCTGGACTTGGTGAATCCTGTTGCCACCTGCGCGTCACCGGGACCTGGTGACTGTGGTCCCACCTGGACCTCACCTGGATCTGGTGGCTCTGGTTTCCATATGGGGCTCTCCTGGACCTGGTTCCTGTGGTCTCCATCTGGCCTCACCTGGAACACAATGACTCTGTTTCATATTTGGGCCTCTCCTGGACCTGTTGACTCTGGTACTTACATGGGCATCATTGGGACCTGGGTACACTCTTATATACCTGGGCCTCTCCTGGACCTGGTGACTCTGGTCCTACCTGGGCCTCACCTGGATGAGGTGACTGGTTCCCACAGGGACCTCACCTGGACCTGGTGACTCAGATCCTCATATGGGCATTATGGGACCTGGTTTCTCAGTTCCACATCGGGGCCTTCCCTGGACCTAGTGATTCTCGTGCCACTCTGGGTCTCACTCTGACGTGGTGACTCTGGTCCCCACCTGCATATCACCAGAACCGGGTAACTCTGATCCCCCTCTGGGACTCACCCGGAGCTGGGGACACTGGCACTCAACTGGGCCTCAACAGGAGCTGGTGAATCTATTCCTCACTTAGGCCTCTTCTGGACCTTCTGACTCTTTTCCCACCTGGCATCAATTGGACATGGTTACTCTGTACCCCACCTGGGCCTCACCTGGACATGATAACTTTGCTCCACACTTTGGCCTCAACTGATCCTGATGATTCTGGTCCCCCCATCTAGACCTCAATCTGGACCTGGTGACTGTGGTCCCCACCTGGGTCTCATTGGACCTGTGACTCTCATTCCCAAATGAAACACACCTGGACCTGATGACTGTGTTGTTCTTGTAGTCTCACATTTACCTGGTGTCTCCGGTCCCCACTAGGGCCTTACCTGGATCTGGTGACTCTGATCCTATCTGCGCGTCACTCAGACCTGGTGACTCTGGTCCTAACCTGGGAATCATTGGTACCTGGTGACTCTGTTCGAACCTGAGCCTCACCTGGACATGATGACTCTGGAACCTGGCTGGGAATCACCCTGACCTGGTGACTCTGATCCCCATCTGGATGTCACTGGACCAGGTGATTCTGGTACCCCTCTAGGCCTCAACCAGTTCTGGTGCCTCTGGTCCTCAACTGGGCCTCACCTGAACCTAGTGAATATGCTCCATCTGGGCCTAATTTGGACCTGGTGACTCTGGTACCTACCTGGGCATCATCGGGACATGGTTCCACTGCATGGCCTGCAGGTTGGCCTCACATGAACCTGGTTACTCTGGTCCCAACCTGGGCATCATCGGGACATGGTTCCTCAGCATGGCCTGCAGGTTGGCCTCACCTTGAACTGGTGAGTGGGGTTGTCACCTGGGCCTCACATATAGCTGGTGACTCAATTCCCCTCGTGGGCCTCTTGGACCTGGTGAATCTGGTCCTTACCTGGTCCTGTCCCAGACCCGGGGACTCTGGTCACCACCTGGGCCTCACCTGGACCTGGTGAATGTGGTCTCCATCTGGCCTCACCTGGAAAACAATGATTCTGATCCATATTTGGGCCTATCCTGGATCTGTTGTCTCTGGTCCTTACTTGGCCTCATTGGGACCTGGATACTCACTTATATACCTGGGCCTCACCTGGACCTGGTGAATGTGGTCTAACCTGGGCCTCACTTGGACGAGGTGCCTGGTTCCCACAGGGATCTCACCCGGACCTGGTGACTCAGGTCCTCATATGGGCATCATGGGACCTGGTTTGTCAGTTCCACATCGGGGCCTCACCTGGACCTAGTGATACTCGTCCCCCTCTAGGCCTCACCCTGACGTGGTGAGTCTGGTCTCCAGCTGGATATCACCAGAACCCGGTGACTGTGGTCCCCACCTGGATCTCACCTGGACCTGGTGACTCTCGTTCCCACATGAACCACACCAGGACCTGGTGACTGTGGTGTTCTTGTAGACTCACATTTACCTGGTGACTCCGGTCCCCATTAGGGCCTCACCTGCAACTCGTATCTCTGGTCCATACCTGGGCATTATCGGGACACGGTTCCTCTGCATGGCCGGAAGGTTGGCCTCCCCTGGACCTGGTGAGTGGGGTTGACATCTGGGCCTCACCCATACCGGTGACACAGGTCCCCACTTGGGCCTCACTTGGACCTGGTGAATCTGGACCTTACCTGGTCCTCACCCGGAAATGGTAACTCTGGTCACCACCTGGGAATCACCTGGACCTGGTGAATCTGGTCCCCATCTGGGCCTCACCCAGTCCTGGTGACTTTGTTCCCCACGGGGACCTGATTGCTGTGGACAATTCTTGGCCTCACCTGGTACTGGTGAGTCTGATGTTATGTGGGCCTCACCCAGATCTGGTGACTCTGGTCTTCACCTGTGGACCATTATGACCTGGATACTCTGTTCCACACCTGACCCTCACCTGGACATGATGACTCTGGATCCCCTCTGGGCCTCACCCTGACATCGTGACTCTGGTCCCCATCTGGATGTCACCTACCCCAGGTGAATCTGGTACCACTGTAGGCCTCAACTAGACCTGGGCATTTTGGTCCTCAAATGGGCCTCACCGGGACCTAGTGAATATGCTCCCCACCTGCGCCTCATCTGGACCTGGTGACTCTGGTTCTACCTGGGCATCATCGGGACATGGTTACTCTATTCCCCACTGGGACTGACCTGATCCTGGTAACTCTGGTCCTGACCTTGGCCTCTTCTGTCCCAGGTGACTCTGGCTCCACCTGGTCCTCGCCTCTAGCTGGTGACTCTGATCCTAAGCATGGCCTCACCAGACCTGGTGACTGTGGTTCCCAATGGAACCTCACCTGGACCTCATGTCTCTGGTCCCTCCTGACCCTCACCAGGACCTGGTGTCTCTGGTACCCACCAGGGTAGCATCAGGATATGGTTACACTGTTCACTAACAGTGGCCCAGGCGGAACTATTAACTCTGGTCTTCACCTTGGCCACACCTGGACAGGGTGTCACTGGTTCCCACCAGGGTCTCACCTGGACATGGTGTGTCGGATCCCCACCTGGTCCTCACCTGTAACTGGTGATTCTCGTTCCCACATGAACCTCACCTGGACCTGGTGACTGTGGTGTTCTTGTAGACTCACATTTACCTGGTGACACTGGTCCCCACTAGGGCCTCACCTGGATCTGGTGACTCTGGCCTGCCGGTTGGCCTCACCTTGACCTGGTGAGTGGGGTTGCCACCTGGGCCTCACACATAGCTGGTGACTCAATTCCCCTCGTGGGCCTCTTGGACCTGGTGAATCTGGTCCTTACCTGGTCCTGTCCCAGACCCGGGGACTCTGGTCACCACCTGGGCCTCACCTGGACCTGGTGAATCTGGTCACCATCTGGGCCTCACCCAGTCCTGGTGACTTTGTTCCCTACGTGGCCCTCATTGCTGTGGACTCTTTCTTGGCCTCACCTGGACCTGGTGACTCTGATCCTATCTGCGCGTCACCCAGATCAAGTGACTCTGGGCCTCACCTGAGCATCATTGGTACCTGGTGACTCTGTTCCACGCCTGAGCCTAACCTGGACATGATGACTCTGGAACCACTCTGGGCCTCTCCCTGAACTGATGCTTCTGGTCCCCATCTGGATGTCACCTGGACGAGGTGATTCTGGTACCCCTCTAAGCCTCAACCAGATCTGGTGACAGTGGTCCTCAACTGGGCCTCACCGGGACCTAGTGAACATGCTCCTCACCTGCGCCTCATCTGGACCTGGTGACTCTGGTCCCTACCTGGGCATCATAGGGACATGGTTCCTTTGCATGGCCTGCAGGTTGGCGTCACCTGGACCTGGTGTGTGGGGTTGCCACGTGGGTCTCACACATACCTGGTGACTCAGGTCCCAACGTGAGACTCTTGGACCTGGTGAATCTGGTCCTTACCTGTTCCTCTCCCAGATCCGGGGACTCTGGTCACCACCTGGGCTCACCTGGACCTGGTGGATCTGGTCCCCATCTGGGCCTCACTCAGTCCAGGTGACTTTGTTCCCCACCTGTACCTGATTGCTTTGGACTGTTTCTTGGCCTCACCTGGAACTGGTGACTGAGATCCTATCTGCGCGTCACCCAGTCATGGTGACTCTGGTCCTCACCTGGGCATCATTGGTACCTGGTTACTCTGTTCCACACCTGAGCCTCACCTGCACATGTTGACTCTGGAACCTCTCTGGGCCTCACCCTGACCTGAAGACTCTGGTCCCCATCTGGATGTCACCAAGACCAGGTGAATCTGGTACCCCTCTGGGCCTCAACTAGTCCTGGTGACACTGGTCCTCTGGGCCTCACCGGGACCTAGTGAGTATGCTCCCCACCTGCGCCTTATCTGGACCTGTTGACTCTGGTTCTACCTGGGCATCATCGGGTCATGGTTACTCTATTCCCCACTGGGACTGACCTGATCCTGGTAACTCTGTTCCTGACTTTTGGCTCTTCTGTACCAGGTGACTCTGGCTCCACCTGGGCCTCACCTGTACCTGTTGAATCTGATCCTAAGCATGGACTCACCTCACCTGATGTCTGTGGTGCCCATGGGACCTCACCTGGTCCTCATGTCTCTGGTCTCACCTGGGCCTCACCAGGAGTTGGTGTCTCTTGTACCCCCCTGGGTAGCATCAGGATATGGTTACACTGTTCATTAACAGTGACCCAGCCGGACCTATTAACTCTGGTCTTCACCTGGGCCACACCTGGACATGGTGACACTGGTTCCCACCTGGGTCTCACCTGGACATTGTGAGTCGGAATCCCACAGGGTCCTCACCTCTAACTGGTGATTCTCGTTCCCACATGGACATCATGTGGACCTGGTGGCTGCAGTGTTTCTAGATTCTCATGTACCTCGTGACTCTGGTCTCCACCAGGGCCTCACCGGGACCTGGTGAGTGTGGTTGCCACCTGCACCTCACCTGGACCTAGTGATTCTGGTCTGCACCTGAGACTACCTTGGATCGGGTGACTATGGTGCCAATCTGGGCTTCACCTGGATTTGGGCACTCCGATTCCCATCTGGGCCTCACCTGGCCCTGTTGACCATGGTCCTCAACTGGGCAAAATTGGGACCCGGTGACTGTGTTCCACACCTGGACCTCATCTGGACCAGGTTACTCTGGTCCCCCTCTGGGTCTCACCGTGCTCTAGTGACTGTGAACCCCACATTGGCCTGACTTGGACCTGCTGACCCTGGTTGCTTCCTGCGCCTGACCTCGAAATGTTGACTCTGGTTCTTTCAAGGGCCTCCCCTGTACCTGGTGACCCTGGTCCCCACCTGGGCCTTACCTGGACCTGGTGACTCTTGTCACCACCGGGGACTCACTTGGACCTGGTTACAGTGTTCCACACTGGGCCACAAGTAGAATTCTTGACCATGGTCCCCAAGCCTGCCTCACATGGAACTGTTGTCTCTGATACCTACCGGCGCCTCACGTGTACCTGGTAACTCTGGTCCTCACCTGGGCCTCATCTGGACCTAGTGACACTGGTCCCCACCTGGGCTTCACCTGGATCTGGTGACTCTGATCCCCACGTGGACTTCACCTGGATCTGGGGACTCTGGTCCTCACCTGGACCTCTCCTGGACCTGGTGACTCTCTTTCCAACATGGACCTCACCTAGATCTGGTGACTCTGGATCCACATGGGCCTCACCTGGAACTGGTGACTCTGATCCTATCTGTGCGTCACCCAGATTTGGTGACTCTGGAACTCACCTGGGCATCATTGGTACCTGATTACTCTGTTCCACACCTGAGCCTCACCTGGACATGATGACTCTGGAACCTCTCTGGGCCTCACCCTGACCTGGTGACTCTGGTCCCCATCTGGATGTCACCTGGACCAGGGGATCTGGTACTCCTCTAGGCCTCAACCAGATATGGTGACTCGGGTCGTCAACTGGGCCTCATCTGGACCTAGTGAATATGATCCATCTTGGCCTCATTTGGACCTGGTGACTCTGGTCCATACCTGGGCATCATAGGGATATGGTTCCACAGCATGGCCTGCAGGTTGGCCTCACCTGGACATTGTAACTCTGGTCCCTACCTGGGCATTATCGGGACATGGTTCCACACATGCCCTGCAGGTTGGCATCACCTGCACCTGGTAATTCTAGTCCCTACCTGTGCATCATCGGGACATGGTTCCTCTGCATGGCCTGCAGGTTGGCATCACGTGGACCTGGTGAGTGGGGTTGTCACCTGTGCCTCACCCATGCCTGGTGACACAGGTCCCCACGTGGGCCTCACTTGGAACGGGTGAATCTGGTCCTTACCTTGTTCTCACCCGGAACTCGTAACTATGGTCACCACCTGGGAATCACCTGGGCCTGGTGTTTCTGGTACCCATCTGGGCGTCATCCACTCCTGGTGACATTGTTCCCCACCTGGACCTGAATGCTGTGGACTCTTTCTTGGCCTCACCTGGAACTGGTGACTCTGATCCTATCTGCGCGTCACCCAGACCTGGTGACTCTGGTCCTCACCTGGACATGATGACTCTGGAACCTCTCTGGGCCTCACCCTAACCTGGTGACTCTGGTCCCCATCTGGAACTCACCTGTATCTGGTGACTCTGGTCTCAGTTTGTCCTCACCTGGACTGGTGTCTATCGTCCCCACTTTGACCTAACTCAGAACTGCTGAATCTTGCCCCACCTAGGCCGCACCTAGACCTGATGACTCTTGTCCCCAGCGATGCCTCAATTCGACCTGATGAATCTGGTCCTTTCGTGGGCCTCACATGGACCTGGGACTCAGCGGGATAGAGTGGCTCTGGTTCCCACAAGGGGCTCACCTCATACTGGTGACTGTATTCTTATTCTATGCCTCACCAGGACCTAGTGATTCTGTTCCCCATCTGGGCTTTTATGGCCCTAGTGACTCTGGTCCTCACCCAGCATCATTGGGACCTGGATACTCTATTCCACACCTGGGCATCACTTTGTCCAGGGACCTCTGGTCCCAATCTGGGCCTCAAACTAAACTGGTTACTCTGGTTCCCACTCGGGGCCTCACCCTTACCTGGAAAATCTGGTCACCCCTTGGGTTACACTTGGGCCTGGTGAATCTGGTTCTTATCTGGTCCGCACCTGGATCTGGTGACAGGTCACCACGTGGGCCTCAACTGGACTTGGTGAATCATGTTGCCACCTGCGCCTCACCTGGACCTTGTGACTGTGGTCCCTCCTGGACCTCACCTGGATCTGGTGGCTCTGGTTCCCATATGGGGCTCTCCTGGACCTGGTTCCTGTGGTCTCCATATGGCCTCACCTGGAACACAATGACTCTGATCCATATTTGGGCCTCTCCTGGACCTGTTGACTCTAGTCCTGACCTGGGCATCATTGGGACCTGGATACTCTCTTATGTACCTGGGCCTCACCAGGACCTGGTGACTGTGGTCCCACCCGGGCCTCACCTGGACGGGGTGACTGGTTCCCACAGGGACATCACCTCGACCTGGTGACGCAGGTCCTCATATGGGAATCTTGGGACCTGGTTTCACAGTTCCACATTGGGGCCTCACCTGGACCTAGTGATTCTCGTCCCCCACTGGGCCTCACCCTGACTTGTGACACTGGTCCCCACCTGGATATCACCAGAACCGGGTGACACACCCGGAGCTGGGGACACTGGTCCTCAGCTGGGCCTCAACAGGACCTGATGAATCTACTCCAAACTTAGGCTTCGTCTGGACCTTGTGACTATTTTCCCACCTGGCATTATTGGGATATGGTTACTCTGTTCCCCATCTGGGCCTCACCTGGACATGATAACTTTGCTGCACACTTTGGCCTCAACTGGTCTTGATGACTCTCGTCCCCCAACCTAGGCCTCAATCTGGACCTGGTGACTGTCGTCCCCAACTGGGTCTCACCTGGAACTGGTGACTCTCGTTCCCACATGAACCACACCTGGTCCTGGTGACTGTGGTGTTCTTGTAGACTCACTTTTACCTGCCTTCTCCGGTGCCGACTAGGGCCTCACGTGGATCTGGTGACTTTGACATGCAGGTTGGCCTAACCTGGACATGGTGAGTGGGGTTGCCACCAGGGCCTCACCCATACCTGGTGAGTCAGGTCCCCTCGTGGGCCTCTTAGACCTGGTATCTGGTCCTTACCTGGTCGTTTCCCAGCCCCGGGGTCTCTGGTCACCACCTGAGCCTACCTGGACATGGTGAATCTGATCCCCATCTGGGCCTCACCCAGGCCTGTTGAATTTGTTCCCCACCTGTATCTGATTGCTGTGGACTCTTTCTTCGCCTCACCTGGAACTGGTGACTCTGATCCTATCTGCCCGTCACCGAGACCTGGTGACGCTGGTCCTCACCTGGGCATTTTTGGTACCTGGTGACTCTGTTCCACACCTGAGCCTCACCTGGACATGATGACTCTGGAACCTCTCTGGGCCTCATCCTGACCTGGTGACTCTGGTCCCATCTGGAATCACCTGGACCAGGTGATTCTCGTACCCCTCTAGACCTCAACCAATTCTGGTGACTCTGGTCCTCCACTGGACCTCACCTGGACCTAGTGAATATGCTCCATCTGGGCCAAATTTGCACCTAGTGACTCTGTCACTACCTGGGCCTCATCGGGACATGGTTCCACTGCATGACTTGCAGGTTGGCCTCACCTGGACCTGGTAACTCTGGTCCCTACCTGGGCATCATCGGGACATGGTTCCACACATGCCTGCAGGTTGGCCTCACCTGGACCCGGTAACTCTAGTTCCTACCTGGGCATCATCGGGACATGGTTCCTCTGCATGGCCTGTAGGTTGGACTCACCTGGACCTGGTGAGTGGCGTTGCCACCTTGGCCTCACCCATGCCTGGTGACACAGGTCCCCACGTGGGCCTCACTTGGACCTGGTGAATCTGGTCCTTACCTGGTCCTCACCCGAAACTGCTAACTCGGTTAACCACCTGGGAATCACCTGAACCAGGTTAATTTGGTCCCCATCTGGTCCACATCCAATCCTGGTGAATTTGTCACCCCACCTGGACCTGATTGCTGTGGACTCTTTCTTGGACTCACCTGGAACTGGTGACTCTGATCCTAAGTGGGCCTCACCCAGATCTGGTGACTCTGGTCCTCTCCTATGGACCATTATGACCTGGATACACTGTTCCACACCTGAACCTCACCTGGACATGATGACTCTGGATCCCTTCAGGGCCTCTCCATGACATGATGACTCAGGTCCCCATCCCGATGTCACCTAGACCAGGTGAATCTGGTATCCCTCTAGGCCTCAACTTGATCTGGTGACTCTGGTCCTCAACTGGGACTCACGGGGACCTAGTGAATATTCTACCCACCTGCGCATCACTGGACCTGGTGACTCTGATTCTCCCTGGGCATCACTGGGACATGGTTACTGTATTACCCACTGGGACTGACCTGATCCTGGTAACTCTGGTCCTGACTTTGGCCTCTTCTGTACCAGGTGACTCTGGCTCCACCTGGGCCTCACCTGTACCTGGTAACTCTGATCCTAAGCATGGGCTCACCTGACCTGGTGACTGTGGTTCCCATCGGGACCTCACTTGGACCTCAAGTCTCCGGTTACACCTGGGCCTCATCAGGACCTGGTGTCTCTGGTACCCACCTGGGTAGCATCAGGATATGGTTACACTGTTCACTAACACTCATCCAGGCGGACCTAATAACTCTGGTCTTCACCTGGGGCACACGAGGACATGGTGACACTGGTTACCACCTGGGTCTCATCTGGACATGGTGAGTCGGATCCCCACCTGGTCCTCACCTGTAACTGGTGATTTTCATTCCCACATGGACATCATGTGGACCTGGTGGCTGCAGTGTTTCTAGCTTCTCATGTAGGTCGTGTCTCTGGTTCCCACCGGGGCCTCTCCGGGACCGGGTGAGTGTGGTTGCCACCTGCACCTCACATGGACCTGGTGATTCTGGTCTGCACCTGAGACTACCCTGGATCTGGTGTCTGTGGTCCCCACCTGGGCTAACCTGGATTTGGGGACTGCCGGTCCCCATCTGGGCCTCACCTGGCCCTGTTGACCATGGTCCTCAACTTTGCAAAATTGGGACCCGGTGACTGTGTTCCACAACTGGACCTCACCTGGACCAGGTGACTCTGGTCCCACTCTGGGTTTCACCGGGCCCTAGTGACTGTGAACCCCACTTTGGCCTGACTTGGACCTGCTGACCCTGGTTGCCACCTGCGCCTGACCTCGAACTGTTGACTCTGGTTCTTTCAAGGGTCTTCCCTGGACCTGGTGATCCTGGTCGGACCTGGCTCACACCTGGACGTGGTGACTCCTGTCACCAATGGGGACTCACCAGGGCCTGCTTACTGTGTTACCCACCTGGGCCTCAAGTAGACCTGTTGACCATGGTCCCCAAGCCGGCCTCACATGGACCTGTTGCCTCCGATCCCCACTGGGGACTCACGTGTACCTGGTAACTCTGGTCCTCACCTGGGGCTCATCTGGACCTAGTGACTCTGGTCCCCACCTGGGCTTCACCTGGATCTGGTGACTCTGGTCCCCACCTGGACCTCACCTGGATCTGGTGACTCTGGTCCTCAGTTTGGCCTCACCTGGACCTGGTGTCTCTCGTGCCCACTTTGACCTAACTCAGATCTGCTGAATCTTGACCCACGTAGGCCGCACACAGACCTGGTGACTCTTGTCCCCAGCTATGCCTCAATTCGACCTATTGAATCTGCTCCTCACGTGGGCCTCACATGGACCTGGGACTCAGCTGGATAGAGTGGCTCTGGTTCCCACAAGGGGCTCACATGATACTGGTGACTGTGGTCCCACCTGGGCCTCACCTGGATGAGGTGACTGGTTCCCACAGGGACCTCACCTGGACCTGGTGACTCAGGTCCTCATATGGGCATCATGGGACCTGGTTTCTCAGTTCCACATCGGGACCTCACCTGGGCCTAGTGATTCTCGTCACATTATGGTCCTCACCCTGACGTGGTGACTCTGGTCCCCAATTGGATATCACCAGAACCGGGTGATTCTGGTCCCCCTCTGGGACTCACCCGGAGCTGGGGACACTGGTCCTCAACTGGGCCTCAACAGGACCTGGTGAATCTGCTCCTCACTTAGGCCCGTCTGGACCTTGTGGATCTTTTCCCACCTGGCATCAATGGGACATGGTTACTCTGTTCCCCACCTGGGCCTCACCTGGACATGATAACTTTGCTCCACATTTTGGTCTCAACTAGTCCTGATGTCTCTGGTCCCCCGACCTAGGCGTCAATCTGGACATGATTGCTGTGGACTCCTTCTTGCCTCAACTGGAACTGGTGAATCTGATCCAGATTGAGGATCACCAATCTGGGCCTCACCTGGCCCTGTCAACCATGGTCCTCAACTGCCAAAATTGGGACCCGGTGACTGTGTTCCACCCCTGGACCTCACCTGGACCAGGTGACTCTGGTCCCCCTCTGGGTCTCACCGTGCCCTAGTGACTGTGAACCACACTTTGGCCTGACTTGGACCTGCTGACCCTGGTTGACACCTGCGCCTGTCCTCGAACTGTTGACTCTGGTTCATTCAAGGGCTTCCCCTGTACCTGGTGATTCTGGTCCCCCCCTGGGACTCACCTGGACGTGGTGACCCTTGTCACCACCGGGGACTCACCTGGACCTGGTTACTGTGTTCCACACATGGGCCTCAAGTAGTCCTGTTGACCATGGTACCGAAGCCGGCCTCATATGGACCTGTTTCCTCTGATTCCCACCGGGGCATCACGTGTACCTGGTAACACTGGTCCTCACTTGGGCCTCATCTGGACCTAGTGACTCTGGTCCCCACCTTGGCTTCACCTGGATCTGGTGACTGTGGTCCTCAACTGGGCCTCACGTTGACCTATTCAATATGCTCCATCTGGCCTCATTTGGACCTGGTGACTCTCTTCCCTACCTGGGCATCATCGGGACATGGTTCCACTGCATGGCCTTTAGGTTGGCCGCACCTGGACCTGGTAACTGTGGTTCTACCTGGGCATCATCGGGACGTGGTTACTCTATTCCCAGTGGGACTGACCTGATCGTGGTAACTCTGGTCCTGACTTTCGCTTCTTCTGTGCCATGTGACTCTGGCTCCACCTGAACATCACCTGTAAGTGGTGACTCTGATCATAAGCATGCCTCACCTGACCTGGTGACTGTGGTTTCCATCGGTACCTCACCTGGTCCTCATGTCTCTGGTCCCAACTGGGACTCACCAGGACCTTGTATCTGTTACACACATGAGTAGCATCAGGATATGGTTACACTGTTCACTAACAGTGACCCGGCCGGACCTATTAACTCTCGTCTTCACCTGGTCCACACTTGGACATGGTGACACTGGTTCCCACCATGGTCTCACCTGGACTTGGTGACTCAGATCCCCACCTGGTGCTCACCTGTAACTTGTAATTCTCGTTCCCTCATGGACATCATGTGGACCTGGTGGCTGCAGTGTTTCTAGCTTCTCATGTACCTCGTGACTCTGGTCCCCACCAGGGCCTCACCGGGACTTGGTGAGTGTGGTTGCCACCTGCATCTCACCAGGACCTGGTGATTCTGGTGTCCACCTGAGACTACCCTGGATTTGGTGACTGTGGTCCCCACCTGGGCGTCACCTGAATTTGGGGACTCCGGTCCCCATCTGGGCCTCACCTGGCCCTGTTGACCATGGTCCTCAACTGGGCAAAATTGGGACACGGTGAGTGTGTTCCACAACTGGACCTCACCTGGACAAGTTGACTCTGGTCCCCCTCTGGGTCTCACTGTGCCCTAGTGACTGTGAACCCCACTTTGGCCTGACTTGGACCTGCTGACCCTGGTTGCCACCTGCGCGTGAATTCGAACTGTTGACTCTGGTTCTCTCAAGGGCCTCCCCTGTACCTGGTGATCCTGGTCCCCAATTGGGCCTCAACTGACGTGGTGACTCTTGTCACCACCGGGGACTCACCTGGACATGATTACTGTGTTCCACACCTGAGCCTCAGGTAGACTTGTTGACCATGGTCCACAAGCCGGCCTCACCTGGACCTTTTGGCTCTGATCACCGCCGGGGGTTCACGTGTATCTGGTAACTCTGATCCTCACCTGGTCTAATCAGGACCTAGTGAGTCTGGTCCCCACCTGGGCTTCACCTGGATCTGGTGACTCTGGTCCCCACCTGGACTTCACCTGAATCTGGTGACTCTGGTCCCCACCTGGACCTCTCCTGGACCTGGTGACTCTCTTTCCAACATGGACCTCACCTGGATCTGGTGACTCTGTTCCTCAGTTTGGCCTCACCTGGACCTGGTGTCTCTCGTCCCTACTTTGACTTAAATCAGAACTGCTGAATCTTGCACCACCTAGCCCGCACGCAGACCTTGTGACTCTTGTCCTGATCTATGCCTCAATTCGACCTGATGCATCTGGTCCTGACGTGGGGCTCACATTGACCTGTTACTCAGCTGGATAGAGTGGCTCTGGTTCCAACAAGGGGCTCACCTGATACTGGTGATTGTGGTCTTATTCTATGCCTCACCAGGACCTAGTGATTCTGTTCCCCATCTGAGCCTGCATGGCCCTAGTGACTCTGGTCCTCACCCAGGCATCATTGGGACCTGGATACTCTATGCCACACCGGGCCTACCTTTGACCAGGGACCTCTGGTCTCATTCTGGGCCTCAAACTAAACTGGTTACGCTGGTTCCCCTCTGTGCCTCACCCTTACCTGGTGACTCTGGTCACCCCTTGGGCTTCACTTGGGCCTCGTGAATCTGGTCCTTAGGTGGTCCGCATCTGGATCTGGTGACTGGTGGCGACCTGGGCCTGACCTGGACTTGGTGAATCCTGTTGCCACCTGCGCCTCACCTGGACCTTCTGACTGTGGTCACAACTGGACCTCACCCTGATCTGTTGGCTCTGGTTCCCATATGGGGCTCTCCTGGACCTGGTTCCTGTGGTCTCCTTCTGGCCTCACCTGGAACACAATGACTCTGATCCATATTTGGTCCTCTCCTGGACCTGTTGACTCTGGTCCTTACCTGGGTATCATTGGGACCTGGATACTCTCTATATACCTGGGCCTCACCTGGACCTGATTACAGTGGTCCCACCTGGGCCTCACCTGGACGAGGTGACTGGTTCCCACAGGGACCTCACCTGGACCTGGTGACTCAGGTCCTCATATGGGCATCACGGGACCAGGGTTCTCAGTTCCACATCGGGGTCTCATCTGGACCTAGTGATTCTCGTCCACCTCTGGGCCTCACCCTGACGTGGTGACTCTGGTCCCCACCTGGATATCACCAGAACCGGGTGACACTGGTCCCCCTCTGGGACTCACCCGGAGCTGGGGACACTGGTCCTCAACTGGGCCTCAACAGGACCTGGTGAATCTACTCCACACTAAGGCCTCGTCTGGACCTTGTGACTCCTTTCCCACCTGCCATCAATGGGACATGGTTACTCTTCCACAACTGGGCCTCACATGGTCCTGATAACTTTGCTCCACACTTTGGCCTCAACTAGTCCTGATGACTCTGGTCCCCCGACCTAGGCCTCACCTGGTCCTGGTGACTGTGGTCCCACCTGGGCCTCACCTGGACCTGGTGACTGTGGTCCCCACCTGGGTCTCACCTGGACCTGGTGACTCTCGTTCCCACATGAACCACACCAGTATCTGGTGACTGTGTTGTTTTTGTAGAAACATTTTTAACTGGTGACTCCAGTCCCCACTAGTTCCTCACGTGGATCGGGTGACTTGGCCTGCAGGTTGGCTTCACATGGACCTGGTTAGTGGGGATGCCACCTGGGCCTCACCCATAATTGGTGACTCAGGTCCCCATGTGGGCCTCTTCTACCTGGTGAATCTGGTCCTTACCTGGTCCTCTCCCAGACCCGGGGACTCTGGTCACCAACTGGGCATCACCTGGACCTGGTGAATCTGGTCCCCATCTTGGCCTCACTCAGTCCTGGTGACTTTGTTCCCCACCTTGACCTGATTGCTGTGGACATTTCATGGCCTCTCCTGGACCTGGTGACTCTGATCCTATCTGCGTGTCACCCAGACCTGGTGACTCTGGTCCTCACCTGGGCATCATTGGTACCTGGTGACTCTGTTCCACACCTGAGCCTCACCTGGACATGAGGCTCTGGACTCTGGAACCACTCTGGGCCTAAACCTGACCTGGTGACTCTGGTCTCCATCTGGATGTCACATGGACCAGGTGATTCTGGTACCCCTCTAGGCCTCAACCAGTTCTGGTGACTCTGGTCCTCAACTAGGCCTCACCTGGACCTATTGAATATGCTCCATCTGGGCCTCATTTGGACCTGGTGACTCTGGTCACTACCTGGGCATCATCGGGACATGGATCCACTGCATGGCCTGCAGGTTGGCCTCATCTGGACCTCGTAACTCTGGTCCCTACCTGGGCATCACCGGGACACGGTTCCTCTGCATGGCCTCCAGGTTGGCCTCACCTGGCCCTAGTGAGTGGGGTTGCCACCTGGTGCTCACCCATACCTGGTGACACAGGTCCCCACGTGGGCCTCACTTGGACCTGGTGAATCTGGTCATACCTGGTCCTCACCCGGACCTGGTAACCTTGGTCACCACCTGGGAATCACCTGGACCTGGTGAATCTGGTCCCCATCTGGGCCTACACAGAACTGTTGACTTTCTTCCCCACCTGGACCTGATTGCTGTGGACTCCTTCTTGGCCTCAACTGGAACTGGTGACACTGATCCAAACTGGGCCTCACCCAGTTCTGGTGACTCTGGTCCCCACCTGGATATCACCAGGACCGGGTGACACAACCGGAGCTGGGGACACTGGTCCTCAGCTGGGTCTCAACAGGACCTGGTGAATCTACTCCAATCTTAGGCTTCGTCTGGACCTTGTGACTCTTTTCCCACCTGGCATCAATGGGACATGGTTACTCTGTTCCCCACCTGGGCCTCACCTGGACATGATAACTTTGCTGCACACTTTGGCCTCAACTGGTCCTGATGACTCTCGTCCCCCAACCTAGGCCTCAATCTGGACCTGGTGACTGTCGTCCCCAACTGGGTCTCAACTGGACCTGGTGACTCCCGTTACCACATGAACCACTACTGGACCTGGTGACTGTGGTGTTCTTGTAGACTCACATTTACCTTGTGACTCCCGTCCCCACTAGGGCCTCACCTGGATCTGGTGACTCTGGCCTGCAGGTTGGCCTCACCTGGACCTGGTGAGTGTGGTTGCCACCTGGGCCTCACCCATACCTGGTGACTCAGTTCCCCAAGTGGGTCATGTGGACCTGGTGAATTTGGTCCTTACCTGGTCCTCTCCAGGACCCGGGGACTCTGGTCACAACCTGGGCCTCAGCTGGACCTGGTGAATCTGGTCCCCTTCTGGGTCTCACACAGTCCTGGTGACTTTGTTCCCCACCTGGACCTGATTGCTGTGGACTCTTTCTTGGCCTCACCTGGAACTGGTGACTCTGGTCCCTATCTGGATGTCACCTGGACCAGGGGATTCTGGTACCCCACTGGGCCTCAACCAGATCTGGTGACTCTGGTCCTCTCCTGGGCCTCACCTGGACCTAGTGAATATGCTCCATCTGGGCCTCATTTGGACCTGGTGACTCTGGTCCCTTCCTGGGCATCATCGGGACATGGTTCCACATAATGGTCTGCAGGATGGCCTCTTCTTGACCTGGTAACTCTGGTCCCGACCTGGGCATCATCGGGACACGGTTCCTCTGCATGGCCTGCAGGTTGGCCTCACCTAGACCTGGTGAGTGGGCTTGCCACCTGGGCCTCACCCATACCTGGTGACACAGGTCTCACGTGGGGCTCACTTGGACCTGGTGAATCTGGTCCTTACCTGGTCCTCACCCGGAACTGGTAACCCTTGTCACCACCTGGGAATCACCTGGACCTGGTGAATCTGGTCCCTAACTGGGCCTCACCCATTCCTGGTGACTTTGATCCCCACCTGGACCTGATTGCTGTGGACTCCTTCTTCGCCTCAACTGGAACTTGTGACTCTGCTCCTAACTGGGCCTCACCCAGATCTGGTGACTCTGGTCCTCACATGTGGACCATTATGACCTGGATACTCTGTTCCACACCTGAACCTCACCTGGACATGATGATTCTGGATGCCCTCTGGGCCTCACCCTGACATGGTGACTCTGGTCCCCATCTGGATGTCCCCTAGACCAGGTGAATCTGGTACCCCTCTAGGCGTCAACTAGACCTGGTGACTCTGGTCCTCATCTGGGCCTCACCTGGACCTAGTGAATATTCTCCCCACCTGCGCCTCGCTGGACCTGGTGACTTTGATTCTACCTGGGCATCATTGGGACATGGTTACTGTATTACCCACTGGGACTGACCTGATCCTGGTAACTCTGGTCCTGACTTTGGCCTCTTCTGTACCAGGTGACTCTGGCTCGATCTGGGCCTCACCTGTACCTGGTGACTCTGATCCTAAGCATGGGCTCACCTGACCTGGTGACTGTGGTTCCCATCGAGACCTCACCTGGACCTCATGTTTCCGGTTACACCTGGGCCTCACAATGACCTGGTGTCTCTGGTACCCACCTGGGTAGCATCAGGATATGGTTACACTGTTCACTAACACTCATCCAGCCGGACCTAATAACTCTGGTCTTCACCTGGGGCACACGAGGACATGGTGACACTGGTTCCCACCTGGGTCTCACCTGGACATGGTGAGTCGGATCCCCACCTGGTCCTCACCTGTAACTGGTGATTTTCATTCCCACATGGACATCATGTGGACCTGGTGGCTGCAGTGTTTCTAGCTTCTCATGTACCTCGTGTCTCTGGTCCCCACCGGGGCATCTCCGGGACCGGGTGAGTGTGGTTGCCACCTGCACCTCACATGGACCTGGTGATTCTGGTCTGCATCTGAGACTACCCTGGATCTGGTGACTGTGGTCCCCACCTGGGCTTCACCTGAATTTGGGGACTCCAGTCCCCATCTGGGCCTCACCTGGCCCTGTTGACCATGGTCCTCAACTGTGCGAAATTGGGACCCGGTGTCTGTGTCCCACAACTGGAACTCACCTGGACCAGGTGACTCTGGTCGCACTCTGGGTGTCACCGTGCCCTAGTGACTGTGAACCTCACTTTGGCCTGACTTGGACCTGCTGACCCTGGTTGCCACCTGCACCTGACCACGAACTGTTGACTCTGGTTCTTTCAAGGGCCTTCCCTGGACCTGGTGATCCTGGTCGGACCTGGCTCACACCTGGACTTGGTGACTCCTGTCACCAATGGGGACTCACCTGGACCTGCTTACTGTGTTCCACACCTGGGCCTCAAGTAGACCTGTTGACCATGGTCCCCAAGCCGACCTCACATGGACCTGTTGCCTCTGATCCCCACCGGATCCTCACGTGTACCTGGTATCTCTGGTCCTCACCTGGGCCTCATCTGGTCCTAGTGACTCTGGTCCCCACCTGGGCTTCACATGGATCTGGTGACTCTGGTCCCCACCTGGACTTCACATGGATCTGGTGACTCTGGACCCCACCTGGACCTCACCTGGACATGATGACTCTGGAACCACTCTGGCTATCAACCTAACGTAGTGACTCTGGTCCCCATATGGATGTCACCTGGTCCAGGGGATTATGGTACCCGTCTGGGCCTCAACAAGGTCTGGTGACTCTGGTCATCAACTGGGCCTCACCAGGACCTAGTGAATATGCTCCATCTGGGCCTCATAAAGACCTGGTGACTCTGGTCACTACCTGGGCATCATCGGGACATGGTTCCACTGCATGACCTGCAGGTTGGCCTCACCTGGACCTGGTAACTCTGGTCCCTACCTGGGCATCATCGGGACATGGTTCCACTGCATGGCCTGTAGGTTGGCCTCACCTGGACCTGGTAACTCTCGTCCCTACCTGGGCATCATTGGGACCTGGTTCCTCTGCATGGCCTGCAGGTTGGCCTCACCTGGACCTGGTGAGTGGGCTTGTCACCTGGGACTCACCCTTACCTAGGGACACAGGTCCCCACGTGGGCCTCACTTGGACCTGGTGAATCTGGTCCTTACCTGGTGGTCACCCGGAACTGGTAACTCTGGTCACCACATGGGAATCACCTGGGCCTGGTTAATCTGGTCCCCATCTGGGCCTCACCCAGTCCTGTTGACTTTCTTCCCCACCTGGACCTGATTGCTGTGGACTCCTTCTTGGCTAACCTGGAACTGCTGACTCTGATGCTAAATGGGCCTCACCCAGATCTGGTGATTCTGGTCCTCACCTGTGGACCATTATGACCTGGATGCTCTGTTCCACACCTGAGCCTCACCTGGATATGTTGACTCTGGATCCACTCTGGGCCTCAGCCTGACATGGGGACTCTGGTCCCCATCTGGATGTCACTAGACCAGGTGAATCTGGTACCCCTTTAGGCCTCACCTAGACCTGGTGACTCTGGTCCTCAACTGGGCCTCAACGGGACCTAGTGAACATGCTCCCCACCTGCGCCACATCTGGGCCTGGTGACTCTGGTTCTACCTGGGCATCACAGGGACATGATTACTCTATTCCCACTTGGAGTGACCTGATCCTGGTAACTGTGGTCCTGACTTTGGCCTCTTCTGTACCAGGTGACTCTGGCTCCACCTGGGCCTCACCTGGAACTGGTGACTCTGATCCTAAGCATGGCCTCACCTGACCGGGTGACTGTGGTTCCCATCGGGACCTCACCTGGACCTCATGTCTCTGGTCCCACTTGGGCCTCACCAGGCCCTGGTGTCTCTGCTACCCACCTGGGTAGCATCAGGATATGGTTATACTGTTCACTAACAGTGACCCAGCCGGACCTATTAACTCTGGTCTTCACCTGGGCCACACCTGGACATGGTGACACTGTTTCCCACGTGGGTCTCACCTGGACATTGTTAGTCGGATCCCCACCTGGTCCTCACCTGTAACTGGTGATTCTCGTTCCCACTTGGAGATCATGTGGACCTGTTGGCCGCAGTGTTTCTAGCATCTTTTTTTTTTAATTTTTATTTATTTATGATAGTCACAGAGAGAGAGAGAGGCAGAGACACAGGCAGAGGGAGAAGCAGGCTCCATGCACCGGGAGCCCGACGTGGGATTCGATCCCGGGTCTCCAGGATCGCACCCTGGTCCAAAGGCAGGCGCCAAACCGCTGCGCCACCCAGAGATCCCATATGTTTCTAGCTTCTCATGTACCTCGTGACTTCTCATGTATCCCACCAGTGCCTTACCGGGACCTGGTGAGTTTGGTTGCCACCTGCACCACACCTGGACATGGTGATTCTGGTCTGCACCTGAGAATACCCTGAATCTGGTGACTGTGGTCCCCACCTGGGCTTCACCTGGATTTGGGGACTCCGGTCCCCATCTGGGCCTCACCTGGCCCTGTTGGCCATGGTCCTCAACTGGGCAAAATTGGGACCTGGTGACTGTGTTCCACAACTGAACCTCACCTGGACCAGGTGACTCTGGTCCCCCTTGTGGTCTCACCGTGCCCTAGTGACTGTGAAGTGCCCTTTGGCTTGACTTGGACCTGCTGACCCTGGTTGCCACCTGCGCCTGAACTCGAACTGTTGACTCTGGTTCTTTCAAGGGTCTCCCCTTTACCTGGTGATCCTGGTCCCCACCTGGACCTCACCTGGAATTGGTGACTCTTGTCACCACCGGGGACTCACCTGGACCTGCTTACTGTGTTCCACACCTGGGCCTCAATAGACCTGTTGACCATGGTCCCCAAGCCGGCCTCACATGAACCTGTTGCCTCTGTTCCCAACCGGGGCCTCACGTGTACCTGGTAACTCTGGTCCTCACCTGGGCCTCATCTGCACCTAGTGACTCTGGTCCCCACCTGGGATTCACCTCGATCTGGTGACTCTGGTCCCCACCTGGACTTCACCTGGATCTAGTGACTCTGGTCCCCACATGGACCTGTCCTGGACCTGGTGACTCTCTTTCCAACATGGACCTCACCTGAATGTGGTGAATCTGGTACTCAGTTTGGCCAGACCTGGACCTGGTGTCTCTCGTCCCACTTTGACCTAACTCAGAAATGCTGAATCTTGCCCCACCCAGGCCGCACCCAGACCTGGTGACTCTTGTCCCCAGCTATGCCTCAATGCGACCTGATGAATCTGGTCCTCACGTGGGCTTCACATGGACCTGGGACTCAGCTGGATAGAGTGGCTCTGGTTCCCACAAGGGGCTCACCTGATACTGGTGACTGTGGTCTTTTTCTATGCTTCACCAGGACCTAGTGATTCTGTTCCCATCTGGGCCTGCATGGCCCTAGTGACTTTGGTCCTCACCCAGGCATCATTCGGACTGGATACTCTATTCCTCACCTGGGCCTCACTTTGACCAGGGACCTCTGGTCCCATTCTGGGCCTCAAACTAAACTGGTTACTCTGGTTCCCCCTCTGGGCCTCACCCTTACCTGGTAAATCTGGTCACCCCTTGGGCTTCACTTGGGCCTGGGGAGTCTGGTCCTTAGCTGGTCCTCACCTGGATCTGGTGACTCGTCGCCACCTGGGTCTCACCTGGACTTGGTGAATCCTGTTGCCACCTGCGCCTCACCTGGACCTTGTGACTGTGGTCCCACTTGGACCTCACCTGGATCTGGTTGCTCTAGTTCCCATATGGGGTTCTCCTGAATCTGGTCCGTGTTGTCTGCATCTGGCCTCACCTGGAACACAATGACTCTGATACATATTTGGGCCTCTCCTGGACCTGATGACGCTGGTCCTTACCTGGGCATCACTGGGACCTGGATACTCTCTTATATACCTGGGCCTCACCTGGACCTGGTGACTGTGGTCCCACCTGGGCCTCACCTGGACGAGGTGAATGGTTCCCACAGGGACCTCACCTGGACCTGATGACTCAGGTCCTCATATGGCATCATGGGACCTGGTTTCTCAGTTCCACATCGGGGCCTCACCTGGACCTAGTGATTCTCGTCCCCCTCTGGGCCTCACCATGACGTGGTGACTCTGGTCACCCCTGGATATCACCAGAACCGGGTGACTCTGGTCCCCCTCTGGGACTCTCCCGGAGCTGGGGACACTGGTCCTCAGCTGGGCCTCAACAGGACCTGGTGAATCTACTCCTCACTTAGGCCTCGTCTGGACCTTGTGACTCTTTTCCCACCTGGCATCAATGGGACATGGTTACACTGTTGCCCACCTGGGCCTCTCCTGGACATGATAACTTTGCTCCACACTTTGACCTCAACTGGTCCTGTTGAATCTTGTCCCCCCACCTAGACCTCAATCTGGACCTGGTGAGTGTGGTCCCCACCTGGGTCTCACCTGGACCTGGTGACTCTCGTTCCCACATGAACCACACCTGGACCTGGTGTCTATGGTGTTCTTGTAGACTCACATTTACCTGGTGACTCCTGTCCCCACTAGGGCATCACCTGGATCTGGTGACTCTGGCCTGCAGGTTGGCCTCACCTGGACCTGGTGAGTGGGGTTGCCACCTGGGCATCACCCATACCTGGTGACTCATGTCCCCACGTGGGCTTCTTGGACCTGGTGAATCTGGTCCGTACCTGGTCCTCTCCCAGACCCTGGGACTCTGGTCACCACCTGGGCCTCACCTGGACCTAATGAATGAATCTGGTCCCCATCTGGTCCTCACCCAATCCTGGTGACTTTCTTCCCCACCTGGACCTGATTGCTGTGGACTCTTTCTTGGCCTCACCTGGACCTGGTGACTCTGATCCTATCTGCGCGTCTCCCAGACCTGGTCACTCTGGTCCTCACCTGGGCATCATTGGTACCTGGTGACTCTGTTCGAGACCTGAGCCTCACCTGGACATGATGACTCTGGAACCACTCAGGGCCTAACCCTGACCTGGTGACTCTGGTCTCCATCTGGATTTCACCTGGACCAGGTGACTGGGACCCCTCTAGGCCTCAACCAGGTATGGGGACACTGGTCCTCAACTGGGCCGCACTTGGACCTAGTGAATATGCTCCATCTGGGCCACAGTTGGACCTGGTGACTCTGGTCCCTACCTGGGCATCATCGGGACATGGATCCACTGCATGGCCTGCAGGTTGGCCTCAGCTGGACCTGGTAACTCTGGTCCCTACCTGGGCATCACCGGGACACGGTTCATCTGCATGGCCTCCAGGTTGGCCTCACGTGGACCTAGTGAGTGGGGTTGCTACCTGGGGCTCACCCATTCCTGGTGACACAGGTCCCCACGTGGGCCTCACTTGGAACTGGTGAATCTGGTCCTTACTTGTTCCTCACCCGCACCTGGTAACCCTGGTCACCACCTGGGAATCACCTGGACCTGTTGAATCTGGTTCCCCTCTGGGCCTCACCCAGTCCTGTTGACTTTCTTCCTCACCTGGACCTCATTGCTGTGGACTCCTCTTGGCCTCAACTGAACTGGTGACTCTGATCCTAACTGGGCCTTACCCAGATCTGGTGACCATGGTCCTCACCTGTGGACCATTATGACCTGGATACTCTGTTCCACACCTGAGCCTCACCTGGACATGATGACTCTGGAACCTCTCTGGGCATCACCCTGACCTGGTGACTCTGGACCCATCTGGATGGCACCTGGACCAGGTGATTCTGGTACACCTCTAGGCCTCAACCACGTCTGGTGACACTGGTCCTCAACTGGGCCTCACGTGGACGTAGTGAATATGCTCCATCTGAGCCTCATTTGGACCTGGTGACTCTGGTCCCTACCTGGGCATCATCGGGACATGGTTCCACTGCATGGCCTGCAAGTTGGCCTCACCTGGACCTGGTGAGTGTGGTTGCCACATGGGCCTCACCCATACCTGGTGACTCTGTCCCCACGTGGGCCTCTTGGACCTGGTGAATCTGGTCCTTACCTGGTTCTCTCCAAGACCCGGGCACTCTGGTCACCACCTGGGAATCACTTGGACCTGTTGAATCTTTTCCCCATCTGGGCCTCACCCTGTCCTGGTGGCTTTGTTCCCCACCGGTACCTGATTGCTGTGGATTCTTTCTTGGCCTCACCTGAAACTGGTGACTCTGATCCTATCTGCTCGTCACCCAGAATGGGTGACTCTGGTCCTCACCTGGGCATCATTTGTACCTGGTGACTCTGTTCTACACCTGAGCCTCACTTGGACATGATGACTCTGGAACCTCTCTGGGCCTCACCCTGACCTGGTAACTCTGGTCCCCATCTGGATGTCACCTGGACCAGGGGATTCTGGTACCCCTCTAGGCCTCAACCAGATATGGTGACTCGGGTCCTCAACTGGGCCTCATGTGGACCTAGTGAATATGATACATCTTGGCCTCATTTGGACCTGGTGACTCTGGTCCCTACCTGGGCATCATAGGGATATGGTTCCACAGCATGGCCTGCAGGTTGGCCTCACCTGGACATTGTAACTCTGGTCCCTACCTGGGCATTATCGGGACATGGTTCCACACATGCCCTGCAGGTTGGCATCACCTGCACCTGGTAATTCTAGTCCCTACCTGTGCATCATCAGGACATGGTTCCTCTGCATGGCCTGCAGGTTGGCATCACCTGGACCTGGTGAGTGGGGTTGTCACCTGTGCCTCACCCATGCCTGGTGACACAGGTCCCCACGTGGGCCTCACTTGGAACGGGTGAATCTGGTCCTTACCTTGTTCTCACCCGGAACTCGTAACTATGGTCACCACCTGGGAATCACCTGGGTCTGGTGTTTCTGGTACCCATCTGGGCGTCATCCAGTCCTGGTGACATTGTTCCCCACCTGGAACTGATTGCTGTGGACTCTTTCTTGGCCTCACCTGGAACTGGTGACTCTGATCCTATCTGCGCATCACCCAGACCTGGTGACTCTGGTCCTCACCTGGACATGATGACTTTGGAACCTCTCTGGGCCTCACCCTAACCTGGTGACTCTGGTCCCCATCTGGAACTCACCTGTATCTGGTGACTCTGGTCTCAGTTTGTCCTCACCTGGACTGGTGTCTATCGTCCCCACTTTGACCTAACTCAGAACTGCTGAATCTTGCCCCACCTAGGCCGCACCTAGACCTGATGACTCTTGTCCCCAGCGATGCCTCAATTCGACCTGATGAATCTGGTCCTCACGTGGGCCTCACATGGACCTGGGACTCAGCGGGATAGAGTGGCTCTGGTTCCCACAAGGGGCTCACCTGATACTGGTGACTGTTCTTATTCTATGCCTCACCAGGACCTAGTGATTCTGTTCCCCATCTGGGCTTTCATGGCCCTAGTGACTCTGGTCCTCACCAAGGCATCATTGGGACCTGGATACTCTATTCCACACCTAGGCATCACTTTGTCCAGGGACCTCTGGTCCCAATCTGGGCCTCAAACTAAACTGGTTACTCTGGTTCCCACTCGGGGCCTCACCCTTACCTGGAAAATCTGGTCACCCCTTGGGTTTCACTTGGGCCTGGTGAATCTGGTTCTTATCTGGTCCGCACCTGGATCTGGTGACAGGTCACCACGTGGGCCTCACCTGGACTTGGTGAATCCTGTTGCCACCTGCGCCTCACCTGGACCTTGTGACTGTGGTCCCTCCTGGACCTCACCTGGATCTGGTGGCTCTGGTTCCCATATGGGGCTCTCCTGGACCTGGTTCCTGTGGTCTCCATCTGGCCTCACCTGGAACACAATGACTCTGATCCATAGTTGGGCCTCTCCTGGACCTGTTGACTCTAGTCCTTACCTGGGCATCATTGGGACCTGGATACTCTCTTATGTACCTGGGCCTCACCAGGACCTGGTGACTGTGGTCCCACCCGGGCCTCACCTGGACGGGGTGACTGGTTCCCACAGGGACATCACCTCGACCTGGTGACGCAGGTCCTCATATGGGAATCTTGGGTCCTGGATTCACAGATCCACATTGGGGCCTCTCCTGGACCTAGTGATTCTCGTCCCTCACTGGGCCTCACCCTGACTTGTGACACTGGTCCCCACCTGGATATCACCAGAACCGGGTGACACACCCGGAGCTGGGGACACTGGTCCTCAGCTGAGCGTCAACAGGACCTGGTGAATCTACTCCAAACTTAGGCTTCGTCTGGACCTTGTGACTATTTTCCCACCTGGCATTATTGGGATATGGTTACTCTGTTCCCCATCTGGGCCTCACCTGGACATGATAACTTTGCTGCACACTTTGGCCTGAACTGGTCTTGATGATTCTCGTCCCCCAACCTAGGCCTCAATCTGAACCTGTTGACTGTCGTCCCCACCTGGGTCTCACCTGGAACTGGTGACTCTCGTTCCCACATGAACCACACCTGGACCTGGTGACTGTGGTGTTCTTGTAGACTCACTTTTACCTGCCTTCTCCGGTGCCGACTAGGGCCTCACGTGGATCTGGTGACTTTGGCATGCAGGTTGGCCTCACCTGGACATGGTGAGTGGGGTTGCCACCTGGGCCTCACCCATACCTGGTGAGTCAGGTCCCCTCGTGGGCCTCTTGGACCTGGTATCTGGTCCATACCTGGTCGTCTCCCAGCCCCGGGGTCTCTGGTCACCACCTGAGCCTACCTGGACATGGTGAATCTGATCCCCATCTGGGCCTCACCCAGGCCTGTTGAATTTGTTCCCCATCTGTATCTGATTGCTGTGGACTCTTTCTTCGCCTCACCTGGAACTGGTGACTCTGCTCCTATCTGCCCGTCACCGAGACCTGGTGACGCTGGTCCTTACCTGGGCATTTTTGGTACCTGGTGACTCTGTTCCACACCTGAGCCTCACCTGGACATGATGACTCTGGAACCTCTCTGGGCCTCATCCTGACCTGGTGACTCTGGTCCCCATCTGGAAGTCACCTGCACCAGGTGATTCTCGTACCCCTCTAGACCTCAACAAAGTCTGGTGACTCTGGTCTTCCACTGGACCTCACCTGGACCTAGTGAATATGATCCATCTGGGCCTCATTGGACCTGGTGATTCTGGTCCCTACCTGGGCATAATCGGGACATGGTTCCACTGCATGGCCTGCAGTTTGGCCTCACCTGGACCTGGTAACTCTAGTCCCCACCTGCGCCTCATCTGGACCTGGTGACGCTGGGTCTACCTGGGCATCATCGGAACATAGTTACTCTGTTCCCCACTGGGACTGACCTGATCCTGGTAACTCTGGTCCTGACTTTGGCCTCTTCTGTACCAGGTGACTCTGGCTCCACCTGGGCCTCACCTGTAACTGGTGACTCTGATCCTAAGCATGGCCTCACCTGACCTGGAGACTGTGGTTCCCATCGGGACCTCACCTGGACCTCGTGTCTCTGGTCACACCTGGGCCACAACAGGACCCGGTGTCTCTGGTACCCACCTGGGTAGCATCAGGATATGGTTGCACTGTTCACTAATAGCGACCCAGCCAGACCTATTAACTCTGGTCTTCACCTGGGCCACACCTGGACATGGTTACACTGCTTCCAACCTTGGTATCACCTGGACATGGTGAGTCGGATCCCCACCTGGTCCTCACCTGTAACTGGTGATTCTCATTCCAGCATGGACATCACGTGGACCTGGTGGCTGCAGTGTTTCTAGCTTCTCATGTACCTCGTGACTCTGGTCCCCACCAGGGCCTCACCGGGACTTGGTGTGTGTGGTTGCCACCTGCACCTCACCTGGACCTGGTGATTCTGGTCTGCACCTGAGACTACCCTGGATCTGGTGACTGTTGTCCCCACCTGGGCTTCACCTGGATCTGGTGACTCTGGTCCCCACCTGGGCTTCACCTGGATTTGGGGACTCTGGTCCCCAACTGGGTCTCACCTGACCCTGTTGACCATGGTCCTCAACTGGGCAAAATTGGGACCCGGTGACTGTGTTCCACAACTGGACCTCACCTGGACCAGATGACTCTGGCCCCCTCTCGGTCTCACCGTGCCCTAGTGACTGTGAACCCCACTTTGGCCTGTCTTGGTCCTTCTGACCATGGCTGCCACCTGAGCCTGACCTCGAAATGTTGACTCTGATTCTTTCCAGGGCCTACTTGGACCTGGTGATCCTGGTCCCAACCTGGGCCTCTCCTGGACGTAATGAAACTTGTCACCACCGGGGAATCACCTGGACTTGGTTACTGTGTTCCAAACCTGGGCCTCAAATAGACCTGTTCACCAAGGTCCCCAAGCCGGCCTCACAAGGACCTGTTGCCTCTGATCCCCACCGGGGCCTCACATGTATTTCGTAACTCTGGTCCTCAGCTGGGCCTCAGATGGATCTGGTGACTCTGGTCCCCACCTGGAAGTCACCAGGATCTGGTGACTCTGGTCCCCACCTGGACCTCTCCTGGACCTGGTGACTCTCTTTCCAACATGGACCTCACCTGGATCTGGTGAATCTGGTCCTCAGTTTGGCCTCACCTGGACCTGGTGTCTCTCGTCCCCACTTTGACCTAACTCAGAACTGCTGAATCTTGCCCCACCTAGGCCACACTCAAACCTGGTGACTCTTGTCCCCAGCTATGCCTCAATTCGATCTGATGAATCTGGTCCTCACGTGGGCCTCACATGGACCTGGGACTCAGCTGGACAGAGTGGCTCTGGTTCCCACAAGGGGTTCACCTGATACTGGTGACTGTGGTCTTATCCTATGCCTCACCAGGACCTAGTCATTCTGTTCCCCATCTGGGCCTGCATGGCCCTAGTGACACTGATCCTCACCCAGGCATCATTGGGACCTGGATACTCTATTCCACACCTGAGCCTCACTTTGACCAGGGACCTCTGGTCTCATTCTGGGCCTCAAACTAAACTGGTTACCCTGGTTCCCCCTCTGGTACTCACCCTTACCTGGTGACTCTGGTCTCCCCTTGGGGTTCAATTGGCCCTGGTGAATCTGGTCCTTAGCTGGTCCGCACCTGGATGTTGTGACTGGTCGCCACCTGGGCCTCACCTGGACTTGGTGAATCCTGTTGCCACCTTGGCCTCACCTGGACCTTGTGACTGTGGTCCTACCTGGACCTTACCTGGATCTGGTGGCTCTAGTTCCCATATGGGGTTCTCCTCGACCTGGTTCTTGGTCTCCATCTGGCCTCACTTGGAAAACAATGACTCTGATCCATATTTGGGCCTCTCCTGGATCTCTTGACTCTGGTCCTTCCCTGGGCATCATTGGGACCTGGATACTCTCTTATATACCTGGTCCTTACCTGGACCTTGTGACTGTGGTCCCAGCTGGGCCTCACCTGGACGAGGTGACTGGTTCCCACAGGGTCCTCACCTGGACCTGGTGACTCAGGTCCTCATATGGGCATCATGGGACCTGGTTTCTCAGTTCCACATCGGGGCCTCACCTGGACCTAGTGATTCTCGTCCCCCTCTGGGACTCTCCGTGACATGGTGACTCTGGTCCCCACCTGGATATCACCAGAACCGGGTGACTCTGGTCCCTCCCTGGGTCTCACCCGGAGCTGGGGACACTGGTCCTAAACAGGGCCTCAACAGGACCTATTGAATCTACTCCTCACTTTGGCCTCGTCTGGACCTTGTGACACTTTTCCCACCTGGCATCAATGGGACATGGATATTCTGTTCCCCACCTGGGCCTCACCTGGACATGGTAACTTTTCTCCACACTTTGGCCTCAACTGGTGCTGATGACTCTGGTCCCCCGACCTAGGCCTCAATCTGGATCTGGTGACTGTGGTCCCCACCTGGGTCTCACCTGGACCTGGGGACTCTCGTTCCCACATGAACAACACCTGGACCTGGTGACTGTGGTGTTCTTGTAGACTCACATTTACCTGGTGACTCCGGTCCCCACTAGGGCCTCAACTGGATCTAGTGACTCTACCAAAATTTGGCCTCACCTGGACCTGGTGAGTGGGGTTGCCACCTGGGCCTCACCCATACCTGGTGACTCAGGTCCCCGCATGGGCCTCTTGGACCTGGTGAATCTGATCCTTACCTGGTTCTCTCCCAAACCTGGGGACTCTGGTCACCACCTGGGCCTCACGTGGACCTGGTGTATCAGGCCCCATCTGGGCCTCACCCAGTCCTGGTGACTTTGTTCCCCACCTGGTCCTGATTTCTTTGGACTCCTTCTTGGCCTCACCTGGAACTGGAGACTCTGATCCTAACTGGGTCTCACCCAGATCTGGTGACACTGGTCCTCACCTGTGGACCATTATGACCTGGATACTCTGTTCCACACGTGAGCCTCACCTGTACATGATGACTCTGGATCCCCTAGGGGCCTCACCCTGACATGGTGACTCTGGTCCCCATCTGGATGTCACCTAGACCAGGTGAATCTGTTACGCCTCAAGGGCTCAAATAGACCTGGTGACTCTGGTCCTCAACTGGGCCTCACCGAGACCTAGTGAATATGCTCCCCACCTGCGCCTCATCTGGACCTGGTGACGCTGGGTTTACCTGGGCATCATCGGAACATGGTTACTCTGTTCCCCACTGGGACTGACCTGATCCTGGTAACTCTGGTCCTGAATTTGGCCTCATCTGTACCAGGTGACTCTGGCTCCACCTGGGCCTCACATGTAACCTGTGACTCTGATCCTAAGCATGGCCTCACCTGACCTGGTCTCTGTGGTTCCCATCGGGACCTCACGTGGACCTCATGTCTCTGGTCGCACCTGGGGCTCACCAGGACCTGGTGTCTCTGCTACCCACCTGGGTAGCATCAGGGTATGGTTACACTGTTCACTATCAGTGACCCAGCCGGACCTATCAACTCTGGTCTTCACCTGGGCCACACCTGGACATGGTTACACTGGTTCCCACCTGGGTCTCATCTGGACATGGTGAGTCGGATCCCCACCTGGTCCTCAACTGAAACTGGTGATTCTCGTTTCCACATGGACATCATGTGGACCTGGTAGCTGCAGTGTTTCTAGCTTCTCATGTACCTCGTGACTCTGGTCCCCACCAGGGCCTCACCGGGACCTGGTGAGTGTGGTTGCCACCTGCACCTCACCTGGACCTGGTGATTCTGGTCTGCACCCGAGACTACCCTGATCTGGTGACTGTGGTACCCACTTGGGCTTCACATGGATTTGGGGACTCCGGTCCCCACCTGGGCCTCACCTGGCCTTGTTGACCATGGTCCCCAACGGGGAAAAATAGGGACCCAGTGACTGTGTTCCACAACTGGACCTCACCTGGACCAGGTGACTCTGGTCCCCCTCTGGGTCTCACCGTGCCCTAGTTTCTGTGAAGCCCACTTTGGCCTGACTTGGACCTGCTGACCCTGGTTGCCACCTGCGCCTGACCTCGAGCTGTTGACTCTGATTCTTTCAAGGGCCTCCCCTGTACCTGGTGTTCCTGGTCCCCACCTGGGCCTCACCTGGACCTGGTGACTCTTGTCAGCACCGGGGACTCACCTGGACCTGCTTACTGTGTTCCACACCTGTGTCCCAAGTAGACCTGTTGACCATGGTCCCCAGGCGGGACTCACATGGACCTGTTGCCTCTGATCCCCACCGGGGCCTCACGTGTACATGGTAACTCTGTCCTCACCTGGGCCTCATCTGGATCTGGTGACTCTGGTCCCTACCTGGACTTCACCTGGATCTGGTGACTCTGGTCCCCACCTGGACCTCTCCTGGACCTGGTGACTCTCTTTCCAACATGGTTCTTCCCTGGATTTGGTGACTCTGTTCCTCAGTTTGGCCTCCCCTGGACCTGGTGTCTCTCGTTCCCTCTTTGACCTAACTCAGAACTGCTGAATCTTGCCCCACCTACGCCGCACCCAGACCTGGTGACTCTTGTCCCCAACTATGCCTCAATTCGACCTGATGAATCTGGTCCTCACGTGGGCCTCACATGGACCTGGGACTCAGCTGGGTAGAGTGGCTCTGGTTCCCACAAGTGGCTCACCTGATACTGCTGACTCTGGTCTTATTCTATGCCTCACTAGGACCTAGTGATTCTGTTCCCCATCTGGGCCTGCATGGCCCTAGAGATTCTGGTCCTCACCCAGGCATCTTTGGGACCTGATACTCTATTCCACACCTGGGCCTCACTTTGACCAGGGACCTCTTGTCCTATTCTCGGCCTCTAACTAAACTGGTTACTCTGATTCTCCCTCTGGGCCTCACCGTTACCTGGTTTCTCTGGTCACCCCTTTGAGATTCACATGGGCCTGGTGAATCTCGTCCTTAGCTGATCCGCACCTGGATCTGGTGATTGGTCGCCACCTGGGACTCACCTGGACTTGGTGAATCCTGTTGCCACCTGCGCCTCACCTGGACTTTGTGACTGTGGTCCCACCTGGACCTCACCTGGATCTGGTGGCTCTGGTTCCCATATGGGGCTCTTTTGGACCTGGTTCCTGTGGTTTCCATCTGGCCTCCCCTGGAACACAATGACTCTGATCCATATTTGGGCCTCTCCTGGACCTGTTGACTCTGGACCTTACCTGGGCATCATTGGGACCTGGATACTCTCTTATATACCTGGGCCTCACCTGGAACTGGTGACTGTGGTCCCACCTGGGCCTCACCTGGACGAGGTGACTGGTTCCCACAGGGACCTCCCCTGGGCCTGGTGACTCAGGTCCTCATATATGCATCATGGGACCTGTTTTCTCAGTTCCACATCGGGGCCTCACCTGGACCTAGTGATTCTCGTTCCCCTCTGGGCCTCATCCTGACGTGGTGACTCTGGTCCGCACCTGACTCACACCAGAACCGGGTGACTCTGGTCCCCCTCTGGGAATCACCCAGAGCTGGGGACACTGATACTCAACTGGGCCTCAACAGGACCTGGTGAATCTACTCCTCACTTAGGCCTCGTCTGGACCTGTGACTCTTTTCCCACCTGGCATCTATGGGACATTTTTACTCTGTTCCCCACCTGGGCCTCACTTGGACATGATAACTTTGCTCCATACTTTGGACTCAGCTCGTCCCGATGACTCTGGTCCCCCCACCTAGGCCTCAATCTGGACCTGGAGACTGTCATCCACACCTGGGTCTCACCTGGACCTTGTGACTCTCGTTCCCACATGAATCACACCTGGACCTGGTGACTGTGGTGTACTTGTAGACTCACCTTTACCTGGAAACTCTGGCCCCTCTAAGGCCTCACCTGGATCTGGTGACTCTGGTCTGCAGGTTGGCCTCACCTGGACTTGGTTAGTGGGATGCCACCTGGTCCTCACCCATACCTGGTGACACAGGTCCCCACGTGGGCCTCTTGGACCTGGTGAATCTGGCCCTTACCTGGTCTTCTCCCAGACCCTGGGAATCTTGTCACAACCTGGGCCTCACCTTGACCTGGTGAATCTGGTCCCCATCTGGGCCTAACCCAGTCCTGGTGACTATGTTCCCCACCTGGACGTGTTTGCTCTGGACTCTTTCTTGCCCTCACCTTGAACTGGTGACTCTGATCCTATCTGTGCCTCACCCAGACCTGGTGACTCTCGTCCTCACCTGGGCATCATTGGTACCTGGTTACTCTATTCCACACCTGAGCCTCACCTGGACATGATGTCTCTGGGACCTCTCTGGGCCTCACCCTGACCTGGTGATCTGGTCCCCATCTGGATGTCACCTGGACCAGGTGATTCTGGAACCCCTCTAGGGCTCAACCAGTTCTGGTGACACTTGTCCTCAACTGGGCCTCACCTGGACCTAGTGAATATGCTCCATCTGGGCCTCATTTGGACCTGGTGACTCTGGTCCCTACGTGGGCAACATCGGGACATGGTTCCCATAATGGTCTGCAGGTTGGCCTCCTCTTGACCTGGTAACTCTGGTCCCTATCTGGGCATCATCGGGACACGGTTCCTCTGCATGGCCTGCAGGTTGGCGTCACCTGGACCTCGTACCTCTGGTCTCTACCTGGGCATCATCGGGACACGGTTCCTCTGCATGGCCTGCAGGTTGGCCTCACCTAGACCTGGTGAGTGGGCTTGTCACCTGGGACTCACCCATACCTGGTGACACAGGTCTCACGTGGGCCTCACTTGGACCTGGTGAATCTGGTCCTTACCTGGTCCTCACCCGGAACTGGTAACCCTTGTCACCACCTGGGAATCACCTGGACCTGGTGAATCTGATCCCCATCTGCGCCTCACCCATTCCTGGTGACTTTGATCCCTACCTGGACCTGATTGCTGTGGACTCCTTCTTGGCCTCAACTGGAACTTGTGACTCTGCTCCTAACTGGGCCTCACCCAGATCTGGTGACTCTGGCCCTCACATGTGGACCATTATGACTTGGATACTCTGTTCCACACCTGAACCTCACCTGGACATGATGATTCTGGATGCACTCTGGGCCTCACCCTGACATTGTGACTCTGGTCCCCATCTGGATGTCCCCTAGACCAGGTGAATCTGGTACCCCTCTAGGCGTCAACTAGACCTGGTGACTCTGGTCCTCATCTGGGCCTCACCTGGACCTAGTGAATATTCTCCCCACCTGCGCCTCACTGGACCTGGTGACTCTGATTCTACCTGGGCATCATTGGGACATGGTTACTGTATTACCCACTGGGAGTGACCTGATCCTGGTAACTCTGGTACTGTCTTTGGCCTCTTCTGTACCAGGTGACTCTGGCTCTACCTGGGCCTCACCTGTACCTGGTGACTCTGATCCTATGCATGGGCTCACCTGACCTGGTGACTGTGGTTCCCATCGAGACCTCACCTGGACCTCATGTCTCCGGTTACACCTGGGCCTCACCAGGACCTGGTGTCTCTGGTACCCACCTGGGTAGCATCAGGATATGGTTACACTGTTCACTAACACTCATCCAGCCGGACCTAATAACTCTGGTCTTCACCTGGGGCACACGCGGACATGGTGACACTGGTTCCCACCTGGGTCTCACCTGGACATGGTGACTCGGATCCCCACCTGCTCCTCACCTGTAACTTGTAATTCTCGTTCCCACATGGACATCATGTGGACGTGGTGGCTGCAGTGTTACTACCTTCTCATGTACCTCGTGACTCTGGTCCCCACCGGGGCCTCACCGGGACTTGGTGAGTGTGGTTGCCACCTGCACGTCACCAGGACCTGGTGATTCTGGTGTCCACCTGAGACTACCCTGGATCTGGTGACTGTGGTCCCCACCTGGGCTTCACCTGAATTTGGGGACTCCGGTCCCCATCTGGGCCTCACCTGGCCCTGTTGACCATGGTCCTGAACTGTGCAGAATTGGGACCCGGTGACTGTATTCCACAACTGGATCTCACCTGGACAAGGTGACTCTGGTCCCCGTCTGGGTCTCACTTTGCCCTAGTGACTGTGAACCCCACTTTGGCCTGACTTGGACCTGCTGACCCTGGTTGCCACCTGCGCCTGACCTCAAACTGTTGACTCTGGTTCTCTCAAGGGCCTCCCCTGTACCTGGTGATCCTGGTCCCCAATTGGTCCTCAACTGGACGTGGTGACTCTTCTCACCACCGGGGACTCACCTGGACATGATTACTTTGTTCCACACCTGGGCCTCACGTAGACCTGTTGACGATGGTCCCCAAGCCGGCCTCACGTGGACCTTTTGGCTCTGATCCCCACAGGGGGCTCACGTGTATCTGGTAACTTTGATCCTCACCTGGGCCTCATCTGGACCTAGTGACTCTGGTCCCCACCTGGGCTTCACCTGGATCTGGTGACTCTGGTCCCCACCTGGAAGTCACCTGGATCTGGTGACTCTGGTCCCCCCCTGGACCTCTCCTGGACCTGGTGACTCTCTTTCCAACATGGACCTCACCTGGATCTGGTGACTCTGGTCCTCAGTTTGGCCTCACTTGGACTTGTGTCTCTCGTCCCCACTTTGACCTAACTCAGAACTGCTGAATCTTGCCCCACCTAGGCCGCACAGAGACCTGGTGACTCTTGTCCCCACCTATGCCTCAATTCAACCTGATGAATCTGGTCCTGACGTGGGGCTCACATGGACCTAGGACTCAGCTGGATAGAGTGGCTCTGGTTCCCACAAGGGGCACACCTGATACTGGTGATTGTGGTCTTATTCTATGCCTCACCAGGACCTAGTGATTCTGTTCCCCATCTGGGCCTGCATGACCCTAGTGACTCTGGTCCACTCCCAGGCATCATTGGGACCTGGATACTCTATTCCACAATTGGGCCTCACTTTGACCAGGGACCTCTGGTCCCATTCTGATACTCTCTTATATAACTGGGCCTCACCTGGACCTGGTGACTGTGGTCCCACCTGGGCCTCTCCTGGACGAGGTGACTGGTTCCCACAGGGACCTCACCTGGACCTGGTGACTCAGGTCCTCATATGGGCATCATGGGACCAGGGTTCTCAGTTCCATATCGGGGTCTCATCTGTACCTAGTGATTCTCGTCCCCCTCTGTGCCTCACCCTGATATGGTGACTCTGCTCCCCACCTGGATGTCACCAGTACCGCGTGACACTGGTCACCCTCTGGGAGTCACCCGGAGCTGGGGACACTGCTCCTCAACTGGGCCTCAACAGGACCTGGTGCATCTGTCCTCACTAAGGCCTCGTCTGGACCTTGTGAATCTTTTCCCACCTGGCATCAATGGGACATGGTTACTCTTCCCACCTGGGCCTCACTTGGACATGATAACTTTGCTCCGCACTTTGGCCTCAACTGGTCCTGATGATTCTGGTCCCCCGACCTAGGCCTCAATCTGGACCTGGTGACTGTGGTCCCCACCTGGGTCTCACCTGGACCTGGTGACTCTCGTTCCCACATGAACCACACCAGGTCCTGGTGACTGGGTTGTTCTTGTAGAATCACTTTTAACTGGTCACTCCAGTCCCCACCAGGGCCTCACGTGAATCGGGTGACTTGGCCTGCAGGTTGGCCTCACATGGACCTGGTTAGTGGGGATGCCACTTGGGTCTCACCCATACTTGGTGACTCACGTCTCCACCTGTGCCTCTTGGACCTGGTGAATCTGGTCCTTACCTTGTCCTCTCCCAGACCCGGGGACTCTGGTACCACGTGGGCCTCACCTGGACCTGGTGATTCCGGTCCCCATCTGGGCCTCACTCAGTCCTGGTGACTTTGGTCCCCACCTGTACCTGATTGCTGTGGACTCTTTCATGGCCTCACCTGGACCTGGTGACTCTGATCCTATCTGCTTGTCACCCAGACCTGGTGACTCTGGTCCTCACCTGGGCATCATTGGTACCTGGTGACTCTGTTCCACACCTGAGCCTCACCTGGACATGAGGCTCTGGACTCTCGAACCACTCTGGGCCTAACCCTGACCTGGTGACTCTGGTCTCCATCTGGATGTCACATGGACCAGGTGATTCTGGTACCCCTCTCGGCCTCAACCAGTTCTGGTGACTCTGGTCCTCAACTGGGCCTCACCTTGACCTATTGAATATGCTCCATCTGGGCCTCATTTGCCCCTGGTGACTCTGGTCCCTACCTGGGCATCATCGGGACATGGATCCACTGCATGGCCTGTAGGTTGGCCTCAGCTGGACCTGGTAACTCTGGTCCCTACCTGGGCATCATCGGGACACGGTTCCTCTGCATGGCCTCCAGGTTGGCCTCACCTGGACCTAGGGAGTGGGGTTGCCCCCTGGGGCTCACCCATACCCGGTGACACAGGGCCACACCTGGGCCTCACTTGGACGTGGTGAATCTGGTCCTTACCTGGTCCTCACCCGGAACTCCTAACTCGGGTCACCACCTGGGAATCACATGAACCTGGTTAATCTGGTCCCCATCTGGTCCTCATCCAGTCCTGGTGAGTTTGTCACCCCACCTGGACCTGATTGCTGTGGACTCCTTCTTGGCCTCACCTGTAACTGGTGACTCTGATCCTTACTGGGCCTCACCCAGATCTGGTGACTCTGGTCCTCACCTATGGACCATTAGGACCTGGATACTCTGTTCCACACCTGAGCCTCACCTGGACATGATGACTCTGGATCCCCTCTGGGCCTCACCCTGACATGATGACTCTGGTCCCCATCAGGATGTCACCTAGACTAGGTGAATCTGGTATCCCTCTAGGACTCAACTTGACCTGGTGACTCTGGTCCTGAACTGGGCCTCACGGGGACCTAGTGAACATGCTCCCCACCTGCGCCTCATCTGGATCTGGTGACTCTGGTCCTTACCTGGCTATCATTGGGACCTGGATACTCTCTATATACCTGGGCCTCACCTGGACCTGGTGACTGTGGTCCCACCTGGGCCTCTCCTGGACGAGGTGACTGGTTCCCACAGGGACCTCACCTGGACCTGGTGACTCAGGTCCTCATATGGGCATCATGGGACCTGGTTTCTGAGTTCCACATCGGGGCCTCACCTGGACGACTCTGACTCTGGTCCCCACCTGGATATCACCAGGACCGGGAGACTCTGGTCCCCCTCTGGGTATCACCCGGGGCTGTCGACACTTGTCCTCAGCTGGGCCTCAACAGGACCTGGTGAATCTACTCCTCACTTAGGCCTCGTCTGAACCTTGTGACTCTTTTCCCACCTGGCATCAATGGGACATGGTTACTCTGTTTCCCACCTGGGTCTCACCTGGACATGATTACTTTGCTCCACACTTTGGCATCAACAAGTCCTGATGACTCTGGTCCCCCTACCTAGTCCTCAATCTGGACCTGGGGACTATGGTCCCCACCTGGGTCTCACCTGGACCTGGTGAATCTCGTTCCCACATGAACCACACCTGGACCTGGTGACTGTGGTGTTCTTGTAGACTCACATTTACCTGGTGACTCCGGTCCCCACTAGGGCCTCACCTGGATCTGGTGACTCTGGCCTACAGGTTGGCCTCACCTGAACCTGGTGAGTGGGTTGCCTCTAGGGCCTCACCCATACCTGGTGACTCAGGTCCCCATGTGAGCCTCTTGGACCTGGTGAATCTGGTCCTTACCTGGTCCTCTCCCAGACCCGATGACTCTGGTCACCACCTGGGCCTCACCTGGATCTGGTGAATCTGGTCCCAATCTGGGCCTCACCCATTCTTGATGACTTTGTTCCACACCTTGACCTGATTGCTGTGGACACTTTCTTGGCCTCACCTGGAACTGGTGACTCTGATCCTGTCTGCGCGTCACCCAGACCTTTTGACTCTGGTCCTTACCTGGGCATCATTCGTACCTGGTGACTCTGTTCCACACCTGAGCCTCACCTGGTCATGATGACTCTGGAACTTCTCTGGGCCTCACCCTGACCTGGTGACTCTGGTCCCCATTAGGACGTAACCTGGACTGGGTGATTCTGGTTCCCATCTAGGCCTCAAGGAGATCTGGTGATTCTGGTCCTCAACTGGGCCTCACGTGGACTTAGTGAATATGCACCATCTTGGCCTCATTTGGACCTGGTGACTCGGGTCCCTAACTAGGCATCATCGGGACATGGTTCTGCGCATCGCCTGCAGGTTGGCCTCACCTGAACCTGGTGAGTGGGATTGCCACCTGTGGCTCACCGATACCTGGTGACTCAGGTCCCCACGTGGGCCTCTTGGACCTGGTGAATCTGGTCCTTACCTCGTCTTCTCCCAACCTGGGGACTCTGGTCATCACCTGGGCCTCACCTGGAGAAGGGAAACTGGTCCCCATCTGGGCCTCACCTAGTCCTGGTTACTTTGTTCCCCACCTGGAACTGATTGCTGTGGACTCTTTCTTTGCCTCACCTGCAACTGGTGACTCTGATCCTATCTGCGCGTCACCCAGATCTGTTGATTCTGGTCCTCATGTGGGCATCTTGGTACCTGGTGACTCAGTTCCACACCTGAGCCTCACCTGGACATGATGACTCTGGAACCTCTCTGGGCCTCACCCTGTCCTGGTGACTCTGTTCCCCATCTGGATGTCACCTGGACCAGGTGATTTTGGTACCCCTCTGAGCCTCAACCAGATCTGGTGACTCTGGTCCTCAACTGGGCCTCACCTGGACCTAGTGAATATGCTCCATCTGGGCCTCATTTGGACCTGGTGACTCTGGTCCCTCCCTCGGCATCATCGGTACATGGTTCCACTGCATGGCCTGCAGGTTGACATCACCTGGACCTGGTAACTCTGGTTCCTACATGGGCATCATCGGGACACGGTTCCTCTGCATGGCGCGAAAGATGGCCTCTCCTGGACCTGGTGAGTGTGGTTGCCACCTGTGCCTCACCCGTACCTGGGGACACAGGCCCCTCGTCGGCCTCTTGGACCTGGTGAATCTGGTCCTTACCTGGTCGTCTCCCATACCCGGGGTCTCTGGTCACCCCCTGGGCCTCACCTGGACCTGGTCAATCTGGTCCCCATCTGGGCATCACCCAGTCCTGGTGACTTTGTTCCCCACCTGGATGATTGCTGTGGACAATTTCTTGGCCTGACTTTGAACTGGTGACTCTGATCCTATCTGCGCATTACCCAGACCTGGTGACTCTGGTCCTCACCTGGGCATCTTTGATACCTGGTGACTCTGTTCCACACCTGAACCTCACCTGGACATGTTAACTCTGGAACCTCTCTGGGCCTCATCCTGACCTGGTGACTCTGGTCCCCATCTGGATGTCACCTGGACCAGGTGATTCTGGTACCCCTCTAGGCCTCAACCAGGTCTTGTGACTCTGGTACTCCACTGCACCTCACCTGGACCTAGTAAATATGCTCCATCTGGGTCTCATTGGACCTGGTGATTCTGATCCCAACCTCGGCATCATCGGGACATGGTTTTACTGCTTGGCCAGCAGGTTGGCCTCACCTGGACCTGTTAAATCTCGTCCCTACCTGGGCATCATCGGGACATGGTACCTCTGCATGGCCTGCAGGTTCGCCTCACCTGGACCTGGTGAGTGGGGTTGCCACCTGGGCCTCGCCCATGCCTGGTGACACAGGTCCACACGTGGGCCTCACTTGGACCTGCTGAATCTGGACCTTACCTGGTCCTCACCCGGAACTTTTAACTCAGGTCACCACCTGGGAATCAACTGGACCTGGTGAATCTGGTCCCCATCTGGGGTCATCCATTCTTGGTTACTTTGTTCCCCAACTGGACCTGATTGCTGTGGACTCCTTCTTGGCCTCACCTGGAACTGGTGACTCTGATACTAACTGGGCCTCACCCTGATCTAGTGACTCTGGTCCTCACCTGTGGACCATTATGAACTCTATACTCTGTTCCACACGTGAGCCTCACCTGGACATGATGACTCTGGATCCCCTCTGGGCCTCAGCCTGACATGGTGACTCTGGTCCCCATCTGGATTTCACCTAGACCAGGTGAATCTGGTACCTCTCTAGGCCTCAACTTGACCTGGTGACACTGGGCCCCAAGTGGGCCTCACCGGGACCTAATGAACATGCTCCCCACCTGCGCCGCATCTGGGCATGGTGACTCTGGTTTTACCTGGGCATCCTCGGGAAATGGTTACTGTATTCCCCACTGGGACTGACCTGATCATGGCAACTCTGGTCCTGACTTTGGCCTCTTCTGTAGCAGGTGACTCTGGCTCTACCTGGGCCTCACCTGTAACTGGTGACTCTGATCCTAAGCATGGCCTCACCTGACCTGGTGACTGTGGTTCCCATCGGGATCTCACCTGGACCTTTGTCTCTGGTCCCCACCTGGGTAACATCAGGATATTGTTACACTGTTCACTAACAGTGATCCAGCTGGACCTATTAACTTTGGTCTTCACCTGGGCCAAAAATGGACATGGTGACACTGGTTCCCACCTGGATCTCACCTGGACATGGTGAGTTGGATCCCCACCTGGTCCTCACCTGTAACTGGTTATTGTCGTTCCCACATGGACATCATGTGGACCTGGTGGCTGCAGTGCTTCTAGCTTCTCTTGTACCTCGTGACTCTGGTCCCCACCAGGGCCTCACCGGGACCTGGTGAGTGTGGTTGCCACCTGCACCTCACCTGGACTTGGTGATTCTGGTCTGCACCTGAGAATACCCTGGATCTGGTGACTGTGGTCTACACCTGGGCTTCACCTGGATTCGGGGACTCCGGTCCCCATCTGGGCGTCACCTCGTCCTGTTGACCATGGTACTCAACTGGGCAAAAATGGGACCTGGTGACTGTGTTCCACACCTGGACCTCACCTTTACCAGGCGACTCTGGTCCCCCTCTGGGTCTCACCGTGCCCTAGTGACTGTGAACCCCACCTTGGACTGACTTGGACCTGCAGACCCTGGTTCCTACCTGCGACTGACGTCGTAATGTTGACTCTGGTACTTTCAAGGGCCTCCCCTGGACCTGGTGAGCATGGTCCCCACCTGGGCCTCACCTGGACGTGGTAAATTTTGTCACCACCGGTTACTCACCTAGACCTTGTTACTGTGTTCCACACCTGAGCCTCAAGTAGACCTGTTGACCATGGTCCCCAAGCCGGCCTCACATGGACCTGTTGCCTCTGATCCCCCCGGGGCCTCTCGTGTACCTGGTAACTCTGATCCTCACCTGGGCATTATTGGTGCTGGTGACTCTGTTCCATACCTGAGGCTCCCCTGGATATGATGACTCTGGTACCTCTCTGGCTATCAACCTGACCTGGTGACTCTGGTCCCCATATGGATGTCACCGGGACCAGGGGATTATGGTACCCCTCTGGGCCTCAACGAGGTCTGGTGACTCTGGTCCTCAACTGGGCCTCACCTGGACTTAGTGAATATGCTCCTTCTGGGCTCATTTGGACCTGGTAACTCTGGTCCCTACCTGGCATCATCGGGACATGGTTCCACTGCATGGCCTGTAGGTTGGCCTCACCTGGACCTGGTAACTCTCGTCCCTACCTGAGCATCTTTGGGACCTGGTTCCTCAGCATGGCCTGCAGGTTGGCCTCACCTGGAACTGGAGAGTGGGTTTGTCACCTGGGCCTCACCCTTGCCTAGTGACACAGGTCCCCACGTGGGTTCTCACTTGGACCTGGTGAATCTGGTCCTTACCTGGTGGTCACCCGGAACTGGTAACTCTGGTCACCACATGGGAATCACCTGGGCCTGGTGAATCTGGTCCCCATCTGGGCCTCACCCAGTCCTGTTGACTTTCTTCCCCACCTGGTCCTGATTGCTGTGGACTCCTTCATGGCTAACCTGGAACTGCTGACTCTGATGCTAACTGGGCCTCACCCTTACCTGGTGACTCTGGTCACCCCTTGGTTTTCACTTGGGCCTGGTGAATCTGGTCCTTAGCTGGTCCACACCTGGATCTGGTGACAGGTCGCCACCTGGGCCTCACCTGGACTTGGTGAATCCTGTTGTCACCTGCGCCTCACCTGGACCTTGTGACTGTGGTCCCACCTGGACCTCACCTAGATCTGGTGGCTCTGGTTCCCATATGGCGCTCTCATGGTCCTGGTTCCTGTGGTCTCCTTCTGGTCTCACTTAGAACACAATGACTCTGATCCATATTTGGGCCTCTCCTGGACCTGTTGACTCTGGTCCTTACCTGGGCATCATTGGGACCTGGATACTCTCTTATATACCTTGGCCTCACCTGGACCTCATGACTGGTCCCACCTGGGCCTCACCTGGACCTGGTGACTCAGGTCCTCATATGGGCATCATGGGGCCTGGTTTCTCAGGTCCACATTGGGGTCTCACCTGGACCTAGTGATTCTCGTCCCCCTCTGGGCCTCACCCTGACGTGGTGACTCTGGTCCCCACCTCGATATCTCCAGAACCGCGTGACTCTGGTCTCCTTCTGGGACTCACCCAGAGCTGGGGACAGTGGTCCTCAAATGGGCCTCAACAGGACCTGGTGAATCTACTCCTCACTTAGGCCTCATCCGGACCTTGTGACTCTTTCCCAACTGTCATCACTGGGACATGGTTACTCTGTTCTCCACCTAGGTCTCAACTGGACATGATAACTTTGCTCAACACTTTGGCCTCAACTGGTCCTGATGAATCTGGTCCCCCCACCTAGGCCTCAATCTGGACTTGGTGACTGTGGTCCCCACCTGTGTCTCAACTGGACCAGGTGAATCTCGTTCCCACATGAACCACACCTGGACCTGGTGACTGTGGTGTTCTTGTAGACTCACATTTACCTGGTGACTCCGGTACCCACTAGGGCCTTACCTGGATCTGGTGACTCTGGCCTGCATGTTGACCTCACCTGGACCTGGTGAGTAGGGTTTGCCACCAGGGCCTCACCCATACATGGTGACTCAGGTCCCCACGTGGGCCTCTTGGACCTGGTGAATCTTGTCCTTACCTGGTCCTCTCCCAGACCCGGGGAATCTGGTCACCACCTTGGCCTATCCTGGGCCTGGTGAATCTGGTCCCCATCTGGGCCTCACACAGTCCTGGTGACTTTGTTCCCCACTTGGACCTGATTGCTGTGGACTCTTTTTGCCTCACCTGGAACTGGTGACTCTGATCCTATCTACGCGTCACCCAGATTTGGTGACTCTGGAACTCACCTGGGCATCACTGGTACCTGATTACTCTGTTCCACACCTGAGCCTCACCTGGACATGATGACTCTGGAACGTCTCTGGGCCTCACCCTGACCTGTTGACTCTGGTCCCCATCTGGATGTCACCTGGACCAGGTGATTCTGGTACCCCTCTAGGCCTCAACCAGATCTGGTGACTCTGGTCCTCAAATGGGCCTCACCTGGACGTAGTGAATATATTCGATCTGGGCATCATTTGTACCTGGTGACTCTGGTCCATACCTGGGCATCATCGGGACATGGTTCCACTGCATGGCCTGGAGGTTGGCCTCACCTGGACCTGGTAACTCTGGTCCCTACCTGGGCTTCATCGGGACATGGTTCCTCTGCATGGCCTGCACGTTGGCCTCACCTGGACCTGGTGAGTGGTTTTGCCACCTGGGCCTCACCCATACCTGGTGACATATGTCCCACGTGGGCCTCACTTGGACCTGGTGAATCTGGTCCTTACCTGGTCCTCACTCAGAACTGGTAACTCTGGTCACAACCTGGGAATCACCTGGACCGGGTGAATGTGGTCCCCATCTGGGCCTCCCCCAGTCCTGGTGACTTTGTTCCCCACCTGGACCTGATTGCTGTGGACTACTTCTTGGCCTCACCTGGAACTGGTGACTCTCATCCTAAATGGGCCTAGCTCAATCTCCAGACTCTGGTCCTCCCCTGTGGACCACTATGAACAGGATACTCTGTACCACACCTGAGCCTCTCCTGGACATGATGACTCTGGATCCACTCTGGGCCTCACCCTGACGTGGTAACTCTGGTCTCCATGTGGATGTCACCTAGACCAGGTGAATCTGGTACCCCACTAGGCCTCAGTTAGATCTGGTGACTCTGGTCCTCACTTAGGCCTCACCGGGACCTAGTGAATATGCTCCCCAACTGTGCCTCATCTGGACCTGTTGACTCTGGTTCTACCTGGGCATCATCGGGACATGGTTACTGTATTCCCCACTGGGACTGACCTGATCCTGGTAACTCTAGTCCTGATTTGGCCTCTTCTTTACCAGGTGACTCTGGATCCACCTTGGGTTCACCGGTAACTGGTGACTCTGATCCTAAGCATGGCCTCACCTGACCTGGTGACTGTGGTTCCCATCGGGACCTCACCTGGACCTCATGTCTCTGGTCCCACCTGGGCCTCACCAGGACCTGGTGTCTCTGGTACCCACCAGGGTAGCATCAGGATACGGTTACACTGTTCACTAACAGTGACCCAGCCAGACCTATTAACTCTGGTCTTCACTTGGGCCACACCTGGACATGGTGACACTGGTTCCCACCTGGGTCTCACCTGGACATGCTGAGTCGGATCCACAACTGGTCCTACCCTGTAACTGGTGATTCTCGTTCCCACATGGACATCATGTGGACCTGGTGGCTGCAGTGTTTCTAGCTTCTCATGTACCTCGTGACTCTGGTCCCCACCAGGGCCTCACAGGGACCTGGTGAGTGTGGTTGCCACCTGCACCTCAAGTGGACCTGGTCATTCTGGTCTGCACCTGAGACTACCCTGGATCTGGTGACTGTGGTCCCCACCTGGGCTTCACCCGCTTTGGGGACTCAGGTCTCCATCTGGGTCTCACCTGGCCCTGTTGACCATGGTCCTCAACTGCGCAAAATTGGGACGCGGTGACTGTGTTCCACAACTGGACGTCACCTAGACCAGGTGATTCTGATCAACCTCTGGGTCTCACCGTACCCTAGTGACTGTGAACCCCACTTTGGCCTGACTTGGACCTGCTGACCCTGGTTGCCACCTGCGCCTGACCTCGAACTGTTGACTCTGGTACTTTCAAGGGCCTACCCTGTATCTTGTGATCCTGGTCCCCACCTGGGCCTCACCTGGACGTGGTAACTCATGTCATACCGCATACTCACCTATACCTGCTTACTGTGTTCCACATTTGGGCCTCAAGTAGACTTGTTGACCATGGTCCCCAAGCCGGCCTCACATGGACCTGTTGCCTCTGATCCCCACCGGAGCCTCACGTGTACCTGGTAACTCTGGTCCTCACCTGGGCCTCATCTGGACCTAGTGACTCTGTGCCCACCTGGGCTTCACCTGCATCTGGTGACTCTGGTCCCCACCTGGAATTGACCTGCATCTGGTGACTCTGGTCCCCTTCTGGACCTCTCCTGGACCTGGCGACTCTCTTTCCAACATGGACCTCACCTGGATCTGGTGACTCTGGTACTCAGTTTGGCCTCACATGGACCTGGGACTGTGTTTCCCATCGGGGCCTCACCTGGACCTCATGTCTCTGGTCCCAACTGGGCCTCACCCTGACCTGGTGACTCTGGTCACTCGTTGGACTTCACTTGGGCTTGGAGAATCTGGTCCTTCTGTTCCGCACCTTGATATGGTGACTGGTCGCCACCTGGGACTCACCTGGACTTGGTGAATCCTGTTGCCACCTGCGCATCACCTGAACCTTGTGACTGTGGTCCCACCTCGACCTAACCTGGATGAGGTGACTGGTTCCCACAGCGACCTCACCTGGACCTGGTGACTCAGGTCCTCATATGGGCATCATGGGACCTGGTTTCTCAGTTCCACATCGGGGCCTCACCTGGACCTAGTGATTCTAGTCCCACTCTGGGCCTCACACTGACGTGGTGACTCTGGTCCCCACCTTGATATCACCAGAACCGGGTGACTCTGGTCCCCCTCTGGGACTCACCCGGAGCTGGGGACACTGGTCCTCAGCTGTTCCTCAACAGGACCTGGTGAATCTACTCCTCACTTAGGCCTCGTCTGGACCTTGTGACTCTTTTCCCACCTGGCATCAATGGGACATGGATACTCTGTTCCCCACATGGGCCTCACCTAAACATGATAACTTTGATCCACACTTTGGCCTCAACTGCTCCTGATAACTCTCGTCCCACCACCTAGGCCTCAATCTGGACCTTGTGACTGTGGACCCCAACTGGGTCTCACCTGGACCTGGTGACTCTCGTTCCCACATGAACCACACCTGGACCTGTTGACTGTGGTGTTCTTGTAGACTCACATTTACCTGGTGACACCAGTCCCCACTAGGGCCTCACCTGGATCTGCTGACTGTGGCCTGCAGGTTGGCCTCACCTGGACCTGGTGAGTGGGGTTGCACCTGAGCTTCACCCATACCTGGTGACTCAGGAACCCACGTGGTCCTCTTGGAACTGGTGAATCTGGTCCTTACATGGTCCTCTCCCATACCCGGGGATTCTGGTCACCACCTGGGCCTCACCTGGACCTGTTGAATCTCTTCCCCATCTGGGCCTCACCCGGTCTTGGTGACTTTGTTCCCCACCTGGAGCTGATTGCTTTGGACTCTTTCTTGGCCTCACCTGGAACTGGTGACTCTTATCCTCTCTGCGCGTGACTCAGGCCTGGTGACTCTGGTCCTCATCTGGGCATCATTGGTACCTGGTGACTCTGTTCAACACCTGAGCCTCACCTGGACATGATGATTCTGGAACCCCTTTGGGCCTCACCCTGACCTGGTGACTCTGGTCCCCATCTGGATGTCACCTGGAAGAGGTGATTCTGGTACCCCTCTAGGCCTCAACCAGATCTGGTGTCTCTGGTCCTCAACTGGGCCTCGGCTGGACTTAGTGAATATGCTCCATGTTGGCCTCATTTGGACCAGGTTACTCTGGTCCCTACCTGGGCATCATGGGGACCTGGTTCCACTGCATGGCCTACAGGTTGGCCTCACCTGGACCTGGTAACTCTGGTCCCTACCTTGGCATTATCGGGACTCGGTTACTTTGCATGGCCTGCAGGTAGGCCTCACCTGGACCCGGTGAGTGGGCATGCCACTTGGGCCTCACCCATACCTGGTGACACAGGCCCCTACGTGGGCCTCACTTGGACCTGTTGTATCTGGTAATTCTGGGCACCACCTGGGAATCACCTGGACCTGGTGAATCTGGTAACTCTGGTCACCACCTGGGAATCACCTGGACCTGGTGAATCTGTGTCCCCATCTGGGCCTCATCCAGTCCTCGTGATTTTTTTACCCACCTGGACCTGATTGCTGTGGACTCCTTCTTAGCCTCACCTGGAACTGTTGACTCTGATCCTAACAGGGCATCACTCAGATCTGTTGACTCTGGTCCTCACCTGTGGACCATTATGACCTGGATACTCTCTTCCACACGTGAGCCTCACCTGGACACGATGACTCTGGATCCCCTCTGGCCCTCTCCCTGACATGGTGTCTCTGGTCCCCATCTGGAAGGTACCTAGACCAGGTGAACCTGGTACCCCTCTAGGCCTCAACTAGACCTGGTGACTCTGGTCCTCTACTGGGCCTCAACGGGACGTAGTGAATATGCTCCCCACCTTCGCCTCATCTGGACCTGGTGTCTCTGGCTCCACCTGGGCCTCACCGGTAACTGGTGACTCTGATCCTAAGCATGGCCTCACCTGACCTGGTGACTGTGGTTTCCATCGGGACCTCACCTGGACCTCATGTCTCTGGTCCCACCTAGGCCTCACCAGGACCTTGTGTCTCTGGTTACCACCTGGGTAGCATCAGGATATGATTACACTGTTCACTATCAGTGACCCAGCCAGACCTATTGTCTCTGGTCTTCACCTGGGCCACACCTGGACATGGTGACACTGGTTCCCACCTGGGTCTCACCTGGACATGGTGAGTCAGATCCCCACCTGGTCCTCGCCTGTAACTGGTGATTCTCGTTCCAACATGGACATCATGTGGATCTGGTGGCTTCAGTGTTTCTAGCTTCTCAAGTACCTCGTGACTCTGGTTCCCACCAGGGCCTCACCGGGACCTGGTGAGTGTGGTTGTCACCTGCACCTCACATGGACCTGGGGAATCTGGTCTGCACCTGAGACAACCCTGGATCTGGTGACTGTGGTCTCCACCTGGGCTTCACCTGGATTTGGGGACTGTGGTCCCCATCTGGGCCACACCTGGCCCTGTTGACCATGGTCCTCAACTCTGCAGAATTGGGACCCGGTGACTTTGTTCCACAACTGGACCTCACCTGGAGCACGTGACTCTGGTCCGCCTCCGGGTCTCACCGTACCCTAATGACTCTGAACCCCACTTTGGCCTGACTTGGACCTGCTGACCTTGGTTGCCACCTGTGCCTGACCTCGAACTGTTGACTCTGGTTCTTTCAAGGGCCTCCCTGTACCTGGTGATCCTTGTCCCCACCTGGGACTCACCTGGACGTGGTGACCCTTGTCACCACCGGGGACTCACCTGGACCTGGTTCCTGTGTTCCACACATGGGCCTCAAGTAGACCTGTTGACCATGGTCCCCAAGCCGGGCTCACATGGACTTCTTGCCTCTGATTCCCACCGGGGCCTTACGTGTACCTGGTAACTCTGGTCCTCACCTGGGCCTCATTTGGACCTAGTGAGTCTGGTGCCAACCTGGGCTTCATCTGGATCTCTTGACTCTGGTCCCCACCTGGACTTCACCTGGATCTGGGGACTCTGGTCTGCTTCTGGACCTCTCCTGGACCTGGTGACTCTCTTTCCAACATGGACCTCAACTGGAACTGGTGACTCTGATACTCAGTTTGGCCTCACATGGACCTGGTGTCTCTCGTCCCCACTTTGATCTAACTCAGAACTGCTGAATCTTGCCCCACCTAGGCCGCACCCAGACCTGGTGACTCTTGTCCCCAGCTATGCCTCAATTCGACCTGATGAATCTGGTCCTCACGTGGGCCTCACATGGACCTCGGACTCAGCTGGATAGAGTGGCTCTGGTTCCCTCAGGGGCTCACCTGATACTGGTGACTGTGGTCTTATTCTATGCCTCACCAGGACCTAGTGATTCTGTTCCCCATCTGGGACTGCATGGCCCTTGTGACTCTGGTCCTCACCCAGGCATCATTGGGACCTGGATACTCTATTCCACACCTGGGGCTCACACTGCCAAAAGAATTCTGATCCCATTCTGGGCCTCAAACTAAACTGCTTACTCTGGTTCCCCCTCTGGGCCTCAACCTTACCTGGTGACTCTGGTCACCCCTTGGGATTCACTTGGGCCTGGAGAATCTGGTCCTTAGCTGGTCCGCACCTGGATCGGGTGACTGGTCGCCACCTGGGCCTCACCTGGACTTGGTGAATCCTGTTGCCACCTGCGCCTCACCTGGACCTTGTGACTGTGGTCCCACCTGGACCACACCTGGATCTGGTTGCTCTGGTTCCCATATGGGGCTCTCCTGAATCTGGTCCGTGTTGTCTCCATCTGGCCTCACCTGGAACACAATGACTCTGATACATATTTGGGCCTCTCCTAGACCTGATGACGCTGGTCCTTACCTGGGCATCACTGGGACCTGGATACTCTCTTATATACCTGGCCTCACCTGGACCTGGTGACTGTGGTCCCACCTGGGCCTCACCTGGACGAGGTGACTGGTTCCCACAGGGACCTCACCTGGACCTGGTGATTCAGGTCCTCATAGGGGCATCTATCGACCTGGTTTCTCAGTTCCACATCGGGGCCTCACCTGGACCTAGTGATTCTCGTCCCCTCTGGGCCTCACCCTGACGTGGTGACTCTGGTCACCCCTGGATATCACCAGAACCGGGTGACTCTGGTCCCCCTCTGGGACTCTCCCGGAGCTGGGGACACTGGTCCTCAGCTGGGCCTCAACAGGACCTGGTGAATCTACTCCTCACTTAGGCCTCGTCTGGACCCTGTGACTCTTTTCCCACGTGGCATCAATGGGACATGGTTACTCTGTTGCCCACATGGGCCTCACCTGGACATTATAACTTTGCTCCACACTTTGGCCTCAACTGTTCCTGATGAATCTGGTCCCCGCACCTAGGCCTCAATCTGGACCTGGTGAGTGTGGTCCCCACCTGGGTCTCACCTGGACCTGGTGACTCTCGTTCCCACTTGAAACACACCTGGCCCTGTTGACTGTGGTGTTCTTGTAGAGTCATATTTACCTGTGACTCCGGTCCCCACTAGGGCCTCACCTGGATCTGGTGACTCTGACCTGCAGGTTGGCATCACCTGGACCTGGTGAGTGGGGTGGCCAAATGGGCCGCACCCATACGTGTTGACTCAGGTCCACACGTGGGCCTCTTGGACCTGGTGAATCTGGTCCTTACCTGGTCTTCTCCCAGACCCGGGGAATCTGGTCACAACCTGGGCCTCACCTTGACCTGGTGAATCTGGCCCCCATCTGGGCCTCACCCAGTCCTGGTGACTATGTTCCCCACCTGGACCTGATTGCTCTGGACTCTTTCTTAGCCTCACCTGGAACTGGTGACTCTGATCCTATCTGTGCGTCACCCAGATCTGTTGACTCTGGTCCTCACCTGGGCATCATTGGTACCTGGTTACTCTGTTCCACACCTGAGCCTCACCTGGACATGATGTCTCTGGGACCTCTCTGGGTCTCACCCTGACCTGGTGATCTGATCCCCATCTGGATGTCACCTGGACCAGGTGATTCTGGTACCCCTCTAGGCCTCAACCAGATCTGGTGACTCTTTTCCTCAACTGGGCCTCACCTGGACCTAGTGAATATGCTACATCTGGGCCTCATTTGGACCTGGTGACTCTGGTCACTCACTGGGCATCATTGGGAAATGGTTCCACTGCATGGCCTGCTGGTTGGCCTCACCTGGACCTGGTAACTCTGGTCCCTACTGGGCATCATCGGGACATGGTTCCTCTGCATGGCCTGCAGGTTCGCCTCATTTTGACCTGGTGAGTGGGGTTCCCACGTGGGTCTTACCCATGCCTGGTGACACAGGTCCCCACGTGGGCCTCACTTGAACCTGGTGAATGTGGTCCTTACCTAGTCCTCACCCGGAACTGGTAAATCTGGTCACCACCTGGGCATCACGTAGTCCTGGTGACTTTGTTCCCCACCTGGACCTGATTGCTGTGGACACCTTCTCGGCCTCACCTGGAAGTGGTAATTCTGATCCTAACTGGGCCTCTTCCAGATCTGGTGACTCTGGTCCTCACCTGTGGAACATTATGACCTGGATACTCTGTTCCACACCTGAGCTTCACCTGGACATGCTGACTCTGGATCCCCTCTGGGCCTCACCCTGACATGGTTACTCTGGTCCCCATCTGGATGTCACCTAACCAGGTGAATCTGGTACCCCTCTAGGCCTCAACCAAACCTGGTGACTCTAGTCCTCAACTGGGTCTGCCCGGGACCTAGTGAATATGCTCCCCAACTGCGCCTCATCTGGACATGATGACTCTGGTTCTATGTGGGCATCATCGGGACATGGTTACTCTATTCCCCACTGGGAGTGACCTGATCCTTGTAACACTGGTCTGACTTTGGCATTTTCTGTACCAGGTGACTCTGGCTCTACCTGGGCCTCACCTGTAACTGGTGACTCTTATCCTAAGCATGGCCTCACCTGACTTGGTGACTCTGGTCCCCATTAGGATGTAACCTGGACCAGGTGATTCTGGTACCCCTCTAGGCCTCAACCAGTTCTGCTGACTCTGGTCCTCAATTGGCTTCACCTGGACCTAGTGAATATGCTCCATCTGGGCCTCATTTGGACCTGGTGACTGTCGTCCCTACCTGGGCATCATCGGGACATGGTTCCGCACATGGCCTGCAGTTTGCCTCACCTGGACCTGGTGAGTGGGATTGCCACCTGTGGCTAACCCATACCTGGTGACTCAGGTCCCCACGTGGGCCTCTTTGACCTGGTGAATCTGGTCCTTACCTCTTCTTCTCCCAACCTGGGGACTCTGGACATCACCTGGGCCTCACTTGGACAAGGTGAACTGGTCCCCATCTGGGCCTCACCCAGTCCTGGTTACTTTGTTCCCCACCTGGAACTGATTGCTGTGGGCTCTTTCTTTGCCTCACCTGGAACTGGTGACTCTGATCTTTTCTGCGCGTCACCCAGATCTGGTGACTCTGGTCCTCATCTGGGCATCATTGGTACCTGGTGACTCAGTTCCACCCCTGAACCTCACCTGGACATGATGACTCTGGAACCTCTCTGGGCCTCAGCCTGTCCTGGTGACTCTGGTCCCCATCTGGATGTCACCTGGACCAGGTGATGCTGGTACCCCTCTGAGCCTCAACCAGATCTGGTGACTCTGGTCCTCTACTGGGCCTCACCTGAACCTAGTGAATATGCTCCATCTGGGCCTCATTTGGACCTGGTGACTCTGGTCCCTACCTGGGCATCATCGGGACATGGTTCCACTGCATGGCCTGCAGGTTGGCATCACCTGGACCTGGTAACTCTGGTTCCTACATGTACATCATCGGGACACGGTTCCTCTGCATGGCGCGAAGGATGGCCTCTCCTGGACCTGGTGAGTTTGGTTGCAACCTGTGCCTCACCCGTACCTGGGGACACAGGTCCCCGCTTGGGCCTCTTGGACCTGGTGAATCTGGTCCTTACCTAGTCTTCTCCCAGCCCCAGGGTCTCTGGTCACCACCTGGGAATCACCTGGACCTGGTGAATCTGGTCCTGACCAGGGCCTCACCCAGTCCTGGTGACTTTGTTCCCCACCTGGACCTGATTGCTGTGGACTCCTTCTTGGCCTCACCTGTAACTGGTGACTCTGATCATATCTGCGCGTCACCCAGACCTGGTGACTCTGGTCCTCACCTGGGCATCATTGGTACCCGGTGACTCTGTTCTACACCTGAGCCTCACCTGGACATGATGACTCTGGAACCTCTCTGGGCCTCACCCTTCCCTGGTGTCTGTGGTCCGCATCTGGATGTCACCTGGACCAGGGGATTCTTGTACACCTCTCGGCCTCAACCAGATCTGGTGACTCTGGTCCTCAACTGGGCCTCACCTGGACCTAGTGAATATGCTCCATCTGGGCCTCATTTGGACCTGGTGACCCTGGTCACTACCTGGGCATCATCGGGACATGGTTTCACTGCATGGCCTGCAGGTTGGACTCACCTGGACCTGGTAACTCTGGTCCCTACCTGGGCATCATCGGGACATGTTTCCACTGCATGGCCTGCAGGTTGGCCTCACCTGGACCTGGTAACTCTGGTCCCCACCTGGGCATCATCTGGACACGGACACTTGGACATGATGTCTCTGGAACCTCTCTCGGCCTCACCCTGACCTGGTGACTCTGGTCCCCATCTCGTTGTCACCTGTACCAGGTGATTCTGGTACCCTTATAGGGCTCAACCAGATCTGGTGACTGTGGTCCTCAACTGGGCCTCACCTAGACCTAGTGAATATGCTCCATCTGGGCCTCATCTGCACATGGTGATTCTGATCCCTACCTCGGCATTACCGGGACATGGTTCCACTGCATGGCCTGCAGGTGTGCCTCACCTGGACCTGATAACTCTAGACCCCACCTGGGCATCATCAGGACATGGTTCCTCGGCATGGCCTGCAGGTTTGCCTCACTTGGACCTAGTGAGTGGGGTTTTCACCTGAGACTCACCCATGCCTGGTGACACAGGTCCCAACGTGGGCCTCACGTGGACCTGGTGAATCTGGTCCTTCCCTTGTCCTCACCCGGAACTGGTATCTCTGGTCATCACCTGGGAATCACCTGGACATTGTGATTCTGGTCCCCGTTGGGCCTCATCCAGTCCTGGTGACTTTGTTCCCACCTGGACCTGATTGCTGTGTACTCCTTATGGCCCTCACCTGGAACTAGTGACTCTGATCCTAACTGGGCCTCACCCAGATCTGGTGACTATGGTCCTCACCTATGGACCATTATGACCTGGATACTCTGTTCCACACCTGAGCCTCACCTGGACATGATGATTCTGGATCCCCTCTGGGCCTCAGCCTGACATGGTGACTCTGGTCCCCATCTGGATGTCACCTAGACCAGGTGAATCTGGTACCCCTCCAAGCCTCAACTAGACCTGGTGACTCTGGTCCTCAACTTGGCCTAACCGGGTCCTAGTGAATATGCTCCCCAGCTGCACCTCATCGGGAGCTGGTAACTCTGGTTCTACCTGGGCATCATCGGGACATGTTTACTCTATTCCACACTGGGACTGACCTGATCCTGGTAACTCTGGTCCTGACTTTGGCCTCTTCTGTACCAGGTGACTCTGGCTCCACCTGGTCCTCACCTGTAACTGGTGATTGTCGTTCCCACATGGACATGATGTGGACCTGGAGGCTGCAGTGTTTCTAGCTTCTCATGTACCTCGTGACTCTGGTCCCCACCAGGGCCTCACCGGGACCTGGTGAGTGTGGTTGCCACCTGCACCTCACCTGGACCTGGTGATTCTGGCCTGGACCTGAGACTACCCTGGATCTGGTGACTGTGGTCTCCACCTGGGTTTCACCTGGATTTGGGGACTCCGGTCCCCATCTGGGCGTCACCTGGCCCTGTTGACCATGGTACTCAACTGGGCAAAATTGGGACCTGGTGACTGTGTTCCACACCTGGACCTCAACTGGACAGGCGACTCTGGTCCCCCTCTGGGTCTCACCGTGCCATGGTGACTGTGAATCCAACTTTGGCCTGACTTGGACCTGCTGACCCTGGTTCCCACCTGCGACTGACGTCGTACTGTTGACTCTGGTACTTTCAAGGGCCTCCCCTGGATCTGGTGATCCTGGTCCCCACCTGGGCCTCACCTGGACGTGGTAACTTTTGTCACCACTGGTTACTCACCTAGACCTGGTTACTGTGTTCCACACCTGAGCCTCAAGTAGACCTGTTGACCATGGTCCCCAAGCCGTCTCACATGGACCTGTTGCCTCTGATCCCCACCGGGGCCTCTCGTGTACCTGGTAACTCTGGTCCTCACCTGGGCATCATTGGTCCTGGTGACTCTGTTCCATACCTGAGGCTCCCCTGGACATGATGTCTCTGGAACCTCTCTGGCTATCAACCTGATCTGGTGACTCTGGTCCCCATATGGATGTCACCTGGACCAGGGGATTATGGTACCCCTCTGGGCCTCAACCAGGTCTGGTGACTCTGGTCCTCAAATGGGCCTCACCTGGACCTAGTGAATATGCTCCGTCTGGGCCTCATTTGGACCTGGTGACTCTGGTCCCTACCTGGGCATCATCGGGACATGGTTCCACTGCATGACCTGCAGGTTGGCCTCACCTGGATCTGGTAACTCTGGTCCCTACCTGCATTATCGGGACATGGATCCACTGCATGGCCTGTAGGTTGGCCTCACCTGGACCTGGTAACTCTCGTGCCTACCTGAGCATCTTTGGGACCTGTTTCCTCTGCATGCCTGCAGGTTGGCCTCACCTGGAACTGGTGAGTGGGTTTGTCACCTGGGCCTCACCCTTGCCTAGTGACACAGGTCCCCACGTGGGCCTCACTTGGACCTGGTGAATCTGGTCCTTACCTGGTGGTTACCCGGAACTGGTAACTCTGGTCACCACATGGGAATCACCTGGGCCTGGTGAATCTGGTCCCCATCTGGGCCTCACCCAGTCCTGTTGACTTTCTTCCCCACCTGGACCTGATTGCTGTGGACTCCTTCTTGGTTAACCTGGAACTGCTGACTCTGATGCTAACTGGGCCTCACCCAGATCTGGTGACTCTGGTCCTCACCTGTGGACCATTATGACCTGGATACTCTGTTTCACACCTGAGCCTCACCTGGATATGTTGACTCTGGATCCCCTCTGGGCCTCAGCCTGACTTGGGGACTATGGACCCCATCTGGATGTCACCAGACCAGGTAAATCTGGTACCCCTCTAGGCCTCACCTAGACCTGGTGACTCAGGTCCTCAACTGGGCCTCAACGGGACCTAGTGAACATGCTCGCCACCTGCGCCACATCTGGGCCTGGTGACTCTGGTTCTACCTTGGCATCATCGGGACATGGTTACTCTATTCCCACTTGGAGTGACCTGATCCTGGTAACTCTGGTCCTGACTTTGGCCTCTTCTGTTCCAGGTGAGTCTGGCTCCACCTGGGCCTCACCTGTAACTGGTGACTCTGATCCTAAGCATGGCCTCACCTGACCTGGTGACTGTGGTTCCCATCGGGACCTCACCTGGACCTCAGGTCTCTGGTCCCACTTAGGCCTCACCAGGATCTGGTGTCTCTGCCACCCACCTGGGTAGCATCAGGATATGGTTACACTGTTCACTAACAGTGGCCCAGCAGGACCTATTAACTCTGGTCTTCACCTGGGCCACACCTGGACATGGTGACACTTTTTCCCACGTGGGTCTCACCTGGACATGGTGAGTCAGATCCCCACCTGGTCCTCACCTGTATCTGGTGATTCTCTTTCCCACATGGAGATCATTTGGACCTGTTGGCTGCAGTGTTTCTAGCATCTTTTTTTTAATTTTTATTTATTTATGATAGTCACAGAGAGAGAGAGAGGCAGAGACACAGGCAGAGGGAGAAGCAGGCTCCATGCACGGGGAGCCCGAGGTGGGATTCGATCCCCGGTCTCCAGGATCGCGCCCTGGGCCAAAGGCAGGCGCCAAATCGCTGCGCCACCAAGGGATGCCATGTGTTTCTAGCTTCTCATGTACCTCGTGACTCGGGTCCCCACCAGTGCCTCACCGGGACCTGGTGAGTTTGGTTGCCACCTGCACCACACCTGGACCTGGTGATTCTGGTCTGCACCTGACACTACCCTGGATCTTGTGACTGTGGTCCCCACCTGGGCTTCACCTGGATTTCGGGACTCCGGTCCCCACCTCGGTCTCACCTGGCCCTGGGACCATGGTCCTCAACTGGACAAAATTGGGACCTGGAAACTGTGTTCCACAACTGGACTTCACCTGGACCATGTGACTATGCTCCCCCTCTGGGTCTCACCGTGCCCTAGTGACTGTGAATTCCACTTTGGCTTGACTTGGACCTGCTGACCCTGGTTGCCACCTGCGCCAGAACTCGAACTGTTGACTCTGGTTCTTTCAAGGGCCTCCCCTGTACCTGGTGATCCTGGTCCCACCTGGGCCTCACCTGGTCGTGGTGACCCTTGTAACCACGGGGGACTCACCTGGACCTGCTTACTGTGTTCCACATCTGGGTCTCAAGTGGACCTGTTGATCATGGTTCCCAAGCCGTCGTCACATGGACCTGTTGCCTCTGATCCCCACCGGATCCTCACGTGTACCTGGTAACTCTGGTGCTCACCTGGGCCTCATCTGCACCTAGTGACTCTGGTCCCCACCTGGGCTTCACCTGGATCTGGAGACTCTGGTCCCCACCTGGACTTTACCTGGACCTGGTGACTGTGGTCCCACCCGGGCCTCTACTGGATGAGGTGACTGGTTCCCACAGGGACCTCACCTGGACCTGGTGACTCAGGTCCTCATATGGGCATCATGGTACCTGGTTTCTCAGTTCCACATCGGGGCCTCACCTGGACCTAGTGATTCTCGTCCCCCTCGGGGCCTCAACCTGACGTGGTGACTCTGGTCACCCCTGGATATCACCAGAACCGGGTGACTCTGGTCCCCCTCTGGGACTCTCCCGGAGCTGGGGACACTGGTCCTCAGCTGGGCCTCAACAGGACCTGGTGAATCTACTCCTCACTTAGGCCTCGTCTGGACCTTGTGACTCTTTTCCCACCTGGCATCAATGGGACATGGTTACACTGTTGCCCACCTGGGCCTCTCCTGGACATGATAACTTTGCTCCACACTTTGGCCTTAACTGGTCCTGATGAATCTTGTCCCCCCACCTATACCTCAATCTGGACCTGGTGAGTGTGGTCCCCACCTGGGTGTCACCTGGACCTGGTGACTCTCGTTCCCACTTGAAACACACCTGGCCCTGTTGACTGTGGTGTTCTTGTAGACTCACATTTACTTGTGACTCCGGTCCCCACTAGGGCCTCACCTGGATCTGGTGACTCTAACCTGCAGGTTGGCCTCACCTGGACCTGGTGAGTCGGGTTGCCACATGGGCCTCACCCATACGTGTTGACTCAGGTCCACACGTGGGCTTCTTGGACCTGGTGAATCTGGTCATTACCTGGTCCTCTCCCAGATTCGGGGACTCTGGTCACCACCTGGGCCTCACCTCGATCTGGTGAATCTGGTCCCCATCTGGGTCTCACCCAGTCCTGGTGACTTTGTTCCCCACCTGGACCTGATTGCTGTGGACTCTTTCTTGGCCTCACCTGGAACTGGTGACTCTGATCATATCTGCGCGTCACCCAGACCTGGTGACTCTGGTCCTCATCTGGGCATCATTGGTACATGGTGACTCTGTTCTACACCTGAGCCTCACCTGGACATGATGACTCTGGAACCTCTCTGAGCCTTACCCTTCTCTGGTGACACTGGTCCCCATCTGGATGTCACCTGGAACAGGGGATTCTCGTATCCCTCTAGGCCTCAACCAGATCTGGTGACTCTGGTCCTCAACTGGGCCTCACCTGGACCTAGTGAATATGCTCCATGTGGGCCTCATTTGGACCTGGTGACTCTGGTCCCTACCTGGGCATCATAGGGACACGGTTCCTCTCCATCGCCTGCAGGTTGGCCTCACCTGGACCTGGTGAGTGGGGTTGCCAATTGTGCCTCACCCATACATGGTCACACAGGTCCCCACGTGGGCCTCAATTGGACCTGGTGAATCTGGTCCTTATCTGGTCCTTCCCAGAACTGGTAACTCTCGTCACCACTTGGGAATCACCTGGGCCTGGTGAAACTGGTCCCCATCTGGGCCTCACCCAGTCCTGGTGACTTTGTTCCCCACCAGGACCTGATTGCTGTGGACGCCTTCTTGGCCTCACCTGGAACTGGTGTCTCTGATCCTATCTGCGCGTCACCCAGACCTGGTGAATCTGGTCCTCAACTGGGCATCATTGGTACCTGGTGACTCTGTTGCACACCTGAGCCTCACTTGGACATGATGACTCTGGAACCTCTCTGGGCCTCACCCTGACCTGGTGACTCTGGTCCCCATCTCGATGTCACCTGAACCAGGTGATTCTGGTACCCTTATAGGGCTCAACCAGATCTGGTGACTCTGGTCCTCAACAGGGCCTCACCTAGACCTAGTGAATATGCTCCATCTGGGCCTCATTTGGACATGGTGATTCTGATCCCTACCTCGGCATTACCGGGACATGGTTCCACTGAATGGCCTGCAGGTGTGCCTCACCTGGACCTGATAACTCTAGACCCCACCTGGGCATCATCAGGACATGGTTCCTCGGCATGGCCTGCAGGTTGGCCTCACTTGGACCTAATGAGTGGGGTTGTCACCTGAGACTCACCCATGCCTGGTGACACAGGTTCCCACGTGGGCCTCACGTGGACCTGGTGAATCTGGTCCTTCCCTTGTCCTCACCCGGAACTGGTAACTCTGGTCATCACCTGGGAATCACCTGGATATTGTGATTCTGGTCCCCATTGGGCCTCACCCAATCCTGGTGACTTTGTTCCCACCTGGACCTGATTGCTGTGTACTCCTTCTTGGCCCTCACTTGGAACTAGTGACTCTGATCCTAACTGGGCCTCACCCAGATCTGGTGACTCTGGTCCTCACCTGTGGACCATTATGACCTGGATACTCTGTTCCAACGTGAGCCTCACCTGGACATGATGACTCTGGATCACCTCTGGGCCTCAGCCTGACATGGTGACTCTGGTCCCCATCTTGATGTCACCTAGACCAGGTGAATCTGGTAACCCTCAAGGCCTCAACTAGACCTGGTGACTCGGTCCTCAACTTGGCCTAACCGGAACCTAGTGAATATGCTCCCACCTGCAACTCATCTGGCCCTGGTAACTCTGGTTCTACCTGGGCATCATCAGGACATGGTTACTCTGTTCCACACTGGGACTGACCTGATCCTGGTAACTCTGGTCCTGACGTTGGCCTCTTCTGTACCAGGTGACTCTGGCTCCACATGGGAGCCACCTGTAACTGGTGACTCTGATTCTAAGCATGCCCTCACCTGACCTGGTGACTGTGGTTCCATCGGATCTTACCTGGGCCTCGTGTCTCTGGTCCCACCTGGGCCACACCAGGACCTGGTGTCTCTGGTACCCACCTGGGTAGCATCAGGATATGGTTACATTGTTCACTAATAGTGACCCAGCCAGACCTTTTAACTCCGGTCTTCACCTGGGCCACACCTGGACATGGTGACACTGGTTCCCATCTGGGTCTCACCTGGACATGGTGAGTCGGATCCCCACCTGGTCCTCACCTGTACCTGGTGATTCTCATTCCAGCATGGACATCATGTTCACCTGGTGGCTGCAGTGTTTCTAGCTTCTCATGTACCTAGTGACTCTGGTCCCCACCAGGTCCTCACCGGGACCTGGTGACTGTGGTTGCCACCTGCACCTCACCTGGACCTGGTGATTCTGGTCTGCACCTGAGACTACCCTGGATCTGGTGACTGTGGTTCCCTCCTGGGCTTCACCAGGATTTGGGGACTCTGGTCCCCATCTGGGCCTCACCTGGCCCTGTTGACCATGGTCCTCAACTGGGCAAAATTGGGACCCTGTGACTGTGTTCCACAACTGGATCTCACCTGGAACAGGTGACTCTGGTCCCCCTCTGGGTCTCACCGTGCCCTAGTGACTGTGAACCCCACTTTGGCCTGGCTACGACCTGCTGACCCTGGTTGCCAACTGCGCCTGACCTCGAACTGTTGACTCTGGTTCTTTCAAGGGCCTCCCCTGTACCTGGTGATCCTGGTGCCCACCTGGACCTCTCCTGGACGTGGTGACTCTTGTCACCACCGGGGACTCACCTGGACCTGCTTACTGTGTTCCACACCTGGGCCTCAAGTACACCTCTTGACCATGGTCCCCAAGCCCGCCTCACATGGACCTGTTGCCTCTGATCCCCATCGGGGCCTCACGTGTACCTGGTAACTCTGGTCCTCACCTGAGCCTCATCTGCACCTAGAGACTCTGGTCCTCACCTGGACTTCACCTGGATCTGGTGAATCTGATCCCCACCTGGACTTTACCTGTTCTGGTGACTCTGGTCCCCAGCTGGACCTCTCCTGGACCTGGTGACTCTCTTTCCAACATGGATCTCAACTGGATCTGGTCACTCTGGTCCTCAGTTTGGTCTCAGCTGGACCTGGTGTCTCTCGTCCTCACTTTGACCTAACTCAGAACTGCTGAATCTTGCCCCACCTAGGCCGCACCCAGACCTGGTGACTCTTGTCCCCAGCTATACCTCAATTCGACCTGATGAATCTGGTCCTCACGTGGGCCTCACATGGACCTGGTACTCAGCTGGATGGAGTGGCTCTGGTTCCCAAAAGGGGCTCACCTGATACTGGTGACTGTGTTCTTATTCTATGCCTCCCCAGGACCTAGTGATTCTGTTCCCCATCTGGGCTTGCATGGCCCTAGTGACTCTGGCCCTCACCCAGGCATCATTGGGACCTGGATACTCTATTCCACACCTGGGCCTCACTTTGACCAGGGACCTCTGGTCCCATTCTGGGCCTCAAACTAAACTGGTTACTCTGGTTACCCCTCTGGGCCTCACCCTTACCTGGTGACTCTGGTCACCCCTTGGGCTTCACTTGGGCCTGGTGAATCTGGTCCTTAGCTGGTCCGCAACTGGATCTGGTGACAGGTCACCACGTGGACCTCACCTGGACTTGGTGAATCCTGTTGCCACCTGCGCCTCACCTGGACCTTGTGACTCTGGTCCCTCCTGGACCTCACCTGGATCTGGTGGCTCTGGTTCCCATATGGGACTGTATTGGACCTGGTTCCTGTGGTCTCCTATGGCCTCACCTGGAACACAATGACTCTGATCCATATTTGTGTCTCTCCTGGATCTTGACTCAGGTCCTTATCTGGGCATCATTGGGACCTGGATACTCTCTTATATACCTGGGCCTCACCTGGACCTTGAGACTGTGGTCCCACCTGGGCCTCACCTGGACGAGGTGACTGGTTGCCACAGGGACATCACCTGGACCTGGTGACTCAGGTCCTCATATGGGAATCATTCACCTGGTTTTCAGTTCCACATCGGGGCCTCAACTGGACCTAGTGATTTTGTCCAACTCTGGGCCTCACCCTAACCTGGTGACTCTGGTCCTCACCTGGATCTCATCAGAACCGGGTGACTCTTGTCCCCCTCTGGGACTCACCCGGAGCTGGGGACACTGGTCCTCAACTGGACCTCAACAGTACTTGTTGAATCTACTCCTCACTTAGGCCTCGTCTGCACCTTGTGACTCTTTTCCCACCTGGCATCAATGGGACATGGTTACTCTGTTCCCCACCTGGGCCTCACCTGGACATCATACCTTGGCTCCACACTTTGGCCTCAACTGGTCCTGATGACACTGTTCCCCCCACCTAGGCCTCATTCTGGACATGGTGACTGTCGCCACCTGGGTCTCACCTGGACCTAGTGACTCTCATTCCCTCATGACCCACACCTGGACCTGGTGACTGTGGTGTTCTTGTAGACTCACATTTACCTGGTGACTCCGGTCCCCACTAGGGCCTCAACTGGATCTGGTGACTCTGGCCTGAAGGATGGCCCCACCTGGACATGGTGAGTGGGCTGCCACTCCATTCCTGGTGACTCAGGTCCCCAGGTGGACCTCTTGGACCTGGTGAATCTGGTCCTTACCTGGAACTTTCCGGAACTGGTAACTCTGGTCACCACTTGGGCCTCACCTGGACCTGGTGAATCTGGTACCCATCTAGTCCTCACCCAGTCCTGGTTACTTTGTTCCCCACCTGGACATGATTGCTGTGGACTCTTTCTTGGCCTCACCTGGAACTGGTGACTCTGATCCTATCTGCGTGTCACCTAGACGTGGTGACTCTGGTCCTCACCTGGACATGATTGGTACCTGGTGACTATGATCCACACGCTGACCCTCACCTGGACACGATGACTATGGAACCACTCTGGGCCTCACCCTAACCTGCTGACTCTGGTCTCCATCTGGATGCCACTTGGACCAGGTGATTCTGGTACCCCTCTATTCCTCAACGATATCTGGTGCCTCTGGTCCTGAACTGGGCCTCACCTGGACCTAGTGAATATGCTCTATCTGGGCCTTACCTGGACCTGGTAAGTCTGGTGCCTACCTGGGCATCATCGGGACATGGTTCCACTGCATGACTGCAGGTTGGCCTCACCTGGACCTGGTAAATCCAGTCCCTACCTGGGCATCATCGTGACACCGTTCCTCTGCATGGCCTGCAGGTTGGCCTCACCTGGACCTGGTGAGTGGGGTTGCCACCTGTGCCTCACACATACCTGGTGACACAGGTCCCCACGTGGGCCTCACTTGGACCTGGTGAATATGGTCCTTACTTGGTCCTCACCCGGAACTGGTAACTCTGGTCATCATCAGGGAATCTCCTGGACCTTGTGAATCTGGTCCCCATCTGGGCCTCACCCAGTCCTGGTGACTTTGTTCCCCACCTGGACCTGATTGCTGTGAAATCCTTATTGTCCTCACCTGGAACTGTTGCCTCTGATCCTAACTGGCCTCACCCAGATCTGGTGACTCTGGTCCTCACCTGTGGACCATTATGACCTGGATACTCTGTTCCACACCTGAACCTCACCTGGTGATGATGACTCTGGATCCCCTCTGGGCCTCAGCCTGACATGGTGACTCTGGTCCCCATCTGGATACCACCAATACCAGGTGAATCTGGTACCCCTCTATGCCTCAATTAGACCTGGTGATTCTGGTCCTCAACTGGGCCTCAACGGGACCTAGTGAACATACTCCCCACCTGTGCCTCATCTGGACCTGGTGACTCTGGTTCTACCTGGGCATCATCGGGACATGGTTACTTTATTCCCTGCTGGGACTGACCTGATCCTGGTAACTCTAGTCCTGACTTTGACCTCTTCTGTACCAGGTGACTCTGACTCAACCTGGGCCTCACCTGTAACTGGTGACTCTGACCTAAGCATGGCCTCACCTGATCTGGTACTGTGGTTCCCATCGGGACCTCACCTGAACCTCATGTCTCTTGTCCCACCTGGGCTTCACCAGACCCTGGTGTCTCTGGTCCCCACCTGGGTAGCATCAGGATATGGTTACACTGTTCACTAACAGTGACCCACCCGGACCTATTAACTGTGGTCTTCACCTGGGGAACACCTGGACATGGTGACACTGGTTCCCACCTGGGTCTCACCTGGACATGGTGAGTCGGATCCCCACCTGGTCCTCACCTGTAACTGGTGATCCTCGTTCCCACATGGACATCATGTGGACCTGGTGGCTGCAGTGTTTCAAGCTTCTCATGTACCTCGTGTCTCTGGTCCCCACCGGGGCCTCACCGGGACCGGGTGAGTGTGGTTGCCACCTGCACCTCACATGGACCTGGTGATTCTGGTCTGCACTTGAGACTACCCTGGATCTGGTGCCTGTGGTCTCCACCTTGGCTTCACCTGGATTTGGGGACTCCGGTCCCATCTAGGCCTCACCTGGCCCTGTTGACCATGGTCCTCAACTGTGCAAAATTGGTAACCGGAAACTGTGTTCCACTTCTGGACCTCACCTGGACCAGGTGACACTGGTCCCACTCTGGGTCTCACCCTGCCCTAGTGACTGTGAACCCCACTTTGGCCTGACTTGGACATGCTGACCCTGGTTGCCACCTGCGCCTGACCTCGAACTGTTGACTCTGGTTCTTTCAAGGGCCTTCCCTGGACCTGGTGATCCTGGTCGGACCTGGGCCACACCTGGACGTGGTGACTCCTGTCACCAATGGGTAGTCACCTGGACCTGCTTACTGTGTTCCACACCTGAGCCTCAGTAGACCTGTTGACCATGGTCCCCAAGCCGGCCTCACATGGACCTGTTGACTCTGATCCCCACCCGGTCCTCACGTGTACCTGGTAACTCTGGTCCTCACCTGGGCCAGATCTGGACCTAGTGACTCTGGTCCCCATCTGGGCTTCACATGGATCTGGTGACTCTGGTCCCCACCTGGACTTTACCTGGATCTGGTGACTCTGGACTCCACCTGGACCTCTCCTGGACCTCGTGACTCTCTTTCCAACATGGACCTCACCTGGATCTGGTGACTCTGGTCCTCAGTTTGGACTCACCTGGACCTGGTGTCTCTCGTCCCCACTTGGACCTAACTCAGAACTGCTGAATCTTGCCCCACCTAGGCCGCACCCAGACCTGGTGACCCTTGTCCCCAGCTATGCCTGAATACGACCTGATGAATCTGGTCCTCACGTGGGCCTCACATGGTCCTGGGACTCAGCTGGATAGAGTGGCTCTGGTTCTCACAAGGGGCTCACCTGATACTGCTGAATGTGGTCTTATTCTATGCCTCAATAGGACCTAGTGATTCTGTTCCTCATCTGGCCCTGCATGGCCCTAGTGACTCTGGTCCTCACCCAGGCGTCACTGGGACCTGGATACTCTATTCCACACCTGGGCCTCACTTTGACCAGGGACCTCTGGTCCCATTCTGGGCCTCAAACTAAACTGGTTACTCTGGTTCCCCCTCTGGCCCTCACCCTGACCTGGTGACTCTGGTCACCCGTTGGGCTTCACTTGGGCCTGGAGAATCTGGTCCTTATCTGTTCCGCACCTGGATCTGGTGACTGGTCGCGACCTTGGCCTCACCTTGACTTGGTGAATCCTGTTGCCACCTGCGCCTCACCTGGACCTTGCGACTGTGGTCCAACCTGGACCTCACCTGGACGAGGTGACTGGTTCCCACAGGGACCTCACCTGGACCTGGTGACTCAGGTCCTCATATGGGCATCATGGGACCAGGTTTCTCAGTTCCACATCGGGGCCTCACCTGGACCTAGTGATTCTAGTCCCCCTCTGGCCCTCACCCTGACGTGGTGACTCTGGTCCCCACCTGGATATCACCAGTACCGGGTGCCTCTGGTCCCCCTCTGGGACTCACCCGGAGCTGGGGACACTGGTCCTCATCTGGTCCTCAACAGGACCTGGTGAATCTACTCCTCACTTAGGCCTCGTCTGGACCTTGTGACTCTTTTCCCATCTGGTATCAATGGGACATGGTTACTCTGTTCCCCACCTTGGCCTCACATCAACATGATAACTTTTATCCACTCTTTGGCCTCAACTGGTCCTGATGACTCTGGTCCCCCCACCTAGTCCTCAATCTGGACCTGGTGACTGTGGTCACGACCTGGGTCTCACCTGGATCTGGTGACTCTCGTTCCCACATGAACCACACCTGGACCTGGTGACTGTGTTGTTCTTGTAGACTCACATTTACCTGGTGACACCGGTCCCCACTAGGGCCTCACCTGGTTCTGCTGACTGTGGCCTGTCGGTTGGCCTCCCCTTTACATGGTGAGTGGGGTTGTCACCTGAGGTTCACCCATGCCTGGTGACTTAGGAACACACGTGGTCCTCTTGGACCTGGTGAATCTGGTCCTTACATGGTTCTCTCCCAGACCCAGGGACTCTGGTCACCACCTGGGCCTCACCTGACCTGGTGAATCTCTTCCCCATCTGGGCCTCACCCAGTCTTGGTGACTTTGTTCCACAACTGGACCTGATTGCTTTGGACTCTTTCTTGGCATCACCTGGAACTGGTGACTCTTATCCTCTTTGCGCGTGACTCAGGCCTGGTGACTCTGGTGTCCACCTGGGCATCATTGGTACCTGGTGACTCTGTTCCACACCTGAGCCTCACCTGGACATGATGACTCTGGAACCACTCTGGGCCTCACCCTGACCTGGTGACTCTGGTCCCCATCTGGAAGTCACCTGGACCAGGGGATTCTGGTACCCCTCTAGGCCTCAACCAGATCTGGTTTCTCTTGTCCTCAACTGGGCCTCGGTTGGTCCTAGTGAATATGCTCCATCTTGGCCATATTTTGGACCTGGTTACTCTGGTCCCTACCAGGACATCATGGGGACCTATTTCTACTGCATGGCCTGCAGGTTGGCCTCACCTGGACCTGGTAACTCTGGTCCTTACCTTGGCATTATCGGGACCCGGTTGCTTTGCATGGCCTGCAGGTAGGCCTCACCTGGAACTGGTGAGTGGGGTTGCCTCTTGGGCCTCCCCCATACCTGGTGACACAGGCCCCTACTTGGGCCTCACTTGGACCTGGTGTATCTGGTAATTCTGCTCACCACCTGGGGATCACCTGGACCTGGTGAATCTGTGTCCCCATCAGGGCCTCACCCAGTCCTGGTGACTTTTTTCCCCACCTGGCCCTGATTGCTGTGGACTCCTTCTTAGCCTCACCTGGAACTGTTGACTCTGATCCTAACTCGGCCTCACCCAGATCTGTTGACTCTGGTCCTCACCTGTGGATCATTATGACCTGGATACTCTGTTCCACACCTGAGACTCACCTGGACATGATGACTCTGGATCCCCTCTGGTCCTCTCTCTGACATGGTGAATGTGGTCCCCATCTGGACGGCACCTAGACCAGGTGAATCTGGTACCCCTCTAGGCCTCAACTAGACCTGGTGACTCTGGTCCTCTACTGGGCCTCAACGGGACATAGTGAATATGCTCCCCAACTTCGCCTTATCTGGACATGGTGACTATGGTTCCACCTGGGCCTCACCTGTAACTGGTGACTCTGATCCTAAGCATGGCCTCACGTGACCTGGTGAATGTGGTTTCCATCTGTACCTCACCTGGACCTCTTGTCTCTGGTCCCACCTGGTCCTCACCAGGACCTTGTATCTGGTACCCACCTGAGTAGCATCAGGATATGGTTACACTGTTCACTAACAGTGACCCAGCCGGACCTATTAACTCTGGTCTTCACCTGGGCCACACCTGGACATGGTGACACTGGTTCCCACCTGGGTCTCACCTGGACATGGTCACTCGGATCCCCACTTGTCCTCACCTGTATATGGTGATTCTCGTTCCCACATGGACATCATGTGGACCTGGTGACTGCAGTGTTTCTAGCTTCTCATGTACCTCGTGACTCTGGTCCCGCCAGGGCCTCACCGGGACCTGGTGAGTGTGGTTGCCACCTGCACCTCACCTGGACCTGGTGATTCTGCTCTGCACCTGAGACTACCCTGGATCTGGTGACTCTGGTCCCCACCTGGGCTTCACCTGGATTTGGGGACTCCGGTCCCCATATGGGCCCCACATGGCCCTGTTGACCATGGTCCTCAACTGTGCAAAATTGGGACCCGGTGACTTTGTTCCACAACTGGACCTCACCTGGACCATGTGACTCTGTTCCCCCTCCGGGTCTCACCGTGCCCTAATTACTCTGAACCCCACTTTTGCCTGACTTGGTCCTGCTGACCTTGGTTGCCAACTGTGCCTGACCTCGAACTGTTGACTCTGGTTCTTTCAAGGGCCTCCCCTGTACCTGCTAATCCTGGTCCCCACCTGGGTCTCACCTGGACGTGGTGACTCTTGTCACCACCGGGGACTCACCTGGACCTGGTTACTGTGTTCCACACATGGGCCTCAAGTAGACCTGTTGACCATGGTCCCCAAGCCCGCCTCACATGGACCTGTTGCATCTGATCCCCACCGTGGCCTCACGTGTACCTGGTAACACTGGTCCTCACCTGGGCCTCATCTGGACCTAGTGACTCTTGTCCCCACCTGGGCTTCACTTGGATCTGGTGACTCTGGTCTCCACCTGGACTTCACCTGGATCTGGTGACTCTGGTACCCACATGGACCTCTCCTGGACCTGGTGACTCTCTTTCCCTCATGTGTCTGGTCCCACCTCGGGCTCACCAGGTCCTGGTGTCTCTGGTACCCACCTGGGTAGCATCAGGATATGGTTATATTGTACACTAACAGTGACCCAGCCGGACCTATCAACTCTGGTCTTCACCTGGGCCACTCCTGGACATGGTGACACTGGTTCCAAACTGGATCTCACCTGGACATGGTGAGTCGGATCCCCACCTGGGCCTCACCTGTAACTGGTGATTCTCGTCCCCATATGGACATCATGTGGACATGGTGGCTGCAGTGTTTCTAGCTTCTCATGTACCTCGTGACTCTGGTCCCACCAGGGCCTCACCGGGACCTGGAGAGTGTGGTTGCCACCTGCACCTCACCTGGACCTGGTAATTCTGGTCTGCACCTGAGACAAACCTGGAGCTGGTGACTGTGGTCCCCACCTTGGCTTCACCTGGATTTGGGGACTCCAGTCCCCATCTGGGCCTCACCTGGCCCTGTTGAACATGGTCCTCAACTGGGCAAAATTGGGACACAGAGACTCTGTTCCACAACTGGACCTCACCTGGACCAGGTGACTCTGGTCCCCCTCTGGGTCTCAACGTGCCCTAGTGACTGTCAACCCCACTTTGGCCTGACATGGACCTGCTGACCCCAGTTGCCACCTGCGACTGACCTCGAACATTTGACTCTGGTTCTTTCAAGGGCCTCCCCTGTACCTGGTGATCATTGTCCCCACTTGGGCCTCACCTGGACGTGGTGACTCTTGTCACCACCGGCGCTCACCTGGACCTGGTTACTGTGTTCCACACCTGGGCATAATGTAGACCTGTTGACCATGGTCCCCAAGCCCGCCTCACATGGACCTGTTGCCTCCTTTCCCCACCGGGGCCTCACGTGTACCTGGTAACTCTGGCCCTCACCTAGGCTTCATCTGGACGTACTGACTGGTCCCAACCTGGGCTTCACCTGAATCTGGTGACTCTGGACCCCAGCTGGACCTCTCCTGGACCTGGTGACTCTCTTTCCAACATGGAGCTCACCTGGTTATGGTGACTCTGGTCCTCAGTTTGGCCTCACCTGGACCTGGTGTCTCTCGTCCCCACTTTGACCTAACTCAGAACTGCTGAATCTTGCCCCACCTAGGCCGCACCCACACCTGGTGACTCTTGTCCCCAGCTATGCCTCATTTCGACCTGATGAATCTGGTCCTCAGGTGGGCCTCACATGGACCTGGGACTCAGCTGGATAGAGTGACTCTGGATCCCACATGGGGTTCACCTGATACTGGTGAATGTGGTCTTATTCTATGCCTCACCAGGACCTAGTGATTCTCTTCCCCATCTGGGCCTGCATGGCCCTTGTGACTCTGGTCCTCACCCAGGCATCATTGGGACCTGGATACTCTATTCCACACCTGGGCCTCACACTGCCAAGGGACCTCTGATCCCATTCTGGGCCTCAAACTAAACTGCTTACTCTGGTTCCCCCTCTGGGCCTCACCCTTACCTGGTGACTCAGGTCACCCCTTGGGCTTCAATTAGGCATGGTGAATCTGGTCCTTAGCTGGTCAGCACCTGGATCTGGTGACTCGTCGCCACCTGGGTCTCACCTGGACTTGGTGAATCCTGTTGCCACCTGCGCCTCCCCTGGACCTTGTGACTGTGGTCCCAACTGGACCTCACCTGGATCTGGTGGCTCTGGTTCCCATATGGGGCTCTCCTGAATCTGGTCCGTGTTGTCTCCATCTGGCCTCACCTGTAACACAATGACTCTGATCCATATTTGGGCCTCTCCTGGACCTGATGACGCTGGTCCTTACCTGGGCATCACTGGGACCTGGATACTCTCTTATATACCTCGGCCTCACCTGGACCTGGTGACTGTGGTCCCACGTGGGCCTCACCTGGACGAGGTGACTGGTTCCCACAGGGACCTCAACTGGACCTGGTGACTCAGGTCCACATATGGGCATCTATCGACCTGGTTTCTCAGTTCCACATCGGGGCCTCACCTGGACCTAGTGATTCTCGTCCCCTCTGGGCCTCACCCTGACGTGGTAACTCTGCTCACCCCTGAATATCACCAGAACCGGGTGACTCTGCTCCCCCTCTGGAACTCTCCCAGTGCTGGGGACACTGGTCCTCAACTGAGCCTAAACAGGACCTGGTGAATCTACTCCTCACTTAGGCCTCGTCTGGAACTTGTGACTCTTTTCCCACCTGGCATCAATGGGACATGGTTACTCTGTTCCCCACCTGGGCCTCACCTGGATATGATAACTTTGCTCCACACTTTGGCCTCAACTGGTCCTGATGAATCTGGTCCCCCAACCTAGGCCTCAATCTGGAACTGGTGACTGTGGTCCCCACATGGGTCTCACCTGGACCTGGTGACTCTCGTTCCCACTTGAAACACACCTGGCCCTGTTGACTGTGGTGTTCTTGTAGACTCACATTTACCTGTGACTCCGGTCCCCACTAGAGCCTCACCTGGATATGGTGACTCTGGCCTGCAGGTTGGCCTCACCTGTTCCTGGTGAGTGGGGTTGCCACCTGGGCCTCACCCATATCTGGTGACTCAGGTCTCCACGTGGCCCTTTGGACCTGGTGAATCTGTTACTTACCTTGTCTTCTCTCAGACGCGGGGACTCTGGTCAGCACCTGGGCCTAACCTGGACCTGGTCAATCTAGTCCCCATCTGGGCCTCACCCGGTCCTGGTGACTTTGTTCCGCACCTGGACCTGATTGCTGTGGACTCTTTCTTGGCCTCACCTGGAACTGGTGACTCTGATCCTATGTGCGCGTCACCCAGACCTGGTGACTCTGGTCCTCACCTAGGCTCACCTGGCTAGGCTCATGAGATACTAGGTCCTCACCTAGTATCTTTGGTACTTGGTGACTCTGTTCCATACCTGAGCCTCACCTGGACATGATGACTCTGGAACCTCTCTGGGCCTCGCCCTGACATGGTGACTCTGGACCCATCTGTATGTCACCTGTACCAGGTGATTCTGGTACCCCTCTAGGCCTCAATCAGATCTGGTGACTCTGGTCCTCAACTGGGACTCACCTGGACCTAGTGAATATGCTCCATCTGGGCTTCATTTGGGCCTGGTAATCTGGTCCCTACCTGGGCATCATCGGGATATGGTTCCACTGCATGGCCTGCAGGTTGGCCTCAGCTCGACGTGGTATCACTCGTCCCTACCTGGACATCATCGGGACATGTTTCCTCTGCATGGCCTGCAGGTTGGCCTCACCTGGACCTGGTGAGTGGGGTTGTCACCTGGGCCTCACCCTTACCTGGTAACACAGGTCCCCACCTGGGAATCACCTGGGCCTGGTGAATCTGGTCCTTACCTGGTCCTCACTCAGTCCTGGTGACTTTGTTCCCCACCTGGACCTGATTGCTTTGGACGCCTTCTTGGCCTCACCTGGAACTGGTGACTCTGATCCTAACTGGGCCTCACCCAGATCTGCTGACTCTGGTCCTCACCTGTGGATCAATACGACCTGGATACTCTGTTCCACACCTGAGCCTCACCTGGACATCATGACTCTGGATCCACTCTGGGCCTCCCTCTGACATGGAGACTCTGGTCCCCATCTGGACTTCACCTGGATCTGGTCACTCTGGTCCCAATCTGGACGTCTCCTTGACTTGGTGTCTCTTTGCCCACTTTGACCTAACTCAGAACTGCTGAATCTTGCCCCACCTATTACGCACCCAGACCTGGTGACTCTTGTCCCTAGCTATTCCTCAATTCGACCTGATGAATCTGGTCCTCACGTGGACCTAACTTGTACCTGGGACTCAGCTGGAAAGAGTGGCTCTGGTTCCCACAAGGGGCTCACCTGATACTGCTGATTGTGGTCTTATTGTATGCCTCACCAGGACCTAGTGATTCTGTTCCCCATCTGGGTCTGCATGGCCTTAGTGACTCTGGTCCTCACCCAGGCATCATTGGGATCTGGATACTCTATTCCACACCTGGACCTCACTTTGACCAGGGACCGCTGGTCCCATTCTGGGCCGCAAACTAAACTGGTTACTCTGGTTCCCCCTCTGAACCTCACCCTTACCTGGTGACTCTGGTCACCACTTGGGCTTCACCTGGACCTGGTGAATCTGGTCCTTAGCAGATCCGCACCTGGATGGTGACTGGTCGCCAACTGGGCCTCACCTGGACTTGGTGAATCCTGTTGCCACCTGCGCCTCACCTGGTCCTTGTAACTGTGGTCCCACCTGGACATCACCTGGATCTGGTTGCTCTGGTTCCCATATGGGGCTCCCCTGGACCTGGTTCCTGTGGTCTCCATCTGGACTCACCTGGATCACAATGACTCTGATCCATATTTGGGCCTCTCCTTGGCCTGTTGACTCTGGTCCTTACCTGGGCATCATTGGGACATGGATACTCTCTTATATACTTGGGCCTCACCTGGACCTGGTGACTGTGGTCCCACCTGGGCCTCACCTGGACGAGGTGACGGGTTCCCACAGGGACCTCACCTGGACCTGTTGACTCAGGTCCTCATATGGGCATCATGGGACCTGGTTTCTCAGTTCCACATCGGGGTCTCACCTGGACCTAGTGACTCTTGTCCCCCTCTGGGCCTCACCCTGACGTGGTGACTCTGGTCCCCATCTGGATATCACCAGAACCGGGTGACTCTGGTCCCCCTCTGGGACTAACCCAGAGTTGGGGACACTGGTCCTCAACTGGATCTCAACAGTACCTGTTGAATCTATTCCTCACTTAGGTCTCGTCTGAACCTTGTGACTCTTTTCCCACCTGGCATCAACGGGACATGGTTACTCTGCTCCCCACCTGGGCCTCACCTAGAAATGATAACTTTGCTCCACACTTTTGCCTCATCTGGTCCTGATGACTCTGGTCCCCCAACCTAGGCCTTAATCTGGACCCGGTGACTGTGGTCCCCACCTGGATCTCACCTGGACCTGGTGACTCTCGTTCCCACATGAACCACACCTGGACCTGGTGACTGTGTTGTTCTTGTAGACTCACATTTACCTGGTGACTCCGGTCCCCACTAGGGCCTCACCTGGATCTGGTGACTATGGCCTGCAGGTTGGCCTCACCTGGACCTGGTGAGTGTGGTTGCCACCTGGGCCTCACCCATACCTGGGTACTCAGGTACTCACGTGGGCCTCACTTGGACCTGGTGAATCTGGTCCTTACCTGGTCCTCTGCCAGACCCGGGGACTCTGGTCACCACCTGGACCTCACCTGGACCTGGTGAATCTGGTGCCCATCTGGGCCTCAGCCAGTCATGGTGACTTTGTTCACCACCTGGACCTGATTGCTGTGGACACTTTCTTGGCCTCACCTGGAACTGGTGACTCTAATCTATCTGCGCATCACCCAGATCTGGTGACTCTGGTCCTCACCTGGGCATCATTGGTACCTGGTGACTCTGTTCCACAGCTGAGCCTCACCTGGACATAATGACTCTGGAACCTCTCTGGGCCTCACCCTGACCTAGTGACTCTCGTCCCCATCTGGATGTCACCTGGACCAGGGGATTCTGGTACCCCTCTAGGCCTCAACCAGATCTGGTGACTCTGGTCCTCAACTCGGCCTCACCTGGACCTAGTGAATATGCTCCATCTGGGCCTCATTTGGACCAGGTGACTCTGGTCCCTACCTGGGCATCATCGGGACATGGTTCCACACATGGCCTGCAGGTTGGCATCACGTGGACCTCGTAACTCTAGACCCTACATGGGCATCAAGGGGACATGGTTCCTCTGCATGGCCTGCATGTTGGCATTGCCTGGACCTGGTGAGTGGGGTAGTCACCTGTGCCTCACCCATACCTGGTGACACAGGTCCCCACGTGGGCCTCACTTGGACCTGGGGAATCTGGTCCTTACCTTGTTCTCACCCGGAACTCGTAACTCTGGTAACCACCTGGGAATCACCTGGGCCTGGTGGTTCTGGTCCCCATCTGGGAGTCATCCAGTCCTGGTGACATTGTTCCCCACCTGGACCTGATTGCTGTGGACTCTTTCTTGGCCTCACCTGGAACTGGTGACTCTGATCCTAACTGGGCCCCACCCAGATCTGGTGACTCTGCTCCTCACCTGTGGACCATTATGACCTGGATACTCTGCTCCACACGTGAGCCTCACCTGGATTTGATGACTCTGGATCCCCTCTGGTCCTCAGACTGACATGGTGACTCTGGTCCCCATCTGGATGTCACCTAGACCAGGTGAATCTGGTACCCCTCTAGCCCTCAACTAGACCTGGTGACTCTGGTCCTCAAATTGGCCTAACCGGGACCTAGTGAATATGCTCCCCACCTGCACCTCATCTGGACCTGGTAACTCTGGTTCTACCTGGGCATCATCGGGACATGGTTACTCTATTCCACACAGGGATACCTGATCCTGGTAACTCTGGTCCTTACTTTGGTCTCTTCTGTACCAGGTGACTCTGGCTCCACCGGGGCCTCACCTGTAACTGGTGACTCTGATCCTAATTATGGCCTCACCAGACCTGGTGACTGTGGTTCCCATCGGGACCTCACCAGGACCTCGTTTCTCTGGTCCCACCTGGGCCACACCAGGACATGGTATCTCCGGTACCCACCTGGGTAGCATCAGGATATGGTTACACTCTTCACTAATAGTGACCCAGCCAGACCTATTAACTCCGGTCTTCACCTGGGCCAAACCTGGACATGGTGACACTGGTTCCAACCTGGTTCTCACCTAGACATGGTGAGTCGGATCACCACCTGGTCCTCACCTGTAACTGGTGATTCTCGTTCCCACATGAACATCATGTGGACCTGGTGGCTGCAGTGTTTCAAGGTTTGCATGTACCTCATGACTCTGGTCCTCACCAGGGTCCACCGGTTCCTGGTGAGTGTGGTTGACACCTGCACCTCACCTGAACCTGGTGATTCTGGTCTGCACCTGAGACTACCCTGGATCTGGTGACTGTGGTCCTCACCTGGGCTTCACATGGATTTCGGGACTCCGGTCCCCATCTGGGCCTCACCTGGCCCTGTTGACCATGGTCCTCAACTGGGCAAAATTGGGACCTGGTGACTGTGTTCCACAACTGGACCTCACCTGGACCAGGTGACTATGCTCCCCCTCTGGGTCTCACCGTGCCCTAGGGACTGTGAAGTCCCCTTTGGCTTGACTTGGACCTGCTGACCCTGGTTGCCACCTGCGCCTGAACTCGAACTGTTGACTCTGGTTCTTTCAAGGGCCTCCCCTGTACCTGGTGATCCTGGTCACCACCTGGGCCTCACCTGGACGTGGTGACTCTTGTCACCACGGGGGACTAACCTGGACCTGCTTACTGTGTTCCACACCTGGGCCTCAAGTGGACATGTGGACTATGGTCCCCAAGCCGGCCTCACGTGGACCTGTTGCCTCTGATCCCCACCGGATCCTCACGTGTACCTGGTAACTCTGGTCATCACCTGGGCCTCATCTGCACCTAGTGACTCTGGTCCCCACCTGGGCTTCACCTCGATCTGGTGACTCTGGTCCCCACCTGGACTTCACCTGGATCTAGTGACTCTGGTCCCCACCTGGACCTGTTCTGGACCTGGTGACTCTCTTTCCAACATGGACCTCACCTGGATCTGGTGAATCTAGTACTCAGTTTGGCCTCACCTGGACCTGGTGTCTCTCGTCCCCACTTTGACCTAACTCAGAACTGCTGAATCTTGCCCCACCTAGGCCGCACCCAGACCTGGTGACTCTTGTCCCCAGCTATGCCTCAATTCGACCTGATGAATCTGGTCCTCACGTGGGCTTCACATGGACCTGGGACTCAGCTGTATAGAGTGGCTCTGGTTCCCACAAGGGGCTCACCTGATACTGGTGACTGTGGTCTTATTCTATGCCTCACCAGGACCTAGTAATTTTGTTCCCCATCTGGGCCTGCATGGCCCTAGTGACTTTGGTCCTCACCCAAGCATCATCGGACCTGGATACTCTATTACACACCTGGGCCTCACTTTGACCAGGGACCTCTGGTCCCATTCTGGGCCTCAAACTAAACTGGTTACTCTGGTTCCCCCTCTGGGACTCACCCTTACCTGGTAAATCTGGTCACCCCTTGGGCTTCACTTGGGCCTGGTGAATCTGGTCCTTAGCTGGTCCTCACGTGGATCTGGTGACTGGTCGCCACCTGGGTCTCACCTGGACTTGGTGAATCTTGTTGCCACCTGCGCCTCACCTGGACCTTGTGAATGTGGTCCCACTTGGACCTCACCTGGATCTGGTGGCTCTGGTTCCCATATGGCGCTCTCCTGATCCTGGTTCCTGTGGTCTCCTTCTGGCCTCACCTAGAACACAATGACTCTGATCCATATTTGGGCCTCTCCTGGACCTGTGGACTCTGGTCCTTACCTGGGCATCATTGGGACCTGGATACTCTCTTATATAACTTGGCCTCACCTGGACCTGGTGAGTGTGGTCCCACCTGGGCCTCACCTGGACGAGGTAACTTGTTCCCCAGGGACCTCACCTGGACCTGGTGACTCAGGTCCTCATATGGGCATCATGGGACCTGGTTTCTCAGGTCCACATTGGGGCCTCACCTGGACCTAGTGATTCTCGTCCCCCTCTGGGCCTCACCCTGACGTGGTGACTCTGGTCCCCACCTGGATATCACCAGAACCGGGTGACTCTGGTCCCCCTCTGGGACTCACCCAGAGCTGGGGACACTGGTTCTCAAATGGGCCTCAACAGGACCTGGTGAATCTACTCCTCACTTAGGCCTCGTCCGGACCTTGTGACTCTTTTCCCAACTGGCATCAATGGGACATGGTTACTCTGTTCCCCACCTATGTCTCTACTGGACATGATAACTTTGCTCAACACTTTGGCCTCAACTGCTCCTGATGAATCTGGTCCCCCCACCTAGGCCTCAATCTGGAACTGGTGACTGTGGTCCCCACCTGGGTCTCAGCTGGACCTGGTGACTCTCGTTCCCACATGAAACACACCTAGACCTGGTGACTGTGGTGTTCTTGTAGACTCACATTTACCTGGTGACTCCGGTCCCACTGGGGCCTCACCTGTTCTGGTGACTCGGGCCTGCAAGTTGGCCTCACCTGGACCTGATTAGTGGGGTTCCCACCTGGGCCTCACAGATACCTGGTGACCACGTCCCCACGTGGGCCTCTTGGACCTGGTGAATCTGGCCCTTACCTGGTCCTCTCCAGGACCCGGGGACTCTGGTCTCAACCTGGGCCTCAGCTGGACCTGGTGAATCTGGTCCCTTCTGGGTCTCACACAGTCCTGGTGACTTTGTCCCCCACCTGGACCTGATTGCTGTGGACTCTTTCTTGGCCTCACCTGGAACTGGTGACTCTGGTCCCTATCTGGATGTCACCTGGACGAGGGGATTCTGGTACCCCTCTGGGCCTCAACCAGATCTGGTGACTCTGGTCCTCAAATGGGCCTCACCTGGACCTAATGAATATGCTCCATCTGGGCCTCATTTGGACCTGGTGAATCTGGTCCCTACGTGGGCAACATCGGGACATGGTTCCACATAATGGTCTGCAGGTTGGCCTCTTCTTGACCTGGTAACTCTGGTCCCTACCTGGGCATCATCGGGACACGGTTCCTCTGCATGGCCTGCAGGTTGGCGTCACCTGGACCTGGTGAGTGGGCTTGCCACCTGGGCCTCACCCATACCTGGTGACACAGGTCCCACGTGGGCCTCACTTGGACCTGGTGAATCTGGTCCTTACCTGGTCCTCACCCGGAACTGGTAACTCTTGGCACCACCTGGGAATCACATGGACCTGGTGAATCTGGTCCCCATCTGGGCCTCACCCAGTCCTGGTGACTTTGTTCCCCACCTGGACCTGATTGCTGTGGACTCCTTCTTTGTCTCACCTGAAAATTGTGACTCTGCTCCTAACTGGGCCTCACCCAGATCTGGTGACTCTGGTCCTCACCTGTGGACCATTATGACCTGGATACTCTGTTCCACACCTGAACCTCACCTGGACATGATGACTCTAGATCCCCTCTGGGTCTCACCCTTACCTGGTGACTCTGGTCACCCCTTGGGCTTCACTTGGGCCTGGTGAATCTGGTCCTTAGATGGTCCGCACCTGGATCTGGTGACTGTTTGCCACCTGGGCCTCATCTGTAGTTGGTGAATCCTGTTGCCACCTGCGCCTCACCTGGACCTTGTGACTGTGGTCCCACCTGGACCTCACCTGGATCTGGTGGCTCTGGTTCCCATATGGGGCTCTCCTGGACCTGGTTCCTGTGGTCTCCATCTGGCCTCACCTGGAACACAATGACTCTGTTTCATATTTGGGTCTCTCCTGGACCTGTTGACTCTGGTACTTACATGGGCATCATTGGGACCTGGGTACACTCTTATATACCTGGGCCTCTCCTGGACCTGGTGACTGTGGTCCTACGTGGGCCTTCCTGGATGAGGTGACTGGTTCCCACAGGGACCTCACCTGGACCTGGTGACTCAGATCCTCTTATGTGCATTATGGGAACTTTTTTCTCAGTTCCACATCGGGGCCTTCCCTGGACCTAGTGATTCTCGTCCCACTCTGGGCCTCACTCTGACGTGGTGACTCTGGTCCCCACCTGCATATAACCAGAACCGGGTAACTCTGGTCCCCCTCTGGGACTCACCCGGAGCTGGGGACACTGGCACTCAACTGGGCCTCAACAGGAGCTGGTGAATCTACTCCTCACTTAGGCCTCTTCTAGACCTTCTGACTCTTTTCCCACCTGGCATCAATTGGACATGGTTACTCTGTTCCCCACCTGGGCCTCACCTGGACATGATAACTTTGCTCCACACTTTGGCCTCAACTGATCCTGATGATTCTGGTCCCCCCATCTACACCTCAATCTGGACCTGGTGACTGTGGTCCCCACCTGGTTCTCACCTGGACCTGTGACTCTCATTCCCACATGAAACACACCTGGACCTGATGACTGTGGTGTTCTTGTAGTCTCACATTTACCTGGTGTCTCCGGTCCCCACTAGGGCCTTACCTGGATCTGGTGACTCTGATCCTATCTGCGCGTCACTCAGACCTGGTGACTCTGGTCCTAACCTGGGCATCATTGGTACCTGGTGACTCTGTTCGAATCTGAGCCTCACCTGGACATGATGACTCTGGAACCTGGCTGGGACTCACCCTGACCTGGTGACTCTGATCCCCATCTGGATGTCACTGGACCAGGTGATTCTGGTACCCCTCTAGGCCTCAACCAGTTCTGGTGCCTCTGGTCCTCAACTGGGCCTCACCTGAACCTAGTGAATATGCTCCATCTGGGCCTAATTTGGACCTGGTGACTCTGGTACCTACCTGGGCATCATCGGGATATGGTTCCACTGCATGGCCTGCAGGTTGGCCTCACATGAACCTGGTAACTCTGTTCCCAACCTGGGCATCATCGGGACATGGTTCCTCAGCATGGCCTGCAGGTTGGCCTCACCTTGAACTTGTGAGTGGGTTTGCCACCTGGGCCTCACACATAGCTGGTGACTCAATTCCCCTCGTGGGCCTCTTGGACCTGGTGAATCTGGTCCTTACCTGGTCCTGTCCGAGACCCGGGGACTCTGGTCACCACCTGGGCCTCACCTGGACCTGGTGAATCTGGTCCCCATCTGTGCCTCACCCAGTCCTGGTGACTTTGTTCCCCACCTGTACCTGATTGCTGTGGACTCTTTCTTGGCCTCACCTGGAACTGGTGACTCTGATCCTATCTGCGCGTCACCCAGATCTGGTGACTCTGGGCCTCACCTGGGCATCATTGGTACCTGGTGACTCTGTTCCACGCCTGAGCCTCACCTGGACATGATGACTCTGGAACCATTCTGGACCTCTCCCTGACCTGATGCCTCTGGTTCCTATCTGGATGTCACCTGTACGAGGTGATTCTGGTACCCCTCTAAGCCTCAACCAGATATGGTGACAGTGGTCCTCAACTGGGCCTCACTGGTCCTAGTGAATATGCTCCATCTGGGCCTCATTTGGACCTGGTGACTCTGTTCCCTACCTGGGCATCATCGGTATATTGTTCCACTGCATGGCCTGCATATTGGCCTTACCTGGACCTGGTAACTCTGTTCCCTACCTGGGCATCATTGGGACATGGTTCCACAGCATGGCCTGCAGGTTGGCCTCACCTGGACCTGGTAAGTCTAGTCCCTACGTGGGCATCATCGGTACATGGTTCCACTGCATGGCCTGCACGTTGGCCTCACCTGGACCTGGTGAGTGGGATTTACACCTGGGCCTCACCCATACATGGAGACACAAGTCCCACGTGGCCCTAACTTGGACCTGGTGAATCTGGTCCTTACCTGGTCTTCACTTGGAACTGGTAACTCTGGTCACCACCTGAGAATCACCTGGACCTGGTGAATCTGGTCCCCATCTGGGCCTCACCTAGTCTTGGTGACTTTGTTCCCAACCTGGACCTGATTGCTGTGGACTCCTTCTTGTCCTCACCTGGAACTGCTGACTCTGATCCTAACTGGACCTCACCCAGATCTGTTGATTCTTGTCCTCACCTGTTGACCAATACGACCTGGATACTTTGTTCCACACCTGAGCCTCACCTGGACTTGATGACTCTGGATCCCCTCTGGGCCTCACCCTTTCCTGGTGACTCTGGTCCCCATCTGGATGTCACCTAGACCAGGTGAATCTGGTACCCCTCTAGGCCTCAACTAGCCTGGGGGAATCTGGTCCTCAACTGGGCCTCACCGGGACCTAGTGAATATACTCCCCACCTGCGACTCATCTGTACTTGGTGACTCGGGTTCTACCTGGGCATCATCGGGACATGGTTACTCTATTCCCCACTGGGACTCTCCTGATCCTGGTAACTCTGGTCCTGACTTTGGCGTCTTCTCTACTTGGTGACTCTGGCTCCACCTGGGCCTCAACTGTAACTGGTGACTCTGATCCTAAGCATGGCCTCACCTGACCTGGTGTCTGTGGTTCCCATCGGGACCTCACCTGGACCTCATGTCTCTGGTCCCACCTGGGCCTCACCAGGACCTGGTGTCTCTGGTACCCACCTGGGTAGCATCAGGATATGGTTACACTCTTCACTAACAGTGACCCAGCCGGACCTATTAACTCTGGTCTTCACCTGGGCCACACCTGGACATGGTGGCACTGGTTCCCTCTTGGGTCTCACGTGGACATGTGATTCAGATCCCTGCCTGATCCTCACCTGTAACTGGTGATTCTCGTTCCCACATGGACATCATGTGGATCTGGTGGCTGCAGTGTTTCTACCTTCTCATGTACCTCGTGACTCTGGTCCCCACCAGGGCCTCACCGGGACCTGGTGTGTGTGGTTGCCACCTGCACCTCACCTGGACCTGGTGATTCTGGTCTGCACCTGAGACTACCCTGGATCTGGTGACTGTGGTCCTCACATGGGCTTCACCTGGATTTTGGGCTCTCGTTCCCATCTGAGGCTCACCTGGCCCTGTTGATCATGGTCCTCAACTGGACAAAATTGGGACCCGGTGACTGTGATCCACAACTGGACCTCACCGGGACCAGGTGACTCTGGTCCCTCTCTGGGTGTCACCGTGCCCTAGTGACTGTGAACCCCACTTTGGTCTGACTTGGACCTCCTGACCATGGTTGCCACCTGCGCCTGACCTCGAACTGTTGACTCTGGTTCTTTCAAGGGCCTCCCCTGGACGTGGTGATCCTGGTGCCCACATGGGCCTGACCTGGACCTGGTGACTCTTGTCACCACCGGGAACTCACCTGTACCTGCTTACGGTGTTCCACACCTGGGCCTCAAGTAGACCTGTTGACCATGGTCCCCAAGCCAGCCTCACATGGACATGTTGCCTCTGATCCCCACCGGGGCTTCACGTGTACCTGGTAACTCTGGTCCTCATCTGGGTCTCATCTGGACCTAGCGACTCTGGTCCCTACCTGGGCTTCACCTGGATCTGGTGACTCTGGTCCCCACCTGGACTTCACCTGGATCTTCTGACTCTGGTCCACACCTGGACCTGACCTGCATCTGGTGACTCTGGTCCTCAGTTTGGCCTCATCTGGATCTGGCATCTCTCGTCCCTACTTTGACCTAACTCAGAACAGCTGAATCTTGCCCAACCTCGGCCGCACCCAGACTTGGTGACTCTTGTCCCCAGCTATGCCTCAATTCGACCTGATGAATCTGCTCCTCACGTGGGCCTCACATGGACCTGGGGCTCAGCTGGATAGAGTGGCTCTGGTTCCCACAAGGGGCTCACCTGATACAGCTGACTGTGGTCTTATTCTATGCCTCACCTGGTCCTAGCGATTCTGTTCCCATCTGGGCCTGCATGGCCCTAGTGACTCTGGTCCTCACCCAGGCATCATTGGGACCTGGATACTCTATTCCACACCTGTGCCTCACATAAACCATGGACCTCTCGTCCCATTCTGGGACTCAAACTAAACTAGTTACTGGTTCCGCTTTGGGCCTCACCCTTACCTGGTGACTCTGGACACCCCTTGGGTATCATATGGGCCTGGTGAATCTGGTCCTTAGCTTGTCCTCACTTCTTTATGGTGAGTGGTCGACACCTGGGCCTCACCTGGACTTGGTGAATCCTGTTGTCACCTGCGCCCCACCTGGACCTTGTGACAGTGGTCCAACCTGGACTTCACCTGGATCTGGTTGCTCTGGTTCCCATATGGGGCTCTCCTGGACCTGGTTCCTGTGGTCTCCATCAGGCCTCACCTGGAACACAATGACTCTGATGCATATTTGTGCCTCTCCTGGACCTGTTGACTCTGGTCCTTAACTGGGCATCATTGGGGCCTGGATACTCTCTTATATACCTGGTCCTCACCTGGACGTGGTGACTGTCGTCCCACCTGGACCTCACCGGGACGAGGTGACTGGTTCCCACAGGGACATCACCTGGATCTCGTGACTCAGGTCCTCATATGGGCATCATGGGACCTGGTTTCTCAGTTCCACATCGGGGCCTCAAGTGGACCTAGTGATTCTGGTCCCCCTCTGGGCCTGACCCTGAAGTGGTGACTCTGGTCCCAACCTGGATATCACCAGAACCTGGTGACTGTGGTCCCCCTCTGGGAATCACCCAGAGCTGTGGACACTGGTCCTCAACTGGGCCTCAACAGAACCTGGTGAATCTACTCCTCACTTAGGCCTCGTCTGGAACTTGTGACTCTTTTCCCACCTGGCATCAATGGGACATGATTACTCTGTTCCCCACCTGGGCCTCACCTGGACATGATAACTTTGCTCCGCACTTTGGCCTCAACTGGTCCTGATGACTCTGGTCCCCCCACCTAGGCCTCAATCAGGACTTGGTGACTGTGGTCCCCACCTGGGTCTCACCTGGACCTGGTGACTCTCGTTCACAAATGAATCACACCTAGACCTGGTGACTGTGGTGTTCTTGTAAACTCACATTTAACTGGTGAGTCCGGTACCCACAAGGGCCTCACCTGCATCTGGTGACTCTGGCCTGCAGGTTGGCCGCACCTGGACCTGGTGAGTGGGGTTGCCACCTGGGCCTCACCCATACCTGGTGATTCGTGTCCTCACGTTGGTCTCTTGGACCTGGTGAATCTGGTCCTTACCTGGTCCTGTCCCAGACCTGGTGAATCTGGTCCCCATCTGGGCCTCACCCAGTCCTGGTGACTTTGTTCCCCACGTGGACCTCATTGCTGTGGACTCTTTCTTGGCCTCACCTGGAACTGGTGACTCTGATCCTATCTGCGCGTCACCCAGATCTGGTGACTCTGGGCCTCACCTGAGCATCATTGGTACCTGGTGACTCTGTTCCACGCCTGAGCCTAACCTGGACATGATGACTCTGGAACCACTCTGGGCCTCTCCCTGAACTGATGCCTCTGGTCCCCATCTGGATGTCACCTGGACGAGGTGATTCTGGTACACCTCTAAGCCTCAACCAGATCTGGTGACAGTGGTCCTCAACTGGGCCTCACTGGACCTAGTGAATATTCTCCATCTGGGTCTCATTTGGACCTGGTGACTCTGGTCCCTACCTGGGCATCATCGGGACATGGTTCCACTGCATGGCCTGCATATTGGCCTCACCTGGACCTGGTAACTCTGTTCCCTACCTGGGCATTATCGGAACATGGTTCCTCTGCATGGCCTGCAGGTTGGCCTCACCTGGACCTGGTGAGTGGGGTTGTCACCTGGGCCTCACCCTTACCTGGTAACACAGGTCCCCACCTGGGAATCACCTGGGCCTGGTGAATCTGGTCCTTACCTGGTCCTCACTCAGTCCTGGTGACTTTGTTCCCCACCTGACCTGATTGCTGTGGACGCCTTCTTGGCCTCACCTGGAACTGGTGACTCTGATCCTAACTGGGCCTCACCCAGATCTGGTGACTCTGGTCCTCACCTGGGCATCATTGATACCTGGTTAGTCTGTTCCACACCTGAGCCTCACCGGGACATGATGACTCTGGAACCTCTCTGGGACTCACTCTGACCTGGTGACTCTGGTCACCATCTGGATATCACCTGGACCAGGTGATTCTGGTACACCTCTAGGGCTCAAGGTGATCTGCTGACTCTGGTCCTCAACTGGGCCTCACCTGGACCTAGTGAATATACCCCATCTGGGCCTCATTTGGACCTGGTGACTCTAGTCCGTACCTGGGCATCATCGGGATATGGTATCACAGCATGGCCTGCAGGTTGGCCTCACCTGGACCTGGTGAGTGGGGTTTTCCTCAACTGGGCAAAATTGGGACCCGGTGACTGTGTTCCACAAGTGGCCTCACCTGGACCAAGTGACTCTGGTCCCCCTCTGGGTGTCACCATGTCCTAGTGACTGTGAACCCCACTTTGGCCTGACTTGGACCTGCTGACCCTGGTTGCCACCTGCGCCTGACCTCGAACTGTTGACTCTGGTTCTTTCAAGGGCCTCCCCTGGACCTGGTGATCCTGGTCCCCACCTGGGTCTCACCTGGACGTGGTGACTCTTGTCACCACCGGGGCCTAACCGGGACCTGCTTACTGTGTTCCACACCTGGACCTCAAGTAGACCTGTTGACCATGGTCCTCAAGCCAGACTCACATGGACATGTTGCCTCTGATCCCCACCGGGGCCTCACGTGTACCTGGTAACTCTGGTCCTCACCTGGGCCTCATCTGGACCTAGTGACTCTGGTTCCCACCTGGACTTCACCTGGATCTGGTGACTCTGGTCCACCCCAGGACCTCTCCTGGACCTGGTGACTCCTTTCCAACATGGACCTCATGTGGATCTGGTGAATCTGGTCCTCAGTTTGGCCTCACCGGGACTTGGTGTCTCTCGTCCCCACTTTGACCTAACTCAGAACTGCTGAATCTTGCCCCACCTAGGCCGCACCCAGACCTGGTGACTCTTGTCCCTAGCTATGCCTCAATTCACCCTGATGAATCTGGTCCTCACGTGTGCCTCACATGTACCTGGGACTCAGCTGGATAAAGTGGCTCTGGTTCCCACAAGGGGCACACCTGATACTGCTGACTGTGGTCTTATTCTATGCCTCACCAGGACGTAGTGATTCTGTTCCCCATCTGGGCCTGCATGGCCCTAGTGCCTCTGGTCCTCACCCAGGCATCATTGGGTGATGGACCCAATGATCCTCACCCTGGATACTCTATTCCACACCTGTGCCTCACTTTGACCAGGGACTTCTGGTCCCATTCTGGGCCTCAAACTAAACTGGTTACTCTGGTTCCACTCTGGGCCTCACCCTTACCTGGTGACTCTGGTCACCCCTTGGGCTTCACTAGGGTCTGGTGAATCTGGTCCTTAGCTGGTCCGCACCTGGATCTGGTGACTGGTCGCCACCTGGGCCTCACCTGGACTTGGTGAATCCTGTTGCCACCTGCGCCACACATGGACCTTGTGACTGTGGTCCCACCTGGACCTCACCTGGATCTGGTGGCTCTGGTTCCCATATGGGGCTCTCCTGGACCTGGTTCCTGTGGTCTCCATCTGGCCTCACTTGGAACACAATGACTCTGAACAATATTTGGGCCTCTTTTGTACCTGTTGACTCTGGTCCTTACTTGGGCATCACTGGGAGCTGGATACTGTGTTATATACCTGGGCCTCACAAGGACCGGTGACTGTGGTCCCACCTGAGCCTCACCTGGACGAGTTGACTGGTTCCCACAGGGAGCTCACCTGGACCTGGTGACTCAGGTCCTCATATGGGCATCATGGGACCTGGTTTCTCACTTCCACATCGGGGCCTCACATGGACCAAGTGATTCTCGTCCCACTCTGGGCATCACCCTGATGTGGTGAATCTGGTCCCCATCTAGGCCTCACCCAGTACTGGTGACTTTGTTCCCCACCTGGACCTGATTGCTGTGGACTCTTTCTTGGCCTCACCTGGAACTGGTGACTCTGAACCTATCTGCGCGTCACCCAGATCTGGTGACTCTGGCCCTCACCTGGGCATCATTGGTACCTGGTGACTCTGTACCTCACTTGAGCCTCACCTGGACATGATGACTCTGGAACCTCTCTGGGCCTCTCCCTGACCTGGTGACTCTAGTCCCTAACTGGCCATCATCGGGACATGGTTCCACTGCATTGCCTGCAGGTTGGCCTCACCTGGATGTGGTAACTCTCGTCCTTACCTGGGTATCATCGGGACATGTTTCCTCTGCATGGCCTGCAGGTTGGCCTCACCTGGACCTGGGGTGCCTTGCCACCTGGCCTCACCAATACCTGGTGACTCAGGTCCCCACGTGGGCCTCATTTGGACCTGGTGAATCTGGTCCTTACCTGGTCGTCACCCGGAACTGGTATGTCTGGTCACCACCTGGGAATAACCTGGGCCTGGTGAATCTGGTCCCAATCTGGGCCTCACCCTGTCCTGGTGACTTTGTTCCCCACCTGGGCCTGATTGCTGTGGACTCCTTCTTGGCCTCACCTGGAACTGGTGACTCTGATCCTAACTGGGCCTCCCCCAGATCTGGTGACTCTGGTCCTCACCTGTGGACCATTATGATCTGGATACTCTGTTCCACACCTGAGCCTCACCTGGACATGATTACTCTGGATCCCCTCTGGACCTCACCCTGACATGGTGACTCTGGTCCCCATGTGGATGTCACCTAGACCAGGTATATCTGGTACCCCTCTAGGCCTCAACTAGACCTGGTGACTGTGGTCGTCAACTGGGCCTCACCGGGACCTAGTGGATATGCTCCCCTCTTGCGCCTCATCTGAACCTGGTGACTCTGGTTCCACCTGGGCATCACTGGGACCTGGATACTCTCTTATATACCTGGGCCTCACCTGGACCTGATGACTGTGGTCACACCTGGGCCTCACCTGGACCTGGTGAATCTGGTCCCCATCTGGGCCTCACCCAGTCCTTGTGACTTTGTTCCCCACCTGGACTTGATTGCTGTGGTCCCATTCTTGGCCTCACCTGGAACTTGTGACTCTGATCCTATATGCGCGACTCCAAGATCTGGTGACTCTGGTCCTCACCTGGGAGTTATTGGTACCTGGAGACTCTGTTCCACACCTGAGCCTCATCTGGAACTGATGACTCTGGAACCTTTCTGGTTCGCACCCTGACCTGGTGACTCTGGTCCCCATCTGGATGTCACCTGGACCAGGTGATACTGGTACTCCTCTAGGCCTCAACCCGATCTGGTGACTCTGGTCCTCAACTGGGCCTCAACTGGACCTAGTGAATATGCTCCATCTGGGCCTGATTTGGACATGGTAACTCTGGTCACTACCTCGGCATCATCGGGTCATGGTTCCACTGCATGGCCTACAGGTGGCACTCACCTGGACCTGCTTACTGTGTTCCACACCTGGGACTCAAGTAGACCTGTTGACCATGGTCCCCAAGCCTGCCTCACATGGACCTGTTGCTTCTGATCCCCACCGGGGCCTCACGTGAACCTGGTAACTCTGGTCCTCACCTGGGCCTCATCTGGACCTAGTGACTCTGGTCCCCACCTGGACTTCACCTGGATCTGGTGACTCTGGTCCCCACCTGCACTTCAACTGGATCTGATGACACTGGTCCCCACCTGGACCTCACCTGGACCTGGTGACTCTGGTCCTCAGTTTGGCCTCACCTGGACCTGTTGACTCTTGTCCCCACTTTGACCTAACTCAGAACTGCTGAATCTTGCGCCACCTAGGCCGCACCCAGACCTGGTGACTCTTGTCCACACCTATGCCTCAATTCGACCTGTTGAATCTGGTCCTCACGTGGGTCTCACATGGACCTGGCACTCAGCTGGATAGAGTGGCTCTGGTTCCCACAGGGGCTCACCTGATACTGCTGAATGTGGTCTTATTCTATGCCTCACCAAGACCTGGTGATTCTGTTCCCCATCTAGGCCTGCATGGCCCTAGTAACTCTGTTCCTCACCCAGGCATCATTGGGACCTGGATACTCTATTCCACACCTGGGCCTCACTCTGACCAGGGACCTCTGGTCCCATTCTGGGCCTCAAACTAAACTGGTTACTCTGGTTACCCATCTGGGCCTCACCCTTACCTTGTGACTCTGGTCACCCCTTTGACTTCCCTTGGGCCTGTTGAATCTGGACCTTAGCTGGTCCGCACCTGGATGTCTTGACTGGTCGCCACCTGGGCCTCCCCTGGACTTGGTGAATCCTGTTGCCACTATCGCCTCACCTGGACCTTGTGACTGTGTTCCCACCTGGACCTCACATGGATCTGGTGGCTCTGGTTCCCATATTGGTCTCTCCTGGACCTGGTTCCTCTGGTCTCCATCTGGCCTCACCTGGAAAACAATGATTCTGATCCATATTTGGGCCTATCCTGTATCTGTTGTCTCTGGTCCTTACCTGGCCTCATTGAGACCTGGATACTCACTTATATACCTGGGCCTCACCTGGACCTGGTGAATGTGGTCCCACCTGGGCCTCACTTGGACGAGGTGCCTGGTTCCAACAGGGATCTCACCTGGACCTGGTGACTCAGGTCCTCATATGGGCATCATGGGACCTGGTTTCTCAGTTCCACATCGGGGCCTCACCTGGACCTAGTGATACTCGTCCCCCTCTAGGCCTCACCCTGACGTGGTGACTCTGGTCTCCAGCTGGATATCACCAGAACCGGGTGACTCTGGTCCCCCTCTGGGACTCACCCGGAGCTGGGGACACTGCTCCTCAACTGGGCCTCAACAGAACCTGGTGATTCTACTCCTCACTTAGTCCTCGCCTGGACCTTGTGACTCTTTTCCGACCTGGCATCAATGGGACATGGTTACTCTGTTCCCCACCTGTGCCTCACCTGGACATGATAACTTTGCTCCGCACTTTGGCCTCAACTGGTCCTGATGATTCTGGTCCCCCACCTAGTCCTCAATCTGGACCTGTTGACTGTGGTCCCCACCTGGGTCTCACCTGGACCTGGTGACACTTGTTTCCACATGAACCACATGTGGACCTGGTGACTGTGGTGTTCTTGTAGACTCACATTTACCTGGTGACTCCTGTCCCCATTAGGGCCTCACCTGCAACTCGTAACTCTGGTCCATACCTGGGCATTATCAGGACACGGTTCCTCTGCATGGCCGGAAGGTTGGCCTCCCCTGGACCTGGTGAGTGGGGTTGCCATCTGGGCCTCACCCATACCGGTGACACAGGTCCCCACGTGGGCCTCACTTGGACCTGGTGAATCTGGACCTTACCTGGTCCTCACCCGGAAATGTTAACTCTGGTCACCACCTGGGAATCACCTGGACCTGGTGAATCTGGTCCCCATCTGCGCCTCACCCAGTCCTGGTGACTTTGTTCCCCACCGGGACCTGATTGCTGTGGACTCATTCTTGGCCTCACCTGGTACTGGTGAGTCTGATGCTATGTGGGCCTCACCCGGATCTGGTGACTCTGGTCTTCACCTGTGGACCATTATGACCTGGATACTCTGTTCCAGTCCTGACCCTCACCTGGACATGATGACTCTGGATCCCCTCTGGGCCTCACCCTGACATGGTGACTCTGGTCCCCATCTGGATGTCACCTAGACCAGGTGAATCTGGTACCCCTGTAGGCCTCAACTAGACCTGGGCATTTTGGTCCTCAACTGGGCCTCACTGGGACCTAGTGAATATGCTCCCCACCTGCGCCTCATCTGGACCTGGTGACTCTGGTTCTACCTGGGCATCATTGGGACATGGTTACTCTATTCCCCACTGGGACTGACCTGATTCTGGTAACTCTGGTCCTGACCTTGGCCTCTTCTGTCCCAGGTGACTCTGGCTCCACCTGGTCCTCGCCTCTAGCTGGTGACTCTGATCCTAAGCATGGCCTCACCAGACCTGGTGACTGTGGTTCCCAATGGAACCTCACCTGGACCTCATGTCTCTGGTCCCTCCTGACCCTCACCAGGACCTGGTGTCTCTGGTACCCACCAGGGTAGCATCAGGATATGGTTACCCTGTTCACTAACAGTGACCCAGGCGGAACTATTAACTCTGGTCTTCACCTAGGCCACACCTGGACAGGGTGTCACCGGTTCCCACCAGGGTCTCACCTGGACAAGGTGTGTCGGATCCCCACCTGGTCCTCACCTGTAACTGGTGATTATCGTTCCCACATGGACATCATGTGGACCTGGTGTCTGCAGTGTTTCTAGCTTCTCATGTACCTCGTGACTCTGGTTCCCACCAGGGCCTCACCGGGACCTGGTGAGTGTGGTTGCCACCTGCACCTCACCTGGACCTGGTGATTCTGGTCTGCACCTGAGACTACCCTGGATCTGGTGACTCTGGTCCCCACCTGGGCTTCACCTGTTTTTGGGGACTCCGGTCCCCATCTGGGCCTCACCTGGCCCTGTTGACCATGGTCCTCAACTGGGCAAAATTGGGACACGGTGACTGTTTCCACAACTGGACCTCATCTCGACCAGGTCACTCTGGTTCCCCTCTGGGTGTCACCGTGCCCTAGAGACTGTGAACGCCACTTTGGCCTGACTTGGACCTGCTGACCCTGGTTGCCACCTACGCCAGTCCTCGAACTGTTGACTCTGGTTCTTTCAAGGGCCTCCCCTGTACCTGGTGATCCTTGTCCCCACCTGCTCCTCAACTGGACGTGGTGACACTTGTCCCAACCGGGGACTCACCTGGACCTGCTTACTGTGTTCCACACCTGGGCCTCAAGTAGACATGTTGACCATGGTCCCCAAACCGGCCTCACATGGACCTGTTGCCTCTGATCCCCACCGGGGCCTCACGTGTACCTGGTAAGTCTGGTCCTCACCTGGGCGTCATCTGGACCTAGTGACTCTGGTCCCCACCTGGGCTTCACCTGGATCTGGTGACTCTGGTCCACACCTGGACTTCACCTGGATCTGGTGACTCTGGTCCCCAACTGCACCTCTGCTGGACCTGGTGACTCTCTTTCACACATGGACCTCACCTGGATCTGGTGACTCTAGTCCTCAGTTTGGCCTCACCTGGACCTGGCGTCTCTCGTCCCCACTTTGACCTAACTCAGAACTGCTGAATCTTGCCCCAATTAGGCCGCTCCCATACCTGGTGACTCTTGTCCCCAGCTTTGCCTCAATTCGACCTGATGAATCTGGTCCTCACGTGGGCCTCACATGGACCTGCTACTCAGCTGGATAGAGTGGCTCTGGTTCCCACATTGGGTTCACCTGATACTGGTGACTGTGGTTTTATTCTATGCCTCACCAGGACCTAGTGATTCTGTACCCCATATGGGCCTGCATGCTCCTAGTGACTCTGGTCCTCACCCAGGCATCACTGGGACTTGGATACTCTATTCCACATCTGGGACTCACTCTGATCATGGACCTCTGGTCCCATTCTGGGCCTCAAACTAAACTGGCTACTCTGGTTCCCCCTCTGGGACTCACCCTTACCTGGTGACTCTGGTCACCCCTTGGGCTTCACTTGGGCCTGGTGAATCTGGTCCTTAGCTGGTCCGCACCTGGATGTGGTGACTGGTCGCCACCTGGTCCTCACCTGGACTTGGTGAATCCTGTTGCAACCTGCGCCTCACCAGGACCTTGTGACTGTGGTCCCACCTGGGCCTCACCTGGATCTGGTGGGTCTGGTTCCCATATGGGGGTCTCCTGGTCCTGGTTCCTTTGGTCTCCATCTACCTCAGCTGAAACACAATGACTCTGATCCATATTTGAACCTCTACTGGACCTGTTGACTCTGGTCCTTACCTGGGCATCTTTGGGAGCTGGATACTCTCTTATATAACTGGGCCTCACCGGGACCTGGTGACTGTGGTCCCACCTCGCCCTCACCGGGACGAGGTGACTCGTTCCCACAGGGACCTCACCTGGACCTGGTGACTAAAGTCCTCATATGGGCATCATGGGACCTGGTTTCTCAGTTCCACATCGGGGCCTCACCTGGACCTAGTGATTCTCGTCCCCCTCTGGACCTCACCCTGATGTGGTGACTCTCGTCCCCACCTGGATAACACCAGAACCGTGTGAGTCTGTTTCCCCTCTGGGGCTCACCCAGATCTTGGGATATTGGTCTTCAACTGGGCCTCAACAGGACCTGGTGAATCTACTCCTCACTTAGGCCTCGTCTAGACCTTGTGACTCTTTTCCCACCTGGCATCAATGGGACATGGTTACTCTGTTCCCCACCTGGGCCTCACCTCCACATGATAACTTTGCTCCACACTTTGGCCTCAACTGGTCCTGATGACTTTGTTCCCCACACCTATGCCTCAGTCTGGACCTGGTGACTGTGGTGCCCACCCACTGTGGGCTCACCTGTACCTGGTGATTCTCGTTCCCACATGAACCACACCTGGACCTGGTGACTGTGGTGTTCTTGTAGACTCACATTTACCTGATGACACTGGTCCCCAAGGGCCTCACCTGGATCTGGTGACTCTGGCCTGCCGGTTGGCCTCACCTTGACCTGGTGAGTGGGGTTGCCACCTGGGCCTCACACATAGCTGGTGACTCAATTCCCCTCGTGGGCCTCTTGGACCTGGTGAATCTGGTCCTTACCTGGTCCTGTCCCAGACCCGGGGACTCTGGTCACCACCTGGGCCTCACCTGGACCTGGTGAATCTGGTCCCCATCTGGGCCTCACCCAGTCCTGGTGACTTTTTTCCCCACATGGACCTGATTGCTGTGGACTCCTTCTTAGCCTCACCTGGAACTACTGACTCTGATCCTAACTGGGCCTAACCCAGATCAGGTGACTCTGGTCCTCACCTGTGAACCATTATGACCTGGATACTCTGTTCCACACCTGAGACTCACCTGGACATGATGACTCTGGATCCCCTCTGGGCCTCAGGCTGACATGGTGACTCTGGTCCCCATCTGGATGTCACCTGGACCAGGTGATTCTGGTACCCCTCTAGTCCTCAACTTGACCTGGTGATCCTGGTTCCCACCTGGGCCTCACCTGGACCTGGTGACTCTGGTCCCACTCTGGGTTTGACCGTGGCCTAGTGACTGTGAACCCCACTTTGGCCTGACTTGGACCTGCTGACCCTGGTTGCCACCTGCGCCTGACCTCGAACTATTGACTCTGGTCTTTCAAGGGCCTTCCCTGGACCTGGTGATCCTGGTCGGACCTGGCTCACACCTGGACGTGGTGACTCCTGTCACCAATGGGGACTCACTTGGACCTGCTTACTGTGTTCCACACCTGGGCCTCAAGTAGACCTGTTGACCATGGTCCCCAAGCCGGTCTCACATGGACCTGTTGCCTCCGATCCCCACCGGATCCTCACGTGTACCTGGTATCTCTGGTCCTCACCTGGGCCTCATCTGGACCTAGTGACTCTGGTCCCCACCTGGGCTTCACATGGATCTGGTGACTCTGGTCCCCACCTGGACTTCACATGGATCTGGTGTCTCTGGACCCCACCTGGACCTCTCCTGGACCTGGTGACTCTTTTCCAACATGGACCTCACCTGGATGTGGTGACTCTGGTCCTCAGTTTGGCCTCACCTGGACCTGGTGTCTCTCGTCCCCACTTTGACCTAACTCAGAACTGCTGAATCTTGCCCCACCTAGGCCGCACCCAGACCTGGTGACTCTTGTCCCCAGCTATGCCTCAATTCGACCTGGTGAATCTGGTCCTCACGTGGGACTCACCTGGTCCTGGGACTCACCTGGATAGAGTGGCTCTGGTTCTCACAAGGGGCTCACCTGATACTGCTGAATGTGGTCTTATTCTATGCCTCACCAGGACCTAGTGATTCTGTTCCCCATCTGGGCCTGCATGGCCCTAGTGAATCTGGTCCTCCCCCAGGCGTCATTGTGACCTGGATACTCTATTCCACACCTGGGACTCTCTTTGACCAGGGACCTCTTGTCTCATTCTGGGCCTCAAACTAAACTGGTTACTCTGGTCCCCCCTCTGGGCCTCACCCAGTCCTGGTGACTCTGGTCACCCATTGGGCTTCAATTGGGCCTGGAGAATCTGGTCCTTATCTGTTCCGCACCTGGATCTGGTGACTGGTCGCCACCAGAGCCTCACCTGGACTTGGTGAATTCTGTTGCCTCCTGCGCCTCACCTGGACCTTGTGACTGTGGTCCCACCTGGACCTCACCTGGATCTGGTGGCTCTGGTTCCCATATGGGGCTCTCCTGAACGTGCTCCATGTTGTCTCCATCTGGCCTCACCTGGAACACAATGACTCTGATAGATATTTGGGCCGCTCCTGAACCTGATGACGCTGGTCCTTACATGGGCATCACTGGGACCTGGATACTCTCTTATATAGCTGGGCCTCACCTGGACCTGGTGGCTGTGGTCCCACCTGGGCCTCACCTGGACGAGGTGACTGGTTCCCACAGGGATCTCACCTGGACCTGGTGACTCAGGTCCTCATATGGGCATCATGGGACCTGGTTTCTCACTTCCACATCGGGGCCTCACCTGGACCTAGTGATTCTCGTCCCCCTCTGGGCCTCACCCTGACGTGGTGACTCTGGTCACCCCTGGATATCACCAGAAGCGGGTGACTCTGGTCCCCCTCTGGGACTCACCCGGAGCTGGGGACACTGGTCCTCAGCTGGGCCTCAGCAGGACCTGGTGAATCTACTCTTCACTTTGGCCTCGTCTGGACCTTGTGACTCTTTTCCCACCTGGCATCAATGGGACATGGTTACTCTGTTCCCCACCTGGGCCTCACCTGGACATGATAACTTTGCTCCACACTGTGGCCTCAAATGGTCCTGATGAAACTGGTCCCCCCACCTAGGCCTCAATCTGGACCTGGTGACTGTGGTCCCCCCTGGGTCTCACCTGGACCTGGTGACTCTCGTTCCCACTTGAAACACACCTGGCCCTGTTGACTGTGGTTTTCTTGTAGACTCACATTTACCTGTGACTCCGGTCCCCACTAGGGCCTCACCTGGATCTGGTGATTCTGACCTGCAGGTTGGCCTCACCTGGACCTGGTGAGTGGGGTTGCCATGTGGGCCTCACCCATACCTATTGACTCAGATCCACACGTGGGACTCTTGGACCTGGTGAATCTGGTCCTTACCTGGTCCTCTCCAAGCCCCGGGGACTCTGGTCACCACCTGGGCCTCACCTGGATCTGGTGAATCTGGTTCCCATCTGGGCCTCACCCAGTCCTGGTGACTTTGTTCCCCACCTGGACCTGATTGCTGTGGACTCTTTCTTGGCCTCACCTGGAACTGGTGACTCTGATCCTATCTGCGCGTCACCCAGACCTGGTGACTCTGGTCCTCACCTGGGCATCATTGGTACCTGGTGACTCTGTTCTACACCTGAGCCTCAACTGGACATGCTGACTCTGGAACCTCTCTGGGCCTCACCCTGCCCTGGTGAATCTGGTCCCCATCTGGATGTCACCTGGACCAGGTGATTCTGGTACCGCTCTAGGCCTCAAACAGTTCTGGTGAACCTGGTCCTCAACTGGGCCTCACCTGGACCTAGTGAATATGCTCCATCTGGGACTCATTTGGACCTGGTGACTCTGGTACCTACCTGGGCATCATAGGGATATGGTTCCAATGCATGGCTTGCAGGTTGGCCTCACCTGGACCTGGTAACTCTGGTCCCTACCTGGGCATAATCGGGACATGGTTCCACTGCATGGCCTGCAGGTTGGCCTCACCTGGACCTGTTGAGTGGGGTTGCCAATTGTGCCTCACCCATACCTGGTGACACAGGTCCCCACGTGGGCCTCACTTGGACTGGTGAATCTGGTCCTTACCTGGTCCTTCCCCAGAACTGGTAACTCTGGTCATCACCTGGGAATCACCTGGGCCTGGTGAATCTGGTCCCCATCTGGCCTCACCCAGTCCTGGTGACTTTGATCCCCACAGGGACCTGATTGCTGTGGACGCCTTCTTGGCCTCAACTGGGACTGGTGACTCTGATCCTAACTGGGCCTCACACAGATCTGGTGACTCTGGTCCTCACCTGTGGACCATTAACCTGAATACTCTGTTCCACACCTGAGCCTCACCTGGACATGATGACTCTGGATCCCCTCTGGGCCTCACCCTGACATGGTGACTCTGGTCCCCATCTGGATGTCACTTAGACCAGGTGAATCTTGTACCCCGCTAGGACTCAACTACACCTGGTGACTCTGGTCCTCAACTGGGCCTCACTGGGACCTAGAGAATATGCTCCCCACCTGCGCCTCATCTGGACCTGGTGACTCTGGTTCTACCTGGTCATCATCGGGACATGGTTACTGTATTCCCCACTGGGACTGACCTGATCCTGGTAACTCTTGTCCTGACTTTGGCCTCTTCTGTACCAGGTGACTCTGGCTCCACCTGGGCCTCATCTGTAACTGGTGACTCTGATCCTAAGCATGGCCTCACCTGACTTTCTGACTGTCGTTCCCATCGGGACCACACCTGGACCTCATGTCTCTAGTCGCACCTGGGCCTCACCAGGACCTGGTGTCTCTGGTACCCACCTGGGTAGCATCAGGATATGGTTACACTCTTCACTATCAGTGACACAGCCGGACGTATTAACTCTGGTCTTCACCTGGGACACACCTAGATGTGGTGACATTGGTTCCCACCTGGGTCTCACCTGGACATAGTGAATCGGATCCCCACCTGGGCCTCATTTGTAACTGGTGATTCTCATTCCCACATGGACACCATGTCGACTTGGTGGCTGCAGTGTTTCTAGCTTCTCATGTACCTCGTGACTCTGGTCCCCACCAGGGCCTCACCAGGACCTGGTGAGTGTGGTTGCAACCTGCACCTCACCTGCAGCTGGTGATTCTGGTCTGCACCTGAGACTACCCTGCATCTGGTGACTGTGGTCCCCACCTGGGCTTCACCTGGATTTGGGGACTCCGGTCCCCATCTGGGCCTCAACTGGCCCTGTTGACCATGGTCCTCACTGGGCAAAATTGGGACCCAGTGACTGAGTTCCACAACTGGACCTCACTGGACCAGGTGACTCTGGTCCCGCTCTCGGTCTCACCATGCCCTAGTGACTGTGAACCCCACTTTGGCCTGACTTGGACCTGCTGACCCTGGTTGCCACCTGCGCCTGACCTCGAACTGTTGACTCTGGTTCTCTCAAGGGCCTCCCCTGTACCTGGTGATCCTGGTCCGCAACTGGGCCCCACCTGAACGTGGTGACCCTTGTCACCACGGGGGACTCACCAGGACCTGCTTACTGTGTTCCACACCTGGGCCTCAAGTAGACCTGTTGACCATGGTCCCCAAGGCCGCCTCACATAGACCTGTTTCCTCTGATCCCCACCTGGGCCTCACGTGTACCTGGTAACTCTGGTCCTCACCTGGGCCTCATCTGGACCTAGTGACTCTGGTCCCCACCTGGGCTTCACCTGGATCTGGTGACTCTGGTCCCCACCTGGAACTCACCTGGATCTGGTGACTCTGGTCCTCAGTTTGGCCTCACCTGGACCTGGTGTCTCTCGTCCCCACTTTGAACTAACTCAGAACTGCTGAATCTTGACCCACCTAGGCCGCACCCAGACCTGGTGACTCTTGTCCCCAGCTCTGCCTCAATTCGACCTGATGAATCTGCTCCTCACGTTGGCCTCACATGGACCTGGGACTCAGCTGGATAGAGTGGCTCTGGTTCCCACAAGGGGCTCACATGATACTGGTGACTGTGGTCCCACCTGGGCCTCACCTGGACGAGGTGACTGGTTCCCACAGGGACCTCACCTGAACCTGGTGACTCCGGTCCTCATATGGGCATCATGGGACCTGGTTTCTCAGTTCCACATCGGGACCTAACCTGGACCTAGTGATTCTCGTCCCATTATGGTCCTCACCCTGACGTGGTGACTCTGGTCCCCACCTGGATATCACCAAAACCGGGTGACTCTGGTCCCCCTCTGGGACTCACCCGGAGCTGGGGACACTGGTCCTCAACTGGGCCTCAACAGGACCTGGTGAATCTGCTCCTCACTTAGGCCTCGTCTGGGTCTTGTGACTCTTTTCCCACCTGGCATCAATGGGACATGGTTAGTCTGTTCCCCACCTGGGCCTCACCTGGACATGATAACTTTGCTCCACATTTTGGCCTCAACTAGTCCTGATGACTCTGGTCCCCCGACCTAGGCGTCAATCTGGACATGATTGCTGTGGACTCCTTTTTAGCCTCAACTGGATCTGGTGAATCTGATCCAGATTGAGGATCCCCCATCTGGACCTCACCTGGCCCTGTCAATCATGGTCCTCAACTGGCAAAATTGGGACCCAGTGACTGTGTTCCATCCCTGGACCTCACCTGGACCACGTGACTCTGGTCCCCCTCTGGGTCTCACCGTGCCCTAGTGACTGTGAACCCCACTTTGGCCTGACTTGGACCTGCTGACCCAGGTTGACACCTGCGCATGACCTCGAACTGTTGACTCTGGTTCATTCAAGGGCTTCCCCTGTCCCTGGTGATCTTGGTCCCCCCCTGGGACTCACCTGGACGTGGTGACCCTTGTCACCACCGGGGACTCACCTGGACCTGGTTACTGTGTTCCACACCTGGGCCTCAAGTAGTCCTTTTGACCATGGTACCGAAGCCTGCCTCATATGGACCTGTTTCCTCTGATTCCCACCGGGGCATCACGTGTACCTTGTAACACTGGTCCTCACTTGGGCCTCATCTGGACCTAGTGACTCTGGTCCCCACCTTGGCTTCACCTGGATCTGGTGACTCTGGTCCTCAACTGGGCCTCACGTGGACCTATTGAATATGCTCCATCTGGGCTTCATTTGGACTTGGTGACTCTCTTCCCTACCTGGGCATCATCGGGACATGGTTCCACTGCATGGCCTTTAGGTTGGCCGCCCCTGGAACTGGTAACTGTGGTTCTACCTGGGCATCATCGGGACGTGGTTACACTATTCCCAGTTGGACTGACCTGATCGTGGTGACTCTGGTCCTGACTTTCGCCTCTTCTGTGCCATGTGACTCTGGCTCCCCCTGGACCTCACCTGTAAGTGGTGACTCTGATCCTAAGCATGGCCTCACCTGACCTATGACTGTGGTTTCCATCGGTACCTCACCTGGTCCTCTTGTCTCTGGTCCCAACTGGGACTCACCAGGACCTTGTATCTGGTACACACCTGAGTAGCATCAGGATATGGTTACACTGTTCACTAACAGTGACCCGGCCGGACCTATTAACTCTCGTCTTCACCTGGTCCACACTTGGACATGGTGACACTGGTTCCCACCAGGGTCTCACCTGGACATGGTGACTCAGATACCCACCTGGTCCTCACTTGTAACTTGTAATTCTCGTTCCCACATGGACATCATGTGGACCTGGTGGTTGCAGTGTTTCTAGGTTCTCATGTACCTCGTGACTCTGGTCCCCACCAGGGCCTCACCCGGACTTGGTGAGTGTGGTTGCCACCTGCACCTCACCAGGACCTGGTGATTCTGGTCTCCACCTGAGACTACCCTGGAACTGATGACTGCTGTCCCCACCTGGGCTTCACCTGAATTTGGGGACTCCGGTCCCCATCTGGGCCTCACCTGGCCCTGTTGACCATGGTCTTCAACTGGTCAAAATTGAGACCCGGTGACTCTGTTCCACAACTGGATCTCACCTGGACAAGGTGACTCTGGTCCCCCTCTGGGTCTCACTGGGCCCTAGTGACTGTGAACCCCACTTTGGCCTGACTTGGATCTGCTGACCCTGGTTGCCACCTGCGCCTGACCTCGAACTCTTGACTCTGGTTCTCTCAAGGGCCTCCCCTGTACCTGGTGATCCTGGTCCCCAATTGGGCCTCAACTGGACGTGGTGATTCTTGTCACAACCGGGGACTCACCTGGATTTGATTACTGTGTTCCACACCTGGGCCTCAGGTAGACTGTTGATCATTGTCCCCAAGTTGGCTCACGTGGACCTTTTGGCTCTGATCCCCGCCAAGGGCTCACGTGTATCTGGTAACTCTGATCCTCACCTGGACCTAATCAGGACCTAGTGATTCTGGTCCCCACCTGGGTTTCACATGGATCTGGTGACTCTGGTCCCCACCTGGACTTCACCTGGATCTGGTGACTCTGGTCCCCACCTGGACCTCTCCTGGACCTGGTGACTCTCTTTCCAACATGGACTTCACCTGGATCTGGTGACTCTGGTCCTCAGTTTGGCCACACCTGTACCTGGTGTCTCTCGTCCCCACTTTGACCTAACTCAGAACTGCTGAATCTTGCCCCACCTAGGCCGCACCCAGTCCTGGTGACTCTTGTCCCCAGCTATGTCTCATTTCGACCTGATGAATAAGTTACTCACGTGGGCCTCCCATGGACCTGGGACTCAGGTGGATAGAGTGGCTCTGGTTCCCACAAGGGGCTCACCGGATACTGCTGACTGTGGTCTTATTCTATGCCGAACCAGGACCTAGTGATTCTGTTCCCCATCAGGGCCTGCATGGGCCTAGTGACTCTGGTCCTCACTCAGGCATCATTGGGACCTGGATACTCTATTCAACACCTGGGCCTCACTTTGACCAGGCACCTCTGGTCCCATTCTGGGCCTCAAACTAAACTGGTTACTCTGGTTACCACTCTGGGTCTCACCCTTACCTGGTGACTCTGGTCACCCCTTGGGCTTCACTTGGGCCTGGTGAATCTGGTCCTTAGATGGTCCGAACCTGGATCTGGTGACTGGTCGCCTCCTACGCCTCTCCTGGACTTGGTGAATCCTGTTGCCACCTGCGCGTCACCGGGACCTTGTGACTGTGGTCCCACCTGGACGTCACCTGGATCTGGTGGCTCTGGTTCCCATATGGGGCTCTCCTGGACCTGGTTCCTGTGGTCTCCATCTGGCCTCACCTGGAACTCAATGACTCTGTTTCATATTTGGGCCTCTCCTGGACCTGTTGACTCTGGTACTTACATGGGCATCATTGGGACCTGGGTACACTCTTATATACCTGGGCCTCTCCTGGACCTGGTGACTGTGGTCCCACCTGGGCCTCACCTGGATGAGGTGACTGGTTCCCACAGGGACCTCACCTGGACCTGGTGACTCAGATCCTCATATGGGCATTATGGGACCTTTTTTCTCAGTTCCACATTGGGGCCTTCCCTGGACCTAGTGATTCTCGTCCCACTCTGGGCCTCACTCTGACGTGGTGACTCTGGTCCCCACCTGCATATCACCAGAACCGGGTAACTCTGGTCCCCCTCTGGGACTCACCCGGAGCTGGGGACACTGGCACTCAACTGGGCCTCAACAGGAGCTGGTGAATCTACTCCTCACTTAGGCCTCTTCTAGACCTTCTGACTCTTTTCCCACCTGGCATCAATTGGACATGGTTACTCTGTTCCCCACCTGGGCCTCACCTGGACATGATAACTTTGCTCCACACTTTGGCCTCAACTTATCCTGATGATTCTGGTCCCCCCATCTAGACCTCAATCTGGACCTGTTGACTGTGGTCCCCACCTGGGTCTCACCTGGACCTGTGACTCTCATTCCCACATGAAACACACCTGGACCTGATTACTGTGGTGTTCTTGTAGTCTCACATTTACCTGGTTTCTCCGGTCCCCACTAGGGTCTTACCTGGATCTGGTGACTCTGATCCTATCTGCGCGTCACTCAGACCTGGTGACTCTGGTCCTAACCTGGGCATCATTGGTACCTGGTGACTCTGTTCGAACCTGAGCCTCACCTGGACATGATGACTCTGGAACCTGGCTGGGACTCACCCTGACCTGGTGACTCTGATCCCCATCTGAATGTCACTGGACCAGGTGATTCTGGTACCCCTCTAGGCCTCAACCAGTTCTGGTGCCTCTGGTCCTCAACTGGGCCTCACCTGAACCTAGTGAATATGCTCCATCTGGGCCTAATTTGGACCTGGTGACTCTGGTACCTACCTGGGCATCATCGGGACATGTTTCCACTGCATGGCCTGCAGGTTGGCCTCACATGAACCTGGTAACTCTGTTCCCAACCTGGGCATCATCGGGACATGGTTCCTCAGCATGGCCTGCAGGTTGGCCTCACATTGAACTTGTGAGTGGGGTTGCCACCTGGGCCTCACACATAGCTGGTGACTCAATTCCCCTCGTGGGCCTCTTGGACCTGGTGAATCTGGTCCTTACCTGGTCCTGTCCCAGACCCGGGGACTCTGGTCACCACCTGGGCCTCACCTGGACCTGGTGAATCTGGTCCCCATCTGTGCCTCACCCAGTCCTGGTGACTTTGTTCCCCACCTGGACCTGATTGCTGTGGACTCTTTCTTGGCCTCACCTGGAACTGGTGACTCTGATCCTATCTGCGCTTCACCCAGATCTGGTGACTCTGGGCCTCACCTGGGCATCATTGGTACCTGGTGACTCTGTTCCACGCCTGAGCCTAACCTGGACATGATGACTCTGGAACCACTCTGGACCTCTCCCTGACCTGATGCCTCTGATCCCTATCTGGATGTCACCTGGACCAGGTGATTCTGGTACCCCTCTAAGCCTCAACCAGATATGGTGACAGTGGTCCTCAACTGGGCCTCACTGGACCTAGTGAATATGCTCCATCTGGGCCACATTTGGACCTGGTGACTCTGTTCCCTACCAGGGCATCATCGGGACATTGTTCCACTGCATGGCCTGCATATTGGCCTCACCTGGACCTGGTAACTCTGTTCCCTACCTGGGCATCATCGGGACATGGTTCCACAGCATGGCCTGCAGGTTGGCCTCACCTGGACCTGGTAAGTCTTGTCCCTACGTGGGCATCATCGGTACATGGTTCCACTGCATGGCCTGCACGTTGGCCTCACCTGGACCTGGTGAGTGGGATTTACACCTGGGCCTCACCCATACATGAAGACACAAGTCCCCACGTGGCCCTAACTTGGACCTGGTGACTCTGGTCCTAACCTGGTCTTCACTTGGAACTGGTAACTCTGGTCACCACCTGGGAATCACCTGGACCTGGTGAATCTGGTCCCCATCTGGGCCTCACCTAGTCTTGGTGACTTTGTTCCCAACCTGGACCTGATTGCTGTGGACTCCTTCTTCTCCTCACCTGGAACTGCTGACTCTGATCCTAACTGGACCTCACCCAGATCTGTTGATTCTTGTCCTCACCTGTGGACCAATACGACCTGGATACTTTGTTCCACACCTGAGCCTCACCTGGACATGATGACTCTGCATCCCCTCTGGGCCTCACCCTGACCTGGTGACTCTGGTCCCCATCTGGATGTCACCTAGACCAGGTGAATCTGGTACCCCTCTAGGCCTCAACTAGACTGGGGGAATCTGGTCCTCAACTGGGCCTCACCGGGACCTAGTGAATATACTCCCCACCTGCGCCTCATCTGTACTTGGTGACTCGGGTTCTACCTGGGCATCATCGGGACCTGGTTACTCTATTCCCCACTGGGAATCTCCTGATCCTGGTAACTCTGGTCCTGACTGGCATCTTCTCTACTTGGTGACTCTGGCTCCACCTGGGCCTCACCTGTAACTGGTGACTCTGATCCTAAGCATGGCCTCACCTGACCTGGTGTCTGTGGTTCCCATCGGGACCTCACCTGGACCTCATGTCTCTGGTCCCACCTGGGCCTCACCAGGACCTGGTGTCTCTGGTACCCACCTGGGTAGCATCAGGATATGGTTACACTGTTCACTAACAGTGACCCAGCCGGACCTATTAACTCTGGTCTTCACCTGGGCCACACCTGGACATGGTGGCACTGGTTCCCTCTTGGGTCTCACGTGGACATGTGATTCAGATCCCTGCCTGATCCTCACCTGTAACTGGTGATTCTCGTTCCCACATGGACATCATGTGGATCTGGTGGCTGCAGTGTTTCTAGCTTCTCATGTACCTCGTGACTCTGGTCCCCACCAGGGCCTCACAGGTACCTGTTGTGTGTGGATGCCACCTGCACCTCACCTGGACCTGGTGATTCTGGTCTGCCCCTGAGACTACCCTGGATCTGGTGACTGTGGTCCCCACCTGGGCTTCACCTTGATTTTGGGCTCTCGTTCCCATCTGAGCCTCACCTGGCCCTGTTGACCATGGTCCTCAACTGGGCAAAATTGGGACCCGGTGACTGTGATCCACAACTGGACCTCACCTGGACCAGGTGACTCTGGTCCCCCTCTGGGTGTCACCGTGCCCTAGTGACTGTGAACCCCACTTTGCCTGACTTGGACCTCCTGACCATGGTTGCCACCTGCGCCTGACCTCGAACTGTTGACTCTGGTTCTTTCAAGGGCCTCCCCTGGACGTGGTGATCCTGGTGCCCACATGGGCCTGACCTGGACCTGGTGACTCTTGTCACCACCGGGAACTCACCTGGACCTGCTTACGGTGTTCCACACCTGGGCCTCAAGTAGACCTGTTGACCATGGTCCCCAAGCCAGCCTCACATGGACATGTTGCCTCTGATCCCCACCGGGGCTTCACGTGTACCTGGTAACTCTGGTCCTCATCTGGGTCTCATCTGGACCTAGCGACTCTGGTCCCTACCTGGGCTTCACCTGGATCTGGTGACTCTGGTCCCCACCTGGACTTCACCTGGATCTTCTGACTCTGGTCCACACCTGGACCTGACCTGCATATGGTGACTCTGGTCCTCAGTTTGGCCTCATCTGGATCTGGCATCTCTCGTCCTCACTTTGACCTAACTCAGAACTGCTGAATCTTGCCCCACCTCGGCCGCACCCAGACTTGGTGACTCTTGTCCCCAGCTATGCCTCAATTCGACCTGATGAATCTGCTCCTCACGTGGGCCTCACATGGACCTGGGACTCAGCTTGATAGAGTGGCTTGGTTCCCACAAGGGGCTCACCTGATATAGCTGACTGTGGTCTTATTCTATGCCTCACCTGGTCCTAGCGATTCTGTTCCCATCTGGGCCTGCATGGCCCTAGTGACTCTGGTCCTCACCCAGGAATCATTAGGACCTGGATACTCTATTCCACACCTGTGCCTCACATTGACTATGGACCTCTCGTCCCATTCTGGGACTCAAACTAAACTAGTTACTGGTTCCCCTTTGGGCTTCACCCTTACCTGGTAACTCTGGTCACCCTTTGGGCTTCACTTCACCAGATGAACCACACCTGGACCTTGTGACTGTGGTGTTCTTGTATACTCACATGTACCTGGTGACTCCAGTCCCCACTAGGGCCTCACCTGGATCTGGTGACTCTGGCCCGCCAGTTGGCCTCACCTAGACCTGGTGAGAGGGTTTGCCACCTAGGCCTCACACATAGCTGGTGACTCAGGTCCCCACGTGAGCCTCTTGGACCTGGTGAATCTGGTCGTTACCTGGTCCTTTCCGAGACCCGGGGACTCTATCCCCACCTGGGCCTCACCTGGACATGGTGAATCTGGTCCCCATCTGGGTCTCACCCTGGTCTGGTGACTTTGTTCCCCACCTGGACCTGATTGCTGTGAACTCTTTCTTGGCCTCACCTGCAACTGGTGACTCTGATCCTATCTGCGCCTCACCCAGATCTGGTGACTCTGGTCCTCACCTGGGCATCTTTGGTATCTGGTGACTCTCTTCCACACCTGAGCCTCACCTGGACCCGATGACTCTGGAACCACTCTGGGCCTCCCCCTGACCTGGTGACTCTAGTCCCCATCTGGATATCACCTGGACCAGGTGATTCTGGTACCCTTCTAAGACTCAAGTAGATATGGTGAAACTGGTCCTCAACTGGGCCTCACCTGGACCTAGTGAATATGCTCCATCTGGGCCTTATATGGACCTGGTGACTCTGGTCCCTACCTGGGCATCATCGGGATATGGTTCCACTGCATCGCCTGCAGATTGGCCTCAACTGGACCTGGTAAATCTGGTCCCTACCTGAGCATCACCGGGACATGGTTCCTCTGCATGGCCTGCAGGTTGGCCTCACCAGGACCTGGTGAGTGTTATTGCCACCTGGGCCTCACCCATACCTGGTGACTCAGGTCCACGTGGGCCTCTTGGACCTAGTGAATCTGGTCCTTACCTGGTCCTTTCCCAGAACGGGGACTCTGGTCACCACCTGTGCCTCACCTGGACCTGGTGAATCTGTTACCCCTCTTGGCCTCAACAAGATCTGGTGACTCTGATCCTATCTGCGCGTCACCCTGACCTGGTGACTCTGGTCCTCACCTGAGCATCATTGGGACCTGGTGACTCTGTTCCACACCTGAGCCTCACCTGGACATGATGACTCTGGAACCTCTCTGGGACAACCCTGACCTGGTGACTGTGGTCTCCATCTGGATGTCACCTGGACCAGGTGATTCTGGTACCCTTCTAGGCCTCAACCAGATCTGGTGACTCTGGTCCTCAACTGGGCCTCACTTGGACCCAGTGAATGTGCACCATCTGGGCCTCTTTTGGACCTGGTGACTCTGGTCCCTACCTGGGCATCATCGGGACATGGTTCCACTGCATGGCCTGCAGGTTGGCCTCACTTGGACCTGGTAAGTCTGGTCCCTACATGGTCATCATCGGGACATGGTTCCTCTGCACGGCCTGCAGGTTGGCCTCCCCTGGACCTGGTCAGTGGGGTTGCCACCTGGGCCTCACCTATGCCTGGTGACACAGGTCCCCACGTGGGTCTCACTTGGACCTGGTGAATCTTGTCCTTACCTGGTCCTCACCCGGAACTGGTAGTCTGGTCACCACCTGGATATCACCTGGATCTTGTGTATCTGGTCCCCATCTAGGCCTCACCCAGTCCTGGTGACTTTGTTCCCCACCTGGACCTGAATTCTGTGGACTCCTTCTTGGCCTCACCTGGAACTGGTGACTCTGGTCCCCACCTGGACCTCTCCCGGACCTGGTGACTTTCTTTCAAACATGGACCTCACATGGATCTGGTGACTCTGGTACTCAGTTTGGCCTCACCTGGAACTGGCGTCTCTCGTCCCCACTTTGACCTAACTCAGAACTGCTGAATCTAGCCCAACTTAGGCAGCACCCAGACCTGGTGACTTTTGTCCCCAGCTATGCCTCAATTCGACCTAATGAATCTGGTCCTCACGGGAGCCTCACCTGGACCTGGGACTCAGCTGGATACAGTGGCTCTGGTTCCCGCAAGGGGCTCAGCTGATACTGCTGACTGTGGTCTTATTGTATGCCTCACCAGGACCTAGTGATTCTATTCCCCATCTGGGCCTGCCTGGCCCCAGTGACTCTGGTCCTCTCCCAGGCATCATTGGGTGATGGACCCAATGATCCTCACCCTGGATACGCTATTACACACCTGGGCCTCACTTTGACCAGGGACCTCTGGTTCAATTCTGAGCCTCAAACTAAACAGGTTACTCTGGTTCCCCCTCTGGGGCTCACCCTTACCTGTGACTCTGGTCACCCTTTGGGCTTCACTTCGGCCTGGTGAATCTGGTCCTTAGCTGGTCCGCGCCTGGATGTGGTGACTGGTCGCCACCTAGGCATCACCTGGACTTGTTGAATCCTGTTGCCACCTGCGCCTCACCTGGACCTTGTGACTGTGGTCCCACCTGGACCTCACCTGGATCTCGTGGCTCTGGTTCCCATATGGGGCTTTCCTGGACCTGGTTCCTGTGGTCTCCATCTGACCTCACCTGGAACACAATGATGCTGATCCGTATTTGGGCCTCTCCTGGACCTGTTGACTCTGGTCCTTACCTGGGCATCATTGGGACCTCGATACTCTCTTATATACCTGGGCCTCACCTGGACCTGGTGACTGTGGTCCCACCTGGGCCTCACCCGGACGAGGTGACTGGTTCCCACAGAGACCTCACATGGACCTGGTGACTCAGGTCCTCATATGGGCATCATGGTACCTGGTTTCTCAGTTCCACATCGGGCCTCACCTGGAGCTAGTGATACTCGTCACCCTCTGGGCCTCATCCTGACGTGGTGACTCTGGTCCCCACCTGGATATCACCAGAACCGGGTGACTCTGGTCCCCCTCTGAGACTCTCCGGAGCTGTGGACACTGGTCCTCAACTGGGCCTCAACAGGACCTGATGAATCTACTCTTCACATAGGCCTCGTCTGGAACTTGTGACTCTTTTCCCACCTGGCATCAAAGGGACATGGTTACTCTCTTCCCTACCTGGGCCTCACCTGGACATGATAATTTTGCTCCACACTTTGGCCTCACATGGTCCTGATGACTCTGGTCCCCCGACCTACGCCTCAATCTGGACCTGGTGACTGTGGTGTCTTGTAGACTCACATTTACCTGGTGACTCCGGTCCCCACTAGGGCCTCACCTGGATCAGGTGACTCTGGCCTGCAGGTTGGCCTCACCTGGACCTGGTGAGTGGGGTTGCCACCTGGGAGTCACCCATACCTGGTGACTCAGGTCCCCACGTGGGCCTCCTGGACCTGGTGAATATGGTAATTCTGGTCACCACCTGGGAATCCCCTGGACCTGGATAATCTGCTCGCCATCTGGGCCTGACCCAGTCCTGGTGACTTTGTTCCCCACCTGGACCTGATTGCTGTGGACTCCTTTTGGGCCTCACCTGGAACTGGTGACTCTGATCCTAACTGGGCCTCACCCAGATCTGGTGACTCTTGTCCTCACCTGTGGACCACTAAGACCTGGATACTCTGTTCCACACCTGAGCCTCACCTGGACATGATGACTCTGCATCCTCTCTGGGCCTCACTCTGACATGGTGACTCTGGTCCCCATCTGGATGTCACCTAGAACAGGTGAATCTGGGACCCCTGTCGGGCTCAACCAGACCTGGTGACTCTGGTCCTCAACTGGGCCTCACCTGGACCTAGTGAACATGCTCCACACCTGCGCCTCATCTGAACGTGGTGACTCGGGTTCTACCTGGGCATCATCGGGACATGGTTACTCTATTCCCCAATGGGACTGACCTGATCCTAGTAACTCTGGTCCTGACTTTGGCCTCTTCTGTACCAGGTCACTCTGGCTCCACCTGGGCCTCACCTGTAACTGGTAACTCTGATCCTAAGCATGGCCTCACCTGACCTATTTACTGTGGTTCCCATCGGGATCTTACCTGGACCTCATCTATCTGGTCCCACCTGGGCCTCACCAGGACCTGGTGTATCTGGTACCCACCTAGGTAGCATCAGGTTATGGTTACACTGTTCACTAACAGTGACCCACCCGGAACTATTAACTCTGGTCTTCACCTGGGCCACACCTGGACATGGTGACACTGGATCCCACCTGGGTCTCAACTTGACATGGTGAGTCGGATCCCCACCTGTTCCTCACGTGTAACTGCTGATTCTCCGGCCCACATGGACATCTTGTGGACCTGGTGGCTGCAGTGTTTCTAGCTTCTCATGTACCTTGTGACTCTGGTCCCTGCCAGGGCCTCACTGGGTCCTGGGGAATGTGGTTGCCACCTGCACCTCACTTGGAACTGGTGATTATGGTCTGCACCTGAGACTATCCTGGATCTGCTGACTGTGGTCCCCACCTGGGCTTCACCTGGATATGGGGACTCCAGTCCCCATCTGGGCCTCACCTGGCCCTGTTGACCATGGTCCTCAACTGGGCAAAATTGGGAACCGGTGACTGTGTTCCACAACTGGACGTCACCTAGACCAGGTGACTCTGGTACCCCTCTGGGTCTCACCGTGCCCTAGTGACTGTGAACCCCACTTTGGCCTGTTTGGACCTGCTGACCCTGGATGCCACCTGCGCCTGACCTCGAACTGTTGACTCTGGTTCTTTCAAGGGCCTCCCCTGTACCTGGTGATCCTTGTCCCCACCTGGGCCTCACCTGGACGTGGTGACTCTTGTCACAACCTGGGACTCACCTGGACCTGGTTACTGTGTTCCACACTTGGGCCTCAAGTAGACCTGTTGACCATGGTCCCCAAGCCGGCCTCACATGGACCTGTTGCCTCTGATCCCCACCGGGGCCTCACGTGTACCTGGGAACTCTGGTCCTCACCTGGGCGTCATCTGGACCTAGTGACTCTGGTCCCCACCTGGGCTTCACCTGGATCTGGTGACTCTGGTCCCGCCTTGGCCTTCACCTGGATCTGGTGACTCTTGTCCCCACCTGGACCTCTCCTGGACCTGGTGACTCTCTTTCCAACATGGACCTCACCTGGATCTGGTGACTCTGGTCCTCAGTTTGGCCTCACCGGATCTGGTGTCTCTCGTCCACACTTTGACCTAACTCAGAACTGCTGAATCTTGCCCCACCTAGGCCGCAACCAGATCTGGTGACTCTTGTCCCCAGCTATGCCTCAATTCGACCTGATGAATCTGGTCCTCATTTGGGCCTCTCATGGACCTGGGACTCAGCTGGATAGAGTGGCTCTGTTACCCACAAGGGGCTCACCTGATACTGGTGACTGTGGTCTTATTCTATGCCTCACCAGGACCTAGTGATTCTGTTCCCCATCTGGGCCTGCATGGCCCTAGTGACTCTGGTCCTCACCCAGGCATCATTGGGACCTGGATACTCTATTCGACACCTGGGCATCACTCTCACCAGGGACCTCTGGTCGCACTCTGGGCCTCAAATTAAACTGGTTACTCTGGTCACCCTCTTGGCCTCACCCTTACCTGGTGACTCTGGACACCCCTTGGGTATCATTTGGGCCTGGTGAATCTGGTCCTTAGCTTGTCCTCACTTCTTTATGGTGAGTGGTCGCCACCTGGGCCTCACCTGGACTTGGTGAATCCTGTTGTCACCTGCGCCTCACCTGGACCTTGTGACAGTGGTCCAACCTGGACTTCACCTGGATCTGGTTGCTCTGGTTCCCATATGGGGCTTTCCTGGACCTGGTTCCTGTGGTCTCCATCAGGCCTCACCTGGAACACAATGACTCTGTTTCATATTTGGGCCTCTCCTGGACCTGTTGACTCTGGTACTTACATGGGCATCATTGGGACCTGGGTACACTCTTATATACCTGGTCCTCACCTGGACGTGGTGACTGTGGTCCCACCTGGACCTCACCGGGACGAGGTGACTGGTTCCCACAGGGACATCACCTGGACCTCGTGACTCAGGTCCTCATATGGGCATCATGGGACCTGGTTTCTCAGTTCCACATCGGGGCCTCAAGTGGACCTAGTGATTCTGGTCCCCCTCTGGGCCTGACCCTGACGTGGTGACTCTGGTCCCAACCTGGATATCACCAGAACCTGGTGACTGTGGTCCCCCTCTGGGACTCACCCAGAGCTGTGGACACTGGTCCTCAACTGGGCCTCATCAGGACCTGGTGAATCTACTCCTCACTTAGGCTTCGTCTGGAACTTGTGACTCTTTTCCCACTTGGCATCAATGGGACATGGTTACTCTGTTTCCCACCTGGGCCTCACCTGGACATGATAACTTTGCTCCGCACTTTGGCCTCATCTGGTCCTGATGACTCTGGTCCCTCCACCTAGGCCTCAATCAGGACCTGGTGACTGTGGTCCCCACCTGGGACTCACCTGGACCTGGTGACTCTCGTTCCCAAATGAATCACACCTGGACCTGGTGACTGTGGTGTTCTTGTAGACTCACATTTACCTGGGGAGTCCGGTACCCACAAGGGCCTCACCTGCATCTGGTGACTCTGGCCTGCAGGTTGGCCTCACTTGGACCTGGTGAGTGGGGTTGCCACCTGGGCCTCACCCACACCTGGTGATTCATGTCCTCACATTGGTCTCTTGGACCTGGTGAATCTGGTCCTTACCTGGTCCTCTCCCAGACCCGGGGACTCTGGTCACGACCTGGGCCTCACCTGGACCTAGTGAATCTGGTCCCCATCTGGGCCTCACCCAGTCCTGGTGACTTTGTTCCCCACGTGGACCTCATTGCTGTGGACTCTTTCTTGGCCTCACCTGGAACTGGTGACTCTGATCCTATCTGCGCGTCACCCAGATCTGGTGACTCTGGGCCTCACCTGAGCATCATTAGTACTTGGTGACTCTGTTCCACGCCTGAACCTAACCTGGACATGATGACTCTGGAAACACTCTGGGCCTCTCCCTGAACTGATGCCTCTGGTCCCCATCTGGATATCACCTGGACCAGGTGATTCTGGTACCCCTCTAAGCCTCAACCAGATCTGGTGACAGTGGTCCTCAACTGGGCCTCACTTGACCTAGTGAATATTCTCCATCTGGGTCTCATTTGGACCTGGTGCCTCTGGTCCCTACCTGGGCATCATCGGGAAATGGTTCCACTGCATGGCCTGCATATTGGCCTCACCTGGACCTGGTAACTCTGTTCCCTACCTGGGCATTATCGGGACATGGTTCCTCTGCATGGCCTGCAGGTTGGCCTCACCTGGACCTGGTGAGTGGGGTTGTCACCTGGGCCTCACCCTTACCTGGTAACACAGGTCCCCACCTGGGAATCACCTGGGCCTGGTGAATCTGGTCCTTACCTGGTCCTCACTCAGTCCTGGTGACTTTGTTCCCCACCTGGAACTGATTGCTGTGGACTCCTTCTTGTCCTCACCTGGAACTGGTGACTCTGATCCTAACTGGGCCTCACCCAGATCTGGTGACTCTGGTCCTCACCTGGGCATCATTGATACCTGGTTAGTCTGTTCCACAACTGAGCCTCACCGGGACATGATGACTCTGGAACCTCTCTGGGACTCACTCTGACCTGGTGACTCTGGTCCCCATCTGGATATCACCTGGACCAGGTGATTCTGGTACACCTCTAGGGCTAAAGGTGATCTGGTGACTCTGGTCCTCAACTGGGCCTCACCTGGACCTAGTGAATATACCCCATCTGGGCCTCATTTGGACCTGGTGACTCTAGTCCGTACCTGGGCATCATCGGGATATGGTATCACGGCATGGCCTGCAGGTTGGCCTCACCTGGACCTGGTGAGTGGGGTTTTCCTCAAATGGGCAAAATTGGGACCCGGTGACTGTGTTCCACAAGTGGCCTCACCTGGACCAAGTGACTCTGGTCCCCCTCTGGGTGTCACCATGTCCTAGTGACTGTGAGCCCCACTTTGGCCTGACTTGGACCTGCTGACCCTGGGTGCCACCTGCGCCTGACCTCGAACTGTTGACTCTGGTTCTTTCAAGGGCCTCCCCTGGACCTGTTGATCCTGGTCCCCACCTGGGACTCACCTGGACGTGGTGACTCTTGTCACCACCGGGCCCTCACCGGAACCTGCTTACTGTGTTCCACACCTGGGCCTCAAGTAGACGTGTTGACCATGGTCCCCAAGCCAGCCTCACATGGACATGTTGCCTCTGATCCCCACCGGGGCCTCACGTGTACCTGGTAACTCTGGTCCTCACCTGGGCCTCATCTGGACCTAGTGACTCTGGTCCCCACCTGGACTTCACCTGGATCTGGTGACTCTGGTCCACCCCAGGACCTCTCCTGGACCTGGTGACTCCTTTCCAACATGGACCTCAAGTGGATCTGGTGACTCTGGTCCTCAGTTTGGCTTCACCTGGACTTGGTGTCTCTCATCCCCACTTTGACCTAACTCAGAACTGCTGAATCTTGCCCCAACTAGGCCGCACCCAGACCTGGTGACTCTTGTCCCTAGCTATGCCTCAATTCGACCTGATGAATCTGGTCCTCACGTGTGCCTCACATGTACCTGGGACTCAGCTGGATAGAGTGGCTCTGGTTCCCACAAGGGGCACACCTGATACTGCTGACTGTGGTCTTATTCTATGCCTCACCAGGACGTAGTGATTCTGTTCCCCATCTGGGCCTGCATGGCCCTAGTGCCTCTGGTCCTCACCCAGGCATCATTGAGTGATGGACCCAATGATCCTCACCCTGGATACTCTATTCCACACCTGTGCCTCACTTTGACCAGGGACTTCTGGTCCCATTCTGGGCCTCTAACTAAACTGGTTACTCTGGTTCCCCTCTGGGCCTCACCCTTAATTGGTGACTCTGGTCACCCCTTGGGCTTCACTAGGGTCTGGTGAATCTGGTCCTTAGTTGGTCCGCACCTGGATCTGGTGACTGGTCGCCACCTGGGCCTCACCTGGACTTGGTGAATCCTGTTGCCACCTGTGCTTCACCTGGACCTTGTGACTGTGGTCCCACCTGGACCTCACCTGGATCTGGTGGCTATGGTTCCCATATGGGGCTCTCCTGGACCTGGTTCCTGTGGTCTCCATCTGGCCTCACTTGGAACACAATGACTCTAAACAATATTTGGGCCTCTCTTGTACCTGTTGACTCTGGTCCTTACTTGGGCATCACTGGGAGCTGGATACTCTGTTATATACCTGGGTCTCACCTGGACCGGTGACTGTGGTCCCACCTGAGCTTCACCTGGACGAGGTGACTGGTTCCCACAGGGAGCTCACCTGGACCTGGTGACTCAGATCCTCATATGGGCATCATGGGACCTGGTTTCTCACTTCCACATCAGGGCCTCACATGGACCTAGTGATTCTCGTCCCACTCTGGGCCTCACCCTGATGTGGAGAATCTGGTCCCCATCTAGGCCTCACCCAGTACTGGTGACTTTGTTCCCCACCTGGACCTGATTGCTGTGGACTCTTTCTTGGCCTCACCTGGAACTGGTGACTCTGAACCTATCTGCGCGTCACCCAGATCTGGTGACTCTGGCCCTCACCTGGGCATCATTGGTACCTGGTGACTCTGTTCCTCACCTGAGCCTCACCTGGACATGATGACTCTGGAACCTCTCTGGGCCTCTCCCTGACCTGGTGACTCTAGTCCCTAACTGGGCATCATCGGGACATGGTTCCACAGCATTGCCTGCAGGTTGGCCTCACCTGGATGTTGTAACTCTCGTCCTTACCTGGGTATCATCGGGATATGGTTCCTCTGCATGGCCTGCAGGTTGGCCTCACCTGGACCTGGGGTGCCTTGCCACCTGGCCTCACCAATACCTGGTGACTCAGGTCCCCACGTGGGCCTCATTTGGACCAGGTGAATCTGGTCCTTACCTGGTCATCACCCGGAACTGGTATGTCTGGTCACCACCTGGGAATAACCTGGGCCTGGTGAATCTGGTCCCAATCTGGGCCTCACCCTGTCCTGGTGACTTTGTTCCCCACCTGGGCCTGATTGCTGTGGACTCTTTTTTGGCCTTACCTGGAACAGGTGACTCTGATCCTATCTGCCCGTCACCCAGACCTGGTGACTCTGGTCCTCACCTGGGCATCTTTGGTACCTGGTGACTCTGTTCCACACCTGAGCCTCACCTGGACATGATGACTCTGGAACCTCTCTGGGCCTCATCCTGACCTGGTGACTCTGGTCCCCATCTGGATGTCACCTGGACCAGGTGATTCTTGTACCCCTCTAGGCCTCAACAGGGTCTGGTGACTCTGGTCCTCCACTGGACCACACCTGGACCTAGTGAATATGCTCCATCTGGGCCTCATTGGACCTGGTGATTCTGGTCCCTACCTGGGCATCATCTGGACACGGTTCCACTGCATCGCCTGCAGGTTGGCCTCACCTGGACCTGGTAACCCTGGTCCCTACCTGGACATCATAAGGGCATGGTTCCACTGCATTTCCTGCAGGTTGGCCTCACCTGGACGTGGTAACTCTGGTTCTTACATGGGCATCATCGGGACAGGGTTCCTCTGCATGGCTCGAAGGATGGCCTCTCCTGGACCTGGTGAGTGTGGTTGCCACCTGTGCCTCGCCCGTACCTGGGGACACAGGTCCCCTCTTGGGCCTCTTGGACCTGGTTAATCTGGTCCTTACCTGGTCATCTCCCAGACCCGTGGTCTCTGGTCACCACCTGGGCCTCACCTGGACCTGGTCAATCTGGTCCCCATCTGGGCCTCACCCAGTCCTGGTGACTTTGTTCCCCACCTGGATTTGATTGCTGTGGACTCTTTCTTGGCCTCACCTGGAACTGGTGACTCTGAGCCTATCTGCGCATTACCCAGACCTGGTGACTCTGGTCCTCACCTGGGCGTCATTGGGACCTGGATACTCTATTCCACACCTGGGCCTATCTTTGACCAGGGACCTCTGGTCCCATTCTGGGCCTCAAACTAAACTGGTTACTCTGGTTCCCCTTCTGGGCCTCACCCTTACCTGGTATATCTGGTCACCCCTTGGGCTTCACTTGGGCCTAGTGAATCTGGTCCTTAGCTGGTCCGCACATGGATCTGGTGACTGGTCGCCACCTGGGCCTCACCTGGACTTGGTGAATCCTGTTGCCACCTGCGCCTCACCGGGACCTTGTGACTCTTTTCCCACCTGGCATCAATGGGACATGGTTACTCTGTTCCCCACCTGGGCCTCACCTGGACATGATAACTTTGCTCCACACTTTGACCTCAACTGGTCCTGATGACTCTGGTCCCACCACCTAGGCCTCTATCTGGACCTGGTGACTCTGGTCCCCACCTGGTTCTCACCTGGACCTGGTGACTCTCGTTCCCACATGAACCACACCTGGACCTGGACTGTGGTGTTCTTGTAGACGGACATTTACCCGGTGACTCCGGTCCCCACTAGTGCCTCACGTGGATCTGGTGACTCTGGCCTGAAGGTTGGCCTCACCTGGACCTGGTGAGTGGGGTTGCCACCCCATACCTGGTGATTCAGTTCCCCACGTGGGCCTCTTGGACCTGGTGAATCTGGTCCTTACCTGGTCCACTCCCAGACCCGGGGACTTTGGACACCACCTGGGCCTCACCTGGACGTGTTGAATCTGGTCCCCATCTGGGCCTCACCCAGTCCTGGTGACTGTGTTCCCCACCTGGACCTGATTGCTGTGGACTCTTTCTTGGCCTCACCTGGAACTGGTGACTCTGATCCTAACTGGGTCTCACGCAGATCTGATGACTCTGGTCCTCACCTGTGGACCATTATGACCTGGATACTTTGTTACACACCTGAGCGTCACCTGGATATGATGACTCTTGATCCCCTCTGGGCCTCAGCCTGACATGGTGACTCTGGTCTCCATCTGGATGTCACCTAGACCAGGTGAATCTGGTACCCCTCTAGGCCTCAACTTGACCTGGTGACTCTGGTCCTCAACTGGGCCTACGGGGACCTAGTGAACATGCTCCCCACCTGTGCCTCATCTGGACCTGGTGACTCTGGTTCTACCTGGGCATCATCGGGACATGGTTACTCTATTCAGCAGGAGCTGGTGAGTGTGGTTTCCACCTGCACCTCACCTGGACCTGGTCTGCACGTGAGACTACTGTGGATCTGGTGACTGTGGTCCCCACCTGGGATTCACCTGGATTTGGGGACTCCGGTCCCCATCTGGGCCTCACCTGGCCCTGTTGACCATGGTCCTCAACTGGGCAAAATTGGGACCCGGTGACTGTGTTCCACAACTGGACCTCAACTGGACCTCATGACTCTGGTCCCACCTGGGCGTCACCAGGACCTGGTGTCTCTGGTACCCACCTGGGTAGCATCAGGATATGGTTACACTGTTCACTAACAGTGACTCAGCTGGACCTATTGACTCTGGTCTTCACCTGGGCCACACCTGGACATGGTGACACTGGTTCCCACATGGGTCTCACCTGGACATGGTGACACTGGTTCCCACATGGGTCTCACCTGGACATGGTGAGTCAAAGCCCAACCTGGTAGTAACCTGTAACTGGTGATACTCATTCCCACATGGACATATCATGGGGACCTGGTGGCTGCAGAGTTTCTAGCTTCTCATGTACCTCGTGACTCTGGTCCCCATCAGGGCCTCACCGGGACCTGGTGAGAGTGGTTGTCACCTGCACCTCACCTGGACCTTGTGATTCTGGTCTGCACCTGAGACTATCCTGGATCTGGTGACTGTGGTCCCAACCTGGGCTTACCTGGATTTGGGGACTCCGGTCCCTATCTGGGCCTCTCCTGGCCGTGTTGACCATGGTACTCAACTGGGCAAAATTGGGACCCGGTAACTGTGCCCTAGTGACTGTGAACCCCACTTTTGCCTGACTTGGACCTGTTGACCCTGGTTGCAACCTGCGCCTTACCTCGAACTGTTGACTCTGGTTCTTTCAAGGGCCTCCCCTCTACCTGGTATTCCTGGTCCCCACCTGGGGCTCACCTGGACGTGGTGACTCTTGTCACCACCAGGGACTCACTTGGACCTGCTTACTGTGTTCCACACCTGGGCCTCAAGTAGAACTGTGGACCATGGACCCCAAGCCGGCCTCACATGGACCTGTTGCCTCTGATCCCCCCCGGGGCCTCACGTGTACCTGGTAACTCTGGTCCTCACCTGGGCCTCATCTGCAACTAGAGACTCTGGTCCCCACCTGGGCTTCACCTGGATCTGGTGACTCTGGTCACCACCTGGACTTCACATGGATCTGGTGACTCTGGCCCCCACCTGCACCTCTCCTGAACCTCGTGACTCTCTTTCCAACATGGAACTCATCTGGATCTGGTGACTCTGGTCCTCACTTTGGCCTCACCTGGAACTGGTGTCTCTCGTCCCCACTTTTACCTAACTCAGAACTGCTGAATCTTTCCCCACCTAGGCCGCACCCAGACCTGGTGACACTTGTCCCCAGCTATGCCTCAATTCTACCTGATGAATCTGGTCCTCCCTTGGGCCTCACATGGACCTGGGACTCAGCTGTGTAGAGTGGCTCTTGTTCCCACAAGGGGCTCACCTGATACTGGTGAATCTGGTCTTTTTTTTTAATTTTTTTAAATTTTTATTTATTTATGATAGTCACAGAGAGAGAGAGAGGCAGAGACACAGGCAGAGGGAGAAGCAGGCTCCATGCAGCGGGAGCCCGATGTGGGATTCGATCCCGGGTCTCCAGGATCGCGCCCTGGGCCAAAGGCAGGCGCCAAACAGCTGCGCTACCCAGGGATCCCTGAATCTGGTCTTATTCTATGCCTCAACAGGACCTAGTGATTCTGTTCCCCATCTGGGCCTGCATGGCCCTAGTGACGCTGGTCCTCACCCAGGCATCATTGGGACCTGGATACTCTATTCCACACCTGGGCCTCACTTTGACCAGGGACCTCTGGTCCCATTCTGTGCCTCAAACTAAACTGGTTACTCTGATTCCCCCTCTGGGACTCACCCTTACCTGGTAAATCTGGTCACCACTTGAGCTTCACATGGGCCTGGTTAATCTGGTCCTTAGCTGGTCCGCACCTGGATCTGGTGACTGGTCGCCACCTGGGCCTCACCTGGACTTGGTGAATCTTGTTGCCACCTGCGCCTCACCTGGACCTTGTGACTGTGGTCCCACCTGGACCTCACCTGGATCTGGTGGCTCTGGTTCCCATATGCGGCTCTCCTGGACCTGGTTCCTGTGGTCTCCATCTGGCGTCACCTGGAACACAATGACTCTGATCCATTTTTGGGACTCTCCTGGACCTGTTGACTCTGGTCCTTAACTGGGCATCATTGGGACCTGGATAATCTCTTATATACCTGGGCCTCACCTGGACCTGGTGACTGTGGTCCCACCTGGGCCTCACCTGGAGGAGTTCACTGGTTCCCACAGGGACCTCACTTGGACTTGGTGACTCAGGTCCTCATATGGGCATCATGGCACCTGGTTTCTAGTTCCACATCGGGGCCTCACCTGGACCTAGTGATTCTCGTCCCCCACTGGGCCTCACCCTGACGTGGTGACTCTGGTCCCCACCTGGATATCACCAGAACCGGGTGACTCTGGTCCCCCTCTGGGATGCACCCGGAGCTGGGGACACTGGTCCTAAACCTGGCCTGAACAGGACCTGGTGAATCTACTCCTCACTTAGGCCTCATCTGGACCTTGTGACTCTTTTCCCTTCTGGCATCAATGGGACATGGTTACTCTGTTCCCCACTTGGGCGTCACCTGGACATGAAAACTTTGCTCCACACTTTGGTCTCAACTGGTCCCGATGACTCTGGTCCCCCCACCTAGGCCTCAATCTGGACCTGGTGACTGTGGTCCCCACCAGGTTCTCACCTGGACCTCGTGACTCTCGTTCCCACATGAACCACACCTGGACCTGGTGACTGTAGTGTTCTTGTAGACTCACATTTACTTGGTGACTCCGGTCCCCACTAGGGCCTCACCTGGATCTGGTGACTCTGGCATGCAGGCTGGCCTCACGTGGACCTGGTGAGTGGGGTTGCCCCCTGGGCCTCACCCATACCTGGTGACTCAGGTCCCCACGTGGGTCTCTTGGTCCTGGTGATCTGGACCTTACCTGGTCCTCTCCTAGACCCGGGGAGTCTGGTCACCACCTGGGCCTCACCTGGACCTGGTGAATCTGGTCCCCATCTGAGGCTCATCCAGTCTTTGTGTCTTTGTTCCCCACCTGGACCTGATTGCTGTGGAGTCTTTCTTGGCCTCTCCTGGACCTGGTGACTCTGATCCTATCTGCGCGTCACCCATACCTGGTGACTCTGGTCCTCACCTGGGCATCATTGGTACCTGGTGACTCTGTTCCACACCGGAGACTCCCCTGGAAATGATGACTCTAGGCCTCTCTGGGCCTCACCCTGACCTGGTGACTCTGGTCCCCTTCTGGATGTCACCAGGACCAGGTGTTTCTGGTACCGCTCTAGGACTCAACCAGATCTGGTGACTCTGGTCCTCAACTGGGCCTCACCGGGACCTAGTGAACATGCTCCCCACCTGCGCCTCTTCTGGAACTAGTGACTCTGGTTCTACCTGGGCATCATGGGGACATAGTTACTCTATTCCCCACTGGGACTGACCTGACCTGGTAACTCTGATCCTGACTTTGGCCTCTTCTGTACCAGGTGACTGTCGCTCCACATGGGCCTCACCTGTAACTGGTGACTCTGATCCTAAGCATGGCCTCACCTGACCTGGTGACTGTGTTTCCCATCGGGACCTCACCTGGACCTCATGTCTCTGGTACCACCTGGGCCTCACCAGGACCTGGCCCAGAGTCATCATGTCCAGGGGAGGCTGACATGGTGACTCTGGTCCCCATCAGGATGTCACCTAGACCAGGTGAATCTGGTACCCCTCTAGGCCTCAAGTAGACCTGGTGACTCTGGTCCGCATCTGGGCCTCACAGGGTCCTAGTGAATATGCTCCCACCTGCGCCGATTCTGGACCTGGTGACTCTGGTCCCTACCTGGGCATCATCGGGACATGGTTCCTCTGCATGGCCTGCAGGTTGGCATCACCTGGACCTGGTAACTCTGGTTCCTACATGGGCATCATCGGGACAGGGTTCCTCTGCATGGCGCAAAGGATGGCCTCTCCTAGACCTGGTGAGTGTCGTTGCCACCTGTGCCTCACCCGTACCTGGGGACTCAGGTCCCCTCGTGGGCCTCTTGGACCTGGAGTATCTGGTCCTTACCTGGTCGTCTCCCAGACCTTTGGTCTCTGGTCACCACCTGGGCCTCACCTGGACCTGGTGAATCTGGTCCCCATCTGGGCCTCACCCAGTCTTGGTGACTTTGTTCCCCACCTGGATCTGATTGCTGTGGACTCTTTCTTGGCCTCACCTGGAACTGGTGACTCTGATCCTATCTGCGCATTACCCAGACCTGGTGACTCTGGTCCTCACCTGGGCATCTTTGGTACCTGGTGACTCTGTTCCACACCTGAGCCTCACCTGGACATGATGACTCTGGAACCTCTCTGGGCATCATCCTGACCTGGGGACTCTGGTCCCCATCTGGATGTCACCTGGACCAGGTGATTCTGGTACCCCTCTAGGCCTCAACTAGATCTGGTGACTCTGGTCCTCCACTGGACCTCACCTGGACCTAGTAAATATGCTCCATCTGGGTCTCATTGGACCTGGTGATTCTGATCCCTACCTCGGCATCATCGGGACATGGTTCCACTGCATGGCCTGCAGGTTGGCCTCACATGGACCTGTTAACTCTGGTCCCTACATGGGCATCATCGGGACATGTTTCCACTGCATGGCCTGTAGGTTGGCCTCACCTGGACCTGGTAACTCTAGTCCCTACCTGGGCATCATCGGGACATGGTTCCTCTGCATGACCTGCAAGATCGCCTCACCTGGACCTGGTGAGTGGGGTTGCCACCTCGGCCTTACCCATGCCTGGTGACACAGGTCCCCACCTGGGCCTCACTTGGACGTGGCGAATCTGGTCCTTACCTGGTCCTCACCCGGAACTCGTAACTCTGGTCACCACATGGGAATCACCTGGACCTGGTGAATCTGGTCCCCATCTGGGGTCATCCATTCCTGGTGACTTTATTCCCCACCTGGACCTGATTGCTGTGGACTCCTTCTTGGCCTCACCTGGAACTGGTGACTCTGATCCTAACTGGGCCTCACCCAGATCTGGTGACTCTGGTCCTCACCTGTGGACCATTATGAACTGGATACTCTGTTCCACACGTGAGCCTCACCTGGACATGTTGACTCTGGATCCCCTCTGGGCCTCAGCCTGACATGGTGACTCTGGTCCCCATCTGGATGTCACTTAGACCAGGTGAATCTGGTACCCCTCTAGGCCTCAACTTGACCTGGTGACTCTGGGCCCCAACTGGGCCTCACCGGGACCTAGTGAACATGCTCCCCAGCTGCGCCGCATCTGGGCATGGTGACTCTGGTTTTACCTGGGCATCCTCGGGAAATGGTTACTGTATTCCCCACTGGGACTGACCTGATTCTGGTAACTCTGATCCTGACTTTAGCCTCTTCTGTACCAGGTGACTCTGGCTCCACCTGGACCTCACCTGTAATTGGTGACTCTGATCCTAAGCATGGACTCACCTGACCTGGTGACTGTGGTTCCCATCGGGACCTCACCTGGACCTCAGGTCTCTGGTTCCACCTGGGCCTCACCAGGACCTGGTGTCTCTGGTACCCACCTGGGAAGCATCAGGATATGGTTAAACTGTTCACTAACAGTGACCCAGCCTGACCTATTAACTCTGGTCTTCACCAGGGCCACACCTGGACATGGTGACACTGGTTCCCACCTGGGTCTCACCTGGACATGGTGAGTGGGATCCCCACCAGGTCCTCACCTGTAACTAGTGATTCTCATTCCCACATGGACATCATGTGGACCTGGTGGCTGCAGTGTTTCTAGCTTCTCATGTACCTCGTGACTCTGGTCCCCACCAGTGCCTCACCGGGACCTGGTGAGTGTGGTTCCCACCTGCACCTCACCTGGACCTGGAGATTCTGGTCTGCACCCGAGACTACCCTGTATCTGGTGACTCTGGTCCCCACCTGGGCTTCACCTGGATTTGGGGACTCCGGTCCCCATCTGGGCCTCACCTGGCAGTGTTGACCATTGTCCTCAACTGGGCAAAATTGGGACCCGGTGACTGTTCCACAACTGGACCTCACATGGACCAGGTGACTCTGGTCCCCCTCTGGGTCTCACCGTGCCCTAGTGACTGTGAACCCCACTTTGGCCTGACTTGGACCTGCTGACACTGGTTGCAACCTGCTCCTGACCTCGATCCGTTGACTCTGGTTCTTTCAAGGGCCTTCCCTGGACCTGGTGATCCTGGTCCCCACATGGGCCTCACATGGACGTGGTGACTCTTGTCACCACCGGGGACTCACCTGGACCTTGTTACTGTGTTCCAAACCTGGGCCTCAAGTAGTCCTCTTGCCTCTGATCCCCACCGGGGCCTCAGTTGTCTGGTAACTCTGGTCCTCACCTGGGCCTCATCTGGACCTAGTGACTCTGGTCTCCACCTGGGCTTCACCTAGATCTGGTGACTCTGGTCCCCACCTGGACTTCACCTGGATCTGGTGACTCTGGTCCCCACCTGGACCTCTCCTGAACCTGGTGACTCTCTTTCCAACCTGGACCTCACCTGCATCTGGTGACTCTGGTCCTCACTTTGGCCTCACCTGGACCTGGTGTCTCTCATCCCCACATTGATTAACTCAAAACTTCTGAATCTTGCTACACCTAGGCCGCACCCCGACCTGGTGACTCTTGTCCCCAGCTATGCCTCAATTCGACCTGATGAATCTGGTCCTCACGTGGGCCTCACATGGACCTGGGACTCAGCTCCATAGAGTGGCTCTGGTTCCCACAAGGGGCTCACCTGATACTGTTGACTGTGGTGTTATTCTATGCCTCACCAGGACCTAGTGATTCTGTTTGCCATCTGGGCCTGCATGGCCCTAGTGACTCTGGTCCTCACCCAGGCATCATTGGGACCTGGATACTCTATTCCACACCTGGGCCTCAGTTTGACCAGGGATCTCTGGTCCCATTCTGGGCCTCAAACTAAACTGGTTACTCTGGTTCCCCCTCTGGGCCTCACCCCTACCTGGTGACTCTGGTCACCCCTTGCGATTCACATGAGCCTGCTGAATCTTGTCCTTAGCTGGTCCGCACCTGGATCTGGTGACTGGTCGCCACCTGGGTCTCACCTGGACTTGTTGAATCCTGTTGCCTCCTGCGCCTCACCTGGACCTTGTGACTGTGGTCCCACCTGGACCTCACCTGGATCTGGTGGCTCTGTTTCCCATATGGGGCTCTCCTGGACCTGGTTCCTCTGGTCTCGATCTGGCCTCACCTGGAACACAATGACTCTGATCCATATTGGGGCCTCTCCTTGACCTGTTGACTCTTGTCCTTACCTGGGCATCATTGGGACCTGGATACTCTCTTATATTCCTGGGCCTCATCTGAAACTGGTGACTGTGGTCCCACCTGGGCCTGACCTGGAGGAGGTGACTGGTTCCCACAAGGACCTTGCCTGGACCTGGTGGCAAAGGTCCTCATATGGGCATCATGGGACCTGGTTTCTCAGTTCCACATCGGGGCCTCACCTGGACCTAGTGATTCCCGTCCTCCTCTGGGGCTCACCCTGACGTGGTGACTCTGGTCCCCACCTGGATATCACCAGGACCGGGTGACTCTGGTCCCCCTCTGGGTCTCACCCGGAACTGGGGACACCGGTCCTAAATAGGGCCTCAACAGGACCTATTCAATCTACTCCTCACTTTGGCCTCGTCTGGACCTTGTGACTCTTTTCCCACCTGGCATCAATGGGACATGGTTACTCTGTTCCCACCTGGGCCTCACCTGGACATGGTAACTTTTATCCACACTTTTGCCTCAACTGGTGCTGATGACTCTGGTCCCCCGACCTAGGCCTCAATCTGGACCTGGTGACTGTGGTCCCCACCTTGGTCTCACCTGGACCTGGTGACTCTCTTTCCCACATGAACCACACCTGGACCTGGTGACTGTGGTGTTCCTGTACACCCACATTTACCTGGTGACTCCGGTCCCCACTAGGGCCTCAACTGGATCTGGTGACTCTGGCCAAAGGTTGGCCTCACCTGGACTTGGTGAGTGGGGTTGCCACCAGGGCCTCACCCATACCTGGTGACTCAGGTCCCCGCGTGGCCCTCTTGGACCTGGTAAATCTCGACCTTACCTGGTTCTCTCCCAGACCTGGGGACTCTGGTCACCACCTGGGTCTCACGTGGACCTGGTGAATCTGGTCCCCATCTGGGCCTCACCCAGTCCTAGTGACTTTGTTCCCCACCTGGACTTGATTGCTGTGGACACTTTCTTGACCTCCCCTGGACCTGGTGACTCTGATCCTTTCTCTGCGTCACCCAGACCTGGTGACTCTGGTCCTCACCTGGGCATCATTGGTACCTGGTGACTCTGTTCCACACCTGAGCCTCACCTGGACATGATGACTCAGGAACCGCTCTGGGCCTCACCCTGACCTGGTGATTCTGGTCCCCATCTGGATGTCACCTGGACCAGGTGATTCTTGTAACCCTTTAGGCCTCTACCAGATCTGGTGACACTGGTCCTCAACTGGGCCTCACCTGAACCTAGTGAATATGCTCCATTTGGGCCTCATTTGGACCTGGTGACTCTGGTCCCTACCTGGGCATCATCGGGACATGGTTCCACTGCATGGCCTGCCGGTTGGCCTCACCTGGACCACGTAACTCTGGTCCCTACCTGGGCATCATCGGGACATGATTCCTCTGCATGGTCTCTAGGTTGGCCTCACCTGGACCTGGTTAGTGGGGTTGCCACCAGGGCTTCACCCATGCATGGTGACACCGGTCCCCACGTGGGCCCCAGTATGCCCTGGTGAATCTCGTCCTTACCTGGTCCTCACCCGGACCTGGTAACTCTGGTCACCACCTGGGAAACACCTGGACATGGTGTATCTGGCCCCATATGGGCCTCACCCAGTCGTGGTGACTTTTTTCCCCACCTGGACCTGATTGCTGTGGGCCCCTTCTTGGCCTCACTTGGAACTGTTGACTCTGATCCGAACTGGACCTCACCCAGATCTGGTGACTCTGGTCCTCACCTCTGGACAATTATGACCTGGATACTCTGTTCCACACCTGAGCCTCACCTGGACATGATGACTCTGGATCCCCTCTGGCCTCACCCTGACATGGTAACTCTGGTCCCCATCTGGATGTCACCTAGACCAGGTGAATCTGGTACCCCTCTATGCCTCATCTAGACCTGGTGACTATGGTCCTCTACTGGGCCTCACCATGACCTAGTGAATATGCTCCCCACCTGTGCCTCATCTCGACCTGATGACTCTGGTTCTACGTGGGTATCATCGGGACATGGTTACTCTATTCCCCACTGGGACTGACCTGATCCTGGTAACTCTGGTGCTGACTTTGGCCTCTTCTGTACCAGGTGACTCTGGCTCCGCCTGGGCCTCATCTGTAACTGGTGACTCTGATCCTAAGCATGGCCTCACCTGACCCGATGACTGTGGTTCCCATCGGGACCTCACCTGGACCTCATATCTCTGGTCCCATCTGGGCCTCACTAGGACCTGGTGTCTCTGGTACCCACCTGGGTAGCATCAGGATATGGTTACACTGCTCACTAAAAGTGACCCAGCCGGACCTACTAACTCTGGTCTTCACCTGGGCCACACCTGGACATGGTGACACTGGTTCTCACCTGGGTATCACCTGGACATGGTGAGTCGGATCCCCACCTGGTCCTCACCTGTAACTGGTGATTCTCGTTTCCACATGGACATCATGTAGACCTGGTGGCTGCAGTGTTTCTAGCTTCTCATGTACCTCATGAATCTGGACCCCACCAGGGCCGTACCGTGACCTGGTGAGTGTGGTTGCTACTTGCACCTCACCTGGACCTGGTGATTCTGGTCTGTATCTGAGACTACGCTGGATCTGGTGTCTGTGGTCCCCACCTGGGCTTCACCTGGATTTGGGGACTCCGGTCCCCATCTGGGCCTCACCTGGCACTGTTGACCATGGTCCTCAACTGGGCAAAATTGGGACACAGTGAATGTGTTCCACAATGGACCTCACCTGGACCAGGTTACACTGGTCCCCCTCTGGGTCTCACCGTGCCCTAGTGACTGTGAACCCAACTTTGGCCTGACTTGGACCTGCTGTCCCTGGTTGCCACCTGCGCCTGACCACGAACTGTTGACTCTGGTTCTTTCAAGGGCCTCCCCTGTACCTGGTGATCCTGGTCCCCACCTGGGCCTCACCTGGACGTGGTGACTCTTTTCACCACCGGGGACTCACCTGGATCTGCTTACTGTGTTCCACATTGGGCATCAAGTAGACCTGTTGACCATGGTCCCCAAGCCGGCCTCACATGGACCTGTTTCCTCTGATCCCCACCGAGGCCTCACGTGTACCTGGTAACTGTGGTCCTCACCTGGGCCTCATCTGGAACTGGTGACTCTGGTCCCCCCTGTGTATCACCTGGATCAGGTGACTCTGGTCCCACCTGGACTTCACCTGGATCTGGTGACTCTTGTCCCCACATGGAACTCTCCTGGACCTGGTGACTCTCTTCCCAACATGGACCTCACCTGGATCTGGTGACTCTGGTCCTCAGTTTGGCCTCACCTGGACCTGGTGTCTCTTGTCCCCACTTTGACTTAACTCAGAACTGCTGAATCTTGCCCCACCTAGGCCGCACCCAGACCTGGTGACTCTTGTCCCCAGCTATGCCTCAATTCGACCTGATGAATCTGGTCCTCACGTGAGCCTCACATGGACCTGGGACTCAGCTGGATAGAGTGGCTCTGGTTCCTACAAGATGCTCACCTGGACCTGGTGACTGTGGTCCCACCTGGGCCTCACCGTGACGAGGTGACTGGTTCCCACACGGACCTCATCTGGACCTGGTGACTCAGGTCCTCATATGGGCATCATGGGACCTGGTTTCTCAATTCCACATCGGGGCCTCACCTGGACCTAGTGATTCTCGTCCCCCTATGGACCTCACCCTGACGTGGTGCCTATGGTCCCCACCTGGATATCACCAGGACCGGGTGACTCTGGTCCCCCTCTGGGACTCACCCGAAGATGGGGATACTGGTCCTCAACTGGGCCTCAAAAGGACCTGGTGAATCTACACCTCACTTAGGCCTCGTCTGGATCTTGTGATTCTTTTCTCACCTGGCATCAATGGGACATTGCTACACTGTTCCCCACCTGGGCCTCACCTGGACATGAAAACTTTGCTCCACACTTTGGCCTCAAATGGTCCTGATGACTCTGGTCCCCCACCTAGGCCTCAATCTGGCCCTGGTGACTGTAGTACCCACCTGGGTCTCACCTGGACCTGGTGACTCTCGTTCCCACATGAAACATACCTGGACCTGGTGACTGTGGTGTTCTTGTAGACTCACATTTACCTGGTGACTCTGGTCCCCACTAGGGCCCCAATTGGATCTGGTGACTCTGGCCTGCAGGCTGGCCTCACCTGGACCTGGTGTTGGGGTTGCCACCTGGGCCTCACCCATACCTGGTGACTCAGGTCCCCACGTGGGCCTATTGGACCTGTTAATCTGGTCGTTACCGGGTCCTCTCCCAGACCCGGGGACTCTGGTCTCCACCTCGGCCTCACTTGGCCCTGGTGAATCTGGTCCCCATCTGGGCCTCACCCGTCCTGGTGACTTTGTTACCCACGTGGACCTGATTGCTGTGGACTCTTTCTTGGCCTCACCTGGAACTGGTGACTCTGATCCTATCTTCGCGTCACCCATACCTGGTGACTCTCGTCCCTACCTGGGCATCATCGGGACATGGTTCCACTGCATGGCCTGCAGGTTGGCCTCACCTGGACCTCGTAACTCTGGTCCCTACCTGGGCATCATCGGTAAACCGTTCCTCTGTATTGCCTACAGGTTGGCCTCACCTGGACCTGGTGAGTGGGTTTGACACCTGGGTCTCACCCATACCTGGTGACACAGGTCCCCACGTGGGCCTCACTTCGACCTGGTGAATCTGGTCCTTACCTGGTCCTCTCCCGGAACTGGTAACTCTGATCACCACCTGGGCCTCACCTGGGCCTGGAGAATCTGGTCCCCATCTGGGCCTCACCCAGTCCTGTTGACTTTGTTACCCACCTGGACCTGATTGCTGTGTAACCCTTCTTGTCCTCACCTGGAACTTGTGACTCTGATCCTAACTGGGCCTCACCCAGATCTGGTTACTCTGGTACTCACCTGTGGACCAATAAGCCTGGATACTCTGTTCCACACCTGAGCCTCACCTGGACATGATGACTCTGGAACCTCTCTGGGCCTCATCCTGACCTGGGGACTCTGGTCCCCATCTGGATGTCACCTGGACAGGTGATTCTGGTACCCCTCTAGGCCTCAACCAGGTCCTGTGACTCTGGTCCTCCATTGGACCTCACCTGGACCTAGTGAATATGCTCCATCTGGATCTCATTGGACCTGATGATTCTGATCCCTACCTGGGCATCATCGGGACATGGTTCCACTGCATGGACTTCAGGTTGGCCTCACCTGGACCTGTTAACTCTGGTCCCTACCTGGGCATCATCGGGACATGGTTCCACTGCATGGCCTGCAGGTTGGCCTCACCTGGACCTGGTAACTCTAGTCCCTACCTGGGCATCATCGGGACATATTTCCTCTGTATGGCCTGCAGGTTGGCCTCACCTGGACCTGGTGAGTGGGGTTGCCATCTGGGCCTCACTCATACCTGGTGACAAAGGACCCACGTGGGCCTCACTTGGACCTGGTGAATCTGGTCTTATCCTGGTCCTCACCCGGAACCGGTAACTCTTTTCACAACCTGGAATCACCTGGACCTTGTGAATCTGGTCCCCATCTGGGCCTCACCCAGTCCTGGTGACTTTGCTCCCCGCCTGGACCTGATTGCTGTGGACTCCTTCTTGGCCTCACCTGGAACTGCTGACTCTGATCCTTACTGGGCCTCACCCAGATCTGGTGACTCTGGTCTTCACCTGTGGACCATTATGACCTGGATACTTTGTTCCACCCCTGAGCCTCACCTGGACATGATGACTCTGGATCCCCTCTGGGCCTCAGCCTGACATGTGGACATGGGCCCCATCTGGATGTCACCAAGACCAGGTGAATCTGGTACCCCTCTAGGCCTCAACTTGACCTGGTGACTCTGGTCCTCAACTGGGCCTCACAGGGACCTAGTGAATATGCTCCCCACCTCCGCCTCATCTGGAACTGGCGACTCTGGTACTACCTGGGACTCATTGGGACATGGTTACTCTATTCCCCACTGGGACTGCCCTGATCCTGGTAACTCTGGTCCTGACTTTGGCCTCTTCTGTACCAGGTGACTCTGGCTCCACCTGGTCCTCACCTGTAACTGGTGATTGTCGTTCCCACATGGTCATCATGTGGACCTGGTGGCTGCAGTGTTTCTAGCTTCTCATGTACCTCGTGACTCTGGCTCCACCTGGTCCTCACCTGTAACTGGTGATTGTCGTTCCCACATGGTCATCATGTGGACCTGTTGGCCACAGTGTTTCTAGCAACTTTTTTTAAATTTTTATTTATTTATGATAGTCACAGAGAGAGAGAGGCAGAGACACAGGCAGAGGGAGAAGCAGGCTCCATGCACCGGGAGCCCGACGTGGGATTCGATCCCCGGTCTCCAGGATCGCGCCCTGGGCCAAAGGCAGGCGCCAAACCGCTGCGCCACCCAGGGATCCCATGTGTTTCTAGCTTCTCATGTACCTCGTGACTCGGTTCCCCACCAGTGCCTCACCGGGACCTGGTAAGTTTGGTTGCCACCTGCACCACACCTGGACCTGGTGATTCTGGTCTGCACCTGACACTACCCTGGACCTTGTGACTGTGGTCCCCACCTGGGCTTCACCTGGATTTCGGGACTCCGGTCCCCATCTGGGCCTCACCTGGCCCTGTTGACCATGGTCCTCAACTGGGCAAAATTGGGACCTGGTGACTGTGTTCCACAACTGGACCTCACCTGGACCAGGTGACTATGCTCCCCCTCTGGGTCTCACCGTGCCCTAGTGACTGTGAATTCCACTTTGGCTTGACTAGGTCATGCTGACCCTGGTTGCCACCTGCGCCTGAACTCGAACTGTTGACTCTGGTTCTTTCAAGGGCCTCCCCTGTACCTGGTGATCCTGCTCCCACCTGGGCCTCACCTGGACGTGGTGACCCTTGTAACCACGGGGGACTCACCTGGACCTGCTTACTGTGTTCCACACCTGGGTCTCAAGTGGACCTGTTGATCATGGTCCCCAAGCCGGCCTCACATGGACCTGTTGCCTCTGATCCCCACTAGATCCTCACGTGTACCTGGTAACTCGGGTCCTCACCTGGGCCTCATCTGCACCTAGTGACTCTGGTCCCCACCTGGGCTTCAACTCGATCTGGTGACTCTGATCCCCACCTGGACTTCACCTGGATCTAGTGACTCTGGTTCCCACCTGGAACTCTCCTGGACCTGGTGACTCTCTTTCCAACATGGACCTCACCTGGATCTGGTGACTCTTCTACTCAGTTTCGCCTAACCTGGACCTGGTGTCTCTCGTCCCCACATTGACCTAACTCAGAACTGCTGAATCTTTCCCCACCTAGGCCGCACATAGACCTGGTGACTCTTGTCCCCAGCTATGCCTCAATTCGACCTGGTGAATCTGGTCCTCACGTGGGCTTCACATGGACCTGGGACTCAGCTGGATAGAGTGGCTCTGGTTCCCACAAGGGGCTCACCTCATACTGGTGACTGTGGTCTTTTTCTATGCCTCACCAGGACCTAGTGATTCTGTTCCCCATCTGGGCCTGCATGGCCCTAGTGACTCTGGTCCTGACCCAGGCATCATTCGGACCTGGATACTCTATTCCACACCTGGGCCTCACTTTGACCACGGACCACTGGTCCCATTCTGGGCCTCAAACTAAACTGGTTACTCTGGTTCCCCTTCTGGGCCTCACCCTTACCTGGTAAATCTGGTCACCCCTTGGGCTTCACTTGGGCCTGGTGAATCTGGTCCTTAGCTGGTCCGCACATGGATCTGGTGACTGTTCAACACCTGGGTCTCACATGGACTTGGTGAATCCTGTTGCCACCTGTGCCTCACCGGGACCTTGTGACTCTTTTCCCATCTGGCATCAATGGGACATCGTTACTCTGTTCCCCACCCGGTCCTCCCCTGGACATGATAACTTTGCTCCACACTTTGGCCTCAACTGGTCCTGATGACGCTGCTCCCCCCACCTAGGCCTCAATCTGGACCTGGTGACTGTGGTCCCCACCTCTTTCTCACCTGGACCTGGTGTCTCTCGTTCCCAGATGAACCACACCTGGACCTGGTGACTGTGGTGTTCTTGTAGACGCACATTTACCTGGTGACTCTGGTCCCCACTAGGGCCTCACCTGGATCTGGTGACTCTGGCCTGAAGGTTGTCCTCACCTGGACCTGGTGAGTGGGGTTGCCACCCCATACCTGGTGACTCAGTTCCACACGTGGGCCTCTTGGACCTCTTAATCTGGTCGTTAACTGGTCCTCTCCCAGACCCGGGGACTGTGGTCCCCAACTGGGCCTCATCTGGACCTGTGAATCTGGTCCCCATCTGGGCCTCAACCAGTCCTGGTGATTTGTTCCCCACCTGGACCTGATTGCTGTGGACTCTCTCTTGGCCTTACCTGGAACTGGTGACTCTGATCCTATCTGAGCGTCACCGAGACCTGGTGACTCTGATCCTCACCTGGGCATGATTGGTACCTTGTGACGCTGTTCCACACCTGAACCACACCTGGACATGATGACTCTGGAACCTCTCTGGGCCTCACCCTGACCTGGTGACTCTTGTCCCCATCTGGATGTCAACTGGACTAGGTGATTCTTGTACCACTCTAATACTCAACCAGATCTGGTGACTCTGGTCCTCAACTGGGCCTCACCTGGACCTAGTGAATATGCTCCAACTGGGCCTCATTTGGACCTGGTGACTCTGGTTCCTTCCTGGGCATCATCCGGACATGGTTCAGCTGCATGGCCTTCAGGTTGGCCTCACCTGGACCTGGTAACTCTGGTCCCTACCTGGGCATCATCGGGACATTGTTCCTCTACATGGCCTGCAGGTTGGCCTCACCTGGACCTGGTGAGTGGGGTTGGCACCTGGGCCTCACCCATACATGGTGACACAGGTCCCCCGTGGGCCCAGTATGACCTGGTGAATCTCGTCCTTACCTGGTCCTCACCCGTACCTGGTAACCCTGGTCACCACCTGGGAATCACCTGGACCTGGTGAATCTGGTCCCCATCTGGGCCTCACCCAGTCCTGGTGACTTTGTTCCCCTCTGGACCTGAATGCTGTGGACTCCTTCATGGCCTCAACTGGAAGTGGTGACTCTGATCCTACCTGGGCCTCACCCAGATCTGATGACTCTGGTCCTCACCTGTGGACCATTATGACCTGGATACTCTGTTAAACACCTGAGCCTCACCTGGACATGATGACTCTGGATCCCCACGGGGCCTCACCCTGACATGGTGACTCTGGTCCCCATCTGGATGTCACCTAGATCTGGTGAATCTGTTACCCCTCTAGGGCTCAAAAAGACCTTGTGACACTCGTCCTCAACTGGGTGTCACCGAGACCTAGTGAATATGCTCCCCACCTGCGCCTCATCTGGACCTGGTGACGCTGGGTCTACCTGGGCATCATCGGGACATGGTTACTCTGTTCCCCACTGGGAATGACCTGATCCTGGTAACTCTGGTCCTGATTTTGGACTCTTCTGTACCAGGTGACTCAGGCTCCACCTGGGCCTCACCTGTAACTAGTGACTCTGATCCAAAGCATGGCCTCTCCTGACCTGGTGACTGTGGTTCCCATCGGGACCTCACCTGGACCTCATGTCTCTGGTCCCACCTGGGCCTCACCAGGACCTGGTGTCTCTGGTTCCCACCTGGGTAGCATCAGGATATGGTTACACTGTTCACTAACAGTGACCAAGCCGGACCTATTAACTCTGGTCTTCACCTGGGCCACACCTGCACATGGTGACACTCGTTCCCACCTGGGTATCACCTGTAAATGGTGAGTCAGATACCCAGCTGGTCCTAACCTATAACTGTTGATTCTCGTTCCCACATGGACATCATGTGGACCTGGTGGCTGCGGTGTTTCTAGTTTGTCATGTACCTTGTGACACTGGTCCCCACCAGGGCCTCACCGGGACCTGGTGAGTGTGGTTGCCACCTGCACCTCACCTGGACCTGGTGATTCTGGTCTGCACCTGAGACTACCCTGGATCTGGTGACTGTGGTCCCCACCTGGGCTTCACCTGGATTTGGGGACTCTGGTCCGCATCTGAGCCTCACCTGGCCCTGTTGACCATGGTCCTCAACTGGGCAAAATTGGGACGCGGTGACTGTGTTCCACAACTGGACCTCACTTGGAACACGTGACTCTGGTGCCCCTCTGGGTCTCACCATTCCCTAGTGACTGTGAACCCCACTTTCTCCTGACTTGGACCTGCTGACCCTGGTTGAAACCTGCGCCTGACCTCCAATTGTTGACTCTGGTTCTTCAAAGGCTTCCCCTGTACCTGGTGATCCTGGTCCCCACCTGGGCTTCACATGGATCTGGTGACTCTGGTCCCCACCTGGACTTTACCTGGATCTGGTGACTCTGGACCCCACCTGGACCTCTCCTGGACCTCGTGACTCTCTTTCCAACATGGACCTCACCTGGACCTGGTGACTCTGGTCCTCTCTTTGGCCTCACCAGGACCTGGTGTCTCTCGTCCCCACTTTGACCTAACTGAGAACTGCTGAATCTTGCCCCACTTAGGCCGCACCCAGACCTGGTGACTCTGTCCCCAGCTATGCCTCAATTCGACCTGATGAATCTGGTCCTCACGTGGGACTCACCTGGTCCTGGGACTCAGCTGGATAGTGTGGCTCTGGTTCTCACAAGGGGATCACCTGATACTGCTGAATGTGGTCTTATTCTATGCCTCACCAGGACGTAGTGATTCTGTTCCCCATCTGGACCAGCATGGCCCTAGTGACTCTGATCCTCACCCAAGCGTCATTGGGACCTGGATAATCTATTCCACACCTGGGCCTCTCTTTGACCAGGGACCTCTGGTCCCATTCTGGGCCTCAAACTAAACTGGTTACTCTGGATCCCCCTCTGGGCCTCACCCTGCCCTGGTGACTCTGGTCACCCGTTGTGCTTCACTTGGGCCTGGAGAATCTGGTCCTTAGCTGTTCCACACCTGGATCTGGTGACTGGTCGCCACCTGGGCCTCACCTGGACTTGGTGAATCCTGTTGCCTCCTGCGCCTCACCTGGACCTTGTGACTGTGGTCCCACCTGGGCCTCACCTGGACGAGGTGACTGGTTCCCATAGGGACCTACCTGGACCTGGTGACTCAGGTCCTCATATGGGCATCATGGGACCTGGTTTCTCAGTTCCACATCGGGGCCTCCCCTGGACCTAGTGATTCTTGTCCCCCTCTGGGCCTCAACCTGACGTGGTGACTCTGGTCCCCACCTGGATATCACCAGAACCGGGTGACTCTGGTCCCCCACTGGGACTCACCTGGAGCTGGGGACACTGGTCCTCAGCTGATCCTCAACAGGACCTGGTGAATCTACTCCTCACTTAGGCCTCGTCTGGACCTTGTGACTCTTTTACCACCTGACATCAATGGGACATGGTTACTCTGTTCCCCACCTGGGCCTCACCTGAACATGATAACTTTGATACACACTTTGGCCTCAACTGCTCCTGATGACTCTCGTCCCCCCTCCTAGGCCTCACTCTGGACCTGGTGACTGTGGTCCCAACTTGGGTCTCACCTGGGCCTGGTGACTCTCATTCCCACTAGAACCACACGTGGACCTGGTGACTGTGGTGTTCTTGTAGACTCACATTTACCTGTTGACTCAGGTCCCCACTAGGGCCTCACCTGGATCTGGTGACACTGGCCTGCAGGTTGGCCTCACCTGGAACTGGTGAGTGGGGATGCCACCTGGGCCTCACCTATACCTCGTGACTCAGGTCCCCACGTGGGCCTCTTGGACCTGTTGAATCTTGTTGTTACCTGGTCGTCTCCCAGACCCGGGAACTCTGGTCACCACCTGGGCCTCACCTGGACCTGGTGAATCTGGTCCCCATCTGGGCCTCACGCAGTCCTGGTGACTTCGTTCCCCACTTGGGCCTGATTGATGTGGACTCTTTCTTGGCCTCACCTGGAACTGGTGACTCTCATCATATCTGCGCGTCATCCAGACCTGGTGACTCTGGTCCTCACCTGGGCATCATTGGTACCTGGTGACTCTGTTCTACACCTGAGCCTCACCTGGACATGATGACTCTGGAACCTCTCTGGGCCTCACCCTTCCCTGGTGACTGTGGTCCCCATCAGGATGTCACCTAGACCAGGGGATTCTCGTATCCCTCTAGGCCTCAATCAGATCTGGTGACTCTGGTCCTCAACTGAGCCTCACCTGGACCAAGTGAATATGCTCCATCTGGGCCTCATTTGGACCTGGTGACTCTGGTCCCAACCTGGGCATCATAGGGATATGGTTCCACTGCATGGCCTGCAGGTTGGACTCACCTGGACCTGGTAACTCTGGTCCCTAGCTGGGCATCATCGGGACATGGTTCCACTGCATGGCCTGCAGGTTGGCCTCACCTGGACCTGGTAACTCTGGTCCCTACCTGGGCATCATCGGGACACGGTTCCTCTCCATCACCTGCAGGTTGGCCTCACCTGAACCTAGTGAGTGGGGTTGCCAATTGAGCCTCACCCATACATAGTGACACAGGTCCCCAAGTGGGCCTCAATTGGACCTGGTGAATCTGGTCCTTACCTGGTCCTTCCCCGGAACTGGTAACTCTGGTCACCATCTGGGAATCACCTGGGCCTGGTGAATCTGGTCCCCATCTGGGCCTCATCCAGTCCTGGTGACTTTGTTCCCCACATGGACCTGATTGCTGTGGAGGCCTTCTTGGCCTCACCTGGAACTGGTGACTCTGATCCTATCTGCGCGTCACCCAGACCTGGTGAATCTGGTCCTCAACTGGGATCATTGGTACCTGGTGCCTCTGTTCCACACCTGAGCCTCACCTGTACATGATGACTCTGGAACCTCTCTGGGCCTCACCCTGACCTGGTGACTCTGGTCCCCATCTCGATGTCACCTGAACCAGGTGATTCTAGTACCCTTATAGGTCTCAACCAGATCTGGTGACTCTGGTCCTCAACTGGGCCTCACCTAGACCTAGTGAATATGCTCCATCTGGGCCTCATTTGGACATGGTGATTCTGATCCCTACCTCAGCATTACCGGGACATGGTTCCACTGCATGGCCTGCAGGTGTGCCTTACCTGGACCTGATAACTCTAGACCCCACCTGGGCATCATCAGGACATGGTTCCTCGGCATGGCCTGCAGGTTGGCCTCACGTGGACCTAGTGAGTGGGGTTGTCAGCTGAGACTCACCCATGCCTGGTGACACAGGTCCCAACGTGGGCCTCACGTGGACCTGGTAAATCTGGTCCTTCCCTTGTCCTCACCCGGAACTGGTAACTCTGGTCATCACCTGGGAATCACCTGGACATTGTGATTCTGGTCCCCATTGGGCCTCATCCATTCCAGGTGACTTTGTTCCCACCTGGACCTGATTGCTGTGTACTCCTTATGGCCCTCACCTGGAACTAGTGACTCTGATCCTAACTGGGCCTCACCCAGATCTGGTGACTCTGGTCCTCACCTGTGGACCATTATGACCTGGATACTCTGTTCTACACGTGAGCCTCACCTGGACATGATGACTCTGGATCCCCTCTGGGCCTCAGCCTGACATGGTGACTCTGGTCCCCATCTGGATGTCACCTAGACCAGGTGAATCTGGTACCCCTCTAGGCGTCAACTAGACCTGGTGACTCTGGTCCTCATCTGGGCCTCACCTGGACCTAGTGAATATTCTACCCACCTGCGCCTCGCTGGACCTGGTGACTCTGATTCTACCTGGGCATCATTGGGACATGGTTACTGTATTACCCACTGGGAGTGACCTGATCCTGGTAACTCTGGTCCTGACTTTGGCCTCTTCTGTACCAGGTGACTCTGGCTCCAGCTGGGCCTCACCTGTTCCTGGTGACTCTGATCCTAAGCATGGGCTCACCTGACCTGGTGACTGTGGTTCCCATCGGGACCTCACCTGGACCTCATGTCTCCGGTTACACCTGGGCCTCATCAGGACCTGGTGTCTCTGGTACCCACCTGGGTAGCATCAGGATATGGTTACACTGTTCACTAACACTCATCCAGCCGGACCTAATAACTCTGGTTATTCACCTGGGGCACACGAGGACATGGTGACACTGGTTCCCACCTGGGTCTCACCTGGACATGGTGAGTCGGATCCCCACCTGGTCCTCACCTGTAACTGGTGATTTTCATTCCCACATGGACATCATGTGGACCTGGTGGCTGCAGTGTTTCTAGCTTCTCATGTACCTCGTGTCTCTGGTCCCCACCGGGGCCTCTCCGGGACCGGGTGAGTGTGGTTGCCACCTGCACCTCACATGGACCTGGTGATTCTGCTCTACACCTGAGACTACCCTGGATCTGGTGTCTGTGGTCCCCACCTGGGATTAACCTGGATTTGGGGACTCCGTTCCCCATCTGGGCCTCACCTGGCCCTGTTGACCATGGTCCTCTACTGTGCAAAATTAGGAACCGGTGGCTGTGTTCCACAACTGGACCTCACCTGGACCAGGTGACTCAGGTCCCACTCTGGGTTTCACCATGCCCTAGTGACTGTGAACCCCACTTTGGCCTGACTTGGAGCTGCTGACCCTGGTTGCCACCTGAGCCTGACCTCGAACTGTTGACTCTGGTTCTTTCAAGGGCCTTCCCTGGACCTGGTGATCCTGGTCGGACCTGGCCCACACCTGGACGTGGTGACTCCTGTCACCAATGGGAACTCACCAGGACCTGCTTACTGTGTTCCACACCTGGGCCTCAAGTAGACCTGTTGACCATGGTCCCCAAGCCGGCCTCACATGGACCTGTTCCTCCGATCCCCACCGGGGCCTCACGTGTACCTGGTAACTCTGGTCCTCACCTGGGCCTCATCTGCACCTAGTGACTCTGGTCCCCACCTGGGCTTCACCTGGATCTGGTGACTCTGGTCCCCACCTGGACCTAACCTGGATCTGGTGACTCTAGTCCTCAGTTTGGCCTCACCTGGACCTGGTGTCTCTCGTGCCCACTTTGACCTAACTCAGAACTGCTGAATCTTGACCCACGTAGGCCGCACCCAGACCTGGTGACTCTTGTCCCCAGGTATGCCTCAATTCGACCTGATGAATCTCCTCCTCACGTGGGCCTCACATGGACCTGGGACTCAGCTGGATAGAGTGGCTCTGGTTCCCAGAAGGGGCTCACATGATACTCGTGACTGTGGTCCCACCTGGGCCTCACCTGGACGAGGTGACTGGTTCCCACAGGGACCTCACCTGGACCTGGTGACTCAGGTCCTCATATGGGCATCATGGGACCTGGTTTCTCAGTTCCACATCGAGACCTCACCTGGACCTAGTGATTCTCGTCCCATTATGGTCCTCACCCTGACGTGGTGACTCTGGTCCCCACCTGGATATCACCAGAACCGGGTGACTCTGGTCCCCCTCTGGGACTCACCCGGAGCTTCGGACACTGGTCCTCAACTGGGCCTCAACAGGACCTGGTGAATCTGCTCCTCACTTAGGCCTCGTCTGGACCTTGTGACTCTTTTCCCACCTGGCATCAATGGGAAATGGTTAGTCTGTTCCCCACCTGGGCCTCACCTGGACATGATAACTTTGCTCCACAGTTTGGCCTCAACTAGTCCTGATGACTCTGGTCCCCCGACCTAGGCGTCAATCTGGACATGATTGCTGTGGACTCCTTCTTAGCCTCAGCTGGAACTGGTGAATCTGATCCAGATTGAGGATCACCAATCTGGGCCTCACCTGGCCCTGTCAACCATGGTCCTCAACTGCCAAAATTGGGACCCGGTGACTGTGTTCCATCCCTGGACCTCACCTGGACCAGGTGACTCTGGTCCCCCTCTGGGTCTCACCGTGCCCTAGTGACGGTGAACCCCACTTTGACCTGACTTGCACCTGCTGACCCTGGTTGCCACCTGCGCCTGACCTCGAACTATTGACTCTGGTTCATTCAAGGGCCTCCCCTGTACCTGGTGATCCTGGTCCCCCCCTGGGACTCACCTGGACGTGGTGACTCTTGTCACCACCGGGGACTCACCTGGACCTGGTTACTGTGTTCCACACATGGGCCTCAAGTAGTCCTGTTGACCATGGTACCGAAGCCGGCCTCATATGGACCTGTTTCCTCTGATTCCCACCGGGGCATCACGTGTACCTGGTAACACTGGTCCTCACTTGGGCCTCATCTGAACCTAGTGACTCTGGTCCCCACCTTGGCTTCACCTGGATCTGGTGACTCTGGTCCTCAACTGGGCCTCACCTGAACCTATTGAATATGCTCCATCTGGGCCTCATTTGGACCTGGTGACTCTGTTCCCTACCTGGGCATCATCGGGACATGGTTCCACTGCATGGCCTTTAGGTGGGCCTCACCTGGACCTGGTAACTGTGGTTCTACCTGGGCATCATCGGGACGTGGTTACTCTATTCCCAGTGGGACTGACCTGATCGTGGTAACTCTGGTCCTGACTTTCGGCTCTTCTGTGCCATGTGACTCTGGCTCCCCCTGGACCTCACCTATAAGTGGTGACTCTGATCCTAAGCATGGCCTCACCTGACCTGGTGACTGTGGTTTCCATCGGTACCTCACCTGGTCCTCATGTCTCTGGTCCCAACTGGGACTCACCAGGACCTTGTATCTGGTACACACCTGAGTAGCATCAGGATATGGTTACACTGTTCACTAACAGTGACCCGGCCGGACCTATTACTCTCGTTTTCACCTGGACTTCACCTGGATCTGGTGACTCTGGTCCCCACCTGGACCTCTCCTGGACCTGGTGACTCTCTTTGCAACATGGACCTCACCTGGATCTGGTGACTCTGGTCCTCAGTTTGGCCTCACCTGGACCTGGTGTCTCTCGTCCCCATATTGCCCTAACTCAGAACTGCTGAATCTTGCCCCACCTAGGCCGCACCCAGACCTGGTGACTCTTGTCCCGAACTATGCCTCAATTCGACCTGATGCATCTGGTCCTGACGTGGGGCACACATGGACCTGTTACTCAGCTGGATAGAGTGGCTCTGGTTCCCACAAGGGGCACTCCTGATACTGGTGATTGTGGTCTTATTCTATGCCTCACCAGGACCTAGTGATTCTGTTCCCCATCTGGGCCTGCATGGCCCTAGTGACTCTGGTCCTGACCCAGGCATCATTGGGACCTGGATACTCTATGCCACACCTGGGCCTACCTTTGACCAGTGACCTCTGGTCCCATACTGGGCCTCAAACTAAACTGGTTACTCTGGTTCCCCTCTGGGCCTCACCCTTACCTGGTGACTCTGGTCACCCCTTGGGCTTCATTTGGGCCTGGTGAATCTGGTCCTTAGCTGGTCCGCATCTGGATCTGGTGACTGGTGGCCACCTAGGCCTGACCTGGACTTGGTGAATCCTGTTGCCACCTGCGCCTCACCTGGGCCTTCTGACTGTGGTCACAACTGGACCTCACCCTGATCTGTTGGCTCTGGTTCCCATATGGGGCTCTCCTGGACCTGGTTCCTGGGGTCTCCTTCTGGCCTCACCTGGAACACAGTGACTCTGAACCATATTTTGTCCTCTCCTGGACCTGTTGACTCTGGTCCTTACCTGGGCATCATTGGGACCTGGATACTCTCTAAATCACTGGGCCTCACCTGGACCTGGTGACTGTGGTCCCACCTGGGCCTCACCTGGACGAGGTGACTGGTTCCCACAGGGACCTCACCTGGACCTGGTGACTCAGGTCCTCATATGGGCATCATGGGACCTGGTTTCTTAGTTACACATCGGGGCTTCATCTGGACCTAGTGATACTCTTCCCCCTCTGGGCCTCACTCTGACGTGGTGACTCTGGTCCCCACCTGGATATCACCAGAACCGGGTGCCTCTGGTCCCCTCTGGGACTCCCCCTGAGCTGGGGACACTAGTCTTCAACTGGGCCTCAACAGGACCTAGTGAATCTACTCCTCACTTAGGCCTCGTCTGGACCTTGTGACTCTTTTCGCACCTGGCAACAATGGGACATTGTTACTCTGTTCCACAACTGGGCCTCACCTGGATATGATAACTTTGCTCCACACTTTGGCCTCAACTGGTTCTGATGACACTGGTCGCCCCACCGTGTCCTCAATCTGGACCTGGTGACTGTGGTCCCCACCTGGGTCTCACCTGGACCTGGTGACTAAGTTCCCACATGAACCACACCTGGACCTGGTGTCTATGGTGTTCTTGTAGACTCACATTTACCTGGTGACTCCTGTCCCCACTAGGGCATCACCTGGATCTGGTGGCTCTGGCCTGCAGGTTGGCCTCACCTGGACCTGGTGAGTGGGGTTGCCACCTGGGCATCACCCATACCTGGTGACTCAGGTCCCCACGTGGGCTTCTTGGATCTGGTGAATCTGGTCCGTACCTGGTCCTCTCCCAGACCCTGGGACTCTGGTCACCACCTGGGCCTCACCTGGACCTAATGAATGAATCTGGTCCCCATCTGGTCCTCACCCAATCCTGGTGACTTTGTTCCCCACCTGGACCTGATTGCTGTGGACTCTTTCTTGGCCTCACCTGGACCTGGTGACTCTGATCCTATCTGCGCGTCACCCAGACCTGGTCACTCTGGTCCTCACCTGGGCATCATTGGTACCTGGTGACTCTGTTCGAGACCTGAGCCTCACCTGGACATGATGACTCTGGAACCACTCAGGGTCTAACCCTGACCTGGTGACTCTGGTCTCCATCTGGATTTCATCGGGACCAGGTGACTGGGACCCTTCTAGGCCTCAACCAGGTATGGGGACACTGGTCCTCAACTGGGCCGCACTTGGACCTAGTGAATATGCTCCATCTGGGCCACAGTTGGACCTGGTGACTCTGGTCCCTACCTGGGCATCATCGGGACATGGATCCACTGCATGGCATCCAGGTTGGCCTCACGTGGACCTAGTGAGTGGGGTTGCCACCTGGGGCTCACCAATTCCTGGTGACACAGGTCCCCACGTGGGCCTCACTTGGACCTGGTGAATCTGGTCCTTACTTGTTCCTCACCCGCACCTGGTAACCCTGGTCACCACCTGGGAATCACCTGGACCTGTTGAATCTGGTTCCCCTCTGGGCCTAACCCAGTCCTGTTGACTTTCTTCCCCTCCTGGACCTGATTGCTGTGGACTCCTCTTGGCCTCAACTGAACTGGTGACTCTGATCCTAACTGGGCCTCACCCAGATCTGGTGACCATAGTCCTCACCTGTGGACCATTATGACCTGGATACTCTGTTCCACACCTGAGCCTCACCTGGACATGATGACTCTGGAACCTCTCTGGGCATCACCCTGACCTGGTGACTCTGGACCCATCTGGATGGCACCTGGACCAGGTGATTCTGGTACCCCTCTAGGCCTCAACCACGTCTGGTGACACTGGTTCTCAAGTGGGCCTCATCTGGACGTAGTGAATATGCTCCATCTGAGCCTCATTTGGACCTGGTGACTCTGGTCCCTACCTGGGCATCATCGGGACATGGTTCCACTGCATGGCCTGCAAGTTGGCCTCACCTGGACCTGGTGAGTGTGGTTGCCACATGGGCCTCACCCATACCTGGTGACTCTGTCCCAACGTGGGCCTCTTGGACCTGGTGAATGTGGTCCTTACCTGGTTCTCTCCAAGACCCGGGGACTCTGGTCACCACCTGGGAATCACTTGGACCTGTTGAATCTTTTCCCCATCTGGGCCTCACCCAGTCCTGGTGGCTTTGTTCCCCACCGGTACCTGATTGCTGTGGATTCTTTCTTGGCCTCACCTGGAACTGGTGACTCTGATCCTATCTGCTCGTCACCCAGAATGGGTGAATCTGGTCCTCACCTGGGCATCATTTGTACCTGGTGACTCTGTTCTACACCTGAGCCTCACTTGGACATGATGACTCTGGAACCTCTCTGGGCCTCACCCTGACCTGGTAACTCTGGTCCCCATCTGGATGTCACCTGGACCAGGGGATTCTGGTACCCCTCTAGGCCTCAACCAGATGTGGTGACTCGGGTCCTCAACTGGGCCTCATGTGGACCTAGTGAATATGATACATCTTGGCCTCATTTGGACCTGGTGACTCTGGTCCCTACCTGGGCATCATAGGGATATTGTTCCACAGCATGGCCTGCAGGTTGGCCTCACCTGGACATTGTAACTCTGGTACCTACCTGGGCATTATCGGGACATGGTTCCACACATGCCCTGCAGGTTGGCATCACCTGCACCTGGTAATTCTAGTCCCTACCTGTGCATCATCAGGACATGGTTCCTCTGCATGGCCTGCAGGTTGGCATCACCTGGACCTGGTGAGTGGGGTTGTCACCTGTGCCTCACCCATGCCTGGTGACACAGGTCCCCACGTGGGCCTCACTTGGAACGGGTGAATCTGGTCCTTACCTTGTTCTCACCCGGAACTCGTAACTCTGGTCACCACCTGGGAATCACCTGGGCCTGGTGTTTCTGGTACCCATCTGGGCGTCATCCAGTCCTGGTGACATTGTTCCCCACCTGGAACTGATTGCTGTGGACTCTTTCTTGGCCTCACCTGGAACTGGTGACTCTGATCCTATCTGCGCATCACCCAGACCTGGTGACTCTGGTCCTCACCTGGACATGATGACTTTGGAACCTCTCTGGGCCTCACCCTAACCTGGTGACCCTGGTCCCCATCTGGAACTCACTTGTATCTGGTGACTCTGGTCTCAGTTTGTCCTCACCTGGACTGGTGTCTATCGTCCCCACTTTGACCTAACTCAGAACTGTTGAATCTTGCCCCACCTAGGCCGCACCTAGACCTGATGACTCTTGTCCCCAGCGATGCCTCAATTCGACCTGATGAATCTGGTCCTCACGTGGGCCTCACATGGACCTGGGACTCAGCGGGATAGAGTGGCTCTGGTTCCCACAAGGGGCTCACCTGATACTGGTGACTGTGTTCTTATTCTATGCCTCACCAGGACCTAGTGATTCTGTTCCCCATCTGGGCTTTCATGGTCCTAGTGACTCTGGTCCTCACCCAGGCATCATTGGGACCTGGATACTCTCTTATGTACCTGGGCCTCACCAGGACCTGGTGACTGTGGTCCCACCCGGGCCTCACCTGGACGGGGTGACTGGTTCCCACAGGGACATCACCTCGACCTGGTGACGCAGGTCCTCATATGGGAATCTTGGGACCTGGATTCACAGTTCCACATTGGGGCCTCTCTTGGACCTAGTGATTCTCGTCCCCCACTGGGCCTCACCCTGACTTGTGACACTGGTCCCCACCTGGATATCACCAGAACCGGGTGACACACCCGGAGCTGGGGACCCTGGTCCTCAGCTGAGCCTCAACAGGACCTGGTGAATCTACTCCAAACTTAGGCTTCGTCTGGACCTTGTGACTATTTTCCCACCTGGCATTATTGGGATATGGTTACTCTGTTCCCCATCTGGGCCTCACCTGGACATGATACCTTTGCTGCACACTTTGGCCTCAACTGGTCTTGATGATTCTCGTCCCCCAACCTAGGCCTCAATCTGAACCTGTTGACTGTCGTCCCCACCTGGGTCTCACCTGGAACTGGTGACTCTCGTTCCCACATGAACCACACCTGGACCTGGTGACTGTGGTGTTCTTGTAGACTCACTTTTACCTACCTTCTCCGGTGCCGACTAGGGCCTCACGTGGATCTGGTGACTTTGGCATGCAGGTTGGCCTCACCTGGACATGGTGAGTGGGGTTGCCACCTGGGCCTCACCCATACCTGGTGAGTCAGGTCCCCTCGTGGGCCTCTTGGACCTGGTATCTGGTCCATACCTGGTCGTCTCCCAGCCCCGGGGTCTCTGGTCACCACCTGAGCCTACCTGGACATGGTGAATCTGATCCCCATCTGGGCCTCACCCAGGCCTGTTGACTTTGTTCCCCCTCTGTATCTGATTGCTGTGGACTCTTTCTTCGCCTCACCTGGAACTGGTGACTCTGCTCCTATCTGCCCGTCACCGAGACCTGGTGACGCTGGTCCTCACCTGGGCATTTTTGGTACCTGGTGACTCTGTTCCACACCTGAGCCTCACCTGGACATGATGACTCTGGAACCACTCTGGGCCTCATCCTGACCTGGTGACTCTGGTCCCCATCTGGAAGTCACCGGCACCAGGTGATTCTCGTACCCCTCTAGACCTCAACAAAGTCTGGTGACTCTGGTCTTCCACTGGACCTCACCTGGACCTAGTGAATATGCTCCATCTGGGCCTCATTGGACCTGGTGATTCTGGTCCCTACCTGGGCATTATCGGGACATGGTTCCACTGCATGGCCTGCAGTTTGGCCTCACCTGGACCTGGTAACTCTAGTCCCCACCTGCGCCTCATCTGGACCTGGTGACGCTGGGTCTACCTGGGCATCATCGGAACATAGTTACTCTGTTCCCCACTGGGACTGACCTGATCCTGGTAACTCTGGTCCTGACTTTGGCCTCTTCTGTACCAGGTGACTCTGGCTCCACCTGGGCCGCACTTGTAACTGGTGACTCTGATCCTAAGCATGGCCTCACCTGACCTGGAGACTGTGGTTCCCATCGGGACCTCACCTGGACCTCGTGTCTCTGGTCCCACCTGGGCCACACCAGGACCCGGTGTCTCTGGTACCCACCTGGGTAGCATCAGGATATGGTTGCACTGTTCACTAATAGCGACCCAGCCAGACCTATTAACTCTGGTCTTCACCTGGGCCACACCTGGACATGGTGACACTGGTTCCAACCTTGGTATCACCTGGACATGGTGAGTCGGATCCCCACCTGGTCCTCACCTGTAACTGGTGATTCTCATTCCAGCATGGACATCACGTGGACCTGGTCGCTGCAGTGTTTCTAGCTTCTCATGTACCTCGTGACTCTGGTCCCCACCAGGGCCTCACCGGGACTTGGTGAGTGTGGTTGCCACCTGCACCTCACCTGGACCTGGTGATTCTGGTCTGCACCTGAGACTACCCTGGATCTGGTGACTGTTGTCCCCACCTGGGCTTCACCTGGATCTGGTGACTCTGGTCCCCACCTGGGCTTCACCTGGATTTGGGGACTCTGGTCCCCAACTGGGTCTCACCTGACCCTGTTGACCATGGTCCTCAACTGGGCAAAATTGGGACCCGGTGACTGTGTTCCACAACTGGACCTCACCTGGACCAGATGACTCTGGCCCCCTCTCGGTCTCACCGTGCCCTAGTGACTGTGAACCCCACTTTGGCCTGTCTTGGCCCTTCTGACCATGGCTGCCACCGGCGCCTGACCTCGAAATGTTGACTCTGGTTCTTTCCAGGGCCTACTTGGACCTGGTGATCCTGGTCCCAACCTGGGCCTCTCCTGACGTGATGAAACTTGTCACCACCGGGGACTCACCTGGACTTGGTTACTGTGTTCCAAACCTGGGCCTCAAATAGACCTGTTCACCAAGGTCCCCAAGCCGGCCTCACAAGGACCTGTTGCCTCTGATCCCCATCGGGGCCTCACATGTATTTCGTAACTCTGGTCCTCAGCTGGGCCTCAGATGGATCTGGTGACTCTGGTCCCCACCTGGAAGTCACCTGGATCTGGTGACTCTGGTCCCCACTTGGACCTCTCCTGGACCTGATGACTCTCTTTCCAACATGGACCTCACCTGGATCTGGTGAATCTGGTCCTCAGTTTGGCCTCACCTGGACCTGGTGTCTCTCGTCCCCACTTTGACCTAACTCAGAACTGCTGAATCTTGCCCCACCTAGGCCACACTCAAAACTGGTGACTCTTGTTCCCAGCTATGCCTCAATTCGATCTGATGAATCTGGTCCTCACGTGGGCCTCACATGGACCTGGGACTCAGCTGGACAGAGTGGCTCTGGTTCCCACAAGGGGTTCACCTGATACTGGTGACTGTGGTCTTATCCTATGCCTCACCAGGACCTAGTCATTCTGTTCCCCATCTGGGCCTGCATGGCCCTAGTGACACTGATCCTCACCCAGGCATCATTGGGACCTGGATACTCTATTCCACACCTGAGCCTCACTTTGACCAGGGACCTCTGGTCCCATTCTGGGCCTCAAACTAAACTGGTTACCCTGGTTCCCCCTCTGGTACTCACCCTTACATGGTGACTCTGGTCACCCCTTGGTTTTCACTTGGGCCTGGTGAATCTGGTCCTTAGCTGGTCCGCACCTGGATGTTGTGACTGGTCGCCACCTGGGCCTCACCTGGACTTGGTGAATCCTGTTGCCACCTTGGCCTCACCTGGACCTTGTGACTGTGGTCCTACCTGGACCTTACCTGGATCTGGTGGCTCTAGTTCCCATATGGGGTTCTCCTCGACCTGGTTCCTTGGTCTCCATCTGGCCTCACTTGGAAAACAATGACTCTGATCCACATTTGGGCCTCTCCTGGATCTGTTGACTCTGGTCCTTCCCTGGGCATCATTGGGACCTGGATACTCTCTTATATACCTGAGCCTTACCTGGACCATGTGACTGTGGTCCCACGTGGGCCTCACCTGGACGAGGTGACTGGTTCCCACAGGGCCCTCACCTGGACCTGGTGACTCAGGTCCTCATATGGGCATCATGGGTCCTGGTTTCTCAGTTCCACATCGGGGCCTCACCTGGACCTAGTGATTCTCGTCCCCCTCTGGGCCTCTCCGTGACGTGGTGACTCTGGTCCCCACCTGGATATCACCAGAACCGGGTGACTCTGGTCCCTCTCTGGGTCTCACCCGGAGCTGGGGACACCGGTCCTAAACAGGGCCTCAACAGGACCTATTGAATCTACTCCTCACTTTGGCCTCGTCTGGACCTTGTGACACTTTTCCCACCTGGCATCAATGGGACATGGATATTCTGTTCCCCACCTGGGCCTCACCTGGACATGGTAACTTTTCTCCACACTTTGGCCTCAACTGGTGCTGATGACTCTGGTCCCCCGACCTAGGCCTCAATCTGGACCTGGTGACTGTGGTCCCCACATGGGTCTCACCTGGACCTGGTGACTCTCGTTCCCACATGAACAACACCTGGACCTGGTGACTGTGGTGTTCTTGTAGACTCACATTTACCTGGTGACTCCGGTCCCCACTAGGGCCTCAACTGGATCTAGTGACTCTACCAAAATTTGGCCTCACCTGGACCTGGTGAGTGGGGTTGCCACCTGGGCCTCACCCATACCTGGTGACTCAGGTCCCCGCGTGGGCCTCTTGGACCTGGTGAATCTGGTCCTTACCTGGTTCTCTCCCAAACCTGGGGACTCTGGTCACCACCTGGACCTCACGTGGACCTGGTGTATCAGGCCCCATCTGGGCCTCACCCAGTCCTGGTGACTTTGTTCCCCACCTGGACCTGATTGCTGTGGACTCCTTCTTGGCCTCACCTGGAACTGGAGACTCTGATCCTAACTGGGTCTCACCCAGATCTGGTGACACTGGTCCTCACCTGTGGACCATTATGACCTGGATACTCTGTTCCACACGTGAGCCTCACCTGGACATGATGACTCTGGATCCCCTAGGGGCCTCACCCTGACATGGTGACTCTGGTCCCCATCTGGATGTCACCTAGACCAGGTGAATCTGTTACGCCTCAAGGGCTCAAATAGACCTGGTGACTCTGGTCCTCAACTGGGCCTCACCGAGACCTAGTGAATATGCTCCCCACCTGCGCCTCCTCTGGACCTGGTGACGCTGGGTCTACCTGGACATCATCGGAACATGGTTACTCTGTTCCCCACTGGGACTGACCTGATCCTGGTAACTCTGGTCCTGAATTTGGCCTCATCTGTACCAGGTGACTCTGGCTCCACCTGGGCCTCACATGTAACCTGTGACTCTGATCCTAAGCATGGCCTCACCTGACCTGGTCTCTGTGGTTCCCATCGGGACCTCACGTGGACCTCATGTCTCTGGTCGCACCTGGGGCTCACCAGGACCTGGTGTCTCTGCTACCCACCTGGGTAGCATCAGGGTATGGTTACACTGTTCACTATCAGTGACCCAGCCGGACCTATCAACTCTGGTCTTCACCTGGGCCACACCTGGACATGGTTACACTGGATCCCACCTGGGTCTCATCTGGACATGGTGAGTCGGATCCCCACCTGGTCCTCAACTGAAACTGGTGATTCTTGTTTCCACATGGACATCATGTGGACCTGGTAGCTGCAGTGTTTCTAGCTTCTCATGTACCTCGTGACAATGTTCCCCACCAGGGCCTCACCGGGACCTGGTGAGTGTGGTTGCCACCTGCACCTCACCTGGACCTGGTGATTCTGGTCTGCACCCGAGACTACCCTGATCTGGTGACTGTGGTCCCCACTTGGGCTTCACATGGATTTGGGGACTCCGGTCCCCACCTGGGCCTCACCTGGCCTTGTTGACCATGGTCCCCAACGGGGAAAAATAGGGACCCAGTGACTGTGTTCCACAACTGGACCTCACCTGGACCAGGTGACTCTGGTCCCCCTCTGGGTCTCACCGTGCCCTAGTTTCTGTGAACCCCACTTTGGCCTGACTTGGACCTGCTGACCCTGGTTGCCACCTGCGTCTGACCTCGAGCTGTTGACTCTGATTCTTTCAAGGGCCTCCCCTGTACCTGGTGTTCCTGGTCCCCACCTGGGCCTCACCTGGACCTGGTGACTCTTGTCACCACCGGGGACTCACCTGGACCTGCTTACTGTGTTCCACACCTGTGTCCCAAGTAGACCTGTTGACCATGGTCCCCAGGCGGGACTCACATGGACCTGTTGCCTCTGATCCCCTCCGGGGCCTCACGTGTACATGGTAACTCTGTCCTCACCTGGGCCTCATCTGGATCTGGTGACTCTTGTCCCTACCTGGACTTCACCTGGATCTGGTGACTCTGGTCCCCACCTGGACCTCTCCTGGACCTGGTGACTCTCTTTCCAACATGGTTCTTCCCTGGATTTGGTGACTCTGTTCCTCAGTTTGGCCTCCCCTGGACCTGGTGTCTCTCGTTCCCTCTTTGACCTAACTCAGAACTGCTGAATCTTGCACCACCTACGCCGCACACAGACCTGGTGACTCTTGTCCCCAACTATGCCTCAATTCGACCTGATGAATCTGGTCCTCACGTGGGCCTCACATGGACCTGGGACTCAGCTGGGTAGAGTGGCTCTGGTTCCCTCAAGGGGCTCACCTGATACTGCTGACTCTGGTCTTATTCTATGCCTCACTAGGACCTAGTGATTCTGTTCCCCATCTGGGCCTGCATGGCCCTAGAGACTCTGGTCCTCACCCAGGCATCTTTGGGACCTGGATACTCTATTCCACACCTGGGCCTCACTTTGACCAGGGACCTCTTGTCCCATTCTCGGCCTCTAACTAAACTGGTTACTCTGATTCTCCCTCTGGGCCTCACCGTTACCTGGTTTCTCTGGTCACCCCTTTGAGATTCACATGGGCCTGGTGAATCTGGTCCTTAGCTGATCCGCACCTGGATCTGATGATTGGTCGCCACCTGGGACTCACCTGGACTTGGTGAATCCTGTTGCCACCTGCGCCTCACCTGGACTTTGTGACTGTGGTCCCACCTGGACCTCACCTGGATCTGGTGGCTCTGGTTCCCATATGGGGCTCTTTTGGACCTGGTTCCTGTGGTCTCCATCTGGCCTCCCCTGGAACACAATGACTCTGATCCATATTTGGGCCTCTCCTGGACCTGTTGACTCTGGACCTTACCTGGGCATCATTGGGACCTGGATACTCTCTTATATACCGTGGCCTCACCTGGAACTGGTGACTGTGGTCCCACCTGGGCCTCACCTGGACGAGGTGACTGGTTCCCCCAGGGACCTCCACTGGGCCTGGTGACTCAGGTCCTCATATGTGCATCATGGGACCTGTTTTCTCAGTTCCACATCGGGGCCTCACCTGGACCTAGTGATTCTCGTTCCCCTCTGGGCCTCATCCTGACGTGGTGACTCTGGTCCGCACCTGACTCACACCAGAACCGGGTGACTCTGGTCCCCCTCTGGGAATCACCCAGAGCTGGGGACACTGATACTCAACTGGACCTCAACAGGACCTGGTGAATCTACTCCTCACTTAGGCCTCGTCTGGACCTTGTGACTCTTTTCCCACCTGGCATCTATGGGACATTTTTACTCTGTACCCCACCTGGGCCTCACTTGGACATGATAACTTTGCTCCATACTTTGGACTCAACTCGTCCGGATGACTCTGGTCCCCCCACCTAGGCCTCAATCTGGACCTGGAGACAGTCATCCACACCTGGGTCTCACCTGGACCTTGTGACTCTCGTTCCCACATGAATCACACCTGGACCTGGTGACTGTGGTGTACTTGTAGACTCACTTTTACCTGGAAACTCTGGCCCCACTAGGGCCTCACCTGGATCTGGTGACTCTGGCCTGCAGGTTGGCCTCACCTGGACTTGCTTAGTGGGATGCCACCTGGTCCTCAACAATACCTGGTGACTCAGGTCCCCACGTGGGCCTCTTGGACCTGGTGAATCTGGCCCTTACCTGGTCTGCTCCCAGACCCTGGGAATCTTGTCACAACCTGGGCCTCACCTTGACCTGGTGAATCTGGTCCGTACCTGGTCCTCACCCGGAACTGGTAACTCTGGTCACCACCTGGGATTCACCTGGGCCTGGTGAATCTGGTCCCCATCTGGGCCTCACCCAGTCCTGGTGACTTTGTTCCCCACCTGGGCCTGATTGCTGTGGACTCCTTCTTGGCCTCAACTGGAACTGGTGACTCTGATCCTAACTGGGTCTCACCCAGATCTGGTGACTCTGGTCCTCACCTGTGGACCATTATGACCTGGATACTCTGTTCCACACCTGAGCCTCACCTGGACATGATGAATCTGGATCTCCTCTGGGCCTCAGCCTGACATGTGGACTCTGTTCCCCATCTGGATGTCACATAGACCAGGTGAATCTGGTATCCCTCTAGGCCTCAACTTGACCTGGTAAATCTGGTCCTCAACTGGGCCTCACCGGAATCTAGTGAACATGGTCCCCACCTGCGCCTCATCTGGACCTGGTGACTCTGGTTCTACCTGGGCATCATGGGTACATGGTTACTGTATTACCCTCTGGGATTGACCTGATCCTGGTAACTCTGGTCCTAACTTTGGCCTCTTATGTACCAGGTGACTCTGGCTCCACCTGGGCCTCACCTGTAACTGGTGACTCTGATCCTAAGCATGGCCTCACCTGACCTGCTGACTGTGGTTCCCATCGGGAAATCACCTGGACTTCATGTCTCTGGTCCCACCTAGCCTCACCAGGACCTGGTGTCTCCGGTACCCACCTGGGTAGCATCAAGATATGCTTACACTGTTCACTAACAGTGACCAAGCCGGACCTATTAACTCCGGTCTTCACCTGAGCCACACCTAGACATGGTGACACTGGTTCCCACCTGGGTCTCACCTGGACATGGTGAGTCGGATCCCCACCTGGTCCTCACCTGTAACTGGTGATTCTCGTTCCCACATGGACATCTTGTGGACCTGGTGGCTGCAGTGTTTCTAGCTTCTCATGTACCTCGTGACTCTGGTCCCCAGCAGGGCCTGAACGGGACCTGGTGAGTGTGGTTGCCACCTGCACCTCACCTGGATCTGGTGATTCTGGTCTGCACCTGAGACTACCCTGGATCTGGTGACTGTGGTCTCCACCTGGGCTTCACCTGGATTTCGGGACTCTGGTCCCCATCTGGGCCTCACCTGGCCGTGTTGACCATGGTACTCTACTGGGCAAAATTGGGACCCGGTGGCTGTGTTCCACAACTGGACCTCACCTGGACCAGTTGACTCTGGTCCCCCTCTGGGTCTCACCGTGCCCTACTGTCTCTTAACCCCACTTTGGCTTGACTTGGACCTGCTGACCCTTGTTGCAACCTGCTCCTGACCTCGAACTTTTGACTCTGGTTCTGTCAAGAGCCTCCCCTGGACCTGGTGATCCTGGTCCCTACCTGGGCCTCACCTGGACGTGGTGACACTTGTCAACACCGGGGACTCACCTGGCACTTGTTACTGTGTTCTACACGTGGACCTCATGTAGACCTGTTGCCTCTGATTCACACCGGGGCCTCAGTTGTCTGGTAACTCTGGTCCTCACCTGGCCTCATCTGGACCTAGTGACTCTGGTCACCACCTGGGCTTCACCTGGATCTGGTGACTCTGGGCCCACCTGGACTTCACCTGGATCTGGTGACTCTGGTCCCCACCTGGACATCTCCTGGACCTGGTGACTCTCTGTCCAACATGGACCACCTGGATCTGGTGACTCTGGTCCTTACTTTGCCCTCACCTGGACCTGGTGTCTCATCCCCACATTGAACTAACTCAAAACTGCAGAATCTTGCCACACCTACGCCGCACCCAGACCTGGGGACTCTTGTCCCAAGCTATGCCTCAATTCGACCTGATGAATCTGGTCCTCACGTGGGCCTCACATGGACCTGGGACTCAGCTGGATAGAGTGGCTCTGATTCCCACAAGGGGATCACAGATTCTGCTGACTGTGGTGTTATTCTATGCCTCACCAGGACCTAGTGATTCTGTTCCCCATCTGGGCATTCATGGCCCTAGTGACTCTGGTCCTCACCCAGGCATCATTGGGACCTGGATAATCTATTCCACACCTGGGTCTCACTTTGACGAGGGACCTCTGGTCCCATTCTGGGCCTCAAACTAAACTGGTTACTCTGGTTCCCCCTCTGGGCCTCAACCCTACCTGGTGACTCTGGTCACCCCATGGGCCTCACATGGGCCTGCTGAAACTGGTCCTTAGCTGGTCCGCACCTGGATCTGGTGATTGGTCGCCACCTGGGTCTCACCTGGACTTGTTGAATCCTGTTGCCTCCTGCGCCTCACCTGGACCTTGTGACTGTGGTCCCACCTGGACCTCACCTGGATCTGGTGGCTCTGTTTCCCATATGGGGCTCTCCTGGACCTGGTTCCTGTGGTCTCCATCTGGTCTCACCTGGAACACAATGACTCTGATCCATATTTGGGCCTTTCCTGGACCTGTTGACTCTGGTCCTTACCTGGGCATCATTGGGTCCTGGATACTCTCTTATATTCCTGTGCCTCACCTGGACCTTGTGACTGTGGTCCCACCTGGGCCTCACCTGGACGAGGTGACTTGTTCCCACAGGGACCTCACCTGGACCTGGTGGCTCAGGTCCTCATATTGGCATCATGGGGCCTGGATTCTCAGTTCCACATCGGGGCCTCACCTGGACCTAGTGATTCTCGTCCCTTCTGGGCCTCACCCTGACGTGGTGACTCTGGTCCCCACCTGGATATCACCAGTACCGGGTGACTCTGGTCCCCCTCTGGGACTCACCCGGAGCTGGCGACACTTGTCCTCAGCTGGATCTCAACAGTACCTGTTGAATCTACTCCTTACATAGGTCTCGTCTGGACCTTGTGACTCTTTTCCCACCTGGCATCAATGGGATCATGGTTACTCTGTTTCCCACCTGGGCCTCACCTGGACATGATAACTTTGCTCCACACCTGAGCCTCACCTGGACATGATGACTCTGGATCCACTCTGGGCCTCCCTCTGACATGGAGACTCTGGTCACCATCTGGATGTCTCCTAGACCAGGTGAATCTGGTACCCCTCTAGGCCTCAACCAAACCTGGTGACTGTAGTCCTCAACTGGGCCTTACCGGGACCTAGTGAATATGCTCCCCAACTGCGCCTCATCTGGATATGGTGACTCTGGTTCTACGTGGGCATCATCGGGACATGGTTACTCTATTCACCACTGGGAGTGACCTGATCCTGGTAACACTATTCCTGACTTTGGCATTTTCTGTACCAGGTGACTCTGGCTCCACCTGGGCCTCACCTGTAAGTGGTGCCTCTGATCCTACGCATGGCCTCATCTGACCTGGTGACTGTGCTTCCCATCGGGACCTCATCTGGACCTCGTGTCTCTGGACCCACCTGGGCCTCACCAGGATATGGTGTCTCTGGTACCCACCTGGGTAGCATCAGGATATGGTTACACTGTTCAATAACAGTGACCCAGCGGGACCTATTAACTCTGGCCTTCACCTGGGCCACACCTGGACATGGTGATACTGGTTCCCACCTCGGTCTCACCTGGATATGGTGAGTCGGATCCCCACCTGATCCTCACCTGTAACTGGTGATTCTTGTTCCCACATGGACATCATGTGGACCTGGTGGCTGCAGTGTTTCTAGCTTCTCATGTACCTCGTGACTCTGGTCCCCACCAGGGCCTCACCGGGACCTGGTGAGTGTGGTTGCCACCTGCACCTCACCTGGACCTGGTGATTCTGGTCTGCACCTGAGACTCCCCTGTATCTGGTGACTGTGGTCCCCACCTGGGCTTCACCTGGATTTCGGGACTCCGGTCCCCATCTGGGCCTCACCTGGCCCTTTGACCATGGTCCTCAACTGGGGAAAATTGGGACCGTGTGACTGTGTTCCACAACTGGAACTCACCTGGACAAGGTGACTCTGGTCCCCCTCTGGGTCTCACCGTGCCCTAGTCATTGTGAACCCCACTTTGGCCTGACTTCGACCTGCTGAGCTGGTTGCCACCTGTGCCTGACCTCGAACTGTTGACTCTGGTTCTTTCAAGGGCCTCCCCTGTACCTGGTGATCCTGATGCCCACCTGGGCCTCACCTGCATGTGGTGTCTCTAGTCACCACCGGGGACTCATCTGGACCTGCTTACTGTGTTCCACACCTGGGCCTCAATTAAACCTCTTGACCATAGTCCCCAAGCTCGCCTCACATGGACCTGTTACCTCTGATCCCCCCTGGGCCTCACGTGTACCTGGTAACTCTGGTCCTCACCTGGGCCTCATCTGCACCTAGTGACTCTCGTCCCCACCTGGACTTCACCTGGATCTCGTGACTCTGGTCCCCACCTGGAACTCACCTATATCTGGTGACTCTGGTCCCCAGCTGGACCTCTCCTGGACCTGGTGACTCTCTTTCCAACATGGAGCTCACCTGGATCTGTTGACTCTGGTCCTCAGTTTGGCCTCACCTGGACCTGGTGTCTCTCGTCCCCACTTTGACCTAACTCAGAACTGCTGAATCTTGCCCCACCTAGGCCGCACCCACACCTGGTGAATCTTGTCCCCAGCTATGCCTCAATTCGACCTGATGAATCTGGTTCTGACATAGGGCTCACATGGACCTGGGACTCAGCTTGATAGAGTGGCTCTGGATCCCACATGGGGCACACCTGATACTGGTGATTGTGGTCTTATTCTATGCCTAGCCAGGACCTAGTGATTCTGTTCCCCATCTGGGCCTGCATGGCCCTAGTGACTCTGGTCCTCACCCAGGCGTCTTTCGGACCTGGATACTCTATTCCACACCTGCCCCTCACTTTGACCAGGGACCTCTGGTCCCATTCTGGGCCTCAAACTAAACTGGTTACTCTGGTTCCCCTCTGGGCCTCACCCTTACCTGGTGACTCTGGTCACCCCTTGGGCTTCACTTGGGCCTGGTGAATCTGGTCGTTAGCTGGTCCGCATCTGGATCTGGTGACTGTTGGCCACCTGGGCCTCACCTGGACTTGGTGAACCCTGTTGTCACCTGCGCATCACCTGGACCTCCTGACTGTGTTCCCAACTGGACCTCACCTGGATCTGTTGGCTCTGGTTCCCATATGGGGCTCTCCTGGACCTGGTTCCTGTGGTCTCCATCTGGCCTCACCTGGAACACAATGACTCTAATCCATATATGGTCCTCTCCTGGACCTGTTCACTCTGGTCCTTTCCTGGCCATCATTGGGACCTGGATACTCTCTATATACCTGGGCCTCACCTGGACCTGGTGAGTGTGCTCCCACCTGGGCCTCACCGGGACGAGGTGACTGGTTCCCACAGGGACCTCACCTGGACCTGGTGACTCAGGTCCTCATATGGGCATCATGGGACCTGGTTTCTCAGGTCCACATTGGGGCCTCACCTGGACCTAGTGCTTCTCGTCCCACTCTGGACCTCACCCTGACGTGCTGACTCTGGTCCCCACCTGGATATCACCAGAACCGGGTGACTATGGTCCCCCTCTGGGACTCACCCAGAGCTGGGGACACTGGTCCTCAAATGGGCCTCAACAGGACCTGGTGAATCTACTCCTCACTTAGGCCTCGTCCGTACCTTGTGTCTCTTTTCCCAACTGGCATCAATGGGACATGGTTACTCTGTTCCCCACCTAGGTCTCAACTGGACATGATAACTTTGCTCAACACTTTGGCCTCAACTGGTCCTGATGAATCTGGTCCCCCCACCTAGGCCTGAATCTGGAACTGGTGACTGTGGTCCTCATCTGGGTCTCACCTGGACCTGGTGACTCTCGTTCCCACATGAACCACACCTGGACTTGGTGACTGTGGTGTTCTTGTAGACTCACATTTACCTGGTGACTCCAGTCCCCACTAGGGCCTCACCTGGATCTGGTGACTCTGGCCTGCAAGTTGGCCTCACCTGGACCTGGTGAGTGGGGTTGCCAACTGGGCCTCACATATATCTGGTGACCCACGTCCCCACGTGGGCCTCTTGGACCTGGTGAATCTTGTCCTACCTGGTACTCTTCCAGACCCGGGGACTCTGGTCACCACCTTGGCCTCCCTTGGGCCTGGTGAATCTGGTCCCATCTGGGCCTCACCCAGTCCTGGTGACTTTGTTCCCCACTTGTAACTGATTGCTGTGGACTCTTTTTGCCTCACCTGGAACTGGTGACTCTGATCCTATCTGCGCGTCACCCAGATCTAGTGACTCTGGAACTCACCTGGGCATCATTTGTACCTGATTACTCTGTTGCACACCTGAGCCTCACCTGGACATGATGACTCTGGAACCTCTCTGGGCCTCACCCTGACCTGGTGTCTCTGGTCCCCATCTTGATGTCACCTGGAGCAGGTGATTCTGGTACCCCTCTAGGCCTCAACCAGATCTGGTGACCCTGGTCCTCAAATGGGCCTCACTTGGACCTAGTGAATTTACACGATCTGGGCCTCATATGGACCTGGTGACTCTGGTCCCTACCTGGGCTTCATCGGGACACGGTTCCTCTGCATGGCCTGCAGGTTGGCCTCACCTGGACCTGGTAACTCTGATCCCTACCTGGGCTTCATCGGGACACGGTTCCTCTGCATGGCCTGCAGGTTGGCCTCACCTGGACCTGGTGAGTGAGGTTGCCACCAGGGCCTCACCCATATCTGGTGACACAGACTTCCCCGTGGGCCTCACTTGGACCTGGTGAATCTGGTCCTTACCTGGTCCTCACCCAGAACTGGTAACTCTGGTCACCACCTGGGAATCACCTGGACCGGGTGAATCTGGTCCCCATCAGGGCCTCACCCAGTCCTGGTGACTTTGTTCCCCACCTGGACCTGATTGCTGTGGACTCCTTTTTGGCCTCACCTGGACCTGGTTACTCTGATCCTATCTGCGGGTCACCCAGCCCTGGTGACTCTGGTCCTCACCTGGGCATCATTGGTACCTGGTGACTCTGTTCTACACCTGAGCCTCACCTGGACATGATGACTCTGGAACCACTCTGGGCCTCACCCTTCCCTGGTGACTGTGGTCCCCATCTGGATGTCACCTGGACCAGGTGATTCTGGTACCCCTCTAGGCCTCAACCAGATCTGGTGACTCAGGTCCTCAACTGGGCCTCACCTGGACCTAGTGAATATGCTCCATGTGGGCCTCATTTGGACCTGGTGACTCTGGTCCCTACCTGGGCATCATAGGGATATGATTCCACTGCATGGCCTGCAGGTTGCCCTCACCTGGACCTGGTAACTCTGGTCCCTACCTGGGCATCATCGGGACATGGTTCCACTGCATGGCCTGCAGGTTGGCCTCACCTGGACATGGTAACTCTGGTCCCTACCTGGGCATTATCGGGACACGGTTCCTCTCCATCGCCTGCAGGTTGGCCTCATCTGTACCTGGTGAGTGGGGTTGCCAATTGTGCCTCACCCATACATGGTGACACAGGTCCCCACGTGGGCCTCAATTGGACCTGGTGAATCTGGTCCTTACCTTGTCCTTCCCCGGAACTGGTAACTCTGGTCACCACCTGGGAATCACCTGGGCCTGGTAATCTGGTACCCATCTGGGCTTCACCCAGTCCTGGTGACTTTGTTCCCCACATGGACCTGATTGCTGTGGATGCCTTCTTGGCCTCACCTGGAACTGGTGACTCTGATCCTATCTGTGCGTCACCCAGACCTGGTGAATCTGGTCCTCAACTGGGCATCATTTGTACCTGGTGATTCTTTCCACACCTGATCCTCACTTGGACATGATGACTCTGGAACCTCTCTGGGCCTCACCCTGACCTGGTGACTCTGGTCCCCACTCGATGTCACCTGAACCAGGTGATTCTGGTACCCTTATAGGTCTCAACCAGATCTGGTGACTCTGGTCCTCAACTGGGCCTCACCTAGACCTAGTGAATATGCTCCATCTGGGCCTCATTTGGACATGGTGATTCTGATCCCTACCTCAGCATTACCGGGACATGGTTCCACTGCATGGCCTGCAGGTGTGCCTTACCTGGACCTGATAACTCTAGACCCCACCTGGGCATCATCAGGACATGGTTCCTCGGCATGGCCTGCAGGTTGGCCTCACTTGGACCTAGTGAGTGGGGTTGTCACCTGAGACTCACCCATGCCTGGTGACACAGGTCCCAACGTGGGCCTCACGTGGACCTGTTGAATTTTGTCCTTACCTGGTCCTCACCCGGAAATGGTTAGTCTGGTCCCCACCTGGACTTCACCTGGATTTGGTGACTCTGATCCCCACCTGGAACTCAGCTGTATCTGGTGACTCTGGTCTCAGTTTGGCCTCACCTTTACTGGTGTCTCTCGTCCCCACGTTGACCTAACTCAGAACTGCTGAATCTTGCCCCACCTAGGCCGCACCCAGATCTGATGACTCTTGTCCCCAGCTATGCCTCAATTCGACCTGATGAATCTGGTCCTCACGTGGGCCTCACATGGACCCGGGACTCAGCGGGATAGAGTGGCTCTAGTTCCCTCAAGGTGCTCACCTGATACTGGTGACTGTGTTCTTATACTATGCCTCACCAGGACCTAGTGATTCTGTTCCCCATCTGGGCTTTCATGGCCCTAGTGATTCTGGTCTTCACCCAGGCATCATTGGGTCCTGGATACTCTATTCCACACCTGGGCCTCACTTTGTCCAGGGACCTCTGGTCCCATTCTGGGCCTCAAACTAAACTGGTTACTCTGGTTACCCCTCGGGGCCTCAGCCTTACCTGGTGACTCTCGTCACCCCTTGGGCTTCACTTGGGCCTGGTGAATCTGGTTCTTAGCTGGTCCGCACCTGGATCTGGTGACAGGTCACCACGTGGGCCTCACCTGGACTTGGTGAATCATGTTGCCACCTGAGCCTCACCTGGGCCTTGTGACTGTGGTCCGTCCTGGACCTCACCTGGATCTGGTGGCTCTATTTCCCATATGGGGCTCTCCTGGACCTGGTTCCTGTGGTCTCCATCTGGTCTCACCTGGAACACAATGACTCTGATCCATATTTGGGCCTCTCCTGGACTTGTTGACTCTGGTCCTTACCTGTGCATCATTGGGACCTGGATACTATCTTATATACCTGGACCTCACCAGGACCTGGTGACTGTGGTCCCACCTGGGCCTCACCTGGACGGGGTGACTGGTTCCCACAGGGACCTCACCTGGACCTGGTGACTCAGGTCCTCATATGGGCATCATGGGACCTGGTTTCTTTGTTCCACATCGGGGCCTCACCTGGACCTAGTGATTCTCGTCCCCCTCTGGGCCTCACCCTGACTTGTGACACTGGTCCCTACCTGGATATCACCAGAACCGGGTGACACACCCGGAGCTGGGGACACTGATCCTCAGCTGGGCCTCAACAGGACCTGGTGAATCTACTCCAATCTTAGGATTCGTCTGGACCTTGTGACTCTTTTCCCACCTGGCATCAATGGGACATGGTTACTCTGTTCTCCACCTGGACCTCACCTTGACATGATAACTTTGCTGCACACTTTGGCCTCAACTGGTCCTGATGACTCTCGTCCCCCAACCTAGGCCTCAATCTGGACCTGGTGACTTGTCGTCCCCAACTGGTTCTCAGCTGGATCTGGTGACTCCTGTTCCCACATGAACCACACCTGGACCTGGTGACTGTGGTGTTCTTGTAGACTCACATTTACCTTGTGACTCCCGTCCCCACCGGGCCTCACCTGGATCTGGTGACTCTGGCCTGCAGGCTGGCCTCACCTGGACCTGGTGACTGGGGTTGCCACCAGGGCCTCACCCATACCTGGTGACTCAGGTCCACACGTGGGCCTCTTGGACCTGGTGAATCTGGTCCTTACCTGGTCCTCTCCCAGAACCGGGGACTCTGGTGACCACCTGGGCCTCACTTGGACCTGGTGAATCTGGTCCCCATCTGGGCCTCACCCAGTCCTGGTGACTTTGTTCCCCACCTGGACCTGATTGCTGTGGACTTTTTCTTGGCCTCACCTGAACCTGGTGACTCTGATCCTATCTGCGCGTCACCCAGATCTGGTAACTCTGGTCCTCACCTGGGCATCATTGGTACCTGGTGACTCTGTTCCACAGCTGAGCCTCAGCTGGACATGATGACTCTCGAACCTCTCTGTGCCTCACCCTGACCTGGTGACTCTGGTCCCCATCTGTATGTCACCTGGACCAGGGGATTCTGGTACCCCTCTAGGCCTCAACCAGATCTGGTGACTCTGGTCCTCAACTGGGCCTCACCTGGACCTAGTGAATATGCTCCATCTGGGCCTCATTTGGAGCTCGTGCCTCTGGTACCTACGTGGGCACCATCGGGACATGGTTCCACTGCATGGCCTGCAGGTTGGCCTCACCTGGACCTGGTAACTCTGGTCCCTACCTGGACATCATCGGGACACGGTTCCTCTGCATGGCCAGCATGTTGGCCTCAGCCGGACCTGGTGAGTGGGGTTGCCACCTGGGGCTCACAAATACCTGGTGACACAGGTCCCCACGTGGGCCTCTCTTGGACCTGGTGAATCTGGTCCTTACCTGGTCCTCCCCCGGACCTGGTAACCCTGGTCACCACCTGGGAATCCACTGGACCTGGTGATTCTGGTCCCCATCTGGGCCTCACCCAGTCCTGTTGACTTTCTTCCCCACCTGGACCTGATTGCTGTGGACTCCTTCTTGTCCTCAACTGGAACTGTTGACTCTGATCCTAACTGGGCCTCACCCAGATCTGGTGACTCTGGTCCTCACCTGTGGACCATTATGACCTGGATACTCTGTTCCACACTTGAGCCTCACCTGGACATGCTGACTCTGGATCCCCTCTGGGCCTCACCCTGACATGGTGACTCTGGTCCCCGTCTGGATGTCACCTAGACCAGGTGAATCTGGAAACCCTCTAGGCCTCAACTTGTCCTGGTGACTCTGGGCCTCAACTGGGCCTCACCGGGACCTAGTGAACATGCTCCCACCTGCGCCTCATCTGGACATGGTGACTCTGGTTCTACCTGGGCATCACCGGGACATGGTTACTCTATTCCCCACTGGGACAGACCTGATCCTGGTAACTCTGGTCCTGACGTTGGCATCTTCTGTACCAGGTGACTCTGGCTCAAACCTGGGTCTCACCAGTAACTAGTGACTCTGATCCAAAGCATGGCCTCACCTGACCTGGTGACTGTGGTTCTCATCGGACCTCACCTGGACCTCAGGTCTCTGGTCCCACCTGGACCTCACCAGGACCTGGTGTCTCTGGTACCCACCTGGGTAGCATCAGGATATGGTTACACTGTTCACTATCAGTGACCCAGCCAGACTTATTAACTCTGGTCTTCACCTGGGCCACAACTGGACATGGTGACACTGGTTCCCACATGGGTCTCACCTGGACATTGTGAGTCGGATCCTCACCTGGTCGTCACTGGTAACTGGTGATTCTCGTACCCAAATGTACATCATGTGGTCCTGGTGGCTGCAGTGTTTCTAGATTCTCATGTACCTCGTGACTCTGGTCCCCACCAGGGCCTCACCGGGACCTGGTGAGTTTGGTTGCCACCTGAACCTCACCTGCACCTGATGATTCTGGTCTGCACGTGAGACTACCCTGGATATGGTGATGTGGTCCCCACCTCGGCTTCACTGCTTTGGGGACTCAGGTCCCCATCTGGGCCTCACCTGGCCCTGTTGACCATGGTCCTCAACCTGGCAAACCTGCGACCCGGTGACTGTGTTCCACAACTGGACCTGAACTGGACCAGGTGACTCTGGTCCCACTCAGGGTATCACCGTGCCGTAGTGACTGTGAACCCCACTTTGGCTTGACTTGAACCTTCTGACCCTGGTTGCCACCTGCGTCTGATTTCGAACTGTTGACTGTGGTTCTTTCAAGGGCCTCCCCTGTACCTGGTGATCCTGGTGCCCACCTGGGCCTCACCTGGACGTGGTGACTCTTGTCACCACCGGGGACTCACCTGGACCTGCTTACTGTGTTCCACACCTGGGCCTCAAGTAGTCCTGTTGACCATGATCCCCAAGCCGGCCTCACATGGACCTGTTGTCTCTGATCCCCAGCTGGGCCTCACGTGTAACTGGTAACTCTGGTCTCCACCTGGGTCTCACCTGGACCTAGTGACTCTGGTCTCCACCTGGACCTCAAGTGGATCTGGTGACTCTGGTCCTCAGTTTGGTCTCACCTGGACCTGGTGTCTTTCTTCCCCACTTTGACCTATCTCAGAACTGCTGAATCTTGCCCCACCTAGGCCGCACACAGACCTGGTGACTCTTGTCCCCAGCGTTGCCTCAATTCGACCTGATGAATCTGGTCCTCATGCGTGCCTCACATGGACCTGGGACTCAGCTGGTTGAGTGGCTCTGGTTCCCACAAGGGGCTCACCTGATATTACTGACTGTGGTCTTATTCTATGCCTCACCAGGACCTAGTGATTCTGTTCCCCATCTGGGCCTGCATGGCCCTAGTGACTGTGGTCCTCACCCAGGAACCATTGGGACCTGGATACTCTATTCCTCACCTGGGCGTCACTTTGACCAGGGACCTTTTGTCCCATTCTGGGCCGCAAACTAAACTGGTTACTCTGGTTCCCCCTCTGGTCCTCACCCTTACCTGGTGACTCTGGTCACCCCTTGGGCTTCACTTGGGCCTGGTGAATCTGGTCCTTAGCTGGTCCGTTCCTGGATCTGGTGACTGGTCGCCACCTGGCCCTCACCTGGACTAGGTGAACCCTGGTGCCAACAGCGCCTCACCTGGACCTTGTAACTGTGGTCCCACGTGGACCTCACCTCGATCTGGTGTCTCTGGTTCCCATATGGGGCTCTCCTGGACCTGGTTCCTGTGGTCTCCATCTGGCCTCACCTGGAACACAATGACTCTGATCCATATTTGTGCCTCTCATGGACCTGTTGACTCTGGTCCTTACCTGGGCATCATTGGAACCCGGATACTCTCTTATATACCTGGGCCTCACCTGGACCTGATGAATGTGGTCCCACCTGTGCCTCACGTGGATGAGGTCACTGGTTCCCACAGGGACCTCACCTGTACCTGGTGACTCAGGTCCTCAAATGGGCATCATGGGACCTGGTTTCTCAGCTCCACATCGGGGACTCACCTGGACCTAGTGATTCTCGTCCCCGTCTGGGCCTCACCCTGACGTGGTGTTCTGGTCCACACCTGGATATCACCAGAACCGGGTGACTCTGGTCCCCCTCTGGGACTCACCCGGAGCTGGTGACACTGGTCCTCAACTGGGTCTCAAAAGGACCTGGTGAATCTACTCCTCACTTAGGCCTCATCTGGACCTTGTGACTCTTTTCCCACCTGGCATCAATGGGACATGGTTACTCTGTTCCCCAACTGGGCCTCACTTGGACATGATAAATTTGCTGCACACTTTGGCCTCAAATGGTCCTGATGACTCTGGTCCCCCCACGTAAGCCACAAACTGCACCTGGTGACTGTGGTCCCCACCTGGGTCTCACCTGGACCTGGTGACTCTCGTTCCCACATGAACCACACCTGGACCTGGTGACTGTGGTATTCTTGTAGACTCACATTTACCTGGTGACTCCGGTCCCCACTAGGGCCTCACCTGGATCTGGTGACTCTGGCCTGCAGCTTGGCGTCACCTGGACCTGGTGAGTGGGGTTGCCACCTGGGCCTAACCCATAACTGGTGACTAATTCCCCACGTGGGCCTCTTGAACCTGGTGAATCTGGTCCTTACCCGGTCCTCTCCCAGACCCAGGGACTCTGCTCAACACCTGGGCCTCACCTGGACCTGGTGAATCTGGTCCCCATCTGGGCCTCACCCAGTCCTGGTGACTTTGTTCCCCACCTGGACCTGATTTCTGTGGACGCTTTCTTGGCCTCACCTGGAAGTGGTGACTCTGATCCTATCTGCTCTTCACCCAGATCTAGTCACTCTGGTCCTCACCTGTGGACCATTATGACCTGGATACTCACTCCACACCTGAGACTCACCTGGACATGATGACTCTGGATCCCCTCTATGCCTCACCCTGACATGGTGACGCTGGTCCCCTTCTGGATATCACCTAGACCAGGTTAACCTGGTTCCCCTCTAGGCCTCAACTTGACCTGGAGTCTCTGGTCCTCAACTGGGCCTCACCAGGACCTAGTGAACATGCTCCCCACCTGCGCCTCATCTGGACCTGGTGACTCTGGTTCTCCCTGGGCATCATCGGGACATGGTTACTCTATTCCCCACTGGGACTGACCTTATCCTGGTAACTCTGCTCCTGACTTTGGCCTCTTCTGTACCAGGTGACTCTGGCTCCACCTGGGCCTACCTGTAACTGGTGACTCTGATCCAAATCATGGCCTCACCAGACCTGGTGACTGTGGTTCCCATCGGGACCTCACCTGGTCCTCATGTCTCTGTTCTCACCTGGGCCTCACCAGGACCTGGTGTTTCTCGTACCCACCTGGGTAGCATCAGGATATGGTTACACTGTTCACTAACAGTGACCCAGCCGAACCTATTATCTCTGGTCTTCACCTCGCCACACATGGACATGGTGACACTGGTTACCACCTCGGTCTCACCTGGACATGGTGAGTCTGATCCCCATCTGGGCCTCAATGTAACTGGTGATTCTCGTTCCCACATGGACATCATGTGGACCTGGTGGCTGCAGTGTTTCTAGCTTCTCATGCACCTCGTGGCTCTGGTCCCCACCAGGGCCTCACCGGGACCTGTTGAGTGTGGTTGCCACCTGCACCTCACCTGGACTTTGCTGATTCTTGTCTGCCCCTGAGACTACCCTGGATCTGGTGACTGTGGTCCCCACCTGGGCTTCACCTGGATTTGGGGACTCCGGTCCCCATCTGGGCCTCACCTGGCCCTGATGACCATGGTCCTCAACTGGGCAAAATTGGGACCCGGTGACTGTGTTCCACAACTGGACCTCACCTGGACCAGGTGACTCTGGTCCCCCTCTGGGTCTCACCGTGCCCTAGTGACTGTGAATCCAACTTTGGCCTGACTTGGACCTGCTGACGCTGGGTGCCACCTGCCCCTGACCTCGAACTGTTGACTCTGGTTCTTTCAAGGGCCTCCCCTGTACCTGGTGATCCTGGTCCCCACCTGAGCCTCACCTGGACGTGGTGACTCTTGTCAACACCGGGGACTCACCTGGACCTGCTTACTGTGTTCCACACCTGGGTCTCAAGTAGACGTGTTGACCATGGTCCCCAAGGCGGCCCCACATGTACCTGTTGCCTCTGATCCCCACCGGGGCCTCACGTGTACCTGGTAACTCTGGTCCTCACCTGGGCCTCATCTGGACCTAGTGACTCTGGTCCCCACCTGGGCTTCACCTGGATCTGGTGACTCTGGTCCCCACCTGGACCTCACCTGGATCTGGTGACACTGGTCCTCAGTTTGCCCTAACCCAGACCTGGTGACTCTTGTCCCCAGCTATGGCTCAATTCGACCTGATGAATCTGGTCCTCACGTGGGCCTCACATGGATCTGGGACTCAGCTTGTTAGAGTGGCTCTTGTTCCCACAAGGATCTCACCTGATACTGGTGACTGTGGTCTTATTGTATGCCTCACCAGGACCTAGTGATTCTGTTCCCCATATGGGCCTGCATGGCCCTAGTGACTCTGGTTCTGACCCAGGCATCAGTGGGACGTGGATACTCTCTTATATACCTGGGCCTCACCTGAATCTGGTGACTCTGGCCTGCAGGTTGGCCTCACATGGACTTTGTTAGTGGGATGCCACGTGGGCCTTACGCATACCTGGTGACTCAGGTCCCCACGTGGGCCTCTTGGACCTGGTGAATCTGGTCCTTACCTGGTCTTCTCCCAGACCCGGGGAATCTGGTCACAACCTGGGCCTCACCTTGACCTGGTGAATCTGGCCCCCATCTGGGCCTCACCCAGTCCTGGTGACTATGTTCCCCACCTGGACCTGATTGCTCTGGACTCTTTCTTAGCCTCACCTGGAACTGGTGACTCTGATCCTATCTGTGCGTCACCCAGATCTGTTGACTCTGGTCCTCACCTGGGCATCATTGGTACCTGGTTACTCTGTTCCACACCTTAGCCTCACCTGGACATGATGTCTCTGGGACCTCTCTGGGTCTCACCCTGACCTGGTGATCTGATCCCCATCTGGATGTCACCTGGACCAGGTGATTCTGGTACCCTTATAGGGCTCAACCAGATCTGGTGACTCTGGTCCTCAACAGGGCCTCAACTTGACCTAGTGAATATGCTCCATCTGGGCCTCATTTGGACATGGTGATTCTGATCCCTACCTCGGCATTACCGGGACATGGTTCCACTGAATGGCCTGCAGGTGTGCCTCACCTGGACCTGATAAATCTAGACCCCACCTGGGCATCATCAGGACATGGTTCCTCGGCATGGCCTGCAGGTTGGCCTCACTTGGACCTAATGAGTGGGGTTGTCACCTGAGACTCACCAATGCCTGGTGACACAGGTTCCCACGTGGGCCTCACGTGGACCTGGTGAATCTGGTCCTTCCCTTGTCCTCACCCGGAACTGGTAACTGTGGTCACCACCTGGGAATCACCTGGATATTGTGATTCTGGTCCCCATTGGGCCTCACCCAATCCTGGTGACTTTGTTCCCACCTGGACCTGATTGCTGTGTACTCCTTCTTGGCCCTCACTTGGAACTAGTGACTCTGATCCTAACTGGGCCTCACCCAGATCTGGTGACTCTGGTCCTCACCTGTGGACCATTATGACCTGGATACTCTGTTCCAACGTGAGCCTCACCTGGACATGATGACTCTGGATCCCCTCTGGGCCTCAGCCTGACATGGTGACTCTGGTCCCCATCTGGATGTCCCCTAGACCAGGTGAATCTGGTACCCCTCCAAGCCTCAACTAGACCTGGTGACTCGGTCCTCAACTTGGCCTAACCGGAACCTAGTGAATATGCTCCCACCTGCAACTCATCTGGCCCTGGTAACTCTGGTTCTACCTGGGCATCATCGGGACATGGTTACTCTGTTCCACACTGGGACTGACCTGATCCTGGTAACTCTGCTCCTGACTTTGGCCTCTTCTGTACCAGGTGACTCTGGCTCCACATGGGCCTCACCTGTAACTGGTGACTCTGATTCTAAGCATGGCCTCACCTGACATGGTGACTGTGGTTCCATCGGATCTTACCTGGGCCTCGTGTCTCTGGTCCCACCTGGGCCACACCAGGACCTGGTGTCTCTGGTACCCACCTGGGTAGCATCAGGATATGGTTACATTGTTCACTAAAAGTGACCCAGCCAGACCTATTAACTCCGGTCTTCACTTGGGCCACACCTGGACATGGTGACACTGGTTCCCATCTGGGTCTCACCTGGACATGGTGAGTCGGATCCCCACCTGGTCCTCACCTGTACCTGGTGATTCTCATTCCAGCATGGACATCATGTTCACCTGGTGGCTGCAGTGTTTCTAGCTTCTCATGTGCCTAGTGACTCTGGTCCCCACCAGGGCCTCACCGGGACCTGGTGACTGTGGTTGCCACCTGCACCTCACCTGGACCTGGTGATTCTGGTCTGCACCTGAGACTACCCTGGATCTGGTGACTGTGGTTCCCTCCTGGGCTTCACCAGGATTTGGGGACTCTGGTCGCCATCTGGGCCTCACCTGGCCCTGTTGACCATGGTCCTCAACCTGGCAAACCTGCGACCCGGTGACTGTGTTCCACAACTGGACCTCACCTGGAACAGGTGACTCTGGTCCCCCTCTGGGTCTCACCGTGCCCTAGTGACTGTGAACCCCACTTTGGCCTGGCTACGACCTGCTGACCCTGGTTGCCAACGGCGCCTGACCTCGAACTGTTGACTCTGGTTCTTTCAAGGGCCTCCCCTGTTCCTGGTGATCCTGTTGCCCACCTGGACCTCTCCTGGACGTGGTGACTCTTGTCACCACCGGGGACTCACCTGGACCTGCTTACTGTGTTCCACACCTGGGCCTCAAGTACACCTCTTGACCATGGTCCCCAAGCCCGCCTAACATGGACCTGTTGCCTCTGATCCCCAACGGGGCCTCACGTGTACCTGGTAACTCTGGTCCTCACCTGGGCCTCATCTGCACCTAGAGACTCTGGTCCTCACCTGGACTTCACCTGGATCTGGTGAATCTGATCCCCACCTGGACTTTACCTGTTATGGTGACTCTGGTCCCCAGCTGGACCTCTCCTGGACCTGGTGACTCTCTTTCCAACATGGATCTCAACTGGATCTGGTCACTCTGGTCCTCAGTTTGGTCTCAGCTGGACCTGATGTCTCTCGTCCTCACTTTGACCTAACTCAGAACTGCTGAATCTTGCCCCACCTAGGCCGCACCAAGACCTGGTGACTCTTGTCCCCAGCTATACCTCAATTCGACCTGATGAATCTGGTCCTCACGTGGGCCTCACATGGACCTGGTACTCAGCTGGATGGAGTGGCTCTGGTTCCCACAAGGGGCTCACCTGATACTGGTGACTGTGTTCTTATTCTATGCCTCCCCAGGACCTAGTGATTCTGTTCCCCATCTGGGCTTGCATGGCCCTAGTGACTCTGGTCCTCACCCAGGAATCATTGGGACCTGGATACTCTATTCCACACCTGGGCCTCACTTTGACCAGGGACCTCTGGTCCCATTCTGGGCCTCAAACTAAACTGGTTACTCTGGTTCCCCTCTGGGCCTCACCCTTACCTGGTGACTCTGGTCACCCCTTGGGCTTCACTTGGGCCTGGTGAATCTGGTCCTTAGCTGGTCCGCACCTGGATCTGGTGACAGGTCGCCACCTGGGTCTCACCTGGACTTGGTGAATCCTGTTGCCACCTGCGCCTCACCTGGACCTTGTGACTGTGGTCCCACCTGGACCTCACCTGGATCTGGTGGCTCTGGTTCCCAAATGGCGCTCTCCTGGTCCTGGTTCCTGTGGTCTCCTTCTGGCCTCACCTAGAACACAATGACTCTGATCCATATTTGGGCCTCTCCTGGACCTGTGGACTCTGGTCCTTACCTGGGCATCATTTGGACCTGGATACTCTCTTATATAACTTGGCCTCACCTGGACCTGGTGAGTGTGGTCCCACCTGGGCCTCACCTGGACGAGGTAACTGGTTCCCCAGGGACCTCACCTGGACCGGGTGACTCAGGTCCTCATATGGGCATCATTGGACCTGGTTTCTCAGGTCCACATTGGGGCCTCACCTGGACCTAGGGATTCTCGTCCCCCTCTGGGCCTCACCCTGACGTGGTGACTCTGGTCCCCACCTGGATATCACCAGAACCGGGTGACTCTGGTCCCCCTCTGGGACTCACCCAGAGCTGGGGACACTGGTCCTCAAATGGGCCTCAACAGGACCTGGTGAATCTACTCCTCACTTAGGCCTCGTCCGGACCTTGTGACTCTTTTCCCAACTGGCATCAATGGGACATGCTTACTCTGTTCCCCACCTATGCCTCTACTGGACATGATAACTTTGCTCAACACTTTGGCCTCAACTGCTCCTGATGAATCTGGTCCCCCCACCTAGGCCTCAATCTGGACCTGGTGACTGTGGTCCCCACCTGGGTCTCAGCTGGACCTGGTGACTCTCGTTCCCACATGAAACACACCTAGACCTGGTGACTGTGGTGTTCTTGTAGACTCACATTTACCTGGTGACTCCGGTCCCACTGGGGCCTCACCTTTTCTGGTGACTCTGGCCTGCAAGTTGGCCTCACCTGGACCTGGTGAGTGGGGTTCCCACCTGGGCATCACACATACCTGGTGACCACGTCTCCACGTGGGCCTCTTGGATCTGGTGAATCTGGCCCTTACCTGGTCCTCTCCCAGACATGGGGACTCTCGTACCACCTTGGCCTCACCTGGGCCTGGTGAATCTGGTCCCCATCTGTGCCTCACCCAGTCCTGGTGACTTTGTTCCCCACTTGGATCTGATTGCTGTGGACTCTATCTTGGCCTCACTTGAAACTGGTGACTCTGATCCTATCTGTGTGTCACCCAGACCTGGTGACTCTCGTCCTCACTTGGGCATCATTGGTACCTGATTACTCTGTTTCACACCTGAGCCTCCCCTGGACATGATGACTCTGGAACCTCTCTGGGCCTCACCCTGTCCTGGTGACTCTGGTCCAATTCTGGATGTCACCTGGACCAGGTGATTCTGGTACCCCTCTAAGCCTCAACCAGATCTGGTGACTTTTGTCCTCAACTGGGCCTCACCTGGACCTAGTGAATATGCTCCATCTGGGCCTCATTTGGACCTGGAGACTCTGGTCACTCACTGGGCATATTCGGGAAATGGTTCCACTGCATGGCCTGCTGGTTTGCCTCACCTGGACCTGGTAACTCTTGTCCCTACCTGGGTTTCATCGGGACACGGTTCCTCTACTTGGCCTGCCGGTTGGCCTCATCTTGACCTCGTGAGTGGAGTTCCCACCTGGGTCATACCCATGCCTGGTGACACAGGTCCCCACGTGGGCCTCACTTGGACCTGGTGAATTTGGTCCTTACCTAGTCCTCACCCGGAAATGGTAAATCTGGTCACCACCTGGGCATCACCTAGACCTGACTTTGTTCCCCACCTGGACCTGATTGCTGTGGACACCTTCTTGGCCTCACCTGGAACGGGTAACTCTGATCCTAACTGGGCCTTTCCCAGATTTGGTGACTCTGGTCCTCACCTGTGGACAATTATGACCTGGATACTCTGTTCCACACCTGAGCCTCCCCTGGACATGATGACTCTGGATCCCCTCTGGGCCTCACCCTGACATGGTTACTCTGGTCCCCATCTGGATGTCACCTAGACCAGGTGAATCTGGTACCCCTCTGTGCCTCAACCAGATCTGGTGACTCTGGTCCCCAACTGGGCCTCACCTGGACCTAGTGTATATGCTCCATCTGGACCTCATTTGGACCTGGTGACTCTGGTCCCTACGTGGGCAACATCGGGACATGGTTCCAAATAATGGTCTGCATGGTGGCCTCTTCTTGACCTGGTAACTCTGGTCCCTACCTGGGCATCATCGGGACACGGTTCCTCTGCATGGCCTGCAGGTTGGCGTCACCTGGACCTCGTACCTCTGGTCCCTACCTGGGCATCATCGGGACACGGTTCCTCTGCATGACCTGCAGGTTGGCCTCACCTGGACCTGGAGAGTGGGCTTGCCACCTGGGCCTCACCCATACCTGGTGACACAGGTCCCACGTGGGCCTAACTTGGACCTGGTGAATCTGGTCCTTACCTGTTCCTCACCCGGAACTGGTAACCATTGTCACCACCTGGGAATCACCTGGACCTGGTGAATCTGGTCCCCATCTGGGCCTCACCCAGTCCTGGAGACTTTGTTCCCCACCTGGACCTGATTGCTGTGGACTCCTTCTTGGCCTCACCTGGAACTTGTGACTCTGCTTCTAACTGGTCCTCACCCAGATATGGTGACTCTGGTCCTCACCTGTGACCATTATGACCTGGATACTCTATTTCACACCTGAACCTCACCTGGACATGATGACTCTGGATGCCCTCTGCGCCTCACCCTGACATGGTGACTCTGGTCCCCATCTGGATGTCCCCTAGACCAGGTGAATCTGGTACCCCTCCAAGCCTCAACTAGACCTGGTGACTCGGTCCTCAACTTGGCCTAAACGGAACCTAGTGAATATGCTCCCACCTGCAACTCATCTGGCCCTGGTAACTCTGGTTCTACCTGGGCATCATCGGGACATGGTTACTCTGTTCCACACTGGGACTGACCTGATCCTGGTAACTCTGGTCCTGACTTTGGCCTCTTCTGTACCAGGTGACTCTGGCTCCACATGGGCCTCACCTGTAACTGGTGACTCTGATTCTAAGCATGGCCTCACCTGACCTGGTGACTGTAGTTCCATCGGTACCTCACCTGGTCCTCATGTCTCTGGTCCCAATTAGGACTCACCAGCACCTTGTACCTGGTACACACGTGAGTAGCATCAGGATATGGTTACACTGTTCACTAACAGTGACCCGGCCGGACCTATTACTCTCGTTTTCACCTGGTCCACACTTGGACATGGTGACACTGGTTCCCACCAGGGTCTCACCTGGACATGGTGACTCAGATCCCCAAATGGTCCTCACCTGTAACTTGTAATTCTCGTTCCCACATGGACATCATGTGGACCTGGTGGCTGCAGTGTTTCTAGCTTCTCATGTATCTCGTGACTCTGGTCCCCACCAGGGCCTCACCGGGACTTGGTGAGTGTGGTTGCCACCTGCACCTCACCAGGACCTGGTGATTCTGGTGTCCACCTGAGACTACCCTGGATCTGGTGACTGTGGTCCCCACCTGGGCTTCACCTGAATTTGGGGACTCCGGTCCCCATCTGGGCCTCACCTGGCCCTGTTGACCGTGGTGCTCAACTGGGCAAAATTGGGACTCGGTGACTGTGTTCCACAACTGGACCTCACCTGGACAAGGTGACTCTGGTCCCCCTCTGGGTCTCACTGTGCCCTAGTGACTGTGAACCCCACTTTGGCCTGACTTGGACCTGCTGACCCTGGTTGCCACCTGCGCCTGACCTCGAATGTTGACTCTGGTTCTCTCAAGGGCCTCCCCTGTACCTCGTGATCCTGGTCCCCAATTGGGCCTCAACTGGACGTGGTGACTCTTGTCACCACCGGGGACTCACCTGGACATGATTACTGTGTTCCACACCTGCGCCTCATGTAGACCTATTGACCATGGTTCCCAAGCCGGCCTCACGTGGACCTTTTGGCTCTGATCCCCGCCGGGGGCTCACGTGTATCTGGTAACTCTGATCCTCACCTGGGTCTAATCAGGACCTAGTGACTCTGGTCCCCACCTGGGCTTCACATGGATCTGGTGACTCTGGTCCCCACCTGGACTTCACCTGGATCTGGTGACTCTGGTCCCCACCTGGACCTCTCCTGGACCTGGTGACTCTCTTTCCAACATGGACCTCACCTGGATCTGGTGACTCTGGTCCTCAGTTTGGCCTCACCTGGACCTGGTGTCTCTCGTCCACACTTTGACCTAACTCAGAACTGCTGAATCTTGCCCCACCTAGGCCGCACCCAGACCTGGTGACTCTTGTTCCGAACTATGCCTCAATTCTACCTGATGCATCTGGTCCTGACGTGGGGCACACATGGACCTGTTACTCAGCTGGATAGAGTGGCTCTGGTTCCCAAAAGGGGCACTCCTGATACTGGTGATTGTGGTCGTATTCTATGCCTCACCAGGACCTAGTGATTCTGTTCCCCATCTGAGCCTGCATGGCCCTAGTGACTCTGGTCCTCACCCAGGCATCATTGGGACCTGGATACTCTATGCCACACCTGGGCCTACCTTTGACCAGGGACCTCTGGTCCCATACTGGGCCTCAAACTAAACTGGTTACTCTGGTTCCGCTCTGGGCCTCACCCTTACCTGGTAAATCTGGTCACCCCTTGGGCTTCATTTGGGCCTGGTGAATCTGGTCCTTAGATGGTCCGCATCTGGATCTGGTGACTGGTGGCCACCTAGGCCTGACCTGGACTTGGTGAATCCTGTTGCCACCTGCGCCTCACCTGGGCCTTCTGACTGTGGTCACAACTGGACCTCACCCTGATCTGTTGGCTCTGGTTCCCATATGGGGCTCCCCTGGACCTGGTTCCTGTGGTCTCCTTCTGGCCTCACCTGGAACACAATGACTCTGATCCATATTTGGTCCTCTCCTGGACCTGTTGACTCTGGTCCTTACCTGGGCATCATTGGGACCTGGATACTCTCTAAATCCCTGGGACTCACCTGGACCTGGTGACTGTGGTCCCACCTCGGCCTCACCTGGACGAGGTGACTGGTTCCCACAGGGACCTCACCTGGACCTGGTGACTCAGGTCCTCATATGGGCATCACGGGACCAGGGTTCTCAGTTCCACATCGGGGTCTCATCTGGACCTAGTGATTTTCGTCCCCCTCTGGGCCTCACCCTGACGTGGTGACTCTGGTCCCCACCTGGATATCACCAGAACCGGGTGACACTGGTCCCCCTCTGGGACTCACCCGGAGCTGGGGACACTGGTCCTCAACTGGGCCTCAACAGGACCTGGTGAATCTACTCCTCACTTAGTCCTCGTCTGGACCTTGTGGCTCTTTTCGCTCCTGGCGTCAATGGGACATGGTTACTCTTCCACAACTGGGCCTCACATAGACCTCATAACTTTGCTCCACACTTTGGCCTCAACTAGTCCTAATGACTCTGGTCCCCCGACGTAGGCCTCACCTGGACCTGGTGACTGTGGTCCCACCTGGGCCTCACCTGGACCTGGTGACTGTGGTCCCCACCTGGGTCTCACCTGGTCCTGGTGACTCTCGTACCCACATGAACCACACCAGGATCTGGTGACTGTGTTGTTTTTGTAGAATCATTTTTAACTGGTGACTCCAGTCCCCACTAGGTCCTCACGTGGATCAGGTGACTTGACCTGCAGGTTGGCCTCACATGGACCTGGTTAGTGTGGATGCCACCTTGGCCTCACCCATAATTGGTGACTCTGGTCCCCATGTGGGCCTCTTCTACCTGGTGAATCTGGTATTTACCTGGTCCTCTCCCAGACCCGGGGACTCTGGTCACCACCTGGGCCTCACCTGGACCTGGTGAATCTGGTCCCCATCTTGGCCTCACTCAGTCCTGGTGACTTTGTTCCCCACCTTGACCTGATTGCTGTGGACTCTTTCATGGCCTCACCTGGACCTGGTGACTCTGATCCTATCTGCGTATCACCCAGACCTGGTGACTCTGGTCCTCTCCTGGGCATCATTGGTACCTGGTGACTCTGTTCCACAACTGAGCCTCACCTGGACCTGAGGCTCTGGACTCTGGAACCACTCTGGGCCTAACCCTGACCTGGTGACTCTGGTCTCCATCTGGATGTCACATGGGCCAGGTGATTCTGGTACCCCTCTAGGACTCAACCAGTTCTGGTGACTCTGGTCCTAAACTGGGCCTCACCTGGACCTATTGAATATGCTCCATCTGGGCCTCATTTGGACCTGGTGACTCTGGTCACTACCTGGGCATCATCGGGACATGGATCCACTGCATGGTCTGCAGGTTGGCCTCAGATGGACCTGGTAACTCTGGTCCCTACCTGGGCATCACCGGGACACGGTTCCTCTGCATGGCCTCCAGGTTGGCCTCACCTGGCCCTAGTGATGGGGTTGCCACCTGGTGCTCACCCATACCTGGTGACACAGGTCCCCACGTGGACCTCACTTGGACCTGGTGAATCTGGTCCTTACCTGGTCCTCACCCGAAATGGTAACCCTGGTCACCACCTGGGAATCACCTGAACCTGGTGAATCTGGTCCCCATCTGGGCCTACACAGTCCTGTTGACTTTCTTCCCCACCTGGACCTGATTGCTGTGGACTGCTTTGGCCTCAACTGGAACTGGTGACACTGATCCTAACTGGGCCTCACCCAGATCTGTTGACTCTGGTCCTCTCCTGTGGACCATTATGACCTGGATACTCTGTTCCACACCTGAGACTCACCTGGACATGATGACTCTGGATACCCTCTGGGCCTCAGCCTGACATGGTGACTCTGGTCCCCATCTGGATGTCACCTAGATCAGGTGAATCTGGTACCCCTCTAGGCCTCAACTAGACTTGGTGTCTCTGGTCCTCAACAGGGCCTCAACGGGACCTAGTAAATATGCTCCCCACCTGCGCCTCATCTGGACCTGGTGACGCTGGTTCTATCTGGGCATCATCGGGACATGGTTACTCTGTTCCCCACTGGGACTGACCTGATCCTAGTAACTCTGGTCCTGTCTTTGGCCTCTTCTGTACCAGGTGATTCTGGCTCTAACTGGGCCTCACCTGTAACTGGTGACTCTGATTGTAAGCATGGTCTCACCTGACATGGTGACTGTGGTTCCCATCAGGACCTCACCTGGACCTCATGTCTCTGGTCCCACCTGGGCCTCACCAGGGCCTGGTGTCTCTGGTACCCACCTGGGTAGCATTACGATATGGTTACACTGTTCACTAACAGTGACCCAGCCGGAACTATAAACTCTGGTCTTCACCTGGGCCACACCTGGACATGGTGACACTGGTTCCCACCTGGGTCTCACCTGGACATGGTGACTCGGATCCCCACCTGGTCCTCATATTTAACTGGTGATTCTCGTTTCCACATGGACATCATGTAGACCTGGTGGCTGCAGTGTTTCTAGCTTCTCATGTACCTCGTGACTCTGGTCCCCACCAGGGCCTCACCGGGATCTGGTCAGTGTGGTTGCCACCTGCATCTCATCTCCACCTGGTGATTCTGGTGTGCACCTGAGACTACACTGGATCTAGTTACTGTGGTCCCCACCTGGGCTTCACCTGGATTTGGGAACTCCGGTCCCCATCTGGGGCTCACCTGGCCCTGTTGACCATGGTCCTCAACTGGGCAAAATTGGGACGCGGTGACTGTGTTCCACAACTGGACCTCACCTGGACCACGTGACTCTGGTTCCCTCAGTCACCGTGCCCTAGTGACTGTGAAACCCACTTTGGCCTGACTTGGACCTGCTGACCCTGGTTGGAACCTGCGCCTGACGTCAAACTGTTGACTCTGGTTCTTTCAAACGCCTCCCCTGTACCTGGTGATCCTGGTCCCCACCGGGCCTCGCCTGGACATGGTGACTCTTGTCACCACTGGGGACTCACCTGGACCTGCTTACTGTGTTCCACACCTGGGCCTCAATAGACCTGTTGACCATGGTCCCCAGGCCGGCCTCACATGAACCTGTTGCCTCTGATCCCCACCGGGGCCTCACGTGTACCTGGTTACTCTGGTCCTCACCTGGGCATCATTGGTCCTGGTGACTCTGTTCCCCACTGAGGCTCCCCTGGACATGATGACTCTGGAACCACTCTGGCTATCAAGCTAACGTAGTGACTCTGGTCCCCATATGGATGTCACCTGGTCCAGGGGATTATGGTACCCGTCTGGGACTCAACAAGGTCTGGTGACTCTGATCCTCAACTCGGCCTCACCTGGACCCAGTGAATATGCTCCATCTGGGCCTCATTTGGACCTGGTGACTCTGGTCACTACCTGGGCATCATCGGGACATGGTTCCACTGCATGACCTGCAGGTTGGCCTCACCTGGACCTGGTAACTCTGGTCCCTACCTGGGCATCATCGGGACATGGTTCCACTGCATGGCCTGTAGGTTGGCCTCACCTGGACCTGGTAACTCTCGTCCCTACCTGGGCATCATTGGGACCTGGTTCCTCTGCATGGCCTGCAGGTTGGCCTCACCTGGACCTGGTGAGTGGGTTTGTCACCTGGGCCTCACCCTTGCCTAGGGACACAGGTCCCCACGTGGGCCTCACTTGGACCTGGTGAATCTGGTCCTTACCTGGTGGTCACCCAGAACTGGTAACTCTGGTCACCACATGGGAATCACCTGGGCCTGGTTTTTCTGGTCCCCATCCGGGCTTCACCCAGTCCTGTTGACTTTTTCCCCACCTGGACCTGATTGCTGTGGACTCCTTCTTGGCAAACCAGGAACTGCTGACTCTGATGCTAACTGGGCCTCACCCAGATCTGGTGATTCTGGTCCTCACCTGTGGACCATTATGACCTGGATACTCTGTTCCACACCTGAGCCTCACCTGGATATGTTTACTCTGGATCCAGTCTGGGCCTCAGCCTGACATGGGGACTCTGGTCCCCATCTGGATGTCACTAGACCAGGTGAATCTGGTACCCCTCTAGGCCTCACCTAGACCTGGTGACTCTGGTCCTCAACTGGGCCTCAACAGGACCTAGTGAACATGCTCCCCACCTGCGCCACAGCTGGGCCTGGTGACTCTGGTTATACCTGGGCATCACCGGGACATGATTACTCTATTCCCACTTGGAGTGACCTGATCCTGGTAACTCTGCTCCTGACTTTGGCCTCTTCTGTACCAGGTGACTCTGGCTCCACCTGGGCCTCACTTGGAACTGGTGACTCTGATCCTAAGCATGGCCTCACCTGACCGGGTGACTGTTGTTCCCATCGGGACCTCACCTGGACCTCATGTCTCTGGTCCAACTTGGGCCTCACCAGGACCTGGTGTCTCTGCTACCCACCTGGGTAGCATCAGGATATGGTTATACTGTTCACTAACAGTGACCCAGCCGGACCTATTAACTCTGGTCTTCACCTAGGCCACACCTGGACATGGTGACACTGTTTCCCACGTGGGTCTCACCTGGACATGGTGAGTCGGATCCCCACCTGGTCCTCACCTGTAACTGGTGATTCTCGTTCCCACATGGAGATCATGTGGACCTGTTGGCCGCAGTGTTTCTAGCATCTTTTTTTAAATTTTTATTTATTTATGATAGTCACAGAGAGAGAGAGAGGCAGAGACACAGGCAGAGGGAGAAGCAGGCTCCATGCACCGGGAGCCCGACGTGGGATTCGATCCCGGGTCTCCAGGATCGCGCCCTGGTCCAAAGGCAGGCGCCAAACCGCTGCGCCACCCAGGGATCCCATGTGTTTCTAGCTTCTCATGTACCTCGTGACTTCTCATGTATCCCATCAGTGCCTTACCGTGACCTGGTGAGTTTGATTGCCACCTGCACCACACCTGGACCTGGTGATTCTGGTCTGCACCTGAGACTACCCTGCATCTGGTGACTGTGGTCCCCACCTGGGCTTCACCTGGATTTGGGGACTCCGGTCCCCTTCTGGGCCTCATCTGGCCCTGTTGACCGTGGTCCTCAACTGGGCAAAATTGGGACCTGGTGACTGTGTTCCACAACTGAACCTCACCTGGACCAGGTGACTATGCTCCCCCTCTGGGTCTCACCGTGCCCTAGTGACTTTGAAGTCCCCTTTGGCTTGACTTGGACCTGCTGACCCTGGTTGCCACCTGCGCCTGAACTCGAACTGTTGACTCTGGTTCTTTCAAGGGTCTCCCCTGTACCTGGTGATCCTGGTCCCCACCTGGACCTCACCTGGAAGTGGTGACTCTTGTCACCACCGGGGACTCACCTGGACCTGCTTACTGTGTTCCACACCTGGGCCTCAATAGACCTGTTGACCATAGTCCCCAAGCCGGCCTCACATCAACCTGTTACCTCTGATCCCAACCGGGGCCTCACGTGTACCTGGTAACTCTGGTCCTCACCTGGGCCTCATCTGGACCTAGTGACTCTGGTCCCCATCTGGGCTTCACATGGATCTGGTGACTCTGGTCCCCACCTGGACTTCACCTGGATCTGGTGACTCTGGACTCCACCTGGACCTCTCCTGGACCTCATGACTCTCTTTCCAACATGGACCTCACCTGGATCTGGTGACTCTGGTCCTCAGTTTGGCCTCACCTGGACCTGGTGTCTCTCGTCCCCACTTGGACCTAACTCAGAACTGCTGAATCTTGCCCCACCTAGGCCGCACCCAGACCTGGTGACTCTTGTCCCCAGCTATGCCTTTATACGACCTGATGAATCTGGTCCTCACGTGGGCCTCACATGGTCCTGGGACTCAGCTGGATAGAGTGGCTCTGGTTCCCACAAGGGGCTCACCTGATACTGCTGAATGTGGTCTTATTCTATGCCTCACCAGGACCTAGTGATTCTGTTCCCCATCTGGGCCTGCATGGCCCTAGTGACTCTGGTCCTCACCCAGGCGTCACTGGGACCTGGATACTCTATTCCACACCTGGGCCTCAATTTGACCAGGGACCTCTGGTCCCATTCTGGGCCTCAAACTAAACTGGTTACTCTGGTTCCCCCTCTGGCCCTCACCCTGACCTGGTGACTCTGGTCACCCGTTGGGCTTCACTTGGGCCTGGAGAATCTGGTCCTTAGCTGTTCCGCACCTGGATCTGGTGACTGGTCGCCACCTTGGCCTCACCTGGACTTGGTGAATCCTGTTGCCACCTGCGCCTCACCTGGACCTTGCGACTGTGGTCCCACCTGGACCTCACCTCGACGAGGTGACTGGTTCCCACAGGGACCTCACCTGGACCTGGTGACTCAGGTCCTCATATGGGCATCATGGGACCTGGTTTCTCAGTTCCATATCGGGGCATCACCTGGAGCTAGTGATTCTTCTCCCCCTCTGGGCCTCACCCTGACGTGGTGACTCTGGTACCCACCTGGATATCACCAGAATCGGGTGACTCTGGTCCCCCTCCGGGTCTCACCGTGCCCTAATGACTCTGAACCCCACTTTGGCCTGACTTGGACCTGCTGACCTTGGTTGCCAACTGAGCCTGACCTCGAACTGTTGACTCTGTTTCTTTCAAGGGCCTCCCCTGTACCTGCTGATCCTGGTCCCCACCTGGGTCTCACCTGGACGTGGTGACTCTTGTCACCACCGGGGACTCACCTGGACCTGTTTCCTGTGTTCCACACATGGGCCTCAAGTAGACCTGTTGACCATGGTCCCCAAGCCGGCCTCACATGGACCTGTTGCCTCTGATCCCCACCGGGGCCTCACGTGTACCTGGTAACACTGGTCCTCACCTGGGCCTCATCTGGACCTAGTGACACTGGTCCCCACCTGGGCTACACTTGGATCTGATGACTCTGGTCCCCACGTGGACTTCACCTGGATCTGGTGACTCTGGTACCCACCTCGACCTCTCCTGGACCTGGTGACTCTCTTTCCAACATGGACCTCACCTGGATCTGGTGACTCTAGTCCTCAGTTTGGCCTCACCTGGACCTGGTATCTCTCGTCCCCACTTGGTCCTAACTCAGTACTGCTGAATCTTGTCCCACCTAGGCCGCACCCAGACCTGGTGACTCTTGTCCCCAGCTATGCCTCAATTCAACCTGATGAATCTGATCCTCACGTGGGCCTCACATGGCCCTGGGACTCAGCTGGATAGAGTGGCTCTGGTTCCCACAAGGGGCTCCACTGATACTGCTGACTGTGGTCTTATTCTATGCCTCACCAGACCAAGTGATTCTGTTCCCCATCTGGGCCTGCATGGCCCTAGTGACTCTGGTCCTCACCCAGGCATCATTGTGACCTGGATACTCTATTCCACACCTGGGCCTCACTTTGACCAGGGACCTCTGGTCCCATTTTGGGCCTCAAACTAAACTGGTTACTCTGGTTCCCCCTCTGGGCCTCACCCTTACCAGGTGACGCTGGTCACCCCTTGGGCTTCACCTGGGCCTGGTGAATGTGGTCCTTGGCTGGTCCTCACCTGCATCTGGTGACTGAACGCCACCTGGGCCTCACCTGGACTTGGTGAATCCTGTTGCCATCTGCGCCTCACCTGGACCTTCTGACTGTGGTCCCACCTGGACCTCACCTGGATCTGCTGTCTCTGGTTCCCATATGGGGCTCTCCAAGACCTGGTTCCTGTGGTCTCCATCTGGCCTCACCTGGAACACAAAGTCTCTGATCCATATTTGGGCCTCTCCTGGACCTGTTGACTCAGGTCCTTACCTAGGCATCATTGGGACCTGGATACTCTCTTATATACCTGGGCCTCTTCTGGAACTGGTTACTGTGGTCCCACATGTGCCTCACCTGGAGGAGGTGACTGGTTCCCTCAGGGACCTCAACTGCACCTGGTGACTCAGGTCCTCATAGGGGCATCATGGGACCTCGTTTCTTAGTTACACATCGGGGCTTCATCTGGACCTAGTGATACTCTTCCCCCTCTGGGCCTCACTCTGACGTGGTGACTCTGGTCCCCACCTGGATATCACCAGAACCGGGTTCCTCTGGTCCCCTCTGGGACTCCCCCTGAGCGGGGGACACTAGTCTTCAACTGGGCCTCAACAGGACCTAGTGAATCTACTCCTCACTTAGGTCTCGTCTGGACCTTGTGACTCTTTTCGCACCTGGCAACAATGGGACATTGTTACTCTGTTCCACAACTGGGCCTCACCTGGACATGATAACTTTGCTCCACACTTTGGCCTCAACTGGTTCTGATGACACTGGTCGCCCCACCTTGTCCTCAATCTGGACCTGGTGACTGTGGTCCCCACCTGGGTCTCACCTGGACCTGGTGACTCTCGTTCCCACATGAACCACACCTGGACCTGGTGTCTATGGTGTTCTTGTAGACTCACATTTACCTGGTGACTCCTGTCCCCACTAGGGCATCACCTGGATCTGGTGATTCTGGCCTGCAGGTTGGCCTCACCTGGACCTGGTGAGTGGGGTTGCCACCTGGGACTCACCCATACCTGGTGACTCAGGTCCCCACGTGGGCCTCTTGGAACTGGTGAATCTGGTCCGTACCTGGTCCTCTCCCAGACCCTGGGACTCTGGTCACCACCTGGGCCTCACCTGGACCTAATGAATGAATCTGGTCCCCATCTGGTCCTCACCCAGTCCTGTTGACTTTGTTCCCCACCTGGACCTGATTGCTGTGGACTCTTTCTTGGCCTCACCTGGACCTGGTGACTCTGATCCTATCTGCGCGTCACCCAGACCTGGTCACTCTGGTCCTCACCTGGGCATCATTGGTACCTGGTGACTCTGTTCGAGACCTGAGTCTCACCTGGACATGATGACTCTGGAACCACTCTGGGCCTAACCCTGACCTGGTGACTCTGGTCTCCATCTGGATTTCACCTGGACCAGGTGACTGGGACCCCTCTAGGCCTCAACCAGGTATGGGGACACTGGTCCTCCACTGGGCCGCACTTGGACCTAGTGAATATGCTCCATCTGGGCCACAGTTGGACCTGGTGACTCTGGTCCCTACCTGGGCATCATCGGGACATGGATCCACTCCATGGCCTGCAGGTTGGCCTCAGCTGGACCAGGTAACTCTGGTCCCTACCTGGGCATCACCGGGACACGGTTCGTCTGCATGGCATCCAGGTTGGCCTCACGTGGACCTAGTGAGTGGGGTTGCCACCTGGGGCTCACCCATTCCTGGTGACACAGGTCCCCACGTGGGCCTCACTTGGACCTGGTGAATCTGGTCCTTACTTGTTCCTCACCCGCATGTGGTAACCCTGGTCACCACCTGGGAATCACCTGGACCTGTTGAATCTGGTTCCCCTCTGGGCCTCACCCAGTCCTGTTGACTTTCTTCCCCACCTGGACCTGATTGCTGTGGACTCCTCTTGGCCTCAACTGAACTGATGACTCTGATCCTACTGGGCCTCACCCAGATCTGGTGACCATGGTCCTCACCTGTGGACCATTATGACCTGGATACTCTGTTCCACACCTGAGCCTCACCTGGACATGATGACTCTGGAACCTCTCTGGGCATCGCCCTGACCTGGTGACTCTGGACCCATCTGGATGGCACCGGGACCAGGTGATTCTGGTACCCCTCTAGGCCTCAACCACGTCTGGTGACACTGGTCCTCAACTGGGCCTCACCTGGACGTAGTGAATATGCTCCATCTGAGCCTCATTTGGACCTGGTGACTCTGGTCCCTACCTGGGCATCATCGGGACATGGTTCCACTGCATGGCCTGCAGGTTGGCCTCACCTGGACCTGGTGAGTGGGGTTGCCACATGGGCCTCACCCATACCTGTTGACTCTGTCCCCACGTGGGCCTCTTGGACCTGGTGAATCTGGTCCTTACCTGGTTCTCTCCAAGACCCGGGGACTCTGGTCACCACCTGGGAATCACTTGGACCTGTTGAATCTTTTCCCCATCTGGGCCTCACCCAGTCCTGGTGGCTTTGTTCCCCACCGGTACCTGATTGCTGTGGATTCTTTCTTGGCCTCACCTGGAACTGGTGACTCTGATCCTATCTGCTCGTCACCCAGAATTGGTGACTCTGGTCCTCACCTGGGCATCATTGGTACCTGGTGACTCTGTTCTACACCTGAGCCTCACCTGGACATGATGACTCTGGAACCTCTCTGGGCCTCACCGTGACCTGGTAACTCTGGTCCCCATCTGGATGTCACCTGGACCAGGGGATTCTGGTACCCCTCTAGGCCTCAACCAGATATGGTGACTCGGGTCCTCAACTGGGCCTCATCTGGACCTAGTGAATATGATCCATCTTGGCCTCATTTGGACCTGGTGACTCTGGTCCCTACCTGGGCATCATAGGTATATGGTTCCACAGCATGGCCTGCAGGTTGGCCTCACCTGGACATTGTAACTCTGGTCCCTACCTGGGCATTATCGGGACATGATTCCACACATGCCCTGCAGGTTGGCATCACCTGCACCTGGTAATTGTAGTCCCTACGTGTGCATCATCAGGACATGGTTCCTCTGCATGGCCTGCAGGTTGGCATCACCTGGACCTGGTGAGTGGGGTTGTCACCTGTGCCTCACCCATGCCTGGTGACACAGGTCCCCACGTGGGCCTCACTTGGAACGGGTGAATCTGGTCCTTACCTTGTTCTCACCCGGAACTCGTAACTCTGGTCACCACCTGGGAATCACCTGGGCCTGGTGTTTTTGGTACCCATCTGGGCGTCATCCAGTCCTGGTGACATTGTTCCCCACCTGGACCTGATTGCTGTGGACACTTTCTTGGCCTCACCTGGAACTGGTGACTCTGATCCTATCTGCGCATCACCCAGACCTGGTGACTCTGGTCCTCACCTGGACATGATGACTCTGGAACCTCTCTGGGCCTCACCCTAACCTGGTGACCCTGGTCCCCATCTGGAACTCACCTGTATCTGGTGACTCTGGTCTCAGTTTGTCCTCACCTGGACTGGTGTCTATCGTCCCCACTTTGACCTAACTCAGAACTCCTGAATCTTGCCCCACCTAGGCCGCACCTAGACCTGATGACTCTTGTCCCCAGCGATGCTTCAATTCGACCTGATGAATCTGGTCCTCACGTGGGCCTCACATGGACCTGGGACTCAGCGGGATAGAGTGGCTCTGGTTCCCACAAGGGGCTCACCTGATACTGGTGACTGTGTTCTTATTCTATGCCTCACCAGGACCTAGTGATTCTGTTCCCCATCTGGGCTTTCATGGCCCTAGTGACTCTGGTCCTCACCCAGGCATCATTGGGACCTGGATACTCTATTCCACACCTAGGCATCACTTTGTCCAGGGACCTCTGGTCCCAATCTGGGTCTCAAACTAAACTGGTTACTCTGGTTCCCACTCGGGGCCTCACCCTTACCTGGAAAATCTGGTCACCCCTTGGGTTTCAATGGGCCTGGTGAATCTGGGGCTTATCTGGTCCGCACCTGGATCTGGTGACAGATCACCACATGGGCCTCACCTCTACTTGGTGAATCCTGTTGCCTCCTGCGCCTCACCTGGACCTTGTGAATGTGGTCGCTCCTGGAACTCACCTGGATCTGGTGGCTCTGGTTCCCATATGGGGCTCTCCTGGACCTGGTTCCTGTGGTCTCCATCTGGCCTCACCTGGAACACAATGACTCTGATCCATAGTTGGGCCTCTCCTGGACCTGTTGACTCTAGTCCTTACCTGGGCATCATTGGGACCTGGATACTCTCTTATGTACCTGGGCCTCACCAGGACCTGGTGACTGTGGTCCCACCCGGGCCTCACCTGGACGGGGTGACTGGTTCCCACAGGGACATCACCTCGACCTGGTGACTCAGGTCCTCATATGGGAATATTGGGACCTGGTTTCACAGTTCCACATTGGGCCCTCACCTGGACCTAGTGATTCTCGTCCCCCACTGGGCCTCACCCTGACTTGTGACACTGGTCCCCACCTGGATATCACCAGAACCGGGTGACACACCCGGAGCTGGGGACACTGGTCCTCAGCTGGGCCTCAACAGGACCTGGTGAATCTACTCCAAACTTAGGCTTCGTCTGGACCTTGTGACTATTTTCCCACCTGGCATTATTGGGATATGGTTACTCTGTTCCCCATCTGGGCCTCACTTGGACATGATAACTTTGCTGCACACTTTGGCCTCAACTGGTCTTGAGGACTCTCGTCCCCCAACCTAGGCCTCAATCTGGACCTGGTGACTGTCGTCCCCACCTGGTTCTCACCTGGAACTGGTGACTCTCGTTCCCACATGAACCACACCTGGACCTGGTGACTGTGGTGTTCTTGTAGACTCACTTTTACCTGCCTTCTCCGGTGCCGACTAGGGCCTCACATGGATCTGGTGACTTTGACATGCAGGTTGACCTAACCTGGACATGGTGAGTGGGGTTGCCACCTGGGCCTCACCCATACCTGGTGAGTCAGGTCCCCTCGTGGGCCTCTTGGACCTGGTATCTGGTCCATACCTGGTCGTCTCCCAGCCCCGGGGTCTCTGGTCACCACCTGAGCCTACCTAGACATGGTGAATCTGATCCCCATCTGGGCCTCACCCAGGCCTGTTGACTTTGTACCCATCTGTATCTGATTGCTGTGGACTCTTTCTTCGCCTCACCTGGAACTGGTGACTCTGATCCTATCTGCCCGTCACCGAGACCTGGTGACGCTGGTCCTCTCCTGGGCATTTTTGGTACCTGGTGACTCTGTTCCACACCTGAGCCTCACCTGGACATGATGACTCTGGAACCACTCTGGGCCGCATCCTGACCTGGTGACTCTGGTCCCCATCTGGAAGTCACCTGGACCAGGTGATTCTCGTACCCCTCTAGAACTCAACAAAGTCTGGTGACTCTGGTCCTCCTCTGGACCTCACCTGGACCTAGTGAATATGCTCCATCTGGGCCTCATTGGACCTGGTGATTCTGGTCCCTACATGGGCATTATCGGGACATGGTTCCACTGCATGGCCTGCAGTTTGGCCTCACCTGGACCTGGTAACTCTAGTCCCTACATGGGCATCATCGGGACAGGGTTCCTCTGCATGGCCTGCATGTTGGCCTCACCTGGACCTGGTGAGTGGGGTTGTCACCTGGGTCTCACACATGCCTGGTGACACAGGTCCCCACGTGGGCCTCACTTGGACTTGGTGAATCTGGTCCTTACGTGGTCCTCACCCGGAACTCGTAACTCTGGTAACCATCTGGGAATCACCTGGACCTGGAGAATCTGGTCCCCATCCGGGCCTCATCCAGTCCTGGTGACTTTGCTCCCCACCTGGACCTGATTGCTGTGGAATCCTTCTTGGCCTCACCTGGAATTGGTGACTCTGATCCTAACTGGGCCTCACCCAGATCTGGTGACTCTGTTCCTTCCTGTGGACCATTATGACCTGGATACTCTGTTCCACACGTGAGCCTCACCTGGACATGATGACTCTAGATCCCCTCTGGTACTCAGCCTGACATGATGACTCTGGTCCCCATCTGGATGTCACCTAGACCAGGTGAATCTGGTACCCCTCTAGGCCTCAACTTGACCTGGTAAATCTGGTCCTCACTTGGACTCACCGGGACCTAGTGAGCATGATCTCCACCTGCGCCTCATCTGGACGTGTTGACTCTGGTTCTACCTGGGCATCATCGAGACATGGTGACTCTATTCCCCAGTGGGACTGACCTGATCCTGGTAACTCTGGTCCTGACTTTGGCCACTTCTGTACCAGGTGACTCTGGCTCCACCTGGGCCTCACCTGTAACTGGTGACTCTGATCCTAAGCATGGCCTCACCTGACCTGGAGACTGTGGTTCCCATCGGGACCTCACCTGGACCTCGTGTCTCTGGTCCCACCTGGGCCACACCAGGACCCGGTGTCTCTGGTACCCACATGAGTAGCATCAGGATATGGTTGCACTGTTCACTAATAGCGACCCAGCCAGACCTATTAACTCTGGTCTTCACCTGGGCCACAAGTGGACATGGTGACACTTGTTCCAACCTTGGTATCACCTGGACATGGTGAGTCGGATCCCCACCTGGTCCTCACCTGTAACTGGTGATTCTCATTCCAGCATGGACATCACGTGGACCTAGTGGCTGCAGTGTTTCTAGCTTCTCATGTACCTCGTGACTCTGGTCCCCACCAGGGCCTCACCGGGACTTGGTGAGTGTGGTTGCCACCTGCACCTCACCTGGACCTGGTGATTCTGGTCTGCACCTGAGACTACCCTGGATCTGGTGACTGTGGTCCCCACCTGGGCTTCACCTGGATTTGGTGACTCTGGTCCCCACCTGGGCTTCACCTGGATTTGGGGACTCTGGTCCCCAACTGGGTCTCACCTGACCCTGTTGACCATGGTCCTCAACTGGGCAAAATTGGGACCCGGTGAATGTGTTCCACAACTGGACCTCACCTGGACCAGATGACTCTGGCCCCCTCTCGGTCTCACCGTGCCCTAGTGACTGTGAACCCCACTTTGGCCTGTCTTGGCCCTTCTGACCATGGCTGCCACCTGCGCCTGACCTCGAAATGTTGACTCTGGTTCTTTCCAGGGCCTACTTGGACTTGGTGATCCTGGTCCCAACCTTGGCCTCTCCTTTACGTGATGAAACTTGTCACCACCGAGGACTCACCTGGACTTGGTTACTGTGTTCCAAACCTGGGCCTCAAATAGACCTGTTCACCAAGGTCCCCAAGCCGGCCTCACAAGGACCTGTTGCCTCTGATCCCCACCGGGGCCTCAATTGTATTTCGTAACTCTGGTCCTCAGCTGGGCCTCAGATGGATCTGGTGACTCTGGTCCCCACCTGGAAGTCACCTGGATCTGGTGACTCTGGTCCCCACTTGGACCTCTCCTGGACCTGGTGACTCTCTTTCCAACATGGACCTCACCTGGATCTGGTGAATCTGGTCCTCAGTTTGGCCTCACCTGGACCTGGTGTCTCTCGTCCCCACTTTGACCTAACTCAGAACTGCTGAATCTTGCCCCACCTAGGCCACACTCAAACCTGGTGACTCTTGTCCCCAGCTATGCCTCAATTCGATCTGATGAATCTGGTCCTCACGTGGGCCTCACATGGACCTGGGACTCAGCTGGATAGAGTGGCTCTGGTTCCCACAATGGGTTCACCTGATACTGGTGACTGTGGTGTAATCCTATGCCTCACCAGGACCTAGTGATTCTGTTCCCCGTCTGGGCCTGCATGGCCCTAGTGACACTGATCCTCACCCAGGCATCATTGGGACCTGGATACTCTATTCCACACCTGAGCCTCACTTTGACCAGGGACCTCTGGTCCCATTCTGGGCCTCAAACTAAACTGGTTACTCTGGTTCCCCCTCTGGTCCTCACCCTTACCTGGTGACTCTGGTCACCCCTTGGTTTTCACTTGGGCCTGGTGAATCTGGTCCTTAGCTGGTCCGCACCTGGATGTTGTGACTGGTCGCCACCTGGGCCTCACCTGGACCTGGTGAATCCTGTTGCCACCTTGGCCTACCTGGACCTTGTGACTGTGGTCCTACCTGGACCTTACCTGGATCTGGTGGCTCTAGTTCCCATATGGGGTTCTCCTCGACCTGGTTCCTTGGTCTCCATCTGGCCTCACTTGGAAAACAATGACTCTGATCCATATTTGGGCCTCTCCTGGATCTGTTGACTCTGGTCCTTCCCTGGGCATCATTGGGACCTGGATACTCTCTTATATAAATGGGCCTTACCTGGACCTTGTGACTGTGGTCCCACGTGGGCCTCACCTGGACGAGGTGACTGGTTCCCACAGGGCCCTCACCTGGACCTGGTGACTCAGGTCCTCATATGGGCATCATGGGACCTGGTTTCTCAGTTCCACATCGGGGCCTCACCTGGACGACTCTGACTCTGGTCCCCACCTGGATATCACCAGGACCGGGTGACTCTGGTCCCCCTCTGGGAATCACGCGGGGCTGTCGACACTTGTCCTCAGCTGGGCCTCAACAGGACCTGGTGAATCTACATCTCACTTAGGCCTCGTCTGGACCTTGTGACTCTTTTCCCACCTGGCATCAATGGGACATGGTCACTCTGTTTCCCACCTGGGTCTCACCTGGACATGATAACTTTGCTCCACACTTTGGCATCAACAAGTCCTGATGACTCTGGTCCCCCTACCTAGTCCTCAATCTGGACCTGGGGACTATGGTCCCCACCTGGGTCTCACCTGGACCTGGTGACTCTCGTTCCCACATGAACCACACCTGGACCTGGTGACTGTGGTGTTCTTGTAGACTCACATTTACCTGGTGACTCCGGTCCCCACTAGGGCCTCACCTGGATCTGGTGACTCTGGCCTGCAGGTTGGCCTCACCTGGACCTGGTGAGTGGGTTGCCTCTAGGGCCTCACCCATACCTGGTGATTCAGGTCCCCATGTGAGCCTCTTGGACCTGGTGAATCTGGTCCTTACCTGGTCCTCTCCCAGACCCGATGACTCTGGTCACCACCTGGGCCTCACCTGGATCTGGTGAATCTGGTCCCAATCTGTGCCTCACCCATTCTTGATGACTTTGTTCCACACCTTGACCTGATTGCTGTGGACTCTTTCTTGGCTTCACCTGGAACTGGTGACTCTGATCCTATCTGCGCGTCACCCAGACCTGTTGACTCTGGTCCTCACCTGGGCATCATTCGTACCTGGTGACTCTGTTCCACACCTGAGCCTCACCTGGTCATGATGACTCTGGAACTTCTCTGGGCCTCACCCTGACCTGGTGACTCTGGTCCCCATTAGGACGTAACCTGGACTGGGTGATTCTGGTTCCCATCTAGGCCTCAAGCAGATCTGGTGATTCTGGTCCTCAACTGGGCCTCACGTGGACTTAGTGAATATGCTCCATCTTGGCCTCATTTGGACCTGGTGACTCGGGTCCCTAACTAGGCATCATCGGGACATGGTTCTGCGCATCGCCTGCAGGTTGGCCTCACCTGAACCTGGTGAGTGGGATTGCCACCTGGGCCTCACCCATACCTGGTGACTCAGGTCCCCACGTGGGCCTCTTGGACCTGGTGAATCTGGTCCTTACCTCGTCTTCTCCCAACCTGGGGTCTCTGGTCATCACCTGGGCCTCACTTGGAGAAGGGAAACTGGTCCCCATCTGGGCCTCACCCAGTCCTGGTTACTTTGTTCCCCACCTGGAACTGATTGCTGTGGACTCTTTCTTTGCCTCACCTGCAACTGGTGACTCTGATCCTATCTGCGCGTCACCCAGATCTGTTGATTCTGGTCCTCATGTGGGCATCTTGGTACCTGGTGACTCAGTTCCACACCTGAGCCTAACCTGGACATGATGACTCTGGAACCTCTCTGGGCCTCACCCTGTCCTGGTGACTCTGGTCCCCACCTGGATGTCACCTGGACCAGGGGATTATGGTCTCACCACGCCCTAGTGACTGTGAACCCAAGTTTGCCCTGACTTGGACCTGCTGACCCTGGTTGCCACCTGCGCCTGACCTCGAACTGTTGACACTGGTACTTTCAAGGGCCTACCCTGTACCTTGTGATCCTGGTCCCCACCTGGGACTCACCTGGACGTGGTGACTCGTGTCAAAACCGCGTACTCACCTGGACCTGCTTACTGTGTTCCACATCTGGGCCTCAAGTAGACTTGTTGACCATGGTCCCCAAGCCGGCCTAACATGACCTGTTGCCTCTGATCCCCACCGGGGCCTCTTGTGTACCTGGTAACTCTGGCCCTCTCCTGGGCCTCATCTGGACCTAGTGACTCTGGTCCCCACCTTGGCTTCAACTGGATCTGGTGACTCTGGTCCCCACCTGGACTTCACCTGGATCTGGTGACTCTAGTCGCCACCTGGACCTCTCCTGGACCTGGTGACTCTCTTTCCGACATGGACCTCACCGGTATCTGGTGACTCTGGTCCTCCCTTTGGCCTCACCTGGACCTGGTGTCTCTCGTCCCCACTTTGACCTAACTCAGAACTACTGAATCTTGCCCCACCTAGGCCGCACCCAGACCTGGTGACTCTTGTCCCCAGCTAAGCCTCAATTCGACCTGATGAATCTGGTCCTCAAGTGGGCCTCACATGGACCTGGGACTCAGCTGGATAGAGTGGCTCTGGTTCCCACAAGGGGCTCACCTGATACTGGTGACTGTGTTCTTATTCTATGCCTCACAAGGACCTAGAGATTCTGTTCCCCATCTGGACCTGCATGGCCCTAGTGACTCTGGTCCTCACCCAGGAATCATTGGGAACTGGATACTCTATTCCACACCTGCGCCTCACTCTGACCAGGGACCTCTGGTCCCATTCTGGGCCTCAAACTAAACTGCTTACTCTGGTTCCCCTCTGGGCCTCACCCTTACCTGGTGACTCTGGTCACCCCTTGGACTTCCCTTGGGCCTGGTGAATCTGGTCCTTAGCTGGTCCACACCTGGATCTGGTGACAGGTCGCCACCTGGGCCTCACCTGGACTTGGTGAATCCTGTTGCCACCTGCGCCTCACCTGGACCTTGTGACTGTGGTCCCACCTGGACCTCACCTGGATCTGGTGGCTCTGGTTCCCATATGGCGCTCTCCTGGTCCTGGTTCCTGTGGTCTCCTTCTGGCCTCACTTAGAACACAATGACTCTGATCCATATTTGGGCCTCTGCTGGACCTGTTGACTCTGGTCCTTACCTGGGCATCATTGGGACCTGGATACTCTCTTATATACCTTGGCCTCACCTGGACCTTGTGACTGTGGTCCCACCTGGGCCTCACCTGGACGAGGTGACTGGTTCCCACAGGGACCTCATCTGGACCTGGTGACTCAGGTCCTCATATGGGCATCATGGGGCCTGGTTTCTCAGGTCCACATTGGGGTCTCACCTGGACCTAGTGATTCTCGTCCCCCTCTGGGCCTCACCCTGACGTGGTGACTCTGGTCCCCACCTCGATATCTCCAGAACCGCGTGACTCTGGTCTCTCTCTGGGGCTTACCCAGAGCTGGGGACACTCGTCCTCAAATGGGCCTCAACAGGACCTGGTGAATCTACTCCTCACTTAGGTCTCATCCGGAACTTGTTACTCTTTCCCAACTGTCATCAATGGGACACGGTTACTCTGTTCTCCACCTAGGTCTCAACTGGACATGATAACTTTGCTCAACACTTTGCCTCAACTGGTCCTGATGAATCTGGTCCCCCCACCTAGGCCTCAATCTGGACTTGGTGACTGTGGTCCCCACCTGTGTCTCAACTGGACTAGGTGAATCTCGTTCCCACATGAACCACACCTGGACCTGGTGACTGTGGTGTTCTTGTAGACTCACATTTACCTGGTGACTCCGGTACCCACTAGGGCCTCACCTGGATCTGGTGACTCTGGCCTGCATGTTGACCTCACCTGGACCTGGTGAGTAGGTTTTGCCACCAGGGCCTCACCCATACCTGGTGACTCAGGTCCCCACGTGGGCCTCTTGGACCTGGTGAATCTTGTCCTTACCTGGTCCTCTCCCAGACCCGGGGAATCTGGTCACCACCTTGGCCTATCCTGGGCCTGGTGAATCTGGTCCCCATCTGGGCCTCACCCAGTCCTGGTGACTTTGTTCCCCACTTGGACCTGATTGCTGTGGACTCTTTTTGCCTCACCTGGAACTGGTGACTCTGATCCTATCTGCGCGTCACCCAGATTTGGTGACTCTGGAACTCACCTGGGCATCACTGGTACCTGATTGCTCTGTTCCACACCTGAGCCTCACCTGCACATGATGACTCTGGAACTTCTCTGGGCCTCACCCTGACCTGGTGACTCTGGTCCCCGTCTGGATGTCACCTGGACCAGGTGATTCTGGTACCCCTCTGGGCCTCAACCAGGTCTGTTGACTCTGGTCCTCAACTGGGCCTCACCTGGACCTAGTGAATATGCTCCATCTGGGCCTCATTTGGACCTGGTAACTCTGGTCCCTACCTGGGCTTCATCGGGACATGGTTCCTCTGCATGGCCTGCAGGTTGGCCTCACCTGGACCTGGTGAGTGGTTTTGCCACCTGGGCCTCACCCATACCTGGTGACACAGGTCCCACGTGGGCCTCAATTGGACCTGGTGAATCTGGTCCTTACCTGGTCCTCACTCAGAACTGGTAACTCTGGTCACAACCTGGGAATCACCTGGACCGGGTGAATGTGGTCCTCATCTGGGCCTCCCCCAGTCCTGGTGACTTTGTTCCCCACCAGGACCTGATTGCTGTGGACTACTTCTTGGCCTCACCTGGAACTGGTGACTCTCATCCTAACTGGGCCTAGCTCAATCTCCTGACTCTGGTCCTCCCCTGTGGACCACTATGAACAGGATACTCTGTACCACACCTGAGCCTCTCCTGGACATGATGACTCTGGATCCACTCTGGGCCTCACCCTGACGTGGTAACTCTGGTCCCCATGTGGATGTCACCTAGACCAGGTGAATCTGGTACCCCACTAGGCTTCAGCTAGACCGGGTGACTCTGGTCCTCACCTGGGCCTCAACGGGACCTAGCGAATATGCTCCCCAACTGTGCCTCATCTGGACCTGGTGACTCTGGTTCTACCTGGGCATCATCGGGACATGGTTACTGTATTCCCCAATGGGACTGACCTGATCCTGGTAACTCTAGTCCTGATTTGGCCTCTTCTTTACCAGGTGACTCTGGATCCACCTTGGGTTCACCGGTAACTGTTGACTCTGATCCTAAGCATGGCCTCACCTGACCTGGTGACTGTGGTTCCCATCGGGACCTCAACTGGACCTCATGTCTCTGGTCCCACCTGGGCCTCACCAGAACCTGGTGTCTCTGGTACCCACCTGGGTAGCATCAGGATACGGTTACACTGTTCACTAACAGTGACCCAGCCAGACCTATTAACTCTGGTCTTCACTTGGGCCACACCTGGACATGGTGACACTGGTTTCCACCTGGGTCTCACCTGGACATGCTGAGTCGGATCCACAACTGGTCCTACCCTGTAACTGGTGATTCTCGTTCCCACATGGACATCATGTGGACCTGGTGGCTGCAGTGTTTCTAACTTCTCATGTACCTCGTGACTCTGGTCCCCACCAGGGCCTCACACCTCACCTGCACCTCAAGTGGACCTGGTCATTCTGGTCTGCACCTGAGACTACCCTGGATCTGGTGACTGTGGTCCCCACCTGGGCTTCACCCGCTTTGGGGACTCCGGTCTCCATCTGGGCCTCACCTGGCCCTGTTGACCATGGTCCTCAACTGCGCAAAATTGTTTCTAACTTCTCATGTAACTGCGCAAAATTGTTTCTAACTTCTCATGTACCTCGTGACTCTGGTCCCCACCAGGGCCTCACACCTCACCTGCACCTCAAGTGGACCTGGTGATTCTGGTCTGCACCTGAGAGTACCCTGGATCTGGTGACTGTGGTCCCCACCTGGGCTTCACCCGCTTTGGGGACTCCGGTCTCCATCTGGGCCTCACCTGGCCCTGTTGACCATGGTCCTCAACTGCGCAAAATTGGACCCTGTGACTGTGTTCCACAACTGGACCTCACCTGGACCAGGTGACTCTGGTCCCCCTCTGGGTCTCACCGTGCCCTAGTGAGTGTGAACCCCACTTTGGCCTGACTTGGACCTACTGACCCTGGCTGACACCTGCTCCTGACCTTGAACTGTTGACTGGTTCATTCAAGGACTTCCCCTGTACATGGTGATCCTGGTCACCCCTGTGACTCACCTGGACGTGGTGACTCTTGTCACCACCGGGGACTCACCTGGACCTGGTTACTGTGTTCCACACCTGGGCCTCAAGTAGACCTGTTGACCATGGTACCGAAGCCGGCCTCATATGGACCTGTTGCCTCTGATTCCCACCAGGGCTTCACGTGTACCTGGTAAACCTGGTCCTCACTTGGGCCTCATCTGGACCTAGTGATTCTGGTCCCCACCTTGGCTTCACCTGGATCTGGTGACTCTGGTCCTCAGTTTGGCCTCACCTGTACCTGGTGACTCAGGTCCTCATTTGGGCATTATGGGACCTTTTTTCTCAGTTCCACATCGGGGCCTCACCTGAAACTAGTGATTCTCGTCCCCCTCTGGGCCTCACGCTGACGTGGTGAGTCTTATCCCCACCTGGATATCACCAGAACCGGGTGACTCTGGTCCCCCTCTGGGACTCACCCGGAGCTGGGGACACTGGTGCTCAACTGGGCCTCAACAGGACCTGGTGAATCTAGTCCTCACTTAGGCCTCATCTGTACCTTGTGACTCTTTTCCCACCTGGCATCAATGGGACATGGTTACTCTGTTCCCCACCTAGACATCACCTGGACATGATAACTTTGCTCCACACTTTGGCCTCAACTTGTCCTGATCAATTTGTTCCCCCCACCTAGGCCTCAATCTGGACCTGGTGACTATGGTCCCCACCTGGGTCTCACCTCGACCTGGTGACTCTCATTCCCACATGTACCACACCTGGACATGGTGACTGTGGTTTTCTTGTAGACTCACATTTACCTGGTGACTCCGGTCCCCACTAGGGCCTCACCTGGATCTGGTGACTCTGGCCTGCAAGTTGGCCTCACCTGGACTTGGTGAGTGGGGTTGCCACCTGGGCCTCACCCATACCTGGTGACTCAGTTTCACACGTGAGCCTCTTGGACCTGGTGAATCTCGTCCTTACCTGGTCCTCTCCCAGACCCGGGGACTCTGGTCACCACCTCGCCTCACCTGGACCTGGTGAATCTGGTCCCCATCTGGGCCTCACCCAGTCCTGGTGACTTTGTTCCCCACCTGGACCTGATTGCTGTGGACTCTCTCTTGGCCTCACCTGGAACTGGTGACTCTGATCCTATCTGAGCGTCACCAAGACCTGGTGACTCTGGTCCTCACCTGGGCATCATTGGTACCTGGTGACTCTGTTCCACACCTGAGCCTCACCTGGACATGATGACTCTGGAACCTCTCTGGGCCTCACCCTGACCTGGTGACTCTTGTCCCCATCTGGATGTCAACTGGACCAGGTGACTCTTGTACCCCTCTAATACTCAACCAGATCTGGTGACTCTGGACCTCAACTGGGCCTCACCTGGACCTAGTGAATATGCTCCAACTGGGCCTCATTTGGATCTGGTGACTCTGGTCACTTCCTGGGCATCATCGGGACATGGTTCAGCTGCATGGCCTTCAGGTTGGCCTCACCTGGACCTGGTAACTCTGGTCCCTACCTGGGCATCATCGGGACATGGTTCCTCTACATGGCCTGCAGGTTGGCCTCACCTGGACCTGGTGAGTGGGGTTGACACCTAGGCCTCACTCATACATGGAGACACAGGTCCCCGTGGGCCCAGTATGACCTGGTGAATCTCGTCCTTACCTTGTCCTCACCCGCAACTGGTAACACTGATCACCACCTGGGAATCACCTGGACCTGGTGAATCTGGTCCCCATCTGGGCCTCACCCAGTCCTGGTGACTTTGTTCCCCTCTGGATCTGATTGCTGTGGACACCTTCTTGGCCTCAACTGGAAGTGGTGACTCTGATCCAACCTGGGCCTCACCCAGATCTGGTGACTCTGGTCCTCACCTGTGGACCATTATGACCTGGATACTCTGTTCCACACCTGAGCCTCACCTGGACTTGATGACTCTGGATCCCCTCTGGGCCTCACCCTGACATGGTGACTCTGGTCCCCATCTGGATGTCACCTAGACTAGGTGAATCTGGTACCCCTCCAGGGCTCAAATAGACCTGGTGACACTGGTCCTCAACTGGGTGTCACCGAGACCTAGTGAATATGCTCCCCACCTGCGCCTCATCTGGACCTGGTGACGCTGGGTCTACCTGGGCATCATCGGGACATGGTTACTCTGTTTCCCACTGGGACTGACCTGATCCTGGTAACTCTGGTCCTTACTTTGGCCTCTTTTGTACCAGGTGACTCTGGCTCCACCTGGGCCTCACCTGTAACTGGTGACTCTGATCCAAAGCATGGCCTCTCCTGACCTGGTGACTGTGGTTCCCATCGGTACCTCACCTGGACCTCATGTCTCTGGTCCCACCTGGGCCTCACCAGGACCTGGTGTCTCTGGTACACACCTGGGTAGCATCAGGATATGGTTACACTGTTCACTAACAGTGACACAGCCGGACCTATTAACTCTGGTCTTCACCTGGGCCACACCTGGACATGGTGACACTCATTCCCACCTGGGTCTCACCTGGAAATGGTGAGTCAGATACCCACCTGGTCCTAACCTATAACTGTTGATTCTCGTTGCCACATGGACATCATGTGGACCTGGTGTCTGCGGTGTTTCTAGTTTGTCATGTACCTTGTGACACTGGTCCCCACCAGGGCCTCACCGGGACCTGGTGAGTGTGGTTGCCACCTGCACCGCACCTGGACCTGGTGATTCTGGTCTGCACCTGAGAGTACCCTGGATCTGGTGACTGTGGTCCCCATCTGGGCTTTACCTGGCCCTGTTGACCATGGTCCTCAACTGGGCAAAATTGGGACCCTGTGACTGTGTTCCACAACTGGACCTCACGTGGACCACGTGACTCTGGTGCCCCTCTGGGTCTCACCATTCCCTAGTGACTGTGAACCCCACTTTCCCCTGACTTAGACCTGCTGACCGTAGTTGAAACCTGCGCCTGAACTCGAACTGTTGACTCTGGTTCTTTCAAGGGCCTCCCCTGTACCTGGTGATCCTGGTCCGAACCTGGGCCTCACCTGGACGTGGTGACTCTTGTCACCATGGGGACTCACCTGGACCTGCTTACTGTGTTCCACACCTGGGCCTCAGGTAGACCTGTTGACCATGCTCCCCAAGCTGGCCTCACATGGACCTGTTGCCTCTGATCCCCAACGGTGCCTCACGTGTACCTGGTAACTCTGGTCCTCACCTGGGCCTCATCTGGACCTAGTGACTCTGCTCCCCGCCTGGGCTTCACCTCGATCTGGTGACTGGTCCCCACCGGGACTTGACCTGCATCTGGTGACTCTGGTCCCCACCTGGACCTCTCCTGGACCTGGTGACTCTCTTTCCAACATGCACCTCACCTGGATCTGGTGACACTGGACCTCAGTTTGGCCTCACCTGGACGTTGTGACTCAGGTCCTCATATGGGCATCATGGGACCTGGTTTCTCAGTTCCTCATCGGGGTCTCACCTCGACCTAGTGATTCTCGTCCCCCTCTGGGCTTCTCTCTGACGTGGTTACTCTGGTCCCCACCTGGATATCACCAGAACCGGGTGACTCTGGTCCTCCTCTGGGACTCACCCGGAGCTGGGGACACTGCTCCTCAACTGGGCCTCAACAGGACCTGGTGAATCTACTCCTCACTTAGGCCTCATCTGTACCTTGTGACTCTTTTCCCACCTGGCATCAATGGGACATGATTTCTCTGTTCCCCACCTGGGGCTCACCTGGACATAATAACTTTGCTCCACACTTTGGCCTCAACTGGTCCTGATGACGCTGGTTCCCCCACCTAGGCCTCAATCTGGACCTGGTGACTGTGGTCCCCAACTGGGTCTCACCTAGACCTGGTGACTCTCGTTCCCACATAAACTAAACCTGGACCTGGTGACTGTGGTGTACTTGTAGACTCACATTTTCATGGTGACTCCGGTACCCACTAGGGCCTCACCTGGATCTGGTGACTCTGGCCTGCAGGTTGGGCTCGCCTGGACCTGGTGAGTGGGGTTGACACCTGGGCCTCACCCATACCTGGTGACTCAGGTCTCCACGTGGGCCTCTTGGACCTGGTGAATCTTGTTCTTACCTGGTCCTTTCCCAGGCCCGGGGACTCTGGTCACCACCTGGTTCTCACTTGGACCTGGTGAATCTGGTCCCCATCTGTGCCTCACCCAGTCCTGGTGACTTTTTTCCCCACCGGGACCTGATTGCTGTGGACTCTTTCTTGGCCTCACCTGAAACGGGTGACTCTGATCGTATCTGAGTGTCACCCAGACCTGGTGACTCTGGTCCTCACCTAGCCATCATTGGTACATGGAGACTCTGATCCACACCTGAGCCTCCCCTGGACATGATGACACTGGAACCTCTCTAGGCCTCACCCTGACCTGGTGACCCTGGTCCCCATCTCGATGACACCTGGACCTGGTGATTCTTGTACCCCTCTAGGACTCAACCAGATCTGGTGACTCTCGTCCTCAACTGGGCCTCACCTGGACCTAGTGGATATGCTCCATCTGGGCCTCATCTGGACCTGGTGACTCTGGTCCCTACCTGGGCATCATCGGGACATGGTTACTCTATTCCACACTGGGAATGACCTGATCCTGGTAACTCTGGTCCTCTCTTTGGACTCTTCTGTACCAGGTAACTCTGGCTCCACCTGGGCCTGACCTGTAACTGGTGACTCTGATCCTACGCATGGCCTCATCTGACATGGTGACTGTGCTTCCCATCGGGACCTCACCTGGACCTCATGTCTCCGGTCCCACCTGGGCTTACCAGGACCTGGTGTCTCTGGTACCCACATGGGTACCATCAGGATATGGTTACCCTGTTCACTAACAGTGACACAGCCGGACCTATTAGCTCTGGTCTTCACCTGGGCCACACCTGGACATGGTGACGCTGGTTCCCACCTGGGTCTCACCTGGACATGGTGAGTCGGATCCCCACCTGGTCCTCACGTGTAACTGGTGATTCTCGTTCCCACATGGACTCATGTTGAACTGGTGGCTGTAGTGTTTTGAGCTTCTCATGTACCTCTTGACTCTGGTCCCCACCAGGGCCTCACCGGGACCTGGTGAATCTGGTCCCCATCTGGGCCATACCCAGTCCTGGTGACTTTTTCCCCACCTGGCCCTGATTGCTGTGGACCCTTTCTTGGCCTCACCTGAAACGGGTGACTCTGATCCTATCTGCGCGTCACCTAGACCTGGTGACTCTGGTCCTCACCTGGGCATCATTGGTACCTGGTGACTCTGTTCCACACCTGAGCCTCACCTGGACATCATGACTCTGGAACCTCTCTGGGCATCAACCTGACCTGGTGACTCTGGTCCCCATATGGAAGTCACCTGGACCAGGGGAGTCTGGTACTCCTCTGGGCCTCAACCAGGTCTGGTGACTCTAGTCCTCAACTGGGCCTCACCTGGAGCTAGTGAATACGCTCCATCTGGGCGTCATTTGGACTTGGTGACTCTGGTACCTACCTGGGCATCATCGGTACATGGTTCCACTGCATTACTTGCAGATTGGCCTCACCTGGACCTGGTAACTCTGGTCTCTACCTGGGCATCATCGGGACATGGTTCCACTGCATGGCCTGTAGGTTGGCCTCACCTGGACCTGGTAACTCTTGTCCCTACCTGGGCATCATTTGGACCTGGTTCCTCTGCATGGCCTGGAGGTTGGCATCACCTGGACCTGGTGAGTGGTTTTGTCACCTGGGCCTCACCCATGCCTAGTGACACAGGTCCCCACGTGGGCCTCACTTGGACCTGGTGAATCTGGTCCTTACCTGGTGGTCACCCGGAACTGGTAACTCTGGTCACCACCTGGGAATCACCTGGGCCTGGTGAATCTGGTCCCCATCTGTGCCTCACCCAGTCCTGTTGACTTTCTTCCCCACCTGGACCTGATTGCTGTGGACTCCTTCTTGGCCTCACCTGGAACTGGTGACTCTGATCCTAACTGGGCCTCAACAAGATCTCGTGACTCTGGTCCTCACCTGTGGACCATTATGACCTGGATACTCTGTTCCACACCTGAGCCTCACCTGGGTATGATGACTCTGGATCCCCTCTGGGCCTCAGCCTGACATGGGGACTCTGGTCCCCATCTGGATGTCACCAGACCAGGTGAATCTGGTACTCCTCTAGGCCTCAACTAGACCTGGTGACTCTGACCTCAACTGGGCCTCAACGGGACCTAGTGAACATGGTCCCCACCTGCGCCACATCTGGACCTGGTCACTCTGGTTCTACCTGGGCATCATCGGGACATGGTTACTCTATTCCCACTTGGAGTGACCTGATCCTGGTAACTCTGGTCCTGACTTTGGCCTCTTCTGTACCAGGTGACTCTGGCTCCACCTGGGCCTCACCTGTAACTGGTGACTCTGATCCTAAGCATGGCCTCACCTGACCTGGTGACTGTGGTTCCCATCGGGACCTCACCTGGACCTCATGTCTCTGGTCCCATTTGGGCCTCACAAGGACCTGGTGTCTCTGCTACCCACCTGGGTAGCATTAGGATATGGTTACACTGTTCACTAACAGTGACCCAGCCGGACCTATTAACTCTGGTCTTTACCTGGGCCACACCTGGACATGGTGACACTGGTTCCCACCTGGGTCTCACCTGGACATCGTGAGTCGTATCCCCACGTGGTCCTCACCTGTAACTGGTGATCCTCGTTCCCACATGGAGATCATGTGGACCTGTTGGCCGCAGTGTTTCTAGCTTCTTTTTTTTTTAATTTTTATTTATTTATGATAGTCACAGAGAGAGAGAGAGGCAGTGACACAGGCAAAGGGAGAAGCAGGCTCCATGCACCGGGAGCCCGACTTTGGATTCGATCCCTGGTCTCCAGCATCGCGCCCTGGGCCAAAGGCAGGCGCCAAACCGCTGCGCCACCCAGGGATCCAATGTGTTTCTAGCTCTTCATGTACCTCGTGACTCTGTTCCCCACCAGTGCCACACCGGGACCTAGTGAGTTTGGTTGCCACCTGCACCACACCTGGACCTGGTGATTCTCGTCTGCACCTGAGACTACCCTGGATCTAGTGACTCTGGTCCCCACCTGGGCTTCACCTGGATTTCGGGACTCCGGTCCCCATCTGGGCCTCACCTGGCCCTGTTGACCATGGTCCTCAACTGGGCAAATTTGGGAACTAGTGACTGTGTTCCACAACTGGACCTCACCTGGACTAGGTGAGTCTGGTCCCCCTCTTGGTCACACCGTGCCCTAGTGACTGTGAACCCCACTTTGGCCTGACTTGGACTTGCTTACACTGGTTGCCACCTGCGCCTGACCTCGAACTGTTGACTCTGGTTCTTTCAAGGGCCTCCCCTGTACCTGGTGATCCTGGTCCCCACCTGGGCCTCACCTGGACGTGGTGACTCTTGTCACCACGAGGGACTCACCTGCACCTGCTTACTCTTTTCCACACCTGGGTCTCAAGTGGACCTGTTGACCATGGTCCCCAAGCCGGACTCACATGGACCTGTTGCCTCTGATCTCCACCGGCTCCTCACGTGTACCTGGTAACTTTGGTCCTCACCTGGGCCTCATCTGGACCTAGTGACTCTGGTCCCCACCTGGGCTTCACCTCGATCTGGTGACTCTGGTCCCCACCTGGACTTCACCTGGATCTAGTGACTCTGGTCCCAACCTGGACCTCTCCTGGACCTGGTGACTCTCTTTCCAACATGGACCTCACCTGGATCTGGTGACTCTGGTCCTCACTTTGGCCTCACCTGGACCTGGTGTCTCTCGTCCCCACTTGGACCTAACTCAGAACTGCTGATTCATTCCCCACCTAGGCCGCACACAGACCTGGAGACTCTTATCCCCAGCTATGCCTCAATTAGACCTGATGAATCCGGTCCTCACGTGGGCTTCACATGGGCCTGGGACTAAGCTGGATAGAGTGGCTCTGGTTCGCACAAGGGGCTCACCTGATACTGGTGACTGTGGTCTTATTCTATGCCTCACCAGGACCTAGTGATTCTGTTCCCCATCAAGGCCTGCATGGCCCTAGTGACTCTGGTCCTCACCCAGGCATCATTCGGAACTGGATACTCTATTCCACTCCTGGGCCTCTCTTTCACCACGGTCCTTTGGTCCCATTCTGGGCCTCAAACTAAACTGGTTACACTGTTTTCCCCTCTGGAACTCACCCTTACCTGGTGAAACTGGTCACCCCTTGGGCTTCACCTGGGCCTGGTGATTCTGGTCCTTAGCTGGTCCGCACCTGGATCTGGTGACTGGTCGCCACCTGGGCCTCACCTGGACTTGGTGAATCCTGTTGCCACCTGCGCCTCACCTGGACCTTGTGACTGTGGTCCCACCTGGACCTCACCTGGATCTGGTGGCTCTGGTTCCCATATAAGGCTCTCCTGGACCTGGTTCCTGTGGTCTCCATCTGGCCTCACCTGGAACACAATGACTCTGATCCATATTTGGGCCTCTCCTGGACCTCTTGTCTCTGTTACGTAATTGGGCATCATTGGGACCTGGATAATCTCTTATATACCTGGGCCTCACCTGGACCTGTTGACTGTGGTCACACCTGGGCCTCACCTGGACCTGGTGACTGTGGTCCCTCCTGGTCCTCCCCGAGACTAGATGACTGGTTCCCACTGGGACCACACCTGGACCTGGTGACTGAGGTCCTCATATGGGCATCATGGGGCCTGGTTTCTCAGTTCCACATCGGGGCCTCACATGAACCTAGTGATTCTCTTCCCCCTCTCGGCCTCACCCAGACGTGGAGACTCTGGTCCCCACCTGGATATCACCAGAACCGGGTGACTCTGGTCCCCCTCTAGGACTCACCCGGAGCTGGGGACACTGGTCCTCAACTGGGCCTCAACAGGGCCTGGTGACTGTGGTCCCACTTGGGCCTCACCTGGACGAGGTGACTGGTTCCCACAGGGACCTCACCTGGACCTGGTGACTCAGGTCCTCATATGGGCATCATGGAACCTGGTTTCTCAGTTCCACATCGGGGCCTCACCTGGACCTAGTGAATCTCTTCCCCCTCTGGGCCTCTTCCTGACATGCTGACTCTGGTTCCCACCTGGATATCACCAGAACCGGGTGACTCTGGTCCCCCTCTGGGACTCACCCGGAGCTTGGGACACTGGTCCTCAGCTGGGCCTCAACAGGACCTGGTGAATCTTCTCCTCACTTAGACCTCGTCTGGACCTTGTGACTCTTTTCCCACCTGGCATCAATGGGACATGGTTACTGTGTTCCCCAACTGGGCCTCACCTGGACATGATAACTTTGCTCCACACTTTGGCCTCAACTGGTCCTGATGACTCTGGTCCCCCCACCTAGGCCTCAATCTGGACCTGGTGACTGTTGTCCTCACCTGGGTCTCACCTGGACCTGGTGACTCTCGTTCCCACATGAACCACAACTGGACCTGGTGACTGTGGTGTTCTTATAGACTCATATTCACCTGGTCACTCCGGACCCCACTATGGCCTCACCTGGATCTGATGACTCTGGCCTGCAGGTTGGCCTCACCTGGACCTGGTGAGTGGGGTTGCCACCTGGGCCACACCCATACCTGGTGACTCAGGTCCCCAAGTGGGCTTCTTGGATCTGGTGAATCTGGTCCTTACCTGGTCCTCTCCCAGACCTGGGGACTCTGGTCAACACCTGGACCTCACCTGGAACTGGTGAATCTGGTCTCCATCTGGGCCTCACCCAGTCCTGGTGACTTTGTTCCCCACCTGGACTTGATTGCTCTGGACTCTTTCTTGGCCTCACCTGGAACTGGTGACTCTGATCCTATCTGCGCGTTACCCAGATCTCTGATACTGGTCCTCACCTCGGCATCATGGTACCTGCTTACTCTGTTCCACACTTGAGCCTCACCTGGACATGACTACTCTGGAACCTCCCTGGGCCTCAGCCTGACATGGTGAAACTGGTCCCCATCTGGAAGTCACCTAGACCAGGTGAATCTTGTACACCTCTTGGCGTCAACTTGACCTGGTGACTCTGGTCCTCAACTGGGCCTCACCGGGACCTAGTGAACATGCTCCCCAACTGCGCCTCATCTGGACCTGGTGACTCAGGTTCTACCTGGGCTTCATTGGGACATTGTTACTCTGTTCCCCACTGGGACTGACCTGATCCTGGTAACTCTGGTCCTGACTTTGGCCTCTTCTGTACCAGGTTACTCTGGCTCGACCTGGGACTCACTTGTAACTCGTGACTCTAATCCTAAGCATGGCCTCACCTGAAATGGTGACTGTGGTTCCCATCGGGACCTCACCTGGACCTCATGTCTCTGGTCCCTCCTGGGCCTCACCAGGACTTGGTGTCTCTTGTACCCACCTGGGTAGCATCAGGATATGGTTACACTGTTCACTAACAGTGACCCAGCCGGACCTATTAACTCTGGTCTTCACCTGGGCCACACCTGGACATGCTGACACTGGTTCCACCTGGGTTTCACCTGGACATGGTGAGTCGGATCCCCACGTGGTCCTCACGTGTAACTGGTGATTCTCGTTCCCACATGGACATCATGTGGACATGATGGCTTCAGTTTTTCTAGCCTCTCATGTACCTAGTGACTCTGGTCCCCAACAGGGCCTCACCGGGACCTGGTGTGTGTGGTCGCCACCTGCACCTCACCTGGACCCGGTGATTCTGGTCTACACCTGAGACAACCCTGGATCTGGTGACTGTGGTCCCCACCTGCGCTTCACCTGGATATCGGGACTCCGGTCCCCATCTGGGGCTCACCTGGTCCTGTTGACCATGGTCCTCAACTGGGCAAAATTGTGACCCGTTGACTGTGTTCCACAACTGGACCTCACCTGCATCAGGTGACTCTGGTCCCCCTCTGTCTCACCGTGCCCTAGTAACTGTGAACCCCACTTTGGCCTGACTTCGACCTGCTGAACCTGGTTGCTATCTGCGCCTGACCTCGAACTGTTGACTCTGGTTCTTTCAAGGGCCTCCCCTGTACCTGGCGATCCTGGTGTCCACCTTGCCCTCACCTGCACGTGGTGACTCTTGTCCCCAACGGGGACTAACCTGGACCTGCTTACTGTGTTCCACACCTGGGCCTCAAGTAGACCTGTTGACCATGGTCCCCAAGCCGTCCTCACATGGACATGTTGCCTCTGAACCCCACCGAGGCCTCAAGTGTACCTGGTAACGCTGTTCCTCACCTGGGCATCAGTGGTACCTGGTGACTCTGTTCCACACCTGAGGCTCCCCTGGACATGATGACTCTGGAACCTCTCTGGGCATCAACCTGACCTGGTGACTCTGGTACCCATATGGATGTCAACTGGACCACGGAATCATGGTACTTCTCTGGGCTTCAACCAGGTCTGGTGACTCTGGTCCTCAACTGGGCCTAACCTAGACCTAGTGATTATGCTCCATCTGGGCCTCATTTGGACCTGGTGACTCTGGTCCCTACCTGGGCATCATCGGACATGGTTCCACTGCATGGCCTGTAGGTTGGCCTCACCTGGACCTGGTAACTCTCGTCCCTACCTGGACATTATTGGGACCTGGTTCCTCTGTATGGCCTGCAGTTTGGCCTCACCTGGACCTGGTGAGTGGGTTTGTCACCTGGGCCTCACCCATGCCTAGTGACACAGGTCCCCACGTGGGCCTCACTTGGACCTGGTGAATCTGGTCCTTACCTGGTCCTCACCCGGAACTGGTAACTCTGGTCACCACCTGGGAATCACCTGGGCCTGGTGAATCTGGTCCCCATTGGGCCTCATCCAGTCCTGGTGACTTTGTTCCCCACCTGGACCTGACTGCTGTGGACTCCTTCTTGGCCTCACCTGGAACTGGTGACTCTGATCCTAACTGGGCCTCACCCAGTTCTGGTGACTCTGGTCCTCATCTGTGGACCATTATGAGCTGGATAAACTCTTCCACCCCTGAGCCTCACCTGGGTATGATGACTCTGGAGCCCCTCTGGGCCTCAGCCTGATATGGTGACTCTGGTCCCTATCCGTATGTCACCTAGACCAGGTGAATCTGGTACCCTTCTATGCCTCAACTTGACCTGGTAAATCTGGTCCTCAACTGGGCCTCACCGGCACCTAGTGAACATGCTCCCCACCTGCGCCTCATCTGGACCTGGTGACTCTGGTTCTACCTGGGCATCATCGGGACATGGTTTCTCTATTCCCAACTGGGACTGACCTGATCCTGGTAACTCTGGTCCTGACTTTGGCCTCTTCTGTACCAGGTGACTTTTGCTCCACCTCGGCCTCACCTGTAACCTGTGACTCTGATCCTAAGCATGGCCTACCTGACCTGGTGACTGTGGTTCCCATCGGGACCTCACCTGGACCTCATGTCTCTGGTCTCACCTGGGCCTCACCAGGACTTGGCGTCTCTGGGACCCTCCTGGGTAGCATCAGGATATGGTTACATGTTCACTAACAGTGCGCCAGCCGGAACTATTAACTCTGGTCTTCACCTGGGCCACACCTGCACATGGTGACACTGGTTCCCACCTGGGTCTCACCTGGACATGGTGAGTCGTATCCCCACCTGGTCCTCACCTATAACTGGTGATTCTCGTTCCCACATGGAGATCATGTGGACCTGTTGTCTGCAGTGTTTCTAGCTTCTTTTTTTTAATTTTTATTTATTTATGATAGTCACAGAGAGAGAGAGGCAGAGACACAGGCAGAGGGAGGAGCAGGCTCCATGCACAGGGAGTTCGACGTGGGATTCGATCCCGGGTCTCCAGGATCGCGCCCTGGGCCAAAGGCAGGCGCCAAACCGCTGCGCCACCCAGGGATCCCATGTGTTTCTAGCTTCTCATGTACCTCGTGACTCTGGTCCCCACCAGGGCCTCACTGGGACCTGCTGAGTGTGGTTGCCACCGGCACCTCACCTGGACCTGGTGATTCTGGTCTGCCCCTGAGACTACCCTGGATCTGGTGACTGTGGTCCCCACCTGGGCTTCACCTGGATTTGGGGACTCCGGTCCCCATCTGGGCCTCACATGGCCCTGTTGACCATGGTCCTGAACTGGGAAAATTGGGAGCCGGTGACTGTGTTCCACAACTGGACCTCACCTGGACCACGTGACTCTGGTCCCCCTCTGGGTCGCACCGTGCCCTAGTGACTGTGAACCCCACTTTGTCCTGACTTGGACCTGCTGACCCTGGATGCCACCTAAGTCTGACTTCGAACTGTTGACTCTGGTTTTTCAAGGGCCTCCCCTGTACCTGGTGATCCTGGTCCGCATCTGGGCCTCACCTGGACGTGGTTACTCTTGTCACCACCGGGGACTCACCTGGACCTGCTTACTGTGTTCTACACCTGGGCCTCAAGTACACCTCTTGACCATAGTCCCCAAGCTGGCCTCACATGGACCTGTTTCCTCTGATCCCCACCGGGGCCTCACGTGTACCTAGTAACTCTGGTCCTCACCTGGGCCTTATCTGGACCTAGTGACTCTGGTCCCCACCTGGACTTCACCTGGATCTGGTGAGTCTGGTCCCCACCTGGACCTCACCTGGATCTGGTGACTCTGGTCCTCAGTTCGGTCTCACCTGGACCTGGTGTCTCTCGTCCCCACTTTGACCTAACTCAAAACTGCAGAATCTTGCCAAACCTAGGATGCACCCAGACCTGGGGACTCTTGTCCCCAGCTATGCCTCAATTCGAACTGACCTGATGAATCTGGTCCTCACGTGGGCCTCACATGGACTTGGGACTCAGCTGCATAGAGTGGCTCTGGTTCCCACAAGAGTCTCACCTGTTACTGGTGACTCGGGTCTTTTTCTATGCCTCATAAGGACCTAGTGATTCTGTTCCCCATCTGGGCCTGCATGGCCCTAGTGACTCTGGTCCTCACCCAGGCATCATTGGGACCTGGATACTCTGTTCCACACCTGGGCCCCTCTTTGACCAGGGACCTCTGGTCCCATTCTGGGCCTCAAATTAAACTGGTTACTCTGGTGCCCCTCTCGGATTCACCCTTACCTCGTGACTCTGGTCACCCCTTGGGGTTCACTTGGGCCTGGTGAATCTGGTCCTTAGCTGGTCTGCACCTGGATGTGGTGACTGGTCGCCACCTGGGCCTCACCTGGACTTGGTTAATCCTGTTGCCATCTGCGCCTCACCTGGACCTTGTGATTGTGGACCCACCTGGAACTCACCTGGATCTGATGGCTCTGCTTCACATATGGGGCTCTCCTGGAACTCTTTCCTGTGGTCTCCATTTGGCCTCACCTGGAACACAATGACTCTGATCCATATTTGGGCCTCTCCTGGACCTGTTGACTCTGGTCTTTTCCTGGCCATCATTGGGACCTGGATACTCTCTTATATACCTGGGCCTCACCTGGACCTGGTGACTGTGGTCCCACCTGGGCCTCACCTGGACGAGGTGACTGGTTCCCACAGGGACCTCAGCTGGACCTGGTGACTCAGGTCCTCATATGGGCATCATGAAACCTGGTTTTTCAGTTCCACATCGGGGCCTCACATGGACCTAGTGATTCTCGTCCCTCTCTCGGCCTAACACTGACGTGCTGACTCTGGTCCCCACCTGGATATCACCAGAACCGGGTGACTCTGGTCCCCCTCTGGGACTCATCCGCAGCTGTGGACACTGGTCCTCAACTGGGCCTCAACTGGACCTAGTGAATCTACTCCTTACTTAGACCTCGTCTGGACCTTGTGACACTTTTTCCACCTGGCATCAGTGGGACATGGTTACTCTGTTCTCCACCTGGGCCTCACCTGGACATGATAACTTTGCTCCACACTTTGGCCTCTACTGGTCCTGATGACACTGGTCCACCCACCTAGGCCTCAATCTGTACCTGGTGACTGTGGTCCCCACCTGGGTCTCACCTGGACCTGGTGACTCTCGTTCCCACATGAACAAAAACTGGACCTGGTGACTGTGGTTTTCTTGTAGACTCACATTTACCTGGTGACTCTGGTCCACACTAGGTTCTCACCTGGATCTGGTGACTCTGGCCTGCAGGTTGGCCTCACCTGGACCTGGTGATTGGGGTTGCCACCTGGGCCTCATCCATACCTGGTGACTCAGGTCCCCTGTGGGCCTCTTGGAGCTGGTGAATCTGGTCCTTACCTGGTCCTCTCCCAGAGTCGGGGACTCTGGTCACCATCTGGGGCTCACCTGGTCCTGTTGAATCTGGTCCCCATCTGGGACTCACCCAGTCCTGGTGACTTTGTTCCCCACCTGGACCTGATTGCTGTGGACTCTTTCTGGGACTCATCTGGATCTGGTGACTCTGATCCTATCTGCGCGTCACCCATACCTGGTGACTCTGGTCCTCACCTGGACATAATTGGTACCTGATGACTCTGTTCCACACCTGAGCCTCACCTGGACATGATGACTCTGCAACCTCTCTAGGCCTCAACCTGACCTGGTGACTCTGGTCCCCATGTGGATGTCACCTGGACCAGGTGAATCTGCTACCCATCTAGGTCTCAACCAGATCTGGTGACTCTGGTCCTCAACTGGGCCTCACCTGCACCTAGTGAATATGCTCGATCTGTCCTCATTTGGACCTGGTGACTCTGGTCCCTACCTGGGCATCATCGGGACATGGTTCCACTGCATGACTTGCAGGTTGGCCTCACCTGGACCTGGTAAATATTGTCCTACCTCGGCATCATCAGTACATGGTTCCACTGCATGGCCTGCAGGTTGGCATCACCTGGACCTGGTAACTCTAGTCCCTACGTGGGCATCATCGAGACACGGTTCCTCTGCATGGCCAGCAGGTTGTCCTCACATGGACCTGGTGAGTGGGGTTGTCACCTGGACCTCACCCATACCTGGTGACACAGGTCCGCACGTGTGCCTCACTTGGATCTGGTGAATCTGGTCCTTACCTGGTCCTCACCCGAAACTCCTAAATCGGGTCACCACCTGGGAATCACCTGAACCTGGTTAATCTGGTCCCCATCTGGTCCTCATCTAATCCTGGTGACTAAGTCACCCCACCTGGACCTGATTGCTGTGGACTCCTTTTGGCCTCACCTGGAACTGGTGACTCTGATCCTAAGCATGGCCTCACCTGACCTGGTGACTGTGGTTCCCATCAGGACTTCACCCGGACCTCATGTCTCTGGTCCCACCTGGGCCTCACCAGGACCTGGTGTCTCTCGTACCCACCTGGGTAGCATTAGGATATGGTTACACTGTTCACTAACAGTGACCCAGCCGGACCTATTAACTCTGGTCTTCACCTGGGCCACACCTGGACATGGTGACACTGGTTCCCACCTGGGTCTCACCTGGACTTGGTGAGTCGGATCCCCACCTGGTCCTCATTTGTAAGTGGTGATTCTCGTTCCCACATGGACATCATGTGGACCTGGTGGCTGCAGTGTTTCTAGCTTCTCATGTACCTCGTGACTCTGGTCCCCACCAAGGACTCACCGGGACCTGGTGTGTGTGGTTGCCACCTCCGCCTCACCTGGACTTGGTGATTCTGGTCTGCACCTGAGACTAACCTGGATCTGGTGACGTGGTCCCCACCTGGGCTTCACCTGGATTTGGGGACTCCGGTCCCCACCTGGGCCTCACCTGGCCCTGTTGTCCATGGTCCTCACCTGGGCAAAATCGGAACCGGTGACTGTGTTCCACAACTGGACCTCACCTGGACCACATGACTCTGCTCCCCCTCTGGGTCTCACCGATCCCTAGTGACTGTGAAACCCACTTTGGCCTGACTTGGACCTCCTGACACTTGTTGCCACCTGCGCCTGACCTCGAACTGTTGACTCTGGTTATTTCAAGGTCCTCCCCTATACCTGGTGATCCTGGTCCCACCAGGGCCTCATCTGGACATGGTGACAGTTTTCAATACGGAGGACTCACCTGGACCTGCATACTATGTTCCACTCCTGGGCCTCAAGTAGACCTTTTGACCATGGTCCCCAAGCCGGCCTCACATAGACCTGTTGCCTCTGATCCCCACCGAGGCCTCACGTGTACCTGGTAACTCTTGTCCTCACCTGGGCCTCAACCGGACATAGTGACTCTGGTCCACAACTGGGCTTCACGTGATCTGGTGACTCTGGTCCACACCTGGACCTCTCCTGGACCTGGTGACTCTCTTTCCAACATGGACCTCACCTGGATCTGGTGACTCTGGTCCTCAGTTTGGCCTCACCTGGACCTGGTGTCTCTCGTCCCCATTTTGACCTAACTCAGAACTGCTGAGTCTTGCCCCACCTAGGCCGCACCCAGACCTGGTGACTCTTGTCCCCAGCTATGCCTCAATTCGACCTGATGAATCTGGTCCTCACGTGGGCCTCACATGGGCCTGTGACTCAGCTGGATAGAGTGGCTCTGGTTCCCACAATGGGCTCACCTGATACTGCAGACTGGGGTGTGTTTCTATGCCTCACCAGGACCTAGTGATTCTGTTCCCCATCTGGTCCTGCATGGCCCTAGTGACTCTGGTCCTCACCCAGGCATCACTGGGATCTGGATACTCTATACCCCACATGAGCCTCACTTTGACCAGGGACCTCTGGTCCCATTCTGGGCCTCAAACAAAATGGTTACTATGGTTCCCCCTCTGGGCCTCACCCTTACCTGGTGACTCTGGTCACCCCTTGGGGTTCACTTGGGCTTTGTGTCTGGTCCTTAGCTGGTCCGCACCTGGATGGGGTGACTTGTCGCCACCTGGGCTTCACCTGGACTTGGTGAATCCTGTTGCCACCTGCACCTCACCTGGACCTTGTGACTGTGGCCACACCTGGACCTCACTTGGATCTGGTGGCTCTGGTTCCCATATGGGGCTCTCCTGGACCTGGTTCCTGTGGTCTCCATCTGGCCTCACCTGGAACACAATGACTCTGATCCATATCTGGACCTCTCCTGGACCTGTTGACTCTGGTCCTTACCTAGGCATCATTGGGACCTGGATACTCTCTTATATACCTGGGCCTCACCTGGACCTGGTGACTGTGGTCCCACTTGGGCCTCACCTGGACGAGGTGACTGGTTCCCACAGGGACCTCACCTGGACCTGGTGACTCAGGTCCTCATATGGGCATCATGGAACCTGGTTTCTCAGTTCCACATCGGGGCCTCACCTGGACCTAGTGATTCTCTTCCCCCTCTGGGCCTCTTCCTGACGTGCTGACTCTGGTTCCCACCTGGATATCACCAGAACCGGGTGACTCTGGTCCCCCTCTGGGACTCACCCGGAGCTTGGGACACTGGTCCTCAGCTGGGCCTCAACAGGACCTGGTGAATCTACTCCTCACTTAGACCTCGTCTGGACCTTGTGACTCTTTTCCCACCTGGCACCAATGGGACATGGTTACTGTGTTCCCCACCTGGGCCTCACCTGGACATGATAACTTTGCTCCACACTTTGGCCTCAACTGGTCCTGATGACTCTGGTCCCCCCACCTAGGCCTCAATCTGGACCTGGTGACTGTGGTCCCCACACTTTCTCACTTGGACCTGGTGACTCTCGTTCCCAGATGAACCACACGTGGATCTGGTGACTGTGGTGTTCTTGTAGACTCACATTTACCTGGTGACTCCGGTCCCCACTAGGGCCTCACCTGGATCTGGTGACTCTGGCCTGCAGGTTGGCCTCACCTGGACCTGGTGAGTGGGGTTGCCACCTGGGGCTCACCCTGACATGGTGACTCTGGTCCCCATCTGGATGTCACCTTGACCAGGTGAATCTGGTACCCCTCTGGGCCTCAACTAGACCTGGTGACACTGGTCCTCAACTGGGCCTCACCGGGACCTAGTGAATATGCTCCCCACCTGCGCCTCATCTGGACCTGGTGACTCGGGTTCTACCTGGGCATCATCGGGTCATGGTTACTCTATTCCCCACGGGGACTGACCTGATCCTGGTAACTCTGGTCCTGACTTTTGGCTCTTCTGTACCAGGTGACTCTGGCTACAACTGGGCCTCACCTGTATCTGTTGAATCTGATCCTAAGCATGGACTCACCTGTCCTGATGTCTGTGGTGCCCATGGGACCTCACCTGGTCCTCATGTCTCTGGTCTCACCTGGGCCTCACCAGGACTTGGTGTCTCTCATACCCACCTGGGTAGCATCAGGATATGGTTACACTGTTCACTAACAGTGACCCAGCCGGACCTATTAACACTGGTCTTCACCTGGGCCACACCTGTACATGGTGACACTGGTTCCCACCTGGGTCTCACCTGAACATGGTGAGTCCGATCCCCACAGGGTCCTCTCCTCTAACTGGTGATTCTCGTTCCCACATGGACATCATGTGGACCTGGTGGCTGCAGTGTTTCTACCTTCTCATGTACCTCGTGACTCTGGTCCCCACCAGGGCCTCACCGGGTCCTGGTGAGTGTGGTTGCCACCTGAACCTCACCTGGACCTGGAGATTCTGGTCTGCAACTGAGACTACCCTGGATCTGATGACTGGGGTCCCAACCTGGGCTTCACGTGGATTTGGGCACTCCGATTCCCATCTGGGCCTCACCTGGCCCTGTTGACCATGGTCCTCAACTGGGAAAAATTGGGACCCGGTGACTGTGTTCCACACCTGGACCTCACCTGGACCAGTTTTCTCTGGTCCCCCTCTGGGTCTCACCGTTCTCTAGTGACTCTGAACCCCACTTTGGCCTGACTTGGACCTGCTGACCCTGTTTGCCACCTGCGCCTGACCTCGCAGTGTTGACTCTGGTTCTTTCAAGGGCCTCCCCTGTACCTGGTGATCCTGGTGCCCACCTCGGCCTCACCTGGACCTGGTGACTCTTGTCACCACCGGGGACTCACTTGGACCTGGTTACAGTGTTCCACACTGGGCCTCAAGTAGAACTCTTGACCATGGTCCCCTAGCCTGCCTCACATGGACCTGTTGCCTCTGATACCTACCGGCGCCTCACGTGTACCTGGTAACTCTGGTCCTCACCTGGGCCTCATCTGGACCTAGTGACTCTGGTACCCATCTGGGCTTCACCTGGATCTGGTGACTCAGGTCGCCACCTGGACCTCTCCTGGACCTGGTGACTCTCTTTCCAACATGGACCTCACCTGGATCTGGTGACTCTGGTCCTCAGTTTGGTCTCACCTGGACCTGGTGTCTCTCGTCCCCACTTTGACCTCACTCAGAACTGCTGAATCTTGCCCCACCTAAGCCGCACCCAGACCTGGTGACTGTTGTCCCCAGCTATGCCTCAATTCGACCTGATGAATCTGGTCCTCACGTGGGCCTCACATGGACCTGGGACTCAGCTGGATAGAGTGGCTCTGGTTCCCACAAGGGGCTCACCTGATACTGCTGAATGTGGTCTTATTCTATGTCTCACCAGGACCTAGTGATTCTGTTCCCCATCTGGGCCTGCATGGCCCTAGGGACTCTGGTCCTCACCTAGGCATCATTGGGTCCTGGATACTCTATTACACACCTGGACCTCACTTTGACCAGTGACCTCTGGTCCCATTCTGGGCCACAAACTAAACTGGTTACTCTGGTTACACTTTGGGCCTCACCCTTCCTGGTGACTCTGGTCACCCGTTGGGCTTCACTTGGCCCTGGTGAATCTAGTCCTTAGCTGGTCCGCACCTGGATCTGGTGACTGGTCGCCACCTGCGCCTCACCTGGGCTTGGTGAATCCTGTTGCCATCTGCGCCTCCCCTGGACCTTGTGACAGTGGTCCCACCTGGACCTCACCTGGATCTGGTGGCTCTGGTTCCCATATGGGGCTCTCCTGGACCTGGTTCCTGTGGTCTCCATCTGGCCTCACCTGGAACACAATGAATCTGATCCATATTTGGGCCTCTCCTGGACCTGTTTACTCTGTCCTCACCTTGGCATTATTGGGACCTGGATACACTCTTATATACCTGGGCCTCAGCTGGACCTGGTGACTGTGGTCCCACCTGGCCTCAGCTGGACGAGGTGACTGGTTCCCACAGGGACCTCACCTGGACCTGGTGACTCAAGTCCTCATATGGGCATCATGGTTCCTGCTTTCTCAGGTCCACATTGGGGCCTCACCTGGACCTAGTGATTCTCGTCCCCCTCTGGGCCTCACCCTGACGTGGTGACTTTGGTCCCCACCTGGATATCACCAGAACCGGGTGACTCTGGTTCCCCTCTGGGACTCACCCAAAGCTGGGGACACTGGTCCTCAACTGGGCCTCAACAGGACCTGATGAAAATACTCCTCACTTAGAGCTCGTCTGGACCTGTGACTCTTTTCCCACCTGACATCAATGGGACATGGTTACTCTGTTCCCCAACTGGGCCTCACCTGGATATGATAACTTTGCTCCACACTTTGGCCTCAACTGGTTCTGATGAATCTGGTCCCCACACCTAGGCCTCAATCTGGACCTGGTAACTGTGGTCCCCACCTGGGTCTCTCCTGGACCTGGTGACTGTTGTTCCTACATGAAACACACCTGGACCTGGTGACTTGGTGTTCTTGTAGACTCACATTTACCTAGTGACTCTGGTCCCCACTGGGCCTCACGTGGATCTGGTGGTTCTGGCCTGCAGGATGGCCTCACCTGGACCTGGTGAGTGGGGATGCCACCTAGGACACACCCATACCTGGTGACTCAGGTCCCCACGTGTGCCTCTTGGACCTGGAGAATCTGGTCCTTACCTGATCCTCTACTAGACCCGGGGACTCCGGTCACCACCTGGACCTCACCTGGACCTGGTGAGTGAATCTGGTCTCCATCTGGGCCTCACCCATTCCTGGTGACTTTGTTCCCCACCTGGACCTGATTGCTGTGGACTCTTTCTTGGCCTTACCTGGAACTGGTGGCTCTGATCCTATCTGAGCGTCACCGAGACCTGGTGACTCTGGTCCCCATCTGGATGTCACCTGGACCAGGTGATTCTGTTACCCCTCTAGGCCTAAACATGATCTGGTGTCTCTGGTCCTCAACTTGGCCTCGGCTGGACCTAGTGAATATGCTCCATCTTGGCCTCATTTGGACCTGGTTACTCTGGTCCCTACCTGGGCATCATGGGGACCTGGTTTCACTGCATGGCCTGCAGGTTGGCCTCACCTGGACCTGGTAACTCTGGTCCATACCTTGGCGTTATCGGGACCCGGTTCCTTTGCATGACCTGCAGGTAGGCCTCACCTGGACCTGGTGAGTGGGGTGGCCACTTGGGCCTCACACATACCTGGTTACACAGGACCCTACGTGGGCCTCACTTGGACGTGTTGTATCTGGTAATTCTGGTCACCACCTGGGAATGACCTGGACCTGGTGAATCTGGTAACTCTGGTCACCACCTGGGAATCACCTGGACCTGGTGAATCTGTGTCCCCATCTGGGCCTCACCCAGTCCTGGTGACTTTTTTCCCCACATGGACCTGATTGCTGTGGACTCCTTCTTAGCCTCACCTGGAACTACTGACTCTGATCCTAACTGGGCCTAACCCAGATCAGGTGACTCTGGTCCTCACCTGTGAACCATTATGACCTGGATACTCTGTTCCACACCTGAGACTCACCTGGACATGATGACTCTGGATCCCCTCTGGGCCTCTCCCTGACATGGTGACTCTGGTCCCCATCTGGACAGCACCTAGACCAGGTGAATCTGGTACCCCTCTAGGCCTCAACTTGACCTGGTGACTCTGGTCCTCAACTGGGCCTCACCGGGACCTAGTGAACATGGTCCCCACCTGCGCCTCATCTGGACCTGGTGACTCTGGTTCTACCTGGGCATCATCGGGACATGGTTACTCAATTCCCAATGGGCCTGACCTGATCCTGGTACCTCTGGTCCTGAATTTGGCCTCTACTGTGCCAGGTGTCTCTGGCTCCACCTGGGCCTCACCTGTAACCTGTGACTCTGATCCTAAGCATGGCCTCACCTGACCTGGTCTCTGTGGTTCCCATCGGGACCTCACGTGGACCTCATGTCTCTGGTCACACCTGGGTCTCACCAGGCCCTGGTGTCTCTGGTACCCACCTGCGTAGCATCAGGATATTGTTACACTGTTCACTATCAGTGACCCAGCCGGACCTATCAACTCTGGTCTTCACCTGGGCCACACCTGGACATGGTGTCACTGGTTCACACCTGGGTCTCATCTGGACATGGTGAGTCGGATCCCCACCTGGTCCTCAACTGAAACTGGTGATTCTCGTTTCCACATGGACATCATGTGGACCTGGTAGCTGCAGTGTTTCTAGCTTCTCATGTACCTCGTGACTCTGGTCCCCACCAGGGACTCACCGGGACCTGGTGTGTGTGGTTGCCACCTGCACCTCACCTGGACCTGGTGATTCTGGTATGCACCCGAGTCTACCCTGATCTGGTGACTGTGGTCCCCACTTGGGCTTCACATGGATTTGGGTACTATGGTCCCCACCTGGGCCTCACCTAGCCTTGTTGACCATGGTTCCCACCGGGGCAAAATAGGGACCCATTGACTGTGTTCCACAACTGGTCCTCACCTGGACCAGGTGACTCTGGTCCCCCTCTGGGTCTCACTGTGCCCTAGTTTCTGTGAAGCCCACTTTGGCCTGACTTGGACCTGCTGACCCTGGTTGCCACCTGCGCCTGACCTTGAGCTGTTGACTCTGATTCTTTCAAGGGCCTCCCCTGTACCTGGTGTTCCTGGTCCCCACCTGGGCCTCACCTGGACGTGGTGACTCTTGTCACCACCGGGGACTCAACTGGACCTGCTTACTGTGTTCCACACCTGTGCCCCAAGTAGACCTGTTGACCATGGTCCCCAGGCGGCACTCACATGGACCTGTTGCCTCTGATCCCCACCGGGGCCTCACGTGTACCTGGTAACTCTGGTCCTCACCTGGGCCTCATCTGGAACTATTGACTCTGTTCCTTACCTGGGCATCATTGGGACCTGGATACTCTCTTATATACCTAGGCCTCACCTGGACATGGTGACTGTGGTCCCACCTGGGCCTCACGTGAAGGAGGTGACTGGTTCCCACAGGGACATCATCTGGACCTGGTGACTCAGGTCCTCATATGGGCAGCATTCACCTGGATTCTCAGTTCCACATCAGGGCTTCACCTGTTCCTAGTTATTCTCGTCCCGCTCTAGGCCTCACCTCGATCTGGTGACTCTGGTCCTCAGTTTGGCCTCACCTGGACCTGGTGTCTCTCGTCCCCATTTTGACCTAACTCATAACTGCTGAATCTTGCCCCACCTAGGCCGCACCCAAACCTGGTGACTCTTGTCCCCAGCTATGCCTCAATTCGACCTGATGAATCTGGTCCTCACATGGGCCTCACATGGACCTGGGACTCAGCTGGATAGAGTGGCTCTGGTTCCAACAAGGCGCTCACCTGATACTGGTGACTTATTCACCAGTGGTCTTATTCTATGCCTCACCAGGACCTAGTGATTCTGTTCCCCATCTGGGCCTGCATGGCCCTAGTGACTCTGGTCCACACCCAGGCATCATTGGGACCTGGATACTCTATTCCACAATTGGGCCTCACTTTGACCAGGGACCTCTGGTCCCATTCTGAGCCTCAAACTAAACTGGTTACTCTGGTACCCCCTCTACGCCTCACCCTTACCTGGTGACTCTGGTCACCCCTTGGGATTCACATGGGCCTGGTGAATCTGGTCCTAAGCTGGTCCGCACCTGGATCTGGAGACTGGACGCCACCTGGGCCTCACCTGGATTTGGTGAATCCTGTTGCCACCTGCGCCTCACCTGGACTTTGTGACTGTGGTCCCACCTGGACCTCACATGGATCTGGTGGCTCTGGTTCCCATATGGGGCTCTTCTGGACCTGGTTCCTGTGGTCTCTATCTGGCCTCCCCTGGAAAACAATGACTCTGATCCATATTTGGGCCTCTCCTGGACCTGTTGACTCTGGACCTTACCTGGGCATCATTGGGACCTGGATACTCTCTTATATACCTGGGCCTCACATGGAACTGGTGACTGTGGTCCCACCTGGGCCTCACCTGGACGAGGTGACTGGTTCCCACAGGGACCTCCCCTGGGCCTGGTGACTCAGGTCCTCATATGTGCATCATGGGACTTATTTTCTCAGTTCCACATCGGGGCCTCACCTGGACCTAGTGATTCTCGTTCCCCTCTGGGCCTCATCCTGACGTGGTGACTCTGGTCCGCATGTGACTCACACCAGAACCGGGTGACTCTGGTCCCCCTCTGGGAATCACCCAGAGCTGGGGACACTGATACTCAACTGGGCCTCAACAGGACCTGGTGAATCCACTCCTCACTTAGGCCTCGTCTGGACCTTGTGATTCTTTTCCCACCTGGCATCTATGGGACATTTTTACTCTGTTCCCCACCTGGGCCTCACTTGGACATGATAACTTTGCTCCATACTTTGGCCTCAACTCGTCCCGAACTCTGGTCCCCCCACATAGGCCTCAATCTGGACCTGGAGACTGTCATCCACACCTGGGTCTCACCTGGACCTTGTGACTCTCGTTCCCACATGAATCACACCTGGACCTGGTGACTGTGGTGTACTTGTAGACTCACATTTACCTGGTGACTCTGGCCCCACTAGGGCCTCACCTGGATCTGCTGACTCTGGCCTGCAGGTTGGCCTCACCTAAACTTGGTTAGTGGGATGCCACCTGGGCCTCACCCATACCTGGTGACTCAGGTCCCCACGTGGGCCTCTTTGTCCTGGTGAATCTGGCCCTTACCTGGTCTGCTCCCAGACCCTGGGAATCTTGTCACAACCTGGGCCTCACCTAGACCTGGTGAATCTGGTCACCATCTGGGCCTAACCCATTCCTGGTGACTATGTTCCCCACCTGGACGTGTTTGCTCTGGACTCTTTCTTGCCCTCACCTTGAACTGGTGACTCTGATCCTATCTGTGCGTCACCCAGACCTGGTGACTCTCGTCCTCACCTGGGCATCATTGGTACCTGGTTACTCTGTTCCACACTTGAGCCTCACCTGGACAGAGGTCTCTGGGACCTCTCTGGGCCTCACCCTGACCTGGTGATCTGGTCCCCATCTGGATGTCACCTGGACCAGGTGATTCTGGAACCCCTCTAGGACTCAACCAGATCTGGTGACTCTTGTCCTCAACTGGGCCTCACCTGGACCTAGTGAATACGCTCCATCTGGGCCTCATTTGGATCTGGTGACTCTGGTCACTCACTGGGCATCATCGGGAAATGGTTCCACTGCATGGCCTGCTGGTTTGCCTCACCTGGACCTGGTAACACTGGTCCCTACCTGGGCATCATCAGGTCATCTTGACCTGGTGAGTGGGGTTCCCTCCTGGATCTTACCCATGCCTGGTGACACAGGTCCCCACGTGGGCCTCACTTGGACCTGGTGAATGTGGTCCTTACCTAGTCCTCACCCGGAAGTGGTAAACCTGGTCACCACCTGGGCATCACCTAGTCCTGGTGACTTTGTTCCCCACCTGGACCTGATTGCTGTGGACACCTTCTTGGCCTCACCTGGAAGTGGTAACTCTGATCCTAACTGGGCCTCTCCCAGATCTGGTGATTCTGGTCCTCACCTGTGGACCATTATGATCTGGATACTCTGTTCCACACCTGAGCCTCACCTGGACTGTTGACTCTGGATCCCCTCTGGGCACACCCTGACATGGTTACTCTGGTCCCCATCTGGATGTCACCTAGACCAGTTGAGTCTGGTACCCCTCTGGGCCTCAACCAGATCTGGTGACTCTGGTCCTCAACTGGGCCTCACCTGGACCTAGTGAATATGCTCCATCTGGGCCTCATTTGGACCTGGTGACTCTGGTCCCTACGTGGGCTACATCGGAACATGGTTCTACATAATGGTCTGCAGGTTGGCCTCTTCTTGACCTGGAAACTCTGGTCCCTATCTGGGCATCATCGGGACACGGTTCCTCTGCATTGCCTGCAGGTTGGCGTCACCTGGACCTCGTACCTCTGGTCCCTACCTGGGCATCATCGGGACACGGTTCCTCTGCATGGCCTACAGGTTGGCCTCACCTAGACCTGGTGAGTGGGCTTGCCACCTGGGCCTCACCCATACCTGGTGACACAGGTCTCACGTGGGCCTCACTTGGACCTGGTGAATCTGGTCCTTACCTGGTCCTCACCCGGAACTGGTAACCCTTGTCACCACCTGGGAATCACCTGTACCTGGTGAATCTGGTCCCCATCTGGGCCTCACCCAGTCCTGGTGACTTTGATCCCCACCTGGACCTGATTGCTGTGGACTCCTTTTGGCCTCAACTGGAACTTGTGACTCTGCTCCTAACTGGGCCTCACCCAGATCTCGTGATTCTGGTCTTCACATGTGGACCATTATGACCTGGATACTCTGTTCCACACCTGAACCTCACCTGGACATGATGATTCTGGATGCCCTCTGGGCCTCTCCCTGACATGGTGACTCTGGTCCCCATCTGGATGTCCCCTAGACCAGGTGAATCTGGTACCCCTCTAGGCCTCAACTAGACCTGGTGACTCTGGTCCTCATCTGGGCCTCACCTGGACCTAGTGAATATTCTCCCCACCTGCGCCTCGCTGGACCTGGTGACTCTGATTCTACCTGGGCATCATTGGGACATGGGTACTGTATTACCCACTGGGACTGACCTGATCCTGGTAACTCTGGTCCTGACTTTGGCCTCTTCTGTACCAGGTGACTCTGGCTCCACCTGGGCCTCACCTGTACCTGGTGACTCTGATCCTAAGCATGGGCTCACCTGACCTGGTGACTGTGGTTCCCATCGAGACCTCACCTGGACCTCATGTCTCCGGTTACACCTGGGCCTCACCAGGACCTGGTGTCTCTGGTACCCACATGGGTAGCATCAGGATATGGTTACACTGTTCACTAACACTCATGCAGCCGGACCTAATAACTCTGGTCTTCACCTGGGGCACACGAGGACATGGTGACACTGGTTCCCACCTGGGTCTCACCTGGACATGGTGAGTCGGATCCCCACCTGTTCCTCACCTGTAACTGGTGATTTTCGTTCCCACATGGACATCATGTGGACCTGGTGGCTGCAGTGTTTCTAGCTTCTCATGTACCTCGTGTCTCTGGTCCCCACCGGGGCCTCTCCTGGACCGGGTGAGTGTGGTTGCCACCTGCACCTCACATGAACCTGGTGATTCTGGTCTGCACCTGAGATTATCCTGGATCTGGTGACTGTGGTCCCCACCTGGGCTTCACCTGGATTTGGGGACTCCGGTCCCCATCTTGGCCTCACCTGGCCCTGTTGACCATGGTCCTGAACTGTGCAAAATTGGGAACCGGTGACTGTGTTCCACACCTGGGCCTCAAGTAGACCTGTTGACCATGGTCCCCAAGCCGACCTCACATGGACCTGTTGCCTCTGATCCCCACCGTGTCCTCACGTGTACCTGGTATCTCTGGTCCTCACCTGGGCCTCATCTGGACCTAGTGACTCTGGTCCCCACCTGGGCTTCACATGGACCTGGTGACTCTGGTCCCCACCTGGACTTCACATGGATCTGGTGACTCTGGACCCCACCTGGACCTCTCCTGGACCTCGTGACTCTCTTTCCAACATGGACCTCACCTGGATCTGGTGAATCTGGTCCTCAGTTTGGCCTCACCTGGACATGGTGTCTCTCGTCCCCACTTTGACCTAACTCAGAACTGCTGAATCTTGCCCCACCTAGGCCGCACCCAGACCTGGTGACTCTTGTCCCCAGCTATGCCTCAATTCGATCTGATGAATCTGGTCCTCACGTGGGACTCACCTGGTCCTGGGACTCAGCTGGATAGAGTGGCTCTGGTTCTCACAAGGGGCTCACCTGATACTGCTGAATGTGGTCTTATTCTATGCCTCACCAGGACCTAGTGATTCTGTTCCCCATCTGGGACTGCATCGCCCTAGTGACTCTGGTCCTCACCCAGGTGTCATTGTGACCTGGATACTCTATTCCACACCTGGGCCTCTCTTTGACCAGGGACCTCTGGTCCCATTCTGGGCCTCAAACTAAACTGGTTACTCTGGTCCCCCCTCTGGGCCTCACCCTGCCCTGGTGACTCTGGACACCCGTTGGGCTTCACTTGGGCCTGGAGAATCTGGTCCTTATCTGTTCCGCACCTGGATCTGGTGACTGGTCGCCACCTGGGCCTCACCTGGACTTGGTGAATCCTGTTGCCTCCTGCGCCTCACCTGGACCTTGTGACTGTGGTCCAACCTGGACCTCACCTGGACGAGGTGACTGGTTCCCACAGGGACCTAACCTGGACCTGGTGACTCAGGTCCTCATATGGGCTTCATGGGACCTGGTTTCTCAGTTCCACATCGGGGCCTCATCTGGACCTAGTGATTCTCGTCCCCCTCTGGGCCTCACCCGGACGTGGTGATTCTGGTCCCCACCTGGATATCACCAGAACCGGGTGACTCTGGTCCCCCTCTGGGACTCACCCGGAGCTGGGACACTGGTCCTCAGCAGGATCCTCAACAGGACCTGGTGAATCTACTCCTCACTTAGGCCTCGTTTGGACCTTGTGACTCTTTTCTCACCTGACATCAATGGACATGGTTATTCTGTTCCCCACCTGGGCGTCACCTGGACATGATAACTTTGCTCCACACTTTGGCCTCAACTGTTCCTGATGACTCTCGTCCTCCCACCGAGGCCTCAATCTGGACCTGGTGACTGTGGTCCCCACCTGGGTCTCACCTGGACCTGGTGACTCTCGTTCCCACATGAAACACACCTGGACCTGGTGACTGTTGTTTTGTTGTAGACTCACATTTACCTGGTGACTCCGGTCCCCACTAGGGCCTCATTGGATCTGGTGACTCTGGCGTGCAGGTTGGCCTCACCTGGACCTGCTGAGTGGGGTTGCCACCTGAGCTTCACCCATACCTGGTGACTCAGGAACCCACGTGGTTCTCTTGGACCTGGTGAATCTGGTCCTTACATGGTCCTCTCCCAGACCCGGGGATTCTGGTCACCTCCTGGGCCACACCTGGACCTGGTGAATCTCTTCCCCATCTGGGCCTCAACCAGTCCTGGTGAGTTTGTTCCCCACCTGGACCTGATTGCTTTGGACTCTTTCTTGGACTCACCTGGAACTGGTGACTCTTATCCTCTCTGCGCGTGACTCAGGCCTGGAGACTTTGGTCCCCATCTAGATGTCACCTGGACCAGGTGATTCTGGTACCCCTCTAGGTCTAAACCAGATCTGGTGTCTCTGGTCCTCAACTGGGCCTCGTTTGGACCTAGTGAATATGCTCCATCTGGGCCTCATTTGGACCTCGTGACTCTCTTCCCTACCTGGGCATCATCGGGACAAGTTTCCACTGCATGGCCTTTAGGTTGGCCGCACCTGGACCTGGTAACTGTGGTTCTACCTGGGCATCATCGGGACGTGGTTACTCTATTCCCAGTGGGACTGACCTGATCGTGGTAACTCTGGTCCTGACTTTGGACTCTTCTGTGCCATGTGATTCTGGCTCCCCCTGGACCTCACCTGTAAGTGGTGACTCTGATCCTAAGCATGGCCTCTCCTCACCTGGAGACTGTGGTTTCCATCGGTACCTCACCTGGACCTCATGTCTCTGGTCCCAACTGGGACTCACCAGGACTTGTATCTGGTACCCACCTGAGTAGCATCAGGATATGGTTACACTGTTCACCAACAGTGACGCGGCCGGACCTATTAACTCTCGTCTTCACCTGGTCCACACTTGGACATGGTGACACTGGTTCCCACCAGGGTCTCACCTGGACATGGTGACTCAGATCCCCACCTGGTCCTCACCTGTAACTTGTAATTCTCGTTCCCACATGGACATCATGTGGACCTGGTGGCTGCAGTGTTACTAGCTTCTCATGTACCTCGTGACTCTGGTCCCCACCAGGGCCTCACCGGGACTTGGTGAGTGTGGTTGCCACCTGCACCTCACCAGGACCTGGTGATTCTGGTGTCCACCTGAGACTACCCTGGATCTGGTGACTGTGGTCCCCACCTGGGCTTCACCTGAATTTGGGGACTCCGGTCCCCATCTGGGCCTCAACTGGCCCTGTTGACCATGGTCCTCAACTGTGTAGAATTGGGACCCTGTGACTGTATTCCACAACTTGATCTCACCTGGACAAGGTGACTTTGGTCCCCCTCTGGGTCTCACTGTGCCCTAGTGACTGTGAACCGCACTTTGGCCTGACTTGGACCTGCTGACCCTGGTTGCCACCTGCGCCTGACCTCAAACTGTTGACTCTGGTTCTCTCAAGGGCCTCCCCTGTACCTGGTGATCCTGGTCCCCAACTGGTCCTCAACTGGACGTGGTGACTCTTGTCACCACCGGGGACTCACCTTGACATGATTACTTTGTTCCACACCTGGGCCTCAGGTAGACCTGTTGACTATGGTCCCCAAGCCGGCCTCACGTGGACCTTTTGGCTCTGATCCCCGCCGGGGGCTCACGTGTATCTGGTAACTCTGATCCTCACCTGGGCCTCATCTGGACCTAGTGACTCTGGTCCCCACCTGGGCTTCACCTGGATCTGGTGACTCTGGTCCCCACCTGGACCTCTCCTGGACTCGGTGACTCTCTTTCCAACATGGACCTCACCTGGATCTGGTGACTCTGGTCCGAATCTGGACCTCTCCTGGACCTGGTGTCTCTCTTGCCCACTTTGACCTAACTCAGAACTGCTGAATCTTGCTCCACCTATTACGCACCCAGACCTGGTGACTCTTGTCCCTCAATTCGACCTGATGAATCTGGTCCTCACGTGGACCTCACATTTACCTGGGACTCAGCTGGAAATAGTGGCTCTGGTTCCCACTAGGGGCTCACCTGGTACTGCAGAATGTGGTCTTATTCTATGCCTCACCAGAACCTAGTGATTCTGTTCCCCATCTGGGCCTGCATGGCCTTAGTGACTCTGGTCCTCACTCAGGCGCATTGGGACCAGGATACTCTATTCCACACCTGGGCCTCACTTTTCCCAGGAACCGCTGGTCCCATTCTGGGCCTCAAACTAAACTGGTTACTCTGGTTCCCCCTCTTAACCTCACCCTTACCTGATGACTCTGGTCACCCCTTGGGCCTCCCCTGGGCCTGGTGACACTGGCCTGCAGGTTGGCCTCACCTGGACTTGATTAGTGGGATGCAACCTGGGCCTCACCCATACCTGGTGACTCAGGTTTCCACGTGGGCCTCTTGGACCTGGTGAATCTGGTCCTTACCTGGTCCTCTCCCAGACCTGGGGACTCTGGTCACCACCTGGGAATCACCTGGGCCTAGTGAATCTGGTCCCCATCTGGGCCTCCACGAGTCCTGGTGACTTTGTTCCCCACCTTGACCTGATTGCTGTGGACTCTTTCATGGCCTCACCTGGACCTGGTGACTCTGATCCTATCTGCGTGTCACCCAGACCTGGTGACTCTGGTCCTCACCTGGGCGTCATTGGTACCTGGTGACTCTGTTCCACACCTGAGCCTCACCTGGACATTAGGCTCTGCACTCTGGAACCACTCTGGGCCTAACCCTGACCTGGTGACTCTGGTCTCCATCTGGATGTCACATGGACCAGGTTTTTTTTGTACCCCTCTAGGCCTCAACCAGTTCTGGTGACGCTGGTCCTCAACTGGGCCTCACCTGGACCTATTGAATATGCTCCATCTGGGCCTCATTTGGACCTGGTGACTCTCTTCCCTACCTGGGCATCATCGGGACATGGTTCCACTGCATGGCCTTTAGGTTGGCCGCACCTGGACCTGGTAACTGTGGTTCTACTTGGGCATCATCGGGACACTCTTCCTCTGCATTGCCTGCACGGTGGCCTCACCTGGACCTGGTGAGTGGGGTTGCCACTTGGGCCTCACCCATACCTGGTGACCCAGATGCCCACGTGGGACTCACTTGGACCTGGTGAATGTGGTCCTTACCTGCTCCTCACCCGGAACTGCTAACTCTGGTCACCACCTGGGAATCACCTGGGCCTGGTGAATCTGGTCCCCATCTGGGCCTCACCCAGTCCTGGTGATTTTGTTCCCCACCTGGACCTGATTGCTGTGGACTCCTTCTTGGCCTCACTTGGAAGTGGTGACTCTGATCGTAGCTGGGCCTCACCCAGATCTGGTGACTCTGGTCCTCACCTGTGGACCATTATGACCTGGATACTCTGTTCCACACCTGAGCCTCACCTGGACATGATGACTCTGGATTCACTCAAGGCCTCACCATGACATGGTGACTCTGGTCCCCATCTGGACGTCCCCTAGACCAGGTGAATCTGGTACCCCTCTAGGCGTCAACTAGACCTGGTGACTCTGGTCCTCATCTGGGCCTCACCTGGACCTAGTGAATATTCTCCCCACCTGCGCCTCGATGGACCTGGTGACTCTGATTCTACCTGGGCATCATTGGGACTTGGTTACTGTATTACCCACTGGGACTGCCCTGATCCTGGTAACTCTGGTCCTGACTTTGGCCTCTTCTGTACCAGGTGACTCTGGCTCCACCTGGGTCTCACTTGAACCTGGTGACTCTGATCCTAAGCATGGCCTCACCTGACCTGGTGACTGTGGTTCCCATCGGGACCTCACCTGGACCTCATGTCTCCGGTTACACCTGGGCCTCACCAGGACCTGGTGTCTCTGGTACCCACCTGGGTAGCATCAGGATATGGTTACACTGTTCACTAACACTCATCAAGCAGGACCTAATAACTCTGGTCTTCACCTGGGGCACACCAGGACATGGTGACACTGGTTCCCACCTAGGTCTCACCTGGACATGGTGAGTTGGATCCCCACCTGTTCCTCACCTGTAACTGGTGATTTTCGTTCCCACATGGCCATCATGTGGACCTGGTGGCTGCAGTGTTTCTAGATTCTCATGTACCTCGTTACTCTTGTCACCAACAGGAACTCACCTGGACCTGGTTACTGTGTTCCACACATGGGCCTCAAGTACACTTGTTGACCATGGTCCCCAAGCCAGCCTCACATGGACCTGTTGCCTCTGATCCCCACCGTGCCCTCACGTGTACCTGGTAACTCTGGTCCTCACCTGGGACTCATCTGGACCTAGTGACTCTGGTCCCCACCTGGGCTTCACTTGGGTCTGGTGACTCTGGTCCCCACCGGGACTTCACCTGGATCTGGTGACTCTGGACCCACCTGGACCTCTCCTGGACCTGGTGACTCTCTTTCCAACATGGAGCTCACCTGGATCTGGTGACTCTGGACCTCAGTTTGGCCTCACATGGACCTGGTGTCTCTCGTCCCCACTTGGATCTAACTCAGAACTGCTGAATCTTGCCCCACCTAGGCTGCACCCAGACCTGGTGACTCTTGACCCCACTATGCCTCAATTCGACCTGATGAATCTGGTCCTCATGTGGGCCTCACATGGACCTGGGACTCAGCTGGATAGAGTGGCTCTGGTTTCCACAAGGGGGTCACCTGATACTGCTGACTGTGGTCTTATTCTATGCCTCACCAGGACCAAGTGATTCTGTTACCCATTTGGGCCTGCATGGCCCTAGTGACTCTGGTCCTCACCCAGGCATCATTGGGACCTGGATACTCTACTCCACACCTGGGCCTCACTTTGACCAGGGACCTCTGGTCCCATTCTGGGCCTCAAACTAAACTGGTTACTCAGGTTCCCCCTCTGGGCCTCACCCTTACCTGGTGACGCTGGTCACCCCTTGGGCTTCACCTGGGCCTGGTGATTCTGGTCCTTAGCTGATCCTCATCTGGATCTGGTGACTGGTCGCCACCTGGGCCTCACCTGGACTTGGTGAATCCTGTTACCACCTGCGCCTCACCTGGACCTAGTGACTCTGGTCCCAATTGGACCTCACATGGATCTGGTGGCTCTGGTTCCCATATGGGGCTCTCCTGGTCCTGGTTCCTGTGGTCTCCATCTGGCCTCACCAGGAACACAATGACTCTGATCCATATTTGGGCTTCTCCTCGACCTGTTGCCTCAGGGCCTTATCTAGGCATCATTGGGACCTGGATACTCTCTTATATACCTGGGCCTAACCTGGAACTGGTGACTGTGGTCCCCCTGGGCCTCACCTGGACGAGGTGACAGTTTCCCACAGGGACCTCAACTGGACCTGGTGATTCATGTCCTCATACGGGCATCATGGGACCTGGTTTCTTAGTTATACATCAGGGCCTCACCTGGACCTAGTGATTTTCGTCCCGCTGTGGGCCTCACTCTGACGTGGTGACTCTGGTCCCCACCTGGATATCACCAGTACTGGGTGACTCGCCCCCTCTGGGACTCCCCCGGAGCTGGTTACACTGGTCTTCAACTGGGCCTCAACAGGACCTGGTGAATCTACTCCTCACTTAGGCCTCGTCTGGACCTTGTGACTCTTTTCGCACCTGGCATCAAAGGGACATTGTTACTCTGTTCCACACCTGGGCCTCACCTGGACATGATAACTTTGCTCCACACTTTGGCCTCAACTGGTTCTGATGACACTGGTCGCCCCACCTTGTTCTCAATCTGAACCTGGTGACTGTGGTCCCCACCTGGGTCTCACCTGGACCTGGTGACTAAGTTCCCACATGAACCACACCTGGACCTGGTGACTGTGGTGTTCTTGTAGACTCACATTTACCTGGTGACTCCTGTCCCCACTAGGGCCTCACCTGGATCTGGTGACTCTGGCCTGCAGGTTGGCCTCACCTGGACCTGGTGAGTGGGGTTGCCACCTGGGCATCACTCATACCTGGTGTCTCAGGTCACCACGTGGGCCTCTTGGACCTGGTGAATCTGTACGTACCTGGTCCTCTCCCACACCCGGGGACTCTGCTCACCACATGGGCCTCACCTGGACCTGGTGAATGAATCTGTTCCCCATCTGGGCCTCACCCAGACCTGGTGACTTTGTTCCCTACCCGGACCTGATTGCTGTGGACTCTTTCTTGGCCTCACCTGGACTTGGTGACTCTGATCCTATCTGCGCGTCGCCCAGACCTGGTCACTCTGGTATTCACCTGGGCATCATTGGTACCTGGTGACTCTGTTCCACACCTGAGCCTCACCTGGACATGATGACTCTGGAACCACTCTGGGCCTAACCCTGACCTGGTGACTCTGGACTCCATCTGGATGTCACCGGGACCAGTTGACTCTGGGAACCCTCTAGGCCTCAACCAGGTCTGGGGACTCTGGTCCTCACATGGACCTAGTGAATATGGGCCTCACCTGGACCTAGTGAATATGCTCCATCTGGGACTCAGTTGGACCTGGTGACTCTGGTCCCTACCTGGGCATCATCGGGCTATGGATCCACTGCATGGCCTGCAGGTTGGCCTCAGCTGGACCTGGTAACTCTGGACCCTACCCGGGCATCACCGGGACACGGTTCCTCTGCATGGCCTCCAGGTTGGCCTCACCTGGAACTAGTGACTGGACTTGCCACCTGGGGCTCACCCATACCTGGTGTCACAGGTACCCACGTGGGCCTCACTTGGACCTGGTGAATCTGGTCCTTTCCCGGTACTCACCCGGACCTGGTAACCCTGGTCACCACCTGGGAATCACCTGGACCTGGTGAATATGGTCCCCCTTTGGGCCTCAACCAGTCCTGTTGACTTTCTTCCCCACCTGGACCTGATTTCTGTGGACTCCTCTTGGCCTCAACTGGAACTGGTGACTCTGAACCTAACTGGGCCTCACCCAGATCTGGTGACTCTGGTCCTCACCTGTGGACCATTATGACCTCTATACTCTGTTCCACACCTGAGCCTCACCTGGACATGATGACTCTGGAACCTCTCTGGGCCTCACCCTGACCTGGTGACTCAGGACCCATCTGGATGGCTCTGGACCAGGTGATTCTGGTACCCCTCTAGGCCTCAACAAGGTCTGGTGACTCTGGTCCTCAACTAGGCCTCACCTGGACCTAGTGAATTTGCTCCATCTGGGCCTCATTTGGACCTGGTGACTCTGGTCCCTAACTGGGCATCATCGGGACATGGTTCCACTGCATGCCCTTCAGGTTGTCCGCACCTGGACCTGGTAACTCTGGTTATACCTGGGCATCATCGGGACGTGGTTACTCTATTCCCCAGTGGGACTGACCTGATCGTGGTAACTCTGGTCCTGACTTTGGCCTCTTCTGTACCATTGGACTCTGGCTCCACCTGGACCGCACCTGCAAGTGGTGACTCTGATCCGAAGCATCGCCTCACCTGACCTGGTGACTGTGGTTTCCATCGGTACCTGTCTCTGTCTCTGGTCCCACCTGGGCCTCATCAGGATCTTGTATCTGGTACCCACCTGAGTAGCATCAGAATATGGTTACACTGTTCACTCACAGTGACCCAGCCAGTCCTGTTAACTCTGGTCTTCACCGGGTCCACACCTGGACATGGTGACACTGGTTCCCACCATGGTCTCACCTGGACATGGTGAGTCACATGCCCACCAGGTCCTCATCTGTAACTGGTGATTCTCGTTCCCACATGGACATCACGTGGAACTGGTGGCTGCAGAGTTTCTAGCTTCTCATGTACCTCGAGAATCTGGTCCGAACCTGGGCCTCACCGGGACCTGGTGAGTGTGGTTGCCTCCTGCACCTCACCAGGACCTGGTGATTCTGGTCTGCCCCTGAGACTACCCTGGATCTTGTGACTGTGGTCCGCACCTGGCCTCACCTGGATTTGGGGACTCCGATCCCCATCCGGACGTCCCCTGGCCCTGTTGTCCATGGTCTTCAACTGGACAAAATTGGGACCCGGTGACTTTGTTCCACAAGTGGACCTCACCTGGACCAGGTGACTCTGGTCCCCCTCTGGGTCTCACCATGCCCTAGTGACTGTGAACCCAACTTTGGCCTGACTTGGACCTGCTGACCCTGGTTGCCACCTGCGCCTGACCTCGAACAGTTGACTCAGGTTCTTTCAAAGGACTCCCCTGTACCTGGTGATCCTGGTCCCCAATTGGACCTCAACTGGATGTGGTGACTCTTGTCACCACTGGGGACTCACCTAGACAGGCTTACAGTGTTCTACACCTGGGCCACATGTAGACCTGTTGACCATGGTCCCCAAGCCAGCCTCACGTGTACCTTTTGGCTCTGGTCCCCGCAGGGGCTTCACTTGTACCTGGTAACTCTGATCCTCACTGGGCCTCCTCTGGACCTAGTGATTCTGGTCCCCACCTGGGCTTCACCTGGATCTGGAGACTCTGGTCCCCACCTGGACTTCACCTGTATCTGGTGACACTGGTCCCCACCTGGACCTCTCCTGGACCTGGTGTCTCTCTTTCCAACATGGACCTCACCTGGATCTGGTGACTCTGGTCCTCAGTTTGGCCTCACCTGGACCTGGTGTCGCTCGTCGCCACTTTGACCTAACTCAGAACTGCTGAATTTGCCCCACCTAGGCCGCACGCAGACCTGGTGACTCTTGTCCCCAGCTATGCCTCAATTCGACCTCATGAATCTGGTCCTCACGTGGCCCTCACATGGACCTGGGACTCAGCTGGATAGAGTGGCTCTGGTTCCCACAAGGGGCTCACCTGATACTGGTGACTGTGTTCTTATTCTATGCCTCACAAGGACCTAGAGATTCTGTTCCCCATCTGTGCCTGCATGGCCCTAGTGACTCTGGTCCTCACCCAGGCATCATTGGGAACTCGATACTCTATTCCACACCTGGGCCTCACTTTTACCATGGACCTCTGGTCCCATTCTGGGCCTCAAACTAAACTGGTTACTCTGGTTCCCCTCTGGGCCTCACCCTTACCTGGTGACTCTGGTCACCCCTTGGGCTTCACTTGGGCCTGGTGAATCTGGTCCTTAGCAGGTCCGCACCTGGATCTGGTGACTGGTCCCCACCTGGTTCTCACCTGGACTTGGTGAATCCTGTTGCCACCAGCGCCTCACCTGGACCTTGTGACTGTGGACCCACCTGGACCTCACCTGGATTTGGTGGCTCTGGTTGCCATTTGGGCCTCTCCTGGACCTGGTTCCTGTGGTCTCCATCTGGCCTCACCTGGAACACAATGACTCTGATTCATATTTGGGCCTCTCCTGGACCTGTTGACTCTGCTCCTTACCTGGGCAACATTGGGACCTGGATACTCTCTTATATACCTGGGACTCACCTGGACATTGTGACTGTGGTCCAACCTGGGCCTCACGTGGACGAGGTGACTGGTTCCCAAAGGGACCTCACCTGGACCTGGTGACTCAGGTCCTCATGTGGGCATCATGGGACCTGGTTTCTCAGTTCCACATCGGGGCCTCATCTGGACCTAGTGATTCTCGTCCCGCTCTGGGCCTCACCCTGACGTGGTGACTCAGGTCCCCACCTGGATATCACCAGAACCGGGTGACAGTGGTCCCCCTCTGGGACTCACCTGGAGCTGGGGACACTGATCCTCAACTCGGCCTCAACAGGACCGGTGAATCTACTCCTCACTTAGGCCTCGTCTGGACCTTGTGACTCTTTTCCCACCTGGCAACAATGGGACATGGTTACTCTGTTCCGCACCTGGGCCTCACATGGAAATGATAACTTTGCTCTGCACTTTGGCCTCAACTGGTCCAGATGACCCTGGTCACCCAACCGAGGCCTCAATCTGGACCTGGAGACTGTGGTCCCCACCTGGGTCTCACCTGGACCTGGTGACTCTCGATCCCACATGAACCACACCAGGATCTGATGACTGTGTTGTTCTTGTAGAATCACTTTTAACTGGTGAATCCAGTCCCCACTAGGTCCTCACGTGGTTCGGGTGACTTGGCCTGAAGGTTGGCCTCACATGGACCTGGTTAGTGGGGATGCCACTTGGGCCTCACCCATACCAGGTGACTCAGGTCTCCACGTGGGCCTCTTGGACCTGGTTAATCTGGTCCTTACCTGGTCCTCTCCCAGACCCGGGGACTCTGGTCACCACCTGGGCCTCACCTGGACCTGGTGAATCCGAACCCATCTTGGCCTCACTCAGTGCTGGTGACTTTGTTCCCCACCTTGACCTGATTGCTGTGGACGCTTTCATGGCCTCACCTGGACCTGGTGACTCTGATCCTATCTGCGTGTCACCCAGACCTGGTGACTCTGGTCCTCACCTGGGCATCCTTGGTACCTGGTGACTCTGTTCCACACCTGAGCCTCACCTGGACATGAGGCTCTGGACTCTGGAACCACTCTGGGCCTAAACCTGACCTGGTGACTCTGGTCTCCATCTGGATGTCACATGGACCAGGTGATTCCGGTACCCCTCTAGGCCTGAACCAGTTCTGGTGACTCTGGTCCTCAACTGGGCCTCACCTGGATATAGTGAATATGCTCCATCTGGGTCTCATTTGGACCTGATGACTCTTGTCCCTTCCTGGGCATCATCGGGACATGGCTCCACTGCATGACCTGCAGGTTAGCCTCACCTGGACCTCGTAACTCTGGTCCCTACCTGGGCATCATCGGGACATTGTTCCACTGCATGGCCTGCAGGTTGGCCTCACCTGGACCTGGTAACTCTAGTCCCTACCTGGGCATCATCGGGACATGGTTCCTCTGCATGGCCTGCAGGTTGCCCTCACCTGGACCTGGTGAGTGGGGTTGACACCTGGGCCTCACCCATGCCTGGTGACACAGGTCCCCACGTGGGTCTCACTTGGACATAGTGAATCTGGTCCTTACCTGGACCTCACCCGGAACTGGTAACTCTGGTCACCACCTGGGAATCACCTGGACCTGGTGAATCTGGTCCCCATCTGGGCCTCACCCAGTCCTGGTGACTTTGTTCCCCACCTGGACCTGATTGCTGTGGACTCCTTCTTGGACTCACCTTGAACTGGTGACTCGGATCCTAAATGGGTCTCACCCAGATCTGGTGACTCTGGTCCTCCCCCGTGGACCATTATGATCTGGATGCTTTGTTACACACCTGAGCCTCACCTGGACATGATGACTCTGGATCCCCTCTGGGCCTCAGCCTGACATGGTGACTCTGGTCCCCATCTGGATGTCACCTAGACCAGGTGAATCTGGTACCCCTCTAGGCCTCAACTTGACCTGGTGACTCTGGGCCTCCACTGGGCCTCACCGGGACCTAGGGAACATGCTCCCCACCTGCGCCTCATCTGGACCTGTTGACTCTGGTTCTACCTGGGCATCATCGGGATATGGTTACACTATTCCCCTCTGGGACTGACCTGATCCTGGTAACTCTGGTCCTGACTTTGGCCTCTTCTCTACCTGGTGAATCTGGCTCCACCTGGGTCTCACCTGTAACTGGTGACTCTGATCCTAAGCATGGCCTCACCTGACCTTGTGACTGTGGTTCCCATCGGGACCTCACCTGCTCCTCATGTCTCTTGTCTCACCTGGGCCTCACCAAGACTTGATGTCTCTCGTACCCACTTGGGTAGCATCAGGATATGGTTACACTGTTCACTAACAGTGACCCACCCGGACCTATTATCTCTGGTCTTCACCTCGCCACACCTGGACATGGTGACACTGGTTCCCACCTTGGTCTCACCTGGACATGGTGAGTCGGATCCCCACAGGGTCCTCACCTCTAACTGGTGATTCTCATTCCCACATGGACATCATGTGGACCTGGTGGCTGCAGTGTTTCTAGCTTCTCATGTACCTCGTGACTCTGGTCCCCACCAGGGCCTGAAGGGGACCTGGTGAGTGTGGTTGCCACCTGCACCTCACCTGGACCTGGTGATTCTGGTCTGCACCTGAGACTACCCTGGATCTGGTGACTATGGTCCCAACCTGGGCTTCACCTGGATTTGGGCACTCCGATTCCCATCTGGGCCTCACCTGGCCCTGTTGACCATGGTCCTCAACTGGGCAAAATTGGGACCCGGTGACTGTTTCCACACCTGGACATCACCTGGACTAGGTGACTCTGGTCCCCCTCTGGGTCTCACCGTGCTCTAGTGACTGTGAACCCCACTTTGGCCTGACTTGGTCCTGCTGACCCTGGTTGCCACCTGCGCCTGACCTCGAACTGTTGACTCTGGTTCTTTCAAGGGCCTCCCCTGTACCTGGTGATCCTGGTTCCCACCTGGACCTCACCTGGACCTGGTGACTCTTGTCACCACCGGGGTCTCTCCTGGACCTGGTGACTCTCGTTCCCACATGAACCACACCTGGACCTGGTGACTGTGGTGTTCTTGTAGACTCACATTTACATGGTGACTCTGGTCCCCGCTAGGGCATCAAGTGGATCTGGTGACTTTGGCCTGCAGGTTTGCCTCACCTGGACCTGGTGAGTGGGGTTGCCATCTGGGCCTCACCCATAATTGGTGACTCAGGTCCCCACGTGGTCCTCTTCTACCTGGTGAATTGGTCCTTACCTGGTCCTCTCCTACACCCGGGGACTCTGGTCACCACCTGGGTTTCACCTGGACCTGGTGAATCTGGTCCCCATCTGGGCCTCACGCAGTCCTGGTGACTTTGTTCCCCACCTGGACCTGATTGCTGTGGACTCCTCCTTGGCCTCACCTGGAACTGGTGACTCTGATCCTATCTGCGAGTCACCCAGACCTGGTGAATCTGGTCCTCATCTGGGCCTCATTGGTACCTGGTGACTCTGTTCCACACCTGAGCCTCAAGTGGACATGATGACTCTGGAACATCTCTGGGCCTCACCCTGACCTGGTGACTCTGGTCCCCATCTGGATGTCACCTAGACCAGGTGAATCTGGTACCCCTCTAGGCCTCAAGTAGACCTGGTGACTCTGGTCCTCAACTTGGCCTAACCGGGACCTAGTGAATATGCTCCCCACCTGCACCTCATCTGGACCTGGTGACTCTGGTTCTACCTGGGCATCATCGGGACATGCTTACTCTATTCCACACTGGGACTGACCTGATCCTGGTAACTCTGGTCCTGACTTTGGCCTCTTCTGTACAAGGTGACTCTGGCTCCACCTGGGCCTCACCTGTAACTGGTGAATCCTCTTGCCACCTGCGCCTCACCTGGACTTTTAGACTGTGTTCCCACCTGGACCTCACCTGGATCTGGTGGCTCTGGTTCCCATATGGGGCTCTCCTGGACCTGGTTCCTGTCGTCTCCATCTGGCCTCACCTGGAACACAATGACTCTGCTCCATATTTGGGCCTCTGCTGGACCTGGTGACTCTGGTCCTTACCTGGGCATCATTGGGACCTGGATGCTCTCTTACATACCTGGGCCTCACCTGGACCTGGTGACTGTGGTCCCACATGGGCCTCACCTGGACGACGTGACTGGTTCCCACATGGACCTCACCTGGACCTGGTGACTCAGGTCCTCATATGGGCATCATGGGACCTGGTTTCTCAGGTCCACATCTGGGCCTCACCTGGACCTAGTGATTCTCGTCCCCCTCTGGGCCTCACCCGGACGTGGTGACTCTGGACCCCACCTGGATATCACCAGAACCGGGTGACTCTGGTCCCCCTCTGGGATCACCCGGAGCTGGGGACACTGGTACTCAGCTGGGCCTCAACAGGGCCTGGTGAATCTACTCCTCACTTAGGCCTCGTCTGGACCTTGTGACTCTTTTCCCACCTGGCATCAATGGGACATGGTTACTCTGTTCCCCGCCTGGGCCTCACCTGGACATGATAACTTTGCTCCACACTTTGGCCTCAACTGGTCCTGATGACTCTGGTCCCCCCACCTAGGCCTCAATCTGGACCTGGTGACTATGGTCCCCACCTGGGTCTCACCCTGACCTGGAGACACTCGTTCCCAGATGAACCACACCTGGACATGGTGAGTGTGGTGTTCTTGTAGACTCACATTTACCTGGTGACTCTGGTCCCCATCTGGATGTACCTGGACCAGGTGATTCTTGTTCCCCTCTAGGCCTCAACCAGATCTGGTGACTCTGGTCCTCAACAGGTCCTCACCTGGACCTAGTGAATATGCTTCATCTGGACCTCATTTGGACCTGGTGACTCTGGTCCCTACCTGGACATCATCGGGACATGGTTCCACTGCATGGCCTGCAGGTTGGCCTGACATGGACCTGGTAACTCTGGTCCCTACCTGGGCATCATCGGAACACGGTTCCTCTGCATTGCCTGCAGATTGGCCTCACCTGGACCTGGTGCGTGGGATTGGCACCTGGGTCTCACACATACCTGGTGACACAGGTCCCCACGTGGGCCTCACTTGGACATGGTGAATCTGGTCCTTACCTGGTTCTCTCCGAGACCCGGGATCGCTGGTCCCAACTGGGCCTCACCTGGACCTGGTGAATCTGGTCCTCATCTGGGCCTCACCCAATCCTGGTTACTTTGTTCCCCACCTGGACCTGATTGCTGTGGACTCTTTCTTGGCCTCAGCTGGAACTGGTGACTCTGATCCTATCTGCGCGTCTACCAGACCTGGTGACTCTGGTCCTCACCTGGGCATGATTGATACCTGGTGACTCTGTTTCACACCTGAGCCTCACCTGGACATGATGACTCTGGAACCTCTCTGGGCCTCACCCTGACCTGGTGACTCTGGTCCCCATTTGGATGTCACTTTGACCAGGTGAATCTGGTAACCCTCTAGTCCTCAACCAGATCTGGTGTCTCTGGTCCTCAACTGGGCCTCACCTGGATCTAGTGAATATGCTCCATCTGGGCCTCATTTGGACCTGGTGACTCTGGTCTCTACCTGGGCATCATCGGGACATGTTTCCACTGCATGGCCTGCAGGTTGGCCTCACATGGACCTGGTGAGTGTGGTTGCCACCTGCACCTCACGTGGACCTGTTGATTCTGGTCTGCACCTGAGATTACCCTGGATATGGTGACTGTGGTCCCCATCTGGGCTTCACCTGGATTTGGGGACTCCGGTCCCCATCTGGGCCTCACATGGCCCTGTTGACCATGGTCCTCAACTGGGCAACTTGGGACCCGGTGACTATGTTCCATAACTGGACCTCACCTGGACCAGGTGACTCTGGTCCCCCTCTGGGTCTCACCTTGCCCTAGTGACTGTGAACCCCACGTTGGCCTGACTTTGACCTGCTGACCCTGGTTGCCACCTGCGCCTGACCTCGAACTGTTGACTCTGGTTTTTCAAGGGCCTCCCCTGTACCTGGTGATCCTTGTCCCCACCTGGGCCTCATCAGGACATGGTGACACTTGTCAGGACCGGGGACTCACCTGGACCTGCTTACTGTGTTCCACACCTGGGCCTCAAGTAGACCTGTTATCCATGGTCCCCAAGGCAGCCTCACATTGACCTGTTGCCTCTGATCCCCACCGGGGCCTCACGTGTACCTCTTAACTCTGGTCCCCACCTGTGACTCATCTGGACCTGGTGACTCTGGTTCTACCTGGGCATCATAGGGACGTGGTTACTCTTTTCCTCAGTGGGACAGACTTGATCGTGGTAACTCTGGTCCCGACTTTGGCCTCTTCTGTACCAGGTGACTCTGGCTCCACCTGGGCCTCACCTGTAAGTGGTGACTCTGATCCTAAGCATGGCCTCACCTGACCTGGTGACTGTGGTTTCCATCGGGACCTCATCTGGACCTCATGTCTCTGGTCCCACCTGGGCCTCACCAGGACCTTGTATCTGGTACCCACTTGAGTAGCAACAGGATATGGTTACACTGTTCACTAAAAGTGACCCAGCCATACCTATTAACCCTGGTTTTCACCTGGTCCACACCTGGACATGGTGACACTGGTTCCCACCTGGTTCTCACCTAGACATGGTGAGTCAGATCCCCACCTGGTCCTCACCTGTAATTGGTGATTCTCGTTCCCACATGGACAGGATTGCTGTGGACACTGTTCCTCACCTGGGCCTCATCTGGACCTAGTGACTCTGGTCCCAACCTGGACTTCACCTGGATTTGGTGACTCTGGTCCCCACCTGGACCTCCCCTGGATCTGGTGACTCTAGTCCTCAGTTTGGCCTCACCTGGACCTGGTATCTCTATCCCCACTTTGACCTAACTCAGAACTGCTGAATCTTGCCCCACATGGGCCTCACCCAGACCTGGTGACTCTTGTCCCCAGCTATGCCTCAATTCGACCTGATGAATCTGGTCCTCACGTGGGCCTCACATGGACCTTGGACTCAGTTGGATAGAGTGGCTCTGGTTTCCACAAGGGGCTCACCTGATACTGTTGACTGTGGTCTTATTCTATGCCTCACCAGGACCTAGTGATTCTGTACCCCATCTGGGCCTGCATGGCCCTAGTGACTCTGGTCCTCACCCAGGCATCATTGGGACTTGGATACTCTATTCTAATTCTGGGCCTCACTTTGACCAGGGACCTCTGGTCCCATTCTGGGCCTCAAACTTAACTGGTTACTCTGGTTCCCCCTCTGGGCCTCACCCTTACCTGGTGACTCTGGTCTCCCCTTTGGCTTCACTTCGACCTGGTGAATCTGGTCCTCAGCTGGTCCTCACCTGGATCTGGTGACTGGTCACCACCTGGGCCTCACCTGGACTTGGTGAATCCTGTTGCCACCTGCGCCTCACCTGGACCTTGTGACAGTGGTCCCAACTGGAGTTCACCTGGATCTGGTGGCTCTGGTTCCCATATGGGGCTCTCATGGACCTGGTTCCTGTGGTCTCCATCTGGCCTCACCTGGAACCTAAAGACTCTGATCCATATTTGGTCCTCTCCTGGACCTGTTGCCTCTTGTCCTTACCTGGGCATCATTGGGACCTGGATACTCTCTTATATACCTGGGCCTCACCAGGACCTGGTGACTGTGGTCCCACCTGGGACTCACCTGGACGAGGTGACTGGTTCCCACATGGACCTCACCTGGACCTGGTGACTCAGGTCCTCATATGGGCATCATGGGACCGGGTTTCTCAGTTCCACATTGGGGCCTCACCTGGACCTAGTGATTCTCGTCCCCCTCTGGGCCTCACCCTGACTGGTGACTCTGGACCCCACCTGGATCTGGTGACTCTGGCCTGCAGTTTGGCCTCACATGGACCTGGTAACTCTGGTCCCTAGATGGGCATCATCGGGACATGGTTCCACTGCAAGGCCTGCAAGATGGCCTCACTTGGACCTGGTGACTGTGGTTGGCACTTGGGCCTCACCCATGCCTGGTGATACAGGTCCCCACGTGGTCCTCAGTTGGACCTGGTGAATCTGGTCCTTACCTGGTCCTCACCCGGAACTGGTAACTCCGGTCATCACCTGGGAATCACCTTGACCTTGTGTTTCTGGTCCCCATCTGAGCCTTCCCAGTCCTGGCGACTTTGTTCCCCACCTGGACCTGATTGTTTTGACTCCTTCTTGGCCTCACCTGCATCTGGTGACTGTGGTCCCACCTAGGACGCACCTAGACGAGGTGACTGGTTCCCACAGGGACCTCACTTGGACCTGGTGACTCAGGTCATCACATGGGCTTCATGGGACCTAGTTCAGTTCCATATCGGGGCTTCAACTGGACCTAGTGATTCTCCTCCCACTCTGGGCCTCACCCTGACGTGGTGACTCTGGTCCCCATCTGGATGTCACCTAGACCAGGTGAATCTGGTACCCCTCTAGGCCTCAACTAGACCTGGTGACTCTGGTCCTCAACTGGGCCTCACCAGGAGCTAGTGAAAATGCTCCCCACCTGCGCCTCATCTGGACCTGGTGACTCCGGTTCTACGTGGGCATCCTCGGGACATGGTTCCTCTATTCCCCACTGGGATTGACCTGATCCTGGTAACTCTGGACCTGACTTTGGCCTCTTCTGTACCAGGTGACTCTGGCTCCACCTGGGCCTCACCTGTAACTGGTGACTCTGATCCTAAGCATGGCCTCACCTGACCTGGAGACTGTGGTTCCCATCGGGACCTCACCTGGACCTCATGTCTCTGGTCCCATCTGGGCCTCACTAGGACCTGGTGTCTCTGGTACCCACCTGGGTAGCATCAGGATATGGTTACACTGTTCACTAACAGTGACCCAGCCGGACCTATTAACTCTGGTCTTCACCTGGGCCACAACTGGACATGGTGACACTGGTTCCCACCTGGGTCTCACCTGGACATGGTGAGTCGGATCCACACCTGGTCTTCACATGTAACTGGTGATTGTCGTTCCCACATGGACATCATGTGGACCTGGTGGCTGCAGTGTTTCTAGCTTCTCATGTACTTCGTGACTCTGGTCCCCACCAGGGCCTCACCGGGACCTGGTGAGTGTGGTTGCCACCTGCCCCTCACCTGGACATGGTGATTCTGGTCTGCACCTGAGACTACCCTGGATATTGTGACAGTGGTCCCCACCTGGGCGTCACCTGGATTTGGGGACTCCGGTCTCCTTCTGGGCCTCACCTGGCCCTGTTGACCATGGTCCTCAACTGGGCAAATTTGGCACCCGGTGACTGTGTTCCACAACTGGACCTCACATAGACCAGGTGACACTGGTCCCCCTCTGGGTCTAACCGTGCCCTAGTGACTGTGAACCCCACTTTGGCCTGAATTGGACCTGCTGTTCCTGGTTGACACCTGCGCCTGACCACGAACTGTTGACTCTGCTTTATTCAAGGGCCTCCCCTGTACCTGGTGATCCTGTTCTCCACCTGGGCCTCACCTGGATGTGGTGACTCTTTTCACCACCGGGGACTCACCTGGACCTGCTTACTGTGTTCCACACCTGGGCCTCCGTAGACCTGTTGACCATGGTCCCCAAGCCGGCCTCACATGGACCTGTTGCCTCTGATCTCCACCGAGGCCTCACGTGTACCTGGTAACTCTGGTCCTAACCTGGGCCTCATCTGGAACTGGTGACTGTGGTCCCCACCTGTGTATCACCTGGATCAGGTGACTCTGGTCCCACCTGGACTTCACCTGGATCTGGTGACTCTGGTCCCCACCTGGACCTCTCCTGGACCTGGTGACTCTCTTTCCAACATGGACCTCACCTGGATCTGGTGACTCTGGTACTCATTTTGGCCTCACCTGGACCTGGTGTCTCTCGTCCCCACTTTGACCTAACTCAGAACTGCTGAATCTTGCCCCACCTAGGCCGCACCCACACCTGTTGACTCTTGTCCCCAGCTATGCCTCAATTCGACCTGATGGATCTGGTCCTCACGTGGGCCTCACATGGACATGGGACTCAGCTGGATAGAGTGGCTCTGGTTCCCACAAGGTGCTCACCTAGAACTGGTGAATGTAGTCCCACCTGGCCTCACCGGGACGAGGTGACTGGTTCCCACACGGACCTCATCTGGACATGGTGACTCAGGTCCTCATATGGGCAACATGGGACCTGGTTTCTCAATTCCACATCGGGGCCTCTCCTGGACCTAGTGATTCTCGTCCCCCTCTGGGCCTCACCCTGATGTGGTGACTATGGTCCCCACCTGGATATCACCAGAACCGGGTGACTCTGGTCCCCCTCTGGGACTCACCCTGAGATGGGGACACTGGTCCTCAACTGGGCCTCAAAAGGACCTGGTGAATCTACTCACACATAGGCCTCGTCTGGACCTTGTGACTCTTTTCCCACCTGGCATCAATGGGACATGGTTACTCTGTTCCCCACCTGGGCCTCACCTGGATATGATAACTTTGCTCCACACTTTGGCCTCACCTGGTCCTGATGACTCTGGTCCCCCCACCTAGGCCTCAATCTGGCCCTGGTGACTGTGGTCCCCACCTGGGTCTCACCTGGACCTGGTGACTCTCGTTCCCACATGAACCATACCTGGACCTGGTGACTGTGGTGTTCTTGTAGACTCACATATACCTGGTGCCTCCGGTCCCCACTAGGGCCTCACATGGATCTGGTGACTCTGGCCTGCAGGTTGGTCTCACCTAGAACAGGTGAGTGGGGTTGCCACCTGGGCCTCACCCATACCTGGTGACTCAGGTCCCCACGTGGGCCTCTTGGACCTGGTGACACTGGTCCTTACCTGGTCCTCACCCAGCTCCGGTCACCACCTCGCCTCACCTGGACATGGTGAATCTGGTCCCCATCTGGGCCTCACCCAGCCCTGGTTACTTTGTTCCCCACGTGGACCTGATTGCTGTGGACTCTTTCTTGGCCTCACCTGGAACTGGTGACTCTGATCCTATCTGCGCGTCAACCAGATCTGATCACTCTCCTGGTCACAGGTCCTCACCTGTGGACCATTATGACCTGGATACTCTGTTCCACACCTGAGCCTCACCTGCACATGATGACTCTGGATCCCCTCTGGGCCTCAGCCTGACATGGTGACTCTGGTCCCCATCTGGATGTCACCTAGACCAGTTGAATCTGGTACCCCTCTAGGCCTCAACTTGACCTGGTGACTCTGGTCCTCAACTGGGCCTCACCGGGACCTAGCGAACATGCTCCCCACCAAAACTCATCTGGACCTGGTGACTCTGATTCTACCTGGGAATCATCGGGACATGGTTACTTTATTCCCCACTGGGACTGACCTGATCCTGGTAACTCTGGTCCTGACTTTGGCCTCTTCTGTACCAGGTGACTCTGGCTCCACCTCGGCCTCACCTGAAATTGGTGACTCTGATCCTAAGCATGGCCTCCCCTAACCTGGTGACTGTAGTTTCCATCGGGACCTCACCTGGACCTCATGTCTCTGGTCCCACCTGGGCCTCACCAGGACCTGGCCCAGAGTCATCAAGTCCAGGTGAGGCTGACATGGTGACTCTGGTCCCCATCTGGATGTCACCTAGACCAGGTGAATCTGGACCCCTCTACGCCTCAACTAGAACTGGTGACTCTGGTCTTCAACTTGGCCTCACCGGGACCTGGTGAATATGCTCCCCACCTGCGCCTCATTTGGACCTGGTGACTCTGGTTCTTCCTGGGCATCATCGGGACATGGTTACTCTATTCCCCACTGGGACTGACCTGATCCTGGTAACTCTTGCCCTGACTTTGGCCTCTTCTGTACCAGGTGACTCTGGCTCAACCTGTGCCTCACCTGTAACTGGTGACTCTCATCCTAAGCATGGTCTCACCTGACCTGATGACTGCAGTTCCCATCGGGACCTCAAATGGACCTCATGTCTCGGGTCCCACTGGAGACTCACCAGGATCTGGTGTCTCTGGTAACCATCTGGTTAGCATCAGGTTATGGTTACACTGTTCACTATCAGGGACTCTGGTCCCCATCTGGATGTCACCTGGACCAGGTGATTCTGGTACCCGTCTAGGCCTCAACCAGATCTGGTGACTCTGGTCCTCAACTGGGCCCTAACTGGACCTAGTGAATATGCTCCATCTGGGCCTCATTTGGAACTGGTTACTCTGGTCCCTACCTGGGCATCATCGGTACACGATTCCTCCGCATTGCCTGCAGGTTGGACTCACCTTGACCTGGTGAGTGGGTTTGCTACCTGGGCCTCACCCATACCTGGTGACACAGGTCCCCACGTGGGCCTCACATGGACCTGGTGAATCTGGTCCTTACCTGGTCCTCATCCGGAACTGGTAACTCTGGTCATCACCTGGGAATCACCTGGACCTTGTGAATCTGTTCCCAATCTGGGCCTCACCCAATCCTGCTGACGTTGTTCCCCACCTGGACCTGATTGCTGTGGACACTTTCTTGGCCTCACCTGGAACTGGTGACTCTGTTCCTAACTGGGCCTCACCCAGATCTGTTGACTCTGGTCCTCAACTGTGGATCATTAAGACCTGGATACTCTGTTCCACACCTGAGGCTCACCTGGACTTGATGACTCTGGAACCACTCTGGGCCTCACCCTGAAATGGAGACTTGGTCCCCATTTGGATGTCATCTAGACCAGGTGAATCTGGTACCCCTCTAGGACTCATCTAGACCTGGTGACTCTCGTCCTCAACTTGGCCTCACCGGGACCTAGTGAATATGCTCCCCACCTGCGCCTCATCTGGACCTGGTGACTCTGGTTTTTCCTGGGCATCATCCTGACATGGTTACTCTATTCCCCACTGGGACTGACCTGATCGTGGTAACTGTGGTCTTGACTTTGGCCTCTTCTGTACCAGGTGATTCTGGCTCCACCTGGGCCTCACCTGTAACTGGTGACTGTGATCCTAAGCATGGCCTCACCTGACGTGGTGACTGTGGTTCCCATCGGGACCTCACCTGGACCTCATGTCTCTGGGCCCACCTGGGCCTCACCAGGATATGGTGTCTCTCTACCCGCCTGGGTAGCATCAGGATATGGTTACACTGTTCACTAACAGTGACCCAGCCGGACCTATTAACTCTGGTCTTCACCTGGGTCTCACCTGGACATGGTGAGTCGGAACCCCACCTGGTCCTCACGTGTAACTGCTGATTCGCGTTCCCACATGGACATCATGTGGACCTGGTGGCTGCAGTGTTTCTAGCTTCTCATGTACCTCGTGGATCGGGTCCCCACCAGGGCCTCACCGGGACCTGGTGAGTGTGGTTGCCACCTGCACATCACCTGGACCTGGTGATTCTGGTCTGCACCCGAGACTACCCTGGATCTGGTGACTGTGGTCCCCAACTGGGCTTCACCTGGATTTGGGGACTCTGGTCCCCATCTGGGCACACCTGGCTCTGTTGACCATGATCTTCAACTGGGCAAAATTTGGACCCGGTGACTGTTCCACAAGAGGACCTCACCTGCACCAGGTGACTCTGGTCCCCCTCTGGGTCTCACGGTGCCCTAGTGACTGTGAACCCCACTTTGGCCCGACTTGCACCTTCTGACCCTGGTTGCCACCTGCACCTGACCTCGAACTGTTGACTCTGGTTTTTTCAAGGGCCTCCCCTGTACCTGGTGATCCTGGTCCCCACCTGGGCCTCACCTGGACCTGGTGACTCTTGATACCACAGGGGACTCACCTGTACCTGCTTACTGTGTTCCACACCTGGGCCTCAAGTAGACCTGTTGACCACGGTCGCCACGCCGGCCTCACATGGACTTGTTGCCTCTGATCCCCACCGGGGCCTCACGTGTACATTGTATCTGGTCCTCACCTGGGCCTCATCTGGACCTAGTGACTCTGGTCCCCACCTGGGCTTCACCTGGATCTGGTGACTCTGGTCCACACCTGGACTTCACCTGGATCTGGGGACTCTGGTCCCCACCTGGACCTCTCCTGGACCTGATGACTCTCTTTCCAAGATGGACCTCACCTGGGTCTGGTGACTCTGTCCTCAGTTTGGCATCACCTGTACCTGGTGTCTCTTGTCCCCACATTGACGTAACTCAGAACTGCTGAATCTTGCCCCACCTAGGCCGCACCCAGACCTGGTGACTCTTGTCCCCAGCTATGCCTCAATTCGACCTGATGAATCTGGTCCTCACGTGGGCCTCACATGGACCTGGGACTCAGCTGGATAGAGTGGCTCTGCTTCCCACAAGGGGCACACCTGACACTGCTGACTGTGGTCTTATTCTGTGCCTCACCAGTACCTAGTGATTCTGTTCCCCATCTGGGCCTGCATGGCCCTAGTGACTCTGGTCCTCACCCGGACATGAATGGGACCTGGATACTCTATTCCACACCTGGGTCTCACTTTGACCAGGGACCTCTGGTCCCATTCTGGGTCTCAAACTAAACTGGTTACTCTGGTTCCCCTCTGGGCCTCACCCTAACCTGGTGATCTGGTCACCCCTTGGGCTTCACTTGGGCCTGGTGAATCTGGTCCTTAGCTGGTCCGCACCTGGATGTGGTGACTGGTCGCCACCTGGGCCTCACCTGGACTTGGTGAATCCTGTTGCCACCTGCGCCTCACCTGGACCTTGTGACTGTGGTCCCTTCTGGACATCACCTGGATCTGGTGGCTCTGGTTCCCATATGGGCCTCTCCTGGACCTGGTTCCTGTGGTCTCCATCTGGCCTCACCTGGAACACAATGACTGTGATCCATATTTGGGCCTCTCCTGGACCTGTTGACTCTGGTCCTTACCTGGACATCATTGGGACCTGGATACTCTTTTATATACCTGGGCCTCACCTGGACCTGGTGACTGTTGTCCCACGTGGGCCTCACCTGGACGAGGTGACTGGTTCCCACAGGGACCTCACCTGGACCTGGTGACTCAGGTCCTCATATGGGCATCATGGGACCGGGTTTCTCAGTTCCACATTGGGGCCTCACCTGGACCTAGTGATTCTCGTCCCCCTCTGGGCCTCACCCTGACTGGTGACTCTGGTCCCCACCTGGATATCACCGGACCGGGTGACACACCCGGAGCTGGGGACACTGGTCCTCAACTGGGCCTCAACAGGACCTGGTGAATCTACTCCTCACTTAGGCCTCGTCTGGACCTTGTGACTCTTTTCCCACCTGGCATCAATGGGACATGGTTACTCTGTTCCCTACCTGGGTCTCACCTGGACATGATAACTTTGCTCCACAATTTGGCCTCAACTGGTCCTGATGACTCTGGTCCCCCCACCTAGGCCTCAATCTGGACCTGGTGACTGTTGTCCCCAACTGGGTCTCAGCTGGACCTGGTGACTCTCGTTCCCACATGAACCACACCTGGGCCTGGTGACTGTGGTGTTCTTGTAGACTCACATTTACATGGTGACTCCGGTGCCCACTAGGCCCTCACGTGGATCTGGTGACTCTGGCCTGCAGGTTGACCTCACCTGGACCTGGTGAGTGGGGTAGCCACCTGGGCCTCCCCCATACCTAGTGACTCAGGTCCCCACGTGGGCCTCTTGGACCTGGTGAATCTGGTCCTTACTTGGTCCTCTTCCAGACACGGGGACTCTGGCCACCACCTCGGCCTCACCTGGACCTGGTGAATCTGGTCCCCATCTGGGCCTCACCCAGTCCTGGTGCCTTTGTTCCCCACCTGAACCTGATTGCTGTGGACTCTTTCTTGGCCTCACCTGGAACTGGTGACTATGATCCTATCTGCGCGTCACCCAGATCTCCTGACTCTGGTCCTCACCTGGGCGTCTTTGTTACTTGGTGACTCTGTTCCACAACTGAGCCTCACCTGGACATGATGACTCTGGAACCTCTCTGGGCCTCACCCTGACCTGGTGACTCTGGACCCATCTGGATGTCACTTGAACCAGGTGATTCTGGTACCCATCTAGGCCTCAACCAGATCTGGTGACTCTGGTCCTCAACTGGCCTTCACCTGGACCTAGTGAATATGTTTCATCTGGGCCTCATTTGGACCTGCTGACTCTGGTCACTACCTGGGCATCATCGGGACATGGTTCCACTGCATGGCCTGCAGGTTGGCCTCAGCTGGACCCGGTATCTCTCGTCCCTACCTGGCATCATCGGGACATGGTTCCTCTTCATGGCCTGCAGGTTGGCCTCACCTGGACCTGGTGAGTGGGGTTGCCACCTGGGCCTCACGCATAGCTGGTGACACAGGTCCCCACGTGGGCCTCACTTGGTCCTGGTGAATCTGGTCCTTACCTGGTCCTCACCCGGAACTGGTAACCTGGTCACCACCTGGGAATCACCTGGGCTGGTGAATCTTCACCATCTGGGCCTCCTCACACAGTCCTGGTGATTTTGTTCCCACCTGGACCTAATTGCTTTGGACTCCTCCTTCTTGGCCTCACCTGGAACTGGTGACTCTGATCCTAACTGGGCCTCACCCAGATCTGGTGACTCTGGTCCTCACCTGTGGATCATTATGACCTGGATACTCTGTTCCACACCTGAGCATCACCTGGACATGATGACTCTGGATCCCCTTTGGGCCTCAGCCTGACATGGTGACTCTGGTCCCCATCTTGATGTCACCTAGACCAGGTGAATCTAGTACCCCTCTAGGCCTCAACTTGACCTGGTGACTCTGGTCCTCAACTGGGCCTCACCGGGACCTAGTGAACATGCTCCCCACCTGCGCCTCATCTGGACCTGCTGACTCTGGTTCTACCTGGGCATCATCGGGACATGGTTACTCTATTCCCTTCTGGGACTGACCTGATCCTGGTAACTCTGGTCCTGACTTTGGCGTCTTCTCTACCAGGTGACTCTGGCTCCACCTGGGTCTCACCTGTAACTGGTGACTCTGATCCAAAGCATGGCCTCATCTGACCTGGTGACTGTGGTTCCCATCGGGACCACACCTGGTCCTCATGTCTCTGGTCTCACCTGGGCCTCAGCAGGACTTGGTGTCTCTCGTACCCACCTGGGTAGCATCAGGATATGGTTACACTGCTCACTAACAGTGACCCAGCCGGACCTATTATCTCTGGTCTTCACCTCGCCACACCTGGACATGGTGACACTGGTTCCCACCTGGATCTCACCTGGACATGGTGAGTCGGATCCCCACCTGGTCCTCACCTCTAACTGGTGATTCTCGTTCCCACATGGACATCATGTGGACCTGGTGGCTGCAGTGTTTCTATCTTCTCATGTACCTCGTGACTCTGGTCCCCACCAGGGCCTCACCGGGACCTGGTGAGTGTGGTTGCCACCTGCACCTCACCAGGACCTGGTGATTCTGGTCTGCACCTGAGACTACCCTGGATCTGGTGACTATGGTCCCAACCTGGGCTTCACCTGGATTTGGGCACTCTGATTCCCATCTGGGCCTCACCTGGCCCTGTTGACCATGGTCCTCAACTGGGCAAAAATGGGACCCGGTGACTGTGTTCCACACCTGGACCTCACCTGGACCAGGTGACTCTGGTCGCCTGTGGGTCTCACCGTGCTCTAGTGACTGTGAACCCCACTTTGGCCTGACTTGGCCCTGCTGACCCTGGTTGCCACCTGCGCCTGACCTCGAACTGTTGACTCTGGTTCTTTCAAGTGCCACCCCTGTACCTGGTGATCCTGGTTCCCACCTGGGCCTCACCACGACTCGGTGACTCTTGTCACCACCGGGGACTCACTTGGACCTGGTTACAGTGTTCCACTGTAACTGGGCCTCAAGTAGAACTCTTGACCATGGTCCCCAAGCCTGCCTAACAGGGACTTGTTGCCTCTGATACCTACAAGCGCCTCACGTGTACCTGGTAACTCTGGTCCTCACCTGGGCCTCATCTGGACCTAGTGACTCTGGTTCCCACCTGGGCTTCACCTGGATCTGGTGACTCTGGTCCCCACCGGGACTTCACCTGGATCTGGTGACTCTGGTCCCCACCTGGACCTCTCCTGGCCCTGTGACTCTCTTTCCAACATGGACCTAACCTGGATCTGGTGCCTCTGGTCCTCACTTTGGCCTCCCCTGGACCTGGTGTCTCTCGTCCCCACTTTGACCTAACTCAGAACTGCTGAATCTTGCCCCACCTAGGCCGCAACCAGACCTGTGACTCTTGTCCCCAGCTATGCCTCAATTCGCCCTGATGAATCTGGTCCTCACGTGGGCCTCACATGGACCTGGGACTCAGCGGGATAGAGTGGCTCTGGTTCCCACAAGGGGCTCACCTGATACTGGTGACTGTGTTCTTATTCTATGCCTCACAGGGACCTAGAGATTCTGTTCCCCATCTGGGCCTGCATGGCCCTAGTGACTCTGGTCCTCACCCAGGCATCATTGGGAACTCGATACTCTATTCCACACCTGGGCCTCACTTTTACCATGGACCTCTGGTCCCATTCTGGGCCTCAAACTAAACTGGTTACTCTGGTTCCCCTCTGGGCCTCACCCTTACCTGGTGACTCTGGTCACCCCTTGGGCTTCACTTGGGCCTGGTGAATCTGGTCCTTAGCAGGTCCGCACCTGGATCTGGTGACTGGTCCCCACCTGGTTCTCACCTGGACTTGGTGAATCCTGTTGCCACCAGCGCCTCACCTGGACCTTGTGACTGTGGACCCACCTGGACCTCACCTGGATTTGGTGGCTCTGGTTGCCATTTGGGCCTCTCCTGGACCTGGTTCCTGTGGTCTCCATCTGGCCTCACCTGGAACACAATGACTCTGATTCATATTTGGGCCTCTCCTGGACCTGTTGACTCTGCTCCTTACCTGGGCAACATTGGGACCTGGATACTCTCTTATATACCTGGGACTCACCTGGACATTGTGACTGTGGTCCAACCTGGGCCTCACGTGGACGAGGTGACTGGTTCCCAAAGGGACCTCACCTGGACCTGGTGACTTAGGTCCTCTTATGGGCATCATGGGACCTGGTTTCTCAGTTCCACATCGGGGCCTCATCTGGACCTAGTGATTCTCGTCCCGCTCTGGGCCTCACCCTGACGTGGTGACTCAGGTCCCCACCTGGATATCACCAGAACCGGGTGACAGTGGTCCCCCTCTGGGACTCACCTGGAGCTGGGGACACTGATCCTCAACTCGGCCTCAACAGGACCGGTGAATCTACTCCTCACTTAGGCCTCGTCTGGACCTTGTGACTCTTTTCCCACCTGGCAACAATGGGACATGGTTACTCTGTTCCGCACCTGGGCCTCACATGGAAATGATAACTTTGCTCTGCACTTTGGCCTCAACTGGTCCAGATGACCCTGGTCACCCAACCGAAGCCTCAATCTGGACCTGGAGACTGTGGTCCCCACCTGGGTCTCACCTGGACCTGGTGACTCTCGATCCCACATGAACCACACCAGGATCTGATGACTGTGTTGTTCTTGTAGAATCACTTTTAACTGGTGAATCCAGTCCCCACTAGGTCCTCACGTGGTTCGGGTGACTTGGCCTGAAGGTTGGCCTCACATGGACCTGGATAGTGGGGATGCCACTTGGGCCTCACCCATACCTGGTGACTCAGGTCTCCACGTGGGTCTCTTGGACCTGGTTAATCTGGTCCTTACCTGGTCCTCTCCCAGACCCGGGGACTCTGGTCACCACCTGGGCCTCACCTGGACCTGGTGAATCCAAACCCATCTTGGCCTCACTCAGTGCTGGTGACTTTGTTCCCCACCTTGACCTGATTGCTGAGGACGCTTTCATGGCCTCACCTGGACCTGGTGACTCTGATCCTATCTGCGTGTCACCCAGACCTGGTGACTCTGGTCCTCACCTGGGCATCCTTGGTACCTGGTGACTCTGTTCCACACCTGAGCCTCACCTGGACATGAGGCTCTGGCCTCTGGAACCACTCTGGGCCTAAACGTGACCTGGTGACTCTGGTCTCCATCTGGATGTCACATGGACCAGGTGATTCCTGTACCCCTCTAGGCCTCAACCAGTTCTGGTGACACTGGTCCTCAACTGGGCCTCACCTGGACCTAGTGAATATGCTCCATCTGGGTCTCATTTGGACCTGATGACTCTTGTCCCTTCCTGGGCATCATCGGGACATGGCTCCACTGCATGACCTGCAGGTTAGCCTCACCTGGACCTCGTACTCTGGTCCCTACCTGGGCATCATCGGGACATTGTTCCACTGCATGGCCTGCAGGTTGGCCTCACCTGGACCTGGTAACTCTAGTCCCTACCTGGGCACCATCGGGACATGGTTCCTCTGCATGGCCTGCAGGTTGCCCTCACCTGGACCTGGTGAGTGGGGTTGACACCTGGGCCTCACCCATGCCTGGTGACACAGGTCCCCACGTGGGTCTCACTTGGACATAGTGAATCTGGTCCTTACCTGGACCTCACCCGGAACTGGTAACTCTGGTCACCACCTGGGAATCACCTGGACCTGGTGAATCTGGTCCCCATCTGGGCCTCACCCAGTCCTGGTGACTTTGTTCCCCACCTGGACCTGATTGCTGTGGACTCCTTCTTGGACTCACCTTGAACTGGTGACTCGGATCCTAAATGGGTCTCACCCAGATCTGGTGACTCTGGTCCTCCCCCGTGGACCATTATGATCTGGATGCTTTGTTACACACCTGAGCCTCACCTGGACATGATGACTCTGGATCCCCTCTGGGCCTCAGCCTGACATGGTGACTCTGGTCCCCATCTGGATGTCACCTAGACCAGGTGAATCTGGTACCCCTCTAGGCCTCAACTTGACCTGGTGACTCTGGGCCTCCACTGGGCCTCACCGGGACCTAGGGAACATGGTCCCCACCTGCGCCTCATCTGGACCTGTTGACCCTGGTTCTACCTGGGCATCATCGGGATATGGTTACACTATTCCCCTCTGGGACTGACCTGATCCTGGTAACTCTGGTCCTGACTTTGGCCTCTTCTCTACCTGGTGAATCTGGCTCCACCTGGGTCTCACCTGTAACTGGTGACTCTGATCCTAAGCATGGCCTCACCTGACCTTGTGACTGTGGTTCCCATCGGGACCTCACCTGCTCCTCATGTCTCTTGTCTCACCTGGGCCTCACCAAGACTTGGTGTCTCTCGTACCCACTTGGGTAGCATCAGGATATGAATACACTGTTCACTAACAGTGACCCAGCCGGACCTATTATCTCTGGTCTTCACCTCGCCACACCTGGACATGGTGACACTGTTTCCCACCTTGGTCTCACCTGGACATGGTGAGTCGGATCCCCACAGGGTCCTCACCTCTAACTGGTGATTCTCATTCCCACATGGACATCATGTGGACCTGGTGGCTGCAGTGTTTCTATCTTCTCATGTACCTCGTGACTCTGGTCCCCACCAGGGCCTGACGTGGACCTGGTGAGTGTGGTTGCCACCTGCACCTCACCTGGACCTGGTAATTCTGGTCTGCACCTGAGACTACCCTGGATCTGGTGACTATGGTCCCAACCTGGGCTTCACCTGGATTTGGGCACTCCGATTCCCATCTGGGCCTCACCTGGCCCTGTTGACCATGGTCCTCAACTGGGCAAAATTGAGACCCGGTGACTGTTTCCACACCTGGACATCACCTGGACTAGGTGACTCTGGTCCCCCTCTGGGTCTCACCATGCTCTAGTGACTGTGAACCCCACTTTGGCCTGACTTGGTCCTGCTGACCCTGGTTGCCACCTGCGCCTGACCTCGAACTGTTGACTCTGGTTCTTTCAAGGGCCTCCCCTGTACCTGGTGATCCTGGTTCCCACCTGGACCTCACCTGGACCTGGTGACTCTTGTCACCACCGGGGTCTCTCCTGGACCTGGTGACTCTCGTTCCCACATGAACCACACCTGGACCTGGTGACTGTGGTGTTCTTGTAGACTCACATTTACATGGTGACTCTGGTCCCCGCTAGGGCATCACGTGGATCTGGTGACTTTGGCCTGCAGGTTTGCCTCACCTGGACCTGGTGAGTGGGGTTGCCACCTGGGCCTCACCCATAATTGGTGACTCAGGTCCCCACGTGGTCCTCTTCTACCTGGTGAATTGGTCCTTACCTGGTCCTCTCCTACACCCGGGGACTCTGGTCACCACCTGGGTTTCACCTGGACCTGGTGAATCTGGTCCCCATCTGGGCCTCACGCAGTCCTGGTGACTTTGTTCCCCACCTGGACCTGATTGCTGTGGACTCCTCCTTGGCCTCACCTGGAACTGGTGACTCTGATCCTATCTGCGAGTCACCCAGACCTGGTGAATCTGGTCCTCATCTGGGCCTCATTGGTACCTGGTGACTCTGTTCCACACCTGAGCCTCAAGTGGACATGATGACTCTGGAACATCTCTGGGCCTCACCCTGACCTGGTGACTCTGGTCCCCATCTGGATGTCACCTAGACCAGGTGAATCTGGTACCCCTCTAGGCCTCAAGTAGACCTGGTGACTCTGGTCCTCAACTTGGCCTAACCGGGACCTAGTGAATATGCTCCCCACCTGCACCTCATCTGGACCTGGTGACTCTGGTTCTACCTGGGCATCATCGGGACATGCTTACTCTATTCCACACTGGGACTGACCTGATCCTGGTAACTCTGGTCCTGACTTTGGCCTCTTCTGTACAAGGTGACTCTGGCTCCACCTGGGCCTCACCTGTAACTGGTGAATCCTCTTGCCACCTGCGCCTCACCTGGACTTTTAGACTGTGCTCCCACCTGGACCTCACCTGGACCTGGTGGCTCTGGTTCCCATATGGGGCTCTCCTGGACCTGGTTCCTGTCGTCTCCATCTGGCCTCACCTGGAACACAATGACTCTGCTCCATATTTGGGCCTCTGCTGGACCTGGTGACTCTGGTCCTTACCTGGGCATCATTGGGACCTGGATACTCTCTTACATACCTGGGCCTCACCTGGACCTGGTGACTGTGGTCCCACATGGGCCTCACCTGGACGACGTGACTGGTTCCCACATGGACCTCACCTGGACCTGGTGACTCAGGTCCTCATATGGGCATCATGGGACCTGGTTTCTCAGGTCCACATCGGGGCCTCACCTGGACCTAGTGATTCTCGTCCCCCTCTGGGCCTCACCCGGTCGTGGTGACTCTGGACCCCACCTGGATATCACCAGAACCGGGTGACTCTGGTCCCCCTCTGGGATCACCCGGAGCTGGGGACACTGGTACTCAGCTGGGCCTCAACAGGACCTGGTAAATCTACTCCTCACTTAGGCCTCGTCTGGACCTTGTGACTCTTTTCCCACCTGGCATCAATGGGACATGGTTACTCTGTTCCCCGCCTGGGCCTCACCTGGACATGATAACTTTGCTCCACACTTTGGCCTCAACTGGTCCTGATGACTCTGGTCCCCCCACCTAGGCCTCAATCTGGACCTGGTGACTATGGTCCCCACCTGGGTCTCACCTGCACCTGGAGACTCTCGTTCCCAGATGAACCACACCTGGACATGGTGAGTGTGGTGTTCTTGTAGACTCACATTTACCTGGTGACTCTGGTCCCCATCTGGATGTACCTGGACCAGGTGATTCTTGTTCCCCTCTAGGCCTCAACCAGATCTGGTGACTCTGGTCCTCAACAGGGCCTCACCTGGACCTAGTGAATATGCTTAATCTGGGCCTCATTTGGACCTGGTGACTCTGGTCCCTACCTGGACATCATCGGGACATGGTTCCACTGCATGGCCTGCAGGTTGGCCTGACATGGACCTGGTAACTCTGGTCCCTACCTGGGCATCATCGGAACACGGTTCCTCTGCATTGCCTGCAGATTGGCCTCACCTGGACCTGGTGCGTGGGGTTGGCACCTGGGTCTCACACATACCTGGTGACACAGGTCCCCACGTGGGCCTCACTTGGACATGGTGAATCTGGTCCTTACCTGGTTCTCTCCGAGACCCGGGATCGCTGGTCCCAACTGGGCCTCACCTGGACCTGGTGAATCTGGTCCCCATCTGGGCCTCACCCAATCCTGGTTACTTTGTTCCCCACCTGGACCTGATTGCTGTGGACTCTTTCTTGGCCTCAGCTGGAACTGGTGACTCTGATCCTATCTGCGCGTCTACCAGACCTGGTGACTCTGGTCCTCACCTGGGCATGATTGATACCTGGTGACTCTGTTTCACACCTGAGCCTCACCTGGACATGATGACTCTGGAACCTCTCTGGGCCTCACCCTGACCTGGTGACTCTGGTCCCCATTTGGATGTCACTTTGACCAGGTGAATCTGGTAACCCTCTAGTCCTCAACCAGATCTGGTGTCTCTGGTCCTCAACTGGGCCTCACCTGGATCTAGTGAATATGCTCCATCTGGGCCTCATTTGGACCTGGTGACTCTGGTCCCTACCTGGGCATCATCGGGACATGTTTCCACTGCATGGCCTGCAGGTTGGCCTCACATGGACCTGGTGAGTGTGGTTGCCACCTGCACCTCACGTGGACCTGTTGATTCTGGTCTGCACCTGAGATTACCCTGGATATGGTGACTGTGGTCCCCATCTGGGCTTCACCTGGATTTGGGGACTCCGGTCCCCATCTGGGCCTCACCTGGCCCTGTTGACCATGGTCCTGAACTGTGCAAAATTGGACCCTGTGACTGTGTTCCACAACTGGACCTCACCTGGACCAGGTGACTCTGGTCCCAATCTGGGTCTCACCGTGCCCTAATTAATGTGAACCCCACTTTGGCCTGACTTGGACCTGCTGACCCTTGTTGCAACCTGCTCCTGACCTCGAACTTTTGACTCTGGTTCTTTCAAGGGCCTCCCCTGTCCCTGGTGATCCTGGTCCCCACCTGGGCCTCACCTGGACGTGGTGACTCTTGTCAACAACGGGGACTCACCTGGCCCTTGTTACTGTGTTCTACACCTGGGCCTCAAGTAGACCTGTTGCCTCTGATCCCCACCGGGGCCTCAGTTGTCTGGTAACTCTGGTCCTCTCCTGGCCTCATCTGGACCTCGTGAGTCTGGTCACCACCTGGGCTTCACCTGGATCTGGTGACTCTGGTCCCCACCTGGACTTCACCTGGACCTAGTGACTCTGGTCCCCACCTGGACATCTCCTGGACCTGGTGACTCTCTTTCCAACTTGGACCTCACCTGGATCTGGTGACTCTGGTCCTCTCTTTGCCCTCACCTGGACCTGGTGCCTCTCATCCCCCCATTGAACTAACTCAAAACTGCAGAATCTTACCACACCTAGGCCGCACCCAGACCTGGTGTCTCTTGTCCCCAGCTATGCCTCAATTCGACCTGATGAATCTGGTCCTCACCTGGGCCTCACATGGACCTGGGACTCAGCGGGATAGAGTGGCTCTGATTCCCACAAGGGGATCACCTGATTCTGCTGACTGTGGTGTTATTCTATGCCTCACCAGGACCTAGTGATTCTGTTTGACATCTGGGCCTGCATGGCCCTAGTGACTCTGGTCCTCACCCAGGCATCATTGGGACCTGGATAATCTATTCCACACCTGGGCCTCACTTTGACGAGGGACCTCTGGTCCCATTCTAGGCCTCAAACTAAACTGGTTACTCTGGTTCCCCCTCTGAGCCTCAACCCTACCTGGTGACTCTGGTCACCCCTTAGGCTTCACATGGGCCTGCTGAAACTGGTCCTTAATTGGTCCTCACCTGGATCTGGTGATTGTTCGCCACCTGGGTCTCACCTGGACTTGTTGAATTCTGTTGCCTCCTGCGCCTCACCTGGACTTTGTGACTGTGGTCCCACCTGGACCTCACCTGGATCTGGTGGCTCTGTTTCCCATATGGGGCTCTCCTGGACCTGGTTCCTGTGGTCTCCATCTGGCCTCACCTGGAACACAATGACTCTGATCCATATTTGGGCCTCTCCTGGACCTGTTGACTCTGGTCCTTACCTGGGCATCATTGGGTCCTGGATACTCTCTTATATTCCTGGGCCTCATCTGGACCTGGTGACTGGGTCCCACCTGGGCCTCACATGGACGAGGTGACTTGTTCCCACAGGGACCTCACCTGGACCTGGTGGCTCAGGTCCTCATATTGGCATCATGGGACCTGGTTTCTCAGTTCCACATCGGGGCCTCACCTGGACCTAGTGATTCTCGTTCCCGTCTGGGCCTCACCCTGACGTGGTGACTCTGGTCCCCACCTGGATATCACCAGTACCGGGTGACTCTGATCCCCCTCTGGGACTCACCCGGAGCTGGCGACACTTGTCCTCAGCTGGATCTCAACAGTACCTGTTGAATCTACTCCTCACTTAGGCCTCGTCTGGACCTTGTGACTCTTTTCCCACCTGGCATCAATGGGATCATGGTTACTCTGTTTCCCACCTGGGCCTCACCTGGACATGATAACTTTGCTCCACACCTGAGCCTCACCTGGACATGATGACTCTGGATCCACTCTGGGACTCCCTCTGACATGGAGACTCTGGTCACCATCTGGATGTCTCCTAGACCAGGTGAATCTGGTACCCCTCTAGGCCTCAACCAAACCTGGTGACTCTAGTCCTCAACTGGGCCTTACCGGGACCTAGTGAATATGCTCCCCAACTGCGCCTCATCTGGATATGGTGACTCTGGTTCTACGTGGGCATCATCGGGACATGGTTACTCTATTCCCCACTGGGAGCGACCTGATCCTGGTAACACTATTCCTGACTTTGGCATTTTCTGGTGAGTGTGGTTGCCACCTGCACCTCACCTGGACCTGGTTATTCTGGTCTGCACCTGAGACTCCCCTGGATCTGGTGACTGTGGTCCCCACCTGGGCTTCACCTGGATTTGGGGACTCCGGTCCCCATCTGGGCCTCACCTGGCCCTTTGACCATGGTCGTCAACTGGGGAAAATTGGGACCCTGTGACTGTGTTCCACAACTGGACCTCACCTGGACCAGGTGACTCTGGTCCCCCTCTGGGTCTCACCGTGCCCTAGTCACTGTGAACCCCACTTTGGCCTGACTTCGACCTGCTGACCCTGGTTGCCACCTGTGCCTGACCTCGAACTGTTGACTCTGGTTCTTTCAATGGCCTCCCCTGTACCTAGTGATCCTGATGCCCACCTGGGCCTCACCTGCACGTGGTGTCTCTAGTCACCACACCTGGGCCTCAATTAAACCTCTTGACCATAGTCCCCAAGCCTCGCCTCACATGGACCTGTTACCTCTGATCCCCACCGGGGTCTCACGTGTACCTGGTAACTCTGGTCCTCACCAGGGCCTCATCTGCACCTAGTGACTCTGGTCCCCACCTGGACTTCACCTGGATCTCGTGACTCTGGTCCCCACCTGGAACTCACATGTATCTGGTGACTCTGGTCTCAGTTTGGCCTCACCTGGACTGGTGTCTCTTGTCCCCACTTTGACCTAACTCAGAACTGCTGAATCTTGCCCCACCTAGGCCGCACCCAGACCTGATGACTCTTGTCCCCAGCTATGCCTCAATTCGACCTGATGAATCTGGTCCTCACGTGGGCCTCACATGGACTTGGGACTCAGCGGGATAGAGTGGCTCTGGTTCCCACAAGGGGCTCACCCGATACTGGTGACTGTATTCTTATTCTATGCCTCACCAGGACCTAGTGATTCTGTTCCCCATCTGGGCCTCCATGGCCCTAGTGACTCTGGTCCTCACCCAGGCATCATTGGGAACTCGATACTCTATTCCACACCTGGGCCTCACATTGTCCAGGGACCTCTGGTCCCATTCTGGGCCTCTAACTAAACTGGTTACTCTGGTTCCCCCTCTGGGACTCACCCTTACTTGGTGACTCTGGTCACCCCTTGGGCTTCACTTGGGCCTGGTGAATCTGTTTCTTAGCTGGTCCGCACCTGGATCTGGTGACAGGTCACCACGTGGGCCTCACCTGGACTTGGTGAATCATGTTGCCACCTGCGCCTCACCTGGACCTTGTGACTGCGGTCCCTCCTGGACCTCACCTGGATCTGGTGGCTCTGGTTCCCATATGGGGCTCTCCTGGACCTGGTTCCTGTGGTCTCCATCTGGCCTCACCTGGAACACAATGACTCTGATCCATATTTGTGCCTCTCCTGGACCTGTTGAGTCTGGTCCTTACCTGGGCATCATTGGGACCTGCATACTCTCTTATATACCTGGGCCTCACCAAGACTTGTTGACTGTGGTCCCACCTGGGCCTCACCTGGACGGGGTGACAGGTTGCCACAGGGACATCACCTGGACCTGGTGACTCAGGTCCTCATATGGACATCTTGGGACCTGGTTTCACAGTACCACATCGGGGCCTCACCTGGACCTACTGATTCTCGGGCCCCTCAGGGCCTCACCCTGACTTGTGACACTGGTCCCCACATGGATATCACCAGAACCGGGTGACACACCCGGAGCTGGGGACACTGGTCCTCAGGTGGGCCTCAACAGGACCTGTGAATCTATTCCAAACTTAGGCTTCGTCTGGACCTTGTGACTCTTTTCCCACCTGGCATCAATGGGACATGGTTACTCTGTTCCCCACCTGGGCCTCATCTTGACATGATAATTTGCTGCACACTTTGGCCTCAACTGGTCCTGATGACTCTCGTTCCCCCAACCTAGGCCTCAATCTGGACTGGTGACTGTCGTCCCCAAATGGGTCTCAGCTGGACCTGGTGACTCCCGTTCCCACATGAACAACACCTGGACCTGGTGACTGTGGTGTTCTTGTAGACTCACATTTACCTTGTGACTCCTGTCCCCACTAGGGCCTCACCTGGATCTGGTGACACTGGCCTGCATGCTGGCCTCACCTGGACCTGGTAACTCTGGTCCCTACCTGGACATCATCGGGACACGGTTCCTCTGCATGGCCTGCAGGTTGGCCTCAGCCGGACCTGGTGAGTGGGGTTGCCACCTGGGTCTCACCCATACCTGGTGACACAGGTCCCCACGTGGGCCTCACTTGGACCTGGTGAATCTGGTCCTTACCTGGTCCTCACCCGGACCTGGTAACCCTGGTCACCACCTGGGAATCACCTGGACCTGGTGAATATGGTCCCCATCTGGGCCTCACACAGTCCTGTTGACTTTCTTCCCCACCTGGACCTGATTGCTGTGGACACCTTCTTGGCCTCAACTGGAACTGGTGACTCTGATCCTAACTGGGCCTCACCCAGATCTGGTGACTCTGGTCCTCACCTGTGGAACAATATGACCTGGATACTCTGTTCCACACCTGAGCCTCACCTGGACATGATGACTCTGGATCCCCTCTGGGCCTCAGCCTGACATGGTGACTCTGGTCCCCATCTGGATGTCACCTAGTTCAGCTGAATCTGGTACCCCTCTAGGCCTCAACTAGACCTGGTGACTCAGGTCCTCAACAGGGCCTCAACGGAACCTAGTGAATATGCTCCCCACCTGCGCCTCATCTGGACTTGGTGACGCTGGTTCTATCTGGGCATCATTGGGACATGGTTACTCTGTTCCCCACTGGGACTGACCTGATCCTGGTAACTCTGGTCCGGACTTTGGCCTCTTCTGTACCAAGTGACTCTGGCTCCACCTGGGCCACACCTTTAACTGGTGACTCTGATCCTAAGCATGGCCTCACCTGACATGGTGACTGTGGTTCCCATCGGGACCTCACCTGGACCTCTTCTCTCTGGTCCCACCTGGGCCTCACCAGGGCCTGGTGTCTCTGGTACACACCTGGTAGAATCAGGACATGGTTACACTGTTCACTAATAGTGACCCAGCCGGACCTATTAACTCTGGTCTTCACCTGGGCCACACCTGGACATGGTGACACTGGTTCCCACCTGGGTCTCACCTGGACATGGTCACTCGGATCCCCACCTGGTCCTTACCTGTAACTGGTGATTCGTGTTCCCACATGGACATCATGTGGACCTGGTGGCTGCATTGTTTCTAGCTTCTCATGTACCTCGCGACGCTGGTCCCCACCAGGGCCTCACCGGGACCTGGTCAGTGTGGTTGCCACCTGCATCTCACCTGCACCTGGTGATTCTGGTCTGCACCTGAGACTACCCTGGATCTAGTGACTGTGGTCCCCACCTGGGCTTCACCTGGATTTGGGGACTCCGGTCCCCATCTGGGCCTCACGTGGCCCTGTTGACCATGGTCCTCAACTGGGCAAAATCGGGACGCGGTGACTGTGTTCCACAACTGGAACTCACCTGGACCACGTGACTCTGGTTCCCCTCTGGGTCTCACCGTGCCCTAGTGACTGTGAAACCCACTTTGGCCTGATATGGACCTGCTGACCCTGGTTGGAAGCTGCGCCTGACCTCGAACTGTTGACTCTGCTTCTTTCAATGGCCTCCCCTGTACCTGGTGATCCTGGTCTCCACCGGGCCTCACCTGGACGTGGTGACTCTTGTCACAACTGGGGACTCACCTGGACCTGCTTACTGTTTCCACACCTGGGCCTCAATAGACCTGTTGACCATGGTCCCCAAGCCGGCCTCACATGGACCTGTTGCCTCTGATCCCCACCGGGGCCTCACGTGTACCTGGTAACTCTGGTCCTCACCTGGGCCTCATCTGGACCTAGTGACTCTGGTCCCCACCTGGGCTTCACATGGATCTGGTGACTCTGGTCCCCACCTGGACTTCACCTGTATCTGGTGACTCTGGTACCCACCTGGACCTCTCCTGGACCTGGTGACTCTCTTTCCAACATGGAGCTCACCTGGATCTGGTGACTCTGGTCCTCACTTTGGCCTCACCTGGACCTGGTGTCTCTCGTCCCCACTTGGACCTAACTCAGAACTGCTGAATCTTCCCCCACCTAGGCCGCACCCAGACCTGGTGACTCTTGTCCCCAGCTATGCCTCAATTCGACCTGTTGAATCTGGTCCTCACGTGGGCCTCCCATGGACCTGGTACTCAGCTGGATAGAGTGGCTCTGGTTCCCACAAGGGGCTCACCTGATACTGCTGACTGTGATCTTAGTCTATGCCACACCAGGACCTGGTGATTCTGTTCCCCTTCTGGGCCTGCATGGCTCTCATGACTCTGGTCTTCACCCAGGCATCATTGGGACCTGGATACTCTATTCCACACCTGGGCCTCACTTTGACTAGGGATCGCTGGTCCCATTCTGGGCCTCAAATTAACTGGTTACTCAGGTTCCCCCTCTGAGCCTCACCCTTACCTGGTGACTCTGGACACCCTTTGGGCTTCACTTGGGCCTGGTGAATGTGGTCCTTAGCTGGTCCGCACCAGGATGTGGTGACTGGTCGCCACCTGGGCCTCACCTGGACTTGGTGAATCCTGTTGCCACCTGCGCCTCACCTGGACCTTGTGACTGTGGTCCCACCTGGACCTCACCTGGATCTGGTGGCTCTGGTTAACATATGGGGCTCTCCTGGACCTGCTGCCTGTGGTCTCCATCTTTCCTCACCTGGAACACAATGACTCTGATCCATATTTGGGCATCGCCTGGACCTGTTGACTCTGGTCCTTACCTGGGCATCATTGGGACCTGGATACTCTCTTATATAACTTGGCCTCACCTGGACCTGGTGAGTGTGGTCCCACCTGCGTCTCACCTGGACGAGGTGACTGGTTCCCACAGGGACCTCACCTGGACCTGGTGACTCAGGTCCTCATATGGGCATATTGAGACCTGGTTTCTCAGTTCCACATCGGGTCCTCACCTGGACCTAGTGACTCTCGTCCCCTCTGGGCCTCACCCTGATGTGGTGACTCTGGTCCCCATCTGGATATCACCAGAACCGGTGACTCTGGTCCCCCTCTGGGACTCACGCAGAGCTGGGAACACCGGTCCTCAACTGGGCCTAAATAGGACCTGGTGAATCTACTCCTCACTTAGGCCTCGTCTGGACCTTGTGACTCTTTTCCCACCTGGCATCAATGGGACATGGTTACTCTGTTCCCCACCTGGGCCTCACCTGGACATGATAACTTTGCTCCACACTTTGGCCTCAAGTGGTCCTGATGACTCTGGTCCCCCCACCTAGGCCTCAATCTGGACCTGGTGACTGTGGTCCCCACCTGGGTCTCACCTGGACCTGGTGACTCTCGTTCCCACATGAACCACACCTGGACCTGGTACTGTGGTGTTTTTGTAGACCTCACATTTACCTGGTGACGCCGGTCCCCACTAGGGACTAACTATATCTGGTGACTCTGGCCTCCATGATGGCCTCACCTGGACCTGGTGAGTGTGTTTGCCACCAGGACCTCAACCATACCTGGTGACTCTATCACCACGTGGGCCTCTTGGATCTGGTGAATCTGGTCCTTACCTGGTCCTCTCCCACACCCGGACTCTGGTCACCACCTGGACCTAACCTGGACCTGGTGAATCTGGTCCCCATCTGGGCCTCACCCAGTCCTGGTGGCTTTGTTCCCCACCGGGACCTGATTGCTGTGGACTCTTTCTTGGCAACACCTGGAACTGGTGACTCTGATCCTATCTGCTCGTCACCCAGACCTGGTGACTCTGGTCCTCGCCTGGGCATCATTGGTACATGGTGACTCTGTTCTACACCTGAGCCTCACCTGGACATGATGACTCTGGAACCTCTCTGGGCCTCACCCTGACCTGGTGACTCTGGTCCCCATCTGGATGTCACCTGGACCATGGGATTCTGGTACCCGTCTAGGCCTCAACCAGATATGGTGACTCTGGTCCTCAACTGGGCCTCACCTGGAACTAGTGAATATGATCCATCTTGGCCTCATTTGGACCTGGTGACTCTGGTCCCTACCTGGGCATCATAGGGATATGGTTTCACTGCATGGCCTGCAGGTTGGCCTCACCTGGACCTTGTAACTCTGGTCCCTACCTGTGCATCATCAGGACATGGTTCCTCTGCATGGCCTGCAGGTTGCCCTCACCTGGACCTGGTGAGTGGGGTTGACACCTGGGCCTCACCCATGCCTGGTGACACAGGTCCCCACTTGGGTCTTACTTGTACCTTGTGAATCTGGTCCTTACCTGGACCTCACCCGGAACTGGTAACTCTGGTCACCACCTGGGAATCACCTGGGACTGGTGAATCTGGTCCCAATCTGGGCCTCACAAAGTCCTGGTCACTTTGTTCCCCACCTGGGCCTGCTTGCTGTGGACTCCTTCTTGGCCTCACCTTGAACTGGTGACTCTGATCCTAACTGGGTCTCACCCAGATCTGGTGACTGTGGTCCTCACCTGTGGACCATTAAGACTTGATACTTTGTTACACACCTGAGCCTCACCTGGACATGATGACTCTGGATCCCCTCTGGGCCTCAGCCTGACATGGTGACTCTGGTCCCCATCTGGATGTCACCTAGACCAGGTGAATCTGGTACCCCTCTAGGCCTCAACTTGACCTGGTGACTCTGGTCCTCAACTGGGCCTCACCGGGACCTAGTGAACATGCTCCCCACCTGCGCCTCATCTGGACCTGGTGACTCTGGTTCTACGTGGGCATCATCGGGACATGGTTACTCTATTCCTCTCTGGGACTGACGTAATCCTGGTAACTCTGGTGCTGACTTTGGCCTCTTCTCTACCAGATGACTCTGGCTCCACCTGGGTCTCACCTGTAACTGGTGACTCTGATCCAAATCATGGCCTCACCAGACCTGGTGACTGTGGTTCCCATCGGGACCTCACCTGGTCCTCATGTCTCTGGTCTCACCTGGGCCTCACCAGGACTTGGTGTTTCTCGTACCCACCTGGGTAGCATCAGGATATGGTTACAGTGTTCACTAACAGTGACCCAGCCGGACCTATTATCTCTGGTCTTCACCTCGCCACACATGGACATGGTGACACTGGTTACCACCTGGATCTCACCTGGACATGGTGAGTCTGATCCCCACCTGGGCCTCAATGTAACTGGTGATTCTCGTTCCCACATGGACATCATGTGGACCTGCTGGCTGCACTGTTTCTAGCTTCTCATGCACCTCGTGGCTCTGGTCCCCACCAGGGCCTCACCGGGAACTGTTGAGTGTGGTTGCCACATGCACCTCACCTGGACTTTGCTGATTTTTGTCTGCCCCTGAGACTACCCTGGATCTGTTGACTGTGGTCCCCACCTGTGCTTCACCTGGATTTCGGGACTCCGGTCCCCATCTGGGCCTCACCTGGCCCTGATGACCATGGTCCTCAACTGGGCACAATTGGGACCCGGTGACTGTGTTCCACAACTGGAACTCACCTGGACCATGTGACTCTAGTCCCCCTCTGGGTCTCACCGTGCCCTAGTGACGGTGAATCCAACTTTGGCCTGACTTGGACCTGCTGACGCGGGTTTCCACCTGCGCCTGACCTCGAACTGTTGACTCTGGTTCTTTCAAGGGCCTCCCCCGTACCTGGTGATGCTGGTCCCCACCTGAGCCTCACCTCACGTGGTGACTCTTGTCAACACCGGGGACTCACCTGGACCTGCTTACTGTGTTCCACACCTGGCCTCAAGTAGACGTGCTGACCATGGTCCCCAAGGCGGCCCCACATGGACCTGTTGCCTCTGATCCCCACAGGGGCCTCACGTGTACCTGGTAACTCTGGTCCTCACCTGGGCCTCATCTGGACCTAGTGACTCTGGTCCCCACCTGGGCTTCACCTGGATCTGGTGACTCTGGTCCACACCTGGACCTCACCTGGATCTGGTGACACTGGTCCTCAGTTTGCCCTCACCCTGACCTGGTGACACTTGTCCCCAGCTATGCTCAATTCGACCTGATGAATCTGGTCCTCAGGTGGGCCTCACATGGATCTGGGACTCAGCTGGTTAGAGTGGCTCTTGTTCCCACAAGGATCTCACCTGATACTAGTGACTTTGGTCTTATTGTATGCCTCACCAGGACCTAGTGATTCTGTTCCCCATCTGGGCCTGCATGGGCCTAGTGACTCTGGTCCTGAACCAGGCATCATTGGGACCTGGATACTCTCTTATATACCTGGGCCTCACCTGGATCTGGTGACTCTGGCCTGCAGATTGGCCTCACCTGGACTTTGTTAGTGGGATGCCACGTGGGCCTTACCCATACCTGGTGACTCAGGTCCCCACGTGGGCCTCTTGGACCTGGTGAATCTGGTCCTTACCTCGTCTTCTCCCCGACCCGGGGAATCTGGTCACAACCTGGGCTTCACCTGGACCTGGTGAATCTGGCCCCCATCTGGGCCTAACCCAGTCTTGGTGACTATGTTCCTCACCTGGACCTGATTGCTCTGGACTCTTTCTTGGCCTAACCTGGAACTGGTGACTCTGATCCTATCTGTGGGTCACCCAGACCTGTTGACTCTGGTCCTCACCTGGGCATCATTGGTACCTGGTTACTCTGTTCCACACCTGAGCCTCACCTGGACATGATGTCTCTGGGAACTCTCTGGGTCTCACCCTGACCTGGTGATCTGATCCCCATCTGGATGTCACCTGGACCAGGTGATTTGGTACCCCTCTAGGCCTCAACCAGTTCTGGTGACTCTTGTCCTCAACTGGGCCTCACCTGGACCTAGTGAATATGCTCCATCTGGGCCTCATTTGGACCTGGTGACTCTGGTCACTCACTGGGCATCATCGGGAAATTGTTCCACTGCATGGCCTGCTGGTTGGCCTCACCTGGACCTGGTAACTCTGGTCCCTACCTGGAAATCATCGGGACATGGTTCCTCTGCATGGCCTGCAGGTTGGCCTCAATTGACCTGGTGAGTGGGGTACCCACATGGGTCTTACCCATGCCTGGTGACACAGGTCCCCACATGGGCCTCACTTGGATCTGGTGAATGTGGTCCTTACCTAGTCCTCACCCGGAACTGGTATATCTGGTCACCACCTGGGCATCACCTAGTCCTGGTGACTTTGTTCCCCACCTGGACCTGATTGCTGTGGACACCTTCTTGGCCTCACCTGGAAGTGGTAATTCTGATCCTAACTGGGCCTCACCCAGACCTGGTGACTCTGGTCCTCACCTGTGGATCATTATGACCTGGATACTCTGTTCCACACCTGAGCCTCACCTGGACATGATGACTCTGGATCCCCTCTGGGCCTCACCCTGACATGGTTACTCTGGTCCCCATCTGGATGTCACCTAACCAGGTGAATCTGGTACCCCTCTAGGCCTCAACCAAACCTGGTGACTCTAGTCCTCAACTGGGTCTGCCCGGGACCTAGTGAATATGCTCCCCAACTGCGACTCATCTGGACATGATGACTCTGGTTCTACGTGGGCATCATCGGGACATGGTTACTCTATTCCCCACTGGGAGTGACCTGATCCTTGTAACACTGGTCTGACTTTGGCATTTTTTGTACCAGGTGACTCTGGCTCCACCTGGGCCTCACCTGTAACTGGTGACTCTTATCCTAAGCATGGCCTCACCTGACTTGGTGACTCTGGTCCCCATTAGGATGTAACCTGGACCAGGTGATTCTGGTACCCCTCTAGGCCTCAACCAGTTCTGGTGACTCTGGTCCTCAATTGGCTTCACCTGGACCTAGTGAATATGCTCCATCTGGGCCTCATTTGGACCTGGTGACTGTCGTACCTGCCTGGGCATCATCGGGACATGGTTCCGCACATGGCCTGCAGGTTGGCCTCACCTGGACCTGGTGAGTGGGATTGCCACCTGTGGCTAACCCATACCTGGTGACTCAGGTCCCCACGTGGGCCTCTTGGACCTGGTGAATCTGGTCCTTACCTCTTCTTCTCCCAACCTGGGTAGTCTGGTCATCACCTGGGCCTCACTTGGACAAGGTGAACTGGTCCCCATCTGGGTCTCACCCAGTCCTGGATACTTTGTTCCCCACCTGGAACTGATTGCTGTGGACTCTTTCTTTGCCTCACCTGGAACTGGGGACTCTGATCCTATCTGCGCGTCACCCAGATCTGGTGACTCTGGTCCTCATCTGGGCATCATTGGTACCTGGTGACTCAGTTCCACACCAGAGCCTCACCTGCACATGATGACTCTGGAACCCCTCTGGGCCTCACCCTGACCTGGTGATTCTGGTCCCCATCTGGATGTCACCTGGACCAGGTGTATCTGGTACCCCTCTAGGCCACAACCAGATCTGCTGACTCTGGTTCTCAACTGGGCCTCACCTGGACCTAGTGAATATGCTCCATCTGGGCCTCATTTGGACCTGGTGACTCTGGTCACTACCTGGGCATCATCGGGACATGGTTCCACTGCATGACATGCAGGTTGGCCTCACCTGGACCTGGTAACTCTGGTCCCTACCTGGGCATCATCGGGATATGGTTCCACACATGGCCTGCAGTTTGGCCTCACCTGGACCCGGTAACTCTAGTTGCTACCTGGGCATCATCGGGACATGGTTCCTCTGCATGGCCTGCAGGTTGGGCTCACCTGGACCTGGTGAGTGGCGTTGTCACCTTGGCCTCACCCATGCCTGGTGACACAGGTCCCACGTGGGCCTCACTTGGACCTGGTGAATCTGGTCCTTACCTGGACCTCACCCGAAACTCCTAAATCGGGTCACCACCTGGGAATCACCTGAACCTGGTTAATCTGGTCCCCATCTGGTCCTCATCTAATCCTGGTGACTAAGTCACCCCACCTGGACTTGATTGCTGTGGACTCCTTCTTGGCATCACCTGGAACTGGTGACTCTGATCCTAAGCATGGCCTCACCTGACCTGGTGACTGTGGTTCCCATCAGGACTTCACCCGGACCTCATGTTCTGGTCACAACTGGGCCTCACCAGGACCTGGTGTCTCTCGTACCCACCTGGGTAGCATTAGGATATGGTTACACTGTTTACTAACAGTGACCCAGCCGGACCTATTAACTCTGGTCTTCACCTGGGCCACACCTGGACATGGTGACACTGGTTCCCACCTGGGTCTCACCTGGACATGGTGAGTCGGATCCCCACCTGGTCCTCATTTGTAACTGGTGATTCTCGTTCCCACATGGACATCATGTGGACCTGGTGACTGCAGTGTTTCTAGCTTCTCATGTACCTCGTGACTCTGGTCCCCACCAAGGACTCACCGGGACCTGGTGTGTGGTTGCCACCTCCGCCTCACCTGGACCTGGTGATTCTGGTCTGCACCTGAGACTAACCTGGATCTGGTGACGTGGTCCCCACCTGGGCTTCACCTGGATTTGGGGACTCCGGTCCCCACCTGGGCCTCACCTGGCCCGGTTGTCCATGGTCCTCACCTGGGCAAAATCGGAACAGGTGACTGTGTTCCACAACTGGACCTCACCTGGACCACATGACTCTGGTCCCCCCTCTGGGTCTCACCGATCCCTAGTGACTGAGAAACCCACTTTGGCCTGACTTGGACCTCCTGCCACTTGTTGCCACCTGCGCCTGACCTCGAACTGTTGACTCTGGTTATTTCAAGGTCCTCCCCTGTACCTGGTGATCCTGGTCCCACCAGGGCCTCATCTGGACATGGTGACACTTTTCAACACGGAGGACTCACCTGGACCTGCTTACTATGTTCCACTCCTGGGCCTCAAGTAGACCTGTTGACCATGGTCCCCAAGCCGGCCTCACATAGACCTGTTGCCTCTGATCCCCCCGAGGCCTCACGTGTACCTGGTAACTCTGGTCCTCACCTGGGCCTCAACCGGACATAGTGACTCTGGTCCACAACTGGGCTTCACGTGATCTGGTGACTCTGGTCCACACCTGGACCTCTCCTGGACCTGGTGACTCTCTTTCCAACATGGACCTCACCTGGATCTGGTGACTCTGGTCCTCAGTTTGGCCTCTCCTGGACCTGGTGTCTCTCGTCCCCATTTTGACCTAACTCAGAACTGCTGAATCTTGCCCCACCTAGGCCGCACCCAGACCTGGTGACTCTTGTCCCCAGCTATGCCTCAATTCGACCTGATGAATCTGGTCCTCACGTGGGCCTCACATGGGCCTGTGACTCAGCTGGATAGAGTGGCTCTGGTTCCCACAAGGGGCTCACCTGATACTGCTGACTGGGGTGTGTTTCTATGCCTCACCAGGACCTAGTGATTCTGTTCCCCATCTGGTCCTGCATGGCCCTAGTGACTCTGGTCCTCACACAGGCATCACTGGGATCTGGATACTCTATACCCCACATGAGCCTCACTTTGACCAGGGACCTCTGGTCCCATTCTGGGCCTCAAACAAAATGGTTACTATGGTTCCCCCTCTGGGCCTCACCCTTACCTGGTGACTCTGGTCACCCCTTGGGGTTCACTTGGGCCTTGTGTCTGGTCCTTAGCTGGTCCGCACCTGGATGGGGTGACTTGTCGCCACCTGGGCTTCACCTGGACTTGGTGAATCCTGTTGCCACCTGCACCTCACCTGGACCTTGTGACTGTGGCCACACCTGGACCTCACCTGGATCTGGTGGCTCTGGTTCCCATATGGGGCTCTCCTGGACCTGGTTCCTGTGGTCTCCATCTGGCCTCACCTGGAACACAATGACTCTGATCCATATCTGGACCTCTCCTGGACCTGTTGACTCTGGTCCTTACCTAGGCATCATTGGGACCTGGATACTCTCTTATATACCTGGGCCTCACCTGGACCTGGTGACTGTGGTCCCACTTGGGCCTCACCTGGACGAGGTGACTGGTTCCCACAGGGACCTCACCTGGACCTGGTGACTCAGGTCCTCATATGGGCATCATGGAACCTGGTTTCTCAGTTCCACATCGGGGCCTCACCTGGACCTAGTGATTCTCTTCCCCCTCTGGGCCTCTTCCTGACGTGCTGACTCTGGTTCCCACCTGGATATCACCAGAACCGGGTGACTCTGGTCCCCCTCTGGGACTCACCCGGAGCTTGGGACACTGGTCCTCAGCTGGGCCTCAACAGGACCTGGTGAATCTACTCCTCACTTAGACCTCGTCTGGACCTTGTGACTCTTTTCCCACCTGGCATCAATGGGACATGGTTACTCTGTTCCCCACCTGGGCCTCACCTGGACATGATAACTTTGCTCCACACTTTGGCCTCAACTGGTCCTGATGACTCTGGTCCCCCCACCTAGGCCTCAATCTGGACCTGGTGACTGTGGTCCCCACCTCTTTCTCACTTGGACCTGGTGACTCTCGTTCCCAGATGAACCACACGTGGATCTGGTGACTGTGGTGTTCTTGTAGACTCACATTTACCTGGTGACTCCGGTCCCCACTAGGGACTCACCTGGATCTGGTGACTCTGGCCTGCAGGTTGGCCTCACCTGGACCTGGTGAGTGGGGTTGCCACCTGGGGCTCACCCTGACATGGTGACTCTGGTCCCCATCTGGATGTCACCTTGACCAGGTGAATCTGGTACCCCTCTGGGCCTCAACTAGACCTGGTGACACTGGTCCTCAACTGGGCCTCACCGGGACCTAGTGAATATGCTCCCCACCTGCGCCTCATCTGGACCTGGTGACTCGGGTTCTACCTGGGCATCATCGGGTCATGGTTACTCTATTCCCCACGGGGACTGACCTGATCCTGGTAACTCTGGTCCTGACTTTTGGCTCTTCTGTACCAGGGGTCTCTGGCTCCAACTGGGCCTCACCTGTATCTGTTGAATCTGATCCTAAGCATGGACTCCCCTGACCTGATGTCTGTGGTGCCCATGGGACCTCACCTGGTCCTCATGTCTCTGGTCCCCACTGGGCCTCACGTGGATCTGGTGACTCTGGCCTGCAGGATGGCATCACCTGGACCTGGTGAGTGGGGATGCCACCTAGGACACACCCATACCTGGTGACTCAGGTCCCCACGTGTGCCTCTTGGACCTGGAGAATCTGGTCCTTACCTGGTCCTCTACTAGACCCGGGGACTCCGGTCACCACCTGGACCTCACCTGGACCTGGTGAGTGAATCTGGTCTCCATCTGGGCCTCACCCATTCCTGGTGACTTTGTTCCCCACCTGGACCTGATTGCTGTGGACTCTTTCTTGGCCTTACCTGGAACTGGTGGCTCTGATCCTATCTGAGCGTAACCGAGACCTGGTGACTCTGGTCCTCACCTGGGCATCATTGGTACCTGGTGACGCTGTTCCACACCTGAGCCTCACCTGGACATGATGACTCTGGAACCTCTCTGGGCCTCACCCTGACCTGGTGACTCTTGTCCCCATCTGGATGTCAACTGGACCAGGTGATTCTTGTACCCTCTAATACTCAACCAGATCTGGTGACTCTGGTCCTCAACTGGGCCTCACCTGGACCTAGTGAATATGCTCCAACTGGGCCTCATTTGGACCTGGTGACTCTGGTCCCTTCCTGGGCATCATCGGGACATGGTTCAGCTGCATGGCCTTCAGGTTGGCCTCACCCGGACCTGGTAACTCTGGTCCCTACCTGGGCATCATCGGGACATTGTTCCTCTACATGGCCTGCAGGTTGGCCTCACATGGAGCTGGTGAGTGGGGTTGGCACCTGGGCCTCACACATACATGGTGACACAGGTCCCCCGTGGGCCCAGTTTGACCTGGTGATTCTCGTCCTTACCTGGTCCTCACCCGTACCTGGTAACCCTGGTCACCATCTGGGAATCACCTGGACCTGGTGAATCTGGTCCCCATCTGGTCGTCACCCAGTCCTGGTGACTTTGTTCCCCTCTGGACCTGATTGCTGTGGACTCCTTCTTGGCCTCAACTGGAAGTGGTGACTCTGATCCTACCTGGGCCTCACCCAGATCTGGTGACTCTGGTAATCACCTGTGGACCATTATGACCTGGATACTCTGTTAAACACCTGAGCCTCACCTGGACATGATGACTTTGGATCCCCTCGGGGCCTCACTCTGACATGTGACTCTGGTCCCCATCTGGATGTCACCTAGACCAGGTGAATCTGTTACCCCTCTAGGGCTCAAATAGACCTGTGACACTGGTCCTCAACTGGGTGTCACCGAGACCTAGTGAATATGCTCCCCACCTGCGCCTCATCTGGACCTGGTGACGCTGGGTCTACCAGGGCATCATCGGGACATGGTTACTCTGTTCCCCACTGGGAATGACCTGATCCTGGTAACTCTGGTCCTGATTTTGGCCTCTTCTCTACCAGGTGACTCAGGCTCCACCTGGGCCTCACCTGTAACTGGTGACTCTGATCCAAAGCGTGGCCTCTCCTGACCTGGTGACTGTGGTCCCCATCGGGACCTCCCCTGGACCTCATGTCTCTGGTCCCACCTGGGCCTCACCAGGACCTGGTGTCTCTGGTACCCACCTGGGTAGCATCAGGATATGGTTACACTGTTCACTAACAGTGACCAAGCCGGACCTATTAACTCTGGTCTTCATCTGGACCACACCTGGACATGGTGACACTAGTTCCCACCTGGGTCTCACCTGGAAATGGTGAGTCAGATACCCACCTGGTCCTAACCTATAACTGGTGATTCTCGTTCCCACATGGACATCATGTGGACCTGGTGGCTGCGGTGTTTCTAGTTTGTCATGTACCTTGTGACACTGGTCCACACCAGGGCCTCACCGGGACCTGGTGATTGTGTTTGACACCTGCACCTCACCTGGACCTGGTGATTCTGGTCTGCACCTGAGACTACCCTGGATCTGGTGACTGTGGTCCCCACCTGGGCTTCACCTGGATTTGGGGACTCTGGTCCCCATCTGAGCCTCACCTGGCCCTGTTGACCATGGTCCTCAACTGGCCAAATTTGGAACGCGGTGACTGTGTTCCACAACTGGACCTCACCTGGACCACGTGACTCTGGTGCCCCTCTGGGTCTCACCATTCCCTAGTGACTGTGACCCCACTTTCCCCTTACTTGGACCTGCTGACCCTGGTTGAAACCTGCGACCGACCTCGAACTGTTGACTATGGTTCTTTCAAGGGCCTCCCCTGTACCTGGTGTTCCTGGTCCCCACCTGGGCTTCACATGGATCTGGTGACTCAGGTCCCCACCTGGACTTTACCTGGATCTGGTGACTCTGGACCCCACCTGGACCTCTCCTGGACCTCGTGACTCTCTTTCCAACATGGACCTCACCTGGATCTGGTGACTCTGGTCCTCAGTTTGGCCTCACCTGGTCCTGGTGTCTCTCGTCCCCACTTGGACCTAACTCAGAACTGCTGAATCTTGCCCCACCTAGGCCGCACCCAGACCTGGTGACTCTTGTCCCCAGCTATGCCTCAATTCGACCTGATGAAGCTGGTCCTCACGTGGGACTCACCTGGTCCTGGTACTCAGCTCGATAGTGTAGCTCTGGTTCTCACAAGGGGCTCACCTGATACTGCTGAATGTGTTCTTATTCTATGCCTCACCAGGACCTAGTGATTCTGTTCCCCATCTGGGTCTGCATGGCCCTAGTGACTCTGGTCCTCACCCAGGCGTCACTGGGACCTGGATACTCTATTCCACACCTGGGCCTCTCTTTGACCAGGGACCTCTGGTCCCATTCTGGGCCTCAAACTAAACTGGTTACTCTGGTTCCCCTCTGGGCCTCACCCTGCCCTGGTGACTCTGGTCACCCGTTGGGCTTCACTTGGGCCTGGAGAATCTGGTCCTTAGCTGTTCCACACCTGGATCTGGTGACTGGTCGCCACATGGGCCTCACCTGGACTTGGTGAATCTTGTTGCCTCCTGCGCCTCACCTGGACCTTGTGACTGTGGTCCTACCAGGACCTCACTTGGACGAGGTGACTGGTTCCCACAGGGACCTCACCTGGACCTGGTGACTCAGGTCCTCATATGGGCATCATGGGACCTGGTTTCTCAGTTCCACATCGGGGCCTCACCTGGACCTAGTGATTCTTGTCCCCCTCTGGGCTTCACCCTGACGTGGTGACTCTGGTTCCCACCTGGATATCACCAGAACCGGGTGACTCTGGTCCCCCACTGGGACTCACCTGGAGCTGGGGACACTGGTCCTCAGCTGATCCTCAACAGGACCTGGTGAATCTACTCCTCACTTAGGCCTCGTCTGGACCTTGTGTCTCTTTTCCCACCTCTCATCAATGGGACATGGTTACTCTGTTCCCCATCTGGGCCTCACCTGAACATGATAACTTTGATCCACACTTTGGCCTCAACTGCTCCTGATGACTCTCGTCCCCCCTCCTAGGCCTCACTCTGGACCTGGTGACTGTGGTCCCCACCTGGGTCTCACCTGGGCCTGGTGACTCTCGTTCCCACATGAACCACACCTGGACCTGGTGACTGTGGTGTTCTTGTAGACTCACATTTACCTGGTGACACCGGTCCCCACTTGGGCCTCACCTGGATCTACTGACGGTGGCTTGCAGGTTGGCCTCACCTGGACCTGGTGAGTGGGGTTGCCACCTGAGCTTCACCTATACCTGGTGACTCAGGAACCCACGTGGTTCTCTTGGACCTGGTGAATCTGCTCCTTACATGGTCCTCTCCCAGACCCGGGGATACTGGTCACCACCTGGGCCTCCCCTGGACCTGGTGAATCTCTTCCCCATCTGGGCCTCTACCAGTCCTGGTGACTTTGTTCCCCACCTGGACCTGATTGCTTTGGACTCTTTCTTGTCCTCACCTGGAACTGGTGACTCTTATCCTCTCTGCGCGTGACTCAGGCCTGGTGACTCTGGTCCTCACCTGGGCAACATTTGTACTTGGTGACTCTGTTCCACACCTGAGCCTCACCTGGACATGATGACTCTGGAACCTCTCTGGGCCTCACCCTGACCTGGTGACTCTGGTCCCCATCTGGATGTCACCTGGACCAGGTGATTCTGGTACCCCTGTAGGCCTAAACAAGATCTGGTGTCTCTGGTCCTCAACTTGGCCTCGGCTGGACCTAGTGAATATGCTCCATCTTGGCCTCATTTGGACCTGGTTACTCTGGTCCCTACCTGGGCATCATGGGGACCTGGTTTCACTGCATTGGCCTGCAGGTTGGCCTCACCTGGACCTGGTAACTCTGGTCCATACCTTGGCATTATCGGGACCCGGTTCCTTTGCATGGCCTGCAGGTAGGCCTCACCTGGACCTGGTGAGTGGGGTGGCCACTTGGGCCTCACACATATCTGGTTACACAGGACCCTACGTGGGCATCACTTGGACGTGGTGTATCTGGTAATTCTGGTCACCACCTGGGAATCACCTGGACCTGGTGAATCTGGTAACTCTGGTCACCACCTGGGAATCACCTGGACCTGGTGAATCTGTGTCCCCATCTGGGCCTCACCCAGTCCTGGTGACTTTTTTCCCCACCTGGACCCGATTGCTGTGGACTCCTTCTTAGCCTCACCGGGAACTACTGACTCTGATCCTAACTGGGCCTAACCCAGATCTGGTGACTCTGGTCCTCACCTGTGAACCATTATGACCTGGATACTCTGTTCCACACCTGAGACTCACCTGGACATGATGTGTCTGGATCCCCTCTGGGCCTCTCCCTGACATGGTGACTCTGGTCCCCATCTGGACGGCACCTAGACCAGGTGAATCTGGTACCCCTCTAGGCCTCAACTTGACCTGGTGACTCTGGTCCTCAACTGGGCCTCACCGGGACCTAGTGAACATGGTCCCCACCTGCGCCTCATCTGGACCTGGTGACTCTGGTTCTACCTGGGCATCACCGGTACCTGGTTACTCAATTCCCCACTGGGACTGCCTGATCCTTGTAACTCTGGTCCTGACTTTGCCCTCTTCTATACCAGGTGACTCTGGCTCCACCTGGGCCTCACCTGTAACTGGTGACTCTGATTGAAAGCATGGCCTCACCTGACATGGGGACTGTGGTTCCAATGGGGACCTCAACTGGACCTCAGGTCTCTGGTCCCATCTCGGGGTCACCAGGAACTGGTGTCTCTGGTACCCACCTGTGTAGCATCAGGATATCGTTACACTGTTCACTAACAGTGACCCAGCCGGACCTATTAACTCTAGTCTTCACCTGGGCCACACCTGGACATGGTGACACTGGCTCCCACCTGGGTCTCACCTGTACATGGTGAGTCGGATCCCCACCTGGTCCTCACCTGTAACTGGTGATTCTCGTTCCCACATGGACATCATGTGGATCTGGGGGCTGCAGTGTTTCTAGCTTCTCATGTACCTCGTGACTCTGGTCCCCACCAGGGCCTCACCGGGAACTGGTGAGTGTGGTTGCCACCTGCACCTCACCTGGACCTGGTGATTCTGGCCTGCACCTGAGACTACCCTGGATATGGTGACTGTGGTCTCCACCTGGGCTTCACCTGGATTTGGGGACTCCGGTCCCCATCTGGGCCACACCTGGCCCTGTTGACGATGGTCCTCAACTGTGCAAAATTGGGACCCGGAGACTTTGTTCCACAACTGGACCTCACCTGGGCCATGTGACTCTGGTCCCCCTCTGGGTCTCACCGTGCCCTAATGACTCTGAACCCAACTTTGGCCTGACTTGGACCTGCTGTCCTTGGTTGCTACCTGTGTCTGACCTCGAACTGTTGACTCTGTTTCTTTCAAGGGCCTCCCCTGTATCTGGTGATCCTGGTCCCCACCTGGGTATCACTTGGACGTGGTGACTCTTGTCACCACCGGGGACTCACCTGGACCTGGTTACTGTGTTCCACACATGGGCCTCAAATACAACTGTTGACCATGGTCCCCAAGCCGGCCTCACATGGACCTGTTGCGTCTGATTCCCACCGTGGCCTCACGTGTACCTGGTAACTCTGGTCCTAACCTGGGCCTCATCTGGACCTAGTGACTCTGGTCCCCACCTGGGCTTCACTTGGATCTGTTGACTCTGGTCCCCACCGGGACTTCAACTTGATCTGGTGACTCTGGTCCGCACCTGGACCTCTCCTGGACCTGGTGACTCTCTTTCCAACATGGACCTCACCTGGATCTGGTGACTCTGGTCCTCAGTTTGGTCTCACATGGACCTGGTGTCTCTCGTCCCCACTTGGACCTAACTCAGAACTGCTGAATCTTGCCCCACCTAGCCCGCACGCAGACCTGGTGACTCTTGTCCCCAGCTATGCCTCAATTCGACCTGATGAATCTGGTCCTCACGTGGGCCTCACATGGACCTGGGACTCAGCTGGATAGAGTGGCTCTGGTTCTCACAAGGGGCTCACCTGTTACTGCTGAATGTGGTCTTATTCTATGCCTCACCAGGACCTAGTGATTCTGTTCCCCATCTGGGACTGCATGGCCCTAGTTACTCTGGTCCTCACCCAAGTGTCATGTGACCTGGATACTCTATTCCACACCTGGGCCTCTCTTTGACCAGGGACCTCTGGCCCCATTCTGGGCCTCAAACTAAACCGGTTACTCTGGTCCCCCCTCTGGGCCTTACCCTGCCCTGGTGACTCTGGTCACCCGTTGGGCATCACTTGGGCCTGGAGAATCTGGTCCTTATCTGTTCTGCACCTGGATCTGGTGACTGGTCGCCACCTGGGCCTCACCTGGACTTGGTGAATCCTGTTGCCTCCTGCGCCTCACCTGGACCTTGTGACTGTGGTCCAACCTGGACCTCACCTGGACGAGGTGACTGGTTCCCACAGGGACCTCATCTGGACCTGGTGACTCAGGTCCTCATATGGGCTTCATGGGACCTGGTTTCTCAGTTCCACTTCGGGGCCTCATCTGGACCTAGTGATTCTCGTCCCCCTCTGGACCTCACCCGGACGTGGTGATTCTGGTCCCCACCTGGATATCACCAGAACCGGGTGACTCTGGTCCCCCTCTGGGACTCACCCGGAGCTGGGACACTGGTCCTCTTCTGATCCTCAACAGGACCTGGTGAATCTACTCCTCACTTAGGCCTCGTTTGGACCTTGTGACTTTTTCTCACCTGACATCAATGGGACATGGTTATTCTGTTCCCCACCTGGGCGTCACCTGGACATGATAACTTTGCTCCACACTTTGGCCTCAACTGGTCCTGATGACTCTCGTCCCCCCACCGAGGCCTCAATCTGGACCTGGTGACTGTGGTCCCCACCTGGGTCTCACCTGGACCTGGTGACTCTCGTTCCCACATGAAACACACCTGGACCTGGTGACTGTTGTTTTGTTGTAGACTCACATTTACCTGGTGACTCCGGTCCCCACTAGGGCCTCACCTGGATCTGGTGACTCTGGCGTGCAGGTTGGCCTCACCTGGACCTGCTGAGTGGGATTGCCACCTGAGCTTCACCCATACCTGATGACTCAGGAACCCACGTGGTTCTCTTGGACCTGGTGAATCTTGTCCTTACATGGTCCTCTCCCAGACCCGGGGATTCTGGTCACCTCCTGGGCCTCACCTGGACCTGGTGAATCTCTTCCCCATCTGGGCCTCAAGCAGTCCTGGTGAATTTGTTCCCCACCTGGACCTGATTGCTTTGGACTCTTTCTTGGCCTCACCTGGAACTGGTGACTCTAATCCTCTCTGCGCGTGACTCAGGCCTGGAGACTCTGGTCCCCATCTAGATGTCACATGGACCAGGTGATTCTGGTACCCCTCTAGTTCTAAACCAGATCTGGTGTCTCTGGTCCTCAACTGGGCCTCGTCTGGACCTAGTGAATATGCTCCATCTGGGCCTCATTTGGACCTGGTGACTCTCTTCCCTACCTGGGCATCATCGGGACAAGGTTCCACTGCATGGCCTTTAGGTTGGCCGCACCTGGACCTGGTAACTGTGGTTCTACCTGGGCATCATCGGGACGTGGTTACTCTATTCCCAGTGGGACTGACCTGATCGTGGTAACTCTGGTCCTGATTTTGGACTCTTCTGTGCCATGTGACTCTGGCTCCCCCTGGACCTCACCTGTAAGTGGTGACTCTGATCCTAAGTATGGCCTCTCCTCACCTGGTGACTGTGGTTTCCATCGGTACCTCACCTGGACCTCATGTCTCTGGTCCCAACTGGGACTCACCAGGACTTGTATCTGGTACCCACCTGAGTAGCATCAGGATATGGTTACACTGTTTACCAACAGTGACGCGGCCGGACCTATTAACTCTCGTCTTCACCTGGTCCACACTTGGACATGGTGACACTGGTTCCCACCAGGGTCTCACCTGGACATGGTGACTCAGATCCACACCTGGTCCTCACCTGTAACTTGTAATTCTCGTTCCCACATGGACATCATGTGGACCTGGTGGCTGCAGTGTTACTAGCTTCTCATGTACCTCGTGACTCTGGTCCCCACCAGGGCCTCACCGGGACTTGGTGAGTGTGGTTGCCACCTGCACCTCACCAGGACCTGGTGATTCTGGTGTCCACCTGAGACTACCCTGGATCTGGTGACTGTGGTCCCCACCTGGGCTTCACCTGAATTTGGGGACTCCGGTCCCCATCTGGGCCTCAACTGGCCCTGTTGACCATGGTCCTCAACTGTGTAGAATTGGGACCCGGTGACTGTATTCCACAACTTGATCTCACCTGGACAAGGTGACTTTGGTACCCCTCTGGGTCTCACTGTGCCCTAGTGACTGTGAACCCCACTTTGGCCTGACTTGGACCTGCTGACCCTGGTTGCCACCTGCGCCTGACCTCAAACTGTTGACTCTGGTTCTCTCAAGGGCCTCCCCTGTACCTGGTGATCCTGGTCCCCAACTGGACGTGGTGACTCTTGTCACCACCGGGGACTCACCTTGACATGATTACTTTGTTCCACACCTGGGCCTCAGGTAGACCTGTTGACTATGGTCCCCAAGCCGGCCTCACGTGGACCTTTTGGCTCTGATCCCCGCCGGGGGCTCACGTGTATCTGGTAACTCTGATCCTCACCTGGGCCTCATCTGGACCTAGTGACTCTGGTCCCCACCTGGGCTTCACCTGGATCTGGTGACTCTGGTCCCCACCTGGACCTCTCCTGGACTTGGTGACTCTCTTTCCAACATGGACCTCACCTGGAACTGGTGACTCTGGTCCGAATCTGGACCTCTCCTGGACCTGGTGTCTCTCTTGCCCACTTTGACCTAACTCAGAACTGCTGAATCTTGCTCCACTTTTTACGCACCCAGACCTGGTGACTCTTGTCCCTAGCTATGCCTCAATTCGACCTGATGAATCTGGTCCTCACGTGGACCTCACATTTACCTGGGACTCAGCTGGAAAGAGTGGCTCTGGTTCCCACTAGGGGCTCACCTGGTACTGCAGAATGTGGTCTTATTCTATGCCTCACCAGAACCTAGTGATTCTGTTCCCCATCTGGGCCTGCATGGCCTTAGTGACTCTGGTCCTCACTCAGGCATCATTGGGATCAGGATACTCTATTCCACACCTGGGCCTCACTTTTACCAGGAACCGCTGGTCCCATTCTGGGCCTCAAACTAAACTGGTTACTCTGGTTCCCCCTCTTAACCTCACCCTTACCTGATGACTCTGGTCACCCCTTGGGCCTCCCCTGGGCCTGGTGACTCTGGCCTGCAGGTTGGCCTCACCTGGACTTGATTAGTGGGATGCAACCTGGGCCTCACCCATACCTGGTGACTCAGGTCTCCACGTGGGCCTCTTGGACCTGGTGAATCTGGTCCTTACCTGGTCCTCTCCCAGACCTGGGGACTCTGGTCACCACCTGGGAATCACCTGGGCCTAGTGAATCTGGTACCCATCTGGGCCTCCACGAGTTCTGGTGACTTTGTTCCCCACCTTGACCTGATTGCTGTGGACTCTTTCATGGCCTCACCTGGACCTGGTGACTCTGATCCTATCTGCGTGTCACCCAGACCTGGTGACTCTGGTCCTCACCTGGGCGTCATTGGTACCTGGTGACTCTGTTCCACACCTGAGCCTCACCTGGACATGAGGCTCTGGCCTCTGGAACCACTCTGGGCCTAACCCTAACCTGGTGACTCTGGTCCCCACCTGGATATCACCAGTACTGGGTGACTCGCCCCCTCTGGGACTCCCCCGGAGCTGGTTACACTGGTCTTCAACTGGGCCTCAACAGGACCTGGTGAATCTACTCCTCACTTAGGCCTCGTCTGGACCTTGTGACTCTTTTCGCACCTGGCATCAAAGGGACATTGTTACTCTGTTCCACACCTGGGCCTCACCTGGACATGATAACTTTGCTCCACACTTTGGCCTCAACTGGTTCTGATGACACTGGTTGCCCCACCTTGTCCTCAATCTGAACCTGGTGACTGTGGTCCCGACCTGGTTCTCACCTGGACCTGGTGACTAAGTTCCCACATGAACCACACCTGGACCTGGTGACTGTGGTGTTCTTGTAGACTCACATTTACCTGGTGACTCCTGTCCCCACTAGGGCCTCACCTGGATCTGGTGACTCTGGCCTGCAGGTTGGCCTCACCTGGACCTGGTGAGTGGGGTTGCCACCTGGGCATCACCCATACCTGGTGTCTCAGGTCACCACGTGGGCCTCTTGGACCTGGTGAATCTGTACCGTACCTGGTCCTCTCCCAGACCCGGGGACTCTGCTCACCACCTGGGCCTCACCTGGACCTGGTGAATGAATCTGTTCCCCATCTGGGCCTCACCCAGACCTGGTGACTTTGTTCCCCACCCGGACCTGATTGCTGTGGACTCTTTCTTGGCCTCACCTGGACTTGGTGACTCTGATCCTATCTGCGCGTCGCCCAGACCTGGTCACTCTGGTCTTCACCTGGGCATCATTGGTACCTGGTGACTCTGTTCCACACCTGAGCCTCACCTGGACATGATGACTCTGGAACCACTCTGGGCGTATCCCTGACCTGGTGACTCTGGGAACCCTCTAGGCCTCAACCAGGTCTGGGGATTCTGGTCCTCAACTGGGCCTCACCTGGACCTACTGAATATGCTTCATCTGGGACTCAGTTGGACCTGGTGACTCTGGTCCCTACCTGGGCATCATTGGGCTATGGATCCACTGCATAGCCTGCAAGTTGGCCTGAGCTGGACCTGGTAACTCTGGACCCTACCCGGGCATCACCGGGACACCGTTCCTCTGCATGGCCTCCAGGTTGGCCTCACATGGAACTAGTGACTGGACTTGCCACCTGGGGCTCACCCATACCTGGTGTCACAGGTACCCACGTGGGCCTCACTGGGACCTGGTGAATCTGGTCCTTTCCCGGTACTCACCCGGACCTGGTAATCCTGGTCACCACCTGGGAATCACCTGGACCTGGTGAATATGGTCCCCCTTTGGGCCTCACCCAGTCCTGTTGACTTTCTTCCCCACCTGGACCTGATTTCTGTGGACTCCTCTTGGCCTCAACTGGAACTGGTGACTCTGAACCTAACTGGGCCTCACCCAGATCTGGTGACTCTGGTCCTCACCTGTGGACCATTATGACCTCTATACTCTGTTCCACACCTGAGCCTCACCTGGACATGATGACTCTGGAACCTCTCTTGGCCTCACCCTGACCTGGTGACTCAGGACCCATCTGGATGGCACCTGGACCAGGTGATTCTGGTACCCCTCTAGGCCTCAACAAGGTCTGGTGACTCTGGTCCTCAACTAGGCCTCACCTGGACCTAGTGAATATGCTCCATCTGGGCCTCATTTGGACCTGGTGACTCTGGTCCCTAACTGGGCATCATCGGGACATGGTTCCACTGCATGGCCTTCAGGTTGGCCGCACCTGGACCTGGTAACTCTGGTTATACCTGGGCATCATCGGGACGTGGTTACTCTATTCCCCTGTGGGACTGACCTGATCCTGGTAACTCTGGTCCTGACTTTGGCCTCTTCTGTACCATTTGACTCTGGCTCCACCTGGACCACACCTGTAAGTGGTGACTCTGATCCGAAGCATAGCCTCACCTGACTTGGTGACTGTGGTTTCCATCGGTACCTCACCTGGACCTCATGTCTATGGTCCCACCTGGGCCTCACCAGGATCTTGTATCTGGTACCCACCTGAGTAGCATCAGAATATGGTTACACTGTTCACTAACAGTGACCCAGCCAGTCCTGTTAACTCTGGTCTTCACTGGGTCCACACCTGGACATGGTGACACTGGTTCCCACCATGGTCTCACCTGGACATGGTGAGTCACATGCCCACCAGGTCGTCATCTGTAACTGGTGATTCTCGTTCCCACATGGACATCACGTGGAACTGGTGGCTGCAGAGTTTCTAGCTTCTCATGTACCTCGAGAATCTGGTCCGAACCTGGGCCTCACCGGGACCTGGTGAGTGTGGTTGCCTCCTGCACCTCACCAGGACCTGGTGATTCTGGTCTGCCCCTGAGACTACCCTGGATCTTGTGACTGTGGTCCGCACCTGGCCTCACCTGGATTTGGGGACTCCGATCCCCATCCGGACGTCCCCTGGCCCTGTTGTCCATGGTATTCAACTGGACAAAATTGGGACCCGGTGACTTTGTTCCACAACTGGACCTCACCTGGACCAGGTGACTCTGGTCCCCCTCTGGGTCTCACCATGCCCTAGTGACTGTGAACCCAACTTTGGACTGACTTGGACCTGCTGACCCTGGTTGCCACCTGCGCCTGACCTCGAACTGTTGACTCAGGTTCTTTCAAAGGCCTCCCCTGTACCTGGTGATCCTGGTCCCCAATTGGGCCTCAACTGGATGTGGTGACTCTTGTCACCACTGGGGACTCACCTAGACAGGCTTACAGTGTTCCACACCTGGGCCACATGTAGACCTGTTGACCATGGTCCCCAATCCAGCCTCACGTGTACCTTTTGGCTCTGGTCCCCGCCGGGGCTTCACTTGTACCTGGTAACTCTGATCCTCACTGGGCCTCATCTGGACCTAGTGACAATGGTCCCCACCTGGGCTTCACCTGGATCTGGAGACTCTGGTCCCCACCTGGACTTCACCTGTATCTGGTGACACTGGTCCCCACCTGGACCTCTCCTGGACCTGGTGTCTCTCTTTCCAACATGGACCTCACCTGGATCTGGTGACTCTGGTCCTCAGTTTGGCCTCACCTGGACCTGGTGTCGCTCGTCGCCACTTTGACCTAACTCAGAACTGCTGAATTTGCCCCACCTAGGCCGCACGCAGACCTGGTGACTCTTGTCCCCAGCTATGCCTCAATTCGACCTCATGAATCTGGTCCTCACGTGGCCCTCACATGGACCTGGGACTCAGCTGGATAGAGTGGCTCTGGTTCCCACAAGGGGCTCACCTGATACTGGTGACTGTGTTCTTATTCTATGCCTCACAAGGACCTAGAGATTCTGTTCCCCATCTGTGCCTGCATGGCCCTAGTGACTCTGGTCCTCACCCAGGCATCATTGGGAACTCGATACTCTATTCCACACCTGGGCCTCACTTTTACCATGGACCTCTGGTCCCATTCTGGGCCTCAAACTAAACTGGTTACTCTGGTTCCCCTCTGGGCCTCACCCTTACCTGGTGACTCTGGTCACCCCTTGGGCTTCACTTGGGCCTGGTGAATCTGGTCCTTAGCAGGTCCGCACCTGGATCTGGTGACTGGTCCCCATCTGGTTCTCACCTGGACTTGGTGAATCCTGTTGCCACCAGCGCCTCACCTGGACCTTGTGACTGTGGTCCCACCTGGACCTCACCTGGATTTGGTGGCTCTGGTTGCCATTTGGGCCTCTCCTGGACCTGGTTCCTGTGGTCTCCATCTGGCCTCACCTGGAACACAATGACTCTGATTCATATTTGGGCCTCTCCTGGACCTGTTGACTCTGCTCCTTACCTGGGCAACATTGGGACCTGGATACTCTCTTATATACCTGGGACTCACCTGGACATTGTGACTGTGGTCCAACCTGGGCCTCACCTGGACGAGGTGACTGGTTCCCAAAGGGACCTCACCTGGACCTGGTGACTCAGGTCCTCATATGGGCATCATGGGACCTGGTTTCTCAGTTCTACATCGGGGCCTCATCTGGACCTAGTGATTCTCGTCCCGCTCTGGGCCTCACCCTGACGTGGTGACTCAGGTCCCCACCTGGATATCACCAGAACCGGGTGACAGTGGTCCCCCTCTGGGACTCACCTGGAGCTGGGGACACTGATCCTCAACTCGGCCTCAACAGGACCGGTGAATCTACTCCTCACTTAGGCCTCGTCTGGACCTTGTGACTCTTTTCCCACCTGGCAACAATGGGACATGGTTACTCTGTTCCGCACCTGGGCCTCACATGGAAATGATAACTTTGCTCTGCACTTTGGCCTCAACTGGTCCTGATGACCCTGGTCACCCAACCGAGGCCTCAATCTGGACCTGGAGACTGTCGTCTCCACCTGGGTCTCACCTGGACCTGGTGACTCTCGTTCCCACATGAACCACACCTAGACCTGGTGACTGTGGTGTACTTGTAGACTCACATTTACCTGGTGACTCCAGTCCCCAGTAGGGCCTCACCTGGATCTGGTGACTCTGGCCTGCAGGTTGGACTCACCTGGACCTGGTGAGTGGGGTTGCTACCTGGGCCTCACCCTAACCTGGTGACTCAGGTCCCCACGTGGGCGTCTTTGACATGTTAATCTGGTCCTTACCTGATCCTCTCCCAGACCCGGGGACTCTGCTCACCACCTGGGCCTCACCTGGACCTGGTGAATCTGGTCCCCATCTGGGACTCACCCATTCCTGGTGACTTTGTTCGCCACCTGGACCTGATTGTTGTGGTCTCCTTCTTGGCCTCACCTGGAACTGGTCGCTCTGATCGTATCTGCACGTCACCCAGATCTGGTGACTCTGGTCTTCACCTGTTGATCATTATGACCTGGATACTCTTTCCACACCTGAGCCTCACCTGGACATGATGACTCTGGATCCACTCTGGGCCTCCCCCTGACATGGTGATTCTGGTCCCCATCTGGATGTCACCTAGACCAGGTGAATCTGGTACCCCCCTAGGCCTCAACCAAACCTGGTGACTCTAGTCCTCAAGTGGGCCTCACCGGGACCTAGTGAATATGCTCCCCACCTGCGCCTCATCTGGACATGGTGACTCTGGTTCTACGTGGGCATCATCGGGACATGGTTACACTATTCCCCACTGGGACTGACCTGATCCTGGTAACTCTGGTCCTGACTTTGGTCTCTCTGTACCAGGTGATTCTGGCTCTAACTGGGCCTCACCTGTAACTGGTGACTCTGATTCTAAGCATGGCCTCAACTGACCTGGTGACTGTGGTTCCCATCGGGACCTCACCTGGACCTCATGTCTCTGGTCCCACCTGGGCCTCACCAGGGCCTGGTGTCTCTGGTACCCACCTGGGTAGCATCAGGATATGGTTACACTGTTCACTAACAGTGACCCAGCCGGACCTATTAACTCTGGTCTTCACCTGGGCCACACCTGGACATGGTGACACTGGTTCCCACCTGGGTCTCCCCTGGACATGGTGACTCAGATCCCCAATGGTCCTCACCTGTAACTGGTGATTCTCGTTTCCACATGGACATCATGTGGACCTGGTGGCTTCAGTGTTTCTAGCTTCTCATGTAACTCGTGACTCTGGTCCCCACCAGGCCCTCACCGGGACTTGGTCAGTGTGGTTGCCACCTGCATCTCACCTGCACCTGGTGATTCTGGTCTGCACCTGAGACTACCCTGGATCTAGTGACTGTGGTCCCCACCTGGGCTTCACCTGGATTTGGGGACTCCGGTCCCCATCTGGGGCTTCACCTGGCCCTGTTGACCATGGTCCTCATCACGGCAAAAATGGGACCCGGTGACTGTGTTCCACACCTGGACCTCACCTGGAGCAGGTGACTCTGGTCCCCCTCTGGGTCTCACCGTGCAGTAGGGACTGTGAACCCCACTTTGGCGTGACTTGGACCTGTTGGCCATGTCTATGTCTTCCTCTGTGAGATTTCTGTTCATGTCTTTTGCCCATTTCATGATTGGATTGTTTGTTTCTTTGGTGTTGTGTTTGATAAGTTCTTTATAGATCTTGGAAACTAGTCCTTTATCTGATATGTCATTTGCAAATATCTTCTTCCATTCTGTAGGTTGTCTTTGAGTTTTGTTGACTGTATCTTTTGCTGTGCAAAAGCTTCTTATCTTGATGAAGTCCCAATAGTTCATTTTTGCTTTTGTTTCTTTTGCCTTCGTGGAGTATCTTGCAAGAAGTTACTATGGCCGAGTTCAAAAAGGGTGTTGCCTGTGTTCTTCTCTAGGATTTTGATGGAATCTTGTCTCACATTTAGATCTTTCATCCATTTTGAGTTTATCTTTGTGTAAGGTGAAAGAGAGTGGTCTAGTTTCATTCTTCTGCATGTGGATGTCCAATTTTCCCAGCACCATTTATTGAAGAGACTGTCTTTCTTCCAATGGATAGTCTTTCCTCCTTTATCGAATATTAGTTGCCCATAAATTTCAGGGTCCACTTCTGGATTCTCTATTCTGTTTCACTAATCTATGTGTCTGTTTTTGTGCCAGTAGACTCTAGTTCTTTCAAGGGCCTCAACTGTACCTGGTGATCCTGGTCCCCACCTGGGCTTCACCTGGACGTGGTGACCCTTTTCACCACCGGGGACTCACCTGGACCTGCTTACTGTGTTACACACCAGGGCCTCAAGTAGACCTGTTGACCATGGTCCCCAAGCCGGCCTCACATGGACCTGTTGCCTCTGATCCCCACCGGGGCCTCACGTGTACCTGGTAACTCAGGTCCTCACCTGGGCCTCATCGGGACCTAGTGACTCTGGTCCCCACATGGGCTTCACGTGGATCTGGTTACTCTGGTCCCCACCTGGATCTCTCCCGGACCTGGTGACTCTCTTTCCAACATGGACCTCACCTGGATCTGGTGACTCTGGTCCCCCTCTGGGTCTCACTGTGCCCTAATGACTGTGAACCCCACTTTGGCCTTACTTGGACCTGCTGACCCTGGTTGCGACCTGCGCTTGACTTCGACCTGTTGAGTCTGGTTCTTTCAAGGGCCTCCCCTGTACCTGGTGATCCTGGTCCCCACCTGGGACTCACCTGGACGTGGTGACTCTTGTCACCACCGGGGACTCACCTGGACCTGCTTACTGTATTCCACACCAGGGCCTCAAGTAGACCAGTTGAACATGGTCCCCAAACCGGCCTCACATGGACCTGTTGCCTTCATCCCCACCGGGGCCTCATGTGTACCTGGTAACTCTGGTCCTCACCTGGGCCTCATCTGGACCTAGTGACTCTGATCCCCACCTGGGCTTCACCTGGATCTGGTGACTCTGGTCCCCACCTGGACTTCACCTGAATCTGGTGTCTCTGGTCCCCACCTGGACCTCTCTTGGACCTGCTGACTCTCTTTCCAACATGGACCTCACCTGGATCTGGTGACTCTGGTCTCAGTTTGTCCTCACCTGGACTGGTGTCTATCGTCCCCACTTTGACCTAACTCAGAACTGCTGAATCTTGCCCCACCTAGGCCGCACCCATACCTGGTGACTCTTGTCCCCAGGTATGCCTCATTTCGACCTAATGAATCTGGTCCTTACGTGAGCCTCACATCACCTGGGACTCAGCTGGATAGAGTGGCTCTGGTTCCCGCAAGGGACTCAAATGATACTTCTGACTGTGGTCTTATTCTATGCCTCAGCAGGACCTAGTGATTCTGTTCCCCATCTGGGCCTGCATGGCCCTAGTGACTATGGTCCTTCCAGGCATCATTGGGACCTGGATACACTATTCCACACCTGGGCCTCACTCTGACTAGGGACCTCTGGTCACTTTCTTGGCCTCAAACTAAACTGGTTACTGTGGTTCTCCCTCTGGGAATGACCCTTACCTGGTGACTCTGGTCACCCCTTGGGCTTCATTTGGGCCTGGTGAATCTGGTCCTTAGCTTGTCCTCACTTGGATCTGGTGACTGGTCGCCACCTGGGCCTCACCTGGACTTGGTGAATCCTGTTGCCACCTGCGCCTCACCTGGACCTTGTGACTCTGGTCCCACCTGGAAGTCACCTGGATCTGGTGGCTCTGGTTCCCATATGGGGCTCTCCCGGACCTGGTTCCTGTGGTCTCCATCAGGCATCAACTGGAACAAAATGACTCTGATCCATATTTGGGCCTCTGCTGGACCTGTTCACTCTGGTCCTTACTTGGGCATCATTCGGACCTGGATACTCATTATATTCCTGGGGCTCACCTGGACCTGTTGACTGTGGTCCCACCTGGGCCTCACCTGGACGAAGTGACTGGTTCCCACATGGACCTCACCTGGACCTGGTGACTCAGGTCCTCATATGGGAATCATGGGACCTGGTTTCAGTTCTACATCGTGGCCCAACCGGGACCTAGTGAATCTCGTCCCCCTCTGGGCCTAACCCTGACGTGGTGACTCTGGTCCCCTCCTGGATATCACCAGAATCGGGTGACTCTGGTCCCCCCCTGGGACTTACCTGGAGCTGGGGACACTGGTCCTCAACTGGGCCTCAACAGGATCTGTTGAATCTACTCCTCACTTAGGCCTCGTCTGGACCTTGTGACTCTTTTCCCACCTGGCATCAATGGGACATGGTTACTCTGTTCTCCACCTGGGCCTCACTTGGATATGATGACTTTGCTTCATTCTTTGGCCTCAACTGGTCCTGATGACTCTTGTCCCCCCATTAGGCCTCAATCTGGACCTGGTGACTGTGGTCCCCACCTGGGTCTCACCTGGACCTGTTGAATCTCGTTCCCACCTGTAATACACCTGGACCTGGTGACTGTAGTTTTCTTGTAGACTCACATTTACCTGGTGACTCCGGTCCCCACTAGAGCCTCACCTGGATCTGGTGACTCTGGCCTGCAGGTTGGCCTCACCTGGACCTGGTGAGTGCGGTTGCCACCTGGGCCTAACCCGTACATGTTGACTCAGGTCCCCACGTGGGCTTCTTGGACCTGGTGAATCTGGTCCTTATCTGGTCCTAACCCAGACCCGGGGACACTGGTCACCACCTGGTTTTCACCTGGACCTGGTGAATCTGGTCCCCATCTGGGCCTCACCCAGTCCTGGTGACTTTGTTCCCCACCTGGACCTGATTGCTGTGGACACTTTCTTGGCCTCACCTGGAACTGGTGACTCTGAACCTATCTGCACGTCACCCAGATCTGGTGACTCTGGTCCTCACCTGTGCATCATTGGTACCTGGTGACTCTGTTCCTCACCTGAGCCTCACCTGGACATGATGCCTCTGGAACCTCTCTGGGCCTCTTCGTGACCTGGTGACTCTGGTCCCCATGTGGATGTTACCTGGACCAGGTGATTCTGGTACCCCTCTAGGCATCAAGCAGATCTGGTGACTCTGGTCCTGATCTGGGCCTCACATGGACCTAGTGAATTTGCTCCATCTGGGCCTCATTTGGACCTGGTGACTCTGGTCCCTACCTGGGCATCATCGCGACATGGTTCCACTGCATGGCCTGCAGGTTTGCCTCACCTGGACCTGGTAACTCTGATGTCTACCTGGGCATCATCGAGACATGGTTCCTCTGCTTGGCCCGCAGGTTGGCCTGACCTGGACCTGGTGAGTGGGGTGGCAACCTGGGCCTCACACATGCAATGTGACACAGGTCCCCACGTGGGTCTCACTTGGACCTGGTGAATCTCGTCCTTTCCTGGTGCTCATCCGGTACTGGTATTTCTGGTCACCACCTGGCAATCACATGGACTTGGTGAATCTGGTCCCATCTGGGCCTCACCCAGTCCTGGTGACTTTGTTCCCCACCTGGACCTGATTGCTGTGGACTCTTTCTTGACCTCACCTGAAACTGGTGACTCTGATCCTATCTGCGCGTCACACAGACCTGGTGACTCTGGTCCTCACCTGGGCATCATTGGTACCTGGTGACACTGTTCCACACCTGAGCCTCACCTGGACATGATGACTCTGGAACCTCTCTGGGCCTCACCCTGACCTGGTGAGTCTGGTCCCCATCTGGATGTCACCTAGACCAGGTGAATCTGGTACCCCTCTAGGACTCAAAAAGACTGGGGGAATCTGGTCCTCAACTGGGCCTCACCGGGACCTAGTGAATATACTCCCGACCTGCGCCTCATCTGTACGTGGTGACTCGGGTTCTACCTGGGCATCATCGGGACATGGTGACTCTATTCCCCACTGGGACTGACCTGATCCTGGTAACTCTGGTCCTGACTTTGGCGTCTTCCCTACTTGATGACTCTGGCTCGACCTGGGTCTCACCTGTAACTGGTGACTCTGATCCTAAGCATGGCCTCACCTGACCTGGTGACTGTGGTTCCCATCGGGACCTCACCTGGACCTCATGTCTCTGGTCCCACCTAGGCCTCACCAGGACCTGGTGTCTCTGGTACCCACATGGGTAGCATCAGGATATGGTTACACTGTTCACTAACAGTGACCCAGCCAGATATTAACTCTGGTCTTCACCTGGGCCACACCTGTTCATGGTAGCACTGGTTCCCTCTTGGGTCTCACGTGGACATGTGATTCGGTTCCCTGCCTGGTCCTCACCTGTAACTGGTGATTCTCGTTCCCACATGGACATCATGTGGATCTGGTGGCTGCAGTGTTTCTAGCTTCTCATGTACCTCGTGACTCTGGTCCCCACCAGGGCCTCACTGGGACCTGTTGACTGTGGTTGCCACCTGCACCTCACCTGGACCTGGTGATTCTGGTCAGCACCTGAGACTACCCTGGATCTGGTGACTGTGGTCCCCACCTGGGTTTCACCTGGATTTCGGGCTCTGGTTCCCATCTGGGCTTCACCTGGCCCTGTTGACCATGGTCCGCAACTGGGCAAAATTGGGACCCAGTGACTGTAATCCACAACTGGACCTCACCTGGACCAGGTGACTCTGGTCCCCCTCTGGGTCTCACCGTGCAGTAGGGACTGTGAACCCCACTTTGGCCTGACTTGGACCTGCTGACCCTGGTTGGAACCTGTGCCTGACGTCAAACTGTTGACTCTGGTTCTTTCAAGGGCCTCCCCAGTACCTGGTGATCCTGGTCCCCACCGGGCGTCGCCTGGACATGGTGACTCTTGTCACCACTGGGGACTCACCTGGACCTGCTTACTGTATTCCACACCTGGGCCTCAAGTAGACCTGTTGACCATGGTCCCCAAGCCGGCCTCACATGAACCTGTTGCCTTGATCCCCACCGGGGCCTCACGTGTACCTGGTTACTCTGGTCCTCACCTGGGCATCATTGGTCCTGGTGACTCTGTTCCACACCTGAGGCTCCCCTGGACATGATGACTCTGGAACTACTCTGGCTATTAACCTAACGTAGTGACTCTGGTCCTTATATGGATGTCACCTGGACCAGGGGATCTGGTACCCCTCTAGGCCTCAACCAGATATGGTGACTCGGGTCCTCAACTGGGCCTCATCTGGACCTAGTGAATATGATCCATCTTGGCCTCATTTGGACCTGGTGACTCTGGTCCATACCTGGGCATCATAGGGATATGGTTCCACAGCATGGCCTGCAGGTTGGTCTCACCTGGACATTGTAACTCTGGTCCCTACCTGGGCATTATCGGGACATGGTTCCACACATGCCCTGCAGGTTGGCATCACCTGCACCTGGTAATTCTAGTCCCTACCTGTGCATCATCGGGACACGGTTCCTCTGCATGGCCTGCAGGTTGGCATCACCTGGACCTGGTGAGTGGGGTTGTCACCTGTGCCTCACCCATGCCTGGTGACACAGGTCCCCACGTGGGCCTCACTTGGACCTGGTGAATCTGGTCCTTACCTTGTTCTCACCCGGAACTCGTAACTCTGGTCACCACCTGGGAATCACCTGGGCCTGGTGTTTCTGGTACCCATCTGGGCGTAATCCACTCCTGGTGACATTGTTCCCCACTTGGACCTGATTGCTGTGGACTCTTTCTTGGCCTCACCTGGAACTGGTGACTCTGATCCTATCTGCGCGTCACCCAGACCTGGTGACTCTGGTCCTCACCTGGACATGATGACTCTGGAACCTCTCTGGGCCTCACCCTAACCTGGTGACTCTGGTCCCCATCTGGAACTCACCTGTATCTGGTGACTCTGGTCTCAGTTTGTCCTCACCTGGACTGGTGTCTATCGTCCACACTTTGACTTAACTCAGAACTGCTGAATCTTGCCCCACCTAGGCCGCACCTAGACCTGATGACTCTTGTCCCCAGCGATGCCTCAATTCGACCTGATGAATCTGGTCCTTTCGTGGGCCTCACATGGACCTGGGACTCAGCGGGATAGAGTGGCTCTGGTTCCCACAAGGGGCTCACCTGATACTGGTGACTGTGTTCTTATTCTATGCCTCACCAGGACCTAGTGATTCTGTTCCCCATCTGGGCTTTTATGGCCCTAGTGACTCTGGTCCTCACCCAGGCATCATTGGGACCTGGATACTCTATTCCACACCTGGGCATCACTTTGTCCAGGGACCTCTGGTCCCAATCTGGGCCTCAAACTAAACTGGTTACTCTGGTTCCCACTCGGGGCCTCACCCTTACCTGGAAAATCTGGTCACCCCTTGGGTTACACTTGGGCCTGGTGAATCTGGTTCTTATCTGGTCCGCACCTGGATCTGGTGACAGGACACCACGTGGGCCTCAACTGGACTTGGTGAATCATGTTGCCACCTGCGCCTCACCTGGACCTTGTGACTGTGGTCCCTCCTGGACCTCACCTGGATCTGGTGGCTCTGGTTCCCATATGGGGCTCTCCTGGACCTGGTTCCTGTGGTCTCCATCTGGCCTCACCTGGAACACAATGACTCTGATCCATATTTGGGCCTCTCCTGGACCTGTTGACTCTAGTCCTTACCTGGGCATCATTGGGACCTGGATACTCTCTTATGTACCTGGGCCTCACCAGGACCTGGTGACTGTGGTCCCACCCGGGCCTCACCTGGACGGGGTGACTGGTTCCCACAGGGACATCACCTCGACCTGGTGACGCAGGTCCTCATATGGGAATCTTGGGACCTGGTTTCACAGTTCCACATTGGGGCCTCACCTGGACCTAGTGATTCTCGTCCCCCACTGGGCCTCACCCTGACTTGTGACACTGGTCCCCACCTGGATATCACCAGAACCGGGTGACACACCCGGAGCTGGGGACACTGGTCCTCAGCTGGGCCTCAACAGGACCTGATGAATCTACTCCAAACTTAGGCTTCGTCTGGACCTTGTGACTATTTTCCCACCTGGCATTATTGGGATATGGTTACTCTGTTCCCCATCTGGGCCTCACCTGGACATGATAACTTTGCTGCACACTTTGGCCTCAACTGGTCTTGATGACTCTCGTCCCCCAACCTAGGCCTCAATCTGGACCTGGTGACTGTCGTCCCCAACTGGGTCTCACCTGGAACTGGTGACTCTCGTTCCCACATGAACCACACCTGGTCCTGGTGACTGTGGTGTTCTTGTAGACTCACTTTTACCTGCCTTCTCCGGTGCCGACTAGGGCCTCACGTGGATCTGGTGACTTTGACATGCAGGTTGGCCTAACCTGGACATGGTGAGTGGGGTTGCCACCTGGGCCTCCCCCATACCTGGTGAGTCAGGTCCCCTCGTGGGCCTCTTAGACCTGGTATCTGGTCCTTACCTGGTCGTCTCCCAGCCCCGGGGTCTCTGGTCACCACCTGAGCCTACCTGGACATGGTGACTCTGATCCTATCTGCCCGTCACCGAGACCTGGTGACGCTGGTCCTCACCTGGGCATTTTTGGTACCTGGTGACTCTGTTCCACACCTGAGTCTCACCTGGACATGATGACTCTGGAACCTCTCTGGGCCTCATCCTGACCTGGTGACTCTGGTCCCATCTGGAAGTCACCTGGACCTAGTGAATATGCTCCATCTGGGCCAAATTTGCACCTGGTGACTCTGTCACTACCTGGGCCTCATCGGGACATGGTTCCACTGCATGACTTGCAGGTTGGCCTCACCTGGACCTGGTAACTCTGGTCCCTACCTGGGCATCATCGGGACATGGTTCCACACATGCCTGCAGGTTGGCCTCACCTGGACCCGGTAACTCTAGTTCCTACCTGGGCATCATCGGGACATGGTTCCTCTGCATGGCCTGTAGGTTGGACTCACCTGGACCTGGTGAGTGGCGTTGCCACCTTGGCCTCACCCATGCCTGGTGACACAGGTCCCCACGTGGGCCTCACTTGGACCTGGTGAATCTGGTCCTTACCTGGTCCTCACCCGAAAATGCTAACTCGGTTAACCACCTGGGAATCACCTGAACCAGGTTAATTTGGTCCCCATCTGGTCCACATCCAATCCTGGTGAATTTGTCACCCCACCTGGACCTGATTGCTGTGGACTCTTTCTTGGACTCACCTGGAACTGGTGACTCTGATCCTAAGTGGGCCTCACCCAGATCTGGTGACTCTGGTCCTCTCCTATGGACCATTATGACCTGGATACTCTGTTCCACACCTGAACCTCACCTGGACATGATGACTCTGGATCCCCTCAGGGCCTCACCATGACATGATGACTCTGGTCCCCATCCCGATGTCACCTAGACCAGGTGAATCTGGTATCCCTCTCGGCCTCAACTTGACCTGGTGACTCTGGTCCTCAACTGGGCCTCATGGGGACCTAGTGAATATTCTACCCACCTGCGCCTCGCTGGACCTGGTGACTCTGATTCTCCCTGGGCATCATTGGGACATGGTTACTGTATTACCCACTGGGACTGACCTGATCCTGGTAACTCTGGTCCTGACTTTGGCCTCTTCTGTACCAGGTGACTCTGGCTCCACCTGGGCCTCACCTGTACCTGGTAAATCTGATCCTAAGCATGGGCTCACCTGACCTGGTGACTGTGGTTCCCATCGGGACCTCACTTGGACCTCATGTCTTCGGTTACACCTGGGCCTCATCAGGACCTGGTGTCTCTGGTACCCACCTGGGTAGCATCAGGATATGGTTACACTGTTCACTAACACTCATCCAGGCGCACCTAATAACTCTGGTCTTCACCTGGGGCACACGAGGACATGGTGACACTGGTTACCACCTGGGTCTCATCTGGACATGGTGAGTCGGATCCCCACCTGGTCCTCACCTGTAACTGGTGATTTTCATTCCCACATGGACATCATGTGGACCTGGTGGCTGCAGTGTTTCTAGCTTCTCATGTACGTCGTGTCTCTGGTCCCCACCGGGGCCTCTCCGGGACCGGGTGAGTGTGGTTGCCACCTGCACCTCACATGGACCTGGTGATTCTGGTCTGCACCTGAGACTACCCTGGATCTGGTGTCTGTGGTCCCCACCTGGGCTTAACCTGGATTTGGGGAGTGCCGGTCCCCATCTGGGCCTCACCTGGCCCTGTTGACCATGGTCCTCAACTGTGTAAAATTGGGAACCGGTGGCTGTGTTCCACAACTGAACCTCACCTGGACCAGGTGACTCTGGTCCCACTCTGGGTTTCACCGTGCCCTAGTGACTGTGAACCCCACTTTGGCCTGACTTGGACCTGCTGACCCTGGTTGCCACCTGCGCCTGACCTCGAACTGTTGACTCTGGTTCTTTCAAGGGCCTTCCCTGGACCTGGTGATCCTGGTCGGACCTGGCTCACACCTGGACGTGGTGACTCCTGTCACCAATGGGGACTCACCAGGACCTGCTTACTGTGTTCCACACCTGGGCCTCAAGTAGACCTGTTGACCATGGTCCCCAAGCCGGCCTCACATGGACCTGTTGCCTCCGATCCCCACCGGGGACTCACGTGTACCTGGTAACTCTGGTCCTCACCTGGGGCTCATCTGGACCTAGTGACTCTGGTCCCCACCTGGGCTTCACCGGGATCTGGTGACTCTGGTCCCCACCTGGACCTCACCTGGATCTGGTGACTCTGGTCCTCAGTTTGGCCTCACCTGGACCTGGTGTCTCTCGTGCCCACTTTGACCTAACTCAGAACTGCTGAATCTTGACCCACGTAGGCCGCACCCAGACCTGGTGACTCTTGTCCCCAGCTATGCCTCAATTCGACCTATTGAATCTGCTCCTCACGTGGGCCTCACATGGACCTGGGACTCAGCTGGATAGAGTGGCTCTGGTTCCCACAAGGGGCTCACATGATACTGGTGACTGTGGTCCCACCTGGGCCTCACCTGGACGAGGTGACTGGTTCCCACAGGGACCTCACCTGGACCTGGTGACTCAGGTCCTCATATGGGCATCATGGGACCTGGTTTCTCAGTTCCACATCGGGACCTCACCTGGACCTAGTGATTCTCGTCACATTATGGTCCTCACCCTGACGTGGTGACTCTGGTCCCCAATTGGATATCACCAGAACCGGGTGACTCTGGTCCCCCTCTGGGACTCACCCGGAGCTGGGGTCACTGGTCCTCAACTGGGCCTCAACAGGACCTGGTGAATCTGCTCCTCACTTAGGCCTCGTCTGGACCTTCTGGCTCTTTTCCCACCTGGCATCAATGGGACATGGTTACTCTGTTCCCCACCTGGGCCTCACCTGGACATGATAACTTTGCTCCACATTTTGGTCTCAACTAGTCCTGATGACTCTGGTCCCCCGACCTAGGCGTCAATCTGGACATGATTGCTGTGGACTCCTTCTTTGCCTCAACTGGAACTGGTGAATCTGATCCAGATTGAGGATCACCCATCTGGGCCTCTCCTGGCCCTGTCAACCATGGTCCTCAACTGCCAAAATTGGGACCCGGTGACTGTGTTCCACCCCTGGACCTCACCTGGACCAGGTGACTCTGGTCCCCCTCTGGGTCTCACCGTGCCCTAGTGACTGTGAACCACACTTTGGCCTGACTTGGACCTGCTGAACCTGGTTGACACCTGCGCCTGTCCTCGAACTGTTGACTCTGGTTCATTCAAGGGCTTCCCCTGTACCTGGTGATCCTGGTCCCCCCCTGGGACTCACCTGGACTTGGTGACCCTTGTCACCACCGGGGACTCACCTGGACCTGGTTACTGTGTTCCACACATGGGCCTCAAGTAGTCCTGTTGACCATGGTACCGAAGCCGGCCTCATATGGACCTGTTTCCTCTGATTCCCACCGAGGCATCACGTGTACCTGGTAACACTGGTCCTCACTTAGGCCTCATCTGGACCTAGTGATTCTGGTCCCCACCTTGGCTTCACCTGGATCTGGTGACTGTGGTCCTCAACTGGGCCTCACGTTGACCTATTAAATATGCTCCATCTGGCCTCATTTGGACCTGGTGACTCTCTTCCCTACCTGGGCATCATCGGGACATGGTTCCACTGCATGGCCTTTAGGTTGGCCGCACCTGGACCTGGTAACTGTGGTTCTACCTGGGCATCATCGGGACGTGGTTACTCTATTCCCAGTGGGACTGACCTGATCGTGGTAACTCTGGTCCTGACTTTCGCTTCTTCTGTGCCATGTGACTCTGGCTCCACCTGGACATCACCTGTAAGTGGTGACTCTGATCATAAGCATGCCTCACCTGACCTGGTGACTGTGGTTTCCATCGGTACCTCACCTGGTCCTCATGTCTCTGGTCCCAACTGGGACTCACCAGGACCTTGTATCTGGTACACATATGAGTAGCATCAGGATATGGTTACACTGTTCACTAACAGTGACCCGGCCGGACCTATTAACTCTCGTCTTCACCTGGTCCACACTTGGACATGGTGACACTGGTTCCCACCATGGTCTCACCTGGACATGGTGACTCAGATCCCCACCTGGTCCTCACCTGTAACTTGTAATTCTCGTTCGCTCATGGACATCATGTGGACCTGGTGGCTGCAGTGTTTCTAGCTTCTCATGTACCTCGTGACTCTGGTCCCCACCAGAGCCTCACCGGGACTTGGTGAGTGTGGTTGCCACCTGCATCTCACCAGGACCTGGTGATTCTGGTGTCCACCTGAGACTACCCTGGATCTGGTGACTGTGGTCCCCACCTGGGCGTCACCTGAATTTGGGGACTCCGGTCCCCATCTGGGCCTAAACTGGCCCTGTTGACCATGGTCCTCAACTGGGCAAAATTGGGACACGGTGAGTGTGTTCCACAACTGGACCTCACCTGGACAAGTTGACTCTGGTCCCCCTCTGGGTCTCACTGTGCCCTAGTGACTGTGAACCCCACTTTGGCCTGACTTGGACCTGCTGACCCTGGTTGCCACCTGAGCGTGACTTCGAACTGTTGACTCTGGTTCTCTCAAGGGCCTCCCCTGTACCTGGTGATCCTGGTCCCCAATTGGGCCTCAACTGGACGTGGTGACTCTTGTCACCACCGGGGACTCAACTGGACATGATTACTGTGTTCCACACCTGAGCCTCAGGTAGACCTGTTGACCATGGTCCCCAAGCCGGCCTCACCTGGACCTTTTGGCTCTGATCCCCGCCGGGGGCTCACGTGTATCTGGTAACTCTGATCCTCACCTGGGTCTAATCAGGACCTAGTGAGTCTGGTCCCCACCTGGGCTTCACCTGGACCTGGTGACTCTGGTCCCCACCTGGACTTCACCTGGATCTGGTGACTCTGGTCCCCACCTGGACCTCTCCTGGACCTGGTGACTCTCTTTCCAACATGGACCTCACCTGGATCTGGTGACTCTGGTCCTCAGTTTGGCCTCACCTGGACCTGGTGTCTCTCGTCCCCACTTTGACTTAACTCAGAACTGCTGAATCTTGCACCACCTAGCCCGCACGCAGACCTCGTGACTCTTGTCCCGATCTATGCCTCAATTCGACCTGATGCATCTGGTCCTGACGAGGGGCTCACATGGACCTGTTACTCAGCTGGATAGAGTGGCTCTGGTTCCAACAAGGGGCTCACCTGATACTGGTGATTGTGGTCTTATTCTATGCCTCACCAGGACCTAGTGATTCTTTTCCCCTTCTGGGCCTGCATGGCCCTAGTGACTCTGGTCCACACCCAGGCATCATTGGGACCTGGATACTCTATGCCACACCTGGGCCTACCTTTGACCAGGGACCTCTGGTCCCATTCTGAGCCTCAAACTAAACTGGTTACTCTGGTACCCCTCTGGGCCTCACCCTTACCTGGTGACTCTGGTCACCCCTTGGGCTTCACTTGGGCCTGGTGAATCTGGTCCTTAGCTGGTCCGCATCTGGATCTGGTGACTGGTGGCCACCTGGGCCTGACCTGGACTTGGTGAATCCTGTTGCCACCTGCGCCTCACCTGGACTTTGTGACTCTGGTTCCACCTGGACCTCACCTGGATCTGGTGGCTCTGGTTCCCATATGGGGCTCTTCTGGACCTGGTTCCTGTGGTCTCCTTCTGGCCTCACCTGGAACACAATGACTCTGATCCATATTTGGTCCTCTCCTGGACCTGTTGACTCTGGTCCTTACCTGGGTATCATTGGGACCTGGATACTCTCTATATACCTGGGCCTCACCTGGACCTGGTGACTGTGGTCACACCTGGGCCTCACCTGGACGAGGTGACTGGTTCCCACAGGGACCTCACCTGGACCTGGTGACTCAGGTCCTCATATGGGCATCACGGGACCAGGGTTCTCAGTTCCACATCGGGGTCTCATCTGGACCTAGTGATTCTCGTCCACCTCTGGGCCTCACCCTGACGTGGTGACTCTGGTCCCCACCTGGATATCACCAGAACCGGGTGACACTGGTCCCCCTCTGGGACTCACCCGGAGCTGGGGACACTGGTCCTCAACTGGGCCTCAACAGGACCTGGTGAATCTACTCCACACTAAGGCCTCATTTGGACCTTGTGACTCTTTTCCCACCTGCCATCAATGGGACATGGTTACTCTTCCACAACTGGGCCTCACATGGTCCTGATAACTTTGCTCCACACTTTGGCCTCAACTAGTCCTGATGACTCTGGTCCCCCGACCTAGGCCTCACCTGGTCCTGGTGACTGTGGTCCCACCTGCTCCTCACCTGGACCTGGTGACTGTGGTCCCCACCTGGGTCTCACCTGGACCTGGTGACTCTCGTTCCCACATGAACCACACCAGGATCTGGTGACTGTGTTGTTTTTGTAGAAACATTTTTAACTGGTGACTCCAGTCCCTACTAGTTCCTCACGTGGATCGGGTGACTTGGCCTGCAGGTTGGCCTCACATGGACCTGGTAAGTGGGGATGCCACCTGGGCCTCACCCATAATTGGTGACTCAGGTCCCCATGTGGGCCTCTTCTACCTGGTGAATCTGGTCCTTACCTGGTTCCTGTGGTCTCCATTTGGCCTCCCTGGAACACAATGACTCTGATCCATATTTGGGCCTCTCCTTGACCTGTTGACTCTGGACCTTACCTGGGCATCATTGGGACCTGGATACTCTCTTATATACCTGGGCCTCACCTGGAACTGGTGACTGTGGTCCCACCTGGGCCTCACCTGGACGAGGTGACTGGTTCCCACAGGGACCTCACCTGGACCTGGTGACTCAGGTCCTCATATGTGCATCATGGGACCTGTTTTCTCAGTTCCACATCGGGGCCTCACCTGGACCTAGTGATTCTCGTTCCCCTCTGGGCCTCACCCTGACGTGGTGACTCTGGTCCGCACCTGACTCACACCAGAACCGGGTGACTCTGGTCCCCCTCTGGGAATCACCCAGAGCTGGGGACACTGATACTCAACTGGGCCTCAACAGGACCTGGTGAATCTACTCCTCACTTAGGCCTCGTCTGGACCTTGTGACTCTTTTCCCACCTGGCATCTATGGGACATTTTTACTCTGTTCCCGACCTGGGCCTCACTTGGACATGATAACTTTGCTCCATACTTTGGCCTCAACTCGTCCCGATGACTCTGGTCCCCGCACCTAGGCCTCAATCTGGACCTGGAGACTGTCATTCACAACTGGGTCTCACCTGGACCTTGTGACTCTCGTTCCCACATGAATCACACCTGGACCTGGTGACTGTGGTGTACTTGTAGACTCACATTTACCTGGTGACTCTGGCCCCACTAGGGCCTCACCTGGATCTGGTGACTCTGGCCTGCAGGTTGGCCTCACCTGGACTTGGTTAGTGGGATGCCACCTGGGCCTCACCCATACCTGGTGACTCAGGTCCCCACGTGGGCCTCTTGGACCTGGTGAATCTGGCCCTTACCTGGTCTTCTCCCAGACCCTGGGAATGTTGTCACAACCTGGGCCTCACCTAGACCTGGTGAATCTGGTCCCCATCTGGGCCTAACCCAGTCCTGGTGACTATATTCCCCACCTGGACGTGTTTGCTCTGGACTCTTTCTTGCCCTCACCCTGAACTGGTGACTCTGATCCTATCAGTGCGTCACCCAGACCTGGTGACTCTCGTCCTCACCTGGGCATCATTGGTACCTGGTTACTCTGTTCCACACCTGAGCCTCACCTGGACATGAGGTCTCTGGGACCACTCTGGGCCTCACCCTGTCCTGGTGATCTGGTCCCCATCTGGATGTCACCTGGACCAGGTGATTCTGGAACCCCTCTAGGCCTCAACCAGATCTGGTGACTCTTGTCCTCAACTGGGCCTCACCTGGACCTAGTGAATATGCTCCATCTGGGCCTCATTTGGACCTGGTGACTCTGGTCACTCACTGGGCATCATCGGGAAATGGTTCCACTGCATGGCCTGCTGGTTTGCCTCATCTGGACCTGGTAACTCTGGTCCCTACCTGGGCATCTTCGGGTCATCTTGACCTGGTGAGTGGGGTTCCCACCTGGATCTTACCCATGCCTGGTGACACAGGTCCCCACATGGGCCTCACTTGGACATGGTGAATGTGGTCCTTACCTAGTCCTCACCCGGAAGTGGTAAATCTGGTCACCACCTGGGCATCACGTAGTCCTGGTGACTTTGTTCCCCACCTGGACCTGATTGCTTGGACACCTTCTTGGCCTCACCTGGAAGTGGTAACTCTGAACCTAACTGGGCCTCTCCCAGATCTGGTGACTCTGGTCCTCACCGGTGGATCATTATGACCTGGATACTCTGTTCCACACCTGAGCCTCACCTGGACATGATGACTCTGGATCCCCTCTGGGCCTCACACTGACATTGTTACTCTGGTCCCCATCTGGATGTCCCCTAGACCAGGTGAATCTGGTACCCCTCTGGGCCTCAACCAGATCTGGTGACTCTGGTCCTCAACTGGACCTCACCTGGACCTAATGAATATGCTCCATCTGGGCCTCATTTGGACCTGGTGACTCTGGTCCCTTCGTGGGCAACAACGGGACATGGTTCCACATAATGGTCTGCAGGTTGGCCTCTTCTTTATCTGGTAACTCTGTTCCCTATCTGGGCATTATCGGGACACGGTTTCTCTGCATGTCCTGCAGGTTGGCGTCACCTGGACCTCGTAACTCTGGTCCCTACCTGGGCATCATCGGGACACGGTTCCTCTGCATGGCCTGCAGGTTGGCCTCACCTAGACCTGGTGAGTGGGTTGCCACCTGGGCCTCACCCATACCTGGTGACACAGGTCTCACGTGGGCCTCACTTGGACCTGGTGAATCTGGTCCTTACCTGGTCCTCACCTGGAACTGGTAACCCTTGTCACCAGCTGGGAATCACCTGGACCTGGTGAATCTGGTCCCCATCTGGGCCTCACCCATTCCTGGTGACTTTGATCCCCACCTGGACCTGATTACTGTGGACTCCTTCTTCGCCTCAACTGGAACTTGTGACTCTGCTCCTAACTGGGCCTCACCCAGATCTGGTGACTCTGGTCCTCACATGTGGACCATTATGACCTGGATACTCTGTTCCACACCTGAACCTCACCTGGACATGATGATTCTGGAGGCCCTCTGGGCCTCACCCTGACATGGTGACTCTGGTCCCCATCTGTATGTCCCCTAGACCAGGTTAATCTGGTACCCCTCTAGGCGTCAACTAGACCTGGTGACTCTGTTCCTCATCTGGGCCTCACCTGGACCTAGTGAATATTCTCCCCACCTGCGCCTCGCTGGAACTGGTGACTTTGATTCTACCTGGGCATCATTGGGACATGGTTACTGTATTACCCACTGGGACTGACCTGATCCTGGTAACTCTGGTCCTGACTTTGGCCTCTTCTGTACCAGGTGACTCTGGCTCGACCTGGGCCTCACCTGTACCTGGTGACTCTGATCCTAAGCATGGGCTCACCTGACCTGGTGACTGTGGTTCCCATCGAGACCTCACCTGGACCTCATGTCTCCGGTTACACCTGGGCCTCTCAAGGACCTGGTGTCTCTGGTACCCACCTGGGTAGCATCAGGATATGGTTACACTGTTCACTAACACTCATCCAGCCGGACCTAATAACTCTGGTCTTCACCTGGGGCACACGAGGACATGGTGTCACTGGTTCCCACCTGGGTCTCACCTGGACATGGTGAGTCGGATCCCCACCTGGTCCTCACTTGTAACTGGTGATTTTCATTCCCACATGGACATCATGTGGACCTGGTGGCTGCAGTGTTTCTAGCTTCTCATGTACCTCGTGTCTCTGGTCCCCACCGGGGCATCTCCGGGACCGGGTGAGTGTGGTTGCCACCTGCACCTCACATGGACCTGGTGATTCTGGTATGCACCTGAGACTACCCTGGATCTGGTGACAGTGGTCCCCACCTGGGCTTCACCTGAATTTGGGGACTCCAGTCCCCATCTGGGCCTCACCTGGCCCTGTTGACCATGGTCCTCAACTGTGCGAAATTGGGACCCGGTGTCTGTGTTCCACAACTGGAACTCACCTGGACCAGGTGACTCTGGTCCCACTCTGGGTGTCACCGTGCCCTAGTGACTGTGAACCCCACTTTGGCCTGACTTGGACCTGCTGACCCTGGTTGCCACCTGCGCCTGACCACGAACTGTTGACTCTGGTTCTTTCAAGGGCCTTCCCTGGACCTGGTGATCCTGGTCGGACCTGGCTCACACCTGGACGTGGTGACTCCTGTCACCAATGGGGACTCACCTGGACCTGCTTACTGTGTTCCACACCTGGGCCTCAAGTAGACCTGTTGACCATGGTCCCCAAGCCGGCCTCACATGGACCTGTTGCCTCTGATCCCCACCGGATCCTCACGTGTACCTGGTATCTCTGGTCCTCACCTGGGCCTCATCTTGTCCTAGTGACTCTGGTCCCCACCTGGGCTTCACATGGATCTGGTGACTCTGGACCCCACCTGGACCTCTCCTGGACCTCATGACTCTCTTTCCAACATGGACCTCACCTGGATCTTGTGAATTTGGTCCTCAGTTTGACCTCACCTAGACCTGGTGTCTCTCGTCCCCACTTTGACCTAACTCAGAACTGCTGAATCTTCCCCACCTAGGCCGCACCCAGACCTGGTGACTCTTGTCCCCAGCTATGCCTCAATTCGACCTGATGAATCTGGTCCTCACGTGGGACTCACCTGGTCCTGGGACTCAGCTGGATAGAGTGGCTCTGGTTCTCACAAGGGGCTCACCTGATACTGCTGAATGTGGTCTTATTCTATGCCTCACCAGGACCTAGTGATTCTGTTCCCCATCTGGGCCTGCATGGCCCTAGTGACTCTGGTCCTCACCCAGGCGTTATTGTGACCTGGATACTCTATTCCACACCTGGGCCTCTCTTTGAACAGGGACCTCTGGTCCCATTCTGGGCCTCAAACTAAACTGGTTACCCTGGTCCCCCCTCTGGGCCTCACCCTGCCCTGGTGACTCTGGTCACCCATTGGGCTTCACTTGGGCCTGGAGAATCTGGTCCTTATCTGTTCCGCACCTGGATCTGGTGACTGGTCGCCACCTGGGCCTCACCTGGACTTGGTGAATCCTGTTGCCTCCTGCGGCTCACCTGGACCTTGTGACTGTGGTCCAACCTGGACCTCACCTGGAAGAGTTGACTGGTTCCCACAGGGACCTCACCTGCACCTGGTGACTCAGGTCCTCATATGGGCTTCATGAGACCTGGTTTCTCAGTTCCACATCGGGGCCTCATCTGGACCTAGTGATTCTCGTCCCCATCTGGGCCTTACCCGGACGTGGTGATTCTGGTCCCCACCTGGATATCACCAGAACCGGGTGACTCTGGTCCCCCTCTGGGACTCACCCGGAGCTGGGACACTGGTCCTCAGCTGATCCTCAACAGGACCTGGTGAATCTACTCCTCACTTAGGCCTCGTTTGGACCTTGTGACTCTTTTCTCACCTGACATCAATGGGACATGTTTATTCTGTTCCCCAACTGGGCCTCACCTGGACATGATAACTTTGCTCCACAGTTTGGCCTCAACTGCTCCTGATGACTCTTGTCCCCCGACCGAGGCCTCAATCTGGACCTGGTGACTGTGGTCCCCACCTGGGTCTCACCTGGACCTGGTGACTCTCGTTCCCACATGAAACACACCTGGACCTGGTGACTGTTGTTTTCTTGTAGACTCACATTTACCTGGTGACACCGGTCCCCACTAGGGCCTCACCTGGATCTGGTGACTCTGGCTTGCAGGTTGGCTTCACCTGGACCTGGTGAGTGGGGTTGCCACCTGAGCTTCACCCATACCTGATGACTCAAGAACCCACGTGATTCTCTTAGACCTGGTGAATCTGGTCCTTACATGGTCCTCTCCCAGACCCAGGGATTCTGGTCACCTCCTGGGCCTCACCTGGACCTGGTGAATCTCTACCCCATCTGGGCCTCAACCAGTCCTGGTGAGTTTGTTCCCCACCTGGACCTGATTGCTTTGGACTCTTTCTTGGCCTCACCTGGAACTGGTGACCCTTATCCTCTCTGCGCGTGACTCAGGCCTGGAGACTCTGGTCCTCATCTGGATATCACCTGGACCAGGTTATTCTGGTACCCCTCTAGGTCTAAACCAGATCTGGTGTCTCTGGTCCTCAACTGGGCCTCGTCTGGACCTAGTGAATATGCTCCATCTGGGCCTCATTTGGACCTGGTGACTCTCTTCCCTACCTGGGCATCATCGGGACAAGGTTCCACTGCATGGCCTTTAGGTTGGCCGCACCTGGACCTGGTAAATGTGGTTCTACCTGGGCATCATCGGGACGTGGTTACTCTATTCCCAGTGGGACTGACCTGATCGTGGTAACTCTGGTCCTGACTTTGGCCTTTTCTGTGTCATGTGACTCTGGCTCCCCCTGGACCTCACCTGTAAGTGGTAACTCTGATCCTAAGCATGGACTCACCTCACCTGGAGACTGTGGTTTCCATCGGTACCTCACCTGGACCTCATGTCTCTGGTCCCAACGAGGACTCACCAGGACTTGTATCTGGTACCCACCTGAGTAGCATCAGGATATGGTTACACTGTTCACCAACAGTGACGCGGCCGGACCTATTAACTCTCGTCTTCACCTGGTCTACACTTGGACATGGTGACACTGGTTCCCACCAGGGTCTCACCTGGACATGGTGACTCAGATCCCTACCTGCTCCTCACCTGTAACTGGTGATTCTCGTTCCCACATGGACATCATGTGGACCTGGTGGCTGCAGTGTTTCTAGCTTCTCATGTACCTCGTGACTCTGGTCCCCATCAGGACCTGACCGGGAGCTGGTGAGTGTGGTTGCCACCTGCACCTCACCTGGATCTGGTGATTCTGGTCTGCACCTGAGACTACCCTGGATCTGGTGACTGTGGTCCCCACCTGGGTTCACCTGGATTTGGGGACTCTGGTCCCCATCTGGGCCTCACCTGGCCGTGTTGACCATGGTCCTCAACTGGGCAAAATTGGTCCCGTTGGCTGTGTTCCACAACTGGACCTCACCTGGACCAGGTGACTCTGGTACCCCTCTGGGTCTCACCGTTCCCTAGTGACTGTGAACCCCACTTTGGCCTGACTTGGACCTGCTGACCCTGGTTGCAACCTGCTCCTGACCTCGAACTTTTGACTCTGGTTCTTTCAAGGGCCTCCCCTGGACCTGGTGATCCTGGTCCCCACCTGGGCCTCACCTGGACGTGGTGACACTTGTCAACACCGGGGACTCACATGGCCCTTGTTACTGTGTTCTACACCTGGGCCTCAAGTAGACCTGTTGCCTCTGATCCCCACCGGGGCCTCAGTTGTCTGGTAACTCTGGTCCTGACCTGGCCTCATCTGGACCTAGTGACTCTGGTCACCACCTGTTCTTCACCTGGATATGGTGACTCTGGTCCCCTCCTGGACTTCACCTGGACCTAGTGACTCTGGTCCCCACCTGGACATCTCCTGGACCTGGTGACTCTCTGTCCAACATGGACCTCACCTGGATCTGGTGACTCTGGTCCTCACTTTGCCCTCACCTGGACCTGGTGTCTCTCATGCCCACATTGAACTAACTCAAAACTGCAGAATCTTGCCACACCTAGGCCGCCCCCAGACCTGGTGACTCTTGTCCCCAGCTATGCCTCAATTCGACCTGATGAATCTGGTCCTCACCTGGGCCTCACATGGACCTGGGACTCAGCTCCATAGAGTGGCTCTGGTTCCCACAAGGGGATCACCTGATACTGCTGACTGTGGTGTTATTCTATGCCTCACCAGGACCTAGTGATTCTGTTTGCCATCTGGGCCTGCATGTCCCTAGTGACTCTGGTCCTCACCCAGGCATCATTGGGACCTGGATAATCTATTCTACACCTGGGCCTCACTTTGACGAGGGACCTCTGGTCCCATTCTGGGCCTCAAACTAAACTGGTTACTCTGGTTCCCCCTCTGGGCCTCACCCCTACCTGGTGACTCTGGTCACCCCTTAGGCTTCATATGGGCCTGCTGAAACTGGTCCTTAGCTGGTCCGCACCTGGATCTGGTGATTGGTCGCCACCTGGGTCTCACCTGGACTTGTTGAATCCTGTTGCCTCCTGTGCCTCCCCTGGACCTTGTGACTGTGGTCCCACCTGGACCTCACCTGGATCTGGTGGCTCTGGTTCCCATATGGGGCTCTCCTGGACCTGGTTCCTGTGGTCTCCATCTGGCCTCACCTGGAACACAATGACTCTGATCCATATTTGGGCCTCTCCTGGACCTGTTGACTCTGGTCCTTACCTGGGCTTCATTGGGACCTGGATACTCTCTTATATTCCTGGGCCTCATCTGTACCTGGTGACTGTGGTCCCACCTGGGCCTCACCTGGACGAGGTGACTTGTTCCCACAGTGACCTCACCTGGACCTGGTGGCTCAGGTCCTCATATTGGCATCATGGGACCTGGTTTCTCAGTTCCACATCGGGGCCTCACCTGGACCTAGTGATTCTCGTCCCCTCTGGGCCTCACCCTGACGTGGTGACTCTGGTCCCCACCTGGATATCACCAGTACCGGGTGACTCTGGTCCCCCTCTGGGACTCACCCGAAGCTGGCGACACTTGTCCTCAGCTGGATCTCAACAGTACCTGTTGAATCTACTCCTTACTTAGGTCTCGTCTGGACCTTGTGACTCTTTTCCCACCTGGCATCAATGGGATCATGGTTACTCTGTTTCCTTCCTGGGCCTCACCTGGACATGATAACTTTGCTCCACACCTGGGACTCACCTGGACATGATGACTCTGGATCCACTCTGGGCCTCCCTCTGACATGGAGACTCTGGTCCCCATCTGGATGTCTCCTAGACCAGGTGAATCTGGTACCCCTCTAGGCCTCAACCAAACCTGGTGACTCTAGTCCTCAACTGGGACTCCCCGGGACCTAGTGAATATGCTCCCCAACTGCGCCTCATCTGGACATGGTGACTCTGGTTCTACGTGTGCATCATCGGGACATGGTTACACTATTCCCCACTGGGAGTGACCTGATCCTGGTAACACTATTTCTGACTTTGGCATTTTCTGTACCAGGTGACTCTGGCTCCACCTGGGCCTCACCTGTAACTGGTGACTCTGATCGTAAGCATGGCCTCACCTGACCTGGTGACTGTGGTTCCCATCGGGACCTCACCTGGACCTCATGTCTCTGGTCCCAACTGGGCCTCACCAGGACCTGGTGTCTCGGTACCCACCTCGGTAGCATGACGATATGGTTACACTGTTCAATAACAGTGACTCAGCGGGACCTATTAACTCTGGCCTTCACCTGGGCCACACCTGGACATGGTGATACTGGTTCCCAACTCGGTCTCACCTGGACATGGTGAGTCGGATCCCCACCTGGTCCTCCCCTGTAACTGGTGATTCTCGTTCCCACATTGACATCATGTGGACCTGGTGGCTGCAGTGTTTCTAGCTTCTCATGTACCTCGTGACTCTGGTCCCCACCAGGGCCTCACCGGGACCTGGTGAGTGTGGTTGCCACCTGCACCACACCTGGACCTGGTGATTCTGGTCTGCACCTGAGACTCCCCTGGATCTGGTGACTGTGGTCCCCACCTGGGCTTCACCTGGATTTGGGTACTCCGGTCCCCATCTGGGCCTCACCTGGCCCTTTGACCATGGTCCTCAGCTGGGCAAAATTGGGACAACTTGACTGTGTTCCACAACTGGAACTCACCTGGACCAGGTGACTCTGGTCCCCCTCTGGGTCTCACCGTGCCCTAGTCACTGTGAACCCCACTTTGGCCTGACTTCGACCTGCTGATCCTGGTTGCCACCTGTGCCTGACCTCGAATTGTTGACTATGGTTCTTTCAAGGGCCTCCCCTGTACCGGGTGATCCTGATGCCCACCTGGGCCTCACCTGCACGTGGTGTCTCTAGTCACCACCGGGGACTCATCTGGACCTGCTTACTGTGTTCCACACCTGGGCCTCAATTACACCTCTTGACCATAGTCCCCAAGCTCGCCTCACATGGACCTGTTACCTCTGATCCCCACCGGGGCCTCACGTGTACCTGGTAACTCTGGTCCTCACCTGGGCTTCATCTGCCCCTAATGACTCTGGTCCCCACCTGGACTTCACATGGATCTTCTGACTCTGGTCCCCACCTGGAACTCACCTGTATCTGGTGACTCTTGTCTCAGTTTGGCCTCACCTGGACTGGTGTCTCTCGTCCCCAATTTGACCTAACTCAGAACTGCTGAATCTTGCCCCACCTAGGCCGCACCCAGACCTCATGACTCTTCTCCCCAGCTATGCCTCAATTCGACCTGATGAATCTGGTCCTCACGTGGGCCTCACATGAACCTGGGACTCAGCGGGATAGAGTGGCTCTGGTTCCCACAAGGGGCTCACCTGATACTGGTGACTGTGTTCTTATTCTATGCCTCACCAGGATCTAGTGATTCTGTTCCCCATCTGGGCTTTCATGGCATTAGTGACTCTGGTCCTCACCCAGGCATCATTGGGACCTGGATACTCTATTCCACACCTGGGCCTCACTTTCTCCAGGGAACTCTGGTCCCATTCTGGGCCTCAAACTAAACTGGTTACTCTGGTTCCCCCTCTGGGACTCACCCTTACCTGGTGACACTGGTCACCCCTTGGGCTTCACTTGCGGCTGGTGAATCTGGTTCTTAGCTGGTCCGCACCTGGATCTGGTGACAGGTCACCACGTGGGCCTCACCTGGACTTGGTGAATCATGTTGCCACCTGCGCCTCACCTGGACCTTGTGACTGTGGTCCCTCCTGGAACTCACCTGGATCTGGTGGCTCTGGTTCCCATATGGGGCTCTCCTGGACCTGGCTCCTGTGGTCTCCATCTGGCCTCACCTGGAACACAATGACTCTGATCCATATTTGGGCCTCTCCTGGACCTGTTGAGTCTGGTCCTTACCTGGGCATCATTGGGACCTGGATACTCTCTTATATACCTGGGCCTCACCAGGACCTGGTGACTGTGGTCCCACCTGAGCCTCACCTGGACGGGGTGACTGGTTCCCACAGGGACATCACCTGGACCTGGTGACTCAGGTCCTCATATGGGCATCTTGGGACCTGGTTTCACAGTTCCACATTGGGGCCTCAACTGGACCTAGTGATTCTCGTCCCCCTCAAGGGCCTCATCCTGACTTGTGACACTGGTCCCCACATGGATATCACCAGAACCGGGTGACACACCCGGAGCTGGTGACACTGGTCCTCAGGTGGGCCTCAACAGGACCTGGTGAATCTACTCCAATCTTAGGCTTCGTCTGGACCTTGTGACTCTTTTCCCACCTGACCTCAATGGGACATGGTTACTCTGTTCCCCACCTGGGCCTCACCTTGACATGATAACTTTGCTGTACACTTTGGCCTCAACTGGTCCTGATGACTCTCGTCCCCCAACCTAGGTCTCAATCTGGACTAGTGACTGTCGTCCCCAACTGGGTCTCAGCTGGACCTGGTGACTCCCGTTCCCACATGAACCACACCTGGACCTGGTGACAGTGGTGTTCTTGTAGACTCACATTTACCTTGTGACTCCCGTCCCCACTAGGGCCTCACCTGGATGTGGTGACTCTGGCCTGCATGCTGGCCTCACCTGGACCTGGTAACTCTGGTCCCTACCTCGACATCATCGGGACACGTTTCCTCTGCATGGCCTGCATGTTGGCCTCAGCCGGACCTGGTGAGTGAGGTTGCCACCTGGGTCTCAACCATACCTGGTGACACAGGTCCCCACGTGGGCCTCATTTGAACCTGGTGAATCTGGTCCTTACCTGGTCCTCACCCGGACCTGGTAACCCTGGTCACCACCTGGGAATCACCTGGACCTGGTGAATCTGGTCCCCATCTGGGCCTCACCCAGTCCTGTTGACTTTCTTCCCCACCTGGACCTGATTGCTGTGGACTCCTTCTTGGCCTCACCTGGAACTGGTGACTATGATCCTAACTGGGCCTCACCCAGATCTGGTGACTCTGGTCCTCACCTGTGGACCATTATGACCTGGATACTCTGTTCCACACCTGAGCCTCACCTGGACATGCTGCCTCTGGATCCCCTCTGGGACTCAGCCTGACATGGTGACTCTGGTCCCCATCTGGATGTCACCTAGACCAGGTGAATCTGGTACCCCTCTAGGCCTCAACTAGACCTGGTGACTCTGGTCCTCAACTGGGCCTCACCGGGACCTAGTGAACATGCTCCCCACCTGCGCCTCAATGGACCTGGTGACGCTGGTTCTATCTGGACATCATCGGGACATGGTTACTCTGTTCCCCACTGGGACTGACCTGATCCTGGTAACTCTGGTCCTGACTTTGGCCTCTCTGTACCAGGTGATTCTGCCTCTAACTGGGCCTCACCTGTAACTGGTGACTCTGATTCTAAGCATGGCCTCACCTGACCTGGTGACTGTGGTTCCCATATGTACCTCACCTGGACCTCATGTCTCTGGTCCCACCTGGGCCTCACCACGGCCTGGTGTCTCTGGTACCCACCTGGGTAGCATCAGGTTATGGTTACACTGTTCACTAAGAGTGACCGAGACGGACCTATTAATTCTGGTCTTCACCTGGGCCACACCTGGACATGGTGACACTGGTTCCCACCTGGGTCTCCCCTGGACATGGTGACTCATATCCCCACCTGGTCCTCACCTGTAACTGGTGATTCTCGTTTCCACATGGACATCCTGTGGACCTGGTGGCTGCAGTGTTTCTAGCTTCTCATGTTCCTCGTGACTCTGGTCCCCACCAGGTTCTCATCGGGACATGGTCTGTATGGTTGCCACCTGCATCTCACCTGCACCTGGTGATTCTGGTCTGCACCTGAGACTACCCTGGATCTAGTGACTGTTGTCCCCACCTGGGCTTCACCTGGATTTGGGGACTCCAGTCCCCATCTGGGGCTCACCTGGCCCTGTTGACCATGGTCCTCAACTGGGCAAAATTGGGAGGCGGTGACTGTGTTCCACAACTGGAACTCACCTGGACCACGAGACTCCTGTTCCCCTCTGGGTCTCACCGTGCCCTAGTGACTGTGAAACCCACTTTGGCCTGACTTGACCTGCTGACCCTGGTTGGAACCTTCGCCTGACGTCGAACTGTTGACTGTGGTTCTTTCAAGGGCCTCCCCTGTACCTGGTGATCCTGGTCCCCACTGGGCATCACCTGGACATGGTGACTCTTGTCACCACTGGGGACTCACCTGGACCTGCTTTCTGTGTTCCACACCTGGGCCTCAATAGACCTGTTGACCATGGTGCCCAAGCCGGCCTCACATGGACCTGTTGCCTCTAATCCCCACCGGGGCTTCACGTGAACCTGGTGACTCTGGTCCTCACCTGGGCATCATTGGTCCTGGTGACTCTGTTCCACACCTGAGACTCCCCTGGACATGATGACTCTGGAATCTCTCTGGCTATCAACCTGACCTGGTGACTCTGGTCCCCATATGGATGTCACCTGGACCAGGGGATTATGGTACCCTTCTGGGTCTCAACCAGATATGGTGACTCTGGTCCTCAACTGGGCCTCACCTGGACCTAGTGAATATGCTCCATCTGGGCCTCATTTGGACCTGGTGACTCTGGTCACTACCTGGGCATCATCGGGACATGGTTCTACTGCATGACCTGCATGTTGGCCTCACCTGGACCTGGTAACTCTGGTCCATACATGGGCATCATCGGGACATGATTCCATTGCATGTCCTGGAGGTTGGCCTCACCTGGACCTGGTAACTCTCGTCCCTACCTGGGCATCATTGGGACCTGGTTCTTCTGCATGGCCTGCAGATTGGCCTCACCTGGATCTGGTGAGTGGGTTTGTCACCTGGGCCTCACCCTTGCCTAGTGACACAGGTCCCCACGTGGGCCTCACTTGGACCTGGTGAATCTGGTCCTTACCTGGTGGTCACCCGGAACTGGTAATTCTGGTCACCACATGGGAATCACCTGGGTCTGGTGAATCTGGTCCCCATCTGGGACTCAACCAGTCCTGTTGACTTTCTTCCCCACCTGGACCTGATTGCTGTGGACTCCTTCTTGGCTAACCTGGAACTGCTGACTCTGATGCTAACTGGGCCTCACCCAGATCTGGTGACTCTGGTCCTCACCTGTGGACCATTATGACCTGGATACTCTGTTCCACACCTGAGCCTCACCTGAATATGTTGACTCTGGATCCCCTCTGGGCCTCAGCCTGACATGTTGACTCTGGTCCCCGTCTGGATGTCTCCTGGACCAGGTGATTCTGGTACCCCTCTAGTCCTCAACTTGACCTGGTGACTCTGGTCCCACTCTGGGTTTGACCGTGGCCTAGTGACTGTGAACCCACTTTGGCCTGACTTGGGCCTGCTGACCCTGGTTGCCACCTGCGCCTGACCTCGAACTATTGACTCTGGTCTTTCAAGGGCCTTCCCTGGACCTGGTGATCCTGGTCGGACCTGGATCACACCTGGACGTGGTGACTCCTGTCACCAATGGGGACTCACTTGGACCTGCTTACTGTGTTCCACACCTGGGCCTCAAGTAGACCTGTTGACCATGGTCCCCAAGCCGGCCTCACATGGACCTGTTGCCTCCGATCCCCACCGGATCCTCACGTGTATCTGGTATCTCTGGTCCTCACCTGGGCCTCATCTGGACCTAGTGACTCTGGTCCCCACCTGGGCTTCACATGGATCTGGTGACTCTGGTCCCCACCTGGACTTCACCTGGATCTGGTGACTCTGGACCCCACCTGGACCTCTCCTGGACCTGGTGACTCTCTTTCCAACATGGAACTCACCTGGAACTGGTGACTCTGGTCCTCAGTTTGGCCTCACTTGGACTGGTGTCTCTCGTCCCCACTTTGACCTAACTCAGAACTGCTGAATCTTGCCCCACCTAGGCCGCACACAGACCTGGTGACTCTTGTCCCCAGCTATGCCTCAATTCAACCTGATGAATCTGGTCCTCACGTGGGGCTCACATGGACCTGGGACTCAGCTGGATAGAGTGGCTCTGGTTCCCACAAAGGGCACACCTGATACTGGTGATTGTGGTCTTATTCTATGCCTCACCAGGACCTAGTGATTCTGTTCCCCATCTGGGTCTGCATGGCCCTATTGACTCTGGTCCTCACCCAGGCATCATTGGGACCTGGATACTCTATTCCTCATCTGGGCCTCACTTTGACCAGGGACCTCTGGTCCTATTCTGGGCCTCAAACTAAACTGGTTACTCTGGTTCCCCTCTGGGCCTCACCTTACCTGGTGACTCTGGTCACGCCTTGGGCTTCACTTGGGCCTGGTGAATCTGGTCCTTAGCTGGTCCGCATCTGGATCTGGTGACCGGTGGCCACCTGGGCCTCACCTGGACTTGGCGAATCCTGTTGCCACCTGCGCCTCACCTGGACCTTCTGACTGTGGTCCCAACTGGACCTCACCTGGATCTGTTGGGTCTGGTTCCCATATGGGGCTCTCCTGGACCTGGTTCCTGTGGTCTCCATCTGGCCTCACCTGGAACACAATGAGTCTGATCCATATATGGTCCTCTCCTGGACCTGTTGACTCTGGTCCTTACCTGGGCATCATTGGGACCTGGATACTCTCTATATTCTTGGGCCTCACCTGGACCTGGTGACTGTGGTCCCACCTGGGCCTCTCCTGGACGAGGTGACTGGTTCCCACAGGGACCTCACCTGGACCTGGTGACTCAGGTCCTCATATGGGCATCATGGGACCTGGTTTCTCAGTTCCACATCGGGGTCTCATCTGTACCTAGTGATTCTCATCCCCCTCTGTGCCTCAACCTGATGTGGTGACTCTGGTCCCCACCTGGATATCACCAGAACCGGGTGACACACCCGTAGCTGGGGCACTGGTCCTCAGGTGGGTCTCAACAGGACCTGGTGAATCTACTCCAATCTTAGGCTTCGTCTGGACCTTGTGACTCTTTTCCCACCTGGCATCAATGGGACATGGTTACTCTGTTCCCCACCTGGGCCTCACCTGGACATGATAACTTTGCTGCACATTTGGCCTCAACTGGTCCTGATGACTCTCGTCCCCAAACCTAGGCCTCAATCTGGACCTGGTGACTGTCGTCCCCAACTGGGTCTCAGCTGGACCTGGTGACTCCCGTTCCCACATGAACCACACCTGGATCTGGTGACTGTGGTGTTCTTTTAGACTCACATTTACCTTGAATCCCGTCCCCACTAGGGCCTCACCTGGATCTGGTGACTCTGGCCTGCAGGCTGGCCTCACCTGGACCTGGTGAGTGGGCTTGCCGCCTGGGCCTCACCTATACATGGTGACACCGGTCCCCATGTAGGCCCCAGTATCCTGGTGAATCTCGTCCTTACCTGTTCTTCAACCGGACCTGGTAACCCTAGTCACCACCTGGGAATCACCTGGACCTGGTGTATCTGGCCCCATCTGGGCCTCACCCAGTCCTGGTGACTTTGTTCCCCACCTGGACCTGATTGCTGTGGACTCCTTCTTGGCCTCAACTGGAACTGGTGACTCTGATCCTAACTGGGCCTCACCCAGATCTGGTGACTCTGGTCCTCACCTGTGGACCATTATGACCTAGATACTCTGTTCCACACCTGAGCCTCACCTGAACATGATGACTCTGGATCCCTACGGGCCTCACCCTGACCTGGTGACTCTGGTCCCCATCTGGATGTCACCTAGACCAGGTGAATCTGTTACCCCTCAAGGGCTCAAATATACCTGGTGACACTGGTCTTCAACTGGGTCTCACCGAGACCTAGTGAATATGCTCCCCACCTGCGCCTCATCTGGACCTGGTGACGCTGGGTCTACCTGGGCATCATCGGAACATGGTTACTCTGTTCCCCACTGGGACTGACCTGTTCCTGGTAACTCTGGTCCTGACTTTGGCCTCTTCTGTACCAGGTGATTCTGGTTCCACCTGGGCCTCACCTGTAACTGGTGACTCTGATCCTAAGCATGGCCTCACCTGACCTGGTGACTGTGGTTCCCATCGGGACCTCACCTGGACCTCATGTCTCTGGTCCCACCTGGGCCTCACCAGGACCTGGTGTCTCTGGTACCCACCTGGGTAGCATCAGGATATGGTTACACTGTACACTAACAGTGATCCAGCCGGACCTATCAACTCTGGTCTTCACCTGGGCCACTCCTGCACATGGTGACACTCGTTCCCACCTGTGTCTCACCTGGAAATTGTGAGTCAGATCCCCACCTGGTCCTAACCTGTTACTGGTGATTCTCGTTCCTACATGGATATAATTTGGACCTGGTGGCTGCAGTGTTTCTAGTTTGTCATGTACCTCGTGACTCTGGTCCCCACCAGGGCCTCACCGGGACCTGGTGAGAGTGGTTGCCAACTGCACCTCACCTGGACCTGCTGATTCTGGTCTGCACCTGAGACTACCCTGGATCTGGTGAATGTTGTCCCCAGCTGGGCTTCACCTGGATTTGGGGACACCGGTCCCCATCTTGGCCTCACCTGGCCCTTTTGACCATGGTCCTCAACTGGGAAAAATTGGGACGCGGTGACTGTGTTCCACAACTGAACCTCACCTGGACATGATAACTTTGCCTCACTTGGAACACAATGACTCTGATCCATATTTGGGCCTCTCCTGGACCTGTTGACTCTGGTCCTTACCTGGGCATCATGGGACCTGGATACTCTCTTATATACCTGGGCCTCACCAGGACCTGGTGACTGTGGACCCACCTGGGCCTCACCTGGACGGGGTGACTGGTTCCCACAGGGACATCACCTGGACCTGGTGACTCAGGTCCTCATATGGGCATCTTGGGACCTGGTTTCACTGTTCCACATCGGGGTCTCACCTGGACCTAGTGATTCTCGTCCCCCTCTGGGCCTCACGCTGACTTGTGACACTGGTCCCCACCTGGATATCACCAGAACCGGGTGACACACCCGGAGCTGGGGACACTGGTCCTCAGCTGGGCCTCAACAGGACTGGTGAATCTACTCCAAACTTAGGCTTCGTCTGGACCTTGCGACTCTTTTCCCACCTGGCATCAATGGGACATGGTTACTCTGTTCCCCACCTGGGCCTCACCTGGACATGATAACTTTGCTGCACACTTTGGCCTCAACTGGTCCTGATGACTCTCGTACCCCAACCTAGGCCTCAATCTGGACCTGGTGACTGTCGTCCCCAACTGGGTGTCAGCTGGACCTGGTGACTCCAGTTCCCACATGAACCACACCTGGACCTGGTGACTGTGGTGTTCTTGTAGACTCACATTTACCTTGTGATTCCCGTCCCCACTAGGGCCTCAACTGGATATGGTGACTCTGGCCTGCAGGCTGGCCTCACCTGGACATGGTGAGTGGGGTTGCCACCTGGGCCTCACCCATACCTGGTGACTCAGGTCCACACGTGGGCCTCTTGGACCTGGTGAATCTGGTCCTTACCTGGTCCTCTCTCAGAACCGGGGACTCTGGTGACCACCTGGGCCTCACCTGGAACTGGTAAATCTGGTCCCCATCTGGGCCTCACGCAGTCCTGGTGACTTTGTTCGCCACCTGGACCTGATTGCTGTGGACTCTTTATTGGCCTCACCTGGACCTAGTGACTCTGATCCTATCTGCGCGTCACCCAGATCTGGTGACTCTGGTCCTCACCTGGGCATCATTGGTACCTGGTGGCTCTGTTCCACAGCTGAGCCTCAGCTGGACATGATGACTCTCGAACCTCTCTGTGCCTCACCCTGATCCTGGTAACTCTGGTCCTGACTTTGGCCTCTTCTGTACCAGGTGACTCTGCTTCCACCTTGGCCTCACCTGTAACTGGTGACTCTGATCCTAAGCATGGCCTCACCTGACCTGGTGTTTGTGGTTCCCATCGGGACCTCACCTGGACCTCATGTCTCTGGTCCCACCTGGGCCTCACCAGGACCTGGTGTCTCTGGTACCCACCGGGGTAGCATCAGCATATGGTTACACTGTTCACTAACAGTGACCCAGCCGGACCTATTAACACTGGTCTTCACCTGGGCCACACCTGGACAAGGTGACACTGGTTCCCACCTGGGTCTCACCTGGACATGGTGAGTCGGATCCCCACCTGGTCCTCACTTATACCTGGTGATTCTCGTTCCCACATGGTCATCACGTGGACCTGGTGGCTGCAGTATTTCTAGCTTCTCATGTACCTCGTGACTCTGGTCCGCACCAGGGCCTCACCGGGATCTGGTGAGTGTGGTTGCCACCTGCAACTCACCTGGACCTGGTGATTCTGGTCTGCACCTGAGACTACCCTGGATCTGGTGACTGTGGTCCCCACCTGGGCATCACCTGTATTTGGGGACTCCGGTCCCCATCTGGGCCTCACCTGGACCTGTTGACCATGGTCCTCAACTGGGTAAATTGGGCCCCGGTGACTTTGTTCCACAACTGGACCTCACCTGACCAGGTGACTCTGGTCCCCCTCTGGGTCTCACCGTGTCCTAGTGACTGTGAACCCCACTTTGGCCTGACTAGGACCTGCTGACCCTGGTTGCCACCTGCGCCTGACCTCGAACTGTTGACCCAGGTTCTTTCAAGGGCCTTTCCTGTACCTGGTGATTCTGGTCCCCACCTCGGCCTCACCTGGACGTGGTGACACTTGTCACCACCGGGGACTCACCTTGACCTGCTTACTGTGTTCCACACCTTGAACTCCAGTAGACCTGTTTACCATGGTCCCCAAGACGGCCTCACATGGACATGATGACTCTGGAACCTCTCTTGGCCTCACCCTGAACTGGTGACTCTGGTCTCCATCTGGATGTCACCTGTACCAGGTGATTCTGGTACCCCTCTGGGCCTCAACGAGTTCTGTTGACTCTGTTCCTCAACTGGGCCGCAACGGGACCTAGTGAATATGCTCCATCTGGGCCTTATTTGGACCTGGTGACTTTGGTCCCTCCCTGGGCATCATCGGGACATGGTTACACAGCATGGCCTACAGGTTGGAATCACCAGGAGCCGGTAACTCTGGTCCCTGCATGGGCATCATCGGGACACGGTTCCTCTGCATGGCCCAAGGGTTGGCCTCACCTGGACCTGGTGATTGGGGTTTCCACCTGAGCCACCTAGGCCGAACCCAGATCTGGTGACTCTTGTCCCCAGCTATTCCTCGCCTGTACCTGGTGACCCATGCACCCACGTGGCCCTAACTTGGACCTGGTGAATCTGGTCCTTACCTGGTCTTCACTTGGAACTGGTAACTCTGGTCACCACCTGGGAATCACCTGGACCTGGTGAATCTGGTCCCCATCTGGGCCTCACCTAGTCTTGGTGACTTTGTTCCCAACCTGGACCTGATTGCTGTGGACTCCTTCTTCTCCTCACCTGGAACTGCTGACTCTGATCCTAACTGGACCTCACCCAGATCTGTTGATTCTTGTCCTCACCTGTGGACCAATACGACCTGGATACTTTGTTCCACACCTGAGCCTCACCTGGACATGATGACTCTGCATCCCCTCTGGGCCTCACCCTGACCTGGTGACTCTGGTCCCCATCTGGATGTCACCTAGACCAGGTGAATCTGGTACCCCTCTAGGCCTCAACTAGACTGGGGGAATCTGGTCCTCAACTGGGCCTAACCGGGACCTAGTGAATATACTCCCCACCTGCGCCTCATCTGTACTTGGTGACTCGGGTTCTACCTGGGCATCATCGGGACATGGTTACTCTATTCCCCACTGGGACTCTCCTGATCCTGGTAACTCTGGTCCTGACTTTGGCATCTTCTCTACTTGGTGACTCTGGCTCCACCTGGGCCTCACCTGTAACTGGTGACTCTGATCCTAAGCATGGCCTCACCTGACCTGGTGTCTGTATTTCCCATCGGGACCTCACCTGGACCTCATGTCTCTGGTCCCACCTGGGCCTCACCAGGACCTGGTGTCTCTGGTACCCACCTGGGTAGCATCAGGATATGGTTACACTCTTCACTAACAGTGACCCAGCCGGACTTATTAACTCTGGTCTTCACCTGGGCCACACCTGGACATGGTGGCACTGGTTCCCTCTTGGGTCTCACGTGGACATGTGATTCAGATCCCTGCCTGATCCTCACCTGTAACTGGTGATTCTTGTTCCCCAATGGACATGATGTGGATCTGGTGGCTGCAGTGTTTCTAGCTTCTCATGTACCTCGTGACTCTGGTCCCCACCAGTGCCTCACCGGTACCTGTTGTGTGTGGTTGCCACCTGCACCTCACCTGGACCTGGTGATTCTGGTCTGCCCCTGAGACTACCCTGGATCTGGTGACTGTGGTCCCCACCTTGGCTTCACCTTGATTTTGGGCTCTCGTTCCCATCTGAGCCTCACCTGGCCCTGTTGACCATGGTCCTCAACTGGGCAAAATTGGGACCCGGTGACTGTGAACCACAACTGGACCTCACCTGGACCAGGTGACTCTGGTCCCCCTCTGGGTGTCACCGTGCCCTAGTGACTGTGAACCCCACTTTGGCCTGACTTGGACCTCCTGACCATGGTTGCCACCTGCGCCTGACTTCGAACTGTTGACTCTGGTTCTTTCAAGGGCCTCCCCTGGACGTGGTGATCCTGGTGCCCACATGGGCCTGACCTGGACCTGGTGACTCTTGTCACCACCGGGAACTCACCTGGACCTGCTTACGGTGTTCCACACCTGGGCCTCAAGTAGACCTGTTGACCATGGTCCCCAAGCCAGCCTCACATGGACATGTTGCCTCTGATCCCGACCGGGGCTTCATGTGTACCTGGTAACTCTGGTCCTCATCTGGGTCTCATCTGGACCTAGCGACTCTGGTCCCTACCTGGGCTTCACCTGGATCTGGTGACTCTGGTCCCCACCTGGACTTCACCTGGATCTTCTGACTCTGGTCCACACCTGGACCTGACCTGCATCTGGTGACTCTGGTCCTCAGTTTGGCCTCATCTGGATCTGGCATCTCTCGTCCCCACTTTGACCTAACTCAGAACTGCTGAATCTTGCCCCACCTCGGCCGCACCCAGACTTGGTGACTCTTGTCCCCAGCTATGCCTCAATTCGACCTGATGAATCTGCTCCTCACGTGGGCCTCACATGGACCTGGGACTCAGCTTGATAGAGTGGCTTGGTTCCCACAAGGGGCTCACCTGATATAGCTGACTGTGGTCTTATTCTATGCCTCACCTGGTCCTAGCGATTCTGTTCCCATCTGGGCCTGCATGGCCCTAGTGACTCTGGTCCTCACCCAGGAATCATTAGGACCTGGATACTCTATTCCACACCTGTGCCTCACATTGACTATGGACCTCTCGTCCCATTCTGGGACTCAAACTAAACTAGTTACTGGTTCCCCTTTGGGCCTCACCCTTACCTGGTAACTCTGGTCACCCTTTGGGCTTCACTTCACCAGATGAACCACACCTGGACCTGGTGACTGTGGTGTTCTTGTATACTCACATGTACCTGGTGACTCCAGTCCCCACTAGGGCCTCACCTGGATCTGGTGACTCTGGCCCGCCAGTTGGCCTCACCTAGACCTGGTGAGAGGGTTTGCCACCTAGGCCTCACACATAGCTGGTGACTCAGGTCCCCTCGTGAGCCTCTTGGACCTGGTGAATCTGGTCGTTACCTGGTCCTTTCCGAGACCCGGGGACTCTATCCCCACCTGGGCCTCACCTGGACATGGTGAATCTGGTCCCCATCTGGGTCTCACCCTGGTCTGGTGACTTTGTTCCCCACCTGGACCTGATTGCTGTGAACTCTTTCTTGGCCTCACCTGCAACTGGTGACTCTGATCCTATCTGCGCCTCACCCAGATCTGGTGACTCTGGTCCTCACCTGGGCATCTTTGGTACCTGGTGACTCTCTTCCACACCTGAGCCTCACCTGGACCCGATGACTCTGGAACCACTCTGGGCCTTCCCCTGACCTGGTGACTCTCGTCCCCATCTGGATATCACCTGGACCAGGTGATTCTGGTACCCTTCTAAGACTCAAGTAGATATGGTGAAACTGGTCCTCAACTGGGCCTCACCTGGACCTAGTGAATATGCTCCATCTGGGCCTTATATGGACCTGGTGACTCTGGTCCCTACCTGGGCATCATCGGGATAAGGTTCCACTGCATCGCCTGCAGATTGGCCTCAACTGGACCTGGTAAATCTGGTCCCTACCTGAGCATCACCGGGACATGGTTCCTCTGCATGGCCTGCAGGTTGGCCTCACCAGGACCTGGTGAGTGTTATTGCCACCTGGGCCTCACCCATACCTGGTGACTGAGGTCCACGTGGGCCTCTTGGACCTAGTGAATCTGGTCCTTACCTGGTCCTTTCCCAGAACGGGGACTCTGGTCACCACCTGTGCCTCACTTGGACCTGGTGAATCTGTTACCCCTCTAGGCCTCAACAAGATCTGGTGACTCTGATCCTATCTGCGCATCACCCAGACCTGGTGACTCTGGTCCTCACCTGAGCATCATTGGGACCTGGTGACTCTCTTCCACACCTGAGCCTCACCTGGACATGATGACTCTGGAACCTCTCTGGGACAACCCTGACCTGGTGACTGTGGTCCCCATCTGGATGTCACCTGGACCAGGTGATTCTGGTACTCTTCTAGGCCTCAACCAGATCTGGTGACACTGGTCCTCAACTGGGCCTCACTTGGACCTAGTGAATATGCACCATCTGGGCCTCTTTTGGACCTGGTGACTCTGGTCCCTACCTGGGCATCATCGGGACATGGTTCCACTGCATGGCCTGCAGGTTGGCCTCACTTGGACCTGGTAAGTCTGGTCCCTACATGGTCATCATCGGGACATGGTTCCTCTGCACGGCCTGCAGGTTGGCCTCACCTGGACCTGGTCAGTGGGGTTGCCACCTGGGCCTCACCTATGCCTGGTGACACAGGTCCCCACGTGGGCCTCACATGGACCTGGTGAATCTTGTCCTTACCTGGTCCTCACCCGGAACTGGTAGTCTGGTCACCACCTGGATATCACCTGGATCTTGTGTATCTGGTCCCCATCTAGGTCTCACCCAGTCCTGGTGAATTTGTTCCCCACCTGGACCTGATTTCTGTGGACTCCTTCTTGGCCTCACCTGGAACTGGTGACTATGGTCCCCACCTGGACCTCTCCCGGATCTGGTGACTTTCTTTCAAACATGGACCTCACATGGATCTGGTGACTCTGGTACTCAGTTTGGCCTCACCTGGAACTGGCGTCTCTCGTCTCCACTTTGACCTAACTCAGAACTGCTGAATCTAGCCCAACTTAGGAAGCACCCAGACCTGGTGACATTTGTCCCCAGCTATGCCTCAATTCGACCTAATGAATCTGGTCCTCACGGGAGCCTCACCTGGACCTGGGACTCAGCTGGATACAGTGGCTCTGGTTCCCGCAAGGGGCTCAGCTGATACTGCTGACTGTGGTCTTATTGTATGCCTCACCAGGACCTACTGATTCTGTTCCCCATCTGGGCCTGCATGGCCCCAGTGACTCTGGTCCTCACCCAGGCATCATTGGGTGATGGACCCAATGATCCTCACCCTGGATACGCTATTACACACCTGGGCCTCACTTTGACCAGGGAACTCTGGTTCAATTCTGAGCCTCAAACTAAACAGGTTACTCTGGTTCCCCCTCTGGGGCTCACCCTTACCTGGTGACTCTGGTCACCCTTTGGGCTTCATTTCGGCCTGGTGAATCTGGTCCTTAGCTGGTCCGCGCCTGGATGTGGTGACTGGTCGCCACCTAGGCATCACCTGGACTTGTTGAATCCTGTTGCCACCTGCGCCTCACCTGAATCTTGTGACTGTGGTCCCACCTGGACCTCACCTGGATCTCGTGGCTCTGGTTCCCACATGGGGGTCTCCTGGACCTGGTTCCTGTGGTCTCCATCTGACCTCACCTGGAACACAATGACGCTGATCCGTATTTGGGCCTCTCCTGGACCTGTTGACTCTGGTCCTTACCTGGGCATCATTGGGACCTCGATACTCTCTTATATACCTGGGCCTCACCTGGACCTGGTGACTGTGGTCCCACCTGGGCCTCACCTGGACGAGGTGACTGGTTCCCACAGAGACCTCACATGGACCTGGTGACTCAGGTCCTCATATGGGCATCATGGTACCTGGTTTCTCAGTTCCACATCGGGCCTCACCTGGAGCTAGTGATACTCGTCACCCTCTGGGCCTCACCTGGACGTGGTGACTCTTGTCACAACCTGGGACTCACCTGGACCTGGTTACTGTGTTCCACACTTGGGCCTCAAGTAGACCTGTTGACCATGGTCCCCAAGGCGGCCTCACATGGACCTGTTGCCTCTGATCCCCACCGGGGCCTCACGTGTACCTGGGAACTCTTGTCCTCACCTGGGCGTCATCTGGACCTAGTGACTCTGGTCCCCACCTGGGCTTCACCTGGATCTGGTGACTCTGGTCCCGCCTTGGCCTTCACCTGGACCTGGTGACTCTTGTCCCCACCTGGACCTCTCCTGGACCTGGTGACTCTCTTTCCAACATGGACCTCACCTGGATCTGGTGACTCTGGTCCTCAGTTTGGCCTCACCTGGATCTGGTGTCTCTCGTCCACACTTTGACCTAACTCAGAACTGCTGAATCTTGCCCCACCTAGGCCGCACCCATACCTGGTGACTCTTGTCCCCAGCTATGCCTCAATTCGACCTGATGAATCTGGTCCTCAAGTGGGCCTCTCATGGACCTGGGACTCAGCTGGATAGAGTGGCTCTGTTACCCACAAGGGGCTCACCTGATACTGGTGACTGTGGTCTTATTCTATGCCTCACCAGGACCTAGTGATTCTGTTCCCCATCTGGGCCTGCATGGCCCTAGTGACTCTGGTCCTCACCCAGGCATCATTGGGACCTGGATACTCTATTCGACACCTGGGCCTCACTCTCACCAGGGACCTCTGGTCGCACTCTGGGCCTCAAATTAAACTGGTTACTCTGGTCACCCTCTTGGCCTCACCCTTACCTGGTGACTCTGGACACCCCTTGGGTATCATTTGGGCCTGGGGAATCTGGTCCTTAGCTTGTCCTCACTTCTTTATGGTGAGTGGTCGCCACCTGGGCCTCACCTGGACTTGGTGAATCCTGTTGTCACCTGCGCCTCACCTGGACCTTGTGACAGTGGTCCAACCTGGACTTCACCTGGATCTGGTGGCTCTGGTTCCCATATGGGGCTTTCCTGGACCTGGTTCCTGTGGTCTCCATCAGGCCTCACCTGGAACACAATGACTCTGTTTCATATTTGGGCCTCTCCTGGACCTGTTGACTCTGGTACTTACATGGGCATCATTGGGACCTGGGAACACTCTTATATACCTGGTCCTCACCTGGACGTGGTGACTGTGGTCCCACATGGACCTCACCGGGACGAGGTGACTGGTTCCCACAGGGACATCACCTGGACCTCGTGACTCAGGTCCTCATATGGGCATCATGGGACCTGGTTTCTCAGTTCCACATCGGGGCCTCAAGTGGACCTAGTGATTCTGGTCCCCCTCTGGGCCTGACCCTGACGTGGTGACTTTGGTCCCAACCTGGATATCACCAGAACCTGGTGACTGTGGTCCCCCTCTGGGACTCACCCAGAGCTGTGGACACTGGTCCTCAACTGGGCCTCATCAGGACCTGGTGAATCTACTCCTCACTTAGGCCTCGTCTGGAACTTGTGACTCTTTTCCCACCTGGCATCAATGAGACATGGTTACTCTGTTCCCCACCTGGGCCTCACCTGGACATGATAACTTTGCTCCGCACTTTGGCCTCATCTGGTCCTGATGACTCTGGTCCCTCCACCTAGGCCTCAATCAGGACCTGGTGACTGTGGTCCCCACCTGGGACTCACCTGGACCTGGTGACTCTCGTTCCCAAATGAATCACACCTGGACCTGGTGACTGTGGTCCCACCTGAGCCTCACCTGGACGAGGTGACTGGTTCTCACAGGGAGCTCACCAGGACCTGGTGACTCAGATCCTCATATGGGCATCATGGGACCTGGTTTCTCACTTCCACATCGGGGCCTCACATGGACCTAGTGATTCTCGTCCCACTCTGGGCCTCACCCTGATGTGGTGAATCTGGTCCCCATCTAGGCCTCACCCAGTACTGGTGACTTTGTTCCCCACCTGGACCTGATTGCTGTGGACTCTTTCTTGGCCTCACCTGGAACTGGTGACTCTGAACCTATCTGCGCGTCACCCAGATCTGGTGACTCTGGTCCTCACCTGGGCATCATTGGTACCTGGTGACTCTGTTCCTCACCTGAGCCTCACCTGGACATGATGACTCTGGAACCTCTCTGGGCCTCTCCCTGACCTGGTGACTCTAGTCCCTAACTGGGCATCATCGGGACATGGTTCCACAGCATTGCCTGCAGGTTGGCCTCACCTGGATGTTGTAACTCTCGTCCTTACCTGGGTATCATCGGGACATGGTTCCTCTGCATGGCCTGCAGGTTGGCCTCACCTGGACCTGGGGTGCCTTGCCACCTGGCCTCACCAATACCTGGTGACTCAGGTCCCCACGTGGGCCTCATTTGGACCAGGTGAATCTGGTCCTTACCTGGTCGTCACCCGGAACTGGTATGTCTGGTCACCACCTGGGAATAACCTGGGCCTGGTAAATCTGGTCCCAATCTGGGCCTCACCCTGTCCTGGTGACTTTGTTCCCCACCTGGGCCTGATTGCTGTGGACTCTTTTTTGGCCTCACCTGGAACAGGTAACTCTGATCCTATCTGCCCGTCACCCAGACCTGGTGACTCTGGTCCTCACCTGGGCATCTTTGGTACCTGGTGACTCTGTTCCACACCTGAGCCTCACCTGGACATGACGACTCTGGAACCTCTCTGGGCCTCATCCTAACCTGGTGACTCTGGTCCCCATCTGGATGTCACCTGGACCAGGTGATTCTTGTACCCCTCAAGGCCTCAACAGGGTCTTGTGACTCTGGTCCTCCACTGGACCACACCTGGACCTAGTGAATATGCTCCATCTGGGCCTCATTGGACCTGGTGATTCTGGTCCCTACCTGGGCGTCATCGGGACACGGTTCCACTGCATCGCCTGCAGGTTGGCCTCACCTGGACCTGGTAACCCTGGTCCCTACCTGGACATCATCAGGGCATGGTTCCACTGCATGGCCTGTAGGTTGGCCTCACCTGGACGTGGTAACTCTGGTTCCTACATGGGCATCATCGGGACAGGGTTCCTCTGCATGGCTCGAAGGATGGCCTCTCCTGGACCTGGTGAGTGTGGTTGCCACCTGTGCCTCGCCCGTACCTGGGGACACAGGTCCCCTCGTGGGCCTCTTGGACCTGGTGAATCTGGTCCTTACCTGGTCATCTCCCAGACCCGTGGTCTCTGGTCACCACCTGGGCCTCACCTGGACCTGGTCAATCTGGTCCCCATCTGGGCCTCACCGAGTCCTGGTGACTTTGTTCCCCACCTGGATCTGATTGCTGTGGACTCTTTCTTGGCCTCACCTGGAACTGGTGACTCTGATCCTATCTGCGCATTACCCAGACCTGGTGACTCTGGTCCTCACCTGGGCGTCATTGGGACCTGGATACTCTATGCCACACCTGGGCCTATCTTTGACCAGGGACCTCTGGTCCCATTCTGGGCCTCAAACTAAACTGGTTACTCTGGTTCCCCTTCTGGGCCTCACCCTTACCTGGTATATCTGGTCACCCCTTGGGCTTCACTTGGGCCTAGTGAATCTGGTCCTTAGCTGGTCCGCACATGGATCTGGTGACTGGTCGCCACCTGGGCCTCACCTGGACTTGGTGAATCCTGTGGCCACCTGCGCCTCACCGGGACCTTGTGACTCTTTTCCCACCTGGCATCAATGGGACATGGTTACTCTGTTCCCCACCTGGGCCTCACCTGGACATGATAACTTTGCTCCACACTTTGACCTCAACTGGTCCTGATGACTCTGGTCCCCCCACCTAGGCCTCTATCTGGACCTGGTGACTCTGGTCCCCACCTGGTTCTCACCTGGACCTGGTGACTCTCGTTCCCACATGAACCACACCTGGACCTGGACTGTGGTGTTCTTGTAGACGGACATTTACCCGGTGACTCCGGTCCCCACTAGGGCCTCACGTGGATCTGGTGACTCTGGCCTGAAGGTTGGCCTCACCTGGACCTGGTGAGTGGGATTGCCACCCCATACCTGGTGATTCAGTTCCCCACGTGGGCCTCTTGGACCAGGTGAATCTGGTCCTTACCTGGTCCACTCCCAGACCCGGGGACTCTGGACACCACCTGGGCCTCACCTGGACGTGTTGAATCTGGTCCCCATCTGGGCCTCACCCAGTCCTGGTGACTGTGTTCCCCACCTGGACCTGATTGCTGTGGACTCTTTCTTGGCCTCACCTGGAACTGGTGACTCTGATCCTATCTGCGCATCACCAGATCTGGTCACTCTGGTCCTCACATATGGACCATTATGACCTGGACACTGTGTTCCAGACCTGAGCCTCACCTGAACATGATGACTCTGGAGCGTCTCTGGGCCTCACCCTGACCTGGTGATTCTGGTCCCCATCTGTATGTCACCTGGACCAGGTGATTCTGGTACCCCTCTAGGCCTCATCCAGATCTGGTAACTCTGGTCCTCAACTGGGCCTCACCTGGACATAGTGAATACATTCCATCTGGGGCTCATTTGGACCTGGTTACTCTTGTCCCTTCTTGGGCATCATCGGGACATGTCTCCACTGCATGACCTGCAGGTTGGCCTCACCTGGACCTGGTAACTCTGGTCCCTACCTGGGCATCATCGGGACATGGTTCCACTGCATGGCCTGTAGGTTGGCCTCACCTGGACCTGGTAACTCTAGTCCCAACCTGGGCATCATCGGGACTAGGTTCCTCTGCATGGCCTGCAGGTTGCGCTCACCTGGACCTTGTGAGTGGGGTTGCCACCTTGCCTCACCCATACCTGGTGACACAGGTCCCACGTGGGCCTCACTTGGACCTGGTGAAACTGGTCCTTACCTGGTCCTCACCCGGAACTGCTAACTCTGGTCACCACCTGGGAATCACCTGGGCCTGGTGAATCTGGTCCCCCTCTGGCCCTCACCCAGTCCTGGTGACTTAGTTCCCCACCTGGGCCTGATTGCTGTGGACTCCTTCTTGTCCTCACCTTGAACTGGTGACTCTGATCCTAACTGGGTCTCACCCAGATCTGATCACTCTGGTCCTCACCTGTGGACCATTATGACCTGGATACTTTGTTACACACCTGAGCATCACCTGGATATGATGACTCTGGATCCCCTCTGGGCCTCAGCCTGACATGGTGACTCTGGTCTCCATCTGGATGTCACCTAGACCAGGTGAATCTGGTACCCCTCTAGGCCTCAACTTGACCTGGTGACTCTGGTCCTCAACTGGGCCTACGGGGACCTAGTGAACATGCTCCCCACCTGTGCCTCATCTGGACCTGGTGACTCTGGTTCTACCTGGGCATCATCGGGACATGGTTACTCTATTCAGCAGGAGCTGGTGAGTGTGGTTTCCACCTGGGATTCACCTGGATTTGGGGACTCCGGTCCCCATCTGGGCCTCACCTGGCCCTGTTGACCATGGTCCTCAACTGGGCAAAATTGGGACCCGGTGACTGTGTTCCACAACTGGACCTCAACTGGACCTCATGACTCTGGTCCCACCTGGGCGTCACCAGGACCTGGTGTCTCTGGTACCCACCTGGGTAGCATCAGGATATGGTTACACTGTTCACTAACAGTGACTCAGCTGGACCTATTGACTCTGGTCTTCACCTGGGCCACACCTGGACATGGTGACACTGGTTCCCACATGGGTCTCACCTGGACATGGTGAGTCAAAGCCCAACCTGGTAGTAACCTGTAACTGGTGATACTCATTCCCTCATGGACATATCATGGGGACCTGGTGGCTGCAGAGTTTCTAGCTTCTCATGTACCTCGTGACTCTGGTCCCCATCAGGGCCTCACCGGGACCTGGTGAGTGTGGTTGCCACCTGCACCTCACCTGGACCTTGTGATTCTGGTCTGCACCTGAGACTATCCTGGATCTGGTGACTGTGGTCCCAACCTGGGCTTACCTGGATTTGCGACTCCGGTCCCTATCTGGGCCTCTCCTGGCCGTGTTGACCATGGTACTCAACTGGGCAAAATTGGGACCCGGTAACTGTGCCCTAGTGACTGTGAACCCCACTTTTGCCTGACTTGGACCTGTTAACCCTGGTTGCAACCTGCGCCTTACCTCGAACTGTTGACTCTGGTTCTTTCAAGGGCCTCCCCTCTACCTGGTGATCCTGGTCCCCACCTGGGGCTCACCTGGACGTGGTGACTCTTGTCACCACCAGGGACTCACTTGGACCTGCTTACTGTGTTCCACACCTGGGCCTCAAGTAGAACTGTGGACCATGGACCCCAAGCCGGCCTCACATGGACCTGTTGCCTCTGATCCCCCCCGGGGCCTCACGTGTACCTGGTAACTCTGGTCCTCACCTGGGCCTCATCTGCAACTAGAGACTCTGGTCCCCACCTGGGCTTCACCTGGATCTGGTGACTCTGGTCACCACCTGGACTTCACATGGATCTGGTGACTCTGGCCCCCACCTGCACCTATCCTGGACCTCGTGACTCTCTTTCCAACATGGAACTCATCTGGATCTGGTGACTCTGGTCCTCACTTTGGCCTCACCTGGAACTGGTGTCTCTCGTCCCCACTTTGACCTAACTCAGAACTGCTGAATCTTTCCCCACCTAGGCCGCACGCAGACCTGGTGACACTTGTCCCCAGCTATGCCTCAATTCTACCTGATGAATCTGGTCCTCCCTTGGGCTTCACATGGACCTGGGACTCAGCTGTGTAGAGTGGCTCTTGTTCCCACAAGGGGCTCACCTGATACTGATACTGGTGAATCTGGTCTTTTTTTTTTAATTTTTTTAAATTTTTATTTATTTATGATAGTCACAGAGAGAGAGAGAGGCAGAGACACAGGCAGAGGGAGAAGCAGGCTCCATGCAGCGGGAGCCCGATGTGGGATTCGATCCCGGGTCTCCAGGATCGTGCCCTGGGCCAAAGGCAGGCGCCAAACAGCTGCGCTACCCAGGGATCCCTGAATCTGGTCTTATTCTATGCCCCAACAGGACCTAGTGATTCTGTTCCCCATCTGGGCCTGCATGGCCCTAGTGACGCTGGTCCTCACCCAGGCATCATTGGGACCTGGATACTCTATTCCACACCTGGGCCTCACTTTGACCAGGGACCTCTGGTCCCATTCTGTGCCTCAAACTAAACTGGTTACTCTGATTCCCCCTCTGGGACTCACCCTTACCTGGTAAATCTGGTCACCACTTGAGCTTCACATGGGCCTGGTGAATCTGGTCCTTAGCTGGTCCGCACCTGGATCTGGTGACTGGTCGCCACCTGGGCCTCACCTGGACTTGGTGAATCTTGTTGCCACCTGCGCCTCACCTGGACCTTGTGACTGTGGTCCCACCTGGACCTCACCTGGATCTGGTGGCTCTGGTTCCCATATGCGGCTCTCCTGGACCTGGTTCCTGTGGTCTCCATCTGGCGTCACCTGGAACACAATGACTCTGATCCATTTTTGGGACTCTCCTGGACCTGTTGACTCTGGTCCTTAACTGGGCATCATTGGGACCTGGATAATCTCTTATATACCTGGGCCTCACCTGGACCTGGTGACTGTGGTCCCACCTGGGCCTCACCTGGAGGAGTTCACTGGTTCCCACAGGGACCTCACTTGGACTTGGTGACTCAGGTCCTCATATGGGCATCATGGCACCTGGTTTCTAGTTCCACATCGGGGCCTCACCTGGACCTAGTGATTCTCGTCCCCCACTGGGCCTCACCCTGACGTGGTGACTCTGGTCCCCACCTGGATATCACCAGAACCGGGTGACTCTGGTCCCCCTCTGGGACTCACCCGGAGCTGGGGACACTGGTCCTAAACCTGGCCTGAACAGGACCTGGTGAATCTACTCCTCACTTAGGCCTCATCTGGACCTTGTGACTCTTTTCCCATCTGACATCAATGGGACATGGTTACTCTGTTCCCCACTTGGGCGTCACCTGGACATGAAAACTTTGCTCCACACTTTGGTCTCAACTGGTCCCGATGACTCTGGTCCCTCCACCTAGGCCTCAATCTGGACCTGGTGACTCTGGTCCCCACCAGGTTCTCACCTGGACCTGGTGACTCTCTTTCCCACATGAACCACACCTGGACCTGGTGACTGTAGTGTTCTTGTAGACTCAGATTTACTTGGTGACTCCGGTCCCCACTAGGGCCTCACCTGGATCTGGTGACTCTGGCGTGCAGGCTGGCCTCACGTGGACCTGGTGAGTGGGGTTGTCACCTGGGCCTCACCCATACCTGGTGACTCAGGTCCCCACGTGGGTCTCTTGGTCCTGGTGAATCTGGACCTTACCTGGTCCTCTCCTAGACCCGGAGAGTCTGGTCACCACCTGGACCTCACCTGGACCTGGTGAATCTGGTCCCCATCTGGGGCTCACCCAGTCCTTGTGTCTTTGTTCCCCACCTGGACCTGATTGCTGTGGAGTCTTTCTTGGCCTCACCTGGACCTGGTGACTCTGATCCTATCTGCGCGTCACCCACCCATCCCTGGTGACTCAGGTCCCCACGTGGGCCTCTTGGACCTGTTAATCTGGTCGTTACCGGGTCCTCTCCCAGACTCGGGGACTCTGGTCTCCACCTCGGCCTCACTTGGCCCTGTGAATCTGGTCCCCATCTGGGCCTCACCCGTCCTGGTGACTTTGTTACCCACGTGGACCTGATTGCTGTGGACTCTTTCTTGGCCTCACCTGGAACTGGTGACTCTGATCCTATCTTGGCGTCACCCATACCTGGTGACTCTCGTCCCTACCTGGGCATCATCGGGACATGGTTCCACTGCATGGCCTGCAGGTTGGCCTCACCTGGACCTCGTAACTCTGGTCCCTACCTGGGCATCATCGGTAAACCGTTCCTCTGTATTGCCTACAGGTTGGCCTCACCTGGACCTGGTGAGTGGGGTTGACACCTGGGTCTCACCCATACCTGGTGACACAGGTCCCCACGTGGGCCTCACTTCGACCTGGTGAATCTGGTCCTTACCTGGTCCTCTCCCGGAACTGGTAACTCTGATCACCACCTGGGCCTCACCTGGGCTTGGAGAATCTGGTCCCCATCTGGGCCTCACCCAGTCCTGTTGACTTTGTTACCCACCTGGACCTGATTGCTGTGTAACCCTTCTTGTCCTCACCTGGAACTTGTGACTCTGATCCTAACTGGGCCTCACCCAGATCTGGTGACTCTGGTACTCACCTGTGGACCAATAAGACCTGGATACTCTGTTCCACACCTGAGCCTCACCTGGACATGATGACTCTGGAACCTCTCTGGGCCTCATCCTGACCTGGGGACTCTGGTCCCCATCTGGATGTCACCTGGACAGGTGATTCTGGTACCCCTCTAGGCCTCAACCAGATCCTGTGACTCTGGTCCTCCATTGGACCTCACCTGGACCTAGTGAATATGCTCCATCTGGATCTCATTGGACCTGATGATTCTGATCCCTACCTGGGCATCATCGGGACATGGTTCCACTGCATGGACTTCAGGTTGGCCTCACCTGGACCTGTTAACTCTGGTCCCTACCTGGGCATCATCGGGACATGGTTCCACTGCATGGCCTGCAGGTTGGCCTCACCTGGACCTGGTAACTCTAGTCCCTACCTGGGCATCATCGGGACATATTTCCTCTGTATGGCCTGCAGGTTGGCCTCACCTGGACCTGGTGAGTGGGGTTGCCATCTGGGCCTCACTCATACCTGGTGACAAAGGACCCACGTGGGCCTCACTTGGACCTGGTGAATCTGGTCTTATCCTGGTCCTCACCCGGAACCGGTAACTCTTTTCACAACCTGGAATCACCTGGACCTCGTGAATCTGGTCCCCATCTGGGCCTCACCCAGTCCTGGTGACTTTGCTTCCCGCCTGGACCTGATTGCTGTGGACTCCTTCTTGGCCTCACCTGGAACTGCTGACTCTGATCCTTACTGGGCCTCACCCAGATCTGTGAATCTGGTCCTCACCTGTGGACCATTATGACCTGGATACTCTGTTCCACACCTGAGCCTCACCTGGACATGATGACTCTGGATCCCCTCTGGGCCTCAGCCTGACATGGTGACATGGGCCCCATCTGGATGTCACCAAGACCAGGTGAATCTGGTACCCCTCTAGGCCTCAACTTGACCTGCTGTCTCTGGTCCTCAACTGGGCCTCACCGGGACCTAGTGAATATGCTCCCCACCTCCGCCTCATCTGGAACTGGCGACTCTGGTACTTCCTGGGACTCATTGGGACATGGTTACTCTATTCCCCACTGGGACTGCCCTGATCCTGGTAACTCTGGTCCTGACTTTGGCCTCTTCTGTACCAGGTGACTCTGGCTCCACCTGGTCCTCACCTGTAACTGGTGATTGTCGTTCCCACATGGTCATCATGTGGACCTGGTGGCTGCAGTGTTTCTAGCTTCTCATGTACCTCGTGACTCTGGTCTCCACCAGGGCCTCACCGGGACCTGGTGAGTGTGGTTGCCACCGGCAACTCACCTGGACCTGATGATTCTGGTCTGCACCTGAGACTACCCTGGATCTGGTGACTGTGGTCCCCACCTGGGCTTCACCTGGATTTGGGGACTCCGGTCCCCATCTGGCGTCACCTGGCCCTGTTGACCATGGTATTCAACTGGGCAAAATTGGGACCTGGTGACTGTGTTCCACACCTGGACCTCACCTGGACCAGGCGACTCTGGTCCCCCTCTGGGTCTCACCGTGCCCTAGTGACTGTGAACCCCACTTTGGACTGACTTGGACCTGCTGACCCTGGTTCCCACCTGCGACTGACGTCGTACTGTTGACTCTGGTACTTTCAAGGGCCTTCCCTGGACCTGGTAATCCTGGTCCCCACCTGGGCCTCACCTGGACGTGGTAACTTTTGTCACCACCGGTTACTCACCTAGACCTGGTTACTGTGTTCCACACCTGAGCCTCAAGTACACCTGTTGACCATGTTCCCCAAGCCGGCCTCACATGGACCTGTTGACTCTGATCCCCACCGGGGCCTCTCGTGTACCTGGTAACTCTGGTCCTCACCTGGGCATCATTGGTCCTGGTGACTCTGTTCCATACCTGAGGCTCCCCTGGACATGATGACTCTGGAACCTCTCTGGCTATCAACCTGCCCTGGTGACTCTGGTCCCCATATGGATGTCACCTGGACCAGGGGATTATGGTACCCCTCTGGGCCTCAACCTGGTCTGGTGACTCTGGTCCTCAAATGGGCCTCACCTGGACCTAGTGAATATGCTCCATCTGGGCCTCATTTGGACCTGGTGACTCTGGTCCCTACCTGGGCATCATCGGGACATGGTTCCACTGCATGACCTGCAGGTTGGCCTCACATGGACCTGGTAACTCTGGTCCCTACCTGGGCATCATCGGGACATTGTTCCTCTACATGGCCTGCAGGTTGGCCTCACCTGGACCTGGTGAGTGGGGTTGGCACCTGGGCCTCACCCATACATGGTGACAAAGGTCCCCCGTGGGCCCAGTATGACCTGGTGAATCTCGTCCTTACCTGGTCCTCACCCGTACCTGGTAACGTGGTCACCACCTGGGAATCACCTGGACCTGGTGAATCTGGACCCCATCTGGTCCTCACCGAGTCCTGGTGACTTTGTTCCCCTCTGGACCTGAATGCTGTGGACTCCTTCATGGCCTCAACTGGAAGTGGTGACTCTGATCCTACCTGGGCCTCACCCAGATCTGGTGACTCTGGTCCTCACCTGTGGACCATTATGACCTGGATACTCTGTTAAACACCTGAGCCTCACCTGGACATGATGACTCTGGATCCCCACGGGGCCTCACCCTGACATGGTGACTCTGGTCCCCATCTGGATGTCACCTAGATCTGGTGAATCTGTTACCCCTCTAGGGCTCAAAAAGACCTGGTGACACTGGTCCTCAACTGGGTGTCACCGAGACCTAGTGAATATGCTCCCCACCTGCGCCTCATCTGGACCTGTTGACGCTGGGTCTACCTGGGCATCATCGGGACATGGTTACTCTGTTCCCCACTGGGAATGACCTGATCCTGGTAACTCTGGTCCGGATTTTGGCCTCTTCTGTACCAGGTGACTCAGGCTCCACCTGGGCCTCACCTGTAACTGGTGACTCTGATACAAAGCATGGCCTCTCCTGACCTGGTGACCGTGGTTCCCATCGGGACCTCACCTGGACCTCATGTCTCTGGTCCCACCTGGGCCTCACCAGGACCTGGTGTCTATGGTTCCCACCTGGGTAGCATCAGGATATGGTTACACTGTTCAGTAACAGTGACCAAGCCGGACCTATTAACTCTGGTCTTCACCTGGGCCACACCTGGACATGGTGACACTCCTTCCCACCTGGGTATCACCTGGAAATGGTGAGTCAGATACCCACCTGGTCCTAACCTATAACTGTTGATTCTCGTTCCCACATGGACATCATGTGGACCTGGTGGCTGCGGTGTTTCTAGTTTGTCATGTACCTTGTGACACTGGTCCCCACCAGGGCCTCACCAGGACCTGGTGATTGTGGTTGCCACCTGCACCTCACCTGGACCTGGTGATTCTGGTCTGCACCTGAGACTACCCTGGATCTGGTGACTGTGGTCCCCACCTGGGCTTCACCTGGATTTGGGGACTCTGGTCCGCAACTGAGCCTCACCTGGCCCTGTTGACCATGGTCCTCAACTGGGCAAAATTGGGACGCGGTAACTGTGTTCCACAACTGGACCTCACCTGGACCACGTGACTCTGGTGCCCCTCTGGGTCTCACCATTCCCTAGTGACTGTGAACCCCACTTTCCCCTGACTTGGACCTGCTGACCCTGGTTGAAACCTGCGCCTGACCTCCAATTGTTGACTCTGGTTCTTTCAAGGGCCTCCCCTGTACCTGGTGATCCTGGTCCCCACCTGGGTTTCACATGGATCTGGTGACTCTGGTCCCCACCTGGACTTTACCTGGATCTGGTGAATCTGGACCCAACCTGGACCTCTCCTGGACCTCGTGACTCTCTTTCCAACATGGACCTCACCTGGATCTGGTGACTCTGGTCCTCTCTTTGGCCTCACCTGGACCTGGTGTCTCTCGTCCCCACTTTGACCTAACTCAGAACTGCTGAATCTTGCCCCACCTAGGCCGCACCCAGACCTGGTGACTCTGTCCCCAGCTATGCCTCAATTCGACCTGATGAATCTGGTCCTCACGTGGGACTCACCTGGTCCTGGGACTCAGCTGGATAGTGTGGCTCTGGTTCTCACAAGGGGATCACCTGATACTGCTGAATGTGGTCTTATTCTATGCCTCAACAGGACGTAGTGATTCTGTTCCCCATCTGGGCCAGCATGGCCCTAGTGACTCTGATCCTCACCCAGGCGTCATTGGGCCCTGGATAATCTATTCCACACCTGGGCCTCTCTTTGACCAGGGACCTCTGGTCCCATTCTGGGCCTCAAACTAAACTGGTTACTCTGGTTCCCCCTCTGGGCCTCACCCTGCCCTGGTGACTCTGGTCACCCGTTGCGCTTCACTTGGGCCTGGAGAATCTGGTCCTTAGCTGTTCCACACCTGGATCTGGTGACTGGTCGCCACCTGGGCCTCACCTGGACTTGGTGAATCCTGTTGCCTCCTGCGCCTCACCTGGACCTTGTGACTGTGGTCCCACCTGGGCCTCACCTGGACGAGGTGACTGGTTCCCACAGGGACCTCACCTGGACCTGGTGACTCAGGTCCTCATATGGGCATCATGGGACCTGGTTTCTCAGTTCCACATCGGGGCCTCCCCTGGACCTAGTGATTCTCGTCCCCCTCTGGGCCTCACCCTGACGTGGTGACTCTGGTCCCCACCTGGATATCACCAGAACCGGGTGACTCTGGTCCCCCACTGGGACTCACCTGGAGCTGGGGACACTGGTCCTCAGCTGATCCTCAACAGGACCTGGTGAATCTACTTCTCACTTAGGCCTCGTCTGGACCTTGTGACTCTTTTCCCACCTGACATCAATGGGACATGGTTACTCTGTTCCCCACCTGGGCCTCACCTGAACATGATAACTTTGATCCACACTTTGGCCTCCACTGCTCCTGATGACTCTCGTCCCCCGTCCTAGGCCTCACTCTGGACCTGGTGACTGTGGTCCCAACATGGGTCTCACCTGGGCCTGGTGACTCTCATTCCCACTAGAACCACACCTGGACTTGGTGACTGTGGTGTTCTTGTAGACTCACATTTACCTGTTGACTCAGGTCCCCACTAGGGCCTCACCTGTATCTGGTGACACTGGCCTGCAGGTTGGCCTCACCTGGAACTGGTGAGTGGGGATGCCACCTGGGCCTCACCTATACCTCGTGACTCAGGTCCCCACGTGGGCCTCTTGGACCTGTTGAATCTTGTTACCTGGTCGTCTCCCAGACCCGGGAATTCTGGTCACCTCCTGGGCCTCACCTGGACCTGGTGAATCTGGTCCCCATCTGGGCCTCACGCAGTCCTGGTGACTTCGTTCCCCACTTGGGCCTGATTGATGTGGACTCTTTCTTGGCCTCACCTGGAACTGGTGACTCTCATCATATCTGCGCGTCATCCAGACCTGGTGACTCTGGTCCTCACCTGGGCATCATTGGTACCTGGTGACTCTGTTCTACACCTGAGCCTCACCTGGACATGATGACCCTGGAACCTCTCTGGGCCTCACCCTTCCCTGGTGACTGTGGTCCCCATCAGGATGTCACCTAGACCAGGGGATTCTCGTATCCCTCTAGGCCTCAACCAGATCTGGTGACTCTGGTCCTCAACTGAGCCTCACCTGGACCAAGTGAATATGCTCCATCTGGGCCTCATTTGGACCTGGTGACTCTGGTCCCAACCTGGGCATCATAGGGATATGGTTCCACTGCATGGCCTGCAGGTTGGACTCACCTGGACCTGGTAACTCTGGTCCCTAGCTGGGCATCATCGGGACATGGTTCCACTGCATGGCCTGCAGGTTGGCCTCACCTGGACATGGTAACTCTGGTCCCTACCTGGGCATCATCGGGACACGGTTCCTCTCCATCACCTGCAGCTTGGCCTCACCTGAACCTAGTGAGTGGGGTTGCCAATTGAGCCTCACCCATACATAGTGACACAGGTCCCCAAGTGGGCCTCAATTGGACCTGGTGAATCTGGTCCTTACCTGGTCCTTCCCCGGAACTGGTAACTCTGGTCACCACCTGGGAATCACCTGGGCCTGGTGAATCTGGTCCCCATCTGGGCCTCATCCAGTCCTGGTGACTTTGTTCCCCACATGGACCTGATTGCTGTGGACGCCTTCTTGGCCTCACCTGGAACTGGTGACTCTGATCCTATCTGCGCGTCACCCAGACCTGGTGAATCTGGTCCTCAACTGGGCATCGTTGGTACCTGGTGCCTCTGTTCCACACCTGAGCCTCACCTGGACATGATGACTCTGGAACCTCTCTGGTCCTCACCCTGACCTGGTGACTCTGGTCCCCATCTCGATGTCACCTGAACCAGGTGATTCTAGTACCCTTATAGGGCTCAACCAGATCTGGTGACTCTGGTCCTCAACTGGGCCTCACCTAGACCCAGTGAATATGCTCCATCTGGGCCTCATTTGGACATGGTGATTCTGATCCCTACCTCGGCATTACCGGGACATGGTTCCACTGCATGGCCTGCAGGTGTGCCTTACCTGGACCTGATAACTCTAGACCCCACCTGGGCATCATCAGGACATGGTTCCTCGGCATGGCGTGCAGGTTGGCCTCACTTGGACCTAGTGAGTGGGGTTGTCAGCTGAGACTCACCCATGCCTGGTGACACAGGTCCCAACGTGGGCCTCACGTGGACGTGGTGAATCTGGTCCTTCCCTTGTCCTCACCCGGAACTGGTAACTCTGGTCATCACCTGGGAATCACCTGGACATTGTGATTCTGGTCCCCATTGGGCCTCATCCATTCCAGGTGACTTTGTTCCCACCTGGACCTGATTGCTGTGTACTCCTTATGGCCCTCACCTGGAACTAGTGACTCTGATCCTAACTGGGCCTCACCCAGATCTGGTGACTCTGGTCCTCACCTGTGGACCATTATTACCTGGATACTCTGTTTTACACGTGAGCCTCACCTGGACATGATGACTCTGGATCCCCTCTGGGCCTCAGCCTGACATGGTGACTCTGGTCCCCATCTGGATGTCCCCTAGACCAGGTGAATCTGGTACCCCTCTAGGCGTCAACTAGACCTGGTGACTCTGGTCCTCATCTGGGCCTCACCTGGACCTAGTGAATATTCTACCCACCTGCGCCTCGCTGGACCTGGTGACTCTGATTCTACCTGGGCATCATTGGGACATGGTTACTGTATTACCCACTGGGAGTGACCTTATCCTGGTAACTCTGCTCCTGACTTTGGCCTCTTCTGTACCAGGTGACTCTGGCTCCAGCTGGGCCTCACCTGTTCCTGGTGACTCTGATCCTAAGCATGGGCTCACCTGACCTGGTGACTGTGGTTCCCATAGGGACCTCACCTGGACCTCATGTCTCCGGTTACACCTGGGCCTCATCAGGACCTGGTGTCTCTGGTACCCACCTGGGTAGCATCAGGATATGGTTACACTGTTCACTAACACTCATCCAGCCGGACCTAATAACTCTGGTCTTCACCTGGGGCACACGAGGACATGGTGACACTGGTTCCCACCTGGGTCTCACCTGGACATGGTGAGTCGGATCCCCACCTGGTCCTCACCTGTAACTGGTGATTTTCATTCCCACATGGACATCATGTGGACCTGGTGGCTGCAGTGTTTCTAGCTTCTCATGTACCTCGTGTCTCTGGTCCCCACCGGGGCCTCTCCGGGACCGGGTGAGTGTGGTTGCCACCTGCACCTCACATGGACCTGGTGATTCTGCTCTGCACCTGAGACTACCCTGGCTCTGGTGTCTGTGGTCCCCACCTGGGCTTAACCTGGATTTGGGGACTCCGTTCCCCATCTGGGCCTCACCTGGCCATGTTGACCATGGTCCTCTACTGTGCAAAATTGGGAACCGGTGGCTGTGTTCCACAACTGGACCTCACCTGGACCAGGTGACTCAGGTCCCACTCTGGGTTTCACCGTGCCCTAGTGGCTGTGAACCCCACTTTGGCCTGACTTGGACCTGCTGACCCTGGTTGCCACCTGCGCCTGACCTCGAACTGTTCACTCTGGTTCTTTCAAGGGCCTTCCCTGGACCTGGTGATCCTGGTCGGACCTGGCCCACACCTGGACGTGGTGACTCCTGAAACCAATGGGAACTCACGAGGACCTGCTTACTGTGTTCCACACCTGGGCCTATATGATACATCTTGGCCTCATTTGGACCTGGTGACTCTGGTCCCTACCTGGGCATCTTAGGGATATTGTTCCACAGCATGGCCTACAGGTTAGCCTCACCTGGACATTGTAACTCTGGTCCCTACCTGGGCATTATCGGGACATGGTTCCACACATGCCCTGCAGGTTGGCATCACCTGCACCTGGTAATTCTAGTCCCTACCTGTGCATCATCAGGACATGGTTCCTCTGCATGGCCTGCAGGTTGGCATCACCTGGACCTGGTGAGTGGGGTTGTCACCTGTGCCTCACCCATGCCTGGTGACACAGGTCCCCACGTGGGCCTCACTTGGAACGGGTGAATCTGGTCCTTACCTTGTTCTCACCCAGAACTCGTAACTCTGGTCACCACCTGGGAATCACCTGGGCCTGGTGTTTCTGGTACCCATCTGGGCGTCATCCAGTCCTGGTGACATTGTTCCCCACCTGGAACTGATTGCTGTGGACTCTTTCTTGGCCTCACCTGGAACTGGTGACTCTGATCCTATCTGCGCATCACCCAGACCTGGTGACTCTGGTCCTCACCTGGACATGATGTTTGGAACCTCTCTGGGCCTCACCCTAACCTGGTGACTCTGGTCCCCATCTGGAACTCACCTGTATCTGGTGACTCTGGTCTCAGTTTGTCCTCACCTGGACTGGTGTCTATCGTCCCCACTTTGACCTAACTCAGAACTGCTGAATCTTGCCCCACCTAGGCCGCACCTAGACCTGATGACTCTTGTCCCCAGCGATGCCTCAATTCGACCTGATGAATCTGGTCCTCACGTGGGCCTCACATGGACCTGGGACTCAGCTGGATAGAGTGGCGCTGGTTCCCACAAGTGGCTCACCTGATACTGGTGACTGTGTTCTTATTCTATGCCTCACCAGGACCTAGTGATTCTGTTCCCCATCTGGGCTTTCATGGCCCTAGTGACTCTGGTCCTCACGCAGGCATCATTGGGACCTGGATACTCTATTCCACACATAGGCATCACTTTGTCCAGGGACCTCTGGTCCCAATCTGGGCCTCAAACTAAACTGGTTACTCTGGTTCCCACTCGGGGCCTCACCCTTACCTGGAAAATCTGGTCACCCCTTGGGTTTCACTTGGGCCTGGTGAATCTGGTTCTTATCTGGTCCGCACCTGGATCTGGTGACAGGTCACCACGTGGGCCTCACCTGGACTTGGTGAATCATGTTGCCACCTGCGCCTCACCTGGACCTTGTGACTGTGGTCCCTCCTGGACCTCACCTGGATCTGGTGGCTCTGGTTCCCATATGGGGCTCTCCTGGACCTGGTTCCTGTGGTCTCCATCTGGCCTCACCTGGAACACAATGACTCTGATCCATATTTGGGCCTCTCCTGGACCTGTTGACTATAGTCCTTACCTGGGCATCATTGGGACCTGGATACTCTCTTATGTACCTGGGCCTCACCAGGACCTGGTGACTGTGGTCCCACCCGGGCCTCACCTGGACGGGGTGACTGGTTCCCACAGGGACATCACCTCGACCTGGTGACGCAGGTCCTCATATGGGAATCTTGGGACCTGGTTTCTCAGTTCCACATTGGGGCCTCTCCTGGACCTAGTGATTCTCGTCCCCCACTGGGCCTCACCCTGACTTGTGACACTGGTCCCCACCTGGATATCACCAGAACCGGGTGACACACCCGGAGCTGGGGACACTGGTCCTCAGCTGAGCCTCAACAGGACCTGGTGAATCTACTCCAAACTTAGGCTTCGTCTGGACCTTCTGACTATTTTCCCACGTGGCATTATTGGGATATGGTTACTCTGTTCCCCATCTGGGCCTCACCTGGACATGATAACTTTGCTGCACACTTTGGCCTCAACTGGTCTTGATGATTCTCATCCCCCAACCTAGGCCTCAATCTGAACCTGTTGACTGTCGTCCCCACCTGGGTCTCACCTGGAACTGGTGACTCTCGTTCCCACATGAACCACACCTGGACCTGGTGACTGTGGTGTTCTTGTAGACTCACTTTTACCTGCCTTCTCCGGTGCCGACTAGGGCCTCACGTGGATCTGGTGACTTTGGCATGCAGGTTGGCCTCACCTGGACATGGTGAGTGGGGTTGCCACCTGGGCCTCACCCATACCTGGTGAGTCAGGTCCCCTTGTGGGCCTCTTGGACCTGGTATCTGGTCCATACCTGGTCGTCCCCAGCCCCGGGGTCTCTGGTCACCACCTGAGCCTACCTGGACATGGTGAATCTGATCCCCATCTGGGCCTCACCCAGGCCTGTTGACTTTGTTCCCCATCTGTATCTGATTGCTGTGGACTCTTTCTTCGCCTCACCTGGAACTGGTGACTCTGCTCCTATCTGCCCGTCACCGAGACCTGGTGACGCTGGTCCTCACCTGGGCATTTTTGGTACCTGGTGACTCTGTTCCACACCTGAGCCTCACCTGGACATGATGACTCTGGAACCTCTCTGGGCCTCATCCTGACCTGGTGACTCTGGTCCCCATCTGGAAGTCACCTGCACCAGGTGATTCTCGTACCCCTCTAGACCTCAACAAAGTCTGGTGACTCTGGTCTTCCACTGGACCTCACCTGGACCTAGTGAATATGCTCCATCTGGGCCTCATTGGACCTGGTGATTCTGGTCCCTACATGGGCATTATCGGGACATGGTTCCACTGCATGGCCTGCAGTTTGGCCTCACCTGGACCTGGTAACTCTAGTCCCCACCTGCGCCGCATCTGGACCTGGTGACGCTGGGTCTACCTGGGCATCATCGGAACATAGTTACTCTGTTCCCCACTGGGACTGACCTGATCCTGGTAACTCTGGTCCTGACTTTGGCCTCTTCTGTACCAGGTGACTCTGGCTCCACCTGGGCCGCACCTGTAACTGGTGACTCTGATCCTAAGCATGGCCTCACCTGACCTGGAGACTGTGGTTCCCATCGGGACCTCCCCTGGACCTCGTGTCTCTGGTCCCACCTGGGCCACACCAGGACCCGGTGTCTCTGGTACCCACCTGGGTAGCATCAGGATATGGTTGCACTGTTCACTAATAGCGACCCAGCCAGACCTATTAACTCTGGTCTTCACCTGGGCCACACCTGGACATGGTGACACTGGTTCCAACCTTGGTATCACCTGGATATGGTGAGTCGGATCCCCACCTGGTCCTCACCTGTAACTGGTGATTCTCATTCCAGCATGGACATCACGTGGACCTGGTCGCTGCAGTGTTTCTAGCTTCTCATGTACCTCGTGACTCTGGTCCCCACCAGGGCCTCACCGGGACTTGGTGAGTGTGGTTGCCACCTGCACCTCACCTGGACCTTGTGATTCTGGTCTGAACCTGAGACTACCTTGGATCTGGTGACTGTGGTCCCCACCTGGGCTTCACCTGGATCTGGTGACTGTGGTCCCCACCTGGGCTTCACCCGCTTTGGGGACTCCGGTCTCCATCTGGGCCTCACCTGGCCCTGTTGACCATGGCCCTCAACTGCGCAAAATTGGGACGCGGTGACTGTGTTCCACAACTGGACGTCACCTAGACCAGGTGATTCTGATCAACCTCTGGGTCTCACCGTACCCTAGTGACTGTGAACCCCACTTTGGCCTGACTTGGACCTGCTGACCCTGGTTGCCACCTGCGCCTGACCTCGAACTGTTGACTCTGGTACTTTCAAGGGCCTACCCTGTATCTTGTGATCCTGGTCCCCACCTGGGCCTCACCTGGACGTGGTAACTCATTTCATACCGCGTACTAACCTATACCTGCTTACTGTGTTCCACATTTGGGCCTCAAGTAGACTTGTTGACCATGGTCCCCAAGCCGGCCTCACATGGACCTGTTGCCTCTGATCCCCACCGGAGCCTCACGTGTACCTGGTAACTCTGGTCCTCACCTGGGTCTCATCTGGACCTAGTGACTGTGTGCCCACCTGGGCTTCACCTGCATCTGGTGACTCTGGTCCCCACCTGGACTTCACCTGCATCTGGTGACTCTGGTCCCCTTCTGGACCTCTCCTGGACCTGGTGACTCTCTTTCCAACATGGACCTCACCTGGATCTGGTGACTCTGGTACTCAGTTTGGCCTCACATGGACCTGGGAATGTGTTTCCCATCGGGGCCTCACCTGGACCTCATGTCTCTGGTCCCAACTGGGCCTCACCCTGACCTGGTGACTCTGGTCACTCGTTGGATTTCACTTGGGCTTGGAGAATCTGGTCCTTAGCTGTTCCGCACCTTGATATGGTGACTGGTCGCCACCTGGGACTCACCTGGACTTGGTGAATCCTGTTGCCACCTGTGCATCACCTGAACCTTGTGACTGTGGTCCCACCTCGACCTCACCTGGATGAGGTGACTGGTTCCCACAGGGACCTCACCTGGACCTGGTGACTCAGGTCCTCATATGGGCATCATGGGACCTGGTTTCTCAGTTCCACATCGGGGCCTCACCTGGATCTAGTGATTCTAGTCCCCCTCTGGGCCTCACACTGACGTGGTGACTCTGGTCCCCACCTTGATATCACCAGAACCGGGTGACTCTGGTCCCCCTCTGGGACTCACCCGGAGTTGGGGACACTGGTCCTCAGCTGTTCCTCAACAGGACCTGGTGAATCTACTCCTCACTTAGGCCTCGTCTGGACCTTGTGACTCTTTTCCCACCTGGCATCAATGGGACATGGATACTCTGTTCCCCACATGGGCCTCACCTAAACATGATAACTTTGATCCACACTTTGGCCTCAACTGCTCCTGATAACTCTCGTCCCACCACCTAGGCCTCAATCTGGACCTTGTGACTGTGGTCCACAACTGGGTCTCACCTGGACCTGGTGACTCTCGTTCCCACATGAACCACACCTGGACCTGGTGACTGTGGTGTTCTTGTAGACTCACATTCACCTGGTGACACCAGTCCCCACTAGGGCCTCACCTGGATCTGCTGACTGTGGCCTGCAGGTTGGCCTCACCTGGACCTGGTGAGTGGGGTTGCACCTGAGCTTCACCCATACCTGGTGACTAAGGAACCCACGTGGTCCTCTTGGAACTGGTGAATCTGGTCCTTACATGGTCCTCTCCCAGACCAGGGGATTCTGGTCACCACCTGGGCCTCACCTGGACCTGGTGAATCTCTTCCCCATGTGGGCCTCACCAGGTCTTGGTGAATTTGTTCCCCACCTGGACCTGATTGCTTTGGACTCTTTCTTGGCCTCACCTGGAACTGGTGACTCTTATCCTCTCTGCGCGTGACTCAGGCCTGGTGACTCTGGTCCTCATCTGGGCATCATTGGTACCTGGTGACTCTGTTCAACACCTGAGCCTCACCTGGACATGATGATTCTGGAACCCCTTTGGGCCTCACCCTGACCTGGTGACTCTGGTCCCCATCTGGATGTCACCTGGAAGAGGTGATTCTGGTACCCCTCTAGGCCTCAACCAGATCTGGTGTCTCTGGTCCTCAACTGGGCCTCGGCTGGACTTAGTGAATATGCTCCATCTTGGCCTCATTTGGACCAGGTTACTCTGGTCCCTACCTGGGCATCATGGGGACCTCGTTCCACTGCATGGCCTACAGGTTGGCCTCACCTGGACCTGGTAACTCTGGTCCCTACCTTGGCATTATCGGGACTCGGTTACTTTGCATGGCCTGCAGGTAAGCCTCACCTGGACCCGGTGAGTGGGCATGCCACTTGGGCCTCACCCATACCTGGTGACACAGGCCCCTACGTGGGCCTCACTTGGACCTGTTGTATCTGGTAATTCTGGTCACCACCTGGGAATCACCTGGACCTGGTGAATCTGGTAACTCTGGTCACCACCTGGGAATCACCTGGACCTGGTGAATCTGTGTCCCCATCTGGGCCTCATCCAGTCCTCGTGACTTTTTTACCCACCTGGACCTGATTGCTGTGGACTCCTTCTTAGCCTCACCTGGAACTGTTGACTCTGATCCTAACAGGGCATCACTCAGATCTGTTGACTCTGGTCCTCACCTGTGGACCATTATGACCTGGATACTCTCTTCCACACGTGAGCCTCACCTGGACACGATGACTCTGGATCCCCTCTGGCCCTCTCCCTGACATGGTGTCTCTGGTCCCCATCTGGAAGGTACCTAGACCAGGTGAACCTGGTACCCCTCTAGGCCTCAACTAGACCTGGTGACTCTGGTCCTCTACTGGGCCTCAACGGGACGTAGTGAATATGCTCCCCACCTTCGCCTCATCTGGACCTGGTGTCTCTGGCTCCACCTGGGCCTCACCGGTAACTGGTGACTCTGATCCTAAGCATGGCCTCACCTGACCTGGTGACTGTGGTTTCCATCGGGACCTCACCTGGACCTCATGTCTCTGGTCCCACCTGGGCCTCACCAGGACCTTGTGTCTCTGGTTACCACCTGGGTAGCATCAGGATATGGTTACACTGTTCACTATCAGTGACCCAGCCGGACCTATTGTCTCTGGTCTTCACCTGGGCCACACCTGGACATGGTGACACTGGTTCCCACCTGGGTCCACCTGGACATGGTGAGTCGGATCCCCACCTGGTCCTCGCCTGTAACTGGTGATTCTCGTTCCCACATGGACATCATGTGGATCTGGTGGCTTCAGTGTTTCTAGCTTCTCATGTACCTCGTGACTCTGGTTCCCACCAGAGCCTCACCGGGACCTGGTGAGTGTGGTTGTCACCTGCACCTCACATGGACCTGGGGATTCTGGTCTGCACCTGAGACAACCCTGGATCTGGTGACTGTGGTCTCCACCTGGGCTTCACCTGGATTTGGGGACTGTGGTCCCCATCTGGGCCACACCTGGCCCTGTTGACCATGGTCCTCAACTCTGCAGAATTTGGACCCGGTGACTTTGTTCCACAACTGGACCTCACCTGGACTACGTGACTCTGGTCCGCCTCCGGGTCTCACCGTACCCTAATGACTCTGAAACCCACTTTGGCCTGACTTGGACCTGCTGACCTTGGTTGCCACCTGTGCCTGACCTCAAACTGTTGACTCTGGTTCTTTCAAGGGCCTCCCCTGTACCTGGTGATCCTGGTCCCCACCTGGGTCTCACCTGGACGTGGTGACTCTTGTCACCACCGGGGACTCACCTGGACCTGGTTCCTGTGTTCCACACATGGGCCTCAAGTAGACCTGTTGACCATGGTCCCCAAGCCGGGCTCACATGGACTTCTTGCCTCTGATTCCCACCGGGGCCTTACGTGTACCTGGTAACTCTGGTCCTCACCTGGGCCTCATTTGGACCTAGTGAGTCTGGTGCCAACCTGGGCTTCATCTTGATCTGGTGACTCTGGTCCCCACCTGGACTTCACCTGGATCTGGGGACTCTGGTCTGCTTCTGGACCTCTCCTGGACCTGGTGACTCTCTTTCCAACATGGACCTCACCTGGAACTGGTGACTCTGATACTCAGTTTGGCCTCACATGGACCTGGTGTCTCTCGTCCCCACTTTGACCTAACTCAGAACTGCTGAATCTTGCCCCACCTAGGCCGCACCCAGACCTGGTGACTCTTGTCCCCAGCTATGCCTCAATTCGACCTGATGAATCTGGTCCTCACGTGGACCTCACATGGACCTGGGACTCAGCTTGATAGAGTGGCTCTGCTTCCCTCAGGGGCTCACCTGATACTGGTGACTGTGTTCTTATTCTATGCCTCACCAGGACCTAGTGATTCTGTTCCCCATCTGGGCCTGCATGGCCCTTGTGACTCTGGTCCTCACCCAGGCATCATTGGGACCTGGATACTCATTTCCACACCTGGGCCTCACACTGCCAAGGGAATTCTGATCCCATTCTGGGCCTCAAACTAAACTGCTTACTCTGGTTCCCCCTCTGGGCCTCAACCTTACCTGGTGACTCTGGTCACCCCTTGGGATTCACTTGGGCCTGGTGAATCTGGTCCTTAGCTGGTCCGCACCTGAATCTGGTGACTGGTCGCCACCTGGGCCTCACCTGGACTTGGTGAATCCTGTTGCCACCTGCGCCTCACCTGGACCTTGTGACTGTGGTCCCACCTGGACCACACCTGGATCTGGTTGCTCTGGTTCCCATATGGGGCTCTCCTGAAATTGGTCCGTGTTGTCTCCATCTGGCCTCACCTGGAACACAATGACTCTGATACTTATTTGGGCTTCTCCTAGACCTCATGACGCTGGTCCTTACCTGGGCATCACTGGGACCTGGATACTCTCTTATATACCTGGCCTCACCTGGACCTGGTGACTGTGGTCCCACCTGGGCCTCACCTGGACGAGGTGACTGGTTCCCACAGGGACCTCACCTGGACCTGGTGATTCAGGTCCTCATAGGGGCATCTATCGACCTGGTTTCTCAGTTCCACATCGGGGCCTCACCTGGACCTAGTGATTCTCGTCCCCTCTGAACCTCACCCTGACGTGGTGACTCTGGTCACCCCTGGATATCACCAGAACCGGGTGACTCTGGTCCCCCTCTGGGACTCTCCCGGAGCTGGGGACACTAGCCCTCAGCTGGGCCTCAACAGGACCTGGTGAATCTACTCTTCACTTAGGCCTAGTCTGGACCTTGTGACACTTTTCCCACGTGGCATCAATGGGACATGGTTACTCTGTTGCCCACATGGGTCTCACCTGGACATGCCTGGTGACACAGGTCCCAACGTGGGCCTCACGTGGACCTGGTGAATCTGGTCCTTCCCTTGTCCTCACCCGGAACTGGTAACTCTGGTCATCACCTGGGAATCACCTGGACATTGTGATTCTGGTCCCCATTAGGCCTCATCCAGTCCAGGTGACTTTGTTCCCACCTGGACCTGATTGCTGTGTACTCCTTCTAGGCCCTCACCTGGAACTAGTGACTCTGATCCTAACTGGGCCTCACCCAGTTCTGGTGAATCTGGTCCTCACCTGTGGACCATTATGACCTGGATACTCTGTTCCACACGTGAGCCTCACCTGGATATGATGATTCTGGATCCCCTCTGGGCCTCAGCCTGACATGTTGACTCTGGTCCCCATCTGGATGTCACCTAGACCAGGTGAATCTGGTACCCCTCCAACCCTCAACTAGACCTGGTGTCTCTGGTCCTCAACTGGGCCTAACCGGAACCTAGTGAATATGCTCCCCACCTGTACCTCATCTGGACCTGGTAACTCTGGTTCTACCTGGGCATCATCGGGACATGGTTACTCTATTCCACACTGGGACTGACCTGATCCTGGTAACTCTGGTCCTGACTTTGGCCTCTTCTGTACCAGGTGTTCTGGCTCCACCTGGGCCTCACCTGTAACTGGTGACTCTGATCCTAAGCATGGCCTCACCTGACCTGGTGACTGTGGTTCCCGTCGGGACCTCACCTGGACCTCGTGTCTCTGGTCCCACCTGGGCCACACCAGGAGCTGGTGTCTCTGGTACCCACCTGTGTAGCATCAGGATATGGTTACACTGTTCACTCATATTGACCCAGCCGGACCTATTAACTCTGGTCTTCACCTGGGCCACACCTGGACATGGTGACACTGGTTCCCATCTAGGTCTCACCTGGACATGGTGAGTCCGGATCCCTACCTGGTCCTCACCTGTACCTGGTGATTCTCATTCCAGCATGGACATCATGTTCACCTGGTGGCTGCAGTGTTTCTAGCTTCTCATGTACCTCGTGACTCTGTTCCCCACCAGGGCCTCACCGGGACCTGGTGAGTGTGGTTGCCACCTGCACCTCACCTGGACCTGGTGATTTTGTTCTGCACCTGAGACTACCCTGGATCTGGTGACTGTGGTTCCCTCCTGGGCTTCACCTGGATTTGGGGGCTCCGGTCTCCATATGGGCCTCACCTGGCCCTGTTGACCATGGTCCACAACTGGGCAAAATTGGGACCCTGTGACTGTGTTCCACAACTGGATCTCACCGGGAACAGGTGACTCTGTTCCCCCTCTGGGTCTCACCGTGCCCTATTGACAGTGAACCCCACTTTGGCTTGGCTTCGACCTGCTGACCCTGGTTGCCAACTGCGCCTGACCTCGAACTGTTGACTCTGGTTCTTTCAAGGGCCTCCCCTGTACCTGGTCATCCTGGTGCCCACCTGGGCCTCACCTGGACGTGGTCACCCTTGTCAACACCAGGGACTCACCTGGACCTGCTTACTGTGTTCCACACCTGGGCCTCAAGTACACCTCTTGACCATGGTCCCCAAGAACGCCTAACATGGACCTGTTGACTCTGATCCCCACCGGGGCCTCACGTGTACCTGGTAACTCTGGTACTAACCTGGGCCTCACCTGCACCTAGAGACTCTGGTCCCCACCTGGACTTCACCTGGATCTGGTGACTCTGGTCCCCACCTGAAATTTACCTGGATATGGTGATTCTGGTCCCCACCTGGACCTCTCCTGGACCTGGTGACTCTCTTTCCAACATGGACCTCACCTGGATCTGGTGACTCTGGTCCTCAGTTTGGCCTCACCTGGACCTGGTGTCTCTTGTCCCCACTTTGACGTAATTCAGAACTGCTGAATCTAGCCCCACCTAGGCCGCACCCAGACCTGGTGACTCTTGTCCCCAGCTATGCCTCAATTCGTCCTGATGAATCTTGTCCTCACGTGGGCCTCACATGGACCTGGGACTCAGCCTGATTGAGTGGCTCTGGTTCCCACAAGGGGCTCACCTGATTCTGGTGACTCTGGTCTTATTCTATGACTCACCAGGACCTAGTGATTCTGTTCCCCATCTGCGCCTGCATGACCCTAGGGACTCTGGTCCTCACCCAGGCATCATTGGGATCTGTAAAATCTATTCCACACCAGGGCGTCACTCTGACCAGGGACCTCTGGTCCCATTCTGAGCCTCAACCTAAACTGGTTACTCTGGTTATCCCTCTGGGTCTCACCCTTACCTGGTGACTCTGGTCACCACTTGGGCTTCACTTGGGCCTGGTGAATCTGGTCCTTAGCTGGTCCACTACTGGATCTGGTGACAGGTCGTCACCTGGGCCTCACCTGGACTTGGTGAATCCTGTTGCCACCTGCGCCTCACCTGGACCTGTGACTGTGGTCCCACCTGGACCTCACCTGGATCTGGTGGCTCTGGTTCCCATATGGCGCTCTCCAGGTCCTGGTTCCTGTGGTCTCCTTCTGGCCTCACCTAGAATACAATGACTCTGATCCATATTTGGGCCTCTCCTGGACCTGTTGACTCTGGTCCTTACCTGGGCATCATTCATACCTGGATACTCTCTTATATACCAGGGCCTCACCTGGACCTGGTGACTGTGGTCCCACCTGGGCCTCACCTGGACGAGGTGACTGGTTCCCACAGGGACCTCACCTGGACCTGGTGACTCAGGTCCTCATATGGGCATCATGGGACCTGGGTTCTCAGGTCCACATTGGAGCCTCACCTGGACCTAGTGATTCTCGTCCCCCTTTGGGCCTCACCCGGACGTAGTGACTCTGGTCCCCACCTGGATATCACCAGAACCGGGTGACTCTGGTCCCCCTCTGGGACTCACCCAGAGCTGGGGACACTGGTCTTCAACTGGGCCTCAACAGGACCTGGTGAATCTACTCCTCACTTAGGCCTCGTCTGGACCTTGTGACTCTTTTCCCAAATGGCATCAATGGGACATGGTTACTCTGTTCCCCAACTAGGTCTCAACTGGACATGATAACTTTGCTCCACACTTTGGCCTCAACTGGTCCTGATGAATCTGATCCCCTCACCTAGGCCTCAATCTGGAACTGGTGACTGTGGTCCACACCTGGGTCTCACCTGCACCTGGTGACTCTCGTTCCCACATGAACCACACCTGGACCTGGTGACTGTGGTGTTCTTGTAGACTCACATTTACCTGGTGACTCCGGTCCCCACTGGGGCCTCACCTGGATCTGGTGACTCTGGCCTGCAAGTTGGCCTCACCTGGACCTGGTGAGTTGGGATGCCACCTGGGCCTCACCCTTACCTGGTGACTCATGTCCCCACGTGGGCCTCTTGGACCTGGTGAATCTTGTTCTTACCTGGTCCTCTCCCACACCCGGGGGCTCTGGTCACCACCTGGGCCTCACCTGGACCTGGTGAATCTGGTCCCCATCTCGGCCTCACACAGTCCTGGTGACTTTGTTCCCCACCTGGGTCTGATTGATGTGGACTCTTTCTTGGCCTCACCTGGTACTGGTGACTCCGATCCTATCTGCGCGTCACCGAGATCTGGTGACTCTGGTCCTACCCTGGGCATCATTGGTACCTGTTGACTCTGTTCCACACCTGAGTCTCACCTGGACATGATGACTCTGGAAACTCCCTGTGTGTCACCCTGACCTGGTGACTCTGGTGTCCATCTGGATGTCACCTGGGTCAGGTGATTCTGGTACCCCTCTAGGACTCAACCAGATCTGGTGACTCTGGTCCTCAACTGGGCCTCACCGGGACCTAGGGAATATGCCCCATCTGGTCCTCATTTTGATTTTATTTATTTATTTATTCATAGAGATGCAGAGAGAGAGAGAGAGAGAGAGAGAGGCAGAGACACAGGCAGAGGGAGAAGCAGGCTCCATGCAGGGAGCCTGACGTGGGACTCGATCCAGGGTCTCCAGGTTCACACACTGGCCTGCAGGCGGCGCTAAACCGCTGCGCCACCGGGGTTGGCCCTGGTCCTCATTTTGACCTGGTGACTCTGGTCTCTACCTGGGCATCATCGGGACATGGTTTCACTGCATGGCCTACAGGTTGGCCTCACCTGGACCTGGTAACTCTGGTCCCTACCTGGGCATAATAGGGACACGGTTCCTCTGCATGGCCCGCAGGTTGGACTCACCTGGACCTGGTGAGTGGGGTTACCACCTGAGCCTCACCCATACCTGGTGACACTGGTCCCCACGTGGGCCTCATTTGGACCTGGTGAATCTGGTACTTACCTGGTCCACACCCGGAACTGGTAACTCTGGTCACCACCTGGGAATCACCTGGACCTGGTGAATTTGGTCCTGATCAGGGCCTCACCCAGTCCTGGTGACTTTGTTCCCCACCTGGACCTGATTGCTGTGGACTCCTTCTTGGCCTCACCTGGAACTGGTGACTGATCATATCTGTGCGTCACCCAGACCTGGTGACTCTGGTACTCACCTGGGCATCATTGGTACCTGGTGACTCTGTTCTACACCTAAGCCTCACCTGGACATGATGACTCTGGAACCTCTCTGGGCCTCACCCTTCCCTGGTGACTGTGGTCCCCATCTGGATGTCACCTGGACCAGGGGATTCTCGTACCCCTCTAGTCCTCAACGAGATCTGGTGCCTCTGGTCCTCAACTGGGCCTCACCTGACCTAGTGAATATGCTCCATGTGGGCCTCATTTGGACCTGGTGACTCTGGTCCCTACCTGGACATCATAGGGATATGGTTCCACTGCATGGCCTGCAGGTTGGCCTCACCTGGACCTGGTAACTCTGGTCCCTACCTGGGCATCATCGGGACACGTTTCCACTGCATGGCCTGCAGGTTGGCCTCACCTGGACCTGGTAACTCTGGTCCCTACCTGGGCATCATCGGGACACGGTTCCTCTCCATCACCTGCAGGTTGGCCTCACCTGGACCTGGTGAGTGGTGTTGCCAATTGTGCCTCACCCGTACATGGTGACACAGGTCCCCACGTGGGCCTCAATTGGACCTGGTGAATCTGGTCCTTACCTGGTCCTTCCCCGGAACTGGTACCTCTGGTCACCACCTGGGAATCACCTGGGCCTGGTGAATCTGGTCCCCATCTGGCCTCACCCAGTCCTGGTGACTTTGTTCCCCACATCGACCTGATTGCTGTGGACGCCTTCTTGGCCTCACATGGAACTGGTGACTCGGATCCTATCTGCGCATCACCCAGACCTGGTGAATCTGGTCCTCAACTGGGCATCATTGGTACCTGGTGACTCTGTTCCACACCTGAGCCTCACCTGGACATGATGACTCTGGAACCTCTCTGGGCCTCACCCTGACCTGGGGACTCTGGTCCCCATGTCGATGTCACCTGAACCAGGTGATTCTGGTACCCTTATAGGGCTCAACCAGATCTGGTGACTCTGGTCCTCAACTGGGCCTCACCTAGACCTAGTTAATATGCTCCATCTGGGCCTCATTTGGACATGGTGATTCTGATCCCTACCTCGGCATTACCGGGACATGGTTCCACTGCATGGCCTGCTGGTTGGCCTCACCTGGACCTGGTAACTCTGGTCGCTACCTGGGCATCATCGGGACATGGTTCCTCTGCATGGCCTGCAGGTTGGCCTCATCTTCACCTGGTGAGTGGGGTTCCCACCTGGGTCTTACCCATGCCTGGTGACACAGGTCCCCACGTGGGCCTCACTTGACCTGGTGAATGTGGTCCTTACCTAGTCCTCACCCGGAACTGGTAAATCTGGTCACCACCTGGGCCTCACCTGGACTTGGTGAATCCTGTTGCCACCTGCGCCTCACCTGGACCTTGTGACTGTGGTCCCACCTGGACCTCACCTGGATCTGGTGGCTCTGGTTCCTATATGGGACTCTCCTGGACCTGGTTCCTGTGGTCTCCATCTGGCCTCACCTGGAACACAATGACTCTGATCCATATTTGGGCCTCTCCTGGACCTGTTGACACTGGTCCTTACCTGGGCAACATTGGGACCTGGATACTCTCTTTATACCTGGGCCTCACCTGGACCTGGTGACTGTGGTCCCACCTGGGCCTCACCTGGACGGGGTGACTGGTTCCCACAGGGACCTCACCTGGACCTGGTGATTCAGGTCCTCATATGGGCATCATGGGACCTGGGTTCTCAGTTACACATCGGGGCCTCACCTGGACCTAGTGATTCTCGTCCCCGTCTGGGCCTCACCCTGACGTGCTGACTCAGGTCCCCACCTGGATATCACCAGAACCGGGTCACTCTGGTCCCCTTCTGGGACTCTCCCGGAGCTGGGGACACTGGTCCTCAACTGGGCCTTAACAGGACCTGGTGAATCTACTCCTCACTAAGGCCTCGTCTGGACCTTGTGACTCTTTTCCCACCTGGCATCTTTGGGACATGGTTACTCTGTTCCCCACCTGGGCCTCACATGGACATGATAACTTTGCTCCACACTTTGGCCTCAACTGGTCCTGATGACTCTGGTCCCCCGACCTAGGCCTCAATCTGGACCTGGTGACTGTGGTCCCCACCTGGGTCTCACCTGGACCTGGTGACTCTCGTTCCCACATGAACCACACCAGGATCTGATGACTGTGTTGTTCTTGTAGAATCACTTTTAACTGGTGACTCCAGTCCCCACTCGGTCCTCACGTGGATAGGGTGACTTGGCCTGGAGGTTGGCCTCACATGGACCTGGTTAGTGGGGATGCCACTTGGGACTCACCCATACCTGGTGACTCAGGTCTCCACGTGGGCCTCCTGGACCTGGTGAATCTGGTCCTTACCTGGTCCTCTCCCAGACCCGGGGACTCTGGTCACCACCTGGGCCTCACCTCGACCTGGTGAATCCGACCCCATCTTGGCCTCACTCAGTCCTGGTGACTTTGTGCCCCACCTTGACCTGATTGCTGTGGACTCTTTCATGGCCTGACCTGGACATGGGGACTCTGATCCTATCTGCGTGTCACCCAGACCTGGTGACTCTGGTCCTCTCCTGGGCATCATTGGTACCTGGTGACTCTGTTCCACACCTGAGCCTCACCTGGACATGAGGCTCTGGCCTCTGGAACCACTCTGGGCCTAACCCTGACCTGGTGACTCTGGTCTCCATCTGGATGTCACATGGACCAGGCGATTCTGGTACCCCTCTAGGCCTGAACCAGTTCTGGTGACTCTGGTCCTCAACTGGGCCTCACCTGGACCTATTGAATATGCTCCATCTGGGCCTCATTTGGACCTGGTGACTCTGGTCCCTACCTGGGCATCATCGGGACATGGATCCACTGCATGGCCTGCAGGTTGGCCTCAGCTGTACCTGCTAACTCTGGTCCCTACCTGGGCATCACCGGGACACGGTTCCTCTGCATGGCCTCCAGGTTGGCCTCACCTGGACCTAGAGACTGGGGTTGCCACCTGGGGCTCACCCATACCTGGTGACACAGGTCCCCACGTGGGCCTCACTTGGACCTGGTGAATCTGGTCCTTATGGTCCTCACCCGGACCTGGTAATCCTGGTCACCACCTGGGAATCACCTGGACAGGGTGAATCTGGTCCCCATCTGGGCCTCAACAGTCCTGTTGACTTTCTTCCCCACCTGGACCTGATTGCTGTGGACTCCTTCTTGGCCTCAACTGGAACTGGTGACTCTGATCCTAACTGAGCCTCACCCAGATCTGGTGACTCTGGTCCTCACCTGTGGACCATTATGACCTGGATACTTTGTTACACACCTGAGCCTCACCTGGACATGATGACTCTGGATCCCCTCTGGGCCTCAGCCTGACATGGTGACTCTGGTCCGCATCTGGATATCACCTAGACCAGGTGAATCTCGTACCCCTCTAGGCCTCAACTAGACCTGGTGACTCTGGTCCTCAACAGGGCCTCAACGAGACCTAGTGAATATGCTCCCCACCTGCGCCTCATCTCGACCTGGTGACGCTGGTTCTTTCTGGGCATCATCGGGACATGGTTACTCTGTTCCACACTGGGACTGACCTGATCCTGGTAACTCTGGTCCTGACTTTGGCCTCTCTTTACCAGGTGATTCTGGCTCTAACTGGGCCTCACCTGTAACTGGTGACTCTGATTCTAAGCATGGCCTCACCTGACCTGGTGTTTGTGGTTCCCATAGGGACCTCACCTGGACCTCATGTCTCTGGTCCCACCTGGGCCTCACCAGGGCCTGGTGTCTCTGGTACCCACCTGGTTAGCATCAGGATATGGTTACACTGTTCACTAACAGTGACCCAGCCGGACCTATTAACTCTGATCTTCACCTGGGCCACACCTGGACATGGTGTCACTGGTTCCCACCTGGGTCTCACCTGGATATGGTGAGTCGGATCCCCACATGGTCCTCACCTGTAACTGGGGATTCTCGTTCCCACATGGATATCATGTGGACCTGTTGGCCGCAGTGTTTCTAGCATCTTTTTTTTAAATTTTTATTTATTTATGATAGTCACAGAGAGAGATAGAGGCAGAGACACAGCCAGAGGGAGAAGCAGGAACCATGCACCAGGAGCCCGACGTGGGATTCGATCCCGGGTCTCCGTGATCGCGCCCGGGGCCTAAGGCAGGCGCCAAACCGCTGCGCCACCCAGGGATCCCATCTGTTTGTAGCTTCTCATGTACCTCGTGACTCTGGTCCCCACCAGTGCCTTACCGGGACCGGGTGAGTTTGGTTGCCACCTGCACCACACCTGGGCCTGGTGATTCTGGTCTGCACCTGAGACTACCCTGGATCTGGTGACTGTGGTCCCCACCTGGGCTTCACCTAGCCCTGTTGACCATGGTCCTCATCACGGAAAAATGGCACCCGGTGACTGTGTTCCACACCTGGACCTCACCTGGACCAGGTGACTCTGGTCCCCCTCTGGGTCTCACCGTGCTCTAGTGACTGTGAACCCCACTTTGGCCTGACTTGGACCTGCTGACCCTGGTTGCCACCTGCGCGTTACCTCGAACTGTTGACTCTGGTTGTTTCAAGGGCCTCCCCTGTACCTGGTGATCCTGGTTCCCACCTGGTCCTCACCTGGGCCTGGTGACTCTTGTCACCACCGGGGACTCACTTGGACCTGGTTACAGTGTTCCACACTGGGTCTCAAGTAGAACTCTTGACCATGGTCCCCAAGCCTGCCTCACATGGACCAGTTGCCTCTGATACCTACCAGCGCCTCACGTGTACCTGGTAACTCTGGTCCTCACCTGGGCCTCATCTGGACCTAGTGACTCTGGTCCCCACCTGGACTTCACCTGGATCTGGTGACTCTGGTCCCCACCTGGCCTTCACCTGGATCTGGTGACTCTGGTCCCCACCTGGACCTCTCCTAGACCTGGTGACTCTCTTTCCAACATGGGCCTCTCCTGGATCTGGTGACTCTGGTCCTCAGTTTGGCCTCACCTAGACTGGTGTCTCTCGTCCCCACTTTGACCTAACTCAGAACTGCAGAATCTTGCCCCACCTAGGCCGCACCCAGACCTGGTGACCCTTGTCCCCAGCTATGCCTCAATTCGACCTGATGAATCTGGTCCTCACGTGGGCCTTAGATGGACCTGGGACTCAGCTGGATAGAGTGGCTGTTGTTCCCACAAAGGGCTCACCTGATACTGGTGACTGGGGTCTTTTTCTATGCCTCACCAGGACCTAGTGATTCTGTTCCCCTTCTGGGCCTGCATGGCCCTAGTGACTCTGGTCCTCACCCAGGCATCATTGGGACCTGGATACTCTATTCCACACCTGGGACTCACTTTGACCAGGGACCTCTGGTCCCATTATGGGCCTCAAACTAAACTGGTTACTCTGGTTCCCCCTCTGGGACTCACCCTTACCTGTTGAATCTGGTCACCCCTTGGGCTTCACTTTGGCCTGGTGAATCTGGTCCTTAGCTGGTACTCACCTGGATCTGGTGACTGGTCGCCTCCTGGGCCTCACCTGGACCTGGTGAATCTCTTCCCCATCTGGGCCTCACCCAGTCCTGGTGACTTTGTTCCCCACCTGGACCTGATTGCTTTGGACACTTTCTTGGCCACACCTGGAAGTGGTGATTCTCGTTCCCACATGGACATCATGTGGACCTGGTGGCTGCAGTGTTTCTAGCTCCTTATGTACCTCGTGATTCTGGTCCCCACCAGGGCCTCAAAGGGACCTGGTGAGTGTGGTTGCCACCTGCACCACACCTGGAACTGATGATTCTGGTCTGCACCTGAGACTACCCTGGATCTGGTGACTGTGGTCCCCACCTGGGCTTCACCTGGATTTGGGGACTCCGGTCCCCATACGGGCCTCCCCTGGCCCTGTTGTCCATGGTCTTCAACTGGACAAAATTGGGACCCGGTGACTGTTTTCCACAACTGGACCTCACCTGGACCAGGTGACTCTGGTCCCCCTCTGGGTCTCACCGTGCCCTAGTGACTGTGAACCCAACTTTGGCCTGACTTGGACCTGGTGACCCTGGTTGCCACCTGCGCCTGACCTCAAACTGTTGACTCAGGTTCTTTCAAAGGCCTCCCCTGTACCTGGTGATCCTGATCCCCAATTTGGCCTCAACTGGACGTGGTGACTCTTGTCACTACTGGGGACTCACCTAGACAGGCTTACAGTGTTCCACACCTGGACCTCAGTTAGCCCTGTTGACCATGGTCCCCAAGCCGGCCTCACGTGGCATTTTGGCTGTGATCTCCGCCGGGGCCTCACGTGTACCTGTTAACTCTGATCTTCACCTGGGCCTCATCTGGACCTAGTGACTCTGGTCCCCACCTGGGCTTCACCTGGATCTGGAGACTCTCGTCCCCACCTGGACTTCACCTGGATCTTTTGACTCTGGTCCCCACCTGGACCTCTCCTCGACCTGGTGACTCTCTTTCCAACATGGACCTCACCTGGATCTGGTGACTCTGGTCTCAGTTTGGCCTCACCTGTACTGGTGTCTCTCGTCCCCACTTTGACCTAACTCAGAACTGCTGAATCTTGCCCCACCTAGGCCGCACCCAGACCTGGTGACTCTTGTCCCCAGCTATGCCTCAATTCGACCTGATGAATCTGGTCCTCACGTGGGCCTCATATGGACCTGGGACTCACCTGGATAGAGTGGCTCTGGTTCCCACAAGGGGCACACCTGATACTGGTGATTGTGGTCTTATTCTATTACTCACCTGGACATAGCGATTCTGTTCCCCATCTGGGCCTGCATGGCCCTAGTGACTCTGGTCCTCACCCAGGCATCATTGGGACCTGGATACTCTATTCCACACCTAGGGATAACTTTGACCCGGGACCTCTGGTCCCATTCTGGGCCTCAAACTAAACTGGTTACTCTGGTTCCCCTCTGGGCCTCACCCTTACCTGGTGACTCTGGTCACCCCTTGGGCTTCACTTTGGCCTGGTGAATCTGGTCCTTAGCTGGTCCACATTTGGATCTGGTGACTGGTCGCCACCTGGGCCTCACCTGGACTTGGTGAATCCTGTTGCCACCAGCGCCTCACCTGGACCTTGTGACTGTGGTCCCACCTGGACCTCAACTGGATCTGGTGGCTGTGGTTCCCATATGGGGCTCTCCTGGACCTGGTTCCTGTGGTCTCCATCTGGCCTCACCTGGAACACAATGACTCTGATCCATATTTGGGCCTCTCCTGGACCTGTTGACACTGGTCCTTACCTGGGCAACATTGGGACCTGGATACTCTCTTATATACCTAAGCCTCACCTGGACCTGGTGACTGTGTTCCCACCTGGGCCTCACCTGGACGAGGTGACTGGCTCCCACAGGGACCTCACCTGGACCTGGTGTCTCAGGTCCTCATATGGGAATCATGGGACCTGGGTTCTCAGTTCCACATCGGGGCCTCACCTGGACCTAGTGATTCTCGTCCCCCTCTGGGCCTCACCCTGACGTGGTGACTCAGGTCCCCACCTGGATATCACCAGAACCGGGTCACTCTGGTCCCCCTCTGGGACTCTCCCGGAGCTGGGGACACTGGTCCTCAACTGGGCCTCAACAGGACCTGGTGAATCTACTCCTCACTAAGGCCTCGTCTGGACCTTGTGACTCTTTTCCCACGTGGCATCTTTGGGACATGGTTACTCTGTTCCCCACCTGGGCCTCACATGGACATGATAACTTTGCTCCACACTTTGGCCTCAACTGGTCCTGATGACTCTGGTCCCCCGACCTAGGCCTCAGTCAGGACCTGGTGACTGTGGTCCCCACCTGGGTCTCACCTGGACCTGGTGACTCTCGTTCCCACATGAACCACACCAGGATCCGATGACTGTGTTGTTCTTGTAGAATCACTTTTAACTGGTGACTCCAGTCCCCACTCGGTCCTCACGTGGATTGGGTGACTTGGCCTGGAGGTTGGCCTCACATGGACCTGGTTAGTGGGGATGCCACTTGGGACTCACCCATACCTGGTGACTCAGGTCTCCACGTGGGCCTCCTGGACCTGGTGAATCTGGTCCTTACCTGGTCCTCTCCCAGACCCGGGGACTCTGGTCACCACCTGGGCCTCACCTCAACCTGGTGAATCCGACCCCATCTTGGCCTCACTCAGTCCTGGTGACTTTGTTCCCCACCTTGACCTGATTGCTGTGGACTCTTTCATGGCCTGACCTGGACATGGGGACTCTGATCCTATCTGCGTGTCACCCAGACCTGGTGACTCTGGTCCTCACCTGGGCATCATTGGTATCTGGTGACTCTGTTCCACACCTGAGCCTCACCTGGACATGAGGCTCTGGCCTCTGGAACCACTCTGGGCCTAACCCTGACCTGGTGACTCTGGTCTCCATCTGGATGTCACATGGACCAGGCGATTCTGGTACCCCTCTAGGCCTGAACCAGTTCTGGTGACTCTGGTCCTCAACTGGGCCTCACCTCGACCTGGTGAATCCGACCCCATCTTGGCCTCACTCAGTCCTGTTGACTTTGTGCCCCACCTTGACCTGATTGCTGTGGACTCTTTCATGGCCTGACCTGGACATGGGGACTCTGATCCTATCTGCGTGTCACCCAGACCTGGTGACTCTGGTCCTCTCCTGGACATCATTGGTACCTGGTGACTCTGTTCCACACCTGAGCCTCACCTGGACATGAGGCTCTGGCCTCTGGAACCACTCTGGGCCTAACCCTGACCTGGTGACTCTGGTCTCCATCTGGATGTCACATGGACCAGGCGATTCTGGTACCCCTCTAGGCCTGAACCAGTTCTGGTGACTCTGGTCCTCAACTGGGCCTCACCTGGACCTATTGAATATGCTCCATCTGGGCCTCATTTGGACCTGGTGACTCTGGTCCCTACCTGGGCATCATCGGGACATGGATCCACTGCATGGCCTGCAGGTTGGCCTCAGCTGTACCTGCTAACTCTGGTCCCTACCTGGGCATCACCGGGACACGGTTCCTCTGCATGGCCTCCAGGTTGGCCTCACCTGGACCTAGAGACTGGGGTTGCCACCTGGGGCTCACCCATACCTGGTGACACAGGTCCCCACGTGGGCCTCACTTGGACCTGGTGAATCTGGTCCTTATGGTCCTCACCCGGACCTGGTAATCCTGGTCACCACCTGGGAATCATCTGGACAGGGTGAATCTGGTCCCCATCTGGGCCTCAACAGTCCTGTTGACTTTCTTCCCCACCTGGACCTGATTGCTGTGGACTCCTTCTTGGCCTCAACTGGAACTGGTGACTCTGAACCTAACTGAGCCTCACCCAGATCTGGTGACTCTGGTCCTCACCTGTGGACCATTATGACCTGGATACTTTGTTACACACCTGAGCCTCACCTGGACATGATGACTCTGGATCCCCTCTGGGCCTCAGCCTGACATGGTGACTCTGGTCCGCATCTGGATGTCACCTAGACCAGGTGAATCTCGTACCCCTCTAGGCCTCAACTAGACCTGGTGACTCTGGTCCTCAACAAGGCCTCAACGAGACCTAGTGAATATGCTCCCCACCTGCGCCTCATCTGGACCTGGTGACGCTGGTTCTATCTGGGCATCATCGGGACATGGTTACTCTGTTCCCCTCTGGGACTGACCTGATCCTGGTAACTCTGGTCCTGACTTTGCCTCTCTGTACCAGGTGATTCTGGCTCTAAATGGGCCTCACCTGTAACTGGTGACTCTGATTCTAAGCATGGCCTCACCTGACCTGGTGTTTGTGGTTCCCATAGGGACCTCACCTGGACCTCATGTCTCTGGTCCCTCCTGGGCCTCACCAGGGCCTGGTGTCTCTGGTACCCACCTGGTTAGCATCAGGATATGGTTACACTGTTCACTAACAGTGACCCAGCCGGACCTATTAACTCTGGTCTTCACCTGGGCCACACCTGGACATGGTGTCACTGTTTCCCACCTGGGTCTCACCTGGATATGGTGAGTCGGATCCCCACATGGTCCTCACCTGTAACTGGTGATTCTCGTTCCCACATGGATATCATGTGGACCTGTTGGCCGCAGTGTTTCTAGCATCTTTTTTTTTAATTTTTATTTATTTATGATAGTCACAGAGAGAGAGAGACGCAGAGACACAGACAGAGGGAGAAGCAGGAACAATGCCCCGGGAGCCCGACGTGGGATTCGATCCCGGGTCTCCATGATCGCTCCCGGGGCCTAAGGCAGGCGCCAAACCGCTGCGCCACCCAGGGATCCCATCTGTTTGTAGCTTCTCATGTACCTCGTGACTCTGGTCCCCACCAGTGCCTTACCGGAACCGGGTGAGTTTGGTTGCCACCTGCACCACACCTGGACCTGGTGATTCTGGTCTGCACCTGAGACTACCCTGGATCTGGTGACTGTGGTCCCCACCTGGGCTTCACCTAGCCCTGTTGACCATGGTCCTCATCACGGAAAAATGGCACCCGGTGACTGTGTTCCACACCTGGACCTCACCTGGAGCAGGTGACTCTGGTCCCCCTGTGGGTCTCACCGTGCTCTAGTGACTGTGAACCCCACTTTGGCCTGACTTGGACCTGCTGACCCTGGTTGCCACCTGCGCGTTACCTCGAACTGTTGACTCTGGTTGTTTCAAGGGCCTCCCCTGTACCTGGTGATCCTGGTTCCCACCTGGTCCTCACCTGGGCCTGGTGACTCTTGTCACCACCGGGGACTCACTTGGACCTGGTTACAGTGTTCCACACTGGGCCTCAAGTAGACCTGTTGACCATGGTCCCAAGCCTGCCTCACATGGACCAGTTGCCTCTGATACCTACCAGCGCCTCACGTGTATCTGGTAACTCTGGTCCTCACCTGGGCCTCATCTGGACCTAGTGACTCTGGTCCCCACCTGGACTTCACCTGGATCTGGTGACTCTGGTCCCCACCTGGACCTCTCCTCGACCTGGTGACTCTCTTTCCAACATGGGCCTCACCTGGATCTGGTGACTCTGGTCCTCAGTTTGGCCTCACCTGGACCTGGTGTCTCTCGTCCCCACTTTGACCTAACTCAGAACTGCTGAATCTTGCCCCACCTAGGCCGCACCCAGACCTGGTGACTCTTGTCCCCAGCTATGCCTCAATTCGACCTGATGAATCTGGTCCTCACGTGGGCCTCACATGGACCTGGGACTCAGCTGGATAGAGTGGCTCTGGTTCCCACAAAGGGCTCACCTGATACTGGTGACTGGGGTCTTTTTCTATGCCTCTCCAGGACCTAGTGATTTTGTTCCCCTTCTGGGCCTGCATGGCCCTAGTGACTCTGGTCCTCACCCAGGCATCATTGGGACCTGGATACTCTATTCCACACCTGGGACTCACTTTGACCAGGGACCTCTGGTCCCATTCTGGGCCTCAAACTAAACTGGTTACTCTGGTATCCCCTCTGGGACTCACCCTTACCTGGTGAATCTGGTCACTCCTTGGGCTTCACTTTGGCCTGGTGAATCTGGTCCTTAGCTGGTACTCACCTGGATCTGGTGACTGGTCGCCACCTGGGACTCACCTGGACCTGGTGAATCTCTTCCCCATTTGGGCCTCACCCAGTCCTGGTGACTTTGTTCCCCACCTGGACCTGATTGCTTTGGACACTTTCTTGGCCTCACCTGGAACTGGTGATTCTCGTTCCCACATGGACATCATGTGGACCTGGTGGCTGCAGTGTTTCTAGCTTCTCATGTACCTCGTGATTCTGGTCCCCACCAGGGTCTCAAAGGGACCTGGTGAGTGTGGTTGCCACCTGCACCACACCTGGAACTGATGATTCTGGTCTGCACTTGAGACTACCCTGGATCTGGTGACTGTGGTCCCCACCTGGGCTTCACCCGGATTTGGGGACTCCGGTCCCCATCCGGGCCTCAACTGTACCTGTTGACCATGGTCCTCAACTGGGCAAAATTGGGACCCAGTGACTGTGTTCCACAACTGGACCTCTCCTGGACCACATGACTCTGGTCCCCCTCTGGGTCTCACCGTGCCTTCGTGACTGTGAACCCCACTTTGGCCTGACTTGGACCTGCTGACCCTGGTTGCCACCTGCGCCTGACCTCGAACTGTTGACTCCTGTTCTTTCAAGGGACTCCCCTGTACCTGGTGATCCTGGTCCCCACCTGGGCCTCACGTGGACGTGGTGACTCTAGTCACCACCGTGGACTCACCTGGACCTGCTTACTGTGTTACACACCTCGACCTCAAGTAGACCTGTTGACCATGGTCCCCATGCCGGCCTCACATGGACATGTTGACTCTAATCCCCACCGGGGCCTCACGTGTACCTGGTAACTCTGGTCCTCACCTGGGCCTCATCTGGACCTAGTGACTCTGGTCCCCACCTGGGCTTCACCTGGAACTGGTGGCTCTGGTCCCCACCTGGGTTTCACCTGGAACTGGTGACGCTCTTTCCAACATGGACTTCACTTGGTGAATCTGGTCCTTAGCTGGTCCACATTGGATCTGGTGACTGGTCCCCACCTGGGCCTCACCTGGACTTGGTGAATACTGTTGCCACCTGCGCCCCCCTTGGAACTTGTGACTCTGGTCCCACCAGAACCTCACCTGGATCTGGAGGCTCTGGTTCCCATAAGGGGCTCTCCTGGACCTGGTTCTTGTGGTCTCCATCTAGCCTCACCTGGAACACAATGACTCTGATCCATATTTGTGCCTCTCTTGGACCTGTGGACTCTGGTCCTTACCTGGGCATCATTGGGACCTGGATACTCTCTTATATACCTGGGCGTCACCTGGACCTGGTGACTGTGGTCCCACCTGGGCCTCACCTGGATGAGGTCACTGGTTCCCACAGGGACCTCACCTGGACCTGTTGACTCAGGTCCTCAAATGGGCATCATGGGACCTGTTATCTCAGTTCCAAATCGGGGCCTCACCTGGACCTAGTGATTCTCGTCCCCCTCTGGGCCTCACCCTGACCTGTTGACTCTGGTCCTCACCTGGATATCACAAGAACCGGGTGACTCTGGTCCCCCTTTGGGACTCACCCGGAGCTGGGGAGACTGGTACTCAACTGGGTCTCAACACGATCTGGTGAATCTACTCCTCACTTAGGCCTCTTCTGCACCTTGTGACTCTTATCCCACCTGGCATCAATGGGATATGGTTACTCTGTTCCCCACCTGGGCCTCAACTGGACATGATAACTGTTCTCCGCACTTTGGCCTCAACTGGTCCTGATGACACTGGTCCCCCCACCTAGGCCTCAATCTGGACCTGGTGACTGTGGTCCCCACCTGGGTCTCACCTTGACCTGTTGCCTCTCGTTCCCACATGATCCACACCTGGACCTGGTGACTGTGGTGTCCTTGTAGACTCACATTTACCTGGTGACTCCGTTCCCGTCTAGGGCCTCACCTGGATCTGGTGACTCTGGCCTGCAGGTTGGCTTCACCTGGAATTGGTGAGTGGGGTTGTCACCTGGGCCTCACCCATACCTGGTGACTCAGGTCCCTACGTGGGCCTCTTGGACCTGGTGAATCTAGTACTTACCTGGTCCTCTCCCCGACCCGGGGACTCTGGTCACGACCTGGGCTTCACCTGGACCTGGTGAATCTGTTCCATATCTTGGCCTCACCGAGTCCTGGTGACTTTGTTCCCCACTTGGACCTGATTGCTGTGGACTCTTTTTGCCTCACCTGGAACTGGTGACTCTGATCCTATCTGCGCGTCACCCAGATCTGGTGACCCTGGAACTCACCTGGGCATCATTGGTACCTGATTACTCTGTTCCACACCTGAGCCTCACCTGGACATGATGACTCTGGTACCTCTCTGGGCCTCACCCTGACCTGGTGACTCTGGTCCCCATCTGGATGTCACCTGGACCAGGTGATTTTGGTACCCCTCTAGGCCTCAACCAGATCTGGTGACTCTGGTCCTCAACTGGGCCTCACCTGGACCTAGTGAATATACTCGATGTGGGCCACATTTGGACATGGTGACTCTGCTCCCTACCTGGGCATCATCGCGAGATGGTTCCACTGCATGGCCTGCAGGTTGGCCTCACCTGGACCTGGTAACTCTGTTCCCTACCTGGGCTTCATCGGGACACCGTTCCTCTGCATGGCCTGCAGGTTGGCATCACCTGGACCTGTTGAGTGGGGTTTCCACATGGGCCTCACACATACCTGGTGACATAGGTCCCCAAGTGGGCCTCACTTGGACCTGGTGCATCTGATCCTTACCTGGTCCTCACCCAGAACTGGTAACTCTGATCACCACCTGGGCATCACCTGGACAGGGTGAATCTGGTCCCCATCTGGGCCTCCCCCAGTCCTGATGACTTTGTTCCCCACCTGGAACTGATTGCTGTGGACTCCTTCTTGGCCTCACCTGGAACTGGTGACTCTCATCCTAACTGGGCCTAACTCAATCTGCTGACTCTTGTCCTCCCCTGTGGACCATTATGAACTGGATACTCTGTTCCACAACTGAGCCTCACCTGGACATGATGACTCTGGATCCACTCTGGGCCTCACCCTGACGTGGTGACTCTGGTCCTCATGTGGATGTCACCTAGACCAGGTGAATCTGGTACCCCTCTAGGCCTCCACTAGACCTGGTGACTCTGGTCCTCAACTGGGCCTCACCGGGACCTAGTGAATATGCTCCCCAACTGTGCCTCATCTGGACCTGGTAACTCTGGTTCTACCTAGGCATCATCGGGACATGTTTACTGTATTCCCCACTGGGACTGACCTGATCCTGGTAACTCTGGTCCTGATTTGGCCTCTTCTGTACCAGGTGACTCTGGATCCACCTTGGGTTCACCGGTAACTGGTGACTCTGATCCTAAGCATGGCCTCACCTGACGTGGGGACTGTGGTTCCCATCGGGACTGCACCTGGACCTCATGTCTCTGGTCCCAACTGGGCTTCACCAGGACCTGGTGTCTCTGGTACCCACCTTGGTAGCATCAGGATACGGTTACACTGTTCACTAACAGTGACCCAGCCGGATCTATTAACTCTGCTCTTCACCTGGGCCACACCTGGACATGTTGACACTGGTTCCCACCTGGGTCTCACCTGGACTTGCTGAGTCGGATCCAAAACTGGTCCTCCCCTGTAACTGGTGATTCTCGTTCCCACATGGACATCATGTGGACCTGGTGGCTGCAGTGTTTCTAGCTTCTCATGTACCTCGTGACTCTGGTCCCCACCAGGGTCTCACAGGGACCTGGTGAGTGTGGTTGCCACCTGCACCTCAAGTGGACCTGGTCATTCTGCTCTGCACCTGAGACTACCCTGGATCTGGTGACTATGGTCCCCACCTGGGCTTCACCTGCTTTGGGGACTCCGGTCTCCATCTGAGCCTCACCTGGCCCTGTTGACCATGGTCCTCAACTGGGCAAAATTGGGACCCGGTGACTGTGTTCAACAACTGGACCTCACGTGGATCAGGTGATTCTGGTCTCCCTCTGGGTCTCACCGAGCCCTAGTGACCGTAAACACAACTTTGCCCTGACTTGGACCTGCTGACCCTGGTTACCACCTGTGCCTCACCTCGAACTGTTGACTCTGGTACTTTCAAGGGCCTCCCCTGTACCTTGTGATCCTGGTCCCCACCTGGGTCTCACCTGGACGTGGTGACCCATGTCACAACCGCGTACTCACCTGGAGCTGCTTACTGTGTTCCACATCTGGGCCTCAAGTAGACTTGTTGACCAGGGTCCCCAAGCGGGCCTCACATGGACCTGTTGCCTCTGATCCCCACCGGGGCCTCACGTGTACCTGGTAACTCTGGTCCTCACCTGGGCCTCATCTGGACCTATTGACTCTGGTCCCCACCTGGGCTTCACCTGGATCTGGTGACTCTGGTCCCCTCCTGTACTTCACCTGGATCTGGTGACTCTGGTCCCCACCTGGAACTCTCCTGCACCTGGTGACTCTCTTTCCAACATGGACCTCACCTGGATCTGCTGACTCTGATCCTCAGTTTGGCCTCACATGGACCTGGTGTCTCTCGTCCCCACTTTGAACTAACTCAGAACTGCTGAATCTTGCCCGACCTAGGCCGCACCCAGACCTGGTGACTCTTGTCCCCAGCTATGCCTCAATTTGCCCTAATGAATCTAGTCCTCACGTGGGCCTCACATGGACCTGGGACTCAGCTGCATAGAGTGGCTCTGGTTCCCACAAGGGGCTCACCTGATACTGGTGACTGTGGTCTTATTCTATGCCTCACTAGGACCTGGTGATTCTGTTCCCCATCTGGGCCTGCATGGCCCTAGTGACTCTGGTCCTCAACCTGGAATCATTGGGAACTTGATACTCTATGCCACACCTGGGCCTCACTCTGACCAGGGACCTCTGGTCCCATTCTGGGCCTCAAACTAAACTGGTTACTCTGGTATCCCCTCTGGGCCTCACACTTACCTGGTGACTCTGGTCACCCCTTGGGGTTCACTTGTACCTGGTGAATCTGGTCCTAAGCTGGTCCGCACCTGGATCTGGGGACTGGTCGTCACCTGGGTCTCACCTGGACTTGGTGAATCCTGTTGCCACCTGCACCTCACCAGGACCTTGTGACTGTGGTCCCACCTGGACCTCACCTGGATCTGGTGGCTCTGGTTCTCATATGGGGCTCTCCTGGACTTGGTTCCTGTGGTCTCCATCTGGCCTCACCTGGAACACAATGACTCTGATCCATATTTGGTCCTCTCCTGGACCTGTTGACTCTTGTCCTTACCTGGGCATCATTGGGACCTGGATACTCTCTTATATACTAGGGCCTCACCTGGACCTTGTGACTGTGTTCCCACCTGGGCCTCACCTGGACGAGGTGACTGGTTCCCACAGGGACCTCACCTGGATCTGGTGACTCAGGTCCTCATATGGATATCATGGGACCTGGTTTCTGAGTTCCACATCGGGGCCTCACCTGGACCTAGTGATTCTCGTTCCCCTCTGGGCCTCACCCTGACGTGCTGACTCTGGTCCCCCCCTGGATATCACCAGAACCGGGTGACTCTGGTCCCCCTCGGGACTCACCCGGAGCTGGGGTCACTGGTCCTCAACTCGGCCTCAACAGGACCTGGTGAATCTACTCCTCACTTAGGCCTCGTCTGGACCTTGTGACTCTTTTCCCACCTGGCAACAATGGGACATGGTTACTCTGTTCCGCACCTGGGCCTCACATGGACATGATAACTTTGCTCCGAACTTTGGCCTCAACTGGTCCTGATGACCTTCGTCCCCCAACCGAGGCCTCAATCTGGACCTGGAGACTGTCGTCCCCACGTGGGTCTCACCTGGACCTGGTGACTCTCGTTCCCACATGAACCACACCTGGACCTGGTGACTGTGGTGTACTTGTAGACTCACATTTACCTGGTGACTCCGGTCCCCACTAGGGCCTAACCTGGATCTGGTGACTCTGGCCTGCAGGTTGGCCTCACCTGGACTTGGTTAGTGGGATGCCACCTGGGCCTCACACATACCTGGACTCAGGTCCCCACGTGGGCCTCTTGGACCTGGTGAATCTGGCCCTTACCTGGTCTTCTCCCAGACCCGGGGAATCTGGTCACAACCTGGGCCTCATGTGGACCTGGTGAATCTGGTCCCCATCTGGGCCTAACCCAGTCCTGGTGACTATGTTTCCCACCTGGAACTGATTGCTCTGGACTCTTTCTTGGCCTCACTTGGAACTGGTGAGTCTGATCCTATCTGTGCGTCACCGAGACCTGGTGACTCTGGTCCTCACCTGGGCATTATTGGTACCTGGTTACTCTGTTCCACACCTGAGCCTCACCTGGACATGATGTCTCTGGGACCTCTCTGGGCCTCACCCTGACCTGGTGATCTGGTCCCCATCTGGATGTCACCTGGACCAGGGGATTTTGGAACCCCTCTAGGCCTCAACCAGTTCTGGTGACTCTTGTCCTCAACTGGGCCTCATCTGGACCTAGTGAATATGCTCCATCTGGGCCTCATTTGGACATGGTGACTCTGGTCACTCACTGGGCATTATCGGGAAATGGTTCCACTGCATGGCCTGCTGGTTTGCCTCACCTGGACCTGGTAACTCTTGTCCCTAGCTGGGCATCATCAGGACATGGTTACTCATCATGGCCTGCAGGTAGGCCTCATCTTGACCTGGTGAGTGGAGTTCCCACCTGGGACTTACCCATGCCTGGTGACACAGGTCCCCACGTGGGCCTCACTTAGACCTGGTGAATTTGGTCCTTACCTAGTCCTCACCCGGAACTGGTAAATCTGGTCACCACCTGGGAATCACCTAGACCTGGTGACTTTGTTCCCCACCTGGACCTGATTGCTGTGGACACCTTCTTGGCCTCACCTGGAAGTGGTAACTCTGATCCTAACTGGGCCTTTCCCAGATCTGGTGACTCTGGTCCTCACCTTCGGACAATTATGACCTGGATACTCTGTTCCACACCTGAGCCTCACCTGGACATGATGACTCTGGATCCCCTCTGGGCCTCACCCTGACATGGTTACTCTGGTCCCCATCTGGATGTCACCTAGACCAGGTGAATCAGGTACCCCTCTGGGCCTCAACCAGATCTGGGGCCTCTGGTCCTCAACTGGGCCTCACCTGGACCTAGTGAATATGCTCCATCTGTGCCTCATTTGGACTTGGTGACTCTGGTCCCTACGTGGGCAACATCGGGATATGGTTCCACATAATGGTCTGCAGGTTGGCCTCTTCTTGACCTGGTAACTCTGGTCCCTACCTGGGCATCATCGGGACACGGTTCCTCTGCATGGCCTGCAGGTTGGCGTCACCTGGACCTCGTACCTCTGGTCCCTACCTGGGCATCATCGGGACACGGTTCCTCTGCATGGCCTGCAGATAGGCCTCACCTGGACCTGGAGAGTGGGCTTGCCATCTGGGCCTCACCCATACCTGGTGACACAGGTCTCACGTGGGCCTCACTTGGACCTGGTGAATCTGGTCCTTACCTGGTCTTCACCCGGAACAGGTAATCCTTGTCACCACCTGGGAATCACCTGGACCTGGTGAATCTGGTCCCCATCTGGGCCTCACCCAGTCCTGGTGACTTTGTTCCCCACCTGGAGCTGATTGCTTTGGACTCTTTCTTGGCCTCACCTGTAACTGGTGACTCTTATCCTCTCTGTGCGTGACTCAGGCCTGGTGAATCTGGTCCTCACCTGGGAATCATTGGTACCTGGTGACTCTGTTCCACACCTGAGCCTCACCTGGACATGATGACTCTGAAACCTCTCTGGGCCTCATCCTGACCTGGTGACTCTGGTCCCCATCTGGATGTCACCTGGACCCGGTGATTCTGGTCCCCCTCTAGGGCTCAACCAGATCTGGTGTCTCGGGTCCTCAACTGGGACTCGGCTGGACTTAGTGAATATGCTCCATCTTGGCCTCATTTGGACCTGGTTACTCTGGTCCCTACCTGGGCATCATGGGGACCTGGTTCCACTGCATGGCCTGCAGGTTGTCCTCACCTGGACCTGGTAACTCTGGTCCCTACCTTGGCATTATCGGGACCCGGTTACTTTGCATGGCCTGCAGGTAGGCCTCACCTGAACCTGGTGAGTGGGGTTGCCACTTGGGCCTCACGCATACCTGGTGACACAGGCCCCTACGTGGGCCTGACTTGGACCTGGTGTATCTGGTAATTCTGGTCACCACCTGGGAATCACCTGGACCTGGTGAATCTGGTAACTCTTGTCACCACCTGGGAATCACTTGGACCTGGTGAATCTGTGTCCCCATCTGGGCCTCACCCAGTCCTCGTGACTTTTTTCCCCACCTGGACCTGATTGCTGTGGACTCCTTCTTAGCCTCACCTGGAACTGTTGACTCTGATCCTAACTGGGCCTCACCCAGATCTGTTGACTCTGGTCCTCACCTGTGGACCATTATGACCTGGATACTCTGTTCCACACCTGAGACTCACCTGGACATGATGACTCTGGATCCCCTCTGGGCCTCTCCCTGACATGGTGACTCTGGTCCCCATCTGGAAGGCACCTAGTCTAGGTGAATCTGGTACCCCTCTATGCCTCAACTAGACCTGGTGACTCTGGTCCTCTACTGTGCCTCAACGGGACGTAGTGAATATGCTCCCCACCTTCGCCTCATCTGGACCTGGTGACTATGGCTCCACCTGGGCCTCACCTGTAACTGGTGACTCGGATCCTAAGCATGGCCTCACCTGACCTGGTGTCTGTGTTTCCCATCGGGACCTCATGTCTCTGGTCCTCATGTCTCTGGTCCTCATGTCTCTGGTCCCACCTGGGCCTCACCAGGACCTGGTGTCTCTTGTACCCACCTGGGTAGCATCAGGATATGGTTACACTCTTCAGTAACAGTGACCCAGCCGGACCTATTAACTCTGGTCTTCACCTGGGCCACACCTGGACATGGTGGCACTGGTTCCCTCTTGGATCTCACGTGGACATGTGATTCAGATCCCTGCCTGATCCTCACCTGTAACTGGTGATTCTCGTTCCCACATGGACATCATGTGGATCTGGTGGCTGCAGTGTTTCTAGCTTCTCATGTACCTCGTGACTCTGGTCCCCACCAGGGCCTCACCGGTACCTGTTGTGTGTGGTTGCCACCTGCACCTCACCTGGACCTGGTGATTCTGGTCTGCGCCTGAGACTACCCTGGATCTGGTGACTGTGGTCCCCACCTGGGCTTCACCTGGATTTTGGGCTCTCGTTCCCATCTGAGGCTCACCTGGCCCTGTTGACCATGGTCCTCAACTGGGCAAAATTGGGACCCGGTGACTGTGATCCACAACTGGTCCTCACCTGGACCAGGTGACTCTGGTCCCCCTCTGGGTGTCACCGTGCCCTAGAGACTGTGAACCCCACTTTGGCCTGACTTGGACCTCCTGACCATGGTTGCCACCTGCGCCTGACCTCGAACTGTTGACTCTGGTTCTTTCAAGGGCCTCCCCTGGACGTGGTGATCCTGGTGCCCACATGGGTCTGACCTGGACCTGGGGACTCTTGTCACCACCGGGAACTCACCTGGACCTGCTTACGGTGTTCCACACCTGGGCCTCAAGTAGACCTGTTGACCATGGTCCCCAAGCCAGCCTCACATGGACATGTTGCCTCTGATCCCCACCGGGGCTTCACGTGTACCTGGTAACTCTGGTCCTCATCTGGGTCTCATCTGGACCTAGCGACTCTGGTCCCTACCTTGGCTTCACCTGGATCTGGTGAGTCTGGTCCCCACCTGGACTTCACCTGGATCTTCTGACTCTGGTCCACACCTGGACCTGACCTGCATCTGGTGACTCTGGTCCTCAGTTTGGCCTCATCTGGATCTGACATCTCTCGTCCCCACTTTGAACTAACTCAGAACTGCTGAATCTTGCCCCACCTCGGCCGCACCCAGACTTGGTGACTCTTGTCCCCAGCTATGCCTCAATTCGACCTGATTTATCTGCTCCTCACGTGGGCCTCACATGGACCTGGGACTCAGCTGGATAGAGTGGCTCTGGTTCCCACAAGGGGCTCACCTGATATAGCTGACTGTGGTCTTATTCTATGCCTCACCCGGTCCTAGCGATTCTGTTCCCATCTGGGCCTGCATGGCCCTAGTGACTCTGGTCCTCACCCAGGAATCATTAGGACCTGGATACTCTATTCCACACCTGTGCCTCACATTGTCCATGGACCTCTCGTCCCATTCTGGGACTCAAACTAAACTAGTTACTGGTTCCCCTTTGGGCCTCACCCTTACCTGGTAACTCTGGTCACGCTTTGGGCTTCACTTCACCAGATGAACCACACCTGGACCTGGTGACGGTGGTGTTCTTGTATACTCACATGTACCTGGTGACTCCAGTCCCCACTAGGGCCTCACCTGGATCTGGTGACTCTGATCCTAACTGGGGCTCACCCAGATCTGGTGACTCTGGTCCTCACCTGTGGACCATTATGACCTGGATACTCTGTACCTCACCTGAGACTCACCTGGACATGATGATGCTGGATCCCCTCTGGGCCTCAGCCTGACATGGTGACTCTGGTCCCCATCTGGATATCACCAGAATCGGGTGACTCTGTTCCCCCTCTGGGACTCACCCAGTGCTGGGACACTGGTCCTCATCTGGGCACAACTGGACCTGGTGAAGCTACTCCTCACTTAGGTCTCGTCTGGACTTTGTGACTCTTTTCCCACCTGGCATCAATAGGACATGGTTACTCTGTTCCCACTGGGCCTCACCTGGACATGATAACTTTGCTCCACACTTTGGCCTCAACTGGTCCTGATGACTCTGATCCCCCCACCTAGGCCTCAAACTGAACCTGGTGACTGTGGTCCCCACCTGGGTCACACCTGGACCTGGTGGTCTCGTTCTTACATGAACCACGCCTGGACCTGGTGACTCTGGCGTTCTTGTAGACACACTTTTACCTGGTGAATCTGGTCCCCACTAGGGCCTCACCTGGATCTGGTGACTCTGGCCTGCAGGTTGGTCTCACCAGGACCTGGTGAGTGGGGTTGCCACCTGGGCCTCACCCATACCTGGTGACTCAAGTCCCTACGTGGGCCTCTTGGACCTGGTGAATCTTGTCCTTTCCCGGTCCTCTCCTAGACCCGGGGACTCTTGTCACCACCTGGGCCTCACCTGGACCTGGTGAATCTGGTCCCCATCTGGGCCTCACCCAGTCCTGGTGACTTTGTTCCCCACCTGGACCTGATTGCTGTGCCCTTTCTTGGCCTTACCCGGACTGGTGAGTCTGATCCTATCTGTGCGTCACCCAGACCGGGTGACTCTTGTCCTCACCTGGGCATCATTGGTACCTGGTGACTCTGTACCACACCTGAGCCTCACCTGGAAATGTTGACTCTGGAACCGCTCTGGGCCTCACCCTGACCTAGTGACTCTGGTACCCATCTGGATGTCACATGGACAAGGTGATTCTGGTACCCCCTAGGACTCAAACAGATCTGGTGACTCTGGTCTTCAAAGGGGACTCACCTGTACATAGTGAATATGCTCCATCTGGGCCTCATTTGGACCTGGTGACTCTGGTCCATACCTGGGCATCATCGGGATATGGTTCCACTGCATGCCCTGCAGGTTGGCCTCCCCTGGACCTGGTAAGTCTGGTCTCTACCTGGGCATCATCTTGATATGTTTCCACTGCATGGCATGCAGGTTGGCCTCACCTGGACCTGGTAAATATTCTCACTACCTGGGCATCATCGGGATATGGTTCCACTGCATGGCCTGCAGGTTGGCCTCACCTGGACCTGGTGAGTGTTATTGCCACCTGGGCCTCACCCATACCTGGTGACTCAGGTCCACGTGGGCCTCTTGGACCTAGTGAATCTGGTCCTTACCTGGTCCTTTCCCAGAACGGGGACTCTGGTCACCACCTGTGCCTTACCTGGACCTGGTGAATCTGTTACCCCTCTAGGCCTCAACAAGATCTGGTGACTCTGATCCTATCTGCGCGTCACCCAGACCTGGTGACTCTGGTCCTCACCTGAGCATCATTGGGACCTGGTGACTCTGTTCCACACCTGAGCCTCACCTGGATATGATGACTCTGGAACCTCTCTGGGACAACCCTGACCTGGTGACTGTGGTCCCCATCTGGATGTCACCTGGACCAGGGGATTCTCGTACCCTTCTAGGCCTCAACCAGATCTGGTGACTCTGGTCCTCAACTGGGCCTCTCTTGGACCTAGTGAATATGCACCATCTGGGCCTCTTTTGGACCTGGTGACTCTGGTCCCTACCTGGGCATCATCGGGACATGGTTCCACTGCATGGCCTGCAGGTTGGCCTCACTTGGACCTGTTAAGTCTGGTCCCTACATGGTCATCATCGGGACATGGTTCCTCTGCACGGCCTGCAGGTTGGCCTCACCTGGACCTGGTCAGTGGGGTTGCCACCTGGGCCTCACCTATGCCTGGTGACACAGGTCCCCACGTGGGCCTCACTTGGACCTGGTGAATCTTGTCCTTACCTGGTCCTCACCCGGAACTGGTAAGTCTGGTCACCACCTGGATATCACCTGGATCTTGTGTATCTGGTCCCCATCTAGGCCTCACCCATTCCTGGTGACTTTGTTCCCCACCTGGACCTGATTTCTGTGGACTCCTTCTTGGCCTCACCTGGAACTGGTGACTCTGGTCCCCACCTGGACCTCTCCCGGACCTGGTGACTTTCTTTCAAACATGGACCTCACATGGATCTGGTGACTCTGGTACTCAGTTTGGCCTCACCTGGAACTGGCGTCTCTCGTCCCCACTTTGACCTAACTCAGAACTGCTGAATCTAGCCCAACTTAGGCAGCACCCAGACCTGGTGACTTTTGTCCCCACCTATGCCTCAATTCGACCTAATGAATCTGGTCCTCACGGGAGCCTCACCTGGACCTGGGACTCAGCTGTAGAGTGGCTCTGGTTCTCGCAAGGGGCTCAGCTGATACTGCTGACTGTGGTCTTATTGTATGCCTCACCAGGACCTAGTGATTCTGTTCCCCATCTGGGCCTGCATGGCCCCAGTGACTCTGGTCCTCACCCAGGCATCATTGGGTGATGGACCCAATGATCCTCACCCTGGATACGCTATTACACACCTGGGCCTCACTTTGACCAGGGACCTCTGGTCCAGTTCTGAGCCTCAAACTAAACAGGTTACTCTGGTTCCCCCTCTGGGGCTCACCCTTACCTGGTGACTCTGGTCACCCTTTGGGCTTCACTTCGGCCTGGTGAATCTGGTCCTTAGCTGGTCCGCGCCTGGATGTGGTGACTGGTCGCCACCTAGTCCTCACCTGGACTTGTTGAATCCTGTTGCCACCTGCGCCTCACCTGGACCTTGTGACTGTGGTCCCACCTGGACCTCACCTGGATCTCGTGGCTCTGGTTCCCATATGGGGCTCTCCTGGACCTGGTTCCTGTGGTCTCCATCTGACCTCACCTGGAACACAATGACGCTGATCCGTATTTCGGCCTCTCCTGGACCTGTTACTCTGGTCCTTACCTAGGCATCATTGGTACCTCGATACTCTCTTATATACCTGGGCCTCACCTGGACCTGGTGACTGTGGTCCCACCTGGGCCTCACCTGGACGAGGTGACTGGTTCCCACAGAGACCTCACATGGACCTGGTGACTCAGGTCCTCATATGGGCATCATGGTACCTGGTTTCTCAGTTCCACATCGGGCCTCACCTGGAGCTAGTGATTCTCGTCCCACTCTGGGCCTCATCCTGACGTGGTGACTCTGGTCCCCACTGGATATCATCAGAAACGGGTGACTCTGGTCCCGATCTGAGACTCTCCGGAGCTGTGGACACTGGTCCTCAACTGGGCCTCAACAGGACCTGATGAATCTACTCTTCACATAGGCCTCGTCTGGAACTTGTGACTCTTTTCCCACCTGGCATCAATGGGACATGGTTACTCTGTTCCCCACCTGGGCCTCACCTGGACATGATAATTTTGCTCCACACTTTGGCCTCAACTGGTCCTGATGACTCTGGTCCCCCCACCTAGGCCTCAATCAGGACCTGGTGACTGTGGTCCCCACCTGGGTCTCACCTGGACCTGGTGACTCTCGTTCCCAAATGATTCACACCTGGACCTGGTGACTGTGGTGTTCTTGTAGACTCACATTTACCTGGTGAGTCCGGTACCCACAAGGGCCTCACCTGCATCTGGTGACTCTGGCCTGCAGGTTGGCCTCCCCTGGACCTGGTGAGTGGGGTTGCCACCTGGGCCTCACCCACACCTGGTGATTCAGGTCCTCACGTTGGTCTCTTGGACCTGGGGAATCTGGGCCTTACCTGGTCCTCTCCCAGACCCGGGGACTCTGGTCACCACCTGGGCCTCACCAGGAACTGGTGAATCTAGTCCCCATCTGGGCCTCCCCCAGTCCTGGTGACTTTGTTCCCACATGGACCTGATTGCTGTGGAAGCTTTCTTGGCCTCACCTGGAACTGGTGACTCTGATCCTATTGTGCATCTCCCAGATCTAGTGACTCTGGTCCTGACCTGGGCATCATTGACACCTGGTTAGTCTGTTCCACACCTGAGCCTCACCGGGACATGATGACTCTGGAACCTCTCTGGGACTCACTCTGACCTGGTGACTCTGGTCCCCATCTGGATATCACCTGGACCAGGTGATTCTGGTACACCTCTAGGGCTCAAGGTGATCTGGTGACTCTGGTCCTCAACTGGGCCTCACCTGGACCTAGTGAATATACCCCATCTGGGCCTCATTTGGACCTGGTGACTCTAGTCCGTACCTGGGCATCATCGGGATATGGTATCACAGCATGGCCTGCAGGTTGGCCTCACCTGGACCTGGTGAGTGGGGTTTTCCTCAACTGGGAAAAATTGGGACCCGGTGACTGGTTTCCACAAGTGGCCTCACATGGACCAAGTGACTCTGGTCCCCCTCTGGGTGTCACCATGTCCTAGTGACTGTGAACCCCACTTTGGCCTGACTTGGACCTGCTGACCCTGGTTGCCACCTGCGCCTGACCTCGAACTGTTGACTCTGGTTCTTTCAAGGGCCTCCCCTGGACCTGGTGATCCTGGTCCCCACCTGGGTCTCACCTGGACGTGGTGACTCTTGTCACCACCGGGGCCTCACCGGGACCTGCTTACTGTGTTCCACACCTGGGCCTCAAGTAGACCTGTTGACCATGGTCCCCAAGCCAGACTCACATGGACATGTTGCCTCTGATCCCCACCGGGGCCTCACGTGTACCTGGTAACTCTGGTCCTCACCTGGGCCTCATCTGGACCTAGTGACTCTGGTTCCCACCTAGACTTCACCTGGATCTGGTGACTCTGGTCCACCCCAGGTCCTCTCCTGGACCTGGTGACTCCTTTCCAACATGGACCTCATGTGGATCTGGTGAATCTGGTCCTCAGTTTGGCCTCACCTGGACTTGGTGTCTCTCGTCCCCACTTTGACCTAACTCAGAACTGCTGAATCTTGCCCCACCTAGGCCGCACCCATACCTGGTGACTCTTGTCCCTAGCTATGCCTCAATTCACCCTGATGAATCTGGTCCTCACGTGTGCCTCACATGTACCTGGGACTCAGCTGGATAAAGTCTAGTTCCCACAAGGGGCACACCTGATACTGCTGACTGTGGTCTTATTCTATGCCTCACCAGGACGTAGTGATTCTGTTCCCCATCTGGGCCTGCATGGCCCTAGTGCCTCTGGTCCTCACCCAGGCATCATTGGGTGTACCCACAGGTACTCACATGTACCTGGGACTCAGCTGGATAAAGTCTAGTTCCCACAAGGGGCACACCTGATACTGCTGACTGTGGTCTTATTCTATGCCTCACCAGGACATAGTGATTCTGTTCCCCATCTGGGCCTGCATGGCCCTAGTGCCTCTGGTCCTCACCCAGGCATCATTGGGTGATGGACCCAATGATCCTCACCCTGGATACTCTATTCCACACCTGTGCCTCACTTTGACCAGGGACTTCTGGTCCCATTTTGGGCCTCAAACTAAACTGGTTACTCTGGTTCCACTCTGGGCCTCACCCTTACCTGGTGACTCTGGTCACCCCTTGGGCTTCACTAGGGTCTGGTGAATCTGGTCCTTAGCTGGTCCGCACCTGGATCTGGTGACTGGTCGCCACCTGGGCCTCACCTGGACTTGGTGAATCCTGTTGCCACCTGCGCCTCACCAGGACCTTGTGACTGTGGTCCCACCTGGACCTCACCTGGATCTGGTGGCTCTGGTTCCCATATGGGGCTCCCCTGGACCTGGTTCCTGTGGTCTCCATCTGGCCTCACTTGGAACACAATGACTCTGAACAATATTTGGGCCTCTCTTGTACCTGTGGACTCTGGTCCTTACTTGGGCATCACTGGGAGCTGGATACTCTGTTATATACCTGGGCCTCACATGGACCGGTGACTGTGGTCCCACCTGAGCCTCACCTGGACGAGTTGACTGGTTCCCACAGGGAGATCACCTGGACCTGGTGACTCAGGTCCTCATATGGGCATCATGGGACCTGGTTTCTCACTTCCACATCGGGGCCTCACATGGACCAAGTGATTCTCGTCCCACTCTGGGCCTCACCCTGATGTGGTGAATCTGGTCCCCATCTAGGCCTCACCCAGTACTGGTGACTTTGTTCCCCACCTGGACCTGATTGCTGTGGACTCTTTCTTGGCCTCACCTGGAACTGGTGACTCTGAACCTATCTGCACGTCACCCAGATCTGGTGACTCTGGCCCTCACCTGGGAATCATTGGTACCTGGTGACTCTGTTCCTCACCTGAGCCTCACCTGGACATGATGACTCTGGAACCTCTCTGGGCCTCTCCCTGACCTGGTGACTCTAGTCCCTAACTGGGCATCATCGGGACATGGTTCCACTGCATTGCCTGCAGGTTGGCCTCACCTGGATGTGGTAACTCTCGTCCTTACCTGGGTATCATCGGGACATGGTTCATCTTTATGGCCTGCAGGTTGGCCTCACCTGGACCTGGGGTGCCTTGCCACCTGGCCTCACCAATACCTGGTGACTCAGGTCCCCACGTGGGCCTCATTTGGACCTGGTGAATCTGGTCCTTACCTGGTCGTCACCCGGAACTGGTATGTCTGGTCACCACCTGGGAATAACCTGGGCCTGGTGAATCTGGTCCCAATCTGGGCCTCACCCTGTCCTGGTGACTTTGTTCCCCACCTGGACCTGATTGCTGTGGACTCCTTCTTGGCCTCACCTGGATCTGGTGACTCTGATCCTAACTGGGCCTCCCCCAGATCTGGTGACTCTGGTCCTCACCTGTGGACCATTATGATCTGGATACTCTGTTCCACACCTGAGCCTCACCTGGACATGATTACTCTGGATCCCCTCTGGACCTCACCCTGACATGGTGACTCTGGTCCCCATCTGGATGTCACCTGGACCAGGTGATACTGGTACTCCTCTAGGCCTCAACCCGATCTGGTGACTCTGGTCCTCAACTGGGCCTCAACTGGACCTAGTGAATATTCTCCATCTGGGCCTGATTTGGACCTGGTAACTCTGGTCACTACCTCGGCATCATCGGGTCATGGTTCCACTGCATGGCCTACAGGTTGCACTCACCTGGACCTGCTTACTGTGTTCCACACCTGGGACTCAAGTAGACCTGTTGACCATGGTCCCCAAGCCTGCCTCACATGGACCTGTTGCCTCTGATCCCCACCGGGGCCTCACGTGAACCTGTTAACTCTGGTCCTCACCTGGGCCTCATCTGGACCTAGTGACTCTGGTCCCCACCTGGACTTCACCTGGATCTGGTGACTCTGGTACCCACCTGGACTTCAACTGGATCTGATGACACTGGTCCCCACCTGGACCTCACCTGGACCTGGTGACTCTGGTCTTCAGTTTGGCCTCACCTGGACCTGTTGACTCTTGTCCCCACTTTGACCTAACTCAGAACTGCTGAATCTTGCCCCACCTAGGCCGCACCCAGACCTGGTGACACTTGTCCACAGCTATGCCTCAATTCGACCTGTTGAATCTGGTCCTCACGTGGGTCTCACATGGACCTGGCACTCAGCTGGATAGAGTGACTCTGGTTCCCACAGGGGCTCACCTGATACTGCTGAATGTGGTCTTATTCTATGCCTCACCAAGACCTGGTGATTCTGTTCCCCATCTAGGCCTGCATGGCCCTAGTAACTCTGTTCCTCACCCAGGCATCATTGGGACCTGGATACTCTATTCCACACCTGGGCCTCACTCTGACCAGGGACCTCTGGTCCCATTCTGGGCCTCAAACTAAACTGGTTTCTCTGGTTACCCATCTGGGCCTCACCCTTACCTGGTGACTCTGGTCACCCCTTTGACTTCCCTTGGGCCTGGTGAATCTGGACCTTAGCTGGTCCGCACCTGGATGTCGTGACAGGTCGCCACCTGGTCCTCCCCTGGACTTGGTGAATCCTGTTGCCATTTTCGCCTCACCTGGACCTTGTGACTGTGTTCCCATCTGGAACTCACATGGATCTGGTGGCTCTGGTTCCCATATTGGTCTCTCCTGGACCTGGTTCCTGTGGTCTCCATCTGGCCTCACCTGGAAAACAATGATTCTGATCCATATTTGGGCCTATCCTGGATCTGTTGTCTCTGGTCCTTACCTGGCCTCATTGGGACCTGGATACTCACTTATTTACCTGGGCCTCACCTGGACCTGGTGAATGTGGTCCCACCTGGGCCTCACTTGGTCGAGGTGCCTGGTTCCCACGGGGATCTCACCTGGACCTGGTGACTCAGGTCCTCATATGGGCATCATGGGACCTGGTTTCTCAGTTCCACATCGGGGCCTCACCTGGACCTAGTGGTACTCGTCCCCCTCTAGGCCTCACCCTGACGTGGTGACTCTGGTCTCCAGCTGGATATCACCAGAACCGGGTGACTCTGGTCCCCTTCTGGGACTCACCCGGAGCTGGGGACACTGCTCCTCAACTGGGCCTCAACAGAACCTGGTGAATCTACTCCTCACTTAGGCCTCGTCTGGACCTTGTGACTCTTTTCCGACCTGGCATCAATGGGACATGGTTACTCTGTTCCCCACCGGGGCCTCACCTGGACATGATAATTTGCTCCGCACTTTGGCCTCAACTGGTTCTGGTGACTCTGGTCCCCCACCTAGTCCTCAATCTGGACTTGTTGACTGTGGTCCCCACCTGGGTCTCACCTGAACCTGGTGACTCTCGTTCCCACATGAACCACACCAGGACCTGGTGACTGTGGTGTTCTTGTAGACTCACATTTACCTGGTGACTCTGGTCCCCATTAGGGCCTCACCTGCAACTCGTAACTCTGGTCCATACCTGGGCATTATCGGGACACCGTTCCTCTGCATGGCTGGAAGGTTGGCCTCCCCTGGACCTGGTGAGTGGGGTTGACATCTGGGCCTCACCCATACCGGTGACACAGGTCCCCACGTGGGCCTCACTTGGACCTGGTGACTCTGGACCTTACCTGGTCCTCACCCGGAAATGGTAACTGTGGTCACCACCTGGGAATCACCTGGACCTGGTGAATCTGGTCCCCATCTGGGCCTCACCCAGTCCTGGTGACTTTGTTCCCCACCGGGACCTGATTGCTGTGGACAATTCTTGGCCTCACCTGGTACTGGTGAGTCTGATGCTATGTGGGCCTCACCCAGATCTGGTGACTCTGGTCTTCACCTGTGGACCATTATGACCTGGATACTCTGTTCCACACCTGACCCTCACCTGGACATGATGACTCTGGATCCCCTCTGGGCCTCACCCTGACATCGTGACTCTGGTCCCCATCTGGATGTCACCTAGACCAGGTGAATCTGGTACCCCTGTAGGCCTCAACTAGACCTGGGCATTTTGGTCCTCAAATGGGCCTCACCGGGACCTAGTGAATATGCTCCCCACCTGCGCCTCATCTGGACCTGGTGACTCTGGTTCTACCTGGGCATCATCGGGACATGGTTACTCTATTCCCCACTGGGACTGACCTGATCCTGGTAACTCTGGTCCTGACCTTGGCCTCTTCTGTCCCAGGTGACTCTGGCTCCACCTGGTCCTCGCCTCTCGCTGGTGACTCTGATCCTAAGCATGGCCTCACCAGACCTGGTGACTGTCGTTCCCAATGGAACCTCACCTGGACCTCATGTCTCTTGTCCCTCCTGACCCTCACCAGGACCTGGTGTCTCTGGTACCCACCAGGGTAGCATCAGGATATGGTTACACTGTTCACTAACAGTGACCCAGGCGGAACTATTAACTCTGGTCTTCACCTGGGCCACACCTGGACAGGGTGTCACTGGTTCCCACCAGGGTCTCACCTGGACATGGTGTGTCGGATCCCCACCTGGTCCTCACCTGTAACTGGTGATTCTCGTTCCCACATGGACATCATGTGGACCTGGTGGCTGCAGTGTTTCTAGCTTCTCATGTACCTCGTGACTCTGGTCCCCACCAGGGCCTCACCGGGACCTGGTGAGTGTGGTTGCCACCTGCACCTCACCTGGACCTGGTGATTCTGGTCTGCACCTGAGACTACCCTGGATCTGGTTACTCTGGTCCCCACCTGGGCTTCACCTGTTTTTGGGGACTCCGGTCCCCATCTGTGTCTCACATGGCCCTTTTGACCATGGTCCTCAACTGGGCAAAATTGGGACACGGTGACTGTGTTCCACAACTGGACCTCATCTCGAACAGGTCACTCTGGTCCGCTCTGGGTGTCACCGTGCCCTAGAGACTGTGAACCCCACTTTGGCCTGACTTGGACCTGCTGACCCTGGTTGCCACCTACGCCAGACCTCGAACTTTTGACTCTGGTTCTTTCAAGGGCCTCCCCTGTACCTGGTGATCCTTGTCCCCACCTGCTTCTCAACTGGACGTGGTGACACTTGTCCCAACCGGGGACTCACCTGGACCTGCTTACTGTGTTCCACACCTGGGCCTCAAGTAGACATGTTGACCATGGTCCCCAAACCGGCCTCACATGGACCTGTAGCCTCTAATCCCCACCGGGACCTCACGTGTACCTTGTAACTCTGGTCCTCAACTGGGCGTCATCTGGACCTAGTGACTCTGGTCCCCACCTGGGCTTCACCTGGATCTGGTGACTCTGGTCCCCACCTGGACTTCACCTGGATCTGGTGACTCTGGTCTCCAACTGTGCCTCTGCTGGACCTGGTGACTCTCTTTCAAACATGGACCTCACCTGGATCTGGTTACTCTGGTCCTCAGTTTGGCCTCACCTGGACCTGGCGTCTCTCGTCCCCACTTTGACCTAACTCAGAACTGCTGAATCTTTCCCCAATTAGGCCGCACCCATACCTGGTGACTCTTGTCCCCAGCTATGCCTCAATTCGACCTGATGAATCTGGTCCTCACGTGGGCCTCACATGGACCTGCTACTCAGCTGGATAGAGTGGCTCTGGTTCCCACATTGGGTTCACCTGATACTGGTGACTGTGGTTTTATTCTATGCCTCACCAGGACCTAGTGTTTCTGTACCCCATATGGGCCTGCATGGTCCTAGTGACTCTGGTCCTCACCCAGGCATCACTGGGACCTGGATACTCTATTCCACATCTGGGACTCACTCTGACCAGGGACCTCTGGTCCCATTCTGGGCCTCAAACTAAACTGGTTACTCTGGTTCCCCCTCTGGGACTCACCCTTACCTGGTGACTCTGGTCACCCCTTGGGCTTCACTTGGGCCTGGTGAATCTTGTCCTTAGCTGGTCCGCACCTGGATGTGGTGACTGTTCGCCACCTGGTCCTCACCTGGACTTGGTGAATCCTGTAGCCACCTGCGCCTCACCAGGACCTTGTGACTGTGGTCCCACCTGGACCTCACCTGGATCTGGTGGCTCTGGTTCCCATATGGGGGTCTCCTGGACTTGGTTCCTGTGGTCTCCATCTGCCTCAGCTGAAACACAATGACTCTGATCCATATTTGTACCTCTACTGGACCTGTTGACTCTGGTCCTTACCTGGGCATCTTTGGGAGCTGGATACTCTTATATAACTGGGCCTCACTGGGACCTGGTGACTGTGGTCCCACCTGGCCCTCACCGGGACGAGGTGACTCGTTCCCACAGGGACCTCACCTGGACCTGGTGACTCAAGTCCTCATATGGGCATCATGGGACCTGGTTTCTCAGTTCCACATCGGGGCCTCACCTGGACCTAGTGATTCTCGTCACCCTCTGGACCTCACCCTGACGTGGTGACTCTGGTCCCCACCTGGATATCACCAGAACCGTGTGAGTCTGTTCCCCCTCTCGGACACACCCAGAGCTTGGGATATTGGTCTTCAACTGGGCCTCAACAGGACCCGGTGAATCTACTCCTCACTTAGGCCTCGTCTAGACCTTGTGACTCTTTTCCCACCTGGCATCAATGGGACATGGTTACTCTGTTCCCCACCTGGGCCTCACCTACACATGATAACTTTGCTCCACACTTTGGCCTCAACTGGTCCTGATGTCTTTGTTTCCCACACCTTTGCCTCAGTCTGGACCTGGTGACTGTGGTGCCCACCCGGGTCTCACCTGTACCTCGTGATTCTCGTTCCCACATGAACCTCACCTGGACCTGGTGACTGTGGTGTTCTTGTAGACTCACATTTACTTGGTGACACTGGTCCCCACTAGGGCCTCACCTGGATCTGGTGACTCTGGCCTGCCTGTTGGCCTCACCTTGACCTGGTGAGTGGGGTTGCTTCCTGGGCCTCACACATAGCTGGTGACTCAATTCCCCTCGTGGGCCTCTTGGACCTGGTGAATCTGGTCCTTACCTGGTCCTGTCCCAGACTCGGGGACTCTGGTCACCACCTGGGCCTCACCTGGCCCTGGTGAATCTGGTCCCCATCTGGGCCTCACCCAGTCCTGGTGACTTTGTTCCCCACGTGGCCCTCATTGCTGTGGACACTTTCTTGGCCTCACCTGGAACTGGTGACTCTGATCCTATCTGCGCGTCACCCAGATCTGGTGACTCTGGGCCTCACCTCTGCATCATTGGTACCTGGTGACTCTGTTCCACGCCTGAGCCTAACCTGGACATGATGACTCTGGAAACACTCTGGGCCTCTCCCTGAACTGATGCCTCTGGTCCCCATCTGGATGTCACCTGGACGAGGTGATTCTGGTACCCCTCTAAGCCTCAACCAGATCTGTTGACAGTGGTCCTCAACTGGGCCTCACTGGACCTAGTGAATATGCTCCATCTGGGTCTCATTTGGACCTGGAGACTCTGGTCCCTACCTGGGCATCATCGGGACATGGTTCCACTGCATGGCCTGCATATTGGCCTCACTTGGACCTGGTAACTCTGTTCCCTACCTGGGCATTATCGGGACATGGTTCCTCTGCATGGACTGCAGATTGGCCACACCTGGACCTGGGGAGTGGGGTTGCCACCTGAGCCTCACCCATGCTTGGTGACACAGGTACCCACGTGGGCTCACTTGGACCTGGTGAATCTGGTCCTTACCTGGTCGTCACCCGGTCCTGGTAACTCTGGTCACCACCTGGGTATCACCTGGACCTGGTGAATCTGGTCCCCATCTGGGCCTCACCCAGTCCTCGTGACTTTGTTCCCCACCTGGACCTGATTGCTGTGGACTCCTTCTTGGCCTCACCTGGAACTGGTGACTCTGATCCTAACTGGGGCTCACCCAGATCTGGTGACTCTGGTCCTCACCTGTGGACCATTATGATCTGGATCTCTGTTCAACACCTGAGCCTCACCTGGACATGATGACTCTGGGTCCCCTCTGGGCCTCACCCTGACATGGTGACTCTGCTCCCCATCTGGATGTCACCTAGACCAGGTGAATCTGGTACCCCTCTAGGACTCAACTAGCCCTGGGGATTCTGGTCCTCAAGTGCGCCTCACCGAGACCTAGAGAATATGCTTCCCACCTGCTACTCATCTGGACTAGGTGACTCTGGTTCTACCTGCGCATCATCGGGACATGGTTACTCTATTCCCCACTGGGACTGACCTGATCCTGGTAACTCTGGTCCTGACTTTGGCATCTTCTGTACCAGGTGACTCTGGCTCCTCCTGGGCCTCACCAGTAACTGGTGACTCTGATCCTAAGCATGGCCTCACCTGACCTGGTGACTGTGTTTCCCATCGGGACCTCACCTGGACCTCATATCTCTGGTCCCCCCTGGGCCTCACCGGGACCTGGTGTCTCTGGTACCCACCAGGGTAGAATCAGGATATGGTTACACTGTTCACTAACATTGACCCAGCCGGACCTATTAACTCTGGACTTCACCTGGGCCACACCTGGACATGGTGACACTGGTTCCCACCTGGGTCTCACCTGGACATGGTGAGTCGGATCCCCACCTGGTCCTCACCTGTAACTGGTGATTCTCGTTCCCATATGGATATCCTGTGGACCTAGTGGCTGCAGTGTTTCTAGCTTCTCATGTACCTCGTGACTCTGGTCCCCACCAGGGCCTCACCGGGACCTGGTGAGTGTGGTTGCCACCTGCACCTCACCTGGACTTGGTGATTCTGGCCTGCTCCTGAGACTACCCTGTATCTGGTGACTGTGGTCCCCACCTGGTCTTCACCTGGATTTGGGGACTCCGGTACCCATCTGGGCCTAACCTGACCCTGTTAACCATGGTCCTCAACTGGGCACAATTGGGGCCCAGTGACTGTGTTCCACAAATGGACCTCACCTGCACCATGTGACTCTGGTCCCCCTCTTGGTCTCACCGTGCCCTAATGACTGTGAACCCCACTTTGGCCTGACTTGGACCTGCTGACCCTGGTTGCCACCTGCGCTTGACTTCGACCTGTTGACTCTGGTTCTTTCTTTTTTCTTTTTTTTTTTAATTTATTTTTTATTATTGGTGTTCTATTTACTAACATACAGAATAACCCCCAGTGCCCGTCACCCATTCACTCCCACCCCCCGCCCTCCTCCCCTTCTACCACCCCTAGTTCGTTTCCCAGAGTTAGCAGTCTTTACGTTCTGTCTCCCTTTCTGATATTTCCCACACATTTCTTCCCCCTTCCCTTATATTCCCTTTCACTATTATTTATATTCCCCAAATGAATGAGAACATATAATGTTTGTCTTTCTCCGACTGGCTTACTTCACTCAGCATAATACCCTCCAGTTCCATCCACGTTGAAGCAAATGGTGGGTATTTGTCATTTCTAATAGCTGAGTAATATTCCATTGTATACATATACCACATCTTCTTTATCCATTCATCTTTCGTTGGACACCGAGGCTCCTTCCACAGTTTGGCTATCGTGGCCATTGCTGCTATAAACATCGGGGTGCAGGTGTCCCGGCGTTTCATTGCATTTGTCTCTTTGGGGAAAATCCCCAACAGTGCAATTGCTGGGTCGTAGGGCAGGTATATTTTTAACTGTTTGAGGAATCTCCACACAGTATTCCAGAGTGGCTGCACCAGTTCACATTCCCACCAACAGTGTATGAGGATTCCCTTTTCTCCGCATCCTTTCCAACATTCGTTGTTTCCTGTCTTGTTAATTTTCCCCATTCTCACTGGTGTGAGGTGGTATCTCATTGTGGTTTTGATTTGTATTTCCCTGATGGCAAGTGATGCAGAGCATTTTCTCATGTGCATGTTGGCCATGTCTATGTCTTCCTCTGTGAGATATCTGTTCATGTCTTTTGCCCATTTCATGATTGGATTGTTTGTTTCTTTGGTGTTGAGTTTCATAAGTTCTTTATAGATCTTGGAAACTAGTCCTTTATCTGATATGTCATTTGCAAATATCGTCTCCCATTCTGTAGGTTGTCTTTGAGTTTTGTTGACTGTATCCTTTGCTGTGCAAAAGCTTCTTATCTTGATGAAGTCCCAATAGTTCATTTTTGCTTTTGTTTCTTTTGCCTTCGTGGATGTATCTTGCAAGAAGTTACTATGGCCGAGTTCAAAAAGGGTGTTGCCTGTGTTCTTCTCTAGGATTTTGATGGAATCTTGTCTCACATTTAGATCTTTCATCCATTTTGAGTTTATCTTTGTGTATGGTGAAAGAGAGTGGTCTAGTTTCATTCTTCTGCATGTGGATGTCCAATTTTCCCAGCACCATTTATTGAAGAGACTGTCTTTCTTCCAATGGATAGTCTTTCCTCCTTTATCGAATATTAGTTGCCCATAAAGTTCAGGGTCCACTTCTGGATTCTCTATTCTGTTTCACTGATCTATGTGTCTGTTTTTGTGCCAGTAGACTCTAGTTCTTTCAAGGGCCTCAACGGTACTTGGTGATCCTGGTCCCCACCTGGGACTCAACTGGACGTGGTGACTCTTTTCACCACCGGGGACTCACCTGGACCTGCTTACTGTGTTCCACACCAGGGCCTCAAGTAGACCTGTTGACCATGTTCCCCAAGTCGGCCTCACATGGACCTGTTGCCTCTGATCCCAACCGGGGCCTCACGTGTACCTGGTAAGTCTGGTCCTCACCTGGGCCTCATCGGGACCTAGTGACTCTGGTCCCCACCTGGGCTTCACGTGGATCTGGTGACTCTGATCCCGACCTGGACTTCACCTGGTTCTGGTGACTCTGGTCCCCACCTGGACCTCTCCCGGACTGGTGACTCTGTTTCCAACATGGACCTCACATGGATCTGGTGACTCTGGTCCTCAGTTTGGCCTCACCTGGACCTGGCGTGTCTCGTCCCCACTTTGACCTAACTCAGAACTGCTGAATCTTGCCCCACCTAGGCCGCACACAGACCTGGTGACTCTTGTCCCCAGCTATGCCTCAAATCGAACTAATGAATCTGGTCCTCACGTGAGCCTCACATGGACCTGGAACTCAGCTGGATAGAGTGGCTCTGGTTCACGCAACGGGATCAAATGAAACGGCTGACTGTGGTCTTGTTCTATACCTCACGAGGACCTAGTGATTTGTCCCGATCTGGGCCTGCATGGCCCTAGTGACTCTGGTCCTCACCCATGCATCATTGGGACCTGATACACTATTCCACACCTGGGCCTCACTCTGACTAGGGACCTCTGGACCCATTCTGGCCCTCAAACTAAACTGGTTACTCTGGTTCCCCCTCTGGGACTCACCCTTACCTGGTGACTCTGGTCACCCCATGGGCTTCATTTGGGCCTGGTGAATCTGGTCCTTAGCTTGCCCTCACTTGGATCTGGTGACTGGTCGCCAGCTGGGCCTCACCTGGACTTGGTGAATCCTGTTGCCACCTGCGCCTCACCTGGACCTTGTGACCTTGGTCCCACCAGGACCTCACCTGGATCTGGTGGCTCTGCTTCCCATATGGGGCTCTCCTGGACCTGATTCCTGTGGTCTCCATCAGGCATCACCTGGAACAAAATGACTCTGGTCCATATTTGGGCCGCTCCTGGACTGTTGACTCTGGTCCTTACCTGGGCATCATTGCGACTTGGATACGCTCTTATATACCTGGGCCTCACCTGGACCTGGTGACAGTGGTCCCACCTGGGCCTCACCTGGACGAGATGACTGGTTCCCACAGGGACCTCACCTTGACCTGCTGACTCAGGTCCTCATATGGGTATCATGGGACCTGGTTTCAGTTCCACATCGGGACCTCACCTGGAGCTAGTGATTCTCGTCCCCCTCTGGGATCACCCTGACGTGGTGACTCTGGTCCCCACCTGGATATCACCGGAACCGTGTGACTCTGGTCCCCCTCTGGGACCCACCCGGAGCTGGGGACACCTGTCACCACCTGGGCTCACCTGGACCTGGTGAATCTGGTCCCCATCTGTGCCTCACCCAGTCTGGTGACTTTGTTCCCCACCTGGACCTGATTGCTTTGGACTGTTTCTTGGCCTCACCTGGAACTGGTGACTGAGATCATATCTGCGCGTCACCCAGTCATGGTGACTCTGGTCCTCACCTGGGCATCATTGGTACCTGGTGACTCTGTTCCACACCTGAGCCTCACCTGCACATGTTGACTCTGGAAACACTCTGGGCCTCACCCTGACCTGAAGACTCTGGTCCCCATCTGGATGTCAGCAAGACCAGGTGAATCTGGTACCCCTCTGGGCCGCAACTAGACTTGGTGACACTGGTCCTCAACTGGACCTCACCGGGACCTAGTGAATATGCTCCCCACCTGCGCCTCATTTGGACCTGGTGACTCTGGTTCTACCTGGGCATCATCGGGTCATGGTTACTCTATTCCCCACTGGGACTGACCTGATCCTGGTAACTCTGGTCCTGACTTTTGGCTCTTCTGTACCAGGTGACTCTGGCTCCACCTGGGCTTCACCTGTAACTGTTGAATCTGATCCTAAGCATGGACTCACCTCACCTGATGTCTGTGGTGCCCATGGGACCTCACCTGGTCCTCATGTCTCTGGTCTCACCTGGGCCTCACCAGGACTTGGTGTCTCTTGTACCCACCTGGGTAGCATCAGGATATGGTTACACTGTTCACTAACAGTGACCCAGCCCGACCTATTAACTCTGGTCTTCACCTGGGCCACACCTGGACATGGTGACACTGGTTCCCACCTGGGTCTCACCTCGTCATGGTGAGTCGGATCCCCACAGGGTCCTCACCTCTAACTGGTGATTCTCGTTCCCAAATGGACATCATGTGGACCCGGTGGCTGCAGTGTTTCTAGATTCTCATGTACCTCGTGACTCTGGTCCCCACGAGGGCATCACCGGGACCTGGTGAGTGTGGTTGCCACCTGCACCTCACCTGCAGCTGGTGATTCTGGTCTGCATCTGAGACTACCCTGGATCTGGTGACTATGGTCCCAACCTGGGCTTCACCTGGATTTGGGCACTCCGATTCCCATCTGGGCCTCACCTGGCCCTGTTGACCATGGTCCTCAACTGGGCAAAATTGGGACCCGGTGACTGTGTTCCACACCTGGACCTCACCTGGACCAGGTGACTCTGGTCCCCCTCTGGGTCTCACAGTGCTCTAGTGACTGCGAACCCCACTTTGGCCTGACTTGGACCTGCTGACCCTGGTTGTCACCTGCGCCTGACCTCGAAATGTTGACTCTGGTTCTTTCAAGGGCCTCCCCTGTACCTGGTGATCCTGGTCCCCACCTGGGCCTTACCTGGACCTGGTGACTCTTCTCACCACCGGGGACTCACTTGGACCTGGTTACAGTGTTCCACACTGGGCCTCAAGTAGAACTCTTGACCATGGTCCCCAAGCCTGCCTCACATGGACCTGTTGCCTCTGATACCTACCAGCGCCTCACGTGTACCTGGTAACTCTGGTCCTCACCTGGGCCTCATCTGGACCTACTGACTCTGGTCCCCACCTGGGCTTCACCTGGATCTGGTGACTGTGATCCCCACCTGGACTTCACTTGGATCTGGGGACTCTGGTCCCCACCTGGACCTCTCCTGGACCTGCTGACCTGGTAACTCTGGTCCCCACTTGGGTCTCTTGGACCTGGTGACTCTTTTTCCCACATGAACCACACCTGGACCTGGTGACTGTGGTGTTCTTGTAGATTCACATTTATCTAGTGACTCTGGTCCCCACTAGGGCCTCACGTGTATCTGGTGACTCTGGTCTGCAGGTTGGCCTCACCTGGACCTGGTGAGTGGGGTTGCCACCTGGGACACACCCATACATGGTGACTCAGGTCCCCACGTGTGCCTCTTTGACCTGGTGAATCTGGTCCTTACCTGGTCCTCTACTAGACCCGGGGACTCCGGTCACCACCTGGGCCTCACCTGGACCTGGTGAGTGAATCTGGTCTCCATCTGGGCCTCACCCAGTCCTGGTGACTTAGTTCCCCACTTGGTCCTGATTGCTGTGGACTCTTTCTTGGCCTTACCTGGAACTGGTGGCTCTGATCCTATCTGCACGTCACCCAGATCTGGTGACTCTAGTCCTCAACTGGGCCTCACCTGGACCTAGTGAATATGCTCCATCTGGGCCTCATTTGGGCCTGGTGACTCTGTTCGCTACCTGGGCATCATCGGGACATGGATCCACTGCATGGCCTGCAGGTTGGCCTCACCTGGACCTGGTAACTCTGGTCCCTACATGGGCATCATCGGGACATGGTTCCTCTACATGGCCTGCAGGTTGGCCTCACCTGGACCTGGTGAGTGGGGTTGCCACCTGGGCCTCACCCATACCTGGTGACAAAGGTCCCCACGTGGGCCTAGATTGGACCTTGTGAATCTGGTCCTTACCTTATACTCACCCGGAACTGGTAACTCTGGTCACCACCTGGGCCTCACCCTGACTTGGTGATTCTGGACCCATCTGGATTTCACCTAGACCAGGTGAATCTGGACCCCTCTACGCCTCAACTAGAACTGGTGACTCTTGTCCTCAACTTGGCATCACCGGGACCTAGTGAATATGCTCCCACCTGCGCCTCATATGGACCTGGTGACTCTGGTTCTTCCTGGGCATCATCGGGACATGGTTACTCTATTCCCCACTGGGACTGACCTGATCCTGGTAACTCTTGTCCTGACTTTGGCCTCTTCTGTACCAGGTGACTCTGGCTCAACCTGTGCCTCACCTGTAACTGGTGACTCTGATCCTAAGCATAGTCTCACCTGACCTGCTGACTGCGGTTCCCATGGGGACCTCACCTGGACCTCATGTCTCGGGTCCCTCTTGGGCCTCACCAGGACCTGGTGTCTCTGGTAACCATCTATGTAACATCAGGTTATGGTTACACTGTTCACTATCAGGGACTCTGGTCCCCATCTGCATGTCACCTGGACCAGGTGATACTGGAACCGCTCTAGGCCTCAACCAGTTCTGGTGACTCTGGTCCTCAACTGGGCCTCACATGGACCTAGTGAATATGCTCCATCTGGGCCTCATTTGGACCTGGTGACTCTGGTCCCTACGTGGGCAACATCGCGACCTGGTTCCACATAATGGTCTGCAGGTTGGCCTCTTCTTGACCTGGTAACTCTGGTCCCTACCTGGGCATCATCGGGACACTGTTCCTCTGCATGGCCTGCAGGTTGGCGTCACCTGGACCTCGTACCTCTGGTCCCTACCTGGACATCATCGGGACACGGTTCCTCTGCATCGCCTGCAGGTTGGCCTCACCTAGACCTGGTGAGTGGGCTTGCCACCTGGGCCTCACCCATACCTGGTGACACAGGTCTCACGTGGGCCTCACTTGGACCTGGGGAATCTGGTCCTTACCTGGTCCTCACCCGGAACTGGTAACCCTTGTCACCAAATGGGAATCACCTGGACCTCGTGAATCTGGTCCCCATCTGGGCCTCACCCATTCCTGGTGACTTTGATCCTCACCTGGACCTGATTGCTGTGGACTCCTTCTTGGCCTCACCTGGAACTTGTGACTCTGCTCCTAACTGGGCTTCACCCAGATCTGGTAACTCTGGTCCTCACCTGTGGACCATTATGACCTGGATACTCTTTTCCACACCTGAACCTCACCTGGACATGATGACTCTGAATTCCCTCTGAGCCTCACCCTGACATGGTGACGCTGGTCCCCATCTGGATGTCCCCTAGACCAGGTGAATCTGGTACCCCTCTAGGCGTCAACTAGACCTGGTGACCTGGTCCTCATCTGGGCCTCACCTGGACCTAGTGAATATTCTACCCACCTGCGCCTCGCGGTACCTGGTGACTCTGATTCTACCTGGGCATCATTGGGACATGGTTACTGTATTACCCACTGGGACTGACCTGATCCTGGTAACTCTGGTCCTGACTTTGGCCTCTTCTGTACCAGGTGACTCTGGCTCCACCTGGGCCTCACCTGTACCTGGTAACTCTGATCCTAAGCATGGGCTCACCTGACCTGGTGACTGTGGTTCCCATCGGGACCTCATTTGGACCTCATGTCTCCGGTTACACCTGGGCCTCATCAGGACCTGGTGAATCTGTTCCATATCTTGGCCTCACCGAGTCCTGGTGACTTTGTTCCCCACTTGGACCTGATTGCTGTGGACTCTTTTTGCCTCACCTGGAACTGGTGACTCTGATCCTATCTGCGCGTCACCCAGATCTGGTGACTCTGGAACTCACCTGGGCATCATTGGTACCTGATTACTCTGTTCCACACCTGAGCCTCACCTGGACATGATGACTCTGGTACCTCTCTGGGCCTCACCCTGACCTGGTGACTCTGGTCCCCATCTGGATGTCACCTGGACCAGGTGATTCTGGTACCCCTCTAGGCCTCAACCAGATCTGGTGACTCTGGTGCTCAACTGGGCCTCACCTGGACCTAGTGAATATACACTATGTGGGCCACATTTGGACCTGGTGACTCTGCTCCCTACCTGGGCATCATCGGGAGATGGTTCCACTGAATGGCCTGCAGGTTGGCCTCACCTGGACCTGGTAAATCTGGACCCTACCTGGGCTTCATCGGGACAACGTTCCTCTGCATGGCCTGCAGGTTGGCCTCACCTGGACCTGGTGAGTGGGGTTTCCACATGGGCCTCACACATACCTGGTGACATAGGTCCCCAAGTGGGCCTCACTTGAACCTGGTGAATCTGATACTTACCTGGTCCTCACCCAGAACTGGTAACTCTGGTCACCACCTGGGAATCACCTGGACAGGGTGAATCTGGTCCCCATCTGGGCCTCCCCCAGTCCTGATGACTTTGTTCCCCACCTGGAACTGATTGCTGTGGACTCCTTCTTGGCCTCAACGGAACTGGTGACTCTCTTCCTAACTGGGCCTAACTCAATCTGCTGACTCTTGTCCTCCCCTGTGGACCATTATGAACTGGATACTCTGTTCCACACGTGAGCCTCACCTGGACATGATGACTCTGGATCCAGTCTGGGCCTCACCCTGACGTGGTGACTCTGGTCCTCATGTGGATGTCACCTAGACCAGGTGAATCTGGTACCCCTCTAGGCCTCCACTAGACCTGGTGACTCTGGTCCTCAACTGGGCCTCACCGGGACCTAGTGAATATGCTCCCCACCTCCGCCTCATCTGGAACTGGCGACTCTGGTACTACCTGGGACTCATTGGGACATGGTTACTCTATTCCCCCTGGGACTGACCTGATCCTGGTAACTCTGGTCCTGACTTTGGCCTCTTCTGTACCAGGTGACTCTGGCTCCACCTGGTCCTCACCTGTAACTGGTGATTGTCGTTCCCACATGGTCATCATGTGGACCTGGTGGCTGCAGTGTTTCTAGCTTCTCATGTACCTCGTCACTCTGGTCTCCACCAGGGCCTCACCGGGACCTGGTGAGTGTGGTTGCCACCGGCAACTCACCTGGACCTGGTGATTCTGGTCTGCACATGAGACTCCCCTGGATCTGGTGACTGTGGTCGCCACCTGGGCTTCACCTGGATTTGGGGACTCCGGTCCCCATCTGGCGTCTCCTGGCCCTGTTGACCATGGTACTCAACTGGGCAAAATTGGGACCTGGTGACTGTGTTCCACACCTGGACCTCACCTGGACCAGGCGACTCTGGTCACCCTCTGGGTCTCACCGTGCCCTAGTGACTGTGAACCCCACTTTGGACTGACTTGGACCTGCTGACCCTGGTTCCCACCTGCGACTGACGTCGTACTGTTGACTCTGGTACTTTCAAGGGCCTCCCCTGGACCTGGTAATCCTGGTCCCCACCTGGGCCTCACCTGGACGTGGTAACTTTTGTCACCACCGGTTACTCACCTAGACCTGGTTACTGTGTTCCACACCTGAGCCTCAAGTACACCTGTTGACCATGTTCCCCAAGCCGGCCTCACATGGACGTGTTGCCTCTGATCCCCACCGGGGCCTCTCGTGTACCTGGTAACTCTGGTCCTCACCTGGGCATCATTGGTCCTGGTGACTCTGTTCCATACCTGAGGCTCCCCTGGACATGATGACTCTGGAACCTCTCTGACTATCAACCTGCCCTGGTGACTCTGGTCCCCATATGGATGTCACCTGGACCAGGGGATTCTCGTACCCCTCTGGGCCTCAACCTGGTCTGGTGACTCTGGTCCTCAAATGGGCCTCAACTGGACCTAGTGAATATGCTCCATCTGGGCCTCATTTGGACCTGGTGACTCTGGTCCCTACCTGGGCATCATCGGGACATGGTTCCACTGCATGACCTGCAGGTTGGCCTCACATGGACCTGGTAACTCTAGTCCCTACCTGGGCATCATCGGGACATGATTCCACTGCATGGCCTGTAGGTTGGCCTCACCTGGACATGGTAACTCTCGTGCCTACCTGAGCATCTTTGGAACCTGGTTCCTCTGTATGGCCTGCAGGTTGGCCTCACCTGGAACTGGTGAGTGGGTTTGTCACCTGGGCCTCACCCTTGCCTAGTGACACAGGTCCTCACGTAGGCCTCACCTGGACCTGGTGAATCTGGTCCTTACCTGGTGGTCACCCGGAACTGGTAACTCTGGTCACCACATGGGAATCACCTGGGCCTGGTGAATCTGGTCCCCATCTGGGCCTCACCCAGTCCTGTTGACTTTCTTCCCCACCTGGACCTGATTGCTGTAGACTTCTTCTTGGCTAACCTGGAACTGCTGACTCTGATGCTAACTGGGCCTCACCCAGATCTGGTGACTCTGGTCCTCACCTGTGGACCATTATGACCTGGATACTCTGTTCCACACCTGAGCCTCACCTGGATATGTTGACTCTGGATCCCCTCTGGGCCTCAGCCTGACATGGGGACTCTGGACCCCATCTGGATGTCACCAGACCAGGTAAATCTGGTACCCCTCTAGGCCTCACCTAGACCTGGTGACTCTGGTCCTCAACTGGGCCTCAACGGGACCTAGTGATCATGCTCCCCACCTGCGCCACATCTGGGCCTGGTGACTCTGGTTCTACATTAGCATCATCGGGACATGGTTACTCTATTCCCCACTGGGACTGACCTGATCCTGGTAACTCTTGTCCTGACTTTGGCCTCTTCTGTTCCAGGTGACTCTGGCTCCACCTGGGCCTCACCTGTAACTGGTGACTCTGATCCTAAGCATGGCCTCACCTGACGTGGTGACTGTGGTTCCCATCGGGACCTCACCTGGACTTCATGTCTCTGGTCCCACTTAGGCCTCAGCAGGACCTGATGTCTCTGCCACCCACCAGGGTAGCATCAGGATATGGCTACCCTGTTCACTAACAGTGACCCAGCCGTACCTATTAACTCTGGTCTTCACCTGGGCCACACCTGGACATGGTGACACTTTTTCCCACGTGGGTCTCACCTGGACATGGTGAGTGGGATCCCCACCTGGTCCTCACCTGTAACTGGTGATTCTCGTTCCCACATGGAGATCATGTGGACCTGTTGGCCACAGTGTTTCTAGCATCTTTTTTTAAATTTTTATTTATTTATGATAGTCACAGAGAGAGAGAGAGGCAGAGACACAGGCAGAGGGAGAAGCAGGCTCCATGCACCGGGAGCCCGACGTGGGATTCGATCCCCGGGCTCCAGGATCGCGCCCTGGGCCAAAGGCAGGCGCCAAACCGCTGCGCCACCCAGGGATCCCATGTGTTTCTAGCTTCTCATGTACCTCGTGACTCGGGTCCCCACCAGTGCCTCACCGGGACCTGGTGAGTTTGGTTGCCACCTGCACCACACCTGGACCTGGTGATTCTGGTCTGCACCTGACACTACCCTGGATTTGTGACTGTGGTCCCCACCTGGGCTTCACCTGGATTTCGGGACTCCGGTCCCCATCTGGGCCTCACCTGGCCCTGTTGACCATGGTCCTCAACTGGGCAAAATTGGGACCTGGTGACTGTGTTCCACAACTGGACCTCACCTGGACCAGGTGACTATGCTCCCCCTCTGGGTCTCACCGTGCCCTAGTGACTGTGAATTCCACTTTGGCTTGACTTGGACTTGCTGACCCTGGTTGCCACCTGCGCCTGAACTCGAACTGTTGACTCTGGTTCTTTCAAGGGCCTCCCCTGTACCTGGTGATCCTGCTCCCACCTGGGCCTCACCTGGACGTGGTGACCCTTGTAACCACGGGGGACTCACCTGGACCTGCTTACTGTGTTCCACACCTGGGTCTCAAGTGGACCTGTTGATCATGGTCCCCAAGCCGGCCTCACATGGACCTCTGCCTCTGATCCCCACCAGATCCTCACGTGTACCTGGTAACTCTGGTCCTCACCTGGGCTTCATCTGCACCTAGTGACTCTGGTCCCCACCTGGGCTTCACCTCGATCTGGTGACTCTGGTCCCCACCTGGACTTCACCTGGATCTAGTGACTCTGGTTCCCACCTGGACCTCTCCTGGACCTGGTGACTCTCTTTCCAACATGGACCTCACCTGGATCTGGTGACTCTGGTACTCAGTTTCGCCTAACCTGGACCTGGTGTCTCTCGTCCCCACTTTGACCTAACTCAGAACTGCTGAATCTTGCCCCACCTAGGCCGCACATAGACCTGGTGACTCTTGTCCCCAGCTATGCCTCAATTCGACCTGGTGAATCTGGTCCTCACGTGGGCTTCACATGGACCTGGGACTCAGCTGGATAGAGTGGCTCTGGTTCCCACAATGGGCTCACCTGATACTGGTGACTGGGGTCTTTTTCTATGCCTCACCAGGACCTAGTGATTCTGTTCCCCATCTGGGCCTGCATGGCCCTAGTGACTCTGGTCCTGACCCAGGCATCATTCGGACCTAGATACTCTATTCCACACCTGGGCCTCACTTTGACCACGGACCACTGGTCCCATTCTGGGCCTCAAACTAAACTGGTTACTCTGGTTCCCCTTCTGGGCCTCACCCTTACCTGGTAAATCTGGTCACCCCTTGGGTTCACTTGGGCCTGGTGAATCTGGTCCTTAGCTGGTCCGCACATGGATCTGGTGACTGTTCGCCACCTGGGCCTCACATGGACTTGGTGAATCCTGTTGCCACCTGCGCCTCACCGGGACCTTGTGACTCTTTTCCCACCTGGCATCAATGGGACATCGTTACTCTGTTCCCCACCCGGTCCTCCCCTGGACATGATAACTTTGCTCCACACTTTGGCCTCAACTGGTCCTGATGACGCTGCTCCCCCCACCTAGGCCTCAATCTGGACCTGGTGACTGTGGTCCCCACCTCTTTCTCACCTGGACCCGGTGTCTCTCGTTCCCAGATGAACCACACCTGGACCTGGTGACTGTGGTGTTCTTGTAGACGCACATTTACCTGGTGACTCTGGTCCCCACTAGGGCCTCACCTGGATCTGGTGACTCTGGCCTGAAGGTTGTCCTCACCTGGACCTGGTGAGTGGGGTTGCCACCCCATACCTGGTGACTCAGTTCCACACGTGGGCCTCTTGGACCTCTTAATCTGGTCGTTACCTGGTCCTCTCCCAGACCCGGGGACTGTGGTCCCCAACTGGGCCTCATCTGGACCTGTGAATCTGGTCCCCATCTGGGCCTCACCCAGTCCTGGTGACTTTGTTCCCCACCTGGATCTGATTGCTGTGGACTCTTTCTTGGCCTCACCGGGAACTGGTGACTCTGATTCTATCTGCGCGTCACCCAGACCTGGTGACTCTGGTCCTCACCTGGGCATCATTGGTACCTGGTGACTCTGTTCCACACCTGAACCTCACCTGGACATGATGACTCTGGAAGCCCTCTGGGCCTCACCCTGACCTGGTGATTCTGGTCCCCATCTGGATGTCACCTGGACCAGGTGATTCTGGTACCCCTCTAGGCCTCAACCAGATCTGGTGACTCTGGTTCTCAACTGGGCCTCACCTGGACCTAGTGAATATGCTCCATCTGGGCCTCATTTGCACCTGGTGACTCTGGTCACTACCTGGGCATCATCGGGACATGGTTCCACTGCATGACCTGCAGGTTGGCCTCACCTGGACCTGGTAACTCTGATCCCTACCTGGACATCATCGGGACATGGTTCCACACATGGCCTGCACGTTGGCCTCACCTGGACACGGTAACTCTAGTTGCTACCTGGGCATCATCGGGACATGGTTCCTCTGCATGGCCTGCAGGTTGGGCTCCCCTGGACCTGGTCAGTGGCGTTGTCACCTTGGCCTCACCCATGCCTGGTGACACAGGTCCCCATGTGGGCCTCAATTTGACCTGGTAAATCTGGTCCTTACCTGGTCCTCACCCGAAACTCCTAAATCGGGTCACCAACTGGGAATCACCTGAACCTGGTTAATCTGGTCCCCATCTGGTCCTCATCTAATCCTGGTGACTAAGTCACCCCACCTGGACCTGATTGCTGTGGACTCCTTCTTGGCCTCACCTGGAACTGGTGATTCTGATCCTAAGAATGGCCTCACCTGACCTGGTGACTGTGGTTCCCATCGGGACCTCACCCGGACCTCATGTCTCTGGTCCCACCTGGGCCTCACCAGGACCTGGTGTCTCTCGTACCCACCTGGGTAGCATTAGGATATGGTTACACTATTCACTAACAGTGACCCAGCCGGACCTATTAACTCTGGTCTTCACCTGGGCCACACCTGGACATGGTGACACTGGTTCCCACCTGGGTCTCACCTGGACATGGTGAGTCGGATCCCCACCTGGTCCTCATTTGTAACTGGTGATTCTCCTTCCCACATGGACATCATGTGGACCTGGTGGCTGCAGTGTTTCTAGCTTCTCATGTACCTCGTGACTCTGGTCCCCACCAAGGACTCACCGGGACCTGTTGTGTGTGGTTGCCACCTCCGCCTCACCTGGACCTGGTGATTCTGGTCTGCACCTGAGACTAACCTGGATCTGGTGATGTGGTCCCCACCTGGGCTTCACCTGGATATGGGGACTCTGGTCCCCATCTGGGACTCACCTGGCCCTGTTGTAAATGGTCCTCACCTGGGCAAAATTGGGACCCGGTGACTGTGTTCCACAACTGGACGTCACCTGGACCAGGTGACTCTGGTCCCCCTCTGGTTCTCACCGTTCCCTAGTGACTGTGAAACCCACTTTGGCCTGACTTGGACCTCCTGACACTTGTTGCCTCCTGCGCCTGACCTCGAACTGTTCACTCTGGTTATTTCAAGATCCTCTCCTGTACCTGGTGATCCTGGTCCCCACCAGGGCCTCATCTGGACATGGTGACACTTTTCACCACGGAGGACTCACCTGGACCTGCTTACTATGTTCCAATCCTGGGCATCAAGTAGACCTGTTGACCATGGTCCTCAAGCCGGTCTCACATGGACCTGTTGCCTCTGATCCCCACCGAGGCCTCACGTGTACCTGGTTACTCTGGTCCTCACCTGGGCATCATTGGTCCTGGTGACTCTGTTCCACACCTGAACCTCACCTGGACATGATGACTCTGGAACCACTCTGGCTATCAACCTAACGTAGTGACTCTGGTCCCCATATGGATGTCACCTGGTCCAGGGGATTATGGTACCCATCTGGGCCTCAACAAGGTCTGGTGACTCTGGTCCTCAACTGGGCATCTTTGATACCTGGTGACTCTGTTCCACACCTGAGCCTCACCTGGACATGTTAACTCTGGAACCTCTCTGGGCCTCATCCTGACCTGGTGACTCTGGTCCCCATCTGGATGTCACCTGGACCAGGTGATTCTGGTACCCCTCTAGGCCTCAACCAGGTCTTGTGACTCTGGTACTCCACTGCACCTCACATAGACCTAGTAAATATGCTCCATCTGGGTCTCATTGGACCTGGTGATTCTGATCCCAACCTCGGCATCATCGGGACATGGTTTTACTGCTTGGCCTGCAGGTTGGCCTCACCTGGACCTGTTAAATCTCGTCCCTACCTGGGCATCATCGGGACATGGTACCTCTGCATGGCCTGCAGGTTCGCCTCACCTGGACCTGGTGAGTGGGGTTGCCACCTGGGCTTCGCCCATGCCTGGTGACACAGGTCCACACGTGGGCCTCACTTGGACCTGCTGAATCTGGACCTTACCTGGTCCTCACCCGGAACTTTTAACTCAGGTCACCACCTGGGAATCACCTGGACCTGTTGAATCTGGTCCCCATCTGGGGTCATCCATTCTTGGTTACTTTGTTCCCCAACTGGACCTGATTGCTGTGGACTCCTTCTTGGCCTCACCTGGAACTGGTGACTCTGATACTAACTGGGCCTCACCCTGATCTAGTGACTCTGGTCCTCACCTGTGGACCATTATGAACTGGATACTCTGTTCCACACGTGAGCCTCACCTGGACATGATGACTCTGGATCCCCTCTGGGCCTCAGCCTTACATGATGACTCTGGTCCCCATCTGGATTTCACCTAGACCAGGTGAATCTGGTACCCCTCTAGGCCTCAACTTGACCTGGTGACACTGGGCACCAAGTGGGCCTCACCGGGACCTAGTGAACATGCTCCCCACCTGCGCCGCATCTGGGCATGGTGACTCTGGTTTTACCTGGGCATCCTCGGGAAATGGTTACTGTATTCCCCACTGGGACTGACCTGATCATGGCAACTCTGGTCCTGACTTTTGCCTCTTCTGTAGCAGGTGACTCTGGCTCGACCTGGGCCTCACCTGTAACTGGTGACTCTGATCCTAAGCATGGCCTCACCTGACCTGGTGACTGTGGTTCCCATTGGGATCTCACCTGGACCTTTGTCTCTGGTCCCCACCTGAGTAACATCAGGATATTGTTACACTGTTCACTAACAGTGATCCAGCTGGACCTATTAACTTTGGTCTTCACCTGGGCCAAAAATGGACATGGTGACACTGGTTCCCACCTGGATCTCACCTGGACATGGTGAGTTGGATCCCCACCTGGTCCTCACCTGTAACTGGTGATTGTCGTTCCCACATGGACATCATGTGGACCTGGTGGCTGCAGTGTTTCTAGCTTCTCAAGTATCTCGTGACTCTGGTCCCCACCAGGGCCTCACCGGGACCTGGTGAGTGTGGTTGCCACCTGCACCTCACCTGGACTTGGTGATTCTGGTCTGCACCTGAGAATACCCTGGATCTGGTGACTGTGGTCTACACCTGGGCTTCACCTGGATTCGGGGACTCCGGTCCCCATCTGGGCGTCACTTCGTCCTGTTGACCATGGTACTCAACTGGGCAAAAATGGGACCTGGTGACTGTGTTCCACACCTGGACCTCACCTTTACCAGGCGACTCTGGTCCCCCTCTGGGTCTCACCGTGCCCTAGTGACTGTGAACCCCACTTTGGACTGACTTGGACCTGCTGACCCTGGTTCCTACCTGCGACTGACGTCGTAATGTTGACTCTGGTACTTTCAAGGGCCTCCCCTGGACCTGGTGATCCTGGTCCCCACCTGGGCCTCACCTGGATGTGGTAAATTTTGTCACCACCGGTTACTCACCTAGACCTTGTTACTGTGTTCCACACCTGAGCCTCAAGTAGACCTGTTGACCATGGTCCCCAAGCCGGCCTCACATGGACCTGTTGCCTCTGATCCCCCCGGGGCCTCTCGTGTACCTGGTAACTCTGGTCCTCACCTGGGCATCATTGGTCCTGGTGACTCTGTTCCATACCTGAGGCTCCCCTGGATATGATGACTCTGGTACCTCTCTGGCTATCAACCTGACCTGGTGACTCTGGTCCCCATATGGATGTCACCTGGACCAGGGGATTATGGTATCCCTCTGGGCCTCAACCAGGTCTGGTGACTCTGGTCCTCAACTGGGCCTCACCTGGACTTAGTGAATATGCCCCATCTGGGCCTCATTTGGACCTGGTAACTCTGGTCCCTACCTGGCATCATCGGGACATGGTTCCACTGCATGGCCTGTAGGTTGGCCTCACCTGGACCTGGTAACTCTCGTCCCTACCTGAGCATCTTTGGGACCTGGTTCCTCAGCATGGCCTGCAGGTTGGCCTCACCTGGAACTGGAGAGTGGGTTTGTCACCTGGGCCTCACCCTTGCCTAGTGACACAGGTCCCCACGTGGGCCTCACTTGGACCTGGTGAATCTGGTCCTTACCTGGTGGTCACCCGGAACTGGTAACTCTGGTCACCACATGGGAATCACCTGGGCCTGGTGAATCTGGTCCCCATCTGGGCGTCACCCATTCCTGTTGACTTTCTTCCCCACCTGGACCTGATTGCTGTGGACTCCTTCATGGCTAACCTGGAACTGCTGACTCTGATGCTAACTGGGCCTCACCCTTACCTGGTGACTCTGGTCACCCCTTGGTTTTCACTTGGGCCTGGTGAATCTGGTCCTTAGCTGGTCCACACCTGGATCTGGTGACAGGTCGCCACCTGGGCCTCACCTGGACTTGGTGAATCCTGTTGTCACCTGCGCCTCACCTGGACCTTGTGACTGTGGTCCCACCTGGACCTCACCTAGATCTGGTGGCTCTGGTTCCCATATGGCGCTCTCCTGGTCCTGGTTCCTGTGGTTTCCTTCTGGTCTCACTTAGAACACAATGACTCTGATCCATATTTGGGCCTCTCCTGGACCTGTTGACTCTGGTCCTTACCTGGGTATCATTGGGACCTGGATACTCTCTATATACCTGGGCCTCACCTGGACCTGGTGACTGTGGTCCCACCTGGGCCTCACCTGGACGAGGTGACTGGTTCCCACAGGGACCTCACCTGGACCTGGTGACTCAGGTCCTCATATGGGCATCATGGGACCTGGTTTCTCAGTTCCACATCGGGACCTAACCGGGACCTAGTGATTCTCGTCCCATTATGGTCCTCACCCTGACGTGGTGACTCTGGTCCCCACCTGATATCACCAGAACCGGGTGACTCTGGTCCCCCTCTGGGACTCACCCGGAGCTGGGGACACTGGTCCTCAACTGGGCCTCAACAGGACCGGGTGAATCTGCTCCTCACTTAGGCCTCGTCTGGATCTTGTGACTCTTTTCCCACCTGGCATCAATGGGACATGGTTAGTCTGTTCCCCACCTGGGCCTCACCTGGACATGATAACTTTGCTCCACATTTTGGCCTCAACTGGTCCTGATGACTCTGGTCCCCCGACCTAGGCGTCAATCTGGACATGATTGCTGTGGACTCCTTTTTAGCCTCAACTGGAACTGGTGAATCTGATCCAGATTGAGGATCCCCAATCTGGGCCTCACCTGGCCCTGTGAACCATGGTCCTCAACTGGCAAAATTGGGACCCGGTGACTGTGTTCCACCCCTGGACCTCACCTGGACCAGGTGACTCTGGTCCCCCTCTGGGTCTCACCGTGCCCTAGTGACTGTGAACCCGACTTTGGCCTGACTTGGACCTGCTGACCCAGGTTGACACCTGCGCCTGACCTCGAACTGTTGACTCTGGTTCATTCAAGGGCTTCCCCTGTCCCTGGTGATCTTGGTCCCCCCCTGGGACTCACCTGGACGTGGTGACCCTTGTCACCACCGGGGACTCACCTGGACCTGGTTACTGTGTTCCACACCTGGGCCTCAAGTAGTCCTGTTGACCATGGTACCGAAGCCGGCCTCATATGGACCTGTTTCCTCTGATTCCCACCGGGGCATCACGTGTACCTGGTAACACTGGTCCTGACTTGGGCCTCATCTGGACCTAGTGACTCTGGTCCCCACCTTGGCTTCACCTGGATCTGGTGACTCTGGTCCTCAACTGGGCCTCACGTGGACCTATTGAATATGCTCCATCTGGGCCTCATTTGGACTTGGTGACTCTCTTCCCTACCTGGGCTTCATCGGGACATGGTTCCACTGCATGGCCTTTAGGTTGGCCACCCCTGGACCTGGTAACTGTGGTTCTACCTGGGCATCATCGGGACGTGGTTACTCTATTCCCAGGGGACTGACCTGATCGTGGTGACTCTGGTCCTGACTTTTGCCTCTTCTGTGCCATGTGACTCTGGCTCCCCCTGGACCTCACCTGTAAGTGGTGACTCTGATCCTAAGCATGGCCTCACCTGACCTGGTGACTGTGGTTCCCATCGGGACCTCACCTGGTCCTCATGTCTCTGGTCTCAACTGGGACTCACCAGGACCTTGTATCTGGTACACACCTGAGTAGCATCAGGATATGGTTACACTGTTCACTAACAGTGACATGGCCGGACCTATTAACTCTCGTCTTCACCTGGTCCACACTCAGACATGGTGACACTGGTTCCCACCAGGGTCTCACCTGGACATGGTGACTCAGATCCCCACTTGGTCCTCACTTGTAACTTGTAATTCTCGTTCCCACATGGACATCATGTGGACCTGGTGGCTGCAGTGTTTCTAGCTTCTCATGTACCTCGTGACTCTGGTCCCCACCAGGGCCTCACCCGGACTTGGTGAGTGTGGTTGCCACCTGCACCTCACCAGGACCTGGTGATTCTGGTCTCCACTTGAGACTACCCTGGATCTGGTGACTGTGGTCCCCACCTGGGCTTCACCTGAATTTGGGGACTCCGGTCCCCATCTGGGCCTCACCTGGCCCTGTTGACCATGGTCCTCAACTGGGCAAAATTAGGACCCGGTGACTCTGTTCCACAACTGGATCTCACCTGGACAAGGTGACTCTGGTCCCCCTCTGGGTCTCACTGTGCCCTAGTGACTGTGAACCCCACTTTGGCCTGACTTGGACCTGCTGACCCAGGTTGCCACCTGCGCCTCACCTCGAATGTTGACTCTGGTGATCTCAAGGGCCTCCCCTGTACCTGGTGATCCTGGTCCCCAATTGGGCCTCAACTGGACGTGGTGACTCTTGTCACCACCGGGGACTCACCTGGACATGATTACTGTGTTCCACACCTGGGCCTCAGGTAGACATGTTGACCATGTTCTCAAAGCCGGGCTCACGTGGACCTTTTGGCTCTGATCCCCGCCAAGGGCTCACGTGTATCTGGTAACTCTGATCCTCACCTGGGCCTAATCAGGAACTAGTGACTCTGGTCCCCACCTGGGTTTCACATGGATCTGGTGACTCTGGTCCCCACCTGGACTTCACCTGGATCTGGTGACTCTGGTCCCCACCTGGACCTCTCCTGGACCTGGTGACTCTCTTTCCAACATGGACCTCACCTGGATCTGGTGACTCTGGTCCTCAGTTTGGCCTCACCTGGACCTGGTGTCTCTCGTCCCCACTTGGACCTAACTCAGAACTGCTGAATCTTGCCCCACCTAGCCCGCACCCAGACCTGGTGACTCTTGTCCCGAACTATGCCTTAATTCGACCTGATGCATCTGGTCCTGACGTGGGGCTCACATGGACCTGGGACACAGCTGGATAGAGTGGCTCTGGTTCCCACAAGGGGCACACCTGATACTGGTGATTGTGGTCTTATTCTATGCCTCACCAGGACCTAGTGATTCTGTTCCCCATCTGAGCCTGCATGGCCCTAGTGACTCTGGTCCTCACCCAGGCATCATTGGGACCTGGATACTCTATGCCACACCTGGGCCTAGTTTGACCAGGGATCTCTGGTCCCATTTTGGGCCTCAAACTAAACTGGTTACTCTGGTTCCCCTCTGGGCCTCACCCTTACCTGGTGACTCTGGTCACCCCTTGGGCTTCACTTGGGCCTTGTGAATCTGGTCCTTAGCTTGTCCGCACCTGGCCCTGGTGACAGGTCACCACGTGGGCCTCACCTGGACTTGGTGAATTATGTTGCCACCAGCGCCTCACCTGGACCTTGTGACTGTGGTCCCTCCTGGACCTCACCTGGATCTGGTGGCTCTGGTTCCCATATGGGGCTCCTCTTGATCTGTTCCCTGTGGTCTCCCTCTGGCCTCACCTGGAACACAATGACTCTGATCTATATTTGGGCCTCTCCTGGACCTGTTGACTCTGGTCCTTACCTGGGCATCATTGGGACCTGGATACTCTCTTATATACCTGGGCCTCACCAGGACCTGGTGACTGTGGTCCCACCTGGGCCTCACCTGGACGGGGTGACTGGTTCCCACAGGGACATCACCTGGACCTGGTGACTCAAGTCCTCATATGGGCATCTTGGGACCTGGTTTCACAGTTCCACATAGGGGCCTCACCTGGACCTAGTGATTCTCTCCCCCTCTGGGCCTCACCCTGACTTGTGACACTGGTCCCCACCTGGATATCACCAGAACCGGGTGACACACCCGGAGCTGGGGACACTGGTCCTCAGGTGGGCCTCAACAGTACCTGGTGAATCTACTCCAATCTTAGGCTTCGTCTGGACCTTGTGACTCTTTTCCCACCTGGCATCAATGGGACATGGTTACTCTGTTCCCCACCTGGCCCCACCTGGACATGATAATTTGCTCCACACTTTGGCCTCAACTGGTCCTGATGACTCTCGTCCCCAAACCTAGGCCTCAATCTGGAACTGGTGACTGTCGTCCCCAACTGGGTCTCAGCTGGACCTGGTGACTCCCGTTCCCACATGAACCACACCTGGATCTGGTGACTGTGGTGTACTTGTAGACTCACATTTACCTTGTGAATCCCGTCCCCACTAGTGCCTCACCTGGATCTGGTGACTCTGGCCTGTAGGCTAGCCTCACCTGGACCTGGTGAGTGGGCTTGCCACCTGGGCCTCACCCATACATGGTGACACCGGTCCCCACGTAGGCCCCAGTATCTTGGTGAATCTCGTCCTTACCTGGTCCTCAACCGGACCTGGTAACCCTAGTCACCACCTGGGAATCACCTGGACCTGGTGTATCTGGCCCCATCTGGGCCTCACCCAGTCCTGGTGACTTTGTTCCCCACCTGGACCTGATTGCTGTGGACTCCTTCTTGGCCTCAACTGGAACTGGTTACTCTGATCCTAACTGGGCCTCACCCAGATCTGGTGACTCTGGTCCTCACCTGTGGACCATTATCAACTGGATATTCTGTTCCACACCTGAGCCTCACCTGGACATGATGACTCTGGATCCCTTCGGGGCCTCACCCTGACATGGTGACTCTGGTCCCCATCTGGATGTCACCTAGACCAGGTGAATCTGTTAACCCTCAAGGGCTCAAATATACCTGGTGACACTGGTCCTCAACTGGGTCTCACCGAGACCTAGTGAATATGCTCCCCACCTGCGCCTCATCTGGACCTGGTGACGCTGGGTCTACCTGGGCATAATCGGAACATAGTTACTCTGTTCCCCACTGGGACTGACCTGATCCTGGTAACTCTGGTCCTGACTTTGGCCTCTTCTGTACCAGGTGACTCTGGCTCCACCTGGGCCTCACCTGTAACTGGTGACTCTAATCCTAAGCATGGCCTCACCTGACCTGGTGACTGTGGTTCCCATCGGGACCTCACCTGGACCTCATGTCTCTGGTCCCACCTGGGCCTCACCAGGACCTGGTGTCTCTGGTACCCACCTGGGTAGCATCAGGATATGGTTACACTGTACACTAACAGTGACCCAGCCGGACCTATCAACTCTGGTCTTCACCTGGGCCACTCCTGCACATGGTGACACTCGTTCCCACCTGTGTCTCACCTGGAAATTGTGAGTCAGATCCCCACCTGGTCCTAACCTGTAACTGGTGATTCTCGTTCCCACATGGATATCATGTGGACCTGGTGGCTGCAGTGTTTCTAGTTTGTCATGTACCTCGTGACTCTGGTCCCCACCAGGGCCTCACCGGGACCTGGTGAGAGTGGTTGCCAACTGCACCTCACCTGGACCTGCTGATTCTGGTCTGCACCTGAGACTACCCTGGATCTGGTACTGTTGTCCCCAGCTGGGCTTCACCTGGATTTGGGGACACCGGTCCCCATCTTGGCCTCACCTGGACTTTTGCCCATGGTCCTCAACTGGGCAAAATTGGGACGCGGTGACTGTGTTCCACAACTGGACCTCACCTGGACCACGTGACTCTGGTGCCGCTCTGGGTCTCACCATGCCCTAGGTACTGTGAACCCCACTTTGGCCTGACTTGGACCTGCTGACCCTGGCTGAAACCTGCGCCTGACCTCGAACTGTTGACTCTGGTTCTTTCAAGGGCCTCCCCTGTACCTGGTGATCCTGGTCCGCAACTGGGCCTCACCTGGACGTGGTGACCATTGTCACCACTGGGGACTCACCTGGACCTGCTTACTGTGTTCCACACCTGGGCCTCAAGTAGACCTGTTGACCATGGTCCCCAAGCCGGCCTCACATGGACCTGTTGCCTCTGATCCCCACCGGGGCCTCACGTGTACCTGGTAAAACTGGTCCTCACCTGGGCCTCTTCTGGACCTAGTGACTCTGGTCCCCACCTGTGCTTCACCTGGATCTGGTGACTCGGGTCCCCACCTGGACCTCACCTGGATCTGGTGACTCTGGTCCTCAGTTTGGCCTCACCAGGACCTGGTGTCTCTCGTCCCCACTTTGACCTAACTCAGAACTGCTGAATCTTGACCCACCTAGGCCGCATCCAGACCTGGTGACTCTTGTCCCCAGCTATGCCTCAATTCGACAAGATGAATCTGGTCCTTACGTGGGCGTCACATGGACCTGGGACTTACCTGGATAGAGTGTCTTTGGTTCCCACAAGGGGCTCACCTGATACTGTTGACTGTGGTCTTATTCTATGCCTCACCAGGACCTAATGATTCTGTTCCCCATCTGGGCCTGCATAACCCTAGTGACTCTGTTCCTCACCCAGTCATCATTGGTACCTGGATACTCTATTCTACAACTGGGCCTCACTTTCTCCAGGGACCTCTGGTCCCATTCTGGTCCTTAAACTAAACTGGTTACTCTGGTTCCCGCTCTGGTCCTCACCCTTACGTGGTGACTCTGGTCACCCCTTGGGCTTCACTTCGGCCTGGTGAATCTGGTCCTTAGCTGGTCCGCACCTGGATCTGCTGACTGGTCGTCACCTGGACCCCACGTGTACTTGGTGAATCCTCTTGCCACCTGCGCCTCACCTGGACCTTGTGACTGTGGTCCCACCTGGACCTCAATTGGATCTGGTGGCTCTGGTTCCCACATGGGGCTCTCCTGGACCTGGTTCCTGTGGTCTCCATCTGGCCTCACCTGGAACACAATGACTGTGATCTATATTTGGGCCTCTCCTATACCTGTTGACTCTGGTCCTTACCTGGGCATCATTGGGACCTGGATACTCTCTTAAATACCTGGGCCAAACCTTGACCTGGTGACTGTGGTCCCACCTGGGCCTCACCTGGACGAGGTGACTGATTCCCACTAGGACCTCACCTGGACCTGGTGACTCAGGTCCTCATATGGGCATCATGAGACCTGGTTTCTCAGTTCCACATCGGGGCCTCACCTGGACCTAGTGATTCTCGTCCCACTCTGGGCCTCACCCTGACGTGCTGACTCTAATCCCCCCCCGGATATCACCAGAACCGGGTGACTCTGGTCCCCCTCTGGGACTCACCCGGAGCTGGGGTCACTGGTCCTCAACTCGGCCTCAACAGGACCTGGTGAATATAGTCCTCACTTTGGCCTCGTCTGGACCTTGTGACTCTTTTCCCACCTAGCATCAATGGGACATGATTAGTCTGTTCCCCACCTGGGCCTCACCTGGACATGAGAACTTTGCTCCACACTTTGGCCTCAACTGGTCCTGATGACTCTGGTCACCCGACCTAGGCGTCAATCTGGACCTGATTGCTGTGGACTCCTTCTTAGCCTCAACTGGAACTGGTGACTCTGATCCAGATTGAAGATCCCCAAACTGGGCCTCACCTGGCCTTGTCAACCATGGTCCTCAACTGGCAAAATTGGGACCCGGTGACTGTGTTCCACCCCTGGACCTCACTTGGACCAGGTGACTCTGGTCCCCCTCTGGGTCTCACCGTGCCCTAGTGACTGTGAACCCCACTTTGGCCTGACTTGGACCTGCTGACCCTGGTTGACACCTGCGCCTGACCTCGAACTGTTGACTGGTTCATTCAAGGGCTTCCCCTGTACATGGTGATCCTGGTCCCCCCCTGTGACTCACCTGGACGTGGTGACTCTTGTCACCACCGGGGACTCACCTGGACCTGGTTACTGTGTTCCACACCTGGGCCTCAAGTAGACCTGTTGACCATGGTACCGAAGCCGGTCTCATATGGACCTGTTGCCTCTGATTCCCACCGGGGCTTCACGTGTACCTGGTAAAACTGGTCCTCACTTGGGCCTCATCTGGACCTAGTGATTCTGGTCCCCACCTTGGCTTCACCTGGATCTGGTGACTCTGGTCCTCAGTTTGGCCTCACCTGTACCTGGTGACTCAGGTCCTCAAGTGGCATTATGGGACCTTTTTTCTCAGTTCCACATCGGGGCCCCACCTGAAACTAGTGATTCTCGTCCCCCTCTGGGCCTCACGCTGACGTGGTGAGTCTTATCCCCACTTGGATATCACCAGAACCGGGTGACTCTGGTCCCCCTCTGGGACTCACCCGGAGCTGGGGACACTGGTGCTCAACTGGGCCTCAACAGGATCTGGTGAATCTAGTCCTCACTTAGGCCTCATCTGTACCTTGTGACTCTTTTCCCACCTGGCATCAATGGGACATGGTTACTCTGTTCCCCACCTAGACATCACCTGGACATGATAACTTTGCTCCACACTTTGGCCTCAACTTGTCCTGATCAATTTGTTCCCCCCACCTAGGCCTCATCTGGACCTGGTGACTATGGTCCCCACCTGGGTCTCACCTGGACCTGGTGACTCTCGTTCCCACATGAACCACACCTGGACCTGGTGACTGTGGTTTTCTTGTAGACTCACATTTACCTGGTGACTCCGGTCCCCACTAGGGCCTCATCTGGATCTGGTGACTCTGGCCTGCAAGTTGGCCTCACCTGGACTTGGTGAGTGGGGTTGCCACCTGGGCCTCACCCATACCTGGTGACTCAGTTTCACATGTGGGCCTCTTGGACCTGGTGAATCTCGTCCTTACCTGGTCCTCTCCCAGACCCGGGGACTCTGGTCACCACCTCGCCTCACCTGGACCTGGTGAATCTGGTCCCCATCTGGGCCTCACCCAGTCCTGGTGACTTTGTTCCCCACCTGGACCTGATTGCTGTGGACTCTGTCTTGGCCTCACCTGGAACTGGTGACTCTGATCCTATCTGAGCGTCACCAAGACCTTGTGACTCTGGTCCTCACCTGGGCTTCATTGGTACCTGGTGACTCTGTTCCACACCTCAGCCTCACCTGGACATGATGACTCTGGAACCTCTCTGGGCCTCACCCTGACCTGGTGACTCTTGTCCCCATCTGGATATCAACTACACCAGGTGATTCTTATACCCCTCTAATACTCAACCAGATCTGGTGACTCTGGACCTCAACTGGGCCTCACCTGGACCTAGTGAATATGCTCCAACTGGGCCTCATTTGGATCTGGTGACTCTGGTCACTTCCTGGGCATCATCGGGACATGGATCAGCTGCATGGCCTTCAGGTTGGCCTCACCTGGACCTGCTAACTCTGGTCCCTACCTGGGCATCATCGGGACATGGTTCCTCTACATGGCCTGCAGGTTGGCCTCACCTGGACCTGGTGAGTGGGGTTGGCACCTGGGCCTCACCCATACATGGTGACACAGGTCCCCGTGGGCCCAGTATGACCTGGTGAATCTCGTCCTTACCTGGTCCTCACCCGCACCTGGTAACCCTGATCACCACCTGGGAATCACCTGGACCTGGTGAATCTGGTCCCCATCTGGGCCTCACCCAGTCCTGGTGACTTTGTTCCCCTCTGGATCTGATTGCTGTGGAATCCATCTTGGCCTCAACTGGAAGTGGTGACTCTGATCCAACCTGGGCCTCACCCAGATCTGGTGACTCTGGTCCTCACCTGTGGACCATTATGACCTGGATACTCTGTTCCACACCTGAGCCTCACCTGGACATGATGACTCTGGATCCCCTCTGGGCCTCACCCTGACATGGTGACTCTGGTCCCCATCTGGATGTCACCTAGACTAGGTGAATCTGGTACCCCTCTAGGGCTCAAATAGACCTGGTGACACTGGTCCTCAACTGGGTGTCACCGAGACCTAGTGAATATGCTCCCCACCTGCGCCTCATCTGGACCTGGTGACGCTGGGTCTACCTGGGCATCATCGGGACATGGTTACTCTGTTTCCCACTGGGACTGACCTGATCCTGGTAACTCTGGTCCTTACTTTGGCCTCTTCTGTACCAGGTGACTCTGGCTCCACCTGGGCCTCACCTGTAACTGGTGACTCTGATCCAAAGCATGGCCTCTCCTGACCTGGTGACTGTGGTTCCCATCGGGACCTCACCTAAACCTCATGTCTCTGGTCCCACCTGGGCCTCACCAGGACCTCGTGTCTCTGGTACACACCTGGGTAGCATCAGGATATGGTTACACTGTTCACTAACAGTGACCCAGCCGGACCTATTAACTCTGGTCTTCACCTGGGCCACACCTGGACATGGTGACACTCGTTCCCACCTGGGTCTCACCTGGAAATGGTGAGTCAGATACCCACCTGGTCCTAACCTATAACTGTTGATTCTCGTTCCCACATGGACATCATGTGGACCTAGTGGCTGCGGTGTTTCTAGTTTGTCATGTACCTTGTGACACTGGTCCCCACCAGGGCCTCACCAGGACCTGGTGAGTGTGGTTGTCACCTGCACCTCACCTGGACCTGGTAATTCTGGTCTGCACCTGAGAGTACCCTGGATCTGGTGACTGTGGTCCCCACCTGGGCTTCACCTGGATTTGGGGACTCTCGTCCCCATGTGAGGCTCACCAGGCCCTGTTGACCATGGTCCTCAACTGGGCAAAATTGGGACGCGGTGACTGTGTTCCACAACTGGACCTCACCTGGACCACGTGACTCTGGTGCCCCTCTGGGTCTCACCATTACCTAGTGACTGTGAACCCCACTTTCCCCTGACTTAGACCTGCTGGCCCTGGTTGAAACCTGCGCCTGAACTCGAACTGTTGACTCTGGATCTTTCAAGGGCCTCCCCTGTACCTGGTGATCCTGGTCCGAACCTGGGCCTCACCTGGACGTGGTGACACTTGACACCATGGGGACTCACCTGGACCTGCTTACTGTGTTCCACACCTGGGCCTCAAGTAGACCTGTTGACCATGGTCCCCTAGCCGGCCTCACATGGACCTGTTGCCTCTGATCCCCACTGGGGCCTCACGTGTACCTTGTAACTCTGGTCCTCACCTGGGCCTCATCTGGACCTAGAGACTCTGGTCTCCACCTGGGCTTCACCTGGATCTGGAGACTCTGGTCCCCATCTGGACTTTACCTGGATCTGGTGACTCTGGTCCCAATCTGGACCTCTCCTGGACTTGGTGTCTCTCTTGCCCACTTTGACCTAACTCAGAACTGCTGAATCTTGCCCCACCTATTACGCACCCAGACCTGGTGACTCTTGTCCCTAGCTATTCCTCAATTCGACCTGATGAATCTGGTCCTCACGTGGACCTCACATTTACCTGGGACTCAGCTGGAAAGAGTGGCTCTGGTTCCCACTAGGGGCTCACCTGATACTGCTGAATGTGGTCTTATTCTATGCCTCACCAGAACCTAGTGATTTGTTCCCCATCTGGCCTGCATGGCCTTAGTGACTCTGGTCCTCACTCAGGCATCATTGGGACCTGGATACTCTATTCCACACCTGGGCCTCACTTTTACCAGGAACCGCTGGTCCCATTCTGGGGTTCAAACTAAACTGGTTACTCTGGTCCCCCTCTTAACCTCACCCTTACCTGGTGACTCTGGTCACCCCTTGGGCCTCCCCTGGGCCTGGTGACTCTGGCCTGCAGGTTGGCCTCACCTGGACTTGATTAGTTGATGCCACCTGGGCCTCACCCATACCTGGTGACTCAGGTCCCCACATGGGCCTCTTGGACCTGGTGAATCTGGCCCTTACCTGGACTTCTCCCAGACCCGGGGAATCTGGTCACAACATGGGCCTCACCTGGACCTGGTGAATCTGGGTCCATCTGGGCCTAACCCAGTCCTGGTGACTATGTTCCCCAACTGGACCTGATTGCTCTGGACTCTTTCTTGCCCTCACCTTGAACTGGTGACTCTGATCCTATTACCTAGTCCTCACCCGGAACTGGTAAATCTGGTCACCACCTGGGCATCACCTAGTCCTGGTGACTTTGTTCCCCACGTGGACCTGATTGCTGTGGACACCTTCTTGGCCTCACCTGGAAGTGGTAACTCTGATCACAACTGGGCCTCTCCCAGATCTGGTGACTCTGGTCCTCACCTGGGCCTCATCAGGACCTAGTGACTCTGGTCCCCACCTGGGCTTCACCTGGATCTGGTGACTCTGGTCCCCACCTGGATTTCACCTGGAACTGGTGACTCTGGTCCATACCTGAACCTCTCCTGGACCTGGTGACTCACTTTCCAACATGGAACTCACCTGTATCTGGTGACTCTGGTCTCAGTTTGGCCTCACCTGGACTGGTGTCTCTCGTCCCCACTTTGACCTAACTCAGAACTGCTGAATCTTGCCCCACCTAGGTCGCACCCAGTCCTGATGACTCTTGTCCCCAGCTATGCCTCAATTCGACCTGATGAATCTGGTCCTCACGTGGGCCTCACATGGACCTGGGACACAGCGGGATAGAGTGGCTCTGGTTCCCACAAGGGGCTTACCCGATACTGGTGACTGTGTTCTTATTCTATGCCTCACAAGGACCTAGTGATTCTGTTCCCCATCTGGGCCTGCATGGCCCTAGTGACTCTGGTCCTCACTCAGGCATCATTGGGATCTGGATACTCTATTCCACATCTGCGCCTCACTTTCACCAGGGACCTAGGGTCCCATTCTGGGCCTCAAATTAAACTGGTTACTCTGGTGCCCCTCTCGGATTCACCCTTACCTCGTGACTCTGGTCACCCCTTGGCTTCACTTGGGCCTGGTGAATCTGGTCCTTAGCTGGTCCACACCTGGAATTGGTTTCTGGTCGTCACCTGGGTCTCACCTGGACTTGGTGAATCATGTTGCCACCTGCGCCTCACCTGGACCTTGTGACTGTGGTCCCTCCTGGACCTCACCTGGATCTGGTGGCTCTGGTTCCCATATGGGGCTCTCCTGGACCTGGTTCCTGTGGTCTCCATCTGGCCTCACCTGGAACACAATGACTCTGATCCATATTTGGGCCTCTCCTGGACCTGTTGACTCTGGTCCTTACCTGGCCATCATTGGGACCTGGATACTCTCTTATATACCTGGGCCTCACCTGGACCTGGTGACTGTGGTCCCACCTGGGCCTCACCTGGACGAGGTGACTGGTTCCCACAGGGACCTCACCTGGACCTGGTGACTCAGGTCCTCAAATGGGCATCATGAGACCTGGTTTTTCAGTTCCACATCGGGGCCTCACCTGGACCTAGTGATTCTCGTCCCCGTCTGGGCCTCACACTGACGTGCTGACTCTGGTCCCCACCTGGATATCACCAGGACCGGGTGACTCTGGTCCCCCTCTGGGACTCACTGGGGCTGGCGACACTTGTCCTCAGGTGGGCCTAAACAGGACCTGGTGAATCTACTCCTCACTTAGGCCTCGCCTGGACCTTGTGACTCTTTTCCCACCTGGCATCAATGGGACATGGTTACTCTCTTCCGCACCTGGGCCTCACATGGACATGATAACTTTGCTCCGCCCTTTGGCCTCAACTGGTCCTGATGACCATGGTCCCCCCACCTAGGACTCAATCTGGACCTGGAGACTGTTGTCCCCACCTGGGTCTCACCTGGACCTGGTGACTCTCGTTCCCACATGAAACACACCTGGACCTGGTGACTGTGGTGTTCTTGTAGACTCACATTTACCTGGTGACTCCGGTGCCCACTACGGCCTCACCTGGATCTGGTGACTCTGGCCTGCTGGTTGGCCTCACTTGGACCTGGTGAGAGGGGTTGCCACCTGGGCCTCACCCAAACCTGGTGACTCAGGTCCTCAACTGGGCCTCACCTGGACCTAGTGAATATGCTCCATCTGGGCCTCATTTGGACCTGGTGACTCTGGTCCCTACCTGGACATCATAGGGACATGGTTCCACTGCATGGCCTGCATGTTGGCCTCACCTGGATATGGTAACTCTAGTCAGTACCTGGGTATCATCGGGATATTGTTCCTCTGCATGGCCTGCAGTTTGGAATCACCTGGACCTGGTGAGTGGTGTTGTCATCTGGGCCTCAACCATGCCTGGTGACACAGGTCCCCACGCGGGCCTCACTTGGACCTGGTGAATCTGGTCCTTACCTGGTCCTCACCCGGAACTGGTAACTCTGGTCACCACCTGGGATTCACCTGGGCCTGTTGAATCTGGTCCCCATCTGGGCCTCACCCAGTCCTGGTGACTTTGTTCCCCACCTGGGCCTGATTGCTGTGGACGCCTTCTTGGCCTCACCTGGAACTGGTGACTCTGATCCTAACTGGGACTCACCCAGATCTGGTGACTCTGGTCCTCACCTGTGGACCATTATGACCTGGATACTCTGTTCCACACCTGAGCCTCACCTGGACATGATGAATCTGGATCCCCTCTGGGCCTCAGCCTGACATGTGGACTCTGTTCCCCATCTGGATGTCACGTAGACCAGGTCAATCTGGTATCCCTCTAGGCCTCAACTTGACCTGGTGACTCTGGTCCTCAACTGGGCCTCACCGGAATCTAGTGAACATGGCCCCACCTGCGCCTCATCTGGACCTGGTGACTCTGGTTCTATCTGGGCATCATCGGTACATGGTTACTGTATTACCCTCTGGGATTGACCTGATCCCGGTAACTCTGGTCCTAACTTTGGCCTCTTATGTACCAGGTGACTCTGGCTCCACCTGGGCCTCACCTGTAACTGGTGCCTCTGATCGTAAGCATGGCCTCACCTGACCTGGTGACTGTGGTTCCCATCGGGACTTCACCTGGACCTCATGTCTCTGGTCCTAACTGGGCCTCACCAGGACCTGGTGTCTCGGTACCCACCTCGGTAGCATCAGGATATGGTTACACTGTTCAATAACAGTGACCCAGCGGGACCTATTAACTCTGGCCTTCACCTGGGCCACACCTGGACATGGTGATACTGGTACCCACCTCGGTCTCACCTGGACATGGTGAGTCGGATCCCCACCTGGTCCTCACCTGTAACTGGTGATTCTCGTTCCACATGGACATCATGTGGACCTGGTGGCTTCAGTGTTTCTAGCTTCTCATGTACCTCGTGACTCTGGTCCCCACCAGGGCCTCACTGGGACCTGGTGAGTGTGGTTGCCACCTGCACCTCACCTGGACCTGGTGATTCTGGTCTGCACCTGAGACTCCCCAGGATCTGGTGACTGTGGTCCCCACCTGGGCTTCACCTGGAATTGGGGACTCCGGTCCCCATCTGGGCCTCACCTGGTCCTTTGACCATGGTCCTCAACTGGGGAAAATTGGGACCGTGTGACTGTGTTCCACAACTGGACCTCACCTGGAGAAGGTGACTCTGGTCCCCCTCTGGGTCTCACCGTGCCCTAGTCACTGTGAACCCCACTTTGGCCTGACTTCGACCTGCTGACCCTGGTTGCCACCTGTGGCTGACCTCGAACTGTTGACTCTGGTTCTTTCAAGTGCCTCCCCTGTACCTGGTGATCCTGATGCCCAACTGGGCCTCACCCTCATGTGGTGTCTCTAGTCACCACCGGGGACTCATCTGGACCTGCTTACTGTGTTCCACACCTGGGCCTCAATTACAACTCTTGACCATATTCCCCAAGCTCGCCTCACATGGACCTGTTACCTCTGATCCCCACCGGGGCCTCACGTGTACCTGGTAACTCTGGTCCTCACCTGGGCCTCATCTGCACCTAGTGACTCTGATCCCCATCTGGACTTCACCTGGATCTGGTGACTCTGGTCCCCACCTGGAACTCACCTAGTCATGGTGACTTTGTTCACCACCTGGACCTGATTGCTGTGGACACTTTCTTGGCCTCACCTGGAACTGGTGACTCTAATCTATCTCCGCATCACCCAGACCTGGTTACTCTGGTCCTCACCTGGGCATCATTGGTACCTGGTGACTCTGTTCCACAGCTGAGCCTCACCTGGACTTAAAGACTCTGGAACCTCTCTGGGCCTCACCCTGACCTGGTGACTCTCGTCCCCATCTGGATGTCACCTGGACCATGGGATTCTGGTACCCCTCTAGGACTCAACCAGGTCAGGGGACTCTGGTCCTCAACTGGGCCTCACCTGGACCTAGTGAATATGCTTAATCTGAGCCTCAGTTGGACTTGGTGACTCTCGTCCCTACCTTGGCATCATCGGGACATGCATCCACTGCATGGCCTGCAGGTTGGCCTCACCTGGACCTTGTAACTCTGGTCCCTACCTGGGCATCACCGGGACACGGTTCCTGTGCATGGCCTCCAGGTTGGCCTCACCTGGCCCTATTGAGTGGGGTTGCCACCTGGGGCTCACCCATACCTGGTGACACAGGTCCCCACGTGGGCCTCACTTTGACCTGGTGAATCTGGTCCTTTCCTGGTCCTCACCCGGACCTGGTAACCCTGGTCACCTCCTGGGAATCACCTGGACCTGGTGAATCTGGTCCCCCTCTGGGCCTCACCCAGTCTTGTTGACTTTCTTCCCCACCTGGACCTGATTTCTGTGGACTCCTCTTGGCCTCAACTGGAACTGGTGACTCTGATCCTAACTGGGCCTCACCCAGATCTGCTGAATCTGGTCCTCACCTGTGGACCCTTATGACCTGGATACTCTGTTCCACACCTGAGCCTCACCTGGACATGATGACTCTGGAACCTCTCTGGTCCTCACCCTGACCTGGTGACTCTGGTCCTGACCTGGGCCTCACGGGGACCTAGTGAACATGCTCCCAACCTGCGCCTCATCTGGACCTGGTGACTCTGGTTCTACCTGGGCATCATCGAGACATGGTTACTCTTTTCCCCACTGGGACTGACCTGATCCTGGTAACTCTGGTCCTGACTTTGGCCTCTTCTCTACCAGGTGACTCTGGCTCCACCTGGGCCTCACCTGTAACTGGTGACTCTGATCCTATTCATGGCCTCACCTGACCTGGTGTCTGTGGTTTCCATCGGTACCTCACCTGGTCCTCATGTCTCTGGTCCAAATGGGACTCACCAGGACCTTGTATCTGGTACCCACCTGAGTAGCATCAGGATATGGTTACACTGTTCACTAACAGTGACTCGGCCGGACCTATTAACTCTCCTCGTCACCTTGTCCACACTTGGACATGGTGACACTGGTTCCCACCAGGGTCTCACCTGGACATAGTGACTCGGATCCCCACCTGGTCCTCACCTGTAACTTGTAATTCTCGTTCCCACATGGACATCATGTGGACCTGGTGGCTGCAGTGTTTCTAGCTTCTCATGTACCTCGTGACTCTGGTCCCCACCAGGGCCTCACCGGGACTTGGTGAGTGTGGTTGCCACCTGCACCTCACCAGGACCTGGTGATTCTGGTCTCCACCTGAGACTACCATGGATCTGGTGACTCTGGTCCCCACCTGGGCTTCAACTGAATTTGGGTACTCCAGTCCCCATCTGGGCCTCACCTGGCCCTGTTGAACATGGTCCTCAACTGGGCAAATTTGGGACCCAGAGACTGTGTTCCACAACTGGACCTCACCTGGACCAGGTGACTCTGGTCCCCCTCTGGATCTCAACGTACCCTAGTGACTGTCAACCACACTTTGGCCTGACATGAACCTGCTGACCCCGGTTGCCACCTGCGACTGACCTCGAACAGTTGACTCTGGTTCTTTCAAGGGCCTCCCCTGTACCTGGTGATCATGGTCCCCACTTGGGCCTCACCTGGACGTGGTGAATCTTGTCACCACCGGGGCTCACATGGACCTGGTTACTGTGTTCCACCTGGGCCTAATGTAGACCTGTTGACCATGGTCCCCAAGCCGGCCTCACATGGAACTGTTGCCTCTGATCCCCACCGGGGCCTCACGTGTACCTGGTAACTCTGGCCCTCACCTAGGCTTCATCTGGACCTAGTGACTCTGGTCCCCACCTGGGCTTCACCTGGATCTGGTGACTCTGGTCCCCACCTGGAATTCACCTGGATCTGGTGACTCTGGTCCCCAGCTGGACCTCTCCTGGACCTGGGGACTCTCTTTCCAACATGGAGCTAACCTGGATCTGTTGACTCTGGTCCTCAGTTTGCCCTCACCTGGACCTGGTGTCTCTCGTCCCCACTTTGACCTAACTCAGAACTGCTGAATCTTGCCCCACCTAGTCCGCACCCACACCTGGTGAATCTTGTCCCCAGCTATGCCTCAATTCGACCTGATGAATCTGGTTCTGACGTAGGGCTCACATGGACCTGAACTCAGCTGGATAGAGTGGCTCTGGATCCCACATGGGGCACACCTGACACTGGTGATTGTGGTCTTATTCTATGCCTAGCCAGGACCTAGTGATTCTGTTCCCCATCTGGGCCTGCATGGCCCTAGTGACTCTGGTCATCACCCAGGCGTCTTTGGGACCTGGATACTCTATTCCACACCTGCGCCTCACTTTGACCAGGAACCTCTGGTCCCATTCTGGGCCTCAAACTAAACTGGTTACTCTGGTTCCCCTCTGGGCCTCACCCTTACCTGGTGACTCTGGTCACCCCTTGGGCTTCACTTGGGCCTGGTGAATCTGGTCCTTAGCTGGTCCGCATCTGGATCTGGTGACTGTTGGCCACCTGGGCCTCACCTGGACTTGGTGAACCCTGTTGCCACCTGCGCCTCACCTGGACCTCCTGACTGTGGTCCCAACTGGACCTCACCTGGATCTGTTGGCTCTGGTTCCCATATGGGGCTCTCCTGGACCTGGTTCCTGTGGTCTCCATCTAGCCTCACCTGGAACACAATGACTCTAATCCATATATGGTCCTCTCCTGGACCTGTTCACTCTGGTCCTTTCCTGGCCATCATTGGGACCTGGATACTCTCTATATACCTGGGCCTCACCTGGACCTGGTGAGTGTGCTCCCACCTGGGCCTCACCTGGACGAGGTGACTGGTTCGCACAGGGACCTCACCTGGACCTGGTGACTCAGGTCCTCATATGGGCATCATGGGACCTGGTTTCTCAGGTCCACATTGGGGCCTCACCTGGACCTAGTGGTTCTCGTCCCCCTCTGGACCTCACCCTGACGTGCTGACTCTGGTCCCCACCTAGATATCACCAGAACCGGGTGACTATGGTCCCCCTCTGGGACTCACCCAGAGTTGGGGACACTAGTCCTCAAATGGGCCTCAACAGGACCTGGTGAATCTACTCCTCACTTAGGCCTCGTCGTACCTTGTGACTCTTTTCCCAACTGGCATCAATGGGACATGGTTACTCTGTTCCCCACCTAGGTCTCAACTGGACATGATAACTTTGCTCAACACTTTGGCCTCAACTGGTCCTGATGAATCTGGTCCCCCGACCTAGGCCTCAATCTGGAACTGGTGACTGTGGTCCTCATCTGGGTCTCACCTGGACCTGGTGACTCTCGTTCCCACATGAACCACACCTGGACTTGGTGACTGTGGTGTTCTTGTAGACTCACATTTACCTGGTGACTCCGGTCCCCACTAGGGCCTCACCTGGATCTGGTGACTCTGGCCTGCAAGTTGGCCTCCCCTGGACGTGGTAACTCTGATCCCTACATGGGCTTCATCGGGACACGGTTCCTCTGCATGGCCTGCAGGTTGGCCTCACCTGGACGTGGTAACTCTGATCCCTTCATGGGCTTCATCGGGACACGGTTCCTCTGCATGGCCTGCAGGTTGGCCTCACCTGGACCTGGTGATTGGGGTTGCCACCAGGGCCTCACCCATATCTGGTGACACAGATCCCCCCGTGGGCCTCACTTGGACCAGGTGAATCTGGTCCTTACCTGGTCCTCACCCAGAACTGTTAACTCTGGTCACCACCTGGGAATCACCTGGACCGGGTGAATCTGGTCCCCATCAGGGCCTCACCCAGTCCTGGTGACTTTGTTCCCCACCTGGACCTGATTGCTGTGGACTCCTTCTTGGCCTCACCTGGACCTGGTGACTCTGATCCTATCTGCGCATCACCCAGACCTGGTGACTCTGGTCCTCACCTGATCATCATTGGTACCTGGTGACTCTGTTCCACACCTGAGCCTCACCTGGACATAATGACTCTGGAACCTCTCTGGGCCCCAACCTTCCCTGGTGACTCTGGTCCCCATCTGGATGTCACCTGGACCAGGTGATTCTGGTACCCCTGTAGGTTTCAACCACATCTGGTGACTCAGGTCCTCAACTGGGCCTCACCTGGACCTAGTGAATATGCTCCATGTGGGCCTCATTTGGACCTGGTGACTCTGGTCCCTACCTGGGCATCATAGGGATATGGTTCCACTGCATGGCCTGCAGGTTGGCCTCACCTGGACCTGGTAACTCTGGTCCCTACCTGGGCATCATCGGGACATGGTTCCACTGCATGGCCTGCAGGTTGGCCTCACCTGGACCTGGTAACTCTGGTCCCTACATGGGCATCATCGGGACACGGTTCCTCTCCATCGCCTGCAGGTTGGCCACACCTGGACCTGGTGAGTGGGGTTGCCAATTGTGCCTCACCCATACATGGTGACACAGGTCCCCACGTGGGCCTCAATTGGACCTGGTGAATCTGGTCCTTACCTGGTCCTTCCCTGGAACTGGTAACTCTGGTCACCACCTGGGAATCACCTGGGCCTGGTGAATCTGGTCCCCATCTGGGCCTCACACAGTCCTGGTGACTTTTTTCCCCACATCACCTGATTCCTGTGGACGCCTTCTTGGCCTCACCTGGAACTGGTGACTCTGATCCTATCTGTGCGTCAACCAGACCTGGTGAATCTCGTCCTCAACTGGGCATCATTTGTACCTGGTGACTCTTTCCACACCTGATCCTCACTTGGACATGATGACTCTGGAACCTCTCTGGGCCTCACCCTGACCTGGTGACTCTGGTCCCCACTCGATGTCACCTGAACCAGGTGATTCTGGTACCCTTATAGGGCTCAACCAGATCTGGTGACTCTGGTCCTCAACTGGGCCTCACCTTGACCTGGTGAATATGCTCCATCTGGGCCTCATCTGGACATGGTGATTCTGATCCCTACCTTGGCATTACCGGGACATGGTTCCCCTCCATGGCCTGCAAGTGTGCCTCACCTGGACCTGATAACTCTAGACCCCACCTGGGCATCATCAGGACATGGTTCCTCGGCATGGCCTGCAGGTTGGCCTCACTTGGACCTAGCGAGTGGGGTTGTCACCTGAGACTCACCCATGCCTGGTGACACAGGTCCCAACGTGGGCCTCACGTGGACCTGTTGAATCTTGTCCTTACCTGGTCCTCACGCGGAACTGGTTAGTCTGGTCCCCACCTGGACTTCACCTAGATTTGGTGACTCTGGTCCCCACCTGGATCTCACCTGTATCTGGTGACTCTGGTCTCAGTTTGGCCTCACCTTTACTGGTGTCTCTCGTCCCCACGTTGACCTAACTCAGAACTGCTGAATCTTGCCCCATTTAGGCCTCACCCAGACCTGATGACTCTTGTCCCCAGCTATGCCTCAATTCGACCTGATGAATCTGGTCCTCACGTGGGCCTCACATGGACCTGGGACTCAGCGGGATAGAGTGGCTCTGGTTCCCACAAGGTGCTCACCTGATACTGGTGACTGTTTTCTTATACTATGCCTCACCAGGACCTAGTGATTCTGTTCCCCATCTGGGCTTTCATGGCCCTAGTGATTCTGGTCCTCACCCAGGCATCGTTGGGACCTGGATACTCTATTCCACTCCTGGGCCTCACTTTGTCCAGGGACCTCTGGTCCCATTCTGGGCCTCAAACTAAACTGGTTACTCTGGTTCCCCCTCGGGGCCTCAGCCTTACCTGGTGACTCTCGTCACCCCTTGGGCTTCACTTGGGCCTGGTGAATCTGGTTCTTAGCTGGTCCGCACCTGGATCTGGTGACAGGTCACCACATGGGCCTCACCTGGACTTGGTGAATCATGTTGCCACCTGCGCCTCACCTGGACCTTGTGTCTGTGGTCCGTCCTGGACCTCACCTGGATCTGGTGGATCTGGTTCCCATATGGGGCTCTCCTGGACCTGGTTCCTGTGGTCTCCATCTGGTCTCACCTGGAACACAATGACTCTGATCCATATTTGGGCCTCTCCTGGACTTGTTGACTCTGGTCCTTACCTGTGCATCATTGGGACCTGGATACTATCTTATATACCTGGGCCTCACCAGGACCTGGTGACTGTGGTCCCACCTGGGCCTCACCTGGACGGGGTGACTGGTTCCCACAGGGACATCACCTGGACCTGGTGACTCAGGTCCTCATATGGGCATCATGGGACCTGGATTCTCAGTTCCACATCCGGGCCTCACCTGGACCTAGTGATTCTCGTCCCCTCTGGGCCTCACCCTGACTTGTGACACTGGTCCCTACCTGGATATCACCAGAACCGGGTGACACACCCGGAGCTGGCGACACTGGTCCTCAGCTGGGCCTCAACAGGACCTGGTGAATCTACTCCAAACTTAGGCTTCGTCTGGACCTTGTGACTCTTTTCCCACCTGGCATCAATGGGACATGGTTACTCTGTTCCCCAACTGGTCCTCACCTTGACATGATCACTTTGCTCCACACTTTGGCCTCAACTGGTCCTGATGACTCTCGTCCCCCAACCTAGGCCTCAATCTGGACCTGGTGACTTGTCGTCCCCAACTGGTTCTCAGCTGGATCTGGTGACTCCTGTTCCCACATGAACCACAACTGGACCTGGTGACTGTGGTGTTCTTGTAGACTCACATTTACCTTGTGACTCCCGTCCCCACCGGGCCTCACCTGGATCTGGTGACTCTGGCCTGAAGGCTGGCCTCACCTGGACCTGGTGATTGGGGTTGCCACCTGGGACTCACCCATACCTGGTGACTCGGGTCCCCACGTGGGCCTCTTGGACCTGGTGATTCTGGTCCTTACCTGGTCCTCTCCCAGAACCGGAGACTCTGGTCACCACCTGGGCCTCACCTGGACCTGGTGAATCTGGTCCCCATCTGGGCCTCACCCAGTCCTGGTGACTTTGTTCTCCACCTGGACCTGATTGCTGTGGACTTTTTCTTGGCCTCACCTGGACCTGCTGACTCTGATCCTATCTGCACGTCACCCAGATCTGGTGACTCTGGTCCTCACCTGGGAATCATTGGTACCTGGTGACTCTGTTCCACAGCTGAGCCTCAGCTGGACATGATGACTCTCGAACCTTTCTGTGCCTCACCCTGACCTGGTGACTCTGGTCCCCATCTGTATGTCACCTGGACCAGGGGATTCTGGTACCCCTCTAGGCCTCAACCAGATCTGGTGACTCTGGTCCTCAACTGGGCCTCACCTGGACCTAGTGAATATGCTCCATCTGGGCCTCATTTGAACCTGGTGACTCTGGTACCTACGTGGGCACCATCGGGACATGGTTCCACTGCATGGCCTGCAGGTTGGCCTCACCTGGACCTGGTAAGTCTGGTCCCTACCTGGACATCATCGGGACACGGTTCCTCTGCATGGCCAGCATGTTGGCCTCAGCCGGAACTGGTGAGTGGGGCTGCCACCTGGGGCTCACAAATACCTGGTGACACAGGTCCCCACGTGGGCCTCACTTGGACCTGGTGAATCTGGTCCTTACCTGGTCCTCCCCCGGACCTGGTAACCCTGGTCACCACCTGGGAATCAACTGGACCTGGTGATTCTGGTCCCCATCTGGGCCTCACCCAGTCCTGTTGACTTTCTTCCCCACCTGGACCTGATTGCTGTGGACTCCTTCTTGGCCTCAACTGGAACTGTTGACTCTGATCCTAACTGGGCCTCACCCAGCTCTGGTGACTCTGGTCCTCACCTGTGGACCATTATGACCTGGATACTCTGTTCCACACTTGAGCCTCAGCTGGACATGCTGACTCAGGATCCCCTCTGGGACTACCCTGACATGGTGACTCTGGTCCCCGTCTGGATGTCACCTAGACCAGGTGAATCTGGAAACCCTCTAGGCCTTAACTTGTCCTGGTGACTCTGGGCCTCAACTGGGCCTCACCGGGACCTAGTGAACATGCTCCCACCTGCGCCTCATCTGGACCTGGTGACTCTGGTTCTACCTGGGCATCACCGGGACATGGTTACTCTATTCCCCACTGGGACAGACCTGATCCTGTTAACTCTGGTCCTGACGTTGGCATCTTCTGTACCAGGTGACTCTGGCTCAAACCTGGGTCTCACCAGTAACTAGTGACTCTGATCCAAAGCATGGCCTCACCTGACCTGGTGACTGTGGTTCTCATCGGACCTCACCTGGACCTCAGGTCTCTGGTCCCACCTGGGCCTCGCCAGGACCTGGTGTCTCTGGTTCCCACCTGGGTAGCATCAGGATATGGTTACACTGTTCACTATCAGTGACCCAGCCGGACCTATTAACTCTGGTCTTCACCTGGGCCACAACTGGACATGGTGACACTGGTTCCCACATGGGTCTCACCTGGACATTGTGAGTCGGATCCCCACCTGGTCCTCACTGGTAACTGGTGATTCTCGTTCCCAAATGTACATCATGTGGTCCTGGTGGCTGCAGTGTTTCTAGATTCTCACGTACCTCGTGACTCTGGTCCCCACCAGGGCCTCACCGGGACCTGGTGAGTTTGGTTGCCACCTGCACCTCACCTGGAGCTGATGCTTCTGTTATGCACGTGAGACTACCCTGGATATGGTGATGTGGTCCCCACCTCGGCTTCACTGCTTTGGGGACTCAGGTCCCCATCTGGGCCTCACCTGGCCCTGTTGACCATGGTCCTCAACCTGGCAAAACTGCGACCCGGTGACTGTGTTCCACAACTGGACCTGAACTGGACCAGGTGACTCTGGTCCCACTCAGGGTATCACCGTGCCGTAGTGACTGTGAACCCCACTTTGGCTTGACTTGAACCTTCTGACCCTGGTTGCCACCTGTGTCTGATTTCGAACTGTTGACTGTGGTTCTTTCAAGGGCCTCCCCTGTACCTGGTGATCCTGGTGCCCACCTGGGCCTCACCTGGACGTGGTGACTCTTGTCACCACCGGGGACTCACCTGGACCTGCTTACTGTGTTCCACACCTGGGCCTCAGTAGTCCTGTTGACCATGATCCCCAAGCCGGCCTCACATGGACCTGTTGTCTCTGATCCCCAGCTGCGCCTCACCTGTAACTGGTAACTCTGGTCCCCACCTGGGTCTCATCTGGACCTAGTGACTCTGGTCCCCACCTGGACCTCACCTGGATCTGGTGACTCTGGTCCTCAGTTTGGCCTCACTTGGACCTGGTGTCTCTCGTCCCCACTTTGACCTATCTCAGAACTGCTGAATCTTGCCACACCTAGGCCGCACCCAGACCTGGTGACTCTAGTCCCCAGCTATGCCTCAATTCGACCTGATGAATCTGGTCCTCACGTGGGCCTCACATGGACCTGGGACTCAGCTGGTTGAGTGGCTCTGGTTCCCACAAGGGGCTCACCTGATATTACTGACTGTGGTCTTATTCTATGCCTCACCAGGACCTAGTGATTCTGTTCCCCATCTGGGCCTGCATGGCCCTAGTGACTCTGGTCCTCACCCAGGAACCATTGGGACCTGGATACTGTATTCCACACCTGGGCCTCACTTTGTCCAGGGACCTTTGGTCCCATTCTGGGCCGCAAACTAAACTGGTTACTCTGGTTCCCCCTCTGGTCCTCACCCTTACCTGGTGACTCTGGTCACCCCTTGGGCTTCACTTGGGCCTGGTGAATCTGGTCCTTAGCTGGTCCGCACCTGGATCTGGTGACTGGTCGCCACCTGGCCCTCACCTGGACTAGGTGAACCCTGGTGCCAACAGCGCCTCACCTGGACCTTGTAACTGTGGTCCCATGTGGACCTCACCTCGATCTGGTGTCTCTGGTTCCCATATGGGGCTCTCCTGGACCTGGTTCCTGTGGTCTCCATCTGGCCTCATCTGGAACACAATGACTCTGATCCATATTTGTACCTCTCATGGACCTGTTGACTCTGGTACTTACGTGGGCATCATTGGGACCCGGATACTCTCTTATATACCTGGGCCTCACCTGGACCTGATGAATGTGGTCCCACCTGGGCCTCACCTGGATGAGGTCACTGGTTCCCACAGGGACCTCACCTGCACCTGGTGACTCAGGTCCTCAAATGAGCATCATGGGACCTGGTTCCTCAGTTCCACATCGGGGCCTCACCTGAACCTAGTGATTCTCGTCCCCGTCTGGGCCTCACCCTGACGTGGTGACTCTGGTCCACACCTGGATATCACCAGAACCGGGTGACTCTGGTCCCCCTCTGGGACTCACCCGGAGCTGGTGACACTGGTCCTCAACTGGGCCTCAAAAGGACCTGGTGAATCTACTCCTCACTTAGGCCTCATCTGGACCTTGTGACTCTTTTCCCACCTGGCATCAATGGGACATGGTTACTCTGTTCCCCACCTGGGCCTCACTTGGACATGATAAATTTGCTGCACACTTTGGCCTCAAATGGTCCTGATGACTCTGGTCCCCCCACGTAAGCCACAAACTGCACCTGGTGACTGTGGTCCCCACCTGGGTCTCACCTGGACCTGGTGACTCTCGTTCCCACATGAACCACACCTGGACCTGGTGACTGTGGTATTCTTGTAGACTCACCTTTACCTGGTGACTCCGGTCCCCACTAGGGTCTCACCTGGATCTGGTGACCCTCGCCTGCACCTTGGCGTCACCTGGACCTGGTGAGTGGTCTTGCCACCTGGGCCTAACCCATAATTGGTGACTAATTCCCCACGTGGGCCTCTTGAACCTGGTGAATCTGGTCCTTACCTGGTCCTCTCCCAGACCCAGGGACTCTGGTCACCACCTGGGCTTCACCTGGACCTGGTGAATCTGGTCCCCATCTGGGCCTCACCCAGTCCTGGTGACTTTGTTCCCCACCTGGACCTGATTTCTGTGTACTCTTTCTTGGCCTCAACTGGAAGTGGTGACTCTGATCCTATCTGCGCGTCACCCAGATCTGGTCACTCTGGTCCTCACCTGTGGACCATTATGACCTGGATTCTCTGCTCCACACCTGAGACTCACCTGAACATGATGACTCTGGAGCCCCTCTATGCCTCACCCTGACATGGTGACGCTGGTCCCCTTCTGGATATCACCTAGACCAGGTTAACCTGGTTCCCCTCTAGGCCTCAACTTGACCTGGTGACTCTGGTCCTCAACTGGGCCTCACCGGGACCTAGTGAACATGCTCCCCACCTGCGCCTCATCTGGACCTGGTGACTCTGGTTCTCCCTGGGCATCATCGGCACATGGTTACTCTATTCCTCACTGGGACTGACCTGATCCTGATAACTCTGCTCCTGACTTTGGCCTCTTCTGTACCAGGTGACTGTGGCTCCACCTGGGCCTAACCTGTAACTGGTGACTCTGATCCAAATCATGGCCTCACCAGACCTGGTGACTGTGGTTCCCATCGGGACCTCACCTGGTCCTCATGTCTCTGTTCTCACGTGGGCCTCACCAGGACCTGGTGTTTCTCGTACCCACCTGGGTAGCATCAGGATATGGTTACACTGTTCACTAACAGTGACCCTGCCGGACCTATTATCTCTGGTCTTCACCTCGCCTCACATGGACATGGTGACACTGGTTACCACCTCGGTCTCACCTGGACATGGTGAGTCTGATCCCCACCTGGGCCTCAATGTAACTGGTGATTCTAGTTCCCACATGGACATCATTTGGACCTGCTGGCTGCACTTTTTCTAGCTTCTCATGCACCTCGTGGCTCTGGTCCCCACCAAGGCCTCACCGGGACCTGTTGAGTGTGGTTGCCACCTGCACCTCACCTGGACTTTGCTGATTCTTGTCTGCCCCTGAGACTACCCTGGATCTGGTGACTGTGGTCCCCACCTGGGCTTCACCTGGATTTGGGGACTCCGGTCCCCATCTGGGCCACACCTGGCCCTGATGACCATGGTCCTCAACTGGGCACAATTGGGACCCGGTGACTGTGTTCCACAACTGGACCTCACCTGGACCAGGTGACTCTGGTCCCCCTCTGGGTCTCACCGTGCCCTAGTGACTGTGAATCCAACTTTGGCCTGACTTGGACCTGCTGACGCTGGTTGCCACCTGCGCCTGACCTCGAACTGTTGACTCTGGTTCTTTCAAGGGCCTCCCCTGTACCTGGTGATCCTGGTCCCCACCTGAGCCTCACCTGGACGTGGTGACTCTTGTCAACACCGGGGACTCACCTGGACCTGCTTACTGTGTTCCACACCTGGGCCTCAAGTAGACGTGTTGACCATGGTCCCCAAGGCGGCCCCACATGTACCTGATGCCTCTGATCCCCACCGGGGCCTCACATGTACCTGGTAACTCTGGTCCTCACCTGGGCCTCATCTGGACCTATTGACTCTGGTCCCCACCTGGGCTTCACCTGGATCTGGTGACTCTGGTCCCCACCTGGACCTCACCTGGATCTGGTGACACTGGTCCTCAGTTTGCCCTAACCCAGACCTGGTGACTCTTGTCCCCAGCTATGCCTCAATTCGACCTGATGAATCTGGACCTCACGTAGGCCTCACATGGATCTGGGACTCAGCTTGTTAGAGTGGCTCTTGTTCCCACACGGATCTCAACTGATACTGGTGACTGTGGTCTTATTTTATGCCTCACCAGGACCTAGTGATTCTGTTCCCCATCTGGGCCTGCATGGCCCTAGTGACTCTGGTCCTGACCCAGGCATCATTGGGACCTGGATACTCTCTTATATACCTGGGCCTCACCTGAATCTGGTGACTCTGCCCTGCAGGTTGGCCTCACATGGACTTTGTTAGTGGGATGCCACGTGGGCCTTACCCATACCTGGTGACTCAGGTCCCCACGTGGGCCTCTTGGACCTGGTGAATCTGGTCCTTACCTGGTCTTCTCCCAGACCCGGGGAATCTGGTCACAACCTGGGCCTCACCCTGACCTGGTGAATCTGGCTCCCATCTGGGCCTCACCCAGTCCTGGTGACTATGTTCCCCACCTGGACCTGATTGCTCTGGACCCTTTCTTAGCCTCTCCTGGAACTGGTGACTCTGATCCTATCTGTGCGTCACCCAGACCTGTTGAAACTGGTCCTCACCTGGGCATCATTGGTACCTGGTTACTCTGTTCCACACCTGAGCCTCACCTGGACTTGATGTCTCTGGGACCTCTCTGGGTCTCACCCTGACCTGGTGATCTGATCCCCATCTGGATGTCACCTGGACCAGGGGATTCTGGTACCCCTCTAGGCTTCAACCAGATCTGGTGACTCTTTTCCTCAACTGGGCCTCACCTGGACCTAGTGAATATGCTCCATCTGGGCCTCATTTGGATCTGGTGATTCTGGTCACTCACTGAGCATCATCGGGAAATTGTTCCACTGCATGGCCTGCTGGTTGGCCTCACCTGGACCTGGTAACTCTGGTCCCTACTGGGCATCATCGGGACATGGTTCCTCTGCATGGCCTGCAGGTTCGCCTCATCTTGACCTGGTGAGTGGGGTTCCCACGTGGGTCTTACCCATGCCTGGTGACACAGGTCCCCACGTGGGCCTCACTTGAACCTGGTGAATGTGGTCCTTTCCTAGTCCTCACCCGGAACTGGTAAATCTGGTCACCACCTGGGCATCACCTAGTCCTGGTGACTTTGTTCCCCACCTGGACCTGATTGCTGTGGAAACCTTCTTGGCCTCACCTGGAAGTGGTAATTCTGATCCTAACTGGGCCTCTTCCAGATCTGGTGACTCTGGTCCTCACCTGTGGACCATTATGACCTGGATACTCTGTTCCACACCTGAGCCTCACCTGGACATGATGACTCTGGATGCCCTCTGGGCCTCACCCTGACATGGTTACTCTGGTCCCCATCTGGATGTCACCTAACCAGGTGAATCTGGTACCCCTCTAGGCCTCAACCAAACCTGGTGACTCTAGTACTCAACTGGGTCTGCCCGGGACCTAGTGAATATGCTCCCCAACTGCGCCTCATCTGGACATGATGACTCTGGTTCTACGTGGGCATCATCGGGACATGGTTACTCTATTCCCCACTGGGAGTGACCTGATCCTTGTAACACTGGTCTGACTTTGGCATTTTCTGTACCAGGTGACTCTGGCTCCACCTGGGCCTCACCTGTAACTGGTGACTCTTATCCTAAGCATGGCCTCACCTGATTTGGTGACTCTGTTCCCCATTAGGATGTAACCTGGACCAGGTGATTCTGGTACCCCTCTAGGCCTCAACCAGTTCTGGTGACTCTGGTCCTCAATTGACTTCACCTGGACCTAGTGAATATGCTCCATCTGGGCCTCATTTGGACCTGGTGACTGTCGTCCCTACCTGGGCATCATCGGGACATGGTTCCGCACATGGCCTGCAGGTTGGCCTCACCTGGACCTGGTGAGTGGGATTGCCACCTGTGGCTAACCCATACCTGGTGACTCAGGTCCCCACGTGGGCCTCTTGGACCTGGTGAATCTGGTCCTTACCTCTTCTTCTCCCAACCTGGGTACTCTGGTCATCACCTGGGCCTCACTTGGACAAGGTGAACTGGTCCCCATCTGGGCCTCACCCAGTCCTGGTTACTTTGTTCCCCACCTAGAACTGATTGCTGTGGACTCTTTCTTGGCCTCACCTGGACCTGGTGACTCTGATCCTATCTGCGCGTCACCCAGATCTGGTGACTCTGGTCCTCATCTGGGCATCATTGGTACCTGGTGACTCAGTTCCACCCCTGAACCTCACCTGGACATGATGACTCTGGAACCTCTCTGGGCCTCACCCTGTCCTGGTGACTCTGGTCCCCATCTGGATGTCACCTGGACCAGGTGATTCTGGTACCCCTCTGAGCCTCAACCAGATCTGGTGACTCTGGTCCTCTACTGGGCCTCACCTGGACCTAGTGAATATGCTCCATCTGGGCCTCATTTGGACCTGGTGACTCTGGTCCCTACCTGGGCATCATCGGGACATGGTTCCACTGCATGGCCTGCAGGTTGGCATCACCTGGACCTGGTAACTCTGGTTCCTACATGTACATCATTGGGACACGGTTCCTCTGCATGGCGCGAAGGATGGCCTCTCCTGGACCTGGTGAGTTTGGTTGCAACCTGTGCCTCACCCGTACCTGGGGACACAGGTCCCCGCTTGGGCCTCTTGGGCCTGGTGAATCCGGTCCTTACCTGGTCGTCTCCCAGCCCCAGGGTCTCTGGTCACCACCTGGGAATCACCTGGACCTGGTGAATCTGGTCCTGACCAGGGCCTCACCCAGTCCTGGTGACTTTGTTCCCCACCTGGACCTGATTGCTGTGGACTCCTTCTTGGCCTCACCTGTAACTGGTGACTCTGATCGTATCTGCGCGTCACCCAGACCTGGTGACTCTGGTCCTCACCTGGGCATCATTGGTACCCGGTGACTCTGTTCTACACCTGAGCCTCACCTGGACATGATGACTCTGGAACCTCTCTGGGCCTCACCCTTCCCTGGTGACTGTGGTCCCCATCTGGATGTCACCTGGACCAGGGGATTCTTGTACACCTCTCGGCCTCAACCAGATCTGGTGACTTTGGTCCTCAACTGGGCCTCACCTGGACCTAGTGAATATGCTCCATCTGGGCCTCATTTGGACCTGGTGACCCTGGTCTCTAATGGGCATCATCGGGACATGGTTTCACTGCATGGCCTGCAGGTTGGACTCACCTGGACCTGGTAACTCTGGTCCCTACCTGGGCATCATCTGGACACGGTTCCTCTCCATCACCTGCAGGTTGGCCTCACCTGGACCTGGTGAGTGGGGTTGCCAATTGTGCCTCACCCATACATGGTGACACAGGTCCCCACGTGGGCCTCAATTGGACCTGGTGAATCTGGTCCTTACCTGGTCCTTCCCCGGAACTGGTAACTCTGGTTACCACCTGGGAATCACCTGGGCCTGGTGAATCTGGTCCCCATCTGGGCCTCATCCAGTCCTGGTGACTTTGTTCCCAACATGGACCTGATTACTGTGGACGCCTTCTTGGCCTCACCTGGAACTGGTGACTCTGATCCTATCTGCGCGTCACCCAGACCTAGTGAATCTGGTCCTCAACTGGGCATCATTGGTACCTGGTGACTCTGTTCCACACCTGAGCCTCACTTGGACATGATGTCTCTGGAATCTCTCTGGGCCTCCCCCTGACCTGGTGACTCTGGTCCCCATCTCGTTGTCACCTGAACCAGGTGATTCTAGTACCCTTATAGTGCTCAACCAGATCTGGTGAATCTGGTCCTCAACTGGGCCTCACCTAGACCTAGTGAATATGCTCCATCTGGGCCTCATTTGGACATGGTGATTCTGATCCCTACCTCGGCATTACCGGGACATGGTTCCACTGCATGGTCTGCAGGTGTGCCTCACCTGGACCTGATAACTCTAGACCCCACCTGGGCATCATCAGGACATGGTTCCTCGGCATGGCCTGCAGGTTGGCCTCACTTGGACCTAGTGAGTGGGGTTTTCACCTGAGACTCACCCATGCCTGGTGACACAGGTCCCAACGTGGGCCTCACGTGGACCTGGTGAATCTGGTCCTTCCCTTGTCCTCACCCGGAACTGGTATCTCTGGTCATCACCTGGGAATCACCTGGACATTGTGATTCTGGTCCCCATCTGGGCCTCACCCAGTCCTGGTGACTTTTTTCCCCACATGGCCCTGATTGCTGTGTACTCCTTATGGCCCTCACCTGGAACTGTTTACTCTGATCCTAACTCGGCCTCACCCAGATCTGTTGACTCTGGTCCTCACCTGTGGATCATTATGACCTGGATACTCTGTTCCACACCTGAGACTCACCTGGACATGATGACTCTGGATCCCCTCTGGTCCTCTCCCTGACATGGTGAATCTGGTCCCCATCTGGACGGCACCTAGACCAGGTGAATCTGGTACCCCTCTAGGCCTCAACTAGACCTGGTGACTCTGGTCCTCTACTGGGCCTCAACGGGACGTAGTGAATATGCTCCCCAACTTCGCCTCATCTGGACATGGTGACTCTGGCTCCACCTCGGCCTCACCTGTAACTGGTGACTCAGATCCAAAGCATGGCCTCTCCTGACCTGGTGACTGTGGTTCCCATCGGGACCTCACATGGACCGCATGTTTCTGGTCCCACCTGGGCCTCACCAGGACCTGGTGTCTCTGGTACCCACCTGGGTAGCATCAGGATATGGTTACACTGTTCACTAACAGTGACCCAGCCGGACCTATTAACTCTGGTCTTCACCTGGGCCACAACTGGACATGGTGACACTCGTTCCCACCTGGGTCTCACCTGGAAATGGTGAGTCAGATACCCACCTGGTCCTAACCTATAACTGTTGATTCTCGTTCCCACATGGACATCATGTGGACCTGGTGGCTGCGGTGTTTCTAGTTTGTCATGTACCTTGTGACACTGGTCCCCACCAGGGCCTCACCGGGACCTGGTGAGTGTGATTGCCACCTGCACCTCACCTGGACCTGGTGATTCTGGTCTGCACCTGAGACTACCCTGGATCTGGTGACTGTGGTCCCCACCTGGGCTTCACCTGGATTTGGGGACTCTCGTCCCCATGTGAGGCTCACCAGGCCCTGTTGACCATGGTGTTCAACTGGGCAAAATTGGGACGCGGTGACTGTGTTCCACAACTGGAACTCACCTGGACCAGGTGACTCTGGTGCCCCTCTGGGTCTCACCATTCCCTAGTGACTGTGAACCCCACTTTCCCCTGACTTAGACCTGCTGACCCTGGTTGAAACCTGCGCCTGAACTCGAACTGTTGACTCTGGTTCTTTCAAGGGCCTCCCCTGTACCTGGTGATCCTGGTCCGAACCTGGGCCTCACCTGGACGTGGTGACTCTTGTCACCATGGGGACTCACCTGGACCTGCTTACTGTGTTCCACACCTGGGCCTCAAGTAGACCTGTTGACCATGGTCCCCAAGCCGGCCTCACATGGACCTGTTGCCTCTGATCCCCACCGGGGCCTCACGTGTACCTTGTAACTCTGGTCCTCACCTGGGCCTCATCTGGACCTAGTGACTCTCGACCCCACCTGGGCTTCAACTGGATCTGGTGACTCTGGTCCCCACCTGGATTTCACATGGAACTGGTGACTCTGGTCCATACCTAAACCTCTCCTGGACCTGGTGACTCACTTTCCAACATGGACCTCACTTGGATCTGGTGACTATGGTCCTCAGTTTGGCCTCACCTGGACCTGGTGTCTCTTGTCTCCACTTTGACCTAACTCAGAACTGCTGATCTTGCCCCACCTAGGCCGCACACAGACATGGTGACTCTTGTCCCCAGCTATGCCTCAATTCGACCTGATGAATCTGGTCCTCACGTGGGCCTCCATGGACCTGGGACTCAGCTGGATAGAGTGGCTCTGGTTCCCACAAGGGGCTTACCTGATACTGCTGACTGTGGTCTTATTCTATGCCTCACCAGGACCTAGTGATTCTGTTCCCCATCTGGTCCTGCATGGCCCTAGTAACTCTTTTCCTCACACAGGCATCATTGGGATCTGGATACTCTATTCCACATCTGCGCCTCACTTTCACCAGGGACCTAGGGTCCCATTCAGAGCCTCAAACTAAACTGGTTATTCTGGTTCCCCCTCTGGGCGTCACCCCTACCTGGTGACTCTGGTCACCCCTTGGGCTTCACTTGCGGCTGGTGAATCTGGTCCTTAGCTGTTCCGCACCTGGATCTGGTGACCGGTCGCTACCTGGGCCTCACCTGGATTTGGTGAAACCTGTTGCCACCTGCGCCTCCTCTGGACCTAGTGACTGTGGTCCCACCCAGACATCACCTGGATCTGGTGGCTCTGGTTCCCATATGGGGCTCTCCTGGACCTCGTTCCTGTGGTCTCCATCTGGCCTCACCTGGAACACAATGACTCTGAACCATATTTGGGCCTCTCCTGGACCTGTTGACTCTGGTCCTTACCTGAGCATCATTGGGACCTGGATACTCTCTTATATACCTGGGCCTCACCTGGACCTGGTGACTGTGCTCCCACCTGGGCCTCACCTGGACGAGGTGACTGGTTCCCACAGAGACCTCACCTGGACCTGGTGACTCAGGTCCTCATATGGGCATCATGGGACCTGGTCTCAGTTCCACATCGGGGCCTCACCTGGACCTAGTGATTCTCGTCCCCTCTGGGCCTCACCCTGACGTGGTGACTCTGGTCCCCACCTGGATATGACCAGGACCGGGTGACTCTGGTCCCCATCTGGGACTCACCCGGGGCTGGCGACACTTGTCCTCAGCTGGGCCTCAACATAACCTGGTGAATCTACTCCTCACTTAGGTCTCGTCTGGACCTTGTGACTCTTTTCCCACCTGGCATCAATGGGACATGGTTACTCTGTTTCCCACCTGGGTCTCACATGGACATGATAACTTTGCTCCACACTTTGGCCTCAACAAGTCCTGATGACTCTGGTCCCCCTACCTAGTCCTCAATCTGGACCTGGTGACTATGGTCCCCACCTGGGTCTCACCTGGACCTGGTGTCTCTCGTTCCCACATGAACCACACCTGGACCTGGTGCCTATGGTGTTCTTGTAGACTCACATTTACCTGGTGACTCCGGTCCCCACTAGGGCCTCACCTGGATCTGGTGACTCTGGCCTGCAGGTTGGCCTCACCTGGACCTGGTGAGTGGGTTGCCACTAGGGCCTCACCCATACCTGGTGAATCTGGTCCCCATCTGGGCCTCACCCATTCTTGGTGACTTTGTTCCACACCTTGACCTGATTGCTGTGGACTCTTTCTTGGCCTCACCTGGAACTCGTGACTCTGATCCTATCTGCGCGTCACCCAGACCTGTTGACTCTGGTCCTCACCTGGGCATCATTCGTACCTGGTGACTCTATTCCACACCTGAGCCTCACCTGTACATGATGACTCTGGAACTTCTCTGGGCCTCACCCTGACCTGGTGACTCTGGTCCCCATTAGGACGTAACCTGGACTGGGTGATTCTGGTTCCCATCTAGGCCTCAAGCAGATCTGGTGATTCTGGTCCTCAACTGGGCCTCACGTGGACTTAGTGAATATGCTCCATCTTGGCCTCATTTGGACCTGGTGACTCGGGTCCCTTTCTGGGCATCATCGGGACATTGTTCCGCGCATCGCCTGCAGGTTGGCCTCACCTGAACCTGGTGAGTGGGATTGCCACCTGTGGCTCACCCATACCTGATGACTCAGGTCCCCACGTGGGCCTCTTGGACCTGGTGAATCTAGTCCTTACCTCTTCTTCTCCCAACCTGGGGACTCTGGTCATCACCTGGGCCTCACCTGGAGAAGGGGAACTGGTCCCCATCTGGGCCTCACCCAGTCATGGTTACTTTGTTCCCCACCTGGAACTGATTGCTGTGGACTCTTTCTTTGCCTCACCTGCAACTGGTGACTCTGATCCTATCTGAGCGTCACCCAGATCTGTTGACTCTGGTCCTCATGTGGGCATCTTGGTACCTGGTGACTCAGTTCCACACCTGAGCCTAACCTGGACATGATGACTCTGGAACCTCTCTGGGCCTCACCCTGTCCTGGTGTCTTTGGTCCCCATCTGCATGTCACCTTGACCAGGTGATTTTGGTACCCCTCTGAGCCTCAACCAGATCTGGTGACTCTGGTCCTCAACTGGGCCTCACCTGGACCTAGTGAATATGCTCCATCTGGGCCTCATTTGGACCTGGTGACTCTGGTCCCTCCCTCGGCATCATCGGTACATGGTTCCACTGCATTGCCTGCAGGTTGGCATCACCTGGACCTGGTAACTCTGGTTCCTACATGGGCATCATCGGGACACGGTTCCTCTGCATGGCGCGAAAGATGGCCTCTCCTGGACCTGGTGAGTGTGGTTGCCACCTGTGCCTCACCTGTACCTGGGGACACAGGCCCCTCGTCGGCCTCTTGGACCTGGTGAATCTGGTCCTAACCTGGTCGTCTCCGATACCCGGGGTCTCTGGTCACGCCCTGGGCCTCACCTGGACCTGGTCAATCTGGTCCCCATCTGGGCATCACCCAGTCCTGGTGACTTTGTTCCCCACCTGGATGATTGCTGTGGACAATTTCTTGGCCTCACCTTGAACTGGTGACTCTGATCCTATCTGCGCATTACCCAGACCTGGTGACTCTGGTCCTCACCTGGGCATCTTTGGTACCTGGTGACTCTGTTCCACACCTGAGCCTCTCCTGGACATGTTGACTCTGGAACCTCTCTGGGCCTCATCCTGACCTGGTGACTCTGGTCCCCATCTGGATGTCACCTGGACCAGGTGATTCTGGTACCCCTCTAGGCCTCAACCAGGTCTTGTGACTCTGGTACTCCACTGCACCTCACCTGGACCTAGTAAATATGCTCCATCTGGGTCTCATTGGACCTGGTGATTCTGATCCCAACCTCGGCATCATCGGGACATGGTTTCACTGCATGGCCTGCAGGTTGGCCTCACCTGGACCTATTAAATCTCGTCCTTACCTGGGCATCATCGAGACATGGTTCCTCTGCATGGCCTGCAGTTTCGCCTCACCTGGACCTGGTGAGTGGGGTTGCCACATGGGCCTCGCCCATGCCTGGTGACACAGGTCCCCACGTGGGCCTCACTTGGACCTGGTGAATCTGGACTTTACCTGGTCCTCACCCGGAACTGTTAACTCAGGTCACCACCTGGGAATAACCTGGACCTGGTGAATCTGGTCCCCATCTGGGGTCATCCATTCCTGGTGACTTTGTTCCCCAACTGGACCTGATTGCTGTGGACTCCTTCTTGCCCTCACCTGGAACTGGTGACTCTGATACTAACTGGGCCTCACCCTGATCTAGTGACTCTGGTCCTCACCTGTGTATCATTATGAACTGGATTCTCTGTTCCACACGTGAGCCTCACCTGGACATGATGACTCTGGATCCCCTCTGGGCCTCAGCCTGACATGGTGACTCTGGTCCCCATCTGGATTTCACCTAGACCAGGTGAACCTGGTACCCCTCTAGGCCTCAACTTGACCTGGTGACTCTGGGCCCCAAGTGGGCCTCACCGGGACCTAGTGAACATGCTCCCCACCTGCGAAGCATCTGGGCATGGTGACTCTGCTTTTACCTGGGCATCCTCGGGAAATGGTTACAGTATTCCCCACTGGGACTGACCTGATCATGTCAACTCTGGTCCTGACTTTGGCCTCTTCTGTACCTGGTGACTCTGGATCCACCTTGGGTTCACCGGTAACTGGTGACCCTGATCCTAAGCATGGCTTCACCTGACCTGGTGACTGTGGTTCACATCGGGACCTCCCCTGGATCTCATGTCTCTGGTCCCAAATGGGCCTCACCAGGACCTGGTGTCTCTGGTACCCACCTTGGTAGCATCAGGATACGGTTACACTGTTCACTAACAGTGACCCAGCAGGACCTATTAACTCTGGTCTTCACCTGGGCCACACCTGGACATGTTGACACTGGTTCCCACCTGGGTCTCACCTGGACATGGTGAGTCGCATCCACAACTGGTCCTCCCCTGTAACTGGTGATTCTCGTTCCCACGTGGACATCATGTGGACCTGGTGGCTGCAGTGTTTCTAGCTTCTCATGTACCTCATGACTCTGGTCCCCACCAGGGCCTCACCGGGACCTGGTGAGTGTCGTTGCCACCTGCACCTCAAGTGGACCTGGTCATTCTGGTCTGCACCTGAGACTACCCTGGATCTGGTGACTGTGGTCCCCACCTGGGCTTCACCTGTTTTGGGGACTCCGGTCTCCATCTGGGCCTCACCTGGCCCTGTTGACCATGGTCCTCAAGTGGGCAAAATTGGGACCCGGTGACTGTATTCCACAACTGGACCTCACCTGGATCAGGTGATTCTGGTCTCCCTCTGGGTCTCACCACGCCCTAGTGACTGTGAACCCAAGTTTGCCCTGACTTGGACCTGCTGACCCTGGTTGCCACCTGCGCCTGACCTCGAACTGTTGACTCTGGTACTTTCAAGGGCCTCCACTGTACCTGGTGATCCTGGTCCCACTTGCGCCTCACCTGGACGTGGTGACTCATGTCACAACCGCGTACTCACCTGGACCTGCTTACTGTGTTCCACATCTGGGCCTCAAGTAGACTTGTTGACCATGGTCCCCCAGCCGGCCTCACATGACCTGTTGCCTCAGATCCCCACCGGGGCCTCACGTGTACCTGGTAACTCTGGCCCTCATCTGGGCCTCATCTGGACCTAGTGACTCTGGTCCCCACCTGGGCTTCACCTGGATCTGGTGACTCTGGTCCCCAACTGTACCTCACCTGGATCTGGTGACTCTGGTCCCCACCTGGACCTCTCCTGCACCTGGTGACTCTCTTTCCAACATGGACCTCACCTGGATCTGGTGACTCTGGTCCTCAGTTTGGCCTCACCTGGACCTGGTGTCTCTCGTCCCCACTTGGACCTAACTCAGAACTGCTGAATCTTGCCCCACCTAGGCCGCACCCAGACCTGGTGACTCTTGTCACCAGCTATGCCTCAATTCGACTTGATGAATCTGATCCTCACGCGGGCCTCACATGGACCTGGGACTCAGCTGGATACAGTGGCTCTGGTTCCCACAAGGGGCTCAACTGATACTGGTGACTGTGGTCTTATTCTATGCCTCACCAGGACCTAGTGATTCTGTTCCCCATCTGGGCCTGCATGGCCCTAGTGACTCTGGTCCTCACCCAGGAATCATTGGGAAGTGGATACTCTATTCCACACCTGGGCCCCACATTGACCAGGGACCTCTGGTCCCATTCTGGGCCTCAAACTAAACTGGTTACTCTGGTTCCCCCTCTGGGCCTCACCCTTACCTGGTGACTCTGGTCACCCCTTGGGCTTCAATTGGGCCTGGTGAATCTGGTCCTTAGCTGGTCCACACCTGGAATTGGTGACTGGTCGCCACCTGGGTCTCACCTGGCCTTGGTGAATCCTGTTGCCACCTGCACCTTACCTGGACATTGTAACTGTGGTCCCACCTGGACCTCACCTGGATCTGGTGGCTTTGGTTCCCATATGGGGCTCTCCTGGACCTGGTTCCTGTGGTCTCCATCTGGCCTCAACTGGAACACAATGACTCTGATACATATTTGGACCTCTCATGGACCTGTTGACTCTGGTCCTTACCTAGGCATCATTGGGACCTGGATACTCTCTCATATACCTGGGCCTCACCTGGACCTAGTGACTGTGGTCCCACCTAGGCCTCACCTGGACGAGGTGACTGCTTCCCAAAGGGACCTCAACTGGACCTGGTGACTCAGGTCCTCATACGGACATCATGGGACCTGGTTTCTCAGTTCCACATCGGGGCCTCACCTGGACCTAGTGATTCTCGTCCCTCTCTGGGCCTCACCCTGACGTGCTGACTCTAATCCCCCCCTGGATATCACCAGAACCGGGTGACTCTGGTCCCCCTCGGGACTCACCCGGAGCTGGGGTCACTTGTCTTCAACTCGGCCTCAACAGGACCTGGTGAATCTACTCCTCACTTAGGCCTCGTCTGGACCTTGTGACTCTTTTCCCACCTGGCAACAATGGGACATGGTTACTCTGTTCCGCACCTGGGCCTCACATGGACGTGATAACTTTGCTCCGCACTTTGACCTCAACTGGTCCCGATGACCCTGGCCCCATCCGAGGCCTCAATCTGGACCTGGAGACTGTCGTCCCCACCTGGGTCTCACCTGGACCTGGTGACTCTCGTTCCCACATGAACCACACCTGGACCTGGTGACTGTGGTGTACTTGTAGACTCACATTTACCTGGTGACTCCGGTCCCCACTAGTGCCTCACCTGGATCTGGTGACTTTGGCCTGCAGGTTGGTCTCACCAGGACCTGGTGAGTGGGGTTGCCACCTGGGCCTCACCCAAACCTGGTGATCTGGTCCCCATCTGGATGTCACCTGCACCAGGTGATTCTGGTACCCCTCTAGGCCTCACCCAATCCTGGTGACTCAGGTCCCCACGTGTGCCTCTTTGATCTGTTAATCTGGTCCTTACCTGGTCCTCTCACCCGGGGACTCTGCTCACCACCTGGGCCTCACCTGGACCTGGTGAATCTGGTCCCCATCTGGGCCTCACCCATTCCTGGTGACTTTGTTCGCCACCTGGACCTGAATGTTGTGGTCTCCTTCTTGGCCTCACCTGGAACTGGTCACTCTGATCGTATCTGCACGTCACCCAGATCTTGTGAGTCTGGTCCTCACCTGGGCATCATTGGTACCTGGTGACTCTGTTCCTCACCTGAGTCTCACCTGGACATGATGACTCTGGAACCTCTCTGGGCCTCACCCTGACATGGTGACTCTGGTCCCCATCTGGATGTCACCTGGACCAGGTGTTTCTGGTACCCCTCTAGGCATCAACCAGATCTGGTGACCCTGGTCCTCACCTGGGCCTCCCTGGAACCTAGTGATCATGCTCCCCACCTGTGCCCCATGTGGACCTGATGACTCTGGTTCTACCTGGGCATCATCGGGACATGGGTACTCTATTCCACACTCGAACTGACCTGATCCTGGTAACTCTGGTCCGGACTTTGGCCTCTTCTGTACCAAGTGACTCTGGCTCCACCTGGGCCACACCTGTAACTGGTGACTCTGATCCTAAGCATGGCCTCACCTGACCTGGTGACTGTGGTTCCCATCGGGACCTCACCTGGACCTCAAGTCTCTGGTCCCACCTGGGGCTCACCAGGTCCTGGTGTCTCTGGTACCCACCTGGGTAGCATCAGGATATGGTTATATTGTACACTAACAGTGACCCAGCCGGACCTATCAACTCTGGTCTTCACCTGCGCCACTCCTGGACATGGTGACACTGGTTCCCACCTGGGCCAAACCAGGACGGGGTGACACTTGTCACCACCAGGGAATCACCTGGACCTGCTTACTGTGTTCCACACCTGGGCCTTAAGTAGACCTGTTGACCATGGTCCCTAAGCCGGCCTCACATGGACCTGTTGCCTCTGATCCCCACCGGGGCCTCACTTGTACCTGATATCTCTGGTCCCCACCTTGACCTCATCTGGACCTAGTGACTCTCGTCCCCACCTGGGCTTCACCTGGATCTGGTGACTCTGGTCACCCCTTTGACTTCTCTTGGGCCTGGTGAATCTGGACATTAGCTGGTCCGCACATGGATGTGGTGACTGGTCGCCACCTGGGCCTCCCCTGGACTTGGCGAATCCTGTTGCTAATTGCGCCTCACCTGGACCTTGTGACTGTGTTCCCACCTGGACCTCACATGGATCTGGTGGCTCTGGTTCCCATATTGGGCTCTCCTGGACCTGGTTCCTGTGGTCTCCATCTGGACTCACCTGGAAAACAATGACTCTGATCCATATTTGGGCCTATCCTGGATCTGTTCTCTCTGGTCCTTACCTGGCCTCATTGGGACCTGTATACTCACTTATATACCTGGGCCTCACCTGAACCTGGTGACTGTGGTCCCACCTGGGCCTCACTTGCACGAGGTGCCTAGTTTCCACAGGGACCTCTTCTGGACCTGGTGACTCAGGTCCTCATATGGGCATCATGGGACCTGGTTTCTCAGTTTCACATCGGGGCCTCACCTGGACCTAGTGATTCTCGTCCCCCTCTGGGCCTCACCCTGACGTGGTGACTCTGGTCCCCACCTGGATATCACCAGAAGCAGGTGACTCTGGTCCACCTCTGGGACTCACCAGGAGCTGGGGACACTGGTCCTCATCTGGCCTAAACAGGACCTGTTGAATCTACTCCTCACTTAGGCCTCGTCTGGACCTTGTGACTCTTTTCCCACCTGGCATCAATGGGATATGGTTACTCTGTTCCCCACCTGGGCCTCACCTGGACATGATAACTTTGCTCCACACTTTGGCATCAACTTGTCCTGATGACTCTGGTCCCCCACCTAGTCCTCAATCTGGACCTGTTGACTGTGGTCCCCACCTGGGTCTCACCTGGACCTGGTGACACTTGTTCCCACATGAACCATATGTGGACCTGGTGACTGTGCTGTTCTTGTAGACACATTTACCTGGTGACTCCGGTCCCCATTAGTGCCTCACTTGCAATTCGTAACTCTGGTCCCTACCTGGGCATTATCGGGACACGGTTCCTCTGCATGGCCCGGAGTTTGGCCTCCCCTGGACCTGGTGAGTGGGGTTGCCTGGTGAGTGGGGTGTGGGTGTGAGTGGGGTGTACATCTCACGTGTACCTTGTAACTCTGGTCCTCACCTGGGCCTCATCTGGACCTAGTGACTCTGGTCCTCACCTGGGCTTCACCTGGATCTGGTGACTCTGGTCCCCTACTGCACCTCTGCTGGACCTGGTGACTCTCTTTCAAACATGGACCTCACCTGAATCTGGTGACTCTGGTCCTCAGTTTGACCTCACCTGGACCTGGCGTCTCTTGTCCCCACTTTGACCTAACTCAGAACTGCTGAATCTTGCCCCAATTAGGCCGCACCCATACCTGGTGACTCTTGTCCCCAGCTATGCCTCCATTCGACCTGATGAATCTGGTCCTCACGTGGGCTTCACATGGACCTGCTACTCAGCTGGATAGAGTGGCTCTGTTTCCCACATGGGGCTCACCTGATACTGCTGACTGTGGTCTTATTCTATGCCTCACCAGGACCTAGTGATTCTGTTCCCCATCTGGGCCTGCATGGTACTAGTGACTGTGGTCCTCACCCAGGCATCATTGGGACCTGGATACTCTATTCCACATCTGGGACTCACTCTGACCAGGGACCTCTGGTCCCATTCTTGGCCTCAAACTAAACTGGTTACTCTGGTTCCCCCTCTGGGCCTCACCCATACCTGGTGACTCTGGTCACCCCTTTGGCTTCATTGGGCTTGGTGAACCTGGTCCTTAGCTTGTCCTCACTTGGATCTGATGACTGGTCGCCACCTGGGCCTCAGCTGGACTCGGTGAATCCTGTTTCCACCTGCGCCTCACCTGGACCTTTTGACTGTGTTCCCACCTGGTTCTCACTTGGATCTGGTGGCTCTGGTTCCCATATGGGGCTCTCCTGTACCTGTTTTCTGTGGTGTCCATCTGGCCTCAAATGGAACACAATGAATCTGATCCATATTTCGGCCTCTCCTGGACCTGTTGACTCTGGTCCTTACCTGGGCATCATTGGGACATGGATACTCTCTTATATACCGGGGCCTCACCTGGACCTGGTGACTGTGGTCCCACCTGATCCTCACCTGGACGAGATGACTGGTTCCCACAAGGACCTCACCTGGACCTGGTGACTCAGGTCATCATATGGGCATCATGGGACCTGGTTTCTCAGTTCCACATCGGGGCCTCACCTGGACCTAGTGATTCTCGTCCCGCTCTGGGCCTCACCCTGACGTGGTGACTCTGGTCACCACCTGTATATCACCAGAATCAGTGACTCTGGTCTCCGTCTGGGACTAACCCGGAGCTGGGGACAGTGGTCCTAAACTGGGGCTCAACAGGACCTGGTGAATCTACTCCTCACTTAGGCCTCGTCTGGACCTTGTGACTCTTTTCTCACCTAGCATCAATGGGACATGGTTACTCTGTTCCCCACCTGGGCCTCACCTGGACATGATAACGTTGCTCCACACTTTGGCATCAACTTGTCCTGATGACTCTGGTCCCCACACCTAGGCTTAATCTGGACCTGGTGACTGTGGTCCGCACCTGGGTCTCACCTGGACCTGGTGACTCTTGTTCCCACATGAACCACACCAGGACCTGTTGACTGTGGTGTTCTTGTAGACCCATATTTACCTGGTGTCTCCGGTCCCCACTAGGGCCTCACCTGGATCTGGAGACTCTGGCCTGCAGGTTGGCCTCACCTGAACCTGGTGAGTGGTGTGCCACCTGGGCCTCACCCATACCTGGTGACTCAGGTCCCCACGTGGGCCTCTTGGACCTGGTGAATCTGGTACTTACCTGGTCCTCTCCCGGACCCAGGGACTCTGGTCACCACCTGGGACTCACCAAGACCTGGAGAATCTGGACCCCATCTGGGTCTCACCCAGTCCTGGTGACTTTGTTCCCCACCTGGACCTGATTGCTGTGGACTCTTTCTTGGCCTCACCTGGAACTCGTGACTCTGATCCTATCTGCGCGTCACTCAGACCTGGTGACTCTGGTCCTAACCTGGGCATCATTGGTACCTGGTGACTCTGTTCCACACCTGAGCCTCACCTGGACATGATGACTCTGGAACCTGGCTGGGCCTCACCCTGACCTGGTAACTCTGGTCCCCATCTGGATGTCACCTGGATCAGGTGATTGTGGTATCCCTCTATGCCTCAACCAGTTCTGGTGCCTCTGGTCCTCAACTGGGTCACACCTGGACCTAGTGAATATGCTCCATCTGGGCCTCATTTGGACCTGGTGACTCTGGTCCCTACCTGGGCATCATCGGGACATGGTTCCACTGCATGGCCTGCAGGTTGGCCTCACCTGGACCTGGTGAGTGGGGTGTCAACCTGGGCCTCACACATGCAATGTGACACAGGTCCCCACGTGGGTCTCACTTGGACCTGGTGAATCTCGTCCTTACCTGGTGCTCACCCGGAACTGGTAACTCTGGTCGCCACCTGGGAATCACATGGACCTGGTGAATCTGGTCCCCATCTGGGCCTCACCCAGTCCTGGTGACTTTGTTCCCCACCTGGACCTGATTGCTGTGGACTCTTTCTTGACCTCACCTGAAATTTGTGACTCTGATCCTATCTGCGCGTCACACAGACCTGGTGATTCTGGTCCTCACCTGGGCATCATTGGTACCTGGTGACTCTGTTCCACACCTGAGCCTCAGCTGGACATGTTGACTCTGGAACCTCTCTGGGCCTCTCCCTGACCTGGTGACTCTGGTCGCCATCTGGATGTCACCTAGACAAGGTGAATCTGGTACCCCTCTAGTCCGCAAATATACTGGGGGAATCTGGTCCTCAAATGGGCCTCACCGGGGCCTAGTGAATATACTCCCCACCTGCGACTCATCTGTACGTGGTGACTCGGGTTCTACCTGGGCATCATCGGGACATGGTTACTCTATTCCCCACTGTGTCTGACCTGATCCTAGTAACTCTGGTCCTGACTTTGGCGTCTTCTCTACTTGGTGACTCTGGCTCCACCTGGGCCTCACCTGTAATTGGTGACTCTGATCCTAAGCATGGCCTCACCTGACTTGGTGACTGTGGTTCTCATCGGGATCTCACCTGGACCTCATGTCTCTTGTCCCACCTGGGCCTCAACAGGACCTGGTGTCTCTGTTACCCACCTTGGTAGCATCAGGATATTGTTACACTGTTCACTAACAGTGACCCAGCTGGACCTATTAACTCTGGTCTTCACCTGAGCCACACCTGGACATGGTGGCACTGGTTCCCACCAGGGTCTCACGTGGACATGGTGATTCGGATCCCTGCCTGGTCCTCACCTGTAACTGGTGATTCTCGTTCCCACATGGACATCATGTGGATCTGGTGGCTGCAGTGCTTCTAGCTTCTCATGTACCTCGTGACTCTGGTCCCCAACAGGGCCACACCGGGACCTGTTGTGTGGTTGCCACCTGCACCTCACCTGGACCTGGTGATTCTGGTCTGCACCTGAGAATACTCTGGTTCTGGTGACTGTGGTCCCCACCTGGGCTTCACCTGGATTTGGGGCTCTGGTTCCCCTGTGGGCCTCACCTGGCCCTGTTGACCATGGTCCTCAACTGGACAAAATTGTGACCCGGTGACTGTGATCCACAACTGGACCTCACCTGGACCAGGTTACTCTGGTCCCCATCTGGGTGTCACCGTGCCCTAGTGACTGTGAACCCAACTTTGGCCTGACTTGCACCTCCTGACCCTGGTTGCCACCTGCGCCACCTCGAACTGTTGACTCTGGTTCTTTCAAGGGCCTACCCTGTACCTGGTGATCCTGGTCCCCAATTGGGCCTCAACTGGACGTGGTGACTCTTGTCACCACTGGGGACCCACCTGGACAGGCTTACAGTGTTCCACACCTGGGCCTCAGGTAGACCTGTTGACCATGGTCCCCAAGCCGGCCTCACGTGGACCTTTTGGCTGTGATCCCCGCCAGGGCCTCACGTGTACCTGGTAACTCTGATCCTCACCTGGGCCTTATCTGGACCTAGTGACTCTGGTCCCCACCTGGGCTTCACCTGGATCTGGAGACTCTGGACCCCACCTGGACTTCACCTGTATCTGGTGACTCTGGTCCCCACCTGGACCTCTCCTGGACCTGGTGACTCTCTTTCAAACATGGACCTCACCTGGATCTGGTGACTCTTCCTCAGTTTGGCCTCACCTGGACCTGGTGTCTCTCGTCCCCACTTTGACCTAACTCAGAACTGCTGAATCTTGCCCCACCTAGGCCGCACCCCGACCTGGTGACTCTTGTCCCCAGCTATGCCTCAATTCGACCTGATGAATCTGGTCCTCACGTGGGCCTCACATGGACCTGGGACTCAGCTGGATAGAGTGGCTCTGGTTCCCACAAGGGGCACACCAGATACTGGTGACTGTGGTCTTATTCTATGTCTCACCAGGACCTAGTGATTCTGTTCCCCATCTGGGCCTGCATGGCCCTAGTGACTCTGGTCCTCACCCAGGCATCATTGGGACCTGGATACACTATTCCACACCTGGGCCTCACTTTGACCCGGGACCTCTGGTCCCATTCTGGGCCTCAAACTAAACTGGTTACTCTGGTTCCCCCTCTGAACCTCACCCTTACCTGGTGACTCTGGTCACACCTTGGGCTTCACTTGGGCCTGGTGAATGTGGTCCTTAGCTGCTTCACATTTGGATCTGGTGACTGGTCGCCACCTGGGCCTCACCTGGACTTGGTGAATCCTGTTGCACCAGCGCCTCACCTGGACCTTGTGACTGTGGTCCCACCTGGACCTCACCTGGATCTCGTGGCTCTGGTTACCATATGGGGCTCTCCTGGACCTGGGTCCTGTTGTCTCCTTCTGGCCTCCCCTGGACCACAATGACTCTGATCCATATTTGGGCCTCTCCTGGACCTGTTGTCTCTGGTCCTTACCTGGGCATCATTGGGACCTGGATACTCTCTTACATAACTGGTCCTCACCTGGACATGGTGACTGTGGTCCCACATGGGCCTCACCTGGACGAGGTGACTCTGGAACCACTCTGGGACTCACACTGACATGGTGACTCTGGTCCTCATCTAGATGTCACCTGGAACAGGTGATTCTGGTACACCTCTGGGTCTCAACCCGATCTGGTGACTCTGGTCCTCAACAGGGCCTCACCTGGACCTATTGAATATGCTCCATCTGGGCCTCAATTGGACATGGTGACTCCGGTCCCTATGTGCGCTCCATCGGGACATGGTGCCACTGCATGACCTCCATGTTGGCCTCACCTGGACCTGCTAACTCTGGTCCCACCTGGGCATCTTCGGGACACGGTTCCTCTGCATGGCCTGCAGGTTGGCCTCAGCCGGACCTGGTGAGTGGGGTTGCCACCTGGTCCTCACACATACCTGGATACACAGGTCCCCACGTGGGCCTCACTTGGAACTAGTGAATCTGGTCCTTACCTGGTCCTCACCGGGAATTGTTAACCCTGGTCTCCACCTGGGAATCACCTGGACCTGGTGAATCTGGTCCCCATCTGGGCCTCACCCAGTACTGGTGACTTTGTTCACCCCTGGACCTGATTGCTGTGGACTCCTTCTTGGCCTCACCTGGAATTGGTTACCATGATCCTAACTGGGCCTCACCCAGATCAGGTGACCCTGGTGCTCAACTGTGGACCATTATGACCTAGATACTCTGTTACACACCTGAGCCTCCCCTGGACATGATGACTCTGGATCCCCTCTGGGCCTCACCCTGACATGGTGACTCTGGTCCCCATCTGGATGTCACCTAGACCAGGTGAATCTGGTACCCCTCTAGGCCTCAACTGGACCTGGTGACTCTAGTTCTCAACAGGGCCTCACCGGGACCTAGTGAATATGCTCCCTACCTGCGCCTCATCTGGACCTGGTGACTCTGGTTCTACCTGGGCATCATTGGGACATGGTTACTCTATTCCCCACTGGGACTGACCTGATCCTGGTAACTCTGGTCCTGACTTTGGCCTCTTCTCTACCAGGTGACTCTGGCTCCACCTGCGCCTCACCTGTAAGTGGTGACTCTGACGTTAGCATGCCCTCACCTGACCTGGTGACTGTGGTTCCCATCGTGACCTCATCTGGACCTCATGTCTCTGGTCCCACCTGGGCCTCACCAGGACCTGGTGTGTCTGGTACCCACCTGGGTAGCATCAGGATATGGTTACACTGTTCACTAACAGTGACCCAGCTGGACTTATTAACTCTGGTCTTCACCTGGGGCACACCTGGACATGGTGACACTGGTTCCCACCTGGGTCTCACCTGGACATGGTGAGTCGGATCCCCACCTGGTCCTCACCTGTAACTGGTGATTCTCGTTCCCACATGGACATCTTGTGGACCTTGTGGCTGCAGTGTTTCTAGATTCTCATGTACCTCGTGACTCTGGTCCCCACCAGGGCCTCACCGGGACCTGGTGAGTGCGGTTTCCACCTGCACCTCACCTGGAACTGGTGATTCTGGTCTCCACCTGAGACTACCCTGGATCTGGTGACTGTGGTCTCCACCTGGGCTTCACCTGGATTTGGGGACTCCGGTCCCCATCTGGACCTCACCTGGCCCTGTTGACCGTGGTCCTCAACTGGGCAAAATTGGGACCCGGTGACTGTGTTCCAAAACTGGACCTCACCTGGACCAGGTGACTCTGGTCCCCCTCGGGGTCTCACCGTGCCCTAGTGACTGAACCCCACTTTGGCCTGACTTTGACCTGCTGACCCTGGTTGCCACCTGCGCCTGACCTCGAACTGATGACTCTGGTTCTTTCAAGGCCTCCCTTGTACCTGGTGATCCTGGTCCCCACCTGGGCCTCACTTGGACGTAGTGACTCTTCTCACCACCGGGGACTCACCTGGACCTGCTTATTGTGTTCCACACCTGGGCCTCAAGTAGACCTGTTGCCTCTGATCCCCACCGGGGCTTCAGGTGTCTGGTAACTCTGGTCCTCAACTGGCCTCATCTGGTCCAAGTGACTCTGGTCCCCACCTGGGCTTCACATGGATCTGGTGAGTCTTGTCCCCACCTGGACTTCACCTGGATCTGGTGACTCTGGTCCCGACCTGGACCTCTCCTGGACCTGTTGACTCTCTTTCCAATGTAGACCTCACCTGGATCTGGTGACTCTGGTCCTCAGTTTGGCCTCACCTGGACCTGGTGTCTCTCATCCCCACTTTGACCTAACTCAAAACTGCTGAATCTTGCCACACCAAGGCCGCAACCAGACCTGGTGACTCTTGTCCCCAGCTATGCCTCAATTCGACCTGATGAATCTAGTCATCACGTGGGCCTCACAAGGACCTGGGACTCAGCTGCATAGAGTGGCTCTGGTTCCCAAAAGGGGCTCACCAGATACTGCTGACTGTGGTCTTATTCTATGCCTCAACAGGACCTAGTCATTCTGTTCCCCATCTGGGCCTGCATGGCCCTAGTGACTCTGATCCTCACTCAGCCATCATTGGGACCTGGATACTCTATTCCACACCTGGGCGTCACTTTGACCAGGGACCTCTGGTCCCATTCTGGGACTCAAACTAAACTGGCTACTCTGGTTCCCCCTCTGGGCCTCACCCCTACCCGGTGACTCTGGTCACCCCTTGGGCTTCACTTGGGGCTGGTGAATCTGGTCCTTAGCTGGTCCGCACCTGGTTGTGGTGACTGGTCGCCACCTGGGCCTCACCTGGAATTGGTGAATCCTGTTGCCTGCTGCGCCTCACCTGGACCTTGAGACTGTGGTGCCAACTGGACCTCACCTGGATGGTGGCTCTGGTTCCCATATGGGGCTCTCCTGGACCTGGTTCCTGTGGTCTCCATCTGGCCTCACCTGGAACACAATGACTCTGATCCATATTTGGGCCTCTCCTGGACCTGTTGACTCTGGTCCTTACCTGTGTATCATTGGGACCTGGATACTCTCTTATATACCTGGGCCTCACCTGGACCTGGTGACTGTGGTCCCACCTGGGCTTCACCTGGACGAGGTGAATAGTTCCCACAGGGAAATCACCTGGACCTCGTGACTCAGGTGTTCATATGGGCATCATGGGACCTGGTTTCTCAGTTCCACATCGGGGCCTCACCTGGACCTAGTGATTCTCGTCCACCTCTGGGCCTCACCCTGACGTGCTGACTCTGGTCTCCACCTGGATATCACCAGAACCGGGTGACTCTGGTCCCCCTGTGGGCTCTACGGGAGCTGGGGACACTGGTCCTCAGCTGGGCCTCAACAGGACCTTGTGAATCCACTCCTCACTTAGGCCTCGTCTGGACCTTCTGATTCTTTTCCCACCTGGCATCAATGGGACATGGTTACTCTGTTCCTCACCTGGGCCTCTCCTAGACATGATAACTTTGCTCCACACTTTGTCCTCAACTGGTCCTGATGACTCTGGTCCCCCCACCTAGGCCTCAATCTGGACCTGGTGACTGGTCTCCACCTGGGCCTAACCTGGACTTGGTGAATCCTGTTGCCACCTGCGCCTCACCTGGACCTTGTGACTGTCGTCCCCACCGGGGCCTCACCTGGACCTTGTGACTGTCCTCCCCACCTGGGTCTCACCTGGACCTGGTGACTCTCGTTCCCACATGAACCACACCTGGACCTGGTGACTGTGGTGTTCTTGTAGTCTCACATTTACCTGGTGACTCAGGTACCCACTAGGGCCTCACATGGATCTGGTGACTCTGGCCAATAGGTTGGACTCACATGGACCTGATGAGTGGGGTTGCCACCTGTGCCTCACCCAAACCTGGTGACTCAGGTCCCCACGTGAGCCTCTTAGACCTGGTGAATCTGGTCCTTACGTGGTCCTCTCCCAGACACGGGGACTCTGGTCACCACCTGGGACTCACCTGGACCTGGTGAATCTGGTCCCCATCTGGGCCTCACCCAGTCCTGGTGACTTTGTTCTCCACCTGGACATGATTGCTGTGGACTCTTTCTTGGCCTCACCTGGAACTGGTGACTCTGATCCTATCTGCGCGTCACCCAGACCTGGTGACTCTGGTCCTCACCTGGGCATCATTGGTACCTGGTGACTCTGTTCCACACCTGAGCCTCACCTGGACATGATGACTCTGGAACCTCTTTGGGACTCACCCTGACCTGGTGACTCTGGTCACCATCTGGATATCACCTGGACCAGGTGATTCTGGTACCCCTCTAGGCCTCAACCAGATCTGGTGACTCTGGTCCTCAACTGGGCCTCACCTGGACCTAGTGAATATGCTCCATCTGGGCCTCATTTGGACCTGGTGACTCTGGTCCCTACCGGGGCATCATCGGGACATGGTTCCACTGCATGGCCTGCAGGTTGGCCTCACCTGGACCTGGTAAGTCTAGTCCCTACAAAGGGCATCATCGGGACATGGTTCCTCTGCATGGCCTGCAGGTTGGCCTCACCTGGACCTGGTAAGTCTAGTCCCTACAAAGGGCATCATCGGGACATGGTTCCTCTGCATGGCCTGCAGGTTTTCCTCACCTGGACCTGGTGAGTGGGGTTGTCACCTATGCCTCACCCATACCTGGTGACACAGGTCCCCACATGCGCATCACTTGGAACTGGTGAATCTGGTCCTTACCTGGTCCTCACCTGGAACTGCTAAGTCTGGTCACAACCTGGGAATCACCTGGACCTGGTGAATCTGATTCCAATCTCTGCCTCACCCAGTCCTGGTGAATTAATTCCCCACCTGGACCTGATTGCTTTGGACTCCTTCTTGGCCTCACCTGGAATTGGTGACTCTGATACTAACTTGGCCTCACCCAGATCTGGTGACTCTGGTCCTCGCATGTGGACCTTTATGACCTGGATACTCTGTTCCACACCTGAGCCTCTCCTGGATATGATGACTCTGGATCCTCTCTGGGCCTCAGCCTCACATTTTGACTGTGGTCCCCATCTGGATGTCACCTAGACCAGGTGAATCTGGTACCCCTCTAGGCCTCAACTTGACCTGGTAAATCTGTTCCTCAACTGGGTCTCACAGGGATCTAGTGAACATGCTCCCCAACTGCGCCTCATCTGGACCTGGTGACTCTGGTTCTTCCTGGGCATCATCGGGACATGGTTACTCTATTCCTCACTGGGACTGACCTAATCCTGGTAACTCTGGTCCTGATTTTGGCCTCTTCTGTACCAGGTGACTCTGGTTACACCTGGGCCTCACATGGACCTGGTGACTCTCGTTCCCACATGAACCACACCTGGACCTGGTGACTGTGGTGTTCTTGTAGTCACTATTACTTGGTGACTCCGTTCCCCACTAGAGCCTCACCTGGATCTGGTGACTCTGTCCTGCAAGTTGGCCTCACCTGGACCTGGTGAGTGGGGTTTCCACCTGGGCCTCACCCATACCTGGTACCTCAAGTCCCCACGTTGGCCTCTTGGACCTGGTGAATCTGGTCCTTACCTGGTTCTCCCAGACCCGGGGACTCTGGTCACCAACAGGGCCTCACCTGGACCTGGTGAATCTGGTCCCCATCTGGGCCTCACCCAGTCCTAGTGACTTTGTTCTCCACCTGGACATGATTGCTGTGGACTCTTTCTTGGCCTCACCTGGAACTGGTGACTCTGATCCTATCTGCGCGTCACCCAGACCTGGTGACTCTGGTCCTCACCTGGGCATCATTGGTACCTGGTGACTCTGTTCCACACATGAGCCTCACCTGGACATGATGACTCTGGAACCCCTCTGGCCCTCACCCTGACCTGGTGACTCTGGTCCCCATCTGGATATCACCTGGACCAGGTGATTCTGGTACCCCTCTAGGCCTCAACCAGATCTGGTGACTCTGGTCCTCAACTGGGCCTCACCTGGACTTAGTGAATATGCTCCATCTTGGCCTCATTTGGACCTGGTACATCTGGTTCCTACATGAGCATCATCGGGACACGGTTCCTTTGCATGGCCTCTCCTGGGCCTGGTGAGTGTGGTTGCCACCTGTGCCTCACACATACCTGGGGACACAGGTCCCCTCGTGGGCCTCGTGGACCTGGTGAATCTGGTCCTTATCTGGTCGTCTCCCATCCCCGGGGACTCTGGTCACCACCAGGGCCTCACCTGGACCTGGTGAATCTGTTCCCAATCTGGGCCTCACCCAGTCGTGGTGACTTTGTTCCCAACCTGGACCTGATTGCTGTGGACTCCTTCTTGGCCTCACCTGGAACTGGTGACTCTGATCCTAACTGGACCTCACACAGATCTGGTGACTCTGGTCCTCACCTCTGGACCATTATGACCTGGATACTCTGTTCACCTCTGAGCCTCACCTGGACATGATAACTTTGCTCCACACTTGGGCCTCAACTGGTCCTGATGACTCTGGTCCCCCTCCTAGGCCTCATTCTGGACCTGGAGTCTGTCGTCCCCACATGGGTCTCACCTGGACCTGGTGAATCTCGTTCCCACATGAATCACACCTGGACCTGGTGACTGTGGTGTTCTTGTAGATTCATTTTTACCTGCTGTCTCTGATGCCCAGTAGGGACTCACGTGGATCTGTTGACTTTGGCATGCAGGTTGGCCTCAACTGGACCTGGTGAGTGGGGTTGAGAACTGGGCCTCACCCATACCTGGTAACTCAGGTCCCCTCGTGGGCCTCTTGCACCTGGTGAATCTGGTCCTTACCTGGTGGTCTCCCAGACCCGGAGAATCTGGTCACCACCTGGGCCTCACCTGGATCTGGTAAATCCGATCCCCATCTGGGCCTCACCCAGTCCTGGTGACTTTTTCCCCACCTGGACCTGATTGCTTTGGACTCCTTCTTGGCCTCACCTGGAACTGGTGACTCTGACACTAACTGAGCCTCGCCCAGATCTGGTGACTCTGGTCCTCACCTGTGGACCATTATGACCTGGATACTCTTTTCCACACCTGAACCTCACCTGGACATGATGACTCTGGATCCCCTCTGGGCCTCAGCCTGACATGTTGAGTCTGGTCCCCATCTGGATGGCACCTAGACCAGGTCAATCTGATACCTCTCTAGGCCTCAACTTGACCTGGTGACTCTGACCCTCAACTGGGCCTCAACGGGACCTAAGGAACATGCTTCCCACCTGTGACTCATCTGGACCTGGTGACTCTGGTTCTACCTCGGCATCTTCGCGACATGGTTACTCTATTCCCCACTGGGACTGACCTCATCCTGGTAACTCTGGTCTTGACTTTGGCCTCATCTGTACCAGGTGACTCTGGTTCCACCCGGGCCTCTCCTGTAACTGGTAACTCTGATCCTAAGCATGGCGTCACCTGACCTGGTGACTGTGGTTTCCATCGGGACCTCACCTGGACCTCATGTCTCTCGTCCCACCTGGGCCTCACCAGGACCTGGCGTCTCTGGTTACCACCTGGGTAGCATCAGGATATGGTTACACTGTTCACTAACAGTGACCCAGCCGGACGTATTAACTCTGGTCTTCACTTGCGCCACACCTGAACTTGGTGACACTGGTTCCCACCTGGGTCTCACCTGGACATGGTGAGTCGGATCCCCACCTGGTCCTCACCTGTAACTGGTGATTCTCATTCCCACATGGATATCATGTGGACCTGGTGGCTGCAGTGTTTCTAGCTTCTCATATACCTCTTGACTCTGGTCCCCACCAGGGCCTCACCGGGATCTGGTGAGTGTGGTTGCCACCTGCACCTCACCTGGACCTGGCGATTCTGGTCTACACCTGAGACTACCCTGGATCTGGTGAATGTGGTCCCCACCTGGGCTTCACCTGGATTTCGGGACTCCGGTCCCCATTTCGGCCTCACCTGGCCCTGTTGACCATGGTCCTCAACTGGGCAAAATTGGGACCCGGTGACTGTTCCACATCTGGACCTCACCTGGACGACATGACTCTGGTCCGCCTCTGGGTCTCACCGTGCCCTCTTGACTGTGAACCCCACTTTGGCCTGACTTGGACCTGCTGACCCTGGTTGCCACCTGCGCCTGACCTCGAACTGTTGACTCTGGTTCTTTCAAGGGCCTCCCATGTACCTGGTGATCCTGGTCCCCACCTGGGCCTCACCTGGACGACGTGACGCTTGTCACCACCGGGGCCTCACCTGGACCTGCTTAATGTGTTCCACACCTGGGCCTCAAGTAGACCTGTTTTCCATGGTCCCCAAGCCGTCCTCACATGGAACTGTTGCCTCTGATCCCCACCGGGGCCTAACGTGTACCTGGTAACTCTGGTCCTCACCTGGGCCTCATCTGGACCTAGTGACTCTGGTCCCCACCTGGGCTTCACCTGTATCTGGTGACTCTGGTCCCCACCTGGGCATCATCGGGACATGGTTCCACTGCAAGGGCGGCAGGTTGGCCTCACCTGGACCAGGTAACTCTGGTCCCTACCTGGGCATCATCGGTAAACCGTTCCTCTGCATTGCCTACAGGTTGGCCACACCTGGACCTGTTGAGTGGGGTTGACACCTGGGTCTCACCCATACCTGGTGACACAGGTCCCCACGTGGGCCTCACTTCGACCTGGTGAATCTGGTCCTTACCTGGTCCTCACCCGGAACTGGTAACTCTGATCACCACCTGGGCCTCACCTGGGCCTGGAGAATCTGGTCCCCATCTGGGGCTCACCCAGTCCTGTTGACTTTGTTACCCACCTGGCCCTGATTGCTGTGGACCCCTTCTTGTCCTCACCTGGAACTTGTGACTCTGATCCTAACTGGGCCTCACCCAGATCTGGTGACTCTGGTACTCACCTGTGGACCATTATGACCTGGATACTCTGTTCCACACCTGAGCCTCACCTGGACATGATGACTCTGGATCCCCTCTGGGCCTCAGCCTGACATGGGGACTCTGGTCCCCATCTGGATGTCACCCAAACCAGGTGGATCTGGTACCCCTCAAGGCCTCAACTTGACCTGGTGACTCTGGTCCTCAATTGGATCTCACCTGGGCCTAGTGAATATGCTTAATCTGGGCATCAGTTGGACTTGGTGACTCTCGTTCCTACCTTGGCATCATCGGGACATGCATCCACTGCATGGCCTGCAGGTTGGCCTCAGCTGGACCTTGTAACTCTGGTCCCTACCTGGGCATCACCGGGACAGGGTTCCTCTACATGGCCTCCAGGTTGGCCTCACCTGGCCCTAGTGATTGGGGTTGCCACCTGGGGCTCACCCATACCTGGTGACACAGGTCCCCACGTGGGCCTCACTTTGACCTGGTGAATCTGGTCCTTTCCTGGTCCTCACCCGGACCTGGTAACCCTGGTCACCACCTGGGAATCACCTGGACCTGGTGAATCTGGTCCCCCACTGGGCCTCACCTAGTCTTGTTGACTTTCTTCCCCACCTGGACCTGATTGCTGTGGACTCCTCTTGGCCTCAACTGGATCTGGTGACTCTGATCCTAACTGGGCCTCACACAGATCTGGTGACTCTGGTCCTCACATGTGGACCGTTATGACCTGGATACTCTGATCCACACCTGAGCCTCACCTGGACATGATGACTCTGGAACTTCTCTGGTCCTCACCCTGACCTTTGACTCTGGTCCCCATCCGGATGTCACATTGACTAGGTGAATCTGGTATCCCTCTAGGCCTCAACTTTACTGGTGACTCTGGTCCTGACCTGGGCCTCACGGGGACCTAGTGAGCATGCTCCCAACCTGCGCCTCATCTGGACCTGGTGACTGGTTCTACCTGGGCATCATCGAGACATGGTTACTCTATTCCCCACTGGGACTGACCTGATCCTGGTAACTCTGGTCCTGACTTTGGCCTCTTCTCTACCAGGTGACTCTGGCTCCACCTGGGCCTCACCTGTAACTGGTGACTCTGATCCTAAGCATGGCCTCACCTGACCTGGTGTCTATGGTTTCCATCGGTACCTCACCTGGTCCTCATGTCTCTGGTCCAAATGGGACTCACCAGGACCTTGTATCTGGTACCCACCTGAGTAGCATCAGGATATGGTTACACTGTTCACTAACAGTGACCCGGCCGGACCTATTAACTCTCGTCGTCACCTTGTCCACACTTGGACATGGTGACACTGGTTCCCACCAGGGTCTCACCTGGACATGGTGACTCGGATCCCCACCTGGTCCTCACCTGTAACTTGTATTTCTCGTTCCCACATGGACATCATGTGGACCTGGTGGCTGCAGTGTTTCTAGCTTCTCATGTACCTCGTGACTCTGGTCCCCACCAGGGCCTCACTGGGACTTGGTGAGTGTGGTTGCCACCTGCACCTCACCAGGACCTCTTGATTCTGGTCTCCACCTGAGACTACCCTGGATCTGGTGACTGTGGTCCCCACAAGGGCTTCAACTGAATTTGGGGACTCCGGTCCCATCTGGGGCTCACCTGGCCCTGTTGAACATGGTCCTCAACTGGGCATAATTGGGAACCAGAGACTGTGTTCCACAACTGGACCTCACCTCGACCAGGTGACTCTGGTCCCACTCTGGGTCTCACCGTGCCCTAATTACTGTGAACCCCACTTTGGCCTGACTTGGACCTGCTGACCCTGGTTGCCACCTGCGCCTGACCTCGAACTGTTGACTCTGGTTCTTTCAAGGGCCTCCCCTGTACCTGGTGATCCTGGTCCCCACCTGGGCCTCACCTGGACGTGGTGATTCTTGTCACCACCGGGGACTCACCTGGACCTGGTTAAGGTGTTCCACACCTGGGCCTCAAGTAGACCTGTTGACCATGGTACCCAAGCTGGCCTCACATGGCCTGTTGCCTCTGATCCCCACCGGGGCCTCACGTGTACCTGGTAACTCTGGTCCTCGCCTGGGCCTAATCTGGACCTAGTGACTCTGGTCCCCACCTGGGCTTCACATGGATCTGGTGACTCTGGTCCCCACCTGGACTTCACCTGGATCTGGTGACTCTGGTCCCCACCTGGACCTCTCCTGGACCTGGTGACTCTCTTTCCAACATGGACCTCACCTGGATCTGGTGACTCTGGTCCTCAGTTTGGCCTCAACTGGACCTGGTGTCTCTCGTCCCCACTTTGACCTAACTCAGAACTGCTGAATCTTCACCCACCTAGGCCTCACACAGACCTGGTGACTCTTGTCCCCAGCTATGCCTCAATTCGACCTGATGAATCTGGTAGTCACGTGGGCCTCACATGGACCTGGGACTCAGCTCCATAGAGTGGCTCTGGTTCCCACAAGCGGCTCACCTGATACACCTGACTGTGGTCTTATTCTATGCCTCACCAGGACCTAGTGATTCTGTTCCCCATCTGGGCCTGCATGGCCCTAGTAACTCTGGTCCTTACCCAGGCATCATTGGGATCTGGATACTCTATTCCACACCTGGGCCTCACTTTCACCAGGGACCTATGGTCCCATTCTGGGCCTCAAACTAAACTGGTTACTCTGGTTTCCCCTCTGGGCCTCACCCCTACCTGGTGACTCTGGTCACCCCTTGGGCTTCACTTGGGCCTGGCGAATATGGTCCTTATCTGATCCGATTCTGGATCTGGTGACCGGTTGCCACCTGGGCCTCACTTGGACTTGGTGAATCCTGTTGCCACCTGCGCCTCACCTGGACCTTGTGACTGTGGTCCCACCAGACATCACCTGGATCTGGTGGCTATGGTTCACATATGGGGCTCTCCTGGACCTGGTTCCTGTGGTCTCCATCTGGCCACACCTGGAACACAATGACTCTGAACCATATTTGGGCCTCTCCTGGACCTGTTGACTCTGGTCCTTACCTGGGCATCATTGGGACCTGGATACTCCCTTATATACCTGGGCCTCACCTGGACCTGGTGACTGTGGTCCCACCTGGGCCTCACCTGGACGAGGTGAATGGTTTCCACAGGGACCTCACCTGGACCTGGTGACTCAGGTCCTCATATGGGCATCATGGAACCTGGTTTCTCAGTGCCACATCGGGGCCTCACCTGGACCTAGTGATTCTCGTCCACCTCTGGCCTCACCCTGAGGTGGTGACTCTGGTCCCCACCTGGATATCACCAGATCCGGGTGACTCTGGTCCCCCTCTGAGACTCACCCGGAGCTGGGGACACTGGTCCTCAACTGGGCCTCAACAAGACCTGGTGAATCTACTCCTCCTTTATGCTTCGTCTGGACCTTGTGACTCTTTTCCCACCTGGCGTCAATGGGACATGGTTACTCTGTTCCCCACCTGGGCCTCACATGGACATGATAACTTTGCTCCACACTTTGGCCTTAACTGGTCCTGATGACTCTGGTCCCCCCACCTAGGCCTCAATCTGGATCTGGTGACTGGTCCCCACATGGGTCTCACCTGGACCTGGTGACTCTCGTTCCCAAATGACCCACACCTGGACCTGGTGACTGTTGTGTTCTTGTAGACTCACATTAACCTGGTGACTCCGGTCCCACTAGGGCCTCACCTGGATCTGGTGACTCTGGCCTGAAGGTTGGCCTCACCTGGACCTGGGGTTGCCACCTGGGCCTCACCCATACCTGGTGACTCAGGTCCTCACGTTGGCCTCTTCGACCTGGTGAATCTGGTCCTTATTTGGTCCTCCCCCAGACCCGAGGACTCTGGTAACCTCCTGGGCCTCACCTGGACCTGGTGAATCTGGTCCCCATTTGGGCCTCACCCTGTCCTGGTGACTTTGTTCCCCACCTGGACCTGATTGCTGTGGATTCTTTCTTGGCCTCACAAGGAACTGGTGACTCTGATCCTGTCTGCGCGTCACCTAGACCTGCTGACTCTGGTCCTCACCTGGGCATCATTGGTACCCGGTGACTCTGTTCCACACCTGAGCATCACCTGGACATGATGACTCTGGAACCTCTCTGGGCCTCATCGTGACCTGGTGACTCTGGTCCCCATCTGGATGTCACCTGGACCAGGTGATTCTGGTACCCCTCTAGGCCTCACCAGATCTCTTGACTCTGGACCTCAACTGGGCCTAACCTGGACCTAGTGAATATGCTCCATCAGGGTCTCATTTGGACCTGGTGACTCTCGTCCCTACCTGGCCATCATCGGGACATGGTTCCACTGCATGGCCTGCAGGTTGGCCTCACCTAGTGCTGGTAAATCTGGTCCCTACCTGGGCATCATCGGGACATGGTTCCACTGCATGGCCTGCATGTTGGCCTCAGCTGGACCTCGTGAGTGTGGTTGCCACCTGGGGCTCACCCATACCTGTTGACTCAGGTCCCCACGTGGGCCTCTTGGACCTGGTGAATCTGGTCCTTACCTGGTCCTCTCCCAGACCCGGGGACTCAGCTCACCACCTGGGCCTCACCTGGCCCTGGTGAATCTGGTCCCCATCTGGGCCTCACACAGTCCTGGTGACTTTGTTCTCCACCTGGACCTGATTGCTATGGACTCTTTCTTGTCCTCACCTGGACCTGGGGACTCTGATCCTAACTGGGCCTCACCCAGATCTGGCGACTCTGGTCCTCACCTGTGGACCATTATGACCTGGATACTTTGTTCCACACCTGAGCCTCACCTGGACATGTTTACTCTGGATCCACTCTGAGCCTCACCCTGACATGGTGACTCTGGTCCCCATCTGGATGTCACCTAGACCAGGTGAATCTGGTACCCCTCTAGGCCTCAACCAGACCTGGCGACTCTGGTCCTCAACTGGGCCTCAACGGGACCTATGAATATGCTCCCCACCTGCGCCTCATCTGGACCTGGTGATTCTGGTTCTATCTTGGCATCATCGGGACATGGTTACTCAGTTCCCCACTGGGACTGACTTGATCCTGGTAACTCTGGCCACGACTATGCTCTCTCTGTACCAGGTGATTCTGGCTCCACCTGGGCCTCACCTGTAACCTGTGACTCTAATCCTAAGCATGGCCTCACCTGACCTGGTCTCTGTGGTTCCCATCGGGACCTCACGTGGACCTCATGTCTCTGGTCGCACCTGGGCCTCACCAGGACCTGGTGTCTCTGGTACCCACCTGGGTACCATCAGGATATGGTTACACTGTTCACTATCAGTGACCCAGCCGGACCTATCAACTCTGGTCTTCACCTGGGCCACACCTGCACATGGTGACACTGGTTCCCACCTGGGCTTCACCTGGATCTGGTGACTCGGGTCCCCACCTGGACTTCACCTGGATCTGGTGACTCTGGTCCCCTCCTGGACCTCTCCTGGACCTGGTGACTCTCTTTCCAACATGGTTCTCCCCTGGATTTGGTGACTCTGCTCCTCAGTTTGGCCTCCCCTGGACCTGGTGTCTCTCGTTCCCTCTTTGACCTAACTCAGAACTGCTGAATCTTGCCCCACCTACGCCGCACCCAGATCTGGTGACTCTTGTCCCCAGCTATGCCTCAATTCGACCTGATGAATCTGGTCCTCACGTGGGCCTCACATGGACCTTGGACTCAGCTGGGTAGAGTGGCTCTGGTTCCCTCAAGGGGCTCACCTGATACTGCTGACTGTGGTCTTATTCTATGCCTCACTAGGACCTAGTGATTCTGTTCCTCATCTGGGCCTTCATGGCCTTAGAGATTCTGGTCCTCTCCCAGGCATCATTGGGACCTGGATACTCTATTCCACACCTGGGCCTCACTTTGACCAGGGACCTCTGGTCCCATTCTGTGCCTATAACTAAACTGGTTACTCTGATTCTACCTCTGGGCCTCACCGTTACCTGGTTTCTCTGGTCACCCCTTGAGCTTCACATGGGCCTGGTGAATCTGGTCCTTAGCTGATCCGTACCTGGATCTGGTGATTGGTCGCCACCTGGTCCTCACCTGGACTTGGTGAATCCTGTTGCCACCTGTGCCTCACCTGGACCTTGTGACTGTGGTCCCACCTGGAACTCAACTGGATCTGGTGGCTCTGGTTCCCATACGGGCGTCTCCTGGACCTGGTTCCTGTGGTCTCCATCTGGCCTCACCTGGAACCCAATGACTCTGATCCATATTTGGGCCTCTCCTGGACCTGTTGACTCTGGTCCTTACCTGGGTATCATTGGGACCTGGATACTCTCTTATATACCTGGGCCTCACCTGGACCTGGTGACTGTGGTCTCACCTGGACCTCATCTGGATGAGGACACTGGTTCCGACAGGGACCTCACTGGACCTGGTGACTCAGGTCCTCAAATTGGTATCATGGGACCTGGTATCTCAGTGCCACATTGGGGCCTCACCTGGACCTAGTGATCTCGTCCCACTCTGGGCCTCACCCTGACGTGGTGACTCTGGTCCCCACCTGGATATCACCAGAACCGGGTGACTCTGTTCCCCCTCTGGGACTCACCCGGAGCTGGGGTCACTGGTCCTCAACTGGGCTCAACAGGATCTGGTGAATCTACTCCTCACTTAGGCCTCGTCTGGACCTTGTGACTCTTATCCAACCTGGCATCAATGGGACATGGTTACTCTGTTCCCCACCTGGGCCTCACCTGGACATGATAAGTTTTCTCCGCACTTTGTCCTCCACGGGTCCTGATGACTCTGGTCCCCCCACCTAGGCCTCAATCTCGACCTGGTTCTTGTATTCCCCACCTGGGTCTCACCTGGATCTGGTAACTCTGGTCCCTACCTGGGCATCATCGGGACATGGCTCCTCTGCATGGCCTGCAGGTTGGCCTCATTTTGACCTGGTGAGTGGGTTTCCCACGTGGGTCTTACCCATGCCTGGTGACACAGGTCCCCACGTGGGCCTCACTTGGACCTGGTGAATGTGGTCCTTACCTAGTTCCCACCCGGAACTGGTAAATCTGGTCACCACCTGGGCATCACCTAGTCCTGGTGACTTTGTTCCCCACGTGGACCTGATTGCTGTGGACACCTTCTTGGCCTCACCTGGAAGTGGTAACTCTGATCACAACTGGGCCTCTCCCAGATCTGGTGACTCTGGTCCTCACCTGGGCCTCATCTGGACCTAGTGACTCTGGTCCCCACCTGGGCTTCACCTGGATCTGGTGACTCGGGTCCCCACCTGGATTTCACCTGGAACTGGTGACTCTGGTCCATACCTGAACCTCTCCTGGACCTGGTGACTCTGGTCCTCACCTGCGCCTCATCTGGACCTAGTGACTCTGGTCCCCACCTGGGAATCACCTGGACCGGGTGAATCTGGTCCCTATCTGGGCCTCCCCCAGTCCTGGTGACTTTGTTCCCCACCTGGACCTGATTGCTGTGGACTCCTTCTTGGCCTCACCTGGAACTGGTGACTCTCATCCTAACTGGGCCTAGCTCAATCTCCTGACTCTGGTCCTCCCCTGTGGACCACTATGAACAGGATACTCTGTACCACACCTGAGCCTCACCTGGACATGATGACTCTGGATCCACTCTGGGCCTCACCCTGACGTGGTAACTCTGGTCCCCATGTGGATGTCACCTAGACCAGGTGAATCTCGTACCCCTCTAGGCCTCAACTAGACCTGGTGACTCTGGTTCTCACCTGGGCCTCACCGGGACCTAGGGAATATTCTCCCCAACTGTGCTTCATTTGGACCTGGTGACTCTGGTTCTACCTGGGCATCATCGGGACATGGACACTGTATTCCCCACTGGGACTGACCTGATCCTGGTAACTCTGGTCCTGATTTGGTCTCTTCTTTACCAGGTGACTCTGGATCCACCTTGGGTTCACCGGTAACTGATGACTCTTATCCTAAGCATGGCCTCACCTGACCTGGTGACTATGGTTCCCATCGGGACCTCACCTGGACCTCATGACTCTGGTCCCACCTGGGCCTCACCAGGACCTGGTGTCTCTGATACCCACCTTGGTAGCATCAGGATACGGTTACACTGTTCACTAACTGTGACCTAGCCGGACCTATTAACTCTGGTCTTCACCTGGGCCACACCTGGACATGTTGACACTGGTTCCCACCTGGGTCTCACCTGGACATGCTGAGTCAGATCCACAACTGGTCCTCCCCTGTAACTGGTGATTCTCGTTCCCACATGGACATCATGTGGACCTGGTGGCTGCAGTGTTTCTAGCTTCTCATGTACCTCGTGACTCTGGTCCCCACCAGGGCCTCACAGGGCCCTGGTGAGTGTGGTTGCCACCTGCACCTCAAGTGGACCTGGTCATTCTGGTCTGCACCTGAGACTACCCTGATCTGGTGACTGTGGTCCCCACCTGGGCTTCACCCGCTTTGGGGACTCTGGTCTCCTTCTGGGCCTCACCTGGCCCTGTTGACCATGTTCCTCAACTGGGCAAAATTGGGACCCGGTGACTGTGTTCCACAACTGGACCTCACCTGTACCAGGTGATTCTGATCTACCTCTGGGTCTCACCGTACCCTAGTGACTGTGAACCCCACTTTGGCCTGACTTGGACCTGCTGACCCTGGTTGCCACCTGCGCTGATCTCGAACTGTTGACTCTGGTACTTTCAAGGGCCTACCCTGTATCTTGTGATCCTGGTCCCCACCTGGGCCTCACCTGGACGTGGTGACTTATGTCAAAACCGCGTACTCACCTGTATCTGCTTACTGTGTTCCACATCTGGGCCTCAAGTAGACTTGTTGACCATGGTCCCCAAGCCGGCCTCACATGGACCTGTTGCCTCTGATCCCCACCGGGGCCTCACGTGTACCTGGTAACTCTGGTCTCCACCTGGACTTCACCTGGATCGGATGACTCTGGTCCCCTTCTGGACCTCTCCTGGACCTGGTGACTCTCTTTCCAACATGGACCTCACCTGGATCTGGTGACTCTGGTACTCAGTTTGTCCTCACATGGACCTGGTGTCTCTCGTCCCCACTTTGACTTAACTCAGAACTGCTGAATCTTGCCCCACCTATGCCGCACCCAGACCTGGTGACTCTTGACCCCAGCTATGCCTCAATTCGACCTGATGAATCTGGTCCTCACGTGGGCCTCACATGGACCTGGGACTCAGCTGGATGGAGTGGCTCTGGTTCCCTCAAGGGGCTCACATGATACTGGTGACTATGGTCTTATTCTATGCCTCACCAGGACCTAGTGATTCTGTTCCCCATCTGGGCCTGCATGGCCCTAGTGACTCTGGTCCTCACCCAGGCATCATTGGGACCTGGATACTCTATGCCACACTTGGGACTACCTTTGACCAGGGACCTCTGGTCCCATTCGGGGCCTCAAACTAAACTGTTTACTCTGGTTCCCCCTCTGGGCCTCACCCTTACCTGGTGACTCTTGTCACCCTTTGGGCTTCAACTGGGCCTGGAGAATCTGGTCCTTAGCTGGTCCTCACCTGGATCTGGTGAATGGTCGCCACCTGGGTCTCACCTGGACTTGGTGAATCCTGTTGCCACCTGCGCCTTACCTGGACCTAGTGACTGTGGCCCCACCTGGACCTCTCCTGGATCTGGCGGCTCTGGTTCCCATAAGGGGCACTCCTGGACCTGGTTCCTGTGGTCTCCATCTGGCCTCACCTGGAACACAATGACTCTCGTCCATATTTGGGCCTCTCCTGGACCTGTTGACTCTGGTCCTTACCTGGACATCATTGGGACCTGGATACTCTCTTATATAACTTGGCCTCACCTGGACCTGGTGAGTGTGGTCCCACCGGGGCCTCACCTGGACGAGGTGACTGGTTCCCACAGGGACCTCACCTGGACCTGGTGACTCAAGTCCTCATATGGGCATCATGGGACCTGGTTTCTCAGTTCCACATCGGGGCCTCACCTGGACCTAGTGATTCTCGTCCGACCTTGGGACTCACCCTGACGTGCTGACTCTGGTCCCCACCTGGATATCACCGGAACCGGGTGAGTCTGGTCGACCTCTGGGACTCACCCGGAGCTGGGGACTCTGGTCCTCATCTGGGCCTAAACAGGACCTGGTGAATCTACACCTCACTTAGGCCTCGTCTGGACCTTGTGACTCTTTTTCCACCTGGCATCAATGGGACATGGTTACTCTGTTCCCCACCTGGGCCTCACCTGGACATGATAACTTTGCTCCACACTTTGGCCTCAACTGGTCCTGATGACTCTGGTCCCCCCACCTAGGCCTCAATCTGGACCTGGTGACTGTGGTCCCCACCTGGGTCTCACGTGGACCTGGTGACTCTCGTTCCCACATGAACCACACCTGGACCTGGTGACTATGGTGTTTTTGTAGACTCACATTTACCTGGTGACTCCGGTCCCCACTAGGGCCTCACATGGATCTGGTGACTCTGGCCTGCAGGCTGGCCTCACCTGGAGCTGGTGAGTGTGGTTGCATCCAGGACCTCACCCATTCCTGGGGACTCTGTCCCCACGTGGGCCTCTTGGATCTGGTGAATCTGATCCTTACCTGGTCCTCTCCCAGACCCGGGGACTCTGGTCACCACCTGGGCCTCACCTGGACATGGTGAATCTGGTCCCCATCTGGGCCTCACCCAGTCCTGGTGGCTTTGTTCCCCACCGGGACCTGATTGCTGTGGACTCTTTCTTGGCCTCACCTGGTACTGGTGACTCTGATCCTATCTGCGCGTCACTGAGATCTGGTGACTCTGGTCCTACCCTGGGCATCATTGGTACCTGTTGCCTCTGTTCCACACCTGAGTCTCACCTGGACATGATGACTCTGGAAACTCCCTGTGTGTCACCCTGACCTGATGACTCTGGTCTCCATCTGGATGTCACCGGGGTCAGGTGATTCTGGTACCCCTCTAGGACTCAACCAGATCTGGTGACTCTGGTCCTCAACTGGGCCTCACCGGGACCTAGTGAATATGCCCCATCTGGTCCTCATTTTGATTTTTTTTTATTTATTTATTCATAGAGATGCAGAGAGAGAGAGAGAGAGAGAGAGAGGCAGAGACACAGGCAGAGGGAGAAGCAGGCTCCATGCAGGGAGCCTGACGTGGGACTCAATCCAGGGTCTCCAGGATCACGCACTGGGCTGCAGGCGGCGCAAAACCGCTGCGCCACCGGGGTTGCCCCTGGTCCTCATTTTGACCTGGTGGCTCTGGTCTCTACCTGGGCATCATCTGGACATGGTTTCACTGAATGGCCTACAGGTTGGCCGCACCTGGACCTGGTAACTCTGGTCTCTACCTGGGCATCATCGGGACACGGTTCCTCTCCATCACCTGCAGTTTGGCCTCACCTGGACCTGGTGAGTGGTGTTGCCAATTGTGCCTCACCCGTACATGGTGACACAGGTCCCCACGTGGCCCTCAATTGGACCTGGTGAATCTGGTCCTTACCTGGTCCTTCCCCGGAACTGGTACCTCTGGTCACCACCTGGGATTCACCTGGGCCTGGTGAATCTGGTCCCCATCTGGCCTCACCCAGTCCTGCTGACTTTGTTCCCCACATCGACCTGATTGCTGTGGACGCCTTCTTGGCCTCACCTGGAACTGGTGACTCGGATCCTATCTGCGCATCACCCAGACCTGGTGAATCTGGTCCTCAACTGGGCATCATGGGTACCTGGTGACTCTGTTCCACACCTGAGCCTCACCTGGACATGATGACTCTGGAACCTCTCTGGGCCTCACCCTGACCTGGGGACTCTGGTCCCCATCTCGATGTCACCTGAACCAGGTGATTCTGGTACCCTTATAGGGCTCAACCAGATCTGGTGACTCTGGTCCTCAACTGGGCCTCACCTAGACCTAGTTAATATGCTCCATCTGGGCCTCATTTGGATATGGTGATTCTGATCCCTACCTCGGCATTACCGGGACATGGTTCCACTGCATGGCCTGCTGGTTGGCCTCACCTGGACCTGGTAACTCTGGTCGCTACCTGGGCATCATCGGGACATGGTTCCTCTGCATGGCCTGCAGGTTGGCCTCATCTTCACCTGGTGAGTGGGGTTCCACCTGGGTCTTACCCATGCCTGGTGACACAGGTCCCCACGTGGGCCTCACTTGACCTGGTGAATGTGGTCCTTACCTAGTCCTCACCCGGAACTGGTAAATCTGGTCACCACCTGGGCCTCACCTGGACTTGGTGAATCCTGTTGCCACCTGCGCCTCACCTGTACCTGTGACTGTGGTCCCACCCGGACATCACCTGGATCTGGTGGCTCTGGTTCCCATATGGGGCTCTCCTGGACCTGGTTCCTGTGGTCTCCATCTGGCCTCACCTGTAACACAATGACTCTGAACCATATTTGGGCCTCTCCTGGATCTGTTGACTCTGGTCCTTACCTGGCCATCATTGGGACCTGGATACTCTCTTATATACCTGGGCCTCACCTGGACCTGGTGACTGTGGTCCCACCTGGGCCTCACCTGGACAAGGTAAATGGTTACCACAGGGACCTCACCTGGACCTGGTGACTCAGGTCCTAATATGGGCATCATGGGACCTGGTTTCTCAGGTCCACATCGGGGCTTCACCTGGACCTAGTGATTCTCGTCCCTCTCTGGGCCTCAACCTGACGTGGTGACTCTGGTCCCCACATGGATATCACCAGTACCGGGTGACTCTGGTCCCCCTCTGGGTCTCACCCGGAGCTGGGGACACTGGTCCTCAACTGAGCCTCAACAGGACTTGGTGAATCTACTCCTCACTTAGACCTCGTCTGGATCTTGTGACTCTTTTCCCACCTGGCATCAATGGGACATGGTACTCTGTTCCACACCTGAGCCTCACATGGACATGATAACTTTGCTCCGCATTTTGGCCTCAACTGGTCCTGATGACCCTGGTCCCCCCACCTAGGCCTCAATCTGGACCTGGAGACTGTCGTCCCACCTGGGTCTCACCTGGACCTGGTGACTCTCGTTCCCACCTGAACCACACCTGGCCCTGGTGACTGTGGTGTTCTTGTAGACTCACATTTACCTGGTGACTCGGGTCCCCATTAGGGCCTCACCTGGATCTGGTGACTCTGGCCTGCAGGTTCGCCTCACTTGGACCTGGTGAGTGAGGTTGCCACCTGGACATCACCCAAACCTGGTGACTCAGGTCCCCACGTGTACCTCTTGGACCTGTTAATCTGGTCCTTACCTGGTCCTGTCCCAGACCCGGGGACTCTGGTCACCCAGTCCTGGTGACTTTTTTCCCCACCTGGACCTCATTGCTGTGGACTCTTTCTTGGCCTCAACTAGAACTGGTGACTCTGATCCTATCTGCGCGTCACCCAGACCTGATGACTCTGGTCCTCACCTGGGCATCATTGGTACCTGGTGACTCCATTCCACACCTGAGCCTCACCTGGACATGATGACTCTGGAACCTCACTGGGCCTCACCCTGATCTGGTGACTCTGGACCCTATCTGAATGTCACCTGGACCAGGTGATTCTGGTACCCCTCTAGGCCTCAACCAGATCTGGTGACTCTGGTCATCAAGTGGGCCACACCTGGACCTAGTGAATATGCTCCATCTGGGACTAATTTGGACCTGGTGACTCTGGTCCCTACCTGGGCATCATCGGGACATGGTTCCACTGCATGGCCTGCAGGTTGGCCTCACCTGGACCTGGTAACTCTGGTCTCTACCTGGGAATCATCGGGACATTGTTCCACACATGGCCTGGAGGTTGGCCTTACCTGGACCTGGTAATTCTAGTCCCTACCTGGGCATCATCGGGACATGGTTCCTCTGCATGGCCTGCAGGTGGGCCTCACCTGGACCAGGTGAGTGGCGTTGTCACCTTGGTCTCACACATGCCTGGTGACACAGGTCCCCACGTGGGCCTCACTTGGGCCTGGTGAATCTGGACCTTTCCTGGTCCTCACCCGGAAATCCTAACTCGGGTCACCACCTGGGATTCACATGAACCTGGTTAATCTGGTCCCCATCTGGTCCTCATCCAGTCCTGGTGACTTTGTCAACCCACCTGGAACTGATTGCTGTGGACTCCTTCTTGGCCTCACCTGGAACTGGTGACTCTGAGGTTAACTGGGCCTCACCCAGATCTGGTGACTCTGGTCCTCACCTATGGACCATTATGACCTGGGTACTCTGTTCCACACCTGAGCCTCACCTGGACATGATGACTCTGGATCCCCTCTGGGCCTCACCCTGATTTGATGACTCTGGTCCACATCCGGATGTCACCTAGACTAGGTGAATCTGGTATACCTCTAGGCCTCAACTTGACCTGGTGACTCTGGTCCTCAACTGGACCTCTCCTGACCTGGTGACTCTCTTTCCAACATGGACCTCACCTGGATCTGGTGATTCTGGTCCTCAGTTTGGCCTCACCTGGACCTGTTGTCTCTCGTCCCCCTTTGACCTAACTCAGAACTGCTGAATCTTGCCCCACCTAGGCCGCACCCAGACATGGTGACTCTTGTCCCCAGCTATGCCTCAATTCGACCTGATGAATCTGGTCCTGACGTGGGGCTCACATGGACCTGGGACTCAGCTGGATAGAGTGGCTCTGGTTTCCACAAGGGGAACACCTGATACTGGTGATTGTGGTCTTATTCTCTGCCTCTGCCTCTGCCTCTGCCTCACCAGGACCTAGTGATTCTGTACCCCTTCTGGGCCTGCATGGCCCTAGTGACTCTGGTCCTCACCCAGGCATCATTGGGACCTGGATACTCTATTCCACATCTGGGTCTCACTTTGACCAGGGACCTCTGGTCCCATTCTGGGCCTCAAACTAAACTGGTTACTGTGGTTCCCCTCTGGGCCTCACCCTTACCTGGTGACTCTGGTCACCCCTTGGGCTTCACTTAGGCCTGGTGAATCTGGTCCTTAGCTGGTCCACTCCTGGATCTGGTGACAGGTCGCCACCTGGGCCTCACCTGGACTTGGTGAATCCTGTTGCCACCTGCGCTTCACCTGGACCTTGTGACTGTGGTCCCACCTGGACCTCACCTGGATCTGGTGGCTCTGGTTCCCATATGGGGCTCTCCTGGACCTGGTTCCTGTGGTCTCCATCTGGCCTCACCAGGAACAAAATGACTCTGATCCATATTTGGGCCTCTCCTGGACATGTTGACTCAGGTCCTTACCTAGGCATCATTGGGACCTGGATACTCTCTTATATACCTGGGCGTCACCTGGAACTGGTGACAGTGGTCCCACCTGGGCCTCACCTGGACGAGGTGACTGATTCCCACAGGGACCTCAACTGGACCTGGTGACTCAGGTCCTCATATGGGTATCATGGGACCTGGTTTCTTAGTTATACATCGGGGCCTCACCTGGACCTAGTGATTCTCGTCCCCCTCTGGGCCTCACTCTGACGTGGTGACTCTGGTCCACACCTAGATATCACCAGAACCGGGTGACTATGGTCCCCCTCTGGGACTCACCTGGAGCTGGGGACACTGGTCTTCAACTGGGCCTCAACAGGACCTGGTGAATCTACTCCTCACTTAGGCCTCGTCTGGACCTTGTGACTCTTTTCGCACCTGGTATCAATGGGACATTGTTACTCTGTTCCACACCTGGGCCTCATCTGGACATGATAACTTTGCTCCACACTTTGGCCTCAACTGCTTCTGATGACACTGGTCGCTCCACCTTGTCCTCAATCTGGACCTGGTGACTGTGGTCCCCACCTGGGTCTCACCTGGACCTGGTAACTAAGTTCCCACATGAACCACACCTGGACCTGATGACTGTGATGTTCTTGTAGACCTACCTTTACCTGGTGACTCCTGTCCCCACTAGGGCCTCACCTGGATCTGGTGACTGTGGCCTGCAGGTTGGACTCACCTGTACCTGGTGAGTGGGGTTGCCACCTGGGCATCACCCATACCTGGTGACACAGGTCAACTCGTGGGCCACTTGGACCTGGTGAATCTGGTCCGGAACCTGGTCCTCTCCCAGTCCCGGGGACTCTGGTCACCACCTGGGCCTCACCTGGACATGGTGAATGAATCTGTTCCCCATCTGGGCCTCACCCAGTCCTGGTGACTGTGTTCCCCACCTGGACCTGATTGCTGTGGACTCTTTCTTGGCCTCACCTGGACCTGGCGACTCTGATCCTATCTGCGCGTCGCCCAGACCTCGTCACTCTGGTCCTCACCTGGGCATCATTGGTACCTAGTGACTCTGTTCCACACCTGAGCCTCACCTGGACATGATGACTCTGGAACCACTCGGGGCCTAACCCTGACCTGGTGACTCTGGTCTCCATCTGGATGTCACCTGGACCAGGTGACTCTGGGACCCCTCTAGGCCTCAATTAGGTCTGGGGACTCTGGTCGTCAACTGGGCCTCACCTGGACCTAGTGAGTATGCTCCATCTGGGCCTCAGTTGGACCTGGTGACTCTGGTCCCTACCTGTGCATCATCGGGACATGGATCCACTGCATGGCCTGCAGGTTGGCCTCAGCTGGACCTTGTAACTCTGGTCCCTACCTGGGCATCACCGGGACACGGTTCCTCTGCATGGCCTCCAGGTTGGCCTCACCTGGACCTAGTGAGTGGGGTTGCCACCTGGGGCTCACCCATACCTGGTGACACAGGTCCCCACGTGGGCCTCACTTGGACCTGGTGAATCTGGTCCTTTCCTGGTACTCACACGGACCTGGTAACCCTGGTCACCACCTGGGAATCACCTGGACCTGGTGAATCTGGTCCCCCTCTGTTCCTCACCCAGTCCTGTTGACTTTCTTCCCCACCTGGACCTGATTGCTGTGGACTCCTCTTGGCCTCAACTGGAACTGGTGACTCTGAACCTTACTGGGCCTCACCCAGATCTGGTGACTCTGGTCCTCACATGTGGACCATTATGACCTGGATACTCTGTTCCACACCTGAGCCTCACCTGGACATGATGACTCTGGAACCTCTCTGGGCCTCACCCTGACCTGGTGACTCTGGACCCATCTGGATATCACGTGGACCAGGTGATTCTGGTACCCCTCTAGGCCTCAACCAGGTCTGGTGACTCTGGTCCTCAACTAGGCCTCACCTGGACCTAGGGAATATGCTCCATCTGGTCCTCATTTGGGTCTGGTGACTCTGGTCCCTAACTGGGCATCATCGGGACATGGTTCCACTGCATGGCCTTCAGGTTGGCCGCACCTGGACCTGGTGACGCTGGTTCTATCTGGGCATCATCGGGACGTGGTTACTCTGTTCCCCTCTGGGACTGACCTGATCCTGGTAACTCTGGTCCTGACTTTGGCCTCTCTGTACCAGGAGAATCTGGCTCTAACTGGGCCTCACCTGTACCTGGTGACTCTGATTCTAAGCATGGCCTCACCTGACCTGGTGTTTGTGGTTCCCATAGGGACCTCACCTGGACCTCATGTCTCTGGTCCCTCCTGGGCCTCACCAGGGCCTGGTGTCTCTGGTACCCACCTGGTTAGCATCAGGATATGGTTACACTGTTTACTAACAGTGACCCAGCCGGACCTATTAACTCTGGTCTTCACCTGGGCCACACCTGGACATGGTGTCACTGTTTCCCACCTGGGTCTCACCTGGATATGGTGAGTCGGATCCCCACATGGTCCTCACCTGTAACTGGTGATTCTCGTTCCCACATGGATATCATGTGGACCTGTTGGCCGCAGTGTTTCTAGCATCTTTTTTTTTAATTTTTATTTATTTATGATAGTCACAGAGAGAGAGAGAGGCAGAGACACAGACAGAGGGAGAAGCAGGAACCATGCACCGGGAGCCCGACGTGGGATTCGGTCCCGGGTCTCCATGATCGCTCCCGGGGCCTAAGGCAGGCGCCAAACCGCTGCGCCACCCAGGGATCCCATCTGTTTGTAGCTTCTCATGTACCTCGTGACTCTGGTCCCCACCAGTGCCTTACCGGGACCGGGTGAGTTTGGTTGCCACCTGCACCACACATAGACCTGGTGATTCTGGTCTGCACCTGAGACTACCCTGGATCTGGTGACTGTGGTCCCCACCTGGGCTTCACCTAGCCCTGTTGACCATGGTCCTCATCACGGAAAAATGGCACCCGGTGACTGTGTTCCACACCTGGACCTCACCTGGAGCAGGTGACTCTGTTCCCCCTGTGGGTCTCACCATGCTCTAGTGACTGTGAACCCCACTTTGGCCTGACTTGGACCTGCTGACCCTGGTTTCCACCTGCGCGTTACCTCGAACTGTTGACTCTGGTTCTTTCAAGGGCCTCCCCTGTACCTGGTGACCCTGGTTTCCACCTGGTCCTCACCTAGGCCTGGTGACTCTTGTCACCACCGGGGACTCACTTGGACCTGGGTACAGTGTTCCACACTGGGCCTCAAGTAGAACTCTTGACCATGGTCCCAAGCCTGCCTCACATGGACCAGTTGCCTCTGATACCTACCAGCGCCTCACGTGTACCTGGTAACTCTGGTCCTCACCTGGGCCTCATCTGGACCTAGTGACTCTGGTCCCCACCTGGGCTTCACCTGGATCTGGTGACTCTGGTCCCCACCTGTACCTCTCCTCGACCTGGTGACTCTCTTTCCAACATGGGCTTCACCTGGATCTGGTGACTCTGGTCCTCAGTTTGGCCTCACCTGGACCTGGTGTCTCTCGTCCCCACTTTGACCTAACTCAGAACTGCTGAATCTTGCCCCACCTAGGCCGCACCCAGACCTGGTGACTCTTGTCCCCAGCTATGCCTCAATTCGACCTGATGAATCTGGTCCTCACGTGGGCCTCACATGGACCTGGGACTCAGCTGGATAGAGTGGCTCTGGTTCCCACAAAGGGCTCACCTGATACTGGTGAATGGGGTCTTTTTATATGCCTCACCAGGACCTAGTGATTCTGTTCCCCTTCTGGGCCTGAATGGCCCTAGTGACTCTGGTCCTCACCCAGGCATCATTGGGACCTGGATACTCTATTCCACACCTGGGCCTCACTTTGACCAGGGACCTCTGGTCCCATTCTGGGCCTCAAACTAAACTGGTTACTCTGGTTCCCCCTCTGGGACTCACCCTTACCTGGTGAATCTGGTCACGCCTTGGGCTTCACTTTGGCCTGGTGAATCTGGTCCTTAGCTGGTACTCACCTGGATCTGGTGACTGGTCGCCACCTGGGCCTCACCTGGACCTGGTGAATCTCTTCCCCATCTGGGCCTCACCCAGTCCTGGTGACTTTGTTCCCCACCTGGACTTGATTGCTTTGGACACTTTCTTGGCCTCACCTGGAACTGGAGATTCTCATTCCCACATGGACATCATGTGGACCTGGTGGCTGCAGTGTTTCTAGCTTCTCATGTACCTCGTGATTCTGGTCCCCACCAGGGCCTCAAAGGGACCTGGTGAGTGTGGTTGCCACCTGCACCACACCTGGAACTGATGATTCTGGTCTGCACCTGAGACTACCCTGGATCTGGTGACTGTGGTCCCCACCTGGGCTTCACCCGGATTTGGGGACTCCGGTCCCCATCCGGGCCTCAACTGTACCTGTTGACCATGGTCCTCAACTGGGCAAAATTGGGACCCGGTGACTGTGTTCCACAACTGGACCTCTCCTGGACCACATGACTCTGGTCCCCCTCTGGGTCTCACAGTGCCTTCGTGACTGTGAACCCCACTTTGGCCTGACTTGGACCTGCTGACCCTGGTTGCCACCTGCGTCTGACCTCGAACTGTTGACTCCTGTTCTTTCAAGGGCCTCCCCTGTACCTGGTGATCCTGGTCCCCACCTGGGCCTCACGTGGACGTGGTGACTCTAGTCACCACCGCGGACTCACCTGGACCTGCTTACTGTGTTCCACACCTCGGCCTCAAATAGACCTGTTGACCATGGTCCCCATGCCGGCCTCACATGGACATGTTGACTCTAATCCCCACCGGGGCCTCACGTGTACCTGGTAACTCTGGTCCTCACCTGGGCCTCATCTGGACCTAGTGACTCTGGTCCCCACCTGGGCTTCACCTGGAACTGGTGGCTCTGGTCCCCACCTGGGTTTCACCTGGAACTGGTGACTCTCTTTCCAACATGGACTTCACTTGGTGAATCTGGTCCTTAGCTGGTCCACATTTGGATCTGGTGACTGGTCACCACCTGGGCCTCACCTGGACTTGGTGAATACTGTTGCCACCTGCGCCCCCCCTGGAACTTGTGACTGTGATCCCACCAGAACCTCACCTGGATCTGGAGGCTCTGGTTCCCATAAGGGGCTCTCCTGGACCAGGTTCTTGTGGTCTCCATCTAGCCTCACCTGGAACACAATGACTCTGATCCATATTTGTGCCTCTCTTGGACCTGTGGACTCTGGTCCTTACCTGGGCATCATTGGGACCTGGATACTCTCTTATATACCTGGGCGTCACCTGGACCTGGTGACTGTGGTCCCACCTGGGCCTCACCTGGATGAGGTCACTGGTTCCCACAGGGACCTCACCTGGACCTGGTGACTCAGGTCCTCAAATCGGCATCATGGGACCTGTTATCTCAGTTCCAAATCGGGGCCTCACCTGGACCTAGTGATTCTCGTCCCCCTCTGGGCCTCACCCTGACCTGTTGACTCTGGTCCTCACCTGGATATCACAAGAACCGGGTGACTCTGGTCCCCCTTTGGCACTCACCCGGAGCTGGGGAGACTGGTCCTCAACTGGGCCTCAACAGGACCTGGTGAATCTACTCCTCACTTAGGCCTCGTCTGCACCTTGTGACTCTTATCCCACCTGGCATCAATGGGATATGGTTACTCTGTTCCCCACCTGGGCCTCACTTGGACATGATAACTGTTCTCCGCACTTTGGCCTCAACTGGTCCTGATGACACTGGTCCCCCCACCTAGGCCTCAATCTGGACCTGGTGACTGTGGTCCCCACCTGGGTCTCACCTTGACCTGTTGCCTCTCGTTCCCACATGAACCACACCTGGACCTGGTGACTGTGGTGTCCTTGTAGACTCACATTTACCTGGTGACTCCGTTCCCGTCTAGGGCCTCACCTGGATCTGGTGACTCTGGCCTGCTGGTTGGCTTCACCTGGAATTGGTGAGTGGGGTTGTCACCTGGGCCTCACCCATACCTGGTGACTCAGGTCCCTACGTGGGCCTCTTGGACCTGGTGAATCTAGTACTTACCTGGTCCTCTCCCCGACCCGGGGACTCTGGTCACGACCTGGGCCTCACCTGGACCTGGTGAATCTGTTCCATATCTTGGCCTCACCGAGTCCTGGTGACTTTGTTCCCCACTTGGACCTGATTGCTGTGGACTCTTTTTGCCTCACCTGGAACTGGTGACTCTGATCCTATCTGCGCGTCACCCAGATCTGGTGACTCTGGAACTCACCTGGGCATCATTGGTACCTGATTACTCTGTTCCACACCTGAGCCTCACCTGGACATGATGACTCTGGTACCTCTCTGGGCCTCACCCTGACCTGGTGACTCTGGTCCCCATCTGGATGTCACCTGGACCAGGTGATTCTGGTACCCCTCTAGGCCTCAACCAGATCTGGTGACTCTGGTCCTCAACTGGGCCTCACCTGGACCTAGTGAATATACTCGATGTGGGCCACATTTGGACCTGGTGACTCTGCTCCCTACCTGGGCATCATCGGGAGATGGTTCCACTGCATGGCCTGCAGGTTGGCCTCACCTGGAACTGGTAAATCTGGTCCCTACCTGGGCTTCATCGGGACACCGTTCCTCTGCATGGCCTGCAGGTTGGCTCACCTGGACCTGGTGAGTTGGGTTTCCACATGGGCCTCACACATACCTGGTGACATAGGTCCCCAAGTGGGCCTCACTTGAACCTGGTGAATCTGATCCTTACCTGGTCCTCACCCAGAACTGGTAACTCTGGTCCCCACCTGGGAATCACCTGGACAGGGTGAATCTGGTCCCCATCTGGGCCTCCCCCAGTCCTGATGACTTTGTTCCCCACCTGGAACTGATTGCTGTGGACTCCTTCTTGGCCTCACCTGGAACTGGTGACTCTCATCCTAACTGGGCCTAACTCAATCTGCTGACTCTTGTCCTCCCCTGTGGACCATTATGAACTGGATACTCTGTTCCACACGTGAGCCTCACCTGGACATGATGACTCTGGATCCACTCTGGGCCTCACCCTGACGTGGTGACTCTGGTCCTCATGTGGATGTCACCTAGACCAGGTGAATCTGGTACCCCTCTAGGCCTCCACTAGACCTGGTGACTCTGGTCCTCAACTGGGCCTCACCGGGACCTACTGAATATGCTCCCCAACTGTGCCTCATCTGGACCTGGTAACTCTGGTTCTACCTGGGCATCATCGGGACATGTTTACTGTGTTCCCCCTTGGGACTGACCTGATCCTGGTAACTCTGGTCCTGATTGGCCTCTTCTGTACCAGGTGACTCTGGATCCACTTTGGGTTCACCGGTAACTGGTGACTCTGATCCTAAGCATGGCCTCACCTGACCTGGTGACTGTGGTTCCCATCGGGACCGCACCTGGACCTCATGTCTCTGGTCCCAACTGGGCTTCACCAGGACCTGGTGTCTCTGGTACCCACCTTGGTAGCATCAGGATACGGTTACACTGTTCACTAACAGTGACCCAGCCGGACCTATTAACTCTGCTCTTCACCTGGGCCACACCTGGACATGTTGACACTGGTTCCCACCTGGGTCTCACCTGGACATGGTGAGTCGGATCCCCACCTGGTCCTCAACTGTAACTGGTGATTCTCGTTCCCACATGGACATCATGTGGACCTGGTGGCTGCAGTGTTTCTAGATTCTCATGTACCTCGTGACTCTGGTCCCCACCAGGGCCTCACAGGGACCTGGTGAGTGTGGTTGCCACCTGCACCTCAAGTGGACCTGGTCATTCTGGTCTACACCTGAGACTACCCTGGATCTGGTGACTATGGTCCCCACCTGGGCTTCACCTGCTTTGGGGACTCCGGTATCCATCTGAGCCTCACCTGGCCCTGTTGACCATGGTCCTCAGCTGGGCAAAATTGGGACCCGGTGACTGTGTTCAACCACTGGACCTCACCTGGACCAGGTGATTCTGGTCTCCCTCTGGGTCTCCCCGAGCCCTAGTGACCGTAAACCCAACTTTGCCCTGACTTGGACCTGCTGACCCTGGTTACCACCTGTGCCTCACCTCGAACTGTTGACTCTGGTACTTTCAAGGGCCTCCCCTGTACCTTGTGATCCTGGTCCCCACCTGGGTCTCACCTGGACGTGGTGACTCATGTCACAACCGCGTACTCACCTGGAGCTGCTTACTGTGTTCCACATCTGGGCCTCAAGTAGACTTGTTGACCATGGTCCCCAAGCCGGCCTCACATGGACCTGTTGCCTCTGATCCCCACCGGGGCCTCACGTGTACCTGGTAACTCTGGTCTTCACCTGGCCCTCATCTGCACCTATTGACTCTGGTCCCCACCTGGGCTTCACCTGGATCTGGTGACTGGTCCCCTCCTGTACTTCACCTGGATCTGTTGACTCTGGTCCCTACCTGGAACTCTCCTGGACCTGGTGACTCTCTTTCCAACATGGACCTCACCTGGATCTGGTGACTCTGGTCCTCAGTTTGGCCTCACCTGGACCTGGTTTCTCTCATCCCCACTTTGAACTAACTCAGAACTGCTGAATCTTGCCCCACCTAGGCCGCACCCAGACCTGGTGACTCTTGTCCCCAGCTATGCCTCAATTTGCCCTAATGAATCTGGTCCTCACGTGGGCCTCACATGGACCTGGGACTCAGCTGGATAGAGTGGCTCTGGTTCCCACAAGGGGCTCACCTGATACTGGTGACTGTAGTCTTATTCTATGCCTCACCAGGTCCTAGTGATTCTGTTCCCCATCTGGGGCTGCATGGCCCTAGTGACTCTGGTCCTCAACCTGGAATCATTGGGAACTGGATACTCTATTCCACCCCTGGGCCTCACTTTGACCAGGGACCTCTGGTCCCATTCTGGGCCTCAAACTAAACTGGTTACTCTGGTATCCCCTCTGGGCCTCACCCATACCTGGTGACTCTGGTCACCCTTGGGCTTCACTTGTACCTGGTGAATCTGGTCCTTAGCTGGTCCGCACCTGGATCTGGTGACTGGTCGCCACCTGGGTCTCACCTGGACTTGGTGAATCCTGTTGCCACCTGCACCTCACCAGGACCTTGTGACTGTGGTCCCACCTGGACCTAACCTGGATCTGGTGGCTCTGTTTCTCATATGGGGCTCTCCTGGACCTGGTTCCTGTGGTCTCCATCTGGCCTCACCTGGAACACAATGACTCTAATCCATATTTGGTCCTTTCCTGGACCTGTTGACTCTTGTCCTTACCTGGGCATCATTGGGACCTGGATACTCTCTTATATACTAGGGCCTCACCTCGACCTGGTGACTGTGTTCCCACCTGGGCCTCACCTGGACGAGGTGACTGGTTCCCACAGGGACCTCACCTGGATCTGGTGACTCAGGTCCTCATATGGATATCATGGGACCTGGTTTCTGAGTTCCACATCGGGGCCTCACCTGGACCTAGTCATTCTCATTCCCCTCTGGGCCTCACCCTGACGTGCTGACTCTGGTCCCCCCCTGGATATCACCAGAACCGGGTGACTCTGGTCCCCCTCGGGACTCACCCGGAGCTGGGGTCACTGGTCCTCAACTCGGCCTCAACAGGACCTGGTGAATCTACTCCTCACTTAGGCCTCGTCTGGACCTTGTGACTCTTTTCCCACCTGGCAACAATGGGACATGGTTACTCTGTTCCGCACCTGGGCCTCACATGGACATGATAACTTTGCTCCGAACTTTGGCCTCAACTGGTCCTGATGACCTTGGTCCCCCAACTGAGGCCTCAATCTGGACCTGGAGACTGTCGTCCCCACGTGGGTCTCACCTGGACTTGGTGACTCTCGTTCCCACATGAACCACACCTGGACCTGATGACTGTGGTGGACTTGTAGACTCACATTTACCTGGTGACTCCGGTCCCCACTAGGGCCTAACCTGGATCTGGTGACTCTGGCCTGCAGGTTGGCCTCACCTGGACTTGGTTAGTGGGATGCCACCTGGGCCTCACACATACCTGGACTCAGGTCCCCACGTGGGCCACTTGGACCTGGTGAATCTGGCCCTTACCAGGTCTTCTCCCAGACCCCGGGAATCTGGTCACAACCTGGGCCTCATGTGGACCTGGTGAATCTGGTCCCCATCTGGCCTAACCCAGTCCTGGTGACTATGTTTCCCACCTGGAACTGATTGCTCTGGACTCTTTCTTGGCCTCACTTGGAACTGGTGACTCTGATCCTATCTGTGCGTCACCGAGACCTGGTGACTCTGGTCCTCACCTGGGCATCATTGGTACCTGGTTACTCTGTTCCACACCTGAGCCTCACCTGGACATGATGTCTCTGGGACCTCTCTGGGCCTCACCCTGACCTGGTGATCTGGTCCCCATCTGGATGTCACCTGGACCAGGGGATTTTGGAACCCCTCTAGGCCTCTACCAGATCTGGTGACTCTTGTCCTCAACTGGGCCTCATCTGGATTTAGTGAATATGCTCCATCTGGGCCTCATTTGGACATGGTGACTCTGGTCACTCACTGGGCATCATCGGGAAATGGTTCCACTGCATGGCCTGCTGGTTTGCCTCACCTGGACCTGGTAAATCTGGTCCCTACCTGGGCATCATCAGGACATGGTTCCTCAGCATGGCCTGCAGGTAGGCCTCATCTTGACCTGGTGAGTGGAGTTCCCACCTGGGTCTTACCCATGCCTGGTGACACAGGTCCCCACGTGGGCCTCACTTGGACCTGGTGAATTTGGTCCTTACCTAGTCCTCACCCGGAACTGGTAAATCTGGTCACCACCTGGGAATCACCTAGACCTGGTGACTTTGTTCCCCACCTGGACCTGATTGCTGTGGACACCTTCTTGGCCTCACCTGGAAGTGAAACTCTGATCCTAACTGGGCCTTTCCCAGATCTGGTGACTCTGGTCCTCACCTGGGGACAATTATGACCTGGATACTCTGTTCCACACCTGAGCCTCACCTGGACATGTTGACTCTGGATCCCCTCTGGGCCTCACCCTGACATGGTTACTCTGGTCCCCATCTGGATGTCACCTAGACCAGGTGAATCAGGTACCCCTCTGGGCCTCAACCAGATCTGGGGCCTCTGGTCCTCAACTGGGCCTCACCTGGACCTAGTGAATATGCTCCATCTGTGCCTCATTTGGACCTGGTGACTCTGGTCCCTACGTGGGCAACATCGGGACATGGTTCCACATAATGGTTTGCAGGTTGGCCTCTTCTTGACCTGGTAACTCTGGTCCCTACCTTGGCATTATCGGGACCCGGTTACTTTGCATGGCCTGCAGGTAGGCCTCACCTGGACCTGGTGAGTGGGGTTGCCACTTGGGCCTCACGCATACCTGGTGACACAGGCCCCTACGTGGGCCTGATTTGGACCTGGTGTATCTGGTAATTCTGGTCACCACCTGGGAATCACCTGGACCTGGTGAATCTGGTAACTCTGGTCACCACCTGGGAATCACTTGGACCTGGTGAATCTGTGTCCCCATCTGGGCCTCACCCAGTCCTCGTGAATTTTTTCCCCACCTGGACCTGATTGCTGTGGACTCCTTCTGAGCCTCACCTGGAACTGTTGACTCTGATCCTAACTGGGCCTCACCCAGATCTGTTGACTCTGGTCCTCACCTGTGGACCATTATGACCTGGGTACTCTGTTCCACACCTGAGACTCACCTGGACATGATGACTCTGGATCCCCTCTGGGCCTCTCCCTGACATGGTGACTCTGGTCCCCATCTGGAAGGCACCTAGTCCAGGTGAATCTGGTACCCCTCTATGCCTCAACTAGACCTGGTGACTCTGGTCCTCTACTGGGCCTCAACGGGACGTAGTGAATATGCTCCCCACCTTCGCCTCATCTGGACCTGGTGACTATGGCTCCACCTGGGCCTCACCTGTAACTGGTGACTCTGATCCTAAGCATGGCCTCACCTGACCTGGTGACTGTGGTTCCCATAGGGACCTCACCTGGACCTCATGACTCTGTTCCACCTGGGCCTCACCAGGAACTTTTGTCTCTGGTTACCACCTGGGTAGCATCTTGATATGGTTACACTGTTCACTATCAGTGACCCAGCCGGACCTATTAACTCTGGTCTTCACCTGGGCCACACCTAGACATGGTGACACTCGTTCCCACCTGGGTCTCACCTGGACATGGTGCGTCGGTTCCCCACCTGGTCCTCCCCTGTAACTGGTGATTCTCGTTCCCACATGGACCTCATGTGGACCTGGTGGCTGCAGTGTTTCTAGCTTCTCATGTACCTCGTGACTCTGGTCCCCACCAGGGCCTCACCGGGACTTGGTGAGTGTAGTTGCCTCCTGCACCTCACCTGGACCTGGTGATTCTGGTCTGCACCTGATACCACCCTGGATCTGGTGACTGTGGTCTCCACCTGGGCTTCTCCTGGATTTGGGGAATCCGGTCCCCATCTGGGCCACACCTGGCCCTGTTGACCATGGTCCTCAACTGTGCGAAATTGGGACCCGGTGACTTTAGACCTCACCTGGACCATGTTACTCTGGTCCGCCTCCGGGTCTAACCTTGGACCTCACCTGGACCATGTGACTCTGGTCCGCCTCCGGGTCTAACCATGCCCTAATGACTCTGAAACCCACTTTGGCCTGACTTGGACCTGCTGACCTTGGTTGCCACCTGTGCCTGACCTCGAACTGTTGACTCTGGTTCATTCAACGGCCTCCCCTGTACCTGGTGATCCTGGTCCCCACCTGGGCCTCACGTGGACGTGGTGACTCTAGTCACCACCGGGTACTCACCTGGACCTGGTACTGTGTTCCACACATGGGCCTCAAGTAGACCTGTTGACCATGGTCCCCAAGCCGGCCTCACATGAACCTGTTGCCTCTGTTCCCCATCGGGGCCTCACGTGTACCTGGAAACTCTGGTCCTCACCTGGGCCTCATCTGGACCTAGTGACTCTGGTCCCCACCTGGGCTTCACTTGGATCTGGTGACTCTGTTCCCCACCGGGACTTCACCTGGATCTGGTGACTCTTGTACACACCTGGACCTCTCCTGGACCTGGTGACTCTCTTTCCAACATGGACCTCACCTGGATCTGGTGACTCTGGTCCTCAGTTTGGCCTCACATGGACCTGGGGTCTCTCGTCCCCACTTTGACTTAACTCAGAACTGCTGAATCTTGCCCCACCTAGGCCATACCCAGACCCAGTGACACTTGTCCCCAGCTATGCCTCAATTCGACCTGATGAATCTGGTCCTCACGTGGGCCTCACATGGACCTGGGACTCAGCTGCATAGAGTGGCTCTGGTTCCCACAAGGGGCTCACCTGATATTGGTGACTTATTCACAAGTGGTCTTATTCTATGCCTCAACAGGACCTATTGCTTCTCTTCCCCATCTGGGCCTGCATGGCCCTAGTGACTCTGGTCCTCACCCAGGCATCATTGGGACCTGGATACTCTATTCCACACCTAGGCCTCACTTTGACCAGGGACCTCTGGTCCCATTCTGGGCCTCAAACTAAACTGGTTACTCTGGTTCCCACTCTGGGCCTCACTCTTACCTGGTGACTCTCGTAAACCCTTGGGCTTCACTTGGGCCCGGTGCATCTGGTCATTAGCTGGTCCGCACCTGGATCTGGTGACTGGTCGCCACCTGGGCCTCACCTGGACTTGGTGAATCCTGTTGACACCTGCGACTCAAGTGGACCTTGTGACTGTGGTCCAACCTGGACCTCACCTAGATCTGGTGGGTCTGGTTCCCATATGGGGCTCTCCTGGACCTGGTTCCTGTGGTCTCCATCTGGCCTCACCTGGAACACAATGACTCTGATCCATATTTGGGCCTCTTCTGGACCTGTAGACTCAGGTCCTTACCTGGGTATCATTGGGACCTGGAACTCTCTTATATACCTGGGCTTCACATGGACCTGGTGATTGTGGACCCACCTGGGCCTCACCTGGACGAGGTGACTGGTTCCCACAGGGACCTCACCTGGACCTGGTGACTCAGGTCCTCATATGGGCATCATGGGACCTGGTTTCTCAGTTCCATATCGGGGCCTCCCCTGGACCTAGTGATTCTCGTCCCCCTCTGGGCCTAACCCTGACGTGGTGACTCTGGTCCCCTCCTGGATATCACCAGAACCGGGTGTCTCTGATCCCCTCTGGGACGCAAATGGACCTGGGGACACTGGTCCTCAACTGAGGCTCAACAGGACCTGGTGAATCTACTCCTCACTTAGACCTCGTCTGAACCTTGTGACTCTTTTCCCACCTGGCATCAATGGGACATGTTTACTCTGTTCCCCACCTGGGCGTCACCTGGACATGATAACTTTGCTCCACTCTTTGGCCTCAACTCTTCCTGATGACTCTGGTCCCCCCACCTAGGCCGCAATCTGGAACTGATGACTGTGGTCTCCACCGGGGTCTCACCTGGATTTGGTGACTCTCGTTTCCACATGAACAACACCTGGACCTGGTGACTGTGGTGTTCTTGTACACTCACATTTACCTGTTGACTCCGGTCCCCACTAGGGCCTCACCTGGATCTGGTGACTCTGGCTTGCAGGTTGGCCTCACCTGGACCTGGTGTGTGGGGTTGCCACCTGGGCCTCACCCATACCTGGTGACTCAGGTCCACACGTGAGACTCTTGGACCTGGTGAATCTGGTCCTTACCTGTTCCTCTCCCAGATCCGGGGACTCTGGTCACAACCTGGGCTCACCTGGACCTGGTGGATCTGGTCCCCATCTGGGCCTCACTCAGTCCAGGTGACTTTGTTCCCCACCTGTACCTGATTGCTTTGGACTGTTTCTTGGCCTCACCTGGAACTGGTGACTGAGATCCTATCTGCGCGTCACCCAGTCATGGTGACTCTGGTCCTCACCTGGGCATCATTGGTACCTGGTTACTCTGTTCCACACCTGAGCCTCACCTGCACATGTTGACTCTGGAACCTCTCTGGGCCTCACCCTGACCTGAAACTCTGGTCCCCATCTGGATGTCACCAAGACCAGGTGAATCTGGTACCCCTCTGGGCCTCAACTAGTCCTGGTGACACTGGTCCTCTGGGCCTAACCGGGACCTAGTGAATATGCTCCCCACCTGCGCCTTATCTGGACCTGGTGACTCTGGTTCTACCTGGGCATCATCGGGTCATGGTTACTCTATTCCCCACTGGGACTGACCTGATCCTGGTAACTCTGGTCCTGACTTTTGGCTCTTCTGTACCAGGTGACTCTGGCTCCACCTGGGCCTCACCTGTAACTGTTGAATCTGATCCTAAGCATGGACTCACCTCATCTGATGTCTGTGGTGCCCATGGGACCTCACCTGGTCCTCATGTCTCTGGTCTCACCTGGGCCTCACCAGGAGTTGGTGTCTCTCGTACCCCCCTGGGTAGCATCAGGATATGGTTACACTGTTCATTAACAGTGACCCAGCCGGACCTATTAACTCTAGTCTTCACCTGGGCCACACCTGGACATGGTGACACTGGTTCCCACCTGGGTCTCACCTGGACATGGTGAGTCGGAATCCCACAGGGTCCTCACCTCTAACTGGTGATTCTCGTTCCCACATGGACATCATGTGGACCTGGTGGCTGCAGTGTTTCTAGATTCTCATGTACCTCGTGACTCTGGTCTCCACCAGGGCCTCACCGGGACCTGGTGAGTGTGGTTGCCACCTGCACCTCACCTGGACCTAGTGATTCTGGTCTGCACCTGAGACTACCCTGGATCGGGTGACTATGGTGCCAATCTGGGCTTCACCTGGATTTGGGCACTCCGATTCCCATCTGGGCCTCACCTGGCCCTGTTGACCATGGTCCTCAACTGGGCACAATTGGGACCCGGTGACTGTGTTCCACACCTGGACCTCACCTGGACCCGGTTACTCTGGTCCCCCTCTGGGTCTCACCGTGCTCTAGTGACTGTGAACCCCACTTTGGCCTGACTTGGACCTGCTGACCCTGGTTGCTACCTGCGCCTGACCTCGAAATTTTGACTCTGGTTCTTTCAAGGGCCTCCCCTGTACCTGGTGATCCTGGTCCCCACCTGGGCCTTACCTGGACCTGGTGACTCTTGTCACCACCGGGGACTCACTTGGACCTGGTTACAGTGTTCCACACTGGGCCACAAGTAGAATTCTTGACCATGGTCCCCAAGCCTGTCTCACATGGACCTGTTGCCTCTGATACCTACCGACGCCTCACATGTACCTGGTAACTCTGGTCCTCACCTGGGCCTCATCTGGACCTAGTGACCTGGTCCCCACCTGGGCTTCACCTGGATCTGGTGACTCTGATCCCCACCTGGACTTCACCTGGATCTGGGGACACTGGTCCTCACCTGGACCTCTCCTGGACCTGGTGACTCTCTTTCCAACATGGACCTCACCTAGATCTGGTTACTCTGGTCCTCAGTTTGGCCTCACCTGGACCTGGTGTCTCTCATCCCCACTTGGACCTAACTCAGAACTGCTGAATCTTGCCCCACCTAGGCCGCACCCAGACCTGGTGACTCTTGTCCCCAGCTATGCCTCTATTCAACCTGATGAATCTGGTCCTCACGTGGGCCTCACATGGACCTGGGACTCAGCTGGATAGAGTGGCTCTGGTTCCCACAAGGGGCTCACCTGATACTGCTGAATGTGGTCTTATTCTATGTCTCACCAGGACCTGGTGATTCGGTTCCCCATCTGGGCCTGCATGGCCCTAGTGACTCTGGTCCTCACCCAGGCATCATTGGGACCTGGATACTCTGTTCCACACCTGGACCTCACTTTGACCAGTGACCTCTGGTCCCATTCTGGGCCTCAAACTAAACTGGTTACTCTGGTTCCACCCTGGGCCTCACCCTTACGTGGTGACTCTGGTCACCCCTTGGGCTTCAATTGGGCCTGGGGAATCTGGTCCTTAGCTGGTCCACACATGGATCTGGGGACAGGTCGCCACCTGGGCCTCACCTGGGCTTGGTGAATCCTGTTGCCATCTGCGCCTCCCCTGGACCTTGTGACAGTGGTCCCACCTGGACCTCACCTGGATCTGGTGGCTCTAGTTCCCATATGGGGCTCTCCTGGACCTGGTTCCTGTGGTCTCCATCTGGCCTCACCTGGAACAAAATGACTCTGATCCATATTTGGGCCTCTCCTGGACCTGTTTACTCTGTCCTTACCTTGGCATTATTGGGACCTGGATATACTCTCTATATACCTGGGCCTCACCTAGACCTGGTGACTGTGGTCCCACCTGGCCTCACCTGGACGAGGTGACTGGTTCCCACAGGGACCTCACCTGTACCTGGTGACTCATGTCCTCATATGGGCATCATGGGTCCTGCTTTCTCAGGGCCACATTGGGGCCTCACCTGGACCTAGTGATTCTCGTCCCCCTCTGGGCCTCACCCTGACGTGGTGACTCTGGTCCCCACCTGGATATCACCAGAACCGGGTGACTCTGGTTCCCCTCTGGGCCTCACCCAGAGCTGGGGACACTGGTCCTCAACTGGGCCTCAACAGGACCTGGTGAATCTACTCCTCACTTAAACCTCGTCTGGACCTGTGACTCTTCCCACCTGACATCAATGGGACATGGTTACTCTGTTCCCCAACTGGGCCTCACCTGGATATGATAACTTTGCTCCACACTTTGGTCTCAACTGGTCCTGATGAATCTGGTCCCCCCACGTAGGCCTCAATCTGGACCTGGTAACTGTGGTCCCCACCTGGGTCTCTTGGACCTGGTGACTCTTGTTCCCACATGAACCACACCTGGACCTGGTGACTGTGGTGTTCTTGTAGACTCACATTTACCTAGTGACTCTGGTCCCCACTAGGGCCTCACGTGGATCTGGTGACTCTGGCCTGCAGGTTGGCCTCACCTGGACCTGGTGAGTGGGGTTGCCACCTGGGACACACCCATACCTGGTGACTCAGGTCCCCACGTGTGCCTCTTGGACCTGGTGAATCTGGTCCTTACCTGGTCCTCTACTAGACCCAGGGACTCCGGTCACCACCTGGGCCTCACCTGGACCTGGTGAGTGAATCTGGTCTCCATCTGGGCCTCACCCAGTCCTGGTGCCTTTGTTCCCCACCTGGACCTGATTGCTGTGGACTCTTTCTTGGCCTTACCTGGAACTGGTGGCTCTGATCCTATCTGCACGTCACCCAGATCTGGTGACTCTGGTCCTCAACTGGGCCTCACCTGGACCTAGTGAATATGCTCCATCTGGGCCTCATTTGGGCCTGGTGACTCTGTTCCCCACCTGGTCCTCATCGGGACATGATAAGTTTTCTCCGCACTTTGGCCTCAACTGGTCCTGATGACTCTGGCCCCCCACCTAGGCCTCAATCTGGACCTGGTTCCTGTGTTCCCCACCTGGGTCTCACCTGGATCTGGTAACTCTGGTCCCTACCTGGGCATCATCGGGAATGGCTCCTCTGCATGGCCTGCAGTTTGGCCTCTCCTTGACCTGGTGAGTGGGGTTCCCACGTGGGTCTTACCCATACCTGGTGACACAGGTCCCCACGTGGGCCTCACTTGGACCTGGTGAATGTTGTCCTTACCTAGTTCTCACCCGGAACTGGTAAATCTGGTCACCACCTGGGCATCACCTAGTCCTGGTGACTTTGTTCCCCTCCTGGACCTGATTGCTGTGGAGACATTCTTGGCCTCACCTGGAAGTGGTAACTCTGATCCTAACTGGGCCTCTCCCAGATCTGGTGACTCTGGTCCTCACCGGTGGACCATTATGACCTGGATACTCTGTTCCACACCTGAGCCTCACCTGGACATTATGACTCTGGATCCCCTCTGGGCCTCACCCTGACATGGTTACTCTGGTCCCCATCTGAATGTCACCTAGACCAGGTGAATCTGGTACCCCTCTGGGCCTCAACCAGATCTGGTGACTCTGGTTCTCAACTGCGCCTAACCTGGACCTAGTAAATATGCTCCATCTGGGCCTCATTTGGACCTGGTGACTCTGGTCCCTACGTGGGCAACATCGCGACCTGGTTCCACATAATGGTCTGCAGGTTGGCCTCTTCTTGACATGGTAACTCTCTTACCTACCTGGGCATCATCGGGACATGGTTCCACTGCATGGCCTTTAGGTGGGCCGCACCCGGAGGTCGTACCTCTGGTCCCTACCTGGGCATCATCGGGACGTGTTTACTCTATTCCCAGTGGGACTGACCTGATCGTGGTAACTCTGGTCCTGACTTTCGCCTCTTCTGTGCCATGTGACTCTGGCTCCCCCTGGACCTCACGTGTAAGTGGTGATTCTGATCCTAAGCATGGCCTCACCTGACCTGGTGACTGTGGTTTCCATCGGTACCTCACCTGGTCCTCATGTCTCTGGTCCCAACTGGGACTCACCAGGAACTTGTATCTGGTACACACCTGAGTAGCATCAGTATATGGTTACACTGTTCACTAACAGTGACCCGGCCGGACATATTAACTCTCGTCTTCACCTGGTCCACACTTGGACATGGTGACACTGGTTCCCACCAGGGTCTCACCTGGACATGGTGACTCAGATCGCCACCTGGTCCTCACCTGTAACTTGTAATTCTCGTTCCCACATGGACATCATGTGGACCTAGTGGCTGCAGTGTTTCTAGCTTCTCATGTACCTCGTGACTCTGGTCCCCACCAGGGCCTCACCGGGACTTGGTGAGTGTGGTTGCCACCTGCACCTCACTAGGACCTGGTGATTCTGGTGTCCACCTGAGACTACCCTGGATCTGGTGACTGTGGTCCCCACCTGGGCTTCACCTGAATTTGGAGACTTCGGTCCCCATCTGGGCCTCACCTGGCCCTGTTGACCATGGTCCTCAACTGGGCAAAATTGGGACCCGGTGACTGTGTTCCACAACTGGACCTCACCTGGACAAGGTGACTCTGGTCCCACTCTGGGTCTCAATGTGCCCTAGTGACTGTGAACCCCACCTTGGACTGACTTGGACCTGCTGACCCTGGTTGCCACCTGCGCCTGACCTCGAACTGTTGACTCTGGTTCTCTCAAGGGCCTCCCCTGTACCTGGTGATCCTGGTCCCCAATTGGGCCTCAACTGGACGTGGTGACACTTGTCACCACAGGGGACTCACCTGGACATGATTACTGTGTTCCACACCTGAGCCTCAGGTAGACCTGTTGACCATGGTCCCCAAGCCGGCCTCACGTGGACATTTTGGCTCTGATCCCCGCCGGGGGCTTACGTGTATCTGGTAACTCTGATCCTTACCTGGGTCTAATCAGGACCTAGTGACTCTGGTCCCCACCTGGGCTTCACCTGGATCTCGTGACTCTGGTCCCCACCTGGACTTCTCCTGGATCTGGGGACTCTGGTCCCCACATGGACCTCTCCTGGACCTGGTGACTCTCTTTCCAACATGGACCTCACCTGGATCTGGTGACTCTGGTCCTCAGTTTGGCCTCACCTGGAACTGGTGTCTCTCGTCCCCACTTTGACCTAACTCAGAACTGCTGAATCTTGCCGCATCTAGCCCGCACCCATACCTGGTGACTCTTGTCCCGAACTATGCCTCAATTCGACCTGATGCATCTGGTCCTGACGTGGGGCTCACATGGACCTGTTACTCAGCTGGATAGAGTGGCTCTGGTTCCCACAAGGGGCACACCTGATACTGGTGATTGTGGTCTTATTCTATGCCTCAACAGGACCTAGTGATTCTGTTCCCCATCTGGGCCTGCATGGCCCTAGTGACTCTGGTCCTCACCCAGGCATCATTGGGACCTGGATACTCTATGCCACACCTGGGCCTACCTTTGACCAGGGACCTCAGGTCCATTCTGGGCCTCAAACTAAACTGGTTACTCCGGTTCCCACTCGGGGTCTCACCCTTACCTGGTGACTCTGGTCACCCCTTGGGCTTCACTTGGTCCTGGTGAATCTGGTCCTTAGCTGGTCCTCACATGGATCTGGTGACTGGTCGCCACCTGGGCCTCACCTGGACTTGGAGAATCCTGTTGCCACCTGCGCCTCACCGGGACCTTGTGACTCTTTTCCCACCTGGCATCAATGGGACATGGTTACTCTGTTCCCCACCTGGGCCTCACCTGGACATGATAACTTTGCTCCACACTTTGGCCTCAACTGGTCCTGATGACTCTGGTCCCCCCACCTAGGCTTCAATCTGGACCTGGTGACTGTGGTCCCCACCTGGTTCTCACCTGGACCTAGTGACTCTCGTTCCCACATGAACAACACCTGAACTTGGTGACTGTGGTGTTCTTGTAGACGCACATTTACCTGGTGACTCCGGTCCCCACTAGGGCCTCACGTGGATCTGGTGACTCAGGCCTGAAGGTTGTCCTCACCTGGACCTGGTGAGTCGGGTTGCCACCCCATAACTGGTGACTCAGTTCCCCACGTGGGCCTCTAGGACCTGGTGAATCTGGTCCTTACCTGGTCCACTCCCAGACCCGGGGACACTGGTCACCACCTGGGCCTCACCTGGACCTGTTGAATCTGGTCCCAATCTGGGCCTCACCCAGTCCTGGTGACTGTGTTCCCCACCTGGACCTGATTGCTGTGGACTCTTTCTTGGCCTCACCTGGAACTGGTGACTCTGATCCTATCTGCGCATCACCCAGATCTGGTCACTCTGGTCCTCACCTGTGGACCACTATGACCTGGACACTGTGTTCCACACCTGAGCCTCACCTGGACATGATGACTCTGGAGCCCCTCTGGGCCTCACCCTGACCTGGTGACTCTGGTCCCCATTTGGATGTCACCTGTACCAGGTGATTATGGTACCCCTCTATGCCTCAACCAGATCTGGTGACTCTGGTCCTCAACTGGGCCTCACCTGGAGCTAGTGAATATGCTCCATCTGGGCCTCATTTGGAACTGGTGACTCTTGTCCTTTCCTGTGGATCATAGGGACATGGCTCCACTGCATGACCTGCAGGTTGGCCTCACCTGGACCTGGTAACTCTGGTCCCTACCTGGGCATCATCGGGACATGGTTCCACAGCATGGCCTGCAGGTTGGCCTCACCTGGACCTGGTAACTCTAGTCCCTACCTGGGCATCATCGGGACATGGTTCCTCTCAATGGCCTGCAGGTTGCCCTGACCTGGACCTGGTTAATTGGGTTGACACCTGAGCCTCACCCATGTCTCGTGACACAGGTCCCCACGTGGGTCTCACTTGGACCTGGTGAATCTGGTCTTACCTGGACCTCACCCGGAATTGGTAACTCTGGTCACCACCTGGGAATAACCTGGACCTGGTTAATCTGGTACCTATCTAGGCCTCACTCAGTCCTGGTGACTTTGTTCCCCACCTGTGCCTGATTCCTGTGGACTCCTTCTTGGCCTCACCTTGAACTGGTGACTCTGATCCTAACTGGTCTCACCCAGATCTGGTGACTCTGGTCCTCACCTGTGGACCATTATGACCTGGATACTTTGTTACACACCTGAGCCTCAACTGGACATGATGACTCTATATCCCCTCTGGGCCTCAGCCTGACATGGTGACTCTGGTCCCCATCTGGATGTCACCTAGACCAGGTGAATCTGGTACCCCTCTAGGCCTCAACTTGACCTGGTGACTCTGGTCCTCAACTGGGCCTCACAATGACCTAGTGAACATGCTCCCCACCTGCGCCTCATCTGGACCTGGTGACTCTGGTTCTACCTGGGCATCATCGGGACATGGTTACTCTATTCCCCTCTGGGACTGACCTGATCCTGGTAACTCTGGTCCTGACTTTGGCCTCTTCTCTACCAGGTGACTCTGGCTACACCTGGGACTCACCTGTAACTGGTGACTCTGATTCTAAGCATGGCCTCACCTGACATGGTGACTGTGGTTCCCATCGGGACCTCAACTGGCCCTCAGGTCTCTGGTCCCATCTCGGGGTCACCAGGACCTGGTGTCTCTGGTACCCACCTGTGTAGCATCAGGATATGGTTACACTGTTCACTAACAGTGACCCAGCCGGACCTATTAACTCTAGTCTTCACATGGGCCACACCTGGTCATGGTGACACTGGCTCCCACCTGGGTCTCACCTGGACATGGTGAGTCGGATCACCACCTGGTCCTCACCTGTAACTGGTGATTCTCGTTCCCACATGAACATCATGTGGACCTGGTGGCTGCAGTGTTTCTAGGTTTGCATGTACCTCATGACTCTGGTCCTCACCAGGGTCCACGGTTCCTGGTGAGTGTGCTTGCCACCTGCACTTCACCTGAACCTGGTGATTCTGGTCTGCACCTGAGACTACCCTGGATCTGGTGACTGTGGTCCCCACCTGGGCTTCACCTGGATCTGGAGACTCTGGTCCCCACCTGGACTTTACCTGGACTGGTGACTGTGGTCCCACCCGGGCCTCTACTGGATGAGGTGACTGGTTCCCACAGGGACCTCATCTGGACTTGGTGACTCAGGTCCTCATATGGGCATCATGGTACCTGGTTTCTCAGTTCCACATCGGGGCCTCACCTGGACCTAGTGATTCTCGTCCCCCTCTGGGCCTCAACCTGACGTGGTGACTCTGGTCACCCCTGGATATCACCAGAACCGGGTGACTCTGGTTCCCCTCTGGGACTCTCCCGGAGCTGGGGACACTGGTCCTCAGCTGGGCCTCAACAGGACCTGGTGAATCTACTCCTCACTTAGGCCTCGTCTGGACCTTGTGACTCTTTTCCCACCTGGCATCAATGGGACATGGTTACACTGTTGCCCACCTGGGCCTCTCCTGGACATGATAACTTTGATCCACGCTTTGGCCTCAACTGGTCCTGATGAATCTTGTCCCCCCACCTAGACCTCAATCTGGACCTGGTGAGTGTGGTCCCCACCTGGGTGTCACCTGGACCTGGGGACTCTCGTTCCCACTTGAAACACACCTGGCCCTGTTGACTGTGGTGTTCTTGTAGACTCACATTTACCTGTGACTCCGGTCCCCACTAGGGCCTCACCTGGATCTGGTGACTCTGACCTGCAAGTTGGCCTCACCTGGACCTGGTGAGTCGGGTTGCCACATGGGCCTCACCCATACGTGTTGACTCAGGTCCACACGTGGGCTTCTTGGACCTGGTGAATCTGGTCATTAACTGGTCCTCTCCCAGACCCGGGGACTCTGGTCACCACCTGGGCCTCACCTGGATCTTGTGACTCTGGTCCCCATCTGGGTCTCACCCAGTCCTGGTGACTTTGTTCCCCACCTGGACCTGATTGCTGTGGACTCTTTCTTAGCCTCACCTGGAACTGGTGACTCTGATCCTATCTGCGCGTCACCCAGACCTGGTGACTCTGGTCCTCACCTGGGCATCATTGGTACCTGGTGACTCTGTTCTACACCTGAGCCTCACCTGGACATGATGACTCTGGAAACTCTCTGAGCCTTACCCTTCTCTGGTGACTCTGGTCCCATCTGGATGTCACCTGGAACAGGGGATTCTCGTATCCCTCTAGGCCTCAACCAGACCTGGTGACTCTGGTCCTCAACTGGGCCTCACCTGGACCTAGTGAATATGCTCCATGTGGGCCTCATTTGGACCTGGTGACTCTGGTCCCTGGGCCAAAGTCAGGCGCCAAACCGCTGCGCCACCCAGGGATCCTATGTGTTTTTGGCTTCTCATGTACCTCGTGACTCTGGTCCCCACCAATGCCTCACCGGGACCTGGTGAGTTTGGTAGCCACCTGCACCACACCTGGACCTGGTGATTCTGGTCTGCACCTGAGACTACCCTGGATCTGGTGACTGTGGTCCCCACCTGGGCTTCACATGGACTTGGTGAATCCTGTTGTCACCTGCGCCTCACGGGGACCTTGTGACTCTTTTCCCACCTGGCATCAATGGGACATGGTTACTCTGTTCCCCACCTGGGCCTCACCTGGACATGATAACTTTGCTCCACACTTTGGCCTCAACTGGTCCTTATGACTCTGGTCCCCCCACCTAGGCCTCAATCTGGACCTGGTTACTGTGGTCCCCACCTGGTTCTCACCTGGACCTGGTGTCTGTCGTTCCCACATGAACCACACCTGGACCTGGTGACTGTGGTATTTTTGTAGCCGCACATTTACCTGGTGACTCCGGTCCCCTCTAGGGCCTCACTTGGATCTGGTGACTCTGGCCTGAAGGTTGTCCTCACCTGGACCTGGTGAGTGGGGTTGCCAACCCATACCTGGTAACTCAGTTCCCCACGTGGGCCTCTTGGACCTGTTAATCTGGTCGTTACCTGGTCCTCTCCCAGACCCGGGGACTCTGGTCCCCAACTGGGCCTCATCTGGACCTGTGAATCTGGTCCCCATCTGGGCCTCACCAAGTCCTGGTGACTTTGTTCCCCACCTGGACCTGATTGCTGTGGACTCTTTCTTGGCCTCACCGGGAACTGGTGACTCTGATCCTATCTGCGCGTCACCCAGACCTGGTGACTCTTGTCCTCACCTGGGCATCATTGGTACCTGGTGACTCTGTTCCACACCAGAGCCTCACCTGGACATGATGACTCTGGAACCCCTCTGGGCCTCACCCTGACCTGGTGATTCTGGACCCATCTGGATTTCACCTGGACCAGGTGATTCTGGTACCCATCTAGGCCTCAACCAGATCTGGTGACTCTGGTTCTCAACTGGGCCTATCCTGGACCTAGTGAATATGCTCCATCTGGGCCAAATTTGCACCTGGTGACTCTGGTCACTACCTGGGCATCATCGGGATATGGTTCCACTGCATGAATTGCAGGTTGGCCTCACCTGGACCTGGTAACTCTGGTCCCTACCTGGGCATAATCGGGACATGGTTCCACACATGGCTTGCAGGTTGGCCTCACCTGTCCCGGTAACTCTACTTCCTACCTGGGCATTAACGGGACATGGTTCCTCTGCATGACTTGCAGGTTGGCCTCACCTGGACCTGGTAACTCTGGTCCCTACCTGGGCATCATCGGGACATGGTTCCACACATGGCTTGCAGGTTGGCCTCACCTGTCCCGGTAACTCTACTTCCTACCTGGGCATTATCGGGACATGGTTCCTCTGCATGGCCTGCAGGTTGGACTCACCTGGACCTGGTGAGTGGCGTTGCCACCTTGGCCTCACCCATGCCTGGTGATACAGGTCCCCACGTGGGCCTCACTTGGACCTGGTGAATCTGGTCCTTACCTGGTCCTCACCCGAAACTCCTAACTCGGGTAACCACCTGGGAATCACCTGAACCAGGTTAATTTGGTCCCTATGTGGTCCACATCCAATCCTGGTGAATTTGTCACCCCACCTGGACCTGATTGCTGTGGACACCTTCTTGGCCTCACCTGGAACGGGTGACTCTGATCCTAAGTGGGCCTCACCCAGATCTTGTGACTCTGGTCCTCTCCTATGGACCATTATGACTTAGATACTCTGTTACACACCTGAGCCTCACCTGGACATGATGACTCTGGATCCCCTCAGGGCCTCACCCTGACATGATGACTCTGGTCCCCATCCGGATGTCACCTAGACCAGATGAATCTGGTATCCCTCTAGGGCTCAACTTGACCTGATGACTCTGGTCCTCAACTGGGCCTCACGGGGACCTAGTGAACATGCTCCCCACCTGCGCCTCATCTGGATTTGGAGACTCTGGTTCTACTTGGGCATCATCGGGACAAGGTTACTCTATTCCCCACTGGGACTGACCTGATCCTGGTAACACTGGTCCTGACTTTGGCCTCTTCTGTACCAGGTGATTCTGGCTCCACCTGGGCCTCACCTGTAACTGGTGACTCTGATCCTAAGCATGGCCTCACCTGACCTGGTGACTGTGGTTCCCATCTGGACCTCACCCGGCCTCATGTCTCTGGTCCAACCTGGGCCTCACCAGGACCTGGTGTCTCTGGTACCCACCTGGGTAGCATTAGGATATGGTTACACTGTTCACTAACAGTGACCCAGCCGGACCTATTAACTCTGGTCTTCACCTGGGCCACACCTGGACATGGTGACACTGGTTCTCACTTGGGTCTCACCTGGAAATGGTGAGTCGGATCCCCACCTGGTCCTCACCTGTAACTGGTGATTCTCGTTCCCACATGGACATCATGTGGACCTGGTAGCTGCAGTGTTTCTAGCTTCTCATGTACCTCGTGACTCTGGTCCCCACCAGGGACTCACCGGGACTTGGTGAGTGTGGTTGCCACCTGCGCCTCACCTGGACCTGGTGATTCTGGTCTGCACCTGAGACTAACCTGGATCTGGTGACTGGTCCCCACCTGGGCATCACCTGGATTTGGGGACTCCGGTCCCCATCTGGGCCTCACCTGGCCCTGTTGTCCATGGTCCTCACCTGGGCAAAATTGGGACCCGGTGACTGTGTTCCACAACTGGACCTCACCTGGACCACATGACTCTGGTCCCCCTCTGGGTCTCACCGTTCCCTAGTGACTGTCAACCCCACTTTGGCCTGACTTGGACCTCCTGACACTTGTTGCCACCTGCGCCTGACCTCGAACTGTTGACTCTGGTTCTTTCAAGGTCCTCCCCTGTACCTGGTGATCCTGGTCCCCACCAGGGCCTCACCTGGACGTGGTGACACTTCTCACCACGGAGGACTCACCTGAACCTGCTTACTATGTTCCAGTCCTGGGCCTGAAGTAGACCTGTTGACCATGGTCCCCAAGCCGGCCTCACATGGACCTGTTGCCTTTGATCCCCACCAAGGCCTCACGTGTACCTGGTAACTCTGGTCCTCACCTGGGCCTCAACTGGACCTAGTGACTCTGGTCCCCAACTGGGCTTCACCTGGATCTGGTGACTCTCTTTCCAACATGGACCTCACTTGGATCTGGTGACTCTGGTCCTCAGTTTGGCCTCACCTGGACCTGGTGTCTCTCGTCCCCATTTTGACCTAACTCAGAACTGCTGAATCTTGCCCCACTTAGGCCGCACCCAGACCTGGTGATTTTGTCCCCAGCTATGCCTCAATTCGACCTGATGAATCTGGTCCTCGCATGGGCCTCACATGGACCTGCGACTCAGCTGGAGAGATTGGCTCTGGTTCCCACAAGGGGCTCACCTGATACTGCTGACTGGGGTGTGTTTCTATGCCTCAACAGAACCTAGTGATTCTGTTCCCCATCTGGGGCTGCATGGCCCTTGTGACTCTGGTCCTCACCCAGGCATCACTGAGACCTGGATACTCTATATCCCACAAGAGCCTCACTTTGACCCGGGACCTCTGGTCCCATTCTGGGCCTCAAACTAAATGGTTACTCTGGTTCCCTCTCTGGGCCTCACCCTTACCTGGTGACTCTGGTCAACCCTTGGGGTTCACTTGGGCCTGGTCATTCTGGTCCTTAGCTGGTCCTCACCTGGATGTCGTGACTGGTCGCCACCTGGGCTTCACCTGGACTTGGTGAATCCTGTTGCCACCTGTGCATCACCTGGACCTTGTGACTGTGGCCCCACGTGGACCTCACCTGGATCTGGTGGCTCTGGTTCCCATATGGGGCTCTCCTTGACTTGGTTCCTGTGGTCTCCATCTTGCCTCACATGGAACACAATGACTCTGATCCATATTTGGGCCTTTCCTGGACCTGTTGACTCAGGTCCTTACCTGGGCATTATTGGGATGTGGATACTCTCTTATATACCTGGGCCTCACCTGGACCTGGTGACTGTTGTCCCACCTGTGCCTCACCTGGTCGAGGTGACTGGTTCCCACAAGGACCTCACAAGGACCTGGTGACTCAGGTCCTCATATGGGCATCATGGGACCTGGTTTCTCAGTTCCACATCGGGGCCTCACCTGGACCTAGTGATTCTCGTCCCCCTCTGCGCGTCACCCTGACATGGTGACTGTGGTCCCCACCTGGATATCACCAGAACCGGGTGCCTCTGGTCCCCCTCTGGGACTCACCCAGAGCTGGGGACTCTGGTGCTCAATTGGGCCTCAACAGGACCTGGTGAATCTACTCCTCACTTAGGCCGCGTCTGGACCTTGTGACTCTTTTCCCACCTGGCATCAATGGGACATGTTTACTCTCTTCCCCACCTGGGCCTCACCTGGACATGATAACTTTGATCCATACTTTGGCCTCAACTGGTCCTGAGGACTCTGGTCCCCCCACTTAGGCCTCAATCTGGACCTGATGACTGTGGTCCCCACCTCGGTCTCACCTGGACCTCGTGACTCTCGTTCCCACATGAACCACACCTGGCCCTGGTGACAGTGGTGTTCTGGTAGACTCACATTTACATGGTGACTCTGGTCCCCGCTAGGGCCTCACGTCGATCTGGTGACTTTGGCCTGCAGGTTTGCCTCACCTGGACTTGGTGAGTGGGGTTGTCACCTGGGCCTCATCCATACCTGGTGACTCAGGTTCCCACGTGGGCCTCTTGGACCTGGTGAATCTGGTCTTTACCTGTCCTCTCCCAGACCCGGGAACTCTGGTCACCACCTGGGCCTCACCTGGACCTGGTCAATCTGGTCCTCATCTGGGCCTCACCCAGTCTTGGTGACTTTGTTCCCCACCTGGACCTGATTGCTGTGGACTCTTTCTTGGCCTCACCTGGAACTGGTGACTCTGATCCTATCTGCGTGTCACCCTGACCTGGTGACTCTGGTCCACACCTTGGCATCATTGGTACCTGATGACTCTGTTCCACACCGGAGCCTCACCTGGACATGATGACTCTGGAATCTTTCTGTGTCTCACCCTGACCTGGTGACTCTGGTCCCCATCTGGATGTCATCTGGACCAGGTGATTCTGGTACCTCTCTAGGCCTCAACCTGATCTGGTGACTCTGGTCCTCAACTGGGCCTCACCTGGACCTATTGAATATGCTCCATCTGTGCCTCATTTGGACCTGGTGACTCTGGTCCGTACCTGGGCATCATCGGGACATGGTTCCATTGCATGGCCTGCAGGTTGGCCTCACCTGGACCTGGTAAATCTGGTTCCTACCTGGGCATCATCGGGACATGGTTCCATTGCATGGCCTGCAGGTTGGCCTCACCTGGACCTGGTAAATCTGGTTCCTACCTGGGCATCATCAGGACATGTTCCACTGCATGGCCTGCAGGTTGGCCTCACCTGGACCTGAGAACTCTAGTCCCTACCTCGGCATCATCGGGACATGTTTCCTCTGCATGGCCTGCAGGTTGGCCTCACCTGGACCTGGTGATAGGGGTTGTCATTTGGGCCTCACACATGCCTGGTGACACAGGGCCCCACGTGGGCCTCACTTGGACCTGGTGAATCTGGTCCTTACCTGGTCCTCACCCGGAACTCGTAACTCTGTTCACCACCTGGGAATCACCTGGACCTTGTGAATCTGGTCCCCATCTGGGCCTCACCCAGTCCTCGGGACTTTGTACCCCACCTGGACCTGATTGCTGTGGACTCTTTCTTGGCCTCACCTGGAACTGGTGACTCTGATCCTATCTGCGGGTCACCCAGACCTGGTGACTCTGGTCCTCACCGGGGCATCATTGGTATCTGGTGACTCTGTTCCACACCTGAGCCTCACCTGGACATGATGACTCTGGAACCTTTCTGGGCCTCACCCTGACATGGTGACTCTGGTCCCAATCTGGATGTCACCTGGACCGGGTGTTTCTGGTACCCCTCTAGGCCTCAACCAGATCTGGTGACTCTGGTTCTCAACTGGGCCTCACTGGGATCTAGTGATCATGCTCCCCACCTGCGCCCCATCTGGACCTGGTGACTCTGGTTCTACCTGGGCATCATCGGGACATGGTTACTCTATTCCCCTCTCGGACTGACCTGATCCTGGTAACTCTGGTCCGGACTTTGGCCTCTTCTGTACCAAGTGACTCTGGCTCCACCTGTGCCTCACCTGTAACTGGTGACTCTGATCCTAAGCATGGCCTCATCTGACCTGGTGACTGTGGTTCCCATCGGGACCTCACCTGGACCTCATGTCTCTGGTCCCAACTGGGCCTCACCAGGACCTGGTGTCTCGGTACCCACCTGGGTAGCATCAGGATAAGGTTACACTGTTCAATAACAGTGACCCAAAGGGACCTATTAACTCTGGCCTTCACCTGGGCCACTCCTGGACATGGTGATACTGGTTCCCACCTGGGTCTCACCTGGACATGGTGAGTCGGATCCCCACCTGGTCCTCCCCTGTAACTGGTGATTCTCGTTCCCACATGGACATCATGTGGACCTAGTGGCTGCAGTGTTTCTAGCTTCTCATGTACCTCGTGACTCTGGTCCCCACCAGGGCCTCACCAGGCCCTGGTGTGTGTGGTTGTCACCTGCATCTCACCTGCACCTGGTGATTCTGGTCTGCACCTGAGACTACCCTGGATCTGGTGACTGTGGTCCCCACCTGGGCTTCACCTGGATTTCGGGACTCCGGTCCCCATCTGGGCCTCACCTGGCCCTGTTGACCATGGTCCTCAACTGGGCAATTTTGGGACCTGGTGACTGTGTTCCACACCTGGACCTCACCTGGACCAGGTGACTCTGGTCCCCCTCTTGGTCACACCGTGCCCTAGTGACTGTGAACCCCACTTTGGCCTGACTTGGACTTGCTTACCCTGGTTGCCACCTGCGCCTGACCTCGAACTGTTGACTCTGGTACTTTCAAGGGCCTCCCCTGTACCTTGTGATCCTGGTCCCCACCTGGGCCTCACCTGGACGTGGTGAATCTTGTCATCACGGGGGACTCACCTGCACCTGCTTACTGTGTTCCACACCTGGGTCTCAAGTGGACCTGTTGACCATGGTCCCCAAGCCGGACTCACAATGACCTGTTGCCTCTGATCTCCACCGGCTCCTCACGTGTACCTGGTAACTTTGGTCCTCACCTGGGCCTCATCTGGACCTAGTGACTCTGGTCCCCACCTTGGGCTTCACCTCGATCTGGTGACTCTGGTCCCCACCTGGACTTCACCTGGTTCTAGTGACTGTGGTCCCAACCTGGACCTCTCCTGCACCTGGTGACTCTCTTTCCAACATGGACCTCACCTGGATCTGGTGACTCTGGTCCTCACTTTGGCCTCACCTGGACCTGGTGTCTCTCGTCCCCACTTAGACCTAACTCAGAACTGCTGATTCTTTCCCCACCTAGGCCGCACACAGACCTGGTGACTCTTGTCCCCAGCTATGCCTCAATTAGACCTGATGAATCCGGTCCTCACATGGGCTTCACATGGACCTGGGACTCAGCTGGATACAGTGGCTCTGGTTCGCACAAGGGGCTCACCTGATACTGGGGACTGTGGTCTTATTCTATGAATCACCAGGACCTAGTGATTCTGTTCCCCATCTAGGCCTGCATGGCCCTAGTGACTCTGGTCCTCACCCAGGCATCATTCGGAACTGGATACTCTATTCCACTCCTGGGCCTCTCTTTCACCAGGGTGCTTTGGTCCCATTCTGGTCCTTAGACTAAACTGGTTACACTGTTTTCCCCTCTGGACCTCACCCTTACCTGGTGACACTGGTCACCCCTTGGGCTTCACCTGGGCCTGGTGATTCTGGTTCTTAGCTGGTCCGCACCTGGATCTGGTGACTGGTCGCCACCTGGGCCTCACCTGGACGTGGTGAATCATGTTGCCACCTGCGCCTCACCTGGACCTTGTGACTGTGGTCCCACCTGGACTTCACCTGGATCTGGTGGCTCTGGTTCCCATATGGGGCTCTCCTGGAACTGGTTCCTGTGGTCTCCATCTGGCCTCACCTGGAACACAATAACTCTGATCCATATTTGGGCCTCTCCTGGACTTCTTGTCTCTGTTACGTAATTGGTCATCATTGGGACCTGGATACTCTCGTATATACCTGGGCCTCACCTGGACCTGTTGACTGTGGTCCCACCTGGGACTCACCTGGACCTGGTGACTGTGGTCCCTCCTGGTCCTCCCCAGACGAGATGACTGGTTCCCACTGGGACCTCACCTGGACCTGGTGACTGAGGTCTTCATATGGGCATCATGGGGCCTGGTTTCTCAGTTCCACATCGGGGCCTCACCTGGACCTAGTGATTCTCGTCCCCCTCTCGGCCTCACCCTGACGTGGAGACTCTGGTCCCCACCTGGATATCACCAGAACCGGGTTACTCTGGTCCCCCTCTAGGACTCACCCGGAGCTGGGGACACTGGTCCTCAACTGGGCCTCAACAGGCCCTGGTGAATCTACTCCTCACTTAGGCCTGGTCTGGACCTTGTGACTCTTTTCCCACGTGGCATCAATGGGATATGGTTACTCTGTTCCCCACCTGGGCCTCACTTGGACATGATATATTTGCTCCACACTTTGGTCTCAACTGGTCCTGATGACTCTGATCCCCCCACCTAGGCCTCAATCTGGATCTGGTGACTGTTGTCCTCACCTGGGTCTCACCTGGAGCTGGTGACTCTCGTTCCCACATGAACCACACCTGGACCTGGTGACTGTGGTGTTCTTATAGACTCACATTTTCTGGTCACTCCGGACCCCACTATGGCCTCACCTGGATGTGATGACTCTGGCCTGCAGGTTGGCCTCACCTGGCCCTGTTGTGTGGGGTTGCCACCTGGGCCACACCCATACCTGGTGACTCAGGTCCCCATGTGGGCCTCTTGGATCTGGTGAATCTGGTCCTTACTGGTCCTCTCCCAGACCTGGGGACTCTGGTCAACACCTGGACCTCACCTGGACCTGGTGAATCTGGTCTCCATCTAGGCCTCACCCAGTGCTGGTGACTTTGTTCCCCACCTGAACCTGATTGCTGTGGACTCTTTCTTGGCCTCACCTGGAACTGGTGACTCTGGTCCTATCTGCGCGTTACCCAGATCTAGTGACTCTGGTCCTCACCTTGGCATCACTGGTACCTGCTTACTCTGTTCCACACTTGAGCCTCACCTGGACATGACTACTCTGGAACCTCCCTGGGCCTCAGCCTGACATGGTGACTCTGGTCCCCATTTGGAAGTCTCCTAGACCAGGTGAATCCTGTACACCTCTTGGCGACAACTTGACCTGGTGACTCTGGTCCTCAACTGGGCCTCACCGGGACCTAGTGAACATGCTCCCCAACTGCGCCTCATCTGGACCTGGTGACTCAGGTTCTACCTGGGCTTCATCGGGACATTGTTACTCTGTTCCCCACTGGGACTGACCTGATCCTGGTAACTCTGCTCCTGACTTTGGCCTCTTCTGTACCAGGTTACTCTGGCTCGACCTGGGCCTCACTTGTAACTCGTGACTCTTATCCTAAGCATGGCCTCACCTGAAATGGTGACTGTGGTTCCCATCGGGACCTCACCTGGACCTCAAGTCTCTGGTCCCACCTGGGCCTCACCAGGACCTGGTGTCCCTTGTACCCACATGGGTAGCATCAGGATATGGTTACACTGTTCACTATCAGTGACCCACCCGGACCTATTAACTCTGGTCTTCACAAGGGCCACACCTGGACATGCTGACACTGGTTCCCACTTGGATTTCACCTGGACATGGTGAGTCGGATCCCCACGTGGTCCTCACGTGTAACTGGTGATTCTCTTTCCCACATGGACATCATGTGGACCTGATGGCTTCAGTGTTTCTAGCCTCTCATGTACCTAGTGACTCTGGTCCCCACCAGGGTCTCACCGGAACCTGGTGTGTGTGGTCGCCACCTGTACCTCACCTGGACCCGGTGATTCTGGTCTACACCTGAGACTACCCTGGATCTTGTGACTGTGGTCCCCACCTGGGCTTCACCTGGATTTCGGGAATCCGGTCCCCATCTGGGTCTGACCTGGCCCTGTTGACCATGGTCCTCAACTGGGCAAAATTGTGACCCGTTTACTGTGTTCCACAACTGGACCTCACCTGGACCAGGTGACTCTTGTCCCCCTCTGGGTCTCACCGTGCCCTAGTAACTGTGAACCCCACTTTGGCCTGACTTCGACATGCTGAACCTGGTTGCTACCTGCCCCCGTCATCGAAATGTTGACTCTGGTCCTTTCAAGGGCCTCCCCTGTACCTGGCGATCCTGGTGTCCACCTTGCCCTCACCTGCACGTGGTGACTCTTGTCCCCAACGGGGACTCACCTGGACCTGCTTACTGTGTTCCACACCTGGGCCTCAAGTAGACCTGTTAACCATGGTCCCCAAGCCGTCCTGACATGGACCTGTTGCCTCTGAACCCCACCGGGGCCTCACGTGTACCTGGTAACTCTGGTCCTCACCTGGGCATCATTGGTACCTGGTGACTCTGTTCCACACCTGAGGCTCCCCTGGACATTATGACTCTGGAACCTCTCTGGGCATCAACTTGACCTGGTGTCTCTGGTCCCCATATGGATGTCACCTGGACCAGGGAATCATGGTACTTCTCTGGGCTTCAACCAGGTCTGGTGACTCTGGTCCTCAACTGGGCCTAACCTGGACCTAGTGATTATGCTCCATCTGGGCTTTATTTGGACCTGGTGACTCTGTTCCCTACCTGGGCATCATCGGACATGGTTCCACTGCATGGCCTGTAGGTTGGCCTCACCTGGACCTGGTGAGTGGGTTTGTCACCTGGGCCTCACTCATGCCTAGTGACACAGGTCCCCACATGGGCCTCACTTGGACCTGGTGAATCTGGTCCTTACCTGGTCCTCACCCGGAACTGGTAACTCTGGTCACCACCTGGGAATCACCTGGGCCTGGTGAATCTGGTCCCCATCTGGGCCTCATCCAGTCCTGGTGACTTTGTTCCCCACCTGGACCTGATTGCTGTGGACTCCTTCTTGGCCTTACCTGGAACTGGTGACTCTGATCCTAACTGGGCCTCACCCAGTTCTGGTGACTCTGGTCCTCATCTGTGGACCATTATGAGCTGGATAAACTCTTCCACCCCTGAGGCTCACCTGGACATGATGACTCTGGAGCCCCTCTGGGCCTCAGCCTGATATGGTGACTCTGGTCCCCATCCGTATGTCACCTCACCAGGTGAATCTGGTACCCCTCTATGCCTCAACTTGACTTGGTAATTCTGGTCCTCAACTGGGCCTCACCGGGACCTAGTGAACATGCTCCCCACCTGCGCCTCATCTGGACCTGGTGACTCTGGTTCTACCTGGGCATCATCGGGACATGGTTACTCTATTCCCCACTGGGACTGACCTGATCCTGGCAACTCTGGTCCTGACTTTGGACTCTTCTGTACCAGGTGACTCTGGCTCCACCTCGGCCTCACCTGCAACCTGTCACTCTGATCCTAAGCATGGCCTTACCTGACCTGGTGACTGTGGTTCCCATCGGGACCTCACCTGGACCTCATGACTCTGGTCCCACCTGGGCCTCACCAGGACCTGGTGTCTCTGGTACCCACCTGGGTAGCATTAGGATATGGTTACACTGTTCACTAACAGTGACCCAGCCGGACCTATTAACTCTGGTCTTCACCTGGGCCACACCTGCACATGGTGACACTGGTTCCCACCTGGGTCTCACCTGGACATGGTGAGTCGTATTCCCACCTGGTCCTCACCTATAACTGGTGATTCTCGTTCCCACATGGAGATCATGTGGACCTGTTGTCCGCAGTGTTTCTAGCTTCTTTTTTTTAATTTTTATTTATTTATGATAGTCACAGAGAGAGATTGGCAGAGACACAGGCAGAGGGAGGAGCAGGCTCCATGCACAGGGAGTTCGACGTGGGATTCGATCCCGGGTCTCCAGGATCGCGCCCTGGTCCAAAGGCAGGCGCCAAACCGCTGCGCCACCCAGGGATCCCATGTGTTTCTAGCATCTCATGTACCTCGTGACTCTGGTCCCCACCAGGGCCTCACTGGGACCTGGTGAGTTTGGTTGCCACCGGCACCTCACCTGGACCTGGTGATTCTGGTCTGCACCTGAGACTACCCTGGATCTGGTGACTGTGGTCCCCACCTCAGCTTCACCTGGATTTGGGGATTCCGGTCCCCATCTGTGACTCACCTGGCCTTGTTGACCAACGTCCTCAACTGGGCAAAATTGGGACCCGGTGACTGTGTTCCACAACTGGACCTCACCTGGACCAGGTGACTCTGGTCCCACTCTGGGTCTCACCGTGCCCTAGTGACTGTGAACCCCACTTTGGCCTGACTTAGACCTGCTGACCCTGGATGCCACCTAAGTCTGACTTCGAACTCTTGACTCTGGTTCTTTCAAGGGCCTCCCCTGTATCTGCTGATCCTGGTCCGCATCTGGGCCTCACCTGGACGTGGTTACTCTTGTCACCACCGGGGATTCACCTGGACCTGCTTACTGTGTTCTACACCTGGGCCTCAAGTACACCTCTTGACCATAGTCCCCAAGGTGGCCTCACATGGACCTGTTTCCTCTGATCCCCACCGGGGCCTCAAGTGTACCTGGTAACTCTGGTCCTCACCTGGGCCTTATCTGGGCCTAGTGACTCTGGTCCCCACCTGGACTTCACCTGGATCTGTTGACTCTGGTCCCCACCTGGACCTCACCTGGATCTGGTGACTCTGGTCCTCAGTTCGGCCTCACATGGACCTGGTGTCTCTCGTCCCCACTTTGACCTAACTCAAAACTGCAGAATCTTGCCAAACCTAGGACGCACCCAGACCTGGGGACTCTTGCCCCCAGCTATGCCTCAATTCGACCTGACCTGATGAATCTGGTCCTCACGTGGGCCTCACATGGACTTGGGACTCAGCTGCATAGAGTGGATCTGGTTCCAACAAGAGTCTCACCTGTTACTGGTGACTCGGGTCTTTTTCTATGCCTCACAAGGACCTAGTATTCTGTTCCCCATCTGGGCCTGCATGGCCCTAGTGACTCTGGTCCTCACCCAGGCATCATTGGGACCTGGATACTCTATTCCACACCTGGGCCCCTCTTTGACCAGGGACCTCTGGTCCCATTCTTGGCCTCAAATTAAACTGGTTACTCTGGTGCCCCTCTCGGATTCACCCTTACCTCGTGACTCTGGTCACCCCTTGGCTTCACTTGGGCCTGGTGAATCTGGTCCTTAGATGGTCTGCACCTGGATGTGGTGACTGGTCACCACCTGGGCCTCACCTGGACTTGGTGAATCCTGTTGCCACCTGCGCCTCACCTGGACCTTGTGATTGTAGTCCCACCTGGAACTCACCTGGATCTGTTGGCTCTGGTTCCCATACGGGGCTCTCCTGGACCTGTTTCCTGTGGTCTCCATCTGGCCTCACCTGGAACACAATGACTCTGATCCATATTTGGGCATCTCCTGGACCTGTTGACTCTGGTCCTTTCCTGGCCATCATTGGGACCTGGATACTCTCTTATATACCTGGGCCTCACCTGGCCCTGGTGACTGTGGTCCCACCTGGGCCTCACCTGGATGAGGTGACTGGTTCCCACAGGGACCTCACCTGGACCTGGTGACTCAGGTCCTCATATGGGCATCATGATACCTGGTTTTTCAGTTCCACATCGGGGCCTCACATGGACCTAGTGATTCTCGTCCCCCTCTGGGCCTAACCCTGACGTGGTGACTCTGGTCCCCTCCTGGATATCACCAGAACCGGGTGACTCTGGTCCCCCTCTGGGACTTACCTGGAGCTGGGGACACTGGTCCTCAACTGTGCCTCAACAGGACCTGTTGAATCTACTCCTCACTTAGGCCTTGTCTGGACCTTGTGACTCTTTTCCCACCTGGCATCAATGGGACATGGTTACTCTCTTCCACACCTGGGCCTCACATGGACATGATAACTTTGCTCCGCCCTTTGGCCTCAACTGGTCCTGATGACACTGGTCCCCCCACCTAGGCCTCAATCTGGACCTGGAGACTGTTGTCCCCACCTGGGTCTCACCTGGACCTGGTGACTCTCGTTCCCACATGAACCACACCTGGACCAGGTGACTGTGGTTTTCTTGTAGACTCACATTTACCTGGTGACTCCGGTGCCCACTAGGGACTCACGTGGATCTGGTGACTCTGGCCTGCTGGTTGGCCTCACTTGGACCTGGTGAGTGGGGTTGCCACCTGGGCCTCACCCAAACCTGGTGACTCAGGTCCCCACGTGGGCCTATTGGACCTTTTAATCTGGTCATTACCTGGTCCTCTCCCAGACCCGGGGACTCTGTTCCCCAACTGGGCCTCACCTGGACCTGGTGAATCTGGTCCCCATCTGGTCCTCACCCAGTCCTGGTGACTTGGTTCCCCACCTGGACCTGATTGGTGTGGTCACTTTCTTGGCCTCACCTGGAACTGGTGACTCTGATCCTATCTGCGCGTCACCCAGTCCTGGTGACTCTGGTCCTCACCTGGGCATCATTGGTATCTGGTGACTCTGTTCCACACCTGAGCCTCACCTGGACATGATGACTCTGGAACCACTCTGGGCCTCACCCTGACCTAGTGACTCTGGACCCCATCTGGATGTCACCTGGACCAGGAGATTCTGGTACCCCTCTAGGCCTCAACCAGATCTGGTGACTATTGTCCTCAACTGGGCCTCACCTGGACCTAGTGAATATGCTCCATCTGGGCCTCATTTGGACCTGGTGACTCTGGTCCCTACCTGGGCATCATAGGGACATGGTTCCAATGCATGGCCTGCATGTTGGACTCACCTGGACATGGTAACTCTAGTCAGTACCTGGGTATCATTGGGATATTGTTCCTCTGCATGGCCTGCACTTTGGAATCACCTGGACCTGGTGAGTGGTTTGTCATCTGGGCCTCAAACATGCCTGCTGACACAGGTCCCCACGCGGGCCTCACTTGGACCTGGTGAATCTGGTCCTTACCTGGTCCTCACCCGGAACTGGTAACTCTGGTCACCACCTGGGATTCACCTGGGCCTGGTGAATCTGGTCCCCATCTGGGCCTCACCCAGTCCTGGTGACTTTGTTCCCCACCTGGGCCTGATTGCTGTGGACTCCTTCTTGGCCTCACCTGGAACTGGTGACTCTGATCCTAACTGGGTCTCACCCAGATCTGGTGACTCTGGTCCTCACCTGTGGACCATTATGACCTGGATACTCTGTTCCACACCTGAGCCTCACCTGGACATGATGAATCTGGATCTCCTCTGGGCCTCAGCCTGACATGTGGACTCTGTTCCCCATCTGGATGTCACATAGACCAGGTGAATCTGGTATCCCTCTAGGCCTCAACTTGACCTGGTGACTCTGTTCCTCAACTGGGCCTCACCGGAATCTAGTGAACATGGTCCCCACCTGCGCCTCATCTGGACCTGGTGACTCTGGTTCTACCTGGGCATCATGGGTACATGGTTACTGTATTACCCTCTGGGATTGACCTGATTCTGGTAACTCTGGTCCTAACTTTGGCCTCCTATGTACCAGGTGACTCTGGCTCCACCTGGGCCTCACCTGTAACTGGTGACTCTGATCCTAAGCATGGCCTCACCTGACCTGCTGACTGTGGTTCCCATCGGGAAATCACCTGGACTTCATGTCTCTGGTCCCACCTAGCCTCACCAGGACCTGGTGTCTCCGGTACCCACCTGGGTAGCATCAGGATATGCTTACACTGTTCACTAACAGTGACCAAGCCGGACCTATTAACTCCGGTCTTCACCTGAGCCACACCTAGACATGGTGACACTGGTTCCCACCTGGGTCTCACCTGGACATGGTGAGTCGGATCCCCACCTGGTCCTCACCTGTAACTGGTGATTCTCGTTCCCACATGGACATCTTGTGGACCTGGTGGCTGCAGTGTTTCTAGCTTCTCATGTACCTCGTGACTCTGGTCCCCAGCAGGGCCTGAACGGGACCTGGTGAGTGTGGTTGCCACCTGCACCTCACCTGGATCTGGTGATTCTGGTCTGCACCTGAGACTACCCTGGATCTGGTGACTGTGGTCCCCACCTGGGCTTCACCTGGATTTCGGGACTCTGGTCCCCATCTGGGCCTCACCTGGCCGTGTTGACCATGGTCCTCTACTAGGCAAAATTGGGACCCGGTGGCTGTATTCCACAACTGGACCTCACCTGGACCAGTTGACTCTGGTCCCCCTCTGGGTCTCACCGTGCCCTACTGTCTCTTAACCCCACTTTGGCTTGACTTGGACCTGCTGACCCTTGTTGCAACCTGCTCCTGACCTCGAACTTTTGACTCTGGTTCTGTCAAGAGCCTCCCCTGGACCTGGTGATCCTGGTCCCTACCTGGGCCTCACCTGGACGTGGTGACACTTGTCAACACCGGGGACTCACCTGGCCCTTGTTACTGTGTTCTACACCTGGACCTCAAGTAGACCTGTTGCCTCTGATTCACACCGGGGCCTCAGTTGTCTGGTAACTCTGGTCCTCACCTGGCCTCATCTGGACCTAGTGACTCTGGTCACCACCTGGGCTTCACCTGGATCTGGTGACTCTGGGCCCACCTGGACTTCACCTGGATCTGGTGACTCTGGTCCCCACCTGGACATCTCCTGGACCTGGTGACTGTCTGTCCAACATGGACCACCTGGATCTGGTGACTCTGGTCCTTACTTTGCCCTCACCTGGACCTGGTGTCTCATCCCCACATTGAACTAACTCAAAACTGCAGAATCTTGCCACACCTAGGCCGCACCCAGACCTGGTGACTCTTGTCCCCAGCTATGCCTCAATTCGACCTGATGAATCTGGTCCTCACGTGGGCCTCACATGGACCTGGGACTCAGCTCCATAGAGTGGCTCTGATTCCCACAAGGGGATCACAGATTCTGCTGACTGTGGTGTTATTCTATGCCTCACCAGGACCAAGTGATTCTGTTCCCCATCTGGGCTTTCATGGCCCTAGTGACTCTGGTCCTCACCCAGGTATCATCGGGACCTGGATAAACTATTCCACACCTGGGCCTCACTTTGACGAGGGACCTCTGGTCCCATTCTGGACCTCAAACTAAACTGGTTACTCTGGTTCCCCCTCTGGGCCTCAACCCTACCTGGTGACTCTGGTCACCCCATGGGCTTCACATGGGCCTGCTGAAACTGGTCCTTAGCTGGTCCGCACCTGGATCTGGTGATTGGTCGCCACCTGGGTCTCACCTGGACTTGTTGAATCCTGTTGCCTCCTGCGCCTCACCTGGACCTTGTGACTGTGGTCCCACCTGGACCTCACCTGGATCTGGTGGCTCTGTTTCCCATATGGGGCTCTCCTGGACCTGGTTCCTGTGGTCTCCATCTGGTCTCACCTGGAACACAATGACTCTGATCCATATTTGGGCCTCTCCTGGACCTGTTGACTCTGGTCCTTACCTGGGCATCATTGGGTCCTGTATACTCTCTTATATTCCTGTGCCTCATCTGGACCTTGTGACTGTGGTCCCACCTGGGCCTCACCTGGACGAGGTGACTTGTTCCCACAGGGACCTCACCTGGACCTGGTGCTCAGGTCCTCATATTGGCATCATGGGGCCTGGATTCTCAGTTCCACATCGGGGCCTCACCTGGACCTAGTGATTCTCGTCCCTTCTGGGCCTCACCCTGACGTGGTGATTCTGGTCCCCACCTGGATATCACCAGTACCGGGTGACTCTGGTCCCCCTCTGGGACTCACCCGGAGCTGGCGACACTTGTCCTCAGCTGGATCTCAACAGTACTTGTTGAATCTACTCCTTACATAGGTCTCGTCTGGACCTTGTGACTCTTTTCCCACCTGGCATCAATGGGATCATGGTTACTCTGTTTCCCACCTGGGCCTCACCTGGACATGATAACTTTGCTCCACACCTGAGCCTCACCTGGACATGATGACTCTGGATCCACTCTGGGCCTCCCTCTGACATGGAGACTCTGGTCACAATCTGGATGTCTCCTAGACCAGGTGAATCTGGTACCCCTCTAGGCCTCAACCAAACCTGGTGACTCTAGTCCTCAACTGGGCCTTACTGGGACCTAGTGAATATGCTCCCCAACTGCGCCTCATCTGGATATGGTGACTCTGGTTCTACGTGGGCATCATCGGGACATGGTTACTCTATTCCCCACTGGGAGTGACCTGATCCTGGTAACACTATTCCTGACTTTGGCATTTTCTGTACCAGGTGACTCTGGCTCCACCTGGGCCTCACCTGTAAGTGGTGCCTCTGATCGTAAGCATGGCCTCACCTGACCTGGTGACTGTGGTTCCCATCGGGACTTCACCTGGACCTCATTTCTCTGGTCCCAACTGGGCCTCACCAGGACCTAGTGTCTCGGTACCCACCTCGGTAGCATCAGGATATGGTTACACTGTTCAATAACAGTGACCCAGCGGGACCTATTAACTCTGGCCTTCACCTGGGCCACACCTGGACATGGTGATACTGGTTCCCACCTCGGTCTCACCTGGACATGGTGAGTCGGATCCCCACCTGATCCTCACCTGTAACTGGTGATTCTTGTTCCCACATGGACATCATGTGGACCTGGTGGCTGCAGTGTTTCTAGCTTCTCATGTACCTCGTGACTCTGGTCCCCACCAGGGCCTCACCGGGACCTGGTGAGTGTGGTTGCCACCTGCACCTCACCTGTACCTGGTGATTCTGGTCTGCACCTGAGACTCCCCTGTATCTAGTGACGGTGGTCCCCACCTGGGCTTCACCTGGATTTCGGGACTCCGGTCCTCATCTGGGCCTCACCTGGCCCTGTTGACCATGGTCCTCAACTGGGGAAAATTGGGACCGTGTGACTGTGTTCCACAACTGGAACTCACCTGGACAAGGTGACTCTGGTCCCCCTCTGGGTCTCACCGTGCCCTAGTCACTGTGAACCCCACTTTGGCCTGACTTCGACCTGCTGAGCTGGTTGCCACCTGTGCCTGACCTCGAACTGTTGACTCTGGTTCTTTCAAGGGCCTCCCCTGTACCTGGTGATCCTGATGCCCACCTGGGCCTCACCTGCATGTGGTATCTCTAGTCACCACCGGGGACTCATCTGGACCTGCTTACTGTGTTCCACACCTGGGCCTCAATTAAAGCTCTTGACCATAGTCCCCAAGCTTGCCTCACATGGACCTGTTACCTCTGATCCCCCCGGGGCCTCACGTGTACCTGGTAACTCTGGTCCTCACGTGGGCCTCATCTGCACCTAGTGACTCTCATCCCCACCTGGACTTCACCTGGATCTCGTGACTCTGGTCCCCACCTGGAACTCACCTATATCTGGTGACTCTGGTCCCCAGCTGGACCTCTCCTGGACCTGGTGACTCTCTTTCCAACATGGAGCTCACCTGGATCTGTTGACTCTGGTCCTCAGTTTGGCCTCACCTGGACCTGGTGTCTCTCGTCCCCACTTTGACCTAACTCAGAACTGCTGAATCTTGCCCCACCTAGGCCGCACCCACACCTGGTGAATCTTGTCCCCAGCTATGCCTCAATTCGACCTGATGAATCTGGTTCTGACGTAGGGCTCACATGGACCTGGGACTCAGCTGGATAGAGTGGCTCTGGATCCCACATGGGGCACACCTGATACTGGTGATTGTGGTCTTATTCTATGCCTAGCCAGGACCTAGTGATTCTGTTCCCCATCTGGGCCTGCATGGCCCTAGTGACTCTGGTCCTCACCCAGGCGTCTTTCGGACCTGGACACTCCATTCCACACCTGCGCCTCACTTTGACCAGGGACGTCTGGTCCCATTCTGGGCCTCAAACTAAACTGGTTACTCTGGTTCCCCTCTGGGCCTCACCCTTACCTGGTGACTCTGGTCACCCCTTGGGCTTCACTTGGGCCTGGTGAATCTGGTCGTTAGCTGGTCCGCATCTGGATCTGGTGACGGTTGGCCACCTGGGCCTCACCTGACTTGGTGAACCCTGTTGTCACCTGCGCCTCACCTGGACCTCCTGACTGTGTTCCCAACTGGACCTCACCTGGATCTGGTGGATCTGGTTTCCATATGGGGCTCTCCTGGACCTGGTTCCTGTGGTCTCCATCTGGCCTCACCTGGAACACAATGACTCTAATCCATATATGGTCCTCTCCTGGACCTGTTCACTCTGGTCCTTTCCTGGCCATCATTGGGACCTGGATACTCTCTATATACCTGGGCCTCACCTGGACCTGGTGAGTGTGCTCCCACCTGGGCCTCACCTGGACGAGGTGACTGGTTCCCACAGGGACCTCACCTGGACCTGGTGACTCAGGTCCTCATATGGGCATCATGGGACCTGGTTTCTCAGGTCCACATTGGGGCCTCACCTGGACCTAGTGGTTCTCGTCCCCCTCTGGACCTCACCCTGACGTGCTGACTCTGGTCCCCACCTGGATATCAGCAGAACCGGGTGACTATGGTCCCCCTCTGGGACTCACCCAGAGCTGGGGACACTGGTACTCAAATGGGGCTCAACAGGATCTGGTGAATCTACTCCTCACTTAGGCCTCGTCCGTACCTTGTGACTCTTTTCCCAACTCGCATCAATGGGACATGGTTACTCTGTTCCCCACCTAGGTCTCTACTGGACATGATAACTTTGCTCAACACTTTGGCCTCAACTGGTCCTGATGAATCTGGTCCCCCCACCTAGGCCTGAATCTGGAACTGGTGACTGTGGTCCTCATCTGGGTCTCACCTGGACCTGGTGACTCTCGTTCCCACATGAACCACACCTGGACTTGGTGACTGTGGTGTTCTTGTAGACTCACATTTACCTGGTGACTCCAGTCCCCACTAGGGCCTCACCTGGATCTGGTGACTCTGGCCTGCAAGTTGGCCTCACCTGGACCTGGTGAGTGGGGTTGCCACCTGGGCCTCACACATATCTGGTGACCCACGTCCCCACGTGGGCCTCTTGGACCTGGTGAATCTTGTCCTACCTGGTACTCTTCCAGACCCGGGGACTCTGGTCACCACCTTGGCCTCCCTTGGGCCTGGTGAATCTGGTCCCATCTGGGCCTCACCCAGTCCTGGTGACTTTGTTCCCCACTTGGAACTGATTGCTGTGGACTCTTTTTGCCTCACCTGGAACTGGTGACTCTGATCCTATCTGCGCGTCACCCAGATCTGGTGACTCTGGAACTCACCTGGGCATCATTGGTACCTGATTACTCTGTTGCACACCTGAGCCTCACCTGGACATGATGACTCTGGAACCTCTCTGGGCCTCACCCTGACCTGGTGACTCTGGTCCCCATCTTGATGTCACCTGGAGCAGGTGATTCTGGTACCCCTCTAGGCCTCAACCAGATCTGGTGACTCTGGTCCTCAAATGGGCCTCACTTGGACCTAGTGAATATACACGATCTGGGCCTCATATGGACCTGGTGACTCTGGTCCCTACCTGGGCTTCATCGGGACACGGTTCCTCTGCATGGCCTGCAGGTTGGCCTCACCTGGACCTGGTGAGTGGGGTTGGCACCAGGGCCTCATCCATATCTGGTGACACAGGTCCCCCCGTGGGCCTCACTTGGACCTGGTGAATCTGGTCCTTACCTGGTCCTCACCCAGAACTGGTAACTCTGGTCACCACCTGGGAATCACCTGGACCGGGTGAATCTGGTCCCCATCAGGGCCTCACCCAGTCCTGGTGACTTTGTACCCCACCTGGACCTGATTGCTGTGGACTCCTTTTTGGCCTCACCTGGACCTGGTGACTCTGATCCTATCTGCGGGTCACCCAGACCTGGTGTCTCTGGTCCTCACCTGGGCATCATTGGTACCTGGTGACTCTGTTCTACACCTGAGCCTCACCTGGACATGATGACTCTGGAACCTCTCTGGGCCTCACCCTTCCCTGGTGACTCTGGTCCCCATCTGGATGTCACCTGGACCAGGTGATTCTGGTACCCCTCTAGGCCTCAACCAGATCTGGTGACTCAGGTCCTCAACTGGGCCTCACCTGGACCTAGTGAATATGCTCCATGTGGGCCTCATTTGGACCTGGTGACTCTGGTCCCTACCTGGGCATCATAGGGATATGATTCCACTGCATGGCCTGCAGGTTGGCCTCACCTGGACCTGGTAACTCTTGTCCCTACCTGGGCATCATCGGGACATGGTTCCACTGCATGGCCTGCAGGTTGGCCTCACCTGGACATGGTAACTCTGGTCCCTACCTGGGCATCATCGGGACACGGTTCCTCTCCATCGCCTGCAGGTTGGCCTCATCTGTACCTGGTGAGTGGGGTTGCCAATTGTGCCTCACCCATACATGGTGACACAGGTCCCCACGTGGGCCTCAATTGGACCTGGTGAATCTGGTCCTTACCTGGTCCTTCCCCGGAACTGGTAACTCTGGTCACCACCTGGGAATCACCTGGGCCTGGTAATCTGGTCCCCATCTGGGCCTCACCCAGTCCTGGTGACTTTGTTCCCCACATGGACCTGATTGCTGTGGATGCCTTCTTGGCCTCACCTGGAACTGGTGACTCTGATCCTATCTGTGCGTCACCCAGACCTGGTGAATCTGGTCCTCAACTGGGCATCATTTGTACCTGGTGACTCTTTCCACACCTGATCCTCACTTGGACATGATGACTCTGGAACCTCTCTGGGCCTCACCCTGACCTGGTGACTCTGGTCCCCACTCGATGTCACCTGAACCAGGTGATTCTGGTACCCTTATAGGGCTCAACCAGATCTGGTGACTCTGGTCCTCAACTGGGCCTCACCTTGACCTGGTGAATATGCTCCATCTGGGCCTCATTTGGACATGGTGATTCTGATCCCTACCTCGGCATTACCGGGACATGGTTCCACTCCATGGCCTGCAAGTGCGCCTCACCTGGACCTGATAACTCTAGACCCCACCTGGGCATCATCAGGACATGGTTCCTCGGCATGGCCTGCAGGTTGGACTCACTTGGACCTAGTGAGTGGGGTTGTCACCTGAGACTCACCCATGCCTGGTGACACAGGTCCCAACGTGGGCCTCACGTGGACCTGTTGAATCTTGTCCTTACCTGGGCCTCACCCGGAACTGGTTAGTCTGGTCCCCACCTGGACTTCACCTGGATTTGGTGACTCTGGTCCCCACCTGGAACTCACCTGATTCTGGTGACTCTGGTCTCAGTTTGGCCTCACCTTTACTGGTGTCTCTCGTCCCCACGTTGACCTAACTCAGAACTGCTGAATCTTGCCCCACCTAGGCCGCACCCAGACCTGATGACTCTTGTCCCCAGCTATGCCTCAATTCGACCTGATGAATCTGGTCCTCACGTGGGACTCTCATGGACCTGGGACTCAGCTGGATAGAGTGGCTCTGTTACCCACAAGGGGCTCACCTGATACTGGTGACTGTGGTCTTATTCTATGCCTCACCAGGACCTAGTGATTCTGTTCCCCATCTGGGCTTTCATGGCCCTAGTGATTCTGGTCTTCACCCAGGCATCATTGGGTCCTGGATACTCTATTCCACACCTGGGCCTCACTTTGTCCAGGGACCTCTGGTCCCATTCTGGGCCTCAAACTAAACTGGTTACTCTGGTTACCCCTCGGGGCCTCAGCCTTACCTGGTGACTCTCGTCACCCCTTGGGCTTCACTTGGGCCTGGTGAATCTGGTTCTTAGCTGGTCCGCACCTGGATCTGGTGACAGGTCACCACGTGGGCCTCACCTGGACTTTGTGAATCATGTTGCCACCTGCACCTCACCTGCACCTGATGATTCTGGTCTGCACGTGAGACTACACTGGATATGGTGATGTTGTCCCCACCTCGGCTTCACTGCTTTGGGAACTCAGGTCCCAATCTGGGCCTCACCTGGCCCTGTTGACCATGGTCCTCAACCTGGCAAACCTGCGACCCGGTGACTGTGTTCCACAACTGGACCTGAACTGGACCAGGTGACTCTGGTCCCACTCAGGGTATCACCGTGCCGTAGTGACTGTGAACCCCACTTTGGCTTGACTTGAACCTTCTGACCCTGGTTGCCACCTGCGTCTGATTTCGAACTGTTGACTGTGGTTCTTTCAAGGGCCTCCCCTGTACCTGGTGATCCTGGTGCCCACCTGGGCCTCACCTGGACGTGGTGACTCTTGTCACCACCGGGGACTCACCTGGACCTGCTTACTGTGTTCCACACCTGGGCCTCAAGTAGTCCTGTTGACCATGATCCCCAAGCCGGCCTCACATGGACCTGTTGTCTCTGATCCCCAGCTGGGCCTCACGTGTAACTGGTAACTCTGGTCCCCACCTGGGTCTCATCTGGACCTAGTGACTCTGGTCCCCACCTGGACCTCACCTGGATCTGGTGACTCTGGTCCTCAGTTTGGCCTCACCTGGACCTGGTGAACATGCTCCCCAACTGCGCCTCATCTATACCTGGTGACTCTGTTTCTACCTGGGCATCATCGGGACATGGTTACTCTATTCCCCACTGGGACTGACCTTATCCTGGTAACTCTGCTCCTGACTTTGGCCTCTTCTGTACCAGGTGACTCTGGCTCCACCTGGGCCTACCTGTAACTGGTGACTCTGATCCAAATCATGGCCTCACCAGACCTGGTGACTGTGGTTCCCATCGGGACCTCACCTGGTCCTCATGTCTCTGTTCTCACCTGGGCCTCACCAGGACCTGGTGTTTCTCGTACCCACCTGGGTAGCATCAGGATATGGTTACACTGTTCACTAACAGTGACCCAGCCAGACCTATTATCTCTGGTCTTCACCTCGCCACACATGGACATGGTGACACTGGTTACCACCTCGGTCTCACCTGGACATGGTGAGTCTGATCCCCATCTGGGCCTCAATGTAACTGGTGATTCTCGTTCCCACATGGACATCATGTGGACCTGGTGGCTGCAGTGTTTCTAGCTTCTCATGCACCTCGTGGCTCTGGTCCCCACCAGGGCCTCACCGGGACCTGTTGAGTGTGGTTGCCACCTGCACCTCACCTGGACTTTGCTGATTCTTGTCTGCCCCTGAGACTACCCTGGATCTGGTGACTGTGGTCCCCACCTGGGCTTCACCTGGATTTGGGGACTCCGGTCCCCATCTGGGCCTCACCTGGCCCTGATGACCATGGTCCTCAACTGGGCACAATTGGGACCCGGTGACTGTGTTCCACAACTGGACCTCACCTGGACCAGGTGACTCTGGTCCCCCTCTGGGTCTCACCGTGCCCTAGTGACTGTGAATCCAACTTTGGCCTGACTTGGACCTGCTGACGCTGGTTGCCACCTGCCCCTGACCTCGAACTGTTGACTCTGGTTCTTTCAAGGGCCTCCCCTGTACCTGGTGATCCTGGTCCCCACCTCAGCCTCACCTGGACGTGGTGACTCTTGTCAACACCGGGGACTCACCTGGACCTGCTTACTGTGTTCCACACCTGGGTCTCAAGTAGACGTGTTGACCATGGTCCCCAAGGCGGCCCCACATGTACCTGTTGCCTCTGATCCCCACTGGGGCCTCACGTGTACCTGGTAACTCTGGTCCTCACCTGGGCCTCATCTGGACCTAGTGACTCTGGTCCCCACCTGGGCTTCACCTGGATCTGGTGACTCTGGTCCCCACCTGGACCTCACCTGGATCTGGTGACACTGGTCCTCAGTTTGCCCTCACCCAGACCTGGTGACTCTTGTCCCCAGCTATGCCTCAATTCGACCTGATGAATCTGGTCCTCTCGTGGGCCTCACATGGATCTCGGACTCAGCTTGTTAGAGTGGCTCTTGTTCCCACAAGGATCTCACCTGATACTGGTGACTGTGGTCTTATTGTATGCCTCACCAGGACCTAGTGATTCTGTTCCCCATATGGGCCTGCATGGCCCTAGTGACTCTGGTTCTGACCCAGGCATCATTGGGACGTGGATTCTCTCTTATATACCTGGGCCTCACCTGAATCTGGTGACACTGGCCTGCAGGTTGGCCTCACATGGACTTTGTTAGTGGGATGCCACGTGGGCCTTACGCATACCTGGTGACTCAGGTCCCCACGTGGGCCTCTTGGACCTGGTGAATCTGGTCCTTACCTGGTCTTCTCCCAGACCCGGGGAATCTGGTCACAACCTGGGCCTCACCTTGACCTGGTGAACCTGGCCCCCATCTGGGCCTCACCCAGTCCTGGTGACTATGTTCCCCACCTGGACCTGATTGCTCTGGACTCTTTCTTAGCCTCACCTGGAACTGGTGACTCTGATCCTATCTGTGCGTCACCCAGACCTGTTGACTCTGGTCCTCACCTGGGCATCATTGGTACCTGGTTACTCTGTTCCACACCTGAGCCTCACCTGGACATGATGTCTCTGGGACCTCTCTGGGTCTCACCCTGACCTGGTGATCTGATCCCCATCTGGATGTCACCTGGACCAGGTGATTCTGGTACCCCTCTAGGTCTCAACCAGATCTGGTGACTCTTTTCCTCAACTGGGCCTCACCTGGAGCTAGTGAATATGCTCCATCTGGGCCTCATTTGGACCTGGTGACTCTGGTCACTCACTGGGCATCATTGGGGAATGGTTCCACTGCATGGCCTGCTGGTTGGCCTCACCTGGACCTGGTAACTCTGGTCCCTACCTGGGCATCATCGGGACATGGTTCCTCTGCATGGCCGGCAGGTTCGCCTCATTTTGACCTGGTGAGTGGGGTTCCCACTTGGGTCTTACCCATGCCTGGTGACACAGGTCCCCACGTGGGCCTCACTTGAACCTGGTGAATGTCGTCCTTACCTAGTCCTCACCCGGAACTGGTAAATCTGGTCACCACCTGGGCATCACGTAGTCCTGGTGACTTTGTTCCCCACCTGGACCTGATTGCTGTGGACACCTTCTCGGCCTCACCTGGAAGTGGTAATTCTGATCCTAACTGGGCCTCTTCCAGATCTGGTGACTCTGGTCCTCACCTGTGGACCATTATGACCTGGATACTCTGTTCCACACCTGAGCCTCACCTGGACATGATGACTCTGGATCCCCTCTGGGCTTCACCCTGACATGGTTACTCTGGTCCCCATCTGGATGTCACCTAACCAGGTGAATCTGGTACCCCTCTAGGCCACAACCAAACCTGGTGACTCTAGTCCTCAACTGGGTCTGCCCGGGACCTAGTGAATATGCTCCCCAACTGCGCCTCATCTGGACATGATGACTCTGGTTCTACGTAGGCATCATCGGGACATGGTTACTCTATTCCCCACTGGGAGTGACCTGATCCTTGTAACACTGGTCTGACTTTGGCATTTTCTGTACCAGGTGACTCTGGCTCTACCTGGGCCTCACCTGTAACTGGTGACTCTTATCCTAAGCATGGCCTCACCTGACTTGGTGACTCTGGTCCCCATTAGGATGTAACCTGGACCAGGTGATTCTGGTACCCCTCTAGGCCTCAACCAGTTCTGGTGACTCTGGTCCTCAATTGGCTTCACCTGGACCTAGTGAATATGCTCCATCTGGGCCTCATTTGGACCTGGTGACTCTGGTCCCTACCTGGGCATCATCGGGACATGGTTCCGCACATGGCCTGCAGGTTGGCCTCACCTGGACCTGGTGAGTGGGATTGCCACCTGTGGCTAACCCATACCTGGTAACTCAGGTCCCCACGTGGGCCTCTTGGACCTGGTGAATCTGGTCCTTACCTCTTCTTCTCCCAACCTGGGGACTCTGGTCATCACCTGGGCCTCACTTGGACAAGGTGAACTGGTCCCCATCTGGGCCTCACCCAGTCCTGGTTACTTTGTTCCCCACCTGGAACTGATTGCTGTGGACTCTTTCTTTGCCTCACCTGGAACTGGTGACTCTGATCCTATCTGCGCGTCACCCAGATCTGGTGACTCTGGTCCTCATCTGGGCATCATTGGTACCTGGTGACTCAGTTCCACCCCTGAACCTCACCTGGACATGATGACTCTGGAACCTCTCTGGGTCTCACCCTGTCCTGGTGACTCTGGTCCCCATCTGGATGTCACCTGGACCAGGTGATTCTGGTACCCCTCTGAGCCTCAACCAGATCTGGTGACTCTGGTCCTCTACTGGGCCTCACCTGGACCTAGTGAATATGCTCCATCTGGGCCTCATTTGGACCTGGTGACTCTGGTCCCTACCTGGGCATCATCGGGACATTGTTCCACTGCATGGCCTGCAGGTTGGCATCACCTGGACCTGGTAACTCTGGTTCCTACATGTATATCATCGGGACACGGTTCCTCTGCATGGCGCGAAGGATGGCCTCTCCTGGACCTGGTGAGTTTGGTTGCAACCTGTGCCTCACCCGTACCTGGGGACACAGGTCCTCGCTTGGGCCTCTTGGACCTGGTGAATCTGGTCCTTACCTGGTCGTCTCCCAGCCCCAGGGTCTCTGGTCACCACCTGGGAATCACCTGGACTTGGTGAATCTGGTCCTGACCAGGGCCTCACCCAGTCCTGGTGACTTTGTTCCCCACGTGGACCTGATTGCTGTGGACTCCTTCTTGGCCTCACCTGTAACTCGTGACTCTGATCATATCTGCGCGTCACCCAGACCTGGTGACTCTGGTCCTCACCTGGGCATCATTGGTACCCGGTGACTCTGTTCTACACCTGAGCCTAACCTGGACATGATGACTCTGAAACCTCTCTGGGCCTCACCCTTCCCTGGTGACTGTGGTCCCCATCTGGAAGTCACCTGGACCAGGGGATTCTTGTGCACCTCTCGGCCTCAACCAGATCTGGTGACTCTGGTCCTCAACTGGGCCTCACCTGAACCTAGTGAATATGCTCCATCCGGGCCTCATTTGGACCTGGTGACTCTGGTCACTACCTGGGCATCATCGGGACATGGTTTCACTGCATGGCCTTCAGGTTGGACTCACCTGGACCTGGTAACTCTGGTCCCTACCTGGGCATCATCTGGACACGGACACTTGGACATGATGTCTCTGGAACCTCTCTGGGCCTCACCCTGACCTGGTGACTCTGGTCCCCATCTCGTTGTCACCTGAACCAGGTGATTCTGGTACCCTTATAGGGCTCAACCAGATCTGGTGACTCTGGTCCTCAACTGGGCCTCACCTAGACCTAGTGAATATGCTCCATCTGGGCCTCATCTGGACATGGTGATTCTGATCCCTACCTCGGCATTACCGGGACATGGTTCCACTGCATGGCCTGCAGGTGTGCCTCACCTGGACCTGATAACTCTAGACCCCACCTGGGCATCATCAGGACATGGTTCCTCGGCATGGCCTGCAGGTTTGCCTCACTTGGACCTAGTGAGTGGGGTTTTCACCTGAGACTCACCCATGCCTGGTGACACAGGTTCCCACGTGGGCCTCACGTGGACCTGGTGAATCTGGTCCTTCCCTTGTCCTCACCCGGAACTGGTATCTCTGGTCATCACATGGGAATCACCTGGACATTGTGATTCTGGTCCCCATTGGGCCTCATCCAGTCCTGGTGACTTTTTTCCCCACCTGGACCTGATTGCTGTGTACTCCTTATGGCCCTCACCTGGAGCTAGTGACTCTTATCCTAACTGGGCCTCACCCAGATCTGGTGACTATGGTCCTCACCTATGGACCATTATGACCTGGATACTCTGTTCCACACCTGAGCCTCACCTGGACATGATGACTCTGGATCCCCTCTGGGCCTCAGCCTGACATGGTGACTCTGGTCCCCATCTGGATGTCACCTAGACCAGGTGAATCTGGTACCCCTCCAAGCCTCAACTAGACCTGGTGACTCTGGTCCTCAACTTGGCCTCACCGGGACCTAGTGAATATGCTCCCCACCTGCACCTCATCGGGAGCTGGTAACTCTGGTTCTACCTGGGCATCATCGGGACATGGTTACTATTCCACACTGGGACTGACCTGATCCTGGTAACTCTGGTCCTGACTTTGGCCTCTTCTGTACCAGGTGACTCTGGCTCCACCTGGTCCTCACCTGTAACTGGTGATTGTCGTTCCCACATGGACATGATGTGGACCTGGAGGCTGCAGTGTTTCTAGCTTCTCATGTACCTCGTGACTCTGGTCCCCACCAGGGCCTCACCGGGACCTGGTGAGTGTGGTTGCCACCTGCACCTCACCTGGACCTGGTGATTCTGGCCTGGACCTGAGACTACCCTGGATCTGGTGACTGTGGTCTCCACCTGGGCTTCACCTGGATTTGGGGACTCCGGTCCCCATCTGGGCGTCACCTGGCCCTGTTGACCATGGTACTCAACTGGGCAAAATTGGAACCTGGTGACTGTTCCACACCTGGACCTCAACTGGACAGGCGACTCTGGTCCCCCTCTGGGTCTCACCGTGCCATGGTGACTGTGAATCCAACTTTGGCCTGACTTGGACCTGCTGACCCTGGTTCCCACCTGCGACTGACGTCGTACTGTTGACTCTGGTACTTTCAAGGGCCTCCCCTGGACCTGGTGATCCTGGTCCCCACCTGGGCCTCACCTGGACGTGGTAACTTTTGTCACCACTGGTTACTCACCTAGACCTGGTTACTGTGTTCCACACCTGAGCCTCAAGTAGACCTGTTGACCATGGTCCCCAAGCCGTCTCACATGGACCTGTTGCCTCTGATCCCCACCGGGGCCTCTCGTATACCTGGTAACTCTGGTCCTCACCTGGGCATCATTGGTCCTGGTGACTCTGTTCCATACCTGAGGCTCCCCTGGACATGATGTCTCTGGAACCTCTCTGGCTATCAACCTGACCTGGTGACTCTGGTCCCCATATGGATGTCACCTGGACCAGGGGATTATGGTACCCCTCTGGGCCTCAACCAGGTCTGGTGACTCTGGTCCTCAAATGGGCCTCACCTGGACCTAGTGAATATGCTCCGTCTGGGCCTTATTTGGACCTGGTGACTCTGGTCCCTACCTGGGCATCATCCGGACATGGTTCCACTGCATGACCTGCAGTTTGGCCTCACCTGGACCTGGTAACTCTGGTCCCTACCTGCATTATCGGGACATGGTTCCACTGCATGGCCTGTAGGTTGGCCTCACCTGGACCTGGTAACTCTCGTGCCTACCTGAGCATCTTTGGGACCTGTTTCCTCTGCATGGCCTGCAGGTTGGTCTCACCTGGAACTGGTGAGTGGGTTTGTCACCTGGGCCTCACCCTTGCCTAGTGACACAGGTCCCCACTTGGGCCTCACTTGGACCTGGTGAATCTGGTCCTTACCTGGTGGTTACCCGGAACTGGTAACTCTGGTCACCACATGGGAATCACCTGGGCCTGGTGAATCTGGTCCCCATCTGGGCCTCACCCAGTCCTGTTGCCTTTCTTCCCCACCTGGACCTGATTGCTGTGGACTCCTTCTTGGCTAACCTGGAACTGCTGACTCTGATGCTAACTGGGCCTCACCCAGATCTGGTGACTCTGGTCCTCACCTGTGGACCATTATGACCTGGATACTCTGTTCCACACCTGAGCCTCACCTGGATATGTTGACTCTGGATCCCCTCTGGGCCTCAGCCTGACATGGGGACTCTGGACCCCATCTGGATGTCACCAGACCAGGTAAATCTGGTACCCCTCTAGGCCTCACCTAGACCTGGTGACTCAGGTCCTCAACTGGTCCTCAACGGGACCTAGTGAACATGCTCCCCACCTGCGCCACATCTGGGCCTGGTGACTCTGGTTCTACCTTGGCATCATCGGGACATGGTTATTCTATTCCCACTTGGAGTGACCTGATCCTGGTAACTCTGGTCCTGACTTTGGCCTCTTCTGTTCCAGGTGAGTCTGGCTCCACCTGGGCCTCACCTGTAACTGGTGACTCTGATCCTAAGCATGGCCTCACCTGACCTGGTGACTGTGGTTCCCATCGGGACCTCACCTGGACCTCATGTCTCTGGTCCCACTTAGGCCTCACCAGGATCTGCTGTCTCTGCCACCCACCTGTGTAGCATCAGGATATGGTTACACTGTTCACTAACAGTGGCCCAGCAGGACCTATTAACTCTGGTCTTCACCTGGGCCACACCTGGACATGGTGACACTTTTTCCCACGTGGGTCTCACCTGGACATGGTGAGTCGGATCCCCACCTGGTCCTCACCTGTAACTGGTGATTCTCTTTCCCACATGGAGATCATTTGGACCTGTTGGCTGCAGTGTTTCTAGCATCTTTTTTTTAATTTTTATTTATTTATGATAGTCACAGAGAGAGAGAGAGGCAGAGACACAGGCAGAGGGAGAAGCAGGCTCCATGCACCGGGAGCCCGAGATGGGATTCGATCCCCGGTCTCCAGGATCGCGCCCTGGGCCAAAGGCAGGCGCCAAACCGCTGCGCCACCAAGGGATGCCATGTGTTTCTAGCTTCTCATGTACCTCGTGATTCGGGTCCCCACCAGTGCCTCACCGGGACCTGGTGAGTTTGGTTGCCACCTGCACCACAACTGGACCTGGTGATTCTGGTCTGCACCTGACACTACCCTGGATCTTGTGACTGTGGTCCCCACCTGGGCTTCACCTGGATTTCGGGACTCAGGTCCCCACCTCGGTCTCACCTGGCCCTGGGACCATGGTCCTTAACTGGACAAAATTGGGACCTGGAAACTGTGTTCCACAACTGGACTTCACCTGGACCATGTGACTATGCTCCCGATCTGGGTCCCACCGTGCCCTAGTGACTGTGAATTCCACTTTGGCTTGACTTGGACCTGCTGACCCTGGTTGCCACCTGCGCCAGAACTCGAACTGTTGACTCTGGTTCTTTCAAGGGACTCCCCTGTACCTGGTGATCCTGGTCCCACCTGGGCCTCACCTGGTCGTGGTGACCCTTGTAACCACGGGAGACTCACCTGGACCTGCTTACTGTGTTCCACATCTGGGTCTCAAGTGGACCTGTTGATCATGGTCCCCAAGCCGTCGTCACATGGACCTGTTGCCTCTGATCCCCGCCAGATCCTCACGTGTACCTGGTAACTCTGGTCCTCACCTGGGCCTCATCTGCACCTAGTGACTCTGGTCCCCACCTGGGCTTCACCTGGATCTGGAGACTCTGGTCCCCACCTGGACTTTACCTGGACCTGGTGACTGTGGTCCCACCCGGGCCTCTACTGGATGAGGTGACTGGTTCCCACAGGGACCTCACCTGGACCTGGTGACTCAGGTCCTCATATGGGCATCATGGTACCTGGTTTCTCAGTTCCACATCGGGGCCTCACCTGGACCTAGTGATTCTCGTTCCCCTCTGGGCCTCAACCTGACGTGGTGACTCTGGTCACCCCTGGATATCACCAGAACCGGGTGACTCTGGTCCCCCTCTGGGACTCTCCCGGAGCTGGGGACACTGGTCCTCAGCTGGGCCTCAAAAGGACCTGGTGAATCTACTCCTCACTTAGGCCTCGTCTGGACCTTGTGACTCTTTTCCCACCTGGCATCAATGGGACATGGTTACACTGTTGCCCACCTGGGCCTCTCCTGGACATGATAACTTTGCTCCACACTTTGGCCTTAACTGGTCCTGATGAATCTTGTCCCCCCACCTATACCTCAATCTGGACCTGGTGAGTGTGGTCCCCACCTGGGTGTCACCTGGACCTGGTGACTCTCGTTCCCACTTGAAACACACCTGGCCCTGTTGACTGTGGTGTTCTTGTAGACTCACATTTACTTGTGACTCCGGTCCCCACTAGGGCCTCACCTGGATCTGGTGACTCTAACCTGCAGGTTGGCCTCACCTGGACCTGGTGAGTCGGGTTGCCACATGGGCCTCACCCATACGTGTTGACTCAGGTCCACACGTGGGCTTCTTGTACCTGGTGAATCTGGTCATTACCTGGTCCTCTCCCAGACTCGGGGACTCTGGTCAACACCTGGGCCTCACCTAGATCTGGTGAATCTGGTCCCCATCTGGGTCTCACCCAGTCCTGGTGACTTTGTTCCCCACCTGGACCTGATTGCTGTGGACTCTTTCTTGGCCTCACCTGGAACTGGTGACTCTGATCCTATCTGCGCGTCACCCAGACCTGGTGACTCTGGTCCTCATCTGGGCATCATTAGTACATGGTGACTCTGTTCTACACCTGAGCCTCACCTGGACATGATGACTCTGGAACCTCCCTGAACCTTACCCTTCTCTGGTGACACTGGTCCCCATCTGGATGTCACCTGGAACAGGGGATTCTCGTATCCCTCTAGGCCTCAACCAGATCTGGTGACTCTGGTCCTCAACTGGGCCTCACCTGGACCTAGTGAATATGATCCATGTGGGCCTCATTTGGACCTGGTGACTCTGGTCCCTACCTGGGCATCATAGGGATATGGTTCCACTGCATGGCCTGCAGGTTGGCCTCACTTGGGCCTGGTAACTCTGGTACCTACCTGGGCATCATCGGGACACGGTTCCTCTCCATCACCTGCAGGTTGGCCTCACCTGGACCTGGTGAGTGGGGTTGCCAATTGTGCCTCACCCATACATGGTCACACAGGTCCCCACGTGGGCCTCAATTGGACCTGGTGAATCTGGTCCTTATCTGGTCCTTCCCAGAACTGGTAACTCTGGTCACCACTTGGGAATCACCTGGGCCTGGTGAAACTGGTCCCCATCTGGGCCTCACCCAGTCCTGGTGACTTTGTTCCTACATGGACCTGATTGCTGTGGACGCCTTCTTGGCCTCACCTGGAACTGGTGTCTCTGATCCTATCTGCGCGTCACCCAGACCTGGTGAATCTGGTCCTCAACTGGGCATCATTGGTACCTGGTGACTTTGTTCCACACCTGAGCCTCACTTGGACATGATGAATCTGGAACCTCTCTGGGCCTCACCCTGACCTGGTGACTCTGGTCCCCATCTCGATGTCACCTGAACCAGGTGATTCTGGTACCCTTATAGGGCTCAACCAGATCTGGTGACTCTGGTCCTCAACAGGGCCTCACCTAGACCTAGTGAATATGCTCCATCTGGGCCTCATTTGGACATGGTGATTCTGATCCCTACCTCGGCATTACCGGGACATGGTTCCACTGAATGGCCTGCAGGTGTGCCTCACCTGGACCTGATAACTCTAGACCCCACCTGGGCATCATCAGGACATGGTTCCTCGGCATGGCCTGCAGGTTGGCCTCACTTGGACCTAATGAGTGGGGTTGTCACCTGAGACTCACCCATGCCTGGTGACACAGGTTCCCACGTGGGCCTCACGTGGACCTGGTGAATCTGGTCCTTCCCTTGTCCTCACCCGGAACTGGTAACTCTGGTCATCACCTGGGAATCACCTGGATATTGTGATTCTGGTCCCCATTGGGCCTCACCCAATCCTGGTGACTTTGTTCCCACCTGGACCTGATTGCTGTGTACTCCTTCTTGGCCCTCACTTGGAACTAGTGACTCTGATCCTAACTGGGCCTCACCCAGATCTGGTGACTCTGGTCCTCACCTGTGGACCATTATGACCTGGATACTCTGTTCCAACCTGAGCCTCACCTGGACATGATGACTCTGGATCCCCTCTGGGCCTCAGCCTGACATGGTGACTCTGGTCCCCATCTGGATGTCACCTAGACCAGGTGAATCTGGTACCCCTCCAAGCCTCAACTAGACCTGGTGACTCGGTCCTCAACTTGGCCTAACCGGAACCTAGTGAATATGCTCCCACCTGCAACTCATCTGGCCGTGGTAACTCTGGTTCTACCTGGGCATCATCGGGACATGGTTACTCTGTTCCACACTGGGACTGACCTGATCCTGGTAACTCTGGTCCTGACTTTGGCCTCTTCTGTACCAGGTGACTCTGGCTCCACATGGGCCTCACCTGTAACTGGTGACTCTGATTCTAAGCATGGGCTCACCTGACCTGGTGACTGTGGTTCCATCGGATCTTACCTGGGCCTCGTGTCTCTGGTCCCACCTGGGCCCCACCAGGACCTGGTGTCTCTGGTACCCACCTGGGTAGCATCAGGATATGGTTACATTGTTCACTAATAGTGACCCAGCCAGACCTATTAACTCCGGTCTTCACCTGGGCCACACCTGGACATGGTGACACTGGTTCCCATCTGGGTCTCACCTGGACATGGTGAGTCGGATCCCCACCTGGTCCTCACCTGTACCTGGTGATTCTCATTCCAGCATGGACATCATGTTCACCTGGTGGCTGCAGTGTTTCTAGCTTCTCATGTACCTAGTGACTCTGGTCCCTACCAGGGCCTCACCGGGAGCTGGTGACTGTGGTTGCCACCTGCACCTCACCTGGACCTGGTGATTCTGGTCTGCACCTGAGACTACCCTGGATCTGGTGACTGTGGTTCCCTCCTGGGCTTCACCAGGATTTGGGGACTCTGGTCTCCATCTGGGCCTCACCTGGCCCTGTTGACCATGGTCCTCAACTGGGCAAAATTGGGACCCTGTGACTGTGTTCCACAACTGGACCTCACCTGGAACAGGTGACTCTGGTCCCCCTCTGGGTCTCACCGTGCCCTAGTGACTGTGAACCCCACTTTGGCCTGGCTACGACCTGCTGTCCCTGGTTGCCAACTGCGCCTGACCTCGAACTGTTGACTCTGGTTCTTTCAAGGGCCTCCCCTGTACATGGTGATCCTGGTGCCCACCTGGACCTCTCCTGGACGTGGTGACTCTTGTCACCACCGGGGACTCACCTGGACCTGCTTACTGTGTTCCACACCTGGGCCTCAAGTACACCTCTTGACCATGGTCCCCAAGCCCGCCTAACATGGACCTGTTGCCTCTGATCCCCAACGGGGCCTCACGTGTACCTGGTAACTCTGGTCCTCACCTGGGCCTCATCTGCACCTAGAGACTCTAGTCCTCACCTGGACTTCACCTGGATCTGGTGAATCTGATCCCCACCTGGACTTTACCTGTTCTGGTGACTCTGGTCCCCAGCTGGACCTCTCCTGGACCTGGTGACTCTCTTTCCAACATGGATCTCAACTGGATCTGGTCACTCTGGTCCTCAGTTTGGTCTCAGCTGGACCTGGTGTCTCTCGTCCTCACTTTGACCTAACTCAGAACTGCTGAATCTTGCCCCACCTAGGCCGCACCCAGACCTGGTGACTCTTGTCCCCAGCTATACCTCAATTCGACCTGATGAATCTGGTCCTCACGTGGGCCTCACATGGACCTGGTACTCAGATAAATGGAGTGGCTCTGGTTCCCACAAGGGGCTCACCTGATACTGCTGACTGTGTTCTTATTCTATGCCTCCCCAGGACCTAGTGATTCTGTTCCCCATCTGGGCTTGCATGGCCCTAGTGACTCTGGTCCTCACCCAGGCATCATTGGGACCTGGATACTCTATTCCACACCTGGGCCTCACTTTGACCAGGGACCTCTGGTCCCATTCTGGGCCTCAAACTAAACTGGTTACTCTGGTTCCCCCTCTGGGCCTCACCCTTACCTGGTGACTCTGGTCACCCCTTGGGCTTCACTTGGGCCTGGTGAATCTCGTCCTTAGCTGGTCCGCACCTGGATCTGGTGACAGGTCACCACGTGGACCTCACCTGGACTTGGTGAATCCTGTTGCCACCTGCGCCTCACCTGGACCTTGTGACTCTGGTCCCTCCTGGACCTCACCTGGATCTGGTGGCTCTGGTTCCCATATGGGACTCTATTGGACCTGGTTCCTGTGGTCTCCTATGGCCTCACCTGGAACACAATGACTCTGATCCATATTTGTGTCTCTCCTGGATCTTGACTCAGGTCCTTATCTGGGCATCATTGGGACCTGGATACTCTCTTATATACCTGGGCCTCACCTGGACCTTGAGACTGTGGTCCCACCTGGGCCTCACCTGGACGAGGTGACTGGTTGCCACAGGGACATCACCTGGACCTGGTGACTCAGGTCCTCATATGGGAATCATTCACCTGGTTTTCATTTCCACATCGGGGCCTCAACTGGACCTAGTGATTTCGTCCAACTCTGGGCCTCACCCTAACCTGGTGACTCTGGTCCTCACCTGGATATCATCAGAACCGGGTGACTCTTGTCCCCCTCTGGGACTCACCCGGAGCTGGGGACACTGGTCCTCAACTGGACCTCAACAGTACTTGTTGAATCTACTCCTCACTTAGGCCTCGTCTGCACCTTGTGACTCTTTTCCCACCTGGCATCAATGGGACATGGTTACTCTGTTCCCCACCTGGGCCTCACCTGGACATGATACCTTGTCTCCACACTTTGGCCTCAACTGGTCCTGATGACACTGTTCCCCCCACCTAGGCCTCAATCTGGACATGGTGACTGTCGCCACCTGGGTCTCACCTGGACCTAGTGACTCTCATTCCCTCATGACCCACACCTGGACCTGGTGACTGTGGTGTTCTTGTAGACTCACATTTATCTGGTGACTCCGGTCCCCACTAGGGCCTCAACTGGATCTGGTGACTCTGGCCTGCAGGATGGCCCCACCTGGACATGGTGAGTGGGCTGCCACTCCATTCCTGGTGACTCAGGTCCCCAGGTGGACCTCTTGGACCTGGTGAATCTGGTCCTTACCTTGTCCTTTCCGGAACTGGTAACTCTGGTCACCACTTGGGCCTCACCTGGACCTGGTGAATCTGGTACCCATCTAGTCCTCACCCAGTCCTGGTTACTTTGTTCCCCACCTGGACATGATTGCTGTGGACTCTTTCTTGGCCTCACCTGGAACTGGTGACTCTGATCCTATCTGCGTGTCACCTAGACGTGGTGACTCTGGTCCTCACCTGGACAGAATTGGTACCTGGTGACTATGTTCCACACGCTGACCCTCACCTGGACACGATGACTATGGAACCACTCTGGGCCCCACCCTAACCTGCTGACTCTGGTCTCCACCTGGATGCCACTTGGACCAGGTGATTCTGGTACCCCTCTAGTCCTCAACGATATCTGGTGCCTCTGGTCCTGAACTGGGCCTCACCTGGACCTAGTGAATATGCTCTATCTGGGCCTTACCTGGACCTGGTAAGTCTGGTTCCTACCTGGGCATCATCGGGACATGGTTCCACTGCATGGCTGCAGGTTGGCCTCACCTGGACCTGGTAAATCCAGTCCCTACCTGGGCATCATCCTACACCGTTCCTCTGCATGGCCTGCAGGTTGGCCTCACCTGGACCTGGTGAGTGGGGTTGCCACCTGTGCCTCACCCATACCTGGTGACACAGGTCCCCACGTGGGCCTCACTTGGACCTGGTGAATATGGTCCTTACTTGGTCCTCACCCGGAACTGGTAACTCTGGTCATCATCAGGGAATCTCCTGGACCTTGTGAATCTGGTCCCCATCTGGGCCTCACCCAGTCCTGGTGACTTTGTTCCCCACCTGGACCTGATTGCTGTGAAATCCTTATTGTCCTCACCTGGAACTGTTGCCTCTGATCCTAACTGGCCTCACCCAGATCTGGTGACTCTGGTCCTCACCTGTGGACCATTATGACCTGGATACTCTGTTCCACACCTGAACCTCACCTGGTGATGATGACTCTGGATCCCCTCTGGGCCTCAGCCTGACATGGTGACTCTGGTCCCCATCTAGATATCACCAATACCAGGTGAATCTGGTACCCCTCTATGCCTCAATTAGACCTGGTGATTCTGGTCCTCAACTGGGCCTCAACGGGACCTAGTGTACATGCTCCCCACCTGCGCCTCATCTGGACCTGGTGACTCTGGTTCTACCTGGGCATCATCGGGACATGGTTACTTTATTCCCCGCTGGGACTGACCTGATCCTGGTAACTCTAGTCCTGACTTTGACCTCTTCTGTACCAGGTGACTCTGACTCAACCTGGGCCTCACCTGTAACTGGTGACTCTGACCTAAGCATGGCCTCACCTGATCTGGTACTGTGGTTCCCATCGGGACCTCACCTGAACCTCATGTCTCTTGTCCCACCTGGGCTTCACCAGGCCCTGGTGTCTCTGGTCCCCACCTGGGTAGCATCAGGATATGGTTACACTGTTCTCTAACAGTGACCCACCCGGACCTATTAACTGTGGTCTTCACCTGGGGAACACCTGGACATGGTGACACTGGTTCCCACATGGGTCTCACCTGGACATGGTGAGTCTGATCCCCAACTGTGCCTCAATGTAACTTGTGATTCTCGTTCCCACATGGATATCATGTGAACCTGGTGGCTGCAGTGTTTCTAGCTTGTCATGTACGTCGTGTCTCTGGTCCCCACCGGGGCCTCTCCGGACCGGGTGAGTGTGGTTGCCACCTGCACCTCACATGGACCTGGTGATCTGGGCCTCACCCAGTCCTGGTGACTTTGTTCCCCACCTGGACCTGATTGCTGTGGACTCTTTCTTAGCCTCACCTGGAACTGGTGACTCTGATCCTATCTGCGCGTCACCCAGACCTGGTGACTCTGGTCCTCACCCGGGCATCATTGGTACCTGGTGACTCTGTTCTACACTTGAGCCTCAACTTGACATGCTGACTCTGGAACCTCTCTGGGCCTCACCCTGCCTTGGTGACTCTGGTACCCATCTGGATGTCACCTGGACCAGGTGATTCTGGTACCGCTCTAGGCCTCAAACAGTTCTGGTGAACCTGGTCCTCAACTGGGCCTCACCTGGACCTAGTGAATATGCTCCATCTGGGACTCATTTGGACCTGGTGACTCTGGTACCGACCTGGGCATCATAGGGATATGGTTCCAATGCATGGCTTGCAGGTTGGCCTCACCTGGACCTGGTAACTCTGGTCCCTACCTGGGCATAATCGGGACATGGTTCCACTGCATGGCCTGCAGGTTGGCCTCACCTGGACCTGGTGAGTGGGGTTGCCAATTGTGCCTCACCCATACCTGGTGACACAGGTCCCCACGTGGGCCTCAATTGGACCTGGTGAATCTGGTCCTTACCTGGTCCTTCCCCAGAACTGGTAACTCTGGTCACCACCTGGGAATCACCTGGGCCTGGTGAATCTGGTCCCCATCTAGGCCTCACCCAGTCCTGGTGACTTTGTTCCCCACAGGGACCTGATTGCTGTGGACGCCTTCTTGGCCTCAACTGGGACTAGTGACTCTGATACTAACTGGGCCTCACCCAGATCTGGTGACTCTGGTCCTCACCTGTGGACCATTAAACTGGATACTCTGTTCCACACCTGAGCCTCACCTGGACATGAAGACTCTGGATCCCCTCTGGGCCTCACCCTGACATGGTGACTCTAGTCCCCATCTGGATGTCACTTAGACCAGGTGAATCTTGTACCCCTCTAGGCCTCAACTACACCTGGTGATTCTGGTCCTCAACTGGGCGTCACCGGGACCTAGAGAATATGCTCCCCACCTGCGCCTCATCTGGACCTGGTGACTCTGGTTCTACCTGGTCATCATCGGGACATGGTTACTGTATTCCCCACTGGGACTGACCTGATCCTGGTAACTCTGGTCCGGACTTTGGCCTGTTCTGTACCAGGTGACTCTGGCTCCACCTGGGCCTCACCTGTAACTGGTGACTCTGATCCTAAGATTGGCCTCACCTGACTTTCTGACTGTGGTTCCCATCGGGACCTCACCTGGACCTCATGTCTCTAGTCGCACCTGGGCCTCACCAGGACCTGGTGTCTCTGGTACCCACCTGGGTAGCATCAGGATATCGTTACACTCTTCACTATCAGTGACACAGCGGGACGTATTAACTCTGGTCTTCACCTGGGCCACACCTGGATGTGGTGACACTGGTTCCCACATGGGTCTCACCTGGACATTGTGAATCGGATCCCCACCTGGGCCTCATTTGTAACTGGTGATTCTCGTTCCCACATGGACACCATGTCGACCTGGTGGCTGCAGTGTTTCTAGCTTCTCATGTACCTCGTGAATCTGGTCCCCACCAGGGCCTCACCGGGACCTGGTGAGTGTGGTTGCCACCTGCACCTCACCTTCAGCTGGTGATTCTGGTCTGCACATGAGAATACCCTGGATCTGGTGACAGTGGTCCCCACCTGGGCTTCACCTGGATTTGGGGACTCCGGTCCCCATCTGGGCCTCAACTGGCCCTGTTGACCATGGTCCTCACTGGGCAAAATTGGGACCCGGTGACTGAGTTCCACAACTGGACCTCACAGGACCAGGTGACTCTGGTCCCCCTCTGGGTCTCACCGTGCCCTAGTGACTGTGAACCCCACTTTGGCCTGACTTGGACCTGCTGACCCTGGTTGCCACCTGCGCCTGACCTCTAACTGTTGACTCTGGTTCTCTCAAGGGCCTCCCCTGTACCTGGTGATCCTGGTCCGCAACTGGGCCCCACCTGAACGTGGTGACCCTTGTCACCACGGGGGACTCACCAGGACCTGCTTACTGTGTTCCACACCTGGGCCTCAAGTAGACCTGTTGACCATGGTCCCCAAGGCGGCCTCACATGGACCTGTTGCCTCTGATCCCCACCGGGGCCTCACGTGTACCTGGTAACTCTGGTCCTCACCTGGGCCTCATCTGGACCTAGTGACTCTGGTCCCCACCTGGGCTTCACCTGGATCTGGTGACTCTGGTCCCCACCTGGAACTCACCTGGATCTGGTGACTCTGGTCCTCAGTTTGGCCTCACCTGGACCTGGTGTCTCTCGTCCCCACTTTGACCTAACTCAGAACTGCTGAATCTTGACCCACCTAGGCCGCACGCAGACCTGGTGACTCTTGTCCCCAGCTCTGCCTCAATTCGACCTGATGAATCTGCTCCTCACGTTGGCCTCACATGGACCTGGGACTCAGCGGGATAGAGTGGCTCTGGTTCCCTCAAGGGGCTCACATGATACTGGTGACTGTGGTCCCACCTGGGCCTCACCTGGACGAGGTGACTGGTTCCCACAGGGACCTCACCTGGACCTGGTGACTCAGGTCCTCATATGGGCATCATGGGACCTGGTTTCTCAGTTCCACATCGGGACCTAACCTGGACCTAGTGATTCTCGTCCCATTATGGTCCTCACCCTGACGGGGTGACTCTGGTCCCCACCTGGATATCACCAGAACCGGGTGATTCTGGTCCCCCTCTGGGACTCACCCGGAGCTGGGGACACTGGTCCTCAACTGGGCCTCAACAGGACCTGGTGAATCTGCTCCTCACTTAGGCCTCGTCTAGATCTTGTGACTCTTTTCCCACCTGGCATCAATGGGACATGGTTAGTCTGTTCCTCACCTGGGCCTCACCTGGACATGATAACTTTGCTCCACATTTTGGCCTCAACTAGTCCTGATGACTCTGGTCCCCCGACCTAGGCGTCAATCTGGACATGATTGCTGTGGACTCCTTCTTAGCCTCAACTGGAACTGGTGAATCTGATCCAGATTGAGGATCCCCATTCTGGGCCTCACCTGGCCCTGTGAACCATGGTCCTCAACTGGCAAAATTGGGACCCGGTGACTGTGTTCCACCCCTGGACCTCACCTGGACCAGGTGACTCTGGTCCCCCTCTGGGTCTCACCGTGCCCTAGTGACTGTGAACCCGACTTTGGCCTGACTTGGACCTGCTGACCCAGGTTGACACCTGCGCCTGACCTCGAACTGTTGACTCTGGTTCATTCAAGGGCTTCCCCTGATCCTTGTGATCTTGGTCCCCCCCTGGGACTCACCTGGACGTGGTGACCCTTGTCACCACCGGGGACTCACCTGGACCTGGTTACTGTGTTCCACACCTGGGCCTCAAGTAGTACTGTTGACCATGGTACCGAGCCTGCCTCATATGGACCTGTTTCCTCTGATTCCCACCGGGACATCACGTGTACCTGGTAACTCTGGTCCTCACTTGGGCCTCATCTGGACCTAGTGACTCTGGTCCCCACCTTGGCTTCACCTGGATCTGGTGACTCTGGTCCTCAACTGGGCCTCACGTGGACCTATTGAATATGCTCCATCTGGGCCTCATTTGGACTTGGTGACTCTCTTCCCTACCTGGGCATCATCGGGACATGGTTCCACTGCATGGCCTTTAGGTTGGCCGCCCCTGGACCTGGTAACTGTGGTTCTACCTGGGCATCATCGGGACGTGGTTACTCTATTCCCAGTGGGACTGACTTGATCGTGGTGACTCTGGTCCTGACTTTCGCCTCTTCTGTGCCATGTGACTCTGGCTCCCCCTGGACCTCACCTGTAAGTGGTGACTCTGATGCTAAGCATGGCCTCACCTGACCTGGTGACTGTGGTTTCCATCGGTACCTCACCTGGTCCTCATGTCTCTGGTCCCAACTGGGACTCACCAGGACCTTGTTTCTGGTACACACCTGAGTAGCATCAGGATATGGTTACACTGTTCACTAACAGTGACCCGGCCGGACCTATTAACTCTCGTCTTCACCTGGTCCACACTTGGACATGGTGACACTGGTTCCCACCAGGGTCTCACCTGGACATGGTGACTCAGATCCCCACCTGGTCCTCACTTGTAACTTGTAATTCTCGTTCCCACATGGACATCATGTGGACCTGGTGGCTGCAGTGTTTCTAGCTTCTCATGTACCTCGTGACTCTGGTCCCCACCAGGGCCTCACCCGGACTTGGTGAGTGTGGTTGCCACCTGCACCTCACCAGGACCTGGTGATTCTGGTCTCCACTTGAGACTACAATGGATCTGGTGACTGTGGTCCCCACCTGGGCTTCACCTGAATTTGGGGACTCCGGTCCCCATCTGGGCCTCACCTGGCCCTGTTGACCATGGTCCTCAACTGGGCAAAATTGGGACCCGGTGACTCTGTTCCACAACTGGATCTCACCTGGACAAGGTGACTCTGGTCCCCCTCTGGGTCTCAGTGTGCCCTAGTGACTGTGAACCCCACTTTGGCCTGACTTGGACCTGCTGACCCTGGTTGCCACCTGCGCCTGACCTCGAATGTTGACTCTGGTTCTCTCAAGGGCCTCCCCTGTACCTGGTGATCCTGGTCCCCAATTGGGCCTCAACTGGACTTGGTGACTCTTGTCACCACCGGGGACTCACCTGGACATGATTACTGTGTTCCACACCTGGGCATCAGGTAGACTTGTTGACCATGGTCCCCAAGCCGGGCTCACGTGGACCTTTGGCTCTGATCCCCGCCAAGGGCTCAAGTGTATCTGGTAATTCTGATCCTCACCTGGGCCTAATCAGGACCTAGTGACTCTGGTTCCCACCTGGGTTTCACATGGATCTGGTGAATCTGGTCCCCACCTGGACTTCACCTGGATCTGGTGACTCTGGTCCCCACCTGGACCTCTCCTGGACCTGGTGACTCTCTTTCCAACATGGACCTCACCTGGATCTGGTGACTCTGGTCCTCAGTTTGGCCTCACCTGGACCTGGTGTCTCTCGTCCCCACTTTGACCTAACTCAGAACTGCTGAATCTTGCCCCACCTAGCCCGCACCCAGACCTGGTGACTCTTGTCCCGAACTATGCCTTAATTCGACCTGATGCATCTGGTCCTGACGTGGGGCTCACATGGACCTGGGACTCAGCTGGATAGAGTGGCTCTGGTTCCCACAAGGGGCACACCTGATACTGGTGATTGTGGTCTTATTCTATGCCTCACCAGGACCTAGTGATTCTGTTCCCCATCTGAGCCTGCATGGCCATAGTGACTCTGGTCCTCACCCAGGCATCATTGGGACCTGGATACTCTATGCCACACCTGGGCCTAGTTTGACCAGGGATCTCTGGTCCCATTTTGGGGCTCAAACTAAACTGGTTACTCTGGTTCCCTTCTGTGCCTCACCCTTACCTGGTGACTCTGGTCACCCCTTGGGGTTCACTTGGGCCTCGTGAATCTGGTCCTTAGCTTGTCCGCAACTGGCCCTGGTGACAGGTCACCACGTGGGCCTCACCTGGACTTGGTGAATCCTGTTGCCACCAGCGCCTCACCTGGACCTTGTGACTGTGGTCCCTCCTGGACCTCACCTGGATCTGGTGGCTCTGGTTCCCATATGGGGCTCTCCTGGATCTGTTCCCTGTGGTCTCCCTCTGGCCTCACCTGGAACACAATGACTCTGATCTATATTTGGGCCTCTCCTGGACCTGTTGACTCTGGTCCTTACCTGGGCATCATTGGGACCTGGATACTCTTATATACCTGGGCCTCACCAGGACCTGGTGACTGTGGTCCCACCTGGGCCTCACCTGGACGGGGTGACTGGTTCCCACAGGGACATCACCTGGACCTGGTGACTCAGGTCCTCATATGGGCATCTTGGGACCTGGTTTCACAGTTCCACATCGGGGCCTCACCTGGACCTAGTGATTCTCGTCCCCCTCTGGGCCTCACCCTGACTTGTGACACTGGTCCCCACCTGGATATCACCAGAACCGGGTGACACACCCGGAGCTGGGGACACTGGTCCTCAGGTGGGCCTCAACAGGACCTGGTGAATCTACTCCAATCTTAGGCTTCGTCTGGACCTTTTGACTCTTTTCCCACCTGGCATCAATGGGACATGGTTACTCTGTTCCCCACCTGGCCCCACCTGGACATGATAACTTTGCTGCACACTTTGGCCTCAAATGGTCCTGATGACTCTCGTCCCCAAACCTAGGCCTCAATCTGGACCTGGTGACTGTCGTCCCCAACTGGGTCTCAGCTGGACCTGGTGACTCCCGTTCCCACATGAACCACACCTGGATCTGGTGACTGTGGTGTTCTTGTAGACTCACATTTACCTTGAATCCCGTCCCCACTAGGGCCTCACCTGGATCTGGTGACTCTGGCATGCAGGCTGGCCTCACCTGGACCTGGTGAGTGGGCTTGCCACCTGGGCCTCACCCATACATGGTGACACCGGTCCCCACGTAGGCCCCAGTATCTTGGTGAATCTCGTCCTTACCTGGTCCTCAACCGGACCTGGTAACCCTAGTCACCACCTGGGAATCACCTGGACCTGGTGTATCTGGCCCCATCTGGGCCTCACCCAGTCCTGGTGACTTTGTTCCCCACCTGGACCTGATTGCTGTGGACTCCTTCTTGGCCTCAACTGGAACTGGTGACTCTGATCCTAACTGGGCCTCACCAAGATCTCGTGACTCTGGTCCTCACCTGTGGACCATTATGACCTGGATACTCTGTTCCACACCTGAGCCTCACCTGGACATGATGACTCTGGATCCCTTCGGGGCCTCACCCTGACATGGTGACTCTGGTCCCCATCTGGATGTCACCTAGACCAGGTGAATCTGTTACCCCTCAAGGGCTCAAATATACCTCGTGACACTGGTCCTCAACTGGGTCTCACGGAGACCTAGTGAATATGCTCCCCACCTGCGCCTCATCTGGACCTGGTGACGCTGGGTCTACCTGGGCATCATCGGAACATAGTTACTCTGTTCCCCACTGGGACTGACCTGATCCTGGTAACTCTGGTCCTGACTTTGGCCTCTTCTGTACCAGGTGACTCTGGCTCCACCTGGGCCTCACCTGTAACTGGTGACTCTGATCCTAAGCATGGCCTCACCTGACCTGGTGACTGTGGTTCCCATCGGGACCTCACCTGGACCTCATGTCTCTGGTCCCACCTGGGCCTCACCAGGACCTGGTGTCTCTGGTACCCACCTGGGTAGCATCAGGATATGGTTACACTGTACACTAACAGTGACCCAGCCGGACCTATCAACTCTGGTCTTCACCTGGGCCACTCCTGTACATGGTGACACTCGTTCCCACCTGTGTCTCACCTGGAAATTTTGAGTCAGATCCCCACCTGGTCCTAATCTGTAACTGGTGATTCTCGTTCCCACATGGATATCATGTGGACCTGGTGGCTACAGTGTTTCTAGTTTGTCATGTACCTCGTGACTCTGGTCCCCACCAGGGCCTCACCGGGACCTGGTGAGAGTGGTTGCCAACTGCACCTCACCTGGACCTGCTGATTCTGGTCTGCACCTGAGACTACCCTGGATCTGGTGACTCAGGTCCTCATATGGGCATCATGGGACCTGGTTTCTCAGTTCCACATCGGGGCCTCACCTGGACCTAGTGATTCTCGTCCCATTATGGTCCTCACCCTGACGTGGTGACTCTGGTCCCCACCTGGATATCACCAGAACCGGGTGACGCTGGTCCCCCTCTGGGACTCACCCGGAGCTGGGGACACTGGTCCTCAACTGGGCCTCAACACGACCTGGTGAATCTACTCCTCACTTAGGCCTCGTCTGGACCTTGTGACTCTTTTCCCACCTGGCATCAATGGGACATGATTAGTCTGTTCCCCACCTGGGCCTCACCTGGACATGAGAACTTTGCTCCACACTTTGGCCTCAACTGGTCCTGATGACTCCTGTCACCCGACCTAGGCGTCAATCTGGACCTGATTGCTGTGGACTCCTTCTTAGCCTCAACAGGAAATGGTGACTCTGATCCAGATTGAAGATCCCCAATCTGGGCCTCACCTGGCCTTGTCAACCATGGTCCTCAACTCGCAAAATTGGGACCCGGTGACTGTGTTCCACCCCTGGACCTCACTTGGACCAGGTGACTCTGGTCCCCCTCTGGGTCTCACCGTGCCCTAGTGAGTGTGAACCCCACTTTGGCCTGACTTGGACCTACTGACCCTGGTTGACACCTGCTCCTGACCTTGAACTGTTGACTGGTTCATTCAAGGACTTCCCCTGTACATGGTGATCCTGGTCCCCCCCTGTGACTCACCTGGACGTGGTGACTCTTGTCACCACCGGGGACTCACCTGGACCTGGTTACTGTGTTCCACACCTGGGCCTCAAGTAGACCTGTTGACCATGGTACCGAAGCCGGCCTCATATGGACCTTTTGCCTCTGATTCCCACCGGAGCTTCACTTGTACCTGGTAAACCTGGTCCTCACTTGGGCCTCATCTGGACCTAGTGATTCTGGTCCCCACCTTGGCTTCACCTGGATCTGGGACTCTGGTCCTCAGTTTGGTCTCACCTGTACCTGGTGACTCAGGTCCTCATTTGGGCATTATGGGACCTTTTTTCTCAGTTGCACATCGGGGCCTTACCTGAAACTAGTGATTCTCGTCCCCCTCTGGGCCTCACGCTGACGTGGTGAGTCTTATCCCCACCTGGATATCACCAGAACCGGGTGACTCTGGTCCCCCTCTGGGACTCACCCGGAGCTGGGGACACTGGTGCTCAACTGGGCCTCAACAGGACCTGGTGAATCTAGTCCTCACTTAGGCCTCATCTGTACCTTGTGACTCTTTTCCCACCTGGCATCAATGGGACATGGTTACTCTGTTCCCCACCTAGACATCACCTGGACATGATAACTTTGCTCCACACTTTGGCCTCAACTTGTCCTGATCAATTTGTTCCCCCCACCTAGGCCTCAATCTGGACCTGGTGACTATGGTCCCCACCTGGGTCTCACCTGGACCTGGTGACTCTCATTCCCACATGAACCACACCTGGACCTGGTGACTGTGGTTTTCTTGTAGACTCACATTTACCTGGTGACTCCGGTCCCCACTAGGGCCTCACCTGGATCTGGTGACTCTGGCCTGCAAGTTGGCCTCACCTGGACTTGGTGAGTGGGGTTGCCACCTGGGCCTCACCCATACCTGGTGACTCAGTTTCACACGTGAGCCTCTTTGACCTGGTGAATCTCGTCCTTACCTGGTCCTCTCCCAGACCCGGGGACTCTGGTCACCACCTCGCCTCACCTGGACCTGGTGAATCTGGTCCCCATCTGGGCCTCACCCAGTCCTGGTGACTTTTTTCCCCACCTGGACCTGATTGCTGTGGACTCTCTCTTGGCCTCACCTGGAACTGGTGACTCTGATCCTATCTGAGCGTCACCAAGACCTGGTGACTCTGGTCCTCACCTGGGCATCATTGGTACCTGGTGACTCTGTTCCACACCTGAGCCTCACCTGGACATGATGACTCTGGAACCTCTCTGGGCCTCACCCTGACCTGGTGACTCTTGTCCCCATCTGGATGTCAACTGGACCAGGTGATTCTTGTAACCCTCTAATACTCAACCAGATCTGGTGACTCTGGACCTCAACTGGGCATCACCTGGACCTAGTGAATATGCTCCAACTGGGCCTCATTTGGATCTGGTGACTCTGGTCACTTCCTGGGCATCATCGGGACATGGTTCAGCTGCATGGCCTTCAGGTTGGCCTCACCTGGACCTGGTAACTGTGGTCCCTACCTGGGCATCATCGGGACATGGTTCCTCTACATGGCCTGCAGGTTGGCCTCACCTGGACCTGGTGAGTGGGGTTGGCACCTGGGCCTCACTCATACATGGTGACACAGGTCCCCGTGGGCCCAGTATGACCTGGTGAATCTCGTCCTTACCTTGTCCTCACCCGCACCTGGTAACACTGATCACCACCTGGGAATCACCTGGACCTGGTGAATCTGGTCCCCATCTGGGCCTCACCCAGTCCTGGTGACTTTGTTCCCCTCTGGATCTGATTGCTGTGGACACCTTCTTGGCCTCAACTGGAAGTGGTGACTCTGATCCAACCTGGGCCTCACCCAGATCTGGTGACTCTGGTCCTCACCTGTGGACCATTATGACCTGGATACTCTGTTCCACACCTGAGCCTCACCTGGACATGATGACTCTGGATCCCCTCTGGGCCTCACCCTGACATGGTGACTCTGGTCCCCATCTGGATGTCACCTAGACTAGGTGAATCTGGTACCCCTCTAGGGCTCAAATAGACCTGGTGACACTGGTCGTCAACTGGGTGTCACCGAGACCTAGTGAATATGCTCCCCACCTGCGCCTCATCTGGACCTGGTGACGCTGGGTCTACCTGGGCATCATCGGGACATGGTTACTCTGTTTCCCACTGGGACTGACCTGATCCTGGTAACTCTGGTCCTTACTTTGGCCTCTTTTGTACCAGGTGACTCTGGCTCCACCTGGGCCTCACCTGTAACTGGTGACTCTGATCCAAAGCATGGCCTCTCCTGACCTGGTGACTGTGGTTCCCATCGGGACCTCACCTGGACCTCATGTCTCTGGTCCCACCTGGGCCTGACCAGGACCTGGTGTCTCTGGTACACACCTGGGTAGCATCAGGATATGGTTACACTGTTCACTAACAGTGACACAGCCGGACCTATTAACTCTGGTCTTCACCTGGGCCACACCTGGACATGGTGACACTCGTTCCCACCTGGGTCTCACCTGGAAATGGTGAGTCAGATCCCCACCTGGTCCTAACCTATAACTGTTGATTCTCGTTGCCACATGGACATCATGTGGACCTGGTGTCTGCGGTGTTTCTAGTTTGTCATGTACCTTGTGACACTGGTCCCCACCAGGGCCTCACCGGGACCTGGTGAGTGTGGTTGCCACCTGCACCGCACCTGGACCTGATGATTCTGGTCTGCACCTGAGAGTACCCTGGATCTGGTGACTGTGGTCCCCACCTGGGCTTCACCTGGATTTGGGGACTCTCGTCCCCATGTGAGGCTCACCAGGCCCTGTTGACCATGGTCCTCAACTGGGCAAAATTGGGACCCTGTGACTGTGTTCCACAACTGGACCTCACCTGGACCACGTGACTCTGGTGCCCCTCTGGGTCTCACCATTCCCTAGTGACTGTGAACCCCACTTTCCCCTGACTTAAACCTGCTGACCCAAGTTGAAACCTGCGCCTGAACTCGAATTGTTGACTCTGGTTCTTTCAAGGGCCTCCCCTGTACCTGGTGATCCTGGTCCGAACCTGGGCCTCACCTGGACGTGGTGACTCTTGTCACCATGGGGACTCACCTGGACCTGTTTACTGTGTTCCACACCTGGGCCTCAGGTAGACCTGTTGACCATGGTCCACAAGCTGGCCTCACATGGACCTGTTGCCTCTGATCCCCAACGGTGCCTCACGTGTACCTGGTAACTCTGGTCCTCACCTGGGCCTCATCTGGACCTAGTGACTCTGCTCCCCGCCTGGGCTTCACCTCGATCTGGTGACTGGTCCCCACCGGGTCTTGACCTGCATCTGGTGACTCTGGTCCCCACCTGGACCGCTCCTGGACCTGGTGACTCTCTTTCCAACATGCACCTCACCTGGATCTGATGACACTGGTCCTCAGTTTGGCCTCACCTGGACCTTGTGACTCAGGTCCTCATATGGGCATCATGGGACCTGGTTTCTCAGTTCCTCATCGGGGTCTCACCTCGACCTAGTGATTCTCGTCCCACTCTGGGCTTCTCTCTGACGTGGTGACTCTGGTCCCCACCTGGATATCACCAGAACCGGGTGACTCTGGTCCTCCTCTGGGACTCACCCGGAGCTGGGGACACTGCTCCTCAACTGGGCCTCAACAGGACCTGGTGAATCTACTCCTCACTTAGGCCTCATCTGTACCTTGTGACTCTTTTCCCACCTGGCATCAATGGGACATGATTTCTCTGTTCCCCACCTGGGGCTCACCTGGACATGATAACTTTGCTCCACACTTTGGCCTCAACTGGTCCTGATGACGCTGGTTCCCCCACCTAGACCTCAATCTGGACCTGGTGACTGTGGTCCCCACCTGGGTCTCACCTGGACCTGGTGACTCTCGTTCCCACATAAACTAAACCTGGACCTGGTGACTGTGGTGTACTTGTAGACTCACATTTTCGTGGTGACTCTGGTACCCACTAGGGCCTCACCTGGATCTGGTGACTCTGGCCTGCAGGTTGGGCTCGCCTGGACCTGGTGAGTGGGGTTGACACCTGGGCCTCACCCATACCTGGTGACTCAGGTCTCCACGTGGGCCTCTTGGACCTGGTGAATCTTGTTCTTACCTGGTCCTTTCCCTGGCCCGGGGACTCTGGTCACCACCTGGTTCTCACTTGGACCTGGTGAATCTGGTCCCCATCTGTGCCTCACCCAGTCCTGGTGACTTTTTTCCCCACCGGGACCTGATTGCTGTGGACTCTTTCTTGGCCTCACCTGAAACGGGTGACTCTGATCGTATCTGAGTGTCACCCAGACCTGGTGACTCTGGTCCTCACCTAGCCATCATTGGTACATGGAGACTCTGATCCACACCTGAGCCTCACCTGGACATGATGACACTGGAACCTCTCTAGGCCTCACCCTGACCTGGTGACCCTGGTCCCCATCTCGATGTCACCTGGACCTGGTGATTCTTGTACCCCTCTAGGACTCAACCAGATCTTGTGACTCTCGTCCTCAACTGGGCCTCACCTGGACCAGGGGAATATGCTCCATCTGGGCCTCATCTGGACCTGGTGACTCTGGTCCCTACCTGGGCATCATCGGGACATGGTTACTCTATTCCACACTGGGAATGACCTGATCCTGGTAACTCTGGTCCTCTCTTTGGACTCTTCTGTACCAGGTAAATCTGGCTCCACCTGGGCCTCACCTGTAACTGGTGACTCTGATCCTACGCATGGCCTCATCTGACCTGGTGACTGTGCTTCCCATCGGGACCTCACCTGGACCTCATGTCTCCGGTCCCATTGGGCTTACCAGGACCTGGTGTCTCTGGTACCCACATGTGTACCATCAGGATATGGTTACACTGTTCACTAACAGTGACACAGCCGGACCTATTAGCTCTGGTCTTCACCTGGGCCACACCTGGACATGGTGACACTGGTTCCCACCTGGGTCTCACCTGGACATGGTGAGTCGGATCCCCACCTGGTCCTCACGTGTAACTGGTGATTCTCGTTCCCACATGGACTCATGTGGAACTGGTGGCTGCAGTGTTTTGAGCTTCTCATGTACCTCTTGACTCTGGTCCCCACCAGGGCCTCACCGGGACCTGGTGAATCTGGTCCCCATCTGGGCCATACCCAGTCCTGGTGACTTTGTTCCCCACCTGGACCTGATTGCTGTGGACCCTTTCTTGGCCGCACCTGAAACGGGTGACTCTGATCCTATCTGCGCGTCACCTAGACCTGGTGACTCTGGTCCTCACCTGGGCATCATTGGTACCTGGTGACTCTGTTCCACACCTGAGCCTCACCTGGACATCATGACTCTGGAACCTCTCTGGACATCAACCTGACCTGGTGACTCTGGTCCCCATATGGAATTCACCTGGACCAGGGGAGTCTGGTACTCCTCTGGGCCTCAACCAGGTCTGGTGACTCTAGTCCTCAACTGGGCCTCACCTGGAGCTAGTGAATATGCTCCATCTGGGCGTCATTTGGACCTGGTGACTCTGGTACCTACCTGGGCATCATCGGTACATGGTTCCACTGCATGACTTGCAGATTGGCCTCACCTGGACCTGGTAACTCTGGTCCCTACCTGGGCATCATCGGGACATGGTTCCACTGCATGGCCTGTAGGTTGGCCTCACCTGGACCTGATAACTATCGTCCCTACCTGGGCATCATTGGGACCTGGTTCCTCTGCATGGCCTGGAGGTTGGCATCACCTGGACCTGGTGAGTGGGTTTGTCACCTGGGCCTCACCCATGCCTAGTGACACAGGTCCCCACGTGGGCCTCACTTGGACCTGGTGAATCTGGTCCTTACCTGGTGGTCACCCGGAACTGGTAACTCTGGTCACCACCTGGGAATCACCTGGGCCTGGTGAATCTGGTCCCCATCTGTGCCTCACCCAGTCCTGTTGACTTTCTTCCCCACCTGGACCTGATTGCTGTGGACTCCTTCTTGGCCTCACCTGGAACTGGTGACTCTGATCCTAACGGCCTCACCAAGATCTCGTGACTCTGGTCCTCACCTGTGGACCATTATGACCTGGATACTCTGTTCCACACCTGAGCCTCACCTGGATATGATGACTCTGGATCCCCTCTGGGCCTCAGCCTGACATGGGGACTCTGGTCCCCATCTGGATGTCACCAGACCAGGTGAATCTGGTACTCCTCTAGGCCTCAACTAGACCTGGTGACTCTGACCTCAACTGGGCCTCAACGGGACCTAGTGAACATGCTCCCCACCTGTGCCACATCTGGACCTGGTCACTCTGGTTCTACCTGGGCATCATCGGGACATGGTTACTCTATTCCCACTTGGAGTGACCTGATCCTGGTAACTCTGGTCCTGACTTTGGCCTCTTCTGTACCAGGTGACTCTGGCTCCACCTGGGCCTCACCTGTAACTGGTGACTCTGATACTAAGCATGGCCTCACCTGACATGGGGACTGTGGTTCCCATCGGGACCTCACCTGGACCTCATGTCTCTGGTCCCATTTGGGCCTCACAAGGACCTGGTGTCTCTGCTACCCACCTGGGTAGCATTAGGATATGGTTACACTGTTCACTAACAGTGACCCAGCCGGACCTATTAACTCTGGTCTTTACCTGGGCCACACCTGGACATGGTGACACTGGTTCCCACCTGGGTCTCACCTGGACATGGTGAGTCGTATCCCCACCTGGTCCTCACCTGTAACTGGTGATCCTCGTTCCCACATGGAGATCATGTGGACCTGTTGGCCGCAGTGTTTCTAGCTTCTTTTTTTTTAATGTTTATTTATTTATGATAGTCACAGAGAAAGAGAGAGGCAGTGACACAGGCAAAGGGAGAAGCAGGCTCCATGCACCGGGAGCCCGACTTTGGATTCGATCCCTGGTCTCCAGGATCGCGCCCTGGGCCAAAGGCAGGCGCCAAACCGCTGCGCCACCTAGGGATCCAATGTGTTTCTATCTCTTCATGTACCTCGTGACTCTGTTCCCCACCAGTGCCTCACCGGGACCTAGTGAGTTTGGTTGCCACCTGCACCACACCTGGACCTGGTGATTCTCGTCTGCACCTGAGACTACACTGGATCTTGTGACTGTGGTCCCCACCTGGTCTTCACCTGGATTTGGGGACTCCGGTCCCCATCTGGGCCTCATCTGGCCCTGTTGACCATGGTCCTCAACTGGGCAAATTTGGGAACTAGTGACTGTGTTCCACAACTGGACCTCACCTGGACTAGGTGACTCTGGTCCCCTTCTTGGTCACACCGTGCCCTAGTGACTGTGAACCCCACTTTGGCCTGACTTGGACTTGCTTACACTGGTTGCCACCTGCGCCTGACCTCACACTGTTCACTCTGGTTCTTTCAAGGGCCTCCCCTGTACCTGGTGATCCTGGTCCCCACCTGGGCCTCACCTGGACGTGGTGACTCTTGTCACCACGGGGGACTCACCTGCACCTGCTTACTGTGTTCCACACCTGGGTCTCAAGTGGACCTGTTGACCATGGTCCCCAAGCCGGACTCACATGGACCTCTTGCCTCTGATCTCCACCGGCTCCTCACGTGTACCTGGTAACTTTGTTCCTCACCTGGGCCTCATCTGGACCTAGTGACTCTGGTCCCCACCTGGGCTTCACCTCGATCTGGTGACTCTGGTCCCCACCTGGACTTCACCTGGATCTAGTGACTCTGGTCCCAACCTGGACCTCTCCTGGACCTGGTGACTCTCTTTCCAACATGGACCTCACCTGGATCTGGTGACTCTGGTCCTCACTTTGGCCTCACCTGGACCTGGTGTCTCTCGTCCCCACTTGGACCTAACTCAGAAGTGCTGATTCATTCCCCACCTAGGCCGCACACAGACCTGGTGACTTTTGTCCCCAGCTATGCCTCAATTAGACCTGATGAATCCGGTCCTCACGTGGGCTTCACATGGACCTGGGACTCAGCTGGATAGAGTGGCTCTGGTTCGCACAAGGGGCTCACCTGATACTGGTGACTGTGGTCTTATTCTATGCCTCACCAGGACCTAGTGATTCTGTTCCCATCAAGGCCTGCATGGCCCTAGTGACTCTGGTCCTCACCCAGGCATCATTCGGAACTGGATACTCTATTCCACTCCTGGGCCTCTCTTTCACCACGGTCCTTTGGTCCCATTCTGGGCCTCAAACTAAACTGGTTACACTGTTATCCCCTCTGCAACTCACCCTTACCTGGTGAAACTGGTCACCCCTTGGGCTTCACCTGGGCCTGGTGATTCTGGTCCTTAGCTGGTCCGCACCTGGATCTGGTGACTGGTCGCCACCTGGGCCTCACCTGGACTTGGTGAATCCTGTTGCCACCTGCGCCTCACCTGGACCTTGTGACTGTGATCCCACCTGGACCTCACCTGAATCTGGTGGCTCTGGTTCCCATATAAGGCTCTACTGGACCTGGTTCCTGTGGTCTCCATCTGGCCTCACCTGGAACACAATGACTCTGATCCATATTTGGGCCTCTCCTGGACCTCTTGTCTCTGTTACTTAATTGGGCATCATTGGGACCTGGATAATCTCTTATATACCTTGGCCTCACCTGGACCTGTTGACTGTGGTCACACCTGGGCCTCACCTGGACCTGGTGACTGTGGTCCCTCCTGGTCCTCCCCGAGACTAGATGACTGGTTCCCACTGGGACCACACCTGGACCTGGTCCTCATATGGGCATCATGGGGCCTGGTTTCTCAGTTCCACATCGGGGCCTCACATGGACCTAGTGATTCTCGTCCCCCTCTCGGCCTCACCCTGACGTGGAGACTCTGGTCCCCACCTGGATATCACCAGAACCGGGTGACTCTGGTCCCCCTCTAGGACTCACCCGGAGCTGGGGACACTGGTCCTCAACTGGGCCTCAACAGGGCCTGGTGAATCTACTCCTCACTTAGGCCTCTTCTGGACCTTGTGACTCTTTTCCCACCTGGCATCAATGGGATATGGTTACTCTGTTCCCCAGCTGGGCCTCACTTGGACATGATATCTTTGCTCCACACTTTGGTCTCAACTGGTCCTGATGACTCTGGTCCCCCCACCTAGGCCTCAATCTGGACCTGGTGACTGTTGTCCTCACCTTGGTCTCACCTGGACCTGGTGACTCTCGTTCCCACATGAACCACAACTGGACCTGGTGACTGTGGTGTTCTTATAGACTCATATTTACCTGGTCACTCCGGACCCCACTATGGCCTCACCTGGATCTGATGACTCTGGCCTGCAGGTTGGCCTCACCTGGACCTGGTGAGTGGGGTTGCCACCTGGGCCACACCCATACTTGGTGACTCAGGTCCCCAAGTGGGCCTCTTGGATCTGGTGAACCTGGTCCTTACCTGGTCCTCTCCCAGACCTGGGGACTCTGGTCAACACCTGGACCTCACCTGGACCTGGTGAATCTGGTCTCCATCTGGGCCTCACCCAGTCCTGGTGACTTTGTTCCCCACCTGGACTTGATTGCTCTGGACTCTTTCTTGGCCTCACCTGGAACTGGTGACTCTGATCCTATCTGCGCGTTACCCAGATCTGGTGACTCTGGTCCTCACCTTGGCATCACTGGTACCTGCTTACTCTTTTCCACACTTGAGCCTCACCTGGACATGACTACTCTGGAACCTCCCTGGGCCTCAGCCTGACATGGTGACACTGGTCCCCATCTGGAAGTCACCTAGACTAGGTGAATCTTGTACACCTCTTGGCGTCAACTTGACCTGGTGACTCTGGTCCTCAACTGGGCCTCACCGGGACCTAGTGAACATGCTCCCCAACTGCGCCTCATCTGGACCTGGTGACTCAGGTTCTACCTGGGCTTCATTGGGACATTGTTACTCTGTTCCCCACTGGGACTGACCTGATCCTGGTAACTCTGGTCCTGACTTTGGCATCTTCTGTACCAGGTTACTCTGGCTCGACCTGGGACTCACTTGTAACTCGTGACTCTAATCCTAAGCATGGCCTCACCTGAAATGGTGACTGTGGTTCCCATCGGGACCTCACCTTGACCTCATGTCTCTGGTCCCTCCTGGGCCTCACCAGGACCTGGTGTCTCTTGTACCCACCTGGGTAGCATCAGGATATGGTTACACTGTTCACTAACAGTGACCCAGCCGGACCTATTAACTCTGGTCTTCACCTGGGCCACACCTGGACATGCTGACACTGGTTCCCACCTGGGTTTCACCTGGACATGGTGAGTCGGATCCCCACGTGGTCCTCACGTGTAACTGGTGATTCTCGTTCCTACATGGACATCATGTGGACCTGATGGCTTCAGTTTTTCTAGTTTCTCATGTACCTAGTGACTCTGGTCCCCAACAGTGCCTCACCGGGACCTGGTGTGTGTGGTCGCCACCTGCACCTCACCTGGACCCGGTGATTCTGGTCTACACCTGAGACAACCCTGGATCTGGTGACTGTGGTCCCCACCTGGGTTTCACCTGGATATCGGGACTCCGGTCCCCATCTGGGGCTCACCTGGTCCTGTTGACCATGGTCCTCAACTGGGCAAAATTGTGACCCGTTGACTGTGTTCCACAACTGGACCTCACCTGCATCAGGTGACTCTGGTCCCCCTCTGTCTCACCGTGCCCTAGTAACTGTGAACCCCACTTTGGCCTGACTTCGACCTGCTGAACCTGGTTGCTACCTGCGCCTGACCTCGAACTGTTGACTCTGGTTCTTTCAAGGGCCTCCCCTGTACCTGGCGATCCTGGTGTCCACCTTGCCCTCACCTGCACGTGGTGACTCTTGTCCCCAATGGGGACTCACTTGGACCTGCTTACTGTGTTCCACACCTGGGCCTCAAGTAGACTTGTTGACCATGGTCCCCAAGCCGTCCTCACATGGACATGTTGCCTCTGAAACCCACCGGGGCCTCAAGTGTACCTGGTAACGCTGGTCCTCACCTGGGCATCATTGGTACCTGGTGACTCTGTTCCACACCTGAGGCTCCCCTGGACATGATGACTCTGGAACCTCTCTGGGCATCAACCTGACCTGGTGACTCTGGTCCCCATATGGATGTCACCTGGACCACGGAATCATGGTACTTCTCTGGGCTTCAACCAGGTCTGGTGACTTTGGTCCTCAACTGGGCCTAACCTAGACCTAGTGATTATGCTCCATCTGGGCCTCATTTGGACCTGGTGACTCTGGTCCCTACCTGGTCTTCATCGGACATGGTTCCACTGCATGGCCTGTAGGTTGGCCTCACCTGGACCTGGTAACTCTCGTCCCTACCTGGACATCATTGGGACCTGGTTCCTCTGTATGGCCTGCAGTTTGGCCTCACCTGGACCTGGTGACTGGGTTTGTCACCTGGGCCTCACCCATGCCTAGTGACACAGGTCCCCACGTGGGTCTCACTTGGACCTGGTGAATCTGGTCCTTACATGGTCCTCACCCGGAACTGGTAACTCTGGTCACCACCTGGGAATCACCTGGGCCTGGTGAATCTGGTCCCCATCTGAGCCTCATCCAGTCCTGGTGACTTTGTTCCCCACCTGGACCTGATTGCTGTGGACTCCTTCTTGGCCTCACCTGGAACTGGTGACTCTGATCCTAACTGGGCCTCACCCAGTTCTGGTGACTCTGGTCCTCATCTGTGGACCATTATGAGCTGGATAAACTCTTCCACCCCTGAGCCTCACCTGGGTATGATGACTCTGGAGCCCCTCTGGGCCTCAGCCTGATATGGTGACTCTGGTCCCTATCCGTATGTCACCTAGACCAGGTGAATCTGGTTCCCTTCTATGCCTCAACTTGACCTGGTAAATCTGGTCCTCAACTGGGCCTCACCGGGACCTAGTGAACATGCTCCCCACCTGCGCCTCATCTGGACCTGGTGACTCTGGTTCTACCTGGGCATCATCGGGACATGGTTACTCTATTCCCAACTGGGACTGACCTGATCCTGGTAACTCTGGTCCTGACTTTGGTCTCTTCTGTACCAGGTGACTCTGGCTCCACCTCGGCCTCACCTGTAACCTGTGACTCTGATCCTAAGCATGGCCTCACCTGACCTGGTGACTGTGGTTCCCATCGGGACCTCACCTGGACCTCATGTCTCTGGTCCCACCTGGGCCTCACCAGGACTTGGCGTCTCTGGGACCCTCCTGGGTAGCATCAGGATATGGTTACAGTGTTCACTAACAGTGCGCCAGCCGGAACTATTAACTCTGGTCTTCACCTGGGCCACACCTGCACATGGTGACACTGGTTCCCACCTGGGTCTCACCTGGACATGGTGAGACGTATCCCCACCTGGTCCTCACCTATAACTGGTGATTCTCGTTCCCACATGGAGATCATGTGGACCTGTTGTCTGCAGTGTTTCTAGATTCTTTTTTTTAATTTTTATTTATTTATGATAGTCACAGAGAGAGAGAGGCAGAGACACAGGCAGAGGGAGGAGCAGGCTCCATGCACAGGGAGTTCGACGTGGGATTCGATCCCGGGTCTCCAGGATCGCGCCCTGGGCCAAAGGCAGGCGCCAAACCGCTGCGCCACCCAGGGATCCCATGTGTTTCTAGCTTCTCATGTACCTCGTGACTCTGGTCCCGACCAGGGCGTCACTGGGACCTGCTGAGTGTGGTTGCCACCAGCACCTCACCTGGACCTGGTGATTCTGGTCTGCCCCTGAGACTACCCTGGATCTGGTGACTGTGGTCCCCACCTGGTCTTCACCTGGATTTGGGGACTCTGGTCCCCATCTGGGCCTCACCTGGCCCTGTTGACCATGGTCCTGAACTGGGAAAATTGGGAGCCAGTGACTGTGTTCCACAACTGGACCTCACCTGGACCACGTGACTCTGGTCCCCCTCTGGGTCGCACCGTGCCCTAGTGACTGTGAACCCCACTTTGTCCTGACTTGGACCTGCTGACCCTGGATGCCACCTAAGTCTGACTTCGAACTGTTGACTCTGGTTCTTTCAAGGGCCTCCCCTGTACCTGGTGATCCTGGTCCGTATCTGGGCCTCACCTGGACGTGGTTACTCTTGTCACCACCGGGGACTCACCTGGACCTGCTTACTGTGTTCTACACCTGGGCCTCAAGTACACCTCTTGACCATAGTCCCCAAGCTGGCCTCACATGGACCTGTTTCCTCTGATCCCCACCGGGGCCTCACGTGTACCTAGTAACTCTGGTCCTCACCTCGGCCTTATCTGGACCTAGTGACTCTGGTCCCCACATGGACTTCACCTGGATCTGGTGAGTCTGGTCCCCACCTGGACCTCACCTGGATCTGGTGACTCTGGTCCTCAGTTCGGTCTCACCTGGACCTGGTGTCTCTCGTCCCCACTTTGACCTAACTCAAAACTGCAGAATCTTGCCAAACCTAGGACGCACCCAGACCTGGGGACTCTTGTCCCCAGCTATGCCTCAATTCGAACTGACCTGATGAATCTGGTCCTCACGTGGGCCTCACATGGACTTGGGACTCAGCTGCATAGAGTGGCTCTGGTTCCCACAAGAGTCTCACCTGTTACTGGTGACTCGGGTCTTTTTCTATGCCTCACAAGGACCTAGTGATTCTGTTCCCCATCTGGGCCTGCATGGCCCTCGTGACTCTGGTCCTCACCCAGGCATCATTGGGACCTGGATACTCTATTCCACACCTGGGCCCCTCTTTGACCAGGGACCTCTTGTCCCATTCTGGGCCTCAAATTAAACTGGTTACTCTGGTGCCCCTCTCGGATTCACCCTTACCTCATGACTCTGGTCACCCCTTGGGGTTCACTTGGGCCTGGTGAATCTGGTCCTTAGCTGGTCTGCACCTGGATGTGGTGACTGGTCGCCACCTGGGCCTCACCTGGACTTGGTGAATCCTGTTGCCACCTGCGCCTCACCTGGACCTTGTGATGTGGACCCACCTGGAACTCACCTGGATCTGATGGCTCTGCTTCACATATGGGGCTCTCCTGGAACTCTTTCCTGTGGTCTCCATTTGGCCTCACCTGGAACACAATGACTCTGATCCATATTTGGGCCTCTCCTGGACCTGTTGACTCTGGTCTTTTCCTGGCCATCATTGGGACCTGGATACTCTCTTATATACCTGGGCCTCACCTGGACCTGGTGACTCTGGTCCCACATGGGCCTCACCTGGACGAGGTGACTGGTTCCCACAGGGACCTCAGCTGGACCTGGTGACTCAGGTCCTCATATGGGCATCATGAAACCTGGTTTTTCAGTTCCACATCGGGGCCTCACATGGACCTAGTGATTCTCGTCCCCCTCTCGGCCTAACACTGACGTGATGACTCTGGTCCCCACCTGGATATCACCAGAACCGGGTGACTCTGGTCCCCTCTGGGACTCATCCGGACCTGGGGACACTGGTGCTCAACTGGGTCTCAACAGGACCTGGTGAATCTACTCCTCACTTAGGCCTCGTCTGGACCTTGTGACTCTTTTCCCACCTGGCATCAATGGGACATGGTTACTCTCTTCCGCACCTGGGCCTCACATGGACATGATAACTTTGCTCCGCCCTTTGGCCTCAACTGGTCCTGATGACCCTGGTCCCCCCACCTAGGCCTCAATCTGGACCTGGTGACAGTTGTCCCCACCTGGGTCTCACCTGGACCTGGTGACTCTCGTTCCCACATGAACCACACCTGGACCTGGTGACTGTGGTGTTCTTGTAGACTCACATTTACCTGGTGACTCCGGTGCCCACTAGGGCCTCACGTGGATCTGGTGACTCTGGCCTGCTGGTTGACCTCACTTCGACCTGGTGAGTGGGGTTGCCACCTGGGCCTCACCCTAACCTGGTGACTCAGGTCCCCACGTGGGCCTACTGGACCTTTTAATCTGGTCATTTCCTGGTCCTCTCCCAGACCCGGGGACTCTGGTCCCCAACTGGGCCTCACCTGGACCTGGTGAATCTGGTCCCCATCTGGGCCTCACCCAGTCCTGGTGACTTGGTTCCCCTCCTGGACCTGATTGGTGTGGACACTTTCTTGGCCTCACCTGGAACTGGTGACTCTGATCCTATCTGCGCGTCACCCAGTCCTGGTGACTCTGGTCCTCACCTGGGCATCATTGGTATCTGGTGACTCTGTTCCACACCTGAGCCTCACCTGGACATGATGACTCTGGAACCACTCTGGGCCTCACCCTGACCTAGTGACTCTGGACCCCATCTGGATGTCACCTGGACCAGGAGATTCTGGTACCCCTCTAGGCCTCAAGCAGATCTGGTGACTCTGGTCCTCAACTGGGCCTCACCTGGACCTAGTGAATATGCTCCATCTGGGCCTCATTTTTACCTGGTGACTCTGGTCCCTACCTGGGCATCATAGGGACATGGTTCCACTGCATGGCCTGCATGTTGGCCTCACCTGGACCTGGTAACTCTAGTCAGTACCTGAGTATCATCGGGATATTGTTCCTCTGCATGGCCTGCAGTTTGGAATCACCTGGACCTGGTGAGTGGTGTTGTCATCTGGGCCTCAACCATGCCTGGTGACACAGGTCCCCACGCGGGCCTCACTTGGACCTGGTGAATCTGGTCCTTACCTGGTCCTCACCCGGAACTGGTAACTCTGGTCACCACCTGGGATTCACCTGGGCCTGGTGAATCTGGTCCCCATCTGGGCCTCACCCATTCCTGGTGACTTTGTTCCCCACCTGGGCCTGATTGCTGTGGACTGCTTCTTGGCCTCACCTGGAACTGGTGACTCTGATCCTAACTGGGTCTCACCCAGATCTGGTGACTCTGGTCCTCACCTGTGGACCATTATGACCTGGATACTCTGTTCCACACCTGAGCCTCACCTGGACATGATGAATCTGGATCCCCTCTGGGCCTCAGCCTGACATGTGGACTCGGTTCACCATCTGGATGTCACGGAGACCAGATGAATCTGGTATCCCTCTAGGCCTCAACTTGACCTGGTGACTCTGGTCCTCAACTGGGCCTCACCGGAATCTAGTGAACATGGTCCCCACCTGCGCCTCATCTGGACCTGGTGACTCTGGTTCTACCTGGGCATCATCGGTACATGGTTACTGTATTACCCTCTGGGATTGACCTGATCCTGGTAACTCTGGTCCTAACTCTGGCCTCTTATGTACCAGGTGACTCTGGCTCCACCTGGGCCTCACCTGTAACTGGTGACTCTGATCCTAAGCATGGCCTCACCTGACATGGGGACTGTGGTTCCCATCGGGACCTCAACTGGACCTCAGGTCTCTGGTCCCTTCTCGGGGTCACCAGGACCTGGTGTCTCTGGTACCCACCTGTGTAGCATCAGGATATCGTTACACTGTTCACTAACAGTGACCCAGCCGGACCTATTAACTCCGGTCTTCACCTGAGCCACACCTGTACATGGTGACACTGGTTCCCACCTGGGTCTCACCTGGACATGTTGAGTCGGATCCCCATCTGGTCCTCAACTGTAACTGGTGATTCTCGTTCCCCATGGACATCTTGTGTACCTGGTGGCTGCAGTGTTTCTAGCTTCTCATGTACCTCGTGACTCTGGTCCCCAGCAGGGCCTCACCAGGACCTGGTGAGTGTGGTTGCCACCTGCACCTCACCTGGATCTGGTGATTCTGGTCTGCACCTGAGACTATCCTGGATCTGGTGACTGTGGTCCCCACCTGGGCTTCACCTGGATTTGGGGACTCTGGTCCCCATCTGGGCCTCACCTGGCCGTGTTGACCATGGTCCTCAACTGGGCAAAACTGGGACCCGGTGGCTGTGTTCCACAATTGGACCTCACCTTGACCAGTTCACTCTGGTCCCCCTCTGGGTCTCACCGTGCCCTAGTGACTGTTAACCCCACTTTGGCCTGACTTGGACCTGCTGACCCTTGTTGCAACCTGCTCCTGACCTCGAACTTTTGACTCTGGTTCTTTCAAGGGCCTCCCCTGACCCTGGTGATCCTGGTCCCCACCTGGGCCTCACCTGGACGTGGTGACTCTTGTCAACACCGGGGACTCACCTGGCCCTTGTTACTGTGTTCTACACCTGGGCCTCAAGTAGACCTGTTGCCTCTGATCCCCACCGGGGCCTCAGTTGTCTGGTAACTCTGGTCCTCACCTGGCCTCATCTGGACCTAGTGACTCTGGTCACCACCTGGGCTTCACCTGGATCTGGTGACTCTGGTCCCCACCTGGACTTCACCTGGATCTGGTGACTCTGGTCCCCACCTGGACATCTCCTGGACCTGGTGACTCTCTGTCCAACATGGGCTTCACCTGGATCTGGTGACTCTGGTCCTCTCTTTGCCCTCACCTGGACCTGGTGCCTCTCATCCCCCCATTGAACTAACTCAAAACTGCAGAATCTTGCCACACCTAGGCCGCACCCAGACCTGGTGTCTCTTGCCACAGCTATGCCTCAATTCGACCTGATGAATCTGGTCCTCACGTGGGCCTCTCATGGACCTGGGACTCAGCGGGTAGAGTGGCTCTGATTCCCACAAGGGGATCACCTGATTCTGCTGTCTGTGGTGTTATTCTATGCCTCACCAGGACCTAGTGATTCTGTTTGCCATCTGGGCCTGCATGGCCCTACTGACTCTGGTCCTCACCCAGGCATCATTGGGACCTGGATAATCTATTCCACACCTGGGCCTCACTTTGACGAGGGACCTCTGGTCCCATTCTGGGCCTCAAACTAAACTGGTTACTCTGGTTCCCCCTCTGAGCCTCAACCCTACCTGGTGACTCTGGTCACCCCTTAGGCTTCACATGGGCCTGCTGAAACTGGTCCTTAATTGGTCCGCACCTGGATCTGGTGATTGGTCGCCACCTGGGTCTCACCTGGACTTGTTGAATTCTGTTGCCTCCTGCGCCTCACCTGGACCTTGTGACTGTGGTCCCACCTGGACCTCACCTGGATCTGGTGGCTCTGTTTCCCATATGGGGCTCTCCTGGACCTGGTTCCTGTGGTCTCCATCTGGCCTCACCTGGAACACAATGACTCTGATCCATATTTGGACCTCTCCTGGACCTGTTGACTCTGGTCCTTACCTGGGCATCATTGGGTTCTGCATACTCTCTTATATTCCTGGGCCTCATCTGGACCTGGTGACTGTGGTCCCACCTGGGCCTCACCTGGACGAGGTGACTTGTTCCCACAGGGACCTCACCTGGACCTGGTGGCTCAGGTCCTCATATTGGCATCATGGGACCTGGTTTCTCAGTTCCACATCGGGGCCTCACCTGGACCTAGTGATTCTCGTCCTCTCTGGGGCTCACCCTGACGTGGTGACTCTGGTCCCCACCTGGATATCACCAGAACCGGGTGACTCTGGTCCCCCTCTGGGACTCACCCGGAGCTGGCGACACTTGTCCTCAGCTGGATCTCAACAGTACCTGTTGAATCTACTCCTCACTTAGGCCTCGTCTGGACCTTGTGACTCTTTTCCCACCTGGCATCAATGGGATCATGGTTACTCTGTTTCCCACCTGGGCCTCACCTGGACATGATAACTTTGCTCCACACCTGAGCCTCACCTGGATATGATGACTCTGGATCCACTCTGGGCCTCCCTCTGACATGGAGACTCTGGTCACCATCTGGATGTCTCCTAGACCAGGTGAATCTGGTACCCCTCTAGGCCTCAACCAAACCTGGTGACTCTAGTCCTCAACTGGGCGTTACCGGGACCTAGTGAATATGCTCCCCAACTGCGCCTCATCTGGATATGGTGACTCTGGTTCTACGTGGGCATCATCGGGACATGGTTACTCTCTTCCTCACTGGGAGCGACCTGATCCTGGTAACACTATTCCTAACTTTGGCATTTTCTGGTGAGTGTGGTTGCCACCTGCACCTCACCTGGACCTGGTTATTCTGGTCTGCACCTGAGACTCCCCTGGATCTGGTGACTGTGGTCCCCACCTGAGCTTCACCTGGATTTGGGGACTCCGGTCCCCATCTGGGCCTCACCTGGCCCTTTGACCATGGTCCTCAACTGGGGAAAATTGGGACCCTGTGACTGTGTTCCACAACTGGACCTCACCTGGACCAGGTGACTCTGGTCCCCCTCTGGGTCTCACCGAGCCCTAGTCACTGTGAACCCCACTTTGGCCTGACTTCGACCTGCTGACCCTGGTTGCCACCTGTGCCTGACCTCGAACTGTTGACTCTGGTTCTTTCAAGGGCCTCCCCTGTACCTAGTGATCCTGATGCCCACCTGGGCCTCACCTGCACGTGGTGTCTCTAGTCACCACACCTGGGCCTCAATTACACCTCTTGACCATAGTCCCCAAGCTCGCCTCACATGGACCTGTTACCTCTGATCCCCACCGGGGCCTCACGTGTACCTGGTAACTCTGGTCCTCACCAGGGCCTCATCTGCACCTAGTGACTCTGGTCCCCACCTGGACTTCACCTGGATCTCGTGACTCTGGTCCCCACCTGGAACTCATATGTATCTGGTGACTCTGGTCTCAGTTTGGCCTCACCTGGAACTGGTGCCTCTCATCCCCCCATTGAACTAACTCAGAACTGCTGAATCTTGCCCCACCTAGGCCGCACCCAGACCTGATGACTCTTGTCCCCAGCTATGCCTCAATTCGACCTGATGAATCTGGTCCTCACGTGGGCCTCACATGGACCTGGGACTCAGCGGGATAGAGTGGCTCTGGTTCCCACAAGGGGCTCACCCGATACTGGTGACTGTATTCTTATTCTATGCCTCACCAGGACCTAGTGATTCTGTTCCCCATCTGGGCCTCCATGGCCCTAGTGACTCTGGTCCTCACCCAGGCATCATTGGGACCTGGATACTCTATTCCACACCTGGGCCTCACTTTGTCCAGGGACCTCTGGTCCCATTCTGGGCCTCAAACTAAACTGGTTACTCTGGTTCCCCCTCTGGGACTCACCCTTACCTGGTGACTCTGGTCACCCCTTGGGCTTCACTTGCGCCTGGTGAATCTGTTTCTTAGCTGGTCCGCACCTGGATCTGGTGACAGGTCACCACGTGGGCCTCACCTGGACTTGGTGAATCATGTTGCCACCTGCGCCTCACCTGGACCTTGTGACTGCGGTCCCTCCTGGACCTCACCTGGATCTGGTGGCTCTGGTTCCCATATGGGGCTCTCCTGGACCTGGTTCCTGTGGTCTCCATCTGGCCTCACCTGGAACACAATGACTCTGATCCATATTTGGGCCTCTCCTGGACCTGTTGACTCTGGTCCTTACCTGGGCATCATTGGGACCTGGATACTCTCTTATATACCTGGGCCTCACCAGGACTTGGTGACTGTGGTCCCACCCGGGCCTCACCTGGACGGGGTGACAGGTTCCCACAGGGACATCACCTGGACCTGGTGACTCAGATCCTCATATGGGCATCTTGGGACCTGGTTTTACAGTTCCACATCGGGGCCTCACCTGGACCTAGTGATTCTCGGCCCCTCAGGCCTCACCCTGACTTGTGACACTGGTCCCCACATGGATATCACCAGAACCGGGTGACACACCCGGAGCTGGGGACACTGGTCCTCAGCAGAGCCTCAACAGGACCTGGTGAATCTACTCCAAACTTAGGCTTCGTCTGGACCTTGTGACTCTTTTCCCACCTGGCATCAATGGGACATGGTTACTCTGTTCCCCACCTGGGCCTCATCTTGACATGATAATTTGCTGCACACTTTGGCCTCAACTGGTCCTGATGACTCTCGTCCCCCAACCTAGGCCTCAATCTGGACTGGTGACTGTCGTCCCCAACTGGGTCTCAGCTGGACCTGGTGACTCCAGTTCCCACATGAACCACACCTGGACCTGGTGACTGTGATGTTCTTGTAGACTCACATTTACCTTGTGACTCCCGTCCCCACTAGGGCCTAACCTGGATCTGGTGACACTGGCCTGCATACTGGCCTCACCTGGACCTGGTAACTCTGGTCCCTAACTGGACATCATCGGGACACGGTTCCTCTGCATGGCCTGCAGGTTGGCCTCAGTCGGACCTGGTGAGTGGGGTTGCCACCTGGGTCTCACCCATACCTGGTGACACAGGTCCCCACGTGGGCCTCACTTGGACCTGGTGAATCTGGTCCATAACCTGGTCCTCACCCGGACCTGGTAACCCTGGTCACCACCTGGGAATCACCTGGACCTGGTGAATATGGTCCCCATCTGGGCCTCACACAGTCCTGTTGACTTTCTTCCCCACCTGGACCTGATTGCTGTGGACACCTTCTTGGCCTCAACTGGAACTGGTGACTCTGATCCTAACTGGGCCTCACCCAGATCTGGTGACTCTGGTCCTCACCTGTGGAACAATATGACCTGGATACTCTGTTCCACACCTGAGCCTCACCTGGACATGATGACTCTGGATCCCCTCTGGTAATCAGCCTGACATGGTGACTCTGGTCCCCATCTGGATGTCACCTAGATCAGCTGAATCTGGTACCCCTCTAGGCCTCAACTAGACCTGGTGACTCAGGTCCTCAACAGGGCCTCAACGGAACATAGTGAATATGCTCCCCACCTGCGCCTCATCTGGACTTGGTGACGCTGGTTCTATCTGGGCATCATTGGGACATGGTTACTCTATTCCCCACTGGGACTGACCTGATCCTGGTAACTCTGGTCCGGATTTTGGCCTCTTCTGTACCAAGTGACTCTGGCTCCACCTGGGCCACACCTTTAACTGGTGACTCTGATCCTAAGCATGGCCTCACCTGACCTGGTGACTGTGGTTCCCATCGGGACCTCACCTGGACCTCTTGTCTCTGGTCCCACCTGAGCCTCACCAGGGCCTGGTGTCTCTGGTACCCACCTGGTAGAATCAGGACATGGTTACACTGTTCACTAACAGTGACCCAGCCGGACCTATTAACTCTGGTCTTCACCTGGGCCACACCTGGACATGGTGACACTGGTTCCCACCTGGGTCTCACCTGGACATGGTCACTCGGATCCCCACCTGGTCCTTACCTGTAACTGGTGATTCGTGTTTCCACATGGACATCATGTGGACCTGGTGGCTGCAGTGTTTCTAGCTTCTTATGTACCTCGCGACGCTGGTCCCCACCAGGGCCTCACCGGGACCTGGTCAGTGTGGTTGCCACCTGCATCTCACATGCACCTGGTGATTCTGGTCTGCACCTGAGACTACCCTGGATCTAGTGACTGTGGTCCCCACCTGGGCTTCACCTGGATTTGGGGACTCCGGTCCCCATCTGGGCCTCACCTGGCCCTGTTGACCATGGTCCTCAACTGGGCAAAATCGGGACGCGGTGACTGTGTTCCACAACTGGAACTCACCTGGACCACGTGACTCTGGTTCCCCTCTGGGTCTCACCGTGCCCTAGTGACTGTGAAACCCACTTTGGCCTGACGTGGACCTGCTGACCCTGGTTGGAAGCTGCGCCTGACCTCGAACTGTTGACTCTGCTTCTTTCAAGGGCCTCCCATGTACCTGGTGATCCTGGTCTCCACCGGGCCTCACCTGGACGTGGTGACTCTTGTCACAACTGGGGACTCACCTGGACCTGCTTACTGTTTCCACACCTGGACCTCAATAGACCTGTTGACCATGGTCCCCAAGCCGGCCTCACATGGACCTGTTGCCTCTGATCCCCACCGGGGCCTCACGTGTACCTGGTAACTCTGGTCCTCACCTGGGCCTCATCTGGACCTAGTGACTCTGGTCCCCACCTGGGCTTCACATGGATCTGGTGACTCTGGTCCCCACCTGGACTTCACCTGTATCTGGTGACTCTGGTACCCACCTGGACCTCTCCTGGACCTGGTGACTCTCTTTCCAACATGGAGCTCACCTGGATCTGGTGACTCTGGTTCTCAACTGGGCCTCACCTGGACCTATTGAATATGCTCCATCTGGGCCTCATTTGAACCTGTTGACTCTCTTCCCTACCTGGGCATCATCGGGACATGTTTCCACTGCATGGCGTTTAGGTTGGCCGCACCTGGACCTGGTAACTGTGATTCTACCTGGGCATCATCGGGACACTCTTCCTCTGCATTGCCTGCAGTGTGTCCTCACCTGGATCTGGTGAGTGGGGATGCCACTTGGGGCTCACCCATACCTGGTGACCCAGGTGCCCACGTGGGACTCACTTGGACCTGGTGAATCTGTTCCTTACCTGGTCCTCACCCATTCCTGGTGATTTTGTTCCCCACCTGGACCTGATTGCTGTGGACTCCTTCTTGGCCTCACCTGGAAGTGGTGACTCTGATCGTAGCTGGGCCTCACCCAGATATGGTGACTCTGGTCCTCACCTGTGGACCATTATGACCTGGATACTCTGTTCCACACCTGAGCCGCACCATGACATGATGACTCTGGATCCACTCTGGGCATCACCATGACATGGTGACTCTGGTCCCCATCTGGATATCACCAGAACCGGGTGACTCTGGTCCCCCTCTGGGACTAACCTAGAGCTTGGGACACTGGTCCTCAACTGGATCTCAACAGTACCTGTTGAATCTACTCCTCACTTAGGTCTCGTCTGAACCTTGTGACTCTTTTCCCACCTGGCATCAACGGGACATGGTTAATCTGTTCCCCACCTGGGCCTCACCTAGACATGATAACTTTGCTCCACACTTTGGCCTCAACTAGTCCTGATGAATCTGGTCCCCCCACCTAGGCCTCAATCTGGACCCGGTGACTGTGGTCCCTACCTGGGGCTCAACTGGACCTGGTGACTCTCGTTCCCACATGAACCACACCTGGACCTGGTCCCTGTGGTGTTCTTGTAGACTCACATTTACCTGGTGACTCCGGTCCCCACTAGGGCCTCACCTGGATCTGGTGACACTGGCCTGCATGTTGGCCTCACCTGGACCTGGTGAGTGGGGTTGCCACCGGGGCCTCACCCATACCTGGTGACTCAGGTCCTCACGTGGGCCTCACTTGGACCTGGTGAATCTGGTCATTACCTGGTCCTCTGCCAGACCCGGGGAGTCTGGTCACCACCTGGACCTCACCTGGACCTGGTGATTCTGGTCTGCACCTGAGACTACCCTGGATCTGGTGACTGTGGTCCCCACCTGGGCTTCACCTGGATTTGGGGACTATGGTCCCCATCTGAGCCTCACCTGGCCCTGTTGACCATGGTCCTCAACTGGCCAAAATTGGAACGCGGTGACTGTGTTCCACAACTGGACCTCACCTGGAACACGTGACTCTGGTGCCCCTCTGGGTCTCACCATTCCCTAGTGACTGTGAACCCCACTTTCCCCTTACTTGGACCTGCTGACCCTGGTTGAAACCTGCGCCTGACCTCGAACTGTTGACTCTGGTTCTTTTAAGGGCCTCCCCTGTACCTGGTGTTCTGGTCCCCACCTGGGCCTCACCTGGACGTGGTTACTCTTGTCACCACCGGGGACTCAACTGGACCTGCTTACTGTGTTCCACACCTGTGCCCCAAGTAGACCTGTTGACCATGGTCCCTAGGCGGGACTCACATGGACCTGTTGCCTCTGATCCCCACCGGGGTCTCACGTGTACCTGGTAACTCTGGTCCTCACCTGGGCCTCATCTGGACCTATTGACTCTGGTCCTTACCTGGGCATCATTGGGACCTGGATACTCTCTTATATACCTAGGCCTCACCTGGACATGGTGACTGTGGTCCCACCTGGGCCTCACCTGAAGGAGGTGACTGGTTCCCACAGGGACATCATCTGGACCTGGTGACTCAGGTCCTCATATGGGCAGCATTCACCTGGATTCTCAGTTCCACATCAGGGCTTCACCTGTTCCTAGTGATTCTCGTCCCGCTCTGGGCCTCACCTCGATCTGGTGACTCTGGTCCTCAGTTTGGCCTCACCTGGACCTGGTGTCTCTCGTCCCCATTTTGACCTAACTCATAACTGCTGAATCTTGCCCCACCTAGGCCGCACCCAAACCTTGTGACTCTTGTCCCCAGCTATGCCTCAATTCGACCTGATGAATCTGGTCCTCACATGGGCCTCACATGGACCTGGGACTCAGCTGGATAGAGTGGCTCTGGTTCCAACAAGGCGCTCACCTGATACTGGTGACTTATTCACCAGTGGTCTTATTCTATGCCTCACCAGGACCTAGTGATTCTGTTCCCCATCTGGGGCTGCATGGCCCTAGTGACTCTGGTCCACACCCAGTCATCATTGGGACCTGGATACTCTATTCCACAATTGGGCCTCACTTTGACCAGGGACCTCGGGTCCCATTCTGAGCCTCAAACTAAACTGGTTACTCTGGTACCCCCTCTAGGCTTCACCCTTACCTCGTGACTCTGGTCACCCCTTGGGATTCACTTGGGCCTGGTGAATCTAGTTCTAAGCTGGTCCGCACCTGGATCTGGAGACTGGACGCCAACTGGGCCTCACCTGGATTTGGTGAATCCTGTTGCCACCTGCGCCTCACCTGGACTTTGTGACTGTGGTCCCACCTGGACCTCACATGGATCTGGTGGCTCTGGTTCCCATATGGGGCTCTTCTGGACCTGGTTCCTGTGGTCTCCATCTGGCCTCCCCTGGAAAACAATGACTCTGATCCATATTTGGGCCTCTCCTGGACCTGTTGACTCTGGACCTTACCTGGGCATCATTGGGACCTGGATACTCTCTTATATACCTGGGCCTCACATGGAACTGGTGACTGTGGTCCCACCTGGGCCTCACCTGGACGAGGTGACTGGTTCCCACAGGGACCTCCCCTGGGCCTGGTGACTCAGGTCCTCATATGTGCATCATGGGACTTGTTTTCTCAGTTCCACATCGGGGCCTCACCTGGACCTAGTGATTCTCGTTCCCCTCTGGGCCTAATCCTGACGTGGTGACTCTGGTCCGCATGTGACTCACACCAGAACCGGGTGACTCTGGTCCCCCTCTGGGAATCACCAAGAGCTTGGGACACTGATACTCAACTGGGCCTCAACAGGACCTGGTGAATCTACTCCTCACTTAGGCCTCGTCTGGACCTTGTGATTCTTTTCCCACCTGGCATCTATGGGACATTTTTACTCTGTTCCCCACCTGGGCCTCACTTGGACATGATAACTTTGCTCCATACTTTGGCCTCAACTCGTCCCGATGACTCTGGTCCCCCCACATAGGCTTCAATCTGGACCTGGAGACTGTCATCCACACCTGGGTCTCACCTGGACCTTGTGACTCTCGTTCCCACATGAATCACACCTGGACCTGGTGACTGTGGTGTACTTGTAGACTCACATTTACCTGGTGACTCTGGCCCCACTAGGGCCTCACCTGGATCTGCTGACTCTGGCCTGCAGGTTGGCCTCACCTAAATTTGGTTAGTGGGATGCCACCTGGGCCTCACCCATACCTGGTGACTCAGGTCCCCACGTGGGCCTCTTTGTCCTGGTGAATCTGGCCCTTACCTGGTCTGCTCCCAGACCCTGGGAATCTTGTCACAACCTGGGCCTCACCTAGATCTGGTGAATCTGGTCACCATCTGGGCCTAACCCAGTCCTGGTGACTATGTTCCCCACCTGGACGTGTTTGCTCTGGACTCTTTCTTGCCCTCACCTTGAACTGGTGACTCTGATCCTATCTGTGCGTCACCCAGACCTGGTGACTCTCGTCCTCACCTGGGCATCATTGGTACCTGGTTACTCTGTTCCACACCTGAGCCTCACCTGGACATGAGGTCTCTGGGACCTCTCTGGGCCTCACCCTGACCTGGTGATCTGGTCCCCATCTGGATGTCACCTGGACCAGGTGATTCTGGAACCCCTCTAGGCCTCAACCAGATCTGGTGACTCTTGTCCTCAACTGGGCCTCACCTGGACCTAGTGAATATGCTCCATCTGGGCCTCATTTGGATCTGGTGACTCTGGTCACTCACTGGGCATCATCGGGATATGGTTCCACTGCATGGCCTGCTGGTTTGCCTCACCTGGACCTGGTAACACTGGTCCCTACCTGGGCATCATCGGGTCATCTTGACCTGGTGAGTGGGGTTCCCTCCTGGATCTTACCCATGCCTGGTGACAAAGGTCCCCACGTGGGCCTCACTTGGACCTGGTGAATGTGGTCCTTACCTAGTCCTCACCCGGAAGTGGTAAACCTGGTCACCACCTGGGCATCACCTAGTCCTGGTGACTTTGTTCCCCACCTGGACCTGATTGCTGTGGACACCTTCTTGGCCTCACCTGGAAGTGGTAACTCTGATCCTAACTGGGCCTCTCCCAGATCTGGTGATTCTGGTCCTCACCTGTGGACCATTATAATCTGGATACTCTGTTCCACACCTGAGCCTCACCTGGACTGTTGACTCTGGATCCCCTCTGGGCACTCCCTGACATGGTTACTCTGGTCCCCATCTGGATGTCACCTAGACCATTTGAGTCTGGTACCCCTCTGGGCCTCAACCAGATCTGGTGACTCTGGTCCTCAACTGGGCCTCACCTGGACCTAGTGAATATGCTCCATCTGGGCCTCATTTGGACCTGGTGACTCTGGTCCCTACGTGGGCTACATCGGAACATGGTTCCACATAATGGTCTGCAGGTTGGCCTCTTCTTGACCTGGTAACTCTGGTCCCTATCTGGGCATCATCGGGACACGGTTCCTCTGCATGGCCTGCAGGTTGGCGTCACCTGGACCTCGTACCTCTGGTCCCTACCTGGGCATATCGGGACACGGTTCCTCTGCATGGCCTGCAGGTTGGCCTCACCTAGACCTGGTGAGTGGGCTTGCCACCTGGGCCTCACCCATACCTGGTGACACAGGTCTCACGTGGGCCTCACTTGGACCTGGTGAATCTGGTCCTTACCTGGTCCTCACCCGGAACTGGTAACCCTTGTCACCACCTGGGAATCACCTGGACCTGGTGAATCTGGTCCCCATCTGGGCCTCACCCAGTCCTGGTGACTTTGATCCCCACCTGGACCTGATTGCTGTGGACTCCTTTTGGCCTCAACTGGAACTTGTGACTCTGCTCCTAACTGGGCCTCACCCAGATCTGGTGATTCTGGTCTTCACATGTGGACCATTATGACCTGGATACTCTGTTCCACAACTGAACTTCACCTGGACATGATGATTCTGGATGCCCTCTGGGTCTCACCCTGACATGGTGACTCTGGTCCCCATCTGAATGTCCCCTAGAACAGGTGAATCTGGTACCCCTCTAGGCCTCAACTAGACCTGGTGACTCTGGTCCTCATCTGGGCCTCACCTGGACCTAGTGAATATTCTCCCCACCTGCGCCGCGCTGGACCTGGTGACTCTGATTCTACCTGGGCATCATTGGGACATGGGTACTGTATTACCCACTGGGACTGACCTGATCCTGGTAACTCTGGTCCTGACTTTGGCCTCTTCTGTACCAGGTGACTCTGGCTCCACCTGGTCCTCACCTGTACCTGGTGACTCTGATCCTAAGCATGGGCTCACCTGACCTGGTGACTGTGGTTCCCATCGAGACCTCACCTGGACCTCATGTCTCCGGTTACACCTGGGCCTCACCAGGACCTGGTGTCTCTGGTACCCACATTGGTAGCATCAGGATATGGTTACACTGTTCACTAACACTCATCCAGCCGGACCTAATAACTCTGGTCTTCACCTGGGGCACACGCGGACATGGTGACACTGGTTCCCACCTGGGTCTCACCTGGACATGGTGAGTCGGATCCCCAGCTGGTCCTCACCTGTAACTGGTGATTTTCGTTCCCACATGGACATCATGTGGACCTGGTGGCTGCAGTGTTTCTAGCTTCTCATGTACCTCGTGTCTCTGGTCCCCACCGGGGCCTCTCCTGGACCGGGTGAGTGTGGTTGCCACCTGCACCTCACGTGGACCTGGTGATTCTGGTCTGCACCTGAGATTACCCTGGATCTGGTGACTGTGGTCCCCACCTGGGCTTCACCTGGATTTGGGGACTCCGGTCCCCATCTTGGCCTCACCTGGCCCTGTTGACCATGGTCCTGAACTGTGCAAAATTGGGAACCGGTGACTGTGTTCCACAACTGGACCTCACCTGGACCAGGTGACTCTGGTCCCACTCTGGGTGTCACCGTGCCCTAGTGACTGTGAACCCCACTTTGGCCTGACTTGGACCTGCTGACCCTGGTTGCCACCTGCGCCCGACCTCGAACTGTTCACTCTGGTTCTTTCAAGGGCCTTCCCTGGACCTGGTGATCCTGGTCGGACCTGGCCCACACCTGGACGTGGTGACTCCTGTCAACCATAGGGACTCACCTGGACCTGCTTACTGTGTTCCACACCTGGGCCTCAAATAGACCTGTTGACCATGGTCCCCAAGCCGACCTCACATGGACCTGTTGCCTCTGATCCCCACCGTGTCCTCACGTGTACCTGGTATCTCTGGTCCTCACCTGGGCCTCATCTGGACCTAGTGACTCTGGTCCCCACCTGGGCTTCACATGGATCTGGTGACTCTGGTCCCCACCTGGACTTCACAAGGATCTGGTGACTCTGGACCCCACCTGGACCTCTCCTGGACCTCGTGACTCTCTTTCCAACATGGACCTCACCTGGATCTGGTGAATCTGGTCCTCAGTTTGGCCTCACCTGGACCTAGTGATTCTCGTCCCCCTCTGGGCCTAACCCGGACGTGGTGATTCTGGTCCCCACCTGGATATCACCAGAACCGGGTGACTCTGGTCCCCCTCTGGGACTCACCCGGAGCTGGGATACTGGTCCTCAGCTGATCCTCAACAGGACCTGGTGAATCTACTCCTCACTTAGGCCTCTTTGGACCTTGTGACTCTTTTCTCACCTGACATCAATGGACATGGTTATTCTGTTCCCCACCTGGGCATCACCTGGACATGATAACTTTGCTCCACACTTTGGCCTCAACTGGTCCTGATGACTCTCGTCCCCCCACCGAGGCCTCAATCTGGACCTGGTGACTGTGGTCCCCACCTGGGTCTCACCTGGACCTGGTGACTCTCGTTCCCACATGAAACACACCTGGACCTGGTGACTGTTGTTTTGTTGTAGACTCACATTTACCTGGTGACTCCGGTCCCCACTAGGGCCTCACCTGGATCTGGTGACTCTGGCGTGCAGGTTGGCCTCACCTGGACCTGCTGAGTCGGGTTGCCACCTGAGCTTCACCCATACCTGGTGACCAGGAACCCACGTGGTTCTCTTGGACCTGGTGAATCTGGTCCTTACATGGTCCTCTCCCAGACCCGGGGATTCTGGTCACCTCCTGGGCCTCACCTGGACCTGGTGAATCTCTTCCCCATCTGGGCCTCAAACAGTCCTGGTGAGTTTGTTCCCCACCTGGACCTGATTGCTTTGGACTCTTTCTTGGCCTCACCTGGAACTGGTGACTCTTATCCTCTCTGCGCGTGACTCAGGCATGGAGACTCTGGTCCCCATCTAGATGTCACCTGGACCAGGTGATTCTGGTACCCCTCTAGGTCTAAACCAGATCTGGTGTCTCTGGTCCTCAACTGGGCCTCGTCTGGACCTAGTGAATATGCTCCATCTGGGTCTCATTTGGACCTGGTGACTCTCTTCCCTACCTGGGCATCATCGGGACAAGGTTCCACTGCATGGCCTTTAGGTTGGCCGCACCTGGACCTGGTAACTGTGGTTCTACCTGGGCATCATCGGGACGTGGTTACTCTATTCCCAGTGGGACTGACCTGATCGTGGTAACTCTGGTCCTGACTTTGGACTCTTCTGTGCCATGTGACTCTGGCTCCCCCTGGACCTCACCTGTAAGTGGTGACTCTGATCCTAAGCATGGCCTCTCCTCACCTGGTGACTGTGGTTTCCATCGGTACCTCACCTGGACCTCATGTCTCTGGTCCCAACTGGGACTCACCAGGACTTGTATCTGGTACCCACCTGAGTAGCATCACCATATGGTTACACTGTTCACCAATAGTGACGCGGCCGGACCTATTAACTCTCGTCTTCACCTGGTCCACACTTGGACATGGTGACACTGGTTCCCACCAGGGTCTCACCTGGACATGGTGACTCAGATCCCCACCTGGTCCTCACCTGTAACTTGTAATTCTCGTTCCCACATGGACATCATGTGGACCTGGTGGCTGCAGTGTTACTAGCTTCTCATGTACCTCGTGACTCTGGTCCCCACCAGGGCCTCACCGGGACTTGGTGAGTGTGGTTGCCACCTGCACCTCACCAGGACCTGGTGATTCTGGTGTCCACCTGAGACTACCCTGGATCTGGTGACTGTGGTCCCCACCTGGGCTTCACCTGAATTTGGGGACTCCGATCCCCATCCGGACCTCCCCTGGCCCTGTTGTCCATGGTCTTCAACTGGACAAAATTGGGACCCGGTGACTTTGTTCCACAACTGGACCTCACCTGGACCAGGTGACTCTGGTCCCCCTCTGGGTCTCACCGTGCCCTAGTGACTGTGAACCCAACTTTGGACTGACTTGGACCTGCTGACCCTGGTTGCCACCTGCGCCTGACCTCGAACTGTTGACTCAGGTTCTTTCAAAGGACTCCCCTGTACCTGGTGATCCTGGTCCCCAATTGGGCCTCAACTGGATGTGGTGACTCTTGTCACCACTGGGGACTCACCTAGACAGGCTTACAGTGTTCCACACCTGGGCCACATGTAGACCTGTTGACCATGGTCCCCAAGCCAGCCTCACGTGTACCTTTTGGCTCTGGTCCCCGCCGGGGCTTCACTTGTACCTGGTAACTCTGATCCTCACTGGGCCTCATCTGGACCTAGTGACTCTGGTCCCCACCTGGGCTTCACCTGGATCTGGAGACTCTGGTCCCCACCTGGACTTCACCCGTATCTGGTGACACTGGTCCCCACCTGGACCTCACCTGGACCTGGTGTCTCTCTTTCCAACATGGACCTCACCTGGATCTGGTGACTCTGGTCCTCAGTTTGGCCTCACCTGGACCTGGTGTCGCTCGTCGCCACTTTGACCTAACTCAGAACTGCTGAATTTGCCCCACCTAGGCCGCACGCAGACCTGGTGACTCTTGTCCCCAGCTATGCCTCAATTCGACCTCATGAATCTGGTCCTCACGTGGGCCTCACATGGACCTGGGACTCAGCTGGATAGAGTGGCTCTGGTTCCCACAAGGGGCTCACCTGATACTGGTGACTGTGTTCTTATTCTATGCCTCACAAGGTCCTAGAGATTCTGTTCCCCATCTGGGCCTGCATGGCCCTAGTGACTCTGGTCCTCACCCAGGCATCATTGGGAACTCGATACTCTATTCCACACCTGGGCCTCACTTTGACCAGTGACCTCTGGTCCCATTCTGGGCCTCAAACTAAACTGGTTACTCTGGTTCCCCTCTGGGCCTCACCCTTACCTGGTGACTCTGGTCAACCCTTGGGCTTCACTTGAGCCTGGTGAATCTGGTCCTTAGCAGGTCCGCACCTGGATGTGGTGACTGGTCCCCACCTGGTTCTCACCTGGACTTGGTGAATCCTGTTGCCACCAGCGCCTCACCTGGACCTTGTGACTGTGGTCCCACCTGGACCTCACCTGGATTTGGTGGCTCTGGTTGCCATTTGGGCCTCTCCTGGACCTGGTTCCTGTGGTCTCCATCTGGCCTCACCTGGAACACAATGACTCTGATTCATATTTGGGCCTCTCCTGGACCTGTTGACTCTGCTCCTTACCTGGGCAACATTGGGACCTGGATACTCTCTTATATAACTTGGCCTCACCTGGACATTGTGACTGTGGTCCTACCTGGGCCTCACCTGGACGAGGTGACTGGTTCCCAAAGGGACCTCACCTGGACCTGGTTACTCAGGTCCTCATATGGGCATCATGGGACCTGGTTTCTCAGTTCCACATCGGGGCCTCATCTGGACCTAGTGATTCTCGTCCCGCTCTGGGCCTCACCCTGACGTGGTGACTCAGGTCCCCACCTGGATATCACCAGAACCGGGTGACAGTGGTCCCCCTCTGGGACTCACCTGGAGCTGGGGACACTGATCCTCAACTCGGCCTCAACAGGACCGGTGAATCTACTCCTCACTTAGGCCTCGTCTGGACCTTGTGACTCTTTTCCCACCTGGCAACAATGAGACATGGTTACTCTGTTCCGCACCTGGGCCTCACATGGAAATGATAACTTTGCTCTGCACTTTGGCCTCAACTGGTCCAGATGACCCTGGTCACACAACCGAGGCCTCAATCTGGACCTGGAGACTGTCGTCTCCACCTGGGTCTCACCTGGACCTGGTGACTCTCGTTCCCACATGAACCACACCTAGACCTGGTGACTGTGGTGTACTTGTAGACTCACATTTACCTGGTGATTCCAGTCCCCAGTAGGGCCTCACCTGGATCTGGTGACTCTGGCCTGCAGGTTGGCCTCACTTGGACCTGGTGAGTGGGGTTGCCACCTGGGCCTCACCCAAACCTGGTGAATCAGGTCCCCACGTGGGCATCTTTGACATGTTAATCTGGTCCTTACCTGATCCTCTCCCAGACCCGGGGACTCTGCTCACCACCTGGGCCTCACCTGGACCTGGTTAATCTGGTCCCCATCTGGGCCTCACCCATTCCTGGTGACTTTGTTCGCCACCTGGACCTGATTGTTGTGGTCTCCTTCTTGGCCTCACCTGGAACTGGTCACTCTGATCGTATCTGCACGTCACCCAGATCTGGTGACTCTGGTCCTCACCTGTTGATCATTATGACCTGGATACTCTTTCCACACCTGAGCCTCACCTGGACATGATGACTCTGGATCCACTCTGGGCCTCCCCCTGACATGGTGATTCTGGTCCCCATCTGGATGTCACCTAGACCAGGTGAATCTGGTACCCCTCTAGGCCTCAACCAAACCTGGTGACTCTAGTCCTCAAGTGGGCCTCACCGGGACCTAGTGAATATGCTCCCCACCTGCGCCTCATCTGGACATGGTGACTCTGGTTCTACCTTGGCATCATCGGGACATGGTTACTCTATTCACCACTGGGACTGACCTGATCCTGGTAACTCTGGTCCTGACTTTGGCCTCTCTGTACCAGGTGATTCTGGCTCTAACTGGCCCTCACCTGTAACTGGTGACTCTGATTCTAAGCATGGCCTCAACTGACCTGGTGACTGTGGTTCCCATCGGGACCTCACCTGGACCTCATGTCTCTGGTCCCACCTGGGCCTCACCAGGGCCTGGTGTCTCTGGTACCCACCTGGGTAGCATCAGGATATGGTTACACTGTTCACTAACAGTGACCCAGCCGGACCTATTAACTCTGGTCTTCACCTGGGCCACACCTGGACATGGTGACACTAGTTCCCACCTGGGTCTCCCCTGGACATGGTGACTCAGATCCCCAATGGTCCTCACCTGTAACTGGTGATTCTCGTTTCCACATAGACATCATGTGGACCTGGTGGCTTCAGTGTTTCTAGCTTCTCATGTAACTCGTGACTCTGGTCCCCACCAGGCCCTCACCGGGACCTGGTCAGTGTGGTTGCCACCTGCATCTCACCTGCACCTGGTGATTCTGGTCTGCACCTGAGACTACCCTGGATCTAGTGACTGTGGTCCCCACCTGGGCTTAACCTGGATTTGGGGACTCCGGTCCCCATCTGGGGCTCACATGGCCCTGTTGACCATGGTCCACAACTGGGCAAAATTGGGACGCGGTGACTGTGTTCCACAACTGGAACTCACCTGGACCACGTGACTCTGGTTCCCCTCTAGGTCTCACCGTGCCCTAGTGACTGTGAAACCCACTTTGGCCTGACTTGGACCTGCTGACCCTGGTTCCCACCTGCGACTGACGTCGAACTGCTGACTCTGTTTCTTTCAAGGGCCTCCCCTGTACCTGGTGATCCTGGTCCCCACCGGGCCTCACCTGGTCGTGGTGACTCTTGTCACCACTGGGGACTCAACTGGACCTGCTTACTGTGTTCCACACCTGGGCCTCAATAAACCTGTTGACCATGGTCCCCAAGCCTACCTCACATGGACCTGTTGCCTCTGATCCCCACCGGGGCCTCACGTGTACGTGGTTACTCTGGTCCTCACCTGGGCATCATTGGTCCTGGTGACTCTGTTCCACACCTGAGGCTCCCCTGGACATGATGACTCTGGATCTCCCTGGCTATCAACCTGACCTGGTGACTCTGGTCCCCATATGAATGTCACCTGGACCAGGGGATTATGGTACCCCTCTGGGCCTCAACCAGGTCTGGTGACTCTGGTCCTCAACTGGGCCTCACCTGGACCTAGTGAATATGCTCCATCTGGGCCTCCTTTGGACCTGGTGACTCTGGTCCCTACCTGGGCATCATCGGGACATGGTTCCACTGCATGGCCTGTAGGTTGGCCACACCTGGACCTGGTAACTCTCGTCCCTACCTGGGCATCATTGGGACCTGGTTCCTCTGCATGGCCTGCAGGTTGGCCTCACCTGGACCTGGTGAGTGGGTTTCTCACCTGGGTCTCACCCTTGCCTAGTGACACAGGTCCCCACGTGGGCCTCACTTGGACCTGGTGAATCTGGTCCTTACCTGGTGGTCACCCGGAACTGGTAACTCTGGTCACCACATGGGAATCACCTGGGCCTGGTTAATCTGGTCCCCATCTGGGCCTCACCCAGTCCTGTTGACTTTCTTCCCCACCTGGACCTGATTGCTGTGGACTCCTTCTTGGCTAACCTGGAACTGATGACTCTGATGCTAACTGGGCTTCACCCAGATCTGGTGACTCTGGTCCTCACCTGTGGACCATTGTGACCTGGATACTCTGTTCCACACATGAGTCTCACCTGAATATGTTGACACTGGATCCCCTCTGGGCCTCAGCCTGACATGGGGACTCTGGTCCCCATCTGGATGTCACCAGACCAGGTGAATCTGGTACCCCTCTAGGCCTCACCTAGACCTGGTGACTCTGGTCCTCAACTGGGCCTCAAGGGGACCTAGTGAACATGCTCCCCACCTGCGCCACATCTGGGCCTGGTGACTCTGGTTCTACCTGGGCATCATCGGGACATGGTTACTCTATTCCCACTTGGAGTGACCTGATCCTGGTAACTCTGGTCCTGACTGGCCTCTTCTGTACCAGGTGACTCTGGCTCCACCTGGGCCTCACCTGGAACTGGTGACTCTGATCCTAAGCATGGCCTCACCTGACCTGGTGACTCTGGTTCCCATCGGAACCTCACCTGGACCTCATGTCTCTGGTCCAAACTGGGCCTCACCAGGACCTGGTGTCTCTGGTATCCACCTTGGTAGCATCAGGATACGGTTACACTGTTCACTAAAAGTGACCCAGCCGGACCTGTTAACTCTGGTCTTGACCTGGTCCACACCTGAACATGGTGACACTGGTTCCCACCAGGGTCTCACCTGGACATGGTGAGTCAGATCCCCACCTGGTCCTCACCTGTAACTGGTGATTCTCATTCCCACATGGACATCATGTGGAACTGGTGGCTGCAGTGTTTCTAACTTCTCATGTACCTCGAGCATCTGGTCCGCACCAGGGCCTCACCGGGACCTGGTGTGTGTGGTTGCCACCTGCACCTCACCAGGACCTGGTGATTCTGGTCTGCACCTGAGACTACCCTGGATCTTGTGACTGTGGTCCCCACCTGGGCTTCAACTGGATTTGGGGTCTCCGGTCCCAATCCGGGCCTCACCTGGCCCTGTTGTCCATGGTCTTCAACTGGACAAAATTGAGACCCGGTGACTGTGTTCCACAACTGGACCTCACATGGACCACGTGACTCTGGTCCCCCTCTGGGTCTCACCGTACCCTAGTGACTGTGAACCCAACTTTGGCCTGACTTGGACGTGCTGACCCTGGTTGCCACCTGCGCCTGACCTCGAACTGTTGACTCAGGTTCTTTCAAAGGCCTCCCCTGCACCTGGTGATCCTGGTCCCCAATTTGGCCTCAACTGGACGTGGTGACTCTTGTCACTACTGGGGACTCACCTAGACAGGCTACACTGTTCCACACCTGGGCCTCAGGTAGACCTGTTGACCATAGTCCCCTAGCCGGCCTCACGTGGCATTTTGGCTGTGATCCCCGCCGGGGCCTCACGTGTACCTGTTAACTCTGATCTTCACCTGGGCCTCATCTGGACCTAGTGACTCTGGTCCCCACCTGGGCTTCACCTGGATCTGGAGACTCTCCTCCCCACCTGGACTTCACCTCGATCTGGTGACTCTGTTCCACACCTGGACCTCTCCTGGACCTGGTGACTCTCTTTCCAACATGGACCTCACCTGGATCTGGTGACTCTGGTCTCAGTTTGGCCTCACCTGTACTGGTGTCTCTCGTCCCCACTTTGACCTAACTCAGAAATGCTGAATCTTGCCCCACCTAGGCCGCACCCAGAGCTGATGACTCTTGTCCCCAGCTATGCCTCAATTCGACCTGATGAATCTGGTCCTCACGTGGGCCTCACATGGACCTGGGACTCACCTGGATAGAGTGGCTCTTGTTCCCACAAGGGGCACACCTGATACTGGTGATTGTGGTCTTATTCTATGCCTCACCAGGATGTACTGATTCTGTTCCCCATCTGGGCCTGCATGGCCCTAGTGACTCTGGTCCTCACCGAGGCATCATTGGGACCTGGACCCTCTATTCCACACCTAGGGCTCACGTTGACCCGGGACCACTGGTCCCATTCTGGGCCTCAAACTAAACTGGTTACTCTGGTTCCCCTCTGGGCCTCACCCTTACCTGGTGACTCTGGTCACCCCTTGGGCTTCACTTGGGCTTGGTGAATCTGGTCCTTAGCTGGTCCACATTTGTATCTGGTGACTGGTCGCCCCCTGGCCTCACCTGGACTTGGTGAATCCTGTTGCCGCCAGCGCCTCACCTGGACCTTGTGACTGTGGTCCCATCTGGAACTCACCTGGATCTGGTGGCTCTGGTTCCCATATGGGGCTCTCCTGGACCTGGTTCCTGTGGTCTCCATCTGGTCTCACCCGGAACACTATGACTCTGATCCATATTTGGACCTCTCCTGGACCTGTTGACTCTGGTCCGTACCTGGGCAACATTGCGACCTGGATACTCTCTTATATACCTGGGCCTCACCTGGACCTGGTGACTGTGGTCCCAGCTGGGCCTCACCTGGATGAGGTGACTGGTTCCCACAGGGACCTCACCTGGACCTGGTGACTCAGGTCCTCATATGGGCATCATGGGACCTGGTTTCTCAGTTCCACATCGGGGCCTCACCTGGACCTAGTGATTCTCGTCCCCCTCTGGGCCTCACCAGGACGTGGTGACTCAGGTCCCCACCTGGATATCACCAGAACCAGGTGACTCTGGTCCCCCTCTGGGACTCTCCCGGAGCTGGGGACACTGGTCCTCAACTGGGCCTCAACAGGACCTGGTGAATCTACTCCTCACTAAGGCCTCGTCTGGACCTTGTGACTCTTTTCCCACCTGGCATCTTTGGGACATGGTTACTCTGTTCCCCACCTGGGCCTCACATGGACATGATAACTTTGCTCCACACTTTGGCCTCAACTGGTCCTGATGAATCTGGTCCCCCCACCTAGGCCTCAATCTGGACCTGGTGACTGTGGTCCCCACCTGGGTCTCACCTGGACCTGGTGACTCTCGATCCCACATGAACCACACCAGGATCTGATGACTGTGTTGTTCTTGTAGAATCACTTTTAACTGGTGAATCCAGTCCCCACTAGGTCCTCACGTGGTTCGGGTGACTTGGCCTGAAGGTTGGCCTCACATGGACCTGGTAGTGGGGATGCCACTTGGGCCTCACCCATACCTGGTGACTCAGGTCTCCACGTGGGCCTCTTGGACCTGGTTAATCTGGTCCTTACCTGGTCCTCTCCCAGACTCGGGGACTCTGGTCACCACCTGGGCCTCACCTGGACCTGGTGAATCCGAACCCATCTTGGCCTCACTCAGTGCTGGTGACTTTGTTCCCCACCTTGACCTGATTGCTGTGGACGCTTTCATGGCCTCACCTGGACCGGGTGACTCTGATCCTATCTGCGTGTCACCCAGACCTGGTGACTCTGGTCCTCACCTGGGCATCCTTGGTACCTGGTGACTCTGTTCCACACCTGAGCCTCACCTGGACATGAGGCTCTGGCCTCTGGAACCACTCTGGGCCAAAACCTGACCTGGTGACTCTGGTCTCCATCTGGATGTCACATGGACCAGGTGATTCCGGTACCCCTCTAGGCCTCAACCAGTTCTGGTGACTCTGGTCCTCAACTGGGCCTCACCTGGACCTAGGGAATATGCTCCAGCTGGGTCTCATTTAGACCTGATGACTCTTGTCCCTTCTTGGGCATCATCGGGACATGGCTCCACTGCATGACCTGCAGGTTAGCCTCACCTGGACCTCGTAACTCTGGTCCCTACCTGGGCATCATCGGGACATTGTTCCACTGCATGGCCTGCAGTTTGCCCTCACCTGGACCTGCTGAGTGGGGTTGACACCTGGGCCTCACCCATGCCTGGTGACACAGGTCCCCACGTGGGTCTCACTTGGACATAGTGAATCTGGTCCTTACCTGGACCTCACCCGGAACTGGTAACTCTGGTCACCACCTGGGAATCACCTGGACCTGGTGAATCTGGTCCCCATCTGGGCCTCACCCAGTCCTGGTGACTTTGTTCCCCACCTGGACCTGATTGCTGTGGACTCCTTCTTGGACTCACCTGGAACTGGTGACTCGGATCCTAAATGGGTCTCACCCAGATCTGGTGACTCTGGTCCTCCCCCGTGGACCATTATGATCTGGATGCTTTGTTACACACCTGAGCCTCACCTGGACATGATGACTCTGGATCCCCTCTGGGCCTCAGCCTGACATGGTGACTCTGGTCCCCATCTGGATGTCACCTAGACCAGGTGAATCTGGTACCCCTCTAGGCCTCAACTTGACCTGGTGACTCTGGGCCTCAACTGGGCCTCACCGGGACCTAGGGAACATGCTCCCCACCTGCGCCTCATCTGGACCTGTTGACTCTGGTTCTACCTGGGCATCATCGGGATATGGTTACACTATTCCCCTCTGGGACTGACCTGATCCTGGTAACTCTGGTCTTGACTTTGGCCTCTTCTCTACCTGGTGAATCTGGCTCCACCTGGGTCTCACCTGTAACTGGTGACTCTGATCCTAAGCATGGCCTCACCTGACCTTGTGACTGTGGTTCCCATCGGGACCTCACCTGCTCCTCATGTCTCTTGTCTCACCTGGGCCTCACCAAGACTTGGTGTCTCTCGTACCCACTTGGGTAGCATCAGGATATGGTTACACTGTTCACTAACAGTGACCCAGCCGGACCTATTATCTTTGGTCTTCACCTCGCCACACCTGGACATGGTGACACTGGTTCCCACTTTGGTCTCACCTGGACATGGTGAGTCGGATCCCCACAGGGTCCTCACCTCTAACTGGTGATTCTCATTCCCACATGGACATCATGTGGACCTGGTGGCTGCAGTGTTTCTAGCTTCTCATGTACCTCGTGACTCTGGTCCCCACCAGGGCCTCACCGGGACCTGGTGAGTGTGGTTGCCACCTGCACCTCACCTGGACCTGGTGATTCTGGTCTGCACCTGAGACTACCCTGGATCTGGTGACTATGGTCCCAACCTGGGCTTCACCTGGATTTGGGGACTCCGATTCCCATCTGGGCCTCACCTGGCCCTGTTGACCATGGTCCTCAACTGGGCAAAATAGGGACCCGGTGACTGTTTCCACACCTGGACATCACCTGGACTAGGTGACTCTGGTCCCCCTCTGGGTCTCACCGTGCTCTAGTGACTGTGAACCCCACTTTGGCCTGACTTGGTCCTGCTGACCCTGGTTGCCACCTGCGCCTGACCTCGAACTGTTGACTCTGGTTCTTTCAAGGGCCTCCCCTGTACCTGGTGATCCTGGTTCCCACCTGGGCCTCACCTGGACCTGGTGACTCTTGTCACCACCGGGGTCTCTCCTGGACCTGGTGACTCTCGTTCCCACATGAACCACACCTGGACCTGGTGACTGTGGTGTTCTTGTAGACTCACATTTACATGGTGACTCTGGTCCCCGCTAGGGCATCACGTGGATCTGGTGACTTTGGCCTGCAGGTTTGCCTCACCTGGACCTGGTGAGTGGGGTTGCCACCTGGGCCTCACCCATAATTGGTGACTCAGGTCCCCACGTGGTCCTCTTCTACCTGGTTAATTGGTCCTTACCTGGTCCTCCTCTACACCCGGGGACTCTGCTCACCACCTGGGTTTCACCTGGACCTGGTGAATCTGGTCCCCATCTGGGCCTCACGCAGTCCTGGTGACTTTGTTCCCCACCTGGACCTGATTGCTGTGGACTCCTCCTTGGCCTCACCTGGAACTGGTGACTCTGATCCTATCTGCGAGTCACCCAGACCTGGTGAATCTGGTCCTCATCTGGGCCTCATTGGTACCTGGTGACTCTGTTCCACACCTGAGCCTCAAGTGGACATGATGACTCTGGAACATCTCTGGGCCTCACCCTGACCTGGTGACTCTGGTCCCCATCTGGATGTCACCTAGACCAGGTGAATCTGGTACCCCTCTAGGCCTCAAGTAGACCTGGTGACTCTGGTCCTCAATTTGGCCTAACCGGGACCTAGTGAATATGCTCCCCACCTGCACCTCATCTGGACCTGGTGACTCTGGTTCTACCTGGGCATCATCGGGACATGCTTACTCTATTCCACACTGGGACTGACCTGATCCTGGTAACTCTGGTCCTGACTTTGGCCTCTTCTGTACAAGGTGACTCTGGCTCCACCTGGGCCTCACCTGTAACTGGTGAATCCTCTTGCCACCTGCGCCTCACCTGGACTTTGAGACTGTGTTCCCACCTGGACCTCACCTGGATCTGGTGGCTCTGGTTCCCAAATGGGGCTCTCCTGGACCTGGTTCCTGTGGTCTCCATCTGGCCTCACCTGGAACACAATGACTCTGCTCCATATTTGGGCCTCTGCTGGACCTGGTGACTCTGGTCCTTACCTGGGCATCATTGGGACCTGGATACTCTCTTACATACCTGGGCCTCACCTGGACCTGGTGACTGTGGTCCCACATGGGCCTCACCTGGACGAGGTGACTGGTTCCCACATGAACCTCACATGGACCTGGTGACTCAGGTCCTCATATGGGCATCATGGGACCTGGTTTCTCAGGTCCACATCGGGGCCTCACCTGGACCTCGTGATTCTCGTCCCCCTCTGGGCCTCACCCGGAGGTGGTGACTCTGGACCCCACCTGGATATCACCAGAACCGGGTGACTCTGGTCCCCCTCTGGGATCACCCGGAGCTGGGGACACTGGTACTCAGCTGGGCCTCAACAGGACCTGGTAAATCTACTCCACACTTAGGCCTCGTCTGGACCTTGTGACTCTTTTCCCACCTGGCATCAATGGGACATGGTTACTCTGTTCCCCGCCTGGGCCTCACCTGGACATGATAACTTTGCTCCACACTTTGGCCTCAACTGGTCCTGATGACTCTGGTCCCCCCACCTAGGCCTCAATCTGGACCTGGTGACTATGGTCCCCACCTGGGTCTCACCTGGACCTGGAGACTCTCGTTCCCAGATGAACCACACCTGGACCTGGTGAGTGTGGTGTTCTTGTAGACTCACATTTACCTGGTGACTCTGGTCCCCATCTAGACGTACCTGGACCAGGTGATTCTGGTTCCCCTCTAGGCCTCAACGAGATCTGGTGACTCTGGTCCTCAACAGGGCCTCACCTGGACCTAGTGAATATGCTTCATCTGGGCCTCATTTGGACCTGGTGACTCTGGTCCCTACCTGGACATCATCGGGACATGGTTCCACTGCATGGCCTGTAGATTGGCCTGACATGGACCTGGTAACTCTGGTCCCTACCTGGGCATCATCGGAACACGGTTCCTCTGCATTGCCTGCAGATTGGCCTCACCTGGACCTGGTGAGAGGGGTTGGCACCTGGGTCTCACACATACCTGGTGACACCGGTCCCCACGTGGGCCTCACTTGACATGGTGAATCTGGTCCTTACCTGGTTCTCTCCGAGACCCCGGATCGCTGGTCCCAACTGGGCCTCACCTGGACCTGGTGAATCTGGTCCCCATCTGGGCCTCACCCAATCCTGGTTACTTTGTTCCCCACCTGGACCTGATTGCTGTGGACTCTTTCTTGGCCTCAGCTGGAACTGGTGACTCTGATCCTATCTGCGCGTCTACCAGACCTGGTGACTCTGGTCCTCACCTGGGCATGATTGATACCTGGTGACTCTGTTTCACACCTGAGCCTCACCTGGACATGATGACTCTGGATCCTCTTGGGCCTCACCCTGACCTGGTGACTCTGGTCCCCATCTGGATGTCACTTTGACCAGGTGAATCTGGTAACCCTCTAGTCCTCAACCAGATCTGGTGTCTCTGGTCCTCAACTGGGCCTCACCTGGACCTAGTGAATATGCTCCATCTGGGCCTCATTTGGACCTGGTGACTCTAGTCCCTACCTGGGCATCATCGGGACATGTTTCCACTGCATGGCCTGCAGGTTGGCCTCACATGGACCTGGTGAGTGTGGTTGCCACCTGCACCTCACGTGGACCTGTTGATTCTGGTCTGCACCTGAGATTACCCTGGATATGGTGACTGTGGTCCCCATCGGGGCTTCACCTGGATTTGGGGACTCCGGTCCCCATCTGGGCCTCACCTGGCCCTGTTGACCATGGTCATCAGCTGGGCAACTTGGGACCCGGTGACTATGTTCCATAACTGGACCTCACCTGGACCAGGTGACTCTGGTCCCCCTCTGGGTCTCACCTTGCCCTAGTGACTGTGAACCCCACGTTGGCCTGACTTTGACCTGCTGACCCTGGTTGCCACCTGCGCCTGACCTCGAACTGTTGACTCTGGTTTTTCAAGGGCCTCCCCTGTACCTGGTGATCCTTGTCCCCACCTGGACCTCATCATGACATGGTGACACTTGTCAAGACCGGGGACTCACCTGGACCTGCTTACTGTGTTCCACACCTGGGCCTCAAGTAGACCTGTTATCCAAGGTCCCCAAGGCAGCCTCACATTGACCTGTTGCCTCTGATCCCCACCGGGGCCTCACGTGTACCTCTTAACTCTGGTCCCCACCTGTGACTCATCTGGACCTGGTGACTCTGGTTCTACCTGGGCATCATAGGGACGTGGTTACTCTATTCCTCAGTGGGACAGACCTGATCGTGGTAACTCTGGTCCCGACTTTGGCCTCTTCTGTACCAGGTGACTCTGGCTCCACCTGGGCCTCACCTGTAAGTGGTGACTCTGATCCTAAGCATGGCCTCACCTGACCTGGTGACTGTGGTTTCCATCGGGACCTCATCTGGACCTCATGTCTCTGGTCCCACCTGGGCCTCACCAGGACCTTGTATCTGGTACCCACTTGAGTAGCATCAGGATATGGTTACACTGTTCACTAACAGTGACCCAGCCATACCTATTAACCCTGGTTTTCACCTGGTCCACACCTGGACATGGTGACACTGGTTCCCACCTGGGTCTCACCTAGACATGGTGAGTCAGATCCCCACCTGGTCCTCACCCGTAATTGGTGATTCTCGTTCCCACATGGACCGGATTGCTGTGGACACTTTTCCTCACCTGGGCCTCATCTGGACCTAGTGACTCTGGTCCCAACCTGGACTTCACCTGGATTTGGTGCCTCTGGTCCCACCTGGACCTCCCCTGGATCTGGTGACTCTAGTCCTCAGTTTGGCCTCACCTGGACCTGGTGTCTCTTCCCCACTTTGACCTAACTCAGAACTGCTGAATCTTGCCCCACCTGGGCCTCACCCAGACCTGGTGACTCTTGTCCCCAGCTATGCCTCAATTCGACATGATGAATCTGGTCCTCACGTGGGCCTCACATGGACCTTGGACTCACCTGGATAGAGTGGCTCTGGTTTCCACAAGGGGCTCACCTGATTCTGTTGACTGTGGTCTTCTTCTATGCCTCACCAGGACCTAGTGATTTTGTACCCCATCTGGGCCTGCATGACCCTAGTGACTCTGGTCCTCACCCAGGCATCATTGGGACTTGAATACTCTATTCTAATTCTGGGCCTCACTTTGACCAGGGACCTCTGGTCCCATTCTGGGCCTCAAACTAAACTGGTTACTCTGGTTCCCCCTCTGGGCCTCACCCTTACCTGGTGTCTCTGGTCTCCCCTTTGGCTTCACTTCGACCTGGTGAATCTGGTCCTTAGCTGGTCCTCACCTGGATCTGGTGACTGGTCACCACCTGGGCCTCACCTGGACTTGGTGAATCCTGTTGCCACCTGCGCCTCACCTGGACCTTGTGACAGTGGTCCCAACTGGAGTTCACCTGGATCTGGTGGCTCTGGTTCCCATATGGGGCTCTCATGGACCTGGTTCCTGTGGTCTCCATCTGGCCTCACCTGGAACACAAAGACTCTGATCCATATTTGGTCCTCTCCTGGACCGGTTGACTCTTGTCCTTACCTGGGCATCATTGGGACCTGGATACTCTCTTATATACCTGGGCCTCACCAGGACCTGGTGACTGTGGTCCCACCTGGGACTCACCTGGACGAGGTGACTGGTTCCCACATGGACCTCACCTGGACCTGGTGACTCAGGTCCTCATATGGGCATCATGGGACCGGGTTTCTCAGTTCCACATTGGGGCCTCACCTGGACCTAGTGATTCTCGTCCCCCTCTGGGCCTCACCCTGACGTGCTGACTCTGGACCCCACCTGGATCTGGTGACTCTGGCCTGCAGTTTGGCCTCACATGGACCTGGTAACTCTGGTCCCTAGATGGGCATCATCGGGACATGGTTCCACTGCAAGGCCTGCAAGATGGCCTCACTTGGACCTGGTGACTGTGGTTGGCACTTGGGCCTCACCCATGCCTGGTGATACAGGTCCCCACGTGGTCCTCAGTTGGACCTGGTGAATCTGGTCCTTACCTTGTCCTCACCCGGAACTGGTAACTCTGGTCATCACCTGGGAATCACCTTGACCTTGTGTTTCTGGTCCCCATCTGAGCCTTCCCAGTCCTGGCGACTTTGTTCCCCACCTGGACCTGATTGTTTTGACTCCTTCTTGGCCTCACCTGCATCTGGTGACTGTGGTCCCACCTAGGACGCACCTAGACGAGGTGACTGGTTCCCACAGGGACCTCACCTGGACCTGGTGACTCAGGTCATCACATGGGCTTCATGGAACCTAGTTCAGTTCCATATCGGGGCTTCAACTGGACCTAGTGATTCTCCTCCCACTCTGGGCCTCACCCTGACGTGGTGACTCTGGTCCCCATCTGGATGTCACCTAGACCTGGTGAATCTGGTACCCCTCTAGGCCTCAACTAGATCTGGTGACTCTGGTCCTCACCTGGGCCTCAACGGGACCTAGTGAATATGCTCCCCACCTGCGCCTCATCTGGACCTGGTGACGCTGGTTCTATCTGGGCATCATCGGGACATGGTTACTCTATTCCCCTCTGGGACTGACCTGATCCTGGTAACTCTGGTCCTGACTTTGGCATCTTCTCTACCAGGTGACTCTGGCTCCACCTGGGCCTCACCTGTAACTGGTGACTCTGATCCAAAGCATGGCCTCACCTGACCTGGTGACTGTGGTTCCCATCGGGACCTCACCTGGTCCTCAAGTCTCTGGTCTCACCTGGGCCTCACCAGGACTTGGTGTCTCTCGTACCCACCTGGGTAGCATCAGGATATGGTTACACTGTTCAGTAATAGTGACCCAGCCGGACCTATTTTCTCTGGCCTTCACCTCGACACACCTGGACATGGTGACACTGGCTCCCACCTGGGTCTCACCTGGACATGGTGAGTCGGATCCCCACAGGGTCCTCACCTGTAACTGGTGATTCTCGTTCCCACATGGACATCATGTGGACCTGGTGGCTGCAATGTTTCTAGCTTCTCATGTACCTCGTGACTCTGGTCCCCACCAGTGCCTCACCGGGACCTGGTGAGTGTGGTTGCCACCTGCACCTCACCTGGACCAGTGATTCTGGTCTGCACCTGAGACTACCCTGGATCCCGTGACTATGGTCCCAACCTGGGTTTCACCTGGATTTGAGCACTCCGATTCCCATCTGGGCCTCACCTGGCCCTGTTGACCATGGTCCTCAACTGGGCAAAAATGGGACCCGGGGACTGTGTTCCACACATGGACCTCACCTGGACCAGGTGACTCTGGTCCCCCTCTGGGTCTCACCGTGCTCTAGTGACTGTGAACCCCACTTTGGCCTGACTTGGACCTGCTTACACTGGTTGCCACCTGCGCCTGACCTCGAACTCTTGACTCTGGTTCTTTCAAGGCCTCCCCTGTACCTGGTGATCCTGGTTCCCAACTGGGCCTCACCTGGACCTGGTGACTCTTGTCACCACCGGGGACTCACATGGACCTGGTTACAGTGTTCCACACTGGGCCTCAAGTAGAACTCTAGACCATGGTCCCCAAGCCTGCCTCACATGGACCTGTTGCCTCTGATACCTACCAGCGCCTCACGTGTACCTGGTAACTCTGGTCCTCACCTGGGCCTCATCTGTACCTAGTGACTCTGGTCCCCACCTGGGATTCACCTGGATCTGGTGACTCTGGACCCCACCTGGACTTCACCTGGATCTGGTGACTCTGGTCCCCACCTGGACCTCTCCTGGACCTGGTGTCTCTCTTTCCAACATGGACCTCACCTGGATCTGGTGACTCTGGTCCTCAGTTTGGCCTCACCTGGACCTGGTGTCTCTCGTCTCCACATTGACCTAACTCAGAACTGCTGAATCTTGCCCCACCTATGAAGCACCCAGACATGGTGACCCTTGTCCCCAGCTATGCCTCAATTCGACCTGATGAATGTGGTCCTCACGTGGGCCTTACATGGACCTGGGACTCAGCTGGATAGAGTGGCTGTGGTTCCCACAAAGGGCTCACCTGATACTGGTGACTGACGTCTTTTTCTATGCCTCACCAGGACCTAGTGATTCTGTTCCCCATCTGGGCCTGCATGGCCCTAGTGACTCTGGTCCTCACCCAGCATCATTGGGACCTGGATACTCTATTCCACACCTGGGCCTCACTTTGACCAGGGACCTCTGGTCCCATTCTGGGCCTCAAACTAAACTGGTTACTCTGGTTCCCCCTCTGGGCCTCACCCTTACCTGGTGAATCTGGTCACCCGTTGGGCTTCACTTGGGCCTGGTGAATCTGGTCCTTAGCTGGTCCTCACCTGGATCTGGTGAATGGTCGCCACTTGGGCCTCACCTGGACTTGGTGAATCCTGTTGCCACCTGCGCCTCACCTGGACCTTGTGACTGTTGTCCCACCTGGTCCTCACCTGGATCTGGCAGCTCTGGTTCCCATAAGGGGAACTACTGGACCTGGTTCCTGTGGTCTCCATCTAGCCTCACCTGGAACACAATGACTCTGATCCATATTTGGGCCTCTCCTGGACCTGTTGACTCTGGTCCTCACCTGGGCTCATTGGGACCTGGATACTCTCTTATATAACTTGGCCTCACCTGGACCTGGTGACTGTGGTCCCACCTGGGCCTCACCTGGACAAGGTGACTGATTCCCACAGGGACCTCACCTGGACCTGGTGACTCAGGTCCTCATATGGGCATCATGGGACCTGGTTTCTCAGTTCCACATCGGGGCCTCACCTGGACCTAGTGATTCTCGTCCGACTCTGGGTCTCACCCTGACGTGCTGACTCTGGTCCCCACCTGGATATCACCAGAACCGGGTGACGCTGGCCCCCCTCTGGAACTCACTCGGAGCTGGGGACCCTGGTCCTCAACTGGGCCTAAACAGGACCTAGTGAATCTACTCCTCACTTAGGCCTCGTCTGGACCTTGTGACTCTTTCCCCACCTGGCATCAATGGGACATAGTTACTCTGTTCCCCACCTGGGCCTCACCTGGACATGATAACTTTGCTCCACACTTTGGCCTCAACTGGTCCTGATGACTCTGGTCCCCCCACCTAGGCCTCAATCTGGACCTAGTGACTGTGGTCCCCACCTGGGTCTCACCTGGACCTGGTGTCTCTCGTTCCCACATGAACCACACCTGGACTTGGTGACTGTGGTGTTCTTGTAGACGCACATTTACCTGGTGACTCCGGTCCCCACTAGGGCCTCACGTGGATCTGGTGACTCTGGCCTGAAGGTTGGCTTCACCTGGACCTGTTGAGTGGGGTTGCCACCCCATACCTGGTGACTCAGTTCCCCACGTGGGCCTCTTGGACCTGGTGAATCTGTTCCTTACCTGGTCCACTCCCAGACCCGGGGACTCTGGTCACCACCTGGGCCTCACCTGGAACTGTTGAATCTGGTCCCCATCTGGGCCTCACCCAGTCCTGGTGACTGTGTTCCCCACCGGGACCTGATTGCTGTGGACTCTTTCTTGGCCTCACCTGGAACTGGTGACTCTGATCCTATCTGTGTGTCACCCAGACCTGGTGACTCTCGTCCTCACCTGGGCATCATTGGTACCTGGTTACTCTGTTCCTCACCTGAGCCTCACCTGGACATGATGTCTCTGGGACGTCTCTGTGCCTCACCCTGACCTGGTGATCTGGTCCCCATCTGGATGTCACCTGGACCAGGTGATTCTGGAACCCCTCTAGGCCTCAACCAGATCTGGTGACTCTTGTCCTCAAGTGGGCCTCACCTGGACCTAGTGAATATGCTCCATCTGGGCCTCATTTGGACTTGGTGACACTGGTCACTCACTGGGCATCATCGGGAAATGGTTCCACTGCATGGCCTGCTGGTTTGCCTCACCTGGACCTGGTGACTCATGTCCTCATATGGGTATCATGGGACCTGGGTTCTCAGTTCCACATCGGGGCCTCATCTGGACCTAGTGATTCTCGTCCCCCTCTGGGCCTCATCCTGACGTGGTGACTCAGGTCCGCACCTGGATATCACCAGAACCGGGTGACAGTGGTCCCCCTCTGTGACTACCCGGAGCTGGGGACACTGGTCCTCAAATGGGCCTCAACAGGACCTGGTGAATCTACTCCTCACTAAGGCCTCATCTGGACCTTGTGACTCTTTTCCCACCCGGCATCAATGGGAGATGGTTACTCTGTTCCCCACCTGGGCCACACATGGACATGATAACTTTGCTCCACACTTTGGCCTCAACTGGTCCTGATGACTCTGGTCCCCCGACCTAGACCTCAATCTGGATCTGGTGACTATGGTCCCCACCTGGGTCTAACCTGTACCTGGTGACTCTTGTCCCCACATGAACCACACCAGGATCTGGTGACTGTGTTGTTCTAGTAGAATCACTTTTAACTGGTGACTCCAGTCCCCACTAGGTCCTCACGTGGATCGGGTGACTTGGCCTGCAGGTTGGCCTCACATGGACCTGGTTAGTGGGGATGCCACTTGGGCCTCACCCATACCTGGTGACTTAGGTCTCCACGTGGTCCTCTTGGACCTGGTGAATCTGGTCCTCACCTGGTCCTCTCCCAGACCCGGGGACTCTGGTCACCACCTGGGCCTCACCTGGACCTGTTGAATCTGCTCCCCATCTGGGCCTCACCCAGTCCTGGTGACTGTGTTCCCCACCTGGACCTGATTGCTGTGGACTCTTTCTTGGCCTCACCTGGAACTGGTGACTCTGATCCTATCTGCGCGTCACCCAGATCTGGTCACTCTGGTTCTCACCTGTGGACCACTAAGACCTGGACACTTTGTTCGACACCTGAGACTCACCTGGACATGATTACTCTGGAGCTTCTCTGGGCCTTACCCTGACCTGGTGACTCTGGTCCCCATCTGTATGTCACCTGTACCAGGTGATTCTTGTACCTCTCTAGGCCTCAACCAGATCTGGTGACTCTTGTCCTCAACTGGGCCTCACCTGGACCTAGTGAATATGCTCCATCTGGGCCTCATTTGGACCTGGTGACTCTTGTCCCTTCCTGGGCATCATCGGGACATGGCTCCACTGCATGACCTGCAGGTTGGCCTCACCTGGACCTGGTAACTCTGGTCCCTACCTGGGCATCATCGGGACATGGTTCCACTGCATGGCCAGCAGGTTGGCCTCACCTGGACCTGGTAACTCTAGTCCCTACCTGGGCATCATCGGGACATGGTTCCTCTGGATGGCCTGCAGGTTGCCCTCACCTGGACCTGGTAAATCTGTTCCCTACCTGGGCATCATCGTGACACGGTTCCTCTGCTTTCCTGCAGTTTGGCTTCACCTTGACCTGGTGAGTGGGGTTGCCACCTGTGCCTCACCCATACCTGGTGACACAGGTCCCCACGTGGGCCTCACTTGGACCTGGTGAATATGGTCCTTTTTTGGTCCTCACCCGGAACTGGTAACTCTGGTCATCATCTGGGAATCTCCTGGACCTTGTGAATCTGGCCCCCATCTGGGCCTCACCCAGTCCTGGTGAATTTGTTCCCCACCTGGACATGATTGCTGTGAAATCCTTATTGGCCTCACCTGGAACTGGTGACTCTGATCCTAACTGACCTCACCCAGATCTGGTGACTCTGGTCCTCACCTGTGGACCATTATGACCTGGATACTCTGTTCCACACCTGAGCCTCACCTGGACATGATGACTCTGGATCCCCTCTGGGCCTCAGGCTGACATGGGGACTCTGGTCCCCATCTGGATATCACCAAGACCAGGTGAATCTGGTACCCCTCTATGCCTCAACTAGACCTGGTGACTCTGGTCCTCCACTGGGCCTCACCTAGACCTAGAGAATATGCTCCATCTGGGCCTCATTTGGACATGGTGATTCTTATACCTACCTCGGCATTACCGGGACATGGTTCCACTGCATGCCCTGCAGGTGTGCCTCACCTTGACCTGATAACTCTAGACCCCACCTGGGCATAATCGGGACATGGTTACTCGGCATGGCCTGCAGGTTGGCCACACTTGGACCTAGTGAGTGGGGTTGTCACCTGAGACTCACCCATGCCTGGTGACACAGGTCCCCACGTGGGCCTCACTTGGACCTGGTGAATCTGGGCCTTACCTGGTCCTCACCCGGAACTGGTAACTCTGGTCACCACTTGGGAATCACCTGGACCTGGTGAATCTGGTCCCAATCTGGGCCTCATCCAGTCCTGGTGACTTTGTTCCCCACCTGGACCTGATTGCTGTGGACTCCTTCTTGGCCTCACCTGGAACTGGTGAGTCAGATCCTATTACGCGTCACCCAGACCTGGTGACTCTGGTCCTCACCTGGGCATTATTGGTACCTGGTGACTCTGTTCCACACCTGAGCCTCACTTGGACATGATGATTCTGCAACCACTCTGGGCCTCACCCTGTCCTGGTGACTCTGGTCCCCATCTGGATGTCACCTGGACCAGGTGATTCTGGTTCCCCCCTAGGCCTCAACCAGATCTGGTGACTCTGGTCCTCAACAGGGCCTCACCAGGATCTAGTGAATATGCTTCATCTGGGCCTCATTTGAACCTGGTGACTCTGGTCCCTACCTGGGCATCATCGGAACATGGTTCCACTGCATGGCCTGCAGGTTGGCCTCACCTGGACCTGGTAACTCTGGTCCCTACCTGGGCATCATCGGAACACGGTTCCTCTGCATTGCCTTCAGATTGGCCTCACCTGGACCTGGTGAGTGGGGTTGCCACCTGGGTCTCACACATACCTGGTGACACAGGTCCCCACGTGGGCCTCACTTGGACCTGGTGAATCTGGTCCTTACCTGGTTCTCTCCGAGACCCGGGGTCGCTGGTCCCCAACACGGCCTCACCTGGACCTGTTGAATCTGGTCCCCATCTGGGCCTCACCCAGTACTGGTGACTTTGTTCCCCACCTGGACCTGATTGCTGTGGACTCTTTCTTGGCCTCACCTGGAACTGGTGACTCTGATCCTATCTGCGCGTCACCCAGTCCTGGTGACTCTGGTCCTCACCTAGGCATCACTGCTACCTGGTGACTCTGTTCCACACCTGAGCCTCACATGGACATGGTGACTCTGGAACCTCTGGGCCTCACCCTGACCTGGTGACTCTGGACCCATCTGGATGTCACCTGGACCAGGTGATTCTGGTACCCCTCTAGGCCTCAACCAGGTCTGGTGACTCTTGTCCTCAACTGGGCCTCACCTGGACCTATTGAATATGCACCATCTGGGCCTCATTTGGACCTGGTGACTCTCTTCCCTACCTGGGCATCATCGGGACATGTTTCCACTGCATGGCCTTTAGGTTGGCCGCACGTGGACCTCGTAACTGTCGTTCTACCTGGGCATCATCGGGACGTGGTTAATCTATTCCCAGTGGGAGTGACCTGATCGTGGTAACTCTGGTCCTGACTTTGGCCTCTTCTGTGCCATGTGACTCTGGCTCCCTCTGGACCTCTCCTGTAAGTGGTGACTCTGATCCTAAGCATGGCCTCACCTGAACTGGTGACTGTGGTTTCCATCGGTACCTCACCTGGTCCTCATGTCTCTGGTCCCAACTGGGACTCACCAGGACCTTGTATCTGGTACCCACCTGAGTAGCATCAGGATATGGTTACACTGTCCACTAACAGTGACCCGGCCGGACCTATTAACTCTCGTCTTCACCTGGTCCACTCTTGGACATGGTGACACTGGTTCCCACCTGGGTCTCACCTGGACATGGTGAGTCAGATCCCCACCTGGTCCTCACCTGGAACTGGTGATTTTCGTTCCCACATGGACATCATGTGGACCTGGTGGCTGCAGTGTTTCTAGCTTCTCATGTACCTCGTGTCTCTGGTCCCCACCAGGGCCTCACCGGGACCGGGTTGGTGTGGTTGGCACCTGCACCTCACATGGACCTGGTGATTCTCGTCTGCACCTGAGACCACCCTGGATCTGGTGACTGTGGTCCCCACCTGTGCTTCACCTGGATTTGGGGACTCCGGTCCCCGTCTGGGCCTCACCTGGCCCTGTTGACCATGGTCCTCAACTGTGCAAAATTGGGACCCAGTGACTGTGTTCCACAACTGTACCTCACCTGGACCTGGTGACTCTGGTCCCACTCTGGGTCTCACCGTGCCCTAGTGACTGTGAACCCCACTTTGGCCTGACTTGAACCTGCTGACTCTGGTTGCCACCTGCGCCTGACCTCGAACTGTTGACTCTGGTTCTTTCAAGGGCCTTCCATGGACCTTGTGATCCTGGTCGGACCTGGGCCACACCTGGACGTGGTGACTCCTGTCACCAATGGGGACTCACCTGGACCTGCTTACTGTGTTCCACTCCTGGGACTCAAGTAGACCTGTTGACCATGGTCCCCAAGCTGGTCTCACATGGACCCGTTGCCTCTGATCCCCACCGGGTCCTCACGTATACCTGGTAACTCTGGTCCTCACCTGGGCCTCATCTGGACCTAGTGACTCTGGTCCCCACCTGGGCTTCACCTAGATCTGGTGACTCTGGACCCCACCTGGACCTCTCCTGGACCTCGTGACTCTCTTTCCAACATGGACCTCACCTGCATCTGGTGACTCTGGTCTTCAGTTTGGCCTCACCTGGACCTGGTGTCTCTCGTCCCCACTTTGACCTAACTCAGAACTGCTGAATCTTGCCCCACCTAGGCCGCACCCAGACCTGGTGACGCTTGTCCCCAGCTATGCCTCAATTCGACCTGATGAATCTGGTCCTCACGTGGGCCTCACATGGACCTGGGACTCAGCTGGATAGAGTGGCTCTGTTTCTCACAAGGGGCTCACCTGACACTGCTGAATGTGGTCTTATTCCATGCCTCACCAGGACCTAGTGATTCTGTTCCCCATCTGCGCCTGCATGGCCCTAGTGACTCTGGTCCTCACCCAGGCGTCATTGGGACCTGGATACTCTATTCCACACCTGGGCCTCACTTTGACCAGGGACCTCTGGTCCCATTCTGGGCCTCAAACTAAACTGGTTACTCTGGTTACCCCTCGGGGCCTCACCCTGACCTGGTGACTCTGGTCACCCGTTGGGCTTCACTTGGGCCTGGATTTTCTGGTCTTATCTGTTCCCCACCTGGATCTGGTGACTGGTCGCCACCTGGGCCTCACCTGGACTTGGTGAATCCTGTTGCCACCTCCGCCTCACCTGGACCTTGTGACTGTGGTCCCACCTGGACTTCACCTGGACGAGGTGACTGGTTCCCACAGGGACCTCACCTGGACCTGGTGACTCAGGTCTTATATATGCATCATGGGACCTGGTTTCTCAGTTCCACATAGGGGCCTCACCTGGACCTAGTGATTCTTGTCCCCTTCTGCGCCTCACCCTGACGTGGTCATTCTGGTCCCCACCTGGATATCACCAGAACCGGGTGACACACCCGGAGCTGGGGACACTGGTCCTCAACTGGGCCTCAACAAGACCTGGTGAATCTACTCCTCACTTAGGCCTCGTCTGGACCTTGTGACTCTTTTCCCACCTGGCATCAATGGGACATGGTTACTCTGTTCCCCACCTGGGCCTCACCTGGACATGATAACTTTGATCCACACTTTGGCCTCAAATGCTCCTGATGACTCTCGTCCCCTCACCTAGGCCTCAATCTTGACCTGGTGACTGTGGTCCCCACCTGGGTCCTACCTGCACCTGGTGACTCTCGTTCCCACATGCACCACACCTGGACCTGGTGACTGTGGTGTTCTTGTAGACTCACATTTACCCGGTGACACCGGTCCCAACTAGGGCCTCACCTGGATCTGCTGACTGTGGCCTGCAGGTTGGCCTCACCTGGACCTGGTGAGTGGGGTTGCCACCTGAGCTTCACCCGTACCTGGAGACTCAGGAACCCACGTGGTCCTCTTGGACCTGGTTAATCTGGTCCTTACATTGTCCTCTCCCAGACCCGGGGATTCTGGTCACCACCTCGGCCTGACCTGGACCTGGTGAATCTCTTTCCCATCTGGGCCTCACCCAGTCCTGGGGACTTTGTTCCCCACCTGGACCTGATTGCTTTGGACTCTTTCTTGGCCTCACCTGGAACTGGTGACTCTATCCTCTCTGCGCGTGACTCAGGCCTGGTGACTCTGGTCCTCACCTGGGTATCATTGGTACCTGGTGACTCTGTTCCACACCTGAGCCTCACCTGGACATGATGACTCTGGAAACACTCTGGGCCACACCCTGACCTGGTGACTCTGGTCCCCATCTGGATGTCACCTGGACCAGGTAATTCTGGTATCCCTCTAGACCTCAACCAGATCTGGTCTCTGGTCCTCAAATGGGCCTCGGCTGGACCTAGTGAATATGCTCCATCTTGGCCTCATTTGGACCTGGTTACTCTGGTCCCTACCTGGGCATCATGGGGACCTGGTTCCACTGCATGGCCTGCAGGTTGGCCTCACCTGGACCTGGTGAGTGGGCTTGCCACTTGGGCCTCACCCATACCTGGTGACACAGGCCCCTACGTGGGCCTCACTTGGACCTGGTGTATCTGGTAATTCTGGTCACCACCTGGGAATCACCTGGACCTGGTGAATCTGGTAACTCTGGTCACCACCTGGGAATCTCCTGGACCTGGTGAATTTGTGTCCCCATCTGGGCCTCACCCAGTCCTGGTGACTTTTTTCCCCACCTGGACCTGATTGCTGTGGACTCCTTCTTAGCCTCACCTGGAACTGTTGACTCTGATCCTAACTGGGCCTCACCCAGATCTGTTGACTCTGGTCCTCACCTGCTGGACCATTATGACCTGGATACTCTGTTCCACACCTGAGACTCACCTGGACATGATGACTCTGGATCCCCTCTGGGCCTCTCCCTGACATGGTGACTCTGGTCCCCATCTGGACGGCACCTAGACCAGGTGAATCTGGTAGCCCCTCTAGACCTCAACTAGACTTGGTGACTCTTGTCCTCTACTGGGCCTCAACGGGGCGTAGAGAATATGCTCCCCACCTTCGCCTCATCTGGACCTGGTGACTCTGGCTCCACCTGGGCCTCACCTGTAACTGGTGAATCTGATCCTAAGCATGGCCTCACCTGACCTGGTGACTGTGGTTCCCAATGGGACCTCACCTGGACCTCATGTCTCTGGTCCCAACTGGGCCTCAACTGGACCTTGTGACTGTGGTCCCACCTGGACCTCACCTGGATCTGGTGGCTCTGGTTCCCATATGGGGCTCTCCTGGACCTGGTTACTGTGGTATCCATCTGGCCTCACCTGGAACACAAACACTCTGATCCATATTTGGGGCTCTCCTGGACCTGTTGACTCTGGTCCTCACCTGGGCATCTTTGGTACTTGGTGACTCTGTTCCACACCTGAGCCTCACCTGTACATGATGACTCTGGAAACACTCTGGGCCTCACCCTGACCTAGTGACTCTGCTCCCCATCTGGATGTCACCTGGACCAGGTGTTTCTGGTACGGCTCAAGGCCTCAACCAGATCTGGTGAATCCTGTCCTCACTGGTCCTCACCTGGATCTAGTGAATATGCTCCATCTGGGCCTCATTTGGACCTGGTGACTCTGGTCCGTACCTGGGCATCATCGGGACATGGTTCCACTGTATGGCCTGAAGGTTGGCCTCACCTGGACCTGGTGACTCTGATCCTTACCTGGGCATCATCGGGACATGGTTCCATTGCTTGGCCTGCAGGTTGGCCTCACCTGGACCTGGTAACTCTGGTTCCTACCTGGGCATCATCGGGACATGTTCCACTGCATGGCCTGCAGGTTGGCCTCACCTGGAGCTGAGAACTGTATTCCCTACCTGGGCATCATCAGGACATGGTTCCTCTCCATGGCCTGCAGGTTGGCCTCACCTGGACCTGGTGAGAGGGGTTGTCTCCTAGGCCTCACCCATGCCTGGTGACACAGGTCCCCACGTGTGCCTCACTTGGACCTGGTGAATCTGGTCCTTACCTGGTCCTCACCCGGAACTCGTAACTCTGTTCACCACCTGGGAATCACCTGGACCTGGTGAATCTGGTTCCCATCTGGGCCTCACCCAGTCCTCGGTACTTTGTTCCCCACCTGGACCTGATTGCTGTGGACTCTTTCTTGGCCTCACCTGGAACTGGTGACTCTGATCGTATCTGCGAGTCACCCAGACCTGGTAACTCTGGTCCTCAACTGGGCATCATTGGTACCTGGTGACTGTTCCACACCGGAGCCTCACCTGGACATGATGAATCTGTATCCCGTCTGGGCCTCACCCTGACGTGGTGACTCGGGTCCCCATCTGGATGTCACGTAGACCAGGTGAATCTGGTATCCCTCTAGACCTCAACTAGACCTGGTGACTCTGGTCCTCATCTGGGCCTCACCGGGACCTAGTAAATATGCTCCCCAACTGTGCCTTATCTGGACCTGGTGACTCTGGTTCTACCTGGGCATCATCGGGACATGGTTACTGTATTCCCCACTGGGACTGACCTGATCCTGGTATCTCTGGTCCTGATTTGGGCTCTTCAGTACCAGGTGACTCTGGGTCCATCTTGGGTTTACCGGTAAGTGGTGACTCTGATCCTAAGCATGGCCTCACCTGACCTGGTGACTGTGGTTCCCATCGGGACGTCACCTGGACCTCGTGTCTCTGGTCCCACATGGGCCTCACCAGGACCTGGTGTCTCTGGTACCCACCTGGGTAGCATCAGGATACGGTTACAGTGTTCACTAACAGTACCCATCCGGACCTATTAACTCTGGTCTTCACCTGGGCCACACCTGGACATGTTAACACTGGTTCCCACCTGGGTCTCACCTGGACATGGTCAGTCGGATCCACAAATGGTCCTCCCATGTAACTGTTGATTCTCATTCCCACATAGACACCATGTGGACCTGGTGGCTGCAGTGTTTCTAGCTTCTCATGTACCTCGTGACTCTGGTCCCCACCAGGGCCTCACCGGGACCTGGTGAGTGTGGTTGCCACCTGCACCTCACCTGGACCTGGTGATTCTGGTCTGCACCTGAGACTCCCCTGGATCTGTAGACTGTGGTCCCCACCTGGGCTTCACCTGCTTTGGGGACTACGGTCTCCATCTGGGCCTCACCTCACCCTGTTGACCATGGTCCTCAACTGGGTAAAATTGAGAACCGGGGACTGTGTTCCACAACTGGACCTCACCTGGACCATGTGACTCTGGTCCCCGTCTGGGTCTCACCATGCCCTAGTGACTGTGAACCCCACATTGGCCTGACTTGGACGTGCTGCCCTGGTTGCCACCTGCGCCTGACCTCAAACTGTTGACTCTGGTTCTTTCAAGGGCCTCCCCTGTACCTGGTGATCCTGGTCCCCACCTGGGCCTCACCTGACGTAGTGACACTTGTCACCACCGGGGACTCACCTGGACCTGCTTACTGTGTTCCACACCTGGGCCTAAGTAGACCTGTTGACCATGGTCCCCAAGCCGGCCTCACATTGACCTGTTGCCTCTGATCCCACCGGGGCCTCACGTGTATCTGGTAACTCTGGTCCTCACCTGGGCCTCACCTGGACCTAGTGACTCTGGTCCCCACCTGGGCTTCACCTGGATCTGGTGACTCTGGTCCCCACCTGGTCTTCAATTGGATCTGGTGACTCTGGTCCCCACCTGGACCTCTCCTGGACCTGGTGACTCTCTTTCCAACATGGACCTCACCTGGATCTGGTGACTCTGGTGCTCAGTTTGGCCTCACCTGGACCTGGTGTCTCTCGTCCCCACTTTGACGTAACTCAGAACTGCTGAATTTTGCCCCACCTAGGACGCACCCAGAGCTGGTGACTCTGGTCCCCATCAATGCCTCAATTTGACCTGATGAATCTGGTTTTCACGTAGGCCTCACATGGACCTGAAACTCAGCTGGATAGAGTAGCTCTGATTCCCACAAGGGGCTCAGGTGATACTGGTGAATGTGGTCTTATTCTATGCCTCATCAGGACGTAGTGATTCTGTTCCCCATCTGGGCCTGCATGGCCCTAGTGACTATGGTCCTCACCCAGGCATCATTGGGACCTGGATACTCTATTCCACACCTGGGCCTCACTTTGACCAGGGACCTCTGGTCCCATTCTGGGCCTCAAACTAAACTGGTTATTCTGGTTCCCCCTCTGGGCCTCACCCTGACCTGGTGACTCTGGTCCCCATCTGGATGTCACCTGGACCAGGTGATTCTGGTACCCCTCTAGGCCTCAACCAGATCTGGTGACTCTGGTCCTCAACTGAGCCTCACCTGGACCTAATGAATATGATCCATCTGGGCCTCATTTGTACCATGTGACTCTGGTCGCTACCTGGGCATCATCGGGACATGGTTCCACTGCAAGGCCTGCAGGTTGGCCTCACCTGGACTTCGTGAGTGGGGTTGACACCTGGGGCTCACCCATACCTTGTGACTCAGGTCCCCACGTGGGCCTCTTGCACCTGGTGAATCTGATCCTCAACTGGTCCTCTCCCAGACCCGGGGACTCTGGTCGCCACATGGTCCTCACCTGGACCTGGTGAATCTGGTCCCCCTCTGGGCCACACCCAGTCCTGGTGACTTTGTTCCCCACCTGGACCTGATTGCTGTGGACTCTATCTTGGCCACACCTGGAACTGGTGACTCTGATCCTATCTGCGCGTCACCCAGACATGGTGACTCTGGTCCTCACCTGGGCATCATTTGTACCTGGTGACTCTGTTCCACACCTGAGCCTCACCTGGACATGATGACTCTGGAACCTCTCTGGGCCTCACCCTCACCTGGTGACTCTGGCCCCCAATGGATGTCACCTGGACCAGGTGATTCTGGTACCCCTCTAGGCCTCAACCAGATCTGGTGACTCTGGTCCTCAACTGGGCCTCACCTGGACCTAGTGAATATGCTCCATCTGGGCCTCATTTGGACCTGGTGACTCTGATCCCTACCTGGGCATCATCGGGACATGGTTCCACTGTATGGCCTGCAGGTTGGCCTCACCTGGACCTGGTAAATCTGGTCCCTCCCTGGGCATCATCGGGACATGGTTCCTTTGCATGGCCTGCAGGTTCGCCTCTCCTGGACCTGGTGAGTAGGGTTGCCACCTGGGCCTCACCCATACCTGGTGACATAGGTCCCCACGTGGGCCTAAATTGGACCTGGTGAATTTGGTCCTTAAATTATCCTCACCCAGAACTGGTAACCCTGGTCACCACCGGGGTCTCACCTGGACCTGGTAAATCTGGTCCCCATCTGTGCCTCACCAGGTCCTGGTTTCTTTGTTCCCCACCTGGACCTGATTGCTGTGGACTCCTTGGCCTCACCTGGAACTGCTGACTCTGATCCTAACTGGGCCTCACCCCGATCTGTTGACTCTAGTCTTCACCTGTGGACCATTATGACCTGGATACTCTGTTCCACGACTGAGCCTCACCTGCACATGATGACTCTGGATCCCCTCTGGGCCTCACCCTGACATGGTGACTCTGGTCCCCATCTGGATGTCACCTAGACCAGGTGAATCTGGAACCCCTCTAGGCCTCAACTAGACCTGGTGACTCTGGTCCTCAACTGGGCATCACCGGAAGCTAGTGAATATGTTTCCACCTGCGCCTCATCTGGACCTGTTGACACTGGTCCTTACTTGGGCATCATTGTGACCACGATACTCTCTTATATACATGGGCCTCACCTGGACCTGGTGACTGTGGTCCCACCTGGGCCTCACCTGGACGTGGTGACTGGTTCCCACAGGGGTCTCACCTGGACCTGGTGACTCAGGTCCTCATATGGGCATCATTCACCTAGTTTCTCAGTCCCACATCGAGGCTTCACCTAGTCCTAGTGATTCTCGTCCCCCTCTGGGTCTCACCGTGACGTGGTGCCTCTGGTCCTCACTTATATATCACCAGAACAGGGTGACTTTGGTCCCCCTCTAGGACTCACCCGGAGCTGGGGACAGTGGTCCTCAACTGGTCCTCAAAAGGACCTGGTGAATCTACTCCTCACTTTGGCCTCGTCTAGACCTTGTGACTCTTTTCCAACCTGACATCATTGGGACATGGTTACTCTGTTCCCCACCAGGGCCTCACCTGGACATGATAACTTTGCTCCACACTTTGGCCTCAACTGGTCCTGATGACTCTGGTCCCCCCACCTAGGCCTCAATCTGGACCTGGTGACTCTGGTCCCCAGCTTGGTCTCATCTGGACTGGTGACTCTGGTTCCCACATGAACCACACCTGGCACTGGTGACTGTGGTGTTCTTGTAGACTCATATTTACCTGGTGACTCTGGTCCCCACTTGGTCCTCACATGGATCTGGTGACTCTGGCCTGCAGGTTGGCCTCACCTGGACCTGGGGAGTGGGGTTGCCACCTGGGCCTCACCCATACCTGGTGACTCAGGTCCCCACGTGGGCCTCTTGGACCTGGTGAATCTGGTCCTTATCTGGTCCTCTCCCAGACCCGGGGACTCTGGTCACCACCTAGGCCTCACCTGGACCTGGTGAATCTGGTCCCCATTAGACCTCACCCAGTCCTGGTGCCTTTGTTCTCCACCTGGACCTGATTGCTGTGGACTCCTTCTTGGCCTCACCTGGAACTGGTGAATCTGATTGGATCTGCACGTCACGCAGATCAGATGACTCTGGTCCTCACCTGGGCATCATTGGTACCTGGTGACTCTGTTCCACACCTGAGCCTCACCTGGACATGATGACTCTGGAACCTCTCTCGGCCTCACCCTGACCTGGTGACTCTGGTCCCCATCGGGATGTCACCTGGTCCAAGTGATTCTGGTACCCCTCTAGGACTCAACCAGATCTGGTGACTGTGATCCTCAAATGGGCCTCACCTGCACCTAGTGAATATGCTCCATCTGGGCCTCATTTGGACCTGGTTACTCTGGTCCCTACCTGGACATCATCAGGGCATAGTTCGACTGCAGGGCCAGCAGGTTGGACTCACCTGGACCTGGAAACTCTAGGCTCTGCCTGGGCATTATGGGGACATGGTTCCTCTGCATGGCCTGCAGGTTGGCCTTACCTGGACCTGGGGAGTGGGGTTGCCACCTGGGCCTCACCCATGCATGGTGACACAGGTCCCCACGTGGGCCTCATTTGGACCTGGTGAATCTGGTCCTTACCTGGTCCTCACACGGAATTGGTAAGTCTGGTCACCACCTGGGAATCACGTGGACCTGGTGAATCTGGTCCCCATCTGGGCCTCACCGAGTCCTGGTGACTTTGTTCCCCACCTGGACCTGATTGCTGTGGACCCTTTTTTGACCTCACCTGGAACTGGTGACTCTGATCCTAACTGGTCCTCACCCAGATCTGGTGACTCCTTTCCTCACCTGTGGACCATTATGACCTGGATACTCTGTTCCACACCTGAGCGTCACCTGGACATGATGACTCTGGAACCTCTCTGGGCCTCAGTATGACATGGTGACTCTGGTCACCATCTGGAAGTCACCTAGACGAGGTGAATCTGGTACCACTCTTGGCCTCAACTTGACCAGGTGACTCTGGTCCTCAACTGGGCCTCACCGGGACCTAGTGAACATGCTCCCCACTTGTGCTTCATCTGGACCTGGTGACTCTGGTTCTACCTGGGCATCATCGGGACATGGTTACTCTATTCCCCCCTGGGACTGACCTGATCCTGGTAACTCTGGTCCTGACTTTGGCCTTTTCTGTACCAGGTGACTCTGGCTCAACCTGGGCCTCACCTGTAACTGGTGACTCTGATCCTAAGCATGGCCTCACCTGACCTGGTGACTGTGGTTTCCATCGAACCTCATCTGGACCTCATGTGTCTGGTCCCTCCTGGGCCTCACCAGGACATGGTGTCTCTTGTATCCACCTGGGTAGCTTCAGGATATGGTTACACAGTTCACTAACAGTGAACCAGCCGGACCGATTTACTCTGGTCTTCACCTGGGGCCACACCTGGTCATGGTGACACTGGATCCCACCTGGGTCTCAACTGGACAGGGTGAGTCGGATCCCCACCGGGTCCTCACCTAAAACTGGTGATTCTCATTCCCACATGGACATCATGTGGACCTGGTGGCTGCAGTGTTTCTAGATTCTCATGTACCTCGTGACTCTGGTCCCCACCAGGACCTCACCGGGACCTGGTGAGTGTGGTTGCCACCTGCACCTCACCTGGACCTGGTGATTCTGGTCTGCACCTGAGACTACCCTGGATCTGGAGACTGTGGTCCCCACCTGGGCTTCACCTGGATCTGGTGACTCTGGTCCCCACCTGGGCTTCACCTGGATTTGGGGACTCTGGTCCCCATCTGGGTCTCACCTGGCCCTGTTGACCATGGTCCTCAACTGGGCAAAATTGGGACCCGGTGACTGTGTTCCATAACTGGACCTCACCTGGACCAGGTGACTCTGGTCCCCCTCTGGGTCTCACTGTGCCCTAGTGAGTGTGAACCCCACTTTGGCCTGACTTGGACCTGCTGACCCTGGTTGCCACCTGCGCCTGACCTCGAACTGTTGACTCTGGTTCTCTCAAGGGCCTCCCCTGTACCTGGTGATCCTGGTCCCCAATTGGGCCTCAACTGGACGGGGTGACTCTTGTCACCACTGGGGACTCACCTGGACATGATTACTGTGTTCCACACCTGGGCCTCAAGTACACCTCTTGACCATGGTCCCAAGCCGTCCTCACGTGGACCTTTTAGCTCTGATTCCCGCCGGGGGCTCACGTGTATCTGGTAACTCTGATCCTCACCTCGGCCTCATCTGGACCCAGTGACTCTGGTAGCCACCTGGACTTCACCTGGATCTGGTGACTCTGGTCCCCACCTGGACCTCTCCTGGACCTGGTGACTCTCTTTCCAACATGGACCTCACCTGGATCTGGTGCCTCTGGTCCTCAGTTTGGCCTCACCTGGACCTGGTGTCTCTCGTCCCCACTTTGACCTAACTCAGAACTGCTGAATCTTGCCCCACCTAGGCCGCACCCAGACCTGGTGACTCTTGTCCCCAGCTATGCCTCAATTCGACATGATGAATCTGGTCCTCACATGGGCCTCACATGGACCTGGGACTCACCTGGATAGAGTGGCTCTGGTTCCCACAAGGGGCTCACCTGATACTGCTGACTGTGGTCTTATCTATGCCTCACCAGGACCTAGTGATTCTGTGCCCCATCTGGGCCTGCATGGCCCTAGTGACTCTGGTCCTCACCCAGGCATCATTGGGACCTGGAAACTATATTCCACACCTGGGCCTCACTTTGACCAGGGACCTCTGGTCCCATTCTGGGCCTCAAACTAAACTGGATACTGTGGTTCCCCCTCTGTGACTCACCCTTACCTGGTGACTCTGGTCACAATTTGGGCATCACTTCGGCCTGGTTATTCTGGTCCTTAGCTGGTCCGCACCTGGTTCTGGTGACTGGTCGCCACCTGGGCCTCACCTGGCCTTGGTGAATCCTGTTGCCACCTGCGCCTCACCTGGACCTTGTGACTCTGGTCTCACCTGGATCTCACCTGGATCTGGTGGCTCTAGTTCCCATATGGGGCTCTCCTGGACCTGGTTCCTGTGGTCTCCATCTGGCCTCACCTGGAACACAATGACTCTGATCCATATTTGGGCCTCTCCTGGACCTGTTGCCTCTGGTCCTTACCTGGGCATCATTGGGACCTGGATACTCTCTATATACCTGGGCCTCACCTGGACCTGGTGACTGTGGTCCCACCTGGGCCTCACCTGGACGAGGTGACTGGTTCCCACAGGGACCTCACCTGGACCTGGTGACTCAGGGCCTCATATGGGCATCATGGGACCAGGGTTCTCAGTTCCACATCGGGGTCTCATCTGGACCTAGTTATTCTCGTCCCACTCTGGGCCTCACCCTGACGTGGTGACTCTGGTCCCCAACTGGATGTCACTTTGACCAGGTGAATCTGGTACCGCTCTAGTCCTCAACCAGATCTGGTGACTTTGGTCCTCAACTGGGCCTCACCTGGACCTAGTGAATATGCTCCATGTGGGCCTCATTTGGACCTGGTGACTCTGGTCCCTACCTGGGCATCATCGGGACATGTTTCCACTGCATGGCCTGCAGGTTGGCCTCCCCTGGACCTGGTGCCTGTGGTTGCCAACTGCACCTCACGTGGACCTGGTGATTCTGGTCTACACCTGAGATTACCCTGGATCTGGTGACTGTGGTCCCCAACTGGGCTTCACCTGGATTTGGGGACTCCGGTCCCCATCTGGGCCTCACCTGGCCCTGTTGACCATGGTCCTCAAGTGGGAAAATTGGGACGCGGTGACTGTGTTCCACAACTGGACCTCACCTGAACCAAGTGACTCTGGTCCCACTATGGGTCTCACCGTGCCCTAGTGACTGTGAAGCCCACTTTGGCCTGACTTGGACCTGCTGCCCCTGGTTGCCACATGCGCCTGACCTCGAACTGTTGACTCTGCTTTATTCAAGGACCTCTCCTGTACCTGGTGATCCTGGTCACCACCTGGGCTTCACCTTGACGTGGTGTCTCTTGTCACCACCGTGGACTCACCTGGACCTGATTACTGTGTTCTACACCTGGGCCCCAAGTAGACCTGTTGACCATGGTCCCCAAGTCGTCCTCAAAAGTACCTGTTGCCTCGGATACCCATCGGGGCCTCACGTGTACCTGGTAACTCTGGTCCTCACCTGCGCTGCAACTGGACCTAGTGACTCTGGTCCCCACCTGTACGTCACCTGGATCTGGTAACTCTGGTCCCCACCTGGACCTCACCTCGATCTGGTGACTCTGGTCCTCAGTTTGGCCTCACCTGGACCTGGTGTCTCTCGTCCCCACTTTGACCTAACTCAGAACTGCTGCATCTTGCCCCATCTAGGCCGCACCCAAACCTGGTGACACTTGTCACCAGCTATGCCTCAATTCGACATGATGAATCTGGTCCTCACGTGGGACTCACATGGACCTGGGACTCAGCTGGATAGAGTGGCTCTGGTTCCCACAAGGGGCTCACCTGATACTGCTGACTGTGGTCTTATCTATGGCTCACCAGGACCTAGTGAATCTGTTCCCCATCTGGGCCTGCATGGCCCTAGTGACTCTGGTCCTAACCCAGGCATCATTGGGATCTGGATACTCTATTCTACACCTGGGCCTCACTTTGACCAAGGAACTCTGGTCCCATTCTGGGCCTCAAACTAAACTGGTTACTCTGGTTCCCCCTCTGGGCCTCACCCTTACCTGGTGACTCTGGTCACCCCTTGGGTTTCACTTGGGCCTGGTGAATCTGGTACTTAGCTGTTCCTCACCTGGATCTGATGACTGGTCGACACCTGGGCCTCACCTGGTCTTGGTGAATACTGTTGCCACCTGCGCCTCACCCAGACCTTTTGACCGTCGTCCCACGTGGACCTCACCTGAATCTGGTGGCTCTGGTTCCCATATTGGGCTCTCCTGGACCTGGTTCCTGTGGTCTCCATCTGGCCTCACCTCGAACACAATGACTCTGATCCATATTTGGGCCTCTCCTGGACCTGCTGACTCTGGTCCTTACCTGGGCATCATTGGGACCTGGAAACTCTCTTATATAACTAGGCCTCACCTGGACCTGGTGACTGTGGTCCCACCTGGGCCTCACCTGGACGAGGTGACTGGTTCCCACAGGGACCTCACCTGGACGTGGTGACACAGGTCCTCATATGGTCATCACTGGTCCTGGTATCTCAGTTCCACATCGGGGCCTCACCTGGACCTAGTGATTCTCGTCCGACTCTGGATCTCTCCCTGACGTGCTGACACTGGTCCCCACCTGGATATCACCAGAACCGGGTGACGCTGGTCCCCCTATGGGTTTCACCCGGAGCTGGGGACACTGGTCCTCAACTGGTCCTCGAAAGGACCTGGTGATTCTACTCCTGACTTAGGCCTCTTCTGGACCTTGTGACTCTTTTCCCACCTGGCATCAATGGGACATGGTTACTCTGGTCCCCACCTGGGCCTCACCTGGACATGATAATTTTGCTCCGGACTTTGGCCTCAACTGGTCCTGATGGCTCTGGTCCCCCCACCTAGGCCTCAATCTGGACCTGGTGACTTGTCTCCACCTGGGTCTTACCTTGACCTGGTAACTCTCATTCCCACATGAACCACATCTGGACCTGGTGACTGTGGTGTTCTTGTAGACTCACATTTACCTGGTGACTCTGGTCCCCACTTGGGCCTCACCTGGATCTGGTTACTCTGGCCTGCAGGTTGGCCTCACTGGACCTGGTGAGTGGGGTTGCCAAAAGGACCTCACCCATACCTGGTGACTCAGGTCCCCACGTGGGCCTCTTGGACCTGGTGAATCTGGTCCTTCCCTGGTCCTCTCCCAGAACCGGGGACTCTGGTGACCACCTGGTTCTCACCTTGACCTGGTGAATCTGGTCCCCATCTGGGCCTCACCCAGTCCTGGTGACTTTGTTCCCCACCTGGACCTGATTGCTGTGGACTCTTTCTTGGCCTCACCTGGAACTGGTGACTCTGATCCTATCTGCGCGTCACCCAGACCTGGTGACTCTGGTCCTCACATGGTCATCATTGGTACCTGGTGACTCTATTCCACACCTGAGCCTCACCTGCACATGATGTCTCTGGAACCTCTCTGGGCCTCACCCTGACCTGGTGACTCTGGTCCCCTTCGGGATGTCACCTGGACCAGGTGATTCTGGTACCCCTCTAGTCCTCAACCAGATCTGGTGATTCTGTTCCTCAACTGGACCTCACCTGTACCTAGTGAATATGCTCCATCTGGGCCTCATTTGGACCTGGTGACTGTCGTCCCTACCTGGGCATCATCGGGAAATGGTTCCACTGCATGGCCTGCAGGTTGGCCTCACCTGGACCTGGTAACTCTGGTCCCTACCTGGGCATCATCGGGACATGGTTCCTCTGCATGGCCTGCAGGTTGGCCTCATCTTGACCTGGTGAGTGGGGTTCCCACATGGGTCTTACCCATGCCTGGTGACACAGGTCCCCACGTGTCCTCACTTGGACCTGGTGAATGTGGTACTTACCTAGTCCTCACCCGGAACTGGTAAATCTGGTCACCACCTGGGCATCACCTAATCCTGGTGACTTTGTTCCCCACCTGGACCTGATTGCTGTGGAAACCTTCTTGGCCTCACCTGGATGTGGTAACTCTGATCCTAACTGGGCCTCTCCCAGATCTGGTGACTCTGGTCCTCACATGTGGACCATTATGACCTGGATACTCTGTTCCACACCTGAGCCTCACCTGGAAAGGATGACTCTGGATCCTCTCTGGGCCTCACCCTGACATGGTTACTCTGGTCCCCATCTGGATGTCACCTAGACCAGGTGAATCTGGTACCCCTCTAGGCCTCAACCAAACCTGGTGACTCTAGTCCTCAACTGGGCCTCACCGGGACCTTGTGAATATGCTCCCCAACTGCGCCTCATCTGGACATGATGACTCTCGTTCTACGTGGGCATCATCGGGACATGGTTACTATATTCCCCTCTGGGACTGACCTGATCCTTGTAACACTGGTCTGACTTTGGCATTTTCTGTACCAGGTGACTCTGTCTCCACCTGGGCCTCACCTGTAACTGGTGACTCTGATCCTAAGAATGGCCTCACCTGACCTGGTGACTGTGGTTCCCATCGGGACCTCACCTGGACCTCATGTCTCTGGTCCCAGCTGGGCCTCACCAGGACCTGGTGTCTCGGTACCCACCTCGGTAGCATCAGGATATGGTTACACTGTTCAATAACAGTGACCCACCTGTACGTATTAACTCTAGCCTTCACCTGGGCCACACCTGGACATGGTGATACTGGTTCCCACCTGGGTCTCACCTGGACATGGTGAGTCGGATCCCCACCTGGTCCTCACCTGTAACTGGTGATTCTCGTTCCACATGGACATCATGTGGACCTGCTGGCTGCAGTGTTTCTAGCTTCTCATGTACCTCGTGACTCTGGTACCCACCAGGGCCTCACCGGGACCTGGTGAGTGTGGTTGCCACCTGCACCTCACCTGGACCTGGTGATTCTGGTCTGCACCTGAGACTACCCTGGATCTGGTGACTGTGGTCCCCACCTGGGCTTCACCTGGATTTGGGGACTCCGGTCCCCATCTGGGCCTCAATTGTCCCTGTTGACCATGGTCCTCAACTGGGCAAAATTGGGACCCGTTGCCTGTGTTCCACAACTGGACCTCACCTGGAACAGATGACTCTGATCCCCCTCTGGGTCTCACCGTGCCCTAGTGACTGTGAACCCCACTTTGGCCTGGCTTCGACCTGCTGACCCTGGTTGCCACCTCCGCCTGACCTCGAACTGTTGACTCTGGTTCTTTCAAGGGCCTCCCCTGTACCTGGTGATCCTGGTGCCCACCTGGGCCTCACCTGGACTTGGTGACTCTTGTCTCCACCGGGGACTCACCTGGACCTGCTTACTGTGTTCCACACCTGGGCCTCAAGTACACCTCTTGACCATAGTCCCCAAGACCGCCTAACATGGACCTGTTATCTCTGATTCCCACCGGGGCCTCACGTGTACCTGGTAACTCTGGTCCTCACCTGGGCCTCATCTGCACCTAGAGTCTCTGGTCCCCACCTGGACTTCACCTGGATCTGGTGACTCTGGTCCCCAACTGGAACTCACCTCGATCTGGTGACTATGGTCCTCAGTTTGGCCTCACCTGGACCTGGTGTCTCTCGTCCCCACTTTGACCTAACTCAGAACTGCTGAATCTTGCCCCACCTAGGCCGCACCCATACCTGGTGACTCCTGTCCCCAGCTATGCCTCAATTCGACCTGATGAATCTGCTCCTCACGTGGGCCTCACATGGACCTGGGACTCAGCTGGATAGAGGGGCTCTGGGTCCCACAAGGGTCTCACGTGATTCTGCTGACTGTGATCTAATCTATGCCTCACCAGGACCTAGTGATTCTGTTCCCCATATGGGCCTGCATGGCCCTAGTGACTCTGGTCCTCACCCAGGCATCATTGGGACCTGGATACTCTATGCCACACCTGGGCCTCACTTAGACCAGGGACCTCTGGTCCCATTCTGGGCCTCAAACTAAACTGGTTACTCTGGTTCCCCCTTTAGGCTTCACCCTTACCTGGTGACTGTGGTCACCCCTTGGGCTTCACTTGGGCCTGGTGAATCTGGTCCTAAGCTGGTCCGCACCTGGATCTGGTGACTGGGCGCCAGTGGGCCTCACCTGGATTTGGTGAATCCTGTTGCCATCTGCGCCTCTCCTGGACTTTGTGACTGTGGTCCCACCTGGACCTCACCTGGATCTGGTGGCTGTGGTTCCCATATGGGGCTCTCCTGGACCTGGTTCCTGTGGTCTTCATCTGGCCTCACCTGGAACATAATGACTCTGATCCATATTTGGGCCTCTCCTGGACCTGTTGACTCTGGTCCTTACCTGGGCATCATTGGGTCCTGGATACTCTCTTATATACCTGGGCCTCACCTGGACATGGTGACTGTGGTCCCACCTGGGCCTCACCTGGACGAGGTGACTGGTTCCCACAGGGACCTCACCTGGACCTGGTGACTCAGGTCCTCATTTGGGCATTATGGGACCTTTTTTCTCAGTTCCACATCGGGGCCTCACCTGGACCTACTGATTCTCATCCCACTCTGGGCCTCACCCTGACGTGGTGACTCTGGTCCCCACCTGGATATCACCAGAACCGGGTGACTCTGGTCCCCCTCTGGGACTCACCCGGAGCTGGGGACACTGGTCCTTAACTGGACCTCAACAGGACCTGGTGAATCTACTCCTCACTTAGGCCTCTTCTGGACCTTGTGACTCTTTTCCCACCTGGCATCAATGGGACATGGTTACTCTGTTCCCCACCTGGGCCTCACCTGGACATGATAACTTTGCTCCACACTTTGGCCTCAACTGGTCCTGATGACACTGGTACCCCACCTAGGCCTCAATCTGGCCCTGGTGACTGTGGTCCCCACCTGGGTCTCACCTGGACCTGCTGACTCTCGTTCCCACATGACCCAGACCTGGACCTGGAGACTGTGGTGTTCTTGTAGACTCACATTTACCTGGTGACTCCGGTCCCAACTAGGGCCTCAACTGGAACTGGTGACTGTGGCCTGCAGGATGGCCTCACCTGGACCTGGTGAGTGGGGTTGCCACTCCATACCTCGTGACTCAGGTCCCCAGGTGGGCCTCTTGGACCTGGTGAATCTGGTCCTTACCTGGTCCTCTCCCAGACCCGGGGACTCTGGTCACCACCTGGGCCTCACCTGGATCTGGTGAATCTGGTCCCCATCTGGGCCTCACCCAGGCCTGGTGACTTTGTTCCGCACCTGGACCTGATTGCTGTGGACTCCTTCTTGGCCTCACCTGGAACTGGTGACTCTGATCCTATCTGCCCGTCACCCAGATCTGGTCACTCTGGTCCTCACCTGTGGACCATTGGTACCTGGTGACTCTGTTCCACACATGAGCCTCACCTGGACATGATGACACTGGAACATCCCTTGTCCTCACCCTGACCTGGTGACACTGGTCCCCATCTGGATGTCACCTGGTCCAGGTGATTCTGGTACCACTCTAGGCCTCAACAAGATCTGGTGACTCTGATCCTTAACTGCGCCTCACCGGGACCTAGTGAATATGCTCCCCACCTGCGACTCATCTGGACCTGGTGTCTCTGTTTCCACCTGGGCATCATTGCACATGCTTACTCTATTCCCCACTGGGACTGACCTGATCCTGGTAACTCTGGTCCTGACTTTGACCTCTTCTGTACCAGGTGACTCTGGCTCCACCTGGGCCTCACCTGTAACTGGTGACTCTGATACTAAGCATGGCCTCACCTGACCTGGTGACTGTGGTTCCCATCGGGACCTCACCTGGACCTCATGTCTCTGGTCCAACCTGGGCCTCACCAGGACCTGATGTCTCTGGTACCCACCAGGGTAACATCAGGATATGGTTACACTGTTCACTAACAGTCACCCAGCCGGACCTAATAACTCTGGTCTTCACCTGGGCCACACCTGGACATTGTGACACTGGTTCCCACTTGGGTCTCACCTGGACAGGGTGAGTCGGATCTCCACCTTGTCCTCACCTGTAACTGGTGATTCTCGTTCCCACATGGACATCATGTGGACCTGGTGGCTGCAGTTTTTCTAGCTTCTCATGTATCTCGTGACTCTGGTCCCCACCAGGGCCTCACCGGGACCTGGTGAGTGTGGTTGCCACCTGCACCTCACCTGGACCTGGTGATTCTGGTCTTCACTCGAGACTACCCTGGATCTGGTGACTGTGGTCCCCACCTGGGCTTCACCTGGATTTGGGGACTCCGGTACCCATCTGGGCCTCACCTGGCCCTGTTGACCATGGTCCTCAACTGCGCAAAATTGGGACCCGTTGCCTGTGTTCCACAACTGGACCTCACCTGGACCAGGTGACTGTGGTCACCTTCTTGGTCTCACCGTGCACTCAGACTGTGAACCCCACTTTGGCCTGACTTGGACCTCCTGACCCTGGTTGCCACCTGCACATACCCTCGAACTGTTGACTCTTCTTTCAAGGGCCTACCCTGTACCTGGTGATCCTGCTCCCCACATGGGCCTCACCTGAACGTGGTGACTATTGTCACCACCAGGGACTGACCTGGACCTGGTTTCTGTGTTCCATACCTGGGACTCAAGTAGACCTGTTGACCATGGTCCCCATGCCGGCCTCACATGGACCTGTTGCTTCTGATCCCCACCGGGGCCTCACGTATACCTGGAATCTCTGGTCCTCACCTGGGCCTCATCTGGACCTAGTGACTCGGTCCCCACCTGGGCTTCACCTGGATCTGGTGACTCTGGTCCCCACCTGGGCTTCATCTGGATCTCGAGACTCTGGTCCCCATCTGGACCTCTCCTGGACCTTGGCTCTCTTTCCAACATGGACCTCACCTGGATCTGGTGACTCTGGTCCTTAGTTTGGCCTCACATTGACCTGGTGTTCTCGTCCCCACTTTGACTAACTCAGAACTGCTGAATCTTGCCCCACCTAGGCCGCACCCAGACCTGGTGACTCTTGTCCCCAGCTATGTCTCAATTCGACCTGATGAATCTGTTCCTGACGTGGGCCTCACATGGACCTGGGAGTCAGCTGGATAGATTGGCTCTTGTTCCCACAAGGGGCTCACCAGATACTGGTGACTGTGGTCTTATTCTAGGCCTCACCAGGACCTAGTGATTCTGTTCCCCATCTGGGCCTGCATGGCCCTAGTGACTCTGGTCCTCACCCAGGCATCATTGGGACCTGGATACTCTATTCCACACCTGGGCCTCACTTGGAACAGGGACCTCGGGTCCCCTTCTGGGCCTCAAACTAAACTGCTTACTCTGGTTCCCCCTGGGCCTCTCTCTTACCTGGTGACTCTGGTCACCTCTTGGACTTCAATAGTCCTGGTGAATCTGGTCCTTAGCTGGTCCGCACCTGGATCTAGTGACTGGTCGCCACCAGGGTCTCACCTGGACTTGGTGAATCCTGTTGCCACCTGCGCCTCACCTGGACCTAGTGATGTGGTCACACCTGGACCTCACCTGGATCTGGTGGCTCTGGTTCCCATATGGGGCTCTCCTGGACCTGGGTCCTGTGGTCTCCATCTGGCTCTGCTGGAACAAAATGACTGTGATCCATATTTGGGCCGCTCCTGAACCTGTTGACTCTGGTCCTTACCTGGGCATCATTGGGACCTGGATACTCTCTTATATACCTGGGCCTCACCTGGACATGGTGACTGTGGTCCCACCTGGGCCTCACCTGCACGAGTTGACTGGTTCCCAAGGGATCTCACCTGGAACTGGTGGCTCAGGTCCTCATATGGGCATCATGGGACCTGGTTTCTCAGTTCCACATCGGGGCCTCACATGGACCTAGTGATTCTCGTCCCACTCTGGGCCTCACCCTGACGTGGTGACTCTGGTCCCCACCTGGATATCACCAGAACCGGGTGACTCTAGTCCCCCTCTGGGACTCACCCAGAGCTGGGGACACTGGTCGTCAACTGAGCCTCAACAGGACCTGGTGAATCTACTCCTCACTTAGGCCTCATCTGGACCTTGTGACTCTTTTCCCACCTGGCATCAATGGGATATGGTTACGCTGTTCCCCACCTGGGCCTCACCTGAACATGATAACTTTGCTCCACACTTTGGCCTCAACTGGTCCTGATGACTCTGGTCCCCCCAACTAGGCCTCAATCTGGACGTGGTGACTGTGGTCCCCACCTGGGTCTCACCTGGACCAGGTGACTCTCATTCCCACATGAACCACACCTGGACCTGGTGACTGTGGTGTTCTTGTAGACTCACATTTACCTGGTGACTCCGGTCCCCACTAGGGCCTCACCTAGATCTGTTGACTCTGGCCTGCCGTTGGCCTCACCTGGACTTGGTGAGTGGGGTTGCCACCTGGGCCTCACCCATACCTGGTGACTCAGTCCCCACGTGTGCCTCTTGGACCTGGTGAATCTGGTCCTTACCTGGTCTTCTTCCAGACCCGGGAACTCTGGTCCCCACCTGGGCCTCACCTGGACCTGGTGAAACTGGTCCCCATTTTGGCCTCACCCAGTCCTGGTATCTTTGTTCCCCACCTGGACCTGATTGCTGTGGACTATTTCTCGGCCTCACCTGGAAATGGTGACTCCGAACCTATCTGCGCGTCACCCAGATCTGGTGACTCGGGTCCTAACCTGGGCATCTTTGGTACCTGGTGACTCTGTTCCACACCTGAGCCTCACCTGGACATGATGACTCTGGAACCTCTCTGGGCCTCACTCTCACATTTTGACTGTGGTCCCAATTTGGATGTCACCTTGACCAGGTGATTCTGGTACCCCTCTTGGCCTCAACCAGATCTGGTGACTCTAGTCCTCAACTGGGCCTCACATGGACGTAGTGAATATGCTCCATCTGGTCCTCATTTGGACCTGGTGACTCTGGTCCCTACCGGGGCATCATCGGGACATGGTTCCACTGCATGGCCTGCAAGTTGGCCTCACCTGGACCTGGTGAGTATGTTTGCCACCTTGGCTTCACCCATACCTGGTGACTCAGGTCCCCACGTGGGCCTGTTGGACCTTGTGAATCTGGTCCCCATCTGGGCCTCACCCTGTCCTGGTGACTTTGTTCCACACCTGGACCTGATTGCTGTGGACTCTTTCTTGGCCTCACCTGGAACTGGTGACTCTGATCCTATCTGCGCGTCACCCAGACCTGGTGACTCTGGTCCTCAACTGGGAATTATTGGTACCTGGTGACTCTGTTCCACACCTCAGCCTCACCTGGACATGATGACTCTGGAACCCCTCTGGGCCTCACCCTGACCTGGTGACTCTGGTCACCCCTTGGGCTTCACTTGGGCCTGATGGATCTGGTCCTTAGCTGGTCCGTACCTGGATCTGGTGACGGGTCGCCACCTGGGCCTCACCTGGACTTGGTGAATCCTGTTGTCACCTGCGCCTCACCTGGACCTTGTGACTGTGGTCCGACCTGCACCTCACCTGGATCTGCTGGATCTGGTTCCCATATGGGGCTCACCTGGCCCTGTTCCTGTGGTCTCCATCTGGCCTCACCTGGAACACAATGACTCTGATCCATATTTGGGCCCCTCCTGGACCTGTTGACTCTGGTCCTTACCTGGGCATCAATGGGACCTGGATACTCTCTTATATATCTGGGCCTCACCTGGACCTGGTGACTGTGGTCCCACCTGGGCCTCACCTGGACGAGGTGTCTGGTTCCCACAGGGACCTCACCTGGACGTGGTGACTGATGTCCTCATATGGGCATCATGGGACCGGGTTTCTGAGGTCCACATGGGGTCCTCACCTGGACCTAGTGATTCTCGTCCCCCTCTTGGCCTCACCCTGACGTGGGGACTCTGGTCCCCACCTGGATATCACCAGAACCGGGTGACTCTGGTCCCCCTCTGTGACTCACCCGGCGCTGGGGACACTGGTCCTCAACTGGGTCTCAACAGGACCTGTTGAATCTACTCCTCACTTAGGCCTCGTCTGGACCTTGTGATTCTTTTCCCACCTGGCATCAATGGGATATGGTTACTCTGTTCCCCACCTGGGCCTCACCTGGACATGATAACTATGCTCCACACTTTGGCCTCAACTTTTCCTGATGACTCTGGTCCCCCCACCTAGGCCACAATCTGGACCTAGTGACTGTGTTCCCCACCTGGGTCTCACCTGGACCTGGTGACTCTCGTTCCCACATGAACCACACCTGGACCTGGTGATTGTGGTGTTATTGTAGACTCACATTTACCTGGTGACTCCGGTCCCCACTAGTGTCTCACATGGATCTGGTGACTCTGGCCTGCAGGATGGCCTCACCTAGACCTGGTGAGGGGGGTTGCCACCCCATACCTGGTGACTCAGGTCCCCACGTGGGCCTCTTGGAACTGGTGAATCTGGTCCTTATCTGGTCCTCTCCCAGACGTGGGGACTCTGGTCACAACTCTGGTTACTTGGACCTGGTGAATCTGGTCCCCATGTGGGCCTCACCCAGTCCTGATGACTTTGTTCCCCACCTGGACCTGATTGCTGTGGACTCTTTCTTGGCCTCACCTGGATATGGTGACTCTGATCTTATCTGCGCGTCACCCAGATCTGGTCACTTTGGTCCTCACCTGTGGACCATTATGACCTGGATACTCTGTTCCACACCAGAGGCTCCCCTCGATATTATGATTCTGGAACCTCTCTGGGCCTCACCCTGACCTGGTGACTCTGGTCCTCAGTTTGGCCTCACATGGACCTGGGGTCTCTCGTCCCCACTTTGACCTAACTCAGAACTGCTGAATTTTGCCCCACATATGCCGCACCCAGACCTGGTGACTCTTCTCCTCAGCTATGCCTCAATTCGACCTGATGAATCTGGTCCTCACGTGGGCCTCACATGGACCTGGGACTCAGCGGGATAGAGTGGCTCTGGTTCCCCCAAAGGGCTCATCTGACACTGCTGACTGTGCTCTTATTCTGTGCCTCACCAGGAACTAGTGATTCTGTTTCCCATCTGGGCCTGCATGGCCCTATTGACTCTGGTCCTCACCCAGGCATCATTGGGACCTGGATACTCTATTCCACACCTGGGCCTCACTTTGACCAGGGACCTCTGGTCCCATTCTGGGCCTCAAATTAAACTGGTTACTCTGGTTCCCTCTCTGGGCCTCACCCTTACCTGGTGATTCTGGTCACCACTTGGGGTTCATTAGGCCTGGTGAATCTGGTCTTTAGCAGGTCCACACCTGGATCTGGTGACTGGTCGCCACTTGGGCCTCACCTGGACTTGGTGAATCCTGTTGCCACCTGCGCCTCACCTGGACCTTGTGACTGTGGTCCCATCTGGGCCTCACCAGGACCTGGGGTCTCTAATACCCACCTGGGTAGCATCAGAATATGGTTACACTGTTCACTAACAGTGACCCATCCGGACCTAGTAACTCTGGTCTTCACCTGGGCCACACCTGGACATGGTGACACTCCTTCCCACCTGGGTCTCACCTGGAAATTGTGATTCAGATCCCCACCTGGTCCTAACCTGTAACTGGTGATTCTCATTCCCACATGGACATCATGTGGACCTGGTGGCTGTAGTGTTTCTAGTTTGTCATGTACCTCGTGACTCTGGACCCCACCAGGGCCTCACCGGGACCTGGTGAGTGTGGTTGCCACCTGCAACTCACCTGGACCTGGTCATTCTGGTCTGGACCTGAGACTACCCTGGATCTGGAAACTGTGGTCCCCACCTGGGGTTCACCTGGATTTGGGGACTCCGGTCCCCATCTGGGCCTCACCTGGCCCTGTTGACCATGGTCCTCAACTGGGCAAAATTGGGACGCGGTGACTGTGTTCCACAACTGGACCTCATCTGGACCACGTGACTCTGGTGCCCCTCTGGGTCTCACCATGCCCTAGTGACTGTGAACCCCAATTTGGCCTGACTTGGACCTTCTGACCCTGGTTGAAACCTGCGCCTGACCTCGAACTGTTGACTCTGGTTCTTTCAAGGGCCTCCCCTGTACCTGGTGATCCTGGTCCGCAACTGGGCCTCACGTGGACATGGTGACTCTTGTCACCACTGTGGACTCACCTGGACCTGCTTACTATGTTCCACACCTGGGCCTCTAGTGGACCTGTTGACCATGGTTCCCAAGCCGGCCTCACATGGACCTGTTGCCTCTGATCCCCACCGGGGCCTCACGTGTACCTGGTATCTCTGGTCCTCACCTGGGCCTCATCTGGACCTAGTGACTCTGGTCCCCACCTGGGCTTCACCTGGATCTGGTGACTCTGGTCCCCACCTGGACTTCACCTGGATCTGGTGACTCTGATCCCAACCTGGACCTCTCCTGGACCTGGTGTCTCTCGTGCCCACTTTGACCTAACTCAGAACTGCTGAATCTTGCCCCACATAATACGCACCCAGACCTGGTGACTCTTGTCCCCAGCTATGCCTCAATTCGACCTGATGAATCTGGTCCTCACTGGACCTCACATGTACCTGGGACTCAGCTGGATAGAGTGGCTCTGGTTCCCACAAGGGGCTCACCTGATACTGGTGACTGTGGTCTTATTCTATGCCTCAACAGGACATAGTGATTCAGTTCCCCATCTGGGCCTGCATGGCCCTAGTGACTCTGGTCCTCACTCAGGCATCATTGGGACCTGGATACTCTATTCCACACCTGGGCCTCACTTTGACCACGGACCTCTGGTCCCATTCTGGGCCACAAACTAAACTGGTTACTCTGGTTCGCCTCTGAACCTCACCCTTACCTGGTGACTCTGGTCGACCCTTGGGCTTCACCTGGGCCTGGTGAGTCTGGTCTTAGCTGTTCCGCACCTGGATGGTGACTGGTCGCCACCTGGGCCTCACCTGGACTTGGTGAATCCTGTTGCCACCTGCGCCTCACCTGGACCTATGACTGTGGTCCCACGTGGACCTCACCTGGATCTGGTGGCTCTGGTTCCCATATGGGGCTCTCCTGGACCTGGTTCCTCTGGTCTCCATCTGGCCTCACCTGGAACACAGTGACTCTGATCCATATTTGGGCCTCTCCTGGACCTGTTGTTTCTGTTCCTTACCTGGGCATCATTGGGACATGATACTCTCTTTTATACCTGGGCCTCACCTGGAACTGGTGACTGTGGTCCCACCTGGGCCTCCCCGGGACGAGGTGACTGCTTCCCACAGGGACCTCACCTGGACCGGGTGACTCAGGTCCTCATATGGGCATCATGGGACCTGGTTTCTCAGTTCCACATCGGGGCCTCACCTGGACCTAGTGATTCTCGTCCCCCTCTGGACCTCACCCTGACGTGGTGACTCTGGTCCCCACCTGGATATCACCACAACCGGGTGACTCTCGTCCCCCTCTGGGACTCACCCGGAGCTGGGGACACTGGTCCTCAACTGGCCCTCAACAGGACCTGGTGAATCTACTCTTCACTTAGGCTTCGTCTGGACCTTGTGACTCTTTTCCCACCTGGCATCAATGGGACATGGTTACTCTGTTCCCCACCTGGGACTCACCTGGACATGAGAATTTGCCCCTCACTTTACCTCAACTTGTCCTGATGACTCTGTCCCCCCACCTAGGCCTCAATGTGGACCTGGTGACTGTGGTCCCCACATGGTTCTCACCTGGACCTGGTGACTCTGGTTCCCACATAAACCACACCTGGACGTGGTGACTGTGGTATCCTTGTGGACTCACATATACCTGGTGACTCCGGTCCCCACTAGGGCCTCACCTGGATCTGGTGACCCTGACCGGCAGGTTGGTCTCACATGGACCTGGTGAGTGGGGTTGCCAACTGGGCCTCAACCATACCTGGGGACTCAGGTCCTCACGTGGGCCTAACTTGGACCTGGTGACTCTGGTCCTTACCTTGTCCTCTCCCAGACCGCGGACTCCGGTCACCACCTGGACCTCACCTGGACCTGGTGAATCTGGTCCCCAACTGGGCCTCACCCAGTCATGGTGACTATGTTGCCCACCTGGACCTGATTGCTGTGGACACTTTCTTGGCCTCATCTGGAACTGGTGACAGTCATCCTATCTGGGCGTCACCCAGACCTGGTGACTCTGTTCCACACCTGAGCCTCACCTGGACGTGATGACTCTGGAAGCTCTCTGGGCCTCACCCTGACCTGGTGACCCTGGTCCCCATCTGGATGTCACCTGGAACTGGTGATTCTAGTACCCCTCTAGTACTCAACCAGATCTGGTGACTCTGGTCCTCAAATGGGCCTCACCTGGACCTAGTGAATATGCTCCATCTGGGCCTCATTTCGACCTGGTGACTCTGGTCCCTCCCTGGGCATCATCGGGACATGGTTCCACTGCATGGCCTGCAAGTTGGCCTCATGTGGACCTGGTAACTCAGGTCCCTACCTGGGCATCATCGGGACACTCTTCCTCTGCATTGCCTGCAGGGTGGCCGCACCTGGACCTGGTGAGTGGGGTTGCCACTTGGGCCTCACCCATACCTGGTGACACAGGTCCCCACGTGGGCCTCACTTGGACCTGGTGAATCTGGTCCTTTCCTGGTCTTCACCCGGAACTGGTAACTCTGGTCACCACCTGGGAATCACCTGGGCCTGGTGAATCTGATCCCCATCTGGGCCTCACCCAGTCCTGGTGACTTTGTTTCCCACCTGGACCTGATTGCTGTGGACACCTTCTTGGCCTCACCGAGAAGTGGTGACTTTGATCGTAGCTGGGCCTCACCCAGATCTGGTGACTATGGTAACCACCTGTGGACCATTATGACCTGGATACTCTGTTTCACACCTGAGCCTCACATGGACATGATGACTCTGGATCCCCTCTGGGCCTCACCCTGACATGGTGACTCTGGTTCCCATCTGGATATCACCAGAACCGGGTGACTCTGGGCCCCCTCTGAGACTCAACCGGAGCTGGGGACACTGGTCCTCAACTGGGCCTCAACGGGTCCTGGTGAATCTACTCCTCAATTAGGCCTCGTCTGGACCTTGTGACTCTTTTCCCACCTGGCATCAATGGGACATGGTTACTCTGTTCACCACCTGGGCTTCACCTGGACATGATAACTTTGCTCCACACTTTGGCCTCAACTGGTCCTGATGACACTGGTCCCCCCACCTAGGCCTCAATCTGGACCTGGTGACTGTGGTCCCAACCTGGGTCTCTCCTGAACTTCGTGACTCTCGTTCACACATGAAGCACACCTGGACCTGGTGACTGTCCTGTTCTTGTAGACTCATATTTACCTGGTGACTCCAGTCCCCACTAGGGCCTCACCTGGATCTGGTGACATTGGCCTGCTGTTGGCATCACCTGGACCTGGTGAGTGAGGTTGCCACCTGGGCCTCACTTATACCTGGTGACTCAGGTCCCCGCGTGGGCCTCTTGGACTTGGTGAATCTGGTCCTTACCTGGTTCTCTCACAGACCCGGGGACTCTGGTCACCACCTGGGCCTCACCTGGACCTGGTGAATCTGGTCCCCATCTGAGCCTCGCCCAGTCCTGGTTACTTTGTTCCCCACCTGGACCTCATTGCTGTGGACTCTTTCTTGGAATCACCTGGAACTGGTGACTCTGATCCTATCTGCGCGTCACCCAGACCTGGTGACTCTGGTCCTAACCTGGGCATCTTTGGTACCTGGTGACTCTGTTCCACACCTGAGCCTCACCCGAACATGATTACTCTGGAACCTCTCTGGGCCTCACCATGACCTGCTGACTCTGGTCCCCATCTGGATGTCACCTGAACCAGGTGATTTTGGTAACCCTCTAGGCCTCAACCAGATCTGGTCACTCTGGTCCTCAGTTTGGCCTCACCTGGACCTGGTGTCTCTCGTCCCCACTTTGACCTAACTCAGAACTGTAGAATCTTGCCCCACCCAGGCCGCACCTAGACCTGGTGGCTCTTGTCCCCAGCTATGCCGCAATTCGACCTGATGAATCTGGTCCTCAAGTGGTCCTCACATGGACCTGGGACTCAGCTGGATAGAGTGGCTCTGGTAACCACAAGGTGCTCACCTGATACTGGTGACTTATTCAACAGTGGTCTTTTTCTATGCCTCACCTGGACCTCGTGATTCTCGTTCCCACATGAAACAAACCTGGACCTGGTGACTGTCCTGTTCTTGTAGATTCACATTTAAATGGTGACTCTGGTCCTCACTAGGGCTTCACCTGGATCTGGTGTCTCTGGCCTGCCGGTTGGCCTCACCTGGACCTGGTGAGTGGGGTTGCCACCAGGGCCTCAACCATACCGGGTGGCTCAGGTCCCCACGTGGCTCTCTTGGACGTGATGACTCTGGTCCTTACCTGGTCATCTCCCACTCCCTGGGACTCTGGTAACCACTTGGGCCTCACCTGGACCTGCTGAATCTGGTCCCTACTGGGCATCACATAGTCCTAGTGGCTTTGTTACCCACCTGGACCTTATTGCTGTGGAAGGTTTCTTGGCCTCACCTGGAACTGGTGACTCTGATCCTATCTGCGCATCCCTCAGATCTGGTGACTCTGGTCCTCCCATGGGCATCATTGGTACCTGGTGACTCTGTTCCACACCTGAGCCTCACCTGGACATAATGACTCTGGAACCTCTCTTGGACTCACCGTGACCTGGTGACTCTGGTCCCCATCTGGATGTCACCTGGACCAGCGGATTCTGGCACCCCTCTAGGCCTCAACCAGATCTGGTGACTCTGGTCCTCAACTGGGCCTCACCTGGACCTAGTGTATATGCTCCATCTGGGCATCATTTGGACCTGGTGACTCTGGTCTCTTCCTGGGCATCATCGGGACATGGTTCCACTGCATGGCCTGCAGGTTGGCCTCAGGTGGACCTGGTAACTCTGGTCCCTACCTGGGCATCATCGGGACACGGTTCCTCTGCATGGCCCGCAGCTTGGACTCACCTGGACCTGGTGAGTCGGGGTGCCACCTGGGCCTCACCCATACCTGGTGACTCAGGTCCCCACTTGGGCCTCTTGGACCTGGTGAATCTGGTCCTTACTTGGTCCTCTCCCAGACCCGGGGACTCTGGTCACCAACTCGGCCTCACCTGGACCTGGTGAATCTGGTCCCCATCTGGGCCTCACCCAGTCCTGGTGCCTTTGTTCCCCTCCTGGACCTGATTGCTGTGTACTCTTTCTTGGCCTCACCTTGAACTGGTGACTATGATCCTATTTGCGCGTCACCCAAATCTGGTGACTCTGGTCCTCACCTGGGCATCTTTGGTACTTGGTGACTCTGTTCCACACCTGAGCCTCACCTGGACATGGTGACTCTGGAACCTCTCTGGGCCTCACCCTGACCTGGTGACTCTGGACCCATCTGGATGTCACCAGCACCAGGTGATTCTGGTACCCCTCTAGGCCTCAACCAGATCTGGTGACTCTGGTCCTCAACTGGGCCTCACCTGGACCTTGTGAATATGCTCCATCTGGGCCTCATTTGGACCTGGTGACTCTGGTACCTACCTGGGAATCATCGGGACATGGTTCCATTGCATGGCCTGAAGGTTGGCCTCACCTGCACCTGGTAACTCTGGTTCCTACCTGGGCATCATCGGGACATGTTCCACTGCATGGCCTGCAGGTTGGCCTCACCTGGACCTGAGAACTCTAGTCCCTAACTCGGCATCATCGGGACATGATTCCTCTGCATGGCCTGCAGGTTGGCCTCACCTGGACCTGGTGAGAGGGGTTGTCACTTGGGCCTCACACATGCCTGTTGACACAGGTCCCCACGTGGGCCTCATTTGGACCTGGTGAATCTGGTCCTTACCTGGTCCTCACCCGGAACTCGTAACTCTGTTCACCACCTGGGAATCACTTGGACCTGGTGAATCTGGTCCGCATCTGGGCCTCACCCAGTCCTCGGGACTTTGTTCCCCACCTGGACCTGATTGCTGTGGACTCTTTCTTGGCCTCACCTGGAACTAGTGACTCTGATCCTATCTGCGGCTCACCCAGACCTGGTAACTCTGGTCCTCACCTGTGCATCATTGGTACCTGGTGACTCTGTACCACACCTGAGCCTCACCTGGACATGATGACTCTGGAACCTTTCTGGGCCTAACCCTGACATGGTGACTCTGGTCCCCATCTGGATGTCACCTGGACCAGGTGTTTCTGGTAACCCTCTAGGCCTCAACCAGATCTGGTGACTCTGGTCCTCAACTGGGCCTCACTGGGACCTAGTTATCATGCTCCCCACCTGCGCCCCATCTGGACTTGGTGATTCTGGTTCTACCTGGGCATCATCGGGACATGGTTACTCTATTCCCCACTCGGACTGACCTGATCCTGGTAACTCTGGTCCGGACTTTTTCCTCTTCTGTACCAAGTGACTCTGGCTCCACCTGGGCCACACCTGTAACTGGTGACTCTGATCCTAAGCATGGCCTCACCTGACCTGGTGACTGTGGTTCCCATCGGGACCTAACCTGGACTTCATGTCTCTGGTCCCACTTGGGCCTCACCAGGGCTTGGTGTCTCTCGTACTCACCTGGGTAGCATCAGGATATGGTTACACTGTACACTAAAAGTAACCCAGCCGGACCTATCAACTCTGGTCTTCCCCTGGGACACTCCTGGACATGGTGACACTGGTTCCCACCTGGGTCTCACCTGGACATGGTGAGAGGGGTTGTCACTTGGGCCTCACACATGCCTGGTGACACAGGTCCCCACGTGGGCCTCACTTGGACCTGGTGAATCTGGTCCTTACCTGGTCCTCACCCGGAACTCGTAACTCTGTTCACCACCTGGGAATCACTTGGACCTGGTGAATCTGGTCCCCATCTGGGCCTCACCCAGTCCTCGGGACTTGTTCCCCACCTGGACCTGATTGCTGTGGACTCTTTCTTGGCCTCACCTGGAACTAGTGACTCTGATCCTATCTGCGGCTCACCCAGACCTGGTGACTCTGGTCCTCACCTGTGCATCATTGGTACATGGTGACTCTGTTCCACACCTGAGCCTCACCTGGACATGATGACTCTGGAACCTTTCTGGGCCTAACCCTGACATGGTGACTCTGGTCCCCATCTGGATGTCACCTGGACCAGGTGTTTCTGGTACCCCTCTAGGCCTCAACCAGATCTGGTGACTCTGGTCCTCAACTGGGCCTCACTGGGACCTAGTTATCATGCTCCCCACCTGCGCCCCATCTGGACCTGGTGATCTGGTTCTACCTGGGCATCATTGGGACATGGTTACTCTATTCCCCACTCGGACTGACCTGATCCTGGTAACTCTGGTCCGGACTTTGTCCTCTTCTGTACCAAGTGACTCTGGCTCCACCTGGGCCACACCTGTAACTGGTGACTCTGATCCTAAGCATGGCCTCACCTGACCTGGTGACTGTGGTTCCCATCGGGACCTCACCTGGACTTCATGTCTCTGGTCCCACTTGGGCCTCACCAGGACTTGGTGTCTCTGGTACCCACCTGGGTAGCATCAGGATATGGTTACACTGTACACTAACAGTGACCCAGCCGGACCTATCAACTCTGGTCTTCACCTGGGACACTCCTGGACATGGTGACACTGGTTCCCACCTGGGTCTCACCTGGACATGGTGAGAGGGGTTGTCACTTGGGCCTCACACATGCCTGGTGACACAGGTCCCCACGTGGGCCTCACTTGGACCTGGTGAATCTGGTCCTTACCTGGTCCTCACCCGGAACTCGTAACTCTGTTCACCACCTGGGAATCACTTGGACCTGGTGAATCTGGTCCCCATCTGGGCCTCACCCAGTACTCGGGACTTGTTCCAAACCTGGACCTGATTGCTGTGGACTCTTTCTTGCCTCACCTGGAACTAGTGACTCTGATCCTATCTTCGGGTCACCCAGACCTGGTGACTCTGGTCCTCACCTGGGCAACATTGGTACCTGGTGACTCTCTTCCACACCTGAGCCTCACCTGGACATGATGACTCTGCAGCCTTTCTGGGCCTCACCCTGATATGGTGACTCTGGTCCCCATCTGGATGTCACCTGAACCAGGTGTTTCTGGTACCTCTCTAGGCCTCAACCAGATCTGGTGACTCTGGTCTTCAACTGGGCCTCACTGGGACCTAGTGATCATGCTCTCCAACTGCGTCCCATCTGGACCTGGTGATTCTGCTTCTACCTGGGCATCATCGGGACATGGTTACTCTATTCCCCACTCGGACTGACCTGATCCTGGTAACTCTGGTCCGGACTTTGTCCTCTTCTGTACCAAGTGACTCTGGCTCCACCTGGGCCACACCTGTAACTGGTGACTCTGATCCTAAGCATGGCCTCACCTGACCTGGTGACTGTGGTTCCCATCGGGACCTCACCTGGACTTCATGTCTCCGGTCCCACCTGGGCCTCACCAGGACCTGGTGTCTCTGGTACCCACCTGGGTAGCATCAGGATATGGTTACACTGTACACTAACAGTGACCCAGCCGGACTTATCAACTCTGGTCTTCACCTGGGCCACTCCTGGACATGGTGACACTAGTTCCCACCTGGGTCTCACCTGGACATGGTGAGTCGGATCCACAACTGGGCCTCACCTGCAACTGGTGATTCTCGTTGCCACATGGACATCATGTGGACCTGGTGGCTGCAGTGTTTCTAGCTTCTCATGTACCTCGAGAATCTGGTCCGCACCAGAGCCTCACCGGGACCTGGTGAGTGTGGTTGACACCTGCACCTCACCAGGACCTGGTGATTCTGGTCTGCACCTGAGACTACCCTGGATCTTGTGACTGTGGTCCCCACCTGGGCTTCACCTGGATTTGGGGACTCCGGTCCCAATCCGGGCTTCACCTGGCCCTGTATTCCATGGTCTTCAACTGGACAAAATTGGGACCCGGTGACTGTGTTCCACAACTGGACCTCACATGGACCAGGTGACTCTGGTCCCACTCTGGGTCTCACTGTGCCCTAGTGACTGTGAACCCAACTTTGGCCTGACTTGGACCTGCTGACCCTGGTTGCCACCAGCGCCTGACCTCGAACTGTTGACTCTGGTTCTTTCAAGGGCCTACCCTGTACCTGGTGATCCTGGTCCCCAACTGGGCCTCAACTGGACGTGGTGACACTTGTCACCACTGAGGACTCACCTGGACAGGCTTACAGTGTTCCACAGCTGGGCCTAAGGTAGACCTGTTGACCATGTTCCCCAAGCCGGCCTCACGTGGACTTTTGGCTGTGATCCCCGCCGGGGCATCACGTGTACCTGGTAACTCTGATCCTCACCTGGGCCTCATCTGGACCTAGTGACTCAGGTCCCCACCTGGGCTTCACCTGGATCTGGAGACTCTGGTCCCCACCTGGACTTCACCTGTATCTGGTGACTCTGGTCCCCACCTGGACCTCTCCTTGACCTGGTGTCTCTCTTTCCAACATGGACCTCACCTGGATCTGGTGACTCTACCTCAGTTTGGCCTCACCTGGACCTGGTGTCTCTCGTCCCCACTTTGACGTAACTCAGAACTGCTGAATCTTGTCCCACCTAGGCCGCACCCAGGCCTGGTGACTCTTGTCTCCAGCTATGCCTCAATTCGACCTGATGAATCTGGTCCTCACGTGGGCCTCACATGGACCTGAGACTCAGCAGGATAGAGTGGCTCTGGTTCCCACAAGGGGCACACCAGATACTGGTGATTGTGGTCTTATTCTATGCCTCACCAGGACCTAGTGATTCTGTTCCCCATCTGGGCCTGCATGGCCCTAGTGACTCTGGTCCTCACCCAGGCATCATTGGGACCTGGATACTCTATTCCACAATGGGCCTCACTTTGACCCGGGACCTCTGGTCCCATTCTGAGCCTCAAACTAAACTGGTTACTCTGGTACCCCTCTGGGCCTCACCCTTACCTGGTGACTCTGGTCACCCCTTGGGCTTCATTTGGGCCTGGTGAATCTGGTCCTTAGCTGGTCCACATTTGGATCTGGTGACTGGTCGACACCTGGGCCTCACCTGGACTTGGTGAATCCTGTTGCAACCTGCGACTCAAATGGAACTTGTGACTGTGGTCCCACCTGGACCTCACCTGGATCTGGTGGCTCTGGTTCCCATATTGGGCTCTCCTGGACCTGGTTCCTGTGGTCTCCATCTGGCCTCTCCTGGAACACAATGACTCTGATCCATATTTGATCCTCTCCTGGACCTGTTGACTCTGGTCCTTACCTGGGCATCATTGGGACCTGGATACTCTCTTATATACCTGGGCCTCACCTGGACCTGTTGACTGTGGTCCCACCTGGGCCTCACCTTGACGGGGGGACTGGTTCCCAAAGGGACCTCACCTGGACCTGGTTACTCAGGTCCTCATATGGGCATCATGGGACCTGGTTTCTCAGTTCCACATCAGGGCCTCATCTGGACCTAGTGACTCTCGTCCCCCTCTGGGCCTCACCCTGACGTGGTAACTCAGGTCCCCACTGGATCTCACCAGAACCGGGTGACACTGGTCCCCCTCTGGGACTCACCCGGAGCTGGGGACACTGGTACTCACCTGGGCCTCAACAGGACCTGGTGAATCTACTCCTCACTTAGGCCTCGACTGGACCTTGTGACTCTGTTCCCACCTGAAATCTTTGGGACATGGTTACTCTGTTCCCCACCTGGGCCTCACATGGACATGATAACTTTCCTCCACACTTTGGCCTAACTGGTCCTGATGACTCTGGTCCCCCGACCAAGGCCTCAATCTGGACCTGGTGACTGTGGTCCCCACCTGGGTCTCACCTGGACCTGGTGACTCTCGTTCCCACATGAACCACACCAGGATCTAGTGACTGTGTTGTTCTTGTAGAATCACTTTTAACTGGTGACTCCAGTCCCCACTAGGGCCTCACGTGGATCGGGTGACTTGGCCTGCAGGTTGGCCTCGCATGGACCTGGTTAGTGGGGATGCCACTTGGGCCTCACCCATACCTGGTGACTCAGGTCTCCACGTGGCCCTCTTGGACCTGGTGAATCTGGTCCTTACTTGGTCCTCTCCCAGACCCGGGGACTCTGGTCACCACCTGGGCCTCACCTGGACATGGTGAGTCGGAAACCCACCTGGTCCTCACCTGTAACTGGTGATTCTCGTTCCCAAATGGACATCAGGTGGACCTGGTGGCTGCAGTGTTTCTAGCTTCTCATGTACCTCGTGACTCTGGTCCCCACCAGGGCCTGACGGGGACCTGGTGAGTGTGGTTGCCACCTGCACCTCACCTGGACCTGGTGATTCTGGTCTGCACCTGAGACTACCCTGGATCTGGTGACTGTGGTCCCCACCTGAGTTTCACCTGGATTTGGGGACTCCGGTCCCCATCTGGGGCTCACCTGGCCCTGTTGACCATTTCCTCAACTGGGCACAATTGGGACCCGTTGACTGTGTTCCACAACTGGACCTCACCTGGACCAGGTGACTCTGGTCCCACTCTGGGTCTCACCGTGCCCTAGTGACTGTGAACCCCACTTTGGCCTGACTGGGACCTGCTGACCCTGGTTGCCACCTGCCTTTGACTTCGAACTGTTGACTCTGGTTCTTTCAAGGGCTTCCGCTGTACCTGGTGATCCTGGTCCCCACCTGGGCCTCACCTGGACGTGGTGACACTTGTCACCACCGGGGACTCACCTGGACCTGCTTACTGTGTTCCACACCTGGGCCTCAAGTAGACCTGTTGACCATGGTCCCCAAGCCAGCCTCACATGGACCTGTTGCCTCTTATCCCCACCGGGGCCTCACGTGTACCTGGTAACTCTGGTCCTCACCTGGGCCTCATTTTGACTTAGTTACTCTGCTCCTTACCTGGGCATCATTGGGATCTGGATACTCTCTTATATACCTGGGCCTCACCTGGACCTGGTGACTGTGGTGCCACCTGGGCCTCACCTGGACGAGGTGACTGGTTCCCACAGTGACCTCACCTCACCTGGTGACTCAGGTCCTCATATGGGCATCATGGGACCTGGTTTCTCAGTTCCACATCGGGGCCTCACCTGGACCTAGTGATTCATGTGCCCTCTGGGCCACACCCTGACGTGGTGACTCTGGTCCCCACCTGGATATCACCAGAACCTGGTGACTCTGGTCCCCCTATGGGACTCACCCGGAGATGGGGACACTGGTCCTCAACTGGGCCTCAACAGGACCTGGTGAATCTACTCCTCACGTAGGCCTCGTCTGGACCTTGTGACTCTTTTCCCACCTGGCATCAATGGGACATGGTTACTTTATTCCCAACCTGGTCCTCACCTGGACATGATAACTTTGCTCCACACTTTGACCTCAAATTGTCCTGATGACTCTTGTCCCCCCACCTAGGCCTCAACCTGGGCCTGGTGTCGCTCGTTCCCACATGAACCACACCTGGACCTGGGGACTGTAGTGTTCTTCTACACTCACATTTACCTGGTGACTCTGGTCCCCAATAGGGCCTCAACTGGATATGGTGACTCTGGCCAAAGTTGACCTCACCTGGACTTGGTGAGTGGGGTTGCCACCTGGGCCTCACCCGTACCTGGTGACTCAGGTCCCCCCGTGGGCCTCTTGGACTTGGTGAATCTGGTCCTTACCTGGTTCTCTCCCATACCTGGGGACTCTGGTCACCACCTGGGCCTCACGTGGACCTGGTGAATCTGGTAACCTTCTGGGCCTCACCCAGTCCTGGTGACTTTGTTCCCCACCTGGACTTGATTGCTGTGGACACTTTCTTGGCCTCCCCTGGTGCTGGTGACTCTGATCCTATCTGTGCGTCACCCAGACCTGGTGACACTGGTCCCCACCTGGGCATCCTTGGTACCTGGTGACTCTGTTCCACACCTGAGCCTCACCTCGACATGATGACTCTGGAACCTCTCTAGCCTCACCCTGACCTGGTGACTCTTGTCCCCATCTGGATGTCACCTGGACCAGGTGATTCTTGTACCCCTTTAGGCCTCAACCAGATCTGGTGACACTGGTCCTCAACTGGGCCTCACCTGAACCTAGTGAATATGCTAAATTTAGGCCTCATTTGGACCTGGTGTCTCTTGTAACTTCCTGGGCATCATCGGGACATGGTTCCACTGCATGGCCTGCAGGTTGGCCTCACCTGGACCTCGTAACTCTGGTCCCTACCTGGGCATCATCGGGACATAATTCCTCTGCATGGCCTGCAGGTTGGCCTCACCTGGACCTGGTGAGTGTGGTTGCCAACAGGGCCTCACCCATGCATGGTGACACCGGTCCCCACGTGGGCCCCAGTATGCCCTGGTGAATCACGTCCTTACATGGTCCTCACCCGGACCTGGTAACCCTGGTCACCACCTGGGAATCACCTGGACCTGGTGTATCTGGCCCCATCTGGATCGCACCCAGTCCTGGTGACTTTGTTCCCCACCTGGACCTGATTGCTGTGGACTCTTTCATGGCCTCACCTGGACCTGGTGACTCTGATCCTATCTGCGTGTCACCCAGACCTGGTTACTCTGGTCCTCACCTGGGCGTCATTGGTACCTGGTGACTCTGTTCCACAACTGAGCCTCACCTGGACAAGAGGCTCTGGACTCTCGAACCTCGCTGGGCCTCACCCTGACCTGGTGACTCTGGACCCATCTGGATGTCACCTGCACCAGGTGATTCTGGTACCCCTCTAGGCCTCAACCAGATCTGGTGACTTTGGTCCTCAACTGGACCTCACCTGGACCTAGTGAATATGCTCCATCTGGGCCTCATTTGGACCTGGTGACTGTCTTCCCTACCTGGGCATCATCGGGATATGGTTCCACTGCATGGCCTGCAGGTTGGCCTCCCCTGGACCTGGTGAGTGTGGTTGCCACCTGCACCTCACCTGGACCTGGTGATTCTGGTCTGCACCTGAGATTACACTGGATCTGGTGACTGTGGTCCCCACCTGGGCTTCACCTGGATTTGGGGACCCCGGTCCCCATCTGGGCCTCACCTGGCCCTGTTGACCATGGTCCTCAAGTGGGAAAAATTGGGACGCGGTGACTGTGTTCCACAACTGGACCTCACCTGGACCAAGTGACTCTGGTCCCCCTCTGGGTCTCACCGTGCCCTAGTGACTGTGAAGCCCACTTTTCCCTGACTTGGACCTGCTGACCCTGGTTGCCACATGCGCCTGACCTTGAACTGTTGACTCTGCTTTATTCAAGGACCTCCCCTGTACCTTATGATCCTGGTCACCACCTGGGCTTCACCTTGACGTGGTGACTCTTGTCACCACCGGGGACTCACTTGGACCTGGTTACTGTGTTCTACACCTGGGCCTCAAGTAGACCTGTTGACCATGGTCCCCAAGCCGTCCTCACAAGTACCTGTTGCCTCTGATACCCATCGGGGCATCACGTGTACCTGGTAACGCTGGTCCTCACCTGGGCCGCATCTGGACCTAGTGACTCTGGTCCCCACCTGTACGTTTCCTGGATCTGGTAACTCTGGTCCCCACCTGGATCTCACCTCGATCTGGTGACTCTGGTCCTCAGTTTGGCCTCACCTGGACCTGGTGTCTCTCGTCCCCACTTTGACCTAACTCAGAACTGCTGAATTTTCCCCACCTAGGCCGCACCCAGACCTGGTGACTCTTGTCCCCAGCTATGCCTCAATTCGACCTGATGAATCTGGTCCTCACGTGGGCCTCACATGGACCTGGGACTCAGCTGGATAGAGTGGCTCTGGTTCCCACAAGGGGCTCACCTGATAATGTTGACTGTGGTCTTATTCTATGCCTCACCAGGACCTAATGATTCTGTTCCCCATCTGGGCCTGCATGACCCCAGTGACTCTGGTCCTCACCCAGGCATCATTGCGACCTGGATACTCTATTCCACACCTGGGCCTCACTCTAACCAGGGACCTCTTGTCGCTTTCCGGGCCTCAAACTAAACTGGTTACTCTGGATCCCCCTCTGGCCTCACCCTTACCTGGTGACTCTGGTCACCCCTTGCGCTTCACTAGGGCCTGTTGATTCTCGTCCTTAGCTGGTCCGCAACTGGATGTGGTGACTGGTCGCCACCTGGGCCTCACCTGGACTTGGTGAATCCTGTTGCCACCTGCGACTCACCTGGACCTCGTGACTCTGGTCCCCACCAGGGCCTCAACGGGACCTGGTGAGTGTCGTTGCCATCTGCACCTCACCTGGACCTGGTGATTCTGGTCTGCACCTGAGACTACCCTGTATCTGGTGACTGTGGTCCCCACCTGGGCTTCACCTGCTTTGGGGACTCTGGTCTCCATCTGGGCCTCACCTGACCCTGTTGACCATGGTCCTCTACTGGGTAAAATTGGGACCCGGTGACTGCGTTCCACAACTGAACCTCAACGGAGCAGGTGACTCTGGTCCCCCTCTGGTCTCACCGTGCCCTCGTGACTGTGAACCCCACATTGGCCTGACTTGGACCTGCTGACTCTGGTTGCCACCGCTGCCTGACCTCGAACTGTTGACTCTGGTTCTTTCAAGGGCCTCCCATGTACCTCGTGATCCTGGTCCCCACCTGGACCTCACCTGGACGTGGTGACTCTTGTCACCACCGGGGACTCACCTGGACCTGCTTACTGTGTTCCACACCTGGGCCGCAAGTAGTCCTGTTGACCATGGTCCCCAAGCCGGCCTCACATGGACCTGTTGCCTCTGATTCCCACCGGGGCCTCACGTGTAACTGGTAACTCTGGTCCCCACCTGGGTCTCATCTGGACCTAGAGACTCTGGTCCCCAACTGGACTTCACCAGTATCTGGTGACTCTGGTCCCCCCTGGACCTCACCTGGATCTGGTGACTCTGGTCCTCAGTTTGGCCTCACCTGGACCTGGTGTCTCTCGTCCCCACTTGGACCTAACTCAGAACTGCTGAATCTTGCCCCACCTAGGCCACATCCAGATCTGGTGACTCTTGACCCCAGCTATGCCTCAATTCGACCTGATGAATCTGGTCCTCACGTGGGCCTCACATGGACCTGGGACTCAGCTGGATAGATGGCTCTGGTTCCCACAAGTGGCTCACCAGATACAGCTGACTGTGGTCTTATTCTATGCCTCACCTGGTCCTAGTGATTCTGTTCCCATCTGGGCCTGCATGGCCCTAGTGACTCTGGTCCTCACTCAGGAAACATTAGGACCTGGATACTCTATTCCACACCTGTGCCTCACATTGACCGTGGACCTCTCGTCCCATTCTGGGACTCAAACTAAACTAGTTACTGGTTCCCCTTTGGGCCTCACCCTTACCTGGTAACTCTGGTCACCCGTTTGGCTTCACTTGGGCCTGGTGAATCTGGTCCTTAGCTGGTCTCACCTGGATCTGGTGAATGGTCTGCACCTGGGCCTCACCTGGATTTGGTGAATCCTGTTGCCACATGCGCCTCACCTGGACCTTGTGACTGTGGTCCCACCTGGATCTCACCTGGATCTGGTGGCTCTGGTTCCCATATGGGGTTCTCCTGGACCTGGTTCCTGTGGTCTCCATCTGGCCTCACCTGGAACACAATGACTCTGATCCATATTTGGGCCTCTCCAGCACCTGTTGACTATGGTCCTTACATGGGCATCATTGGGACCTTGATACTCTCTTATATACCTGGGCCTCACCTGGACCTGGTGACTTTGGTCCCACCCGGGCCTCTACGGGATGAGGTGACTGGTTCCCACAGGGACCTCACCTGGACCTGGTGACTCACGTCCTCATATGGGCATCATGGGACCTGGTTTCTGAGTTCCACATCGGGGCCTCACCTGTACCTAGTGATTCTCGTCCCCCTCTGGGCCTCACCCTGACGTGGTGGCTCTGGTCCCCACCTGGATATCACCAGAACCGGGTGACTCTGGTCCCCCTCTGGGACTCACCCGGAGCTGGGACACTGGTCCTCAGCTGATCCTCAACAGGACCTGGTGAATCTACTCCTCACTTAGGCATCGTCTGGACCTTGTGACTCTTTTCCCACCTGGCATCAATGGGACATTGTTACTCTGTTCCCCACCTGGGCCTCACCTGGACATGATAACTTTGCTCCACTCTTTGGCCTCAACTGGTCCTGATGACTCTGGTCCCCCCACCTAGGCCTCAATCTGGACCTGGTGACTGTGGTCCCCACCTGGGTCTCACCTGGACCTGGTGACTCTCGTTCCCACATGAACCACACCTGGACCTGGTGACTGTGGTGTTCTTGTATACTCACATGTACCTGGTGACTCCAGTCCCCACTAGGGCCTCACCTGGATCTGGTGACTCTGGCCCGCCGGTTGGCCTCACCTAGACCTGGTGAGTGGGGTTGCCACCTAGGCCTCACACATAGCTGGTGACTCAGGTTCCCACGTGAGCCTCTTGGACCTGGTGAATCTGGTCCTTACCTGGTCCTTTCCCAGACCCGGGGACTCTATCCCCACCAGGGCCTCACCTGGACCTGGTGATTCTGGTCCCCATCTGGGTCTCACCCAGGTCTGATGACTTTGTTCCCCACCTGGACCAGATTGCTGTGGACTCTTTCTTGGCCTCACCTGGAACTGGTGACTCTGATCCTAACTGGGCCTCACCCAGATCTGGTGACTCTGGTCCTCACTTGGGCATCATTGGTACCTGGTGACTCTCTTCCACACCTGAGCCTCACCTGGACCCGATGACTCTGGAACCACTCTGGGCCTCCCCCTGACCTGGTGACTCTGGTCCCCATCTGGATATCACCTGGACCAGGTGTTTCTGGTACCCTTCTAAGACTCAAGTAGATATGGTGAAACTGGTCCTCAACTGGGCCTCGACTGGACCTAGTGAATATGCTCCATCTGGGCCTTATTTGGACCTGGTGACTCTGGTCCCTACCTGGGCATCATCGGGACATGGTTCCACTGCATGGCCTGCAGATTGGCCTCAACTGGACCTGGTAAATCTGGTCCCTACCTGAACATCACCGGGAAATGGTTCCTCTGCATGGCCTGCAGGTTGGCCTCACCTGGACCTGGTGAGTGGGGTTGCCACCTGGGCCTCCCCCATACCTTGTGACACAGGGCCCCACGTGGGCCTCCCTTTGACCTGGTGAATCTGGTCCTTACCTGGTCCTCACTCGGAACTAGTATGTCTGGTCACAACATGGGAATCATCTGGACCTGGTGAATATGGTCCCCATTGGGCCTCTCCCTTTCCTGGTGACTTTGTTGCCCACCTGTACCTGATTGCTGTGGACTCCTTTTGGGCCTCACCTGGAACGGGTGACTCTGATCCTAACTGGGCCTCACCCAGATCTGGTGACTCTGGTCCTCACCTGTGGACCATTATGACCTGGAAACACTGTTCCACACCTGAGACTCACCTGGACTTGTTGAAGCTGGATCCCCTCTGGGCCACAGCCTGACATGGTGACTCTGGTCCCCATCTGGATATCACCAGAATCGGGTGACTCTGTTCCCCCTCTGGGACTCACCCGGAGCTGGGACACTGGTCCTCAACTGGGTACAACTGGACCTGGTGAATCTACTCCTCACTTAGGTATCGTCTGGACCTTGTGACTCTTTTCCCACCTGGCATCAATGGGACATGGTTACTCTGTTCCCTCTGGGCCTCACCTGGACATGATAACTTTGCTCCACACTTTGGCCTCATCTGGTCTTGATGACTCTGATCCCCGCACCTAGGCCTCAAACTGAACCTGGTGACTGTGGTCCCCACCTGGGTCACACCTGGACCTGGTGACTCAGGTCCCCACGTGGACCTCTTGGACCTGGTGAATCTGGTCCTTACCTGGTCCTTTCCCTGAATGGGGGCTCTGGTCACCACCTGTGCCTCACCTGGACCTGGTGAATCTGGTACCCCTCTAGGCCTCAACAAGATCTGTGACTCTGATCCTATCTGCGCTTCACTCAGACCTGGTGACTCTGTTCCTCACCTGGGCATCATTGGGACCTGGAGACTCTGTTCCACACCTGAGCCTCACCTGGACATGATGACTCTGGAACCTGGCTGGGCCTCACCCTGACCTGGTGACTCTGGTCCCCATCTGGATGTCACCTGGACCAGGTAATTCTGGTACCCTTCTAGGCCTCAACCAGATCTGGTGACTCTGGTCCTCAACTGGGCCTCACTTGGACCTAGTGAATATGCTCCATGTGGGCCTGATTTGGACCTGGTAACTCTGGTCACTACCTCGGCATCATCGGGTCATGGTTCCACTATATGGCCTACAGGTTGCACTCACCTGGACCTGCTTACTGTGTTCCACACCTGGGACTCAAGTAGATCTGTTGACCATGGTCCCCAAGCCGGCCTCACATGGACCTGTTGCCTCTGATCCCCACCGGGGCCTCACGTGTACCTGGTAACTCTGGTCCTCACCAGGGCCTCATCGGGACCTAGTGACTCTGGTCCCCACCTGGGCTTCACGTGGATCTGGTGACTCTGGTCCCCACCTGGACTTCACCTGGATCTGGTGACTCTGGTCCCCACCTGGACCTCTCTTGGACCTGGTGACTCTCTTTCCAACATGGACCTCACATGGATCTGGTGACTCTGGTCCTCAGTTTGGCCTCACCTGGACCTGGTGTCTCTCGTCCCCACTTTGACCTAACTCAGAACTGCTGAATCTTGCCCCACCTAGCCCGCACCCAGACCTGGTGACTCTTGTCCCCAGCTATGCCTTAATTCGACCTAATGAATCTGGTCCTCACGTGAGCCTCACATGGACCTGGGACTCAGCTGGATAGAGTGGCTCTGGTTCACGCAAGGGAATCAAATGATACTGCAGACTGTGGTCTTATTCTATGCCTCACCAGGACCTAGTGATTTGTCCCCATCTGGGCCTGCATGTCCCTAGTGACTCTGGTCCTCACCCAGGCATCATTGGGACATGGATACACTATTCCACACCTGGGCCTCACTCTGACTAGGGACCTGTGGAACCATTCTGGGACTCAAACTAAACTGCTTACTCTGGTTCCCCCTCTGGGACTCACCCTTACCTGGTGACTCTGGTCACCCCATGGGCTTCATTTGGGCCTTGTGAATCTGGTCCTTAGCTTGTCCTCACTTGGATCTGGTGACTGGTCGCCAGCTGGGCCTCACCTGGACTTGTTGAATCCTGTTGCCACCTGCGCCTCACCTGGACCTTGTGACTGTGGTCCCACCAGGACCTTGCCTGGATCTGGTGGCTCTGGTTCCCATATGGGGCTCTCCTGGACCTGATTCCTGTGGTCTCCATCAGGCATCACCTGGAACAAAATGACTCTGGTCCATATTTGGGCCTCTCCTGGAATGTTGACTCTGGTCCTTACCTGGGGATAATTGCGACCTGGTTACACTCTTATATACCTGGGCCTCACCTGGACTTGGTGACTGTGGTCCCATCTGGGCCTCACCTGGACGAGGTGAGTGGTTCCCACAGGGACCTCACCTGGACGTGCTGACTCAGGTCCTCATATGGGCATCATGGGACCTGGTTTCAGTTCCACATCGGGGCCTCACCTGGAGCTAGTGATTATCGTCCCCCTCTGGGCCTCACCCTGACGTGGTGACTCTGGTCCCCACCTGGATATCACCGGAATCGGGTGACTCTGGTCCCCCTCTGGGACCCACCCCGAGCTGGGGACACTGGTCCTCAACTGGGCCTCAACTGGACCTGTTGAATCTGGTCCCCATCTGGGCCTCACCCAGTCCTGGTGACTTTGTTCCCCACCTGGACCTGATTGCTGTGTACACTTTCTTGGCCTCACCTGGAACTGGTGACTCTGAACCTATTTGCGTGTCACCCAGATCTGGTGACTCTAGTCCTCACTTGGGCATCATTGGTACCTGGTGACTCTGTTCCTCACCTGAGCCTCACCTGGACATGATGACTCTGGAACCTCTCTGGGCCTCTCCCTGACCTGGTGACTCTAGTCCCTACCTGGGCATCATCGGGACATTGTTCCACTGCATGTCCTGCAGGTTGGCCTCACCTGGATGTGGTAACTCTCGTCCTTACGTGGGTATCATCGGGACATGGTTCCTCTCCATGGCCTGCAGGTTGGCCTCACCTAGACCTTGGGAGTGCCTTGCCACCTCGCCTCACCAATATCTGATGACTCAGGTCCCCACATGGGCCTCATTTGGACCTGTTGAATCTGGTCCTTACCTGGTCGTCACCCGGAACTGGTAAGTCTGTTCACCACTTGGGAATAACCTGGACCTAGTGAATCTGGTCCCCATCTGTGCCTCACCCAGTCCTGGTGACTTTGTTCCCCACTTGGACCTGTTTGCTGTGGAATCCTTCTTGGCCTGACCTGGAACTGGTGACTCTGATCCTAACTGGGCCTCACCCAGATCTGGTGACTCTGGTCCTCACCTGTGGACCATTATGATCTGGATAATCTGTTCCACACCTGAGCCTCACCTGGACATGATTACGCTGGATCCCCTCTGGACCTCACCCTGACACGGTGACTCTGGTCCCCATGTGGATGTCACCTAGACCAGGTGAATCTGGTACCCCTCTAGGCCTCAACTAAACCTGGTGACTGTGGTCATCAACTGGGCCTCACCGGGACCTAGTGGATATGCTCCCCTCCTGCGCCTCATCTGGACCTGGTGACTCTGGTTCTACCTGGGAATCATTGGGACCTGGATACTCTCTTATATACCTGGGCCTCACCTGGACCTGATGACTGTGGTCCCACCTGGGCCTCACCTGGACCTGGTGAATCTGGTCCCCATCTGTGCCCCCCCCAGTCCTGGTGACTTTGTTCCCCACTTGGACCTGTTTGCTGTGGACTCCTTCATGGCCTCACCTGGAACTGGTGACTCTGATCCTAACTGGGCCTCACCCAGATCTGGTGACTCTGGTCCTCACCTGTGGACCATTATGATCTGGATAATCTGTTCCACACCTGAGCCTCACCTGGACATGATTACGCTGGATCCCCTCTGGACCTCACCCTGACACGGTGCCTCTGTTCCCCATGTGGATGTCACCTAGACCAGGTGAATCTGGTAACCCTCTAGGCCTCAACTAGACCTGGTGACTGTGGTCCTCAACTGGGTCTCACCGGGACCTAGTGGATATGCTCCCCTCCTGCGCCTCATCTGGACCTGGTGACTCTGGTTCTACCTGGGAATCATTGGGACCTTGATACTCTCTTATATACCTGGGCCTCACCTGGACCTGATGTCTGTGGTCCCACCTGGGTCTCACCTGGACCTGGTGAATCTGGTCCCCATCTGGGCCTCACCCAGTCCTGGTGACTTTGTTCCCCACCTGGGCCTGATTGCTGTGGACCCTTCCTTTACCTCACCTGGAACTGGTGACTCTGATCCTATATGCGCGTCTCCCAGATCTGGTGACTCTGGTCCTCACCTGGGAGTTATTGGTACCTGGTGACTCTGTTCCACACCTGAGCCTCACCTGGACATGATGACTCTGGAACCTCTGGGTCTCACCCTGACCTGGTGACTCTGGTCCCCTCTGGATGTCACCTGGACCAGGTGATACTGGTACTCCTCTAGGCCTCAACCAGATCTGGTGACTCTGGTCCTCAACTGGGCCTCACCTGGACCTAGTGAATATGCTCCATCTGGGCCTCATTTGGACCTGGTAACTCTGGTCACTACCTCGGCATCATCGGGTCATGGTTCCACTGCATGGCCTGCAGGTTGGCCTCACCTGGACCTGCTAACTCTGGTCCCTACCTGGGCATCATCCGGACATGGTTCCTCTGCATGGCCTGCAGGTTGGGCTCACCTGGACCTGGTGAGTGGGGTTGCCACCTGGGCCTCACCCATACCTTGTGTCTCAGGTCCCCTCGTGGGGCTCTTGGACCTGGTGAATCTGATCCTTTCCTGGTCCTCTCCTAGACCAGGGGACTCTGGTCACTACCTGGGCCTCCACTGGACCTGGTGAATCTGGTCCCCATCTGAGACTCACCCAGTCCTGGTGACTTTGTTCCCCACCAGGACATGAATTCTGTGGACTCCTTCTTGGCCTCACCTCGAACTGGTGACTCTGATCCTATCTGCGCGTCATCCAGACCTGGTGACTCTGGTCCTCACCTAGGCATCATTGGTACCTGCTGACTCTGTTGCACACCTGAGCCTCACCTGGACATGTTGACTCTGGAACACTCTGGGCCTCACGCTGACCTGGTGACTCTGGTCCCCATCTGGATGTCACGTGGACCAGGTGATTCTGGTACCACTCTAGGCCTCAACCAAATCTGGTGACTCTGGTCCTCAACTGGGCCTCACCTGGACCTAGTGAATATGCACCATCTGGGCCTCATTTGGACCTGGTGACTCTGGTTCTACCTGGGCATCCTCAGGGCATGGTTACTCTATTCCTCACTGGGACTGACCTGATCCTGGTAACTCTCTACCTGACTTTGGCCTCTTCTGTACCAGGAGACTCTGGCTCAACATGGGCCTCACCTGTAAATGGTGACTCTGATCCTAAGCATGGCCTCACCTGACCTGGTGACTGTGGGTCCCATCGGGACCTCTTCTGGACCTCATGTCTCTGGGCCCACCTGGGCCTCACCAGGACCTGGTTTCTGTGGTTCCCACCTGGGTAGCATCAGGATATGGTGACCTTGTTCACTAATAGTGACCCAGCCGGACCTATTAACTCTGGTCTTCACCTGGGCCACACCTGGACATGGTGACACTGGTTCCCACCTGGGACTCACCTGAACATGGTGAGTAGGATCCCCACCTGGTCCTCACCTGTAACTGGTGATTTTCTTTCCCACATGGACATAATGTGGACCTTGTGGCTGCAGTGTTTCTAGCTTCTCATATACCTCGTGGATCTGGTCCCCACCAGGGCCTCACCGGGAACTGGTGAGTGTGGTTGCCACCTGCACCTCACCTGGACCTGGAGATTCTGGTCTGCACCTGAGACTACCTGGATCTGGTGACTGTGGTCCCCACCTGGGCTTCACCTGGATTTGGGGACTCCGGTCTCCATCTGGGCCTCACCTGGCCCTGTTGACCATGGTCCTCAACTGGGCAAAATTGGGACCCGGTGACTGTGTTCCACAACTGGACCTCACCTGGACCAGGTGACTGTCGTCACCCTCTGGGTCTCACCGTGCCCTAGTGACTGTGAACCCCGCTTTGGCCTGAATTGGACCTGCTGATACTGGTTCCCACCTGCGCCTGACCTCAAACTGTAGACTCTATTTTCAAAGGCCTCCCCTCGACCTGGTGATCCTGGTCCCCACCTGGGTCTCACTTGGACGTGGTGACACTTGTCCCCACCGGGGACTCTCCTGGACCTCCTTACTGTGTTCCACACCTGGGCCTCAAGTAGACCTGTTGACCATCGTCCCCAGGACGGCCTCACATGGACCTGTTGCCACAGCTCCCCACCGGGGCATCACATGTACCTGGTATCTCTGGTCCCCACCTTGAACTCATCTGAACTTAGTGACTTTGGTCCCCACCTGGGCTTCACCTGGATCTGGTGACTCTGGTCCCCACCTGGACTTCACCTGGATCTGGTGCCTCTGGTCCCCACCTGGACCTCTCCTGGACCTGGTGACTCTCTTTCCAACATGGACCTCACCTGGATCTGGTGACTCTGGTCCTCAGTTTGGACTCACCTGTTCCTGGTGTCTCTCTTCCCCACTTTGACCTAACTCGGAACTGCTGAATCTTGCCCCACCTAGGCCGCACCCAGACCAGGTGATTCTTGTCCACAGCTATGCCTTAATTCGACTTGATGAATGCAGTCCTCACGTGGGCCTCAGATCACCTGGGACTCATCTGGATAGACTGGCTCTGGTTCCCACAAGGGGCTCACCTGATTCTGGTGACTGTGGTCTTATTCTATGCCTCACCAGGACCTAGAGGTTCTGTTCCTGATCTGGGACTGCATGGCCCTAGTGACTCTGGTCCTCACCCAGGCATCATTGGGACCTGGATACTCTATTCCACACCTGGGCCTCACTTGACCAGGGACCTCTGGTCCAATTCGGGGCCTCAAACTAAACTGGTTACTCTGGTTCCCCTCTGGGCCTCACCCTTACCTGGTGACTCTGGTCACCCCTTGGGCTTCACTTGGGCCTGGTGAATCTGGTCCTTAGCTGGTCCGCACCTGGATCTGGTCGCCAGCTGGGCCTCACCTGTACTTGGTGAATCCTGTTGCCACCTGCGCCTCACCTGAACCATATACTGTGGTCCCACCTGGACCTCACTTGGATCTGGTGGCTCTGGTTCCCATATGGGACTCACCTGGACCTGGTTCCTGTGGTCTCCATCTGGCCTCACCTGGAACACAATGACTCTGATCCATACTTGGGACTCTCCTGGACCTGTTGACTCTGGTCCTTATCTGGGCATCATTGGGACCTGGATACTCTCATATACCTGGGCCTCACCTGGACCTGGTGACGGTGGTCCCACCTGGGCCTCACCTGGACGAGGTTACTGGTTCCCACAGGGACCTCACCGGGACCTGGTGACTCAGGTCTTCATATGGACATCATGGGACCTGGTTTCTCAGTTCCACATTGGGGCCTCACTGGAGCTAGTGATTCTCGTCCCCCTCTGGGCATCACCCTGACGCGGTGACTCTGGTCCCCGCGTCGATATCACGAGAACCGGGAGACTCTGGTCCCCCTCCGGGACTCACCCGGAGCTGGGGACACTGGTCCTCAACTGGGCCTCAACAGGACCTGGTGAATCTACTCCTCACTTAGGCCTCGTCTGGACCTTGTGACTATTTTCCCACCTGGCATCAATGGGACATGGTTACTCTGTTCCCCATCTTGGCCTCACCTGGACATGATAACTTTGCTCCGCACTTTGGCCTCAACTGGTGCTGATGACTCTGGTCCCCCCACCTAGGCCTCAATCTGGACTTGGTGACTGTGGTTCCCACCTGGGTCTCAACTGGACCAGGTGAATCTCGTTCCCACATGAACCACACCTGGACCTAGTGACTGTGGTGTTCTTGTAGACTCACATTTACCTGGTGACTCCTTTCCCCACTAGGGCCGCACCTGGATCTGGTGACTCTGGCCTGCAGGTTGACCTCACCTGGACCTGGTGAGTGGGGTTGCCACCTGGGCGTCACCCATACCTGGTGACTCAGGTCCCCACGTGTGTCTTGGACCTGGTGAATCTGTTAATTCTGGTCACCACCTGGGAATCCCCTGGACCTGGAGAATCTGGTCGCCATCTGGGCCTCACCCAGTCCTGGTGACTTTGTTCTCCACCTGGACCTGATTGCTGTGGACTCCTTCGTGGTCTCACCTGGAACTGGTGACTCTGATCCTAACTGGGCCTCACCCAGATCTGGTGACTCTGGTCCTCACCTGTGGACCACTATGACCTGGATACTCTATTCCACACCTGAGCCTCACCTGGACATGATGACTCTGGATCCTCTCTGGGCCTCACTCTGACATGGTGACTCTGGTCCCCATGTGGATGTCACCTAGACCAGGTGAATCTGGTACCCCTCTAGGCTTCAACTATAGCTGGTGACTGTGGTCCTCAACTGGGCCTCACCGGGACCTAGTGGATATGCTCCCCTCCTGCGCCTCATCTGGACCTGGTGACTCTGGTTCTACCTGGGCATCATTGGGACCTGGATACTCTCTTATATACCTGGGCCTCACCTGGCACTGTTGACCATTGTCCTCAACTGGGCAAAATTGTGACCCGGTGACTGTGTTCCAAAACTGGACGTCACCTGGACCAGGTGACTCTGGTCCCCCTCTGGGTCTTACCGTGCCTAGTGAATGTGAACCCCACTTTGGCCTGCCTTGGACCTGCTGACCCTGGATGCCACCTGCTCCTGACCTCGAACTGTTGACTCTGGTTCTTTCAAGGGCCTCCCCTGTACCTGGTGATCCTGGTCCCCACCTGGGCCTCACCTGGACCTGGTGACTCTTGTCACCACCGGGCACTCACCTGGACCTGTTTACTGTGTTCCACACCTGGGCCTCAAGTAGACCTGTTGACCATGGTCCCCAAGCCGGCCTCATATGGACCTGTTGCCTCTGATCCCCACCGGGGTCTCACGTGTACCTGGTAACTCCTGTCTCACCGGGGCCTCATCTGGTCCAAGAGACTCTGGTCTCCACCTGGGCTTCACCTGGATCTGGTGACTCAGGTCCCCACCTGGACTTACATGGATCCGTTGACTCTTGTCCCCACCTGGACCTCTCCTGGACCTGGTGACTATCTTTCCAACATGGACCTCACCTGGATCTGGTGACTCTGGTCCTCAGTTTGGCCTCACCTGGACCTGGTGTCTCACTTCCCCACTTGAACCTAACTCAGAACTGCTGAATCTTGCCCCAACCTAGGCCGCATCCAGACCTGGTGACTCTTGTCCCCACCTTTGCCTCAATTCCACCTGATGAATCTGGTACTCACGTGTGCCTCACATGGACCTGACCCTCAGCTGGACCTGGGACTCAGCTGGATAGAATGGCTCTGGTTCCCACAAGGGGTCACCTGATACTGGTGACTGTGGTTTTATTCTATGTCTCATCAGGACCTAGTGATTCTGTTCCCCATCTGGGCCTGCATTGCCCTAGTGACTTTGGTCCTCACCCAGGCATCATTGCGACCTGGATACTCTATTCCACACTTGGGACTCACTTTGACCAGGGACCTCTGGTCCCATTCTGGGTCTCAAACTAAACTGGTTACTCTGGTTCCCCCTCTGGGCCTCACCCTTACCTGGTGACTCTGGTCACCCCTTGGGCTTCATTTGGGCCTGGTGAATCTGGTCCTTAGGTGGTCCGCACCTGGATATGGTGACTGGTCGCAACCTGGGCCTCTCCTGGACTTGGTGAATCCTCTTGCCACCTGGGCCTCACTTGGACCTTGTGACTGTGGTCCCACCTGGACCTCACCTGGATCTGGGGGCTCTGGTTCCCATTTGGGGCTCTCCTGGACCTGGTTCCTGTTGTCTAAATCTGGCCTATCCTGGAACACAATGACTCTGATGCATATTTGTGCCTCTCCTGGACCTGTTGACTCTGGTCCTTACCTAGGCATCATTGGGGCCTGGATACTCTCTTAAATACCTGGTCCTCACCTAGACCTCGTAACTGTGGTCCCACCTGGACCTCACCGGGACGAGGTGACGGGTTCCCACAGGGACGTCACCTGGACCTCGTGACTCAGGTCCTCATATGAGCATCATGGGACCTGGTTTCTCAGTTCCACATCGGGGCCTCAAGTGGACCTAGTGATTCTGGACCCCCTCTCGGCCTGACCCTGAAGTGGTGACTCTGGTCCCAACCTGGATATCACCAGAACCTGGTGACTGTGGTCCCCCTCTGGGACTCACCTGGAGATGGGGCACTGGTCCTCAACTGGGCCTCAACAAGACCTGGTGAATCTACTCCTCACTTAGACCTCGTCTGGACCTTGTGACTCTTTTCCCACCTGGCATCAATGGGACATGGTTACTCTGTTCCACACCTGGGCCTCACCTCTACATAATAACTTTGCTCCACACTTTGGCCTCAACTGGTCCTGATGACTCTGTTCCCCCCACCTAGGCCTCAGTCTGGACCTGGTGACTGTTGTCCCCACCTGGGTCTCACCTGTACCTGGTGATTCTCGTTCCCACATGAACCACACCTGGACCTGGTGACTGTGGTGTTCTTGTAGACTCACATTTACTGGTGACACTGGTCCCCACTAGGGCCTCACCTGGATCTGGTGACTCTGGCCTGCCGGTTGGCCTCACCTTGACCTGGTGAGTGGGGTTGCCACCTTGGCCTCACACATAGCAGTTGACTCAATTCCTCTCGTGGGCCTCTTGGAACTGGTGAATCTGGTCCTTACCTGGTCCTATCCCAGACCCGGGGACTCTGGTCACCACCTGGTCCTCACCTGGACCTGGTGAATCTGGACCCCATCTGGGCCTCACCCAGTCCTGGTGACTTTGTTCCCCACCTGGACCTGATTGCTGTGGACTCTTTCTTGGCCTCACCTGGAACTGGTGACTCTGATCGTTTCTGCGCGTCACCCAGATCTGTTGACTCTGGGCCTCACCTGGGCATCATTGGTACCTGGTGTCTCTGTTCCACCCCTGAGCCTAACCTGGACTTGATGACTCTGGAACCACTCTGGGCCTCTCCATGACCTGATGCCTCTGGTCCCCATCTGGATGTCACTTGGACGAGGTGATTCTGGTAGCCCTCTAAGCCTCAACCAGATCTGGAGACTCTTGTCCTCAACTGGGCCTCACTGAACCTAGTGAATATGCTCCATCTGGGCCTCATTTGGACCTGGTGACTCTGGTCCCTACCTGGGCATCATCGGGACATGGTTCCACTGCATGGCCTGCATATTGCCCTCACCTGGACCTGGTAACTCTAGTCCCTACCTGGGCATCATCGGGACATGGTTCCTCTGCATGGCCTGCAGTTAGGCCTCACTTGGAACTGGGGAGTGGGGTTGCCACCTGGGCCTCACCCATGCTTGGTGACACAGGTACCCACGTGGGCCTCACTTGGACCTGGTGAATCTGGTCCTTACCTGGTCCTCACCCGGAACTGGTAACTCTGGTCACCACCTGGGAATCACCTGGACCTGGTGAATCTGGTCCCCATCTGGGCCTCACCCAGTCCTGGTGACTTTGTTCCCCACCTGGACCTGCTTGCTGTGGACTCTTTCTTGGCCTCCCCTTGGATCTGGTGACTCTGAACCTATCTGCGCGTACCCAGATCTGGTGACTCTGGTCCTCACCTGGGCATCATTGGTACCTGGTGACTCTATTCCTCACCTGAGCCTCACCTGGACATGATGACTCTGGAACGTCTCTGGGCCTCTCCCTGATCTGGTGACTCTAGTCCCTACCTGGGCATCATCGGGACATGGTTCCACTGCATGTCCTGCAGGTTGGCCTCACCTGGATGTGGTAACTCTCGTCCTTACCTGGGTATCATCGGGACTTCGTTCCTCTGCATGGCCTGCAGGTTGGCCTCACCTGGACCTGGGGAGTGCTTTGCCACCTGGCGTCACCAATACCTGGTGACTCACGTCCCCACGTGGGCCTTATTTTGTTCTGTTGAATCTGGTCCTTACCTGGTCGTCACCCGGAACTGGTAAGTCTCTTCACCACCTGGGAATAACCTGCACCTGGTGAATCTGGTCCCCATCTGGGCCTCACCCAGTCCTGGTGACTTTGTTCCCCTCCTGGACCTGGTTCCTGTGGACTCCTTCTTGGCCTCACCTGGAACTGGTGACTCTGATCCTAACTGGGCCTCACCCAGATCTGGTGACTCTGGTCCTCACCTGTGGACCATTATGATCTGGATACTCTGTTCCACACCTGAGCCTAACCTGGACATGATTACTCTGGATCCTCTCTGGACCTCACCCTGACATGGTGACTCTGGTCCCCATGTGGATGTCACCTAGACCAGGTGAATCTGGTACCCCTCTAGGCCTCAACTAGACTTGGTGACTGTGGTCCTCAACTGGGCCTCACCGGGACCTAGTGGATATGCTCCCCTCCTGCGCCTCATCTGGACCTGGTGACTCTGGTTCCACCTGGGCATCATTGGGACCTGGATACTCTCTTATATACCTGGGCCTCACCTGGACCTGATGACTGTGGTCCCACCTGGGTCTCACCTGGACCTGGTGAATCTGGTCCCCTTCTGGGCCTCACCCAGTCCTGGTGACTTTGTTCCCCACCTGGACCTGATTGCTGTGGACTCTTTCTTGGCCTCACCTGGAAGTGGTGACTCTGATCCTATATGCTCGTCTCCCAGATCTGGTGACTCTGGTCCTCACCTGCGAGTTATTGGTACCTGGTGACTCTGTTCCACACCTGAGCCTCACCTGGACATGATGACTCTGGAACCTCTCTCGGTCTCACCCTGAACTGGTGACTCTGGTCCCCATCTGGATGTCACCTGGACCAGGTGATTCTGGTACTCCTCTAGGACTCAACCAGATCTGGTGACTCTGGTCCTCAACTGGGCCTCACATGGACCTAGTGAATATGCTCCATCTGGGCCTTATTTGGACCTGGTAACTCTGGTCACTACCTCGGCATCATCGGGTCATGGTTCCACTGCATGGCCTGCAGGTTGCACTCACCTGGACCTGGTAACTCTGGTCCCTACCTGGGCATCATCCGGACATGGTTCCTCTGCATGGCCTGCAGTTTGGCCTCACCTGGACCTGGTGAGTGTGGATGCCACCTGGGCCTCACCTATACCTTGTGACTCAGGTCCCCACGAGGGGCTCTTGTACCTGGTGAATCTGATCCTTTCCTGGTCCTCTCCCAGACCAGGGGACTCTGGTCACTACCTGGGCCTCCCCTGGACCTGGTGAATCTGGTCCCCATCTGAGACTCACCCAGTCCTGGTGACTTTGTTCCCCACCTGGACCTGATTGCTGTGGACTCCTTCTTGTCCTCACCTAGAACTGGTTACTCTGATCCTATCTGCGCGTCACCGAGACCTGGTGACTCTGGTTCTCACCTGGGTATCATTGGTACCTGCTGACTCTGTTGCACACCTCAGCCTCACCTGGACATGATGACTCTGGAACTCTCTGGGCCTCTCCCTGACCTGGTGACTCTGGTCCCCATCTGGATGTCACCTGGACCAGGTGATTCTGGTACCCCTCTAGGCCTCAACCAAATCTGGTGAATCTGGTCCTCAACTGGGCCTCACCTGGACCTAGTGAATATGCACCATCTGGGCCTCATTTGGACCTGGTGACTCTGGTCCCTACCTGGGCATCATTGGGACATGGTTCCACTGCATGGCCTGCAGGTTGGCCTCACCTGGATCTGGTAACTCTGGTCCCAACCAGGGCATCATCGTGACACGGTTCCTCTGCATGGCCTGCAGGTTGGCCTCACCTGGACCTGGGGAATGGGGTTGCCACCTGGGCCTCACCTATACCTGGTGACACAGGTCCCCACGTGGGCCTCACTTGGACCTGTTGAATCTGGTCCTTACCTGGTCCTCACCCGGAACTGGTAAGTCTGGTCACCACCTGGAAGTCACCTGAACCTGGTGAATCTGGTCCCCATCTGGGCCTCACCCAGTCCTGATGAATTTGTTGCCCACCTGGACCTGATTGCTGTGGACTCCTTCTTGGGCTCACCTGGAACTGGTGACTCTGATCCTAACTGGGCCTCACCCAGATCTGCTGACTCTGGTCCTCACCTGTATCCATTGTGACCAGGATACTCTGTTCCACACCTGAGCCGTACCTGGACATGATGACTCTGGATCCCCTCTGGCCTCACCCTGACATGGTGACTCTGGTCCTCATCTGGATGTCACCCAGACCAGGTGAATCTGGTACCCCTCTAGGCCACAACTAGACCTGGTGACTCTGTTCCTCAACTGGCCCTCACCGGGACCTAGTGAACATGCTGCACATCTGCGCCTCATCTGGACCTGGTGACTCTGGTTCTACCTGCGCATCATCTGGACATGGTTACTCTATTCCCCACTGGGACTGACCTGACCTGGTAACTCTCGTCCTGACTTTGGCCTGGTCTGTACCGGGTGACTCTGGCACCACCTGGGCCTCACTTTTATCTGGTGACACTGATTCTAAGCATAACCTCACCTGACCTGGTGACTGTGGTTCCCATCAGGACCTCACCTGGACCTCATGTCTCTGATCCCACCTGGGCCTCACCGAGACCTGGTGTCTCTGGTACCCACCTGCGTAGCATCAGGATATGGTTACCCTGTTCACTATCAGTGACCTAGCCGGACCTATTAACTCTTGTGTTCACATGGGCCACACCTGGACATGGTGACACTGGTTCCCACCTGGTACTCACCTGGACATGGTGAGTCGGATCCCTACCTGGTCCTCACCTGTAACTGGTGATTCTCGTTCCCACATGGACATCATGTGGACCTGGTGGCTGCAGTGTTTCTAGCTTCTCATGTACCTCGTGACTCTGATCCCCACCAGGGCCTCACCGGGTCCTGGTGTGTTTGGTTTCACCTGCACCTCACCTGGACCTGGTGATTCTGGTCTGCACCTGAGACTACCCTGGATCTGGTGACTGTGGTCCCCACCAGGGATTCACCTGGATTTGGGGACTCCGGTCCCCATCTGGGCCTCACCTGGCCCAGTTGAGCATGGTCCTCAACTGTTCAATATTGGGACCCGGTGAATGTGTTCCACAACTGGACCTCACCTGGACCAGGTCACTCTGGTCCCCCTCTGGGTCTCAAGTGCCCTAGTGACTGTGAACCCTACTTTGGCCTGACTTGGACCTGCTGACCCTGTTTGCCACGTGTGCCTGACATCGAATTGTTGACCCTGGTTCTTTCAAGGGCCTCCACTGTACCTGGTGATTCTGGTCCCCACCTGGGCCAAACCAGGACGTGGTGACACTTGTCACCACCGGGGAATCACTTGGACCTGCTTAGTGTGTTCCACACCTGGGCCTCAAGTAGACGTGTTGACCATGTTCCCCAGCCTGCCTCACATGGACCTGTTGCCTCTGATCCCCACCGAGGCCTCACGTGTACCTGGTAACTCTGGTCCTCACCTGGGCCTCATCTGGACCTAGTGACTCTGGTCCCCACCTGGGCTTCACCTGGATCGCGTGACTCTGGTCCCCACCTGGACTTCACCTGGATCTGATGACACTAGTCCCCACCTGGACCTCACCTGGACCTGGTGACTCTGGTCCTCAGTTTGGCCACACCTGGACCTGCTGACTCTTTTCCCCACTGTGACCTAACTCAGAACTGCTGAATCTTGCCCAACCTAGGCCGCACCCAGACCTGGTGACTCTTGTCCCCACCTATGCCTCAATTCGACCTGATGAATCTGGTCCTCACGTGGTTCTCACATGGACCTGGGACTCAGCTGGATAGAGTGGCTCTGGTTCCCATAGGGGCTCACCTGATCCTGCTGACTGTGGTCTTATTCTATGCCTCACCAGGACCTGGTGATTCTGTTCCCCATCTAGGCCTGCATGGCCATAGTAACTCTGTTCCTCACCCAGGCGTCATTGGGACCTGGATACTCTATTCCGCACCTGGGCCTCACTCTGACCAGGGACCTCTGGTCCCATTCTGGGCCTCAAACTAAATTGGTTACACTGGTTCCCCCTCTGGGCCTCACCCTTACCTGGTGAGTCTGGTCACCCCTTGGGCTTCATTGGGCCTGGTGAATCTGGTCCTTACATGGTCCGAACCTGGATCTGGTGATGGTCGCCACCTGGGCCTCTCCTGGACTTGGTGAATCCTGTTGCCACCTGCGCGTCACCGGGACCTTGTGACTGTGGTCCAACCTGGACCTCCCCTGGATCTGGTGGCTCTGGTTCCCATATGGGGCTCTCGTGGACCTGGTTCCTGTGGTCTCCATCTGGCCTCACCTGGAACACAATGACTCTGTTCCATATTTGGGCCTCTCCAGGACCGGTTGACTCTGGTCCTCACCTGGGCATCATTGGTAGTTGGTGACTCTGTTCCACGCCTGAGCCTTACCTGGACATGATGACTCTGGAACCACTCTGGGCTTCACCCTGACCTGGTGCCTCTGGTCCCAATTTGGATGTCACCTGCACCAGGTGATTGTCGTACCCCTCTAAGCCTCAACCAGATCTGGTGACAGTGGTCCCCAACTGGGCCTCACTGGACCTAGTGAATATGCTCCATCTAGGCCTCATTTGGACCTGGTGACTCTGGTCCCTACTTGGGCATCATCGGGACATGGTTCCACTGCATGGCCTGCAGGTTGGCCTCACCTGGACCTAGTAACTCTAGTCCCTACCTGGGCATCATAGGGACATGGTTCCTCTGCATGACCTGCAGTTTGGCCTCACCTGGACGTGGAGAGTCGGGTTGCCACCTGGGCCTCACCCATGCTTGGTGACACAGGTACCACGTGGGCCTCACTTGGACCTGGTGAATCTGGTCCTTACCTTGTAATCACCCGGAACTCGTAACTCTGGTCACCACCTGGGAATCACCTGGACCTGGTGAATCTGGTCCCCATCTAGGCCTCACCCAGTCCTCGTGACTTTGTTCCCCACCTGGACCTGATTTCTGTGGACTCCTTCTTGGCCTCACCTGGAACTGGTGACTCTGATCCTAACGGGGCCTCACAGAGATCTGGTGACTCTGGTCCTCACCTGTGGACCATTATGACCTGGATCTCTGTTCTACACCTGAGACTCACCTGGACATGATGACTCTGGATCCCCTCCGGGCCTCACCCTGACATGGTGACTCTGGTCCCCATCTGGATGTCACCTAGACCAGGTGAATCTGGTACCCCTCTAGGCCTCAACTACACCTGGGTATTCTGGTCCTCATCTGGGCCTCACCGAGACCTAGTGAATATGCTCCCCACCTGCTCCTCATCTGGACCTGGTGACTCTGGTTCTACTTGGGCATCATCGGTACATCGTTACTCTATTCCCCACTGGGAGTGAACTGATCCTGGTAACTCTGGTCCTGACTTTGGCCTCTTCTGACCAGGTGACCCTGGCTCCACCTGGGACTCACCAGTAACTGGTGACTCTGATCCAAGCATGGCCTTACCAGACATCGTGACTGTGGTTCCCATCGGGACCTCACCTGGACCTCATGTCTCTGGTCCCACCTGGGCCTCACCAGGACCTGGTGTCTGTGGTACCCACCTGGGTAGCATCAGGATATGGTTACACTGTTCACTAACAGTGACCCAGCCGGACCTATTAACTCTGGTCTTCACCTGGGCCACACCTGGACATGGTGACACTGGTTCACACCTGGGCCTCAACTGGACATGGTGAGTCGGATCCCCATCTGGTCCTCACCTGTAACTGGTGATTCTCGTTCCCACATGGACATCATGTGGACCTGGTGGATGCAGTGTTTATAGCTTCTCATGTACCTCGTCACTCTGGTCCCCATCTGGGCCTCACCTGGCCCTGTTGACCATGGTCCTCAACTGGGCAAAATTGGGACCCCGTGACTGTGTTCCACAACTGGACCTCACCTGGACCAGGTGACTCTGGTCCCCCTCTGGGTCTCACCGTGCCCTAAGGACTGTGAACCCCACTTTGGCCTGCCTTGGACCTGCTGACCCTGGATGCCACCTGCTCCTGACCTCGAACTTTTGACTCTGGTCCTTTGAAGGGCCTCCCCAGGACCTGGTGATCCTGGTCCCCACTTGGGCCTCACCTGGACGTGATGACTCTTGTCACCACCTGGGACTCACCTGGACCTGGTTACTGTGTTCCACACTTGGGCCTCAATTAGACCTGTTGACCATGGTCCCCAAGCCGGCCTCACGTGGACCTGTTGCCTCTGATCCCCACTGGGGCCTCACGTGTACCTGGTAACTCTGGTCCTCACCTGGGCCTCATCTGGACCTAGTGACTATGATCCCCACCTGGGCTTCACCTGGATCTGGTGACTCTGGTCCCCACCTGGACTTCACCTGGATCTGGTGACTCTGGTCCCCACCTGGACCTCTCCTGGACCTGGTGACTCTCGTTCCAACATGGACCTCACCTGGATCTGGTGACTCTGGTCCTCAGTTTGGCCTCACCTGGACCTGGTGTCTCTCGTCCACACTTTGACCTAACTCAGAACTGCTGAATCTTGCCCCACCTAGGCCGCACCCAGACCTGGTGACTCTTGTCCCCAGCTATGCCTCAATTCGACCTGATGAATCTGGTCCTCACGTGGGCCTCACATGGACCTGGGACTCAGCTGGATAGAGTGGCTCTGGTTCCCACAAGGGGCTCACCTGATACTGGTGACTGTGGTCTTATTCTATGCCTCACCAGGACCTAGTGATTCTGTTCCCCATCTTGGCCTGCATGGCCCTAGTGACTCTGGTCCTCACCCAGGCATCATTGGGACCTGGATACTCTCTTCCACACCTGTGCCTCACTCTGACCAGGGACCTCTGGTCGCATTCTGGGCCTCAAATTAAACTGGTTACTCTGGTACCCCTCTGGGCCTCACCCTTACCTGGTGACTCTGGACACGCCTTGGGCTTCACTTGGGCCTGGTGAATCTGGTCCTTAGCTTGTCCTCACTTGGATCTGGTGACATCTCACCACCTGGGCCTCACCTGGACTTGGTGAATCCTGTTGCCAACTGCGCCTCACCTGGACCTTGTGACTGTGGTCCAACCTGGACTTCACCTGGATCTGGATGCTCTGGTTCCCATATGGGGCTCTCCTGGACCTGGTTCCTGTGGTCTCCATCAGGTCTCACCTGGAACACAATGACTCTGATGCATATTTGTGCCTCTCCTGGACCTGTTGACTCTGTTCCTTACCTGGGCATCATTGGGGCCTGGATAATCTCTTAAATACTTGGTCCTCACCTGGACCAGGTGACTGTGGTCCCACCTGGACCTCACCGGGACGAGGTGACTGGTTCCCACAGGGACCTCACCTGGACCTCGTGACTCAGGTCCTCATATGGGCATCATGGGACCTGGTTTCTCAGTTCCACATCGGGGCCTCAAGTGGACCTAGTGATTCTGGTCCCCCTCTGGGCCTGACCCTGACGTGGTGACTCTGGTCCCAACCTGCATATCACCAGAACCTGGTGACTGTGGTCCCCCTCTGGGACTCACCCGGATATGGGGCACTGGTCCTCAACTGGGCCTCAACAGGACCCGGTGAATCTACTCCTCACTTAGGCCTCGTCTGTACCTTGAGACTCTTTTCCCACCTGGCATCAATGGGACATGGTTACTCTGTTCCCCACCTGGGCCTCACCTCCACATGATAACTTTGCTCCACACTTTGGCCTCAACTGGTCCTGATGACTCTGTTCCTCCCACCTGGGCCTCAGTCTGGACCTGGTGACTGTGGTGCCCACCTGGGTCTCACCTGTACCTGGTGATTCTCGTTCCCACATGAACCACACCTGGACCTGGTGACTGTGGTGTTCTTGTAGACTCACATTTACCTGGTGACACTGGTCCCCACTAGGGCCTCACCTGGATCTGGTGACTCTGGCCTGTCGGTTGGCCTCACCTTGACCTGGTGAGTGGGGTTGCCACCTGGGCCTCACACATAGCTGGTGACTCAGGTCCCCACGTGGGCCTCTTGTACCTGGTGAATCTGGTCCTTACCTGGTCCTGTCCCAGACACGGGGACTCTGGTCACCACCTGGGCCTCACCTGGAACTGGTGAATCTGGACCCCATCTGGGCCTCACCGAGTACTGGTGACTTTGTTCCCCACCTGGACCTGATTGCTGTGGACACTTTCTTGGCCTCACCTGTAACTGGTGACTCTGATCCTAAGCATGGCCTTACCTGACCTGGTGACTGTGGTTCCCAATGGGATCTCACCTGGACCTCATGTCGCCGGTCCCACCTGGGCCTCACCAGGAACTAGTGTCTCTGGTACCCACCTGGGTAGCATCAGGATATGGTTACACTGTTCACTAACAGTGACCCAGCCGGACCTATTAACTCTGGTCTTCACCTGGGCCACACCTGGACATGGTGTCACTGGCTACCACCTGGTTCTCACCTGGACATGGTGAGTTGGACCCCCACCTGGTCCTCACCTGTAACTGGTGATACTCGTTCCCACCTGGACATCATGTTGACTTGGTGGCTGCAGTGTTTCTAGGTTCTCAAATACATCGTGACTCTGGTCCCTACCAGGGCCTCAACGGGACCTGGTGAGTGTGGTTGCCACTTGCACCTCACATTGACCTGGTGATTCTGGTCTGCACCTGAGACTGCCCTGGATCTGGTGACTGTGGTCCCACCTGGGCCTCACCTGGACGAGGAGACTGGTTCCCACAGGGACCTCACCTGGACCTGGTGACTCAGGTCCTCATATGGGCATCATGGGACCTGGTTTCTCAGTTCCACATCGGGGCCTGACCTGGACCTAGAGATTCCCGTCCCGCTCTTGGCCTCACCCTGACGTGGTGACTCTGGTCCCCACCTGGATATCACCAGAACTGGGTGACTCTGTTCCCCCTCTGGGACTCACCCGGAGCTGGGGACACTGCTCCTCAACTGGGTCTCAACAGGACCTGGTGAATCTACTCCTCACTTAGGCCTCGTCTGGCCCCGGTGACTCTTTTACCACCTGCCATCAATGGGACATGGTTACTCTTTTCCCCACCTGGGCCTCACCTGGACATGATAACTTTACTCCGCACTTTGGCCTCAACTGGTCCTGATGACTGTGGTCCCCCCACCTAGGCCTCAATCTGTTCCTGGTGACTGTGGTCCCCACCTGGGTCTCACCTGGACCTGGTGACTCTCGTTCCCACATGAACCACACCAGTACCTGGTGACTGTGGTGTTCTTGTAGACTCACATTTACCGGGTGACTCCGGTCCCCACCAGGGTCTCACCTGGATCTGGAGACTCTGGCCTGCAGGTTGGCCTCACCTGGACCTGGTGAGTGGGGTTGCCACCTGGGCCTCACCCATACCTGGTGACTCAGTTCCCAACGTGGGCCTCTGGGACCTGGTGAATCTGGTCCTTACCTGGTCCTCTCCCGGGCCCGGGGACTCTGGTCACCACCTGGGACTCACCTTGACCTTCTGAATCTGGTCCCCATCTGGGTCTCACCCAGTCCTGGTGATTTATTCCCCACCTGGACCTGATTGTTGTGGACTCTTTCTTGGCCTCACCTGGAACTGGTTTCTCTGATTCAATCTGCGCATCACCCAGACCTGTTGACTCTGGTCCTCACCTGGGCATCGTTGGTACCTGGTGACTCTGTTCCACACCTGAGCCTCACCTGGACATGATGTATCTGGAAAATCTCTGGGACTCACCCTGACCTGGTGAGGCTGGTCCCCATCTGGATGTCACCTGGACCAGGTGATTCTGTACCCCGATAGTCCTCAACCAGATCTGGTGACTCTGGTCTTCAACTAGGCCTCACCTGGACTTAGTGAATATGCTCCATCTTGGTCTCATTTGCACCTCGTGACTCTGGTCCTTACCTGGGCATCATCGGGACATGGTTCCACAGCATGGCCTGCAGGTTGGCCTCACCTGGACATGGTAAGTCCTGTCCCTACCTGGGCATCATCGGGACATGGTTCCTCTGCATGGCCTGCAGGTGGCCTCACCTGGACATGTTGAGTGGGGTTGCCCCTGGGCCTCACCCATACCTGGTGACTCAGGTTCCCACGTGGGCCTCACTTGGACCTTGTGAATCTGGTCCTTACCTGGTGCTCACCCGGAACTGGTAACTCTAGTCACCACCTGGGAATCACCTGGACCTGGTGAATCTGGTCCCCATCTGGGCCTCCCCCAGTCCTGGTGACTTTGTTCCCACTTGGACCTGATGCTGTGGATCCTTCTTGGCCTCATCTATAACTGGTGACTCTGATCCTAACTGGGCCTCACTCAAATCTTGTGACTCTGGTCCTCACCTGGGCATCATAGGTACCGGGTGACTCTGTTCCACACCTGAGCCTCAACTGGACATGATGACTGTGGATCCTCTCTGGGCCTCACCCTGACCTGGTGACTCTGGTCCCCATCTGGATGTCACCTAGACCAGGTGAATCTGGTACCACTCTAGGCCTCAACTTGACCTGGTGACCCTGGTCCTCAACTGGGCCTCACCGGGACCTAGTGAACATGCTTCAAACCTGCACCTCATCTGGACCTGGGGACTCTGGTTCTACCTGGGTATCATCGGGACATGGTTACTCTATTCCCCACTGGGACTGACCTGATCCTGGTAACTTGGTCCTGACTTTGGCCTCTTCTCTACCAGGTGACTCTGGCTCCACCTGGGCCTCACCTGTAACTGGTGACTCTGATCCTATGCATGGCCTCACCTGACCTGGTGACTGTGGTTCCCATCGGGACCTCACCTGGACCTCAGGTCTCTGGTCCAAACTGGGCCTCACCAGGACTTTGTGTCTCTGGTACCCACCTGGATAGCATCAGGATATGGTTACACTGTTCACTAACAGTGAACCAGCTGGACATATTAACTCTGGTCTTCACCTGGGGCACACCTGGACATGGTGACACTCGTTCCCACCTGGGTCTCACCTGGACATGGTGAGTCGAATCCCACCTGGTCCTCACCTGTAACTGGTGATTCTCGTTCCCACATGGATATCCTGTGGACCGGGTGGCTGCAGTGTTTCTAGCTTCTCATGTACCTCGTGACTCTGGTCCCCACCAGGGCCTCACCGGGACCTGGTGAGTGTGGTTGCCACCTGCACCTCACCTGGACTTGGTGATTCTGGTCAGCACCTGAAACTACCCTGGATCTGGTGACTGTGGGCCCCACCTGGTCTTCACCTGGTTTTGGGGACTCTCGTCCCCATCTGGGCCTCACCTGGCCATGTTGACCATGGTCCTCAACTGGGCACAATTGGGGCCCCGTGACTGTGTTGCACAACTGGACCTCACCTGGACAAGGTGACTCTGGTCCCCCTCTGGGACTCACCGTGCCCTAATGACTGTGAACCCCACTTTGGCCTGACTTGGACCTGCTGACCCTGGTTGCCACCTGCGCTTGACTTCGACCTGTTGACTCTGGTTCTTTCTTTTTTCTTTTTTTTTAATTTATTTTTTATTATTGGTGTTCTATTTACTAACATACAGAATAACCCCCAGTCCCCGTCACCCATTCACTCCCAACCCCCGCCCTCCTCCCCTTCTACCACCCCTAGTTCGTTTCCCAGAGTTAACAGTCTTTACGTTCTGTCTCCCTTTCTTATATTTCCCACACATTTCTTCCCCCTTCCCTTATATTCCCTTTCACTATTATTTATATTCCCCAAATGAATGAGAACATATAATGTTTGTCTTTCTGCGACTGGCTTACTTCACTCAGCATAATACCCTCCAGTTCCATCCATGTTGAAGCAAATGGGGGGTATTTGTCATTTCTAATAGCTGAGTAATATTCCATTGTATACATAAACCACATCTTCTTTATCCATTCATCTTTCGTTGGACACCGAGGCTCCTTCCACAGTTTGGCTATCGTGGCCATTGCTGCTATAAACATCGGGGTGCAGGTGTCCCGGCGTTTCATTGCATTTGTCTCTTTGGGGAAAATCCCCAACAGTGCAATTGCTGGGTCGTAGGGCAGGTATATTTTTAACTGTTTGAGGAACCTCCACACAGTTTTCCAGAGTGGCTGCACCAGTTCACATTCCCACCAACAGTGTATGAGGATTCCCTTTTCTCCGCATCCTCTCCAACATTGGTTGTTTCCTGTCTTGTTAATTTTCCCCATTCTCACTGGTGTGAGGTGGTATCTCATTGTGGTTTTGATTTGTATTTCCCTGAGGGCAAGTGATGCAGAGCATTTTCTCATGTGCATGTTGGCCATGTCTATGTCTTCCTCTGTGAGATTTCTGTTCATGTCTTTTGCCCATTTCATGATTGGATTGTTTGTTTTTTGGTGTTGAGTTTGATAAGTTCTTTATAGATCTTGGAAACTAGTCCTTTATCTGATATGTCATTTGCAAATATCGTCTCCCATTCTGTAGGTTGTCTTTGAGTTTTGTTGACTGTATCCTTTGCTGTGCAAAAGCTTCTTATCTTGATGAAGTCCCAATAGTTCATTTTTGCTTTTGTTTCTTTTGCCTTCGTGGATGTATCTTGCAAGAAGTTACTATGGCCGAGTTCAAAAAGGGTGTTGCTTCTGTTCTTCTCTAGGATTTTTCTGGAATCTTGTCTCACATTTAGATCTTTCATCCATTTTGAGTTTATCTTTGTGTATGGTGAAAGAGAGTGGTCTAGTTTCATTCTTCTGCATGTGGATGTCCAATTTTCCCAGCACCATTTATTGAAGAGACTGTGTTTCTTCTAATGGATAGTATTTCCTCCTTTATCGAATATTAGTTGCCCATAAAGTTCAGGGTCCACTTCTGGATTCTCTAACTTGTTTCACTGATCTATGTGTCTGTTTTTGTGCCAGGAGACTCTAGTTCTTTCAAGGGCCTCAACTGTACCTGGTGATCCTGGTCCCCACCTGGGACTAACCTGGACGTGGTGACCCTTTTCACCACCGGGGACTCACCTGGACCTGCTTACTGTGTTACACACCAGGGCCTCAGGTAGACCTGTTGACCATGGTCCCCAAGCCGGCCTCACATGGACCTGTTGCCTCTGATCCCCACCGGGGCCTCACGTGTACCTGGTAACTCTGGTCCTCACCTGGGCCTCATCGGGACCTAGTGACTCTGGTCCCCACCTGGGCTTCACGTGGATCTGGTGACTCTGTTCCCCACCTGGACCTCTCCCGGTCCTGGTGACTCTCTTTCCAACATGGACCTCACCTGGATGTGGTGACTCTGGTCCTCAGTTTGGCCTCACCTGGACCTGGCGTCTCTCGTCCCCACTTTGACCTAGCTCAGAACTGCTGAATCTTGCCCCACCTAGCCCGCACCCAGACCTGGTGACTCTTGTCCCCAGCCATGCCTCAATTCGACCTAATGAATCTGGTCCTCACGTGAGCCTCACATGGACCCGGGACTCAGCTGGATAGAATGGCTCTGGTTCACGCAAGGGGATCAAATGATAATGCTGACTGTGGTCTTATTCTATGCCTCACCAGGACCTAGTGATTTGTCCCCATCTGGGCCTGCATGGCCCTAGTGACTCTGGTCCTCACTCAGGCATCATTGCGACCTGGATACACTATTCCACACCAGGGCCTCACTAAGACTAGGGACCTCTGGACCCATTCTGGGCCTCAAACTAAACTGGTTACTCTGGTTCCTCCTCTGGGACTCACCCTTACCTGGTGACTCTGGTCACCCCATGGGCTTCATTTGGGCCTGGTGAATCTGGTCCTTAGCTTGTCCTCATTTGGATCTGGTGACTGGGCGCCAGGTGGGCCTCACCTGGACTTGGTGAATCCTGTTGCCACCTGGGACTCACCGGGACGAGGTGACTGGTTCCCACAGGGACCTCACCTGGACCTGCTGACTCAGGTCCTCATATGGGCATCATGGGACCTGGTTTCATTTCCACATCGGGACCTCACCTGGAGCTAGGGATTTTCGTCCCCCTCTGGGCCTCACACTGACGTGGTGACTCTGGTCCCCACCTGGATATCACCGGAACCGTTTGACTCTGGTCCCCCTCTTGGACCCACCCAGAGCTGGGGACACTGGTCCTCAACTGGACCTCACCTGGACCTGGTGAATCTGGTCCCCATCAGGGCCTCACCCAGTCCTGGTGACTTTGTTCCCCACCTGGACCTGATTGCTGTGGACTCGTCCTTGGCCTCACCTGGAACTGGTGACTCTGAACCTATCTGCGCGTCACCCAGATCTGGTGACTCTGGTCCTCACCTGGGCATCATTGGTACCTGGTGTCTCTGTTCCTCACCTGAGCCTCACCTGGACATGATGACTCTGGAACCTCTCTGGGCTTCTCCCTGACCTAGTGACTCTAGTCCTTACGTGGGCATCATCGGGACATGGTTCCAAAGCGTGGCCTGCAGGTTGGCCTCACCTGATGTGGTAACACTCGTCCTTACCTGGGTATCATCGGGACATGGTTCCTCTGCATGGCCTGCAGGTTGGCCTCACCTGGACCTGGGGAGTGCCTTGACACCTGGCCTCACCAATAGCTGGTGACTCAGGTCCCCAGGTGGGCCTCATTTGGACCTGTTGAATCTGGTCCTTACCTGGTCGTCACCCGGAACTGGTAAGTCTGTTCAGCACCTGGGAATAACCTGGACTGGTGAATCTGGTCCCCATCCGCCCTCACCCAGGCCTTGTGACCTTGTTCCCCACATGGACCTGATTGCTGTGGACTCCTTCTTGGCCTCACCTGGAACTGGTGACTCTGATCCTAACTGGGCCTCACCCAGATCTGGTGACTCTGGTCCTCACCTGAGGACCATTATGATCTGGATACTCTGTTCCACACCTGAGCCTCACCTGGACATGATTACACTGGATCCCCTCTGGACCTCACCCTGACATGGTGACTCTGGTCCCCATGTGGATGTCACCTAGACCAGGTGAATCTGGTACCCCTATAGGCCTCAACTAGACCTGGTGACTGTGGTCCTCAACTGGGCCTCACCGGGACCTAGTGGATATCCTCCCCTCCTGCGCCTCATCTGGACCTGGTGACTCTGGTTCTACCTGGGCATCATTTGGACCTGGATACTCTCTTATATACCTGGGCCTCACCTGCACCTGATGACTGTGGTCCCATCTGGGCCTCACCTGGACCTGGTGAATCTGGTCCCCATCTGGGCCTCACCCAGTCCTGATGACTTTGTTCCCCACCTGGACCGGATTGCTGTGGACACTTTCTTGGCCTCACCTGGAACTGGTGACTCTGATCCTATAGGCACGTCTCCCAGATCTGGTGACTCTGGTCCTCACCTGGGAGTTATTGGTACCTGGTGACTCTGTTCCACACCTGAGCCTCACTTGGACATGATGACTCTGGAACCACTCTGGGTCTCACCCTTACCTGGTGACTCTGGTCCTCATCTGGATGTAACCTGGACCAGGTGATACTGGTACTCCTCTAGGCCTCAACCAGATCTGGTGACTCTGGTCCTCAACTGGGCCTCACCTGGACCTAGTGAATATGCTCCATCTGGGCCTCAATTGGACCTGGTAACTCTGGTCACTCCCTCGGCATCATCGGGTCATGGTTCCACTGCATGGCCTGCAGGTTGCACTCACCTGGACCTGGTAACTCTGGTCCCTACCTGGGCATCATCCGGACGTGGTTCCTCTGCATGGCCTGCAGGTTGGCCTCACCTGGACCTGGTGAGTGGGGTTGCCACCTGGGCCTCACCCATACCTTGTGACTCAGGTCCCCGCGTGTGGCTCTTGAACCTGGTGAATCTGATCCTTTCCTGGTCCTCTCCTAGACCAGGGGACTCTGGTCACTACCTGGTCCTCCCCTGGACCTGGGGAATCTGGTCCCTATGTGAGACTCACCCAGTCCTGGTGACTTTGTTCCCCACCTGGACCTGATTGCTGTGGACTCCTTCTTGGCCTCACCTAGAACTGGTGACTCTGATCCTATCTGCGCGTCACCCAGACCTGGTGACTCTGGTCCTCACCTGGGCATCATTGGTACCTGCTGACTCTGTTGCACACCTGAGCCTCACCTGGACATGATGACTCTGGAACCCTCTGGGCCTCACCCTGACCTGGTGACTCTGGTCCCCATCTGGATGTCACCTGGACCAGGTTATTCTGGTACCCCTCTAGGCCTCAACCAAATCTGGTGACTCTGGTCCTCAACTGGGCCTCACCTGGACCTAGTGAATATGCACCATCTGGGCCTAATTTGGACCTGGTGACTCTGGTCCCTACCTGGGCATTATCGGGACATGGTTCCACTGCATGCCTGCAGGTTGGCCTCACTTGGACCTGGTAAGTCTGGTCCCTACCTGGTCATCATCGGGACATGGTTCCTCTGAATGGCCTGCAGGTTGGCCTCACCTGGACCTGGTCAGTGGGCTTGCCACCTGGGCCTCACCCATGCCTGGTGACACAGGTCTCCACGTGGGCCTCACTTGGACCTGGTGAATCTAGTCCTTGCCTGGTCCTCACCCGGAACTGGTAACTCTGGTCACCACCTGGGCATCACCTGGACCTGGTGAATCTGGTCCCCATCTGGTCCTCACTCAGTCCTGGTGACTTTGTTCCCCACCTGGACCTGATTGCTGTGGACTACTTCTTGGACTGACCTGGAACTGGTGACTCTGATCCTAACTGGGCCCCACCCAGATCTGGTGACTCTGGTCCTCACCTGTGGACCATTATGATCTGGATGTTCTGTTCCACACCTGAGCCTCATCTGAACATGAGGACTCTGGATCCTCTCTGTGCCTCACCCAGATCTGCTGACTCTGGTCCTCAACTGGGCACAACTGGACCTGGTGAATCTACTCCTCACTTAGGTCTCGTCTGGACCTTGTGACTCTTTTCCCACCTGGCATCAATGGGACATGGTTACTCTGTTCGCTCTGGGCCTCACCTGGACATGATAACTTTGCTCCACACTTTGGCCTCAACTGGTCTCGATGACTCTGATCCCCCCACCTGGGCCTCAAACTGAACCTGGTTACTGTGGTCCCCACCTGGGTCACACCTGTACCTGGTGACTGTGGTCCCCACCTGGGTCTCACCTGGACCTGGTGGTCTCGTTCCTACATGAACCACGCCTGGCCCTAGTGACTGTGGTGTTCTTGTAGACTCACATTTACCTGGTGACTCCAGTACCCACTAGGGCCTCACCTGGATCTGGTGACTCTGGCCTGTAGGTTGTCCTCACCAGGACCTGGAGAGTGGGGTTGCCACCTGGGCCTCACCCATACCTGGTGCCTCAGGTCCCCACTTGGGCCTCTTGGACCTGGTGAATCTGGTAATTCTGGTCACCACCTGGGAATCCCCTGGACCTGGAGAATCTGTTCGCCATCTGGGCCTCACACAGTCCTGGTGACTTTGCTCCCCACCTGGACCTGATTGCTGTGGACTCCTTTTGGGCCTCACCTGGAACTGGTGACTCTGATCCTAACTGGGCCTCACGCAGATCTGGTGACTCTGGTCCTCACCTGTGGACCCCTATGACCTGGATACTCTGTTCCACACCTGAGCCTCACCTGGACATGATGACTCTGGAACCTCTCTGGGCCTCACCCTGACCTGGTGACTCTGGTCCACATCTGGATGTCACCTGGACCATGTGATTCTGATACCCCTCTAGGCCTCCACCAGATCTGGTGACTCTGGCCCTCAACTGGACCTCACCTGGACCTAGTGAATATGCTCCATCTGGGCCTCATTTGGACCTGGTGACTCTGGTCTCCACCTGGGCATCATCGGGACATGGTTTCACTGCATGGCCTACAGGTTGGCCTCACCTGCACCTGGTAACTCTGGTCCCGACCTGGGCATCATCTTGACATGGTTCCTCTCCATGGGCTGCATTTTGGCTTCACCTGGACCTGGTGAGTGGGGTTGCCACCTGGGCCTCTCCCATATCTGGTGACACAGGTCCCCACATGGAACTCACTTGGACCTGGTGAATCTGGTCCTTACCTGGTCCTCACCTGGAACTGGTGACTCTGATCCTAACTGGGCTTCACCCAGATCTGGTGACTCTGGTCGTCAGCTGTGGACCATTATGACCTGGATACTCTGTTCCACACCTGAGCCTCGCCTGAACTTTATGACTCTGGATCCCCTGTGGGCCTCACCCTGACATGGTGACTCTGGTCCCCATCTGGATGTCACCTAGACCAGGTGAATCTGGTACCCCTTTATGCCTCAACTTGACCTGGTGACTCTAGTCCTCATCTGGGCCTCAATGGGACATAGTGAACATACTCCCCACTGTGCCTCATCTGGACCTGGTGACTCTGGTTTTACCAGGACATCATCAGGACATGGTTACTCTATTCCCTACTGATCCGGGACTGAACTGATCCTGGTAACTCAGGTCCTGACTTTGGCCTCTTCTGTACAAGGTGACTCTGGCTCCTCCTGGGCCTCACCTGTAACTGGTGACTCTGATCCTAAGCATGGCCTCACCTGACCTGGTGACTGTGGTTCCCATGGGACCTCACCTGGACCTCATGTCTCTGGTCCCACCTGGGCCTCAACAGTACCTGGTGTATCTGGTACCCACCTGGGTAGCATCAGGATATGGCTACCCTGTTCACTATCAGTGACCCAGCCGGACCTATTAACTCTGGTCTTCACCTGGGCCACATCTGGACATGGTGACACTGGTTCCCACCTGGGTCTCACCTGGACATGGTGAGTCGGATCCTCACATGGTCCTCACCTGTAACTGGCGATTCTCGTTCCCACATGGACATCATGTGGACCTGGTGGCTGCAGTGTTTCTAGCTTCTCATGTACCTCATGACTCTGATCCCCACCAGGGCCTCACCGTGTACTGGTGAGTGTGGTTTCACCTGCACCTCACCTGGACCTGGTGATTCTGGTCTGCACCTGCGCCTCACCTGGACCCCGTGACTGTGGTCCCACCTGGACCTCACCTGGATCTGGTGGCTCTGGTTCCCATATGGGGCTCTCCTGGACCTGGTTCTTGTGGGCTCCAACTGGCCTCACCTGGAACACAATGACTCTGAACAATATTTGGGCCTCTCCTGGACCTGTTGACTCTGGTCCTTACTTAGGCATCTTTGGGAGCTGGATACTCTGTTATATACCTGGGCCTCACCTGGACCGGTGACTGTGGTCCCACCTGGGCCTCACCTGGACGAGGTGCCTGGTTCCCACAGGGACCTCACCTGGACCTGGTGACTCAGGTCCTCATATGGGCATCATGGGACCTGGTTTCTCAGTTCCACGTCGGGGCCTCACCTGGACCTAGTGATTCTCGTCCCATTCTGGGCCTCACCCTGACGTGGTGACCCTGGTCCCCACCTGGATATCACCAAAACCGCGTGACTCTGGTTCCCCTCTGGGACTCACCCGGAGCTGGGGACACTGGTCCTCAACTGGGCCTCAACAAGACCTGGTGAATCTACTCCTCACTCAGGCCTCGTCTGGACCTTGTGACTCTTTTCCCACCTGGCATCAATGGGGCATGGTTACACTGTTCCCCACCTGGGCCTCACCTGGACATGATAACTTTGCTCCACTCTTTGGCCTCAACTGGTCCTGATGACTCTGGTCCCGCCACCTAGGCCTCAATCTGGACCTGGTGACTGTGGTCCCCACCTGGGTCTCACCTGGACATGGTGACTCTCGTTCCCACATGAACCACACCTGGACCTGGTGAATGTGGTGTTCTTGTAGACTCACACTTACCTGGTGACTCCGGTCCCCACTAGGGCCTCACCTGGATATGGTGACTCTGGCCTACAGGTTGGCCTCACCTGGACCTGGTGAGTGCGGTTGCCACCTGGACCTAACCCATACCTGGTGACTCAGGTCCCCACGTGGGTATCTTGGACCTGGTGAATCTGGTCCTTACCTGGTCCTCTCCCAGACCCAGGGACTCTGGTCACCACCTGGGCCTCACCTGGACCTGGTGAATCTGGTCCCCATCTGGGCCTCACCCAATCCTGGTGACTTCGTTCCATACGTGGACCTGATTGCTGTGGAATCTTTCTTGGCCTCACCTGGAACAGGTGACTCTGATCCTATCTGCGCGTCACCCAGACCTGGTGACTCTGAATCAAATCTGGGCATCATTGGTACCTGGTGACTCTGTTCCACACCTGAGCCTCACCTGGACATGATGACTCTGGAACCTCTCTGGGCCTCAGCCTGACCTGGTGAAGCTGGTCCCCATCTGGATGTCACCTGGACCAGGTGAGTCTGTACCCCGATAGGCCTCAACTAGATCTGGTGACTCTGCTCTTCAACTGGGCCTCACCTGGACGTAGTGAATATGCTCCATCTGGGCCTCATTTGCACCTGGTGACTCTAGTCCCTACCTGGGCATCATCGGGACATGGTTCCACAGCATGGCCTGCAGGTTGACCTCACCTGGACCTGGTAAGGCGTGTCCTTACCTGGACATCATCGGGACATGGTTCCTCTCCATGGGCTGCATTTGGGCCTCACCTGGACCTGGTGAGTGGGGTTGCCACCTGGGCCTCACCCATACCTGGTGACTCAGGTTTCCACGTGGGCCTCACTTGGACCTTGTGAATCTGGTCCTTACATGGTGCTCACCCGGAACTGGTAACTCTGGTCACCACCTGGGAATCTCCTATACCTGGTGAATTTGGTCCCCATCTGGGCCTCACCCAGTCCTGGTGACTTTGTTCCCCACCTGGACCTGGTTGCTGTGGACTCCTTTTTGGCCTCACCTGGAAATGGTGACTCTGATCCTACCTGGGCATCACCCAGATCCGGTGACTCTGGTCCTCACCTGTGGACCATTATGACCTGGATACTCTGTTCCACACCTGAGCCTCACCTGGACATGATGATTCTGGATCCCCTCTGAGCCTCACCCTGACATGGTGACTCTGGTCCCCATCTGGATGTCACCTAGACCAGGTGAATCTGGTACCCCTCTAGGCCTAAAATAGCCCAGGGGCCTCTTGTCCTCATCTGGGCCTCACCGGGACCTAGTGAATATGCTCCCCACCTGCGCCTCATCTGGACGTTGTGACTCAGGTTCTTCCTGGACATCATCGTGACATGGTTACTCTATTCCCCACTGGGACTGACCTGATCGTGGTAACTCTGGTCCTGACTTTGGCCTCTTCTGTACCAGGTGACTCTGGCTCCACCTGGGCCTCACCTGTAACTGGTGTCCCTGATCCTAAGCATGGCCTCACCTGACCTGGTGACTGTGGTTCCCATCGGGACCTCAACTGGACCTCATGTCTCTGCTCCCACCTGGACCTCACCAGGACCTGGTGACTCTGGTACCCACCTGGGTAGCATCAGGATATGGTTACACTGTTCTCTATCAGTGACCCACCCGGACCTATTAATTCTGGTCTTCACCTGGGCCACACCTGGACATAGTTACACTGGTTCCCACTTTTGTCTCACCTGGACATGGTGAGTCAGATCCCCGCCTGGTCCTCACCTGTAACTGGTGATTCTCGTTCCCACATGGACATCATGTGGACCTGGTGGCTGCAGTGTTTCTAGCTTCTCATGTACCTCGTGACTCTGGTCCCCACCAGGGCCTCACCTGGACCTGGTGAGTGTGTTTGCCACCTGCATCTCACCTGGCCCTGGTGATTCTGGTCTGCACCAGAGACTACCCTGTATCTGGTGACTGTGGTCCCCACCTGGGCTTCACCTGGATTTGGGGACTCCGGTTCCCATCTGGGCCTCACCTGGCTCTGTTGACCATGGTCCTCAACTGGGCAAAATTGGGACCTGGTCATTGTGTTCTACAACTGGACCTCACCTGGACCAAGTGACTCTGGTCCCCCTCTGGATCTCACCATGCCCTAGTGACTGTGAACCCCACTTTGGCCTGACTTGGACCTGCTCACCCTGGTTCCCACCTGCGCCTGACCTCGAACTGTTGACTCTGGTACTTTCAAGGGCCTCCCCTGGACATGGTGATCCTGGTGCCCACATGGGCCTCACCGGGACCTGGTGACTCTTGTCACCACAGGGCACTCACCTGGACCTGGTTACTGTATTCCACACCTGGGCCTCAATAGACCTGTTGACCATGGTCCCCGCCGGCCTCACATGGACCTGTTGCCTCTCACCCCACCGGGGCCTCACGTGTATCTGGTAACACTGGTTCTCACCTGGGTCTCATCTGGACCTAGTGACTCTGGTCCCCACCTTGGCTTCACCTGGGTCTGGTGACTCTGGTACCCACCTGGACTTCACCTGGATATGGTGACTCTGGTCCCCGCCTAGGCCTCTCCTGGACCTGGTGACTCTCTTTCCAACATGGACCTCACCTGGATCTGGTGACTCTGGTCCTCAGTTTGGCCTCACCTGGACCTGGCGTCTCTCGTCCCCATTTTGACCTAACTCAGAACTGCTGAATCTTGCCCCACCTAGGCTGCACCCAGACCTGGTGACTCTTGTCCCCAGCTATGCCTCAATTTGACCTGATGAATCTGGTCCTCAAGTGAGCCTCACATGGACCTGGGACTCAGCTGGATAAAGTGGCTCTGGTTTCGGTACGGGGCTCAAATGATACTGCTGACTGTGGTCTTATTCTATGCCTCAACAGGACCTAGTGATTCTGTTCCCCATCTGGGCCTGCATGGCCCTAGTGACTCTGGTCCTCACCCAGGCATTATTGGGACCTGGATACTCTATTCCACACCTGGGCCTCACTCTGACCAGGGAACTCTGGTCCCATTCTGGGCCACAAACTAAACTACTTACTCTGGTTCCCCCTCGGGGCCTCACCCTTACCTGGTGACTCTGGTCACCCCATGGGCTTCATTTGGGCCTGGTGAATCTGGTCCTTAGATTGTCCTCACTTGGATCTGGTGACAGCTCACCACCTGGGCCTCATCTGGACTTGGTGAATCCTGTTGCCACCTGCGCCTCACCTGGACCTTGTGACTGTGGTCCCACCTGGACCTCACCTGGATCTGGTGGCTCTGTTTCCCATATGGGGCTCTCCTCGACCTGGTTCCTGTGGTCTCCATCAGACCTCACCTGGAACACAATGATTCTGATCCATATTTGAACCTCTCCTGGACCTGTTGACTCTGGTCCTTACCTGGGCATCGTTGGGACCTGGATACTCTCTTATATACCTGGGCCTCACCTGGACCTGGTGACTGTGATCCCACCTGGGCCTCACCTGGACGAAGTGTCTGGTTCCCACAGGGACCTCACCTGGACCTGGTGACTCAGGTCCTCATATGGGCATCATGGGACCTGGTTTCAGTTCCACATCGGGGCCTCACCTGGACCTAGTGATTCTCGTCCCACTCTGGGCCTCACCCTGACGTGGTGACTCTGGTCCCCAGCTGGATAGGCCCAGAACCGGGTGACTCTGGTCCCCCTCTGGGACTCACCCGGAGCTGGGGACACTGGTACTCAACCGGGCCTCAACAGTACCTGGTGAATCTACTCCTCACTTAGGCCTCGTCTGGACCTTGTGACTCTTTTCTCACCTGGCATCAATGGGACATGGTTACTCTGTTCCCCACCTGGGCCTCACCTGGACATGATAACTTTGCTCCGCACTTTGGCCTCAAATGTTCCTCATGACTCTGGTCCCTCCACCTAGGCCTCAATCTGGACCTGGTGACTGTGGTCCCCACCTGGGTCTCACCTGTACCTGGTGAGTCTCGTTCACACATGAACCACACAAGGACCTGGTGACTGTGGTGTTCTTGTAGACTCACATTTACCTGGTGACTCCGGTCCCCACTAGGGACTCACCTGGATCTGGTGACTCTGGCATGCAGGTTGGCCTCACGTGGACCTTGTGAGTGGGATGGCCACCTGGGCCTCACCCATACCTGGTGACTCAAGTCCCTACGTGGTCCTCTTGGACCTGGTGAATCTTGTCCTTACCCGGTCCTCTCCTAGACCCGGGGACTCTTGTCACCACCTGGGCCTCACCTGGACCTGGTGAATCTGGTCCCCATCTGGGCCTCACCCAGTCCTGGTGACTTTGTTCCCCACCTGGACCTGATTGCTGTGCCCTTTCTTGGCCTCACCTGGACTGGTGAGTCTGATCCTATCTGTGCGTCACCCAGACCGGGTGACTCTTGTCCTCACCTGGGCATCATTGGTACCTGGTGACTCTGTACCACACCTGAGCCTCACCTGGAAATGTTGACTCTGGAACCGCTCTGGGCCTCCCCCTGACCTAGTGACTCTGGTCCCCATCTGGATGTCACATGGACAAGGTGATTCGGATACCCCTTGGCCTCAAACAGATCTGGTCACTCTGGTCTTCAAAGGGGACTCACCTGTACCTAGTGAATATGCTCCATCTGGGCCTCATTTGGACCTGGTGACTGGTCCATACCTGGGCATCATCGGGATATGATTCCACTGCATGGCCTGCAGGTTGGCCTCACCTGGACCTGGTAAGTATGTCTCTACCTGGGCATCACCTGGATATGTTTCCTCTGCATGGCATGCAGGTTGGCCTCACCTGGACCTGGTAACTCTTCTCCCTACCTGGGCATCATCGGGATATGGTTCCACTGCATAGCCTAGGTTGACCTCACCTGGACCTGGTGAGTGTTTCTGCCATCTGGGCCTCACCCATACCTGGTGACTGAGGTCCCCACGTGGGCCTCTTGGACCTGGTGAATCTGGTCCTTACCTGTTCCTTTCCCAGAACGGGGACTCTGGTCACCACCTGTGCCTCACCTGGACCTGGTGAATCTGGTACCCCTCTAGGCCTCAACAAGATCTGGTGACTCTGATCCTATCTGCGGGTCACCCAGACCTGGTGACTCTGTTCCTCACCTGGCCATCTTTCTGACCTGGTGACTCTGTTCCACACCTGAGCCTCACCTGGACATGATGACTCTGGAACCTCTCTGGGCCTCACCCTGACCTGATGACTCTGGTCCCCATCTGGATGTCACCTGGACCAGGTGATTCTGGTACCCTTCTAGGCCTCAACCAGATCTGGTGATCTGGTCCTCAACTGGGCCTCACTTGGACCTAGTGAATATGTACCATCTGGGCCTCTTTTGGACCTGGTGACTCTGGTCCCTACCTGGGCATCATCGGGACATGGTTCCACTGCATGGCCTGCAGGTTGGCCTCACTAGGACCTGGTAAGTCTGGTCCCTACATGGTCATCATCTGGATATGGTTCCTCTGCATGGCCTGCAGGTTGTCCTCCCCTGGACCTGGTGAATCTGGTCCCCATCTGAGACTCACCCAGTCCTGGTGACTTTGTTCCCCACCTGGACCTGATTGCTGTGTACTTATTCTTGGTCTCACCTGGAACTGGTGACTCTGATCCTAACTGGGCCTCACCCAGATCTGGTGACTCTGGTCCCCATCTGGATGTCACCTGGACCAGGTGATTCTGGTACCCTTCTAGGCCTCAACCAGATCTGGTGATCTGGTCCTCAACTGGGCCTCACTTGGACCTAGTGAATATGTACCATCTGGGCCTCTTTTGGACCTGGTGACTCTGATCTCTACCTGGGCATCATCGGGACATTGTTCCACTGCATGGCCTGCAGGTTGGCCTCACTTGGACCTGGTAAGTCTGGTCCCTACATGGTCATCATCTGGATATGGTTCCTCTGCATGGCCTGCAGGTTGGCCTCCACTGGACCTGGTGAATCTGGTCCCCATCTGAGACTCACCCAGTCCTGATGACTTTGTTCCCCACCTGGACCTGATTGCTGTGGACTTATTCTTGGTCTCACCTGGAACTGGTGACTCTGATCCTAACTGGGCCTCACCCAGATCTGGTGACTCTGGTCCTCACCTGTGGACCATTATGACCTGGATACTCTGTTCCACACCTGAGCCTCACCTGGACATGATAACTCTGGATCCCCTCTGGGCCTCACCCTGACATGGTGACACTGGTCCCTATCTGGATGTCACCTAGACCAGGTGAATCTGGTACCCCTCTAGGCCTCAACTAGACCTTGTGACTCTTGTCCTCAACTGGGCCTCACCGGGACCTAGTGATTAGCTCCCCACCTGGGCCTCATCTGGAACTGGTGACTCTGGTTGTACCTGGGCATCATCGAGACATGGTTACTCTATTCCCCACTGGGACTGACCTGATATGGTATCTCTGGTCTGACTTTGGCCTATTCTGTTCCAGGTGACTTTGGCTCCACCTGGGCCTCACCTGTAACTGGTGACTCTGATGCTAAGCATGGCCTCACCTGACCTGGTGACTGTGGTTCCCATTGGGACCTCACCTGGACCTCATATCTGTGGTGCCACCTGGCCCTCACCAGGACCTGGTGTCTCTGGTACCCGCCTGGGTAGAATCAGGATATGGTTACACTGTTCACTAACAGTGACCCAGCCGGACCTATTAACTCTGGTCTTCACCTGGGCCACACCTGGACATGGTGACACTGGTTCCCACCTGGGCCTCAACTGGACATGGTGAGTCGGATCCCCATCTGGTCCTCACCTGTAACTGGTGATTCTCGTTCCCACATGGACTCATGTGGACCTGGTGGATGCAGTGTTTATAGCTTCTCATGTAGCTCTTCACTCTGGTCCCCACCAGGGCCTCACCTGGACCTGGTGAATGTGGTTACCACCTGCACCTCACCAGGACCTGGTGATTCTTGTCTGCACCTGAGACTACCCTGGATATGGTGAATGTGGTCCCCACCTGGGCTTCACCTGGATTTAGGGACTCCAGCCCCCATCTGGGCCTCACCAGGCCCTGTTGACCATGGTCCTCAACTGGGCAAAATTGGGACCCGGTGACTGTGTTCCACAACTGGACCTCACCTAGACCAGTTGACTCTGGTTCCCCTCTGGGTCTCACCGTGCCCTAGTGACTGTGAACCCCACTTTGGCCTGCCTTGGTCATGCTGACCCTGGATGCCAAATGTGCCTGACCTCGAACTTTTGACTCTGCTTCTTTCAAGGGCTTCCCCTGGACCTGGTGTTCCTGGTCCCCACCTGGGCCTCAACTGGACGTGGTGACTCTTGTCACCACCTGGGCTCACCTGGACCTGGTTACTGTGTTCCACACTTGGGCCACAAGTAGACCTGTTGACCATGGTACCCAAGCCGGTCTCACATGGACCTGTTGCCTCTGATCCCCACTGGGGCCTCACGTGTACCTGGGAACTCTGGTCCTCACCTGGGCCTCATCTGGACCTAGTGACTATGGTCCCCACCTGGGCTTCACCTGGATCTGGTGACTCTGGTCCCCACCTGGACTTCACCTGGATCTGGTGACTCTGGTCCACACCTGGACCTCTCCTGGACCTGGTGACTCTCGTTCCAACATGGACCTCACCTGGATCTGGTGACTCTGGTCCTCAGTTTGGCCTCACCTGGACCTGGTGTCTCTCGTCCACACTTTGACCTAACTCAGAACTGCTGAATCTTGCCCCACCTAGGCAGCACCCATACCTGGTGAGTCTTGTCCCCAGCTATGCCTCAATTCGACCTGATGAATCTGGTCCTCACGTGGGCCTCACATGGACCTGGGATTCAGCTAGATAGAGTGGCTCTGGTTCGCACAAGGGGCTCACCTGATACAGCTGACTGTGGTCTTATTCTATGCCTCACCTGGTCCTAGTGATTCTGTTCCCATCTGGGCCTGCATGGCGCTAGTGACTCTGGTCCTCACCCAGGAATCATTAGGACCTGGATACTCTATTCCACACCTGTGTCTCACATTGACCATGGACCTCTCGTCCCCTTCTGGGACTCATACTAAACTAGTTACTGGTTCCCTTTGGGCCTCACCCTTACCTGGAGACTCTGGTCACCCGTTTGGCTTCACTTGGGCCTGGTGAATCTGGTCCTTAGCTGGTCTCACCTGGATCTGGTGAATGGTCTCCACCTGGGCCTCACCTGGACTTGGTGAATCCTGTTGCCACCTGCACCTCACCTGGACCTTGTGACTGTGGTCCCACCTGGATCTCACTTGGATCTTGTGGCTCTGGTTCCCATATGGGGCTCTCCTGGACCTGGTTCCTGTGGTCTCTATCTGGCCTCACCTGGAACACAATGACTCTGTTCCATATTTGGGCCTCTCCTGCATCTGTTGATTCTGGTCCTTACATGGGCATCATTGGGACCTCGATACTCTCTTATATACCTGGGCCTCACCTGGACCTGGTGACTTTGGTCCCACCGGGGCCTCTACTGGATGAGTTGACTGGTTCCCACAGGGACCTCACCTGGACCTGGTGACTCAGGTCCTCATATGGGCATCATGGGACCTGGTTTCTCAGTTCCACATCGGGACCTCACCTGTACCTAGTGATTCTCGTCCCCCTCTGGGCCTCACCCTGACGTGGTGACTCTGGTCCCCACCTGGATATCACCAGAACCTGGTGACTCTGGTCCCCCTCTGGGACTCACCCGGAGATGGAGACACTGGTCCTCAACTGGGCCTCAATAGGACCTGGTGAATCTACTCCTCACTTAGGCATCGTCTGGACCTTGTGACTCTTTTCCCACCTGGCATCAATGGGACATTGTTACTCTGTTCCCCACCTGGGCCTCACCTGGACATGATAACTTTGCTCCATTCTTTGGCCTCAACTGGTCCTGATGACTCTGGTCCCCCCACCTAGGCCTCAATCTGGACCTGGTGACTGTGGTCCCCACCTGGGAGTCACCTGGACCTGGTGACTCTCGTTTCCACATGAACCACACCTGGACCTGGTGACTGTGGTGTTCTTGTATACTCAAATGTACCTGGTGACTCCAGTCCCCAATAGGGCCTCACCTAGATCTGGTGACTCTGGCCCGCCGGTTGGCCTCACCTAGACCTGCTAATGGGGTTGCCACCTAGGCCTCACACATAGCTGGTGACTCAGGTCCCCACGTGAGTCTCTTGGACCTGGTGAATCTGGTCCTTACCTGGTCCTTTCCTAGACCCGGGGACTCTATAGCCACCTGGGCCTCACCTGGACCTGGTGAATCTGGTCCCCATCTGGGTCTCACCCAGGTCTGGTGACTTTGTTCCCCACCTGGACCTGATTGCTGTGAACTCTTTCTTGGCCTCACCTGTAACTGGTGACTCTGATCCTATCTACTCCTCACCGAGATCTGGTGACTCTGGTCCTCACTTGGGCATCATTGGTACCTGGTGACTCTCTTCCACACCTGAGCCTCACCTGGACCCGATGACTCTGGAACCTCTCTGGGCCTCCCCCTGACCTGGTGACTCTCGTCCCCACCTGGATATCACCTGGACCAGGTGATTCTGGTACCCTTCTAAGACTCAAGCAGATATGGTGAAACTGGTCCTCAACTGGGCCTCACCTGGACCTAGTGAATATGCTGCATCTTGGCCTTATTTGGTCCTGGTGACTCTGGTCCCTACCTGGGCATCATGTGGACCTGGTTCCACTGCATGGCCTGCAGGATGGCCTCACCTGGACCTGGTAATTCTGGTCCCTATCTTGGCATTATCGGGACCCGTTTACTTTGCATGGCCTGCAGGTAGGCCTCACCTGGACCTGGTGAGTGGGGTTGCCACTTGGGCCTCACCCATACCTGCTGACTCAGGCCCCTACGTGGGCCTCACTTAGACCTGGTGTATCTGGTAATTCTGCTCACCACCTGGGAATCACCTGGACCTGGTGAATCTGGTAACTCTCGTCACCACGTGGGAATCACTTGGACCTGGTGAATCTGTGTCCCCATCTGGGCCTCACCCAGTCCTCGTGATTTTTTTCCCCACCTAGACCTGATTGCTGTGGACTCCTTCTTAGCCTCACCTGGAACTGTTGACTCTGATCCTAACTGGGTCTCACCCAGATCTGTTGACTCTGGTCCTCACGTGTGGACCATTATGACCTGGATACTCTGTTCCACACCTGAGCCTCACCTGGACATGATGACTCTGGATCCCCTCTGGGCCTCTCCCTGACATGGTGACTCTGGTCCCCATCTGGAAGGTACATAGACCAGGTGAATCTGGTACCCCTCTAGGCCTCAACTAGACCTGGTGACTCTGGTCCTCTACTGGGCCTCAACAAGACGTAGTGAATATGCTGACCACCTTCGCCTCATCTGGACCTGGTGACTCTGGTCCCACCTGGACCTACCCGGATCTGGTGGCTCTGGTTCCCATATGGGGCTCTCCTGACTTGGTTCCTGTTGTCTCCATCTGGCCTCACCTGGAACACAATGACTCTAATCCATATTTGGGCCTCTTCTGGACCTGTTGACTCTGGTCCTTCCCTGGGCATCATTGGGACCTGGATACTCTCTTATATACCTGGTCCTCACCTGGACCTTGTGACTGTGGTCCCACCTGGGCCTCACCTGGACGAGGTGACTGGTTCCCACAGGGACCTCACCTGGACCTGGTGACTCAGGTCCTCATATGGGCATCATGGGACCGGGTTTCTCAGTTCCACATCGGGGCCTCACCTGGACCTAGTGATTCTCATCCCCCTCTGGGACACACCCTGACGTGGTGACTCTGGTCCCCTCTTGGATATCACCAGAACCTGGTGACTCTGGTCCCCCTATGGGACTCACCCGGAGATGGGGACACTGGTCCTCAACAGGGTCTCAACAGGACCTGGTGAATCTACTCTTCACTTAGGCCTCGTCTGGACCTTGTGACTCTTTTCCCACCTGGCATCAATGGGACATGGTTACTCTGTTCCCCACCTGTGCCTCACCTTGACATGATAACTTTGCTCCACACTTTGGCCTCAACTTGTCCTGATGACACTTGTCCCCCCACCTAGGCCTCAACCTGGACCTGGTGACGCTCGTTCCCACATGAACCACACCTGGACCTGGTGACTGTGGTGTTCTTGTAGACTCACATTTACCTGGTGACTCCCGTCCCCACTAGGGCCTCACCAGGATCTGGTGACACTGGTCTGCAGGTTGGACTCACCTGGACCTGGTGAGTGAGGTTGCCAACTGAGCCTCACCTATACCTGGTGACACAGTTCCCCACTTGGTCGTCTGGGACCTGGTGACTCTGGTCATTACCTGGTCCTCACCCGGAACTGGTATCTCTGATCACCACCTGGGAATCACCTGGACCTGGTAACTCTCGTCCCTACCTGGGCATCATCGGGACATTGTTCCTCTGCATGGCCTGCAGGTTGCCCTCACCTGGACCTGGTGAGTGGGGTTGACACCTGGGCCTCACCCTTGCCTGGTGACACAGGTCCACACGTGGGTCTCACTTGGACCTGGTGAATCTGCTCCTTACCTGGACCTCACACGGAACTGGTAACTCTGGTCACCACCTGGGAATAACCTGGACATGGTGAATCTGGTCCCCATCTGGGCCTCACCCTCTCCTGGTGACTTTGTTCCCCACCTGGGCCTGATTGCTGTGGACTCCTTCTTCGCCTCACCTTGAACTGGTGACTCTGATCCTCACTGAACCTCACCCAGATCTGGTGACTCTGGTCCTCACCTGTGGACCATTATGACCTGGATACTTTGTTACACACCTGAGCCTCACCTGGACATGATGACTCTGGATGCCCTCTGGGCCTCAGCCTCTCCTGGTGACTTTGTTCCCCACCTGGGCCTGATTGCTGTGGACTCTTTCTTGGCCTCACCTGGAACTGGTGACTATGATCCTATCTGCGCGTCACCCAGATCTGGTGACTCTGGTCCTCACCTGGGCATCTTTGGTACTTGGTGACTCTGTTCCACACCTGAGCCTCACCTGGACATGATGACTCTGGAACCTCTCTGGGACTCACCCTGACCTGGTGACTCTGGACCCATCTGGATGTCACCTAGACCAGGTGAATCTGGTACCCGTCTAGGCCTCAACCAGATCTGGTGACTCTGGTCCTCAACTGGGCCTCACCGGGACCTAGTGAATATGCTCCCCACCTGCGCCTCATCTGGACCTAGTGACTCTGGTCCCCACCTGGGCTTCACCTGGATCTGGTGACTCTGGTCCACACCTGGCCCTCTCCTGGACCTGGTGACTCTCTTTCCAACATGGACCTCACCTGGATCTTGTGCCTCTGGTCCTCCGTTTGGCCTCACCTGGACCTGGTGTCTCTCGTCCCCACTTTGACCTAACTCAGAACTGCTGAATCTTGCCCCACCTAGGCCGCACCCAGACCTGGTGACGCTTGTCCCCAGCTATGCCTCAATTCGACCTGATGAATCTGGTCCTCACGTGGGCCTCACATGGACCTGGGACTCAGCTGGATAGAGTGGCTCTGGTTCCCACAAGGGGCTCACCTGATACTGCTGACTGTGGTCTTATTCTACGCCTCACCAGGACCTAGTGATTCTGTTCCCCATCTGGGCCTGCATGGCCCTAGTGACTCTGGTCCTCACCCAGGCATCATTGGGACCTGGATACTCTATTCCACACAAGAGCCTCACTTTGACCAGGGACCTCTGGTCCCATTCTGGGCCTCAAACTAAACTGATTACTCTGGTTCCTCTCTGGGCCTCACCCTTACCTGGTGATCTGGTCACCCCTTGGGCTTCACTTGGGCCTGGTGAATCTGGTCCTTAGCTGGTCCGCACCTGGATCTGGTGACTGGTCGCCACCTGGGCCTCACCTGGACTTGGTGAATCCTGTTGCCACCTGCGCCTCACCAGGACCTTGTGACTGTGGTCCCTCCTGGACCTCACCTGGATCTGGTGGCTCTGGTTCCCATATGGGGCTCTCCTGGACCTGGTTCCTGTGGTCTCCATCTGGCCTCACCTGGAACACAATGACTGTGATCCATATTTGGGCCTCTCCTGGACCTGTTGACACTGGTCCTTACCTGGGCATCATTGGGACCTGGATACTCTCTTATATACCTGGGCCTCACCTGGACCTCGTGAGTGTGGTCCCACATGGGCCTCACCTGGACGAGGTGACTGGTTCCCACAGGGACCTCACCTGGACCTGGTGACTCAGGTCCTCATATGGGCACCATGGGACCGGGTTTCTCAGTTCCACATTGCGGCCTCACCTGGACCTAGTGATTTTCGTCCCCCTCTGGGCCTCACCCTGACTGGTGACTCTGGTCCCCACCTGGATATCACCAGAACCGGGTGACACACCCGGAGCTGGGGTCACTGGTCCTCAACTGGGCCTCAACAGGACCTGGTGAATGTACTCCTCACTTAGGCCTCGTCTGGACCTTGTGACTCTTTTCCCACCTGGCATCAATGGGACATGGTTACTCTGTTCCCCACCTGGGTCTCACATGGACATGATAAATTTGCTCCACACTTTGGCCTCAACTGGTCCTGATGACTCTGGTCCCCCCTCCTAGGCCTCAATCTGGCCCTGGTGACTGTGGTCCCCAACTGGGTCTCACCTGGACCTGGTGACTCTCGTTCCCACATGAACCACACCTGGACCTGGTGACTATGGTGTTCTTGTAGACTCACATTTACCTGGTGACTCCGGTGCCCACTAGGGCCTCACGTGGATCTGGTGACTCTGGCCTGCAGGTTGGCCTCACCTGGACCTGGTGAGTGGTGTAGCCACCAGGGCCTCACCCATACCTGGTGACTCAGGTCCCCACGTGGGCCTCTTGGACCTGGTGCATCTAGTCCTTACTTGGTCCTCTCCCAGACCCGGGGACTCTGGTCACCACCTCGGCCTCACCTGGACCTGGTGAATCTGGTCCCCATCTGGGCCTCACCCAGTCCTGGTGCCTTTGTTCCCCACCTGGACCTGATTGCTGTGGACTCTTTCTTGGCCTCACCTGGAACTGGTGACTATGATCCTATCTGCGCGTCACCCAGATCTGGTGACTCTGGTCCTCACCTGGGCATCTTTGGTACTTGGTGACTCTGTTCCACACCTGAGCCTCACCTGGACATGAAGACTCTGGAACCTCTCTGGTCCTCACCCTTACCTGGTGACTCTGAACCCATCTGGATGTCACCTGCACCAGGTGATTCTGGTACCCCTCTAGGCCTCAACCAGATCTGGTGACTTTGGTTCTCAACTGGGCCTCACCTGGACCTAGTGAATATGCTCCATCTGGGCCTCATTTGGACCTGGTGACTCTGGTCCCTACCTGGGCATCATCGGGACATGGTTCCACTGCATGGCCTGCAGGTTAGCCTCAGATGGACCTGGATCTCTCGTCCCTACCTGGCATCATTGGGACATGGTTCCTCTGCATGACCTGCAGGTTGGCCTCACCTGGACCTGGTGAGTGGGGTTGCCACCTGGGCCGCACACATACCTGGTGACACAGGTCCCCACGTGGGCCTCACTTGGACGTGGTGACCCTTGTCACCACCGGGGACTCACCTGGACCTGGTTACACTGTTCCACACCTGGGCCTCAATTAGACCTGTTGACCATGGTCCCCAAGCCGGCCTCACATGGACCTGTTGCCTCTGATCCCCACCGGGGTCTCACGTGTACCTGGTAACTCTGGTCCTCACCTGGGCCTCATCTGGACCTCGTGACTCTGGTCCCCACCTGGGCTTCAGCTTGATCAGTTGACTGGTCCCCACTTGGGCTAAACCTGGATCTGGTGACTCTGGTCCCCACCTGGACCTCTCCTGGACCTGGTGACTCTTTCCAACATGGACCTCACCTGGATCTGGTGACTCTGGTCCTCAGTTAGGCCTCACCTGGACCTGGTGTCTCTCGTCCCCAGTTTGACCTAACTCAGAACTGCTGGATCTTGCCCCACATAGGCCGCACCGAGACCTGGTGACACTTGGCCCCAGCGATGCCTCAATTCGACATGATGAATCTGGTCCTCACGTGGGCCTCACATGGACCTGGGACTCAGCTGGATAGAGTGGCTCTGGTTCCCACAAGGGGCTCACCTGATAATGCTGACTGTGGTGTTATCTATGCCTCACCAGGACCTAGTGATTCTGTTCCCCATCTGGGCCTACATGGCCCTAGTGACTCTGGTCCTCACCCAGGCATCATTAGGACCTGGAAACTATATTCCACACCTAGGCCTCACTTTGACCAGGGACCTCTGGTCCCATTCTGGGCCTCAAACTAAACTGTTTACTCTGGTTCCCCCTCTGTGACTCACCCTTACCTGGTGACTCTGGTCACCCTTTGGGCATCATTTCGGCATGGTGAATCTGGTCCTTAGCTGGTCTGCAACTGGTTCTGGTGACTGGTCGCCACCTGGGCCTCACCTGGACTTGGTGAATCTTGTTGCCACCTGCGCCTCACCTGAACCTTGTGACTGTGGTCCCACCTGGACCTCACCTGGATCTGGTGGCTCTGGTTCCCATATGGGGCTCTCCTGGACCTGGTTCCTTTGGTCTCCATCTGGCCTCACCTGGAACACAATGACTCTGATCCATATTTGGGACTCTCCTAGACCTGTTGACTCTGGTCCTTACCTGGGCATCATTGGGACCTGGATACTCTCTTATATACCTGGGCCTCACCTGGACCTGGTGACTGTAGTCCCACCTGGGCGTCATCTGGATGAGGTCACTGGTTCCCACTGGGACCCCTCCTGGACCTGGTGACTCAGGTCCTCCAATGGGTATCATGGGATCTGGTATCTCATTTCCACTTCGGGGCCTCACCTGGACCTAGTGATCTCGTCCCCCTCTGGGCCTCACCCTGACCTGGTGACTCTGGTCCCCACCTGGATATCACCAGAACCAGGTGACTCTGGTCCCCACCAAGGCTTCACCTGGACCTGGAGACTCAGGTCCTCATATGGGCATCATGGGGCCTGATTTCTTAGTTATACATCGGGGCCTCACCTGGACCTAGTGATTCTCGTCCCCCTGTGGGCCTCACTATGACGTGGTGACTCTGGTCCCCACCTGGATATCACCAGTCCCGGGTGACTCGCCCCCTCTCTGACTCCCCCGGAGCTGGGGTCACTGGTCTTCAAATGGGCCTCAACAGGACTTGGTGAATCTACTCCTCACTTAGGCCTCGTCTGGACCTTGTGACTCTTTTCGCACCTGGCATCAATGGGACATTGTTATTTTGTTCCACACCGGGGCCTCACCTGGACATGATAACTTTGCTCCACACTTTGGCCTCAACTGGTTCTGATGACACTGGTCGCCCCACCTTGTCCTCAATCTGGACCTGGTGACTGTGGTCCACACCTGGGTCTCACCTGGACGTGGTGACTAAGTTCCCACATGAACCACACCTGGACCTGGTGACTGTGGTGTTCTTGTAGACTCACATTTACCTGGTGACTCCTGTCCCCACTAGGGCCTCACCTGGTTCTGGTGACTCTGGCCTGCAGGTTGGCCTCACCTGGACCTGGTGAGTGGGGATGCCACTTGGGCATCACCCATACCTGGTGACTCAGGTCACCACGTGGGCCTCTTGGACCTGGTGAATCTGGTCCGTACCTGGTCCTCTCCCAGACCCGGGGACTCTGGTCACCACCTGGGCCTCACCTGGACCTGGTGAACGAATCTGTTCCCCATCTGGACCTCACCCAGTCTTGGTGACTTTGTTCCCCACCTGGACCTGATTGCTGTGGACTCCTCCTTGGCCTCACCTGGACCTGGTGACTCTGATCCTATCTGCGCGTCACCCAGACCTGGTCACTCTGGTCCTCACCTGGGCATCATTGGTACCTGGTGACTCTGTTCCACCCCTGAGCCTCACCTGGACATGATGACTCTGGAACCACTCTGGGCCTAACACTGACCTGGTGACTCTGGTCTCCATCTGTATATCACCTGGTCCAGGTGACTCTGGGACCCCTCTAGGCCTCAACCAGTTCTGGGGACTCTGGTCCTCAACTGGGCCTCACCTGGACCTAGTGAATATGCTCCATCTGGGCCTCAGTTGGACCTGGTGACTCTGGTCCCTACCTGGGCATCATCGGGACATGGATCCACTGCATGGCCTGCAGGTTGGCCTCAGCTGGACCTGGTAATTCTGGTCCCTACCTGGGCATCACCGGGACACGGTTCCTCTGCATAGCCTCCAGGTTGGCCTCACCTGGACCTAGTGAGTGGGGTCGCCACCTGGGGCTCACCCATACCTAGTGACATAGGTCCCCACGTGGGCCTCACTTGGACCTGGTGAATCTGGTTCTTTCCTCGTACCCACCCGGACCTGGTAACCCTGCTCACCACCTGGGAATCACCTGGACCTGGTGAATCTGGTCCCCCTCTGGGCCTCACCCTGTCCTGTTGACTTTCTTCCCCACCTGGACCTGATTGCTGTGGACTCCTCTTGGCCTCAACTGGAACTGGTGACTCTGAACCTAACTGGGCCTCACCCAGATCTGGTGACTCTGGTCTTCACCTGTGGACCATTATGACTGGATACTCTGTTCCACACCTGAGCCTCACCTGGACATGATGACTCTGGAACCTCTCTGGGCCTCACCCTGACCTGGTGACTCTGGTCTCCATCTGGATGGCACCTGGACCAGGTGATTCGGGTACCCCTCTAGGCCTCAATCAGGTCTGGTGACTCTGGTCCTCAACTAGGCCTCACCTGGACCTAGTGAATATGCTCCATCTGGGCCTCATTTGGACATGGTGACTCTGGTCCCTAACTGGGCATCATCGGGACATGGTTCCAATGCATGGCCTTCAGGTTGGCCACACCTGGACCTGGTAACTCTGGTTCTACCTGGGCATCATCGGGACATGGTTACTCTGTTCCCCACTGGGACGGACCTGATCGTGGTAACTCTGGTCCTGACTTTGGCCTCTTCTGTACCAGGTGATTCTGGCTCTAACTGGGCCTCACCTGTAACTGGTGACTCTGATTCTAAGCATGGCCTCACCTGACCTGGTGATGTGGTTCCCATCAAGACCTCACTGGACCTCATGTCTCTGGTCCCACCTGGGACTCACCAGGGCCTGATGTCTCTGGTACCCACCTGGGTAGCATCAGGATATGGTTGCACTGTTCACTAACAGTGACCCAGCCGGACCTATTAACTCTGGTTTTCACCTGGGCCACACCTGGACATGGTGACACTGGTTCCCACCTGGGTCTCACCTGGACATGGTGAGTCGGATCCTCACCTGGTCCTCACCTGTAACTGGTGTTTCTCGTTTCCACATGGACATCATGTGGACCTGGTGGCTGCAGTGTTTCTAGCTTCTCATGTACCTCGTGACTCTGGTCCCCACCAGGGCCACTCTGGGACCTGGTCAGTGTGGTTGCCACCTGCATCTCACCTGCACCTGGTGATTCTGGTCGGCACCTGAGACTACCCTGGATCTAGTGACTGTGGTCCCCACCTGGGCTTTACCTGGATTTGGGGACTCCGGTCCCCATCTGTGGCTCACCTGGCCCTGTTGACCATGGTCCTCAACTGGGCAAAATTGGGACGCGGTGACTGTGTTCCACAACTGGAACTCACCTAGACCACGTGACTCTGGTTCCCCTCTGGGTCTCACCGTGCCCTAGTGAGTGTGAACCCCACTTTGGCCTGACTTGGACCTGCTGACCCTGGTTGGAACCTGCGCCTGACGTCGAACTGTTGACTCTGGTTCTTTCAAGGGCCTCCCCTGTACCTGGTGATCCTGGTCCCCACCGGGCCTCACCTGGACGTGGTGACTCTTGTCACCACTGGGGACTCACCTGGACCTGCTTACTGTGGTCCACACCTGGGCCTCAATAGACCTGTTGACCATGGTCCCCAAGCCGGCCTCACATGGACCTGTTGCCTCTGATCCCCACTGGGGCCTCACGTGTACCTGGTTACTCTGGTCTTCACCTGGGCATCATTGGTCCTGGTGACTCTGTTCCACACCTGAGGCACCCCTGGATATGATGACTCTGGAACCTCTCTGGCTATCAACCTGACCTGGTGACTCTGGTCCCTATATGGATGTCACCTGGACCAGGGCATTATGGTACCACTCTGGGCCTCAACCACGTCTGGTGACTCTGGTCCTCAACTGGGCCTCACCTGGACCTAGTGAATATGCTCCATCTGGGCCTCATTTGGACCTGGTGACTCTGGTCACTACCTGGGCATCATCGGGACATGGTTCCACTGCATGACCTGCAGGTTGGCCTCACTTGGACCTGGAAACTCTGGTCCCTACCTGGGCATCATCGGGACATGGTTCCACTGCATGGCCTGTAGGTTGGCCTCTCCTGGACCTGGTAACTCTCGTCCCTACCTGGGCATCTTTGGGACCTGGTTCCTCTGCATTGCCTGCAGGTTGGCCTCACCTGGACCTGGTGAGTGGGTTTGTCACCTGGGCCTCACCCTTGCCTAGTGACACAGGTCCCCACGTAGGCCTCACTTGGACCTGGTGAATCTGATCCTTACCTGGTGGTCACCCGGAACTGGTAACTCTGGTCACCACATGGGAATCACCTGGGCCTGATGAATCTGGTCCCCATCTGGGCCTCACCCAGTCCTGTTGACTTTCTTCCCCACCTGGACCATATTGCTGTCGACTCCTTCTTGGCTCACCTGGAACTGCTGACTCTGATTCTAACTGGGCCTCACCCAGATCTGGTGACTCTGGTCCTCACCTGTGGACCATTATGACCTGGATACTCTGTTCCACACCTGAGCCTCACCTGGATATGTTGACTCTGGATCCCCTCTGGGCCTCAGCCTGACATGGGGACTCTGGTCCCCATCTGGATGTCACCAGACCAGGTGAATCTGGTACCCCTCTAGGCCTCACCTAGACCTGGTGACTCTGGTCCTCAACTGGGCCTCAACGGGACCTAGTGAACATGCTCCCCACCTGCGCCACATCTGGGCCTGGTGACTCTGGTTCTACCTGGGCATCATTGGGCCATGGTTATTCTATTCCCAATTGGAGTGACCTGATCCTGGTAACTCTGGTCCTGACTTTGGCCTCTTCTGTACCAACTGACTCTGGCTCCACCTGGGCCTCACCTGTAACTGGTGACTCTGATCCTAAGCATGGCCTCACCTGACCTGGTGACTGTGGTTCCCATCGGGACCTCACCCTGACCTCATGTCTCTGGTCCCACTTGGGCCTCACCAGGACCTGGTGTCTCTGCTACCCACCTGGGTAGCATCAGGATATGGTTACACTGTTCAATAATAGTGACCCAGCCGTACCTATTAACTCTGGTCTTCACCTGGGCCACACCTGGACATGGTGACACAGGTTCCCACCTGGGTCTCACTTGGACATGGTGAGTCGGATCCCCACCTGGTCCTCACCTGTAACTGGTGATTCTCGTTCCCACATGGAGTTCATGTGGACCTGTTGGCCGCAGTGTTTCTAGCATCTTTTTTTTTAATTTTTATTTATTTATGATAGTCACAGAGAGAGAGAGAGGCAGAGACACAGGCAGAGGGAGAAGCAGGCTCCATGCACCGGGAGCCCGACGTGAGATTCGATCCCGGGTCTCCAGGATCGCGCCCTGGGCCAAAGGCAGGCGCCAAACCGTTGCCCCACCCAGGGATCCCATGTGTTTCAAGCTTCTCATGTACCTCGTGACTCTGGTCCCCACCAGTGCCTTACCGGGACCTGGTGAGTTTGGTTGCCACCTGCACCACACCTGGTCCTGGTGATTCTGGTCTGCACCTGAGACTACCCTGGATCTGGTGATGTGGTCCCCACCTGGGCTTCACCTGGATTCGGGACTCCGGTCCCCATCTGGGCCTCACCTCCCCTGTTGACCATGGTCCTCCACTGGGCAAAATTGGGACCTGGTGACTGTGTTCCACAACTGGACCTCACCTGGACCAGGTAACCCTGCTCCCCCTCTGGGTCTCACCGTGCCCTAGTGACTGTGAAGTCCACTTTGGCTTGACTTGGACCTGCTGACCCTGGTTGCCACCTGCGCCTGACGTCGAACTGTTGACTCTGGTTCTTTCAAGGGCCTCCCCTGTACCTGGTGATCCTGGTCCCCACTGGGCCTCACCTGGACGTGGTGACTCTTGTCACCACTGGGGACTCACCTGGACCTGCTTACTGTGTTCCACACCTGGGTCTCAATTGGACCTGTTGACCATGGTCCCTAAGCCGGCCTCACATGGACCTGTTGCCTCTGATCCCCACCGGATCCTCACGTGTACCTGGTAACTCTGGTCCTAACCTGGGCCTCATCTGGACCCAGTGACTCTGTTCCCCACCTGGGCTTCACCTCGATCTGGTGACTCTGGTCCCCACCTGGACTTCACCTGGATCTGGTGACTCTGGTCCCCACCTGGACCTCTCCTGGACCTGGTGACTCTCTTTCCAACATGGACCTCACCTGGATGTGGTGACTCTGGTACTCAGTTTGGCCTCACCTGGACCTGGTGTCTCTCTTCCCCACTTTGACCTAACTCAGAACTGCTGAATCTTGCCCCACCTAGGCCGCACCCAGACCTGGTGACTCTTGTCCCCAGCTATGCCTCAATTCGACCTGATGAATCTGGTCCTCACGTGGGCTTCACATGGACCTGGGACTCAGCTGAATAGAGCGGCTCTGGTTCCCACAAGGGGCTCACCTGATACTGGTGACTGTGGTCTTATTCTATGCCTCAACAGGACATAGTGATTCTGTTCCCCATCTGGGACTGCATGGCCCTAGTGACTCTGGTCCTCACCCAGGCATCATTCGGATCTGGATACTCTATTCCACACCTGGGCCTCACTTTGACCACGGACCTCTGATCCCATTTGGGCCTCAAAATAAACTGGTTACTGTGGTTCCCCCTCTGGATCTCACCCTTACCTGGTAAATTTGGTCACCCGTTGGGCTTCACTTGGGCCTGGTGAATCTGGTCCTTAGCTGATCCGCACATGGATCTGGTGACTGTTCGCCACCTGGGCCTCACCTGGACTTGGTGAATCCTGTTGCCACCTGCGCCTCACCGGGACCTTGTGACTCTTTTCCCACCTGGCATCAATGGGACATGGTTACTCTGTTCCCCACCTGGGCCTCACCTTGACATGATAACTTTGCTCCACATTTTGGCCTCAACTGGTCCTGATGACTCTGGTCCACCCACGTAGGCCTCAATCTGGACCTGGTGACTGTGGTACCCACCTGGTTCTCACCTGGACCTGGTGTCTCTCGTTCCCACATGAACCACACCTGGACTTGGTGACTGTGGTGTTCCTGTAGACGCACATTTATCTGGTGAATCCGGTCCCCACGAGGGCCTCACGTGGATCTGGTGACTCTGGCCTGAAGGATGGCCTCACCTGGACCTGTTGAGTGGGGTTGCCACCCCATACCTGGTGACTCAGTTCCCCACGTGGGCGCTTGGACCTGGTGAATCTGGTCCTTACCTGGTCCACTCCCAGACCCGGGGACTCTGGTCACCACCTGGGCCTCACCTGGAACTGTTGAATCTGGTCCCCATCTGGGCCTCACCTAGTCCTGGTAACTGTGTACCCCACCTGGACCTGATTGCTGTGGACTCTTTCTTGGCCTCACCTTGAACTGGTGACTCTGATCCTATCTGTGTGTCACCCAGACCTGGTGACTCTGGTCCTCACCTGGGCATCATTGGTACCTGGTGACTCTCTTCCACACCTGAGCCTCACCTGTACATGAGGCTCTGGACTGTCGAACCACTCTGGGCCTAACCCTGACCTGGTGACTCTGGTCTCCATCTGGATGTCACCTGGACCAGGTGATTCTGGTACCCCTCTGGGCCTCAACCAGTTCTGGTGACTCTGGTCCTCAACTGGGCCTCACCAGTAACTATTGAATATGCTCCATCTGGGCCTCATTTGGACCTGGTGACTCTGGTCCTTACCTGGTCCTCTCCCAGACCCGGGGACTCTGGTCACCACCTGGGCCTCACTTAGACCTGGTGAATCTGGTCCTTACCTGGTGGTCACCCGGGACTGGTAACCCTGGTCACCACTAGGATATCACCTGGGCCTGGTGAATCTGGTCCCCATCTGGGCCTCACCCAGTCCTGGTGACTTTGTTCCCCACCTGGACCTGATTGCTGTGGACTCCTTCTTGGCCTCACCTGGAACTGGTGACTGTGATCCTACATGGGCCTCACCCAGATCTGGTGACTCTGTTCCTCACCTATGGACCATTATGACCTGGATACTCGGTTCCACACCTGAGCCTCATCTGGACATGATGACTCTCGATCCCTTCTTGGCCTCAGCCTGACGTGGGGACTCTGATCCCCATCTGGATGTCACCCAGACCAGGTGAATCTGGTACCCCTCTAGGCCTCAACTAGACCTGGTTACTCTGCTCCTCAACTGGGTCTCACCGAGACCTAGTGAACATGCTCCCCACCTTCGCCTCATCTGGACCTGGTGACTCTGGTTCTCCCTGGGCATCATCGGGACATGGTTACTCTATTCCCACTTGGAGTGACCTGATCCTGGTAACTCTGGTCCTGACTTTGGCCTCTTTTGTACCAGGTGACTCTGGCTCCACCTGGGCCTCACCTGTAACTGGTGACTCTGATCCTAAGCATGGCCTCACCTGACCTGGTGACTGTGGTTCCCATCGGGACCTCACCTGGACCTCATATCTCTGGTCCCACCTGGGCCTCACCAGGACCTGGTGTCTCTGGTACCCATCTGGGTAGCATCAGGATACGGTTACACTGTTCACTAACAGTGACCCAGCCGGACCTATTAACTCTGGTCTTCTCCTGGGCCACACCTGGACATGGTGACACTGGTTCCCACCCGGGTCTCACCTGGACATGGTGAGTCGGATCCCCACCTGGTCCTCACCTGTAACTGGTGATTCTCGTTCCCACATGGACATCATGTGGACCTGGTGGCTGCAGTGTTTCTAGCTTCTCATGTACCTCGTGACTCTGGTCCCGACCAGGGCCCCACCGGGACCTGGTGAGTGTGGTTGACACCTGCATCTCACCTGGACCTGGTGTTTCTGGTCTGCACGTGAGACTACCCTGGATCTGGTGACTGTGGTCCCCACCTGGGCTTCACCTGGATTTGGGGACTCTGGTCCCCATCTGGGCCTCACCTGGCCCTGTTGACCATGGTCCTCAACTGGGCAAAATTGGGACCCGGTGGCTGTGTTCCACAACTGGACCTCACCTGGACCAGGTGACTCTGTTCCCCCTCTGGGTCTCACCGTGCCCTAGTGACTGTGAACCCCACTTTGGCCTGACTTGGACCAGCTGACCCTGGTTGCCACCTGCGCGTGACCTCGAACTGTTGACTCTGGTTCTTTCAAGGGCCTCCCCTGTACCTGGTGATTTTGGTCCCCACCTGGGCCTCACGTGGACGTGGTGACTCTTGTCACCACCGAGGACTCACCTGGACATGATTACTGTGTTCCACACCTGGGCCTCAGGTAGACCTGTTGTCCATGGTCCCGAAGTCGGCCTCACGTGGACCTGTTGCCTCTGATCCCCACCGGGACCTCACGTCTACCTGGTAACTCTGGTACTCTCCTGGGCTTCACTGGACCTAGAGACTCTGGTCCCCACCTGGGCTTCACATGGATCTGGTGACTCTGGTCCCCACCTGGACTTCACCTGGAACTGGTGACTCTGGTCCCCACCTGGACCTCTCCTGGACCTGGTGACTCTCTTTCCAACATGGACCTCACCTGGATCTGGTGACTCTGGTCCTCAGTTTGGCCTCACCTGGACCTGGTGTCTCTCGTCCCCACTTTGACCTAACTCAGAACTGCTGAATCTTTCCCGACCTAGGCCGCACCCAGACCTGGTGACGTTTCTCCCCAGCTATGCCTCAATTCGACCTGATGAATCTGGTCCTGACGTGGGGCTCACATGGACCTGGGACTCACCTGGATAGAGTGGCTCTGGTTCCCACAAGGGTAACACCTGATACTGGTGATTGTGGTCTTATTCTATGCCTCAACAGGACCTAGTGATTCTGTTCCCCATCTGGGCCTGCATGGCCCTAGTGACTCTGGTCCTCACCCAGGCATCATTGGGACCTGGATACTCTATTCCACATCTGGGCCTCACTTTGACCAGCGACCTCTAGTCCCATTCTGGGCCTCAAACTAAACTGGTTACTCTGGTTCCCCCTCTGGGACTCACCCTTACCTGGTGAATCTGGTCACCCCTTGGGCTTCACTTGGGCCTGGTGAATCTGGTCCTTAGCTGGTCCTCACCTGGTTCTCGTGACTGGTCGCCACCTGGGCCTCACCTGGACTTGGTGAATCCTGTTGCCACCTGCGCCTCACCTGGACCTTGTGACTGTGGTCCCACCTGGACCTCACCTGGTTATGGCGGCTCTGTTTCGCATAAGGGGCACTCCTGGACCTGGTTCCTGTGGTCTCCATCTGGCCTCACCTGGAACACAATGACTCTGATCCATATTTGGGCCTCTCCTGGACCTGTTGAATCTGGTCCTTACCTGGGCATCATTGGGACCTGGATACTCTCTATATACCTGGGCCTCACCTGGACCTGGTGACTGTGGTCCCACCAGAGCCTCACCTGGACGAGGTGACTGGTTCCCACGGGGACCTCACCTGGACCTGGTGACTCAGGTCCTCATATGGGCATCATGGGACCAGGGTTCTCAGTTCCACATCGGGGTCTCATCTGGAGCTAGTGATTCTCGTCCGACTCTGGGCTCACCCTGACGTGGTGACTCTGGTCCCCACCTGGATATCACCAGAACCGGGTGACACTGGTCCCCCTCTGGGACTCACCCGGAGCTGGGGACACTGGTCCTCAACTGGGCCTCAACAGGACCTGGTGAATCTACTCCTCACTTAGGCCTCGTCTGGACATTGTGACTCTGTTCCCACCTGGCATCTTTGGGACATGGTAACTCTGTTCCCCACCTGGGCCTCACATGGACATGATAACTTTGCTCCACACTTTGGCCTCAACTGGTCCTGATGACTCTGGTCCCCCGACATAGGCCTCAATCTGGACCTGGTGACTGTGGTCCCCACCTGGGTCTCACCTGGACCTGATGACTCTCGTTCCCACATGAACCACACCAGGATCTGGTGACTGTGTTGTTCTTGTAGAATCACTTTTAACTGCTGACTCCAGTCCCCACTAGGGCCTCACTTGGACCGGGTGACTTGGCCTGCAGGTTGGCCTCACATGGACCTGGTTAGTGGGGATGCCACTTGGGCCTGACCCATACCTGGTGACTCAGGTCTCCACGTGGGCCTCTTGGACCTGGTGAATCTGGTCCTTACCTGGTCCTCTTCCAGACCAGGGGACTCTGGTTACCACCTGGGCCTCACCTGGACCTGGTGATTCTGGTCTGCACCTGAGGCTACCCTGGCTCTGGTGACTGTGGTCCCCACCTGGGCTTCACCTGGAATTGGGGACCCCGGTCCCCATCTGGGACTCACCTGGCCCTGTTGACCATGGTCCTGAACTGGGCAAAATTGGGACACGGTGACTGTGTTCCACAACTGGACCTCACCTGGACCAGGTGACTATGGTCCCCATCTGGATGTCACCTGGACGAGGTGATTCTGGTACTCTCTAGGCCTCAACCAGATCTGGTGACTCTGGTCGTCACCTGAGCCTCACATGGACCTAATCAATATGATCCATCTGGGCCTCATTTGTACCATGTGACTCTGGTCGCTACCTGGGAATCATCGGGACATGGTTCCACTGCAAGGCCTGCAGGTTGGCCTCACCTGGACCTCGTCAGTGGGGTTGACACCTGGGGCTCACCCATACCTTGTGACTCAGGTCACCACGTGTGCCTCTTGGACCTGGTGAATCTGATCCTCAACTGGTCCTCTCCCAGACCCGGGGACTCTGGTCGCCACCTGGGCCTACCTGGATCTGGTGAATCTGGTCCCCATCTGGGTCTCACCCAGTCCTGGTGACTTTGTTCCCCACCTGGACCTGATTGCTGTGGACTCTTTCTTGGCCTCACTTGGAACTCTTCACTCTGATCTTATCTGCGCGTCACCCAGACCTCGTGACTCTGGTCCTCACCTGGGCATCATTGGTACCTGGTGACTCTGTTCCACACCTGAGCCTCACCTGGACATGATGACTCTGGAACCTCTCTGGGCCTCACCCTCACCTGGTGACTCTGGCCCCCATCTGGATGTCACCTGGACCAGGTGATTCTGGTACCCCTCTAGGCCTCAACCAGATCTGGTGACTCTGGTCCTCAACTGGGCCTCACCTGGACCTAGTGATTATGCTCCATGTGGGCCTCATTTGGACCTGGTGACTCTGGTCCCTACCTGGGCATCATCGGGACATGGTTCCACTGTATGGCCTGCAGGTAGGCCTCACCTGGACCTGGTAAATCTGGTCCCTACCTGGGCATCATCGGGACACGATTACTCTTCATGGCCTGCAGGTTGGCCTCACCTGGACCTGGTGAGTAGGGTTGCCAATTGTGCCTCACCCATACCTGGTAACACAGGTCCCCACGTGGCCTCAATTGGACCTGGTGAATCTGGTCCTTACCTGGTCCTCCCCGGAACTGGTAACTCTGGTCACCACCTGGGAATCACCTGGGCCTGGTGAATCTGGTCCCCATCTGGGCCTCACACACTCCTGGTGATTTTGTTCCCCAACTGGACCTGATTGCTGTGGACTCCTTCTTGGCCTCACCTGGAACTGGTGACTCTGATCCTAACTGGGCCTCATCCAGATCTGGTGACTCCTTTCCTCACCTGTGGAACATTATGACCTGTATACTCTGTTCCACACCTGAGCCTCACCTGGACATGATGACTCTGGATCCCCTCTGGGCCTCAGCCTGACATGGTGACTCTGGTCCCCTTCTGGATGTCACCTAGACCAGGTGAATCTGGTACCACTCTAGGCCTCAACTTGACCTGGTGACTCTGATCCTCAACTGGGCCTCACGGGGACCTAGTGAACATGCTCCCAACCTGCGCCTCATCTGGACCTGGTGACTCTGGTTCTACCTGGGCATCATCGGGATATGGTTAATCTATTCCCCCTGGGACTGACCTGATGCTGGTAACTCTGGTCCTGACTTTGGCCTCTTCTCTACCAGGTAACTCTAGCTCCACCTGGGCCTCACCTGTAACTGGTGACTCTGATCCTAAGCATGGCCTCACCTGACCTGGAGACTGTGGTTCCCTTCGGGACCTTACCTAGACCTCTTGTCTCTGGTCCCACCTAGGCCTCAACAGGGCCTGGTGTCTCTGTTACCCACCTGAGTAGCATCAGGATATGGTTACACTGTTCACTAACAGTGACCCAGCCGGACCTATTAACTCTGGTCTTCACCTGGGCCACACCTGGACATGGTGACACTGGTTCCCACCTGGGTCTCACCTGGACATGGTGATTTGGATCCCCACCTGGGTCTCACCTGTAACTGGTGATTCTCCTTCCCACATGGACATCATGTGGACCTGGTGGCTGCAATGTTTCTAGCTTCTCATGTACCTCGTGACTCTGGTCCCCACCAGGGCCTAACGGGGACCTGGTGAATGTGGTTGCCACCTGCAACTCACCTGGACCTGTTGATTCTGGTCTGCACCTGAGACTACCCAGGATCTGGTGACTGTGGTCCACACCCGGGCTTCACCTGGATTTGGGGACTCTGGTCCCCATCTGGGGCTCACCTGGCCCTGTTGACCATGGTCCTCAATTGGGCAAAATTGGGACCCGGTGACTGTGTTCCACAACTGGACCTCACCTGGACAAGGTGACTCTCGTCCCCCTCTGGGTCTCACTGTGCCCTAGTGACTGTGAACCCCACTTTGGCCTGACTTGGACCTGCTGACCCTGGTTGCCACCTACGCCTGACCTCAAACTGTTGACTCTGGTTCTCTCAAAGGCCTACCCTGTACCTGGTGATCCTGGTCCCCAATTGGGCCTCAACTGGACGTGGTGACCCTTGTCACCACTGGGGACTCAACTGGACCTGATTACTGTGTTCCACACCTGGGCCTCAAGTACACTTCTTGACCATGGTCCCAAGCCGGCCTCATGTGGTCCTTTGGCTCTGATCCCCGCCGGGGGCTCACGTGTATCTGGTACCTCTAATCCTCACCTGGGCCTCAACTGGACCTAGTGACTCTGGTCCCCACCTGGGCTTCACCTGGATCTGGTGACTCTGGTCCCCACCTGGACCTCTCCTGGACCTGGTGACTCTCTTTCCAACATGGACCTCACCTGCATCTGGTGACTCTGGTCCTCAATTTGGCCTCACCTGGACCTGGTGTCTCTCGTACACACTTTGACCTAACTCAGAACTGCTAAATCTTGCCCCACCTAGGCCGCAGCCAGACCTGGTGAATCTTGTCTCCAGCTATGCCTCAATTCGAGCTGATGAATCTGGTCATGATGTGGGGCTCACAGGGACCTGGGACTCAGCTGGATAGAGTGGCACTGGTTCCCACAGGGGGAACACCTGATACTGGTGATTGTGGTCTTATTCTATGCATCACCAGGACCTAGTGATTCTGTTCCCCAACTGGGCCTGCATGGCCCTAGTGACTCTGGTCCTCACCCAGGCATCATTGGGACCTGGATACTCTATTACACAACTGGGCCTCACTTTGACCAGTGACCTCTGGTCCCATTCTGGGCCTCAAACTAAACTGGTTACTCTGGTTCCCCCTCGGGGCCTCACCCTTACCTGGTGACTCTGGTCACGCCTTGGGCTTCACTTGGGCCTAGTGAATCTGGTCCTTAGCTGGTCCGCATCTAGATCTGGTGACTGGTGGCCACCTGGGCCTCACCTGGACTTGGTGAATCCTGTTGCCACCTGCGCCTCACCTGGACCTTGTGACTGTGGTCCATCCTGGACCTCACCTGGATATGGTGGCTCTGGTTCCCATATGGGGCTCTCCTGGACCTGGTTCCTGTGGTCTCCATCTGGCCTCACCTGGAACACAATGACTCTGATCCATATTTGGTCCTCTCCGGGACCTGTTGCCTCTGGTCCTTACCTGGGCATCATTGGGACCTGGATACTCTCTATATACCTGGGCCTCACCTGGACCTCGTGACTGTGGTCCCACCTGTGCCTCACCTGGACGAGGTGACTGGTTCCCACAGGGACCTCACCTGGACCTGGTGACTCAGGTCCTCATATCGGCAAAATGGGACCAGGGTTCTCAGTTCCACATCGGGGTCTCATCTGGACCTAGTGATTCTCGTCCCCCTCTGGGCCTCACCCTGACGTGGTGACTCTGGTCCCCACCTGGATATCACCAGAACCGGGTGACATACCCGAAGCTGGGGACACTGGTCCTCATCTGGGCCTCAACAGGACCTGGTGAATCTACTCCAAACTTAGGCTTCGTCTGGACCTTGTGACTCTTTTCCCACCTGGCATCAATGGGACATTGTTACTCTGTTCCCCACCTGGGCCTCACCTGGACATGATAACTTTGCTGCACACTTTGGCCTCAACTGGTCCTGATGACTCTCGTCCCCCAACCTAGGCCTCAATATGGACCTGGTGACTGTCGTCCCCAACTGGTTCTCAGCTGGACCTGGTGACTCCCGTTCCCACATGAACCACACCTGGACCTGGTGACTGTCGTGTTCTTGTAGACTCACATTTACCTTGTGACTCCCGTCCCCACTAGGGCCTCACCTGGATCAGGTGACTCTGGCCTGCAGGCTGGCCTCACCGGGACCTGGTGAGTGGGGTTGCCACCTCGGACTTACCCATACCTGATGACTCAGGTCCCCACGTGGTCCTCTTGGACCTGGTGAATCTGGTCCTTACCTGGTCATCTCCCAGAACCGGGGACTCTGGTCACCACCTGGGCCTCACCTGTACCTGGTGACTCTGATCCCCATCTGGGCCTCACCCAGTCCTGGTGACTTTGTTCACCACCTGGACCCGATTTCTGTGGACTCATACTTGGCCTCACCTGAAACTGGTGACTCTGATCCTATCTGCGCGTCACACAGACCTGGTGACTCGGGTCCTCACCTGGTCATCATTGGTACCTGGTGACTCTGTTCAACACCTGAGCTTCACCTGGACATGATGACTCTGGAACCTCTCTGGGCCTCACGCTGTCTTCGTGACTCTGGTCCCCATCTTGATGACACCTAGACCAGGTGATTCTGGTACCCCTCTAGGCCTCAACCAGATCTGTTGACTCTGGTCCTCAACTGGGCCTCAGCTGGACCTAGTGAATATGCTTCATCTGGGCCTCATTTGGACCTGGTGACTCTGGTCCCTACCTGGACATCATCGGGACATAGTTCGACTGCATGGCCAGCAGGTTGGACTCACCTGAACCTGGAAACTCTAGGCTCTACCTGGGCATTATGGGGACATGGTTCCTCTGCATGGCCTGCAGGTTGGCCTTACCTGGACCTGGGGAGTGGGGTTGCCACCTGGGCCTCACCCATGCATGGTGACACAGGTCCCCACGTGGGCCTCATTTGGACCTGGTGAATCTGGTACTTACCTGGTCCTCACCCGGAATTGGTAAGTCTGGTCACCACCTGGGAATCACGTGGACCTGGTGAATCTGGTCCCCATCTGGGCCTCACCGAGTCCTGGTGACTTTGTTCCCCACCTGGACCTGATTGCTGTGGACCCTTTTTTGACCTCACCTGGAACTGGTGACTCTGATCCTAACTGCTCCTCACCCAGATCTGGTGACTCCTTTCCTCACCTGTGGACCATTATGACCTGGATACTCTGTTCCACACCTGAGCGTCACCTGGACATGATGACTCTGGAACCTCTCTGGGCCTCAGTATGACATGGTGACTCTGGTCCCCATCTGGAAGTCACCTAGACCAGGTGAATCTGGTACCCCTCTTGGCCTCAACTTGACCTGGTGACTCTGGTCCTCAACTGGGCCTCACCGGGACCTAGTGAACATGCTCCCCACCTGTGCTTCATCTGGACCTGGTGACTCTGGTTCTACCTGGGCATCATCGGGACATGGTTACTCTATTCCCCACTGGGACTGACCTGATCCTGGTAACTCTGGTCCTGACTTTGGCCTCTTCTGTACCAGGTGACTCTGGCTCAACCTGGGCCTCACCTGTAACTGGTGACTCTGATCCTAAGCATGGCCTCACCTGACCTGGTGACTGTGGTTCCCATCGGGACCTCATCTGGACCTCATGTCTCTGGTCCCTCCTGGGCCTCACCAGGACATGGTGTCTCTTGTATCCACCTGGGTAGCTTCAGGATATGGTTACACAGTTCACTAACAGTGAACCAGGCGGACCTATTAACTCTGGTCTTCACCTGGGGCCACACCTGGTCATGGTGACACTGATTCCCACCTGGGTCTCAACTGGACAGGGTGAGTCGGTTCCCCACCTGGTCCTCACCTAAAACTGGTGATTCTCGTTCCCACATGGACATCATGTGGACCTGGTGGCTGCAGTGTTTCTAGCTTCTCATGTACCTCGTGACTCTGGTCCCCACCAGGACCTCACCGGGACCTGGTGAATGTGGTTACCACCTGCACCTCACCAGGACCTGGTGATTCTTGTCTGCACCTGAGACTACCCTGGATCTGGTGACTGTGGTCCCCACCTGGGCTTCACCTGGATCTGGTGACTCTGGTCCCCACCTGGGCTTCACCTGGATTTTGGGACTCTGGTCCCCATCTGGGTCTCACCTGGCCCTGTTGACCATGGTCCTCAACTGGGCAAAATTGGGACCCGGTGACTGTGTTCCACAACTGGACCTCACCTGGACCAGGTGACTCTGGTCTCCCTCTGGCTCTCACTGTGCCCTAGTGACTGTGAACCCCACTTTGGCCTGACTTGGACCTGCTGACCCTGGTTGCCATCTGCGCCTGACCTCGAACTGTTGACTCTGGTTCTCTCAAGGGCCTCCCCTGTACCTGGTGATCCTGGTCTCCAATTGGGCCTCAACTGGACGTGGTGACTCTTGTCACCACTGGGGACTCACCTGGACATGATTACTGTGTTCCACACCTGGGCCTCAAGTACACCTCTTGACCATGGTCCCAAGCCGTCCTCACGTGGACCTTTTGGCTCTGATGCCCGCCGGGTGCTCACGTGTATCTGGTAGCTCTGATCCTCACCTGGGCCTCAACTGGATCTAGTTACTCTGGTCCCACCTGGGCTTCACCTGGATCTGGTGACTCTGGTCCCCACGTGGACCTCTCGTGGACCTGGTGACTCTCGTTCCAACATGGACCTCACCTGGATCTGGTGACTGTGTTGTTCTTGTAGAATAACTTTTACCTGGTGACTCCAGTCCTCACTAGGGCCTCACGTGAATCGGGTGACTTGGCCTGCAGGTTGGCCTCACATGGACCTGGTTAGTGGGGATGCCACTTGGGCCTCACCCATACTTGGTGACTCAGGTCTCCACGTGGGCCTATTGGACCTGGTGAATCTGGTCCTTACCTGGTCCTCTCCCAGACCCGGGGACTCTGGTCACCACCTGGGCCTCACCTGGACCTGGTGAATCCGTTCCCCATCTGGGCCTCACTCAGTCCTGGTGATTTTGTTCCCCACCTTGACCTGATTGCTGTGGACTCTTTCATGGCCTCACCTGGACCTGGTGACTCTGATCCTATCTGCGCGTCACCCAGACCTGGTGACTCTGGTCCTCACCTGGGCATCATTGGTACCTGGTGACTGAGTTCCACACCTGATCCTCACCTGGACATGAGGCTCTGGACTCTCGAACCACTCTGGGCCTAACCCTGACCTGGAGTCTCTGGTCTCCATCTGGATGTCACCTGGACCATGTGATTCTGGTACTCCTCTCGGCCTCAACCAGTTCTGGTGACTCTGGTCCTGAACTGGGCCTCAACTGGACCTATTGAATATGCTCCATCTGGGCCTCATTTGGACCTGGTGACTCTGGTCCCTTCCTGGGCATCATCGGGATATAGATCCACTGCATGGCCTGTAGGTTGGCCTCAGCGGGACCTGGTAACTCTGGTCCCTACCTGGGCATCATCGGGACACAGTTCCTCTGCATGGCCTCCAGGTTGGCCTCACCTGGACCTAGTGAGTGGGGTTGCCACCTGGGGCTCACCAATACCTGGTGACACAGGTCCCCACGTGGGCCTCACTTGGACGCGGTGAATCTGGTCCTTCCCTTGTCCTCACCCGGAACTGGTAACTCTGGTCATCACCTGGGAATCACCTGGACATTGGGATTCTCGTCCCCATTGGGCCTCATCCAGTCCAGGTGACTTTGTTCCCACCTGGACCTGATTGCTGTGTACTCCTTCTTGGACCTCACCTGGAACTAGTGACTCTGATCCTAACTGGGCCTCACCCAGATCTGGTGACTCCGCTCCTCACCTATGGATCATTATGACCTGGATACTCTGTTCCACACGTGAGCCTCACCTGGACATGATGAATCTGGATCCCCTTTGGGCCTCAGCCTGACATGGTGACTCTGGTCCCCATCTGGATGTCACCTAGACCAGGTGAATCTGGTACCCCTCTAGGCCTCAACTACACCTGGTTACTCTGGTCCTCAACTTGACCTAACCGGGACCTAGTGAATATGCTCCCCACCTGCACCTCATCTGGACCTGGTCACTCTGGTTCTACCTGGTCATCATCGGGACATGGTTAATCTATTCCACACTGGGACTGACCTGATGCTGGTAACTCTGGTCCTGACTTTGGCCTCTTCTGTACCAGGTGACTCTGGCTCCACCTGGGCCTCACCTGTAACTGGTGAATCCTGTTGCCACCTGGGCCTCACCTGGACCTTGAGACTGTGGACCCACCTGGACCTCACCTGGATCTGGTGGCTCTGGTTCCCATATGGGGCTCTCCTGGACCTGGGTCCTGTGGTCTCCATCTGGCCTCACCTGGAACACAATGACTCTGATCCATATTTGGGCCTCTCCAGGACCTGTTGTCTCTGGTAAGTAATTGGGCATCATTGGGACCTGGATACTCTCTTATATCCCTGGGCCTCACCTGGACCTGTTCTCTGTGGTCACACCTGGGCCTCACCTGGACCTGGTGACTGTGGTCCCACCTGGGCCTCTCCTGGACGGGGTGACTGGTTCCCACAGGGACATCACCTGGACCTGGTGACTCAGGTCCTCATATGGGCATCTTGGGACCTGGTTTCTCAGTTCCACATCGGGGCCTCACCTGGAACTAGTGATTCTCGTCCCCCTCTGGGCCTCACCCTGACGTGGTGACTCTGATCCCCACCTGGAAATCACCAGAACCGGGTGACGCACCCGAATCTGGGGACACTGGTCCTCAGCTGGGCCTCAACAGGACCTGGTGAATCTACTCCAAACTTAGGCTTCGTCTGGACCTTGTGACTCTTTTTCCACCTGGCATCAATGGGACATGGTTACTCTGTTCCCACCTGGGCCTCACCTGGACATGATAACTTTGCTGCACACTTTGGCCTCAACTGGTCCTGATGACTCTCGTCCTCCAACCTAGGCCTCAATCTGGACCTGGTGACTGTCATCCCCAACTGGGTCTCAGCTGGACCTGGTGACTCCCGTTCCCACATCAACCACACCTGGACCTGGTGACTGTGGTGTTCTTGTAGACTCACATTTACCTTGTGACTCCCGTCCCCACTAGGGCCTCACGTGGATCTGGTGACTCTGACCTGCAGGCTGGCCTCACCTGGACCTGGTGAGTGGGGTTGCCACCTCAGACTCACCCATACCTGGTGACTCAGGTCCCCACGTGGGCCTCTTGGACCTGGTGAATCTGGTCCTTACCTGGTCGTCTCCCAGACCCGGGGACTCTGGTCACCACCTGGGCCTCACCTGGACCTGGTGACTCTGATCCCCATCTGGGCCTCACCCAGTCCTGGTGACTTTGTTCCCCACCTGGACCCGATTGCTGTGGACACTTACTTGGCCTCACCTGGAACTGGTGACTCTGATCCTATCTGCGCGTCACACAGACCTGGTGACTCTAGTCCTCACCTGGGCATCATTGGTATCTGGTGAATCTGTACAACACCTGAGCCTCACCTGGACATGATGACTCTGGAACCTCTCTGGGCCTCACGCTGTCTTGGTGACTCTGGTCCCCATCTTGATGACACCTAGACCAGGTGATTCTGGTACCCCTCTAGGCCTCAACCAGATCTGGTGACACTGGTCCTCAACTGGGCCTCAGCTGGACCTAGTGAATATGCTCCATCTGGGCCTCATTTGGACCTGGTGACTCTGGTACCTACCTGGGCATCATCAGGACATAGTTCGACTGCATGGCCACAGGTTGGACTCAACGGGACCCGGAAATTCTAGGCTCTACCTGGGATTATCGGGACATGTTCCCTCTGCATGTCCTGCAGGTTGGCCTTACCTGGACCTGGGGAGTGGGGTTGCCACCTGGGCCTCACCCAGGCATGGTGACACAGGTCCCCACGTGGGCCTCATTTGGACCTGGTGAATCTGGTCCTTACCTGGTCCTCACCCGGAATTGGTAAGTCTGGTACCACCTGGGAATCACGTGGACCTGGTGAATCTGGTCCCCATCTGGGCCTCACCCATTCCTGGTGACTTTGTTCCCCACCTGGACCTGATTGCTGTGGACCCTTTTTTGGCCTCACCTGGAACTGGTGACTCTGATCCTATCTGCGCGTCACCCAGATCTGGTCACTTTGGTCCTCACCTGTGGACCATTATGACCTGGATACTCTGTTCCACACCAGAGGCTCCCCTCGACATTATGATTCAGGAAACTCTCTGGGGCTCACCCTGACCTGGTGACTCTGGTCCCCATCTGGATGTCACCTGAACCAGGTGATAATGGTACCCCTATAGGCCTCAACTTGACCTGGTGACTCTGGTCCTCAACTGGGCCTCACCGAAACCTAGTGAACATGCTCCACACCTGCGCGTCATTTGGACCTGGTGACTCTGGTTCTACCTGGGCATCATCGGGACATGGTTACTCTACTCCCCAATGGGACTGACCTGATCCTGGTAACTCTGGTCCTGACTTGGCCTCTTCTGTACCAGGTGATTCTGGCTCAACCTGGGCCTCACCTGTAACTGGTGACTCTGATCCTATGCATGGCCTCACCTGACCTGGTGACTGTGGTTCCCATCGGGACCTCACCTCGACCTCATGTCTCCGGTCCCACCTGGGCCTCACCAGGACCTGGTGTCTCTGGTACCCACCTGGGTAGCATCAGGATATGGTTACACTGTCAGTAACAGTGACCCAGCCGAACCTATTTACTCTGGCCTTCACCTGGGCCACACCTGGACATGGTGACACTGGTTCCCACCTGGGTCTCACCTGGACATGGTGAGTCAGATCCCCACCTGGTCCTCACCTGTAACTGGTGATTCTCATTCCCACATGGACATCATGTGGACTTGGTGGCTGCAGTGTTTCTAGATTCTCATGTACCTCGTGACTCTGGTCCCTACTAGGGCCTCACTGGGACCTGGTGAGTGTGATTGCCACCTGCACCTCACCTGGACCTGGTCATTCTGGTCTGCACCTGAGACTACCCTGGATCTGGTGACTGTGGTCCCCACCTGGGTTTCACCTGGATTTCGGGACTCCGGTCCCCATCTTGGGCTCACCTGGCCCTGTTGACCATGGTCCGCAACTGGGCAAATTTGGGAACCGGTGACTGTGTTCCACAACTGGACCTCACCTGGACCAGGTGACTCTGGTCCCCCTCTGTGTCTCACCGTACCCTAGTGACTGTGAACCCCACTTTGGCCTGACTTGGACCTGCTGACCCTGGTTGCCACCTGCGCCTTTCCTCAAACTATTGACTCCTGTTCTTTTTAGGGCCTCCCCTGTACCTGGTGATCCTGGTCCCCACCTGGGCCTCATCTGTACATGGTGACCTTTGTCACCACCGGGGACTCACCTGGACCTGGTTCCTGTGTTCCACATCTGGGCCTCAAGTAAACCTGTTGACCATGGTCCCCAAGCCGGCCTCACATGGACCTGTTGCCTCTGATCCCTACCGGAGCTTCACGTGTACCTGGTAACTCTGGTCCTCCTCACCTGGGCCTCATCTGGACCTAGTGACTCTGGTCCCCACCTGGGCTTCACCTCGATCTGGTGACTCTGGTCCCCACTTGGACCTCTCCTGGACCTGGTGACTCTCTTTCCAACATGGACCTCACCTGGATCTGGTGACTCCGGTCCTCAGTTTGGCCTCACCTGGACCTTGTGTCTCTCGTCCCCACTTTGACCTAACTCAGAACTGCTGAATTTTGCCCCACATATGCCGCACCAGACCTGGTGACTCTTCTCCTCAGCTATACCTCAATTCGACCTGATGAATCTGGTCCTCACGTGGGCCTCACATGGACCTGGGACTCAGCTGGATAGAGTGGCTCTGGTTCCCCCAAGGGGCTCCTCTGACACTGCTGACTGTGGTCTTATTCTGTGCCTCAACAGGAACTAGTGATTCTGTTCCCCATCTGGGCCTGCATGGCCCTAGTGAGTCTGGTCCTCACCCAGGCATCACTGGGACCTGGATACTCTATTCCACACCTGGGCCTCACTTTGACCAGGGACCTCTGGTCCCATTCTGGGCCTCAAACTAAACTGGTTACTCTGGTTCCCCCTCTGGGCCTCACCCTTACCTGGTGATTCTGGTCACCCCTTTGGCTTCATTGGGCCTGGTGAATCTGGTCTTTAGCAGGTCCACACCTGGATCTGGTGACTGGTCGAGACTTGGGCCTCACCTGGACTTGGTGAATCCTGTTGCCACCTGCGCCTCACCTGGACCCTGTGACTGTGGTTCCACCTGTACCTCCCCAGGACCTGGGGTCTCTGGTACCCACCTGGGTAGCATCAGAATATGGTTACACTGTTCCCTAACAGTGAACCAGCCGGCCCTATTAACTCTGGTCTTCACCTGGGACACACCTGTACATGGTGACACTCCTTCCCACCTGGGTCTCACCTGGAAATTGTGAGTCAGATCCCCACCTGGTCCTAACCTGTAACTGGTGATTCTCGTTCCCACATGGACATCATGTCGACCTGGTGGCTGTAGTGTTTCTAGTTTTTCATGTACCTCGTGACTCTGGACCCCACCAGGGCCTCACCGGGACCTGGTGAGTGTGGTTGCCACCTGCACCTCACCTGGACCTGGTCATTCTGGTCTGTACCTGAGACTACCCTGGATCTGGTAACTGTGGTCCCCACCTGGGCTTCACCTGGATTTGGGGACTCCGGTCCCCATCTTGGCCTCACCTGGCCCTGTTGACCATGGTCCACAACTGGGCAAAATTGGGACACGGTGACTGTGTTACACAACTGGACCTCACCTGGACACGTGACCCTGCTCTCCCTCTGGGTGTCACCATGCCCTAGTGACTGTGAACCCCACTTTGGCCTGACTTGGCCCTGCTGACCCTGGTTGAAACCTGCGCCTGACCTCGAACTGTTGACTCTGGTTCTTTCAAGTGCCTCCCCTGTACCTGGTGATCCTGGTTCGCAATTGGGCCTCAACTGGACGTGGTGACTCTTGTCACCACTGGGGACTCACCTGGACCTGCTTACTGTGTTCCACACCTGGGCCTCTAGTGGACCTGTTGACAATGGTTCCCAAGCCGGCCTCACATGGACCTGTTGCCTCTGATCCCCACCGGGGCCTCACGTGTACCTCGTAACTCTTGTCCTCACCTGGGCCTCATCTGGACCTAGTGACTCTGCTCCCCACCTGGGCTCCACCTGGATCTGGTGACTCTGGTCCCCACCTGGACTTCACCTGGATCTGGTGACTCTGGTACCCACCTAGACCTCTCCTGGACCTGGTGTCTCTCGGGCCCACTTTGACCTAACTCAGAACTGCTGAATCTAACCCCACATACTACGCACCCAGCCCTGGTGACTCTTGTCCCCAGCTATTCCTCAATTCGACCTGATGAATCTGGTCCTCACTTGGGCCTCACATGTACCTGGGACTCAGCTGGGTAGAGTGGCTCTGGTTCCCACAAGGGGCTCACCTGATACTGGTGACTGTGGTCTTATTCTATGCCTCAACAGGACATAGTGATTCTGTTCCCCATCTGGGACTGCATGGTCCTAGTGACTCTGGTCCTCACTCAGGCATCATTGGGACCTGGATACTCTATATCACAAATGGGCCTCACTTTGACCACGGACCTCTGGTCCCATTCTGGGCCACAAACTAAACTGGTTACTCTGGTTCGCCTCTGAACCACACACTTACCTGGAGACTCTGCTCGACCCTTGGGCTTCACCTGGGCCTAGTGTGTCTGGTCCTTAGCTGGTCCGCACATGAATGGTGACTGGTCGCAACCTGGGCCTCACCTGGACTTGGTGAATCCTGTTGCCACCTGCGCCTCACCTGGACCTATGACTGTGACCCACCTGGAACTCACCTGGATCTGGTAGCTCTGGTTCCCATATGGGGCTCTCCTGGATCTGGTTCCTGTGGTCTCCATCTGGCCTCACCTGGAACACAATGACTCTGATCCATATTTGGGCCTCTCCTGGACCTGTTGACTCTGGTCCTTACCTGGGCATCATTGGGACCTGGATACTCTCTTATATCCCTGGGCCTCACCTGGACCTGGTGACTGTGGTCCCACCTGGGCCTCACCTGGACGAGGTGACTGGTTCCCACAGGGACCTCACCTGGACCTGGTGACTCAGGTCCTCATATGGGTATCATGGGACCTGGTTTCTCAGTTCCACATCGGGGCCTCACCTGGACCTAGTGATTCTCATCCCGCTCTGGGCCTGACCCTGACTTGGTGACTCTGGTCCCCACCTGGTTATCACTAGGACCGGGTACCTCTGGTCCCCCTCTGGGACTCACCCGGAGCTGGCGACACTTGTCCTCAGCTGGACCTCAACAGGACCTGGTGAATCTACTCCTCACTTAGGCTTCGTCTGGACCTTGTGACACTTTTCCCACCTGGCATCAATGGGACATTGTTACTCTGTTTCCCACCTGGGTCTCACCTGGTCATGATAACTTTGCTCAACAGTTTGGCCTCAACTGGTCCTGATGACTCTGGTCCCCCCACCTAGGCCGCAATCTCGACCTGGTGACTGTGATCCCCACCTGGGTCTCACCTGGACCTGGTGACTCTCGATCCCACATGACCCACACCTGGACCTGCTGACTGTGGTGTTCTTGTAGACTCACAAATACCTGGTGACTCCGGTCCCCACTAGTGACTCACCTGGATCTGGTGACTCTGGCCTGCAGGTTGGCCTCACCTGGACCTGTTGAGTGGGGTTGCCACCTGGGCCTCATCCATACCTCGTGACTCAGGTCCCCACGTGGGCCTCTTGAACCTAGTGAATCTGGTCCTTACGTGGTCCTCTCCCAGACTCGGGGACTCTGGTCACCACCTGGGCCTCACCTGGACCTGGTGAATCTGGTCCCCATCTGGGCCTCACCCAGTCTTGGTGACTTTGTTCCCCACCTGGACCTGATTGCTGTGGACTCTTTCTTGGCCTCACCTGGAACTGGTGACTCTGATCCTATCTGCGCGTCACCCAGACCTGGTGACTCTGGTCCTCACCTGGGCATATTTGGTACCTGGTGACTCTGTTAAACACCTGAGCCTCACCTGGACGTGATGACTCTGGAACCTCTCTGGGCCGCACCCTGACCTGGTGACTCTGGTCCCCATCTGGATGTCATCTGGACCAGGTGATTCTGGTACCCCTCTAGGCCACAACCAGATCTGGTGACTCTGGTCCTCAACTGGGCCTCACCTGAACCTAGTGAATATGCTCCATCTGTGCCTCATTTGGACCTGGTGACTCTAATCCCTACCTGGGTATCATTGAGATATGGTTGCACTGCATGGCCTGCAGGTTGAACTCACCTGGACCTGGTAACTCTGGTCTCTACCTGGGCATCATCGGGACACCGTTCCTCTGCATTGCCTGCAGGTTGGCCTCATCTGGACCTGGTGAGTGGGGTTGCCACCTGGGACTCACCCATACCGGGTGACACAGGTCCCCACGTGGGCCTACTTGGACCTGGTGAATCTGGTCCCTTCCTGGTCTTCATCCGGAAGTTGTAACTCTGGTAATCTCCTGGGAATCACCTGGACCTGGATAATCTGCTCCCCTACTGGGCCTCACCCAGTCCTGGTGACTTTGTTCCCCACCTGGACCTGATTGCTGTGGACTCCTTCTTGGCCTCACCTGGAACTGGTGACGATGATACTAACTGGGCCTCATCCAGATCTGGTGACTCTGGTCCTCATCTGTGGACCATTATAACCTGGATACTCTGTTCCACACCTGAGCCTCCCCTGGACATGATGACTCTGGATCCCCTCTGGGCCTCACCCTGACATGGTGACTCTGGTCCCCATCTGGATATCACCTAGACCAGGTGAATCTGGTACCCTCTAAGGTCAACTAGACCTGGTGACTCTAGTCCTCAACTGGGCCTCACCAGGACCTAGTGAATATCCTCCCTAACTGCGCCTAATCTGGACCTGGTGACTCTGTTCTACCTGGGCATCATCGGGACATGGTTACTCTATTCCCCACTGGGACTGACCTGATCTTGGTAACACTGGTCCTGACTTTGGCCTCTTCTGTACCACGTGACTCTGGCTCCACGTGGGCCTCACCTGTAACTGGTGACTCTGTCGTAAGCATGGCCTCACCTGACCTGGTGAATGTGGTTCCCATCGTGACCTCATCTGGACCTCATGTCTCTGGTCCCACCTGGGCCTCACCAGGACCTGGTGTCTCTGGTACCCACCTGGGTAGCATCAGGATATCGTTACACTGTTCACTATCAGAGACCCAGCCGGACCTATTAACTCTGCTCTTCACCTGGGCCACACCTGGACATGGTGACACTGGTTCCCACCTGGGTCTCACCTGGACATGGTGAGTCGGATCTCCACCTGGACCTAACCTGTAACTGGTTATTCTTATTCCCACATGGACATCACGTGGACCTGGTGGCTGCAATGTTTCTAGTTTCTAATGTACCTCGTGACTCTGGTCCCCACCAGTGCCTCACCGGGACCTGGTGAGTGTGGTTTACAAATGCACCTCACCTGGCCCTGGTGATTCTGGTCTGCACCTGAGACTACCCTGGATCTGGTGACTGTGGTCCCCTCCTGGGTTTCACCTGGATTTGGGGACTCCGGTCCCCATCTGGGCCTCACCTGGCCCTGTTGACCATGGTCCTCAACTGGGCAAAATTGGGACCCGGTAACTATGTTCCATAACTGGACCTCACCTGGACCAGGTGACTCAGGTCCCCCTCTGGGTCTCACCTTGCCCTAGTGACTGTGAACCACACGTTGGCCTGACTTGGACCTGCTGACCCTGGTTGCCATCTGCGCCTGACCTCGAACTGGTGACTCTGGTTCTTTCAAGGGCCTCCCCTGTACCTGGTGATTCTAGTCCCCACCTGGGCCTCACCTGGACGTGGTGACTCTTGTCACCACCGGGGACTCACCTGGACCTGCTTACTGTGTTCCACACCTGGGCTTGGAGTAGACCTGTTGACCATGGTCCCAAAGCCGCACTCACATGGACCTGTTGCCTCTTATCCCCACGGGGCCGCACGTTTACCTTGTAACTCTGGTCCTCACCTGGGCATCATTTGTACCTGGTTACTCTGTTCCACACCTGAGGCTCCCCTGGACATCTTGACTCTGGAAGCTCTCTGGAACTCAACCTGACCTGGTGACTCTGTTCCCCATCTGGATGTCACCTGGACCAAGTGATTCTGGTACCCCTCTAGGCCTCAACCAGATCGGGTGACTCTGGTCCTCAACTGGGCCTCACCTGGACCTAGTGATTATGCTCCATCTGGGCCTCATTTGGACCTGGTGACTCTGGTCCCTACCTTGGCATCATCGGTACATGTTTCCACTGAATGGCCTGCAGCTTGGCTTCACCTGTACATGGTAACTCTGATCCCTACTTGGGCATCATCGGGACATGGTTCCTCTGCATGGCCTGCAGGTTGGCCTCACCTGGACCTGGTGAGTGGGGTTGCCACCTGGGCCTCCCCCATACCTGGGGACACAGGTCCCCACTGGGCCTCTTCTACCTGGTGAATCTGGTCCTTACCTAGTCCTCTCCTAGCTCCGGTCACCACCTCGCCTCACCTGGACCTGGTGAATCTGGTCCCCATCTGGGCCTCACCCAGTCCTGGTGACTTTGTTCCCCACCTGTTCCGGATTGCTGTGGACTCATTCTTGGCCTTACCTGGAACTGGTGACTCTGACCCTATCTGCGCGTCACTCAGATCTGGTGACTCTGGTCCTCACTTGGGCATCTTTGGTACTTGGTGACTCTGTTCCACACCTGAGCCTCACCTGGACATAATGAATCTGGAACCTCTCTGGGCCTCACCCTGACCTGGTGACTCTGGTCCTGACTTTGGACTCTTCTCTACCAGGTGACTCTATCTCCACCTGGGCCTCACCTGTAACTGGTGACTCTGATCCTAAGCATGGCCTCTCGTGACCTGGTGACTGTGGTTCCCATCGGGACCTCGCCTGAACCTCATGTCTCTGGCTCCACCTGGGCCTCACCAGGACCTGGTGTCTCTGGTACCCAACTGGGTAGCATCAGGATATGGTTACACTGTTCACTAACAGTGACCCAGCGGGACCTATTTACTCTGGCCTTCACCTGGGCCACACCTGGACATGGTAACACTGGTTCCCACATTGTCCTCACCTGGACATTGTAAGTCGGATCCCCACCTGGTCCTCACCCGTAACTGGTGATTCTCGTTCCCACATGGAATCATGTAGACCTGGTGGCTGCAGTGTTTCTAGCTTCTCATGTACCTCGTGACCCTGGTCCCCACCAGGCCCTCACCGGGACCTGGTGAGTGTGGTTGCCACCTGCACCTCACCTGGACCTGGTGATTCTGGTCTTCACCTGAGACTACCCTGGATCTGGTGACTGTGGTCCCCACCTGGGACTCACCTGGATTTGGGGACCCCGGTCCCCATCTGGGCCTCACCTGGCCCTGTGACCATGGTCCTCAACTGGGCAAAATTTGGGACCCGGTGACTGTGTTCCACAACTGGACCTCACCTGGACCAGGTGACTCTGTTCCCCCTCAGGGTCTCACCGTGCCCTAGTGACTGTGAACCCCACTTTGGCCTGACTTGGACCTGCTGACCCTGGTTGCCACCTGCGCCAGAACTCGAACTGTTGACTCTGGTTCTTTCAAGGGCCTCCCCTGGACCTGGTGGTCCTGGTCCCCACCTGGGCCTCACCTGGACGTGGTGACACTTGTCACCGCCGGAGACTCACCTGGACATGCTTACTGTGTTTCACACCTGGGCACGAATTCGACCTGTTGTCCATGGTTCCCAAGCCGGCCTCACATGGACCTGTTGCCTCTGTTCCCCACCGGGGCCTAGGTGTACCTGGTAAATCTGGTCCTCACATGGGACTCATCTGGACCTAGTGACACTTGTCCCCACCTGGGCTTCACCTGGATCTGGTGACTCTGGTCCTCACCTGGACTTCACCTGGATCTGGTGACTCTGGTCCCCACCTGGACCTCTCCTGGACCTGTTGACTCTCTTTCCAGCATGGATCTCACCTGGATCTGGTGACTCTGGTCCTCAGTTTGGCCTCACCTGGACCTGGTGTCTCTCGTCCCCACTTTGACCTAACTCAGAACTGCTGAATCTTGCCCCACCTAGGCCACATCCAGACCTGGAGACCCTTGTCCCCAACTATGCCTCAATTCGACCTGATGAATCTAGTCCTCAAGTGGGCCTCACATGGACCTGGGACTCAGCTGGATAGAGTGGCTCTGGTTCCCACAAGCGGCTCACCTGATACTGCTGACTGTGGTCTTATTCTATGCCTCACGAGGACTTAGTGATTCTGTTCCCCATCTGGGCCTGCATGGCTTAGTGACTCTGGTCCTCACCCAGGCATCATTGGGACCTGGATACTCTATTCCACACCTGGGTCTCACTCTGACCATGGAACTCTGGTACCATTCTGGGCCTCAAACTTAACTGGTTACTCTGGTTCCCCCTCTGGGCTTCACTCTTACCTGGTGACTCTGGTCACCCCTTGTGCTTCACTTGTGCCTGGTGAATCTGGTCCTTAGCTGGTTCTCACCTGGATCTGATGACTGGTCGCCACCTGGGCCTCACCTGGACCTGGTGAATTATGTTGGCACCTGCGCCTCACCTGGACCTTGTGACTGTGGTCCCACCTGGACCTCACCTGGATCTGGTGGCTCTGGTTCCCATATGGGGCTCTCCTGGACCTGGTTCCTGTGGTCTCCAACAGGCCTCACTTGGAACACAATGACTCTGAACAATATTTGGGCCTCTCCTATACCTGTTGACTCTGGTCCTTACTTCGACATCATTGGGAGCTGGATACTCTGTTATATACCTGGGCCTCACCTGGACCGGGGACTGTGGTCCCACCTGAGCCTCACCTGGAAGAGGTGACTGGTTCCCACAGGGAGCAAACCTGGACCTGGTGACTCAGGTCCTCATATGGGCATCATGGGACCCGGTTTCTCACTTCCACATCGGGGCCTCACCTGGACCTAGTGATTCTCGTCCCCCTCTGGGCCTCACCCTGACGTGGTGAGTCTGGTCCCCACCTGGATATCACCAGAACCGCGTGACTCTGGTCCCCTTCTGGGACTCACCCGGAGCTGGGGACACTGGTCCTCAACTGGGCCTCAACAAGACCTGGTGAATCTACTCCTCACTCAGGCCTCGTCTGGACCTGTGACTCTTTTCCTACCTGGCATCAATGGGACATGGTTACACTGTTCCCCACCTGGGCCTCACCTGGACATGATAACTTTGCTCCACAGTTTGGCCTCAACTGGTCCTGATGACTCTGGTACCCCCACCTAGACCTCAATCTGGACCTGGTGACTGTGGTCAACACATGGGTCTCACCTGGCCCTGGTGACTCTTGTTCCCACATGAACCACACCTGGACCTGGTGGCTGTGTTGTTCTTTTAGACTCATATTTCCCTGGTGACTCCGGTCCCCACTAGGGCCTCACGTGGATCTGGTGACTCTGACATGCACGTTGGCCTCACCGGGACCTGCTGAGTGGGGTTGCCACCTGGGCCTCACCCATACCTGGTCACTCAGGTCCCCACGTGGGCATCTTGGACCTGGTGAATCTGCTCCTTACCTGGTCCTCTCCCAGACCCGGGAACTCTGGTCACCACCTGGGCCTCACCTAGACCTGGTGACTCTGTTCCCCATCTGGATGTCACCTGGACCATGTGGTTCTGGTATCCCTCTAGGGCTCAACCAGATCTGGTGATTTTGGTCCTCAACTGGGCCTCACCTGGATCTAGTGAATATGCTCCATCTGGGCCTCATTTGGACCTGGTGACTCTGGTCCCTCTCTGGGCATCATCGGGACATGGTTCCACAGCATGACCTGCAGTTTGGCCTCACCTGGACCTGGTGAGTGGGGTTGACACCTGGGCCTCACCCAAACGTGGTGACACAGGTCCCCACGTGGGCTTCACTTGGACCTGGTGAATCTGGTCCTTACCTGGTCCTCACCCGGAACTGGTAGGTCTGGTCACCACCTGTTAATCACATTGGCCTGGAGAATCTGGTTCCCATCTGGGCCTCACCCTGTCCTGGTGACTTTGTTCCCCACCTGGACCTGATTGCTGTGGACTTCTTCTTGGCCTCACCTGGAACTGGTGACTCTGATCCTAAGTGGGCCTCCCCCAGATCTGGTGACTCTGGTCCTCACCTCTGGACCATTATGACCTGGATACTTTGTTCCAAACCTCAGCCTCACCTGGACATGATGACTCTGGAACCCCTCTGGGCCTCACCCTGACATGGTGACTCTGGTCCCCATCTGGATGTCACCTAGACCAGGTGAATCTGGTACCTCTCTAGGCCTCAACTTGACCTGGTGACTCTGGTCCTCAACTGGGCCTCACCGGGACCTAGTGAACATGCTCCAAACCTGCGCCTCATCTGGACCTGGTGACTCTGGTTCTACTCGGGCATCATCGGGATATGGTTACTCTATTCCCCACTGGGACTGACCTGATCCTGGTAACTCTGGTCCTGACTTTGGCCTCTTCTGTACCAGGTGACTCTGTCTCCACCTGGGCTTCACCTGTACCTGGTGACTCTGATCCTAAGCATGGCCTCACCTAACCTGGTGACTGGGGAACCCATTGGGACCTCACCTGGACCTCAGGTCTCCGGTCCCACCTGGCCCTCACAAGGACCTTGTGTCTCTGGTACCCTCTTGGATAGCATCAGGATATGGTTACACTCTTCACTAACAGTGACCCAGCCGGACCTATTAACTCTGCTCTTCACCTGGGCCACACCTGGACATGGTGATTCTGGTCTGCAACTGAGACTACCCTGGATCTGTTGACTGTGGTCCCCACCTGGGCTTCACCTGGATATTTGACTCCGGTCCCCATCTGGGCCTCACCTGGCCCTGTTGACCATGGTCCTCAACTGGGCAAAATTGGGACTCGGTGACTGTGTTCCACAACTGGACCTCACCTCGACCAGGTTACTCTGGTCCCCCTCTGGGTCTCACCGTGCCCTAGTGACTGTGAACCCCACATTGGCCTGACTTGCACCTCTGATCCTGTTTGCCACCTGCGCTTGACCTCGAACTGTTGACTCTGGTTCTTTCAAGGACCTCCCCTGTACCTGGTGATCCTGGTCTCCACCTGGGCCTCACCTGGACGTGGTGACTCTTGTCACCACCGGGGACTCACTTGAACCTGCTTACTGTGTTCCATACCTGGGCCTCAAGTAGACCTGTTGACCATTGTCCCCAAGCCGGCCTCACATGGACCTGTTGCCTCTGATCAAAACCGGAGCTCACGTGTACCTGGTTACTCTGGTCCTCACCTGGGACTCATCTGGACCTAGTGAGTCTGGTCTCCATCAGGGCTTCAGGTGGATCTGGTGACTCTGGTCCCCAACTGGGAATCACCTGGATCTGGTGACTCTGGTCCCCACCTGGACCTCTCCTGGACCTGGTGACTCTCTTTCCAACATGGACCTCACCTGTATCTGGTGACTCTGGTCCTCAGTTTGGCCTCCCCTGGACCTGATGTCTCTTGTCCCCACTTTGACCTAACTCAGAACTGCTGAATCTTACCCCACCTAGGCCGCACCGAGACCTGGTGACTCTTGTCCCCAGCTATACCTCAATTCGACCTGATGAATCTGGTCCTCACGTGGGCCTCACATGTACCTGGGACTCAGCTGGATAGAGTGGCTCTGTTTCCCACAAGGGGTTCACCTGATACTGGTGACTGTGTTCTTATTCTATGCCTCACCAGGACCTAGTGATTCTGTTCCCCATCTGGGCCTGCATGGCCCTAGTGACTCTGTTCCACACCCAGGCATCATTGGGACCTGGATACTCTATTCCACACCTGGGCCTCACTTTGACCAGGGACCTCTGGTCCCATTCTGGGCCCCAAACTAAACTGGTTAACTGGATCCCCTCTGGGCCTCACCCTTACCTGGTGACTCTGGTCACCCCTTGGGCTTCACTTTGGCCTGATGAATCTGGTCCTTAATTGTCCGCACCTGGATCTGGTGACTGGTCGCCACCTGGGCCTCTCCTGGACTTGGTGAGTCTTGTTGCCACCTGCGCCTCACCTGGACCTTGTGACTGTGGCCCACCTGAACCTAACCTGGATCTGGTGGCTCTGGTTCCCATATGGGGCTCTCCTGGACCTGGTTCCTGTGGTCTCCATCTGGCCTCACCTGGAACTCAATGACTCTGATTCATATTTGGGCCTCTCCTGCACCTGTTGACTCTGGTGCTTACCTGGGCATCATTGGGAACTGGATACTCTCTTATATACCTGGGCCTCACCTGGACCTGGTCACTGTGGTCACACCTGGGCCTCACCTGGACGAGGTGACTGGTTCCCACAGGGACCTCACCTGGACCTGGTGACTTAGGTCCTTATATGTGCATCATGGGACCTGGTTTCTCAGTTCCACGTCGCGGCCTCACCTGGACCTAGTGATTCTCGTCCCACTCTGGGCCTCACCCTGACGTGGTAACTCTGGTCCCCACCTGGATATCACCAGAACCGGGTGACTCTGGTCCCCTTCTGGGACTCACCCGGAGCTGAGGACACTGGTCCTCACTGAGCCTCTACAGGACCTGATGAATCTACTCCTCACTTATGCCTCGTCTGGACCTTCTGACTCTTTTCCCACCTGGCATCAATGGGACATGGTTACTCTGTTCCCCACCTGGGCCTCACCTGTACATGATAACTTTGCTCCGCACTTTGGCCTCAAGTGGTCCTGATCACTCTGGTCCCCCAACCTAGGCCTCAATCAGGACCTGGTGACTGTGGTCCCCACCTGGGTCTCACCTGGACCTGGTGACTCTCGTTCCCACATGAACCACAGCTGGACCTGGTGACTGTGGTGTTCTTGTAGACTCACATTTACCTGGTGAGTCCGGTACCCACAGGGGCCTCACCTGCATCTGGTGACTCTGGCCTGCAGGTTGGCCTCACCTGGACCCGGTGAGTGGGGTTGCCACCTGGGCCTCACCCACACCTGGTGATACAGGTCCTCACGTTGGTCTCTTGGACGTGGTGAATCTGGGCCTTACCTGGTCCTCTCCCACACCCGGGGACTCTGGTCACCACCTGGGCCTCACCAGGAACTGGTGAATCTAGTCCACATCTGGGCCTCACCCAGTCCTGGTGACTTTGTTCCCACATGGACCTGATTGCTGTGGACTCCTTCTTGGCCTAACCTGGAACTGGTAACTCTGATCCTATTGTGCGTCTCCCACATCTGGTGACTCTGGTCCTCACCTGGGCATCATTGATACCTGGTTACTCTGTTCCACACCTGAGTCTCACCTGGACATGATGACTCTGGAACCTCTCTGGGACTCACTCTGACCTGGTGACTCTGGTCCCCATCTGGAAGTCAACTGGACCAGGTGATTCTGGTACCCCTCTAGGGCTCAAGGTGATCTGGTGACTCTGGTCCTCAACTGGGCCTCACCTGGACCTAGTGAATATACCCCATCTGGGCCTCATTTGGACCTGGTGACTCTGGTCCCTACCTGGGCATCATCGGGATATGCTTCCACGGCATGGCCTGCAGGTTGGTCTCACCTGGACCTGGAGAGTGGGGTTGTCCTCAACTGGGCAAATTTGGGACCCGGTGACTGTGTTCCACAAGTGGCCTCACCTGGACCAAGTGACTCTGGTACCCCTCTGGGTGTCACCGTGCCCTAGTGACTGTGAAACCCACATTGGCCTGACTTGGACCTGCTGACCCTGGTTGCCACCTGCGCTTGACCTCGAACTGTTGACTCTGGTTCTTTCAAGGGCCTCCCCTGGACCTGGTGATCCTGGTCCCCACCTGGGCCTCACCTGGACGTGGTGACTCTTGTCACCACCGGGGACTCACCGGGACCTGCTTACTGTGTTCCATACCTGGGCCTCAAGTAGACCTGTTGACCGTGGTCCCCAAGCCAGACTCACATGGACATGTTGCCTCTGATCCCCACCGGGGCCTCACGTGTACCTGGTAACTCTGGTCCTCACCTGGGCCTCATCTGGACCTAGTGACTCTGGTCCCCACCTGGACTTCACCTGGATCTGGTGACTCTGGTCCACCCCAGGACCTCTCCTGGACCTGGTGACTCCTTTCCAACATGGACCTCACCTGGATCTGGTGACTCTGGTCCTCAGTTTGGCCTCACCTGGACTTGGTGTCTCTCGTCCCCACTTTGACCTAACTCAGAACTGCTGAATCTTGCCCCACCTAGGCCGCACCCAAACCTGGTGACTCTTGTCCCCAGCTATGTCTCAATTCGACCTGATGAATCTGGTCCTCACGTGTGCCTCTCATGTACCTGGGACTCATCTGGATAAAGTGGCTCTGGTTCCCACAAGGGGCACACCTGACACGGCTGACTGTGGTCTTATTCTATGCCTCACCAGGACGTAGTGATTCTGTTCCCCATCTGGGCCTGCAAGGCCCTAGTGCCTCTGGTCCTCACCCAGGCATCATTGGGTGATGGACCCAATGATCCTCACCCTGAATACTGTATTCCACACCTGTGCCTCACTTTGACCAGGGACTTCTGGTCCCATTCTGGGCCTCAAACTAAACTGGTTACTCTGGTTCCACTCTGGGCCTCACCCTTACCTGGTGACTCTGGTCACCCCTTGGGGTTCACTAGGGTCTGGTGAATCTGGTCCTTAGCTGGTCCGCACCTGGATTTGGTGACTGTTCGCCACCTGGTCCTCACCTGGACTTGGTGAATCCTGTTGCCACCTGTGCCTCACCTGGACCTTGTGACTGTGGTTCCACCTGGACCTCACGTGGAACTGGTGGCTCTGGTTCCCATCTGGGGCTCTCCTGGACCTGGTTCCTGTGGTCTACAACTGGCCTCACTTGGAATACAATGAATCTGAAAAATATTTGGGCCTCTCCTGTACCTGTTGACTCTGGTCCTTACTTCGGCATCATTGGGAGCTGGATACTCTGTTATATACCTGGGCCTCACCTGGACCGGGGACTGTGGTCCCACCTGAGCCTCACCTGGACGAAGTGACTGGTTCCCACAGGGACCTCACCTGGACCTGGTGACTCAGGTCCTCATATGGGCATCATGGGACCTGGTTTCAGATCCACATCGGGGCCTCACCTGGAGCTAGTGATTCTCGTCCCCCTCTGGGCCTCACCCTGACGTGGTGACACTGGTTCCCACCTGGATATCACCAGAAACGGGTGACTCTGGTCCCCACCTGGATATCACCAGAACCGGGTGACTCTGGTCCCCCTCTGGGACTCACCCGGAGCTGGGGACACTGGTCCTCACCTCGGCCTCAACAGGACCTGGTGAATCTACTCCTCACTTAGGCCTCGTCTGGACCTTGTGACTCTTTTCCACCTGGCATCAATGGGACATGGTTACTCTGTTCCCCACCTGGGCCTCACCTGGACATGATAACTTTGCTCCACACTTTGGCCTCAACTGGTCCTGATGACTCTGGTCCCACCACCTAGGCCTCAATCTGGACTTGGTGACTGTGGTCCCCACCTGGTTCTCACCTGGACCTGGTGACTCTCGTTCCCACATGAACCGCACTTGGACCTGGTGACTGTGGTGTTCTTGTAGATTCAATTTACCTGGTGACTCCGGTCCCCACTAGGGCCTCACCTGGATCTGGAGACTCTGGCCTGCAGGTTGGCCGCACCTGGACCTGGTGAGTAGGGTTTGCCACCAGGGCCTCACCCATACCTGGTGACTCAGGTCCCCACGTGGGCCTCTTGGACCTGGTGAATCTAGACCTTACCTGGTCCTCTCCCAGACCCGCGGACTCTGGTCACCACCTGGGCCTCACCTGGACCTGGTGAATCTGGTCCCTATCTGGGTCTCACCCAGTCCTGGTGACTTTGTTCCCCACCTGGATCTGATTGCTGTGGACACCTTCTTGGCCTCACCTGGAACTGGTGACTCTGATCCTAACTGGGCCTCACCCAGATCTGGTGACTCTGGTCCTCACCTGGGCATCATTGGTACCTGGTTACTCTTTTCCACACCTGAGCCTCACCTGGACATGATGACTCTGGAACCTCTCTGGGCCTCACCCTGACCTGGTGACTCTGGTCTCTATCTGGATGTCACCTGGACCATGTGATTCTGATACCCCTCTAGGCCTCCACCAGATCTGGTGACTCTGGGCCTCAACTGGACCTCACCGGAACCTAGTGAATATTCTCCATCTGGGCCTCATTTGGACCTGGTGACTCTGGTCCCTACCTGGGCATCATCCGGACATGGTTCTACTGCATGGCCTGCAGGTTGGCCTCACCTGGACCTGGTAACTCTGGTCCCTACCTGGGCATCATCGGGACATGGTTCCTCTGCATGGACTGCACGTTGGCCTCACCTGGACCTGGTGAGTGGGATTTCTACCTGGGCCTCACCCATACGTGGAGACAAAAGTCCCCACGTGGACCTCACTTGGACCTGGTGAATCTGGTCCTTACCTGGCCCTCACCGGAACTGGTAACTCTGGTCACCACTTGGGAATCACCTGGACCAGTGAATCTGGTCCCCATCTGGGCCTCACCCAGTCCTGGTTACTTTGTTCCCCACCTGGACCTCATTGCTGTGGACTCTTTCTTGGCCTCACCTGGAACTGGTTACTCTGATACTATCTGCGCGTCACCCAGATCTGGTGACTCTGGTCCTCACGTGGCCATCATTGGTACCTGGTTACTCTGTTCCACACCTGAGCCTCTCCTGGACATGATGACTCTGGAACCTCTCTGGGCCTCACTCTGACCTGGAGACTCTGGTTCCCATCTCGATGTCACCAGGAACAGGTGTTACTGGTACCCCTCTAGGCCTCAACCAGATCTGGTTACCCTTGTCCTCAAATGGGCCTCACCTGGACCTAGTGAATATGCTCCATTTGGGCCTCATTTGGACCTGGTGACTCTGGTCCCTACCTGGGCATCATCGGGACATGGTTCCACTGCATGGCCTGCAGGTTGGCCTCACCTGGATGTGGTAACTCTCGTCCTTACCTGGGTATCATCGGGACATGGTTCCTCTGCATGGCCTGCAGGTTGGCCTCACCTGGACCTGGGGAATGCCTTGCCACCTGGCCTCACCAATACCTGGTGACTCAGGTCCCCACGTGGGCCTCATTTGGACCTGTTGAATCTGGTCCTTACCTGGTCGTCACCCGGAACTGGTAAGTCTGTTCACCACCTGGGAATAACCTGGACCTGGTGAATCTGGTCCCCATCTGGGCCTCACCCAGTCCTGGTGACTTTGTTCCCCACCTGGACCTGATTGCTGTGGACTCCTTCTTGGCCTCACCTGGAACTGGTGACTCTGATCCTAACTGGGCCTCACCCAGATCTAGTGACTCTGGTCCTCACCTGTGGACCATATGATCTGGATACTCTGTTCCACACCTGAGCCTCACCTGGACATGATTACTCTGGATCCCCTCTGGACTCACCCTGACATGGTGACTCTGGTCCCCATGTGGATGTCACCTAGACCAGGTGAATCTGGTACCCCTCTAGTCTTCAACTATAGCTGGTGACTGTGGTCCTCAACTGGGCCTCACCGGGACCTAGTGGATATGCTCCCCTCCTGCGCCTCATCTGGACCTGGTGACTCTGGTTCTACCTGGGCATCATTGGGACCTGGATACTCTCTTATATACCTGGGCCTCACCTGGCACTGTTGACCATTGTCCTCAACTGGGCAAAATTGTGACCCGGTGACTTTGTTCCAAAACTGGACCTCACCTGGACCAGGTGACTCTGGTCCCCCTCTGGGTCTCACCGTGCCTAGTGACTGTGAACCCCACTTTGGCCTGACTTGGACCTGCTGACCCTGGTTGCCACCTGCGTCTAACCTCGAACTGTTGACTCTGGTTCTTTCAAGGGCCTCCCCTGGACCTGGTGATCCTGGTCCCCACCTGGGCCTCACCTGGACCTGGTGACTCTTGTCACCACCGGGGACTCACCTGGACCTGCTTACTGTGTTCCACACCTGGGCCTCAAGTAGACCTGTTGACCATGATCCCCAAACCGGCCTCATATGGACCTGTTGCCTCTGATCCCCACCGGGGTCTCACGTGTACCTGGTAACTCCTGTCTCACCTGGGCCTCATCTGGTCCAAGAGACTCAGGTCCCCACCTGGACTTACATGGATCCGTTGACTCTGGTCCCCACCTGGACCTCTCCCGGACCTGGTGACTCTCTTTCCAACTTGGAACTCACCTGGATCTGGTGACTCTGGTCCTCAGTTTGGCCTCACCTGGACCTGGTGTCTCGCGTCCCCACTTGAACCTAACTCAGAACTGCTGAATCTTGCCCCAACCTAGGCCGCATCCAGACCTGGTGACTCTTGTCCCCACCTTTGCCTCAATTCCACCTGATGAATCTGCTCCTCACGTGGGCCTCACATGGACCTGGCACTCAGCTGGACCTGGGACTCAGCTGGATAGAATGGCTCTGGTTCCCACAAGGGGTCACCTGATACTGGTGACTGTGGTTTTATTCTATGTCTCATCAGGACCTAGAGATTCTGTTCCCCATCTGGGCCTGCATGGCCCTAGTGACTCTGGTCCTCACCCAGGCATCATTGCGACCTGGATACTCTATTCCACACTTGGGACTCACTTTGACCAGGGACCTCTGGTCCCATTCTGGGCCTCAGACTAAACTGGTTACTCTGGTTCCCCCTCTGGGCCTCACCCTTACCTGGTGACTCTGGTCACCCCTTGGGCTTCATTTGGGCCTGGTGAATCTGGTCCTTAGGTGGTCCGCACCTGGATATGGTGACTGGTCGCAACCTGGGCCTCTCCTGGACTTGGTGAATCCTCTTGCCACCTGGGCCTCACTTGGACCTTGTGACTGTGGTCCCACCTGGACCTCACCTGGATCTGGGGGCTCTGGTTCCCATTTGGGGCTCTCCTGGACCTGGTTCCTGTTGTCTAAATCTGGCCTATCCTGGAACACAATGACTCTGATGCATATTTGTGCCTCTCCTGGACCTTTTGACTCTGGTCCTTACCTAGGCATCATTGGGGCTGGATACTCTCTTAAATACCTGGTCCTCACCTAGACCTCGTGACTGTGGTCCCACCTGGACCTCACCGGGACGAGGTGACTGGTTCCAACAGGGACCTCACCTGGACCTCGTGACTCAGGTCCTCATATGAGCATCATGGGACCTGGTTTCTCAGTTCCACATCAGGGCCTCAAGTGGACCTAGTGATTCTGGTCCCCCTCTGGGCCTGACCCTGAAGTGGTGACTCTGGTCCCAACCTGGATATCACCAGAACCTGGTGACTGTGCTCCCCCTCTGGGACTCACCCGGAGATGGGGCACTGGTCCTCAACTGGGCCTCAACAGGACCTGGTGAATCTACTCCTCACTTAGACTTCGTCTGGACCTTGTGACTCTTTTCCCACCTGGCGTCAATGGGACATGGTTACTCTGTTCCACACCTGGGCCTCACCTCCACATGATAACTTTGCTCCACACTTTGGCCTCAACTGGTCCTGATGACTCTGTTCCCCCCACCTAGGCCTCAGTCTGGACCTGGTGACTGTTGTCCCCACCTGGGTCTCACCTGTACCTGGTGATTCTCGTTCCCACATGAACCACACCTGGACCTGGTGACTCTGGTGTTCTTGTATACTCACATTTACTGGTGACACTGGTCCCCACTAGGGCCTCACCTGGATCTGGTGACTCTGGCCTGCCGGTTGGCCTCAACTTGACCTGGTGAGTGGGGTTGCCACCTGGGCCTCACACATAGCTGGTGACTCAATTCCCCTCGTGGGCCTCTTAGAACTGGTGAATCTGGTCCTTACCTGGTCCTCTCCCAGACCCGGGGACTCTGGTCACCACCTGGGCCTCACCTGGACCTGGTGAATCTGGACCCCATCTGGGCCTCACCCAGTCCTGGTGACTTTATTCCCCACCTGGACCTGATTGCTGTGGACTCTTTCTTGGCCTCACCTGGAACTGGTGACTCTGATCCTTTCTGCGCGTCACCGAGATCTGGTGACTCTGGGCCTCACCTGGGCATCATTGGTACCTGGTGACTCTGTTCCACCCCTGAGCCTAACCTGGACATGATGACTCTGGAACCACTCTGGGCCTCTCCATGACCTGATGCTTCTGGTCCCCATCTGGATGTCACCTGGACGAGGTGATTCTGGTAGCCCTCTAAGCCTCAACCAGATCTGGAGACTCTTGTCCTCAACTGGGCCTCACTGGACCTAGTGAATATGCTCCATCAGGTCCTCATTTGGACCTGGTGACTCTGGTCCCTACCTGGGCATCATCGGGACATGGTTCCACTGCATGGCCTGCATATTGGCTTCACCTGGACCTGGTAACTCTAGTCCCTACCTGGGCATTATCGGGACATGGTTCTTCTGCATGGCCTGCAGTTAGGCCTCACTTGGAACTGGGGAGTGGGGTTGCCACCTGGGCCTCACCCATGCTTGGTGACACAGGTACCCACGTGGGCCTCACTTGGACCTGGTGAATATGGTCCTTACCTGGTCCTCACCCGGAACTGGTAACTCTGGTCACCACCTGGGAATCACCTGGACCTGGTGAATCTGGTCCCCATCTGGGCCTCACCCAGTCCTGGTGACTTTGTTCCCCACCTGGACCTGCTTGCTGTGGACTCTTTCTTGGCCTCCCCTTGGATCTGGTGACTCTGAACCTATCTGCGCGTCACCCAGATCTGGTGACTCTGGTCCTCACCTGGGCATCATTGGTACCTGGTGACTCTCTTCCTCACCTGAGCCTCACCTGGACATGATGACTCTGGAACGTCTCTGGGCCTCTCCCTGACCTGGTTACTCTAGTCCCTACCTGGGCATCATTGGGACATGGTTCCACTGCATGTCCTGCAGGTTGGCCTCACCTGGATGTGGTAACTCTCGTCCTTACCTGGGTATCATTGGGACATGGTTCCTCTGCATGGCCTGCAGGTTGGCCTCACCTGGACCTGGGGAGTGCTTTGCCACCTGGCGTCACCAATACCTGGTGACTCACGTCCCCACGTGGGCCTCATTTTGTTCTGTTGAATCTGGTCCTTACCTGGTCGTCACCCGGAACTGGTAAGTCTGTTCACCACCTGGGAATAACCTGGACCTGGTGAATCTGGTCCCCATCTGGGCCTCACCCAGTCCTGGTGACTTTGTTCCCCACCTGGACCTGGTTGCTGTGGACTCCTTCTTGGCCTCACCTGGAACTGGTGACTCTGATCCTAACTGGGCCTCACCCAGATCTAGTGACTCTGGTCCTCACCTGTGGACCATTATGATCTGGATACTCTGTTCCACACCTGAGCCTAACCTGGACATGATTACTCTGGATCCCCTCTGGACCTCACCCTGACATGGTGACTCTGGTCCCCATGTGGATGTCACCTAGACCAGGTGAATCTGGTACCCCTCTAGGCCTCAACTAGACTTGGTGACTGTGGTCCTCAACTGGGCCTCACCGGGACCTAGTGGATATGCTCCCCTCCTGCGCCTCATCTGGACCTGGTGACTCTGGTTCCACCTGGGCATCATTGGGACCTGGGTACTCTCTTATATACCTGGGCCTCACCTGGACCTGATGACTGTCGTCCCACCTGGGCCTCACCTGGACCTGGTGAATCTGGTCCCCTTCTGGGCCTCACCCAGTCCTGGTGACTTTGTTCCCCACCTGGACCTGATTGCTGTGGACTGTTTCTTGGCCTCACCTGGAAGTGGTGACTCTGATCCTATATGCTCGTCTCCCAGATCTGGTGACTCTGGTCCTCACCTGGGAGTTATTGGTACCTGGTGACTCTGTTCCACACCTGAGCCTCACCTGGACATGATGACTCTGGAACCTCTCTCGGTCTCACCCTGAACTGGTAACTCTGGTCCCCATCTGGATGTCACCTGAACCAGGTGATTCTGGTACTCCTCTAGGACTCAACCAGATCTGGTGACTCTGGTCCTCAACTGGGCCTCACGTGGACCTAGTGAATATGCTCCATCTGGGCCTCATTTGGACCTGGTAACTCTGGTCACTACCTCGGCATCATCGGGTCATGGTTCCACTGCATGGCCTGCAAGTTGCACTCACCTGGACCTGGTAACTCTGGTCCTTACCTGGGCATCATCCGGACATGGTTCCTCTGCATGGCCTGCAGGTTGGCCTCACCTGGACCTGGGGAGTGTGGATGCCACCTGGGCCTCACCCATACCTTGTGACTCAGGTCCCCACGTGGGGCTCTTGGACCTGGTGAATCTGATCCTTTCCTGGTCCTCTCCTAGACCAGGGGACTCTGGTCACTACCTGGGCCTCCCCTGGACTTGGTGAATCTGGTCCCCATCTGAGACTCACCCAGTCCTGGTGACTTTGTTCCCCACCTGGACCTGATTGCTGTGGACTCCTTCTTGGCCTCACCTAGAACTGGTTACTCTGATCCTATCTGCGCGTCACCCAGACCTGGTGACTCTGGTCCTCACCTGGGTATCATTGGTACCTGCTGACTCTGTTGCACACCTGAGCCTCACCTGGACATGATGACTCTGGAACTCTCTGGGCCTCTCCCTGACCTGGTGACTCTGGTCCCCATCTGGATGTCACCTGGACCAGGTGATTCTGGTACCCCTCTAGGCCTCAACCAAATCTGGTGAATCTGGTCCTCAACTGGGCCTCACCTGGACCTAGTGAATATGCACCATCTGGGCTTCATTTGGACCTGGTGACTCTGGTCCCTACCTGGGCATCATTCGGACATGGATCCACTGCATGGCCTGCAGGTTGGCCTCACCTGGACCTGGGGAATGGGGTTGCCACCGGGGCCTCACCTATACCTGGTGACACAGGTCCCCACGTGGGCCTCACTTGGACCTGTTGAATCTTGTCCTTACCTGGTCCTCACCCGGAACTGGTAAGTCTGGTCACCACCTGGATGTCACCTGAACCTGGTGAATCTGGTCCCCATCTGGGCCTCACACAGTCCTGATGAATTTGTTGCCCACCTGGACCTGATTGCTGTGGACTCCTTCTTGGGCTCACCTGGAACTGGTGACTCTGATCCTAACTGGGCCTCACCCAGATCTGCTGACTCTGGTCCTCACCTGTATCCATTGTGACCAGGATACTCTGTTCCACACCTGAGCCCTACCTGGACATGATGACTCTGGATCCCCTCTGGCCTCACCCTGACATGGTGACTCTGGTCCTCAACTGGATGTCACCCAGACCAGGTGAATCTGGTACCCCTCTAGGCCTCAACTAGACCTGGTGACTCTGTTCCTCAACTGGCCCTCACCGGGACCTAGTGAACATGCTCCACATCTGCGCCTCATCTGGACCTGGTGACTCTGGTTCTACCTGCGCATCATCTGGACATGGTTACTCTATTCCCCACTGGGACTGACCTGACCTGGTAACTCTCGTCCTGACTTTGGCCTGGTCTGTACCAGGTGACTCTGGCACCACCTGGGCCTCACTTTTATCTGGTGACACTGATTCTAAGCATGACCTCACCTGACCTGGTGACTGTGGTTCCCATCAGTACCTCACCTGGACCTCATGTCTCTAGTCCCACCTGGGCCTCACCGAGACCTGGTGTCTCTGGTCCCCACCTGGGTAGCATCAGGATATGGTTACCCAGTTCACTATCAGTGACCTAGCCGGACCTATTAACTCTTGTGTTCACATGGGCCACACCTGGACATGGTGACACTGGTTCCCACCTGGTACTCACCTGGACATGGTGAGTTGGATCCCCACCTGGTCCTCACCAGTAACTGGTGATTCTCGTTCCCACATGGGCATCATGTGGACCTGGTGGCTGCAGTGTTTCTAGCTTCTCATGTACCTCGTGACTCTGATCCCCACCAGGGCCTCACCGGGTCCTGGTGTGTTTGGTTTCACCTGCACCTCACCTGGACCTGGTGATTCTGGTCTGCACCTGAGACTACCCTGGATCTGGTGACTGTGGTCCCCACCTGGGATTCACCTGGATTTGGAGACTCCGGTCCCCATCTGGGCCTCACCTGGCCCTGTTGACCGTGGTTTTCAACTCGGCAAAATTGGGACCCGGTGAATGTGTTCCACAACTGGACCTCACCTGGACCACGTGACTCTGGTCCCCCTCTGGGTCTCAAGTGCCCTAGTGACTTTGAACCCCACTTTGGCCTGACTTGGACCTGCTGACCCTGTTTGCCACGTGTGCCTGACCTCGAATTGTTGACCCTGGTTCTTTCAAGGGCCTCCACTGTACCTGGTGATTCTGGTCCCCACCTGGGCCAAACCAGGACGTGGTGACACTTGTCACCACCGGGGAATCACCTGGACCTGCTTACTGTGTTCCACACCTGGGCCTCAAGTACACCTCTTGACCATGGTCCCTAAGCCGGCCTCACATGGACCTGTTGCCTCTGATCCCCACCGGGGCCTCACGTGTACCTGGTAACTCTGGTCCTCACCTGGGCCTCATCTGGACCTAGTGACTCTGGTCCCCACCTGAACTTCACCTGGATCTCGTGACTCTGGTCCCCACCTGGACTTCACCTGGATCTGATGTCACTGGTCCCCACCTGGACCTCACCTGGACCTGGTGACTCTGGTCCTCAGTTTGGCCTCACCTGGACCTGCTGACTCTTGTCCCCATTTTGACCTAACTCAGAACTGCTGAATCTTGCCCCACCTAGGCCGCACCCAGACCTGGTGACTCTTTTCCCCACCTATGCCTCAATTCGACCTGATGAATCTGGTCCTCACTTGGTTCTCACATGGACCTGGGACTCAGCTAGATAGAGTGGCTCTGGTTCCCATAGGGGCTCACCTGATCCTGCTGACTGTGGTCTTATTCTATGCCTCACCAGGACCTGGTGATTCTGTTCCCCATCTAGGCCTGCATGGCCATAGTAACTCTGTTCCTCACCCAGGCATCATTGGGACCTGGATACTCTATTCCACACCTGGGCCTCACTCTGACCAGGGACCTCTGGTCCCATTCTGGGCCTCAAACTAAACTGGTTACACTGGTTCCCCCTCTGGGCCTCACCCTTACCTGGTGACTCTGGTCACCCCTTGGGCTTCATTGGGCCTGGTGAATCTGGTCCTTACATGGTCCGAACCTGGATCTGGTGACTGGTCGCCACCTGGTCCTCTCCTGGACTTGGTGAATCCTGTTGCCACCTGCGCGTCACCGGGACCTTGTGACTGTGGTCCCACCTGGACCTCACCTGGATCTGGTGGCTCTGGTTCCCATATGGGGCTCTCGTGGACCTGGTTCCTGTGGTCTCCATCTGGCCTCACCTGGAACACAATGACTCTGTTCCATATTTGGGCCTCTCCTGGACCTGTTGACTCTGGTCCTCACCTGGGAATCATTGGTAGTTGGTGACTCTGTTCCACGCCTGAGCCTTAACTGGACATGATGACTCTGGAACCACTCTGGGCCTCACACTGACCTGGTGCCTCTGGTCCCAATTTGGATGTCACCTGGACCAGGTGATTGTCGTAACCCTCTAAGCCTCAACCAGATCTGGTGACAGTGGTCCCCAACTGGGCCTCACTGGACCTAGTGAATATGCTCCATCTGGGCCTCATTTGGACCTGGTGACTCTGGTCCCTACTTGGGCATCATCGGGACATGGTTCCACTGCATGGCCTGCAGGTTGGCCTCACCTGGACCTAGTAACTCTAGTCCCTACCTGGGCATCATAGGGACATGGTTCCTCTGCATGGCCTGCAGTTTGGCCTCACCTGGACGTGGAGAGTCGGGTTGCCACCTGGGCCTCACCCATGCTTGGTGACACAGGTACCACGTGGGCCTCACTTGGACCTGGTGAATCTGGTCCTTACCTTGTAATCACCCGGAACTGGTAACTCTGGTCACCACCTGGGAATCACCTGGACCTGGTGAATCTGGTCCCCTCTGGGCCTCACCCAGTCCTCGTGACTTTGTTCCCCACCTGGACCTGATTTCTGTGGACTCCTTCTTGGCCTCACCTGGAACTGGTGACTCTGATCCTAACGGGGCCTCACACAGATCTGGTGACTCTGGTCCTCACCTGTGGACCATTATGACCTGGATCTCTGTTCTACACCTGAGACTCACCTGGACATGATGACTCTGGATCCCCTCCGGGCCTCACCCTGACATGGTGACTCTGGTCCCCATCTGGATGTCTCCTAGACCAGGTGAATCTGGTACCCCTCTAGGCCTCAACTAGACCTGGGTATTCTGGTCGTCATCTGGGCCTCACCGAGACCTAGTGAATATGCTCCCCACCTGCTCCTCATCTGGACCTGGTGACTCTGGTTCTACCTGGGCATCATCGGTACATCGTTACTCTATTCCCCACTGGGACTGAACTGATCCTGGTAACTCTGGTCCTGATTTGGCCTCTTCTGACCAGGTGACCCTGGCTCCACCTGGGACTCACCAGTAACTGGTGACTCTGATCCAAGCGTGGCCTCACCAGACCTGGTGACTGTGGTTCCCATCAGGACCTCACCTGTACCTCATGTCTCTGGTCCGACCTGGGCCTCACCAGGACCTGGTGTCTCTGGTACCCACCTAGGTCGCATCAGGATATGGTTACACTGTTCACTAACAGTGACCCAGCCGGACCTATTAACTCTGGTCTTCACCTGGGCCACACCTGGACATGGTGACACTGGTTCACACCTGGGCCTCAACTGGACATGGTGAGTCGGATGCACATCTGGTCCTCACCTGTAACTGGTGATTCTCGTTCCCACATGGACATCATGTGGACCTGGTGGATGCAGTGTTTATAGCTTCTCATGTACCTCGTCACTCTGGTCCCCATCAGGGCCTCACCGGGACCTGGAGAGTGTGGTTGACACCGGCAACTCACCTGGACCTGGTGATTCTGGTCTGCACCTGAGACTACCCTGGATATGGTGAATGTGGTCCCCACCTGGTCTTCACCTGGATTTGGGAACTCCAGTCCCCATCTGGGCCTCACCTGGCCCTGTTGACCATGGTCCTCAACTGGGCAAAATTGGGACCCGGTGTCTGTGTTCCACAACTGGACCTCACCTGGACCAGGTGACTCTGGTCCCTCTCTGGGTCTCACCGTGCCCTAGAGACTGTGAACCCCACTTTGGCCTGCCTTGGACCTGCTGACCCTGGATGCCACCTGCGCTTGACCTCGAACTTTTGACTCTGGTTCTTTGAAGGGCCTCCCCAGGACCTGGTGATCCTGGTCCCCACTTGGGCCTCACCTGGACGTGATGACTCTTGTCACCACCTGGGACTCACCTGGACCTGGTTACTGTGTTCCACACCTGGGCCTCAATTAGACCTGTTGACCATGGTCCCCAAGCCGGCCTCACATGGACCTGTTGCCTCTGATCCCCACTGGGGCCTCACGTGTACCTGGTAACTCTGGTCCTCACCTGGGCCTCATCTGGACCTAGTGACTATGATCCCCACCTGGGCTTCACCTGGATCTGGTGACTCTGGTCCCCACCTGGACTTCACCTGGATCTGCTGACTCTGGTCCCCACCTGGACCTCTCCTGGACCTGGTGACTCTCGTTCCAACAGGGACCTCACCTGGATCTGGTGACTCTGGTCCTCAGTTTGGCCTCACCTGGACCTGGTGTCTCTCGTCCACACTTTGACCTAACTCAGAACTGCTGAATCTTGCACCACCTAGGCCGCACCCAGACCTGGTGACTCTTGTCCCCAGCTATGCCTCAATTCGACCTGATGAATCTGGTCCTCACGTGGGCCTCACATGGACCTGGGACTCAGCTGGATAGAGTGGCTCTGGTTCCCACAAGGTGCTCACCTGATACTGCTGACTGTGGTCTTATTCTATGCCTCACCAGCACCTAGTGATTCAGTTCCCCATCTTGGCCTGCATGGCCCTAGTGACTCTGGCCCTCACCCAGGCATCATTGGGACCTGGATACTCTCTTCCACACATGTGCCTCACTCTGACCAGGGACCTCTGGTCGCATTCTGGGGGTCAAATTAAAGTGGTTTCTCTGGTCCCCCTCTGGGCCTCACCCTTACCTGGTGACTCTGGACACGCCTAGGGCTTCATTTGGGCCTGGTGAATAGGGTCCTTAGCTTGTCCTCACTTGGATCTGGTGACTTCTCACCACCTGGGCCTCACCTGGACTTGGTGAATCCTGTTGCCAACTGCGCCTCACCTGGACCTTGTGACTGTGGTCCAACCTGGACTTCACCTGGATCTGGTTGCTCTGGTTCCCATATGGGGCTCTCCTGGACCTGGTTCCTGTGGTCTCCATCATGTCTCACCTGGAACACAATGACTCTGATGCATATTTGTGCCTCTCCTGGACCTGTTGACTCTGTTCCTTACCTGGGCATCATTGGGGCCTGGATAATCTCTTAAATACCTGGTCCTCACCTGGACCTGGTGACTGTGGTCCCACCTGGACCTCACCGGGACGAGGTGACTGGTTCCCACAGGGACCTCACCTGGACCTCATGACTCAGATCCTCATATGGGCATCATGGGCCCTGGTTTCTCAGTTCCACATAGGGGCCTCAAGTGGACCTAGTGATTCTGGTCCCCCTCTGGGCCTGACCCTGACGTGGTGACGCTGGTCCCAACCTGCATATCACCAGAACCTGGTGACTGTGGTCCCCCTCTGGGACCCACCCGGAGATGGGGCACTGGTCTTCAACTGGGCCTCAACAGGACCCGGTGAATCTACTCCTCACTTAGGCCTCAACTGTACCTTGAGACTCTTTTCCCACCTGGCATCAATGGGACATGGTTACTCTGTTCCACCTGGGCCTCACCTCCACATGAAAACTTTGCTCCACACTTTGGCCTCAACTGGTCCTGATGACTCTGTTCCCCCCACCTGGGCCTCAGTCTGGACCTGGTGACTGTGGTGCCCACCTGGGTCTCACCTGTACCTGGTGATTCTCGTTCCCACATGAACCACACCTGACCTGGTGACTGTGGTGTTCTTGTAGACTCACATTTACCTGGTGACACTGGTCCCCACTAGGGCCTCACCTGGATCTGGTGACTCTGGCCTGCCGGTTGGCCTCACCTTGACCTGGTGAGTGGGGTTGCCACCTGGGCCTCACACATAGCTGGTGACTCAGGTCCCCACGTGGGCCTCTTGTACCTGGAAAATCTGGTCCTTACCTGGTCCTGTTCCAGACACTGGGACTCTGGTCACCACCTGGGCCTCACCTGGACCTGGTGAATCTGGACCCCATCTGGGCCTCACCCAGTACTGGTGAATTTGTTCCCCAGCTGGACCTGATTGCTGTGGACACTTTCTTGGCCTCACCTGGAACTGGTGTCTCTGATTCAATCTGCGCATCACCCAGACCTGGTGACTCTGGTCCTCACCTGGGCATCGTTGGTACCTGGTGACTCTGTTCCACACCTGAGCCTCACCTGGACATGATGTGTCTGGAAAATCTCTGGGACTCACCCTGACCTGGTGAGGCTGGTCCCCATCTGGATGTCACCTGGAACAGGTGAGTCTGTACCCCGATAGTCCTCAACCAGATCTGGTGTCTCTGGTCTTCAACTAGGCCTCACCTGGACCTAGTGAATATGCTCCATCTTGGCCTCATTTGCACCTGGTGACTCTGGTCCTTACCTGGGCATCATCGGGACATGGTTCCACAGCATGGCCTGCAGGTTGGCCTCACCTGGACATGGTAAGTCCTGTCCCTACCTGGGCATCATCGGGACATTGTTCCTCTGCATGGCCTGCAGGTGGCCTCACCTGGACATGTTGAGTGAGGTTGCCACCTGGGCCTCACCCATACCTGGTGACTCAGGTTCCCACGTGGGCCTCACTTGACCTTGTGAATCTGGTCCTTACCTGGTGCTCACCCGGAACTGGTAACTCTGGTCACCACCTGGGAATCACCTGGACCTGGTGAATCTGGTCCCCATCTGGGCCTCACCCAGTCCTGCTGACTTTGTTCCCACTTGGTCCTGATTGCTGTGGACTCCTTCTTGGCCTCATCTATAACTGGTGACTCTGATCCTAACTGGGCCTCACCCAGATCTGGTGACTCTGGTCCTCACCTGGGCATCATAGGTACCGGGTGACTCTGTTCCACACCTGAGCCTCAACTGGACATGATGACTGTGGATCCTCTCTGGGCCTCACCCTGTCCTGGTGACTCTGGTCCCCATCTGGATGTCACCTAGACCAGGTGAATCTGGTACCACTCTAGGCCTCAACTTGACCTGGTGACCCTGGTCCTCAACTGGGCCTCACCGGAACCTAGTGAACATGCTCCAAACCTGCACCTCATCTGGACCTGGGGACTCTGGTTCTACCTGGGTATCATCGGGACATGGTTACTCTATTCCCCACTGGGACTGACCTGATCCTGGTAACTTGGTCCTGACTTTGGCCTCTTCTCTACCAGGTGACTCTGGCTCCACCTGGGCCTCACCTGTAACTGGTGACTCTGATCCTATGCATGGCCTCACCTGACCTGGTGACTGTGGTTCCCATCGTGACCTCACCTGGACCTCATGTCTCTGGTCCAAACTGGGCCTCACCATTACTTTGTGTCTCTGGTACCCACCTGGATAGCATCAGGATATGGTTACACTGTTCACTAACAGTGAACCAGCTGGACATATTAACCCTGGTCTTCACCTGGGGCACACCTGGACATGGTGACACTCGTTCCCCCCTGGGTCTCACCTGGACATGGTGAGTCGGATCCCCACCTGGTCCTCACCTGTAACTGGTGATTCTCGTTCCCACATGGACATCCTGTGGACCTAGTGGCTGCAGTGTTTCTAGCTTCTCATGTACCTCGTGACTCTGGTCCCCACCAGGGCCTCACCGGGACCTGGTGAGTGTGGTTGCCACCTGCACCTCACCTGGACTTGGTGATTCTGGTCAGCACCTGAAACTACCCTGGATCTGGTGACTGTGGGCCCCACCTGGTCTTCACCTGGTTTTGGGGACTCCCGTCCCCATCTGGGCCTCACCTGGCCCTGTTGACCATGGTCCTCAACTGGGCACAATTGGGGCCCCGTGACTGTGTTCCACAAATGGACCTCACCTGGACAAGGTGACTCTGGTCCCCCTCTGGAACTCACCGTGCCCTAATGACTGTGAACCCCACTTTGGCCTGACTTGGACCTGCTGACCCTGGTTGCCACCTGCGCTTGACTTCGACCTGTTGACTCTGGTTCTTTCTTTTTTCTTTTTTTTTTTAATTTATTTTTTATTATTGGTGTTCTATTTACTAACATACAGAATAACCCCCAGTCCCCGTCACCCATTCACTCCCACCCCCCGCCCTCCTCCCCTTCTACCACCCCTAGTTCGTTTCCCAGAGTTAACAGTCTTTACGTTCTGTCTCCCTTTCTTATATTTCCCACACATTTCTTCCCCCTTCCCTTATATTCCCTTTCACTATTATTTATATTCCCCAAATGAATGAGAACATATAATGTTTGTCTTTCCCCGACTGGCTTACTTCACTCAGCATAATACCCTCCAGTTCCATCCATGTTGAAGCAAATGGGGGGTATTTGTCATTTCTAATAGCTGAGTAATATTCCATTGTATACATAAACCACATCTTCTTTATCCATTCATCTTTCGTTGGACACCGAGGCTCCTTCCACAGTTTGGCTATCGTGGCCATTGCTGCTATAAACATCGGGGTGCAGGTATCCCGGCGTTTCATTGCATTTGTCTCTTTGGGGAAAATCCCCAACAGTGCAATTGCTGGGTCGTAGGGCAGGTATATTTTTAACTGTTTGAGGAACCTCCACACAGTTTTCCAGAGTGGCTGCACCAGTTCACATTCCCACCAACAGTGTATGAGGATTCCCTTTTCTCCGCATCCTCTCCAACATTGGTTGTTTCCTGTCTTGTTAATTTTCCCCATTCTCACTGGTGTGAGGTGGTATCTCATTGTGGTTTTGATTTGTATTTCCCTGAGGGCAAGTGATGCAGAGCATTTTCTCATGTGCATGTTGGCCATGTCTATGTCTTCCTCTGTGAGATTTCTGTTCATGTCTTTTGCCCATTTCATGATTGGATTGTTTGTTTCTTTGGTGTTGAGTTTCATAAGTTCTTTATAGATCTTGGAAACTAGTCCTTTATCTGATATGTCATTTGCAAATATCGTCTCCCATTTTGTAGGTTGTCTTTGAGTTTTGTTGACTGTATCCTTTGCTGTGCAAAAGCTTCTTATCTTGATGAAGTCCCAATAGTTCATTTTTGCTTTTGTTTCTTTTGCCTTCGTGGATGTATCTTGCAAGAAGTTACTATGGCCGAGTTCAAAAAGGGTGTTGCTTCTGTTCTTCTCTAGGATGTTGATGGAATCTTGTCTCACATTTAGATCTTTCATCCATTTTGAGTTTATCTTTGTGTATGGTGAAAGAGAGTGGTCTAGTTTCATTCTTCTGCATGTGGATGTCCAATTTTCCCAGCACCATTTATTGAAGAGACTGTCTTTCTTCTAATGGATAGTCTTTCCTCCTTTATCGAATATTAGTTGCCCATAAAGTTCAGGGTCCACTTCTGGATTCTCTATCCTGTTTCACTGATCTATGTGTCTGTTTTTGTGCCAGTAGACTCTAGTTCTTTCAAGGGCCTCAACTGTACCTGGTGATCCTGGTCCCCACCTGGGACTAACCTGGACGTGGTGACCCTTTTCACCACCGGGGACTCACCTGGACCTGCTTACTGTGTTACACACCACGGCCTCAAGTAGACCTGTTGACCATGGTCCCCAAGCCGGCCTCACATGGACCTGTTGCCTCTGATCCCCACCGGGGCCTCACGTGTAGCTGGTAAGTCTGGTCCTCACCTGGGCCTCATCGGGACCTAGTGACTCTGGTCCCCACCTGGGCTTCACGTGGATCTGGTGACTCTGTTCCCCACCTGGACCTCTCCCGGTCCTGGTGACTCTCTTTCCAACATGGACCTCACCTGGATCTGGTGACTCTGGTCCTCAGTTTGGCCTCACCTGGACCTGGCGTCTCTCGTCCACACTTTGACCTAGCTCAGAACTGCTGAATCTTGCCCCACCTAGCCCGCACCCAGACCTGGTGACTCTTGTCCCCAGCCGTGCCTCAATTCGACCTAATGAATCTGGTCCTCACGTGAGCCTCACATGGACCTGGGACTCAGCTGGATAGAGTGGCTCTGGGTCATGCAAGGGGATCAAATGATAATGCTGACTGTGGTCTTATTCTATGCCTCACCAGGACCTAGTGATTTGTCCCCATCTGGGCCTGCATGGCCCTAGTGACTCTGGTCCTCACCCAGGCATCATTGCGACCTGGATACACTATTCCACACCAGGGCCTCACTCTGACTAGGGACCTCTGGACACATTTTGGGCCTCAAACTAAACTGGTTACTCTGGTTCCTCCTCTGGGACTCACCCTTACCTGGTGACTCTGGTCACCCCATGGGCTTCATTTGGGCCTGGTGAATCTGGTCCTTAGCTTGTCCTCACTTGGATCTGGTGACTGGTCGCCAGCTGGGCCTCACCTGGACTTGGTGAATCCTGTTGCCACCTCGGACTCACCTGGACGAGGTGACTGGTTCCCACAGGGAACTCACCTGGACCTGCTGACTCAGGTCCTCATATGGGCATCATGGGACCTGGTTTCATTTCCACATCGGGACCTCACCTGGAGCTAGTGATTCTCGTCCCCCTCTGGGCCTCACCCTGACGTGGTGACTCTGGTCCCCACCTGGATATCACCGGAACCGGGTGACTCTGGTCCCCCTCTGGGACCCACCCAGAGCTGGGGACACTGGTCCTCAACAGGGCCTCACCTGGACCTGGTGAATCTGGTCCCCATCTGGGCCTCACGCAGTCCTGGTGACTTTGTTCCCCACCTGGACCTGATTGCAGTGGACTCTTTCTTTGCCTCACCTGGAACTGGTGACTCTGAACCTATCTGCGCGTCACCCAGATCTGGTGACTCTGGTCCTCACCTGGGCATCATTGGTACCTGGTGACTCTGTTCCTCACCTGAGCCTCACTTGGACATGATGACTCTGGAACCTCTCTGGGCTTCTCCCTGACCTAGTGACTCTAGTCCCTACGTGGGCATCATCGGGACATGGTTCCACTGCATGGCCTGCAGGTTGGCCTCACCTGGATATGGTAACACTCGTCCTTACCTGGGTATCATCGGGACATGGTTCCTCTGCATGGCCTGTAGGTTGGCCTCACCTGGACCTGGGGAGTGCCTGGCCACCTGGCCTCACCAATACCTGGTGACTCAGGTCCCCAGGTGGGCCTCATTTGGACCTGTTGAATATGGTCCTTACCTGGTCGTCAGCCGGACCTGGTAAGTCTGTTCAGCACCTGGGAATAACCTGGACTGGTGAATCTGGTCCCCATCCGCCCTCACCCAGGCCTCGTGACCTTGTTCCCCACATGGACCTGATTGCTGAGGACTCTTTCTTGGCCTCACCTGGAACTGGTGACTCTGATCCTAACTGGGCCTCACCCAGATCTGGTGACTCTGGTCCTCACCTGAGGACCATTATGATCTGGATACTCTGTTCCACACCTGAGCCTCACCTGGACATGATTACACTGGATCCCCTCTGGACCTCACCCTGACATGGTGACTCTGGTCCCCATGTGGATGTCACCTAGACCAGGTGAATCTGGTACCCCTCTAGGCCTCAACTAGACCTGGTGACTGTGGTCCTCAACTGGGCCTCACCGGGACCTAGTGGATATGCTCCCCTCCTGCGCCTCATCTGGACCTTGTGACTCTTTTCCTACCTGGCATCAATGGGACATGGTTACTCTGTTCCCCACCTGGGCCTCACCCTGACATGGTGAATCTGGTCCGCATCTGGATGTCACCTAGACCAGGTGAATCTGGTACCCCTCTAGGCCTCAACTAGACCTGGGGACACTGGTCCCCAACTGGGCCTCAGCGGGACCTAGTAAACATGCTCCCCACCTGTGCCTCATCTGGACCTGGTGACTCTGGTTCTACCTGGGCATCATCGGGACATGGTTACTCTATTCCCCACTGGGACTGACCTGATCCTGGTAACTCTGGTCCTGACTTTGGCCTATTCTGAACCAGGTGACTCTGACTCGACCTGGGTCTCACGTGTAACTGGTGACTCTGACCTAAGCATGACCTCAACTGACCTGGTGACTGTGGTTCCCATCGGGACCTCACCTGGCCCTCATGTCTCTGGTCCGACCTGGGCCTCACCAGGACCTGGTGTCTCTGGTACCAACCTGGGTAGCATCAGGATATGTTTACACTCTTCACTAACAGTGACCCAGCCGGACCTATTAACTCTGATCTTCACCTGGGCCACACCTGGACATGGTGATTCTGGTCTATACCTGAGACTTCCCTGGATCTGGTGACTGTGGTCCCCACCTGGGCTTCACCTGGATTTGGGGACTCCGGTCTCCATCGGGGCTTCACCTGGCCCTGTTGACCATGGTCTTCAACTGGGCAAAATTGGGACCCGGTGACTGTGTTCCACAACTGGACCTCAACTGGACCAGGTGACTCTGGTCCCCCTCTGGGTCTCACCGTGCCCTAGTGACTGTGAACCCGCTCTATGGCCTGACTTGTACCTGCTGATACTGGTTGCCACCTGCGCCAGACCTCAAACTGTAGACTCTGGTTTTTCAAAGGCCTCCCCTCGACCTGGTCATCCTGGTCCCCACCTGGGTCTCATTTGGACGTGGTGACACTTGTCACCATCGGGGACTCTCCTGGACCTGCTTACTGTGTTCCACACCTGGGCCTCAAGTAGACCTGATGACCATGTTCCCCAGGACGGCCTCACATGGACCTGTTGCCACTGCTTCCCACCGGGGCCTCACTTGTACCTGGTATCTCTGGTCCCCACCTTGACCTCATCTGGACCTAGTGACTCTGGTCCCCACCTGGGCTTCACCTGGATCTGGTGACTCTGGTCCCCACCTGGACCTCTCCTGGACCTGGTGACTCTCTTTGAACATGGACCTCACCTGGATTTGGTGACGCTGGTCCCCACCTGGACCTCACCTGCATCTGGTGACTCTGGTCCTCAGTTTGGCCTCACCTGGACCTGCTGTCTCTCGTCCTCACTTTGACCTAACTCAGAACTGCTGAATCTTGCCCCACCTAGGCCGCACCCAGACCTGGTGACTCTTGTCCCCAGCTATGCCTCAATTCGACCTGATGAATCTGGTCCTCACGTGGGCCTCACATGGACCTGGGACTCAGCTGGATAGAGTGGCTCTGGTTCCCACAAGGCGCTCACCTGATACTGGTGACTGTGTTGTTATTCTATGCCTCACCAGGACCTAGTGATTCTGTTCCCCATCTGGGCCTGCGTGGACCTAGTGACTCTGGTTCTCACCCAGGCATCATTGGGACCTGGATACTCTATTCCACACCTGGGCCTCACTTTGACCAGGGACCTCTGGTCCCATTCTGGGACTCAAACTAAACTGGTTACTCTGGTTCCCCCTCTGGGCCTCACCCTTACCTGGTGATCTGGTCACCCCTTGGGCTTCACTTGGCCCTGGTGAATCTGGTCCTTAGCTGGTCCGCACCTGGATCTGGTGACTGGTCGCCACCTGGGTCTCACCTGGACTAGGTGAACCCTATTGCCACCAGCGCCTCACCTGGACCTTGTAACTGTGATCCCAAGTGGACCTCACCTGGATCTGGTGGCTCTGGTTCCCATATGGGGCTCTCCTGGTCCTGGTTCCTGTGGTCTCCATCTGGCCTCACCTGGAACACAATGACTCTGATCCATATTTGGGCCTCTCCTGGACCTGTTGACTCTGGTCCTTACCTGGGCATCATTGGGACCTGGATACTCTCTTATATACCTGGGCCTCACCTGGACCTGATGACTGTGGTCCCACCTGGGCCTCACCTGGATGAGGTCACTGGTTCCCAGAGCGACCTCACATGGACCTGGTGACTCAGGTCCTCAAATGGGCATCATGGGACCTGGTTTCTCAGTTACACATCGGGGCCTCACCTGGACCTAGTGATTCTCGTCCCCCTCTGGGCCTCACCCTGACGTGGTGACTCTGGTCCAGCTGGATATCACCAGAACCGGGTGACTCTGGTGCCCCTCTAGGACTCACCCGGTGCTGGGGACACTGGTATTCAACTGGGCCCCAACAGGACCTGGTGAATCTATTCCTCACTTAGGCCTCATCTGGACCTAGTGACTCTTTTCCCACCTGGCATCAATGGGACATGGTGACTCTGTTCCCCACCTGGGCCTCACTTGGACATGATAACTTTGATACACACTTTGGCCTCAACTGGTCCTGATGACTATGGTCCCCCCACCTAAGCCACAAACTGCACCTGTTGACTGTGGTCCCCACCTGGGTCTCACCTGGACCTGGTGCCTCTCGTTCCCACATGAACCATACCTGGACCTGGTGACTGTGGTGTTCTTATAGACTAACATTTACCTGTTGACTCCGGACCCCACTAGGGCCTCAAATGTTCTGGTGACTCTGGCCTGCAGGATGGCCTCACCTGTACCTGGTGAGTGGGCCTGCCACCTGTGCCTCACCCATACCTGGTGACACAGGTCCCCACGTGGGCCTCTTGGACCTGTTGAATCTGGTCCTTACCTGGTCCTCTCCCAGACCCGGGGACTCTGGTCACCACCTGGGCCTCACCTGGACCTGGTGAATCTGGTCCCCATCTGGGCCTCACCCAGTCCTGGTGCCTTTGTTCCCCACCTGGACCTGATTGCTGTAGAATCTTTCTTGGCCTCACCTGGAACTGGTGACTCTGATCCTAACTGCGAATCACCCGGACCTGGTGACTCTGGTCCTCACCTGGACATCATTGGTACCTGGTAACTCCGTTCCACGCCTGAGCCTCACCTGGACATGATGACTCTGAAACCTCTCTGGGCCTCACCCTGACCTGGTGACTCTGGTCCCCATCTGGATGTCACCGGACCAGGTGATTCTGGTACCCCTCTAGTCCTCAAGCAGTTCTGGTGACTCTGGTCCTCAACTGGGTCTCACCTTGCCCTAGTGAATATGCTCCATCTGGGCCTCATTTGGACTTGGTGACTCTGGTCCCTACCTGGGCATCGTTGGGACATGTTTCCACTGCATGGCCTGCAGGTTGGCTGCACCTGGACCTGTGAGTTGGATTGCCACCTGGGCCTCACCCAATACTGGTGACACAGGTCCCCACGAGGGCCTCACTTGGACCTGCTGAATGTGGTCCTTACCTGGTCCTCACCCGGAACTGGTAAGTCTGGACATCACTTGGGAATCACCTGGACCTGGTGGATCTGGTCCCGATCTGGGCTTCACCCAGTCCTGATGACTTTGTTCCCCACCTGGACCTGATTGCTGTGGACTCCTTCTTGGCCTCACCTGGAACTGGTGACTCTGATCCCAACTGGGCTTCACCCAGATCTGGTGACTCTGGTCCTCACCTGTGGACCAGTATGACCTGGATACTCTCTTCCACACCTGAGCCTCACCGGGACATGATGACTCTGTATCCCCTCTGGGCCTCACCCTGACATGGTGACTCTGGTCCCCATCCGGATGTCACCTAGACCAGGTGAATCTGGTACCCCTCTAGGCCTCAACTAGACCTGGTGGCTCTGGTCCTCAACTGGGCATTACCGGGACCTAGTGAGCATGCTCCCCACCTGCGCCACATCTGGCCCTTGTGACTCTCTTTCTACCTGGGCATCATCGGGACAGTGTTACTGTATTCCCCACTGGGACTGATCTGATCCTGGTAACTCTGGTCCTGACTTTGGCCTCTTCTGTACCAGGTGACTCTGGTTCCAACGGGGCCTCACTTGTAACTTGTGACTCTGATCTTAAGCATGGCCTCACCAGACCTGATCTCTGTGGTTCCCATTTGGACTTCACCTGGACCTCATGTCTCTGGTCCCACCTGGGCCTCACCAGGACCTGGTGTCTCTGGTACCCACCTGGGTAGCATCAGGATTTGGTTACACTGTTCACTAACAGTGACCCAGCTGGACCTATTATCTCTGGTCTTCACCTTTGCCACACCTGGACATGGTGACACTGGTTCTCACCTGGGCCTCACCTGGACATTGTAAGTCGGATCCCCACCTGGTCCTCATGTATAACTGGTGATTCTCGTTCCCACATGGACATAATGTGGAATTGGTGGCTGCAGTGTTTATAGCTTCTCATGTACCTCGTGATTCTGGTCCCCACCAGGCCCTCACCGGGACCTGGTGAGTGTCTTTGCCACCTGCACCTCACCTGGACCTGGTGATTCTGGACTGCACCTGAGACAAACCTGGAGCTGGTGACTGTGGTCGCCACCTTGGCTTCACCTGGATTGGGGACTCCTGTCCCCATCTGGGCCTCACCTGGCCCTGTTGAACATTGTCCTCAACTGGGCAAAATTGGGACCCAGAGACTGTGTTCCACAACTGGACCTCACCTGGACCAGGTGACTCTGGACCCCTTCTGGGTCTCAACATGCCCTAGTGAATGTGAACCCCACTTTGGCCTGACTTGGACCTGCTGACCCTGGTTGCCACCTGCGCCTGACCTCGAACTGTTGACTCTGGATCTTTCAAGGGCCTCCCCTGTACCTGGTGATCCTGGTCCCCACTTGGGCCTCACCTGGACGTGATGACTCTTGTCACCACCGAGGACTCACCTGGACCTGGTTACTGTGTTCCACACCGGGGCCTCAAGTAGACCTGTTGACCATGGTCCCAAGCTGGCCTCACATGGACCTGTTGCCTCTGATCCCCGCCGGGGAATCACGTGTACCTGGTAACTCTGGTCCTCACCTGGGCCTCATCTGGACCTAGTGACTCTGTGCCCACCTGGGCTTCACCTGGATCTGGTGACTCTGGTCCCCACCTGGACTTCACATGGATCTGGTGACTCTGGTCCCCACCTGGACTTCTCCTGGACCTGGTGACTCTCTTTCCAACATGGACCTCACCTGGATCTGGTGACTCTGGTACTCATTTTGGCCTCTCATAGACCTGGTTTCTCTCGTCCCCACTTTGACCTAACTCAGAATTGCTGAATCTTGCCCCACCTAGGCCGCACGCAGACCTGGTGACTCTTGTCCCCAGCTATGCCTCAATTCTATCTGATGAATCTGGTCCTCACGTGGGCCTCACATGGACCTGAGACTCAGCTGGATAGAGTGGCTCTGGTTCCCTCAAGGGGCTCACCTGATACTGTTGACTGTGGTCTTATTCTATGCCTCACCAGGACCTAGTGATTCTGTTCCCCATCTGGGCCTGCATGGCCCTAGTGACTCTGGTCCTCACCCAGGCATCATTGGGACCTGGATACTCTATTCCACACCTGGGCCTCACTTTGACCAGGGACCTCTGGTCCCATTCTGGGACTCAAACTAAAGTGGTTACTCTGGTTCCCCCTCTGGGCCTCACCCTTACCTGGTGACTCTGGTCACCCCTTGGGCTTCAATTGGACCTGGTGATTCTGGTCCTTAGCTGGTCCTCACCTGGATCTGGTGACTGGTGGCCACCTGGGTCTCACCTGGACTTGGTGAATCCTGTTGCCACCTGCGCCTCACCTGGACCTTGTGACTGTGGTCCCACCTGGACCTCACCTGAATCTGGTTGCTCTGGTTCCCATATGGGGTTCTCCTGAACCTGGTCCATGTTGTCTCCATCTGGCCTCACCTTAATGACCTCAATGACTCTGATACATATTTGGGCCTCTATGGGACCTGATGACGCTGGTCCTTACCTGGGCATCACTGGGACCTGGATACTCTCTTATATACCTGGGCCTCACCTGGACCTGGTGACTGTGGTCCCACCTGGGCCTCACCTGGACGAGGTGACAGGTTCCCACATGGACCTCACCTGGACCTGGTGACTCAGGTCCTCATATGGGCATCATGGGACTTGGTTTCTCAGTTCCACATCGGGGCCTCACCTGGACCTAGTGATTCTCGTCCCCCTCTGGGCCTCACCCTCACGTGGTGACTCTGGTCACCCCTGGATATCACCAGAACCGGGTGACTCTGGTCCCCCTCTGGGACTCTCCCGGAGCTGGGGACACTGGTCCTCAACTGGGCCTCAACAGGACCTGGTAAATCTACTCCTCACTTAGGCCTCGTCTGGACCTTGTGACTCTTTTCCCACCTGGCATCAATGCGACATGGTTACTCTGTTCCCCACCTGAGCCTCACCTGGACATGATAACTTTGCTCCACACTTTCGCCTCAAATGGTCCTGATGAATCTGGTCCCCCCACCTAGGCCTCAATCTGGACCTGGTGACTGTGGTCCCCACCTGGGTCTCACCTGGACCTGGTGACTCTCGTTCCCACATGAACCACACCTGGACCTGGTGACTGTGGTGTTCTTGGAGACTCACATTTACCTGGTGACTACGGTCTCCACTAGGGCCTCACCTGGATCTGGTGACTCTGGCCTGCAGGCTGGCCTCACCTGACCTGGTGAGTGGGGTTGCCACCAGGACCTCACCCATACCTGGTGAGTCAGGTCCCCACGTGGGCCTCTTGGACCTGTTGAATCTGGTCCTTACCTGGTCCTCTCCCAGACCCGGGGACTCTGGTCACCACCTGGGCCTCACCTGGACCTGGTGAATCTGATCCCCATCTGGGCCTCACCCAGTCCTGCTGGCTTTGTTCGCCACCTGGACCTGATTGTTTTGGTCTCCTTCTTGGCCTCACCTGGAACTGGTGGCTCTTATCGTATCTGCACGTCACCCAGATCTGGTGACTCTGGTCCTCACCTGGGCATCATTGGTACCTGGTGACTCTGTTCCACACCTGAGCCTCAACTGGACATGATGACTCTGGAACATCTCTAGGCCTCACCCTGACCTGGTGACTCTGGACCCATCTGGATGTCACCTGCACCAGGTGATTCTGGTACCCCTCTAGGCCTCAACCACATCTGGTGACTCTGGTTCTCAACTGGGCCTCACCTGGACCTAGTGAATATGCTCCATCTGGGCCTCATTTGGACCTGTTGCTTCTGAATCCCACCGGGGCCTCACGTGTACCTTGTAACTCTGGTCCTCACCTGGGCCTCATCTGGACCTAGAGACTCTGGTCCTCACCTGGGCTTCACTGGATCTGGAGACTCTGGTCCCCATGTGGACTTCACCTGCATCTGGTGACTCTGGTCCCCATCTGGACCTCTCCTGGACTTGGTGTCTCTCTTGCCCACTTTGACCTAACTCAGAACTGCTGAATCTTGCCCACCTATTACGCACCCAGACCTGGTGTCTCTTGTCCCTAGCTATTCCTCAATTCGACCTGATGAATCTGGTCCTCACGTGGACCTCACAAGTACCTGGGACTCAGCTGGAAAGAGTGGCTCTGGTTCCCACAAGGGACTCACCTGATACTGCTGACTGTGGTCTTATTCTGTGCCTCACCAGGACCTAGTGATTCTGTTCCCCATCTGGGCCTGCATGGCCTTAGTGACTCTGGTCCTCACTCAGGCATCATTTGGACCTGGATACTCTATTCCACACCTAGGCCTCAGTCATACCTGGTGACAAAGGCCCCAATGGGCCTCACTTGGATCCGGTGAATCTGGTCCTTACCTGGTCCTCACCCGGAACTGCTAACTCTGGTCACCACCTGGGAATCACCTGGGTCTGGTGAATCTGGTCCCCATCTGGGCCTCACCCAGGCTTGGTTTCTTTGCTCCCCACGTGGACCTGATTGTCGTGGACTCCTACTTGGCCTCACCTGGAACTGCTGACTCTGATCCTAACTGGGCCTCACCCAGATCTGGTGACTCTGGTCCTCACCTGTGGACCATTATGACCTGGATACTCTGTTCCACACGTGAGCCTCACCTGGACATGAACTCTGGATCCCCTCTGGTCCTCACCCTGACATGGTGAGTCTGGTCCCAATTTGGATGCCACCTAGACCAGGGGATTCTGGTACCCCTTAAGGCCTCAACTTGACCTGGTGACTCTGGTCCTCAACTGGGCCTCACCGGGACCTAGTGATTATGCTCCCCACCTGCGCCTCATCTGGACCTGGCGACTCTGTTTCTACCTGGGAATCATTGGGACATGGTTACTCTATTCCCCAATAGGACTGCCCTGATCCTTGTAACTCTGGTCCTGACTTTGGCTTCTTCTATACCAGGTGACTCTGGCTCCACCTGGGCCTCACCTGTAACTGGTGACTCTGAATCTAAGCATGGCCTCACGTGACCTGGTGACTGTGGTTCCCATCGGGACCTCAACTGGACCTCAGGTCTCTGGTCCCATCTCGGGGTCACCAGGACCTGGTGTCTCTGGTACCCACCTGGGTAGCATCAGGATATGGTAACTCTGTTCACTAACTGTGACCCAGCCGGACCTATTAACTCTGGTCTTCACCTGGGCCACGCCTGGACATGGTGACACTGGTTCCCACCTGGGTCTCACCTGGATATGGTGAGTCGGATTCCCACCTGGTCCTCACCTGTAACTGGTGATTCTCGTTCCCACATGGAGATCATGTGGACCTGTTGGATGCAGGGTTTCTAGCTTCTTTTTTTTTAATTTTTATTATTTATGATAGTCACAGAGGGAGAGAGAGGCAGAGACACAGGCAGAGGCAGACGCAGGCTCCAGGCACAGGGAGCCCGACGTGGGATTCGATACCGGGTATCCAGGATCGCGCCCTGGGTGAAAGGCAGGCACAAAACGCTGCGCCACCCAGGGATCCCATGTGTTTCTAGCTTCTCATGTACCTCCTGACTCTGGTCCCCACCAGGGCCTCAACGGGACCTGGTGAGTTTGGTTGCCACCTGCACCACACATGGAACTGGTGATTCTGGTGGGACCTGAGACTACCCTGGATCTGGTGACTGTGGTCCCCACCTGGGCTTCACCTGGATTTGGGGACTCCGATCCCCATCTGGGCCTCACCTGGCCCTGTTGACCATGGTGCTCAACTGGGCAAAATTGGGACCCGGTGACTGTGTTCCACAACTGGACCTCACCTGCACCAGGTGACTGGTCCCCCTCTGGGACTCACCGTGCCCTAGTGACTGTGAACCCCACTTTGACCTGACTTGGACCTGCTGACCCTTGTTGCCACCTGCGGCTGACCTCGAACTGTTGACTCTGGTTCTTTCAAGGGCCTCCCCTTACCTGGTGATCCTGGTCCCCACCTGGGCCTCACCTGGACGTGGTGACTCTTCTCACCACCGGGGACTCAACTGGACCTCCTAACTGTGTTCCACACCTGGGCCTCAAGTAGACCTGTTGACCATGGTCCCCAAGCCGGCCTCACATGGACCTGTTGCCTGTGACCCCCACCGGGGCCTCACGTGTACCTGGTAATCTGGTCCTCACCTGGGCCTCATCTGGACCTAGTCACTCTGGTCCCCACCTGGGCTTCATCTGGATTTGGTGACTCTGTCACCTCCTGGGAATCACCTGGGCCTGGTGAATCTGCTCCCCATCTGGGCCCAACCCAGTCCTGGTGACTTTGTTCCCCACCCGGACCTGATTGTTGTGGACTCCTTCTTGGCCTCACCGGGAAATGTTGATTCTGATCATAAGTGGGCCTCACCCAGATCTGGAGACTCTGTTCCTCACCTGTGGACCATTATGACCTGGATACTCTGTTCCACACCTAAGCCTCACATGGACATGATGACTCTGGATCCCCTCTGGGCCTCACCCTGACATGGTGCCTCTGGTCCCCATCTGGATGTCACCTAGACCAGGTGAATCTGGTACCCTTCTAAGCCTCAACTAGACCTGGTGATACTGGTCCTCGACTGGGCCTCCCCGGGACCTAGTGAATATGCTCCCCACCTGCGCCTCATCTGGACCTGGTGACTCTGGTTCTACCTGGGCATCATCTGGACATGTTTACTCTATTCCCCCTGGGACTGACCTGATGCTGGTAACTCTGGTCCTGAGTTTTGGCTCTTCTGTACCAGGTGACTCTGGCTCCACCTGGGCCTCACCTGTAACTGTTGAATCTGATCCTAAGCATGGACTCACCTGACCTGCTGTCTGTGGTGCCCATCGGGACCTCACCTGGTCCTCATGTCTCTGGTCTCACCTGGGCCTCACCGGGACTTGGTGTCTCTCGTACCCACCTGGGTAGCATCAGGATATGGTTACACTGTTCACTAACAGTGACCCAGCCGGACCTATAAACTCTGGTCTTCACCTCGCCACACCTGGACATGGTGACACTGGTTCCCACCTGGGTCTCACCTACACATGGTGAGTCGGATCCCCACAGGGTCCTCACCTCTAACTGGTGATTCTCGTTCCCACATGGACATCATGTGGACCTGGTGGCTGCAGTGTTTCTAGCTTCTCATGTACCTCGTGACTCTGGTCCCCACCAGGGCCTCACCGGGACCTAGTGAGTGTGGTTGCCACCTGCACCTCACCTGGACCTGGTGATTCTGGTCTGCACCTGAGACTACCCTGGATCTGGTGACTATGGTCCCAACCTGGGCTTCACCTGGATTTGGGCACTCCGATTCCCATCTGGACCTCACCTGGCCCTGTTGACCATGGTCCTCAACTGGGCAAAATTGGGACCCGGTGACTGTGTTCCACACCTGGACATCACCTGGACCAGGTGACTCTGGTTCCCCTCTGAGTCTCACCGTGCTCTAGTGACTGTGAACCACACTTTGGCCTGACTTGGACCTGCTGACTCTGGTTGCCACCTGCGCATGACTTCGAAATTTTGACTCTGGTTCTTTCAAGGGCCTCCCCTGTACCTGGTGAAACTGGTTCCCACCTGGGCCTCACCTGGACCTGGTGACCCTTGTCACCACTGGGGACTCACTTGGACCTGGTTACAGTTGTCCACACTGGACCTCAAGTAGAACTATTGACCATGGTCTCCAAGCCGGCCTCACATGGACCTGTTGCCTCTGATACCTACCGTCGCCTCACGTGTACCTGGTAACTCTGGTCCTCACCTGGGCCTCATATGGACCTAGTGACTCTGGTCCCACCTGGGATTCACCTGGATCCAGTGACTCTGGTCCCCACCTGGACTTCACCTGGACCTGGTGACTCAGGTCCTCATATGGGCATCATGGGACCTGGTTTCTCAATTCCACATCGGGGCCTCACCTGGACCTAGTGATTCTCGTCCGACTCTGGGCCTCACCCTGACGTGCTGACTCTGGTAACCACCTGGATATCACCAGAACCGGGTGACGCTGGTCCCCCTCTGGGACTCTCCTGGAGCTGGGGACTCTGGTCCTCAACTGGGTCTCAACAGGACCTGGTGAATCTACTCCTCACTTTGACCTCGTCTGGACCTGTGACTCTTTTCCAACCTGACATCAATGGGACATGGTTACTCTGTTCCCCAACTGGGCCTCACCTGGACATGATAACTTTGCTCCACACTTTGGCCTCAACTGGTCCTGATGACTCTGGTCCCCACACCTAGGCCTCAATCTGGACCTGGTGACTGTGGTCCCCACCTGGGTCTCACCTGGACATGGTGACTCTCGTTCCCACATGCACCACACCTGGACCTGGTGACTGTGGTGTTCTTGTAGACTCACATTTACCAGGTGATTCCGGTCCCCACTAGCGCCTCACCTGGATCTGGTGACTCTGGCCTGCAGGCTGGCTTCACCTGGACCTGGTGAGTGGGGTTGCCACCAGGACTTCACCCATACCTGGTGACTCTGTCCCCACGTGGGCCTCTTGGACCTGGTGAATCTGGTCCTTACCTGGTCCTCTCCCAGACCCGGGGACTCTGGTCACCACCTGGGCCTCACCTGGACCTGGTGAATGTGGTCCCCATCTGGGCCTCACCCAGTCCTGGTGGCTTTGTTCCCCACGGGGACGTGATTGCTGTGGACTCCTTCTTGGCCTCACCTGGAACTGGTGACTCTGATCCTATCTGCTCGTCACCCAGAACTGGTGACTCTGGTCCTCACCTGGGCATCATTGGTACCTGGTGACTCTGTTCTACACCTGAGCCTCACCTGGACATGATGACTCTGAAATCTCTATCGGCCTCACCCTGACCTGGTGACTCTGGTCCCCATCTGGATGTCACATGGACCAGGGGATTCTGCTACCCCTCTAGGTCTCAACCAGATATGGTGACTCTGGTCCTCAACCTGGCCTCACCTGGACCTAGTGAATATGATCCATCTTGGCCTCATTTGGACCTGGTGACTCTGGTCCCTACCTGGGCATCATAGGGATATTGTTCCACTGCATGGCCTGGAGGTTGGCGTCACCTGGACCTTGTAACTCTAGACCCTACCTGGGTATCATCGAGACATGGTTCCACACATGGCTTGCAGGTTGGCATCACCTGGGCCTGGTAACTCTAGTCCCTAACTGGACATCATCGGGTCACGGTTCCTCTGCATGGCCTGCAGGTTGGCATCACCTGTACCTGGTGTCTCTCGTCCCCACTTTGACCAACTCAGAACTGCTGAATCTTGCCCCACCTAGGCCGCACCCAGACCTGGTAACTCTTGTCCCCAGCTATGCCTCAATTCGACCTGATGAATCTGGTCCTCACGTGGGCCTCACAAGGACCTGGGACTCAGCTGGATATAATGGCTCTGGATCCCACATGGGGCTCACCTGATACTGCTGTTGTGGTCTTATTCTATGCCTCACCAGGACCTAGTGATTCTGTTCCCCAACTGGGCCTGCATGGCCCTATTTACTCTGGTCCTCACTCAGGCATCTTTGGGACCTGGATACTCTATTCCACACTGGGCCTCACACTGACAAGGGACCTCTGATCCCATTCTGGGCCTAAAACTAAACTGGTTACTCTGGTTCCCCCTCTGGCCTCAACCTTACCTGGTGACTCTGGTCACCCCTTGGGCTTCACATGGGCCTGGTGAATCTGGTCTTTAGCTGCTCCTCACCTGGATCTGGTGACCGGTCGACACCTGGGCCTCACCTGGACTTGGTGAATCCTGTTGCCACCTGTGCCTCAACTGGACCTTGTGACTATGGTCCCACCTGGAACTCACCTGGATCTCGTGGCTCTGGTTCCCATATTGGGCTCTCCTTAACTTGGTTCCTGTGGTGTCCATCTGGCCTCACCTGGAACACAATGACTCTGATCCATATTTGGGCCTCTCCTGGACCTGTTGACTCAGGTCCTTACCTGGGCATTATTGGGACCTGGATACTCTCTTATATACCTGGGCCTCACCTGGACCTGGTGACTGTGGTCCCACCTGTGCCTCACCTGGTCAAGGAGATTGGTTCCCACAAGGACCTCACCTGGACCTGGTGACTCACGTCCTCATATGGGCATCATGGGACCTGGTTTCTCAGTTCCACATCGGGGCCTCACCTGGACCTAGTTATCTCGTCCCCCTCTGCGCCTCACCCTGACATGGTGACTCTGGTCCCCACCTGGATATCACCGGAACCGGGTGACACTGGTCCCCCTGTGGCACTCACCCGGAGCTGGGGACTCTGGTGCTCAACTGGGCCTCAACAGGACTTGGTGAATCTACTCCTCACTTAGGCCTCTTCTGGACCTTGTGACTCTTTTCCCACCTGGCATCAATGGGACATGGTTACTCTCTTCCCCACCTGGGCCTCACCTGGACATGATAACTTTGCTCCACACTTTGGCCTCAACTGGTCCTGATGACTCTGGTCCCCTCACCTAGGCCTCAATCTGGACCTGATGACTGTGGTCCCCACCGGGGTCTCACCTGGGCCTGGTGTCTCTCGTTCCCACATGAACCACACCTGGATCTGGTGACTGTGGTGTTCTTGTAGACTCACATTTACCTGGTGACTCCGGTACCCACTAGGGCCTCACTGGGATCTGGTGACTCTGGCCTGCAGGTTGGCCTCACCTGGACCTGGTGAGTGGGGTTGCCACCTGGGCCTCACCCATAATTGGTGACTCAGGTCCCCACGTGGGCCTCTTCTACCTGGTGAATCTGGTCCTTACCTGGTCCTCTCCTAGACCCGGGGACTCTGGTCACCACCTGGGTTTCACCTGGACCTGGTGAATCTGGTACCCTTCTGGGCCTCACACAATCCTGGTGACTTTGTTCCCCACCTGGACCTGATTGCTGTGGACTCCTTCTTGGCCTCACCTGGAACTGGTGACTCTGATCCTATCTGCGCGTCACCCAGACTTGGTGAATCTGGTCCTCATCTGGGCCTCATTGGTACCTGGTGACTCTGTTCCACACCTGAGCCTCACTTGGACATGATGACTCTGGAACCTCTCTGGGCCTCACCCTGACCTGGTGACTCTGGTCCCCATCTGGATGTCACCTGGACCAGGTGATTCTGGTATGCTTATAGGGCTCAACCAGATCTGGTGACTCTGCTCCTCAACTGGGCCTCACCTAGAACTAGTGTATATGCTCCATCTGGGCCTCATTTGGACATGGTGATTCTGATCCTTACCTCGGCATTACCGGGACATGGTTCCACTGCATGGCCTGCAGGTGTGCCTCACCTGGACCTGATAACTCTAGACCCCACCTGGGCATCTTCGGGACACGGTTCCTCGGCATGGCCTGCAGGTTGGCCTCACTTGGACCTAGTGAGTGGGGTTGTCATCTGAGACTCACCCATGCCTGGTGACACAGGTCCCAACGTGGGCCTCACATGGACCTGGTGAATCTGGTCCTTCCCTTGTCCTCACCCGGAACTGGTAACTCTGGTCATCACCTGGGAATCACCTGGACATTGTGTTCTGGTCCCCATTGGGCCTCATCCAGTCCAGGTGACTTTGTACCCACCTGGACCTGATTGCTGTGTACTCCTTCTTGGCCCTCAACTGGAACTAGATACTCTGATCCTAACTGGGCCTCATCCAGATCTGGTGACTCTGGTCCTCACCTGTGGACCATTATGACCTGGATACTCTGTTCCACACGTGAGCCTCACCTGGACATGATGCCTCTGGATCCCCTCTGGGCCTCAGCCTGACATGTTGACTCTGGTACCCATCTGGATGTCACCTAGACCAGGTGAATCTGGTACCCCTCTAGGCTTCAAGTAGACCTGGTGACTCTGGTCCTCAACTTGGGCTAACCGGGACCTAGTGAATATGCTCCCCACCTGCTCCTCATCTGGACCTGGTGACTCTGGTTCTAACTGGGCATCATCGGGACATGGTTACTCTATTCCACACTGTGACTGACCTGATCCTGGTAACTCTGGTCCTGACTTTGGCCTCTTCTGTACCAAGTGACTCTGGCTCCACCTGGGCCTCACCTGTAACTGGTGACTCTGATCCTAAGCATGGCCTCACCTGACCTGGAGACTGTGGTTCCCATCGGGACCTCACCTGGACCTCAAGTCTCTGGTCCCACCTGGACCTCACCAGGACCTGGAGTCTCTGTTCCCCACCTGAGTAGCATCAGGATATGGTTACATTGTTCACTAACAGTGACCCACCCGCACCTATTAACTCTGGTCTTCACCTGGTCCACACCTGGACATGGTGACACTGGTTCCCGCCTGGGTCTCACCTGGACATGGTGATTCGGATCCCCACCTGGTCCTCACCTGTAACTGGTGATTCTCGTTCCCACATGGACATCATGTGGACCTGGTGGCTGCAGTGTTTCTAGCTTCTCCTGTACCTCATGACTCTGGTCCCCACCAGGGCCTAACCAGGACCTGGTGAGTGTGGTTGCCACCTGCACCTCACCTGGATCTTGTGATTCGGGTCTGCACATGAGACTATCCTCGATCTGGTGACTGTGGTCTCCACCTGGGCTTCACCTGGATTTGGGGACTCCGGTCCCCATCTGGGCCTCACCTGGTCTTGTTGACCATGGTCCTCAACTGGGCAAAATTGGGACCCGGTGACTGTGTTCCACAATTGGACCTCAACTGGACCAGGTGACTCTGGTCTCCCTCTGGGTCTCACCGTGCCCTAGTGACTATGAAACGAACTTTGTACTGACTTGGGCCTGCTGACCCTGGTTGCACCTGCGACTGACGTCGAACTGTTGACTCTGGTTCTTTCAAGGGCCTCCCCTGAAACTGGTGATCCTAGTCCCCACCTGGGCCTCACCTGGACGTGGTGACTCTTGTCACCACCGGGGACTCACCTGGACCTGGTTACTGTGTTCCACACCTGGGCCTCAAGTCGACATGTTGACCATGGTCCCCAAGCCGGCCTCACATGGACCTGTTGCCTCTGATGCCCACCGGGGCCTCACGTGTACCTGGTATCTCTGGTCCTCACCTGGGTCTCATCTGGACCTAGTGACTCTGCTCCCCACCTGGGCTTCACCTGGATCTGGTGACTCTGGTCCCCACCTGGATGTCACCTGGAACTGGCGACACTGGTCCATACCTGAACCTCTCCTGGACCTGGTGACTCTCTTTCCAACATGGACCTCACTTGCATCTGGTGACTCTGGTCCTCAGTTTGGCCTCACCTGGACCTGGTGTCTCTCGTCCCCACTTTGACCTAACTCAGAAATGCTGAATCTTGCCCCACCTAGGCCGCACGCAGACCTGGTGACTCTTGTCCCCAGTTATGCCTCAATTCGACCTGATGAATCTGGTCCTCACGTGGGCCTCCATGGACCTGGGACTCAGCTGGATAGAGTGGCACCGTTTCCCACAAGGGGGTCACCTGATACTGCTGACTGTGGTGTTATTCTATGTCTCACCAGGACCTAGTGATTCTGTTCCCCATCTAGGCCTGCATGGCCCTAGTAACTCTGCTCCTCACCCAGGCATCATTGGGATCTGGATACTCTATTCCACACCTGGGCCTCACTTTCACCAGGGACCTAGGCTCTCATTCTGGGCCTAAAACTAAACTGGTTACTCTGGTTCCCCCTCTGGGTCTCACCCCTACCTGGTGACACTGGTCACCCCTTGGGCTTCACTTGGGCCTGGTGAGTCTTGTCCTTATCTGGTCCGCACCTGGATCTGGTGACCGGTCGCCACCTGGGCCTCACCTGGACTTGGTGAATCCTGTTGCCACCTGCGCCTCCCCTGGACGTTGTGACTGTGGTCCCACCCTGACATCACCTGGATCTGGTGGCTCTGGTTCCCTTATGGGGCTCTCCTGGACCTGGTTCCTGTGGTCTCCATCTGGCCTCACCTGGAACACAATGACTCTGAACCATATTTGGGCCTCTCCTGGACCTGTTGACTCTGGTCCTTACCTGGGGATCATTGGGACCTGGATACTCTCTTATATACCTGGGCCTCACCTGGACTTTGTGACTATGGTCCCACCTGAGCCTCACCTGGTCGAGGTGACTGGTTACCACAGGGACCTCACCTGGACCTGGTGACTCAGGTCCTCACATGGGCATCATGGGACCTGGGTTCTCAGTTCCACATCGGGGCCTCACCCGGACCTAGTGATTCTCGTCCCCTCTGTGCCTCACCCTGACGTGGTGACTCTGGTCCCCACCTGGATATCACCAGAACCGGGTGACACTGGTCTCCCTCTGGGACTCACCCGGAGCTGGGGACACTGGTCCTCAACTTGCCCTCAACAGTTCCTGGTGAATCTACTCCTCACTAAGGCCTGGTCTGGACCTTGTGACTCTTTTCCCACCTGGCATCAATGGGACATGGTTACTCTTCCCCACCTGGGCCTCACATGGACATGATAACTTTGCTCTACACTTTGGCCTCAACTGGTCCTGATGACTCTGGTCCCCCCACCTAGGCCTCAATCTGGACCTGGTGACTGTGGTCCCCACCTGGGTCTCACCTGGACCTGGTGACTCTCGTTCCCACATGAACCACACCAGTTCCTGGTGACTGTGTTGTTCTTGTAGAATCACTTTTAACTGTTGACTCCAGTCCCCACTAGGGCCTCATGTGAATCGGGTGACTTGTCCTGCATGTTGGCCTCATATGGACCTGGTTAGTGGGGATGCCACTTGGGCCTCACCCATAGCTGGTGACTCAGGTCTCCACGTGGGCCTCTTAGCCCTGGTGAATCTGGCCCTTACCTGGTCCTCTACTAGACCCGTGGACTCCGGTCACCACCTGGGCCTCAACTGGACCTGGTGAGTGAATCTGGTCTCCATCTGGACCTCACCCAGGCCTGGTGACTTTGTTCCACACCTGGACCTCATTACTGTGGACACTTTCTCGGCCTGTCCTGGAACTGGTGGCTCTGTTCCTATCTGCACGTCACCCAGATCTGGTGACACTGGTCCTCACCTGGGCATCTTTGGTAGTTGGTGACTCTGTTCCACACCTGAGCCTCACCTGGACATGATGACTCTGGAAACCCTCTGGGCCTCACCCTGACCTGGTGACTCTGGACCCCTCTGAATGTAACCTGGACCAGGTGATTCTGATACCCCTCTAGGCCTAACCAGGTCTGGTGACTCTGGTCCTCAACTGGGCCTCATCTGGACCTAGTGAATATGCTCCATCTGGGCCTCATTTGGTCCTGGTGACTCTGGTCCCTACCTGGGCATCATCGGGACATGGTTCCACTGCATGGCCTTCAGGTTGGCCTCACCTGGACCTGGTAACTCTGGTCCCTACCTGGGCATCATCGGGACATTGTTCCTCTGCATGGCCTGCAGGTTGGCCTCACCTGGACCTGGTGAGTATGTTTGCCACCTGGGCCTCACCCATACCTGGTGACAAAGGTCCCCACGTGGGCCTAGATTGGACCTTGTGAATCTGGTCCTTACCTGGTCCTCACCCGGAACTGGTAACCCTGGTCACCACCTGGACCTCACCTGGACCTGGTGAATCTGGACCCCATTTGTGCCTCACCAAGTCCTGGTGTCTTTGTTCCCCACCTGGACCTGATTGCTGTGGACTCCTTCTTGGGCTCACCTGGAACTGGTGACTCTCATCCTAACTGGGCCTAACTCAATCTGCCTATTCTGGTCCTCCCCTGTGTACCATTATGAACTGGATACTCTGTTCCACACCTGAGCCTCACCTGGACATGATGACTCTGGATCCACTCTGGGCCTCACCCTAACGTGGTGACTCTGGTCCCCATGTGGATTGCATCTAGACCAGGTGAATCTGGTACCCCTCTAGGCCTCAACTAGACCTGGTGACTCTGGTCCTCACCTGGGCCTCACGGGGACCTAGTGAATATGCTCCCCAATTGTGCCTCATCTGGACCTGGTGACTCTGGTTCTACCTGGGCATCATCGGGACATGGTTACTATATTCCCCACTGGGACTCACCTGATCCTGGTAACTCTGGTCCTGATTTGGCTTCTTCTGTACCTGGTGACTCTGGATCCACCTTGGCCTCACCGGTAACTGGTGACTCTGATCCCAAGCATGGCCTCACCTGACCTGGTGACTGTGGTTCCCATTGGGACCTCACCTGGACCTAATGTCTCTGGTTCCACCTGGGCCTCACCAGGACCTGGTGTCTCTGGTACCCACCTGAGAAGCATCAGGATATCGTTACACTGTTCACTATCAGTGTCCCAGCGGGACCTATTAACTCTGGACTTCACCTGGGGCACACCTGGACATGGTGACACTGCTTCCCACCTGGGTCTCACCTGGACCTGGTGAGTCGGATCCCCACCTGATCCTCACCTGAAACTGGTGATTCTCGTTCCCACATGGACATCATCTGGACCTGGTGGCTGCAGTGTTTCTAGGTTGTCATGTACCTCGTGACTCTGGTCCCCACCAGGGCCTCAACAGGACCTGGTGAGTGTGGTTGCCACCTGCACCTCACCTGGACCTGGCGATTCTGGTCTGCACCTGTGACTACCCTAGATCTGATGACTGTGGTCCCCACCTGGGCTTCACCTGGAATTGGGTACCCCAGTCCCCATCTGGTCCTCACCTGGACCTGGTGACCATGGTCCTCAACTGGGCAAAATTGGGACCCGGTGCCTGTGTTCCACAACTGGACCTCACCTGGACCAGGTGACTCTGGTCCCCCTCTGGGTCTCACCGTGCCCTAGTGACTGTGAACCCCACTTTGGCCTGACTTGGACCTGCTGACCCTGGATGCCACCTGCGCCTGACCTCCAACTGTTAACTCTGGTTCTTTCAAGGGCCTCCCCTGTACCTGATGATCCTGGTCCCCTCCTGGGCCTCACGTGGACGTGGTGACTCTAGTCACCACCGCGAACTCACCTGGACCTGCTTACTGTATTCCACACCTGGGCCTCAAGTAGACCTGTTGACCATGGTCCCCAAGCCAGCCTCACATGGACCTGTTGCCTTTAAGCCCCACCAGGGCCTCACGTGTACCTGGTAACTCTGGTCCTCACCTGGGCCTCATCAGGACCTAGTGACTCTGGTCACCACCTGTAATTCACCTGGATCTGGTGACTCTGGTCGCCACCTGGACCCCTCATGGTCCTGGTGACACTCTTTCCAACATGGACCTCACCTGGATCTGGTGATTCTGGTCCTCAGTTTGGCCTCACCTGGACCTGGTGTCTCTCGTCCCCACTTTGACCTAACTCAGAACTGCTGAATCTTGCCCCACCTAGGCCGCACCCGGACCTGGTGACTCTTGTCCCAAGCTATGCCTCAATTCGACCTGATGAATCTGGTCCTCACGTGGGCCTCACCTGGTCCTGGGAATCAGCTGGATAGAGTGGCTCTGGTTCCCCCAAGGGGCTCACCTGATACTGGTGACTGTAGTCTTATTCTATGCCTCACCAGGACCTAGTGATTCTCTTCCCCATCTGGGCCTGCATGGCCCTAGTGACTCTGGTCCTCACCAGGCATCATTGGGACCTGGATACTCTATTACACACCTGGGCCTCACTTTGACCAGGGACCTCTGGTCCCATTCTGGGGTCAAAGTAAACTGGTTACTCTGGTTCCCCCTCTTGGTGTCACCCTTACCTGGTAACTCTGGTCACCCATTGGGACTCACCTGGACCTGGTGAATCCTGTTGCCACCAGCGCCTCACCTGGACCTTGTGACTGTGGTCCCACCTGGACCTCACCTGGATCTGGTGGCTGTGGTTCCCATATGGGGCTCTCCTGGACCTGGTTCCTGTGGTCTCCATCTGGCCTCACTTGGAACACAATGACACTTAAACATATTTGGGTCTCTCCTGGACCTGTTGACTCTGGTCCTTACCTGGGCATCATTTGGACCTGGATACTCTCTTAGATACCTGGGTCTCACCTGGACCTGGTGACTGTGGTCCCACCTGGGCCTCACCTGGACGAGGTGACTGGTTCCCACAGGGACCTCACCTGGACCTGGTGACTCAGGTCCTCATATGGACATCATGGGACCTGGTTTCTCAGTTCCACATAGGGGCCTCACCTGGACCTAGTGATTCTCGTCCCCCTCTGGGCCGCACCCTGACGTGGTGACTCTGGTCCCCACCTGGATATCACCAGAACCGGGTGACTCTGGTCCCCCTCTGGTACTCTCCCGGAGCTGGGGACACTGGTCCTCAGCTGGGCCTCAACAGGACCTGTTGAATCTACTCCTCACTTAGGCCTCGTCTCGACCTTGTGACTCTTTTCCTACGTGGCATCAATGGGACATGGTTACTCTGTTCCCCACCTGGGCCTCACCTGGATATGATAACTTTGCTCCACACTTTGGCCTCAACAGGTCCTGATGACTCTGGTCCCCCCACCTAGGCCTCAATCTGGACCTGGTGACTGTGGTCCCCACCTGGCTCTCACCTGGACCTGGTGACTCTCGTTCCCACATGCACCACACCTGGACCTGGTGACCGTGGTGTTCTTGTAGACTCACATTTACCTGGTGACTCCGGTCCCCACTAGGGCCTCACCTGGATCTGGTGACTCTGGCCTGCAGGCTGGCCTCACCTGGACCTGGTGAGTGGGGTTGCCACCAGGACCTCACCCATACCTGGTGACTCTGTCCCCACGTGGGACTCTTGGACCTGGTGAATCTGGTCCTTACCTGGTCCTCTCCCAGACCCGGGGACTCTGGTCACCACCTGGGCCTCACCTGGACCTGGTGAATCTGGTCCCCATCTGGGCCTCACCCAGTCCTGCTGGCTTTGTTCTCCACCTGGACCTGATTGTTGTGGTCTCCTTCTTGGCCTCACCTGGAACTGGTGGCTCTGATGGTATCTGCACGTCACCCAGATCTGGTGACTCTGGTCTTCACCTGGGCCTCATTGGTACCTGGTGACTCTGTTCCACACCTGAGCCTCACCTGGACATGATGACTCTGGAACATCTCTGGGCCTCACACTGACCTGGTGACTCTGGTCCCCATCTGGGCCTCACCCAGTCCTGGTGGCTTTGTTCGCCACCTGGACCTGATTGTTGTGGTCTCCTTCTTGGCCTCACCTGGAACTGGTGGCTCTGATGGTATCTGCACGTCACCCAGATCTGGTGACTCTGGTCCTCACCTATGGACCATTATGACTTGGATACACTGACCTACCTGAGCCTCACCTGGACATGATGACTCTGGATCCCCTCTGGGCCTCAGCCTGAAATGGTGACTCTAGTCCCCATCTGGATGTCACCTAGATCAGGTGAATCTGGTACCCCTCTAGGCCTCAACTAGACCTGGTGACTCCTGTCCTCAACAGGGCCTCAATGGGACGTAGTGAAAATGCTCCCCACCTTCGCCTCATCTGGACCTGGTGACGCTGGTTCTATCTGGGCATCATCGGGACATGGTTACTCTGTTCCCCACTGGGACTGACCTGATCCTGGTAACTCTGGTCCTGACTTTGGCCTCTCTGTACCAGGTGATTCTGGCTCTAACTGAGCCTCACCTGTAACTGGTGACTCTGATTCTAAGCATGGCCTCACCTGACCTGGTGACTGTGGTTTCCATCGGGACCTCAGCTGGACCTCATGTCTCTGGTCCCACCTGGGCCTCACCAGAGCCTGGTGTATCTGGTATCCACCTGGGTAGCCTCAGGATATGTTTAGAGTGTTCACAGTGACCCAGCCAGACCTATTAACTCTGGTCTTCACCTGCGCCACACCTGGACATGATGACACTGGTTCCCACCTGGGTCTCACCTGGACATGGTGACTCGGATCCCTACCTGGTCCTCACCTGTAGCTGGTGATTCTCGTTTCCACATGGACATCATGTGGACCTGGTGGCTGCAGTGTTTCTAGCTTCTCATGTACCTCGTGACTCTGGTCCCCACCAGGGCCTCACCGGGACCTGTTCAGTGTGGTTGCCACCTGCACCTCACCTGCACCTGGTGATTCTGGTCTGCACCTGAGACTACCCTGGATCTAGTGACTGTAGTCCCCACCTGGGCTTCACCTGGATTTGGGGACTCCGGTCCCCATCTGGGCCTCACCTGGCCCTGTTGACCATGGTCCTCAACTGGGCAAAATTGCGACGCGGTGACTGTGTTCCACAACTGGACCTCACCTGGACCACGTGACTCTGGTTCCCATCTGGGTCTCACCGTGCCCTAGTGACTGTGAAACCCACTTTGGACTGACTTGGACCTGCTGACCCTGGTTGGAACCTGCGCCTGACGTCGAACTGTTGACTCTGGTTCTTTCAAGGGCCTCCCCTGTACCTGGTGATCCTGGTCCCCACCGGGCCTCACCTGGACGTGGTGACTCTTGTCACCACTGGGGACTCACCTGGACCTGCTTACTGTGTTCCAAACCTGGGCCTCAATAGACCTGTTGACCATGGTCCCCAAACCGGCCTCACATGGACCTGTTGCCTATGATCCCCACCGGGTCCTCACGTGTACCTGGTTACTCTGGTCCTCACCTGGGCATCATTGGTCCTGGTGACTCTGTTCCACACCTGAGGCTCCCCTGGACATGATGACTCTGGAACCTCTCTGGCTATCAACCTGACCTGGTGACTCTGTTCCCCATATTGATGTCACCTGGACCAGGTGATTCGGGTACCCCTCTAGGCCTCAACCAGATCTGGTGACTCTGGTCCTCAACTGGGCCTCACCTGGACCTAGTGAATGTGCTCCATCTGGGCCTCATGTGGACCTGGTGACTCTGGTCACTACCTGGGCATCATCGGGACATGGTTCCACTGCATGACATGCAGATTGGCCTCACCTGGACCTGGTAACTCTGGTCCCTACCTGGGCATCATCGGGACATGTTTCCACTGCATGGCCTGTAGGTTGGCCTCACCTGGACCTGGTAACTCTCGTCCCTACCTGGGCATCATTGGGACCTGGTTCCTCTGCATGGCCTGCAGGTTGGCCTCACCTGGACCTGGTGAGTGGGATTGTCACCTGGGCCTCACCCTTGCCTGGTGACACAGGTCCCCACGTGGGCCTCACTGGGACCTGGTGAATCTGGTCCTTACCTGGTGGTCACCCAGAACTGGTAACTCTGGTCACCACATGGGAATCACCTGGGACTGGTGAATCTGGTCCCCATCTGGGCCTCACCCAGTCCTGGTGACTTTATCCCCACCTGGACCTGATTGCTGTGGACTCCTTCTTGGCCTCACCTGGAACTGGTGACTCTGAACCTAACTGGGCCTCACCCAGATCTGGTGACTCTGGTCTTCACCTGTGGACCATTATGACCTGGATACTCTGTTCCACACCTGAACCTCACCTGGATATGTTGACTCTGGATCCCCTCTGGGCCTCAGCCTGACATGGGGACTCTGGTCCCCATCTGGATGTCACCAGACCAGGTGAATCTGGTACCCCTATAGGCCTCACCTAGACCTGGTGACTCTGGTCCTCAAATGGGCCTCAACGGGACCTAGTGAACATGCTCCCCACCTGTGCCACATCTGGGCCTGGTGACTCTGGTTCTACCTGGGCATCATCGAGACATGGTTACTCTATTCCCACTTGGAGTGACCTGATCCTGGTAACTCTGGTCCTGACTTTGGCCTCTTCTGTACCAGGTGACTCTGGCTCCACCTGGGCCTCACCTGTAACTGGTGACTCTGATCCTAAGCATGGCCTCACCTGACCTGGTGACTGTGGTTCCCATCGGGACCTCACCTGGACCTCATGTCTCTGGTCCCACTTGGGCCTCACCAGGACCTGGTGTCTCTGGTACCCACCTGGATAGCATCAGGATATGGTTACACTGTTCACTAACAGTGACCCAGCCGGACCTATTAACTCTGGTCTTCACCTTGGCCACACCTGGACATGGTGACACTGTTTCCCACCTGGGTCTCACCTGGACATGGTGAGTCGGATCCCCACCTGGTCCTCACCTGTAACTGGTGATTCTCATTCCCACATGGATATCATGTGGAACTGTTGGCCGCAGTGTTTCTAGCATATTTTTTTTAATTTTTATTTATTTATGATAGTCACAGAGATAGAGAGGCAGAGACACAGGCAGAGGGAGAAGCAGGCTCCATGCACCGGGAGCCCGACGTGGGATTCGATCCCGGGTCTCCAGGATCACGCCCTGGGCCAAAGGCACGCGCCAAACCGCTGCGCCACCAAGAGATCCCATGTGTTTCTAGCTTCTCATGTACCTCGTGACTCTGGTCCCCACCAGTGCCTAACCGGGACCGGGTGAGTTTGGTTGCCACCTGCACCACACCTGGACCTGGTGATTCTGGTCTGCACCTGAGACTACCCTGGATCTGGTGACTGTGGTCCCCACCTGGGCTTCTTCTGGATTTCGATACTCCGGTCCCCATCTGGGCCTCACCTGGCCCTGTTGACCATGGTCATCAACTGAGCAAAATTGAGACCCGGTGACTGTGTTACACAACTGGACCTCACCTGGACCAGGTGACTCTGGTCCCACTCTGGGTCTCACCATGCCCTAGTGACTGTGAACCCCACTTTGGCCTGACTTGGACCTGCTGACCCTGGTTGCCACCTGCGCCTGACCTCGAACTGTTGACTCTGGTTCTTTCAAGGGCCTTCCCTGGACCTGGTGATCCTGGTCGGACCTTGGCCACAACTGGACGTGGTGACACCTGTCACCAATGGGGACTCACCTGGACCTGCTTACTGTGTTCCACACCTGGTCCTCCAGTAGACCTGTTGACCATGGTCCCCAAGCCGGCCTCACATGGACCTGTTGCCTCTGATCCCCACCGGGGCCTCACGTGTACCTGGTAACTCTGGTCCTCACCTGGGCCTCATCTGTACCTAGTGACTCTGGTCCCCACCTGGGCTTCACATGGATCTGGTGACTCTGGTCCCCACCTGGACTTCACCTATATCTGGTGACTCTGCACCCCACCTGGACCTCTCCTGGACCTCGTGACTCTCTTCCCAACATGGACCTCACCTGGATCTGGTGACTCTGGTCTCAGTTTGGCCTCACCTGGACCTGGTGTCTCTCGTCCCCACTTTGACCTAACTCAGAACTGCTGAATCTTGCCCCACCTAGTCCGCACGCAGACCTGGTGACTCTTGTCCCCAGCTATGCCTCAATTCGACCTGATGAATCTGGTCCTCACGTGGGCCTCACATGGACCTGGGACTCAGCTGGATAGAGTGGCTCTGGTTCCCACAAGGGGCTCAACTGATACTGGTGACTGTGGTCTTATTCTATGTCTCACCAGGACCTAGTGATTCTGTTCCCCATCTGGGCCTGCATGGCCCTAGTGACTCTGCTCCTCACCCAGGCATCATTGGGATCTGGATACTCTATTCCACACCTGGGCCTCACATTCACCAGGGACCTAGGGTCCAATTCTGGGCCTCAAACTGAACTGGTTACTCTGGTTCCCCCTCTGGGCCTCACCCCTACCTGGTGACACTGGACACCCATTGGGCTTCACTTGGGCCTGGTGAATCTGGTCCTTAGGTGTTCCGCACCTGGATCTGGTGACCGGTCGCCACCTGGGCCTCACCTGGACTTGGTGAATCCTGTCGCCACCTGCGCCTCCCCTGGACGTTGTGACTGTGGTCCCACCCTGACATCACCTGGATCTGGTGGCTCTGGTTCCCTTATGGGGCTCTCCTGGACCTGGTTCTTGTGGTCTCCATCTGGCTTCACCTGGAACACAATGACTGTGAACGATATTTGGGCCTCTCCTGGACCTGTTGACTCTGGTCCTTACCTGGGGATCATTGGGAACTGGACACCCTCTTATATACCTGGGCCTCACCTGGATCTGGTGACTGTGGACCCACCTGGGCCTCACCTGGTCGAGGTGACTGGTTACCACAGGGACCTCACCTGGACCTGGTGACTCAGGTCCTCATATGGGCATCATGGGACCTGGGTTCTCTGTTCCACATCGGGGCCTCACCTGGACCTAGTGATTCTCGTTACCTCTGTGCCTCACCGTGACGTGGTGACTCTGGTCCCCACCTGGATAGCACCAGAACCGGGTGACACTGGTCCCCCTCTGGGACTCACCCGGAGCTGGGGACACTGGTCCTGAACTGGGCCTGAACAGGTCCTGGTGAATCTACTCCTCACTAAGGCCTCGAATGGACCTTGTGACTCTTTTCCCACCTGGCATCAATGGGACATGGTTACTCTTCCCCACCTGGGCCTCACATGGACATGATAACTTTGCTCCACACTTTGGCCTCAACTGCTCCTTATGACCCTGGTCCCCCGACCTAGGCCTCAATGTGGACCTGGTGACTGTGGTCCCCACCTGGGTCTCACGTGGACCTGGTGACTCTCGTTCCCACATGAACCACACCAGGTCCTGGTGACTGTGTTGCTCTTGTAGAATCACTTTTAACTGTTGACTCCAGTCCCCACTAGGGCCTCACGTTAATCGGGTGACTTGGCCTGCAGGTTGGCCTCACATGGACCTGGTTAGTGGGGATGCCACTTGGGCCTCACCCATACCTGGTGACTCAGGTCTCCACGTGGGCCTCTTGGACCTGGTGAATCTGGTCCTTACCTGGTCCTCTCCCAGACCCGGGGACTCTGGTCACCACCTGGGCCTCACCTGGACCTGGTGAATCCGGTCCCCATCTGGGCCTCACTCAGTCCTGGTGACTTTGTTCTCCACCTTGACCTGATTGCTGTGGACTCTTTCATGGCCTCACCTGGACCTGGTGACTCTGATCCTATCTGCGTGTCACCCAGACCTGGTGACTCTGGGCCTCACCTGGGCATCATTGGTACCTGGTGACTCTGTTCCACACCTAGCCTCACCTGGACATGAGACTCTGGACTCTCGAACCACTCTGGGCCTAACCCTGACCTGGTGACTCTGGTCTCCATCTCGATGTCACCTGGACCAGGTGATTCTGGTACCCCTCTCGGCCTCAACCAGATCTGGTGACTCTGGTCCTCAACTGGGCTTCACCTGGACCTATTGAATATGCTCCATCTGGGCCTCATTTGGACCTGGTGACTCTGGTCACTACCTGGGCATCATCAGGACATGGTTCCACTGTATGGCCTGCAGGTTGGCCTCACTTGGACCTTGTAACTCTGGTCTCTACCTGGGTGTCATCGGGACATAGTTCCACACATGGCCTGCAGGTTGAACTCACATGGACCTGGTAATTCTAGTCCCTACCTGGGCATCATCGGGACATGGTTCCTCTGCATGGCCTGCAGGTGGGCCTCACCTGGACCTGGTGAGTGGCGTTGTCACCTTGGCCTCACACATGCCTGGTGACACAGGTCCCCACGTGGGCCTCACTTGGGCCTGCTGAATCTGGTCCTTACCTGGTCCTCACCCGGAAATCCTAACTCGGGTCACCACCTGGGAATCACATGAACCTGGTTAATCTGGTCCCCATCTGGTCCTCATCCAGTCCTGGTGACTTTTTCACCCCACCTGGACCTGATTGCTGTGGACTCCTTCTTGGCCTCACCTGGAACCGTTGACTCTGATCCTAACTGGGCCTCACCCAGATCTGGTGATTCTGGTCCTCACCTACGGACCACTATGACATGGATACTCTGTTCCACTCCTGAGCCTCACCTGGACATGATGACTCTGGTCCCCTCTGGGCCTAACCCTGACATGATGACTCTGGTCCCCATCCGGATGTCACCTAGATTAGGTGAATCTGGTATCCCTCTAGGCCTCAACTTGACCTGGTGACTCTGGTCCTGAACTGGGCCTCACGGGGACCTAGTGAACATGCTCCCCACCTGCGCCTCATCTGGACCTGGTGACTCTGGTTCTACCTGGGCATCATCGAGACATGGTTATTCTATTTCCCACTGGGACAGACATGATCCTGGTAACTCTGGTCCTGACTTTGGCCTCTTCTCTACCAGGTGACTCTGGCTCCACCTGGGCCTTACCTGTAACTGGTGACTCTGATCCTAAGCATGGCCTCACCTGACCTGGTGACTGTGGTTCCCATCGGGACCTCACCTGGATCTCATGTCTCTGGTCCCACCTGGGCCTACCAGGACCTGGCCCAGAGTCATCATGTCCAGGTGAGGCTGACATGGTGACTCTGGTCCCCATCAGGATGTCACCTAGACCAGGTGAATCTGGTACCCCTCTAGGCCTCAAGTAGACCTGGTGAATCTGGTCCGCAACTGGGCCTCACAGGGACCTAGTGAATATGCTGCCACCTGCGCCGATTCTGGACCTGGTGACACTGGTCCCTACCTTGGCATCATCGGGACACGGTTCCTCTTCATGGCCTGCAGGTTGGCCTCACCTGGACCTGGTGATTCTCGTCCCTCTCTGGGCCTCACCGTGACGTGGTGACTCTGGTCCCCACCTGGATATCACCAGAACCGGGTGACTCTGGTTTCCCTCTGGGACTCACCCAGAGCTGGGGACACTGGTCCTCAACTGGGCCTCAACAGGACTTGGTGAATCAACTCCTCCCTTAGACCTCGTCTGGTCCTGTGACTCTTTTCCCACCTGACATCAACGCGACATGGTTACTCTGTTCCCCAACTGGGCCTCACCTGGATATGATAACTTTGCTCCACACTTTTGCCTCAACTGGTCCTGATGAATCTGTTCCCCCCACCTAGGCCTCAATCTGGACCTGGTGACTGTGGTCCCCACCTGGGTCTCTCCTGGACCTGGTGACTCTTGTTCCCACATGAAACACACCTGGACCTGGTGACTGTGGTGTTCTTGTAGAATCACATTTACCTAGTGACTCAGGATCCCACTAGGGCCTCACGTGGATCTGGTGACTCTGGCTTGCATGTTGGCCTCACCTGGACCTGGTGAGTGGGGTTGCCACCTGGGACACACCCATACCTGGTGACTCAGGTCCCCACGTGTGCCTATTGGACCTGGTGAATCTGGTCCTTACCTGGTCCTCTACTAGACCCGGGGACTCCGGTCACCACCTGGGCCTCACCTGGACCTGGTGAGTGAATCTGCTCCCCATCTGGGCCTCACCCAGTCCTGGTGACTTTGTTCCACACCTGGACCTGATTACTGTGGACTCTTTCTTGGCCTTACCTGGAACTGGTGGCTCTGATCCTATCTGCACGTCACCCAGATCTGGTGACTCTGGTCCTCACCTGGGCATCTTTGGTAGTTGGTGACTCTGTTCCACACCTGAGCCTCACCTGGACATGATGACTCTGGAACCCCTCTGGGCCTCACCCTGACCTGGTGACTCTGGACCCATTTGGATGTCACCTGGACCAGGTGATTCTGGTACCCCTCTAGGCCTCAACCAGATCTCGTGACTCTGGTCCTCAACTGGGCGTCACCTGGACCTAGTGAATATGCTCCATCTGGGCCTCATTTGCTCCTGGTGACTCTGGTCCCTACCTGAGGATCATCAGGACATGGTTCCACTGCATGGCCTTCAGGTTGGCCTCACCTGGACCTGGTAACTCTGGTCCCTACCAGGGCATCATCGGGACATGGTTCCTCTACATGGCCTGCAGGTTGGCCTCACCTGGAACTGGTGAGTGTGGTTGCCACCTGGGCCTCACCCTTACCTGGTGACAAAGGTCCCAACGTGGGCCTAGATTGGACCTTGTGAATCTGGTCCTTACCTTATCCTCACCCGGAACTGGTAACCCTGGTCACCACCTGGGCCTCACCTGGACCTGGTGAATCTGGTCCCCATTTGTACCTCACCAAGTCCTGGTGTCTTTGTTCCCCACCTGGACCTGATTGCTGTGGACTCCTTCTTGGCCTCACCTGGAAATGGTGACTCTGATCCTAACTGGGCCTCAGCCAGATCTGGTGACTGTGGTCTTCACCTGTGGACCATTATGACCTTGATACTCTGTTCTACGCCTGAGCCTAACCTGCACATGATGACTCTGGATCCCCTCTTGGCCTCACCCTGACATGGTGACTCTGGTCCCCATTTGGATGTCACATAGACCAGGTGAATCTGGAACCCCTCTAGGCCTCAACTAGACCTGGTGACTCTGGTCCTCAACTGGGCCTCACAGGAACCTAGTGAATATGCTTCCCACCTGCGCCTCATATGGACCTGTTGACTCTGGTCCTTACCTGGGCATCATTGGGACCATGATACTCTCTTATATACCTGGACCTCACCTGGACCTGGTGCCTGTGGTCCCACCTGGGCCTCACCTGGACGAGGTGACTGGTTCCCACAGGGACATCACCTGGACCTGGTGACTCAGGTCCTCATATGGGCATCATTCACCTGGTTTCTCAGTTCCACATCGGGGCTTCACCTGGTCCTAGTGATTCTCGTCCCGCTCTGGGCCTCACCGTGACGTGGTCACTCTGGTCCCCACCTATATATCACCAGAACCGGGTGACTCTTGTCCCCCTCTGGGACTCACCCAGAGCTGGGGACAGTGGTCCTCAACTGGTCCTCAAAAGGACCTGGTGAATCTACTCCTCACTTAGGCCTCGTCTGGACCTTGTGACTCTTTTCTCACCTGGCATCAATGGGACATGGTTACTCTGTTCCCCACCTGGGACTCACCTAGACATGATCACTTTGCTCCACACTTTGGCCTTAACTGGTCCTGATGTCTGGTCCCCCCACCTAGGCCTCAATCTGGACCTGGTGACTGTGGTCCCCAGCTGGGTCTCACCTGGACTGGTAACTCTGGTTCCCACATGAACGACACTGGCACTGGTGACTGTGGTGTTCTTGTAGACTCATATTTACCTGGAGACTCCAGTCCCCACTAGGGCCTCAAATGATCTGGTGACTCTGGCCTGCAGGTTGGCCTCACCTGGACCTGGTGAGTGGGGTTGCCACCTGGGCCTCACCCATACCTGGTGACCCACGTACCCACGTGGGCCTCTTGGACCTGGTGAATCTGGTCCTTACCTGGTCCTCTCCCAGACCCGGGGACTCTGGTCCCCAACTGGGCCTCACCTGGACCTGGTGAATCCGGTCCCCATCTGGGACTCACCCAGTCCTGGTGACTTTGTTCCCCACCTGGACCTGATTGCTGTGGACTCTTTCTCGGCCTCACCTGGAAATGGTGAATCTGATCTTTTCTTCGCGTCCCCCAGACCTGGTTACTGTTTCTCACCTGGGCATCATCGGGACATGGTTCCACTGCATGAACTGCAGGTTGCCCTCACCTTGACCTTGTAATTCTGTTCTCTACCTGGGCATCATAGGGATATGGTTCCACTGCATGGCATGCAGTTTGGACTCACCAGGACCTGGTGACTCTGGGCCCTACCTGGGCATCATCGGGACATGATTCCACTGCATGTCCTGCAGGTTGGCCTCACCTGGACCTGGTAACTCTGGTCCCTACCTGGGCATCATCGGGACACGGTTCCTCTGCAAGGCCTGCAGGCTGGCCTCACCTGGACCTGGTGAGTGTGGTTGCCACCTGGGCCTCACCCATACCTGTTGAACCAGGTCCCCACGTGGGCCTCTTGGACCTGGTGAATCTGGTCCTTACATGGTCCTCTCCTAGACCCGGGGACTCTGGTCACCACCTGGGCCTCACCTGGACCTGGTGAATCTGGTCCCCATCTGGTCCTCACCCTCTCCTAGTGACTTTGTTCCCCACCTGGACCTGATTGCTGTGGACTCCTTCTTGACCTCACCTGGAACTGGTGACTCTGATCCTAACTGGGCCTCATCCAGATCTGGTGACTCTGGTCCTCACCTGTGGACCATTATGACCTGGATACTCTGTTCCACACCTGAGCCTCACCTGGACATGATGACTCTGGATCCCCTCTGGGCCTCAGCCTGACATGGTGACTCTGGTCCCCATCTCGATGTCACCTAGACCAGATGAATCTGGTACCACTCTAGGCCTCAACTTGACCTGGTGACTCTGGTCCTCAACTGGGCCTCACCGGGACCTAGTGAACATGCTCCCAACCTGCGCCTCATCTGGACCTGTTGACTCTGGTTCTACCTGGGCATCATCGGGACATGCTTAATCTATTCCCCTCTGGGACTGACCTGATGCTGGTAACTCTGGTCCTGACTGTGGCCATTTCTCTACCAGGTAACTCTGGCTCCACCTGGGCCACACCTGTAACTGGTGACTCTGATCCTAAGCATGGCCTCACCTGACCTGGTGACTGTGGTTCGCTTCGGGACCTCACCTGAACCTCATGTCTCTGGTCCCACCTGGGCCTCACCAGGACCTGGTGTCTCTGGTACCCACCTGGGTAGCATCAGGATATGGTTACACTGTTCACTAACAGTGACCCAGCCGGACCTATTAACTCTGGTCTTCACCTGGGCCACACCTGGACATGGTGACACTGGTTCCCACCTGGGTCTCACCTGGACATGGTGATTCGGATCCCCACCTGGTCCTCAACTGTAACTGGTATTTCTCGTTCCCACATGGACATCATGTGGACCTGGTGGCTGCAGTGTTTCTAGCTTCTCATGTACCTCGTGACTCTGGTCCCCACCAGGGCCTCACCGGGACCTGGTGAGTGTGGTTGCCACCTGCACGTCACCTTGACCTGGTGATTCTTGTCTGCACCTGAGACTACCATGGATCTAGTGACCATGGTCCCGTTCTTGTCTTCATTTGTATTTGGGCCTCGAGTCCCCATCTGGGCCCCACCAGGCCCTGTTGACCATGGTACTCAACTGGGAAAATTGGAACCCGGTGATTGTGTTCCACAACTGGACCTCACATTGACCCGGTGACTCTGGTCCCCCTCTGGGTCTCACCGTGCCCTCGTGACTGTGAACCCCACTTTGGCCTGACTTGGACCTGCTGACCCTGGTTGCCACCTGCGCCTGTCCTCGAACTGTTGACTCAGGTAGTTTCAAGGGCCTCCCCTGTACCTGGTGATCCTGGTCCCCACCTGGGCCTCACCTGGATGTGGTGACACTTGTCACCACCGGGGACTCACCTGGACCTGATTACTGTGTTCTACACCTGGGCCCGAAGTCGACCTGTTGTCCCTGGTTCCCAAGCCGGCCTCACATGGACTTGTTGCCTCTGATCCCCACCGGGGCCTAGGTGTACCTGGTAAATCTGGTCCTCACCTGGGACTCATCTGGACCTAGTGACACTGGTCCCCACCTGGGCTTCACCTGGATCTGGTGACTCTGGTCCTCACCTGGACTTCACCTGGATCTGGTGACTCTGGTCCCCACCTGGACCTCTCCTGGACCTGTTGACTCTCTTTCCAGCATGGACTTCACCTGGATCTGGTGACTCTGGTCCTCAGTTTGGCCTCACCTGGACCTGGTGTCTCTCGTCCCCACTTTGACCTAACTCAGAACTGCTGAATCTTGCCCCACCTAGGCCGCACCCAGACCTGGTGACTCTTGTCCCCAGCTATGCCTCAATTCGACCTGATGAATCTAGTCCTCAAGTGGGCCTCACAAGGACCTGGGACTCAGCTGGATAGAGTGTCTCTGGTTCCCAAAAGGGGCTCACCTGATACTGTTGACTGTGGTCTTATTCTATGCCTCACGAGGACCTAGTGATTCTGTTCCCCATCTGGGCCTGCATGGCTTAGTGACTCTGGTCCTCAACCAGGCATCATTGGGACCCGGATACTCTATTCCACACCTGGGTCTCACTCTGACCATGGAACTCTGGTACCATTCTGGGCCTCAAACTTAACTGGTTACTCTGGTTCCCCGTCTGGGCCTCACTCTTACCTGGTGACTCTGGTCACCCCTTGTGCTTCACTTGTGCCTGGTGAATCTGGTCCTTCGCTGGTTCTCACCTGGATCTGATGACTGGTCGCCACCTGGGCCTCACCTGGACCTGGTGAATTATGTTGCCACCTGCGCCTCACTTGGACCTTGTGACTGTGGTCCCACCTGGACTGCACCTGGATCTGGTGGCTCTGGTTCCATATGGGGCTCTCCTGGACCTGGTTCCTGGGGTCTCCATCTTGCCTCACCTGGAACACAATGACTCTGATCCATATTTGGGCCTCTCCTGACCTGTTGACTCTGGTCCTTCCCTGGGCATCATTGGGACCTGGATACTCTTATATACCTGGGCCTCACCTGGACCTGGTGACTGTGGTCCCACCTGGGTCTCACCTGCACGAGGTGACTGGTTCCCACAGGGACCTCACCTGGACCTGGTGACTCAGGTCCTCATATGGGCATCATGGGACCTGGTTTCTCAGTTCCACATCGGGGCCTCACCTGGACCTAGTGATTCTCATCCACTCTGGGCCTCACCCTGACGTGGTGACTCTGGTCAGCACCTGCATATCACCAGGACCGGGTGACTCTGGTCCCCCTCTGGGACTCAACCGGAGCTGGGGACACTGGTCCTCAACTGGGCTTCAACAGGACCCGGTGAATCTACTCCTCAATTAGAGCTCGTCTGGACCTTGTGACTCTTTTCCCACCTGGCATCAATGGGAACTGGTTTCTCTGTTCCCCACCTGGGACTCACCTGGATATGAGATTTTGCCCCTCACTTTACCTCACTTGTCCTGATGACTCTGGTCCCCCCACCTAGGCCTCAATGTTGACCTGGTGACTGTGGTCCCCACATGGTTCTCACCTGGACCTGGTGACTCTCGTTCCCACATAAACCACACCTGGACCTGGTGACTGTGGTATGCTTGTGGACTCACATATACCTGGTGACTCCGGTCCCCACTAGGGCCTCACCTGGATCTTGTGACCCTGGCCTGCAGGTTGGCCTCACCCAGACCTGGTGAGTGGGGTTGAGACCTGTGCCTCACCCATACCTGGTGACATAGACCCCACATGGGCCTCATTTGGACCTCGTGAATCTGGTACTTACCGGGTCCTCACCCGGAATTTGTAACTCTGATCAACACCTGGGGATCACCTGGATCTGGTGAATCTGGTCCCCATTGGGACTCACCCATTCCTGTTGACTTTCTTCCCCACCTGGACCTGATTGCTGTGGACACCTTCTTGGCCTCACCTGGAACTGGTGACTCTGATCCTAACTGGGCCTCACCTGGATCTGGTGACTCTGGCCTGCTATTGGCCTCACCTGGACCTGGTGAGTGAGGTTGCCACCTGGGCCTCACCCATACCTGGTGACTCAGGTCCCCGCGTGGGCCTCTTGGACCTGGTGAATCTGGTCCTTACCTGGTTCTCTCACAGACCCGGGGACTCTGGTCACCACCTGGGCCTCACTTGGACCTGGTGAATCCGGTCCCCATCTGGGCCTCGCCCAGTCCTGGTTACTTTGTTCCCCACCTGGACCTCATTGCTGTGGACTCCTTCTTGGAATCACCTGGAACTGGTGACTCTGATCCTATCTGCGCGTCACCCAGACCTGGTGACTCTGGTCCTAACCTGGGCATCATTGGTACCTGGTGACTCTGTTCCACACCTGAGCCTCACCCGAACATGACTACTCTGGAACCTCTCTGGGCCTCACCATGACCTGCTGACTCTGGTCCCCATCTGGATGTCACCTGGACCAGGTGATTCTGGTACCCCTCTCGGCCTCAACCAGATCTGGTGACTCTGGTCCTCAACTGGGCCTCACCTGGACCTAGTGAATATGCTCCATCTGGCCTCATCAGGATCTGGTGACTCTGGTCCCCACCTGGACCTCTCCTGGACCTGGTGACTCTCTTTCCAACATGGACCTCACCTGGATCTGGTGACTCTGGTCCTCAGTTTGGCCTCACCAGGACCTGGTTTCTCTGGTACCCACCTGAGTAGCATCAGGATATGGTTACACTGTTCAATAACAGTGACCCAGCCGGACCTATTAACTCTAGTCTTCACCTGGGCCACATCTGGACATGGTGACACTGGTTCCCACCTGGGTCTCACCTGGACATGGTGAGTCGGATCCCCACCTGGTCCTCACCTGTAACTGCTGATTCTCCTTTCCACATGGACATCATGTGGACCTGGTGGCTGTAGTGTTTCTAGCTTCTCATGTACCTCGTGACGCTCGTCCCAACCAGGGCCTCACCGGGACCTGGTGAGTGTGGTTGCCACCTGCACCTCACCTGGACCAGGTGATTCTGGTCTGTACCCGAGACTACCCTGGATCTGGTGACTGTGGTCCCCACCTAGGCTTCACCTGTATTTGGGGACTCCGGTCCCAATCTGGGTCTCACCTGGCCCTGTTGACCATGGTCCTCGACTGAGCAAAATTGGGACCCGGTGACTGTGTTCCACAAGTGGACCTCACCTGGACCACGTGACTCTGGTCCCCCTCTGTGTCTCACCGTTCCCTAGTGACTGTGACCCCACTTTGCCCTGACTTGGAACTTCTGACCCTGGTTGCCACCTGCGCCTGACCTCGAACTGTTGACTCTTGTTCTTTCAAGGGCCTCTCCTGTACCTGGTGATCCTGGTCCCCACGTGGGCCTCACATGACGTGGTGACTCTTGTCACCACCGGGGATTCTCCTGGACCTGGTGACTCTCTTTCCAATATGGACCTCACCTGGATCTGGTGAATCGGGTACTCAGTTTGGCCTCACCTGGACATCGTGTCTCTCGTCCCCCCTTTGACCTAACTCAGAACTGCTGCATCTTGCCCACCTGGCCCCACCCAGACCTGGTGCTCTTGTCCCGATCTATGCCTCAATTCGACCTGATGAATCTGGTCCTCACGTGGGCCTCACATGGACCTGGGACTCAGCTGGATACAGTGGTTCTGGTTCCCACAAGGGGCTCACCTGATACTGGTGACTGTTGTCTTATTCTATGCCTCACCAGGACCTAGTGATTCTGTTCCCCATCTAGGCCTCCATGGCCCTAGTGACACTGGTCCTCACCCAGGCATCATTGGGACCTAGATACTCTATTGCACACCTGGGCCTCACTTTACCAGGGACCTCTGGTCCCATTCTGGGCCTCAAACTAAACTGGTTACTCTGGTTACCCGTCTGGGACTCACCCTTACCTGGTGACTCTGGTCACCACTTGGGCTTCACTTGGGCCTGGTGAATCTGGTCCTTAGCTGGTCCGCACCTGGATGTGGTGACTGGTCGCCACCTGGGCCTCACCTGGTCTTGGTGAATCCTGTTGCCACCTGCGCCTCTAATGGACCTTGTGACTGTGGTCCCACCTGGTCCTCACCTGGATCTGGTGGCTCTGATTCCCATATGGGGCTCTCCTGGACCTGGTTCCTGTGGTCTCCATCTGGCCTCACCTGGAACACAATGACTGTGATCCATATTTGGGCCTCTCCTGGACCTGTTGACTCTGGTCCTTACCTTGGCATCATTGTGACCTGGATACTCTCTTATATACCTGGGCCTCACCTGGACCTGGTGACTGTAGTCCCACCTGGGCTTCACCTGGACGAGGTGACTGGTTCCCACAGGGACCTCACCAGGACCTGGTGACTCAGGTCCTCATATGGGCATCATGGGACCTGGATCCTCAGTTCCACATCGGGGCCTCACATGGACCTAGTGATTCTCGTCCCCCTCTGGGCCTCACCCTGACGTGGTGACTCTGATCCCCACCTGGATATCACCAGAACCGGGTGACTCTCGTCCCCCTCTGGGAATCACCTGGAGCTGGGGACACTGGCCCTCAACTGGGCCTCAACAGGACGTGGTTAATCTAATCCTCACTTAGTCTTCGTCTGAACCTTGTGACTCTTTTCCCACCTGGCATCAATGGGACATGGTTACTCTGTTCCCCACCTGGGCCTCACCTGGACATGATAACTTTGCTCCACACTTTGGCCTCAACTGGTCCTGATGACTCTGGTTCCCGCACCTAGGCCTCATTCTGGACCTGGTGACTGTGGTCCCCACCTGGGTCTCACCTGGTCCTGGTGACACTCATTCCCACATTAACCACACCTGGACCTGGTGACTGTGGTGTTCTTCTAGACTCACATTTACCTGGTGTCTACGGTCCCCTCTAGGGCCTCACCTGGATCTGGTGACTCTGGCCTGCAGCTTGGCCTCACCTGGACTTGGTGAGTGGGGTTGACACCTGGGCCTCACCCATACCTTGTGTCTCAGGTCCCCTCGTGGGCCTCTTGGACCTGGTGAATCTGATCCTCAACTGGTCCTCTCCCAGACCCGGGGACTCTGGTCGCCACCTGGGCCTCACCTGGAACTGGTGAATCTGGTCCCCATCTGGGTCTCACCCAGTCCTGGTGACTTTGTTCCCCACCTGGACCTGATTGCTGTGTACTCTTTCTTGGCCTCACTTGGAACTCTTCACTCTGATCTTATCTGCGCGTCACCCAGACCTCGTGACTCTGGTCCTCCCCTGGGCATCATTGGTACCTGGTGACTCTGTTCCACACCTGAGCCTCACCGGGACATGATGACTCTGGAACCTCTCTGGGCCTCACCCTCACCTGGTGACTCTGGCCCCCATCTGGATGTCACCTGGACCAGGTGATTCTGGTACCCTTCTACGCCTCAACCAGATCTGGTGACTCTGGTCCTCAACTGGGCCTCACCTGGACCTAGTGAATATGCTCCATGTGGGCCTCATTTAGACCTGGTGACTCTGGTCCCTACCTGGGCATCATCGGGACATGGTTCCACTGTATGGCCTGCAGGTAGGCCTCACCTGGACCTGGTAAATCTGTTCCCTACCTGGGCATCATCGGGACATGTTCCTTTGCATGGCCTGCCGGTTGGCCTCACCTGGACCTGGTGAGTAGGGTTGCCACCTGGGCCTCACCCATACCTGGTGACATAGGTCCCCACGTGGGCCTAAATTGGACCTGGTGAATCTGGTCCTTACCTTATCCTCACCCGGAACTGGTAACCCTGGTCACCACCTGGGCCTCACCTGGACCTGGTGAATCTGGTCCCCATTTGTACCTCACCAAGTCCTGGTGTCTTTGTTCCCCACCTGGACCTGATTGCTGTGGACTCTTTCTTGGCCTCACCTGGAAATGGTGACTCTGATCTTATCTGCGCACCCCCTAGACCTGGTGACTGTGTTCCTCACCTGGGCATCATCGGGACATGGTTCCACTGCATGAACTGCAGGTTGGCATCACCTGGACCTGGTAATTCTGTTCCCTACCTGGGCATCATCGGGACATGGTTCCACTGCATGGCCTGCAGGTTCTACTCACCAGGACCTGATTACTCTGGGCCCTACCGGGGCACCATCGGGACATGTTTCCACTGCATGGCCTGCAGGTTGGCCTCACCTGGACCTGGTAACTCTGGTCCCTACCTGGGCATCATCGGGACACGGTTCCTCTGCAAGGCCTACAGGCTGGCCTCACCTGGACCTGGTGAGTGTGGTTGACACCTGGGACTCACCCATACCTGATGAACCAGGTCCCCACGTGGGCCTCTTGGACCTGGTGAATCTGGTCCTTACCTGGTCCTCTCCCAGACCCGGGGACTCTGGTCACCACCTGGGCCTCACCTGGACCTGGTGAATCTGGTCCTTACCTGGTCCTCTCCCAGACCCGGGGACTCTGGTCACCACCTGGGCCTCACCTGGACCTGGTGAATCTGGTCCCCATTAGACCTCACCCAGTCCTGGTGCCTTTGTTCCCCACCTGGACCTGATTGCTGTGGACTCCTTCTTGGCCTCACCTGGAACTGGTTAATCTGATTGTATCTGCACGTCACGCAGATCTGGTGACTCTGGTCCTCACCTGGGCATCATTGGTACCTGGTGACTCTGTTCCACACCTGAGCCTCACCTGGACATGATGACTCTGGAACCTCTCTCGGCCTCACCCTGACCTGGTGACTCTGGTCCCCATCTGGATGCCACCTGGTCCAGGTGATTCTGGTACCCCTCTAGGACTCAACCAGATCTGGTGACTGTGATCCTCAACTGGGCCTCACCTGCACCTAGTGAATATGCTCCATCTGGGCCTCTTTTGGACCTGGTGACTCTGATCCCTACCTGGGCATCATCGGGACATGGTTCCATTGCATGGCCTGCAGGTTGTCCTCTCCTGGACCTGGTAGCTCTGGTTCCTACCTGGGCATCATCGGGACATGTTCCACTGCATGGCCTGCAGGTTGGCCTCACCTGGACCTGAGAACTCTAGTCCCTACCTGGGCATCATCGGGACACGGTTCCTCTTCATGGCCTGCAGGTTGGCCTCACCTGGACCTGGTGAGTAGGGTTGCCAATTGTGCCTCACCCATACCTGGTGACACAGGTCCCCACGTGGCCTCAATTGGACCTGGTGAATCTGGTCCTTACCTGGTCCTCTCCGGAACTGTTAACTCTGGTCACCACCTGGGAATCACCTGGGCCTGGTGAATCTGGTCCCCATCTGGGCCTCACACAGTCCTGGTGATTTTGTTCCCCAACTGGACCTGATTGCTCTGGACTCCTTCTTGGCCTCACCTGGAACTGGTGACTCTGATCCTAACTGGGCCTCATCCAGATCTGGTGACTCTGGTCCTCACCTGTGGAACATTATGACCTGTATACTCTGTTCCACACCTGAGCCTCACCTGGACATGATGACTCTGGATCCCTCTGGGCCTCAGCCTGACATGGGGACTCTGGTCCCCATCTGGATGTCACCTAGACCAGGTGAATCTGGTACCACTCTGGGCCTCAACTTGACCTGGTGACTCTGGTCCTCAACTGGGCCTCACGGGGACCTAGTGAACATGCTCCCAACCTGCGCCTCATCTGGACCTGTTGACTCTGGTTCTACCTGGGCATCATCGGGACATGGTTAATCTATTCCCCCTGGGACTGACCTGATGCTGGTAACTCTGGTCCTGAATTTGGCCTCTTCTCTACCAGGTAACTCTAGCTCCACCTGGGCCTCACCTGTAACTGGTGACTCTGATCCTAAGCATGGCCTCACCTGACCTGGAGACTGTGGTTCCCTTCGGGACCTTACCTAGACCTCTTGTCTCTGGTCCCACCTAGGCCTCAACAGGGCCTGGTGTCTCTGTTACCCACCTGAGTAGCATCAGGATATGGTTACACTGTTCACTAACAGTGACCCAGCCGGACCTATTAACTCTGGTCTTCACCTGGGCCACACCTGGACATGGTGACACTGGTTCCCACCTGGGTCTCACCTGGACATGGTGATTCGGATCCCCACCTGGGTCTCACCTGTAACTGGTGATTCTCCTTCCCACATGGACATCATGTGGACCTGGTGGCTGCAATGTTTCTAGCTTCTCATGTACCTCGTGACTCTGGTCCCCACCAGGGCCTAACGGGGACCTGGTGAGTGTGGTTGCCACCTGCAACTCACCTGGACATGTTGATTCTGGTCTGCACCTGAGACTACCCAGGATCTGGTGACTGTGGTCCCCACCTGGGCTTCACCTGGATTTGGGGACTCTGGTCCCCATCTGGGGCTCACCTGGCCCTGTTGACCATGGTCCTCAACTGGGCAAAATTGGGACCCGGTGACTGTGTTCCATAACTGGACCTCACCTGGACAAGGTGACTCTGGTCCCCCTCTGGGTCTCACTGTGCCCTAGTGACTGTGAACCACACTTTGGCCTGACTTGGACCTGCTGACCCTGGTTGCCACCTGCGCCTGACCTCAAACTGTTGACTCTGGTTCTCTCAAAGGCCTACCCTGTACCTGGTGATCCTGGTCCCCAATTGGGCCTCAACTGGACGTGGTGACCCTTGTCACCACTGGGGACTCAACTGGACCTGATTACTGTGTTCCACACCTGGGCCTCAAGTACACTTCTTGACCATGGTCCCAAGCCGGCCTCACGTGGTCCTTTGGCTCTGATCCCCGCCGGGGGCTCACGTGTATCTGGTAACTCTGATCCTCACATGGGCCTCAACTGGACCTAGTGACTCTGGTCCCCACCTGGGCTTCACCTGGATCTGGTGACTCTGGTCCCCACCTGGACCTCTCCTGGACCTGGTGACTCTCTTTCCAACATGGACCTCACCTGCATCTGGTGACTCTGGTCCTCAATTTGGCCTCACCTGGACCTCGTGTCTCTCGTACACACTTTGACCTAACTCAGAACTGCTAAATCTTGCCCCACCTAGGCCGCACCCAGACCTGGTGACTCTTGTCTCCAGCTATGCCTCAATTCGACCTGATGAATCTGGTCATGACGTGGGGCTCACAGGGACCTGGGACTCAGCTGGATAGAGTGGCACTGGTTCCCACAAGGGGCACACCTGATACTGGTGATTGTGGTCTTATTCTATGCATCACCAGGACCTAGTGATTCTGTTCCCCAACTGGGCCTGCATGGCCCTAGTGACTCTGGTCCTCACCCAGGCATCATTGGGACCTGGATACTCTATTACACAACTGGGCCTCACTTTGACCAGGGACCTCTGGTCCCATTCTGGGCCTCAAACTAAACTGGTTACTCTGGTTCCCCCTCGGGGCCTCACCCTTACCTGGTGACTCTGGTCCCCACCTGGATATCACCAGAACCGGGTGACATACTCGAAGCTGGGGACACTGGTCCTCAGCTGGGCCTCAACAGGACCTGGTGAATCTACTCCAAACTTAGGCTTCGTCTGAACCTTGTCACTCTTTTTCCACCTGGCATCAATGGGACATTGTTACTCTGTGCCCCACCTGGGCCTCACCTGGACATGATAACTTTGCTGCACACTTTGGCCTCAACTGGTCCTGATGACTCTCGTCCCACAACCTAGGCCTCAATATGGACCTGGTGACTGTCGTCCCCAACTGGTTCTCAGCTGGACCTGGTGACTCCCGTTCCCACATGAACCACACCTGGACCTGGTGACTGTCTTGTTCATGTAGACTCACATTTACCTTGTGACTCCCATCCCCACTAGGGCCTCACCTGGATCTGGTGACTCTGGCCTGCAGGCTGGCCTCACCTGGACCTGGTGAGTGGGGTTGCCACCTCGGACTCACCCATACCTGGTGACTCAGGTCCCCACGTGGTCCTCTTGGACCTGGTGAATCTGGTCCTTACCTGGTCATCTCCCAGAACAGGGGACTCTGGTCACCACCTGGGCCTCACCTGTACCTTTTGACTCTGATCCCCATCTGGGCCTCACCCAGTCCTGGTGACTTTGTTCACCACCTGGACCCGATTGCTGTGGACTCATACTTGGCCTCACCTGGAACTGGTGACTCTGATCCTATCTGCGCGTCACCCAGACCTGGTGACTCGGGTCCTCACCTGGTCATCATTGGTACCTGGTGACTCTGTTCAGCACCTGAGCCTCACCTGGACATGATGACTCTGGAACCTCTCTGGGCCTCACGCTGTCTTCGTGACTCTGGTCCCCATCTTGATGACACCTAGACCAGGTGATTTTGGTACCCCTCTAGGCCTCAACCAGACCTGTTGACTCTGGTCCTCAACTGGGCCTCAGCTGGACCTAGTGAGAATGCTTCATCTGGGCCTCATTTGGACCTGGTGACTCTGGTCCCTACCTGGACATCATCGGGACATAGTTCGACTGCATGGCCAGCAGGTTGGACTCACCTGGACCTGGAAACTCTAGGCTCTACCTGGGCAATATGGGGACATGGTTCCTCTGCATGGCCTGCAGGTTGGCCTTACCTGGACCTGGGGAGTGGGGTTGCCACCTGGGCCTCACCCATGCATGGTGACACAGGTCCCCACATGGGCCTCATTTGGACCTGGTGAATCTGGTACTTACCTGGTCCTCACCCGGAATTGGTAAGTCTGGTCACCACCTGGGAATCACGTGGACCTGGTGAATCTGGTCCCCATCTGAGCCTCACCGAGTCCTGGTGACTTTGTTCCCCACCTGGACCTGATTGCTGTGGACCCTTTTTTGACCTCACCTGGAACTGGTGACTCTGATCCTAACTGGTCCTCACCCAGATCTGGTGACTCCTTTCCTCACCTGTGGACCATTATGACCTGGATACTCTGTTCCACACCTGAGCGTCACCTAGACATGATGACTCTGGAACCTCTCTGGGCCTCAGTATGACATGGTGACTCTGGTCCCCATCTGGAAGTCACCTAGACTAGGTGAATCTGGTACCCCTCTTGGCCTCAACTTGACCTGGTGACTCTGGTCCTCAACTGGGCCTCACCGGGACCTAGTGAACATGCTCCCCACCTGTGCTTCATCTGGACCGGTGACTCTGGTTCTACCTGGGCATCATCGGGACATGGTTACTCTATTCCCCACTGAGACTGACCTGATCCTGGTAACTCTGGTCCTGACTTTGGCCTCTTCTGTACCAGGTGACTCTGGCTCAACATGGGCCTCACCTGTAACTGGTGATTCTGATCTTAAGCATGGCCTCACCTGACCTGGTGACTGTGGTTCCCATCGGGACCTCATCTGGACCTCATGTCTCTGGTCCCTCCTGGGCCTCAACAGGACATGGTGTCTCTTGTATCCACCTGGGTAGCTTCAGGATATGGTTACACAGTTCACTAACAGTGAACCAGCCGGACCTATTAACTCTGGTCTTCACCTGGGGCCACACCTGGTCATGGTGACACTGATTCCCACCTGGGTCTCAACTGGACAGGGTGAGTCGGATCCCCACCTGGACCTCACCTAAAACTGGTGATTCTCGTTCCCACATGGACATCATGTGGACTTGGTGGCTGCAGTGTTTCTAGCTTCTCATGTACCTCGTGACTCTGGTCCCCACCAGGACCTCACCGGGACCTGGTGAGTGTGGTTGCCACCTGCACCTCACCAGGACCTGGTGATTCTGGTCTGCACCTGAGACTACCCTGGATCTGGTGACTGTGGTCCCCACCTGGGCTTCACCTGGATCTGGTGACTCTGGTCCCCACCTGGGCTTCACCTGGATTTGGGGACTCTGGTCCCCATCTGGGTCTCACCTGGCCCTGTTGACCATTGTGCTCAACTGGGCAAAATTGGGACCCGGTGACTGTGTTCCACAACTGGACCTCACCTGGACCAGGTGACTCTGGTCCCCCTCTTGGTCTCACTGTGCCCTAGTGACAGTGAACCGCATTTGGCCTGACTTGGACCTGCTGACCCTGGTTGCCACCTGCGCCTGACCTCGAACTGTTGACTCTGGTTCTCTCAAGGGCCTCCCCTGTACCTGGTGATCCTGGTCTCCAATTGGGCCTCAACTGGACGTGGTGACTCTTGTCACCACTGGGGACTCACCTGGACATGATTACTGTGTTCCACACCTGGGCCTCAAGTACACCTCTTGACCATGGTCCCAAGCCGTCCTCACGTGGACCTTTTGGCTCTGATCCCCGCCGGGTGCTCACGTGTATCTGGTAACTCTGATCCTCACCTGGGCCTCAACTGGACCTAGTGACTCTGGTCCCCACCTGGGCTTCACCTGGATCTGGTGACTCTGGTCCCCACGTGGACCTCTCGTGGACCTGGTGACTCTCTTTCCAACACGGACCTCACCTGGATCTGGTGACTGTGTTGTTCTTGTAGAATCACTTTTAACTGGTGACTCCAGTCCCCACTAGGGCCTCACGTGAATCGGGTGACTTGGCCTGCAGGTTGGCCTCAGATGGACCTGGTTAGTGGGGATGCCACTTGGGCCTCACCCATACTTGGTGACTCAGGTCTCCACGTGGGCCTATTGGACCTGGTGAATCTGGTCCTTACCTGGTCCTCTCCCAGACCCGGGGACTCTGGTCACCACCTGGGTCCCACCTGGACCTGGTGAATCCGTTCCCCATCTGGGCCTCACTCAGTCCTGGTGATTTTGTTCCCCACCTTGACCTGATTGCTGTGGACTCTTTCATGGCCTCACCTGGACCTGGTGACTCTGATCCTATCTGCGCGTCACCCAGACCTGGTGACTCTGGTCCTCACCTGGGCATCCTTGGTACCTGGTGACTCTGTTCCACACCTGATCCTCACCTGGACATGAGGCTCTGGACTCTCGAACCACTCTGGGCCTAACCCTGACCTGGTGTCTCTGTCTCCATCTGGATGTCACCTGGACCAGGTGATTCTGGTACCCCTCTCGGCCTCAACCAGTTCTGGTGACTCTGGTCCTCAACTGGGCCTCACCTGGACCTATTGAATATGCTCCATCTGGGCCTTATTTGGACCTGGTGACTCTGGTCCCTACCTGGGCATCATCGGGACATGGATCCCCTGCATGGCCTGTAGGTTGGCCTCAGCTGGACCTGGTAACTCTGGTCCCTACCTGGGCATCATCGGGACACGGTTCCTCTGCATGGCCTCCAGGTTGGCCTCACCTGGACCTAGTGAGTGGGGTTGCCACCTGGGGCTCACCAATACCTGGTGACACAGGTCCCCACGTGGGCCTCACTTGGACGTGGTGAATTTGGTCCTTCCCTTGTCCTCACCCGGAACTGGTAACTCTGGTCATCACCTGGGAATCACCTGGACATTGTGATTCTCGTCCCCATTGGGCCTCATCCAGTCCACGTGACTTTGTTCCCACCTGGACCTGATTGCTGTGGACTCCTTCTTGGACCTCACCTGGAACTAGTGACTCTGATCCTAACTGGGCCTCACCCAGATTTGGTGACTCCGGTCCTCACCTATGGACCATTATGACCTGGATACTCTGTTCCACACGTGAGCCTCACCTGGACATGATAAATCTGGATCCACTCTGGGCCTCAGCCTGACATGGTGACTCTGGTCCCCATCTGGATGTCACCTAGACCAGGTGAATCTGGTACCCCTCTAGGCCTCAACTAGACCTGGTGACTCTGGTCCTCAACTTGACCTAACCGGGACCTAGTGAATATGCTCCCCACCTGCACCTCAACTGGACTTGGTCATTCTGGTTCTACCTGGGCATCATCGGGACATGGTTACTCTATTCCACACTGGGACTGACCTGATGCTGGTAACTCTGGTCCTGACTTTGGCCTCTTCTGTACCAGGTGACTCTGGCTCCACCTGGGCCTCACCTGTAACTGGTGAATCCTGTTGCCACCTGCGCCTCACCTGGACCTTGAGACTGTGGTCCCACCTGGACCTCACCTGGATCTGGTGGCTCTGGTTCCCATATGGGGCTCTCCTGGACCTGGGTCCTGTGGTCTCCTTCTGGCCTCACCTGGAACACAATGACTCTGATCCATATTTGGGCCTCTCCAGGACCTGTTGTCTCTGGTAAGTAATTGGGCATCATTGGGACCTGGATACTCTCTTATATCCCTGGGCCTCACCTGGACCTGTTCATTGTGGTCACACCTGGGCCTCACCTGGACCTGGTGACTGTGGTCCCACCTGGGCCTCTCCTGGACGGGGTGACTGGTTCCCACAGGGACATCACCTGGACCTGGTGACTCAGGTCCTCATATGGGCATCTTGGGACCTGGTTTCTCAGTTCCACATCGGGGCCTCACCTGGACCTAGTGTTTCTCATCCCCCTCTGGGCCTCACCCTGACGTGGTAACTCTGGTCCCCACCTGGATATCACCAGAACCGGGTGACGCACCCGAAGCTGGGGACACTGGTCCTCAGCTGGGCCTCAACAGGACCTGGTGAATCTACTCCAAACTTAGGCTTCGTCTGGACCTTGTGACTCTTTTTCCACCTGGCATCAATGGGACATGGTTACTCTGTTCCCTCCTGGGCCTCACCTGGACATGATAACTTTGCTGCACACTTTGGCCTCAATTGGTCCTGATGACTCTCGTCCTCCAACCTAGGCCTCAATCTGGACCTGGTGACTGTCGTCCCCAACTGGGTCTCAGCTGGACCTGGTGACTCCCGTTCCCACATCAACCACACCTGGACCTGGTGACTGTGGTGTTCTTCTAGACTCACATTTACCTTGTGACTCCCGTCCCCACTAGGGCCTCACCTGGATCTGGTGACTCTGGCCTGCAGGCTGGCCTCACCTGGACCTGGTGAGTGGGATTGCCACCTCAGACTCACCCATACCTGGTGACTCAGGTCCCCACGTGGGCCTCTTGGATCTGGTGAATCTGGTCCTTACCTGGTCGTCTCCCAGACCCGGGGACTCTGGTCACCACCTGGGCCTCACCTGGACCTGGTGACTCTGATCCCCATCTGGGCCTCACCCAGTCCTGGTGACTTTGTTCCCCACCTGGACCTGATTGCTGTGGACTCATACTTGGCCTCACCTGGAACTGGTGACTCTGATCCTATCTGCGTGTCACACAGACCTGGTGACTCTAGTCCTCACCTGGGCATCATTGGTACCTGGTGACTCTGTTCAACACCTGAGCCTCACCTGGACATGATGACTCTGGAACCTTTCTGGGCCTCACGCTGTCTTGGTGACTCTGGTCCCCATCTTGATGACACCTAGACCAGGTGATTCTGGTACCCCTCTAGGCCTCAACCAGATCTGGTGACACTGGTCCTCAACTGGGCCTCAGCTGGACCTAGTGAATATGCTCCATCTGGGCCTCATTTGGACCTGGTGACTCTGGTACCTACCTGTGCATCATCGGGACATAGTTCGACTGCATGGCCAGCAGGTTGGACTCACCGGGACTTGGAAATTCTAGGTTCCAGCTGGGCATTATCGGGACATGTTCCTTCTGCATGGCCTGCAGGTTGGCCTTACCTGGACCTGGGGAGTGGGGTTGCCACCTGGGCCTCACCCAGGCATGGTGACACAGGTCCCCACGTGGGCCTCATTTGACCTGGTGAATCTGGTCCTTACCTAGTCCTCTCCCAGCTCCGGTCACCACCTCGCTTCACCTGGACCTGGTGAATCTGGTCCCCATCTGGGCGTCACCCAGTCCTGGTGACTTTGTTCCCCACCTGTTCCGGATTGCTGTGTACTCTTTCTTGGCCTTACCTGGAACTGGTGACTCTGATCCTATCTGCGCGTCACTCAGATCTGGTGTCTCTGGTCCTCACTTGGGCATCTTTGGTACTTGGTGACTCTGTTCCACACCTGAGCCTCACCTGGACATGATGAATCTGGAACCTCTCTGGGCCTCACCCGACCTGGTGACTCTGGTCCTGACTTTGGCCTCTTCTCTACCAGGTGACTCTGGCTCCACCTGGGCCTCACCTGTAACTGGTGACTCTGATCCTAAGCATGGCCTCTCCTGACCTGGTGACTGTGGTTCCCATCGGGACCTCGCCTGAACCTCATGTCTCTGGCTCCACCTGGGCCTCACCAGGACCTGGTGTCTCTCGTACCCAACTGGGTAGCATCAGGATATGGTTACACTGTTCACTAACAGTGACCCAGCGGGACCTATTTACTCTGGCCTTCACCTGGGCCACACCTGGACATGGTAACACTGGTCCCACATTGTCCTCACCTGGACATTGTAAGTCGGATCCCCACCTGGTCCTCACCTGTAACTGGTGATTCTCGTTCCCACATGGAATCATGTAGACCTGGTGGCTGCAGTGTTTCTAGCTTCTCATGTACCTCGTGACCCTGGTCCCCACCAGAGCCTAACCGGGACCTGGTGAGTGTGGTTGCCACCTGCACCTCACCTGGACCTGGTGATTCTGGTCTGCACCTGAGACTACCCTGGATCTGGTGACTGTGGTCCCCACCTGGGATTCACCTGGATTTGGGGACCCCGGTCCCCATCTGGGCCTCACCTGGCCCTGTTGACCATGGTCCTCAACTGGGCAAAATTGGGACCCAGTGACTGTGTTCTACAAGTGGACCTCACCTGGACCAGGTGACTCTGTTCCCCCTCTGGGTCTCACCGTGCCCTAGTGACTGTGAACCCCGCTTTGGCCTGACTTGGACCTGCTGACCCTGGTTGCCACCTGCGCCTGACCTCGAAATGTTGACTCTGGTTCTTTCAAGGGCCTCCCCTGGACCTGGTGGTCCTGGTCCCCACCTGGGCCTCACCTGGACGTGGTGACACTTGTCACCGCCGGAGACTCACCTGGACATGCTTACTGTGTGCCACACCTGGGCCCGAATTCGACCTGTTGTCCCTGGTTCCCAAGCCGGCCTCACATGGACCTGTTGCCTCTGTTCCCCACCGGGGCCTAGGTGTACCTGGTAAATCTGGTCCTCACATGGGACTCATCTGGACCTAGTGACACTGGTCCCCACCTGGGCTTCACCTGGATCTGGTGACTCTGGTCCTCACCTGGACTTCACCTGGATCTGGTGACTCTGGTCCCCACCTGGACCTCTCCTGGACCTGTTGACTCTCTTTCCAGCATGGATCTCACCTGGATCTGGTGACTCTGGTCCTCAGTTTGGCCTCACCTGGACCTGGTGTCTCTCTTCCCCACTTTGACCTAACTCAGAACTGCTGAGTCTTGCCCCACCTAGGCCACATCCAGACCTGGAGACCCTTGTCCCCAGTTATGCCTCAATTCGACCTGATGAATCTAGTCCTCAAGTGGGCCTCACATGGACCTGGGACTCAGCTGGATAGAGTGGCTCTGGTTCCCACAAGCGGCTCACCTGATACTGCTGACTGTGGTCTTATTCTATGCCTCACGAGGACTTAGTGATTCTGTTCCCCATCTGGGTCTGCATGGCCCTACTGACTCTGGTCCTCACCCAGGCATCATTGGGACCTGGATACTCTATTCCACACCTGGGTCTCACTCTGACCATGGAACTCTGGTACCATTCTGGGCCTCAAACTTAACTGGTTACTCTGGTTACCCCTCTGGGCTTCACTCTTACCTGGTGACTCTGGTCACCCCTTGTGCTTCACTTGTGCCTGGTGAATCTGGTCCTTAGCTGGTTCTCACCTGGATCTGGTGACTGGTCGCCACCTGGGCCTCACCTGGACCTGGTGAATTATGTTGGCACCTGCGCCTCATCTGGACCTTGTGACTGTGGTCCCACCTGGACCTCACCTGGATTTGGTAGCTCTGGTTCCATATGGGGCTCTCCTGGACCTGGTTCCTGTGGTCTCCATCTGGACTCACCTGGAACACAATGACTGTGATCCATATTTGGGCCTCTCCTGGACCTGTTGACTCTTGTCCTTACCTGGGCATCATTGGGACCTGGATACTCTCTTATATACCTGGGCCTCACCTGGACCTGGTGACTGTGGTCCCACCTGGGTCTCACCTGCACGAGGTGACTGGTTCCCACAGGGACCTCACCTGGACCTGGTGACTCAGGTCCTCATATGGGCATCATGGGACCTGGTTTCTCAGTTCCACATCGGGGCCTCACCTGGACCTAGTGATTCTCGTCTCCTCTGGGCCTCACCCTGATGTGGTGGCTCTGCTCAACACCTGCATATCACCAGGACCGGGTGACTCTTGTCCCCCTCTGGGACTCAACCGGAGCTGGGGACACTGCTCCTCAACTGGGCTTCAATAGGACCCGGTGAATCTACTCCTCAATTAGGCCTCGTCTGGACCTTGTGACTCTTTTCCCACCTGGCATCAATGGGACCTGGTTTCTCTGTTCCCCACCTGGGCCTCACCTGGACATGAGAATTTGCCCCTCACTTTACCTCAACTTGTCCTGATGACTCTGGTCCCCCACCTAGGCCTCAATGTGGACCTGGTGACTGTGGTCCCCACATGGTTCTCACCTGGACCTGGTGACTCTCGTTCCCACATAAACCACACCTGGACCTGGTGACTGTGGTATCCTTGTGGACTCACATATACCTGGTGACTCCGGTCCCCACTAGGGCCTCACCTGGATCTGGTGACCCTGGCCTGTAGGTTGGCTTCACCCGGACCTGTTGAGTGGGGTTGAGACCTGTGCCTCACCCATACCTGGTGACATAGACCCCACCTGGGCCTCATTTGGACCTGGTGAATCTGGTCCTTACCGGGTCCTCACCCGGAATTTGTAACTCTGATCAACACCTGGGGATCACCTTGACCTGGTGAATCTGGTCCCCATCTGGGACTTACCCAGTCCTGTTGACTTTCTTCCCCACCTGTACCTGATTGCTGTGGACACCTTCTTGGCCTCACCTGGAACTGGTGACTCTGATCCTAACTGGGCCTCACCCAGATCTGGTGACTCTGGTCCTCACCTGTGGAACATTATGACCTGGATACTCTGTTCCACACCTGAGACTAACTGCACATGGTGACTCTGGATCCCCTCTGGGTCTCAGCCTGACATGGTGACTCTGGTCCCCATCTGGACGTCACCTAGACCAGGTGAATCTGGTACCAAATTAGGCCTCAACTTGGCCTGGAGACTCTGGTCCTCAACTGGGCCTCACCGGGACCTAGTGAACATGCTCCCCACCTGCGCCTCATCTGGACCTGGTGACTCTGGTTCTACGTGGGCATCATCGGGACATAGTTACTCTATTCCCCACTGGGACTGACCTGATCCTGGTAACTCTGGTCCTGACTTTGACCTCTTCTGTACCAGGTCACACTGACTCCACCTGGGCCTCACCTGTAACTGGTGACTCTGACATAAGCATGGCCTCACCTGACCTGGTGACTGTGGTTCCCATCGTGACCTCATCTGGACCTCATGTCTCTGGTCCCACCTGGGCCTCACCAGGACCTGGTGTCTCTGGTACCCACCTGGGTAGCATCAGGATATGGTTACACTATTCACTAACAGTGACCCAGCTGGACCTATTATCTCTGGTCTTCACCTGGGCCACACCTGGACATGGTGACACTGGTTCCCACCTGGGTCTCACCTGGACATGGTGAGTCGGATCCCCACCTGGTCCTCACCTGTAACTGGTGATTCTCGTTCCCACATGGACAACATGTGGACCTGGTGGCTGCAGTGTTTCTAGCTTCTCATGTACCTCGTGACTCTGGTCCCCACCAGGGCCTCACCGGGACCTGGTGAGTGTGGTTGCCACCTGCACCTCACTTGGACCTGGTGATTCTGGTCTGCACCCGAGACTACCCTGGATCTGGTGACTGTGGTCCCCACCTGGGCTTCACCTGGATTTGGGGACTCCGGTCCCCATCTGGGCATCACCTGGCCCCGTTGACCATGGTCCTGAACTCGGCAAAATTGGGACCCTGTGACTGAGTTCCACAACTGGACCTCACATTGACCAGGTGACTCTGGTCCCACTCTGGGTCTCACCGTGCCGTAGTGACTGTGGACACCACTTTGGCCTTACTTCGACCTGCTGACCCTGGTTGCCACCTGCACCTGACCTCGAACTGTTTACTCTGGTTCTTTCAAGTGCCTCCCCTGTACCTGGTGATCCTGGTGCCCACCTGGGCCTCACCTGGACGTGGTGACTCTTGTCACCACCGGGGACTCACCTGGAGCTGGTTACTGTGGTCCACATGTGAGCCTCAAGTAGACCTGTTGACCATGGTCCCCAAGCCGGCCTCACATGGACCTGTTGCCTCTGATCCCCACTGGTGCCTCACGTGTACCTGGTAACTCTGGTCCTCACCTGGGCCTCATCTGCACCTAGTGACTCTGGTCCCCACCTGGGCTTCACCTCGATCTGGTGACTCTGGTCCCCACCTGGACTTCACCTGGATCTGGTGACTCTGGTCCCCACCTGGACCTCTCCTGCACCTGGTGACTCTCTTTCCACCATGGACCTCACCTGGATGTGGTGACTCTGGCACTCAGTTTGGCCTCACCTGGACCTGGTGTCTCTCGTCCCCACTTTGACCTACCTCAGAACTGCTGAATCTTGCCCCACCTAGGCCGCACCCAGACCTGGTGACTCTTGTCCCCAGCTATGCCTCAATTCGACCTGATTAATCTGGTCCTCACGTGGGCTTCACATGGATCTGGGACTCAGCTGAATAGAGTGGCTCTGCTTCCCACAAGGGGCTCACCTGATGCTGGTGACTGTGGTCTTTTCTATGCCTCACCAGGACCTAGTGATTCTGTTCCCAATCTGGGTCTGCATGGCCCTACTGACTCTGGTCCTCACCCAGGCATCATTGGGACCTGGATACTCTATTCCACACCTGGGCCTCACTTTGACCAGGAACCTCTGGTCCCATTCTGGTCCTCAAAGTAACCTATTACTCTGGTTCCCCCTCTGGGCCTCACCCTTACCTGGTAAATCTGGTCACCCCTTGGGCTTCACTGGGCCTGGTGAATCTGGTCCTTAGCTGGTCCGCACATGGATCTGGTGGCTGTTTGCCACCTGGGCCTCACCTGGACTTGGTGAATCCTGTTGCCACCTGCGCCTCACCGGGACCTTGTGACTCTTTTCCCACCTGGCATCAATGGGGCATGGTTACTCTGTTCCCCACCTGGGCCTCACCTGGACATGATAACTTTGCTCCACACTTTGGCCTCAAATGGTCCTGATGACTCTCGTCCCCCACCTAGGCCTCAATCTGGACCTGGTGACTGTGGTCCCCACCTGGTTCTCACCTGGACCTGGTGTCTCTCGTTCCTAAATGAACGACACCTGCACTTGGTGACTGTGGTGTTCTTGTAGACGCACATTTACCTGGTGACTCCCGTCCCCACTAGGGCCTCACGTGGATCTGGTGACTCTGGCCTGAAGGTTGGCCTCACCTGTACTTGGTGAGTGGGGATGCCACCCCATACCTGGTGACTCAGTTCCCCACGTGGGCCTCTTGGACCTAGTGAATCTGGTCCTTACCTGGTCCACTCCCAGACCCGGGGACTCTGGTCCCCACCTGGACCTCTCCTGGACCTGGTGACTCTGGTCCTTACCTGGGCATCATTGGGACCTGGATACTCTCTTATATACCTGGGCCTCACCCTGACCTGGTCACTCTTGTCCCCATCTGTATGTCACCTGGACCAGGGGATTCTGGTACCCCTCTGGGCCTCAACCATATCTGGTGACATTGGTCCTCAATTGGGCCTCAACTGGACCTCGTGAATATGCTCCATCTGGGCCTCATTTGGACCTGGTGACTCTGGTCCCTACGTGGACACCATCGGGACATGGTTCCACTGCATGGCCTGCAGGTTGGCCTCACCGGGACCCGGTAACTCTGGTCCCTACCTGGACATCATCGGGACACGGTTCCTCTGCATGGCCTGCATGTTGGCCTCACCTGGACGTCGTGAGTGGGGTTGCCACCTGGGGCTCACCCATACCTGGTGACTCAGGTCCCTACGTGGGCCTCTTGGAACTGGTGAATCTGGTCCTTACCTGGTCCTCACCCGGAACTGGTAACCCTGGACACCACCTGGGAATCACCTGGACCTGGTGACTCTGGTCCCCATCTGGGCCTCACCCAGTCCTGGTGACTTTGTTACCCACCTGGACCTGATTGCTGTGGACTCCTTCTTGGCCTCACCTGGAACTGGTGACTCTGATCCTAACTGGGCCTCACCCAGATCTGGTGACTCTGGTCCTCACCTGTGGACCATTATGACCTGGATACTTTGTTACACACCTGAGCCTCACCTGGACACGATGACTCTGGATCACCTCTGGGCCTCAGCCTGACTTGGTGACACTGGTCCCCATTTGGATGTCACCTAGACCAGGTGAATCTGGTACCCCTCTAGGCCTCAACTATACCTGGTGACTCTGGTCCTCAACTGGGCCTCACCGGGACCTAGTGAATATGCTCCCCACCTGTGCCTCATCTGGACCTGGTATCTCTGGTTCTACTTGGGCATCATCGGGACATGGTTACTCTATTCCCCACTGGGACTGACCTGATCCTGGTAACTCTGGTCCTGACTTTGGCCTTTTATGTAAAAGGTGACTCGGGCTCCAACTGGGCCTCACCTGTAACTGGTGACTCTGATCCTATGCATCGCCTCACCTGACCTGGTGACTGTGGTTCCCATCGGGAACTCACCTGGACCTCATGTCTCTGGTCCCACCTGGGCCTCACCAGGACCTGGTGTCTCTTGTACCCACCTGGGTAGCATCTGGATATGGTTACACTGTTCATTAACAGTGACCCATCCGGACCTATTAACTCTGGTCTTCAGCTGGGTCTCACCTGGACGTGGTGACTCTCGTTCCCACATGAACCACACCTGGACCTGGTGACTGTGGTGTTCTTGTAGACTCACATTTACCTGGTGACTCCGGTCCCCACTAGGGCCTCACCTGGATCTGGTGTCTCTGGGCTGCTGGTTTGCCTTACCTGGAAGTGGTGAGTGGGGTGCCACCTTGGGCTCACCCGTACCAAGTGACAGAGGTCCCCACGGGGGCCTCTTGGACCTGGTGAATATGGTCCTTACTTGCTCCTCTAACAGAACCGGGGACGCTGGTCACCCCCTGGGCCTCACCTGGACCTGGTGAATCAGGTCCCCATCTGGGCCTCACCTAGTCCTGGTGATTTTGTTCCCCACCTGGACCTGATTGCTATGGACTCTTTCTTGGCCTCACCTGGAACTGGTGACTCTAATCCTATCTGCGCGTCACCCAGATCTGGTGAATCTGGTCCTTACCTGGTCCTCTCCCAACCTGGGGACTCTGGTCATCACCTGGGCCTCACCTGTAACTGGTGAATCCTGTTGCCACCTGCGCCTCACCTGGATCTTGAGACTGTGGTCCCACCTGGACCTCACCTGGATCTGGTGGCTCTGGTTCCCATATGGGGCTCTCCTGGACCTGGGTCCTGTGGTCTCCATCTGGCCTCACCTGGAACACAATGACTCTGATCCATATTTGGGCCTCTCCTGGACCTGTTGTCTCTGGTAAGTAATTGGGCATCATTGGGACCTGGATACTCCCTTATATCCCTGGGCCTCACCTGGACCTGTTGACTGTGGTCCCACCTGGGCCTCATCTGGACCTGGTGAATGTGGTCCCACCTCGGACTCACCTGGACGGGGTGACTGGTTCCCACAGGGACATCACCTGGACCTGGTGACTCAGGTCCTCATATGGGCAGCTTGGGACCTGGTTTCTCAGTTCCACATCGTGGCCTCACCTGGACCTAGTGATTCTCGTCCCCCTCTGGGCCTCATCCTGACGTGGTGACTCTTGTCCCCACCTGGATATCACCAGAACCGGATGACACACCCGAAGCTGGGGACACTGGTCCTCAGCTGGGCCTCAACAGGACCTGGTGAATCTACTCCAAACTTAGGCTTCGTCTGGACCTTGTGACTCTTTTCCCACGTGGCATCAATGGGACATGGTTACTCTGTTCCCCACCTGGGCCTCACCTGGACATGATAACTTTGCTGCACACTTTGGCCTCAACTGGTCCTGATGACTCTCGTCCCCCAACCTAGGCCTCAATCTGGACCTGGAGACTGTCGTCCAGAACTGGGTCTCAGCTGGACCTGGTGACTCCCGTTCCTACATGAACCACACCTGGACCTGGTGACTGTGGTGTTCTTGAGACTCACATTTACCTTGTGACTCCCGTCCCCACTAGGGCCTCACCTGGATCTGGTGACTCTGGACTGCAGGCTGGCCTCACCTGGACCTTGTGAGTGGGGTTGCCACCTCGGACTCACCCATACCTGGTGACTCAGGTCCCCACGTGGGCCTCTTGGACCTGGTGAATCTGGTCCTTTCCTGGTCGTCTCCCAGAACCGGGGACTCTGGTCACCACCTGGGCCTCACCTGGACCTGGTGACTCTGATCCCCATCTGGGCCTCACCCAGTCCTGGTGACTTTGTTCCCCACCTGGACCCGATTGCTGTGGACTCTTTCTTGGCCTCACCTGGAACTGGTGACTCTGATCCTATCTGCGCGTCACACAGACCTGGTGACTCTGGTCCTCAACTGGGCATCATTGGTACCTGGTGACTCTGTTCCACACCTGAGCCTCACCTGGACATGATGACTCTGGATCCACTCTGGGCCTCAGCCTGACATGGTGACTCTGGTCCCCATCTGGATGTCACCTAGACCAGGTGAATCTGGTACCCCTCTAGGCCTCAACTAGACCTGGTGACTCTGGTCCTCAACTGGGCCTCACCGGGACCTAGTGAATATGCTCCCCACCTGCACCTCATCTGGACCTGGTAACTCTGATTCTACCTGGGCATCATCGGGACATGGTTCCTCTATTCCACACTGGCACTGACCTGATCCTGGTAACTCTGGTCCTGTCTTTGGCCTCTTCTGTACCAGGTGACTCTGGCTCCACCTGGGCCTCACCTGTAACTGGTGAATCCTCTTGCCACCTGCGCCTCACCTGGACTTTGAGACTGTGTTCCCACCTGGACCTCACCTGGATCTGGTGGCTCTGGTTCCCATATGGGGCTCTCATGGACCTGGGTCCTGTGGTCTCAATCTGGCCTCACCTGGAACACAATGACTCTGATCCATATTTGGTCCTCTCCTGGACCTGTTGACTCTTGTCCTTACCTGGGTATCATTGGGACCTGGATACTCTCTTATATACCTGGGCCTCACCAGGACCTGGTGACTGTGGTCCCACGTGGGCCTCACCTGGACGAGGTGGCTGGTTCCCACAGGGACCTCACCTGGACCTGGTGACTCAGGTCCTCATATGGGCATCATGGGACCTGGTTTCTCAGTTCCACATCGGGGCCTCACCTGGACCTAGTGATTCTCGTCCCCCTCTAGGCCTCACCCTGACTGGTGACTCTGGTCCCCACCTGGATATCACCAGAACCGGGTGACACACCCGGAGCTGGGGACACTGGTCCTCATCTGGGCCTCAACAGGACCTGGTGAATCTACTCCTCACTTAGGCCTCGTCTGGAGCTTGTGACTCTTTTCCCACCTGGCATCAATAGGACATGGTTACTCTGTTCCCCACCTGGGCCTCACCTGGACATGATAACTTTGCTCCACACTTTGGCCTCAAATGGTCCTGATGACTCTCGTCCCCCCACCTAGGCCTCAATCTGGACCTGGTGACTGTGGTCCCCACCTGGGTCTCACCTGGACCTGGTGACTCTCGTTCCCACATGAACCACACCTGGACCTGGTGACTGTGGTGTTCTGGTAGACTCACATTTACCTGGTGACTCCGGTCCCCACCTGGATCTGGTGACTCTGGCCTGCACTTTGGCCTCATATTGACCTGGTAACTCTGGTCCCTAGATGGGCATCATCGGGACATGGTTCCACTGCAAGGCCTGCAAGATGGCCTCACTTGGACCTGGTGACTGTGGTTGCCACTTGGGCCTCATTCATGCCTGGTGATACAGGTCCCCACGTGGTCCTCAGTTGGACCTGGTGCATCTGGTCCTTACCAGGTCCTCACCCGGAACTGGTAACTCCGGTCATCACCTGGGAATCACCTTGACCTTGTGAATCTGGTCCCCATCTGAGCCTTCCCAGTCCTGGCGACTTTGTTCCCCACCTGGACCTGATTTTTTTGACTCCTTCTTGGCCTCACCTGCATCTGGTGACTGTGGTCCCACCTAGGCCTCACCTAGACGAGGTGACTGGTTCCCACAGGGACCTCACCTGGACCTGGTGACTCAGGTCATCACATGGGCTTCATGGGACCTAGTTCAGTTCCATATCGGGGCCTCAACTGGACCTAGTGATTCTCCTCCTACTCTGGGCCTCACCCTGACGTGGGGACTCTGGTCCCCATCTGGATGTCACCTAGACTAGGTGAATCTGGTACCCCTCTAGGCCTCAATAGACCTGGTGACTCTGGTCCTCAACTGGGCCTCACCAGGACCTAGTGAAAATGCTCCCCACCTGCGCCTCATCTGGACCTGGTGACTCTGGTTCTACCTGGGCATCATCGGGACATGGTTCCTCTATTCCCCACTGGGATTGACCTGATCCTGGTAACTCTGGACCTGACTTTGGCCTCTTCTGTACCAGGTGACTCTGGCTCCATCTGGGCCTCACCTGTAACTGGTGACTCTGATCCTAAGCATGGCCTCACCTGACCTGGTGACTGTGGTTCCCATCGGGACCTCACCTGGACCTCATGTCTCTGGTCCCATCTGGACCTCACTAGGACCTGGTGTCTCTGATACCCACCTGGGTAGCATCAGGATATGTTTACACTGTTCACTAACAGTGACCCAGCCGGACCCATTAACTCTGGTCTTCACCTGGGCCACAACTGGACATAGTGACACTGGTTCCCACCTGGGTCTCACCTGGACATGGTGAGTCGGATCCACACCTAGTCTTCACATGTAACTGGTGATTGTCGTTCCCACATGGACATCATGTGGACCTGGTGGCTGCAGTGTTTCTAGCTTCTCATGTACTTCGTGACTCTTGTCCCCACCAGGGCCTCACCTGGGCCTGGTGAGTGTGGTTGCCACCTGCCCCTCACCTGGACCTGGTGATTCTGGTCTGCACCTGAGACTACCCTGGATATTGTGACAGTGGTACCCACCTGGGCGTCACCTGGATTTGGGGACTCCGGTCCCCATCTGGGCCTCACCTGGCCCTGTTGACCATGGTCCTCAACTGGGCAAATTTGGCACCCGGTGACTGTGTTCCACAACTGGACCTCACGTAGACCAGGTGACACTGGTCCCCCCCTGGGTCTAACCGTGCCCTAGTGACTGTGAACCCCACTTTGGCCTGAATTGGACCTGCTGTCCCTGGTTGACACCTGCGTCTGACTACGAACTGTTGACTCTGCTTTATTCAAGGGCCTCCCCTGTACCTGGTGATCCTGTTCTCCACCTGGGCCTCACCTGGATGTGGTGACTCTTTTCACCACCGGGGACTCACCTGGACCTGCTTACTGTGTTCCACACCTGGGCCTCAAGTAGACCTGTTGACCATGGTCCCCAAGCCGGCCTCACATGGACCTGTTTCCTCTGATCTCCACCGAGGCTTCACGTGTACCTGGTAACTCTGGTCCTAACCTGGGCCTCATCTGGAACTGGTGACTCTGGTCCCCACCTGTGTATCACCTGGATAAGGTGACTCTGGTCCCACCTGGACTTCACCTGGATCTGGTGACTCTGGTCCCCACCTGGACCTCTCCTGGACCTGGTGACTCTCTTTCCAACATGGACCTCACCTGGATCTGGTGACTCTGGTACTCATTTTGGCCTCACCTGGACCTGGTGTCTCTCGTCCCCACTTTGACCTAACTCAGAACTGCTGAATCTTGCCCCACCTAGGCCGCACCCACACCTGTTGACTCTTGTCCCCAGCTATGCCTCAATTCGACCTGATGAATCTGGTCCTCACGTGGGCCTCACATGGACATGGGACTCAGCTGGATAGAGTGGCTCTGGTTCCCACAAGGTGCTCACCTAGACCTGGTGAATGTGGTACCATCTGGCCTCACCGGGACGAGGTGACTGGTTCCCACACGGACCTCATCTGGACATGGTGACTCAGGTCCTCATATAGGCATCATGGGACCTGGTTTCTCAATTCCACATCGGGGCCTCACCTGGACCTAGTGATTCTCGTCCCCCTCTGGGCCTCACCCTGATGTGGTGACTATGGTCCCCACCTGGATATCACCAGAACCGGGTGACTCTGGTCGCCCTCTGGGACTCACCATGAGATGGGGACACTGGTCCTCAACTGGGCCTCAAAAGGACCTGGTGAATCTACTCACACATAGGCCTCGTCTGGACCTTGTGACTCTTTTCCACCTGGCATCAATGGGACATGGTTACTCTGTTCCCCACCTGGGCCTCACCTGGATATGATAACTTTGCTCCACACTTTGACCTCACCTGGTCCTGATGACTCTGGTCCCCCCACCTAGGCCTCAATCTGGCCCTGGTGACTGTGGTCCCCACCTGGGTCTCACCTGGACCTGGTGAGTCTCGTTCCCACATGAACCATACCTGGAAGTGGTGACTGTGGTGTTCTTGTAGACTCACATTTACCTGGTGCCTCCGGTCCCCACTAGGGCCTCACCTGGATCTGGTGACTCTGGCCTGCAGGTTGGCCTCACCTGGAACAGGTGAGTGGGGTTGCCACCTGGGACTCACCCATACCTGGTGACTCAGGTCCCCACGTGGGCCTCTTGGACCTGGTTACACTGGTCCTTACCTGGTCCTCACCCAGCTCCGATCACCACCTCGCCTCACCTGGACTTGGTGAATCTGGTCCCCATCTGGGCCTCACCCAGCCCTGGTGACTTTGTTCCCCACGTGGACCTGATTGCTGTGGACTCTTTCTTGGCCTCACCTGGAACTGGTGACTCTGATCCTATCTGCACGTCAACCAGATCTGATCACTCTCCTGGTCACAAGTCCTCACCTGTGGACCATTATGACCTGGATACTCTGTTCCACACCTGAGCCTCACCTGCACATGATGACTCTGGATCCCCTCTGGTCCTCAGCCTGATATGGTGACTCTGGTCCCCATCTGGATGTCACCTAGACCAGGTGAATCTGGTACCCCTCTAGGCCTCAACTTGACCTGGTGACTCTGGTCCTCAACTGGGCCTCACCGGGACCTAGTGAACATGCTCCCCACCAAAACTCATCTGGACCTGGCGACTCTGATTCTACCTGGGAATCATTGGGACATGGTTACTTTATTCCCCACTGGGACTGACCTGATCCTGGTAACTCTGGTCCTGACTTTGGCCTCTTTTGTACCAGGTGACTCTGGCTCCACCTCGGCCTCACCTGAAACTGGTGACTCTGATCCTAAGCATGGCCTCCCCTAACCTGTTGACTGTAGGTTCCATCGGGACCTCACATGGACCTCATGTCTCTGGTCCCACCTGGGCCACACCAGGACCTGGCCCAGAGTCATCAAGTCCAGGTGAGGCTGACATGTTGACTCTGGTCCCATCTGGATGTCACCTAGACCAGGTGAATCTGGACTCTTCTACGCCTCAACTAGAACTGGTGACTCTGGTCCTCAACTTGTCCTCACCGGGACCTAGTGAATATGCTCCCCACCTGCTCCTCATTTGGACCTGGTGACTCTGGTTCTTCCTGGGCATCATCGGGACATGGTTACTCTATTCCCCACTGGGACTGACCTGATCCTGGTAACTCTTGTCCTGACTTTGGCCTCTTCTGTACCAGGTGACTCTGGCTCAACCTGTGCCTCACCTGTAACTGGTGACTCTCATCCTAAGCATGGTCTCACCTGACCTGATGACTGCAGTTCCCATCGGGACCTCAAATGGACCTCATGTCTCGGGTCCCTCTTGAGACTCACCAGGACATGGTGTCTCTGGTAACCATCTGGGTAGCATCAGGTTATGGTTACACTGTTCACTATCAGGGACTCTGGTCCCCATCTGGATGTCACCTGGACCAGGTGATTCTGGTACCCCTCTAGGCCTTAACCAGATCTGGTGACTCTGGTCCTCAACTGGGCCTTACCTGGACCTAGTGAATATGCTCCATCTGGGCCTCATTTGGAACTGGTTACTCTGGTCCCTACCTGGGCATCATCGGGACATAGTTCCACTGCATGGCCTGCTGGTTGGCCTCACCTCGACCAGGTAACTCTGGTCCCTACATGGGCCTCTTCGGTACACGATTCCTCCGCATTGCCTGCAATTTGGACTCACCTTGACCTGGTGAGTGGGTTTGCTACCTGGGCCTCACCCATACCTGGTGACACAGGTCCCCACGTGGGCCTCACATGGACCTGGTGAATCTGGACCTTACCTGGTCCTCATCCGGAACTGGTAACTCTGGTCATCACCTGGGAATCACCTGGACTTTGTGAATCTGTTCCCAATCTGGGCCTCACCCAATCCTGGTGACTTTGTTCCCCACCTGGACCTGATTGCTGTGGACACTTTCTTGGCCTCACCTGGAACTGGTGACTCTGTTCCTACCTGGGCCTCACCCAGATCTGTTGACTCTGGTCCTCAACTGTGGATCATTAAGACCTGGATACTCTGTTCCACACCTGAGGCTCACCTGGACTTGATGACTCTGGAACCACTCTGGGCCTCACCCTGAAATGGTGACTTGGTCCCCATTTGGATGTCTTCTAGACCAGGATAATCTGGTACCCCTCTAGGACTCAACTAGACCTGGTGACTCTCGTCCTCAACTTGGCCTCACCGGGACCTAGTGAATATGCTCCCCACCTGCGCCTCATCTGGACCTGGTGACTCTGGTTCTTCCTGGGCATCATCGGGACATGGTTACTCTATTCCCCACTGGGACTGACCTGATCGTGGTAACTCTGGTCCTGACTTTGGCCTCTTCTGTACCAGGTGACTCTGGCTCCACCTGGGCCTCATCTGTAACTGGTGACTGTGATCCTAAGCATGGCCTCACCTGACGTGGTGACTGTGGTTCCTATCGGGACCTCACCTGGACCTCATGTCTCTGGGCCCACCTGGGCCTCACCAGGATATGGTGTCTCTCTACCCACCTGGGTAGCATCAGGATATGGTTACACTGTTCACTAACAGTGACCCAGCCGGACCTATTAACTCTGGTCTTCCCCTGGGTCTCACCTGGACATGGTGAGTCGGAACCCCACCTGGTCCTCACCTGTAACTGCTGATTCGCGTTCCCACATGGACATCATGTGGACCTGGTGGCTGCAGTGTTTCTAGCTTCTCATGTACCTCGTGGATCGGGTCCCCACCAGGGCCTCACCGGGACCTGGTGAGTGTGGTTGCCACCTGCACATCACTTGGACCTGGTGATTCTGGTCTGCACCCGAGACTACCCTGGATCTGGTGACTGTGGTCCCCAACTGGGCTTCACCTGGATTTGGGGACTCCGGTCCCCATCTGGGCACACCTGGCTCTATTGACCATGATCCTCAACTGGGCAAAATTTGGACCCTGTGACTGTGTTCCACAAGAGGACCTCACCTGGACCAGGTGACTCTGGTCCCCCTCTGGGTCTCACGGTGCCCTAGTGACTGTGAACCCCACTTTGGCCCGACTTGCACCTTCTGACCCTGGTTGCCACCTGCACCTGACCTCGAACTGTTGACTCTGGTTCTTTCAAGGGCCTCCCCTGTACCTGGTGATCCTGGTCCCCACCTGGGCCTCACCTGGACCTGGTGACTCTTGATACCACAGGGGACTCACCTGGACCTGCTTACTGTGTTCCACACCTGGGCCTCAAGTAGACCTGTTGACGACGGTCCCCACGCCGGCTTCACATGGACTTGTTGCCTCTGATCCCCACCGGGGCCTCACGTGTACATTGTATCTGGTCCTCACCTGGGCCTCATCTGGACGTAGTGACTCTGGTCCCCACCTGGGCTTCACCTGGATCTGGTGACTCTGGTCCCCACCTGGACTTCACATGGATCTGGGGACTCTGGTCCCCACCTGGACCTCTCCTGGACCTGATGACTCTCTTTCCAACATGGACCTCACCTGGGTCTGGTGACTCTGCTCCTCAGTTTGGCATCACCTGTACCTGGTGTCTCTTGTCCCCACTTTGACGTAACTCAGAACTGCTGAATCTTGCCCCACCTAGGCCGCACCCAGATCTGGTGACTCTTGTCCCCAGCTATGCCTCAATTCGACCTGATGAATCTGGTCCTCACGTGGGCCTCACATGGACCTGGGACTCAGCTGGATAGAGTGGCTCAGGTTCCCACAAGGGGCTCACCTGACACTGCTGACTGTGGTCTTATTCTGTGCCTCACCAGGACCTAGTGATTCTGTTCCCCATCTTGGCCTGCATGGCCCTAGTGACTCTGGTCCTCACCCGGACATGATTGGGACCTGGATACTCTATTCCACACCTGGGCCTCACTTTGACCAGGGACCTCTGGTCCCATTCTGGGCCTCAACTAAACTGGTTACTCTGGTTCCCCCTCTGGGCCTCACCCTTACCTGGTGATTCTGGTCACCCCTTGGCTTCATTGGGCCTGGTGAATCTGGTCTTTAGTTGGTCCGCACCTGGATCTGGTGACTGGTCGGCACCTGGGCCTCACCTGGACTTGGTGAATCCTGTTGCCACCTGCGCCTCACGCGGTCCTTGTGACTGTGGTCCCACCTGGACCTCACCTGGATCTGCTGGCTCTGGTTCCCATATGGGGCTCTCCTGGACCTGGTTCCTGTGGTCTCCATCTGGCCTCACCTAGAACACAATGACTGTGATCCATATTTGGGCCTCTCCTGGACCTGTTGACTCTGGTCTTTACCTGGTCATCATTGGGACCTGGATACTCTCTTATATACCTGGGCCTCACCTGGACCTGGTGACTGTGGTCCCACCTGGGCCTCACCTGGACGAGGTGACTGGTTCACACCCGGACATCACCTGGACCTGGTGACTCAGGTCCTCATATGGGCATCTTGGGACTTGGTTTCTCAGTTCCACATCGGGGCCTCACCTGGACCTAGTGATTCTCGTCCCACTCTTGGCCTCACCCTGACGTGGTGACTCTGGTCCCCTCTGGGACTCACCCGGAGCTGGGGACTCTGGTCCTCAACTGGACCTCAACAGGACCTGTTGAATCTACTCCTCACTTAGGCCTCTTCTGGACCTTGTGACCCTTTTCCCACCTGGCATCAATGGGACATGGTTACTCGGTTCCCCACCTAGGCCTCAACTGGACATGATCACTTTGCTCCACACTTTGGCCTCAACTGGTCCTGATGATTCTGGTCCCCCGCCTAGGCCGCAATCTGAACCTGGTGACTGGTCCACACCTGGGTCTCACCTTGACCTGCTCACTCTCTTTCCCACATGAACCACACCTGGACCTGGTGACGGTGGTGTTCTTGTAGACTCACATTTAAATGGTGACTCTGGTCCTCACTAGGTCTTCACCTGGATCTGGTGACTCTGGCCTGCCGGTTGGCCTCACCTGGACCTGGTGAGTGGGGTTGCCACCAGGGCCTCAACCATACCTGGTGACTCAGGTCCCCACATGGCTCTCTTGGACCTGATGAATCTGGTCCTTACCTGGTCATCTCCCACTCCCGGGGACCCTGGTAACCACCTGGGCCTCAACTGGACCTGCTGATTCTCGTCCCTACTGGGCCTCACATAGTCCTAGTGACTTTGTTCCCCACCTGGACCTGATTGCTGTGGACACTTTCTTGGCCTCACCTGGAACTGGTGACTCTGATCCTATTTGTGCATCCCCCAGATCTGGTGACTCTGGTCCTCCCATGGGCATCATTGGTACCTGGTGACTCTGTTCCACACCTAAGCCTCACCTGGACATGATGACTCTGGAACCTCTCTTGACCTCACCGTGACGTGGTGACTCTGGTCCCCATCTGGATGTCACCTGGACCAGCTGATTCTGGCACCCCTCTAGGCCTCAACCAGATCTGGTGACTCTGGTCCTCAAATGGGCCTCACCTGGACCTAGTGAATATGCTCAATCTGGGCCTCATTTGGACCTGGTGACTCTGGTCCCTACCTGAGCATCATCGGGACATGGTTCCACTGCATGGCCTTTAGGTTGGCCACACCTGGACCTGGTAAGTCTGGTCCCTACCTGGGCACCATCTGGACATGGTTCCAGTGCATGGCCTGCAGGTTGGCCTCACCTAGTGCTGGTAATTCTGGTCCCTACTTGGGCATCATCGGACATGTTTCCACTGCATGACCTGCAGGTTGTCCTCACCTGGACCTGGTAAGTCTGGTCCCTACCTGGGCACCATCGGGACATGGTTCCAGTGCATGGCCTGCAGGTTGGCCTCACCTGGACCTGGTAACTCTAGTCCTTATATGGGAATCATCGGGACATGGTTCCTCTGCATGGCTTCCAGGTTGGACTCACCTGGACCTAGTGTGTGGTGATGTCACCTGGGCCTCAACCATGCCTGGTGACACAGGTCCACACGTGGGCCTCACTTGGACCTGGTGAATCTGGTCCTTCCCTGGTCCTACCCGGAACTGGTAACTCTGGTCACCACCTGAAAATCACCTGGGCCTGGTGAATCTGGTCCCCATCTGGGCCTCATCCAGTCCTGGTGACTTTATTCCCCACGTTGGCCTGATTGCTGTGGACTCCTTCTTGGCCTCACCTGGAACTGGTGACTCTGATCCTAACTGGGCCTCACCCAGAACTGGTGACTCTGGTCCTCACCTGTGGACCATTATGACCTGGAGACTCTGTTCCACACCTGAGCCTCACCTGGACATGGTGACTCTGGATCCGCTCTGGGCCTCAGCCTGACATGGTGACTCTGGTCTCCATCTGGATGTCACATGGACCAGGGGATTCTGCTACCCCTCTAGGTCTCAACCAGATATGGTGACTCTGGTCCTCAACTGTGCCTCCCCTGGACCTAGTGAATATGCTCCATCTGGGCCTCATTTGGACCTGGTGACTCTGGTCCCTACCTGGGCATCATCGGGACATGTTTCCACTGCCTGGCCTGTAGAATGGCCTTAACTGGACCTGGTAAATCTGGTCCCTACCTGGGCATATTGGGACACGGTTCCTCTGCATGGCCTGCAGCTAGACCTCACCTGGACCTATTGAGTTGCGTTGCCACATGGGCCTCACCCATACCTGGTAACACAGGTCCGCACGTGGGCCTCACTTGGATCTGATGAATCTGGTCCTTACCTGGTCCTCAACTGGAACGGTAACTCTGGTCAACACCTGGGAATGACCTGGACCTGGTGAATCTTGTCCGCATCTAGTCCTCACCCAGTCCTGGTGAATTTGTTCCCCACCTGGACCTGATTGCTGTGGACTCCTTCTTGGCCTCAACTGGAACTGGTGACTCTGATCCTAACTGGGCCTCTCCCAGATCTGGGGACTCTGGTCCTCACCTGTGGACCATTATGACCTGGATACTCTGTTCCACACCTGAGCCTCACCTGGACATGATGACTCTGGAACCGCTCTGGGCCTTACCCTGACATGGTGACTCTGGTCCCCATGTGGATGTCATCTAGACCAGGTGAATCTGGTACCCCTCTAGGCCTCAGCTAGACCTGGTGACTGTGGTCCTCAACTGGGCCTAACCGGGACCTAGTGAATATGCTCTCTACCTGCGCCTCATCTGGACCTTGTGACTGTGGTTCTACCTGGGCATCATCGGGACATGGTTACTCTATTCCCCAATGGAACTGACCTGATCCTGGTAACTCTGGTCCTGACTTTGGATTCTTCTGTACCAGGTGACTCTGATCCACCTGGGCTTCACCTGTAACTTGTGACTCTGATCCTATGCATGGCCTCACCTGACGTGGTGACTGTGGTTCCCAGCGGGACCTCAACTGGACCTCATGTCTCTGGTCCCACCTGGGCCTCACCAGGACCTGGTGTCTCTGTTAACCACCTGGGTAGCATCAGGATATGGTTACACTGTTCACTAACAGTGACCCAACCGGACCTATTAACTCTGGTCTTCACCTGGGCCACACCTGGACATGGTGACACTCGTTCCCACCTGGGTCTCATCTCTACATGGAGAGTCGGATCCCCACCTGGTCCTCACCTGTAACTGGTGATTCTCGTACCCACATGGGCATCATGGGGACCTGGTGGCTGTAGTGTTTCTAGATTCTCATGTACCTCGTGACTCTTGCCAACTGCACCTCACCTGGACCTGGTGATTCTGGTCTGCACCTGAGACTACCCTGGATCTGGTGACTGTGGTCCCCACCTGTGCTTCACCTGGATTTGGGGACTCTGGTCCCCATCTGGGCCTCACCTGGCCCTGTTGATCATGGTCTGCCACTGGGCAAAATTGGGACCCGGAGACTGTGTTCCACACCTGGACCTCACCTGGACTAGGTGACTCTGGTCCGCTCTGGGTGTCACCGTGCCCTAGTGAATGTGAACCCCGCTTTGGCCTGACTTAGACCTGCTGACCCTGGTTGAAACCTGCGCCTGACCTCGAATTGTTGACTCTGGTTCTTTCAAGGGCCTCCCCTGGACCTGGTGATCCTGGACCCACCTGGGCCTCACCTGGACGTGGTGACCCTTGTCAACACCGGGGAATCACCTGGACCTGCTTACTGTGTTCCACACCTGGGCCTCAAGTAGACCTGTTGACCATGGTCCCCAAGCCGGCCTCACATGGACCTGTTGCCTCTGATCCTCACCGGGGCCTACGTGTACCTGGTAACTCTGGTCCTCACCTGGGCCTCATCTGGACCTAGTGACACTGGTCCCCACCTGGGCTTCACCTGGATCTGGTGACTCTGGTCCCCACCTGAACTTCACCTGGATCTGGTGACTCTGGTCCCCACCTGGACTACTCCTGGACCTGGTGACTCTCTTTCCAACATGGAACTCACCTGGGTCTGGTGACTCTGCTCCTCAATTTGGCCTCACCTGGACCTGGTGTCTCTCGTCCCCACTTTGACCTAACTCAGAACTGCTGAATCTTGCCCCACCTAGGCCGCACCCAGACCTGGTGACTCTTGTCCCCAGCTATGCCTCAATTCTACCTGTTGAATCTGTCCTCACGTGGGCCTCACATGGACCTGGGACTCAGCTGGATTGAGTGGCTCTGATTCCCACAAGGGGCTCACCTGATACTGCTGACTGTGGTCTTATTCTATGCCTCACCAGGACCTAGTGAATCTGTTCCCCATCTGGGCCTGCATGGCCCTAGTGTCTCTGGTCCTCACCCAGGCATCTTTGGGACCTGGATAGTCTATTCCACACCTTGGCCTCACTTTGATCAGGGATCTCTGGTCCCATTCTGGGCCTCAAACTAAACTGGTTACTCTGGTTCCCTCTCTGGGGCTCACGCTGACCTGGAGACTCTGGTCATCACTTGGGATTCACTTGGGCCTGGTGAATCTGGTCCTAACCTGGTCCTCACATGGATGTGGAGACTGGTCGCCACCTGGGCCTCACCTGGACTTTATGAATCATGTTGCCACCTTGACCTCACCTGGATCAGGTGGCTCTGGTTCCCATATGGGGCTCTCCTGACCTGGTTCCTGTGGTCTCCATCTGTCCTCACCTCGAACACAATGACTCTGATTCATATTTGGGCCTCTCTTGTACATGTTTTCTCTGGTCCTTACCTGGGCATCATTGGGACCTGGATACTCTCTTTTATAACTGGACCTCACCTGGACCTGGTGACTGTGGTCCCACCTGGACCACACCTGGACGAGGTGACTCGTACCCACAGGGACCTCACCTGGCCCTGGTGACTCAGGTCCTCATATGGGCATCATGGGACCTGTTTTCTCAGTTCCACATCGGGGCCTCACCTGTACTTTGTGATTCTCGTCCCCCTCGAGGCCTCACCCTGACGTGGTGACTCTGGTCCCAACCTGGGTATCAGCAGAACCGGGTGATTCTGGTCCCCCTCTGGGACTCACCCGGAGCTGGGGACACTGGTCCTCAACTGGGCCTCAACAGGACCTGGTGAATCTACTCCTCACTTAGGCCTCGTCTGGACCTTGTGACTCTTTTCCCACCTGGCATCAATGGGACATGGTTACTCTGTTCCCCACCTGGCCCTCACATAGACATGTTAACTTTGCTCCACACTTTGGCCTCAGCTGGTACTGATGACTCTAGTCCCCCCACCTAGGCCTCAATCTGGACATGGTGTCTGTGGTCCCCACCTGGGTCTCACCTGGACCTGGTGACTCTCGTTCCCACATGAACCACACCAGGATCTGGTGACTGTGTTGTTCTTGTAGAATCACTTTTAACTGGTGACTCCGGTCCCCACTAGGGCCTCACGTGGTCGGGTGACTTGGCCTGCAGGTTGGCCTCACATGGACCTGGTTAGTGGGGATGCCACTTGGGCCTCACCCATACCTGGTGACTCAGGTCTCCACGTGGGCCTCTTGGACTTGGTATATCTGGTCCTTACCTGGTCCTCTCCCAGACCTGGGGACTCTGGTCACCACCTGGGCCTCACCTGGACCAGGTGAATCCGACCCCATCTGGGCCTCACTAAGTCCTGGTGACTTTGTTCCCCACCTGGACCTGATTGCTGTGGACTCTTTCATGGCCTCACCTGGACCTGGTGACTCTGATCCTATCTGCGTGTCACCCACACCTGGTGACTCTGGTCCTCACCTGGGCGTCATTGGTACCTGGTGACTCTGTTCCACACCTGAGCCTCACCTGGACATGAAGCTCTGGACCCTGGAACCACTCTGGTCGTAACCCTGACCTGGTGACTCTGGTCTCCATCTGGATGTCACATGGACCAGGTGATTTTGGTACCCATCCAGGCCTCAACCAGATCTGGTGACTCTTGTCCTCAACTGGGCCTCACCTGGACCTAGTGAATATGCTCCATCTGGGCCTCATTTGGACCTGGTGACTCTGGTCACTACCTGGGCATCATCGGGACATGGATCCACTGCATGGCCTGCAGGTTGGCCTCAGCTGGACCTGGTAACTCTGGTCCCTACCTGGGCATCACCGGGACACGGTTCATCTGCATGGCCTCCAGGTTGGCCTCACCTGGACCTGGTGAGTGGCGTTGTCACCTTGGGCTCACCCATACCTGGTGAAACAGGTCCCCACGTGGGCCTCCCTTGGACCTAGTGAATCTGGTCCTTACCTGGTCCTCACCCGTTCCTCACCCGGAACTCCTAACTCGGGTCACCACCTGGGAATCACCTGAACCTGGTTAATCTGGTCCCCATCTGGTCCTCATCTAGTCCAGGTGACTTTGTCACCCCACCTGGACCTGACTGCTGTGGACTCCTTCTTGGACTCACCTGGAACTGGTGACTCTGATCCTAACTGGGCCTCACCCACATCTGGTGACTCTGGTCCTCACCTATGGACCATTATGACCTGGATACTCTGTTCCACACCTGAGCCTCACCTGGACATGATGACTCTGGATACCCTCTGGGCCTCAGCCTGACATGGTGACACTGGACCCCATCCAGATGTCACCTAGACCAGGTGAATCTGGTACCTCTCTAGGCCTCAACTAGACCTGGTGACTCTCGTCCTCAACTGGGCCTCACCGGGACCTAGTGAACATGCTCCCCACCTGCGCCTCATATGGACCTGTTGATTCTGGTTCTACCTAGGCATCATCGGGACATGGTGACTCTATTCCCCACTGGGACTGACCTGATCCTGGTAATTCTGGTCCTGACTTTGGCCTCTTCTGTACCAGGTGACTCTGGCTCCACCTGGGCCTCACCTGTAACTGGTGACTCTGATCCTAAGCATGGGCTCACCTGACCTGGTGGCTGTAGTTCCCATCGGGACCTCACCTGGACCTCATGTCTCTGTTCCCACGTGGGCCTCACCAGGACCTGGTGTCTCTGGTACCCACCTGGGTAGCATCAGGATATGGTTACACTGTTCACTAACAGTGACCCAGCCGGACCTATTAACTCTGGTCTTCACCTGGGCCACACCTGGACATGGTGACACTGGTTCCCACCTGGGTCTCACCTGGACATGGTGAGTCGGATCCCCACCTGGTCCTCACCTGTAACTGGTGATTCTCGTTCCCACATGGACAACATGTGGACATGGTGGCTGCAGTGTTTCTAGCTTCTCATGTACCTCGTGACTCTGGTCCCCACCAGGCCTGACGGGGACCTGGTGAGTGTGGTTGCCACCTGCACCTCACCTGGACCTGGTGATTCTGGTCTGCACCTGAGACTACCCTGGATCTGGTGACTGTGGTCCCCACCTGAGTTTCACCTGGATTTTGGGACTCCAGTCCCCATCTGGGCCTCACCTGGCCCTGCTGACCATGGTCCTCAACTGGGCAAAATTGGGACCCGGTGACAGTGTTCCACAACTGGACCTCACCTGGACCAGGTGACTCTGGTCCCACTCTGGGTCTCACCGTGCCCTAGTGACTGTGAACCCCACTTTGGCCTGACTTTGACCTGCTGACCCTGGTTGCCACCTGCGCCAGACGTCGAACTGTTGACTCTGGTTCTTTCAAGGGCCTCCGCTGTACCTGGTGATCCTGGTCCCCACCTGGGCCTCACCTGGACGTGGTGACTCTTGTCACCACCGGGGCTCACCTGGACCTGCTTACTGTGTTCCACATCTGGGCCTCAAGTAGACCTGTTGACCATGGTCCCCAAGCCGGCCTCACATGGACCTGTTGCCTCTTATCCCCACCGGGGCCTCACGTGTACCTTCTAACTCTGGTCCTCACCTGGGCCTCATCTTGACCTAGTGACTCTGGTCCTTACCTGGGCATCATTGAGACCTGGATACTCTCTTATATACCTCGGCCTCACCTGCACCTGGTGACTGTGGTCCCACCTGGGCCTCACCTGGACGAGGTGACTGGTTCCCACAGGGACCTCACCTCACCTGGTGACTCAGGTCCTCATATGGGCATCATGGGACCTGGTTTCTCAGTTCTAGATCGGGGCCTCACATGGACCTAGTGATTCTTGTCCCCTCTGAGCCACACCCTGACTTGGTGACTCTGGTCCCCACCTGGATATCACCAGTCCGGGTGACTCTGGTCCCACTCTGGGACTCACCCGGAGCTGGGGACACTGGTCCTCAACTGGACCTCAACAGGACCTGGTGAATCTACTCCTCACTTAGGCCTCGTCTGGACCTTGTGACTCTTTTCCCACCTGGCATCAATGGGACATGGTTACTCTGTTCCCGACTTGGGCCTCACCTTGACATGATAACTTGGCTCCACACTTTGGCTTCAACTGGTCCTGATGACTCTGGTCCCCCCACCTAGGCCTCAATCTGTCCCTGGTGACTGTGGTCCCCACCTGGGTCTCACCTGGACCTGGTGACTCTCGTTCCCACATGACCCACACCTGGACCTGGTGACTGTGTTGTTCTTATAGACTCACATTTACCTGGTGTCTCCGGTCCCCACTAGGGTCTCACCTGCATCTGGTGACTCTGGCCTGCAGGTTGGCCTCATCTGGACCTGGTGATTGGGGTTGCCACCTGGGCCTCACCCATACCTGGTGACTCAAGGTCCCCAAGTGAGCCTTTGGACCTGGTGAATCTGGTCCTTACCTGGTCCTCTCCCAGACCCGGGGACTCTGGTCACCACCTGGGCCTCACCTGGACCTGGTGAATCTGGTCCCCATCTGGGCCTCACCCAGTCTTGGTGTCTTTGTTCCCCACCTGGACCTGATTGCTGTGGACGCTTTCTTGGCCTCACCTGGAACTGGTGACTCTGATCCTATCACGCGTCACCCAGATCTGGTGACTCTGGTCCTCACCTGGGCATCATTGGTACCCGGTTATTCTGTTCCACACCTGAGCCTCACCTGGACATGATGACTCTGGAACCTCTCTGGGCCTCACCGTGACCTGGTGACTTTGGTCCCCATCAGGATGTCACCTGGACCAGGTGATTCTGTTACCCCTCTAGGCCTCATCCAGATCTGGTGACTCTGGTTCTAAACTGGTCTTCAACTGGACCTAGTGAATATGCTCCATCTGGGCCTCATTTGGACCTGGTGGCTCTGGTCCCTACCTGTGCATCATCGGGACATGTTTCCACTGCATGGCCTGTAGGTTGGCCTTAACTGGATCCGGTAAATCTGGTCCCTACCTGGGCATCATTGGGAAACGGTTCCTCTGCATGGCCTGCAGGTTGGACTCACCTGGACCTGGTGAGTTGCGTTGACACATGGGCCTCACCCATACCTGGTGACACAGGTCCGCACGTGGGCCTCACTTGGTTCTGGTGAATCTGATCTTTACCTGGTCCTCACCCGGAACGGTAACTCTGGTCACCACCTGGCAATGACCTGGACCTGGTGAATCTTGTCCCCATCTAGTCCTCACCCAGTCCTGGTGACTTTGTTCCCCACCTGGACCTGATTGCTGTGGACTCCTTCTTGGCCTCACCTGGAACCATTGACTCTGATCCTCACTGGGCCTCTCCCAGATCTGGTGACTCTGGTCCTCACCTGTGGATAATTATGACCTGGATACTCTGTTCCACACCTGAGTCCACCTGCGCATGATGACTCTGGAACCCCTCTGGGCCTCACCCTGACATGGTGATCTGGTCCCCATCTGGATGTCACCTAGACCAGGTGAATCTGGTACCCCTCTAGGCCTCAACTAGACCTGGTGACTCTGGTCCTCATATGGGCATCATGGGACCTGGTTTCTCAGTTCCATATCGGGGCCTCACCTGGACCTAGTGATTCTCGTCCCCTTCTGGGCCTCACCTGACGTGGTGACTCTGGTCCCCACCTGGATATCACCAGAACCAGGTGACTCTGGTACCCCTCTAGGACTCACCCAGAGTTGGGGACACTGGTCCTCAACTGGACCTCAACAGGACCTGGTGAATCTCCTCCTCACTTAGGCCTCGTCTGTACCTTGTGATTCTTTTCCCACCTAGCATCAATGGGACATGGTTAGTCTGTTCCCCACCTGGGCCTCACATGGACATGATAACTTTGCTCCACACTTTGTCTTCAACTGGTCCTGATGACTCTGGTCCCCCGACATAGGCCTCAATCTGGACCTGGTGACTGTGGTACCCACCTGGGTCTCACCTGGACCTGGTGACTCTCGTTCCCACATGAACCACACCAGGATCTGGTGACTGTGTTGTTCTTGTAGAATCACTTTTAACTGTTGACTCCAGTCCCCACTAGGGCCTCACGTGGATCGGGTGACTTGGCCTGCAGGTTGGCCTCACATGGACCTGGTTAGTGGGGATGCCACTTGGGCCTCATCCATACCTGGTGACTCAGGTCTCCACGTGGGCCTCTTGGACCTGGTGAATCTGGTCCTTACCTGGTCCTCTCCCAGACCCGGGGACTCTGGTTACCACCTGGGCCTCACCTGGACCTAGTGAATCCGACCCCATCTGGGCCTCACTCAGTCCTGGTGACTTTGTTCCCCACCTTGACCTGATTGCTGTGGACTCTTTCATGGCCTCACCTGGACCTGGTGACTCTGATCCTATCTGCGTGTCACCCAGACCTGGTGACTCTGGTCCTCACCTGGGCGTCATTGATACCTGGTGACTCTGTTCCACACCTGAGCCTCACCTGGACATGAGGCTCTGGACTCTGGAACCACTCTGGTCCTAACCCTGACCTGGTGACTCTGGTCTCCATCAGGATGTCACATGGACCAGGTAATTTTGGTACCCCTCTAGGCCTCAACCAGTTCTGGTTACTCTGGTCCTCAACTGGGCCTCACGTGGACCTATTGAATATGCTCCATCTGGGCCTCTTTTGGACCTCTTGACTCTGGTCCCTACCTGGGCATCATCGGGACATGGATCCACTGCATGACCTGCAGGTTGGCCTCAGCTGGACCTGGTAACTCTGGTCCCTACCTGGGCATCACCGGGACACGGTTCCTCTGCATGGCCTCCAGGTTGGCCTCACCTGGACCTAGTAAGTGGGGTTGCCACGTGTGCCTCACCCATACCTGGTGACACAGGTCCCCACGTGGGCCTCACTTGGACCTGGTGAATCTGGTCCTTACCTGGTCCTCACCCGGACCTGGTAACCCTGGTCACCACCTGGGAATCACCTGGACCTGGTGAATCTGGTCCCCATCTGGGCCTCACCCAGTCCTGGTGACTTTCTTCCCCACCTGGACCTGATTGCTGTGGACAACTTCTTGGCCTCACCTGGAACTGGTGACTCAGATCCTAACTGGGCCTCACCCAGATCCTGTGACTCTGGTCCTCACCTATGGACCATTATGACCTGGATACTCTGTTCCACACCTGAGCATCACCTGGACATGATGACTCTGGATCCCCTCTGGGCCTCACCCTGACATGATGGCTCTGGTCCCTATCCGGATGTCACCTAGACTAGGTGAATCTGGTATCCCTCTAGGCCTCAACTGACCTGGTGACTCTGGTCCTGAACTGGGCCTCACGGGGACCTAGTGAACATGCTCCCAACCTTGCGCCTCATCTGGACCTGGTGACTCTGGTTCTACCTGGGCATCATAGAGACATCGTTACTCTATTCCCCACTGGGATTGACCTGATCCTGGTAAATCTGGTCCTGACTTTGGTCTCTTCTCTACCAGGTGACTCTGGCTCCACCTGGGCTTCACCTGTAACTGGTGACTCTGATCCTTTTTTTTTAAAACATTTTTTTTATTTTTTTAATTTATTTATGATAGGCACACAGTGAGAGAGAGAGAGGCAGAGACACAGGCAGAGGGAGAAGCAGGCTCCATGCACCGGGAGCCCGATGTGGGATTCGATCCCGGGTCTCCAGGATCGCGCCCTGGGTCAAAGGCAGGCGCCAAACCGCTGCGCCACCCAGGGATCCCCTGGTGACTCTGATCCTAAGCATTGCCTTACCTGACCTGGTGACTCTGGTTCCCATCGGGACCTCACCTGGACCTCATGTCTCTGGTTCCACCTGGGCCTCACCAGGACCTGGTGTCTCTGGTACCCCCCTCGTAGCATCAGGATATGGTTTCACTGTTCACTAACAGTGACCCTGCTGGACCTATTAACTCTGGGCTTCACCTGGGCCACACCTGGACATGGTGACACTGGTTCCCACATGGGCCTCACCTGGACATTGTAAGTCGGATCCCCAACTGGTCCTCACCTGTAACTGGTGATTCTCATTCCCACATGGAATCATGTGGACCTGGTGGCTACAGTGTTTCTAACTTCTCATGTACCTCGTGACTCTGGTCCCCACCAGGACCTCACCGGGATCTGGTGAGTGTGGTTGCCACCTGCACCTCACCTGAACCTGGTGATTTGGTCTGCACCTGAGGCTACCCTGGCTCTGGTGACTGTGGTCCCCACCTGGGCTTCAACTGGAATTGGGGACACCGGTCCCATCTGGGCCTCACCTGGCCCTGTTGACCATGGTCCTCAACTGGGCAAAATTGGGACACGGTGTCTGTGTTCCACAACTGGACCTCACCTGGACCAGGTGACTATGGTCCCCCTCCAGGTATCACCGTGCCTTAGTGACTGTGAACCCCACTTTGGCCTGACTTGGATCTGCTGACCCTGGTTGCCACCTGCGCCTTACCTCGAACTGTTGACTCTGGTTCTTTCAAGGGCCTCCCCTGTACCTGGTGATCCTGGTCCCCACCTGGGCCTCACCTGGACGTGGTGACTCTTGTCACCACCGCGGACTCTCCTGGACCTGCTTACTGTGTTCAACAACTGGGTCTCAATTAGACCTCTTAACCATGGTCACAAAGCCGGCCTCACCTGGACCTGTTGCCTCTGATCCCCACCGGGGTCTCACGTGTACCTGGTAACTCTGGTCCCCACATGGGCTTCACTTCGATCTGGTGGCTCTGGTCCCCACCTGGATTTCACCTGGAACTGGTTACTCTGGTCCACTCCTGGACCTCTCCTGGACCTGGTGACTCTCTTTCCAACATGGACCTCACTTGGATCTGGTGACTCTGATCCTCAGTTTGGCCTCACCTGGAACTCGTGTCTCTCGTCCCCACTTTGATCTAACTCAGAACAGCTGAATCTTGCCCCACCTAGGCCACACCCAGACCTGGTGACCCTTGTCCCCAGCTATGCCTCAATTCGACCTGATGAATCTGGTCCTCACGTGGGCTTCACATGGACCTGGGACTCAGCTAGATAGAGTGACTCTGGTTCCCACAAGGGGCTCACCTGATACTGGTGTCTGTGGTCTTATTCTATGCCTCACTAGGACCTAGTGATTCTGTTCCCCATCTGGGCTTGCATGGCCCTAGTGACTCTGGTCCTCACACAGGCATCACTGGGACCTGGATACTCTATTCCACAATTGGGCCTCACTTTCACCAGAGACCTTTGCTCCCATTCTGGGCCTCAAACTAAACTGGTTACTCTGGTTCGCCCTCTGGGCCTCACCCTTACCTGGTGATCTGGTCACCCCTTGGGCTTCACTTGGGCCTGGTGAATCTGGTCCTTAGCTGGTCCGCACGTGGATCAGCTGACTGGTCGCCACCTGGGACTCACCTGGACTTGGTGAATCCTGTTGCCACCTGCGCCTCACCTGAACCTTGTGACTGTGGTCCCACCTGGACCTCACCTGGATCTGGTGGCTCTGGTTCCCATATGGGGCTCTCCTGGACCTGGTTCCTGTGGTCTCCATCTGGACTCACCTGGAACACAATGACTGTGATCCATATTTGGGCCTCTCCTGGACCTGTTGACTCTGGTCCTTACCTTGGCATCATTGTGACCTGGATACTCTCTTATATACCTGGGCCTCACCTGGACCTGGTGACTGTGGTCCCACCTGGGCTTCACCTGGACGAGGTGACTGGTTCCTACAGGGACCTCAGCTGGACCTGGTGACTCAGGTCCTCATATGGGCATCATGGGACCTCGATCCTCAGTTCCACATTGGGGCCTCACATCGACCCAGTGATTCTCATCCCCCTCTGGGTCTCACCCTGACGTGGTGACTCTGATCCCCAACTGGATATCAGCAGAACTTGGTGACTCTGGTCCCCCTCTGGGAATCACCTGGAGCTGGGGACACTGGCCCTTAACTGGGCCTCAACAGGACGTGGTGAATCTACTCCTCACTTAGTCTTCGTCTGAACCTTGTGACTCTTTTCCCACCTGGCATCAATGGGACATGGTTACTCTGTTCCCCACCTTGGCCTCACCTGGACATGATAACTTTGCTCCACACTTTGGCCTCAACTGGTCCTGATGACTCTGGTTCCCGCACTTAGGCCTCATTCTGGACCTGGTGACTGTGGTCCCCACGTGGGTCTCACCTAGTCCTGGTGACACTCATTCCCACATTAACCACACCTGGACCTGGTGACTGTGGTGCTCTTGTAGACTCACATTTACCTTGTGTCTACGGTCTCCTCTAGGGCCTCACCTGGATCTGGTGACTCTGGTCTGCAGGTTCGCCTCACTTGGACCTGGTGAGTGGGGTTGCCACCTGTGCCTCACCCAAACCTGGTGACACAGGTCCCCACGTGGGCCTCTTGGACCTGTTAATCTGTTCCTTACCTGGTCCTCTCCCAGACCCGGGGACTCTGGTCCCCAACTGGGCCTCACCTGGACCTGGAGAATCTGTTCCCCATCTGGGCCTCACCCAGTCCTGGTGACTTTGTTCCCCACCTGGACCTGATTGCTGTGGACTCTTTCTTGGCCTCACCTGGAACTGGTGACTCTGATCCTATCTGCGCGTCACCCAGACCTGGTGACTCTGGTCCTCACCTGGGCATCAACGGGACCAAGTGAATATGCTCCCCACCTGTGCCTCATCTGGACCTGGTGACGCTGGTTCTATCTGGGCATCATCGGGACATGGTTACTCTGTTCCACACTGGGACTGACCTGATCCTGGTAACTCTGGCCATGACTTTGGCCTCTCTGTACCAGGTGACTCTGGCTCCACATGGGCCTCACCTGTAACTGAAGACTCTGATCCTATGCATGGCCTCACCAGACCTGGTGACTGTGGTTCCCATCGGGACCTCACCTTGTCCTCATGTCTCTGGTCCCACCTGGGCCTCACCAGGGCCTAGTGTCTCTGGTACCCACCTGGGTTGCATCAGGATATGGTTTCACTGTTCACTAACAGTGACCCTGCCGGACCTATTAACTCTGGTCATCACATGGGCCGCACCTGGACAAGGTGACACTGGTTCCCACCTGGGTCTCACCTGGACATGGTGAGTCGGATCCCCACCTGGTCCTCACCTGTTACTGGTGTTTCTCGTTCCCACATGGCATCATGTGGACCTGGTGGCTGCAGTGTTTCTAGCTTCTCATGTACCTCGTGACTCTGGTCCGCACCAGGGCCTCACCGGGACCTGGTGAGTGTGGTTGCCACCTGCATCTCACCTGCACCTGGTGATTCTGGTTTGCACCTGAGACTACCCTGGATCTAGTGACTGTGGTCCCCACCTGGGCTTCACCTGGATTTGGGGACTCAGGTCCCCATCTGGGCCTCAACTGGCCCTGTTGACCATGGTCCTCAACTGGGCAAAATTGGGTCGCGGTGACTGTGTTCCACAAATGGAACTCACCTGAACCACGTGACTCTGCTTCCCCTCTGGGTCTCACCGTGCCCTAGTGACTGTGAACCCCACTTTGGCCTGACTTGGACCAGCTGACCCTGGTTGGAACCTGCGCCTGACGTCGAAGTGTTGTCTCTGGTTCTTTCAAGGGCCTCCCCTGTACCTGGTGATCCTGGTTCCCATCGGTCCTCACCTGGACGTGGTGACTCTTGTCACCACTGGGGACTCACATGGACCTGCTTACTGTGTTCCACACCTGGGCCTCAATAGACATGTTGACCATGGTCCCCAAGCCGGCCTTACATTGACCTGTTTCCTCTGATCCCCACCGGGGCCTCACGTGTACCTGGTAACTCTGGTCCTCACCTGGGCCTCATCTGGACCTAGTGACTCTGGTCCCCACCTGGGCTTCACCTGGATCCGGTGACTCTGGTCCCCACCTGGACTTCACCTGTATCTGGTGACTCTGGTACCCAGCTGGACCTCTCCTGGACCTGGTGACTCTCTTTCCAACATGGACCTCACCTGGATCTGGTGACTCTGGTCCTCAGTTTGTACTCACCTCGACCTGGTGTCTCTCGTCCCCACTTTGACCTAACTCAGAACTGCTGAATCTTCCCCCACCTAGGCCGCACACAGACCTGGTGACTCTTGTCCCCAGCTATGCCTCAATTCGACCTGTTGAATCTGGTCCTCACGTGGGCCTCACATGGACCCGGGACTCAGCTGGATAGAGTGGCTCTGGTTCCCACAAGGGGCTCACCTGATACTGCTGACTGTGATCTTAGTCTATGCCACACCAGGACCTGGTGATTCTGTTCCCCATTTGGCCCTGCATAGCTCTAGTGACTCTGGTCTTCACCCAGGCATCATTGGGACCTGGATACTCTATTTCACACCTGGGCCTCACTTTGACTAGGGATCGCTGGTCCCATTCTGGGCCTCAAATTAACTGGTTACTCTGGTTTCCCCTCTGGGCCTCACCCTTACCTTGTGACTCTGGACACCCCTTGGGCTTCACTTGGGCCTGGTGAATCTGGTCCTTAGCTGGTCCGCACCTGGATGTTGTGACTGGTCGCCACCTGGGCCTCAACTGGACTTGGTGAATCCTGTTGCCACCTCGCCTCCCCTGGACCTTGTGACTGTGGTCCCACCTGGACCTCACCTGGATCTGGTGGCTCTGGTTAACATATGGGGCTCTCCTGGACCTGGTTCCTGTGGTCTCCATCTGGCCTCACCTGTAACACAATGACTCTGATCCATATTTGTGCCTCTCCTGGACCTGTTGACTCTGGTCCTTACCTGGAAATCATTGGGAGCTGGATACTCTCTTATATACTTGGGCCTCACCTGGACCTGGTGACTGTGGTCCCACCTGGGCCTCACCTAGACGAGGTGACTGGTTCCCACAGGGACCTCACCTGGACCTGTTGACTCAGGTCCTCATATGGGCATCATGGGACCTCTTTTCTCAGTTCCACATCGGGGCCTCACCTGGACCTAGTGATTCTCGTCTCACTCTGGGCCTCACCATGACGTGGTGACTCTGGTCCCCACCTGGGTATCAGCAGAACCGGGTGACTCTGGTCCCCCTCTGGGACTCACCCGGAGCTGGGGACACTGGTCCTCAACTGGGCCTCAACAGGACCTGGTGAATGTACTCCTCACTTAGGCCTCGTCTGGACCTTGTGACTCTTTTCCCACCTGGCATCAATGGGACATGGTTACTCTGTTCCCTACTTGGGCCTCACCTGGACATGATAACTTTGCTCAACACTTTGGTCTCAACTAGTCCTGATGAATCTGGTCCCCCCACCTAGGCCGCAATCTGGACCTGGTGACTGTGGTCCCCAACTTGGTCTCACCTGGACGTGGGGACTCTCGTTCCCACATGAACCACACCTGGACCTGGTGACTGTGGTGTTCTTGTAGACTCACATTTACCTGGTGACTCCGGTCCCCACTAGGGCCTCACCTGGATCTGGTGACTCTGGCCTGCAGGTTGGCCTCACCTGGACCTGGTGAGTGGGGTTGCCACCTGGGCCTCACCCATACCTGGTGACTCAGGTCCCCACGTGGGCCTCTTGGACCTGGTGAATCTGGTCCTTACCTGGTCCCCTCCCAGACCCGGGGACTCTGGTCACCACCTGGGCCTCACCTGGACCTGGTGAATCTGGTCCCCATCTGGGCCTCACCCAGGCTTGGTGACTTTGTTCCCCACCTGGATCCGAATGCTGTGGACTCTTTCTTGGCCTCACCTGGAACTGGTGAATCTGATCCTATCTGCGCGTCTCCCAGACCTGGTGACTCTGGTCCTCACCTGGGCATTATTGGTACCTGGTGACTCTGTTCCACACCTTATGCTCACCTGGACATGATGACTCTGGAACCTCTCTGCGCCTCACCCTGACCTGGTGACTCTGGTCCTCATCTGGATGTCACCTGAACCAGGTGATTCTGGTACCCCTCTAGGCCTCAACCAGATATGGTGACTCTGGTCCTCAACTGGGCCTCACCTGGACCTAGTGAATATGCACCATCTGGGCCTCATTTGGACCTGATGACTCCGGTCCCTACCTGGGCATCATCGGGACATGGTTCCACTGCATGGCCTGCAGGTTGGCCTCACCTGGACCTGGTGAGTGGGGTTGCCACCTGGGCCTCACCCATACCTGGTGACACAGGTCCCACGTGGGCTTCACTTGGACCTGGTGAATCTGGTCCTTACCTGTTCCTCACCCGGAACTGGTAACTCTGGTCATCACCTGGGAATCACCTGGACCTGTTGAATCTGGTCCCCATCTGGGCCTCACCCAGTCCTGGTGACTTTGTTCCCCACCTGGACCTGATTGCTGTGGACTCCTTCTTGGCCTCACCTGGAACTGGTGACTCTGACCCTAACAGGACCTCACCGAGATCTGGTGACTCTGGTCCTCACCTGTGGACCATTATGACCTGGATACTCTGTTCCACACCTGAGCCTCAACTGGACATGATAACTTTGCACCACAGTTGGGGCTCAACTGGTCCTGATGACACTGGTACCCTCTTAGGCTTCAATCCGGACCTGGTGACTGTCGTCCCCACCTGGTTCTCACCTGGAACTGGTGACTCTCGTTCCCACATGAACCACACCTGGACCTGGTGACTGTGGTGTTCTTGTAGACTCACTTTTACCTGCTGTCTCCGGTGCCGACTAGGGCCTCACGTGGATCTGGTGACTTTGGCATGCAGGTTGGCCTCACCTGGACCTGGTGAGTGGGGTTGCCACCTGGGCCTCACCCAAACCTGGTGACTCTGTCCCCACGTATGCCTCTTCTACCTGGTGAATCTGGTCCTTACCTTGTCGTCTCCCAGCCCCGGGGTCTCTGGTCACCACCTGGGCCTACCTGGACCTGGTGAATCTGATCCCCATCTGGGCCTCACCCAGGGCTGTTGACTTTGTTCCCCACCAGTATCTGATTGGTGTGGACTCTTTCTTCGCCTCACCTGGAACTGGTGACTCTGATCCTATCTGCCCGTCACCCAGACCTGGTGACTCTGGTCCTCACCTGGGCATCTTTGGTACCTGGTGACTCTGTTCCACACCTGAGCCTCACCTGGACATGATGACTCTGGAACCTCTCTGGGTCTCATCCTGACCTGGTGACTCTGGTCCCCATCTGGATGTCACCTGAACCAGGTGATTCTGGTACCGCTCTAGGCCACAACCAGGTCTGGTGACTCTGGTCCTCCACTGGACCTCACCTGGACCTGGTGAATATGCTCCATCTGGGCCTCATTGGACCTGGTGATTCTGGTCCCTACCTGGGCATCATCGGGACATGTTTCCACTGCATGGCCTGCAGGTTGACCTCACCTGGACCTGGTAACTCTGGTCCTTACCTGGGCATCATCGGGACATGGTTCCTCTGCATGGCCTGCAGGTTGGCCTCACCTGGACCTGGTGAGTGGGGTTGCCACATGGGCCTCCCCCATGCCTGGTGACACAGGTCCCCAAGTGGGCCTCACTTGGACTTGGTGAATCTGGTCCTTACCTGGTCCTCAACCAGAATTGGTTATTCTGGTCACCTTGGAACATTATGGTCTGGATACTCTGTTCCACACCTGAACCTCACCTGGACATGATGACTCTGGATCCGCTCTGGGCCTCAGCCTGACATGGTGACTCTGTTCCCCAACTGGATGTCACCTAGACAAGGTGAATCTGGTACCCCTCTAGGCCTCAACTAGACCTGGTGACTCTGCTCCTCAACTTGGCCTCACCGCGATCTAGTGAACATGCTCCCCACCTGCGCCTCATCTGGACCTGGTGACTCTTGTCACCACCGGGGACTCACCTGGACCTGGTTACTGTGTTCCACACCTGGGCCTGAAGTCGACATGTTGACCATGGCCCCAAGCCGGGCTCACATGGACCTGTTGCCTCTGATGCCCACCGGGGCCTCACGTGTACCTGGTATCTCTGGTCCTCACCTGGGCCTCATGTGGACCTAGTGACTCTGGTCCCCACCTGGGCTTCACCTGGATCTGGTGACTCTGGTCCCCACCTTGATGTCACCTGGAACTGGTGACACTGGTCCATACCTGAACCTCTCCTGGACCTGGTGACTCACTTTCCAACATGGACCTCACTTGCATCTGGTGATCTGGTCCTCAGTTTGGCCTCACCTGGACCTGGTGTCTCTCGTCCCCACTTTGACCTAACTCAGAAATGCTGAATCTTGCCCCACATAGGCCCCACGCTGACCTGGTGACTCTTGTCCCCAGTTATACCTCAATTCAACCTGATGAATCTGATCCTCACGTGGGCCTCCATGGACGTGGGACTCAGCTGGATAGAGTGGCACTGGTTCCCACAAGGGACTCACCTGATACTGCTGACTCTGGTCTTATTCTATGCCTCACCAGGACCTAGTGATTCTGTTCCCCATCTGGGCCTGCATGGCCCTAGTAACTCTGCTCCTCACCCAGGCATCATTGGGATCTGGATACTCTATTCCACACCTGGGCCTCACATTCACCAGGGACCTAGGGTCCCATTCTGGGCCTCAAACTAAACTGGTTACTCTGGTTCCACCTCTGGACCTCACACCTACGTGGTGACACTGGTAACCCCTTGGGCTTCACTTGGGCCTGGTGAATCTGGTCCTTAAGTGGTCAGCACCTGGATCTGGTGACCGGTCGCCCCCTGGGCCTCACCTGGACTTGGTGAATCCTGTTGCCACCTGCGCCTCCCCTGGACGTTGTGACTGTGGTCCCACCCTGACATCAACTTGATCTGGTGGCTCTGGTTCCCTTATGGGGCCCTCCTGGACCTGGTTCCTGTGGTCTCCATCTGGCCTCACATGGAACACAATGATTCTGAACCATATTTGGGCCTCTCCTGGACCTGTTGACTCTGGTCCTTACCTGGGGATCATTGGGACCTGGATACTCTCTTATATACCTCGGCCTCACCTGCACCTGGTGACTGTGGTCCCACCGGGACCTCACCTGGACGAGGTGACTGGTTCTCACAGGGACCTCACCTGGACCTGGTGACTCTGGTCCTCAAATGGGCATCATGGGACCTGGTTTCTCAGTTCCACATCGGGGCCTCACCTGGACCTAGTGATTCTCGTCCCCTCTGGGCCTCACCCTGACGTGTTGGCTCTGGTCCCCAGCTGGATATCATCAGAACCGGGTGACTCTGGTCCCCCTCTGGGACTCACTCGGGGCTGGCTACACTTGTCCTCATCTGGGCATCAACAGGGCCTTGTGAATCTACTCCTCACTTAGGCCTCCTCTGGACCTTGTGACTCTTTTCCCACCTGGCATCAATGGGACATGGTTACTCTGTTTCCCACCTGGGTCTCACCTGGACATGATAACTTTGCTCCACACTTTGGCCTCAACAAGTCCTTATGACTCTGGTCCCCCCACCTAGTCCTCAATCGGGACCTGGTGCCTGTGGTCCCCACCTGGGTCTCACCTGGACCTGGTGACTCTCGTTCCCACATGAACCACACCTGGACCTGGTGACTGTGGTGTTCTTGTAGACTCACATTTACCTGGTGACTCCGGTCCCCACTAGGGCCTCACCTGGATCTCGTGACTCTGGCCTGCAGGTTGGCCTCACCTGGACCTGTTGAGTGGGGTTGCCACCTGGGCCTCACCCATACCTGGTGACTCAGGTCCCCACGTGGGCCGCTAGGATCTGGTGAATCTGGTCCTTACCTGGTCCTCTCCCAGACCCGATGACTCTGGTCACCACCTGGTCCTCACCTGGACCTGGTGAATCTGGTCCCCATCTGGGCCTCACACATTCTTGGTGACTTTGTTCCACACCTGGACCTGATTGCTGTGGACTCTTTCTTGGCCGCACATGGAACTGGTGAATCTGATCCTATCTGCGCGTCACCCAGACCTGTTGACTCTGGTCCTCATCTGGGCATCATTGGTACCTGGTGACTCTGTTCCGTACCTGAGCCTTGCCTGGACATGATGTGTCTGGAACTTCTCTCGTCCTCACCCAGACCTGGTGACTCTGGTTCCCATCTGGATGTTACCTGTACCAGGTGATTCTGGTACCCCTGTAGGCCTCAACCTGATGTGGTGACTCTGTTCCTGAAGTGGGCCTCACCTGGACCTAGTGAATATGCTCCATCTGGGAGTCATTTGGACCTGGTGACTCTGGTCCCTACCTGGGCATCATCGGGACATGGTTCCACTGCATGGCCTGCAGGTTGGCCTCAGCTGGACCTGGTATCTTTCGTCCCTATCTGGCATCATCGGGACATGGTTCCTCTGCATGGCCTGCAGGTTGGCCTCACCTGGACCTGGTGAGTGGTGTTGCCACCTGGGCCTCACCCATACCTGGTGACACAGGTCCTCACGTGGGCCTCTTGGACCTGGTGAATCTGGTCCTTACCTGGTCCTCTCCCAGACCCGGGGACTCTGGTCACCACCTGGGCCTCACCTGGACCTGGTGAATCTGGCCCCCTCTGGGCCTCACCCAGTCCTGGTGACTTTGTTCCCCACCTGGATCTGATTGCTGTGGATTCTTTCTTGGCCTCACCTGGAACTGGTGACTCTGATCCTATCGGCACGTCTCCCAGACCTGGTGACTCAGGTCCTCATATGGGCATCATGGGACCTGGTTTCTCAGTTCCACATCGGGGCCTCACCTGGACCTAGTGATTGCGTCCCATTATGGTCCTCACCCTGACGTGGTGTCTCTGGTCCCCACCTGGATATCACCAGAACCGGGTGACTCTGGTCCCCCTCTGGGACTCACCCGGAGCTGGGGCCACTGGTCCTCAACTGGGCCTCAACACGACCTGGTGAATCTACTCCTCACTTAGGCCTCGTCTGGACCTTGTGCCTCTTTTCCCACCTGGCATCAATGGGACATGGTTAGTCTGTTCCCAACCTGGGCCTCACCTGGCCATGATAACTTTGCTCCACACTTTGGCCTCAACTGGTCCTGATGACTCTGGTCCCCCGACCTAGGCGTCAATCTGGACCTGATTGCTGTGGACTCCTTCTTAACCTCAACTGGAACTGGTGACTCTGATCAAGATTGAGGATCCCCAATCTGGGCCTCACCTGTCCCTGTCAACCATGGTCTTCAACTGGCAAAATTGGGACCCGGTGACTGTGCTCCGCCCCTGGACCTCACCTGGACCAGGTGACTCTGGTCCCCCTCTGGGTCTCACCGTGCCCTAGTGACTGTGAACCCTACTTTGGCCTGACTTGGACCTGCTGACCCTGGTTGACACCTGCGCCTGACCTCGAACTCTTGACTCTGGTTCATTCAAGGGCTTCCCCTGTACCTGGTGATCCTGGTCCCCCCCTGGGACTCACCTGGACGTGGTGACACCTGTCACCACCGGAGACTCACCTGGACCTGCTTACTGTCTTCCACACTTGGACATCAAGTAGACCTGTTGACCATGGTACTGAAGCCGGCCTCATATGGACCTGTTGCTTCTGATTTCCACCGGGGCATCACGTGTACCTGGAAACACTGGTCCTCACTTGGGCCTCATCTGGACCTAGTGACTCTGGTCCCCACCTTGGTTTCACCTGGATCTGGTGACTCTGGCCTGAAGGCTGGCCTCACCTGGACCTGGTGAGTGGGGTTGACACCTGGCCTCACCCATACCTGGTGACTCAGGTCTCCACGTGGGCCTCTTGGACCTGGTGAATCTGGTCCCTACCTGGGCATCATCGGGACATGGTTACTCTATTCCACACTGGGAATGGCCTGATCCTGGTAACTCTGGTCCTCTCTTTGGACTCTTCTCTACTAGGTAACTCTGGTTCCACCTGGGCCTCACCTGTAACTGGTGACTCTGATCCTACGCATGGCCTCATCTGACCTGGTGACTGTGCTTCCCATCGGGAACTCATCTGGACCTCATGTCTCCGGTCCCACTTGGGCCTTACCAGGACCTGGTGTCTCTGCTAACCACCTGGGTAGCATCAGGATATGGTTACACTGTTCACTAACAGTGACCCACTGGACCTATTAACACTGGTCTTTACCTGGGCCACACCTGGACATGGTGACACTGTTTCCCACCTGGGTCTCACCTGGACATTGTGAGTCAGATCCCCACCTGGTCCTCACCTGTAACTGGTGATTCTCGTTTCCACATGGACATCATGTGAACCTGGTGGCTGCAGTGTTTCTAGCTTCTCATGTACCTCGTGACTCTGGACCCCAACAGGGCCTCACCGGGACCTGGTGAGTGTGGTGGCCATGTGCACCTCACCTGGACCTGGTGATTCTGGTCTGCACCCGAGACTACACTGGATTGGTGACTGTAGTCCCTACCTGGGCTTCACCTTGATTTGGGGATTCCGGTCCCCATCTGGGCCTCACCTAGCGTTGTTGACCATGGTCCTCAACTGGGCAAAATTGGGACCCGGTGACTGTCTTCCACAACTGGACCTCACCTGGACCAGGTGACTCTGGTCCCCCTCTGGGTCTCACCGTGCCCTAGTTACTGTGAACCCCACTTTGGCCTGACTTGGACATGCTGACCCTGGTTGCCACCTCCGCCTGACCTCGAAATGTTGACTCTGGTTCTTTCAAGGCCCTCCCCTGGACCTGGTGATCCTGGTCCCCACCTGGGCCTCACCTGGACGTGGTGACTCTTGTCACCACCGGGGACTCACCTGGACCTGGTTACTGTGTTCCACACCTGGGCCTCAAGTAAACCTGTTGACCATGGTACCCAAGCTGGCCTCACATGGCCTGTTGCCTCTGATCCCCACTGGGGCCTCACGTGTACCTGGTAACTCTGGTTCTCACCTGGGCCTAATCTGGACCTAGTGACTCTGTCCCCACCTGGGCTTCACCTGGATCTGGTGACTCTAGTCCGCACCTGGACTTCACCTGGATCTGGTGACTCTGGTCCCCACATGGACCTCTCCTGGACCTGTTGACTCTTTCCAACATGGACCTCACCTGGATCTTGTGACTCTGGTCCTCAGTTTGGCCTCACCTGGACCTGGTGTCTCTCGTCCCCACTTTGACCTAACTCAGAACTGCTGAATCTTGCCCCACATAGGACGCACCCACACCTGGTGACTCTTGTCCCCAGCTATGCCTCAATTCGACCTGATGAATCTGGCCCTCACGTGGGCCTCACATGGACCTGGGACTCAGCTGGATAGAGTGGCTCTGGTTCCCACAAGGGGTTCACCTCATACTGCTGACTGTGGTCTTATTCTATGCCTCACCAGGACCAAGTGATTCTGTTCGCCGGCTGGGCCTGCATGGCCTTAGTGACTCTGTTCCTCACCCAGGCATCATTGGGACCTGGATACTCTATTCCACACCTGGGCCTCACTTTGACGAGGGACCTCTGGTCCCATTCTGGGCCTCAAACTAAACTGGTTACTCTGGCTCCCCCTCTGGGCCTCACGCGGACCTGGTGACTCTGGTCATCACTTGGGGTTCACTTGGGCCTGGTGAATCTGGTCCTAACCTGGTCCGCACATGGATGTGGAGTCTGGTCGCCACCCGGGCCTCACCTGGACTTTATGAATCATGTTGCCACCTGCGCCTCACCTGGAACTTGTGACTGTGGTCCCACCTTGACCTCAACTGAATCTGGTGGCTCTGGTTCCCATATGTGTCTCTCCTGGACCTGGTTCCTGTGGTCTCCATCTGGCCTCACCTGGAACACAATGACTCTGATTCATATTTGGGCCTCTCCTGTACATGTTGTCTCTGGTCCTTACCTGGGCATCATTGGGACCTGGATACTCTCTTTTATACCTGGGCCTCACCTGGACCTGGTGACTGTGGTCCCACCTGGACCACACCTGGACGAGGTGACTGGTTCCCACAGGGACCTCACCTGGCCCTGGTGACTCAGGTCCTCATATCGGCATCATGGGACCTGGTTTCTCAGTTCCACATCGGGGCCTCACCTGTACTTTGTGATTCTCGTCCCCCTCGAGGCCTCACCCTGACTTGGTGACTCTGGTCCCCACCTGGGTATCAGCAGAACCGGGTGACTCTGGTCCCCCTCTGGGACTCACCCGGAGCTGGGGTCACTGGTCCTCAACTGGGCCTCAACAGGACCTGGTGAATCTACTCCTCACTTAGGCCTCGTCTGGACCTTGTGACTCTTTTCCCACCTGGCATCAATGGGACATCGTTAATCGGTTCCCCAACTGGCCCTCACATAAACATGTTAACTTTGCTCCACACTTTGGCCTCAGCTGGTCCTGATGACTCTCGTCCCCCCACCTAGGCCTCAATCTGGACCCGGTGTCTGTGGTCCCCACCTGGGTCTCACCTGGACCTGGTGACTCTCGTTCCCACAAGAACCACACCTGGACCTGGTGACTGTGGTGTTCTGGTAGACTCACGTTTACCTGGTGACTCCGGTCCCCACTAGGGCCTCAACTGGATCTGGTGACTCTGGCCTGCAGGATGGCCCCACCTGGACCTGGTGAGTGGGCTGCCACTCCATACCTGGTGACTCAGGTCCCCAGGTGGGCCTCTTGGACCTGGTGAATCTGGTCCTTACCTGGTCCTCTCCCAGTCCCGGTGACTCTGGTCACCACTTGGGCCTCACCTGGAACTGGTGAATCTGGTCCCCATCTAGTCCTCACCCAGTCCTGGTGACTTTGTTCCCCACCTGGACCTGATTGCTGTGGACTCTTTCTTGGCCTCACCTGGAACTGGTGACTCTGATCCTATCTGCGCGTCACCCAGATCTGGTCACTCTGGTCCTCACCTGTGGACCATTATAACCTGGATACTCTGTTCCACACCTGAGCCTCACCTGGACATGATGACTCTGGATCCTCTCTGGGCATCAGCCTGACATGGTGACTCTGGTCCCCATCTGGATGTCACCTGGTCCAGGTGATTCTGGTACCCATCTAGGCCTCAACCATATCTGGTGACTCTGTTCCTCAACTGTGCCTCCCCTGGACCTAGTGAATATGCTCCATCTGGGCCTCATTTGGACCTGGTGACTCTGGTCCCTACCTGGGCATCATCGGGACATGTTTCCACTGCATGGCCTGTAGAATGACCTTAACTGGACCTGGTAAATCTGGTCCCTACCTGAGCATATTGGGACACGGTTCCTCTGCATGGCCTGCACCTTGGCCTCACCTGGACCTATTGAGTTGCGTTGCCACATGGGCCTCACCCATACCTGGTGACACAGGTCCGCACGTGGGCCTCACTTGGATCTGGTGAATCTGGTCCTTACCTGGTCCTCACCTGGAAGAGTAACTCTGGTCACCACCTGGGAATGACCGGGACCTGGTGAATCTTGTCCGCATCTAGTCCTCACCCAGTCCTGGTGAATTTGTTCCCCACCTGGACCTGATTGCTGTGGACTCCTTCTTGGCCTCAACTGGAACCGGTGACTCTGATCCTAACTGGGCCTCTCACAGAGCTGGTGACTCTGGTCCTCACCTGTGGACCATTATGACCTGGATACTCTGTTCCACACCTGAGCCTCACCTGGACATGATGACTCTGGAACCCCTCTGGGCCTCACCCTGACATGGTGACTCTCGTCCCCATGTGGATGTCATCTAGACCAGGTGAATCTGGTACCCCCCTAGGCCTCAACTAGACCTGGTGACTCTGGTCCTCAACTGGGCCTCAACAGGACCTAGTGAATATGCTCCCTACCTGCGCCTCATCTGGACCTGGTGACTGTGGTTCTACCTGGGCATCATCGGGACATGGTTACTCTATTCCCCAATGGGACTGACCTGATCCTGGTAACTCTGGTCCTGACTTTGGCCTCTTCTGTACCAGGTGACTCTGTTCCACCTGGGCTTCACCTGTAACTGGTGACTCTGATACTATGCATGGCCTCACCTGACGTGGTGACTGTGGTTCCCAGCGGGACCTCAACTGGACCTCATGTCTCTGGTCCCACCTGGGCCTCACCACGACCTGGTGTCTCTGTTAACCACCTGGGTAGCATCAGGATATGGTTACACTGTTCACTAACAGTGACCCAACCGGACCTATTAACTCTGGTCTTCACCTGGGCCACACTTGGACATGGTGACACTCGTTCCCACCTGGGTCTCACCTCTACATGGAGAGTCGGATCCCCACCTGGTCCTCACCTGTAACTGGTGATTCTCGTTCCCACATGGACATCATGGGGACCTGGTGGCTGTAGTGTTTCTAGCTTCTCATGTACCTCGTGACTCTGGTCCCCACCAGGGCCTCACCGGGACCTGGTGACTGTGGTGTTCTTGTAGACTCACATTTACCTGGTGACTCCGGTCCCCACTAGGGCCTCACCTGAATCTGGTGGCTCTGGCCTGTAGGTTGACCTCACCTGGACCTGGTGAGTGAAGTTGACACCTGGGCCTCACCCATACCTGGCGACACAGGTCCCCACGTGTGCCTCTTGGACCTGGTGAATCTGGTCCTTACCTGGTCCTCTCCCAGAACCGGGGACTCTGGTCACCACCTGGGCCTCACCTGGACCTGGTGATTCTGGTTCCCATCTGGACCTCACCCAGTCCTGGTACTTTGATCCCCACCTGGAACTGATTGCTGTGGACGCTTTCTTGGCCTCACCTGGAACTGGTGACTCTGATCCTATCTGCGCGTCACCCAGACCTGGTGACTCTGGTCCTCACCTGGGCATCACTGCTACCTGGTGACTCTGTTCCACACCTGAGCCTCACCTGGACATGATGACTCTGGATCCTCTGGGACTCACCCTGACCTGGTGACTCTGGACCCATCTGAATGTCACCTGGACCAGGTGATTCTGGTACCCCTCTAGGCCTCAACCAGGTCTGGTGACTCTGGTCCTCAACTGGGCCTCACCTGGACCTATTGAATATGCACCATCTGGGCCTCATTTGGACCTGGTGACTCTCTTCCCTACCTGGGCATCATCGGGACATGGTTCCACTGCATGGCCTTTAGGTTGGCCGCACCTGGACCTGGTAACTGTGGTTCTACCTGGGCATCATCGGGACGTGGTTACTCTATTCCCAGTGGGACTGACCTGATGGTGGTAACTCTGGTCCTGACTTTGGCCACTTCTGTGCCATGTGACTCTGGCTCCCCCTGGACCTCACCTGTAAGTGGTGACTCTGAACATAAGCATGGCCTCACCTGACCTGGTGACTGTGGTTTCCATCGGTACCTAACCTGGTCCTCATGTCTCTGGTCCCAACTGGGACTCACCAGGACCTCCTATCTGGTACCCACCTGAGTAGCATCAGGATATGGTTACACTGTTCACTAACAGTGACCCGGCCGGACCTATTAACTCTCGTCTTCACCTGGTCCACACTTGGACATGCTGACACTGGTTCCCACCAGGGTCTCACCTGGACATGGTGATTCAGATCCCCACTTGGTCCTCACCTGTAACTTGTAATTCTCGTCCCCACATGACACCATGTGGACCTGGTGGCTGCAGTGTTTCTAGCTTCTCATGTACCTCGTGACTCTGGTCCCCACCAGGGCCTCACCGGGACTTGGTGAGTGTGGTTGCTACCTGCACCTCACCAGGACCTAGTGATTCTGGTCTCCACCTGAGACTACCCTGGACTGGTGACGGTGGTCCCCACCTGGGCTTCACCTGAACTTGGGGACTCCAGTCCCCATCTGGGCCTCAACTGTCCCTGTTGAACATGGTCCTCAACTGGGCAAAACTGGGACCCGGTGACTGCGTTCCACAACTGGAACTGACCTCGACAAAGTGACTCTGGTCCCTCTCTGGGTCTCACTGTGCCCTAGTGACTGTGAACCGCACTTTGGCCTGACTTGGACCTGCTGACCCTGGTTGCCACCTGCGCCTGACCTCGAACTGTTGTCTCTGGTTCTCTCAAGGGCCTCCCCTGTACCTGGTGACCTGGTCCCCAATTGGGCCTCACCTGGACGTGGTAACTCTTGTCACCACCGGGGACTCACCTGGACATGATTACTGTGTTAAACACCTGGGCCTCAAGTAGACCTGTTGACCATGGTCCCCAAGCCGTCCTCACGTGGACCTTTTGGCTCTGATCCCCCCCGGGGCCTCACGTGTATCTGGTAACACTGATCCTCACCTGGGCCTCATCTGGACCTAGTGACTCTGGTCCCCACCTAGGCTTCACCTGGATCTGGTGACTCTGGTCCCCACCTGGACTTCACCTGGATCTGCTGACTCTGGTCCCCACCTGGACCTCTCCTGGATCTGGTGACTCTCTTTCCAACATGGACCTCACCTGGATCTGGTGCCTCTGGTCCTCCGTTTGGCCTCACCTGGACCTGGTGTCTCTCGTCCCCACTTTGATCTAACTCAGAACTGCTGAATCTTGCCCCACCTAGGCCGCACCCACACCTGGTGACTCTTGTCCCCAGGTATGCCTCAATTCGAACTGATGAATCTGGTCCTCACGTGGGGCTCACATGGACCTGGGACTCAGCTGGATAGAGTGTTCCTGGTTCCCACAAGGGGCACACCTGATACTGGTGATTGTGGTCTTATTCTATGCCTCACCAGGACCTAGTGATTCTGTTCCCCATCTGGGCCTGCATGGCCCTAGTGACTCTGGTTCTCACCCAGGCATCATTGGGACCTGAATACTCTATTCCACATCTCGGCCTCACTTTGACCAGGGACCTCTGGTCCCATTCTGGGCCTCAAACTAAACTGGTTACTCTGGTTCCCCTCTGGGCCTCACCCTTACCTGGTGACTCTGGTCACCCCTTGGGCTTCACTTGGGCCTTGTCAATCTGGTCCTTAGAAGGTCCGCATCTGGATCTGGTGACTGGTCGCCACCTGGGCCTCACCTGGCCTTGGTGAATCCTGTTGCCACCTGCGCCTCACCTGGACCTTCTGTCTGTGGTCCCACCTGGACCTCACCTGGATCTGGTGGCTCTGGTTCCATATGGGGCTCTCCTGGACCTGGTTCCGGTGGTCTCCATCTGGCCTCACCTGGAACACAATGACTCTGATCCATATTTGCTCCTCTCCTGGACCTGTTGACTCTGGTCCTTACCTGGGCATCATTGTGACCTGGATACTCTCTATATACCTGGGCCTCACCTGGACCTGGTGACTGTGGTCCCATCTGTGCCTCACCTGGACGAGGTGACTGGTTCCCACAGTGACCTCACCTGGACCTGGTGACTCAGGTCCTCATATGGGCATCATGGGACCAGGGTTCTCAGTTCCACATCGGGGTCTCATCTGGACCTAGTGATTCTCGTTCCACTCTGGGCCTCACCCTGACGTGGTGACTCTGGTCCCCACCTAGATATCACCAGAACCTGGTGACACTGTTCCCCCTCTGGGACTCACCCGGAGCTGGGGACACTGGTCCTCAAGTGGGCCTCAACAGGACCTGGTGAATCTACTCCTCACTAAGGCCTCGTCTGGACCTTGTGACTCTTTTCCCACCTGGCATCAATGGGACATGGTTACTCTTCCCCACCTGGGCCTCACATGGACATGATAACTTTGCTCCACACTTTGGCCTCAACTGGTCCTGATGACTCTGGTCCCCCGACCTAGGCCTCAATGTGGACCTGGTGACTGTGGTCCCCACCTGGGTCTCACGTGGACCTGGTGACTCTCGTTCCCACATGAACCACACCAGGTCCTGTTGACTGTGTTGTTCTTGTAGAATCACTTTTAACTGGTGACTCCAGTCCCCACTAGGGTTCACGTGAATCGGGTGACTTGGCCTGCAGGTTGGCCTCACATGGACATGGTGAGTGGGGATGCCACTTGGGCCTCACCCATACCTGGTGACTCAGGTTTCCACGTGGGCCTCTTGGACATGTGAATCTGGTCCTTACCTGGTCCTCTCCCAGACCCGGGGACTATGGTCACCACCTGGCCCTCACCTGGACCTGGTGAATCCGGTCCCCATCTGGGCCTCACTCAGTCCTGGTGACTTTGTTCCCCACCTTGACCTGATTGCTGTGGACTCTTTCATGGCCTCACCTGGACCTGGTGACCTGATCCTATCTGCGTGTCACCCAGACCTGGTGACTCTTTTCCTCACCTGGGCATCACTGGTACCTGGTGACTCTGTTCCACAACTGAACCTCTCCTGGACATGAGGCTCTGGACTCTCGAACCACTCTGGGCCTAACCCTGACATGGTGACTCTGGTCTCCATCTGGATTTCACCTGGACCAGGTGATTCTGTTACCCCTCTCGGCCTCAACCAGTTCTGGTGACTCTGGTCCTTACCTGGTCCTCTCCAGACCCGGGGACTCTGGTCACCACCTGGGCCTCACTTGGACCTGGTGAATCTGGTCCTTACCTGGTGGTCAGCCGGAACTGGTAACTCTGGTCACCACTAGATTATCACCTGGGCCTGGTGAATATGGTCCCCATCTGGGCCTCACCCAGTCCTGGTGACGTTGTTCCCCACCTGGACCTGATTGCTGTGGACTCCTTCTTGGCCTCACCTGGAACTGGTGACTCTGATCCTACCTGGGCCTCAACCTGATCTGGTGACTCTGGTCCTCACCTGTGGACCATTATGAACTGGATACTCTGTTCCACACCTGAGCCTCACCTGGATATGATGACTCTCGATCCCCTCTTGGCCTCAGCCTGATGTGGGGACTCTGGTCCCCATCTGGATGTCACCTAGACCAGGTGAATCTGGTACCCCTCTAGGCCTCAACTAGACCTGGTTACTCTGGTCCTCAACTCGGCCTCAACGGGACCTAGTGAACATGCTCCCCACCTGCGCCTCATCTGGACCTGGTGACTCTGGTTCTACCTGGACATCAACGGGACATGGTTACTCTATTCCCACTTGGAGAGAACTGATCCTGGTAACTCTGGTCCTGACTTTGGCCTCTTCTGTAACAGGTGACTCTGGCTCCACCTGGGCCTCACCTGTAACTGGTGTCTGATCCTAAGCATGGCCTCACCTGACCTGGTGACTGTGGTTCCCATCGGGACCTCACCTGGACCTCATGTCTCTGGTCCCACCTGGGCCTCACCAGGACCTGTTGTCTCTGGTACCCACCTGGGTAGCATCAGGATATGGTTAAACTGTTCACTAACAGTGACCCAGCCGGACCTATTAACTCTGGTCTTCACCTAGGCCACACCTGGACATGGTGACACTGGTTCCCACCTGGGTCTCACCTGGACATGGTGAGTCAGATCCCCACCTGGTCCTCACCTGTAACAGGTGATTCTCGTTCCCACATTGAGCTAATGTGGACCTGTTGGATGCAGGGTTTCTAGCTTCTTTTTTTTTAATTTTTATTATTTATGATAGTCACAGAGAAAGAGAGAGGCGAAGACACCGGCAGAGGCAGAAGCAGGCTCCATGCACAGGGAGCCCGACTTGGGATTCGATCCCGGGTCTCCAGGATCGCGCCCTGGGCCAAAGGCAGGGTCAAACCGCTGCGCCACCCAGGGATCCCATGTGTTTCTAGCTTCTCATGTACCTCGTGACTCTGGTCCCCACCAGTGCCTCACCGGGACCTGGTGAGTGTGGTTGCCACCTGCACCACACCTGGACCTGGTCATTCTGGTCTGCACCTGAGACTACCCTGGATCTGTTGACTGTGGTCCCCACCTGGGCTTCACCTGCTTTGGGGACTCCGGTCTCCATCTGGGCCTCACCTGGCCCTCCTGACCGTGGTCCTCAACTGGGCAATATTGGGACCCGGTGACTGTGTTCCACAACTGGACCTCACCTGGACCAGGTGATTCTGGTTTCCCTCTGGGTCTCACCGTGCCCTAGTGACTGTGAACCACACTTTGGCCTGATTTGGACCTGCTGACCCTGGTTGGCACCTGCGCCTGACCTCGAACTGTTGACTCTGGGACTTTCAAGGGCCTACCCTGTACCTTGTGATCCTGGTCCCCACCTGGGACTCACCTGGACGTGGTGACTCATATCACATCTGCGTACTCACCTGGACCTGCTTACTGTGTTCCACATCTGGGCCTGAAGTAGACTTGTTGACCATGGTCCCCAAAGCGGCCTCACATGGACCTGTTGCCTCTGATCCACACCGGGGCCTCACGTGTACCTGGTAACTCTGGCCCTCACCTGGGGCTCATCTGGACCTAGTGAGTCTGGTCCCCACCTGGGCTTTACCTGGATCTGGTGACACTGGTCCCCACCTGGACTTCACCTGGATCTGGTGACTCTGGTCCCCACCTGGACCTCTCCTGGACCTGGTGACTCTCTTTCCAACATGGACCTCACCTGGATCTGGTGACTCTGTTCCTCAGTTTCGCCTCACCTGGACCTGGTGTCGCTCGTCCCCACTTGGACCTAACACAGACCTGCTGAATCTTGCCCCACCTAGGCCGCACCCAAACCTGGTGACTCTTGTCCCCAGCTATGCCTCAATTCGACCTGATGAATCTGGTCCTCACGTGGGCCTCACATGGACCTGGGACTCAGCTGGATAGAGTGGCTCTGGTTCCCACAAGGGGCTCACCTGATACTGCTGACTGTGGTCTTATTCTATGCCTCACCAGGACCTAGTGATTCTGTTCCCCATCTGGGCCTGCATGGCCCTAGTGACTCTGGTCCTCACCCAGGTATTATTGGGATCTGGATACTCTATGCCACACCTGGGCCTCACTTTGACCAGGGACCTCTGGTCCCATTCTGGGCCTCAAACTAAACTGGTTGCTCTGGTTCCCGCTCTTGGCCTCACCCTTACCTGGTAACTCTGGTCACCCCTTGGGCTTGACTTGGGCCTGGTGAATCTGGTCCTTAGCTGGTCCGCACCTGGATCTGGTGACTGGTCGCCACCTGATTCTCACCTGGACTTGGTGAATCCTGTTGCCACCAGCGCCTCACCTGGACCTTGTGACTGTGGTCCCACCTGGATCTCACCTGGATCTGGTGGCTCTGGTTCCCATATGGGGCTCTCCTGGACCTGGTTCCTGTGGTTTCCATCTGGCCTCACCTGGAACACAATGACTCTGATATATATTTGGGCCTCTCCTGGACCTGTTGACTCTGGTCCTTACCTGGGCATCATTGGGACCTGGATACTCTCTTACATACCTGGGCCTCACCTGGACCTGGTGACTGTGGTCCCACATGGGCCTCACCTGGACGAGGTGACTGGTTCCCACAGGGACCTCACCTGGACCTGGTGACTCAGGTCCTCATATGGACATCATGGGACCTGGTTTCTCAGTTCCACATAGGGGCCTCACCTGGACCTAGTGATTCTAGTCCCCCTCTGGGACTCCCCCTTACGTGCTGACTCGGGTCCCCCCCTGGATATCACCAGAACCGGGTGATTCTGGTCCCCCTCTGGGACTCTCCCGGAGCTGGGGACACTGGTCCTCAGCTGGCCTCAACAGGACTTGGTGAATCTACTCCTCACTTAGGCCTCGTCTGGACCTTGTGACTCTTTTCCCACCTGGCATCAATGGGACATGGTTTCTCTGTTCCCCACCTGGGCCTCACCTGGACATGATAACTTTGCTCCACACTTTGGCATCAACTGGTCCTGATGACTCTGGTCCCCCCACCTAGGCCTCAATGTGGACCTGGTGACTGTGGTCCCCACCTGGGTCTCACCTGGACCTGGTGACTCTTGTTCCCATATGAACCACACCTGGACCTGGTGACTGTGGTGTTCTTGTAGACTCACATTTACCAGGTGATTTCAGTCCCCACTAGGGCCTCACCTGGATCTGGTGACTCTGGCCTGCAGGCTGTCCTCACCTGGACCTGGTGTGTGGGGTTGCCACCAGGACCTCACCCATACCTGGTGACTCTGTCCCCATGTGGGCTTTTGGACCTGGCGAATCTGGTCCTTACCTGGTCCTCTCCCAGACCCTGGGACTCTGGTCACCACCTGGGCCTCACTTGGACCTGGTGAATCGGTCCCCATCTGGGCCTCACCCAGTCCTGGTGGCTTTTTCGCCACCTGGACCTTATTGTTGTGGTCTCCTTCTTGGCCTCACCTGGAACTGGTGACTCTGATTCTATCTGCGCGTTACCCAGACCTGGTGACTCTGTACTCACCTGGGCATCATTGGTACCTCGTGACTCTGTTCCACACCTGAGCCTCACCTGGACATGATGACTCTTGAACCTCTCTGGGCCTCAGCCTGACCTGGTTACTCTGGTCCCCATCTGCATGTCACGTAGTCCAGGTGATTCTGGTACCCCTCTAGGACTCAACCAGATCTGGTGACTGTGATCCTCAACTGGGCCTCACCTGCACCTAGTGAATATGCTCCATCTGGGCCTCATTTGGACCTGGTGACAATGATCCCTACCTGGGCATCATCGGGACATGGTTCCATTGCATGGCCTGAAGGTTGGCCTCACCTGCACCTGGTAACTCTGGTTCCTACCTGGGCATCATCGGGACATGTTCCACTGCATGGCCTGCAGGTTGGCCTCACCTGGACCTGAGAACTCTAGTCCCTAACTCGGCATCATCGGGACATGATTCCTCTGCATGGCCTGCAGGTTGGCCTCACCTGGACCTGGTGAGAGGGGTTGTCACTTGGGCCTCACACATGCCTGTTGACACAGGTCCCCACGTGGGCCTCACTTGGACCTGGTGAATCTGGTCCTTACCTGGTCCTCACCCGGAACTCGTAACTCTGTTCACCACCTGGGAATCACTTGGACCTGGTGAAATTGGTCCCCATCTGGGCCTCACCCAGTCCTCGGGACTTGTTCCCCACCTGGACCTGATTGCTGTGGACTCTTTCTTGGCCTCACCTGGAACTAGTGACTCTGATCCTATCTTCGGCTCACCCAGACCTGGTGACTCTGGTCCTCACCTGTGCAACATTGGTACCTGGTGACTCTGTACCACACCTGAGCCTCACCTGGACATGATGACTCTGGAACCTTTCTGGGCCTAACCCTGACATGGTGACTCTGGTCCCCATCTGGATGTTACCTGGACCAGGTGTTTCTGGTACCCCTCTAGGCCTCAACCAGATCTGGTGACTCTGGTCCTCAACTGGGCCTCACTGGGATCTAGTTATCATGCTCCCCACCTGCGCCCCATCTGGACCTGGTGATCTGGTTCTACCTGGGCATCATCGGGACATGGTTACTCTATTCCCCACTCGGACTGACCTGATCCTGGTAACTCTGGTCCGGACTTTGTCCTCTTCTGTACCAAGTGACTCTGGCTCCACCTGGGCCACACCTGTAACTGGTGACTCTGATCCTAAGCATGGCCTCACCTGACCTGGTGACTGTGGTTCCCATCGGGACCTCACCTGGACCTCAGGTCTCTGGTCCCACTGGGCCTAACCAGGGCCTGGTGTCTCTGGTACCCACCTGGGTAGCATCAGGATATGGTTACACTGTTCACTAACAGTGACCCAGCCGGACCTATTAACTCTGGACTTCCCCTGGGCCACACCTGGACATGGTGACACTGGTTCCCACCTGGGTCTCAACTGGACTTGGTGACTCGGATCCCCACCTGGTCGTCCCCTGTAACTGGTGATTCTCGTTTCCACATGGACATCATGTGGACCTGGTGGCTGCAGTGTTTCTAGCTTCTCATGTACCTCGTGACTCTGATCCCCTCCAGGGCCTCACCGGGACCTCTTCAGTGTGGTTGCCACCTGCATCTCACCTGCACCTGGTGATTCTGGTCTGCACCTGAGACTACCCTGGATCTAGTGACTGTGGTCCCCACCTAGGCTTCACCTGGATTTGGGGACTCCGGTCCCCATCTGGGGCTCACCTGGCCCTGTTGACCATGGTCCTCAACTGGGCAAAATTGGGACCCGGTGACTGTGTTCCACACCTGGACCTCACCTGGACCAGGTCCCCCTCTGGGTCTCACCATGTCCTAGTGCCTGTGAACCCCACTTTGGCATGACTTGGACCTGCTGACCCTGGTTGCCCCCTGCGCCTGACCTCGAACTGTTGGCTCTGGTTCTTTCAAGGGCCTCCCGTGCACCTGGTGATCCTGGTCCCCACCTGGGCCTCACCTGGACGTGGTGACGCTTGTCACCACCCGGGACTCACTTGGACCTGCTTACTGTGTTCCACACCTGGGCCTCAAGTACGCCTCTTGACCATGGTCCCCAAGCCCGCCTCACATGACCCTGTTGCCTCTGATACCCACCGATGCCTCACGTGTACCTGGTAACTCTGGTCCTCACCTGGGCCTCATCTGGACCTAGTGACTCTGGTCCCCACCTGGGCTTCACCTGTATCTGGTGACTCTGTTACCCACCTGGACCTCTCCTGGACCTGGTGACTCTCTTTCCAACATGGACCTCACCGGGATCTGGTGCCTCTGGTCCTCAGTTTGTCCTCACCTGGACCTGGTGTCTCTCGTCCCCACTTTGACCTAACTCAGAACTGCTGAATCTTCCTCCACCTAGGCCGCACCCAGACCTGGTGACTCTTGTCCCCAGCTATGCCTCAATTCGACCTGTTGAATCTGGTCCTCACGTGGGCCTCACATGGACCTGGGACTCAGCTGGATAGAGTGGCTCTGGTTCCCACAAGGGGCTCACCTGATTCTGGTGACTGTGATCTTAGTTTATGCCACACCAGGACCTGGTGATTCTGTTCCCCATCTGGGCCTGCATGGCTCTAGTGACTCTGGTCCTCACCCAGGCATCATTGGGACCTGGATACTCTATTCCACACCTGGGCCTCACTTTGACTAGGGATCATGGTCCCATTCTGGGCCTCAAATTAACTGGTTACTCTGGTTCCCCCTCTGGGCCTCACCCTTACCTGGTGACTCTGGACACCCCTTGGGCTCACTTGGGCCTGACGAATCTGGTCCTTAGCTGGTCCGCACCTGGATGTGGTGACTTGTCGCCACCTGGGCCTCACCTGGACTTGGTGAATCCTGTTGCCACCTGCGCCTCACCTGGACCTGTGACTGTGGTCCCACCTGGACCTCACCTGGATCTGGTGGCTCTGGTTAACATATGGGACTCTCCTGGACCTGGTTCCTGTGGTCTTCATCTGGCCTCACCTGGAACACAATGACTCTGATCCATATTTGTGCCTCTCCTGGACCTGTTGACTCTGGTCCTTACCTGGAAATCATTGGGAGCTGGATACTCTCTTATAACTTGGGCCTCACCTGGAACTGGTGACTGTGGTCCCACCTGGGCCTCACCTGGACGAGGTGACTGGTTCCCACAGGGACCTCACCTGGACGTGGTGACTCAGGTCCTCATATGGGCATCATGGGACCGGGTTTCTCAGTTCCACATTGGGGCCTCACCTGGACCTAGCGATTCTCGTCTCTCTCTGGGCCTCACCCTGATGTGGTGACTCTGGTCCCCACCTGGACATCACCAGAACCGAGTGACTCTGGTCCCCCTCTGGGACTCACCCGGAGCTGGGGACACTGGTCCTCAACTGGACCTCAACAGGACCTGGTGAATCTACTCACCACTTAGGCCTCGTCTGGACCTTGTGACTCTTTTCTCACCTGACATCAATGGGACATGGTTACTCTGTTCCCTACTTGGGCCTCACCTGGACATGACAACTTTGCTCCACACTTTGGCCCCAACTGCTCCTGATGAATCTGGTCCCCCCACCTAGGCCTCAATCTGGACCTGGTGACTGTTGTCCCGAACTGGGTCTCACCTGGACCTGGGGACTCTCGTTCCCACATGAAACACACCTGGACCTGGTGACTGTGGTGTTCTTGTAGACTCACATTTTCCTGGTGACTCCGGTCCCCACTAGGGCCTCACCTGGATCTGGTGACTCTGGCCTGCAGGTTGGCCTCACCTGGACCTTGAGAGTGGGGTTGCCACCTGGACCTCACCCATACCTGGTGACTCAGGTCCCCACGTGTGCCTCTTGGAACTGGTGAATCTGGTCCTTACCTGGTCCTATCCCAGACCCGGGGACTCTGGTCACCACCTGGTCCTCACCTGGACCTGGTGAATCTGGACCCCATCTGGGCCTCACCCAGTCCTGGTGACTTTGTTCCCCACCTGGACCTGATTGCTGTGGACTCTTTCTTGGCCTCACCTGGAACTGGTGAATCTGATCCTATCTGCGTGTCACCCAGACCTGGTGACTCTGGTCATCACCTGGCAATTATTGGTACCTGGTGACTCTGTTCCACACCTTAGGCTCACCTGGACATGATGACTCTGGAACCTCTATGGGCCTCACCCTGACCTGGTGATTCTGGTCCCCATCTGGATGTCACCTGAACCAGGATATTCTGGTACCCATCTAGGCCTCAACCAGATCTGGTGACTCTGGCCCTCAACTGGGCCTCACCTGGACCTAGTGAATATGCCCCATCTGGGCCTCATTTGGACCTGATGACTCCGGTCCCTACCTGGGCATCATTGGGACATGGTTCCACTGCATGGCCTGCAGGTTGGCCTCACCTGGACCTGGTGATTGGGGTTGCCACCTGGGTCTCACCCATACCTGGTGACACAGGTCCCACGTGGGCTTCAGTTGGACCTGGTGAATCTGGTCCTTACCTGTTCCTCACCCGAAACTGGTAACTCTGGTCATCACCTGGGAATCACCTGGACCTGGTGAATCTGTCCCCATCTGGGCCTCCCCCAGTCCTGGTGACTTTCTTCCCCACCTGGACCTGATTGCTGTGGACTCCTTCTTGGCTAACCTGGAACTGCTGACTCTGATGTTAACTGGGCTTCACCCAGATCTGGTGACTCTGGTCCTCACCTGTGGACCATTATGACCTGGATACTCTGTTCCACACCTGAGCCTCAATTGGACATGATAACTTTGCTCCACAGTTGGGCCTCAACTGTTCCTGATGACACTGGTACCCTCTTAGGCCTCAATCCGGACCTGGTGACTATCGTCTCCACCTGGTTCTCACTTGGAACTGGTGACTCTCGTTCCCACATGAAACACACCTGGACCTGGTGACTGTGGTGTTCTTGTAGACTCACTTTTACCTGCTGTCTCCGGTGCCGACTAGGGCCTCACGTGGATCTGGTGACTTTGGCATGCAGGTTGGTCTCACCTGGACCTGGTGAGTGGGGTTGCCACCTGGGCCTCACCCATACCTGGTGAGTCAGGTCCCCTCGTAGGCCTCTTGGACCTGGGGAATATGGTCCTTACCTGGTCGTCTCCCTGCCCCGGGGTCTCTGGTCACCACCTGGGCCTACCTGGACCTGGTGAATCTGATCCCCTCTGTGCCTCACCCAGGCTTGTTGACTTTGTTACCCACCTATATCTGATTGCTGTGGACTCCTTCTTGGCCTCACCTGGAACTGGTGACTCTGATCCTATCTGCGTGTCACCCAGACCTGGTGACACTGGTCCTCACCTGGGCATCATTGGTACATGGTGACTCTGTTCCACACCTGAGCCTCACCTGGACATGAGGCTCTGGACTCTCGAACCACTCTGGGCCTAACCCTGACCTGGAATCTGGTCTCCATATGGATGTCACCTGGACCAGGTGATTCTGGTACCCCTCTCGGCCTCAACCACTTCTGGTGACTCTGGTCCTCAACTGGGCCTAACCTGGACCTATTGAATATGCTCCTCTGGGCCTCATTTGGACCTGGTGACTCTGGTCCCTACCTGGGCATCATCGGGACATGGATCCACTGCATGGCCTGTAGGTTTGCCTCAGCTGGACCTGGTTACTCTGGTCCCTACCTGGGCATCATCGGGACACGGTTCCTCTGCATGGCTTCCAGCTTGGCCTCACCTGGACCTAGTGAGTGGGGTTGCCACCTGGGGCTCACCCATACCTGGTGACACAGGTCCCCACGTGGGCTTCACTTGTACGTGGTGAATCTGGTCCTTACCTGATCCTCACCCGGAATTCCTAACTCGGGTCACCACCTGGGCCTCACCTGGACCTGGTGAATCTCTTCCCCATCTGGGCCTCACCCAGTCCTGGTGACTTTGTTCCCCACCTGGACTTGATTGCTTTGGACTCTTTCTTGGCCTCACCTGTAACTGGTGACTCTTATCCTCTCTGCGCGTGACTCAGGCCTGGTGACACTGATCCTCACCTGGGCATCATTGGTACCTGGTGACTCTGTTCCACACCTGAGCCTCACCTGGACATGATGACTCTGGATCCTCTCTGGGCCTCACCCTGACCTGGTGACTCTGGTCCCCATCTGGATGTCACCTGGACCAGGTGATTCTGGTACCCCTCTAGGCCTCAACCAGATCTGGTGTCTCTGGTCCTCAACTGGGCCTCGGTTGGACCTAGTGAATATGCTCCATCTTGGCCTCATTTGGACCTGGTTACTCTGGTCCCTACCTGGGCATCATGGGGGCCTGGTTCCACTGCATGGCCTGCAGGTTGTCCTCACCTGGATCTGGTAACTCTCGTCCCTACCTGGGCTTCATCGGGACACGGTTCCTCTGTATGGCCTGCAGGTTGGCCTCACCTGGACCTGGTGAGTGGGGTTGCCACCTGGGCCTCACCCATACCTGGTGACACAAGTCCCCACGTGGGCCTCACTTGGACCTGGTGAATCTGGTCCTTACCTGGTCCTCACCCGGACCTGGTAACTCTGGTCACCACCTGGGAATCACCTGCACCGGGTGAATCTGGTCCACATCTGGGCCTCCCCCAGTCCTGGTGACTTTGTTCCCCACCTGGACCTGATGCTGTGGACTCCTTCTTGGCCTCACCTGGAACTGGTGACTCTCATCCTAACTGGGCCTAACTCAATCTGCTGACTCTGGTCCTCCACTGTGGACCATTATGATCTGTATACTCTGTTCCACACCTGAGCCTCACCTGGACATGATGTCTCTGGATCCACTCTGGGCCTCACCCTGAGGTGGTGACTCTGGTCCCCATGTGGATGTCACCTAGACCAGGTGAATCTGGTACCCCTCTAGGCCTCAACTAGACCTGGTGACTCTGGTCCTCACCTGGGCCTCACGGGGACCTAGTGAATATGCTCCCCAATTATGCCTCATCTGGACCTGGTGACTCTGGTTCTACCTGGGCATCATCGGGACATGGTTACTGTATTCCCCACTGGGACTGACCTGATCCTGGTAACTCTGGTCCTGATTTGGCCTCTTCTGTACCAGGTGACTCTGGATCCACCTTGGGTTCACCGGTAACTGCTGACTCTGATCCTAAGCATGGCCTCACCTGACCTGGTGACTGTGGTTCCCATTGCGACCTCACCTGGACCTCATGTCTCTGGTTCCACCTGGGCCTCACCAGGACCTGGTGTCTCTGGTACCCACCTGTGTAGCGTCAGGATATCGTTACACTGTTCACTATCAGTGTCCCAGCCGGACCTATTAACTCTGGACTTCACCTGGGGCACACCTGGACTTGGTGAATCCTGTTGCCACCTGCGCCTCACCTGGACCTTGTGACTGTGGTCCCACCTCGACCTCACCTGGACGAGGTGACTGGTTCCCACAGGGACCTCACCTGGACCTGGTGACTCAGGTCCTCATATGGGCATCATGGGACCTGGTTTCTCAGTTCCACATCGGGGCCTCACCTGGACCTAGTGTTTCTTGTCCCCCTCTGGGCCTCACCCTGACGTGGTGACTCTGGTTCCCACCTGGATATCACCAGAACCGGGTGTCACACCCGGAGCTGGGGACACTGGTCCTCAACTGGGCCTCAACAGGACCTGGTGAATCTACTCCTCACTTAGGCCTCGTCTGGACCTTGTGACTCTTTTCCCACCTGGAATCAATGGGACATGGTTACTCTGTTCCCCACCTGGGCCTCACCTGAACATGATAACTTTGATCCACACTTTGGCCTCAAATGCTCCTGATGACTCTCGTCTCCCCACCTAGGCCTCAATCTTGACCTGGTGACTGTGGTCCCCACCTGGGTCTCACCTGGACCTGGTGACTCTCGTTCCCACATGCACCACACCTGGACCTGGTGACTGTGGTGTTCTTGTAGACTCACATTTACCTGGTGACACCGGTCCCCACTAGGGCCTCACCTGGATCTGCTGACTGTGGCCTGCAGGTTGGCCTCACCTGGACCTGGTGAGTGGGGTTGCCACCTGAGCTTCACCCATACCTGGTGACTCAGGAACCCACGTTCTCCTCTTGGACCTGGTTAATCTGGTCCTTACATGGTCCTCTCTCAGCCCCGGGAATTCTGGTCACCACCTGGGCCTGACCTGGACCTGGTGAATCTCTTCCCATCTGGGCTTCACCCAGTCCTGGTGACTTTGTTCCCCACCTGGACCTGATTGCTTTGGACTCTTTCTTGGCCTCACCTGGAACTGGTGACTCTTATCCTCTCTGCGCGTGACTCAGGCCTGGTGAGTCTGGTCCTCACCTGGGCATCATTGGTACCTGGTGACTCTGTTACACACCTGAGCCTCACCTGGACATGATGACTCTGGAAACTCTCTGGGCCTCACCCTGACCTGGTGACTCTGGTCCCCATCTGGATGTCACCTGGACCAGGTGATTCTGGTACCCCTCTAGGCCTCCATCAGATCTGGTCTCTGGTCCTCAACTGGGCCTCGGCTGGACCTAGTGAATATGCTCCATCTTGGCCTCATTTGGACCTGGTTACTCTGGTCCCTACCTGGGCATCATGGGGACCTGGTTCCACTGCATGGCCTGCAGGTTGGCCTAACCTGGACCTGGTAACTCTGGTCCCTACCTTGTCATTATCGGGACCCGGTTACTTTGCATGGCCTGCAGGTAGGCCTCACCTGAACCTGGTGAGTGGGGTTGCCACTTGGGCCTCACCCATACCTGGTGACACAGGCCCCTATGTGGGCCTCACTTGGACCTGGTGAATCTGGTAACTCTGGTCACCACCTGTGAATCACCTGGACCTGGTGAATCTGTGTCCCCATCTGGGCCTCACCCAGTCCTCGTGACTTTTTTCCCCACCTGGACCTGATTGCTGTGGACTCCTTCTTAGCCTCACCTGGAACTGTTGACACTGATCCTAACTGGGCCTCACCCAGATCTTTTGACTCTGGTCCTCACCTGCTGGACCATTATGACCTGGATACTCTGTTCCACACCTGAGACTCACCTGGACATGATGACTCTGGATCCCCTCTGGGCCTCTCCCTGACATGGTGTCTCTGGTCCCCATCTGGACGGCACTTAGACCAGGTGAATCTGGTAGCCCCTCTAGACCTCAACTAGACCTGGTGACTCTGGTCCTCTACTGGGCCTCAACGGGCCGTAGTGAATATGCTCCCCACCTTCGCCTCATCTGTACCAGGTGACACTGGCTCCACCTGGGCATCACCTGTAACTGGTGAATCTGATCCTAAGCATGGCCTCACCTGACCTGGTGACTGTGGTTCCCATCGGGACCTCACCTGGACCTCATGTCTCTGGTCCTAACTGGGCCTCAACTGGACCTTGTGACTGTGGTCCCACCTGGACCTCACCTGGATCTGGTGGCTCTGGTTCCCATATGGGACTCTCCTGGACCTGGTTACTGTGGTATCCATCTGGCCTTACCTGGAACACAATGACTCTGATCCATATTTGGGCCTCTCCTGGACCTGTTGACTCTGGTCCTCACCTGGGCATCTTTAGTACTTGGTAACTCTATTCCACACCTGAGCCTCACCTGGACATGATGACTCTGGAACCTCTCTGGGCCTCACCCTGACCTGGTGTCTCTGGACCCATCTGAATGGTACCTGGACCAGGTGATTCTGGTAACCCTCTAGGCCTCAACCAGGTTTGGTGACTCTGGTCCTCAACTGGGCCTCACCTGGACCTAGTGAATATGCTCCATCTTGGCCTCATTTGGACCTGGTGACTCTGGTCCCTACCTGGGCATCATCGGGACATGGTTACTCTATTACCCTCTGGGACTGACCTGATCGTGGTAACTCTGGTCCTGACTTTGACCTCTTCTGTACCATGTGACTCTGGCTCCACCTGGACCTCACCTGTAAGTGGTGACTCTGATCCTAAGCATCGCCTCACCTGACCTGGTGACTGTGGTTCCCATCGGGACCTCACCTGGACCTCATGTCTCTGGTCCCACCTGGGCCTCAACAGGATCTTGTAACTGGTACCCACCTGAGTAGCATAGGATATGGTTACACTGTTCACTAACAGTGACCCAGCCAGACCTGTTAACTCTGGTCTTCACCTGGTTCACACCTGGACATGGTGACACTGGTTCCCACCAGGGTCTCACCTGGACATGGTGAGTCAGATCCCCACCTGGTCCTCACCTGTAACTGGTGATTCTCATTCCCACATGGGCATCATGTGGAACTTGTGGCTGCAGTGTTTCTAGCTTCTCATGTAACTCGAGAATCTGGTCCGCACCAGGGACTCACCGGGACCTGGTGAGTGTGGTTGCCACCTGCACCTCACCAGGACCTGGTCATTCTGGTCTGCACCTGAGACTACCCTGGATCTGGTGACTGTGGTCCCCACCTGGGCTTCACCTGGATTTGGGGACTCCGGTCCCAATCCCGGCCTCACCTGGCCCTGTTGTCCATGGTCTTCAACTGGACAAATTTGGGACCCGGTGACTGTCTTCCACAACTGGACCTCACCTGGACCAGGTGACTCTGGTCCCCCTCTGGGTCTCACCGTGCCCTAATGACTGTGAACCCAATTTTGGCCTGACTTGGACCTGCTGACCCTGGTTGCCAACTGCGCCTGACCTCGAACTGTTGACTCTGTTTCTTTCAAGGGCCTACCCTGTACCTGGTTATCCTGGTCCCAAACTTGGCCTCAACTGGACGTGGTGACTCTTGTCACCACTGGGGACTCACCGGGACAGGCTTACAGTGTTCCACAGCTGGGCCTCAGGTAGACCTGTTGACCATGTTCCCCAAGCCGGCCTCACGTGGACATTTTGGCTGTGATCCCCGCCGGGGCATCACTTGTACCTGGTAACTCTGATCCTCACCTGGGCCTCATCTGGACCTAGTGACTCTGTTCCCCACCTGGGCTTTACCTGGATCTGGATACTCTGGTCCCCACCTGGACTTCACCTGGATCTGGTGACTCTGGTCCCCACCTGGACCTCTCCTGGACCTGGTGACTCTCTTTCCAACATGGACCTCACCTGGATCTGGTGACTCTTCCTCAATTTGGCCTCACCTGGACCTGGTGTCTCTCGTCCCCACATTGACCTAACTCAGAACTGCTGAATCTTGCCCCACCTAGGCCTAACCCAGACCTGGTGACTCTTGTCCCCAGCTATGCCTCAATTCGACCTGATGAATCTGGTCCTGACGTGGGCCTCACATGGACCTGGGACTCAGCTGGATAGAGTGGCTCTGGTTCCCACAAGGGGCACACCTGATACTGGTGATTGTGGTCTCATTCTATGCCTCACCAGGACCTAGTGATTCTGTTCCCCATCTGGGCCTGCATGGCCCTAGTGACTCTGGTCCTCACCCAGGCATCATTGGGGCCTGGATACTCTATTCCACACCTGGGCCTCACTTTCACCAGGGACCTCTGGTCCCATTCTGGGCCTCAATCTAAACTGGTTACTCTGGTTCCCCTCTGGGCCTCACACTTACCTGGTGATTCTAGTCACCCCTTGGGCTTCACTTGGGCCTGGTGAATCTGGTCCTTAGCTGGTCCACATTTGTATCTGGTGACTGGTCGCCAATTGGGCCTCACCTGGACTTGGTGAATCCTGTTGCCACCAGCGCCTCACCTGGACCTTCTGACTGTGGTCCCACCTGGAACTCACCTGCATCTGGTTGCTCTGGTTCCCATATGGGGCTCTCCTGGACCTGGTTCCTGTGGTCTCCATCTGGCCTCACCTGGAACACAATGATTCTGATCCATATTTGGTCCTCTCCTGGACCTGTTGACTCTGGTCCTTACCTGGGCATCATTGGGACCTGGATACTCTCTTATATACCTAGGCCTCACCTGGACCTGGTGACTGTGGTCCCACCTGGGCCTCACCTGGACGAGGTTACTGGTTCCCACAGGGACCTCACCTGGACCTGGTGACTCAGGTCCTCATATGGGCATCATGGGACCTGGGTTCTCAGTTGCACATCGGGGCCTCATCTGGACCTAGTGATTCTCGTCCCCCCCTGGGCCTCACCCTGACGTGGTAACTCAGGTCCCCACTGGATCTCACCAGAACCGGGTGACACTGGTCCCCCTCTGGGCCTCACCCGGAGCTGGGGACACTGGTACTCAACTGGGCCTCAACAGGACCTGGTGAATCTACTCCTCACTTAGGCCTCGTCTGAACCTTTTGACTCTGTTCCCACCTGGCATCTTTGGGACATGGTTACTCTGTTCCCCACCTGGGCCTCACATGGACATGATAAATTTGATCCACACTTTGGCCTCAACTGGTCCTGATGACTCTGGTCCCCCCACCTAGGCCTCAATCTGTACCTGGTGACTGTGGTCCCCACCTGGGTCTCACCTGGACCTGGTGACTCTCGATCCCACATGAACCACACCAGGATCTGGTGACTGTGTTGTTCTTGTAGAATCACTTTTAACTGGTGACTCCAGTCCCCACTAGGGCCTCACGTGGATCGGGTGACTTGGCCTGCAGGTTGGCCTCACATGGACCGGGTGAGTGGGGATGTCACTTGGGCCTCGCCCATACCTGGTGACTCAGGTCTCCACTTGGGCCTCTTGGACCTGGTGAATCTGGTCCTTACCTGGTCCTCTCCTAGACCCGGGGACTCTGGTTACCACCTGGGCCTCACCTGGACCATGTGAATCCGACCCCATCTGGGCCTCACTCACTCCTGGTGACTTTGTTCCCCACCTTGACCTGATTGCTGTGGACTCTTTCATGGCCTCACCTGGACCTGGTGACTCTGATCCTATCTGCGTGTCACCCAGACCTGGTTACTCTGGTCCTCACCTGGGCGTCATTGGTACCCGGTGACTCTGTTCCACAACTGAGCCTCACCTGGACATGAGGCTCTGGACTCTCGAACCTCGCTGGGCCTCACCCTGACCTGGTGACTCTGGCCCCATCTGGATGTCACCTGCACCAGGTGTTTCTGGTACCCCTCTAGGCCTCAACCAGATCTGGTGACTTTGGTCCTCAACTGGGCCTCACCTGGACCTAGTGAATATGCTCCATCTGGGCCTCATTTGGACCTGGTGACTCTGGTCCCTACCTGGGCATCATCGGGATATGGTTCCACTGCATGTCCTGCAGGTTGGCCTCCCCTGGACCTGGTGAGTGTGGTTGCCACCTGCACCTGACCTGGACCTGGTGATTCTGGTCTGCACCTGAGATTACACTGGATCTGGTGACTGTGGTCCCCACCTGGGCTTCACCTGGATTTGGGGACCCCGGTCCCCATCTGGGCCTCACCTGGCCCTGTTGACCATGGTCCTCAAGTGGGAAAAATTGGGACGCGGTGACTGTGTTCCACAACTGGACCTCACCTGGACCAAGTGACTCTGGTCCCCCTCTGGGTCTCACCGTGCCCTAGTGACTGTGAAGCCCACTTTTCCCTGACTTGGACCTGCTGACCCTGGTTGCCACATGCGCCTGCCCTCGAACTGTTGACTCTGCTTTATTCAAGGACCTCCCCTGTACCTTGTGATCCTGGTCAGCACCTGGGCTTCACCTTGACGTGGTGACTCTTGTCACCACCGGGGACTCACTTGGACCTGGTTACTGTGTTCTACACCTGGGCCTCAAGTAGACCTGTTGACCATGGTCCCCAAGCCGTCCTCACAAGTACCTGTTGCCTCTGATACCCATCGGGGCATCACGTGTACCTGGTAACTCTGGTCCTCACCTGGGCCGCATCTGGACCTAGTGACTCTGGTCCCCACCTGGATCTCACCTGGATCTGGTAACTCTGGTCCCCACCTGGATCTCACCTCGATCTGGTGACTCTGGTCCTCAGTTTGGCCTCACCTGGACCTGGTGAACATGCTCCCCAACTGCGCCTCATCTATACCTGGTGACTCTGTTTCTACCTGGGCATCATCGGGAAATGTTTCCTCTATTCCCCACTGGGACTGACCTGATCCTGGTAACTCTGGTCCTGACTTTGGCCTCTTCTGTACCAGGTGACTCTGGCTCCACCTGGGCCTCACCTGTAACTGGTGACTCTGATCCTAAGCATGGCCTCACCTGACCTGGTAACTGTGGTTCCCATCGGGACCTCCCCTGGACCTCATGTCTCTCGTCCAACCGGGGCCTCACCAGGACCTGGTGTTTCTGGTACCCACCAGGGTAGCATCAGGATATGGTTACACTGTTCACTATCAGTGACCCTGACAGACCTATTAACTCTGGTCTTTACCTGGGCCACACCTGGACATGGTGACACTGGTTCCCATCTGGGTCTCACCTGGAAAAGGTGAGTCGGTTCCCCACCTGGTCCTCACCTGTAACTGGTGATTCTCGTTCCGACATGGACATCAGGTGGACCTGGTGGCTGCAGTGTTTCTAGCTTCTCATGTACCTCGTGACTCTGCTCCCCACCAGGGCCTCACCGGGACCTGGTGAGTGTGGTTGCCACCGGCACCTCACCTGGACCTGGTGATTCTGGTCTGCACCTGAGACTACCCTGCATCTGGTGTTTGTGGTCCCCACCTGGTCTTCACCTGGATTTAGGGACTCCGGTCCCCATCTGGGCTTTACCTGGCCCTGTTGACCATGGTCCTCAACTGGGCAAAATTGGGACCCGGTGACTGTGTTCCACAAGTGGACCTCACCTGGACCAGGTGACTCTGGTCCTCCTCTGGATGTCACCGTGCCCTAGTGATTGTGAACCCCACTTTGGCCTGACTTGGACCTGTTGACCTTGGTTGCCACCTGCGTCTGACCTCGAACTGTTGACTCTGGTTCTTTCAAGGGCGTGCCCTGTACCTGGTGATCCTGGTCCCCACCTGGGCCTCACCTGGACGTGGTGACCCTTCTCACCACCGGGGACTCACCTGGACCTGGTTCCTGTGTTCCACACCTGGGCCTCAAGTAGACCTGTTGACCGTGGTCCCCAAGCCGGCCTCACATGGACTTCTTGCCTCTGATCCTCACCAGGGACTCACGTGTACCTGGTAACTCTGGTCCTCAACTGGGCTTCACCTGGATCTGGTGACTCTGGTCCCCACCTTGTCTTCACCTGGATCTGGTGACTCTGGTCCCCACCTGGACCACTCCTCGACCTGGTGACTCTCTTTCCAACATGGATCTCACCTGGATCTGGTGACTCTCTTTCCAACATGGACCTCACCTGGATCTGGTAACTCTGGCCCTCAGTTTGGCCTCACCTGGACCTGGTGTCTCTCGTCGCCACTTTGACCTAACTCAGAACTGCTGAATATGCTCCACCTAGGCCGCACCCAGACCTGGTGACTCTTGTCCCCAGCTATGCCTCAATTCGACCTGATGAATCTGGTCCTCACGTGGGCCTCACATGGACCTGGGACTCAGCTGGATAGAGTGGCTCTGGTTCCCACAAGGGGCTCACCTGACACTGCTGACTGTGGTCTTATTCTATGCCACACCAGGACCTAGTACTTCTTTTTTTTAAAATTTATTTATGATAGTCAGAGAGAGAGAGAGAGAGAGAGAGAGAAGCAGAGAGAGAAGCAGGTTCCATGCACTGAGAGCCCGACGTGGGATTCGATCCCGGGTCTCCAGGATCGCGCCGTGGGCCAATGGCAGGCGCCAAACTGCTGTGCCACCCAGGGATCCCTAGTACTTCTGTTCCCCAACTGGGCCTGCATGGCCCCAGTGCCTCTGGTCCTCACCCAGGCATCATTGGGTGATGGACCCAAATATCCTCACCCTGGATACTCTATTCCACACCTGTGCCTCACTTTGAACAGGGACTTCTGGTCCCATTCTGGGCCTCAAACTAAACTGGTTACTCTGGTTCCCCTCTGGGCCTCACCCTTACCTGGTGACTCTGGTCAACCCTTGGGCTTCACTGGGGCCTGGTGAATCTGGTCCTTAGCTGGTCCGCACCTGGATCTGGTGACTGGTCGCCACCTGGATCTCACCTGGACTTGGTGAATCCTGTTGCCACCTGCGCCTCACCTGGACCTTGTGACTGTGTTCCACACTTGGGCCTCAAGTAGACCTGTTGACCATGGTCCCCAAGCCGGCCTCACATGGACCTGTTGCATCTGACCCCACCGGGGCCTCACGTGTACCTGGTATCTCCTGTCCTCACCTGGGCTTCATCTGGTCCTAGAGACTCTGGTCTCCACCTGGGCTTCACCTGGATCTGGTGACTCACGTCCCCACCTGGACTTACCTGGATCCGTTGACTCTGGCCCCCACCTGGACCTCTCCTGGACCTGGTGACTCTCTATTTAACATGGACCTCACCTGGATCTGGTGACTCTGGTCCTCATTTTGGCCTCACCTGGACCTGGTGTCTCTCGTCCCCACTTGAACCTAACTCAGAACTGCTGAATCTTGCCCCACCTAGGCCGCATCCAGACCTGGTGACTCTTGTCCCCACCTATGCCTCAATTCCACCTGATGAATCTGGTCCTCACGTGGGCCTCACATGGACCTGGCACTCAGCTGGACCTGGGAGTCAGCTGGATAGAGTGGCTCTGGTTCCCACAAGGGGATCACCTGATACTGGTGACTGTGGTCTTATTCTATGCCTCACCAGGACCTAGTGATTCTGTTCCCCATCTGGGCCTGCATGGCCCTAGTGACTCTGGTCCTCACCCAGGCACCATTGGGACCTGGATACTCTATTCCACACCTGGGCCTCACTCTCATCAGGGACCTCTGGTCGCATTCTGGGCCTCAAATTAAACTTGTTAATCTGGTCCACCTCTGGGCCTCACACTTACCTGGTGACTCTGGACACGCCTTGGGCTTCATTTGGACCTGGTGAATCTGGTCCTTAGCTTCTCCGCACTTGGATATGGTGACTGGTCGCCACCTGGGCCTCACCTGGACTTGGTGAATCCTGTTGCCAACTGCGCCTCACCTGGACCTTGTGATAGTGGTCCAACCTGGACTTCACCTGGATCTGGTTGCTCTGGTTCCCATATGGGGCTCTCCTGGACCTGATTCCTGTGGTCTCCATTAGGCCTCACCTGGAACACAATGTCTCTGATGCATATTTGGGCCTCTCCTGGACCTGTTGACTCTGGTCCTAACCTGGGGATCATTGGCAACTGGATACTCTCTTATATACGTGGGCCTCACCTGGACCTGGTGACTGTGGTCCCACCTGGGCCTCACCGGGACGAGGTGACTGGTACCCAGGGACCTCACCTGGACCTGGTGACTCAGGTCCTCATATGGGCATCATGTGACCTGGTTTCTCAGTTCCACATCGGGGCCTCAAGTGGACCTCGTGATTCTGGTCCCCCTCTGGGCCTGACCCTGACGTGGTGACTCTGGTCCCAACCTGGATATCACCAGAACCTGTTGACTGTGGTCCCCCTCTGGGACTCACCCGGAGATGGGGCACTGGTCCTCAACTGGGCCTCAACAGGACCTGCTGAATCTACTCCTCACTTAGGCCTCGTCTGGACCTTGTGACTCTTTTCCCTCCTGGCATCAATGGGACATGGTTACTCTGTTCCCCACCTGGGCCTCACCTGGACATGATAACTTTGCTGCACACTTTGGCCTCAACTGGTCCTGATTACTTTGTTCCCCCCACCTAGGCCTCAGTCTGGACCTGGTGACTGTGGTGCCCACCTGGGTCTCACCTGTACCTGGTGATTCTCGTTCCCACATGAACCACACCTGGACCTGGTGACTGTGGTGTTCTTGTAGACTCACATTTACCTGGTGACACTGGTCCCCACTAGGGCCTCACCTGGATCTGGTGACTCTGGCCTGCCGGTTGGCCTCACCTTGACCTGGTGAGTGGGGTTGCCACCTGGGCCTAACACATAGCTGGTGACTCAATTCCCCTCGTGGGCCTCTTGTACCTGGTGAATCTGGTCCTTACCTGGTCCTGTCCCAGAATCGGGGACTCTGGTCACCACCTCGGCCTCACCTGGACCTGGTGAATCTGGTCCCCATCTGGGCCTCACCCAGTCCTGGTGACTTTGTTCCCCACCTGGACCTGATTGCTGTGGACTCTTTCTTGGCCTCACCTGGAACTGGTGACTCTGATCCTATCTGCGCGTCACCCAGATCTGGTGACTCTGGGCCTCACCTGGGCATCATTGGTAACTGGTGACTCTGTTCCACGCTTGAGCCTAACCTGGACATGATGACTCTGGAAACACTCTGGACCCCTCCCTGACCTGATGCCTCTGGTCCCCATCTGGATGTCACCTGGACGAGGTGATTCTGGTACCCCTCTAAGCCTCAACAGAAATCGTGACAGTGGTCCTCAACTGGGCCTCACTGGACCTAGTGAATATGCTCCATCTGGGCCTCACTTGGATCTGGTGACTCCGGTACCTACCTGGGCATCATCGGGACATGGTTCCACTGCATGGCCTGCATACTGGCCTCACCTGGACCTGGTAACTCTAGTCCCTACCTGGGCATAATCGGGACATGGTTCCTCTGCATGGCCTGCAGTTTGGCCTCACCTGGACCTGGGGAGTGGGGTTGCCAACTGTGCCTCACCCATGCTTGGTGACACAGGTACCCACGTGGGCCTCACTTGGACCTGGTGAATCTGGTCCTTACCTGGTCCTCACCCGGAACTGGTAACTCTGGTCACCACCTGGGAATCACCTGGACCTGGTGAATCTGGTCCCCATCTGGGCCTGCATGGCCCTAGTGACTCTGGTCCTCACCCAGGCATCATTGGGACCTGGATACTCTATTCCACACCTGTGCCTCACTTTGACCAGGGACCTCTGGTCCCATTCTGGACCTCAAACTAAACTGGTTACTCTGGTTCCCCTCTGGGCCTCACCCTTACCTGGTGACCCTGGTCACCCCTTGGGCTTCACTTGGGCCTGGTGATTCTGGTCCTTACCAGGTCCGCACCTGGATCTGGTAGCCACCTGGGCCTCACCTGGACTTGATGAATCCTGTTGCCACCTGCGCCTCATCTGAACTTTGTGACTGTGGTCCCACCTGGACCTCACCTGGATCTGGTGGCTCTGGTTCCCATATGGGACTCTCCTGGACCTGATTCCTGTGGTCTCCATCTGGCCTCACCTGGAACACAATGACTCTGTTCCATATTTGGGCGTCTCCCGGACCTGTTGACTCTGGTCCTTACCTGGGCATCATTGGGACCTGGATACTCTCTTATATACCTCGGCATTACCTGGACCTGGTGACTGTGGTCCCACCTGGGCCTCACCTGGAGGAGGTGACTGGTTCCCACAGGGACCTCACCGGGACCTGGTGACTCAGGTTTTCATATTGACATCATGGGACCTGGTTTCTCAGTTCCACATTGGGGGCTCACCTGGAGCTAGTGATTCTCGTCCCCCTCTGGGCCTCACCCTGACGTGGTGACTCTGTTCCCCACGTGGATATTACCAGAACCGGGTGACTCTGGTCCCCCTCTGGGACTCATCCGGAGCTGGGGACACTGGTCCTCACCTCGGCCTCAACAGGACCTGGTGAATCTACTCCTCACTTAGGCCTCATCTGGACCTTGTGACTCTTTTCCCACCTGGCATCAATGGGACATGCTTACTCTGTTCTCCACCTGGGCCTCACCTGGACATGATAACTTTGCTTCGCACTTTGGCCTCAACTGGTCCTGATGACTCTGGTCCCGCCACCTAGGCCTCAATCTGGACTTGATGACTGTGGTCCCCACCTGGGTCTCACCTGGACCTGATGACTCTGGTTCCCACATGAACCACACCTGGACCTGTTGACTGTGGTGTTCTTGTAGACTCACATTTACCTGGTGACTCCGGTCCACACTAGGGCCTCACCTGGATCTAGTGACTCTGGCCTGCAGGTTGGCCTCACCTGGACCTGGTTAGTAGGGTTTGCCACCAGGGCCTCACCCATACCTGGTGACTCAGGTCCCCACATGGGCCTCTTGGACCTGGTGAATCTGGACCTTACCTGGTCCTCTCCCAGACCCGGGGACTCTGGTCACCACCTGGGCCTCACCTGGACCTGGTGAATCTCGTTCCCACATGAACCACACCTGGACCTGGTGACTGTGGTGTTCTTGTAGACTCACATTTACCTAGTGACTCCGATCCCCACTAGGGCCTCACCTGGATCTAGTGACTCTGGCCTGCAGGTTGGCCTCACCTGGACCTGGTTAGTAGGGTTTGCCACCAGGGCCTCACCCATACCTGGTGACTCAGGTCCCCACGTGGTCCTCTTGGACCTGGTGAATCTGGACCTTACCTGGTCCTCTCCCAGACCCGGGGACTCTGGTCACCACCTGGGCCTCACCTGGACCTGGTGAATCTGGTCCCCATCTCGGCCTCACCCAGTCCTGGTGATTTTGTTCCCAACGTGGACCTGATTGCTGTGGACTCCTTCTTGGCCTCACCTGGAACTGGTGACTCTGATTCTATCTGCGCGTCACCCAGACCTGGTGACTCTGGTCCTCACTTGGGCATCATTCGTACCTGGTGACTCTGTTCCACACCTGAGCCTCACCTGGACATGATGACGCTGGATCCCCTCTGGGCCTCACCCTGACCTGGAGACTCTGGTCCCCATCTGAATGTCACCTTGACCAGGTGATTCTGGTACCCATCTAGTGCTCAACCAGATCTGGTGACTCTGGTCCTCAACTGGGCCTCACCTGGACCTAGTGAATATGATCCATCTGGGCCTCATTCGGACCTGGTGACTCTAGTTCTACCTGGGCATCAACGGGGCATGGTTACTCTATTCCCCACTGGGACTGACCTGATCCTGGTAACTCTGGTCCTGACTTTGGCCTCTTCTGTACCAGGTGACTCTGGCTCAACATGGGCCTCACCTGACTGGTGACTCTGATCCTAAGCATGGCCTCACCTGACCTGGTGACTGTGGTTCCCATCGGGACCTCTTCTGGACCTCATGTCTCTGGGCCCACCTGGGCCTCACCAGGACCTGGTTTCTGTGGTTACCACCTGGGTAGCATCAGGATATGGTTACACTGTTCACTAACAGTGACCCAGCCGGACCTATTAACTCTGGTCTTCACCTGGACCACACCTGGACATGGTGACACTGGTTCCCACCTGGGACTCACCTGGACATGGTGAGTCTGATCCCCACCTGGGACTCCCCTGGACATGGTGAGTCGGATCCCCACCTGGTCCTCACCTGTAACTGGTGATTTTCATTCTCACATGGACATAATTTGGACCTTGTGGCTGCAGTGTTTCTAGCTTCTCATATACCTCGTGACTCTGGTCCCCACCAGGGCCTCACCGGGACCTGGTGAGTGTGGTTAACGCCTGCACCTCACCTGGACCTGGTTATTCTGGTCTACACCTGAGACTACCCTGGAATTGTTGACTGTGGTCCCCACCTGGGCTTCACCTGGTTTTGGGGACTCCGGTCTCCATCTGGGCTTCACCTGGCCCTGTTGACCATGGTCCTCAACTGGACAAAATTGGCACCCGGTGACTGTGTTCCACAACTGGACCTCACCTGGACCAGGTGACTCTGGTCCCCCTCTGCGACTCACAGTGCCTTAGTGACTGTGAACCCCTCTTTGGCCTGACTTGGACCTGCTGATACTGGTTGCCACCTGCGCCAGTCTTCAAACTGTAGACTCTGGTTTTTCAAAGGCCTCCCCTCCCTCGACCTGGTGTTCCTGGTCCCCACCTGGGTCTCACTTGGACGTGGTGACACTTGTCACCACCAGGGACTCTCCTGGACCTGCTTACTGTGTTCCACACCTGGGCCTCAAGTAGACCTGTTGACCATGGTCCCCAGGACGGCCTCACATGGACCTGTTGCCACTGCTCCCCACCGGGGCCTCACTTGTACCTGGTATCTCTGGTCCCCACCTTTACCTCATCTGGACTTATTTACTCTGGTCCCCACCTGGGCTTCACCTGGATCTGGTGACTCTGGTCCCCACCTGGACTTCACCTGGATCTGGTGACTCTGGTCCCCACCTGGACCTCTCCTTTACCAGGTGACTCTCTTTCCAACATGGACCTCACCTGGATCTGGTGACTCTGGTCCTCAGTTTGGACTCACCTATTCCTGGTGTCTCTCTTCCCCACTTTGACCTAACTCAGAACTGCTGAATCTTGCCCCACCTCGGCCGCACCCAGACCAGGTGACTCTTGTCCACAGCTATGCCTCATTTCGACTTGATGAATCTGGTCCTCACGTGGGCCTCACATCACCTGGGACTCATCTGGATACACTGGCTCTGGTTCCCACAAGGGGCTCACCTGATACTGGTGACTGTGGTCTTATTCTATGCCTCACCAGGACCTAGAGGTTCTGTTCCTGATCTGGGCCTGCATGGCCCTAGTGACTCTGGTCCTCACTCAGCCATCATTGGGACCTGGATACTCTATTCCACACCTGGGCCTCACTTTCACCAGGGACCTCTGGTCCAATTCGGGGCCTCAAACTAAACTGGTTACTCTGGTTCCCCCTCTGGGCCTCACCCTTACCTGGTGACTCTGGTCACCCCTTGGGCTTCACTTGGGCCTGGTGAATCTGGTCCTTAGCTGGTCCGCACCTGGATCTGGTCGCCAGCTGTCCTCACCTGGACTTGGTGAATCCTGTTGCCACCTGCGCCTCACCTGAACCTTATGACTGTGGTCCCACCTGGACCTCACCTGGAACTGGTGGCTCTGGTTCCCATATGGGACTCTCGTGGACCTGGTTCCTGTGGTCTCCATCTGGACTCACCTGGAACACAATGACTCTGATCCATATTTGGGACTCTCCTGGACCTGTTTACTCTGGTCCTTACCTGGGCATCATTGGGACCTGCATACTCTCTTATATACCTGGGCCTCACCTGGACGTGGTGACTGTGTTCCCACCTGGGCCTCACCTGGACGAGGTGACTGGTTCCTTCAGGGACCTCACCAGGACCTAGTGACTCGGGTCCTCATATGGGCATCATGGGACCTGGTTTCTCAGTTCCACATAGGGGCCTCACCTGGACCTAGAGATTCTCGTCCCCCTCTGGGCCTCACCCTGACGTGCTGACTCTGGTCCCCACCTGGATATCACCAGAACCGGTTGACTCTGGTACCCCTCTGGGAATCCCCTAGAGCTGGGGACACTGGCCCTCAACTGGGCCTCAACAGGACCTGGTGAATCTACTCCTCACTTAGGCCACATCTGGACCTTTGACTCTTCCAACCTGGCATCAATGGTACATGGTTACTCTGTTCCCCACCTGGGCCTCACCTGGACATGATAACTTTGCTCCACTCTTTGGCCTCAACTGGTCTTGATGACTCTGGTCCCGCCACCTAGGGCTCAATCTGGACCTGGTGACTGTGGTCCCCACCTGGGTCTCACCTGGACATGGTGACTCTCGTTCCCACATGAACCACACCTGGACCTGGTGACTGTGGTGTTCTTGTAGACTCACTTTTATCTTGTGACTCCGATTCCCACTAAGGTCTCACCTGTATCTGGTGACTCTGGCCTGCAGGTTGGCCTCACCTGGACCTGGTGAGTGGGGTTTGCCACCTGGGCCTCACCCATAACTGGTGACTCAAGTCCCCACAGGGGCCTCTTGGACCTGGTGAATCTTCTCCTTACCTGGTCCTCCCCCAGAACCGGGGACTCTGGTCACAACCTGGGCCTCACCTGGACCTGGTGAATCTGTTCCCCAACTGGGCCTCACCCAGTCCTGGTGACTTTGTTCCCCACCTGGACCTGATTGCTGTGGACTCTTTCTTGGCCTCACCTGGAACTGGTGACTCTGATCCTATCTGGGCGTCACCCAGACCTGGTGACTCTGGTCCTCACCTGGGCATCCTTGGTACCTGGTGACTCTGTTCCACACCTGAGCCTCACCTGAACATGATTACTCTTGAACCTCTCTGGGCCTCACCCTGACCTGGTGACTCTGGTCCCCATCTGGATGTCACCTGGACCAGGTGATTCTGGTATCCTTCTACGCCTCAACAAGATCTGGTAACTATGGTCCTCAACTGGGCCTCACCTGGACCTAGTGAATATGCTCCATCTGGGCCTCACCTGACCTGGTAACTCTGGACCCTACCTGGGCATCATTGGACACGGTTCCTCTGCATGGCCTGCAGGTTGGCCTCACCTGGACCTGGTGAGTGGGGTTGCCACCTGTGCCTCACCCATAGCTGGTGACACAGGCCCCACGTGATCCTCACTTGGACCTAGTGTATCTGGTCCTTACCTGGTCCTCACCCGGAACTAGTAACTCTGGTCACCACCGGGGAATCACCTGGACCTGGTGAATCTGGTCCCCATTGGGCCTCACCCAGTCCTGGTGACTTTGTTCGCCACCTGGACCTCATTTCTGTGGACTCCTTCTTGTCCTCACCTGGAACTGGTGACTCTGATCCTAACTGGGCCTCACCCAGATATGGTGACTCTGGTCCTCACCTGTGGACAATTATGACCTGGATACTCTGTTCCACACCTGAGCCTCACCTGGACATGATGACTCTGGATCCCCTCTGGGCCTCACCCTGACATGGTGACTCTGGTCCCCTTCTGGATGTCACCCAGACCAGGTGAATCTGGTACCCCTCTAGGCCTCAACTAGACCTGGTGACACTGGTCCTCAACTGGGCCTCACCGGGACCTAGTGAATATGCTCCCCGCCTGCGCCTCATCTGACCTGGTCACTCTGGTTCTACCTGGGCATCATTGGGACATGGTTACTCTATTGCTCACTGGGACTGACCTGATTCCGGTAACTCTGGTCCTGACTTTGGCCTCTTCTGTACCAGGTGACTCTGGCTCCACCTGGGCCTCACCTGTAACTGGTGACTCTGATCCTATGCATGGCCTCATCTGACCTGGTGACTGTGTTTCCCATCGGGACATCAACTGGACCTCATTTCTCTGGTCCCTCCTGACCCTCACCAGGACCTGGTGTCTCTGATACCCACATGGGTAGCTTCAGGATATGGTTACACTGTTCGCTAACAGTGACACTGCCGGACCTATTAACTCTGGTCTTCACCTGGGCCACACCTGGACATGGTGACACTGGTTCCCACTTGGGACTCACCTGGACATGGTGAGTTGGATCCCCACCTGGTCCTCACCTGTAACTGGTGATTTTCATTCCCACATGGACATAATCTGGACTTTGTGGCTGCAGTGTTTCTAGCTTCTCATATACCTCGTGACTCTGGTCCCCACCAGGGCCTCACCGGGACCTGGTGAGTGTGGTTGCCACCTGCACCTCACCTGAACCTGGTGATTCTGGTCTACACCTGAGACTACCCAGGATCTGGTGACTGTGGTCCCCACCTGGGCTTCACCTGGATTTGGGGACTCCGGTCTCCCTCTGGGCTTCACCTGGCCCTGTTGACCATGGTCCTCAACTGGGCAAAATTGGGACCTGGTGACTGTGTTCCACAACTGGACCTCACCTGGACCAGGTGACTCTGGTCCCCCTCTGGGTCTCACAGTGCCCTAGTGACTGTGAACCCTTCTATGGCCTGACTTGGACCTGCTGATACTGGTTGCCACCTGCGCCTGACCTGAAACTGTAGACTCTGGTTTTTCAAAGGCCTCCCCTCGACCTGGTGATCCTGGTCCCCACCGAGGTCTCACTTGGACGTGTTGACACTTGTCACCACCGGGGACTCTCCTGGACCTGCTTACTGTGTTCCACACCTGGGCCTCAAGTAGACCTGTTGACCATGGTCCCCAGGAGGGCCTCACATGTACCTGTTGCTACTGCTCCCCACCGAGGCCTCACTTGTACCTGGTATCTCTGGTCCCCACCTTGACCTCATCTGGACTTAGTGACTCTGGTCCCCACCTGGGCTTCACCTGGATCTGGTGACTCTGGTCCCCACCTGGACTTCACCTGGATCTGGTGACTCTGGTCCCCACCTGGACCTCTCCTGGACCTGGTGACTCTTTTTCCAACATGGACCTCACCTGGATCTGGTGACTCTGGTCCTCAGTTTGGACTCACCTGGAACTGGCGTCTCTCGTCCCCACTTTGACCTAACTCAGAACTGCTGAATATAGCCCAACTTAGGCCGCACCCAGACCAGGTGACTCTTGTCCACAGCTATGCCTCAATTCGACCTGATGAATCTGCTCCTCACGTGGGCCTCACATCACCTGGGACTCATCTGGATAGACTGGCTCTGGTTCCCACAAGGGGCTTACCTGATACTGGTGACTCTGGTCTTATTCTATGCCTCACCAGGACCTAGAGGTTCTGTTTCTGATCTGGGCCTGCATGGCCCTAGTGACTCTGGTCCTCACCCAGGCATCATTGGGTGATGGACCCAATGATCCTCACCCTGGATACTCTATTCCACACCTGGGCCACACTTTGACCAGGGACCTCTGGTCCCATTCTAGGCCTCAAACTAAACTGGTTACTCTGGTTCCCCCTCTGGGGCTCACCCTTACCTGGTGACTCTGGTCACCCTTTGGGCTTCACTTCGGCCTGGTGAATCTGGTCCTTACCTGGTCCGCGCCTGGATGTGGTGACTGGTCGCCACCTGGGCCTCACCTGGACTTGGTGAATCCTGCTGCCACCTGCGCGTCACCGGGACCTTGTGACTGTGTTCCCACCTGGATCTCACCTGGATCTGGTGGCCCTGGTTCCCATATGGGGCTCTCCTGGACCTGGTTCCTGTGGTCTCCATCTGGCCTCACCTGGAACACAATGACTCTGATCCGTATTTGTGCCTCTCCTGGACCTGTTGACTCTGGTCCTTACCTGGGCATCATTGGGACCTGGATACTCTCTTATATACCTGGGCCTCACCTGGACCTGGTGACTGTGGTCCCACCTGGGCCTCACCTGGAGGAGGTGACTGGTTCACACAGGGACCTCACCTGGACCTGGTGACTCAGGTCCTCATATGGGCATCATGGGACCTGGTTTCTCATTTCCACATCGGGCCTCACCTGGAGCTAGTGATTCTCGTCCCCCTCTGGGCCTCATCCTGACGTGGTGACTCTGGTCCTCACCTGGATATCACCAGAACCGGGTGACTCTGGTCCCCCTCTGAGACTCACCGGAGCTGTGGACACTGGGCCTCAACTGGGCCTCAACAGGACCTGATGAATCTACTCTTCACATAGGCCTCGTCTGGAACTTGTGACTATTTTCCCACCTGGCATCAATGGGACATGGTTACTCTGTTCACCACCTGGGCCTCACCCGGACATGATAACTTTGCTCCACATTTTGGCCTCACCTGGTCCTGATGACTCTGGTCCCCCCACCTAGGCTTCAATCTGGATCTGGTGACTGTGGTCCCCACCTAGGTCTCACCTGGACCTGGTGACTCTCGTTCCCACATGAACCACACCTGGACCTGGTGACTGTGGTGTTCTTGTAGACTCACATTTACCTGGTGACTCCGGTCCCCACTAGGGCCTCACATGGATCTGGTGACTCTGGCCTGCAGGTTGGCCTCACCTGGACCTGGTGAGTGGGGTTGCCACCTGGGCGTCACCCATACCTGGTGACTCAGGTCCCCACGTGGGACTCTTGGACCTGGTGAATCTGGTCCTTACATGGTCCTCTCCCAGACCTGGGACAGTGGTCACCACCTGGGCCTCACCTGGTCCTGGTGAATCTGGTCCCCATCTGGGCCTCTCCCAGTCCTGGTGACTTTGTTCCCCACCTGGACCTGATTGCTGTGGACTTCTTTTGGGCCTCACCTGGAACTGGTGATTCTGATCCTAACTGGGCCTCACCCAGATCTGGTGACTCTGGTCCTCACCTGTGCATCATGGTACCTGGTGACTCTGTTCCTCACCTGAGCCTCACCTGGACATGATGACTCTGGAACCTCTCTGGGCCTCTCCCTGACCTGGTGACTCTGGTCCCCATCTGCATGTCACCTGGACCATGTGATTCTGGTACACCTCTAGGCATCAACCAGATCTGGTGACTCTGGTCCTCAACTGGGCCTCACCTGGACCTAGTGAATATGCTCCATCTGGGCTTCATTCGGACCTGGTGACTCTGTTCCCTACCTGGGCATCATTGGGACATGGTTCCACTGCAAGGCCTCCATGTTGGCCTCACCTGCACCTGGTAAGTCTGGTCCCTACGTGGGCATCATCGGGACATGGTTCCTCTGCATGGCCTGCACTTTGGCCTCACCTGGATCTGGTGAGTGGGATTTCCACCTGGGCCTCACCCATACCTGGAGACACAAGTCCCCACGTGGGCCTCACTTGGACCTGGTGAATCTGGTCCATACCTGGTCCTCACCTGGAACTGGTAACTCTGGTCACCACCTGGGAATCATCTGGACCTGGTGAAACTGGTCCCCATTTGGGCCTCACCCAGTCTTGGTGACTTTGTTCCCAACCTGGACCTGATTGCTGTTGACTCCTTCTTGGCCTCACCTGGAACTGGTGACTCTGATCGTAACTGGACCTCACCCAGATCTGCTGACTCTGGTACTCACCTGTGGACCTTTATGACCTGGATACTCTGTTCCACACCTGAGCCTCACCTGGACTTGATGACTCTGGATCCCCTCTGGGCCTCACCCTGACATGGTCACTCTGGTCCCAATCTGGATGTCACCTAGACCAGGTGAATCTGGTACCCCTCTAGGCCTCAACTTGACCTGGTGACTCTAGTCCTCAACTGGGCCTCACTGGGACATAGTGAACATACTCCCCACCTGCGCCTCATCTGGACCTGGTGACTCTGGTTTTACCAGAGCATCATCAGGAAATGGTTACCCTATTCCCCACTGGGACTGAACTGATCCTGGTAACTCAGGTCCTGACTTTGGCCTCTTCTGTACCAGGTGACTCTGGCTCCTCCTGGGCCTCAACTGTAACTGGTGACTCTGATCCTAAACATGGCCTCACCTGACCTGGTGACTGTGGTTCCCATGGGACCTCACCTGGACCTCATGTCTCTGGTCCTATCTTAGCCTCACGAGTACCTGGGGTATCTGGTACCCACCGGGGTAGCATCAGGATATGGTTACACTGTTCAGTAACAGTGACCCAGCTGGAACTATTAACTCTGGTCTTCACCTGGGCCACACCTGGACATGGTGACACTCGTTCCCACCTGTGTCTCTCCTGGACATGGTGAGTCAGATCCCCACCAGTTCCTCATGTGTAACTTGTGATTCTCGTTCCCACATGGACATCACGTGGAACTGGTGGCTGCATTGTTTCTAGCTTCTCATGTACCTCGTGACTCTGGTCCCCAACAGGGCCTCACCGGGATCTGGTGAGTGTGGTTGCCACCTGCAACTCACCTGGACCTGGTGAATCTGGACTGCACATGAGACTATCCTGGATCTGGTGACTGTGGTCCACTCCTGGTCTTCACCTGGATTTGGGGACTCCAATCCGCATCTGGGCCTCACCTGGTCCTGTTGACCATGGTCCTCAAATGGGCAAAATTGGGACCCGGTGACTGTGTTCCACAACTGGACCTCACCTGGACCAGGTGACTCTGGTTCCCCTCAGGGTCTCACCGTGCCCTAGTGACTGTGAGACCCACTTTGCCCTGACTTGGACCTGCGGACCCTGGTTGCCACCTGCGCCTGACCTCGAAATGTTGACTCCGGTCCTTTCAAGGGCCTCCCCTCGACCTGGTGATCCTGGTCCCCACCTCGGCCTCACTTCGACGTGGTGACGCTTGTAACCACCGGGAACTCACCTGGATCTGCTTACTGTGTTCCACACCTGGGCCTCAAGTAGACCTGTTGACCATGGTCCCAAAGCCGGCCTCACATGGACCTGTTGCCTCTGATCCCCACCGGGGCGTCAACTTTACCTGGTAACTCTGGTCCTCACCTGTGCCTCATCTGGACCTAGTGACTCTGGTCCCCACCTGGGCTTCACCTGGATCTGGTGACTCTGGTCCCACCTGGACCTGACCTGCATCTCGTGACTCTGGTCCTCAGTTGGCCTCACCTGGATCTGGCATCTCTTGTCCCCACTTTGAACTAACTCAGAACTGCTGAATCTTTCCCCACCTCGACCGCAACCAGACCTGGTGACTCTTGTCCCCAGCTATGCCTCAATTCGACCTGATGAATCTGGTCCTCACGTGGGCCTCACATGGACCTGGGACTCAGCTGGATAGAGTGGCTCTGGTTCCCACAACGGGCTCACCTGATACAGCTGACTGTGGTCTTATTCTATGCCTCACCTGGTCCTAGTGATTCTGTTCCCATCCGGGCCTGCATGGCCCTAGTGACTCTGGTCCTCACCCAGGAATCATTAGGACCTGGATACTCTATTCCACACCTGTGCCTCACATTGACCATGGACCTCTCGTCCCATTCTGGATCTCAAACTAATCTAGTTACTGGTTCCCCTTTGGGCCTCACCCTTACCTGGTGACTCTGGACACCCGTTTGGCTTCCCTTGGGCCTGGTGAATCTGGTCCTTAGCTTGTCCTCACTTGGATATGGTGACTGGTCGCCACCTGGGCCTCACCTGGACTTGGTGAATGCTGTTGCCAACTGCGCCTCACCTGGACCTTGTGACAGTGGTCCTACCTGGACTTCACCTGGATCTGGTTGCTCTGCTTCCCATATGGGGCTCTCCTGGACCTGGTTCCTGTGGTCTCCATCAGGCCTCACCTGGAACACAGTGACTCTGATGCATATTTGTGCCTCTCCTGGACCTGTTGACACTGTCCTTACCTGGGCATCACTGGGGCCTGGATACTCTCTTATATACCTGGTCCTCACCTGCACCTGGTGACTGTGGTCCCACCTGGACCTCACCGGGACGAGGTGACTGGTTCTCACAGGGACCCCACCTGGACCTGGTGACTCAGGTCCTCATATGGGCATCATGGGACCTGGTTTCTCAGTTACACATCGGGGCCTCACCTGTACCTTGTGATTCTCGTCCCGCTCTGGGCCTCACCCTGACGTGGTGACTCTGGTCCCAACCTGGATATCACCAGAACGTGGTGACTGTGGTCCCCCTCTGGGACTCACCCGGAGATGGGGCACTGGTCCTCAACTGGGCCTCAACAGGACCTGGTGAATCTACTCCTCACCTAGGCCTCGTCTGGACCTTGTGACTCTTTTCCCTCCTGGCATCAATGGGACATGGTTACTCTGTTCCCCACCTGGGCCTCACCTCCACATGATAAGTTTGCTCCACACTTTGTCCTCAACTGGTCCTGATGACTCTGTTCCCCCCACCTAGGCCTCAGTCTGGACCTGGTGACTGTGGTGCCCACCTGGGTCTCACCTGTACCTGGTGATTCTCGTTCCCACATGAACCACACGTGGACCTGGCGACTGTGGTGTTCTTGTAGACTCACATTTACCTGGTGACATTGGTCCCCACTAGAGCCTCACCTGGATCTGGTGACTCTGGCCTGCCGGTTGGCCTCAACTTGACCTCGTGAGTGGGGTTGCCACCTGGGCCTCACACATAGCTGGTGACTCAATTCCCCTCGTGGTCCTCTTGGACCTGGTGAATCTGGTCCTTACCTGGTCCTATCCCAGACCCGGGGACTCTGGTCACCACCTGGGCCTCACCTGGACCTGGTGAATCTGGTCCCCATCTGGGCCTCACCCAGTCCTGGTGACTTTGTTCCCCACCTGGACCTGATTGCTGTGGACTCTTTCTTGGCCTCACCTGGAACTGGTGACTCTGATTCTATCTGCGCGTCACCCAGATCTGGTGACTCTGGGCCTCACCTGGGCATCATTGGTACCTGGTGACTGTTCCACGCCTGAGCCTAACCTGACATGATGACTCTGGAACCACTCTGGGCCTCTCCCTGACCTGATGCCTCTGGTCCCCATCTGGATGTCACCTGGACGAGGTGATTCTGGTACCCCTCTAAGCCTCAACCAGATCTGGTGACAGTGGTCCTCAACTGGGCCTCACTGGACTTGGTGAATATGCTTCATCTGGGCCTCATTTGGACCTGGTGACTCTGGTCCCTACGTGGGCATCATCGGGACATGGTTCCACTGCATGGCCTGCATATTGGCCTCAAATGGACCTGGTAACTCTAGTCCCTACCTGGGCATCATTGGCACATGGTTCCTCTGCATGGCCTGCAGTTTGGCCTCACTTGGACCTGGGGAGTGGGGTTGCCACCTGGGCCTCACCCATGCTTGGTGACACAGGTACCCATGTGGGCCTCACTTGGACCTGGTGAATCTGGTCTTTACCTGGTCCTCACCCGGAACTGGTAACTCTGGTCACCACCTGGGAATCACCTGGACCTGGTGAATCTGGTCCCCATCTGGGCCTCACCCAGTCCTGGTGACTTTGTTCCCCACCTGGACCTGATTGCTGTGGACTCCTTCTTGTCCTCACCTGGAACTGGTGACTCTGATCCTAACTGGGCCTCACCCAGATCTGGTGACTCTGGTCCTCACCTGTGGACCATTATGACCTGGATCTCTGTTGCACACCTGAGCCTCACCTGGACATGATGACTCTGGATCCCCTCTGGGCCTAACCCTGGCATGGTCACTCTAGTCCCCATCTGGATGTCACCTAGACCAGGTGAATCTGGTACCCCTCTAGGCCTCAACTAGACCTGGGGATTCTAATCCTCAAGTGCGCCTCACCGAGACCTAGAGAATATGCTCCCCACCTGCTCCTCATCTGGACCTGGTGACTCTGGTTCTACCTGCGCATTATCGGGACATGTTTACTCTATGCCCCACTGGGACAGACCTGATCCTGGTAACTCTGGTCCTGACTTTGGCCTCTTCTGTACCAGGTGACTCTAGCTCCACCTGGGCTTCACCAGTAACTGGTGACTCTGATTCTAAGCATGGCCTCACCAGACCTGGTGACTGTGGTTCCCATCGGGACCTCATTTGGACCTCATATCTCTGGTCCCACCTGGGCCTCACCAGGACATGGTGTCTCTGGTACCCACCAGGGTAGCATCAGGATATGGTTACACTGTTCACTAACAGTGACCCAGCCGAACCTATTAACTCTGGTCTTCACCCGGGCCACACCTGGACATGGTGACACTCGTTCCCACCTGGGTCTCACCTGGACATGGTGAGTCGGATCCCCACCTGGTCCTCACCTATAACTGGTGATTCTCGTTCCCACATGGACATCCTGTGGACCTAGTGTCTGCAGTGTTTCTAGCTTCTCATGTACCTCGGGACTCTGGTCCCCACCAGGGCCTCACAGGGACCTGGTGAGTGTGGTTGCCACCTGCACCTCACCTGGACTTGGAGATTCTGGTCTGCACCTGAGACTACCCTGGATCTGCGGACTGTGGTCCCCACCTGGTCTTCACCTGGATTTGGGGACTCCGGTCCCCATCTGGGCCTCACCTGGCCCTGTTGACCATGGTCCTCAACTGGGCACAATGGGGGCCCGGTGACCGTGTTCCACAAATGGACCTCACGTGGACCAGGTGACTCTGGTCACCCTCTGGGTCTCACCGTGCCCTAGTGAATATGAACGCCACTTTGGCCTGACTTGGACCTGCTGACCCTGGTTGCCACCTGTGCCTGAGCTCAAACTGTTGATGTATGGAACTTGTATGTAGCACCAGTCTACCACAGGAATTACTGGGAAATCGTGAATTGAGCTTGGAGGCACTCGTCTTGTGTGCCGGGAGATTCCAATTACCTCTCCCAGGACTTCCGTCAAACAGCGAGCCTAGGCCTTTTAGAAGCCAAGGGTACCAGCAGGCTGGATGTGGAGGTACAGGCCATAAGCTCAACTCTCAGAAGTGTGTATGCATGGGAGGCAGATGTCTGCTACCCGCTCGTACATGGGATTTGGAACCTAGGTACACTCTGGTTGAGGAAAGACGTTGGAAATCGCTGTATTCAACTCAGATACACGGGAGTTCAGGCCCAGTGCTCACACATGCTTTTCCCGCAACCTCTCCCAGCCACTAACATTAGGATGTTAGCAGCTACTCCTACAGTCAGGCAGGATGCGGGAGGGTTCTGCCCGTCCTCAGCTCTCACAGGGAAGCATGTCTTGAAGCCAGCTGTCAACTAGCTGCATTCCTATGGCAGTGAGAAGGTAGCAGTATTCTGAGTCAGGAGGTTCAAAGATTACCAGTCTACTGCACCTGGGGATACCCTCCAGGTCTGCATTGTTACCCTGCGTCTCAGAAGCCTCTGGCAAACGTCTCTGCTGAAGACCTGCGAAACTCACTCTGCAGGCAGTGTGGAACTGTGACGGACTGAGGCTGACCTCAACTCTCAGAAGTAAGATGCATTTGGACAAGGCGTTCAGCTACCCTCTCACGTATGGAACTTAGTATGTAGCACCAGTGTACCACAGGAATTACTAGGAAATCGCTGAACTGAGCTTGGAGGCTCTAGTCTTGTGTGCCGGGTGATTCCAATTACCTCTCCCAGCACTTCCGTCAAACAGCGAGCCTAGGCCTTTTAGAAGCCAAGGGTACCAGCAGGCTGGATGTGGAGGTACAGGCCATAAGCTCAACTCTCAGAAGTGTGTATGCATGGGAGGCAGATGTCTGCTACCCACTCGGACATGGGATATGGAACCTGGCTACACTCTGATTGATGAAAGCCTTTGGAAATCGCTGTATTCAACTCAGATACACGGGAGTTCAGGCCCAGTGCTCACACATGCTTTTCGCGCAACCTCTCCCAGCCACTAACATAAGGATGTTAGCAGCTACTCCTACAGTCAGGCAGGATGCGGGAGGGTTCTGCCCTGTCCTCAGCTCTCATAGGGAAGCATGTCTTGAAGCCCGCTGTCAACTAGCTGCATTCCTATGGCAGTGAGAAGGTAGCAGTATTCTGAGTCAGGAGGTTCCAAGATTACCAGTCGACTGCACCTGGGGATACCCTCCAGGTCTGCATTGTTACCCTGCGTCTCAGAAGCCTCTGGCAAACGTCTCTGCTGAAGACCTGCGAAACTCACTCTGCAGGCAGTGTGGAACTGTGAGGGGCTGAGGCTGAGCTCAACTCTCAGAAGTAAGATGCTTTTGGACAAGGCGTTCAGCTACCCTCTCACGTATGGAACTTAGTATGTAGCACCAGTGTACCACAGGAATTACTAGGAAATCGCTGAACTGAGCTTGGAGGCACTAGTCTTGTGTGCCTGGTGATTCCAATTACCTCTCCCAGCACTTCCGTCAATCAGCGAGCCTAGGCCTTTTAGAAGCCAAGGGTACCAGCAGGCTGGATGTGGAGGTACAGGCCATAAGCTCAACTCTCAGAAGTGTGTATGCATGGGAGGCAGATGTCTGCTACCCACTCGGACATGGGATATGGAACCTGGCTACACTCTGATTGATGAAAGCCTTTGGAAATCGCTGTATTCAACTCAGATACACGGGAGTTCAGGCCCAGTGCTCACACATGCTTTTCGCGAAACCTCTCCCAGCCACTAACATAAGGATGTTAGCAGCTACTCCTACAGTTAGGCAGGATGCGGGAGGGTTCTTCCCTGTCCTCAGCTCTCACAGGGAAGCATGTCTTGAAGCCAGCTGTCAACTAGCTGCATTCCTATGGCAGTGAGAAGGTAGCAGTACTCTGAGTCAGGAGGTTCCAAAATTACCACTCTACTGCACCTGGAGATACCCTCCAGGTCTGCATTGTTAACTTGTACTCAGAAGCCTCTGGCAATCGCCTCTGGTGAAGACGTGTGAAACTCACTCAGCATGCAGTGTGGAACTGTGAGGGACTGAGGGTGAGCTCAACTCTCAGAAGTAAGATGCTTTTGGACAAGGCGTTCAGCTACCTTCTCACATATGCAACTTAGTATGTAGAACCTGTCTACCACAAGAATTACTGGGAAATCGTAAATTGAGCTTGGAGGCACTCGTCTTGTGTGCCGGGAGATTCCAATTACCTCTCCCAGCACTTCCGTCAAACAGCGAGCCTAGGCCTTTTAGAAGCCAAGGGTACCAGCAGGCTGGATGTGGAGGTACAGGCAATAAGCTCAACTCTCAGAAGTGTGTATGCATGGGAGGCAGATGTCTGCTACCCACTCGGACATGGGAGTTGGAACCTAGCTATATTGTGATTGAAGAAGGCCATTGGAAATCGCTGTATTCAACTCAGATACACGGGAGTTCAGGCCCAGGGCTCACACATGCTTTTCCCGCAACCTCTCCCAGCCACTAACATTAGGATGTTAGCAGCTACTCCTACAGTCAGGCAGGATGCGGGAGGGTTCTGCCCTGTCCTCAGCTCTCACAGGGAAGCAAGTCTTGAAGCCAGCTGTCAACTAGCTGCATTCCTATGGCAGTGAGAAGGTAGCAGTATTCTGAGTCAGGAGGTTCCAAGATTACCAGTCTACTGCACCTGGGGATACCCTCCGGGTCTGCATTGTTACCCTGCGTCTCAGAAGCCTCTGGCTAACGTCTCTGCTGAAGACCTGCGAACTCACTCGGCAGGCAGTGTGAAACTGTGAGGGACTGAGGCTGAGCTGAACTCTCAGAAAAAGATGGTTTTGGACAAGGCGTTCAGCTACCCTCTCACGTATTGAACTTAGTATGTAGCACCAGTCTACCACAGGAATTACTAGGAAATCGCTGAACTGAGCTTGGAGGCACTAGTCTTGTGTGCCGGGTGATTCCAATTACCTCTCCCAGCACTTCCGTCAAACAGCGAGCCTAGGCCTTTTAGAAGCCAAGGGTACCAGCAGGCTGGATGTGGAGGTACAGGCCATAAGCTCAACTCTCAGAAGTGTGTATGCATGGGAGGCAGATGTCTGCTACCCACTCGGATATGGGAGTTGGAACCTAGCTACACTGTGATTTAAGAAGGCCATTGGAAATCGCTGTATTCAACTCAGATACACGGGAGTTCAGGCCCAGTGCTCACACATCCTTTTCCCGCAAGCTCTCCCAGCCACTAACATAAGGATGTTAGCAGCTACTCCTACAGTCAGGCAGGATGCGGGAGGGTTCTGCCCTGTCCTCAGCTCTCACAGGGAAGCATGTCTTGAAGCCAGCTGTCAACTAGCTGCATTCCTATGGCAGTGAGAAGGTAGCAGTACTCTGAGTCAGGAGGTTCCAAGATTACCACTCTACTGCACCTGGAGATACCCTCCAGGTCTGCATTGTTAACTTGTACTCAGAAGCCTCTGTCAAACGTCTCTGGTGAAGACGTGTGAAACTCACTCTGCAGGCAGTGTGGAATTGTGAGGGACTGAGGGTGAGCTCAACTCTCAGAAGTAAGATGCTTTTGGACAAGGTGTCCAGCTACCTTCTCACATATGGAACTTAGTATGTAGCACCTGTCTACCAGAAGAATTACTGGGAAATCGTGAATTGAGCTTGGAGGCACTCGTCTTGTGTGCCGGGAGATTCCAATTACCTCTCCCAGCACTTCCGTCAAACAGCGAGCCTAGGCCTTTTAGAAGCCAAGGGTACCAGCAGGCTGGATGTGGAGGTACAGGCCATAAGCTCAACTCTCAGAAGTGTGTATGCATGGGAGGCAGATGTCTGCTACCCGCTCGTACATGGGATTTGGAACCGAGCTACACTCTGGTTGAGGAAAGCCGTTGGAAATCGCTGTATTCAACTCAGATACACGGGAGTTCAGGCCCAGTGCTCACACATGCTTTTCCCGCAACCTCTCCCAGCCACTAACATTAGGATGTTAGCAGCTACTCCTACAGTCAGGCAGCATGCGGGAGGGTTCTGCCCTGTCCTCAGCTCTCACAGGGAAGCAAGTCTTGAAGCCAGCTGTCAACTAGCTGCATTCCTATGGCAGTGAGAAGGTAGCAGTATTCTGAGTCAGGAGGTTCCAAGATTACCAGTCGACTGCACCTGGGGATACCCTCCAGGTCTGCATTGTTACCCTGCGTCTCAGAAGCCTCTGGCAAACGTCTCTGCTGAAGACCTGCGAAACTCACTCTGCAGGCAGTGTGGAACTGTGAGGGACTGAGGGTGAGCTCAACTCTCAGAAGTAAGATGGTTTTGGACAAGGCGTTCAGCTACCCTCTCACGTATGGAACTTAGTATGTAGCACCAGTCTACCACAGGAATTACTAGGAAATCGCTGAACTGAGCTTGGAGGCATTAGTCTTGTGTGCCGGGTGATTCCAATTACCTCTCCCAGCACTTCCGACAAACAGCGAGCCTAGGCCTTTTAAAAGCCAAGGGTACCAGCAGGCTGGATGTGGAGGTACAGGCCATAAGCTCAACTCTCAGAAGTGTATATGCATGGGAGGCAGATGTCTGCTACCCACTCGGACATGGGAGTTGGAACCCAGCTACACTGTGATTGAAGAAGGCCATTGGAAATCGCTGTATTCAACTCAGATACACGGGAGTTCAGGCCCAGTGCTCACACATGCTTTTCCCGCAACCTATCCCAGCCACTAACATAAGGATGTTAGCAGCTACTCCTACAGTCAGGCAAGATGCGGGAGGGTTCTGCCCTGTCCTCAGCTCTCACAGGGAAGCATGTCTTGAAGCCAGCTGTCAACTAGCTGCATTCCTATGGCAGTGAGAAGGTAGCAGTACTCTGAGTCAGGAGGTTCCAAGATTACCACTCTACTGCACCTGGAGATACCCTCCAGGTCTGCATTGTTAACTTGTACTCAGAAGCCTCTGGCAATCGTCTCTGGTGAAGACGTGTGAAACTCACTCTGCAGGCAGTGTGGAACTGTGAGAGACTGAGCGTGAGCTCAACTCTCAGAAGTAAGATGCTTTTGGACAAGGCGTTCAGCTACCTTCTCACATATGGAACTTAGTATGTAGCACCTGTCTACCACAAGAAGTACTGGGAAATCGTGAATTGAGCTTGGAGGCACTCGTCTTGTGTGCCGGGAGATTCCAATTACCTCTCCCAGCACTTCCGTCAAACAGCGAGCCTAGGCCTTTTAGAAGCCAATGGTGCCAGCAGGCTGGATGTGGAGGTACAGGCCATAAGCTCAACTCTCAGAAGTGTATATGCATGGGAGGCAGATATCTGCTACCCACTCAGACATGGGAGGTGGAAACTAGCTACACTGTGATTGAAGAAGGCCATTGGAAATCGCTGTATTCAACTCAGATACACGGGATTTCAGGCCCAGTGCTCACACATGCTTTTCCCGCAACCTCTCCCAGCCACTAACATTAGGATGTTAGCAGCTACGACTACAGTCAGGCAGGATGCGGGAGGGTTCTGCCCTCTCCTCAGCTCTCACAGGGAAGCATGTCTTGAAGGCAGCTGTCAACTACCTGCATTCCTATGGCAGTGAGAAGGTAGCAGTACTCTGAGTCAGGAGGTTCCAAGATTACCACTCTACTGCACCTGGAGATACCCTCCAGGTCTGCATTGTTAACTTGTACTCAGAAGCCTCTGGCAATCGTCTCTGGTGAAGACGTGTGAAACTCACTCTGCAGGCAGTGTGGAAGTGTGAGGGACTGAGGGTGTGCTCAACTCTCAGAAGTAAGATGCTTTTGGACAATGCGTTCAGCTACCATCTCACATATGGAACTTAGTATGTAGCACCTGTCTACCACAAGAATTACTGGGAAATCGTGAATTGAGCTTGGAGGCACTCGTCTTGTGTGCCGGGAGATTCCAATTACCTCTCCCAGCACTTCCGTCAAACAGCGAGCCTAGGCCTTTTAGAAGCCAAGGGTACCAGCAGGCTGCATGTGGAGGTACAGGCCATAAGCTCAACTCTCAGAAGTGTGTATGCATGGGAGGCCGATGTCTGCTACCCGCTCGTACATGGGATTTGGAAACTAGCTACACTCTGGTTGAGGAAAGTCGTTGGAAATCACTATATTCAACTCAGATACACGGGAGTTCAGGCCCAGTGCTCACACATGCTTTTCCCGCAACCTCTCCCAGCCACTAACATTAGGATGTTAGCAGCTACTCCTACAGTCAGGCAGGATGCGGGCGGGTTCCGCCCTGTCCTCAGCTCTCTCAGGGAAGCATGTCTTGAAGCCAGCTAGCTGTCAACTAGCTGCATTCCTATGGCAGTGAGAAGGTAGCAGTATTCTGAGTCAGGAGGTTCCAAGATTACCAGTCGACTGCACCTGGGGATACCCTCCAGGTCTGCATTGTTACCCTGCGTCTCAGAAGCCTCTGGCAAACGTCTCTGCTGAAGACCTGCGAAACTCACTCTGGAGGCAGTGTGGAACTGTGAGGGACTGAGGCTGAGCTCAACTCTCAGAAGTAAGATGGTTTTGGACAAGGCGTTCAGCTACCCTCTCACGAATGGAACTTAGTATGTAGCACCAGTCTACCACAGGAATTACTAGGAAATCGCTGAACTGAGCTTGGAGGCACTCGTCTTGTGTGCCGGGAGATCCAATTACCTCTCCCAGCACTTCCGTCAAACAGCGAGCCTAGGCCTTTTAGAAGCCAAGGGTACCAGCAGGCTGGCTGTGGAGGTACAGGCCATAAGCTCAACTCTCAGAAGTGTGTATGCATGGGAGGCAGATGTCTGCTACCCGCTCGTACATGGGATTTGGAAACTAGCTACACTCTGGTTGAGGAAAGTCGTTGGAAATCAGTGTATTCAACTCAGATACACGGGAGTTCAGGCCCAGTGCTCACACATGCTTTTCCTGCAACCTCTGCGAGCCACTAACATTAGGATGTTAGCAGCTACTCCTACAGTCAGGCAGGATGCGGGAGGGTTCTGCCCTGTCCTCAGCTCTCTCAGGGAAGCATGTCTTGAAGTCAGCTAGTTGTCAACTAGCTGCATTCCTATGGCAGTGAGAAGGTAGCAGTATTCTGAGTCAGGAGGTTCCAAGATTACCAGTCGACTGCACCTGGGGTACCCTCCAGGTCTGCATTGTTACCCTGCGTCTCAGAAGCCTCTGGCAAACGTCTCTGCTGAAGACCTGCGAAACTCACTCTGCAGGCAGTGTGGAACTGTGAGGGACTGAGGCTTAACTCAACTCTCAGAAGTAAGATGGTTTTGGACAAGGCGTTCAGCTACCCTCTCACGTATGGAACTTAGTATGTAGCACCAGTCTACCACAGGAATTACTAGGAAATCGCTGAACTGAGCTTGGAGGCACTAGTCTTGTGTGCCGGGTGATTCCAATTACCTCTCCCAGCAATTCCGTCAAACAGCGAGCCTAGGCCTTTTAGAAGCCAAGGGTACCAGCAGGCTGGATGCGGAGGTACAGGCCATAAGCTCAACTCTCAGAAGTGTGTATGCATGGGAGGCAGATGTCTGCTACCCACTCGGACATGGGAGTTGGAACCCAGCTACACTGTGATTGAAGAAGGCCTTTGGAAATCGCTGTATTCAACTCAGATACACGGGAGTTCAGGCCCAGTGCTCAAACATGCTTTTCCCGCAACCTCTCCCAGCCACTAACATAAGGATGTTAGCAGCTACTCCTACAGTCAGGCAGGATGCGGGAGGGCTCTACCCTGTCCTCAGCTCTCACAGGGAAGCATGTTTTGAAGCCAGCTGTCAACTAGCTCCATTCCTATGGCAGTGAGAAGGTAGCAGCACTCTGAGTCAGGAGGTTCCAAGATTACCACTCTACTGCACCTGGAGATACCCTCCAGGTCTGCATTGTTAACTTGTATTCAGAAGCCTCTGGCAATCGTCTCTGGTGAAGACGTGTGAAACTCACTCTGCAGGCAGTGTGGAACTGTGAGGGACTGAGGTTGAGCTCAACTCTCAGAAATAAGATGGTTTTGGACAAGGCGTTCAGCTACCCTCTCACGTATGGAACTTAGTATGTAGCACCTGTCTACCACAAGAATTACTGGGAAATCGTGAATTGAGCTTGGAGGCACTCGTCTTGTGTGCCGGGAGATTCCAATTACCTCTCCCAGCACTTCCGTCAAACAGCGAGCCTAGGCCTTTTAGAAGCCAAGGGTACCAGCAGGCTGGATGTGGAGGTACAGGCCATAAGCTCCACACTCACAAGTGTGTATGCATGGGAGGCAGATGTCTGCTACCCGCTGTACATGGAATTTGAACCTAGCTACACTCTGGTTGAGGAAAGCCGTTGGAAATCGCTGTATTCAACTCAGATACACGGGAGATCAAGCCCAGTGCTCACACATGCTTTTCCCGCAACCTCTCCCAGCCACTAACATAAGGAAGTTAGCAGCTACTCCTACAGTCAGGCAGCATGCGGGAGGGTTCTGCCCCGTCCTCAGCTCTACCAGGAAAGCATGTCTTGAAGCCCGCTGTCAACTAGCTGCATTCCTATGGCAGTGAGAAGGTAGCAGTATTCTGAGTCAGGAGGTTCCAAGATTACCAGTCGACTGCACCTGGGGATACCCTCCAGGTCTGCATTGTTACTCTGCGTCTCAGAAGCCTCTGGCAAACGTCTCTGCTGAAGACCTGCGAAACTCACTCTGCAGGCAGTGTGGAACTGTGAGGGACTGAGGGTGAGCTCAACTCTCAGAAGTAAGATGGTTTTGGACAAGGCGTTCAGCTACCCTCTCACGTATGGAACTTAGTATGTAGCACCAGTCTACCACAGGAATTACTAGGAAATCGCTGAACTGAGCTTGGAGGCACTAGTCTTGTGTGCCGGGTGATTCCAATAACCTCTCCCAGCACTTCCGTCAAACAGCGAGCCTAGGCCTTTTAGAAACCAAGGGTACCAGCAGGCTGGATGTGGAGGTACAGGCCATAAGCTCAACTCTCAGAAGTGTATATGCATGGGAGGCAGATGTCTGCTACCCACTCGGACATGGGAGTTGGAACCTAGCTACACTGTGATTGAAGAAGGCCATTGGAAATCGCTGTATTCAACTCAGATACACGGGAGTTCAGGCCCAGTGCTCACACATGCTTTTCCCGCAACCTCTCCCAGCCACTAACCTAAGGAAGTTAGCAGCTACTCCTACAGTCAGGCAGGATGCAGGAGGGTTCTGCCCTGTCCTCAGCTCTCACAGGGAAGCATGTCTTGAAGCCAGCTGTCAACTAGCTGCATTCCTATGGCATTGAGAAGGTAGCAGTACTCTGAGTCAGGAGGTTCCAAGATTACCACTCTACTGCACCTGGAGATACCCTCCAGGTCTGCATTGTTAACTTGTACTCAGAAGCCTCTGGCAATCGTCTCTGGTGAAGACGTGTGAAACTCACTCTGCAGGCAGTGTGGAACTGTGAGGGACTGAGGGTCAGCTCAACTCTCAGAAGTAAGATGCTTTTGGACAAGGCGTTCAGCTACCTTCTCACATATGGAACTTAGTATGTAGCACCTGTCTACCACAAGAATTACTGGGAAATCGTGAATTGAGCTTGGAGGCACTCGTCTTGTGTGCCGGGAGATTCCAATTACCTCTCCCAGCACTTCCGTCAAACAGCGAGCCTAGGCCTTTTAGAAGCCAAGGGTACCAGCAGGCTGGATGTGGAGGTACAGGCCATAAGCTCAACTCTCAGAAGTGTGTATGCATGGGAGGCAGATGTCTGCTACCCGCTCGTACATGGGATTTGGAACCTAGCTACACTCTCTTTGAGGAAAGCCGTTGGAAATCGCTGTATTCAACTCAGACACACGGGAGTTCAGACCCAGTGCTCACACATGCTTTTCCCGCAACCTCTCCAAGCCACTAACATTAGGATGTTAGCAGCTACTCCTACAGTCAGGCAGGATGCGGGAGGGTTCTGCCCTGTTTTTGCTCTCACAGGAAGCATGTCTTGAAGCCAGCTGTCAACTAGCTGCATTCCTATATCAGTGAGAAAGTAGCAGTATTCTGAGTCAGAAGGTTCCAAGATTACCACTCTACTGCACCTGGAGATACCCTACAGGTCTGCATTGTTAACTTGTACTCAGAAGCCTCTGGCAATCGTCTCTGGTGAAGACCTGTGAAATTCACTCTGCAGGCACTGTGGAACTGTGAGGGACTGAGGGTGTGCTCAACTCTCAGAAGTAAGATGCTTTTGGACAAGGCGTTCAGCTACCTTCTCACATATGGAACTTAGTATGTAGCCCCTGTCTACCACAAGAATTACTGGGAAATCGTGAATTGAGCTTGGAGGCACTCGTCTTGTGTGCCGGGAGATTCCAATTACCTCTCCCAGCACTTCCGTCAAACAGCGAGCCTAGGCCTTTTAGAAGCCAAGGGTACCAGCAGGCTGGATGTGGAGGTACAGGCCATAAGCTCAACTCACAGAAGTGTGTATGCATGGGAGGCAGATGTCTGCTACCCGCTCGTACATGGGATTTGGAACCTAGCTACACTCTGGTTGAGGAAAGCCGTTGGAAATCGCTGTATTCAACTCAGATACACGGGAGTTCAGGCCCAGTGCTCACACATGCTTTTCCCGCAACCTCTCCCAGCCACTAACATTAGGATGTTAGCAGCTACTCCTACAGTCAGGCAGCATGCGGGAGGGTTCTGCCCTGTCCTCAGCTCTCACAGGGAAGCATGTCTTGAAGCCAGCTGTCAACTAGCTGCATTCCTATGGCAGTGAGAAGGTAGCAGTATTCTGAGTCAGGAGGTTCCAAGATTACCAGTCTACAGCACCTGGGGATACCCTCCAGGTCTGCATTGTTACCCTGCGTCTCAGAAGCATGTGGCAAACGTCTCTGCTGAAGACCTGCGAAACTCACTCTGCAGGCAGTGTGGAACTCTGAGGGACTGAGGCTGAGCTCAACTCTCAGAAGTAAGATGGTTTTGGACAAGGCGTTCAGCTACCCTCTCACGTATGGAACTTAGTATGTAGCACCAGTCTACCACAGGAATTACTAGGAAATCCCTGAACTGAGCTTGGAGGCACTAGTCTTGTGTGCCGTGTGATTCCAATTACCTCTCCCAGCACTTCCGTCAAACAGCGATCCTAGGCCATTTAGAAGCCAAGGGTACCAGCAGGCTGGATGTGGAGGTACAGGCCATTAGCTCAACTCTCAGAAGTGTGTATGCATGGGAGGCAGATGTCTGCTACCCACTCGGACATGGGAGTTGGAACCTAGCTACACGGTGATTGAAGAAGGCCATTGGAAATCGCTGTAATCAACTCAGATACACGGGAGGTCAGGCCCAGTGCTCATACATGCTTTTCCCGCAACCTCTCCCAGCCACTAACATAAGGATGTTAGAAGCTACTCCTACACTCAGGCAGGATGCGGGAGGGTACTGCCCTGTCCTCAGCTCTCACAGGGAAGCATGTCTTGAAGCCAGCTGTCAACTAGCTGCATTCCTATGGCAGTGAGAAGGTAGCAGTACTCTGAGTCAGGAGGTTCCAAGATTACCACTCTACTGCACCTGGAGATACCCTCCAGGTCTGCATTGTTAACATGTACTCAGAAGCCTCTGGCAGTCGTCTCTGGTGAAGACGTGTGAAACTCACTCTGCAGGCAGTGTGGAAGTGTGAGGGACTGAGGGTGAGCTCAACTCTCAGAAGTAAGATTCTTTTGGACAAGGCGTTCAGCTACCTTCTCACATATGGAACTTAGTATGTAGCACCTGTCTACCACAAGAATTACTGGGAAATCGTGAATTGAGCTTGGAGGCACTCGTCTTGTGTGCCGGGAGATTCCAATTACCTCTCCCAGCACTTCCGTCAAACAGCGAGCCTAGGCCTTTTAGAAGCCAAGGGTACCAGCAGGCTGAATGTGGAGGTACAGGCCATAAGCTCAACTCTCAGAAGTGTGTATGCATGGGAGGCAGATGTCTGCTACCCGATCGTACATGGGAGTTGGAACCTAGCTACACTCTGGTTGAGGAAAGCCGTTGGAAATCGCTGTATTCAACTCAGATACACGGGAGTTCAGGCCCAGTGCTCACACATGCTTTTCCCGCAACCTCTCCCAGCCACTAACATTAGGATGTTAGCAGCTACTCCTACAGTCAGACAGCATGCGGGAGGGTTCTGACCTGTCCTCAGCTCTCTCAGGGAAGCATGTCTTGAAGCCAGCTAGCTGTCAACTAGCTGCATTCCTATGGCAGTGAGAAGGTAGCAGTATTCTGAGTCAAGAGGTTCCAAGATTACCAGTCGACTGCACCTGGGGATACCCTACAGGTCTGCATTGTTACCCTGCGTCTCAGAAGCCTCTGGCAAACGTCTCTGCTGAAGACCTGCGAAACTCACTCTGCAGGCAGTGTGGAACTGTGAGGGACTGAGGGTGAGCTCAACTCTCAGAAGTAAGATGGTTTTGGACAAGGCGTTCAGCTACCCTCTCACGTATGGAACTTAGTATGTAGCACCAGACTACCACAGGTATTACTAGGAAATCGCTGAACTGAGCTTGGAGGCACTAGTCTTGTGTGCCGGGTGATTCCAATTACCTCTCCCAGCACTTCCGTCAAACAGCGAGCCTAGGCCTTTTAGAAGCCAAGGGTACCAGCAGGCTGGATGTGGAGGTACAGGCCATAAGCTCAACTCTCAGAAGTGTATATGCATGGGAGGCAGATGTCTGCTACCCACTCGGACATGGGAGTTGGAACCTAGCTACACTGTGATTGAAGAAGGCCATTGGAAATCGCTGTATTCAACTGAGATACACGGGAGTTCAGGCCCAGTGCTCACACATGCTTTTCCCGCAACCTCTCCCAGCCACTAACATTAGGATGTTAGCAGCTACTCCTACAGTCAGGCAGCATGCGGGAGGGTTCTGCCCTGTCCTCAGCTCTCACAGGGAAGCATGTCTTGAAGCCAGCTGTCAACTAGCTGCATTCCTATGGCAGTGAGAAGGTAGCAGTACTCTGAGTCAGGAGGTTCCAAGATTACCACTCTACTGCACCTGGAGATACCCTCCAGGTCTGCATTGTTAACTTGTACTCAGAAGCCTCTGGCAATCGTCTCTGGTGAAGACGTGTGAAACTCACTCTGCAGGCAGTGTGGAACTGTGAGGGACTGAGGGTCAGCTCAACTCTCAGAAGTAAGATGCTTTTGGACAAGGCGTTCAGCAACCTTCTCACATATGGAACTTAGTATGTAGCACCTGTCTACCACAAGAATTACTGGGAAATCGTGAATTGAGCTTGGAGGCACTCGTCTTGTGTGCCGGGAGATTCCAATTACCTCTCCCAGCACTTCGGTCAAACAGCGAGCCTAGGCCTTTTAGAAGCCAAGGGTACCAGCAGGCTGGATGTGGAGGTACAGGCCTTAAGCTCAACACTCAGAAGTGTGTATGCATGGGAGGCAGATGTCTGCTACCCACTCGGTCATGGGAGTTGGAACCTAGCAACACTGTGTTTGAAGAAGGCCATTGGAAATCGCTGTATTCAACTCAGATATCGGGAGGTCAGGCCCAGTGCTCACACATGCTTTTCCCGCAACTTCTCCCAGCCACTAACATAAGGATGTTAGCATCTACTCCTACAGTCAGGCAGGATGCGGGAGGGTTCTGCCCTGTCCTCAGCTCTCACAGGGAAGCATGTCTTGAAGCCAGCTGTCAACTACCTGCATTCCTATGGCAGTGAGAAGGTAGCAGTACTCTGAGTCTGGAGGTTCCAAGATTACCACTCTACTGCACCTGGAGATACCCTCCAGGTCTGCATTGTTAACTTGTACTCAGAAGCCTCTGGCAGTCGTCTCTGATGAAGACGTGTGAAACTCACTCTGCAGGCAGTGTGGAAGTGTGAGGGACTGAGGCTGAGCTCAACTCTCAGAAGTAAGATGGTTTTGGACAAGGCGTTCAGCTACCCTCTCACGTATGGAACTTAGTATGTAGCACCAGTCTACCACAGGAATTACTAGGAAATCGCAGAACTGAGCTTGGAGGAACTAGTCTTGTGTGCCGGGTGATTCCAATTACCTCTCACAGCACTTCCGTCAAACAGTGAGCCTAGGCCTTTTAGAAGCCAAGGGTACCAGCAGGCTGGATGTGGAGGTACAGGCCATAAGCTCAACTCTCCGAAGTGTATATGCATGGGAGGCAGATGTCTGCTACCCACTCGGACATGGGAGTTGGAACCTAGCTACACTCTGATTGATGAAAGCCGTTGGAAATCGCTGTATTCAACTCAGATACACGGGAGTTCAGGCCCAGTGCTCACACATGCTTTTCCCGCAACCTCTCCCAGCCACTAACATTAGGATGTTAGCAGCTACTCCTACAGTCAGGCAGCATGCGGGAGGGTTCTGACCTGTCCTCAGCTCTCTCAGGGAAGCATGTCTTGAAGCCAGCTAGCTGTCAACTAGCTGCATTCCTATGGCAGTGAGAAGGTAGCAGTATTCTGAGTCAGGAGTTTCCAAGATTACCAGTCGACTGCACCGGGGGATACCCTACAGGTCTGCATTGTTACCCTGCGTCTCAGAAGCCTCTGGCAAACGTCTCTGCTGAAGACCTGCGAAACTCACTCTGCAGGCAGTTGGAACTGTGAGGGACTGAGGGTGAGCTCAACTCTCAGAAGTAAGATGGTTTTGGACAAGGCGTTCAGCTACCCTCTCACGTATGGAACTTAGTATGTAGCACCAGTCTACCACAGGAATTACTAGGAAATCGCTGAACTGAGCTTGGAGGCACTAGTCTTGTGTGTCGGGTGATTCCAATTACCTCTCCCAGCACTTCCGTCAAACAGCGAGCCTAGGCCTTTTAGAAGCCAAGGGTACCAGCAGGCTGGATGTGGAGGTACAGGCCATAAGCTCAACACTCAGAAGTGTGTATGCATGGGAGGCAGATGTCTGCTACCCACTCGGACATGGGAGTTGGAACCTAGCAACACTGTGTTTGAAGAAGGCCTTTGGAAATCGCTGTATTCAACTCAGATATCGGGAGGTCAGGCCCAGTGCTCACACATGCTTTTCCCGCAACCTCTCCCAGCCACTAACATAAGGATGTTAGCATCTACTCCTACAGTCAGGCAGGATGCGGGAGGGTTCTGCCCTGTCCTCAGCTCTCACAGGGAAGCATGTCTTGAAGCCAGCTGTCAACTACCTGCATTCCTATGGCAGTGAGAAGGTAGCAGTACTCTGAGTCTGGAGGTTCCAAGATTACCACTCTACTGCACCTGGAGATACCCTCCAGGTCTGCATTGTTAACTTGTACTCAGAAGCCTCTGGCAATCGTCTCTGGTGAAGACGTGTGAAACTCACTCTGCAGGCAGTGTGGAACTGTGAGGGACTGAGGGTGGGCTCAACTCTCAGAAGTAAGATGCTTTTGGACAAGGCGTTCAGCTACCTTCTCACATATGGAACTTAGTATGTAGCACCTGTCTACCACAAGAATTACTGGGAAATCTTGAATTGAGCTTGGAGGCACTCGTCTTGTGTGCCGGAAGATTCCAATTACCTCTCCCAGCACTTCCGTCAAACAGCGAGCCTAGGCCTTTTAGAAGCCAAGGGTACCAGCAGGCTGCATGTGGAGGTACAGGCCATAAGCTCAACTCTCAGAAGTGTGTATGCATGGGAGGCAGATATCTGCTACCCGCTCGTACATGGGATTTGGAACCTAGCTACACTCTGGTTGAGGAAAGCCGTTGGAAATCGCTGTATTCAACTCAGATACACGGGAGTTCAGGCCCAGTGCTCACACATGCTTTTCCCGCAACCTCTCCCAGCCACTAACATTAGGATGTTAGCAGCTACTCCTACAGTCAGGCAGGATGCGGGAGGGTTCTGCCCTGTCCTCAGCTCTCACAGGGAAGCATGTCTTGAAGCCAGCTGTCAACTAGCTGCATTCCTATGGCAGTGAGAAGGTAGCAGTTCTCTGAGTCAGGAGGTTCCAAGATTACCACTCTACTGCACCTGGAGATACCCTCCAGGTCTGCATTGTTAACTTGTACTCAGAAGCCTCTGGCAATCGTCTCTGGTGAAGACGTGTGAAACTCACTCTGCAGGCAGTGTGGAACTGTGAGGGACTGAGGGTGGGCTCAACTCTCAGAAGTAAGATGCTTCTGGACAAGGCGTTCAGCTACCTTCTCACATATGGAACTTAGTATGTAGCACCTGTCTACCACAAAAATTACTGGGAAATCGTGAATTGAGCTTGGAGGCACTCGTCTTGTGTGCCGGGAGATTCCAATTACCTCTCCCAGCACTTCCGTCAAACAGCGAGCCTAGGCCTTTTAGAAGCCAAGGGTACCAGCAGGCTGGATGTGGAGGTACAGGCCATAAGCTCAACTCTCAGAAGTGTGTATGCATGGGACGCAGATGTCTGCTACACGCTCGTACATGGGATTTGGAAACTAGCTACACTCTGGTTGTGGAAAGTCGTTGGAAATCGCTGTATTCAACTCAGATACACGGGAGTTCAGGCCCAGTGCTCACACATGCTTTTCCCGCAACCTCTCCCAGCCACTAACATTAGGATGTTAGCAGCTACTCCTACAGTCAGGCAGCATGCGGGAGGGTTCTGCCCTGTCCTCAGCTCTCTCAGGGAAGCATGTCTTGAAGCCAGCTAGCTGTCAACCTGCTGCATTACTATGGCAGTGAGAAGATATCAGTATTCTGAGTCAGGAGGTTCCAAGATTACCAGTCTACTGCACCTGGGGATACACTCCAGGTCTGCATTGTTACCCTACGTCTCAGAAGCCTCTGGCAAACGTCTCTGCTGAAGACCTGCGAAACTCACTCTGCAGGCAGTGTGGAACTGTGAGGGACTGAGGGTGAGCTCAACTCTCAGAAGTAAGATGGTTTTGGACAGGGCATTCAGCTACCCTCTCACGTATGGAACTTAGTATGTAGCACCAGTCTACCACAGGAATTACTAGGAAATCGCTGAACTGAGCTTGGAGGCACTAGTCTTGTGTGCCGTGTGATTCCAATTACCTCTCCCAGCACTTCCGTCAAACAGCGAGCCTAGGTCTTTTAGAAGCCAAGGGTACCAGCAGGCTGGATGTGGAGGTACAGGCCATAAGCTCAACTATCAGAAGTGTGTATGCATGGGAGGCAGATGTCTGCTACCCACTCGGACATGGGAGTTGGAACCTAGCTACACTGTGATTGAAGAAGGCCATTGGAAATCGCAATATTCAACTCAGATACACTGGAGTTCAGGCCCAGTGCTCACACAAGCTTTTCCCGCAACCTCTCCCAGCCACTAACATAAGGATGTTAGCAGCTACTCCTACAGTCAGGCAGGATGCGGGAGGGTTCTGCCCTGTCCTCAGCTCTCACAGGGAAGCATGTCTTGAAGCCAGCTGTCAACTAGCTGCATTCCTATGGCAGTGAGAAGGTAGCAGTACTCTGAGTCAGGAGGTTCCAAGGTTACCACTCTACTGCACCTGGAGATACCCTCCAGGTCTGCATTGTTAACTTGTACTCAGAAGCCTCTGGCAATCGTCTCTGGTGAAGACGTGTGAAACTCACTCTGCAGGCAGTGTGGAACTGTGAGGGACTGAGGGTGGGCTCAACTCTCAGAAAAAGATGCTTTTGGACAAGGCGTTCAGCTACCCTCTCACGTATGGAACTTAGTAAGTAGCACCTGTCTACCACAAGAATTACTGGGAAATCGTGAATTGAGCTTGGAGGCACTCGTCTTGTGTGCCGGGAGATTCCAATTACCTCTCCCAGCACTTCCGTCAAACAGCGAGCCTAGGCCTTTTAGAAGCCAAGGGTACCAGCAGGCTGGATGTGGAGGTACAGGCCATAAGCTGAACTCTCAGAAGTGTGTATGCATGGGAGGCAGATGTCTGCTACCCGCTCGTACATGGGATTTGGAACCTAGCTACACTCTGGTTGAGGAAAGCCGTTGGAAATCGCTGTATTCAACTCAGATACACGGGAGTTCAGGCCCAGTGCTCACACATGCTTTTCCCGCAACCTCTCCCAGCCACTAACATTAGGATGTTAGCAGCTACTCCTACAGTCAGGCAGCATGCGGGAGGGTTCTGCCCTGTCCTCAGCTCTCTCAGGGAAGCATGTCTTGAAGCCAGCTAGCTGTCAACCTGCTGCATTACTATGGCAGTGAGAAGATATCAGTATTCTGAGTCAGGAGGTTCCAAGATTACCAGTCTACTGCACCTGGGGATACACTCCAGGTCTGCATTGTTACCCTGCGTCTCAGAAGCCTCTGGCAAACGTCTCTGCTGAAGACCTGCGAAACTCACTCTGCAGGCAGTGTGGAACTGTGAGGGACTGAGGGTGAGCTCAACTCTCAGAAGTAAGATGGTTTTGGACAGGGCGTTCAGCTACACTCTCACGTATGGAACTTAGTATGTAGCACCAGTCTACCACAGGTATTGCTAGGAAATGGCTGAACTGAGCTTGGAGGCACTCGTCTTGTGTGCCGGGTGATTCCAATTACCTCTCCCAACACTTCCGTCAAACAGCAAGCCTAGGCCTTTTAGAAGCCAAGGGTACCAGCAGGCTGGATGTGGAGGTACAGGCCATAAGCTCAACTCTCAGAAGTGTTTATGCATGGGAGGCAGATGTCTGCTACCCACTCGTACATGGGATTTGGAACCTAGCTACACTGTGATTGAAGAAGGCCATTGGAAATCGCTGTATTCAACTCAGATACACGGGAGTTCAGGCCCAGTGCTCACACATGCTTTTCCCGCAACATCTCCCAGCCACTAACATAAGGATGTTAGCAGCTACTCCTACAGTCAGGCAGGATGCGGAAGGGTTCTGTCCTGTCCTCAGCTCTCACAGGGAAGCATGTCTTGAAGCCAGCTGTCAACTAGCTGCATTCCTATGGCAGTGAGAAGGTAGCAGTACTCTGAGTCAGGAGGATCCAAGATTACCACTCTACTGCACCTTTAGATACCCTCAAAGTCTGCATTGTTAACTTGTACTCAGAAGCCTCTGGCAATCGTCTCTGGTGAAGACGTGTGAAACTCACTCTGCAGGCAGTGTGGAACTGTGAGGGACTGAGGGTGAGCTCAACTCGCAGCAGTAAGATGATTTTGGACAAGGCGTTCAGCTACCTTCTCACATATGGAACTTAGTATGTAGCACCTGTCTACCACAAGAATTACTGGGAAATCGTGAATTGAGCTTGGAGGCACTCGTCTTGTGTGCCGGGACATTCCAATTACCTCTCCCAGCACTTCCGTCAAACAGCGAGCCTAGGCCTTTTAGAAGCCAAGCGTACCAGCAGGCTGGATGTGGAGGTACAGGCCATAAGCTCAACTCTCAGAAGTGTATATGCATGGGAGGCAGATGTCTGCTACCCACTAGGACATGGGAGTTGGAACCTAGCTACACTGTGATTGAAGAATGCCATTGGAAATCGCTGTATTCAACTCAGATACACGGGAGTTCAGGCCCAGTGCTCACACATACTTTTCCCGCAACCTCTCCCAGCCACTAACATTAGGATGTTAGCAGCTACTCCTACAGTCAGGCAGGATGCGGGAGTGTTCTGCCCTATCCTCAGCTCTCACAGGGAAGCATGTCTTGAAGCCAGCTGTCAACTAGCTGCATTCCTATGGCAGTGAGAAGGTAGCAGTACTCTGAGTCAGGAGGTTCCAAGATTACCTCTCTACTGCACCTGGAGATATCCTCCAGGTCTGCATTGTTAACTTGTACTCAGAAGCCTCTGGCAATCGTCTCTGGTGAAGACGTGTGAAACTCACTCTGCAGGCAGTGTGGAACTGTGAGGGACTGAGAGTGGGCTCAACTCTCAGAAATAAGATGCTTTTGGACAAGGCGTTCACCTACCTTCTCCCATATGGAACTTAGTATGTAGCACCTGTCTACCACAAGAATTACTGGGAAATCGTGAATTGAGCTTGGAGGCACTCGTCTTGTGTGCCGGGAGATTCCAAATACCTCTCCCAGCACTTCCGTCAAACAGCGAGCCTAGGCCTTTTAGAAGCCAAGGGTACCAGCAGGCTGGATGTGGAGGTACAGGCCATAAGCTCAACTCTCAGAAGTGTGTATGCATGGGAGGCAGATGTCTGCGACCCGCTCGTACATGGGATTTGGAACCTAGCTACACTCTTGTTGAGGAAAGGCGTTGGAAATCGCTGTATTCAACTCAGATACACGGGAGTTCAGGCCCAGTGCTCACACATGCTTTTCCCGCAACCTCTCCCAGCCACTAACATTAGGATGTTAGCAGCTACTCATACAGTCAGGCAGCATGCGGGAGGGTTCTGCCCTGTCCTCAGCTCTCACAGGGAAGCATGTCTTGAAGCCAGCTGTCAACTAGCTGCATTCCTATGGCAGTGAGAAGGTAGCAGTATTCTGAGTCAGGAGGTTCCAAGATTACCTGTCTACTGCACCTGGGGATACCCTCCAGGTCTGCATTGTTACCCTGCGTCTCAGAAGCCTCTGGCAAACGTCTCTGATGAAGACCTGCGAAACTCACTCTGCAGGCAGTGTGGAACTGTGAGGGACTGAGGCTGAGCTCAACTCTCAGAAGTAAGATTGTTTTGGACAAGGCGTTCAGCTACCCTCTCACGTATGGAACTTAGTATGTAGCAACAGTCTACCACAGGAATTACTAGGAAATCGCTGAACTGAGCTTGGAGGCACTAGTCTTGTGTGCCGGGTGATTCCAATTACCTCTCCCAGCGCTTCCGTCAAACAGCGAGCCTAGGCCTTTTAGAAGCCAAGGGTACCAGCAGGCTGGGTGTGGAGGTACAGGCCATAAGCTCAACTCTCAGAAGTCTGTATGCATGGGAGGCAGATGTCTGCTACCCGCTCGTACATGGGATTTGGAACCTAGCTACACTCTGGTTGAGGAAAGCCGTTGGAAATCGCTGTATTCAACTCAGATACACGGGAGTTCACGCCCAGTGCTCACACATGCTTTTCTCGCAACCTCTCCCAGCCACTAACATAAGGATGTTAGCAGCTACTAGTACAGTCATGCAGGATGCGGGAGTGTTCTGCCCTGTCCTCAGCTCTCACAGGGAAGCATGTCTTGAAGCCAGCTGTCAACTAGCTGCATTCCTAATGCAGTGAGAAGGTAGCAGTACTCTGAGTCAGGAGGTTCCAAGATTACCACTCTACTGCACCTGGAGATACCCTCCAGGTCTGCATTGTTAACTTGTACTTAGAAGCCTCTGGCAATCGTCTCTGGTGAAGACGTGTGAAACTCACTCTGCAGGCAGTGTGGAACTGTGACGGACTGAGGGTGGGCTCAACTCTCAGAAGTAAGATGCTTTTGGACAAGGCGTTCAGCTACCTTCTCACATATGGAACTTAGTATGTAGCACCTGTCTACCACAAGAATTACTGGGAAATCGTGAATTGAGCTTGGAGGCACTCGTCTTGTGTGCCGGGAGATTCCAATTACCTCTCCCAGCACTTCGGTCAAACAGCGAGCCTAGGCCTTTTAGAAGCCAAGGGTACCAGCAGGCTGGATGTGGAGGTACAGGCCATAAGCTCAACTCTCAGAAGTGTGTATGCATGGGAGGCAGATGTCTGCTACCCGCTCGTAGATGGGATTTGGAAACTAGCTACACTCTGGTTGTGGAAAGTCGTGGGAAATCGCTGTATTCAACTCAGATACACGGGAGTTCAGGCCCAGTGCTCACACATGCTTTTCCCGCAACCTCTCCCAGCCACTAACATTAGGATGTTAGCAGCCACTCCTACAGTCAGGCAGCATACGGGAGGGTTCTGCCCTGTCCTCAGCTCTCACAGGGAAGCATGTCTTGAAGCCAGCTGTCAACTAGCTGCATTCCTATGGCAGTGAGAAGGTATCAGTATTCTGAGTCAGGAGGTTCCAAGATTACCAGTCTACAGCACCTGGGGATACCCTCCAGGTCTGCATTGTTACCCTGCGTCTCAGAAGCATCTGGCAAACGTCTCTGCTGAAGACCTGCGAAACTCACTCTGCAGGCAGTGTGGAACTGTGAGGGACTGAGGCTGAGCTCAACTCTGAGAAGTAAGATGGTTTTGGACAAGGCGTTCAGCTACACTCTCACGTATGGAACTTAGTATGTAGCACCAGTCTACAACAGGAATTACAAGGAAATCGCTGAACTGAGCTTGGAGGCACTAGTCTTGTGTGCCGTGTGATTCCAATTACCTCTCCCAGCACTTCCGTCAAACAGCGAGCCTAGGCCATTTAGAAGCCAAGGGTACGAGCAGGCTGAATGTGGAGGTACAGGCCATAAGCTCAACTCTCAGAAGTGTATATGCATGGGAGGCAGATGTCTGCTACCCACTAGGACGTGGGAGTTGGAACCTAGCTACACTGTGATTGAAGAAGGCCATTGGAAAACGCTGTATTCAACTCAGATACACGGAAGTTCAGGCCCAGTGCTCACACATGCTTTTCCCGCAACCTCTCCCAGCCACTAACATTAGGATGTTAGCAGCTACTCCTACAGTCAGGAAGGATGCGGGAGGGTTCTGCCCTATCCTCACCTCTCACAGGGAATCATGTCTTGAAGCCAGCTGTCAACTAGCTGCATTCCTATGGCAGTGAGAAGGTAGCAGTACTCTGAGTCAGGAGGTTCCAAGATTACCACTCTACTGCACCTGGAGATACCCTCCAGGTCTGCATTTTTAACTTGTACTCAGAAGACTCTGGCAATCGTCTCTGGTAAAGACGTGTGAAACTCACTCTGCAGGCAGTGTGGAACTGTGAGGGACTGAGGGTGGGCTCAACTCTCAGAAGTAACATGCTTTTGGACAAGGCGTTCAGCTACCTTCTCCCATATGGAACTTAGTATGTAGCACCTGTCTACCACAAGAATTACTGGGAAAACGTGAATTGAGCTTGGAGGCACTCGTCTTGTGTGCCGGGAGATTCCAATTACCTCTCCCAGCACATCCGTCAAACAGAGAGCCTAGGCCTTTTAGAAGCCAAGGGTACCAGCAGGCTGGATGTGGAGGTACAGGCCATAAGCTCAACTCTCAGAAGTGTGTATGCATGGGAGGCAGATGTCTGCTACCCGCTCGTACATGGGATTTGGAACCTATCTACACTCTGGTTGAGGAAAGCCTTTGGAAATCGCTGTATTCAACTCAGATACACGGGAGTTCAGGCCCAGTGCTCACATATGCTTTTCCCGCAACCTCTCCCAGCCACTAACATTAGGATGTTAGCAGCTACTCCTACAGTCAGGCAGCATGCGGGAGGGTTCTGCCCTGTCCTCAGCTCTCTCAGGGAAGCATGTCTTGAAGCCAGCTAGCTGTCAACCTGCTGCATTACTATGGCAGTGAGAAGGTAGCAGTATTCTGAGTCAGGAGGTTCCAAGATTACCAGTCTACTGCACCTGGGGACACCCTCCAGTTCTGCATTGTTACCCTGCGTCTCAGAAGCCTCTGGCAAACGTCTCTGCTGAAGACCTGCGAAACTCACTCTGCAGGCAGTGTGGAACTGTGAGGGACTGAGGGTGAGCTCAACTCTCAGAAGTAAGATGGTTTTGGAAAAGGCGTTCAGCTACCCTCTCACGTATGGAACTTAGTATGTAGCACCAGTCTACCACAGATATTGCTAGGAAATCGCTGAACTGAGCTGGAGGCACTAGTCTTGTGTGCCGGGTGATTCCAATTACCTCTCCCAGCACTTCCGTCAAACAGCGAGCCTAGGCCTTTTAGAAGCCAAGGGTACCAGCAGGCTGGATGTGGAGGTACAGGCCACAAGCTCAACTCTCAGAAGTGTGTATGCATGGGAGGCAGATGTCTGCTACCCACTCGGACATGGGAGTTGGAACCTAGCTACACTGTGATTGAAGAAGGCCATTGGAAATCGCTGTATTCAACTCAGATACACGGGAGTTCAGGCCCAGTGCTCACACATGCTTTTCCCGCAACCTCTCCCAGCCACTAACATTAGGATGTTAGCAGCTACTCCTACAGTCAGGCAGGATGCGGGAGGGTTCTGCCCTGTCCTCAGCTCTCACAGGTAAGCATGTCTTGAAGCCAGCTGTCAACTAGCTGCATTCCTATGGCAGTGAGAAGGTAGCAGTACTCTGAGTCAGGAGGTTCCAAGATTACCACTCTACTGCACCTGGAGATACCCTCCAGGTCTGCATTGTTAACTTGTACTCAGAAGACTCTAGCAATCGTCTCTGGTGAAGACGTGTGAAACTCACTCTGCAGGCAGTGTGGAAGCGTGAGGGACTGAGGGTGTGCTCAACTCTCAGAAGTAAGATGCTTTTGGACAAGGCGTTCAGCTACCTTCTCACATATTGAACTTAGTATGTACCACCTGTCTACCACAATAATTACTGGGAAATCGTGAATTGAGCTTGGAGGCAATCGTCTTGTGTGCCGGGAGATTCCAATTACCTCTCCCAGCACTTCCGTCAAACAGCGAGCCTAGGCCTTTTAGAAGCCAAGGGTACCAGCAGGCTGGATGTGGAGGTACAGGCCATAAGCTCAACTCTCAGAAGTGTGTATGCATGGGAGGCAGATGTCTGCTACCCGCTCGTACATGGGATTTGGAAACTAGCTACACTCTGGTTGAGGAAAGTCGTTGGAAATCGCTGTATTCAACTCAGATACACGGGAGTTCAGGCCCAGTGCTCACACATGCTTTTCCCGCAACCTCTCCCAGCCACTAACATTAGGATGTTAGCAGCTACTCCTACAGTCAGGCAGCATGCGGTAGGGTTCTGCCCTGTCCTCAGCTCTCTCAGGGAAGCATGTCTTGAAGCCAGCTAGCTGTCAACTAGCTGCATTCCTATGGCAGTGAGAAGGTAGCAGTATTCTGAGTCAGGAGGTTCCAAGATTACCAGTCTACTGCACATGGGGATACCCTAGGTCTGCATTGTTACCCTGGGTCTCAGAAGCCTCTGGCAAACGTCTCTGCTGAAGACCTGCGAAACTCACTCTGCAGGCAGTGTGGAAAGTGATGGAGAGGTTGAGCTCAACTCTCAGAAGTAAGATGGTTTTGGACAAGGCGTTCAACTACCCTCTCACGTATGGAAATTAGTATGTAGCACCAATCTACCACAGGTATTACTAGGAAATCGCTGAACTGATCTTGGAGGCACTCGTCTTGTGTGCCGGGAGATTCCAATTACCTCTCCCAGCACTTCCGTCAAACAGCGAGCCTAGGCCTTTTAGAAGCCAAGGGTACCAGCAGGCTGGATGTGGAGGTACAGGCCATAAGCTCAACTCTCAGAAGTGTGTATACATGGGAGGCAGATGTCTGCGACCCGCTCGTACATGGGATTTGGAACATAGCTACACTCTGGTTGAGGAAAGTCGTTGGAAATCGCTATATTCAACTCAGATACACGGGAGTTCAGGCCCAGTGCTCACACATGCTTTTCCCGCAACCTCTCCCAGCCACTAACATAAGGATGTTAGCAGCTACTCCTACAGTCAGGCAGGATGCGGGAGGGTTCTGCCCTGTCCTCAGCTCTCACAGGGAAGCATGTCTTGAAGCCAGCTGTCAACTAGCTGCATTCCTATGGCAGTGAGAAGTAGCAGTGCTCTGAGTCAGGAGGTTCCAAGATTACCACTCTACTGCACCTGGAGATACCCTCCAGGTCTGCATTGTTAACTTGTACTCAGAAGCCTCTGGCAATCGTCTCTGGTGAAGACGTGTGAAACTCACTCTGCAGGCAGTGTGGAACTGTGAGGGACTGAGGGTGGGCTCAACTCTCAGAAGTAAGATGGTTTTGGACAAGGCGTTCAGCTACCCTCTCACGTATGGAACTTAGTATGTAGCACCTGTCTACCACAAGAATTACTGGGAAATCTTGAATTGAGCTTGGAGGCACTCGTCTTGTGTGCCGGGAGATTCCAATTACCTCTCCCAGCACTTCCGTCAAACAGCGAGCCTAGGCCTTTTAGAAGCCAAGGATACCAGCAGGCTGGATGTGGAGGTACAGGCCATAAGCTCAACTCTCAGAAGTGTGTATGCATGGGAGGCAGATGTCTGCTACCCGCTCGTACATGGGATTTGGAACCTAGCTACACTCTGGTTGAGGAAAGCCGTTGGAAATCGCTGTATTCAACTCAGATACACGGGAGTTCAGGCCCAGTGCTCACACATGCTTTTCCCGCAACCTCTCTCAGCCACTAACATTAGGATGTTAGCAGCTACTCCTACAGTCAGGCAGCATGCGGGAGGGTTCTGCCCTGTCCTCAGCTCTCTCAGGGAAGCATGTCTTGAAGCCAGCTAGCTGTCAACTAGCTGCATTCCTATGGCAGTGAGAAGGTAGCAGTACTCTGAGTCAGGAGGTTCCAAGATTACCACTCTACTGCACCTGGAGATACCTTCCAGGTCTGCATTGTTAACTTGTACTCAGAAGCCTCTGGCAATCGTCTCTGGTGAAGACGTGTGAAACTCACTCTGCAGGCAGAGTGGAAGTGTGAGGGACTGAGGGTGTGCTCAACTCTCAGAAGTAAGATGCTTTTGGACAAGGCGTTCAGCTACTTTCTCACATATGGAACTTAGTATGTAGCACCTGTCTACCACAAGAATTGCTGGGAAATCGTGAATTGAGATTGGAGGCACTCGTCTTGTGTGCCGGGAGATTCCAATTAACTCTCCCAGCACTTCCGTCAAACAGCGAGCCTAGGCCTTTTAGAAGCCAAGGGTACCAGCAGGCTGGATGTGGAGGTACAGGCCATAAGCTCAACTCTCAGAAGTGTGTAGTCATGGGAGGCAGATGTCTGCATCCCGCTCGTACATGGGATTTGGAACCTAGCTACACTCTGGTTGAGGAAAGTCGTTGGAAATCACTGTATTCAACTCAGATACACGGGAGTTCAGGCCCAGTGCTCACACATGCTTTTCCCGCAACCTCTCCCAGCCACTAACATTAGGATGTTAGCAGCTACTCCTACACTCAGGCAGCATGCGGGAGGGTTCTGCCCTGTCCTCAGCTCTCACAGGGAAGCATGTCTTGAAGCCAGCTGTCAACTAGCTGCATTCCTATGACAGTGAGAAGGTAGCAGTATTCTGAGTCAGGAGGTTCCAAGATTACCAGTCTACTGCACCTGGGGATACACTCCAGGTCTGCATTGTTACCCTGCGTCTCAGAAGCCTCTGGCAAACGTCTCTGCTGAAGACCTGCGAAACTCACTCTGCAGGCAGTGTGGAACTGTGAGGGACTGAGGGTGAGCTCAACTCTCAGAAGTAAGATGGTTTTGGACAGGGCGTTCAGCTACACTCTCACGTATGGAACTTAGTATGTAGCACCAGTCTACCACAGGTATTGCTAGGAAATGGCTGAACTGAGCTTGGAGGCACTCGTCTTGTGTGCCGGGTGATTCCAATTACCTCTCCCAACACTTCCGTCAAACAGCAAGCCTAGGCCTTTTAGAAGCCAAGGGTACCAGCAGGCTGGATGTGGAGGTACAGGCCATAAGCTCAACTCTCAGAAGTGTTTATGCATGGAGGCAGATGTCTGCTACCCACTCGTACATGGGATTTGGAACCTAGCTACACTGTGATTGAAGAAGTCCATTGGAAATCGCTGTATTCAACTCAGATACACGGGAGTTCAGGCCCAGTGCTCACACATGCTTTTCCCGCAACATCTCCCAGCCACTAACATAAGGATGTTAGCAGCTACTCCTACAGTCAGGCAGGATGCGGAAGGGTTCTGTCCTGTCCTCAGCTCTCACAGGGAAGCATGTCTTGAAGCCAGCTGTCTACTAGCTGCATTCCTATGGCAGTGAGAAGGTAGCAGTACTCTGAGTCAGGAGGTTCCAAGATTACCACTCTACTGCACCTTTAGATACCCTCAAAGTCTGCATTGTTAACTTGTACTCAGAAGCCTCTGGCAATCGTCTCTGGTGAAGACGTGTGAAACTCACTCTGCAGGCAGTGTGGAACTGTGAGGGACTGAGGGTGAGCTCAACTCGCAGCAGTAAGATGATTTTGGACAAGGCGTTCAGCTACCTTCTCACATATGGAACTTAGTATGTAGCACCTGTCTACCACAAGAATTACTGGGAAATCGTGAATTGAGCTTGGAGGCACTCGTCTTGTGTGCCGGGACATTCCAATTACCTCTCCCAGCACTTCCGTCAAACAGCGAGCCTAGGCCTTTTAGAAGCCAAGCGTACCAGCAGGCTGGATGTGGAGGTACAGGCCATAAGCTCAACTCTCAGAAGTGTATATGCATGGGAGGCAGATGTCTGCTACCCACTAGGACATGGGAGTTGGAACCTAGCTACACTGTGATTGAAGAATGCCATTGGAAATCGCTGTATTCAACTCAGATACACGGGAGTTCAGGCCCAGTGCTCACACATACTTTTCCCGCAACCTCTCCCAGCCACTAACATTAGGATGTTAGCAGCTACTCCTACAGTCAGGCAGGATGCGGGAGTGTTCTGCCCTATCCTCAGCTCTCACAGGGAAGCATGTCTTGAAGCCAGCTGTCAACTAGCTGCATTCCTATGGCAGTGAGAAGGTAGCAGTACTCTGAGTCAGGAGGTTCCAAGATTACCTCTCTACTGCACCTGGAGATATCCTCCAGGTCTGCATTGTTAACTTGTACTCAGAAGCCTCTGGCAATCGTCTCTGGTGAAGACGTGTGAAACTCACTCTGCAGGCAGTGTGGAACTGTGAGGGACTGAGAGTGGGCTCAACTCTCAGAAATAAGATGCTTTTGGACAAGGCGTTCACCTACCTTCTCCCATATGGAACTTAGTATGTAGCACCTGTCTACCACAAGAATTACTGGGAAATCGTGAATTGAGCTTGGAGGCACTCGTCTTGTGTGCCGGGAGATTCCAAATACCTCTCCCAGCACTTCCGTCAAACAGCGAGCCTAGGCCTTTTAGAAGCCAAGGGTACCAGCAGGCTGGATGTGGAGGTACAGGCCATAAGCTCAACTCTCAGAAGTGTGTATGCATGGGAGGCAGATGTCTGCGACCCGCTCGTACATGGGATTTGGAACCTAGCTACACTCTTGTTGAGGAAAGGCGTTGGAAATCGCTGTATTCAACTCAGATACACGGGAGTTCAGGCCCAGTGCTCACACATGCTTTTCCCGCAACCTCTCCCAGCCACTAACATTAGGATGTTAGCAGCTACTCCTACAGTCAGGCAGCATGCGGGAGGGTTCTGCCCTGTCCTCAGCTCTCACAGGGAAGCATGTCTTGAAGCCAGCTGTCAACTAGCTGCATTCCTATGGCAGTGAGAAGGTAGCAGTATTCTGAGTCAGGAGGTTCCAAGATTACCTGTCTACTGCACCTGGGGATACCCTCCAGGTCTGCATTGTTACCCTGCGTCTCAGAAGCCTCTGGCAAACGTCTCTGATGAAGACCTGCGAAACTCACTCTGCAGGCAGTGTGGAACTGTGAGGGACTGAGGCTGAGCTCAACTCTCAGAAGTAAGATTGTTTTGGACAAGGCGTTCAGCTACCCTCTCACGTATGGAACTTAGTATGTAGCACCTGTCTACCACAAGAATTACTGGGAAATCTTGAATTGAGCTTGGAGGCACTCGTCTTGTGTGCCGGGAGATTCCAATTACCTCTCCCAGCACTTCCGTCAAACAGCGAGCCTAGGCCTTTTAGAAGCCAAGGATACCAGCAGGCTGGATGTGGAGGTACAGGCCATAAGCTCAACTCTCAGAAGTGTGTATGCATGGGAGGCAGATGTCTGCTACCCGCTCGTACATGGGATTTGGAACCTAGCTACACTCTGGTTGAGGAAAGCCGTTGGAAATCGCTGTATTCAACTCAGATACACGGGAGTTCAGGCCCAGTGCTCACACATGCTTTTCCCGCAACCTCTCTCAGCCACTAACATTAGGATGTTAGCAGCTACTCCTACAGTCAGGCAGCATGCGGGAGGGTTCTGCCCTGTCCTCAGCTCTCTCAGGGAAGCATGTCTTGAAGCCAGCTAGCTGTCAACTAGCTGCATTCCTATGGCAGTGAGAAGGTAGCAGTACTCTGAGTCAGGAGGTTCCAAGATTACCACTCTACTGCACCTGGAGATACCTTCCAGGTCTGCATTGTTAACTTGTACTCAGAAGCCTCTGGCAATCGTCTCTGGTGAAGACGTGTGAAACTCACTCTGCAGGCAGAGTGGAAGTGTGAGGGACTGAGGGTGTGCTCAACTCTCAGAAGTAAGATGCTTTTGGACAAGGCGTTCAGCTACTTTCTCACATATGGAACTTAGTATGTAGCACCTGTCTACCACAAGAATTGCTGGGAAATCGTGAATTGAGATTGGAGGCACTCGTCTTGTGTGCCGGGAGATTCCAATTAACTCTCCCAGCACTTCCGTCAAACAGCGAGCCTAGGCCTTTTAGAAGCCAAGGGTACCAGCAGGCTGGATGTGGAGGTACAGGCCATAAGCTCAACTCTCAGAAGTGTGTAGTCATGGGAGGCAGATGTCTGCAACCCGCTCGTACATGGGATTTGGAACCTAGCTACACTCTGGTTGAGGAAAGTCGTTGGAAATCACTGTATTCAACTCAGATACACGGGAGTTCAGGCCCAGTGCTCACACATGCTTTTCCCGCAACCTCTCCCAGCCACTAACATTAGGATGTTAGCAGCTACTCCTACACTCAGGCAGCATGCGGGAGGGTTCTGCCCTGTCCTCAGCTCTCACAGGGAAGCATGTCTTGAAGCCAGCTGTCAACTAGCTGCATTCCTATGACAGTGAGAAGGTAGCAGTATTCTGAGTCAGGAGGTTCCAAGATTACCAGTCTACTGCACCTGGGGATACCCTCCAGGTCTGCATTGTTACCCTGCGTCTCAGAAGCCTCTGGCAAATGTCTCTGCTGAAGACCTGCGAAACTCCCTCTGCAGGCAGTGTGGAACTGTGAGGGACTGAGGCTGAGCTCAACTCTCATAAGTAAGATTGTTTTGGACAAGGCGTTCAGCTACCCTCTCACGTATGGAACTTAGTATGTAGCACCAGTCTACCACAGGAATTACTAGGAAATCGCTGAACTGAGCTTGGAGCACTCGTCTTGTGTGCCGGGTGATTCCAATTACCTCTCACAGCACTTCCGTCAAACAGCGAGCCTAGGCCTTTTAGAAGCCAAGGGTACCAGCAGGCTGGCTGTGGAAGTACAGGCCATAAGCTCAACTCTCAGAAGTGTGTATGCATGGGAGGCAGATGTCTGCTACCCACTAGGACATGGGAGTTGGAACCTAGCTACACTGTGATTGAAGAAGGCCATTGGAAATCGCTGTATTCAACTCAGATACACGGGAGTTCAGGCCCAGTGCTCACACATGCTTTTCCCGCAACCTCTCACAGACACTAACATTAGGATGTTAGCAGCTACTCCTACAGTCAGGCAGGATACGGGAGGGTTCTGCCCTGTCCTCAGCTCTCACAGGGAAGCATGTCTTGAAGCCAGCTGTCAACTAGCTGCATTCCTATGGCAGTGAGAAAGTAGCAGTACTCTGAGTCAGGAGGTTCCAAGATTACCACTCTACTGCTCCTGGAGATACCCTCCAGGTTGCATTGTTAACTTGTACTCAGAAGCCTCTGGCAATCGTCTCTGGTGAAGACGTGTGAAACTCACTCTGCAGGCAGTGTGGAACTGTGAGGGACTGAGGGTGGGCTCAACTCTCAGAAGTAAGATGCTTTTGGACAAGGCGTTCAGCTACCCTCTCACGTATGGAACTTAGTATGTAGCACCTGTCTACCACAAGAATTACTGGGAAATCGTGAATTGAGCTTGGAGGCACTCGTCTTGTGTGCCGGGAGATTCCAGTTACCTCTCCCAGCACTTCCGTTAAACAGCGAGCCTAGGCCTTTTAGAAGCCAAGGGTACCAGCAGGCTGGATGTGGAGGTACAGGCCATAAGCTCAACTCTCAGAAGTGTGTAGTCATGGGAGGCAGATGTCTGCTACCCGCTCGTACATGGGATTTGGAACCTAGCTACACTCTGGTTGAGGAAAGCCGTTGGAAATCGCTGTATTCAACTCAGATACACGGGAGTTCAGGCCCAGTGCTCACACATGCTTTTCCCGCAACCTCTCCCAGCCACTAACATTAGGATGTTAGCAGCTACTCCTACAGTCAGGCAGCATGCGGGAGGGTTCTGCCCTGTCCTCAGCTCTCAGGGAAGCATGTCTTGAAGCCAGCTAGCTGTCAACTAGCTGCATTACTATGGCAGTGAGAAGGTAGTAGTATTCTGAGTCAGGAGGTTCCAAGATTATCAGTCGACTGCACCTGGGGATACCATCCATGTCTGCATTGTTACCCTGCGTCTCAGAAGCCTCTGGCAAACGTCTCTGCTGAAGACCTGCGAAACTCACTCTGCAGGCAGTGTGGAACTGTGAGGGACTGTGGGTGAGCTCAACTCTCAGAAGTAAGATGGTTTTGGACAAGGCGTTCAGCTACCCTCTCACGTATGGAACTTAGTATGTAGCACCAGTCTACCACAGGTATTACTAGGAAATCGCTGAACTGAGCTTGGAGGCACTAGTCTTGTGTGCCGGGTGATTCCAATTACCTCTCCCAGCACTTCCGTCAAACAGCGAGCCTAGGCCTTTTAGAAGCCAAGGGTACCAGCAGGCTGGATGTGGAGGTACAGGCCATAAGCTCAACTCTCAGAAGTGTATATGCATGGGAGGCAGATGTCTGCTACCCACTATGACATGGGAGTTGGAACCTAGCTACACTGTGATTGAAGAAGACCATTGGAAATCGCTGTATTCAACTCAGATACACGGGAGTTCAGGCCCAGTGCTCACACATGCTTTTCCCGCAACCTCTCCCAGCCACTAATATTAGGATGTTAGCAGCTACTCCTACAGTCAGGCAGGATGCGGGAGGGTTCTGCCCTGTCCTCAGCTCTCACAGGGAAGCATGTCTTGAAGCCAGCTGTCAACTAGCTGCATTCCTATGGCAGTGAGAAGGTAGCAGTACTCTGAGTCAGGAGGTTCCAAGATTACCACTCTACTGCACCTGGAGATACCCTCCAGGTCTGCATTGTTAACTTGTACTCAGAAGCCTCTGGCAATCGTCTCTGGTGAAGACGTGTGAAACTAACTCTGCAGGCAGTGTGGAAGTGTGAGGGACTGAGGGTGGGATCAACTCTCAGAAGTAAGATGCTTTTGGACAAGGCGTTCAGCTACCTTCTCACATATGGAACTTAGTATGTAGCACCTGTCTACCACAAGAATTACTGGGAAATCTTGAATTGAGCTTGGAGGCACTCGTCTTGTGTGCCGGGAGATTCCAATTACCTCTCCCAGCACTTCCTTCAAACAGCGAGCCTAGGCCTTTTAGAAGCCAAGGGTACCAGCAGGCTGGATGTGGAGGTACAGGCCATAAGCTCAACTCTCAGAAGTGTGTATGCATAGGAGGCAGATGTCTGCTACCCGCTCGTACATGGGATTTGGAACCTAGCTACACTCTGGTTGAGGAAAGCCGTTGGAAATCGCTGTATTCAACTCAGATACACGGGAGTTCAGGCCCAGTGCTCACACATGCTTTTCCCGCAACCTCTCCCAGCCACTAACCTAAGGATGTTAGCAGCTACTCCTACACTCAGGCAGGATGCTGGTGGGTTCTGCCCTGTCCTCAGCTCTCTCAGGGAAGCATGTCTTGAAGCCAGCTAGCTGTCAACTAGCTGCATTCCTATGGCAGTGAGAAGGTAGCAGTATTCTGAGTCAGGAGGTTCCAAGATTACCAGGCTACTGCACCTGGGGATACCCTCCAGGTCTGCATTGTTACCCTGCGTCTCAGAAGCCTTTGGCATACGTCTCTTCTGAAGACCTGCGAAACTCACTCTGAGGGAGTGTGGAACTGTGAGGGACTGAGGCTGAGCTCAACTCTCAGAAGTAAGATGATTTTGGACAAAGCGTTCAGCTACCCTCTCACGTATGGAATTAGTATGTAGCACCAGTCTACCACAGGAATTACTAGGAAATCGCTGAACTGAGCTTGGAGGCACTAGTCTTGTGTGCCGGGTGATTCCAATAACCTCTCCCAGCACTTCCGTCAAACAGCGAGCCTAGGGCTTTTAGAAGCCAAGGGTACCAACAGGCTGGATGTGGAGGTACAGGCCATAGGCTCAACTCTCAGAAGTGTGTATGCATGGGAGGCAGATGTCTGCTACCCACTCGGACATGGGAGTTGGAACCTAGCTACACTGTGATTGAAGAAGGCCATTGGAAATCGCTGTATTCAACTCAGATACACGGGAGTTCAGGCCCAGTGCTCACACATGCTTTTCCCGCAACCTCTCACAGCTACTAACATAAGGATGTTAGCAGCTACTCCTACAGTCAGGCAGGATGCAGGAGGGTTCTGCCCTGTCCTCAGCTCTCACAGGGAAGCATGTCTTGAAACCAGCTGTCAACTAGCTGCATTCCTATGACAGTGAGAAGGTAGCAGTACTCTGAGTCAGGAGGTTCCAAGATTACCACTCTACTGCACCTGGAGGTACCCTCCAGGTCTGCATTGTTAACTTGTACTAAGAAGCCTGTGGCAATCGTCTCTGGTGAAGACGTGTGAAACTCACTCTGCAGGCAGTGTGGAACTGTGAGGGACTGAGGGTGGGCTCAACTCTCAGAAGTAAGATGCTTTTGGACAAGGCGTTCAGCTACCCTCTCACGTATGGAACTTAGTATGTAGCACCTCTCTACCACAAGAATTACTGGGAAATCGTGAATTCAGCTTGGAGGCACTCGTCTTGTGTGCCGGGAGATTCCAATTACCTCTCCCAGCACTTCAGTCAAACAGCGAGCCTAGGCCTTTTAGAAGCCAAGGGTACCAGCAGGCTGCATGTGGAGGTACAGGCCATAAGCTCAACTCTCAGAAGTGTGTATGCATAGGAGGCAGATGTCTGCTACCCAATCGGACATGGGAGTTGGAACCTAGCTACACTCTGGTTGAAGAAAGCCGATGGAAATCGCTGTATTCAACTCAGATACACGGGAGTTCAGGCCCAGTGCTCACACATGCTTTTCCCTCAACCTCTCCCAGCCACTAACAGTAGGATGTTAGCAGCTACTCCTTCAGTCAGGCAGCATGCGGGAGGGTTCTGCCCTGTCCTCAGCTCTCTCAGGGAAGCATGTCTTGAAGCCAGCTAGCTGTCAACTAGCTGCATTCCTATGGCAGTGAGAAGGTAGCAATATTCTGAGTCAGGAGGTTCCAAGATTACCAGTCGACTGCACCTGGGGATACCCTCCAGGTCTGCATTGTTACCCTGCGTCTCAGAAACCTCTGGCAAACGTCTCTGCTGAAGACCTGCGAAACTCACTCTGCAGGCAGTGTGGAATTGTGAGGGACTGAGGCTGAGCTCAACTCTCAGAAGTAAGATGGTTTTGGACAAGGCGTTCAGCTACCCTCTCACGTATGGAACTTAGTATGTAGCACCAGTCTACCACAGGTATTACTAGGAAATCGCTGAACTGAGCTTGGAGGCACTAGTCTTGTTTGCCGGGTGATTCCAATTACCTCTCCCAGCACTTCCGTCAAACAGCGAGCCTAGGCCTTTTAGAAGCCAAGGGTACCAGCAGGCTGTATGTGGAGGTACAGGCCATAATCTCAACTCTCAAAAGTGTATATGCATGGGAGGCAGATGTCTGCTACCCACTCGGACATGGGAGTTGGAACCTAGCTACACTGATATTGAAGAAGGCCATTGGAAATCGCTGTATTCAACTCAGATACACGGGAGTTCAGGCCCAGTGCTCACACATGCTTTTCCCGCAACCTCTCCCAGCCACTAACATTAGGATGTTAGCAGCTACTCCTACAGTCAGGCAGCATGCGGGAGGGTTCTGCCCTGTCTTCAGCTCTCACAGGGAAGCATGTCTTTAAGCCAGCTGTCAAGTAGCTGCATTCCTATGGCAGTGAGAAGGTAGCAGTATTCTGAGTCAGGAGGTTCCAAGATTACCAGTCGACTGCACCTGGGGATACCCTCCATGTCTGCATTGTTACCCTGCGTCTCAGAAGCCTCTGGCAAACGTCTCTGCTGAAGACCTGCGAAACTCACTCTGCAGGCAGTGTGGAACTGTGAGGGACTGAGGGTGGGCTCAACTCACATATGTAAGATGCTTTTGGACAAGGCGTTCAGCTACCCTCTCACGTATGGAACTTAGTATGTAGCACCTGTCTACCACAAGAATTACTGGGAAATCGTGAATTGAGCTTGGAGGCACTCGTCTTGTGTGCCGGGAGATTCCAATTACCTCTCCCAGCACTTCCGTCAAACAGCGAGCCTAGGCCTTTTAGAAGCCTAGGGTACCAGCAGGATGGATGTGGAGGTACAGGCCATAAGCTCAACTCTCAGAAGTGTGTATGCATGGGAGGCAGATGTCTGCTACCCACTCGTACATGGGATTTGGAACTTAGCTACACTCTGGTTGAGGAAAGCCATGGGAAATCGCTGTATTCAACTCAGACACACGGCAGTTCAGACCCAGTGCTCACACATGCTTTTCCCGCAACCTCTCCCAGCCACTAACATTAGGATGTTAGCAGCTACTCCAACAGTCAGGCAGGATGCGGGAAGGTTCTGCCCTGTCTGCAGCTCTCTCAGGGAAGCATGTCTTGAAGCCAGCTGTCAACTAGCTGCATTCCTATGGCAGTGAGAAGGTAGCAGTATTCTGAGTCAGGACGTTCCAAGATTGCCAGGATACTGCACCTGGGGATACCCTCCAGGTCTGCATTGTTACCCTGCGTCTCAGAAGCCTCTGTCAAACGTCTCTGCTGAAGACCTGCGAAACTCACTCTGCAGGCAGTGTGGAACTGTGAGGGACTGAAACTGAGCTCAACTCTCAGAAGTAAGATGATTTTGGACAAGGCGTTCAGCTACCCTCTCACGTATGGAACTTAGTATGTAGCACCAGTCTACCACAGGAATTACTAGGAAATCGCTGAACTGAGCTTGGAGGCACTAGTCTCTTTGTGCCGGGTGATTCCAATAACCTCTCCCAGCACTTCCGTCAAACAGCGAGCCTAGGCCTTTTAGAAGCCAAGGGTACCAGCAGGCTGGATGTGGAGGTACAGGCCATAAGCTCAACTCTCAGAAGTGTATATGCATGGGAGGCAGATGTCTGCTACCCACTCGGACATGGGAGTTGGAACCTAGCTACACTGTGTTTGAAGAAGGCCATTGGAAATCGCTGTATTCAACTCAGATACACGGGAGTTCAGGCCCAGTGCTCACACATGCTTTTCCCGCAACCTCTCCCAGCCTCTAACATAAGGATGTTAGCAGCTACTCCTACAGTCAGGCAGGATGCGGGAGGGTTGTGCCCTGTCCTCAGCTCTCACAGGGAAGCATGTCTTGAAGCCAGCTGTCAACAAGCTGCATTCCTATGGCAGTGAGAAGGTAGCAGTACTCTGAGTCAGGAGGTTCCAAGATTACCACTCTACTGCACCTGGAGATACCCTCCAGGTCTGCATTGTTAACTTGTACTCAGAAGCCTCTGGCAATCGTCTCTGGTGAAGACGTGTGAAACTCACTCTGCAGGCAGTGTGGAAGTGTGAGGGACTGAGGGTGTGCTCAACTCTCAGAAGTAAGATGCTTTTGGACATGGCGTTCAGCAACCTTCTCACATATGGAACTTAGTATGTAGCACCTGTCTACCACAAGAATTACTGGGAAATCGTGAATTGAGCTTGGAGGCACTCGTCTTGTGTGCCGGGAGATTCCAATTACCTCTCCCAGCACTTCCGTCAAACAGCGAGCCTAGGCCTTTTAGAAGCCAAGGGTACCAGCAGGCTGGATGTGGAGGTACAGGCCAACAGCTCAACTCTCAGAAGTGTGTATGCATGGGAGGCAGATGTCTGCTACCCGGTCGTACATGGGATTTGGAACCTAGCTACACTCTGATTGAGGAAAGTCGTTGGAAATCGCTGTATTCAAGTCAGATACACGGGAGTTCAGGCCCAGTGCTCACACATGCTTTTCCCGCAACCTCTCCCAGCCACTAACATTAGGATGTTAGCAGCTACTCCTACAGTCAGGCAACATGCGGGAGGGTTCTTCCCTGTCCTTAGCTCTCACAGGGAAGCATGTCTTGAAGCCAGCTGTCAACTAGCTGCATTCCTATGGCAGTGAGAAGGTAGCAGTATTCTGAGTCAGGAGGTTCAAGATTACCAGTCTACTGGATCTGGGGATACCCTCCAGGTCTGCCCTGTTACCCTGCGTCTCAGAAGCCTCTGGCAAACGTCTCTGCTGAAGACCTGCGAAACTCACTCTGCAGGCAGTGTGGAACTGTGAGGGACTGAGGCTGAGCTCAACTCTCAGAAGTAAGATGGTTTTGAACAAGGCGTTCAGCTACCCTCTCACGTATGGAACTTAGTATGTAGCACCATGTACCACAGGAGTTACTAGGAAATCGCTGAACTGAGCTTGGAGGCACTAGTCTTGTGTGCCGGGTGATTCCAATTACCTCTCCCAGCACTTCCGTCAAACAGCGAGCCTAGGCCTTTTAGAAGCCAAGTGTACCAGCAGGCTGGATGTGGAGGTACAGGCCAAAACCTCAACTCTCAGAAGTGTGTATGCATGGGAGGCAGATGTCTGCTACCCACTCGGACATGGGATTTGGAACCTAGCTACACTCTGGTTGAGGAAAGTCGTTGGAAATCGCTGTATTCAACTCAGATACACGGGAGTTCATGCCCAGTGCTCACATATGCTTTTCCCGCAACCTCTCCCAGCCACTAACATAAGGATGTTAGCTGCTACTCCTACAGTCAGGCAGGATGCGGGAGGGTTCTGCCCTGTCCTCAGCTCTCACAGGGAAGCATGTCTTGAAGCCAGCTGTCAACTAGCTGCATTCCTATGGCAGTGAGGAGGAAGAAGTACTCTGACTCAGGAGGTTCCAAGATTACCACTCTACTGCACCTGGAGATACCCTCCAGGTCTGCATTGTTAACTTGTACTCAGAAGCCTCTGGCAATCGTCTCTGGTGAAGACGTGTGAAACTCACTCTGCAGGCAGTGTGGAACTGTGAGGGACTGAGGGTGGGCTCAACTCTCAGAAGTAAGATGCTTTTGGACAAGGCGTTCAGCTACCCTCTCACGTATGGAACTTAGTATGTAGCACCTGTCTACCACAAGAATTACTGGGAAATCGTGAATTGAGCTTGGAGGCACTCGTCTTGTGTGCAGGGAGATTCCAATTACCTCTCCCAGCACTTCCGTCAAACAGCGAGCCTAGGCCTTTTAGAAGCCAAGGGTACCAGCAGGCTGGATGTGGAGGTACAGGCCATAAGCTCAACTCTCAGAAGTGTGTATGCATGGGAGACAGATGTCTGCTACCCGCTCGTACATGGGATTTGGAACCTAGCTACACTCTTGTTGAGGAAAGGCGTTGGAAATCGCTGTATTCAACTCAGATACACGGGAGTTCAGGCCCAGTGCTCACACATGCTTTTCCCGCAACCTCTCCCAGCCACTAACATTAGGATGTTAGCAGCTACTCCTACAGTCAGGCAGCATGCGGGAGGGTTCTGCCCTGTCCTCAGCTCTCACAGGGAAGCATGTCTTGAAGCCAGCTGTCAACTAGCTGCATTCCTATGGCAGTGAGAAGGTAGCAGTATTCTGAGTCAGGAGGTTCCAAGATTACCAGTCTACTGCACCTGGGGATACCCTCCAGGTCTGCATTGTTACCCTGCGTCTCAGAAGCCTCTGGCAAACGTCTCTGCTGAAGACCTGCGAAACTCACTCTGCAGGCAGTGTGGAACTGTGAGGGACTGAGGGTGAGCTCAACTCTCAGAAGTAAGATGGTTTTGGACAAGGCGTTCAGCTACCCTCTCACGTATGGAACTTAGTATCTAGCACCAGTCTACCAGAGGTATTGCTAGGAAATGGCTGAACTGAGCTTGGAGGCACTCGTCTTGTGTGCCGGGTGATTCCAATTACCTCTCCCAGCACTTCCGTCAAACAGCGAGCCTAGGCCTTTTAGAAGCCAAGGGTACCAGCAGGCTGGATGTGGAGGTACAGGCCATAAGCTCAACTCTCAGAAGTGTGTATGCATGGGAGGCAGATGTCTGCTACCCACTCGGACATGGGAGTTGGAACCTAGCTACACTCTGGTTGAGGAAAGCCGTTGGAAATCGCTGTATTCATCTCAGACTCACGGCAGTTCAGACCCAGTGCTCACACATGCTTTTCCCGCAACCTCTCCCAGCCACTAACATTAGGATGTTAGCAGCTACACCAACAGTCAGGCAGGATGCGGGAGGGTTCTGCCCTGTCTTCAGCTCTCACAGGGAAGCATGTCTTGAAGCCAGCTGTCAACTAGCTGCATTCCTATGGCAGTGAGAAGGTAGCAGTATTCTGAGTCATGACGTTCCAAGATTACCAGGCTACTGCACCTGGGGATACCCTCCAGGTCTGCATTGTTACCCTGCGTCTCAGAAGCCTCTGGCAAACGTCTCTGCTGAAGACCTGCGAAACTCACTCTGCAGGCAGTGTGGAACTGTGAGGGACTGAAGCTAAGCTCAACTCTCAGAAGTAAGATGATTTTGGACAAGGCGTTCAGCTACCCTCTCACGTATGGAACTTAGTATGTAGCACCAGTCTACCACAGGAATTACTAGGAAATCGCTGAACTGAGCTTGGAGGCACTAGTCTTGTGTGCCGGGTGATTCCAATAACCTCTCCCAGCACTTCCGTCAAACAGCGAGCCTAGGCCTTTTAGAAGCCAAGGGTACCAGCAGGCTGGATGTGGAGGTACAGGCCATAAGCTCAACTCTCAGAAGTGTATATGCATGGGAGGCAGATGTCTGCTACCCACTCGGACATGGGAGTTGGTACCTAGCTACACTGTGTTTGAAGAAGGCCATTGGAAATCGCTGTATTCAACTCAGATACACGGGAGTTCAGGCCCAGTGCTCACACATGCTTTTCCCGCAACCTCTCCCAGCCTCTAACATAAGGATGTTAGCAGCTACTCCTACAGTCAGGCAGGATGCGGGAGGGTTCTGCCATGTCCTCAGCTCTCACAGGGAAGCATGTCTTGAAGCCAGCTGTCAACTAGATGCATTCCTATGGCAGTGAGAAGGTAGCAGTACTCTGAGTCAGGAGGTTCCAAGATTACCACTCTACTGCACCTGGAGATACCCTCCAGGTCTGCATTGTTAACTTGTACTCAGAAGCCTCTGGCAATAGTCTCTGGTGAAGACGTGTGAAACTCACTCTGCAGGCAGTGTGGAAATGTGAGGGACTGAGGGTGGGCTCAACTCTCAGAAGTAAGATGCTTTTGGACATGGCGTTCAGCTACCTTCTCACATATTGAACTTAGTATGTAGCACCTGTCTACCACAAGAATTACTGGGAAATCATGAATTGAGCTTGGAGGCACTCGTCTTGTGTGCCGGGAGATTCCAATTACCTCTCCCAGCACTTCCGTCAAACAGCGAGCCTAGGCCTTTTAGAAGCCAAGGGTACCAGCAGGCTGGATGTTCAGGTACAGGCCAAAAGCTCAACTCTCAGAAGTGTGTATGCATGGGAGGCAGATGTCTGCTACCCGGTCCTACATGGGATTTGGAACCTAGCTACACTCTGGTTGAGGAAAGTCGTTGGAAATCGCTGTATTCAACTCAGATACACGGGAGTTCATGCCCAGTGCTCACACATGCTTTTCCCGCAACCTCTCCCAGCCATTAACATTAGGATGTTAGAAGCTACTCCTACAGTCAGGCAGCATGCGGGAATGTTCTTCCCTGTCTTTAGCTCTCACAGGGAAGCATGTCTTGAAGCCAGCTGTCAACCTGCTGCATTCCTATGGCAGTGAGAAGGTAGCAGTATTCTGAGTCAGGAGGTTCCAAGATTACCAGTCTACTGCATCTGGGGATACCCTCCAGGTCTGCCCTGTTACCCTGCGTCTCAGAAGCCTCTGGCAAACGTCTCTGCTGAAGACCTGCGAAACTCACTCTGCAGGCAGTGTGGAACTGTGAGGGACTGAGGCTGAGCTCAACTCTCAGAAGTAAGATGGTTTTGGACAAGGCGTTCAGCTACCCTCTCACGTATGGAACTTAGTATGTAGCACCAGTCTACCACAGGAATTACTAGGAAATCGCTGAACTGAGCTTGGAGGCACTAGTCTTGTGTGCCGGGTGATTCCAATTACCTCTCCCAGCACTTCCGTCAAACAGCGAGCCTAGGCCTTTTAGAAGACAAGGGTACCAGCAGGCTGGATGTGGAGGTACAGGCCATAAGCTCAACTCTCAGAAGTGTGTATGCATGGGAGGCAGATGTCTGCTACCCACTCGGACATGGGAGTTGGAACCTAGCTACACTGTGATTGAAGAAGGCCATTGGAAATCGCTGTATTCAAGTCAGATACACGGGAGTTCAGGCCCAGTGCTCACACATGCTTTTCCCGCAACCTCTCCCAGCCACAAACATAAGGATGTTAGCAGCTACTCCTACAGTCAGGCAGGATGCGGGAGGGTTCTGCCCTGTCCTCAGCTCTCACAGGGAAGCATGACTTGAAGCCAGCTGTCAACTAGCTGCATTCCTATGGCAGTGAGAAGGTAGTAGTACTTTGAGTCAGGAGGTTCCAAGATTACCACTCTACTGCACCTGGAGATACCCTCCAGGTCTGCATTGTTAACTTGTACTCAGAAGCCTCTGGCAATCGTCTCTGGTGAAGACCTGTGAAACTCACTCTGCAGGCAGTGTGGAAATGTGAGGGACGGAGGGTGTGCTCAACTCTCAGAAGTAAGATGCTTTTGGACAAGGCGTTCAGCTACCTTCTCACATATGGAACTTAGTATGTAGCACCTGTCTACCACAAGAATTACTGTGAAATCGTGAATTGAGCTTGGAGGCACTCGTCTTGTGTGCTGGGAGATTCCAATTACCTCTCCCAGCACTTCCGTCAAACAGCGAGCCTAGGCCTTTTAGAAGCCAAGGGTACCAGCAGGCTGGATGTGGAGGTACAGGCCATAAGCTCAACTCTCAGAAGTGTGTATGCATGGAAGGCAGATGTCTGCTACCCACTCGGACATGGGAGTTGGAACCTAGCTACACTGTGATTGAAGAAGGCCATTGGAAATCGCTGTATTCAACTCAGATACACGGGAGTTCAGGCCCAGTGCTCACACATGCTTTTCCCGCACCTCTCCCAGCCACTAACATAAGGATGTTAGCAGCTACTCCTACAGTCAGGCAGGATGCGGGAGGGTTCTGCCCTGTCCTCAGCTCTCACAGGGAAGCATGTCTTGAAGCCAGCTGTCAACTAGCTGCATTCCTATGGCAGTGAGAATGTAGCAGTACTCTGAGTCAGGAGGTTCCAAGATTACCACTCTACTGCACCTGGAGATACCCTCCAGGTCTGCATTGTTAACTTGTACTCAGAACCTGTGGCAATCCTCTCTGGTGAAGACGTGTGAAACTCACTCTGCATGCACTGTGGAATGTGAGGGACTGAGGGTGAGCTCAACTCTCAAAAGTAAGATGCTTTTGGACAAGGCGTTTAGCTACCTTCTCACATATGGAACTTAGTATGTAGCACCTGTCTACCACAAGAATTACTGGGAAATCGTGAATTGAGCTTGGAGGCACTCGTCTTGTGTGCCGGGAGATTCCAATTACCTCTCCCAGCACTTCCGTCAAACAGCGAGCCTAGGCCTTTTAGAAGCCAAGGGTACCAGCAGGCTGGATGTGGAGGTACAGGCCATAAGCTCAACTCTCAGAAGTGTGTATGCATGGGAGGCAGATGTCTGCTACCCGCTCGTACATGGGATTTGGAACCTAGCTACACTCTGGTTGAGGAAAGCCGTTGGAAATCGCTGTATTCAACTCAGATACACGGGAGTTCAGGCCCAGTGCTCACACATGCTTTTCCCGCAACCTCTCCCAGCCACTAACATTAGGATGTTAGCAGCTACTCCTACAGTCAGGCAGCATGCGGGAGGGTTCTGCCCTGTCCTCAGCTCTCACAGGGAAGCATGTCTTGAAGCCAGCTGTCAACTAGCTGCATTCCTATGGCAGTGAGAAGGTAGCAGTATTCTGAGTCAGGAGGTTCCAAGATTACCAGTCTACAGCACCTGGGGATACCATCCAGGTCTGCATTGTTACCCTGCGTCTCAGAAGCCTCTGGCAAACGTCTCTGCTGAAGACCTGCGAAACTCACTCGGCAGGCAGTGTGGAACTGTGAGGGACTGAGGCTGAGCTCAACTCTCAGAAGTAAGATGGTTTTGGACAAGGCGTTCAGCTACCCTCTCACGTATGGAACTTAGTATGTAGCACCAGTCTACCACAGGAATTACTAGGAAATCGCTGAACTGAGCTTGGAGGCACTAGTCTTGTGTGCCGGGTTATTCCAATTACCTCTCCCAGCACTTCCGTCAAACAGCGAGCCTAGGCCATTTAGAAGCCAAGGGTACCAGCAGGCTGGATGTGGAGGTAGGCCATAATCTCAACTCTCAGAAGTGTGTATGCATGGGAGGCAGATGTCTGCTACCCACTCGGACATGGGCGTTGGAACCTACCTACACGGTGATTGAAGAAGGCCATTGGAAATCGCTGTATTAAACTCAGATACACGGGAGTTCAGGCCCAGTGCTCAAACATGCTTTTCCCGCAACCTCTCCCAGCCACTAACATAAGGATGTTAGCAGCTACTCCTACAGTCAGGCAGGATGCGGGAGGGTTCTGCCCTGTCCTCAGCTCTCACAGGGAAGCATGTCTTGAAGCCAGCTGTCAACTAGCTGCATTCCTATGGCAGTGAGAAGGTAGCAGTATTCTGAGTCAGGAGGTTCCAAGATTACCAGGCTACTGCACCTGGGGATACCCTCCAGGTCTGCATTGTTACCCTGCCTCTCAGAAGCCTCTGGCAAACGTCTCTGCTGAAGACCTGCGAAACTCACTCTGCAGACAGTGTGGAACTGTAGGGACTGAGGCTGAGCTCAACTCTCAAAAGTAAGATGATTTTGGACAAGGCGTTCAGCTACCATCTCACGTATGGAACTTAATATGTAGCACCAGTCTACCACAGGAATTACTAGGAAATCGCTGAACTGAGCTTGGAGGCACTAGTCTTGTGTGCCGGGTGATTCCAATTACCTCTCCCAGCACTTCCGTCAAACAGCGAGCCTAGGCCTTTTAGAAGCCAAGGGTACCAGCAGGCTGGATGTGGAGGTACAGGCCATAAGCTCAACTATCAGAAGTGTATATGCATGGGAGGCAGATGTCTGCTACCCGCTAGGACATGGGAGTTGGAACCTAGCTACACTGTGATTGAAGAAGGCCCTTGGAAATCGCTGTATTCAACTCAGATACACGGGAGTTCAGGCCCAGTGCTCACACATGCTTTTCCCGCAACCTCTTCCAGCCACTAACATTAGGATGTTAGCAGCTACTCCTACAGTCAGGCAGGATGCGGGAGGGTTCTGCCCTGTCCTCAGCTCTCACAGGGAAGTATGTCTTGAAGCCAGCTGTCAACTAGCTGCATTCCTATGGCAGTGAGAATGTAGCAGTACTCTGAGTCAGGAGGTTCCAAGATTACCACTCTACTGCACCTGGAGATACCCTCCAGGTCTGCATTGTTAACTTGTACTCAGAAGACTCTGGCAATCGTCTCTGGTGAAGACGTGTGAAACTCACTCTGCAGGCAGTGTGGAATTGTGAGGGACTGAGGGTGGGCTCAACTCTCAGAAGTAAGATGCTTTTGGACAAGGCGTTCAGCTACCTTCTCCCATATGGAACTTAGTATGTAGCACCTGTCTACCACAAGAATTACTGGGAAATCGTGAATTGAGCTTGGAGGCACTCGTCTTGTTTGCCGGGAGTTTCCAATTACCTCCCCCAGCACTTCCGTCAAACAGCGAGCCTAGGCCTTTTAGAAGCCAAGGGTACCAGCAGGCTGGATGTGGAGGTACAGGCCATAAGCTCAACTCTCAGAAGTGTGTATGCATGGGAGGCAGATGTCTGCTACCCGCTCGTAATTGGGATTTGGAACCTAGCTACACTCTGGTTGAGGAAAGTCGTTGGAAATCGCTGTATTCAACTCAGATACACGGGATTTCAGGCCCAGTGCTCACACATGCTTTTCCCACAACCTCTCCCAGCCACTAACATTAGGATGTTAGCAGCTACTCCTACAGTCAGGCAGCATGCGGGAGGGTTCTGCCCTGTCCTCAGCTCTCACAGGGAAGCATGTCTTGAAGCCAGCTGTCAACTAGCTGCATTCCTATGGCAGTGAGAAGGTCGAAGTATTCTGAGTCAGGAGGTTCCAAGATTACCAGGCTACTGCACCTGGGGATACCCTCCAGGTCTGCATTGTTACCCTGCGTCTCAGAAGCCTCTGGCAAACGTCTCTGCTGAAGACCTGCGAAACTCACTCTGCAGGCAGTGTGGAACTGTGAGGGACTGAGGGTGAGCTCAACTCTCAGAAGTAAGATGGTTTTGGACAAGGCGTTCAGCTACCCTCTCACGTATGGAACTTAGTATGTAGCACCAGTCTACCACAGGTATTGCTAGGAAATGGCTGAACTGAGCTTGGAGGCACTCGTCTTGTGTGCCGGGTGATTCCAATTACCTCTCCCAGCACTTCCGTCAAACAGCGAGCCTAGGCCTTTTAGAAGCCAAGGGTACCAGCAGGCTGGATGTGGAGGTACAGGCCATAAGCTCAACTCTCAGAAGTGTGTATGCATGGGAGGCAGATGTCTGCTACCCACTCGGACATGGGAGTTGGAACCTAGCTACACTGTGATTGAAGAAGGCCATTGGAAATCGCTGTATTCAACTCAGATACACGGGAGTTCAGGCCCAGTGCTCACACATGCTTTTCCCGCAACCTCTCCCAGCCACTAACATTAGGATGTTAGCAGCTACTCCTACAGTCAGGCAGGATGCGGGAGGGTTCTGCCCTGTCCTCACCTCTCACACGGAAGCATGTCTTGAAGCCAGCTGTCAACTAGCTGCATTCCTATGGCAGTGAGAAGGTAGCAGTACTCTGAGTCAGGAGGTTCCAAGATTACCACTCTACTGCACCTGGAGATACCCTCCAGGTCTGCATTGTTAACTTGTACTCAGAAGCCTCTGGCAATCGTCTCTGGTGAAGACGTGTGAAACTCACTCTGCAGGCAGTGTGGAACTGTGAGGGACTGAGGGTGTGCTCAACTCTCAGAAGTAAGATGCTTTTGGACAAGGCGTTCAGCTACATTCTCACATATGGAACTTAGTATGTAGCACCTGCCTACCACAAGAATTACTGGGAAATCGTGAATTGAGCTGGAGGCACTTGTCTTGTGTGCCGGGAGATTCCAATTACCTCTCCCAGCACTTCCGTCAAACAGCGAGCCTAGGCCTTTTAGAAGCCAAGGGTACCAGCAGGCTGGATGTGGAGGTACAGGCCATAAGGTCAACTCTCAGAAGTGTGTATGCATCGGAGGCAGATGTCTGCTACCCACTCGTAAATGGGATTTGGAACCTAGCTACACTGTGATTGAAGAAGGCCATTGGAAATCGCTGTATTCAACTCAGATACACGGGAGTTCAGGCCCAGTGCTCAAACATGCTTTTCCCGCAACCTCTCCCAGCCACTAACATTAGGATGTTAGCAGCTACTGCAACAGTCAGGCAGGATGTGGGAGGGTTCTGCCCTGTCTTCAGCTCTCACAGGGAAGCATGTCTTGAAGCCAGCTGTCAACTAGCTGCATTCCTATGGCAGTGAGAAGGTAGCAGTACTCTGAGACAGGAGGTTCCATGATTACCACTCTACTGCACCTGGAGATACCCTCGAGGTCTGCATTGTTAACTTGTACTCAGAAGCCTCTGGCAATCTTCTCTGGTGAAGACGTGTGAAACTCACTCTGCAGGCAGTGTGGAACTGTGAGGGACTGAGGGTGAGCTCAACTCGCAGCAGTAAGATGATTTTGGACAAGGCGTTCAGCTACCTTCTCACATATGGAACTTAGTATGTAGCACCTGTCTACCACAAGAATTACTGGGAAATCGTGAATTGAGCTTGGAGGCACTCGTCTTGTGTGACGGGAGATTCCAATTACCTCTCCCAGCACTTCCGTCAAACAGCGAGCCTAGGCCTTTTAGAAGCCAAGGGTACCAGCAGGCTGGATGTGGAGGTACAGGCCATAAGCTCAACTCTCAGAAGTGTGTATGCATGGGAGGCAGATGTCTGCTACCCGCTCGTACATGGGAGTTGGAACCTAGCTACACTGTGATTGAAGAATGCCATTGGAAATCGCTGTATTCAACTCAGACACATGGGAGTTCAGACACAGTGCTCACACATGCTTTTCCCGCAACCTCTCCCAGCCACTAACATTAGGATGTTAGCAGCTACTCCTACAGTCAGGCAGCATGCGGGAGGGTTCTGCCCTATCCTCAGCTCTCACAGGGAAGCATGTCTTGAAGCCAGCTGTCAACTAGCTGCATTCCTATGGCAGTGAGAAGGTAGCAGTATTCTGAGTCAGGAGGTTCCAAGATTACCAGGCTACTGCACCTGGGGATACTCTCCAGGTCTGCATTGTTATCCTGCGTCTCAGAAGCCTCTGGCAAACGTCTCTGCTGAAGACCTGCGAAACTCACTCTGCAGACAGTGTGGAACTGTGAGGGACTGAGGCTGAGCTCAACTCTCAAAAGTAAGATGATTTTGGACAAGGCGTTCAGCTACCATCTCACGTATCGAACTTAGTATGTAGCACCAGTCTACCACAGGAATTACTAGGAAATCGCTGAACTGAGCTTGGAGGCACTAGTCTTGTGTGCCGGGTGATTCCAATTACCTCTCCCAGCACTTCCGTCAAACAGCGAGCCTAGGCCTTTTAGAAGCCAAGGGTACCAGCAGGCTGGATGTGGAGGTACAGTCCATAAGCTCAACTCTCAGAAGTGTATATGCATGGGAGGCAGATGTCTGCTACCCACTAGGACATGGGAGTTGGAACCTAGCTACACTGTGATTGAAGAATGCCATTGGAAATCGCTGTATTCAACTCAGATACACGGGAGTTCAGGCCCAGTGCTCACACATGCTTTTCCCGCAACCTCTCCCAGCCACTAACATTAGGATGTTAGCAGATACTCCTACAGTCAGGCAGGATGCGGGAGGGTTCTGCCCTATCCTCAGCTCTCACAGGGAAGCATGTCTTGAAGCCAGCTGTCAACTAGCTGCATTCCTATGGCAGTGAGAAGGTAGCAGTACTCTGAGTCAGGAGGTTCCAAGATTACCACTCTACTGCACCTGGAGATACCCTCCAGGTCTGCATTGTTAACTTGTACTCAGAAGCCTCTGGCAATCGTCTCTGGTGAAGACGTGTGAAACTCACTCTGCAGGCAGTGTGGAACTGTGAGGGACTGAGGGTGGGCTCAACTCTCAGAAGTAAGATGCTTTTGGACAAGGCGTTCAGCTACCTTCTCACATATGGAACTTAGTATGTAGCACCTGTCTACCACAAGAATTACTGGGAAATCGTGAATTGAGCTTGGAGGCACTCGTCTTGTGTGCCGGGAGATTCCAATTACCTCTCCCAGCACTTCCGTCAAACAGCGAGCCTAGGCCTTTTAGAAGCCAAGGGTACCAGCAGGCTGGATGTGGAGGTACAGGCCGTAAGCTCAACTCTCAGAAGTGTGTATGCATGGGAGGCAGATGTCTCCTACCCGCTCGTACATGGGATTTGGAAACTAGCTACACTCTGGTTGTGGAAAGTCGTTGGAAATCGCTGTATTCAACTCTGATACACGGGAGTTCAGGCCCAGTGCTCACACATGCTTTTCCCGCAACCTCTCCCAGCCACTAACATTAGGATGTTAGCAGCTACTCCTACAGTCAGGCAGCATGCGGGAGGGTTCTGCCCTGTCCTCAGCTCTCACAGGGAAGCATGTCTTGAAGCCAGCTGTCAACTAGCTGCGTTCCTATGGCAGTGAGAAGGTAGCAGTATTCTGGGTCAGGAGGTTCCAAGATTACCAGGCTACTGCACCTGGGGATACCCTCCAGGTCTGCATTGTTACCCTGCCTCTCAGAAGCCTCTGGCAAACGTCTCTGCTGAAGACCTGCGAAACTCACTCTGCAGGCAGTGTGGAACTGTGAGGGACTGAGGCTGAGCTCAACTCTCAGAAGTAAGATGGTTTTGGACAAGGCGTTCAGCTACCCTCTCACGTATGGAACTTAGTATGTAGCACCAGTCTACCACAGGAATTACTAGGAAATCGCTGAACTGAGTTTGGAGGCACTAGTCTTGTGTGCCGGGTGATTCCAATTACCTCTCCCAGCACTTCCGTCAAATAGCGAGCCTAGGCCTTTTAGAAGCCAAGGGTACCAGCAGGCTGGATGTGGAGGTACAGGCCATAAGTCAACTCTCAGAAGTGTATATGCATGGGAGGCAGAAGTCTGCTACCCCCTCGGACATGGGAGTTGGAACCTAGCTACACTGTGTTTGAAGAAGGCCATTGGAAATCGCTGTATTCAACGCAGATACATTGGAGTTCAGGCCCAGTGCTCACACATGCTTTTCCCGCAACCTCTCCCAGCCACTAACATAAGGATGTTAGCAGCTCCTCCTACAGTCAGGCAGGATGTGGGAGGGTTCTGCCCTGTCCTCAGCTCTCAAAGGGAAGCATGTCTTGAAGCCAGCTGTCAACTAGCTGCATTCCTAGGGCAGTGAGAAGGTAGCAGTACTCTGAGTCAGGAGGTTCCAAGATTACCACTCTACTGCACCTGGAGATACCCTCCAGGTCTGCATTGTTAACTTGTACTCAGAAGCCTCTGGCAATCGTCTCTGGTGAAGACGTGTGAAACTCACTCTGCAGGCAGTGTGGAACTGTGAGGGACTGAGGGTGTGCTCAACTCTCAGAAGTAAGATGCTTTTGGACAAGGCGTTCAGCTACCTTCTCACATATGGAACTTAGTATGTAGCACATGTCTACCACAAGAATTACTGGGAAATCGTGAATTGAGCTTGGAGGCACTCGTCTTGTTTGCCGGGAGTTTCCAATTACCTCTCCCAGCACTTCCGTCAAACAGCGAGCCTAGGCCTTTTAGAAGCCAAGGGTACCAGCAGGCTGGATGTGGAGGTACAGGCCATAAGCTCAACTCTCAGAAGTGTGTATGCATGGGAGGCAGATGTCTGCTACCCGCTCGTACATGGGATTTGGAAACTAGCTACACTCTGGTTGTGGAAAGTCGTTGGAAATCGCTGTATTCAACTCAGATACACGGGAGTTCAGGCCCAGTGCTCACACATGCTTTTCCCGCAACCTCTCCCAGCCACTAACATTAGGATGTTAGCAGCTACTCCTACAGTCAGGCAGCATGCGGGAGGGTTCTGCCCTGTCCTCAGCTCTCACAGGGAAGCATGTCTTGAAGCCAGCTGTCAACTAGCTGCATTCCTATGGCAGTGAGAAGGTAGCAGTATTCTGAGTCAGGAGGTTCCAATATTACCAGTCTACAGCACCTGGGGATACCATCCAGGTCTGCATTGTTACCCTGCGTCTCAGAAGCATCTGGCAAACGTCTCTGCTGAAGACCTGCGAAACTCACTCGGCAGGCAGTGTGGAACTGTGAGGGACTGAGGCTGAACTCAACTCTCAGAAGTAAGATGGTTTTGGACAAGGCGTTCAGCTACCCTCTCACGTATGGAACTTAGTATGTAGCACCAGTCTACCACAGGAATTACTAGGAAATCGCTGAACTGAGTTGGAGGCACTAGTCTTGTGTGCCGTGTGATTCCAATTACCTCTCCCAGCACTTCCGTCAAACAGCGAGCCTAGGCCATTTAGAAGCCAAGGGTACCAGCAGGCTGGATGTGGAGGTAGGCCATAATCTCAACTCTCAGAAGTGTGTATGCATGGGAGGCAGATGTCTGCTACCCACTCGGACATGGGCGTTGGAACCTACCTACACGGTGATTGAAGAAGGCCATTGGAAATCGCTGTATTAAACTCAGATACACGGGTGTTCAGGCCCAGTGCTCAAACATGCTTTTCCCGCAACCTCTCCCAGCCACTAACATAAGGATGTTAGCAGCTACTCCTACAGTCAGGCAGGATGCGGGAGGGTTCTGCCCTGTCCTCAGCTCTCACAGGGAAGCATGTCTTGAAGCCAGCTGTCAACTAGCTGCATTCCTATGGCAGTGAGAAGGTAGCAGTATTCTGAGTCAGGAGGTTCCAAGATTACCAGGCTACTGCACCTGGGGATACCCTCCAGGTCTGCATTGTTACCCTGCCTCTCAGAAGCCTCTGGCAAACGTCTCTGCTGAAGACCTGCGAAACTCACTCTGCAGACAGTGTGGAACTGTAGGGACTGAGGGTGAGCTCAACTCTCAAAAGTAAGATGATTTTGGACAAGGCGTTCAGCTACCATCTCACGTATGGAACTTAATATGTAGCACCAGTCTACCACAGGAATTACTAGGAAATCGCTGAACTGAGCTTGGAGGCACTAGTCTTTTGTGCCGGGTGATTCCAATTACCTCTCCCAGCACTTCCGTCAAACAGCGAGCCTAGGCCTTTTAGAAGCCAAGGGTACCAGCAGGCTGGATGTGGAGGTACAGGCCATAAGCTCAACTATCAGAAGTGTATATGCATGGGAGGCAGATGTCTGCTACCCGCTAGGACATGGGAGTTGGAACCTAGCTACACTGTGATTGAAGAAGGCCCTTGGAAATCGCTGTATTCAACTCAGATACACGGGAGTTCAGGCCCAGTGCTCACACATGCTTTTCCCGCAACCTCTTCCAGCCACTAACATTAGGATGTTAGCAGCTACTCCTACAGTCAGGCAGGATGCGGGAGGGTTCTGCCTTGTCCTCAGCTCTCACAGGGAAGCATGTCTTGAAGCCAGCTGTCAACTAGCTGCATTCCTATGGCAGTGAGAAGGTAGCAGTACTCTGAGTCAGGAGGTTCCAAGATTACCACTCTACTGCACCTGTAGATACCCTCCAGGTCTGCATTGTTAACTTGTACTCAGAAGACTCTGGCAATCGTCTCTGGTGAAGACGTGTGAAACTCACTCTGCAGGCAGTGTGGAACTGTGAGGGACTGAGGGTGGGCTCAACTCTCAGAAGTAAGATGCTTTTGGACAAGGCGTTCAGCTACCTTCTCCCATATGGAACTTAGTATGTAGCACCTGTCTACCACAAGAATTACTGGGAAATCGTGAATTGAGCTTGGAGGCACTCGTCTTGTTTGCCGGGAGTTTCCAATTACCTCCCCCAGCACTTCCGTCAAACAGCGAGCCTAGGCCTTTTAGAAGCCAAGGGTACCAGCAGGCTGGATGTGGAGGTACAGGCCATAAGCTCAACTCTCAGAAGTGTGTATGCATGGGAGGCAGATGTCTGCTACCCGCTCGTACATGGGATTTGGAACCTAGCTACACTCTGGTTGAGGAAAGTCGTTGGAAATCGCTGTATTCAACTCAGATACACGGGATTTCAGGCCCAGTGCTCACACATGCTTTTCCCACAACCTCTCCCAGCCACTAACATTAGGATGTTAGCAGCTACTACTACAGTCAGGCAGCATGCGGGAGGGTTCTGCCCTGTCCTCAGCTCTCACAGGGAAGCATGTCTTGAAGCCAGCTGTCAACTAGCTGCATTCCTATGGCAGTGAGAAGGTAGCAGTATTCTGAGTCAGGAGGTTCCAAGATTACCAGGCTACTGCACCTGGGGATACCCTCCAGGTCTGCATTGTTACCCTGCGTCTCAGAAGCCTCTGGCAAACGTCTCTGCTGAAGACCTGCGAAACTCACTCTGCAGGCAGTGTGGAACTGTGAGGGACTGAGGCTGAGCTCAACTCTCAGAAGTAAGATGGTTTTGGACAAGGCGTTCAGCTACCCTCTCACGTATGGAACTTAGTATGTAGCACCAGTCTACCACAGGTATTGCTAGGAAATGGCTGAACTGAGCTTGGAGGCACTCGTCTTGTGTGCCGGGTGATTCCAATTACCTCTCCCAGCACTTCCGTCAAACAGCGAGGCTAGGCCTTTTAGAAGCCAAGGGTACCAGCAGGCTGGATGTGGAGTACAGGCCATAAGCTCAACTCTCAGAAGTGTGTATGCATGGGAGGCAGATGTCTGCTACCCACTCGGACATGGGAGTTGGAACCTAGCTACACTGTGATTGAAGAAGGCCATTGGAAATCGCTGTATTCAACTCAGATACACGGGAGTTCAGGCCCAGTGCTCACACATGCTTTTCCCGCAACCTCTCCCAGCCACTAACATTAGGATGTTAGCAGCTACTCCTACAGTCAGGCAGGATGCGGGAGGGTTCTGCCCTGTCCTCAGCTCTCACACGGAAGCATGTCTTGAAGCCAGCTGTCAACTAGCTGCATTCCTATGGCAGGGAGAAGGTAGCAGTACTCTGAGTCAGGAGGTTCCAAGATTACCACTCTACTGCACCTGGAGATACCCTCCAGGTCTGCATTGTTAACTTGTACTCAGAAGCCTCTGGCAATCGTCTCTGGTGAAGACGTGTGAAACTCACTCTGCAGGCAGTGTGGAAGTGTGAGGGACTGAGGGTGTGCTCAACTCTCAGAAGTAAGATGCTTTTGAACAAGGCGTTCAGCTACATTCTCACATATGGAACTTAGTATGTAGCACCTGTCTACCACAAGAATTACTGGGAAATCGTGAATTGAGCTGGAGGCACTCGTCTTGTGTGCCGGGAGATTCCAATTACCTCTCCCAGCACTTCCGTCAAACAGCGAGCCTAGGCCTTTTAGAAGCCAAGGGTACCAGCAGGCTGGATGTGGAGGTACAGGCCATAAGCTCAACTCTCAGAAGTGTGTATGCATCGGAGGCAGATGTCTGCTACCCACTCGTAAATGGGATTTGGAACCTAGCTACACTGTGATTGAAGAAGGCCATTGGAAATCGCTGTATTCAACTCAGATACCCGGGAGTTCAGGCCCAGTGCTCACACATGCTTTTCCCGCAACCTCTCCCAGCCACTAACATTAGGATGTTAGCAGCTACTCCTACAGTCAGGCAGGATGCGGGAGGGTTCTGCCCTATCCTCAGCTCTCACAGGGAAGCATGTCTTGAAGCCAGCTGTCAACTAGCTGCATTCCTATGGCAGTGAGAAGGTAGCAGTACTCTGAGTCAGGAGGTTCCAAGATTACCACTCTACTGCACCTGGAGATACCCTCCAGGTCTGCATTGTTAACTTGTACTCAGAAGCCTCTGGCAATCGTCTCTGGTGAAGACGTGTGAAACTCACTCTGCAGGCAGTGTGGAACTGTGAGGGACTGAGGGTGGGCTCAACTCTCAGAAGTAAGATGCTTTTGGACAAGGCGTTCAGCTACCTTCTCACATATGGAACTTAGTATGTAGCACCTGTCTACCACAAGAATTACTGGGAAATCGTGAATTGAGCTTGGAGGCACTCGTCTTGTGTGCCGGGAGATTCCAATTACCTCTCCCAGCACTTCCGTCAAACAGCGAGCCTAGGCCTTTTAGAAGCCAACGGTACCAGCAGGCTGGATGTGGAGGTACAGGCCGTAAGCTCAACTCTCAGAAGTGTGTATGCATGGGAGGCAGATGTCTGCTACCCGCTCGTACATGGGATTTGGAAACTAGCTACACTCTGGTTGTGGAAAGTCGTTGGAAATCGCTGTATTCAACTCAGATACACGGGAGTTCAGGCCCAGTGCTCACACATGCTTTTCCCGCAACCTCTCCCAGCCACTAACATTAGGATGTTAGCAGCTACTCCTACAGTCAGGCAGCATGCGGGAGGGTTCTGCCCTGTCCTCAGCTCTCACAGGGAAGCATGTCTTGAAGCCAGCTGTCAACTAGCTGCGTTCCTATGGCAGTGAGAAGGTAGCAGTATTCTGAGTCAGGAGGTTCCAAGATTACCAGGCTACTGCACCTGGGGATACCCTCCAGGTCTGCATTGTTACCCTGCGTTGCAGAAGCCTCTGGCAAACGTCTCTGCTGAAGACCTGCGAAACTCACTCTGCAGACAGTGTGGAACTGTGAGGGACTGAGGCTGAGCTCTACTCTCAAAAGTAAGATGATTTTGGACAAGGCGTTCAGCTACCATCTCACGTATGGAACTTAATATGTAGCACCAGTCTACCACAGGAATTACTAAGAAATCGCTGAACTGAGCTTGGAGGCACTAGTCTTGTGTGCCGGGTGATTGCAATTACCTCTCCCAGCACTTCCGTCAAACAGCGAGCCTAGGCCTTTTAGAAGCCAAGGGTACCAGCAGGCTGGATGTGGAGGTACAGGCCATAAGCTCAACTCTCAGAAGTGTATATACATGGGAGGCAGATGTCTGCTACCCACTAGGACATGGGAGTTGGAACCTAGCTACACTGTGATTGAAGAAGGCCATTGGAAATCGCTGTATTCAACTCAGATACACGGAAGTTCAGGCCCAGTGCTCACACATGCTTTTCCCGCAACCTCTCCCAGCCACTAACATTAGGATGTTAGCAGCTACTCTTACAGACAGGCAGGATGCGGGAGGGTTCTGCCCTATCCTCAGCTCTCACAGGGAAGCATGTCTTGAAGCCAGCTGTCAACTTGCTGCATTCCTTTGGCAGTGAGAAGGTAGCAGTACTCTGAGTCAGGAGGTTCCAAGATTACCACTCTACTGAACCTGGAGATACCCTTCTGGTCTGCATTGTTAACTTGTACTCAGAAGCCTCTGGCAATCGTCTCTGGTGAAGACGTGTGAAACTCACTCTGCAGGCAGTGTGGAAGTGTGAGGGACTGAGGGTGTGCTCAACTCTCAGAAGTAAGATGCTTTTGGACATGGCGTTCACCTACCTTCTCCCATATGGAACTTAGTATGTAGCCCCTGTCTACCACAAGAATTACTGGGAAATCGTGAATTGAGCTTGGAGGCACTCGTCTTGTTTGCCGAGAGATTCCAATTACCTCTCCCAGCACTTCCGTCAAACAGCGAGCCTAGGCCTTTTAGAAGCCAACGGTACCAGCAGGCTGGATGTGGAGGTACAGGCCATAAGCTCAACTCTCAGAAGTGTGTATGCATGGGAGGCAGATGTCTGCTACCCGCTCGTACATGGGATTTGGAACCTAGCTACACTCTGGTTGAGGAAAGTCGTTGGAAATCGCTGTATTCAACTCAGATACACGGGAGTTCAGGCCCAGTGCTCACACATGCTTTTCCCGCAACCTCTCCCAGCCACTAACATTAGGATGTTAGCAGCTACTCCTACAGTCAGGCAGCATGCGGGAGGGTTCTGCCCTGTCCTCAGCTCTCACAGGGAAGCATGTCTTGAAGCCAGCTGTCAACTAGCTGCATTCCTATGGCAGTGAGAAGGTAGCAGTATTCTGAGTCAGGAGGTTCCAAGATTACCAGTCTACTGCACCTGGGGATACCCTCCAGGTCTGCATTGTTACCCTGCGTCTCAGAAGCCTCTGGCAAACGTCTCTGCTGAAGACCTGCGAAACTCACTCTGCAGGCAGTGTGGAACTGTGAGGGACTGAGGGTGAGCTCAACTCTCAGAAGTAAGATGGTTTTGGACAAGGCGTTCAGCTACCCTCTCACGTATGGAACTTAGTATGTAGCACCAGTCTACCACAGGTATTGCTAGGAAATGGCTGAACTGAGCTTGGAGGCACTCGTCTTGTGTGCCGGGTGATTCCAATTATCTCTCCCAGCACTTCCGTCAAACAGCGAGCCTAGGCCTTTTAGAAGCCAAGGGTACCAGCAGGCTGGATGTGGAGGTACAGGCCATAAGCTCAACTCTCAGAAGTGTGTATGCATGGGAGGCAGATGTCTGCTACCCACTCGGACATGGGAGTTGGAACCTAGCTACACTCTGGTTGAGGAAAGCCGTTGGAAATCGCTGTATTCATCTCAGACACACGGCAGTTCAGACCCAGTGCTCACACATGCTTTTCCCGCAACCTCTCCCAGCCACTAACATTAGGATGTTAGCAGCTACACCAACAGTCAGGCAGGATGCGGGAGGGTTCTGCCCTGTCTTCAGCTCTCACAGGGAAGCATGTCTTGAAGCCAGCTGTCAACTAGCTGCATTCCTATGGCAGTGAGAAGGTAGCAGTATTCTGAGTCATGACGTTCCAAGATTACCAGGCTACTGCACCTGGGGATACCCTCCAGGTCTGCATTGTTACCCTGCGTCTCAGAAGCCTCTGGCAAACGTCTCTGCTGAAGACCTGCGAAACTCACTCTGCAGGCAGTGTGGAACTGTGAGGGACTGAAGCTAAGCTCAACTCTCAGAAGTAAGATGATTTTGGACAAGGCGTTCAGCTACCCTCTCACGTATGGAACTTAGTATGTAGCACCAGTCTACCACAGGAATTACTAGGAAATCGCTGAACTGAGCTTGGAGGCACTAGTCTTGTGTGCCGGGTGATTCCAATAACCTCTCCCAGCACTTCCGTCAAACAGCGAGCCTAGGCCTTTTAGAAGCCAAGGGTACCAGCAGGCTGGATGTGGAGGTACAGGCCATAAGCTCAACTCTCAGAAGTGTATATGCATGGGAGGCAGATGTCTGCTACCCACTCGGACATGGGAGTTGGTACCTAGCTACACTGTGTTTGAAGAAGGCCATTGGAAATCGCTGTATTCAACTCAGATACACGGGAGTTCAGGCCCAGTGCTCACACATGCTTTTCCCGCAACCTCTCCCAGCCTCTAACATAAGGATGTTAGCAGCTACTCCTACAGTCAGGCAGGATGCGGGAGGGTTCTGCCATGTCCTCAGCTCTCACAGGGAAGCATGTCTTGAAGCCAGCTGTCAACTAGATGCATTCCTATGGCAGTGAGAAGGTAGCAGTACTCTGAGTCAGGAGGTTCCAAGATTACCACTCTACTGCACCTGGAGATACCCTCCAGGTCTGCATTGTTAACTTGTACTCAGAAGCCTCTGGCAATAGTCTCTGGTGAAGACGTGTGAAACTCACTCTGCAGGCAGTGTGGAAATGTGAGGGACTGAGGGTGTGCTCAACTCTCAGAAGTAAGATGCTTTTGGACATGGCGTTCAGCTACCTTCTCACATATGGAACTTAGTATGTAGCACCTGTCTACCACAAGAATTACTGGGAAATCATGAATTGAGCTTGGAGGCACTCGTCTTGTGTGCCGGGAGATTCCAATTACCTCTCCCAGCACTTCCGTCAAACAGCGAGCCTAGGCCTTTTAGAAGCCAAGGGTACCAGCAGGCTGGATGTTCAGGTACAGGCCAAAAGCTCAACTCTCAGAAGTGTGTATGCATGGGAGGCAGATGTCTGCTACCCGGTCCTACATGGGATTTGGAACCTAGCTACACTCTGGTTGAGGAAAGTCGTTGGAAATCGCTGTATTCAACTCAGATACACGGGAGTTCATGCCCAGTGCTCACACATGCTTTTCCCGCAACCTCTCCCAGCCATTAACATTAGGATGTTAGCAGCTACTCCTACAGTCAGGCAGCATGCGGGAATGTTCTTCCCTGTCTTTAGCTCTCACAGGGAAGCATGTCTTGAAGCCAGCTGTCAACCTGCTGCATTCCTATGGCAGTGAGAAGGTAGCAGTATTCTGAGTCAGGAGGTTCCAAGATTACCAGTCTACTGCATCTGGGGATACCCTCCAGGTCTGCCCTGTTACCCTGCGTCTCAGAAGCTTCTGGCAAACGTCTCTGCTGAAGACCTGCGAAACTCACTCTGCAGGCAGTGTGGAACTGTGAGGGACTGAGGCTGAGCTCAACTCTCAGAAGTAAGATGGTTTTGGACAAGGCGTTCAGCTACCCTCTCACGTATGGAACTTAGTATGTAGCACCAGTCTACCACAGGAATTACTAGGAAATCGCTGAACTGAGCTTGGAGGCACTAGTCTTGTGTGCCGGGTGATTCCAATTACCTCTCCCAGCACTTCCGTCAAACAGCGAGCCTAGGCCTTTTAGAAGACAAGGGTACCAGCAGGCTGGATGTGGAGGTACAGGCCATAAGCTCAACTCTCAGAAGTGTGTATGCATGGGAGGCAGATGTCTGCTACCCACTCGGACATGGGAGTTGGAACCTAGCTACACTGTGATTGAAGAAGGCCATTGGAAATCGCTGTATTCAAGTCAGATACACGGGAGTTCAGGCCCAGTGCTCACACATGCTTTTCCCTCAACCTCTCCCAGCCACAAACATAAGGATGTTAGCAGCTACTCCTACAGTCAGGCAGGATGCGGGAGGGTTCTGCCCTGTCCTCAGCTCTCACAGGGAAGCATGACTTGAAGCCAGCTGTCAACTAGCTGCATTCCTATGGCAGTGAGAAGGTAGTAGTACTTTGAGTCAGGAGGTTCCAAGATTACCACTCTACTGCACCTGGAGATGCCCTCCAGGTCTGCATTGTTAACTTGTACTCAGAAGCCTCTGGCAATCGTCTCTGGTGAAGACGTGTGAAACTCACTCTGCAGGCAGTGTGGAAATGTGAGGGACGGAGGGTGTGCTCAACTCTCAGAAGTAAGATGCTTTTGGACAAGGCGTTCAGCTACCTTCTCACATATGGAACTTAGTATGTAGCACCTGTCTACCACTAGAATTACTGTGAAATCGTGAATTGAGCTTGGAGGCACTCGTCTTGTGTGCTGGGAGATTCCAATTACCTCTCCCAGCACTTCCGTCAAACAGCGAGCCTAGGCCTTTTAGAAGCCAAAGGTACCAGCAGGCTGGATGTGGAGGTACAGGCCATAAGCTCAACTCTCAGAAGTGTGTATGCATGGGAGGCAGATGTCTGCTACCCACTCGGACATGGGAGTTGGAACCTAGCTACACTGTGATTGAAGAAGGCCATTGGAAATCGCTGTATTCAACTCAGATACACGGGAGTTCAGGCCCAGTGCTCACACATGCTTTTCCCGCAACCTCTCCCAGCCACTAACATAAGGATGTTAGCAGCTACTCCTACAGTCAGGCAGGATGCGGGAGGGATCTTCCCTGTCCTCAGCTCTCACAGGGAAGCATGTCTTGAAGCCAGCTGTCAACTAGCTGCATTCCTATGGCAGTGAAAATGTAGCAGTACTCTGAGTCAGGAGGTTCCAAGATTACCACTCTACTGCACCTGGAGATACCCTCCAGGTCTGCATTGTTAACTTGTACTCAGAACCTGTGGCAATCCTCTCTGGTGAAGACGTGTGAAACTCACTCTGCATGCACTGTGGAATGTGAGGGACTGAGGGTGAGCTCAACTCTCAAAAGTAAGATGCTTTTGGACAAGGCGTTCAGCTACCTTCTCACATATGGAACTTAGTATGTAGCACCTGTCTACCACAAGAATTACTGGGAAATCGTGAATTGAGCTTGGAGGCACTCGTCTTGTGTGCCGGGAGATTCCAATTAACTCTCCCAGCACTTCCGTCAAACAGCGAGCCTAGGCCTTTTAGAAGCCAAGGGTACCAGCAGGCTGGATGTGGAGGTACAGGCCATAAGCTCAACTCTCAGAAGTGTGTATGCATGGGAGGCAGATGTCTGCTACCCGCTCGTACATGGGATTTGGAACCTAGCTACACTCTGGTTGAGGAAAGCCGTTGGAAATCGCTGTATTCAACTCAGATACACGGGAGTTCAGGCCCAGTGCTCACACATGCTTTTCCCGCAAGCTCTCCCAGCCACTAACATAAGGATATTAGCAGCTACTCCTACAGTCAGGCAGGATGCGGGCGGGTTCTGCCCTGTCCTCAGCTCTCTCAGGGAAGCATGTCTTGAAGCCAGCTAGCTGTCAACTAGCTGCATTCCTATGGCAGTGAGAAGGTAGCAGTATTCTGAGTCAGGAGGTTCCAAGATTACCAATCGACTGCACCTGGGGATACCCTCCAGGTCTGCATTGTTACCTGCGTCTCAGAAGCCTCTGGCAAACGTCTCTGCTGAAGACCTGCGAAACTCACTCTGCAGGCAGTGTGGAACTGTGAGGGACTGAGGCTGAGCTCAACTCTCAGAAGTAAGATGGTTTTGGACAAGGCGTTCAGCTACCCTCTCACGTATGGAACTTAGTATGTAGCACCAGTCTACCACAGGAATTACTAGGAAATCGCTGAACTGAGTTTGGAGGCATTAGTCTTGTGTGCCGGGTGATTCCAATTACCTCTCCCAGCACTTCCGTCAAATAGCGAGCCTAGGCCTTTTAGAAGCCAAGGGTACCAGCAGGCTGGATGTGGAGGTACAGGCCATAAGCTCAACTCTCAGAAGTGTATATGCATGGGAGGCAGATGTCTGCTACCCACTCGGACATGGGAGTTGGAACCTAGCTACACTGTGTTTGAAGAAGGCCATTGGAAATCGCTGTATTCAACGCAGATACATTGGAGTTCAGGCCCAGTGCTCACATATGCTTTTCCCGCAACCTCTCCCAGCCACTAACATAAGGATGTTAGCAGCTACTCCTACAGTCAGGCAGGATGTGGGAGGGTTCTGCCCTGTCCTCAGCTCTCAAAGGGAAGCATGTCTTGAAGCCAGCTGTCAACTAGCTGCATTCCTAGGGCAGTGAGAAGGTAGCAGTACTCTGAGTCAGGAGGTTCCAAGATTACCACTCTACTGCACCTGGAGATACCCTCCAGGTCTGCATTGTTAACTTGTACTCAGAAGGCTCTGGCAATCGTCTCTGGTGAAGACGTGTGAAACTCACTCTGCAGGCAGTGTGGAACTGTGAGGGACTGAGGGTGTGCTCAACTCTCAGAAGTAAGATGCTTTTGGACAAGGCGTTCAGCTACCTTCTCACATATGGAACTTAGTATGTAGCACATGTCTACCACAAGAATTACTGGGAAATCGTGAATTGAGCTTGGAGGCACTCGTCTTGTGTGCCGGGAGTTTCCAATTACCTCTCCCAGCACTTCCGTCAAACAGCGAGTCTAGGCCTTTTAGAAGCAAGGGTACCAGCAGGCTGGATGTGGAGGTACAGGCCATAAGATCAACTCTCAGAAGTGTGTATGCATGGGAGGCAGATGTCTGCTACCCGCTCGTACATGGGATTTGGAAACTAGCTACACTCTGGTTGTGGAAAGTCGTTGGAAATCGCTGTATTCAACTCAGATACACGGGAGTTCAGGCCCAGTGCTCACACATGCTTTTCCCGCAACCTCTCCCAGCCACTAACATTAGGATGTTAGCAGCTACTCCTACAGTCAGGCAGCATGCGGGAGGGTTCTGCCCTGTCCTCAGCTCTCACAGGGAAGCATGTCTTGAAGCCAGCTGTCAACTAGCTGCATTCCTATGGCAGTGAGAAGGTAGCAGTATTCTGAGTCAGGAGGTTCCAAGATTACCAGTCTACAGCACCTGGGGATACCATCCAGGTCTGCATTGTTACCCTGCGTCTCAGAAGCCTCTGGCAAACGTCTCTGCTGAAGACCTGCGAAACTCACTCTGCAGGCAGTGTGGAACTGTGAGGGACTGAGGCTGAGCTCAACTCTCAGAAGTAAGATGGTTTTGGACAAGGCGTTCAGCTACCCTCTCACGTATGGAACTTAGTATGTAGCACCAGTCTACCACAGGAATTACTAGGAAATCGCTGAACTGAGCTTGGAGGCACTAGTCTTGTGTGCCGTGTGATTCCAATTACCTCTCCCAGCACTTCCGTCAAACAGCGAGCCTAGGCCATTTAGAAGCCAAGGGTACCAGCAGGCTGGATGTGGAGGTAGGCCATAATCTCAACTCTCAGAAGTGTGTATGCATGGGAGGCAGATGTCTGCTACCCACTCGGACATGGGCGTTGGAACCTACCTACACGGTGATTGAAGAAGGCCATTGGAAATCGCTGTATTAAACTCAGATACACGGGAGTTCAGGCCCAGTGCTCAAACATGCTTTTCCCGCAACCTCTCCCAGCCACTAACATAAGGATGTTAGCAGCTACTCCTACAGTCAGGCAGGATGCGGGAGGGTTCTGCCCTGTCCTCAGCTCTCACAGGGAAGCATGTCTTGAAGCCAGCTGTCAACTAGCTGCATTCCTATGGCAGTGAGAAGGTAGCAGTATTCTGAGTCAGGAGGTTCCAAGATTACCAGGCTACTGCACCTGGGGATACCCTCCAGGTCTGCATTGTTACCCTGCCTCTCAGAAGCCTCTGGCAAACGTCTCTGCTGAAGACCTGCGAAACTCACTCTGCAGACAGTGTGGAACTGTAGGGACTGAGCCTGAGCTCAACTCTCAAAAGTAAGATGATTTTGGACAAGGCGTTCAGCTACCATCTCACGTATGGAACTTAATATGTAGCACCAGTCTACCACAGGAATTACTAGGAAATCGCTGAACTGAGCTTGGAGGCACTAGTCTTGTGTGCCGGGTGATTCCAATTACCTCTCCCAGCACTTCCGTCAAACAGCGAGCCTAGGCCTTTTAGAAGCCAAGGGTACCAGCAGGCTGCATGTGGAGGTACAGGCCATAAGCTCAACTATCAGAAGTGTATATGCATGGGAGGCAGATGTCTGCTACCCGCTAGGACATGGGAGTTGGAACCTAGCTACACTGTGATTGAAGAAGGCCCTTGGAAATCGCTGTATTCAACTCAGATACACGGGAGTTCAGGCCCAGTGCTCACACATGCTTTTCCCGCAACCTCTTCCAGCCACTAACATTAGGATGTTAGCAGCTACTCCTACAGTCAGGCAGGATGCGGGAGGGTTCTGCCCTGTCCTCAGCTCTCACAGGGAAGTATGTCTTGAAGCCAGCTGTCAACTAGCTGCATTCCTATGGCAGTGAGAATGTAGCAGTACTCTGAGTCAGGAGGTTCCAAGATTACCACTCTACTGCACCTGGAGATACCCTCCAGGTCTGCATTGTTAACTTGTACTCAGAAGACTCTGGCAATCGTCTCTGGTGAAGACGTGTGAAACTCACTCTGCAGGCAGTGTGGAACTGTGAGGGACTGAGGGTGGGCTCAACTCTCAGAAGTAAGATGCTTTTGGACAAGGCGTTCAGCTACCTTCTCCCATATGGAACGTAGTATGTAGCACCTGTCTACCACAAGAATTACTGGGAAATCGTGAATTGAGCTTGGAGGCACTCGTCTTGTTTGCCGGGAGTTTCCAATTACCTCCCCCAGCACTTCCGTCAAACAGCGAGCCTAGGCCTTTTAGAAGCCAAGGGTACCAGCAGGCTGGATGTGGAGGTACAGGCCATAAGCTCAACTCTCAGAAGTGTGTATGCATGGGAGGCAGATGTCTGCTACCCGCTCGTACATGGGATTTGGAACCTAGCTACACTCTGGTTGAGGAAAGTCGTTGGAAATCGCTGTATTCAACTCAGATACACGGGATTTCAGGCCCAGTGCTCACACATGCTTTTCCCACAACCTCTCCCAGCCACTAACATTAGGATGTTAGCAGCTACTCCTACAGTCAGGCAGCATGCGGGAGGGTTCTGCCCTGTCCTCAGCTCTCACAGGGAAGCATGTCTTGAAGCCAGCTGTCAACTAGCTGCATTCCTATGGCAGTGAGAAGGTAGCAGTATTCTGAGTCAGGACGTTCCAAGATTACCAGGCTACTGCACCTGGGGATACCCTCCAGGTCTGCATTGTTACCCTGCGTCTCAGAAGCCTCTGGCAAACGTCTCTGCTGAAGACCTGCGAAACTCACTCTGCAGGCAGTGTGGAACTGTGAGGGACTGAGGGTGAGCTCAACTCTCAGAAGTAAGATGGTTTTGGACAAGGCGTTCAGCTACCCTCTCACGTATGGAACTTAGTATGTAGCACCAGTCTACCACAGGTATTGCTAGGAAATGGCTGAATTGAGCTTGGAGGCACTCGTCTTGTGTTCCGGGAGATTCCAATTACCTCTCCCAGCACTTCCGTCAAACAGCGAGCCTAGGCCTTTTAGAAGCCAAGGGTACCAGCAGGCTGGATGTGGAGGTACAGGCCATAAGCTCAACTCTCAGAAGTGTGTATGCATGGGAGGCAGATGTCTGCTACCCACTCGGACATGGGAGTTGGAACCTAGCTACACTGTGATTGAAGAAGGCCATTGGAAATCGCTGTATTCAACTCAGATACACGGGAGTTCAGGCCCAGTGCTCACACATGCTTTTCCCGCAACCTCTCCCAGCCACTAACATTAGGATGTTAGCAGCTACTCCTACAGTCAGGCAGGATGCGGGAGGGTTCTGCCCTGTCCTCAGCTCTCACACGGAAGCATGTCTTGAAGCCAGCTGTCAACTAGCTGCATTCCTATGGCAGTGAGAAGGTAGCAGTACTCTGAGTCAGGAGGTTCCAAGATTACCACTCTACTGCACCTGGAGATACCCTCCAGGTCTGCATTGTTAACTTGTACTCAGAAGCCTCTGGCAATCGTCTCTGGTGAAGACGTGTGAAACTCACTCTGCAGGCAGTGTGGAAGTGTGAGGGACTGAGGGTGTGCTCAACTCTCAGAAGTAAGATGCTTTTGGACAAGGCGTTCAGCTACATTCTCACATATGGAACTTAGTATGTAGCACCTGTCTACCACAAGAATTACTGGGAAATCGTGAATTGAGCTGTAGGCACTCGTCTTGTGTGCCGGGAGATTCCAATTACCTCTCCCAGCACTTCCGTCAAACAGCGAGCCTAGGCCTTTTAGAAGCCAAGGGTACCAGCAGGCTGGATGTGGAGGTACAGGCCATAAGCTCAACTCTCAGAAGTGTGTATGCATCGGAGGCAGATGTCTGCTACCCACTCGTAAATGGGATTTGGAACCTAGCTACACTGTGATTGAAGAAGGCCATTGGAAATCGCTGTATTCAACTCAGATACACGGGAGTTCAGGCCCAGTGCTCACACATGCTTTTCCCGCAACCTCTCCCAGCCACTAACATTAGGATGTTAGCAGCTACTCCAACAGTCAGGCAGGATGCGGGAGGGTGCTGCCCTGTCTTCAGCTCTCACAGGGAAGCATGTCTTGAAGCCAGCTGTCAACTAGCTGCATTCCTATGGCAGTGAGAAGGTAGCAGTATTCTGAGTCAGGAGGTTCCAAGATTACCAGGCTACTGCACCTGGGGATACCCTCCAGGTCTGCATTGTTATCCTGCGTCTCAGAAGCCTCTGGCAAACGTCTCTGCTGAAGACCTGCGAAACTCACTCTGCAGACAGTGTGGAACTGTGAGGGACTGAGGGTGAGCTCAACTCTCAAAAGTAAGATGATTTTGGACAAGGCGTTCAGCTACCATCTCACGTATGGAACTTAGTATGTAGCACCAGTCTACGACAGGAATTACTAGGAAATCGCTGAACTGAGCTTGGAGGCACTAGTCTTGTGTGCCGGGTGATTCCAATTACCTCTCCCAGCACTTCCGTCATACAGCGAGCCTAGGCCTTTTAGAAGCCAAGGGTACCAGCAGGCTGGATGTGGAGGTACAGGCCATAAGCTCAACTCTCAGAAGTGTATATACATGGGAGGCAGATGTCTGCTACCCACTAGGACATGGGAGTTGGAACCTAGCTACACTGTGATTGAAGAAGGCCCTTGGTAATCGCTGTATTCAACTCAGATACACGGGAGTTCAGGCCCAGTGCTCACACATGCTTTTCCCGCAACCTCTCCCAGCCACTAACATAAGGATGTTAGCAGCTACTCCTACAGTCAGGCAGGATGCGGGAGGGTTCTGCCCTGTCCTCAGCTCTCACAGGGAAGCATGTCTTGAAGCCAGCTGTCAACTAGCTGCATTCCTATGGCAGTGAAAATGTAGCAGTACTCTGAGTCAGGAGGTTCCAAGATTACCACTCTACTGCACCTGGAGATACCCTCCAGGTCTGCATTGTTAACTTGTACTCAGAACCTGTGGCAATCCTCTCTGGTGAAGACGTGTGAAACTCACTCTGCATGCACTGTGGAATGTGAGGGACTGAGGGTGAGCTCAACTCTCAAAAGTAAGATGCTTTTGGACAAGGCGTTCAGCTACCTTCTCACATATGGAACTTAGTATGTAGCACCTGTCTACCACAAGAATTACTGGGAAATCGTGAATTGAGCTTGGAGGCACTCGTCTTGTGTGCCGGGAGATTCCAATTACCTCTCCCAGCACTTCCGTCAAACAGCGAGCCTAGGCCTTTTAGAAGCCAAGGGTACCAGCAGGCTGGATGTGGAGGTACAGGCCATAAGCTCAACTCTCAGAAGTGTGTATGCATGGGAGGCAGATGTCTGCTACCCGCTCGTACATGGGATTTGGAACCTAGCTACACTCTGGTTGAGGAAAGCCGTTGGAAATCGCTGTATTCAACTCAGATACACGGGAGTTCAGGCCCAGTGCTCACACATGCTTTTCCCGCAAGCTCTCCCAGCCACTAACATAAGGATATTAGCAGCTACTCCTACAGTCAGGCAGGATGCGGGCGGGTTCTGCCCTGTCCTCAGCTCTCTCAGGGAAGCATGTCTTGAAGCCAGCTAGCTGTCAACTAGCTGCATTCCTATGGCAGTGAGAAGGTAGCAGTATTCTGAGTCAGGAGGTTCCAAGATTACCAATCGACTGCACCTGGGGATACCCTCCAGGTCTGCATTGTTACCTGCGTCTCAGAAGCCTCTGGCAAACGTCTCTGCTGAAGACCTGCGAAACTCACTCTGCAGGCAGTGTGGAACTGTGAGGGACTGAGGCTGAGCTCAACTCTCAGAAGTAAGATGGTTTTGGACAAGGCGTTCAGCTACCCTCTCACGTATGGAACTTAGTATGTAGCACCAGTCTACCACAGGAATTACTAGGAAATCGCTGAACTGAGTTTGGAGGCATTAGTCTTGTGTGCCGGGTGATTCCAATTACCTCTCCCAGCACTTCCGTCAAATAGCGAGCCTAGGCCTTTTAGAAGCCAAGGGTACCAGCAGGCTGGATGTGGAGGTACAGGCCATAAGCTCAACTCTCAGAAGTGTATATGCATGGGAGGCAGATGTCTGCTACCCACTCGGACATGGGAGTTGGAACCTAGCTACACTGTGTTTGAAGAAGGCCATTGGAAATCGCTGTATTCAACGCAGATACATTGGAGTTCAGGCCCAGTGCTCACACATGCTTTTCCCGCAACCTCTCCCAGCCACTAACATAAGGATGTTAGCAGCTACTCCTACAGTCAGGCAGGATGTGGGAGGGTTCTGCCCTGTCCTCAGCTCTCAAAGGGAAGCATGTCTTGAAGCCAGCTGTCAACTAGCTGCATTCCTAGGGCAGTGAGAAGGTAGCAGTACTCTGAGTCAGGAGGTTCCAAGATTACCACTCTACTGCACCTGGAGATACCCTCCAGGTCTGCATTGTTAACTTGTACTCAGAAGCCTCTGGCAATCGTCTCTGGTGAAGACGTGTGAAACTCACTCTGCAGGCAGTGTGGAACTGTGAGGGACTGAGGGTGTGCTCAACTCTCAGAAGTAAGATGCTTTTGGACAAGGCGTTCAGCTACCTTCTCACATATGGAACTTAGTATGTAGCACATGTCTACCACAAGAATTACTGGGAAATCGTGAATTGAGCTTGGAGGCACTCGTCTTGTGTGCCGGGAGTTTCCAATTACCTCTCCCAGCACTTCCGTCAAACAGCGAGCCTAGGCCTTTTAGAAGCAAGGGTACCAGCAGGCTGGATGTGGAGGTACAGGCCATAAGATCAACTCTCAGAAGTGTGTATGCATGGGAGGCAGATGTCTGCTACCCGCTCGTACATGGGATTTGGAAACTAGCTACACTCTGGTTGTGGAAAGTCGTTGGAAATCGCTGTATTCAACTCAGATACACGGGAGTTCAGGCCCAGTGCTCACACATGCTTTTCCCGCAACCTCTCCCAGCCACTAACATTAGGATGTTAGCAGCTACTCCTACAGTCAGGCAGCATGCGGGAGGGTTCTGCCCTGTCCTCAGCTCTCACAGGGAAGCATGTCTTGAAGCCAGCTGTCAACTAGCTGCATTCCTATGGCAGTGAGAAGGTAGCAGTATTCTGAGTCAGGAGGTTCCAAGATTACCAGTCTACAGCACCTGGGGATACCATCCAGGTCTGCATTGTTACCCTGCGTCTCAGAAGCCTCTGGCAAACGTCTCTGCTGAAGACCTGCGAAACTCACTCTGCAGGCAGTGTGGAACTGTGAGGGACTGAGGCTGAGCTCAACTCTCAGAAGTAAGATGGTTTTGGACAAGGCGTTCAGCTACCCTCTCACGTATGGAACTTAGTATGTAGCACCAGTCTACCACAGGAATTACTAGGAAATCGCTGAACTGAGCTTGGAGGCACTAGTCTTGTGTGCCGTGTGATTCCAATTACCTCTCCCAGCACTTCCGTCAAACAGCGAGCCTAGGCCATTTAGAAGCCAAGGGTACCAGCAGGCTGGATGTGGAGGTAGGCCATAATCTCAACTCTCAGAAGTGTGTATGCATGGGAGGCAGATGTCTGCTACCCACTCGGACATGGGCGTTGGAACCTACCTACACGGTGATTGAAGAAGGCCATTGGAAATCGCTGTATTAAACTCAGATACACGGGAGTTCAGGCCCAGTGCTCAAACATGCTTTTCCCGCAACCTCTCCCAGCCACTAACATAAGGATGTTAGCAGCTACTCCTACAGTCAGGCAGGATGCGGGAGGGTTCTGCCCTGTCCTCAGCTCTCACAGGGAAGCATGTCTTGAAGCCAGCTGTCAACTAGCTGCATTCCTATGGCAGTGAGAAGGTAGCAGTATTCTGAGTCAGGAGGTTCCAAGATTACCAGGCTACTGCACCTGGGGATACCCTCCAGGTCTGCATTGTTACCCTGCCTCTCAGAAGCCTCTGGCAAACGTCTCTGCTGAAGACCTGCGAAACTCACTCTGCAGACAGTGTGGAACTGTAGGGACTGAGGCTGAGCTCAACTCTCAAAAGTAAGATGATTTTGGACAAGGCGTTCAGCTACCATCTCACGTATGGAACTTAATATGTAGCACCAGTCTACCACAGGAATTACTAGGAAATCGCTGAACTGAGCTTGGAGGCACTAGTCTTGTGTGCCGGGTGATTCCAATTACCTCTCCCAGCACTTCCGTCAAACAGCGAGCCTAGGCCTTTTAGAAGCCAAGGGTACCAGCAGGCTGCATGTGGAGGTACAGGCCATAAGCTCAACTATCAGAAGTGTATATGCATGGGAGGCAGATGTCTGCTACCCGCTAGGACATGGGAGTTGGAACCTAGCTACACTGTGATTGAAGAAGGCCCTTGGAAATCGCTGTATTCAACTCAGATACACGGGAGTTCAGGCCCAGTGCTCACACATGCTTTTCCCGCAACCTCTTCCAGCCACTAACATTAGGATGTTAGCAGCTACTCCTACAGTCAGGCAGGATGCGGGAGGGTTCTGCCCTGTCCTCAGCTCTCACACGGAAGCATGTCTTGAAGCCAGCTGTCAACTAGCTGCATTCCTATGGCAGTGAGAAGGTAGCAGTACTCTGAGTCAGGAGGTTCCAAGATTACCACTCTACTGCACCTGGAGATACCCTCCAGGTCTGCATTGTTAACTTGTACTCAGAAGCCTCTGGCAATCGTCTCTGGTGAAGACGTGTGAAACTCACTCTGCAGGCAGTGTGGAAGTGTGAGGGACTGAGGGTGTGCTCAACTCTCAGAAGTAAGATGCTTTTGGACAAGGCGTTCAGCTACATTCTCACATATGGAACTTAGTATGTAGCACCTGTCTACCACAAGAATTACTGGGAAATCGTGAATTGAGCTGGAGGAACTCGTCTTGTGTGCCGGGAGATTCCAATTACCTCTCCCAGCACTTCCGTCAAACAGCGAGCCTAGGCCTTTTAGAAGCCAAGGGTACCAGCAGGCTGGATGTGGAGGTACAGGCCATAAGCTCAACTCTCAGAAGTGTGTATGCATCGGAGGCAGATGTCTGCTACCCACTCGTAAATGGGATTTGGAACCTAGCTACACTGTGATTGAAGAAGGCCATTGGAAATCGCTGTATTCAACTCAGATACACGGGAGTTCAGGCCCAGTGCTCACACATGCTTTTCCCGCAACCTCTCCCAGCCACTAACATTAGGATGTTAGCAGCTACTCCAACAGTCAGGCAGGATGCGGGAGGGTGCTGCCCTGTCTTCAGCTCTCACAGGGAAGCATGTCTTGAAGCCAGCTGTCAACTAGCTGCATTCCTATGGCAGTGAGAAGGTAGCAGTATTCTGAGTCAGGAGGTTCCAAGATTACCAGGCTACTGCACCTGGGGATACCCTCCAGGTCTGCATTGTTATCCTGCGTCTCAGAAGCCTCTGGCAAACGTCTCTGCTGAAGACCTGCGAAACTCACTCTGCAGACAGTGTGGAACTGTGAGGGACTGAGGGTGAGCTCAACTCTCAAAAGTAAGATGATTTTGGACAAGGCGTTCAGCTACCATCTCACGTATGGAACTTAGTATGTAGCACCAGTCTACTACAGGAATTACTAGGAAATCGCTGAACTGAGCTTGGAGGCACTAGTCTTGTGTGCCGGGTGATTCTAATTACCTCTCCCAGCACTTCCGTCAAACAGCGAGCCTAGGCCTTTTAGAAGCCAAGGGTACCAGCAGGCTGGATGTGGAGGTACAGGCCATAAGCTCAACTCTCAGAAGTGTATATGCATGGGAGGCAGATGTCTGCTACCCGCTCGTACATGAGATTTGGAACCTAGCTACACTCTGGTTGAGGAAAGTCGTTGGAAATCGCTGTATTCAACTCAGATACACGGGAGTTCAGGCCCAGTGCTCACACATGCTTTTCCCGCAACCTCTCCCAGCCACTAACATTAGGATGTTAGTAGCTACTCCTACAGTCAGGCAGCATGCGGTAGGGTTCTGCCCTGTCCTCAGCTCTCACAGGGAAGCATGTCTTGAAGCCAGCTGTCAACTAGCTGCATTCCTACGGCAGTGAGAAGGTAGCAGTATTCTGAGTCAGGAGGTTCCAAGATTACCAGTCTACTGCACCTGGGGATACCCTCCAGGTCTGCATTGTTACCCTGCGTCTCAGAAGCCTCTGGCAAACGTCTCTGCTGAAGACCTGCGAAACTCACTCTGCAGGCAGTGTGGAACTGTGAGGGACTGAGGCTGAGCTCAACTCTCAGAAGTAAGATGGTTTTGGACAAGGCGTTCAGCTACCCTCTCACGTATGGAACTTAGTATGTAGCACCAGTCTACCACAGGAATTACTAGGAAATCGCTGAACTGAGCTTGGAGGCACTAGTCTTGTGTGCCGGGTGATTCCAATTACCTCTCCCAGCACTTCCGTCAAACAGCGAGCCTAGGCCTTTTAGAAGCCAAGGGTACCAGCAGGCTGGATGTGGAGGTACAGGCCATAAGCTCAACTCTCAGAAGTGTGTATGCATGGGAGGCAGATGTCTGCTACCCACTCGGACATGGGAGTTGGAACCTAGCTACACTGTGATTGAAGAAGGCCATTGGAAATCGCTGTATTCAAGTCAGATACACGGGAGTTCAGGCCCAGTGCTCACACATGCTTTTCCCGCAACCTCTCCCAGCCACAAACATAAGGATGTTAGCAGCTACTCCTACAGTCAGGCAGGATGCGGGAGGGTTCTGCCCTGTCCTCAGCTCTCACAGGGAAGCATGACTTGAAGCCAGCTGTCAACTAGCTGCATTCCTATGGCAGTGAGAAGGTAGTAGTACTTTGAGTCAGGAGGTTCCAAGATTACCACTCTACTGCACCTGGAGATACCCTCCAGGTCTGCATTGTTAACTTGTACTCAGAAGCCTCTGGCAATCGTCTCTGGTGAAGACGTGTGAAACTCACTCTGCAGGCAGTGTGGAAATGTGAGGGACGGAGGGTGTGCTCAACTCTCAGAAGTAAGATGCTTTTGGACAAGGCGTTCAGCTACCTTCTCACATATGGAACTTAGTATGTAGCACCTGTCTACCACAAGAATTACTGTGAAATCGTGAATTGAGCTTGGAGGCACTCGTCTTGTGTGCTGGGAGATTCCAATTACCTCTCCCAGCACTTCCGTCAAACAGCGAGCCTAGGCCTTTTAGAAGCCAAGGGTACCAGCAGGCTGGATGTGGAGGTACAGGCCATAAGCTCAACTCTCAGAAGTGTGTATGCATGGGAGGCAGATGTCTGCTACCCACTCGGACATGGGAGTTGGAACCTAGCTACACTGTGATTGAAGAAGGCCATTGGAAATCGCTGTATTCAACTCAGATACACGGGAGTTCAGGCCCAGTGCTCACACATGCTTTTCCCGCAACCTCTCCCAGCCACTAACTTAAGGATATTAGCAGCTACTCCTACAGTCAGGCAGGATGCGGGAGGGTTCTGCCCTGTCCTCAGCTCTCACAGGGAAGCATGTCTTGAAGCCAGCTGTCAACTAGCTGCATTCCTATGGCAGTGAGAAGGTAGTAGTACTTTGAGTCAGGAGGTTCCAAGATTACCACTCTACTGCACCTGGAGATACCCTCCAGGTCTGCATTGTTAACTTGTACTCAGAACCTGTGGCAATCCTCTCTGGTGAAGACGTGTGAAACTCACTCTGCATGCACTGTGGAATGTGAGGGACTGAGGGTGAGCTCAACTCTCAAAAGTAAGATGCTTTTGGACAAGGCGTTCAGCTACCTTCTCACATATGGAACTTAGTATGTAGCACCTGTCTACCACAAGAATTACTGGGAAATCGTGAATTGAGCTTGGAGGCACTCGTCTTGTGTGCCGGGAGATTCCAATTACCTCTCCCAGCACTTCCGTCAAACAGCGAGCCTAGGCCTTTTAGAAGCCAAGGGTACCAGCAGGCTGGATGTGGAGGTACAGGCCATAAGCTCAACTCTCAGAAGTGTGTATGCATGGGAGGCAGATGTCTGCTACCCGCTCGTACATGGGATTTGGAACCTAGCTACACTCTGGTTGAGGAAAGCCGTTGGAAATCGCTGTATTAAACTCAGATACACGGGAGTTCAGGCCCAGTGCTCACACATGCTTTTCCCGCAAGCTCTCCCAGCCACTAACATAAGGATATTAGCAGCTACTCCTACAGTCAGGCAGGATGCGGGCGGGTTCTGCCCTGTCCTCAGCTCTCTCAGGGAAGCATGTCTTGAAGCCAGCTAGCTGTCAACTAGCTGCATTCCTATGGCAGTGAGAAGGTAGCAGTATTCTGAGTCAGGAGGTTCCAAGATTACCAATCGACTGCACCTGGGGATAACCTCCAGGTCTGCATTGTTACCCTGCGTCTCAGAAGCCTCTGGCAAACGTCTCTGCTGAAGACCTGCGAAACTCACTCTGCAGGCAGTGTGGAACTGTGAGGGACTGAGGCTGAGCTCAACTCTCAGAAGTAAGATGGTTTTGGACAAGGCGTTCAGCTACCCTCTCACGTATGGAACTTAGTATGTAGCACCAGTCTACCACAGGAATTACTAGGAAATCGCTGAACTGAGTTTGGAGGCACTAGTCTTGTGTGCCGGGTGATTCCAATTACCTCTCCCAGCACTTCCGTCAAATAGCGAGCCTAGGCCTTTTAGAAGCCAAGGGTACCAGCAGGCTGGATGTGGAGGTACAGGCCATAAGTCAACTCTCAGAAGTGTATATGCATGGGAGGCAGAAGTCTGCTACCCCCTCGGACATGGGAGTTGGAACCTAGCTACACTGTGTTTGAAGAAGGCCATTGGAAATCGCTGTATTCAACGCAGATACATTGGAGTTCAGGCCCAGTGCTCACACATGCTTTTCCCGCAACCTCTCCCAGCCACTAACATAAGGATGTTAGCAGCTACTCCTACAGTCAGGCAGGATGTGGGAGGGTTCTGCCCTGTCCTCAGCTCTCAAAGGGAAGCATGTCTTGAAGCCAGCTGTCAACTAGCTGCATTCCTAGGGCAGTGAGAAGGTAGCAGTACTCTGAGTCAGGAGGTTCCAAGATTACCACTCTACTGCACCTGGAGAAACCCTCCAGGTCTGCATTGTTAACTTGTACTCAGAAGCCTCTGGCAATCGTCTCTGGTGAAGACGTGTGAAACTCACTCTGCAGGCAGGGTGGAACTGTGAGGGACTGAGGGTGTGCTCAACTCTCAGAAGTAAGATGCTTTTGGACAAGGCGTTCAGCTACCTTCTCACATATGGAACTTAGTATGTAGCACATGTCTACCACAAGAATTACTGGGAAATCGTGAATTGAGCTTGGAGGCACTCGTCTTGTTTGCCGGGAGTTTCCAATTACCTCTCCCAGCACTTCCGTCAAACAGCGAGCCTAGGCCTTTTAGAAGCCAAGGGTACCAGCAGGCTGGATGTGGAGGTACAGGCCATAAGCTCAACTCTCAGAAGTGTGTATGCATGAGAGGCAGATGTCTGCTACCCGCTCGTACATGGGATTTGGAAACTAGCTACACTCTGGTTGTGGAAAGTCGTTGGAAATCGCTGTATTCAACTCAGATACACGGGAGTTCAGGCCCAGTGCTCACACATGCTTTTCCCGCAACCTCTCCCAGCCACTAACATTAGGATGTTAGCAGCTACTCCTACAGTCAGGCAGCATGCGGGAGGGTTCTCCCCTATCCTCAGCTCTCACAGGGAAGCATGTCTTGAAGCCAGCTGTCAACTAGCTGCATTCCTATGGCAGTGAGAAGGTAGCAGTATTCTGAGTCAGGAGGTTCCAAGATTACCAGTCTACAGCACCTGGGGATACCATCCAGGTCTGCATTGTTACCCTGCGTCTCAGAAGCATCTGGCAAACGTCTCTGCTGAAGACCTGCGAAACTCACTCGGCTGGCAGTGTGGAACTGTGAGGGACTGAGGCTGAACTCAACTCTCAGAAGTAAGATGGTTTTGGACAAGGCGTTCAGCTACCCTCTCACGTATGGAACTTAGTATGTAGCACCAGTCTACCACAGGAATTACTAGGAAATCGCTGAACTGAGCTTGGAGGCACTAGTCTTGTGTGCCGTGTGATTCCAATTACCTCTCCCAGCACTTCCGTCAAACAGCGAGCCTAGGCCATTTAGAAGCCAAGGGTACCAGCAGGCTGGATGTGGAGGTAGGCCATAATCTCAACTCTCAGAAGTGTGTATGCATGGGAGGCAGATGTCTGCTACCCACTCGGACATGGGCGTTGGAACCTACCTACACGGTGATTGAAGAAGGCCATTGGAAATCGCTGTATTAAACTCAGATACACGGGTGTTCAGGCCCAGTGCTCACACATGCTTTTCCCGCAACCTCTCCCAGCCACTAACATAAGGATGTTAGCAGCTACTCCTACAGTCAGGCAGGATGCGGGAGGGTTCTGCCCTGTCCTCAGCTCTCACAGGGAAGCATGTCTTGAAGCCAGCTGTCAACTAGCTGCATTCCTATGGCAGTGAGAAGGTAGCAGTATTCTGAGTCAGGAGGTTCCAAGATTACCAGGCTACTGCACCTGGGGATACCCTCCAGGTCTGCATTGTTACCCTGCCTCTCAGAAGCCTCTGGCAAACCTCTCTGCTGAAGACCTGCGAAACTCACTCTGCAGACAGTGTGGAACTGTAGGGACTGAGGCTGAGCTCAACTCTCAAAAGTAAGATGATTTTGGACAAGGCGTTCAGCTACCATCTCACGTATGGAACTTAATATGTAGCACCAGTCTACCACAGGAATTACTAGGAAATCGCTGAACTGAGCTTGGAGGCACTAGTCTTGTGTGCCGGGTGATTCCAATTACCTCTCCCAGCACTTCCGTCAAACAGCGAGCCTAGGCCTTTTAGAAGCCAAGGGTACCAGCAGGCTGGATGTGGAGGTACAGGCCATAAGCTCAACTATCAGAAGTGTATATGCATGGGAGGCAGATGTCTGCTACCCGCTAGGACATGGGAGTTGGAACCTAGCTACACTGTGATTGAAGAAGGCCCTTGGAAATCGCTGTATTCAACTCAGATACACGGGAGTTCAGGCCCAGTGCTCACACATGCTTTTCCCGCAACCTCTTCCAGCCACTAACATTAGGATGTTAGCAGCTACTCCTACAGTCAGGCAGGATGCGGGAGGGTTCTGCCCTGTCCTCAGCTCTCACAGGGAAGCATGTCTTGAAGCCAGCTGTCAACTAGCTGCATTCCTATGGCAGTGAGAATGTAGCAGTACTCTGAGTCAGGAGGTTCCAAGATTACCACTCTACTGCACCTGGAGATACCCTCCAGGTCTGCATTGTTAACTTGTACTCAGAAGACTCTGGCAATCGTCTCTGGTGAAGACGTGTGAAACTCACTCTGCAGGCAGTGTGGAACTGTGAGGGACTGAGGGTGGGCTCAACTCTCAGAAGTAAGATGCTTTTGGACAAGGCGTTCAGCTACCTTCTCCCATATGGAACTTAGTATGTAGCACCTGTCTACCACAAGAATTACTGGGAAATAGTGAATTGAGCTTGGAGGCACTCGTCTTGTTTGCCGGGAGTTTCCAATTACCTCCCCCAGCACTTCCGTCAAACAGCGAGCCTAGGCCTTTTAGAAGCCAAGGGTACCAGCAGGCTGGATGTGGAGGTACAGGCCATAAGCTCAACTCTCAGAAGTGTGTATGCATGGGAGGCAGATGTCTGCTACCCGCTCGTACATGGGATTTGGAACCTAGCTACACTCTGGTTGAGGAAAGTCGTTGGAAATCGCTGTATTCAACTCAGATACACGGGATTTCAGGCCCAGTGCTCACACATGCTTTTCCCACAACCTCTCCCAGCCACTAACATTAGGATGTTAGCAGCTACTCCTACAGTCAGGCAGCATGCGGGAGGGTTCTGCCCTGTCTTCAGCTCTCAAAGGGAAGCATGTCTTGAAGCCAGCTGTCAACTAGCTGCATTCCTATGGCAGTGAGAAGGTAGCAGTATTCTGAGTCAGGAGGTTCCAAGATTACCAGGCTACTGCACCTGGGGATACCCTCCAGGTCTGCATTGTTACCCTGCGTCTCAGAAGCCTCTGGCAAACGTCTCTGCTGAAGACCTGCGAAACTCACTCTGCAGGCAGTGTGGAACTGTGAGGGACTGAGGGTGAGCTCAACTCTCAGAAGTAAGATGGTTTTGGACAAGGCGTTCAGCTACCCTCTCACGTATGGAACTTAGTATGTAGCACCAGTCTACCACAGGTATTGCTAGGAAATGGCTGAACTGAGCTTGGAGGCACTCGTCTTGTGTGCCGGGTGATTCCAATTACCTCTCCCAGCACTTCCGTCAAACAGCGAGCCTAGGCCTTTTAGAAGCCAAGGGTACCAGCAGGCTGGATGTGGAGGTACAGGCCATAAGCTCAACTCTCAGAAGTGTGTATGCATGGGAGGCAGATGTCTGCTACCCACTCGGACATGGGAGTTGGAACCTAGCTACACTGTGATTGAAGAAGGCCATTGGAAATCGCTGTATTCAACTCAGATACACGGGAGTTCAGGCCCAGTGCTCACACATGCTTTTCCCGCAACCTCTCCCAGCCACTAACATTAGGATGTTAGCAGCTACTCCTACAGTCAGGCAGGATGCGGGAGGGTTCTGCCCTGTCCTCAGCTCTCACACGGAAGCATGTCTTGAAGCCAGCTGTCAACTAGCTGCATTCCTATGGCAGGGAGAAGGTAGCAGTACTCTGAGTCAGGAGGTTCCAAGATTACCACTCTACTGCACCTGGAGATACCCTCCAGGTCTGCATTGTTAACTTGTACTCAGAAGCCTCTGGCAATCGTCTCTGGTGAAGACGTGTGAAACTCACTCTGCAGGCAGTGTGGAAGTGTGAGGGACTGAGGGTGTGCTCAACTCTCAGAAGTAAGATGCTTTTGAACAAGGCGTTCAGCTACATTCTCACATATGGAACTTAGTATGTAGCACCTGTCTACCACAAGAATTACTGGGAAATCGTGAATTGAGCTGGAGGCACTCGTCTTGTGTGCCGGGAGATTCCAATTACCTCTCCCAGCACTTCCGTCAAACAGCGAGCCTAGGCCTTTTAGAAGCCAAGGGTACCAGCAGGCTGGATGTGGAGGTACAGGCCATAAGCTCAACTCTCAGAAGTGTGTATGCATGGGAGGCAGATGTCTGCTACCCGCTCGTACATGGGATTTGGAACCTAGCTACACTCTGGTTGAGGAAAGCCGGTGGAAATCGCTGTATTCAACTCAGACACATGGGAGTTCAGACACAGTGCTCACACATGCTTTTCCCGCAACCTCTCCCAGCCACTAACATTAGGATGTTAGCAGCTACTCCAACAGTCAGGCAGGATGCAGGAGGTTTCTTCCCTGTCTTCAGCTCTCCCAGGGAAGCATGTCTTGAAGCCAGCTGTCAACTAGCTGCATTCCTATGGCAGTGAGAAGGTAGCAGTATTCTGAGTCAGGAGGTTCCAAGATTACCAGGCTACTGCACCTGGGGATACTCTCCAGGTCTGCATTGTTATCCTGCGTCTCAGAAGCCTCTGGCAAACGTCTCTGCTGAAGACCTGCGAAACTCACTCTGCAGGCAGTGTGGAACTGTGAGGGACTGAGGATGAGCTCAACTCTCAAAAGTAAGATGATTTTGGACAAGGCGTTCAGCTACCATCTCACGTATCGAACTTAGTATGTAGCACCAGTCTACCACAGGAATTACTAGGAAATGGCTGAACTGAGCTTGGAGGCACTAGTCTTGTGTGCCGGGTGATTCCAATTACCTCTCCCAGCACTTCCGTCAAACAGCGAGCCTAGGCCTTTTAGAAGCCAAGGGTACCAGCAGGCTGGATGTGGAGGTACAGGCCATAAGCTCAACTCTCAGAAGTGTATATGCATGGGAGGCAGATGTCTGCTACCCACTAGGACATGGGAGTTGGAACCTAGCTACACTGTGATTGAAGAATGCCATTGGAAATCGATGTATTCAACTCAGATACACGGGAGTTCAGACACAGTGCTCACACATGCTTTTCCCGCAACCTCTCCCAGCCACTAACATTAGGATGTTAGCAGCTACTCCTACAGTCAGGCAGGATGCGGGAGGGTTCTGCCCTATCCTCAGCTCTCACAGGGAAGCATGTCTTGAAGCCAGCTGTCAACTAGCTGCATTCCTATGGCAGTGAGAAGGTAGCAGTACTCTGAGTCAGGAGGTTCCAAGATTACCACTCTACTGCACCTGGAGATACCCTCCAGGTCTGCATTGTTAACTTGTACTCAGAAGCCTCTGGCAATCGTCTCTGGTGAAGACGTGTGAAACTCACTCTGCAGGCAGTGTGGAACTGTGAGGGACTGAGGGTGGGCTCAACTCTCAGAAGTAAGATGCTTTTGGACAAGGCGTTCAGCTACCTTCTCACATATGGAACTTAGTATGTAGCACCTGTCTACCACAAGAATTACTGGGAAATCGTGAATTGAGCTTGGAGGCACTCGTCTTGTGTGCCGGGAGATTCCAATTACCTCTCCCAGCACTTCCGTCAAACAGCGAGCCTAGGCCTTTTAGAAGCCAAGGGTACCAGCAGGCTGGATGTGGAGGTACAGGCCGTAAGCTCAACTCTCAGAAGTGTGTATGCATGGGAGGCAGATGTCTGCTACCCGCTCGTACATGGGATTAGGAAACTAGCTACACTCTGGTTGTGGAAAGTCGTTGGAAATCGCTGTATTCAACTCAGATACACGGGAGTTCAGGCCCAGTGCTCACACATGCTTTTCCCGCAACCTCTCCCAGCCACTAACATTAGGATGTTAGCAGCTACTCCTATAGTCAGGCAGCATGCGGGAGGGTTCTGCCCTGTCCTCAGCTCTCACAGGGAAGCATGTCTTGAAGCCAGCTGTCAACTAGCTGCGTTCCTATGGCAGTGAGAAGGTAGCAGTATTCTGAGTCAGGAGGTTCCAAGATTACCAGTCTACTGCACCTGGGGATACCCTCCAGGTCTGCATTGTTACCCTGCGTCGCAGAAGCCTCTGGCAAACGTCTCTGCTGAAGACCTGCGAAACTCACTCTGCAGACAGTGTGGAACTGTGAGGGACTGAGGCTGAGCTCAACTCTCAAAAGTAAGATGATTTTGGACAAGGCGTTCAGCTACCATCTCACGTATGGAACTTAATATGTAGCACCAGTCTACCACAGGAATTACTAAGAAATCGCTGAACTGAGCTTGGAGGCACTAGTCTTGTGTGCCGGGTGATTGCAATTACCTCTCCCAGCACTTCCGTCAAACAGCGAGCCTAGGCCTTTTAGAAGCCAAGGGTACCAGCAGGCTGGATGTGGAGGTACAGGCCATAAGCTCAACTCTCAGTAGTGTATATACATGGGAGGCAGATGTCTGCTACCCACTAGGACATGGGAGTTGGAACCTAGCTACACTGTGATTGAAGAAGGCCATTGGAAATCGCTGTATTCAACTCAGATACACGGAAGTTCAGGCCCAGTGCTCACACATGCTTTTCCCGCAACCTCTCCCAGCCACTAACATTAGGATGTTAGCAGCTACTCTTACAGACAGGCAGGATGCGGGAGGGTTCTGCCCTATCCTCAGCTCTCACAGGGAAGCATGTCTTGAAGCCAGCTGTCAACTTGCTGCATTCCTATGGCAGTGAGAAGGTAGCAGTACTCTGAGTCAGGAGGTTCCAAGATTACCACTCTACTGCACCTGGAGATACCCTCCTGGTCTGCATTGTTAACTTGTACTCAGAAGCCTCTGGCAATCGTCTCTGGTGAAGACGTGTGAAACTCACTCTGCAGGCAGTGTGGAACTGTGAGGGACTGAGGGTGGGCTCAACTCTCAGAAGTAAGATGCTTTTGGACAAGGCGTTCACCTACTTTCTCCCATATGGAACTTAGTATGTAGCACCTGTCTACCACAAGAATTACTGGGAAATCGTGAATTGAGTTTGGAGGCACTCGTCTTGTGTGCCGGGTGATTCCAATTACCTCTCCCAGCACTTCCGTCAAACAGCGAGCCTAGGCCTTTTAGAAGCCAAGGGTACCAGCAGGCTGGATGTGGAGGTACAGGCCATAAGCTCAACTCTCAGAAGTGTGTATGCATGGAAGGCAGATGTCTGCTACCCGCTCGTACATGAGATTTGGAACCTAGCTACACTCTGGTTGAGGAAAGTCGTTGGAAATCGCTGTATTCAACTCAGATACACGGGAGTTCAGGCCCAGTGCTCACACATGCTTTTCCCGCAACCTCTCCCAGCCACTAACATTAGGATGTTAGTAGCTACTCCTACAGTCAGGCAGCATGCGGGAGGGTTCTGCCCTGTCCTCAGCTCTCACAGGGAAGCATGTCTTGAAGCCAGCTGTCAACTACCTGCATTCCTATGGCAGTGAGAAGGTAGCAGTATTCTGAGTCAGGAGGTTCCAAGATTACCAGTCGACTGTACCTGGGGATACCCTCCAGGTCTGCATTGTTACCCTGCGTCTCAGAAGCCTCTGGCAAACGTCTCTGCTGAAGACCTGCGAAACTCACTCTGCAGGCAGTGTGGAACTGTGAGGGACTGAGGCTGAGCTCAACTCTCAGAAGTAAGATGGTTTTGGACAAGGCGTTCAGCTACCCTCTCACGTATGGAACTTAGTATGTAGCAACAGTCTACCACAGGAATTACTAGGAAATGGCTGAACTGAGCTTGGAGGCACTAGTCTTGTGTGCCGGGTGATTCCAATTACCTCTCCCAGCACTTCCGTCAAACAGCGAGCCTAGGCCTTTTAGAAGCCAAGGGTACCAGCAGACTGGATGTGGAGGTACAGGCCATCAGCTCAACTCTCAGAAGTGTGTATGCATGGGAGGCAGATGTCTGCTACCCACTCGGACATGGGAGTTGGAACCTAGCTACACTGTGATTGAAGAAGGCCATTGGAAATCGCTGTATTCAACTCAGATACACGGGAGTTCAGGCCCAGTTCTCACACATGCTTTTCCCGCAACCTCTCCCAGCCACTAACATAAGGATGTTAGCAGCTACTAGTACAGTCATGCAGGATGCGTGAGTGTTCTGCCCTGTCCTCAGCTCTCTCAGGGAAGCATGTCTTGAAGCCAGCTGTCAACTAGCTGCATTCCTATGGCAGTGAGAAGGTAGCAGTATTCTGAGTCAGGAGGTTCCAAGATTACCAGGCTACTGCACCTGGGGATACCCTCCAGGTCTGCATTGTTACCCTGCGTCTCAGAAGCCTCTGGCAAACGTCTCTGCTGAAGACCTGCGAAACTCACTCTGCAGGCAGTGTGGAACTGTGACGGACTGAGGCTGAGTTAAACTCTCAGAAGTAAGATGGTTTTGGACAAGGCGTTCAGCTACCCTCTCACGTATGGAACTTAGTATGTAGCACCAGTCTACCACAGGAATTACTAGGAAATCACTGAACTAGCTTGGAGGCACTAGTCTTGTGTGCCGGGTGATTCCAATTACCTCTCCCAGCACTTCCGTCAAACAGCGAGCCTAGGGCTTTTAGAAGCCAAGGGTACCAACAGGCTGGATGTGGAGGTACAGGCCATAGGCTCAACTCTCAGAAGTGTGTATGCATGGGAGGCAGATGTCTGCTACCCACTCGGACATGGGAGTTGGAACCTAGCTACACTGTGATTGAAGAAGGCCATTGGAAATCGCTGTATTCAACTCAGATACACGGGAGTTCAGGCCCAGTGCTCACACATGCTTTTCCCGCAAACTCTCCCAGCTACTAACATAAGGATGTTAGCAGCTACTCCTACAGTCAGGCAGGATGCAGGAGGGTTCTGCCCTGTCCTCAGCTCTCACAGGGAAGCATGTCTTGAAGCCAGCTGTCAACTAGCTTCATTCCTATGGCAGTGAGAAGGTAGCAGTACTCTGAGTCAGGAGGTTCCAAGATTACCACTCTACTGCACCTGGAGATACCCTCCAGGTCTGCATTGTTAACTTGTATTAAGAAGCCTGTGGCAATCGTCTCTGGTGAAGACGTGTGAAACTCACTCTGCAGGCAGTGTGGAACTGTGAGGGACTGAGAGTGGGGTCAACTCTCAGAAGTAAGATGCTTTTGGACAAGGCGTTCAGCTACCCTCTCACGTATGGAACTTAGTATGTAGCACCTGTCTACCACAAGAATTACTGGGAAATCGTGAATTGAGCTTGGAGGCACTCGTCTTGTGTGCCGGGAGATTCCAATTACCTCTCCCAGCACTTCCGTCAAACAGCGAGCCTAGGCCTTTTAGAAGCCATTTACCAGCAGGCTGGATGTGGAGGTACAGGCCATAAGCTCAACTCTCAGAAGTGTGTATGCATGGGAGGCAGATGTCTGCTACCCGCTCGTACATGGGATTTGGAACCTAGCTACACTCCTGTTGAGGAAAGCCGTTGGAAATCGCTGTATTCAACTCAGATACACGGGAGATCAGGCCCAGTGCTCACACATGTTTTTCCCGCAACCTCTCCCAGCCACTAACATTAGGATGTTAGCAGCTACTCCTACAGTCAGGCAGCATGCGGGAGGGTTCTGCCCTGTCCTCAGCTCTCTCAGGGAAGCATGTCTTGAAGCCAGCTAGCTGTCAACTATCTGCATTCCTATGGCAGTGAGAAGGTAGCAGTATTCTGAGTCAGGAGGTTCCAAGATTACCGGTCGACTGCACCTGGGGATACCCTCCAGGTCTGCATTGTTACCCTGCGTCTCAGAAGCCTCTGGCAAACGTCTCTGCTGAAGACCTGCGAAACTCACTCTGCAGGCAGTGTGGAACTGTGAGGGACTGAGGGTGAGCTCAACTCTCAGAAGTAAGATGGTTTTGGACAAGGCGTTCAGCTACCCTCTCACGTATGGAACTTAGTATGTAGCACCAGTCTACCACAGGTATTACTAGGAAATCGCTGAACTGAGCTTGGAGGCACTAGTCTTGTGTGCCGGGTGATTCCAATTACCCCTCCCAGCACTTCCGTCAAACAGCGATCCTAGGCCTTTTAGAAGCCAAGGGTACCAGCAGGCTGGATGTGGAGGTACAGGCCATAAGCTCAACTCTCAGAAGTGTATATGCATGGGAGGCAGATGTCTGCTACCCACTCGGACATGGCAGTTGGATCCTAGCTACAGTGTGATTGAAGAGGGCCATTGGAAATCGCTGTATTCAACTCAGATACACGGGAGTTCAGGCCCAGTGCTCACACATGCTTTTCTCGCAACCTCTCCCAGCCACTAACATAAGGATGTTAGCAGCTACTCCTACAGTCAGGCAGGATGCGGGAGGGTTCTGCCCTGTCCTCAGCTCTCACAGGGAAGCATGTCTTGAAGCCAGCTGTCAAGTAGCTGCATTCCTATGGCAGTGAGAAGGTAGGAGTACTCTGAGTCAGGAGGTTCCAAGATTACCACTCTACTGCACCTGGAGATACCCTCCAGGTCTGCATTGATAACTTGTATTAAGAAGCCTGTGGCAATCGTCTCTGGTGAAGACGTGTGAAACTCACTCTGCAGGCAGTGTGGAACTGTGAGGGACTGAGGGTGGGCTCAACTCTCAGAAGTAAGATGCTTTTGGACAAGGCGTTCAGCTACCCTCTCACGTATGGAACTTAGTATGTAGCACCTGTCTCCCACAAAAATTACTGGGAAATCGTGAATTCAGCTTGGAGGCACTCGTCTTGTGTGCCGGGAGATTCCAATTACCTCTCCCAGCACTTCCGTCAAACAGCGAGCCTAGGCCTTTTAGAAGCCAAGGGTACCAGCAGGCTGCATGTGGAGGTACAGGCCATAAGCTCAACTCTCAGAAGTGTGTATGCATGGGAGGCAGATGTCTGCTACCCGCTCGTACATGGGATTTGGAACCTAGCTACACTCTGGTTGAGGAAAGCCGTTGGAAATCGCTGTATTCAACTCAGATACACGGGAGTTCAGGCCCAGTGCTCACACATGCTTTTCCCGCAACCTCTCCCAGCCACTAACATTAGGATGTTAGCAGCTACTCCTACAGTCAGGCAGCATGCGGGAGGGTTCTGCCCTGTCTTCAGCTCTCACAGGGAAGCATGTCTTGAAGCCAGCTGTCAACTAGCTGCATTCCTATGGCAGTGAGAAGGTAGCAGTATTCTGAGTCAGGAGGTTCCAAGATTACCAGTCTACTGCACCTGGGGATACCCTCCAGGTCTGCATTGTTACCCTGCGTCTCAGAAGCCTCTGACAAACGTCTCTGCTGAAGACCTGCGAAACTCACTCTGCAGGCAGTGTGGAACTGTAGGGACTGAGGCTGAGCTCAACTCTCAGAAGTAAGATGGTTTTGGACAAGGCGTTCAGCTACCCTCTCACGTATGGAACTTAGTATGTAGCACCAGTCTACCACAGGAATTACCAGGAAATCGCTGAACTGAGCTTGGAGGCACTAGTCTTGTGTGCCGGGTGATTCCAATTACCTCTCCCAGCACTTCCGTCAAACAGCGAGCCTAGGCCTTTTAGAAGCCAAGGGTACCAGCAGGCTGGATGTGGAGGTACAGGCCATAAGCTCAACTCTCAGAAGTGTGTATGCATGGGAGGCAGATGTCTGCTACTCATTCGGACATGGGAGTTGGAACCTAGCTACACTGTGATTGAAGAAGGCCATTGGAAATCGCTGTATTCAACTCAGATACACGGGAGTTCAGGCCCAGTGCTCACACATGCTTTTCCCGCAACCTCTCCCAGCCACTAACCTAAGGATGTTAGCAGCTACTCCTACAGTCAGGACGGTGCGGGAGGGTTCTGCCCTGTCCTCAGCTCTCACAGGGAAGCATGTCTTGAAGCCAGCTGTCAACTAGCTGCATTCCTATGGCAGTGAGAAGGTAGCAGTACTCTGAGTCAGGACGTTCCAAGATTACCACTCTACTGCACCTGGAGATACCCTCCAGGTCTGCATTGTTAACTTGTACTCAGAAGCCTCTGGCAATCGTCTCTGGTGAAGACGTGTGAAACTCACTCTGCAGGCAGTGTGGAACTGTGAGGGACTGAGGCTGAGCTCAACTCTCAGAAGTAAGATGGTTTTGGACAAGGCGTTCAGCTACCCTCTCACGTATGGAACTTTGTATGTAGCACCTGTCTACCACAAGAATTACTGGGAAATCGTGAATTGAGCTTGGAGGCACTCGTCTTGTGTGCCGGGAGATTCCAATTACCTCTCCCAGCACTTCCGTCAAACAGCGAGCCTAGGCCTTTTAGAAGCCAAGGGTACCAGCAGGCTGGATGTGGAGGTACAGGCCATAAGCTCAACTCTCAGAAGTGTGTATGCATGGGAGGCAGATGTCTGCTACCCTCTCGTACATGGGATTTGGAACCTAGCTACACTCTTGTTGAGGAAAGGCGTTGGAAATCGCTGTATTCAACTCAGATACACGGGAGTTCAGGCCCAGTGCTCACACATGCTTTTCCCGCAACCTCTCCCAGCCACTAACATTAGGATGTTAGCAGCTACTCCTAAAGTCAGGCAGCATGCGGGAGGGATCTGCCCTGTCCTCAGCTCTCTCAGGGAAGCATGTCTTGAAGCCAGCTAGCTGTCAACTAGCTGCATTCCTATGGCAGTGAGAAGGTAGCAGTATTCTGAGTCAGGAGGTTCCAAGATTACCACTCTACTGCACCTGGAGATACCCTCCAGGTCTGCATTGTTAACTTGTACTCAGAAGCCTCTGGCAATCGTCTCTGGTGAAGACCTGCGAAACTCACTCTGCAGGCAGTGTGGAACTGTGAGGGACTGAGGCTGAGCTCAACTCTCAGAAGTAAGATGGATTTGGACAAGGCGTTCAGCTACCCTCTCACGTATGGAACTTAGTATGTAGCACCAGTCTACCACAGGAATTACTAGGAAATCGCTGAACTGAGCTTGGAGGCACTAGTCTTCTGTGCCGGGTGATTCCAATTACCTATCCCAGCACTTCCGTCAAACAGCGAGCCTAGGCCTTTTAGAAGCCAAGGGTACCAGCAGGCTGGATGTGGAGGTACAGGCCATGAGCTCAACTCTCAGAAGTGTGTATGCATGGGAGGCAGATGTCTGCTACCCGCTCGTACATGGGATTTGGAACCTAGCTACACTCTGGTTGAGAAAAGCCGTTGGAAATCGCTGTATTCAACTCAGATACACGGGAGTTCAGGCCCAGTGCTCACACATGCTTTTCCCGCAACCTCTCCCAGCCACTAACATTAGGATGTTAGCAGCTACTCCTACAGTCAGGCAGCATGCGGGAGGGTTCTGCCCTGTCTTCAGCTCTCACACGGAAGCATGTCTTGAAGCCAGCTGTCAACTAGCTGCATTCCTATGGCAGTGAGAAGGTAGCAGTATTCTGAGTCAGGAGGTTCCAAGATTACCAGTCGACTGCACCTGGGGATACCCTGCAGGTCTGCATTGTTACCCTGCGTCTCAGAAGCCTCTGGCAAACGTCTCTGCTGAAGACCTGCGAAACTCACTCTGCAGGCAGTGTGGAACTGTGAGGGACTGAGGGTGAGCTCAACTCTCAGAAGTAAGATGGTTTTGGACAAGGCGTTCAGCTACCCTCTCACGTATGGAACTTAGTATGTAGCACCAGTCTACCACAGGAATTACTAGGAAATCGCTGAACTGAGCTTGGAGGCACTAGTCTTGTGTGCCGGGTGATTCCAATTACCTATCCCAGCACATCCATCAAACAGCGAGCCTAGGCCTTTTAGAAGCCAAGGGTACCAGCAAGCTGGATGTGGAGGTACAGGCCATAAGCTCAACTCTCAGAAGTGTGTATGCATGGGAGGCAGATGTCTGCTACCCACTCGGATATGGGAGTTGGGACCTAGCTACACTGTGATTGAAGAAGGCCATTGGAAATCGCTGTATTCAACTCAGATACACGGGAGTTCAGGGCCAGTGCTCACACATGCTTTTCCCGCAACCTCTCCCAGCCACTAACATAAGGATGTTAGCAGCTACTCCTATAGTCAGGCAGGATGCGGGACGGTTCTGCCCTGTCCTCAGCTCTCACAGGGAAGCATGTCTTGAAGCCAGCTGTCAACTAGCTGCATTCCTATGGCAGTGAGAAAGTAGCAGTACTCTGAGTCAGGAGGTTCCAAGATTACCACTCTACTGCACCTGGAGATACCCTCCAGGTCTGCATTGTTAACTTGTACTCAGAAGCCTCTGGCAATCGTCTCTGGTGAAGACGTGTGAAACTCACTCTGCAAGCAGTGTGGAACTGTGAGGGACTGAGGGTCACCTCAACTCTCAGAAGTAAGATGCTTTAGGACAAGGCGTTCAGCTACCTTCTCACATAAGGAACTTAGTATGTAGCACCTGTCTACCACAAGAATTACTGGGAAATCGTGAATTGAGCTTGGAGGCACCCGTCTTGTGTGCCGGGAGATTCCAATTACCTCTCCCAGCACTTCCGTCAAACAGCGAGCCTAGGCCTTTTAGAAGACAAGGGTACCAGCAGGCTGGATGTGGAGGTACAGTCCATAAGCACAACTCTCAGAAGTGTGTATGCATGGGAGGCAGATGTCTGCTACCCGCTCGTACATGGGATTTGGAACCTAGCTACACTCTCTTTGAGGAAAGCCGTTGGAAATCGCTGTATTCAACTCAGACACACGGGAGTTCAGACCCATTGCTCACACATGCTTTTCCCGCAACCTCTCCCAGCCACTAACATTAGGATGTTAGCAGCTACTCCTACAGTCAGGCAGGATGCGGGAGGGTTCTGCCCTGTCTTCAGCTCTCACAGGGAAGCATGTCTTGAAGCCAGCGGTCAACTAGCTGCATTCCTATGGCAGTGAGAAGGTAGCAGTACTCTGAGTCAGGACGTTCCAAGATTACCATTCTACTGCACCTGGAGATACCCTCCAGGTCTGCATTGTTAACTTGTACTCAGAAGCCTCTGGCAATCGTCTCTGGTGAAGACGTGTGAAACTCACTCTGCAGGCAGTGTGGAACTGTGAGGGACTGAGGTTGAGCTCAACTCTCAGAAGTAAGATGGTTTTGGACAAGGCGTTCAGCTACCCTCTCACGTATGGAACTTAGTATGTAGCACCTGTCTACCACAAGAATTACTGGGAAATCGTGAATTGAGCTTGGAGGCAATCGTCTTGTGTGCCGGGAGATTCCAATTACCTCTCCCAGCACTTCCGTCAAACAGCGAGCCTAGGCCTTTTAGAAGCCAAGGGTACCAGCAGGCTGGATGTGGAGGTACAGGCCATAAGCTCAACTCTCAGAAGTGTGTATGCATGGGAGGCAGATGTCTGCCACCCGCTCGTACATGGGATTTGGAACCTAGCTACACTCTGGTTGAGGAAAGCCGTTGGAAATCGCTGTATTCAACTCAGATACACGGGAGTTCAGGCCCAGTGCTCACACATGCTTTTCCCGCAACCTCTCCCAGCCACTAACATTAGGATGTTAGCAGCTACTCCTACAGTCAGGCAGCATGCGGGAGGGTTCTGCCCTGTCCTCAGCTGTCACAGGGAAGCATGTCTTGAAGCCAGCTGTCACCTAGCTGCATTCCTATGGCAGTGAGAAGGTAGCAGTATTCTGAGTCAGGAGGTTCCAAGATTACCAGTCTACTGCACCTGGGGATACCCTCCAGGTCTGCATTGTTACCCTGCGTCTCAGAAGCCTCTGGCAAACGTCTCTGCTGAAGACCTGCGAAACTCACTCTGCAGGCAGTGTGGAACTGTAGCGACTGAGGCTGAGCTCAACTCTCAGAAGTAAGATGGTTTTGGACAAGGCGTTCAGCTAACCTCTCACGTATGGATCTTAGTATGTAGCACCAGTCTACCACAGGAATTACTAGGAAATCGCTGAACTGAGCTTGGAGGCACTAGTCTTGTGTGCCGGGTGATTCCAATCACCTCTCCCAGCACATCCGTCAAACAGCGAGCCTAGGCCTTTTAGAAGCCAAGGGTACCAGCAGGCTGGATGTGGAGGTACAGGCCATAAGCTCAACTCTCAGAAGTGTGTATGCATGGGAGGCAGATGTCTGCTACCCACTCGGACATGGGAGTTGGAACCTAGCTACACTGTGATTGAAGAAGGCCATTGGAAATCGCTGTATTCAACTCAGATACACGGGAGTTCAGGCCCAGTGCTCATACATGCTTTTCCCACAACCTCTCCCAGCCACTAACATAAGGATGTTAGCAGCTACTCCTACAGTCAGGCAGGATGCGGGAGGGTTCTGCCCTGTCCTCAGCTCTCACAGGGAAGCATGTCTTGAAGCCAGCTGTCAACTAGCTGCATTCCTATGGCAGTGAGAAGGTAGCAGTACTCTGAGTCAGGAGGTTCCAAGATTACCACTCTACTGCACCTGGAGATACCCTCCAGGTCTGCATTGTTAACTTGTACTCAGAAGACTCTGGCAATCGTCTCTGGTGAAGACGTGTGAAACTCACTCTGCAGGCAGTGTGGAACTGTGAGGGACTGAGGGTGGGCTCAACTCTCAGAAGTAAGATGCTTTTGGACAAGGCGTTCAGCTACCTTCTCACATAGGGAACTTAGTTTGTAGCAACTGTCTACCACAAGAATTACTGGGATATAGTGAATTGAGCTTGGAGGCACTCGTCTTGTGTGCCGGGAGATTCCAATTACCTCTCCCAGCACTTCCGTCAAACAGCGAGCCTTGGCCTTTTAGAAGCCAAGGGTACCAGCAGGCTGGATGTGGAGGTACAGGCCATAAGCTCAACTCTCAGAAGTGTGTATGCATGGGAGGCAGATGTCTGCTATCGCTCGGACATGGGATTTTGAACCTAGCTACACTCTGGTTGAGGAAAGTCGTTGGAAATCGCTATATTCAACTCAGATACACGGGAGTTCAGGCCCAGTGCTCACACATGCTTTTCCCGCAACCTCTCCCAGCCACTAACATTAGGATGTTAGCAGCTACTCCTACAGTCAGGCAGCATGCGAGAGGGTTCTGCCCTGTCCTCAGCACTCACAGGGAAGCATGTCTTGAAGCCAGCTGTCAACTAGCTGCATTCCTATGGCAGTGAGAAGGTAGCAGTATTCTGAGTCACGTGGTTCCAAGATTACCAGTCTACTGCACCTGGGGATACCCTCCAGGTCTGCATTGTTACCCTGCGTCTCAGAAGCTTCTGGCAAACGTCTCTGCTGAAGACCTGCGAAACTCACTCTGCAGGCAGTGTGGAACGGTGAGGGACTGAGGGTGAGCTCAACTCTCAGAAGTAAGATGGTTTTGGACAAGGCGTTCAGCTACCCTCTCACGTATGGAACTTAGTATGTAGCACCAGTCTACCACAGGAATTACTAGGAAATCGCTGAACTGAGCTTGGAGGCACTAGTCTTGTGTGCCGGGTGATTCCAATTACCTATCCCAGCACTTCCGTCAAACAGCGAGCCTAGGCCTTTTAGAAGCCAAGGGTACCAGCAGGCTGGATGTGGAGGTACAGGCCATAAGCTCAACTCTCAGAAGTGTGTATGCATGGGAGGCAGATGTCTGCTACTCATTCGGACATGGGAGTTGGAACCTAGCTACACTGTGATTGAAGAAGGCCATTGGAAATCGCTGTATTCAACTCAGATACACGGGAGTTCAGGCCCAGTGCTCACACATACTTTTCCCGCAACCTCTCCCAGCCACTAACCTAAGGATGTTAGCAGCTACTCCTACAGTCAGGACGGTGCGGGAGGGTTCTGCCCTGTCCTCAGCTCTCACAGGGAAGCATGTCTTGAAGCCAGCTGTCAACTAGCTGCATTCCTATGGCAGTGAGAAGGTAGCAGTACTCTGAGTCAGGACGTTCCAAGATTACCCCTCTACTGCACCTGGAGATACCCTCCAGGTCTGCATTGTTAACTTGTACTCAGAAGCCTCTGGCAATCGTCTCTGGTGAAGACGTGTGAAACTCACTCTGCAGGCAGTGTGGAACTGTGAGGGACTGAGGGTGAGCTCAACTCTCAGAAGTAAGATGGTTTTGGACAAGGCGTTCAGCTACGCTCTCACGTATGGAACTTAGTATGTAGCACCTGTCTACCACAAGAATTACTGGGAAATCGTGAATTGAGCTTGGAGGCACTCGTCTTGTGTCCCCTGAGATTCCAATTACCTCTCCCAGCACTTCCTTCAAACAGCGAGCCTAGGCCTTTTAGAAGCCAAGGGTACCAGCAGGCTGGATGTGGAGGTACAGGCCATAAGCTCAACTCTCAGAAGTGTGTATGCATGGGAGGCAGATGTCTGCTACCCTCTCGTACATGGGATTTGGAACCTAGCTACACTCTTGTTGAGGAAAGTCGTTGGAAATCGCTGTATTCAACTCAGATACACGAGAGTTCAGGCCCAGTGCTCACACATGCTTTTCCCGCAACCTCTCCCAGCCACTAACATTAGGATGTTAGCAGCTACTCCTAAAGTCAGGCAGCATGCGGGAGGGATCTGCCCTGTCCTCAGCTCTCTCAGGGAAACATGTCTTGAAGCCAGCTAGCTGTCAACTAGCTGCATTCCTATGGCAGTGAGAAGGTAGCAGTATTCTGAGTCAGGAGGTTCCAAGATTACCACTCTACTGCACCTGGAGATACCCTCCAGGTCTGCATTGTTAACTTGTACTCAGAAGCCTCTGGCAATCGTCTCTGGTGAAGACCTGCGAAACTCACTCTGCAGGCAGTGTGGAACTGTGAGGGACTGAGGCTGAGCTCAACTCTCAGAAGTAAGATGGTTTTGGACAAGGCGTTCAGCTACCCTCTCACGTATGGAACTTAGTATGTAGCACCAGTCTGCCACAGGAATTACTAGGAAATCGCTGAACTGAGCTTGGAGGCACTAGTCTTGTGTGCCGGGTGATTCCAATTACCTATCCCAGCACTTCCGTCAAACAGCGAGCGTAGGCCTTTTAGAAGCCAAGGGTACCAGCAGGCTGGATGTGGAGGTACAGGCCATAAGCTCAACTCTCAGAAGTGTGTATGCATGGGAGGCAGATGTCTGCTACCCGCTCGTACATGGGATTTGGAACCTAGCTACACTCTGGTTGAGGAAAGCCGTTGGAAATCGCTGTATTCAACTCAGATACACGGGAGTTCAGGCCCAGTGCTCACACATGCTTTTCCCGCAACCTCTCCCAGCCACTAACATTAGGATGTTAGCAGCTACTCCTACAGTCAGGCAGCATGCGGGAGGGTTCTGCCCTGTCCTCAGCTCTCACAGGGAAGCATGTCTTGAAGCCAGCTGTCAACTAGCTGCATTCCTATGGCAGTGAGAAGGTAGCAGTGTTCTGAGTCAGGAGGTTCCAAGATTACCAGTCTACTGCACCTGGGGATAACCTCCAGGTCTGCATTGTTACCCTGCGTCTCAGAAGCCTCTGGCAAACGTCTCTGCTGAAGACCTGCGAAACTCACTCTGCAGGCAGTGTGGAACTGTAGGGACTGAGGCTGAGCTCAACTCTCAGAAGTAAGATGATTTTGGACAAGGCGTTCAGCTACCCTCTCACGTATGGAACTTACTATGTAGCACCAGTCTACCACAGGAATTACTAGGAAATCGCTGAACTGAGCTTGGAGGCACTAGTCTTGTGTGCCGGGTGATTCCAATTACCTATCCCAGCACTTCCGTCAAACAGCGAGCCTAGGCCTTTTAGAAGCCAAGGGTACCAGCAGGCTGGATGTGGAGGTACAGGCCATAAGCTCAACTCTCAGAAGTGTGTATGCATGGGAGGCAGATGTCTGCTACCCTCTCGTACATGGGATTTGGAACCTAGCTACACTCTTTGAGGAAAGGCGTTGGAAATCGCTGTATTCAACTCAGATACACGGGAGTTCAGGCCCAGTGCTCACACATGCTTTTCCCGCAACCTCTCCCAGCCACTAACATTAGGATGTTAGCAGCTACTCCTAAAGTCAGGCAGCATGCGGGAGGGATCTGCCCTGTCCTCAGCTCTCACAGGGAAGCATGTCTTGAAGCCAGCTAGCTGTCAACTATCTGCATTCCTATGGCAGTGAGAAGGTAGCAGTATTCTGAGTCAGGAGGTTCCAAGATTACCACTCTACTGCACCTGGAGATACCCTCCAGGTCTGCATTGTTAACTTGTACTCAGAAGCCTCTGGCAATCGTCTCTGGTGAAGACCTGCGAAACTCACTCTGCAGGCAGTGTGGAACTGTGAGGGACTGAGGCTGAGCTCAACTCTCAGAAGTAAGATGGTTTTGGACAAGGCGTTCAGCTACCCTCTCACGTATGGAACTTAGTATGTAGCACCAGTCTGCCACAGGAATTACTAGGAAATCGCTGAACTGAGCTTGGAGGCACTAGTCTTGTGTGCCGGGTGATTCCAATTACCTATCCCAGCACTTCCGTCAAACAGCGAGCCTAGGCCTTTTAGAAGCCAAGGGTACCAGCAGGCTGGATGTGGAGGTACAGGCCATAAGCTCAACTCTCAGAAGTGTGTATGAATGGGAGGCAGATGTCTGCTACCCGCTCGTACATGGGATTTGGAACCTAGCTACACTCTGGTTGAGGAAAGCCGTTGGAAATCGCTGTATTCAACTCAGATACACGGGAGTTCAGGCCCAGTGCTCACACATGCTTTTCCCGCAACCTCTCCCAGCCACTAACATTAGGATGTTAGCAGCTACTCCTACAGTCAGGCAGCATGCGGGAGGGTTCTGCCCTGTCCTCAGCTCTCACAGGGAAGCATGTCTTGAAGCCAGCTGTCAACTAGCTGCATTCCTATGGCAGTGAGAAGGTAGCAGTATTCTGAGTCAGGAGGTTCCAAGATTACCAGTCTACTGCACCTGGGGATACCCTCCAGGTCTGCATTGTTACCCTGCGTCTCAGAAGCCTCTGGCAAACGTCTCTGCTGAAGACCTGCGAAACTCACTCTGCAGGCAGTGTGGAACTGTAGGGACTGAGGCTGAGCTCAACTCTCAGAAGTAAGATGGTTTTGGACAAGGCGTTCAGCTACCCTCTCACGTATGGAACTTAGTATGTAGCACCAGTCTACCACAGGAATTACTAGGAAATCGCTGAACTGAGCTTGGAGGCACTAGTCTTGTGTGCCGCGTGATTCCAATTACCTATCCCAGCACTTCCGTCAAACAGCGAGCCTAGGCCTTTTAGAAGCCAAGGGTACCAGCAGGCTGGATGTGGAGGTACAGGCCATAAGCTCAACTCTCAGAAGTGTGTATGCATGGGAGGCAGATGTCTGCTACCCACTCGGACATTGGAGTTGGAACCTAGCTACACTGTGATTGAAGAAGGCCATTGGAAATCGCTGTATTCAACTCAGATACACTGGAGTTCAGGCCCAGTGCTCACACATGCTATTCCCGCAACCTCTCCCAGCCACTAACATTAGGATGTTAGCAGCTACTCCTAAAGTCAGGCAGCATGCGGGAGGGATCTGCCCTGTCTTCAGCTCTCTCAGGGAAGCATGTCTTGAAGCCAGCTAGCTGTCAACTAGCTGCATTCCTATGGCAGTGAGAAGGTAGCAGTATTCTGAGTCAAGAGGTTCCAAGATTACCACTCCACTGCACCTGGAGATACCCTCCAGGTCTGCATTGTTAACTTGTACTCAGAAGCCTCTGGCAATCGTCTCTGGTGAAGACCTGCGAAACTCACTCTGCAGGCAGTGTGGAACTGTGAGGGCTGAGGCTGAGCTCAACTCTCAGAAGTAAGATGGTTTTGGACAAGGCGTTCAGCTACCCTCTCACGTATGGAACTTAGTATGTACCACCAGTCTACCACAGGAATTACTAGGAAATCGCTGAACTGAGCTTGGAGGCACTAGTCTTGTGTGCCGGGTGATTCCAATTACCTATCCCAGCACTTCCGTCAAACAGCGAGCCTAGGCCTTTTAGAAGCCAAGGGTACCAGCAGGCTGGATGTGGAGGTACAGGCCATAAGCTCAACTCTCAGAAGTGTGTATGCATGGGAGGCAGATGTCTGCTACCCGCTCGTACATGGGATTTGGAACCTAGCTACACTCTGGTTGAGGAAAGCCGTTGGAAATCGCTGTATTCATCTCAGATACACGGGAGTTCAGGCCCAGTGCTCACACATGCTTTTCCCGCAACCTCTCCCAGCCACTAACATTAGGATGTTAGCAGCTACTCCTACAGTCAGGCAGCATGCGGGAGGGTTCTGCCCTGTCCTCAGCTCTCACAGGGAAGCATGTCTTGAAGCCAGCTGTCAACTAGCTGCATTCCTATGGCAGTGAGAAGGTAGCAGTATTCTGAGTCAGGAGGTTCCAAGATTACCAGTCTACTGCACCTGGGGATACCCTCCAGGTCTGCATTGTTACCCTGCGTCTCAGAAGCCTCTGGCAAACGTCTCTGCTAAAGACCTGCGAAACTCACTCTGCAGGCAGTGTGGAACTGTAGGGACTGAGGCTGAGCTCAACTCTCAGAAGTAAGATGGTTTTGGACAAGGCGTTCAGCTACCATCTCACGTATGGAACTTAGTATGTAGCACCAGTCTACCACAGGAATTACTAGGAAATCGCTGAACTGAGCTTAGAGGCACTAGTCTTGTGTGCCGGGTGATTCCAATTGCCTATCCCAGCACTTCCGTCAAACAGCGAGCCTAGGCGTTTTAGAAGCGAAGGGTACCAGCAGGCTGGATGTGGAGGTACAGGCCATAAGCTCAACTCTCAGAAGTGTGTATGCATGGGAGGCAGATGTCTGCTACCCACTCGGACATTGGAGTTGGAACCTAGCTACACTGTGATTGAAGAAGGCCATTGGAAATCGCTGTATTCAACTCAGATACACGGGAGTTCAGGCCCAGTGCTCACACATTCTTTTCCCGCAACCTCTCCCAGCCACTAACATAAGGATGTTAGCAGCTACTCCTACAGTCAGGCAGGATGCGGAAGGGTTCTGCCCTGTCCTCAGCTCTCACAGGGAAGCATGTCTTGAAGCCAGCTGTCAACTAGCTGCATTCCTATGGCAGTGAGAATGTAGCAGTACTCTGAATCAGGAGGTTCCAAGATTACCACTCTACTGCACCTGGAGATACCCTCCAGGTCTGCATTGTTAACTTGTACTCAGAAGCCTCTGGCAATCGTCTCTGGTGAAGACGTGTGAAACTCACTCTGCAGGCAGTGTGGAACTGTGAGGGACTGAGGGTCAGCTCAACTCTCAGAAGTAAGATGCTTTTGGACAAGGCGTTCAGCTACCTTCTCACATATGGAACTTAGTATGTAGCACCTGTCTACCACAAGAATTACTGGGAAATCGTGAATTGAGCTTGGAGGCACTCGTCTTGTGTGCCGGGAGATTCCAATTACCTCTCCCAGCACTTCTGTCAAACAGCGAGCCTAGGCCTTTTAGAAGCCAAGGGTACCAGCAGGCTGAATGTGGAGGTACAGGCCATAAGCTCAACTCTCAGAAATGTGTATGCATGGGAGGCAGATGTCTGCTACCCGCTCGTACATGGGATTTGGATCCTAGCTACACTCTGGTTGAGGAAAGCCGTTGGAAATCGCTGTATTCAACTCAGATACACGGGAGTTCAGGCCCAGTGCTCACACATGCTTTTCCCGCAACCTCTCCCAGCCACTAACATTAGGAATTTAGCAGCTACTCCTACAGTCAGGCAGCATGCGGGAGGGTTCTGCCCTGTCTTCAGCTCTCACAGGGAAGCATGTCTTGAAGCCAGCTGTCAACTAGCTGCATTCCTATGGCAGTGAGAAGGTAGCAGTATTCTGAGTCAGGAGGTTCCAAGATTACCAGTCTACTGCACCTGGGGATACCCTGCATGTCTGCATTGTTACCCTGCGTCTCAGAAGCCTCTGGCAAACGTCTCTGCTGAAGACCTGCGAAACTCACTCTGCAGGCAGTGTGGAACGGTGAGGGACTGAGGGTGAGCTCAACTCTCAGAAGTAAGATGGTTTTGGACAAGGCGTTCAGCTACCCTCTCACGTATGGAACTTAGTATGTAGCACAAGTCTACCACAGGAATTACTAGGAAATCGCTGAACTGAGCTTGGAGGCACTAGTCTTGTGTGCCGGGTGATTCCAATTACCTATCCCAGCACATCCGTCAAACAGCGAGCCTAGGCATTTTAGAAGCCAAGGTACGAGCAGGCTGGATGTGGAGGTACAGGCCATAAGCTCAACTCTCAGAAGTGTGTATGCATGGGAGGCAGATGTCTGCTACCCACTCGGATATGGGAGTTGGAACCTAGCTACACTGTGATTGAAGAAGGCCATTGGAAATCACTGTATTCAACTCAGATACGCGGGAGTTTAGGCCCAGTGCTCACACATGCTTTTCCCGCAACCTCTCCCAGCCACTAACATAAGGATGTTAGCAGCTACTCCTACAGTCAGGCAGCATGCGGGAGGGTTCTGCCCTGTCCTCAGCTCTCACAGGGAAGCATGTCTTGAAGCCAGCTGTCAAATAGCTACATTCCTATGGCAGTGAGATGGTAGCAGTACTCTGAGCAGGAGGTTCCAAGATTACCACTCTACTGCACCTGGAGATACCCTCCAGGTCTGCATTGTTAACTTGTACTCAGAAGCCTCTGGCAATCGTCTCTGGTGAAGACGTGTGAAACTCACTCTGCAGGCAGTGTGGAACTGTGAGGGACTGAGGGTCAGCTCAATTCTCCGAAGTAAGATGCTTTAGGACAAGGCGTTCAGCTACCTTCTCACATAAGGAACTTAGTATGTAGCACCTGTCTACCACAAGAATTACTGGGAAATCGTGAATTGAGCTTGGAGGCACTCTTCTTGTGTGCCGGGAGACTCCAGTTACCTCTCCCAGCACTTCCGTCAAACAGCGAGCCTAGGCCTTTTAGAAGCCAAGGGTACCAGCAGGCTGGATGTGGAGGTACAGGCCATAAACTCAACTCTCAGAAGTGTGTATGCATGGGAGGCAGATGTCTGCTACCCGCTCGTACATGGGATTTGGAACCTAGCTACACTCTCTTTGAGGAAAGCCGTTGGAAATCGCTGTATTCAACTCAGACACACGGGAGTTCAGACCCAGTGCTCACACATTCTTTTCCCGCAACCTCTCCCAGCCACTAACATAAGGATGTTAGCAGCTACTCCTACAGTGAGGCAGGATGCGGGAGGTTTCTGCCCTGTCCTCAGCTCTCACAGGGAAGCATGTCTTGAAGCCAGCTGTCAACTAGCTGCATTCCTATGGCAGTGAGAAGGTAGCAGTATTCTGAGTCAGGAGGTTCCAAGATTACCACTCTACTGCACCTGGAGATACCCTCCATGTCTGCATTGTTAACTTGTACTCAGAAACCTCTGGCAATCGTCTCTGGTGAAGACGTGTGAAACTCACTCTGCAGGCAGTGTGGAACTGTGAGGGACTGAGGGTGAGCTCAACTCTCAGTAGTAAGATTATTTTGGACAAGGCGTTCAGGTACCTTCTCACATATGGAACTTAGTATGTAGCACCTGTCTACCACAAGAATTACTGGGAAATCGTGAATTGAGCTTGGAGGCACTCGTATTGTGTGCCGGGAGATTCCAATTACCTCTCCCAGCACTTCCGTCAAACAGCGAGCCTAGGCCTTTTAGAAGCCAAGGGTACCAGCAGGCTGGATGTGGAGGTACAGGCCATAAGCTCAACTCTCAGAAGTGTGTATGCATGGGAGGCAGATGTCTGCTACCCACTCGGACATGGGATTTGGAACCTACCTACACTCTGGTTGAGGAAAGCCGTTGGAAATCGCTGTATTCAACTCAGACACACGGCAGTTCAGACCCAGTGCTCACACATGCTTTTCCCGCAACCTCTCCCAGCCACTAACATTAGGATGTTAGCAGCTACTCCTACAGTCAGGTAACATGCGGGAGGGTTCTTCCCTGTCCTTATCTCTCACAGGCAAGCATGTCTTGAAGCCAGCTGTCAACTAGCTGCATTCCTATGGCAGTGAGAAGGTAGCAGTATTCTGAGTCAGGAGGTTCCAAGATTACCAGTCTACTGCATCTGGGGATACCCTCCAGGTCTGCCCTTTTACCCTGCGTCTCAGAAGCCTCTGGCAAACGTCTCTGGTGAAGACGTGTGAATCTCACTCTGCAGGCAGTGTGGAACTGTGAGGGACTGAGGGTGAGCTCAACTCTCAGAAGTAAGATTCTTTTGGACAAGGCGTTCAGCTAAATTCTCACGTATGGAACTTAGTATGTAGCACATGTCTACCACAAGAATTACTGGGAAATCGTGAATTGAGCTTGGAGGCACTCGTCTTGTGTGCCGGGAGATTCCAATTACCTCTCCCAGCACCTCCGTCAAACAGCGAGCCTAGGCCTTTTAGAAGCCACGGGTACCAGCAGGCTGGATGTGGAGGTACAGGCCATAAGCTCAACTCTCAGAAGTGTGTATGCATGGGACGCAGATGTCTGCTACCCGCTCGTACATGGGTTTTGGAACCTAGCTACACTCTGGTTGAGGAAAGCCGTTGGAAATCGCTGTATTCAACTCAGACACACGGCAGTTCAGACCCAGTGCTCACACATACTTTTCCCGCAACCTCTCCCAGCCACTAACATTAGGATGTTAGCAGCTACTCCAACCGTCAGGCAGGATGCGGGAGGGTTCTGCCCTGTCTTCAGCTCTCACAGGGAAGCATGTCTTGAAGCCAGCTGTCAACTAGCTGCATTCCTATGGCAGTGAGAAGGTAGCAGTATTCTGAGTCAGGAGGTTCCAAGATTACCAGTCTACTGCACCTGGGGATACCCTCCAGGTCTGCATTGTTACCCTGCGTCTCAGAAGCCTCTGGCAAACGTCTCTGCTGAAGACCTGCGAAACTCACTCTGCAGGCAGTGTGGAACTGTGAGGGACTGAAGCTGAGCTCAACTCTCAGAAGTAAGATGATTTTGGACAAGGCGTTCAGCTACCCTCTCACGTATGGAACTTAGTATGTAGCACCAGTCTACCACAGGAATTACTAGGAAATCGCTGAACTGAGCTTGGAGGCACTAGTCTTGTGTGCCGGGTGATTCCAATTACCTCTCCCAGCACTTCCGTGAAACAGGGAGCCTAGGCCTTTTAGAAGCCAAGGGTACCAGGAGGCTGGATGTGGAGGTACAGGCCATAAGCTCAACTCTCAGAAGTGTGTATGCATGGGAGGCAGATGTCTGCTACCCGCTCGTACATGGGATTTGGAACCTAGCTACACTGTGATTGAAGAAAGCCGTTGGAAATCGCTGTATTCAACTCTGATACACGGGAGTTCAGGCCCAGTGCTCACACATGCTTTTCCCGCAACCTCTCCCAGCCACTAACATAAGGATGTTAGCAGCTACTACTACAGTCAGGCAGCATGCGGGAGGGTTCTGCCCTGTCCTCAGCTCTCTCAGGGAAGCATGTCTTGAAGCCAGCTAGCTGTCAACTAGCTGCATTCCTATGGCAGTGAGAAGGTAGCAGTATTCTGAGTCAGGAGGTTCCAAGATTACCAGTCGACTGCACCTGGGGATACCCTCCAGGTCTGCATTGTTACCCTGCGTCTCAGAAGCCTCTGGCAAACGTCTCTGCTGAAGACCTGCGAAACTCACTCTGCAGGCAGTGTGGAACTGTGAGGGACTGAGGCTGAGCTCAACTCTCAGAAGTAAGATGGTTTTGGACAAGGCGTTCAGCTACCCTCTCACGTATGGAACTTTGTATGTAGCACCAGTCTACCACAGGAATTACTAGGAAATCGCTGAACTGAGCTTGGAGGCACTAGTCTTGTGTGCCGGGTGATTCCAATTACCTCTCCCAGCACTTCCGTCAAACAGCGAGCCTAGGCCTTTTAGAAGCCAAGGGTACCAGCAGGCTGGATGTGGAGGTACAGGCCATAAGCTCAACTCTCAGAAGTGTGTATGCATGGGAGGCAGATGTCTGCTACCCACTCGGACATGGGATTTGGAACCTAGCTACACTGTGATTGAAGAAGGCCATTGGAAATCGCTGTATTCAACTGAGATACACGGGAGTTCAGGCCCAGTGCTCACACATGCTTTTCCCGCAACCTCTCCCAGCCACTAACATAAGGATGTTAGCAGCTACTCCTACAGTCAGGCAGGATGCGGGAGGGTTCTGCCCTGTCCTCAGCTCTCACAGGGAAGCATGTCTTGAAGCCAGCTGTCAACTAGCTGCATTCCTATGGCAGTGAGAAGGTAGCAGTACTCTGAGTCAGGAGGTTCCAAGATTACCACTCTACTGCACCTGGAGATACCCTCCAGGTCTGCATTGTTAACATGTACTCAGAAGCCTCTGGCAATCGTCTCTGGTGAAGACGTGTGAAACTCACTCTGCAGGCAGTGTGGAAGTGTGAGGGACTGAGGGTGTGCTCAACTCTCAGAAGTAAGATGCTTTTGGACAAGGCGTTCAGCTACCTTCTCACATATGGAACTTAGTATGTAGCACCTGTCTACCACAAGAATTACTGGGAAATCGTGAATTGAGCTTGGAGGCACTCGTCTTGTGTGGCGGGAGATTCCAATTACCTCTCCCAGCACTTCCGTCAAACAGCGAGCCTAGGCCTTTTAGAAGCCAAGGGTACCAGCAGGCTGGATGTGGAGGTACAGGCCATAAGCTCAACTCACAGAAGTGTATATGCATGGGAGGCAGATGTCTGCTACCCGCTCGTACATGGGATTTGGAACCTAGCTACACTCTGGTTGAGGAAAGCCGTTGGAAATCGCTGTATTCAACTCAGATACACGGGAGTTCAGGCCCAGTGCTCACACATGCTTTTCCCGCAACCTCTCCCAGCCACTAACATTAGGATGTTAGCAGCTACTCCTACAGTCAGGCAGCATGCGGGAGGGTTCTGCCCTGTCCTCAGCTCTCACAGGGAAGCATGTCTTGAAGCCAGCTGTCAACTAGCTGCATTCCTATGGCAGTGAGAAGGTAGCAGTATTCTGAGTCAGGAGGTTCCAAGATTACCAGTCTACAGCACCTGGGGATACCCTCCAGGTCTGCATTGTTACCCTGCGTCTCAGAAGCATGTGGCAAACGTCTCTGCTGAAGACCTGCGAAACTCACTCTGCAGGCAGTGTGGAACTCTGAGGGACAGAGGCTGAGCTCAACTCTCAGAAGTAAGATGGTTTTGGACAAGGCGTTCAGCTACCCTCTCACGTATGGAACTTAGTATGTAGCACCAGTCTACCACAGGAATTACTAGGAAATCGCTGAACTGAGCTTGGAGGCACTAGTCTTGTGTGCCGTGTGATTCCAATTACCTCTCCCAGCACTTCCGTCAAACAGCGATCCTAGGCCATTTAGAAGCCAAGGGTACCAGCAGGCTGGATGTGGAGGTACAGGCCATTAGCTCAACTCTCAGAAGTGTGTATGCATGGGAGGCAGATGTCTGCTACCCACTCGGACATGGGAGTTGGAACCTAGCTACACGGTGATTGAAGAAGGCCATTGGAAATCGCTGTATTCAACTCAGATACACGGGAGTTCAGGCCCAGTGCTCAAACATGCTTTTCCCGCAACCTCTCCCAGCCACTAACATAAGGATGTTAGCAGCTACTCCTACAGTCAGGCAGGATGCGGGAGGGTTCTGCCCTGTCCTCAGCTCTCACAGGGAAGCATGTCTTGAAGCCAGCTGTCAACTAGCTGCATTCCTATGACAGTGAGAAGGTAGCAGTATTCTGAGTCAGGAGGTTCCAGGATTACCACTCTACTGCACCTGGAGATACCCTCCAGGTCTGCATTGTTAACTTGTACTCAGAAGCCTCTAGCAATCGTCTCTGGTGAAGACGTGTGAAACTCACTCTGCAGGCACTGTGGAAGTGTGAGGGACGGAGGGTGTGCTCAACTCTCAGAAGTAAGATGCTTTTGGACAAGGCGTTCAGCTACCTTCTCACATATGGAACTTAGTATGTAGCACCTGTCTACCACAAGAATTACTGGGAAATCGTGAATTGAGCTTGGAGGCACTCGTCTTGTGTGCCGGGAGATTCCAATTACCTGTCCCAGCACTTCCGACAAACAGCGAGCCTAGGCCTTTTAGAAGCCAAGGGTACCAGCAGGCTGGATATGGAGGTACAGGCCATTAGCTCAACTCTCAGAAGTGTGTATGCATGGGAGGCAGATGTCTGCTACCCGCTCGTACATGGGATTTGGAACCTAGCTACACTCGGTTGAGGAAAGTCGTTGGAAATCGCTGTATTCAACTCAGATACACGGGAGTTCAGGCCCAGTGCTCACACATGCTTTTCCCGCAACCTCTCCCAGCCACTAACATTAGGATGTTAGCATCTACTCCTACAGTCAGGCAGCATGCGGGAGGGTTCTGCCCTGTCCTCAGCTCTCTCAGGGAAGCATGTCTTGAAGCCAGCTAGCTGTCAACTAGCTGCATTCCTATGGCAGTGAGAAGGTAGCAGTATTCTGAGTCAGGAGGTTCCAAGATTACCAGTCGACTGCACCTGGGGATACCCTCCAGGTCTGCATTGTTACCCTGCGTCTCAGAAGCCTCTGGCAAACGTCTCTGCTGAAGACCTGCGAAACTCACTCTGCAGGCAGTGTGGAACTGTGAGGGACTGAGGCTGAGCTCAACTCTCAGAAGTAAGATGGTTTTGGACAAGGAGTTCAGCTACCCTTTCACGTATGGAACTTAGTATGTAGCACCAGTCTACCACAGGAATTACTAGGAAATCGCTGAACTGAGCTTGGAGGCACTAGTCTTGTGTGCCGGGTGATTCCAATTACCTCTCCCAGCACTTCCGTCAAACAGCGAGCCTAGGCCTTTTAGAAGCCAAGGGTACCAGCAGGCTGGATGTGGAGGTACAGGCCATAAGCTCAACACTCAGAAGTGTGTATGCATGGGAGGCAGATGTCTGCTACCCACTCGGACATGGGAGTTGGAACCTACCTACACTGTGATTGAAGAAGGCCATTGGAAATCGCTGTATTCAACTGAGATACACGGGAGTTCAGGCCCAGTGCTCACACATGCTTTTCCCGCAACCTCTCCCAGCCACTAACATAAGGATGTTAGCAGCTACTCCTACAGTCAGGCAGGATGCGGGAGGGTTCTGCCCTGTCCTCAGCTCTCACAGGGAAGCATGTCTTGAAGCCAGCTGTCAACTAGCTGCATTCCAATGGCAGTGAGAAGGTAGCAGTACTCTGAGTCAGGAGGTTCCAAGATTACCACTCTACTGCACCTGGAGATACCCTCCAGGTCTGCATTGTTAACATGTACTCAGAAGCCTCTGGCAATCGTCTCTGGTGAAGACGTGTGAAACTCACTCTGCAGGCAGTGTGGAAGTGTGAGGGACTGAGGGTGTGCTCAACTCTCAGAAGTAAGATGCTTTTGGACAAGGCGTTCAGCTACCTTCTCACATATGGAACTTAGTATGTAGCACCTGTCTACCACAAGAATTACTGGGAAATCGTGATTTGAGCTTGGAGGCACTCGTCTTGTGTGGCGGGAGATTCCAATTACCTGTCCCAGCACTTCCGTCAAACAGCGAGCCTAGGCCTTTTAGAAGCCAAGGGTACCAGCAGGCTGGATGTGGAGGTACAGGCCATAAGCTCAACTCTCAGAAGTGTGTATGCATGGGAGGCAGATGTCTGCTACCCGCTCGTACATGGGATTTGGAACCTAGGTACACTCTGGTTGAGGAAAGCCGTTGGAAATCGCTGTATTCAACTCAGATACACGGGAGTTCAGGCCCAGTGCTCACACATGCTTTTCCCGCAACCTCTCCCAGCCACTAACATAAGGATTTTAGCAGCTACTCCTACAGTCAGGCAGCATGCGGGAGGGTTCTGCCCTGTCCTCAGCTCTCACAGGGAAGCATGTCTTGAAGCCAGCTGTCAACTAGCTGCATTCCTATGGCAGTGAGAAGGTAGCAGTATTCTGAGTCAGGAGGTTCCAAGATTACCAGTCTACAGCACCTGGGGATACCCTCCAGGTCTGCATTGTTACCCTGCGTCTCAGAAGCATGTGGCAAACGTCTCTGCTGAAGACCTGCGAAACTCACTCTGCAGGCAGTGTGGAACTCTGAGGGACTGAGGCTGAGCTCAACTCTCAGAAGTAAGATGGTTTTGGACAAGGCGTTCAGCTACACTCTCACGTATGGAACTTAGTATGTAGCACCAGTCTACCACAGGAATTACTAGGAAATCGCTGAACTGAGCTCGGAGGCACTAGTCTTGTGTGCCGTGTGATTCCACTTACCTCTCCCAGCACTTCCGTCAAACAGCGATCCTAGGCCATTTAGAAGCCAAGGGTACCAGCAGGCTGGATGTGGAGGTACAGGCCATTAGCTCAACTCTCAGAAGTGTGTATGCATGGGAGGCAGATGTCTGCTACCCACTCGGACATGGGAGTTGGAACCTAGCTACACGGTGATTGAAGAAGGCCATTGGAAATCGCTGTATTCAACTCAGATACACGGGAGTTCAGGCCCAGTGCTCAAACATGCTTTTCCCGCAACCTCTCCCAGCCACTAACATAAGGATGTTAGCAGCTACTCCTACAGTCAGGCAGGATGCGGGAGGGTTCTGCCCTGTCCTCAGCTCTCACAGGGAAGCATGTCTTGAAGCCAGCTGTCAACTAGCTGCATTCCTATGACAGTGAGAAGGTAGCAGTATTCTGAGTCAGGAGGTTCCAGGATTACCACTCTACTGCACCTGGAGATACCCTCCAGGTCTGCATTGTTAACTTGTACTCAAAGCCTCTAGCAATCGTCTCTGGTGAAGACGTGTGAAACTCACTCTGCAGGCAGTGTGGAAGTGTGAGGGACTGAGGGTGTGCTCAACTCTCAGAAGTAAGATGCTTTTGGACAAGGCGTTCAGCTACCTTCTCACATATGGAACTTAGTATGTAGCATCAGTCTACCACAAGAATTACTGGGAAATCGTGAATTGAGCTTGGAGGCACTCGTCTTGTGTGCCGGGAGATTCCAATTACCTGTCCCAGCACTACCGACAAACAGCGAGCCTAGGCCTTTTAGAAGCCAAGGGTACCAGCAGGCTGGATATGGAGGTACAGGCCATAAGCTCAACTCTCAGAAGTGTGTATGCATGGGAGGCAGATGTCTGCTATCCGCTCGTACATGGGATTTGGAACCTAGCTACACTCTGGTTGAGGAAAGTCGTTGGAAATCGCTGTATTCAACTCAGATACACGGGAGTTCAGGCCCAGTGCTCACACATGCTTTTCCCGCAACCTCTCCCAGCCACTAACATTAGGATGTTAGCAGCTACTCCTACAGTCAGGCAGCATGCGGGAGGGTTCTGCCCTGTCCTCAGCTCTCACAAGGAAGCATGTCTTGAAGCCAGCTGTCAACTAGCTGCATTCCTATGGCAGTGAGAAGGTAGCAGTATTCTGAGTCAGGAGGTTCCAAGATTACCAGGCTACTGCACCTGGGGATACCCTCCAGGTCTGCATTGTTACCCTGCGTCTCAGAAGCCTCTGGCAAACGTCTCTGCTGAAGACCTGCGAAACTCACTCTGCAGGCAGTGTGGAACTGTGAGGGACTGAGGCTGAGCTCAACTCTCAGAAGTAAGATGGTTTTGGACAAGGCGTTCAGCTACACTCTCACGTATGGAACTTAGTATGTAGCACCAGTCTACCACAGGAATTACTAGGAAATCGCTGAACTGAGCTTGGAGGCACTAGTCTTGTGTGCCGGGTGATTCCAATTACCTCTCCCAGCACTTCCGTCAAACAGCGAGCCTAGGCCTTATAGAAGCCAAGGGTACCAGCAGGCTGGATGTGGAGGTACAGGCCATAAGCTCAACTCTCAGAAGTGTGTATGCATGGGAGGCAGATGTCTGCTACCCACCCGGACATGGGAGTTGGTACCTAGCTACAATGTGATTGAAGAAGGCCATTGGAAATCGCTGTATTCAACTCAGATACCCGGGAGTTCAGGCCCAGTGCTCACACATGCTTTTCCCGCAACCTCTCCCAGCCACTAACATAAGGATGTTAGCAGCTACTCCTACAGTCAGGCAGGATACAGGAGGGTTCTGCCCTGTCCTCAGCTCTCACAGGGAAGCATGTCTTGAAGCCAGCTGTCAACTAGCTGCATTCCTATGGCAGTGAGAAGGTAGCAGTACTCTGAGTCAGGAGGTTCCAAGATTACCACTCTACTGCACCTGGAGATACTCTCCAGGTCTGCATTGTTAACATGTACTCAGAAGCCTCTGGCAATCGTCTCTGGTGAAGACGTGTGAAACTCACTCTGCAGGCAGTGTGGAAGTGTGAGGGACTGAGGGTGTGCTCAACTCTCAGAAGTAAGATGCTTTTGGACAAGGTGTTCAGCTACCTTCTCACATATGGAACTTAGTATGTAGCACCTGTCTACCACAAGAATTACTGGGAAATCGTGAATTGAGCTTGGAGGCACTCGTCTTGTGTGCCGGGAGATTCCAATTACCTCTCCCAGCACTTCCGTCAAACAGCGAGCCTAGGCCTTTTAGAAGCCAAGGGTACCAGCAGGCTGGATGTGGAGGTACAGGCCATAAGCTCAACTCTCAGAAGTGTGTATGCATGGGAGGCAGATGTCTGCTACCCACTCGGACATGGGAGTTGGAACCTAGCTACACTGTGATTGAAGAAGTCCATTGGAAATCGCTGTATTCTACTCAGATACACGGGAGTTCAGGCCCAGTGCTCACACATGCTTTTCCCGCAACCTCTCCCAGCCACTAACATTAGGATGTTAGCAGCTACTCCTACAGTCAGGCAGCATGCGAGAGGGTTCTTCCCTGTCCTCAGCACTCACAGGGAAGCATGCCTTGAAGCCAGCTGTCAACTAGCTGCATTCCTATGGCAGTGAGAAGGTAGCAGTATTCTGAGTCAGGAGGTTCCAAGATTACCAGGCTACTGCACCTGGGGATACCCTCCAGGTCTGCATTGTTACCCTGCGTCTCAGAAGCCTCTGGCAAACGTCTCTGCTGAAGACCTGCGAAACTCACTCTGCAGGCAGTGTGGAACTGTGAGGGACTGAGGCTGAGCTCAACTCTCAGAAGTAAGATGGTTTTGGACAAGGCGTTCAGCTACCCTCTCACGTATGGAACTTAGTATGTAGCACCAGTCTACCACAGGAATTACTAGGAAATCGCTGAACTGAGCTTGGAGGCACTAGTCTTGTGTGCCGGGTGATTCCAATTACCTCTCCCAGCACTTCTGTCAAACAGCGAGCCTAGGCCTTTTAGAAGCCAAGGGTACCAGCAGGCTGGATGTGGAGGTACAGGCCATAAGCTCAACTCTCAGAAGTGCGTATGCATGGGAAGCAGATGTCTGCTACCCACTCGGACATGGGAGTTGGAACCTAGCTACACTGTGATTGAAGAAGGCCATTGGAAACCGCTGTATTCAACTCAGATACACGAGAGTTCAGCCCCAGTGCTCACACATGCTTTTCCCGCAACCTCTCCCAGCCACTAACATTAGGATGTTAGCAGCTACTCCTACAGTCAGGCAGGAAGCGGGAGGGTTCTGCCCTGCCTTAAGCTCTCTCAGGGAAGCATGTCTTGAAGCCAGCTAGCTGTCAACTAGCTGCATTCCTATGGCAGTGAGAAGGTAGCAGTATTCTGAGTCAGGAGGTTCCAAGATTACCAGTCAACTGCACCTGGGGATACCCTACAGGTCTGCATTGTTACCCTGCGTCTCAGAAGCCTGTGGCAAACGTTTCTGCTGAAGACCTGCGAAACTCACTCTGCAGGGAGTGTGGAACTGTGAGGGACTGAGGCTGAGCTCAACTCTCAGAAGTAAGATGGTTTTGGACAAGGCGTTCAGCAACCCTCTCACGTATGGAACTTAGTATGTAGCACCAGTCTACCACAGGAATTTCTAGGAAATCGCTGAACTGAGCTTGGAGGCACTAGTCTTGTGTGCCGTGTGATTCCAATTACCTCTCCCAGCACTTCCGTCAAACAGCGATCCTAGGCCATTTAGAAGCCAAGGGTACAGCAGGCTGGATGTGGAGGTACAGGCCATTAGCTCAACTCTCAGAAGTGTGTATGCATGGGAGGCAGATGTCTGCTACCCACTCGGACATGGGAGTTGGAACCTAGCTACACGGTGATTGAAGAAGGCCATTGGAAATCGCTGTATTCAACTCAGATACACGGGAGTTCAGGCCCAGTGCTCAAACATGCTTTTCCCGCAACCTCTCCCAGCCACTAACATAAGGATGTTAGCAGCTACTCCTACAGTCAGGCAGGATGCGGGAGGGTTCTGCCCTGTCCTCAGCTCTCACAGGGAAGCATGTCTTGAAGCCAGCTGTCAACTAGCTGCATTCCTATGGCAGTGAGAAGGTAGCAGTACTCTGAGTCAGGAGGTTCCAAGATTACCACTCTACTGCACCTGGAGATACCCTCCAGGTCTGCATTGTTAACTTGTACTCAGAAGCCTCTGGCAATCGTCTCTGGTGAAGATGTGTGAAACTCACTCTGCAGTCAGTGTGGAAGTGTGAGGGACGGAGGGTGTGCTCAACTCTCAGAAGTAAGATGCTTTTGGACAAGGCGTTCAGCTACATTCTCACATATGGAACTTAGTATGTAGCACCTGTCTACCACAAGAATTACTGGGAAATCGTGAATTGAGCTTGGAGGCACTCGTCTTGTGTGCCGGGAGATTCCAATTACCTCTCCCAGCACTTCCGTCAAACAGCGAGCCTAGGCCTTTTAGAAGCCAAGGGTACCAGCAGGCTGGATGTGGAGGTACAAGCCATAAGCTCAACTCTCAGAAGTGTGTATGCATGGGAGGCAGATGTCTACTACCCGCTCGTACATGGGATTTGGAACCTAGCTACACTCTGGTTGAGGAAAGTCGTTGGAAATCGCTGTATTCAACTCAGATACACGGGAGTTCAGGCCCAGTGCTCACACATGCTTTTCCCGCAACCTCTCCCAGCCACTAACATTAGGATGTTAGCAGCTACTCCTACAGTCAGGCAGGATGCGGGAGGGTTCTTCCCTGTCCTCAGCTCTCTCAGGGAAGCATGTCTTGAATCCAGCTAGCTGTCAACTAGCTGCATTCCTATGGCAGTGAGAAGGTAGCAGTATTCTGAGTCAGGAGGTTCCAAGATTACCAGTCGACTGCACCTGGGGATACCCTCCAGGTCTGCATTGTTACCCTGCGTCTCAGAAGCCTCTGGCAAACTTCTCTGCTGAAGACCTGCGAAACTCACTCTGCAGGCAGTGTGGAACTGTGAGGGACTGAGGCTGAGCTCAACTCTCAGAAGTAAGATGGTTTTGGACAAGGCGTTCAGCTACCCTCTCACGTATGGAACTTTGTATGTAGCACCAGTCTACCACAGGAATTACTAGGAAATCGCTGAACTGAGCTTGGAGGCACTAGTCTTGTGTGCCGGGTGATTCCAATCACCTCTCCCAGCACTTCCGTCAAACAGCGAGCCTAGGCCTTTTAGAAGCCAAGGGTACCAGCAGGCTGGATGTGGAGGTACAGGCCATAAGCTCAACTCTCAGAAGTGTGTATGCATGGGAGGCAGATGTCTGCTACCCACTCGGACATGGGAGTTGGAACCTAGCTACACTGTGATTGAAGAAGGCCATTGGAAATCGCTGTATTCAACTGAGATACACGGGAGTTCAGGCCCAGTGCTCACACATGCTTTTCCCGCAACCTCTCCCAGCCACTAACATAAGGATGTTAGCAGCTACTCCTACAGTCAGGCAGGATGCGGGAGGGTTCTGCCCTGTCCTCAGCTCTCACAGGGAAGCATGTCTTGAAGCCAGCTGTCAACTAGCTGCATTCCTATGGCAGTGAGAAGGTAGCAGTACTCTGAGTCAGGAGGTTCCAAGATTACCACTCTACTGCACCTGGAGATACCCTCCAGGTCTGCATTGTTAACATGTACTCAGAAGCCTCTGGCAATCGTCTCTGGTGAAGACGTGTGAAACTCACTCTGCAGGCAGTGTGGAAGTGTGAGGGACTGAGGGTGTGCTCAACTCTCAGAAGTAAGATGCTTTTGGACAAGGCGTTCAGCTACCTTCTCACATATGGAACTTAGTATGTAGCACCTGTCTACCACAAGAATTACTGGGAAATCGTGAATTGAGCTTGGAGGCACTCGTCTTGTGTGGCGGGAGATTCCAATTACCTCTCCCAGCACTTCCGTCAAACAGCGAGCCTAGGCCTTTTAGAAGCCAAGGGTACCAGCAGGCTGGATGTGGAGGTACAGGCCATAAGCTCAACTCTCAGAAGTGTGTATGCATGGGAGGGTGATGTCTGCTACCCGCTCGTACATGGGATTTGGAACCTAGCTACACTCTGGTTGAGGAAAGCCGTTGGAAATCGCTGTATTCAACTCAGATACACGGGAGTTCAGGCCCAGTGCTCACACATGCTTTTCCCGCAACCTCTCCCAGCCACTAACATTAGGATGTTAGCAGCTACTCCTACAGTCAGGCAGCATGCGGGAGGGTTCTGCCCTGTCCTCAGCTCTCACAGGGAAGCATGTCTTGAAGCCAGCTGTCAACTAGCTGCATTCCTATGGCAGTGAGAAGGTAGCAGTATTCTGAGTCAGGAGGTTCCAAGATTATCAGTCTACAGCACCTGGGGATACCCTCCAGGTCTGCATTGTTACCCTGCGTCTCAGAAGCATGTGGCAAACGTCTCTGCTGAAGACCTGCGAAACTCACTCTGCAGGCAGTGTGGAACTGTGAGGGACTGAGGCTGAGCTCAACTCTCAGAAGTAAGATGGTTTTGGACAAGGCGTTCAGCTACCCTCTCACGTATGGAACTTAGTATGTAGCACCAGTCTACCACAGGAATTACTAGGAAATCGCTGAACTGAGCTCGGAGGCACTAGTCTTGTGTGCCGTGTGATTCCAATTACCTCTCCCAGCACTTCCGTCAAACAGCGATCCTAGGCCATTTAGATCCAAGGGTACCAGCAGGCTGGATGTGGAGGTACAGGCCATTAGCTCAACTCTCAGAAGTGTGTATGCATGGGAGGCAGATGTCTGCTACCCACTCGGACATGGGAGTTGGAACCTAGCTACACGGTGATTGAAGAAGGCCATTGGAAATCGCTGTATTCAACTCAGATACACGGGAGTTCAGGCCCAGTGCTCAAACATGCTTTTCCCGCAACCTCTCCCAGCCACTAACATAAGGATGTTAGCAGCTACTCCTACAGTAAGGCAGGATGCGGGAGGGTTCTGCCCTGTCCTCAGCTCTCACAGGGAAGCATGTCTTGAAGCCAGCTGTCAACTAGCTGCATTCCTATGACAGTGAGAAGGTAGCAGTATTCTGAGTCAGGAGGTTCCAGGATTACCACTCTACTGCACCTGGAGATACCCTCCAGGTCTGCATTGTTAACTTGTACTCAGAAGCCTCTAGCAATCGTCTCTGGTGAAGACGTGTGAAACTCACTCTGCAGGCACTGTGGAAGTGTGAGGGACGGAGGGTGTGCTCAACCCTCAGAAGTAAGATGCTTTTGGACAAGGCGTTCAGCTACCTTCTCACATATGGAACTTAGTATGTAGCACCTGTCTACCACAAGAATTACTGGGAAATCGTGAATTCAGCTTGGAGGCACTCGTCTTGTGTGCCGGGAGATTCCAATTACCTGTCCCAGCACTTCCGACAAACAGCGAGCCTAGGCCTTTTAGAAGCCAAGGGTACCAGCAGGCTGGATATGGAGGTACAGGCCATAAGCTCAACTCTCAGAAGTGTGTATGCATGGGAGGCAGATGTCTGCTACCCGCTCGTACATGGGATTTGGAACCTAGCTACACTCTGGTTGAGGAAAGTCGTTGGAAATCGCTGTATTCAACTCAGATACACGGGAGTTCAGGCCCAGTGCTCACACATGCTTTTCCCGCAACCTCTCCCAGCCACTAACATTAGGATGTTAGCAGCTACTCCTACAGTCAGGCAGCATGCGGTAGGGTTCTGCCCTGTCCTCAGCTCTCACAGGGAAGCATGCCTTGAAGCCAGCTGTCAACTAGCTGCATTCCTATGGCAGTGAGAAGGTAGCAGTATTCTGAGTCAGGAGGTTCCAAGATTACCAGGCTACTGCACCTGGGGATACCCTCCAGGTCTGCATTGTTACCCTGCGTCTCAGAAGCCTCTGGCAAACGTCTCTGCTGAAGACCTGCGAAACTCACTCTGCAGGCAGTGTGGAACTGTGAGGGACTTAGGCTGAGCTCAACTCTCAGAAGTAAGATGGTTTTGGACAAGGCGTTCAGCTACCATCTCACGTATGGAACTTAGTATGTAGAACCAGTCTACCACAGGAATTCCTAGGAAATCGCTGACTGAGCTTGGAGGCACTAGTCTTGTGTGCCGGGTGATTCCAATTACCTCTCCCAGCACTTCCGTCAAACAGCGAGCCTAGGCCTTTTAGAAGCCAAGGGTACCAGCAGGCTGGATGTGGAGGTACAGGCCATAAGCTCAACTCTCAGAAGTGTCTATGCATGGGAGACAGATGTCTGCTACCCACTCGGACATGGGAGTTGGAACCTAGCTACACTGTGATTGAAGAAGGCCATTGGAAATCGCTGTATTCAACTCAGATACACGGGAGTTCAGGCCCAGTGCTCACACATGCTTTCCCTGCAACCTCTCCCAGCCACTAACATAAGGATGTTAGCAGCTACTCCTACAGTCAGGCAGGATGCGGGAGGGTTCTGCCCTGTCCTCAGCTCTCACAGGGAACTATGTCTTGAAGCCAGCTGTCAACTAGCTGCATTCCTATGGCAGTGAGAAGGTAGCAGTACTCTGAGTCAGGAGGTTCCAAGATTACCACTCTACTGCACCTGGAGATACCCTCCAGGTCTGCATTGTTAACTTGTACTCAGAAGCCTCTGGCAATCGTCTCTGGTGAAGACGTGTGAAACTCACTCTGCAGGCAGTGTGGAAGTGTGAGGGACTGAGGGTGTGCTCAACTCTCAGAAGTAAGATGCTTTTGACAAGGCGTTCAGCTACCTTCTCACATATGGAACTTAGTATGTAGCACCTGTCCACCACAAGAATTACTGGGAAATCGTGAATTGAGCTTGGAGGCACTCGTCTTGTGTGCCAGGATATTCCAATTACCTCTCCCAGCACTTCCGTCAAACAGCGAGCCTAGGCCTTTTAGAAGCCAAGGGTACCAGCAGGCTGGATGTGGAGGTACAGGCCATAAGCTCAACTCTCAGAAGTGTGTATGCATGGGAGGCAGATGTCTGCTACCCGCTCGTACATGGGATTTGGAACCTAGCTACACTGTGATTGAAGAAAGCCGTTGGAAATCGCTGTATTCAACTCAAATACACGGGAGTTCAGGCCCAGGGCTCACACATGCTTTTCCCGCAACCTCTCCCAGCCACTAACATAAGGATGTTAGCAGCTACTCCTACAGTCAGGCAGCATGCGGGAGGGTTCTGCCCTGTCCTCAGCTCTCTCAGGGAAGCATGTCTTGAAGCCAGCTAGCTGTCAACTAGCTGCATTCCTATGGCAGTGAGAAGGTAGCAGTATTCTGAGTCAGGAGGTTCCAAGATTACCAGTCAACTGCACCTGGGGATACCCTCCAGGTCTGCATTGTTACCCTGCGTCTCAGAAGCATGTGGCAAACGTCTCTGCTGAAGACCTGCGAAACTCACTCTGCAGGCAGTGTGGAACTCTGAGGGACTGAGGCTGAGCTCAACTCTCAGAAGTAAGATGGTTTTGGACAAGGCGTTCAGCTACCCTCTCACGTATGGAACTTAGTATGTAGCACCTGTCTACCACAGGAATTACTAGGAAATCGCTGAACTGAGCTTGGAGGCACTAGTCTTGTGTGCCGTGTGATTCCAATTACCTCTCCCAGCACTTCCGTCAAACAGCGATCCTAGGCCATTTAGAAGCCAAGGGTACCAGCAGGCTGGATGTGGAGGTACAGGCCATTAGCTCAACTCTCAGAAGTGTGTATGCATGGGAGGCAGATGTCTGCTACCCACTCGGACATGGGAGTTGGAACCTAGCTACACGGTGATTGAAGAAGGCCATTGGAAATCGCTGTATTCAACTCAGATACACGGGAGTTCAGGCCCAGTGCTCAAACATGCTTTTCCCGCAACCTCTCCCAGCCACTAACATAAGGATGTTAGCAGCTACTCCTACAGTCAGGCAGGATGCGGGAGGGTTCTGCCCTGTCCTCATCTCTCACAGGGAAGCATGTCTTGAAGCCAGCTGTCAACTAGCTGCATTCCTATGACAGTGAGAAGGTAGCCGTATTCTGAGTCAGGAGGTTCCAGGATTACCACTCTACTGCACCTGGAGATACCCTCCAGGTCTGCATTGTTAACTTGTACTCAGAAGCCTCTAGCAATCGTCTCTGGTGAAGACGTGTGAAACTCACTCTGCAGGCAGTGTGGAAGTGTGAGGGACGGAGGGTGTGCTCAACTCTCAGAAGTAAGATGCTTTTGGACAAGGCGTTCAGCTACCTTCTCACATATGGAACTTAGTATGTAGCACCTGTCTACCACAAGAATTACTGGGAAATCGTGAATTGAGCTTGGAGGCACTCGTCTTGTGTGCCGGGAGATTCCAATTACCTCTCCCAGCACTTCCGACAAACAGCGAGCCTAGGCCTTTTAGAAGCCAAGGGTAACAGCAGGCTGGATCTGGAGGTACAGGCCATAAGCTCAACTCTCAGAAGTGTGTATGCATGGGAGGCAGATGTCTGCTACCCGCTCGTACATGGGATTTGGAACCTAGCTACACTCTGGTTGAGGAAAGCCGTTGGAAATCGCTGTATTCAACTCAGATACACGGGAGTTCAGGCGCAGTGCTCACACATGCTTTTCCCGCAACCTCTCCCAGCCACTAACATTAGGATGTTAGCAGCTACTCCTACAGTCAAGCAGCATGCGGGAGGGTTTTGCCCTGTCCTCAGCTCTCTCAGGGAACCATGTCTTGAAGCCAGCTAGCTGTCAACTAGCTGCATTCCTATGGCAGTGAGAAGGTAGCAGTATTCTGAGTCAGGAGGTTCCAAGATTACCAGTCGACTCCACCCGGGGATACCCTCCAGGTCTGCATTGTTACCCTGCGTCTCAGAAGCCTCTGGCAAACGTCTCTGTTGAAGACCTGCGAAACTCACTCTGCAGGCAGTGTGGAACTGTAGGGACTGAGGCTGAGCTCAACTCTCAGAAGTAAGATGGTTTTGGACAAGGCGTTCAGCTACCCTCTCACGTATGGAACTTAGTATGTAGCACCAGTCTACCACAGGAATTACTAGGAAATCGCTGAACTGAGCTTGGAGGCACTAGTCTTTTGTGCCGTGTGATTCCAATTACCTATCCCAGCACTTCCGTCAAACAGCGAGCCTAGGCCTTTTAGAAGCCAAGGGTACCAGCAGGCTGGATGTGGAGGTACAGGCCATAAGCTCAACTCTCAGAAGTGTGTATGCATGGGAGGCAGATGTCTGCTACCCACTCGGACATGGGAGTTGGAACCTAGCTACACTGTGATTGAAGAAGGCCATTGGAAATCGCTGTATTCAACTCAGATACACGGGAGTTCAGGCCCAGTGCTCACACAGGCTTTTCCCGCAACCTCTCCCAGCCACTAACATAAGGATGTTAGCAGCTACTCCTACAGTCAGGCAGGATGCGGGAGGGGTCTGCCCTGTCCTCAGCTCTCACAGCGAAGAATGTCTTGAAGCCATCTGTCAACTAGATGCATTCCTATGGCAGTGAGAAGGTAGCAGTACTCTGAGTCAGGAGGTTCCAAGATTACCACTCTACTGCACCTGGAGACACCCTCCAGGTCTGCATTGTTAACTTGTACTCAGAAGCCTCTGGCAATCGTCTCTGGTGAAGACGTGTGAAACTCACTCTGCAGGCAGTGTGGAACTGTGAGGGACTGAGGGTGGGCTCAACTCTCAGAAGTAAGATGCTTTTGGACAAGGCGTTCAGCTACCCTCTCACGTATGGAACTTAGTATGTAGCACCTGTCTACCACAAGAATTACTGGGAAATCGTGAATTGAGCTTGGAGGCACTCGTCTTGTGTGCCGGGAGATTCCAATTACCTCTCCCAGCACTTCCGTCAAACAGCGAGCCTAGGCCTTTTAGAAGCCAAGGGTACCAGCAGGTTGGATGTGGAGGTACAGGCCATAAGCTCAACTCTCAGAAGTGTGTATGCATGGGAGGCAGATGTCTGCTACCCGCTCGTACATGGGATTTGGAACCTAGCTACACTCTGGTTGAGGAAAGCCGTTGGAAATCGCTGTATTCAACTCAGATACACGGGAGTTCAGGCCCAGTGCTCACACATGCTTTTCCCGAAACCTCTCCCAGCCACTAACATTAGGATGTTAGCAGCTACTCCTACAGTCAGGCAGCATGCGGGAGGGTTCTGACCTGTCCTCAGCTCTCTCAGGGAAGCATGTCTTGAAGCCAGCTAGCTGTCAACTAGCTGCATTCCTATGGCAGTGAGAAGGTAGCAGTATTCTGAGTCAGGAGGTTCCAAGATTACCAGTCGACTGCACCTGGGGATACCCTACAGGTCTGCATTGTTACCCTGCGTCTCAGAAGCCTCTGGCAAACGTCTCTGCTGAAGACCTGCGAAACTCACTCTGCAGGCAGTGTGGAACTGTGAGGGACTGAGGGTGAGCTCAACTCTCAGAAGTAAGATGGTTTTCGACAAGGCGTTCAGCTACCCTCTCACGTATGGAACTTAGTATGTAGCACCAGTCTACCACAGGTATTACTAGGAAATCGCTGAACTGAGCTTGGAGGCACTAGTCTTGTGTGCCGGGTGATTCCAATTACCTCTCCCAGCACTTCCGTCAAACAGCGAGCCTAGGCCTTTTAGAAGCCAAGGGTACCAGCAGGCTGGATGTGGAGGTACAGGCCATAAGCTCAACTCTCAGAAGTGTATATGCATGGGAGGCAGATGTCTGCTACCCACTCGGACATGGGAGTTGGAACCTAGCTACACTGTGATTGAAGAAGGCCATTGGAAATCGCTGTATTCAACTCAGATACACGGGAGTTCAGGCCCAGTGCTCACACATGCTTTTCCCGCAACCTCTCCCAGCCACTAACATTAAGATGTTATAAGCTACTCCTAAAGTCAGGCAGCATGCGCGAGGGTTCTGCCCTGTCTTCAGCTCTCACAGGGAAGCATGTCTTGAAGCCAGCTGTCAACTAGCTGCATTACTATGGCAGTGAGAAGGTAGCAGTATTCTGAGTCAGGAGGTTCCAAGATTACCAGTCTACTGCACCTGGGGATACCCTCCAGGTCTGCATTGTTACCCTGCGTCTCAGAAGACTCTGGCAAACGTCTCTGCTGAAGACCTGCGAAACTCACTCTGCAGGCAGTGTGGAACTGTAGGGACTGAGGCTGAGCTCAACTCTCAGAAGTAAGATGGTTTTGGAGAAGGCATTCAGCTACCCTGCACGTATGGAACTTAGTATGTAGCACCAGTCTACCACAGGAATTACTAGGAAATCGCTGAACTGAGCTTGGAGGCACTAGTTTTGTGTGCCGGGTGATTCCAATTACCTCTCCCAGCACTTCCGTAAAACAGCGAGCCTAGGCCTTTTAGAAGCCAAGGGTACCAGCAGGCTGGATCTGGAGGTACAGGCCATAAGCTCAACTCTCAGAAGTGTGTATGCATGGGAGGCAGATGTCTGCTACCTGCTCGTACATGGGATTTGGAACCTAGCTACACTCTGGTTGAGGAAAGCCGTTGGAAATCGCTGTATTCAACTCAGATACATGGGAGTTCAGGGGCAGTGCTCACACATCTTTTCCCGCAACCTCTCCCAGGCACTAACATTAGGATGTTAGCAGCTACTCCTACAGTCAAGCAGCATGCGGGAGGGTTTTGCCCTGTCCTCAGCTCTCTCAGGGAACCATGTCTTGAAGCCAGCTAGCTGTCAACTAGCTGCATTCCTATGGCAGTGAGAAGGTAGCAGTATTCTGAGTCAGGAGGTTCCAAGATTACCAGTCGACTCCACCCGGGGATACCCTCCAGGTCTGCATTGTTACCCTGCGTCTCAGAAGCCTCTGGCAAACGTCTCTGTTGAAGACCTGCGAAACTCACTCTGCAGGCAGTGTGGAACTGTAGGGACTGAGGCTGAGCTCAACTCTCAGAAGTAAGATGGTTTTGGACAAGGCGTTCAGCTACCCTCTCACGTATGGAACTTAGTATGTAGCACCAGTCTACCACAGGAATTACTAGGAAATCGCTGAACTGAGCTTGGAGGCACTAGTCTTTTGTGCCGTGTGATTCCAATTACCTATCCCAGCATTCCGTCAGACAGCGAGCCTAGGCATTTTAGAAGCCAAGGGTACCAGCAGGCTGGATGTGGAGGTACAGGCCATAAGCTCAACTCTCAGAAGTGTGTATGCATGGGAGGCAGATGTCTGCTACCCACTCGGACATGGGAGTTGGAACCTAGCTACACTGTGATTGAAGAAGACCATTGGAAATCGCTGTATTCAACTCAGATACACGGGAGTTCAGGCCCAGTGCTCACACATGCTTTTCCCACAACCTCTCCCAGCCACTAACATAAGGATGTTAGCAGCTACTCCTACAGTCAGGCAGGATGCGGGAGGGTTCTGCCCTGTCCTCAGCTCTCACAGCGAAGAATGTCTTGAAGCCATCTGTCAACTAGATGCATTCCTATGGCAGTGAGAAGGTAGCAGTACTCTGAGTCAGGAGGTTCCAAGATTACCACTCTACTGCACCTGGAGACACCCTCCAGGTCTGCATTGTTAACTTGTACTCAGAAGCCTCTGGCAATCGTCTCTGGTGAAGACGTGTGAAACTCACTCTGCAGGCAGTGTGGAACTGTGAGGGACTGAGGGTGGGCTCAACTCTCAGAAGTAAGATGCTTTTGGACAAGGCGTTCAGCTACCCTCTCACGTATGGAACTTAGTATGTAGCACCTGTCTACCACAAGAATTACTGGGAAATCGTGAATTGAGCTTGGAGGCACTCGTCTTGTGTGCCGGGAGATTCCAATTACCTCTCCCAGCACTTCCGTCAAACAGCGAGCCTAGGCCTTTTAGAAGCCAAGTGTACCAGCAGGCTGGATGTGGAGGTATAGGCCATAAGCTCAACTCTCAGAAGTGTGTATGCATGGGATACAGATGTCTGCTACCCGCTCGTACATGGGATTTGGAACCTAGCTACACTCTGGTTGAGGAAAGCCGTTGGAAATCGCTGTATTCAACTCAGATACACGGGAGTTCAGGCCCAGTGCTCACACATGCTTTTCCCGCAACCTCTCCCAGCCACTAACATTTGGATGCTAGCAGCTACTCCTACAGTCAGGCAGCATGCGGGAGGGTTCTGCCCTGTCCTCAGCTCTCTCAGGGAAGCATGTCTTGAAGCCAGCTAGCTGTCAACTAGCTGCATTCCTATGGCAGTGAGAAGGTAGCAGAATTCTGAGTCAGGAGGCTCCAAGATTACCAGTCTACTGCACCTGGGGATACCCTCCAGGTCTGCATTCTTACCCTGCGTCTCAGAGGCCTCTGGCAAACCTCTCTGCTGAAGACCTGCGAAACTCACCTTGCAGGCAGTGTGGAACTGTGAGGGACTGAGGCTGAGCTCAACTCTCAGAAGTAAGATGGTTTTGACAAGGCGTTCAGCTACCCTCTCACGTATGTAACTTAGTATGTAGCACCAGTCTACCACAGGTATTACTAGGAAATCGCTGAACTGAGCTTGGAGGCAGTAGTCTTGTGTGCCGGGTGATTCCAATTACCTCTCCCAGCACTTCCGTCAAACAGCGAGCCTAGGCCTTTTAGAAGCCAAGGATACCAGCAGGCTGGATGTGGAGGTACAGGCCATAACCTCAACTCTCAGAAGTGTGTATGCATGGGAGGCAGATGTCTGCTACCCACTCGGACATGGGAGTTGGAACCTAGCTACACTGTGATTGAAGAAGGCCATTGGAAATCGCTGTATTCAACTCAGATACACGGGAGGTCAGGCCCAGTGCTCACACATGCTTTTCCCGCAACCTCTCCCAGCCACTAACATAAGGATGTTAGAAGCTACTCCTACACTCAGGCAGGATGCGGGAGGGTTCTGCCCTGTCCTCAGCTCTCACAGGGAAGCATGTCTTGAAGCCAGCTGTCAACTAGCTGCATTCCTATGGCAGTGAGAAGGTAGCAGTACTCTGAGTCAGGAGGTTCCAAGATTACCACTCTACTGCACCTGGAGATACCCTCCAGGTCTGCATTGTTAACTTGTACTCAGAAGCCTCTGGCAGTCGTCTCTGGTGAAGACGTGTGAAACTCACTCTGCAGGCAGTGTGGAAGTGTGAGGGACTGAGGGTGAGCTCAACTCTCAAAAGTAAGATTCTTTTGGAGAAGGCGTTCAGCTACCTTCTAACATATGGAACTTAGTATGTAGCACCTGTCTACCACAAGAATTACTGGGAAATCGTGAATTGAGCTTGGAGGCACTCGTCTTGTGTGCCGGGAGATTCCAATTACCTCTCCCAGCACTTTCGTCAAACAGCGAGCCTAGGCCTTTTAGAAGCCAAGGGTACCAGAAGGCTGAATGTGGAGGTACAGGCCATAAGCTCAACTCTCAGAAGTGTGTATGCATGGGAGGCAGATGTCTGCTACCCGCTCGTACATGGGAGTTGGAACCTAGCTACACTCTCGTTGAGGAAAGCCGTTGGAAATCGCTGTATTCAACTCAGATACACGGGAGTTCAGGCCCAGTGCTCACACATGCTTTTCCCGCAACCTCTCCCAGCCCCTAACATTAGGATGTTAGCAGCTACTCCTACAGTCAGGCAGCATGCGGGAGGGTTCTGACCTGTCCTCAGCTCTCTCAGGGAAGCATGTCTTGAAGCCAGCTAGCTGTCAACTAGCTGCATTCCTATGGCAGTGAGAAGGTAGCAGTATTCTGAGTCAGGAGGTTCCAAGATTACCAGTCGACTGCACCTGGGGATACCCTCCAGGTCTGCATTGTTACCCTGCGTCTCAGAAGCCTCTGGCAAACGTCTCTGCTGAAAACCTGCGAAACTCACTCTGCAGGCAGTGTGGAAAGTGATGGAATGAGGTTGAGCTCAACTCTCAGAAGCAAGATGGTTTTGGACAAGGCGTTCAGCTACCCTCTCACGTATGGAACTTAGTATGTAGCACCAGTCTACCACAGGTATTACTAGGAAATCGCTGAACTGAGCTTGGAGGCACTAGTCTTGTGTGCCGGGTGATTCCAATTACCTCTCCCAGCACTTCCGTCAAAAAGCGAGCCTAGGCCTTTTAGAAGCCAAGGGTACCAGCAGGCTGGATGTGGAGGTACAGGCCATAAGCTCAACTCTCAGAAGTGTGTATGCATGGGAGGCAGATGTCTGCTACCCGCTCGTACATGGGATTTGGAACCTAGCTACACTCTGGTTGTGGAAAGCCGTTGGAAATCGCTGTATTCAACTCAGATACACGGGAGTTCAGGCCCAGTGCTCACACATGCTTTTCCCGCAACCTCTCCCAGCCACTAACATGAGGAATTTGCAGCTACTCCTACAGTCAGGCAGGATGCGGGAGGGTTCTGCCCTGTCCCCAGCTCTCTCAGGAAAGCATGTCTTGAAGCCAGCTAGCTGTCAACTAGCTGCATTCCTATGGCAGTGAAAAGGTAGCAGTATTCTGAGTCAGGAGGTTCCAAGATTACCAGTCGACTGCACCTGGGGATACCCTCCATGTCTGCATTGTTACCCTGCGTCTCAGAAGCCTCTGGCAAACGTCTCTGCTGAAGACCTGCGAAACTCACTCTGCAGGCAGTGTGGAACTGTGAGGGACTGATGGTGAGCTCAACTCTCAGAAGTAAGATGGTTTTGGACAAGGCGTTCAGCTACCCTCTCACGTATGGAACTTAGTATGTAGCACCAGTCTACCACAGGAATTACTAGGAAATCGCTGAACTGAGCTTGGAGGCACTAGTCTTGTGTGCCGGGTGATTCCAATTACCTCTCCCAGCACTTCCGTCAAACAGCGAGCCTAGGCCTTTTAGAAGCCAAGGGTACCAGCAGGCTGGATGTGGAGGTACAGGCCATCAGCTCACCTCTCAGAAGTGTGTATGCATGAGAGGCAGATGTCTGCTAACGGCTCGTACATGGGATTTGGAACCTAGCTACACTCTGGTTGAGGAAAGTCGTTGGAAATCGCTGTATTCAACTCAGATACACGGGAGTTCAGGCCCAGTGCTCACACATGCTTTTCCCGCAACCTCTCCCAGCCACTAACATTAGGATGTTAGCAGCTACTCCTACAGTCAGGCAGCATGCGGGAGGGTTCTGCCCTGTCTTCAGCTCTCAAGGGAAGCATGTCTTGAAGCCAGCTGTCAACTAGCTGCATTCCTATGGCAGTGAGAAGGTAGCAGTATTCTGAGTCAGGAGGTTCCAAGATTACCAGTCTACTGCACCTGGGGATACCCTCCAGGTCTGCATTGTTACCCTGCGTCTCAGAAGCCTCTGGCAAACGTCTCTGCTGAAGACCTGCGAAACTCACTCTGCAGGCAGTGTGGAACTGTGAGGGACTGAGGCTGAGCTCAACTCTCAGAAGTAAGATGGTTTTGGACAAGGCGTTCAGCTACCCTCTCACGTATGGAACTTAGTATGTAGCACCAGTCTACCACAGGAATTACTAGGAAATCGCTGAACTGAGCTTGGAGGCCCTCGTATTGTGTGCCGGGTGATTCCAATTACCTCTCCCAGCACTTCGGTCAAACAGCGAGCCTAGGCCTTTTAGAAGCCAAGGGTACCAGCAGGCTGGATGTGGAGGTACAGGCCATCAGCTCAACTCTCAGAAGTGTGTATGCATGGGAGGCAGATGTCTGCTACCCATTCGGACATGGGAGTTGGAACCTAGCTACACTGTGATTGAAGAAGGCCATTGGAAATCGCTGTATTCAACTCAGATACATGGGAGTTCAGGCCCAGTGCTCACACATGCTTTTCCCAAAACCTCTCCCAGCCACTAACATAAGGATGTTAGCAGCTACTCCTACAGTCAGGCAGGATGCGGAAGGGTTCTGCCCTGTCCTCACCTCTCACAGGGAAGCATGTCTTGAAGCCAGCTGTCAACTAGCTTCATTCCTATGGCAGTGAGAAGTTAGCAGTACTCTGAGTCAGGAGGTTCCAAGATTACCACACTACTGCACCTGGAGACACCCTCCAGGTCTGCATTGTTAACTTGTACTCAGAAGCCGCTAGCAATCGTCTCTGGTGAAGACGTGTGAAACTCACTCTGCAGGCAGTGTGGAACTGTGAGGGAGTGAGGGTGGGCTCAACTCTCAGAAGTAAGATGCTTTTGGACAAGGCGTTCAGCTACCCTCTCACATATGGAACTTAGTATGTAGCACCTGTCTACCACAAGAATTACTGGGAAATCGTGAATTGAGCTTGCAGGCACTCGTCTTGTGTGCCGGGAGATTCCAATTACCTCTCCCAGCACTTCCGTCAAACAGCGAGCCTAGGCCTTTTAGAAGCCAAGGGTACCAGCAGGCTGGATGTGGAGGTACAGGCCATCAGCTCAACTCTCAGAAGTGTGTATGCATGGGAGGCAGATGTCTGCTACCCGCTCGTACATGGGATTTGGAACCTAGCTACACTCTCTTTGAGGAAAGCCGTTGGAAATCGCTGTATTCAAGTCAGATACACGGGAGTTCAGGCCCAGTGCTCACACATGCTTTTCCCGCAACCTCTCCCAGCCACTAACATTAGAATGTTAGCAGCTACTCCTACAGTCAGGCAGGATGCGGGAGGGTTCTACCCTGTCCTCAGCTCTCTCAGGGAAGCATGTCTTGAAGCCAGCTAGCTGTCAACTAGCTGCATTCCTATGGCAGTGAGAAGGTAGCAGTATTCTGAGTCAGGAGGTTCCAAGATTACCAGTCGACTGCACCTGGGGATACCCTACAGGTCTGCATTGTTACCCTGCGTCTCAGAAGCCTCTGGCAAACGTCTCTGCTGAAGACCTGCGAAACTCACTCTGCAGGCAGTGTGGAACTGTGAGGGACTGAGGGTGAGCTCAACTCTCAGAAGGAAGATGGTTTTGGACAAGGCGTTCAGCTACCCTCTCACGTATGAACTTAGTATGTAGCACCAGTCTACCACAGGTATTACTAGGAAATCGCTGAACTGAGCTTGGAGGCACTAGTCTTGTGTGCCGGGTGATTCCAATTACCTCTCCCAGCACTTCCGTCAAACAGCGAGCCTAGGCCTTTTAGAAGCCAAGGGTACCAGCAGGCTGGATGTGGAGGTACAGGCCATAAGCTCAACTCTCAGAAGTGTGTATGCATGGGAGGCAGATGTCTGCTACCCGCTCGTACATGGGATTTGGAACCTAGCTACACTCTGGTTGAGGAAAGCCGTTGGAAATCGCGTATTCAACTCAGATACACGGGAGTTCAGGCCCAGTGCTCACACATGCTTTTCCCGCAACCTCTCCCAGCCACTAACATTAGGATGTTAGCAGCTACTCCTACTGTCAGGCAGCATGCGGGAGGGTTCTGCCCTGTCCTCAGCTCTCACAGGGAAGCATGTCTTGAAACCAGCTGTCAACTAGCTGCATTCCTATGGCAGTGAGAAGGTAGCAGTACTCTGAGTCAGGAGGTTCCAAGATTACCACTCTACTGCACCTGGAGACACCCTCCAGGTCTGCATTGTTAACTTGTACTCAGAAGCCTCTGGCAATCGTCTCTGTTGAAGACGTGTGAAACTCACTCTGCAGGCAGTGTGGAAGTGTGAGGGACTGAGGGTGGGCTCAACTCTCAGAAGTAAGATGCTTTTGGACAAGGCGTTCAGCTACCTTCTCACATATGGAACTTAGTATGTAGCACCTGTCTACCACAAGAATTACTGGGAAATCGTGAATTGAGCTTGGAGGCACTCGTCTTGTGTGCCGGGAGATTCCAATTACCTCTCCCAGCACTTCCGTCAAACAGCGAGCCTAGGCCTTTTAGAAGCCAAGGGTAACAGCAGGCTGGATCTGGAGGTACAGGCCATAAGCTCAACTCTCAGAAGTGTGTATGCATGGGAGGCAGATGTCTGCTACCCGCTCGTACATGGGATTTGGAACCTAGCTACACTCTGGTTGAGGAAAGCCGTTGGAAATCGCTGTATTCAACTCAGATACACGGGAATTCAGGCCCAGTGCTCACACATGTTTTTCCCGCAACCTCTCCCAGCCACTAACATTAGGATGTTAGCAGCTACTCCTACAGTCAGGCAGCATGCGGGAGGGTTCTGCCCTGTCCTCAGCTCTCTCAGGGAAGCATGTCTTGAAGCCAGCTAGCTATCAACTAGCTGCATTCCTATGGCAGTGAGAAGGTAGCAGTATTCTGAGTCAGGAGGTTCCAAGATTACCAGTCTACTGCACCTGGGGATACCCTCCAGGTCTGCATTGTTACCCTGCGTCTCAGAAGCCTCTGGCAAACGTCTCTGCTGAAGACCTGCGAAACTCACTCTGCAGGCAGTGTGGAACTGTGAGGGACTGAGGCTGAGTTCAACTCTCAGAAGTAAGATGGTTTTGGACAAGGCGTTCAGCTACCCTCTCTCGTATGGAACTTAGTATGTAGCACCAGTCTACCACAGGTATTACTAGGAAATCGCTGAACTGAGCTTGGAGGCACTAGTCTTGTGTGCCGGGTGATTCCAATTACCTCTCCCAGCACTTCCGTCAAACAGCGAGCCTAGGCCTTTTAGAAGCCAAGGGTACCAGCAGGCTGGATGTGGAGGTACAGGCCATAAGCTCAACTCTCAGAAGTGTATATGCATGGGAGGCAGATGTCTGCTACCCACTCGGACATGGTAGTTGGAACCTAGCTACACTGTGATTGAAGAAGACCATTGGAAATCGCTGTATTCAACTCAGATACACGGGAGTTCAGGCCCAGTGCTCACACATGCTTTTCCCGCAACCTCTCCCAGCCACTAACATTAGGATGTTAGCAGCTACTCCTACAGTCAGGCAGCATGCGGGAGAGTTCTGCCCTGTCTTCAGCTCTCACAGGGAAGCATGTCTTGAAGCCAGCTGTCAACTAGCTGCATTCCTATGGCAGTGAGAAGGTAGCAGTATTCGAGTCAGGAGGTTCCAAGATTACCAGTCTACTGCACCTGGGGATACCCTCCAGGTCTGCATTGTTACCCTGCGTCTCAGAAGACTCTGGCAAACGTCTCTGCTGAAGACCTGCGAAACTCACTCTGTCGGCAGTGTGGAACTGTGATGGACTGAGGGTGAGCTCAACTAAGAGAAGTAAGATGGTTTTGGAAAAGGCATTCAGCTACCCTCTCACGTATGGAACTTAGTATGTAGCACCAGTCTACCACAGGAATTACTAGGAAATCGCTGAACTGAGCTTGGAGGCACTAGTCTTGTGTGCCGGGTGATTCCAATTACCTCTCCAAGCACTTCCGTCAAACAGCGAGCCTAGGCTTTTTAGAAGCCATGGGTACCAGCAGGCTGGATGTGGAGGTACAGGCCATAAGCTCAACTCTCAGAAGTGTGTATGCATGGGAGGCAGATGTCTGCTACCCGCTCGTACATGGGATTTGGAACCTAGCTACACTCTCTTTGAGGAAAGCCGTTGGAAATCGCTGTATTCAACTCAGACACACGGGAGTTCAGACCCAGTGCTCACACATGCTTTTCCCGCAACCTCTCCCAGCCACTAACACAAGGATGTTAGCATCTACACCTACAGTCAGGCAGGATGCGGGAGGGTTCTGCCCTGTCCTCAGCTCTCACAGGGAAGCATGTCTTGAAGCCAGCTGTCAACTACCTGCATTCCTATGGCAGTGAGAAGGTAGCAGTACTCTGAGTCAGGAGGTTCCAAGATTACCACTCTACTGCACCTGGAGATACCCTCCAGGTCTGCATTGTTAACTTGTACTCAGAAGCCTCTGGCAATCGTCTCTGCTGAAGACGTGTGAAACTCACTCTGCAGGCAGTGTGGAACTGTGAGGGACTGAGGGTGAGCTCAACTCTCAGAAGTAAGATTCTTTTGGACAAGGCGTTCAGCTACCTTCTCACATAGGAAACTTAGTATGTAGCACCTGTCTACCATAAGAATTACTGGGAAATCGTGAATTGAGCTTGGAGGCACTCGTCTTGTGTGCCGGGAGATTCCAATTACCTCTCCCAGCACTTCCGTCAAACAGCGAGCCTAGGCCTTTTAGAAGCCAAGGGTACCAGCAGCCTGGATGAGGAGGTACAGGCCATAACCTCAACTCTCAGAAGTGTGTATGCATGGGAGGCAGATGTCTGCTACCCACTCGGACATGGGAGTTGGAACCTAGCTATACTGTGATTGAAGAAGGCCATTGGAAATCGCTGTATTCAACTCAGATACACGGGAGGTCAGGCCCAGTGCTCACACATGCTTTTCCCGCAACCTCTCCCAGCCACTAACATAAGGATGTTAGAAGCTACTCCTACAGTCAGGCAGGATCGGGAGGGTTCTGCCCTGTCCTCAGCTCTCACAGGGAAGCATGTCTTGAAGCCAGCTGTCACCTAGCTGCATTCCTATGGCAGTGAGAAGGTAGCAGTACTCTGAGTCAGGAGGTTCCAAGATTACCACTCTACTGCACCTGGAGATACCCTCCAGGTCTGCATTGTTAACTTGTACTTAGAAGCCTCTGGCAATCGTCTCTGGTGAAGACGTGTGAAACTCACTCTGCAGGCAGTGTGGAACTGTGAGGGACTGAGGGTGGGCTCAACTCTCAGAAGTAAGATGCTTTTGGACAAGGCGTTCAGCTACCTTCTCACATATGGAACATAGTATGTAGCACCTGTCTACCACAAGAATTACTGGGAAATCGTGAATTGAGCTTGGAGGCACTCGTCTTGTGTGCCGGGAGATTCCACTTACCTCTCCCAGCACTTCCGTCAAACAGCGAGCCTAGGCCTTTTAGAAGCCAAGGGTACCAGCAGGCTGGATGTGGAGGTACAGGCCATAAGCTCAACTCTCAGAAGTGTGTATGCATGGGAGGCAGATGTCTGCTACCCGCTCGTACATGGGATTTGGAACCTAGCTACACTCTGGATGAGGAAAGCCGTTGGAAATCGCTGTATTCAACTCAGATACACGGGAGTTCAGGCCCAGTGCTCACACATGCTTTTCCCGCAACCTCTCCCAGCCACTAACATTAGGATGTTAGCAGCTACTCCTACAGTCAGGCAGCATGTGGGAGGGTTCTGACCTGTCCTCAGCTCTCTCAGGGAAGCATGTCTTGAAGCCAGCTAGCTGTCAACTAGCTGCATTCCTATGGCAGTGAGAGGGTAGCAGTATTCTGAGTCAGGAGGTTCCAAGATTACCAGTCGACTGCACCTGGGGATACCCTCCAGGTCTGCATTGTTACCCTGCGTCTCAGAAGCCTCTGGCAAACGTCTCTGCTGAAGACCTGCGAAACTCACTCTGCAGGCAGTGTGGAACTGTGAGGGACTGAGGGTGAGCTCAACTCTCAGAAGTAAGATGGTTTTGGACAAGGCGTTCAGCTACCCTCTCACGTATGGAACTTAGTATGTAGCACCAGTCTACCACAGGTATTACTAGGAAATCGCTGAACTGAGCTTGGAGGCACTAGTCTTGTGTGCCGGGTGATTCCAATTACCTCTCCCAGCACTTCCGTCAAACAGCGAGCCTAGGCCTTTTAGAAGCCAAGGGTAACAGCAGGCTGGATGTGGAGGTACAGGCCATAAGCTCAACTCTCAGAAGTGTTTATGCATGGGAGGCAGATGTCTGCTACCCACTCGGACATGGGAGTTGGAACATAGCTACACTGTGATTGAAGAAGGCCATTGGAAATCGCTGTATTCAACTGAGATACACGGGAGTTCAGGCCCAGTGCACACACATGCTTTTCCCGCAACCTCTCCCAGCCACTAACATTAGGATGTTAGCAGCTACTCCTACAGTCAGGCAGCATGCGGGAGGGTTCTGCCCTGTCTTCAGCTCTCACAGGGAAGCATGTCTTGAAGCCAGCTGTCAACTAGCTGCATTCCTATGGCAGTGAGAAGGTAGCAGTATTCTGAGTCAGGAGGTTCCAAGATTACCAGTCGACTGCACCTGGGGATACCCTCCAGGTCTGCATTGTTACCCTGCGTCTCAGAAGACTCTGGCAAACGTCTCTGCTGAAGACCTGCGAAACTCACTCTGCAGGCAGTGTGGAACTGTAGGGACTGAGGATGAGCTCAACTCTCAGAAGTAAGATGCTTTTGGACAAGGCGTTCAGCTACCTTCTCACATATGGAACTTAGTATGTAGCACCTGTCTACCACAAGAATTACTGGGAAATCGTGAATTGAGCTTGGAGGCACTCGTCTTGTGTGCCGGGAGATTCCAATTACCTCTCCCAGCACTTCCGTCAAACAGCGAGCCTAGGCCTTTTAGAAGCCAAGGATACCAGCAGGCTGGATGTGGAGGTACAGGCCATAAGCTCAACTCTCAGAAGTGTGTATGCATGGGAGGCAGATGTCTGCTACCCGCTCGTACATGTGATTTGGAACCTAGCTACACTCTCTTTGAGGAAAGCCGTTGGAAATCGCTGTATTCAATTCAGACACACGGGAGTTCAGACCCAGTGCTCACACATGCTTTTCCCGCAACCTCTCCCAGCCACTAACATTAGGATGTTAGCAGCTACTCCTACACTCAGGCAGGATTACGGGAGGGTTCTGCCCTGTCTTCAGCTCTCACAGGGAAGCATGTCTTGAAGCCAGCTGTCAACTAGCTGCATTCCTATGCCAGTGAGAAGGTAGCAGTATTCTGAGTCAGGAGGTTCCAAGATTACCAGGCTACTGCACCTGGGGATACCCTCCAGGTCTGCATTGTTACCCTGCGTCTCAGAAGCCTCTGGCAAACGTCTCTGCTGAAGACCTGCGAAACTCACTCTGCAGGCAGTGTGGAACTGTGAGAGACTGAGGCTGAGCTCAACTCTCAGAAGTAAGATGGTTTTGGACAAGGCGTTCAGCTACCCTCTCACGTATGGAACTTAGTATGTAGCACCAGTCTACCACAGGAATTACTAGGAAATCGCTGAACTGAGCTTGGAGGCACTAGTCTTGTGTGCCGGGTGATTCCAATTACCTCTCCCAGCACTTCCGTCAAACAGCGAGCCTAGGCCTTTTAGAAGCCAAGGGTACCAGCAGGCTGGATGTGGAGGTACAGGCCATAAGCTCAACACTCAGAAGTGTGTATTCATGGGAGGCAGATGTCTGCTACCCACTCAGACATGGGAGTTGGAACCTAGCTACACTGTGTTTTTAGAAGGCCATTGGAAATCGCTGTATTCAACTCAGATACAAGGGAGGTCAGGCCCAGTGCTCACACATGCTTTTCCCGCAACCTCTCCCAGCCACTAACATAAGGATGTTAGCATCTACTCCTACAGTCAGGCAGGATGCGGGAGGGTTCTGCCCTGTCCTCAGCTCTCACAGGGAAGCATGTCTTGAAGCCAGCTGTCAACTAGCTGCATTCCTATGGCAGTGAGAAGGTAGCAGTACTCTGAGTCAGGAGGTTCCAAGATTACCACTCTACTGCACCTGGAGATACCCTCCAGGTCTGCATTGTTAACTTGTACTCAGAAGCCTCTGGCAATCGTCTCTGGTGAAGACGTGTGAAACGCACTCTGCAGGCAGAGTGGAAGTGTGAGGGACTGAGGGTGTGCTCAACTCTCAGAAGTAAAATGCCATTGGACAAGGCTTTCAGCTACCTTCTCACATATGGAACTTAGTATGTAGCACCTGTCTACCACAAGAATTACTGGGAAATCGTGAATTGAGCTTGGAGGCACTCGTCTTGTGTGCCGGGAGATTCCAATTAACTCTCCCAGCACTTCCGTCAAACAGCGAGCGTAGGCCTTTTAGAAGCCAAGGGTACCAGCAGACTGGATGTGGAGGTACAGGCCATAAGCTCAACTCTCAGAAGTGTGTATGCATGGGAGGCAGATGTCTGCTACCCGCTCGTACATGGGATTTGGAACCTAGCTACACTCTGGTTGAGGAAATTCGTTGAAAATCACTGTATTCAACTCAGATACACGGGAGTTCAGGCCCAGTGCTCACACATGCTTTTCCCGCAACCTCTCCCAGCCACTAACATTAGGATGTTAGCAGCTACTCCTACAGTCAGGCAGCATGCGAGAGGGTTCTGCCCTGTCCTCAGCTCTCACAGGGAAGCATGTTTTGAAGCCAGCTGTCAACTAGCTGCATTCCTATGACAGTGAGAAGGTAGCAGTATTCTGAGTCAGGAGATTCCAAGATTACCAGTCTACTGCACCTGGGGATACCCTCCAGGTCTGCATTGTTACCCTGCGTCTCAGAAGCCTCTGGCAAATGTCTCTGCTGAAGACCTGCGAAACTCACTCTGCAGGCAGTGTGGAACTGTGAGGGACTGAGGCTGAGCTCAACTCTCAGAAGTAAGATGGTTTTGGACAAGGCGTTCAGCTACCCTCTCACGTATGGAACTTAGTATGTAGCACCAGTCTACCACAGGAATTACTAGGAAATCGCTGAACTGAGCTTGGAGGCACTAGTCTTGTGTGCCGGGTGATTCCAATTACCTCTCCCAGCACTTCCGTCAAACAGCGAGCCTAGGCCTTTTAGAAGCCAAGGGTACCAGCAGGCTGGCTGTGGAAGTACAGGCCATAAGCTCAAATCTCAGAAGTGTGTATGCATGGGAGGCAGATGTCTGCTACCCACTAGGACATGGGAGTTGGAACCTAGCTACACTGTGATTGAAGAAGGCCATTGGAAATCGCTGTATTCAACTCAGATACACGGGAGTTCAGGCCCAGTGCTCACACATTCTTTTCCCGCAACCTCTCCCAGCCACTAACATTAGGATGTTAGCAGCTACTCCTACAGTCAGGCAGGACACGGGAGGGTTCTGCCCTGTCCTCAGCTCTCACAGGGAAGCATGTCTTGAAGCCAGCTGTCAACTAGCTGCATTCCTATGGCAGTGAGAAAGTAGCAGTACTCTGAGTCAGGAGGTTCCAAGATTACCACTCTACTGCACCTGGAGATACCCTCCAGGTCTGCATTGTTAACTTGTACTCAGAAGCCTCTGGCAATCGTCTCTGGTGAAGACGTGTGAAACTCACTCTGCAGGCAGTGTGGAACTGTGAGGGACTGAGGGTGGGCTCAACTCTCAGAAGTAAGATGCTTTTGGACAAGGCGTTCAGCTACCCTCTCACGTATGGAACTTAGTATGTGGCACCTGTCTACCACAAGAATTACTGGGAAATCGTGAATTGAGCTTGGAGGCACTCGTCTTGTGTGCCGGGAGATTCCAGTTACCTCTCCCAGCACTTCCGTCAAACAGCGAGCCTAGGCCTTTTAGAAGCCAAGGGTACCAGCAGGCTGGATGTGGAGGTACAGGCCATAAGCTCAACTCTCAGAAGTGTGTATGCATGGGAGGCAGATGTCTGCTACCCGCTCGTACATGATATTTGGAACCTAGCTACACTCTGGTTGAGGAAAGCCGTTGGAAATCGCTGTATTCAACTCAGATACACGGGAGTTCAGGCCCAGTGCTCACACATGCTTTTCCCGCAACCTCTCCCAGCCACTAACATTAGGATGTTAGCAGCTACTCCTACAGTCAGGCAGCATGCGGGAGGGTTCTGCCCTGTCCTCAGCTCTCAGGGAAGCATGTCTTGAAGCCAGCTAGCTGTCAACTAGCTGCATTACTATGGCAGTGAGAAGGTAGCAGTATTCTGAGTCAGGACGTTCCAAGATTATCAGTCGACTGCACCTGGGGATACCCTCCATGTCTGCATTGTTACCCTGCGTCTCAGAAGCCTCTGGCAAACGTCTCTGCTGAAGACCTGCGAAACTCACTCTGCAGGCAGTGTGGAACTGTGAGGGACTGGGGGTGAGCTCAACTCTCAGAAGTAAGATGGTTTTGGACAAGGCGTTCAGCTACCCTCTCACGTATGGAACTTAGTATGTAGCACCAGTCTACCACAGGTATTACTAGGAAATCGCTGAACTGAGCTTGGAGGCACTAGTCTTGTGTGCCGGGTGATTCCAATTACCTCTCCCAGCACTTCCGTCAAACAGCGAGCCTAGGCTTTTTAGAAGCCAAGGGTACCAGCAGGCTGGATGTGGAGGTACAGGCCATAAGCTCAACTCTCAGAAGTGTATATGCATGGGAGGCAGATGTCTGCTACCCACTATGACATGGGAGTTGGAACCTAGCTACACTGTGATTGAAGAAGGCCATTGGAAATCGCTGTATTCAACTCAGATACACGGGAGTTCAGGCCCAGTGCTCACACATGCTTTTCCCGCAACCTCTCCCAGCCTCTAACATAAGGATGTTAGCAGCTACTCCTACAGTCAGGCAGGATGCGGGAGGGTTCTGCCCTGTCCTCAGCTCTCACAGGGAAGCATGTCTTGAAGCCAGCTGTCAACTAGCTGCATTCCTATGGTAGTGAGAAGGTAGCAGTACTCTGAGTCAGGAGGTTCCAAGATTACCACTCTACTGCACCTGGAGATACCCTCCAGGTCTGCATTGTTAACTTGTACTCAGAAGCCTCTGGCAATCGTCTCTGGTGAAGACGTTTGAAACTCACTCTGCAGGCAGTGTGGAAGTGTGAGGGACTGAAGCTGAGCTCAACTCTCAGAAGTAAGATTCTTTTGGACAAGGCGTTCAGCTACCTTCTCACATATGGAACTTAGTATGTAGCACCTGTCTACCACAAGAATTACTGGGAAATCGTGAATTGAGCTTGGAGGCACTCGTCTTGTGTGCCGGGAGATTCTAATTACCTCTCCCAGCACTTCCGTCAAACAGCGAGCCTAGGCCTTTTAGAAGCCAAGGGTACCAGCAGGCTGGATGTGGAGGTACAGGCCATAAGCTCAACTCTCAGAAGTGTTTATGCATGGGAGGCAGATGTCTGCTACCCACTCGGACATGGGAGTTGGAACATAGCTACACTGTGATTGAAGAAGGCCATTGGAAATCGCTGTATTCAACTGAGATACACGGGAGTTCAGGCCCAGTGCACACACATGCTTTTCCCGCAACCTCTCCCAGCCACTAACATTAGGATGTTAGCAGCTACTCCTACAGTCAGGCAGCATGCGGGAGGGTTCTGCCCTGTCTTCAGCTCTCACAGGGAAGCATGTCTTGAAGCCAGCTGTCAACTAGCTGCATTCCTATGGCAGTGAGAAGGTAGCAGTATTCTGAGTCAGGAGGTTCCAAGATTACCAGTCGACTGCACCTGGGGATACCCTCCAGGTCTGCATTGTTACCCTGCGTCTCAGAAGACTCTGGCAAACGTCTCTGCTGAAGACCTGCGAAACTCACTCTGCAGGCAGTGTGGAACTGTAGGGACTGAGGATGAGCTCAACTCTCAGAAGTAAGATGCTTTTGGACAAGGCGTTCAGCTACCTTCTCACATATGGAACTTAGTATGTAGCACCTGTCTACCACAAGAATTACTGGGAAATCGTGAATTGAGCTTGGAGGCACTCGTCTTGTGTGCCGGGAGATTCCAATTACCTCTCCCAGCACTTCCGTCAAACAGCGAGCCTAGGCCTTTTAGAAGCCAAGGGTACCAGCAGGCTGGATGTGGAGGTACAGGCCATAAGCTCAACTCTCAGAAGTGTGTATGCATGGGAGGCAGATGTCTGCTACCCGCTCGTACATGGGATTTGGAACCTAGCTACACTCTCTTTGAGGAAAGCCGTTGGAAATCGCTGTATTCAATTCAGACACACGGGAGTTCAGACCCAGTGCTCACACATGCTTTTCCCGCAACCTCTCCCAGCCACTAACATTAGGATGTTAGCAGCTACTCCTACACTCAGGCAGGATTACGGGAGGGTTCTGCCCTGTCTTCAGCTCTCACAGGGAAGCATGTCTTGAAGCCAGCTGTCAACTAGCTGCATTCCTATGCCAGTGAGAAGGTAGCAGTATTCTGAGTCAGGAGGTTCCAAGATTACCAGGCTACTGCACCTGGGGATACCCTCCAGGTCTGCATTGTTACCCTGCGTCTAAGAAGCCTCTGGCAAACGTCTCTGCTGAAGACCTGCGAAACTCACTCTGCAGGCAGTGTGGAACTGTGAGAGACTGAGGCTGAGCTCAACTCTCAGAAGTAAGATGGTTTTGGACAAGGCGTTCAGCTACCCTCTCACGTATGGAACTTAGTATGTAGCACCAGTCTACCACAGGAATTACTAGGAAATCGCTGAACTGAGCTTGGAGGCACTAGTCTTGTGTGCCGGGTGATTCCAATTACCTCTCCCAGCACTTCCGTCAAACAGCGAGCCTAGGCCTTTTAGAAGCCAAGGGTACCAGCAGGCTGGATGTGGAGGTACAGGCCATAAGCTCAACACTCAGAAGTGTGTATGCATGGGAGGCAAATGTCTGCTACCCACTCGGACATGGGAGTTGGAACCTAGCTACACTGTGTTGGAAGAAGGCCATTGGAAATCGCTGTATTCAACTCAGATACACGGGAGGTCAGGCCCAGTGCTCACACATGCTTTTCCCGCAACCTCTCCCAGCCACTAACATAAGGATGTTAGCATCTACTCCTACAGTCAGGCAGGATGCGGGAGGGTTCTGCCCTGTCCTCAGCTCTCACAGGGAAGCATGTCTTGAAGCCAGCTGTCAACTAGCTGCATTCCTATGGCAGTGAGAAGGTAGCAGTACTCTGAGTCAGGAGGTTCCAAGATTACCACTCTACTGCACCTGGAGATACCCTCCAGGTCTGCATTGTTAACTTGTACTCAGAAGCCTCTGGGAATCGTCTCTGGTGAAGACGTGTGAAACTCACTTTGCAGGCAGAGTGGAAGTGTGAGGGACTGAGGGTGTGCTCAACTCTCAGAAGTAAGATGCTTTTGGACAAGGCGTTCAGCTACCTTCTCACATATGGAACTTAGTATGTAGCACCTGTCTACCACAAGAATTACTGGGAAATCGTGAATTGAGCTTGGAGGCACTCGTCTTGTGTGACGGGAGATTCCAATTAACTCTCTCAGCACTTCCGTCAAACAGCGAGCTTAGGCCTTTTAGAAGCCAAGGGTACCAGCAGACTGGCTGTGGAGGTACAGGCCATAAGCTCAACTCTCAGAAGTGTGTATGCATGGGAGGCAGATGTCTGCTACCCGCTCGTACATGGGATTTGGAACCTAGCTACACTCTGGTTGAGGAAAGTCGTTGAAAATCACTGTATTCAACTCAGATACACGGGAGTTCAGGCCCAGTGCTCACACATGCTTTTCCCGCAACCTCTCCCAGCCACTAACATTAGGATGTTAGCAGCTACTCCTACAGTCAGGCAGCATGCGAGAGGGTTCTGCCCTGTCCTCAGCTCTCACAGGGAAGCATGTTTTGAAGCCAGCTGTCAACTAGCTGCATTCCTATGCCAGTGAGAAAGTAGCAGTATTCTGAGTCAGGAGGTTCCAAGATTACCAGTCTACTGCACCTGGGGATACCCTCCAGGTCTGCATTGTTACCCTGCGTCTCAGAAGCCTCTGGCAAACGTCTCTGCTGAAGACCTGCGAAACACCATCTGCAGGCAGTGTGGAACTGTGAGGGACTGAGGCTGAGCTCAACTCTCAGAAGTAAGATGGTTTTGGACAAGGCGTTCAGCTACCCTCTCACGTATGGAACTTAGTATGTAGCACCAGTCTACCACAGGAATTACTAGGAAATCGCTGAACTGAGCTTGGAGGCACTAGTCTTGTGTGCCGGGTGATTCCAATTACCTCTCCCAGCACTTCCGTCAAACAGCGAGCCTAGGCCTTTTAGAAGCCAAGGGTACCAGCAGGCTGGATGTGGAGGTACAGGCCATAAGCTCAACACTCAGAAGTGTGTATTCATGGGAGGCAGATGTCTGCTACCCACTCAGACATGGGAGTTGGAACCTAGCTACACTGTGTTTTTAGAAGGCCATTGGAAATCGCTGTATTCAACTCAGATACAAGGGAGGTCAGGCCCAGTGCTCACACATGCTTTTCCCGCAACCTCTCCCAGCCACTAACATAAGGATGTTAGCATCTACTCCTACAGTCAGGCAGGATGCGGGAGGGTTCTGCCCTGTCCTCAGCTCTCACAGGGAAGCATGTCTTGAAGCCAGCTGTCAACTAGCTGCATTCCTATGGCAGTGAGAAGGTAGCAGTACTCTGAGTCAGGAGGTTCCAAGATTACCACTCTACTGCACCTGGAGATACCCTCCAGGTCTGCATTGTTAACTTGTACTCAGAAGCCTCTGGCAATCGTCTCTGGTGAAGACGTGTGAAACTCACTCTGCAGGCAGAGTGGAAGTGTGAGGGACTGAGGGTGTGCTCAACTCTCAGAAGTAAAATGCCATTGGACAAGGCTTTCAGCTACCTTCTCACATATGGAACTTAGTATGTAGCACCTGTCTACCACAAGAATTACTGGGAAATCGTGAATTGAGCTTGGAGGCACTCGTCTTGTGTGCCGGGAGATTCCAATTAACTCTCCCAGCACTTCCGTCAAACAGCGAGCGTAGGCCTTTTAGAAGCCAAGGGTACCAGCAGACTGGATGTGGAGGTACAGGCCATAAGCTCAACTCTCAGAAGTGTGTATGCATGGGAGGCAGATGTCTGCTACCCGCTCGTACATGGGATTTGGAACCTAGCTACACTCTGGTTGAGGAAATTCGTTGAAAATCACTGTATTCAACTCAGATACACGGGAGTTCAGGCCCAGTGCTCACACATGCTTTTCCCGCAACCTCTCCCAGCCACTAACATTAGGATGTTAGCAGCTACTCCTACAGTCAGGCAGCATGCGAGAGGGTTCTGCCCTGTCCTCAGCTCTCACAGGGAAGCATGTTTTGAAGCCAGCTGTCAACTAGCTGCATTCCTATGACAGTGAGAAGGTAGCAGTATTCTGAGTCAGGAGATTCCAAGATTACCAGTCTACTGCACCTGGGGATACCCTCCAGGTCTGCATTGTTACCCTGCGTCTCAGAAGCCTCTGGCAAATGTCTCTGCTGAAGACCTGCGAAACTCACTCTGCAGGCAGTGTGGAACTGTGAGGGACTGAGGCTGAGCTCAACTCTCAGAAGTAAGATGGTTTTGGACAAGGCGTTCAGCTACCCTCTCACGTATGGAACTTAGTATGTAGCACCAGTCTACCACAGGAATTACTAGGAAATCGCTGAACTGAGCTTGGAGGCACTAGTCTTGTGTGCCGGGTGATTCCAATTACCTCTCCCAGCACTTCCGTCAAACAGCGAGCCTAGGCCTTTTAGAAGCCAAGGGTACCAGCAGGCTGGCTGTGGAAGTACAGGCCATAAGCTCAAATCTCAGAAGTGTGTATGCATGGGAGGCAGATGTCTGCTACCCACTAGGACATGGGAGTTGGAACCTAGCTACACTGTGATTGAAGAAGGCCATTGGAAATCGCTGTATTCAACTCAGATACACGGGAGTTCAGGCCCAGTGCTCACACATTCTTTTCCCGCAACCTCTCCCAGCCACTAACATTAGGATGTTAGCAGCTACTCCTACAGTCAGGCAGGACACGGGAGGGTTCTGCCCTGTCCTCAGCTCTCACAGGGAAGCATGTCTTGAAGCCAGCTGTCAACTAGCTGCATTCCTATGGCAGTGAGAAAGTAGCAGTACTCTGAGTCAGGAGGTTCCAAGATTACCACTCTACTGCACCTGGAGATACCCTCCAGGTCTGCATTGTTAACTTGTACTCAGAAGCCTCTGGCAATCGTCTCTGGTGAAGACGTGTGAAACTCACTCTGCAGGCAGTGTGGAACTGTGAGGGACTGAGGGTGGGCTCAACTCTCAGAAGTAAGATGCTTTTGGACAAGGCGTTCAGCTACCCTCTCACGTATGGAACTTAGTATGTGGCACCTGTCTACCACAAGAATTACTGGGAAATCGTGAATTGAGCTTGGAGGCACTCGTCTTGTGTGCCGGGAGATTCCAGTTACCTCTCCCAGCACTTCCGTCAAACAGCGAGCCTAGGCCTTTTAGAAGCCAAGGGTACCAGCAGGCTGGATGTGGAGGTACAGGCCATAAGCTCAACTCTCAGAAGTGTGTATGCATGGGAGGCAGATGTCTGCTACCCGCTCGTACATGACATTTGGAACCTAGCTACACTCTGGTTGAGGAAAGCCGTTGGAAATCGCTGTATTCAACTCAGATACACGGGAGTTCAGGCCCAGTGCTCACACATGCTTTTCCCGCAACCTCTCCCAGCCACTAACATTAGGATGTTAGCAGCTACTCCTACAGTCAGGCAGCATGCGGGAGGGTTCTGCCCTGTCCTCAGCTCTCAGGGAAGCATGTCTTGAAGCCAGCTAGCTGTCAACTAGCTGCATTACTATGGCAGTGAGAAGGTAGCAGTATTCTGAGTCAGGACGTTCCAAGATTATCAGTCGACTGCACCTGGGGATACCCTCCATGTCTGCATTGTTACCCTGCGTCTCAGAAGCCTCTGGCAAACGTCTCTGCTGAAGACCTGCGAAACTCACTCTGCAGGCAGTGTGGAACTGTGAGGGACTGGGGGTGAGCTCAACTCTCAGAAGTAAGATGGTTTTGGACAAGGCGTTCAGCTACCCTCTCACGTATGGAACTTAGTATGTAGCACCAGTCTACCACAGGTATTACTAGGAAATCGCTGAACTGAGCTTGGAGGCACTAGTCTTGTGTGCCGGGTGATTCCAATTACCTCTCCCAGCACTTCCGTCAAACAGCGAGCCTAGGCTTTTTAGAAGCCAAGGGTACCAGCAGGCTGGATGTGGAGGTACAGGCCATAAGCTCAACTCTCAGAAGTGTATATGCATGGGAGGCAGATGTCTGCTACCCACTATGACATGGGAGTTGGAACCTAGCTACACTGTGATTGAAGAAGGCCATTGGAAATCGCTGTATTCAACTCAGATACACGGGAGTTCAGGCCCAGTGCTCACACATGCTTTTCCCGCAACCTCTCCCAGCCTCTAACATAAGGATGTTAGCAGCTACTCCTACAGTCAGGCAGGATGCGGGAGGGTTCTGCCCTGTCCTCAGCTCTCACAGGGAAGCATGTCTTGAAGCCAGCTGTCAACTAGCTGCATTCCTATGGTAGTGAGAAGGTAGCAGTACTCTGAGTCAGGAGGTTCCAAGATTACCACTCTACTGCACCTGGAGATACCCTCCAGGTCTGCATTGTTAACTTGTACTCAGAAGCCTCTGGCAATCGTCTCTGGTGAAGACGTTTGAAACTCACTCTGCAGGCAGTGTGGAAGTGTGAGGGACTGAAGCTGAGCTCAACTCTCAGAAGTAAGATTCTTTTGGACAAGGCGTTCAGCTACCTTCTCACATATGGAACTTAGTATGTAGCACCTGTCTACCACAAGAATTACTGGGAAATCGTGAATTGAGCTTGGAGGCACTCGTCTTGTGTGCCGGGAGATTCTAATTACCTCTCCCAGCACTTCCGTCAAACAGCGAGCCTAGGCCTTTTAGAAGCCAAGGGTACCAGCAGGCTGGATGTGGAGGTACAGGCCATAAGCTCAACTCTCAGAAGTGTGTATGCATGGGAGGCAGATGTCTGCTACCCGCTCGTACATGGGATTTGGAAACTAGCTACCCTCTGGTTGAGGAAAGCCGTTGGAAATCGCTGTATTCAACTCAGACACACGGAAGTTCAGACCCAGTGCTCACACATGCTTTTCCCGCAACCTCTCCCAGCCACTAACATTAGGATGTTAGCAGCTACTCCAACAGTCAGGCAGGATGCGGGAGGGTTTGCCCTGTTTTCAGCTCTCACAGGGAAGCATGTCTTGAAGCCAGCTGTCAACTAGCTGCATTCCTATGGCAGTGAGAAGGTAGCAGTATTCTGAGTCAGGAGGTTCCAAGATTACCAGGCTACTGCACCTGGGGATACCCTCCAGGTCTGCATTGTTACCCTGCGTCTCAGAAGCCTCTGGCAATCGTCTCTGCTGAAGACCTGCGAAACTCACTCTGCAGGCAGTGTGGAACTGTGAGGGACTGAGGCTGAGCTCAAATCTCAGAAGTAAGATGATTTTGGACAAGGCGTTCAGCTACCCTCTCACGTATGGAACTTAGTATGTAGCACCAGTCTACTACAGGAATTACTAGGAAATCGCTGAACTGAGCTTGGAGGCACTAGTCTTGTGTGCCGGGTGATTCCAATTACCTCTCCCAGCACTTCCGGCAAACAGCGAGCCTAGGCCTTTTAGAAGCCAAGGGTACCAGCAGGCTGGATGTGGAGGTACAGGCCATAAGCTCAACTCTCAGAAGTGTATATGCATGGGAGGCAGATGTCTGCTACCCACTAGGACATGGGAGTTGGAACCTAGCTACACTGTGATTGAAGAAGGCCATTGGAATTCGCTGTATTCAACTCAGATACACGGGAGTTCAGGCCCAGTGCTCACACATGCTTTTCCCGCAACCTCTCCCAGGCACTAACATAAGGATGTTAGCAGCTACTCCTACAGTCAGGCAGGATGCGGGAGGGTTCTGCTCTGTTCTCAGCTCTCACAGGGAAGCATGTCTTGAAGCCAGCTGTCAACTAGCTGCATTCCTATTGCAGTGAGTAGGTAGCAGTACTCTGAGTCAGGAGGTTCCAAGATTACCACTCTACTGCACCTGGAGATACCCTCCAGGTCTGCATTGTTAACTTGTACTCAGAAGCCTCTGGCAATCGTCTCTGGTGAAGACGTGTGAAACTCACTCTACAGGCAGTGTGGAACTGTGAGGGACTGAGGGTCAGCTCAACTCTCAGATGTAAGATGCTTTTGGACAAGGCGTTCAGCTACCCTCTCACGTATGGAACTTAGTATGTAGCACCTGTCTACCACAAGAATTACTGAGAAATCGTGAATTGAGCTTGGAGGCACTCGTCTTGTGTGCCGGGAGATTCTAATTACCTCTCCCAGCACTTCCGTCAAACAGCGAGCCTAGGCCTTTTAGAAGCCAAGGGTACCAGCAGGCTGGATGTGGAGGTACAGGCCATAAGCTCGACTCTCAGAAGTGTGTATGCATGGGAGGCAGATGTCTGCTACCCGCTCGTACATGGGATTTGGAAACTAGCTACCCTCTGGTTGAGGAAAGCCGTTGGAAATCGCTGTATTCAACTCAGACACACGGAAGTTCAGACCCAGTGCTCACACATGCTTTTCCCGCAACCTCTCCCAGCCACTAACATTAGGATGTTAGCAGCTACTCCAACAGTCAGGCAGGATGCGGGAGGGTTTGCCCTGTTTTCAGCTCTCACAGGGAAGCATGTCTTGAAGCCAGCTGTCAACTAGCTGCATTCCTATGGCAGTGAGAAGGTAGCAGTATTCTGAGTCAGGAGGTTCCAAGATTACCAGGCTACTGCACCTGGGGATACCCTCCAGGTCTGCATTGTTACCCTGCGTCTCAGAAGCCTCTGGCAATCGTCTCTGCTGAAGACCTGCGAAACTCACTCTGCAGGCAGTGTGGAACTGTGAGGGACTGAGGCTGAGCTCAAATCTCAGAAGTAAGATGATTTTGGACAAGGCGTTCAGCTACCCTCTCACGTATGGAACTTAGTATGTAGCACCAGTCTACTACAGGAATTACTAGGAAATCGCTGAACTGAGCTTGGAGGCACTAGTCTTGTGTGCCGGGTGATTCCAATTACCTCTCCCAGCACTTCCGTCAAACAGCGAGCCTAGGCCTTTTAGAAGCCAAGGGTACCAGCAGGCTGGATGTGGAGGTACAGGCCATAAGCTCAACTCTCAGAAGTGTATATGCATGGGAGGCAGATGTCTGCTACCCACTAGGACATGGGAGTTGGAACCTAGCTACACTGTGATTGAAGAAGGCCATTGGAATTCGCTGTATTCAACTCAGATACACGGGAGTTCAGGCCCAGTGCTCACACATGCTTTTCCCGCAACCTCTCCCAGGCACTAACATAAGGATGTTAGCAGCTACTCCTACAGTCAGGCAGGATGCGGGAGGGTTCTGCTCTGTTCTCAGCTCTCACAGGGAAGCATGTCTTGAAGCCAGCTGTCAACTAGCTGCATTCCTATTGCAGTGAGTAGGTAGCAGTACTCTGAGTCAGGAGGTTCCAAGATTACCACTCTACTGCACCTGGAGATACCCTCCAGGTCTGCATTGTTAACTTGTACTCAGAAGCCTCTGGCAATCGTCTCTGGTGAAGACGTGTGAAACTCACTCTACAGGCAGTGTGGAACTGTGAGGGACTGAGGGTCAGCTCAACTCTCAGATGTAAGATGCCTTTGGACAAGGCGTTCAGCTACCTTCTCACATATGGAACTTAGTATGTAGCACCTGTCTACCACAAGAATTACTGGGAAATCGTGAATTGAGCTTGGAGGCAATCGTCTTGTGTGCCGGGAGATTCCAATTACCTCTCCCAGCACTTCCGTCAAACAGCGAGCCTAGGCCTTTTAGAAGCCAAGGGTACCAGCAGGCTGGATGTGGAGGTACAGGCCATAAGCTCAACTCTCAGAAGTGTGTATGCATGGGAGGCAGATGTCTGCTACCCACTCGTACATGGGAGTTGGAACCTAGCTACTCTCTGGTGGAGGAAAGTCGTTGGAAATCGCTGTATTCAACTCAGATGCACGGGAGTTCAGGCCCAGTGCTCACACATGCTTTTCCCGCAACCTCTCCCAGCCACTAACATTAGGATGTTAGCAGCTACTCCTACAGTCAGGCAGGATGCGGGAGGGTTCTGCCCTGTCCTAAGCTCTCTCAGGGAAGCATGTCTTGAAGCCAGCTAGCTGTCAACTAGCTGCATTCCTATGGCAGTGAGAAGGTAGCAGTACTCTGAGTCAGGAGGTTCCAAGATTACCAGTCGACTGCACCTGGGGATACCCTCCAGGTCTGCTTTGTTACCCTGCGTCTCAGAAGCCTCTGGCAAACGTCTCTGCTGAAGACCTGCGAAACTCCCTCTGCAGGCAGTGTGGAACGGTGAGGGACTGAGGGTGAGCTCAACTCTCAGAAGTAAGATGGTTTTGGACAAGGCGTTCAGCTACCCTCTCACGTATGGAACTTAGTATGTAGCACCAGTCTACCACAGGAATTACTAGGAAATCTCTGAACTGAGCTTGGAGGCACTAGTCTTGTGTGCCGGGTGATTCCAATTACCTCTCTCAGCACTTCCGTCAAACAGCGAGCCTAGGCCTTTTAGAAGCCAAGGGTACCAGCAGGCTGGATGTGGAGGTACAGGCCATAAGCTCAACTCTCACAAGTGTGTATGCATGGGAGGCAGATGTCTGCTACCCACTCGGACATGGGAGTTGGAACCTAGCTACACTGTGATTGAAGAAGGCCATTGGAAATCGCTGTATTCAACTCAGATACACGGGAGTTCAGGTCCAGTGCTCACACATGCTTTTCCCGCAACCTCTCCCAGCCACTAACATAAGGATGTTAGCAGCTACTCCTACAGTCAGGCAGGATGCGGGAGGTTTCTGCCCTGTCCTCAGCTCTCACAGGGAAGCATGTCTTGAAGCCAGCTGTCAACTAGCTGCATTCCTATGGCAGTGAGAAGGTAGCAGTACTCTGAGTCAGGAGGTTCCAAGATTACCACTCTACTGCACCTGGAGATACCCTCCAGGTCTGCATTGTCACCCTGCGTCTCAGAAGCCTCTGGCAAACGTCTCTGCTGAAGACCTGCGAAACTCACTCTACAGGCAGTGTGGAACTGTGAGGGACTGAGGCTGAGCTCAACTCTCAGAAGTAAGATGGTTTTGGACAAGGCGTTCAGCTACCCTCTCACGTATGGAACGTAGTATGTAGCACCAGTCTACCACAGGTATTACTAGGAAATCGCTGAACTGAGCTTGGAGGCACTAGTCTTGTGTGCCGGGTGATTCCATTTACCTCTCCCAGCACTTCCGTCAAACAGCGAGCCTAGGCCTTTTAGAAGCCAAGGGTACCAGCAGGCTGGATGTGGAGGTACAGGCCATAAGCTCAACTCTCAGAAGTGTGTATGCATGGGAGGCAGATGTCTGCTACCCGCTCGTACATGGGATTTGGAACCTAGCTACACTCTGGTTGAGGAAAGTCGTTGGAAATCGCTGTATTCAACTCAGATACACGGGAGTTCAGGCCCAGTGCTCACACATGCTTTTCCCGCAACCTCTCCCAGCCACTAACATTAGGATGTTAGCAGCTACTCCTACAGTCAGGCAGCATGCGGGAGGGTTCTGCCCTGTCCTTAGCTCTCACAGGGAAGCATGTCTTAAAGCCAGCTGTCAACTAGCTGCATTCCGATGGCAGTGAGAAGGTAGCAGTATTCTGAGTCAGGAGGTTCCAAGATTACCAGTCTACTGCATCTGGGGATACACTCCAGGTCTGCACTGTTACCCTGCGTCTCAGAAGCCTCTGGCAATCATCTCTGCTGAAGACCTGCGAAACTCCCTCTGCAGGCAGTGTGGAACGGTGAGGGACTGAGGGTGAGCTCAACTCTCAGAAGTAAGATGGTTTTGGACAAGGCTTTCAGCTACCCTTTCACGTATGGAACTTAGTATGTAGCACCAGTCTACCACAGGAATTACTAGGAAATCGCTGAACTGAGCTTGGAGGCACTAGTCTTGTGTGCCCGGTGATTCCAATTACCTCTCCCAGCACTTCCGTCAAACAGCGAGCCTAGGCCTTTTAGAAGCCAAGGGTACCAGCAGGCTGGATGTGGAGGTACAGGCCATAAGCTCAACTCTCACAAGTGTGTATGCATGGGAGGCAGATGTCTGCTACCCGCTCGTACATGGGATTTGGAACCTAGCTACACTCTGGTTGAGGAAAGCCGTTGGAAATCGCTGTATTCAACTCAGATACACGGGAGTTCAGGCCCAGTGCTCACACATGCTTTTCCCGCAACCTCTCTCAGCCACTAACATAAGGATGTTAGCAGCTACTCGTACACTCAGGCAGGATGCGGGAGGGTTCTTCCCTGTCTTCAGCTCTCTCAGGGAAGCATGTCTTGAAGCCAGCTGTCAACTAGCTGCATTCCTATTGCAGTGAGTAGGTACAGTACTCTGAGTCAGGAGGTTCCAAGATTACCACTCTACTGCACCTGGAGATACCCTCCAGGACTGCATTGTTAACTTGTACTCAGAAGACTCTGGCAATCGTCTCTGGTGAAGACGTGTGAAACTCACTCTGCAGGCAGTGTGGAACTGTGAGGGACTGAGGGTGGGCTGAACTCTCAGAAGTAAGATGCTTTTGGACAAGGCGTTCAGCTACCTTCTCACATATGGAACTTAGTGTGTAGCACCTGTCTACCACAAGAATTACTGGGAAATCGTGAATTGAGCTTGGAGGCACTCGTCTTGTGTGCCGGGAGATTCCAATTACCTCTCCCAGCACTTCCGTCAAACAGCGAGCCTAGGCCTTTTAGAAGCCTAGGGTACCAGCAGGCTGGATGTGGAGGTACAGGCCATAAGCTCAACTCTCAGAAGTTTGTATGCATGGGAGGCAGATGTCTGCTACCCGATCGTACATGGGATTTGGAACCTAGCTACACTCTGGTTGAGGAAAGCCGTTGGAAATCGCTGTATTCAACTCAGACACACGGGAGTTCAGACCCAGTGCTCACACATGCTTTTCCCGCAACCTCTCCCAGCCACTAACATTAGGATGTTAGCAGCTACTCCAACAGTCAGGCAGGATGCGGGAGGGTTCTGCCCTGTCTTCAGCTCTCACAGGGAAGCATGTCTTGAAGCCAGCTGTCAACTAGCTGCATTCCTAAGGCAGTGAGAAGGTAGCAGTATTCTGAGTCAGGAGGTTCCAAGATTACCAGTCGAATGCACCTGGGGATACCCTCCAGGTCTGCATTGTTACCCTGCGTCTCAGAAGCCTCTGGCAAACGTCTCTGCTGAAGACCTGCGAAAATCACTCTGCAGGCAGTGTGGAACTGTGAGGGACTGAGGCTGAGCTCAACTCTCAGAAGTAAGATGGTTTTGGACAAGGCGTTCAGCTACCCTCTCACGTATGGAACTTAGTATGTAGCACCAGTCTACCACAGGTATTACTAGGAAATCGCTGAACTGAGCTTGGAGGCACTAGTCTTGTGTGCCGGGTGATTCCATTTACCTCTCCCAGCAGTTCCGTCAAACAGCGAGCCTAGGCCTTTTAGAAGCCAAGGGTACCAGCAGGCTGGATGTGGAGGTACAGGCCATAAGCTCAACTCTCAGAAGTGTATATGCATGGGAGGCAGATGTCTGCTACCCACTCGGACATGGGTGTTGGAACCTAGCTACACTGTGATTGAAGAGGGCCATTGGAAATCGCTGTATTCAACTCAGATACACGGGAGTTCAGGCCCAGTGCTCACACATGCCTTTCCCGCAACCTCTCCCAGCCACTAATATAAGGATGTTAGCAGCTACTCCTACAGTCAGGCAGGATGCGGGAGGGTTCTGCCCTGTCCTCAGCTATCACAGGGAAGCATGTCTTGAAGCCAGCTGTCAACTAGCTGCATTCCTATGGCAGTGAGAAGGTAGCAGTACTCTGAGTCAGGAGGTTCCAAGATTACCACTACTGCTCCTGGAGATACCCTCCAGGTCTGCATTGTTAACTTGTACTCAGAAGCCTCCAGCAATCGTCTCTGGTGAAGACGTGTGAAACTCACTCTGCAGGCAGTGTGGAAGTGTGAAGGACGGAGGGTGTGCTCAACTCTCAGAAGTAAGATGCTTTTGGACAAGGCGTTCAGCTACCTTCTCACATATGGAACTTAGTATGTAGCACCTGTCTACCACAAGAATTACTGGGAAATCGTAAATTGAGCTTGGAGGCACTCGTCTTGTGTGCCGGGAGATTCCAATTACCTCTCCCAGCACTTCCGTCAAACATCGAGCCTAGGCCTTTTAGAAGCCAAGGGTACCAGCAGCCTGGATGTGGAAGTACAGGCCATAAGCTCAACTCTCAGAAGTGTGTATGCATGGGAGGCAGATGTCTGCTACCCGCTCGTACATGGGATTTGGAACCTAGCTACACTCTGGTTGAGGAAAGTCGTTGGAAATCGCTGTATTCAACTCAGATACACGGGAGTTCAGGCCCAGTGCTCACACATGCTTTTCCCGCAACCTCTCCCAGCCACTAACATTAGGATGTTAGCAGCTACTCCTACAGTCAGGCAGGATGCGGGAGGGTTCTGCCCTGTCCTTAGCTCTCACAGGGAAGCATGTCTTGAAGCCAGCTGTCAACTAGCTGCATTCCTATGGCAGTGAGAAGGTAGCAGTATTCTGAGTCAGGAGGTTCCAAGATTACCAGTCTACTGCATCTGGGGATACCCTCCAGTTCTGCACTGTTACCCTGCGTCTCAGAAGCCTCTGGCAAACGTCTCTGCTGAAGACCTGCGAAACTCCCTCTGCAGGCAGTGTGGAACGGTGAGGGACTGAGGGTGAGCTCAACTCTCAGAAGTAAGATGGTTTTGGACAAGGCGTTCAGCTACCCTCTCACGTATGGAACTTAGTATGTAGCACCAGTCTACCACAGGAATTACTAGGAAATCGCTGAACTGAGCTTGGAGGCACTAGTCTTGTGTGCCGGTTGATTCCAATTACCTCTCCCAGCACTTCCGTCAAACAGCGAGCCTAGGCCTTTTAGAAGCCAAGGGTACCAGCAGGCTGGATGTGGAGGTACAGGCCATAAGCTCAACTCTCACAAGTGTGTATGCATGGGAGGCTGATGTCTGCTACCCACTCAGACATGGGAGTTGGAACCTAGCTACACTGTGATTGAAGAAGGCCATTGGAAATCGCTGTATTCAACTCAGATACACGGGAGTTCAGGCCCAGTGCTCACACATGCTTTTCCCGCAACCTCTCCCAGCCACTAACATAAGGATGTTAGCAGCTACTCCTACAGTCAGGCAGGATGCGGGAGGGTTCTGCCCTGTCCTCAGCTCTCACAGGGAAGCATGTCTTGAAGCCAGCTGTCAACTAGCTGCATTCCTATGGCAGTGAGAAGGTAGCAGTACTCTGAGTCAGGATGTTCCAAGATTACCACTCTACTGCACCTGGAGATACCCTCCAGGTCTGCATTGTTAACTTGTACTTAGAAGCCTCTGGCAATCGTCTCTGGTGAAGACGTGTGAAACTCACTCTGCAGGCAGTGTGGAACTGTGAGGGACTGAGGGTGAGCTCAACTCTCAGAAGTAAGATTCTTTTGGACAAGGCGTTCAGCTACATTCTCACATATGGAACTTAGTATGTAGCACCTGTCTACCATAAGAATTACTGGGAAATCTTGAATTGAGCTTGGAGGCACTCGTCTTGTGTGCCGGGAGATTCCAATTACCTCTCCCAGCACTTCCGTCAAACAGCGAGCCTAGGCCTTTTAGAAGCCAAGGGTACCAGCAGGCTGGATGTGGAGGTACAGGCCATAAGCTCAACTCTCAGAAGTGTGTATGCATGGGAGGCAGATGTCTGCTACCCGCTCGTACATGGGATTTGGAACCTAACTACACTCTGGTTGAGGAAAGCCGTTGGAAATCGCTGTATTCAACTCAGATACACGGGAGTTCAGGCCCAGTGCTCACACATGCTTTTCCCGCAACCTCTCTCAGCCACTAACATAAGGATGTTAGCAGCTACTCCTACACTCAGGCAGGATGCGGGAGGGTTCTGCCCTGTCCTCAGCTCTCACAGGGAAGCATGTCTTGAAGCCAGCTGTCAACTAGCTGCATTCCTATTGCAGTGAGTAGGTACAGTACTCTGAGTCAGGAGGTTCCAAGATTACCACTCTACTGCACCTGGAGATACCCTCCAGGTCTGCATTGTTACCTTGTACTCAGAAGCCTCTGGCAATCGTCTCTGGTGAAGACGTGTGAAACTCACTCTGCAGGCAGTGTGGAACTGTGAGGGACTGAGGGTGGGCTCAACTCTCAGAAGTAAGATGCTTTTGGACATGGCGTTCAGCTACCTTCTCACATATGGAACTTAGTGTGTAGCACCTGTCTACCACAAGAATTACTGGGAAATCGTGAATTGAGCTTGGAGGCACTCGTCTTGTGTGCCGGGAGATTCCAATTACCTCTCCCAGCTTTTCCGTCAAACAGCGAGCCTAGGCCTTTTAGAAGCCTAGGGTACCAGCAGCCTTGATGTGGAGGTACAGGCCATAAGCTCTACTCTCAGAAGTGTGTATGCATGGGAGGCAGATGTCTGCTACCCGCTCGTACATGGGATTTGGAACCTAGCTACACTCTGGTTGAGGAAAGCCGTTGGAAATCGCTGTATTCAACTCAGACACACGGGAGTTCAGACCCAGTGCTCACACATGCTTTTCCCGCAACCTCTCCCAGCCACTAACATTAGGATGTTAGCAGCTACTCCAACAGTCAGGCAGGATGCGGGAGGGTTCTGCCCTGTCTTCAGCTCTCACAGGGAAGCATGTCTTGAAGCCAGCTGTCAACTAGCTGCATTCCTAAGGCAGTGAGAATGTAGCAGTATTCTGAGTCAGGAGGTTCCAAGATTACCAGTCGACTGCACCTGGGGATACCCTCCAGGTCTGCATTGTTACCCTGCGTCTCAGAAGCCTCTGGCAAACGTCTCTGCTGAAGACCTGCGAAAATCACTCTGCAGGCAGTGTGGAACTGTGAGGGACTGAGGCTGAGCTCAACTCTCAGAAGTAAGATGGTTTTGGACAAGGCGTTCAGCTACCCTCTCACGTATGGAACTTAGTATGTAGCACCAGTCTACCACAGGAATTACTAGGAAATCGCTGAACTGAGCTTGGAGGCACTAGTCTTGTGTGCCGGTTGATTCCAATTACCTCTCCCAGCACTTCCGTCAAACAGCGAGCCTAGGCCTTTTAGAAGCCAAGGGTACCAGCAGGCTGGATGTGGAGGTACAGGCCATAAGCTCAACTCTCACAAGTGTGTATGCATGGGAGGCTGATGTCTGCTACCCACTCAGACATGGGAGTTGGAACCTAGCTACACTGTGATTGAAGAAGGCCATTGGAAATCGCTGTATTCAACTCAGATACACGGGAGTTCAGGCCCAGTGCTCACACATGCTTTTCCCGCAACCTCTCCCAGCCACTAACATAAGGATGTTAGCAGCTACTCCTACAGTCAGGCAGGATGCGGGAGGGTTCTGCCCTGTCCTCAGCTCTCACAGGGAAGCATGTCTTGAAGCCAGCTGTCAACTAGCTGCATTCCTATGGCAGTGAGAAGGTAGCAGTACTCTGAGTCAGGATGTTCCAAGATTACCACTCTACTGCACCTGGAGATACCCTCCAGGTCTGCATTGTTAACTTGTACTTAGAAGCCTCTGGCAATCGTCTCTGGTGAAGACGTGTGAAACTCACTCTGCAGGCAGTGTGGAACTGTGAGGGACTGAGGGTGAGCTCAACTCTCAGAAGTAAGATTCTTTTGGACAAGGCGTTCAGCTACATTCTCACATATGGAACTTAGTATGTAGCACCTGTCTACCATAAGAATTACTGGGAAATCTTGAATTGAGCTTGGAGGCACTCGTCTTGTGTGCCGGGAGATTCCAATTACCTCTCCCAGCACTTCCGTCAAACAGCGAGCCTAGGCCTTTTAGAAGCCAAGGGTACCAGCAGGCTGGATGTGGAGGTACAGGCCATAAGCTCAACTCTCAGAAGTGTGTATGCATGGGAGGCAGATGTCTGCTACCCGCTCGTACATGGGATTTGGAACCTAACTACACTCTGGTTGAGGAAAGCCGTTGGAAATCGCTGTATTCAACTCAGATACACGGGAGTTCAGGCCCAGTGCTCACACATGCTTTTCCCGCAACCTCTCTCAGCCACTAACATAAGGATGTTAGCAGCTACTCCTACACTCAGGCAGGATGCGGGAGGGTTCTGCCCTGTCCTCAGCTCTCACAGGGAAGCATGTCTTGAAGCCAGCTGTCAACTAGCTGCATTCCTATTGCAGTGAGTAGGTACAGTACTCTGAGTCAGGAGGTTCCAAGATTACCACTCTACTGCACCTGGAGATACCCTCCAGGTCTGCATTGTTACCTTGTACTCAGAAGCCTCTGGCAATCGTCTCTGGTGAAGACGTGTGAAACTCACTCTGCAGGCAGTGTGGAACTGTGAGGGACTGAGGGTGGGCTCAACTCTCAGAAGTAAGATGCTTTTGGACATGGCGTTCAGCTACCTTCTCACATATGGAACTTAGTGTGTAGCACCTGTCTACCACAAGAATTACTGGGAAATCGTGAATTGAGCTTGGAGGCACTCGTCTTGTGTGCCGGGAGATTCCAATTACCTCTCCCAGCTTTTCCGTCAAACAGCGAGCCTAGGCCTTTTAGAAGCCTAGGGTACCAGCAGCCTTGATGTGGAGGTACAGGCCATAAGCTCTACTCTCAGAAGTGTGTATGCATGGGAGGCAGATGTCTGCTACCCGCTCGTACATGGGATTTGGAACCTAGCTACACTCTGGTTGAGGAAAGCCGTTGGAAATCGCTGTATTCAACTCAGACACACGGGAGTTCAGACCCAGTGCTCACACATGCTTTTCCCGCAACCTCTCCCAGCCACTAACATTAGGATGTTAGCAGCTACTCCAACAGTCAGGCAGGATGCGGGAGGGTTCTGCCCTGTCTTCAGCTCTCACAGGGAAGCATGTCTTGAAGCCAGCTGTCAACTAGCTGCATTCCTAAGGCAGTGAGAATGTAGCAGTATTCTGAGTCAGGAGGTTCCAAGATTACCAGTCGACTGCACCTGGGGATACCCTCCAGGTCTGCATTGTTACCCTGCGTCTCAGAAGCCTCTGGCAAACGTCTCTGCTGAAGACCTGCGAAAATCACTCTGCAGGCAGTGTGGAACTGTGAGGGACTGAGGCTGAGCTCAACTCTCAGAAGTAAGATGGTTTTGGACAAGGCGTTCAGCTACCCTCTCTCGTATGGAACTTAGTATGTAGCACCAGTCTACCACAGGTATTACTAGGAAATCGCTGAACTTAGCTTGGAGGCACTAGTCTTGTGTGCCCGGTGATTCCAATTACCTCTCCCAGCACTTCCGTCAAACAGCGAGCCTAGGCCTTTTAGAAGCCAAGGGTACCAGCAGGCTGGATGTGGAGGTACAGGCCATAAGCTCAACTCTCACAAGTGTGTATGCATGGGAGGCAGATGTCTGCTACCCACTCAGACATGGGAGTTGGAAACTAGCTACACTGTGATTGAAGAAGGCCATTGGAAATCGCTGTATTCAACTCAGATACACGGGAGTTCAGGCCCAGTGCTCACACATGCTTTTCCCGCAACCTCTCCCAGCCACTAACATTAGGATGTTAGCAGCTACTCCTACAGTCAGGCAGGATGCGGGAGGGTTCTGCCCTGTCCTCAGCTCTCACAGGGAAGCATGTCTTGAAGCCAGCTGTCAACTAGCTGCATTCCTATGGCAGTGAGAAGGTAGCAGTACTCTGAGTCAGGAGGTTCCAAGATTACCACTCTACTGCACCTGGAGATACCCTCCAGGTCTGCATTGTTAACTTGTACTAAGAAGACTCTGGCAATCGTCTCTGGTGAAGACGTGTGAAACTCACTCTGCAGGCAGTGTGGAAGTGTGAGGGACTGAGGGTGGGCTCAACTCTCAGAAGTAAGATGCTTTTGGACAAGGCGTTCAGCTACATTCTCACATATGGAACTTAGTATGTAGCACCTGTCTACCACAAGAATTACTGGGAAATCGTGAATTGATCTTGGAGGCACTAGTCTTGTGTGCCGGGAGATTCCAATTACCTCTCCCAGCACTTCCGTCAAACAGCGAGCCTAGGCCTTTTAGAAGCCAAGGGTACCAGCAGGCTGGATGTGGAGGTACAGGCCATAAGTTCTACTCTCAGAAGTGTGTATGCATGGGAGGCAGATGTCTGCTACCCGCTCGTACATGGGATTTGGAACCTAGCTACACTCTGGTTGAGGAAATTCGTTGGAAATCGCTGTATTCAACTCAGATACACGGGAGTTCAGGCCCAGTGCTCACAAATGCTTTTCCTGCAACCTCTCCCAGCCACTAACATTAGGATGTTAGCAGCTACTCCTACAGTCAGGCAGCATGCGGGAGGGTTCTGCCGTGTCCTCAGCTCTCACAGGGAAGCATGTCTTGAAGCCAGCTGTCAAGTAGCTGCATTCCTATGGCAGTGAGAAGGTAGCAGTATTCTGAGTCAGGAGGTTCCAAGATTACCAGTCTACTGCACCTGGGGATACCCTCCAGGTCTGCATTGTTACCCTGCGTCTCAGAAGCCTCTGGCAAACGTCTCTGCTGAAGACCTGCGAAACTACTCTGCAGGCAGTGTGGAACTGTGAGGGACTGAGGCTGAGCTCAACTCTCAGAAGTAAGATGGTTTTGGACAAGGCGTTCAGCTACCCTCTCACGTATGGAACTTAGTATGTAGCACCAGTCTACCACAGGAATTACTAGGAAATCACTGAACTGAGCTTGGAGTCACTAGTCTTGTGTGCCGGGTGATTCCAATTACCTCTCCCAGCACTTCCGTCAAACAGCGAGCCTAGGCCTTTTAGAAGCCAAGGGTACCAGCAGGCTTGATGTGGAGGTACAGGCCATAAGCTCAACACTCAGAAGTGTGTATGCATGGGAGGCAGATGTCTGCTACCCACTCGGACATGGGAGTTGGAACCTAGCTACACTGTGATTGAAGAAGGCCATTGGAAATCGATGTATACAACTCAGATACACGGGAGTTCAGGCCCAGTGCTCACACATGCTTTTCCCGCAACCTCTCCCAGCCACTAATATAAGGATATTAGCAGCTACTCCTACAGTCAGGCAGGATGCGGGAGGGTTCTGCCCTGTCCTCAGCTCTCACAGGGAAGCATGTCTTGAAGCCAGCTGTCAACTAGCTGCATTCCTATGGCAGTGAGAAGGTAGCAGTACTCTGAGTCAGGAGGTTCCAAGATTACCACTCTACTGCACCTGGAGATACCCTCCAGGTCTGCGTTGTTAATTTGTACTCAGAAACCTCTGGCAATCGTCTCTGGTGAAGACGTGTGAAACTCACTCTGCAGGCAGTGTGGAAGTGTTAGGGACTGAGGGTGAGCTCAACTCTCAGAAGTAAGATTCTTTTGGACAAGGCGTTCAGCTACCATCTCACCTATGGAACTTAGTATGTAGCACCTGTCTACCACAAGAATTACTGGGAAATCGTGAATTGAGCTTGGAGGCACTCGTCATGTGTGCCGGGTGATTCCAATTACCTCTCCCAGCACTTCCATCAAACAGCGAGCCTAGGCCTTTTAGGAGCCAAGGGTACCAGCATGCTGGATGTGGAGGTAGAGGCCAAAAGCTCAACTCTCAGAAGTGTGTATGCATGGGAGGCAGATGTCTGCTACCCGCTCGTACATGGGAGTTGGAACCTAGCTACACTCTGGTTGAGGAAAGTCGTTGGAAATCGCTGTATTCAACTCAGATACATGGGAGTTCAGGACCAGTGCTCACACATGCTTTTCCCGCAACCTCTCCCAGCCACTAACATTAGGATGTTAGCAGCTACTCCTACAGTCAGGCAGCATGCGGGAGGGTTCTGCCCTGTCCTCAGCTCTCACAGGGAAGCATGTCTTGAAGCCAGCTGTCAACTAGCTGCATTCCTATGGCAGTGAGAAGGTAGCAGTACTCTGAGTCAGTAGGTTCCAAGATTACCACTCTACTGCACCTGGAGATACCCTCCAGGTCTCCATTGTTAACTTGTAATCAGAAGCCTCTGGCAACCGTCTCTGGTGAAGACGTGTGAAACTCACTCTGCAGGCAGTGTGGAACTGTGAGGGACTGAGAGTGGGCTCAACTCTCAGAAGTAAGATGCTTTTGGACAAGGCGTTAAGCTACATTCTCACATATGGAACTTAGTATGTAGCACCTGTCTACCACAAGAATTACTGGGAAATCGTGAATTGAGCTTGGAGGCACTCGTCTTGTGTGCCGGGAGATTCCAATTACCTCTCCCAGCACTTCCGTCAAACAGCGAGCCTAGGCCTTTTAGAAGCCAAGGGTACCAGCAGGCTGGATGTGGAGGTACAGGCCATAAGCTCAACTCTCAGAAGTGTGTATGCATGGGAGGCAGATGTCTGCTACCCACTCGTACATGGGATTTGGAACCTAGATACACTCTGGTTGAGGAAAGGCGTTGGAAATCGCTGTATTCAACTCAGATACACGGGAGTTCAGGCCCAGTGCTCACACATGCTTTTCCCGCAACCTCTCCCAGCCACTAACATTAGGATGTTAGCAGCTACTCCTACAGTCAGGCAGCATGCGGGAGGGTTCTTCCCTGTCCTTAGCTCTCACAGGGAAGCATGTCTTGAAGCCAGCTGTCAACTAGCTGCATTCCTATGCCAGTGAGAAGGTAGCAGTATTCTGAGTCAGGAGGTTCCAAGATTACCAGTCTACTGCACCTGGGGATACCCTCCAGGTCTGCATTGTTACCCTGCGTCTCAGAAGCCTCTGGCAAACGTCTCTGCTGAAGACCTGCGAAACTCACTCTGCACGCAGTGTGGAACTGTAGGGACTGAGGCGGAGCTCAACTCTCAGAAGTAAGATGGTTTTGGAAAAGGCGTTCAGCTACCCTCTCACGTATGGAACATAGTGTGTAGCACCAGTCTACCAGAGGAATTACTAGGAAATCGCTGAACTGAGCTTGGAGGCACTAGTCTTGTGTGCCGGGTGATTCCAATTACCTATCCCAGCACTTCCGTCAAACAGCGAGCCTAGGCCTTTTAGAAGCCAAGGGTACCAGCAGGCTGGATGTGGAGGTACAGGCCATAAGCTCAACTCTCAGAAGTGTGTATGCATGGGAGGCAGATGTCTGCTACTCATTCGCACATGGGAGTTGGAACCTAGCTACACTGTGATTGAAGAAGGCCATTGGAAACCGCTGTATTCAACTCAGATACACGGGAGTTCAGGCCCAGTGCTAACACATGCTTTTCCCGCAACCTCTCCCAGCCACTAACATAAGGATGTTAGCAGCTACTCCTACAGTCAGGAGGGTGCGGGAGGGTTCTGCCCTGTCCTCAGCTCTCACAGGGAAGCATGTCTTGAAGCCAGCTGTCAACTAGCTGCATTCCTATGGCAGTGAGAAGGTAGCAGTACTCTGAGTCAGGACGTTCCAAGATTACCACTCTACTGCACGTGGAGATACCCTCCAGGTCTGCATTGTTAACTTGTACTCAGAAGCCTCTGGCAATCGTCTCTGGTGAAGACGTGTGAAACTCAATCTGCAGGCAGTGTGGAACTGTGAGGGACTGAGGCTGAGCTCAACTCTCAGAAGTAAGATGGTTTTGGACAAGGCGTTCAGCTACACTCTCACGTATGGAACTTAGTATGTAGCACCAGTCTACCACAGGAATTACTAGGAAATCGCTGAACTGAGCTTGGAGGCACTAGTCTTTTGTGCCGGGTGATTCCAATTACCTATCCCAGCACATCCGTCAAACAGCGAGCCTAGGCCTTTTAGAAGCCAAGGGTACCAGCAGGCTGGATGTGGAGGTACAGGCCATAAGCTCAACTCTCAGAAGTGTGTATGCATGGGAGGCAGATGTCTGCTACCCGCTCGTACATGGGATTTGGAACCTAGCTACACTCTCTTTGAGGAAAGCCGTTGGAAATCGCTGTATTCAACTCAGACACACGGGAGTTCAGACCCAGTGCTCACACATGCTTTTCCCGCAACCTCTCCCAGCCACTAATATTAGGATGTTAGCAGCTACTCCTACAGTCAGGTAGGATGCGGGAGGGTTCTGCCCTGTCTTCAGCTCTCACAGGAAGCATGTCTTGAAGCCAGCTGTCAACTAGCTGCATTCCTATGGCAGTGAGAAGGTAGCAGTATTCTGAGTCGGGAGGTTCCAAGATTACCAGGATACTGCACCTGGGGATACCCTCCAGGTCTGCATTGTTACCCTGCGTCTCAGAAGCCTCTGGCAAACGTCTCTGCTGAAGACGTGTGAAACTCACTCTGCAGGCAGTGTGGAACTGTGAGGGACTGAGTGTGGGCTCAACTCTCAGAAGTAAGATGCTTTTGGACAAGGCGTTCAGCTACCATCTTACATATGGGACTTAGTATGTAGCACCTGTCTACCACAAGAATTACTGGGAAATCGTGAATTGAGCTTGGAGGCACTCGTCTTGTGTGCCGGGAGATTCCAATTACCTCTCCCAGCACTTCCGTCAAACAGCGAGGCTAGGCCTTTTAGAAGCCAAGGGTACCAGCAGGCTGGATGTGGAGGTACAGGCCATAAGCTCAACTCTCAGAAGTGTGTATGCATGGGAGGCAGATGTCTGCTACCCGCTCGTACATGGGATTTAGAACCTAGCTACACTCTGGTTGAGGAAAGTCGTTGGAAATTGCTGTATTCAACTCAGATACACGGGAGTTCACGCCCAGTGCTCACACATGCTTTTCCCGCAACCTCTCCCAGCCACTAACATTAGGATGTTAGCAGCTACTCCTACAGTCAGGCAGCATGCGGGAGGGTTCTGCCCTGTCCTCAGCTCTCACAGGAAAGCATGTCTTGAAGCCAGCTGTCAACTAGCTGCATTCCAATGGCAGTGAGAAGGTAGCAGTGTTCTGAGTCAGGAGGTTCCAAGATTACCAGTCTACTGCATCTGGGGATACCCTCCAGGTCTGCACTGTTACCCTGCGTCTCAGAAGCCTCTGGCAAACGTCTCTGCTGAAGACCTGCAAAACTCACTCTACAGGCAGTGTGGAACTGTGAGGGACTGAGGCTGAGCTCAACTCTCAGAAGTAAGATGCTTTTGGACAAGGCGTTCAGCTCTCCTCTCACGTATGGAACTTAGTATGTAGCACCAGTCTACCACAGGAATTACTAGGAAATCGCTGAACTGAGCTTGGAGGCACTAGTCTTGTGTGCCGGGTGATTCCAATTACCTCTCCCAACACTTGCGTCAAGCAGCGAGCCTAGGCCCTTTAGAAGCCAAGGGTACCAGCAGGCTGGATGTGGAGGTACAGGCCATAAGCTCAACTCTCAGAAGTGTGTATGCATGGGAGGCAGATGTCTGCTACCCACTCGGACATGGGAGTTGGAACCTAGCTACACTGTGATTGAAGAAGGCCATTGGAAATCGCTGTATTCAACTGAGATACACGGGAGTTCAGGCCCAGTGCTCACACATGCTTTTCCCGCAACCTCTCCCAGCCACTAACATAAGGATGTTAGCAGCTACTCCTACAGTCAGGCAGGATGCGAGAGGGTTCTGCCCTGCCTTAATCTCTCTCAGAGAAGCATGTCTAGAAGCCAGCTAGCTGTCATCTAGCTGCATTCCTATGGCAGTGAGAAGGTAGCAGTATTCTGAGTCAGGAGGTTCCAAGATTACCAGTCGACTGCACCTGGGGATACCCTCAGGTCTGCATTGTTACCCTGCGTCTCAGAAGCCTCTGGCAAACGTCTCTGCTGAAGACCTGCGAAACTCACTCAGCAGGCAGTGTGGAACTGTGAGGGACTGAGGGTGAGCTCAACTCTCAGAAGTAAGATGGTTTTGGACAAGGCGTTCAGCTACCCTCTCACGTATGGAACTTAGTATGTAGCACCAGTCTACCATAGGAATTACTAGGAAATCGCTGAACTGAGCTTGGAGGCACTAGTCTTGTGTGCCGGGTGATTCCAATTACCTCTCCCAGCACTTCCGTCAAACAGGGAGCCTAGGCCTTTTAGAAGCCAAGGGTACCAGCAGGCTGGATGTGGAGGTACAGGCCATAAGCTCAACTCTCAGAAGTGTGTATGCATGGGAGGCAGATGTCTGCTACCCGCTGGTACATGGGATTTAGAACCTATCTACACTCTGGTTGAGGAAAGTCGTAGGAAATTGCTGTATTCAACTCAGATACACGGGAGTTCAGGCCCAGTGCTCATACATGCTTTTCACGCAACCTCTCCCAGCCACTAACATTAGGATGTTAGCAGCTACTCCTACAGTCAGGCAGCATGCGGGAGGGTTCTGCCCTGTCCTCAGCTCTCACAGGAAAGCATGTCTTGAAGCCAGCTGTCAACTAGCTGCATTCCTATGGCAGTGAGAAGGTAGCAGTATTCTGAGTCAGGAGGTTCCAAGATTTCCAGTCTAATGCATCTGGGGATACCCTCCAGTTCTGCACTGTTACCCTGCGTCTCAGAAGCCTCTGGCAAACGTCTCTGCTGAAGACCTGCGAAACTCCCTCTGCAGGCAGGGTGGAACTGTGAGGGACTGAGGCTGAGCTCAACTCTCAGAAGTAAGATGCTTTTGGACAAGCGTTCAGCTCTCCTCTCACGTATGGAACTTAGTATATAGCACCAGTCTACCACAGGAATTACTAGGAAATCGCTGAACTGAGCTTGGAGGCACTAGTTTTGTGTGTCGGGTGATTCCAATTACCTCTCCCAGCACTTCCGTCAAACAGCGAGCCTAGGCCTTTTAGAAGCCAAGGGTACCAGCAGGCTGGATGTGGAGGTACAGGCCATAAGCTCAACTCTCAGAAGTGTATATGCATGGGAGGCAGATGTCTGCTACCCACTCGGACATGGGAGTTGGTACCTAGCTACACTGTGTTTGAAGAAGGCCATTGGAAATCGCTGTATTCAACTCAGATACACGGGAGTTCAGGCCCAGTGCTCACACATGCTTTTCCCGCAACCTCTCCCAGCCTCTAACATAAGGATGTTAGCAGCTACTCCTACAGTCAGGCAGGATGCGGGAGGGTTCTGCCCTGTCCTCAACTCGCACAGGGAAGCATGTCTTGAAGCCAGCTGTCAACTAGCTGCATTCCTATGGCAGTGAGAACGTAGCAGTACTCTGAGTCAGGAGGTTCCAAGATTACCACTCTACTGCACCTGGAGATACCCTCCAGGTCTGTATTGTTAACTTGTACTCAGAAGCCTCTGGCAATCGTCTCTGGTGAAGACGTGTGAAACTCACTCTGCAGGCAGTGTGGAAGTGTGAGGGACGGAGGGTGTGCTCAACTCTCAGAAGTAAGATGCTTTTGGACATGGCGTTCAGCTACCTTCTCACATATGGAACTTAGTATGTAGCACCTGTCTACCACAAGAATTACTGGGAAATCGTGAATTGAGCTTGGAGGCACTCGTCTTGTGTGCCGGGAGATTCCAATTACCTCTCCCAGCACTTCCGTCAAACAGCGAGCCTAGGCCTTTTAGAAGCCAAGTGTACCAGCAGGCTGGATGTGGAGGTACAGGCCAAAAGCTCAACTCTCAGAAGTGTGTATGCATGGGAGGCAGATGTCTGCTACCCGCTCGTACATGGGATTTGGAACCTAGCTACACTCTGGTTGAGGAAAGTCGTTGGAAATCGCTGTATTCAACTCAGATACACGGGAGTTCATGCCCAGTGCTCACATATGCTTTTCCCGCAACCTCTCCCAGCCACTAACATTAGGATGTTAGCAGCTGCTCCTACAGTCAGGCAGCATGCGGGAGGGTTCTTCCCTGTCCTTAGCTCTCACAGGGAAGCATGTCTTGAAGCCAGCTGTCAACTAGCTGAATTCCTATGGCAGTGAGAAGGTAGCAGTATTCTGAGTCAGGAGGTTCCAAGATTACCAGTCTACTGTATCTGGGGATACCCTCCAGGTCTGCATTTTCAACTTGTACTCAGAAGCCTCTAGCAAACGTCTCTGCTGAAGACCTGCGAAACTCACTCTGCAGGCAGTGTGGAACTGTGAGGGACTGAGGCTGAGCTCAACTCTCAGAAGTAAGATGGTTTTGGACAAGGCGTTCAGCTACCCTCTCACGTTTGGAACTTAGTATGTAGGACCAGTCTACCACAGGAATTACTAGGAAATCGCTGAACTGAGCTTGGAGGCACTAGTCTTGTGTGCCGGGTGATTCCAATTACCTCTCCCAGCACTTCCGTCAAACAGCGAGCCTAGGCCTTTTAGAAGCCAAGGGTACCAGCAGGCTGGATGTGGAGGTAGAGGCCATAAGCTCAACTCTCAGAAGTGCGTATGCATGGGAAGCAGATGTCTGCTACCCACTCGGACATGGGAGTTGGAACCTAGCTACACTGTGATTGAAGAAGGCCATTGGAAACCGCTGTATTCAACTCAGATACACGGGAGTTCAGGCCCAGTGCTCACACATGCTTTTCCCGCAACCTCTCCCAGCCACTAACATTAGGATGTTAGCAGCTACTCCTACAGTCAGGCAGGATGCGAGAGGGTTCTGCCCTGCCTTAATCTCTCTCAGAGAAGCATGTCTAGAAGCCAGCTAGCTGTCAACTAGCTGCATTCCTATGGCAGTGAGAAGGTAGCAGTATTCTGAGTCAGGAGGTTCCAAGATTACCAGTCGACTGCACCTGGGGATACCCTCAGGTCTGCATTGTTACCCTGCGTCTCAGAAGCCTCTGGCAAACGTCTCTGCTGAAGACCTGCGAAACTCACTCAGCAGGCAGTGTGGAAATGTGAGGGACTGAGGGTGAGCTCAACTCTCAGAAGTAAGATGGTTTTGGACAAGGCGTTCAGCTACCCTCTCACGTATGGAACTTAGTATGTAGCACCAGTCTACCATAGGAATTACTAGGAAATCGCTGAACTGAGCTTGGAGGCACTAGTCTTGTGTGCCGGGTGATTCCAATTACCTCTCCCAGCACTTCCGTCAAACAGGGAGCCTAGGCCTTTTAGAAGCCAAGGGTACCAGCAGGCTGGATGTGGAGGTACAGGCCATAAGCTCAACTCTCAGAAGTGTGTATGCATGGGAGGCAGATGTCTGCTACCCGCTCGTACATGGGATTTAGAACCTATCTACACTCTGGTTGAGGAAAGTCGTAGGAAATTGCTGTATTCAACTCAGATACACGGGAGTTCAGGCCCAGTGCTCACACATGCTTTTCACGCAACCTCTCCCAGCCACTAACATTAGGATGTTAGCAGCTACTCCTACAGTCAGGCAGCATGCGGTAGGGTTCTGCCCTGTCCTCAGCTCTCACAGGAAAGCATGTCTTGAAGCCAGCTGTCAACTAGCTGCATTCCAATGGCAGTGAGAAGGTAGCAGTGTTCTGAGTCAGGAGGTTCCAAGATTACCAGTCTACTGCACCTGGGGATACCCTCCAGGTCTGCATTGTTACCCTGCGTCTCAGAAGCCTCTGGCAAACGTCTCTGCTGAAGACCTGCGAAACTCCCTCTGCAGGCAGGGTGGAACTGTGAGGGACTGAGGCTGAGCTCAACTCTCAGAAGTAAGATGGTTTTGGACAAGGCGTTCAGCTACCCTCTCACGTATGGAACTTAGTATGTAGCACCAGTCTACCACAGGAATTACTAGGAAATCGCTGAACTGAGCTTGGAGGCACTAGTTTTGTGTGCCGGTTGATTCCAATTACCTCTCCCAGCACTTCCGTCATACAGCGAGCCTAGGCCTTTTAGAAGCCAAGGGTACCAGCAGGCTGGATGTGGAGGTACAGGCCATAAGCTCAACTCTCAGAAGTGTGTATGCATGGGAGGCAGATGTCTGCTACCCATTCGGACATGGGAGTTGGAACCTAGCTACACTGTGATTGAAGAAGGCCATTGGAAATCGCTGTATTCAAGTCAGATACACCGGAGTTCAGGCCCAGTGCTCACACATGCTTTTCCCGCCACCTCTCCCAGCCACTAACATAAGGATGTTAGCAGCTACTCCTACAGTCAGGCAGGATGCGGGAGGTTTCTGCCCTGTCCTCAGCTCTCACAGGGAAGCATGTCTTGAAGCCAGCTGTCAACTAGCTGCATTCCTATGGCAGTGAGAAGGTAGAAGTACTCTGAGTCAGGAGGTTCCAAGATTACCACTCTACTGCACCTGGAGATACCCTCCAGGTCTGCATTGTTAACTTGTACTCAGAAGCCTCTGGCAATCGTCTCTGGTGAAGATGTGTGAAACTCACTCTGCAGGCAGTGTGGAACTGTGAGGGACTGAGGGTGAGCTCAACTCTCAGAAGTAAGATTATTTTGGACAAGGCGTTCAGCTACCTTCTCACATATGGAACTTAGTATGTAGCACCTGTCTACCACAAGAATTACTGGGAAATCGTGAATTGAGCTTGGAGGCACTCGTCTTGTGTGCCGGGAGATTCCAATTACCTCTCCCAGCACTTCCGTCAAACAGCGAGTCTAGGCCTTTTAGAAGCCAAGGGTACCAGCAGGCTGGATGTGGAGGTACAGGCCATAAGCTCAACTCTCAGAAGTGTGTATGCATGGGAGGCAGATGTCTGCTACCCACTCGTACATGGGATTTGGAACTTAGCTACACTCTGGTTGAGGAAAGCCATGGGAAATCGCTGTATTCAACTCAGAGACACGGCAGTTCAGACCCAGTGCTCACACATGCTTTTCCCGCAACCTCTCCCAGCCACTAACATTAGGATGTTAGCAGCTACTTCAACAGTCAGGCAGGATGCGGGAAGGTTCTGCCCTGTCTGCAGCTCTCTCAGGGAAGCATGTCTTGAAGCCAGCTGTCAACTAGCTGCATTCCTATGGCAGTGAGAAGGTAGCAGTATTCTGAGTCACGACGTTCCAAGATTGCCAGGATACTGCACCTGGGGATACCCTCCAGGTCTGCATTGTTACCCTGCGTCTCAGAAGCCTCTAGCAAACGTCTCTGCTGAAGACCTGCGAAACTCACTCTGCAGGCAGTGTGGAACTGTGAGGGACTGAAGCTGATCTCAACTCTCAGAAGTAAGATGATTTTGGACAAGGCGTTCAGCTACCCTCTCACGTATGGAACTTAGTATGTAGCACCAGTCTACCACAGGAATTACTAGGAAATCGCTGAACTGAGCTTGGAGGCACTAGTCTCTTTTTGCAGGGTGATTCCAATAACCTCTCCCAGCACTTCCGTCAAACAGCGAGCCTAGGCCTTTTAGAAGCCAAGGGTACCAGCAGGCTGGATGTGGAGGTACAGGCCATAAGCTCAACTCTCAGAAGTGTATATGCATGGGAGGCAGATGTCTGCAACCCACTCGGACATGGGAGTTGGTACCTAGCTACACTGTGTTTGAAGAAGGCCATTGGAAATCGCTGTATTCAACTCAGATACACGGGAGTTCAGGCCCAGTGCTCACACATGCTTTTCCCGCAACCTCTCCCAGCCTCTAACATAAGGATGTTAGCAGCTACTCCTACAGTCAGGCAGGATGCGGGAGGGTTCTGCCCTGTCCTCAGCTCTCACAGGGAAGCATGTCTTGAAGCCAGCTGTCAACTAGCTGCATTCCTATGGCAGTGAGAAGGTAGCAGTACTCTGAGTCAGGAGGTTCCAAGATTACCACTCTACTGCACCTGGAGATACCCTCCAGGTCTGCATTGTTAACTTGTACTCAGAAGCCTCTGGCAATCGTCTCTGGTGAAGACGTGTGAAACTCACTCTGCAGGCAGTGTGGAAGTGTGAGGGACTGAGGGTGTGCTCAACTCTCAGAAGTAAGATGCTTTTGGACATGGCGTTCAGCTACATTCTCACATATGGAACTTAGTATGTAGCACCTGTCTACCACAAGAATTACTGGGAAATCGTGAATTGAGCTTGGAGGCACTCGTCTTGTGTGCCGGGAGATTCCAATTACCTCTCCCAGCACTTCCGTCAAACAGCGAGCCTAGGCCTTTTAGAAGCCAAGGGTACCAGCAGGCTGGATGTGGAGGTACAGGCCAAAAGCTCAACTCTCAGAAGTGTGTATGCATGGGAGGCAGATGTCTGCTACCCGGTCGTACATGGGATTTGGAACCTAGCTACACTCTGATTGAGGAAAGTCGTTGGAAATCGCTGTATTCAACTCAGATACACGGGAGTTCATGCCCAGTGCTCACACATGCTTTTCCCGCAACCTCTCCCAGCCACTAACATTAGGATGTTAGCAGCTACTCCTACAGTCAGGCAACATGCGGGAGGGTTCTTCCCTGTCATTAGCTCTCACAGGGAAGCATGTCTTGAAGCCAGCTGTCAACTAGCTGCATTCCTATGGCAGTGAGAAGGTAGCAGTATTCTGAGTCAGGAGGTTCCAAGATTACCAGTCCACTGCACCTGGGGATACCCTCCAGGTCTGCATTGTTACCCTGCGTCTCAGAAGCCTCTGGCAAACGTCTCTGCTGAAGACCTGCGAAACTCCCTCTGCAGGCAGTGTGGAACGGTGAGGGACTGAGGGTGAGCTCAACTCTCAGAAGTAAGATGGTTTTGGACAAGGCGTTCAGCTACCCTCTCACGTATGGAACTTAGTATGTAGCACCAGTCTACCACAGGAATTACTAGGAAATCGCTGAACTGAGCTTGGAGGCACTAGTCTTGTGTGCCGGGTGATTCCAATTACCTCTCCCAGCACTTCCGACAAACAGCGAGCCTAGGCCTTTTAGAAGCCAAGGGTACCAGCAGGCTGGATGTGGTGGTACAGGCCATAAGCTCAACTCTCAGAAGTGTGTATGCATGGGAGGCAGATGTCTGCTACCCACTCGGACATGGGAGTTGGAACCTAGCTACACTGTGATTGAAGAAGGCCATTGGAAATCGCTGTATTCAACTCAGATACACGGGAGTTCAGGCCCAGTGCTCACACATGCTTTTCCCGCAACCTCTCCCAGCCTCTAACATAAGGATGTTAGCAGCTACTCCTACAGTCAGGCAGGATGCGGGAGGGTTCTGCCCTGTCCTCAGCTCTCACAGGGAAGCATGTCTTGAAGCCAGCTGTCAACTAGCTGCATTCCTATGGCAGTGAGAAGGTAGTAGTACTTTGAGTCAGGAGGTTCCAAGATTACCACTCTACTGCACCTGGAGATACCCTCCAGGTCTGCATTGTTAACTTGTACTCAGAAGCCTCTGGCAATCGTCTCTGGTGAAGACGTGTGAAACTCACTCTGCAGGCAGTGTGGAAATATGAGGGACGGAGGGTGTGCTCAACTCTCAGAAGTAAGATGCTTTTGGACAAGGCGTTCAGCTACCTTCTCACATATGAAACTTAGTATGTAGCACCTGTCTACCACAAGAATTACTTTGAAATCGTGAATTGAGCTTGGAGGCACTCGTCTTGTGTGCCGGGAGATTCCAATTACCTCTCCCAGCACTTCCGTCAAACAGCGAGCCTAGGCCTTTTAGAAGCCAAGGGTACCAGCAGGCTGGATGTGGAGGTACAGGCCATAAGCTCAATTCTCAGAAGTGTGTATGCATGGGAGGCAGATGTCTGCTATCGCTCGTACATGGGATTTAACCTAGCTACACTCTGGTTGAGGAAAGTCGTTGGAAATCGCTGTATTCAACTCAGATACACGGGAGTTCATGCCCAGTGCTCACACATGCTTTTCCCGCAACCTCTCCCAGCCACTAACATTAGGATGTTAGCAGCTACTCCTACAGTCAGGCAGCATGCGGGAGAGTTCTTCCCTGTCCATAGCTCTCACAGGGAAGCATGTCTTGAAGCCAGCAGTCAACTAGCTGCATTCCTATGGCAGTGAGAAGGTAGCAGTATTCTGAGTCAGGAGGTTCCAAGATTACCAGTCTACTGCACCTGGGGATACCCTCCAGGTCTGCACTGTTACCCTGCGTCTCAGAAGCCTCTGGCAAACGTCTCTGCTGAAGACCTGCGAAACTCACTCTGCAGGCAGTGTGGAACTGTGAGGGACTGAGGGTGAGCTCAACTCTCAGAAGTAAGATGGTTTTGGACAAGGCGTTCAGCTACCCTCTCACGTATGGAACTTAGTATGTAGCACCAGTCTACCACAGGAATTACTAAGAAATCGCTGAACTGAGCTTGGAGGCACTAGTCTTGAATGCCGGGTGATTCCAATTACCTATCCCAGCACTTCCGTCAAACAGCGAGCCTAGGCCTTTTAGAAGCCAAGGGTACCAGCAGGCTGGATGTGGAGGTACAGGCCATAAGCTCAACTCTCAGAAGTGTGTATGCATGGGAGGCAGATGTCTGCTACCCACTCGGACATGGGAGTTGGAACCTAGCTACACTGTGATTGAAGAAGGCCATTGGAAATCGCTGTATTCAACTCAGATACACGGGAGTTCAGGCCCAGTGCTCACACATGCTTTTCCCGCAACCTCTCCCAGCCACTAACATAAGGATGTTAGCAGCTACTCCTACAGTCAGGCAGGATGCGGGAGGGTCTGCCCTGTCCTCAGCTCTCACAGGGAAGCATGTCTTGAAGCCAGCTGTCAACTAGCTGCATTCCTATGGCAGTGAGAAGGTAGCAGTACTCTGAGTCAGGAGGTTCCAAGATACCACTCTACTGCACCTGGAGATACCCTCCAGGTCTGCATTGTTAACTTGTACTCAGAAGCCTCTGGCAATCGTCTCTGGTGAAGACGTGTGAAACTCACTCTGCAGGCAGTGTGGAACTGTGAGGGACTGAGGGTCAGCTCAACTCTCAGAAGTAAGATGCTTTTGGACAAGGCGTTCAGCTACCTTCTCACATATGGAACTTAGTATGTAGCACCTGTCTACCACAAGAATTACTGGGAAATCGTGAATTGAGCTTGGAGGCACTCGTCTTGTGTGCCGGGAGATTCCAATTACCTCTCCCAGCATTTCCGTCAAACAGCGAGCCTAGGCCTTTTAGAAGCCAAGGGTACCAGCAGGCTGGATGTGGAGGTACAGGCCATAAGCTCAACTCTCAGAAGTGTGTATGCATGGCAGGCAGATGTCTGCTACCCGCTCGTACATGGGAGTTGGAACCTAGCTACACTCTGGTTGAGGAAAGTCGTTGGAAATCGCTGTATTCAACTCAGATACACGGGAGTTCAGGCCCAGTGCTCACACATGCTTTTCCCGCAACCTCTCCCAGCCACTAACATTAGGATGTTAGCAGCTACTCCTACAGTCAGGCAGGATGCGGGAGGGTTCTGCCCTGTCCTCAGCTCTCTCAGGGAATCATGTCTTGAAGCCAGCTATCTGTCAACTAGCTGCATTCCTATGGCAGTGAGAAGGTAGCAGTACTCTGAGTCAGGAGGTTCCAAGATTACCAGTCGACTGCACCTGGGGATACCCTCCAGGTCTGCATTGTTACCCTGCGTCTCAGAAGCCTCTGGCAAACGTCTCTGCTGAAGACCTGCGAAACTCCCTCTGCAGGCAGTGTGGAACTGTGAGGGACTGAGGGTGAGCTCAACTCTCAGAAGTAAGATGGTTTTGGACAAGGCGTTCAGCTACCCTCTCACGTATGGAACTTAGTATGTAGCACCAGTCTACCACAGGAATTACTAGGAAATCGCTGAACTGAGCTTGGAGGCACTAGTCTTGTGTGCCGGGTGATTCCAATTACCTCTCCCAGCACTTCCGTCAAACAGCGAGCCTAGGCCTTTTCGAAGCCAAGGGTTCCAGCAGGCTGGATGTGGAGGTACAGGCCATAAGCTCAACTCTCAGAAGTGTGTATGCATGGGAGGCAGATGTCTGCTACCCACTCGGACATGGGAGTTGGAACCTAGCTACACTGTGATTGAAGAAGGCCATTGGAAATCGCTGTATTCAACTCAGATACACGGGAGTTCAGGCCCAGTGCTCACACATGCTTTTCCCGCAAACTCTCCCAGCCACTAACATAAGGATGTTAGCAGCTACTCCTACAGTCAGGCAGGATGCGGGAGGGTTCTGCCCTGTCCTCAGCTCTCACAAGGAAGCATGTCTTGAAGCCAGCTGTCAACTAGCTGCATTCCTATGGCAGTGAGAAGGTAGCAGTACTCTGAGTCAGGAGGTTCCAAGATTACCACTCTACTGCACCTGGAGATACCCTCCAGGTCTGCATTGTTAACTTGTACTCAGAAGCCTCTGGCAATCGTCTCTGGTGAAGACGTGTCAAACTCACTCTGCAGGCAGTGTGGAACTGTGATGGACTGAGGGTGGGCTCAACACTCAGAAGTAAGATGCTTTTGGACAAGGCGTTCAGCTACCATCTCACATATGGGACTTAGTATGTAGCACCTGTCTACCACAAGAATTACTGGGAAATCGTGAATTGAGTTTGGAGGCACTCGTCTTGTGTGCCGGGAGATTCCAATTACCTCTCCCAGCACTTCCGTCAAACAGCGAGCCTAGGCCTTTTAGAAGCCAAGGGTACCAGCAGGCTGGATGTGGAGGTACAGGCCATAAGCTCAACTTTCAGAAGTGTGTATACATGGGAGGCAGATGTCTGCTACCAGCTCGTACATGGGATTTAGAACCTATGTACACTCTGGTTGAGGAAAGTCGTTGGAAATTGCTGTATTCAACTCAGATACACGGGAGTTCAGGCCCAGTGCTCACACATGCTTTTCCCGCAACCTCTCCCAGCCACTAACATTAGGATGTTAGCAGCTGCTCCTACAGTCAGGCAGCATGCGGGAGGGTTCTGCCCTGTCCTCAGCTCTCACAGGAAAGCATGTCTTGAAGCCAGCTGTCAACTAGCTGCATTCCAATGGAAGTGAGAAGGTAGCAGTATTCTGAGTCAGGAGGTTCCAAGATTACCAGTCTACTGCACCTGGGGATACCCTCCAGGTCTGCATTGTTACCCTGCGTCTCAGAAGCCTCTGGCAAACGTCTCTGCTGAAGACCTGCAAAACTCAGTCTGCAGGCAGTGTGGAACTGTGAGGGACTGAGGCTGAGCTCAACTCTCAGAAGTAAGATGCTTTTGGACAAGGCGTTCAGCTCTCCTCTCACGTATGGAACTTAGTATGTAGCACCAGTCTACCACAGGAATTACTAGGAAATCGCTGAACTGAGCTTGGAGGCACTAGTCTTGTGTGTCGGGTGATTCCAATTACCTCTCCCAGCACTTCCGTCAAACAGCGAGCCTAGGCCTTTTAGAAGCCAAGGGTACCAGCAGGCTGGATGTGGAGGTACAGGCCATAAGCTCAACTCTCAGAAGTGTATATGCATGGGAGGCAGATGTCTGCTACCCACTCGGACATGGGAGTTGGTATCTAGCTACACAGTGTTTGAAGAAGGCCATTGGAAATCGCTGTATTCAACTCAGATACACGGGAGTTCAGGCCCAGTGCTCACACATGCTTTTCCCGCAACCTCTCCCAGCCTCTAACATAAGGATGTTAGCAGCTACTCCTACAGTCAGGCAGGATGCGGGAGGGTTCTGCCCTGTCCTCAGCTCTCACAGGGAAGCATGTCTTGAAGCCAGCTGGCAACTAGCTGCATTCCTATGGCAGTGAGAAGGTAGCAGTACTCTGAGTCAGGAGGTTCCAAGATTACCACTCTACTGCACCTGGAGATACCCTCCAGGTCTGCATTGTTAACTTGTACTCAGAAGCCTATGGCAATCGTCTCTGGTGAAGACGTGTGAAACTCACTCTGCAGGCAGTGTGGAAGTGTGAGGGACTGAGGGTGTGCTCAACTCTCAGAAGTAAGATGCTTTTGGACATGGCGTTCAGCTACATTCTCACATATGGAACTTAGTATGTAGCACCTGTCTACCACAAGAATTACTGGGAAATCGTGAATTGAGCTTGGAGGCACTCGTCTTGTGTGCCGGGAGATTCCAATTACCTCTCCCAGCACTTCCGTCAAACAGCGAGCCTAGGCCTTTTAGAAGCCATGGGTACCAGCAGGCTGGATGTGGAGGTACAGGCCAAAAGCTCAACTTTCAGAAGTGTGTATGCATGGGAGGCAGATGTCTGCTACCCGCTCGTACATGGGATTTGGAACCCAGCTACACTCTGGTTGAGGAAAGTCGTTGGAAATCGCTGTATTCAACTCAGATACACGGGAGATCATGCCCAGTGCTCACACATGCTTTTCCCGCAACCTCTCCCAGCCACTAACATTAGGATGTTAGCAGCTACTCCTACAGTCAGGCAGCATGCGGGAGGGTTCTTCCCTGTCCTTAGCTCTCACAGGGAAGCATTTCTTGAAGCCAGCTGTCAACTAGCTGCATTCCTATGGCAGTGAGAAGGTAGCAGTATTCTGAGTCAGGAGGTTCCAAGATTACCAGTTGACTGCACCTGGGTATACCCTCCAGGTCTGCATTGTTACCCTGCGTCTCAGAAGCCTCTGGCAAACGTCTCTGCTGAAGACCTGCGAAACTCACTCTGCAGGCAGTGTGGAACTGTGAGGGACTGAGGCTGAGCTCAACTCTCAGAAGTAAGATGGTTTTGGACAAGGCGTTCAGCTACCCTCTCACGTATGGAACTTAGTATGTAGCACCAGTCTACCACAGGAATTACTAGGAAATCGCTGAACTGAGCTTGGAGGCACTAGTCTTGTGTGCCGGGTGATTCCAATTACCTCTCCAGGCACTTCCGTCAAACAGCGAGCCTAGGCCTTTTAGAAGCCAAGGGTACCAGCAGGCTGGATGTGGAGGTACAGGCCATAAGCTCAACTCTCAGAACTGTGTATGCATGGGAGGCAGATGTCTGCTACCCACTCGGACATGGGAGTTGGAACCTAGCTACACTGTGATTGAAGAAGGCCATTGGAAATCGCTGTATTCAAGTCAGATACACCGGAGTTCAGGCCCAGTGCTCACACATGCTTTTCTCGCAACCTCTCCCAGCCACTAACATAAAGATGTTAGCAGCTACTCCTACAGTCAGGCAGGATGCGGGAGGGTTCTGCCCTGTCCTCAGCTCTCACAGGGAAGCATGTCTTGAAGCCAGCTGTCAACTAGCTGCATTCCTATGGCAGTGAGAAGGTAGAAGTACTCTGAGTCAGGAGGTTCCAAGATTACCACTCTACTGCACCTGGAGATACCCTCCATGTCTGCATTGTTAACTTGTACTCAGAAGCCTCTGGCAATCGTCTCTTTTGAAGACGAGTGAAACTCACTCTGCAGTCAGTGTGGAACTGTGAGGGACTGAGGGTGAGCTCAACTCTCAGAAGTAAGATTATTTTGGACAAGGCGTTCAGCTAACTTCTCACATATGGAACTTAATATGTAGCACCTGTCTACCACAAGAATTACTGGGAAATCGTGAATTGAGCTTGGAGGCACTCGTCTTGTGTGCCGGGAGATTCAAATTACCTCTCCAGCACTTCCGTCAAACAGCGAGCCTAGGCCTTTTAGAAGCCAAGGGTACCAGCAGGCTGGATGTGTAGGTACAGGCCATAAGCTCAACTCTCAGAAGTGTGTATGCATGGGAGGCAGATGTCTGCTACCCACTCGGACATGGGAGTTGGAACCTAGCTACACTGTGATTGAAGAAGGCCATTGGAAATCGCTGTATTCAACTCAGATACACGGGAGTTCAGGCCCAGTGCTCACACATGCTTTTCCCGCAACCTCTCCCAGCCACTAACATAAGGATGTTAGCAGCTACTCCTACAGTCAGGCAGGATGCGGGAGGGTCAGCCCTGTCCTCAGCTCTCACAGGGAAGCATGTCTTGAAGCCAGCTGTCAACTAGCTGCATTCCTATGGCAGTGAGAAGGTAGCAGTACTCTGAGTCAGGAGGTTCCAAGATACCACTCTACTGCACCTGGAGATACCCTCCAGGTCTGCATTGTTAACTTGTACTCAGAAGCCTCTGGCAATCGTCTCTGGTGAAGACGTGTGAAACTCACTCTGCAGGCAGTGTGGAACTGTGAGGGACTGAGGGTCAGCTCAACTCTCAGAAGTAAGATGCTTTTGGACAAGGCGTTCAGCTACCTTCTCACATATGGAACTTAGTATGTAGCACCTGTCTACCACAAGAATTACTGGGAAATCGTGAATTGAGCTTGGAGGCACTCGTCTTGTGTGCCGGGAGATTCCAATTACCTCTCGCAGCATTTCCGTCAAACAGCGAGCCTAGGCCTTTTAGAAGCCAAGGGTACCAGCAGGCTGGATGTGGAGGTACAGGCCATAAGCTCAACTCTCAGAAGTGTGTATGCATGGCAGGCAGATGTCTGCTACCCGCTCGTACATGGGAGTTGGAACCTAGCTACACTCTGGTTGAGGAAAGTCGTTGGAAATCGCTGTATTCAACTCAGATACACGGGAGTTCAGGCCCAGTGCTCACACATGCTTTTCCCGCAACCTCTCCCAGCCACTAACATTAGGATGTTAGCAGCTACTCCTACAGTCAGGCAGGATGCGGGAGGGTTCTGCCCTGTCCTCAGCTCTCTCAGGGAATCATGTCTTGAAGCCAGCTATCTGTCAACTAGCTGCATTCCTATGGCAGTGAGAAGGTAGCAGTACTCTGAGTCAGGAGGTTCCAAGATTACCAGTCGACTGCACCTGGGGATACCCTCCAGGTCTGCATTGTTACCCTGCGTCTCAGAAGCCTCTGGCAAACGTCTCTGCTGAAGACCTGCGAAACTCCCTCTGCAGGCAGTGTGGAACGGTGAGGGACTGAGGGTGAGCTCAACTCTCAGAAGTAAGATGGTTTTGGACAAGGCGTTCAGCTACCCTCTCACGTATGGAACTTAGTATGTAGCACCAGTCTACCACAGGAATTACTAGGAAATCGCTGAACTGAGCTTGGAGGCACTAGTCTTGTGTGCCGGGTGATTCCAATTACCTCTCCCAGCACTTCCGTCAAACAGCGAGCCTAGGCCTTTTCGAAGCCAAGGGTTCCAGCAGGCTGGATGTGGAGGTACAGGCCATAAGCTCAACTCTCAGAAGTGTGTATGCATGGGAGGCAGATGTCTGCTACCCACTCGGACATGGGAGTTGGAACCTAGCTACACTGTGATTGAAGAAGGCCATTGGAAATCGCTGTATTCAACTCAGATACACGGGAGTTCAGGCCCAGTGCTCACACATGCTTTTCCCGCAAACTCTCCCAGCCACTAACATAAGGATGTTAGCAGCTACTCCTACAGTCAGGCAGGATGCGGGAGGGTTCTGCCCTGTCCTCAGCTCTCACAAGGAAGCATGTCTTGAAGCCAGCTGTCAACTAGCTGCATTCCTATGGCAGTGAGAAGGTAGCAGTACTCTGAGTCAGGAGGTTCCAAGATTACCACTCTACTGCACCTGGAGATACCCTCCAGGTCTGCATTGTTAACTTGTACTCAGAAGACTCTGGCAATCGTCTCTGGTGAAGACGTGTCAAACTCACTCTGCAGGCAGTGTGGAACTGTGATGGACTGAGGGTGGGCTCAACACTCAGAAGTAAGATGCTTTTGGACAAGGCGTTCAGCTACCATCTCACATATGGGACTTAGTATGTAGCACCTGTCTACCACAAGAATTACTGGGAAATCGTGAATTGAGTTTGGAGGCACTCGTCTTGTGTGCCGGGAGATTCCAATTACCTCTCCCAGCACTTCCGTCAAACAGCGAGCCTAGGCCTTTTAGAAGCCAAGGGTACCAGCAGGCTGCATGTGGAGGTACAGGCCATAAGCTCAACTTTCAGAAGTGTGTATACATGGGAGGCAGATGTCTGCTACCCGCTCCTACATGGGATTTAGAACCTATGTACACTCTGGTTGAGGAAAGTCGTTGGAAATTGCTGTATTCAACTCAGATACACGGGAGTTCAGGCCCAGTGCTCACACATGCTTTTCCCGCAACCTCTCCCAGCCACTAACATTAGGATGTTAGCAGCTACTCCTACAGTCAGGCAGCATGCGGGAGGGTTCTGCCCTGTCCTCAGCTCTCACAGGAAAGCATGTCTTGAAGCCAGCTGTCAACTAGCTGCATTCCAATGGCAGTGAGAAGGTAGCAGTATTCTGAGTCAGGAGGTTCCAAGATTACCAGTCTACTGCACCTGGGGATACCCTCCAGGTCTGCATTGTTACCCTGCGTCTCAGAAGCCTCTGGCAAACGTCTCTGCTGAAGACCTGCAAAACTCAGTCTGCAGGCAGTGTGGAACTGTGAGGGACTGAGGCTGAGCTCAACTCTCAGAAGTAAGATGCTTTTGGACAAGGCGTTCAGCTCTCCTCTCACGTATGGAACTTAGTATGTAGCACCAGTCTACCACAGGAATTACTAGGAAATCGCTGAACTGAGCTTGGAGGCACTAGTCTTGTGTGTCGGGTGATTCCAATTACCTCTCCCAGCACTTCCGTCAAACAGCGAGCCTAGGCCTTTTAGAAGCCAAGGGTACCAGCAGGCTGGATGTGGAGGTACAGGCCATAAGCTCAACTCTCAGAAGTGTATATGCATGGGAGGCAGATGTCTGCTACCCACTCGGACATGGGAGTTGGTATCTAGCTACACAGTGTTTGAAGAAGGCCATTGGAAATCGCTGTATTCAACTCAGATACACGGGAGTTCAGGCCCAGTGCTCACACATGCTTTTCCCGCAACCTCTCCCAGCCTCTAACATAAGGATGTTAGCAGCTACTCCTACAGTCAGGCAGGATGCGGGAGGGTTCTGCCCTGTCCTCAGCTCTCACAGGGAAGCATGTCTTGAAGCCAGCTGGCAACTAGCTGCATTCCTATGGCAGTGAGAAGGTAGCAGTACTCTGAGTCAGGAGGTTCCAAGATTACCACTCTACTGCACCTGGAGATACCCTCCAGGTCTGCATTGTTAACTTGTACTCAGAAGCCTCTGGCAATCGTCTCTGGTGAAGACGTGTGAAACTCACTCTGCAGGCAGTGTGGAAGTGTGAGGGACTGAGGGTGTGCTCAACTCTCAGAAGTAAGATGCTTTTGGACATGGCGTTCAGCTACATTCTCACATATGGAACATAGTATGTAGCACCTGTCTACCACAAGAATTACTGGGAAATCGTGAATTGAGCTTGGAGGCACTCGTCTTGTGTGCCGGGAGATTCCAATTACCTCTCCCAGCACTTCCGTCAAACAGCGAGCCTAGGCCTTTTAGAAGCCAAGGGTACCAGCAGGCTGGATGTGGAGGTACAGGCCAAAAGCTCAACTTTCAGAAGTGTGTATGCATGGGAGGCAGATGTCTGCTACCCGCTCGTACATGGGATTTGGAACCTAGCTACACTCTGGTTGAGAAAAGTCGTTGGAAATCGCTGTATTCAACTCAGATACACGGGAGATCATGCCCAGTGCTCACACATGCTTTTCCCGCAACCTCTCCCAGCCACTAACATTAGGATGTTAGCAGCTACTCCTATAGTCAGGCAGCATGCGGCAGGGTTCTTCCCTGTCCTTAGCTCTCACAGGGAAGCATTTCTTGAAGCCAGCTGTCAACTAGCTGCATTCCTATGGCAGTGAGAAGGTAGCAGTATTCTGAGTCAGGAGGTTCCAAGATTACCAGTCTACTGCATCTGGGGATACCCTCCAGGTCTGCCCTGTTAACCTGCGTCTCAGAAGCCTCTGGCAAACGTCTCTGCTGAAGACCTGCGAAACTCACTCTGCAGGCAGTGTGGAACTGTGAGGGACTGAGGCTGAGCTCAACTCTCAGAAGTAAGATGGTTTTGGACAAGGCGTTCAGCTACCCTCTCACGTATGGAACTTAGTATGTAGCACCAGTCTACCACAGGAATTACTAGGAAATCGCTGAACTGAGCTTGGAGGCACTAGTCTTGTGTGCCGGGTGATTCCAATTACCTCTCCAGGCACTTCCGTCAAACAGCGAGCCTAGGCCTTTTAGAAGCCAAGGGTACCAGCAGGCTGGATGTGGAGGTACAGGCCATAAGCTCAACTCTCAGAACTGTGTATGCATGGGAGGCAGATGTCTGCTACCCACTCGGACATGGGAGTTGGAACCTAGCTACACTGTGATTGAAGAAGGCCATTGGAAATCGCTGTATTCAAGTCAGATACACCGGAGTTCAGGCCCAGTGCTCACACATGCTTTTCCCGCAACCTCTCCCAGCCACTAACATAAAGATGTTAGCAGCTACTCCTACAGTCAGGCAGGATGCGGGAGGGTTCTGCCCTGTCCTCAGCTCTCACAGGGAAGCATGTCTTGAAGCCAGCTGTCAAATAGCTGCATTCCTATGGCAGTGAGAAGGTAGAAGTACTCTGAGTCAGGAGGTTCCAAGATTACCACTCTACTGCACCTGGAGATACCCTCCATGTCTGCATTGTTAACTTGTACTCAGAAGCCTCTGGCAATCGTCTCTTTTGAAGACGTGTGAAACTCACTCTGCAGTCAGTGTGGAACTGTGAGGGACTGAGGGTGAGCTCAACTCTCAGAAGTAAGATTATTTTGGACAAGGCGTTCAGCTAACTTCTCACATATGGAACTTAGTATGTAGCACCTGTCTACCACAAGAATTACTGGGAAATCGTGAATTGAGCGTGGAGGCACTCGTCTTGTGTGCCGGGAGATTCAAATTACCTCTCCCAGCACTTCCGTCAAACAGCGAGCCTAGGCCTTTTAGAAGCCAAGGGTACCAGCAGGCTGGATGTGGAGGTACAGGCCATAAGCTCAACTCTCAGAAGTGTGTATGCATGGGAGGCAGATGTCTGCTACCCGCTCGTAAATGGGATTTGGAACCTAGCTACACTCTGGTTGAGGAAAGCCGTTGGAAATCGCTGTATTCAACTCAGACACACGGCAGTTCAGACCCAGTGCTCACACATGTTTTTCCCGCAACCTCTCCCAGCCACTAACATTAGGATGTTAGCAGCTACTCCTACAGTCAGGCAGGATGCGGGAGGGTTCTGCCCTGCCTTAAGCTCTCTCAGGGAAGCATGTCTTGAAGCCAGCTAGCTGTCAACTAGCTGCATTCCTATGGCAGTGAGAAGGAAGCAGTATTCTGAGTCAGGAGGTTCCAAGATTACCAGTCGACTGCACCTGGGGATACCCTCCAGGTCTGCATTGTTACCCTGCGTCTCAGAAGCCTCTGGCAAACGTCTCTGCTGAAGACCTGCGAAACTCACTCTGCAGGCAGTGTGGAACTGTGAGGGACTGAGGCTGAGCTCAACTCTCAGAAGTAAGATGGTTTTGGACAAGGCGTTCAGCTACCCTCTCACGTATGGAACTTAGTATGTAGCACCAGTCTACCACAATAATTACTAGGAAATCGCTGAACTGAGCTTGGAGGCACTAGTCTTGTGTGTCGGGTGATTCCAATTACCTCTCCCAGCACTTCCGTCAAACAGCGAGCCTAGGCCTTTTAGAAGCCAAGGGTACCAGCAGGCTGGATGTGGAGGTACAGGCCATAAGCTCAACTCTCAGAAGTGTATATGCATGGGAGGCAGATGTCTGCTACCCACTCGGACATGGGAGTTGGTACCTAGCTACACTGTGTTTGAAGAAGGCCATTGGAAATCGCTGTATTCAACTCAGATACACGGGAGTTCAGGCCCAGTGCTCACACATGCTTTTCCCGCAACCTCTCCCAGCCTCTAACATAAGGATGTTAGCAGCTACTCCTACAGTCAGGCAGGATGCGGGAGGGTTCTGCCCTGTCCTCAGCTCGCACAGGGAAGCATGTCTTGAAGCCAGCTGTCAACTAGCTGCATTCCTATGGCAGTAAGAAGGTAGCAGTACTCTGAGTCAGGAGGTTCCAAGATTACCACTCTACTGCACCTGGAGATACCCTCCAGGTCTGTATTGTTAACTTGTACTCAGAAGCCTCTGGCAATCGTCTCTGGTGAAGACGTGTGAAACTCACTCTGTAGGCAGTGTGGAATGTGAGGGACTGAGGGTGTGCTCAACTCTCAGAAGTAAGATGCTTTTGGACATGGCGTTCAGATACCTTCTCACATATGGAACTTAGTATGTAGCACCTGTCTACCACAAGAATTACTGGGAAATCGTGAATTGAGCTTGGAGGCACTCGTCTTGTGTGCCGGGAGATTCCAATTACCTCTCCCAGCACTTCCGTCAAACTGCGAGCCTAGGCCTTTTAGAAGCCAAGGGTACCAGCAGGCTGGATGTGGAGGTACAGGCCAAAAGCTCAACTCTCAGAAGTGTGTATGCATGGGAGGCAGATGTCTCTACCCGCTCGTACATGGGATTTGGAACCTAGCTACACTCTGGTTGAGGAAAGCCGTTGGAAATCGCTGTATTCAACTCAGACACACGGCAGTTTAGAGCCAGTGCCCACACATGCTTTTCCCGCAACCTCTCCCAGCCACTAACATTAGGATGTTAGCAGCTACTACAACAGTCAGGCAGCATGCGGGAGGGTTCTGCCCTGTCTTCAGCTCTCACCGGGAAGCATGTCTTGAAGCCAGCTGTCATCTAGCTGCATTCCTATGGCAGTGACAAGGTAGGAGTATTCTGAGTCAGGACGTTCCAAGATTACCAGGCTACTGCACCTGGGGATACCCTCCAGGTCTGCATTGTTACCCTGCGTCTCAGCAGCCTCTGGCAAACGTCTCTGCTGAAGACCTGCGAAACTCACTCTGCAGGCAGTGTGGAACTGTGAGGGACTGAGGCTGAGCTCAACTCTCAGAAGTAAGATGGTTTTGGACAAGGCGTTCAGCTACCCTCTCACGTATGGAACTTAGTATGTAGCACCAGTCTACCACAGGAATTACTAGGAAATCGCTGAACTGAGCTTGGAGGCACTAGTCTTGTGTGCCGGGTGATTCCAATTACCTCTCCCAGCACTTCCGTCAAACAGCGAGCCTAGGCCTTTTAGAAGCCAAGGGTACTAGCAGGCTGGATGTGGAGGTACAGGCCATAAGCTCAACTCTCAGAAGTGTGTATGCATGGGAGGCAGATGTCTGCTACCCACTCGGACATGGGAGTTGGAACCTAGCAACACTGTGATTGAAGAAGGCCATTGGAAATCGCTGTATTCAACTCAGATACACGGGAGTTCAGGCCCAGTGCTCACACATGCTTTTCCCGCAACCTCTCCCAGCCACTAACATTAGGATGTTAGCAGCTACTCCTACAGTCAGGCAGCATGCGGGAGGGTTCTGCCCTGTCCTCAGCTCTCACAGGGAAGCCTGTCTTGAAGCCAGCTGTCAACTAGCTGCATTCCTATGGCAGTGAGAAGGTAGCAGTATTCTGAGTCAGGAGGTTCCAAGATTACCAGTCTACTGCACCTGGGGATACCCTCCAGGTCTGCATTGTTACCCTGCGTCTCAGAAGCCTCTGGCAAACGTCTCTGCTGAAGACCTGCGAAACTCACTCTGCAGGCAGTGTGGAACTGTGAGGGACTGAGGCTGAGCTCAACTCTCAGAAGTAAGATGGTTTTGGACAAGGCGTTCAGCTACCCTCTCACGTATGGAACTTAGTATGTAGCAACAGTCTACCACAGGAATTACTAGGAAATCGCTGAACTGAGCTTGGAGGCACTAGTCTTGTGTGCCGGGTGATTCCAATTACCTCTCCCAGCACTTCGGTCAAACAGCGAGCCTAGGCCTTTTAGAAGCCAAGGGTACCAGCAGGCTGGATGTGGAGGTACAGGCCATCAGCTCAACTCTCAGAAGTGTGTATGCATGGGAGGCAGATGTCTGCTACCCACACGGACATGGGAGTTGGAACCTTGCTACACTGTGATTGAAGAATGCCATTGGAAATCGCTGTATTCAACTCAGATACACGGGAGTTCAGGCCCAGTGCTCACACATGCTTTTCCCGCAACCTCTCCCAGCCACTAATATAAGGATGTTAGCAGCGACTCCTACAGTCAGGCAGGATGCGGAAGGGTTCTGTCCTGTCCTCAGCTCTCACAGGGAAGCATGTCTTGAAGCCAGCTGTCAACTAGCTGCATTCCTATGGCAGTGAGAAGGTAGCAGTACTCTGAGTCAGGAGGTTCCAAGATTACCACTCTACTGCACCTGGAGATACCCTCCATCTCTGCATTGTTAACTTGTACTCAGAAGCCTCTGGCAATCTTCTGTGGTGAAGACGTGTGAAACTCACTCTGCAGGCAGTGTGGAACTGTGAGGGACTGAGGGTGAGCTCAACTCGCAGCAGTAAGATGATTTTGGACAAGGCGTTCAGCTACCTTCTCACATATGGAACTTAGTATGTAGCACCTGTCTACCACAAGAATTACTGGGAAATCGTGAATTGAGCTTGGAGGCACTCGTCTTGTGTGCCGGGACATTCCAATTACCTCTCCCAGCACTTCCGTCATACAGCGAGCCTAGGCCTTTTATAAGCCAAGGGTACCAGCAGGCTGCATGTGGAGGTACAGGCCATAAGCTCAACTCTCAGAAGTGTGTATGCATGGGAGGCAGATGTCTGCTACCCGCTCGTACATGGGATTTGGAACCTAGCTACACTCTGGTTGAGGAAAGCCGTTGGAAATCGCTGTATTCAACTCAGACACATGGGAGTTCAGACACAGTGCTCACACATGCTTTTCCCGCAACCTCTCCCAGCCACTAACATTAGGATGTTAGCAGCTACTCCAACAGTCAGGCAGGATGCAGGAGGGTTCTTCCCTGTCTTCAGCTCTCACAGGGAAGCATGTCTTGAAGCCAACTGTCAACTAGCTGCATTCCTATGGCAGTGAGAAGGTAGCAGTATTCTGAGTCAGGAGGTTCCAAGATTACCAGGCTACTGCACCTGGGGATACTCTCCAGGTCTGCATTGTTATCCTGCGTCTCAGAAGCCTCTGGCAAACGTCTCTGCTGAAGACCTGCGAAACTCACTCTGCAGACAGTGTGGAACTGTGAGGGACTGAGGCTGAGCTCAACTCTCAGAAGTAAGATGCTTTTGGACAAGGCGTTCAGCTACCTTCTCACATATGGAACTTAGTATGTAGCACCTGTCTACCACAAGAATTACTGGGAAATCGTGAATTGAGCTTGGAGGCACTCGTCTTGTGTGCCGGGAGATTCCAATTACCTCTCCCAGCACTTCCGTCAAACAGCGAGCCTAGGCCTTTTAGAAGCCAAGGGTACCAGCAGGCTGGATGTGGAGGTACAGGCCGTAAGCTCAACTCTCAGAAGTGTGTATGCATGGGAGGCAGATGTCTGCTACCCGCTCGTACATGGGATTTGGGAACTAGCTACACTCTGGTTGTGGAAAGTCGTTGGAAATCGCTGTATTCAACTCAGATGCACGGGAGTTCAGGCCCAGTGCTCACACATGCTTTTCCCGCAACCTCTCCCAGCCACTAACATTAGGATGTTAGCAGCTACTCCTACAGTCAGGCAGCATGCGGGAGGGTTCTGCCCTGTCCTCAGCTCTCACAGGGAAGCATGTCTTGAAGCCAGCTGTCAACTAGCTGCATTCCTATGGCAGTGAGAAGGTAGCAGTATTCTGAGTCAGGAGGTTCCAAGATTACAAGGCTACTGCACCTGGGGATAACCTCCAGGTCTGCATTGTTACCCTGCGTCGCAGAAGACTCTGGCAAACGTCTCTGCTGAAGACCTGCGAAACTCACTCTGCAGACAGTGTGGAACTGTGAGGGACTGAGGCTGAGCTCAACTCTCAAAAGTAAGATGATTTTGCACAAGGCGTTCAGCTACCATCTCACGTATGGAACTTAATATGTAGCACCAGTCTACCACAGGAATTACTAGGAAATCGCTGAACTGAGCTTGGAGGCACTAGTCTTGTGTGCCGGGTGATTGCAATTACCTCTCCCAGCACTTCCGTCAAACAGCGAGGCTAGGCCTTTTAGAAGCCAAGGGTACCAGCAGGCTGGATGTGGAGGTACAGGCCATAAGCTCAACTCTCAGAAGTGTGTATGCATGGGAGGCAGATGTCTGCTACCCACTAGGACATGGGAGTTGGAACCTAGCTACACTGTGATTGAAGAAGGCCATTGGAAATCGCTGTATTCAACTCAGATACACGGAAGTTCAGGCCCAGTGCTCACACATGCTTTTCCCGCAACCTCTCCAAGCCACTAACATTAGGATGTTAGCAGCTACTCCTACAGACAGGCAGGATGCGGGAGGGTTCTGCCCTATCCTCAGCTCTCACAGGGAAGCATGTCTTGAAGCCAGCTGTCAACTAGCTGCATTCCTATGGCAGTGAGAAGGTAGCAGTACTCTGAGTCAGGACGTTCCAAGATTACCACTCTACTGCACCTGGAGATACCCTCCAGGTCTGCATTGTTAACTTGTACTCAGAAGACTCTGGCAATCGTCTCTGGTGAAGACCTGCGAAACTCACTCTGCAGGCAGTGTGGAACTGTGAGGGACTGAGTGTGGGCTCAACACTCAGAAGTAAGATGCTTTTGGACAAGGCGTTCAGCTACCTTCTCCCATATGGAACTTAGTATGTAGCAACTGTCTACCACAAGAATTACTGGGAAATCGTGAATTGAGCTTGGAGGCACTCGTCTTGTGTGCCGGGAGATTCCAATTACCTCTCCCAGCACTTCCGTCAAACAGCGAGCCTAGGCCTTTTAGAAGCCTAGGGTACCAGCAGGCTGGATGTGGAGGTACAGGCCATAAGCTCAACTCTCAGAAGTTTGTATGCATGGGAGGCAGATGTCTGCTACCCGATCGTACATGGGATTTGGAACCTAGCTACACTCTGGTTGAGGAAAGCCGTTGGAAATCGCTGTATTCAACTCAGACACACGGGAGTTCAGACCCAGTGCTCACACATGCTTTTCCCGCAACCTCTCCCAGCCACTAACATTAGGATGTTAGCAGCTACTCCAACAGTCAGGCAGGATGCGGGAGGGTTCTGCCCTGTCTTCAGCTCTCACAGGGAAGCATGTCTTGAAGCCAGCTGTCAACTAGCTGCATTCCTAAGGCAGTGAGAAGGTAGCAGTATTCTGAGTCAGGAGGTTCCAAGATTACCAGTCGAATGCACCTGGGGATACCCTCCAGGTCTGCATTGTTACCCTGCGTCTCAGAAGCCTCTGGCAAACGTCTCTGCTGAAGACCTGCGAAAATCACTCTGCAGGCAGTGTGGAACTGTGAGGGACTGAGGCTGAGCTCAACTCTCAGAAGTAAGATGGTTTTGGACAAGGCGTTCAGCTACCCTCTCACGTATGGAACTTAGTATGTAGCACCAGTCTACCACAGGTATTACTAGGAAATCGCTGAACTGAGCTTGGAGGCACTAGTCTTGTGTGCCGGGTGATTCCATTTACCTCTCCCAGCAGTTCCGTCAAACAGCGAGCCTAGGCCTTTTAGAAGCCAAGGGTACCAGCAGGCTGGATGTGGAGGTACAGGCCATAAGCTCAACTCTCAGAAGTGTATATGCATGGGAGGCAGATGTCTGCTACCCACTCGGACATGGGTGTTGGAACCTAGCTACACTGTGATTGAAGAGGGCCATTGGAAATCGCTGTATTCAACTCAGATACACGGGAGTTCAGGCCCAGTGCTCACACATGCCTTTCCCGCAACCTCTCCCAGCCACTAATATAAGGATGTTAGCAGCTACTCCTACAATCAGGCAGGATGCGGGAGGGTTCTGCCCTGTCCTCAGCTATCACAGGGAAGCATGTCTTGAAGCCAGCTGTCAACTAGCTGCATTCCTATGGCAGTGAGAAGGTAGCAGTACTCTGAGTCAGGAGGTTCCAAGATTACCACTACTGCTCCTGGAGATACCCTCCAGGTCTGCATTGTTAACTTGTACTCAGAAGCCTCCAGCAATCGTCTCTGGTGAAGACGTGTGAAACTCACTCTGCAGGCAGTGTGGAAGTGTGAAGGACGGAGGGTGTGCTCAACTCTCAGAAGTAAGATGCTTTTGGACAAGGCGTTCAGCTACCTTCTCACATATGGAACTTAGTATGTAGCACCTGTCTACCACAAGAATTACTGGGAAATCGTAAATTGAGCTTGGAGGCACTCGTCTTGTGTGCCGGGAGATTCCAATTACCTCTCCCAGCACTTCCGTCAAACATCGAGCCTAGGCCTTTTAGAAGCCAAGGGTACCAGCAGCCTGGATGTGGAAGTACAGGCCATAAGCTCAACTCTCAGAAGTGTGTATGCATGGGAGGCAGATGTCTGCTACCCGCTCGTACATGGGATTTGGAACCTAGCTACACTCTGGTTGAGGAAAGTCGTTGGAAATCGCTGTATTCAACTCAGATACACGGGAGTTCAGGCCCAGTGCTCACACATGCTTTTCCCGCAACCTCTCCCAGCCACTAACATTAGGATGTTAGCAGCTACTCCTACAGTCAGGCAGCATGCGGGAGGGTTCTGCCCTGTCCTTAGCTCTCACAGGGAAGCATGTCTTGAAGCCAGCTGTCAACTAGCTGCATTCCTATGGCAGTGAGAAGGTAGCAGTATTCTGAGTCAGGAGGTTCCAAGATTACCAGTCTACTGCATCTGGGGATACCCTCCAGTTCTGCACTGTTACCCTGCGTCTCAGAAGCCTCTGGCAAACGTCTCTGCTGAAGACCTGCGAAACTCCCTCTGCAGGCAGTGTGGAACGGTGAGGGACTGAGGGTGAGCTCAACTCTCAGAAGTAAGATGGTTTTGGACAAGGCGTTCAGCTACCCTCTCACGTATGGAACTTAGTATGTAGCACCAGTCTACCACAGGAATTACTAGGAAATCGCTGAACTGAGCTTGGAGGCACTAGTCTTGTGTGCCGGTTGATTCCAATTACCTCTCCCAGCACTTCCGTCAAACAGCGAGCCTAGGCCTTTTAGAAGCCAAGGGTACCAGCAGGCTGGATGTGGAGGTACAGGCCATAAGCTCAACTCTCACAAGTGTGTATGCATGGGAGGCTGATGTCTGCTACCCACTCAGACATGGGAGTTGGAACCTAGCTACACTGTGATTGAAGAAGGCCATTGGAAATCGCTGTATTCAACTCAGATACACGGGAGTTCAGGCCCAGTGCTCACACATGCTTTTCCCGCAACCTCTCCCAGCCACTAACATAAGGATGTTAGCAGCTACTCCTACAGTCAGGCAGGATGCGGGAGGGTTCTGCCCTGTCCTCAGCTCTCACAGGGAAGCATGTCTTGAAGCCAGCTGTCAACTAGCTGCATTCCTATGGCAGTGAGAAGGTAGCAGTACTCTGAGTCAGGATGTTCCAAGATTACCACTCTACTGCACCTGGAGATACCCTCCAGGTCTGCATTGTTAACTTGTACTTAGAAGCCTCTGGCAATCGTCTCTGGTGAAGACGTGTGAAACTCACTCTGCAGGCAGTGTGGAACTGTGAGGGACTGAGGGTGAGCTCAACTCTCAGAAGTAAGATTCTTTTGGACAAGGCGTTCAGCTACATTCTCACATATGGAACTTAGTATGTAGCACCTCTCTACCATAAGAATTACTGGGAAATCTTGAATTGAGCTTGGAGGCACTCGTCTTGTGTGCCGGGAGATTCCAATTACCTCTCCCAGCACTTCCGTCAAACAGCGAGCCTAGGCCTTTTAGAAGCCAAGGGTACCAGCAGGCTGGATGTGGAGGTACAGGCCATAAGCTCAACTCTCAGAAGTGTGTATGCATGGGAGGCAGATGTCTGCTACCCGCTCGTACATGGGATTTGGAACCTAACTACACTCTGGTTGAGGAAAGCCGTTGGAAATCGCTGTATTCAACTCAGATACACGGGAGTTCAGGCCCAGTGCTCACACATGCTTTTCCCGCAACCTCTCTCAGCCACTAACATAAGGATGTTAGCAGCTACTCCTACACTCAGGCAGGATGCGGGAGGGTTCTGCCCTGTCCTCAGCTCTCACAGGGAAGCATGTCTTGAAGCCAGCTGTCAACTAGCTGCATTCCTATTGCAGTGAGTAGGTACAGTACTCTGAGTCAGGAGGTTCCAAGATTACCACTCTACTGCACCTGGAGATACCCTCCAGGTCTGCATTGTTACCTTGTACTCAGAAGCCTCTGGCAATCGTCTCTGGTGAAGACGTGTGAAACTCACTCTGCAGGCAGTGTGGAACTGTGAGGGACTGAGGGTGGGCTCAACTCTCAGAAGTAAGATGCTTTTGGACATGGCGTTCAGCTACCTTCTCACATATGGAACTTAGTGTGTAGCACCTGTCTACCACAAGAATTACTGGGAAATCGTGAATTGAGCTTGGAGGCACTCGTCTTGTGTGCCGGGAGATTCCAATTACCTCTCCCAGCTTTTCCGTCAAACAGCGAGCCTAGGCCTTTTAGAAGCCTAGGGTACCAGCAGCCTTGATGTGGAGGTACAGGCCATAAGCTCTACTCTCAGAAGTGTGTATGCATGGGAGGCAGATGTCTGCTACCCGCTCGTACATGGGATTTGGAACCTAGCTACACTCTGGTTGAGGAAAGCCGTTGGAAATCGCTGTATTCAACTCAGACACACGGGAGTTCAGACCCAGTGCTCACACATGCTTTTCCCGCAACCTCTCCCAGCCACTAACATTAGGATGTTAGCAGCTACTCCAACAGTCAGGCAGGATGCGGGAGGGTTCTGCCCTGTCTTCAGCTCTCACAGGGAAGCATGTCTTGAAGCCAGCTGTCAACTAGCTGCATTCCTAAGGCAGTGAGAATGTAGCAGTATTCTGAGTCAGGAGGTTCCAAGATTACCAGTCGACTGCACCTGGGGATACCCTCCAGGTCTGCATTGTTACCCTGCGTCTCAGAAGCCTCTGGCAAACGTCTCTGCTGAAGACCTGCGAAAATCACTCTGCAGGCAGTGTGGAACTGTGAGGGACTGAGGCTGAGCTCAACTCTCAGAAGTAAGATGGTTTTGGACAAGGCGTTCAGCTACCCTCTCACGTATGGAACTTAGTATGTAGCACCAGTCTACCACAGGAATTACTAGGAAATCGCTGAACTGAGCTTGGAGGCACTAGTCTTGTGTGCCGGTTGATTCCAATTACCTCTCCCAGCACTTCCGTCAAACAGCGAGCCTAGGCCTTTTAGAAGCCAAGGGTACCAGCAGGCTGGATGTGGAGGTACAGGCCATAAGCTCAACTCTCACAAGTGTGTATGCATGGGAGGCTGATGTCTGCTACCCACTCAGACATGGGAGTTGGAACCTAGCTACACTGTGATTGAAGAAGGCCATTGGAAATCGCTGTATTCAACTCAGATACACGGGAGTTCAGGCCCAGTGCTCACACATGCTTTTCCCGCAACCTCTCCCAGCCACTAACATAAGGATGTTAGCAGCTACTCCTACAGTCAGGCAGGATGCGGGAGGGTTCTGCCCTGTCCTCAGCTCTCACAGGGAAGCATGTCTTGAAGCCAGCTGTCAACTAGCTGCATTCCTATGGCAGTGAGAAGGTAGCAGTACTCTGAGTCAGGATGTTCCAAGATTACCACTCTACTGCACCTGGAGATACCCTCCAGGTCTGCATTGTTAACTTGTACTTAGAAGCCTCTGGCAATCGTCTCTGGTGAAGACGTGTGAAACTCACTCTGCAGGCAGTGTGGAACTGTGAGGGACTGAGGGTGAGCTCAACTCTCAGAAGTAAGATTCTTTTGGACAAGGCGTTCAGCTACATTCTCACATATGGAACTTAGTATGTAGCACCTGTCTACCATAAGAATTACTGGGAAATCTTGAATTGAGCTTGGAGGCACTCGTCTTGTGTGCCGGGAGATTCCAATTACCTCTCCCAGCACTTCCGTCAAACAGCGAGCCTAGGCCTTTTAGAAGCCAAGGGTACCAGCAGGCTGGATGTGGAGGTACAGGCCATAAGCTCAACTCTCAGAAGTGTGTATGCATGGGAGGCAGATGTCTGCTACCCGCTCGTACATGGGATTTGGAACCTAACTACACTCTGGTTGAGGAAAGCCGTTGGAAATCGCTGTATTCAACTCAGATACACGGGAGTTCAGGCCCAGTGCTCACACATGCTTTTCCCGCAACCTCTCTCAGCCACTAACATAAGGATGTTAGCAGCTACTCCTACACTCAGGCAGGATGCGGGAGGGTTCTGCCCTGTCCTCAGCTCTCACAGGGAAGCATGTCTTGAAGCCAGCTGTCAACTAGCTGCATTCCTATTGCAGTGAGTAGGTACAGTACTCTGAGTCAGGAGGTTCCAAGATTACCACTCTACTGCACCTGGAGATACCCTCCAGGTCTGCATTGTTACCTTGTACTCAGAAGCCTCTGGCAATCGTCTCTGGTGAAGACGTGTGAAACTCACTCTGCAGGCAGTGTGGAACTGTGAGGGACTGAGGGTGGGCTCAACTCTCAGAAGTAAGATGCTTTTGGACATGGCGTTCAGCTACCTTCTCACATATGGAACTTAGTGTGTAGCACCTGTCTACCACAAGAATTACTGGGAAATCGTGAATTGAGCTTGGAGGCACTCGTCTTGTGTGCCGGGAGATTCCAATTACCTCTCCCAGCTTTTCCGTCAAACAGCGAGCCTAGGCCTTTTAGAAGCCTAGGGTACCAGCAGCCTTGATGTGGAGGTACAGGCCATAAGCTCTACTCTCAGAAGTGTGTATGCATGGGAGGCAGATGTCTGCTACCCGCTCGTACATGGGATTTGGAACCTAGCTACACTCTGGTTGAGGAAAGCCGTTGGAAATCGCTGTATTCAACTCAGACACACGGGAGTTCAGACCCAGTGCTCACACATGCTTTTCCCGCAACCTCTCCCAGCCACTAACATTAGGATGTTAGCAGCTACTCCAACAGTCAGGCAGGATGCGGGAGGGTTCTGCCCTGTCTTCAGCTCTCACAGGGAAGCATGTCTTGAAGCCAGCTGTCAACTAGCTGCATTCCTAAGGCAGTGAGAATGTAGCAGTATTCTGAGTCAGGAGGTTCCAAGATTACCAGTCGACTGCACCTGGGGATACCCTCCAGGTCTGCATTGTTACCCTGCGTCTCAGAAGCCTCTGGCAAACGTCTCTGCTGAAGACCTGCGAAAATCACTCTGCAGGCAGTGTGGAACTGTGAGGGACTGAGGCTGAGCTCAACTCTCAGAAGTAAGATGGTTTTGGACAAGGCGTTCAGCTACCCTCTCTCGTATGGAACTTAGTATGTAGCACCAGTCTACCACAGGTATTACTAGGAAATCGCTGAACTTAGCTTGGAGGCACTAGTCTTGTGTGCCCGGTGATTCCAATTACCTCTCCCAGCACTTCCGTCAAACAGCGAGCCTAGGCCTTTTAGAAGCCAAGGGTACCAGCAGGCTGGATGTGGAGGTACAGGCCATAAGCTCAACTCTCACAGTGTGTATGCATGGGAGGCAGATGTCTGCTACCCACTCAGACATGGGAGTTGGAAACTAGCTACACTGTGATTGAAGAAGGCCATTGGAAATCGCTGTATTCAACTCAGATACACGGGAGTTCAGGCCCAGTGCTCACACATGCTTTTCCCGCAACCTCTCCCAGCCACTAACATTAGGATGTTAGCAGCTACTCCTACAGTCAGGCAGGATGCGGGAGGGTTCTGCCCTGTCCTCAGCTCTCACAGGGAAGCATGTCTTGAAGCCAGCTGTCAACTAGCTGCATTCCTATGGCAGTGAGAAGGTAGCAGTACTCTGAGTCAGGAGGTTCCAAGATTACCACTCTACTGCACCTGGAGATACCCTCCAGGTCTGCATTGTTAACTTGTACTAAGAAGACTCTGGCAATCGTCTCTGGTGAAGACGTGTGAAACTCACTCTGCAGGCAGTGTGGAAGTGTGAGGGACTGAGGGTGGGCTCAACTCTCAGAAGTAAGATGCTTTTGGACAAGGCGTTCAGCTACATTCTCACATATGGAACTTAGTATGTAGCACCTGTCTACCACAAGAATTACTGGGAAATCGTGAATTGATCTTGGAGGCACTAGTCTTGTGTGCCGGGAGATTCCAATTACCTCTCCCAGCACTTCCGTCAAACAGCGAGCCTAGGCCTTTTAGAAGCCAAGGGTACCAGCAGGCTGGATGTGGAGGTACAGGCCATAAGTTCTACTCTCAGAAGTGTGTATGCATGGGAGGCAGATGTCTGCTACCCGCTCGTACATGGGATTTGGAACCTAGCTACACTCTGGTTGAGGAAATTCGTTGGAAATCGCTGTATTCAACTCAGATACACGGGAGTTCAGGCCCAGTGCTCACAAATGCTTTTCCTGCAACCTCTCCCAGCCACTAACATTAGGATGTTAGCAGCTACTCCTACAGTCAGGCAGCATGCGGGAGGGTTCTGCCGTGTCCTCAGCTCTCACAGGGAAGCATGTCTTGAAGCCAGCTGTCAAGTAGCTGCATTCCTATGGCAGTGAGAAGGTAGCAGTATTCTGAGTCAGGAGGTTCCAAGATTACCAGTCTACTGCACCTGGGGATACCCTCCAGGTCTGCATTGTTACCCTGCGTCTCAGAAGCCTCTGGCAAACGTCTCTGCTGAAGACCTGCGAAACTACTCTGCAGGCAGTGTGGAACTGTGAGGGACTGAGGCTGAGCTCAACTCTCAGAAGTAAGATGGTTTTGGACAAGGCGTTCAGCTACCCTCTCACGTATGGAACTTAGTATGTAGCACCAGTCTACCACAGGAATTACTAGGAAATCACTGAACTGAGCTTGGAGTCACTAGTCTTGTGTGCCGGGTGATTCCAATTACCTCTCCCAGCACTTCCGTCAAACAGCGAGCCTAGGCCTTTTAGAAGCCAAGGGTACCAGCAGGCTTGATGTGGAGGTACAGGCCATAAGCTCAACACTCAGAAGTGTGTATGCATGGGAGGCAGATGTCTGCTACCCACTCGGACATGGGAGTTGGAACCTAGCTACACTGTGATTGAAGAAGGCCATTGGAAATCGATGTATACAACTCAGATACACGGGAGTTCAGGCCCAGTGCTCACACATGCTTTTCCCGCAACCTCTCCCAGCCACTAATATAAGGATATTAGCAGCTACTCCTACAGTCAGGCAGGATGCGGGAGGGTTCTGCCCTGTCCTCAGCTCTCACAGGGAAGCATGTCTTGAAGCCAGCTGTCAACTAGCTGCATTCCTATGGCAGTGAGAAGGTAGCAGTACTCTGAGTCAGGAGGTTCCAAGATTACCACTCTACTGCACCTGGAGATACCCTCCAGGTCTGCGTTGTTAACTTGTACTCAGAAACCTCTGGCAATCGTCTCTGGTGAAGACGTGTGAAACTCACTCTGCAGGCAGTGTGGAAGTGTTAGGGACTGAGGGTGAGCTCAACTCTCAGAAGTAAGATTCTTTTGGACAAGGCGTTCAGCTACCATCTCACCTATGGAACTTAGTATGTAGCACCTGTCTACCACAAGAATTACTGGGAAATCGTGAATTGAGCTTGGAGGCACTCGTCATGTGTGCCGGGTGATTCCAATTACCTCTCCCAGCACTTCCATCAAACAGCGAGCCTAGGCCTTTTAGGAGCCAAGGGTACCAGCATGCTGGATGTGGAGGTAGAGGCCAAAAGCTCAACTCTCAGAAGTGTGTATGCATGGGAGGCAGATGTCTGCTACCCGCTCGTACATGGGAGTTGGAACATAGCTACACTCTGGTTGAGGAAAGTCGTTGGAAATCGCTGTATTCAACTCAGATACATGGGAGTTCAGGACCAGTGCTCACACATGCTTTTCCCGCAACCTCTCCCAGCCACTAACATTAGGATGTTAGCAGCTACTCCTACAGTCAGGCAGCATGCGGGAGGGTTCTGCCCTGTCCTCAGCTCTCACAGGGAAGCATGTCTTGAAGCCAGCTGTCAACTAGCTGCATTCCTATGGCAGTGAGAAGGTAGCAGTACTCTGAGTCAGTAGGTTCCAAGATTACCACTCTACTGCACCTGGAGATACCCTCCAGGTCTCCATTGTTAACTTGTAATCAGAAGCCTCTGGCAACCGTCTCTGGTGAAGACGTGTGAAACTCACTCTGCAGGCAGTGTGGAACTGTGAGGGACTGAGAGTGGGCTCAACTCTCAGAAGTAAGATGCTTTTGGACAAGGCGTTAAGCTACATTCTCACATATGGAACTTAGTATGTAGCACCTGTCTACCACAAGAATTACTGGGAAATCGTGAATTGAGCTTGGAGGCACTCGTCTTGTGTGCCGGGAGATTCCAATTACCTCTCCCAGCACTTCCGTCAAACAGCGAGCCTAGGCCTTTTAGAAGCCAAGGGTACCAGCAGGCTGGATGTGGAGGTACAGGCCATAAGCTCAACTCTCAGAAGTGTGTATGCATGGGAGGCAGATGTCTGCTACCCACTCGTACATGGGATTTGGAACCTAGATACACTCTGGTTGAGGAAAGGCGTTGGAAATCGCTGTATTCAACTCAGATACACGGGAGTTCAGGCCCAGTGCTCACACATGCTTTTCCCGCAACCTCTCCCAGCCACTAACATTAGGATGTTAGCAGCTACTCCTACAGTCAGGCAGCATGCGGGAGGGTTCTTCCCTGTCCTTAGCTCTCACAGGGAAGCATGTCTTGAAGCCAGCTGTCAACTAGCTGCATTCCTATGCCAGTGAGAAGGTAGCAGTATTCTGAGTCAGGAGGTTCCAAGATTACCAGTCTACTGCACCTGGGGATACCCTCCAGGTCTGCATTGTTACCCTGCGTCTCAGAAGCCTCTGGCAAACGTCTCTGCTGAAGACCTGCGAAACTCACTCTGCACGCAGTGTGGAACTGTAGGGACTGAGGCGGAGCTCAACTCTCAGAAGTAAGATGGTTTTGGAAAAGGCGTTCAGCTACCCTCTCACGTATGGAACATAGTGTGTAGCACCAGTCTACCAGAGGAATTACTAGGAAATCGCTGAACTGAGCTTGGAGGCACTAGTCTTGTGTGCCGGGTGATTCCAATTACCTATCCCAGCACTTCCGTCAAACAGCGAGCCTAGGCCTTTTAGAAGCCAAGGGTACCAGCAGGCTGGATGTGGAGGTACAGGCCATAAGCTCAACTCTCAGAAGTGTGTATGCATGGGAGGCAGATGTCTGCTACTCATTCGCACATGGGAGTTGGAACCTAGCTACACTGTGATTGAAGAAGGCCATTGGAAACCGCTGTATTCAACTCAGATACACGGGAGTTCAGGCCCAGTGCTAACACATGCTTTTCCCGCAACCTCTCCCAGCCACTAACATAAGGATGTTAGCAGCTACTCCTACAGTCAGGAGGGTGCGGGAGGGTTCTGCCCTGTCCTCAGCTCTCACAGGGAAGCATGTCTTGAAGCCAGCTGTCAACTAGCTGCATTCCTATGGCAGTGAGAAGGTAGCAGTACTCTGAGTCAGGACGTTCCAAGATTACCACTCTACTGCACGTGGAGATACCCTCCAGGTCTGCATTGTTAACTTGTACTCAGAAGCCTCTGGCAATCGTCTCTGGTGAAGACGTGTGAAACTCAATCTGCAGGCAGTGTGGAACTGTGAGGGACTGAGGCTGAGCTCAACTCTCAGAAGTAAGATGGTTTTGGACAAGGCGTTCAGCTACACTCTCACGTATGGAACTTAGTATGTAGCACCAGTCTACCACAGGAATTACTAGGAAATCGCTGAACTGAGCTTGGAGGCACTAGTCTTTTGTGCCGGGTGATTCCAATTACCTATCCCAGCACATCCGTCAAACAGCGAGCCTAGGCCTTTTAGAAGCCAAGGGTACCAGCAGGCTGGATGTGGAGGTACAGGCCATAAGCTCAACTCTCAGAAGTGTGTATGCATGGGAGGCAGATGTCTGCTACCCGCTCGTACATGGGATTTGGAACCTAGCTACACTCTCTTTGAGGAAAGCCGTTGGAAATCGCTGTATTCAACTCAGACACACGGGAGTTCAGACCCAGTGCTCACACATGCTTTTCCCGCAACCTCTCCCAGCCACTAATATTAGGATGTTAGCAGCTACTCCTACAGTCAGGTAGGATGCGGGAGGGTTCTGCCCTGTCTTCAGCTCTCACAGGAAGCATGTCTTGAAGCCAGCTGTCAACTAGCTGCATTCCTATGGCAGTGAGAAGGTAGCAGTATTCTGAGTCGGGAGGTTCCAAGATTACCAGGATACTGCACCTGGGGATACCCTCCAGGTCTGCATTGTTACCCTGCGTCTCAGAAGCCTCTGGCAAACGTCTCTGCTGAAGACGTGTGAAACTCACTCTGCAGGCAGTGTGGAACTGTGAGGGACTGAGTGTGGGCTCAACTCTCAGAAGTAAGATGCTTTTGGACAAGGCGTTCAGCTACCATCTCACATATGGGACTTAGTATGTAGCACCTGTCTACCACAAGAATTACTGGGAAATCGTGAATTGAGCTTGGAGGCACTCGTCTTGTGTGCCGGGAGATTCCAATTACCTCTCCCAGCACTTCCGTCAAACAGCGAGGCTAGGCCTTTTAGAAGCCAAGGGTACCAGCAGGCTGGATGTGGAGGTACAGGCCATAAGCTCAACTCTCAGAAGTGTGTATGCATGGGAGGCAGATGTCTGCTACCCGCTCGTACATGGGATTTAGAACCTAGCTACACTCTGGTTGAGGAAAGTCGTTGGAAATTGCTGTATTCAACTCAGATACACGGGAGTTCACGCCCAGTGCTCACACATGCTTTTCCCGCAACCTCTCCCAGCCACTAACATTAGGATGTTAGCAGCTACTCCTACAGTCAGGCAGCATGCGGGAGGGTTCTGCCCTGTCCTCAGCTCTCACAGGAAAGCATGTCTTGAAGCCAGCTGTCAACTAGCTGCATTCCAATGGCAGTGAGAAGGTAGCAGTGTTCTGAGTCAGGAGGTTCCAAGATTACCAGTCTACTGCATCTGGGGATACCCTCCAGGTCTGCACTGTTACCCTGCGTCTCAGAAGCCTCTGGCAAACGTCTCTGCTGAAGACCTGCAAAACTCACTCTACAGGCAGTGTGGAACTGTGAGGGACTGAGGCTGAGCTCAACTCTCAGAAGTAAGATGCTTTTGGACAAGGCGTTCAGCTCTCCTCTCACGTATGGAACTTAGTATGTAGCACCAGTCTACCACAGGAATTACTAGGAAATCGCTGAACTGAGCTTGGAGGCACTAGTCTTGTGTGCCGGGTGATTCCAATTACCTCTCCCAACACTTGCGTCAAGCAGCGAGCCTAGGCCCTTTAGAAGCCAAGGGTACCAGCAGGCTGGATGTGGAGGTACAGGCCATAAGCTCAACTCTCAGAAGTGTGTATGCATGGGAGGCAGATGTCTGCTACCCACTCGGACATGGGAGTTGGAACCTAGCTACACTGTGATTGAAGAAGGCCATTGGAAATCGCTGTATTCAACTGAGATACACGGGAGTTCAGGCCCAGTGCTCACACATGCATTTCCCGCAACCTCTCCCAGCCACTAACATAAGGATGTTAGCAGCTACTCCTACAGTCAGGCAGGATGCGGGAGGGTTCTGCCCTGTCCTCAGCTCTCACAGGGAAGCATGTCTTGAAGCCAGCTGTCAACTAGCTGCATTCCTATGGCAGTGAGAAGGTAGCAGTACTCTGAGTCAGGAGGTTCCAAGATTACCACTCTACTGCACCTGGAGATACCCTCCAGGTCTCTATTGTTAACTTGTACTCAGAAGAGCTGGCAATCGTCTCTGGTGAAGACGTGTGAAACTCACTCTGCAGGCAGTGTGGAACTGTGAGGGACTGAGGGTGGGCTCAACTCTCAGAAGTAAGATGCTTTTGGACAAGGCGTTCAGCTACCTTCTCACATAGGGAACTTAGTATGTAGCACCTGTCTACCACAAGAATTACTGGGAAATCGTGAATTGAGCTTGGAGGCACTCGTCTTGTGTGACGGGAGATTCCAATTACCTCTCCCGGCACTTCCGTCAAACAGCGAGCCTAGGCCTTTTAGAAGCCAAGGGTACCAGCAGGCTGGATGTGGAGGTACAGGCCATAAGCTCAACTCTCAGAAGTGTGTATGCATGGGAGGCAGATGTCTGCTACCCGATCGTACATGGGATTTGGAACCTAGCTACACTCTGGTTGAGGAAAGCCGTTGGAAATCGCTGTATTCAACTCAGATACACGGGAGTTCAGTCCCAGTGCTCACACATGCTTTTCCCGCAACCTCTCCCAGCCACTAACATAAGGATGTTAGCAGCTACTCCTACAGTCAGGCAGGATGCGGGAGGGTTCTGCCCTGTCCTCAGCTCTCACAGGGAAGCATGTCTTGAAGCCAGCTGTCAACTAGCTGCATTCCTATGGCAGTGAGAAGGTAGCAGTACTCTGAGTCAGGAGGTTCCAAGATTACCACTCTACTGCACCTGGAGATACCTTCCAGGTCTGCATTGTTAACTTGTACTCAGAAGCCTCTGGCAATCGTCTCTGGTGAAGACGTGTGAAACTCACTCTGCAGGCAGTGTGGAAGTGTGAGGGACTGAGGGTGTGCTCAACTCTCAGAATTAAGATGCTTTTGGACAAGGCGTTCAGCTACCTTCTCACATATGGAACTTAGTATGTAGCACCTGTCTACCACAAGAATTACTGGGAAATCGTGAATTGAGCTTGGAGGCAATCGTCTTGTGTGCCGGGAGATTCCAATTACCTCTCCCAGCACTTCCGTCAAACAGCGAGCCTAGGCCTTTTAGAAGCCAAGGGTACCAGCAGGCTGGATGTGGAGGTACAGGCCATAAGCTCAACTCTCAGAAGTGTGTATGCATGGGAGGCAGATGTCTGCTACCCGCTCGTACATGGGATTTGGAACCTAGCTACACTCTGGTTGAGGAAAGTCGTTGGAAATCGCTGTATTCAACTCAGATACACGGGAGTTCAGGCCCAGTGCTCACACATGCTTTTCCCGCAACCTCTCCCAGCCACTAATATTAGGATGTTAGCAGCTACTCCTACAGTCAGGCAGCATGCGAGAGGGTTCTGCCCTGTCCTCAGCACTCACAGGGAAGCATGTCTTGAAGCCAGCTGTCAACTAGCTGCATTCCTATGGCAGTGAGAAGGTAGCAGTATTCTGAGTCAGGAGGTTCCAAGATTACCAGTCTACTGCACCTGGGGATACCCTCCAGGTCTGCATTGTTACCCTGCGTCTCAGAAGCCTCTGGCAAACGTCTCTGCTGAAGACCTGCGAAACTCACTCTGCAGGCAGTGTGGAAGTGTGAGGGACTGAGGCTGAGCTCAACTCTCAGAAGTAAGATGGTTTTGGACAAGGCGTTCAGCTACCCTCTCACGTATGGAACTTAGTATGTAGGACAAGTCTACCACAGGAATTACTAGGAAATCGCTGAACTGAGCTTGGAGGGACTAGTCTTGTGTGCCGGGTGATTCCAATTACCTCTCCCAGCACTTCCGTCAAACAGCGAGCCTAGGCCTTTTAGAAGCCAAGGGTACCAGCAGGCTGGATGTGGAGGTAGAGGCCATAAGCTCAACTCTCAGAAGTGCGTATGCATGGGAAGCAGATGTCTGCTACCCACTCGGACATGGGATTTGGAACCTAGCTACACTGTGATTGAAGAAGGCCATTGGAAACCGCTGTATTCAACTCAGATACACGGGAGTTCAGGCCCAGTGCTCACACATGCTTTTCCCGCAACCTCTCCCAGCCACTAACATTAGGATGTTAGCAGCTACTCCTACAGTCAGGCAGGATGCGAGAGGGTTCTGCCCTGCCTTAATCTCTCTCAGAGAAGCATGTCTAGAAGCCAGCTAGCTGTCATCTAGCTGCATTCCTATGGCAGTGAGAAGGTAGCAGTATTCTGAGTCAGGAGGTTCCAAGATTACCAGTCGACTGCACCTGGGGATACCCTCAGGTCTGCATTGTTACCCTGCGTCTCAGAAGCCTCTGGCAAACGTCTCTGCTGAAGACCTGCGAAACTCACTCAGCAGGCAGTGTGGAACTGTGAGGGACTGAGGGTGAGCTCAACTCTCAGAAGTAAGATGGTTTTGGACAAGGCGTTCAGCTACCCTCTCACGTATGGAACTTAGTATGTAGCACCAGTCTACCATAGGAATTACTAGGAAATCGCTGAACTGAGCTTGGAGGCACTAGTCTTGTGTGCCGGGTGATTCCAATTACCTCTCCCAGCACTTCCGTCAAACAGGGAGCCTAGGCCTTTTAGAAGCCAAGGGTACCAGCAGGCTGGATGTGGAGGTACAGGCCATAAGCTCAACTCTCAGAAGTGTGTATGCATGGGAGGCAGATGTCTGCTACCCGCTGGTACATGGGATTTAGAACCTATCTACACTCTGGTTGAGGAAAGTCGTAGGAAATTGCTGTATTCAACTCAGATACACGGGAGTTCAGGCCCAGTGCTCATACATGCTTTTCACGCAACCTCTCCCAGCCACTAACATTAGGATGTTAGCAGCTACTCCTACAGTCAGGCAGCATGCGGGAGGGTTCTGCCCTGTCCTCAGCTCTCACAGGAAAGCATGTCTTGAAGCCAGCTGTCAACTAGCTGCATTCCTATGGCAGTGAGAAGGTAGCAGTATTCTGAGTCAGGAGGTTCCAAGATTTCCAGTCTAATGCATCTGGGGATACCCTCCAGTTCTGCACTGTTACCCTGCGTCTCAGAAGCCTCTGGCAAACGTCTCTGCTGAAGACCTGCGAAACTCCCTCTGCAGGCAGGGTGGAACTGTGAGGGACTGAGGCTGAGCTCAACTCTCAGAAGTAAGATGCTTTTGGACAAGCGTTCAGCTCTCCTCTCACGTATGGAACTTAGTATATAGCACCAGTCTACCACAGGAATTACTAGGAAATCGCTGAACTGAGCTTGGAGGCACTAGTTTTGTGTGTCGGGTGATTCCAATTACCTCTCCCAGCACTTCCGTCAAACAGCGAGCCTAGGCCTTTTAGAAGCCAAGGGTACCAGCAGGCTGGATGTGGAGGTACAGGCCATAAGCTCAACTCTCAGAAGTGTATATGCATGGCAGGCAGATGTCTGCTACCCACTCGGACATGGGAGTTGGTACCTAGCTACACTGTGTTTGAAGAAGGCCATTGGAAATCGCTGTATTCAACTCAGATACACGGGAGTTCAGGCCCAGTGCTCACACATGCTTTTCCCGCAACCTCTCCCAGCCTCTAACATAAGGATGTTAGCAGCTACTCCTACAGTCAGGCAGGATGCGGGAGGGTTCTGCCCTGTCCTCAACTCGCACAGGGAAGCATGTCTTGAAGCCAGCTGTCAACTAGCTGCATTCCTATGGCAGTGAGAAGGTAGCAGTACTCTGAGTCAGGAGGTTCCAAGATTACCACTCTACTGCACCTGGAGATACCCTCCAGGTCTGTATTGTTAACTTGTACTCAGAAGCCTCTGGCAATCGTCTCTGGTGAAGACGTGTGAAACTCACTCTGCAGGCAGTGTGGAAGTGTGAGGGACGGAGGGTGTGCTCAACTCTCAGAAGTAAGATGCTTTTGGACATGGCGTTCAGCTACCTTCTCACATATGGAACTTAGTATGTAGCACCTGTCTACCACAAGAATTACTGGGAAATCGTGAATTGAGCTTGGAGGCACTCGTCTTGTGTGCCGGGAGATTCCAATTACCTCTCCCAGCACTTCCGTCAAACAGCGAGCCTAGGCCTTTTAGAAGCCAAGTGTACCAGCAGGCTGGATGTGGAGGTACAGGCCAAAAGCTCAACTCTCAGAAGTGTGTATGCATGGGAGGCAGATGTCTGCTACCCGCTCGTACATGGGATTTGGAACCTAGCTACACTCTGGTTGAGGAAAGTCGTTGGAAATCGCTGTATTCAACTCAGATACACGGGAGTTCATGCCCAGTGCTCACATATGCTTTTCCCGCAACCTCTCCCAGCCACTAACATTAGGATGTTAGCAGCTGCTCCTACAGTCAGGCAGCATGCGGGAGGGTTCTTCCCTGTCCTTAGCTCTCACAGGGAAGCATGTCTTGAAGCCAGCTGTCAACTAGCTGAATTCCTATGGCAGTGAGAAGGTAGCAGTATTCTGAGTCAGGAGGTTCCAAGATTACCAGTCTACTGTATCTGGGGATACCCTCCAGGTCTGCATTTTCAACTTGTACTCAGAAGCCTCTAGCAAACATCTCTGCTGAAGACCTGCGAAACTCACTCTGCAGGCAGTGTGGAACTGTGAGGGACTGAGGCTGAGCTCAACTCTCAGAAGTAAGATGGTTTTGGACAAGGCGTTCAGCTACCCTCTCACGTTTGGAACTTAGTATGTAGGACCAGTCTACCACAGGAATTACTAGGAAATCGCTGAACTGAGCTTGGAGGCACTAGTCTTGTGTGCCGGGTGATTCCAATTACCTCTCCCAGCACTTCCGTCAAACAGCGAGCCTAGGCCTTTTAGAAGCCAAGGGTACCAGCAGGCTGGATGTGGAGGTAGAGGCCATAAGCTCAACTCTCAGAAGTGCGTATGCATGGGAAGCAGATGTCTGCTACCCACTCGGACATGGGAGTTGGAACCTAGCTACACTGTGATTGAAGAAGGCCATTGGAAACCGCTGTATTCAACTCAGATACACGGGAGTTCAGGCCCAGTGCTCACACATGCTTTTCCCGCAACCTCTCCCAGCCACTAACATTAGGATGTTAGCAGCTACTCCTACAGTCAGGCAGGATGCGAGAGGGTTCTGCCCTGCCTTAATCTCTCTCAGAGAAGCATGTCTAGAAGCCAGCTAGCTGTCAACTAGCTGCATTCCTATGGCAGTGAGAAGGTAGCAGTATTCTGAGTCAGGAGGTTCCAAGATTACCAGTCGACTGCACCTGGGGATACCCTCAGGTCTGCATTGTTACCCTGCGTCTCAGAAGCCTCTGGCAAACGTCTCTGCTGAAGACCTGCGAAACTCACTCAGCAGGCAGTGTGGAAATGTGAGGGACTGAGGGTGAGCTCAACTCTCAGAAGTAAGATGGTTTTGGACAAGGCGTTCAGCTACCCTCTCACGTATGGAACTTAGTATGTAGCACCAGTCTACCATAGGAATTACTAGGAAATCGCTGAACTGAGCTTGGAGGCACTAGTCTTGTGTGCCGGGTGATTCCAATTACCTCTCCCAGCACTTCCGTCAAACAGGGAGCCTAGGCCTTTTAGAAGCCAAGGGTACCAGCAGGCTGGATGTGGAGGTACAGGCCATAAGCTCAACTCTCAGAAGTGTGTATGCATGGGAGGCAGATGTCTGCTACCCGCTCGTACATGGGATTTAGAACCTATCTACACTCTGGTTGAGGAAAGTCGTAGGAAATTGCTGTATTCAACTCAGATACACGGGAGTTCAGGCCCAGTGCTCACACATGCTTTTCACGCAACCTCTCCCAGCCACTAACATTAGGATGTTAGCAGCTACTCCTACAGTCAGGCAGCATGCGGTAGGGTTCTGCCCTGTCCTCAGCTCTCACAGGAAAGCATGTCTTGAAGCCAGCTGTCAACTAGCTGCATTCCAATGGCAGTGAGAAGGTAGCAGTGTTCTGAGTCAGGAGGTTCCAAGATTACCAGTCTACTGCACCTGGGGATACCCTCCAGGTCTGCATTGTTACCCTGCGTCTCAGAAGCCTCTGGCAAACGTCTCTGCTGAAGACCTGCGAAACTCCCTCTGCAGGCAGGGTGGAACTGTGAGGGACTGAGGCTGAGCTCAACTCTCAGAAGTAAGATGGTTTTGGACAAGGCGTTCAGCTACCCTCTCACGTATGGAACTTAGTATGTAGCACCAGTCTACCACAGGAATTACTAGGAAATCGCTGAACTGAGCTTGGAGGCACTAGTTTTGTGTGCCGGTTGATTCCAATTACCTCTCCCAGCACTTCCGTCAAACAGCGAGCCTAGGCCTTTTAGAAGCCAAGGGTACCAGCAGGCTGGATGTGGAGGTACAGGCCATAAGCTCAACTCTCAGAAGTGTGTATGCATGGGAGGCAGATGTCTGCTACCCATTCGGACATGGGAGTTGGAACCTAGCTACACTGTGATTGAAGAAGGCCATTGGAAATCGCTGTATTCAAGTCAGATACACCGGAGTTCAGGCCCAGTGCTCACACATGCTTTTCCCGCCACCTCTCCCAGCCACTAACATAAGGATGTTAGCAGCTACTCCTACAGTCAGGCAGGATGCGGGAGGTTTCTGCCCTGTCCTCAGCTCTCACAGGGAAGCATGTCTTGAAGCCAGCTGTCAACTAGCTGCATTCCTATGGCAGTGAGAAGGTAGAAGTACTCTGAGTCAGGAGGTTCCAAGATTACCACTCTACTGCACCTGGAGATACCCTCCAGGTCTGCATTGTTAACTTGTACTCAGAAGCCTCTGGCAATCGTCTCTGGTGAAGATGTGTGAAACTCACTCTGCAGGCAGTGTGGAACTGTGAGGGACTGAGGGTGAGCTCAACTCTCAGAAGTAAGATTATTTTGGACAAGGCGTTCAGCTACCTTCTCACATATGGAACTTAGTATGTAGCACCTGTCTACCACAAGAATTACTGGGAAATCGTGAATTGAGCTTGGAGGCACTCGTCTTGTGTGCCGGGAGATTCCAATTACCTCTCCCAGCACTTCCGTCAAACAGCGAGTCTAGGCCTTTTAGAAGCCAAGGGTACCAGCAGGCTGGATGTGGAGGTACAGGCCATAAGCTCAACTCTCAGAAGTGTGTATGCATGGGAGGCAGATGTCTGCTACCCACTCGTACATGGGATTTGGAACTTAGCTACACTCTGGTTGAGGAAAGCCATGGGAAATCGCTGTATTCAACTCAGAGACACGGCAGTTCAGACCCAGTGCTCACACATGCTTTTCCCGCAACCTCTCCCAGCCACTAACATTAGGATGTTAGCAGCTACTTCAACAGTCAGGCAGGATGCGGGAAGGTTCTGCCCTGTCTGCAGCTCTCTCAGGGAAGCATGTCTTGAAGCCAGCTGTCAACTAGCTGCATTCCTATGGCAGTGAGAAGGTAGCAGTATTCTGAGTCACGACGTTCCAAGATTGCCAGGATACTGCACCTGGGGATACCCTCCAGGTCTGCATTGTTACCCTGCGTCTCAGAAGCCTCTAGCAAACGTCTCTGCTGAAGACCTGCGAAACTCACTCTGCAGGCAGTGTGGAACTGTGAGGGACTGAAGCTGATCTCAACTCTCAGAAGTAAGATGATTTTGGACAAGGCGTTCAGCTACCCTCTCACGTATGGAACTTAGTATGTAGCACCAGTCTACCACAGGAATTACTAGGAAATCGCTGAACTGAGCTTGGAGGCACTAGTCTCTTTTTGCAGGGTGATTCCAATAACCTCTCCCAGCACTTCCGTCAAACAGCGAGCCTAGGCCTTTTAGAAGCCAAGGGTACCAGCAGGCTGGATGTGGAGGTACAGGCCATAAGCTCAACTCTCAGAAGTGTATATGCATGGGAGGCAGATGTCTGCAACCCACTCGGACATGGGAGTTGGTACCTAGCTACACTGTGTTTGAAGAAGGCCATTGGAAATCGCTGTATTCAACTCAGATACACGGGAGTTCAGGCCCAGTGCTCACACATGCTTTTCCCGCAACCTCTCCCAGCCTCTAACATAAGGATGTTAGCAGCTACTCCTACAGTCAGGCAGGATGCGGGAGGGTTCTGCCCTGTCCTCAGCTCTCACAGGGAAGCATGTCTTGAAGCCAGCTGTCAACTAGCTGCATTCCTATGGCAGTGAGAAGGTAGCAGTACTCTGAGTCAGGAGGTTCCAAGATTACCACTCTACTGCACCTGGAGATACCCTCCAGGTCTGCATTGTTAACTTGTACTCAGAAGCCTCTGGCAATCGTCTCTGGTGAAGACGTGTGAAACTCACTCTGCAGGCAGTGTGGAAGTGTGAGGGACTGAGGGTGTGCTCAACTCTCAGAAGTAAGATGCTTTTGGACATGGCGTTCAGCTACATTCTCACATATGGAACTTAGTATGTAGCACCTGTCTACCACAAGAATTACTGGGAAATCGTGAATTGAGCTTGGAGGCACTCGTCTTGTGTGCCGGGAGATTCCAATTACCTCTCCCAGCACTTCCGTCAAACAGCGAGCCTAGGCCTTTTAGAAGCCAAGGGTACCAGCAGGCTGGATGTGGAGGTACAGGCCAAAAGCTCAACTCTCAGAAGTGTGTATGCATGGGAGGCAGATGTCTGCTACCCGGTCGTACATGGGATTTGGAACCTAGCTACACTCTGATTGAGGAAAGTCGTTGGAAATCGCTGTATTCAACTCAGATACACGGGAGTTCATGCCCAGTGCTCACACATGCTTTTCCCGCAACCTCTCCCAGCCACTAACATTAGGATGTTAGCAGCTACTCCTACAGTCAGGCAACATGCGGGAGGGTTCTTCCCTGTCATTAGCTCTCACAGGGAAGCATGTCTTGAAGCCAGCTGTCAACTAGCTGCATTCCTATGGCAGTGAGAAGGTAGCAGTATTCTGAGTCAGGAGGTTCCAAGATTACCAGTCGACTGCACCTGGGGATACCCTCCAGGTCTGCATTGTTACCCTGCGTCTCAGAAGCCTCTGGCAAACGTCTCTGCTGAAGACCTGCGAAACTCCCTCTGCAGGCAGTGTGGAACGGTGAGGGACTGAGGGTGAGCTCAACTCTCAGAAGTAAGATGGTTTTGGACAAGGCGTTCAGCTACCCTCTCACGTATGGAACTTAGTATGTAGCACCAGTCTACCACAGGAATTACTAGGAAATCGCTGAACTGAGCTTGGAGGCACTAGTCTTGTGTGCCGGGTGATTCCAATTACCTCTCCCAGCACTTCCGACAAACAGCGAGCCTAGTCCTTTTAGAAGCCAAGGGTACCAGCAGGCTGGATGTGGTGGTACAGGCCATAAGCTCAACTCTCAGAAGTGTGTATGCATGGGAGGCAGATGTCTGCTACCCACTCGGACATGGGAGTTGGAACCTAGCTACACTGTGATTGAAGAAGGCCATTGGAAATCGCTGTATTCAACTCAGATACACGGGAGTTCAGGCCCAGTGCTCACACATGCTTTTCCCGCAACCTCTCCCAGCCTCTAACATAAGGATGTTAGCAGCTACTCCTACAGTCAGGCAGGATGCGGGAGGGTTCTGCCCTGTCCTCAGCTCTCACAGGGAAGCATGTCTTGAAGCCAGCTGTCAACTAGCTGCATTCCTATGGCAGTGAGAAGGTAGTAGTACTTTGAGTCAGGAGGTTCCAAGATTACCACTCTACTGCACCTGGAGATACCCTCCAGGTCTGCATTGTTAACTTGTACTCAGAAGCCTCTGGCAATCGTCTCTGGTGAAGACGTGTGAAACTCACTCTGCAGGCAGTGTGGAAATATGAGGGACGGAGGGTGTGCTCAACTCTCAGAAGTAAGATGCTTTTGGACAAGGCGTTCAGCTACCTTCTCACATATGAAACTTAGTATGTAGCACCTGTCTACCACAAGAATTACTTTGAAATCGTGAATTGAGCTTGGAGGCACTCGTCTTGTGTGCCGGGAGATTCCAATTACCTCTCCCAGCACTTCCGTCAAACAGCGAGCCTAGGCCTTTTAGAAGCCAAGGGTACCAGCAGGCTGGATGTGGAGGTACAGGCCATAAGCTCAATTCTCAGAAGTGTGTATGCATGGGAGGCAGATGTCTGCTATCGCTCGTACATGGGATTTAACCTAGCTACACTCTGGTTGAGGAAAGTCGTTGGAAATCGCTGTATTCAACTCAGATACACGGGAGTTCATGCCCAGTGCTCACACATGCTTTTCCCGCAACCTCTCCCAGCCACTAACATTAGGATGTTAGCAGCTACTCCTACAGTCAGGCAGCATGCGGGAGAGTTCTTCCCTGTCCATAGCTCTCACAGGGAAGCATGTCTTGAAGCCAGCAGTCAACTAGCTGCATTCCTATGGCAGTGAGAAGGTAGCAGTATTCTGAGTCAGGAGGTTCCAAGATTACCAGTCTACTGCACCTGGGGATACCCTCCAGGTCTGCACTGTTACCCTGCGTCTCAGAAGCCTCTGGCAAACGTCTCTGCTGAAGACCTGCGAAACTCACTCTGCAGGCAGTGTGGAACTGTGAGGGACTGAGGGTGAGCTCAACTCTCAGAAGTAAGATGGTTTTGGACAAGGCGTTCAGCTACCCTCTCACGTATGGAACTTAGTATGTAGCACCAGTCTACCACAGGAATTACTAAGAAATCGCTGAACTGAGCTTGGAGGCACTAGTCTTGAATGCCGGGTGATTCCAATTACCTATCCCAGCACTTCCGTCAAACAGCGAGCCTAGGCCTTTTAGAAGCCAAGGGTACCAGCAGGCTGGATGTGGAGGTACAGGCCATAAGCTCAACTCTCAGAAGTGTGTATGCATGGGAGGCAGATGTCTGCTACCCACTCGGACATGGGAGTTGGAACCTAGCTACACTGTGATTGAAGAAGGCCATTGGAAATCGCTGTATTCAACTCAGATACACGGGAGTTCAGGCCCAGTGCTCACACATGCTTTTCCCGCAACCTCTCCCAGCCACTAACATAAGGATGTTAGCAGCTACTCCTACAGTCAGGCAGGATGCGGGAGGGTCTGCCCTGTCCTCAGCTCTCACAGGGAAGCATGTCTTGAAGCCAGCTGTCAACTAGCTGCATTCCTATGGCAGTGAGAAGGTAGCAGTACTCTGAGTCAGGAGGTTCCAAGATACCACTCTACTGCACCTGGAGATACCCTCCAGGTCTGCATTGTTAACTTGTACTCAGAAGCCTCTGGCAATCGTCTCTGGTGAAGACGTGTGAAACTCACTCTGCAGGCAGTGTGGAACTGTGAGGGACTGAGGGTCAGCTCAACTCTCAGAAGTAAGATGCTTTTGGACAAGGCGTTCAGCTACCTTCTCACATATGGAACTTAGTATGTAGCACCTGTCTACCACAAGAATTACTGGGAAATCGTGAATTGAGCTTGGAGGCACTCGTCTTGTGTGCCGGGAGATTCCAATTACCTCTCCCAGCATTTCCGTCAAACAGCGAGCCTAGGCCTTTTAGAAGCCAAGGGTACCAGCAGGCTGGATGTGGAGGTACAGGCCATAAGCTCAACTCTCAGAAGTGTGTATGCATGGCAGGCAGATGTCTGCTACCCGCTCGTACATGGGAGTTGGAACCTAGCTACACTCTGGTTGAGGAAAGTCGTTGGAAATCGCTGTATTCAACTCAGATACACGGGAGTTCAGGCCCAGTGCTCACACATGCTTTTCCCGCAACCTCTCCCAGCCACTAACATTAGGATGTTAGCAGCTACTCCTACAGTCAGGCAGGATGCGGGAGGGTTCTGCCCTGTCCTCAGCTCTCTCAGGGAATCATGTCTTGAAGCCAGCTATCTGTCAACTAGCTGCATTCCTATGGCAGTGAGAAGGTAGCAGTACTCTGAGTCAGGAGGTTCCAAGATTACCAGTCGACTGCACCTGGGGATACCCTCCAGGTCTGCATTGTTACCCTGCGTCTCAGAAGCCTCTGGCAAACGTCTCTGCTGAAGACCTGCGAAACTCCCTCTGCAGGCAGTGTGGAACTGTGAGGGACTGAGGGTGAGCTCAACTCTCAGAAGTAAGATGGTTTTGGACAAGGCGTTCAGCTACCCTCTCACGTATGGAACTTAGTATGTAGCACCAGTCTACCACAGGAATTACTAGGAAATCGCTGAACTGAGCTTGGAGGCACTAGTCTTGTGTGCCGGGTGATTCCAATTACCTCTCCCAGCACTTCCGTCAAACAGCGAGCCTAGGCCTTTTCGAAGCCAAGGGTTCCAGCAGGCTGGATGTGGAGGTACAGGCCATAAGCTCAACTCTCAGAAGTGTGTATGCATGGGAGGCAGATGTCTGCTACCCACTCGGACATGGGAGTTGGAACCTAGCTACACTGTGATTGAAGAAGGCCATTGGAAATCGCTGTATTCAACTCAGATACACGGGAGTTCAGGCCCAGTGCTCACACATGCTTTTCCCGCAAACTCTCCCAGCCACTAACATAAGGATGTTAGCAGCTACTCCTACAGTCAGGCAGGATGCGGGAGGGTTCTGCCCTGTCCTCAGCTCTCACAAGGAAGCATGTCTTGAAGCCAGCTGTCAACTAGCTGCATTCCTATGGCAGTGAGAAGGTAGCAGTACTCTGAGTCAGGAGGTTCCAAGATTACCACTCTACTGCACCTGGAGATACCCTCCAGGTCTGCATTGTTAACTTGTACTCAGAAGCCTCTGGCAATCGTCTCTGGTGAAGACGTGTCAAACTCACTCTGCAGGCAGTGTGGAACTGTGATGGACTGAGGGTGGGCTCAACACTCAGAAGTAAGATGCTTTTGGACAAGGCGTTCAGCTACCATCTCACATATGGGACTTAGTATGTAGCACCTGTCTACCACAAGAATTACTGGGAAATCGTGAATTGAGTTTGGAGGCACTCGTCTTGTGTGCCGGGAGATTCCAATTACCTCTCCCAGCACTTCCGTCAAACAGCGAGCCTAGGCCTTTTAGAAGCCAAGGGTACCAGCAGGCTGGATGTGGAGGTACAGGCCATAAGCTCAACTTTCAGAAGTGTGTATACATGGGAGGCAGATGTCTGCTACCAGCTCGTACATGGGATTTAGAACCTATGTACACTCTGGTTGAGGAAAGTCGTTGGAAATTGCTGTATTCAACTGAGATACACGGGAGTTCAGGCCCAGTGCTCACACATGCTTTTCCCGCAACCTCTCCCAGCCACTAACATTAGGATGTTAGCAGCTGCTCCTACAGTCAGGCAGCATGCGGGAGGGTTCTGCCCTGTCCTCAGCTCTCACAGGAAAGCATGTCTTGAAGCCAGCTGTCAACTAGCTGCATTCCAATGGCAGTGAGAAGGTAGCAGTATTCTGAGTCAGGAGGTTCCAAGATTACCAGTCTACTGCACCTGGGGATACCCTCCAGGTCTGCATTGTTACCCTGCGTCTCAGAAGCCTCTGGCAAACGTCTCTGCTGAAGACCTGCAAAACTCAGTCTGCAGGCAGTGTGGAACTGTGAGGGACTGAGGCTGAGCTCAACTCTCAGAAGTAAGATGCTTTTGGACAAGGCGTTCAGCTCTCCTCTCACGTATGGAACTTAGTATGTAGCACCAGTCTACCACAGGAATTACTAGGAAATCGCTGAACTGAGCTTGGAGGCACTAGTCTTGTGTGTCGGGTGATTCCAATTACCTCTCCCAGCACTTCCGTCAAACAGCGAGCCTAGGCCTTTTAGAAGCCAAGGGTACCAGCAGGCTGGATGTGGAGGTACAGGCCATAAGCTCAACTCTCAGAAGTGTATATGCATGGGAGGCAGATGTCTGCTACCCACTCGGACATGGGAGTTGGTATCTAGCTACACAGTGTTTGAAGAAGGCCATTGGAAATCGCTGTATTCAACTCAGATACACGGGAGTTCAGGCCCAGTGCTCACACATGCTTTTCCCGCAACCTCTCCCAGCCTCTAACATAAGGATGTTAGCAGCTACTCCTACAGTCAGGCAGGATGCGGGAGGGTTCTGCCCTGTCCTCAGCTCTCACAGGGAAGCATGTCTTGAAGCCAGCTGGCAACTAGCTGCATTCCTATGGCAGTGAGAAGGTAGCAGTACTCTGAGTCAGGAGGTTCCAAGATTACCACTCTACTGCACCTGGAGATACCCTCCAGGTCTGCATTGTTAACTTGTACTCAGAAGCCTATGGCAATCGTCTCTGGTGAAGACGTGTGAAACTCACTCTGCAGGCAGTGTGGAAGTGTGAGGGACTGAGGGTGTGCTCAACTCTCAGAAGTAAGATGCTTTTGGACATGGCGTTCAGCTACATTCTCACATATGGAACTTAGTATGTAGCACCTGTCTACCACAAGAATTACTGGGAAATCGTGAATTGAGCTTGGAGGCACTCGTCTTGTGTGCCGGGAGATTCCAATTACCTCTCCCAGCACTTCCGTCAAACAGCGAGCCTAGGCCTTTTAGAAGCCAAGGGTACCAGCAGGCTGGATGTGGAGGTACAGGCCAAAAGCTCAACTTTCAGAAGTGTGTATGCATGGGAGGCAGATGTCTGCTACCCGCTCGTACATGGGATTTGGAACCCAGCTACACTCTGGTTGAGGAAAGTCGTTGGAAATCGCTGTATTCAACTCAGATACACGGGAGATCATGCCCAGTGCTCACACATGCTTTTCCCGCAACCTCTCCCAGCCACTAACATTAGGATGTTAGCAGCTACTCCTACAGTCAGGCAGCATGCGGGAGGGTTCTTCCCTGTCCTTAGCTCTCACAGGGAAGCATTTCTTGAAGCCAGCTGTCAACTAGCTGCATTCCTATGGCAGTGAGAGGGTAGCAGTATTCTGAGTCAGGAGGTTCCAAGATTACCAGTTGACTGCACCTGGGTATACCCTCCAGGTCTGCATTGTTACCCTGCGTCTCAGAAGCCTCTGGCAAACGTCTCTGCTGAAGACCTGCGAAACTCACTCTGCAGGCAGTGTGGAACTGTGAGGGACTGAGGCTGAGCTCAACTCTCAGAAGTAAGATGGTTTTGGACAAGGCGTTCAGCTACCCTCTCACGTATGGAACTTAGTATGTAGCACCAGTCTACCACAGGAATTACTAGGAAATCGCTGAACTGAGCTTGGAGGCACTAGTCTTGTGTGCCGGGTGATTCCAATTACCTCTCCAGGCACTTCCGTCAAACAGCGAGCCTAGGCCTTTTAGAAGCCAAGGGTACCAGCAGGCTGGATGTGGAGGTACAGGCCATAAGCTCAACTCTCAGAACTGTGTATGCATGGGAGGCAGATGTCTGCTACCCACTCGGACATGGGAGTTGGAACCTAGCTACACTGTGATTGAAGAAGGCCATTGGAAATCGCTGTATTCAAGTCAGATACACCGGAGTTCAGGCCCAGTGCTCACACATGCTTTTCTCGCAACCTCTCCCAGCCACTAACATAAAGATGTTAGCAGCTACTCCTACAGTCAGGCAGGATGCGGGAGGGTTCTGCCCTGTCCTCAGCTCTCACAGGGAAGCATGTCTTGAAGCCAGCTGTCAACTAGCTGCATTCCTATGGCAGTGAGAAGGTAGAAGTACTCTGAGTCAGGAGGTTCCAAGATTACCACTCTACTGCACCTGGAGATACCCTCCATGTCTGCATTGTTAACTTGTACTCAGAAGCCTCTGGCAATCGTCTCTTTTGAAGACGAGTGAAACTCACTCTGCAGTCAGTGTGGAACTGTGAGGGACTGAGGGTGAGCTCAACTCTCAGAAGTAAGATTATTTTGGACAAGGCGTTCAGCTAACTTCTCACATATGGAACTTAATATGTAGCACCTGTCTACCACAAGAATTACTGGGAAATCGTGAATTGAGCTTGGAGGCACTCGTCTTGTGTGCCGGGAGATTCAAATTACCTCTCCAGCACTTCCGTCAAACAGCGAGCCTAGGCCTTTTAGAAGCCAAGGGTACCAGCAGGCTGGATGTGTAGGTACAGGCCATAAGCTCAACTCTCAGAAGTGTGTATGCATGGGAGGCAGATGTCTGCTACCCACTCGGACATGGGAGTTGGAACCTAGCTACACTGTGATTGAAGAAGGCCATTGGAAATCGCTGTATTCAACTCAGATACACGGGAGTTCAGGCCCAGTGCTCACACATGCTTTTCCCGCAACCTCTCCCAGCCACTAACATAAGGATGTTAGCAGCTACTCCTACAGTCAGGCAGGATGCGGGAGGGTCAGCCCTGTCCTCAGCTCTCACAGGGAAGCATGTCTTGAAGCCAGCTGTCAACTAGCTGCATTCCTATGGCAGTGAGAAGGTAGCAGTACTCTGAGTCAGGAGGTTCCAAGATACCACTCTACTGCACCTGGAGATACCCTCCAGGTCTGCATTGTTAACTTGTACTCAGAAGCCTCTGGCAATCGTCTCTGGTGAAGACGTGTGAAACTCACTCTGCAGGCAGTGTGGAACTGTGAGGGACTGAGGGTCAGCTCAACTCTCAGAAGTAAGATGCTTTTGGACAAGGCGTTCAGCTACCTTCTCACATATGGAACTTAGTATGTAGCACCTGTCTACCACAAGAATTACTGGGAAATCGTGAATTGAGCTTGGAGGCACTCGTCTTGTGTGCCGGGAGATTCCAATTACCTCTCCCAGCATTTCCGTCAAACAGCGAGCCTAGGCCTTTTAGAAGCCAAGGGTACCAGCAGGCTGGATGTGGAGGTACAGGCCATAAGCTCAACTCTCAGAAGTGTGTATGCATGGCAGGCAGATGTCTGCTACCCGCTCGTACATGGGAGTTGGAACCTAGCTACACTCTGGTTGAGGAAAGTCGTTGGAAATCGCTGTATTCAACTCAGATACACGGGAGTTCAGGCCCAGTGCTCACACATGCTTTTCCCGCAACCTCTCCCAGCCACTAACATTAGGATGTTAGCAGCTACTCCTACAGTCAGGCAGGATGCGGGAGGGTTCTGCCCTGTCCTCAGCTCTCTCAGGGAATCATGTCTTGAAGCCAGCTATCTGTCAACTAGCTGCATTCCTATGGCAGTGAGAAGGTAGCAGTACTCTGAGTCAGGAGGTTCCAAGATTACCAGTCGACTGCACCTGGGGATACCCTCCAGGTCTGCATTGTTACCCTGCGTCTCAGAAGCCTCTGGCAAACGTCTCTGCTGAAGACCTGCGAAACTCCCTCTGCAGGCAGTGTGGAACGGTGAGGGACTGAGGGTGAGCTCAACTCTCAGAAGTAAGATGGTTTTGGACAAGGCGTTCAGCTACCCTCTCACGTATGGAACTTAGTATGTAGCACCAGTCTACCACAGGAATTACTAGGAAATCGCTGAACTGAGCTTGGAGGCACTAGTCTTGTGTGCCGGGTGATTCCAATTACCTCTCCCAGCACTTCCGTCAAACAGCGAGCCTAGGCCTTTTCGAAGCCAAGGGTTCCAGCAGGCTGGATGTGGAGGTACAGGCCATAAGCTCAACTCTCAGAAGTGTGTATGCATGGGAGGCAGATGTCTGCTACCCACTCGGACATGGGAGTTGGAACCTAGCTACACTGTGATTGAAGAAGGCCATTGGAAATCGCTGTATTCAACTCAGATACACGGGAGTTCAGGCCCAGTGCTCACACATGCTTTTCCCGCAAACTCTCCCAGCCACTAACATAAGGATGTTAGCAGCTACTCCTACAGTCAGGCAGGATGCGGGAGGGTTCTGCCCTGTCCTCAGCTCTCACAAGGAAGCATGTCTTGAAGCCAGCTGTCAACTAGCTGCATTCCTATGGCAGTGAGAAGGTAGCAGTACTCTGAGTCAGGAGGTTCCAAGATTACCACTCTACTGCACCTGGAGATACCCTCCAGGTCTGCATTGTTAACTTGTACTCAGAAGCCTCTGGCAATCGTCTCTGGTGAAGACGTGTCAAACTCACTCTGCAGGCAGTGTGGAACTGTGATGGACTGAGGGTGGGCTCAACACTCAGAAGTAAGATGCTTTTGGACAAGGCGTTCAGCTACCATCTCACATATGGGACTTAGTATGTAGCACCTGTCTACCACAAGAATTACTGGGAAATCGTGAATTGAGTTTGGAGGCACTCGTCTTGTGTGCCGGGAGATTCCAATTACCTCTCCCAGCACTTCCGTCAAACAGCGAGCCTAGGCCTTTTAGAAGCCAAGGGTACCAGCAGGCTGCATGTGGAGGTACAGGCCATAAGCTCAACTTTCAGAAGTGTGTATACATGGGAGGCAGATGTCTGCTACCCGCTCCTACATGGGATTTAGAACCTATGTACACTCTGGTTGAGGAAAGTCGTTGGAAATTGCTGTATTCAACTCAGATACACGGGAGTTCAGGCCCAGTGCTCACACATGCTTTTCCCGCAACCTCTCCCAGCCACTAACATTAGGATGTTAGCAGCTACTCCTACAGTCAGGCAGCATGCGGGAGGGTTCTGCCCTGTCCTCAGCTCTCACAGGAAAGCATGTCTTGAAGCCAGCTGTCAACTAGCTGCATTCCAATGGCAGTGAGAAGGTAGCAGTATTCTGAGTCAGGAGGTTCCAAGATTACCAGTCTACTGCACCTGGGGATACCCTCCAGGTCTGCATTGTTAACCTGCGTCTCAGAAGCCTCTGGCAAACGTCTCTGCTGAAGACCTGCAAAACTCAGTCTGCAGGCAGTGTGGAACTGTGAGGGACTGAGGCTGAGCTCAACTCTCAGAAGTAAGATGCTTTTGGACAAGGCGTTCAGCTCTCCTCTCACGTATGGAACTTAGTATGTAGCACCAGTCTACCACAGGAATTACTAGGAAATCGCTGAACTGAGCTTGGAGGCACTAGTCTTGTGTGTCGGGTGATTCCAATTACCTCTCCCAGCACTTCCGTCAAACAGCGAGCCTAGGCCTTTTAGAAGCCAAGGGTACCAGCAGGCTGGATGTGGAGGTACAGGCCATAAGCTCAACTCTCAGAAGTGTATATGCATGGGAGGCAGATGTCTGCTACCCACTCGGACATGGGAGTTGGTATCTAGCTACACAGTGTTTGAAGAAGGCCATTGGAAATCGCTGTATTCAACTCAGATACACGGGAGTTCAGGCCCAGTGCTCACACATGCTTTTCCCGCAACCTCTCCCAGCCTCTAACATAAGGATGTTAGCAGCTACTCCTACAGTCAGGCAGGATGCGGGAGGGTTCTGCCCTGTCCTCAGCTCTCACAGGGAAGCATGTCTTGAAGCCAGCTGGCAACTAGCTGCATTCCTATGGCAGTGAGAAGGTAGCAGTACTCTGAGTCAGGAGGTTCCAAGATTACCACTCTACTGCACCTGGAGATACCCTCCAGGTCTGCATTGTTAACTTGTACTCAGAAGCCTCTGGCAATCGTCTCTGGTGAAGACTGTGAAACACACTCTGCAGGCAGTGTGGAACTGTGAGGGACTGAGTGTGGGCTCAACTCTCAGAAGTAAGATGCTTTTGGACAAGGCGTTCAGCTACCCTCTCAATATGGAACTTAGTATGTAGCACCTGTCTACCACAAGAATTACTGGGAAATCGTGAATTGAGCTTGGAGGCACTCGTCTTGTGTGCCGGGAGATTCCAAATACCTCTCCCAGCACTTCCGTCAAAGAGCGAGCCTAGGCCTTTTGGAAGCCAAGGGTACCAGCAGGCTGGATGTGGAGGTACAGGCCATAAGCTCAACTCTCAGCAGTGTGTAGGCATGGGAGGCAGAAGTCTGCTACCCGCTCGTACATGGGATTTGGAACCTAGCTACACTCTGGTTGTGGAAAGTCGTTGGAAATCGCTGTATTCAACTCAGATACATGGGAGTTCAGGCCCAGTGCTCACACATGCTTTTTCCGCAACCTCTCCCAGCCGCTAACATTAGGATGTTAGCAGCTACTCCTACAGTCAGGCAGCATGCGGGAGGGTTCTGTCCTGTCCCTAGCTCTCACAGGGAAGCATGTCTTGAAGCCAGCTGTCAACTAGCTGCATTCCTATGGCAGTGAGAAGGTAGCAGTATTCTGAGTCAGGAGGTTCCAAGATTACCAGTTGACTGCACCTGGGTATACCCTCCAGGTCTGCATTGCTACCCTGCGTCTCAGAAGCCTCTGGCAAACGTCTCTGCTGAAGACCTGCGAAACTCACTCTGCAGGCAGTGTGGAACTGTGAGGGACTGAGGCTGAGCTCAACTCTCAGAAGTAAGATGGTTTTGGACAAGGCGTTCAGCTACCCTCTCACGTATGGAACTTAGTATGTAGCACCAGTCTACCGCAGGAATTACTAGGAAATCGCTGAACTGAGCTTGGAGGCCCTCGTATTGTGTGCCGGGTGATTCCAATTACCTCTCCCAGCACTTCGGTCAAACAGCGAGCCTAGGCCTTTTAGAAGCCAAGGGTACCAGCAGGCTGGATGTGGAGGTACAGGCCATCAGCTCAACTCTCAGAAGTGTGTATGCATGGGAGGCAGATGTCTGCTACCCACTCGGACATGGGAGTTGGAACCTAGCTACACTGTGATTGAAGAAGGCCATTGGAAATCGCTGTATTCAACTCAGATACATGGGATTTCAGGCCCAGTGCTCACACATGCTTTTCCCGCAACCTCTCCCAGCCACTAACATTAGGATGTTAGCAGCTACTCCTACAGTCAGGCAGCATGCGGGAGGGTTCTGCCCTGTCTTCAGCTCTCAAGGGAAGCATGTCTTGAAGCCAGCTGTCAAGTAGCTGCATTCCTATGGCAGTGAGAAGGTAGCAGTATTCTGAGTCAGGAGGTTCCAAGATTACCAGTCTACTGCACCTGGGGATACCCTCCAAGTCTGCATTGTTACCCTGCGTCTCAGAAGCCTCTGGCAAACGTCTCTGCTGAAGACCTGCGAAACTCACTCTGCAGGCAGTGTGGAACTCTGAGGGACTGAGGCTGAGCTCAACTCTCAGAAGTAAGATGGTTTTGGACAAGGCGTTCAGCTACCCTCTCACGTATGGAACTTAGTATGTAGCACCAGTCTTCCACAGGAATTACTAGGAAGTCGCTGAACTGAGCTTGGAGGCACTAGTCTTGTGTGCCGGGTGATTCCAATTACCTCTCCCAGCACTTCCGTCAAACAGCGAGCCTAGGCCTTTTAGAAGCCAAGGGTACCAGCAGGCTGGATGTGGAGGTACAGGCCATAAGCTCAACTCTCAGAAGTGTGTATGCATGGGAGGCAGATGTCTGCTACTCATTCGGACATGGGAGTTGGAACCTAGCTACACTGTGATTGAAGAAGGCCATTGGAAATCGCTGTATTCAACTCAGATACACGGGAGTTCAGGCCCAGTGCTCACACATGCTTTTCCCGCAACCTCTCCCAGCCACTAACCTAAGGATGTTAGCAGCTACTCCTACAGTCAGGACGGTGCGGGAGGGTTCTGCCCTGTCCTCAGCTCTCACAGGGAAGCATGTCTTGAAGCCAGCTGTCAACTAGCTGCATTCCTATGGCAGTGAGAAGGTAGCAGTACTCTGAGTCAGGACGTTCCAAGATTACCACTCTACTGTACCTGGAGATACCCTCCAGGTCTGCATTGTTAACTTGTACTCAGAAGCCTCTGGCAATCGTCTCTGGTGAAGACGTGTGAAACTCACTCTGCAGGCAGTGTGGAACTGTGAGGGACTGAGGCTGAGCTCAACTCTCAGAAGTAAGATGGTTTTGGACAAGGCGTTCAGCTACCCTCTCACGTATGGAACTTTGTATGTAGCACCTGTCTACCACAAGAATTACTGGGAAATCGTGAATTGAGCTTGGAGGCACTCGTCTTGTGTGCCGGGAGATTCCAATTACCTCTCCCAGCACTTCCGTCAAACAGCGAGCCTAGGCCTTTTAGAAGCCAAGGGTACCAGCAGGCTGGATGTGGAGGTACAGGCCATAAGCTCAACTCTCAGAAGTGTGTATGCATGGGAGGCAGATGTCTGCTACCCTCTCGTACATGGGATTTGGAACCTAGCTACACTCTTGTTGAGGAAAGGCGTTGGAAATCGCTGTATTCAACTCAGATACACGGGAGTTCAGGCCCAGTGCTCACACATGCTTTTCCCGCAACCTCTCCCAGCCACTAACATTAGGATGTTAGCAGCTACTCCTAAAGTCAGGCAGCATGCGGGAGGGATCTGCCCTGTCCTCAGCTCTCTCAGGGAAGCATGTCTTGAAGCCAGCTAGCTGTCAACTAGCTGCATTCCTATGGCAGTGAGAAGGTAGCAGTATTCTGAGTCAGGAGGTTCCAAGATTACCACTCTACTGCACCTGGAGATACCCTCCAGGTCTGCATTGTTAACTTGTACTCAGAAGCCTCTGGCAATCGTCTCTGGTGAAGACCTGCGAAACTCACTCTGCAGGCAGTGTGGAACTGTGAGGGACTGAGGCTGAGCTCAACTCTCAGAAGTAAGATGGATTTGGACAAGGCGTTCAGCTACCCTCTCACGTATGGAACTTAGTATGTAGCACCAGTCTACCACAGGAATTACTAGGAAATCGCTGAACTGAGCTTGGAGGCACTAGTCTTGTGTGCCGGGTGATTCCAATTACCTATCCCAGCACTTCCGTCAAACAGCGAGCCTAGGCCTTTTAGAAGCCAAGGGTACCAGCAGGCTGGATGTGGAGGTACAGGCCATAAGCTCAACTCTCAGAAGTGTGTATGCATGGGAGGCAGATGTCTGCTACCCGCTCGTACATGGGATTTGGAACCTAGCTACACTCTGGTTGAGAAAAGCCGTTGGAAATCGCTGTATTCAACTCAGATACACGGGAGTTCAGGCCCAGTGCTCACACATGCTTTTCCCGCAACCTCTCCCAGCCACTAACATTAGGATGTTAGCAGCTACTCCTACAGTCAGGCAGCATGCGGGAGGGTTCTGCCCTGTCCTCAGCTCTCACAGGGAAGCATGTCTTGAAGCCAGCTGTCAACTAGCTGCATTCCTATGGCAGTGAGAAGGTAGCAGTACTCTGAATCAGGAGGTTCCAAGATTACCACTCTACTGCACCTGGAGATACCCTCCAGGTCTGCATTGTTAACTTGTACTCAGAAGCCTCTGGCAATCGTCTCTGGTGAAGACGTGTGAAACTCACTCTGCAGGCAGTGTGGAACTGTGAGGGACTGAGGGTGGGCTCAACTCTCAGAAGTAAGATGCTTTTGGACAAGGCGTTCAGCTACCTTCTCACATATGGAACTTAGTATGTAGCACCTGTCTACCACAAGAATTACTGGGAAATCGTGAATTGAGCTTGGAGGCACTCGTCTTGTGTGCCGGGAGATTCCAATTACCTCTCCCAGCACTTCCGTCAAACAGCGAGCCTAGGCCTTTTAGAAGCCAAGGGTACCAGCAGGCTGAATGTGGAGGTACAGGCCATAAGCTCAACTCTCAAAAATGTGTATGCATGGGAGGCAGATGTCTGCTACCCGCTCGTACATGGGATTTGGAAACTAGCTACACTCTGGTTGAGGAAAGCCGTTGGAAATCGCTGTATTCAACTCAGATACAAGGGAGTTCAGGCCCAGTGCTCACACATGCTTTTCCCGCAACCTCTCCCAGCCACTAACATTAGGAATTTAGCAGCTACTCCTACAGTCAGGCAGCATGCGGGAGGGTTCTGCCCTGTCTTCAGCTCTCACAGGGAAGCATGTCTTGAAGCCAGCTGTCAACTAGCTGCATTCCTATGGCAGTGAGAAGGTAGCAGTATTCTGAGTCAGGAGGTTCCAAGATTACCAGTCTACTGCACCTGGGGATACCCTGCAGGTCTGCATTGTTACCCTGCGTCTCAGAAGCCTCTGGCAAACGTCTCTGCTGAAGACCTGCGAAACTCACTCTGCAGGCAGTGTGGAACTGTGAGGGACTGAGGGTGAGCTCAACTCTCAGAAGTAAGATGGTTTTGGACAAGGCGTTCAGCTACCCTCTCACGTATGGAACTTAGTATGTAGCACCAGTCTACCACAGGAATTACTAGGAAATCGCTGAACTGAGCTTGGAGGCACTAGTCTTGTGTGCCGGGTGATTCCAATTACCTATCCCAGCACATCCATCAAACAGCGAGCCTAGGCCTTTTAGAAGCCAAGGGTACCAGCAGGCTGGATGTGGAGGTACAGGCCATAAGCTCAACTCTCAGAAGTGTGTATGCATGGGAGGCAGATGTCTGCTACCCACTCGGATATGGGAGTTGGGACCTAGCTACACTGTGATTGAAGAAGGCCATTGGAAATCGCTGTATTCAACTCAGATACACGGGAGTTCAGGGCCAGTGCTCACACATGCTTTTCCCGCAACCTCTCCCAGCCACTAACCTAAGGATGTTAGCAGCTACTCCTACAGTCAGGACGGTGCGGGAGGTTTCTGCCCTGTCCTCAGCTCTCACAGGGAAGCATGTCTTGAAGCCAGCTGTCAACTAACTGCATTCCTATGGCAGTGAGAAGGTAGCAGTACTCTGAGTCAGGACGTTCCAAGATTACCCCTCTACTGCACCTGGAGATACCCTCCAGGTCTGCATTGTTAACTTGTACTCAGAAGCCTCTGGCAATCGTCTCTGGTGAAGACGTGTGAAACTCACTCTGCAGGCAGTGTGGAACTGTGAGGGACTGAGGGTGAGCTCAACTCTCAGAAGTAAGATGGTTTTGGACAAGGCGTTCAGCTACGCTCTCACGTATGGAACTTAGTATGTAGCACCTGTCTACCACAAGAATTACTGGGAAATCGTGAATTGAGCTTGGAGGCACTCGTCTTGTGTGCCCTGAGATTCCAATTACCTCTCCCAGCACTTCCTTCAAACAGCGAGCCTAGGCCTTTTAGAAGACAAGGGTACCAGCAGGCTGGATGTGGAGGTACAGGCCATAAGCTCAACTCTCAGAAGTGTGTATGCATGGGAGGCAGATGTCTGCTACCCTCTCGTACATGGGATTTGGAACCTAGCTACACTCTTGTTGAGGAAAGTCGTTGGAAATCGCTGTATTCAACTCAGATACACGGGAGTTCAGGCCCAGTGCTCACACATGCTTTTCCCGCAACCTCTCCCAGCCACTAACATTAGGATGTTAGCAGCTACTCCTAAAGTCATGCAGCATGCGGGAGGGATCTGCCCTGTCCTCAGCTCTCTCAGGGAAGCATGTCTTGAAGCCAGCTAGCTGTCAACTAGCTGCATTCCTATGGCAGTGAGAAGGTAGCAGTATTCTGAGTCAGGAGGTTCCAAGATTACCACTCTACTGCACCTGGAGATACCCTCCAGGTCTGCATTGTTAACTTGTACTCAGAAGCCTCTGGCAATCGTCTCTGGTGAAGACGTGTGAAACTCACTCTGCAGGCAGTGTGGAACTGTGAGGGACTGAGGCTGAGCTCAACTCTCAGAAGTAAGATGGTTTTGGACAAGGCGTTCAGCTACCCTCTCACGTATGGAACTTAGTATGTAGCACCAGTCTGCCACAGGAATTACTAGGAAATCGCTGAACTGAGCTTGGAGGCACTAGTCTTGTGTGCCGGGTGATTCCAATTACCTCTCCCAGCACTTCCGTCAAACAGCGAGCCTAGGCCTTTTAGAAGCCAAGGGTACCAGCAGGCTGGATGTGGAGGTACAGGCCATAAGCTCAACTCTCAGAAGTGTGTATGCTTGGGAGGCAGATGTCTGCTACCCACTCGGACATGGGAGTTGGAACCTAGCTACACTGTGATTGAAGAAGGCCATTGGAAATCGCTGTATTCAACTCAGATACACGGGAGTTCAGGCCCAGTGCTCACACATGCTTTTCCCGCAACCTCTCCCAGCCACTAACATTAGGATGTTAGCAGCTACTCCTACAGTCAGGCAGCATGCGGGAGGGTTCTGCCCTGTCCTCAGCTCTCACAGGGAAGCATGTCTTGAAGCCAGCTGTCAACTAGCTGCATTCCTATGGCAGTGAGAAGGTAGCAGTATTCTGAGTCAGGAGGTTCCAAGATTACCACTCTACTGCACCTGGAGATACCCTCCAGGTCTGCATTGTTAACTTGTACTCAGAAGCCTCTGGCAATCGTCTCTGGTGAAGACCTGCGAAACTCACTCTGCAGGCAGTGTGGAACTGTGAGGGACTGATGCTGAGCTCAACTCTCAGAAGTAAGATGGTTTTGGACAAGGCGTTCAGCTACACTCTCACGTATGGAACTTAGTATGTAGCACCAGTCTACCACAGGAATTACTAGGAAATCGCTGAACTGAGCTTGGAGGCACTAGTCTTGTGTGCCGGGTGATTCCAATTACCTATCCCAGCACTTCCGTCAAACACCGAGCCTAGGCCTTTTAGAAGCCAAGGGTACCAGGAGGCTGGATGTGGAGGTACAGGCCATAAGCTCAACTCTCAGAAGTGTGTATGCATGGGAGGCAGATGTCTGCTACCCGCTCGTACATGGGATTTGGAACCTAGCTACACTCTGGTTGAGGAAAGCCGTTGGAAATCGCTGTATTCAACTCAGATACACGGGAGTTCAGGCCCAGTGCTCACACATGCTTTTCCCGCAACCTCTCCCAGCCACTAACATTAGGATGTTAGCAGCTACTCCTACAGTCAGGCAGCATGCGGGAGGGTTCTGCCCTGTCCTCAGCTCTCACAGGGAAGCATGTCTTGAAGCCAGCTGTCAACTAGCTGCATTCCAATGGCAGTGAGAAGGTAGCAGTATTCTGAGTCAGGAGGTTCCAAGATTACCAGGCTACTGCACCTGGGGATACCCTCCAGGTCTGCATTGTTACCCTGCGTCTCAGAAGCCTCTGGCAAACATCTCTGCTGAAGACCTGCGAAACTCACTCTGCAGGCAGTGTGGAACTGTAGGGACTGAGGCTGAGCTCAACTCTCAGAAGTAAGATGCTTTTGGACAAGGCGTTCAGCTACCCTCTCACGAATGGAACTTAGTATGTAGCACCAGTCTATCACAGGAATTACTAGGAAATCGCTGAACTGAGCTTGGAGGCACTAGTTGTGTGCCCGGTGATTCCAATTACCTATCCCAGCACTTCCGTCAAACAGCGAGCCTAGGCCTTTTAGAAGCCAAGGGTACCAGCAGGCTGGATGTGGAGGTACAGGCCATAAGCTCACCTCTCAGAAGTGTGTATGCATGGGAGGCAGATGTCTGCTACCCACTCGGACATTGGAGTTGGAACCTAGCTACACTGTGATTGAAGAAGGCCATTGGAAATCGCTGTATTCAACTCAGATACACGGGAGTTCAGGCCCAGTGCTCACACATGCTTTTCCCGCAACCTCTCCCAGCCACTAACATAAGGATGTTAGCAGCTACTCCTACAGTCAGGCAGGATGCGGGAGGGTTCTGCCCTGTCCTCAGCTCTCAAAGGGAAGCATGTCTTGAAGCCAGCTGTCAACTAGCTGCATTCCTATGGCAGTGAGAAGGTAGCAGTACTCTGAGTCAGGAGGTTCCAAGATTACCACTCTACTGCACCTGGAGATACCCTCCAGGTCTGCATTGTTAACTTGTATTAAGAAGCCTGTGGCAATCGTCTCTGGTGAAGACGTGTGAAACTCACTCTGCAGGCAGTGTGGAACTGTGAGGGACTGAGGGTGGGCTCAACTCTCAGAAGTAAGATGCTTTTGGACAAGGCGTTCAGCTACACTCTCACGTATGGAACTTAGTATGTAGCACCTGTCTCCCACAAAAATTACTGGGAAACCGTGAATTGATCTTGGAGGCACTAGTCTTGTGTGCCGGGAGATTCCAATTACCTCTCCCAGCACTTCCGTCAAACAGCGAGCCTAGGCCTTTTAGAAGCCAAGGGTACCAGCAGGCTGGATGTGGAGGTACAGGCCATAAGCTCAACTCTCAGAAGTGTGTATGCATGGGAGGCAGATGCCTGCTACCCGCTCGTACATGGGATTTGGAACCTAGCTACACTCTGGTTGAGGAAAGTCGTTGGAAATCGCTGTATTCAACTCAGATACACGGGAGTTCAGTCCAGTGCTCACACATGCTTTTCCCGCAAACTCTCCCAGCCACTAACATTAGGATATTAGCAGCTACTCCTACAGTCAGGCAGCATGCGGGAGGGTTCTGCCCTGTCTTCAGCTCTCACAGGGAAGCATGTCTTGAAGCCAGCTGTCAAGTAGCTGCATTCCTGTGGCAGTGAGAAGGTAGCAGTATTCTGAGTCAGGAGGTTCCAAGATTACCAGTCGACTGCACCTGGGGATACCCTCCAGGTCTGCATTGTTACCCTGCGTCTCAGAACCCTCTGGCAAACGTCTCTGCTGAAGACCTGCGAAACCCACTCTGCAGGCAGTGTGGAACTGTGAGGGACTGAGAGTGGGCTCAACTCTCAGAAGTAAGATGCTTTTGGACAAGGCGTTCAGCTACCCTCTCACGTATGGAACTTAGTATGTAGCACCTGTCTACCACAAGAATTACTGGGAAATCGTGAATTGAGCTTGGAGGCACTCGTCTTGTGTGCCGGGAGATTCCAATTACCTCTCCCAGCACTTCCGTCAAACAGCGAGCCTAGGCCTTTTAGAAGCCATTTACCAGCAGGCTGGATGTGGAGGTACAGGCCATAAGCTCAACTCTCAGAAGTGTGTATGCATGGGAGGCAGATGTCTGCTACCCGCTCGTACATGGGATTTGGAACCTAGCTACACTCCTGTTGAGGAAAGCCGTTGGAAATCGCTGTATTCAACTCAGATACACGGGAGATCAGACCCAGTGCTCACACATGTTTTTCCCGCAACCTCTCCCAGCCACTAACATTAGGATGTTAGCAGCTACTCCTACAGTCAGGCAGCATGCGGGAGGGTTCTGCCCTGTCCTCAGCTCTCTCAGGGAAGCATGTCTTGAAGCCAGCTAGCTGTCAACTATCTGCATTCCTATGGCAGTGAGAAGGTAGCAGTATTCTGAGTCAGGAGGTTCCAAGATTACCGGTCGACTGCACCTGGGGATACCCTCCAGGTCTGCATTGTTACCCTGCGTCTCAGAAGCCTCTGGCAAACGTCTCTGCTGAAGACCTGCGAAACTCACTCTGCAGGCAGTGTGGAACTGTGAGGGACTGAGGGTGAGCTCAACTCTCAGAAGTAAGATGGTTTTGGACAAGGCGTTCAGCTACCCTCTCACGTATGGAACTTAGTATGTAGCACCAGTCTACCACAGGTATTACTAGGAAATCGCTGAACTGACCTTGGAGGCACTAGTCTTGTGTGCCGGGTGATTCCAATTACCCCTCCCAGCACTTCCGTCAAACAGCGATCCTAGGCCTTTTAGAAGCCAAGGGTACCAGCAGGCTGGATGTGGAGGTACAGGCCATAAGCTCAACTCTCAGAAGTGTATATGCATGGGAGGCAGATGTCTGCTACCCACTCGGACATGGCAGTTGGAACCTAGCTACAGTGTGATTGAAGAGGGCCATTGGAAATCGCTGTATTCAACTCAGATACACGGGAGTTCAGGCCCAGTGCTCACACATGCTTTTCTCGCAACCTCTCCCAGCCACTAACATAAGGATGTTAGCAGCTACTCCTACAGTCAGGCAGGATGCGGGAGGGTTCTGCCCTGTCCTCAGCTCTCACAGGGAAGCATGTCTTGAAGCCAGCTGTCAAGTAGCTGCATTCCTATGGCAGTGAGAAGGTAGGAGTACTCTGAGTCAGGAGGTTCCAAGATTACCACTCTACTGCACCTGGAGATACCCTCCAGGTCTGCATTGATAACTTGTATTAAGAAGCCTGTGGCAATCGTCTCTGGTGAAGACGTGTGAAACTCACTCTTCAGGCAGTGTGGAACTGTGAGGGACTGAGGGTGGGCTCAACTCTCAGAAGTAAGATGCTTTTGGACAAGGCGTTCAGCTACCCTCTCACGTATCGAACTTAGTATGTAGCACCTGTCTCCCACAAAAATTACTGGGAAATCGTGAATTCAGCTTGGAGGCACTCGTCTTGTGTGCCGGGAGATTCCAATTACCTCTCCCAGCACTTCCGTCAAACAGCGAGCCTAGGCCTTTTAGAAGCCAAGGGTACCAGCAGGCTGCATGTGGAGGTACAGGCCATAAGCTCAACTCTCAGAAGTGTGTATGCATGGGAGGCAGATGTCTGCTACCCGCTCGTACATGGGATTTGGAACCTAGCTACACTCTGGTTGAGGAAAGCCGTTGGAAATCCCTGTATTCAACTCAGATACACGGGAGTTCAGGCCCAGTGCTCACACATGCTTTTCCCGCAACCTCTCCCAGCCACTAACATTAGGATGTTAGCAGCTACTCCTACAGTCAGGCAGCATGCGGGAGGGTTCTGCCCTGTCCTCAACTCTCACAGGGAAGCATGTCTTGAAGCCAGCTGTCAACTAGCTGCATTCCTATGGCAGTGAGAAGGTAGCAGTATTCTGAGTCAGGAGGTTCCAAGATTACCAGTCTACTGCACCTGGGGATACCCTCCAGGTCTGCATTGTTACCCTGCGTCTCAGAAGCCTCTGACAAACGTCTCTGCTGAAGACCTGCGAAACTCACTCTGCAGGCAGTGTGGAACTGTAGGGACTGAGGCTGAGCTCAACTCTCAGAAGTAAGATGGTTTTGGAAAAGGCGTTCAGCTACCCTCTCACGTATGGAACTTAGTATGTAGCACCAGTCTACCACAGGAATTACCAGGAAATCGCTGAACTGAGCTTGGAGGCACTAGTCTTGTGTGCCGGGTGATTCCAATTACCTCTCCCAGCACTTCCGTCAAACAGCGAGCCTAGGCCTTTTAGAAGCCAAGGGTACCAGCAGGCTGGATGTGGAGGTACAGGCCATAAGCTCAACTCTCAGAAGTGTGTATGCATGGGAGGCAGATGTCTGCTACTCATTCGGACATGGGAGTTGGAACCTAGCTACACTGTGATTGAAGAAGGCCATTGGAAATCGCTGTATTCAACTCAGATACACGGGAGTTCAGGCCCAGTGCTCACACATGCTTTTCCCGCAACCTCTCCCAGCCACTAACCTAAGGATGTTAGCAGCTACTCCTACAGTCAGGACGGTGCGGGAGGGTTCTGCCCTGTCCTCAGCTCTCACAGGGAAGCATGTCTTGAAGCCAGCTGTCAAGTAGCTGCATTCCTATGGCAGTGAGAAGGTAGCAGTACTCTGAGTCAGGACGTTCCAAGATTACCACTCTACTGCACCTGGAGATACCCTCCAGGTCTGCATTGTTAACTTGTACTCAGAAGCCTCTGGCAATCGTCTCTGGTGAAGACGTGTGAAACTCACTCTGCAGGCAGTGTGGAACTGTGAGGGACTGAGGCTGAGCTCAACTCTCAGAAGTAAGATGGTTTTGGACAAGGCGTTCAGCTACCCTCTCACGTATGGAACTTTGTATGTAGCACCTGTCTACCACAAGAATTACTGGGAAATCGTGAATTGAGCTTGGAGGCACTCGTCTTGTGTGCCGGGAGATTCCAATTACCTCTCCCAGCACTTCCGTCAAACAGCGAGCCTAGGCCTTTTAGAAGCCAAGGGTACCAGCAGGCTGGATGTGGAGGTACAGACCATAAGCTCAACTCTCAGAAGTGTGTATGCATGGGAGGCAGATGTCTGCTACCCTCTCGTACATGGGATTTGGAACCTAGCTACACTCTTGTTGAGGAAAGGCGTTGGAAATCGCTGTATTCAACTCAGATACACGGGAGTTCAGGCCCAGTGCTCACACATGCTTTTCCCGCAACCTCTCCCAGCCACTAACATTAGGATGTTAGCAGCTACTCCTAAAGTCAGGCAGCATGCGGGAGGGATCTGCCCTGTCCTCAGCTCTCTCAGGGAAGCATGTCTTGAAGCCAGCTAGCTGTCAACTAGCTGCATTCCTATGGCAGTGAGAAGGTAGCAGTATTCTGAGTCAGGAGGTTCCAAGATTACCACTCTACTGCACCTGGAGATACCCTCCAGGTCTGCATTGTTAACTTGTACTCAGAAGCCTCTGGCAATCGTCTCTGGTGAAGACGTGTGAAACTCACTCTGCAGGCAGTGTGGAACTGTAAGGGACTGAGGGTCACCTCAACTCTCAGAAGTAAGATGCTTTAGGACAAGGCCTTCAGCTACCTTCTCACATAAGGAACTTAGTATGTAGCACCTGTCTACCACAAGAATTACTGGGAAATCGTGAATTGAGCTTGGAGGCACTCGTCTTGTGTGCCGGGAGATTCCAATTACCTATCCCAGCACATCCATCAAACAGCGAGCCTAGGCCTTTTAGAAGCCAAGGGTACCAGCAGGCTGGATGTGGAGGTACAGGCCATAAGCTCAACTCTCAGAAGTGTGTATGCATGGGAGGCAGATGTCTGCTACCCTCTCGTACATGGGATTTGGAACCTAGCTACACTCTTTGAGGAAAGGCGTTGGAAATCGCTGTATTCAACTCAGATACACGGGAGTTCAGGCCCAGTGCTCACACATGCTTTTCCCGCAACCTCTCCCAGCCACTAACATTAGGATGTTAGCAGCTACTCCTAAAGTCAGACAGCATGCGGGAGGGATCTGCCCTGTCCTCAGCTCTCACAGGGAAGCATGTCTTGAAGCCAGCTAGCTGTCAACTAGCTGCATTCCTATGGCAGTGAGAAGGTAGCAGTATTCGGAGTCAGGAGGTTCCAAGATTACCACTCTACTGCACCTGGAGATACCCTCCAGGTCTGCATTGTTAACTTGTACTCAGAAGCCTCTGGCAATCGTCTCTGGTGAAGACCTGCGAAACTCACTCTGCAGGCAGTGTGGAACTGTGAGGGACTGAGGCTGAGCTCAACTCTCAGAAGTAAGATGGTTTTGGACAAGGCGTTCAGCTACCCTCTCACGTATGGAACTTAGTATGTAGCACAAGTCTGCCACAGGAATTACTAGGAAATCGCTGAACTGAGCTTGGAGGCACTAGTCTTGTGTGCCGGGTGATTCCAATTACCTATCCCAGCACTTCCGTCAAACAGCGAGCCTAGGCCTTTTAGAAGCCAAGGGTACCAGCAGGCTGGATGTGGAGGTACAGGCCATAAGCTCAACTCTCAGAAGTGTGTATGCATGAGAGGCAGATGTCTGCTACCCACTCGGACATGGGAGTTGGAACCTAGCTACACTGTGATTGAAGAAGGCCATTGGAAATCGCTGTATTCAAGTCAGATACACCGGAGTTCAGGCCCAGTGCTCACACATGCTTTTCCCGCAACCTCTCCCAGCCACTAACATAAGGATGTTAGCAGCTACTCCTACAGTCAGGCAGGATGCGGGAGGTTTCTGCCCTGTCCTCAGCTCTCACAGGGAAGCATGTCTTGAAGCCAGCTGTCAACTAGCTGCATTCCTATGGCAGTGAGAAGGTAGAAGTACTCTGAGTCAGGAGGTTCCAAGATACCACTCAACTGCACCTGGAGATACCCTCCATGTCTGCATTGTTAACTTGTACTCAGAAGCCTCTGGCAATCGTCTCTGGTGAAGACGTGTGAAACTCACTCTGCAGGCAGTGTGGAACTGTGAGGGACTGAGGGTGAGCTCAACTCTCAGAAGTAAGATTATTTTGGACAAGGCGTTCAGGTACCTTCTCACATATGGAACTTAGTATGTAGCACCTGTCTACCACAAGAATTACTGGGAAATCGTGAATTGAGCTTGGAGGCACTCGTCTTGTGTGCCGGGAGATTCCAATTACCTCTCCCAGCACTTCCGTCAAACAGCGAGCCTAGGCCTTTTAGAAGCCAAGGGTACCAGAAGGCTGAATGTGGAGGTACAGGCCATAAGCTCAACTCTCAGAAGTGTGTATGCATGGGAGGCAGATGTCTGCTACCCGCTCGTACATGGGAGTTGGAACCTAGCTACACTCTGGTTGAGGAAAGCCGTTGGAAATCGCTGTCTTCAACTCAGATACACGGGAGTTCAGGCCCAGTGCTCACACATGCTTTTCCCGCAACCTCTCCCAGCCACTAACATTAGGATGTTAGCAGCTACTGGAACAGTCAGGCAGGATGCGGGAGGGTTCTGCCCTGTCTTTAGCTCTCACAGGGAAGCATGTCTTGAACCAGCTGTCAACTAGCTGCATTCCTATGGCAGTGAGAAGTTAGCAGTATTCTGAGTCAGGAGGTTCCAAGATTACCAGGCTACTGCACCTGGGGATACTCCCCAGGTCTGCATTGTTATCCTGCGTCTCAGAAGCCTCTGGCAAACCTCTCTGCTGAAGACCTGCGAAACTCACTCTGCAGACAGTGTGGAACTGTGAGGTACTGAGGCTGAGCTCAACTCTCAAAAGTAAGATGATTTTGGGCAAGGCGTTCAGCTACCATCTCACGTATGGAACTTAGTATGTAGCACCAGTCTACCACAGGAATTACTAGGAAACCGCTGAACTGAGCTTGGAGGCACTAGTCTTGTGTGCCGGGTGATTCCAATTACCTCTCCCAGCACTTCCGTCAAACAGCGAGCCTAGGCCTTTTAGAAGCCAAGGGTACCAGCAGCCTGGATGTGGAGGTACAGGTCATAAGCTCAACTCTCCGAAGTGTATATGCATGGGAGGCAGATGTCTGCTACCCACTAGGACATGGGAGTTGGAACCTAGCTACACTGTGATTGAAGAATGCCATTGGAAATCGCTGTATTCAACTCAGATACACGGGAGTTCAGGCCCAGTGCTCACACATGCTTTTCCCGCAACCTCTCCCAGCCACTAACATTAGGATGTTAGCAGCTACTCCTACAGTCAGGCAGGATGCGGGAGGGTTCTGCCCTATCCTCAGCTCTCACAGGGAAGCATGTCTTGAAGCCAGCTGTCAACTAGCTGCATTCCTATGGCAGTGAGAAGGTAGCAGTACTCTGAGTCAGGAGGTTCCAAGATTACCACTCTACTGCACCTGGAGATACCCTCCAGGTCTGCATTGTTAACTTGTACTCAGAAGCCTCTGGCAATCGTCTCTGGTGAAGACGTGTGAAACTCATTCTGCAGGCAGTGTGGAACTGTGAGGGACTGAGGGTGGGCTCAACTCTCAGAAGTAAGATGCTTTTGGACAAGGCGTTCACCTACCTTCTCCCATATGGAACTTAGTATGTAGCACCTGTCTACCACAAGAATTACTGGGAAATCGTGAATTGAGCTTGGAGGCACTCGTCTTGTGTGCCGGGAGATTCCAATTACCTCTCCCAGCACTTCCGTCAAACAGCGAGCCTAGGCCTTTTAGAAGCCAAGGGTACCAGCAGGCTGGATGTGGAGGTACAGGCCATAAGCTCAACTCTCAGAAGTGTGTATGCATGGGAGGCAGATGTCTGCGACCCGCTCGTACATGGGATTTGGAACCTAGCTACACTCTGGTTGAGGAAAGTCGTTGGAAATCGCTGTATTCAACTCAGATACACGGGAGTTCAGGCCCAGTGCTCACACATGCTTTTCCCGCAACCTCTCCCAGCCACTAACATTAGGATGTTAGCAGCTACTCATACAGTCAGGCAGCATGCGGGAGGGTTCTGCCCTGTCCTCAGCTCTCACAGGGAAACATGTCTTGAAGCCAGCTGTCAACTAGCTGCATTCCTATGCAAGTGAGAAGGTAGCAGTATTCTGAGTCAGGAGGTTCCAAGATTACCAGTCTACTGCACCTGGGGATACCCTCCAGGTCTGCATTGTTACCCTGCGTCTCAGAAGCCTCTGGCAAACGTCTCTGCTGAAGACCTGCGAAACTCACTCTGCAGGCAGTGTGGAACTGTGAGGGACTGAGGCTGAGCTCAACTCTCAGAAGTAAGATGGTTTTGGACAAGGCGTTCAGCTACCCTCTCACGTATGGAACTTAGTATGTAGCAACAGTCTACCACAGGAATTACTAGGAAATCGCTGAACTGAGCTTGGAGGCACTAGTCTTGTGTGCCGGGTGATTCCAATTACCTCTCCCAGCGCTTCCGTCAAACAGCGAGCCTAGGCCTTTTAGAAGCCAAGGGTACCAGCAGGCTGGATGTGGAGGTACAGGCCATAAGCTCAACTCTCAGAAGTGTGTATGCATGGGAGGCAGCTGTCTGCTACCCGCTCGTACATGGGATTTGTAACTTAGCTACACTCTGGTTGAGGAAAGCCATTGGAAATCGCTGTATTCAACTCAGATACACGGGAGTTCACGCCCAGTGCTCACACATGCTTTTCCCGCAACCTCTCCCAGCCACTAACATAAGGATGTTAGCAGCTACTAGTAAAGACATGCAGGATGCGGGAGTGTTCTGCCCTGTCCTCAGCTCTCACAGGGAAGCATGTCTTGAAGCCAGCTGTCAACTAGCTGCATTCCTATGGCAGTGAGAAGGTAGCAGTACTCTGAGTCACGAGGTTCCAAGATTACCACTCTACTGCACCTGGAGATACCCTCCAGGTCTGCATTGTTAACTTGGACTTAGAAGCCTCTGGCAATCGTCTCTGGTGAAGACGTGTGAAACTCACTCTGCAGGCAGTGTGGAACTGTGAGGGACTGAGGGTGGGCTCAACTCTCAGAAGTAAGATGCTATTGGACAAGGCGTTCAGCTACCTTCTCACATATGGAACTTAGTATGTAGCACCTGTCTACCACAAGAATTACTGGGAAATCGTGAATTGAGCTTGGAGGCACTCGTCTTGTGTGCCGGGAGATTCCAATTACCTCTCCCAGCACTTCCGTCAAACAGCGAGCCTAGGCCTTTTAGAAGCCAAGGGTACCAGCAGGCTGGATGTGGAGGTACAGGCCATAAGCTCAACTCTCAGAAGTGTATATGCATGGGAGGCAGATGTCTGCTACCCGCTCGTACATGGGATTTGGAACCTAGCTACACTCTGGTTGAGGAAAGCCGTTGGAAATCGCTGTATTCAACTCAGATACACGGGAGTTCAGGCCCAGTGCTCACACATGCTTTTCCCGCAACCTCTCCCAGCCACTAACATTAGGATGTTAGCAGCTACTCCTACAGTCAGGCAGCATGCGGGAGGGTTCTGCCCTGTCTTCAGCTCTCAAGGGAAGCATGTCTTGAAGCCAGCTGTCAACTAGCTGCATTCCTATGCAAGTGAGAAGGTAGCAGTATTCTGAGTCAGGAGGTTCCAAGATTACCAGTCTACTGCACCTGGGGATACCCTCCAGGTCTGCATTGTTACCCTGCGTCTCAGAAGCCTCTGGCAAACGTCTCTGCTGAAGACCTGCGAAACTCACTCTGCAGGCAGTGTGGAACTGTGAGGGACTGAGGGTGAGCTCAACTCTCAGAAGTAAGATGGTTTTGGACATGGCGTTCAGCTACCCTCTCACGTATGGAACTTAGTATGTAGCACCAGTCTACCACAGGAATTACTAGGAAATCGCTGAACTGAGCTTGGAGGCCCTCGTATTGTGTGCCGGGTGATTCCAATTACCTCTCCCAGCACTTCGGTCAAACAGCGAGCCTAGGCCTTTTAGAAACCAAGGGTACCAGCAGGCTGGATGTGGAGGTACAGGCCATAACCTCAACTCTCAGAAGTGTGTATGCATGGGAGGCAGATGTCTGCTACCCACTCGGACATGGGAGTTGGAACCTAGCTACACTGTGATTGAAGAAGGCCATTGGAAATCGGTGTATTCAATTCAGATACACGGGAGTTCAGGCTCAGTGCTCACACATGCTTTTCCCGCAACCTCTCCCAGCCACTAACATAAGGATGTTAGCAGCTACTCCTACAGTCAGGCAGGATGCGGAAGGGTTCTGTCCTGTCCTCAGCTCTCACAGGGAAGCATGTCTTGAAGCCAGCTGTCAACTAGCTGCATTCCTATGGCAGTGAGAAGGTAGCAGTACTCTGAGTCAGGAGGTTCCAAGATTACCACTCTACTGCACCTGGAGATACCCTCCAGGTCTGCATTGTTAACTTGTACTCAGAAGCCTCTAGCAATCGTCTCTGGTAAAGACGTGTGAAACTCACTCTGCAGGCAGTGTGGAACTGTGAGGGAGTGAGGGTGGGCTCAACTCTCAGAAGTAACAAGCTTTTGGACAAGGCGTTCAGCTACCCTCTCACGTATGGAACTTAGTATGTAGCACCTGTCTACCACAAGAATTACTGGGAAATCGTGAATTGAGCTTGGAGGCACTCGTCTTGTGTGCCAGGAGATTCCAATTACCTCTCCCAGCACTTCCGTCAAACAGCGAGCCTAGGCCTTTTAGAAGCCAAGGGTACCAGCAGGCTGGATGTGGAGGTACAGGCCATAAGCTCAACTCTCAGAAGTGTGTATGCATGGGAGGCAGATATCTGCTATCCGCTCGTACATGGGATTTGGAAACTAGCTACACTCTGGTTGAGGAAAGCCGTTGGAAATCGCTGTATTCAACTCAGATACACGGGAGTTCAGGCCCAGTGCTCACACATGCTTTTCCCGCAACCTCTCCCAGCCACTAACATTAGGATGTTAGCAGCTACTCCTACAGTCAGGCAGCATGCAGTAGGGTTCTGCCCTGTCCTCAGCTCTCTCAGGGAAGCATGTCTTGAAGCCAGCTAGCTGTCAACTAGCTGCATTCCTATGGCAGTGAGAAGGTAGCAGTATTCTGAGTCAGGAGGTTCCAAGATTACCAGTCGACTGCACCTGGGGATACCCTACAGGTCTGCATTGTTACCCTGCGTCTCAGAAGCCTCTGGCAAACGTCTCTGCTGAAGACCTGCGAAACTCACTCTGCAGGCAGTGTGGAACTGTGAGGGACTGATGGTGAGCTCAACTCTCAGAAGTAAGATGGTTTTGGACAAGGCGTTCAGCTACCCTCTCACGTATGGAACTTAGTATGTAGCACCAGTCTACCACAGGAATTACTAGGAAATCGCTGAACTGAGCTTGGAGGCACTAGTCTTGTGTGCCGGGTGATTCCAATTACCTCTCCCAGCACTTCCGTCAAACAGCGAGCCTAGGCCTTTTAGAAGCCAAGGGTACCAGCAGGCTGGATGTGGAGGTACAGGCCATCAGCTCAACTCTCAGAAGTGTGTATGCATGGGAGGCAGATGTCTGCTACCCGCTCGTACATGGGATTTGGAAACTAGCTACACTCTGGTTGAGGAAAGCCGTTGGAAATCGCTGTATTCAACTCAGATACACGGGAGTTCAGGCCCAGTGCTCACACATGCTTTTCCCGCAACCTCTCCCTGCCACTAACATTAGGATGTTAGCAGCTACTCCTACAGTCAGGCAGCATGCGGTAGGGTTCTGCCCTGTCCTCAGCTCTCTCAGGGAAGCATGTCTTGAAGCCAGGTAGCTGTCAACTAGCTGCATTCCTATGGCAGTGAGAAGGTAGCAGTATTCTGAGTCAGGAGGTTCCAAGATTACCAGTCGACTGCACCTGGGGATACCCTCCAGGTCTGCATTGTTACCCTGCGTCTCAGAAGCCTCTGGCAAACGTCTCTGCTGAAAACCTGCGAAACTCACTCTGCAGGCAGTGTGGAAAGTGATGGAATGAGGTTGAGCTCAACTCTCAGAAGCAAGATGGTTTTGGACAAGGCGTTCAGCTACCCTCTCACGTATGGAACTTAGTATGTAGCACCAGTCTACCACAGGTATTACTAGGAAATCGCTGAACTGAGCTTGGAGGCACTAGTCTTGTGTGCCGGGTGATTCCAATTACCTCTCCCAGCACTTCCGTCAAACAGCGAGCCTAGGCCTTTTAGAAGCCAAGGGTACCAGCAGGCTGGATGTGGAGGTACAGGCCATAAGCTCAACTCTCAGAAGTGTGTATGCATGGGAGGCAGATGTCTGCTACCTGCTCGTACATGGGATTTGGAACCTAGCTACACTCTGGTTGTGGAAAGCCGTTGGAAATCGCTGTATTCAACTCAGATACACGGGAGTTCAGGCCCAGTGCTCACACATGCTTTTCCCGCAACCTCTCCCAGCCACTAACATGAGGAATTTGCAGCTACTCCTACAGTCAGGCAGGATGCGGGAGGGTTCTGCCCTGTCCCCAGCTCTCTCAGGAAAGCATGTCTTGAAGCCAGCTAGCTGTCAACTAGCTGCATTCCTATGGCAGTGAAAAGGTAGCAGTATTCTGAGTCAGGAGGTTCCAAGATTACCAGTCGACTGCACCTGGGGATACCCTCCATGTCTGCATTGTTACCCTGCGTCTCAGAAGCCTCTGGCAAACGTCTCTGCTGAAGACCTGCGAAACTCACTCTGCAGGCAGTGTGGAACTGTGAGGGACTGATGGTGAGCTCAACTCTCAGAAGTAAGATGGTTTTGGACAAGGCGTTCAGCTACCCTCTCACGTATGGAACTTAGTATGTAGCACCAGTCTACCACAGGAATTACTAGGAAATCGCTGAACTGAGCTTGGAGGCACTAGTCTTGTGTGCCGGGTGATTCCAATTACCTCTCCCAGCACTTCCGTCAAACAGCGAGCCTAGGCCTTTTAGAAGCCAAGGGTACCAGCAGGCTGGATGTGGAGGTACAGGCCATCAGCTCACCTCTCAGAAGTGTGTATGCATGGGAGGCAGATGTCTGCTAACGGCTCGTACATGGGATTTGGAACCTAGCTACACTCTGGTTGAGGAAAGTCGTTGGAAATCGCTGTATTCAACTCAGATACACGGGAGTTCAGGCCCAGTGCTCACACATGCTTTTCCCGCAACCTCTCCCAGCCACTAACATTAGGATGTTAGCAGCTACTCCTAGAGTCAGGCAGCATGCGGGAGGGTTCTGCCCTGTCTTCAGCTCTCAAGGGAAGCATGTCTTGAAGCCAGCTGTCAACTAGCTGCATTCCTATGGCAGTGAGAAGGTAGCAGTATTCTGAGTCAGGAGGTTCCAAGATTACCAGTCTACTGCACCTTGGGATACCCTCCAGGTCTGCATTGTTACCTTGCGTCTCAGAAGCCTCTGGCAAACGTCTCTGCTGAAGACCTGCGAAACTCACTCTGCAGGCAGGGTGGAACTGTGAGGGACTGAGGCTGAGCTCAACTCTCAGAAGTAAGATGGTTTTGGACAAGGCGTTCAGCTACCCTCTCACGTATGGAACTTAGTATGTAGCACCAGTCTACCACAGGAATTACTAGGAAATCGCTGAACTGAGCTTGGAGGCCCTCGTATTGTGTGCCGGGTGATTCCAATTACCTCTCCCAGCACTTCGGTCAAACAGCGAGCCTAGGCCTTTTAGAAGCCAAGGGTACCAGCAGGCTGGATGTGGAGGTACAGGCCATCAGCTCAACTCTCAGAAGTGTGTATGCATGGGAGGCAGATGTCTGCTACCCATTCGGACATGGGAGTTGGAACCTAGCTACACTGTGATTGAAGAAGGCCATTGGAAATCGCTGTATTCAACTCAGATACATGGGAGTTCAGGCCCAGTGCTCACACATGCTTTTCCCAAAACCTCTCCCAGCCACTAACATAAGGATGTTAGCAGCTACTCCTACAGTCAGGCAGGATGCGGAAGGGTTCTGCCCTGTCCTCACCTCTCACAGGGAAGCATGTCTTGAAGCCAGCTGTCAACTAGCTTCATTCCTATGGCAGTGAGAAGGTAGCAGTACTCTGAGTCAGGAGGTTCCAAGATTACCACACTACTGCACCTGGAGACACCCTCCAGGTCTGCATTGTTAACTTGTACTCAGAAGCCGCTAGCAATCGTCTCTGGTGAAGACGTGTGAAACTCACTCTGCAGGCAGTGTGGAACTGTGAGGGAGTGAGGGTGGGCTCAACTCTCAGAAGTAAGATGCTTTTGGACAAGGCGTTCAGCTACCCTCTCACATATGGAACTTAGTATGTAGCACCTGTCTACCACAAGAATTACTGGGAAATCGTGAATTGAGCTTGCAGGCACTCGTCTTGTGTGCCGGGAGATTCCAATTACCTCTCCCAGCACTTCCGTCAAACAGCGAGCCTAGGCCTTTTAGAAGCCAAGGGTACCAGCAGGCTGGATGTGGAGGTACAGGCCATCAGCTCAACTCTCAGAAGTGTGTATGCATGGGAGGCAGATGTCTGCTCCCCGCTCGTACATGGGATTTGGAACCTAGCTACACTCTCTTTGAGGAAAGCCGTTGGAAATCGCTGTATTCAACTCAGATACACGGGAGTTCAGGCCCAGTGCTCACACATGCTTTTCCCGCAACCTCTCCCAGCCACTAACATTAGAATGTTAGCAGCTACTCCTACAGTCAGGCAGGATGCGGAGGGTTCTGCCCTGTCCTCAGCTCTCTCAGGGAAGCATGTCTTGAAGCCAGCTAGCTGTCAACTAGCTGCATTCCTATGGCAGTGAGAAGGTAGCAGTATTCTGAGTCAGGAGGTTCCAAGATTACCAGTCGACTGCACCTGGGGATACCCTACAGGTCTGCATTGTTACCCTGCGTCTCAGAAGCCTCTGGCAAACGTCTCTGCTGAAGACCTGCGAAACTCACTCTGCAGGCAGTGTGGAACTGTGAGGGACTGAGGTTGAGCTCAACTCTCAGAAGTAAGATGGTTTTGGACAAGGCGTTCAGCTACCCTCTCACGTATGGAACTTAGTATGTAGCACCAGTCTACCACAGGTATTACTAGGAAATCGCTGAACTGAGCTTGGAGGCACTAGTCTTGTGTGCCGGGTGATTCCAATTACCTCTCCCAGCACTTCCGTCAAACAGCGAGCCTAGGCCTTTTAGAAGCCAAGGGTACCAGCAGGCTGGATGTGGAGGTACAGGCCATAAGCTCAACTCTCAGAAGTGTGTATGCATGGGAGGCAGATGTCTGCTACCCGCTCGTACATGGGATTTGGAACCTAGCTACACTCTGGTTGAGGAAAGCCGTTGGAAATCGCTGTATTCAACTCAGATACACGGGAGTTCAGGCCCAGTGCTCACACATGCTTTTCCCGCAACCTCTCCCAGCCACTAACATTAGGATGTTAGCAGCTACTCCTACTGTCAGGCAGCATGTGGGAGGGTTCTGCCCTGTCCTCAGCTCTCACAGGGAAGCATGTCTTGAAACCAGCTGTCAACTAGCTGCATTCCTATGGCAGTGAGAAGGTAGCAGTACTCTGAGTCAGGAGGTTCCAAGATTACCACTCTACTGCACCTGGAGACACCCTCCAGGTCTGCATTGTTAACTTGTACTCAGAAGCCTCTGGCAATCGTCTCTGTTGAAGACGTGTGAAACTCACTCTGCAGGCAGTGTGGAAGTGTGAGGGACTGAGGGTGGGCTCAACTCTCAGAAGTAAGATGCTTTTGGACAAGGCGTTCAGCTACCTTCTCACATATGGAACTTAGTATGTAGCACCTGTCTACCACAAGAATTACTGGGAAATCGTGAATTGAGCTTGGAGGCACTCGTCTTGTGTGCCGGGAGATTCCAATTACCTCTCCCAGCACTTCCGTCAAACAGCGAGCCTAGGCCTTTTAGAAGCCAAGGGTACCAGCAGGCTGGATGTGGAGGTACAGGCCATAAGCTCAACTCTCAGAAGTGTGTATGCATGGGAGGCAGATGTCTGCTACCCGCTCGTACATGGGATTTGGAACCTAGCTACACTCTGGTTGAGGAAAGCCGTTGGAAATCGCTGTATTCAACTCAGATACACGGGAATTCAGGCCCAGTGCTCACACATGTTTTTCCCGCAACCTCTCCCAGCCACTAACATTAGGATGTTAGCAGCTACTCCTACAGTCAGGCAGCATGCGGGAGGGTTCTGCCCTGTCCTCAGCTCTCTCAGGGAAGCATGTCTTGAAGCCAGCTAGCTATCAACTAGCTGCATTCCTATGGCAGTGAGAAGGTAGCAGTATTCTGAGTCAGGAGGTTCCAAGATTACCAGTCTACTGCACCTGGGGATACCCTCCAGGTCTGCATTGTTACCCTGCGTCTCAGAAGCCTCTGGCAAACGTCTCTGCTGAAGACCTGCGAAACTCACTCTGCAGGCAGTGTGGAACTGTGAGGGACTGAGGCTGAGCTCAACTCTCAGAAGTAAGATGGTTTTGGACAAGGCGTTCAGCTACCCTCTCTCGTATGGAACTTAGTATGTAGCACCAGTCTACCACAGGAATTACTAGGAAATCGCTGAACTGAGCTTGGAGGCACTAGTCTTGTGTGCCGGGTGATTCCAATTTCCTCTCCCAGCACTTCCGTCAAACAGCGAGCCTAGGCCTTTTAGAAGCCAAGGGTACCAGCAGGCTGGATGTGGAGGTACAGGCCATAAGCTCAACTCTCAGAAGTGTGTATGCATGGGAGGCAGATGTCTGCTACCCGCTCGGACATGGGAGTTGGAAACTAGCTACACTGTGATTGAAGAAGGCCATTGGAAATCGCTGTATTCAACTCAGATACACGGGAGTTCAGGCCCAGTGCTCACACATGCTTTTCCCGCAACCTCTCCCAGCCACTAACATAAGGATGTTAGCAGCTACTCCTACAGTCAGGCAGGATGCAGAAGGGTTCTGCCCTGTCCTCAGCTCTCACAGTGAAGCATGTCTTGAAGCCAGCTGTCAACTAGCTGCATTCCCATGGAAGTGAGAAGGTAGCAGTACTCTGAGTCAGGAGGTTCCAAGATTACCACTCTACTGCACCTGGAGATACCCTCCAGGTCTGCATTTTAACTTGTACTCAGAAGCCTCTGGCAATCGTCTCTGGTGAAGACGTGTGAAACTCACTCTGCAGGCAGTGTGGAAGTGTGAGGGACTGAGGGTGAGGTCAACTCTCAGAAGTAAGATTCTTTTGGACAAGGCGTTCAGCTACCTTCTCACATATGGAACTTAGTATGTAGCACCTGTCTACCACAAGAATTACTGGGAAATCGCTGAACTGAGCTTGGAGGCACTAGTCTTGTGTGCCGGGAGATTCTAATTACCTCTCCCAGCACTTCCGTCAAACAGCGAGCTGAGGCCTTTTAGAAGCCAAGGGTACCAGCAGGCTGGATGTGGAGGTACAGGCCATAAGCTCAACTCTCAGAAGTGTGTATGCATGGGAGGCAGATGTCTGCTACCCGCTCGTACATGGGATTTGGAACCTAGCTACCCTCTGGTTGAGGAAAGCCGTTGGAAATCGCTGTATTCAACTCAGACACACGGAAGTTCAGACCCAGTGCTCACACATGCTTTTCCCGCAACCTCTCCCAGCCACTAACATTAGGATGTTAGCAGCTACTCCAACAGTCAGGCAGGATGCGGGAGGGTTTGCCCTGTTTTCAGCTCTCACAGGGAAGCATGTCTTGAAGCCAGCTGTCAACTAGCTGCATTCCTATGGCAGTGAGAAGGTAGCAGTATTCTGAGTCAGGAGGTTCCAAGATTACCAGGCTACTGCACCTGGGGATACCCTCCAGGTCTGCATTGTTACCCTGCGTCTCAGAAGCCTCTGGCAATCGTCTCTGCTGAAGACCTGCGAAACTCACTCTGCAGGCAGTGTGGAACTGTGAGGGACTGAGGCTGAGCTCAAATCTCAGAAGTAAGATGATTTTGGACAAGGCGTTCAGCTACCCTCTCACGTATGGAACTTAGTATGTAGCACCAGTCTACTACAGGAATTACTAGGAAATCGCTGAACTGAGCTTGGAGGCACTAGTCTTGTGTGCCGGGTGATTCCAATTACCTCTCCCAGCACTTCCGGCAAACAGCGAGCCTAGGCCTTTTAGAAGCCAAGGGTACCAGCAGGCTGGATGTGGAGGTACAGGCCATAAGCTCAACTCTCAGAAGTGTATATGCATGGGAGGCAGATGTCTGCTACCCTCTAGGACAGGGGAGTTGGAACCTAGCTACACTGTGATTGAAGAAGGCCATTGGAAATCGCTGTATTCAACTCAGATACACGGGAGTTCAGGCCCAGTGCTCACACATGCTTTTCCCGCAACCTCTCCCAGGCACTAACATAAGGATGTTAGCAGCTACTCCTACAGTCAGGCAGGATGCGGGAGGGTTCTGCTCTGTACTCAGCTCTCACAGGGAAGCATGTCTTGAAGCCAGCTGTCAACTAGCTGCATTCCTATTGCAGTGAGTAGGTAGCAGTACTCTGAGTCAGGAGGTTCCAAGATTACCACTCTACTGCACCTGGAGATACCCTCCAGGTCTGCATTGTTAACTTGTACTCAGAAGCCTCTGGCAATCGTCTCTGGTGAAGACGTGTGAAACTCACTCTACAGGCAGTGTGGAACTGTGAGGGACTGAGGGTCAGCTCAACTCTCAGATGTAAGATGCTTTTGGACAAGGCGTTCAGCTACCTTCTCACATATGGAACTTAGTATGTAGCACCTGTCTACCACAAGAATTACTGGGAAATCGTGAATTGAGCTTGGAGGCAATCGTCTTGTGTGCCGGGAGATTCCAATTACCTCTCCCAGCACTTCCGTCAAACAGCGAGCCTAGGCCTTTTAGAAGCCAAGGGTACCAGCAGGCTGGATGTGGAGGTACAGGCCATAAGCTCAACTCTCAGAAGTGTGTATGCATGGGAGGCAGATGTCTGCTACCCACTCTACATGGGAGTTGGAACCTAGCTACTCTCTGGTGGAGGAAAGTCGTTGGAAATCGCTGTATTCAACTCAGATGCACGGGAGTTCAGGCCCAGTGCTCACACATGCTTTTCCCGCAACCTCTCCCAGCCACTAACATTAGGATGTTAGCAGCTACTCCTACAGTCAGGCAGGATGCGGGAGGGTTCTGCCCTGTCCTCAGCTCTCTCAGGGAAGCATGTCTTGAAGCCAGCTAGCTGTCAACTAGCTGCATTCCTATGGCAGTGAGAAGGTAGCAGTACTCTGAGTCAGGAGGTTCCAAGATTACCAGTCGACTGCACCTGGGGATACCCTCCAGGTCTGCTTTGTTACCCTGCGTCTCAGAAGCCTCTGGCAAACGTCTCTGCTGAAGACCTGCGAAACTCCCTCTGCAGGCAGTGTGGAACGGTGAGGGACTGAGGGTGAGCTCAACTCTCAGAAGTAAGATGGTTTTGGACAAGGCGTTCAGCTACCCTCTCACGTATGGAACTTAGTATGTAGCACCAGTCTACCACAGGAATTACTAAGAAATCTCTGAACTGAGCTTGGAGGCACTCGTCTTGTGTGCCGGGAGATTCCAATTAACTCTCCCAGCACTTCCGTCAAACAGCGAGCCTAGGCCTTTTAGAAGCCAAGGGTACCAGCAGGCTGGATGTGGAGGTACAGGCCATAAGCTCAACTCTCAGAAGTGTGTATGCATGGGAGGCAGATGTCTGCTACCCGCTCGTACATGGGATTTAGAACCTAGCTACACTCTGGTTGAGGAAAGTCGTTGGAAATTGCTGTATTCAACTCAGATACACGGGAGTTCAGGCCCAGTGCTCACACATGCTTTTCCCGCAACCTCTCCCAGCCACTAACATTAGGATGTTAGCAGCTACTCCTACAGTCAGGCAGCATGCGGGAGGGTTCTGCCCTGTCCTCAGCTCTCTCAGGGAAGCATGTCTTGAAGCCAGCTAGCTGTCAACTGGCTGCATTCCTATGGCAGTGAGAAGGTAGCAGTATTCTGAGTCAGGAGGTTCCAAGATTACCAGTCGACTGCACCTGGGAATACCCTCCAGGTCTGCATTGTTACCTTGCGTCTCAAGCCTCTGGCAAACGTCTCTGCTGAAGACCTGCGAAACACACTCTGCAGGCAGTGTGGAACTGTGAGGGACTGAGGGTGAGCTCAACTCTCAGAAGTAAGATGGTTTTGGACAAGGCGTTCAGCTACCCTCTCACGTATGGAACTTAGTATGTAGCACCAGTCTACCACAGGTATTACTAGGAAATCGCTGAACTGAGCTTGGAGGCACTAGTCTTGCGTGCCGGGTGATTCCATTTACCTCTCCCAGCACTTCCGTCAAACAGCGAGGCTAGGCCTTTTAGAAGCCAAGGGTACCAGCAGGCTGGATGTGGAGGTACAGGCCATAAGCTCAACTCTCAGAAGTGTGTATGCATGGGAGGCAGATGTCTGCTACCCGCTCGTACATGGGATTTGGAACCTAGCTACACTCTGGTTGAGGAAAGTCGTTGGAAATCGCTGTATTCTACTCAGATACACTGGAGGTCAGGCGCAGTGCTCACACATGCTTTTCCCGCAACCTCTCCCAGCCACTAACATAAGGATGTTAGCAGCTACTCCTACAGGCAGGCAGGATGCGGGAGGTTTCTGCCCTGTCCTCAGCTCTCACAGGGAAGCATGTCTTGAAGCCAGGTGTCAACTAGCTGCATTCCTATGGCAGTGAGAAGGTAGCAGTACTCTGAGTCAGGAGGTTCCAAGATTACCACTCTACTGCACCTGGAGATACCCTCCAGGTCTGCATTGTTAACTTGTACTCAGAAGCCTCTGGCAATCGTCTCTGGTGAAGACGTGTGAAACTCACTCTGCAGGCAGTGTGGAACTGTGAGGGACTGAGGGTGGGCTCAACTCTCAGAAGTAAGATGGTTTTGGACAAGGCGTTCAGCTACCATCTCACATATGGGACTTAGTATGTAGCACCTGTCTACCACAAGAATTACTTGGAAATCGTGAATTGAGTTTGGAGGCACTCGTCTTGTGTGCCGGGAGATTCCAATTACCTCTCCCAGCACTTCCGTCAAACAGCGAGCCTAGGCCTTTTAGAAGCCAAGGGTACCAGCAGGCTGGATGTGGAGGTACAGGCCATAAGCTCAACTCTCAGAAGTGTGTATGCATGGGAGGCAGATGTCTGCTACCCGCTCGTACATGGGATTTGGAACCTAGCTACACTCTGGTTGAGGAAAGTCGTTGGAAATCGCTGTATTCAACTCAGATACACGGGAGTTCAGGCCCAGTGCTCACACATGCTTTTCCCGCAACCTCTCCCAGCCACTAACATTAGGATGTTAGCAGCTACTCCTACAGTCAGGCAGCATGCGAGAGGGTTCTGCCCTGTCCTTAGCTCTCACAGGGAAGCATGTCTTAAAGCCAGCTGTCAACTAGCTGCATTCCGATGGCAGTGAGAAGGTAGCAGTATTCTGAGTCAGGAGGTTCCAAGATTACCAGTCTACTGCATCTGGGGATACCCTCCAGGTCTGCACTGTTACCCTGCGTCTCAGAAGCCTCTGGCAATCATCTCTGCTGAAGACCTGCGAAACTCCCTCTGCAGGCAGTGTGGAACGGTGAGGGACTGAGGGTGAGCTCAACTCTCAGAAGTAAGATGGTTTTGGACAAGGCGTTCAGCTACCCTTTCACGTATGGAACTTAGTATGTAGCACCAGTCTACCACAGGAATTACTAGGAAATCGCTGAACTGAGCTTGGAGGCACTAGTCTTGTGTGCCCGGTGATTCCAATTACCTCTCCCAGCACTTCCGTCAAACAGCGAGCCTAGGCCTTTTAGAAGCCAAGGGTACCAGCAGGCTGGATGTGGAGGTACAGGCCATAAGCTCAACTCTCACAAGTGTGTATGCATGGGAGGCAGATGTCTGCTACCCGCTCGTACATGGGATTTGGAACCTAGCTACACTCTGGTTGAGGAAAGCCGTTGGAAATCGCTGTATTCAACTCAGATACACGGGAGTTCAGGCCCAGTGCTCACACATGCTTTTCCCAAAACCTCTCTCAGCCACTAACATAAGGATGTTAGCAGCTACTCGTACACTCAGGCAGGATGCGGGAGGGTTCTTCCCTGTCCTCAGCTCTCTCAGGGAAGCATGTCTTGAAGCCAGCTGTCAACTAGCTGCATTCCTATTGCAGTGAGTAGGTACAGTACTCTGAGTCAGGAGGTTCCAAGATTACCACTCTACTGCACCTGGAGATACCCTCCAGGACTGCATTGTTAACTTGTACTCAGAAGACTCTGGCAATCGTCTCTGGTGAAGACGTGTGAAACTCACTCTGCAGGCAGTGTGGAACTGTGAGGGACTGAGGGTGGGCTGAACTCTCAGAAGTAAGATGCTTTTGGACAAGGCGTTCAGCTACCTTCTCACATATGGAACTTAGTGTGTAGCACCTGTCTACCACAAGAATTACTGGGAAATCGTGAATTGAGCTTGGAGGCACTCGTCTTGTGTGCCGGGAGATTCCAATTACCTCTCCCAGCACTTCCGTCAAACAGCGAGCCTAGGCCTTTTAGAAGCCTAGGGTACCAGCAGGCTGGATGTGGAGGTACAGGCCATAAGCTCAACTCTCAGAAGTTTGTATGCATGGGAGGCAGATGTCTGCTACCCGATCGTACATGGGATTTGGAACCTAGCTACACTCTGGTTGAGGAAAGCCGTTGGAAATCGCTGTATTCAACTCAGACACACGGGAGTTCAGACCCAGTGCTCACACATGCTTTTCCCGCAACCTCTCCCAGCCACTAACATTAGGATGTTAGCAGCTACTCCAACAGACAGGCAGGATGCGGGAGGGTTCTGCCCTGTCTTCAGCTCTCACAGGGAAGCATGTCTTGAAGCCAGCTGTCAACTAGCTGCATTCCTAAGGCAGTGAGAAGGTAGCAGTATTCTGAGTCAGGAGGTTCCAAGATTACCAGTCGACTGCACCTGGGGATACCCTCCAGGTCTGCATTGTTACCCTGCGTCTCAGAAGCCTCTGGCAAACGTCTCTGCTGAAGACCTGCGAAACTCACTCTGCACGCAGTGTGGAACTGTAGGGACTGAGGCGGAGCTCAACGCTCAGAAGTAAGATGGTTTTGGAAAAGGCGTTCAGCTACCCTCTCACGTATGGAACTTAGTGTGTAGCACCAGTCTACCAGAGGAATTACTAGGAAATCGCTGAACTGAGCTTGGAGGCACTAGTCTTGTGTGCCGGGTGATTCCAATTACCTATCCCAGCACTTCCGTCAAACAGCGAGCCTAGGCCTTTTAGAAGCCAAGGGTACCAGCAGGCTGGATGTGGAGGTACAGGCCATAAGCTCAACTCTCAGAAGTGTGTATGCATGGGAGGCAGATGTCTGCTACTCATTCGCACATGGGAGTTGGAACCTAGCTACACTGTGATTGAAGAAGGCCATTGGAAACCGCTGTATTCAACTCAGATACACGGGAGTTCAGGCCCAGTGCTAACACATGCTTTTCCCGCAACCTCTCCCAGCCACTAACATAAGGATGTTAGCAGCTACTCCTACAGTCAGGAGGGTGCGGGAGGGTTCTGCCCTGTCCTCAGCTCTCACAGGGAAGCATGTCTTGAAGCCAGCTGTCAACTAGCTGCATTCCCATGGCAGTGAGAAGGTAGCAGTACTCTGAGTCAGGACGTTCCAAGATTACCACTCTACTGCACGTGGAGATACCCTCCAGGTCTGCATTGTTAACTTGTACTCAGAAGCCTCTGGCAATCGTCTCTGGTGAAGACGTGTGAAACTCAATCTGCAGGCAGTGTGGAACTGTGAGGGACTGAGGCTGAGCTCAACTCTCAGAAGTAAGATGGTTTTGGACAAGGCGTTCAGCTACACTCTCACGTATGGAACTTAGTATGTAGCACCAGTCTACCACAGGAATTACTAGGAAATCGCTGAACTGAGCTTGGAGGCACTAGTCTTTTGTGCCGGGTGATTCCAATTACCTATCCCAGCACATCCGTCAAACAGCGAGCCTAGGCCTTTTAGAAGCCAAGGGTACCAGCAGGCTGGATGTGGAGGTACAGGCCATAAGCTCAACTCTCAGAAGTGTGTATGCATGGGAGGCAGATGTCTGCTACCCGCTCGTACATGGGATTTGGAACCTAGCTACACTCTCTTTGAGGAAAGCCGTTGGAAATCGCTGTATTCAACTCAGACACACGGGAGTTCAGACCCAGTGCTCACACATGCTTTTCCCGCAACCTCTCCCAGCCACTAATATTAGGATGTTAGCAGCTACTCCTACAGTCAGGTAGGATGCGGGAGGGTTCTGCCCTGTCTTCAGCTCTCACAGGAAGCATGTCTTGAAGCCAGCTGTCAACTAGCTGCATTCCTATGGCAGTGAGAAGGTAGCAGTATTCTGAGTCGGGAGGTTCCAAGATTACCAGGATACTGCACCTGGGGATACCCTCCAGTTCTGCATTGTTACCCTGCGTCTCAGAAGCCTCTGGCAAACGTCTCTGCTGAAGACGTGTGAAACTCACTCTGCAGGCAGTGTGGAACTGTGAGGGACTGAGTTTGGGCTCAACTCTCAGAAGTAAGATGCTTTTGGACAAGGCGTTCAGCTACCATCTCACATATGGGACTTAGTATGTAGCACCTGTCTACCACAAGAATTACTGGGAAATCGTGAATTGAGCTTGGAGGCACTCGTCTTGTGTGCCGGGAGATTCCAATTACCTCTCCCAGCACTTCCGTCAAACAGCGAGGCTAGGCCTTTTAGAAGCCAAGGGTACCAGCAGGCTGGATGTGGAGGTACAGGCCATAAGCTCAACTCTCAGAAGTGTGTATGCATGGGAGGCAGATGTCTGCTACCCGCTCGTACATGGGATTTAGAACCTAGCTACACTCTGGTTGAGGAAAGTCGTTGGAAATTGCTGTATTCAACTCAGATACACGGGAGTTCACGCCCAGTGCTCACACATGCTTTTCCCGCAACCTCTCCCAGCCACTAACATTAGGATGTTAGCAGCTACTCCTACAGTCAGGCAGCATGCGGGAGGGTTCTGCCCTGTCCTCAGCTCTCACAGGAAAGCATGTCTTGAAGCCAGCTGTCAACTAGCTGCATTCCAATGGCAGTGAGAAGGTAGCAGTGTTCTGAGTCAGGAGGTTCCAAGATTACCAGTCTACTGCATCTGGGGATACCCTCCAGGTCTGCACTGTTACCCTGCGTCTCAGAAGCCTCTGGCAAACGTCTCTGCTGAAGACCTGCAAAACTCACTCTACAGGCAGTGTGGAACTGTGAGGGACTGAGGCTGAGCTCAACTCTCAGAAGTAAGATGCTTTTGGACAAGGCGTTCAGCTCTCCTCTCACGTATGGAACTTAGTATGTAGCACCAGTCTACCACAGGAATTACTAGGAAATCGCTGAACTGAGCTTGGAGGCACTAGTCTTGTGTGCCGGGTGATTCCAATTACCTCTCCCAGCAATTCCGTCAAACAGCGAGCCTAGGCCCTTTAGAAGCCAAGGGTACCAGCAGGCTGGATGTGGAGGTACAGGCCATAAGCTCAACTCTCAGAAGTGTGTCTGCATGGGAGGCAGATGTCTGCTACCCACTCGGACATGGGAGTTGGAACCTAGCTACACTGTGATTGAAGAAGGCCATTGGAAATCGCTGTATTCAACTGAGATACACTGGAGTTCAGGCCCAGTGCTCACACATGCTTTTCCCGCAACCTCTCCCAGCCACTAACATAAGGATGTTAGCAGCTACTCCTACAGTCAGGCAGGATGCGGGAGGGTTCTGCCCTGTCCTCAGCTCTCACAGGGAAGCATGTCTTGAAGCCAGCTGTCAACTAGCTGCATTCCTATGGCAGTGAGAAGGTAGCAGTACTCTGAGTCAGGAGGTTCCAAGATTACCACTCTACTGCACCTGGAGATACCCTCCAGGTCTCTATTGTTAACTTGTACTCAGAAGAGCTGGCAATCGTCTCTGGTGAAGACGTGTGAAACTCACTCTGCAGGCAGTGTGGAACTGTGAGGGACTGAGGGTGGGCTCAACTCTCAGAAGTAAGATGCTTTTGGACAAGGCGTTCAGCTACCTTCTCACATAGGGAACTTAGTATGTAGCACCTGTCTACCACAAGAATTACTGGGAAATCGTGAATTGAGCTTGGAGGCACTCGTCTTGTGTGACGGGAGATTCCAATTACCTCTCCCGGCACTTCCGTCAAACAGCGAGCCTAGGCCTTTTAGAAGCCAAGGGTACCAGCAGGCTGGATGTGGAGGTACAGGCCATAAGCTCAACTCTCAGAAGTGTGTATGCATGGGAGGCAGATGTCTGCTACCCGATCGTACATGGGATTTGGAACCTAGCTACACTCTGGTTGAGGAAAGCCGTTGGAAATCGCTGTATTCAACTCAGATACACGGGAGTTCAGTCCCAGTGCTCACACATGCTTTTCCCGCAACCTCTCCCAGCCACTAACATAAGGATGTTAGCAGCTACTCCTACAGTCAGGCAGGATGCGGGAGGGTTCTGCCATGTCCTCAGCTCTCACAGGGAAGCATGTCTTGAAGCCAGCTGTCAACTAGCTGCATTCCTATGGCAGTGAGAAGGTAGCAGTACTCTGAGTCAGGAGGTTCCAAGATTACCACTCTACTGCACCTGGAGATACCTTCCAGGTCTGCATTGTTAACTTGTACTCAGAAGCCTCTGGCAATCGTCTCTGGTGAAGACGTGTGAAACTCACTCTGCAGGCAGAGTGGAAGTGTGAGGGACTGAGGGTGTGCTCAACTCTCAGAATTAAGATGCTTTTGGACAAGGCGTTCAGCTACCTTCTCACATATGGAACTTAGTATGTAGCACCTGTCTACCACAAGAATTACTGGGAAATCGTGAATTGAGCTTGGAGGCAATCGTCTTGTGTGCCGGGAGATTCCAATTACCTCTCCCAGCACTTCCGTCAAACAGCGAGCCTAGGCCTTTTAGAAGCCAAGGGTACCAGCAGGCTGGATGTGGAGGTACAGGCCATAAGCTCAACTCTCAGAAGTGTGTATGCATGGGAGGCAGATGTCTGCTACCCGCTCGTACATGGGATTTGGAACCTACCTACACTCTGGTTGAGGAAAGTGGTTGGAAATCGCTGTATTCAACTCAGATACACGGGAGTTCAGGCCCAGTGCTCACACATGCTTTTCCCGCAACCTCTCCCAGCCACTAACATTAGGATGTTAGCAGCTACTCCTACAGTCAGGCAGGATGCGAGAGGGTTCTGCCCTGCCTTAATCTCTCTCAGAGAAGCATGTCTAGAAGCCAGCTAGCTGTCATCTAGCTGCATTCCTATGGCAGTGAGAAGGTAGCAGTATTCTGAGTCAGGAGGTTCCAAGATTACCAGTCGACTGCACCTGGGGATACCCTCAGGTCTGCATTGTTACCCTGCGTCTCAGAAGCCTCTGGCAAACGTCTCTGCTGAAGACCTGCGAAACTCACTCAGCAGGCAGTGTGGAACTGTGAGGGACTGAGGGTGAGCTCAACTCTCAGAAGTAAGATGGTTTTGGACAAGGCGTTCAGCTACCCTCTCACGTATGGAACTTAGTATGTAGCACCAGTCTACCATAGGAATTACTAGGAAATCGCTGAACTGAGCTTGGAGGCACTAGTCTTGTGTGCCGGGTGATTCCAATTACCTCTCCCAGCACTTCCGTCAAACAGGGAGCCTAGGCCTTTTAGAAGCCAAGGGTACCAGCAGGCTGGATGTGGAGGTACAGGCCATAAGCTCAACTCTCAGAAGTGTGTCTGCATGGGAGGCAGATGTCTGCTAGCCGCTGGTACATGGGATTTAGAACCTATCTACACTCTGGTTGAGGAAAGTCGTAGGAAATTGCTGTATTCAACTCAGATACACGGGAGTTCAGGCCCAGTGCTCACACATGCTTTTCACGCAACCTCTCCCAGCCACTAACATTAGGATGTTAGCAGCTACTCCTACAGTCAGGCAGCATGCGGGAGGGTTCTGCCCTGTCCTCAGCTCTCACAGGAAAGCATGTCTTGAAGCCAGCTGTCAACTAGCTACATTCCTATGGCAGTGAGAAGGTAGCAGTATTCTGAGTCAGGAGGTTCCAAGATTACCAGTCTACTGCATCTGGGGATACCCTCCAGTTCTGCACTGTTACCCTGCGTCTCAGAAGCCTCTGGCAAACGTCTCTGCTGAAGACCTGCGAAACTCCCTCTGCAGGCAGGGTGGAACTGTGAGGGACTGAGGCTGAGCTCAACTCTCAGAAGTAAGATGCTTTTGGACAAGCGTTCAGCTCTCCTCTCACGTATGGAACTTAGTATGTAGCACCAGTCTACCACAGGAATTACTAGGAAATCGCTGAACTGAGCTTGGAGGCACTAGTTTTGTGTGTCGGGTGATTCCAATTACCTCTCCCAGCACTTCCGTCAAACAGCGAGCCTAGGCCTTTTAGAAGCCAAGGGTACCAGCAGGCTGGATGTGGAGGTACAGGCCATAAGCTCAACTCTCAGAAGTGTATATGCATGGGAGGCAGATGTCTGCTACCCACTCGGACATGGGAGTTGGTACCTAGCTACACTGTGTTTGAAGAAGGCCATTGGAAATCGCTGTATTCAACTCAGATACACGGGAGTTCAGGCCCAGTGCTCACACATGCTTTTCCCGCAACCTCTCCCAGCCTCTAACATAAGGATGTTAGCAGCTACTCCTACAGTCAGGCAGGATGCGGGAGGGTTCTGCCCTGTCCTCAACTCGCACAGGGAAGCATGTCTTGAAGCCAGCTGTCAACTAGCTGCATTCCTATGGCAGTGAGAAGGTAGCAGTACTCTGAGTCAGGAGGTTCCAAGATTACCACTCTACTGCACCTGGAGATACCCTCCAGGTCTGTATTGTTAACTTGTACTCAGAAGCCTCTGGCAATCGTCTCTGGTGAAGACGTGTGAAACTCACTCTGCAGGCAGTGTGGAAGTGTGAGGGACGGAGGGTGTGCTCAACTCTCAGAAGTAAGATGCTTTTGGACATGGCGTTCAGCTACCTTCTCACATATGGAACTTAGTATGTAGCACCTGTCTACCACAAGAATTACTGGGAAATCGTGAATTGAGCTTGGAGGCACTCGTCTTGTGTGCCGGGAGATTCCAATTACCTCTCCCAGCACTTCCGTCAAACAGCGAGCCTAGGCCTTTTAGAAGCCAAATGTACCAGCAGGCTGGATGTGGAGGTACAGGCCAAAAGCTCAACTCTCAGAAGTGTGTATGCATGGGAGGCAGATGTCTGCTACCCGCTAGGACATGGGATTTGGAACCTAGCTACACTCTGGTTGAGAAAAGTCGTTGGAAATCGCTGTATTCAACTCAGATACACGGGAGTTCATGCCCAGTGCTCACATATGCTTTTCCCGCAACCTCTCCCAGCCACTAACATTAGGATGTTAGCAGCTGCTCCTACAGTCAGGCAGCATGCGGGAGGGTTCTTCCCTGTCCTTCGCTCTCACAGGGAAGCATGTCTTGAAGCCAGCTGTCAACTAGCTGCATTCCTATGGCAGTGAGAAGGTAGCAGTACTCTGAGTCAGGAGGTTCCAAGATTACCACTCTACTGCACCTGGAGATACCCTCCAGGTCTGCATTGTTAACTTGTACTCAGAAGCCTCTGGCAATCGTCTCTGGTGAAGACGTGTCAAACTCACTCTGCAGGCAGTGTGGAACTGTGATGGACTGAGGGTGGGCTCAACACTCAGAAGTAAGATGCTTTTGGACAAGGCGTTCAGCTACCATCTCACATATGGGACTTAGTATGTAGCACCTGTCTACCACAAGAATTACTGGGAAATCGTGAATTGAGTTTGGAGGCACTCGTCTTGTGTGCCGGGAGATTCCAATTACCTCTCCCAGCACTTCCGTCAAACAGCGAGCCTAGGCCTTTTAGAAGCCAAGGGTACCAGCAGGCTGGATGTGGAGGTACAGGCCATAAGCTCAACTTTCAGAAGTGTGTATACATGGGAGGCAGATGTCTGCTACCAGCTCGTACATGGGATTTAGAACCTATGTACACTCTGGTTGAGGAAAGTCGTTGGAAATTGCTGTATTCAACTCAGATACACGGGAGTTCAGGCCCAGTGCTCACACATGCTTTTCCCGCAACCTCTCCCAGCCACTAACATTAGGATGTTAGCAGCTACTCCTACAGTCAGGCAGCATGCGGGAGGGTTCTGCCCTGTCCTCAGCTCTCACAGGAAAGCATGTCTTGAAGCCAGCTGTCAACTAGCTGCATTCCAATGGCAGTGAGAAGGTAGCAGTATTCTGAGTCAGGAGGTTCCAAGATTACCAGTCTACTGCACCTGGGGATACCCTCCAGGTCTGCATTGTTACCCTGCGTCTCAGAAGCCTCTGGCAAACGTCTCTGCTGAAGACCTGCAAAACTCAGTCTGCAGGCAGTGTGGAACTGTGAGGGACTGAGGCTGAGCTCAACTCTCAGAAGTAAGATGCTTTTGGACAAGGCGTTCAGCTCTCCTCTCACGTATGGAACTTAGTATGTAGCACCAGTCTACCACAGGAATTACTAGGAAATCGCTGAACTGAGCTTGGAGGCACTAGTCTTGTGTGTCGGGTGATTCCAATTACCTCTCCCAGCACTTCCGTCAAACAGCGAGCCTAGGCCTTTTAGAAGCCAAGGGTACCAGCAGGCTGGATGTGGAGGTACAGGCCATAAGCTCAACTCTCAGAAGTGTATATGCATGGGAGGCAGATGTCTGCTACCCACTCGGACATGGGAGTTGGTATCTAGCTACACAGTGTTTGACGAAGGCCATTGGAAATCGCTGTATTCAACTCAGATACACGGGAGTTCAGGCCCAGTGCTCACACATGCTTTTCCCGCAACCTCTCCCAGCCTCTAACATAAGGATGTTAGCAGCTACTCCTACAGTCAGGCAGGATGCGGGAGGGTTCTGCCCTGTCCTCAGCTCTCACAGGGAAGCATGTCTTGAAGCCAGCTGGCAACTAGCTGCATTCCTATGGCAGTGAGAAGGTAGCAGTACTCTGAGTCAGGAGGTTCCAAGATTACCACTCTACTGCACCTGGAGATACCCTCCAGGTCTGCATTGTTAACTTGTACTCAGAAGCCTCTGGCAATCGTCTCTGGTGAAGACGTGTGAAACTCACTCTGCAGGCAGTGTGGAAGTGTGAGGGACTGAGGGTGTGCTCAACTCTCAGAAGTAAGATGCTTTTGGACATGGCGTTCAGCTACAATCTCACATATGGAACTTAGTATGTAGCACCTGTCTACCACAAGAATTACTGGGAAATCGTGAATTGAGCTTGGAGGCACTCGTCTTGTGTGCCGGGAGATTCCAATTACCTCTCCCAGCACTTCCGTCAAACAGCGAGCCTAGGCCTTTTAGAAGCCAAGGGTACCAGCAGGCTGGATGTGGAGGTACAGGCCAAAAGCTCAACTTTCAGAAGTGTGTATGCATGGGAGGCAGATGTCTGCTACCCGCTCGTACATGGGATTTGGAACCCAGCTACACTCTGGTTGAGGAAAGTCGTTGGAAATCGCTGTATTCAACTCAGATACACGGGAGATCATGCCCAGTGCTCACACATGCTTTTCCCGCAACCTCTCCCAGCCACTAACATTAGGATGTTAGCAGCTACTCCTACAGTCAGGCAGCATGCGGGAGGGTTCTTCCCTGTCCTTAGCTCTCACAGGGAAGCATTTCTTGAAGCCAGCTGTCAACTAGCTGCATTCCTATGGCAGTGAGAAGGTAGCAGTATTCTGAGTCAGGAGGTTCCAAGATTACCAGTTGACTGCACCTGGGTATACCCTCCAGGTCTGCATTGTTACCCTGCGTCTCAGAAGCCTCTGGCAAACGTCTCTGCTGAAGACCTGCGAAACTCACTCTGCAGGCAGTGTGGAACTGTGAGGGACTGAGGCTGAGCTCAACTCTCAGAAGTAAGATGGTTTTGGACAAGGCGTTCAGCTACCCTCTCACGTATGGAACTTAGTATGTAGCACCAGTCTACCACAGGAATTACTAGGAAATCGCTGAACTGAGCTTGGAGGCACTAGTCTTGTGTGCCGGGTGATTCCAATTACCTCTCCAGGCACTTCCGTCAAACAGCGAGCCTAGGCCTTTTAGAAGCCAAGGGTACCAGCAGGCTGGATGTGGAGGTACAGGCCATAAGCTCAACTCTCAGAACTGTGTATGCATGGGAGGCAGATGTCTGCTACCCACTCGGACATGGGAGTTGGAACCTAGCTACACTGTGATTGAAGAAGGCCATTGGAAATCGCTGTATTCAAGTCAGATACACCGGAGTTCAGGCCCAGTGCTCACACATGCTTTTCTCGCAACCTCTCCCAGCCACTAACATAAAGATGTTAGCAGCTACTCCTACAGTCAGGCAGGATGCGGGAGGGTCTGCCCTGTCCTCAGCTCTCACAGGGAAGCATGTCTTGAAGCCAGCTGTCAACTAGCTGCATTCCTATGGCAGTGAGAAGGTAGCAGTACTCTGAGTCAGGAGGTTCCAAGATACCACTCTACTGCACCTGGAGATACCCTCCAGGTCTGCATTGTTAACTTGTACTCAGAAGCCTCTGGCAATCGTCTCTGGTGAAGACGTGTGAAACTCACTCTGCAGGCAGTGTGGAACTGTGAGGGACTGAGGGTCAGCTCAACTCTCAGAAGTAAGATGCTTTTGGACAAGGCGTTCAGCTACCTTCTCACATATGGAACTTAGTATGTAGCACCTGTCTACCACAAGAATTACTGGGAAATCGTGAATTGAGCTTGGAGGCACTCGTCTTGTGTGCCGGGAGATTCCAATTACCTCTCCCAGCATTTCCGTCAAACAGCGAGCCTAGGCCTTTTAGAAGCCAAGGGTACCAGCAGGCTGGATGTGGAGGTACAGGCCATAAGCTCAACTCTCAGAAGTGTGTATGCATGGCAGGCAGATGTCTGCTACCCGCTCGTACATGGGATTTGGAACCTAGCTACACTCTGGTTGAGGAAAGCCGTTGGAAATCGCTGTATTCAACTCAGACACACGGCAGTTTAGAGCCAGTGCCCACACATGCTTTTCCCGCAACCTCTCCCAGCCACTAACATTAGGATGTTAGCAGCTACTACAACAGTCAGGCAGCATGCGGGAGGGTTCTGCCCTGTCTTCAGCTCTCACCGGGAAGCATGTCTTGAAGCCAGCTGTCATCTAGCTGCATTCCTATGGCAGTGACAAGGTAGCAGTATTCTGAGTCAGGACGTTCCAAGATTACCAGGCTACTGCACCTGGGGATACCCTCCAGGTCTGCATTGTTACCCTGCGTCTCAGCAGCCTCTGGCAAACGTCTCTGCTGAAGACCTGCGAAACTCACTCTGCAGGCAGTGTGGAACTGTGAGGGACTGAGGCTGAGCTCAACTCTCAGAAGTAAGATGGTTTTGGACAAGGCGTTCAGCTACCCTCTCACGTATGGAACTTAGTATGTAGCACCAGTCTACCACAGGAATTACTAGGAAATCGCTGAACTGAGCTTGGAGGCACTAGTCTTGTGTGCCGGGTGATTCCAATTACCTCTCCCAGCACTTCCGTCAAACAGCGAGCCTAGGCCTTTTAGAAGCCAAGGGTACTAGCAGGCTGGATGTGGAGGTACAGGCCATAAGCTCAACTCTCAGAAGTGTGTATGCATGGGAGGCAGATGTCTGCTACCCACTCGGACATGGGAGTTGGAACCTAGCTACACTGTGATTGAAGAAGGCCATTGGAAATCGCTGTATTCAACTCAGATACACGGGAGTTCAGGCCCAGTGCTCACACATGCTTTTCCAGCAACCTCTCCCAGCCACTAACATTAGGATGTTAGCAGCTACTCCTACAGTCAGGCAGGATGCGGGAGGGTTCTGCCTGCCTTAAGCTCTCTCAGGGAAGCATGTCTTGAAGCCAGCTAGCTGTCAACTAGCTGCATTCCTATGGCAGTGAGAAGGTAGCATTATTCTGAGTCAGGAGGTTCCAAGATTACCAGTCGACTGCACCTGGGGATACCCTCCAAGTCTGCATTGTTACCCTGCGTCTCAGAATCCTCTGGCAAACGTCTCTGCTGAAGACCTGCGAAACTCACTCTGCAGACAGTGTGGAACTGTGAGGGACTGAGGCTGAGCTCAACTCTCAGAAGTAAGATGCTTTTGGACAAGGCGTTCAGCTCTCCTCTCACGTATGGAACTTAGTATGTAGCACCAGTCTACCACAGGAATTACTAGGAAATCGCTGAACTGAGCTTGGAGGCACTAGTCTTGTGTGTCGGGTGATTCCAATTACCTCTCCCAGCACTTCCGTCAAACAGCGAGCCTAGGCCTTTTAGAAGCCAAGGGTACCAGCAAGCTGGATGTGGAGGTAAGGCCATAAGCTCAACTCTCAGAAGTGTATATGCATGGGAGGCAGATGTCTGCTACCCACTCGGACATGGGAGTTGGTACCTAGCTACACTGTGTTTGAAGAAGGCCATTGGAAATCGCTGTATTCAACTCAGATACACGGGAGTTCAGGCCCAGTGCTCACACATGCTTTTCCCGCAACCTCTCCCAGCCTCTAACATAAGGATGTTAGCAGCTACTCCTACACTCAGGCAGGATGCGGGAGGGTTCTGCCCTGTCCTCAGCTCTCACAGGGAAGCATGTCTTGAAGCCAGCTGTCAACTAGCTGCATTCCTATGGCAGTGAGAAGGTAGCAGTACTCTGAGTCAGGAGGTTCCAAGATTACCACTCTACTGCACCTGGAGATACCCTCCATCTCTGCATTGTTAACTTGTACTCAGAAGCCTCTGGCAAACGTCTCTGCTGAAGACCTGCGAAACTCACTCTGCAGACAGTGTGGAACTGTGAGGGACTGAGGCTGAGCTCAACTCTCAAAAGTAAGATTATTTTGGACAAGGCGTTCAGCTACCTTCTCACATATGGAACTTAGCATGTAGCACCTGTCTACCACAAGAATTACTGGGAAATCGTGAATTGAGCTTGGATGCACTCGTCTTGTGTGCCGGGTGATTCCAATTACCTCTCCCAGCACTTCCGTCAAACAGCGAGCCTAGGCCTTTTAGAAGCCAAGGGTACCAGCAGGCTGGATGTGGAGGTACAGGCCATAAGCTCAACTCTCAGAAGTGTGTATGCATGGGAGGCAGATGTCTGCTACCCGCTCGTACATGGGATTTGGAACCTAGCTACACTCTGGTTGAGGAAAGCCGTTGGAAATCGCTGTATTCAACTCAGACACACGGCAGTTCAGACCCAGTGCTCACACTTGCTTTTCCCGCAACCTCTCCCAGCCACTAACATTAGGATGTTAGCAGCTACACCAACAGTCAGGCAGGATGCGGGAGGGTTCTGCCCTGTCTTCAGCTCTCACAGGGAAGCATGTCTTGAAGCCAGCTGTCAACTAGCTGCATTCCTATGGCAGTGAGAAGGTAGCAGTATTCTGAGTCAGGAGGTTCCAAGATTACCAGGCTACTGCACCTGGGGATACTCACCAGGTCTGCATTGTTATCCTGCGTCTCAGAAGCCTCTGGCAAACGTCTCTGCTGAAGACCTGCGAAACTCACTCTGCAGACAGTGTGGAACTGTGAGGGACTGAGGCTGAGCTCAACTCTCAAAAGTAAGATGATTTTGGACAAGGCGTTCAGCTACCATCTCACGTATGGAACTTAGTATGTAGCACCAGTCTACCACAGGAATTACTAGGAAATCGCTGAACTGAGCTTGGAGGCACTAGACTTGTGTGCCGGGTGATTCCAATTACCTCTCCCAGCACTTCCGTCAAACAGCGAGCCTAGGCCTTTTAGAAGCCAAGGGTACCAGCAGGCTGGATGTGGAGGTACAGGCCATAAACTCAACTCTCAGAAGTGTGTATGCATGGGAGGCAGATGTCTGCTACCCGCTCGTACATGGGATTTGGAACCTTGCTACACTCTGGTTGAGGAAAGCCGTTGGAAATCGCTGTATTCAACTCAGATACACGGGAGTTCAGGCCCAGTGCTCACACATGCTTTTCCCGCAACCTCTCCCAGCCACAAACATTAGGATGTTAGCAGCTACTCCTACAGTCAGGCAGCATGCGGGAGGGTTCTGCCCTGTCCTCAGCTCTCACAGGGAAGCATGTCTTGAAGCCAGCTGTCAACTAGCTGCATTCCTATGGCAGTGAGAAGGTAGCAGTATTCTGAGTCAGGAGGTTCCAAGATTACCAGTCTACTGCACCTGGGGATACCCTCCAGGTCTGCATTGTTACCCTGCGTCTCAGAAGCCTCTGGCAAACGTCTCTGCTGAAGACCTGCGAAACTCACTCTGCAGGCAGTGTGGAACTGTGAGGGACTGAGGCTGAGCTCAACTCTCAGAAGTAAGATGGTTTTGGACAAGGCGTTCAGCTACCCTCTCACGTATGGAACTTAGTATGTAGCAACAGTCTACCACAGGAATTACTAGGAAATCGCTGAACTGAGCTTGGAGGCACTAGTCTTGTGTGCCGGGTGATTCCAATTACCTCTCCCAGCACTTCCGTCAAACAGCGAGCCTAGGCCTTTTAGAGGCCAAGGGTACCAGCAGGCTGGATGTGGAGGTACAGGCCATCAGCTCAACTCTCAGAAGTGTGTATGCATGGGAGGCAGATGTCTGCTACCCACACGGACATGGGAGTTGGAACCTAGCTACACTGTGATTGAAGAATGCCATTGGAAATCGCTGTATTCAACTCAGATACACGGGAGTTCAGGCCCAGTGCTCACACATGCTTTTCCCGCAACCTCTCCCAGCCACTAATATAAGGATGTTAGCAGCGACTCCTACAGTCAGGCAGGATGCGGAAGGGTTCTGTCCTGTCCTCAGCTCTCACAGGGAAGCATGTCTTGAAGCCAGCTGTCAACTAGCTGCATTCCTATGGCAGTGAGAAGGTAGCAGTACTCTGAGTCAGGAGGTTCCAAGATTACCACTCTACTGCACCTGGAGATACCCTCCATCTCTGCATTGTTAACTTGTACTCAGAAGCCTCTGGCAATCTTCTGTGGTGAAGACGTGTGAAACTCACTCTGCAGGCAGTGTGGAAGTGTGAGGGACTGAGGGTGAGCTCAACTCGCAGCAGTAAGATGATTTTGGACAAGGCGTTCAGCTACCTTCTCACATATGGAACTTAGTATGTAGCACCTGTCTACCACAAGAATTACTGGGAAATCGTGAATTGAGCTTGGAGGCACTCGTCTTGTGTGCCGGGACATTCCAATTACCTCTCCCAGCACTTCCGTCATACAGCGAGCCTAGGCCTTTTATAAGCCAAGGGTACCAGCAGGCTGGATGTGGAGGTACAGGCCATAAGCTCAACTCTCAGAAGTGTGTATGCATGGGAGGCAGATGTCTGCTACCCGCTCGTACATGGGATTTGGAACCTAGCTACACTCTGGTTGAGGAAAGCCGTTGGAATTCGCTGTATTCAACTCAGACACATGGGAGTTCAGACACAGTGCTCACACATGCTTTTCCCGCAACCTCTCCCAGCCACTAACATTAGGATGTTAGCAGCTACTCCAACAGTCAGGCAGGATGCAGGAGGGTTCTTCCCTGTCTTCAGCTCTCACAGGGAAGCATGTCTTGAAGCCAGCTGTCAACTAGCTGCATTCCTATGCAAGTGAGAAGGTAGCAGTATTCTGAGTCAGGAGGTTCCAAGATTACCAGGCTACTGCACCTGGGGATACCCTCCAGGTCTGCATTGTTACCCTGCGTCCCAGAAGCCTCTGGCAAACGTCTCTGCTGAAGACCTGCGAAACTCACTCTGCAGGCAGTTTGGAACTGTGAGGGATTGAAGCTGAGCTCAACTCTCAGAAGTAAGATGATTTTGGACAAGGCGTTCAGCTACCCTCTCACGTGTGGAACTTAGTTTGTAGCACCAGTCTACCACAGGAATTACTAGGAAATCGCTGAACTGAGCTTGGATGCACTAGTCTTGTGTGCCGGGTGATTCCAATACCCTCTCCCAGCACTTCCGTCAAACAGCGAGCCTAGGCCTTTTAGAAGCCTAGGGTACCAGCAGGCTGGATGTGGAGGTACAGGCCATAAGCTCAACTCTCAGAAGTGTATATGCATGGGAGGCAGATGTCTGCTACCCACTCGGACATGGGAGTTGGTACCTAGCTACACTGTGTTTGAAGAAGGCCATTGGAAATCGCTGTATTGAACTCAGATACACGGGAGTTCAGGCCCAGTGCTCACACATGGTTTTCCCGCAACCTCTCCCAGCCTCTAACATAAGGATGTTAGCAGCTACTCCTACAGTCAGGCAGGATGCGGGAGGGTTCTGCCCTGTCCTCAGCTCTCACAGGGAAGCATGTCTTGAAGCCAGCTGTCAACTAGCTGCATTCCTATGGCAGTGAGAAGGTAGCAGTATTCTGAGTCAGGAGGTTCCAAGATTACCACTCTACTGCACCTGGAGATACCCTCCAGGTCTGCATTGTTAACTTGTACTCAGAAGCCTCTGGCAATCGTCTCTGGTGAAGACCTGCGAAACTCACTCTGCAGGCAGTGTGGAACTGTGAGGGACTGATCTGAGCTCAACTCTCAGAAGTAAGATGGTTTTGGACAAGGCATTCAGCTACACTCTCACGTATGGAACGTAGTATGTAGCACCAGTCTACCACAGGAATTACTAGGAAATCGCTGAACTGAGCTTGGAGGCACTAGTCTTGTGTGCCGGGTGATTCCAATTACCTATCCCAGCACTTCCGTCAAACACCGAGCCTAGGCCTTTTAGAAGCCAAGGGTACCAGGACGCTGGATGTGGAGGTACAGGCCATAAGCTCAACTCTCAGAAGTGTGTATGCATGGGAGGCAGATGTCTGCTACCCGCTCGTACATGGGATTTGGAACCTAGCTACACTCTGGTTGAGGAAAGCCGTTGGAAATCGCTGTATTCAACTCAGATACACGGGAGTTCAGGCCCAGTGCTCACACATGCTTTTCCCGCAACCTCTCCCAGCCACTAACATTAGGATGTTAGCAGCTACTCCTACAGTCAGGCAGCATGCGGGAGGGTTCTGCCCTGTCCTCAGCTCTCACAGGGAAGCATGTCTTGAAGCCAGCTGTCAACTAGCTGCATTCCTATGGCAGTGAGAAGGTAGCAGTATTCTGAGTCAGGAGGTTCCAAGATTACCAGTCTACTGCACCTGGGGATACCCTCCAGGTCTGCATTGTTACCCTGCGTCTCAGAAGCCTCTGGCAAACATCTCTGCTGTAGACCTGCGAAACTCACTCTGCAGGCAGTGTGGAACTGTAGGGACTGAGGCTGAGCTCAACTCTCAGAAGTAAGATGCTTTTGGACAAGGCGTTCAGCTACCCTCTCACGAATGGAACTTAGTATGTAGCACCAGTCTACCACAGGAATTACTAGGAAATCGCTGAACTGAGCTTGGAGGCACTAGTTGTGTGCCGGGTGATTCCAATTACCTATCCCAGCACTTCCGTCAAACAGCGAGCCTAGGCCTTTTAGAAGCCAAGGGTACCAGCAGGCTGGATGTGGAGGTACAGGCCATAAGCTCAACTCTCAGAAGTGTGTATGCATGGGAGGCAGATGTCTGCTACCCACTCGGACATTGGAGTTGGAACCTAGCTACACTGTGATTGAAGAAGGCCATTGGAAATCGCTGTATTCAACTCAGATACACGGGAGTTCAGGCCCAGTGCTCACACATGCTTTTCCCGCAACCTCTCCCAGCCACTAACATAAGGATGTTAGCAGCTACTCCTACAGTCAGGCAGGATGCGGGAGGGTTCTGCCCTGTCCTCAGCTCTCAAAGGGAAGCATGTCTTGAAGCCAGCTGTCAACTAGCTGCATTCCTATGGCAGTGAGAAGGTAGCAGTACTCTGAGTCAGGAGGTTCCAAGATTACCACTCTACTGCACCTGGAGATACCCTCCAGGTCTGCATTGTTAACTTCTACTCAGAAACCTCTGGCAATCGTCTCTGGTGAAGACGTGTGAAACTCACTCTGCAGGCAGTGTGGAAGTGTGAGGGACTGAGGGTGAGCTCAACTCTCAGAAGTAAGATTCTTTTGGACAAGGCGTTCAGCTACCATCTCACATATGGAACTTAGTATGTAGCACCTGTCTACCACAAGAATTACTGGGAAATCGTGAATTGAGCTTGGAGGCACTCGTCATGTGTGCCGGGTGATTCCATTTACCTCTCCCAGCACTTCCGTCAAACAGCGAGCCTAGGCCTTTAGAAGCCAAGGGTACCAGCAGGCTGGATGTGGAGGTACAGGTCAAAAGGTCAACTCTCAGAAGTGTGTATGCATGGGAGGCAGATGTCTGATACCCGCTCGTACATGGGATTTGGAACCTAGCTACACTCTGGTTGAGGAAAGTCGTTTGAAATCGCTGTATTCAACTCAGATACATGGGAGTTCAGGCACAGTACTCACACATGCTTTTCCCGCAACCTCTCCCAGCCACTAACATTAGGATGTTAGCAGCTACTCCTACAGTCAGGCAGCATGCGGGAGGGTTCTGCCCTGTCCTCAGCTCTCACAGGGAAGCATGTCTTGAAGCCAGCTGTCAACTAGCTGCATTCCTATGGCAGTGAGAAGGTAGCAGTACTCTGAGTCAGGAGGTTCCAAGATTACCACTCTACTGCACCTGGAGATACCCTCCAGGTCTGCATTGTTAACTTGTACTCAGAAGCCTCTGGCAATCGTCTCTGGTGAAGACGTGTGAAACTCACTCTGCAGGCAGTGTGGAACTGTGAGGGACTGAGGCTGAGCTCAACTCTCAGAAGTAAGATGGTTTTGGACAAGGCGTTCAGCTACCCTCTCACGTATGGAACTTAGTATGTAGCACCTGTCTACCACAAGAATTACTGGGAAATCGTGAATTGAGCTTGGAGGCACTCGTCTTGTGTGCCGGGAGATTCCAATTACCTCTCCCAGCACTTCCGTCAAACAGCGAGCCTGGGCCTTTTAGAAGCCAAGGGTACCAGCAGGCTGGATGTGGAGGTACAGGCCATAAGCTCAACTCTCAGAAGTGTGTATGCATGGGAGGCAGATGTCTGCTACCCGCTCGTACATGGGATTTGGAACCTAGCTACACTGTTGTTGAGGAAAGGCGTTGGAAATCGCTGTATTCAACTCAGATACACGGGAGTTCAGGCCCAGTGCTCACACATGCTTTTCCCGCAACCTCTCCCAGCCACTAACATTAGGATGTTAGCAGCTACTCCTAAAGTCAGGCAGCATGCGGGAGGGATCTGCCCTGTCCTCAGCTCTCACAGGGAAGCATGTCTTGAAGCCAGCTAGCTGTCAACTAGCTGCATTCCTATGGCAGTGAGAAGGTAGCAGTATTCTGAGTCAGAAGGTTCCAAGATTACCACTCTACTGCACCTGGAGATACCCTCCAGGTCTGAATTGTTAACTTGTACTCAGAAGCCTCTGGCAATCGTCTCTGGTGAAGACCTGCGAAACTCACTATGCAGGCAGTGTGGAACTGTGAGGGACTGAGGCTGAGCTCAACTCTCAGAAGTAAGATGGTTTTGGACAAGGCGTTCAGCTACCCTCTCACGTATGGAACTTAGTATGTAGCACCAGTCTACCACAGGAATTACTAGGAAATCGCTGAACTGAGCTTGGAGGCACTAGTCTTGTGTGCCGGGTGATTCCAATTACCTATCCCAGCACTTCCGTCAAACAGCGAGCCTAGGCCTTTTAGAAGCCAAGGGTACCAGCAGGCTGGATGTGGAGGTACAGGCCATAAGCTCAACACTCAGAAGTGTGTATGCATGGGAGGCAGATGTCTGCTACCCGCTCGTACATGGGATTTGGAACCTAGCTACACTCCTGTTGAGGAAAGCCGTTGGAAATAGCTGTATTCAACTCAGATACACGGGAGTTCAGGCCCAGTGCTCACACATGCTTTTCCCGAAACCTCTCCCAGCCACTAACATTAGGATGTTAGCAGCTACTCCTACAGTCAGGCAGCATGCGGGAGGGTTCTGCCCTGTCCTCAGCTCTCACAGGGAAGCATGTCTTGAAGCCAGCTGTCAACCAGCTGCATTCCTATGGCAGTGAGAACGTAGCAGTATTCTGAGTCAGGAGGTTCCAAGATTACCAGTCTACTGCACCTGGGGATACCCTCCAGGTCTGCATTGTTACCCTGCGTCTCAGAAGCCTCTGGCAAACGTCTCTGCTGAAGACCTGCGAAAATCACTCTGCAGGCTGTGTGGAACTGTAGGGACTGAGGCTGAGCTCAACTCTCAGAAGTAAGATGGTTTTGGACAACGCGTTCAGCTACCCTCTCACGTATGGAAATTAGTATGTAGCACCAGTCTACCACAGGAATTACTAGGAAATCGCTGAACTGAGCTTGGAGGCACTAGTCTTGTGTTCCGGGTGATTCCAATTACCTATCCCAGCACTTCCGTCAAACAGCGAGCCTAGGCCTTTTAGAAGCCAAGGGTACCAGCAGGCTGGATGTGGAGGTACAGGCCATAAGCTCAACTCTCAGAAGTGTGTATGCATGAGAGGTAGATGTCTGCTACCCACTCGGACATTGGAGTTGGAACCTAGCTACACTGTGATTGAAGAAGGCCATTGGAAATCGCTGTATTCAACTCAGATACACGGGAGTTCAGGCCCAGTGCTCACACATGCTTTTCCCGCAACCTCTCCCAGCCACTAACATAAGGATGTTAGCAGCTACTCCTACAGTCAGGCAGGATGCGGAAGGGTTCTGCCCTGTCCTCAGCTTCACAGGGAAGCATGTCTTGAAGCCAGCTGTCAACTAGCTGCATTCCTATGGCAGTGAGAAGGTAGCAGTACTCTGAATCAGGAGGTTCCAAGATTACCACTCTACTGCACCTGGAGATACCCTCCAGGTCTGCATTGTTAACTTGTACTCAGAAGCCTCTGGCAATCGTCTTTGGTGAAGACGTGTGAAACTCACTCTGCAGGCAGTGTGGAAGTGTGAGGGACTGAGGGTCAGCTCAACTCTCAGAAGTAAGATGCTTTTGGACAAGGCGTTCAGCTACCTTCTCACATATGGAACTTAGTATGTAGCACCTGTCTACCACAAGAATACTGGGAAATCGTGAATTGAGCTTGGAGGCACTCGTCTTGTGTGCCGGGAGATTCCAATTACCTCTCCCAGCACTTCCGTCAAACAGCGAGCCTAGGGCTTTTAGAAGCCAAGGGTACCAGCAGGCTGAATGTGGAGGTACAGGCCATAAGCTCAACTCTCAGAAATGTGTATGCATGGGAGGCAGATGTCTGCTACCCGCTCGTACATGGGATTTGGAACCTAGCTACACTCTGGTTGAGGTAAGCCGTTGGAAATCGCTGTATTCAACTCAGATACACGGGAGTTCAGGCCCAGTGCTCACACATGCTTTTCCCGCAACCTCTCCCAGCCACTAACATTAGGATGTTAGCAGCTACTCCTACAGTCAGCCAGCATGGGGGAGGGTTCTGCCCTGTCTTCAGCTCTCACAGGGAAGCATGTCTTGAAGCCAGCTGTCAAATAGCTGCATTCCTATGGCAGTGAGAAGGTAGCAGTATTCTGAGTCAGGAGGTTCCAAGATTACCAGTCTACTGCACCTGGGGATACCCTGCAGGTCTGCATTGTTACCCTGCGTCTCAGAAGCCTCTGGCAAACGTCTCTGCTGAAGACCTGCGAAACTCACTCTGCAGGCAGTGTGGAACTGAGAGGGACTGAGGGTGAGCTCAATTCTCAGAAGTAAGATGGTTTTGGACTAGGCGTTCAGCTACCCTCTCACGTATGGAACTTAGTATGTAGCACCAGTCTACCACAGGAATTACTAGGAAATCGCTGAACTGAGCTTGGAGGCACTAGTCTTGTGTGCCGTGTGATTCCAATTACCTATCCCAGCACATCCGTCAAACAGCAAGCCTAGGCCTTTTAGAGCCAAGGGTACCAGCAGGCTGGATGTGGAGGTACAGGCCAAAAGCTCAACTCTCAGAAGTGTGTATGCATGGGAGGCAGATGTCTGCTACTCACTCGGATATGGGAGTTGGAACCTAGCTACACTGTGATTGAGGAAGGCCATTGGAAATCGCTGTATTCAACTCAGATACGCGGGAGTTCAGGCCCAGTGCTCACACATGCTTTTCCCGCAACCTCTCCCAGCCACTAACATAAGGATGTTAGCAGCTACTCCTACAGTCAGGCAGGATGCGGGAGGGTTCTGCCCTGTCCTCAGCTCTCACAGGGAAGCATGTCTTGAAGCCAGCTGTCAACTAGCTACATTCCTATGGCAGTGAGATGGTATCAGTACTCTGAGTCAGGAGGTTCCAAGATTACCACTCTACTGCACCTGGAGATACCCTCCAGGTCTGCATTGTTAACTTGTACTCAGAAGCCTCTGGCAATCGTCTCTGGTGAAGACCTGCGAAACTCACTCTGCAGGCAGTGTGGAACTGTGAGGGACTGAGGCTGAGCTCAACTCTCAGAAGTAGGATGCTTTTGGACAAGGCGTTCAGCTACCCTCTCACGTATGGAATTAGTATGTAGCACCAGTCTACCACAGGAATTACTAGGAAATCGCTGAACTGAGCTTGGAGGCACTAGTCTTGTGTGCAGGGTGATTCCAATTACCTATCCCAGCACATCCGTCAAACAGCGAGCCTAGGCCTTTTAGAAGCCAAGGGTACCAGCAGGCTGGATGTGGAGGTACAGGCCATAAGCTCAACTCTCAGAAGTGTGTATGCATGGGAGGCAGATGTCTGCTACCCACTCGGATATGGGAGTTGGGACCTAGCTACACTGTGATTGAAGAAGGCCATTGGAAATCGCTGTATTCAACTCAGATACACGGGAGTTCAGGCCCAGTGCTCACACATGCTTTTCCCCAAACCTCTCCCAGCCACTAACATAAGGATGTTAGCAGCTACTCCTACAGTCAGGCAGGATGCGGGAGGGTTCTGCCCTGTCCTCAGCTCTCACAGGGAAGCATGTCTTGAAGCCAGCTGTCAACTAGCTGCATTCCTACGGCAGTGAGAAGGTAGCAGTATTCTGAGTCAGGAGGTTCCAAGATTACCAGGCTACTGCACCTGGGGATACCCTCCAGGTCTGCATTGTTACCCTGCGTCCCAGAAGCCTGTGTCAAACGTCTCTGCTGAAGACCTGCGAACTTACTCTGCAGGCAGTGTGGAACTGTGAGGGACTGAGGGTGGGCTCAACTCTCAGAAGTAAGATGCTTTTGGACAAGGCGTTCAGCTACCCTCTCACGTATGGAACTTAGTATGTAGCACCTGTCTACCACAAGAATTACTGGGAAATCGTGAATTGAGCTTGGAGGCACTCGTCTTGTGTGCCGGGAGATTCCAATTACCTCACCCAGCACTTCCGTCAAACAACGAGCCTAGGCCTTTTAGAAGCGAAGGGTACCAGCAGGCTGGATGTGGAGGTACAGGCCATAAGCTCAACTCTCAGAAGTGTGTATGCATGGGAGGCAGATGTCTGCTACCCGCTCGTACATGGGATTTGGAACCTAGCTACACACTTGTTGAGGAAAGCCGTTGGAAATCGCTGTATTCAACTCAGATACACGGGAGTTCAGGCCCAGTGCTCACACATGCTTTTCCCGCAACCTCTCCCAGCCACTAACATTAGGATGTTAGGAGCTACTCCTACAGTCAGGAAGCATGGGGGAGGGTTCTGCCCTGTCCTCAGCTCTCTCAGGGAAGCATGTCTTGAAGCCAGCTACCTGTCAACTGGCTGCATTCCTATGGCAGTGAGAAGGTAGCAGTATTCTGAGTCAGGAGGTTCCAAGATTACCAGTCGACTGCACCTGGGGATACCCTCTAGGTCTGCATTGTTACTCTGCGTCTCAGAAGCCTCTGGCAAACGTCTCGGCTGAAGACCTGCGAAACTCTCTCTGCAGGCAGTGTGGAACTGTGAGGGACTGAGGGTGAGCTCAACTCTCAGAAGTAAGATGGTTTTGGACAAGGCGTTCAGCTACACTCTCAGGTATGGAACTTAGTATGTAGCACCAGTCTACCACAGGAATTACTAGGAAATCGCTGAACTGAGCTTGGAGGCACTAGTCTTGTGTGCCGGGTGATTCCAATTACCTCTCCCAGCACTTCCGTCAAACAGCGAGCCTAGGCCTTTTAGAAGCCAAGGGTACCAGCAGGCTGGATGTGGAGGTACAGGCCAAAAGCTCAACTCTCAGAAGTGTGTATGCATGGGAGGCAGATGTCTGCTACCCACTCGGACATGGGAGTTGGAACCTAGCTACACTGTGATTGAAGATGGCCATTGGAAATCGCTGTATACAACTCAGATACAGGGGAGTTCAGGACCAGTGCTCACACATGCTTTACCCGCAACCTCTCCCAGCCACTAACATAAGGATGTTAGCAGCTACTCCTACAGTCAGGCAGGATGCGGGAGGGTTCTGCCCTGTCCTCAGCTCTCACAGGGAAGTATGTCTTGAAGCCAGCTGTCAACTAGCTGCATTCCTATGGCAGTGAGAAGGTAGCAGTACTCTGAGTCAGGAGGTTCCAAGATTACCACTCTACTGCACCTGGAGATACCCTCCAGGTCTGCATTGTTAACTTGTACTCAGAAACCTCTGGCAATCGTCTCTGGTGAAGACGTGTGAAACTCACTCTGCAGGCAGTGTGGAAGTGTGAGGGACTGAGGGTGAGCTCAACTCTCAGAAGTAAGATTCTTTTGAACAAGGCGTTCAGCTACCATCTCACATATGGAACATAGTATGTAGCACCTGTCTACCACAAGAATTACTGGGAAATCGTGAATTGAGCTTGGAGGCACTCGTCATGTGTGCCGGGTGATTCCAATTACCTCTCCCAGCACTTCCGTCAAACAGCGAGCCTAGGCCTTTTAGAAGCCAAGGGTACCAGCAGGCTGGATGTGGAGGTACAGGCCAAAAGCTCAACACTCAGAAGTGTGTATGCATGGGAGGCAGATGTCTGATACCCGCTCGTACATGGGATTTGGAACCTAGCTACACTCTGGTTGAGGAAAGTCGTTGGAAATCGCTGTATTCAACTCAGATACATGGGAGTTCAGGCCCAGTGCTCACACATGCTTTTCCCGCAACCTCTCCCAGCCACTAACATTAGGATGTTAGCAGCTACTCCTACAGTCAGGCAGCATGCGGGAGGGTTCTGCCCTGTCCTCAGCTCTCACAGGGAAGCATGTCTTGAAGCCAGCTGTCAACTAGCTGCATTCCTATGGCAGTTAGAAGGTAGCAGTACTCTGAGTCAGGAGGTTCCAAGATTACCACTCTACTGCACCTGGAGATACCCTCCAGGTCTGCATTGTTAACTTGTACTCAGAAGCCTCTGGCAATCGTCTCTGGTGAAGACGTGTGAAACTCACTCTGCAGGCAGTGTGAAACTGTGAGGGACTGAGGGTGGGCTCAACTCTCAGAAGTAAGATGCTTTTGGACAAGACGTTCAGCTACATTCTCACATATGGAACTTAGTATGTAGCACCTGTCTACCACAAGAATTACTGGGAAATCGTGAATTGAGCTTGGAGGCACTCGTCTTGTGTGCCGGGAGATTCCAATTACCTCTCCCAGCACTTCCGTCAAACAGCGAGCCTAGGCCTTTTAGAAGCCAAGGGTACCAGCAGGCTGGATGTGGAGGTACAGGCCATAAGCTCAACTCTCATAAGTGTGTATGCATGGGAGGCAGATGTCTGCTACCGCTCGTACATGGGATTTGGAACCTAGCTACACTCTGGTTGAGGAAAGCCGTTGGAAATCGCTGTATTCAACTCAGATACACGGGAGTTCAGGCCCAGTGCTCACACATGCTTTTCCCGCAACCTCTCCCAGCCACTAACATTAGGATGTTAGCAGCTACTCCTACAGTCAGGTAGCATGGGGGAGGGTTCTGCCCTGTCCTCAGCTCTCTCAGGGAAGCATGTCTTGAAGCCAGCAATCTGTCAACTGGCTGCATTCCTATGACAGTGAGAAGGTAGCAGTATTTTGAGTCAGGAGGTTCCAAGATTACCAGTCGACTGCACCTGGGGATACCCTCTAGGTCTGCATTGTTACCCTGCGTCTCAGAAGCCTCTGGCAAACGTCTCGGCTGAAGACCTGCGAAACTCCCTCTGCAGGCAGTGTGGAACTGTGAGGGACTGAGGCTGAGCTCAACTCTCAGATGTAAGATGGTTTTGGACAAGGCGTTCAGCTACCCTCTCACGTATGGAACTTAGTATGTAGCACCAGTCTACCACAGGAATTACTAGGAAATCGCTGAACTGAGCTTGGAGGCACTAGTCTTGAGTGCCGGGTGATTCCAATTACCTCTCTCAGCACTTCCGTCAAACAGCGAGCCTAGGCCTTTTAGAAGCCAAGGGTACCAGCAGGCTGGATGTGGAGGTACAGGCCATAAGCTCAACTCTCAGAAGTGTGTATGCATGGGAGGCAGATGTCTGCTACCCACTCGGACATGGGAGTTGGAACCTAGCTACACTGTGATTGAAGAAGGCCATTGGAAATCGCTGTATACAACTCAGATACACGGGAGTTCAGGCCCAGTGCTCACACATGCTTTACCCGCAACCTCTCCCAGCCACTAACATAAGGATGTTAGCAGCTACTCCTACAGTCAGGCAGGATGCGGGAGGGTTCTGCCCTGTCCTCAGCTCTCACAGGGAAGCATGTCTTGAAGCCAGCTGTCAACTAGCTGCATTCCTATGGCAGTGAGAAGGTAGCAGTACTCTGAGTCAGGAGGTTCCAAGATTACCACTCTACTGCACCTGGAGATACCCTCCAGGTCTGCATTGTTAACTTGTACTCAGAAACCTCTGGCAGTCGTCTCTTGTGAAGACGTGTGAAACTCACTCTGCAGGCAGTGTGGAAGTGTGAGGGACTGAGGGTGAGCTCAACTCTCAGAAGTAAGATTCTTTTGAACACGCGTTCAGCTACCATCTCACATATGGAACTTAGTATGTAGCACCTGTCTACCACAAGAATTACTGGGAAATCGTGAATTGAGCTTGGAGGCACTCGTCATGTGTGCCGGGTGATTCCAATTACCTCTCCCAGGATTTCCGTCAAACAGCGAGCCTAGGCCTTTTAGAAGCCAAGGGTACCAGCAGGCTGGATGTGGAGGTACAGGCCAAAAGCTCAACTCTCAGAAGTGTGTATGCATGGGAGGCAGATGTCTGATACCCGCTCGTACATGGGATTTGGAACCTAGCTACACTCTGGTTGAGGAAAGTCGTTGGAAATCGCTGTATTCAACTCAGATACATGGGAGTTCAGGCCCAGTGCTCACACATGCTTTTCCCGCAACCTCTCCCAGCCACTAACATTAGGATGTTAGCAGCTACTCCTACAGTCAGGCAGCATGCGGGAGGGTTCTGCCCTGTCCTCAGCTCTCACAGGGAAGCATGTCTTGAAGCCAGCTGTCAACTAGCTGCATTCCTATGGCAGTGAGAAGGTAGCAGTACTCTGAGTCAGGAGGTTCCAAGATTACCACTCTACTGTACCTGGAGATACCCTCCAGGTCTGCATTGTTAACTTCTACTCAGAAGCCTCTGGCAATCGTCTCTGGTGAAGACCTGTGAAACTCACTCTGCAGGCAGTGTGGAACTGTGAGGGACTGAGGGTGGGCTCAACTCTCAGAAGTAAGATGCTTTTGGACAAGACGTTCAGCTACATTCTCACATATGGAACTTAGTATGTAGCACCTGTCTACCACAAGAATTACTGGGAAATCGTGAATTGAGCTTGGAGGCACTCGTCTTGTGTGCCGGGAGATTCCAATTACCTCTCCCAGCACTTCCGTCAAACAGCGAGCCTAGGCCTTTTAGAAGCCAAGGGTACCAGCAGGCTGGATGTGGAGGTACAGGCCATAAGCTCAACTCTCAGAAGTGTGTATGCATGGGAGGCAGATGTCTGCTACCGCTCGTACATGGGATTTGGAACCTAGCTACACTCTGGTTGAGGAAAGCCGTTGGAAATCGCTGTATTCAACTCAGATACACGGGAGTTCAGGCCCAGTGCTCACACATGCTTTTCCCGCAACCTCTCCCATCCACTAACATTAGGATGTTAGCAGCTACTCCTACAGTCAGGCAGCATGCGGGAGGGTTCTGCCCTGTCCTCAGCTCTCACAGGGAAGCATGTCTTGAAGCCAGCTGTCAACTAGCTGCATTCCTATGGCAGTCAGAAGGTAGCAGTATTCTGAGTCAGGAGGTTCCAAGATTACCAGTCGACTGCACCTGGGGATACCCTCCAGGTCTGCATTGTTACCTTGCGTCTCAGAAGCCTCTGGCAAACGTCTCTGCTGAAGACCTGCGAAACTCACTCTGCAGGCAGTGTGGAACTGTAGGGACTGAGGCTGAGCTCAACTCTCAGAAGTAAGATGGTTTTGGACAAGGCGTTCAGCTACCCTCTCACGTATGGAACTTAGTATGTAGCACCAGTCTACCACAGGAATTACTAGGAAATCGCTGAACTGAGCTTGGAGGCACTAGTCTTGTGTGCCGGGTGATTCCAATTACCTCTCCCAGCACTTCCGTCAAACAGCGAGCCTAGGCCTTTTAGAAGCCAAGGGTACCAGCAGGCTGGATGTGGAGGTACAGGCCATAAGCTCAACTCTCAGAAGTGTGTATGCATGGGAGGCAGATGTCTGCTACTCATTCGGACATGGGAGTTGGAACCTAGCTACACTGTGATTGAAGAAGGCCATTGGAAATCGCTGTATTCAACTCAGATACACGGGAGTTCAGGCCCAGTGCTCACACATGCTTTTCCCGCAACCTCTCCCAGCCACTAACCTAAGGATGTTAGCAGCTACTCCTACAGTCAGGACGGTGCGGGAGGGTTCTGCCCTGTCCTCAGCTCTCACAGGGAAGCATGTCTAGAAGCCAGCTGTCAACTAGCAGCATTCCTATGGCAGTGAGAAGGTAGCAGTACTCTGAGTCAGGAGGTTCCAAGATTACCACTCTACTGCACCTGGAGGTACCCTCCAGGTCTGCATTGTTAACTTGTACTCAGAAGCCTCTGGCAATCGTCTCTGGTGAAGACGTGTGAAACTCACTCTGCAGGCAGTGTGGAACTGTGAGGGACTGAGGCTGAGCTCAACTCTCAGAAGTAAGATGGTTTTGGACAAGGCGTTCAGCTACCCTCTCACGTATGTAACTTAGTATGTAGCACCTGTCTACCACAAGAATTACTGGGAAATCGTGAATTGAGCTTGGAGGCACTCGTCTTGTGTGCCGGGAGATTCCAATTACCTCTCCCAGCACTTCCGTCAAACAGCGAGCCTAGGCCTTTTAGAAGCCAAGGGTACCAGCAGGCTGGATGTGGAGGTACAGGCCATAAGCTCAACTCTCAGAAGTGTGTATGCATGGGAGGCAGATGTCTGCTACTCATTCGGACATGGGATTTTGAACCTAGCTACACTCTCTTTGAGGAAAGCCGTTGGAAATCGCTGTATTCAACTCAGACACACGGGAGTTCAGACCCAGTGCTCACACATGCTTTTCCCGCAACCTCTCCCAGCCACTAACATTAGGATGTTAGCAGCTACTCCTACAGTCAGGCAGGATGCGGGAGGGTTCTGCCCTGTCTTCAGCTCTCACAGGGAAGCATGTCTTGAAGCCAGCTGTCAACTAGCTGCATTCCTATGGCAGTGAGAAGGTAGCAGTATTCTGAGTCGGGAGGTTCCAAGATTACCACTCTACTGCACCTGGAGATACCCTCCAGGTCTGCATTGTTAACTTGTACTCAGAAGCCTCTGGCAATCGTCTCTGGTGAAGACGTGTGAAACTCACTCTGCAGGCAGTGTGGAAGTGTGAGGGACTGAGGGTGTGCTCAACTCTCAGAAGTAAGATGCTTTTGGACATGGCGTTCAGCTACCTTCTCACATATGGAACTTAGTATGTAGCACCTGTCTACCACAAGAATTACTGGGAAATCGTGAATTGAGCTTAGAGGCACTCGTCTTGTGTGCCGGGAGATTCCAATTACCTCTCCCAGCACTTCCGTCAAACAGCGAGCCTAGGCCTTTTAGAAGCCAAGGGTACCAGCAGGCTGGATGTGGAGGTACAGGCCAAAAGCTCAACTCTCAGAAGTGTGTATGCATGGGAGGCAGAGGTCTGCTATCGCTCGTACATGGGATTTGGAACCTAGCTACACTCTGGTTGAGGAAAGTCGTTGGAAATCGCTGTATTCAACTCAGATACACGGGAGTTCATACCCAGTGCTCACACATGCTTTTCCCGCAACCTCTCCCAGCCACTAACATTAGGATGTTAGCAGCTACTCCTACAGTCAGGCAGCATGCGGGAGGGTTCTCCCTGTCCTTAGCTCTCATAGGGAAGCATGTCTTGAAGCCAGCTGTCAACTAGCTGCATTCCTATGGCAGTGAGAAGGTAGCAGTATTCTGAGTCAGGAGGTTCCAAGATTACCAGTCTACTGCATCTGGGGATACCCTCCAGGTCTGCACTGTTACCCTGCGTCTCAGAAGTCTCTGGCAAACGTCTCTGCTGAAGACCTGCGAAACTCACTCTTCAGGCAGTGTGGAACTGTGAGGGACTGAGGGTGAGCTCAACTCTCAGAAGTAAGATGGTTTTGGACAAGGCGTTCAGCTACCCTCTCACGTATGGAACTTAGTATGTAGCACCAGTCTACCACAGGAATTACTAGGAAATCGCTGAACTGAGCTTGGAGGCACTAGTCTTGTGTGCCGGGTGATTCCAATTACCTCTCCCAGCACATCCGTCAAACAGCGAGCCTAGGCCTTTTAGAAGCCAAGGGTACCAGCAGGCTGGATGTGGAGGTACAGGCCATAAGCTCAACTCTCAGAAGTGTGTATGCATGGGAGGCAGATGTCTGCTACCCACTCGGACATGGGAGTTGGAACCTAGCTACACTGTGATTGAAGAAGGCCATTGGAAATCGCTGTATTCAACTCAGATACACGGGAGTTCAGGCCCAGTGCTCACACATGCTTTTCCCACAACCTCTCCCAGCCACTAACATAAGGATGTTAGCATCTACTCCTACAGTCAGGCAGGATGCGGGAGGGTTCTGCCCTGTCCTCAGCTCTCACAGGGAAGCATGTCTTGAAGCCAGCTGTCAACTAGCTGCATTCCTATGGCAGTGAGAAGGTAGCAGTACTCTGAGTCAGGAGGTTCCAAGATTACCACTCTACTGCACCTGGAGATACCCTCCAGGTCTGCATTGTTAACTTGTACTCAGAAGACTCTGGCAATCGTCTCTGGTGAAGACGTGTGAAACTCACTCTGCAGGCAGTGTGGAACTGTGAGGGACTGAGGGTGGGCTCAACTCTCAGAAGTAAGATGCTTTTGGACAAGGCGTTCAGCTACCTTCTCACATAGGGAACTTAGTTTGTAGCAACGGTCTACCACAAGAATTACTGGGAAATAGTGAATTGAGCTTGGAGGCACTCGTCTTGTGTGCCGGGAGATTCCAATTACCTCTCCCAGCACTTCCGCCAAACAGCGAGCCTAGGCCTTTTAGAAGCCAAGGGTACCAGCAGGCTGGATGTGGAGGTACAGGCCATAAGCTCAACTCTCAGAAGTGTGTATGCATGGGAGGCAGATGTCTGCTATCGCTCGTACATGGGATTTAGAACATAGCTACACTCTGGTTGAGGAAAGTCGTTGGAAATCGCTGTATTCAACTCAGATACACGGGAGTTCAGGCCCAGTGCTCACACATGCTTTTCCCGCAACCTCTCCCAGCCACTAACATAAGGATGTTAGCAGCTACTCCTACAGTCAGGCAGGATGCGGGAGGGTTCTGCCCTGTCCTCAGCTCTCACAGGGAAGCATGTCTTGAAGCCAGCTGTCAACTAGCTGCATTCCTATGGCAGTGAGAAGGTAGCAGTACTCTGAGTCAGGAGGTTCCAAGATTACCACTCTACTGCACCTGGAGATACCCTCCAGGTCTGCATTGTTAACTTGTACTCAGAAAACTCTGGCAGTCGTCTCTTGTGAAGACGTGTGAAACTCACTCTGCAGGCAGTGTGGAAGTGTGAGGGACTGAGGGTGAGCTCAACTCTCAGAAGTAAGATTCTTTTGAACAAGGCGTTCAGCTACCATCTCACATATGGAACTTAGTATGTAGCACCTGTCTACCACAAGAATTACTGGGAAATCGTGAATTGAGCTTGGAGGCACTCGTCATGTGTGCCGGGTGATTCCAATTACCTCTCCCAGGATTTCCGTCAAACAGCGAGCCTAGGCCTTTTAGAAGCCAAGGGTACCAGCAGGCTGGATGTGGAGGTACAGGCCAAAAGGTCAACTCTCAGAAGTGTGTATGCATGGGAGGCAGATGTCTGATACCCGCTCGTACATGGGATTTGGAACCTAGCTACACTCTGGTTGAGGAAAGTCGTTTGAAATCGCTGTATTCAACTCAGATACATGGGAGTTCAGGCCCAGTGCTCACACATGCTTTTCCCGCAACCTCTCCCAGCCACTAACATTAGGATGTTAGCAGCTACTCCTACAGTCAGGCAGCATGCGGGAGGGTTCTGCCCTGTCCTCAGCTCTCACAGGGAAGCATGTCTTGAAGCCAGCTGTCAACTAGCTGCATTCCTATGGCAGTGAGAAGGTAGCAGTACTCTGAGTCAGGAGGTTCCAAGATTACCACTCTACTGCACCTGGAGATACCCTCCAGGTCTGCATTGTTAACTTGTACTCAGAAGCCTCTGGCAATCGTCTCTGGTGAAGACGTGTGAAACTCACTCTGCAGGCAGTGTGGAACTGTGAGGGACTGAGGGTGGGCTCAACTCTCAGAAGTAAGATGCTTTTGGACAAGACGTTCAGCTACATTCTCACATATGGAACTTAGTATGTAGCACCTGTCTACCACAAGGATTACTGGGAAATCGTGAATTGAGCTTGGAGGCACTCGTCTTGTGTGCCGGGAGATTCCAATTACCTCTCCCAGCACTTCCGTCAAACAGCGAGCCTAGGCCTTTTAGAAGCCAAGGGTACCAGCAGGCTGGATGTGGAGGTACAGGCCATAAGCTCAACTCTCAGAAGTGTGTATGCATGGGAGGCAGATGTCTGCTACCGCTCGTACATGGGATTTGGAACCTAGCTACACTCTGGTTGAGGAAAGCCGTTGGAAATCGCTGTATTCAACTCAGATACACGGGAGTTCAGGCCCAGTGCTCACACATGCTTTTCCCGCAAACTCTCCCATCCACTAACATTAGGATGTTAGCAGCTACTCCTACAGTCAGGCAGCATGCGGGAGGGTTCTGCCCTGTCCTCAGCTCTCACAGGGAAGCATGTCTTGAAGCCAGCTGTCAACTAGCTGCATTCCTATGGCAGTGAGAAGGTAGCAGTATTCTGAGTCAGGAGGTTCCAAGATTACCAGTCGACTGCACCTGGGGATACCCTCCAGGTCTGCATTGTTACCTTGCGTCTCAGAAGCCTCTGGCAAACGTCTCTGCTGAAGACCACGAAACTCACTCTGCAGGCAGTGTGGAACTGTAGGGACTGAGGCTGAGCTCAACTCTCAGAAGTAAGATGGTTTTGGACAAGGCGTTCAGCTACCCTCTCACGTATGGAACTTAGTATGTAGCACCAGTCTACCACAGGAATTACTAGGAAATCGCTGAACTGAGCTTGGAGGCACTAGTCTTGTGTGCCGGGTGATTCCAATTACCTCTCCCAGCACTTCCGTCAAACAGCGAGCCTAGGCCTTTTAGAAGCCAAGGGTACCAGCAGGCTGGATGTGGAGGTACAGGCCATAAGCTCAACTCTCAGAAGTGTGTATGCATGGGAGGCAGATGTCTGCTACTCATTCGGACATGGGAGTTGGAACCTAGCTACACTGTGATTGAAGAAGGCCATTGGAAATCGCTGTATTCAACTCAGATACACGGGAGTTCAGGCCCAGTGCTCACACATGCTTTTCCCGCAACCTCTCCCAGCCACTAACCTAAGGATGTTAGCAGCTACTCCTACAGTCAGGACGGTGCGGGAGGGTTCTGCCCTGTCCTCAGCTCTCACAGGGAAGCATGTCTAGAAGCCAGCTGTCAACTAGCTGCATTCCTATGGCAGTGAGAAGGTAGCAGTACTCTGAGTCAGGACGTTCCAAGATTACCACTCTACTGCACCTGGAGATACCCTCCAGGTCTGCATTGTTAACTTGTACTCAGAAGCCTCTGGCAATCGTCTCTGGTGAAGACGTGTGAAACTCACTCTGCAGGCAGTGTGGAACTGTGAGGGACTGAGGCTGAGCTCAACTCTCAGAAGTAAGATGGTTTTGGACAAGGCGTTCAGCTACCCTCTCACGTATGGAACTTAGTATGTAGCACCTGTCTACCACAAGAATTACTGGGAAATCGTGAATTGAGCTTGGAGGCACTCGTCTTGTGTGCCGGGTGATTCCAATTACCTCTCCCAGCACTTCCGTCAAACAGCGAGCCTAGGCCTTTTAGAAGCCAAGGGTACCAGCAGGCTGGATGTGGAGGTACAGGCCATAAGCTCAACTCTCAGAAGTGTGTATGCATGGGAGGCAGATGTCTGCTACTCATTCGGACATGGGATTTTGAACCTAGCTACACTCTCTTTGAGGAAAGCCGTTGGAAATCGCTGTATTCAACTCAGACACACGGGAGTTCAGACCCAGTGCTCACACATGCTTTTCCCGCAACCTCTCCCAGCCACTAACATTAGGATGTTAGCAGCTACTCCTACAGTCAGGCAGGATGCGGGAGGGTTCTGCCCTGTCTTCAGCTCTCACAGGGAAGCATGTATTGAAGCCAGCTGTCAACTAGCTGCATTCCTATGGCAGTGAGAAGGTAGCAGTATTCTGAGTCGGGAGGTTCCAAGATTACCACTCTACTGCACCTGGAGATACCCTCCAGGTCTGCATTGTTAACTTGTACTCAGAAGCCTCTGGCAATCGTCTCTGGTGAAGACGTGTGAAACTCACTCTGCAGGCAGTGTGGAAGTGTGACGGACGGAGGGTGTGCTCAACTCTCAGAAGTAAGATGCTTTTGGACATGGCGTTCAGCTACCTTCTCACATATGGAACTTAGTATGTAGCACCTGTCTACCACAAGAATTACTGGGAAATCGTGAATTGAGCTTAGAGGCACTCGTCTTGTGTGCCGGGAGATTCCAATTACCTCTCCCAGCACTTCCGTCAAACAGCGAGCCTAGGCCTTTTAGAAGCCAAGGGTACCAGCAGGCTGGATGTGGAGGTACAGGCCAAAAGCTCAACTCTCAGAAGTGTGTATGCATGGGAGGCAGAGGTCTGCTATCGCTCGTACATGGGATTTGGAACCTAGCTACACTCTGGTTGAGGAAAGTCGTTGGAAATCGCTGTATTCAACTCAGATACACGGGAGTTCATACCCAGTGCTCACACATGCTTTTCCCGCAACCTCTCCCAGCCACTAACATTAGGATGTTAGCAGCTACTACTACATTCAGGCAGCATGCGGGAGGGTTCTGCCCTGTCCTTAGCTCTCATAGGGAAGCATGTCTTGAAGCCAGCTGTCAACTAGCTGCATTCCTATGGCAGTGAGAAGGTAGCAGTATTCTGAGTCAGGAGGTTCCAAGATTACCAGTCTACTGCATCTGGGGATACCCTCCAGGTCTGCACTGTTACCCTGCGTCTCAGAAGCCTCTGGCAAACGTCTCTGCTGAAGACCTGCGAAACTCACTCTGCAGGCAGTGTGGAACTGTGAGGGACTGAGGGTGAGCTCAACTCTCAGAAGTAAGATGGTTTTGGACAAGGCGTTAACCTACCCTCTCACGTATGGAACTTAGTATGTAGCACCAGTCTACCACAGGAATTACTAGGAAATCGCTGAACTGAGCTTGGAGGCACTAGTCTTGTGTGCCGGGTGATTCCAATTACCTCTCCCAGCACATCCGTCAAACAGCGAGCCTAGGCCTTTTAGAAGCCAAGGGTACCAGCAGGCTGGATGTGGAGGTACAGGCCATAAGCTCAACTCTCAGAAGTGTGTATGCATGGGAGGCAGATGTCTGCTACCCACTCGGACATGGGAGTTGGAACCTAGCTACACTGTGATTGAAGAAGGCCATTGGAAATCGCTGTATTCAACTCAGATACACGGGAGTTCAGGCCCAGTGCTCACACATGCTTTTCCCACAACCTCTCCCAGCCACTAACATAAGGATGTTAGCAGCTACTCCTACAGTCAGGCAGGATGCGGGAGGGTTCTGCCCTGTCCTCAGCTCTCACAGGGAAGCATGTCTTGAAGCCAGCTGTCAACTAGCTGCATTCCTATGGCAGTGAGAAGGTAGCAGTACTCTGAGTCAGGAGGTTCCAAGATTACCACTCTACTGCACCTGGAGATACCCTCCAGGTCTGCATTGTTAACTTGTACTCAGAAGCCTCTGGCAATCGTCTCTGGTGAAGACGTGTGAAACTCAATCTGCAGGCAGTGTGGAACTGTGAGGGACTGAGGGTCACCTCAACTCTCAGAAGTAAGATGCTTTAGGACAAGGCGTTCAGCTACCTTCTCACATAAGGAACTTAGTATGTAGCACCTGTCTACCACAAGAATTACTGGGAAATCGTGAATTGAGCTTGGAGGCACTCGTCTTGTGTGCCGGGAGATTCCAATTACCTCTCCCAGCACTTCCGTCAAACAGCGAGCCTAGGCCTTTTAGAAGCCAAGGGTACCAGCAGGCTGGATGTGGAGGTACAGGCCATAAGCACAACTCTCAGAAGTGTGTATGCATGGGAGGCAGATGTCTGCTACCCGCTCGTACATGGGATTTGGAACTTAACTACACTCTCTTTGAGGAAAGCCGTTGGAAATCGCTGTATTCAACTCAGACACACGGGAGTTCAGACCCAGTGCTCACACATGCTTTTCCCGCAACCTCTCCCAGCCACTAACATTAGGATGTTAGCAGCTACTCCTACAGTCAGGCAGGATGCGGGAGGGTTCTGCCCTGTCTTCAGCTCTCACAGGGAAGCATGTCTTGAAGCCAGCTGTCAACTAGCTGCATTCCTATGGCAGTGAGAAGGTAGCAGTATTCTGAGTCGGGAGGTTCCAAGATTACCACTCTACTGCACCTGGAGATACCCTCCAGGTCTGCATTGTTAACTTGTACTCAGAAGCCTCTGGCAATCGTCTCTGGTGAAGACGTGTGAAACTCACTCTGCAGGCAGTGTGGAAGTGTGAGGGACGGAGGGTGTGCTCAACTCTCAGAAGTAAGATGCTTTTGGACATGGCGTTCAGCTGCCTTCTCACATATGGAACTTAGTATGTAGCACCTGTCTACCACAAGAATTACTTGGAAATCGTGAATTGAGCTTAGAGGCACTCGTCTTGTGTGCCGGGAGATTCCAATTACCTCTCCCAGCACTTCCGTCAAACAGCGAGCCTAGGCCTTTTAGAAGCCAAGGGTACCAGCAGGCTGGATGTGGAGGTACAGGCCAAAAGCTCAACTCTCAGAAGTGTGTATGCATGGGAGGCAGAGGTCTGCTATCGCTCGTACATGGGATTTGGAACCTAGCTACACTCTGGTTGAGGAAAGTCGTTGGAAATCGCTGTATTCAACTCAGATACACGGGAGTTCATGCCCAGTGCTCACACATGCTTTTCCCGCAACCTCTCCCAGCCACTAACATTAGGATGTTAGCAGCTACTCCTACAGTCAGGCAGCATGCGGGAGGGTTCTGCCCTGTCCTTAGCTCTCATAGGGAAGCATGTCTTGAAGCCAGCTGTCAACTAGCTGCATTCCTATGGCAGTGAGAAGGTAGCAGTATTCTGAGTCAGGAGGTTCCAAGATTACCAGTCTACTGCATCTGGGGATACCCTCCAGGTCTGCACTGTTACCCTGCGTCTCAGAAGCCTCTGGCAAACGTCTCTGCTGAAGACCTGCGAAACTCACTCTTCAGGCAGTGTGGAACTGTGAGGGACTGAGGGTGAGCTCAACTCTCAGAAGTAAGATGGTTTTGGACAAGGCGTTCAGCTACCCTCTCACGTATGGAACTTAGTATGTAGCACCAGTCTACCACAGGAATTACTAGGAAATCGCTGAACTGAGCTTGGAGGCACTAGTCTTGTGTGCCGGGTGATTCCAATTACCTCTCCCAGCACATCCGTCAAACAGCGAGCCTAGGCCTTTTAGAAGCCAAGGGTACCAGCAGGCTGGATGTGGAGGTACAGGCCATAAGCTCAACTCTCAGAAGTGTGTATGCATGGGAGGCAGATGTCTGCTACCCACTCGGACATGGGAGTTGGAACCTAGCTACACTGTGATTGAAGAAGGCCATTGGAAATCGCTGTATTCAACTCAGATACACGGGAGTTCAGGCCCAGTGCTCACACATGCTTTTCCCACAACCTCTCCCAGCCACTAACATAAGGATGTTAGCAGCTACTCATACAGTCAGGCAGGATGCGGGAGGGTTCTGCCCTGTCCTCAGCTCTCACAGGGAAGCATGTCTTGAAGCCAGCTGTCAACTAGCTGCATTCCTATGGCAGTGAGAAGGTAGCAGTACTCTGAGTCAGGAGTTTCCAAGATTACCACTCTACTGCACCTGGAGATACCCTCCAGGTCTGCATTGTTAACTTGTACTCAGAAGCCTCTGGCAATCGTCTCTGGTGAAGACGTGTGAAACTCACTCTGCAGGCAGTGTGGAACTGTGAGGGACTGAGGGTGGGCTCAACTCTCAGAAGTAAGATGCTTTTGGACAAGACGTTCAGCTACATTCTCACATATGGAACTTAGTATGTAGCACCTGTCTACCACAAGAATTACTGGGAAATCTTGAATTGAGCTTGGAGGCACTCGTCTTGTGTGCCGGGAGATTCCAATTACCTCTCCCAGCACTTCCGTCAAACACGAGCCTAGGCCTTTTAGAAGCCAAGGGTACCAGCAGGCTGGATGTGGAGGTACAGGCCATAAGCTCAACTCTCAGAAGTGTGTATGCATGGGAGGCAGATGTCTGCTACCGCTCGTACATGGGATTTGGAACCTAGCTACACTCTGGTTGAGGAAAGCCGTTGGAAATCGCTGTATTCAACTCAGATACACGGGAGTTCAGGCCCAGTGCTCACACATGCTTTTCCCGCAACCTCTCCCATCCACTAACATTAGGATGTTAGCAGCTACTCCTACAGTCAGGCAGCATGCGGGAGGGTTCTGCCCTGTCCTCAGCTCTCACAGGGAAGCATGTCTTGAAGCCAGCTGTCAACTAGCTGCATTCCTATGGCAGTGAGAAGGTAGCAGTATTCTGAGTCAGGAGGTTCCAAGATTACCAGTCGACTGCACCTGGGGATACCCTCCAGGTCTGCATTGTTACCTTGCGTCTCAGAAGCCTCTGGCAAACGTCTCTGCTGAAGACCTGCGAAACTCACTCTGCAGGCAGTGTGGAACTGTAGGTACTGAGGCTGAGCTCAACTCTCAGAAGTAAGATGGTTTTGGACAAGGCGTTCAGCTACCCTCTCACGTATGGAACTTAGTATGTAGCACCAGTCTACCACAGGAATTACTAGGAAATCGCTGAACTGAGCTTGGAGGCACTAGTCTTGTGTGCCGGGTGATTCCAATTACCTCTCCCAGCACTTCCGTCAAACAGCGAGCCTAGGCCTTTTAGAAGCCAAGGGTACCAGCAGGCTGGATGTGGAGGTACAGGCCATAAGCTCAACTCTCAGAAGTGTGTATGCATGGGAGGCAGATGTCTGCTACTCATTCGGACATGGGAGTTGGAACCTAGCTACACTGTGATTGAAGAAGGCCATTGGAAATCGCTGTATTCAACTCAGATACACGGGAGTTCAGGCCCAGTGCTCACACATGCTTTTCCCGCAACCTCTCCCAGCCACTAACCTAAGGATGTTAGCAGCTACTCCTACAGTCAGGACGGTGCGGGAGGGTTCTGCCCTGTCCTCAGCTCTCACAGGGAAGCATGTCTAGAAGCCAGCTGTCAACTAGCTGCATTCCTATGGCAGTGAGAAGGTAGCAGTACTCTGAGTCAGGAGGTTCCAAGATTACCACTCTACTGCACCTGGAGATACCCTCCAGGTCTGCATTGTTAACTTGTACTCAGAAGCCTCTGGCAATCGTCTCTGGTGAAGACGTGTGAAACTCACTCTGCAGGCAGTGTGGAACTGTGAGGGACTGAGGCTGAGCTCAACTCTCAGAAGTAAGATGGTTTTGGACAAGGCGTTCAGCTACCCTCTCACGTATGGAACTTAGTATGTAGCACCTGTCTACCACAAGAATTACTGGGAAATCGTGAATTGAGCTTGGAGGCACTCGTCTTGTGTGCCGGGAGATTCCAATTACCTCTCCCAGCACTTCCGTCAAACAGCGAGCCTAGGCCTTTTAGAAGCCAAGGGTACCAGCAGGCTGGATGTGGAGGTACAGGCCATAAGCTCAACTCTCAGAAGTGTGTATGCATGGGAGGCAGATGTCTGCTACTCATTCGGACATGGGATTTTGAACCTAGCTACACTCTCTTTGAGGAAAGCCGTTGGAAATCGCTGTATTCAACTCAGACACACGGGAGTTCAGACCCAGTGCTCACACATGCTTTTCCCACAACCTCTCCCAGCCACTAACATTAGGATGTTAGCAGCTACTCCTACAGTCAGGCAGGATGCGGGAGGGTTCTGCCCTGTCTTCAGCTCTCACAGGGAAGCATGTCTTGAAGCCAGCTGTCAACTAGCTGCATTCCTATGGCAGTGAGAAGGTAGCAGTATTCTGAGTCGGGAGGTTCCAAGATTACCACTCTACTGCACCTGGAGATACCCTCCAGGTCTGCATTGTTAACTTGTACTCAGAAGCCTCTGGCAATCGTCTCTGGTGAAGACGTGTGAAACTCACTCTGCAGGCAGTGTGGAAGTGTGAGGGACGGAGGGTGTGCTCAACTCTCAGAAGTAAGATGCTTTTGGACATGGCGTTCAGCTACCTTCTCACATATGGAACTTAGTATGTAGCACCTGTCTACCACAAGAATTACTGGGAAATCGTGAATTGAGCTTAGAGGCACTCGTCTTGTGTGCCGGGAGATTCCAATTACCTCTCCCAGCACTTCCGTCAAACAGCGAGCCTAGGCCTTTTAGAAGCCAAGGGTACCAGCAGGCTGGATGTGGAGGTACAGGCCAAAAGCTCAACTCTCAGAAGTGTGTATGCATGGGAGGCAGAGGTCTGCTATCGCTCGTACATGGGATTTGGAACCTAGCTACACTCTGGTTGAGGAAAGTCGTTGGAAATCGCTGTATTCAACTCAGATACACGGGAGTTCATACCCAGTGCTCACACATGCTTTTCCCGCAACCTCTCCCAGCCACTAACATTAGGATGTTAGCAGCTACTCCTACAGTCAGGCAGCATGCGGGAGGGTTCTGCCCTGTCCTTAGCTCTCATAGGGAAGCATGTCTTGAAGCCAGCTGTCAACTAGCTGCATTCCTATGGCAGTGAGAAGGTAGCAGTATTCTGAGTCAGGAGGTTCCAAGATTACCAGTCTACTGCATCTGGGGATACCCTCCAGGTCTGCACTGTTACCCTGCGTCTCAGAAGCCTCTGGCCAACGTCTCTGCTGAAGACCTGCGAAACTCACTCTTCAGGCAGTGTGGAACTGTGAGGGACTGAGGGTGAGCTCAACTCTCAGAAGTAAGATGGTTTTGGACAAGGCGTTCAGCTACCCTCTCACGTATGGAACTTAGTATGTAGCACCAGTCTACCACAGGAATTACTAGGAAATCGCTGAACTGAGCTTGGAGGCACTAGTCTTGTGTGCCGGGTGATTCCAATTACCTCTCCCAGCACATCCATCAAACAGCGAGCCTAGGCCTTTTAGAAGCCAAGGGTACCAGCAGGCTGGATGTGGAGGTACAGGCCATAAGCTCAACTCTCAGAAGTGTGTATGCATGGGAGGCAGATGTCTGCTACCCACTCGGACATGGGAGTTGGAACCTAGCTACACTGTGATTGAAGAAGGCCATTGGAAATCGCTGTATTCAACTCAGATACACGGGAGTTCAGGCCCAGTGCTCACACATGCTTTTCCCACAACCTCTCCCAGCCACTAACATAAGGATGTTAGCAGCTACTCCTACAGTCAGGCAGGATGCGGGAGGGTTCTGCCCTGTCCTCAGCTCTCACAGGGAAGCATGTCTTGAAGCCAGCTGTCAACTAGCTGCATTCCTATGGCAGTGAGAAGGTAGCAGTACTCTGAGTCAGGAGTTTCCAAGATTACCACTCTACTGCACCTGGAGATACCCTCCAGGTCTGCATTGTTAACTTGTACTCAGAAGACTCTGGCAATCGTCTCTGGTGAAGACGTGTGAAACTCACTCTGCAGGCAGTGTGGAACTGTGAGGGACTGAGGGTGGGCTCAACTCTCAGAAGTAAGATGCTTTTGGACAAGGCGTTCAGCTACCTTCTCACATAGGGAACTTAGTTTGTAGCAACGGTCTACCACAAGAATTACTGGGAAATAGTGAATTGAGCTTGGAGGCACTCGTCTTGTGTGCCGGGAGATTCCAATTACCTCTCCCAGCACTTCCGTCAAACAGCGAGCCTAGGCCTTTTAGAAGCCAAGGGTACCAGCAGGCTGGATGTGGAGGTACAGGCCATAAGCTCAACTCTCAGAAGTGTGTATGCATGGGAGGCAGATGTCTGCTATCGCTCGTACATGGGATTTACAACATAGCTACACTCTGGTTGAGGAAAGTCGTTGGAAATCGCTGTATTCAACTCAGATACACGGGAGTTCAGGCCCAGTGCTCACACATGCTTTTCCCGCAACCTCTCCCAGCCACTAACATAAGGATGTTAGCAGCTACTCCTACAGTCAGGCAGGATGCGGGAGGGTTCTGCCCTGTCCTCAGCTCTCACAGGGAAGCATATCTTGAAGCCAGCTGTCAACTAGCTGCATTCCTATGGCAGTGAGAAGGTAGCAGTACTCTGAGTCAGGAGGTTCCAAGATTACCACTCTACTGCACCTGGAGATACCCTCCAGGTCTGCATTGTTAACTTGTACTCAGAAACCTCTGGCAGTCGTCTCTTGTGAAGACGTGTGAAACTCACTCTGCAGGCAGTGTGGAAGTGTGAGGGACTGAGGGTGAGCTCAACTCTCAGTAGTAAGATTCTTTTGAACAAGGCGTTCAGCTACCATCTCACATATGGAACTTAGTATGTAGCACCTGTCTACCACAAGAATTACTGGGAAATCGTGAATTGAGCTTGGAGGCACTCGTCATGTGTGCCGGGTGATTCCAATTACCTCTCCCAGGATTTCCGTCAAACAGCGAGCCTAGGCCTTTTAGAAGCCAAGGGTACCAGCAGGCTGGATGTGGAGGTACAGGCCAAAGCTCAACTCTCAGAAGTGTGTATGCATGGGAGGCAGATGTCTGATACCCGCTCGTACATGGGATTTGGAACCTAGCTACACTCTGGTTGAGGATAGTCGTTTGAAATCGCTGTATTCAACTCAGATACATGGGAGTTCAGGCCCAGTGCTCACACATGCTTCTCCCGCAACCTCTCCCAGCCACTAACATTAGGATGTTAGCAGCTACTCCTACAGTCAGGCAGCATGCGGGAGGGTTCTGCCCTGTCCTCAGCTCTCACAGGGAAGCATGTCTTGAAGCCAGCTGTCAACTAGCTGCATTCCTATGGCAGTGAGAAGGTAGCAGTACTCTGAGTCAGGAGGTTCCAAGATTACCACTCTACTGCACCTGGAGATACCCTCCAGGTCTGCATTGTTAACTTGTACTCAGAAGCCTCTGGCAATCGTCTCTGGTGAAGACGTGTGAAACTCACTCTGCAGGCAGTGTGGAACTGTGAGGGACTGAGGGTGGGCTCAACTCTCAGAAGTAAGATGCTTTTGGACAAGACGTTCAGCTACATTCTCACATATGGAACTTAGTATGTAGCAACTGTCTACCACAAGAATTACTGGGAAATCGTGAATTGAGCTTGGAGGCACTCGTCTTGTGTGCCGGGAGATTCCAATTACCTCTCCCAGCACTTCCGTCAAACAGCGAGCCTAGGCCTTTTAGAAGCCAAGGGTACCAGCAGGCTGGATGTGGAGGTACAGGCCATAAGCTCAACTCTCAGAAGTGTGTATGCATGGGAGGCAGATGTCTGCTACCGCTCGTACATGGGATTTGGAACCTAGCTACACTCTGGTTGAGGAAAGCCGTTGGAAATCGCTGTATTCAACTCAGATACACGGGAGTTCAGGCCCAGTGCTCACACATGCTTTTCCCGCAACCTCTCCCATCCACTAACATTAGGATGTTAGCAGCTACTCCTACAGTCAGGCAGCATGCGGGAGGGTTCTGCCCTGTCCTCAGCTCTCACAGGGAAGCATGTCTTGAAGCCAGCTGTCAACTAGCTGCATTCCTATGGCAGTGAGAAGGTAGCAGTATTCTGAGTCAGGAGGTTCCAAGATAACCAGTCGACTGCACCTGGGGATACCCTCCAGGTCTGCATTGTTACCTTGCGTCTCAGAAGCCTCTGGCAAACGTCTCTGCTGAAGACCTGCGATACTCACTCTGCAGTCAGTGTGGAACTGTAGGGACTGAGGGTGAGCTCAACTCTCAGAAGTAAGATGGTTTTGGACAAGGCGTTCAGCTACCCTCTCACGTATGGAACTTAGTATGTAGCACCAGTCTACCACAGGAATTACTAGGAAATCGCTGAACTGAGCTTGGAGGCACTAGTCTTGTGTGCCGGGTGATTCCAATTACCTCTCCCAGCACATTCGTCAAACAGCGAGCCTAGGCCTTTTAGAAGCCAAGGGTACCAGCAGGCTGGATGTGGAGGTACAGGCCATAAGCTCAACTCTCAGAAGTGTGTATGCATGGGAGGCAGATGTCTGCTACCCACTCGGACATGGGAGTTGGAACCTAGCTACACTGTGATTGAAGAAGGCCATTGGAAATCGCTGTATTCAACTCAGATACACGGGAGTTCAGGCCCAGTGCTCACACATGCTTTTCCCACAACCTCTCCCAGCCACTAACATAAGGATGTTAGCAGCTACTCCTACAGTCAGGCAGGATGCGGGAGGGTTCTGCCCTGTCCTCAGTTCTCACAGGGAAGCATGTCTTGAAGCCAGCTGTCAACTAGCTGCATTCCTATGGCAGTGAGAAGGTAGCAGTACTCTGAGTCAGGAGGTTCCAAGATTACCACTCTACTGCACCTGGAGATACCCTCCAGGTCTGCATTGTTAACTTGTACTCAGAAGACTCTGGCAATCGTCTCTGGTGAAGACGTGTGAAACTCACTCTGCAGGCAGTGTGGAACTGTGAGGGACTGAGGGTGGGCTCAACTCTCAGAAGTAAGATGCTTTTGGACAAGGCGTTCAGCTACCTTCTCACATAGGGAACTTAGTTTGTAGCAACTGTCTACCACAAGAATTACTGGGAAATCGTGAATTGAGCTTGGAGGCACTCGTCTTGTGTGCCGGGAGATTCCAATTACCTCTCCCAGCACTTCCGTCAAACAGCGAGCCTAGGCCTTTTAGAAGCCAAGTGTACCAGCAGGCTGGATGTGGAGGTACAGGCCATAAGCTCAACTCTCAGAAGTGTGTATGCATGGGAGGCAGATGTCTGCTACCGCTCGTACATGGGATTTTGAACCTATCTACACTCTGGTTGAGGAAAGTCGTTGGAAATCGCTGTATTCAACTCAGATACACGGGAGTTCAGGCCCAGTGCTCACACATGCTTTTCCCGCAACCTCTCCCAGCCACTAACATTAGGATGTTAGCAGCTACTCCTACAGTCAGGCAGCATGCGAGAGGGTTCTGCCCTGTCCTCAGCACTCACAGGGAAGCATGTCTTGAAGCCAGCTGTCAACTAGCTGCATTCCTATGGCAGTGAGAAGGTAGCAGTATTCTGAGTCAGGTGGTACCAAGATTACCAGTCTACTGCACCTGGGGATACCCTCCAGGTCTGCATTGTTACCCTGCGTCTCAGAAACCTCTGGCAAACGTCTCTGCTGAAGAACTGCGAAACTCACTCTGCAGGCAGTGTGGAACGGTGAGGGACTGAGGGTGAGCTCAACTCTCAGAAGTAAGATGGTTTTGGACAAGGCGTTCAGCTACCCTCTCACGTATGGAACTTAGTATGTAGCACCAGTCTACCACAGGAATTACTAGGAAATCGCTGAACTGAGCTTGGAGGCACTAGTCTTGTGTGCCGGGTGATTCCAATTACCTATCCCAGCACTTCCGTCAAACAGCGAGCCTAGGCCTTTTAGAAGCCAAGGGTACCAGCAGGCTGGATGTGGAGGTACAGGCCATAAGCTCAACTCTCAGAAGTGTGTATGCATGGGAGGCAGATGTCTGCTACTCATTCGGACATGGGAGTTGGAACCTAGCTACACTGTGATTGAAGAAGGCCATTGGAAATCGCTGTATTCAACTCAGATACACGGGAGTTCAGGCCCAGTGCTCACACATGCTTTTCCCGCAACCTCTCCCAGCCACAAACCTAAGGATGTTAGCAGCTACTCCTACAGTCAGGACGGTGCGGGAGGGTTCTGCCCTGTCCTCAGCTCTCACAGGTAAGCATGTCTTGAAGCCAGCTGTCAACTAGCTGCATTCCTATGGCAGTGAGAAGGTAGCAGTACTCTGAGTCAGGACGTTCCAAGATTACCACTCTACTGCACCTGGAGATACCCTCCAGGTCTGCATTGTTAACTTGTACTCAGAAGCCTCTGGCAATCGTCTCTGGTGAAGACGTGTGAAACTCACACTGCAGGCGCTGTGGAACTGTGAGGGACTGAGGGTGAGCTCAACTCTCAGAAGTAAGAAGGTTTTGGACAAGGCGTTCAGCTACCCTCTCACGTATGGAACTTAGTATGTAGCACCTGTCTACCACAAGAATTACTGGGAAATCGTGAATTGAGCTTGGAGGCACTCGTCTTGTGTGCCGGGAGATTCCAATTACCTCTCCCAGCACTTCCGTCAAACAGCGAGCCTAGGCCTTTTAGAAGCCAAGGGTACCAGCAGGCTGGATGTGGAGGTACAGGCCATAAGCTCAACTCTCAGAAGTGTGTATGCATGGGAGGCAGATGTCTGCGACCCGCTCGTACATGGGATTTGGAACCTAGCTACACTCTTGTTGAGGAAAGGCGTTGGAAATCGCTGTATTCAACTCAGATACACGGGAGTTCAGGCCCAGTGCTCACACATGCTTTTCCCGCAACCACTCCCAGCCACTAACATTAGGATGTTAGCAGCTACTCCTAAAGTCAGGCAGCATGCGGGAGGGTTCTGCCCTGCCTTAAGCTCTCTCAGGGAAGCATGTCTAGAAGCCAGCTAGCTGTCAACTAGCTGCATTCCTATGGCAGTGAGAAGGTAGCAGTATTCTGAGTCGGGAGGTTCCAAGATTACCAGGATACTGCACCTGGGGATACCCTCCAGTTCTGCATTGTTACCCTGCGTCTCAGAAGCCTCTGGCAAACGTCTCTGCTGAAGACCTGCAAAACTCACTCTACAGGCAGTGTGGAAATGTGAGGGAATGAGGCTGAGCTCAACTCTCAGAAGTAAGATGCTTTTGGACAAGGCGTTCAGCTCTCCTCTCACGTATGGAACTTAGTATGTAGCACCAGTCTACCACAGGAATTACTAGGAAATCGCTGAACTGAGCTTGGAGGCACTAGTCTTGTGTGTCGGGTGATTCCATTTACCTCTCCCAGCACTTCCGTCAAACAGCGAGCCTAGGCCTTTTAGAAGCCAAGGGTACCAGCAGGCTGGATGTGGAGTTACAGGCCATAAGCTCAAATCTCAGAAGTGTATATGCATGGGAGGCAGATGTCTGCTACCCACTCGGACATGGGAGTTGGTACCTAGCTACACTGTGTTTGAAGAAGGCCATTGGAAATCGCTGTATTCAACTCAGATACACGGGAGTTCAGGCCCAGTGCTCACACATGCTTTTCCCGCAACCTCTCCCAGCCTCTAACATAAGGATGTTAGCAGCTACTCCTACAGTCAGGCAGGATGCGGGAGGGTTCTGCCCTGTCCTCAGCTCGCACAGGGAAGCATGTCTTGAAGCCAGCTGTCAACTAGCTGCATTCCTATGGCAGTGAGAAGGTAGCAGTACTCTGAGTCAGGAGGTACCAAGATTACCACTCTACTGCACCTGGAGATACCCTCCAGGTCTGCATTGTTAACTTGTACTCAGAAGCCTCTGGCAATTGTCTCTGGTGAAGACGTGTGAAACTCACTCTGCAGGCAGTGTGGAAGTGTGAGGGACGGAGGGTGTGCTCAACTCTCAGAAGTAAGATGCTTTTGGACATGGCGTTCAGCTACCTTCTCACATATGGAACTTAGTATGTAGCACCTGTCTACCACAAGCATTACTGGGAAATCGTGAATTGAGCTTGGAGGCACTCGTCTTGTGTGCCGGGAGATTCCAATTACCTCTCCCAGCACTTCCGTCAAACAGCGAGCCTAGGCCTTTTAGAAGCCAAGGGTACCAGCAGGCTGGATGTGGACGTACAGGCCAAAAGCTCAACTCTCAGAAGTGTGTATGCATGGGAGGCAGATGTCTGCTATCGCTCGTACATGGGATTTGGAACCTAGCTACACTCTGGTTGAGGAAAGTCGTTGGAAATCGCTGTATTCAACTCAGATACACGGGAGTTCATGCCCAGTGCTCACACATGCTTTTCCCGCAACCTCTCCCAGCCACTAACATTAGGATGTTAGCAGCTACTCCTACAGTCAGGCAGCATGCGGGAGGATTCTGCCCTGTCCTTAGCTCTCACAGGGAAGCATGTCTTGAAGCCAGCTGTCAACTAGCTGCATTCCTATGGTAGTGAGAAGGTAGCAGTATTCTGAGTCAGGAGGTTCCAAGATTACCAGTCTACTGCATCTGGGGATACCCTCCAGGTCTGCACTGTTACCGTGCGTCTCAGAAGCCTCTGGCAAACGTCCTGCTGAAGACCTGCGAAACTCACTCTTCAGGCAGTGTGGAACTGTGAGGGACTGAGGGTGAGCTCAATTCTCAGAAGTAAGATGGTTTTGGACAAGGCGTTCAGCTACCCTCTCACGTATGGAACTTAGTATGTAGCACCAGTCTACCACAGGAATTACTAGGAAATCGCTGAACTGAGCTTGGAGGCACTAGTCTTGTGTGCCGGGTGATTCCAATTACCTCTCCCAGCACTTCCGTCAAACAGCGAGCCTAGGCCTTTTAGAAGCCAAGGGTACCAGCAGGCTGGATGTGGAGGTACAGGCCATAAGCTCAACTCTCAGAAGTGTGTATGCATGGGAGGCAGATGTCTGCTACCCACTCGGACATGAGAGTTGGAACCTAGCTACACTGTGATTGAAGAAGGCCATTGGAAATCGCTGTATTCAACTCAGATACACGGGAGTTCAGGCCCAGTGCTCACACATGCTTTTCGCGCAACCTCTCCCAGCCACTAACATAAGGATGTTAGCAGCTACTCCTACAGTCAGGCAGGATGCGGGAGGGTTCTGCCCTGTCCTCAGCTCTCACAGGGAAGCATGTCTTGAAGCCAGCTGTCAACTAGCTGCATTCCTATGGCAGTGAGAAGGTAGCAGTACTCTGAGTCAGGAGGTTCCAAGATTACCACTCTACTGCACCTGGAGATACCCTCCAGGTCTGCATTGTTAACTTGTACTCAGAAGACTCTGGCAATCGTCTCTGGTGAAGACGTGTGAAACTCACTCTGCAGGCAGTGTGGAACTGTGAGGGACTGAGGGTGGGCTCAACTCTCAGAAGTAAGATGCTTTGGACAAGGCGTTCAGCTACCTTCTCACATAGGGAACTTAGTTTGTAGCAACTGTCTACCACAAGAATTACTGGGAAATAGTGAATTGAGCTTGGAGGCACTCGACTTGTGTGCCGGGAGATTCCAATTACCTCTCCCAGCACTTCCGTCAAACAGCGAGCCTAGGCCTTTTAGAAGCCAAGGGTACCAGCAGGCTGGATGTGGAGGTACAGGCCATAAGCTCAACTCTCAGAAGTGTGTATGCATGGGAGGCAGATGTCTGCTATCGCTCGTACATGGGATTTGGAACCTAGCTACACTCTGGTTGAGGAAAGTCGTTGGAAATCGCTGTATTCAACTCAGATACACGGGAGTTCAGGCCCAGTGCTCACACATGCTTTTCCCGCAACCTCTCCCAGCCACTAACATTAGGATGTTAGCAGCTACTCCTACAGTCAGGCAGCATGCGAGAGGGTTCTGCCCTGTCCTCAGCACTCACAGGGAAGCATGTCTTGAAGCCAGCTGTCAACTAGCTGCATTCCTATGGCAGTGAGAAGGTAGCAGTATTCTGAGTCAGGAGGTTCCAAGATTACCAGTCGACTGCACCTGGGGATACCCTCCAGGTCTGCATTGTTACCCTGCGTCTCAGAAGCCTCTGGCAAACGTCTCTGCTGAAGACCTGCGAAACTCACTCTGCAGGCTTTGTGGAACGGTGAGGGACTGAGGGTGAGCTCAACTCTCAGAAGTAAGATGGTTTTGGACAAGGCGTTCAGCTACCCTCTCACGTATGGAACTTAGTATGTAGCACCAGTCTACCACAGGAATTACTAGGAAATCGCTGAACTGAGCTTGGAGGCACTAGTCTTGTGTGCCGGGTGATTCCAATTACCTCTCCCAGCACTTCCGTGAAACAGCGAGCCTAGGCCTTTTAGAAGCCAAGGGTACCAGCAGGCTGGATGTGGAGGTACAGGCCATAAGCTCAACTCTCAGAAGTGTGTATGCATGGGAGGCAGATGTCTGCTACCCACTCGGACATGGGAGTTGGAACCTAGCTACACTGTGATTGAAGAAGGCCATTGGAAATCGCTGTATTCAACTCAGATACACGGGAGTTCAGGCCCAGTGCTCACACATGCTTTTCCCGCAACCTCTCCCAGCCACTAACATAAGGATGTTAGCAGCTACTCCTACAGTCAGGCAGGATGCGGGAGGGTTCTGCCCTGTCCTCAGCTCTCACAGGGAAGCATGTCTTGAAGCCAGCTGTCAACTAGCTGCATTCCTATGGCAGTGAGAAGGTAGCAGTACTCTGAGTCAGGAGGTTCCAAGATTACCACTCTACTGCACCTGGAGATACCCTCCAGGTCTGCATTGTTAACTTGTACTCAGAAGCCTCTGGCAATCGTCTCTGGTGAAGACGTGTGAAACTCACTCTGCAGGCAGTGTGGAACTGTGAGGGACTGAGGGTGGGCTCAACTCTCAGAAGTAAGATGCTTTGGACAAGGCGTTCAGCTACCTTCTCACATAGGGAACTTAGTTTGTAGCAACTGTCTACCACAAGAATTACTGGGAAATAGTGAATTGAGCTTGGAGGCACTCGACTTGTGTGCCGGGAGATTCCAATTACCTCTCCCAGCACTTCCGTCAAACAGCGAGCCTAGGCCTTTTAGAAGCCAAGGGTACCAGGAGGCTGGATGTGGAGGTACAGGCCATAAGCTCAACTCTCAGAAGTGTGTATGCATGGGAGGCAGATGTCTGCTACCCGATCGTACATGGGATTTCGAACCTAGCTACACTCTGGTTGAGGAAAGCCGTTGGAAATCGCTGTATTCAACTCAGATACACGGGAGTTCAGGCCCAGTGCTCACACATGCTTTTCCCGAAACCTCTCCCAGCCACTAACATAAGGATGTTAGCAGCTACTCCTACAGTCAGGCAGGATGCGGGAGGGTTCTGCCATGTCCTCAGCTCTCACAGGGAAGCATGTCTTGAAGCCAGCTGTCAACTAGCTGAATTCCTATGGCAGTGAGAAGGTAGCAGTACTCTGAGTCAGGAGGTTCCAAGATTACCACTCTACTGCACCTGGAGATACCCTCCAGGTCTGCATTGTTAATTGTACTCAGAAGCCTCTGGCAATCGTCTCTGGTGAAGACCTGCGAAACTCACTCTGCAGGCAGTGTGGAACTGTGAGGGACTGAGGGTCAGCTCAACTCTCAGAAGTAAGATGGTTTTGGACAAGGCGTTCAGCTACCCTCTCACGTATGGAACTTAGTATGTAGCACCAGTCTACCACAGGAATTACTAGGATATCGCTGAACTGAGCTTGGAGGCACTAGTCTTGTGTGCCGGGTGATTCCAATTACTTATCCCAGCACTTCCATCAAACAGCGAGCCTAGGCCTTTTAGAAGCCAAGGGTACCAGCAGGCTGGATGTGGAGGTACAGGCCATAAGCTCAACTCTCAGAAGTGTGTATGCATGGGAGGCAGATGTCTGCTACCCACTCGGACATGGGAGTTGGAACCTAGCTACACTGTGATTGAAGAAGTCCATTGGAAATCGCTGTATTCTACTCAGATACACGGGAGTTCAGGCCCAGTGCTCACACATGCTTTTCCCGCAACCTCTCCCAGCCACTAACATAAGGATGTTAGCAGCTACTCCTACAGTCAGGCAGCATGCGAGAGGGTTCTGCCCTGTCCTCAGCACTCACAGGGAAGCATGTCTTGAAGCCAGCTGTCAACTAGCTGCATTCCTATGGCAGTGAGAAGGTAGCAGTATTCTGAGTCAGGAGGTTCCAAGATTACCAGTCTACTGCACCTGGGGATACCCTCCAGGTCTGCATTGTTACCCTGCGTCTCAGAAGCCTCTGGCAAACGTCTCTGCTGAAGACCTGCGAAACTCACTCTGCAGGCAGTGTGGAACTGTGAGGGACTGAGGCTGAGCTCAACTCTCAGAAGTAAGATGGTTTTGGACAAGGCGTTCAGCTACCCTCTCACGTATGGAACTTAGTATGTAGCACCAGTCTACCACAGGAATTACTAGGAAATCGCTGAACTGAGCTTGGAGGCACTAGTCTTGTTTGCCGGGTGATTCCAATTACCTCTCCCAGCACTTCCGTCAAACAGCGAGCCTAGGCCTTTTAGAAGCCAAGGGTACCAGCAGGCTGGATGTGGAGGTACAGGCCATAAGCTCAACTCTCAGAAGTGCGTATGCATGGGAAGCAGATGTCTGCTACCCACTCGGACATGGAGGTTGGAACCTAGCTACACTGTGATTGAAGAAGGCCATTGGAAACCGCTGTATTCAACTCAGATACACGAGAGTTCAGCCCCAGTGCTCACACATGCTTTTCCCGCAACCTCTCCCAGCCACTAACATTAGGATGTTAGCAGCTACTCCTACAGTCAGGCAGGAAGCGGGAGGGTTCTGCCCTGCCTTAAGCTCTCTCAGGGAAGCATGTCTAGAAGCCAGCTAGCTGTCAACTAGCTGCATTCCTATGGCAGTGAGAAGGTAGCAGTATTCTGAGTCAGGAGGTTCCAAGATTACCAGTCGACTGAACCTGGGGATACCCTCCAGGTCTGCATTTTTACCCTGCGTCTCAGAAGCCTCTGGCAAACGTCTCTGCTGAAGACCTGCGAAACTCACTCTGCAGGCAATGTGGAACTGTGAGGGACTGAGGGTGAGCTCAACTCTCAGAAGTAAGATGGTTTTGGACAAGGCGTTCAGCTACCCTCTCACGTATGGAACTTAGTATGTAGCACCAGTCTACCAAAGGAATTACTAGGAAATCGCTGAACTGAGCTTGGAGGCACTAGTCTTGTGTGCCGGGTGATTCCAATTACCTCTCCCAGCACATCCGTCAAACAGCGAGCCTAGGCCTTTTAGAAGTCAAGGGTACCAGCAGGCTGGATGTGGAGGTACAGGCCATAAGCTCAACTCTCAGAAGTGTGTATGCATGGGAGGCAGATGTCTGCTACCCACTCGGACATGGGAGTTGGAACCTAGCTACACTGTGATTGAAGAAGGCCATTGGAAATCGCTGTATTCAACTCAGATACACGGGAGTTCAGGCCCAGTGCTCACACATGCTTTTCGCGCAACCTCTCCCAGCCACTAACATAAGGATGTTAGCAGCTACTCCTACAGTCAGGCAGGATGCGGGAGGGTTCTGGCCTGTCTTCAGCTCTCACAGGGAAGCATGTCTTGAAGCCAGCTGTCAACTAGCTGCATTCCTATGGCAGTGAGAAGGTAGCAGTACTCTGAGTCAGGAGGTTCCAAGATTACCACTCTACTGCACCTGGAGATACCCTCCAGGTCTGCATTGTTAACTTGTACTCAGAAGCCTCTGGCAATCGTCTCTGGTGAAGACGTGTGAAACTCACTCTGCAGGCAGTGTGGAACTGTGAGGGACTGAGGGTGGGCTCAACTCTCAGAAGTAAGATGCTTTGGACAAGGCGTTCAGCTACCTTCTCACATAGGGAACTTAGTTAGTAGCAACTGTCTACCACAAGAATTACTGGGAAATCGTGAATTGAGCTTGGAGGCACTCGACTTGTGTGCCGGGAGATTCCAATTACCTCTCCCAGCACTTCCGTCAAACAGCGAGCCTAGGCCTTTTAGAAGCCAAGGGTACCAGCAGGCTGGATGTGGAGGTACAGGCCATAAGCTCAACTCTCAGAAGTGTGTATGCATGGGAGGCAGATGTCTGCTATCGCTCGTACATGGGATTTGGAACCTAGCTACACTCTGGTTGAGGAAAGTCGTTGGAAATCGCTGTATTCAACTCAGATACACGGGAGTTCAGGCCCAGTGCTCACACATGCTTTTCCCGCAACCTCTCCCAGCCACTAACATTAGGATGTTAGCAGCTACTCCTACAGTCAGGCAGCATGCGAGAGGGTTCTGCCCTGTCCTCAGCACTCACAGGGAAGCATGTCTTGAAGCCAGCTGTCAACTAGCTGCATTCCTATGGCAGTGAGAAGGTAGCAGTATTCTGAGTCAGGAGGTTCCAAGATTACCAGTCTACTGCACCTGGGGATACCCTCCAGGTCTGCATTGTTACCCTGCGTCTCAGAAGCCTCTGGCAAACGTCTCTGCTGAAGACCTGCGAAACTCACTCTGCAGGCAGTGTGGAACGGTGAGGGACTGAGGGTGAGCTCAACTCTCAGAAGTAAGATGGTTTTGGACAAGGCGTTCAGCTACCCTCTCACGTATGGAACTTAGTATGTAGCACCAGTCTACCACAGGAATTACTAGGAAATCGCTGAACTGAGCTTGGAGGCACTAGTCTTGTGTGCCGGGTGATTCCAATTACCTCTCCCAGCACTTCCGTGAAACAGCGAGCCTAGGCCTTTTAGAAGCCAAGGTTACCAGCAGGCTGGATGTGGAGGTACAGGCCATAAGCTCAACTCTCAGAAGTGTGTATGCATGGGAGGCAGATGTCTGCTACCCACACGGACATGGGAGTTGGAACCTAGCTACACTGTGATTGAAGAAGGCCATTGGAAATCGCTGTATTCAACTCAGATACACGGGAGTTCAGGCCCAGTGCTCACACATGCTTTTCCCGCAACCTCTCCCAGCCACTAACATAAGGATGTTAGCAGCTACTCCTACAGTCAGGCAGGATGCGGGAGGGTTCTGCCCTGTCCTCAGCTCTCACAGGGAAGCATGTCTTGAAGCCAGCTGTCAACTAGCTGCATTCCTATGGCAGTGAGAAGGTAGCAGTACTCTGAGTCAGGAGATTCCAAGATTACCACTCTACTGCACCTGGAGATACCTTCCAGGTCTGCATTGTTAACTTGTACTCAGAAGACTCTGGCAATCGTCTCTGGTGAAGACGTGTGAAACTCACTCTGCAGGCAGTGTGGAACTGTGAGGGACTGAGGGTGGGCTCAACTCTCAGAAGTAAGATGATTTTGGACAAGGCGTTCAGCTACCTTCTCACATAGGGAACTTAGTATGTAGCACCTGTCTACCACAAGAATTACTGGGAAATCGTGAATTGAGCTTGGAGGCACTCGTCTTGTGTGCCGGGAGATTCCAATTACCTCTCCCAGCACTTCCGTCAAACAGCGAGCCTAGGCCTTTTAGAAGCCAAGGGTACCAGGAGGCTGGATGTGGAGGTACAGGCCATAGGCTCAACTCTCAGAAGTGTGTATGCATGGGAGGCAGATGTCTGCTACCCGATCGTACATGGGATTTCGAACCTAGCTACACTCTGGTTGAGGAAAGCCGTTGGAAATCGCTGTCTTCAACTCAGATACACGGGAGTTCAGGCCCAGTGCTCACACATGCTTTTCCCGAAACCTCTCCCAGCCACTAACATAAGGATGTTAGCAGCTACTCCTACAGTCAGGCAGGATGCGGGAGGGTTCTGCCATGTCCTCAGCTCTCACAGGGAAGCATGTCTTGAAGCCAGCTGTCAACTAGCTGAATTCCTATGGCAGTGAGAAGGTAGCAGTACTCTGAGTCAGGAGGTTCCAAGATTACCACTCTACTGTACCTGGAGATACCCTCCAGGTCTGCATTGTTAATTGTACTCAGAAGCCTCTGGCAATCGTCTCTGGTGAAGACCTGCGAAACTCACTCTGCAGGCAGTGTGGAACTGTGAGGGACTGAGGGTCAGCTCAACTCTCAGAAGTAAGATGGTTTTGGACAAGGCGTTCAGCTACCCTCTCACGTATGGAACTTAGTATGTAGCACCAGTCTACCACAGGAATTACTAGGATATCGCTGAACTGAGCTTGGAGGCACTAGTCTTGTGTGCCGGGTGATTCCAATTACTTATCCCAGCACTTCCGTCAAACAGCGAGCCTAGGCCTTTTAGAAGCCAAGGGTACCAGCAGGCTGGATGTGGAGGTACAGGCCATAAGCTCAACTCTCAGAAGTGTGTATGCATGGGAGGCAGATGTCTGCTACCCACTCGGACATGGGAGTTGGAATCTAGCTACACTGTGATTGAAGAAGTCCATTGGAAATCGCTGTATTCTACTCAGATACACGGGAGTTCAGGCCCAGTGCTCACACATGCTTTTCCCGCAACCTCTCCCAGCCACTAACATAAGGATGTTAGCAGCTACTCCTACAGTCAGGCAGCATGCGAGAGGGTTCTGCCCTGTCCTCAGCACTCACAGGGAAGCATGTCTTGAAGCCAGCTGTCAACTAGCTGCATTCCTATGGCAGAGAGAAGGTAGCAGTATTCTGAGTCAGGAGGTTCCAAGATTACCAGTCTACTGCACCTGGGGATACCCTCCAGGTCTGCATTGTTACCCTGCGTCTCAGAAGCCTCTGGCAAACGTCTCTGCTGAAGACCTGCGAAACTCACTCTGCAGGCAGTGTGGAACTGTGAGGGACTGAGGCTGAGCTCAACTCTCAGAAGTAAGATGGTTTTGGACAAGGCGTTCAGCTACCCTCTCACGTATGGAACTTAGTATGTAGCACCAGTCTACCACAGGAATTACTAGGAAATCGCTGAACTGAGCTTGGAGGCACTAGTCTTGTGTGCCGGGTGATTCCAATTACCTCTCCCAGCACTTCCGTCAAACAGCGAGCCTAGGCCTTTTAGAAGCCAAGGGTACCAGCAGGCTGGATGTGGAGGTACAGGCCATAAGCTCAACTCTCAGAAGTGCGTATGCATGGGAAGCAGATGTCTGCTACCCACTCGGACATGGGAGTTGGAACCTAGCTACACTGTGATTGAAGAAGGCCATTGGAAACCGCTGTATTCAACTCAGATACACGAGAGTTCAGCCCCAGTGCTCACACATGCTTTTCCCGCAACCTCTCCCAGCCACTAACATTAGGATGTTAGCAGCTACTCCTACAGTCAGGCAGGATGCGGGAGGGTTCTGCCCTGTCCTCAGCTCTCACAGGGAAGCATGTCTTGAAGCCAGCTGTCAACTAGCTGCATTCCTATGGCTGTGAGAAGGTAGCAGTACTCTGAGTCAGGAGGTTCCAAGATTACCACTCTACTGCACCTGGAGATACCCTCCAGGTCTGCATTGTTAACTTGTACTCAGAAGCCTCTGGCAATCGTCTCTGGTGAAGACGTGTGAAACTCACTCTGCAGGCAGTGTGGAACTGTGAGGGACTGAGGGTCAGCTCAACTCTCAGAAGTAAGATGCTTTTGGACAAGGCGTTCAGCTACCTTCTCACATATGGAACTTAGTATGTAGCACCTGTCTACCACAAGAATTACTGGGAAATCGTGAATTGAGCTTGGAGGCACTCGTCTTGTGTTCCGGGAGATTCCAATTACCTCTCCCAGCACTTCCGTCAAACAGCGAGCCTAGGCCTTTTAGAAGCCAAGGGTACCAGCAGGCTGGATGTGGAGGTACAGGCCATAAGCTCAACTCTCAGAAGTGTGTACGCATGGGAGGCAGATGTCTGCTACCCGCTCGTACATGGGAGTTGGAACCTAGCTTCACTCTGGTTGAGGAAAGTCGTTGGAAATCGCTGTATTCAACTCAGATACACGGGAGTTCAGGCCCAGTGCTCACACATGCTTTTCCCGCAACCTCTCCCAGCCACTAACATTAGGATGGTATCAGCTACTCCTACAGTCAGGCAGCATGCGGGAGGGTTCTGCCCTGTCCTCAGCTCTCTCAGGGAAGCATGTCTTGAAGCCAGCTAGCTGTCAACTAGCTGCATTCCTATGGCAGTGAGAAGGTAGCAGTACTCTGAGTCAGGAGGTTCCAAGATTACCAGTCGACTGCACCTGGGGATACCCTCCAGGTCTGCATTGTTACCCTGCGTCTCAGAAGCCTCTGGCAAAGGTCTCTGCTGAAGACCTGCGAAACTCCCTCTGCAGGCAGTGTGGAACGGTGAGGGACTGGGGGTGAGCTCAACTCTCAGAAGTAAGATGCTTTTGGACATGGCGTTCAGCTACCTTCTCACATATGGAACTTAGTATGTAGCACCTGTCTACCACAAGAATTACTGGGAAATCGTGAATTGAGCTTGGAGGCACTCGTCTTGTGTGCCGGGAGATTCCAATTACCTCTCCCAGCACTTCCGTCAAACAGCGAGCCTAGGCCTTTTAGAAGCCAAGGGTACCAGCAGGTTGGATGTGGAGGTACAGGCCATAAGCTCAACTCTCAGAAGTGTGTATGCATGGGAGGCAGATGTCTGCTACCCACTCGTACATGGGATTTGGAACCTAGCTACACTCTGGTTGAGGAAAGCCGTTGGAAATCGCTGTATTCAACTCAGACACATGGCAGTTCAGCCCCAGTGCTCACACATGCTTTTCCCGCAACCTCTCCCAGCCACTAACATTAGGATGTTAGCAGCTACTCCTACAGTCAGGCAGGATGCGGGAGGGTTCTGCCCTGTCTTCAGCTCTCACAGGGAAGCATGTCTTGAAGCCAGCTGTCAAGTAGCTGCATTCCTATGGCAGTGAGAAGGTAGCAGTATTCTGAGTCAGGACGTTCCAAGATTACCAGGCTACTGCACCTGGGGATACCCTCCAGGTCTGCATTGTTACCCTGCGTCTCAGAAGCCTCTGGCAAACGTCTCTGCTGAAGACCTGCGAAACTCACTCTGCAGGCAGTGTGGAACGGTGAGGGACTGAGGGTGAGCTCAACTCTCACAAATAAGATGGTTTTGGACAAGGCGTTCAGCTACCCTCTCACGTATGGAACTTAGTATGTAGCACCAGTCTACCACAGGAATTACTAGGAAATCGCTGAACTGAGCTTGGAGGCACTAGTCTTGTGTGACGGGTGATTCCAATTACCTCTCCCAGCACTTCCGTCAAACAGCGAGCCTAGGCCTTTTAGAAGCCAAGGGTACCAGCAGGCTGGATGTGGAGGTACAGGCCATAAGCTCAACTCTCAGAAGTGTGTATGCATGGGAGGCAGATGTCTGCTACCCACTCGGACATGGGAGTTGGAACCTAGCTACACTGTGATTGAAGAAGGCCATTGGAAATCGCTGTATTCAACTCAGATACACGGGAGTTCAGGCCCAGTGCTCACACATGCTTTTCCCGCAACCTCTCCCAGCCTCTAACATAAGGATGTTAGCAGCTACTCCTACAGTCAGGCAGGATGCGGGAGGGTTCTGCCCTGTCCTCAACTCGCACAGGGAAGCATGTCTTGAAGCCAGCTGTCAACTAGCTACATTCCTATGGCAATGAGAAGGTAGCAGTACTCTGAGTCAGGAGGTTCCAAGATTACCACTCTACTGCACCTGGAGATACCCTCCAGGTCTGTATTGTTAACTTGTACTCAGAAGCCTCTGGCAATCGTCTCTGGTGAAGACGTGTGAAACTCACTCTGCAGGCAGTGTGGAAGTGTGAGGGACGGAGGGTGTGCTCAACTCTCAGAAGTAAGATGCTTTTGGACATGGCGTTCAGCTACCTTCTCACATATGGAACTTAGTATGTAGCACCTGTCTACCACAAGAATTACTGGGAAATCGTGAATTGAGCTTGGAGGCACTCGTCTTGTGTGCCGGGAGATTCCAATTACCTCTCCCAGCACTTCCGTCAAACAGCGAGCCTAGGCCTTTTAGAAGCCAAGGGTACCAGCAGGCTGGATGTGGAGGTACAGGCCAAAAGCTCAACTCTCAGAAGTGTGTATGCATGGGAGGCAGATGTCTGCTACCCGCTCGTACATGGGATTTGGAACCTAGCTACACTCTGGTTGAGGAAAGTCGTTGGAAATCGCTGTATTCAACTCAGATACACAGGAGTTCATGCCCAGTGCTCACACATGCTTTTCCCGCAACCTCTCCCAGCCACTAACATTAGGATGTTAGCAGCTACTCCTACAGTCAGGCAGCATGCGGGAGGGTTCTTCCCTGTCCTTAGCTCTCACAGGGAAGCATGTCTTGAAGCCAGCTGTCAACTAGCTGCATTCCTATGGCAGTGAGAAGGTAGCAGTATTCTGAGTCAGGAGGTTCCAAGATTACCACTCTACTGCATCTGGGGATACCCTCCAGGTCTGCCCTGTTACCCTGCGTCTCAGAAGCCTCTGGCAAACGTCTCTGCTGAAGACCTGCGAAACTCACTCTGCAGGCAGTGTGGAACTGTGAGGGACTGAGGCTGAGCTCAACTCTCAGAAGTAAGATGGTTTTGGACAAGGCGTTCAGCTACCCTTTCACGTATGGAACTTAGTATGTAGCACCAATCTACCACAGGAATTACTAGGATATCGCTGAACTGAGCTTGGAGGAACTAGTCTTGTGTGACGGGTGATTCCAATTACCTCTCCCAGCACTTCCGTCAAACAGCGAGCCTAGGCCTTTTAGAAGCCAAGGGTACCAGCAGGCTGGATGTGGAGGTACAGGCCATAAGCTCAACTCTCAGAAGTGTGTATGCATGGGAGGCAGATGTCTGCTACCCACTCGGACATGGGAGTTGGAACCTAGCTACACTGTGATTGAAGAAGGCCATTGGAAATCGCTGTGTTCAAGTCAGATACACCGGAGTTCAGGCCCAGTGCTCACAAATGCTTTTCCCGCAACCTCTCCCAGCCACTAACATTAGGATGTTAGCAGCTACTCCAACAGTCAGGCAGGATGCGGGAGGGTTCTGCCCTGTCTTCAGTTCTCACAGGGAAGCATGTCTTGAAGCCAGCTGTCAACTAGCTGCATTCCTATGGCAGTGAGAAGGTAGCAGTATTCTGACTCAGGACGTTCCAAGATTACCAGGCTACTGCACCTGGGGATACCCTCCAGGTCTGCATTGTTACCCTGCGTCTCAGAAGCCTCTGGCAAACGTCTCTGCTGAAGACCTGCGAAACTCACTCTGCAGGCAGTGTGGAACTGTGAGGGACTGAAGCTGAGCTTAACTCTCAGAAGTAAGATGCTTTTGGACATGGCGTTCAGCTACCTGCTCACATATGGAACTTAGTATGTAGCACCTGTCTACCACAAGAATTACTGGGAAATCGTGAATTGAGCTTGGAGGCACTCGTCTTGTGTGCCGGGAGATTCCAATTACCTCTCCCAGCACTTCCGTCAAACAGCGAGCCTAGGCCTTTTAGAAGCCAAGGGTACCAGCAGGCTGGATGTGGAGGTACAGGCCATAAGCTCAACTCGCAGAAGTGTGTATGCATGGGAGGCAGATGTCTGCTACCCACTCGGACATGGGAGTTGGAACCTAGCTACACTGTGATTGAAGAAGGCCATTGGAAATCGCTGTATTCAAGTCAGATACACCGGAGTTCAGGCCCAGTGCTCACACATGCTTTTCCCGCAACCTCTCCCAGCCACTAACATAAGGATGTTAGCAGCTACTCCTACAGTCACGCAGGATGCGGGAGGTTTCTGCCCTGTCCTCAGCTCTCACAGGGAAGCATGTCTTGAAGCCAGCTGTCAACTAGCTGCATTCCTATGGCAGTGAGAAGGTAGAAGTACTCTGAGTCAGGAGGTTCCAAGATTACCACTCAACTGCACCTGGAGATACCCTCCATGTCTGCATTGTTAACTTGTACTCAGAAGCCTCTGGCAATCGTCTCTGGTGAAGACGTGTGAAACTCACTCTGCAGGCAGTGTGGAACTGTGATGGACTGAGGGTGAGCTCAACTCTCTGAAGTAAGATTATTTTGGACAAGGCGTTCAGGTACCTTCTCACATATGGAACTTAGTATGTAGCACCTGTCTACCACAAGAATTACTGGGAAATCGTGAATTGAGCTTGGAGGCACTCGTCTTGTGTGCCGGGAGATTCCAATTACCTCTCCCAGCACTTCCGTCAAACAGCGAGCCTAGGCCTTTTAGAAGCCAAGGGTACCAGCAGGCTGGATGTGGAGGTACAGGCCAAAAGCTCAACTCTCAGAAGTGTGTATGCATGGGAGGCAGATGTCTGCTACCCGCTCGTACATGGGATTTGGAAACTAGCTACACTCTGGTTGAGGAAAGTCGTTGGAAATCGCTGTATTCAACTCAGATACACGGGAGTTCATGCCCAGTGCTCACACATGCTTTTCCCGCAACCTCTCCCAGCCACTAACATTAGGATGTTACCAGCTACTCCTACAGTCAGGTAACATGCGGGAGGGTTCTTCCCTGTCCTTAGCTCTCACAGGGAAGCATGTCTTGAAGCCAGCTGTCAACTAGCTGCATTCCTATGGCAGTGAGAAGGTAGCAGTATTCTGAGTCAGGAGGTTCCAAGATTACCAGTCTACTGCATCTGGGGATACCCTCCAGGTCTGCCCTGTTACCCTGCGTCTCAGAAGCCTCTGGCAAACGTCTCTGGTGAAGACGTGTGAAACTCACTCTGCAGGCAGTGTGGAACTGTGAGGGACTGAGGGTGGGCTCAACTCTCAGAAGTAAGATTCTTTTGGACAAGGCGTTCAGCTACCTTCTCACGTAGGGAACTTAGTATGTAGCACCAGTCTACCACAGGAATTACTAGGAAATCGCTGAACTGAGCTTGGAGGCACTAGTCTTGTGTGCCGGGAGATTCCAATTACCTCTCCCAGCACTTCCGTCAAACAGCGAGCCTAGGCCTTTTAGAAGCCTAGGGTACCAGCAGGCTGGATGTGGAGGTACAGGCCATAAGCTCAACTCTGAGAAGTGTGTTTGCATGGGAGGCAGATGTCTGCTACCCACTCGGACATGGGAGTTGGAACCTAGCTACACTGTGATTGAAGAAGGCCATTGGAAATCGCTGTATTCAACTCAGATACACGGGAGTTCAGGCCCAGTGCTCACACATGCTTTTCCCGCAACCTCTCCCAGCCACTAACATAAGGATGTTAGCAGCTACTCCTACAGTCAGGCAGGATGCGGGAGGGTTCTGCCCTGTCCTCAGCTCTCACAGGGAAGCATGTCTTGAAGCCAGCTGTCAACTAGCTGCATTCCTATGGCAGTGAGAAGGTAGCAGTACTCTGAGTCAGGAGGTTCCAAGATTACCACTCTACTGCACCTGGAGATACCCTCCAGGTCTGCATTGTTAACTTGTACTCAGAAGACTCTGGCAATCGTCTCTGGTGAAGACGTGTGAAACTCACTCTGCAGGCAGTGTGGAACTGTGAGGGACTGAGGGTGGGCTCAACTCTCAGAAGTAAGATGCTTTTGGACAAGGCGTTCAGCTACCTTCTCACATAGGGAACTTAGTATGTAGCACCTGTCTACCACAAGAATTACTGGGAAATCGTGAATTGAGCTTGGAGGCACTCGTCTTGTGTGCCGGGAGATTCCAATTACCTCTCCCAGCACTTCCGTCAAACAGCGAGCCTAGGCCTTTTAGAAGCCAAGGGTACCAGCAGGCTGGATGTGGAGGTACAGGCCATAAGCTCAACTCTCAGAAGTGTGTATGCATGGGAGGCAGATGTCTGCTACCCGATCGTACATGGGATTTTGAACCTAGCTACACTCTGGTTGAGGAAAGCCGTTGGAAATCGCTGTATTCAACTCAGATACACGGGAGTTCATGCCCAGTGCTCACACATGCTTTTCCCGCAACCTCTCCCAGCCACTAACATAAGGATGTTAGCAGCTACTCCTACAGTCAGGCAGGATGCGGGAGGGTTCTGCCCTGTCCTCACCTCTCACAGGGAAGCATGTCTTGAAGCCAGCTGTCAACTAGCTGCATTCCTATGGCAGTGAGAAGGTAGTAGTACTTTGAGTCAGGAGGTTCCAAGATTACCACTCTACTGCACCTGGAGATACCCTCCAGGTCTGCATTGTTAACTTGTACTCAGAAGCCTGTGGCAATCGTCTCTGGTGAAGACGTGTGAAACTCACTCTGCAGGCAGTGTGGAAATGTGAGGGACGGAGGGTGTGCTCAACTCTCAGAAGTAAGATTCTTTTGGACAAGGCGTTCAGCTACCTTCTCACATATGGAACTTAGTATGTAGCACCTGTCTACCACAAGAATTACTGGGAAATCGTGAATTGAGCTTGGAGGCACTCGTCTTGTGTGCCGGGGGATTCCAATTACCTCTCCCAGGACTTCCGTCAAACAGCGAGCCTAGGCCTTTTAGAAGCCAAGGGTACCAGCAGGCTGGATGTGGAGGTACAGGCCATAAACTCAACTCTCAGAAGTGTGTATGCATGGGAGGCAGATGTCTGCTATCGCTCGTACATGGGATTTGGAACCTAGCTACACTCTGGTTGAGGAAAGTCGTTGGAAATCGCTGTATTCAACTCAGATACACGGGAGTTCATGCCCAGTGCTCACACATGCTTTTCCCGCAACCTCTCCCAGCCACTAACATTAGGAATTTAGCAGCTACTCCTACAGTCAGGCAGCATGCGGGAGGGTTCTGCCCTGTCTTCAGCTCTCACCGGGAAGCATGTCTTGAAGCCAGCTGTCAACTAGCTGCATTCCTATGGCAGTGAGAAGGTAGCAGTATTCTGAGTCAGGAGGTTCCAAGTTTACCAGTCTACTGCACCTGGGGATACCCTGCAGGTCTGCATTGTTACCCTGCGTCTCAGAAGCCTCTGGCAAACGTCTCTGCTGAAGACCTGCGAAACTCACTCTGCAGGCAGTGTGGAACTGTAGGGACTGAGGCTGAGCTCAACTCTCAGAAGTAAGATGGTTTTGGACAAGGCGTTCAGCTACCCTTTCACGTATGGAACTTAGTATGTAGCACCAGTCTAACACATGAATTACTAGGAAATCGCTGAACTGAGCTTGGAGGCACTAGTCTGTGTTCCGGGTGATTCCAATTACCTATCCCAGCACTTCCGTCAAACAGCGAGCCTAGGCCTTTTAGAAGCCAAGGGTACCAGCAGGCTGGATGTGGAGGTACAGGCCATAAGCTCAACTCTCAGAAGTGTGTATGCATGGGAGGCAGATGTCTGCTACCCACTCGGACATTGGAGTTGGAAACTAGCTACACTGTGATTGAAGAAGGCCATTGGAAATCGCTGTATTCAACTCAGATACACGGGAGTTCAGGCCCAGTGCTCACACATGCTTTTCCGCAACCTCTCCCAGCCACTAACATTAGGATGTTAGCAGCTACTCCTAAAGTCAGGCAGCATGCGGGAGGGATCTGCCCTGTCTTCAGCTCTCTCAGGGAAGCATGTCTTGAAGCCAGCTAGCTGTCAACTAGCTGTATTCCTATGGCAGTGAGAAGGTAGCAGTATTCTGAGTCAGGAGGTTCCAAGATTACCACTCTACTGCACCTGGAGATACCCTCCAGGTCTGCATTGTTAACTTGTACTCAGAAGCCTCTGGCAATCGTCTCTGGTGAAGACCTGCGAAACTGACTCTGCAGGCAGTGTGGAACTGTGAGGGACTGAGGCTGAGCTCAACTCTCAGAAGTAAGATGGTTTTTGACAAGGCGTTCAGCTACCCTCTCACGTATGGAACTTAGTATGTAGCACCAGTCTACCACAGGAATTACTAGGAAATCGCTGAACTGAGCTTGGAGGCACTAGTCTTGTGTGCCGAGTGATTCCAATTACCTCTCCCAGCACTTCCGTCAAACAGCGAGCCTAGGCCTTTTAGAAGCCAAGGGTACCAGCAGGCTGGATGTGGAGGTACAGGCCATAAGCTCAACTCTCAGAAGTGTGTATGCATGGGAGGCAGATGTCTGCTACCCGCTCGTACATGGGATTTGGAACCTAGCTACACTCTGGTTGAGGAAAGCCGTTGGAAATCGCTGTATTCAACTCAGATACACGGGAGTTCAGGCCCAGTGCTCACACATGCTTTTCCCGCAACCTCTCCCAGCCACTAACATTAGGATGTTAGCAGCTACTCCTACAGTCAGGCAGCATGCGGGAGGGTTCTGCCCTGTCCTCAGCTCTCACAGGGAAGCATGTCTTGAAGCCAGCTGTCAACTAGCTGCATTCCTATGGCAGTGAGAAGGTAGCAGTATTCTGTGTCAGGAGGTTCCAAGATTACCAGTCTACTGCACCTGGGGATACCCTGCATGTCTGCATTGTTACCCTGCGTCTCAGAAGCCTCTGGCAAACGTCTCTGCTTAAGACCTGCGAAACTCACTCTGCAGGCAGTGTGGAACTGTGAGGGACTGAGGGTGAGCTCAACTCTCAGAAGTAAGATGGTTTTGGACAAGGCGATCAGCTACCCTCTCACGTATGGAACTTAGTATGTAGCACCAGTCTACCACAGGAATTACTAGGAAATCGCTGAACTGAGCTTGGAGGCACTAGTCTTGTGTGCCGGGTGATTCCAATTACCTATCCCAGCACATCCGTCAAACAGCGAGCCTAGGCCTTTTAGAAGCCAAGGTACGAGCAGGCTGGATGTGGAGGTACAGGCCATAAGCTCAACTCTCAGAAGTGTGTATGCATGGGAGGCAGATGTCTGCTACCCACTCGGACATGGGAGTTGGAACCTAGCTACACTGTGATTGAAGAAGGCCATTGGAAATCGCTGTATTCAACTCAGATACACGGGAGTTCAGGCCCAGTGCTCACACATGCTTTTCCCGCAACCTCTCCCAGCCACTAACATAAGGATGTTAGCAGCTACTCCTACAGTCAGGCAGGATGCGGAAGGGTTCTGCCCTGTCCTCACCTCTCACAGGGAAGCATGTCTTGAAGCCAGCTGTCAACTAGCTGCATTCCTATGGCAGTGAGAAGGTAGCAGTACTCTGAATCAGGAGGTTCCAAGATTACCACTCTACTGCACCTGGAGATACCCTCCAGGTCTGCATTGTTAATTTGTACTCAGAAGCCTCTGGCAATCGTCTCTGGTGAAGACGTGTGAAACTCACTCTGCAGGCAGTGTGGAACTGTGAGGGACTGAGGGTCAGCTCAACTCTCAGAAGTAAGATGCTTTTGGACAAGGCGTTCAGCTACCTTCTCACATATGGAACTTAGTATGTAGCACCTGTCTACCACAAGAATTACTGGGAAATCGTGAATTGAGCTTGGAGGCACTCGTCTTGTGTGCCGGGAGATTCCAATTACCTCTCCCAGCACTTCCGTCAAACAGCGAGCCTAGGCCTTTTAGAAGCCAAGGTACGAGCAGGCTGGATGTGGAGGTACAGGCCATAAGCTCAACTCTCAGAAGTGTGTATGCATGGGAGGCAGATGTCTGCTACCCACTCGGACATGGGAGTTGGAACCTAGCTACACTGTGATTGAAGAAGGCCATTGGAAATCGCTGTATTCAACTCAGATACGCGGGAGTTCAGGCCCAGTGCTCACACATGCTTTTCCCGCAACCTCTCCCAGCCACTAACATAAGGATGTTAGCAGCTACTCCTACAGTCAGGCAGCATGCGGGAGGGTTCTGCCCTGTCCTCAGCTCTCACAGGGAAGCATGTCTTGAAGCCAGCTGTCAACTAGCTACATTCCTATGGCAGTGAGATGGTAGCAGTACCCTGAGTCAGGAGGTTCCAAGATTACCACTCTACTGCACCTGGAGATACCCTCCAGGTCTGCATTGTTAACTTGTACTCAGAAGCCTCTGGCAATCGTCTCTGGTGAAGACGTGTGAAACTCACTCTGCAGGCAGTGTGGAACTGTGAGGGACTGAGGGTCAGCTCAACTCTCAGAAGTAAGATGCTTTAGGACAAGGCGTTCAGCTACCTTCTCACATAAGGAACTTAGTATGTAGCACCTGTCTACCACAAGAATTACTGGGAAATCGTGAATTGAGCTTGGAGGCACTCGTCTTGTGTTGCCGGGAGATTCCAATTACCTCTCCCAGCACTTCCGTCAAACAGCGAGCCTAGTCCTTTTAGAAGCCAAGGGTACCAGCAGGCTGGATGTGGAGGTACAGGCCATAAGCTCAACTCTCAGAAGTGTGTATGCATGGGAGGCAGATGTCTGCTACCCGCTCGTACATGGGATTTGGAACCTAGCTACACTCTCTTTGAGGAAAGCCGTTGGAAATCGCTGTATTCAACTCAGACACACGGGAGTTCAGACCCAGTGCTCACACATTCTTTTCCCGCAACCTCTCCCAGCCACTAACATTAGGATGTTAGCAGCTACTCCTACAGTCAGGCAGGATGCGGGAGGGTTCTGCCCTGTCTTCAGCTCTCACAGGGAAGCATGTCTTGAAGCCAGCTGTCAACTAGCTGCATTCCTATGGCAGTGAGAAGGTAGCAGTATTCTGAGTCGGGAGGTTCCAAGATTACCAGGATACTGCACCTGGGGATACCCTCCAGTTCTGCATTGTTACCCTGCGTCTCAGAAGCCTCTGGCAAACGTCTCTGCTGAAGACCTGCAAAACTCACTCTACAGGCAGTGTGGAACTGTGAGGGAATGAGGCTGAGCTCAACTCTCAGAAGTAAGATGCTTTTGGACAAGGCGTTCAGCTCTCCTCTCACGTATGGAACTTAGTATGTAGCACCAGTCTACCACAGTAATTACTAGGAAATCGCTGAACTGAGCTTGGAGGCACTAGTCTTGTGTGTCGGGTGATTCCATTTACCTCTCCCAGCACTTCCGTCAAACAGCGAGCCTAGGCCTTTTAGAAGCCAAGGGTACCAGCAGGCTGGATGTGGAGTTACAGGCCATAAGCTCAACTCTCAGAAGTGTATATGCATGGGAGGCAGATATCTGCTACCCACTGGGACATGGGAGTTGGTACCTAGCTACATTGTGTTTGAAGGCCATTGGAAATCGCTGTATTCAACTCAGATACACGGGAGTTCAGGCCCAGTGCTCACACATGCTTTTCCCGCAACCTCTCCCAGCCTCTAACATAAGGATGTTAGCAGCTACTCCTACAGTCAGGCAGGATGCGGGAGGGTTCTGCCCTGTCCTCAGCTCGAACAGGGAAGCATGTCTTGAAGCCAGCTGTCAACTAGCTGCATTCCTATGGCAGTGAGAAGGTAGCAGTACTCTGAGTCAGGAGGTACCAAGATTACCACTCTACTGCACCTGGAGATACCCTCCAGGTCTGCATTGTTAACTTGTACTCAGAAGCCTCTGGCAATCGTCTCTGGTGAAGACGTGTGAAACTCACTCTGCAGGCAGTGTGGAAGTGTGAGGGACGGAGGGTGTGCTCAACTCTCAGAAGTAAGATGCTTTTGGACATGGCGTTCAGCTACCTTCTCACATATGGAACTTAGTATGTAGCACCTGTCTACCACAAGAATTACTGGGAAATCGTGAATTGAGTTGGAGGCACTCGTCTTGTGTGCCGGGAGATTCCAATTACCTCTCCCAGCACTTCCGTCAAACAGCGAGCCTAGGCCTTTTAGAAGCCAAGGGTACCAGCAGGCTGGATGTGGAGGTACAGGCCAAAAGCTCAACTCTCAGAAGTGTGTATGCATGGGAGGCAGATGTCTGCTATCGCTCGTACATGGGATTTGGAACCTAGCTACACTCTGGTTGAGGAAAGTCGTTGGAAATCGCTGTATTCAACTCAGATACACGGGAGTTCATGCCCAGTGCTCACACATGCTTTTCCCGCAACCTCTCCCAGCCACTAACATTAGGATGTTAGCAGCTACTCCTACAGTCAGGCAGCATGCGGGAGGGTTCTGCCCTGTCCTTACCTCTCACAGGGAAGCATGTCTTGAAGCCAGCTGTCAACTAGCTGCATTCCTATGGCAGTGAGAAGGTAGCAGTATTCTGAGTCAGGAGGTTCCAAGATTACCAGTCTACTGCATCTGGGGATACCCTCCAGGTCTGCACTGTTACCCTGCGTCTCAGAAGCCTCTGGCAAACGTCCTGCTGAAGACCTGCGAAACTCACTCTTCAGGCAGTGTGGAACTGTGAGGGACTGAGGGTGAGCTCAACTCTCAGAAGTAAGATGGTTTTGGACAAGGCGTTCAGCTACCCTCTCACGTATGGAACTTAGTATGTAGCACCAGTCTACCACAGGAATTACTAGGAAATCGCTGAACTGAGCTTGGAGGCACTAGTCTTGTGTGCCGGGTGATTCCAATTACCTCTCCCAGCACATCCGTCAAACAGCGAGCCTAGGCCTTTTAGAAGCCAAGGGTACCAGCGGGCTGGATGTGGAGGTACAGGCCATAAGCTCAACTCTCAGAAGTGTGTATGCATGGGAGGCAGATGTCTGCTACCCACTCGGACATGGGAGTTGGAACCTAGCTACACTGTGATTGAAGAAGGCCATTGGAAATCGCTGTATTCAACTCAGATACACGGGAGTTCAGGCCCAGTGCTCACACATGCTTTTCCCGCAACCTCTCCCAGCCACTAACATTAGGATGTTAGCAGCTACTCCTACAGTCAGGCAGCATGCGAGAGGGTTCTGCCCTGTCCTCAGCACTCACAGGGAAGCATGTCTTGAAGCCAGCTGTCAACTAGCTGCATTCCTATGGCAGTGAGAAGGTAGCAGTACTCTGAGTCAGGAGGTTCCAAGATTACCACTCTACTGCACCTGGAGATACCCTCCAGGTGTGCATGGTTAACTTGTACTCAGAAGACTCTGGCAATCGTCTCTGGTGAAGACGTGTGAAACTCACTCTGCAGGCAGTGTGGAACTGTGAGGGACTGAGGGTGGGCTCAACTCTCAGAAGTAAGATGCTTTTGGACAAGGCGTTCAGCTACCTTCTAACATAGGGAACTTAGTACGTAGCACCTGTCTACCACAAGAATTACTGGGAAATCGTGAATTGAGCTTGGAGGCACTCGTCTTGTGTGCCGGGAGATTCCAATTACCTCTCCCAGCACTTCCGTCAAACAGCGAGCCTAGGCCTTTTAGAAGCCAAGGGTACCAGGAGGCTGGATGTGGAGGTACAGGCCATAAGCTCAACTCTCAGAAGTGTGTATGCATGGGAGGCAGATGTCTGCTACCCGATCGTACATGGGATTTCGAACCTAGCTACACTCTGGTTGAGGAAAGCCGTTGGAAATCGCTGTATTGAACTCAGATACACGGGAGTTCAGGCCCAGTGCTCACACATGCTTTTCCCGAAACCTCTCCCAGCCACTAACATAAGGATGTTAGCAGCTACTCCTACAGTCAGGCAGGATGCGGGAGGGTTCTGCCATGTCCTCAGCTCTCACAGGGAAGCATGTCTTGAAGCCAGCTGTCAACTAGCTGCATTCCTATGGCAGTGAGAAGGTAGCAATACTCTGAGTCAGGAGGTTCCAAGATTACCACTCTACTGCACCTGGAGATACCCTCCAGGTCTGCATTGTTAATTGTACTCAGAAGCCTCTGGCAATCGTCTCTGGTGAAGACCTGCGAAACTCACTCTGCAGGCAGTGTGGAACTGTGAGGGACTGAGGGTGAGCTCAACTCTCAGAAGTAAGATGGTTTTGGACAAGGCGTTCAGCTACCCTCTCACGTATGGAACTTAGTATGTAGCACCAGTCTACCACAGGAATTACTAGGATATCGCTGAACTGAGCTTGGAGGCACTAGTCTTGTGTGCCGGGTGATTCCAATTACCTCTCCCAGCACTTCCGTCAAACAGCGAGCCTAGGCCTTTTAGAAGCCAAGGGTACCAGCAGGCTGGATGTGGAGGTACAGGCCATAAGCTCAACTCTCAGAAGTGTGTATGCATGGGAGGCAGATGTCTGCTACCCACTCGGACATGGGAGTTGGAACCTAGCTACACTGTGATTGAAGAAGTCCATTGGAAATCGCTGTATTCTACTCAGATACACGGCAGTTCAGGCCCAGTGCTCACACATGCTTTTCCCGCAACCTCTCCCAGCCACTAACATAAGGATGTTAGCAGCTACTCCTACAGTCAGGCAGCATGCGAGAGGGTTCTGCCCTGTCCTCAGCACTCACAGGGAAGCATGTCTTGAAGCCAGCTGTCAACTAGCTGCATTCCTATGGCAGTGAGAAGGTAGCAGTATTCTGAGTCAGGAGGTTCCAAGATTACCAGTCTACTGCACCTGGGGATACCCTCCAGGTCTGCATTGTTACCCTGCGTCTCAGAAGCCTCTGGCAAACGTCTCTGCTGAAGACCTGCGAAACTCACTCTGCAGGCAGTGTGGAACTGTGAGGGACTGAGGCTGAGCTCAACTCTCAGAAGTAAGATGGTTTTGGACAAGGCGTTCAGCTACCCTCTCACGTATGGAACTTAGTATGTAGCACCAGTCTACCACAGGAATTACTAGGAAATCGCTGAACTGAGCTTGGAGGCACTAGTCTTGTGTGCCGGGTGATTCCAATTACCTCTCGCAGCACTTCCGTCAAACAGCGAGCCTAGGCCTTTTAGAAGCCAAGGGTACCAGCAGGCTGGATGTGGAGGTACAGGCCATAAGCTCAACTCTCAGAAGTGCGTATGCATGGGAAGCAGATGTCTGCTACCCACTCGGACATGGGAGTTGAAACCTAGCTACACTGTGATTGAAGAAGGCCATTGGAAACCGCTGTATTCAACTCAGATACACGAGAGTTCAGCCCCAGTGCTCACACATGCTTTTCCCGCAACCTCTCCCAGCCACTAACATTAGGATGTTAGCAGCTACTCCTACAGTCAGGCAGGAAGCGGGAGGGTTCTGCCCTGCCTTAAGCTCTCTCAGGGAAGCATGTCTAGAAGCCAGCTAGCTGTCAACTAGCTGCATTCCTAAGGCAGTGAGAAGGTAGCAGTATTCTGAGTCAGGAGGTTCCAAGATTACCAGTCGACTGAACCTGGGGATACCCTCCAGGTCTGCATTGTTACCCTGCGTCTCAGAAGCCTCTGGCAAACGTCTCTGCTGAAGACCTGCGAAACTCACTCTGCAGGCAATGTGGAACTGTGAGGGACTGAGGGTGAGCTCAACTCTCAGAAGTAAGATGGTTTTGGACAAGGCGTTCAGCTACCCTCTCACGTATGGAACTTAGTATGTAGCACCAGTCTACCACAGGAATTACTAGGAAATCGCTGAACTGAGCTTGGAGGCACTAGTCTTGTGTGCCGGGTGATTCCAATTACCTCTCCCAGCACTTCCGTCAAACAGGGAGCCTAGGCCTTTTAGAAGCCAAGGGTACCAGCAGGCTGGATGTGGAGGTACAGGCCATAAGCTCAACTCTCAGAAGTGTATATGCATGGGAGGCAGATGTCTGCTACCCTCTCGGACATGGGAGTTGGAACCTAGCTACACTGTGATTGAGGAAGGCCATTGGAAATCGCTGTATTCAACTCTGATACACGGGAGTTCAGGCCCAGTGCTCACACATGCTTTTCCCGCAACCTCTCCCAGCCACTAACATTAGGATGTTAGCAGCTACTCCTACAGTCAGGCAGGATGCGGGAGGGTTCTGCCCTGTCCTCAGCTCTCACAGGGAAGCATGTCTTGAAGCCAGCTGTCAACTAGCTGCATTCCTATGGCAGTGAGAAGGTAGCAGTACTCTGAGTCAGGAGGTTCCAAGATTACCACTCTACTGCACCTGGAGATACCCTCCAGGTCTGCATTGTTAATTGTACTCAGAAGCCTCTGGCAATCGTCTCTGGTGAAGACCTGCGAAACTCACTCTGCAGGCAGTGTGGAACTGTGAGGGACTGAGGGTGAGCTCAACTCTCAGAAGTAAGATGGTTTTGGACAAGGCGTTCAGCTACCCTCTCACGTATGGAACTTAGTATGTAGCACCAGTCTACCACAGGAATTACTAGGATATCGCTGAACTGAGCTTGGAGGCACTAGTTTTGTGTGCCGGGTGATTCCAATTACCTATCCCAGCACTTCCGTCAAACAGCGAGCCTAGGCCTTTTAGAAGCCAAGGGTACCAGCAGGCTGGATGTGGAGGTACAGGCCATAAGCTCAACTCTCAGAAGTGTGTATGCATGGGAGGCAGATGTCTGCTACCCACTCGGACATGGGAGTTGGAACCTAGCTACACTGTGATTGAAGAAGGCCATTGGAAATCGCTGTATTCAACTCAGATACACGGGAGTTCAGGCCCAGTGCTCACACATGCTTTTCCCGCAACCTCTCCCAGCCACTAACATAAGGATGTTAGCAGCTACTCCTACAGTCAGGCAGGATGCGGGAGGGTTCTGCCCTGTCCTCAGCTCTCACAGGGAAGCATGTCTTGAAGCCAGCTGTCAACTAGCTACATTCCTATGGCAGTGAGAAGGTAGCAGTATTCTGAGTCAGGAATTTCCAAGATTACCACTCTACTGCACCTGGAGATACCCTCCAGGTCTGCATTGTTAACTTGTACTCAGAACCCTCTGGCAATCGTCTCTGGTGAAGACGTGTGAAACTCACTCTGCAGGCAGTGTGGAACTGTGAGGGACTGAGGGTGGGCTCAACTCTCAGAAGTAAGATGCTTTGGACAAGGCGTTCAGCTACCTTCTCACATAGGGAACTTAGTTTGTAGCAACTGTCTACCACAAGAATTACTGGGAAATAGTGAATTGAGCTTGGAGGCACTCGACTTGTGTGCCGGGAGATTCCAATTACCTCTCCCAGCACTTCCGTCAAACAGCGAGCCTAGGCCTTTTAGAAGCCAAGGGTACCAGCAGGCTGGATGTGGAGGTACAGGCCATAAGCTCAACTCTCAGAAGTGTGTATGCATGGGAGGCAGATGTCTGCTATCGCTCGTACATGGGATTTGGAACCTAGCTACACTCTGGTTGAGGAAAGTCGTTGGAAATCGCTGTATTGAACTCAGATACACGGGAGTTCAGGCCCAGTGCTCACACATGCTTTTCCCGCAACCTCTCCCAGCCACTAACATTAGGATGTTAGCAGCTACTCCTACAGTCAGGCAGCATGCGAGAGGGTTCTGCCCTGTCCTCAGCACTCACAGGGAAGCATGTCTTGAAGCCAGCTGTCAACTAGCTGCATTCCTATGGCAGTGAGAAGGTAGCAGTATTCTGAGTCAGGAGGTTCCAAGATTACCAGTCTACTGCACCTGGGGATACCCTCCAGGTCTGCATTGTTACCCTGCGTCTCAGAAGCCTCTGGCAAACGTCTCTGCTGAAGACCTGCGAAACTCACTCTGCAGGCAGTGTGGAACGGTGAGGGACTGAGGGTGAGCTCAACTCTCAGAAGTAAGATGGTTTTGGTCAAGGCGTTCAGCTACCCTCTCACGTATGGAACTTAGTATGTAGCACCAGTCTACCACAGGAATTACTAGGAAATCGCTGAACTGAGCTTGGAGGCACTAGTCTTGTGTGCCGGGTGATTCCAATTACCTCTCCCAGCACTTCCGTGAAACAGCGAGCCTAGGCCTTTTAGAAGCCAAGGGTACCAGCAGGCTGGATGTGGAGGTACAGGCCATAAGCTCAACTCTCAGAAGTGTGTATGCATGGGAGGCAGATGTCTGCTACCCACTCGGACATGGGAGTTGGAACCTAGCTACACTGTGATTGAAGAAGGCCATTGGAAATCGCTGTATTCAACTCAGATACACGGGAGTTCAGGCCCAGTGCTCACGCATGCTTTTCCCGCAACCTCTCCCAGCCACTAACATAAGGATGTTAGCAGCTACTCCTACAGTCAGGCAGGATGCGGGAGGGTTCTGCCCTGTCCTCAGCTCTCACAGGGAAGCATGTCTTGAAGCCAGCTGTCAACTAGCTGCATTCCTATGGCAGTGAGAAGGTAGCAGTACTCTGAGTCAGGAGGTTCCAAGATTACCACTCTACTGCACCTGGAGATACCCTCCAGGTCTGCATTGTTAACTTGTACTCAGAAGACTCTGGCAATCGTCTCTGGTGAAGACGTGTGAAACTCATTCTGCAGGCAGTGTGGAACTGTGAGGGACTGAGGGTGGGCTCAACTCTCAGAAGTAAGATGCTTTTGGACAAGGCGTTCAGCTACCTTCTCACATAGGGAACTTAGTATGTAGCACCTGTCTACGACAAGAATTACTGGGAAATCGTGAATTGAGCTTGGAGGCACTCGTCTTGTGTGCCGGGAGATTCCAATTACCTCTCCCAGCACTTCCGTCAAACAGCGAGCCTAGGCCTTTTAGAAGCCAAGGGTACCAGGAGGCTGGATGTGGAGGTACAGGCCATAAGCTCAACTCTCAGAAGTGTGTATGCATGGGAGGCAGATGTCTGCTACCCGGTCGTACATGGGATTTCGAACCTAGCTACACTCTGGTTGAGGAAAGCCGTTGGAAATCGCTGTATTCAACTCAGATACACGGGAGTTCAGGCCCAGTGCTCACACATGCTTTTCCCGAAACCTCTCCCAGCCACTAACATAAGGATGTTAGCAGCTACTCCTACAGTCAGGCAGGATGCGGGAGGGTTCTGCCATGTCCTCAGCTCTCACAGGGAAGCATGTCTTGAAGCCAGCTGTCAACTAGCTGAATTCCTATGGCAGTGAGAAGGTAGCAGTACTCTGAGTCAGGAGGTTCCAAGATTACCACTCTACTGCACCTGGAGATACCCTCCAGGTCTGCATTCTTAATTGTACTCAGAAGCCTCTGGCAATCGTCTCTGGTGAAGACCTGCGAAACTCACTCTGCAGGCAGTGTGGAACTGTGAGGGACTGAGGGTGGGCTCAACTCTCAGAAGTAAGATGCTTTGGACAAGGCGTTCAGCTACCTTCTCACATAGGGAACTTAGTTTGTAGCAACTGTCTACCACAAGAATTACTGGGAAATAGTGAATTGAGCTTGGAGGCACTCGACTTGTGTGCCGGGAGATTCCAATTACCTCTCCCAGCACTTCCGTCAAACAGCGAGCCTAGGCCTTTTAGAAGCCAAGGGTACCAGCAGGCTGGATGTGGATGTACAGGCCATAAGCTCAACTCTCAGAAGTGTGTATGCATGGGAGGCAGATGTCTGCTATCGCTCGTACATGGGATTTGGAACCTAGCTACACTCTGGTTGAGGAAAGTCGTTGGAAATCGCTGTATTCAACTCAGATACACGGGAGTTCAGGCCCAGTGCTCACACATGCTTTTCCCGCAACCTCTCCCAGCCACTAACATTAGGATGTTAGCAGCTACTCCTACAGTCAGGCAGGATGCGGGAGGGTTCTGCCATGTCCTCAGCTCTCACAGGGAAGCATGTCTTGAAGCCAGCTGTCAACTAGCTGAATTCCTATGGCAGTGAGAAGGTAGCAGTACTCTGAGTCAGGAGGTTCCAAGATTACCACTCTACTGCACCTGGAGATACCCTCCAGGTCTGCATTGTTAATTGTACTCAGAAGCCTCTGGCAATCGTCTCTGGTGAAGACCTGCGAAACTCACTCTGCAGGCAGTGTGGAACTGTGAGGGACTGAGGGTCAGCTCAACTCTCAGAAGTAAGATGGTTTTGGACAAGGCGTTCAGCTACCCTCTCACGTATGGAACTTAGTATGTAGCACCAGTCTATCACAGGAATTACTAGGATATCGCTGAACTGAGCTTGGAGGCACTAGTCTTGTGTGCCGGGTGATTCCAATTACTTATCCCAGCACTTCCATCAAACAGCGAGCCTAGGCCTTTTAGAAGCCAAGGGTACCAGCAGGCTGGATGTGGAGGTACAGGCCATAAGCTCAACTCTCAGAAGTGTGTATGCATGGGAGGCAGATGTCTGCTACCCACTCGGACATGGGAGTTGGAACCTAGCTACACTGTGATTGAAGAAGTCCATTGGAAATCCCTGTATTCTACTCAGATACACGGGAGTTCAGCCCCAGTGCTCACACAAGCTTTTCCCGCAACCTCTCCCAGGCACTAACATTAGGATGTTAGCAGCTACTCCTACAGTCAGGCAGGAAGCGGGAGGGTTCTGCCCTGCCTTAAGCTCTCTCAGGGAAGCATGTCTAGAAGCCAGCTACCTGTCAACTAGCTACATTCCTATGGCAGTGAGAAGGTAGCAGTATTCTGAGTCAGGAGGTTCCAAGATTACCAGTCGACTGAACCTGGGGATACCCTCCAGGTCTGCATTTTTACCCTGCGTCTCAGAAGCCTCTGGCAAACGTCTCTGCTGAAGACCTGCGAAACTCACTCTGCAGGCAATGTGGAACTGTGAGGGACTGAGGGTGAGCTCAACTCTCAGAAGTAAGATGGTTTTGGACAAGGCGTTCAGCTACCCTCTCACGTATGGAACTTAGTATGTAGCACCAGTCTACCACAGGAATTACTAGGAAATCGCTGAACTGAGCTTGGAGGCACTAGTCTTGTGTGCCGGGTGATTCCAATTACCTCTCCCAGCACATCCGTCAAACAGCGAGCCTAGGCCTTTTAGAAGCCAAGGGTACCAGCAGGCTGGATGTGGAGGTACAGGCCATAAGCTCAACTCTCAGAAGTGTGTATGCATGGGAGGCAGATGTCTGCTACCCACTCGGACATGGGAGTTGGAACCTAGCTACACTGTGATTGAAGAAGGCCATTGGAAATCGCTGTATTCAACTCAGATACACGGGAGTTCAGGCCCAGTGCTCACACATGCTTTTCGCGCAACCTCTCACAGCCACTAACATAAGGATGTTAGCAGCTACTCCTACAGTCAGGCAGGATGCGGGAGGGTTCTGCCCTGTCTTCAGCTCTCACAGGGAAGCATGTCTTGAAGCCAGCTGTCAACTAGCTGCATTCCTATGGCAGTGAGAAGGTAGCAGTACTCTGAGTCAGGAGGTTCCAAGATTACCACTCTACTGCACCTGGAGATACTCTCCAGGTCTGCATTGTTAACTTGTACTCAGAAGCCTCTGGCAATCGTCTCTGGTGAAGACGTGTGAAACTCACTCTGCAGGCAGTGTGGAACTGTGAGGGACTGAGGGTGGGCTCAACTCTCAGAAGTAAGATGCTTTGGACAAGGCGTTCAGCTACCTTCTCACATAGGGAACTTAGTTTGTAGCAACTGTCTACCACAAGAATTACTGGGAAATAGTGAATTGAGCTTGGAGGCACTCGACTTGTGTGCCGGGAGATTCCAATTACCTCTCCCAGCACTTCCGTCAAACAGCGAGCCTAGGCCTTTTAGAAGCCAAGGGTACCAGCAGGCTGGATGTGGAGGTACAGGCCATAAGCTCAACTCTCAGAAGTGTGTATGCATGGGAGGCAGATGTCTGCTATCGCTCGTACATGGGATTTGGAACCTATCTACACTCTGGTTGAGGAAAGTCGTTGGAAATCGCTGTATTCAACTCAGATACACGGGAGTTCAGGCCCAGTGCTCACACATGCTTTTCCCGCAACCTCTCCCAGCCACTAACATTAGGATGTTAGCAGCTACTCCTAGAGTCAGGCAGCATGCGAGAGGGTTCTGCCCTGTCCTCAGCACTCACAGGGAAGCATGTCTTGAAGCCAGCTGTCAACTAGCTGCATTCCTATGGCAGTGAGAAGGTAGCAGTATTCTGAGTCAGGAGGTTCCAAGATTACCAGTCTACTGCACCTGGGGATACCCTCCAGGTCTGCATTGTTACCCTGCGTCTCAGAAGCCTCTGGCAAACGTCTCTGCTGAAGACCTGCGAAACTCACTCTGCAGGCAGTGTGGAACGGTGAGGGACTGAGGGTGAGCTCAACTCTCAGAAGTAAGATGGTTTTGGACAAGGCGTTCAGCTACCCTCTCACGTATGGAACTTAGTATGTAGCACCAGTCTACCACAGGAATTACTAGGAAATCGCTGAACTGAGCTTGGAGGCACTAGTCTTGTGTGCCGGGTGATTCCAATTACCTCTCCCAGCACTTCCGTGAAACAGCGAGCCTAGGCCTTTTAGAAGCCAAGGGTACCAGCAGGCTGGATGTGGAGGTACAGGCCATAAGCTCAACTCTCAGAAGTGTGTATGCATGGGAGGCAGATGTCTGCTACCCACTCGGACATGGGAGTTGGAACCTAGCTACACTGTGATTGAAGAAGGCCATTGGAAATCGCTGTATTCAACTCAGATACACGGGAGTTCAGGCCCAGTGCTCACACATGCTTTTCGCGCAACCTCTCCCAGCCACTAACATAAGGATGTTAGCAGCTACTCCTACAGTCAGGCAGGATGCGGGAGGGTTCTGCCCTGTCCTCAGCTCTCACAGGGAAGCATGTCTTGAAGCCAGCTGTCAACTAGCTGCATTCCTATGGCAGTGAGAAGGTAGCAGTACTCTGAGTCAGGAGATTCCAAGATTACCACTCTACTGCACCTGGAGATACCTTCCAGGTCTGCATTGTTAACTTGTACTCAGAAGCCTCTGGCAATCGTCTCTGGTGAAGACGTGTGAAACTCACTCTGCAGGCAGTGTGGAACTGTGAGGGACTGAGGGTGGGCTCAACTCTCAGAAGTAAGATGCTTTTGGACAAGGCGTTCAGCTACCTTCTCACATAGGGAACTTAGTATGTAGCACCTGTCTACCACAACAATTACTGGGAAATCGTGAATTGAGCTTGGAGGCACTCGTCTTGTGTGCCGGGAGATTCCAATTACCTCTCCCAGCACTTCCGTCAAACAGCGAGCCTAGGCCTTTTAGAAGCCAAGGGTACCAGGAGGCTGGATGTGGAGGTACAGGCCATAAGCTCAACTCTCAGAAGTGTGCATGCATGGGAGGCAGATGTCTGCTACCCGATCGTACATGGGATTTCGAATCTAGCTACACTCTGGTTGAGGAAAGCCGTTGGAAATCGCTGTCTTCAACTCAGATACACGGGAGTTCAGGCCCAGTGCTCACACATGCTTTTCCCGAAACCTCTCCCAGCCACTAACATAAGGATGTTAGCAGCTACTCCTACAGTCAGGCAGGATGCGGGAGGGTTCTGCCATGTCCTCAGCTCTCACAGGGAAGCATGTCTTGAAGCCAGCTGTCAACTAGCTGAATTCCTATGGCAGTGAGAAGGTAGCAGTACTCTGAGTCAGGAGGTTCCAAGATTACCACTCTACTGTACCTGGAGATACCCTCCAGGTCTGCATTGTTAATTGTACTCAGAAGCCTCTGGCAATCGTCTCTGGTGAAGACCTGCGAAACTCACTCTGCAGGCAGTGTGGAACTGTGAGGGACTGAGGGTCAGCTCAACTCTCAGAAGTAAGATGGTTTTGGACAAGGCGTTCAGCTACCCTCTCACGTATGGAACTTAGTATGTAGCACCAGTCTACCACAGGAATTACTAGGATATCGCTGAACTGAGCTTGGAGGCACTAGTCTTGTGCGCCGGGTGATTCCAATTACTTATCCCAGCACTTCCGTCAAACAGCGAGCCTAGGCCTTTTAGAAGCCAAGGGTACCAGCAGGCTGGATGTGGAGGTACAGGCCATAAGCTCAACTCTCAGAAGTGTGTATGCATGGGAGGCAGATGTCTGCTACCCACTCGGACATGGGAGTTGGAATCTAGCTACACTGTGATTGAAGAAGTCCATTGGAAATCGCTGTATTCTACTCAGATACACGGGAGTTCAGGCCCAGTGCTCACACATGCTTTTCCCGCAACCTCTCCCAGCCACTAACATAAGGATGTTAGCAGCTACTCCTACAGTCAGGCAGCATGCGAGAGGGTTCTGCCCTGTCCTCAGCACTCACAGGGAAGCATGTCTTGAAGCCAGCTGTCAACTAGCTGCATTCCTATGGCAGAGAGAAGGTAGCAGTATTCTGAGTCAGGAGGTTCCAAGATTACCAGTCTACTGCACCTGGGGATACCCTCCAGGTCTGCATTGTTACCCTGCGTCTCAGAAGCCTCTGGCAAACGTCTCTGCTGAAGACCTGCGAAACTCACTCTGCAGGCAGTGTGGAACTGTGAGGGACTGAGGCTGAGCTCAACTCTCAGAAGTAAGATGGTTTTGGACAAGGCGTTCAGCTACCCTCTCACGTATGGAACTTAGTATGTAGCACCAGTCTACCACAGGAATTACTAGGAAATCGCTGAACTGAGCTTGGAGGCACTAGTCTTGTGTGCCGGGTGATTCCAATTACCTCTCCCAGCACTTCCGTCAAACAGCGAGCCTAGGCCTTTTAGAAGCCAAGGGTACCAGCAGGCTGGATGTGGAGGTACAGGCCATAAGCTCAACTCTCAGAAATGCGTATGCATGGGAAGCAGATGTCTGCTACCCACTCGGACATGGGAGTTGGAACCTAGCTACACTGTGATTGAAGAAGGCCATTGGAAACCGCTGTATTCAACTCAGATACACGAGAGTTCAGCCCCAGTGCTCACACATGCTTTTCCCGCAACCTCTCCCAGCCACTAACATTAGGATGTTAGCAGCTACTCCTACAGTCAGGCAGGAAGCGGGAGGGTTCTGCCCTGCCTTAAGCTCTCTAAGGGAAGCATGTCTAGAAGCCAGCTAGCTGTCAACTAGCTGCATTCCTATGGCAGTGAGAAGGTAGCAGTATTCTGAGTCAGGAGGTTCCAAGATTACCAGTCGACTGAACCTGGGGATACCCTCCAGGTCTGCATTTTTACCCTGCGTCTCAGAAGCCTCTGGCAAACGTCTCTGCTGAAGACCTGCGAAACTCACTCTGCAGGCAATGTGGAACTGTGAGGGACTGAGGGTGAGCTCAACTCTCAGAAGTAAGATGGTTTTGGACAAGGCGTTCAGCTACCCTCTCACGTATGGAACTTAGTATGTAGCACCAGTCTACCACAGGAATTACTAGGAAATCGCTGAACTGAGCTTGGAGGCACTAGTCTTGTGTGCCGGGTGATTCCAATTACCTCTCCCAGCACTTCCGTCAAACAGGGAGCCTAGGCCTTTTAGAAGCCAAGGGTACCAGCAGGCTGGATGTGGAGGTACAGGCCATAAGCTCAACTCTCAGAAGTGTATATGCATGGGAGGCAGATGTCTGCTACTCTCTCGGACATGGGAGTTGGAACCTAGCTACACTGTGATTGAGGAAGGCCATTGGAAATCGCTGTATTCAACTCTGATACACGGGAGTTCAGGCCCAGTGCTCACACATGCTTTTCCCGCAACCTCTCCCAGCCACTAACATTAGGATGTTAGCAGCTACTCCTACAGTCAGGCAGGATGCGGGAGGGTTCTGCCCTGTCCTCAGCTCGAACAGGGAAGCATGTCTTGAAGCCAGCTGTCAACTAGCTGCATTCCTATGGCAGTGAGAAGGTAGCAGTACTCTGAGTCAGGAGGTTCCAAGATTAACACTCTACTGCACCTGTAGATACCCTCCAGGTCTGCATTGTTAATTGTACTCAGAAGCCTCTGGCAATCGTCTCTGGTGAAGACCTGCGAAACTCACTCTGCAGGCAGTGTGGAACTGTGAGGGACTGAGGGTGAGCTCAACTCTCACAAGTAAGATGGTTTTGGACAAGGCGTTCAGCTACCCTCTCACGTATGGAACTTAGTATGTAGCACCAGTCTACCACAGGAATTACTAGGATATCGCTGAACTGAGCTTGGAGGCACTAGTTTTGTGTGCCGGGTGATTCCAATTACCTATCCCAGCACTTCCGTCAAACAGCGAGCCTAGGCCTTTTAGAAGCCAAGGGTACCAGCAGGCTGGATGTGGAGGTACAGGCCATAAGCTCAACTCTCAGAAGTGTGTATGCATGGGAGGCAGATGTCTGCTACCCACTCGGACATGGGAGTTGGAACCTAGCTACACTGTGATTGAAGAAGGCCATTGGAAATCGCTGTATTCAACTCAGATACACGGGAGTTCAGGCCCAGTGCTCACACATGCTTTTCCCGCAACCTCTCCCAGCCACTAACATAAGGATGTTAGCAGCTACTCCTACAGTCAGGCAGGATGCGGGAGGGTTCTGCCCTGTCCTCAGCTCTCACAGGGAAGCATGTCTTGAAGCCAGCTGTCAACTAGCTGCATTCCTATGGCAGTGAGAAGGTAGCAGTACTCTGAGTCAGGAGGTTCCAAGATTACCACTCTACTGCACCTGGAGATACCCTCCAGGTCTGCATTGTTAACTTGTACTCAGAAGCCTCTGGCAATCGTCTCTGGTGAAGACGTGTGAAACTCACTCTGCAGGCAGTGTGGAACTGTGAGGGACTGAGGGTCAGCTCAACTCTCAGAAGTAAGATGCTTTTGGACAAGGCGTTCAGCTACCTTCTCACATATGGAACTTAGTATGTAGCACCTGTCTACCACAAGAATTACTGGGAAATCGTGAATTGAGCTTGGAGGCACTCGTCTTGTGTTCCGGGAGATTCCAATTACCTCTCCCAGCACTTCCGTCAAACAGCGAGCCTAGGCCTTTTAGAAGCCAAGGGTACCAGCAGGCTGGATGTGGAGGTACAGGCCATAAGCTCAACTCTCAGAAGTGTGTATGCATGGGAGGCAGATGTCTGCTACCCGCTCGTACATGGGATTTGGAACCTAGCTACACTCTGGTTGAGGAAAGTCGTTGGAAATCGCTGTATTCAACTCAGATACACGGGAGTTCAGGCCCAGTGCTCACACATGCTTTTCCCGCAACCTCTCCCAACCACTAACATTAGGATGTTAGCAGCTACTCCTACAGTCAGGCAGGATGCGGGAGGGTTCTGCCCTGTCTTCAGCTCTCACAGGGAAGCATGTCTTGAAGCCAGCTGTCAACTAGCTGCATTCCTATGGTAGTGAGAAGGTAGCAGTATTCTGAGTCAGGAGGTTCCAAGATTACCAGTCTACTGCATCTGAGGATACCCTCCAGGTCTGCATTGTTACCCTGCGTCTCAGAAGCCTCTGGCAAACGTCCTGCTGAAGACCTGCGAAACTCACTCTTCAGGCAGTGTGGAACTGTGAGGGACTGAGGGTGAGCTCAACTCTCAGAAGTAAGATGGTTTTGGACAAGGCGTTCAGCTACCCTCTCACGTATGGAACTTAGTATGTAGCACCAGTCTACCACAGGAATTACTAGGAAATCGCTGAACTGAGCTTGGAGGCACTAGTCTTGTGTGCCGGGTGATTCCAATTACCTCTCCCAGCACATCCGTCAAACAGCGAGCCTAGGCCTTTTAGAAGCCAAGGGTACCAGCAGGCTGGATGTGGAGGTACAGGCCATAAGCTCAACTCTCAGAAGTGTGTATGCATGGGAGGCAGATGTCTGCTACCCACTCGGACATGGGAGTTGGAACCTAGCTACACTGTGATTGAAGAAGGCCATTGGAAATCGCTGTATTCAACTCAGATACACGGGATTTCAGGCCCAGTGCTCACACATGCTTTTCCCGCAACCTCTCCCAGCCACTAACATAAGGATGTTAGCAGCTACTCCTACAGTCAGGCAGGATGCGGGAGGGTTCTGCCCTGTCCTCAGCTCTCACAGGGAAGCATGTCTTGAAGCCAGCTGTCAACTAGCTGCATTCCTATGGCAGTGAGAAGGTAGCAGTACTCTGAGTCAGGAGGTTCCAAGATTACCACTCTACTGCACCTGGAGATACCCTCCAGGTCTGCATTGTTAACTTGTACTCAGAAGACTCTGGCAATCGTCTCTGGTGAAGACGTGTGAAACTCACTCTGCAGGCAGTGTGGAACTGTGAGGGAATGAGGCTGAGCTCAACTCTCAGAAGTAAGATGCTTTGGACAAGGCGTTCAGCTACCTTCTCACATAGGGAACTTAGTTTGTAGCAACTGTCTACCACAAGAATTACTGGGAAATCGTGAATTGAGCTTGGAGGCACTCGACTTGTGTGCCGGGAGATTCCAATGACCTCTCCCAGCACTTCCGTCAAACAGCGAGCCTAGGCCTTTTAGAAGCCAAGGGTACCAGCAGGCTGGATGTGGAGGTACAGGTCATAAGCTAAACTCTCAGAAGTGTGTATGCATGGGAGGCAGATGTCTGCTATCGCTCGTACATGGGATTTGGAACCTAGCTACACTCTGGTTGAGGAAAGTCGTTGGAAATCGCTGTATTCAACTCAGATACACGGGAGTTCAGGCCCAGTGCTCACACATGCTTTTCCCGCAACCTCTCCCAGCCACTAACATTAGGATGTTAGCAGCCACTCCTACAGTCAGGCAGCATGCGGGAGGGTTCTACCCTGTCCTCAGCACTCACAGGGAAGCATGTCTTGAAGCCAGCTGTCAACTAGCTGCATTCCTATGGCAGTGAAAAGGTAGCAGTATTCTGAGTCAGGAGGTTCCAAGATTACCAGTCTACTGCACCTGGGGATACCCTCCAGGTCTGCATTGTTACCCTGCGTCTCAGAAGCCTCTGGCAAACGTCTCTGCTGAAGACCTGCGAAACTCACTCTGCAGGCAGTGTGGAACAGTGAGGGACTGAGGGTGAGCTCAACTCTCAGAAGTAAGATGGTTTTGGACAAGGCGTTCAGCTACCCTCTCACGTATGGAACTTAGTATGTAGCACCAGTCTACCACAGGAATTACTAGGAAATCGCTGAACTGAGCTTGGAGGCACTAGTCTTGTGTGCCGGGTGATTCCAATTACCTCTCCCAGCACTTCCGTGAAACAGCGAGCCTAGGCCTTTTAGAAGCCAAGGGTACCAGCAGGCTGGATGTGGAGGTACAGGCCATAAGCTCAACTCTCAGAAGTGTGTATGCATGGGAGGCAGATGTCTGCTACCCACTCGGACATGGGAGTTGGAACCTAGCTACACTGTGATTGAAGAAGGCCATTGGAAATCGCTGTATTCAACTCAGATACACGGGAGTTCAGGCCCAGTGCTCACACATGCTTTTCGCGCAACCTCTCCCAGCCACTAACATAAGGATGTTAGCAGCTACTCCTACAGTCAGGCAGGATGCGGGAGGGTTCTGCCCTGTCCTCAGCTCTCACAGGGAAGCATGTCTTGAAGCCAGCTGTCAACTAGCTGCATTCCTATGGCAGTGAGAAGGTAGCAGTACTCTGAGTCAGGAGGTTCCAAGATTACCACTCTACTGCACCTGGAGATACCCTCCAGGTCTGCATTGTTAACTTGTACTCAGAAGACTCTGGCAATCGTCTCTGGTGAAGACGTGTGAAACTCACTCTGCAGGCAGTGTGGAACTGTGAGGGACTGAGGGTGGGCTCAACTCTCAGAAGTAAGATGCTTTGGACAAGGCGTTCAGCTACCTACTCACATAGGGAACTTAGTTTGTAGCAACTGTCTACCACAAGAATTACTGGGAAATCGTGAATTGAGCTTGGAGGCACTCGACTTGTGTGCCGGGAGATTCCAATTACCTCTCCCAGCACTTCCGTCAAACAGCGAGCCTAGGCCTTTTAGAAGCCAAGGGTACCAGGAGGCTGGATGTGGAGGTACAGGCCATAAGCTCAACTCTCAGAAGTGTGTATGCATGGGAGGCAGATGTCTGCTACCCGATCGTACATGGGATTTCGAACCTAGCTACACTCTGGTTGAGGAAAGCCGTTGGAAATCGCTGTATTCAACTCAGATACACGGGAGTTCAGGCCCAGTGCTCACACATGCTTTTCCCGAAACCTCTCCCAGCCACTAACATAAGGATGTTAGCAGCTACTCCTACAGTCAGGCAGGATGCGGGAGGGTTCTGCCATGTCCTCAGCTCTCACAGGGAAGCATGTCTTGAAGCCAGCTGTCAACTAGCTGAATTCCTATGGCAGTGAGAATGTAGCAGTACTCTGAGTCAGGAGGTTCCAAGATTACCACTCTACTGCCCCTGGAGATACCCTCCAGGTCTGCATTGTTAATTGTACTCAGAAGCCTCTGGCAATCGTCTCTGGTGAAGACCTGCGAAACTCACTCTGCAGGCAGTGTGGAACTGTGAGGGACTGAGGGTCAGCTCAACTCTCAGAAGTAAGATGGTTTTGGACAAGGCGTTCAGCTACCCTCTCACGTATGGAACTTAGTATGTAGCACCAGTCTACCACAGGAATTACTAGGATATCGCTGAACTGAGCTTGGAGGCACTAGTCTTGTGTGCCGGGTGATTCCAATTACTTATCCCAGCACTTCCGTCAAACAGCGAGCCTAGGCCTTTTAGAAACCAAGGGTACCAGCAGGCTGGATGTGGAGGTACAGGCCATAAGCTGAACTCTCAGAAGTGTGTATGCATGGGAGGCAGATGTCTGCTACCCACTCGGACATGGGAGTTGGAACCTAGCTACACTGTGATTGAAGAAGTCCATTGGAAATCGCTGTATTCTACTCAGATACACGGGAGTTCAGGCCCAGTGCTCACACATGCTTTTCCCGCAACCTCTCCCAGCCACTAACATAAGGATGTTAGCAGCTACTCCTACAGTCAGGCAGCATGCGAGAGGGTTCTGCCCTGTCCTCAGCACTCACAGGGAAGCATGTCTTGAAGCCAGCTGTCAACTAGCTGCATTCCTATGGCAGTGAGAAGGTAGCAGTATTCTGAGTCAGGAGGTTCCAAGATTACCAGTCGACTGAACCTGGGGATACCCTCCAGGTCTGCATTTTTACCCTGCGTCTCAGAAGCCTCTGGCAAACGTCTCTGCTGAAGACCTGCGAAACTCACTCTGCAGGCAATGTGGAACTGTGAGGGACTGAGGGTGAGCTCAACTCTCAGAAGTAAGATGGTTTTGGACAAGGCGTTCAGCTACCCTCTCACGTATGGAACTTAGTATGTAGCACCAGTCTACCACAGGAATTACTAGGAAATCGCTGAACTGAGCTTGGAGGCACTAGTCTTGTGTGCCGGGTGATTCCAATTACCTCTCCCAGCACTTCCGTCAAACAGGGAGCCTAGGCCTTTTAGAAGCCAAGGGTACCAGCAGGCTGGATGTGGAGGTACAGGCCATAAGCTCAACTCTCAGAAGTGTATATGCATGGGAGGCAGATGTCTGCTACCCTCTCGGACATGGGAGTTGGAACCTAGCTACACTGTGATTGAGGAAGGCCATTGGAACTCGCTGTATTCAACTCAGATACACGGGAGTTCAGGCCCAGTGCTCACACATGCTTTTCCCGCAACCTCTCCCAGCCACTAACATAAGGATGTTAGCAGCTACTCCTACAGTCAGGCAGGATGCGGGAGGGTTCTGCCCTGTCCTCAGCTCTCACAGGGAAGCATGTCTTGAAGCCAGCTGTCAACTAGCTGCATTCCTATGGCAGTGAGAAGGTAGCAGTACTCTGAGTCAGGAGGTTCCAAGATTACCACTCTACTGCACCTGGAGATACCCTCCAGGTCTGCATTGTTAACTTGTACTCAGAAGCCTCTGGCAATCGTCTCTGGTGAAGACGTGTGAAACTCACTCTGCAGGCAGTGTGGAACTGTGAGGGACTGAGGGTCAGCTCAACTCTCAGAAGTAAGATGCATTTGGACAAGGCGTTCAGCTACCTTCTCACATATGGAACTTAGTATGTAGCACCTGTCTACCACAAGAATTACTGGGAAATCGTGAATTGAGCTTGGAGGCACTCGTCTTGTGTTCCGGGAGATTCCAATTACCTCTCCCAGCACTTCCGTCAAACAGCGAGCCTAGGCCTTTTAGAAGCCAAGGGTACCAGCAGGCTGGATGTGGAGGTACAGGCCATAAGCTCAACTCTCAGAAGTGTGTATGCATGGGAGGCAGATGTCTGCTACCCGCTCGTACATGGGAGTTGGAACCTAGCTTCACTCTGGTTGAGGAAAGTCGTTGGAAATCGCTGTATTCAACTCAGATACACGGGAGTTCAGGCCCAGTGCTCACACATGCTTTTCCCGCAACCTCTCCCAGCCACTAACATTAGGATGTTATCAGCTACTCCTACAGTCAGGCAGGATGCGGGAGGGTTCTGCCCTGTCCTCAGCTCTCTCAGGGAAGCATGTCTTGAAGCCAGCTAGCTGTCAACTAGCTGCATTCCTATGGCAGTGTGAAGGTAGCAGTACTCTGAGTCAGGAGGTTCCAAGATTACCAGTCGACTGCACCTGGGGATACCCTCCAGGTCTGCATTGTTACCCTGCGTCTCAGAAGCCTCTGGCAAACGTCTCTGCTGAAGACCTGCGAAACTCCCTCTGCAGGCAGTGTGGAACGGTGAGGGACTGGGGGTGAGCTCAACTCTCAGAAGTAAGATGGTTTTGGACAAGGCGTTCAGCTACCCTCTCACGTATGGAACTTAGTATGTAGCACCAGTCTACCACAGGAAGTACTAGGAAATCGCTGAACTGAGCTTGGAGGCACTAGTCTTGTGTGCCGGGTGATTCCAATTACCTCTCCCAGCACTTCCGTCAAACAGCGAGCCTAGGCCTTTTAGAAGCCAAGGGTACCAGCAGGCTGGATGTGGAGGTACAGGCCATAAGCTCAACTCTCAGAAGTGTGTATGCATGGGAGGCAGATGTCTGCTACCCACTCGGACATGGGAGTTGGAACCTAGCTACACTGTGATTGAAGAAGGCCATTGGAAATCGCTGTATTCAACTCAGATACACGGGAGTTCAGGCCCAGTGCTCACACATGCTTTTCCCGCAACCTCTCCCAGCCTCTAACATAAGGATGTTAGCAGCTACTCCTACAGTCAGGCAGGATGCGGGAGGGTTCTGCCCTGTCCTCAACTCGCACAGGGAAGCATGTCTTGAAGCCAGCTGTCAACTAGCTGCATTCCTATGGCAATGAGAAGGTAGCAGTACTCTGAGTCAGGAGGTTCCAAGATTACCACTCTACTGCACCTGGAGATACCCTCCAGGTCTGTATTGTTAACTTGTACTCAGAAGCCTCTGGCAATCGTCTCTGGTGAAGACGTGTGAAACTCACTCTGCAGGCAGTGTGGAAGTGTGAGGGACGGAGGGTGTGCTCAACTCTCAGGAGTAAGATGCTTTTGGACATGGCGTTCAGCTACCTTCTCACATATGGAACTTAGTATGTAGCACCTGTCTACCACAAGAATTACTGGGAAATCGTGAATTGAGCTTGGAGGCACTCGTCTTGTGTGCCGGGAGATTCCAATTACCTCTCCCAGCACTTCCGTCAAACAGCGAGCCTAGGCCTTTTAGAAGCCAAGGGTACCAGCAGGCTGGATGTGGAGGTACAGGCCAAAAGCTCAACTCTCAGAAGTGTGTATGCATGGGAGGCAGATGTCTGCTACCCGCTCGTACATGGGATTTGGAACCTAGCTACACTCTGGTTGAGGAAAGTCGTTGGAAATCGCTGTATTCAACTCAGATACACGGGAGTTCATGCCCAGTGCTCACACATGCTTTTCCCGCAACCTCTCCCAGCCACTAACATTAGGATGTTAGCAGCTACTCCTACAGTCAGGCAGCATGCGGGAGGGTTCTTCCCTGTCCTTAGCTCTCACAGGGAAGCATGTCTTAAAGCCAGCTGTCAACTAGCTGCATTCCTATGGCAGTGAGAAGGTAGCAGTATTCTGAGTCAGGAGTTTCCAAGATTACCAGTCTACTGCATCTGGGGATACCCTCCAGGTCTGCCCTGTTACCCTGCGTCTCAGAAGCCTCTGGCAAACGTCTCTGCTGAAGACCTGCGAAACTCACTCTGCAGGCAGTGTGGAACTGTGAGGGACTGAGGCTGAGCTCAACTCTCAGAAGTAAGATGGTTTTGGACAAGGCGTTCAGCTACCCTCTCACGTATGGAACTTAGTATGTAGCACCAGTCTACCACAGGAATTACTAGGATATCGCTGAACTGAGCTTGGAGCTACTAGTCTTGTGTGACGGGTGATTCCAATTACCTCTCCCAGCACTTCCGTCAAACAGCGAGCCTAGGCCTTTTAGAAGCCAAGGGTACCAGCAGGCAGGATGTGGAGGTACAGGCCATAAGCTCAACTCTCAGAAGTGTGTATGCATGGGAGGCAGATGTCTGCTACCCACTCGGACATGGGAGTTGGAACCTAGCTACACTGTGATTGAAGAAGGCCATTGGAAATCGCTGTATTCAAGTCAGATACACCGGAGTTCAGGCCCAGTGCTCACACATGCTTTTCCCGCAACCTCTCCCAGCCACTAACATAAGGATGTTAGCAGCTACTCCTACAGTCAGGCAGGATGCGGGAGGTTTCTGCCCTGTCCTCAGCTCTCACAGGGAAGCATGTCTTGAAGCCTGCTGTCAACTAGCTGCATTCCTGTGGCAGTGAGAAGGTAGAAGTACTCTGAGTCAGGAGGTTCCAAGATTACCACTCTACTGCACCTGTAGATACCCTCCATGTCTGCATTGTTAACTTGTACTCAGAAACCTCTGGCAATCGTCTCTGGTGAAGACGTATGAAACTCACTCTGCAGGCAGTGTGGAACTGTGAGGGACTGAGGGTGAGCTCAACTCTCAGAAGTAAGATTATTTTGGACAAGGCGCTCAGGTACATTCTCACATATGGAACTTAGTATGTAGCACCTGTCTACCACAAGAATTACTGGGAAATCGTGAATTGAGCTTGGAGGCACTCGTCTTGTGTTCCGGGAGATTCCAATTACCTCTCCCAGCACTTCCGTCAAACAGCGAGCCTAGGCCTTTTAGAAGCCAAGGGTACCAGCAGGTTGGATGTGGAGGTACAGGCCATAAGCTCAACTCTCAGAAGTGTGTATGCATGGGAGGCAGATGTCTGCTACCCGCTCGTACATGGGATTTGGAACCTAGCTACACTCTGGTTGAGGAAAGCCGTTGGAAATCGCTGTATTCAACTCAGACACATGGCAGTTCAGCCCCAGTGCTCACACATGCTTTTCCCGCAACCTCTCCAAGCCACTAACATTAGGATGTTAGCAGCTACTCCAACAGTCAGGCAGGATGCGGGAGGGTTCTGCCCTGTCTTCAGCTCTCACAGGGAAGCATGTCTTGAAGCCAGCTGTCAAGTAGCTGCATTCCTATGGCAGTGAGAAGGTAGCAGTATTCTGAGTCAGGACGTTCCAAGATTACCAGGCTACTGCACCTGGGGATACCCTCCAGGTCTGCATTGTTACCCTGCGTCTCAGAAGCCTCTGGCAAACGTCTCTGCTGAAGACCTGCGAAACTCACTCTGCAGGCAGTGTGGAACTGTGAGGGACTGAAGCTGAGCTTAACTCTCAGAAGTAAGATGCTTTTGGACATGGCGTTCAGCTACCTTCTCACATATGGAACTTAGTATGTAGCACCTGTCTACCACAAGAATTACTGGGAAATCGTGAATTGAGCTTGGAGGCACTCGTCTTGTGTGCCGGGAGATTCCAATTACCTCTCCCAGCACTTCCGTCAAACAGCGAGCCTAGGCCTTTTAGAAGCCAAGGGTACCAGCAGGCTGGATGTGGAGGTACAGGCCATAAGCTCAACTCTCAGAAGTGTGTATGCATGGAAGGCAGATGTCTGCTACCCGCTCGTACATGGGAGTTGGAACCTAGCTACACTCTGGTTGAGGAAAGTCGTTGGAAATCGCTGTATTCAACTCAGATACACAGGAGTTCAGGCCCAGTGCTCACACATGCTTTTCCCGCAACCTCTCCCAGCCACTAACATTAGGATGTTATCAGCTACTCCTACAGTCAGGCAGGATGCGGGTTGGTTCTGCCCTGTCCTCAGCTCTCTCAGGGAATCATGTCTTGAAGCCAGCTAGCTGTCAACTAGCTGCATTCCTATGGCAGTGAGAAGGTAGCAGTACTCTGAGTCAGGAGGTTCCAAGATTATCAGTCGACTGCACCTGGGGATACCCTCCAGGTCTGCATTGTTACCCTGCGTCTCAGAAGCCTCTGGCAAACGTCTCTGCTGAAGACCTGCGAAACTCACTCTGCAGGCAGTGTGGAACGGTGAGGGACTGAGGGTGAGCTCAACTCTCAGAAATAAGATGGTTTTGGACAAGGCGTTCAGCTACCCTCTCACGTATGGAACTTAGTATGTAGCACCAGTCTACCACAGGAATTACTAGGAAATCGCTGAACTGAGCTTGGAGGCACTAGTCTTGTGTGCCGGGTGATTCCAATTACCTCTCCCAGCACTTCCGTCAAACAGCGAGCCTAGGCCTTTTAGAAGCCAAGGGTACCAGCAGGCTGGATGTGGAGGTACAGGCCATAAGCTCAACTCTCAGAAGTGTGTATGCATGGGAGGCAGATGTCTGCTACCCACTCGGACATGGGAGTTGGAACCTAGCTACACTGTGATTGAAGAAGGCCATTGGAAGTCGCTGTATTCAACTCAGATACACGGGAGTTCAGGCCCAGTGCTCACACATGCTTTTCCCGCAACCTCTCCCAGCCTCTAACATAAGGATGTTAGCAGCTACTCCTACAGTCAGGCAGGATGCGGGAGGGTTCTGCCCTGTCCTCAACTCGCACAGGGAAGCATGTCTTGAAGCCAGCTGTCAACTAGCTACATTCCTATGGCAATGAGAAGGTAGCAGTACTCTGAGTCAGGAGGTTCCAAGATTACCACTCTACTGCACCTGGAGATACCCTCCAGGTCTGTATTGTTAACTTGTACTCAGAAGCCTCTGGCAATCGTCTCTGGTGAAGACGTGTGAAACTCACTCTGCAGGCAGTGTGGAAGTGTGAGGGACGGAGGGTGTGCTCAACTCTCAGAAGTAAGATGCTTTTGGACATGGCGTTCAGCTACCTTCTCACATATGGAACTTAGTATGTAGCACCTGTCTACCACAAGAATTACTGGGAAATCGTGAATTGAGCTTGGAGGCACTCGTCTTGTGTGCCGGGAGATTCCAATTACCTCTCCCAGCACTTCCGTCAAACAGCGAGCCTAGGCCTTTTAGAAGCCAAGGGTACCAGCAGGCTGGATGTGGAAGTACAGGCCAAAAGCTCAACTCTCAGAAGTGTGTATGCATGGGAGGCAGATGTCTGCTACCCGCTCGTACATGGGATTTGGAACCTATCTACACTCTGGTTGAGGAAAGTCGTTGGAAATCGCTGTATTCAACTCAGATACACGGGAGTTCATGCCCAGTGCTCACACATGCTTTTCCCGCAACCTCTCCCAGCCACTAACATTAGGATGTTAGCAGCTACTCCTACAGTCAGGCAGCATGCGGGAGGGTTCTTCCCTGTCCTTAGCTCTCACAGGGAAGCATGTCTTGAAGCCAGCTGTCAACTAGCTGCATTCCTATGGCAGTGAGAAGGTAGCAGTATTCTGAGTCAGGAGGTTCCAAGATTACCACTCTACTGCATCTGGGGATACCCTCCAGGTCTGCCCTGTTACCCTGCGTCTCAGAAGCCTCTGGCAAACGTCTCTGCTGAAGACCTGCGAAACTCACTCTGCAGGCAGTGTGGAACTGTGAGGGACTGAGGCTGAGCTCAACTCTCAGAAGTAAGATGGTTTTGGACAAGGCGTTCAGCTACCCTCTCACGTATGGAACTTAGTATGTAGCACCAATCTACCACAGGAATTACTAGGATATCGCTGAACTGAGCTTGGAGGAACTAGTCTTGTGTGCCGGGTGATTCCAATTACCTCTCCCAGCACTTCCGTCAAACAGCGAGCCTAGGCCTTTTAGAAGCCAAGGGTACCAGCAGGCTGGATGTGGAGGTACAGGCCATAAGCTCAACTCTCAGAAGTGTGTATGCATGGGAGGCAGATGTCTGCTACCCACTCGGACATGGGAGTTGGAACCTAGCTACACTGTGATTGAAGAAGGCCATTGGAAATCGCTGTATTCAAGTCAGATACACCGGAGTTCAGGCCCAGTGCTCACACATGCTTTTCCCGCAACCTCTCCCAGCCATTAACATAAGGATGTTAGCAGCTACTCCTACAGTCAGGCAGGATGCGGGAGGTTTCTGCCCTGTCCTCAGCTCTCACAGGGAAGCATGTCTTGAAGCCAGCTGTCAACTAGCTGCATTCCTATGGCAGTGAGAAGGTAGAAGTACTCTGAGTCAGGAGGTTCCAAGATTACCACTCTACTGCACCTGGAGATACCCTCCATGTCTGCATTGTTAACTTGTACTCAGAAACCTCTGGCAATCGTCTCTGGTGAAGACGTGTGAAACTCACTCTGCAGGCAGTGTGGAACTGTGAGGGACTGAGGGTGAGCTCAACTCTCAGAAGTAAGATTATTTTGGACAAGGCGTTCAGGTACCTTCTCACATATGGAATTAGTATGTAGCACCTGTCTACCACAAGAATTACTGGGAAATCGTGAATTGAGCTTGGAGGCACTCGTCTTGTGTGCCGGGAGATTCCAATTACCTCTCCCAGCACTTCCGTCAAACAGCGAGCCTAGGCCTTTTAGAAGCCAAGGGTACCAGCAGGCTGGATGTGGAGGTACAGGCCATAAGCTCAACTCTCAGAAGTGTGTATGCATGGGAGGCAGATGTCTGCTACCCACTCGTACATGGGATTTGGAACCTAGCTACACTCTGGTTGAGGAAAGTCGTTGGAAATCGCTGTATTCAACTCAGACACACGGCAGTTCAGACCCAGTGCTCACACATGCTTTTCCCGCAACCTCTCCCAGCCACTAACATTAGGATGTTAGCAGCTACTCCAACAGTCAGGCAGGATGCGGGAGGGTTCTGCCCTGTCTTCAGTTCTCACAGGGAAGCATGTCTTGAAGCCAGCTGTCAAGTAGCTGCATTCCTATGGCAGTGAGAAGGTAGCAGTATTCTGACTCAGGACGTTCCAAGATTACCAGGCTACTGCACCTGGGGATACCCTCCAGGTCTGCATTGTTACCCTGCGTCTCAGAAGCCTCTGGCAAACGTCTCTGCTGAAGACCTGCGAAACTCACTCTGCAGGCAGTGTGGAACTGTGAGGGACTGAAGCTGAGCTTAACTCTCAGAAGTAAGATGCTTTTGGACATGGCGTTCAGCTACCTGCTCACATATGGAACTTAGTATGTAGCACCTGTCTACCACAAGAATTACTGGGAAATCGTGAATTGAGCTTGGAGGCACTCGTCTTGTGTGCCGGGAGATTCCAATTACCTCTCCCAGCACTTCCGTCAAACAGCGAGCCTAGGCCTTTTAGAAGCCAAGGGTACCAGCAGGCTGGATGTGGAGGTACAGGCCATAAGCTCAACTCTCAGAAGTGTGTATGCATGGGAGGCAGATGTCTGCTACCCACTCGGACATGGGAGTTGGAACCTAGCTACACTGTGATTGAAGAAGGCCATTGGAAATCGCTGTATTCAAGTCAGATACACCGGAGTTCACGCCCAGTGCTCACACATGCTTTTCCCGCAACCTCTCCCAGCCACTAACATAAGGATGTTAGCAGCTACTCCTACAGTCAGGCAGGATGCGGGAGGTTTCTGCCCTGTCCTCAGCTCTCACAGGGAAGCATGTCTTGAAGCCAGCTGTCAACTAGCTGCATTCCTATGGCAGTGAGAAGGTAGAAGTACTCTGAGTCAGGAGGTTCCAAGATTACCACTCAACTGCACCTGGAGATACCCTCCATGTCTGCATTGTTAACTTGTACTCAGAAGCCTCTGGCAATCGTCTCTGGTGAAGACGTGTGAAACTCACTCTGCAGGCAGTGTGGAACTGTGAGGGACTGAGGGTGAGCTCAACTCTCTGAAGTAAGATTATTTTGGACAAGGCGTTCAGGTACCTTCTCACATATGGAACTTAGTATGTAGCACCTGTCTACCACAAGAATTACTGGGAAATCGTGAATTGAGCTTGGAGGCACTCGTCTTGTGTGCCGGGAGATTCCAATTACCTCTCCCAGCACTTCCGTCAAACAGCGAGCCTAGGCCTTTTAGAAGCCAAGGGTACCAGCAGGCTGGATGTGGAGGTACAGGCCAAAAGCTCAACTCTCAGAAGTGTGTATGCATGGGAGGCAGATGTCTGCTACCCGCTCGTACATGGGATTTGGAAACTAGCTACACTCTGGTTGAGGAAAGTCGTTGGAAATCGCTGTATTCAACTCAGATACACGGGAGTTCATGCCCAGTGCTCACACATGCTTTTCCCGCAACCTCTCCCAGCCACTAACATTAGGATGTTACCAGCTACTCCTACAGTCAGGTAACATGCGGGAGGGTTCTTCCCTGTCCTTAGCTCTCACAGGGAAGCATGTCTTGAAGCCAGCTGTCAACTAGCTGCATTCCTATGGCAGTGAGAAGGTAGCAGTATTCTGAGTCAGGAGGTTCCAAGATTACCAGTCTACTGCATCTGGGGATACCCTCCAGGTCTGCCCTGTTACCCTGCGTCTCAGAAGCCTCTGGCAAACGTCTCTGGTGAAGACGTGTGAAACTCACTCTGCAGGCAGTGTGGAACTGTGAGGGACTGAGGGTGAGCTCAACTCTCAGAAGTAAGATGGTTTTGGACAAGGCGTTCAGCTACCCTCTCACGTATGGAACTTAGTATGTAGCACCTGTCTACCACAAGAATTACTGGGAAATCGTGAATTGAGCTTGGAGGCACTCGTCTTGTGTGCCGGGAGATTCCAATTACCTCTCCCAGCACTTCCGTCAAACAGCGAGCCTAGGCCTTTTAGAAGCCAAGGGTACCAGCAGGCTGGATGTGGAGGTACAGGCCATAAGCTCAACTCTCAGAAGTGTGTATGCATGGGAGGCAGATGTCTGCTACCCACTCGGACATTGGAGTTGGAACCTAGCTACACTGTGCTTGAAGAAGGCCATTGGAAATCGCTGTATTCAACTCAGATACACGGGTGTTCAGGCCCAGTGCTCACACATGCTTTTCCCGCAACCTCTCCCAGGCACTAACATTAGGATGTTAGCAGCTACTCCTAAAGTCAGGCAGAATGCGGGAGGGATCTGCCCTGTCTTCAGCTCTCTCAGGGAAGCATGTCTTGAAGCCAGCTAGCTGTCAACTAGCTGCATTCCTATGGCAGTGAGAAGGTAGCAGTATTCTGAGTCAGGAGGTTCCAAGATTACCACTCTACTGCACCTGGAGATACCCTCCAGGTCTGCATTGTTAACTTGTACTCAGAAGCCTCTGGCAATCGTCTCTGGTGAAGACCTGCGAAACTTACTCTGCAGGCAGTGTGGAACTGTGAGGGACTGAGGCTGAGCTCAACTCTCAGAAGTAAGATGGTTTTGGACAAGGCGTTCAGCTACCCTCTCACGTATGGAACTTCGTATGTAGCACCAGTCTACCACAGGAATTACTAGGAAATCGCTGAACTGAGCTTGGAGGCACTAGTCTTGTGTGCCGGGTGATTCCAATTACCTATCCCAGCACTTCCGTCAAACAGCGAGCCTAGGCCTTTTAGAAGCCAAGGGTACCAGCAGGCTGGATGTGGAGGTACAGGCCATAAGCTCAACTCTCAGAAGTGTGTATGCATGGGAGGCAGATGTCTGCTACCCGCTCGTACATGGGATTTGGAACCTAGCTACACTCTGGTTGAGGAAAGCCGTTGGAAATCGCTGTATTCAACTCAGATACACGGGAGTTCAGGCCCAGTGCTCACACATGCTTTTCCCGCAACCTCTCCCAGCCACTAACATTAGGATGTTAGCAGCTACTCCTACAGTCAGGCAGCATGCGGGAGGGTTCTGCCCTGTCCTCAGCTCTCACAGGGAAGCATGTCTTGAAGCCAGCTGTCACTAGCTGCATTCCTATGGCAGTGAGAAGGTAGCAGTATTCTGAGCCAGGAGGTTCCAAGATTACCAGTCTACTGCACCTGGGGATACCCTCCAGGTCTGCATTGTTACCCTGCGTCACAGAAGCCTCTGGCAAACGTCTCTGCTGAAGACCTGTGAAACTCACTCTGCAGGCAGTGTGGAACTGTGAGGGACTGAGGGTGAGCTCAACTCTCAGAAGTAAGATGGTTTTGGACAAGGCGTTCAGCTACCCTCTCACGTATGGAACTTAGTATGTAGCACCAGTCTACCACAGGAATTACTAGGAAATCGCTGAACTGAGCTTGGAGGCACTAGTCTTGTGTGCCGGGTGATTCCAATTACCTATACTAGCACATCCGTCAAACAGCGAGCCTAGGCCTTTTAGAAGCCAAGGTACGAGCAGGCTGGATGTGGAGGTACAGGCCATAAGCTCAACTCTCAGAAGTGTGTATGCATGGGAGGCAGATGTCTGCTACCCACTCGGATATGGGAGTTGGAACCTAGCTACACTGTGATTGAAGAAGGCCATTGGAAATCGCTGTATTCAACTCAGATACGCGGGAGTTCAGGCCCAGTGCTCACACATGCTTTTCCCGCAACCTCTCCCAGCCACTAACATAAGGATGTTAGCAGCTACTCCTACAGTCAGGCAGCATGCGGGAGGGTTCTGCCCTGTCCTCAGCTCTCACAGGGAAGCATGTCTTGAAGCCAGCTGTCAACTAGCTACATTCCTATGGCAGTGAGATGGTAGCAGTACTCTGAGTCAGGAGGTTCCAAGATTACCACTCTACTGCACCTGGAGATACCCTCCAGGTCTGCATTGTTAACTTGTACTCAGAAGCCTCTGGCAATCGTCTCTGGTGAAGACGTGTGAAACTCACTCTGCAGGCAGTGTGGAACTGTGAGGGACTGAGGGTCAGCTCAACTCTCAGAAGTAAGATGCTTTAGGACAAGGCGTTCAGCTACCTTCTCACATAAGGAACTTAGTATGTAGCACCTGTCTACCACAAGAATTACTGGGAAATCGTGAATTGAGCTTGGAGGCACTCGTCTTGTGAGCCGGGAGATTCCAATTACCTCTCCCAGCACTTCCGTCAAACAGGGAGCCAAGGCCTTTTAGAAGCCAAGGGTACCAGCAGGCTGGATGTGGAGGTACAGGCCATAAGCTCAACTCTCAGAAGTGTGTATGCATGGGAGATAGATGTCTGCTACCCGCTCGTACATGGGATTTGGAACCTAGCTACACTCTGTTTGAGGAAAGCCGTTGGAAATCGCTGTATTCAACTCAGACACACGGGAGTTCAGACCCAGTGCTCACACATTCTTTTCCCGCAACCTCTCCCAGCCACTAACATTAGGATGTTAGCAGCTACTCCTACAGTCAGGCAGGATGCGGGAGGGTTCTGCCCTGTCTTCAGCTCTCACAGGGAAGCATGTCTTGAAGCCAGCTGTCAACTAGCTGCATTCCTATGGCAGTGAGAAGGTAGCAGTATTCTGAGTCGGGAGGTTCCAAGATTACCAGGATACTGCACCTGGGGATACCCTCCAGTTCTGCATTGTTACCCTGCGTCTCAGAAGCCTCTGGCAAACGTCTCTGCTGAAGACCTGCAAAACTCACTCTACAGGCAGTGTGGAACTGTGAGGGAATGAGGCTGAGCTCAACTCTCAGAAGTAAGATGCTTTTGGACAAGGCGTTCAGCTCTCCTCTCACGTATGGACCTTAGTATGTAGCACCAGTCTACCACAGGAATTACTAGGAAATCGCTGAACTGAGCTTGGAGGCACTAGTCTTGTGTGCCGGGTGATTCCAATTACCTATCCCAGCACTTCCGTCAAACAGCGAGCCTAGGCCTTTTAGAAGCCAAGGGTACCAGCAGGCTGGATGTGGAGGTACAGGCCATAAGCTCAACTCTCAGAAGTGTGTATGCATGGGAGGCAGATGTCTGCTACTCATTCGGACATGGGAGTTGGAACCTAGCTACACTGTGATTGAAGAAGGCCATTGGAAATCGCTGTATTCAACTCAGATACACGGGAGTTCAGGCCCAGTGCTCACACATGCTTTTCCCGCAACCTCTCCCAGCCACTAACCTAAGGATGTTAGCAGCTACTCCTACAGTCAGGACGGTGCGAGAGGGTTCTGCCCTGTCCTCAGCTCTCACAGGGAAGCATGTCTTGAAGCCAGCTGGCAACTAGCTGCATTCCTATGGCAGTGAGAAGGTAGCAGTACTCTGAGTCAGGACGTTCCAAGATTACCACTCTACTGCACCTGGAGATACCCTCCAGGTCTGCATTGTTAACTTGTACTCAGAAGCCTCTGGCAATCGTCTCTGGTGAAGACGTGTGAAACTCACTCTGCAGGCAGTGTGGAACTGTGAGGGACTGAGGGTGGGCTCAACTCTCAGAAGTAAGATGCTTTGGACAAGGCGTTCAGCTACCTTCTCACATAGGGAACTTAGTTTGTAGCAACTGTCTACCACAAGAATTACTGGGAAATAGTGAATTGAGCTTGGAGGCACTCGTCTTGTGTGCCGGGAGATTCCAATTACCTCTCCCAGCACTTCCGTCAAACAGCGAGCCTAGGCCTTTTAGAAGCCAAGGGTACCAGCAGGCTGGATGTGGAGGTACAGGCCATAAGCTCAACTCTCAGAAGTGTGTATGCATGGGAGGCAGATGTCTGCTATCGCTCGTACATGGGATTTGGAACCTAGCTACACTCTGGTTGAGGAAAGTCGTTGGAAATCGCTGTATTCAACTCAGATACACAGGAGTTCAGGCCCAGTGCTCACACATGCTTTTCCCGCAACCTCTCCCAGCCACTAACATTAGGATGTTAGCAGCTACTCCTACAGTCACGCAGCATGCGAGAGGGTTCTGCCCTGTCCTCAGCACTCACAGGGAAGCATGTCTTGAAGCCAGCTGTCAACTAGCTGCATTCCTATGGCAGTGAGAAGGTAGCAGTATTCTGAGTCAGGAGGTTCCAAGATTACCAGTCTACTGCACCTGGGGATACCCTCCAGGTCTGCATTGTTACCCTGCGTCTCAGAAGCCTCTGGCAAACGTCTCTGCTGAAGACCTGCGAAACTCACTCTGCAGGCAGTGTGGAACGGTGAGGGACTGAGGGTGAGCTCAACTCTCAGAAGTAAGATGGTTTTGGACAAGGCGTTCAGCTACCCTCTCACGTATGGAACTTAGTATGTAGCACCAGTCTACCACAGGAATTACTAGGAAATCGCTGAACTGAGCTTGGAGGCACTAGTCTTGTGTGCCGGGTGATTCCAATTACCTCTCCCAGCACTTCCGTGAAACAGCGAGCCTAGGCCTTTTAGAAGCCAAGGGTACCAGCAGGCTGGATGTGGAGGTACAGGCCATAAGCTCAACTCTCAGAAGTGTGTATGCATGGGAGGCAGATGTCTGCTACCCACTCGGACATGGGAGTTGGAACTTAGCTACACTGTGATTGAAGAAGGCCATTGGAAATCGCTGTATTCAACTCAGATACACGGGAGTTCAGGCCCAGTGCTCACACATGCTTTTCCCGCAACCTCTCCCAGCCACTAACATAAGGATGTTAGCAGCTACTCCTATAGTCAGGCAGGATGCGGGACGGTTCTGCCCTGTCCTCAGCTCTCACAGGGAAGCATGTCTTGAAGCCAGCTGTCAACTAGCTGCATTCCTATGGCAGTGAGAAAGTAGCAGTACTCTGAGTCAGGAGGTTCCAAGATTACCACTCTACTGCACCTGGAGATACCCTCCAGGTCTGCATTGTTAACTTGTACTCAGAAGCCTCTGGCAATCGTCTCTGGTGAAGACGTGTGAAACTCACTCTGCAGGCAGTGTGGAACTGTGAGGGACTGAGGGTCAGCTCAACTCTCAGAAGTAAGATGCTTTAGGACAAGGCGTTCAGCTACCTTCTCACTTAAGGAACTTAGTATGTAGCACCTGTCTACCACAAGAATTACTGGGAAATCGTGAATTGAGCTTGGAGGCACTCGTCTTGTGTGCCGGGAGATTCCAATTACCTCTCCCAGCACTTCCGTCAAACAGCGAGCCTAGTCCTTTTAGAAGCCAAGGGTACCAGCAGGCTGGATGTGGAGGTACAGGCCATAAGCTCAACTCTCAGAAGTGTGTATGCATGGGAGGCAGATGTCTGCTACCCGCTCGTACATGGGATTTGGAACCTAGCTACACTCTCTTTGAGGAAAGGCGTTGGAAATCGCTGTATTCAACTCAGACACACGGGAGTTCAGACCCAGTGCTCACACATGCTTTTCCCGCAACCTCTCCCAGCCACTAACATTAGGATGTTAGCAGCTACTCCTACAGTCAGGCAGGATGCGGGAGGGTTCTGCCCTGTCTTCAGCTCTCAAAGGGAAGCATGTCTTGAAGCCAGCTGTCAACTAGCTGCATTCCTATGGCAATGAGAAGGTAGCAGTATTCTGAGTCAGGAGGTTCCAAGATTACCAGTCTACTGCACCTGGGGATACCCTGCAGGTCTGCATTGTTACCCTGTGTCTCAGAAGCCTCTGGCAAACGTCTCTGCTGAAGACCTGCGAAAATCACTCTGCAGGCAGTGTGGAACTGTGAGGGACTGAGGGTGAGCTCAACTCTCAGAAGTAAGATGGTTTTGGACAAGGCGTTCAGCTACCCTCTCACGTATGGAACTTAGTATGTAGCACCAGTCTACCACAGGAATTACTAGGAAATCGCTGAACTGAGCTTGGAGGCACTAGTCTTGTGTGCCGGGTGATTCCAATTACCTCTCCCAGCACTTCCGTCAAACAGCGAGCCTAGGCCTTTTAGAAGCCAAGGGTACCAGCAGGCTGGATGTGGAGGTACAGGCCATAAGCTCAACTCTCAGAAGTGTGTATGCATGGGAGGCAGATGTCTGCTACCCACTCAGATATGGGAGTTGGAACTTAGCTACGCTGTGATTGAAGAAGGCCATTGGAAATCGCTGTATTCAACTCAGATACGCGGGAGTTCAGGCCCAGTGCTCACACATGCTTTTCCCGCAACCTCTCCCAGCCACTAACATAAGGATGTTAGCAGCTACTCCTACAGTCAGGCAGCATGCGGGAGGGTTTTGCCCTGTCCTCAGCTCTCACAGGGAAGCATGTCTTGAAGCCAGCTGTCAACTAGCTACATTCCTATGGCAGTGAGATGGTAGAAGTACTCTGAGTCAGGAGGTTCCAAGATTACCACTCTACTGCACCTGGAGATACCCTCCAGGTCTGCATTGTTAACTTGTACTCAGAAGCCTCTGGCAATCGTCTCTGGTGAAGACCTGCGAAACTCACTCTGCAGGCAGTGTGGAACTGTGAGGGACTGAGGCTGAGCTCAACTCTCAGAAGTAAGATGGTTTTGGACAAGGCGTTCAGCTACCCTCTCACGTATGGAACTTAGTATGTAGCACCAGTCTACCACAGGAATTACAAGAAATCGCTGAACTGAGCTTGGAGGCACTAGTCTTGTGTGCCGGGTGATTCCAATTACCTATCCCAGCACATCCGTCAAACAGCGAGCCTAGGCCTTTTAGAAGCCAAGGGTACCAGCAGGCTGGATGTGGAGGTACAGGCCATAAGCTCAACTCTCAGAAGTGTGTATGCATGGGAGGCAGATGTGTACTACCCACTCGGATATGGGAGTTGGGACCTAGCTACACTGTGATTGAAGAAGGCCATTGGAAATCGCTGTATTCAACTCAGATACGCGGGAGTTCAGGCCCAGTGCTCACACATGCTTTTCCCGCAACCTCTCCCAGCCACTAACATAAGGATGTTAGCAGCTACTCCTATAGTCAGGCAGGATGCTGGACGGTTCTGCCCTGTCCTCAGCTCTCACAGGGAAGCATGTCTTGAAGCCAGCTGTCAACTAGCTGCATTCCTATGGCAGTGAGAAAGTAGCAGTACTCTGAGTCAGGAGGTTCCAAGATTACCACTCTACTGCACCTGGAGATACCCTCCAGGTCTGCATTGTTAACTTGTACTCAGAAGCCTCTGGCAATCGTCTCTGGTGAAGACGTGTGAAACTCACTCTGCAGGCAGTGTGGAACTGTGAGGGACTGAGGGTCAGCTCAACTCTCAGAAGTAAGATGCTTTAGGACAAGGCGTTCAGCTACCTTCTCACATAAGGAACTTAGTATGTAGCACCTGTCTACCACAAGAATTACTGGGAAATCGTGAATTGAGCTTGGAGGCACTCGTCTTGTGTGCCGGGAGATTCCAATTACCTCTCCCAGCACTTCCGTCAAACAGCGAGCCTAGGCCTTTTAGAAGCCAAGGGTACCAGCAGGCTGGATGTGGAGGTACAGGCCATAAGCTCAACTCTCAGAAGTGTGTATGCATGGGAGGCAGATGTCTGCTACCCACTCGTACATGGGATTTGGAACCTAGCTACACTCTCTTTGAGGAAAGCCGTTGGAAATCGCTGTATTCAACTCAGACACACGGGAGTTCAGACCCAGTGCTCACACATGCTTTTCCCGCAACCTCTCCCAGCCACTAACATTAGGATGTTAGGAGCTACTCCTACAGTCAGGCAGGATGCGGGAGGGTTCTGCCCTGTCTTCAGCTCTCACAGGGAAGCATGTCTTGAAGCCAGCTGTCAACTAGCTGCATTCCTATGGCAGTGAGAAGGTAGCAGTATTCTGAGTAGGGAGGTTCCAAGATTACCAGGATACTGAACCTGGGGATACCCTCCAGGTCTGCATTGTTACCCTGCGTCTCAGAAGCCTCTGGCAAACGTCTCTGCTGAAGACCTGCAAAACTCACTCTAGAGGCAGTGTGGAACTGTGAGGGACTGAGGGTGAGCTCAACTCTCAGAAGTAAGATGCTTTTGGACAAGGCGTTCAGCTCTCCTCTCACGTATGGAACTTAGTATGTAGCACCAGTCTACCACAGGAATTACTAGGAAATCGCTGAACTGAGCTTGGAGGCACTAGTCTTGTGTGTCGGGTGATTCCATTTACCTCTCCCAGCACATCCGTCAAACAGCGAGCCTAGGCCTTTTAGAAGCCAAGGGTACCAGCAGGCTGGATGTGGAAGTACAGGCCATAAGCTCAACTCTCAGAAGTGTATATGCATGGGAGGCAGATGTCTGCTACCCACTCGGACATGGGAGTTGGTACCTAGCTACACTGTGTTTGAAGAAGGCTATTGGAAATCGCTGTATTCAACTCAGATACACGGGAGTTCAGGCCCAGTGCTCACACATGCTTTTCCCGCAACCTCTCCCAGCCTCTAACATAAGGATGTTAGCAGCTACGCCGACAGTCAAGCAGGACGCGGGAGGGTTCTGCCCTGTCCTCAGCTCTCACAGGGAAGCATGTCTTGAAGCCAGCTGTCAACTAGCTGCATTCCTATGGCAGTGAGAAGGTAGTAGTACTTTGAGTCAGGAGGTTCCAAGATTACCACTCTACTGCACCTGGAGATACCCTCCAGGTCTGCATTGTTAATTGTACTCAGAAGCCTCTGGCAATCGTCTCTGGTGAAGACGTGTGAAACTCACTCTGCAGGCAGTGTGGAAATGTGAGGGACGGAGGGTGTGCTCAACTCTCAGAAGTAAGATGCTTTTGGACAAGGCGTTCAGCTACCTTCTCACATATGGAACTTAGTATGTAGCACCTGTCTACCACAAGAATTACTGGGAAATCGTGAATTGAGCTTGGAGGCACTCGTCTTGTGTGCCGGGAGATTCCAATTACCTCTCCCAGCACTTCCCTCAAACAGCGAGCCTAGGACTTTTAGAAGCCAAGGGTACCAGCAGGCTGGATGTGGAGGTACAGGCCATAAACTGAACTCTCAGAAGTGTGTATGCATGGGAGGCAGATGTCTGCTATCGCTCGTACATGGGATTTGGAACCTAGCTACACTCTGGTTGAGGAAAGCCGTTGGAAATCGCTGTATTCAACTCAGATACACGGGAGTTCAGGCCCAGTGCTCACACATGCTTTTCCCGCAACCTCTCTCAGCCACTAACATTAGGATGTTAGCAGCTACTCCTACAGTCAGGCAGCATGCGGGAGGGTTCTGCCCTGTCCTCAGGTCTCTCAGGGAAGCATGTCTTGAAGCCAGCTAGCTGTCAACTAGCTGCATTCCTATGGCAGTGAGAAGGTAGCAGTACTCTGAGTCAGGAGGTTCCAAGATTACCACTCTACTGCACCTGGAGATACCCTCCAGGTCTGCATTGTTAACTTGTACTCAGAAGCCTCTGGCAATCGTCTCTGGTGAAGACGTGTGAAACTCACTCTGCAGGCAGAGTGGAAGTGTGAGGGACTGAGGGTGTGCTCAACTCTCAGAAGTAAGATGCTTTTGGACAAGGCGTTCAGCTACTTTCTCACATATGGAACTTAGTATGTAGCACCTGTCTACCACAAGAATTGCTGGGAAATCGTGAATTGAGATTGGAGGCACTCGTCTTGTGTGCCGGGAGATTCCAATTAACTCTCCCAGCACTTCCGTCAAACAGCGAGCCTAGGCCTTTTAGAAGCCAAGGGTACCAGCAGGCTGGATGTGGAGGTACAGGCCATAAGCTCAACTCTCAGAAGTGTGTAGTCATGGGAGGCAGATGTCTGCTACCCGCTCGTACATGGGATTTGGAACCTAGCTACACTCTGGTTGAGGAAAGTCGTTGGAAATCACTGTATTCAACTCAGATACACGGGAGTTCAGGCCCAGTGCTCACACATGCTTTTCCCGCAACCTCTCCCAGCCACTAACATTAGGATGTTAGGAGCTACTCCTACACTCAGGCAGCATGCGGGAGGGTTCTGCCCTGTCCTCAGCTCTCACAGGGAAGCATGTCTTGAAGCCAGCTGTCAACTAGCTGCATTCCTATGACAGTGAGAAGGTAGCAGTATTCTGAGTCAGGAGGTTCCAAGATTACCAGTCTACTGCACCTGGGGATACCCTCCAGGTCTGCATTGTTACCCTGCGTCTCAGAAGCCTCTGGCAAATGTCTCTGCTGAAGACCTGCGAAACTCCCTCTGCAGGCAGTGTGGAACTGTGAGGGACTGAGGCTGAGCTCAACTCTCAGAAGTAAGATTGTTTTGGACAAGGCATTCAGCTACCCTCTCACGTATGGAACTTAGTATGTAGCACCAGTCTACCACAGGAATTACTAGGAAATCGCTGAACTGAGCTTGGAGCACTCGTCTTGTGTGCCGGGTGATTCCAATTACCTCTCACAGCACTTCCGTCAAACAGCGAGCCTAGGCCTTTTAGAAGCCAAGGGTACCAGCAGGCTGGCTGTGGAAGTACAGGCCATAAGCTCAACTCTCAGAAGTGTGTATGCATGGGAGGCAGATGTCTGCTACCCACTAGGACATGGGAGTTGGAACCTAGCTACACTGTGATTGAAGAAGGCCATTGGAAATCGCTGTATTCAACTCAGATACACGGGAGTTCAGGCCCAGTGCTCACACATGCTTTTCCCGCAACCTCTCCCAGACACTAACATTAGGATGTTAGCAGCTACTCCTACAGTCAGGCAGGATACGGGAGGGATCTGCCCTGTCCTCAGCTCTCACAGGGAAGCATGTCTTGAAGCCAGCTGTCAACTAGCTGCATTCCTATGGCAGTGAGAAAGTAGCAGTACTCTGAGTCAGGAGGTTCCAAGATTACCACTCTACTGCTCCTGGAGATACCCTCCAGGTCTGCATTGTTAACTTGTACTCAGAAGCCTCTGGCAATCGTCTCTGGTGAAGACGTGTGAAACTCACTCTGCATGCAGTGTGGAACTGTGAGGGACTGAGGGTGGGCTCAACTCTCAGAAGTAAGATGCTTTTGGACAAGGCGTTCAGCTACCCTCTCACGTATGGAACTTAGTATGTAGCACCTGTCTACCACAAGAATTACTGGGAAATCGTGAATTGAGCTTGGAGGCACTCGTCTTGTGTCCCGGGAGATTCCAGTTACCTCTCCCAGCACTTCCGTTAAACAGCGAGCCTAGGCCTTTTAGAAGCCAAGGGTACCAGCAGGCTGGATGTGGAGGTACAGGCCATAAGCTCAACTCTCAGAAGTGTGTAGTCATGGGAGGCAGATGTCTGCTACCCGCTCGTACATGGGATTTGGAACCTAGCTACACTCTGGTTGAGGAAAGCCGTTGGAAATCGCTGTATTCAACTCAGATACACGGGAGTTCAGGCCCAGTGCTCACACATGCTTTTCCCGCAACCTCTCCCAGCCACTAACATTAGGATGTTAGCAGCTACTCCTACAGTCAGGCAGCATGCGGGAGGGTTCTGCCCTGTCCTCAGCTCTCAGGGAAGCATGTCTTGAAGCCAGCTAGCTGTCAACTAGCTGCATTACTATGGCAGTGAGAAGGTAGCAGTATTCTGAGTCAGGAGGTTCCAAGATTATCAGTCGACTGCACCTGGGGATACCATCCATGTCTGCATTGTTACCCTGCGTCTCAGAAGCCTCTGGCAAACGTCTCTGCTGAAGACCTGCGAAACTCACTCTGCAGGCAGTGTGGAACTGTGAGGGACTGTGGGTGAGCTCAACTCTCAGAAGTAAGATGGTTTTGGACAAGGCGTTCAGCTACCCTCTCACGTATGGAACTTAGTATGTAGCACCAGTCTACCACAGGTATTACTAGGAAATCGCTGAACTGAGCTTGGAGGCACTAGTCTTGTGTGCCGGGTGATTCCAATTACCTCTCCCAGCACTTCCGTCAAACAGCGAGCCTAGGCCTTTTAGAAGCCAAGGGTACCAGCAGGCTGGATGTGGAGGTACAGGCCATAAGCTCAACTCTCAGAAGTGTATATGCATGGGAGGCAGATGTCTGCTACCCACTATGACATGGGAGTTGGAACCTAGCTACACTGTGATTGAAGAAGACCATTGGAAATCGCTGTATTCAACTCAGATACACGGGAGTTCAGGCCCAGTGCTCACACATGCTTTTCCCGCAACCTCTCCCAGCCACTAACATTAGGATGTTAGCAGCTACTCCTACAGTCAGGCAGGATGCGGGAGGGTTCTGCCCTGTCCTCAGCTCTCACAGGGAAGCATGTCTTGAAGCCAGCTGTCAACTAGCTGCATTCCTATGGCAGTGAGAAGGTAGCAGTACTCTGAGTCAGGAGGTTCCAAGATTACCACTCTACTGCACCTGGAGATACCCTCCAGGTCTGCATTGTTAACTTGTACTCGGAAGCCTCTGGCAATCGTCTCTGGTGAAGACGTGTGAAACTAACTCTGCAGGCAGTGTGGAAGTGTGAGGGACTGAGGGTGGGCTCAACTCTCAGAAGTAAGATGCTTTTGGACAAGGCGTTCAGCTACCTTCTCACATATGGAACTTAGTATGTAGCACCTGTCTACCACAAGAATTACTGGGAAATCTTGAATTGAGCTTGGAGGCACTCGTCTTGTGTGCCGGGAGATTCCAATTACCTCTCCCAGCACTTCCTTCAAACAGCGAGCCTAGGCCTTTTAGAGGCCAAGGGTACCAGCAGGCTGGATGTGGAGGTACAGGCCATAAGCTCAACTCTCAGAAGTGTGTATGCATAGGAGGCAGATGTCTGCTACCCGCTCGTACATGGGATTTGGAACCTAGCTACACTCTGGTTGAGGAAAGCCGTTGGAAATCGCTGTATTCAACTCAGATACACGGGAGTTCAGGCCCAGTGCTCACACATGCTTTTCCCGCAACCTCTCCCAGCCACTAACCTAAGGATGTTAGCAGCTACTCCTACACTCAGGCAGGATGCGGGTGGGTTCTGCCCTGTCCTCAGCTCTCTCAGGGAAGCATGTCTTGAAGCCAGCTAGCTGTCAACTAGCTGCATTCCTATGGCAGTGAGAAGGTAGCAGTATTCTGAGTCAGGAGGTTCCAAGATTACCAGGCTACTGCACCTGGGGATACCCTCCAGGTCTGCATTGTTACCCTGCGTCTCAGAAGCCTTTGGCAAACGTCTCTTCTGAAGACCTGCGAAACTCACTCTGAGGGAGAGTGGAACTGTGTGGGACTGAGGCTGAGCTCAACTCTCAGAAGTAAGATGATTTTGGACAAAGCGTTCAGCTACCCTCTCACGTATGGAATTAGTATGTAGCACCAGTCTACCACAGGAATTACTAGGAAATCGCTGAACTGAGCTTGGAGGCACTAGTCTTGTGTGCCGGGTGATTCCAATAACCTCTCCCAGCACTTCCGTCAAACAGCGAGCCTAGGGCTTTTAGAAGCCAAGGGTACCAACAGGCTGGATGTGGAGGTACAGGCCATAGGCTCAACTCTCAGAAGTGTGTATGCATGGGAGGCAGATGTCTGCTACCCACTCGGACATGGGAGTTGGAACCTAGCTACACTGTGATTGAAGAAGGCCATTGGAAATCGCTGTATTCAACTCAGATACACGGGAGTTCAGGCCCAGTGCTCACACATGCTTTTCCCGCAACCTCTCACAGCTACTAACATAAGGATGTTAGCAGCTACTCCTACAGTCAGGTAGGATGCAGGAGGGTTCTGCCCTGTCCTCAGCTCTCACAGGGAAGCATGTCTTGAAGCCAGCTGTCAACTAGCTGCATTCCTATGGCAGTGAGAAGGTAGCAGTACTCTGAGTCAGGAGGTTCCAAGATTACCACTCTACTGCACCTGGAGATACCCTCCAGGTCTGCATTGTTAACTTGTACTAAGAAGCCTGTGGCAATCGTCTCTGGTGAAGACGTGTGAAACTCACTCTGCAGGCAGTGTGGAACTGTGAGGGACTGAGGGTGGGCTCAACTCTCAGAAGTAAGATGCTTTTGGACAAGGCGTTCAGCTACCCTCTCACGTATGGAACTTAGTATGTAGCACCTCTCTACCACAAGAATTACTGGGAAATCGTGAATTCAGCTTGGAGGCAATCGTCTTGTGTGTCGGGAGATTCCAATTACCTCTCCCAGCACTTCCGTCAAACAGCGAGCCTAGGCCTTTTAGAAGCCAAGGGTACCAGCAGGCTGGATGTGGAGGTACAGGCCATAAGCTCAACTCTCAGAAGTGTGTATGCATAGGAGGCAGATGTCTGCTACCCAATCGGACTTGGGAGTTGGAACCTAGCTACACTCTGGTTGAAGAAAGAAGATGGAAATCGCTGTATTCAACTCAGATACACGGGAGTTCAGGCCCAGTGCTCACACATGCTTTTCCCTCAACCTCTCCCAGCCACTAACAGTAGGATGTTAGCAGCTACTCCTTCAGTCAGGCAGCATGCGGGAGGGTTCTGCCCTGTCCTCAGCTCTCTCAGGGAAGCATGTCTTGAAGCCAGCTAGCTGTCAACTAGCTGCATTCCTATGGCAGTGAGAAGGTAGCAGTATTCTGAGTCAGGAGGTTCCAAGATTACCAGTCGACTGCACCTGGGGATAACCTCCAGGTCTGCATTGTTACCCTGCGTCTCAGAAGCCTCTGGCAAAGGTCTCTGCTGAAGACCTGCGAAACTCACTCTGCAGGCAGTGTGGAATTGTGAGGGACTGAGGCTGAGCTCAACTCTCAGAAGTAAGATGGTTTTGGACAAGGCGTTCAGCTACCCTCTCACGTATGGAACTTAGTATGTAGCACCAGTCTACCACAGGTATTACTAGGAAATCGCTGAACTGAGCTTGGAGGCACTAGTCTTGTGTGCCGGGTGATTCCAATTACCTCTCCCAGCACTTCCGTCAAACAGCGAGCCTAGGCCTTTTAGAAGCCAAGGGTACCAGCAGGCTGTATGTGGAGGTACAGGCCATAATCTCAACTCTCAAAAGTGTATATGCATGGGAGGCAGATGTCTGCTACCCACTCGGACATGGGAGTTGGAACCTAGCTACACTGATATTGAAGAAGGCCATTGGAAATCGCTGTATTCAACTCAGATACACGGGAGTTCAGGCCCAGTGCTCACACATGCTTTTCCCGCAACCTCTCCCAGCCACTAACATTAGGATGTTAGCAGCTACTCCTACAGTCAGGCAGCATGCGGGAGGGTTCTGCCCTGTCTTCAGCTCTCACAGGGAAGCATGTCTTGAAGCCAGCTGTCAAGTAGCTGCATTCCTATGGCAGTGAGAAGGTAGCAGTATTCTGAGTCAGGAGGTTCTAAGATTACCAGTCGACTGCACCTGGGGATACCCTCCATGTCTGCATTGTTACCCTGCGTCTCAGAAGCCTCTGGCAAACGTCTCTGCTGAAGACCTGCGAAACTCACTCTGAAGGCAGTGTGGAACTGTGAGGGACTGAGGCTGAGCTCAACTCTCAGAAGTAAGATGCTTTTGGACAAGGCGTTCAGCTCTCCTCTCACGTATGGAACTTAGTATGTAGCACCAGTCTACCACAGGAATTACTAGGAAATCGCTGAACTGAGCTTGGAGGCACTAGTCTTGTGTGTCGGGTGATTCCAATTACCTCTCCCAGCACTTCCGTCAAACAGCGAGCCTAGGCCTTTTAGAAGCCAAGGGTACCAGCAGGCTGGATGTGGAGGTACAGGCCATAAGCTCAAATCTCAGAAGTGTATATGCATGGGAGGCAGATGTCTGCTACCCACTCGGACATGGGAGTTGGTACCTAGCTACACTGTGTTTGAAGAAGGCCATTGGAAATCGCTGTATTCAACTCAGATACACGGGAGTTCAGGCCCAGTGCTCACACATGCTTTTCCCGCAACTTCTCCCAGTCACTAACATAAGGATGTTAGCAGCTACTCCTACAGTCAGGCAGGATGCGGGAGGGTTCTGCCCTGTCCTCAGCTCTCACAGGGAAGCATGTCTTGAAGCCAGCTGTCAACTAGCTGCATTCCTATGGCAGTGAGAAGGTAGTAGTACTTTGAGTCAGGAGGTTCCAAGATTACCACTCTACTGCACCTGGAGATACCCTCCAGGTCTGCATTGTTAACTTGTACTCAGAAGCCTCTGGCAATCGTCTCTGGTGAAGACGTGTGAAACTCACTCTGCAGGCAGTGTGGAAATGTGAGGGACGGAGGGTGTGCTCAACTCTCAGAAGTAAGATGCTTTTGGACAAGGCGTTCAGCTACCTTCTCACATATGGAACTTAGTATGTAGCACCTGTCTACCACAAGAATTACTGGGAAATCGTGAATTGAGCTTGGAGGCCCTCGTCTTGTGTGCCGGGAGATTCCAATTACCTCTCCCAGCACTTCCGTCAAACAGCGAGCCTAGGCCTTTTAGAAGCCAAGGGTACCAGCAGGCTGGATGTGGAGGTACAGGCCATAAGCTCAACTCTCAGAAGTGTGTATGCATGGGAGGCAGATGTCTGCTACCCACTCGGACATGGGAGTTGGAACCTAGCTACACTGTGATTGAAGAAGGCCATTGGAAATCGCTGTATTCAACTCAGATACACGGGAGTTCAGGCCCAGTGCTCACACATGCTTTTCCCGCACCTCTCCCAGCCACTAACATAAGGATGTTAGCAGCTACTCCTACAGTCAGGCAGGATGCGGGAGGTTTCTGCCCTGTCCTCAGCTCTCACAGGGAAGCATGTCTTGAAGCCAGCTGTCAACTAGCTGCATTCCTATGGCAGTGAGAATGTAGCAGTACTCTGAGTCAGGAGGTTCCAAGATTACCACTCTACTGCACCTGGAGATACCCTCCAGGTCTGCATTGTTAACTTGTACTCAGAACCTGTGGCAATCGTCTCTGGTGAAGACGTGTGAAACTCACTCTGCATGCAGTGTGGAATGTGAGGGACTGAGGGTGAGCTCAACTCTCAGAAGTAAGATGCTTTTGGACAAGGCGTTCAGCTACCTTCTCACATATGGAACTTAGTATGTAGCACCTGTCTACCACAAGAATTACTGGGAAATCGTGAATTGAGCTTGGAGGCACTCGTCTTGTGTGCCGGGAGATTCCAATTACCTCTCTCAGCACTTCCGTCAAACAGCGAGCCTAGGCCTTTTAGAAGCCAAGGGTACCAGCAGGCTGGATGTGGAGGTACAGGCCATAAGCTCAACTCTCAGAAGTGTGTATGCATGGGAGGCAGATGTCTGCTACCCGCTCGTACATGGGATTTGGAACCAAGCTACACTCTGGTTGAGGAAAGCCGTTGGAAATCGCTGTATTCAACTCAGATACACGGGAGTTCAGGCCCAGTGCTCACACATGCTTTTCCCGCAACCTCTCCCAGCCACTAACATAAGGATATTAGCAGCTACTCCTACAGTCAGGCAGGATGCGGGAGGGTTCTGCCCTGTCCTCAGCTCTCTCAGGGAAGCATGTCTTGAAGCCAGCTAGCTGTCAACTAGCTGCATTCCTATGGCAGTGAGAAGGTAGCAGTATTTTGAGTCAGGAGGTTCCAAGATTACCAGTCGACTGCACCTGGGGATACCCTCCAGGTCTGCATTGTTACCCTGCGTCTCAGAAGCCTCTGGCAAACGTCTCTGCTGAAGACCTGCGAAACTCACTCTGCAGGCAGTGTGGAACTGTGAGGGACTGAGGCTGAGCTCAACTCTCAGAAGTAAGATGGTTTTGGACAAGGCGTTCAGCTACCCTCTCACGTATGGAACTTAGTATGTAGCACCAGTGTACCACAGGAATTACTAGGAAATCGCTGAACTGAGCTTGGAGGCACTAGTCTTGTGTGCCGGGTGATTCCAATTACCTCTCCCAGCACTTCCGTCAAACAGCGAGCCTAGGCCTTTTAGAAGCCAAGGGTACCAGCAGGCTGGATGTGGAGGTACAGGCCATAAGCTCAACTCTCAGAAGTGTATATGCATGAGAGGCAGATGTCTGCTACCCACTCGGACATGGGAGTTGGTACCTAGCTACACTGTGTTTGAAGAAGGCCATTGGAAATCGCTGTATTCAACGCAGATACATTGGAGTTCAGGCCACTGCTCACACATGCTTTTCCCGCAACCTCTCCCAGCCACTAACATAAGGATGTTAGCAGCTACTCCTACAGTCATGCAGGATGCGGGAGGGTTCTGCCCTGTCTTCAGCTCTCACAGGGAAGCATGTCTTGAAGCCAGCAGTCAACTAGCTGCATTCCTATGGCAGTGAGAAGGTAGCAGTATTCTGAGTCATGACGTTCCAAGATTACCAGGCTACTGCACCTGGGGATACCCTCCAGGTCTGCATTGTTACCCTGCGTCTCAGAAGCCTCTGGCAAACGTCTCTGCTGAAGACCTGCGAAACTCACTCTGCAGGCAGTGTGGAACTGTGAGGGACTGAAGCTAAGCTCAACTCTCAGAAGTAAGATGATTTTGGACAAGGCGTTCAGCTACCATCTCACGTATGGAACTTAATATGTAGCACCAGTCTACCACAGGAATCACTAGGAAATCGCTGAACTGAGCTTGGAGGCACTAGTCTTGTGTGCCGGGTGATTCCAATTACCTCTCCCAGCTCTTCCGTCAAACAGCGAGCCTAGGCCTTTTAGAAGCCAAGGGTACCAGCAGGCTGGATGTGGAGGTACAGGCCATAAGCTCAACTATCAGAAGTGTATATGCATGGGAGGCAGATGTCTGCTACCCGCTAGGACATGGGAGTTGGAACCTAGCTACACTGTGATTGAAGAAGGCCCTTGGAAATCGCTGTATTCAACTCAGATACACGGGAGTTCAGGCCCAGTGCTCACACATGCTTTTCCCGCAACCTCTTCCAGCCACTAACATTAGGATGTTAGCAGCTACTCCTACAGTCAGGCAGGATGCGGGAGGGTTCTGCCCTGTCCTCAGCTCTCACAGGGAAGCATGTCTTGAAGCCAGCTGTCAACTAGCTGCATTCCTATGGCAGTGAGAATGTAGCAGTACTCTGAGTCAGGAGGTTCCAAGATTACCACTCTACTGCACCTGGAGATACCCTCCAGGTCTGCATTGTTAACTTGTACTCAGAAGACTCTGGCAATCGTCTCTGGTGAAAACGTGTGAAACTCACTCTGCAGGCAGTGTGGAACTGTGAGGGACTGAGGGTGGGCTCAACTCTCAGAAGTAAGATGCTTTTGGACAAGGCGTTCAGCTACCCTCTCACGTATGGAACTTAGTATGTAGCACCTGTCTACCACAAGAATTACTGGGAAATCGTGAATTGAGCTTGGAGGCACTCGTCTTGTGTGCAGGGAGATTCCAATTACCTCTCCCAGCACTTCCGTCAAATAGCGAGCCTAGGCCTTTTAGAAGCCAAGGGTACCAGCAGGCTGGATGTGGAGGTACAGGCCATAAGCTCAACTCTCAGAAGTGTGTATGCATGGGAGGCAGATGTCTGCTACCCGCTCGTACATGGGATTTGGAACCTAGCTACACTCTTGTTGAGGAAAGGCATTGGAAATCGCTGTATTCAACTCAGATACACGGGAGTTCAGGCCCAGTGCTCACACATGCTTTTCCCGCAACCTCTCCCAGCCACTAACATTAGGATGTTAGCAGCTACTCCTACAGTCAGGCAGCATGCGGGAGGGTTCTGCCCTGTCCTCAGCTCTCACAGGGAAGCATGTCTTGAAGCCAGCTGTCAACTAGCTGCATTCCTATGGCAGTGAGAAGGTAGCAGTATTCTGAGTCAGGAGGTTCCAAGATTACCAGTCTACTGCACCTGGGGATACCCTCCAGGTCTGCATTGTTACCCTGCGTCTCAGAAGCCTCTGGCAAACGTCTCTGCTGAAGACCTGCGAAACTCACTCGGCAGGCAGTGTGGAACTGTGAGGGACTGAGGCTGAGCTCAACTCTCAGAAGTAAGATGGTTTTGGACAAGGCGTTCAGCTACCCTCTCACGTATGGAACTTAGTATGTAGCACCAGTCTACCACAGGAATTACTAGGAAATCGCTGAACTGAGCTTGGAGGCACTAGTCTTGTGTGCCGTGTGATTCCAATTACCTCTCCCAGCACTTCCGTCAAACAGCGAGCCTAGGCCATTTAGAAGCCAAGGGTACCAGCAGGCTGGATGTGGAGGTAGGCCATAATCTCAACTCTCAGAAGTGTGTATGCATGGGAGGCAGATGTCTGCTACCCACTCGGACATGGGCGTTGGAACCTACCTACACGGTGATTGAAGAAGGCCATTGGAAATCGCTGTATTAAACTCAGATACACGGGAGTTCAGGCCCAGTGCTCAAACATGCTTTTCCCGCAACCTCTCCCAGCCACTAACATAAGGATGTTAGCAGCTACTCCTACAGTCAGGCAGGATGCGGGAGGGTTCTGCCCTGTCCTCAGCTCTCACAGGGAAGCATGTCTTGAAGCCAGCTGTCAACTAGCTGCATTCCTATGGCAGTGAGAAGGTAGCAGTATTCTGAGTCAGGAGGTTCCAAGATTACCAGGCTACTGCACCTGGGGATACCCTCCAGGTCTGCATTGTTACCCTGCCTCTCAGAAGCCTCTGGCAAACGTCTCTGCTGAAGACCTGCGAAACTCACTCTGCATACAGTGTGGAACTGTAGGGACTGAGGCTGAGCTCAACTCTCAAAAGTAAGATGATTTTGGACAAGGCGTTCAGCTACCATCTCACGTATGGAACTTAATATGTAGCACCAGTCTACCACAGGAATTACTAGGAAATCGCTGAACTGAGCTTGGAGGCACTAGTCTTGTGTGCCGGGTGATTCCAATTACCTCTCCCAGCACTTCCGTCAAACAGCGAGCCTAGGCCTTTTAGAAGCCAAGGGTACCAGCAGGCTGGATGTGGAGGTACAGGCCATAAGCTCAACTATCAGAAGTGTATATGCATGGGAGGCAGATGTCTGCTACCCGCTAGGACATGGGAGTTGGAACCTAGCTACACTGTGATGGAAGAAGGCCCTTGGAAATCGCTGTATTCAACTCAGATACACGGGAGTTCAGGCCCAGTGCTCACACATGCTTTTCCCGCAACCTCTTCCAGCCACTAACATTAGGATGTTAGCAGCTACTCCTACAGTCAGGCAGGATGCGGGAGGGTTCTGCCCTGTCCTCAGCTCTCACAGGGAAGTATGTCTTGAAGCCAGCTGTCAACTAGCTGCATTCCTATGGCAGTGAGAATGTAGCAGTACTCTGAGTCAGGAGGTTCCAAGATTACCACTCTACTGCACCTGGAGATACCCTCCAGGTCTGCATTGTTAACTTGTACTCAGAAGACTCTGGCAATCGTCTCTGGTGAAGACGTGTGAAACTCACTCTGCAGGCAGTGTGGAACTGTGAGGGACTGAGGGTGAGCTCAACTCTCAGAAGTAAGATGGTTTTGGACAAGGCGTTCAGCTACCCTCTCACGTATGGAACTTAGTATGTAGCACCAGTCTACCACAGGTATTGCTAGGAAATGGCTGAACTGAGCTTGGAGGCACTCGTCTTGTGTGCCGGGTGATTCCAATTACCTCTCCCAGCACTTCCGTCAAACAGCGAGCCTAGGCCTTTTAGAAGCCAAGGGTACCAGCAGGCTGGATGTGGAGGTACAGGCCATAAGCTCAACTCTCAGAAGTGTGTATGCATGGGAGGCAGATGTCTGCTACCCACTCGGACATGGGAGTTGGAACCTAGCTAAACTGTGATTGAAGAAGGCCATTGGAAATCGCTGTATTCAACTCAGATACACGGGAGTTCAGGCCCAGTGCTCACACATGCTTTTCCCGCAACCTCTCCCAGCCACTAACATTAGGATGTTAGCAGCTACTCCTACAGTCAGGCAGGATGCGGGAGGGTTCTGCCCTGTCCTCAGCTCTCACACGGAAGCATGTCTTGAAGCCAGCTGTCAACTAGCTGCATTCCTATGGCAGTGAGAAGGTAGCAGTACTCTGAGTCAGGAGGTTCCAAGATTACCACTCTACTGCACCTGGAGATACCCTCCAGGTCTGCATTGTTAACTTGTACTCAGAAGCCTCTGGCAATCGTCTCTGGTGAAGACGTGTGAAACTCACTCTGCAGGCAGTGTGGAAGTGTGAGGGACTGAGGGTGTGCTCAACTCTCAGAAGTAAGATGCTTTTGGACAAGGCGTTCAGCTACATTCTCACATATGGAACTTAGTATGTAGCACCTGTCTACCACAAGAATTACTGGGAAATCGTGAATTGAGCTGGAGGCACTCGTCTTGTGTGCCGGGAGATTCCAATTACCTCTCCCAGCACTTCCGTCAAACAGCGAGCCTAGGCCTTTTAGAAGCCAAGGGTACCAGCAGGCTGGATGTGGAGGTACAGGCCATAAGCTCAACTCTCAGAAGTGTGTATGCATCGGAGGCAGATGTCTGCTACCCACTCGTAAATGGGATTTGGAACCTAGCTACACTGTGATTGAAGAAGGCCATTGGAAATCGCTGTATTCAACTCAGATACACGGGAGTTCAGGCCCAGTGCTCAAACATGCTTTTCCCGCAACCTCTCCCAGCCACTAACATTAGGATGTTAGCAGCTACTGCAACAGTCAGGCAGGATGTGGGAGGGTTCTGCCCTGTCTTCAGCTCTCACAGGGAAGCATGTCTTGAAGCCAGCTGTCAACTAGCTGCATTCCTATGGCAGTGAGAAGGTAGCAGTATTCTGAGTCAGGAGGTTCCAAGATTACCAGGCTACTGCACCTGGGGATACTCTCCAGGTCTGCATTGTTATCCTGCGTCTCAGAAGCCTCTGGCAAACGTCTCTGCTGAAGAACTGCGAAACTCACTCTGCAGGCAGTGTGGAACTGTGAGGGACTGAGGCTGAGCTCAACTCTCAGAAGTAAGATGGTTTTGGACAAGGCGTTCAGCTACCCTCTCACGTATGGAACTTAGTATGTAGCAACAGTCTACCACAGGAATTACTAGGAAATCGCTGAACTGAGCTTGGAGGCACTAGTCTTGTTTGCCGGGTGATTCCAATGACCTCTCCCAGCACTTCGGTCAAACAGCGAGCCTAGGCCTTTTAGAAGCCAAGGGTACCAGCAGGCTGGATGTGGAGGTACAGGCCATCAGCTCAACTCTCAGAAGTGTGTATGCATGGGAGGCAGATGTCTGCTACCCACTCGGACATGGGAGTTGGAACCTAGCTACACTGTGATTGAAGAAGGCCATTGGAAATCGCTGTATTCAACTCAGATACACGGGAGTTCAGGCCCACTGCTCACACATGCTTTCCCCGCAACCTCTCACAGCCACTAACATAAGGATGTTAGCTCGACTCCTACAGTCAGGCAGGATGCGGAAGGGTTCTGTCCTGTCCTCAGCTCTCACAGGGAAGCATGTCTTGAAGCCAGCGGTCAACTAGCTGCATTCCTATGGCATTGAGAAGGTAGCAGTACTCTGAGTCAGGAGGTTCCATGATTACCACTCTACTGCACCTGGAGATACCCTCCAGGTCTGCATTGTTAACTTGTACTCAGAAGCCTCTGGCAATCTTCTCTGGTGAAGACGTGTGAAACTCACTCTGCAGGCAGTGTGGAACTGTGAGGGACTGAGGGTGAGCTCAACTCGCAGCAGTAAGATGATTTTGGACAAGGCGTTCAGCTACCTTCTCACATATGGAACTTAGTATGTAGCACCTGTCTACCACAAGAATTACTGGGAAATCGTGAATTGAGCTTGGAGGCACTCGTCTTGTGTGACGGGAGATTCCAATTACCTCTCCCAGCACTTCCGTCAAACAGCGAGCCTAGGCCTTTTAGAAGCCAAGGGTACCAGCAGGCTGGATGTGGAGGTACAGGCCATAAGCTCAACTCTCAGAAGTGTGTATGCATGGGAGGCAGATGTCTGCTACCCGCTCGTACATGGGAGTTGGAACCTAGCTACACTGTGATTGAAGAATGCCATTGGAAATCGCTGTATTCAACTCAGACACATGGGAGTTCAGACACAGTGCTCACACATGCTTTTCCGGCAACCTCTCCCAGCCACTAACATTAGGATGTTAGCAGCTACTCCTACAGTCAGGCAGGATGCGGGAGGGTTCTGCCCTATCCTCAGCTCTCACAGGGAAGCATGTCTTGAAGCCAGCTGTCAACTAGCTGCATTCCTATGGCAGTGAGAAGGTAGCAGTATTCTGAGTCAGGAGGTTCCAAGATTACCAGGCTACTGCACCTGGGGATACTCTCCAGGTCTGCATTGTTATCCTGCGTCTCAGAAGCCTCTGGCAAACGTCTCTGCTGAAGACCTGCGAAACTCACTCTGCAGACAGTGTGGAACTGTGAGGGACTGAGGCTGAGCTCAACTCTCAAAAGTAAGATGATTTTGGACAAGGCGTTCAGCTACCATCTCACGTATCGAACTTAGTATGTAGCACCAGTCTACCACAGGAATTACTAGGAAATCGCTGAACTGAGCTTGGAGGCACTAGTCTTGTGTGCCGGGTGATTCCAATTACCTCTCCCAGCACTTCCGTCAAACAGCGAGCCTAGGCCTTTTAGAAGCCAAGGGTACCAGCAGGCTGGATGTGGAGGTACAGGCCATAAGCTCAACTCTCAGAAGTGTATATGCATGGGAGGCAGATGTCTGCTACCCACTAGGACATGGGAGTTGGAACCTAGCTACACTGTGATTGAAGAAGGCCATTGGAAATCGCTGTATTCAACTCAGATACACGGAAGTTCAGGCCCAGTGCTCACACATGCTTTTCCCGCAACCTCTCCCAGCCACTAACATTAGGATGTTAGCAGCTACTCTTACAGACAGGCAGGATGCGGGAGGGTTCTGCCCTATCCTCAGCTCTCACAGGGAAGCATGTCTTGAAGCCAGCTGTCAACTTGCTGCATTCCTATGGCAGTGAGAAGGTAGCAGTACTCTGAGTCAGGAGGTTCCAAGATTACCACTCTACTGAACCTGGAGATACCCTCCTGGTCTGCATTGTTAACTTGTACTCAGAAGCCTCTGGCAATCGTCTCTGGTGAAGACGTGTGAAACTCACTCTGCAGGCAGTGTGGAACTGTGAGGGACTGAGGGTGGGCTCAACTCTCAGAAGTAAGATGCTTTTGGACAAGGCGTTCAGCTACCTTCTCACATATGGAACTTAGTATGTAGCACCTGTCTACCACAAGAATTACTGGGAAATCGTGAATTGAGCTTGGAGGCACTCGTCTTGTTTGCCGGGAGATTCCAATTACCTCTCCCAGCACTTCCGTCAAACAGCGAGCCTAGGCCTTTTAGAAGCCAAGGGTACCAGCAGGCTGGATGTGGAGGTACAGGCCATAAGCTCAACTCTCAGAAGTGTGTATGCATGGGAGGCAGATGTCTGCTACCCGCTCGTACATGGGATTTGGAACCTAGCTACACTCTGGTTGAGGAAAGTCGTTGGAAATCGCTGTATTCAACTCAGATACACGGGAGTTCAGGCCCAGTGCTCACACATGCTTTTCCCGCAACCTCTCCCAGCCACTAACATTAGGATGTTAGCAGCTACTCCTACAGTCAGGCAGCATGCGGGAGGGTTCTGCCCTGTCCTCAGCTCTCACAGGGAAGCATGTCTTGAAGCCAGCTGTCAACTAGCTGCATTCCTATGGCAGTGAGTAGGAAGCAGTATTCTGAGTCAGGAGGTTCCAAGATTACCAGTCTACTGCACCTGGGGATACCCTCCAGGTCTGCATTGTTACCCTGCGTCTCAGAAGCCTCTGGCAAACGTCTCTGCTGAAGACCTGCGAAACTCACTCTGCAGGCAGTGTGGAACTGTGAGGGACTGAGGCTGAGCTCAACTCTCAAAAGTAAGATGATTTTGGACAAGGCGTTCAGCTACCCTCTCATGTATGGAATTTAGTATATAGCACAGGTCTACCACAGGAATTACTAGGAAATCGCTGAACTGAGCTTGGAGGCACTAGTCTTGTGTGCCGGGTGATTCCAATTACCTCTCCCAGCACTTCCGTCAAACAGTGAGCCTAGGCCTTTTAGAAGCCAAGGGTACCAGCAGGCTGGATGTGGAGGTACAGGCCATAAGCTCAACTCTCAGAAGTGTGTATGCATGGGAGGCAGATGTCTGCTACCCACTCGGACATGGGAGTTGGAACCTAGCTACACTGTGATTGAAGAAGGCCATTGGAAATCGCTGTATTCAACTCAGATACACGGGAGTTCAGGCCCAGTGCTCACACAAGCTTTTCCCGCAACCTCTCCCAGCCACTAACATAAGGATGTTAGCAGCTACTCCTACAGTCAGGCAGGATGCGGGAGGGTTCTGCCCTGTCCTCAGCTCTCACAGGGAAGCATGTCTAGAAGCCAGCTGTCAACTAGCTGCATTCCTATGGCAGTGAGAAGGTAGCAGTACTCTGAGTCAGGAGGTTCCAAGATTACCACTCTACTGCACCTGGAGATACCCTCCAGGTCTGCATTGTTAACTTGTACTCAGAAGCCTCTGGCAATCGTCTCTGGTGAAGACGTGTGAAACTCACTCTGCAGGCAATGTGGAAGTGTAAGGGACTGAGGGTGGGCTCAACTCTCAGAAGTAAGATGCTTTTGGACAAGGCGTTCAGCTACACTCTCACATATGGAACTTAGTATATAGCACCTGTCTACCACAAGAATTACTGGGAAATCGTGAATTGAGCTTGGAGGCACTCGTCTTGTGTGCCGGGAGATTCCAATTACCTCTCCCAGCACTTCCGTCAAACAGCGAGCCTAGGCCTTTTAGAAGCCAAGGGTACCAGCAGGCTGGATGTGGAGGTACAGGCCATAAGCTCAACTCTCAGAAGTGTGTATGCATGGGAGGCAGATGTCTGCTACCCGCTCGTACATGGGATTTGGAACCTAGCTACACTCTGGTTGAGGAAAGCCGTTGGAAATCGCTGTATTCAACTCAGATACACGGGAGTTCAGGCCCAGTGCTCACACATGCTTTTCCCGCAACCTCTCCCAGCCACTAACATTAGGATGTTAGCAGCTACTCCAACAGTCAGGCAGGATGCGGGAGGGTGCTGCCCTGTTTTCAGCTCTCACAGGGAAGCATGTCTTGAAGCCAGCTGTCAACTAGCTGCATTCCTATGGCAGTGAGAAGGTAGCAGTATTCTGAGTCAGGAGGTTCCAAGATTACCAGGCTACTGCACCTGGGGATACCCTCCAGGTCTGCATTGTTATCCTGCGTCTCAGAAGCCTCTGGCAAACGTCTCTGCTGAAGACCTGCGAAACTCACTCTGCAGACAGTGTGGAACTGTGAGGGACTGAGGCTGAGCTCAACTCTCAAAAGTAAGATGATTTTGGACAAGGCGTTCAGCTACCATCTCAAGTATGGAACTTAGTATGTAGCACCAGTCTACGACAGGAATTACTAGGAAATCGCTGAACTGAGCTTGGAGGCACTACTCTTGTGTGCCGGGTGATTCCAATTACCTCTCCCAGCACTTCCGTCAAACAGCGAGCCTAGGCCTTTTAGAAGCCAAGGGTACCAGCAGGCTGGATGTGGAGGTACAGGCCATAAGCTCAACTCTCAGAAGTGTATATGCATGGGAGGCAGATGTCTGCTACCCACTAGGACATGGGAGTTGGAACCTAGCTACACTGTGATTGAAGAATGCCATTGGAAATCGCTGTATTCAACTCAGATACACGGGAGTTCAGGCCCAGTGCTCACACATGCTTTTCCCGCAACCTCTCCCAGCCACTAACATTAGGATGTTAGCAGCTATTCCTACAGTCAGGCAGGATGCGGGAGGGTTCTGCCCTATCCTCAGCTCTCACAGGGAAGTATGTCTTGAAGCCAGCTGTCAACTAGCTGCATTCTATGGCAGTGAGAAGGTAGCCGTACTCTGAGTCAGGAGGTTCCAAGATTACCACTCTACTGAACCTGGAGATACCCTCCTGGCCTGCATTGTTAACTTGTACTCAGAAGCCTCTGGCAATCGTCTCTGTTGAAGACGTGTGAAACTCACTCTGCAGGCAGTGTCGAACTGTGAGGGACTGAGGGTGGGCTCAACTCTCAGAAGTAAGATGCTTTTGGACAAGGCGTTCACCTACCTTCTCCCATATGGAACTTAGTATGTAGCACCTGTCTACCACAAGAATTACTGGGAAATCGTGAATTGAGCTTGGAGGCACTCGTCTTGTGTGCCGGGTGATTCCAATTACCTCTCCCAGCACTTCCGTCAAACAGCGAGCCTAGGCCTTTTAGAAGCCAAGGGTACCAGCAGGCTGGATGTGGAGGTACAGGCCATAAGCTCAACTCTCAGAAGTGTGTATGCATGGGAGGCAGATGTCTGCTACCCGCTCGTACATGAGATTTGGAACCTAGCTACACTCTGGTTGAGGAAAGTCGTTGGAAATCGCTGTATTCAACTCAGATACACGGGAGTTCAGGCCCAGTGCTCACACATGCTTTTCCCGCAACCTCTCCCAGCCACTAACATTAGGATGTTAGTAGCTACTCATACAGTCAGGCAGCATGCGGGAGGGTTCTGCCCTGTCCTCAGCTCTCACAGGGAAGCATGTCTTGAAGCCAGCTGTCAACTAGCTGCATTCCTATGGCAGTGAGAAGGTAGCAGTATTCTGAGTCAGGAGGTTCCAAGATTACCAGTCTACTGCACCTGGGGATACCCTCCAGGTCTGCATTGTTACCCTGCGTCTCAGAAGCCTCTGGCAAACGTCTCTGCTGAAGACCTGCGAAACTCACTCTGCAGGCAGTGTGGAACTGTGAGGGACTGAGGCTGAGCTCAACTCTCAGAAGTAAGATGGTTTTGGACAAGGCGTTCAGCTACCCTCTCACGTATGGAACTTAGTATGTAGCACCAGTCTACCACAGGAATTACTAGGAAATCGCTGAACTGAGCTTGGAGGCACTAGTCTTGTGTGCCGGGTGATTCCTATTACCTCTCCCAGCACTTCCGTCAAACAGCGAGCCTAGGCCTTTTAGAAGCCAAGGGTACCAGCAGGCTGGATGTGGAGGTACAGGCCATAAGCTCAAGTCTCAGAAGTGTGTATGCATGGGAGGCAGATGTCTGCTACCCACTCGGACATGGGAGTTGGAACCTAGCTACACTGTGATTGAAGAAGGCCATTGGAAATCGCTGTATTCAAGTCAGATACACGGGAGTTCAGGCCCAGTGCTCAAACATGCTTTTCCCGCAACCTCTCCCAGCCACAAACATAAGGATGTTAGCAGCTACTCCTACAGTCAGGCAGGATGCGGGAGGGTTCTGCCCTGTCCTCAGCTCTCACAGGGAAGCATGACTTGAAGCCAGCTGTCAACTAGCTGCATTCCTATGGCAGTGAGAAGGTAGCAGTACTTTGAGTCAGGAGGTTCCAAGATTACCACTCTACTGCACCTGGAGATACCCTCCAGGTCTGCATTGTTAACTTGTACTCAGAAGCCTCTGGCAATCGTCTCTGGTGAAGACGTGTGAAACTCACTCTGCAGGCAGTGTGGAAATGTGAGGGACGGAGGGTGTGCTCAACTCTCAGAAGTAAGATGCTTTTGGACAAGGCGTTTAGCTGCCTTCTCACATATGGAACTTAGTATGTAGCACCTGTCTACCACAAGAATTACTGTGAAATCGTGAATTGAGCTTGGAGGCACTCGTCTTGTGTGCTGGGAGATTCCAATTACCTCTCCCAGCACTTCCGTCAAACAGCGAGCCTAGGCCTTTTAGAAGCCAAGGGTACCAGCAGGCTGGATGTGGAGGTACAGGCCATAAGCTCAACACTCAGAAGTGTGTATGCATGGGAGGCAGATGTCTGCTACCCACTCGGACATGGGAGTTGGAACCTAGCTACACTGTGATTGAAGAAGGCCATTGGAAATCGCTGTATTCAACTCAGATACACGGGAGTTCAGGCCCAGTGCTCACACATGCTTTTCCCGCAACCTCTCCCAGCCACTAACATTAGGATGTTAGCAGCTACTCCAACAGTCAGGCAGGATGCGGGAGGGTGCTGCCCTGTCTTCAGCTCTCACAGGGAAGCATGTCTTGAAGCCAGCTGTCAACTAGCTGCATTCCTATGGCAGTGAGAAGGTAGCAGTATTCTGAGTCAGGAGGTTCCAAGATTACCAGGCTACTGCACCTGGGGATACCCTCCAGGTCTGCATTGTTATCCTGCGTCTCAGAAGCCTCTGGCAAACGTCTCTGCTGAAGACCTGCGAAACTCACTCTGCAGACAGTGTGGAACTGTGAGGGACTGAGGCTGAGCTCAACTCTCAAAAGTAAGATGATTTTGGACAAGGCGTTCAGCTACCATCTCAAGTATGGAACTTAGTATGTAGCACCAGTCTACGACAGGAATTACTAGGAAATCGCTGAACTGAGCTTGGAGGCACTACTCTTGTGTGCCGGGTGATTCCAATTACCTCTCCCAGCACTTCCGTCAAACAGCGAGCCTAGGCCTTTTAGAAGCCAAGGGTACCAGCAGGCTGGATGTGGAGGTACAGGCCATAAGCTCAACTCTCAGAAGTGTATATGCATGGGAGGCAGATGTCTGCTACCCACTAGGACATGGGAGTTGGAACCTAGCTACACTGTGATTGAAGAATGCCATTGGAAATCGCTGTATTCAACTCAGATACACGGGAGTTCAGGCCCAGTGCTCACACATGCTTTTCCCGCAACCTCTCCCAGCCACTAACATTAGGATGTTAGCAGCTATTCCTACAGTCAGGCAGGATGCGGGAGGGTTCTGCCCTATCCTCAGCTCTCACAGGGAAGCATGTCTTGAAGCCAGCTGTCAACTAGCTGCATTCTATGGCAGTGAGAAGGTAGCAGTACTCTGAGTCAGGAGGTTCCAAGATTACCACTCTACTGAACCTGGAGATACCCTCCTGGTCTGCATTGTTAACTTGTACTCAGAAGACTCTGGCAATCGTCTCTGTTGAAGACGTGTGAAACTCACTCTGCAGGCAGTGTGGAACTGTGAGGGACTGAGGGTGGGCTCAACTCTCAGAAGTAAGATGCTTTTGGACAAGGCGTTCACCTACCTTCTCCCATATGGAACTTAGTATGTAGCACCTGTCTACCACAAGAATTACTGGGAAATCGTGAATTGAGCTTGGAGGCACTCGTCTTGTGTGCCGGGTGATTCCAATTACCTCTCCCAGCACTTCCGTCAAACAGCGAGCCTAGGCCTTTTAGAAGCCAAGGGTACCAGCAGGCTGGATGTGGAGGTACAGGCCATAAGCTCAACTCTCAGAAGTGTGTATGCATGGGAGGCAGATGTCTGCTACCCGCTCGTACATGAGATTTGGAACCTACCTACACTCTGGTTGAGGAAAGTCGTTGGAAATCGCTGTATTCAACTCAGATACACGGGAGTTCAGGCGCAGTGCTCACACATGCTTTTCCCGCAACCTCTCCCAGCCACTAACATTAGGATGTTAGTAGCTACTCATACAGTCAGGCAGCATGCGGGAGGGTTCTGCCCTGTCCTCAGCTCTCACAGGGAAGCATGTCTTGAAGCCAGCTGTCAACTAGCTGCATTCCTATGGCAGTGAGAAGGTAGCAGTATTCTGAGTCAGGAGGTTCCAAGATTACCAGTCTACTGCACCTGGGGATACCCTCCAGGTCTGCATTGTTACCCTGCGTCTCAGAAGCCTCTGGCAAACGTCTCTGCTGAAGACCTGCGAAACTCACTCTGCAGGCAGTGTGGAACTGTGAGGGACTGAGGCTGAGCTCAACTCTCAGAAGTAAGATGGTTTTGGACAAGGCGTTCAGCTACCCTCTCACGTATGGAACTTAGTATGTAGCACCAGTCTACCACAGGAATTACTAGGAAATCGCTGAACTGAGCTTGGAGGCACTAGTCTTGTGTGCCGGGTGATTCCAATTACCTCTCCCAGCACTTCCGTCAAACAGCGAGCCTAGGCCTTTTAGAAGCCAAGGGTACCAGCAGGCTGGATGTGGAGGTACAGGCCATAAGCTCAAGTCTCAGAAGTGTGTATGCATGGGAGGCAGATGTCTGCTACCCACTCGGACATGGGAGTTGGAACCTAGCTACACTGTGATTGAAGAAGGCCATTGGAAATCGCTGTATTCAAGTCAGATACACGGGAGTTCAGGCCCAGTGCTCACAAATGCTTTTCCCGCAACCTCTCCCAGCCACAAACATAAGGATGTTAGCAGCTACTCCTACAGTCAGGCAGGATGCGGGAGGGTTCTGCCCTGTCCTCAGCTCTCACAGGGAAGCATGACTTGAAGCCAGCTGTCAACTAGCTGCATTCCTATGGCAGTGAGAAGGTAGTAGTACTTTGAGTCAGGAGGTTCCAAGATTACCACTCTACTGCACCTGGAGATACCCTCCAGGTCTGCATTGTTAACTTGTACTCAGAAGCCTCTGGCAATCGTCTCTGGTGAAGACGTGTGAAACTCACTCTGCAGGCAGTGTGGAAATGTGAGGGACGGAGGGTGTGCTCAACTCTCAGAAGTAAGATGCTTTTGGACAAGGCGTTCAGCTACCTTCTCACATATGGAACTTAGTATGTAGCACCTGTCTACCACAAGAATTACTGTGAAATCGTGAATTGAGCTTGGAGGCACTCGTCTTGTGTGCTGGGAGATTCCAATTACCTCTCCCAGCACTTCCGTCAAACAGCGAGCCTAGGCCTTTTAGAAGCCAAGGGTACCAGCAGGCTGGATGTGGAGGTACAGGCCATAAGCTCAACTCTCAGAAGTGTGTATGCATGGGAGGCAGATGTCTGCTACCCACTCGGACATGGGAGTTGGAACCTAGCTACACTGTGATTGAAGAAGGCCATTGGAAATCGCTGTATTCAACTCAGATACACGGGAGTTCAGGCCCAGTGCTCACACATGCTTTTCCCGCAACCTCTCACAGCCACTAACTTAAGGATATTAGCAGCTACTCCTACAGTCAGGCAGGATGCGGGAGGGTTCTGCCCTGTCCTCAGCTCTCACAGGGAAGCATGTCTTGAAGCCAGCTGTCAACTAGCTGCATTCCTATGGCAGTGAGAATGTAGCAGTACTCTGAGTCAGGAGGTTCCAAGATTACCACTCTACTGCACCTGGAGATACCCTCCAGGTCTGCATTGTTAACTTGTACTCAGAAACTGTGGCAATCCTCTCTGGTGAAGACGTGTGAAACTCACTCTGCATGCACTGTGGAATGTGAGGGACTGAGGGTGAGCTCAACTCTCAAAAGTAAGATGCTTTTGGACAAGGCGTTCAGCTACCTTCTCACATATGGAACTTAGTATGTAGCACCTGTCTACCACAAGAATTACTGGGAAATCGTGAATTGAGCTTGGAGGCACTCGTCTTGTGTGCCGGGAGATTCCAATTACCTCTCCCAGCACTTCCGTCAAACAGCGAGCCTAGGCCTTTTAGAAGCCAAGGGTACCAGCAGGCTGGATGTGGAGGTAGAGGCCATAAGCTCAACTCTCAGAAGTGTGTATGCATGGGAGGCAGATGTCTGCTACCCGCTCGTACATGGGATTTGGAACCTAGCTACACTCTGGTTGAGGAAAGCCGTTGGAAATCGCTGTATTCAACTCAGATACACGGGAGTTCAGGCCCAGTGCTCACACATGCTTTTCCCGCAAGCTCTCCCAGCCACTAACATAAGGATATTAGCAGCTACTCCTACAGTCAGGCAGGATGCGGGCGGGTTCTGCCCTGTCCTCAGCTCTCTCAGGGAAGCATGTCTTGAAGCCAGCTAGCTGTCAACTAGCTGCATTCCTATGGCAGTGAGAAGGTAGCAGTATTCTGAGTCAGGAGGTTCCAAGATTACCAATCGACTGCACCTGGGGATACCCTCCAGGTCTGCATTGTTACCCTGCGTCTCAGAAGCCTCTGGCAAACGTCTCTGCTGAAGACCTGCGAAACTCACTCTGCAGACAGTGTGGAACTGTAGGGACTGAGGCTGAGCTCAACTCTCAAAAGTAAGATGATTTTGGACAAGGCGTTCAGCTACCATCTCACGTATGGAACTTAATATGTAGCACCAGTCTACCACAGGAATTACTAGGAAATCGCTGAACTGAGCTTGGAGGCACTAGTCTTGTGTGCCGGTGATTCCAATTACCTCTCCCAGCACTTCCGTCAAACAGCGAGCCTAGGCCTTTTAGAAGCCAAGGGTACCAGCATGCTGGATGTGGAGGTACAGGCCATAAGCTCAACTATCAGAAGTGTATATGCATGGGAGGCAGATGTCTGCTACCCGCTAGGACATGGGAGTTGGAACCTAGCTACACTGTGATTGAAGAAGGCCCTTGGAAATCGCTGTATTCAACTCAGATACACGGGAGTTCAGGCCCAGTGCTCACACATGCTTTTCCCGCAACCTCTTCCAGCCACTAACATTAGGATGTTAGCAGCTACTCCTACAGTCAGGCAGGATGCGGGAGGGTTCTGCCCTGTCCTCAGCTCTCACAGGGAAGCATGTCTTGAAGCCAGCTGTCAACTAGCTGCATTCCTATGGCAGTGAGAATGTAGCAGTACTCTGAGTCAGGAGGTTCCAAGATTACCACTCTACTGCACCTGGAGATACCCTCCAGGTCTGCATTGTTAACTTGTACTCAGAAGACTCTGGCAATCGTCTCTGGTGAAGACGTGTGAAACTCACTCTGCAGGCAGTGTGGAACTGTGAGGGACTGAGGGTGGGCTCAACTCTCAGAAGTAAGATGCTTTTGGACAAGGCGTTCAGCTACCTTCTCCCATATGGAACTTAGTATGTAGCACCTGTCTACCACAAGAATTACTGGGAAATCGTGAATTGAGCTTGGAGGCACTCGTCTTGTTTGCCGGGAGTTTCCAATTACCTCCCCCAGCACTTCCGTCAAACAGCGAGCCTAGGCCTTTTAGAAGCCAAGGGTACCAGCAGGCTGGATGTGGAGGTACAGGCCATAAGCTCAACTCTCAGAAGTGTGTATGCATGGGAGGCAGATGTCTGCTACCCGCTCGTACATGGGATTTGGAACCTAGCTACACTCTGGTTGAGGAAAGTCGTTGGAAATCGCTGTATTCAACTCAGATACACGGGATTTCAGGCCCAGTGCTCACACATGCTTTTCCCACAACCTCTCCCAGCCACTAACATTAGGATGTTAGCAGCTACTCCTACAGTCAGGCAGCATGCGGGAGGGTTCTGCCCTGTCCTCAGCTCTCACAGGGAAGCATGTCTTGAAGCCAGCTGTCAACTAGCTGCATTCCTATGGCAGTGAGAAGGTAGCAGTATTCTGAGTCAGGAGGTTCCAAGATTACCAGGCTACTGCACCTGGGGATACCCTCCAGGTCTGCATTGTTACCCTGCGTCTCAGAAGCCTCTGGCAAACGTCTCTGCTGAAGACCTGCGAAACTCACTCTGCAGGCAGTGTGGAACTGTGAGGGACTGAGGGTGAGCTCAACTCTCAGAAGTAAGATGGTTTTGGACAAGGCGTTCAGCTACCCTCTCACGTATGGAACTTAGTATGTAGCACCAGTCTACCACAGGTATTGCTAGGAAATGGCTGAACTGAGCTTGGAGGCACTCGTCTTGTGTGCCGGGTGATTCCAATTACCTCTCCCAGCACTTCCGTCAAACAGCGAGCCTAGGCCTTTTAGAAGCCAAGGGTACCAGCAGGCTGGATGTGGAGGTACAGGCCATAAGCTCAACTCTCAGAAGTGTGTATGCATGGGAGGCAGATGTCTGCTACCCACTCGGACATGGGAGTTGGAACCTAGCTACACTGTGATTGAAGAAGGCCATTGGAAATCGCTGTATTCAACTCAGATACACGGGAGTTCAGGCCCAGTGCTCACACATGCTTTTCCCGCAACACTCCCAGCCACTAACATTAGGATGTTAGCAGCTATTCCTACAGTCAGGCAGGATGCGGGAGGGTTCTGCCCTGTCCTCAGCTCTCACACGGAAGCATGTCTTGAAGCCAGCTGTCAACTAGCTGCATTCCTATGGCAGGGAGAAGGTAGCAGTACTCTGAGTCAGGAGGTTCCAAGATTACCACTCTACTGCACCTGGAGATACCCTCCAGGTCTGCATTGTTAACTTGTACTCAGAAGCCTCTGGCAATCGTCTCTGGTGAAGACGTGTGAAACTCACTCTGCAGGCAGTGTGGAAGTGTGAGGGACTGAGGGTGTGCTCAACTCTCAGAAGTAAGATGCTTTTGAACAAGGCGTTCAGCTACATTCTCACATATGGAACTTAGTATGTAGCACCTGTCTACCACAAGAATTACTGGGAAATCGTGAATTGAGCTGGAGGCACTCGTCTTGTGTGCCGGGAGATTCCAATTACCTCTCCCAGCACTTCCGTCAAACAGCGAGCCTAGGCCTTTTAGAAGCCAAGGGTACCAGCAGGCTGGATGTGGAGGTACAGGCCATAAGCTCAACTCTCAGAAGTGTGTATGCATCGGAGGCAGATGTCTGCTACCCACTCGTAAATGGGATTTGGAACCTAGCTACACTGTGATTGAAGAAGGCCATTGGAAATCGCTGTATTCAACTCAGATACACGGGAGTTCAGGCCCAGTGCTCACACATGCTTTTCCCGCAACCTCTCCCAGCCACTAATATTAGGATGTTAGCAGCTACTGCAACAGTCAGGCAGGATGTGGGAGGGTTCTGCCCTGTCTTCAGCTCTCACAGGGAAGCATGTCTTGAAGCCAGCTGTCAACTAGCTGCATTCCTATGGCAGTGAGAAGGTAGCAGTATTCTGAGTCAGGAGGTTCCAAGATTACCAGGCTACTGCACCTGGGGATACTCTCCAGGTCTGCATTGTTATCCTGCGTCTCAGAAGCCTCTGGCAAACGTCTCTGCTGAAGAACTGCGAAACTCACTCTGCAGGCAGTGTGGAACTGTGAGGGACTGAGGCTGAGCTCAACTCTCAGAAGTAAGATGGTTTTGGACAAGGCGTTCAGCTACACTCTCACGTATGGAACTTAGTATGTAGCAACAGTCTACCACAGGAATTACTAGGAAATCGCTGAACTGAGCTTGGAGGAACTAGTCTTGTGTGCCGGGTGATTCCAATGACCTCTCCCAGCACTTCGGTCAAACAGCGAGCCTAGGCCTTTTAGAAACCAAGGGTACCAGCAGGCTGGATGTGGAGGTACAGGCCATCAGCTCAACTCTCAGAAGTGTGTATGCATGGGAGGCAGATGTCTGCTACCCACTCGGACATGGGAGTTGGAACCTAGCTACACTGTGATTGAAGAAGGCCATTGGAAATCGCTGTATTCAACTCAGATACACGGGAGTTCAGGCCCAGTGCTTACACATGCTTTTCCCGCAACCTCTCCCAGCCACTAACATAAGGATGTTAGCAGCGACTCCTACAGTCAGGCAGGATGCGGAAGGGTTCTGTCCTGTCCTCAGCTCTCACAGGGAAGCATGTCTTGAAGCCAGCTGTCAACTAGCTGCATTCCTATGGCAGTGAGAAGGTAGCAGTACTCTGAGTCAGGAGGTTCCATGATTACCACTCTACTGCACCTGGAGATACCCTCCAGGTCTGCATTGTTAACTTGTACTCAGAAGCCTCTGGCAATCGTCTCTGGTGAAGACGTGTGAAACTCACTCTGCAGGCAGTGTGGAACTGTGAGGGACTGAGGGTGGGCTCAACTCTCAGAAGTAAGATGCTTTTGGACAAGGCGTTCAGCTACCTTCTCACATATGGAACTTAGTATGTAGCACCTGTCTACCACAAGAATTACTGGGAAATCGTGAATTGAGCTTGGAGGCACTCGTCTTGTGTGCCGGGAGATTCCAATTACCTCTCCCAGCACTTCCGTCAAACAGCGAGCCTAGGCCTTTTAGAAGCCAAGGGTACCAGCAGGCTGGATGTGGAGGTACAGGCCGTAAGCTCAACTCTCAGAAGTGTGTATGCATGGGAGGCAGATGTCTGCTACCCGCTCGTACATGGGATTTGGAAAATAGCTACACTCTGGTTGTGGAAAGTCGTTGGAAATCGCTGTATTCAACTCAGATACACGGGAGTTCAGGCCCAGTGCTCACACATGCTTTTCCCGCAACCTCTCCCAGCCACTAACATTAGGATGTTAGCAGCTACTCCTACAGTCAGGCAGCATGCGGGAGGGTTCTGCCCTGTCCTCAGCTCTCACAGGGAAGCATGTCTTGAAGCCAGCTGTCAACTAGCTGCGTTCCTATGGCAGTGAGAAGGTAGCAGTATTCTGAGTCAGGAGGTTCCAAGATTACCAGGCTACTGCACCTGGGGATACCCTCCAGGTCTGCATTGTTACCCTGCGTCGCAGAAGCCTCTGGCAAACGTCTCTGCTGAAGACCTGCGAAACTCACTCTGCAGACAGTGTGGAACTGTGAGGGACTGAGGCTGAGCTCTACTCTCAAAAGTAAGATGATTTTGGACAAGGCGTTCAGCTACCATCTCACGTATGGAACTTAATATGTAGCACCAGTCTACCACAGGAATTACTAAGAAATCGCTGAACTGAGCTTGGAGGCACTAGTCTTGTGTGCCGGGTGATTGCAATTACCTCTCCCAGCACTTCCGTCAAACAGCGAGCCTAGGCCTTTTAGAAGCCAAGGGTACCAGCAGGCTGGATGTGGAGGTACAGGCCATAAGCTCAACTCTCAGAAGTGTGTATGCATGGGAGGCAGATGTCTGCTACCCGCTCGTACATGGGATTTGGAACCTAGCTACACTCTGGTTGAGGAAAGTCGTTGGAAATCGCTGTATTCAACTCAGATACACGGGAGTTCAGGCCCAGTGCTCACACATGCTTTTCCCGCAACCTCTCCCAGCCACTAACATTAGGATGTTAGCAGCTACTCCTACAGTCAGGCAGCATGCGGGAGGGTTCTGCCCTGTCCTCAGCTCTCACAGGGAAGCATGTCTTGAAGCCAGCTGTCAACTAGCTGCATTCCTATGGCAGTGAGAAGGTAGCAGTATTCTGAGTCAGGAGGTTCCAAGATTACCAGTCTACTGCACCTGGGGATACCCTCCAGGTCTGCATTGTTACCCTGCGTCTCAGAAGCCTCTGGCAAACGTCTCTGCTGAAGACCTGCGAAACTCACTCTGCAGGCAGTGTGGAACTGTGAGGGACTGAGGCTGAGCTCAACTCTCAGAAGTAAGATGGTTTTGGACAAGGCGTTCAGCTACCCTCTCACGTATGGAACTTAGTATGTAGCACCAGTCTACCACAGGTATTGCTAGGAAATGGCTGAACTGAGCTTGGAGGCACTCGTCTTGTGTGCCGGGTGATTCCAATTACCTCTCCCAGCACTTCCGTCAAACAGCGAGCCTAGGCCATTTAGAAGCCAAGGGTACCAGCAGGCTGGATGTGGAGGTACAGGCCATAAGCTCAACTCTCAGAAGTGTGTATGCATGGGAGGCAGATGTCTGCTACCCACTCGGACATGGGAGTTGGAACCTAGCTACACTCTGGTTGAGGAAAGCCGTTGGAAATCGCTGTATTCATCTCAGACACACGGCAGTTCAGACCCAGTGCTCACACATGCTTTTCCCGCAACCTCTCCCAGCCACTAACATTAGGATGTTAGCAGCTACACCAACAGTCAGGCAGGATGCGGGAGGGTTCTGCCCTGTCTTCAGCTCTCACAGGGAAGCATGTCTTGAAGCCAGCTGTCAACTAGCTGCATTCCTATGGCAGTGAGAAGGTAGCAGTATTCTGAGTCATGACGTTCCAAGATTACCAGGCTACTGCACCTGGGGATACACTCCAGGTCTGCATTGTTACCCTGCGTCTCAGAAGCCTCTGGCAAACGTCTCTGCTGAAGACCTGCGAAACTCACTCTGCAGGCAGTGTGGAACTGTGAGGGACTGAAGCTAAGCTCAACTCTCAGAAGTAAGATGATTTTGGACAAGGCGTTCAGCTACCCTCTCACGTATGGAACGTAGTATGTAGCACCAGTCTACCACAGGAATTACTAGGAAATCGCTGAACTGAGCTTGGAGGCACTAGTCTTGTGTGCCGGGTGATTCCAATAACCTCTCCCAGCACTTCTGTCAAACAGCGAGCCTAGGCCTTTTAGAAGCCAAGGGTACCAGCAGGCTGGATGTGGAGGTACAGGCCATAAGCTCAACTCTCAGAAGTGTATATGCATGGGAGGCAGATGTCTGCTACCCACTCGGACATGGGAGTTGGTACCTAGCTACACTGTGTTTGAAGAAGGCCATTGGAAATCGCTGTATTCAACTCAGATACACGGGAGTTCAGGCCCAGTGCTCACACATGCTTTTCCCGCAACCTCTCCCAGCCTCTAACATAAGGATGTTAGCAGCTACTCCTACAGTCAGGCAGGATGCGGGAGGGTTCTGCCATGTCCTCAGCTCTCACAGGGAAGCATGTCTTGAAGCCAGCTGTCAACTAGATGCATTCCTATGGCAGTGAGAAGGTAGCAGTACTCTGAGTCAGGAGGTTCCAAGATTACCACTCTACTGCACCTGGAGATACCCTCCAGGTCTGCATTGTTAACTTGTACTCAGAAGCCTCTGGCAATAGTCTCTGGTGAAGACGTGTGAAACTCACTCTGCAGGCAGTGTGGAAATGTGAGGGACTGAGGGTGTGCTCAACTCTCAGAAGTAAGATGCTTTTGGACATGGCGTTCAGCTACCTTCTCACATATGGAACTTAGTATGTAGCACCTGTCTACCACAAGAATTACTGGGAAATCATGAATTGAGCTTGGAGGCACTCGTCTTGTGTGCCGGGAGATTCCAATTACCTCTCCCAGCACTTCCGTCAAACAGCGAGCCTAGGCCTTTTAGAAGCCAAGGGTACCAGCAGGCTGGATGTTCAGGTACAGGCCAAAAGCTCAACTCTCAGAAGTGTGTATGCATGGGAGGCAGATGTCTGCTACCCGGTCCTACATGGGATTTGGAACCTAGCTACACTCTGGTTGAGGAAAGCCGTTGGAAATCGCTGTATTCAACTCAGATACACGGGAGTTCATGCCCAGTGCTCACACATGCTTTTCCCGCAACCTCTCCCAGCCATTAACATTAGGATGTTAGCAGCTACTCCTACAGTCAGGCAGCATGTGGGAATGTTCTTCCCTGTCTTTAGCTCTCACAGGGAAGCATGTCTTGAAGCCAGCTGTCAACCTGCTGCATTCCTATGGCAGTGAGAAGGTAGCAGTATTCTGAGTCAGGAGGTTCCAAGATTACCAGTCTACTGCATCTGGGGATACCCTCCAGGTCTGCCCTGTTACCCTGCGTCTCAGAAGCCTCTGGCAAACGTCTCTGCTGAAGACCTGCGAAACTCACTCTGCAGGCAGTGTGGAACTGTGAGGGACTGAGGCTGAGCTCAACTCTCAGAAGTAAGATGGTTTTGGACAAGGCGTTCAGCTACCCTCTCACGTATGGAACTTAGTATGTAGCACCAGTCTACCACAGGAATTACTAGGAAATCGCTGAACTGAGCTTGGAGGCACTAGTCTTGTGTGCCGGGTGATTCCAATTACCTCTCCCAGCACTTCCGTCAAACAGCGAGCCTAGGCCTTTTAGAAGACAAGGGTACCAGCAGGCTGGATGTGGAGGTACAGGCCATAAGCTCAACTCTCAGAAGTGTGTATGCATGGGAGGCAGATGTCTGCTACCCGCTCGTACATGGGATTTGGAACCTAGCTACACTCTGGTTGAGGAAAGCCGTTGGAAATCGCTGTATTCAACTCAGACACATGGGAGTTCAGACACAGTGCTCACACATGCTTTTCCCGCAACCTCTCACAGCCACTAACATTAGGATGTTAGCAGCTACTCCAACAGTCAGGCAGGATGCAGGAGGGTTCTTCCCTGTCCTCAGCTCTCACAGGGAAGCATGTCTTGAAGCCAGCTGTCAACTTGCTGCATTCCTATGGCAGTGAGAAGGTAGCAGTACTCTGAGTCAGGAGGTTCCAAGATTACCACTCTACTGAACCTGGAGATACCCTCCTGGTCTGCATTGTTAACTTGTACTCAGAAGCCTCTGGCAATCGTATCTGGTGAAGACGTGTGAAACTCACTCTGCAGGCAGTGTGGAACTGTGAGGGACTGAGGGTGGGCTCAACTCTCAGAAGTAAGATGCTTTTGGACAAGGCGTTCAGCTACCTTCTCACATATGGAACTTAGTATGTAGCACCTGTCTACCACAAGAATTACTGGGAAATCGTGAATTGAGCTTGGAGGCACTCGTCCTGTTTGCCGGGAGATTCCAATTACCTCTCCCAGCACTTCCGTCAAACAGCGAGCCTAGGCCTTTTAGAAGCCAAGGGTACCAGCAGGCTGGATGTGGAGGTACAGGCCATAAGCTCAACTCTCAGAAGTGTGTATGCATGGGAGGCAGATGTCTGCTACCCGCTCGTACATGGGATTTGGAACCTAGCTACACTCTGGTTGAGGAAAGTCGTTGGAAATCGCTGTATTCAACTCAGATACACGGGAGTTCAGGCCCAGTGCTCACACATGCTTTTCCCGCAACCTCTCCCAGCCACTAACATTAGGATGTTAGCAGCTACTCCTACAGTCAGGCAGCATGCGGGAGGGTTCTGCCCTGTCCTCAGCTCTCACAGGGAAGCATGTCTTGAAGCCAGCTGTCAACTAGCTGCATTCCTATGGCAGTGAGTAGGAAGCAGTATTCTGAGTCAGGAGGTTCCAAGATTACCAGTCTACTGCACCTGGGGATACCCTCCAGGTCTGCATTGTTACCCTGCGTCTCAGAAGCCTCTGGCAAACGTCTCTGCTGAAGACCTGCGAAACTCACTCTGCAGGCAGTGTGGAACTGTGAGGGACTGAGGCTGAGCTCAACTCTCAAAAGTAAGATGATTTTGGACAAGGCGTTCAGCTACCCTCTCACGTATGGAACTTAGTATATAGCACAGGTCTACCACAGGAATTACTAGGAAATCGCTGAACTGAGCTTGGAGGCACTAGTCTTGTGTGCCGGGTGATTCCAATTACCTCTCCCAGCACTTCCGTCAAACAGTGAGCCTAGGCCTTTTAGAAGCCAAGGGTACCAGCAGGCTGGATGTGGAGGTACAGGCCATAAGCTCAACTCTCAGAAGTGTGTATGCATGGGAGGCAGATGTCTGCTACCCACTCGGACATGGGAGTTGGAACCTAGCTACACTGTGATTGAAGAAGGCCATTGGAAATCGCTGTATTCAACTCAGATACACGGGAGTTCAGGCCCAGTGCTCACACAAGCTTTTCCCGCAACCTCTCCCAGCCACTAACATAAGGATGTTAGCAGCTACTCCTACAGTCAGGCAGGATGCGGGAGGGTTCTGCCCTGTCCTCAGCTCTCACAGGGAAGCATGTCTAGAAGCCAGCTGTCAACTAGCTGCATTCCTATGGCAGTGAGAAGGTAGCAGTACTCTGAGTCAGGAGGTTCCAAGATTACCACTCTACTGCACCTGGAGATACCCTCCAGGTCTGCATTGTTAACTTGTACTCAGAAGCCTCTGGCAATCGTCTCTGGTGAAGACGTGTGAAACTCACTCTGCAGGCAATGTGGAAGTGTAAGGGACTGAGGGTGGGCTCAACTCTCAGAAGTAAGATGCTTTTGGACAAGGCGTTCAGCTACACTCTCACATATGGAACTTAGTATATAGCACCTGTCTACCACAAGAATTACTGGGAAATCGTGAATTGAGCTTGGAGGCACTCGTCTTGTGTGCCGGGAGATTCCAATTACCTCTCCCAGCACTTCCGTCAAACAGCGAGCCTAGGCCTTTTAGAAGCCAAGGGTACCAGCAGGCTGGATCTGGAGGTACAGGCCATAAGCTCAACTCTCAGAAGTGTGTATGCATGGGAGGCAGATGTCTGCTACCCGCTCGTACATGGGATTTGGAACCTAGCTACACTCTGGTTGAGGAAAGCCGTTGGAAATCGCTGTATTCAACTCAGATACACGGGAGTTCAGGCCCAGTGCTCACACATGCTTTTCCCGCAACCTCTCCCAGCCACTAACATTAGGATGTTAGCAGCTACTCCAACAGTCAGGCAGGATGCGGGAGGGTGCTGCCCTGTCTTCAGCTCTCACAGGGAAGCATGTCTTGAAGCCAGCTGTCAACTAGCTGCATTCCTATGGCAGTGAGAAGGTAGCAGTATTCTGAGTCAGGAGGTTCCAAGATTACCAGGCTACTGCACCTGGGGATACCCTCCAGGTCTGCAAATGTTATCCTGCGTCTCAGAAGCCTCTGGCAAACGTCTCTGCTGAAGACCTGCGAAACTCACTCTGCAGACAGTGTGGAACTGTGAGGGACTGAGGCTGAGCTCAACTCTCAAAAGTAAGATGATTTTGGACAAGGCGTTCAGCTACCATCTCACGTATGGAACTTAGTATGTAGCACCAGTCTACGACAGGAATTACTAGGAAATCGCTGAACTGAGCTTGGAGGCACTAGTCTTGTGTGCCGGGTGATTCCAATTACCTCTCCCAGCACTTCCGTCAAACAACGAGCCTAGGCCTTTTAGAAGCCAAGGGTACCAGCAGGCTGGATGTGGAGGTACAGGCCATAAGCTCAACTCTCAGAAGTGTATATGCATGGGAGGCAGATGTCTGCTACCCACTAAGACATGGGAGTTGGAACCTAGCTACACTGTGATTGAAGAATGCCATTGGAAATCGCTGTATTCAACTCAGATACACGGGAGTTCAGGCCCAGTGCTCACACATGCTTTTCCCGCAACCTCTCCCAGCCACTAACATTAGGATGTTAGCAGCTATTCCTACAGTCAGGCAGGATGCGGGAGGGTTCTGCCCTATCCTCAGCTCTCACAGGGAAGCATGTCTTGAAGCCAGCTGTCAACTAGCTGCATTCCTATGGCAGTGAGAAGGTAGCAGTACTCTGAGTCAGGAGGTTCCAAGATTACCACTCTACTGAACCTGGAGATACCCTCCTGGTCTGCATTGTTAACTTGTACTCAGAAGCCTCTGGCAATCGTCTGTGGTGAAGACGTGTGAAACTCACTCTGCAGGCAGTGTGGAACTGTGAGGGACTGAGGGTGGGCTCAACTCTCAGAAGTAAGATGCTTTTGGACAAGGCGTTCACCTACCTTCTCCCATATGGAACTTAGTATGTAGCACCTGTCTACCACAAGAATTACTGGGAAATCGTGAATTGAGCTTGGAGGCACTCGTCTTGTGTGCCGGGTGATTCCAATTACCTCTCCCAGCACTTCCGTCAAACAGCGAGCCTAGGCCTTTTAGAAGCCAAGGGTACCAGCAGGCTGGATGTGGAGGTACAGGCCATAAGCTCAACTCTCAGAAGTGTGTATGCATGGAAGGCAGATGTCTGCTACCCGCTCGTACATGAGATTTGGAACCTAGCTACACTCTGGTTGAGGAAAGTCGTTGGAAATCGCTGTATTCAACTCAGATACACGGGAGTTCAGGCCCAGTGCTCACACATGCTTTTCCCGCAACCTCTCCCAGCCACTAACATTAGGATGTTAGTAGCTACTCCTACAGTCAGGCAGCATGCGGGAGGGTTCTGCCCTGTCCTCAGCTCTCACAGGGAAGCATGTCTTGAAGCCAGCTGTCAACTAGCTGCATTCCTATGGCAGTGAGAAGGTAGCAGTATTCTGAGTCAGGAGGTTCCAAGATTACCAGTCTACTGCACCTGGGGATACCCTCCAGGTCTGCATTGTTACCCTGCGTCTCAGAAGCCTCTGGCAAACGTCTCTGCTGAAGACCTGCGAAACTCACTCTGCAGGCAGTGTGGAACTGTGAGGGACTGAGGCTGAGCTCAACTCTCAGAAGTAAGATGGTTTTGGACAAGGCGTTCAGCTACCCTCTCACGTATGGAACTTAGTATGTAGCAACAGTCTACCACAGGAATTACTAGGAAATCGCTGAACTGAGCTTGGAGGCACTAGTCTTGTGTGCCGGGTGATTCCAATTACCTCTCCCAGCACTTCCGTCAAACAGCGAGCCTAGGCCTTTTAGAAGCCAAGGGTACCAGCAGACTGGATGTGGAGGTACAGGCCATCAGCTCAACTCTCAGAAGTGTGTATGCATGGGAGGCAGATGTCTGCTAACCACTCGGACATGGGAGTTGGAACCTAGCTACACTGTGATTGAAGAAGGCCATTGGAAATCGCTGTATTCAACTCAGATACACGGGAGTTCAGGCCCAGTTCTCACACATGCTTTTCCCGCAACCTCTCCCAGCCACTAACATAAGGATGTTAGCAGCTACTAGTACAGTCATGCAGGATGCGTGAGTGTTCTGCCCTGTCCTCAGCTCTCACAGGGAAGCATGTCTTGAAGCCAGCTGTCAACTAGCTGCATTCCTATGGCAGTGAGAAGGTAGCAGTACTCTGAGTCAGGAGGTTCCAAGATTACCACTCTACTGCACCTGGAAATACCCTCCAGGTCTGCATTGTTAACTTGTACTCAGAAGCCTCTGGCAATCGTCTCTGGTGAAGACTGTGAAACACACTCTGCAGGCAGTGTGGAACTGTGAGGGACTGAGGGTGGGCTCAACTCTCAGAAGTAAGATGCTTTTGGACAAGGCGTTCAGCTACCCTCTCACGTATGGAACTTAGTATGTAGCACCTGTCTACCACAAGAATTACTGGGAAATCGTGAATTGAGCTTGGAGGCACTCGTCTTGTGTGCCGGAAGATTCCAATTACCTCTCCCAGCACTTCCGTCAAACAGCAAGCCTAGGCCTTTTGGAAGCCAAGGGTACCAGCAGGCTGGATGTGGAGGTACAGGCCATAAGCTCAACTCTCAGAAGTGTGTATGCATGGGAGGCAGATGTCTGCTACCCCCTCGTACATGGGATTTGGAACCTAGCTACACTCTGGTTGTGGAAAGTCGTTGGAAATCGCTGTATTCAACTCAGATACACGGGAGTTCAGGCCCAGTGCTCACACATGCTTTTCCCGCAACCTCTCCCAGCCGCTAACATTAGGATGTTAGCAGCTACTCCTACAGTCAGGCAGCATGCGGGAGGTTTCTGCCCTGTCCCTAGCTCTCACAGGGAAGCATGTCTTGAAGCCAGCTGTCAACTAGCTGCATTCCTATGGCAGTGAGAAGGTAGCAGTATTCTGAGTCAGGAGGTTCCAATATTACCAGTCTACTGCATCTGGGGATACCCTCCAGGTCTGCACTGTTACCCTGCGTCTCAGAAGCCTCTGGCAAACGTCTCTGCTGAAGACCTGCGAAACTCACTCTGCAGGCAGTGTGGAACTGTGAGGGACTGAGGGTGAGCTCAACTCTCAGAAGTAAGATGGTTTTGGATAAGGCGTTCAGCTACCCTCTCACGTATGGAACTTAGTATGTAGCACCAGTCTACCACAGGAATTACTAGGAAATCCCTGAACTGAGCTTGGAGGCACCAGTCTTGTGTGCCGGGTGATTCCAATTACCTCTCCCAGCACTTCCGTCAAACAGCGAGCCTAGGCCTTTTAGAAGCCAAGGGTACCAGCAGGCTGGATCTGGAGGTACAGGCCATAAGCTCAACTCTCAGTAGTGTGTATGCATGGGAGGCAGATGTCTGCTACCCACTCGGACATGGGAGTTGGAACCTAGCTACACTGTGATTGAAGAAGGCCATTGGAAATCGCTGTATTCAACTCAGATACACGGGAGTTCAGGCCCAGTGCTCACACATGCTTTTCCCGCAACCTCTCCCAGCCACTAACATTAGGATGTTAGCAGCTACTCCTACAGTCAGGCAGGATGCGGGAGGGTTCTGCCCTGTCTTCAGCTCTCACAGGGAAGCATGTCTTGAAGCCAGCTGTCAAGTAGCAGCATTCCTATGGCAGTGAGAAGGTAGCAGTATTCTGAGTCAGGAGGTTCCAAGATTACCAGTCGACTGCACCTGGGGATACCCTCCGGGTCTGCATTGTTACCCTGCGTCTCAGAAGCCTCTTGCAAACGTCTCTGCTGAAGACCTGCGAAACTCACTCTGCAGGCAGTGTGGAACTGTGAGGGAATGAGGCTGAGCTCAACTCTCAGAAGTAAGATGGTTTTGGACAAGGCGTTCAGCTACCCTCTCACGTATGGAACTTAGTATGTAGCACCAGTCTACCACAGGAATTACTAGGAAATCGCTGAACTGAGCTTGGAGGCACTAGTCTTGTGTGCCGGGTGATTCCAATGACCTCTCCCAGCACTTCCGTCAAACAGCGAGCCTGGGCCTTTTAGAAGCCAAGGGTACCAGCAGGCTGGATGTGGAGGTACAGGCCATAAGCTCAACTCTCAGAAGTGTGCATGCATGGGAGGCAGATGTCTGCTACCCACTCGGACATGGGAGTTGGAACCTAGATACACTGTGATTGAAGAAGGCCATTGGAAATCGCTGTATTCAACTCAGATACATGGGATTTCAGGCCCAGTGCTCACACATCCTTTTCCCGCAACCTCTCCCAGCCACTAACATAAGGATGTTAGCAGCTACTCCTACAGTCAGGCAGGATGCGGAAGGGTTCTGCCCTGTCCTCAGCTCTCACAGGGAAGCATGTCTTGAAGCCAGCTGTCAACTAGCCGCATTCCTATGGCAGTGAGAAGGTAGCAGTACTCTGAGTCAGGAGGTTCCAAGATTACCACTCTACTGCACCTGGAGATACCCTCCAGGTCTGCATTGTTAACTTGTACTCAGAAGCCTCTACCAATCGTCTCTGGTGAAGACGTGTGAAACTCACTCTGCAGGCAGTGTGGAACTGTGAGGGAGTGAGGGTGGGCTCAACTCTCAGAAGTAAGATGCTTTTGGACAAGGCGTTCAGCTACCCTCTCACGTATGGAACTTAGTATGTAGCACCTGTCTACCACAAGAATTACTGGGAAATCGTGAATTGAGCTTGGAGGCACTCGTCTTGTGTGCCGTGAGATTCCAATTACCTCTCCCAGCACTTCCGTCAAACAGCGAGCCTAGGCCTTTTAGAAGCCAAGGATACCAGCAGGCTGGATGTGGAGGTATGGGCCATAAGCTCAACTCTCAGAAGTGTGTATGCATGGGAGGCAGATGTCTGCTACCCGCTCGTACATGGGATTTGGAAACTAGCTACACTCTGGTTGAGGAAAGCCGTTGGAAATCGCTGTATTCAACTCAGATACACGGGAGTTCAGGCCCAGTGCTCACACATGCTTTTCCCGCAACCTCTCCCAGCCACTAACATTAGGATGTTAGCAGCTACTCCTACAGTCAGGCAGGATGCGGAAGGGTTCTGCCCTGTCCTCAGCTCTCACAGGGAAGCATGTCTTGAAGCCAGCTGTCAACTAGCTGCATTCCTATGGCAGTGAGAAGGTAGCAGTACTCTGAGTCAGGAGGTTCCAAGATTACCACTCTACTGCACCTGGAGATACCCTCCAGGTCTGCATTGTTAACTTGTACTCAGAAGCCTCTAGCAATCGTCTCTGGTGAAGACGTGTGACTCACTCTGCAGGCAGTGTGGACTGTGAGGGAGTGAGGGTGGGCTCAACTCTCAGAAGTAAGATGCTTTTGGACAAGGCGTTCAGCTACCCTCTCACGTATGGAACTTAGTATGTAGCACCTGTCTACCACAAGAATTACTGGGAAATCGTGAATTGAGCTTGGAGGCACTCGTCTTGTGTGCCGTGAGATTCCAATTACCTCTCCCAGCACTTCCGTCAAACAGCGAGCCTAGGCCTTTTAGAAGCCAAGGGTACCATCAGGCTGGATGTGGAGGTACAGGCCATAAGCTCAACTCTCAGAAGTGTGTATGCATGGGAGGCAGATGTCTGCTACCCGCTCTTACATGGGATTTGGAAACTAGCTACACTCTGGTTGAGGAAAGTCGTTGGAAATCGCTGTATTCAACTCAGACACACGGGAATTCAGGCCCAGTGCTCACACATGCTTTTACCGCAACCTCTCCCAGCCACTAACATTAGGATGTTAGCAGCTACTCCTACAGTCAGGCAGGATGCGGGAGGGTTCTGCCCTGTCTTCAGCTCTCACAGGGAAGCATGTCTAGAAGCCAGCTGTTAACTAGCTGCATTACTATGGCAGTGAGAAGGTAGCAGTATTCTGAGTCAGGAGGTTCCAAGATTACCAGTCTACTGCACCTGGGGATACCCTCCAGGTCTGCATTGTTACCCTGCGTCTCAGAAGCCTCTGGCAAACGTCTCTGCTGAAGACCTGCGAAACTCACTCTGCAGGCAGTGTGGAACTGAGAGGGACTGAGGCTGAGCTCAACTCTCAGAAGTAAGATGGTTTTGGACAAGGCGTTCAGCTACCCTCTCACGTATGGAACTTAGTATGTAGCAACAGTCTACCACAGGAATTACTAGGAAATCGCTGAACTGAGTTTGGAGGCACTCGTCTTGTGTGCCGGGTGATTCCAATTACCTCTCCCAGCACTTCCGTCAAACAGCGAGCCTAGGCCTTTTAGAAGCCAAGGGTACCAGCAGGCTGGATGTGGAGGTACAGGCCATAAGCTCAACTCTCAGAAGTGTGTATGCATGGGAGGCAGATGTCTGCTACCCACTCGGACATGGGAGTTGGAACCTAGCTACACTGTGATTGAAGAAGGCCATTGGAAATCGCTGTATTCAACTCAGATACACGGGAGTTCAGGCCCAGTGCTCACACATGCTTTTCCCGCAACCTCTCCCAGCCACTAACATAAGGATGTTAGCAGCTACCAGTACAGTCATGCAGGATGCGTGAGTGTTCTGCCCTGTCCTCAGCTCTCACAGGGAAGCATGTCTTGAAGCCAGCTGTCAACTAGCTGCATTCCTATGGCAGTGAGAAGGTAGCAGTACTCTGAGTCAGGAGGTTCCAAGATTACCACTCTACTGCACCTGGAGATACCCTCCAGGTCTGCATTGTTAACTTGTACTCAGAAGCCTCTGGCAATCGTCTCTGGTGAAGACTGTGAAACACACTCTGCAGGCAGTGTGGAACTGTGAGGGACTGAGGGTGGGCTCAACTCTCAGAAGTAAGATGCTTTTGGACAAGGCGTTCAGCTACCCTCTCACGTATGGAACTTAGTATGTAGCACCTGTCTACCACAAGAATTACTGGGAAATCGTGAATTGAGCTTGGAGGCACTCGTCTTGTGTGCCGGGAGATTCCAATTACCTCTCCCAGCACTTCCGTCAAACAGCGAGCCTAGGCCTTTTGGAAGCCAAGGGTACCAGCAGGCTGGATGTGGAGGTACAGGCCATAAGCTCAACTCTCAGAAGTGTGTATGCATGGGAGGCAGATGTCTGCTACCCGCTCGTACATGGGATTTGGAACCTAGCTACACTCTGGTTGTGGAAAGTCGTTGGAAATCGCTGTATTCAACTCAGATACACGGGAGTTCAGGCCCAGTGCTCACACATGCTTTTCCCGCAACCTCTCCCAGCCGCTAACATTAGGATGTTAGCAGCTACTCCTACAGTCAGGCAGCATGCGGGAGGGTTCTGCCCTGTCCCTAGCTCTCACAGGGAAGCATGTCTTGAAGCCAGCTGTCAACTAGCTGCATTCCTATGGCAGTGAGAAGGTAGCAGTATTCTGAGTCAGGAGGTTCCAATATTACCAGTCTACTGCATCTGGGGATACCCTCCAGGTCTGCACTGTTACCCTGCGTCTCAGAAGCCTCTGGCAAACGTCTCTGCTGAAGACCTGCGAAACTCACTCTGCAGGCAGTGTGGAACTGTGAGGGACTGAGGGTGAGCTCAACTCTCAGAAGTAAGATGGTTTTGGATAAGGCGTTCAGCTACCCTCTCACGTATGGAACTTAGTATGTAGCACCAGTCTACCACAGGAATTACTAGGAAATCCCTGAACTGAGCTTGGAGGCACCAGTCTTGTGTGCCGGGTGATTCCAATTACCTCTCCCAGCACTTCCGTCAAACAGCGAGCCTAGGCCTTTTAGAAGCCAAGGGTACCAGCAGGCTGGATCTGGAGGTACAGGCCATAAGCTCAACTCTCAGTAGTGTGTATGCATGGGAGGCAGATGTCTGCTACCCACTCGGACATGGGAGTTGGAAACTAGCTACACTGTGATTGAAGAAGGCCATTGGAAATCGCTGTATTCAACTCAGATACACGGGAGTTCAGGCCCAGTGCTCACACATGCTTTTCCCACAACCTCTCCCAGGCACTAACATTAGGATGTTAGCAGCTACTCCTACAGTCAGGCAGCATGCGGGAGGGTTCTGCCCTGTCTTCAGCTCTCACAGGGAAGCATGTCTTGAAGCCAGCTGTCAAGTAGCAGCATTCCTATGGCAGTGAGAAGGTAGCAGTATTCTGAGTCAGGAGGTTCCAAGATTACCAGTCGACTGCACCTGGGGATACCCTCCAGGTCTGCATTGTTACCCTGCGTCTCAGAAGCCTCTGGCAAACGTCTCTGCTGAAGACCTGCGAAACTCACTCTGCAGGCAGTGTGGAACTGTGAGGGAATGAGGCTGAGCTCAACTCTCAGAAGTAAGATGGTTTTGGACAAGGCGTTCAGCTACCCTCTCACGTATGGAACTTAGTATGTAGCACCAGTCTACCACAGGAATTACTAGGAAATCGCTGAACTGAGCTTGGAGGCACTAATCTTGTGTGCCGTGTGATTCCAATTACCTCTCCCAGCACTTCCGTCAAACAGCGAGCCTGGGCCTTTTAGAAGCCAAGGGTACCAGCAGGCTGGATGTGGAGGTACAGGCCATAAGCTCAACTCTCAGAAGTGTGTATGCTTGGGAGGCAGATGTCTGCTACCCACTCGGACATGGGAGTTGGAACCTAGCTACACTGTGATTGAAGAAGGCCATTGGAAATCGCTGTATTCAACTCAGATACATGGGATTTCAGGCCCAGTGCTCACACATGCTTTTCCCGCAACCTCTCCCAGCCACTAACATAAGGATGTTAGCAGCTACTCTTACAGTCAGGCAGGATGCGGAAGGGTTCTGCCCTGTCCTCAGCTCTCACAGGGAAGCATGTCTTGAAGCCAGCTGTCAACTAGCTGCATTCCTATGGCAGTGAGAAGGTAGCAGTACTCTGAGTCAGGAGGTTCCAAGATTACCACTCTACTGCACCTGGAGATACCCTCCAGGTCTGCATTGTTAACTTGTACTCAGAAGCCTCTAGCAATCGTCTCTGGTGAAGACGTGTGAAACTCACTCTGCAGGCAGTGTGGAACTGTGAGGGAGTGAGGGTGGGCTCAACTCTCAGAAGTAAGATGCTTTTGGACAAGACGTTCAGCTACCCTCTCACGTATGGAACTTAGTATGTAGCACCTGTCTACCACAAGAATTACTGGGAAATCGTGAATTGAGCTTGGAGGCACTCGTCTTGTGTGCCGGGAGATTCCAATTACCTCTCCCAGCACTTCCGTCAAACAGCGAGCCTAGGCCTTTTAGAAGCCAAGGGTACCAGCAGGCTGGATGTGGAGGTACAGGCCATAAGCTCAACTCTCAGAAGTGTGTATGCATGGGAGGCAGATGTCTGCTACCCACTCGGACATGGGAGTTGGAACCTAGCTACACTGTGATTGAAGAAGGCCATTGGAAATCGCTGTATTCAACTCAGATACACGGGAGTTCAGGCCCAGTGCTCACACATGCTTTTCCCGCAACCTCTCCCAGCCACTAACATAAGGATGTTAGCAGCTACTCCTACAGTCAGGCAGGATACGGGAGGGTTCTGCCCTGTCCTCAGCTCTCACAGGGAAGCATGTCTTGAAGCCAGCTGTCAAGTAGCTGCATTCCTATGGCAGTGAGAAGGTAGCAGTATTCTGAGTCAGGAGGTTCCAAGATTACCAGTCGACTGCACCTGGGGATAACCTCCAGGTCTGCATTGTTACCCTGCGTCTCAGAAGCCTCTGGCAAACGTCTCTGCTGAAGACCTGCGAAACTCACTCTGCAGGCAGTGTGGAACTGTGAGGGACTGAGGGTGAGCTCAACTCTCAGAAGTAAGATGGTTTTGGACAAGGCGTTCAGCTACCCTCTCACGTATGGAACTTAGTATGTAGCACCAGTCTTCCACAGGAATTACTAGGAAATCGCTGAACTGAGCTTTGAGGCACTAGTCTTGTGTGCCGGGTGATTCCAATTACCTCTCCCAGCACTTCCGTCAAACAGCGAGCCTAGGCCTTTTAGAAGCCAAGGGTACCAGCAGGCTGGATGTGGAGGTACAGGCCATAAGCTCAACTCTCAGAAGTGTGTATGCATCGGAGGCAGATGTCTGCTACCCACTCGGACATGGGAGTTGGAACCTAGCTACACTGTGATGAAGAAGGCCATTGGAAATCGCTGTATTCAACTCAGATACACGGGAGTTCAGGCCCAGTGCTCACACATGCTTTTCCCGCAACCTCTCCCAGCCACTAACATAAGGATGTTAGCAGCTACTCCTACAGTCAGGCAGGATGCGGGAGGGTTCTGCCCTGTCCTCAGCTCTCACAGGGAAGCATGTCTTGAAGCCAGCTGTCAACTAGCTGCATTCCTATGGCAGTGAGAAGGTAGCAGTACTCTGAGTCAGGAGGTTCCAAGATTACCACTCTACTGCACCTGGAGATACCCTCCAGGTCTGCATTCTTAACTTGTACTCAGAAGCCTCTGGCAATCGTCTCTGGTGAAGACGTGTGAAACTCACTCTGCAGGCAGTGTGGAACTGTGAGGGACTGAGGGTGGGCTCAACTCTCAGAAGTAAGATGCTTTTGGACAAGGCGTTCAGCTACCATCTCACATAAGGAACTTAGTATGTAGCACCTGTCTCCCACAAAAATTACTGGGAAATCGTGAATTCAGCTTGGAGGCACTCGTCTTGTGTGCCGGGAGATTCCAATTACCTCTCCCAGCACTTCCGTCAAACAGCGAGCCTAGGCCTTTTAGAAGCCAAGGGTACCAGCAGGCTGGATGTGGAGGTACAGGCCATAAGCTCAACTCTCAGAAGTGTGTATGCATAGGAGGCAGATGTCTGCTACCCACTCGGACATGGGAGTTGGAATCTAGCTACACTCTGGTTGAGGAAAGCCGATGGAAATCGCTGTATTCAACTCAGATACACGGGAGTTCAGGCCCAGTGCTCACACATGCTTTTCCCTCAACCTCTCCCAGCCACTAACATTAGGATGTTAGCAGCTACTCCTACAGTCAGGCAGGATGTGGGAGGGTTCTGCCCTGTCCTCAGCTCTCACAGGGAAGCATGTCTTGAAGCCAGCTGTCAACTAGCTGCATTCCTATGGCAGTGAGAAGGTAGCAGTACTCTGAGTCAGGAGGTTCCAAGATTACCACTCTACTGCACCTGGAGATACCCTCCAGGTCTGCATTGTTAACTTGTACTCAGAAGCCTCTGGCAATCGTCTCTGGTGAAGACGTGTGAAACTCACTCTGCAGGCAGTGTGGAAGTGTGAGGGACAGGGGGTGTGCTCAACTCTCAGAAGTAAGATGCTTTTGGACAAGGCGTTCGGCTACATTCTCACATATGGAACTTAGTATGTAGCACCTGTCTACCACAAGAATTACTGGGAAACCGTGAATTGATCTTGGAGGCACTAGTCTTGCGTGCCGGGAGATTCCAATTACCTCTCCCAGCACTTCCGTCAAACAGCGAGCCTAGGCCTTTTAGAAGCCAAGGGTACCAGCAGGCTGGATGTGGAGGTACAGGCCATAAGCTCAACTCTCAGAAGTGTGTATGCATGGGAGGCAGATGCCTGCTACCCGCTCGTACATGGGATTTGGAACCTAGCTACACTCTGGTTGAGGAAAGTCGTTGGAAATCGCTGTATTCAACTCAGATACACGGGAGTTCAGTCCAGTGCTCACACATGCTTTTCCCGCAAACTCTCCCAGCCACTAACATTAGGATATTAGCAGCTACTCCTACAGTCAGGCAGCATGCGGGAGGGTTCTGCCCTGTCTTCAGCTCTCACAGGGAAGCATGTCTTGAAGCCAGCTGTCAAGTAGCTGCATTCCTGTGGCAGTGAGAAGGTAGCAGTATTCTGAGTCAGGAGGTTCCAAGATTACCAGTCGACTGCACCTGGGGATACCCTCCAGGTCTGCATTGTTACCCTGCGTCTCAGAACCCTCTGGCAAACGTCTCTGCTGAAGACCTGCGAAACTCACTCTGCAGGCATGTGGAACTGTGAGGGACTGAGAGTGGGCTCAACTCTCAGAAGTAAGATGCTTTTGGACAAGGCGTTCAGCTACCCTCTCACGTATGGAACTTAGTATGTAGCACCTGTCTACCACAAGAATTACTGGGAAATCGTGAATTGAGCTTGGAGGCACTCGTCTTGTGTGCCGGGAGATTCCAATTACCTCTCCCAGCACTTCCGTCAAACAGCGAGCCTAGGCCTTTTAGAAGCCATTTACCAGCAGGCTGGATGTGGAGGTACAGGCCATAAGCTCAACTCTCAGAAGTGTGTATGCATGGGAGGCAGATGTCTGCTACCCGCTCGTACATGGGATTTGGAACCTAGCTACACTCCTGTTGAGGAAAGCCGTTGGAAATCGCTGTATTCAACTCAGATACACGGGAGATCAGGCCCAGTGCTCACACATGTTTTTCTCGCAACCTCTCCCAGCCACTAACATTAGGATGTTAGCAGCTACTCCTACAGTCAGGCAGCATGCGGGAGGGTTCTGCCCTGTCCTCAGCTCTCTCAGGGAAGCATGTCTTGAAGCCAGCTAGCTGTCAACTATCTGCATTCCTATGGCAGTGAGAAGGTAGCAGTATTCTGAGTCAGGAGGTTCCAAGATTACCGGTCGACTGCACCTGGGGATACCCTCCAGGTCTGCATTGTTACCCTGCGTCTCAGAAGCCTCTGGCAAACGTCTCTGCTGAAGACCTGCGAAACTCACTCTGCAGGCAGTGTGGAACTGTGAGGGACTGAGGGTGAGCTCAACTCTCAGAAGTAAGATGGTTTTGGACAAGGCGTTCAGCTACCCTCTCACGTATGGAACTTAGTATGTAGCACCAGTCTACCACAGGTATTACTAGGAAATCGCTGAACTGAGCTTGGAGGCACTAGTCTTGTGTGCCGGGTGATTCCAATTACCCCTCCCAGCACTTCCGTCAAACAGCGATCCTAGGCCTTTTAGAAGCCAAGGGTACCAGCAGGCTGGATGTGGAGGTACAGGCCATAAGCTCAACTCTCAGAAGTGTATATGCATGGGAGGCAGATGTCTGCTACCCACTCGGACATGGCAGTTGGAACCTAGCTACAGTGTGATTGAAGAGGGCCATTGGAAATCGCTGTATTCAGCTCAGATACACGGGAGTTCAGGCCCAGTGCTCACACATGCTTTTCTCGCAACCTCTCCCAGCCACTAACATAAGGATGTTAGCAGCTACTCCTACAGTCAGGCAGGATGCGGGAGGGTTCTGCCCTGTCCTCAGCTCTCACAGGGAAGCATGTCTTGAAGCCAGCTGTCAAGTAGCTGCATTCCTATGGCAGTGAGAAGGTAGGAGTACTCTGAGTCAGGAGGTTCCAAGATTACCACTCTACTGCACCTGGAGATACCCTCCAGGTCTGCATTGATAACTTGTATTAAGAAGCCTGTGGCAATCGTCTCTGGTGAAGACGTGTGAAACTCACTCTGCAGGCAGTGTGGAACTGTGAGGGACTGAGGCTGAGCTCAACTCTCAGAAGTAAGATGGTTTTGGACAAGGCGTTCAGCTACCCTCTCACGTATGGAACTTTGTATGTAGCACCTGTCTACCACAAGAATTACTGGGAAATCGTGAATTGAGCTTGGAGGCACTCGTCTTGTGTGCCGGGAGATTCCAATTACCTCTCCCAGCACTTCCGTCAAACAGCGAGCCTAGGCCTTTTAGAAGGCAAGGGTACCAGCAGGCTGGATGTGGAGGTACAGGCCATAAGCTCAACTCTCAGAAGTGTGTATGCATGGGAGGCAGATGTCTGCTACCCTCTCGTACATGGGATTTGGAACCTAGCTACACTCTTGTTGAGGAAAGGCGTTGGAAATCGCTGTATTCAACTCAGATACACGGGAGTTCAGGCCCAGTGCTCACACATGCTTTTCCCGCAACCTCTCCCAACCACTAACATTAGGATGTTAGCAGCTACTCCTAAAGTCAGGCAGCATGCGGGAGGGATCTGCCCTGTCCTCAGCTCTCTCAGGGAAGCATGTCTTGAAGCCAGCTAGCTGTCAACTAGCTGCATTCCTATGGCAGTGAGAAGGTAGCAGTATTCTGAGTCAGGAGGTTCCAAGATTACCACTCTACTGCACCTGGAGATACCCTCCAGGTCTGCATTGTTAACTTGTACTCAGAAGCCTCTGGCAATCGTCTCTGGTGAAGACCTGCGAAACTCACTCTGCAGGCAGTGTGGAACTGTGAGGGACTGAGGCTGAGCTCAACTCTCAGAAGTAAGATAGATTTGGACAAGGCGTTCAGCTACCCTCTCACGTATGGAACTTAGTATGTAGCACCAGTCTACCACAGGAATTACTAGGAAATCGCTGAACTGAGCTTGGAGGCACTAGTCTTGTGTGCCGGGTGATTCCAATTACCTATCCCAGCACTTCCGTCAAACAGCGAGCCTAGGCCTTTTAGAAGCCAAGGGTACCAGCAGGCTGGATGTGGAGGTACAGGCCATAAGCTCAACTCTCAGAAGTGTGTATGCATGGGAGGCAGATGTCTGCTACCCGCTCGTACATGGGATTTGGAACCTAGCTACACTCTGGTTGAGAAAAGCCGTTGGAAATCGCTGTATTCAACTCAGATACACGGGAGTTCAGGCCCAGTGCTCACACATGCTTTTCCCGCAACCTCTCCCAGCCACTAACATTAGGATGTTAGCAGCTACTCCTACAGTCAGGCAGCATGCGGGAGGGTTCTGCCCTGTCCTCAGCTCTCACAGGGAAGCATGTCTTGAAGCCAGCTGTCAACTAGCTGCATTCCTATGGCAGTGAGAAGGTAGCAGTACTCTGAATCAGGAGGTTCCAAGATTACCACTCTACTGCACCTGGAGATACCCTCCAGGTCTGCATTGTTAACTTGTACTCAGAAGCCTCTGGCAATCGTCTCTGGTGAAGACGTGTGAAACTCCCTCTGCAGGCAGTGTGGAACTGTGAGGGACTGAGGGTGGGCTCAACTCTCAGAAGTAAGATGCTTTTGGACAAGGCGTTCAGCTAACTTCTCACATATGGAACTTAGTATGTAGCACCTGTCTACCACAAGAATTACTGGGAAATCGTGAATTGAGCTTGGAGGCACTCGTCTTGTGTGCCGGGAGATTCCAATTACCTCTCCCAGCACTTCCGTCAAACAGCGAGCCTAGGCCTTTTCGAAGCCAAGGGTACCAGCAGGCTGAATGTGGAGGTACAGGCCATAAGCTCAACTCTCAAAAATGTGTATGCATGGGAGGCAGATGTCTGCTACCCGCTCGTACATGGGATTTGGAACCTAGCTACACTCTGGTTGAGGAAAGCCGTTGGAAATCGCTGTATTCAACTCAGATACAAGGGAGTTCAGGCCCAGTGCTCACACATGCTTTTCCCGCAACCTCTCCCAGCCACTAACATTAGGAATTTAGCAGCTACTCCTACAGTCAGGCAGCATGCGGGAGGGTTCTGCCCTGTCTTCAGCTCTCACAGGGAAGCATGTCTTGAAGCCAGCTGTCAACTAGCTGCATTCCTATGGCAGTGAGAAGGTAGCAGTATTCTGAGTCAGGAGGTTCCAAGATTACCAGTCTACTGCACCTGGGGATACCCTGCAGGTCTGCATTGTTACCCTGCGTCTCAGAAGCCTCTGGCAAACGTCTCTGCTGAAGACCTGCGAAACTCACTCTGCAGGCAGTGTGGAACTGTGAGGGACTGAGGGTGAGCTCAACTCTCAGAAGTAAGATGGTTTTGGACAAGGCGTTCAGCTACCCTCTCACGTATGGAACTTAGTATGTAGCACCAGTCTACCACAGGAATTACTAGGAAATCGCTGAACTGAGCTTGGAGGCACTAGTCTTGTGTGCCGGGTGATTCCAATTACCTATCCCAGCACATCCATCAAACAGCGAGCCTAGGCCTTTTAGAAGCCAAGGGTACCAGCAGGCTGGATGTGGAGGTACAGGCCATAAGCTCAACTCTCAGAAGAGTGTATGCATGGGAGGCAGATGTCTGCTACCCACTCGGATATGGGAGTTGGGACCTAGCTACACTGTGATTGAAGAAGGCCATTGGAAATCGCTGTATTCAACTCAGATACACGGGAGTTCAGGGCCAGTGCTCACACATGCTTTTCCCGCAACCTCTCCCAGCCACTAACATAAGGATGTTAGCAGCTACTCCTATAGTCAGGCAGGATGCGGGACGGTTCTGCCCTGTCCTCAGCTCTCACAGGGAAGCATGTCTTGAAGCCAGCTGTCAACTAGCTGCATTCCTATGGCAGTGAGAAAGTAGCAGTACTCTGAGTCAGGAGGTTCCAAGATTACCACTCTACTGCACCTGGAGATACCCTCCAGGTCTGCATTGTTAACTTGTACTCAGAAGCCTCTGGCAATCGTCTCTGGTGAAGACGTGTGAAACTCACTCTGCAGGCAGTGTGGAACTGTGAGGGACTGAGGGTCACCTCAACTCTCAGAAGTAAGATGCTTTAGGACAAGGCGTTCAGCTACCTTCTCACATAAGGAACTTAGTATGTAGCACCTGTCTACCACAAGAATTACTGGGAAATCGTGAATTGAGCTTGGAGGCACCCGTCTTGTGTGCCGGGAGATTCCAATTACCTCTCCCAGCACTTCCGTCAAACAGCGAGCCTAGGCCTTTTAGAAGACAAGGGTACCAGCAGGCTGGATGTGGAGGTACAGTCCATAAGCACAACTCTCAGAAGTGTGTATGCATGGGAGGCAGATGTCTGCTACCCGCTCGTACATGGGATTTGGAACCTAGCTACACTCTCTTTGAGGAAAGCCGTTGGAAATCGCTGTATTCAACTCAGACACACGGGAGTTCAGACCCAGTGCTCACACATGCTTTTCCCGCAACCTCTCCCAGCCACTAACATTAGGATGTTAGCAGCTACTCCTACAGTCAGGCAGGATGCGGGAGGGTTCTGCCCTGTCTTCAGCTCTCACAGGGAAGCATGTCTTGAAGCCAGCGGTCAACTAGCTGCATTCCTATGGCAGTGAGAAGGTAGCAGTACTCTGAGTCAGGACGTTCCAAGATTACCATTCTACTGCACCTGGAGATACCCTCCAGGTCTGCATTGTTAACTTGTACTCAGAAGCCTCTGGCAATCGTCTCTGGTGAAGACGTGTGAAACTCACTCTGCAGGCAGTGTGGAACTTGAGGGACTGAGGGTGAGCTCAACTCTCAGAAGTAAGATGGTTTTGGACAAGGCGTTCAGCTACCCTCTCACGTATGGAACTTAGTATGTAGCACCTGTCTACCACAAGAATTACTGGGAAATCGTGAATTGAGCTTGGAGGCAATCGTCTTGTGTGCCGGGAGATTCCAATTACCTCTCCCAGCACTTCCGTCAAACAGCGAGCCTAGGCCTTTTAGAAGCCAAGGGTACCAGCAGGCTGGATGTGGAGGTACAGGCCATAAGCTCAACTCTCAGAAGTGTGTATGCATGGGAGGCAGATGTCTGCTACCCGCTCGTACATGGGATTTGGAACCTAGCTACACTCTGGTTGAGGAAAGCCGTTGGAAATCGCTGTATTCAACTCAGATACACGGGAGTTCAGGCCCAGTGCTCACACATGCTTTTCCCGCAACCTCTCCCAGCCACTAACATTAGGATGTTAGCAGCTACTCCTACAGTCAGGCAGCATGCGGGAGGGTTCTGCCCTGTCCTCAGCTGTCACAGGGAAGCATGTCTTGAAGCCAGCTGTCACCTAGCTGCATTCCTATGGCAGTGAGAAGGTAGCAGTATTCTGAGTCAGGAGGTTCCAAGATTACCAGTCTACTGCACCTGGGGATACCCTCCAGGTCTGCATTGTTACCCTGCGTCTCAGAAGCCTCTGGCAAACGTCTCTGCTGAAGACCTGCGAAACTCACTCTGCAGGCAGTGTGGAACTGTAGCGACTGAGGCTGAGCTCAACTCTCAGAAGTAAGATGGTTTTGGACAAAGCGTTCAGCTACCCTCTCACGTATGGATCTTAGTATGTAGCACCAGTCTACCACAGGAATTACTAGGAAATCGCTGAACTGAGCTTGGAGGCACTAGTCTTGTGTGCCGGGTGATTCCAATTACCTCTCCCAGCACATCCGTCAAACAGCGAGCCTAGGCCTTTTAGAAGCCAAGGGTACCAGCAGGCTGGATGTGGAGGTACAGGCCATAAGCTCAACTCTCAGAAGTGTGTATGCATGGGAGGCAGATGTCTGCTACCCACTCGGACATGGGAGTTGGAACCTAGCTACACTGTGATTGAAGAAGGCCATTGGAAATCGCTGTATTCAACTCAGATACACGGGAGTTCAGGCCCAGTGCTCACACATGCTTTTCCCACAACCTCTCCCAGCCACTAACATAAGGATGTTAGCAGCTACTCCTACAGTCAGGCAGGATGCGGGAGGGTTCTGCCCTGTCCTCAGCTCTCACAGGGAAGCATGTCTTGAAGCCAGCTGTCAACTAGCTGCATTCCTATGGCAGTGAGAAGGTAGCAGTACTCTGAGTCAGGAGGTTCCAAGATTACCACTCTACTGCACCTGGAGATACCCTCCAGGTCTGCATTGTTAACTTGTACTCAGAAGACTCTGGCAATCGTCTCTGGTGAAGACGTGTGAAACTCACTCTGCAGGCAGTGTGGAACTGTGAGGGACTGAGGGTGGGCTCAACTCTCAGAAGTAAGATGCTTTTGGACAAGGCGTTCAGCTACCTTCTCACATAGGGAACTTAGTTTGTAGCAACTGTCTACCACAAGAATTACTGGGATATAGTGAATTGAGCTTGGAGGCACTCGTCTTGTGTGCCGGGAGATTCCAATTACCTCTCCCAGCACTTCCGTCAAACAGCGAGCCTAGGCCTTTTAGAAGCCAAGGGTACCAGCAGGCTGGATGTGGAGGTACAGGCCATAAGCTCAACTCTCAGAAGTGTGTATGCATGGGAGGCAGATGTCTGCTACTCATTTGGACATGGGAGTTGGAACCTAGCTACACTGTGATTGAAGAAGGCCATTGGAAATCGCTGTATTCAACTCAGATACACGGGAGTTCAGGCCCAGTGCTCACACATACTTTTCCCGCAACCTCTCCCAGCCACTAACCTAAGGATGTTAGCAGCTAATCCTACAGTCAGGACGGTGCGGGAGGGATCTGCCCTGTCCTCAGCTCTCACAGGGAAGCATGTCTTGAAGCCAGCTGTCAACTAACTGCATTCCTATGGCAGTGAGAAGGTAGCAGTACTCTGAGTCAGGACGTTCCAAGATTACCCCTCTACTGCACCTGGAGATACCCTCCAGGTCTGCATTGTTAACTTGTACTCAGTAGCCTCTGGCAATCGTCTCTGGTGAAGACGTGTGAAACTCACTCTGCAGGCAGTGTGGAACTGTGAGGGACTGAGGGTGAGCTCAACTCTCAGAAGTAAGATGGTTTTGGACAAGGCGTTCAGCTACGCTCTCACGTATGGAACTTAGTATGTAGCACCTGTCTACCACAAGAATTACTGGGAAATCGTGAATTGAGCTTGGAGGCACTCGTCTTGTGTGCCCTGAGATTCCAATTACCTCTCCCAGCACTTCCTTCAAACAGCGAGCCTAGGCCTTTTAGAAGCCAAGGGTACCAGCAGGCTGGATGTGGAGGTACAGGCCATAAGCTCAACTCTCAGAAGTGTGTATGCATGGGAGGCAGATGTCTGCTACCCTCTCGTACATGGGATTTGGAACCTAGCTACACTCTTGTTGAGGAAAGTCGTTGGAAATCGCTGTATTCAACTCAGATACACGGGAGTTCAGGCCCAGTGCTCACACATGCTTTTCCCGCAACCTCTCCCAGCCACTAACATTAGGATGTTAGCAGCTACTCCTAAAGTCAGGCAGCATGCGGGAGGGATCTGCCCTGTCCTCAGCTCTCTCAGGGAAGCATGTCTTGAAGCCAGCTAGCTGTCAACTAGCTGCATTCCTATGGCAGTGAGAAGGTAGCAGTATTCTGAGTCAGGAGGTTCCAAGATTACCACTCTACTGCACCTGGAGATACCCTCCAGGTCTGCATTGTTAACTTGTACTCAGAAGCCTCTGGCAATCGTCTCTGGTGAAGACCTGCGAAACTCACTCTGCAGGCAGTGTGGAACTGTGAGGGACTGAGGCTGAGCTCAACTCTCAGAAGTAAGATGGTTTTGGACAAGGCGTTCAGCTACCCTCTCACGTATGGAACTTAGTATGTAGCACCAGTCTGCCACAGGAATTACTAGGAAATCGCTGAACTGAGCTTGGAGGCACTAGTCTTGTGTGCCGGGTGATTCCAATTACCTCTCCCAGCACTTCCGTCAAACAGCGAGCCTAGGCCTTTTAGAAGCCAAGGGTACCAGCAGGCTGGATGTGGAGGTACAGGCCATAAGCTCAACTCTCAGAAGTGTGTATGAATGGGAGGCAGATGTATGCTACCCGCTCGTACATGGGATTTGGAACCTAGCTACACTCTGGTTGAGGAAAGCCGTTGGAAATCGCTGTATTCAACTCAGATACACGGGAGTTCAGGCCCAGTGCTCACACATGCTTTTCCCGCAACCTCTCCCAGCCACTAACATTAGGATGTTAGCAGCTACTCCTACAGTCAGGCAGCATGCGGGAGGGTTCTGCCCTGTCCTCAGCTCTCACAGGGAAGCATGTCTTGAAGCCAGCTGTCAACTAGCTGCATTCCTATGGCAGTGAGAAGGTAGCAGTATTCTGAGTCAGGAGGTTCCAAGATTACCAGTCTACTGCACCTGGGGATACCCTCCAGGTCTGCATTGTTACCCTGCGTCTCAGAAGCCTCTGGCAAACGTCTCTGCTGAAGACCTGCGAAACTCACTCTGCAGGCAGTGTGGAACTGTAGGGACTGAGGCTGAGCTCAACTCTCAGAAGTAAGATGGTTTTGGACAAGGCGTTCAGCTACCCTCTCACGTATGGAACTTAGTATGTAGCACCAGTCTACCACAGGAATTACTAGGAAATCGCTGAACTGAGCTTGGAGGCACTAGTCTTGTGTGCCGGGTGATTCCAATTACCTATCCCAGCACTTCCGTCAAACAGCGAGCCTAGGCCTTTTAGAAGCCAAGGGTACCAGCAGGCTGGATGTGGAGGTACAGGCCATAAGCTCAACTCTCAGAAGTGTGTATGCATGGGAGGCAGATGTCTGCTACCCACTCGGACATTGGAGTTGGAACCTAGCTACACTGTGATTGAAGAAGGCCATTGGAAATCGCTGTATTCAACTCAGATACACGGGAGTTCAGGCCCAGTGCTCACACATGCTATTCCCGCAACCTCTCCCAGCCACTAACATTAGGATGTTAGCAGCTACTCCTAAAGTCAGGCAGCATGCGGAGGGATCTGCCCTGTCTTCAGCTCTCTCAGGGAAGCATATCTTGAAGCCAGCTAGCTGTCAACTAGCTGCATTCCTATGGCAGTGAGAAGGTAGCAGTATTCTGAGTCAGGAGGTTCCAAGATTACCACTCCACTGCACCTGGAGATACCCTCCAGGTCTGCATTGTTAACTTGTACTCAGAAGCCTCTGGCAATCGTCTCTGGTGAAGACCTGCGAAACTCACTCTGCAGGCAGTGTGGAACTGTGAGGGCTGAGGCTGAGCTCAACTCTCAGAAGTAAGATGGTTTTGGACAAGGCGTTCAGCTACCCTCTCACGTATGGAACTTAGTATGTACCACCAGTCTACCACAAGAATTACTAGGAAATGGCTGAACTGAGCTTGGAGGCACTCGTCTTGTGTGCCGGGTGATTCCAATTACCTCTCCCAGCACTTCCGTCAAACAGCGAGCCTAGGCGTTTTAGAAGCGAAGGGTACCAGCAGGCTGGATGTGGAGGTACAGGCCATAAGCTCAACTCTCAGAAGTGTGTATGCATGGGAGGCAGATGTCTGCTACCCACTCGGACATTGGAGTTGGAACCTAGCTACACTGTGATTGAAGAAGGCCATTGGAAATCGCTGTATTCAACTCAGATACACGGGAGTTCAGGCCCAGTGCTCACACATGCTTTTCCCGCAACCTCTCCCAGCCACTAACATAAGGATGTTAGCAGCTACTCCTACAGTCAGGCAGGATGCGGAAGGGTTCTGCCCTGTCCTCAGCTCTCACAGGGAAGCATGTCTTGAAGCCAGCTGTCAACTAGCTGCATTCCTATGGCAGTGAGATGGTAGCAGTACTCTGAATCAGGAGGTTCCAAGATTACCACTCTACTGCACCTGGAGATACCCTCCAGGTCTGCATTGTTAACTTGTACTCAGAAGCCTCTGGCAATCGTCTCTGGTGAAGACGTGTGAAACTCACTCTGCAGGCAGTGTGGAACTGTGAGGGACTGAGGGTCAGCTCAATTCTCAGAAGTAAGATGCTTTAGGACAAGGCGTTCAGCTACCTTCTCACATAAGGAACTTAGTATGTAGCACCTGTCTACCACAAGAATTACTGGGAAATCGTGAATTGAGCTTGGAGGCACTCTTCTTGTGTGCCGGGAGACTCCAATTACCTCTCCCAGCACTTCCGTCAAACAGCGAGCCTAGGCCTTTTAGAAGCCAAGGGTACCAGCAGGCTGGATGTGGAGGTACAGGCCATAAACTCAACTCTCAGAAGTGTGTATGCATGGGAGGCAGATGTCTGCTACCCGCTCGTACATGGGATTTGGAACCTAGCTACACTCTCTTTGAGGAAAGCCGTTGGAAATCGCTGTATTCAACTCAGACACACGGGAGTTCAGACCCAGTGCTCACACATTCTTTTCCCGCAACCTCTCCCAGCCACTAACATAAGGATGTTAGCAGCTAATCCTACAGTGAGGCAGGATGCGGGAGGTTTCTGCCCTGTCCTCAGCTCTCACAGGGAAGCATGTCTTGAAGCCAGCTGTCAACTAGCTGCATTCCTATGGCAGTGAGAAGGTAGCAGTATTCTGAGTCAGGAGGTTCCAAGATTACCACTCTACTGCACCTGGAGATACCCTCCATGTCTGCATTGTTAACTTGTACTCAGAAACCTCTGGCAATCGTCTCTGGTGAAGACGTGTGAAACTCACTCTGCAGGCAGTGTGGAACTGTGAGGGACTGAGGGTGAGCTCAACTCTCAGAAGTAAGATTATTTTGGACAAGGCGTTCAGGTACCTTCTCACATATGGAACTTAGTATGTAGCACCTGTCTACCACAAGAATTACTGGGAAATCGTGAATTGAGCTTGGAGGCACTCGTCTTGTGTGCCGGGAGATTCCAATTACCTCTCCCAGCACTTCCGTCAAACAGCGAGCCTAGGCCTTTTAGAAGCCAAGGGTACCAGCAGGCTGGATGTGGAGGTACAGGCCATAAGCTCAACTCTCAGAAGTGTGTATGCATGGGAGGCAGATGTCTGCTACCCACTCGGACATGGGATTTGGAACCTAGCTACACTCTGGTTGAGGAAAGCCGTTGGAAATCGCTGTATTCAACTCAGACACACGGCAGTTCAGACCCAGTGCTCACACATGCTTTTCCCGCAACCTCTCCCAGCCACTAACATTAGGATGTTAGCAGCTACTCCAACAGTCAGGCAGGATGCGGGAGGGTTCTGCCCTGTCTTCAGCTCTCACAGGGAAGCATGTCTTGAAGCCAGCTGTCAAGTAGCTGCATTCCTATGGCAGTGAGAAGGTAGCAGTATTCTGAGTCAGGACGTTCCAAGATTACCAGGCTACTGCACCTGGGGATACCCTCCAGGTCTGCATTGTTACCCTGCGTCTCAGAAGCCTCTGGCAAACGTCTCTGCTGAAGACCTGCGAAAGTCACTCTGCAGGCAGTGTGGAACTGTGAGGGACTGAAGCTGAGCTTAACTCTCAGAAGTAAGATGCTTTTGGACATGGCGTTCAGCTACCTTCTCACATATGGAACTTAGTATGTAGCACCTGTCTACCACAAGAATTACTGGGATATCGTGAATTGAGCTTGGAGGCACTCGTCTTGTGTGCCGGGAGATTCCAATTACCTCTCCCAGCACTTCCGTCAAACAGCGAGCCTAGGCCTTTTAGAAGCGAAGGTTACCAGCAGGCTGGATGTGGAGGTACAGGCCATAAGCTCAACTCTCAGAAGTGTGTATGCATGGGAGGCAGATGTCTGCTACCCACTCGGACATGGGAGTTGGAACCTAGCTACACTGTGATTGAAGAAGGCCATTGGAAATCGCTGTATTCAAGTCAGATACACCGGAGTTCAGGCCCAGTGCTCACACATGCTTTTCCCGCAACCTCTCCCAGCCACTAACATAAGGATGTTAGCAGCTACTCCTACAGTCAGGCAGGATGCGGGAGGTTTCTGCTCTGTCCTCAGCTCTCACAGGGAAGCATGTCTTGAAGCCAGCTGTCAACTAGCTGCATTACTATGGCAGTGAGAAGGTAGAAGTACTCTGAGTCAGGAGGTTCCAAGATACCACTCAACTGCACCTGGAGATACCCTCCATGTCTGCATTGTTAACTTGTACTCAGAAGCCTCTGGCAATCGTCTCTGGTGAAGACGTGTGAAACTCACTCTGCAGGCAGTGTGGAACTGTGAGGGACTGAGGGTGAGCTCAACTCTCAGAAGTAAGATTATTTTGGACAAGGCGTTCAGGTACCTTCTCACATATGGAACTTAGTATGTAGCACCTGTCTACCACAAGAATTACTGGGAAATCGTGAATTGAGCTTGGAGGCACTCGTCTTGTGTGCCGGGAGATTCCAATTTCCTCTCCCAGCACTTCCGTCAAACAGCGAGCCTAGGCCTTTTAGAAGCCAAGGGTACCAGCAGGCTGCATGTGGAGGTACAGGCCATAAGCTCAACTCTCAGAAGTGTGTATGCATGGGAGGCAGATGTCTGCTACCCACTCGTACATGGGATTTGGAACCTAGCTACACTCTGGTTGAGGAAAGCCGTTGGAAATCGCTGTATTCAACTCAGACACACGGCAGTTCAGACCCAGTGCTCACACATGCTTTTCCCGCAACCTCTCCCAGCCACTAACATTAGGATGTTAGCAGCTACTCCAACAGTCAGGCAGGATGAGGGAGGGTTCTGCCCTGTCTTCAGCTCTCACAGGGAAGCATGTCTTGAAGCCAGCTGTCAAGTAGATGCATTCCTATGGCAGTGAGAAGGTAGCAGTATTCTGAGTCAGGAGGTTCCAAGATTACCAGGCTACTGCACCTGGGGATACCCTCCAGGTCTGCATTGTTACCCTGCGTCTCAGAAGCCTCTGGCAAACGTCTCTGCTGAAGACCTGCGAAACTCACTCTGCAGGCAGTGTGGATCTGTGAGGGACTGAAGCTGAGCTCAACTCTCAGAAGTAAGATGCTTTTGGACATGGCGTTCAGCTACCTTCTCACATATGGAACTTAGTATGTAGCACCTGTCTACCACAAGAATTACTGGGAAATCGTGAATTGAGCTTGGAGGCACTCGTCTTGTGTTCCGGGAGATTCCAATTACCTCTCCCAGCACTTCCGTCAAACAGCGAGCCTAGGCCTTTTAGAAGCCAAGGGTACCAGCAGGCTGGATGTGGAGGTACAAGCCAAAAGCTGAACTCTCAGAAGTGTGTATGCATGGGAGGCAGATGTCTGCTACCCGCTCGTACATGGGATTTGGAACCTAGCTACACTCTGGTTGAGGAAAGTAGTTGGAAATCGCTGTATTCAACTCAGATACACGGGAGTTCATGCCCAGTGCTCACACATGCTTTTCCCGCAACCTCTCCCAGCCACTAACATTAGGATGTTAGCAGCTACTCCTACAGTCAGGTAACATGCGGGAGGGTTCTTCCCTGTCCTTAGCTCTCACAGGGAAGCATGTCTTGAAGCCAGCTGTCAACTAGCTGCATTCCTATGGCAGTGAGAAGGTAGCAGTATTCTGAGTCAGGAGGTTCCAAGATTACCAGTCTACTGCATCTGGGGATACCCTCCAGGTCTGCCCTTTTACCCTGCGTCTCAGAAGCCTCTGGCAAACGTCTCTGGTGAAGACGTGTGAATCTCACTCTGCAGGCAGTGTGGAACTGTGAGGGACTGAGGGTGAGCTCAACTCTCAGAAGTAAGATTCTTTTGGACAAGGCGTTCAGCTAAATTCTCACGTATGGAACTTAGTATGTAGCACATGTCTACCACAAGAATTACTGGGAAATCGTGAATTGAGCTTGGAGGCACTCGTCTTGTGTGCCGGGAGATTCCAATTACCTCTCCCAGCACCTCCGTCAAACAGCGAGCCTAGGCCTTTTAGAAGCCAAGGGTACCAGCAGGCTGGATGTGGAGGTACAGGCCATAAGCTCAACTCTCAGAAGTGTGTATGCATGGGAGGCAGATGTCTGCTACCCGCTCGTACATGGGTTTTGGAACCTAGCTACACTCTGGTTGAGGAAAGCCGTTGGAAATCGCTGTATTCAACTCAGACACACGGCAGTTCAGACCCAGTGCTCACACATACTTTTCCCGCAACCTCTCCCAGCCACTAACATTAGGATGTTAGCAGCTACTCCAACCGTCAGGCAGGATGCGTGAGGGTTCTGCCCTGTCTTCAGCTCTCACAGGGAAGCATGTCTTGAAGCCAGCTGTCAACTAGCTGCATTCCTATGGCAGTGAGAAGGTAGCAGTATTCTGAGTCAGGAGGTTCCAAGATTACCAGTCTACTGCACCTGGGGATACCCTCCAGGTCTGCATTGTTACCCTGCGTCTCAGAAGCCTCTGGCAAACGTCTCTGCTGAAGACCTGCGAAACTCACTCTGCAGGCAGTGTGGAACTGTGAGGGACTGAAGCTGAGCTCAACTCTCAGAAGTAAGATGATTTTGGACAAGGCGTTCAGCTACCCTCTCACGTATGGAACTTAGTATGTAGCACCAGTCTACCACAGGAATTACTAGGAAATCGCTGAACTGAGCTTGGAGGCACTAGTCTTGTGTGCCGGGTGATTCCAATTACCTCTCCCAGCACTTCCGTGAAACAGGGAGCCTAGGCCTTTTAGAAGCCAAGGGTACCAGCAGGCTGGATGTGGAGGTACAGGCCATAAGCTCAACTCTCAGAAGTGTGTATGCATGGGAGGCAGATGTCTGCTACCCGCTCGTACTTGGGATTTGGAACCTAGCTACACTGTGATTGAAGAAAGCCGTTGGAAATCGCTGTATTCAACTCTGATACACGGGAGTTCAGGCCCAGTGCTCACACATGCTTTTCCCGCAACCTCTCCCAGCCACTAACATAAGGATGTTAGCAGCTACTCCTACAGTCAGGCAGCATGCGGGAGGGTTCTGCCCTGTCCTCAGCTCTCTCAGGGAAGCATGTCTTGAAGCCAGCTAGCTGTCAACTAGCTGCATTCCTATGGCAGTGAGAAGGTAGCAGTATTCTGAGTCAGGAGGTTCCAAGATTACCAGTCGACTGACCTGGGGATACCCTCCAGGTCTGCATTGTTACCCTGCGTCTCAGAAGCCTCTGGCAAACGTCTCTGCTGAAGTCCTGCGAAACTCACTCTGCAGGCAGTGTGGAACTGTGAGGGACTGAGGCTGAGCTCAACTCTCAGAAGTAAGATGGTTTTGGACAAGGCGTTCAGCTACCCTCTCACGTATGGAACTTTGTATGTAGCACCAGTCTACCACAGGAATTACTAGGAAATCGCTGAACTGAGCTTGGAGGCACTAGTCTTGTGTGCCGGGTGATTCCAATTACCTCTCCCAGCACTTCCGTCAAACAGCGAGCCTAGGCCTTTTAGAAGCCAAGGGTACCAGCAGGCTGGATGTGGAGGTACAGGCCATAAGCTCAACTCTCAGAAGTGTGTATGCATGGGAGGCAGATGTCTGCTACCCACTCGGACATGGGATTTGGAACCTAGCTACACTGTGATTGAAGAAGGCCATTGGAAATCGCTGTATTCAACTGAGATACACGGGAGTTCAGGCCCAGTGCTCACACATGCTTTTCCCGCAACCTCTCCCAGCCACTAACATAAGGATGTTAGCAGCTACTCCTACAGTCAGGCAGGATGCGGGAGGGTTCTGCCCTGTCCTCAGCTCTCACAGGGAAGCATGTCTTGAAGCCAGCTGTCAACTAGCTGCATTCCTATGGCAGTGAGAAGGTAGCAGTACTCTGAGTCAGGAGGTTCCAAGATTACCACTCTACTGCACCTGGAGATACCCTCCAGGTTGCATTGTTAACATGTACTCAGAAGCCTCTGGCAATCGTCTCTGGTGAAGACGTGTGAAACTCACTCTGCAGGCAGTGTGGAAGTGTGAGGGACTGAGGGTGTGCTCAACTCTCAGAAGTAAGATGCTTTTGGACAAGGCGTTCAGCTACCTTCTCACATATGGAACTTAGTATGTAGCACCTGTCTACCACAAGAATTACTGGGAAATCGTGAATTGAGCTTGGAGGCACTCGTCTTGTGTGGCGGGAGATTCCAATTACCTGTCCCAGCACTTCCGTCAAACAGCGAGCCTAGGCCTTTTAGAAGCCAAGGGTACCAGCAGGCTGGATGTGGAGGTACAGGCCATAAGCTCAACTCTCAGAAGTGTATATGCATGGGAGGCAGATGTCTGCTACCCGCTCGTACATGGGATTTGGAACCTAGCTACACTCTGGTTGAGGAAAGCCGTTGGAAATCGCTGTATTCAACTCAGATACACGGGAGTTCAGGCCCAGTGCTCACACATGCTTTTCCCGCAACCTCTCCCAGCCACTAACATTAGGATGTTAGCAGCTACTCCTACAGTCAGGCAGCATGCGGGAGGGTTCTGCCCTGTCCTCAGCTCTCACAGGGAAGCATGTCTTGAAGCCAGCTGTCAACTAGCTGCATTCCTATGGCAGTGAGAAGGTAGCAGTATTCTGAGTCAGGAGGTTCCAAGATTACCAGTCTCCAGCACCGGGGGATACCCTCCAGGTCTGCATTGTTACCCTGCGTCTCAGAAGCATGTGGCAAACGTCTCTGCTGAAGACCTGCGAAACTCACTCTGCAGGCAGTGTGGAACTCTGAGGGACTGAGGCTGAGCTCAACTCTCAGAAGTAAGATGGTTTTGGACAAGGCGTTCAGCTACCCTCTCACGTATGGAACTTAGTATGTAGCACCAGTCTACCACAGGAATTACTAGGAAATCGCTGAACTGAGCTTGGAGGCACTAGTCTTGTGTGCCGTGTGATTCCAATTACCTCTCCCAGCACTTCCGTCAAACAGCGATCCTAGGCCATTTAGAAGCCAAGGGTACCAGCAGGCTGGATGTGGAGGTACAGGCCATTAGCTCAACTCTCAGAAGTGTGTATGCATGGGAGGCAGATGTCTGCTACCCACTCGGACATGGGAGTTGGAACCTAGCTACACGGTGATTGAAGAAGGCCATTGGAAATCGCTGTATTCAACTCAGATACACGGGAGTTCAGGCCCAGTGCTCACACATGCTTTTCCCGCAACCTCTCCCAGCCACTAACATAAGGATGTTAGCAGCTACTCCTACAGTCAGGCAGGATGCGGGAGGGTTCTGCCCTGTCCTCAGCTCTTACAGGGAAGCATGTCTTGAAGCCAGCTGTCAACTAGCTGCATTCCTATGACAGTGAGAAGGTAGCAGTATTCTGAGTCAGGAGGTTCCAGGATTACCACTCTACTGCACCTGGAGATACCCTCCAGGTCTGCATTGTTAACTTGTACTCAGAAGCCTCTAGCAATCGTCTCTGGTGAAGACGTGTGAAACTCACTCTGCAGGCAGTGTGGAAGTGTGAGGGACGGAGGGTGTGCTCAACTCTCAGAAGTAAGATGCTTTTGGACAAGGCGTTCAGCTACCTTCTCACATATGGAACTTAGTATGTAGCACCTGTCTACCACAAGAATTACTGGGAAATCGTGAATTGAGCTTGGAGGCACTCGTCTTGTGTGCCGGGAGATTCCAATTACCTGTCCCAGCACTTCCGACAAACAGCGAGCCTAGGCCTTTTAGAAGCCAAGGGTACCAGCAGGCTGGATATGGAGGTACAGGCCATTAGCTCAACTCTCAGAAGTGTGTATGCATGGGAGGCAGATGTCTGCTACCCGCTCGTACATGGGATTTGGAACCTAGCTACACTCGGTTGAGGAAAGTCGTTGGAAATCGCTGTATTCAACTCAGATACACGGGAGTTCAGGCCCAGTGCTCACACATGCTTTTCCCGCAACCTCTCCCAGCCACTAACATTAGGATGTTAGCATCTACTCCTACAGTCAGGCAGCATGCGGGAGGGTTCTTCCCTGTCCTCAGCTCTCTCAGGGAAGCATGTCTTGAAGCCAGCTAGCTGTCAACTAGCTGCATTCCTATGGCAGTGAGAAGGTAGCAGTATTCTGAGTCAGGAGGTTCCAAGATTACCAGTCGACTGCACCTGGGGATACCCTCCAGGTCTGCATTGTTACCCTGCGTCTCAGAAGCCTCTGGCAAACGTCTCTGCTGAAGACCTGCGAAACTCACTCTGCAGGCAGTGTGGAACTGTGAGGGACTGAGGCTGAGCTCAACTCTCAGAAGTAAGATGGTTTTGGACAAGGCGTTCAGGTACCCTTTCACGTATGGAACTTAGTATGTAGCACCAGTCTACCACAGGAATTACTAGGAAATCGCTGAACTGAGCTTGGAGGCACTAGTCTTGTGTGCCGGGTGATTCCAATTACCTCTCCCAGCACTTCCGTCAAACAGCGAGCCTAGGCCTTTTAGAAGCCAAGGGTACCAGCAGGCTGGATGTGGAGGTACAGGCCATAAGCTCAACTCTCAGAAGTGTGTATGCATGGGAGGCAGATGTCTGCTACCCACTCGGACATGGGAGTTGGAACCTAACTACACTGTGATTGAAGAAGGCCATTGGAAATCGCTGTATTCAACTCAGATACACGGGAGTTCAGGCCCAGTGCTCACACATGCTTTTCCCGCAACCTCTCCCAGCCACTAACATAAGGATGTTAGCAGCTACTCCTACAGTCAGGCAGGATGCGGGAGGGTTCTGCCCTGTCCTCAGCTCTCACAGGGAAGCATGTCTTGAAGCCAGCTGTCAACTAGCTGCATTCCTATGACAGTGAGAAGGTAGCAGTATTCTGAGTCAGGAGGTTCCAGGATTACCACTCTACTGCACCTGGAGATACCCTCCAGGTCTGCATTGTTAACTTGTACTCAGAAGCCTCTAGCAATCGTCTCTGGTGAAGACGTGTGAAACTCACTCTGCAGGCAGTGTGGAAGTGTGAGGGACTGAGGGTGTGCTCAACTCTCAGAAGTAAGATGCTTTTGGACAAGGCGTTCAGCTACCTTCTCACATATGGAACTTAGTATGTAGCACCTGTCTACCACAAGAATTACTGGGAAATCGTGAATTGAGCTTGGAGGCACTCGTCTTGTGTGGCGGGAGATTCCAATTACCTCTCCCAGCACTTCCGTCAAACAGCGAGCCTAGGCCTTTTAGAAGCCAAGGGTACCAGCAGGCTGGATGTGGAGGTACAGGCCATAAGCTCAACTCTCAGAAGTGTGTATGCATGGGAGGCAGATGTCTGCTACCCGCTCGTACATGGGATTTGGAACCTAGCTACACTCTGGTTGAGGAAAGCCGTTGGAAATCGCTGTATTCAACTCAGATACACGGGAGTTCAGGCCCAGTGCTCACACATGCTTTTCCCGCAACCTCTCCCAGCCACTAACATTAGGATGTTAGCAGCTACTCCTACAGTCAGGCAGCATGCGGGAGGGTTCTGCCCTGTCCTCAGCTCTCACAGGGAAGCATGTCTTGAAGCCAGCTGTCAACTAGCTGCATTCCTATGGCAGTGAGAAGGTAGCAGTATTCTGAGTCAGGAGGTTCCAAGATTACCAGTCTACAGCACCTGGGGATACCCTCCAGGTCTGCATTGTTACCCTGCGTCTCAGAAGCATGTGGCAAACGTCTCTGCTGAAGACCTGCGAAACTCACTCTGCAGGCAGTGTGGAACTGTGAGGGACTGAGGCTGAGCTCAACTCTCAGAAGTAAGATGGTTTTGGACAAGGCGTTCAGCTACCCTCTCACGTATGGAACTTTGTATGTAGCACCAGTCTACCACAGGAATTACTAGGAAATCGCTGAACTGAGCTTGGAGGCACTAGTCTTGTGTGCCGGGTGATTCCAATTACCTCTCCCAGCACTTCCGTCAAACAGCGAGCCTAGGCCTTTTAGAAACCAAGGGTACCAGCAGGCTGGATGTGGAGGTACAGGCCATAAGCTCAACTCTCAGAAGTGTGTATGCATGGGAGGCAGATGTCTGCTACCCACTCGGACATGGGAGTTGGAACCTAGCTACACTGTGATTGAAGAAGGCCATTGGAAATCGCTGTATTCAACTCAGATACACGGGAGTTCAGGCCCAGTGCTCACACATGCTTTTCCCGCAACCTCTCCCAGCCACTAACATAAGGATGTTAGCAGCTACTCCTACAGTCAGGCAGGATGCGGGAGGGTTCTGCCCTGTCCTCAGCTCTCACAGGGAAGCATGTCTTGAAGCCAGCTGTCAACTAGCTGCATTCCTATGGCAGTGAGAAGGTAGCAGTACTCTGAGTCAGGAGGTTCCAAGATTACCACTCTACTGCACCTGGAGATACCCTCCAGGTCTGCATTGTTAACATGTACTCAGAAGCCTCTGGCAATCGTCTCTGGTGAAGACGTGTGAAACTCACTCTGCAGGCAGTGTGGAACTGTGAGGGACTGAGGGTGGGCTCAACTCTCAGAAGTAAGATGCTTTTGGACAAGGCGTTCAGCTACCTTCTCACATATGGAACTTAGTATGTAGCACCTGTCTACCACAAGAATTACTGGGAAATCGTGAATTGAGCTTGGAGGCACTCGTCTTGTGTGGCGGGAGATTCCAATTACCTCTCCCAGCACTTCCGTCAAACAGCGAGCCTAGGCCTTTTAGAAGCCAAGGGTACCAGCAGGCTGGATGTGGAGGTACAGGCCATAAGCTCAACTCTCAGAAGTGTGTATGCATGGGAGGCAGATGTCTGCTACCCGCTCGTACATGGGATTTGGAACCTAGGTACACTCTGGTTGAGGAAAGCCGTTGGAAATCGCTGTATTCAACTCAGATACACGGGAGTTCAGGCCCAGTGCTCACACATGCTTTTCCCGCAACCTCTCCCAGCCACTAACATAAGGATGTTAGCAGCTACTCCTACAGTCAGGCAGCATGCGGGAGGGTTCTGCCCTGTCCTCAGCTCTCACATGGAAGCATGTCTTGAAGCCAGCTGTCAACTAGCTGCATTCCTATGGCAGTGAGAAGGTAGCAGTATTCTGAGTCAGGAGGTTCCAAGATTACCAGTCTACAGCACCTGGGGATACCCTCCAGGTCTGCATTGTTACCCTGCGTCTCAGAAGCATGTGGCAAACGTCTCTGCTGAAGACCTGCGAAACTCACTCTGCAGGCAGTGTGGAACTCTGAGGGACTGAGGCTGAGCTCAACTCTCAGAAGTAAGATGGTTTTGGACAAGGCGTTCAGCTACATTCTCACGTATGGAACTTAGTATGTAGCACCAGTCTACCACAGGAATTACTAGGAAATCGCTGAACTGAGCTCGGAGGCACTAGTCTTGTGTGCCGTGTGATTCCACTTACCGCTCCCAGCACTTCCGTCAAACAGCGATCCTAGGCCATTTAGAAGCCAAGGGTACCAGCAGGCTGGATGTGGAGGTACAGGCCATTAGCTCAACTCTCAGAGGTGTGTATGCATGGGAGGCAGATGTCTGCTACCCACTCGGACATGGGAGTTGGAACCTAGCTACACGGTGATTGAAGAAGGCCATTGGAAATCGCTGTATTCAACTCAGATACACGGGAGTTCAGGCCCAGTGCTCAAACATGCTTTTCCCGCAACCTCTCCCAGCCACTAACATAAGGATGTTAGCAGCTACTCCTACAGTCAGGCAGGATGCGGGAGGGTTCTGCCCTGTCCTCAGCTCTCACAAGGAAGCATGTCTTGAAGACAGCTGTCAACTAGCTGCATTCCTATGACAGTGAGAAGGTAGCAGTATTCTGAGTCAGGAGGTTCCAGGATTACCACTCTACTGCACCTGGAGATACCCTCCAGGTCTGCATTGTTAACTTGTACTCAGAAGCCTCTAGCAATCGTCTCTGGTGAAGACGTGTGAAACTCACTCTGCAGGCACTGTGGAAGTGTGAGGGACGGAGGGTGTGCTCAACTCTCAGAAGTAAGATGCTTTTGGACAAGGCGTTCAGCTACCTTCTCACATATGGAACTTAGTATGTAGCACCTGTCTACCACAAGAATTACTGGGAAATCGTGAATTGAGCTTGGAGGCACTCGTCTTGTGTGCCGGGAGATTCCAATTACCTGTCCCAGCACTTCCGACAAACAGCGAGCCTAGGCCTTTTAGAACCCAAGGGTACCAGCAGGCTGGATATGGAGGTACAGGCCATAAGCTCAACTCTCAGAAGTGTGTATGCATGGGAGGCAGATGTCTGCTACCCGCTCGTACATGGGATTTGGAATCTAGCTACACTCTGGTTGAGGAAAGTCGTTGGAAATCGCTGTATTCAACTCAGATACACGGGAGTTCAGCCCCAGTGCTCACACATGCTTTTCCCGCAACCTCTCCCAGCCACTAACATTAGGATGTTAGCATCTACTCCTACAGTCAGGCAGCATGCGGGAGGGTTCTGCCCTGTCCTCAGCTCTCTCAGGGAAGCATGTCTTGAAGCCAGCTAGCTGTCAACTAGCTGCATTCCTATGGCAGTGAGAAGGTAGCAGTATTCTGAGTCAGGAGGTTCCAAGATTACCAGTCGACTGCACCTGGGGATACCCTCCAGGTCTGCATTGTTACCCTGCGTCTCAGAAGCCTCTGGCAAACGTCTCTGCTGAAGACCTGCGAAACTCACTCTGCAGGCAGTGTGGAACTGTGAGGGACTGAGGCTGAGCTCAACTCTCAGAAGTAAGATGGTTTTGGACAAGGCGTTCAGCTACCCTCTCACGTATGGAACTTTGTATGTAGCACCAGTCTACCACAGGAATTACTAGGAAATCGCTGAACTGAGCTTGGAGGCACTAGTCTTGTGTGCCGGGTGATTCCAATTACCTCTCCCAGCACTTCCGTCAAACAGCGAGCCTAGGCCTTTTAGAAACCAAGGGTACCAGCAGGCTGGATGTGGAGGTACAGGCCATAAGCTCAACTCTCAGAAGTGTGTATGCATGGGAGGCAGATGTCTGCTACCCACTCGGACATGGGAGTTGGAACCTAGCTACACTGTGATTGAAGAAGGCCATTGGAAATCGCTGTATTCAACTCAGATACACGGGAGTTCAGGCCCAGTGCTCACACATGCTTTTCCCGCAACCTCTCCCAGCCACTAACATAAGGATGTTAGCAGCTACTCCTACAGTCAGGCAGGATGCGGGAGGGTTCTGCCCTGTCCTCAGCTCTCACAGGGAAGCATGTCTTGAAGCCAGCTGTCAACTAGCTGCATTCCTATGGCAGTGAGAAGGTAGCAGTACTCCGAGTCAGGAGGTTCCAAGATTACCACTCTACTGCACCTGGAGATACCCTCCAGGTCTGCATTGTTAACATGTACTCAGAAGCCTCTGGCAATCGTCTCTGGTGAAGACGTGTGAAACTCACTCTGCAGGCAGTGTGGAAGTGTGAGGGACTGAGGGTGTGCTCAACTCTCAGAAGTAAGATGCTTTTGGACAAGGCGTTCAGCTACCTTCTCACATATGGAACTTAGTATGTAGCACCTGTCTACCACAAGAATTACTGGGAAATCGTGAATTGAGCTTGGAGGCACTCGTCTTGTGTGGCGGGAGATTCCAATTACCTCTCCCAGCACTTCCGTCAACAGCGAGCCTAGGCCTTTTAGAAGCCAAGGGTACCAGCAGGCTGGATGTGGAGGTACAGGCCATAAGCTCAACTCTCAGAAGTGTGTATGCATGGGAGGCAGATGTCTGCTACCCGCTCGTACATGGGATTTGGAACCTAGGTACACTCTGGTTGAGGAAAGCCGTTGGAAATCGCTGTATTCAACTCAGATACACGGGAGTTCAGGCCCAGTGCTCACACATGCTTTTCCCGCAACCTCTCCCAGCCACTAACATAAGGATGTTAGCAGCTACTCCTACAGTCAGGCAGCATGCGGGAGGGTTCTGCCCTGTCCTCAGCTCTCACATGGAAGCATGTCTTGAAGCCAGCTGTCAACTAGCTGCATTCCTATGGCAGTGAGAAGGTAGCAGTATTCTGAGTCAGGAGGTTCCAAGATTACCAGTCTACAGCACCTGGGGATACCCTCCAGGTCTGCATTGTTACCCTGCGTCTCAGAAGCATGTGGCAAACGTCTCTGCTGAAGACCTGCGAAACTCACTCTGCAGGCAGTGTGGAACTCTGAGGGACTGAGGCTGAGCTCAACTCTCAGAAGTAAGATGGTTTTGGACAAGGCGTTCAGCTACCCTCTCACGTATGGAACTTACTATGTAGCACCAGTCTACCACAGGAATTACTAGGAAATCGCTGAACTGAGCTCGGAGGCACTAGTCTTGTGTGCCGTGTGATTCCACTTACCTCTCCCAGCACTTCCGTCAAACAGCGATCCTAGGCCATTTAGAAGCCAAGGGTACCAGCAGGCTGGATGTGGAGGTACAGGCCATTAGCTCAACTCTCAGAAGTGTGTATGCATGGGAGGCAGATGTCTGCTACCCACTCGGACATGGGAGTTGGAACCTAGCTACACGGTGATTGAAGAAGGCCATTGGAAATCGCTGTATTCAACTCAGATACACGGGAGTTCAGGCCCAGTGCTCAAACATGCTTTTCCCGCAACCTCTCCCAGCCACTAACATAAGGATGTTAGCAGCTACTCCTACAGTCAGGCAGGATGCGGGAGGGTTCTGCCCTGTCCTCAGGTCTCACAGGGAAGCATGTCTTGAAGCCAGCTGTCAACTAGCTGCATTCCTATGACAGTGAGAAGGTAGCAGTATTCTGAGTCAGGAGTTTCCAGGATTACCACTCTACTGCACCTGGAGATACCCTCCAGGTCTGCATTGTTAACTTGTACTCAGAAGCCTCTAGCAATCGTCTCTGGTGAAGAAGTGTGAAACTCACTCTGCAGGCAGTGTGGAAGTGTGAGGGACGGAGGGTGTGCTCAACTCTCAGAAGTAAGATGCTTTTGGACAAGGCGTTCAGCTACCTTCTCACATATGGAACTTAGTATGTAGCACCTGTCTACCACAAGAATTACTGGGAAATCGTGAATTGAGCTTGGAGGCACTCGTCTTGTGTGCCGGGAGATTCCAATTACCTGTCCCAGCACTTCCGACAAACAGCGAGACTAGGCCTTTTAGAAGCCAAGGGTACCAGCAGGCTGGATATGGAGGTACAGGCCATAAGCTCAACTCTCAGAAGTGTGTATGCATGGGAGGCAGATGTCTGCTACCCGCTCGTACATGGGATTTGGAACCTAGCTACACTCTGGTTGAGGAAAGTCGTTGGAAATCGCTGTATTCAACTCAGATACACGGGAGTTCAGGCCCAGTGCTCACACATGCTTTTCCCGCAACCTCTCCCAGCCACTAACATTAGGATGTTAGCAGCTTATCCTACAGTCAGGCAGCATGCGGGAGGGTTCTGCCCTGTCCTCAGCTCTCACAGGGAAGCATGTCTTGAAGCCAGCTGTCAACTAGCTGCATTCCTATGGCAGTGAGAAGGTAGCAGTATTCTGAGTCAGGAGGTTCCAAGATTACCAGTCTACTGCACCTGGGGATACCCTCCAGGTCTGCATTGTTACCCTGCGTCCCAGAAGCCTCTGGCAAACGTCTCTGCTGAAGACCTGCGAAACTCACTCTGCAGGCAGTGTGGAACTGTGAGGGACTGAGGCTGAGCTCAACTCTCAGAAGTAAGATGGTTTTGGACAAGGCGTTCAGCTACCCTCTCACGTATGGAACTTAGTATGTAGCACCAGTCTACCACAGGAATTACTAGGAAATCGCTGAACTGAGCTTGGAGGCACTAGTCTTGTGTGCCGGGTGATTCCAATTACCTCTCCCAGCACTTCCGTCAAACAGCGAGCCTAGGCCTTTTAGAAGCCAAGGGTACCAGCTGGCTGGATGTGGAGGTACAGGCCATAAGCTCAACTCTCAGAAGTGTGTATGCATGGGAGGCAGATGTCTGCTACCCACTCGGACATGGGAGTTGGTACCTAGCTACAATGTGATTGAAGAAGGCCATTGGAAATCGCTGTATTCAACTCAGATACACGGGAGTTCAGGCCCAGTGCTCACACATGCTTTTCCCGCAACCTCTCCCAGCCACTAATATAAGGATGTTAGCAGCTACTCCTACAGTCAGGCAGGATGCAGGAGGGTTCTGCCCTGTCCTCAGCTCTCACAGGGAAGCATGTCTTGAAGCCAGCTGTCAACTAGCTGCATTCCTATGGCAGTGAGAAGGTAGCAGTACTCTGAGTCAGGAGGTTCCAAGATTACCACTAACTGCACCTGGAGATACCCTCCAGGTCTGCATTGTTAACTTGTACTCAGAAGCCTCTGGCAATCGTCTCTGGGGAAGACGTGTGAAACTCACTCTGCAGGCAGTGTGGAACTGTGAGGGACTGAGGGTGGGCTCAACTCTCAGAAGTAAGATGCTTTTGGACAAGGCGTTCAGCTACCCTCTCACGTATGGAACTTAGTATGTAGCACCTGTCTACCACAAGAATTACTGGGAAATCGTGAATTGAGCTTGGAGGCACTCGTCTTGTGTGCCGGGAGATTCCAATTACCTCTCCCAGCACTTCCGTCAAACAGCGAGCCTAGGCCTTTTAGAAGCCAAGGGTACCAGCAGGCTGGATGTGGAGGTACAGGCCATAAGCTCAACTCTCAGAAGTGTGTATGCATGGGAGGCAGATGTCTGCTACCCGCTCGTACATGGGATTTGGAACCTAGCTACACTCTGGTTGAGGAAAGCCGTTGGAAATCGCTGTATTCAACTCAGATACACGGGAGTTCAGGCCCAGTGCTCACACATGCTTTTCCCGCAACCTCTCCCAGCCACTAACATTAGGATGTTAGCAGCTACTCCTACAGTCAGGCAGCATGCGGGAGGGTTCTGCTCTGTCCTCAGCTCTCACAGGGAAGCATGCCTTGAAGCCAGCTGTCAACTAGCTGCATTCCTATGGCAGTGAGAAGGTAGCAGTATTCTGAGTCAGGAGGTTCCAAGATTACCAGGCTACTGCACCTGGGGATACCCTCCAGGTCTGCATTGTTACCCTGCGTCTCAGAAGCCTCTGGCAAACGTCTCTGCTGAAGACCTGCGAAACTCACTCTGCAGGCAGTGTGGAACTGTGAGGGACTGAGGCTGAGCTCAACTCTCAGAAGTAAGATGGTTTTGGACAAGGCGTTCAGCTACACTCTCACGTATGGAACTTAGTATGTAGAACCAGTCTACCACAGGAATTCCTAGGAAATCGCTGACTGAGCTTGGAGGCACTAGTCTTGTGTGCCGGGTGATTCCAATTACCTCTCCCAGCACTTCCGTCAAACAGCGAGCCTAGGCCTTTTAGAAGCCAAGGGTACCAGCAGGCTGGATGTGGAGGTACAGGCCATAAGCTCAACTCTCAGAAGTGTGTATGCATGGGAGACAGATGTCTGCTACCCACTCGGACATGGGAGTTGGAACCTAGCTACACTGTGATTGAAGAAGGCCATTGGAAATCGCTGTATTCAACTCAGATACACGGGAGTTCAGGCCCAGTGCTCACACATGCTTTTCCTGCAACCTCTCCCAGCCACTAACATAAGGATGTTAGCAGCTACTCCTACAGTCAGGCAGGATGCGGGAGGGTTCTGCCCTGTCCTCAGCTCTCACAGGGAAGTATGTCTTGAAGCCAGCTGTCAACTAGCTGCATTCCTATGGCAGTGAGAAGGTAGCAGTACTCTGAGTCAGGAGGTTCCAAGATTACCACTCTACTGCACCTGGAGATACCCTCCAGGTCTGCATTGTTAACTTGTACTCAGAAGCCTCTGGCAATCGTCTCTGGTGAAGACGTGTGAAACTCACTCTGCAGGCAGTGTGGAACTGTGAGGGACTGAGGGTGGGCTCAACTCTCAGAAGTAAGATGCTTTTGGACAAGGCGTTCAGCTACCCTCTCACGTATGGAACTTAGTATGTAGCACCTGTCTACCACAAGAATTACTGGGAAATCGTGAATTGAGCTTGGAGGCACTCGTCTTGTGTGCCGGGAGATTCCAATTACCTCTCCCAGCACTTCCGTCAAACAGCGAGCCTAGGCCTTTTAGAAGCCAAGGGTACCAGCAGGCTGGATGTGGAGGTACAGGCCATAAGCTCAACTCTCAGAAGTGTGTATGCATGGGAGGCAGATGTCTGCTACCCGCTCGTACATGGGATTTGGAACCTAGCTACACTCTGGTTGAGGAAAGCCGTTGGAAATCGCTGTATTCAACTCAGATACACGGGAGTTCAGGCCCAGTGCTCACACATGCTTTTCCCGCAACCTCTCCCAGCCACTAACATTTGGATTTTAGCAGTTACTCCTACAGTCAGGCAGCATGCGGGAGGGTTCTGCCCTGTCCTCAGCTCTCTCAGGGAAGCATGTCTTGAAGCCAGCTAGCTGTCAACTAGCTGCATTCCTATGGCAGTGAGAAGGTAGCAGAATTCTGAGTCAGGAGGTTCCAAGATTACCAGTCTACTGCACCTGGGGATACCCTCCAGGTCTGCATTCTTACCCTGCGTCTCAGAAGCCTCTGGCAAACGTCTCTGCTGAAGACCTGCGAAACTCACCTTGCAGGCAGTGTGGAACTGTGAGGGACTGAGGCTGAGCTCAACTCTCAGAAGTAAGATGGTTTTGACAAGGCGTTCAGCTACCCTCTCACGTATGGAACTTAGTATGTAGCACCAGTCTATCACAGGTATTACTAGAAAATCGCTGAACTGAGCTTGGAGGCACTAGTCTTGTGTGCCGGGTGATTCCAATTACCTCTCCCAGCACTTCCGTCAAACAGCGAGCCTAGGCCTTTTAGAAGCCAAGGGTACCAGCAGGCTGGATGTGGAGGTACAGGCCATAAGCTCAACTCTCAGAAGTGTGTATGCATGGGAGGCAGATGTCTGCTACCCGCTCGTACATGGGATTTGGAACCTAGCAACACTCTGGTTGAGGAAAGCCGTTGGAAATCGCTGTATTCAACTCAGATACACGGGAGTTCAGGCCCAGTGCTCACACATGCTTTTCCCGCAACCTCTCCCAGCCACTAACATTAGGATGTTAGCAGCTACTCCTACTGTCAGGCAGCATGCGGGAGGGTTCTGCCCTGTCCTCAGCTCTCACAGGGAAGCATGTCTTGAAACCAGCTGTAAACTAGCTGCATTATTATGGCAGTGAGAAGGTAGCAGTACTCTGAGTCAGGAGGTTCCAAGATTACCACTCTACTGCACCTGGAGATACCCTCCATGTCTGCATTGTTAACTTGTACTTAGAAGCCTCTGGCAATCGTCTCTGGTGAAGACGTGTGAAACTCACTCTGCAGGCAGTGTGGAACTGTGAGGGACTGAGGGTGGGCTCAACTCTCAGAAGTAAGATGCTTTTGGACAAGGCGTTCAGCTACCTTCTCACATATGGAACATAGTATGTAGCACCTGTCTACCACAAGAATTACTGGGAAATCGTGAATTGAGCTTGGAGGCACTCGTCTTGTGTGCCGGGAGATTCCAATTACCTCTCCCAGCACTTCCGTCAAACAGCGAGCCTAGGCCTTTTAGAAGCCAAGGGTACCAGCAGGTTGGATGTGGAGGTACAGGCCATAAGCTCAACTCTCAGAAGTGTGTATGCATGGGAGGCAGATGTCTGCTACCCGCTCGTACATGGGATTTGGAACCTAGCTACACTCTGGTTGAGGAAAGCCGTTGGAAATCGCTGTATTCAACTCAGATACACGGGAGTTCAGGCCCAGTGCTCACACATGCTTTTCCCGCAACCTCTCCCAGCCACTAACATTAGGATGTTAGCAGCTACTCCTACAGTCAGGCAGCATGCGGGAGGGTTCTGACCTGTCCTCAGCTCTCTCAGGGAAACATGTCTTGAAGCCAGCTAGCTGTCAACTAGCTGCATTCCTATGGCAGTGAGAAGGTAGCAGTATTCTGAGTCAGGAGGTTCCAAGATTACCAGTCGACTGCACCTGGGGATACCCTCCAGGTCTGCATTGTTACCCTGCGTCTCAGAAGCCTCTGGCAAACGTCTCTGCTGAAGACCTGCGAAACTCACTCTGCAGGCAGTGTGGAACTGTGAGGGACTGAGGGTGAGCTCAACTCTCAGAAGTAAGATGGTTTTGGACAAGGCGTTCAGCTACCCTCTCACGTATGGAACTTAGTATGTAGCACCAGTCTACCACAGGTATTACTAGGAAATCGCTGAACTGAGCTTGGAGGCACTAGTCTTGTGTGCCGGGTGATTCCAATTACCTCTCCCAGCACTTCCGTCAAACAGCGAGCCTAGGCCTTTTAGAAGCCAAGGGTACCAGCAGGCTGGATGTGGAGGTACAGGCCATAAGCTCAACTCTCAGAAGTGTATATGCATGGTAGGCAGATGTCTGCTACCCACTCGGACATGGGAGTTGGAACCTAGCTACACTGTGATTGAAGAAGGCCATTGGAAATCGCTGTATTCAACTCAGATACACGGGAGTTCAGGCCCAGTGCTCACACATGCTTTTCCCGCAACCTCTCCCAGCCACTAACATTAAGATGTTATAAGCTACTCCTAAAGTCAGGCAGCATGCGCGAGGGTTCTGCCCTGTCTTCACTTCTCACAGGGAAGCATGTCTTGAAGCCAGCTGTCAACTAGCTGCATTACTATGGCAGTGAGAAGGTAGCAGTATTCTGAGTCAGGAGGTTCCAAGATTACCAGTCTACTGCACCTGGGGATACCCTCCAGGTCTGCATTGTTACCCTGCGTCTCAGAAGACTCTGGCAAACGTCTCTGCTGAAGACCTGCGAAACTCACTCTGCAGGCAGTGTGGAACTGTAGGGACTGAGGCTGAGCTCAACTCTCAGAAGTAAGATGGTTTTGGAGAAGGCATTCAGCTACCCTGCACGTATGGAACTTAGTATGTAGCACCAGTCTACCACAGGAATTACTAGGAAATCGCTGAACTGAGCTTGGAGGCACTAGTTTTGTGTGCCGGGTGATTCCAATTACCTCTCCCAGCACTTCCGTCAAACAGCGAGCCTAGGCCTTTTAGAAGCCAAGGGTACCAGCAGGCTGGATGTGGAGGTACAGGCCATAAGCTCAACTCTCAGAAGTGTGTATGCATGGGAGGCAGATGTCTGCTACCCGCTCGTACATGGGATTTGGAACCTAGCTACACTCTGGTTGAGGAAAGCCGTTGGAAATCGCTGTATTCAACTCAGATACATGGGAGTTCAGGGGCAGTGCTCACACATGCTTTTCCCGCAACCTCTCCCAGCCACTAACATTAGGATGTTAGCAGCTACTCCTACAGTCAAGCAGCATGCGGGAGGGTTTTGCCCTGTCCTCAGCTCTCTCAGGGAACCATGTCTTGAAGCCAGCTAGCTGTCAACTAGCTGCATTCCTATGGCAGTGAGAAGGTAGCAGTATTCTGAGTCAGGAGGTTCCAAGATTACCAGTCGACTCCACCCGGGGATACCCTCCAGGTCTGCATTGTTACCCTGCGTCTCAGAAGCCTCTGGCAAACGTCTCTGTTGAAGACCTGCGAAACTCACTCTGCAGGCAGTGTGGAACTGTAGGGACTGAGGCTGAGCTCAACTCTCAGAAGTAAGATGGTTTTGGACAAGGCGTTCAGCTACCCTCTCACGTATGGAACTTAGTATGTAGCACCAGTCTACCACAGGAATTACTAGGAAATCGCTGAACTGAGCTTGGAGGCACTAGTCTTTTGTGCCGTGTGATTCCAATTACCTATCCCAGCACTTCCGTCAAACAGCGAGCCTAGGCATTTTAGAAGCCAAGGGTACCAGCAGGCTGGATGTGGAGGTACAGGCCATAAGCTCAACTCTCAGAAGTGTGTATGCATGGGAGGCAGATGTCTGCTACCCACTCGGACATGGGAGTTGGAACCTAGCTACACTGTGATTGAAGAAGACCATTGGAAATCGCTGTATTCAACTCAGATACACGGGAGTTCAGGCCCAGTGCTCACACATGCTTTTCCCGCAACCTCTCCCAGCCACTAACATTAGGATGTTAGCAGCTACTCCTACAGTCAGGCAGGATGCGGGAGGGTTCTGCCCTGTCCTCAGCTCTCACAGCGAAGAATGTCTTGAAGCCATCTGTCAACTAGATGCATTCCTATGGCAGTGAGAAGGTAGCAGTACTCTGAGTCAGGAGGTTCCAAGATTACCACTCTACTGCACCTGGAGACACCCTCCAGGTCTGCATTGTTAACTTGTACTCAGAAGCCTCTGGCAATCGTCTCTGGTGAAGACGTGTGAAACTCACTCTGCAGGCAGTGTGGAACTGTGAGGGACTGAGGGTGGGCTCAACTCTCAGAAGTAAGATGCTTTTGGACAAGGCGTTCAGCTACCCTCTCACGTATGGAACTTAGTATGTAGCACCTGTCTACCACAAGAATTACTGGGAAATCGTGAATTGAGCTTGGAGGCACTCGTCTTGTGTGCCGGGAGATTCCAATTACCTCTCCCAGCACTTCCGTCAAACAGCGAGCCTAGGCCTTTTAGAAGCCAAGGGTACCAGCAGGCTGGATGTGGAGGTACAGGCCATAAGCTCAACTCTCAGAAGTGTGTATGCATGGGAGGCAGATGTCTGCTACCCGCTCGTACATGGGATTTGGAACCTAGCTACACTCTGGTTGAGGAAAGCCGTTGGAAATCGCTGTATTCAACTCAGATACACGGGATTTCAGGCCCAGTGCTCACACATGCTTTTCCCGCAACCTCTCCCAGCCACTAACATTAGGATGTTAGCAGCTACTCCTACAGTCAGGCAGCATGCGGGAGGGTTCTGAACTGTCCTCAGCTCTCTCAGGGAAGCATGTCTTGAAGCCAGCTAGCTGTCAACTAGCTGCATTCCTATGGCAGTGAGAAGGTAGCAGTATTCTGAGTCAGGAGGTTCCAGGTTACCAGTCGACTGCACCTGGGGATACCCTACAGGTCTGCATTGTTACCCTGCGTCTCAGAAGCCTCTGGCAAACGTCTCTGCTGAAGACCTGCGAAACTCACTCTGCAGGCAGTGTGGAACTGTGAGGGACTGAGGGTGAGCTCACCTCTCAGAAGTAAGATGGTTTTGGACAAGGCGTTCAGCTACCCTCTCACGTATGGAACTTAGTATGTAGCACCAGTCTACCACAAGTATTACTAGGAAATCGCTGAACTGAGCTTGGAGGCACTAGTCTTGTGTGCCGGGTGATTCCAATTACCTCTCCCAGCACTTCCGTCAAACAGCGAGCCTAGGCCTTTTAGAAGCCAAGGGTACCAGCAGGCTGGATGTGGAGGTACAGGCCATAAGCTCAACTCTCAGAAGTGTATATGCATGGGAGGCAGATGTCTGCTACCCACTCGGACATGGGAGTTGGAACCTAGCTACACTGTGATTGAAGAAGGCCATTGGAAATCGCTGTATTCAACTCAGATACACGGGAGTTCAGGCCCAGTGCTCACACATGCTTTTCCCGCAACCTCTCCCAGCCACTAACATTAAGATCTTAGAAGCTACTCCTAAAGTCAGGCAGCATGCGGGAGGGTTCTGCCCTGTCTTCAGCTCTCACAGGGAAGCATGTCTTGAAGCCAGCTGTCAACTAGCTGCATTACTATGGCAGTGAGAAGGTAGCAGTATTCTGAGGTAGGAGGTTCCAAGATTACCAGTCTACTGCACCTGGGGATACCCTCCAGGTCTGCATTGTTACCCTGCGTCTCAGAAGACTCTGGCAAACGTCTCTGCTGAAGACCTGCGAAACTCACTCTGCAGGCAGTGTGGAACTGTAGGGACTGAGGCTGAGCTCAACTCTCAGAAGTAAGATGGTTTTGGAGAAGGCATTCAGCTACCCTCTCACGTATGGAACTTAGTATGTAGCACCAGTCTACCACAGGAATTACTAGGAAATCGCTGAACTGAGCTTGGAGGCACTAGTTTTGTGTGCCGGGTGATTCCAATTACCTCTCCCAGCACTTCCGTCAAACAGCGAGCCTAGGCCTTTTAGAAGCCAAGGGTACCAGCAGGCTGGATCTGGAGGTACAGGCCATAAGCTCAACTCTCAGAAGTGTGTATGCATGGGAGGCAGATGTCTGCTACCCGATCGTACATGGGATTTGGAACCTAGCTACACTCTGGTTGAGGAAAGCCGTTGGAAATCGCTGTATTCAACTCAGATACACGGGAGTTCAGGCGCAGTGCTCACACATGCTTTTCCCGCAACCTCTCCCAGCCACTAACATTAGGATGTTAGCAGCTACTCCTACAGTCAAGCAGCATGCGGGAGGGTTTTGCCCTTCCTCAGCTCTCTCAGGGAACCATGTCTTGAAGCCAGCTAGCTGTCAACTAGCTGCATTCCTATGGCAGTGAGAAGGTAGCAGTATTCTGAGTCAGGAGGTTCCAAGATTACCAGTCGACTCCACCCGGGGATACCCTCCAGGTCTGCATTGTTACCCTGCGTCTCAGAAGCCTCTGGCAAACGTCTCTGTTGAAGACCTGCGAAACTCACTCTGCAGGCAGTGTGGAACTGTAGGGACTGAGGCTGAGCTCAACTCTCAGAAGTAAGATGGTTTTGGACAAGGCGTTCAGCTACCCTCTCACGTATGGAACTTAGTATGTAGCACCAGTCTACCACAGGAATTACTAGGAAATCGCTGAACTGAGCTTGGAGGCAGTAGTTTTTGTGCCGTGTGATTCCAATTACCTATCCCAGCACTTCCGTCAAACAGCGAGCCTAGGCATTTTAGAAGCCAAGGGTACCAGCAGGCTGGATGTGGAGGTACAGGCCATAAGCTCAACTCTCAGAAGTGTGTATGCATGGGAGGCAGATGTCTGCTACCCACTCGGACATGGGAGTTGGAACCTAGCTACACTGTGATTGAAGAAGACCATTGGAAATCGCTGTATTCAACTCAGATACACGGGAGTTCAGGCCCAGTGCTCACACATGCTTTTCCCGCAACCTCTCCCAGCCACTAACATAAGGATGTTAGCACCTACTCCTACAGTCAGGCAGGATGCTGGAGGGTTCTGCCCTGTCCTCAGCTCTCACAGCGAAGAATGTCTTGAAGCCATCTGTCAACTAGATGCATTCCTATGGCAGTGAGAAGGTAGCAGTACTCTGAGTCAGGAGGTTCCAAGATTACCACTCTACTGCACCTGGAGACACCCTCCAGGTCTGCATTGTTAACTTGTACTCAGAAGCCTCTGGCAATCGTCTCTGGTGAAGACGTGTGAAACTCACTCTGCAGGCAGTGTGGAACTGTGAGGGACTGAGGGTGGGCTCAACTCTCAGAAGTAAGATGCTTTTGGACAAGGCGTTCAGCTACCCTCTCACGTATGGAACTTAGTATGTAGCACCTGTCTACCACAAGAATTACTGGGAAATCGTGAATTGAGCTTGGAGGCACTCGTCTTGTGTGCCGGGAGATTCCAATTACCTCTCCCAGCACTTCCGTCAAACAGCGAGCCTAGGCCTTTTAGAAGCCAAGGGTACCAGCAGGCTGGATGTGGAGGTACAGGCCATAAGCTCAACTCTCAGAAGTGTGTATGCATGGGAGGCAGATGTCTGCTACCCGCTCGTACATGGGATTTGGAACCTAGCTACACTCTGGTTGAGGAAAGCCGTTGGAAATCGCTGTATTCAACTCAGATACACGGGAGTTCAGGCCCAGTGCTCACACATGCTTTTCCCGCAACCTCTCCCATCCACTAACATTAGGATGTTAGCAGCTACTCCTACAGTCAGGCAGCATGCGGGAGGGTTCTGCCCTGTCCTCAGCTCTCACAGGGAAGCATGTCTTGAAGCCAGCTGTCAACTAGCTGCATTCCTATGGCAGTGAGAAGGTAGAAGTATTCTGAGTCAGGAGGTTCCAAGATTACCAGTCTACTGCACCTGGGGATACCCTCCAGGTCTGCATTGTTACCCTGCGTCTCAGAAGCCTCTGGCAAACGTCTCTGCTGAAGACCTGCGAAACTCACTCTGCACGCAGTGTGGAACTGTGAGGGACTGAGGCTGAGCTCAACTCTCAGAAGTAAGATGGTTTTGGACAAGGCGTTCAGCTACCCTCTCACGTATGGAACTTAGTATATAGCACCAGTCTACCACAGGAATTACTAGGAAATGGCTGAACTGAGCTTGGAGGCACTAGTCTTGTGTGCCGGGTGATTCCAATTACCTCTCCCATCAATTCCGTCAAACAGCGAGCCTAGGCCTTTTAGAAGCCAAGGGTACCAGCAGGCTGGATGTGGAGGTACAGGCCATAAGCTCAACTCTCAGAAGTGTGTATGCATGGGAGGCAGATGTCTGCTACCCACTCGGACATGGGATTTGGAACCTAGCTACACTGTGATTGAAGAAGGCCATTGGAAATCGCTGTATTCAACTCAGATACACGGGAGTTCAGGCCCAGTGCTCACACAAGCTTTTCCCGCAACCTCTCCCAGCCACTAACATAAGGATGTTAGCAGCTACTCCTACAGTCAGGCAGGATGCGGGAGGGTTCTGCCCTGTCCTCAGCTCTCACAGGGAAGCATGTCTTGAAGCCAGCTGTCAACTAGCTGCATTCCTATGGCAGTGAGAAGGTAGCAGTACTCTGAGTCAGGAGGTTCCAAGATTACCACTCTACTGCACCTGGAGATACCCTCCAGGTCTGCATTGTTAACTTGTACTCAGAAGCCTCTGGCAATCGTCTCTGGTGAAGACGTGTGAAACTCACTCTGCAGACAGTGTGGAACTGTGAGGGACTGAGGGTGGGCTCAACTCTCAGAAGTAAGATGCTTTTGGACAAGGCGTTCAGCTACCCTCTCACGTATGGAACTTAGTATGTAGCACCTGTCTACCACAAGAATTACTGGGAAATCGTGAATTGAGCTTGGAGGCACTCGTCTTGTGTGCCGGGAGATTCCAATTACCTCTCCCAGCACTTCCGTCAAACAGCGAGCCTAGGCCTTTTAGAAGCCAAGGGTACCAGCAGGCTGGATGTGGAGGTACAGGCCATAAGCTCAACTCTCAGAAGTGTGTATGCATGGGAGGCAGATGTCTGCTACCCGCTCGTACATGGGATTTGGAACCTAGCTACACTCTGGTTGAGGAAAGCCGTTGGAAATCGCTGTATTCAACTCAGATACACGGGAGTTCAGGCCCAGTGCTCACACATGCTTTTCCCGCAACCTCTCCCAGCCACTAACATTAGGATGTTAGCAGCTACTGGAACAGTCAGGCAGGATGCGGGAGGGTTCTGCCCTGTCTTTAGCTCTCACAGGGAAGCATGTCTTGAACCAGCTGTCAACTAGCTGCATTCCTATGGCAGTGAGAAGTTAGCAGTATTCTGAGTCAGGAGGTTCCAAGATTACCAGGCTACTGCACCTGGGGATACTCCCCAGGTCTGCATTGTTATCCTGCGTCTCAGAAGCCTCTGACAAACCTCTCTGCTGAAGACCTGCGAAACTCACTCTGCAGACAGTGTGGAACTGTGAGGGACTGAGGCTGAGCTCAACTCTCAAAAGTAAGATGATTTTGGACAAGGCGTTCAGCTACCATCTCACGTATGGAACTTAGTATGTAGCACCAGTCTACCACAGGAATTACTAGGAAACCGCTGAACTGAGCTTGGAGGCACTAGTCTTGTGTGCCGGGTGATTCCAATTACGTCTGCCAGCACTTCCGTCAAACAGCGAGCCTAGGCCTTTTAGAAGCCAAGGGTACCAGCAGCCTGGATGTGGAGGTACAGGCCATAAGCTCAACTCTCCGAAGTGTATATGCATGGGAGGCAGATGTCTGCTACCCACTAGGACATGGGAGTTGGAACCTAGCTACACTGTGATTGAAGAATGCCATTGGAAATCGCTGTATTCAACTCAGATACACGGGAGTTCAGGCCCAGTGCTCACACATGCTTTTCCCGCAACCTCTCCCAGCCACTAACATTAGGATGTTAGCAGCTACTCCTACAGTCAGGCAGGATGCGGGAGGGTTCTGCCCTATCCTCAGCTCTCACAGGGAAGCATGTCTTGAAGCCAGCTGTCAACTAGCTGCATTCCTATGGCAGTGAGAAGGTAGCAGTACTCTGAGTCAGGAGGTTCCAAGATTACCACTCTACTGCACCTGGAGATACCCTCCAGGTCTGCATTGTTAACTTGTACTCAGAAGCCTCTGGCAATCGTCTCTGGTGAAGACGTGTGAAACTCATTCTGCAGGCAGTGTGGAACTGTGAGGGACTGAGGGTGGGCTCAACTCTCAGAAGTAAGATGCTTTTGGACAAGGCGTTCACCTACCTTCTCCCATATGGAACTTAGTATGTAGCACCTGTCTACCACAAGAATTACTGGGAAATCGTGAATTGAGCTTGGAGGCACTCGTCTTGTGTGCCGGGAGATTCCAATTACCTCTCGCAGCACTTCCGTCAAACAGCGAGCCTAGGCCTTTTAGAAGCCAAGGGTACCAGCAGGCTGGATGTGGAGGTACAGGCCATAAGCTCAACTCTCAGAAGTGTGTATGCATGGGAGGCAGATGTCTGCGACCCGCTCGTACATGGGATTTGGAACCTAGCTACACTCTGGTTGAGGAAAGTCGTTGGAAATCGCTGTATTCAACTCAGATACACGGGAGTTCAGGCCCAGTGCTCACACATGCTTTTCCCGCAACCTCTCCCAGCCACTAACATTAGGATGTTAGCAGCTACTCATACAGTCAGGCAGCATGCGGGAGGGTTCTGCCCTGTCCTCAGCTCTCACAGGGAAACATGTCTTGAAGCCAGCTGTCAACTAGCTGCATTCCTATGCAAGTGAGAAGGTAGCAGTATTCTGAGTCAGGAGGTTCCAAGATTACCAGTCTACTGCACCTGGGGATACCCTCCAGGTCTGCATTGTTACCCTGCGTCTCAGAAGCCTCTGGCAAACGTCTCTGCTGAAGACCTGCGAAACTCACTCTGCAGGCAGTGTGGAACTGTGAGGGACTGAGGCTGAGCTCAACTCTCAGAAGTAAGATGGTTTTGGACAAGGCGTTCAGCTACCCTCTCACGTATGGAACTTAGTATGTAGCAACAGTCTACCACAGGAATTACTAGGAAATCGCTGAACTGAGCTTGGAGGCACTAGTCTTGTGTGCCGGGTGATTCCAATTACCTCTCCCAGCGCTTCCGTCAAACAGCGAGCCTAGGCCTTTTAGAAGCCAAGGGTACCAGCAGGCTGGATGTGGAGGTACGGGCCATAAGCTCAACTCTCAGAAGTGTGTATGCATGGGAGGCAGATGTCTGCTACCCGCTCGTACATGGGATTTGTAACCTAGCTACACTCTGGTTGAGGAAAGCCATTGGAAATCGCTGTATTCAACTCAGATACACGGGAGTTCACGCCCAGTGCTCACACATGCTTTTCCCGCAACCTCTCCCAGCCACTAACATAAGGATGTTAGCAGCTACTAGTAAAGACATGCAGGATGCGGGAGTGTTCTGCCCTGTCCTCAGCTCTCACAGGGAAGCATGTCTTGAAGCCAGCTGTCAACTAGCTGCATTCCTATGGCAGTGAGAAGGTAGCAGTACTCTGAGTCAGGAGGTTCCAAGATTACCACTCTACTGCACCTGGAGATACCCTCCAGGTCTGCATTGTTAACTTGTACTTAGAAGCCTCTGGCAATTGTCTCTGGTGAAGACGTGTGAAACTCACTCTGCAGGCAGTGTGGAACTGTGAGGGACTGAGGGTGGGCTCAACTCTCAGAAGTAAGATGCTTTTGGACAAGGCGTTCAGCTACCTTCTCACATATGGAACTTAGTATGTAGCACCTGTCTACCACAAGAATTACTGGGAAATCGTGAATTGAGCTTGGAGGCACTCGTCTTGTGTGCCGGGAGATTCCAATTACCTCTCCCAGCACTTCCGTCAAACAGCGAGCCTAGGCCTTTTAGAAGCCAAGGGTACCAGCAGGCTGGATGTGGAGGTACAGGCCATAAGCTCAACTCTCAGAAGTGTATATGCATGGGAGGCAGATGTCTGCTACCCGCTCGTACATGGGATTTGGAACCTAGCTACACTCTGGTTGAGGAAAGCCGTTGGAAATCGCTGTATTCAACTCAGATACACGGGAGTTCAGGCCCAGTGCTCACACATGCTTTTCCCGCAACCTCTCCCAGCCACTAACATTAGGATGTTAGCAGCTACTCCTACAGTCAGGCAGCATGCGGGAGGGTTCTGCCCTGTCTTCAGCTCTCAAGGGAAGCATGTCTTGAAGCCAGCTGTCAACTAGCTGCATTCCTATGGCAGTGAGAAGGTAGCAGTATTCTGAGTCAGGAGGTTCCAAGATTACCAGTCTACTGCACCTGGGGATACCCTCCAGGTCTGCATTGTTACCCTGCGTCTCAGAAGCCTCTGGCAAACGTCTCTGCTGAAGACCTGCGAAACTCACTCTGCAGGCAGTGTGGAACTGTGAGGGACTGAGGGTGAGCTCAACTCTCAGAAGTAAGATGGTTTTGGACATGGCGTTCAGCTACCCTCTCACGTATGGAACTTAGTATGTAGCACCAGTCTACCACAGGAATTACTAGGAAATCGCTGAACTGAGCTTGGAGGCCCTCGTATTGTGTGCCGGGTGATTCCAATTACCTCTCCCAGCACTTCGGTCAAACAGCGAGCCTAGGCCTTTTAGAAGCCAAGGGTACCAGCAGGCTGGATGTGGAGGTACAGGCCATAAGCTCAACTCTCAGAAGTGTGTATGCATGGGAGGCAGATGTCTGCTACCCACTCGGACATGGGAGTTGGAACCTAGCTACACTGTGATTGAAGAAGGCCATTGGAAATCGCTGTATTCAATTCAGATACACGGGAGTTCAGGCTCAGTGCTCACACATGCTTTTCCCGCAACCTCTCCCAGCCACTAACATAAGGATGTTAGCAGCTACTCCTACAGTCAGGCAGGATGCGGAAGGGTTCTGTCCTGTCCTCAGCTCTCACAGGGAAGCATGTCTTGAAGCCAGCTGTCAACTAGCTGCATTCCTATGGCAGTGAGAAGGTAGCAGTACTCTGAGTCAGGAGGTTCCAAGATTACCACTCTACTGCACCTGGAGATACCCTCCAGGTCTGCATTGTTAACTTGTACTCAGAAGCCTCTAGCAATCGTCTCTGGTAAAGACGTGTGAAACTCACTCTGCAGGCAGTGTGGAACTGTGAGGGAGTGAGGGTGGGCTCAACTCTTAGAAGTAACAAGCTTTTGGACAAGGCGTTCAGCTACCCTCTCACGTATGGAACTTAGTATGTAGCACCTGTCTACCACAAGAATTACTGGGAAATCGTGAATTGAGCTTGGAGGCACTCGTCTTGTGTGCCAGGAGATTCCAATTACCTCTCCCAGCACTTCCGTCAAACAGCGAGCCTAGGCCTTTTAGAAGCCAAGGGTACCAGCAGGCTGGATGTGGAGGTACAGGCCATAAGCTCAACTCTCAGAAGTGTGTATGCATGGGAGGCAGATATCTGCTATCCGCTCGTACATGGGATTTGGAAACTAGCTACACTCTGGTTGAGGAAAGCCGTTGGAAATCGCTGTATTCAACTCAGATACACGGGAGTTCAGGCCCAGTGCTCACACATGCTTTTCCCGCAACCTCTCCCAGCCACTAACATTAGGATGTTAGCAGCTACTCCTACAGTCAGGCAGCATGCGGTAGGGTTCTGCCCTGTCCTCAGCTCTCTCAGGGAAGCATGTCTTGAAGCCAGCTAGCTGTCAACTAGCTGCATTCCTATGGCAGTGAGAAGGTAGCAGTATTCTGAGTCAGGAGGTTCCAAGATTACCAGTCGACTGCACCTGGGGATACCCTCCAGGTCTGCATTGTTACCCTGCGTCTCAGAAGCCTCTGGCAAACGTCTCTGCTGAAGACGTGCGAAACTCACTCTGCAGGCAGTGTGGAACTGTGAGGGACTGATGGTGAGCTCAACTCTCAGAAGTAAGATGGTTTTGGACAAGGCGTTCAGCTACCCTCTCACGTATGGAACTTAGTATGTAGCACCAGTCTACCACAGGAATTACTAAGAAATCGCTGAACTGAGCTTCGAGGCACTAGTCTTGTGTGCCGGGTGATTCCAATTACCTCTCCCAGCACTTCCGTCAAACAGCGAGCCTAGGCCTTTTAGAAGCCAAGGGTACCAGCAGGCTGGATGTGGAGGTACAGGCCATCAGCTCAACTCTCAGAAGTGTGTATGCATGGGAGGCAGATGTCTGCTAACGGCTCGTACATGGGATTTGGAACCTAGCTACACTCTGGTTGAGGAAAGTCGTTGGAAATCGCTGTATTCAACTCAGATACACGGGAGTTCAGGCCCAGTGCTCACACATGCTTTTCCCTCAACCTCTCCCAGCCACTAACATTAGGATGTTAGCAGCTACTCCTACAGTCAGGCAGCATGCGGGAGGGTTCTGCCCTGTCTTCAGCTCTCAAGGGAAGCATGTCTTGAAGCCAGCTGTCAACTAGCTGCATTCCTATGGCAGTGAGAAGGTAGCAGTATTCTGAGTCAGGAGGTTCCAAGATTACCAGTCTACTGCACCTGGGGATACCCTCCAGGTCTGCATTGTTACCCTGCGTCTCAGAAGCCTCTGGCAAACGTCTCTGCTGAAGACCTGCGAAACTCACTCTGCAGGCAGTGTGGAACTGTGAGGGACTGAGGCTGAGCTCAACTCTCAGAAGTAAGATGGTTTTGGACAAGGCGTTCAGCTACCCTCTCACGTATGGAACTTAGTATGTAGCACCAGTCTACCACAGGAATTACTAGGAAATCGCTGAACTGAGCTTGGAGGCCCTCGTATTGTGTGCCGGGTGATTCCAATTACCTCTCCCAGCACTTCGGTCAAACAGCGAGCCTAGGCCTTTTAGAAGCCAAGGGTACCAGCAGGCTGGATGTGGAGGTACAGGCCATCAGCTCAACTCTCAGAAGTGTGTATGCATGGGAGGCAGATGTCTGCTACCCATTCGGACATGGGAGTTGGAACCTAGCTACACTGTGATTGAAGAAGGCCATTGGAAATCGCTGTATTCAACTCAGATACATGGGAGTTCAGGCCCAGTGCTCACACATGCTTTTCCCAAAACCTCTCCCAGCCACTAACATAAGGATGTTAGCAGCTACTCCTACAGTCAGGCAGGATGCGGAAGGGTTCTGCCCTGTCCTCACCTCTCACAGGGAAGCATGTCTTGAAGCCAGCTGTCAACTAGCTGCATTCCTATGGCAGTGAGAAGGTAGCAGTACTCTGAGTCAGGAGGTTCCAAGATTACCACACTACTGCACCTGGAGACACCCTCCAGGTCTGCATTGTTAACTTGTACTCAGAAGCCGCTAGCAATCGTCTCTGGTGAAGACGTGTGAAACTCACTCTGCAGGCAGTGTGGAATTGTGAGGGAGTGAGGGTGGGCTCAACTCTCAGAAGTAAGATGCTTTTGGACAAGGCGTTCAGCTACCCTCTCACATATGGAACTTAGTATGTAGCACCTGTCTACCACAAGAATTACTGGGAAATCGTGAATTGAGCTTGCAGGCACTCGTCTTGTGTGCCGGGAGATTCCAATTACCTCTCCCAGCACTTCCGTCAAACAGCGAGCCTAGGCCTTTTAGAAGCCAAGGGTACCAGCAGGCTGGATGTGGAGGTACAGGCCATCAGCTCAACTCTCAGAAGTGTGTATGCATGGGAGGCAGATGTCTGCTACCCGCTCGTACATGGGATTTGGAACCTAGCTACACTCTCTTTGAGGAAAGCCGTTGGAAATCGCTGTATTCAAGTCAGATACACGGGAGTTCAGGCCCAGTGCTCACACATGCTTTTCCCGCAACCTCTCCCAGCCACTAACATTAGAATGTTAGCAGCTACTCCTACAGTCAGGCAGGATGCGGGAGGGTTCTGCCCTGTCCTCAGCTCTCTCAGGGAAGCATGTCTTGAAGCCAGCTAGCTGTCAACTAGCTGCATTCCTATGGCAGTGAGAAGGTAGCAGTATTCTGAGTCAGGAGGTTCCAAGATTACCAGTCGACTGCACCTGGGAATACCCTCCAGGTCTGCATTGTTACCCTGCGTCTCAGAAGCCTCTGGCAAACGTCTCTGATGAAGACCTGCGAAACTCACCCTGCAGGCAGTGTGGAACTGTGAGGGACTGAGGGTGAGCTCAACTCTCAGAAGTAAGATGGTTTTGGACAAGGCGTTCAGCTACCCTCTCACGTATGGAACTTAGTATGTAGCACCAGTCTACCACAGGTATTACTAGGAAATCGCTGAACTGAGCATGGAGGCACTAGTCTTGTGTGCCGGGTGATTCCATTTAATCTCCCAGCACTTCCGTCAAATAGCGAGGCTACGCCTTTTAGAAGCCAAGGGTACCAGCAGGCTGGATGTGGAGGTACAGGCCATAAGCTCAACTCTCAGAAGTGTGTATGCATGGGAGGCAGATGTCTGCTACCCGCTCGTACATGGGATTTGGAACCTAGCTACACTCTGGTTGAGGAAAGTCGTTGGAAATCGCTGTATTCAACTCAGATACACGGGAGATCAGGCCCAGTGCTCACACATGCTTTTCCCGCAACCTCTCCCAGCCACTAACATAAGGATGTTAGCAGCTACTCCTACAGTCAGGCAGGATGCGGGAGGTTTCTGCCCTGTCCTCAGCTCTCACAGGGAAGCATGTCTTGAAGCCAGCTGTCAACTAGCTGCATTCCTAAGGCAGTGAGAAGGTAGCAGTATTCTGAGTCAGGAGGTTCCAAGATTACCAGTCGACTGCACCTGGGGATACCCTCCAGGTCTGCATTGTTACCCTGCGTCTCAGAAGCCTCTGGCAAACGTCTCTGCTGAAGACCTGCGAAAATCACTCTGCAGGCAGTGTGGAACTGTGAGGGACTGAGGCTGAGCTCAACTCTCAGAAGTAAGATGGTTTTGGACAAGGCGTTCAGCTACCCTCTCTCGTATGGAACTTAGTATGTAGCAGCAGTCTACCACAGGTATTACTAGGAAATCGCTGAACTTAGCTTGGAGGCACTAGTCTTGTGTGCCCGGTGATTCCAATTACCTCTCCCAGCACTTCCGTCAAACAGCGAGCCTAGGCCTTTTAGAAGCCAAGGGTACCAGCAGGCTGGATGTGGAGGTACAGGCCATAAGCTCAACTCTCACAAGTGTGTATGCATGGGAGGCAGATGTCTGCTACCCACTCAGACATGGGAGTTGGAAACTAGCTACACTGTGATTGAAGAAGGCCATTGGAAATCGCTGTATTCAACTCAGATACACGGGAGTTCAGGCCCAGTGCTCACACATGCTTTTCCCGCAACCTCTCCCAGCCACTAACATTAGGATGTTAGCAGCTACTCCTACAGTCAGGCAGGATGCGGGAGGGTTCTGCCCTGTCCTCAGCTCTCACAGGGAAGCATGTCTTGAAGCCAGCTGACAACTAGCTGCATTCCTATGGCAGTGAGAAGGTAGCAGTACTCTGAGTCAGGAGGTTCCAAGATTACCACTCTACTGCACCTGGAGATACCCTCCAGGTCTGCATTGTTAACTTGTACTAAGAAGACTCTGGCAATCGTCTCTGTTGAAGACGTGTGAAACTCACTCTGCAGGCAGTGTGGAAGTGTGAGGGACTGAGGGTGGGCTCAACTCTCAGAAGTAAGATGCTTTTGGACAAGGCGTTCAGCTACATTCTCACATATGGAACTTAGTATGTAGCACCTGTCTACCACAAGAATTACTGGGAAATCGTGAATTGATCTTGGAGGCACTAGTCTTGTGTGCCGGGAGATTCCAATTACCTCTCCCAGCACTTCCGTCAAACAGCGAGCCTAGGCCTTTTAGAAGCCAAGGGTACCAGCAGGCTGATTGTGGAGGTACAGGCCATAAGCTCAACTCTCAGAAGTGTGTATGCATGGGAGGCAGATGTCTGCTACCCACTCGTACATGGGATTTGGAACCTAGATACACTCTGGTTGAGGAAAGGCGTTGGAAATCGCTGTATTCAACTCAGATACACGGGAGTTCAGGCCCAGTGCTCACACATGCTTTTCCCGCAACCTCTCCCAGCCACTAACATTAGGATGTTAGCAGCTACTCCTACAGTCAGGCAGCATGCGGGAGGGTTCTTCCCTGTCCTTAGCTCTCACAGGGAAGCATGTCTTGAAGCCAGCTGTCAACTAGCTGCATTCCTATGGCAGTGAGAAGGTAGCAGTATTCTGAGTCAGGAGGTTCCAAGATTACCAGTCTACTGCACCTGGGGATACCCTCCAGGTCTGCATTGTTACCCTGCGTCTCAGAAGCCTCTGGCAAACGTCTCTGCTGAAGACCTGCGAAACTCACTCTGCACGCAGTGTGGAACTGTAGGGACTGAGGCGGAGCTCAACTCTCAGAAGTAAGATGGTTTTGGAAAAGGCGTTCAGCTACCCTCTCACGTATGGAACTTAGTGTGTAGCACCAGTCTACCAGAGGAATTACTAGGAAATCGCTGAACTGAGCTTGGAGGCACTAGTCTTGTGTGCGGGGTGATTCCAATTACCTATCCCAGCACTTCCGTCAAACAGCGAGCCTAGGCCTTTTAGAAGCCAAGGGTACCAGCAGGCTGGATGTGGAGGTACAGGCCATAAGCTCAACTCTCAGAAGTGTGTATGCATGGGAGGCAGATGTCTGCTACTCATTCGCACATGGGAGTTGGAACCTAGCTACACTGTGATTGAAGAAGGCCATTGGAAACCGCTGTATTCAACTCAGATACACGGGAGTTCAGGCCCAGTGCTAACACATGCTTTTCCCGCAACCTCTCCCAGCCACTAACATAAGGATGTTAGCAGCTACTCCTACAGTCAGGAGGGTGCGGGAGGGTTCTGCCCTGTCCTCAGCTCTCACAGGGAAGCATGTCTTGAAGCCAGCTGTCAACTAGCTGCATTCCTATGGCAGTGAGAAGGTAGCAGTACTCTGAGTCAGGACGTTCCAAGATTACCACTCTACTGCACGTGGAGATACCCTCCAGGTCTGCATTGTTAACTTGTACTCAGAAGCCTCTGGCAATCGTCTCTGGTCAAGACGTGTGAAACTCAATCTGCAGGCAGTGTGGAACTGTGAGGGACTGAGGCTGAGCTCAACTCTCAGAAGTAAGATGGTTTTGGACAAGGCGTTCAGCTACACTCTCACGTATGGAACTTAGTATGTAGCACCAGTCTACCACAGGAATTACTAGGAAATCGCTGAACTGAGCTTGGAGGCACTAGTCTTTTGTGCCGGGTGATTCCAATTACCTATCCCAGCACATCCGTCAAACAGCGAGCCTAGGCCTTTTAGAAGCCAAGGGTACCAGCAGGCTGGATGTGGAGGTACAGGCCATAAGCTCAACTCTCAGAAGTGTGTATGCATGGGAGGCAGATGTCTGCTACCCGCTCGTACATGGGATTTGGAACCTAGCTACACTCTCTTTGAGGAAAGCCGTTGGAAATCGCTGTATTCAACTCAGACACACGGGAGTTCAGACCCAGTGCTCACACATGCTTTTCCCGCAACCTCTCCCAGCCACTAATATTAGGATGTTAGCAGCTACTCCTACAGTCAGGCAGCATGCGGGAGGGTTCTGCCCTGTCTTCAGCTCTCACAGGAAGCATGTCTTGAAGCCAGCTGTCAACTAGCTGCATTCCTATGGCAGTGAGAAGGTAGCAGTATTCTGAGTCGGGAGGTTCCAAGATTACCAGGACACTGCACCTGGGGATACCCTCCAGGTCTGCATTGTTACCCTGCGTCTCAGAAGCCTCTGGCAAACGTCTCTGCTGAAGACGTGTGAAACTCACTCTGCAGGCAGTGTGGAACTGTGAGGGACTGAGTGTGGGCTCAACTCTCAGAAGTAAGATGCTTTTGGACAAGGCGTTCAGCTACCATCTCACATATGGGACTTAGTATGTAGCACCTGTCTACCACAAGAATTACTGGGAAATCGTGAATTGAGCTTGGAGGCACTCGTCTTGTGTGCCGGGAGATTCCAATTACCTCTCCCAGCACTTCCGTCAAACAGCGAGGCTAGGCCTTTTAGAAGCCAAGGGTACCAGCAGGCTGGATGTGGAGGTACAGGCCATAAGCTCAACTCTCAGAAGTGTGTATGCATGGGAGGCAGATGTCTGCTACCCGCTCGTACATGGGATTTAGAACCTAGCTACACTCTGGTTGAGGAAAGTCGTTGGAAATTGCTGTATTCAACTCAGATAGACGGGAGTTCACGCCCAGTGCTCACACATGCTTTTCCCGCAACCTCTCCCAGCCACTAACATTAGGATGTTAGCAGCTACTCCTACAGTCAGGCAGCATGCGGGAGGGTTCTGCCCTGTCCTCAGCTCTCACAGGAAAGCATGTCTTGAAGCCAGCTGTCAACTAGCTGCATTCCAATGGCAGTGAGAAGGTAGCAGTGTTCTGAGTCAGGAGGTTCCAAGATTACCAGTCTACTGCATCTGGGGATACCCTCCAGGTCTGCACTGTTACCCTGCGTCTCAGAAGCCTCTGGCAAACGTCTCTGCTGAAGACCTGCAAAACTCACTCTACAGGCAGTGTGGAACTGTGAGGGACTGAGGCTGAGCTCAACTCTCAGAAGTAAGATGCTTTTGGACAAGGCGTTCAGCTCTCCTCTCACGTATGGAACTTAGTATGTAGCACCAGTCTACTACAGGAATTACTAGGAAATCCCTGAACTGAGCTTGGAGGCACTAGTCTTGTGTGCCGGGTGATTCCAATTACCTCTCCCAGCAATTCCGTCAAACAGCGAGCCTAGGCCCTTTAGAAGCCAAGGGTACCAGCAGGCTGGAAGTGGAGGTACAGGCCATAAGCTCAACTCTCAGAAGTGTGTATGCATGGGAGGCAGATGTCTGCTACCCACTCGGACATGGGAGTTGGAACATAGCTACACTGTGATTGAAGAAGGCCATTGGAAATCGCTGTATTCAACTCAGATACACGGGAGTTCAGGCCCAGTGCTCACACATGCTTTTCCCGCAACCTCTCCCAGCCACTAACATAAGGATGTTAGCAGCTACACCTACAGTCAGGCAGGATGCGGGAGGGTTCTGCCCTGTCCTCAGCTCTCACAGGGAAGCATGTCTTGAAGCCAGCTGTCAACTAGCTGCATTCCTATGGCAGTGAGAAGGTAGCAGTACTCTGAGTCAGGAGGTTCCAAGATTACCACTCTACTGCACCTGGAGATACCCTCCAGGTCTCTATTGTTAACTTGTACTCAGAAGACTCTGGCAATCGTCTCTGGTCAAGACGTGTGAAACTCACTCTGCAGGCAGTGTGGAACTGTGAGGGACTGAGGGTGGGCTCAACTCTCAGAAGTAAGATGCTTTTGGACAAGGCGTTCAGCTACCTTCTCCCATACGGAACTTAGTATGTAGCACGTGTCTACCACAAGAATTACTGGGAAATCGTGAATTGAGCTTGGAGGCACTCGTCTTGTGTGACGGGAGATTCCAATTACCTCTCCCGGCACTTCCGTCAAACAGCGAGCCTAGGCCTTTTAGAAGCCAAGGGTACCAGCAGGCTGGATGTGGAGGTACAGGCCATAAGCTCAACTCTCAGAAGTGTGTATGCATGGGAGGCAGATGTCTGCTACCCGATCGTACATGGGATTTGGAACCTAGCTACACTCTGGTTGAGGAAAGCCGTTGGAAATCGCTGTATTCAACTCAGATACACGGGAGTTCAGTCCCAGTGCTCACACATGCTTTTCCCGCAACCTCTCCCAGCCACTAACATAAGGATGTTAGCAGCTACTCCTACAGTCAGGCAGGATGCGGGAGGGTTCTGCCATGTCCTCAGCTCTCACAGGGAAGCATGTCTTGAAGCCAGCTGTCAACTAGCTGCATTCCTATGGCAGTGAGAAGGTAGCAGTACTCTGAGTCAGGAGGTTCCAAGATTACCACTCTACTGCACCTGGAGATACCTTCCAGGTCTGCATTGTTAACTTATACTCAGAAGCCTCTGGCAATCGTCTCTGGTGAAGACTTGTGAAACTCACTCTCCAGGCAGAGTGGAAGTGTGAGGGACTGAGGGTGTGCTCAACTCTCAGAATTAAGATGCTTTTGGACAAGGCGTTCAGCTACCTTCTCACATATGGAACTTATTATGTAGCACCTGTCTACCACAAGAATTACTGGGAAATCGTGAATTGAGATTGGAGGCAATCGTCTTGTGTGCCGGGAGATTCCAATTACCTCTCCCAGCACTTCCGTCAAACAGCGAGCCTAGGCCTTTTAGAAGCCAAGGGTACCAGCAGGCTGGATGTGGAGGTACAGGCCATAAGCTCAACTCTCAGAAGTGTGTATGCATGGGAGGCAGATGTCTGCTACCCGCTCGTACATGGGATTTGGAACCTAGCTACACTCTGGTTGAGGAAAGTCGTTGGAAATCGCTGTATTCAACTCAGATACACGGGAGTTCAGGCCCAGTGCTCACACATGCTTTTCCCGCAACCTCTCCCAGCCACTAATATTAGGATGTTAGCAGCTACTCCTACAGTCAGGCAGCATGCGAGAGGGTTCTGCCCTGTCCTCAGCACTCACAGGGAAGCATGTCTTGAAGCCAGCTGTCAACTAGCTGCATTCCTATGGCAGTGAGAAGGTAGCAGTATTCTGAGTCAGGAGGTTCCAAGATTACCAGTCTACTGCACCTGGGGATACCCTCCAGGTCTGCATTGTTACCCTGCGTCTCAGAAGCCTCTGGCAAACGTCTCTGCTGAAGACCTGCGAAATTCACTCTGCAGGCAGTGTGGAACTGTGAGGGACTGAGGCTGAGCTCAACTCTCAGAAGTAAGATGGTTTTGGACAAGGCGTTCAGCTACCCTCTCACGTATGGAACTTAGTATGTAGGACCAGTCTACCACAGGAATTACTAGGAAATCGCTGAACTGAGCTTGGAGGGACTAGTCTTGTGTGCCAGGTGATTCCAATTACCTCTCCCAGCACTTCCGTCAAACAGCGAGCCTAGGCCTTTTAGAAGCCAAGGGTACCAGCAGGCTGGATGTGGAGGTAGAGGCCATAAGCTCAACTCTCAGAAGTGCGTATGCATGGGAAGCAGATGTCTGCTACCCACTCGGACATGGGAGTTGGAACCTAGCTACACTGTGATTGAAGAAGGCCATTGGAAACCGCTGTATTCAACTCAGATACACGGGAGTTCAGGCCCAGTGCTCACACATGCTTTTCCCACAACCTCTCCCAGCCACTAACATTAGGATGTTAGCAGCTACTCCTGCAGTCAGGCAGGATGCGAGAGGGTTCTGCCCTGCCTTAATCTCTCTCAGAGAAGCATGTCTAGAAGCCAGCTAGCTGTCATCTAGCTGCATTCCTATGGCAGTGAGAAGGTAGCAGTATTCTGAGTCAGGAGGTTCCAAGATTACCAGTCGACTGCACCTGGGGATACCCTCAGGTCTGCATTGTTACCCTGCGTCTCAGAAGCCTCTGGCAAACGTCTCTGCTGAAGACCTGCGAAACTCACTCAGCAGGCAGTGTGGAACTGTGAGGGACTGAGGGTGAGCTCAACTCTCAGAAGTAAGATGGTTTTGGACAAGGCGTTCAGCTACCCTCTCACGTATGGAACTTAGTATGTAGCACCAGTCTACCATAGGAATTACTAGGAAATCGCTGAACTGAGCTTGGAGGCACTAGTCTTGTGTGCCGGGTGATTCCAATTACCTCTCCCAGCACTTCCGTCAAACAGGGAGCCTAGGCCTTTTAGAAGCCAAGGGTACCAGCAGGCTGGATGTGGAGGTACAGGCCATAAGCTCAACTCTCAGAAGTGTGTATGCATGGGAGGCAGATGTCTGCTACCCGCTGGTACATGGGATTTAGAACCTATCTACACTCTGGTTGAGGAAAGTCGTAGGAAATTGCTGTATTCAACTCAGATACACGGGAGTTCAGGCCCAGTGCTCACACATGCTTTTCACGCAACCTCTCCCAGCCACTAACATTAGGATGTTAGCAGCTACTCCTACAGTCAGGCAGCATGCGGGAGGGTTCTGCCCTGTCCGCAGCTCTCACAGGAAAGCATGTCTTGAAGCCAGCTGTCAACTAGCTGCATTCCTATGGCAGTGAGAAGGTAGCAGTATTCTGAGTCAGGAGGTTCCAAGATTACCAGTCTACTGCATCTGGGGATACCCTCCAGTTCTGCACAGTTACCCTGCGTCTCAGAAGCCTCTGGCAAACGTCTCTGCTGAAGACCTGCGAAACTCCCTCTGCAGGCAGGGTGGAACTGTGAGGGACTGAGGCTGAGCTCAACTCTCAGAAGTAAGATGCTTTTGGACAAGCGTTCAGCTCTCCTCTCACGTATGGAACTTAGTATGTTGCACCAGTCTACCACAGGAATTACTAGGAAATCGCTGAACTGAGCTTGGAGGCACTAGTTTTGTGTGTCGGGTGATTCCAATTACCTCTCCCAGCACTTCCGTCAAACAGCGAGCCTAGGCCTTTTAGAAGCCAAGGGTACCAGCAGGCTGGATGTGGAGGTACAGGCCATAAGCTCAACTCTCAGAAGTGTATATGCATGGGAGGCAGATGTCTGCTACCCACTCGGACATGGGAGTTGGTACCTAGCTACACTGTGTTTGAAGAAGGCCATTGGAAATCGCTGTATTCAACTCAGATACACGGGAGTTCAGGCCCAGTGCTCACACATGCTTTTCCCGCAACCTCTCCCAGCCTCTAACATAAGGATGTTAGCAGCTACTCCTACAGTCAGGCAGGATGCGGGAGGGTTCTGCCCTGTCCTCAACTCGCACAGGGAAGCATGTCTTGAAGCCAGCTGTCAACTAGCTGCATTCCTATGGCAGTGAGAATGTAGCAGTACTCTGAGTCAGGAGGTTCCAAGATTACCACTCTACTGCACCTGGAGATACCCTCCAGGTCTGTATTGTTAACTTGTACTCAGAAGCCTCTGGCAATCGTCTCTGGTGAAGACGTGTGAAACTCACTCTGCAGGCAGTGTGGAAGTGTGAGTGACGGAGGGTGTGCTCAACTCTCAGAAGTAAGATGCTTTTGGACATGGCGTTCAGCTACCTTCTCACATATGGAACTTAGTATGTAGCACCTGTCTACCACAAGAATTACTGGGAAATCGTGAATTGAGCTTGGAGGCACTCGTCTTGTGTGCCGGGAGATTCCAATTACCTCTCCCAGCACTTCCGTCAAACAGCGAGCCTAGGCCTTTTAGAAGCCAAGTGTACCAGCAGGCTGGATGTGGAGGTACAGGCCAAAAGCTCAACTCTCAGAAGTGTGTATGCATGGGAGGCAGATGTCTGCTACCCGCTCGTACATGGGAGTTGGAACCTAGCTACACTCTGGTGGAGGAAAGTCGTTGGAAATCGCTGTATTCAACTCAGATACACGGGAGTTCATGCCCAGTGCTCACATATGCTTTTCCCGCAACCTCTCCCAGCCACTAACATTAGGATGTTAGCAGCTGCTCCTACAGTCAGGCAGCATGCGGGAGGGTTCTTCCCTGTCCTTAGCTCTCACAGGGAAGCATGTCTTGAAGCCAGCTGTCAACTAGCTGAATTCCTATGGCAGTGAGAAGGTAGCAGTATTCTGAGTCAGGAGGTTCCAAGATTACCAGTCTACTGTATCTGGGGATACCCTCCAGGTCTGCATTTTCAACTTGTACTCAGAAGCCTCTGGCAAACGTCTCTGCTGAAGACCTGCGAAACTCACTCTGCAGGCAGTGTGGAACTGTGAGGGACTGAGGCTGAGCTCAACTCTCAGAAGTAAGATGGTTTTGGACAAGGCGTTCAGCTACCCTCTCACGTTTGGAACTTAGTATGTAGGACCAGTCTACCACAGGAATTACTAGGAAATCGCTGAACTGAGCTTGGAGGCACTAGTCTTGTGTGCCGGGTGATTCCAATTACCTCTCCCAGCACTTCCGTCAAACAGCGAGCCTAGGCCTTTTAGAAGCCAAGGGTACCAGCAGGCTGGATGTGGAGGTAGAGGCCATAAGCTCAACTCTCAGAAGTGCGTATGCATGGGAAGCAGATGTCTGCTACCCACTCGGACATGGGAGTTGGAACCTAGCTACACTGTGATTGAAGAAGGCCATTGGAAACCGCTGTATTCAACTCAGATACACGGGAGTTCAGGCCCAGTACTCACACATGCTTTTCCCGCAACCTCTCCCAGCCACTAACATTAGGATGTTAGCAGCTACTCCTACAGTCAGGCAGGATGCGAGAGGGTTCTGCCCTGCCTTAATCTCTCTCAGAGAAGCATGTCTAGAAGCCAGCTAGCTGTCAACTAGCTGCATTCCTATGGCAGTGAGAAGGTAGCAGTATTCTGAGTCAGGAGGTTCCAAGATTACCAGTCGACTGCACCTGGGGATACCCTCAGGTCTGCATTGTTACCCTGCGTCTCAGAAGCCTCTGGCAAACGTCTCTGCTGAAGACCTGCGAAACTCACTCAGCAGGCAGTGTGGAACTGTGAGGGACTGAGGGTGAGCTCAACTCTCAGAAGTAAGATGGTTTTGGACAAGGCGTTCAGCTACCCTCTCACGTATGGAACTTAGTATGTAGCACCAGTCTACCATAGGAATTACTAGGAAATCGCTGAACTGAGCTTGGAGGCACTAGTCTTGTGTGCCGGGTGATTCCAATTACCTCTCCCAGCACTTCCGTCAAACAGGGAGCCTAGGCCTTTTAGAAGCCAAGGGTTCCAGCAGGCTGGATGTGGAGGTACAGGCCATAAGCTCAACTCTCAGAAGTGTGTATGCATGGGAGGCAGATGTCTGCTACCCGCTCGTACATGGGATTTAGAACCTATCTACACTCTGGTTGAGGAAAGTCGTAGGAAATTGCTGTATTCAACTCAGATACACGGGAGTTCAGGCCCAGTGCTCACACATGCTTTTCCCGCAACCTCTCCCAGCCACTAACATTAGGATGTTAGCAGCTACTCCTACAGTCAGGCAGGATGCGGGAGGGTTCTGCCCTGTCCTCAGCTCTCACAGGAAAGCATGTCTTGAAGCCAGCTGTCAACTAGCTGCATTCCAATGGCAGTGAGAAGGTAGCAGTGTTCTGAGTCAGGAGGTTCCAAGATTACCAGTCTACTGCACCTGGGGATACCCTCCAGGTCTGCATTGTTACCCTGCGTCTCAGAAGCCTCTGGCAAACGTCTCTGCTGAAGACCTGCGAAACTCCCTCTGCAGGCAGGGTGGAACTGTGAGGGACTGAGGCTGAGCTCAACTCTCAGAAGTAAGATGGTTTTGGACAAGGCGTTCAGCTACCCTCTCACGTATGGAACTTAGTATGTAGCACCAGTCTACCACAAGAATTACTGGGAAATCGTGAATTGAGCTTGGAGGCACTCGTCTTGTGTGCCGGGAGATTCCAATTACCTCTCCCAGCACTTCCGTCAAACAGCGAGCCTAGGCCTTTTAGAAGCCAAGCGTACCAGCAGCCTGGATGTGGAGGTACAGGCCATAAGCTCAACTCTCAGAAGTGTGTATGCATGGGAGGCAGATGTCTGCTACCCACTCGTACATGGGATTTGGAACTTAGCTACACTCTGGTTGAGGAAAGCCATGGGAAATCGCTGTATTCAACCCAGACACACGGCAGTTCAGACCCAGTGCTCACACATGCTTTTCCCGCAACCTCTCCCAGCCACTAACATTAGGATGTTAGCAGCTACTTCAACAGTCAGGCAGGATGCGGGAAGGTTCTGCCCTGTCTGCAGCTCTCTCAGGGAAGCATGTCTTGAAGCCAGCTGTCAACTAGCTGCATTCCTATGGCAGTGAGAAGGTAGCAGTATTCTGAGTCACGACGTTCCAAGATTGCCAGGATACTGCACCTGGGGATACCCTCCAGGTCTGCATTGTTACCCTGCGTCTCAGAAGCCTCTAGCAAACGTCTCTGCTGAAGACCTGCGAAACTCACTCTGCAGGCAGTGTGGAACTGTGAGGGACTGAAGCTGAGCTCAACTCTCAGAAGTAAGATGATTTTGGACAAGGCGTTCAGCTACCCTCTCACGTATGGAACTTAGTATGTAGCACCAGTCTACCACAGGAATTACTAGGAAATCGCTGAACTGAGCTTGGAGGCACTAGTCTCTTTTTGCCGGGTGATTCCAATAACCTCTCCCAGCACTTCCGTCAAACAGCGAGCCTAGGCCTTTTAGAAGCCAAGGGTACCAGCAGGCTGGATGTGGAGGTACAGGCCATAAGCTCAACTGTCAGAAGTGTATATGCATGGGAGGCAGATGTCTGCAACCCACTCGGACATGGGAGTTGGTACCTAGCTACACTGTGTTTGAAGAAGGCCATTGGAAATCGCTGTATTCAACTCAGATACACGGGAGTTCAGGCCCAGTGCTCACACATGCTTTTCCCGCAACCTCTCCCAGCCACTAACATTAGGATGTTAGCAGCTACTCCTACAGTCAGGCAACATGCGGGAGGGTTCTTCCCTGTCATTAGCTCTCACAGGGAAGCATGTCTTGAAGCCAGCTGTCAACTAGCTGCATTCCTATGGCAGTGAGAAGGTAGCAGTATTCTGAGTCAGGAGGTTCCAAGATTACCAGTCGACTGCACCTGGGGATACCCTCCAGGTCTGCATTGTTACCCTGCGTCTCAGAAGCCTCTGGCAAACGTCTCTGCTGAAGACCTGCGAAACTCCCTCTGCAGGCAGTGTGGAACGGTGAGGGACTGAGGGTGAGCTCAACTCTCAGAAGTAAGATGGTTTTGGACAAGGCGTTCAGCTACCCTCTCACGTATGGAACTTAGTATGTAGCACCAGTCTACCACAGGAATTACTAGGAAATCGCTGAACTGAGCTTGGAGGCACTAGTCTTGTGTGCCGGGTGATTCCAATTACCTCTCCCAGCACTTCCGACAAACAGCGAGCCTAGTCCTTTTAGAAGCCAAGGGTACCAGCAGGCTGGATGTGGTGGTACAGGCCATAAGCTGAACTCTCAGAAGTGTGTATGCATGGGAGGCAGATGTCTGCTACCCACTCGGACATGGGAGTTGGAACCTAGCTACACTGTGATTGAAGAAGGCCATTGGAAATCGCTGTATTCAACTCAGATACACGGGAGTTCAGGCCCAGTGCTCAAACATGCTTTTCCCGCAACCTCTCCCAGCCTCTAACATAAGGATGTTAGCAGCTACTCCTACAGTCAGGCAGGATGCGGGAGGGTTCTGCCCTGTCCTCAGCTCTCACAGGGAAGCATGTCTTGAAGCCAGCTGTCAACTAGCTGCATTCCTATGGCAGTGAGAAGGTAGTAGTACTTTGAGTCAGGAGGTTCCAAGATTACCACTCTACTGCACCTGGAGATACCCTCCAGGTCTGCATTGTTAACTTGTACTCAGAAGCCTCTGGCAATCGTCTCTGGTGAAGACGTGTGAAACTCACTCTGCAGGCAGTGTGGAAATATGAGGGACGGAGGGTGTGCTCAACTCTCAGAAGTAAGATGCTTTTGGACAAGGCGTTCAGCTACCTTCTCACATATGAAACTTAGTATGTAGCACCTGTCTACCACAAGAATTACTTTGAAATCGTGAATTGAGCTTGGAGGCACTCGTCTTGTGTGCCGGGAGATTCCAATTACCTCTCCCAGCACTTCCGTCAAACAGCGAGCCTAGGCCTTTTAGAAGCCAAGGGTACCATAGGCTGGATGTGGAGGTACAGGCCATAAGCTCAACTCTCAGAAGTGTGTATGCATGGGAGGCAGATGTCTGCTACCCACTCGGACATGGGAGTTGGAACCTAGCTACACTGTGATTGAAGAAGGCCATTGGAAATCGCTGTATTCAACTCAGATACACGGGAGTTCAGGCCCAGTGCTCACACATGCTTTTCCCGCAACCTCTCCCAGCCACTAACATAAGGATGTTAGCAGCTACTCCTACAGTCAGGCAGGATGCGGGAGGGTCTGCCCTGTCCTCAGCTCTCACAGGGAAGCATGTCTTGAAGCCAGCTGTCAACTAGCTGCATTCCTATGGCAGTGAGAAGGTAGCAGTACTCTGAGTCAGGAGGTTACAAGATACCACTCTACTGCACCTGGAGATACCCTCCAGGTCTGCATTGTTAACTTGTACTCAGAAGCCTCTGGCAATCGTCTCTGGTGAAGACGTGTGAAACTCACTCTGCAGGCAGTGTGGAACTGTGAGGGACTGAGGGTCAGCTCAACTCTCAGAAGTAAGATACTTTTGGACAAGGCGTTCAGCTACCTTCTCACATATGGAACTTAGTATGTAGCACCTGTCTACCACAAGAATTACTGGGAAATCGTGAATTGAGCTTGGAGGCACTCGTCTTGTGTGCCGGGAGATTCCAATTACCTCTCCCAGCATTTCCGTCAAACAGCGAGCCTAGGCCTTTTAGAAGCCAAGGGTACCAGCAGGCTGGATGTGGAGGTACAGGCCATAAGCTCAACTCTCAGAAGTGTGTATGCATGGCAGGCAGATGTCTGCACCCGCTCGTACATGGGAGTTGGAACCTAGCTACACTCTGGTTGAGGAAAGTCGTTGGAAATCGCTGTATTCAACTCAGATACACGGGAGTTCAGGCCCAGTGCTCACACATGCTTTTCCCGCAACCTCTCCCAGCCACTAACATTAGGATGTTAGCAGCTACTCCTACAGTCAGGCAGGATGCGGGAGGGTTCTGCCCTGTCCTCAGCTCTCTCAGGGAAGCATGTCTTGAAGCCAGCTAGCTGTCAACTAGCTGCATTCCTATGGCAGTGAGAAGGTAGCAGTATTCTGAGTCAGGAGGTTCCAAGATTACCACTCTACTGCACCTGGAGATACCCTCCAGGTCTGCATTGTTAACTTGTACTCAGAAGCCTCTGGCAATCGTCTCTGGTGAAGACCTGCGAAACTCACTCTGCAGGCAGTGTGGAACTGTGAGGGACTGAGGCTGAGCTCAACTCTCAGAAGTAAGATGGATTTGGACAAGGCGTTCAGCTACCCTCTCACGTATGGAACTTAGTATGTAGCACCAGTCTACCACAGGAATTACTAGGAAATCGCTGAACTGAGCTTGGAGGCACTAGTCTTGTGTGCCGGGTGATTCCAATTACCTATTCCAGCACTTCCGTCAAACAGCGAGCCTAGGCCTTTTAGAAGCCAAGGGTACCAGCAGGCTGGATGTGGAGGTACAGGCCATAAGCTCAACTCTCAGAAGTGTGTATGCATGGGAGGCAGATGTCTGCTACCCGCTCGTACATGGGATTTGGAACCTAGCTACACTCTGGTTGAGAAAAGCCGTTGGAAATCGCTGTATTCAACTCAGATACACGGGAGTTCAGGCCCAGTGCTCACACGTGCTTTTCCCGCAACCTCTCCCAGCCACTAACATTAGGATGTTAGCAGCTACTCCTACAGTCAGGCAGCATGCGGGAGGGTTCTGCCCTGTCCTCAGCTCTCACAGGGAAGCATGTCTTGAAGCCAGCTGTCAACTAGCTGCATTCCTATGGCAGTGAGAATGTAGCAGTACTCTGAATCAGGAGGTTCCAAGATTAGCACTCTACTGCACCTGGAGATACCCTCCAGGTCTGCATTGTTAACTTGTACTCAGAAGCCTCTGGCAATCGTCTCTGGTGAAGACGTGTGAAACTCACTCTGCAGGCAGTGTGGAACTGTGAGGGACTGAGGGTGGGCTCAACTCTCAGAAGTAAGATGCTTTTGGACAAGGCGTTCAGCTACCTTCTCACATATGGAACTTAGTATGTAGCACCTGTCTACCACAAGAATTACTGGGAAATCGTGAATTGAGCTTGGAGGCACTCGTCTTGTGTGCCGGGAGATTCCAATTACCTCTCCCAGCACTTCCGTCAAACAGCGAGCCTAGGCCTTTTAGAAGCCAAGGGTACCAGCAGGCTGAATGTGGAGGTACAGGCCATAAGCTCAACTCTCAAAAATGTGTATGCATGGGAGGCAGATGTCTGCTACCCGCTCGTACATGGGATTTGGAACCTAGCTACACTCTGGTTGAGGAAAGCCGTTGGAAATCGCTGTATTCAACTCAGATACAAGGGAGTTCAGGCCCAGTGCTCACACATGCTTTTCCCGCAACCTCTCCCAGCCACTAACATTAGGAATTTAGCAGCTACTCCTACAGTCAGGCAGCATGCGGGAGGGTTCTGCCCTGTCTTCAGCTCTCACAGGGAAGCATGTCTTGAAGCCAGCTGTCAACTAGCTGCATTCCTATGGCAGTGAGAAGGTAGCAGTATTCTGAGTCAGGAGGTTCCAAGATTACCAGTCTACTGCACCTGGGGATACCCTGCAGGTCTGCATTTTTACCCTGCGTCTCAGAAGCCTCTGGCAAACGTCTCTGCTGAAGACCTGCGAAACTCACTCTGCAGGCAGTGTGGAACTGTGAGGGACTGAGGGTGAGCTCAACTCTCAGAAGTAAGATGGTTTTGGACAAGGCGTTCAGCTACCCTCTCACGTATGGAACTTAGTATGTAGCACCAGTCTACCACAGGAATTACTAGGAAATCGCTGAACTGAGCTTGGAGGCACTAGTCTTGTGTGCCGGGTGATTCCAATTACCTATCCCAGCACATCCATCAAACAGCGAGCCTAGGCCTTTTAGAAGCCAAGGGTACCAGCAGGCTGGATGTGGAGGTACAGGCCATAAGCTCAACTCTCAGAAGTGTGTATGCATGGGAGGCAGATGTCTGCTACCCACTCGGATATGGGAGTTGGGACCTAGCTACACTGTGATTGAAGAAGGCCATTGGAAATCGCTGTATTCAACTCAGATACACGGGAGTTCAGGGCCAGTGCTCACACATGCTTTTCCCGCAACCTCTCCCAGCCACTAACATAAGGATGTTAGCAGCTACTCCTATAGTCAGGCAGGATGCGGGACGGTTCTGCCCTGTCCTCAGCTCTCACAGGGAAGCATGTCTTGAAGCCAGCTGTCAACTAGCTGCATTCCTATGGCAGTGAGAAAGTAGCAGTACTCTGAGTCAGGAGGTTCCAAGATTACCACTCTACTGCACCTGGAGATACCCTCCAGGTCTGCATTGTTAACTTGTACTCAGAAGCCTCTGGCAATCGTCTCTGGTGAAGACGTGTGAAACTCACTCTGCAGGCAGTGTGGAACTGTGAGGGACTGAGGGTGTGCTCAACTCTCAGAAGTAAGATGCTTTAGGACAAGGCGTTCAGCTACCTTCTCACATAAGGAACTTAGTATGTAGCACCTGTCTACCACAAGAATTACTGGGAAATCGTGAATTGAGCTTGGAGGCACCCGTCTTGTGTGCCGGGAGATTCCAATTACCTCTCCCAGCACTTCCGTCAAACAGCAAGCCTAGGCCTTTTAGAAGACAAGGGTACCAGCAGGCTGGATGTGGAGGTACAGTCCATAAGCACAACTCTCAGAAGTGTGTATGCATGGGAGGCAGATGTCTGCTACCCGCTCGTACATGGGATTTGGAACCTAGCTACACTCTCTTTGAGGAAAGCCGTTGGAAATCGCTGTATTCAACTCAGACACACGGGAGTTCAGACCCAGTGCTCACACATGCTTTTCCCGCAACCTCTCCCAGCCACTAACATTAGGATGTTAGCAGCTACTCCTACAGTCAGGCAGGATGCGGGAGGGTTCTGCCCTGTCTTCAGCTCTCACAGGGAAGCATGTCTTGAAGCCAGCGGTCAACTAGCTGCATTCCTATGGCAGTGAGAAGGTAGCAGTACTCTGAGTCAGGACGTTCCAAGATTACCATTCTACTGCACCTGGAGATACCCTCCAGGTCTGCATTGTTAACTTGTACTCAGAAGCCTCTGGCAATCGTCTCTGGTGAAGACGTGTGAAACTCACTCTGCAGGCAGTGTGGAACTGTGAGGGACTGAGGGTGAGCTCAACTCTCAGAAGTAAGATGGTTTTGGACAAGGCGTTCAGCTACCCTCTCACGTATGGAACTTAGTATGTAGCACCTGTCTACCACAAGAATTACTGGGAAATCGTGAATTGAGCTTGGAGGCAATCGTCTTGTGTGCCGGGAGATTCCAATTACCTCTCCCAGCACTTCCGTCAAACAGCGAGCCTAGGCCTTTTAGAAGCCAAGGGTACCAGCAGGCTGGATGTGGAGGTACAGGCCATAAGCTCAACTCTCAGAAGTGTGTATGCATGGGAGGCAGATGTCTGCTACCCGCTCGTACATGGGATTTGGAACCTAGCTACACTCTGGTTGAGGAAAGCCGTTGGAAATCGCTGTATTCAACTCAGATACACGGGAGTTCAGGCCCAGTGCTCACACATGCTTTTCCCGCAACCTCTCCCAGCCACTAACATTAGGATGTTAGCAGCTACTCCTACAGTCAGGCAGCATGCGGGAGGGTTCTGCCCTGTCCTCAGCTGTCACAGGGAAGCATGTCTTGAAGCCAGCTGTCACCTAGCTACATTCCTATGGCAGTGAGAAGGTAGCAGTATTCTGAGTCAGGAGGTTCCAAGATTAACAGTCTACTGCACCTGGGGATACCCTCCAGGTCTGCATTGTTACCCTGCGTCTCAGAAGCCTCTGGCAAACGTCTCTGCTGAAGACCTGCGAAACTCACTCTGCAGGCAGTGTGGAACTGTAGCGACTGAGGCTGAGCTCAACTCTCAGAAGTAAGATGGTTTTGGACAAGGCGTTCAGCTACCCTCTCACGTATGGATCTTAGTATGTAGCACCAGTCTACCACAGGAATTACTAGGAAATCGCTGAACTGAGCTTGGAGGCACTAGTCTTGTGTGCCGGGTGATTCCAATTACCTCTCCCAGCACATCCGTCAAACAGCGAGCCTAGGCCTTTTAGAAGCCAAGGGTACCAGCAGGCTGGATGTGGAGGTACAGGCCATAAGCTCAACTCTCAGAAGTGTGTATGCATGGGAGGCAGATGTCTGCCACCCACTGGGACATGGGAGTTGGAACCTACCTACACTGTGATTGAAGAAGGCCATTGGAAATCGCTGTATTCAACTCAGATACACGGGAGTTCAGGCCCAGTGCTCACACATGCTTTTCCCACAACCTCTCCCAGCCACTAACATAAGGATGTTAGCAGCTACTCCTACAGTCAGGCAGGATGCGGGAGGGTTCTGCCCTGTCCTCAGCTCTCACAGGGAAGCATGTCTTGAAGCCAGCTGTCAACTAGCTGCATTCCTATGGCAGTGAGAAGGTAGCAGTACTCTGAGTCAGGAGGTTCCAAGATTACCACTCTACTGCACCTGGAGATACCCTCCAGGTCTGCATTGTTAACTTGTACTCAGAAGACTCTGGCAATCGTCTCTGGTGAAGACGTGTGAAACTCACTCTGCAGGCAGTGTGGAACTGTGAGGGACTGAGGGTGGGCTCAACTCTCAGAAGTAAGATGCTTTTGGACAAGGCGTTCAGCTACCTTCTCACATAGGGAACTTAGTTTCTAGCAACTGTCTACCACAAGAATTACTGGGATATAGTGAATTGAGCTTGGAGGCACTCGTCTTGTGTGCCGGGAGATTCCAATTACCTCTCCCAGCACTTCCGTCAAACAGCGAGCCTAGGCCTTTTAGAAGCCAAGGGTACCAGCAGGCTGGATGTGGAGGTACAGGCCATAAGCTCAACTCTCAGAAGTGTGTATGCATGGGAGGCAGATGTCTGCTACCCGCTCGTACATGGGATTTGGAACCTAGCTACACTCTGGTTGAGGAAAGTCGTTGAAAATCACTGTATTCAACTCAGATACACGGGAGTTCAGGCCCAGTGCTCACACATGCTTTTCCCGCAACCTCTCCCAGCCACTAACATTAGGATGTTAGCAGCTACTCCTACAGTCAGGCAGCATGCGAGAGGGTTCTGCCCTGTCCTCAGCTCTCACAGGGAAGCATGTCTTGAAGCCAGCTGTCAACTAGCTGCATTCCTATGGCAGTGAGAAGGTAGCAGTATTCTGAGTCAGGAGGTTCCAAGATTACCAGTCTACTGCACCTGGGGATACCCTCCAGGTCTGCATTGTTACCCTGCGTCTCAGAACCCTCTGGCAAACGTCTCTGCTGAAGACCTGCGAAACTCCCTCTGCAGGCAGTGTGGAACTGTGAGGGACTGAGGCTGAGCTCAACTCTCAGAAGTAAGATGGTTTTGGACAAGGCGTTCACCTACCCTCTCACGTATGGAACTTAGTATGTAGCACCAGTCTACCACAGGAATTACTAGGAAATCGCTGAACTGAGCTTGGAGGCACTAGTCTTGTGTGCCGGGTGATTCCAATTACCTCTCCCAGGACTTCCGTCAAACAGCGAGCCTAGGCCTTTTAGAAGCCAAGGGTACCAGCAGGCTGGCTGTGGAGGTAGAGGCCATAAGCTCAACTCTCAGAAGTGTGTATGCATGGGAGGCAGAAGTCTGCTACCCACTAGGACATGGGAGTTGGAACCTAGCTACACTGTGATTGAAGAAGGCCATTGGAAATCGCTGTATTCAACTCAGATACACGGGAGTTCAGGCCCAGTGCTCACACATGCTTTTCCCGCAACCTCTCCCAGCCACTAACATAAGGATGTTAGCAGCTACTCCTACAGTCAGGCAGGATACGGGAGGGTTCTGCCCTGTCCTCAGCTCTCACAGGGAAGCATGTCTTGAAGCCAGCTGTCAACTACCTGCATTCCTATGGCAGTGAGAAGGTAGCAGTACTCTGAGTCAGGAGGTTCCAAGATTACCACTCTACTGCACCTGGAGATACCCTCCAGTTCGGCATTGTTAACTTGTACTCAGAAGCCTCTGGCAATCGTATCTGTTGAAGACGTGTGAAACTCACTCTGCAGGCAGTGTGGAACTGTGAGGGACTGAGGGTGGGCTCAACTCTCAGAAGTAAGATGCTTTTGGACAAGGCGTTCAGCTACATTCTCACATATGGAACTTAGTATGTAGCACCTGTCTACCACAAGAATTACTGGGAAACCGTGAATTGATCTTGGAGGCACTAGTCTTGTGTGCCGGGAGATTCCAATTACCTCTCCCAGCACTTCCGTCAAACAGCGAGCCTAGGCCTTTTAGAAGCCAAGGGTACCAGCAGGCTGGATGTGGAGGTACAGGCCATAAGCTCAACTCTCAGAAGTGTGTATGCATGGGAGGCAGATGCCTGCTACCCGCTCGTACATGGGATTTGGAACCTAACTACACTCTGGTTGAGGAAAGTCGTTGGAAATCGCTGTATTCAACTCAGATACACGGGAGTTCAGCCCAGTGCTCACACATGGTTTTCCCGCAAACTCTCCCAGCCACTAACATTAGGATATTAGCAGCTACTCCTACAGTCAGGCAGCATGCCGGAGGGTTCTGCCCTGTCTTCAGCTCTCACAGGGAAGCATGTCTTGAAGCCAGCTGTCAAGTAGCTGCATTCCTATGGCAGTGAGAAGGTAGCAGTATTCTGAGTCAGGAGGTTCCAAGATTACCAGTCGACTGCACCTGGGGATACCCTCCAGGTCTGCATTGTTACCCGGCGTCTCAGAAGCCTCTGGAAAACGTCTCTGCTGAAGACCTGCGAAACTCACTCTGCAGGCAGTGTGGAACTGTGAGGGACTGAGGGTGGGCTCAACTCTCAGAAGTAAGATGCTTTTGGACAAGGCGTTCAGCTACCCTCTCACGTATGGAACTTAGTATGTAGCACCTGTCTACCACAAGAATTACTGGGAAATCGTGAATTGAGCTTGGAGGCACTCGTCTTGTGTGCCGGGAGATTCCAATTACCTCTCCCAGCACTTCCGTCAAACAGCGAGCCTAGGCCTTTTAGAAGCCATTTACCAGCAGGCTGGATGTGGAGGTACAGGCCATAAGCTCAACTCTCAGAAGTGTGTATGCATGGGAGGCAGATATCTGCTACCCGCTCGTACATGGGATTTGGAACCTAGCTACACTCCTGTTGAGGAAAGCCGTTGGAAATCGCTGTATTCAACTCAGATACACGGGAGTTCAGGCCCAGTGCTCACACATGTTTTTCCCGCAACCTCTCCCAGCCACTAACATTAGGATGTTAGCAGCTACTCCTACAGTCAGGCAGCATGCGGGAGGGTTCTGCCCTGTCCTCAGCTCTCTCAGGGAAGCATGTCTTGAAGCCAGCTAGCTGTCAACTATCTGCATTCCTATGGCAGTGAGAAGGTAGCAGTATTCTGAGTCAGGAGGTTCCAAGATTACCAGTCGACTGCACCTGGGGATACCCTCCAGGTCTGCATTGTTACCCTGCGTCTCAGAAGCCTCTGGCAAATGTCTCTGCTGAAGACCTGCGAAACTCACTCTGCAGGCAGTGTGGAACTGTGAGGGACTGAGGCTGAGCTCAACTCTCAGAAGTAAGATGGTTTTGGACAAGGCGTTCAGCTACCCTCTCACGTATGGAACTTAGTATGTAGCACCAGTCTACCACAGGTATTACTAGGAAATCGCTGAACTGAGCTTGGAGGCACTAGTCTTGTGTGCCGGGTGATTCCAATTACCTCTCCCAGCACTTCCGTCAAACAGCGAGCCTAGGCCTTTTAGAAGCCAAGGGTACCAGCAGGCTGGATGTGGAGGTACAGGCCATAAGCTCAACTCTCAGAAGTGTATATGCTTGGGAGGCAGATGTCTGCTACCCACTCGGACATGGCAGTTGGAACCTAGCTACAGTGTGATTGAAGAGGGCCATTGGAAATCGCTGTATTCAACTCAGATACACGGGATTTCAGGCCCAGTGCTCACACATGCTTTTCTCGCAACCTCTCCCAGCCACTAACATAAGGATGTTAGCAGCTACTCCTACAGTCAGGCAGGATGCGGGAGGGTTCTGCCCTGTCCTCAGCTCTCACAGGGAAGCATGTCTTGAAGCCAGCTGTCAAGTAGCTGCATTCCTATGGCAGTCAGAAGATAGCAGTATTCTGAGTCAGGAGGTTCCAAGATTACCACTCTACTGCACCTGGAGATACCCTCCAGGTCTGCATTGATAACTTGTACTCAGAAGCCTCTGGCAATCGTCTCTGGTGAAGACGTGTGAAACTCACTCTGCAGGCAGTGTGGAAATGTGAGGGACTGAGGGTGAGCTCAACTCTCAGAAGTAAGATTCTTTTGGACAAGGCGTTCAGCTACCTTCTCACATATGGAACTTAGTATGCAGCACCTGTCTACCATAAGAATTACTGGGAAATCGTGAATTGAGCTTAGAGGCACTCGTCTTGTGTGCCCGGAGATTCCAATTACCTCTCCCAGCACTTCCGTCAAGCAGCGAGCCTAGGCATTTTAGAAGCCAAGGGTACCAGCAGCCTGGATGTGGAGGTACAGGCCATAAGCTCAACTCTCAGAAGTGTGTATGCATGGGAGGCAGATGTCTGCTACCCGCTCGTACATGGGATTTGGAACCTAGCTACACTCTGGTTGAGGAAAGCCGTTGGAAATCGCTGTATTCAACTCAGATACACGGGAGTTCAGGCCCAGTGCTCACACATGCTTTTCCCGCAACCTCTCACAGCCACTACATAAGGATGTTAGCAGCTACTCCTACACTCAGGCAGGATGCGGGAGGGTTCTGCCCTGTCCTCAGCTCTCACAGGGAAGCATGTCTTGAAGCCAGCTGTCAACTAGCTGCATTCCTATCGCAGGGAGTAGGTACAGTACTCTGAGTCAGGAGGTTCCAAGATTACCACTCTACTGCACCTGGAGATACCCTCCAGGTCTGCATTGTTAACTTGTACTCAGAAGCCTCTGGCAATCGTCTCTGGTGAAGACGTGTGAAACTCACTCTGCAGGCAGTGTGGAACTGTGAGGGACTGAGGGTGTGCTCAACTCTCAGAAGTAAGATGCTTTTGGACAAGGCGTTCAGCTACCCTCTCACGTATGGAACTTAGTATGTAGCACCTGTCTACCACAAGAATTACTGGGAAATCTTGAATTGAGCTTGGAGGCACTCGTCTTGTGTGCCGGGAGATTCCAATTACCTCTCCCAGCACTTCCGTCAAACAGCGAGCCTAGGCCTTTTTGAAGCCAAGGGTACCAGCAGGCTGGATGTGGAGGTACAGGCCATAAGCTCAACTCTCAGAAGTGTGTATGCATGGGAGGCAGATGTCTGCTACCCGCTCGTACATGGGATTTGGAACCTAGCTACACTCTGGTTGAGGAAAGCCGTTGGAAATCGCTGTATTCAACTCAGATACACGGGAGTTCAGGCCCAGTGCTCACACATGCTTTTCCCGCAACCTCTCCCAGCCACTAACATAAGGATGTTAGCAGCTACTCCTACACTCAGGCAGGATGCGGGTGGGTTCTGCCCTGTCCTCAGCTCTCTCAGGGAAGCATGTCTTGAAGCCAGCTGTCAACTAGCTGCATTCCTATGGCAGTGAGAAGGTAGCAGTATTCTGAGTCAGGAGGTTCCAAGATTACCAGGCTACTGCACCTGGGGATACCCTCCAGGTTTGCATTGTTACCCTGCGTCTCAGAAGCCTCTGGCAAACGTCTCTGCTGAAGACCTGCGAAACTCACTCTGCAGGCAGTGTGGAACTGTGACGGACTGAGGCTGAGTTAAACTCTCAGAAGTAAGATGGTTTTGGACAAGGCGTTAAGCTACCCTCTCACGTATGGAAATTAGTATGTAGCACCAGTCTACCACAGGAATTACTAGGAAATCACTGAACTGAGCTTGGAGGCACAAGTCTTGTGTGCCGGGTGATTCCAATTACCTCTCCCAGCACTTCCGTCAAACAGCGAGCCTAGGGCTTTTAGAAGCCAAGGGTACCAACAGGCTGGATGTGGAGGTACAGGCCATAGGCTCAACTCTCAGAAGTGTGTATGCATGGGAGGCAGATGTCTGCTACCCACTCGGACATGGGAGTTGGAACCTAGCTACACTGTGATTGAAGAAGGCCATTGGAAATCGCTGTATTCAACTCAGATACACGGGAGTTCAGGCCCAGTGCTCACACATGCTTTTCCCGCAAACTCGCCCAGCTACTAACATAAGGATGTTAGCAGCTACTCCTACAGTCAGGCAGGATGCAGGAGGGTTCTGCCCTGTCCTCAGCTCTCACAGGGAAGCATGTCTTGAAGCCAACTGTCAACTAGCTGCATTCCTATGGCAGTGAGAAGGTAGCAGTTCTCTGAGTCAGGAGGTTCCAAGATTACCACTCTACTGCACCTGGAGATACCCTCCAGGTCTGCATTGTTAACTTGTACTCAGAAGCCTCTGGCAATCGTCTCTGGTGAAGACGTGTGAAACTCACTCTGCAGGCAGTGTGGAACTGTGAGGGACTGAGGGTGGGCTCAACTCTCAGAAGTAAGATGCTTTTGGACAAGGCGTTCAGCTACCCTCTCACGTATGGAACTTAGTATGTAGCACCTGTCTCCCACAAAAATTACTGGGAAATCGTGAATTCAGCTTGGAGGCACTCGTCTTGTGTGCCGGGAGATTCCAATTACCTCTCCCAGCACTTCCGTCAAACAGCGAGCCTAGGCCTTTTAGAAGCCAAGGGTACCAGCAGGCTGCATGTGGAGGTACAGGCCATAAGCTCAACTCTCAGAAGTGTGTATGCATGGGAGGCAGATGCCTGCTACCCGCTCGTACATGGGATTTGGAACCTAGCTACACTCTGGTTGAGGAAAGTCGTTGGAAATCGCTGTATTCAACTCAGATACACGGGAGTTCAGCCCAGTGCTCACACATGCTTTTCCCGCAAACTCTCCCAGCCACTAACATTAGGATATTAGCAGCTACTCCTACAGTCAGGCAGCATGCGGGAGGGTTCTGCCCTGTCTTCAGCTCTCACAGGGAAGCATGTCTTGAAGCCAGCTGTCAAGTAGCTGCATTCCTATGGCAGTGAGAAGGTAGCAGTATTCTGAGTCAGGAGGTTCCAAGATTACCAGTCGACTGCACCTGGGGATACCCTCCAGGTCTGCATTGTTACCCTGCGTCTCAGAAGCCTCTGGCAAACGTCTCTGCTGAAGACCTGCGAAACTCACTCTGCAGGCAGTGTGGAACTGTGAGGGACTGAGGGTGTGCTCAACTCTCAGAAGTAAGATGCTTTTGGACAAGGCGTTCAGCTACCCTCTCACGTATGGAACTTAGTATGTAGCACCTGTCAACCACAAGAATTACTGGGAAATCGTGAATTGAGCTTGGAGGCACTCGTCTTGTGTGCCGGGAGATTCCAATTACCTCTCCCAGCACTTCCGTCAAACAGCGAGCCTAGGCCTTTTAGAAGCCATTTACCAGTAGGCTGGATGTGGAGGTACAGGCCATAAGCTCAACTCTCAGAAGTGTGTATGCATGGGAGGCAGATGTCTGCTACCCGCTCGTACATGGGATTTGGAACCTAGCTACACTCCTGTTGAGGAAAGCCGTTGGAAATCGCTGTATTCAACTCAGATACACGGGAGTTCAGGCCCAGTGCTCACACATGTTTTTCCCGCAACCTCTCCCAGCCACTAACATTAGGATGTTAGCAGCTACTACTACAGTCAGGCAGCATGCGGGAGGGTTCTGCCCTGTCCTCAGCTCTCTCAGGGAAGCATGTCTTGAAGCCAGCTGGCTGTCAACTATCTGCATTCCTATGGCAGTGAGAAGGTAGCAGTATTCTGAGTCAGGAGGTTCCAAGATTACCAGTCGACTGCACCTGGGGATACCCTCCAGGTCTGCATTGTTACCCTGCGTCTCAGAAGCCTCTGGCAAACGTCTCTGCTGAAGACCTGCGAAACTCACTCTGCAGGCAGTGTGGAACTCTGAGGGACTGAGGGTGAGCTCAACTCTCAGAAGTAAGATGGTTTTGGACAAGGCGTTCAGCTACCCTCTCACGTATGGAACTTAGTATGTAGCACCAGTCTACCACAGGTATTACTAGGAAATCGCTGAACTGAGCTTGGAGGCACTAGTCTTGTGTGCCGGGTGATTCCAATTACCTCTCCCAGCACTTCCGTCAAACAGCGAGCCTAGGCCTTTTAGAAGCCAAGGGTACCAGCAGGCTGGATGTGGAGGTACAGGCCATAAGCTCAACTCTCAGAAGTGTATATGCATGGGAGGCAGATGTCTGCTACCCACTCGGACATGGCAGTTGGAACCTAGCTACAGTGTGATTGAAGAGGGCCATTGGAAATCGCTGTATTCAACTCAGATACACGGGAGTTCAGGCCCAGTGCTCACACATGCTTTTCTCGCAACCTCTCCCAGCCACTAACATAAGGATGTTAGCAGCTACTCCTTCAGTCAGGCAGGATGCGGGAGGGTTCTGCCCTGTCCTCAGCTCTCACAGGGAAGCATGTCTTGAAGCCAGCTGTCAAGTAGCTGCATTCCTATGGCAGTGAGAAGGTAGCAGTACTCTGAGTCAGGAGATTCCAAGATTACCACTCTACTGCACCTGGAGATACCCTCCAGGTCTGCATTGATAACTTGTACTCAGAAGCCTCTGGCAATCGTCTCTGGTGAAGACGTGTGAAACTCACTCTGCAGGCAGTGTGGAAATGTGAGGGACTGAGGGTGAGCTCAACTCTCAGAAGTAAGATTCTTTTGGGCAAGGCGTTCAGCTACCTTCTCACATATGGAACTTAGTATGTAGCACCTGTCTACCATAAGAATTACTGGGAAATCGTGAATTGAGCTTGGAGGCACTCGTCTTGTGTGCCGGGAGATTCCAATTACCTCTCCCAGCACTTCCGTCAAGCAGCGAGCCTAGGCATTTTAGAAGCCAAGGGTACCAGCAGCCTGGATGTGGAGGTACAGGCCATAAGCTCAACTCTCAGAAGTGTGTATGCATGGGAGGCAGATGTCTGCTACCCGCTCGTACATGGGATTTGGAACCTAGCTACACTCTGGTTGAGGAAAGCCGTTGGAAATCGCTGTATTCAACTCAGATACACGGGAGTTCAGGCCCAGTGCTCACACATGCTTTTCCCGCAACCTCTCACAGCCACTACATAAGGATGTTAGCAGCTACACCTACACTCAGGCAGGATGCGGGAGGGTTCTGCCCTGTCCTCAGCTCTCACAGGGAAGCATGTCTTGAAGCCAGCTGTCAACTAGCTGCATTCCTATCGCAGTGAGTAGGTACAGTACTCTGAGTCAGGAGGTTCCAAGATTACCACTCTACTGCACCTGGAGATACCCTCCAGGTCTGCATTGTTAACTTGTACTCAGAAGCCTCTGGCAATCGTCTCTGGTGAAGACGTGTGAAACTCACTCTGCAGGCAGTGTGGAACTGTGAGGGACTGAGGGTGTGCTCAACTCTCAGAAGTAAGATGCTTTTGGACATGGCGTTCAGCTACCTTCTCACATATGGAACATAGTGTGTAGCACCTGTCTACCACAAGAATTACTGGGAAATCGTGAATTGAGCTTGGAGGCACTCGTCTTGTGTGCCGGGAGATTCCAATTACCTCTCCCAGCACTTCCGTCAAACAGCGAGCCTAGGCCTTTTAGAAGCCTAGGGTACCAGCAGGCTGGATGTGGAGGTACAGGCCATAAGCTCAACTCTCAGAAGTGTGTATGCATGGGAGGCAGATGTCTGCTACCCGCTCGTACATGGGATTTGGAACCTAACTACACTCTGGTTGAGGAAAGCCGTTGGAAATCGCTGTATTCAACTCAGACACACGGAAGTTCAGGCCCAGTGCTCACACATGCTTTTCCCGCAAACTCTCCCAGCCACTAACATTAGGATGTTCGCAGCTACTCCAACAGTCAGGCATCATGCGGGAGGGTTCTGCCCTGTCTTCAGCTCTCACAGGGAAGCATGTCTTGAAGCCAGCTGTCAACTAGCTGCATTCCTATGGCAGTGAGAAGGTAGCAGTATTCTGAGTCAGGAGGTTCCAAGATTACCAGGCTACTGCACCTGGGGATACCCTCCAGGTCTGCATTGTTACCCTGCGTCCCAGAAGCCTCTGGCAAACGTCTCTGCTGAAGACCTGCGAAACTCACTCTGCAGGCAGTTTGGAACTGTGAGGGATTGAAGCTGAGCTCAACTCTCAGAAGTAAGATGATTTTGGACAAGGCGTTCAGCTACCCTCTCACGTGTGGAACTTAGTTTGTAGCACCAGTCTACCACAGGAATTACTAGGAAATCGCTGAACTGAGCTTGGATGCACTAGTCTTGTGTGCCGGGTGATTCCAATACCCTCTCCCAGCACTTCCGTCAAACAGCGAGCCTAGGCCTTTTAGAAGCCTAGGGTACCAGCAGGCTGGATGTGGAGGTACAGGCCATAAGCTCAACTCTCAGAAGTGTATATGCATGGGAGGCAGATGTCTGCTACCCACTCGGACATGGGAGTTGGTACCTAGCTACACTGTGTTTGAAGAAGGCCATTGGAAATCGCTGTATTGAACTCAGATACACGGGAGTTCAGGCCCAGTGCTCACACATGCTTTTCCCGCAACCTCTCCCAGCCTCTAACATAAGGATGTTAGCAGCTACTCCTACAGTCAGGCAGGATGCGGGAGGGTTCTGCCCTGTCCTCTGCTCTCACAGGGAAGCATGTCTTGAAGCCAGCTGTAAACTAGCTGCATTCCTATGGCAGTGAGAAGGTAGCAGTATTCTGAGTCAGGAGGTTCCAAGATTACCACTCTACTGCACCTGGAGATACCCTCCAGGTCTGCATTGTTAACTTGTACTCAGAAGCCTCTGGCAATCGTCTCTGGTGAAGACCTGCGAAACTCACTCTGCAGGCAGTGTGGAACTGTGAGGGACTGATGCTGAGCTCAACTCTCAGAAGTAAGATGGTTTTGGACAAGGCGTTCAGCTACACTCTCACGTATGGAACTTAGTATGTAGCACCAGTCTACCACAGGAATTACTAGGAAATCGCTGACCTGAGCTTGGAGGCACTAGTCTTGTGTGCCGGGTGATTCCAATTACCTATCCCAGCACTTCCGTCAAACAACGAGCCTAGGCCTTTTAGAAGCCAAGGGTACCAGGAGGCTGGATGTGGAGGTACAGGCCATAAGCTCAACTCTCAGAAGTGTGTATGCATGGGAGGCAGATGTCTGCTACCCGCTCGTACATGGGATTTGGAACCTAGCTACACTCTGGTTGAGGAAAGCCGTTGGAAATCGCTGTATTCAACTGAGATACACGGGAGTTCAGGCCCAGTGCTCCCACATGCTTTTCCCGCAACCTCTCCCAGCTTCTAACATTAGGATGTTAGCAGCTACTCCTACAGTCAGGCAGCATGCGGGAGGGTTCTGCCCTGTCCTCAGCTCTCACAGGGAAGCATGTCTTGAAGCCAGCTGTCAACTAGCTGCATTCCTATGGCAGTGAGAAGGTAGCAGTACTCTGAGTCAGGAGATTCCAAGATTACCACTCTACTGCACCTGGAGATACCCTCCAGGTCTGCATTGATAACTTGTACTCAGAAGCCTCTGGCAATCGTCTCTGGTGAAGACGTGTGAAACTCACTCTGCAGGCAGTGTGGAAATGTGAGGGACTGAGGGTGAGCTCAACTCTCAGAAGTAAGATTCTTTTGGGCAAGGCGTTCAGCTACCTTCTCACATATGGAACTTAGTATGTAGCACCTGTCTACCATAAGAATTACTGGGAAATCGTGAATTGAGCTTGGAGGCACTCGTCTTGTGTGCCGGGAGATTCCAATTACCTCTCCCAGCACTTCCGTCAAGCAGCGAGCCTAGGCATTTTAGAAGCCAAGGGTACCAGCAGCCTGGATGTGGAGGTACAGGCCATAAGCTCAACTCTCAGAAGTGTGTATGCATGGGAGGCAGATGTCTGCTACCCGCTCGTACATGGGATTTGGAACCTAGCTACACTCTGGTTGAGGAAAGCCGTTGGAAATCGCTGTATTCAACTCAGATACACGGGAGTTCAGGCCCAGTGCTCACACATGCTTTTCCCGCAACCTCTCACAGCCACTACATAAGGATGTTAGCAGCTACACCTACACTCAGGCAGGATGCGGGAGGGTTCTGCCCTGTCCTCAGCTCTCACAGGGAAGCATGTCTTGAAGCCAGCTGTCAACTAGCTGCATTCCTATCGCAGTGAGTAGGTACAGTACTCTGAGTCAGGAGGTTCCAAGATTACCACTCTACTGCACCTGGAGATACCCTCCAGGTCTGCATTGTTAACTTGTACTCAGAAGCCTCTGGCAATCGTCTCTGGTGAAGACGTGTGAAACTCACTCTGCAGGCAGTGTGGAACTGTGAGGGACTGAGGGTGTGCTCAACTCTCAGAAGTAAGATGCTTTTGGACATGGCGTTCAGCTACCTTCTCACATATGGAACATAGTGTGTAGCACCTGTCTACCACAAGAATTACTGGGAAATCGTGAATTGAGCTTGGAGGCACTCGTCTTGTGTGCCGGGAGATTCCAATTACCTCTCCCAGCACTTCCGTCAAACAGCGAGCCTAGGCCTTTTAGAAGCCTAGGGTACCAGCAGGCTGGATGTGGAGGTACAGGCCATAAGCTCAACTCTCAGAAGTGTGTATGCATGGGAGGCAGATGTCTGCTACCCGCTCGTACATGGGATTTGGAACCTAACTACACTCTGGTTGAGGAAAGCCGTTGGAAATCGCTGTATTCAACTCAGACACACGGAAGTTCAGGCCCAGTGCTCACACATGCTTTTCCCGCAAACTCTCCCAGCCACTAACATTAGGATGTTCGCAGCTACTCCAACAGTCAGGCATCATGCGGGAGGGTTCTGCCCTGTCTTCAGCTCTCACAGGGAAGCATGTCTTGAAGCCAGCTGTCAACTAGCTGCATTCCTATGGCAGTGAGAAGGTAGCAGTATTCTGAGTCAGGAGGTTCCAAGATTACCAGGCTACTGCACCTGGGGATACCCTCCAGGTCTGCATTGTTACCCTGCGTCCCAGAAGCCTCTGGCAAACGTCTCTGCTGAAGACCTGCGAAACTCACTCTGCAGGCAGTTTGGAACTGTGAGGGATTGAAGCTGAGCTCAACTCTCAGAAGTAAGATGATTTTGGACAAGGCGTTCAGCTACCCTCTCACGTGTGGAACTTAGTTTGTAGCACCAGTCTACCACAGGAATTACTAGGAAATCGCTGAACTGAGCTTGGATGCACTAGTCTTGTGTGCCGGGTGATTCCAATACCCTCTCCCAGCACTTCCGTCAAACAGCGAGCCTAGGCCTTTTAGAAGCCTAGGGTACCAGCAGGCTGGATGTGGAGGTACAGGCCATAAGCTCAACTCTCAGAAGTGTATATGCATGGGAGGCAGATGTCTGCTACCCACTCGGACATGGGAGTTGGTACCTAGCTACACTGTGTTTGAAGAAGGCCATTGGAAATCGCTGTATTGAACTCAGATACACGGGAGTTCAGGCCCAGTGCTCACACATGCTTTTCCCGCAACCTCTCCCAGCCTCTAACATAAGGATGTTAGCAGCTACTCCTACAGTCAGGCAGGATGCGGGAGGGTTCTGCCCTGTCCTCAGCTCTCACAGGGAAGCATGTCTTGAAGCCAGCTGTAAACTAGCTGCATTCCTATGGCAGTGAGAAGGTAGCAGTATTCTGAGTCAGGAGGTTCCAAGATTACCACTCTACTGCACCTGGAGATACCCTCCAGGTCTGCATTGTTAACTTGTACTCAGAAGCCTCTGGCAATCGTCTCTGGTGAAGACCTGCGAAACTCACTCTGCAGGCAGTGTGGAACTGTGAGGGACTGATGCTGAGCTCAACTCTCAGAAGTAAGATGGTTTTGGACAAGGCGTTCAGCTACACTCTCACGTATGGAACTTAGTATGTAGCACCAGTCTACCACAGGAATTACTAGGAAATCGCTGACCTGAGCTTGGAGGCACTAGTCTTGTGTGCCGGGTGATTCCAATTACCTATCCCAGCACTTCCGTCAAACAACGAGCCTAGGCCTTTTAGAAGCCAAGGGTACCAGGAGGCTGGATGTGGAGGTACAGGCCATAAGCTCAACTCTCAGAAGTGTGTATGCATGGGAGGCAGATGTCTGCTACCCGCTCGTACATGGGATTTGGAACCTAGCTACACTCTGGTTGAGGAAAGCCGTTGGAAATCGCTGTATTCAACTGAGATACACGGGAGTTCAGGCCCAGTGCTCCCACATGCTTTTCCCGCAACCTCTCCCAGCTTCTAACATTAGGATGTTAGCAGCTACTCCTACAGTCAGGCAGCATGCGGGAGGGTTCTGCCCTGTCCTCAGCTCTCACAGGGAAGCATGTCTTGAAGCCAGCTGTCAACTAGCTGCATTCCTATGGCAGTGAGAAGGTAGCAGTATTCTGAGTCAGGAGGTTCCAAGATTACCAGTCTACTGCACCTGGGGATACCCTCCAGGTCTGCATTGTTACCCTGCGTCTCAGAAGCCTCTGGCAAACATCTCTGCTGAAGACCTGCGAAACTCACTCTGCAGGCAGTGTGGAACTGTAGGGACTGAGGCTGAGCTCAACTCTCAGAAGTAAGATGCTTTTGGACAAGGCGTTCAGCTACCCTCTCACGAATGGAACTTAGTATGTAGCACCAGTCTACCACAGGAATTACTAGGAAATCGCTGAACTGAGCTTGGAGGCACTAGTTGTGTGCCGGGTGATTCCAATTACCTATCCCAGCACTTCCGTCAAACAGCGAGCCTAGGCCTTTTAGAAGCCAAGGGTACCAGCAGGCTGGATGTGGAGGTACAGGCCATAAGCTCACCTCTCAGAAGTGTGTATGCATGGGAGGCAGATATCTGCTACCCACTCGGACATTGGAGTTGGAACCTAGCTACACTGTGATTGAAGAAGGCCATTGGAAATCGCTGTATTCAACTCAGATACACGGGAGTTCAGGCCCAGTGCTCACACATGCTTTTCCCGCAACCTCTCCCAGCCACTAACATAAGGATGTTAGCAGCTACTCCTACAGTCAGGCAGGATACGGGAGGGTTCTGCCCTGTCCTCAGCTCTCACAGGGAAGCATGTCTTGAAGCCAGCTGTCAACTAGCTGCATTCCTATGGCAGTGAGAAGGTAGCAGTACTCTGAGTCAGGAGGTTCCAAGATTACCACTCTACTGCACCTGGAGATACCCTCCAGGTCTGCATTGTTAACTTGTACTCAGAAACCTCTGGCAATCGTCTCTGGTGAAGACGTGTGAAACTCACTCTGCAGGCAGTGTGGAAGTGTGAGGGACTGAGGGTGAGCTCAACTCTCAGAAGTAAGATTCTTTTGGACAAGGCGTTCAGCTACCATCTCACATATGGAACTTAGTATGTAGCACCTGTCTACCACAAGAATTACTGGGAAATCGTGAATAGAGCTTGGAGGCACTCGACATGTGTGCCGGGTGATTCCATTTACCTCTCCCAGCACTTCCGTGAAACAGCGAGCCTAGGCCTTTTAGAAGCCAAGGGTACCAGCAGGCTGGATGTGGAGGTACAGGCCAAAAGCTCAACTCTCAGAAGTGTGTATGCATGGGAGGCAGATGTCTGATACCCGCTCGTACATGGGATTTGGAACCTAGCTACACTCTGGTTGAGGAAAGTCGTTTGAAATCGCTGTATTCAACTCAGATACATGGGAGTTCAGGCACAGTGCTCACACATGCTTTTCCCGCAACCTCTCCCAGCCACTAACATTAGGATGTTAGCAGCTACTCCTACAGTCAGGCAGCATGCGGGAGGGTTCTGCCCTGTCCTCAGCTCTCACAGGGAAGCATGTCTTGAAGCCAGCTGTCAACTAGCTGCATTCCTATGGCAGTGAGAAGGTAGCAGTACTCTGAGTCAGGAGGTTCCAAGATTACCACTCTACTGCACCTGGAGATACCCTCCAGGTCTGCATTGTTAACTTGTACTCAGAAGCCTCTGGCAATCGTCTCTGGTGAAGACGTGTGAAACTCACTCTGCAGGCAGTGTGGAACTGTGAGGGACTGAGGCTGAGCTCAACTCTCAGAAGTAAGATGGTTTTGGACAAGGCGTTCAGCTACCCTCTCACGTATGGAACTTAGTATGTAGCACCTGTCTACCACAAGAATTACTGGGAAATCGTGAATTGAGCTTGGAGGCACTCGTCTTGTGTGCCGGGAGATTCCAATTACCTCTCCCAGCACTTCCGTCAAACAGCGAGCCTGGGCCTTTTAGAAGCCAAGGGTACCAGCAGGCTGGATGTGGAGGTACAGGCCATAAGCTCAACTCTCAGAAGTGTGTATGCATGGGAGGCAGATGTCTGCTACCCGCTCGTACATGGGATTTGGAACCTAGCTACACTCTGGTTGAGGAAAGGCGTTGGAAATCGCTGTATTCAACTCAGATACACGGGAGTTCAGGCCCAGTGCTCACACATGCTTTTCCCGCAACCTCTCCCAGCCACTAACATTAGGATGTTAGCAGCTACTCCTACAGTCAGGCAGCATGCGGGAGGGTTCTGCCCTGTCCTCAGCTCTCACAGGGAAGCATGTCTTGAAGCCAGCTGTCAACTAGCTGCATTCCTATGGCAGTGAGAAGGTAGCAGTACTCTGAGTCAGGAGGTTCCAAGATTACCACTCTACTGCACCTGGAGATACCCTCCAGGTCTGCATTGTTAACTTGTACTCAGAAGCCTCTGGCAATCGTCTCTGGTGAAGACGTGTGAAACTCACTCTGCAGGCAGTGTGGAACTGTGAGGGACTGAGGGTGGGCTCAACTCTCAGAAGTAAGATGCTTTTTGACAAGACGTTCAGCTACATTCTCACATATGGAACTTAGTATGTAGCACCTGTCTACCACAAGAATTACTGGGAAATCGTGAATTGAGCTTGGAGACACTCGTCTTGTGTGCCGGGAGATTCCAATTACCTCTCCCAGCACTTCCGTCAAACAGCGAGCCTAGGCCTTTTAGAAGCCAAGGGTACCAGCAGGCTGGATGTGGAGGTACAGGCCATAAGCTCAACTCTCATAAGTGTGTATGCATGGGAGGCAGATGTCTGCTACCTTCGTACATGGGATTTGGAACCTAGCTACACTCTGGTTGAGGAAAGCCATTGGAAATCGCTGTATTCAACTCAGATACACGGGAGTTCAGGCCCAGTGCTCACACATGCTTTTCCCGCAACCTCTCCCAGCCACTAACATTAGGATGTTAGCAGCTACTCCTACAGTCAGGTAGCATGGGGGAGGGTTCTGCCCTGTCCTCAGCTCTCTCAGGGAAGCATGTCTTGAAGCCAGCTATCTGTCAACTGGCTGCATTCCTATGGCAGTGAGAAGGTAGCAGTATTCTGAGTCAGGAGGTTCCAAGATTACCAGTCGACTGCACCTGGGGATACCCTCTAGGTCTGCATTGTTACCCTGCGTCTCAGAAGCCTCTGGCAAACGTCTCGGCTGAAGACCTGCGAAACTCCCTCTGCAGGCAGTGTGGAACTGTGAGGGACTGAGGCTGAGCTCAACTCTCAGAAGTAAGATGGTTTTGGACAAGGCGTTCAGCTACCCTCTCACGTATGGAACTTAGTATGTAGCACCAGTCTACCACAGGAATTACTAGGAAATCGCTGAACTGAGCTTGGAGGCACTAGTCTTGTGTAGCGGGTGATTCCAATTACCTCTCCCAGCACTTCCGTCAAACAGCGAGCCTAGGCCTTTTAGAAGCCAAGGGTACCAGCAGGCTGGATGTGGAGGTACAGGCCATAAGCTCAACTCTCAGAAGTGTGTATGCATGGGAGGCAGATGTCTGCTACTCATTCGGACATGGGAGTTGGAACCTAGCTACACTGTGATTGAAGAAGGCCATTGGAAATCGCTGTATTCAACTCAGATACACGGGAGTTCAGGCCCAGTGCTCACACATGCTTTTCCCGCAACCTCTCCCAGCCACTAACCTAAGGATGTTAGCAGCTACTCCTACAGTCAGGACGGTGCGGGAGGGTTCTGCCCTGTCCTCAGCTCTCACAGGGAAGCATGTCTAGAAGCCAGCTGTCAACTAGCTGCATTCCTATGGCAGTGAGAAGGTAGCAGTACTCTGAGTCAGGACGTTCCAAGATTACCACTCTACTGCACCTGGAGATACCCTCCAGGTCTGCATTGTTAACTTGTACTCAGAAGCCTCTGGCAATCGTCTCTGGTGAAGACGTGTGAAACTCACTCTGCAGGCAGTGTGGAACTGTGAGGGACTGAGGCTGAGCTCAACTCTCAGAAGTAAGATGGTTTTGGACAAGGCGTTCAGCTACCCTCTCACGTATGGAACTTAGTATGTAGCACCTGTCTACCACAAGAATTACTGGGAAATCGTGAATTGAGCTTGGAGGCACTCGTCTTGTGTGCCGGGAGATTCCAATTACCTCTCCCAGCACTTCCGTCAAACAGCGAGCCTAGGCCTTTTAGAAGCCAAGGGTACCAGCAGGCTGGATGTGGAGGTACAGGCCATAAGCTCAACTCTCAGAAGTGTGTATGCATGGGAGGCAGATGTCTGCTACTCATTCGGACATGGGAGTTGGAACCTAGCTACACTGTGATTGAAGAAGGCCATTGGAAATCGCTGTATTCAACTCAGACACACGGGAGTTCAGACCCAGTGCTCACACATGCTTTTCCCGCAACCTCTCCCAGCCACTAACATTAGGATGTTAGCAGCTACTCCTACAGTCAGGCAGGATGCGGGAGGGTTCTGCCCTGTCTTCAGCTCTCACAGGGAAGCATGTCTTGAAGCCAGCTGTCAACTAGCTGCATTCCTATGGCAGTGAGAAGGTAGCAGTATTCTGAGTCGGGAGGTTCCAAGATTACCACTCTACTGCACCTGGAGATACCCTCCAGGTCTGCATTGTTAACTTGTACTCAGAAGCCTCTGGCAATCGTCTCTGGTGAAGACGTGTGAAACGCACTCTGCAGGCAGTGTGGAAGTGTGAGGGACGGAGGGTGTGCTCAACTCTCAGAAGTAAGATGCTTTTGGACATGGCGTTCAGCTACCTTCTCACATATGGAACTTAGTATGTAGCACCTGTCTACCACAAGAATTACTGGGAAATCGTGAATTGAACTTAGAGGCACTCGTCTTGTGTGCCGGGAGATTCCAATTACCTCTCCCAGCACTTCCGTCAAACAGCGAGCCTAGGCCTTTTAAAAGCCAAGTGTACCAGCAGGCTGGATGTGGAGGTACAGGCCAAAAGCTCAACTCTCAGAAGTGTGTATGCATGGGAGGCAGAGGTCTGCTATCGCTCGTACGTGGGATTTGGAACCTAGCTACACTCTGGTTGAGGAAAGTCGTTGGAAATCGCTGTATTCAACTCAGATACACGGGAGTTCATACCCAGTGCTCACACATGCTTTTCCCGCAACCTCTCCCAGCCACTAACATTAGGATGTTAGCAGCTACTCCTACAGTCAGGCAGCATGCGGGAGGGTTCTGCCCTGTCCTTAGCTCTCATAGGGAAGCATGTCTTCAAGCCAGCTGTCAACTAGCTGCATTCCTATGGCAGTGAGAAGGTAGCAGTATTCTGAGTCAGGAGGTTCCAAGATTACCAGTCTACTGCATCTGGGGATACCCTCCAGGTCTGCACTGTTACCCTGCGTCTCAGAAGCCTCTGGCAAACGTCTCTGCTGAAGACCTGCGAAACTCACTCTTCAGGCAGTGTGGAACTGTGAGGGACTGAGGGTGAGCTCAACTCTCAGAAGTAAGATGGTTTTGGACCAGGCGTTAAGCTACCCTCTCACGTATGGAACTTAGTATGTAGCACCAGTCTACCACAGGAATTACTAGGAAATCGCTGAACTGAGCTTGGAGGCACTAGTCTTGTGTGCCGGGTGATTCCAATTACCTCTCCCAGCACATCCGTCAAACAGCGAGCCTAGGCCTTTTAGAAGCCAAGGGTACCAGCAGGCTGGATGTGGAGGTACAGGCCATAAGCTCAACTCTCAGAAGTGTGTATGCATGGGAGGCAGATGTCTGCTACCCACTCGGACATGGGAGTTGGAACCTAGCTACACTGTGATTGAAGAAGGCCATTGGAAATCGCTGTATTCAACTCAGATACACGGGAGTTCAGGCCCAGTGCTCACACATGCTTTTCCCACAACCTCTCCCAGCCACTAACATAAGGATGTTAGCAGCTACTCCTACAGTCAGGCAGGATGCGGGAGGGTTCTGCCCTGTCCTCAGCTCTCACAGGGAAGCATGTCTTGAAGCCAGCTGTCAACTAGCTGCATTCCTATGGCAGTGAGAAGGTAGCAGTACTCTGAGTCAGGAGGTTCCAAGATTACCACTCTACTGCACCTGGAGATACCCTCCAGGTCTGCATTGTTAACTTGTACTCAGAAGACTCTGGCAATCGTCTCTGGTGAAGACGTGTGAAACTCACTCTGCAGGCAGTGTGGAACTGTGAGGGACTGAGGGTGGGCTCAACTCTCAGAAGTAAGATGCTTTTGGACAAGGCGTTCAGCTACCTTCTCACATAGGGAACTTAGTTTGTAGCAACGGTCTACCACAAGAATTACTGGGAAATAGTGAATTGAGCTTGGAGGCACTCGTCTTGTGTGCCGGGAGATTCCAATTACCTCTCCCAGCACTTCCGTCAAACAGCGAGCCTAGGCCTTTTAGAAGCCAAGGGTACCAGCAGGCTGGATGTGGAGGTACAGGCCATAAGCTCAACTCTCAGAAGTGTGTATGCATGGGAGGCAGATGTCTGCTATCGCTCGTACATGGGATTTAGAACATAGCTACACTCTGGTTGAGGAAAGTCTTTGGAAATCGCTGTATTCAACTCAGATACACGGGAGTTCAGGCCCAGTGCTCACACATGCTTTTCCCGCAACCTCTCCCAGCCACTAACATAAGGATGTTAGCAGCTACTCCTACAGTCAGGCAGGATGCGGGAGGGTTCTGCCCTGTCCTCAGCTCTCACAGGGAAGCATGTCTTGAAGCCAGCTGTCAACTAGCTGCATTCCTATGGCAGTGAGAAGGTAGCAGTACTCTGAGTCAGGAGGTTCCAAGATTACCACTCTACTGCACCTGGAGATACCCTCCAGGTCTGCATTGTTAACTTGTACTCAGAAACCTCTGGCAGTCGTCTCTTGTGAAGACGTGTGAAACTCACTCTGCAGGCAGTGTGGAAGTGTGAGGGACTGAGGGTGAGCTCAACTCTCAGAAGTAAGATTCTTTTGAACAAGGCGTTCAGCTACCATCTCACATATGGAACTTAGTATGTAGCACCTGTCTACCACAAGAATTACTGGGAAATCGTGAATTGAGCTTGGAGGCACTCGTCATGTGTGCCGGGTGATTCCAATTACCTCTCCCAGGATTTCCGTCAAACAGCGAGCCTAGGCCTTTTAGAAGCCAAGGGTACCAGCAGGCTGGATGTGGAGGTACAGGCCAAAAGCTCAACTCTCAGAAGTGTGTATGCATGGGAGGCAGATGTCTGATACCCGCTCGTACATGGGATTTGGAACCTAGCTACACTCTGGTTGAGGAAAGTCGTTTGAAATCGCTGTATTCAACTCAGATACATGGGAGTTCAGGCCCAGTGCTCACACATGCTTTTCCCGCAACCTCTCCCAGCCACTAACATTAGGATGTTAGCAGCTACTCCTACAGTCAGGCAGCATGCGGGAGGGTTCTGCCCTGTCCTCAGCTCTCACAGGGAAGCATGTCTTGAAGCCAGCTGTCAACTAGCTGCATTCCTATGGCAGTGAGAAGGTAGCAGTACTCTGAGTCAGGAGGTTCCAAGATTACCACTCTACTGTACCTGGAGATACCCTCCAGGTCTGCATTGTTAACTTGTACTCAGAAGCCTCTGGCAATCGTCTCTGGTGAAGACGTGTGAAACTCACTCTGCAGGCAGTGTGGAACTGTGAGGGACTGAGGGTGGGCTCAACTCTCAGAAGTAAGATGCTTTTGGACAAGACGTTCAGCTACATTCTCACATATGGAACTTAGTATGTAGCACCTGTCTACCACAAGAATTACTGGGAAATCGTGAATTGAGCTTGGAGGCACTCGTCTTGTGTGCCGGGAGATTCCAATTACCTCTCCCAGCACTTCCGTCAAACAGCGAGCCTAGGCCTTTTAGAAGCCAAGGGTACCAGCAGGCTGGATGTGGAGGTACAGGCCATAAGCTCAACTCTCAGAAGTGTGTATGCATGGGAGGCAGATGTCTGCTACCGCTCGTACATGGGATTTGGAACCTAGCTACACTCTGGTTGAGGAAAGCCGTTGGAAATCGCTGTATTCAACTCAGATACACGGGAGTTCAGGCCCAGTGCTCACACATGCTTTTCCCGCAACCTCTCCCATCCACTAACATTAGGATGTTAGCAGCTACTCCTACAGTCAGGCAGCATGCGGGAGGGTTCTGCCCTGTCCTCAGCTCTCACAGGGAAGCATGTCTTGAAGCCAGCTGTCAACTAGCTGCATTCCTATGGCAGTGAGAAGGTAGCAGTATTCTGAGTCAGGAGGTTCCAAGATTACCAGTCGACTGCACCTGGGGATACCCTCCAGGTCTGCATTGTTACCTTGCGTCTCAGAAGCCTCTGGCAAACGTCTCTGCTGAAGACCTGCGAAACTCACTCTGCAGGCAGTGTGGAACTGTAGGGACTGAGGCTGAGCTCAACTCTCAGAAGTAAGATGGTTTTGGACAAGGCGTTCAGCTACCCTCTCACGTATGGAACTTAGTATGTAGCACCAGTCTACCACAGGAATTACTAGGAAATCGCTGAACTGAGCTTGGAGGCACTAGTCTTGTGTGCCGGGTGATTCCAATTACCTCTCCCAGCACATCCGTCAAACAGCGAGCCTAGGCCTTTTAGAAGCCAAGGGTACCAGCAGGCTGGATATGGAGGTACAGGCCATAAGCTCAACTCTCAGAAGTGTGTATGCATGGGAGGCAGATGTCTGCTACCCACTCGGACATGGGAGTTGGAACCTAGCTACACTGTGATTGAAGAAGGCCATTGGAAATCGCTGTATTCAACTCAGATACACGGGAGTTCAGGCCCAGTGCTCACACATGCTTTTCCCACAACCTCTCCCAGCCACTAACATAAGGATGTTAGCAGCTACTCCTACAGTCAGGCAGGATGCGGGAGGGTTCTGCCCTGTCCTCAGCTCTCACAGGGAAGCATGTCTTGAAGCCAGCTGTCAACTAGCTGCATTCCTATGGCAGTGAGAAGGTAGCAGTACTCTGAGTCAGGAGGTTCCAAGATTACCACTCTACTGCACCTGGAGATACCCTCCAGGTCTGCATTGTTAACTTGTACTCAGAAGCCTCTGGCAATCGTCTCTGGTGAAGACGTGTAAAACTCACTCTGCAGGCAGTGTGGAACTGTGAGGGACTGAGGGTCAGCTCAACTCTCAGAAGTAAGATGCTTTAGGACAAGGCGTTCAGCTACCTTCTCACATAAGGAACTTAGTATGTAGCACCTGTCTACCACAAGAATTACTGGGAAATCGTGAATTGAGCTTGGAGGCACTCGTCTTGTATGCCGGGAGATTCCAATTACCTCTCCCAGCACTTCCGTCAAACAGCGAGCCTAGGCCTTTTAGAAGCCAAGGGTACCAGCAGGCTGGATGTGGAGGTACAGGCCATAAGCACAACTCTCAGAAGTGTGTATGCATGGGAGGCAGATGTCTGCTACCCGCTCGTACATGGGATTTGGAACTTAACTACAATCTCTTTGAGGAAAGCCGTTGGAAATCGCTGTATTCAACTCAGACACACGGGAGTTCAGACCCAGTGCTCACACATGCTTTTCCCGCAACCTCTCCCAGTCACTAACATTAGGATGTTAGCAGCTACTCCTACAGTCAGGCAGGATGCGGGAGGGTTCTGCCCTGTCTTCAGCTCTCACAGGGAAGCATGTCTTGAAGCCAGCTGTCAACTAGCTGCATTCCTATGGCAGTGAGAAGGTAGCAGTATTCTGAGTCGGGAGGTTCCAAGATTACCACTCTACTGCACCTGGAGATACCCTCCAGGTCTGCATTGTTAACTTGTACTCAGAAGCCTCTGGCAATCGTCTCTGGTGAAGACGTGTGAAACTCACTCTGCAGGCAGTGTGGAAGTGTGAGGGACGGAGGGTGTGCTCAACTCTCAGAAGTAAGATGCTTTTGGACATGGCGTTCAGCTGCCTTCTCACATATGGAACTTAGTATGTAGCACCTGTCTACCACAAGAATTACTTGGAAATCGTGAATTGAGCTTAGAGGCACTCGTCTTGTGTGCCGGGAGATTCCAATTACCTCTCCCAGCACTTCCGTCAAACAGCGAGCCTAGGCCTTTTAGAAGCCAAGGGTACCAGCAGGCTGGATGTGGAGGTACAGGCCAAAAGCTCAAATCTCAGCAGTGTGTATGCATGGGAGGCAGAGGTCTGCTATCGCTCGTACATGGGATTTGGAACCTAGCTACACTCTGGTTGAGGAAAGTCGTTGGAAATCGCTGTATTCAACTCAGATACACGGGAGTTCATGCCCAGTGCTCACACATGCTTTTCCCGCAACCTCTCCCAGCCACTAACATTAGGATGTTAGCAGCTACTCCTACAGTCAGGCAGCATGCGGGAGGGTTCTGCCCTGTCCTTAGCTCTCATAGGGAAGCATGTCTTGAAGCCAGCTGTCAACTAGCTGCATTCCTATGGCAGTGAGAAGGTAGCAGTATTCTGAGTCAGGAGGTTCCAAGATTACCAGTCTACTGCATCTGGGGATACCCTCCAGGTCTGCACTGTTACCCTGCGTCTCAGAAGCCTCTGGCAAACGTCTCTGCTGAAGACCTGCGAAACTCACTCTTCAGGCAGTGTGGAACTGTGAGGGACTGAGGGTGAGCTCAACTCTCAGAAGTAAGATGGTTTTGGACAAGGCGTTCAGCTACCCTCTCACGTATGGAACTTAGTATGTAGCACCAGTCTACCACAGGAATTACTAGGAAATCGCTGAACTGAGCTTGGAGGCACTAGTCTTGTGTGCCGGGTGATTCCAATTACCTCTCCCAGCACATCCGTCAAACAGCGAGCCGAGGCCTTTTAGAAGCCAAGGGTACCAGCAGGCTGGATGTGGAGGTACAGGCCATAAGCTCAACTCTCAGAAGTGTGTATGCATGGGAGGCAGATGTCTGCTACCCACTCGGACATGGGAGTTGGAACCTAGCTACACTGTGATTGAAGAAGGCCATTGGAAATCGCTGTATTCAACTCAGATACACGGGAGTTCAGGCCCAGTGCTCACACATGCTTTTCCCACAACCTCTCCCAGCCACTAACATAAGGATGTTAGCAGCTACTCCTACAGTCAGGCAGGATGCGGGAGGGTTCTGCCCTGTCCTCAGCTCTCACAGGGAAGCATGTCTTGAAGCCAGCTGTCAACTAGCTGCATTCCTATGGCAGTGAGAAGGTAGCAGTACTCTGAGTCAGGAGGTTCCAAGATTACCACTCTACTGCACCTGGAGATACCCTCCAGGTCTGCATTGTTAACTTGTACTCAGAAGCCTCTGGCAATCGTCTCTGGTGAAGACGTGTGAAACTCACTCTGCAGGCAGTGTGGAACTGTGAGGGACTGAGGGTGGGCTCAACTCTCAGAAGTAAGATGCTTTTGGACAAGGCGTTCACCTACCTTCTCACATAGGGAACTTAGTTTGTAGCAACGGTCTACCACAAGAATTACTGGGAAATAGTGAATTGAGCTTGGAGGCACTCGTCTTGTGTGCCGGGAGATTCCAATTACCTCTCCCAGCACTTCCGTCAAACAGCGAGCCTAGGCCTTTTAGAAGCCAAGGGTACCAGCAGGCTGGATGTGGAGGTACAGGCCATAAGCTCAACTCTCAGAAGTGTGTATGCATGGGAGGCAGATGTCTGCTATCGCTCGTACATGGGATTTAGAACATAGCTACACTCTGGTTGAGGAAAGTCGTTGGAAATCGCTGTATTCAACTCAGATACACGGGAGTTCAGGCCCAGTGCTCACACATGCTTTTCCCGCAACCTCTCCCAGCCACTAACATAAGGATGTTAGCAGCTACTCCTACAGTCAGGCAGGATGCGGGAGGGTTCTGCCCTGTCCTCAGCTCTCACAGGGAAGCATGTCTTGAAGCCAGCTGTCAACTAGCTGCATTCCTATGGCAGTGAGAAGGTAGCAGTACTCTGAGTCAGGAGGTTCCAAGATTACCACTCTACTGCACCTGGAGATACCCTCCAGGTCTGCATTGTTAACTTGTACTCAGAAACCTCTGGCAGTCGTCTCTTGTGAAGACGTGTGAAACTCACTCTGCAGGCAGTGTGGAAGTGTGAGGGACTGAGGGTGAGCTCAACTCTCAGAAGTAAGATTCTTTTGAACAAGGCGTTCAGCTACCATCTCACATATGGAACTTAGTATGTAGCACCTGTCTACCACAAGAATTACTGGGAAATCGTGAATTGAGCTTGGAGGCACTCGTCATGTGTGCCGGGTGATTCCAATTACCTCTCCCAGGATTTCCGTCAAACAGCGAGCCTAGGCCTTTTAGAAGCCAAGGGTACCAGCAGGCTGGATGTGGAGGTACAGGCCAAAAGCTCAACTCTCAGAAGTGTGTATGCATGGGAGGCAGATGTCTGATACCCGCTCGTACATGTGATTTGGAACCTAGCTACACTCTGGTTGAGGAAAGTCGTTTGAAATCGCTGTATTCAACTCAGATACATGGGAGTTCAGGCCCAGTGCTCACACATGCTTTTCCCGCAACCTCTCCCAGCCACTAACATTAGGATGTTAGCAGCTACTCCTACAGTCAGGCAGCATGCGGGAGGGTTCTGCCCTGTCCTCAGCTCTCACAGGGAAGCATGTCTTGAAGCCAGCTGTCAACTAGCTGCATTCCTATGGCAGTGAGAAGGTAGCAGTACTCTGAGTCAGGAGGTTCCAAGATTACCACTCTACTGCACCTGGAGATACCCTCCAGGTCTGCATTGTTAACTTGTACTCAGAAGCCTCTGGCAATCGTCTCTGGTGAAGACGTGTGAAACTCACTCTGCAGGCAGTGTGGAACTGTGAGGGACTGAGGGTGGGCTCAACTCTCAGAAGTAAGATGCTTTTGGACAAGACGTTCAGCTACATTCTCACATATGGAACTTAGTATGTAGCACCTGTCTACCACAAGAATTACTGGGAAATCGTGAATTGAGCTTGGAGGCACTCGTCTTGTGTGCCGGGAGATTCCAATTACCTCTCCCAGCACTTCCGTCAAACAGCGAGCCTAGGCCTTTTAGAAGCCAAGGGTACCAGCAGGCTGGATGTGGAGGTACAGGCCATAAGCTCAACTCTCCGAAGTGTGTATGCATGGGAGGCAGATGTCTGCTACCGCTCGTATATGGGATTTGGAACCTAGCTACACTCTGGTTGAGGAAAGCCGTTGGAAATCGCTGTATTCAACTCAGATACACGGGAGTTCAGGCCCAGTGCTCACACATGCTTTTCCCGCAACCTCTCCCATCCACTAACATTAGGATGTTAGCAGCTACTCCTACAGTCAGGCAGCATGCGGGAGGGTTCTGCCCTGTCCTCAGCTCTCACAGGGAAGCATGTCTTGAAGCCAGCTGTCAACTAGCTGCATTCCTATGGCAGTGAGAAGGTAGCAGTATTCTGAGTCAGGAGGTTCCAAGATTACCAGTCGACTGCACCTGGGGATACCCTCCAGGTCTGCATTGTTACCTTGCGTCTCAGAAGCCTCTGGCAATTGTCTCTGCTGAAGACCTGCGAAACTCACTCTGCAGGCAGTGTGGAACTGTAGGGACTGAGGCTGAGCTCAACTCTCAGAAGTAAGATGGTTTTGGACAAGGCGTTCAGCTACCCTCTCACGTATGGAACTTAGTATGTAGCACCAGTCTACCACAGGAATTACTAGGAAATCGCTGAACTGAGCTTGGAGGCACTAGTCTTGTGTGCCGGGTGATTCCAATTACCTCTCCCAGCACTTCCGTCAAACAGCGAGCCTAGGCCTTTTAGAAGCCAAGGGTACCAGCAGGCTGGATGTGGAGGTACAGGCCATAAGCTCAACTCTCAGAAGTGTGTATGCATGGGAGGCAGATGTCTGCTACTCATTCGGACATGGGAGTTGGAACCTAGCTACACTGTGATTGAAGAAGGCCATTGGAAATCGCTGTATTCAACTCAGATACACGGGAGTTCAGGCCCAGTGCTCACACATGCTTTTCCCGCAACCTCTCCCAGCCACAAACCTAAGGATGTTAGCAGCTACTCCTACAGTCAGGACGGTGCGGGAGGGTTCTGCCCTGTCCTCAGCTCTCACAGGGAAGCATGTCTTGAAGCCAGCTGTCAACTAGCTGCATTCCTATGGCAGTGAGAAGGTAGCAGTACTCTGAGTCAGGACGTTCCAAGATTACCACTCTACTGCACCTGGAGATACCCTCCAGGTCTGCATTGTTAACTTGTACTCAGAAGCCTCTGGCAATCGTCTCTGGTGAAGACGTGTGAAACTCACTCTGCAGGCACTGTGGAACTGTGAGGGACTGAGGGTGAGCTCAACTCTCAGAAGTAAGATGCTTTTGGACAAGACGTTCAGCTACATTCTCACATATGGAACTTAGTATGTAGCACCTGTCTACCACAAGAATTACTGGGAAATCGTGAATTGAGCTTGGAGGCACTCGTCTTGTGTGCCGGGAGATTCCAATTACCTCTCCCAGCACTTCCGTCAAACAGCGAGCCTAGGCCTTTTAGAAGCCAAGGGTACCAGCAGGCTGGATGTGGAGGTACAGGCCATAAGCTCAACTCTCAGAAGTGTGTATGCATGGGAGGCAGATGTCTGCTACCCTCTCGTACATGGGATTTGGAACCTAGCTACACTCTTGTTGAGTAAAGGCGTTGGAAATCGCTGTATTCAACTCAGATACACGGGAGTTCAGGCCCAGTGCTCACACATGCTTTTCCCGCAACCACTCCCAGCCACTAACATTAGGATGTTAGCAGCTACTCCTAAAGTCAGGCAGCATGCGGGAGGGATCTGCCCTGTCCTCAGCTCTCTCAGGGAAGCATGTCTTGAAGCCAGCTAGCTGTCAACTAGCTGCATTCCTATGGCAGTGAGAAGGTAGCAGTATTCTGAGTCAGGAGGTTCCAAGATTACCACTCTACTGCACCTGGAGATACCCTCCAGGTCTGCATTGTTAACTTGTACTAAGAAGCCTCTGGCAATCGTCTCTGGTGAAGACCTGCGAAACTCACTCTGCAGGCAGTGTGGAACTGTGAGGGACTGAGGCTGAGCTCAACTCTCAGAAGTAAGATGGTTTTGGACAAGGCGTTCAGCTACCCTCTCACGTATGGAACTTAGTATGTAGCACCAGTCTGCCACAGGAATTACTAGGAAATCGCTGAACTGAGCTTGGAGGCACTAGTCTTGTGTGCCGGGTGATTCCAATTATCTATCCCAGCACTTCCGTCAAACAGCGAGCCTAGGCCTTTTAGAAGCCAAGGGTACCAGCAGGCTGGATGTGGAGGTACAGGCCATAAGCTCAACTCTCAGAACTGTGTATGCATGGGAGGCAGATGTCTGCTACCCGCTCGTACATGGGATTTGGAACCTAGCTACACTCTGGTTGAGGAAAGCCGTTGGAAATCGCTGTATTCAACTCAGATACACGGGAGTTCAGGCCCAGTGCTCACACATGCTTTTCCCGCAACCTCTCCCAGCCACTAACATTAGGATGTTAGCAGCTACTCCTACAGTCAGGCAGCATGCGGGAGGGTTCTGCCCTGTCCTCAGCTCTCACAGGGAAGCATGTCTTGAAGCCAGCTGTCAACTAGCTGCATTCCTATGGCAGTGAGAAGGTAGCAGTATTCTGAGTCAGGAGGTTCCAAGATTACCAGTCTACTGCATCTGGGGATACCCTCCAGGTCTGCACTGTTACCCTGCGTCTCAGAAGCCTCTGGCAAACGTCTCTGCTGAAGACCTGCGAAACTCACTCTGCAGGCAGTGTGGAACTGTAGGGACTGAGGCTGAGCTCAACTCTCAGAAGTAAGATGGTTTTGGACAAGGCGTTCAGCTACCCTTTCACGTATGGAACTTAGTATGTAGCACCAGTCTACCACATGAATTACTAGGAAATCGCTGAACTGAGCTTGGAGGCACTAGTCTGTGTGCCGAGTGATTCCAATTACCTATCCCAGCACTTCCGTCAAACAGCGAGCCTAGGCCTTTTAGAAGCCAAGGGTACCAGCAGGCTGGATGTGGAGGTACATGCCATAAGCTCAACTCTCAGAAGTGTATATGCATGGGAGGCAGATGTCTGCTACTCTCTCGGACATGGGAGTTGGAACCTAGCTACACTGTGATTGAGGAAGGCCATTGGAAATCGCTGTATTCAACTCTGATACACGGGAGTTCAGGCCCAGTGCTCACACATGCTTTTCCCGCAACCTCTCCCAGCCACTAACATAAGGATGTTAGCAGCTACTCCTACAGTCAGGCAGGATGCGGGAGGGTTCTGCCCTGTCCTCAGCTCTCACAGGGAAGCATGTCTTGAAGCCAGCTGTCAACTAGCTGCATTCCTATGGCAGTGAGAAGGTAGCAGTACTCTGAGTCAGGAGGTTCCAAGATTACCACTCTACTGCACCTGGAGATACCCTCCAGGTCTGCATTGTTAATTGTACTCAGAAGCCTCTGGCAATCGTCTCTGGTGAAGACCTGCGAAACTCACTCTGCAGGCAGTGTGGAACTGTGAGGGACTGAGGCTGAGCTCAACTCTCAGAAGTAAGATGCTTTTGGACAAGGCGTTCAGCTCTCCTCTCACGTATGAAACTTAGTATGTAGCACCAGTCTACCACAGGAATTACTAGGAAATCGCTGAACTGAGCTTGGAGGCACTAGTCTTGTGTGTCGGGTGATTCCATTTACCTCTCCCAGCACTTCCGTCAAACAGCGAGCCTAGGCCTTTTAGAAGCCAAGGGTACCAGCAGGCTGGATGTGGAGTTACAGGCCATAAGCTCAACTCTCAGAAGTGTATATGCATGGGAGGCAGATGTCTGCTACCCACTCGGACATGGGAGTTGGTACCTAGCTACACTGTGTTTGAAGAAGGCCATTGGAAATCGCTGTATTCAACTCAGATACACGGGAGTTCAGGCCCAGTGCTCACACATGCTTTTCCCGCAACCTCTCCCAGCCTCTAACATAAGGATGTTAGCAGCTACTCCTACAGTCAGGCAGGATGCGGGAGGGTTCTGCCCTGTCCTCAGCTCGCACAGGGAAGCATGTCTTGAAGCCAGCTGTCAACTAGCTGCATTCCTATGGCAGTGAGTAGGTAGCAGTACTCTGAGTCAGGAGGTACCAAGATTACCACTCTACTGCATCTGGAGATACCCTCCAGGTCTGCATTGTTAACTTGTACTCAGAAGCCTCTGGCAATTGTCTCTGGTGAAGACGTGTGTAACTCACTCTGCAGGCAGTGTGGAAGTGTGAGGAACGGAGGGTGTGCTCAACTCTCAGAAGTAAGATGCTTTTGGACATGGCGTTCAGCTACCTTCTCACATATGGAACTTAGTATGTAGCACCTGTCTACCACAAGAATTACTGGGAAATCGTGAATTGAGCTTGGAGGCACTCGACTTGTGTGCCGGGAGATTCCAATTACCTCTCCCAGCACTTCCGTCAAACAGCGAGCCTAGGCCTTTTAGAAGCCAAGGGTACCAGCAGGCTGGATGTGGAGGTACAGGCCATAAGCTCAACTCTCCGAAGTGTGTATGCATGGGAGGCAGATGTCTGCTATCGCTCGTACATGGGATTTGGAACCTAGCTACACTCTGGTTGAGGAAAGTCGTTGGAAATCGCTGTATTCAACTCAGATACACGGGAGTTCAGGCCCAGTGCTCACACATGCTTTTCCCGCAACCTCTCCCAGCCACTAACATTAGGATGTTAGCAGCTACTCCTACAGTCAGGCAGCATGCGGGAGGGTTCTACCCTGTCCTCAGCACTCACAGGGAAGCATGTCTTGAAGCCAGCTGTCAACTAGCTGCATTCCTATGGCAGTGAAAAGGTAGCAGTATTCTGAGTCAGGAGGTTCCAAGATTACCAGTCTACTGCACCTGGGGATACCCTCCAGGTCTGCATTGTTACCCTGCGTCTCAGAAGCCTCTGGCAAACGTCTCTGCTGAAGACCTGCGAAACTCACTCTGCAGGCAGTGTGGAACGGTGAGGGACTGAGGGTGAGCTCAACTCTCAGAAGTAAGATGGTTTTGGACAAGGCGTTCAGCTACCCTCTCACGTATGGAACTTAGTATGTAGCACCAGTCTACCACAGGAATTACTAGGAAATCGCTGAACTGAGCTTGGAGGCACTAGTCTTGTGTGCCGGGTGATTCCAATTACCTCTCCCAGCACTTCCGTGAAACAGCGAGCCTAGGCCTTTTAGAAGCCAAGGGTACCAGCAGGTTGGATGTGGAGGTACAGGCCATAAGCTCAACTCTCAGAAGTGTGTATGCATGGGAGGCAGATGTCTGCTACCCACTCGGACATGGGAGTTGGAACCTAGCTACACTGTGATTGAAGAAGGCCATTGGAAATCGCAGTATTCAACTCAGATACACGGGAGTTCAGGCCCAGTGCTCACACATGCTTTTCGCGCAACCTCTCCCAGCCACTAACATAAGGATGTTAGCAGCTACTCCTACAGTCAGGCAGGATGCGGGAGGGTTCTGCCCTGTCCTCAGCTCTCACAGGGAAGCATGTCTTGAAGCCAGCTGTCAACTAGCTGCATTCCTATGGCAGTGAGAAGGTAGCAGTACTCTGAGTCAGGAGGTTCCAAGATTACCACTCTACTGCACCTGGAGATACCCTCCAGGTCTGCATTGTTAACTTGTACTCAGAAGACTCTGGCAATCGTCTCTGGTGAAGACGTGTGAAACTCACTCTGCAGGCAGTGTGGAACTGTGAGGGACTGAGGGTGGGCTCAACTCTCAGAAGTAAGATGCTTTGGACAAGGCGTTCAGCGACCTACTCACATAGGGAACTTAGTTTGTAGCAACTGTCTACCACAAGAATTACTGGGAAATCGTGAATTGAGCTTGGAGGCACTCGACTTGTGTGCCGGGAGATTCCAATTACCTCTCCCAGCACTTCCGTCAAACAGCGAGCCTAGGCCTTTTAGAAGCCAAGGGTACCAGCAGGCTGGATGTGGAGGTACAGGCCATAAGCTAAACTCTCAGAAGTGTGTATGCATGGGAGGCAGATGTCTGCTATCGCTCGTACATGGGATTTGGAACCTAGCTACACTCTGGTTGAGGAAAGTCGTTGGAAATCGCTGTATTCAACTCAGATACACGGGAGTTCAGGCCCAGTGCTCACACATGCTTTTCCCGCAACCTCTCCCAGCCACTAACATTAGGATGTTAGCAGCTACTCCTACAGTCAGGCAGCATGCGGGAGGGTTCTACCCTGTCCTCAGCACTCACAGGGAAGCATGTCTTGAAGCCAGCTGTCAACTAGCTGCATTCCTATGGCAGTGAAAAGGTAGCAGTATTCTGAGTCAGGAGGTTCCAAGATTACCAGTCTACTGCACCTGGGGATACCCTCCAGGTCTGCATTGTTACCCTGCGTCTCAGAAGCCTCTGGCAAACGTCTCTGCTGAAGACCTGCGAAACTCACTCTGCAGGCAGTGTGGAACGGTGAGGGACTGAGGGTGAGCTCAACTCTCAGAAGTAAGATGGTTTTGGACAAGGCGTTCAGCTACCCTCTCACGTATGGAACTTAGTATGTAGCACCAGTCTACCACAGGAATTACTAGGAAATCGCTGAACTGAGCTTGGAGGCACTAGTCTTGTGTGCCGGGTGATTCCAATTACCTCTCCCAGCACTTCCGTGAAACAGCGAGCCTAGGCCTTTTAGAAGCCAAGGGTACCAGCAGGTTGGATGTGGAGGTACAGGCCATAAGCTCAACTCTCAGAAGTGTGTATGCATGGGAGGCAGATGTCTGCTACCCACTCGGACATGGGAGTTGGAACCTAGCTACACTGTGATTGAAGAAGGCCATTGGAAATCGCAGTATTCAACTCAGATACACGGGAGTTCAGGCCCAGTGCTCACACATGCTTTTCGCGCAACCTCTCCCAGCCACTAACATAAGGATGTTAGCAGCTACTCCTACAGTCAGGCAGGATGCGGGAGGGTTCTGCCCTGTCCTCAGCTCTCACAGGGAAGCATGTCTTGAAGCCAGCTGTCAACTAGCTGCATTCCTATGGCAGTGAGAAGGTAGCAGTACTCTGAGTCAGGAGGTTCCAAGATTACCACTCTACTGCACCTGGAGATACCCTCCAGGTCTGCATTGTTAACTTGTACTCAGAAGACTCTGGCAATCGTCTCTGGTGAAGACGTGTGAAACTCACTCTGCAGGCAGTGTGGAACTGTGAGGGACTGAGGGTGGGCTCAACTCTCAGAAGTAAGATGCTTTGGACAAGGCGTTCAGCGACCTACTCACATAGGGAACTTAGTTTGTAGCAACTGTCTACCACAAGAATTACTGGGAAATCGTGAATTGAGCTTGGAGGCACTCGACTTGTGTGCCGGGAGATTCCAATTACCTCTCCCAGCACTTCCGTCAAACAGCGAGCCTAGGCCTTTTAGAAGCCAAGGGTACCAGCAGGCTGGATGTGGAGGTACAGGCCATAAGCTAAACTCTCAGAAGTGTGTATGCATGGGAGGCAGATGTCTGCTATCGCTCGTACATGGGATTTGGAACCTAGCTACACTCTGGTTGAGGAAAGTCGTTGGAAATCGCTGTATTCAACTCAGATACACGGGAGTTCAGGCCCAGTGCTCACACATGCTTTTCCCGCAACCTCTCCCAGCCACTAACATTAGGATGTTAGCAGCTACTCCTACAGTCAGGCAGCATGCGGGAGGGTTCTGCCCTGTCCTCAGCACTCACAGGGAAGCATGTCTTGAAGCCAGCTGTCAACTAGCTGCATTCCTATGGCAGTGAGAAGGTAGCAGTATTCTGAGTCAGGAGGTTCCAAGATTACCAGTCTACTGCACCTAGGGATACCCTCCAGGTCTGCATTGTTACCCTGCGTCTCAGAAGCCTCTGGCAAATGTCTCTGCTGAAGACCTGCGAAACTCACTCTGCAGGCAGTGTGGAACGGTGAGGGACTGAGGGTGAGCTCAACTCTCAGAAGTAAGATGGTTTTGGACAAGGCGTTCAGCTACCCTCTCACGTATGGAACTTAGTATGTAGCACCAGTCTACCACAGGAATTACTAGGAAATCGCTGAACTGAGCTTGGAGGCACTAGTCTTGTGTGCCGGGTGATTCCAATTACCTCTCCCAGCACTTCCGTGAAACATTGAGCCTAGGCCTTTTAGAAGCCAAGGGTACCAGCAGGCTGGATGTGGAGGTACAGGCCATAAGCTCAACTCTCAGAAGTGTGTATGCATGGGAGGCAGATGTCTGCTACCCACTCGGACATGGGAGTTGGAACCTAGCTACACTGTGATTGAAGAAGGCCATTGGAAATCGCTGTATTCAACTCAGATACACGGGAGTTCAGGCCCAGTGCTCACACATGCTTTTCCCGCAACCTCTCCCAGCCACTAACATAAGGATGTTAGCAGCTACTCCTACAGTCAGGCAGGATGCGGGAGGGTTCTGCCCTGTCCTCAGCTCTCACAGGGAAGCATGTCTTGAAGCCAGCTGTCAACTAGCTGCATTCCTATGGCAGTGAGAAGGTAGCAGTACTCTGAGTCAGGAGGTTCCAAGATTACCACTCTACTGCACCTGGAGATACCCTCCAGGTCTGCATTGTTAACTTGTACTCAGAAGACTCTGGCAATCGTCTCTGGTGAAGACGTGTGAAACTCACTCTGCAGGCAGTGTGGAACTGTGAGGGACTGAGGGTGGGCTCAACTCTCAGAAGTAAGATGCTTTTGGACAAGGCGTTCAGCTACTTTCTCACATAGGGAACTTAGTATGTAGCACCTGTCTACCACAAGAATTACTGGGAAATCGTGAATTGAGCTTGGAGGCACTCGTCCTGTGTGCCGGGAGATTCCAAATACCTCTCCCAGCACTTCCGTCAAACAGCGAGCCTAGGCCTTTTAGAAGCCAAGGGTACCAGGAGGCTGGATGTGGAGGTACAGGCCATAAGCTCAACTCTCAGAAGTGTGTATGCATGGGAGGCAGATGTCTGCTACCCGATCGTACATGGGATTTCGAACCTAGCTACACTCTGGTTGAGGAAAGCCGTTGGAAATCGCTGTATTCAACTCAGATACACGGGAGTTCAGGCCCAGTGCTCACACATGCTTTTCCCGAAACCTCTCCCAGCCACTAACATAAGGATGTTAGCAGCTACTCCTACAGTCAGGCAGGATGCGGGAGGGTTCTGCCATGTCCTCAGCTCTCACAGGGAAGCATGTCTTGAAGCCAGCTGTCAACTAGCTGAATTCCTATGGCAGTGAGAAGGTAGCAGTACTCTGAGTCAGGAGGTTCCAAGATTACCACTCTACTGCTCCTGGAGATACCCTCCAGGTCTGCATTGTTAATTGTACTCAGAAGCCTCTGGCAATCGTCTCTGGTGAAGACCTGCGAAACTCACTCTGCAGGCAGTGTGGAACTGTGAGGGACTGAGGGTCAGCTCAACTCTCAGAAGTAAGATGGTTTTGGACAAGGCGTTCAGCTACCCTCTCACGTATGGAACTTAGTATGTAGCACCAGTCTACCACAGGAATTACTAGGAAATCGCTGAACTGAGCTTGGAGGCACTAGTCTTGTGTGCCGGGTGATTCCAATTACCTCTCCCAGCACTTCCGTCAAACAGGGAGCCTAGGCCTTTTAGAAGCCAAAGGTACCAGCAGGCTGGATGTGGAGGTACAGGCCATAAGCTCAACTCTCAGAAGTGTATATGCATGGGAGGCAGATGTCTGCTACCCTCTCGGACATGGGAGTTGGAACCTAGCTACACTGTGATTGAGGAAGGCCATTGGAAATCGCTGTATTCAACTCAGATACACGGGAGTTCAGGCCCAGTGCTCACACATGCTTTTCCCGCAACCTCTCCCAGCCACTAACATAAGGATGTTAGCAGCTACTCCTACAGTCAGGCAGGATGCGGGAGGGTTCTGCCCTGTCCTCAGCTCTCTCAGGGAAGCATGTCTTGAAGCCAGCTAGCTGTCAACTAGCTGCATTCCTATGGCAGTGAGAAGGTAGCAGTACTCTGAGTCAGGAGGTTCCAAGATTACCAGTCGACTGCACCTGGGGATACCCTCCAGGTCTGCATTGTTACCCTGCGTCTCAGAAGCCTCTGGCAAACGTCTCTGCTGAAGACCTGCGAAACTCCCTCTGCAGGCAGTGTGGAACGGTGAGGGACTGGGGGTGAGCTCAACTCTCAGAAGTAAGATGGTTTTGGACAAGGCGTTCAGCTACCCTCTCACGTATGGAACTTAGTATGTAGCACCAGTCTACCACAGGAATTACTAGGAAATCGCTGAACTGAGCTTGGAGGCACTAGTCTTGTGTGCCGGGTGATTCCAATTACCTCTCCCAGCACTTCCGTCAAACAGCGAGCCTAGGCCTTTTAGAAGCCAAGGGTACCAGCAGGCTGGATGTGGAGGTACAGGCCATAAGCTCAACTCTCAGAAGTGTGTATGCATGGGAGGCAGATGTCTGCTACCCACTCGGACATGGGAGTTGGAACCTAGCTACACTGTGATTGAAGAAGGCCATTGGAAATCGCTGTATTCAACTCAGATACACGGGAGTTCAGGCCCAGTGCTCACACATGCTTTTCCCGCAACCTCTCCCAGCCTCTAACATAAGGATGTTAGCAGCTACTCCTATTGTCAGGCAGGATGCGGGAGGGTTCTGCCCTGTCCTCAACTCGCACAGGGAAGCATGTCTTGAAGCCAGCTGTCAACTAGCTGCATTCCTATGGCAATGAGAAGGTAGCAGTACTCTGAGTCAGGAGGTTCCAAGATTACCACTCTACTGCACCTGGAGATACCCTCCAGGTCTGTATTGTTAACTTGTACTCAGAAGCCTCTGGCAATCGTCTCTGGTGAAGACGTGTGAAACTCACTCTGCAGGCAGTGTGGAAGTGTGAGGGACGGAGGGTGTGCTCAACTCTAAGAAGTAAGATGCTTTTGGACATGGCGTTCAGCTACCTTCTCACATATGGAACTTAGTATGTAGCACCTGTCTACCACAAGAATTACTGGGAAATCGTGAATTGAGCTTGTAGGCACTCGTCTTGTGTGCCGGGAGATTCCAATTACCTCTCCCAGCACTTCCGTCAAACAGCGAGCCTAGGCCTTTTAGAAGCCAAGGGTACCAGCAGGCTGGATGTGGAGGTACAGGCCAAAAGCTCAACTCTCAGAAGTGTGTATGCATGGGAGGCAGATGTCTGCTACCCGCTCGTACATGGGATTTGGAACCTAACTACACTCTGGTTGAGGAAAGTCGTTGGAAATCGCTGTATTCAACTCAGATACACGGGAGTTCATGCCCAGTGCTCACACATGCTTTTCCCGCAACCTCTCCCAGCCACTAACATTAGGATGTTAGCAGCTACTCCTACAGTCAGGCAGCATGCGGGAGGGTTCTTCCCTGTCCTTAGCTCTCACAGGGAAGCATGTCTTAAAGCCAGCTGTCAACTAGCTGCATTCCTATGGCAGTGAGAAGGTAGCAGTATTCTGAGTCAGGAGGTTCCAAGATTACCAGTCTACTGCATCTGGGGATACCCTCCAGGTCTGCCCTGTTACCCTGCGTCTCAGAAGCCTCTGGTAAACGTCTCTGCTGAAGACCTGCGAAACTCACTCTGCAGGAAGTGTGGAACTGTGAGGGACTGAGGCTGAGCTCAACTCTCAGAAGTAAGATGGTTTTGGACAAGGCGTTCAGCTACCCTCTCACGTATGGAACTTAGTATGTAGCACCAGTCTACCACAGGAATTACTAGGATATCGCTGAACTGAGCTTGGAGCTACTAGTCTTGTGTGCCGGGTGATTCCAATTACCTCTCCCACCACTTCCGTCAAACAGCGAGCCTAGGCCTTTTAGAAGCCAAGGGTACCAGCAGGCAGGATGTGGAGGTACAGGCCATAAGCTCAACTCTCAGAAGTGTGTATGCATGGGAGGCAGATGTCTGCTACCCACTCGGACATGGGAGTTGGAACCTAGCTACACTGTGATTGAAGAAGGCCATTGGAAATCGCTGTATTCAAGTCAGATACACCGGAGTTCAGGCCCAGTGCTCACACATGCTTTTCCCGCAACCTCTCCCAGCCACTAACATAAGGATGTTAGCAGCTACTCCTACAGTCAGGCAGGATGCGGGAGGTTTCTGCCCTGTCCTCAGCTCTCACAGGGAAGCATGTCTTGAAGCCAGCTGTCAACTAGCTGCATTCCTATGGCAGTGAGAAGGTAGAAGTACTCTGAGTCAGGAGGTTCCAAGATTACCACTCTACTGCACCTGGAGATACCCTCCATGTCTGCATTGTTAACTTGTACTCAGAAACCTCTGGCAATCGTCTCTGGTGAAGACGTGTGAAACTCACTCTGCAGGCAGTGTGGAACTGTGAGGGACTGAGGGTGAGCTCAACTCTCAGAAGTAAGATTATTTTGGACAAGGCGCTCAGGTACATTCTCACATATGGAACTTAGTATGTAGCACCTGTCTACCACAAGAATTACTGGGAAATCGTGAATTGAGCTTGGAGGCACTCGTCTTGTGTTCCGGGAGATTCCAATTACCTCTCCCAGCACTTCCGTCAAACAGCGAGCCTAGGCCTTTTAGAAGCCAAGGGTACCAGCAGGTTGGATGTGGATGTACAGGCCATAAGCTCAACTCTCAGAAGTGTGTATGCATGGGAGGCAGATGTCTGCTACCCACTCGTACATGGGATTTGGAACCTAGCTACACTCTGGTTGAGGAAAGCCGTTGGAAATCGCTGTATTCAACTCAGACACATGGCAGTTCAGCCCCAGTGCTCACACATGCTTTTCCCGCAACCTCTCCCAGCCACTAACATTAGGATGTTAGCAGCTACTCCAACAGTCAGGCAGGATGCGGGAGGGTTCTGCCCTGTCTTCAGCTCTCACAGGGAAGCATGTCTTGAAGCCAGCTGTCAAGTAGCTGCATTCCTATGGCAGTGAGAAGGTAGCAGTATTCTGAGTCAGGACGTTCCAAGATTACCAGGCTACTGCACCTGGGGATACCCTCCAGGTCTGCATTGTTACCCTGCGTCTCAGAAGCCTCTGGCAAACGTCTCTGCTGAAGACCTGCGAAACTCACTCTGCAGGCAGTGTGGAACTGTGAGGGACTGAAGCTGAGCTTAACTCTCAGAAGTAAGATGCTTTTGGACATGGCGTTCAGCTACCTTCTCACATATGGAACTTAGTATGTAGCACCTGTCTACCACAAGAATTACTGGGAAATCGTGAATTGAGCTTGGAGGCACTCGTCTTGTGTGCCGGGAGATTCCAATTACCTCTCCCAGCACTTCCGTCAAACAGCGAGCCTAGGCCTTTTAGAAGCCAAGGGTACCAGCAGGCTGGATGTGGAGGTACAGGCCATAAGCTCAACTCTCAGAAGTGTGTATGCATGGAAGGCAGATGTCTGCTACCCGCTCGTACATGGGAGTTGGAACCTAGCTACACTCTGGTTGAGGAAAGTCGTTGGAAATCGCTGTATTCAACTCAGATACACAGGAGTTCAGGCCCAGTGCTCACACATGCTTTTCCCGCAACCTCTCCAGCCACTAACATTAGGATGTTATCAGCTACTCCTACAGTCAGGCAGGATGCGGGTTGGTTCTGCCCTGTCCTCAGCTCTCTCAGGGAATCATGTCTTGAAGCCAGCTAGCTGTCAACTAGCTGCATTCCTATGGCAGTGAGAAGGTAGCAGTACTCTGAGTCAGGAGGTTCCAAGATTATCAGTCGACTGCACCTGGGGATACCCTCCAGGTCTGCATTGTTACCCTGCGTCTCAGAAGCCTCTGGCAAACGTCTCTGCTGAAGACCTGCGAAACTCACTCTGCAGGCAGTGTGGAACGGTGAGGGACTGAGGGTGAGCTCAACTCTCAGAAATAAGATGGTTTTGGACAAGGCGTTCAGCTACCCTCTCACGTATGGAACTTAGTATGTAGCACCAGTCTACCACAGGAATTACTAGGAAATCGCTGAACTGAGCTTGGAGGCACTAGTCTTGTGTGCCGGGTGATTCCAATTACCTCTCCCAGCACTTCCGTCAAACAGCGAGCCTAGGCCTTTTAGAAGCCAAGGGTACCAGCAGGCTGGATGTGGAGGTACAGGCCATAAGCTCAACTCTCAGAAGTGTGTATGCATGGGAGGCAGATGTCTGCTACCCACTCGGACATGGGAGTTGGAACCTAGCTACACTGTGATTGAAGAAGGCCATTGGAAATCGCTGTATTCAACTCAGATACACGGGAGTTCAGGCCCAGTGCTCACACATGCTTTTCCCGCAACCTCTCCCAGCCTCTAACATAAGGATGTTAGCAGCTACTCCTACAGTCAGGCAGGATGCGGGAGGGTTCTGCCCTGTCCTCAACTCGCACAGGGAAGCATGTCTTGAAGCCAGCTGTCAACTAGCTACATTCCTATGGCAATGAGAAGGTAGCAGTACTCTGAGTCAGGAGGTTCCAAGATTACCACTCTACTGCACCTGGAGATACCCTCCAGGTCTGTATTGTTAACTTGTACTCAGAAGCCTCTGGCAATCGTCTCTGGTGAAGACGTGTGAAACTCACTCGGCAGGCAGTGTGGAAGTGTGAGGGACGGAGGGTGTGCTCAACTCTCAGAAGTAAGATGCTTTTGGACATGGCGTTCAGCTACCTTCTCACATATGGAACTTAGTATGTAGCACCTGTCTACCACAAGAATTACTGGGAAATCGTGAATTGAGCTTGGAGGCACTCGTCTTGTGTGCCGGGAAATTCCAATTACCTCTCCCAGCACTTCCGTCAAACAGCGAGCCTAGGCCTTTTAGAAGCCAAGGGTACCAGCAGGCTGGATGTGGAAGTACAGGCCAAAAGCTCAACTCTCAGAAGTGTGTATGCATGGGAGGCAGATGTCTGCTACCCGCTCGTACATGGGATTTGGAACCTAGCTACACTCTGGTTGAGGAAAGTCGTTGGAAATCGCTGTATTCAACTCAGATACACAGGAGTTCATGCCCAGTGCTCACACATGCTTTTCCCGCAACCTCTCCCAGCCACTAACATTAGGATGTTAGCAGCTACTCCTACAGTCAGGCAGCATGCGGGAGGGTTCTTCCCTGTCCTTAGCTCTCACAGGGAAGCATGTCTTGAAGCCAGCTGTCAACTAGCTGCATTCCTATGGCAGTGAGAAGGTAGCAGTATTCTGAGTCAGGAGGTTCCAAGATTACCACTCTACTGCATCTGGGGATACCCTCCAGGTCTGCCCTGTTACCCTGCGTCTCAGAAGCCTCTGGCAAACGTCTCTGCTGAAGACCTGCGAAACTCACTCTGCAGGCAGTGTGGAACTGTGAGGGACTGAGTCTGAGCTCAACTCTCAGAAGTAAGATGGTTTTGGACAAGGCGTTCAGCTACCCTCTCACGTATGGAACTTAGTATGTAGCACCAGTCTACCACAGGAATTACTAGGATATCGCTGAACTGAGCTTGGAGGAACTAGTCTTGTGTGCCGGGTGATTCCAATTACCTCTCCCAGCACTTCCGTCAAACAGCGAGCCTAGGCCTTTTAGAAGCCAAGGGTACCAGCAGGCTGGATGTGGAGGTACAGGCCATAAGCTCAACTCTCAGAAGTGTGTATGCATGGGAGGCAGATGTCTGCTACCCACTCGGACATGGGAGTTGGAACCTAGCTACACTGTGATTGAAGAAGGCCATTGGAAATCGCTGTATTCAAGTCAGATACACCGGAGTTCAGGCCCAGTGCTCACACATGCTTTTCCCGCAACCTCTCCCAGCCATTAACATAAGGATGTTAGCAGCTACTCCTACAGTCAGGCAGGATGCGGGAGGTTTCTGCCCTGTCCTCAGCTCTCACAGGGAAGCATGTCTTGAAGCCAGCTGTCAACTAGCTGCATTCCTATGGCAGTGAGAAGGTAGAAGTACTCTGAGTCAGGAGGTTCCAAGATTACCACTCTACTGCACCTGGAGATACCCTCCATGTCTGCATTGTTAACTTGTACTCAGAAACCTCTGGCAATCGTCTGTGGTGAAGACGTGTGAAACTCACTCTGCAGGCAGTGTGGAACTGTGAGGGACTGAGGGTGAGCTCAACTCTCAGAAGTAAGATTATTTTGGACAAGGCGTTCAGGTACCTTCTCACATATGGAATTAGTATGTAGCACCTGTCTACCACAAGAATTACTGGGAAATCGTGAATTGAGCTTGGAGGCACTCGTCTTGTGTGCCGGGAGATTCCAATTACCTCTCCCAGCACTTCCGTCAAACAGCGAGCCTAGGCCTTTTAGAAGCCAAGGGTACCAGCAGGCTGGATGTGGAGGTACAGGCCATAAGCTCAACACTCAGAAGTGTGTATGCATGGGAGGCAGATGTCTGCTACCCACTCGTACATGGGATTTGGAACCTAGCTACACTCTGGTTGAGGAAAGTCGTTGGAAATCGCTGTATTCAACTCAGACACACGGCAGTTCAGACCCAGTGCTCACACATGCTTTTCCCGCAACCTCTCCCAGCCACTAACATTAGGATGTTAGCAGCTACTCCAACAGTCAGGCAGGATGCGGGAGGGTTCTGCCCTGTCTTCAGTTCTCACAGGGAAGCATGTCTTGAAGCCAGCTGTCAAGTAGCTGCATTCCTATGGCAGTGAGAAGGTAGCAGTATTCTGACTCAGGACGTTCCAAGATTACCAGGCTACTGCACCTGGGGATACCCTCCAGGTCTGCATTGTTACCCTGCGTCTCAGAAGCCTCTGGCAAACGTCTCTGCTGAAGACCTGCGAAACTCACTCTGCAGGCAGTGTGGAACTGTGAGGGACTGAAGCTGAGCTTAACTCTCAGAAGTATTATGCTTTTGGACATGGCGTTCAGCTACCTGCTCACATATGGAACTTAGTATGTAGCACCTGTCTACCACAAGAATTACTGGGAAATCTTGAATTGAGCTTGGAGGCACTCGTCTTGTGTGCCGGGAGATTCCAATTACCTCTCCCAGCACTTCCGTCAAACAGCGATCCTAGGCCTTTTAGAAGCCAAGGGTACCAGCAGGCTGGATGTGGAGGTACAGGCCATAAGCTCAACTCTCAGAAGTGTGTATGCATGGGAGGCAGATGTCTGCTACCCACTCGGACATGGGAGTTGGAACCTAGCTACAGTGTGATTGAAGAAGGCCATTGGAAATCGCTGTATTCAAGTCAGATACACCGGAGTTCAGGCCCAGTGCTCACACATGCTTTTCCCGCAACCTCTCCCAGCCACTAACATAAGGATGTTAGCAGCTACTCCTACAGTCAGGCAGGATGCGGGAGGTTTCTGCCCTGTCCTCAGCTCTCACAGGGAAGCATGTCTTGAAGCCAGCTGTCAACTAGCTGCATTCCTATGGCAGTGAGAAGGTAGAAGTACTCTGAGTCAGGAGGTTCCAAGATTACCACTCAACTGCACCTGGAGATACCCTCCATGTCTGCATTGTTAACTTGTACTCAGAAGCCTCTGGCAATCGTCTCTGGTGAAGACGTGTGAAACTCACTCTGCAGGCAGTGTGGAACTGTGAGGGACTGAGGGTGAGCTCAACTCTCTGAAGTAAGATTATTTTGGACAAGGCGTTCAGGTACCTTCTCACATATGGAACTTAGTATGTAGCACCTGTCTACCACAAGAATTACTGGGAAATCGTGAATTGAGCTTGGAGGCACTCGTCTTGTGTGCCGGGAGATTCCAATTACCTCTCCCAGCACTTCCGTCAAACAGCGAGCCTAGGCCTTTTAGAAGCCAAGGGTACCAGCAGGCTGGATGTGGAGGTACAGGCCAAAAGCTCAACTCTCAGAAGTGTGTATGCATGGGAGGCAGATGTCTGCTACCCGCTCGTACATGGGATTTGGAAACTAGCTACACTCTGGTTGAGGAAAGTCGTTGGAAATCGCTGTATTCAACTCAGATACACGGGAGTTCATGCCCAGTGCTCACACATGCTTTTCCCGCAACCTCTCCCAGCCACTAACATTAGGATGTTACCAGCTACTCCTACAGTCAGGTAACATGCGGGAGGGTTCTTCCCTGTCCTTAGCTCTCACAGGGAAGCATGTCTTGAAGCCAGCTGTCAACTAGCTGCATTCCTATGGCAGTGAGAAGGTAGCAGTATTCTGAGTCAGGAGGTTCCAAGATTACCAGTCTACTGCATCTGGGGATACCCTCCAGGTCTGCCCTGTTACCCTGCGTCTCAGAAGCCTCTGGCAAACGTCTCTGGTGAAGACGTGTGAAACTCACTCTGCAGGCAGTGTGGAACTGTGAGGGACTGAGGGTGGGCTCAACTCTCAGAAGTAAGATTCTTTTGGACAAGGCGTTCAGCTACCTTCTCACGTAGGGAACTTAGTATGTAGCACCAGTCTACCACAGGAATTACTAGGAAATCGCTGAACTGAGCTTGGAGGCACTAGTCTTGTGTGCCGGGAGATTCCAATTACCTCTCCCAGCACTTCCGTCAAACAGCGAGCCTAGGCCTTTTAGAAGCCAAGGGTACCAGCAGGCTGGATGTGGAGGTACAGGCCATAAGCTCAACTCTGAGAAGTGTGTTTGCATGGGAGGCAGATGTCTGCTACCCACTCGGACATGGGAGTTGGAACCTAGCTACACTCTGGTTGAGGAAAGTCGTTGGAAATCGCTGTATTCAACTCAGATACACGGGAGTTCATGCCCAGTGCTCACACATGCTTTTCCCGCAACCTCTCCCAGCCACTAACATTAGGAATTTAGCAGCTACTCCTACAGTCAGGCAGCATGCGGGAGGGTTCTGCCCTGTCTTCAGCTCTCACCGGGAAGCATGTCTTGAAGCCAGCTGTCAACTAGCTGCATTCCTATGGCAGTGAGAAGGTAGCAGTATTCTGAGTCAGGAGGTTCCAAGTTTACCAGTCTACTGCACCTGGGGATACCCTGCAGGTCTGCATTGTTACCCTGCGTCCCTGAAGCCTCTGGCAAACGTCTCTGCTGAAGACCTGCGAAACTCACTCTGCAGGCAGTGTGGAACTGTGAGGGACTGAGGGTGAGCTCAACTCTCAGAAGTAAGATGGTTTTAGACAAGGCGTTCAGCTACCCTCTCACGTATGGAACTTAGTATGTAGCACCAGTCTACCACAGGAATTACTAGGAAATCGCTGAACTCAGCTTGGAGGCACTAGTCTTGTGTGCCCGGTGATTCCAATTACCTATCCCAGCACATCCGTCAAACAGCGAGCCTAGGCCTTTTAGAAGCCAAGGGTACCAGCAGGCTGGATGTGGAGGTACAGGCCATAAGCTCAACTCTCAGAAGTGTGTATGCATGGGAGGCAGATGTCTGCTACCCACTCAGATATGGGAGTTGGAACTTAGCTACGCTGTGATTGAAGAAGGCCATTGGAAATCGCTGTATTCAACTCAGATACGTTTGAGTTCAGGCGCAGTGCTCACACATGCTTTTCCCGCAACCTCTCCCAGCCACTAACATAAGGATGTTAGCAGCTACTCCTACAGTCAGGCAGCATGCGGGAGGGTTCTGCCCTGTACTCAGCTCTCACAGGGAAGCATGTCTTGAAGCCAGCTGTCAACTAGCTACATTCCTATGGCAGTGAGATGGTAGCAGTACTCTGAGTCAGGAGGTTCCAAGATTACCACTCTACTGCACCTGGAGATACCCTCCAGGTCTGCATTGTTAACTTGTACTCAGAAGCCTCTGGCAATCGTCTCTGGTGAAGACCTGCGAAACTCACTCTGCAGGCAGTGTGGAACTGTGAGGGACTGAGGCTGAGCTCAACTCTCAGAAGTAAGATGGTTTGGACAAGTCGTTCAGCTACCCTCTCACGTATGGAACTTAGTATGTAGCACCAGTCTACCACAGGAATTACTAGGAAATCGCTGAACTGAGCTTGGAGGCACTAGTCTTGTGTGCCGGGTGATTCCAATTACCTATCCCAGCACATCCGTCAAACAGCGAGCCTAGGCCTTTTAGAAGCCAAGGGTACCAGCAGGCTGGATGTGGAGGTACAGGCCATAAGCTCAACTCTCAGAAGTGTGTATGCATGGGAGGCAGATGTCTACTACCCACTCAGATATGGGAGTTGGGACCTAGCTACACTGTGATTGAAGAAGGCCATTGGAAATCGCTGTATTCAACTCAGATACGCGGGAGTTCAGGCCCAGTGCCCACACATGCTTTTCCCGCAACCTCTCCCAGCCACTAACATAAGGATGTTAGCAGCTACTCCTACAGTCAGGCAGCATGCGGGAGGGTTCTGCCCTGTCCTCAGCTCTCACAGGGAAGCATGTCTTGAAGCCAGCTGTCAACTAGCTACATTCCTATGGCAGTGAGAAAGTAGCAGTACTCTGAGTCAGGAGGTTCCAAGATTACCACTCTACTGCACCTGGAGATACCCTCCAGGTCTGCATTGTTAACTTGTACTCAGAAGCCTCTGGCAATCGTCTCTGGTGAAGACGTGTGAAACTCACTCTGCAGGCAGTGTGGAACTGTGAGGGACTGAGGGTGGGCTCAACTCTCAGAAGTAAGATGCTTTTGGACAAGAAGTTCAGCTACATTCTCACATATGGAACTTAGTATGTAGCACCTGTCTACCACATGAATTACTGGGAAATCGTGAATTGAGCTTGGAGGCACTCGTCTTGTGTGCCGGGAGATTCCAATTACCTCTCCCAGCACTTCCGTCAAACAGCGAGCCTAGGCCTTTTAGAAGCCAAGGGTACCAGCAGGCTGGATGTGGAGGTACAGGCCAAAAGCTCAACTCTCAGAAGTGTGTATGCATGGGAGGCAGATGTCTGCTACCCGCTCGTACATGGGATTTGGAAACTAGCTACACTCTGGTTGAGGAAAGTCGTTGGAAATCGCTGTATTCAACTCAGATACACGGGAGTTCATGCCCAGTGCTCACACATGCTTTTCCCGCAACCTCTCCCAGCCACAAACATTAGGATGTTACCAGCTACTCCTACAGTCAGGTAACATGCGGGAGGGTTCTTCCCTGTCCTTAGCTCTCACAGGGAAGCATGTCTTGAAGCCAGCTGTCAACTAGCTGCATTCCTATGGCAGTGAGAAGGTAGCAGTATTCTGAGTCAGGAGATTCCAAGATTACCAGTCTACTGCATCTGGGGATACCCTCCATGTCTGCCCTGTTACCCTGCGTCTCAGAAGCCTCTGGCAAACGTCTCTGGTGAAGACGTGTGAAACTCACTCTGCAGGCAGTGTGGAACTGTGAGGGACTGAGGGTGGGCTCAACTCTCAGAAGTAAGATTCTTTTGGACAAGGCGTTCAGCTACCTTCTCACGTAGGGAACTTAGTATGTAGCACCAGTCTACCACAGGAATTACTAGGAAATCGCTGAACTGAGCTTGGAGGCACTAGTCTTGTGTGCCGGGTGATTCCAATTACCTCTCCCAGCACTTCCGTCAAACAGCGAGCCTAGGCCTTTTAGAAGCCAAGGGTACCAGCAGGCTGGATGTGGAGGTACAGGCCATAAGCTCAACTCTGAGAAGTGTGATTGCATGGGAGGCAGATGTCTGCTACCCACTCGGACATGGGAGTTGGAACCTAGCGACACTGTGATTGAAGAAGGCCATTGGAAATCGCTGTATTCAACTCAGATACACGGGAGTTCAGGCCCAGTGCTCACACATGCTTTTCCCGCAACCTCTCCCAGCCACTAACATAAGGATGTTAGCAGCTACTCCTACAGTCAGGCAGGATGCGGGAGGGTTCTGCCCTGTCCTCAGCTCTCACAGGGAAGCATGTCTTGAAGCCAGCTGTCAACTAGCTACATTCCTATGGCAGTGAGAAGGTAGCAGTACTCTGAGTCAGGAGGTTCCAGGATTACCACTCTACTGCACCTGGAGATACCCTCCAGGTCTGCATTGTTAACTTGTACTCAGAAGCCTCTGGCAATCGTCTCTGGTGAAGACCTGCGAAACTCACTCTGCAGGCAGTGTGGAACTGTGAGGGACTGAGGCTGAGCTCAACTCTCAGAAGTAAGATGGTTTGGACAAGGCGTTCAGCTACACTCTCACGTATGGAACTTAGTATGTAGCACCAGTCTACCACAGGAATTACTAGGAAATCGCTGAACTGAGCTTGGAGGCACTAGTCTTGTGTGCCGGGTGATTCCAATTACCTATCCCAGCACTTCCGTCAAACAGCGAGCCTAGGCCTTTTAGAAGCCAAGGGTACCAGCAGGCTGGATGTGGAGGTACAGGCCATAAGCTCAACTCTCAGAAGTGTGTATGCATGGGAGGCAGATGTCTGCTACCCACTCGGACATGGGACTTGGAACCTAGCTACACTGTGATTGAAGAAGGCCATTGGAAATCGCTGTATTCAACTCAGGTACACGGGAGTTCAGGCCCAGTGCTCACACATGCTTTTCCCGCAACCTCTCCCAGCCACTAACATAAGGATGTTAGCAGCTACTCCTATAGTCAGGCAGGATGCGGGAGGGTTCTGCCCTGTCCTCAGCTCTCACAGGGAAGCATGTCTTGAAGCCAGCTGTCAACTAGCTGCATTCCTATGGCAGTGAGAAAGTAGCAGTACTCTGAGTCAGGAGGTTCCAAGATTACCACTCTACTGCACCTGGAGATACCCTCCAGGTCTGCATTGTTAACTTGTACTCAGAAGCCTCTGGCAATCGTCTCTGGTGAAGACGTGTGAAACTCACTCTGCAGGCAGTGTGGAACTGTGAGGGACTGAGGGTCAGCTCAACTCTCAGAAGTAAGATGCTTTAGGACAAGGCGTTCAGCTACCTTCTCACATAAGGAACTTAGTATGTAGCACCTGTCTACCACAAGAATTACTGGGAAATCGTGAATTGAGCTTGGAGGCACTCGTCTTGTGTGCCGGGAGATTCCAATTACCTCTCCCAGCACTTCCGTCAAACAGCGAGCCTAGTCCTTTTAAGAGCCAAGGGTACCAGCAGGCTGGATGTGGAGGTACAGGCCATAAGCTCAACTCTCAGAAGTGTGTATGCATGGGAGGCAGATGTCTGCTACCCGCTCGTACATGGGATTTGGAACCTAGCTACACTCTCTTTGAGGAAAGCCGTTGGAAATCGCTGTATTCAACTCAGACACACGGGAGTTCAGACCCAGTGCTCACACATGCTTTTCCCGCAACCTCTCCCAGCCACTAACATTAGGATGTTAGCAGCTACTCCTACAGTCAGGCAGGATGCGGGAGGGTTCTGCCCTGTCTTCAGCTCTCACAGGGAAGCATGTCTTGAAGCCAGCTGTCAACTAGCTGCATTCCTATGGCAGTGAGAAGGTAGTAGTACTTTGAGTCAGGAGGTTCCAAGATTACCACTCTACTGCACCTGGAGATACCCTCCAGGTCTGCATTGTTAACTTGTACTCAGAAGCCTCTGGCAATCGTCTCTGGTGAAGACGTGTGAAACTCACTCTGCAGGCAGTGTGGAAATGTGAGGGACGGAGGGTGTGCTCAACTCTCAGAAGTAAGATGCTTTTGGACAAGGCGTTCAGCTACCTTCTCACATATGGAACTTAGTATGTAGCACCTGTCTACCACAAGAATTACTGGGAAATCGTGAATTGAGCTTGGAGGCACTCGTCATGTGTGCCGGGTGATTCCAATTACCTCTCCCAGCACTTCCGTCAAACAGCGAGCCTAGGCCTTTTAGAAGCCAAGGGTACCAGCAGGCTGGATGTGGAGGTACAGGCCAAAAGCTCAACTCTCAGAAGTGTGTATGCATGGGAGGCAGATGTCTGATACCCGCTCGTACATGGGATTTGGAACCTAGCTACACTCTGGTTGAGGAAAGTCGTTGGAAATCGCTGTATTCAACTCAGATACATGGGAGTTCAGGTCCAGTGCTCACACATGCTTTTCCCGCAACCTCTCCCAGCCACTAACATTAGGGTGTTAGCAGCTACTCCTACAGTCAGGCAGCATGCGGGAGGGTTCTGCCCTGACCTCAGCTCTCACAGGGAAGCATGTCTTGAAGCCAGCTGTCAACTAGCTGCATTCCTATGGCAGTGAGAAAGTAGCAGTACTCTGAGTCAGGAGGTTCCAAGATTACCACTCTACTGCACCTGGAGATACCCTCCAGGTCTGCATTGTTAACTTGTACTCAGAAGCCTCTGGCCATCGTCTCTGGTGAAGACGTTTGAAACTCACTCTGCAGGCAGTGTGGAACTGTCAGGGACTGAGGGTGGGCTCAACTCTCAGAAGTAAGATGCTTTTGGACAAGACGTTCAGCTACATTCTCACATATGGAACTTAGTATGTAGCACCTGTCTACCACAAGAATTACTGGGAAATCGTGAATTGAGCTTGGAGGCACTCGTCTTGTGTGCCGGGAGATTCCAATTACCTCTCCCAGCACTTCCGTCAAACAGCGAGCCTAGGCCTTTTAGAAGCCAAGGGTACCAGCAGGCTGGATGTGGAGGTACAGGCCATAAGCTCAACTCTCAGAAGTGTGTATGCATGGGAGGCAGATGTCTGCTACCGCTCGTACATGGGATTTGGAACCTAGCTACACTCTGGTTGAGGAAAGCCGTTGGAAATCGCTGTATTCAACTCAGATACACGGGAGTTCAGGCCCAGTGCTCACACATGCTTTTCCCGCAACGTCTCCCATCCACTAACATTAGGATGTTAGCAGCTACTCCTACAGTCAGGCAGCATGCGGGAGGGTTCTGCCCTGTCCTCAGCTCTCACAGGGAAGCATGTCTTGAAGCCAGCTGTCAACTAGCTGCATTCCTATGGCAGTGAGAAGGTAGCAGTATTCTGAGTCAGGAGGTTCCAAGATTACCAGTCTACTGCACCTGGGGATACCCTGCATGTCTGCATTGTTACCCTGCGTCTCAGAAGCCTCTGGCAAACGTCTCTGCTGAGACCTGCGAAACTCACTCTGCAGGCAGTGTGGAACTGTAGGGACTGAGGCTGAGCTCAACTCTCAGAAGTAAGATGGTTTTGTACAAGGCGTTCAGCTACCCTCTCACGTATGGAACTTAGTATGTAGCACCAGTCTACCACAGGAATTACTAGGAAATCGCTGAACTGAGCTTGGAGGCACTAGTCTTGTGTGCCGGGTGATTCCAATTACCTATCCCAGCACTTCCGTCAAACAGCGAGCCTAGGCCTTTTAGAAGCCAAGGGTACCAGCAGGCTGGATGTGGAGGTACAGGCCATAAGCTCAACTCTCAGAAGTGTGTATGCATGGGAGGCAGATGTCTGCTACCCGCTCGTACATGGGATTTGGAACCTAGCTACACTCTGGTTGAGGAAAGCCGTTGGAAATCGCTGTATTCAACTCAGATACACGGGAGTTCAGGCCCAGTGCTCACACATGCTTTTCCCGCAACCTCTCCCAGCCACTAACATTAGGAATTTAGCAGCTACTCCTACAGTCAGGCAGCATGCGGGAGGGTTCTGCCCTGTCCTCAGCTCTCACAGGGAAGCATGTCTTGAAGCCAGCTGTCAACTAGCTGCATTCCTATGGCAGTGAGAAGGTAGCAGTATTCTGAGTCAGGTGGTTCCAAGATTACCAGTCTACTGCACCTGGAGATACCCTCCAGGTCTGCATTGTTACCCTGCGTCTAGAAGCCTCTGGCAAACGTCTCTGCTGAAGACCTGCGAAACTCACTCTGCAGGCAGTGTGGAACTGTAGGGACTGAGGCTGAGCTCAACTCTCAGAAGTAAGATGGTTTTGGACAAGGCGTTCAGCTACCCTCTCACGTATGGAACTTAGTACGTAGCACCAGTCTACCACAGGAATTTCTAGGAAATCGCTGAACTGAGCTTGGAGGCACTAGTCTTGTGTGCCGGGTGATTCCAATTACCTATCCCAGCACTTCCGTCAAACAGCGAGCCTAGGCCTTTTAGAAGCCAAGGGTACCAGCAGGCTGGATGTGGAGGTACAGGCCATAAGCTCAACTCTCAGAAGTGTGTATGCATGGGAGGCAGATGTCTGCTACTCATTCGGACATGGGAGTTGGAACCTAGCTACACTGTGATTGAAGAAGGCCATTGGAAATCGCTGTATTCAACTCAGATACACGGGAGTTCAGGCCCAGTGCTCACACATGCTTTTCCCGCAACCTCTCCCAGCCACTAACCTAAGGATGTTAGCAGCTACTCCTACAGTCAGGACGGTGCGGGAGGGTTCTGCCCTGTCCTCAGCTCTCACAGGGAAGCATGTCTTGAAGCCAGCTGTCAACTAGCTGCATTCCTATGGCAGTGAGAAGGTAGCAGTACTCTGAGTCAGGACGTTCCAAGATTACCACTCTACTGCACCTGGAGATACCCTCCAGGTCTGCATTGTTAACTTGTACTCAGAAGCCTCTGGCCATCGTCTCTGGTGAAGACGTGTGAAACTCACTCTGCAGGCAGTTTGGAACTGTGAGGGACTGAGGCTGAGCTCAACTCTCAGAAGTAAGATGGTTTTGGACAAGGCGTTCAGCTACCCTCTCACGTATGGAACTTAGTATGTAGCACCTGTCTACCACAAGAATTACTGGGAAATCGTGAATTGAGCTTGGAGGCACTCGTCTTGTGTGCCGGGAGATTCCAATTACCTCTCCCAGCACTTCCGTCAAACAGCGAGCCTAGGCCTTTTAGAAGCCAAGGGTACCAGCAGGCTGGATGTGGAGCTACAGGCCATAAGCTCAACTCTCAGAAGTGTGTATGCATGGGAGGCAGATGTCTGCTACCCTCTCGTACATGGGATTTGGAACCTAGCTACACTCTTGTTGAGGAAAGGCGTTGGAAATCGCTGTATTCAACTCAGATACACGGGAGTTCAGGCCCAGTGCTCACACATGCTTTTCCCGCAACCTCTCCCAGCCACTAACATTAGGAATTTAGCAGCTACTCCTACAGTCAGGCAGCATGCGGGAGGGTTCTGCCCTGTCTTCAGCTCTCACAGGGAAGCATGTCTTGAAGCCAGCTGTCAACTAGCTGCATTCCTATAGCAGTGAGAAGGTAGCAGTATTCTGAGTCAGGAGGTTCCAAGATTACCAGTCTACTGCACCTGGGGATACCCTCCAGGTCTGCATTGTTACCCTGCGTCTCAGAAGCCTCTGGCAAACGTCTCTGCTGAAGACCTGCGAAACTCACTCAGCAGGCAGTGTGGAACTGTGAGGGACTGAGGGTGAGCTCAACTCTCAGAAGTAAGATGGTTTTGGACAAGGCGTTCAGCTACCCTCTCACGTATGGAACTTAGTATGTAGCACCAGTCTACCACAGGAATTACTAGGAAATCGCTGAACTGAGCTTGGAGGCACTAGTCTTGTGTGCCGGGTGATTCCAATTACCTATCCCAGCACATCCGTCAAACAGCGAGCCTAGGCCTTTTAGAAGCCAAGGGTACCAGCAGGCTGGATGTGGAGGTACAGGCCATAAGCTCAACTCTCAGAAGTGTGTATGCATGGGAGGCAGATGTCTGCTACCCACTCGGATATGGGAGTTGGAACCTAGCTACACTGTGATTGAAGAAGGCCATTGGAAATCGCTGTATTCAACTCAGATACGCAGGAGTTCAGGCCCAGTGCTCACACATGCTTTTCCCGCAACCTCTCCCAGCCACTAACATTAGGAATTTAGCAGCTACTCCTACAGTCAGGCAGCATGCGGGAGGGTTCTGCCCTGTCCTCAGCTCTCACAGGGAAGCATGTCTTGAAGCCAGCTGTCAACTAGCTACATTCCTATGGCAGTGAGATGGTAGCAGTACTCTGAGTCAGGAGGTTCCAAGATTACCACTCTACTGCACCTGGAGATACCCTCCAGGTCTGCATTGTTAACTTGTACTCAGAAGCCTCTGGCAATCGTCTCTGGTGAAGACCTGCGAAACTCACTCTGCAGGCAGTGTGGAACTGTGAGGGACTGAGGCTGAGCTCAACTCTCAGAAGTAAGATGGTTTTGGACAAGGCGTTCAGCTACCCTCTCACGTATGGAACTTAGTATGTAGCACCAGTCTACCACAGGAATTACTAGGAAATCGCTGAACTGAGCTTGGAGGCACTAGTCTTGTGTGCCGGGTGATTCCAATTACCTATCCCAGCACATCCGTCAAACAGCGAGCCTAGGCCTTTTAGAAGCCAAGGGTACCAGCAGGCTGGATGTGGAGGTACAGGCCATAAGCTCAACTCTCAGAAGTGTGTATGCATGGGAGGCAGATGTCTGCTACCCACTCGGATATGGGAGTTGGGACCTAGCTACACTGTGATTGAAGAAGGCCATTGGAAATCGCTGTATTCAACTCAGATACACGGGAGTTCAGGGCCAGTGCTCACACATGCTTTTCCCGCAACCTCCCCCAGCCACTAACATAAGGATGTTAGCAGCTACTCCTATAGTCAGGCAGGATGCGCGACGGTTCTGCCCTGTCCTCAGCTCTCACAGGGAAGCATGTCTTGAAGCCAGCTGTCAACAAGCTGCATTCCTATGGCAGTGAGAAAGTAGCAGTACTCTGAGTCAGGAGGTTCCAAGATTACCACTCTACTGCACCTGGAGATACCCTCCAGGTCTGCATTGTTAACTTGTACTCAGAAGCCTCTGGCAATCGTCTCTGGTGAAGACGTGTGAAACTCACTCTGCAGGCAGTGTGGAACTGTGAGGGACTGAGGGTGGGCTCAACTCTCAGAAGTAAGATGCTTTTGGACAAGGCGTTCAGCTACCTTCTCACATAGGGAACTTAGTTTGTAGCAACTGTCTACCACAAGAATTACTGGGAAATAGTGAATTGAGCTTGGAGGCACTCGTCTTGTGTGCCGGGAGATTCCAATTACCTCTCCCAGCACTTCCGTCAAACAGCGAGCCTAGGCCTTTTAGAAGCCAAGGGTACCAGCAGGCTGGATGTGGAGGTACAGGCCATAAGCTCAACTCTCAGAAGTGTGTATGCATGGGAGGCAGATGTCTGCTATCGCTCGTACATGGGATTTTGAACCTATCTACACTCTGGTTGAGGAAAGTCGTTGGAAATCGCTGTATTCAACTCAGATACACGGGAGTTCAGGCCCAGTGCTCACACATGCTTTTCCCGCAACCTCTCCCAGCCACTAACATTAGGATGTTAGCAGCTACTCCTACAGTCAGGCAGCATGCGAGAGGGTTCTGCCCTGTCCTCAGCACTCACAGGGAAGCATGTCTTGAAGCCAGCTGTCAACTAGCTGCATTCCTATGGCAGTGAGAAGGTAGCAGTATTCTGAGTCAGGTGGTTCCAAGATTACCAGTCTACTGCACCTGGGGATACCCTCCAGGTCTGCATTGTTACCCTGCGTCTCAGAAGCCTCTGGCAAACGTCTCTGCTGAAGACCTGCGAAACTCACTCTGCAGGCAGTGTGGAACGGTGAGGGACTGAGGGTGAGCTCAACTCTCAGAAGTAAGATGGTTTTGGACAAGGCGTTCAGCTACCCTCTCACGTATGGAACTTAGTATGTAGCACCAGTCTACCACAGGAATTACTAGGAAATCGCTGAACTGAGCTTGGAGGCACTAGTCTTGTGTGCCGGGTGATTCCAATTACCTATCCCAGCACTTCCGTCAAACAGCGAGCCTAGGCCTTTTAGAAGCCAAGGGTACCAGCAGGCTGGATGTGGAGGTACAGGCCATAAGCTCAACTCTCAGAAGTGTGTATGCATGGGAGGCAGATGTCTGCTACTCATTCGGACATGGGAGTTGGAACCTAGCTACACTGTGATTGAAGAAGGCCATTGGAAATCGCTGTATTCAACTCAGATACACGGGAGTTCAGGCCCAGTGCTCACACATGCTTTTCCCGCAACCTCTCCCAGCCACTAACCTAAGGATGTTAGCAGCTACTCCTACAGTCAGGACGGTGCGGGAGGGTTCTGCCCTGTCCTCAGCTCTCACAGGGAAGCATGTCTTGAAGCCAGCTGTCAACTAGCTGCATTCCTATGGCAGTGAGAAGGTAGCAGTACTCTGAGTCAGGACGTTCCAAGATTACCACTCTACTGCACCTGGAGATACCCTCCAGGTCTGCATTGTTAACTTGTACTCAGAAGCCTCTGGCAATCGTCTCTGGTGAAGACCTGCGAAACTCACTCTGCAGGCAGTGTGGAACTGTGAGGGACTGAGGGTGAGCTCAACTCTCAGAAGTAAGATGGTTTTGGACAAGGCGTTCAGCTACCCTCTCACGTATGGAACTTAGTATGTAGCACCTGTCTACCACAAGAATTACTGGGAAATCGTGAATTGAGCTTGGAGGCACTCGTCTTGTGTGCCGGGAGATTCCAATTACCTCTCCCAGCACTTCCGTCAAACAGCGAGCCTAGGCCTTTTAGAAGCCAAGGGTACCAGCAGGCTGGATGTGGAGGTACAGGCCATAAGCTCAACTCTCAGAAGTGTGTATGCATGGGAGGCAGATGTCTGCTACCCACTCGGACATTGGAGTTGGAACCTAGCTACACTGTGATTGAAGAAGGCCATTGGAAATCGCTGTATTCAACTCAGATACACGGGAGTTCAGGCCCAGTGCTCACACATGCTTTTCCCGCAACCTCTCCCAGGCACTAACATTAGGATGTTAGCAGCTACTCCTAAAGTCAGGCAGCATGCGGGAGGGATCTGCCCTGTCCTCAGCTCTCTCAGGGAAGCATGTCTTGAAGCCAGCTAGCTGTCAACTAGCTGCATTCCTATGGCAGTGAGAAGGTAGCAGTATTCTGAGTCGGGAGGTTCCAAGATTACCAGGATACTGCACCTGGGGATACCCTCCAGTTCTGCATTGTTACCCTGCGTCTCAGAAGCCTCTGGCAAACGTCTCTGCTGAAGACCTGCAAAACTCACTCTACAGGCAGTGTGGAACTGTGAGGGAATGAGGCTGAGCTCAACTCTCAGAAGTAAGATGGATTTGGACAAGGCGTTCAGCTACCCTCTCACGTATGGAACTTAGTATGTAGCACCAGTCTGCCACAGGAATTACTAGGAAATCGCTGAACTGAGCTTGGAGGCACTAGTCTTGTGTGCCGGGTGATTCCAATTACCTATCCCAGCACTTCCGTCAAACAGCGAGCCTAGGCCTTTTAGAAGCCAAGGGTACCAGCAGGCTGGATGTGGAGGTACAGGCCATAAGCTCAACTCTCAGAAGTGTGTATGCATAGGAGGCAGATGTCTGCTACCCGCTCGTACATGGGATTTGGAACCTAGCTACACTCTGGTTGAGGAAAGCCGTTGGAAATCGCTGTATTCAACGCAGATACACGGGAGTTCAGGCCCAGTGCTCACACATGCTTTTCCCGCCACCTCTCCCAGCCACTAACATTAGGATGTTAGCAGCTACTCCTACAGTCAGGCAGCATGCGGGAGGGTTCTGCCCTGTCCTCAGCTCTCACAGGGAAGCATGTCTTGAAGCCAGCTGTCAACTAGCTGCATTCCTATGGCAGTGAGAAGGTAGCAGTATTCTGAGTCAGGAGGTTCCAAGATTACCAGTCTACTGCACCTGGGGATACCCTCCAGGTCTGCATTGTTACCCTGCGTCTCAGAAGCCTCTGGCAAACGTCTCTGCTGAAGACCTGCGAAACTCACTCTGCAGGCAGTGTGGAACTGTAGGGACTGAGGCTGAGCTCAACTCTCAGAAGTAAGATGGTTTTGGACAAGGCGTTCAGCTACCCTCTCACGTATGGAACTTAGTATGTAGCACCAGTCTACGACAGGAATTACTAGGAAATTGCTGAACTGAGCTTGGAGGCACTAGTCTTGTGTGCCGGGTGATTCCAATTACCTCTCCCAGCACATTCGTCAAACAGCGAGCCTAGGCCTTTTAGAAGCCAAGGGTACCAGCAGGCTGGATGTGGAGGTACAGGCCATAAGCTCAACTCTCAGAAGTGTGTATGCATGGGAGGCAGATGTCTGCTACCCACTCGGACTTGGGAGTTGGAACCTAGCTACACTGTGATTGAAGAAGGCCATTGGAAATCGCTGTATTCAACTCAGATACACGGGAGTTCAGGCCCAGTGCTCACACATGCTTTTCCCACAACCTCTCCCAGCCACTAACATAAGGATGTTAGCAGCTACTCCTACAGTCAGGCAGGATGCGGGAGGGTTCTGCCCTGTCCTCAGCTCTCACAGGGAAGCATGTCTTGAAGCCAGCTGTCAACTAGCTGCATTCCTATGGCAGTGAGAAGGTAGCAGTACTCTGAGTCAGGAGGTTCCAAGATTACCACTCTACTGCACCTGGAGATACCCTCCAGGTCTGCATTGTTAACTTGTACTCAGAAGACTCTGGCAATCGTCTCTGGTGAAGACGTGTGAAACTCACTCTGCAGGCAGTGTGGAACTGTGAGGGACTGAGGGTGGGCTCAACTCTCAGAAGTAAGATGCTTTTGGACAAGGCGTTCAGCTACCTTCTCACATAGGGAACTTAGTTTGTAGCAACTGTCTACCACAAGAATTACTGGGAAATAGTGAATTGAGCTTGGAGGCACTCGTCTTGTGTGCCGGGAGATTCCAATTACCTCTCCCAGCACTTCCGTCAAACAGCGAGCCTAGGCCTTTTAGAAGCCAAGGGTACCAGCAGGCTGGATGTGGAGGTACAGGCCATAAGCTCAACTCTCAGAAGTGTGTATGCATGGGAGGCAGATGTCTGCTATCGCTCGTACATGGGATTTTGAACCTATCTACACTCTGGTTGAGGAAAGTCGTTGGAAATCGCTGTATTCAACTCAGATACACGGGAGTTCAGGCCCAGTGCTCACACATGCTTTTCCCGCAACCTCTCCCAGCCACTAACATTAGGATGTTAGCAGCTACTCCTACAGTCAGGCAGCATGCGAGAGGGTTCTGCCCTGTCCTCAGCACTCACAGGGAAGCATGTCTTGAAGCCAGCTGTCAACTAGCTGCATTCCTATGGCAGTGAGAAGGTAGCAGTATTCTGAGTCAGGTGGTACCAAGATTACCAGTCTACTGCACCTGGGGATACCCTCCAGGTCTGCATTGTTAACTTGTACTCAGAAGCCTCTGGCAATCGTCTCTGGTGAAGACCTGCGAAACTCACTCTGCAGGCAGTGTGGAACTGTGAGGGACTGAGGCTGAGCTCAACTCTCAGAAGTAAGATGGTTTTGGACAAGGCGTTCAGCTACCCTCTCACGTATGGAACTTCGTATGTAGCACCAGTCTAGCACAGGAATTACTAGGAAATCGCTGAACTGAGCTTGGAGGCACTAGTCTTGTGTGCCGGTTGATTCCAATTACCTATCCCAGCACTTCCGTCAAACAGCGAGCCTAGGCCTTTTAGAAGCCAAGGGTACCAGCAGGCTGGATGTGGAGGTACAGGCCATAAGCTCAACTCTCAGAAGTGTGTATGCATGGGAGGCAGATGTTTGCTACCCGCTCGTACATGGGATTTGGAACCTAGCTACACTCTGGTTGAGGAAAGCCGTTGGAAATCGCTGTATTCAACTCAGATACACGGGAGTTCAGGCCCAGTGCTCACACATGCTTTTCCCGCAACCTCTCCCAGCCACTAACATTAGGATGTTAGCAGCTACTCCTACAGTCAGGCAGCATGCGGGAGGGTTCTGCCCTGTCCTCAGCTCTCACAGGGAAGCATGTCTTGAAGCCAGCTGTCAACTAGCTGCATTCCTATGGCAGTGAGAAGGTAGCAGTATTCTGAGTCAGGAGGTTCCAAGATTACCAGTCTACTGCACCTGGGGATACCCTCCAGGTCTGCATTGTTACCCTGCGTCTCAGAAGCCTCTGGCAAACGTCTCTGCTGAAGACCTGCGAAACTCACTCTGCAGGCAGTGTGGAACTGTGAGGGACTGAGGGTGAGCTCAACTCTCAGAAGTAAGATGGTTTTGGACAAGGCGTTCAGCTACCCTCTCACGTATGGAACTTAGTATGTAGCACCAGTCTACCACAGGAATTACTAGGAAATCGCTGAACTGAGCTTGGAGGCACTAGTCTTGTGTGCCGGGTGTTTCCAATTACCTATCCCAGCACATCCGTCAAACAGCGAGCCTAGGCCTTTTAGAAGCCAAGGTACGAGCAGGCTGGATGTGGAGGTACAGGCCATAAGCTCAACTCTCAGAAGTGTGTATGCATGGGAGGCAGATGTCTGCTACCCACTCGGATATGGGAGTTGGAACCTAGCTACACTGTGATTGAAGAAGGCCATTGGAAATCGCTGTATTCAACTCAGATACGCGGGAGTTCAGGCCCAGTGCTCACACATGCTTTTCCCGCAACCTCTCCCAGCCACTAACATAAGGATGTTAGCAGCTACTCCTACAGTCAGGCAGCATGCGGGAGGGTTCTGCCCTGTCCTCAGCTCTCACAGGGAAGCATGTCTTGAAGCCAGCTGTCAACTAGCTACATTCCTATGGCAGTGAGATGGTAGCAGTACTCTGAGTCAGGAGGTTCCAAGATTACCACTCTACTGCACCTGGAGATACCCTCCAGGTCTGCATTGTTAACTTGTACTCAGAAGCCTCTGGCAATCGTCTCTGGTGAAGACGTGTGAAACTCACTCTGCAGGCAGTGTGGAACTGTGAGGGACTGAGGGTCAGCTCAACTCTCAGAAGTAAGATGCTTTAGGACAAGGCGTTCAGCTACCTTCTCACATAAGGAACTTAGTATGTAGCACCTGTCTACCACAAGAATTACTGGGAAATCGTGAATTGAGCTTGGAGGCACTCGTCTTGTGTGCCGGGAGATTCCAATTACCTCTCCCAGCACTTCCGTCAAACAGCGAGCCTAGGCCTTTTAGAAGCCAAGGGTACCAGCAGGTTGGATGTGGAGGTACAGGCCATAAGCTCAACTCTCAGAAGTGTGTATGCATGGGAGGCAGATGTCTGCTACCCGCTCGTACATGGGATTTGGAACCTAGCTACACTCTCTTTGAGGAAAGCCGTTGGAAATCGCTGTATTCAACTCAGACACACGGGAGTTCAGACCCAGTGCTCACACATTCTTTTCCCGCAACCTCTCCCAGCCACTAACATTAGGATGTTAGCAGCTACTCCTACAGTCAGGCAGGATGCGGGAGGGTTCTGCCCTGTCTTCAGCTCTCACAGGGAAGCATGTCTTGAAGCCAGCTGTCAACTAGCTGCATTCCTATGGCAGTGAGAAGGTAGTAGTATTCTGATTCGGGAGGTTCCAAGATTACCAGGATACTGCACCTGGGGATACCCTCCAGTTCTGCATTGTTACCCTGCGTCTCAGAAGCCTCTGGCAAACGTCTCTGCTGAAGACCTGCAAAACTCACTCTACAGGCAGTGTGGAACTGTGAGGGAATGAGGCTGAGCTCAACTCTCAGAAGTAAGATGCTTTTGGACAAGGCGTTCAGCTCTCCTCTCACGTATGGAACTTAGTATGTAGCACCAGTCTACCACAGGAATTACTAGGAAATCGCTGAACTGAGCTTGGAGGCACTAGTCTTGTGTGTCGGGTGATTCCATTTACCTCTCCCAGCACTTCCGTCAAACAGCGAGCCTAGGCCTTTTAGAAGCCAAGGGTACCAGCAGGCTGGATGTGGAGTTACAGGCCATAAGCTCAACTCTCAGAAGTGTATATGCATGGGAGGCAGATGTCTGCTACCCACTCGGACATGGGAGTTGGTACCTAGCTACACTGTGTTTGAAGAAAGCCATTGGAAATCGCTGTATTCAACTCAGATACACGGGAGTTCAGGCCCAGTGCTCACACATGCTTTTCCCGCAACCTCTCCCAGCCACTAACATAAGGATGTTAGCAGCTACTCCTACAGTCAGGCAGGATGCGGGAGGGTTCTGCCCTGTCCTCAGCTCTCACAGGGAAGCATGTCTTGAAGCCAGCTGTCAACTAGCTGCATTCCTATGGCAGTGAGAAGGTAGCAGTACTCTGAGTCAGGAGGTTCCAAGATTACCACTCTACTGCACCTGGAGATACCCTCCAGGTCTGCATTGTTAACTTGTACTCAGAAGACTCTGGCAATCGTCTCTGGTGAAGACGTGTGAAACTCACTCTGCAGGCAGTGTGGAACTGTGAGGGACTGAGGGTGGGCTCAACTCTCAGAAGTAAGATGCTTTGGACAAGGCGTTCAGCTACCTTCTCACATAGGGAACTTAGTTTGTAGCAACTGTCTACCACAAGAATTACTGGGAAATAGTGAATTGAGCTTGGAGGCACTCGTCTTGTGTGCCGGGAGATTCCAATTACCTCTCCCAGCACTTCCGTCAAACAGCGAGCCTAGGCCTTTTAGAAGCCAAGGGTACCAGCAGGCTGGATGTGGAGGTACAGGCCATAAGCTCAACTCTCAGAAGTGTGTATGCATGGGAGGCAGATGTCTGCTATCGCTCGTACATGGGATTTGGAACCTAGCTACACTCTGGTTGAGGAAAGTCGTTGGAAATCGCTGTATTCAACTCAGATACACGGGAGTTCAGGCCCAGTGCTCACACATGCTTTTCCCGCAACCTCTCCCAGCCATTAACATTAGGATGTTAGCAGCTACTCCTACAGTCACGCAGCATGCGAGAGGGTTCTGCCCTGTCCTCAGCACTCACAGGGAAGCATGTCTTGAAGCCAGCTGTCAACTAGCTGCATTCCTATGGCAGTGAGAAGGTAGCAGTATTCTGAGTCAGGAGGTTCCAAGATTACCAGTCTACTGTACCTGGGGATACCCTCCAGGTCTGCATTGTTACCCTGCGTCTCAGAAGCCTCTGGCAAACGTCTCTGCTGAAGACCTGCGAAACTCACTCTGCAGGCAGTGTGGAACGGTGAGGGACTGAGGGTGAGCTCAACTCTCAGAAGTAAGATGGTTTTGGACAAGGCGTTCAGCTACCCTCTCACGTATGGAACTTAGTATGTAGCACCAGTCTACCACAGGAATTACTAGGAAATCGCTGAACTGAGCTTGGAGGCACTAGTCTTGTGTGCCGGGTGATTCCAATTACCTCTCCCAGCACTTCCGTGAAACAGCGAGCCTAGGCCTTTTAGAAGCCAAGGGTACCAGCAGGCTTGATGTGGAGGTACAGGCCAAAAGCTCAACTCTCAGAAGTGTGTATGCATGGGAGGCAGATGTCTGCTATCGCTCGTACATGGGATTTGGATCCTAGCTACACTCTGGTTGAGGAAAGTCGTTGGAGATCGCTGTATTCAACTCAGATACACGGGAGTTCATGCCCAGTGCTCACACATGCTTTTCCCGCAACCTCTCCCAGCCACTAACATTAGGATGTTAGCAGCTACTCCTACAGTCAGGCAGCATGCGGGAGGGTTCTGCCCTGTCCTTAGCTCTCACAGGGAAGCATGTCTTGAAGCCAGCTGTCAACTAGCTGCATTCCTATGGTAGTGAGAAGGTAGCAGTATTCTGAGTCAGGAGGTTCCAAGATTACCAGTCTACTGCATCTGGGGATACCCTCCAGGTCTGCACTGTTACCCTGCGTCTCAGAAGCCTCTGGCAAACGTCCTGCTGAAGACCTGCGAAACTCACTCTTCAGGCAGTGTGGAACTGTGAGGGACTGAGGGTGAGCTCAACTCTCAGAAGTAAGATGGTTTTGGACAAGGCGTTCAGCTACCCTCTCACGTATGGAACTTAGTATGTAGCACCAGTCTACCACAGGAATTACTAGGAAATCGCTGAACTGAGCTTGGAGGCACTAGTCTTGTGTGCCGGGTGATTCCAATTACCTCTCCCAGCACATCCGTCAAACAGCGAGCCTAGGCCTTTTAGAAGCCAAGGGTACCAGCAGGCTGGATGTGGAGGTACAGGCCATAAGCTCAACTCTCAGAAGTGTGTATGCATGGGAGGCAGATGTCTGCTACCCACTCGGACATGGGAGTTGGAATCTAGCTACACTGTGATTGAATACGGCCATTGGAAATCGCTGTATTCAACTCAGATACACGGGAGTTCAGGCCCAGTGCTCACACATGCTTTTCGCGCAACCTCTCCCAACCACTAACATAAGGATGTTAGCAGCTACTCCTACAGTCAGGCAGGATGCGGGAGGGTTCTGCCCTGTCCTCAGCTCTCACAGGGAAGCATGTCTTGAAGCCAGCTGTCAACTAGCTGCATTCCTATGGCACTGAGAAGGTAGCAGTACTCTGAGTCAGGAGGTTCCAAGATTACCACTCTACTGCACCTGGAGATACCCTCCAGGTCTGCATTGCTAACTTGTACTCAGAAGACTCTGGCAATCGTCTCTGGTGAAGACGTGTGAAACTCACTCTGCAGGCAGTGTGGAACTGTGAGGGACTGAGGGTGGGCTCAACTCTCAGAAGTAAGATGCTTTGGACAAGGCGTTCAGCTACCTTCTCACATAGGGAACTTAGTTTGTAGCAACTGTCTACCACATGAATTACTGGGAAATAGTGAATTGAGCTTGGAGGCACTCGACTTGTGTGCCGGGAGATTCCAATTACCTCTCCCAGCACTTCCGTCAAACAGCGAGCCTAGGCCTTTTAGAAGCCAAGGGTACCAGCAGGCTGGATGTGGAGGTACAGGCCATAAGCTCAACTCTCAGAAGTGTGTATGCATGGGAGGGAGATGTCTGCTACCCGCTCGTACATGGGATTTGGAACCTAGCTACACTCTGGTTGAGGAAAGTCGTTGGAAATCGCTGTATTCAACTCAGATACACGGGAGTTCAGGCCCAGTGCTCACACATGCTTTTCCCGCAACCTCTCCCAGCCACTAACATTAGGATGTTATCAGCTACTCCTACAGTCAGGCAGGATGCGGGAGGGTTCTGCCCTGTCCTCAGCTCTCTCAGGGAAGCATGTCTTGAAGCCAGCTAGCTGTCAACTAGCTGCATTCCTATGGCAGTGAGAAGGTAGCAGTACTCTGAGTCAGGAGGTTCCAAGATTACCAATCGTCTGCATCTGGGGATACCCTCCAGGTCTGCATTGTTACCCTGCGTCTCAGAAGCCTCTGGCAAACGTCTCTGCTGAAGACCTGCGAAACTCACTCTGCAGGCAGTGTGGAACGGTGAGGGACTGAGGGTGAGCTCAACTCTCAGAAGTAAGATGGTTTTGGACAAGGCGTTCAGCTACCCTCTCACGTATGGAACTTAGTATGTAGCACCAGTCTACCACAGGAATTACTAGGAAATCGCTGAACTGAGCTTGGAGGCACTAGTCTTGTGTGCCGGGTGATTCCAATTACCTCTCCCAGCACTTCCGTCAAACAGCGAGCCTAGGCCTTTTAGAAGCCAAGGGTACCAGCAGGCTGGATGTGGAGGTACAGGCCATAAGCTCAACTCTCAGAAGTGTGTATGCATGGGAGGCAGATGTCTGCTACCCACTCGGACATGGGAGTTGGAACCTAGCTACACTGTGATTGAAGAAGGCCATTGGAAATCGCTGTATTCAACTCAGATACACGGGAGTTCAGGCCCAGTGCTCACACATGCTTTTCCCGCAACCTCTCCCAGCCTCTAACATAAGGATGTTAGCAGCTACTCCTACAGTCAGGCAGGATGCGGGAGGGTTCTGCCCTGTCCTCAACTCGCACAGGGAAGCATGTCTTGAAGCCAGCTGTCAACTAGCTGCATTCCTATGGCAATGAGAAGGTAGCAGTACTCTGAGTCAGGAGGTTCCAAGATTACCACTCTACTGAACCTGGAGATACCCTCCAGGTCTGTATTGTTAACTTGTACTCAGAAGCCTCTGGCAATCGTCTCTGGTGAAGACGTGTGAAACTCACTCTGCAGGCAGTGTGGAAGTGTGAGGGACGGAGGGTGTGCTCAACTCTCAGAAGTAAGATGCTTTTGGACATGGCGTTCAGCTACCTTCTCACATATGGAACTTAGTATGTAGCACCTGTCTACCACAAGAATTACTGGGAAATCGTGAATTGAGGTTGGAGGCACGCGTCTTGTGTGCCGGGAGATTCCAATTACCTCTCCCAGCACTTCCGTCAAACAGCGAGCCTAGGCCATTTAGAAGCCAAGGGTACCAGCAGGCTGGATGTGGAGGTACAGGCCAAAAGCTCAACTCTCAGAAGTGTGTATGCATGGGAGGCAGATGTCTGCTACCCGCTCGTACATGGGATTTGGAACCTAGCTACACTCTGGTTGAGGAAAGTCGTTGGAAATCGCTGTATTCAACTCAGATACACGGGAGTTCATGCCCAGTGCTCACACATGCTTTTCCCGCAACCTCTCCCAGCCACTAACATTAGGATGTTAGCAGCTACTCCTACAGTCAGGCAGCATGCGGGAGGGTTCTTCCCTGTCCTTAGCTCTCACAGGGAAGCATGTCTTGAAGCCAGCTGTCAACTAGCTGCATTCCTATGGCAGTGAGAAGGTAGCAGTATTCTGAGTCAGGAGGTTCCAAGATTACCAGTCTACTGCGTCTGGGGATACCCTCGAGGTCTGCCCTGTTACCCTGCGTCTCAGAAGCCTCTGGCAAACGTCTCTGCTGAAGACCTGCGAAACTCACTCTTCAGGCAGTGTGGAACTGTGAGGGACTGAGGCTGAGCTCACTCTCAGAAGTAAGATGGTTTTGGACAAGGCGTTCAGCTACCCTCTCACGTATGGAACTTAGTATGTAGCACCAGTCTACCACAGGAATTATTAGGATATCGCTGAACTGAGCTTGGAGGAACTAGTCTTGTGTGCCGGGTGATTCCAATTACCTCTCCCAGCACTTCCGTCAAACAGCGAGCCTAGGCCTTTTAGAAGCCAAGGGTACCAGCAGGCTGGATGTGGAGGTACAGGCCATAAGCTCAACTCTCAGAAGTGTGTATGCATGGGAGGCAGATGTCTGCTACCCACTCGGACATGGGAGTTGGAACCTAGCTACACTGTGATTGAAGAAGGCAATTGGAAATCGCTGTATTCAAGTCAGATACACCGGAGTTCAGGCCCAGTGCTCACACATGCTTTTCCCGCAAACTCTCCCAGCCACTAATATAAGGATGTTAGCAGCTACTCCTACAGTCAGGCAGGATGCGGGAGGTTTCTGCCCTGTCCTCAGCTCTCACAGGGAAGCATGTCTTGAAGCCAGCTGTCAACTAGCTGCATTCCTATGGCAGTGAGAAGGTAGAAGTACTCTGAGTCAGGAGGTTCCAAGATTACCACTCTACTGCACCTGGAGATACCCTCCATGTCTGCATTGTTAACTTGTACTCAGAAACCTCTGGCAATCGTCTCTGGTGAAGACGTGTGAAACTCACTCTGCAGGCAGTGTGGAACTGTGAGGGACTGAGGGTGAGCTCAACTCTCAGAAGTAAGATTATTTTGGACAAGGCGTTCAGGTACCTTCTCACAATGGAACTTAGTATGTAGCACCTGTCTACCACAAGAATTACTGGGAAATCGTGAATTGAGCTTGGAGGCACTCGTCTTGTGTGCCGGGAGATTCCAATTACCTCTCCCAGCACTTCTGTCAAACAGCGAGCCTAGGCCTTTTAGAAGCCAAGGGTACCAGCAGGCTGGATGTGGAGGTACAGGCCATAAGCTCAACTCTCAGAAGTGTGTATGCATGGGAGGCAGATGTCTGCTACCCACTCGTACATGGGATTTGGAACCTAGCTACACTCTGGTTGAGGAAAGCCGTTGGAAATCGCTGTATTCAACTCAGACACACGGCAGTTCAGACCCAGTGCTCACACATGCTTTTCCCGCAACCTCTCCCAGCCACTAACATTAGGATGTTAGCAGCTACTCCAACATAAGTGTGCACTGGGGATGTTAGCAGCTACTCCAACAGTCAGGCAGGATCCGGGAGGGTTCTGCCCTGTCTTCAGCTCTCACAGGGAAGCATGTCTTGAAGCCAGCTGTCAAGTAGCTGCATTCCTATGGCAGTGAGAAGGTAGCAGTATTCTGAGTCAGGACGTTCCAAGATTACCAGGCTACTGCACCTGGGGATACCCTCCAGGTCTGCATTGTTACCCTGCGTCTCAGAAGCCTCTGGCAAACGTCTCTGCTGAAGACCTGCGAAACTCACTCTGCAGGCAGTGTGGAACTGTGAGGGACTGAAGCTGAGCTCAACTCTCAGAAGTAAGATGCTTTTGGACATGGCGTTCAGCTACCTTCTCACATATGGAACTTAGTATGTAGCACCTGTCTACCACAAGAATTACTGGGAAATCGTGAATTGAGCTTGGAGGCACTCGTCTTGTGTGCCGGGAGATTCCAATTACCTCTCCCAGCACTTCCGTCAAACAGCGAGCCTAGGCCTTTTAGAAGCCAAGGGTACCAGCAGGCTGGATGTGGAGGTACAGGCCAAAAGCTCAACTCTCAGAAGTGTGTATGCATGGGAGGCAGATGTCTGCTACCCGCTCGTACATTGGATTTGGAACCTAGCTACACTCTGGTTGAGGAAAGTCGTTGGAAATCGCTGTATTCAACTCAGATACACGGGAGTTCATGCCCAGTGCTCACACATGCTTTTCCCGCAACCTCTCCCAGCCACTAACATTAGGATGTTAGCAGCTACTCATACAGTCAGGTAACATGCGGGAGGGTTCTTCCCTGTCCTTAGCTCTCACAGGGAAGCATGTCTTGAAGCCAGCTGTCAACTAGCTGCATTCCTATGGCAGTGAGAAGGTAGCAGTATTCTGAGTCAGGAGGTTCCAAGATTACCAGTCTACTGCATCTGGGGATACCCTCCAGGTCTGCCCTGTTACCCTGCGTCTCAGAAGCCTCTGGCAAACGTCTCTGGTGAAGACGTGTGAAACTCACTCTGCAGGCAGTGTGGAACTGTGAGGGACTGAGGATGGGCTCAACTCTCAGAAGTAAGATTCTTTTGGACAAGGCGTTCAGCTACCTTCTCACGTAGGGAACTTAGTATGTAGCACCAGTCTACCACAGGAATTACTAGGAAATCGCTGAACTGAGCTTGGAGGCACTAGTCTTGTGTGCCGGGTGATTCCAATTACCTCTCCCAGCACTTCCGTCAAACAGCGAGCCTAGGCCTTTTAGAAGCCAAGGGTACCAGCAGGCTGGATGTGGAGGTACAGGCCATAAGCTCAACTCTCAGAAGTGTGTTTGCTGGGAGGCAGATGTCTGCTACCCACTCGGACATGGGAGTTGGAACCTAGCTACACTGTGATTGAAGAAGGCCATTGGAAATCGCTGTATTCAACTCAGATACACGGGAGTTCAGGCCCAGTGCTCACACATGCTTTTCCCGCAACCTCTCCCAGCCACTAACATAAGGATGTTAGCAGCTACTCCTACAGTCAGGCAGGATGCGGGAGGGTTCTGCCCTGTCCTCAGCTCTCACAGGGAAGCATGTCTTGAAGCCAGCTGTCAACTAGCTGCATTCCTATGGCAGTGAGAAGGTAGCAGTACTCTGACTCAGGAGGTTCCAAGATTACCACTCTACTGCACCTGGAGATACCCTCCAGGTCTGCATTGTTAACTTGTACTCAGAAGACTCTGGCAATCGTCTCTGGTGAAGACGTGTGAAACTCACTCTGCAGGCAGTGTGGAACTGTGAGGGACTGAGGGTGGGCTCAACTCTCAGAAGTAAGATGCTTTTGGACAAGGCGTTCAGCTACCTTCTCACATAGGGAACTTAGTATGTAGCACCTGTCTACCACAAGAATTACTGGAAAATCGTGAATTGAGCTTGGAGGCACTCGTCTTGTGTGCCGGGAGATTCCAATTACCTCTCCCAGCACTTCCGTCAAACAGCGAGCCTAGGACTTTTAGAAGCCAAGGGTACCAGCAGGCTGGATGTGGAGGTACAGGCCATAAACTCAACTCTCAGAAGTGTGTATGCATGGGAGGCAGATGTCTGCTATCGCTCGTACATGGGATTTGGAACCTAGCTACACTCTGGTTGAGGAAAGTCGTTGGACATCGCTGTATTCAACTCAGATACACGGGAGTTCATGCCGAGTGCTCACACATGCTTTTCCCGCAACCTCTCCCAGCCACTAACATTAGGAATTTAGCAGCTACTCCTACAGTCAGGCAGCATGCGGGAGGGTTCTGCCCTGTCTTCAGCTCTCACAGGGAAGCATGTCTTGAAGCCAGCTGTCAACTAGCTGCATTCCTATGGCAGTGAGAAGGTAGCAGTATTCTGAGTCAGGAGGTTCCAAGATTACCAGTCTACTGCACCTGGGGATACCCTGCAGGTCTGCATTGTTACCCTGCGTCTCAGAAGCCTCTGGCAAACGTCTCTGCTGAAGACCTGCGAAACTCACTCTGCAGGCAGTGTGGAACTGTGAGGGACTGAGGGTGAGCTCAACTCTCAGAAGTAAGATGGTTTTGGACAAGGCGTTCAGCTACCCTCTCACGTATGGAACTTAGTATGTAGCACCAGTCTACCACAAGAATTACTAGGAAATCGCTGAACTGAGCTTGGAGGCACTAGTCTTTTGTGCCGGGTGTTTCCAATTACCTATCCCAGCACATCCGTCAAACAGCGAGCCTAGGCCTTTTAGAAGCCAAGGGTACCAGCAGGCTGGATGTGGAGGTACAGGCCATAAGCTCAACTCTCAGAAGTGTGTATGCATGGGAGGCAGATGTCTGCTACCCACTCAGATATGGGAGTTGGAACTTAGCTACGCTGTGATTGAAGAAGGCCATTGGAAATCGCTGTATTCAACTCAGATACGCGGGAGTTCAGGCCCAGTGCTCACACATGCTTTTCCCGCAACCTCTCCCAGCCACTAACATAAGGATGTTAGCAGCTACTCCTACAGTCAGGCAGCATGCGGGAGGGTTCTGCCCTGTCCTCAGCTCTCACAGGGAAGCATGTCTTGAAGCCAGCTGTCAACTAGCTACATTCCTATGGCAGTGAGATGGTAGCAGTACTCTAAGTCAGGAGGTTCCAAGATTACCACTCTACTACACCTGGAGATACCCTCCAGGTCTGCATTGTTAACTTGTACTCAGAAGCCTCTGGCAATCGTCTCTGGTGAAGACCTGCGAAACTTACTCTGCAGGCAGTGTGGAACAGTGAGGGACTGAGGCTGAGCTCAACTCTCAGAAGTAAGATGGTTTGGACAAGTCGTTCAGCTACCCTCTCACGTATGGAACTTAGTATGTAGCACCAGTCTACCACAGGAATTACTAGGAAATCGCTGAACTGAGCTTGGAGGCACTAGTCTTGTGTGCCGGGTGATTCCAATTACCTATCCCAGCACATCCGTCAAACAGCGAGCCTAGGCCTTTTAGAAGCCAAGGGTACCAGCAGGCTGGATGTGGAGGTACAGGCCATAAGCTCAACTCTCAGAAGTGTGTATGCATGGGAGGCAGATGTCTACTACCCACTCGGATATGGGAGTTGGGACCTAGCTACACTGTGATTGAAGAAGGCCATTGGAAATCGCTGTATTCAACTCAGATACGCGGGAGTTCAGGCCCAGTGCTCACACATGCTTTTCCCGCAACCTCTCCCAGCCACTAACATAAGGATGTTAGCAGCTACTCCTACAGTCAGGCAGCATGCGGGAGGGTTCTGCCCTGTCCTCAGCTCTCACAGGGAAGCATGTCTTGAAGCCAGCTGTCAACTAGCTACATTCCTATGGCAGTGAGAAGGTAGCAGTACTCTGAGTCAGGAGGTTCCAAGATTACCACTCTACTGCACCTGGAGATACCCTCCAGGTCTGCATTGTTAACTTGTACTCAGAAGCCTCTGGCAATCGTCTCTGGTGAAGACCTGCGAAACTCACTCTGCAGGCAGTGTGGAACTTGAGGGACTGAGGCTGAGCTCAACTCTCAGAAGTAAGATGGTTTGGAGAAGGCGTTCAGCTACACTCTCACGTATGGAACTTAGTATGTAGCACCAGTCTACCACAGGAATTACTAGGAAATCGCTGAACTGAGCTTGGAGGCACTAGTCTTGTGTGCCGGGTGATTCCAATTACCTATCCCAGCACTTCCGTCAAACAGCGAGCCTAGGCCTTTTAGAAGCCAAGGGTACCAGCAGGCTGGATGTGGAGGTACAGGCCATAAGCTCAACTCTCAGAAGTGTGTATGCATGGGAGGCAGATGTCTGCTACCCACTCGGACATGGGATTTGGAACCTAGCTTCACTGTGATTGAAGAAGGCCATTGGAAATCGCTGTATTCAACTCAGATACACGGGAGTTCAGGCCCAGTGCTCACACATGCTTTTCCCGCAACCTCTCCCAGCCACTAACATAAGGATGTTAGCAGCTACTCCTATAGTCAGGCAGGATGCGGGACGGTTCTGCCCTGTCCTCAGTTCTCACAGGGAAGCATGTCTTGAAGCCAGCTGTCAACTAGCTGCATTCCTATGGCAGTGAGAAAGTAGCAGTACTCTGAGTCAGGAGGTTCCAAGATTACCACTCTACTGCACCTGGAGATACCTTCCAGGTCTGAATTGTTAACTTGTACTCAGAAGCCTCTGGCAATCGTCTCTGGTGAAGACGTGTGAAACTCACTCTGCAGGCAGTGTGGAACTGTGAGGGACTGAGGTTCAGCTCAACTCTCAGAAGTAAGATGCTTTAGGACAAGGCGTTCAGCTACCTTCTCACATAAGGAACTTAGTATGTAGCACCTGTCTACCACAAGAATTACTGGGAAATCGTGAATTGAGCTTGGAGGCACTCGTCTTGTGTGCCGGGAGATTCCAATTACCTCTCCCAGCACTTCCGTCAAACAGCGAGCCTAGGCCTTTTAGAAGCCAAGGGTACCAGCAGGCTGGATGTGGAGGTACAGGCCATAAGCTCAACTCTCAGAAGTGTGTATGCATGGGAGGCAGATGTCTGCTACCCGCTCGTACATGGGATTTGGAACCTAGCTACACTCTCTTTGAGGAAAGCCGTTGGAAATCGCTGTATTCAACTCAGACACACGGGAGTTCAGACCCAGTGCTCACGCATGCTTTTCCCGCAACCTCTCCCAGCCACTAACATTAGGATGTTAGGAGCTACTCCTACAGTCAGGCAGGATGCGGGAGGGTTCTGCCCTGTCTTCAGCACTCACAGGGAAGCATGTCTTGAAGCCAGCTGTCAACTAGCTGCATTCCTATGGCAGTGAGAAGGTAGCAGTATTCTGAGTAGGGAGGTTCCAAGATTACCAGGATACTGCACCTGGGGATACCCTCCAGGTCTGCATTGTTACCCTGCGTCTCAGAAGCCTCTGGCAAACGTCTCTGCTGAAGACCTGCAAAACTCACTCTACAGGCAGTGTGGAACTGTGAGGGACTGAGGCTGAGCTCAACTCTCAGAAGTAAGATGCTTTTGGACAAGGCGTTCAGCTACACTCTCACGTATGGAACTTAGTATGTAGCACCAGTCTACCACAGGAATTACTAGGAAATCGCTGAACTGAGCTTGGAGGCACTAGTCTTGTGTGTCGGGTGATTCCATTTACCTCTCCCAGCACTTCCGTCAAACAGCGAGCCTAGGCCTTTTAGAAGCCAAGTGTACCAGCAGGCTGGATGTGGAGGTACAGGCCATAAGCTCAACTCTCAGAAGTGTATATGCATGGGAGGCAGATGTCTGCTACCCACTCGGACATGGGAGTTGGTACCTAGCTACAATGTGTTTGAAGAAGGCCACTGGAAATCGCTGTATTCAACTCAGATACACGGGAGTTCAGGCCCAGTGCTCACACATGTTTTTCCCGCAACCTCTCCCAGCCTCTAACATAAGGATGTTAGCAGCTACTCCTACAGTCAGGCAGGATGCGGGAGGGTTCTGCCCTGACCTCAGCTCTCACAGGGAAGCATGTCTTGAAGCCAGCTGTCAACTAGCTGCATTCCTATGGCAGTGAGAAGGTAGTAGTACTTTGAGTCAGGAGGTTCCAAGATTACCACTCTACTGCACCTGGAGATACCCGCCAGGTCTGCATTGTTAACTTGTACTCAGAAGCCTCTGGCAATCGTCTCTGGTGAAGACGTGTGAAACTCACTCTGCAGGCAGTGTGGAAATGTGAGGGACGGAGGGTGTGCTCAACTCTCAGAAGTAAGATGCTTTTGGACAAGGCGTTCAGCTACCTTCTCACATATGGAAATTAGTATGTAGCACCTGTCTACCACAAGAATTACTGGGAAATCGTGAATTGAGCTTGGAGGCACTCGTCTTGTGTGCCGGGAGATTCCAATTACCTCTCCCAGCACTTCCGTCAAACAGCGAGCCTAGGCCTTTTAGAAGCCAAGGGTACCAGCAGGCTGGATGTGGAGGTACAGGCCATAAGCTCAACTCTCAGAAGTGTGTATGCATGGGAGGCAGATGTCTGCTATCGCTCGTACATGGGATTTGGAACCTAGCTACACTCTGGTTGAGGAAAGTCGTTGGAAATCGCTGTATTCAACTCAGATACACGGGAGTTCAAGCCCAGTGCTCACACATGCTTTTCCCGCAACCTCTCCCAGCCACTAACATTAGGAATTTAGCAGCTACTCCTACAGTCAGGCAGCATGCGGGAGGGTTCTGCCCTGTCTTCAGCTCTCAGAGGGAAGCATGTCTTGAAGCCTGCTGTCAAGTAGCTGCATTCCTATGGCAGTGAGAAGGTAGCAGTATTCTGAGTCAGGAGGTTCCAAGATTACCAGTCTACTGCACTTGGGGATACCCTGCAGGTCTGCATTGTTACCCTGCGTCTCAGAAGCCTCTGGCAAACGTCTCTGCTGAAGACCTGCGAAACTCACTCTGCAGGCAGTGTGGAACTGTGAGGGACTGAGGGTGAGCTCAACTCTCAGAAGTAAGATGGTTTTGGACAAGGCGTTCAGCTACCCTCTCACGTATGGAACTTAGTATGTAGCACCAGTCTACCACAGGAATTACTAGGAAATCGCTGAACTGAGCTTGGAGGCACTAGTCTTGTGTGCCGGGAGATTCCAATTACCTATCCCAGCACATCCGTCAAACAGCGAGCCTAGGCCTTTTAGAAGCCAAGGGTACCAGCAGGCTGGATGTGGAGGTACAGGTCATAAGCTCAACTCTCAGAAGTGTGTATGCATGGGAGGCAGATGTCTACTACCCACTCGGATATGGGAGTTGGGACCTAGCTACACTGTGATTGAAGAAGGCCATTGGAAATCGCTGTATTCAACTCAGATACGCGGGAGTTCAGGCCCAGTGCTCACACATGCTTTTCCCGCAACCTCTCCCAGCCACTAACATAAGGATGTTAGCAGCTACTCCTACAGTCAGGCAGCATGCGGTAGGGTTCTGCCCTGTCCTCAGCTCTCACAGGGAAGCATGTCTTGCAGCCAGCTGTCAACTAGCTACATTCCTATGGCAGTGAGAAGGTAGCAGTACTCTGAGTCAGGAGGTTCCAAGATTACCACTCTACTGCACCTGGAGATACCCTCCAGGTCTGCATTGTTAACTTGTACTCAGAAGCCTCTGGCAATCGTCTCTGGTGAAGACGTGTGAAACTCACTCTGCAGGCAGTGTGGAACTGTGAGGGACTGAGGGTCAGCTCAACTCTCAGAAGTAAGATGCTTTAGGACAAGGCATTCAGCTAACTTCTCACATAAGGAACTTAGTATGTAGCACCTGTCTACCACAAGAATTACTGGGAAATCGTGAATTGAGCTTGGAGGCACTCGTCTTGTGTGCCGGGAGATTCCAATTACCTCTCCCAGCACTTCCGTCAAACAGCGAGCCTAGGCCTTTTAGAAGCCAAGGGTACCAGCAGGCTGGATGTGGAGGTACAGGCCATAAGCTCAACTCTCAGAGGTGTGTATGCATGGGAGGCAGATGTCTGCTACACGCTCGTACATGGGATTTGGAACCTAGCTACACTCTCTTTGAGGAAAGCCGTTGGAAATCGCTGTATTCAACTCAGACACACGGGAGTTCAGACCCAGTGCTCACACATGCTTTTCCCGCAACCTCTCCCAGCCACTAACATTAGGATGTTAACAGCTACTCCTACAGTCAGGCAGGATGCGGGAGGGATCTGCCCTGTCTTCAGCTCTCACAGGGAAGCATGTCTTGAAGCCAGCTGTCAACTAGCTGCATTCCTATGGCAGTGAGAAGGTAGCAGTATTCTGAGTCGGGAGGTTCCAAGATTACCAGGATACTGCGCCTGGGGATACCCTCCAGGTCTGCATTGTTACCCTGCGTCTCAGAAGCCTCTGGCAAACGTCTCTGCTGAAGACCTGCAAAACTCACTCTACAGGCAGTGTGGAACTGTGAGGGACTGAGGCTGAGCTCAACTCTCAGAAGTAAGATGCTTTTGGACAAGGCGTTCAGCTCTCCTCTCACGTATGGAACTTAGTATGTAGCACCAGTCTACCACAGGAATTACCAGGAAATCGCTGAACTGAGCTTGGAGGCACTAGTCTTGTGTGTCGGGTGATTCCATTTACCTCTCCCAGCACTTCCGTCAAACAGCGAGCCTAGGCCTTTTAGAAGCCAAGGGTACCAGCAGGCTGGATGTGGAGGTACAGGCCATAAGCTCAACAATCAGAAGTGTATATGCATGGGAGGCAGATGTCTGCTACCCACTCGGACATGGGAGTTGGTACCTAGCTCCACTGTGTTTGAAGAAGGCCATTGGAAATCGCTGTATTCAACTCAGATACACGGGAGTTCAGGCCCAGTGCTCACACATACTTTTCCCGCAACCTCTCCCAGCCTCTAACATAAGGATGTTAGCAGCTAATCCTACAGTCAGGCAGGATGCGGGAGGGTTCTGCCCTGTCCTCAGCTCGCACAGGGAAGCATGTCTTGAAGCCAGCTGTCAACTAGCTGCATTCCTATGGCAGTGAGAAGGTAGCAGTACTCTGAGTCAGGAGGTACCAAGATTACCACTCTACTGCACCTGGAGATACCCTCCAGGTCTGCATTGTTAACTTGTACTCAGAAGCCTCTGGCAATCGTCTCTGGTGAAGACGTGTGAAACTCACTCTGCAGGCAGTGTGGAAGTGTGAGGGACGGAGGGTGTGCTCAACTCTCAGAAGTAAGATGTTTTTGGACATGGCGTTCAGCTACCTTCTCACATATGGAACTTAGTATGTAGCACCTGTCTACCACAAGAATTACTGGGAAATCGTGAATTGAGCTTGGAGGCACTCGTCTTGTGTGCCGGAAGATTCAAATTACCTCTCCCAGCACTTCCGTCAAACAGCGAGCCTAGGCCTTTTAGAAGCCAAGGGTACCAGCAGGCTGGATGTGGAGGTACAGGCCAAAAGCTCAACTCTCAGAAGTGTGTATGCATGGGAGGCAGATGTCTGCTATCGCTCGTACATGGGATTTGGAACCTAGCTACACTGTGGTTGAGGAAAGTCGTTGGAAATCGCTGTATTCAACTCAGATACACGGGATTTCATGCCCAGTGCTCACACATGCTTTTCCCGCAACCTCTCCCAGCCACTAACATTAGGATGTTAGCAGCTACTCCTACAGTCAGGCAGCATGCGGGAGGGTTCTGCCCTGTCCTTAGCTCTCACAGGGAAGCATGTCTTGAAGCCAGCTGTCAACTAGCTGCATTCCTATGGCAGTGAGAAGGTAGCAGTATTCTGAGTCAGGAGGTTCCAAGATTACCAGTCGACTGCACCTGGGGATACCCTCCAGTTCTGCACTGTTACCCTGCGTCTCAGAAGCCTCTGGCAAACGTCTCTGCTGAAGACCTGCGAAACTCACTCTTCAGGCAGTGTGGAACTGTGAGGGACTGAGGGTGAGCTCAACTCTCAGAAGTAAGATGGTTTTGGACAAGGCGTTCAGCTACCCTCTCACGTATGGAACTTAGTATGTAGCACCAGTCTACCACAGGAATTACTAGGAAATCGCTGAACTGAGCTTGGAGGCACTAGTCTTGTGTGCCGGGTGATTCCAATTACCTCTCCCAGCACTTCCGTCAAACAGCGAGCCTAGGCCTTTTAGAAGCCAAGGGTACCAGCAGGCTGGATGTGGATGTACAGGCCATAAGCTCAACTCTCAGAAGTGTGTATGCATAGGAGGCAGATGTCTGCTACCCACTCGGACATGGGATTTGGAACCTAGCTACACTGTGATTGAAGAAGGCCATTGGAAATCGCTGTATTCAACTCAGATACACGGGAGTTCAGGCCCAGTGCTCACACATGCTTTTCCCGCAACCTCTCCCAGCCTCTAACATAAGGATGTTACCAGCTACTCCTACAGTCAGGCAGGTTGCGGGAGGGTTCTGCCCTGTCCTCAGCTCTCACAGGGAAGCATGTCTTGAAGCCAGCTGTCAACTAGCTGCATTCCTATGGCAGTGAGAAGGTAGCAGTACTCTGAGTCAGGATGTTCCAAGATTACCACTCTACTGCACCTGGAGATACCCTCCAGGTCTGCATTGTTAACTTGTACTCAGAAGCCTCTGGCAATCGTCTCTGGTGAAGACGTGTGAAACTCACTCTGCAGGCAGTGTGGAACTGTGAGGGACTGAGGGTGAGCTCAACTCTCAGAAGTAAGATGCTTTTGGACAAGGCGTTCAGCTACCTTCTCACATATGGAACTTAGTATGTAGCACCTGTCTACCATAAGAATTACTGGGAAATCGTGAATTGAGCTTGGAGGCACTCGTCTTGTGTGCCGGGAGATTCCAATTACCTCTCCCAGCACTTCCGTCAAGCAGCGAGCCTAGGCATTTTAGAAGCCAAGGGTACCAGCAGCCTGGATGTGGAGGTACAGGCCATAAGCTCAACTCTCAGAAGTGTGTATGCATGGGAGGCAGATGTCTGCTACCCGCTCGTACATGGGATTTGGAACCTAGCTACTCTCTGGTTGAGGAAAGCCGTTGGAAATCGCTGTATTCAACTCAGATACACGGGAGTTCAGGCCCAGTGCTCACACATGCTTTTCCCGTAACCTCTCTCAGCCACTACATAAGGATGTTAGCAGCTATTCCTACACTCAGGCACGATGCGGGAGGGTTCTGCCCTGTCCTCAGCTCTCACAGGGAAGCATGTCTTGAAGCCAGCTGTCAACTAGCTGCATTCCTATCGCAGTGAGTAGGTACAGTACTCTGAGTCAGGAGGTTCCAAGATTACCACTCTACTGCACCTGGAGATACCCTCCATGTCTGCATTGTTAACTTGTACTAAGAAGCCTCTGGCAATCGTCTCTGGTGAAGACGTGTGAAACTCACTCTGCAGGCAGTGTGGACCTGTGAGGGACTGAGGGTGTGCTCAACTCTCAGAAGTAAGATGCTTTTGGACATGGCATTCAGCTACCTTCTCACATATGGAACTTAGTGTGTAGCACCTGTCTACCACAAGAATTACTGGGAAATCGTGAATTGAGCTTGGAGGCACTCGTCTTGTGTGCCGGGAGATTCCAATTACCTCTCCCAGCACTTCCGTCAAACAACGAGCCTAGGCCTTTTAGAAGCCTAGGGTACCAGCACGCTGGATGTGGAGGTACAGGCCATAAGCTCAACTCGCAGAAGTGTGTATGCATGGGAGGCAGATGTCTGCTACCCTCTCGTACATGGGATTTGGAACCTAGCTACACTCTGGTTGAGGAAAGCCGTTGGAAATCGCTGTATTCAACTCAGACACACGGGAGTTCAGACCCAGTGCTCACACATGCTTTTCCCGCAACCTCTCCCAGCCACTAACATTAGGATGTTAGCAGCTACTCCAACAGTCAGGCAGGATGCGGGAGGGTTCTGCCCTGTCTTCAGCTCTCACAGGGAAGCATGTCTTGAAGCCAGCTGTCAACTAGCTGCATTCCTATGGCAGTGAGAAGGTAGCAGTATTCTGAGTCAGGAGGTTCCAAGATTACCAGGCTACTGCACCTGGGGATACCCTCCAGGTCTGCATTGTTACCCTGCGTCCCAGAGGCCTCTGGCAAACGTCTCTGCTGAAGACCTGCGAAACTCACTCTGCAGGCAGTGTGGAACTGTGAGGGATTGAAGCTGAGCTCAACTCTCAGAAGTAAGATGATTTTGGACAAGGCGTTCAGCTACCCTCTCACGTATGGAACTCAGTATGTAGCACCAGTCTACCACAGGAATTACTAGGAAGTCGCTGAACTGAGCTTGGATGCACTAGTCTTGTGTGCCGGGTGATTCCAATACCCTCTCCCAGCACTTCCGTCAAACAGCGAGCCTAGGCCTTTTAGAAGCCAAGGGTACCAGCAGGCTGGATGTGGAGGTACAGGCCATAAGCTCAACTCTCAGAAGTGTGTATGCATGGGAGGCAGATGTCTGCTACCCACTCGGACATGGGAGTTGGAACCTAGCTACACTGTGATTGAAGAAGGCCATTGGAAATCGCTGTATTCAACTCAGATACACGGGAGTTCAGGCCCAGTGCTCACACGTGCTTTTCATGCAACCTCTCCCAGCCACTAACATAGGGATGTTAGCAGCTACTCCTACAGTCAGGCAGGATGCGGGAGGGTTCTGCCCTGTCCTCAGCTCTCACAGGGAAGCATGTCTTGAAGCCAGCTGTCAACTAGCTGCATTCCTATGGCAGTGAGAAGGTAGCAGTACTCTGAGTCAGGAGGTTCCAAGATTACCACTCTACTGCACCTGGAGATACCCTCCAGGTCTGCATTGTTAACTTGTACTCAGAAGCCTCTGGCAATCGTCTCTGGTGAAGACGTGTGAAACTCACTCTGCAGGCAGTGTGGAACTGTGAGGGACTGAGGGTGAGCTCAACTCTCAGAAGTAAGATGCTTTTGGACAAGGCGTTCAGCTACCTTCTCACATATGGAACTTAGTATGTAGCACCTGTCTACCATAAGAATTACTGGGAAATCGTGAATTGAGCTTGGAGGCACTCGTCTTGTGTGCCGGGAGATTCCAATTACCTCTCCCAGCACTTCCGTCAAGCAGCGAGCCTAGGCATTTTAGAAGCCAAGGGTACCAGCAGCCTGGATGTGGAGGTACAGGCCATAAGCTCAACTCTCAGAAGTGTGTATGCATGGGAGGCAGATGTCTGCTACCCGCTCGTACATGGGATTTGGAACCTAGCTACACTCTGGTTGAGGAAAGTCGTTGGAAATCGCTGTATTCAACTCAGATACACGGGAGTTCAGGCCCAGTGCTCACACATGCTTTTCCCGCAACCTCTCTCAGCCACTACATAAGGATGTTAGCAGCTATTCCTACACTCAGGCAGGATGCGGGAGGGTTCTGCCCTGTCCTCAGCTCTCACAGGGAAGCATGTCTTGAAGCCAGCTGTCAACTAGCTGCATTCCTATCGCAGTGAGTAGGTACAGTACTCTGAGTCAGGAGGTTCCAAGATTACCACTCTACTGCACCTGGAGATACCCTCCATGTCTGCATTGTTAACTTGTACTAAGAAGCCTCTGGCAATCGTCTCTGGTGAAGACGTGTGAAACTCACTCTGCAGGCAGTGTGGAACTGTGAGGGACTGAGGGTGTGCTCAACTCTCAGAAGTAAGATGCTTTTGGACATGGCGTTCAGCTACCTTCTCACATATGGAACTTAGTGTGTAGCACCTGTCTACCACAAGAATTACTGGGAAATCGTGAATTGAGCTTGGAGGCACTCGTCTTGTGTGCCGGGAGATTCCAATTACCTCTCCCAGCACTTCCGTCAAACAACGAGCCTAGGCCTTTTAGAAGCCTAGGGTACCAGCAGGCTGGATGTGGAGGTACAGGCCATAAGCTCAACTCGCAGAAGTGTGTATGCATGGGAGGCAGATGTCTGCTACCCGCTCGTACATGGGATTTGGAACCTAGCTACACTCTGGTTGAGGAAAGCCGTTGGAAATCGCTGTTTTCAACCTAGACACACGGGAGTTCAGACCCAGTGTCACACATGCTTTTCCCGCAACCTCTCCCAGCCACTAACATTAGGATGTTAGCAGCTACTCCAACAGTCAGGCAGGATGCGGGAGGGTTCTGCCCTGTCCTCAGCTCTCACAGGGAAGCATGTCTTGAAGCCAGCTGTCAACTAGCTGCATTCCTATGGCAGTGAGAAGGTAGCAGTACTCTGAGTCAGGAGGTTCCAAGATTACCACTCTAGTGCACCTGGAGATACCCTGGGGGTCTGCATTGTTAACTTGTACTCAGAAGCCTCTGGCAATCGTCTCAGGTGAAGACGTGTGAAACTCACTCTGCAGGCAGTGTGGAACTGTGAGGGACTGAGGGTGTGCTCAACTCTCAGAAGTAAGATGCTTTTGGACAAGGCGTTCAGCTACCCTCTCACGTATGGAACTTAGTATGTAGCACCTGTCTACCACAAGAATTACTGGGAAATCGTGAATTGAGCTTGGAGGCACTCGTCTTGTGTGCCGGGAGATTCCAATTACCTCTCCCAGCACTTCCGTGAAACAGCGAGCCTAGGCCTTTTAGAAGCCAAGGGTACCAGCAGGCTGGATGTGGAGGTACAGGCCATAAGCTCAACTCTCAGAACTGTGTATGCATGGGAGGCAGATGTCTGCTACCCGCTCGTACATGGGATTTGGAACCTAGCTACACACTTGTTGAGGAAAGCCGTTGGAAATCGCTGTATTCAACTCAGATACACGGGAGTTCAGGCCCAGTGCTCACACATGCTTTTCCCGCAACCTCTCCCAGCCACTAACATTAGTATGTTAGCAGCTACTCCTACAGTCAGGCAGCATGCGGGAGGGTTCTGCCCTGTCCTCAGCTCTCTCTGGGAAGCATGTCTTGAAGCCAGCTAGCTGTCAACTGGCTGCATTCCTATGGCAGTGAGAAGGTAGCAGTATTCTGAGTCAGGAGGTTCCAAGATTACCAGTCGACTGCACCTGGGGATACCCTCTATGTCTGCATTGTTACCCTGCGTCTCAGAAGCCTCTGGCATACGTCTCGGCTGAAGACCTGCGAAACCCCCTCTGCAGGCAGTGTGGAACTGTGAGGGACTGAGGCTGAGCTCAACTCTCAGAAGTAAGATGGTTTTGGACAAGGCGTTCAGCTACCCTCTCACGTATGGAACTTAGTATGTAGCACCAGTCTACCACAGGAATTACTAGGAAATCGCTGAACTGAGCTTGGAGGCACTAGTCTTGTGTGCCGGGTGATTCCAATTACCTCTCCCAGCACTTCCGTCAAACAGCGAGCCTAGGCCTTTTAGAAGCCAAGGGTAGCAGCAGGCTGGATGTGGAGGTACAGGCCATAAGCTCAACTCTCAGAAGTGTGTATGCATGGGAGGCAGATGTCTGCTACCCACTCGGACATGGGAGTTGGAACCTAGCTACACTGTGATTGAAGAAGGCCATTGGAAATCGCTGTATTCAACTCAGATACACGGGAGTTCAGGCCCAGTGCTCACACGTGCTTTTCACGCAATCTCTCCCAGCCACTAACATACGGATGTTAGCAGCTACTCCTACAGTCAGGCAGGATGCGGGAGGGTTCTGCCCTGTCCTCAGCTCTCACAGGGAAGCATGTCTTGAAGACAGCTGTCAACTAGCTGCATTCCTATGGCAGTGAGAAGGTAGCAGTACTCTGAGTCAGGAGGTTCCAAGATTACCACTCTACTGCACCTGGAGATACCCACCAGGTCTGCATTGTTAACTTGTACTCAGAAAGCTCTGGCAATCGTCTCTGGTGAAGACGTGTGAAACTCACTCTGCAGGCAGTGTGGAAGTGTGAGGGACTGAGGGTGAGCTCAACTCTCAGAAGTAAGATTCTTTTGGACAAGGCGTTCAGCTACCATCTCATATATGGAACTTAGTATGTAGCACATGTCTACCACAAGAATTACTGGGAAATCGTGAATTGAGCTTGGAGGCACTCGTCATGTGTGCCGGGTGATTCCAATTACCTCTCCCAGCACTTCCGTCAAACAGCGAGCCTAGGCCTTTTAGAAGCCAAGGGTACCAGCAGGCTGGATGTGGAGGTACAGGCCAAAAGCTCAACTCTCAGAAGTGTGTATGCATGGGAGGCTGATGTCTGATACCCGCTCGTACATGGGATTTGGAACCTAGCTACACTCTGGTTGAGGAAAGTCGTTGGAAATCGCTGTATTCAACTCAGATACATGGGAGTTCAGGCCCAGTGCTCACACATGCTTTTCCCGCAACCTCTCCCAGCCACTAACATTAGGATGTTAGCAGCTACTCCTACAGTCAGGCAGCATGCGGGAGGGTTCTGCCCTGTCCTCAGCTCTCACAGGGAAGCATGTCTTGAAGCCATCTGTCAACTAGCTGCATTTCTATGGCAGTGAGAAGGTAGCAGTACTCTGAGTCAGGAGGTTCCAAGATTACCACTCTACTGCACCTGGAGATACCCTCCAGGTCTGCATTGTTAACTTGTACTCAGAAGCCTCTGGCAATCGTCTCTGGTGAAGACGTGTGAAACTCACTCTGCAGGCAGTGTGGAACTGTGAGGGACTGAGGGTGAGCTCAACTCTCAGAAGTAAGATGCTTTTGGACAAGGCGTTCAGCTACCTTCTCACATATGGAACTTAGTATGTAGCACCTGTCTACCATAAGAATTACTGGGAAATCGTGAATTGAGCTTGGAGGCACTCGTCTTGTGTGCCGGGATATTCCAATTACCTCTCCCAGCACTTCCGTCAAGCAGCGAGCCTAGGCATTTTAGAAGCCAAGGGTACCAGCAGCCTGGATGTGGAGGTACAGGCCATAAGCTCAACTCTCAGAAGTGTGTATGCATGGGAGGCAGATGTCTGCTACCCGCTCGTACATGGGATTTGGAACCTAGCTACACTCTGGTTGAGGAAAGCCGTTGGAAATCGCTGTATTCAACTCAGATACACGGGAGTTCAGGCCCAGTGCTCACACATGCTTTTCCCGCAACCTCTCTCAGCCACTACATAAGGATGTTAGCAGCTATTCCTACACTCAGGCAGGATGCGGGTGGGTTCTGCCCTGTCCTCAGCTCTCACAGGGAAGCATGTCTTGAAGCCAGCTGTCAACTAGCTGCATTCCTATCGCAGTGAGTAGGTACAGTACTCTGAGTCAGGAGGTTCCAAGATTAGCACTCTACTGCACCTGGAGATACCCTCCATGTCTGCATTGTTAACTTGTACTAAGAAGCCTCTGGCAATCGTCTCTGGTGAAGACGTGTGAAACTCACTCTGCAGGCAGTGTGGAACTGTGAGGGACTGAGGGTGTGCTCAACTCTCAGAAGTAAGATGCTTTTGGACATGGCGTTCAGCTACCTTCTCACATATGGAACTTAGTGTGTAGCACCTGTCTACCACAAGAATTACTGGGAAATCGTGAATTGAGCTTGGAGGCACTCGTCTTGTGTGCCGGGAGATTCCAATTACCTCTCCCAGCACTTCCGTCAAACAACGAGCCTAGGCCTTTTAGAAGCCTAGGGTACCAGCAGGCTGGATGTGGAGGTACAGGCCATAAGCTCAACTCGCAGAAGTGTGTATGCATGGGAGGCAGATGTCTGCTACCCGTTCGTACATGGGATTTGGAACCTAGCTACACTCTGGTTGAGGAAAGCCGTTGGAAATCGCTGTATTCAACTCAGACACACGGGAGTTCAGACCCAGTGCTCACACATGCTTTTCCCGCAACCTCTCCCAGCCACTAACATTAGGATGTTAGCAGCTACTCCAACAGTCAGGCAGGATGCGGGAGGGTTCTGCCCTGTCTTCAGCTCTCACAGGGAAGCATGTCTTGAAGCCAGCTGTCAACTAGCTGCATTCCTATGGCAGTGAGAAGGTAGCAGTATTCTGAGTCAGGAGGTTCCAAGATTACCAGGCTACTGCACCTGGGGATACCCTCCAGGTCTGCATTGTTACCCTGCGTCCCAGAAGCCTCTGGCAAACGTCTCTGCTGAAGACCTGCGAAACTCACTCTGCAGGCAGTGTGGAACTGTGAGGGATTGAAGCTGAGCTCAACTCTCAGAAGTAAGATGATTTTGGACAAGGCGTTCAGCTACCCTCTCACGTATGGAACTCAGTATGTAGCACCAGTCTACCACAGGAATTACTAGGAAATCGCTGAACTGAGCTTGGATGCACTAGTCTTGTGTGCCGGGTGATTCCAATACCCTCTCCCAGCACTTCCGTCAAACAGCGAGCCTAGGCCTTTTAGAAGCCTAGGGTACCAGCAGGCTGGATGTGGAGGTACAGGCCATAAGCTCAACACTCAGAAGTGTATATGCATGGGAGGCAGATGTCTGCTACCCACTCGGACTTGGGAGTTGGTACCTAGCTACACTGTGTTTGAAGAAGGCCATTGGAAATCGCTGTATTGAACTCAGATACACGGGAGTTCAGGCCCAGTGCTCACACATGCTTTTCCCGCAACCTCTCACAGCCTCTAACATAAGGATGTTAGCAGCTACTCCTACAGTCAGGCAGGATGCGGGAGGGTTCTGCCCTGTCCTCAGCTCTCACAGGGAAGCATGTCTTGAAGCCAGCTGTCAACTAGCTGCATTCCTATGGCAGTGAGAAGGTAGCAGTACTCTGAGTCAGGAGGTTCCAAGATTACCACTCTAGTGCACCTGGAGATACCCTCCAGGTCTGCATTGTTAACTTGTACTCAGAAGCCTCTGGCAATCGTCTCAGGTGAAGACGTGTGAAACTCACTCTGCAGGCAGTGTGGAACTGTGAGGGACTGAGGGTGTGCTCAACTCTCAGAAGTAAGATGCTTTTGGACAAGGCGTTCAGCTACCCTCTCACGTATGGAACTTAGTATGTAGCACCTGTCTACCACAAGAATTACTGGGAATTCGTGAATTGAGCTTGGAGGCACTCGTCTTGTGTGCCGGGAGATTCCAATTACCTCTCCCAGCACTTCCGTCAAACAGCGAGCCTAGGCCTTTTAGAAGCCAAGGGTACCAGCAGGCTGGATGTGGAGGTACAGGCCATAAGCTCAACTCTCAGAACTGTGTATGCATGGGAGGCAGATGTCTGCTACCCGCTCGTACATGGGATTTGGAACCTAGCTACACACTTGTTGAGGAAAGCCGTTGGAAATCGCTGTATTCAACTCAGATACACGGGAGTTCAGACCCAGTGCTCACACATGCTTTTCCCGCAACCTCTCCCAGCCACTAACATTAGTATGTTAGCAGCTACTCCTACAGTCAGGCAGCATGCGGGAGGGTTCTGCCCTGTCCTCAGCTCTCTCAGGGAAGCATGTCTTGAAGCCAGCTAGCTGTCAACTGGCTGCATTCCTATGGCAGTGAGAAGGTAGCAGTATTCTGAGTCAGGAGGTTCCAAGATTACCAGTCGACTGCACCTGGGAATACCCTCTATGTCTGCATTGTTACCCTGCGTCTCAGAAGCCTCTGGCATACGTCTCGGCTGAAGACCTGCAAAACTCCCTCTGCAGGCAGTGTGGAACTGTGAGGGACTGAGGCTGAGCTCAACTCTCAGAAGTAAGATGGTTTTGGACAAGGCATTCAGCTACCCTCTCACGTATGGAACTTAGTATGTAGCACCAGTCAACCACAGGAATTACTAGGAAATCGCTGAACTGAGCTTGGAGGCACTAGTCTTGTGTGCCGGGTGATTCCAGTTACCTCTCCCAGCACTTCCGGCAAACAGCGAGCCTAGGCCTTTTACAAGCCAAGGGTACCAGCAGGCTGGATGTGGAGGTACAGGCCATAAGCTCAACTCTCAGAAGTGTGTATGCATGGGAGGCAGATGTCTGCTACCCACTCGGACATGGGAGTTGGAACCTAGCTACACTGTGATTGAAGAAGGCCATTGGAAATCGCTGTATTCAACTCAGATACACGGGAGTTCAGGCCCAGTGCTCACACGTGCTTTTCCCGCAACCTCTCCCAGCCACTAACATAAGGATGTTAGCAGCTACTCCTACAGTCAGTCAGGATGCGGGAGGGTTCTGCCCTGTCCTCAGCTCTCACAGGGAAGCATGTCTTGAAGCCAGCTGTCAACTAGCTGCATTCCTATGGCAGTGAGAAGGTAGCAGTACTCTGAGTCAGGAGGTTCCAAGATTACCACTCTACTGCACCTGGAGATACCCACCAGGTCTGCATTGTTAACTTGTACTCAGAAAGCTCTGGCAATCGTCTCTGGTGAAGACGTGTGAAACTCACTCTGCAGGCAGTGTGGAAGTGTGAGGGACTGAGGGTGAGCTCAACTCTCAGAAGTAAGATGCTTTTGGACATGGCGTTCAGATACCTTCTCACATATGGAACTTAGTATGTAGCACCTGTCTACCACAAGAATTACTGGGAAATCGTGAATTGAGCTTGGAGGCACTCGTCTTGTGTGCCGGGAGATTCCAATTACCTCTCCCAGCACTTCCGTCAAACAGCGAGCCTAGGCCTTTTAGAAGCCAAGGGTACCAGCAGGCTGGATGTGGAGGTACAGGCCAAAAGCTCAACTCTCAGAAGTGTGTATGCATGAGAGGCAGCTGTCTGCTACCCGCTCGTACATGGGATTTGGAACCTAGCTACACTCTGGTTGAGGAAAGTCGTTGGAAATCGCTGTATTCAACTCAGATACACGGGAGTTCAGGCCCAGTGCTCACACATGCTTTTCCCGCAACCTCTCCCAGCCACTAACATTAGGATGTTAGCAGCTACTCCTACAGTCAGGCAGCAAGCGGGAGGGTTCTTCCCTGTCCTTAGCTCTCACAGGGAAGCATGTCTTGAAGCCAGCTGTCAACTAGCTGCATTCCTATGGCAGTGAGAAGGTAGCAGTATTCTGAGTCAGGAGGTTCCAAGATTACCAGTCTACTGCATCTGGGGATACCCTCCAGGTCTGCCCTGTTACCCTGCGTCTCAGAAGCCTCTGGCAAACGTCTCTGCTGAAGACCTGCGAAACTCACTCTGCAGGCAGTGTGGAACTGTGAGGGACTGAGGCTGAGCTCAACTCTCAGAAGTAAGATGGTTTTGGACAAGGCGTTTAGCTACCCTCTCACGTATGGAACTTAGTATGTAGCACCAGTCTACCACAGGAATTACTAGGAAATCGCTGAACTGAGCTTGGAGGCACTAGTCTTGTGTGCCGGGTGATTCCAATTACCTCTCCCAGCACTTCCGTCAAACAGCGAGCCTAGGCCTTTTAGAAGCCAAGGGTACCAGCAGGCTGGATGTGGAGGTACAGGCCATAAGCTCAACTCTCAGAAGTGTGTATGCATGGGAGGCAGATGTCTGCTACCCACTCGGACATGGGAGTTGGAACCTAGCTACACTGTGATTGAAGAAGGCCATTGGAAATCGCTGTATTCAACTCAGATACACGGGAGTTCAGGCCCAGTGCTCACACATGCTTTTCCCGCAACCTCTCCCAGCCACTAACATAAGGATGTTAGCAGCTACTCCTACAGTCAGGCAGGATGCGGGAGGGTTCTGCCCTGTCCTCAGCTCTCACAGGGAAGCATGTCTTGAAGCCAGCTGTCAACTAGCTGCATTCCTATGGCAGTGAGAAGGTAGTAGTACTTTGAGTCAGGAGGTTCCAAGATTACCACTCTACTGCACCTGGAGATACCCTCCAGGTCTGCATTGTTAACGTGTACTCAGAAGCCTCTGGCAATCGTCTCTGGTGAAGACGTGTGAAAATCACTCTGCAGGCAGTGTGGAAATGTGAGGGACGGAGGGTGTGCTCAACTCTCAGAAGTAAGATGCTTTTGGACAAGGCGTTCAGCTACCTTCTCACATATGGAACTTAGTATGTAGCACCTGTCTACCACAAGAATTACTGGGAAATCGTGAATTGAGCTTGGAGGCACTCGTCTTGTGTGCCAGGAGATTCCAATTACCTCTCCCAGCACGTCCGTCAAACAGGAGCCTAGGCCTTTTAGAAGCCAAGGGTACCAGCAGGCTGGATGTGGAGGTACAGGCCATAAGCTCAACTCTCAGAAGTGTGTATGCATGGGAGGCAGATGTCTGCTATCGCTCGTACATGGGATTTGGAACCTAGCTACACTCTGGTTGAGGAAAGTCGTTGGAAATCGCTGTATTCAACTCAGATACACGGGAGTTCAGGCCCAGTGCTCACACATGCTTTTCCCGCAACCTCTCCCAGCCACTAACATTAGGATGTTAGCAGCTACTCCTACAGTCAGGCGGCATGCGGGAGGGTTCTTCCCTGTCCATAGCTCTCACAGGGAAGCATGTCTTGAAGCCAGCTGTCAACTAGCTGCATTCCTATGGCAGTGAGAAGGTAGCAGTATTCTGAGTCAGGAGGTTCCAAGATTACCAGTCGACTGCACCTGGGGATACCCTCCAGGTCTGCATTGTTACCCTGCGTCTCAGAAGCCTCTGGCAAACGTCTCTGCTGAAGACCTGCGAAACTCACTCTGCAGGCAGTGTGGAACTGTGAGGGACTGAGGGTGAGCTCAACACTCAGAAGTAAGATGGTTTTGGACAAGGCGTTCAGCTACCCTCTCACGTATGGAACTTAGTATGTAGCACCAGTCTACCACAGGAATTACTAGGAAATCGCTGAACTGAGCTTGGAGGCACTAGTCTTGTGTGCCGGGTGATTCCAATTACCTCTCCCAGCACTTCCGCCAAACAGCGAGCCGAGGCCTTTTAGAAGCCAAGGGTACCAGCAGGCTGGATGTGGAGGTACAGGCCAAAAGCTCAACTCTCAGAAGTGTGTATGCATGGGAGGCAGATGTCTGCTACCCGCTCGTACATGGGATTTGGAACCTAGCTACACTCTGGTTGAGGAAAGTCGTTGGAAATCGCTGTATTCAACTCAGATACACGGGAGTTCATGCCCAGTGCTCACACATGCTTTTCCCGCAACCTCTCCCAGCCACTAACATTAGGATGTTAGCAGCTACTCCTACAGTCAGGCAGCATGCGGGAGGGTTCTTCCCTGTCCTTAGCTCTCAAAGGGAAGCATGTCTTGAAGCCAGCTGTCAACTAGCTGCATTCCTATGGCAGTGAGAAGGTAGCAGTATTCTGAGTCAGGAGGTTCCAAGATTACCAGTCTACTGCATCTAGGGATACCCTCCAGGTCTGCACTGTTACCCTGCGTCTCAGAAGCCTCTGGCAAACGTCTCTGCTGAAGACCTGCGAAACTCACTCTGCAGGCAGTGTGGAACTGTGAGGGACTGAGGCTGAGCTCAACTCTCAGAAGTAAGATGGTTTTGGACAAGGCGTTCAGCTACCCTCTCACGTATGGAACTTAGTATGTAGTACCAGTCTACCACAGGAATTACTAGGAAATCGCTGAACTGAGCTTGGAGGCACTAGTCTTGTGTGCCGGGTGATTCCAATTACCTCTCCCAGCACTTCCGTCAAACAGCGAGCCTAGGCCTTTTAGAAGCCAAGGGTACCAGCAGGCTGGATGTGGAGGTACAGGCCATAAGCTCAACTCTCAGAAGTGTGTATGCATGGGAGGCATATGTCTGCTACCCACTCGGACATGGGAGTTGGAACCTAGCTACACTGTGATTGAAGAAGGCCATTGGAAATCGCTGTATTCAACTCAGATACACGGGAGTTCAGGCCCAGTGCTCACACATGCTTTTCCCGCAACCTCTCCCAGCCACTAACATAAGGATGTTAGCAGCTACTCCTACAGTCAGGCAGGATGCGGGAGGGTTCTGCCCTGTCCTCAGCTCTCACAGGGAAGCATGTCTTGAAGCCAGCTGTCAACTAGCTGCATTACTATGGCAGTGAGAAGGTAGAAGTACTCTGAGTCAGGAGGTTCCAAGATTACCACTCTACTGCACCTGGAGATACCCTCCATGTCTGCATTGTTAACTTGTACTCAGAAGCCTCTGGCAATCGTCTCTGGTGAAGACGTGTGAAACTCACTCTGCAGGCAGTGTGAAACTGTGAGGGACTGAGGGTGAGCTCACTCTCAGAAGTAAGATTATTTTGGACAAGGCGTTCAGCTACCTTCTCACATATGGAACTTAGTATGTAGCACCTGTCTACCACAAGAATTACTGGGAAATCGTGAATTGAGCTTGGAGGCACCCGTCTTGTGTGCCGGGAGATTCCAATTACCTCTCCCAGCACTTCCGTCAAACAGCGAGCCTAGGCCTTTTAGAAGCCAAGGGTACCAGCAGGCTGGATGTGGAGGTACAGGCCATAAGCTCAACTCTCAGAAGTGTGTATGCATGGGAGGCAGATGTCTGCTATCGCTCGTACATGGGATTTGGAACCTAGCTACACTCTGGTTGAGGAAAGTCGTTGGAAATCGCTGTATTCAACTCAGATACACGGGAGTTCAGGCCCAGTGCTCACACATGCTTTTCCCGCAACCTCTCCCAGCCACTAACATTAGGATGTTAGCAGCTACTCCTACAGTCAGGCGGCACGCGGGAGGGTTCTTCCCTGTCCATAGCTCTCACAGGGAAGCATGTCTTGAAGCCAGCTGTCAACTAGCTGCATTCCTATGGCAGTGAGAAGGTAGCAGTATTCTGAGTCAGGAGGTTCCAAGATTACCAGTCGACTGCACCTGGGGATACCCTCCAGGTCTGCATTGTTACCCTGCGTCTCAGAAGACTCTGGCAAACGTCTCTGCTGAAGACCTGCGAAACTCACTCTGCAGGCAGTGTGGAACTGGGAGGGACTGAGGGTGAGCTCAACTCTCAGAAGTAAGATGGTTTTGGACAAGGCGTTCAGCTACCCTCTCACGTATGGAACTTAGTATGTAGCACCAGTCTACCACAGGAATTACTAGGAAATCCCTGAACTGAGCTTGGAGGCACTAGTCTTGTGTGCCGGGTGATTCCAATTACCTCTCCCAGCACTTCCGCCAAACAGCGAGCCGAGGCCTTTTAGAAGCCAAGGGTACCAGCAGGCTGGATGTGGAGGTACAGGCCATAAGCTCAACTCTCAGAAGTGTGTATGCATGGGAGGCAGATGTCTGCTACCCGCTCGTACATGGGATTTGGAACCTAGCTACACTCTGGTTGAGGAAAGTCGTTGGAAATCGCTGTATTCAACTCAGATACACGGGAGTTCATGCCCAGTGCACACACATGCTTTTCCCGCAACCTCTCCCAGCCACTAACATTAGGATGTTAGCAGCTACTCCTACAGTCAGGCAGCATGCGGGAGGGTTCTTCCCTGTCCTTAGCTCTCACAGGGAAGCATGTCTTGAAGCCAGCTGTCAACTAGCTGCATTCCTATGGCAGTGAGAAGGTAGCAGTATTCTGAGTCAGGAGGTTCCAAGATTACCAGTCTACTGCATCTGGGGATACCCTCCAGGTCTGCCCTGTTACCCTGCGTCTCAGAAGCCTCTGGCAAACGTCTCTGCTGAAGACCTGCGAAACTCACTCTGCAGGCAGTGTGGAACTGTGAGGGACTGAGGCTGAGCTCAACTCTCAGAAGTAAGATGGTTTTGGACAAGGCGTTCAGCTACCCTCTCACGTATGGAACTTAGTATGTAGCACCAGTCTACCACAGGAATTACTAGGAAATCGCTGAACTGAGCTTGGAGGCACTAGTCTTGTGTGCCGGGTGATTCCAATTACCTCTCCCAGCACTTCCGTCAAACAGCGAGCCTAGGCCTTTTAGAAGCCAAGGGTACCAGCAGGCTGGATGTGGAGGTACAGGCCATAAGCTCAACTCTCAGAAGTGTGTATGCATGGGAGGCAGATGTCTGCTACCCACTCGGACATGGGAGTTGGAACCTAGCTACACTGTGATTGAAGAAGGCCATTGGAAATCGCTGTATTCAACTCAGATACACGGGAGTTCAGGCCCAGTGCTCACACATGCTTTTCCCGCAACCTCTCCCAGCCACTAACCTAAGGATGTTATCAGCTACTCCTACAGTCAGGCAGGATGCGGGAGGGTTCTGCCCTGTCCTCAGCTCTCACAGGGAAGCATGTCTTGAAGCCAGCTGTCAACTAGCTGCATTCCTATGGCAGTGAGAAGGTAGTAGTACTTTGAGTCAGGAGGTTCCAAGATTACCACTCTAGTGCACCTGGAGATACCCTCCAGGTCTGCATTGTTAACTTGTACTCAGAAGCCTCTGGCAATCGTCTCTGGTGAAGACGTGTGAAACTCACTCTGCAGGCAGTGTGGAAATGTGAGGGACGGAGGGTGTGCTCAACTCTCAGAAGTAAGATGCTTTTGGACAAGGCGTTCAGCTACCTTCTCACATATGGAACTTAGTATGTAGCACCTGTCTACCACAAGAATTACTGGGAAATCTTGAATTGAGCTTGGAGGCACTCGTCTTGTGTGCCGGGAGATTCCAATTACCTCTCCCAGCACTTCCGTCAAACAGCGAGCCTAGGCCTTTTAGAAGCCAAGGGTACCAGCAGGCTGGATGTGGAGGTACAGGCCATAAGCTCAACTCTCAGAAGTGTGTATGCATGGGAGGCAGATGTCTGCTATCGCTCGTACATGGGATTTGGAACCTAGCTACACTCTGGTTGAGGAAAGTCGTTGGAAATCGCTGTATTCAACTCAGATACACGGGAGTTCAGGCCCAGTGCTCACACATGCTTTTCCCGCAACCTCTCCCAGCCACTAACATTAGGATGTTAGCAGCTACTCCTACAGTCAGGCGGCATGCGGGAGGGTTCTTCCCTGTCCATAGCTCTCACAGGGAAGCATGTCTTGAAGCCAGCTGTCAACTAGCTGCATTCCTATGGCAGTGAGAAGGTAGCAGTATTCTGAGTCAGGAGGTTCCAAGATTACCAGTCGACTGCACCTGGGGATACCCTCCAGGTCTGCATTGTTACCCTGCGTCTCAGAAGCCTCTGGCAAACGTCTCTGCTGAAGACCTGCGAAACTCACTCTGCAGGCAGTGTGGAACTGTGAGGGACTGAGGGTGAGCTCAACTCTCAGAAGTAAGATGGTTTTGGACAAGGCGTTCAGCTACCCTCTCACGTATGGAACTAGTATGTAGCACCAGTCTACCACAGGAATTACTAGGAAATCGCTGAACTGAGCTTGGAGGCACTAGTCTTGTGTGCCGTGTGATTCCAATTACCTCTCCCAGCACTTCGGTCAAACAGCGAGCCTAGGCCTTTTAGAAGCCAAGGGTACCAGCAGGCTGGATGTGGAGGTACAGGCCATAAGCTCAACTCTCATAAGTGTGTATGCATGGGAGGCAGATGTCTGCTATCGCTCGTACATGGGATTTGGAACCTAGCTACACTCTGGTTGAGGAAAGTCGTTGGAAATCGCTGTATTCAACTCAGATACACGGGAGTTCATGCCCAGTGCTCACACATGCTTTTCCCGCAACCTCTCCCAGCCACTAACATTAGGATGTTAGCATCTACTCCTACAGTCAGGCGGCATGCGGGAGGGTTCTTCCCTGTCCATAGCTCTCACAGGGAAGCATGTCTTGAAGCCAGCTGTCAACTAGCTGCATTCCTATGGCAGTGAGAAGGTAGCAGTATTCTGAGTCAGGAGGTTCCAAGATTACCAGTCGACTGCACCTGGGGATACCCTCCAGGTCTGCATTGTTACCCTGCGTCTCAGAAGCCTCTGGCAAACGTCTCTGCTGAAGACCTGCGAAACTCACTCTGCAGGCAGTGTGGAACTGTGAGGGACTGAGGGTGAGCTCAACTCTCAGAAGTAAGATGGTTTTGGACAAGGCGTTCAGCTACCCTCTCACGTAAGGAACTTAGTATGTAGCACCAGTCTACCACAGGAATTACTAGGAAATCGCTGAACTGAGCTTGGAGGCACTAGTCTTGTGTGCCGGGTGATTCCAATTCCTCTCCCAGCACTTCCGTTCAACAGGGAGCCTAGGCCTTTTAGAAGCCAAGGGTACCAGCAGGCTGGATGTGGAGGTACAGGCCATAAGCTCAACTCTCAGAAGTGTATATGCATGGGAGGCAGATGTCTGCTACCCACTCGGACATGGGAGTTGGAACCTAGCTACACTGTGATTGAAGAAGGCCATTGGAAATAGCTGTATTCAACTCAGATACACGAGAGTTCAGGCCCAGTGCTCACACATGCTTTTCCCGCAACCTCTCCCAGCCTCTAACATTAGGATGTTAGCAGCTACTCCTACAGTCAGGCAGGATGCGGGAGGGTTCTGCCCTGTCCTCAGCTCTCACAGGGAAGCATGTCTTGAAGCCAGCTGTCAACTAGCTGCATTCCTATGGCAGTGAGAAGGTAGCAGTACTCTGAGTCAGGAGGTTCCAAGATTACCACTCTACTGCACCTGGAGATACCCTCCAGGTCTGCATTGTTAACTTGTACTCAGAAGCCTCTGGCAATCGTCTCTGGTGAAGACGTGTGAAACATACTCTGCAGTCAGTGTGGAAGTGTGAGGGACGCAGGTTGTGCTCAACTCTCAGAAGTAAGATGCTTTTGGACAAGGCGTTCAGCTACATTCTCACATATGGAACTTAGTATGTAGCACCTGTCTACCACAAGAATTACTGGGAAATCGTGAATTGAGCTTGGAGGCACTCGTCTTGTGTGCCGGGAGATTCCAATTACCTCTCCCAGCACTTCCGTCAAACAGCGAGCCTAGGCCTTTTAGAAGCCAAGGGTACCAGCAGGCTGGATGTGGAGGTACAGGCCATAAGCTCAACTCTCAGAAGTGTGTATGCATGGGAGGCAGATGTCTGCTACCCGCTCGTACATGGGATTTGGAACCTAGCTACACTCTGGTTGAGGAAAGTCGTTGGAAATCGCTGTATTCAACTCAGATACACGGGAGTTCAGGCCCAGTGCTCACACATGCTTTTCCCGCAACCTCTCCTAGCCACTAACATTAGGATGTTAGCAGCTACTCCTACAGTCAGGCAGCATGCGGGAGGGTTGTGCCCTGTTTTCAGCTCTCACAGGGAAGCATGTCTTGAAGCCAGCTGTCAACTAGCTGCATTCCTATGGCAGTGAGAAGGTAGCAGTATTCTGAGTCAGGAGGTTCCAAGATTACCAGTCTACTGCACCTGGGGATACCCTCCAGGTCTGCATTGTTACCCTGCGTCTCAGAAGCCTCTGGCAAACGTCTCTGCTGAAGACCTGCGAAACTCACTCTGCAGGCAGTGTGAAACTGTGAGGGACTGAGGCTGAGCTCAACTCTCAGAAGTAAGATGCTTTTGGACAAGGCGTTCAGCTACCCTCTCACGTATGGAACTTAGTATGTAGCACCAGTCTACCACAGGAATTACTAGGAAATCGCTGAACTGAGCTTGGAGGCACTAGTCTTGTGTGCCGGGTGATTCCAATTACCTCTCCCAGCACTTCCGTCAAACAGCGAGCCTAGGCCTTTTAGGAGCCAAGGGTACCAGCAGGCTGGATGTGGAGGTACAGGCCATAAGCTCAACTGTCATAAGTGTGTATGCATGGGAGGCAGATGTCTGCTACCCACTCGGACATGGGAGTTGGAACCTAGCTACACTGTGATTGAAGAAGGCCATTGGAAATCGCTGTATTCAACTCAGATACACGGGAGTTCAGGCCCAGTGCTCACACATGCTTTTCCCGCAACCTCTCCCAGCCACTAACATAAGGATTTTAGCAGCTACTCCTACAGTCAGGCAGGATGCGGGAGGGTTCTGCCCTGTCCTCAGCTCTCACAGGGAAGTAAGTCTTGAAGCCTGCTGTCTACTAGCTGCATTCCTATGGCAGTGAGAAGGTAGCAGTACTCTGAGTCAGGAGGTTCCAAGATTACCACTCTACTGCACCTGGAGATACCCTCCAGGACTGCATTGTTAACTTGTACTCAGAAGCCTCTGGCAATAGTCTCTGGTGAAGACGTGTGAAACTCACTCTGCAGGCAGTGTGGAAATGTGAGGGACTGAGGGTGTGCTCAACTCTCAGAAGTAGGATGCTTTTGGACATGGCGTTCAGCTACATTCTCACATATGGAACTTAGTATGTAGCACCAGTCTACCACAAGAATTACTGGGAAATCGGGAATTGAGCTTGGAGGCACTCGTCTTGTGTGCCGGGAGATTCCAATTACCTCTCCCAGCACTTCCGTCAAACAGCGAGCCTAGGCCTTTTAGAAGCCAAGGGTACCAGCAGGCTGGATGTGGAGGTACAGGCCAAAAGCTCAACTCTCAGAAGTGTGTATGCATGGGAGGCAGATGTCTGCTACCCGCTCGTACATGGGATTTGGAACCTAGATACACTCTGGTTGAGGAAAGTCGTTGGAAATCGCTGTATTCAACTCAGATACACGGGAGTTCATGCCCAGTGCTCACACATGCTTTTCCCGCAACCTCTCCCAGCCACTAACATTAGGATGTTAGCAGCTACTTCTACAGTCAGGCAGCATGCGGGAGGGTTCTTCCCTGTCCTTAGCTCTCACAGGGAAGCATGTCTTGAAGCCAGCTGTCAACTAGCTGCATTCCTATGGCAGTGAGAAGGTAGCAGTATTCTGAGTCAGGAGGTTCCAAGATTACCAGTCTACTGCATCTGGGGATACCCTCCAGGTCTGCCCTGTTACCCTGCGTCTCAGAAGCCTCTGGCAAACGTCTCTGCTGAAGACCTGCGAAACTCACTCTGCAGGCAGTGTGGAACTGTGAGGGACTGAGGCTGAGCTCATCTCTCAGAAGTAAGATGGTTTTGGACAATGCGTTCAGCTACCCTCTCACGTATGGAACTTAGTATGTAGCACCAGTCTACCACAGGAATTACTAGGAAATCGCTGAACTGAGCTTGGAGGCACTAGTCGTTTGTGCCGGGTGATTCCAATTACCTCTCCCAGCACTTCCGTCAAACAGCGAGCCTAGGCCTTTTAGAAGCCAAGGGTACCAGCAGGCTGGATGTGGAGGTACAGGCCATAAGCTCAACTCTCAGAAGTGTGTATGCATGGGAGGCAGATGTCTGCTACCCACTCGGACATGGGAGTTGGTACCTAGCTACACTGTGATTGAAGAAGGCCATTGGAAATCGCTGTATTCAACTCAGATACACGGGAGTTCAGGCCCAGTGCTCACACATGCTTTTCCCGCAACCTCTCCCAGCCTCTAACATAAGGATGTTAGCAGCTACTCCTACAGTCAGGCAGGATGCGGGAGGGTTCTGCCCTGTCCTCAGCTCTCACAGGGAAGCATGTCTTGAAGCCAGCTGTCAACTAGCTGCATTCCTATGGCAGTGAGAAGGTAGCAGTACTCTGAGTCAGGAGTTTCCAAGATTACCACTCTACTGCACCTGGAGATACCCTCCAGGTCTGCATTGTTAACTTGTACTCAGAAGCCTCTGGCAATCGTCTCTGGTGAAGACGTGTGAAACTCACTCTGCAGGCAGTGTGGAAGTGGGAGGGACTGAGGGTGTGCTCAACTCTCAGAAGTAAGATGCTTTTGGACATGGCGTTCAGATACCTTCTCACATATGGAACTTAGTATGTAGCACCTGTCTACCACAAGAATTACTGGGAAATCGTGAATTGAGCTTGGAGGCACTCGTCTTGTGTGCCGGGAGATTCCAATTACCTCTCCCAGCACTTCCGTCAAACAGCGAGCCTAGGCCTTTTAGAAGCCAAGAGTACCAGCAGGCTGGATGTGGAGGTACAGGCCAAAAGCTCAACTCTCAGAAGTGTGTATGCATGGGAGGCAGATGTCTGCTACCCGCTCGTACATGGGATTTGGAACCTAGCTACACTCTGGTTGAGGAAAGTCGTTGGAAATCGCTGTATTCAACTCAGATACACGGGAGTTCATGCCCAGTGCACACACATGCTTTTCCCGCAACCTCTCCCAGCCACTAACATTAGGATGTTAGCAGCTACTCCTACAGTCAGGCAGCATGCGGGAGGGTTCTTCCCTGTCCTTAGCTCTCACAGGGAAGCATGTCTTGAAGCCAGCTGTCAACTAGCTGCATTCCTATGGCAGTGAGAAGGTAGCAGTATTCTGAGTCAGGAGGTTCCAAGATTACCAGTCTACTGCATCTGGGGATACCCTCCAGGTCTGCCCTGTTACCCTGCGTCTCAGAAGCCTCTGGCAAACGTCTCTGCTGAAGACCTGCGAAACTCACTCTGCAGGCAGTGTGGAACTGTGAGGGACTGAGGCTGAGCTCAACTCTCAGAAGTAAAATGGTTTTGGACAAGGCGTTCAGCTACCCTCTCACGTATGGAACTTAGTATGTAGCACCAGTCTACCACAGGAATTACTCGGAAATCGCTGAACTGAGCTTGGAGGCACTAGTCTTGTGTGCCGGGTGATTCCAATTACCTCTCCCAGCACTTCCGTCAAACAGCGAGCCTAGGCCTTTTAGAAGCCAAGGGTACCAGCAGGCTGGATGTGGAGGTACAGGCCATAAGCTCAACTCTCAGAAGTGTGTATGCATGGGAGGCAGATGTCTGCTACCCACTCGGACATGGGAGTTGGAACCTAGCTACACTGTGATTGAAGAAGGCCATTGGAAATCGCTGTATTCAACTCAGATACACGGGAGTTCAGGCCCAGTGCTCACACATGCTTTTCCCGCAACCTCTCCCAGCCACTAACCTAAGGATGTTATCAGCTACTCCTACAGTCAGGCAGGATGCGGGAGGGTTCTGCCCTGTCCTCAGCTCTCACAGGGAAGCATGTCTTGAAGCCAGCTGTCAACTAGCTGCATTCCTATGGCAGTGAGAAGGTAGTAGTACTTTGAGTCAGGAGGTGCCAAGATTACCACTCTAGTGCACCTGGAGATACCCTCCAGGTCTGCATTGTTAACTTGTACTCAGAAGCCTCTGGCAATCGTCTCTGGTGAAGACGTGTGAAACTCACTCTGCAGGCAGTGTGGAAATGTGAGGGACGGAGGGTGTGCTCAACTCTCAGAAGTAAGATGCTTTTGGACAAGGCGTTCAGCTACCTTCTCACGTATGGAACTTAGTATGTAGCACCTGTCTACCAAAAGAATTACTGGGAAATCGTGAATTGAGCTTGGAGGCACTCGTCTTGTGTGCCGGGAGATTCCAATTACCTCTCCCAGCACTTCCGTCAAACAGCGAGCCTAGGCCTTTTAGAAGCCAAGGGTACCAGCAGGCTGGATGTGGAGGTACAGGCCATAAGCTCAACTCTCAGAAGTGTGTATGCATGGGAGGCAGATGTCTGCTACCCGCTCGTACATGGGATTTGGAACCTAGCTACACTCTGGTTGAGGAAAGCCGTTGGAAATCGCTGTATTCAACTCAGATACACGGGAGTTCAGGCCCAGTGCTCACACATGCTTTTCCCGCAACCTCTCCCAGCCACTAACATTAGGATGTTAGCAGCTACTCCTACAGTCAGGCAGCATGCGGGAGGGTTCTGCCCTGTCTTCAGCTCTCACAGGGAAGCATGTCTTGAAGCCAGCTTTCAACTAGCTGCATTCCTATGGCAGTGAGAAGGTAGCAGTATTCTGAGTCAGGAGGTTCCAGGATTACCAGTCGACTGCACCTGGGGATACCCTCCAGGTCTGCATTGTTACCCTGCGTCTCAGAAGCCTCTGGCAAACGTCTCTGCTGAAGACCTGCGAAAATCACTCTGCAGGCAGTGTGGAACTGTGAGGGACTGAGGGTGAGCTCAACTCTCAGAAGTAAGATGGTTTTGGACAAGGCGTTCAGCTACCCTCTCACCAATGGAACTTAGTATGTAGCACCAGTCTACCACAGGTATTACTAGGAAATCGCTGAACTGAGCTTGGAGGCACTAGTCTTGTGTGCCGGGTGATTCCAATTACCTCTCCCAGCACTTCCGTCAAACAGCGACCCTAGGCCTTTTAGAAGCCAAGGGTACCAGCAGGCTGGATGTGGAGGTACAGGCCATAAGCTCAACTCTCAGAAGTGTGTATGCATGGGAGGCAGATGTCTGCTACCCACTCGGACATGGGAGTTGGAACCTAGCTACACTGTGATTGAAGAAGGCCATTGGAAATCGCTGTATTCAACTCAGATACACGGGAGTTCAGGCCCAGTGCTCACACATGCTTTTCCCTCAACCTCTCCCAGCCACTAACATAAGGATGTTAGCAGCTACTCCTACAGTCAGGCAGGATGCGGGAGGGTTCTGCCCTGTCCTCAGTTCTCACAGGGAAGCATGTCTTGAAGCCAGCTGTCAACTAGCTGCATTCCTATGGCAGTGAGAAGGTAGCAGTACTCTGAGTCAGGACGTTCCAAGATTACCACTCTACTGCACCTGGAGATTCCCTCCAGGTCTGCATTGTTAACTTGTACTCAGAAGCCTCTGGCAATCGTCTCTGGTGAAGACGTGTGAAACTCACTCTGCAGGCAGTGTGGAACTGTGAGGGACTGAGGGTGAGCTCAACTCTCAGAAGTAAGATGGTTTTGGACAAGGCGTTCAGCTACCCTCTCACGTATGGAACTTAGTATGTAGCACCAGTCTACCACAGGTATTACTAGGAAATCGCTGAACTGAGCTTGGAGGCACTAGTCTTGTGTGCCGGGTGATTCCAATTACCTCTCCCAGCACTTCCGTCAAACAGCGAGCCTAGGCCTTTTAGAAGCCAAGGGTACCATCAGGCTGGATGTGGAGGTACAGGCCATAAGCTCAACTCTCAGAAGTGTGTATGCATGGGAGGCAGATGTCTGCTACCCACTCGGACATGGGAGTTGGAACCTAGCTACACTGTGATTGAAGAAGGCCATCGGAAATCGCTGTATTCAACTCAGATACACGGGAGTTCAGGCCCAGTGCTCACACATGCTTTTCCCGCAACCTCTCCCAGCCACTAACATAAGGATGTTAGCAGCTACTCCTACAGTCAGGCAGGATGCGGGAGGGTTCTGCCCTGTCCAGAGCTCTCACAGGGAAGCATGTCTTGAAGCCAGCTGTCAACTAGCTGCGTTCCTATGGCAGTGAGAAGGTAGCAGTACTCTGAGTCAGGAGGTTCCAAGATTACCACTCTACTGCACCTGGAGATACCCTCCAGGTCTGCATTGTTAACTTGTACTCAGAAGCCTCTGGCAATCGTCTCTGGTGAAGACGTGTGAAACTCACTCTGCAGGCAGTGTGCAACTGTGAGGGACTGAGGGTTGGCTCAACTCTCAGAAGTAAGATGCTTTTGGACAAGGCGTTCAGCTACCCTCTCACGTATGGAACTTAGTATGTAGCACCTGTCTACCACAAGAATTACTGGGAAATCGTGAATTGAGCTTGGAGGCAATCGTCTTGTGTGCCGGGAGATTCCAATTACCTCTCCCAGCACTTCCGTCAAACAGCGAGCCTAGGCCTTTTAGAAGCCAAAGGTACCAGCAGGCTGGATGTGGAGGTACAGGCCATAAGCTCAACTCTCAGAAGTGTGTATGCATGGGAGGCAGATGTCTGCTACCCGCTCGTACATGGGATTTGGAACCTAGCAACACTCTGGTTGACGAAAGCCGTTGGAAATCGCTGTATTCAACTCAGATACACGGGAGTTCAGGCCCAGTGCTCACACATGCTTTTCCCGCAACCTCTCCCAGCCACTAACATTAGGATGTTAGCAGCTACTCCTACAGTCAGGCAGCATGCGGGAGGGTTCTGCCCTGTCCTCAGCTCTCTCAGGGAAGCATGTCTTGAAGCCAGCTAGGTGTCAACTAGCTGCATACCTATGGCAGTTAGAAGGTAGCAGTATTCTGAGTCAGGAGGTCCAAGATTACCAGGCGACTGCACCTGGGGATGCCCTCCAGGTCTGCATTGTTACCCTGCGTCTCAGAAGCCTCTGGCAAACGTCTCTGCTGAAGACCTGCGAAACTCACTCTGCAGGCAGTGTGGAACTGTGAGGGACTGAGGCTGAGCTCAACTCTCAGAAGTAAGATTGTTTTGGACAAGGCGTTCAGTTACCCTCTCACGTATGGAACTTAGTATGTAGCACCAGTCTACCACAGGTATTACTAGGAAATCGCTGAACTGAGCTTGGAGGCACTAGTCTTGTGTGCCGTGTGATTCCAATTACCTCTCCCAGCACTTCCGTCAAACAGCGAGCCTAGGCCTTTTAGAAGCCAAGGGTACCAGCAGGCTGGATGTGGAGGTACAGGCCATAAGCTCAACTCTCAGAAGTGTGTATGCATGGGAGGCAGATGTCTGTTACCCACTCGGACATGGGAGTTGGAACCTAGCAACACTGTGATTGAAGAAGGCCATTGGAAATCGCTGTATTCAACTCAGATACACGGGAGTTCAGGCCCAGTGCTCACACATGCTTTTCCCGCAACCTCTCCCAGCCACTAACATAAGGATGTTAGCAGCTACTCCTACAGTCAGGCAGGATGCGGGAGGGTTCTGCCCTGTCCTCAGCTCTCACAGGGAAGCATGTCTTGAAGCCAGCTGTCAACTAGCTGCATTCCTATGGCAGTGAGAAGGTAGCAGTACTCTGAGTCACGAGGTTCCAAGATTACCACTCTACTGCACCTGGAGATACCCTCAAGGTCTGCATTGTTAACTTGTACTCAGAAGCCTCTGGCAATCGTCTCTGGTGAAGACGTGTGAAACTCACTCTGCAGGCAGTGTGGAAGTGTTAGGGACTGAGGGTGGGCTGAACTCTCAGAAGTAAGATGCTTTTGGACAAGGCGTTCAGCTATCCTCTCACGTATGGAACTTAGTATGTAGCACCTGTCTACCACAAGAATTACTGGGAAATCGTGAATTGAGCTTGGAGGCACTCGTCTTGTGTGCCGGGAGATTCCAATTACCTCTCCCAGCACTTCCGTCAAACAGCGAGCCTAGGCCTTTTAGAAGCCAAGGGTACCAGCAGGCTGGATATGGAGGTACAGGCCATAAGCTCAACCCTCAGAAGTGTGTATGCATGGGAGGCAGATGTCTGCTACCCGCTCGTACATGGGATTTGGAACCTAGCTACACTCTGGTTGAGGAAAGTCGTTGGGAATCGCTGTATTCAACTCAGATACACGGGAGTTCAGGCCCAGTGCTCACACATGATTTTCCCGCAACCTCTCCCAGCCACTAACATTAGGATGTTAGCAGCTATTCCTACAGTCAGGCAGCATGCGGGAGGGTTCTGCCCTGTCCTCAGCTCTCTCAGGGAAGCATGTCTTGAAGCCAGCTAGCTGTCAACCAGCTGCATTCCTATGGCAGTGAGAAGGTAGCAGTATTCTGAGTCAGGAGGTCCAAGATTACCAGTCGACTGCACCTGGGGATACCCTCCAGGTCTGCATTGTTACCCGGCGTCTCAGAAGCCTCTGGCAAACGTCTCTGCTGAAGACCTGCGAAAATCACTCTGCAGGCAGTGTGGAACTGTGAGGGACTGAGGCTGAGCTCAACTCTCAGAAGTAAGATGGTTTTGGACAAGGCGTTCAGCTACCCTCTCACGTATGGAACTTAGTATGTAGCACCAGTCTACCACAGGTATTACTAGGAAATCGCTGAACTGAGCTTGGAGGCACTAGTCTTGTGTGCCGGGTGATTCCAATTACCTCTCCCAGCACTTCCGTCAAACAGCGAGCCTAGGCCTTTTAGAAGCCAAGGGTACCATCAGGCTGGATGTGGAGGTACAGGCCATAAGCTCAACTCTCAGAAGTGTGTATGCATGGGAGGCAGATGTCTGCTACCCACTCGGACATGGGAGTTGGAACCTAGCTACACTGTGATTGAAGAAGGCCATTGGAAATCGCTGTATTCAACTCAGATACACGGGAGTTCAGGCCCAGTGCTCACACATGCTTTTCCCGCAACCTCTCCCAGCCACTAACATTAGGATATTAGCAGCTACTCCTACAGTCAGGCAGGATGCGGGAGGGTTCTGCCCTGTCCTCATCTCTCACAGGGAAGCATGTCTTGAAGCCAGCTGTCAACTAGCTGCATTCCTATGGCAGTGAGAAGGTAGCAGTACTCTGAGTCAGGAGGTTCCAAGATTACCACTCTACTGCACCTGGAGATACCCTCCAGGTCTGCATTGTTACCTTGTACTCAGAAGCCTCTGGCAATCGTCTCTGGTGAAGACGTGTGAAACTCACTCTGCAGGCAGTGTGGAACTGTGAGGGACTGAGGGTCAGCTCAACTCTCAGAAGTAAGATGCTTTTGGACAAGGCGTTCAGCTACCCTCTCACGTAAGGAACTTAGGATGTAGCACCTGTCTACCACAAGAATTACTGGGAAATCGTGAATTGAGCTTGGAGGCACTCGTCTTGTGTGCCGGGAGATTCCAATTACCTCTCCCAGCACTTCCGTCAAACAGCGAGCCTAGGCCTTTTAGAAGCCAAGGGTAGCAGCAGGCTGGATGTGGAGGTACAGGCCATAAGCTCAACTCTCAGAAGTGTGTATGCATGGGAGGCAGATGTCTGCTACCCGCTCGTACATGGGATTTGGAACCTAGCTACACTCTGGTTGAGGAAAGCCGTTGGAAATCGCTGTATTCAACTCAGATACACGGGAGTTCAGGCCCAGTACTCACACATGCTTTTCCCGCAACCTCTCCCAGCCACTAACATTAGGATGTTAGCAGCTACTCCTACAGTCAGGCAGCATGCGGGAGGGTTCTGCCCTGTCCTCAGCTCTCACAGGGAAGCATGTCTTGAAGCCAGCTGTCAACTAGCTGCATTCCTATGGCAGTGAGAAGGTAGCAGTACTCTGAGTCAGGAGGTTCCAAGATTACCACTCTACTGCACCTGGAGAAACCCTCCAGGTCTGCATTGTTAACTTGTACTCAGAAGCCTCTGGCAATCGTCTCTGCTGAAGACCTGCGAAACTCACTCTGCAGGCAGTGTGGAACTGTGAGGGACTGAGGCTGAGCTCAACTCTAAGAAGTAAGATGGTTTTGGACAAGGCGTTCAGCTACCCTCTCACGTATGGAACTTAGTATGTAGCACCAGTCTACCACAGGAATTACTAGGAAATCGCTGAACTGAGCTTGGAGGCACTAGTCTTGTGTGCCAGGAGATTCCAATTACCTCTCCCAGCACTTCCGTCAAACAGCGAGCCTAGGCCTTTTAGAAGCCAAGGGTACCAGCAGGCTGGATGTGGAGGTACAGGCCATAAGCTCAACTCTCAGAAGTGTGTATGCATGGGAGGCAGATGTCTGCTACCCGCTCGTACATGGGATTTGGAACCTAGCTACACTCTGGTTGAGGAAAGCCGTTGGAAATCGCTGTATTCAACTCAGATACACGGGAGTTCAGGCCCAGTACTCAAACATGCTTTTCCCGCAACCTCTCCCAGCCACTAACATTAGGATGTTAGCAGCTACTCCTACAGTCAGGCAGCATGCGGGAGGGTTCTGCCCTGTCCTCAGCTCTCACAGGGAAGCATGTCTTGAAGCCAACTGTCAACTAGCTGCATTCCTATGGCAGTGAGAAGGTAGCAGTACTCTGAGTCAGGAGGTTCCAAGATTACCACTCTACTGCACCTGGAGAAACCCTCCAGGTCTGCATTGTTAACTTGTACTCAGAAGCCTCTGGCAATCGTCTCTGCTGAAGACCTGCGAAACTCACTCTGCAGGCAGTGTGGAACTGTGAGGGACTGAGGCTGAGCTCAACTCTAAGAAGTAAGATGGTTTTGGACAAGGCGTTTAGCTACCCTCTCACGTATGGAACTTAGTATGTAGCACCAGTCTACCACAGGAATTACTAGGAAATCGCTGAACTGAGCTTGGAGGCACTAGTCTTGTGTGCCGGGTGATTCCAATTACCTCTCCCAGCACTTCCGTCAAACAGCGAGCCTAGGCCTTTTAGAAGCCAAGGGTACCAGCAGGCTGGATGTGGAGGTACAGGCCATAAGCTCAACTCTCAGAAGTGTGTATGCATGGGAGGCAGATGTCTCCTACCCACTCGGACATGGGAGTTGGAACCTAGCTACACTGTGATTGAAGAAGGCCATTGGAAATCGCTGTATTCAACTCAGATACACGGGAGTTCAGGCCCAGTGCTCACACATGCTTTTCCCGCAACCTCTCCCAGCCACTAACATAAGGATGTTAGCAGCTACTCCTACAGTCAGGCAGGATGCGGGATGGTTCTGCCCTGTCCTCAGCTCTCACAGGGAAGCATGTCTTGAAGCCAGCTGTCAACTAGCTGCATTCCTATGGCAGTGAGAAGGTAGCAGTACTCTGAGTCAGGAGGTTCCAAGATTACCACTCTACTGCACCTGGAGATACCCTCCAGGTCTGCATTGTTAACTTGTACTCAGAAGCCTCTGGCAATCGTCTCTGGTGAAGACGTGTGAAACTCACTCTGCAGGCAGTGTGGAACTGTGAGGTACTGAGGGTGGGCTCAACTCTCAGATGTAAGATGCTTTTGGACAAGGCGTTCAGCTACATTCTCACATATGGAACTTAGTATGTAGCACCTGTCTACCACAAGAATTACTGGGAAATCGTGAATTGAGCTTGGAGGCACTCGTCTTGTGTGCCGGGAGATTCCAATTACCTCTCCCAGCACTTCCGTCAAACAGCGAGCCTAGGCCTTTTAGAAGCCAAGGGTACCAGCAGGCTGGATGTGGAGGTACAGGCCATAAGCTCAACTCTCAGAAGTGTGTATGCATGGGAGGCAGATGTCTGCTACCCGCTCGTACATGGGATTTGGAACCTAGCTACACTCTGGTTGAGGAAAGCCGTTGGAAATCGCTGTATTCAACTCAGATACACGGGAGTTCAGGCCCAGTGCTCACACATGATTTTCCCGCAACCTCTCCCACCCACTAACATTAGGATGTTAGCAGCTACTCCTACAGTCAGGCAGCATGCGGGAGGGTTCTGCCCTGTCTTCAGCTCTCACAGGGAAGCATGTCTTGAAGCCAGCTGTCAACTAGCTGCATTCCTATGGCAGTGAGAAGGTAGCAGTATTCTGAGTCAGGAGGTTCCAAGATTACCAGTCTACTGCACTTGGGGATACACTCCAGGTCTGCATTGTTACCCTGCGTCTCAGAAGCCTCTGGCAAACGTCTCTGCTGAAGACCTGCGAAACTCACTCTGCAGGCAGTGTGGAACTGTGAGGGACTGAGGCTGAGCTCAACTCTAAGAAGTAAGATGGTTTTGGACAAGGCGTTCAGCTACCCTCTCACGTATGGAACTTAGTATGTAGCACCAGTCTACCACAGGAATTACTAGGAAATCGCTGAACTGAGCTTGGAGGCAATAGTCTTGTGTGCCGGGTGATTCCAATTACCTCTCCCAGCACTTCCGTCAAACAGCGAGCCTAGGCCTTTTAGAAGCCAAGGGTACCAGCAGGCTGGATGTGGAGGTACAGGCCATAAGCTCAACTCTCAGAAGTGTGTATGCATGGGAGGCAGATGTCTGCTACCCACTCGGACATGGGAGTTGGAACCTAGCTACACTGTGATTGAAGAAGGCCATTGGAAATCGCTGTATTCAACTCAGATACACGGGAGTTCAGGCCCAGTGCTCACACATGCTTTTCCCGCAACCTCTCCCAGCCACTAACATAAGGATGTTAGCAGCTACTCCTACAGTCAGGCAGGATGCGGGATGGTTCGGCCCTGTCCTCAGCTCTCACAGGGAAGCATGTCTTGAAGCCAGCTGTCAACTAGCTGCATTCCTATGGCAGTGAGAAGGTAGCAGTACTCTGAGTCAGGAGGTTCCAAGATTACCACTCTACTGCACCTGGAGATACCCTCCAGGTCTGCATTGTTAACTTGTACTCAGAAGCCTCTGGCAATCGTCTCTGGTGAAGACGTGTGAAACTCACTCTGCAGGCAGTGTGGAAGTGTGAGGGACTGAGGGTGGGCTCAACTCTCAGAAGTAAGATGTTTTTGGACAAGGCGTTCAGCGACCCTCTCACGTATGGAACTTAGTATGTAGCACCTGTCTACCACAAGAATTACTGGGAAATCGTGAATTGAGCTTGGAGGCACTCGTCTTGTGTGCCGGGAGATTCCAATTACCTCTCCCAGCACTTCCGTCAAACAGCGAGCCTAGGCCTTTTAGAAGCCAAGGGTACCAGCAGGCTGGATGTGGAGGTACAGGCCATAAGCTCAACTCTCAGAAGTGTGTATGCATGGGTGGCAGATGTCTGCTACCCGCTCGTACATGGGATTTGGAACCTAGCTACACTCTGGTTGAGGAAAGCCGTTGGAAATCGCTGTATTCAACTCAGATACCCGGGAGTTCAGGCCCAGTGCTCACACATGCTTTTCCCGCAACCTCTCCCAGCCACTAACATTAGGATGTTAGCAGCTACTCCTACAGTCAGGCAGCATGCGGGAGGGTTCTGCCCTGTCCTCAGCTCTCTCAGGGAAGCATGTCTTGAAGCCAGCTAGCTGTCAACTAGCTGCATTCCTATGGCAGTGAGAAGGTAGCACTATTCTGAGTCAGGAGGTTCCAAGATTACCAGTCGACTGCACCTGGGGATACCCTCCAGGTCTGCATTGTTACCCTGCGTCTCAGAAGCCTCTGGCAAACGTCTCTGCTGAAGACCTGCGAAACTCACTCTGCAGGCAGTGTGGAACTGTGAGGGACTGAGGGTGAGCTCAACTCTCAGAAGTAAGATGGTTTTGGACAAGGCGTTCAGCTACCCTCTCACGTATGGAACTTAGTATGTAGCACCAGTCTACCACAGGTATTACTAGGAAATCGCTGAACTGAGCTTGGAGGCACTAGTCTTGTGTGCCGGGTGATTCCAATTACCTCTCCCAGCACTTCCGTCAAACAGCGAGCCTAGGCCTTTTAGAAGCCAAGGGTACCAGCAGGCTGGATGTGGAGGTACAGGCCATAAGCTCAACTCTCAGAAGTGTGTATGCATGGGAGGCAGATGTCTGCTACCCACTCGGACATGGGAGTTGGAACCTAGCTACACTGTGATTGAAGAAGGCCATTGGAAATCGCTGTATTCAACTCAGATACACGGGAGTTCAGGCCCAGTGCTCACACATGCTTTTCCCGCAACCTCTCCCAGCCACTAACATTAGGATGTTAGCAGCTACTCCTACAGTCAGGCAGGATGCGGGAGGGTTCTGCCCTGTCCTCAGCTCTCACAGGGAAGCATGTCTTGAAGCCAGCTGTCAACTAGCTGCATTGCTATGGCAGTGAGAAGGTAGCAGTACTCTGAGTCAGGAGGTTCCAAGATTACCACTCTACTGCACCTGGAGATACCCTCCAGCTCTGCATTGTTAACTTGTACTCAGAAGCCTCTGGCAATCGTCTCTGGTGAAGACGTGTAAAACTCACTCTGCAGGCAGTGTGGAACTGTGAGGGACTGAGGGTGGGCTCAACTCTCAGATGTAAGATGCTTTTGGACAAGGCGTTCAGCTACATTCTCACATATGGAACTTAGTATGTAGCACCTGTCTACCACAAGAATTACTGAGAAATCGTGAATTGAGCTTGGAGGCACTCGTCTTGTGTGCCGGGAGATTCCAATTACCTCTCCCAGCACTTCCGTCAAACAGCGACCCTAGACCTTTTAGAAGCCAAGGGTACCAGCAGGCTGGATGTGGAGGTACAGGCCATAAGCTCAACTCTCAGAAGTGTGTATGCATGGGAGGCAGATGTCTGCTACCCGCTCGTACATGGGATTTGGAACCTAGGTACACTCTGGTTGAGGAAAGCCGTTGGAAATCGCTGTATTCAACTCAGATACACGGGAGTTCAGGCCCAGTGCTCACACATGCTTTTCCCGCAACCTCTCCCAGCCACTAACATTAGGATGTTAGCAGCTACTCCTACAGTCAGGCAGCATGCGGGAGGGTTCTGCCCTGTCCTCAGCTCTCTCAGGGAAGCATGTCTTGAAGCTAGCTAGGTGTCAACTAGCTGCATTCCTATGGCAGTGAGAAGGTAGCAGTATTCTGAGTCAGGAGGTTCCAATATTACCAGTCGACTGCACCTGGGGATACCCTCCACGTCTGCATTGTTACCCTGCGTCTCAGAAGCCTCTGGCAAACGTCTCTGCTGAAGACCAGCGAAACTCACTCTGCAGGCAGTGTGGAACTGTGAGGGACTGAGGGTGAGCTCAACTCTCAGAAGTAAGATGGTTTTGGACAAGGCGTTCAGCTACCCTCTCACGTATGGAACTTAGTATGTAGCACCAGTCTACCACAGGAATTACTAGGAAATCGCTAAACTGAGCTTGGAGGCACTAGTCTTGTGTGCCGGGTGATTCCAATTACCTCTCCCAGCACTTCCGTCAAACAGCGAGCCTAGGCCTTTTAGAAGCCAAGGGTACCAGCAGGCTGGATGTGGAGGTACAGGCCATAAGCTCAACTCTCAGAAGTGTGTATGCATGGGAGGCAGATGTCTGCTACAAACTCGGACATGGGAGTTGGAACCTAGCTACACTGTGATTGAAGAAGGCCATTGGAAATCGCTGTATTCAACTCAGATACACGGGAGTTCAGGCCCAGTGCTCACACATGCTTTTCCCGCAACCTCTCCCAGCCACTAACATAAGGATGTTAGCAGCTACTCCTACAGTCAGGCAGGATGCGGGAGGGTTCTGCCCTGTCCTCAGCTCTCACAGGGAAGCATGTCTTGAAGCCAGCTGTCAACTAGCTCCATTCCTATGGCAGTGAGAAGGTAGCAGTACTCTGAGTCAGGAGGTTCCAAGATTACCACTCTACTGCACCTGGAGATACCCTCCAGGTCTGCATTGTTAACTTGTACTCAGAAGCCTCTGGCAATCGTCTCTGGTGAAGACGTGTGAAACTCACTCTGCAGGCAGTGTGGAACTGTGAGGGACTGTGGGTGGGCTCAACTCTCAGAAGTAAGATGCTTTTGGACCAGGCGTTCAGCTACCCTCTCACGTATGGAACTTAGTATGTAGCACCTGTCTACCACAAGAATTACTGGAAAATCGTGAATTGAGCTTGGAGGCACTCGTCTTGTGTGCCGGGAGATTCCAATTACATCTCCCAGCACTTCCGTCAAACAGCGAGCCTAGGCCTTTTAGAAGCCAAGGGTACCAGCAGGCTGGATGTGGAGGTACAGGCCATAAGCTCAACTCTAAGAAGTGTGTATGCATGGGAGGCAGATGTCTGCTACCCGCTCGTACATGGGATTTGGAACCTAGCTACACTCTGGTTGAGGAAACCCGTTGGAAATCGCTGTATTCAACTCAGATACACGGGAGTTCAGGCCCAGTGCTCACACATGATTTTCCCGCAACCTCTCCCACCCACTAACATTAGGATGTTAGCAGCTACTCCTACAGTCAGGCAGCATGCGGGAGGGTTCTGCCCTGTCCTCAGCTCTCTCAGGGAAGCATGTCTTGAAGCCAGCTAGCTGTCAACTAGCTGCATTCCTATGGCAGTGAGAAGGTAGCAGTATTCTGAGTCAGGAGGTTCCAAGATTACCAGTCGACTGCAACTGGGGATACCCTCCATGTCTGCATTGTTACCCTGCGTCTCAGAAGCCTCTGGCAAACGTCTCTGCTGAAGACCTGCGAAACTCACTCTGCAGGCAGTGTGGAACTGTGAGGTCCTGAGGGTGAGCTCAACTCTCAGAAGTAAGATGGTTTTGGACAAGGCGTTCAGCTACCCTCTCACATATGGAACTTAGTATGTAGCACCAGTCTACCACAGGTATTACTAGGAAATCGCTGAACTGAGCTTGGAGGCACTAGTCTTGTGTGCCGGGTGATTCCAATTACCTCTCCCAGCACTTCCGTCAAACAGCGAGCCTAGGCCTTTTAGAAGCCAAGGGTAGCAGCAGGCTGGATGTGGAGGTACAGGCCATAAGCTCAACTCTCAGAAGTGTGTATGCATGGGAGGCAGATGTCTGCTACCCACTCGGACATGGGAGTTGGAACCTAGCTACACTGTGATTGAAGAAGGCCATTGGAAATCGCTGTATTCAACTCAGATACACGGGAGTTCAGGCCCAGTGCTCACACATGCTTTTCCCGCAACCACTCCCAGCCACTAACATTAGGATGTTAGCAGCTACTCCTACAGTCAGGCAGGATGCGGGAGGGTTCTGCCCTGTCCTCAGCTCTCACAGGGAAGCATGTCTTGAAGCCAGCTAGCTGTCAACTAGCTGCATTCCTATGGCAGTGAGAAGGTAGCAGTACTCTGAGTCAGGAGGTTCCAAGATTACCACTCTACTGCACCTGGAGATACCCTCCAGGTCTGCATTGTTAACTTGTACTCAGAAGCCTCTGGCAATCGTCTCTGGTGAAGACGTGTGAAACTCACTCTGCAGGCAGTGTGGAAGTGTGAGGGACTGAAGCTGAGCTCAAATCTCAGAAGTAAGATGCTTTTGGACAAGGCGTTCAGCTACATTCTCACATATGGAACTTAGTATGTAGCACCTGTCTACCACAAGAATTACTGGGAAATAGTGAATTGAGCTTGGAGGCACTCGTCTTGTGTGCCGGGAGATTCCAATTACCTCTCCTAGCACTTCCGTCAAACAGCGAGCCTAGGCCTTTTAGAAGCCAAGGGTACCAGCAGGCTGGATGTGGAGGTACAGGCCATAAGCTCAACTCTCAGAAGTGTGTATGCATGGGAGGCAGATGTCTGCTACCCGCTCGTACATGGGATTTGGAACCTAGCTACACTCTGGTTGAGGAAAGCCGTTCGAAATCGCTGTATTCAACTCAGATACACGGGAGTTCAGGCCCAGTGCTCACACATGATTTTCCCGCAACCTCTCCCACCCACTAACATTAGGATGTTAGCAGCTACTCCTACAGTCAGGCAGCATGCGGGAGGGTTCTGCCCTGTCTTCAGCTCTCTCAGGGAAGCATGTCTTGAAGCCAGCTAGCTGTCAACTAGCTGCATTCCTATGGCAGTCAGAAGGTAGCAGTATTCTGAGTCAGGAGGTTCCAAGATTACCAGTCGACTGCACCTGGGGATACCCTCCAGGTCTGCATTGTTACCCTGCGTCTCAGAAGCCTCTGGCAAACGTCTCTGCTGAAGACCTGCGAAACTCACTCTGCAGGCAGTGTGGAACTGTGAGGTCCTGAGGGTGAGCTCAACTCTCAGAAGTAAGATGGTTTTGGACAAGGCGTTCAGCTACCCTCTCACATATGGAACTTAGTATGTAGCACCAGTCTACCACAGGTATTACTAGGAAATCGCTGAACTGAGCTTGGAGGCACTAGTCTTGTGTGCCGGGTGATTCCAATTACCTCTCCCAGCACTTCCGTCAAACAGCGAGCCTAGGCCTTTTAGAAGCCAAGGGTAGAGGCAGGCTGGATGTGGAGGTACAGGCCATAAGCTCAACTCTCAGAAGTGTGTATGCATGGGAGGCAGATGTCTGCTACCCACTCGGACATGGGAGTTGGAACCTAGCTACACTGTGATTGAAGAAGGCCATTGGAAATCGCTGTATTCAACTCAGATACACGGGAGTTCAGGCCCAGTGCTCACACATGCTTTTCCCGCAACCACTCCCAGCCACTAACATTAGGATGTTAGCAGCTACTCCTACAGTCAGGCAGGATGGGGGAGCGTTCTGCCCTGTCTTCAGCTCTCACAGGGAAGCATGTCTTGAAGCCAGCTGTCAACTAGCTGCATTCCTATGGCAGTGAGAAGGTAGCAGTACTCTGAGTCAGGAGGTTCCAAGATTACCACTCTACTGCACCTGGAGATACCCTCCAGGTCTGCATTGTTAACTTGTACTCCGAAGCCTCTGGCAATCGTCTCTGCTGAAGACGTGTGAAACTCACTCTGCAGGTAGTGTGGAAGTGTGAGGGACTGAGGGTGTGCTCAACTCTCAGAAGTAAGATGCTTTTGGACAAGGCGTTCAGCTACATTCTCACATATGGAACTTAGTATGTAGCACCTGTCTACCACAAGAATTACTGGGAAATCGTGAATTGAGCTTGGAGGCACTCGTCTTGTGTGCCGGGAGATTCCAATTACCTCTCCCAGCACTTCCGTCAAACAGCGAGCCTAGGCCTTTTAGAAGCCAAGGGTACCAGCAGGCTGGATCTGGAGGTACAGGCCATAAGCTCAACTCTCAGAAGTGTGTATGCATGGGAGGCAGATGTCTGCTACCCGCTCGTACATGGGATTTGGAACCTAGCTGCACTCTGGTTGAGGAAAGCCGTTGGAAATCGCTGTATTCAACTCAGATACACGGGAGTTCACGCCCAGTGCTCACACATGCTTTTCCCGCAACCTCTCCCAGCCACTAACATTAGGATGTTAGCAGCTACTCCTACAGTCAGGCAGCATGCGGGAGGGTTCTGCCCTGTCCTCAGCTCTCTCAGGGAAGCATGTCTTGAAGCCAGCTAGCTGTCAACTAGCTGCATTCCTATGTCAGTGAGAAGGTAGCAGTATTCTGAGTCAGGAGGTTCCAAGATTACCAGTCGACTGCACCTGGGGATACCCTCCAGGTCTGCATTGTTACCCTGCGTCTCAGAAGCCTCTGGCAAACGTCTCTGCTGAAGACCTGCGAAACTCACTCTGCAGGCAGTGTGGAACTGTGAGGGACTGAGGGTGAGCTCAACTCTCAGAAGTAAGATGGTTTTGGACAAGGCGTTCAGCTACCCTCTCACGTATGGAACTTAGTATGTAGCACCAGTCTACCACAGGAATTACTAGGAAATCGCTGAACTGAGCTTGGAGGCACTAGTCTTGTGTGCCGGGTGATTCCAATTACCTCTCCCAGCACTTCCGTCAAACAGCGAGCCTAGGCCTTTTAGAAGCCAAGGGTACCAGCAGGCTGGATGTGCAGGTACAGGCCATAAGCTCAACTCTCAAAGTGTATATGCATGGGAGGCAGATGTCTGCTACCCACTCGGACATGGGAGTTGGAACCTAGCTACACTGTGATTGAAGAAGGCCATTGGAAATCGCTGTATTCAACTCAGATACACGGGAGTTCAGGCCCAGTGCTCACTCATGCTTTTCCTGCAACCTCTCCCAGCCACTAACATTAGGATGTTAGCAGCTACTCCTACAGTCAGGCAGGATGCGGGAGGGTTCTGCCCTGTCCTCAGCTCTCACAGGGAATATGTCTTGAAGCCAGCTGTCAACTAGCTGCATTCCTATGGCAGTGAGAAGGTAGCAGTACTCTGAGTCAGGAGGTTCCAAGATTACCACTCTACTGCACCTGGAGATACCCTCCAGGTCTGCATTGTTAACTTGTACTCCGAAGCCTCTGGCAATCGTCTCTGGTGAAGACGTGTGAAACGCACTCTGCAGGCAGTGTGGATTTGTGAGGGACTGAGGGTGTGCTCAACTCTCAGAAGTAAGATGCTTTTGGACAAGGCGTTCAGCTACATTCTCACATATGGAACTTAGTATGTAGAACCTGTCTACCACAAGAATTACTGGGAAATTGTTAATTGAGCTTGGAGGCACTCGTCTTGTGTGCCGGGAGATTCCAATTACCTCTCCCAGCACTTCCGTCAAACAGCGAGCCTAGGCCTTTTAGAAGCCAAGGGTACCAGCAGGCTGGATGTGGAGGTACAGGCCATAAGCTCAACTCTCAGAAGTGTGTATGCATGGGAGGCAGATGTCTGCTACCGGCTCGTACATGGCATTTGGAACCTAGCTATACTCTGGTTGAGGAAAGTCGTTGGAAATCGCTGTACTCAACTCAGATACACGGGAGTTCAGGCCCAGTGCTCACACATGCTTTTCCCGCAACCTCTCCCAGCCACTAACATTAGGATGTTTGCAGCTACTCCTACAGTCAGGCAGCATGCGGGAGGGTTCTGCCCTGTCTTCAGCTCTCACAGGGAAGCATGTCTTGAAGCCAGCTGTCAACTAGCTGCATTCCTATGGCAGTGAGAAGGTAGCAGTATTCTGAGTCAGGAGGTTCCAAGATTACCAGTCGACTGCACCTGGGGATACCCTCCAGGTCTGCATTGTTACCCTGCGTCTCAGAAGCCTCTGGCAAACGTCTCTGCTGAAGACCTGCGAAACTCACTCTGCAGGCAGTGTGGAACTGTGAGGGACTGAGGCTGAGTTCAACTCTCAGAAGTAAGATGGTTTTGGACAAGGCGTTCAGCTACCCTCTCACGTATGGAACTTAGTATGTAGCACCAGTCTACCACAGGAATTAGTAGGAAATCGGTGAACTGAGCTTGGAGGCACTAGTCTTGTGTGCCGGGTGATTCCAATTACCTCTCCCAGCACTTCCGTCAAACAGCGAGCCTAGGCCTTTTAAAAGCCAAGGGTACCAGCAGGCTGGATGTGGAGGTATAGGCCATAAGCTCAACTCTCAGAAGTGTGTATGCATGGGAGGCAGATGTCTGCTACCCACTCGGACATGGGAGTTGGAACCTAGCTACACTGTGATTGAAGAAGGCCATTGGAAATCGCTGTATTCAACTCAGATACACGGGAGTTCAGGCCCAGTGCTCACACATGCTTTTCCCGCAACCTCTCCCAGCCACTAACATAAGGATGTTAGCAGCTACTCCTACAGTCAGGCATGATGCGGGAGGGTTCTGCCCTGTCCTCAGCTCTCACAGGGAAGCATGTCTTGAAGCCAGCTAGCTGTCAATTAGCTGCATTCCTATGGCAGTGAGAAGGTAGCAGTACTCTGAGTCAGGAGGTTCCAAGATTACCAGTCGACTGCACCTGGGGTACCCTCCAGGTCTGCATTGTTAACTTGTACTCAGAAGCCTCTGGCAATCGTCTGTGGTGAAGACGTGTGAAACTCACTCTGCAGGCAGTGTGGAAGTGTGAGGGACTGAGGGTGTGCTCAACTATCAGAAGTAAGATGCTTTTGGACAAGGCGTTCAGCTACCTTCTCACATATGGAACTTAGTATGTAGCACTTGTCTACCACAAAAATTAATGGGAAATCGTGAATTGATCTTGGAGGCACTCGTCTTGTGTGCCGGGAGATTCCAATTACCTCTCCCAGCACTTCCGTCAAACAGCGAGCCTAGGCCTTTTAGAAGCCAAGGGTACCAGCAGGCTGGATGTGGAGGTACAGGCCATAAGCTCAACTCTCAGAAGTGTGTATGCATGGGAGGCAGATGTCTGCTACCCACTCGGACATGGGAGTTGGAACCTAGCTACACTGTGATTGAAGAAGGCCATTGGAAATCGCTGTATTCAACTCAGATACACGGGAGTTCAGGCCCAGTGCTCACACATGCTTTTCCCGCAACCACTCCCAGCCACTAACATTAGGATGTTAGCAGCTACTCCTACAGTCAGGCAGGATGCGGGAGGGTCTGCCCTGTCCTCAGCTCTCACAGGGAAGCATGTCTTGAAGCCAGGTGTCAACTAGCTGCATTCCTATGGCAGTGGGAAGGTAGCAGTACTCTGAGTCAGGAGGTTCCAAGATTACCACTCTACTGCACCTGGAGATACCCTCCAGGTCAGCATTGTTAACTTGTACTCAGAAGCCTCTGGCAATCGTCTCTGGTGAAGACGTGTGAAAATCACTCTGCAGGCAGTGTGGAAGTGTGAGGGACTGAGGGTGTGCTCAACTCTCAGAAGTAAGATGCTTTTGGACAAGGCGTTCAGCTACCTTCTCACATATGGAACTTAGTATGTAGCACCTGTCTACCACAAGAATTACTGGGAAATCGTGAATTGAGCTTGGAGGCACTCGTCTTGTGTGCCGGGAGATTCCAATTACCTCTCCCAGCACTTCCGTCAAACAGCGAGCCTAGGCCTTTTAGAAGCCAAGGGTAGCAGCAGGCTGGATGTGGAGGTACAGGCCATAAGTTCAATTCTCAGAAGTGTGTATGCATGGGAGGCAGATGTCTGCTACCCGCTCGTACATGGGATTTGGAACCTAGCTACATTCTGGTTGAGGAAAGCCGTTGGAAATCGCTGTATTCAACTCAGATTCACGGGAGTTCAGGCCCAGTGCTTACACATGCTTTTCCCGCAACCTCTCCCAGCCACTAACTTTAGGATGTTAGCAGCTACTCCTACAGTCAGGCAGCATGCGGGAGGGTTCTGCCCTGTCCTCAGCTCTCTCAGGGAAGCATGTCTTGAAGCCAGCTAGCTGTCAACTAGCTGCATTCCTATGGCAGTGAGAAGGTAGCAGTATTCTGAGTCAGGAGGTTCCAAGTTTACCAGTCGACTGCACCTGGGGATACCCTCCATGTCTGCATTGTTACCCTGCGTCTCAGAAGCCTCTGGCAAACGTCTCTGCTGAAGACCTGCGAAACTCACTCTGCAGGCAGTGTGGAACTGTGAGGGACTGAGGCTGAGCTCAACTCTCAGAAGTAAGATGGTTTGGACAAGGCGTTCAGCTACCCTCTCACGTATGGAACTTAGTATGTAAAACCAGTCTACCACAGGAATTACTAGGAAATCGCTGAACTGAGCTTGGAGGCACAAGTCTTGTGTGCCGGGTGATTCCAATTACCTCTCCCAGCACTTCCGTCAAACAGCGAGCCTAGGCCTTTTAGAAGCCAAGGATACCAGCAGGCTGGATGTGGAGGTACAGGCCATAAGCTCAACTCTCAGAAGTGTGTATGCATGGGAGGCAGATGTCTGCTACCCACTCGGACATGGGAGTTGGAACCTAGCTACACTGTGATTGAAGAAGGCCATTGGAAATCGCTGTATTCAACTCAGATACACGGGAGTTCAGGCCCAGTGCTCACACATGCTTTTCCCGCAACCTCTCGCAGCCACTAACATAAGGATGTTAGCAGCTACTCCTACAGTCAGGCAGGATGCGGGAGGGTTCTGCCCTGTCCTCAGCTCTCACAGTGAAGCATGTCTTGAAGCCAGCTGTCAACTAGCTGCATTCCTATGGCAGTGAGAAGGTAGCAGTACTCTGAGTCAGGAGGTTCCAAGATTACCACTCTACTGCACCTGGAGATACCCTCCAGGTCTGCATTGTTAACTTGTACTCAGAAGCCTCTGGCAATCGTCTCTGGTGAAGACGTGTGAAACTCACTCTGCAGGCAGTGTGGAACTGTGAGGGATGAGGGTGGGCTCAACTCTCAGAAGTAAGATGCTTTTGGACAAGGCGTTCAGCTACCCTCTCACGTATGGAACTCAGTATGTAGCACCTGTCTACCACAAGAATTACTGGGAAATCGTGAATTGAGCTTGGAGGCACTCGTCTTGTGTGCCGGGAGATTCCAATTACCTCTCCCAGCACTTCCGTCAAACAGCGAGGCTAGGCCTTTTAGAAGCCAAGGGTACCAGCAGGCTGGATGTGGAGGTACAGGCCATAAGCTCAACTCTCAGAAGTGACTATGCATGGGAGGCAGATGTCTGCTACCCGCTCGTACATGAGATTTGGAACCTAGCTACACTCTGGTTGAGGAAAGCCGTTGGAAATCGCTGTATTCAACTCAGATACACGGGAGTTCAGGCCCAGTGCTCACACATGCTTTTCCCGCAACCTCTCCCAGCCACTAACATTAGGATGTTAGCAGCTACTCCTACAGTCAGACAGCATGCGGGAGGGTTCTGCCCTGTCTTCAGGTCTCACAGGGAAGCATGTCTTGAAGCCAGCTAGCTGTCAACTAGCTGCATTCCTATGGCAGTGAGAAGGTAGCAGTATTCTGAGTCAGGAGGTTCCAAGATTACCATTCGACTGCACCTGGGGATACCCTCCATGTCTGCATTGTTACCCTGCGTCTCAGAAGCCTCTGGCAAAAGTCTCTGCTGAAGACCTGCGAAACTCACTCTGCAGGCAGTGTGGAAATGTGAGGGACTGAGGGTGAGCTCAACTCTCAGAAGTAAGATGGTTTTGGACAAGGCGTTCAGCTACCCTCTCACGTATGGAACTTAGTATGTAGCACCAGTCTACCACAGGAATTACTAGGAAATCGCTGGACTGAGCTTGGAGGCACTAGTCTTGTGTGCCGAGTGATTCCAATTACCTCTCCCAACACTTCCGTCAAACAGCGAGAATAGGCCTTTTAGAAGCCAAGGGTACCAGCAGGCTGGATGTGGAGGTACAGGCCATAAGCTCAACTCTCAGAAGTGTGTATGCATGGGAGGCAGATGTCTGCTACCCACTCGGACACGGGATTTGGACCTAGCTACACTGTGATTGATGAAGGCCATTGGAAATTGCTGTATTCAACTCAGATACACGGGAGTTCAGGCCCAGTGCTCACACATGCTTTTCCCGTAACCTCTCCCAGCCACTAACATAAGGATGTTAGCAGCTACTCCTACAGTCAGGCAGGATGCGGGAGGGTTCTGCCCTGTCCTCAGCTCTCACAGGGAAGCATGTCTTGAAGCCAGCTGTCAACTAGCTGCATTCCTATGGCAGTGAGAAGGTAGCAGTACTCTGAGTAAGGAGCTTCCAAGATTACCACTCTACTGCACCTGGAGATACCCTCCAGGCCTCCATTGTTAACTTGTACTCAGAAGACTCTGGCAATCGTCTCTGGTGAAGACGTGTGAAACTCAATCTGCAGGCAGTGTTGAACTGTGAAGGACTGAGGCTGAGCTCAACTCTCAGAAGTAAGATGCTTTGGGACAAGGCATTCAGCTACACTCTCACGTATGGAACTTAGTATGTAGCACCAGTCTCCCACAGGAATTACTAGGAAATCGCTGGACTGAGCTTGGGGGCACTAGTCTTGTGTGCGGGTGATTCCAATTACCTCTCCCAGCACTTCCGTCAAACAGCGAGCCTAGGCCTTTTAGAAGCCAAGGGTACCAACAGGCTGGATGTGGAGGTACAGGCCATAAGCTCAACTCTCAGAAGTGTGTATTCATGGGAGGCAGATGTCTGCTACCCGCTCGTACATGGGATTTGGAACCTAGCTACACTCTGGTTGAGGAAAGCCGTTGGAAATCGCTGTATTCAACTCAGATACACGGGAGTTCAGGCCTAGTGCTCACACATGCTTTTCCCGCAACCTCTCCCAGCCACTAACATAAGGATGTTAGCAGCTACTCCTACAGTCAGGCAGGATGCGGGAGGGTTCTGCCCTGTCCTCAGCTCTCACAGGGAAGCATGTCTTGAAGCCAGCTGTCAACTAGCTGCATTCCTATGGCAGTGAGAAGGTAGCAGTACTCTGAGTCAGGAGGTTCCAAGATTACCACTCTACTGCACCTGGAGATACCCTCCAGGTCTGCATTGTTAACTTCTACTCAGAAGCCTCTGGCAATCGTCTCTGGTGAAGACGTGTGAAACTCACTCTGCAGGCAGTGTGGAACTGTGAGGGACTGAGGCTGAGCTCAACTCTCAGAAGTAAGATGCTTTTGGACAAGGCGTTCAGCTACCCTCTCACGTATGGAACTCAGTATGTAGCACCTGTCTACCACAAGGATTACTGGGAAATCGTGAATTGAGCTTGGAGGCACTCGTCTTGTGTGCCGGGAGATTCCAATTACCTCTCCCAGCACTTCCGACAAACAGCGAGGCTAGGCCTTTTAGAAGCCAAGGGTACCAGCAGGCTGGATGTGGAGGTACAGGCCATAAGCTCAACTCTCAGAAGTGACTATGCATGGGAGGCAGATGTCTGCTACCCGCTCGTACATGGGATTTGGAACCTAGATACACTCTGATTGAGGAAAGCCGTTGGAAATCGCTGTATTCAACTCAGATACACGGGAGTTCAGGCCCAGTGCTCACACATGCTTTTCCCTCAACCTCTCCCAGCCACTAACATTAGGATGTTAGCAGCTACTCCTACAGTCAGGCAGCATGCGGGAGGGTTCTGCCCTGTCCTCAGCTCTCTCAGGGAAGCATGTCTTGAAGCCAGCTAGCTGTCAAATAACTGCATTCCTATGGCAGTGAGAAGGTAGCAGTATTCTGAGATAGGAGGTTCCAAGATTACCAGTCGACTGCACCTGGGGATACCCACCATGTCTGCATTGTTACCCTGCGTCTCAGAAGCCTCTGGCAAACGTCTCTGCTGAAGACCTGCGAAACTCACTCTGCAGGCAGTGTGGAACTGAGAGGGACTGAGGGTGAGCTCAAATCTCAGAAGTAAGATGGTTTGGGACAAGGCATTCAGCTACCCACTCACGTATGGAACTTAGTATGTAGCACCAGTCTACCACAGGAATTACTAGGAAATCGCTGAACTGAGCTTGGAGGCACTAGTCTTGTGTGCCGGGTGATTCCAATTACCTCTCCCAGCACTTCCGTCAAACAGCGAGCCTAGGCCTTTTAGAAGCCAAGGGTACCAGCAGGCTGGATGTGGAGGTACAGGCCATAAGCTCAACTCTCAGAAGTGTATATGCATGGGAGGCAGATGTCTGCTACCCACTCGGACATGGGAGTTGGAACCTAGCTACACTGTGATTGAAGAAGGCCATTGGAAATCGCTGTATTCAACTCAGATACACGGGAGTTCGGGCCCAGTGCTCACACATGCTTTTCCCGCAACCTCTCCCAGCCACTAACATTAGGATGTTAGCAGCTACTCCTACAGTCAGGCAGGATGCGGGAGGGTTCTGCCCTGTCCTCAGCTCTCACAGGGAAGCATGTCTTGAAGCCAGCTGTCAACTAGCTGCATTCCTATGGCAGTGAGAAGGTAGCAGTACTCTGAGTCAGGAGGTTCCAAGATTACCACTCTACTGCACCTGGAGATACCGTCCAGGTCTGCATTGTTAACTTGTACTCAGAAGCCTCTGGCAATCGTCTCTGGTGAAGACGTGTGAAACTCACTCTGCAGGAAGTGTGGAACTGTGAGGGACTGAGGGTGAGCTCAACTCTCAGAAGTAAGATGCTTTTGGACAAGGCGTTCAGCTACCCTCTCACGTATGGAACTTAGTATGTAGCACCAGTCTACCACAGGAATTACTAGGAAATCGCTGGACTGAGCTTGGAGGCACTAGTCTTGTGTCCCGAGTGATTCCAATTACCTCTCCCAGCACTTCCGTCAAACAGCGAGCCTAGGCCTTTTAGAAGCCAAGGGTACCAGCAGGCTGGATGTGGAGGTACAGGCCATAAGCTCAACTCTCAGAAGTGTTTATGCATGGGAGGCAGATGTCTGATACGCACTCGGACATAGGAGTTGGAACCTGGCTACACTCTGATTGATGAAAGCCGTTGGAAATCGCTGTATTCAACTCAGATACACGGGAGTTCAGGCCCAGTGCTCACACATGCTTTTCCCGCAACCTCTCCCAGCCACTAACATAAGGATGTTAGCAGCTACTCCTGCAGTCAGGCAGGATGCGGGAGGGTTCTGCCCTGTCCTCCGCACTCACAGGGAAGCATGTCTTGAAGCCAGCTGTCAACTAGCTGCATTCCTATGGCAGTGAGAAGGCAGCAGTACTCTGAGTCAGGAGGTTCCAAGATTACCACTCTACTGCACCTGGAGATACCCTCCAGGTCTGCATTGTTAACTAGTACTCAGAAGCCTCTGGCAATCGTCTCTGGTGAAGACATGTGAAACTCACTCTGCAGGCAGTGTGGAACTGTGAGGGACTGAGGGTGAGCTCAACTCTCAGAAGTAAGATGCATTTGGACAAGGCGTTCAGCTACCTTCTCACATATGGAACTTAGTATGTAGCACCTGTCTACCACAAGAATTACTGGGAAATCGTGAATTGAGCTTGGAGGCACTCGTCTTGTGTGCCGGGAGATTCCAATTACCTCTCCCAGCACTTCCGACAAACAGCGAGCCTAGGCCTTTTAGAAGCCAAGGGTACCAGCAGGCTGGATGTGGAGGTACAGGCCATAAGATCATCTCTCAGAAGTGTGTATGCATGGGAGGCAGATGTCTGCTACCCGCTCGTACATGGGATTTGGAACCTAGCTACACTCTGGTTGAGGAAAGCCGTGGGAAATCGCTGTATTCAACTCAGATACACGGGAGTTCAGGCCCAGTGCTCACACATGCTTTTCCCGCAACCTCTCCCAGCCACTAACATTAGGATGTTAGCAGCTACTCCTACAGTCAGGCAGGATGCGGGAGGGTTCTGCCCTGTCCTAAGCTCTCACAGAGAAGCATGTCTTGAAGCCAGCTGTCAACTAGCTGCATTCCTATGGCAGTGAGAAGGTAGCAGTATTCTGAGTCAGGAGGTTCCAAGATTACCAGTCTACTGCACATGGGGATACCCTCCAGGTCTGCATTGTTACCCTGCGTCTCAGAAGCCTCTGGCAAACGTCTCTGCTGAAGACCTGCGAAACTCACTCTGCAGGCAGTGTGGAACTGTGAGGGACTGGGGCTAAGCTCAACTCTCAGAAGTAAGATGCTTTTGGACAAGGAGTTCAGCTACGGTCTCACGTATGGAACTTAGTGTGTAGCACCAGTCTACCACAGGAATTACTAGGAAATCGCTGGACTTAGCTTGGAGGCACTAATATTGTGTGCCGGGTGATTCCAATTACCTCTCCCAACACTTCCGTCAAACAGCGAGCCTAGGCCTTTTAGAAGCCAAGGGTACCAGCAGGCTGGATGTGGAGGTACAGGCCATAAGCTCAACTCTCAGAAGTGTGTATGCATGGGAGGCAGATGTCTGCTACCCACTCGGACATGGGATATGGAACCTGGCTACACTCTGATTGATGAAAGCCGTTGGAAATCGCTGTATTCAACTCAGATACACGGGAGTTCAGGCTCAGTGCTCACACATGCTTTTCCCGCAACCTCTCCCAGCCACTAACATTAGGATGTTAGCAGCTACTCCTACAGTCAGGCAGGATGCGGGAGGGTTCTGCCCTGTCCTCAGCTCTCACAGGGAAGCATGTCTTGAAGCCAGCTGTCAACTAGCTGCATTCCTATGGCAGTGAGAAGGTAGCAGTACTCTGAGTCAGGAGGTTCCAAGATTACCACTCTACTGCACCTGGAGATACCCTCCAGGGCTGCATTGTTAACTTGTACTCAGAAGCCTCTGGCAATCGTCTCTGGTGAAGACGTGTGAAACTCACTCTGCAGGCAGTGTGGAACTGTGAGGGACTGAGGGTTAGCTCAAATCTCAGAAGTAAAATGCTTTTGGACAAGGCGTTCAGCTACCTTCTCACATATGGAAATTAGTATGTAGCACCTGTCTACCACAAGAATTACTGGGAAATCGTGAATTGAGCTTGGAGGCACTCGTCTTGTGTGCCGGGTGATTCCAATTACCTCTCCCAACACTTCCTTCAAACAGCGAGCCTAGGCCTTTTAGAAGTCAAGGGTACCAGCAGGCTGGATGTGGAGGTACAGGCCATAAGATCAACTCTCAGAAGTGTGTATGCAGGGGAGGCAGAGGTCTGCTACCCACTCGGACATGGGAGTTGGAACCTAGCTACACTGTGATTGATGAAGGCCATTGGAAATCGCTGTATTCAACTGAGATACACGGGAGTTCAGGCCCAGTGCTCACACATGCTTTTCCGCAACCTCTCCCAGCCACGAACATAAGGATGTTAGCAGCTACTCCTACAGTCAGGCAGGATGCGGGAGGGTTCTACCTTGTCCTCCGCTCTCACAGGGAAGCATGTCTTGAAGCCAGCTGTCAACTAGCTGCATTCCTATGGCAGTGAGAATGTAGCAGTATTCTGAGTCAGGAGGTTCCAAGATTACCAGTCTACTGCACCTGGGGATATCCTCCATGTCTGCATTGCTACCCTGCGTCTCAGAAGCCTCTGGCAAACGACTGCTGAAGACCTGCGAAACTCACTCTGCAGGCAGTGTGGAACTGTGAGGGACTGAGGCTGAGCTCAACTCTCAGAAGTAAGATCCTTTGGGACAAGGCGTTCAGCTACCCCCTCACGTATGGAACGTAGTATGTAGCACCAGTCTACCACAGGAATTACTAGGAAATCGCTGGACTGAGCTTGGGGGCACTAGTCTTGTGTGCGGGTGATTCCAATTACCTCTCCCAGCACTTCCGTCAAACAGCGAGCCTAGGCCTTTTAGAAGCCAAGGGTACCAACAGGCTGGATGTGGAGGTACAGGCCATAAGCTCAACTCTCAGAAGTGTGTATTCATGGGAGGCAGATGTCTGCTACCCGCTCGTACATGGGATTTGGAACCTAGCTACACTCTGGTTGAGGAAAGCCGTTGGAAATGCTGTATTCAACTCAGATACACGGGAGTTCAGGCCTCGTGCTCACACATGCTTTTCCCGCAACCTCTCCCAGCCACTAACATAAGGATGTTAGCAGCTACTCCTACAGTCAGGCAGGATGCGGGAGGGTTCTGCCCTGTCCTCAGCTCTCACAGGGAAGCATGTCTTGAAGCCAGCTGTCAACTAGCTGCACTCCTATGGCAGTGAGAAGGTAGCAGTACTCTGAGTCAGGAGGTTCCAAGATTACCACTCTACTGCACCTGGAGATACCCTCCAGGTCTGCATTGTTAACTTCTACTCAGAAGCCTCTGGCAATCGTCTCTGGTGAAGACGTGTGAAACTCACTCTGCAGGCAGTGTGGAACTGTGAGGGATGAGGGTGGGCTCAACTCTCAGAAGTAAGATGCTTTTGGACAAGGCGTTCAGCTACCCTCTCACGTATGGAACTCAGTATGTAGCACCTGTCTACCACAAGAATTACTGGGAAATCGTGAATTGAGCTTGGAGGCACTCGTCTTGTGTGCCGGGAGATTCCAATTACCTCTCCCAGCACTTCCGTCAAACAGCGAGGCTAGGCCTTTTAGAAGCCAAGGGTACCAGCAGGCTGGATGTGGAGGTACAGGCCATAAGCTCAACTCTCAGAAGTGACTATGCATGGGAGGCAGATGTCTGCTACCCGCTCGTACATGAGATTTGGAACCTAGCTACACTCTGGTTGAGGAAAGCCGTTGGAAATCGCTGTATTCAACTCAGATACACGGGAGTTCAGGCCCAGTGCTCACACATGCTTTTCCCGCAACCTCTCCCAACCACTAACATTAGGATGTTAGCAGCTGCTCCTACAGTCAGGAAGCATGCGGGAGGGTTCTGCCCTGTGTTCAGCTCTCACAGGGAAGCATGTCTTGAAGCCAGCTAGCTGTCAACTAGCTGCATTCCTATGGCAGTGAGAAGGTAGCAGTACTCTGAGTCAGGAGGTTCCAAGATTACCATTGGACTGCACCTGGGGATACCCTCCAGGTCTGCATTGTTACCCTGCCTCTCATAAGCCTCTGGCAAACGTCTCTGCTGAAGACCTGCGAAACTCACTCTGCAGGCAGTGTGGAACTGTGAGGGACTGAGGGTGAGCTCAACTCTCAGAAGTAAGATGGTTTTGGACAAAATGTTCAGCTACCCTCTCACGTATGGAACTTAGTATGTAGCACCAGTCTACCACAGGAATTACTAGGAAATCGCTGAACTGAGATTGGAGGCACTAGTCTTGTGTGCCGGGTGATTCCAATTACCTATCCCAGCACTTCCGTCCAACAGCGAGCCTAGGCCTTTAAGAAGCCAAGGGTACAAGCAGGCTGGATGTGGAGGTACAGGCCATAAGCTCAACTCTCAGAAGTGTATATGCATGGGAAGCAGATGTCTGCTACCCACTCGGACATGGGAGTTGGAACCTAGCTACACTATGATTGAAGAAGGCCATTGGAAATCGCTGTATTCAACTCAGATACACGGGAGTTCAGGCCCAGTGCTCACACATGCTTTTCCCGCAACCTCTCCCAGCCACTAACATAAGGATGTTAGCAGCTACTCCTACAGTCAGGCAGGATGCGGGAGGGTTCTGCCCTGTCCTCAGCTCTCACAGGGAAGCATGTCATGAAGCCAGCTGTCAACTAGCTGCATTCCTATGGCAGTGAGAAGGTAGCAGTACTCTGAGTCAGGAGGTTCCAAGATTACCACTCTACTGCACCTGGAGATACCCTCCAGGTCTGCATTGTTAACTTGTACTCAGAAGCCTCTGGCAATCGTCTCTGGTGAAGACGTGTGAAACTCACTCTACAGGCAGTGTGGAAGTGTGAGGGACTGAGGGTGTGCTCAACTCTCAGAAGTAAGATGCTTTTGGACAAGACGTTCAGCTACCCTCTCACATATGGAACTTAGTATGTAGCACCTGTCTACCACAAGAATTACTGGGAAATCGTGAATTGAGCTTGGAGGCACTCGTCTTGTGTGCCGGGAGATTCCAATTACCTCTCCCAGCACTTCCGTCAAACAGCGAGCCTAGGCCTTTTTGAAGCCAAGGGTACCAGCAGGCTGGATATGGAGGTACAGGCCATAAGCTCAAATCTCAGAAGTGTGTATGCATGGGAGGCAGATGTCTGTAACCGCTCGTACTTGGGATTTGGAACCTAGCTACACTCTGGTTGAGGAAAGCCGTTGGAAATCGCTGTATTCAACTCATATACACGGGACTTCAGGCCCAGTGCTCACACATGCTTTTCCCGCAACCTCTCCTAGCCACTAACATTAGGATGTTAGCAGCTACTCCTACAGTCAGGCAGGATGCGGGAGGGTTCTGCCCTGTCCTCAGCTCTCACACGGAAGCATGTCTTGAAGCCAGCTGTCAACTAGCTGCATTCCTATGGCAGTGAGAAGGTAGCAGTATTCTGAGTCAGGAGGTTCCAAGATTACCAGTCTACTGCACCTGGGGATACCCTCCAGGTCTGCATTGTTACCCTGCGTCTCAGAAGCCTCTGGCAAACGTCTCTGCTGAAGACCTGCGAAACTCACTCTGCAGGCAGTGTGGAACTGTGAGGGACTGAGGCTGAGCTCAACTCTCAGAAGTAAGATGCTTTTGGACAAGGCGTTCAGCTACCCACTCACGTATGGAACTTAGTATGTAGCACCAGTCTACCACAGGAATTACTAGGAAATCGCTGGACTGAGCTTAGAGGCACTCGTCTTGTGTGCCGGGTGATTCCAATTACCTCTCCCAACACTTCCGTCAAACAGCGAGACTAGGCCTTTTAGAAGCCAAGGGTACCAGCGGGCTGGATGTGGAGGAATAGGCCATAAGCTCAACTCTCAGAAGTGTGTATGCATGGGAGGCAGATGTCTGCTACCCACTCGGACATGGGAGTTGGAACCTAGCTACACTGTGATTGAAGAAGGCCATTGGAAATCGCTGTATTCAACTCAGATACACGGGAGTTCAGGCCCAGTGCTCACACATGCTTTTCCCGCAACCTATCCCAGCCACTAACATAAGGATGTTAGGAGCTACTCCTACAGTCAGGCAGGATGCGGGAGGGCTCTGCCCTGTCCTCCGCTCTCACAGGGAAGCATGTCTTGAAGCCAGCAGTCAACTAGCTGCATTCCTATGGCAGTGAGAAGGTAGCAGTACTCTGAGTCAGGAGGTTCCAAGATTACCACTCTACTGCACCTGGAGATACCCTCCAGGTCTGCATTGTTAACTTGTACTCAGAAGCCTCTGGCAATCGTCTCTGGTGAAGACGTGTGAAACTCACTCTGCAGGCAGTGTGGAACTGTGAGGGACTGAGGGTGAGCTCAACTCTCAGAAGTAAGATGCTTTTGGACAAGGCGTTCAGCTACCTTCTCCCATATGGAACTTAGTATGTAGCACCTGTGTACCACAAGAATTACTGGGAAATCGTGAATTGAGCTTGGAGGCACTCGTATTGTGTGCCGGGAGATTCCAATTACCTCTCCCAGCACTTCCGTCAAACAGCGAGCCTAGGCCTTTTAGAAGCCAAGGGTACCAAGAGGCTGGATGTGGAGGTACAGGCCATAAGCTCAACTCTCAGAAGTGTGTATGCATGGGAGGCAGATGTCTGCTACCCACTCGGAAATGGGAGTTGGAACCTAGCTACACTGTGATTGATGAAGGCCATTGGAAATCGCTGTATTCAACTCAGATACACGGGATTTCAGGCCCAGTGCTCACACATGCTTTTCCTGCAACATCTACAAGTCACTAACATAAGGATGTTAGCAGCTCCTCCTACAGTCAGGCAGGATGCGGGAGGGTTCTGCCCTGTCCTCAGCTCTCACAGGGAAGCATGTCTTGAAGCCAGCTGTCAACTAGCTTCATTCCTATGGCATTGAGAAGGTAGCAGTATTCTGAGTCAGGAGGTTACAAGATTACCAGTCTACTGCACCTGGGGATACCCTCCAGGTCTGCATTGGTACCCTGCGTCTCAGAAGCCTCTGGCAAACGTCTCTGCTGCAGACCTGCGAAACTCACTCTGCAGGCAGTGTGGAACTGTGAGGGACTGAGGCTGAGCTCAACTCTCAGAAGTAAGATGCTTTTGGACAAGGCGTTCAGCTACCCTCTCACGTATGGAACATAGTATGTAGCACCAGTCTACCACAGGAATTACTAGGAAATCGCTGGACTGAGCTTAGAGGCACTCGTCTTGTGTGCCGGGTGATTCCAATTACCTCTCCCAACACTTCCGTCAAACAGGGAGCCTAAGCCTTTTAGAAGCCAAGGGTACCAGCGGGCTGGCTGTGGAGGTACAGGCCATAAGCTCAACTCTCAGAAGTGTGTATGCATGGGAGGCAAATGTCTGCTACCCACTCGGACATGGGAGTTGGAACCTGGCTACCCTGTGATTGAAGAAGGCCGTTGGAAATCGCTGTATTCAACTCAGATACACGGGAGTTCAGGCCCAGTGCTCACACATGCTTTTCCTGCAACATCTACCAGTCACTAACATAAGGATGTTAGCAGCTCCTCCTACAGTCAGGCAGGATGCGGGAGGGTTCTGCCCTGTCCTCAGCTCTCACAGGGAATCATGTCTTAAAGCCAGCAGTCAACTAGCTGCATTCCTATGGCAGTGAGAAGGTAGCAGTACTCTGAGTCAGGAGGCTCCAAGATTACCAGTCTACTGCACCTGGAGTTACCCTCCAGGTCTGCATTGTTAACTTGTACTCAGAAGCCTCTGGCAATGGTCTCTGGTGAAGACGTGTGAAACTCACTCTGCAGGCAGTGTGGAACTGTGAGGGTCTGAGGGTGAGCTCAACTCTCAGAAGTAAGATGCTTTTGGACAAGGCGTTCAGCTACCTTCTCACATATGGAACTTAGTATGTAGCACCTGTCTACCACAAGAATTACTGGGAAATCGTGAATTGAGCTTGGAGGCACTCGTCTTGTGTGCCGGGAGATTCCAATTCCCTCTCCCAGCACTTCCGTCAAACAGCGAGCCTAGGCCTTTTAGAAGCCAAGGGTACCAGCAGGCTGGATGTGGAGGTACAGGCCATAAGCTCAACTCTCAGAAGTGTGTATGCATGGGAGGCAGATGTCTGCTACCCGTTCGTACATGGGATTTGGAACCTAGCTACACTCTGGTTGAGGAAAGCCGTTGGAAATCGCTGTATTCAACTCAGATACACGGGAGTTCAGGCCCAGTGCTCACACATGCTTTTCGCGCAACCTCTGCCAGCCACTAACATAAGGATGTTAGCAGCTACTCCTACAGTCAGGCAGGATGCGGGAGGGTTCTGCCCTGTCCTCAGCTCTCACAGGGAAGCATGTCTTGAAGCCAGCTGTCAACTAGCTGCATTCCTATGGCAGTGAGAAGGTAGCAGTACTCTGAGTCAGGAGGTTCCAAGATTACCACTCTACTGCACCTGGAGATACCCTCCAGGTCTGCATTGTTAACTTGTACTCAGAAGCCTCTGGCAATCGTCTCTGGTGAAGATGTGTGAAACTCACTCTGCAGGCAGTGTGGAACTGTGAGGGACTGAGGGTGAGCTCAACTCTCAGAAGTAAGATGCTTTTGGACAAGCCGTCAGCCACATTTTCACATATGGAACTTAGTATGGAGCAGCAGTCTACCACAGGAATTACTTGGAAATCGCTGGATTGACCTTGGAGGCACTAGTCTTTTGTGCCTGGAGAATCCAATTACCTCTCCCAACACTTCCGTCACGCAGCAGGTCTAGGCCTTTTCGAAGCGAGGGGTATCTGCAGACGGGATGTGGAGGTATAGGCCGTAAGCTCGACTGTCAGAAGTAAGCATGGGAGGCAGTTGTCTGCAAGCCACTCGGGCATGGGAGTTGGAACCTAGCTACACTCTGTTTGAAGAAGGCCATTGGAAAACGCTGTATTCAACTCACAAACACGTGAGTTCAGGCCCAATGCTTACACATGCTATTCCCCAAACTCTCCCAGCACCTAACATAAGGATGTTAGCAGCTACGTCTACAGTCAGGCAGGATGCGGGAGGGTTGTGCCTGACCTCAGTTCTCACAGGGAAGCAGGCCTAGAAGCCAGCTCTCAACTAGCTGCGTTCTTATCGCAGTGAGAAGGTAGCAGTATTCTGAGACATTAGGTTCCAAGATTACCACTCTACTGCACCTGGAGATACCGCCCAGGTCTGCATTGTTAAGTTGATTCTCACAAGCCTTTGGCAAACGTCTCTGGTGAAGACGTGCGAAACTCACTCTGCAGGCAGTGTGGAACTGTGAGGGAGTGAGGGTGAGCTCAACTCTCAGAAGTAAGATGCTTTTGGACAAGGCGTTCAGCCACCTTTTCACATATGGAAATTAGTATGCAGCACCAGTCTACCACAGGAATTACTAGGAAATCGCTGGATTGAGCTTGGAGGCACTAGTCTTGTTTGCCTGGAGACTCCAATTACCTCTCCCAACACTTCCGGCAAGCAGCAGGTCTAGGCCTTTTCGAAGCGAAGGGTACCTGCAGGGAGGATGCGGAGGTACAGGCCAAAAGTTCAATTCTCAGAACTGTGTATGCATGAGAGGCAGATGTCTGCTACCCACTCGTTTAGGGAAGTTGGAACCTAGCTACACTCTGATTTTAGAAGGCCTTTGTAAATCGCTGTATTCAACTCAGATACACGTGAGTTCAGATCCAATGCTGACACATGCTATTCCCCCAACCTCTCCAAGCACCTAACATAAGGATGTTAGCAGCTACCTCTACAGTCAGGCAGGATGCGGGAGGGTTCTGCCCTGACCTCAGCTCTCACAGGGAAGCAGGCCTAGAAGCCAGCTCTCACCTAGCTGGGTTCTTATGGCAGTGAGAAGGTAGCAATATTCTGAGTCAGTAGGTTCCAAGAGGACCACTCTACTGCACCTGGAGATACCGTCTATGTCTGCATTGTTAAGTTGCGTCTCACAAGCCTTTGGCAAACGTCTCTGGTGAAGACGTGCGAAACTCACTCTGCAGGCAGTGTGAAACTGTGAGGGACTGAAAGTGAGCTCAACTCTCAGAAGTAAAATGCTTTTGGACAAGGCGTTCAGCTACCTTTTCACATATGGAACTTTGTATGTAGCACCACTCTACCAGAGGAATTATTGGGAAATCGCTGGATTTAGATTGGAGGCACTAGTCTTGTGTGCCTGTTGACTCCAATTACCTCTCCCAACACGTCCGACACGCAGCAAGCTTAGGCCTTTTCGAAGCGGAGGTACCTGCAGGCAGGATGTGGAGGTACAGGCCATAAGCTCAACTCTCAGAAGTGTGTATGCATCGGAGACAGATGTCTGCTACTCACTCGGGCATGGGAGTTGGAACCTAGCTACACTCTGATTGAAGAAGGCCATTGGAAAACGCTGTATTCAACTCACATATACGTGAGTTCAGGCCCAATGCTTACACATGCTATTCCCCCAACCTCTCCCAGCACCTAACATAAGGATGTTAACAGCTACCTCTACAGTCAGGCAGGATACGGGAGGGTTGTGCCTGACCTCAGCTCTCACAGTGAAGCAGGCCTAGAAGCCAGCTCTCAACTAGCTGCGTTCGTATCGCAGTGAGAAGGTAGCAGTATTCTGAGTCAGTAGTTTCCAAGATTACCAGTCTACTGTACCTGGAGGTACCGTCCAGGTCTGCAATGTTAAGTTGCGTCTCAGAAGCCTTTGGCAAACGTCTCTGGTGGAGACGTGTGAAACTCACTCCGCAGGCAGTGTGGAACTTTTATGGACTGAGGGTGAGCTCAACTCTCAGAAGTAAGATGCTTTTGGACAAGGTGTTCAGCCACCTTCTCACATATGGAACTTAGTATGCAGCACCAGTCTACCACAGGAATTACTAGGAAATCGCTGTATTTAGATAGGAGGCACTATTCTTGTGAGCCGGGAGACTCCAATTACATCTCCCAACACTTCCGTCACGTAGCAGGCTTAGGCCTTTTCGTGGCGCCGGGTACCTGCAGGCAGGATGTGGAGGTACAGGCCATAAGCTCAACTCTCAGAAGTGTGTATGCATGGGAGACATATGTCTGCTACCCACTCGGGCATGGAAGTTGGAACCTAGCTACACTCTGATTGAAGAAGTCCGTTGGAAAACGCTGTATTCAACTCAGATACACGTGAGTTCAGGCTCAATGGTTACACATGCTATTCCCCAACCTCTCACAGCACCTAACATAAGGATGTTAGCAGCTACCTCTACAGTCAGGCAGGATGAGGGAGGGTTCTGCCTTCACCTCAGCTCTCACAGGGAACCATGCCTAGAAAGCAGCTCTCACTTAGTTGCGTTCTTATGGCAGTGAGAAGGTAGCAGTATTCTGAGTCAGTAGGTTCCAAAATTACCACTCTGGTGCACATGGAGATACGGTCTAAGTCTGCGTTCTTAAGTTGCGTCCCACAAGGCTTTGGCAAACGTCTCTGGTGAAGACGTTCGAAACTCACTCTGCAGGCAGTGTGGAACTTTGAGGGACTGAGGGTGAGCTCAACTCTCCGAAGTAAGATGCTTTTGGACAAGGCGTTAGCTACATTCACACATTATGGAACTTAGTATGTAGCCCCAGTCTACCTCAGGAATTACTAGGAAATCACTGGATTTAGATAGGAGGCACTAGTCTCGTGACCTGGAGACTCCAATTACCTCTCCCAACACTTCCGTCACGCAGCAGGCTTAGGCCTTTGCGAAGCGGAGGGTACCTGCAGGCAGGATGTGGAGGTACAGGCCATAAGCTCAACTCTAACAAGTGTGTATGCATGGGAGACAGATGTCTGCTACCCACTCGGGCATGGGATTTGGAACATAGCTACACTCTGATTGAAGAAGGCCATTGGAAAACGCTGTATTCAACTCACATACACGTGAGTTCAGGCCCAATGCTTACACATGCTATTCCCCCAACCTCTCCCAGCACCTAACATAAGGATGTTAGCAGCTATGTCTACAGTCAGGCAGGATGCGGGAGGGTTGTGCCTGATCTCAGCTCTCACAGGGAAGCAGGCCTAGAGCCAGCTCTCACCTAGCTGCGTTCTTATCGCAGTGAGAAGGTAGCAGTATTCTGAGACATTAGGTTCCAAGATTACCACTCTACTGCACCTGGAGATACCGTCCAGGAATGCATTGTTAAGTTGCGTCTCAGAAGCTTTTGGAAAACGTCTGTGGTGGAGACCTGTGAAACTCACTCTGCAGGCAGTGTGGGACTGTTAAGGACTGAGGGTGAGCTCAACTCTCAGAAGTAAGATGCTTTTGGACAAGGCGTTCAGCCACCTTCTCACATATGGAACTCAGTATGCAGCACCAGTCTACCACAGGAATTACTAGGAAATCGCTGGATTGAGCTTGGTGGCACTAATCTTGTGTGCATGGAGACTCTAAAAGCCTCTCCCAACACTTCCGTCACGCAGCACGTCTAGGCCTTTTAGAAGCGAAATGTAACTGCAGGCAGGATGCTGAGGTACAGGCCGTAAGCTCAACTCTCAGAAGTAAGCATGGGAGGCAGATGTCTGCAAGGCACTAGTACATGGGAGTTGGAATCTAGCTACACTCTGATTGAAGAAGGCCATTAGAAAACGCTGTATTCAACTCAGATACACGTGTGTACAGGCCCAATGGTTACTCATGCTATTCTCCAAACCTCTACAAGCACCTAACATTAGGATGTTAGCAGCTACGTCTACAGTCAGGCAGGATGCGGGAGGGTTCTGCCCTGACCTCAGCTCTCACAGGGAAGCAGGCCTATGAGACAGCTCTCAACAAGCTGCATTCTTATCGCAGTGAGAAGGTAGCAGTATTCTGAGTCAGGAGGGTAAAAGATTACCACTCTAGTGCTCCTGGTGATACTGCCCAGGTGTGCATTGTTAAGTTGCGTCTCACAAGCCTTTGGCAAACGTCTCTGGTGAAGACGTGCGAAACTCACTCTGCAGGCAGTGTGGAACTGTGAGGGACTGAGGGTGAACTCAACTCTCAGAAGTAAGATGCTTTTGGACAAGGCGTTCAGCCACCTTTTCACATATGGAACTTAGTATGCAGCACCAGTCTACCACAGGAATTACTAGGAAATCGCTGGATTGAGCTTGGAGACACGAGTCCTGTGTCCCTGGAGACTCCAATTATCTCCCAACACTTCCGTCACGCAGCAGGCTTAAGCCTTTTCGAAGCGAAGGGTACCTGCAGGCAGGATGTGGAGGTACAGGCCGAAAGCTCAACTCTCAGAAGTAAGCATGGGAGGCAGATATCTGCTACCCACTAATACACGGGAGTTGGGACCTATCTACACTCTGATTGAAGAAGGCCGTTGGAAAACGCTGTATTCAACTCAGATACACGTGAGTTCAGGCTCAATGGTTACACATGCTATTCCCCCAAACTCTCCCAGCACCTAACATAAGGATGTTAGCAGCTACTTCTACAGTCAGTCAGGATGCGGGAGGGTTCTGCCATGACCTCAGCTGTCACAGGGAAGCAGGCCTAGAAGTCAGCTCTCAACAAGCTGCGTTCTTATCGCAGTGAGAAGGTAGCAGTATTCTGAGTCAGGAGGTTAAATGATTACCACTCTACTGCACCAGGTGATACCGCCCAGGTCTGCATTGTTAAGTTGCGTCTCACAAGCCTTTGGCAAACGTCTCTGGTGAAGACGTGCGAAACTCATTGTGCAGGCAGTGTGGAACTGTGAGGGACTGAGGGTGAGCTCAACTCTCAGAAGTAAATGCTTTTGGAAAAGGCGTTCAGCCACCATTTCACATATGGAAATTAGTATGCAGCACCAGTCTACCACAGGAATTACTAGGAAATCGCTGGATTTAGATAGGAGGCACTAGTCTTGTGAGCCGGGCGACTCCAATTACATCTCCCAACACTTCTGTCAAGCAGCAGGCTTAGGCCTTTTCGAAGCGGAGGGTACCTGCAGGCAGGATGTGGAGGTACAGGCCATAAGTTCAACACTCAGAAGTGTGTATGCATTGGAGACAGATGTCTGCTACTCACTCGGGCATGGGAGTTCGAAACTTGCTACACTCTGATTGAAGAAGGCCATTGGAAAACGCTGTATTCAACTCACATACACGTGAGTTCAGGCCCAATGCTTACACATGCTATTCCCAAACCTCTCCCAGCACCTAACATAAAGATGTTAACAGCTACGTCTATAGTCAGGCAGGATGCGGGTGGTTTCTGCCTGACCTCAGCTCTCACAGGGAAGCAGGCCTAGAAACCAGCTCTCAACTAGCTGCATTCTTATCGCAGTGAGACGGTAGCAGTATTCTGAGTCAGTAGGTTCCAAGATTACCACTCTACTGCACCTGGAGATACCGTCCAGGTCTGCATTGTTAAGTTGCGTCTCAGAAGCCTTTGGCAAACGTCTCTGGTGGAGACGTGTGAAACTCACTCTGCAGGCAGTGTGGTACTGTTAAGGACTGAGGGTGAGCTCAACTCTCAGAAGTAAGATGCTTTTGGACAAGGAGTTCAGCCACCTTCTCACATATGGAACTTAGTATGCAGCACCAGGCTACAACAGGAATTACTAGGAAATCGCTGGATTGAGCTCGGAGGCACTAGTCTTGTGTGCCTGGAGACTCCAATTACCTCTCCCAGCACATCCGTCACGCAGCAGGTCTAGGCCTTTTAGAAGCGAAAGTTAACTGCAGGCAGGATGCTGAGGTACAGGCCGTAACCTCAACTCTCAGAAGTAAGCATGGGAGGCAGATGTCTGCAAGGCACTAGTACATGGGAGTTGGAAACTAGCTACACTCTATTTTAGAAGGCCTTTGGAAATCTCTGTATTCAACTCAGATACACGTGAGTTCAGACCCAATGCTTACACATGCTATTCCCCCAACATCTCCAAAACCTAACATAAAGATGTTAGCAGCTACGTTTACACTCAGGCAGGATGCGGGAGGGTTCTGCCCTGTCCTCAGATCTCACAGGGAAGCATGACTAGAAGCCAGCTCACACCTAGCTGCGTTCTTATGGCTGTGAGAAGGTAGCAGTATTCTGAGTCAGGACGTTCCAAGATTACCAGTCTACTGCACCTGGAGATACCGTCTAAGTCTGCATTGTTAAGTTGCGTCTCACAAGCCTTTGGCAAACATCTCTGGTGAAGACGAGTGAAACACACTCTGCAGGCAGTGTGGAACTGTGAGGGACTGAGGGTGAGCTCAACTCTCCGAAGTAAGATGCTTTTGGACAAGGCGTTCAGCTACTTTCTCACATATGGAACTTTGTATGTAGCACCAGTCTACCACAGGAATTATTGGGAAATCGCTGGATTTAGATTGGAGGCACTAGTCTTGTGTGCCTGGAGACTCCAATTACCTCTCTCACCGCATCCGTCATGCACCAGGCTTAGGCCTTTTGAAGACAGGGGTATCTGCACGCGGGATGTGGAGGTACAGGCCGTAAGCTCGACTCTCAGAAGTAAGCATGGGAGGCAGTTGTCTGCAAGCCACTAGTACTTGGGAGTTGGGATTAGCTACACTGATTGAAGAAGGCCGTTGGAAAACGCTGTATTCAACTCACATACATGTGAGTTCAGGCCCAATGCTTACACATGCTATTCCCCAAACCTCTCCCAGCACCTAACATAAGGATGTTAGCAGCTACGTCTACAGTCAGGCAGGATGCGGGGGGGTTCTGCCCTGACCTCAGCTCTCACAGGGAAGGATGCGCAGAAGCCAGCTCACACCTAGCTGCGTTCTTATGGCAGTGAGATGGTAGCAGTATTCTGAGTCAGGGCTTTCCAAGATTACCACTCTACCGCACCTGGAGATACCGCCCAGGTCTGCATTGTTAAGTTGCGTCTCACAAGCCTTTGGCAAACGTCTCTGGTGAAGACGTGCGAAACTCACTCTGCAGGCAGTGTGGAACTGTGAGGGACTGAGGGTGAGCTCAACTCTCAGAAGTAAGATGCTTTTGGACAAGGCGTTCAGCTACCTTCTCACATATGGAACATTGTATGCAGCTCCAGTCTACCACAGGAATTACTAGGAAATCGCTGGATTGAGCTTGGAGGCACTAGTCTTGTGTGCCTGGAGACTCCAATTACCTCACCCAACACTTCCATCACGCAGCAGGTCTAGGCATTTTCGAAGCGAAGTGTACCTGCAGGCAGGATGTGGAGGTACAGGCCGTAAGCTCAACTCTCAGAAGTAAGCATGGGTGGCAAATGTCTGCTACCCACCCGTTTAGGCAAGTTGGAACCTAGCTACACTCTGATTGAAGAAGGCCATTGGAAAACGCTGTATTCAACTCACATACACGTGAATTCAGGCCCAATGCTTACACATGCTATTCCCCCAACCTCTCCCAGCACCTAACATAAGGATGTTAGCAGCTACGTCTACAGTCAGACAGGATGCGGGAGGGTTCTGCCCTGACCTCAGCTCTCACAGGGAAGCATGCCTAGAAGCCAGCTATCACCTAGCTGCGTTCCAATGGCAGTGAGAAGGTAGCAGTATTCTGAGTCAGGAGTTTCAAAGTTTACCACTCTACTGCACCTGGAGATACCGTCCTTGTCTGCATTGTTAAGATGCGTCTCACAAGACTTTGGCAAACGTCTCTGGTGAAGACGTGTGAAACTCACTCTGCAGGCAGTGTGGAACTGTGAGGGACTGAGGTTAAGCTCAATTCTCAGAAGTAAGATGCTTTTGGACAAGGCGTTCAGCTACCTTCTAACATATGGAACTTAGTATGTAGCACCAGTCGACCACAGGAATTACTTGGAAATCGCTGGATTTAGTTTGGAGGCACTAGTCTTGTGTGCGTTTAGACTCCAATTACCGCTCCCAACACTTCCGTCACTCAGAAGGTCTAGGCCTTTTAGAAGCGAAGGGTAACTGCAAGCAGGATATGGAGGTACAGGGCGTAAGCTCAACTCTCAGAAGTAAGCAGGGGAGGCAGATGTCCGCAACCAACTAGTACATGGGAGTTGGAACCTAGCTACACTCTGATTGAAGAAGGCCGTTGGAAAACGGTGTATTCAACTCAGATACACGTCAGTTCAGGCCCAATGCTGACACATGCTATACCCCTACCTCTCCCAGCACCTAACATAAGGATGTTAGCAGCTATGTCTACACTCAGGCAGGATGCGGGAGCGTTCTGCCCTGACCTCAGCTCTCACAGGGAAGCATACCTAGAAGCCAGCTCTCACCTAGCTGCGTTCTTATGGCAGTGAGAAGGTAGCAGTATTCTGAGTCAGGTGGTTCCAAGATTACCACTCTACTGCACCTGGAGATACCGTCCAGGTCTGCATTGTTAAGTTGCATCTCAGAAGCCTCTGGCAAATGTCTCTGGTGAAGACGTGCGAAACTCACTCTGCAGGCAGTGTGGAACTGTGAGGGACTGAGGGTGAGCTCAACTCTCCGAAGTAAGATGCTTTTGGACAAGGCGTTCAGCTACCTTCTCACATATCAACTTAGTATGTAGCACCAGCCTACCACAGAAATTACTAGGAATTCCCTGGATTGCGCGTTGAGGCACTAGTCTTGTGTGCCTGGAGACTCCAATTACCTCTCCCAACACTTCCGTCACGCACCAGGTCTAGGCCTTTTAGAAGCGAAGCGTACCTGCAGGCACGATGTGGAGGTACAGGCCGTAAGCTCAACTCTCAGAAGTAAGCATGGGAGGCAGATGTCTGCTACCCACTAGTACATGGGAGTTGGAACCTAGCCACACTCTGATTGAAGGAGGCCGATGGAAAACGGTGTATTCAACTCAGATACACGTGAGTTCAGGCCCAATGCTGACTCATGCTATTCCCCCAACCTCTCCCAGCACCTAACAGAAGGATGTTAGCTTCTATGTGTACACTCAGGCAGGATGCGGGAGGGTTCTGCCCTGACCTCAGCTCTCACAGGAGAGCATGCCTAGAAGCCGGCTCTCACCTAGCTGCGTTCCTATGGCAGTGATAAGGTAGCTGTATTCTGAGTCAGGAGTTTCCAAGATTACCACTCTACTGCACCAGGAGATTCAGTCCAGGTCTGCATTGTTAAGTTGCGTCTCACAAGTCTTTGGCAAACGTCTCAGGTGAAGTCATGCGAAACTCACTCTGCAGGCAGTGTGGAACTGTCAGGGACTGAGGGTGAGCTCAACTCTCAGAAGTAAGATGCTTTTGGACAAGGCGTTCAGCTACCTTCTCACATATGGAACTTAGTATGTAGCAACAGTCTACCACAGGAATTACTAGGAAATCGCTGGATTGAGTTTGGAGGCACTAGTAATGTGTGCCTGGAGACTCCTATTACCTCTCCTAACACTTCCGTCAGTCCGCAGTCCTAGGCCTTTTAGAAGCGAAGGGTACCTGCAGGCACGTTGTGGAGGTACAGGCCATAAGCTCAACTCTCAGAAGTGTGTATGCATGGGATGCAGATGTCTGCTACCCACTCGGACATGGGAATTGGAACCTAGCTACACTCTGATTGAAGAAGGCCATTGGAAAACGCTTTATTCAACTCACATACACGTGAGTTCAGGCCCAATGCTTACACATGCTATTCCCCCAACCTCTCCCAGCCCCTATCATTAGTATGTTAGCAGCCTTGTCTACCGTCAGGCAGGATGAGGGAGGGTTGTGCCTTGAACTCAGCTCTCACAGGGAAGCATGCCTAGAAGCCAGCTCTCACCTAGCTGGGTTAATATGGCAGAGAGAAGATAGCAATATTCTGAGTCTGGAGGTTCCAAGATTACCACTCTACTGCACCTGGTAATACCGTCCAGGTCTGCATTGTGAACTTGCGTCTCACAAGCTTTGACACACGTCTCTGGTGAAGACGTGTGAAACTCACTCTGCAGGCAGTGTGGAACTGTGAGGGATTGAGGGTGAACTCAACTCTGAGAAGTAAGATGCTTTTGGACAAGGCGTTCAGCTACCTTCTCACGTATGGAACTTAGTATGTAGCACCATTCTACCAAAGGAATTACTAGGAAATCGCTGGATTGAGCTTGGAGGCACTACTCTTGTGTGCCTGGAGACTCCATTACATCCCCCAACACATCCGTCATGGAGCACTTCTATGCCTTTAGAAGCGAAGGGTACCTGCAGGCACGATGTGGAGGTGCAGGCCATAAGCTCAACTCTCAGAAGGAAGCATGGGAGGCAGATATCTGCAAGCCACTAGTGCATGGGTTTGGAACCTAGCTACACTCTGATTGAAGAAGGCCGTTGGAAAACGCTGTATTCAACTCAGATACACGTGAGTTCAGGCCCAATGCTGACACATGCTCTTCCCCAAAACTCTCCCAGCAGCTAACATAAGGATGTTAGCAGCTACGTCTACAGTCAGGAAGGATACGGGAGGGTTCTGCACTGACCTCAGCACTCACAGAGACGCATGCCTAGAAGCCAGCTCTCACCTAGCTGCGTTCTATTGGCAGTGAGAAGGTAGCAGTATTCTGAGTCAGGATTTTCCAAGATTACCACTATATTGCACCTGGAGATACCGTCCAGGTCTGCATTTTAAGTTTCGTCTTACAAGCCTTTGGCAAACGTCTCTGGTGAAGACGTGCGAAACTCACTCTGCAGACAGTGTGGAACTGTGAGGGACTGAGGGTGAGCTCAACTCTCAGAAGTAAGATGGTTTTGGACAAGGCGTTCAGCTACCTTGTCACATATGGAACTTAGTATGTAGCACCAGTCTACCACAGGAATTACTAGGAAATCGCTGGATTTAGATTGGAGGCACTAGTCTTGTGTGCGTTTAGACTTCAGTTACCTCTCCCAACACTTCCGTCACGTAGCAGGTGTAAGCATTTTTTTTTAAATTTTTATTTATTTATGATAGCCACACAGAGAGAGAGAGAGGCAGAGACACAGGCAGAGGGAGAAGCAGGCTCCATGCACCGGGAGACCGATGTGGGATTCGATCCCGGGTCTCCAGGATCGCGCCCTGGGCCAAAGGCAGGCGCTAAAACGCTGCGCCACCCAGGGATCCCAAGGTCTAGGCCTTTTAGAAGCGAAGGGTACCTGCAGGCACTATGTGGAGGTACAGGACGTGAGCTCAACTCTCAGAAGTTAGCATGGGAGGCAGATGTCTGCAACCCACTAGTACATGGGAGTTGGAACCTAGCTACACTCTGATTGAAGAAGGCCATTGTAAAACGCTGTATTCAACTCAGATACACATGAGTTCAGGCCCAATGCTGACTCATGCTATTCCCTCAACCTCTCCCAGCACCTAAAATAATGATGTTTGCATCTATGTGTACACTCAGTCAGGATGCGGGAGGGTTCTGCCCTGACCTCAGCTCTCACATGGAAGCATGCCTAGAGGCCAGCTCTCACCTAGCTGCGTTCTTATGGCAGTGAGAAGGTAGCAGTATTCTGAGTCAGGACTTTCCAAGATTACCACTCTACTGCACCTGGAGATACCGTCTAAGTCTGCATTGTTAAGTTGCGTCTCACAAGCCTTTGGCAAACGTCTCTGGTGAAGACGTGCGAAACTCACTCTGCAGGCAGAGTGGAACTGTGAGGGACTGAGGGTGAGCTCAACTCTCAGAAGTAAGATGCTTTTAGACAAGGCGTTCAGCTACCTTCTCACATATGGAACTTAGTATGTAGCACCAGTCTACCACAGGAATTACTAGGAAATCGCTTGATTGATATTGGAGGCTCTAGTGTTGTGTGCGTTTAGACTCCAATTACCTCTCCCAACACTTCCGTCACTCAGCAGTCCTAGGCTTTTTCGAAGCGAAGGGTACCTGGAGGCAGGATGTGGAGGTACAGGCCATAAGCTCAACTCTCAGAAGTGTGTATGCGTGGGAGGTAGATGTCTGCAACCCACTTGTACATGGGAGGTGGAACCTAGCTACATTCTGATTGAAGAAGGCCGTTGGAAAACGCTGTATTCAACTCAGATACACGTGAGTTCAGGCCCAATGCTGACACATGCTATTCCCCCAACCTCTCCCAGCACCTAACATAAGGATGTTAGCAGCTATGTCTACACTGAGGCAGGATGCGGGGGGGTTCTGCCCTGACTTCAGCTCTCACATGGAAGCATGCCTAGAAGCCAGCTCTCACCTAGCTGCGTTCTTATGGCAGTGAGAAGGTAGCAGTATTCTGAGTCAGGACGTTCCAACATTACCACTCTACTGCACCTGGAGATACCATACTTGTCTGCATTGTTAAGTTGCGGCTCACAAGCCTTTGGCAAACGTCTCTGGTGAAGACCTGCGAAACTCCTTCTGGAGGCAGTGTGGAACTGTGAGGGACTGAGGGTAAGCTCAACTCTCAGAAGTAAGATGCTTTTGGACAAGGCGTTCAGCTACCTTCTCACACATGGAACTTACTATGTAGCACCAGTCTACCACAGGAATTACTAGGAAATAGCTGGAATTTGATTGGAGGCACTAGTCTTGTGTGCCTTGGAGACTCCAATTACATCTCCCAACACTTCCGTCACGCAGCAGGCTTAGGCCTTTTCGAAGCGAAGGGTACCTGCTGGCAGGATGTGGAGATACAGGCCGTAAGCTCAACTCTCAGAAGTAACCATGGGAGGCAGATGTCTGCAACCCACTAGTACATGGGAGTTGGAACGTAGCTACACTCTGATTGAAGAACGCCGTTGGAAAACGCTGTATTCAACTCAGATACACGTGAGTTCAGGCCCAATGCTGACACAAGCTCTTCCCCAAACCTCTCCCAGCACGTAATATAAGGATGTTAGCAGCTTTGTCTACCCTCAATCAGGATGCGGGAGGGTTCTTCCCTGACCTCAGCTCTCACAGAGAAGCATGCCTAGAAGCCGGCTCTCACCTATCTGCGTTCTTATGGCAGTGTGAAGGCAGCAGTATTCTGAGTCAGGAGGTTCCTAGATTACCACTCTACTGCACCTGGAGATACCGTCCAGGTCTCCATGTTAAGTTGCATCTCACAAGCCTTTGGCAAACGTCTCTGGTGAATACATGCGAAACTCACTCTGCAGGCAGTGTGGAACTGTGAGGGACTGAGGGTGAGCTAAAGTCTCAGAACAAGATGCTTTTGGACAAGGCGTTCAGCTACCTTGTCACATATGGAACTTAGTATGTAGCACCAGTCTACCACAGGAATTACTAGGAAATCGCTGGATGGAGCTTGGAGGCACTAGTCCTGTGTGCCTGGAGACTCCAATTACCTCTCCCAACACTTCCGTCACGCAGCAGGTCTAGGCCTTTTAGAAGGGAAGGGTACTTGGAGGCATGATGTGGAGGTACAGACCGTAAGCTCAACTCTCAGAAGTAAGCTAGGGAGGCAGATGTCTGCAACCCACTATTACATGGGATTTGGAACCTACCTACACTCTGATTGAAGAAGGCCATTGTAAAACGCTGTATTCAACTCAGATACACCTGAGTTCAGGTCCAATGCTGACACATGCTATTCCCCCAACCTCTCCCAGCACCTAACATAAGGAAGTTACCAGCTATGTCTACACTCAGGCAGGATGCGGGAGGGTCTGCCCTGACCTCAGCTCTCACAGGGAAGCATGCCTAGAAGCCAGCTCTCACCTAGCTGCGTTCTTATGGCAGTGAGAAGGTAGCAGTATTCTGAGTCAGGAGGTTCCAACATTACCACTCTACTCCACCTGGAGATAACTTCCTTGTCTGCATTGTTAAGTTGCGTTTCACAAGCCTTTGGCAAACGTCTCTGGTGTAGACGTGCAAAACTCACTCTGCAGGCAGTGTGGAACTGTGAGGGACTGAGGGTGAGCTCAACTCACAGAAGTAAGATGCTTTTGGACAAGGCGTTCAGCTACCTTATCACATATGGAACTTAGTATGTAGCACCAGTCTACCACAGGAATTACTAGGAAATAGCTGGATTTAGATTGGAGGCACTAGTTTTGTGTGCGTTTACACTCCAATTACCTCTCCTAACACTTCCGTCACGCAGCAGGCTTATTCCTTTTCGAAGCGAAGGGTACCTGCAGGCAGTATGTGGAGTTACAGGCCATAAGCTCAACTCTCAGAAGCGTGTATGCATGGGAGGCAGATGTCTGCTACCCACTCGGACATGGGAGTTGGAACATAGCTACACGCTGATTGAAGAAGGCCATTGGAAAACGCTGTATTCAACTCAGATACACGTGAGTTCAGGCCCAATGCTGACACATGCTATTCCCCCAACCTCTCCCAGCACCTAACATAAGGATGTTAGCAGCTATGTCTACACTCAGGCAGGAAGCGGGAGGGTTCTGCCCTGACCTCAGCTCTCACAGGGAAGCATGGGTAGAAGCCAGCTCTCAACTAGGTGCGTTCCTATGGCAGTGAAAAGGTAGCAGTATTCTGAGTCCGGAGGTTCCAAGATTACCACTCTACTGCAACTGGAGATACCCTCCAGGTCTGCATTGTTAAGTTGCGTCTCACAAGAGTTTGGCAACGTCTCTGGTGAAGACTTGCGAAACTCACTCTGCAGGCAGTGTGGAACTGTGAGGGACTGAGGGTGAGCTCAACTCTCAGAAGTAAGATGCTTTTGGACAAGGCGTTCAGCTACCTTCTCACATATGGAACTTAGTATGTAGCACCAGTCTACCCCAGCAATTACTAGGAAATCGCTGGAATTATATTGGAGGCACTAGTCTTGTGTGACTTGAGACTCCAATTACGTTTCACAACACTTCCGTCAGCAGCAGGCTTAGGCCTTTTCGAAGCGAAGGGTACCTGCAGGCAGGATGTGGAGGTACAGGCCTTAAGCTCAACTCTCAGAAGTAAGCATGGCAGGCAGATGTCTGCAACCCACTAGTACAGGGGAGTTGGAACTGGCTACACTCTGATTGAAGAAGGCCATTGGAAAACGCTGTATTCAACTCAGATACATGTGAGTTCAGGCCCAACGCTGACACATGCTATTCCCCCAACATCTCCAAAACCTAACATAAGGATGTTAGCAGCTACGTCTACACTCAGGCAGGATGCGGGAGGGTTCTGCCCTGTCCTCAGATCTCACAGGGAAGCATGACTAGAAGCCAGCTCTCCCCTAGCTGCGTTCTTACGGCAGTGAGAAGGTAGCAGTATTCTGAGTCAGGAGGTTCCAAGATTACCACTCTACTGCACCTGGAGATACCATTCTTTTCTGCATTGTTAAGTTGAGTCTCACAAGTCTTTGGCACACGTCTCTGGTGAAGATGTGCGAAACTCACTCTGCAGGCAGTATGTAGCACCAGTCTACCACAGGAATTACTAGGAAATCGCTGGATTGAGCTTGGAGGCAAGACTCTTGTGTGCCTTGAGACTCCAATTATGGGATCTCTGGGTGGCGCAGCGGTTTGGCGCCTGCCTTTGGCCCAGGGCGCCATCCCGGAGACCCGGGATCGAATCCCACATCGGGCTCCCGGTGCATGGAGCCTGCTTCTCCCTCTGCCTGTGTCTCTGCCTCTCTCTCTCTCTGTAACTATCATAAATAAATAAAAAATAAAATAAATTTAAAAAAAAAGGTAGCAGTATTTTGAGTCAGGAGTTTCCAAGTTTACCACTCTACTGCACCTGGAGATACCGTCCAGGTCTGCATTGTTAAGTTGCGTCTCACAAGCCTTTGGCAAACGTCTCTGGTGAAGTCATGCGAAAATCACTCTGCAGGCAGTGTGGAACTGTGAGGGACTGAGGGTGAGCTCAACTCTCAGAAGTAAGATGCTTTTGGACAAGGCGTTCAGCTACCTTCACATATGGAAATTTGTAGCAACAGTCTACCACAGGAATTACTAGGAAATAGCTGGATTGAGCTTGGAGGCACTAGTCTTGTGTGCCTGGAGACTCTAATTACCTCTCCTAAAACTTCCGTCACTCAGCAGTCCTAGGCCTTTTAGAAGCGAAGATACCTGCAGGCACGTTGTGGAGGTACAGGCCATAAGCTCAACTCTCAGAAGCGTGTATGCATGGGATGCAGATTTCTGCTACCCACTCGGACATGGGAGTTGCAACCTAGCTACACTCTGATTGAAGAAGGCCATTGAAAAACGCTGTATTCAACTCAGATACACGTGAGTTCAGGCCCAATGCTTACACATGCTATACTCCAAACCTCTCCCAGCACCTAACATATGGATGTTATCAGCTACGTCTACAGTCAGGCAGGATGCGGGAGTGTTCTGCACTGAACTCAGCTCTCACAGAGAAGCATGCCTAGAAGCCAGCTCTCAACTAGCTGCGTTTTTATGGCAGTGTGAAAGTAGCAGTATTGTGAGTCAGGAGGTTCCAAGCTTACCACTCTACTGCACCTGGAGATACCGTCCAGGTCTGCATTGTTAAGTTGCGTCTCGCAAGCGTTTGGCTAACGACTCTGGTGAATACGTGCGAAACTCACTCTGCAGGCAGTGTGGAACTGTGAGGGACTGATGGTGAGCTCAACTCTCAGAAGTAAGATGCTTTTGGACAAGACGTTCAGCTACCTTCTCACATATGGAACTTAGTATGTATACCAGTCTACCACAGGAATTACTAGGAAATCGCTGGATTGACCTTGGAGGCACTAGTCTTGTGTGCCTGGAGACTCCAATTACCTCTGCCAACACTTCCGTCACGCAGCAGGTCTAGGCCTTTTAGAAGCGAAGGGTATCTGCAAGCGGGATGTGGAGGTACAGGCCGTAAGCTCAACCCTCAGAAGTAAGCATGGGAGGCAGATGTCTGCAACCCACTAGTATATGGGAGTTGGAACCTGGCTACACTCTGATTGAAGTAGGCCGTTGGAAAACCCTGTATTCAACTCAGATACACGTGAGTTCAGGCCCAATGCTGACACATGCTTTTCCCCCAACCTCTCCCAGCACCTAACGTAAGGATGTTAGCAGCTATGTCTACACTCAGACCGGATGCGGGAGGGTTCTGCCCTGGCCTTAGCTCTCACAGGGAAGCATGCCTCGAAGCCATCTCTCACCTAGCTGCGTTCTTATGGCAGTGAGAAAGTAGCAGTATTGTGAGTCAGGAGGTTCCAAGATTACCACTCTACTGCACCTGGAGATACCGTCCAGGTCTGCATTGTTAAGTTGCGTCTCACAAGCCTTTGGCAAACATCTCTGGTGAAGACGTGCGAAACTCACTCTCCAGGCGGTGTGGAACTGTGAGGGACTGAGGGTGAGCTCAACTCTCAGAAGTAAGATGCTTTTGGACAAGGCGTTCAGCTACCTTCTCACATATGGAACTTAGTATGTAGCACCAGTCTACCACAGGAATTACTAGGAAATCACTGGATTGAGCTTGGAGGCACTAGTCCTGTGTGCCTGGAGACTCCAATTACCTCTCCTAACACTTCCGTCACTCAGCAGTCCTAGGCCTTTTAGAATCGAAGGGTACCTGCAGGCACGATGTGGAGGTACAGGCCATAAGCTGAACTCTCAGAAGCGTGTATGCATGGGATGCAGATGTCTGTTACCCAGTCGGACATGGGAGTTGGAACCTAGCTACACTCTGATTGAAGAAGGCCATTGGAAAACGCTGTATTCAACTCAGATACACGTGAGTTCAGGCCAATGCTTACACATGCTATTCCCCAAACCCCTCCCAGCACCTAACATAAGGATGTTAGCAGCTACGTCTACAGTCAGGCAGGATGTGGGAGGGTTCTGCACTGAACTCAGCTCTCACAGAGAAGCATGCCTAGAAGCCAGCTCTCAAATAGCTGCGTTCTTATGGCAGATAGAAGGTAGCAGTATTCTGAGTCAGGGGGTTCCAAGATTACCACTCTACTGCACCTGGAGATAACTTCCATGTGTGCATTGTTAACTCTCGCTCAGAAGCCTCTGGCAAACGTCTCTGGTGAAGACCTGCGAAACTCAATCTCCAGGCAATGTGGAACTGTGAGGGACTGAGGGTGAGCTCAACTCTCAGAAGTAAGATGCTTTTGGACAAGGCGTTCAACTACCTTCTCACATATGCAACTTAGTATGTAGCACCCGTCTACCACAGGAATTACTAGGAAATCGCTGGATTGAGCTTGGAGGTACTAGTGTTGTGTGCCGGGAGATTCCAATTACCTCTCCCAACACTTCCGTCAAGCAGCAAGCCTAGGCCTTTTAGAAGCCAAGGGTACCAGCAGGCTGGATGTGGAGGCACAGGCCATAAGCTCAACTCTCAGAAGTGTGTATTCATGGGAGGCAGATGTCTGCTACCCACTCGTACATGCGAATTGGAACCTATCTACACTCTGATTGAAGGTCTTTGGAAATCGCTGTATTCAACTCAGATACACGTAAGGTCAGGAACAACGATTCCACATGAGAATTGGAGCCAGAACATATAGACATCTAACTCTGGGAAAGGAACTAGGGGTGGTAGAACGGTAGGAGGGCGGGTGATGGGGAGAATTGTGATTGACACTGAGGGGGGCACTTGACGTGATGAGCACTGGGTGTTATTATGTATGTTGGTAAATTGAACACAAATAAAAACTTAATTTATTAAAAAAAGATTCATGGAAACTAATGAGAATGAAGATACAACCGTTCAAATTCTTTGGAATGCAGCACAAGCAGTCCTAAGGGGGAAATACATCACAATAGAAGCCTCCAGTCAAAATCTGAAATGAACTCGAATACAAAGGTAACCTTACACATAAACTAGCTAGGGAAAAAAACAGCAGATAGATCCTACACCCAGCAGAGGAAGAGAGTTATTTAAGATTCGAGCAAAACTCAACGAAATCGAGACCAGAAGAACTGTAGAACAGATCAACAAAACCAGGAGTTGGTTCTTTGAACGAATTAATAAGATACATAAACCATTAGCCAGCCTTATTAAAAAGAAGAGAGAGAAGATTCAAATTAATAATATCATGAATAAGAAAGGAGAGATCACTACCAACACCAAGGAAATACAAATGATTTTAAAAACATATTATGAACAGCCATATGCCAACAAATTAGGCAATCTAGAAGAAAGGAATGGACGCATTCCTGGAAAGCCAGAAACTACCAAAACTGGAAGAGGAAGAAATAGAAAACCTGAACAGGCCAATAAGCAGAGAGGAAATTCAAGCAGTCATCCAAAACCTCCCAAGACACAAAAGACCAGGGCCAGATGGCTTCCCAGGGGAATTCTATCAAACGTTTAAAGAAGAAACCATACCTATCCTACTAAAGCTGTTTGGAAAGATAGAAAGAGATGGAGTACTTCCAAATTCGTTCCATGAGGCCAGCATCACCTTAATTCCAAAACCAGACAAAGACCCCACCAAAAAGGAGAATACAGACCAATATCCCTGATGAGCATGGATGCAAAAATTCTCAACAAGATACTAGCCAATAGGATCCAACAGTACATTAAGAAAATTATTCACATGAACGAGTAGGATTTATCCCAGGGACACAAGGCTGGTTCAACACTAGTCAAACAATCAATGTGATTCATCATATCACCAAGAGAAAAACCAAGAAGCATATGATCCTCTCATTAGATGCAAAGAATACATTTGACAAAATAGAGCATTCATCGCTGATCGAAACCCTTCAGAGCATAGGGATAGCGGGAACATTCCTCGACATCTTAAAAGCCATCTACGAAAAGCCCACAACAAATATCATTCTCAATGGGGAAGCACTGGGAGCCTTTCCCCTAAGATAAGGAACAAGACAGGGATGCCCACTCTCACCACTCCTATTCAAAATAGTACTGGAAGTCCTAGCCTCAGCAATCAGACAAAAAAAGACATTAAAGGCATTCAAATTGGCTAAAAAGTAGTCAAACTCTCCCTCTTCACCGATGACATGATACTCTACCTAGAAAACCCAAAAGCCTCCACGCCAAGATTGCTAGAACACATACAGCAATTTGGTAGCATTGCAGGATACACAACCAATGCCCACAAATCAATGGCATTTCTATACACAAACAATGAGGCTGAAGAAAGAGAAATTAAGGAGTCAATCTCATTTAGAATTGCACCCAGAAGGATAAGATACCTAGGAATAAACCTAACCAAGGAGGTAAAGGATCTCAACCCTAAACACTATAGAACGCTTCTGAAAGAAACTGAGGAAGACACAAAGAGATCGAAATATATACCATGCTCATGGATTGGCAGAATTAATATTGTGAAAATATCATGTTACGCAGGGCAATGTACACGTTTAATGCAATCCCTATCAAAATACTATGGAGTTTTCAGAGAGTTAGAACAAATTATTTCAAGATTTGTGTGGAATTAGAGAAGACCCCGAATAGCCAGGGGAATTTTAAAAAAGGAAACCATATCTGGGGACATCACAATGGCAGATTTCAGGATGTATTAAAAGTTGTGGTCATCAAGACAGTGTGGAACTGGCACAAAAACAGACTCATAGATCAATGGAACAGAATAGAGAACACAGAAGTGGACCTAGAACTTTATGGTCAACTAATATTCGATAAAAGAGGAAAGACTATCCATTGGAAGAAAGACAATCTCTTCAATAGATGGTGGTAAGAAAATTGGACATCCACATGCAGAAGAATGAAACTAGACCACTCTCTTTCACCATACACAAAGATAAACTCAAAATGGATGAAAGATCTAAATGTGAGACAAGAGTCCATCAAAACCCTAGAGGAGAACACAGGCAACACCCTTTTTGAACTCGGCCTCAGTAAATTCTTGCAAGATTCATCCACAAAGGCAAAAGAAACAAAAGCAAAAATGAGCTATTGTGACTTCATCAAGATAAGAAGCTTTTGCACAGCAAAAATATAGTCAACAAAACTAAAAGACAACCTACAGAATGGGAGAAGATATTTACAAATGACGTATCAGATAAAGGGCTAGTTTCCTAGATCTATAAAAACTTCTTAAAATCAACACCAAAGAAACAAACAATCCAATCATGAAATGGGCAAAAGACATGAATGGAAATCTCACAGACAAAGACATAGACATGGCCAACATGCACATGAGAAAATGCTGTGCATCACTTGCCTCAGGGAAATACAAATCAAAACCACAATGAGATACCACCTCACACCAGTGAGCATGGGGAAAATGAACAAGGTAGGAAACCACAAATGTTGGAGAGGATGCGGAGAAAAGGGAACCCTCTTACACTGTTGGTGGCAATGTGATCCGGTGCAGCCACTCTGGAAAACTGTGTGGAGGTTCCTCAAAGAGTTAAAAATAGACCTGCCCTATGACCCAGCAATTGCACTGTTGGGGATTTACCCCAAATATTCAGATGCTATGAAATGCCGGGACACCTGCACCCCGATGTTTTTAGCAAGAATGTCCACAATACCGAAACTGTGGATGGAGCCATGGTGTCCATCGAAAGATGAATGGATAAAGAAGATGTGGTTTTTGTATACAATGGAATATTATTCAGCCATTAGAAACGACAAATACCCACCATTTTCTTCAACGTGGATGGAACTGGAGGGTATTATGCTGAGTGAAGTAAGTCAATCGGAGAAGGACAAACGTATGTTCTCATTCAATTGGTTAATATAAATAACAGTCAATGGGAATATAAGGGAATAGAGAAGAAACGTGTGGGAAATATCAGAAACGGAGACAGAAGATATAGACTCCTAACTCTGAAAAAGGAACAAGGGATGCTGGAAGGGAAGGAGGGCAGGGGGTGCAGGTGAATGGGTGAAGGGCACTGAGGGGGTCCCTTGTCAGGATGAGCACTGGGTGTTATTCTGATTGTTGGTAAATTGAACACCAATAAAAAATAAATTTATTTTAAAAATAGTTCAAACAACTAAATATTTATGCTGCCAACATGGAAGTACATAAATATAGAAACCAATTAACAACAAACGTACAGGAACTCACTGATAATAATACAATGACAGGGGATTTTAACACCCACTCACTTATGGCAATGGACCGATCGTCTAGCAGAAAATCAACAGGGGAACAATAGCCTTGACACACTGGACCACAGGGACTCAACAGATATAGTCTGAACATTTTAACCTAAAGCAGAATGCACATTACTTTCAAGTGCACATGGGACATTCTCCAGAACAGATCATATCATGGGCCACAAATCAGCCCTCAACAGGTACAACAGGTACAAGAAGGTTGATATCACACCCTGTACATTTTCGGACCATGACTCTATGAAACTCGAAGTCGACAGTAAGAAAAAAAATTGGACAGACCAAAAATATGTGGAGATTATGAACATCCTACTAGAGAATGAATGGAGCAACAAGGAAATTAAAGATCAAATTGAAAACAAATGAAAAAGAAAACGTTTCTCCAAATCTCTGGGATGTTGCAAAGGCAATTCTAAGAGGGAAGTACATAGCAATACAGGCCTATCTCAAGAAACAAGAAGTCTCCAATACAAAACCTAACCCTACGCCCTATAGGCTGGAAAAGGAATAGCAAACAAAGCCTAAAGCCTACAGAAGAAGGGAAAAAAAAGATGAGAGAAGAAATAAAGAATGCAGAAAAAACAAAACAGTAAAATGGAATAAAGAAACTAAGAGCCGGTTCTTCAAAATAATTAATAAAATAGATCAAGCCTTAGCCAGCCTTATCAACGAGAAAAGAGAAAAGACCTAAATAAATAAAATCACAAATGAGAGAAGAGAGATCACAATCAACACCAGCAAAATTAGACAATTATAAGGGAATACTATGAAAGATGATATGCTAACAAACTGGGAGTCCTGGAAGAAATGACAAATCCCTAGAAATGTGCAAATGAGCAAAACTGAAATAGGAAGAAATAGAAAATATGAACACACCCATAACTAGCAAATAAATTGAATCAACAAGGCACCTGGGTGCCTCAGTGTTTGAGCATCTGCTTTGGCTCATGTCATGATCCTGGGGAAATCACATCCCACATCAGGCTCCCCCCATGCTGCCTCATTTTCCCTCTGCCTATAACTCTGACTCTCTGTGTCTCTCATGAATACATAAATAAAGGTGCAGCCACTGTGGAAAACAGTCTGGAGGGTCCTCGAGAAGTTAAAAATAGGGGATCCCTGGGTGCGCAGCGGTTTGGCGCCTGCCTTTGGCCCAGGGCGTGATCCTGGAGACCCGGGATCGAATCCCACATCGGGCTCCCAGTGCATGTAGCCTGCTTCTCCCTCTGCCTGTGTCTCTGCCTCTCCCTCTGTGACTATCACAAAAATTTTTTTAAAAAAATAGTTAAAATAGAGCTACCCTACTATTCCAAAATTGCACAGCTAAGTATTTACCCCGAGGATACAAAAGTAGTTTAGTAGATTTGAAGAGGAACACGCAGCCCAGTGTTGGTAGAAGCATTATCAACAACAGCAAAACTGTGTATACAGCCCAGATGTCCATCGACAGATGAATGGGCCAAGACGATGTGGTAAATATACACACTGAGACATCACTCGGTCATCAGGAGGGATGAAATGAAGCCATTTACAATGACGTGGGAGAAGTGGAAGAGACTTATGCTAAATGAACTCAGTCAGAGAAAGATAGATACCAAATACCATACAATGGCATTCACATGTGAATTTTAAGAAACCAAACTGGCAAAGGGGCAGAGGGGGGGATGAGAGAAGCAAACAAAAAAAACACACTCATAGTCACAGAGAATAAACTAATAAATACCAGAGGAAGGTGGGGGGGATGGGGAATCAGGGGATGGGGATAGTGGAGGTCAACTCTGACCAGTACCAGGCGTTGTATTCAAGGATTGAATCACTATGTGGTAAACCTGAAACTATATTATACTGTGTTTACAAAGAGGAATTCAAGTAAAACTTTAAAATAATAATTAATAGTATAGAGTAAACATGTGCACACAAGAGATAAAATCAGAAAGGCAACTGAAAATCCAGTCTTTAGAGCCACAAATCCCCTCCTTAGCTCAGCTCAGGAGAAGCCTGCCATGCCTATTCTCACCCCAGCAGAAGCCTGGATTTTGATTCTCTGGGGAGGCCACTTACTTGGTGGAGTCAGGCTATCTTTGAACCTAAAACCTAAATAGAGGGCATAAAACTAAACTGCCCAAGATGCTAGGAGTCCCAGTGCAGGCACATGCCAAGACACAAACTCTAACCATACACAGACATAACCCTAACCATACACTTAAGCATAATATTAAGGTAATCCTTAACAAGAACTATCACTAATCAAAAACCAAACACAAACCCCAAGACCGAAACACATTCACTGAACCTTCCTGCCAGCCCTCACCCTAACTCTTAAACCTATTTTAAACCCTTAACCCTGACCCTTACCTTAAATCTAACCCTAACCCTAACCTCTAACCCTAACCTTATTTAATGTACTCAATTCCTAATCCTAACCTTAACCTGTACACTAACCCTAACCCTATAATACCAATAGTATCTCATACCCCAAACTGCACACTAACCTGTACCCTAAAACTAATCCCTAACCCACTGCCTAACCCTCTCTTACCCTTTTCTAAAACCGTACCCTGACGCTGACCTGACCCTAACCCTAACCCCTAAACAAACACTAAATCTAACCCTAGCCCTAACCCCTATCCTAAACCTAACCCTCACCCTAACCCTAAACCTAGCCCTAACTTTAACTTTAACCCCTAACCCTAAACACTAACCCTAACTCACAGCCTAACCCGTAACCCTAACGCAAATCTAGCCCAACACTAACTCTAACCATAACCCAAACCCCAACTCCTAACCTCCTGCCATAATCCCTAAAGTCTAAACCCTAACCCTAACTCTAACTCCTGTCCTTAACCCAAACCCCCATTGTAACTCCTAACCACTGACTCTTACCTTTATCCCTCATCCTAACCTCTAATCCATAACCATAAGCATAATAACTAACCCCTAACATGTAACCTAACCCTAACCACAAACTGCCTCCCCTCCCCTGACGGTACCATTCATTCTACCCATTCACTTACCCTATGGTTCTGAGGAGTCCCTTCTGACATGGATGAGGCCCACAACGGCGCCTCCAGTGTCCTCCAGGGGGTCCTGAGGACGCCGGGCTCCTGTGAGTGCGGACGTGGCTCCACGAGTTCCAGAGTCATAGTCAGCGGGTCCTGAGTACGAGAGGTCTCCTGTCACTGTGGAGTATGCCTCACATCCTTTGGAAGCCTCACAGCAGGTTCTCAGGAGGCCGGGGTCTCCTGTCAGCCTGGACATGGTGCCATGTCCCCTGAAAACTCACCGCAAGTCCTGAGGAGGCTGTGGGTTCCTGTCAGCCTAGACGCAGCCCCATGTGTCCCGAAGCCAGAGTGCAGGTCCTGAGGAGGACGGGGGTCCTCTCAGTCTTGATGTGGCCCCAGAATTTCCTCAGCCTCACCATAAGACCTGAGGAGGCTGGGGGCTCCTGTCAGAATGGAAATAGCCCCAAATCATCCCAATTGTTCACAGTGTGTCCTGAGGAGGCCAGAGACTCCTGTCAGTGTGGATTCGGCATCCCCATTTTTCTTAGGCCTCACCACAGGCTCTGACAAGGCTGGGGTCTTCTGTCCGCATGGACACATCCCAATATTTCCCGAAGTCTACACCGGGGGTCCTGAGGACATCAGCGTCCGGTTGTGTGGACATGGCCCCATGTCCTCCCGAAGCGTCACTGCAGGTTCTGAGCTGGCCGGGGCTCCTGTCACTTTGGATGCAGCCCCCAGCTTCCAGAAGACTCAACTTATGTCCTGAGGGGCCCGTTAGCTCCTGCCAGAGTGGTCGCGGCGCCACATGTTTCAGAAGCCTCCCCGCGTGTCCTGAGGTGGCCCAGGGGCTCCTGTCAGCGTGGATGCGGGCCCACGTCTTACTGAATCCTTCCCACAGGTCCTGAGGCAGGCCAGGAGCTCCTGTCAGTGTGGGTGCGGGCCAACTATTTCCTGAAGCCTCCCGGGAGGTCCTGAAGTGGTCCAGGGGCTCCTGTCAGGATGGATGTGGACCCACATCTTCCTGAAGCTTCACCGTGTGTCCTGAGGAGACTGGGACTCCTGTCAGCGTGACCGCTGAGCAATATCCCCCTGAAGACTCCCCACATGCTCTGAGGAGTCTGTGGCTCATCAGCGTGGATGTGTCCCCCCGTCTTCCTCAGGCCTCCCCAGCACAGGCTGGCTCCTGTTACTGGAGGCAGAGGAGGCCTACTGCACATGCGTCCCCCCTGTGCAGTGCCTGGGCTCGGGCGCCCCCTGCGGGACGCTCAGAGGCTACAGGAGGCTGTGCAGGAGGCACGTGCCCATCCCCGGGCCCACCTCTGCCTCCTTCCAGGCTCCAGCTGGGGCCTGTTAGCTTCGGAAACATCTCACTGAAAAGAAGCCCAACACCCGGTTTCCTCAAAAATACTTAAGGAGAAGGAATTGGAGCCCAAAGGACACGAAATGAAATGTGGACCAGACTTTTACCACATCCTGTAAAACTCACTCAACCCTCTTCCACTGTGGGTGGGACAGCGGGCTGGTGCAGCCGCCCTGGAAACAGTGTGGAGGCCCCTCAGGAAGTTACAAATAGAGCCGCCCTGCAACCAGCAAGTGTACGGCCTGGAGCTCACTCCGAAGATACAGATGCAGTGAGACTCGGGACACCAGCACCCCAATGTCCACAGCAGCCGTGTCCACAGTAGTCATACTGAGGGAGGAGACTCGGTGCCCTCTGCCAGATGATGGATAAAGAGGATGGGAAATAGATGATGGTCATAGAGAGAGGAATGGTACTCAGCTATCAAAGAGAAGGAAATCTTGCCATTTGCAATGACGTGGATAGAACTAGAGGGATCATCTTAAGTGAAATAGTTCAGTCGGAAAAGAGAATGTCCGTGTGGTGTCATTCATAGGTGGAATTAAAGAAGCAAAGCAGATGAACATCTGTGAAGGGAAGGAAAAACAAATAAGATGAAAACAGATACAGGGAATACAGACTCTTATATATAGGAAACAAACTGAGTGTCGCTGCAAGGGAGGGGACGGGGGAGGGGATAACAAGGGGACCAGCATGAAGGAGGGCACGTGATGTCACGAGGACTGCTGTTAGCTCCAACTGGTGAATCCCTGAATTCTTCCTCTGAAAGTATAATACACTATACATTAATTAATTGGGTTTAGGGATCCCTGGGTGGCGCAGCGGTTTGGCGCCTGCCTTTGGCCCAGGGCGCGATCCTGGAGACCCGGGATCGAATCCCACGTCAGGCTCCCGGTGCATGGAGCCTGCTTCTCCCTCTGCCTGTGTCTCTGCCTCTCTCTCTCTCTCTCTCTCTCTCTGTGTGACTATCATAAATAAATAAAAAAAATAAAAAAAAATAATTGGGTTTAAATTAAATTAAGTTAAAAAATCAGTTGTATCAGAGCACGTTTCCTTCTGGACTCTCTGTTCTGCTCCTTCAGCTTATGCTGGGACCACCCTCGTGGGTCTGGTTTAAGTAGGCGTCAGGCCTCGTCATGGACCATCCCCGGGCTAGAACTCATGGCCCCGAGATCAGGACCGGAGGTGAGGTCAAGAGTCGGATGCTTAACCAACAGAGCCAGGCGGAGTCCCGAAGACAAAACTGCGTTATCCTTTGTCTCTGTGACATCATTTGTTTTATTATTTTTTTAATATTTTTTAAATTTTTTAATTTACTTATGATAGTCAGAGAGAGAGGCAGAGACACAGGCAGAGGAAGAAGCAAGCTCCATGCACCGGGAGCCCAACGTGGAATTCGATCCTGGGTCTCCAGGTTCGCGCCCTGGGCCAAAGGCGGGTGCCAAACCGCTGCGTCACCCAGGGATCCCTGTGACATCGTTTGAAATAGGAAAGTGCTGTGTCCCGCTCTGTCCTGCTTCTCCAATACTGATTTGCTCTCCGGGGTCATTTGTGGGGGCGGATGGATGTTTTGGTTTTTTTTTTTTTTCCTATGTATAGGATCTGCCAACATGACTTGACAGGAATGACATTGAAATTGAGGGTGGTTTCAGGAACTGCGGATATTTTCACAAGATGAGGCTCCAAACCAATGAGTCCAGGACGGCCTCCCAGAGCCTAGTGTGACTCAGTGTACATGTCTTGTGCTCCTTTGGTACAGTCTCATTATTTATTCTCTGTGATGCTCCTGAGAAGGGATTCACATCCGTCATTTCCTTCCTGATTGCTCATTGTCTGGACACAGCAAGCCCCACAATAGAATAAAAACTGAGCCCAGTCCAACGGCAGAAAGCCCCTATTAGAAAAGATCTCACTGCCCTTGAAGGCCCCATATCAAAATGTAAACAGAACTTGAGGAATTGCTCCAGCCCTTCTGGAGGTCCCCGAGACCAGCCCTTAAAACTAAGCAAAAACCCACCTCAGGGTCCAATTCTCTGCTCCGCTGTGTCAGGTATACTTGGACAAAAGATTGAGTTTGTAAATAGTCCCTCGTGTGTTTGCATCGGAATCAGCTTCTCGGTGGTTTCTCAGATTCGCAATCTTGGGCACAACAGTCTGAGATTAAAAAAACAAAACCAAAAGAAGCTCGGACGCGGGCAGAGAGAAAGCAGGGTTCTGAGCGAAGCGGCAGAGACCCGGAGGCTTGGGGAATCTTCTGTGGAGGACATGCAGACTGGGGGGCGGAATGCTCAGCCCCAGAGCCAGATGACCCAGCGTCTGTACCCACATCCCGCCTATCAGCGCCAAGTCTCAGGGAGCAGCACAGCACTGCTCACTGGAGGCCAGAAGTGCTGACGCCCACCCCGCCTCTGACCCCGCAGGTGCATCTCCCAGGCAGATGTGCACCTGACAATCAGCGCCATGGCCAATCCCCAACCCCGCACAGACCACTTGCTGCCACCAAGGTGTCGGACCACAGAGGCTGCAGAGATTCAGCTCTGCCTGGAAAGTATGGTCTAGCTTCCTTTGTACTTTGTGCTTTATTTTCATTTATTTTCTTTGGTTCTATTTTATAAATTGCCTTATTTTAATTTTTATGTATGTACCTTATATATTTCTTATTTTTAGTTTCATGGTACTTTAATTTTGTTTCTTATTTTGGGATTTAGAATCTTTTAACAACCAGGCAAAAATAATCTGGTGGTTTTTTGGGGAGGGCAGTTGTTATTGTTTTTCTTGGTTTTTCATTTTCTTCCTTCTTTCTTTTCTGGAAAAAATAATGAGATGGAGAAATTCGTCTCCATAAAATAACATGAGGTAGTACTCACAGCCAGGAAGTCCATCAATACAAATATATGATGTCTAACTACAGTTTAAAACAATGATTATAAAGATAGCATCTGGGCTAGAAAAAGAGCACAGAAGAAAACTAGAGAATCCCTTACTGTAGAAATAAAAGAACTGAAATCTAGTCAGGCCAACGTTAAAAATGCTATAACTGAGATGCAGTCCCAAGTGGAAGCCTTAAAAACAAGGAAGGTTATGGACCACAAACGCAGACTTGGAAACTCAGCCACTTATTAAAACAACAGAATTCATATCATGGGAGACTCAGAAGATGAAGAGAGAGAAAAGATGGGCCTTGCTCAGCCATTAGAAATAACAAATACCTACCATTTCCTTCAATGTGGATGGAACTGGAGGGTATTATCCTGAGTGAAGTAAGTCAATCAGAGAAGGACAAATATTGTATGTTCTCATTCACTTGGGGGATATAGATAATAGTGAAAGGGAATATAAGGGAAGGGAGATGAAATGTGGGGGAAATATCAGAAAGGGAGACAGAACATAAAGACTCCTAAATCTGGGAAACGAACTAGGGGTGATGGAAGGGGAGGAGGGCGGTGGTGGGGGTGAATGTGTGACGGGCACTGAGGGGGGCACTTGACGGGATGAGCACTGGGTGTTATTCTGTATGTTGGCAAATTGAACACCAATAAAAATAAATTTATTATTAAGAAAAAAAAGAAAGAGAGAAAGAAAGAAGAAAGAAAGAAAGAAAGAAAGAAAGAAAGAAAGAAAGAAAGAAAGAAAGAAAGAAAGAAAGAAAAAGAAAGAAAGAAAGAAAGAGTGGCACCTGGGTGGCTCAGTCTGTTAAGCTTCTGCCTTAGGGTCGGATCATGATCCAGGTCCAAGGAAGGCTCCCTGTTCAGCAGGGAACCTGCTTCTCCCTCACCCTCTGCCCCTCTAGCACATGTTTTTCACTCCTCTCTCTCTCAAATAAATAAATAGCATCTTTGAAAAAGAAACAAACAAACCCAGAGGGAAAAGAAATCTCCCATGTAGAAGATTTTCAAACAACTTGTGCAGACATTCCACCGTCAAGTTCATGAGCATGCTTCCCACTCTTATGTGTGGAATACACATAGTAACTTCCTTCTACAAAATATAATATGAAAAACTTAAAATAATAATGATAATATAATAATAATAATATTAGTAGTAATAATAATAAAAAAGAATCACTTTAATACAGAGAAATCTGACAAACACTACCTCAGCAAGATGATCAGATCGATACCAAGACTGATAAATCATGTTGATAGTATCTAACCTTTATATGATATAATAAAAATGGCAGTATATCTCTGTATAAAATCCACAAAAACAGTTGAATCATGAGATAAACAACAGACATGTCCTGACTGAGGGAAATTTTACAAAATACTCTACTTCTCAAAGTGTTCCAGTGCAACAACAACAAGGAAAGGCTGAAAGACTGTCACAATCCAGAGGAGCCTAAGAAAACATGAGGACAAATGGAGTGTAATATGAGGAATGGAGACTTAGCAAAAACTAAGGAAATCTGAATAAAGTATGGTCTTTGGTTATTGGAAAAATTTTAATATTGATTCATTAGCTAATATTTGTACCTTACTGATATAAGATATCAATAATTGGAGAAATTGAGTGCAAGTGCATGAGAATTCTCTGTACTATCTTCTCAATTTCCTTATAAAACTTTGTTTTCTTTCAAAGAAATAAGATTTAATTTGAAAATTGACTTAAATGAATCAGGCTCCCGTGTGAAGACATTTTAAGAATCGTTGAATTAACTTTTGCCTTATTCTTAAAGAGTTCCTTCGATGGGAACAAAGTAAGAATTTTATATCAGAAGGAAAGAAAAACACTTATGAACATGTATAATGCCTCCTCAACCTGAAGCAGGAAAGGATAATAAATAGCAAAAATCAGATAAAAATACTTCTATTATAATAGACACCATATTGCAAGTGCACTTAAAATTAGCAATGTATAACATTTATTTCCTTGACATTTGTCTTCCAAAGAGTTCACAGTGTTTCAGGGTCAGTTGAAACGGGAAGAATCCTTCACATAAATAATAGGACCATTGATACAAATGTCTCTCAATTATTTCCAAATCCATACAGATGCATTTCCTGATGAGTGACTGAACTGTGAAGAAAGAGATGAGAAACCCTCATCCCTCTGAATTACTTGTGTCAGAATATTTTAACCAAGTACTACAGAGAATAAATTATACTTATTAACAGGAAATATGTCTCAGATTGGAATCTGAGCAATCAGATGGGCAGAGAAAAAAATGCTTAACTTGCTCCTCAACTTTTAAAGACAAAGGAGAACTTTTCTATGTACAAAGTCAGTTGTCAAGATAGCCTTAGGGAAAAAAGAGTCTGCAGCATGGAATCCTGCTGCACAGCTGGGACGCCCGTGCCCCAGGTCTTCCTGATCCCAAATACCTGGTCCTGTCCCCCAACACATGCTGCCACGCTGAGGTCATTTGCAATTTCTCTCTTAGGAGCTCCAGGGAGAGCGGCATGAGCTAGATAGGACGGGACAGGATGTGTGGAGTCCTAGAACATTACGGCCATTCTACTTTAAGTTCAGTATTAGCACAGGTTCAGCAATCCCAGGCCCCTGGTAAGAAGAGCTGAAATTTGCATTACTTCAGTTACTGGAATAAAACAAAAGTTTACAGCTAATGTCTTAGAAAACCCCACAGTAGAATAAAAACTGAGCCTAAGCCAAAGGCTGGAAGCCCCAATTAGAATGAGAAGAGAGCACAATGCCCTTGAAGGACCCATATCAAAATGTAAACAGAACTTGAGGAATTGCTCCAGCCCTTCTGGAGGTCCCCAAGACAAGCCCTTAAAACTAAGCTAAAACCCTCCTCGGGGTCCAAGTCCCTGCTCCACTGTGTGGGGTATACCTGGACCCACGCTCGAGTTTTGAAATCAACCCTCGTGTGTTTGCATCGGTGTCAGCACCTTAGTGGTTTCTCGGATTCGCGATCTTTGGCAAAACACCCCCATAACCCCTCCCCACCTGGACTGACCTCCTGTCCCCTCCCACTCAGGCTGACCCTCAGTCACCTCCCCACTGACAACAGCTGGGCACAGGCCCTCACACAGTTCCATGGGCACAGTGGGCACTCCAGCCATCCACAGCCTCCCAGGGGAAGGAAGGAGGGTTTGGCAGGACACACTCCCATGGTGACCCCAGGGCTCCCTGCCCAGGAGAGCACCTGGTGACAGGTCAGGGTCTGTGTCCCTGACGACAGCTCCTCCTCCCCGGTTTTCCCACAGGAAATTAAGGAGGAGGCCCTGGTCTGCTCCAGGGATATCACGCAGGTCGACCTGGACGTCAACAGGACGCTCAGCAGTCACATCAAATTTTGGGACTACTACGGGGTAGGGTGAGGTTGAGGGGCCAGGGGGGATCAGGACCCGGGGAGGACCAGGGGATTCTGGGTAGGGAAAAAATTCTGAGGCAGGGGGCAAAACAGCAGCCAACAACACACCGCTCCATGGTAGGGTGTTGGGGATGACCTCTATGCCCACACCCCTGGGGCCTCGGGGATGAGGAGGCAACTAGGATGGGGCCTCCAGGGCTTGCCCTGGGAGCTGAACCCCAAAGGGGAGAGGGACTGCCCCCATGAGAAGCAGGGGATGGGGTAGGGGACGTGAGGGGCATGAACCGGACCTGGGGGCCAGGCGGCATGGCCGTGGAGCAGGGATTTGGACCCTGAGTCTAAGAAGCGCAGCAGCTTTAAAGAGGCCAGTGGCCCATGGGATACACAGAAAGTTGCACAGTCGTGTCGGTCCACACGCAGGTGGCCGATTGAATTACACCTTACCCTATAGGATCCACTTGACCTGGACTATTACTTTGGTCAGAATCGGCATGCAGTTTTGGCGGGCACAAAGCAGGGTTACATTGTTATGAGCCGATTTCCGATTAGGGTGTGCCCAACCGCTTGACTGGGTTGGGGAGCGCCTTAAGACATAAGCAGGTTATGTGGGGGTCATAGGGGAGGTGGCAGGTGTAGCACAAAATGGAATCAGTCCTGCTCTGCTTGTCCAGGGGTAGGGGATTTTTGTTAAATTTCCTGGGTCCCACACTTGCAGCTCATGCACCCGGCCACCCTCACCAGGTGGACTCAGTGTGCACACCTTCTGGTGCTGGATCTCTCACACCAGCGTGTAGAGGGTACCCTCCTCGCCCTAGTGAGTAGGGGCTGAGTGAGCATGGGGCTCGGCATGAAGGCCAGGCAGCATAGGGGACCGAGGAACCCCAGCCCCATCACCACCCCTACTCCCACACACAGGCTGCCCCATGGCTCCCCGTAATGGGCACCCGGCGCCTCTGGAGATCCCCCCAGGGCAGCCCTGTGGTCCGGCTCCCTGCTGGAGAGGCATCGGGGAGAAGAGAAGCAGCTGGCACTTAGCGGGAACCACTACTGGACATGGGAATGTGGCCGAGCCAGACCTTCCAGCTCAGCTGACCTTCCAGCAGAAAGTCACTGCACGAGCCAGCCCCAGGTAGTCCAGGAGAGTCCAGCACGCTGCCCAGCGCCAGCACCAGAAATGATGTTGTGCCAACCATTTCGGTGTTTGGGTGACCCAGCCACAGGATCCGATAGCTGCACGTGATAGCTGCATATGATAGAGACACACACACCCTGAAACTAACAAAAGTCGGAATCTCTCAGTGTTGTCAAACAGCAGTCGAATGGTTACATATACGACGCTGTGCTCCCCAATAGGATATATAGAAGAGGCTATAAATCACGACTGCAGAGGTGCTGGAGGCACGGAGATGTGCCTGCTGGGTTCCAACAAGGAGAGCAAAGGGGAAGGAAGCATACTTCAATGGGGGGGCCCCTCTTAGGAAAGGACACCAGGTCCCTGTGAAGGCTACGGATTGTGAAATCTTTCCTCCTCTCTTTCAGCTTCTGGATTTCCTCCTCCTTTGTTCTTCCTAATTCTAGTTTACCCTCCACCCTCCATCCAAACCAATGAGCAAAGAGGCTTCTTTATGATATCCGGTCCTAAAAGGAGGCTGAGCTCTGGTTAACGGGTTCAGAAATGATCATTTTCTAGGTGTATGCTGATCCCCCGAACTCGTGCCTTCATGACTCTTCTCTCCCTGCAGAACGAGGGGAACCACAGGTCTTACAATGAAAGATGCCCACTTCCACTCAGGCGGGACTGTCCCTTGTGGAGGACGTCATCTGGGCCATGTAGTGCAAGTGGGGTGATCAAGAATAGGTCTCAGGTGAGACATAAGCAAGCACTTACCTTTGATATCATGCTTTATTTGTTCATCCATTTATTATTTGTTAAATATTTTAATTTTATGTCCTGTCTATACCCAATACGGTGTTCAAACTCATAACCCTGAGTTCAAGTTACCCCAACCAGGCCAGCCAGGCACCCCAGTCCCATGTTTTATAACACTTTGCTTCCTTGCCTATCTCTGCATCGAACTGGAACATTGAGTCCATGACGGGGAGCTTTAGTAACCTCCAAATCCTAGAACGTTCTCACTGTATCCCAATCCTCGATTGACATTTACCATTGAATAGCACTTTAAATAAATAGTCAGTAAAATAACTACTACAGAAAAGGAAATTATCAAATTTTCACATATGTGGTCCTTGCTCCCTGGGCTCCCAGGGAAGCTATGGTTTCTTTAACATTGATCAAGGTCCAAATGACTCCACCACACCTCAAAGCGTAGGCTCAGTTTCTGCCCTGACACATGCAACACCCCTGCTTCAATTAACATGTATCATTCAATCAAAGGGAGCCTAACTGGCTCGGTGTGGTTCGTAAGAACATGGGACTCTTGTTCTTGGGGTAGCATGTTCAAGCCCAATGTTGGCTGTAGAGATTACAGAAAAATAAAATCTTAAAAAAAATCAATCAGTTTATCTTGGGGAGACATATCCCCGGATCCCACAAGGGCAGGGAGCCAGCTGATGGTTCTACGCACAATATTATATGCAGCAGAGCACAAAATGTGAACTTTCAGAAGTCTCCTAGAGTGGGGGACAAACCAGCCCTAAGGTGTTCAGGTGGAGAAGTCAGGGACAGTCCCTGGAGCGACAGGGTGGGCTCAGGACCCCACGGGTCCCAAGGATGGTGGCACCAACTGTTCCCAGGCACAGGAGCGGGAACGCGGCTGAGAGCAGCGGGACTCGGGCCAGCTGTCTGCCCTGTGTGGCCATAAGCTGCAAACCCCTGTGCAGTCACCGGGCTGCGTTCCTGGGACAGGCCAGCAAAGGCCAGGAGTGGGAGGACACCCTCCCAGGCAGGAAGAGCACAGGTCTCCACCAGAGCAGCCCCTAAAATTTGGAGTTTTAAACTGCAGTAACTTGTCTGTGTAGAGGCTGACAAAATTGAGGTGGTTCCACTTTAAGTTCACTGTTAGCACAAGTACTGCCATCCCAGGCCCCTGTGAATAAGAGCTAAAATTTACATTATTTCAGTTACAGGAAAAGAAGAAAAAAACAGCTTACAGCTTAAAGTCCCAGAAAGCCCCATATAAGAATGATAACAGAACTCAATGCCCTTGAAGGCCCCATATCAAAATGTAAACAGAACTTGAGGAATTGCTCCAGCCCTTCTGGAGGTCCCCGAGTCCAGCCCTTAAAACTAAGCTAAAACCCACTTCGGGGGCCAAAGCCATGCTCCGCTGTGTCGGGTGTACTTGGATGCAAGCTCGAGTTTGGAAATCAACCATCGTGTGTTTGCATCGGTGTCAGCTCCTCAGTGGTTTCTCAGATTTGCAATCTTGGGCACAACACCTCCATGTCCCCTCCCCACCTGGGCTGACCCCACATCCCCTACACCCCAGGCTGACCCTCAGTCACCTCCTCGCCCACAACAGCTTGGACAGGACCTCACACAGTTCCCATGTGCTCGGTGGGCACTCCCGCCATCCTCGGCCTCCCAGGGAAAGGCAGGAGGTTTCAGCAGACCCACTCCCATGGTGGCCCCAGGGCTCCCTGCCCAGCATGGCAGCTCGTGACAGGTTGGGGTCTGTGTCCCTGACGTGGGCTCCTGCTACCCGGTTTTCCAACAGGAAATGAAGGAGGAGGCCCTGGTCTCCTCCAGGGACATCACGCAGGTAGACCTGGACGTCAACAGGACGCTCGGCAGCCACACTATGTTTTGGGCCTGCTAGCAGGTCCGGTGAGGCTGCTGGGCCAGGGGGCTTAGGGGCCCCAGGGGAGGCCTGGGGGCTTCTGTGTAGGGAAAACATGGCTTCTGAAGCCGGGGGGAGCAACAGCAACCAACAACACACCGCTCCATGGTAGGGTGATGGGGATGACCCACATGCCCCCAACCCTGGGGCCTCAGGGATGAGGAGGCCAATTGGATGGGGCCTCCAGTGGTTGCCATGGGAGCTGAACCCCAAAGGGGAGAGGGACAGCGCCCTGAGAAGCAGGGGATGTGGTGGCGGACATGGGGGCAGGAACCAGACCTGGGGGCCAGGCGGCATGGCTGCGGCTGGAGCAGGACACACATCAATCCCATGAGGGTAGGACGAGTCAGAGTGACACCCACTCTCGGTGCTTTATATATTTCTAATTCTATGCATTTAATTTGAGACAATTTGCAATTTGAAAACATACATAGTATGATGAACCCCAGATAATGACCCCGGTCCAGCCAGGGCCCTGCACTGACCACACGGTGCCACAGGGGCAGGTGTCACAGCAAACCCCAGACTGGGGTCGCCTTTAACTGTAGATGTCTCCTTGTGCATTTTAGAGGAAGGGGATGCCCTGTGTCCACAGGCCCACCTCGCCATCCTGCTCATTCCCCACCCCCACATCATTCCCCTACATCATAATCCCCAATGGCATTCCACAAAACACCATCCCCCTCACAGCCACACAGCCCCACACAATCCTAACCCACACTACACCACAACACCATCCCCCGTACACCATCCCCCACACTCCATCACCATCATACCCCTGGTCCCACACCATCTACCCCACACCATCAGCCCCCAGCAAACCCGGTGCAGGTGCCCCCTGTGGGACATGCTCAGCCTCCCTGGGGTTCTCTGGATACGCTGTTCCCATAAGAAGACCAGGTGTTCAATAGAGCACACAGGGGTTGCAGGGAGGAGGGAGGCACGGAGTCTCCAACAGAGTGGGTGCAGGTGAGTGGTGCAAAGGACCCACTGTGCCCTGCCTCTGCCCACTCTCCCTCCTGGAGGGCAACACACCCTGCACAGGAAAACAGCCCCTAACCCAGTGGGACCTGGGCTGCCCTGGCACCAGGATCTGTGGGAGCTGGGTTGATTTGGGCCCCCCAAATCAACAAAAAGACTAATGGGTTCCAGCCCCCCATGGCCCTGGGCAGCCCTGCATTCTGGCCCCACACTGAGCGAGCCCTCTCACAGCTGGATGTGGCCTCCTGGGCCCTGGTGTGACCCACAGTTCCAGGTCACGGATCTAGGGCAGCCCTGGGGATCCTGGTACACCCCAGGGTGGGGAGAGCAGGGATAGGCCAGTGGGCCCCACCCGCACCCACACCAGGAGGCAAGCTCCTCCAGATACTGGGGCCCCGGGGGCCCGAGGCTGGGTTCCAGCTGCCCTGTAGGAACCCAGCACAAATGCCCATGAGCTGCAGGTCCAGTTCAGCTCTGCTGTCCTCAGAACCATCTCTCGGGCTGAAACCTCAGGACACACGCCCCCACCCGGAGTCCACACATGCACCGAGGTGGGGGAATCCAGCACTTGACCCCCAACCCATGTGATTCTTTTCCTCCCGTAAAGGACAGAAAGGTCTCCCTCCCCAGGTGAAGGCGCGCACCCACGGCTCTGAGCCTGTTTACTGTAGAAAGTCAATAAAGTGTTGTGGTGCGAAAATGCACAGTCAGCCCTTTTCTGTGTCTCCCAGAACTCTGTGCACGGGGTGTGGAGAGACCCACAGAGAGGAGGAGGGGGCATCACCCAGGCCCCAAACAGCCCCTGCAGGGGCACCGCAAGGCACACACTGCTGACGTCCCCATGTGCCTTCCAGGGGCGGACAGACGCCAGGATCAGGACCCCACAGACAATACTGGGACTCATCCTGTGCCCCGTGGGCCAGAATGGGCTAGGACAGACTGACAGCCAGGGAACCTCAGGTCACCAGGGTCCATGCAAAGCGACCTGTGAGGTCTGTGCTCCCTCTGTCCAGGAGGCCGGGGCTGTCCGGGTTCCGGGGCACGTACTACCCTCCCCGCATCCCCATGCCAGTGTGCCTGGGGCACAGAGGGCCTGTGGGGCGCTCAGCGTGGCCCTGGAAGGGATGTCAGGACAGCAGGCCCTTGTGTTGTGCCCAAGACTACGAATCTGAGAAACCACTTAGGAGCCAACACCGATGCAAACTCCCGAGGGTTTCTCTACAAGCTGGAGCTTGGGTCCAAGTGCACCTGACACAGCGGAGCAGGGACTTGGACCCCGAGACTAAGAGGCATAGCAGCTTTATAGGGTCAGTGGACTGTGAGATATGCAGAAATTTGCACAGTCATGTCGGTCCACACGCAGGTGGCTGATTGAATTACACCTTACCCTATAGTATCCACTTGAGCTGGCCTATTACTTTGGTCAGAATCGGTGCACAGTTTTGGGGGACACAAAGCAGGGTTACATTTTTATGAGCCGATTTCCGATTAGGGTGTGCCCAGCAGCTTGACTTGGGTGGGACAGCGCCTTAAGATATAAGCTGGTCATTTGGGGGTCATAGCGGAGGTGGCGGGTATAGCACAAAATGGAATCAGTCCTGCTCTGCTTGTACAGGGATAGGGGATTTTTGTTAAATAACCTGTGTCCCAACTTGCAGCTCACCCACCTGGGCAACGCTCACCAGGTGGACTCAGCGTGCACACCTTGTGGTGCTGGATCTATCACACCAGCTTGTGGAAGACACCCTCCTCGCCCTAGTGAGTAGGGGCTGGGTGAGCATGGGGCTCGGCCTGAAAGCCAGGCAGCACAGGGAACTGAGGAACCCCAGCCCTTCCCCATCCCAATCTCCACACACAGGCAGCCTCAGGGCTCCCTGCCATGGGCACCCGGCTCCTCAGGAGCTCCTGCCAGGGCAGCCCCGAGGTCTGACTCCCTGCTGGAGAGGCATCGGGGAGAAGAGAAGCAGCCGACGTTCAGCAAGACCCACTGCCGGACATGGGAATGTGGCCAAGCCAGACCTTCCACCTCAGCTGACCCTCCAGCTGAAATTCACTACAGGAGTGAGCCCCGGGTTGGCAAGGAGAGCCCAGCTAGCCACCCAGCATCAACACCAGAGATGATGTTGTACCAACCATTTTGGCGTTTGGGTTACCCAGCCAGAGGATCCGATAGCTGCACGTGATAACTTCATGTGATAGACACACACACACACCCCACAACCAACAAAAGTCAGAATCCCCCCAATGTTGTCAAACAGCAGCTGAATGGTTACATACACGACGCTCTGGTCCCCAATAGGATACCTGGAAGACGCTATAAACCATGACTGCAGAGGTGCTGGACATACAGAGATGGGCCTGCTGTGTTCCAAAAAGGAGCGCAGAGGGGCAGGAAGCATCCTACGGGGGGGGGGCCTCCTAGGAAAGGACACCAGGTCCCTGTGAAGGCTACAGATGGTGAAATCTGTCCTCCTCTCTTTCAGCTTCTGCTTTTCCTCCTAAATGCCATTTTCCTCAATCATAATAGCAAAAATTTATTTTATGTTTTAAACTTTCTTTTTATTGAGGTCCAATTTGTATGAATTCTTTCTTCAGCAAGGGTGTCACTCAGGATAGAGAGAAAGATTTTCCCAGACAGGCAAAGTATAAAGGAGTTCATGACCACTAAACCAGTCCAGTAAGGAATTTTAAGAGGGACTATTCTAGTGGGGGGAAAAAGAGACCAAAAGCAACAAAGACTAGAAAGGACCAGAGAACGTCACCAGAAATACCAACTCTACTGGTAACACAAAGGCACAAAGTTCATATCTTTGAATAAGCACTCTGAATGCTGATAGACTAAATGCTCCAATCAAAAGATATAGGGTATCAGAGTGGCTTAAAAAACAGGATCCAGGATGCCTGGGTGGCTCAGGGGTTGAGCCTCTGCCTTTGACTCAGGGTGTGATCCTAGAGTCTGGGATCGAGTCCCATATTGGGCTCCTGGTGGGGAGCCTGCTTCTTTCTTGGCCTAATTTTCTGTCTTTCTCTCTCTCTCTCTCTCTCATGCTCTCAAAAATAAAATTGATATTAAAAAAACAAGGTCCATTAGTATGCTGCCTAGTAGATGCTCACCTTAGACCTATAGACAACAGCAGATTGAAAGTCAGGGGATGGAAAATCATCTATCATGAAAATGGTTATGAAAAGAAAGCTGGAGGACCAATACTTATATTAGACACACAAGATTTGAAACCAAACCCGGGGGTCACCTGGTGGCTCAGTACTTGCACATCTGCCTTCAGCTCAAGGTGTGTTTTTGGGATCCCAGGATCGAGTCCCACATCGGCATCCCATTGGGGAGCCTCTCTCCCTCTGCCTATGTTTCTGTCTCTGCTCCTCTGTGTATCTCTCATGAATAAATAAATAAAATATTTAATCTCAAAAAAGAAAGAACAAATACTGTAAGAAGTTATGAAGAAGGGCATTATTTCATAGTTAAAAAGACTCTCTATCAGGATCAAACAACTAAATATTTATGCTGCCAACCTGGGAGTACCTAAATATGGAACCCAATTACCAATAAACATACAGGAACTCACTGATAATAATACAATGACAGGGGATTTTAACACCTACCCAGTAATGGCAATGGACTGATCATCTATGCAGAAAATATACAGGGGAAAAATAGCCTAGACACACTGGACCACAGGGACCCAACAGATATACTCTGAACATTTCTTCCTAAAGCAGAATACACATTCCTTTCAAGTGCACATGGGACATTCTCCAGAACAGATCATATCATGGGCCACAAATCAGCCCTCAACAGGTACAACAGGTACAAGAAGGTTGATATCACACCCTGTACATTTTCGACCACGACTCTATGAAACTTGAAGTCGACAGTAAGAAAAAACTTGGACAGACCAAAAATACGTAGAGATTATGAACATCCTACGAGAGAATGAATGGAGAAACCAGGAAATTAAAGAGGAAATTTAAAACAAATGAAAATGAAAACATGTTTCTCCAAACCTCTGGGATGTAGCAAAGGCAGTCCAAAGAGGGAAGTACATAGCAATACAGGCGTATCTCAGGACACAAGAAGTCTCTAATACACAACCTAACCTTACACCTAAAGGAGCTGGAAAAGGAATAGGAAGCAAAGCGTAAAGCCTACAGAAGGGAAAAAATAAACATGAGAGCAGAAATAAACAATACAGAAACAGTAGAATGGAATAACGAAACTAAGAGTTGTTTCTTCAAAATAATTAATAAAATGGATCAAGCCCTAGCCACCAAATGAACAAGAAACGAGAAAAGACCTAAATAAATAAAATCACAAAAGAGAGATGAGAGATCACAATCAACACCAGAAAAATAAGACAATCATAAGGGAATACTATGAAAGATTATATGTTAACAAACTGGGAGACCTGGAAGAAATGGACAAATCCCTAGAAATGTGCAAACGAGCAAAACTGAAATAAGAAGAAATAGAAAATGTGAACAGACCCATAACTAGCAAAGGAATTGAATCAGAAAGGCAACTGTGTGCCTCAGTGGTTGAGAATGTGCTTTGGCTCTGGTCATGATTCTGGGGTCCTGGGGAATCAAGTCCCACATCAGGCTCCCCACATGGAGCCTCATTTTCCCTGTGCCTATACCTATGCATCTCTGTGACTCTCATGAATACATAAATAAAATCTTTAAAAAAGAAAAAAAGATAAAAAAGATGAGAAAGGACCCAAATAAAATCACAAATGAGAAAAGAGAAATAACAACCAACACTAGAGAAATACAAACAATTATAAGAGAATATGATGAAAAATTACATGCCAGCAACCTAGATCCTGGAAGAAATAGATCAATTCCTAGAAATATATAACATAGCAAAAATGAAGAAATAAGAAATTTGAACAGACAGTTAACCAGCAAAGAAATTGAATCAGCAATCAGGGTTCTCCCAACAGGAGACGCTTATATCAATAGAACAGAATGGAAAGCCAAAACAAGATACAAACATGTATCTATGACCCATAATGGACAACAAGGCAGGAAGGAATATCCAATGGCACAAAGACAGTCTCTTCAAGGAACCCTAACCCTGACCCCAGGATAAGAACAAATGGTGTTGGGAAAACCAGGCAGCCAAATGCAGTAGAATGAAACTGGACCACTTTCTTACACCATGTATATAAAAAATGAATTCAAAATGGATGAAAGACCTAAATGTGAGATCTGAAACCATACAAAGAAGAAAAGATAGGCAGCAACGTCTTTGACATTGGCCATTGGATCTTCCTTCTAGATATGCCTCTGAGGTGAGGGAAACAAAGCAAAAATCCTATTGGGACTTCATCAAATTGAAACATTCTGCAAAGTGAAGGAAACAACCAAAGCTAAAAGGCAACATACAGGAGGAGGGGCAAGATGGTGAAAGAGTAGGGTCCCCAAGTCACCTGTCCTCACCAAATTACCTAGATAACCTCCACATCATCCTGAAAATCTAGGAATTTGGCCTGAGATTTAAACAGAGAACAGATCGAATGCTACAGTGAGAAAAGTTCGCGCTTCTATCAAGGTAGGAAAACGGGGGGGAAAAGAAATAAAGAAACAAAAGGCATCGAAGGGGGAGGGGGCCCACGAGGAGCCGGGCTAAGGCCAGGGCGAGTGCCCCCCGGTCAGGAGAGCTCTGTCCCAGAGAAGCAGGATCTGAACCAATCTTCCTGGGCGGAATGGCGCTTGCAGGGATTCAGAGCAGGACCCCAGGAGGGCGGGGATACGGACTCCCTGGGACACTAACATACACCTGCACTCCTAGGAGAGTGCACCAAGCTCCCTAAGGGCTGCAGGGCACATGCACTGACTTGGGAGCAGCTCAGAGGGTCTCGGGCAGGGTTCTGCGTGGAAGGGGTTGCATGCCCTGGGAGCAGATTGGCGGCGGTGCCTCTGGCAGAGGAAGGGGCTCCGTGCAGTGGGGGCTGTGTGGCTCTGGGAGCAACTCGGATGTGCTCAGGTGGCGGCTCCCTGAGGGGGCTGCGTGACCAGGAGCAGCTCAGAGGGGCTGGGCGGCAGCTCTGGGGAGAGGCGGCTGCACGGCCAGGAGCGCGAATCCAACAGCGCAGGCCCCAGAGCACAGGGCGCCAGGACACATCCCAGGATTTGGCCTCCCCCGGGACAGGCAGAGGCCCAGAGGGCCCAGGACAACAAGGATGCTCCTGCCCAGAGCTGAGCAGATCAGCGGCCCCACCCCAGAGCCTCCAGGACCTGCAGATGGACTGCTCCCGAGTTACTGTGGGGGCTGAATACAGGTTTCCAAAAGTGGCCACTGTCACTGGGGTTGTTCCTCCTAGGGCCTTACAGGGTAAACTACCCTCACTGAGCCCTGCACCAGGCAGGGGACAGAGCAGCTCCCCCAAGTGCTAACACCTGGAATCGGCACAACAGGACCCTCCCCTAGAAGACCAGCTAGACGGACAAGTTCCAGGGGGAAGTCAAGGGACTTAAAGTATACAGAATCAGAAGATACTCCCCCATGTTTTTTTTATTCCTGATTGCTTCCCCCACGCTTTTCCCCCGTTTCTTTCTTTTTCTTTCTCTTTTTATTCCCTTTTTTCTTCTTTCTTCCTTTATTCTTTTTTCTTTTTCTCTTTTCTTTCCTTCTTTCTCTCCTCTCTTTTTCTCCTTTTCCCAATACAATTTGTTTTTGGCCACTCTGCACTGAGCAAAATGACTAGAAGGAAAACATCACCTCAAAAGAAAAAATCAGAAACAGTCCTCTCTCCCACAGAGTTACAAAATCTGATTTACAATTCAATGTCAGAAAACCAATTCAGAAGCACTATTATACAGCTACTGGTGGCTCTAGAAAAAAGCATAAAGGACTCAAGAGACTTCATGACTGCAGAATTTAGATCCAATCAGGCCGAAATTAAAAATCAATTGAATGAGATTAAATCCAAACTAGAAGTCCTAACAATGAGGGTTAACGAGGTGGAAGAATGAGTGAGTGATGTAGAAGACAAGTTGATGGCAAAGAGAGAAACTGAGGTAAAAAGAGACAGACAATTAAAAGACCAGGAAGACAGATTAAGGGAAATAAACGACAACGTGAGGAAGAAAAACCTACATGTAATTGAGGTTCCTGAGGGCACCAAAATGGACAGAGAGACAGAATAAGTATTTGAACAAATCATGCCTGAAAACTTTCCTCATCTGGGAAGGGAAACAGGCATTCAGATCCAGGAAATAGAGAGATTCCTCCCTAAAATCAGTAAAAACCATCCAACACCTCGACATTTAATAGTGAAGCTTGCAAATTCCAAAGATAAAGAGAAGATCCTTAAAGCAGCAAGAGACAAGAAATCCCTGACCTTTATGGGGAGGAGCATTAGGGTAACAGCAGACCTCTCCACAGTGACCTGGCAGCCCAGAAAGGGCTGGCAGGATATATTCAGGGTCCTCAATGTGAAGAACATACAACCAAGAATACTTTTTTTTTTAATATTTTTTTTAATTTTTTTATTTATTTATGATAGTCACAGAGAGAGAGAGAGGCAGAGACACAGGCAGAGGGAGAAGCAGGCTCCATGCACTGGGAGCCCGACGTGGGAATCGATCCCGGGTCTCCCGGATCGCGCCCTGGGCCAAAGGCAGGCGCCAAACCGCTGCGCCACCCAGGGATCCCGGCAACCAAGAATACTTTATCCAGCAAGGCTCTCATTCAAAATGGAAGGAGAGATAAAGAGCTTCCAAGACAGCAGGAACTGAAAGAATATGTGACCTCCAAACCAGCTCTGCAAGAAATTTTAAGGGGGACTCTTAAAATTCCCCTTTAAGAAGAAGTTCAGTGGAACAATCCACAAAAACAAGGACTAAATAGATATCATGATGACACTAAACTCATATCTGTCCATAGAAACTCTGAACATGAACGGGCTTAATGACTGCATCAAAAGGCGCAGGGTTTCAGACTGGATAAAAAAGCAGTACCCATCTATTTGCTGTCTACAAGAGACTCATTTTAGACAGAAGGACATGTACAATCTGAAAATTAAATGTTGGAGAACCATTTATCATTCAAATGGTGCTCAAAAGAAAGCAGGGGTAGCCATCCTTATATCAGATAAACTAAAATTTACCCCGAAGACTGTAGTGAGAGATGAAGAGGGACACTAAATCGTACTTAAGGGACCTATCCAACAAGAGGACTTAACTATCCTCAATATATATGCCCCGAATATGGGAGCTGCCAAATATTTAAATGAATTAATAACCAAAGTAAATAAATACTTAGATAATAATACACTTATACTTGGTGACTTCAATCTAGCTCTTTCTACCCTAGATAGGTCTCTAAGCACAACATCTACAAAGAAACGAGAGCTTTAAATGATACACTGGACCAGATGGATTTCACAGAAATCTACAGAACTTTACATCCAAACTCAACTGAATGCACATTCTTCTCAAGTGCACATGGAACTTTCTCCAGAATAAACCACATACTGGGTCACAATTAGGGTCTGAACCGATACCAAAAGATTGGGATCGTCCCCTGCATATTCTCAGACCATAATGCCTTGAAATTAGAACTCAATCACAACAAGAAGTTTGGAAGGACCTCAAACACGTGGAGGTGAAGGATCATCCTGCTAAAAGATGAAAGGGTCAACCAGGAAATTAAGGAAGTATTAAAAAGATTCATGGAAACTAATGAGAATGAACATACAACCGTTCAAAATCTTTGGGATGCAGCAAAAACAGTCCTAAGGGGGAAAAACATCACAATACAAGCATCTATTCAAAAAGGGAAACTACACAAATACAAAAGCTAACCTTACACATAAAGACGCTAGAGAATGGGATCCCTGGGTGGCGCAGCGGTTTGGCGCCTGCCTTTGGCCCAGGGCACGATCCTGGAGACCCGGGATCGAATCCCAAATCAGGCTCCCAGTGCATGGAGCCTGCTTCTCCCTCTGCCTGTGTCTCTGCCTCTCTCTCTCTCACTGTGTGCCTATCATAAAAAAAAAGACGCTAGAGAAAAAAAAAGCAGATAGATCCTACACCAAACAGAAGAATAGAGTTAATTAAAATTCGAGCAGAACTCAAGGAAATCGAGACCAGAAGAACTCTGGAACAGATCAATGGAACGAGGAGTTGGTTCTTTGAACGAATTAATAAGATAGATAAACCATTAGCCAACCTTATTAAAAAGAAGAGAGAAAATATTCAAATTAATAAAATCATGAATGAGAAAGGAGAGGTCACTACCAACACCAAGGAAATACAAAAGATTTTAGAAACATATTATGAACAGACATACACCAATAAATTGGGCAATCTAGAAGAAATGGACGCATTCCTGGAAATCCAGAAACTACGAAAACTGGAACAGGAAGAAATACAAAACCTTAACAGGCCAATAACCAGAGAGGAAATTGAAGCAGTCATCCAAAACCTCCCAAGACACAAAAGTCCAGGGCCAGATGGCTTCCCAGGAGAATTCTATCAAATGTTTAAAGAAGAAACCACACCTATCCTACTAAAGCTGTTTGGAAAGATAGAAAGAGATAGTGTACTTCCAAATTCGTTCTATGAGGCCGGCATCACCTTAACTCCAAAACCAGACACGACCCCACCAAAAAGGAGAATTACAGACCAATAGCCCTGATGAACATGGATGCAAAAATTCTCAACAAGATACTAGCCAATAGGATCCAAAAGGACATTAAGAAATTTATTCAGCATGACCAAGTAGGATTTATCCTCGGAACACAAGGCTGGTTCAACACTCGTCAAACAATCAATGTGATTCAACATATCAGCAAGAGACAAACCAAGAACCATATGATCCTCTCATTAGATGCAGAGAAAGCATTTGACAAAATAGGGCATCCATTCCTGATCAAAACACTTCAGAGCATAGGGAGAGACGGAATATTTCTCGTAATCTTAAAAGCAATCTAGGAAAAGCCCACTGCAAATATCATTCTCAGTGGGGCAGCACTGGGAGCCTTTCCCCTAATATCAGGAACAAGACAGGGATGTCCACTCTCACCACTGCTATTCAACATAGTCTGGAAGTCTTAGCCTTTGCAGTCAGACAGCAAAAAGATATTAAAGGCATTCAAATTGGCAAAGAAGTAGTCAAACACTCCCTCTTCTCAGATGACATGATACTCTACCTAGAAAACCCAAAAGCCTCCACCCCAAGATTGGTACAACTCATACAGCAATTTGGTAGCGTTGCAAGATAAAAACTCAATGCCCAGAAATCAATGGCATTTCTATACACTGACAATGAGACTGAGGAAAGAGAAATTAAGGAGTCGATTTCATTTACAATTGCACCCAAATCATAAGATACCTAGGAATAAACCTAACCAAGAAGGTAAAAGATCTATACCCTAAAAACAATAGAACACTTCTGAAAGAAATTGAGGAAGACACAAAGAGATGGAAAAATATTCCACGCTTATGGATTGGCAGAATCAACATTGTGAAAATGTCATTGTACCCAGGCAATGTACATGTTTAATGCAAACCCTATCTAAATACCATGGATTTTATTCAGAGAGTTAGAACAAATTATTTTAAGATTGGTGTGGAATCAGAAAAGACCCCGAATAGCCAGGGGAATTTTTAAAAAGACAACTATATCTGGGGGCATCACAATGCCAGATTTCAGGGTGTACTACAAAGCTGTGGTCATGAAGACAGTGTGGTACTGGCACAAAAACAGACACATAGATCAATGGAACAGAATAGAGAACCCAGAAGTGGACCCTGAACTTTATGGTCAACTAATATTCGATAAATGAGGAAAGACTATCCATTGGAAGAAAGACAGTCTCTTCACTAGATGGTGCTGGGAAAATGGTCATCCACATGCAGAAGAATGAAACTAGACCACTCTCTTTCACCATACACAAAGATAAACTCAAAATGGATGAAAGATCTAAATGTGAGACAAGAGTCCATCAAAATCCTAGAGGAGTACACAGGCAACACCCATTTTGAGCTCAGCCACAGTAACTTCTTGCAAGATTCATCCATGAAGGCAAAAGAAACAAGAGCAAAAATGAACTATTGGGACTTCATCAAGATAAGAAGCTTTTGCACAGCAAAGGATACAGTCAACAAAACTGAAAGACAACCTACAGAATGGGAGAAGATATTTGAAAAAGATGTATCAGATAAAGGGCTAGTTTCCAAGATCTATAAAGAACTTCTTAAACTCAACACCAAAGAAACAAACAATCCAATCATGAAATGGGCAAAAGACATGAAGAGAAATCTCACAGAGGAAGACATTGACATGGGCAACATGAACATGACAAAATGCTCTGCATCACTTGCCATCAGGTAAATACAAATCAAAACCACAATGAGATACCACCTCACACCAGTGAGAATGGGGAAAATTAACAAGGCAGGAAACCACAAATGTTGGAGAGGATGCGGAGAAAAGGGAACCCTCTTATACTGTTGGTGGGAATGTGATCCGGTGCAGCCACTCTGGAAAACTGTGTGGAGGTTCCTCAAATAGTTAAAAATAGAACTGCCCTATGACCCAGCAATTGCACTGTTGGGGATTTACCTCAAAGATTCAGATGCAATGAAACTTTGGGACACCTGCACCCCGATGTTTATAGCACCAATGTCCACAATAACCAAAATGTGGAAGGAGGCTTGGAGTCCATTGAAAGATGAATGGATAAGGCATATGTGGTTTATGTATACAATGGAATATTACTCAGCCTATAGGAACGACAAATACCCACCATTTTTTTCAACGTGTATGGAACTAGAGGGTATTATGCTGAGTGAAGTAAGTCAATCGGAGAAGGACAAACAGTGTATGTTCTCATTAATTGGGGAATATAAATAATAGTGAAAGGAATATAAGGGAATGGAGAAGAATTGTGTGGGAAATATCAGAAATGGAGACAGAACATAAAGTCTCCTAACTTGGGAAACGAACTAGGGGTGGTAGAAGGGGAGGAGGAAGGGGGATGGGGGTGAATGGGTGACGGGCACTGAGGGGGGCACTTGACGGGATGAGCATTGGGTGTTATTATGTATGTTGGTAAATTGACCACAAGTAAAAAATTAATTTATTAAGAAAAATATTCATGGAAACTAATACGAATGAAGATACTACTGTAAAAAATCTTAGGAATGCAGCAAAAGCATTCTAAGGGGGAAATACATCACAATACAAGCATCCATTCAAAAACCTGAATGAACTCAAATAGAAAAGCTAACCTTACTCATAAAGGAGGAGCTAGAAAAAAGCAGCAGATAGATCCTACACCCAACAGAAGAGAATTAATTAAAATTCGAGCAGAACTCAAGGAAATCGATACCAGAAGAAATGTGGAACAGATAAACAAAACCAGGAGTTTGTTCTTTGAATTAACAAGATACATAAACCATTAGGCAGCCTATTAAGAAAAAGAGAGAATAAAGACTCAAATTAATAAAATCATGAATGAGAAAGGAGAGATCACTACCAACACCAAGGAATTAAAAACGATTTTAAAACATATTATGAACAGCCATATGCCAGTAAATTAGGCAATCTAGAAGAATTGGACGCATTCCTGGAAAGCCAGAAACTATCAAAACTGGAACACGAAGAAATAGAAAACCTGAACAGGCCAATAACCAGGGAGGTAATTGAAGTAGTCATCCAAAACATCCCAAGAAACAAAAGTCCAAAGCCAGATGGCTTCCCAGGGAAATTCTATCAAACGTTTAAGGAAGAAACTATACCTATCCTACTAAAGCTGTTTGGAAAGATAGTAAGAGATGGAGTATTTCCAAATTCGTTCTATGAGGCCAGCATCACCTTAACTCCAAAACCAGACAAAGACCCCACCAAAAAGGAGAATTATAGACCAATAGCCCTGATGAACATGGATGCAAAAATTCTCAACAAGATACTAGCCAATAGGATCCAACAATACATTAAGAAAATTATTCAGCATGACCAAGGAGGATTTATCCTGGGGACACAAGGCTGGTTCAACACTTGTAAAACAATCAATGTGATTCATCATATCAGCAAGAGAAAAACCAAGAACCATATGATCCTCTCATTAGATGCAGAGAAAGCATTTGACAAATAAAGCATCCATTCCTGATCAAAATACTTCAGAGCGTAGGGATAAAGGGAACATTCCTCGTCATCTTAAAAGCCATCAATGAAAAGCCCACAGCAAATATCATTCTCAATGGGGAAGCACTGAGAGCCTTTCACCTAATATCAGGAACAAGACAGGGATGTCCACTCTCACCAGTGCTATTCAACATAGTACTGGAAGTCCTCGCCTCAGCAATCAGACAACAAAAAGACATTAGAGGCATTCAAATTGGCAAAGAAGTAGTCAAACTCTCCCTCTTCTCAGATGACATGATATTCTACCTAGAAAAACCAAAAGCCTCCACCCCAAGATTGCTAAAACTCATACAGCAATTTGGTACCGTTGCAGGATACAAAATCAATGCCCATAAATCAATGGCATTTCTATACACTAACAATGAGACTGAAGAAAGAGAAATTAAGGAGTCAATCCCATTTACAATTACACCCAAAAGCATAAGATACCTAGGAATAAACCTAACCAAAGAGGTGAAGCATCTATACCCTAAACATTATAGAACACTTCTGAAAGATATTAAGGAAGACACAAAGAGATGGAAAAATATTCCATGCTCATGGATTGGTAGAATTAATATTATGAAAATGTCAATGTTACCAAGGACAATGTACACGTTTAATGCAATCCCTATCAAAATACCATGGACTTTATTCAGAGAGTTAGAACAAATTATTTTTTTAGATTTGTGTAAAATCAGGATAGATCCCGAATAGCCAGGGGAATTTTTAAAAAAGAAAATGATATCTAGAGGCAACACAATGCCAGATTTCAGGTTGTACTACAAAGCTGTGGTCATCAAGACAGTGTGGTACTAGCACAAAAACAGACACATAATAATTTTTTTTAATTTTTATTTATTTATGATAGTCACAGAAACAGAGAGAGAGAGAGAGGCAGAGACACAGACAGAGGGAGAAGCAGGCTACATGCACCGGGAGCCTGATGTGGGATTTGATACCGGGTCTCCAGGATCACGCCCTGGGCCAAAGCCAGGCGCCAAACCACTGCGTCACCCAGGGATCCCTAAAAACAGACACATAGATCAATGGAACAGAATAGAGACCCAGAACTTTATGGTCAACTAATATTTGATAAAGGGGGAAAGACTATCCACTGGAAGAAAGACAGTCTCTTCAATAGATGGTGCTGGGAAAATTGGACATCCACATGCAGAAGAATAAAACTAGACCACTCTCTTTCACCATACACAAAGGTAAACTCAAAATGGATGAAAGATCTAAATGTGAGACAGGAGTCCATCAAAATCCTAGAGGAGAACACAGGCAACACGCTTTTTGAACTTGGCCACAGTAAATTCTTGTAAGATTCATCCACGAAGGCAAAAGAAACAAAAGCAAAAATGAACTATTGTGACTTCATCAGGATAATAAGCTTTTTCAGAGCAAAGGATACAGTCAACAAAACTGAAAGACAACCTACAGAATGGGAGAAGATATTTGCAAAAGACGAATCAGATAAAGGGCTGGTTTCCGAGATCTATAAAGAACTTCTTAAACTGAATACCAAAGAAACAAACAATCCAATCATGAAATGGGCAAAAGACATGAACAGAAATCTCACAGACGAAGACACAGACATGGCCAACATGCACATGAGAAAATGCTCTGCATCACGTGCCTCAGGGATATACAAATCAAAACTACAATGAGATACCACCTCATATCGGTGAGGATGGGGAAAATTAACAAGGCAGGAAACAACAAATGTTGGAGAGGATGTGGAGAAAATGGAACCCTGTTACACTGTTGGTGGGAATGTGAACTGGTGCAGCCACTCTGGAAAACTGTGTGGAAGTTCCTCAAAGAGTTAAAAATAGACCTGCCCTACGACCCAGCAATTGCACTGTTGGGGATTTACCCCAAATATTCAGATGCAATGAAAGGTCGGGACACCTGCACCCTGATGTTTTTAGCAGGAATGTCCACAATAGGGAAACTGTGGATGGAGCCATGGTGTCCATTGAAAGATGAATGGATAAAGAAGATGTGGTTTATGTATACAATGTAATATTACTCAGCCATTAGAAACGACAAATACCCACCATTTTCTTCAACGTGGATGGAACTGGAGGTTATTATGCTGAGTGAAGTAAGTCAATCAGAGAAGGACAAACATATGTGCTCATTCAATTGGTTAATATAAATAATAGTGAAAGGGAATATAAGGGAATAGAGAAGAAATGTGTGGGAAATATCAGAAAGGAAGACAGAATATAAAGACTCCTAACTCTGAGAAAGGAACTAGGGAGCTGGAAGGGGAGGAGGGCAGGGGGTGCGGGTGAATGAGTGACAGGCACTGAGGGGGGCACTTGCCGGGATGAGCACTGGGTGTTATTGTTTGTTGGTAAATTGAATACCAATAAAATAAATTTATTTTAAAAAAAGTTCAAATAACTAAATATTTATGCTGCCAACATGGGAGTACCTAAATATAGAAACCAATTAACAACAAACGTACAGGAACTCACTATAATAATACAATGACAGGGGATTTTAACACCCACACACTTATGGCAATGGACCGATCGTCTATGCAGAAGATCAACAGGGGAACAATAGCCTTGACACACTGGACCACAGGGACTCAACAGATATAGTCTGAACATTTCAACCTAAAGCAGAATACACATTCCTTTCAAGTACACATGAGACATTCTGCAGAACAGATCATATCATGGGCCACAAATCAGCTCTCAACAGGTACAACAGGCACAAGAAGGTTGAAATCACACCCTGTACATTTTGGGACCATGACGCTATGAAACTCGAAGTCGACAGTAAGAAAGAAAATTGGACAGATGAAAATTACATGGAGATTATGAACATCCTACTAGAGAATGAATGGAGCAACCAGGAAATTAAAGAGGAAATTTAAAACAAATGAAAATGAAAACATGTTTCTCCAAACGTCCGGGATGTAGAAAGGCAATCCTAAGAGGGAAGTACATAGCAGTACAGGCCTACGTCAAGAAACAAGAAGTCTCCAATAAACAACCGAACCCTAACCCTAAAGGAGCTGGAAAAGGAATAGCAATCAAAGCCTAAAGCCTAAGAAGAAGGGAAAAAATAAAGATGAGAGCAGAAATAAAGAATGCAGAAAAAACAAAACAGTAGAATGGAATAACCAAACTAAGAGCTGGTTCTTCATAATAATTAATAAAATGGATCAAGCCCTAGCTAGGCTTATCAACGAGAAAAGACAAAACCTAAATAAATAAAATCACAAATGAGAGAAGAGAGATCACAATCAACACCAGAAAAAGTAGACAATTATAAGGGAATACTATGCAAGATTATACGCTAACAAACTTGGAGTCCTGGAAGAAATGAACAAATCCATAGAAATATGCAAATGAGCAAAACTGAAATAGGAAGAAATAGAAAATATGAACAGACCCATAACGAGCAAAGAAATTGAATCAGCAAGGCACCTTGGTGCCTCAGTGGTTGAGCATCTTCTTTGGCTCAGGTCATGATCCCGGGGTCATGGGGGATAACGTCCCACATCAGGCTCCCCGCATGGAGCCTCATTTTCCCTCTGCCTATACCTCTGCCTCTATGTGTCTCTCATTAATACATAAAAAAAGGTGCAGCCACTGTGTAAAACAGTCTGGAGGGTCCTCAAGAAGTTAAAAATAGGGGATCCCTGGGTGGCACAACGGTTTGGCGCCTGGCTTTAGCCCAGGGCGTGATCCTGGAGACCCGGGATCGAATCCCACATCGGGCTCCCAGTGCATGTAGCCTGCTTCTCCCTCTGCCTGTGTCTCTGCCTCTCTCTCTGTGACTATCACAAAAAAAAAATTAAAAGTTAAAAATAGAGCTACCCTACGATTCCAAAATTGCACAGTTAGGTATTTACCCCGAGGATACAAAAGTAGTTTAGTAGATTGGAAGAGGAACACGCAGCCCAGTGTTGGTAGCAGCATTATCAACAACAGCAAAACTGTGTATACAGCCCAGATGTCCATCGACAGATGAATGGGCCAAGACGATGTGGTAAATATACACACTGAGACATCACTCGGTCATCAGGAGGGATGAAATGAAGCCATTTACAATGACGTGGGAGAAGTGGAAGAGACTTATGCTAAATGAACTCAGTCAGAGAAAGATAGATACCAAATACCATACAATGGCATTCACATGTGAATTTTAAGAAACCAAACAAACTGGCAAAGGGGCGAAGGAGGGGATGAGAGATGCAAACCAAGAAACACACTCTTAACCACAGAGAATAAACTAATAAATACCAGGGGAAGGGGGGGGGATGGGGAATCAGGGGATGGGGATAGTGGAGGTCAACTCTGACCAGTACCAGGCGTTGTATTCAAGGGTTGAATCACTATGGGGTAAATCTGAAACTATATCATACTGTGTTTACAAAGAGGAATTCAAGTAAAACTTTAAAATAATAGTTCTAGGGATCCCTGGGTGGCGCAGCGGTTTAGCACCTGCCTTTGGCCCAGGGCGTGATCCTGGAGACCCGGGATTGAATCCCACGTCGGGCTCCCGGTGCATGGAGCCTGCTTCTCCCTCTGCCTATGTCTCTGCCTCTCTCTCTCTCTCTCTGTGACTATCATAAATAAATAAAAATCTTTAAAAAAAAATAAAATAAAATAATAGTTGTTAGTATACAGGAAACATGTGCGCAGAAGAGATAAAATCAGAAATGCAACTGATAATCCAAACAGAGAGTCTTTAGAGCCACAAATCCCCTCCTTAGCTCAGCTCAGGAGAAGCCTGCCATGCCTATTCTGACCCCAGCAGAAGCCTGGATACTGATTCTCTGAGGAGGCCACTGACTTGGTGGAGTCAGGCTATCTTTGAACCCAAAACCTAAATAGAGTGCATAAAACTAAACTGCCCAAGATGCTAGGAGTCCCAGTGCAGGCACATGACAAGACACAAATTCTAACCATACACAAACATACCTAACCCTACACTTAAGCCTAATGTTAACCTAACCCTAAAACAAGAACTATCACTAATCAAAAACCAAACACAAACCCCAAGACCAAAACACATTCACTGAACATTCCTGCCAACCCTCACCCTAACTCTTAAACCTATTCTAAACCCTTAACCCTGACCTTTACCTTAAATCTAACCCTAATGCTAACCTCTAACAATAACCTTAACTTAATGTACTCAAATCCTATTCCTAACCCTAACCTCTACCCTAACCCTAACCCTCTAATACTAATCCTATCTCATACCCCAAAGTGTACCCTAACCCGTACCCTAAAACTAATCCCTAACCCACTGCCTATCCCTCTCTTACCCTTTCCCAAAACTGTACCCTGACCCTGACCTGACCCTAACCCTAACCCCTAAACAAACACTAAACCGAACCCTCCCCCTAACCCTAAACCTAGCCCTAACTTTAACTCTAACCCCTAACGTTAACTCTAACCCACATCCTAACCCCTGACCCTAACTGCAAACCTAGCCCAACCCTAACTCTAACTCTAATCCAAACCCCAACTCCTAACCTCCTGCTCTAAATCCTAAAGTCTAAACCCTAACCCTAACTCTAACTCCTGTCCCTAACCCAAACCCCCATCCTAACTCCTAACCACTGACCCTTACACTTATCCCATACCCTAACTTCTAATCCATAACCATAAGCATATTCACTAACCCCTAACATCTAACCTAAGCCTAACCACCAACTGCCTCCCCTCCCCTGACCCTACCATTCATTCTACCTATTCACTTACTCTATGATTCTGAGGAGTCCCTTCTGACATGGATGTGGCCCCCATTGGCGCCTCCAGAGTCCTCCAGGGATTCCTGAGGAAGCCGGGATCCTGTGAGTGCGGACGTGGCCCCACGTGTTCCAGAGTCATAGTCAGCGGGTCCTGAGTATGCCGGGTCTCCTGTCACCATGGAGTATGCCTCACATCCTCTGGAAGCCTCACAGCAGGTTCTCAGGAGGCCAGGGGCTCCTGTCAGCCTGGACATGGCCCCACGTCTCCTGAAAACTCACTGCGGGTCCTGAGGAGGCTGTGGGTTCCTGTCAGCCTAGACGCAGCCCCATGTGTCCTGAAGCCAAAGTGCAGGTCCTGAGGAGGACGGGGGTCCTCTCAGTCTTGATGTGGCCCCACATTTTTCTCAGCCTCACCATAAGATCTGAGGAGGCTGGGGGCTCCTGTCAGCATGGACGTGGCCGCAAATCATCCCAACCCTTCACAGTGCATCCTGAGGAGGCCGGAGAATCCTGTCAGTGTGGATTCGGCATCCCCATCTTTCTTAGGCCTCATCACAGGCTCTGACAAGGCTGGGGTCTTCTGTCCGCATAGATGCATCTCCATATTTACCAAAGTCTACACTAGGGGTCCTGAGGAAGTCAGCGTCCTGTTGTGTCTATGTGGCCCCAAGTCCTCCTGAAGCGTCACCGAGGGTTCTGAGGAGGCCGGGGCTCCTGTAACCATGAATGCGGCCCCCAGCTTCCAGAAGCCTCAACTTATGTCCTGAGGGGCCCGGGAGCTCCTGCCAGAGTGGACGCAGCGCCACATCTTCCTGAAGCCTCCTCGCAGGACCTGAGACGGCTCAGGGGCTCCTGTCAGTGTGGATGAGGGCCCATATCTTCCTGAAGCCTCCCTGCAGGTCCTGAGGCTGCTCAGGGGCTCCTGTCAGCATGGATGCGGGCCCACAATTTCCTGAAGCCTCGACGCAGGTCCTGAGGTGGCTCAGGGCTCCTGTCAGCGTGGATGAGAGCCCACATTTCCTGAAGCCTCCCCGCAGGTCCTGAGGCGGCCCAGGGGCTCATGTCAGGGTGGATGCGGGCCCACATTTTCCAAAAGACTCACCACGTGTCCTGAGGAGACCGGGGCTCCTGTCAGCAGGAACGCGGCCCAATTTCCCCCTGAAGACTCCCCGCGGGTCCTGAGGAGGCTGCAGCTCATCAGCCTAGACACGTCCCCACGTCATCCTCAGGCCTCCCCAGCACAGGCTGGCTCCTGTTAGTGCAGGCAGAGGAGGCCTATTGCACATGCGCGCCCCTTGGGAGGGTTCTGGTCTCGGGCGCCCCCTGTGGGATGCTCAGGCGCTGCAGGAGGCTGTGCAGGAGGCAGCGGGTGCTCCATGGGCCCCACCTGCCTCCTTTCAGGCTCCAGCTGGGGCTGTTAGCTTCAGAAACATCTCACTGAAAAGGAGCCCAACACCCGGGTTCCCCAGAAATACTTAAGGACAGGAATTGGAGTCCAGAGGACGCGAAATGAAATGTGGACCAGACTTTTACCACTTCCTGCAAATCTCACTCACCCCTCTTCCACTGTGGGCGGGACCGCAGGTTGGTGCAACCGCTCTGGAAACAGTGTGGAGGCCCCTCAGGAAGTTACAAATAGAGCCGCCCTGCGACCAGCAGGTGAACGGCCTGGAGCTCACTCCGAAGATACAGATGCAGTGAGACTTGGGACACCTGCACCCCAATGTCCACAGCAGCCGGGTCCAGAGTAGCCACACTGTGGGAGGAGCCTCAGTGCCCTCGGGCAGATGATGGATAAAGAGGATGGGAGATAGATGATGGTCATAGAGAGAGGAATGGTACTCAGCTATCAAAGAGAAGGAAATCTTGCCATTTGCAATGATGTGGATAGAACTAAAGGGATCATGTTAAGTGAAGTAAGTCAGTCGGGAAAGAGAATGACCGTGTGGTGTCATTCATAGATGGAATTATAGAAGCAAAGCAGATGAACTACTGTGAAGGGAAAGAAAAAAAATAAGATGAAAACAGATGCAGGAAATACAGTCTATTAACGATAGGAAAGGAACTGAGGGTCCCTGGAGGGGGGGGGATAACAGGGGACCGGCATGAAGGAGGGCACATGATGTCACGGGCACTGCTGTTATCTCCAACTGGTGAATCCCTGAATTCTTCCTCTGAAAGTATAATACACTATACGGTAATTAATTGGGTTTAAATTAAATTAAGTTAAAAAAAATCAGTTGTATCATAGCACATTTCCTTCTGGAATCCTTGTTTGCTCATTCAGCTTATGCCGGGACCACCCCCCCGTGGGTCTGGTTTCTCTAAGTAGGCTCCACGCCTCGTCCATGTTCCAGCCCAGGGCTAGAACTCAAGACCCCTGAGATCAGGACCAGAGGTGAGGTCAGGAGTCGGATGCTTAACCGATGGAGCCAGCCGGGGGCCCGAGAACCACACTGCTTTATCCTGTGTCTCTGTGTTATCATTTGAAATAGGAAAGTGCTGGGTCCCACTCTGTCATGCTTCTCCAATACTGATTTGCTGTTCGGGGCATTTGTTGAGGGGGATGGAGGTTATGGGTTTTTTTTTCCTATTTCAAGTTCTGCCACCATGATTTTGATAGGAATGACATTGAAACTGAGGGTGGCTTCAGGAACTGTGGACATTTTCACAAGATGAGAGTCCTACCCTACAAGACCAGGACGGCCTCCCAGAGCATGGTTTGGATCAGGGCACAAGTCTTGTGCTCCTTTGGTTCAGTCTCATTATTTATTCTCCTTGATGCTCCTGAGAAGGGAGTCACGTCCTTCATTTCCTTCCTGAGTGCTCATTGTCGGGACACAGCAAGGCTACTCTGCTCTGTAGGGTCAGTTTGTGTCCCATGACTTTACTGAACTCACTCCTTAGTTCTAACACGTTTTGGTGGAGGCTCTAGGGTTTCCTGTTTCTACTACATGTCTTCAGCATATAGGGACAGTGTGATGTCCCCCTTACAGGTGTGGAACCTTTGCTGTTTACAGCTTAATGTCCTAGAAAGCCAGACAATTGAATCAAAACTGAGCCCAGGCCAAGGGCAGGAAGCCATTATTAGAATGAGAACAGAGCTAAATGCCCTTGAAGGCCCCATATCAAAATGTAAACAGACCTTGAGGAATTGCTCCAGCCCTTCTGGAGGTCCCCGAGTCCAGCCCTTAAAACTAAGCTAAAACCCTCCTCGGGGACCAAGTCCCTGCTCCGAAGTGTTGGGTATACTTCGACACAAGATCCAGCTTGTAAATAATCCCACGTGTGTTTGCATCGGAATCGGCTTCTCGGTGGTTTCTCAGATTCGCAATCTTGGGCACAACAGTCTGAGATAAAAAAACAAAACCAAAAGGAGCTCGGATGCGGGCAGAGTGAAAGCAGGGTTCTGAGAGAAGCGGCGGAGACCCGGGGGCTTGGGGAATCTTCTGTGGAGGACATGCAGACTGGGGGGTGGAATGCTCAGCCCCAGAGCCAGAGGACACAGCCTCCCCACCCGCATCCCGCCCATTAGCGACAAGTCTCAGGGAGCAGCACAGCACTGCCCGCTGGAGGCCAGAAGGGCTGACACCCAACCCGCCTCTGACCCAGCAGTCAGATGTGCACCTGACATCACCACCATGGCCAATCCTCAGACCCCGCACAGACCACTTGCTGCCACCAAGGTGTCGGACCACAGAGTCTGCAGAGATTCAGCTCTGCTTGGAAAGTAGGGTCTAGCTTCCTTTGTACTTTGTGCTTTATTTTCATTTAGTTTCTTTGATTCTATTTTATAAATTGCCTTATTTTAATTTTTATGTATGTACCTTATATATTTCTTATTTTTAGTTTCATGGTACTTTAATTGTGTTTCTGATTTTGGGATTTAGAATCTTTTAACAACCAGGCCAAAATAATCTGGTGGGTTTTCTTTGGGGAGGGCAGTTGTTATTGTTTTTCTTGGTTTTTCTTTTTCTTCCTTCTTCCTTCTTTCTATTTCTGGAAAAAATAATGAGATGGAGAAATTCACCTCCATAGAAAAACATGAGGTAGTACTCAAAATGCTATAACTGAGATGCCGTCCCAAGAAGAAGCCTTAAAAACAAGGAAGGTTATGGACCACAAAGGAAGACTTCGGAACTCAGCCACTTATTAAAACAATAACATTCATATCATGGGAGACTCAGAAGATGAAGAGAGAGAAAAGGTGGGCCTTGCTCAGCCATTAGAAATAACAAATACCTACCATTTCCTTCAATGTGGATGGAACTGGAGGGTATTATCCTGAGTGAAGTAAGTCAATCAGAGAAGGACAAATATTGTATGTTCTCATTCACTTGGGGAATATAGATAATAGTGAAAGGGAATATAAGGGAAGGGAGAAGAAATGTGTGGGAAATATCAGAAAGGGAGACAGAACATAAAGACTCCTAACTCTGGGAAATGAACTAGGGGTGATGTAAGGTGAGGAGGGCGGGGGTGGGGGTGAATGTGTGACGGGCACTGAGGGGGGCACTTGACGCGATGAGCACTGGGTGTTATTCTGTATATTGGCAAATTGAACACCAATAAAAAAGTAAATTTATTATTAAGAAAAAGAAAAAAGAAAGAAAGAAAGAAAGAAAGAAAGAAAGAAAGAAAGAAAGAAAGAAAGAAAGAAAGAGAAAGAAAGAAAAAAAGAAAGAAAGAGTGGCACCTGGGTGTCCTAGTCTGTTAAGCTTCTGCCTTAGGGTCAGATCATGATCCAGGTCCCAAGGAAGGCTCCCTGTTCAGCAGGGAACCTGCTTCTCCCTCTCCCTCTGCCCCTCTAGCACATGTTTTTCACTCCTCTCTCTCTCAAATAAATAAATAGAATCTTTGAAAAAGAAACAAACAAACCCAGAGGGATGAGAAATCTCCCATGTAGAAGATTTTCAAACAATTTGTGCAGACATTCCACACTCAAGTTCATGAGCATAGCTTCCCACTCTTATGTGTGGAATACACATAGTAACTTCCTTCTACAAAATATATTATGAAAAACTTAATAATGATAATATAATAATAATAATATTAATAACAATAAAGAATCACTTTACTACAGAGAAACCTGACTAACACTACCTCAGCAAGATGATCAGATCGATACCAAGAATGATAAATCATGTTGATAGTATCTATCCTTCATATGATATAATAAAAATGGCAGTATATCCCTGTATATAATCCACAAAAACAGTTCAATCATGAGATAAACAACAAACATGTCTCAACTGAGGGAAATTTTACAAAATACTCCACTTCTCAAAGTGTTCCAGTTCACCAACAAAAGGAAAGGCTGAAAGACTGTCACAATCCAGAGGAGACTAAAAGCACATGAGGACAAATGGAGTGTGATATAAGGGATGGTGACTTAGCAAAAACTAAGGAAATCTGAATAAAGTATGGTCTTTGGTTATTGCGAATATTTTAATATTGATTCACTAGCTAATATTTGTACCGTACTGATATAAGATATCAATAATTGGAGAAATTGAGTGCAAGTGCATGAGAATTCTCTGTACTATCTTCTCAATTTCCCTATAAAACTTTGTTTTCTTTCTAAGACATAAGATTTAATTTGAAAATTGACTTAAATGAATCAGGCTCCAGTGTGAAGACATTTTAAGAATCGTTGAATTAACTTTTGCCTTATTCTTAAGGAGTTCCTTCCATGGGAACATAGTAAGAATTTTATATCAGAAGGAAAGAAAAACACTTATGAACACGTATAATGCCTCTTCAACCTGAAAAGCAGGAAAGGATAATAAATAGCAAAAATCAGAAAAAAATACTTCTATTATAATAGACACCATATTGCAAGTGCATTTAAAATTAGCAATGTATAACATTTATTTCCTTGACATTTGTCTTCCAAAGAGTTCACAGTGTTTCAGTGTCAGTTGAAACAGGGGAAGAATCTCAGGGAAGAATCCGTCACTTAATAATAGGACCATCGGTACTAATGTCTCAATTATTTCCAAATCCATAAAGATTCATTTCCTGATGAATGACTGAGCTGTGAAGAAATAGATGAGAAAGCCTCATCCCTCTGAATTACTTGTGTCAGAATATTTTAAACATAGTACTACGGATAGTAAATTATCCTTATTAACAGGAAATACGTCTCAGATTAGAATCTGAGCAATCAGATGGGCAGAGAAAAAATGCTTTAACTCGCTCCTGCACTTTTAAAGACAAAGGAGAACTTTTCTGTGTACAAAGTCAGTTGTCAAGATAGCCTTAGGGAATAAGAGTCTGCAGCATGGAATCCTGCTGCACTGCCGGGATGCCTGCGCCCCAGGTCTTCCTGATCCGAAATCCCTGGGACTGTCGCCGAACACAGGCTGCAAGGCTGAGGTCATTTGCAATTTCTCTCCTAGGAGCTCCAGGGAGGGGGGCTTGAGCTAGATAGGACAGGACGGGATGCCTGGAGGCCGAGAACATTACGGCCATTCTACTTTAAGTTCAGTATTAGCACAGGCCCAGCAATCCCAGGCTCCTGTGAAGAAGAGCTGAAATTTACATTACTTCAGTTACTGGAATAAAACAAAAGTTGACAGCTTAATGTCTTAGAAAGCCCCACAATAGAATAAAAACTGAGCCTAAGCCAAGGGCTGGAAGCCCCAATTAGAATGAGAAGAGAGCTCAATGCCCTTGAAGGACCCATATCAAAATGTAAACAGAACTTGAGGAATTGCTCCAGCCCTTCTGGAGGTCCCCAAGACCAGCCCTTAAAACTAAGCTAAAACCCTCCTCGGGGTCCAAGTCCCTGGTCCACTGTGTGGGGTATACCTGGACCCTTGCTTGAGTTTGTAAAACAACCCACGTGTGTTTGCATAAGTGTCGGCTCCTTAGTGGTTTCTCGGATTCGCAATCTTGGACACAACACCCGAATGAACCCTCCCCACCTGGACTGACCTCCTGTCCCCTCCCACCCAGGCTGACCCTCAGTCACCTCCCCACCCACCACAGCTGGGCACAGGCCCTCACACAGTTCCATGGGCACGGTGGACACTCCCCCCGTCCCTGGCCTCCCAGGGGATGGAAGGAGGTTTTGGCAGGACACACTCCCATGGTGGCCCCAGGGCTTCCTGCCCAGGAGAGCACCTGGTGACAGGTCGGGGTCTGTGTCCCTGATGCCAGCTCCTCCTCCCAGGTTTTCTCGCAGGAAATGAAAGAGGAGGACCTGGTCTCCTCCAGGGACATCATGCAGGTGGACCTGGACGTCAACAGGACGTTCAGCAGTCACATCATATTTTGGGACTACTACGGGGTAGGGTGAGGTTGAGGGGCCAGGGGGGATCAGGACCCAGTGGAGGACCAGGGGATTCTGGGTAGGGAAAACGGGGCTTCTGAGTCAGGGGGCAGAACAGAAGCCAACAACACACCGCTCCATGGTAAGGTGTTGGGGATGACCTCTGTGCCCCCACCCCCAGGGCCTCGGACATGAGGAGGCCACTAGGATCGGGTCTCCAGGGCTTGCCATGGGAGCTGAACCCCAAAGGGGAGAGGGACAGTCCTCTGAGTAGCAGGGGATGGGGTGGGGGACGTTGGGGGCAGGAACTGGACCTGGGTGCCAGGCGGCATGGCCACGGCTGGAGCAGGACACACATCGATCCCATGAGGGTCGGACGGGTCAGAGTGACACCCACTCTCGGTGATTTATATATTTCTAAGTTCTATGCATTTAATTTGAGACATTTTGCAATTTGAAAACACACATAGTATGATGAACCCCAGATAATGCCCCTGGTCCAGCCAGGGTCCTGCACTGACCACACCCCGCCCCAGGGACAGGTGTCACAGCAAACCCCAGACTGGAGTTGCCTTTAAGTGTAGACGTCTCCTTGTGCATCTTAGAGGAAGGGGATGCCCTGTGTCCGCAGGCCCCCCACGACATCTCCCTCATCCCCCACTGCCACTCCATCCACCTACATCATCTACCTCAATGGGATCCCACCTACACCGTCCCCCTCAAACCCACACAGCCCCACATAATCCCCACCCACTCTATACCACAACACCATCCCCCCCTACACCATCCCCCACACTCCACCACTATCATACCCCTCCCCCACACCATCCACCCACACACCATCAGCCCCCAGCAAGGACCCGGTGCAGGTGCACCCTGTGGGACATGCTCAGCCTCCCCGGGGATCTCTCAATATCCTGCTCCCATCAGAAGCCTGGGGGTCCCATAGAGTACCTAGGGGTTGCAGGGAGGAGTGAAGACAAGGAGCCCCCGACAGGGTGTGTGCAGGTGAGTGGTGCATAGGATGCACTGTCCCTCCTGGAGGGAGGCACACCCTTCACAGGACACCAGCCCATAACCCAGGGGGATCTGGGCTGGCCTGGCCCCAGGGTCTGTGAAGGTGGGGGTGATTTGCGACCCCGCCCCAGGCCCAACAAAAAGACTAATGGGATCCAGACCCCCATGGCCCTGTCCAGCCCTGGATTCTGGCCCTACACTGAGCGAGCCTTCTCACAGCTGGATGTGGCCTCCTGAGCCCTGGGGGTACCCCACAGATCCAGGTCGCTGACTTAGGGCAGCCCTGGGAATCCCAGGACACCCAAGGTTGGGGAGAGCAGAGGTAGGCCAGTGGACCCTACCGCACCCACACCAGGAGGCAGGCTCCTCCAGGTGCTGGGGCCACAGGGGCCCCACGACTGGGCTCCAACTGCCCTGCGGGGACCCAGCGCAGGAACCCATGAGCTGCAAGTCACGGTCAGCTCTGCTGTCCTCACAACCGTCTCTCATTCTGAAACCTCAGGACACCCGCCCCCACCCGGAGTCCACACATGCTCCCCGGTGGGGGACTCCAGCACTTTCCCCCCCACCCATGTGATTCTTGCCCTCCCCTAAAGGACAGAATGGTCTCCCTTTCCAGGGGAAGGCATGCACCCTTGGCTCTGAGCCCGTTTGCTGTAGAATGTCAATAAAGTATTGTGGTGTGAAAATGCACAGCCAGCCCATTTCTGTGTCTCCCAGAACTCTGTGTACGGGGCGTGGAGAGACCCACAGAGAGGACGAGGGGGCACCACCCAGGCCCCAACAGCCCCTGCATGGGCACTGCTAGGCACAGCTGACGTCCCCATGTGCCTTCCAGGGGCGGCCAGATGCCAGCGTCAGGACCCCACACACTATACTGGGACTCAGCCTGTGCCCCATGGGCCAGGAGGGCCTGGGACAGAGTGACAGCCAGGGAGCCTCAGGTCACCAGGGTCTGTGAAAAGCGACCTGGGAGGTCTGTGCTCCCTCTATCCAGGGGGCCAAGGCTGGCCCAATTCCGGGGCAGGTACTCCCCTCCCTTCATCCCCATGCCAGTGTGCCTGGGGCACTGAAGGCCTGTGAGGTGCTCAGAGTGGCCGTGGAAGGGATATCAGGACAGCAGGCCCTTGTGTTGTGCCCAAGACTGCGAATCTGAGAAACCACCAATGAGCTGACACCGATGCAAACTCCCGAGGGTTTCTCTACAAGCTGTAGCTTGGGTCCAAGTGCACCCGACACAGGGGAGCAGGGACTTGGACCCTGAGACTAAGAGGCATAGCAGCTTTATAGGGGCAGTGGACCGTGGGATATGCAGAAATTTGCACAGTCATGTTCATCCACACGCAAGTGGCTGATTGAATTACACCTTACCCTATAGTATCCACTTGAGCTGGCCTATTACTTTGGTCAGAATTGGCTCACAGTTTTGGGGGGCACAAAGCAGGGTTACATTGTTATGAGCCGATTTCCGATTAGGGTGTGCCCAGCGGTTTGACTCGGGTGGGGCAGCGCCTTAAGCCATAAGCAGGTCATGTGGAGGTCATAGGGGAGGTGGCGGGTGTCGCACAAAATGGAATCAGTCCTGCGCTGCTTGTCCAGGGGTAGGGGATTTTTATTAAATTTCCTGTGTCCCAACTTGCAGCTCACCCACCTGGGCAATGCTCACCAGGTGGACTCAGCATGCACACCTTGTGGTGCTGGATCTCTCACACGAGCGTGTGGAGGGCACCCTTCTTGCCCTAGTGAGTAGGGGCTGGGTGAGCATGGGGTTCGGCCTGAAAGCCAGGCAGCACAGGGGACCAAAGAACCCCAGCCCCATCCCCACCTTGACCTCCACACACAGGCAGCCCCAGGGCTCCCCGCCACTGGTACCCGACTCCTCAGGAGCTCTCCCCAGGGTTGCCCTGAGGTCTGACTCCCTGCTGGAGAGGCATCGGCGAGAATGGAAGCAGCCGGCGCTCGGCGAGACCCACTGTCGGACATGGTAATTTGGCCGAGCCAACCTTCCACCTCAGCTGAACATCCAGCTGAAATTCACAGCAGGAGCGAGCCCCGGATCAGCCAGGAAAGCCCAGCTAGCCACCCAGCGCCAGCACAAGAAATGATGTTCTACCAACCATTTTGGTGTTTGGGCTACCCAGCCAGAGGATCCGATAGCTACATGTGATAGATTCATATGATAGACACACACACACCCCCAACGAACAAAAGTCAGAATCACCCCAATGCTAACAGCATCTGGATGGTTACATACATGACGCCGTGGTCCCCAATAGGATACATGGAAGACGCTATAAACCACGACTGCAGAGGTGCTGGAGGCACGGAGATGTGCCTGCTGGGTTCCAAAAAGGAGCACAGAGGGGCAGGAAGCATCCAACGGAGGGGGGGTGCCTTAGGAAAGGACACCAGGTCCCTGTGAAGGCTAAGGATGATGAAATCTGTCCTCCTTCCTTTCAGCTTCTGGTTTTCCTCCTAAATGCCATTTTTGTCAGTCATACGAGCAATAATTTATTTTATGTTTTTAAATTTCTTTTTATTGGAGTCCAATTTGTATGAATTCTTTCTTCAGGAAGTGTGTCATTCAGGAGGGAAGGAGAGAAAGATTTTCCCTGACAGGCAAAGTATAAAGGAGTTCATGACCACTAAACCAGTCCAGTAAGGAATTTTAAGAGGGACTCTTCTAGTGGGGAAAAAAAAGATACCAAAAGCAACAAAGACTAGAAAGGACCAGAGAACGTCACCAGAAACACCAACTCTACCACTAACAACAAGGCACAAGTTCATATCTTTGAATAAGCACTCTGAATACTGATACTAAATGCTCCAATCAAAAGATATAGGGTATCAGAGTGGCTTAAAAAACAGTATCCAGGATGCCTGGGTGGCTCAGGGGTTGAGCCTCTGCCTTTGACTCAGGGTGTGATCCTGGAGTCTGGGATCGAGTCCCATATTGTGCTCCTGGTGGGGAGCATGCTTCTCTCTCTGCCTAATTTTCTGCCTCTCTCTCTCTCTCGCTCTACTCTCTCATGTTCTCAAAAATAAAATTGTTATTAAAAAAACAAGATCCATCAGTATGCTGCCTACTAGATGCTCACATTAGACCTATAGACACCAGCAGTTTGAAAGTCAGGGGATGGAAAATCATCTATCACGCTAATGGTTATGAAAAGAAAGCTGGAGGACCAATACTTATATTAGACAAACTAGATTTGAAACCAAACACTGGGGGACACCTGGTGACTCAGTAGTTGAGCATCTGCCTTCAGCTCAGGGGGTGATCCTGGGATCCCAGGATCGAGTCCCACATCAGCCTCCCTTTGGGGAGCCTGTCTCTCCCTCTGCCTATGTTTCTGCCTCTGCTCCTCTGTGTATCTCTCATGAATAAATAAATAAAATACTTAAATCTCAAAAAGAAAGAAAAAATACTGTAAGAAGAGATGAAGGAGGGCATTATTTCATAATTAAAAAGACTCTCAATCAGGATCAAACAACTAAATATTTATGCTGCCAACATGTCAGTACCTAAATATGGAACCCAATTACCAATAAACGTACAGAAACTCACTGATAATGATACAATGACAGGGGATTTTAACACCTACCCAGTAATGGCAATGGACTGATCGTCTATGCAGAAAATATACAGGGGAACAATAGCCTAGACACACTGGACCACAGGGACTCAACAGATATAGTCTGAACATTTCTTCCTAAAGCAGAATACACATTCCTTTCAAGTGCACATGGGACATTCTCCAGAACAGATCATATCATGGGCCACAAATCAGCCCTCAACAGGTATAACAGGTACAAGAAGGTTGATATCACACCCTGTACCTTTTCAGACCACGACGCTATGAAACTCGAAGTCAACAGTAAGAAAAAATTTGGACAGACCAAAAATATGTGGAGATTATGAACATCCTACTAGAGAATGAATGGAGCAACCAGGAAATTAAAGAGGAAATTTAAAACAAATGGAAATGAAAACATGTTTCTCCAAACCTCTGGGATGTAGAAAAGGCAGTCCAAAGAGGAAAGTACATAGCAATACAGGCCTACCTCAAGAAACAAGAAGTCTCCAATACACAACCTAACCCTACACCTAAAGGAGCTGGAAAAGGAATAGCAAACAAAGCCTATAGCCTACAGAAGAAGGGAAAAAATAAAGATGAGAGCAGAAATAAACAATACAGAAATAAAAAAACATTAGAATGGAATAATGAAACTAAGAGCTATTTCTTCAAAATAATTAATAAAATGGATCAAAACCTATCCAGCCTTAGGAATGAGAAAAGTGAAAACACCTAAATAAATAAAATCACAAAAGAGAGAAGAGTGATCACAATCAACACCAGAAAAATAAGACAATTATAAGGGAATACTATGAAAGATTATATGCTAACAAACTGGGAGACCGGGAAGAAATGGACAAATCCCTAGAAATGTGCACGAGCAAAACTGAAATAGGAAGAAATAGAAAATGTGAACAGACCCATAACTAGCAAAGGAATTGAATCAGCAAGGCAGTGGGTGCCTCAGTGGTTGAGCATGTGCTTTGGCTCAGGTCATGATCCCAGGATCCTGGTGGATCAAGTCCCACATCAGGCTCCCCGCATGGAGCCTCATTTTCCCTCTGCCTATACCTCTGCCTCTCTGTGTCCCTCATGAATACATAAATAAAATCTTTAAAAAAAGAAAAACATAAAAAGATGAGAAGACCCAAATAAAATCACGAATGAGAAAAGAGAAATAACAACCAACACTACAGAAATACAAACGATAATAAGATAATATGATGAAAAAGTATATGCCAGCAACCTAGAACCTGGAAGAAATAGATCAATTCCTAGAAATATATAACATAGCAAAAATGAAAAATGAAGAAATAAGAAACTTGGACAGATAACCAGCAGAGAAATTGAATCAGCAATCAGGGATCTCTCAAAAGGAGATGCTTAGATCAATAGAACAGAATGGAAAGCCAAAACAAGATACAAACCTGTAACTCTATGATCCATTAATGGACAACAAGGCAGGAAGGAATATCCAATGGCACAAAGACAGTCTCTTCAAAAAACCCTAACCCTGACCCCAGGATAAGAACAAATGGTGTTGGGAAAACCAGGCAGCCACATGCAGAAGAATGAAACTGGACCACTGTCTTACACCATATATATAAAAAATAAATTCAAAATGGATGAAAGACCTAAATGTGAGACCTGAAACCATATACAAAGAAGAACAGATAGGCAGCAACATCTTTGACGTTGGCCATTGGATCTTCTTTCTAGATATGCCTCTGAGTTGAGGGAAACAGAAGCAAAAATATTATTGGGACTTCATCAAATTCAAAAGCTTCTGCAAAGTGAAAGAAACAACCAACGCTAAAAGGCAACATACAAAATGAGAGGAGATATTTGTAAACAACACATCCAATAAACAGTATGCAAAATACGTAAAGCAAATATAAATCTCAGCATCCTAAACACAAATTATCCAACTGCAGATGGGCAGAAGAGATGAATGGACTTTGTCTCTGTCAAGACATCCAGATGGCAACCAGACACCGAAAGACACTCAGCGTCACCCATCATCAGGGAAATGCAAATGAAAACCAGAATAAGACGTCACCTGACAGCCGTCAGAATGGCTAAAATTAACAACAGAAGAAACAACAGGTGTTGTTGAGGCTATAGAGAAGAGGGAGCCCCCTTACACTCCTGGTGGGCATGCGAACAGGTGCAGCCACTGTGGAAAACACTGTGGGGGGTCCTCGAGACGTTAAAAATAGGGGATCCCTGGGTGGTGCAGCGGTTTGGCACCTGCCTTTGGCCCATGTCGCGATCCTGGTGACCCGGGATCGAAACCCACGTCGGACTCACAGTGCACGGAGCCTGCTTCTCCCTCTGCCTGTGTCTCTGCCTCTCTCTCTGTGACTATCATAAAAAAAATTAAAAAAAAGAAGTTAAAAATAGAGCTAACCTACGATTCCAAAATTCTAGAGCTAGGTATTTACCCTGAAGATACAAAAGTCGTTTAGTAGATTCCAAGTGGGACACGCAGCCCAGTGTTTCTAGCAGAGTTATCAACAACAGCCAAACTGTGGATACAGCCCAGATGTCCATCGACTGATGAATGGGCAGAGACAATGTGGTAAATATACCCACTGCGACATCACTCGGTCATCAGAAGCGATGAAATGAAGCCATTTACAATGACGTGGGAGAAGTGGAAAGGACTTATGCTCAATGAACTCAGTCAGTCAGAGAAAGAAGATACCAAATACCATACAATTGCATTCACATGTGAATTTTAAGAAACCAAACAAATTGGCAAAGGGGCAGAGGGGGGGATGAGAGAAGCAAACAAAAAAACACACTCTTAACCACAGAGAATCAACTAATAAATACCAGAGGAAGGTTAGGGGGATGGGCAATCAGGCGATGGGGATAGTGGAGGGCACCTGTGACCAGTACCAGGCGTTGTATCCAAGAGTTGAATCACTATGTGGTAAACCTGAAACTATATCATTCTGTGTATACAAAGAGGAATTCAAGTAAAACTTTAAAATAATAATAGGTAGTATTGATGAAACAGGTACGCACTAGAGAAAAAATCAGAAAGACAACTGAAAATCCAAATAAAGAGTCTTTAGAGCCATAAATCCCTTCCTTAGCTCAGCTCGGGAGAAGCCTGCCATGTCTATTCTCACCCCAGCAGAAGCCTGGATTTTGATTCTCTGGGGAGGCCACTGACTTGCTGGAGTCAGGCTATCTTTGAATCCAAAACCTAAACAGAGTGCATAAAACTAAATGGCCCAAGATGCTAGGAGTCCCAGTGCAGGCACATGCCAAGACCCAAACTCTAACCATACACAGACATAACCCTAAACCTACACTTAATCCTAATGTTAACCTAACCATTAAACGAGACCCATCACTAATCGAAAACCAAACACTAACCCCAAGGCCAAAACACATTCATTGAATCTTTCTGCCAACCCTCACCCTAACTCCTAAACGTAGGTTCACCTAAACTTAGGTTTCCTTAACCCTGACCCCTACCTTCAATCTAACCCAAACCCTAACCTCTAACCCTAACCTTAAAATAAGTTATTCAAATCCTATTCCTAACCTTAACCTGTACCCTAACCCTAACCCTCTAATACTAATCCTATCTCATACCACAAACTGTACCCTAACCCGTACCCTAAAACCAACCCCTAACCCACTCCCTAACCCTATATCTTACCCTTTTCCAAAACCATACCCTGACCCTGACCTGACCCTAACCCTAACCCCTAACCAAACACTACCCTAACCCTAGCCCTAACCCCAACCTAATCCTAACCCTCACTCTAACCCTAAACCTAGCCCTAACTTTAACTCTAACCCTTAACTCTAACCCCTAACTCTAACCCCTAACCATAACTCACACCCTAACCCCTAACCCTAACTGCAAACCTAAGCCCAACCCTAACTCTAACCATAACCCTAACCCCAACTCCTAACCTCCTGCCCTAATCCCTAGAGCCTAAACCCTAACCCTAACACTAAATCCTGTCCCTTACCCTAACCCCAATCCTAACTCTTAACACTGACCAATACCCTTATGCCTCACCTAACCTCAATTTGAAACCATAGCATAATCACTAACCCCTAACATCTAACCTAAGGCTAACCACCAACTTCCTCCCCTCCCCTAACCCTACCATTCATTCTGCCCTTTCACTTACCCTGTGGTTCTGAGGAGTCCTTTCTGATGTGGACGTGGCCCCCAAAGGCTCCTCTAGATTCCTCCAAGGGGTCCTGAGGAAGCCAGGATCCTGTGAGTGCGGACGTGGCCCCACGTGTTCCTGAGGCATAGTCAGCGGGTCCTGAGGACACTGGGTCTCCTGTCACTGTTGACTATGCCTCACATCCTCTGGAAGCCTCACAGCAGGTCCTCAGGAGGCCGGGGGCTCCTGTCACCCTGGACATGACCCCACGTCCCCCAGAAAACTCACCGCGGGTCCTGAGGAGGCTGTGGGCTCCTGTCAGCATACACGCAGCCCCTTATGTCCCGAAGCCAAAGTGCAGGTCCTGAGGAAGACAGGGTTCCTGTCAGCATTGACGTGGCCCCACATTTTCCTCAAGCCTCACCATAAGACCTGAGGAGGCTGGGGGCTCCTGTCAGCATGGATGTGGCCCCAAATCTTCCCAAAACTTCACAGTGGGTCCTGAGGAGGCTGGAGACTCCTGTCACTGTGGATGCGGCACCCATATTTTTCTTAACCTCACCACAGGCTCTGACAAGGCTGGGGTCTTCGGTCCACATGGACGCATCCACATATTTCCCCAAGTCTACACCAGGGGTCCTGAGGAAGTCAGCGTCCTGTTGTGTCCATGTGGCCCCAAGTCCTCCCAAAGCGTTGCCGAGGGTTCTTAGGAGGCCAGGGTTCCTGTAACCATGAATGCGGCCCCCAGCTTCCAGAAGCCTCAACTTATGTCCTGAGGGGCCCGGGGGCTCCTGCCAGAGTGAACGCATCGCCACATCTTACTGAAGCCTCCCCACAGGTCCTGAGGCAGCTCAGAGGCTCCTGTCAGCGTGGGTGGGGGCCCATATCTTCCTGAAGTTTCCCCGCGGGTCGTGAGGCTGCTCAGGGGCGCCTGTCAGCATGGATGCGGGCCCACAATTTCCTGAAACCTCCCCGCGGGTCCTGAGGTGCTCAGGGTTCCTGTCAGCATGAATGTGGGCCCACTTCTTCCTGAAGCCTCCCCGCGGGTCCTGAGGAGCCTGCAGCTCATCAGCATAGACGCGTTCCCATGTCTTCCACAGGCCTCCCCAGTACAGGCTGGCTCCTGTTAGTGCAGGCAGAGGAGGCCTACTGCACATGCGCGTGCCATGGGCGGGACCTGGGCTCGGGCGCCCCCTGCGGGATGCTCAGGCGCTACAGGAGACTGTGCAGGAGGCAGCAGGTGCTCTAGGGGCCACACCTGCCTCCTTTCAGGCTCCAGCTGGGGCCTGTTAGCTTTGGAAACATCTCACTGAGAAGGAGCCCAACACCCGGCTTCCCCAGAAATACTTAAGGACAAGGGATTGGAGCCCACAGGACGTGAAAGGAAATGTGGACCAGACTTTTACCACATCCTGCAAAACTCACTCAACCCTCTTCCACTGTGGGCGGGACCGTGGGTTGGTGCAGCCGCCCTGGAAACAGTGTGGAGGCCCCTCAGGAAGTTACAAATAGAGCCACCTTGCGACCAGGTGAACGGCCTGGAGCTCACTCCGAAGATACAGATGCAAAGAGACTTGGGACACCTGCACCCCAATGTCCACAGCAGCCGGGTCCACAGTAGCCACACTGTGGGAGGAGCCTCGTTGCCCTCTGCCAGATGATGGATAAAGAGGATGGGAGATAGATAATGGTCATAGAGAGAGGAATGGAACTCAGCTATCAAAGAGAAGGAAATCTTGCCATTTGCAATGATGTGGATAGAACTAAAGGGATCACGTTAAGTGAAGTAAGTCACTCGGGAAAGAGAATGACCGTGTGGTTTCATTCATAGGTGGAATTAAAGAAGTAAGCAGATGAACAACTGTGAAGGGAAGTAAAAACAAAAAAGATGAAAACAGATACAGGAAATACAGATTCTTAATGATAGGAAACAAACTGAGGGTAGCTGGAGGGGGCGGATAACAGGGGACCGGCATGAAGGAGGTCATGTGATGTCACGGGCACTGCTGTTATCTCCAACTGGTGAATCCCTGAATTCTTCCTCTGAAAGTATAATACACTATACGTTAATTAATTGGGTTTAAATTAAGTTAAAAAAATCAGTTGTATCAGAGCACATTTCCTTCTGGACTCTCTGTTTTGCTCATTCAGCTTATGCCGGGACCCCCCCCCCCATGGGTCTGGCTTGTCTAAGTAGGCTCCACGCCTCGTCCATGGCCCAGCACAGGGCTAGAACTCACGACCCCTGAGATCAGGACCGGAGGTGAGGTCAGAAGTCAGATGCTTAACCGACGGAGCCAGCCGGGGGCCCGAGAACCACACTGCTTTATCCTGTGTCTCTGTGACATCTTTTGAAATAGGAAAGTGCTGGGTCCCACTCTGTCATGCTTCTCCAATACTGATTTGCTGTCCGGGGTCATTTGTTGTGGGGGTTGGATGTTATGCAATTTTTTTTTCCTATTTCTAAGATCTGCCACCATGATTTTGATAGGAATGACATTGAAACTGAGGGTGGCTACAGGAACTGCGCACATTTTCACAAGATGAGGCTCCCACCCCACGAGCCCAGGCCGGCCTCCCAGAGCCTGGTATGGCTCAGTGCACAAGTCTTGTGCTCCTTTGGTTCAGTCTCATTATTTATTGTCCTTGATGCTCCTGAGAATGGCGTCATGTCCTTCTTTTCCTTCCTGAGTGCTCATTGTCAGGACACACCAAGGCTATTCTGATCTGTAGGGTCAGTTTGTGTCCCGTGACTTTACTGAACTCACTCCTTAGTTCTAACAGATTTTGGTGGAACGTATTGTTCAGTATGTTGGCAATCGCTGAATTGAACTCAGATACACGTCAGTACAGTCCTGACACTTCCACTTGCATTTCTCAAACCTCTGCCAGCACCTAACATAAGGAAGTTAGCAGCAACGACTACGGGCAGGCAGGATGCGGGAGGGTCCTGCCCTGAGCTCAGCTTTCAAAAGGAGGCATGCTTCGAAGCCAGCTTTCTACTAACTGCGTTCTGATGGCTATGAGAACGTGGCAGCATTGTAATTCAGGATGTTCCATGAACACCGCTTTACTGCACCTGGAGACACAACCTTGCAGCCTGCAGCTGGCCCCTTGCGTCCCATGAGCTTCTGACAACATGTCTAGTGAGGATGTTATAACCGTATCTGCAGGCAGTGTGGAACTGGGGAGGACCACGTTTGAGCTCATCTCTGAGAGGGAAGTTCCCCAGTTCCCTGTTTCTAGTACTGCGTCTTCAGCAAATAGGGACAGTGTGACGTCCCCCTTCCAGGTGTGGAACCTTTGCTGTTAACAGCTTAATGTCCTAGAAAGCTCCACAATTGAATCAAAACTGAGCCCAGGCCAAGGGCAGGAAGCCCCTATTAGAATGAGAACAGGGATCAATGCCCATGAAGGCCCCATATCAAAATGTAAACAGAATAGAGGAATTGCTCCAGCCCTTCTGGAGGTCCCCAGACCAGCCCTTAAAACTAAGCTAAAACCCACCTCGGGGTCCAAGTCCCTGCTCTGCTGTATTGGGTATACTTGGACACAAGATCAAGCTTGTAAATAATCCCTCGTGTGTTTGCATTGGAATCGGCTTCTTGGTGGTTTCTCATATTCGCAATCTTGGGCACAACAGTCTGAGATAAAAACAAAACCAAAAGAAACTTGGACACGGGCAGAGTGAAAGCAGGGTTCTGAGAGAAGCGGCAGAGACCCGGGGGCTTGGCGGCTCTTCTGTGATGAGCGTGCAGACTACGGGGTGGAATCCTCAGCACCAGAGCCAGAGGACCCAGCGTCCCCACCGGGCTCCCCCCATCAGCCCCAGTCTTAGGGAGCAGCACAGCACTGCCCGCTGGAGGCCAGAGGTGCTGATGCCCACCCCGTCTCTGATCCGCGCAGGTGCACCTACCAGGCAGATGTGCACCTGACAATCAGTGCCACATCCCATTCCCAGACCTTACAAAGACCACTCGCTGCCACCAAGTTGTCAGACCACAGAGGCCCGGAGACGAGGCCCGGAGACACATTTGCCTCTCGCAAAACACGTCCCGTATCGAACGAAATCCTTTTCAAGCGAAGCGTACAGGCGGTCTGCATGTGGGATGTTCAAGTCCTAAGCTCAATCAAAAGGAGTGTGCATGACTTGGAGGCAGCTGTCCGCTAGGCCCGAAATTGACAAGGCAGATACTTGCTTTTCTCGCCCCTACTCTTCGGCATACAACGAAATGCTGTGGAAGCGAAACGTACAGGCAGTCAGGATGGGGGAGGTACAGGCCATAAGCTCAACTCTCAGAAGTGTGTATACTTTGCAGTCCGATGTCTGCTAGACACTTATCGAGGCGAGGTATACACGAGCTACACTCTAATTGAACAAGGACGTTGGCAATCCCTGTATTGAACTTAATACACGTGAGTACAGTCCTGACACTTCCATTTGCATTTCTCCAACCTCTCCCAGCACTTCACTTAAGGATGTTAGCAGCTATGACTATGGGCAGGCAGGATGTGGGAGGGTCCTGCCCTGAGCTCAGCTCTCACAAGAGAGCATGCCTAGAAGCCAGCTTTCAACTAGCTACGTTCTAATGGCTGTGAGACAATAGCAGTCTTCTAACTCAGGAGGTTCGAAGAATACCACTCTACTGCACCTGGAGACACCTTCCAGGCCTGCATTATTCCACTTGCGTCTCACAAGCTTCTGACAAACGTCTCTGGTGAAGTTCAAAACTCATTCTGCAGGCAGTGTGGAACGGAGAGGGACTGGGTGTGAGCTCAACTCTCGGAAGAGAGATGCTTTTGCACCCAGGGTACAGCTAGCTTCTCACGTATGGAACTAAGTAGGTAGCACCTGTCTAAGACAGGAATTACTAGGAAATCGATGGATTGAGCTTGGAGACACTAGTCTTATGTGCCGGGACTTTCCAGTTACTTCTCACTTCCCTTCAGTCTCGCCTCGAGACTGCCTGTTAGCAGCGAAGTGTACCTGCAGGCAGGATGTGGGAAGTACAGGCCATAAGCTCAAGTCTCAAAAGTGTGTACGCCTGGGAGGCAAATGTCTGCTACCCACTCGTACATGGGAGTTAGAAACTAGCTACACTCTTTGAAGAAGGCCATTTGAAGTCGCTGTATTCAACTCAGATAATCGTGAGTACAGGCCTGACACTTCCTCATGCATTTCGTCGCTGTCTCCCAGCACCTAACATAAGGATATTAGCAGCTATGACTACGGGCAAGCAGGATGTGGGAGGTTCCTGCCCTGAGCTCAGCTTTTCAAAGGAGGCATGATTCGAAGCCAGCTTTCTACTAACTGCATTCTGATGGCCATGAGAACGTAGCAGCATTGTAATTCAGGATGTTCCATGAATACCGCTTTACTGCACCTGGAGACACAACCTTGAAGCCTGCAGGTTGCCTCTTGCATCCCACGAGCTTCGAAAAACATGTCTAGTGAGGATGTTCGTAACTGTATCTGCAGGCAGTGTGGAACTGGGAAGGACCACGTTTCAGCTCATCTCCGAGAGGAAAGTTCCCCAGAGAGAGCTTTCAGCTAGGTACTCAGGTTTGGAAGTTAGTATGGAGCTCCCATCTGAGGGAGGACTTCCTCAGAGGTTGCTGGATTGAACTAATACACATTTGCCTCTCAAAACTTGCGTCCCGTATCGAACGAAATCATTTGGAAGCGAAGCATACAGGCGGTCAGCATGTGGAGGGTTCAAGTCCTAAGCTCAATCCAAAGGAGTGTGCATGCCTTGGAGGCAGCTGTCCACTAGGTGCAAAATTGACAAGGCAGACACTTGGTTCTCACTCTGCTACTCTCCCGCATACAACGAAATGCTGTGGAAGCGGAACATACAGGCAGTCAGGATGGGGGAGGTACAGGCCATAAGCTCAACTCTCAGAAGTGTGTATGCTTTGCAGGCCGATGTCTGCTAGACACTTATCGAGGCGAGGTATACCTGAGCTACACTCTAATTGAACAAGGACGTGGCAATCGCTGTATTGAAGTCAGATGCACGTGAGTATAGTCCTGACACTTCCACTTGCATTTCTCCAACCTCTCCCAACACCTAACATAAGGATGTTAGCAGCTACGACTACGAGCAGGCAGGATGCGGGAGGGTCCTGCTCTGAGCTCAGCTTTCAAAACGAGGCATGCCTCGAAGCCAGCTTTCTACTAACTGCGTTCTGATGCCATGGGAAAGTGGCATCATTGTAATTCTGGATGTTCCATGAATACCACTTTACTGCACCTGGAGACACAACCTTGAAGCCTGCAGCTTGCCCCTTGTGTCCCATGAGCTTCTGACAAACATGTTTAGTGAGGATGTTCGTAACTGTATCTACAGGCATTGAGGAACTGGAAGGACCTCGTTTCAGCTCACCTCCGAGAGGGAAGTTCCCCAGAGAGAGAACTTTCAGCTAGGTAATCGGGTTTGGAAATTAGTATGTAGCTCTCATCTGAGGGAGGAATTCCTCAGAAGTTGTGGATTGAACTAAGACACATTTGACTCTCACAAAACTTGCGTCCCGTATTGAAAGAAATCGTTTGGAAGCAAAGCGTACAGGAGGTCAGCATTTGGAGGTTCAAGTCCTAAGCTCAATCCATGGGAGTGTTCATGCCTTGGAGGCAGCTGTCCTCTAGGCACGAAATTGACAAGGCAGACACTTGGTTCTCACTCCACTACTCTACCGCATACAACGAAATGCTGTAGAAGCGAAACGTACAGGCAGTCAGGATGGAGGAGGTACAGGCCATAAGCTCAACTCTCAGAAGTGTGTGCTTTGCAGGTCGATGTCTGCCAGACACTTATGGAGGCGAGGTATACCCGAGTTGCACTCTAATTGAACAAGGACGTTGGCAATCCCTGTATTGAACTCAGAACACGTGAGTACAGTCCTGACACTTTCATTTTCATTTCTCCAACCTCTCCCAGCACCTCACTTAAGGATGTTAGTAGCTATGACTATGGGCAGGCAGGATGCGGGAGGGTCCTGCCCTGAGCTCAGCTCTCACAAGAGAGCATGCCTAGAAGCCAGCTTTCAACTAGCTGCGTTCTAATGGCCGTGAGACCAAAGCAGTCTTCTAACTCAGGAGGTTCGAAGAACACCACTCTACTGCACCTAGAGACACCTCCTGGGCCTGCATTATTCCACTTTTGTCTGACAAGCTTCTGACAAACGTCTCTGGTGAAGATGTTCAAAACTCATTCTGCAGGCAGTGTGGAACTGTGAGGGACTAGGTGTGAGCTCAACTCTCGGGAGAGAGATGCTTTTGGACTCGGTGTTCAGCTAGCTTCTCATGTATGTAACTAAGTAGGTAGCACCTTTCTAAGACAGGAATTACTAGGAAATCTATGGATTGAGCTTGGAGGCACTAGTCTTGTGTGCCGGGACTTTCCACTTACTTCTCACATCCCTTCAGTCACGCCTTGAGCCTAGGCCTGTTAGCAGCGAAATGTAGGATGTGAGAAGTACAGGCCATAAGTTCAACTCTCAAAAGTGTGTACACCTGGGAGGCAGATGTCTGCTACCCACTCGTACATGTTAGAAACTAGCTACACTCTTTGAAGAAGGCCGTTTGAAATCGCTGTATTCAACTCAGATGATCGTGAGTACAGGCCTGAGACTTCCACATGCATTTAGCCACCCTCTCCCAGCACCTAACATAAGCATATTAGCAGTTACGTCTACGGGCAGGCAGGATGAGGGAGGGTCCTGCCCTGAGCTTAGCTCTCAAAAGGAAGCATGCCTAGAAACCACCTATCTACTAGCTCGTTCTTATGGCCTTGTGAACGTAGCAGCATTGTAAGGCTGTACACTTACAATGAATACCTCTCTAATGCACCTGGAGACACAACCATTGAAGCCTGCAGCTGGCCCTTGCGACCCATGAGCTTCCGAAAACATGTCTAGTGAGTACGTTCGTAACTGCATCTGCAGGCAGTGTTGAACTGGGAAGGACCACGTGTCAGCTCATCTCACAGAAGGAAATTCCCCAGAGAGAGAGATATCAGCTAGGTACTCAGGTTTGGAAGTTAGTATGTAGCTCCCATCTGAGGGAGGAATTCCTAGGAAGTCACTGGATTGAACTAAGAGACACTTGCCTCTCGCAAAACTTGCATCCCGTATCGAATGAAATCCTTTGGAAGTGAAGCATACAGCCGGTCAGCATGTGGGAGGTACAGGCCATAAGCTCAACTCTGAGAAGCGTGTATGCTTTGCAGGCAGCTGTCTGCTAGCCACTCTTTTATGGGAGTTAGAACCTAGCTACACTTTAATTGAACAAAGCTGTTGGAAATCGCTGGATTAAACTCAGTTACACGTGACTACAAGCCTGAAACGTCTACATGCTTTTCACAACCTCTTCCAGCACCTAACATAAAGATGTTAGGACTTATGTCTACAGGCAGTCAGGTTGCGGGAGGGTCCTGCCCTCACCTCAACTCTCACAAGGAAGCATGTCTAGAAGCCAGCTTTCAACTAGCTGCATTCTTCTGGCCCTGAGAACGCAGCAGTATTCTAACTCAGGAGGTTCCAAGAATACCACTCTATTCCACCTGAAGACACCTTCCAGGCCTGCATTATTCCACTTGCGTCTCACAAGCTTCTGACAAGCATCTCTGGTGAAGACGTTGGAAGGACATTCTGCAGGCAGTGTGGAACTGTGAAGGACTGGGTGTGAGCCCAACTCTCGGGAAGAGAGATGCTTTTGGACATGGGTTTCAGCTAGCTTCTCACGTATGGAACTTAGTATGTAGCACCTGTCTAAGACAGAAATTACTAGGAAATCGCTGGATTGAGCTTGGAGGCACTAGTCTTGCGTGCCGGGACTTTCCACTTACCTCTCACAACACTTCCGTCATGCATCGAGCCTAGGCCTGTTAGCAGCGAAGTGTACCTGCAGGCAGGATGTGGGAAGTACAGGCCATAAGCTCAAGTCTCAAAAGTGTGTATGCATGGGAGGCAGATGTCTGCTACCCACTCGTACATGGGAGTTAGAAACTAGCTACACTCTTTGAAGAAGGCCATTTGAAATCGCTGTATTCAACTCAGATAATCGTGAGTACAGGCCTGACACTTCCACATGCAAATCGAATCGAAACAAAATAATCGCATCGAATAGAATCGAAAGGAACAAAACCGAAACTATTGTATCGAAAAGAAAAAAATCAAATCAAATCGAATCGAAATGTATCGAATCACATCGAATTGAAAAGAATCGAATAGAATCGAATCGAAAATAATTGAATCAAATCAAATAAAAAGGAATCCAATAGAAAACAATCGAATCGAAAAGAAATGAATCGAATCGAATCGAAAAGAATCTAATCGAATCGAATTGAATCAGAAAGAATCGAATCGAAAAGAATTCAATCGAAGGGTTTCGAATCGAATCGAATTGAATCGAAAAGAATCTAATTGAACCGAAAAGATTCGAATGGAATCAAAAAGAAACAAATCAAAAAGAATTGAATCTAGTTGAATCGAAAAGAGTCGAATCTAATCGAATCGAAAAGAATCGGATCCAAATGAATCTAATCGAATAGAGTGGAATCGAAAAGAATCGAATTTTTTCAAAAAAACGAATCGAATTGAATCGAATCAAAAAGAATTGAATCGATTCTAAAAGAAAGGAATTCAAATCGAAATGACTCGAATCGAAAGATTCGAATCAAATCGTATTGAAAAAAAAGAATCGAATCAAATAGAATCGAAAAGAAAGTAATCGAAAAATATCATATCGAAAAGAAAAAAATCGTATCGAATCAAAAAAATCGAACGAATCGAATCGAAATGGATCGAATCAATTCGAAATGAATCAAAAAGAATTGAATCGAATCGAAAAGAATCGAATCGAATCAAATTGAAAATAATTGAAACATATCGAATAGAAAAAAATCGAATTGAAAAGAATCGAATCGAATCGAAAAGAATTGAATCGAATCAAATCTAAAACAATCAAATCGAATCCAATCGAATCGAATCAAAAAGAATTGAATCGAAGAGTTTCGAATCGAATCAAATTGAATCGAAAAGAATCTGATCGAACCGAAAAGATTTGAATGGAATAAAAAATTAACGAATTAAAAAGAATCAAATCGAATCAAATAAAAAAGAATCGAATCTAATCAAATCGAAAAGAATCGAATCCAAATGAATCAAGTCGAAAGGAGTGGAATCGAAAAGAACCAAATCATTTAGAAAAAAACGAATCGAATTGAATCGAATCGAATAGAAAATAATCGAATCGAATAGAAAATAATAGAAAAGAATAGAAAAGAACCGAATCGAATCGAATCGTAAAGAATCAAATCGAATTGAAAAGAATCGGATCGAATTAAAGCGAATCGAATCGAATCGAATCGAAAAGAATCGAATCCAAAATAACCGAATCGAAGAGTCTAATCAAAAAGAATCGAATCGATTCGAAAAAACCGAATCGAAGAGACTCGAAAATAATCGAATTGAATCAAAAAGAATCGAAAAGAATCGAATCGAATCGATTTGAAAAGACATTCGAATAGAAAAGACTCGAATCGAATCGAATCGATAAAAATCGAATCGAATTGCACCGAATCAAAAGAATCTAATCGAATGGAAGTGAAAATAATCAAATCAAATCGAATCGAATCAAAAAGAATCGAATCGAATCGAATCAAAAAGAATCGAATCGAATCGATTCGAAAAGAAAGGAATTCAAATCAAAAACATTCGAATAGAAAGATTCGAATCGAATTGAATCGAATCAAAAAGAATAGAATCGAATAGAGAAGAAACGAATAGAAAACTATCGAATGGAAATGAAAAAAATTGAATCGAATAAAATCGAAGAGAATCGAATCGAATTGAAAAAGATCGAATCAAATCGAATATAAGAATCGAATCGAATCGAAAAGAATCGAATCCAATCAAAAAGGATCTAATCGAATTGTATCGAATAGAAAAGAATCAAATAAAATCGAAAAGAATTGAATCGAATCGAAAAGAATCGAATCGAATTGAATCGAAAAGAATCAAATCAAATCGAAAAGAATCGAATCGAATCGAAAAGAATCGAATCGAAACAAATCGATTCGAAAAGAAAGAAATTCGAATCGAAGAACCTTGAATCAAAAAGAATCGAATCGACTCTAATCGAAAAAATCGAATCCCACCAAATCAAAAGAATCGAATCAACAGGAAGTGGAAAGAATTGAATCGATACAAAAAGAATCGAATCGAATAGAATCGAAAAGAAAGGAATCGAAAACTATCATCAAAACGAAAACGATCGTATCGAATCGAATCGAAAAGGATCGAATCGATTCGAAATGAATAAAAAGAATCGAATCAAATCAAAAAGAATCGAATCAAATCGAAAAAATCGAATTGAAAAGAATCTAAAAGAATTGAATTGAAAAAAATTGATTCGAATGGAATCAAAAAGAATAGAATCGAATCAAATCGATTCGAAAAGAAAGCAATTCGAATCGAAAAGACTCGAATCGAAAAGAATCGAATCGAATCGAAAAAAATTGAATCGGGGATCCCTGGGTGGCGCAGTGGTTTGGCGCCTGCCTTTGGCCCAGGGCGTGATCCTGGAGACTCGGGATCGAATCCCACATCGGGCTCCCGGTGCGTGGGGCCTGCTTCTCCTTCTGCCTGTGTCTCTGCCTCTCTCTCTCTCTCTGTGACTATCATAATAAATAAATAAATAAATAAATAAATAAATAAATAAATAAATATATAAATAAATAAATAAATATTTTTTAAAAAAAGAAAAAAATTGAATCGAATCGCACCGAATCCAAAGAATCGAATTGAATGGAAGAGAAAAGAATTGAAAAGAATCGATTCGAAAAGAATCGTATCAAATCAAATTGAAACGAAAAGAATCGAATCAAATTGAATTGAAAAGAATCGAATCGAATCGGAAAGAATCGAATCGAATCGAAAAGAATCAAATCGAATCGAAAAAACTGAATCGAATCTAATCGAAAAGAATTGAATCGAATCAAAAAAATAGAATGAAAACGCACCAAATCTAAAGAATTAAATCAAATGGACGTGAAAAGAATCGAATCGAATCAAATCAAATCGAAAAGAATCGAATCGAATCAATTCTAAAAGAAAGGAATTCGAATTGAAAAGACTCGAATCAAAAGATTCGAATCAAATCGAACCGAAACAAAAAGAATCGGATCGAATAGAATCGAAAAGAAACGAATCGAAAACTATCATATCGAAATGAAAAAAATCGAATCGAATCGAAAAAAATCGATTCGAATCGAATAGAATCGAAAAGGATCGAATCGATTCGAAATGAATCAAATAGAATCGAATCGAATTGAAAAGAATCGAATCGAATAGAAAAGAATTGAAACAAATCAAATAAAAAATCAAATTAAAAAAAACAAAAGGAATCGAAAAGAATTGAATCGAATTGAAAAGAATTGAATTGAATCGAATTGAAAACAATCGAATCGAATCGAATCAAAAAAATTGAATCGAAGAGTTTTGAATCGAATCGAATTGAATCGAAAAGAATCTAATCGAATCGAAAAGATTCGAATAGAATCGAAAAGAAACGAATCAAAAAGAATTGAATTGAATCGAAAAGAATAGAATCTAATCGAATCAAAAAGAATCGAATCAAATCGAGTCGAAAGGAGTGGAATCAAAAAGAATGAATCGATTCAAAAAAACGAATCGAACTGAATCGAATCGAAAATAATCGAATCGAATTGAATTGAAAAGAATAGAAAAGAATCGAATCGAACCAAAAAGTATCGAATTGAATCGAAAAGGATCGAATCAAAAGAATTGAATCAAATCGAAAAGAATCGAAGAGTCAAATCGAAAAAATCGAATCGATTTGAAAAAAACCGAATTGATTCGAATCGAATCGACTCAAAAAGAATCGAATCGAATCGAAAAGAATCAAATTGAATCGAATCAAATTGAAAAGAATGGAATCAAATCGATTCGAAAAGAAAGAAATTCGAATCGAAGAGACTGGAATTGAAAAGAATCGAATCGAATTGAATTGAAAAGAATCAGATCAAATCGAAAAGAATCGAATCGAATCAAAAAGAATCGAATCAAATCAAATCGAAAAGAATAGAATCAAATTGATTCAAAAAGAAAGAAATTCGAATCGAAGAGACTTGAATCGAAAAGAATCGAATTGAATCGAAAAAAATCGAATCGAATCGCACCGAATCAAAAGAATCTAATCGAATGGAAGTGAAAATAATTGAATCGAATCAAAAGAATCGAATTGAATCGATTCGAAAAGAAAGGAATTCAAATAAAAAACACTCGAATAGAAAGATTCGAATCGAATTGAATTGAATCGAAAAGAATCAAATCAAATCGAATCGAATAGAAAAGAAATGAATAGAAAACTATCGAATGGAAACGAAAAAAATCAAATAGAATCGAATCAGAGAATCAAATCGAATCAAAAAGATCTAATCAAATTGAATGTAAGAATCGAATAAAAAAAATTAAAAAAAAGAATCGAATCGAATCGAATTGAAAAGAATCGAATCGAATCGAAAAGGATCGAATCGAATTGTATTGAATAGGAAAAAATCAAATCAAATCGAAAAGAATCGAATCGAATCGAAAAGGATCGAATCGAATCAAATCGAATAGAAAAGAATCGGATCGAATCGAAAGGAATTGAATCGAATTGAATCGAAAAGAATCAAATCGAATTGGGATCCCTGGGTGGCGCAGCGGTTTAGTGCCTGCCTTTGGCTCAGGGCGCGATTCTGGAGACCAGGGATCAAATCCCACGTCGGGATCCAGGTGCATGGAGCCTGCTTCTCCCTCTGCCTATGTCTCTGCCTCTCTCTCTCTCTCACTGTGTGCATATCATAAATAAATAAAATTTAAAAAAATTTAAAAAAAAGAATCGAATCAAATCGAAAAGGATCGAATCGAAAATAATCCAATCCAAATGAATCGAATCGAAAAGAGTCAGGGGATCCCTGGGTGGCGCAGCGGTTTGGCGCCTGCCTTTGGCCCAGGGCGCGATCCTGGAGACCCGGGATCGAATCCCACATCGGGCTCCTGGTGCATGGAGCCTGCTTCTCCCTCTGCCTGTGTCTCTGCGCCTCTCTCTCTCTGTGACTATCATAAATAAATAAAAATTTAAAAAAAAATTAAAAAAAGAAAAGAGTCAAATCGAAAAAATCGAATCGATTCGAAAAAAAAGAATCGAATCGAATTGAAAAGAATTGAATCCAAATGAATCGAATCAAAAAGAGTCGAATCAAAAAGAATAGATTCGAAAAACGAACGAATCAAATGGAATCGAATCAAACATAATCGAATTGAATTGAAAAGAATAGAAAAGTATCGATTCTAAAAGAAAGGAACTCGAATCGAAAAGACTCGAATTGAAAGATTCAAATCAAATCGAATTGAAACAAAAAGAATCGAATTGAATAGAATCGAAAAGAAACGAATTGAAAACTATCATATCAAAACGAAAAAATCGTACCGATTCGAAAAAAATCGAATTGAATCGAATCAAAAAGAAACGAATCAAAAAAGACGAATTGAAACAAAAAAATGGAATCGAATCGAATCAAAAAGAATCGAATCGAATCAAAAAGGATCGAATCAAAAAGAATTGAATCCAAAATAATCGAATCGAAGAGTCGAATCGAAAGAATCGAATCGATTCGAAAAAAAACCGAATTGATTCGAATCGACTCGAAAAGAATCGAATCGAATCGAATAAAAAAAGAATCGAATCGAATCGAAAAGAATCGAATTGAATCAGAAAAGATCGAATCGAATTGAATCGAATTGAAAAGAATCGAATCGAATCGAAAAGAATCGAATCAAATCTATTCGAAAAGAATCGATACAAATCAAATAAAGAAGAATCGAATCGAAAAAATCGAATCATATTGAAAAGAATCAAATCCAATCGAATTGAAAAGAATCGAATTGAATGGAAAAGAATCGAATCGAAAAGAATCGAATCGAATCGAAAAGCATCGGATTGAAAAGGATCGAATCGAAAAGGATCGAATCGAATCAATCGAAATGAATCGATCGAAATGAATCAAAACGTGTCGATCGAAAAGAATCTAATCAAATCGAACAGAATCGAATCGAAAAAAATTGAATCGAATCGAAATGAATCGAATCAAAAATAATTGAATCAAATTGAATCGAAACGAATTGAATCGAAAATACTCGAATCGAATCACATCGAAACAATTCGAATCGAAAATAAACGAATCGAAATGAATTGAATCGAAAATAATCGAATCGAATCTAATCGAAACGAATAGAACTGAAAATAATCGAATCGAATCAACTCGAAAATAATCGAATCAAATCGAATCAAAACGAATCGAATCAAAAATAATCGAATCGAAACGAATCGAATAGAAAATAATCGAATCGAATCGAATCAAAAATAATCGAATTGAAACGAATGGAACCGAATCGAAACGAATTGAATCGAAAATAATCTAATCGAATCTAATCGAAATGAATAGAACGGAAAATAATCGAATCGAATCGACTCGAAACGAAATGAATCAAAAGTAATCGAATGGAATCGAATCGAATCGAAAATAACCAAATCGAAAGGAATTGAATCGAAAATAATCGAATTGAATAGAATCGAAACAATTTGAATAAAAAATAATGGAATGGAATCGAAACGAATAAAAAATAATCGAATCGAATCGAAATGATTCAAATAGAAAATAATCGAATCGAAATGAATTGAATAAAAAATCAAATCGAATCGAATCAAAACAAATCTAAAATAATCGAATTGAATTGAATCAAAACGAATAGAATCGAAATGATCGAATCAAAAATAATCGAATCAGGGATCCCTGGGTGGCGCAGCGGTTTGACGCCTGCCTTTGGCCCAGGGCGCGATCCTGGAGACCCGGATTGAGTCCCACATCGGGCTCCTGGTGCATGGAGCCTGCTTCTCCCTCTGCCTATGTCTCTGCCTCTCTCTCTCTCTCTCTGTGACTATCATAAATAAATTTAAAAAAACATATATCTTTAAAAAAAAATAATCGAATCGAATCAAATCGAAAATAATCGATTCGAATTGAAAATAATCGAATCGAATCGAATTGAAACGAATCAAATCGAAAATAATCGAATCAAAACGAATCGAAATGAATCGAATCAAAAATAATTGAATCGATTCAAATCGAAACGAATTTAATCGAAAATACTCGAATCGAATCGAATCGATACGAATCAAATCGAAAATAAACGAATCGAAACGAGTCGAATCGAAAATAATAGACTCGAATCGAATAAAAAATAATCGAGTCGAATCGAATTGAAACGATTCGAATCGAAACGAATAGAACCAAAAATAATCGAATCGAATCAACTCGAATATAATCGAATCGAATCGAATCGAAACGAATCGAATCAAAAATATTCGAATCGAAACGAATCGAATAGAAAATAATCGAATCTAATTGAAAATAATCGATTCGAATAGACTACAATCGAAAATAATGGAATTGAATTGAATCGAAAATAATTGAATCGAATCGAATCAAATCGAAGAGAATCGAATCGAATCGGAAAAGATCAAATCGAATTGAATCGAAAAGAATCGAATCAAATCGAAAAGGATCGAATCGAATCATATCGAATGGAAAGAATCAAATCAAATCGAAAAGAATTGAATCGAATCGAAAAGAATCGTAAAAAATCTAATAAAAAAATGAATCGAATCGAAAATATCGAATCGAATGGAAAAGAATCGAATCGGAAAGAATTGAATGGAAAAGAATCGAATCGAAAAGAATTGAATCGAATCGAAAAGGATCGAATCGAATCAAATTGAATAGAAATGAATCGAATCGAAAAGAATCGAATCGAATTGAATCGAAAAGAAATCAAATCGAATCGAAAATAATTGAATCCAAATGAATCGAATCGATTTGAATTGAATCGAAAAGAATCAAATCGAATTGAATCAAAAAGAATCGAATTGAATCAGAAAGAATCGAATCGAATCGAAAAGAGTCAAATCGAATCAAATCGAAGAGAACTGAATCGAATCAAATCGAAAAGAATCGAATTGAAAAGAATCGAATAGAATAGATTCAAATCGAATCGAAAAGAATCGAATCAAAATAATCAAATCAAAATGAATCGAAAAGAACTGAATCGAACCAAATCGAAAAGAATCGAATTGAAAATAATCGAATAGAATAGATTCAAATCAAACTGAATCGAATCAAAAAGAATTGAATCGAATCGAATCAAATCGAATTGAAAAGAATCTATTCGAATCGAAAAGAATCAAATCGAAAGAATAGAATAGAATCGAAAAGAATTGAATCGAATCGAAAAAAATCAAATCAAATCAAATCTAAAGAAACGAATTGAATTGAATCGAAAAGAATCAAATCGAATCGAAAAGAATCAAACTGAATTGAATCGAATCGAAAAGAATCGAATTGAATCGAATCGAATCAGATCCAAAAAAATCGAATCGAATCACACCGAATCCAAAGAATCGAATTGAATGGAAGTGAAAAGAATCGAATCGAACCAAATCGAATTGAATCGAAAAGAATCGAATCGAATCGAATCGATACTAAAAGAAAGGAAATTGAATCGAAAAGACTCGAATTGAAAGATTTGAATCAAATCGAATCGAAACAAAAAGAATCGCATTGAATAGAATCGAAAAGAACGATTCGAAAACTATCGTTTTGAAGCCAAAAAAATCGAATCGAATCGAAAATAATTAAATCAAATAAAAAAGAATCGAATAGAAAAAAATGAAATTGAAAAGAAATGAATCGAATCGAAAAGAATCGAATCAAAAAGAATCGAATCGAGAAGAATTCAATCGAAGAGTTTCGAATCGAATCGAATTAAATCAAAAAGAATCTAATCGAACCGAAAAGATTCGAATGGAATCAAAAAGAATTGACTCGACTTGAATCGAAAAGAATCAAATCTAATCGAATCGAAAAGAATCGAATCCAAATGAATCTAATCGAAAAGAGTGGCATCAAAAATAATCAAATTGTTTCAAAAAAAAGAATTGAATGGAATGGAACTGAAAAGAATTGAATCGAATCGATTCTAAAAGAAAGGAATTTGAATCGAAAAGGCTCGAATCGAAAGATTCGAATCAAATTGAATCGAAACAAAAAGAATCGAATCGAATAGAATCGAAAAGAAACGAATTGAAAACTATCATATCGAAACGAAAAAAATCGTATCGAATGAAAAAAATCAAATCGAATCGAAACAAAAAGGATCGAATCAATTCAAAATGAATAAAAAAATAATCGAATCGAATCGAAAATAATCGAATCGAAAAGAATTGAATCGAATAGATTCGAATTGAATCGAATCGAAAGAAAATAATCGAATTGAGTTGAAAAGAATCAAATCGAAAAGAATCGAATTGAATCGAAAAGAATGGAATCGGATCGAAAAGAATCGAATCGAAAAGGATCGAATCGACGAATCGAAAAAAATCGAATCGAAAAGAATCGAATTGTATTGAATCGATTTTAAAAGAATCGAATCAAATCGAAAAGAATCGAATCGAAAGGAATCGAATCGAATCCAAACGAAACAAATCGAATCCAAATGAATCGAATCGAAAAGAGTCGATCAAAAACAATCAATTTGAAAAAAAACGAATCAAATTGTATTGAAAAGAATAAAAAGAATCGAATCAAATTGAAAGGAATCGAATCGAATAAAAAAGAATCGAATCAAATCGAATCAAAAAGAATCGACTCGAATCGCACCGAATCAAAAGAATCAAATCGAAAGGAAGTGAAAAGAATCGAATCGAATTCAATCGAATCGAAAAGAATTGAATCGAATCGATTCTAAAAGAAAGGAATTCGAATCGAAAAGACTCGAATCAAAAGATTCGAATCAAATCGAATCAAAACAAAAAGAATCGAATCGAATAGAATCAAAAAGAAACGAATCGAAAACTATCATATCAAAACGAAAAGAATCGTATCGAATCGAATCGAATCAAAAAGGATCGAATCGATCCAAAACGAATCAAAAAGAATCAAATCGAATCAAAAATAATCGAAACAAATCAAATAAAAAAGAATCGAATAGAAAAAAATCGAATCGAATCGAAAACAATCGAATCGAATCGAAAAGAATTGAATCAATTCGAATCAAAAACAATCGAATTGAATTGAAAAGAATTGAAGAGTTTCGGATCGAATCAAATTGAATTGAAAAGAATCGAATCGAATCGAAAAGATTCGAATAGAATCGAAAAGAGACGAATCAAAAAGAATCGAATCGAATCGAATCAAAAAGAATCGAATCGAATTGAATCGAAAAGAATCGAATCCAAATGAATCGAGTTGAAAGGAATGGAATCAAAAAGAATCGAATCGTTTAGAAAAAAACGAATCGAATTGAATCGAATCGAATTGAAAAGAATCGAATCGAATCGAATTGAAAAGAATCGAATCGAATTGTAAAGAATCGAATCGAATTGAATCGAAAAGAATCAAATCTAATCGGAAAGAATCGAATCGAAAAGAATCGAATCGAATCCAAAAGTATGAATCCAAAAGAATTGAATCGAAGAGTAGAATCGAAAAGAATCGAATTGATTAAAAAAAACCGAATCGAATCGACCTGAAAAGAATCAAATCAAAAAGAATCGAATCGAATCAAAAAGAATCGAATCGAATCAAAAAGAATCGAATTAAATCGATTTGAAAAGAAAGAAATTCGAATCGAAAAGACTCAAATCGAAAAGAATCTAATCGAATTGAATCGAAAAAAATCGAATTGAATCGCACCGAATCAAAAGAATCGAATCGAAGTGAAAATAATCAAATCAAATCGAATCAAATCAAAAAGAATTGAATCGAATCGAAAAGAATCGAATTGAATCGATTCGAAAAGAAAGGAATTCAAATCAAAAAGACTCGAATAGAAAGATTCGAATCGAATTGAATCAAATCGAAAAGAATCGAATCGAATCGAATAGAAAAGAAAGGAATAGAAAACTATCGAATCGAAACGAAAAAAATCTAATCGAATCGAATCAAGAAGAATCGAATCGAAAAGAATCTAATTGAATCGAATCGAAAAGAATCGAATCCAAATGAATCGAATCGAAAAGAGTCGAATCGAAAAGAATCGAATTGATTCAAAAAAAGAACGAATCAAATGGTATCGAATCGAAAATAATCGAATCGTATCAAATCGAAAAGAGTAGAAAAGTATCGATTCGAATCGAAAAGAATCGACTCAAATTGAATCGAAAAGAATCGAATCGAATCAAATTGAATCGAAAAGAACTGAATCGAATCGAAAAGAATCTAATTGAATCGAAAAGAATCGAATCCAAATGAATTGAATCGAAAAGAGTCGAATCTAAAAGAATTGAATCGAAAAAATCGATTCGAATGGAATCAAAAAGAATCGAATCGAATCAAATCAATTTGAAAAGAAAGGAATTTGAATCGAATTGAATCGAAAAGAATCAAATAGATTCGAATTGAATTGAATTGAAAAATTTCGAAACGAATCTAATAAGATCGAATGGAAAAGAATCGAATCAAATCGAAAAGAATTGAATCGAATTGAACCGAATAGAAAATAATTGAATAGATCAAATCAAAAAGGAATCGAATCGATTTGAAATGAATAGAGTAGAATCGAATTGAAGCAAAGTGAAAAGATTCGAATCGCATCAAGAATCGAAATGAATCAAATAGAATCCAAAAGAATTGAATCGAATCGAACAGTATCGAATCGAATCCAAAGAATCGAATCAAATCGAAAAGAATCGAATCGAAAAGAATCAAATCGAAACGAAAAGAATCCAATTGTATCGAATCAAATCGTAATCAAATCGAATCGAATAGAAAAGAATCAAATTGAATTGAATCGAAAAGAATCGAATGGTATTGAATTGAATTGAAAAGAATCAAATCATATCTAATTGAATTGAAGAGAATCTAATCAAATCGAATCGAATCGAATCGAAAAGAATCGAATCGTATCGAAAAGAATAGAATCGAATAGCATCGAAAAGAATCGAATCGAAAAGAATTGAATTGAAAAGAATCGAATCGAACCAAAAAGAATCGAATCGAATGCAATTGAATCAAATTGAATTGAATCGAAAAGAATTGAATTGAATCGAAAAGAATCGAATAGATTCGAATCAAATCGAATCGAAAAAATTCAAAACGAATCTAATCAGATCGAATGGAAAAGAATCGAATCGAATCGAAAAGAATTGAATCGAATCTAACCGAATCGAAAATAATCGAATAGATCGAATCAAATAGAATCGAATCGAATTGATTCGCATTGAAAAGAATTGAATTGAATGGAATTGAATCGAATCGAATTGAATCTAAAAGAATCGAATTGAATCGAATTGAATCGAAAAGAATCGAATAGATTCGAATTGAAACGAATCGAAAAAAATCAAAACGAATCGAATCAGAGTGGAAAAGAATTGAATCAAATCGAAAAGAATCGAATCGAATCGAACTGAATCGAAAAGAATCAAATAGATCGAATCAAAAAGAATCGAATCGATTCGAAATGAATCGAGTAGAATCGAATCGAAGCGAAAAGAATCAAATCGAAAAGAATCAAATTGAATCAAATTGAAAAGAATCTAATCAAATCGAAAAGAATCGAATCGAAACGAAAAGAATCGTATCGAATTGAAAAGAATCGAATTGAATCGAATCAAATCGAAAAGAATCAAATCAAATCATATCGAATCAAAACGAATCAAATCGAATCGAAAAGAATCTAATCGAATTGAATCGAAAAGAATCGAATCGATTCGAAACGAATCGAATTGAATAGCATCGAAATGAATCGAATCAAAATGAAAAGAATAAAATCGAATCGTATCGAATGGAATCGAAAAGAATCGAATCATATCGAATTGAATCGAAAAGAATCGAATCGAATAGAACCGAAAAGAATCATATCGAATCGAATCGAATCGAATCGAAAAGAATCGAATCGAATCTTACGTACTCGAATCAAAAAGAATCGAGTTGATTCGAATCGAAAATATCAAACCGAATCGAAAAGAATCGCATCGAAAAGAATCGATTCAAATCGAAAATAATCAAACTGAATCAAAACGATTCGAATCAATACGAAACGAATCGAATCGAAAATAATAGAATTGAATTGAACCGAATCAAAATGAAAATAATCAAATTGAATCGAATTGAAAATAATCGAATCAAATCAAATCGAAAATAATTGAATCGAAACTAATCGAAAATAATCGATTCGCATTGAATCGAATCGAAAATAATCTAATTGAATTGAATTGAAAATAATGAAATCGAATCAAAAATAATCGAATCAAAAGTAATCTTATCGAATCGAAAATAATCGAATCAAATCGAATCGATCGAATTGAATCGAAAATAATCGAATCGAAAATAATCGAATCGAATCGAAAAGAATCGATCGAATCAAAAATAATTGGATCGAATCGAAAATAATCAAAATGAATCCAATCAAATTGAATTGAAAATAATCAAATTGAATTGAAATGAATCAAAAATTATTGAATCGAATTGAAATTATTCGAATCGGGGATCCCTGGGTGGCACAGCGGTTTGGCGCCTGCCTTTGGCCCAGGGCGCGATCCTGGAGACCCGGGATCAAATCCCACATCGGGCTCCCGGTGCATGGAGCCTGCCTCTCCCTCTGCCTGTGTCTCTGCGCCTCTCTCTCTCTCTCTGTGACTATCATAAATAATAAATAAAAGTAATAAACATTATTTGAATCGAATCAAATCGAATCGAATCAAAAATAATCAAATCGAATCGAAATTAATTGCATCAAATCGAAAAGAATCGATTTGCATCAAATCGAATAAAAAATAATCCAATCGAATTGAATCAAAAATAATCTAATCAAATCTAAAATAATCCAATCGAATTGAAAATAATCTAATCGATTTGAATCGAATATAATCGAATTTAATCGAAAATAATCGAATCGAATCTAAAATAATCGAATCGAAAAGAATCGAATTGAAAAGAAATGAATCCAATCGAATCGAATCAAAAAGAATCGAGGGCAGCCCCGGTGGTGCAGCGGTTTAGCGCTGCCTGCAGCCCGGGGCATGATCCTGGAGACCTGGGATCGAGTCCCACATCGGGCTTCTGCATGGAGCCGGCTTCTCCTTCCTCCTGTGTCTCTGCCTCTCTCTATGTCTATCATAAATAAATAAAAAAATCTTTAAAAAAATAAAAAAAAAGAATTGATTCGAATCAAATCCCTAACCCTAACCCCTAACCCCTAACACTAAACCTATCCTAACCCTAACCCTTAACCCTAACCCTTAACCCTAATCGTAATACTAACCCTAACCCTAAACCCTAAACCCTAACCCTAACCCGAACACTAACCCTAACTTAAGCTGTACCGTAACCCTAATCAGTACCCTAACCCTAACAGGTACCCTAACACTAAACTGTACCCCAACCCTAACCCGTACCCTAACACTTACCCTAACACGTACACTAACCTGTCCCCTGACCCTAACCCTAACCAGTACTCTAACACTAACCCATACCCTAACCTGTACCCTAAGCCATATCCTAACCCTAACACATACCTAACCATAACCATAACCCTAACCTCTAACCTCTAACCCTAACACCTAACCCTAACCCTAACCCATAAACCTAACCCTAACCCCAAACCAAAACCTAACCCTAACCCCTAACCCAAACCTTAACCCCTACCCCTACCCCTAAACTGAACCCCTAACCACTAACCCTAAACCTAACCCTAAGCCTTAACCCTAACCCTAAACCCTAACTCTAACCCTAATCCTAACACTAACCCAAACCCTAACCCTAACCCTAACATTAAGCCCTAACCTTAACCCTAACACTAACACTAACCCTAACCCCTAACCCTAACCCTTAACACTAACCCTTAACCCTAACCCTACCCCTAACCCCTAACCCTAACCCTAACACTATCCCTAACCCTTAAACCTAACACTTAACCCTAACCCTAACCCTAAACCTAACACTAACCCCTAACTCTAAAACTAACCCTAAACCTAACCTGAAACCTAACCCATACACTAACCCATACCCTAACCCTAACACTCACCCGTAACCTAAACCTAACCCTAACCTATACCCTAACTCTAACCCGTACCCTAAACCTAACCCTAACCCGTACCCTAACCCTATCCTGTACAGTAATCCTACCCCTAACCCTTACACTAACCATAACCTGTACCCTAACCCTAACCCGTACCCTAAACTGTACCCTAATCCTAAACCATACCCTAACCCTAACCCATACCCTAACCCTAACCGTAACCCGTACTCTAACCGTAACCCGTACCCTAACCCTAACCCCTAACCCTAACACTAACCCTAACCCCTCACCCTAACCTTAACCCTAACACTAACCCTAACCCCTCACCCTAATCTTAACCCTAAACCTAACCTGAAACCTAACCCATACACTAACCCGTAACCTAACCCTAACCCTAACCCGTACCCTAACCAGTACCCTAACCCTAACCCCTAACCATGACCCCTAACGCTATCCGTAACCCTTAACCTCAACACTTAACCCTAAACCTAACCCTAACCCTTACCCTAACCCGTAACCTAACCCTAACCGTAACCCGTACTCTAACCCTAACCCGTACCCTAACCCTAAACCATACCTTAACCCCAACCCTAACCCGTACATTAACCCTAACCCGTATCCTAACCCTAACCCGTACCCTAACACATAACCTAAATCTAACCCTGACCCTAACCCAAACAATACCCTAACCCTAATCCTAACCCGTGCCCTAACCCTTACACTAACCCCAACCCTAACGCTAACCCGTACACTAACCCTAAATGGTACCCTAACACTAAACCTAACCCGTACCCTAATACTAACCCTAAAACTAACCCTAACCCGTACCCTAACCCTATACCGTACCCTACCCTAACCCTAACCATAACCCGTACCCTAACACTAAAACTACCCCTAAACCTAACCCTAACTCTAATCATAACCCTAACCCTATCTCTAAACCAAACCCTAACCCTAACCCTAACCCTCACCCTAACCGTATCCCTGACACGTAAACTAAACCTAACCCTGAACCTAACACTAACCCATAAACTAAACCTAACCCTAACCCTAAAAAGTAACCTAACCCTAACCCAAACGTGTACCTTAACCCTAACACTAACCCTAAACCTAACCCTAAGCCGTACCCTAACCATAACCCTAACTCTAACCCAAAACCTAACCCTAACTCCTAACCCTAACCATAACCCTAACCCCTAACCCTAACCCCTAACCCTTAACCCTAACCCGAACCCGAAACCCTAACCCCTAACCCTAATCCTAAACCCTAATCCTTAACCATAACTATAACCCTAACCCTAACCCCTAACCCTAACACTAACCCTAACCCGTACACTAACCCTAACCCGTACCCTAACCCTAAACCGTACCCTACCCTAACCCTAACCATAACCCGTACCCTCACACTAAAACTACCCCTAACCTAACCCTAGCACTAATCATAACCCTAACCCTATCTCTAAACCTAACCCTAACCCTAACCTAACCCTAAACCTCACCCAAACCCTATCCCTAACACGTAAACTAACCTTAACCCTAACCCTAACCCGTAAACTAAACCTAACCCTAAACAGTACCCTAACCCTAACCCTAACGTGTACCTTAACCTAACCCTAACACTAAAACTAACCCTAAGCCGTACCCTAACCCTAACTCTAACCCAAACCCGTACCCTAACTCTAACTCTCCCGTACCCTAATCCTAACCTGTACCCTAACCCTAACCCTAATGCGTACGCTAACCCGTACCTTAACCCTAAACCTAACCCTACCCTAAACCTAACCCTAACCCCAACCCTAACCTGAACCCTAACTCTAACCCGTACCCTAACCCTAAACCGTAACCTAACCTGTACCCTAACCCATACCCAAACCCTAAACCTATCCTGTTCCCTAACCCAAACCCTAACACTAACCTGTACACTAACCCATAACCGTACCCGTACCCTAACCCATAAACAAACCCATACACCACCCCTAACCCTAACCTGAACCCATAACCTAAGCCTAACCCCAACCCTAACCCTAACCCATTCCCTAACCCTACCCCTAAACGTATCCCATATCCTAACCCGAACCCTAACCCATAACCTAACCCTAACCCTAACCCTAACCCGTAAACTAAACCTAACACTATACCTAACCCTAAACAGTACCCTAACCCTAACCCTAAACCCTAACCCTACCCCTAACCCTAACAGAAACCTAACCCTAACACTAACCCTAACCCGTAACCTACACTAACCCTAAACCATAACCTAACCCTAACCCTAAACAGTACCCTAAACCTAACCCTAACCCGTACCCTAACCCAAACCCTAACACTAACCCTAAACCTAACCCTATCCTGTACCCTAACCCTAACCCTAAACCTAACCCTAACCCGTACCCTAAACCTAACCCAAACCCTAACTGTTACCAGTACCCTAACCCATACCTTAACCCATACCATAATCCATACCATAACTCTAAACCGTACCCAAACCCTAACCCTAACCCGTACTCTAACCCTAATCTGTACCCTAAACCTAAGCCTAAACCGAACCCTAATCATAAACCTAACACTAACCCTAACACGTAGCCTAACCCTAACCCTAAATATAACCCGAACTCTAACTCTAACCCTAACCCGTACTCTAACCCTAACCGTAACCCTAACCTGTAACCTAACCCTAACCCTAACACTAAACAGTACCCTAAACCTAACCCTATCCCATACCCTAACCCTAAACCTAACCTTAAACCGTACCCTAATCCTAACCCGTGCCCTAACGCTTACCCTAACGCTTACCCTAACCCTCACCCGTACCCTAACCCAAACTCTAACCCGTACCCTAACCCTAACCTTACCCCAACCCTAAACCTAACGAAACCCAATCCCTAATCCTAACCCTAACCCTAACCCTAACCTAATCCTAACCTTAACCCTTACCCTATCCCTAACCCTAACCCGTAACCTAACCCTAACCCTAAACAGTACCCTAACTTTAACCCTAACCCGTACCCTAACCCTAACCATAAACCTAAACCGAACCCTAAGCCGTACCCTAAACCTAACCCTAAACCGTACCCTAACCCTAACACTAACCCATACCCTAATCCATAACCTAACCCGTACCCTAACCCATAACCTAACCCATAACCTAACTCTAACCCTAACCCGTAGCCTACCCCTAACCCTGAACCTACCCCTAACCTAACCTGAACCCTAACCCTAACCCTAAGCTTAAAGAGGACCCTAACCCTAACCCGTAACCTAACCCACACTTTACAGCATTGGAAGTCAGGTCGTTCCATGAATAAAACTCTACTGCACCTGGAGACACAACCGTTGAAGCCTGCAGCTTGCCCCTAGCGTCCCATGAGCTTCTGACAAACATGTCTAGTGAGGATGTTCGTAACTCCATCTGTAGGCAGTGTGGAACTGGGAAGGACCGCGTGTCAGCTCATCTTGCAGAAGGAAGTTCCCCAGAGAGACAGCTTTCAACTAGGTACTCAGGTTTGGAAGTTAGTATGTAGCTACCTTCTGAGGGAGGAATTACTCAGAAGTCGTTGGATTGGGCTGGGAGACACTTGCCTCTCACAAAACTTGTGTCCCGTATCGAACGACATCCTTTCGAAGTGAAAGGTACAGGCGGTCAGCACGTGGGAGGAACAAGCCATAAGCTCATTCAAAGGAGTGTGCATCACTTGGAGGCAGGTGTCCGGTAGTCGCGAAATTGACAATGCAGACACTTGGTTCTCACTCCGCTACTGTCCCGCATAGAAGGGAATGCTGTGGAAGCGATCCGTACAGGCCGTCAGATTGTGGGAGGTACAGCCCATAAGCTCAACTCTCAGAAGCGTGTATGCTTTGCAGGCAGATGTCTGCTAGCCACTCTTTTATGGGAGTTAGAACCTAGCTACACTTTAATTGAACAAGGCTGTTGGAAATCGCTGTATTGAACTCAGTTACACGTGACTACAAGCCTGAAACGTCTACATGCTTTTCACAACCTTTTCCAGCACCTAACATAAGGATGTTAGGACCTATGTCTACAGGCAGTTAGGTTGCGGGAGGGTCCTGCCCTCACCTCAACTCTCACAAGGAAGCATGTCTAGAAGCCAGCTTTCAACTAGCTGCATTCTTCTGGCCCTGAGAACGCAGCAGTATTCTAACTCAGGAGGTTCCAAGAATACCACTCTACTCCACCTGGAGACACCTTCCAGGCCTGCATTATTCCACTTGCGTCTCACAAGCTTTTGACAAGCACCTCCGGTGAAGACGTTGGAAAGACATTCTGCAGGCAGTGTGGAACTGTGAAGGACTGCGTGTGAGCCCAACTCTCGAATGTAAGTTGCCGTTGGATGCAGGGTTCTATTAGCTAGTATGGAACTTAGTATGTAGTACCAGTCTAAGACAGGAACTACTAGGAAATCGAGGGATTGAGCTTGGAGGCACTACACTTGTGGGCCTCACCTGGACGAGGTGACTGGTTCCCACCTGGGACTCACCTGGACCTGATAACTTTGCTCCACACTTTGGCCTCACCTGGCCCTGATGACTCTGGGCCCCCCACCTAGGCCTCAATCTGGACCTGGTGACTGTGGTCCCCACCTGGGTTTCACCTGGACCTGGTGACTCTCGTTCCCACATGAACCACACCTGGACCTGGTGACTGTGGTGTCCTTCTAGCCTCACATTTAGCTGGGGACTCTGGTCCCCACCAGGGCCTCACCTGGATCTGGTGACTATGGCCTGCAGGTTGGCTTCACCTGGACCTGGTGAGTGGGGTTGCCACCTGGGCCTCGCCCATACCTGGTGATTCAGGTCCCCACGTGGGCCTCTTGGACCTGGTGAATCTGGTCCTTACCTGGTCCTCACCCGGACCCGGTGACTCTGGTCACCACCTGGGCCTCACCTGGACCTGGTGAATCTAGTCCCCATCTGGGCCTCACCCACTCCTGGTGACCTTGTTCCCCACCTGGACCTGATTGCTGTGGACTCCTTCTTGACCTCACCTGGAACTGGTGACTCTGATCCTATCTAGGCGTCACCCAGATCTGGTGACTCTGGTCCTCACCTTGGCATCATTGGGACCTGGTTACTCTGTTCCACACCTGAGCCTCGCCTTGACATGATGACTCTTGAACCCCTCTGGGCCTCACCCTGACCTGGTGACTCTGGTCCCCATCTGGATGTCACCTGGACCAGGTGATTCTGGTACCCCTCTAGGCCTCAACGAGACCTGGTGACTGTGGTCCTCAACTGGGCCTCACCTGAACCTAGTGAATATGCTCCCCACCTGGGCCTCATCTGGACCTGGTGACTCTGGTCCCTACCTGGGCATCATCGGGACATGGTTCCTCTATTCCACACCGGGACTCACCTGGACCTGGTAACTCTGGTCCTCACTTTGGCCTCTTCTGTACCAGTGACTCTGGCCCCACCTGTCCCTCACCTGGAACTGGTGACTCTGATCCTCAGCAGCATGCCTCGAATGCACCTTTCCACTAGCTGCGTTCTTATGGCCATGAGAATGTAGCTAATTTGTAAGTCAGGAGTTTCCATGTATACCGCTCTATTGCACCTAGAGACACAAGCATTGAAGCCTGCAGCTAGCTCCTTTTGTCCTATGAGCTTCTGACCAACACGTCTAGTGAGGATGTTCAAAATTTCATCTGAAGGCCGTGTGGAACTGTGAGGGACTGGAGGTGAGCTCAAGTCTCAGAAGCAAGTACCCTTTGGACACTGTGTTCAACTAGATTCTCATGTATGGAACTTAGTGTGTAGCACCAATCCTAGAGAGCAGTTCCTCACATATCTCTGGATTGGGCTTGGAGACTAATTGTGTGGGCCAGCACCTTCCACTAACCTCTGACAAAACTTCTGTCACGCATCGAGCCTAGGCCTTATAGGAGTGAAGTGTACCTGCAGTCAGCATGTGCGAGGTACAAGGCATAAATTCAACTCTCAGAAGTGTGTATGCTTTGCAGGCCGATGTCTGCTAGACACTTATCGAGGCAAGGTATACCCAAGCTACACTCTAATTAAACAAGGATCCTGGTAATCACTGTACTGAACTGAGATACACGTGAGTACAGTCCTGACACTTCCACTTGCATTTTTCCAACCTCTCCCAACACCTAAAATAAGGATGTTAGCAGCTATGACTATGGGAGGTCAGGATGCGGGAGGGTCCTGCCCTGAGCTCAGCTTTCAAAAGGAGGCATGCCTCGAAGCCAGCTTTCTACTAACTTCGTTCTGTTGGCCATGAGAACGTGGCAGCATTGATATTCAGGATGTTCCATGAATACCACTTTACTGCACCTGGAGACACAACCTTGAAGTCTGCAGCTTGCCCTTTGCATCCCATGAGCTTCTGACAAACATGTCTAGTGAGTATGTTTGTAACTGTATCTGCAGGCAGTGTGGAACTGGGAAGGACCACGTTTCAACTCATCTCCGAGAGGGAAGTTCCCCAGAGAGAGAGCTTTCAGCTAGTAACTCAGGTTTGGAAGTTAGTATGTAGCTCCCATCTAAGGGAGGAATCCCTCAGAAGTTGCTGGATTGAACTAAGAAACATTTATTTCTCAAAACTTGTGTCCCGTATCAAATGAAATCATTTGGAAGCGAAGCGTACAGGCGGTCAGCATGTGGGAGGTTCAAGTCCTAAGATCAATCCAAAGGAGTGTGCATGCCTTGGAGGCAGCTGTCCGCTAGGCGCGAAATTGACAAGGCAGACACTTGGTTCTCACTCCGCTACTCTCACGCATACAACGAAATGCTGTGGAAGCAGAACGTACAGGCAGTCAGGATGGAGGAGGTACAGGCTATAAGCTCAAATCTCCGAAGTGTGTATGCTTTGCAAGCCGATGTCTGCTAGACACTTATCGAGGTGAGGCATACCCGAGCTACACTCTAATTGAACAAGGATGTTGGCAATCGATGTATCGAACTCAGATACACGTGAGTATAGTCCTGACACTTCCAGTCACATTTCTCCAACATCTCCTAGCACTCCACGTAAAGAATTTAGCAGCTATGACTATGGGCAGGCAAGATGTGGGAGGGTCCTGCCCTGAGCTCAGCTCTCACAACAGAGCATGCCTAGAAGCCAGCTTTATACTAGCTCGTTCTGATGGCCGTGAGAATGTAGCAGAATTGTAGGCGGTACGAATACAATGAATACCACTCTACTGCACCTGGAGACACAACCATTGAAGCCTGCAGCTGGCCCTTGCACCCCATAAGCTTCTGACAAACATGTCTAGTGAGGATGTTCGTAACTGCATCTGCATGCAGTGTGGAACAGGAAAGAACTGCGTGTCAGCTCATCTCGCAGAAGGAAATTCCCCAGAGAGAGAGCTTTCAGCTAGGCACTCAGGTTTGGAAGTAAGTATGTAGCTCCCATCTGAGGGAGGAATTCCTCAGAAGTCACTGGATTGAACTAAGAGACACTTGCCTCTCGCAAAACTTGCATCCCATATCGAACGAAATCCTTTGGAAGTGAAGCATACAGGCGGTCAGCATATGGGAGGTACAAGCCATAAGCTCAAGCCAAAGGAGTGTGCATGCCTTGCAGGCAGCTGTCCACTAGGCACGAAATTGACAAGGCAGATATGGTTTTCACTCTGCTACTATCCCGCATACAATGAAATGCTGTGGAAGTGGAACGTACAGGCAGTCAGGAGGGGGGAGGTACAGACCAGAAGCTCAACTCTCAAAAGTGTGTATGCTTTGAAGGCCGATGTCTGCTAGACACTTATCGAGGAGAGGTATACCCGAGCTACACTCTAATTGAACAAGGACGTTGGCAATCCTGTATTGAACTCAGATACACGTGAGTAGAGTCCTGACACTTCCACTTGCATTTCTCCAACCTCTGCCAACACCTAACATAAGGATGTTAGTAGCTACGACTACAGGCAGCCAGGATGCGGGACGGTCCTGCCCTGAGCTCAGCTCTCAAAAGGAGGCATGCCTAGAAGCCAGTATTCTACTAGCTCTTTCTGATGGCCGTGAGAACGTAACAGCATTATAAGATGGGACATTCCATGAATACCGCTCTACTGCACCTGGAGACACAACCATTGAAGCCTGCAGCTGGCCCTTGCGTCCTATGAGCTTCTGACAAACATGTCTAGTGAGGATGTTCGTAACTGCACCTGCAGGCAGCGTGGAACTGGGAAGGACCACAATTCAGCTCATCTCCGAGAGGGAAGTTCCCCAGAGAGAGAGCTTTCAGCTAGTAACTCAGGTTTGGAAGTTAGTATGTAGCTCCCACCTGAGGGAGGAATTCCCCAGAAGTCGCTGGATTGAACTAAGCGACACTTGCCTCTCGCAAAACTTGCGACCCATATCGAAGGAAATCCTTTGAAAGTGAAATATACAGGGGGTAATCATGTGGGAGGTACAAGCCATAAGCTCAATCCAAAGAGGTGTGCATGCCTGGGAGGCACCTGTCTGCTAGGTACGAAATTGACAAGGCAGACACTTGGTTTTCACTCGGCTACTCTCCCGCATACATCAAAATGCTGTGGAAGAGGAACGTACAGGCAGTCATGATGCGGAGGTACAGGCCATAAGCTCAGCTCTCAGAAGTCTGTATGATTTGCAGGCCGATGTCTGCTAGACACTCATCGAGGTGAGGTATACACGAGCAACACTCTAATTGATTAAGGACGTTGGCAATCGCTGTATTGAACTCAGGTACACGTGAGTACAGTCCTGACACTTCCACTCGCATTTCTCCAATCTCTTCCAGCACTTCACGTAAGGATGTTAGCAGCTATGACAATGGGCAGGCAAGATGCGGGAGGGTCCTGCCCTGAGCTCAGCTCTCACAAGAGAGCATGCCTAGAAGCCAGCATTCAAATAGCTGCGTTCTAATGGCCGTGAGACCATAGCAGTCTTCTACCTCAGGAGGTTTGAAGAATACCACTCTACTGAACCTGGAGACACCTTCCAGGCCTGCATTATTCCACTTGCATCTCACAAGCTTCTGAAAAACGTCTCTGGTGAAGATGTTCAAAACTCATTCTGCGGGCAGTGTGGAACTGTGAGGGACTGGGTGGGAGCTCAAATCTCAGAAGAGAGATGCTTTTGGACTCGGGGTTCAGCTAGATTCTCACGTATGGAACTTAGTATGTAGCATGTGTCTAAGACAGGAATTACTAGGAAATCGCTGGATTGAGCTTGGAGGCACTAGTCTTGTATGCCGGGACTTTCCACTTACCCCTCACAACACTTCAGTCACGCATCGAGCCTATGCCTGTTAGCTGCAAAATGTACCTGCAGGCAGGATGTGGGAAGCACAGGCCATAAGCTCAACTCTCAAAAGTGTGTATGCCTGGAAGGCAGATGTCTGCTACCCACTCATACATGGGAGTTAGAAACTAGCTACACTCTTTGAAGAAGGCCGTTTCAAATCGCTGTATTCAACTCAGATAATCGTGAGTACAGGCCTGACACTTCCACATGCATTTCGCCGCCCTCACCCAGCACCTAATATAAGGATATTAGCAGTTATGTCTACGGGCGGGAAGGATATGGGAGGGTCCGGCACTGAGCTCAGCTCTCAAAAGAAAGCATGCCTAGAAGCCAGCTTTCTACTAGCTCGTTCTGATGGCCGTGAGAATGTAGCAGAATTGTAAAGCGCTACCTTCCATGAATACTGCTCTACTGCACCTGGAGGCACAACCATTGAAGCCTACAGCTGGCCCTTGCATCCCAAGAGCTTCTGACAAACATGTCTAGTGAGGATGTTCGTAACAGCATCTGCAGGCAGTGTGGAACTGGGAAGGACCGCGTGTCAGCTCATCTCGCAGAAGGAAATTCCCCAGAGAGAGAGGTTTCAGCTAGGTACTCAGGATTGGAAGTTAGTATGTAGCTCCCATCTGAGGGAGGAATTCCTCAGAAGTCGCAGGATTGAACTAAGACACATTTGCCTCTCGCAAAACTTGCGTCCCATATTGAAAGAAATCCTTTGGAACTGAAGTGTGCGGATGGTCAGCATGTGGGAGGCATAAGCCATAAGCTCAATCCAAAGGAGTGTGCATGCCTTGCAGGCAGCTGTACGTTAGGCGCGAAATTGACAAGGCAGACACTTGGTTTTCACTCCGCTACTGTCCTGCATACAATGAAATGCTGTGGAAGTGGAACATACAGCCAGTCAGGATGGAGAAGTTAGAAGACATAAGCTGAACTCTCAGAAGTATGTATGCTTTGCAGGCCGATGTCTGCTAGACACTTATCGAGGCGAGGTATACCGGAGCTACACTCTAATTGAATAAGGACGTTGGCAATCGCTGTATTGATCTCAGATACACGTGAGGACAGTCCTGACACTTCCACTTGCTTTTCTCCAACCTCTCTCAACACCTAACATAAGGATGTTAGCAGCTAGGACTATGGGCAGGCAGGATGCGGGAGGGTTCTGCTCTGAGCTCAACTTTCAAAAGGAGGCATGCCTGAAGCCAGCTTTCTACTAACTGCATTCTAATGGCCATGAGAATGTGGCAGCATTGTAATTCAGGATGTTCCATGAATACCGCTTTACTACACCTGGAGACACAATGTTGAAGCCTGCAGCTTGCCCCTTGCGTCCCATGAGCTTCTGACAAACATGTCTATTTAGGATGTTCGTAACTGTATCTGCAGGCAGTGTGGAACATGGCAGGACCACGTTTCAGCTCATCTCTGAAAGAGAATTTCCCCAGAGAGAGAGCTTTCAGCTAGGTACTCTGGTTTGGATGTTAGTATGTAGCTCCCATCTGAGGGAGGAATTCCTAAGAAGTTGCTGGCTTGAGAAGAAAGAAGAAAGAAAGAAAGAAAGAAAGAAAGAAAGAAAGAAAGAAAGAAAGAAAGAAAGAAAGAAAGAAAGAAAGAAAGAAAGAAAGAAAGAAAGAAAGAAAGAAAGAAAGAAAGAAAGAAAAAGGAAGGAAGGAAGGAAGGAAGGAAGGAAGGAAGGAAGGAAGGAAGGAAGGAAGGAAGAAAGAAAGAAAGAAAGAAAGAAAGAAAGAAAGAAAAAAAGAAAGAAAAAAAGAAAGAAAAAAGAAAGAAAGAAAAAAGAAAGAAAGAAAGAAAAAGAAAGAAAGAAAGAAAGAAAGAAAGAAAGAAAGAAAGAAAGAAAGAGTGGCACCTGTGTGGCTCTGTCAGTTAAGCTTCTACATTAGGCTCAGATCATGATCCAGGTCCCAAGGCAGGCTCCCTGTTCAGCAGGGAACCTGCTTCTCCCTCTCCCTCTGCCTCTCTCGCTCATGCTTTATCTCTCCTCACTCTCTCAAATAAATAAAAAACATCTTTGAAAAAGAAGCAAACAAGCAAACCCACAAGGAAGAGAAATCGCCCATGTAGAAGAATTTCAAACAATTTGTGAAGACATTCCACCCTCAAGTTCATGAGCATAGCTTCCCACTCTTCCGTGTGGAATACACATAGTAACTTCCTCTACAAAATATAATATGAAAAACTTAAAATAATATTGATAATATAATAATAATAATTAATAATAATAAAGAATGAGTTTACTACTGAGAAAGCTGACAAACACTACCTCAGCAAGATGATCAGATCGATACCAAGACTGATAAATCATGTTGATAGTATCTATCCTTTATATGATATAATGAAAATGGCAGTATGTCTCTGTATATAATCCACAAAAACAGTTCAGTCATGAGATAAACAACAGACATGTCCCAACTGAGGGAAATTTTACAAAATACTCTACTTCTCAAAGTGTTCCAGTTCAACAACAACAAGGAAAGGCAGAAAGACTGTCACAATCCAGATGAGCCTAAGGAAAGAGGAGGACAAATGGAATGTGATATGAGGGATTGTAACTTAGCAAAAACTAAGGAAATCTGAATAAACTATGGCCTTTGTTTTTCTTTTTTTTTTTTTTTTTGGTCTTTTTTGAAAAATTTTTTAAGGTATTTATTTATTTATTTGTGATAGTCACAGAGAGAGAGAGAGGCAGAGACACAGGCAGAGGGAGAAGCAGGCTCCATGCACCGGGAGCCCGAGGTGGGATTCGATCCCGGGTCTTTTTTTGGTCTTTTTTGGATGCAAAGTTTTTAATATTGATTCATTAGCTAATATTTGTACCGTACTAATATAAGGTATCAATAATTGGAGAAATTGAGTGCGAGTGCATGCGAATGCTCTGTACTATCTTCTCAATTTCCCTATAAATCTTTGTTTTTTTCCTAATAAATAAGATTTATTTTGAAAATTGACTTAAATGAATCAGGCTCCAAGTGTGAAGACATTTTAAGAATTGTTGAATTAACTTTTGCCTTATTCTTAAAGAGTTCCTTTGATGGAAACAAAGTAAGAATTTTAGATCAGAAGGAAAGAAAAACACTTATGAACATGCATAATGCCTCCTCAACCTGAAAAGCAGGAACAGATAATAAATAGCAAAAATCAGATAAAAATAATTCTAGTATAATAGACACGATATTGCAAGTGCATTTAAAATTAGCAATGCATAACATTTATTTCCTTGACATTTGTCTTCCAAAGAGTTCAAAGTGTTTCAGTGTCAGTTGAAACAGGGGAAGAATCTCAGGGAAGGATCCTTCACATAAATAATAGGATCATTGGTAATAATGTCTCTCAGTTCTTTCTAAATCCATAAAGATGCATTTCCTGATGAGTGACTGAGCTGTGAAGAAAGAGATGAGAAGCCCTCATCCCTCTGAATTACTTGTGTCAGAATATTTTAACCATAGTACCACGGATAGTAAATTATCCTTATTAACAGGAAATATGTCTCAGATTGGAATCTGAGCAATTAGATGCGCAGAGAAAAAAAGCTTTGACTCGCTCCTCATCTTTTAAAGATAAAGGAGAGCTTTTCTATGTACAAAGTCAGTTGTCAAGATACCCTTATGGAATAAGAGTCTGCAGCATGGAATCCTGCTGCACAGCTGGGAAGCCCACGCCCCAGGTCTTCCTGATCCCAAATCCCTGGACCTGTCCCCCAACAAAGGCTGCCAAGCTGAGGTCATTTGCAATTGCTCTCTTAGGAGCTCTGGGGAAGGCGGAAGGAGCTAGATAGGATGGGATGGGAAGCGTGGAGGCCAAGAAAATTAAGGCCATTCCAATTTAAATTCAGCTTTAGCACAAGTCCACCCATCCCAGGTCCCTGTGAAGAAGAGCTGAAATTTACATTACTTCAGTTACAGGAAAAAAAACAAAAGTTTACAGCTTAATGACCTAGAAAGCCCCACAATAGAATCAAAACTGAGCCCAGGCCAAGGATAGGAAGCCTCTATTAGAATGAAAACAGGGCTCAATGCCCTTGAATGTCCCATATCAAAATGTAAACAGAACTTGAGGAATTGCTCCAGCCCTTCTGGAGGTCCCCAAGACCAGCCCTTAAAACTAAGCTAAAACCCATCTCCAAGTCCCTGCTTCACTCTGTTGGGTATACTTGGACACAAGCTCGAGCTTGTAAATAAACCCTCCTGTGTTTGCATCAGTGTCAGCTTCTCTGAGATAAAAAAACAAAACCAAAAGAAGCTCGGACACAGGTAGAGTAAACGCAGGGTTCTGAGAGAATCGGCGGAGACCCGGGGACTTGGGAGCTCTTCTGTGGAAGCCCATGCAGACTGGGGGGGAAGGATGCTCAGTCCCAGATCCAGAGGAACCAGAGACCCCACCCGCATCCTGCCCACCAGGGGGGGTCTCAGGGAGCAGCACTGCACCGCCCACTGGAGGCCAGAGGTGCTGATGCCCACCCTGCCTCTGATCCCGCAGTTGCATCTACCAAGCAGATGTGCACCTGATAATCAGCGCCAGAGCCCATCCCCAGACCCTGCACAGACCACTCACTGCCACCAAGTTGTCGGACCACAGAAGATGCAGAGATTCAGCTCTGCCTGGAAAGTAGGATCTAGCTTCCTTTGTACTTTGTGCTTTATTTTCATTTATTTTTTTTATTTTTTTATTAATTGCCTTATTTTAATTTTTATGTATGTACCTTATATATTTCTTATTTTTATTTTCATGGTACTTTAATTGTGTTTCATATTTTGGGATTTAGAGTCTTTGAAAATGCAGGCCAAAATAATCTGGTGTGTTTTTGTTTTTTTTTTTGGAGGGCAGTTGTTATTGTTTTCCATGGTTTTTCTTTTTCTTCCCACTTTCTTTTCTGGAAAAGGTAATGAGATGGAGAAATTCACCTCTATAAAATAATATGAGGTAGTACTCACAGCCAGGAAGTCCATCAATACACATATATGATGTCTAACTACAGTTTAAAACAATTATTATAAAGATAGCAGCTGGGCTGGAAAAAGAGCACAGAAGAAAACTAGAGAATCCCTTACAGTAGAAATAAAAGAACTAAAATCTAGTCAGGCCAACGTTAAAAATGCTATAACTGAGATGCAGTCCCACGTAGAAGCCATAAAAACAAGAAAGGTTATGGACCACAGAGACAGACGTAGGGAAGTCAGCCACTTATTAAAACAATAACATTCATATTTTAGGAGACTCAGAAGATGAAGAGAGAGAACAGGTGGGCCTTGCTCAGCCATTAGAAACGACAAATACCCACCATTTGCTTCAACGTGAATGGAACTGGAAGGTATTATGCTGAGTGAAGTAACTCAATCGGAGAAGGACAAACATTGTATGTTCTCATTCATTTGGGGAATATAGATAATAGTGAAAGGGAATATAAGGGAACGGAGAAGAAATATGTGGGAAATATCAGAAAGGGAGACAGAATATAAAGACTCCTAACTCAGGGAAATGAACTAGGGGTGATGGATGGGGAGGAGGGCGGGCGGTGGGGGTGAATGGGTGATGGGCACTGAGGGGGGCACTTGCCGGGATGAGCACTGGGTGTTATTCTGTATGCTGGCAAATTGAACACCAATAAAAAATAAAATTATTATTAAAATAAAAGAAAGAAAGAGGGATCCCTGGGTGGCGCAATGGTTTAGCGCCTGCCTTTGGCCCAGGGTGCGATCCTGGAGACCCGGGATAGAATCCCACGTCAGGCTCCCAGTGCATGGAGCCTGCTTCTCCCTCTGCCTGTGTCTCTGCCTCTCTCTCTCTCTCTGTGACTATCATAAATAAATAAAAATTTAAAAAAATAAACAAACATTAAAAAAAAGGAAGAAATGAAAGAAAAAGAAAGAAAGAAAGAAAGAAAGAAAGAAAGAAAGAAAGAAAGAAAGAAAGAAAGATAGATTGGCACCTGGTTGGCTCAGTCAGTTAAGCTTCTGCCTTAGGCTCAGATCATGATCCAGGTCCCAAGGCAGACTCCCTGTTTAGCAGGGAACCTGCTTCTCCCTCTCCCTCTGTCCCTCTCGCTCATGCTTTTTCTCCTCTCTCTCTCTCTCATATAAATAAATAACATCTTTGAAAAAGAAACAAACAAAGAAACCCACAAGAAAGAGAAATCTCCCATGTAGAAGAATTTCAAACAATTCGTGCAGACATACCACACTCAAGTTCATGAGCATATCTTCACACTTTTATGTGTGCAATACACATAGTAACTTCCTTCTGCAAAATATATTATGAAAAACCTAAAATAAGAATGATAATATAATAATAATAATAATAATAATAATAATAAATCACTTTACTACGGAGAAAGCTGACAAACACTACCTCAGCAAGATGATCAGATCGATACCAAGACTGAAAAATCATGTTGATAGTATCTATCCTTTATATGATATAATAAAAATAGCAGTATATCTCTGTATATAATCCACAAAAACAGTTCAATCATGAGATAAACAACAGACATGTCCCAACTGAGGGAAATTTTACAAAATACTCTACTTCTCAAAGTGTTCCATTCAACAACAACAAGGAAAGGCTGAAAGACTGTTACAATCCAGAGGAGGCTAAGAAAACAGGAGGACAAATGGAATGTGATATGAGGGATGGTAACTTAGCAAAAGCTAAGGAAATCTGAATAAAGTAAAGACTGCTAACTCTGGGAAACGAACTAGGGGTGGTAGAAGGGGAGGAGGGCGGGGGGTGGGAGTGAATGGGTGACGGGCACTGGGTGTTATTCTGTATGTTAGTAAATTGAACACCAATAAAACAAATAAATAACAAAAAAAATAAAAAATAAAAAATAAAAAAAAAAGTATGGACTTTGGTTAATGCGAATATTTTAATATTGATTCATTAGCTCCTATTTGTACCGTACTAATATAAGATATCAATAATTGGAGAAATTGAGTGCCAGTGCATGCGAATGCTCTGTACTATCTTTTCAATTTCCCTCTAAATCTTTGTTTTTTTCCTAATAAATAAGATTTATTTTGAAAATTGACTTAAATGAATCAGGCTCCAAGTTTGAAGACATTTTAAGAATTGTTGAATTAACTTTTCCCTTATTCTTATAGAGTTCCTTCGATGTGAACAAAGAAATAATTTTATATCAGAAGGAAAGAACAACACTTATGAACGTATAATGCCTCCTCAACCTGAAAAGCAGGAACGGATAATAAATAGCAAAAATCAGATAAAAATAATTCTAGTATAATAGACACCATATTGCAAGTGCATTTAAAATTAACAATGCATAACATTTATTTCCTTGACATTTGTCTTCCAAAGAGTTCAAAGTGTTTAAGTGTCAGTTGAAATAGGGGAAGAATCTCAGGGAAGAATCCTTCACATAATAATAGGACCATTGTAATAATATCTCTCAGTTCTTTCCAAATCCATAAAGATGCATTTCCTGATGAGTGACTGAGCTGTGAAGAAAGAGATGAGAAACCCTCATCCCTCTGAATTACTTGTGTCAGAATATTTTAACCATAGTACTACGGATAGTAAATTATCCTTATTAACAGGAAATATGTCTCAGATTGGAATCTGAGCAATTAGATGGGCAGAGAAAAAAAAACTTTGACTCGCTCCTCATCTTTTAAAGATAAAGGAGAGCTTTTCTATGTACAAAGTCAGTTGTCAAGATAGCCTTAGGGAATAAGAGTCTGCAGCATGGAATCCTGCTGCACAGCTGGGACGCCCACAACCCAGGTCTTCCTGATCCCAAATCCCTGGGCCTTTCTCCCAACACATGCTGCCAAGCTGAGGTCATTTGCAATTGCTCTCTTAGGAGCTCCAGGGAAGGGGAAAGAGCTAGATAGGATGGTACTGGACGCAAGGAGGCCGAGAAGATGAAGGCCTTTCTACTTTAAGTTCAGTGTTCGAACAAGTCCAGCCATCCCAGGCCCCTGTGAAGAAGACCTGAAATTTACATTACTTCAGTTACAGGAAAAAAAAACAAAAGTTTACAGCTTAATGTCCTAGAATTCCCCACAATAGAATGAAACTGAGCCCATGCCAACGGCTGGAAGCGCCTATTAGAATGAGAGCAGAGCTCAATACCCTTGAAGGCCCCATATCAAAATGTAAACAGAACTTGAGGAATTGCTCCACCCCTTCTGGAGGACCCTGAGACAAGCCCTTAAAACTAAGCTAAAACCCACCTCGGGGTCCAAGTCCCTACTCCGCTGTGTTGGGTGTACTTGGACGCAAGCTCAAGTTTGGAAATCAACCCTTGTGTGTTTGCATTGGTGTCAGCTCCTTAGTGGTTTCTCAGATTCGCAATCTTGAGCACAACACCCCCATGTCCCCTCCCACCTTGGCTGAACCTCTATCCCCTGCCACCCAGGGTGACAGTCACCTCCCTGCCTACAACACCTGGGCACAGGCCGTCACACAGGTCCCATGGGCATGGTGGGCACTCCTGCCATCCCTGGCCTCCCAGAGGAAGGAAGGAGGTTTTGGCAGTACACACTCCCATGGTGGCCCCAGGGCTCCCTGCCCAGGACAGACAGGTTGGGGTCTGTGTCCCTGACGTCAGCTCCTCCTCCCCGGTTTTCCCACAGGAAATGAAGGAGGAAGCCCTGTCTCCTCTAGGGACATCACGCTGGGGGACCTGGATGTCAACAGGATGTTCAGCAGTCACGTCATGTTTTGGGACTACTATGGGGTAGGGTGAGGCTGAGGGGCCAGGGGGATCGGGACCCAGAAGGACCGGGGGTTTCTGGGTAGGGAACACCGGGCTTCAGATCCCGGGGGAAGAACAGCAGCCAACAACACACAGCTGCATTGTAGGTTGTTTGGGATGAACACCGTGCCCCCACCCTCGGGGTCTCACGGATGAGGAGGCCACTAGGACGGGGCCTCCAGGGATTGCCATGTGAGCTGAACCCCAAAGGGGTGAGGGACAGCCCCTGAAAAGCAGGGGGCTGGGGTGGAGGCCATGGGGCAAGTAAGGGGACCTGGGGACAGGGTGCATGGCCGTGACTGGAGGAGGACACACATCGATCTGATGAGGGTCGGAAGGGTCAGGGTGATATCCACCATCAGCACTTTTTATATTTCTAAATTCTATGCATTCAATTTGAGACAATTTGCAATTTATAAACATACATAGTATGATGACCCCCAGATAATGCCCCTGGTCCAGCCAGGGCCCTGCACTCACCACACGGGGCCCCAGGGGAAGGTGACACAGCATACCCCAGACTGGGGTCGCCTTTATCTGTAGATGTCTCCGTGTGCATCTTAGAGAAAGGGGATGCCCTGTGTTCACCAGCCCCCCACACCATCCTCCCATCCCCCAGACCCACACCATCCCCTAACATCATCATCCCCCGTGGCATAGCCCCTACACCATCTCCCTTACACACACACAGCCTCACACAATCCCCACCCACACTATACCCCAACACCATCCCCCTTACACCATCCCCCACACCCCACCACCGTCATACCCATGCCCACACACCATCCACCCCCACACCATTGGCCCCTAACAAGGACCCAGTGCAGCTGCACCCTGTGGGACATGCTCAAACTCCCTGGGGTTCTCTGGATACCCTGCTCCCATCAGAAGCCCGGGTGTCCCATTGAGTACCCAGGGGTTGCAGGGAGGAGGGAAGGCAGGGAGCCCCAGACAGTTTGTGTATAGGAGAGTGGTGCAGAGCACACACTGTACCCTGCCTCCATCCACGGTCCCTCCTGGAGGGTGGGACACCCTGCACAGGACAGCAGCCCCTAACCCAGAGGGACCTGGGCTGACTTGGGCCCATGCTCTGTGGGGGCTGGGTTGATTTGAGGCCCCACCAGTCCCAGCTCAAAGACTAATGGAATCAGGGCCCCATAGCCCTGGCCAACCCTGGATTCTGGCCCCAGGCTGAGTGAGCCCTCTCAAAGCTGGATGTGGCCTCCTGGGCCCTGGGCATGCCCCACAGATACAGGTCGCTTATCTAGGGCAGCCCTGGGGATCCCGGGTCACACCAGTGTGGGGAGTGGAGGGGTAAGCCGGTGGGCCACACCCACACCCACACGATAAGGCAGGCTCCTCCAGGTGCTGGGGCTCCAGAGGGCCCGAGGCCGGGGTCCAGCTGCCCTGCGGGGACCCAGCACAGGAGCCCATGAGCTGCAGGTCCAGGTCAGCTCTGCTGTCCTCAGAATGGTCACTCAGGCTGAAACCTCAGGACACACGCCCCCACCCGGATCAACACATGCTCCCAGGTGGGGAACTCCAGCACCAGCCCACCCACCCCGTTTGATTCTTGCCCCCACTTAAAGGACAGGAAGTTCTCCTTCCCCAGGGGAAGGCACGCACCCACGGCTCTGGGCCCGATTGCTGTAGAAAGTCAATAAAGTGATGTGGTGCGAAAATGCACAGCCAGCCCATTTCTGCGTCTCCCAGAACTCTTTGCATGGGGCATGGAGAGACCCCCAGACAGGAGGAGCGGGCACCACCTAGGCCCCAACCAGCCCCTGCAGGGGCGCCGCCAGGCAAACACAGCTGACGTCCCCACGTGCCTTCCAGGGGAGGCCGGACCCACTGCTGGATATGGGAATGTGGCCAAGCCGGAACTTCCAGCTCAGCTGACCCTCCAGCTGAAAGTCCTGCACGAGTGAGCCCCGGCGTAGCCAGGAGAGCCCAGCTAGCCGCCCAGCGCCAGCACCAGAAATGATATTCTGCCAACGATTTTGGGGTTTTGGATGACCCAGCCAGAGGATCCGACAGCTGCACGGGATAGCTGCATGTGATAGACACACACGCACCTCAAAACCAACAAAAGTCAGAATCCCCCCAATGTTGTCAAACAGCAGCCAGATGGTTACATACACTACGCTGTGGTCCCCAATAGGATACATGGAAAACGCTATAAGCCATGACTGCAGAGGTGCTGGAGGCATGGAGATGTGCCTGCTGTGTTCCAACAAAGAGGGCAGAGGGGCAGGAAGCATCCTTCGGAGGGGGGCCCTCCTAGGAAAGGATACCAGGTCCCTGTGAAGGCTACGGAGAGTGAAATCTGTCCTCCTATCTTTCTGCTTCTGGTTTTCCTCCTAAATGCCATTTTCCTCAATCATTTTAGCAAGAATTTATTTTTTGTTTTTAAATTTCTTTTTATTGGAGTCCAATTTGTATGAATTCTTTCTTCAGCAAGTGTGTCATTCAGGAGAGAAAGAGAGATAAAGATTTTCCCAGACAGGCAACATATAAAGGAGTTCAGGACCACTTAACCAGTCCAGTAAGGAATTTTAAGAGGGACTCTTCTAGTGGGGGAAAAAAAGAGATCAAAAGCAACAAAGACTAGAAAGGCCCAGAGAACGTCACCAGAAAAACCAACTCTTCCGGTAACACAAATACACAAAGTTCATATCTTTGAATAATCACTCTGAATGCTGATAGACTAAATGCTTCAATCAAAACATATAGGGTATCAGAGTGGCTTAAAAAGCAGTATCCAGGATGCCTGGGTGGCTCAGGGGTTGAGCCTCTGCCTTTGACTCAGGGTGTGATCCTGCAGTCTGGGATCGAGTCCCATATTGGGCTCCTGGTGGGGAGCCTGTTTCTCTCTCTGCCTAATATTCTGCCTCTCTCTCTCTCTCTCTCTCTCTCTCACTCTCACTATCATAAATAATATTATTATTAAAAAACAACATCCATCTGTACGCTGTCTAAAGGATGCTCACCTTAGACCTATAGACACCAACAGATTGAAAGTCAGGGGATGGAAAATCATATATCACGCTAATGGATATCAAAAGAAAGCTGGAGGACCCATACTTATATCAGACAAACGAGATTTGAAACCAAACCCTGGGGGACACATGGTGGCTCAGTGGTTGAGCATCTGCCTTCGGCTCAGGGTGTGATCCTGCGATCCCAGGATCGAGTCCCACATCAGCCTCCCTTTGGGGAGCCTGCCTCTCACTCTGCTATGTTCCTTCTTCTGCTTCTCTGTGTATCTCTCATGAATATATAAATAAGTAATTAAAATTTCAAAAAGAAAGAACAAATACTGTAAGAAGAAATGAAGAAGGGCAATATTTCATAATTAAAAAGACTCTCTATCAAGATCAAACAACTAAATATTTATGCTGCCAACATGGGAGTACCTAAATATAGAAACCACTGTTGGTGGGAATGTGAACTGGTGCAGCCACTCTGGAAAACTCTGTGGAGGTTCCACAATGAGATAAAAATAGACCTGTACAACGACCCAGAAATTGCACTGTTGGGGATTAACCTCAAAGATTCAGATGCAATGAAACGCCGGGACACCTGCACCCTGAGGTTTATATTAGGAATGTCCACAATAGCCAAACTGTGGAAGGAGCCTCCCTGTCCATCAAAGTTGAATGGATAAAGATGATGTGGTTTATATATACAATGGAATATTACTCAGTCATTAAAAATGACAGATACCCACCATTTGCTTCAACGTGAATGGAACTGGAAGGTATTATGCTGAGTGAAGTAAGTCAAATGGAGAAGGACAAACAGTGTATGTTCTCATTCATTTGTGGAATATAAATAATACTGAAAGAGAATATAAGGGAATGGAGAAGAATTGTATAGGAAATATCAGAAAGGGAGACAGAACATAAAGACTCCTAACTCTGCGAAATGAACTAGGGGTGCTGGGAGGGGAGGAGGGCAGAAGTGTGTGTGAATGGGTGATGGGCACTGAGAGGGAACTTGATGGGATGAGCACTGGGTGTTATTCGGAATGTTGGTCAATTCAACACCAATACAAAATAAATTTATTTAAAAAAAAAGATCCAACAACTAAATATTTATGCTGCAACATGGGAGTACCGAAATATAGAAACCAATTAACAACAAACGTACAGGAACTCACTGATAATAATACAATGACAGGGGATTTTAACACCCACTTATGACAATGGACCGATTGTCTATGCAGAAAATCAACAGGGGAACAATAGCCTTGACACACTGGACCACAGGGACTCAACAGATATACTCTGAACATTTCTTCCTAAAGCAGAATACACATTCCTTTCAAGTGCACATGGGATATTCTCCAGAACAGATCATATCATGGGCCACAAATCAGCCCTCAACAGGTACAACAGGTACAAGAAGGTTGATATCACACACTGTACATTTTTGGAACTCGATGCTATGAAACTCGAAGTCGACAGTAAGAAAAAAGAATTGGACAGACAAAAAACACGTGGAGATTATGATCATCCTACTAGAGAATGAATGGATCAACCAGGAAATTAAAGAGGAAATTTAAAACAAATGAAAATGAAAATATGTTTCTCCAAACCTCTGGGATGTAGCAAAGGCAGTCCTAAGAGGGAAGTACATAGCAATACAGGCCTACCTCAAGAAACAAGAAGTTTCCAATACACAACCTAACCCTACACCTAAAGGAGCTGGAAAAGAAATAGCAAACAAAGCCTAAAGCCTACAGAAGAAGGGAAAAAATAAAGATGAGAGCAGAGATAAAAAATACAGAAACAACAAAACAGTAGAATGGAATAACGAAACTAAGAGCTGGATCTTCAAAATAATAAATAAAACGGATCAAGCCATAGCCAGCTTTATCAATGAGAAAAGAGAAAAGACCTATATAAATAAAATCACAAATGAGAGAAGAGACATCACAATCAACACCAGAAAAATAAGACAATTATAAGGGAATACTATGAAATTATATGCTAACAAACTGGGAGAACTGGAAGAAATGGACAAATCCCTAGAAATGTGCAAACGAGCAAACCTGAAATAGGAAGAAATAGAAAATGTGAACAGACCCATAACTAGCAAAAGAATTGAATCAGCAAGGAACCTGGGTACCTCAGTGGTTGAGCATCTGCTTTGGCTCAGGTCATGATCCCGGGGACCTGGGGGATCAAAGGTCCCCGCATGGAGCCTCATTTTCCCTCTGCCTATCCCTCTCTCTCCCTATGTCTCGCATGAATCCATAAATAAAATCTTTAAAAAAGAAAAAAGATAAAAAGATGAGAAAGGACCCAAATAAAATCACAAATGAGAAAAGAGAAATAACAACCAACACTACAGAAATACAAAGGATTATAAGAGAACATTATGAAAAATTATATGCCAGCAACCTAGAACCTGGAAGAAATAGATCAATTCCTGGAAACATATAACATAACAAAAATGATAAAGGAAGAAATAAGAAACTTGAACAGACAGATAACCAGCAAAGAAATTGAATCAGCAATCAAGAACCTCCCAACAGGAGATGCTTAGATCAATAGAACAAAATGGAAATCCAAAACAAGATACAAACCTGTAACTCTATGATCCATTAATCGACAACAAGGCAGCAAGGAATATCCAAAGGCACAAAGATAGTCTCTTCAACAAACCCTAACCATGACCCCAGGATAAGAACAAATGATGTTGGGAAAACCAGGCAGCCACATACAGAAGAATGAAACTGGACCACTTTCTTATACCATATATATAAAAAATAAATTCAATATGGATGTTTATAGCAGCAATGGCCACGATAGCCAAACTGTGGAAGGAGCCTTGGTGTCCAACGAAAGATGAATGGATAAAGAAGATGTGGTTTATGTATACAATGGAATAGTACTCAGCTATTAGAAATGACAAATACCCACCATTTGCTTCAACGTGGATGGAACTGGAGGGTATTATGCTGAGTGAAGTAAGTCAGTCGGAGAAGGACAAACATTATATGTTCTCATTCATTTGGGGAATATAAATAATAGTGAAAGGGAATATAAGGGAAGGGGGAAGAAATTTGTGGGAAATATCAGAAAGGGAGACAGAACGTAAAGACTGCTAACTCTGGGAAACGAACTAGGGGTGGTAGAAGGGGAGGAGGGCGGGGGGTGGGAGTGAATGGGTGACGGGCACTGGGTGTTATTCTGTATGTTAGTAAATTGAACACCAATAAAAAATAAATTTAAAAAAAAAGAGGGAAACTGAGGAAAAAGGAGACACACAATTAAAGACCAGGAAGACAGATTAAGGGAAATAAACGACACCCTGAGGAAGAAAAACCTACGTGTAATTGGGGTTCCCGAGGGCGCCAAAATGGACAGAGGGCCAGAATATGTATTTGAACAAATCATAGCTGAAAACAATCCTAATCTGGGAAGGGAAACAGGCATTCAGATCCAGGAAATAGAGAGATCCCCCCCTAAAATCAATAATAACCATCCAACACCTCGACATTTAATAGTGAAGCTTGCAAATTCCAAAGATAAAGAGAAGATCCTTAAAGCAGCAAGAAACAAGAAATCCCTGACATTTATGGGGAGGAGCATTAGGGTAACAGCAGACCTCTCCACAGTGACATGGCAGGCCAGAAAGGGCTGGCAGGATATATTCAGGGTCCTCCATGAGAAGAACATGCAACCAAGAATACTTTATCCAGCAAGGCTCTCATTCAAAATGGAAGGAGAGATAAAGAGCTTCCAAGACAGGCAGGAACTGAAAGAATATGTGACCTCCAAACCAGCTCTGCAAGAAATTTTAAGGGGGACTCTTAAAATTCCCCTTTAAGAAGAAGTTCAGTGGAACAATCCACAAAAGCAAGGACTGAATAGATGTCATGATGACACTAAACTCATATCTGTCGATAGTAACTCTGAACGTGAATGGGCTTATTGACCCCATCAAAAGGCGCAGGGTTTCGGACTAGATAAAAAAGCAGGACCCATCTATTTGCTGTCTACAAGAGACTCATATTAGACAGAAGGACACCTACAACCTGAAAATAAAATATTGGAGAACCATTTACCATTCAAATGGTCCTCAAAAGAAAGCAGGGGTAGCCATCCGTATATCAGATCATCTAAAATTTACCCCGAACTGTATTGAGAGATGAAGAGGGACACTAAATCATACTTAAGGGATCTATCCACAAGAGGACTTAACAATCCTCTACATATATGCCCCGAATGTGGGAGTTGCCAAATATTTAAACCAATTAATAACCAAAGTGAAGAAATACTTAGATAATAATACACTTACACTTGGTGACTTCAATCTAGCTCTTTCTACACTCTATAGGTTTTCTAGGCAAAACATCTCCAAAGAAACGAGAGCTTTAAATCATACACTGGAGCAGATGGATTTCACAGAAATCTACAGAACTTTACATCCAAACTCAACTGAATACACATTCTTCTCAAGTGCACATGGAACTTTCTCCAGAATAGACCACATACTGGGTCACAAATCCGGTCTGAATAGATACCAAATGATTGGGATCGTCCCCTGCATAGTCTCAGACCATAATGCCTTGAAATTAGAACAAAGGTATCCCTGGGTGGCGCAGCAGTTTGGCGCCTGTCTTTGGCCCAGGGCGCGATCCTGGAGACCCGGGATCGAATCCCATGTCGGGCTCCCAGTGCATGGAGTCTATTTCTCCCTCTGCCTATGTCTCTGCCTCCCTCTCTATCTATCTATCTCTCTATATCAGTGTGGCTATCATAAATAAATTTTAAAAAGAAAAAAAAGAAAAAAAATAGACCTTCCCTACAATCCAGCAATTGCACTGGTGGGGATTTACCCAAAGATTCAGATGCAATGAAATGCCGGGTCACCTGCACCCCGATGTTTATAGCAGGAATGTCCACAATAGCCAAATCGTGGAAGGAGCCTGGTTTCCATTGAAACATGAATGGATAAAGAAGATGTGGTTTATGTATACGATGGAATATTACTCAGCCATTAGAAAAGACAAATACCCACTATTTGCTTCAACGTGGATGGAACTGGAGGGTATTATGCTGAGTGAAGTAAGTCAATCGGAGAAGGACAAACAGTGTATGTTCTCATTCATTTGGGGAATATAAATAATAGTGAAAGGGAATATAAGGGAATGGAGAAGAAACGTGTGGGAAATATCAGAAAGGGAGATAGAACATAAAGACTCCTAACTCTGGGAAATGAACAAGGTGTGCTGGAAGGGGAGGAGGGCAGGAAGAGAGGGTGAATGGGTGACGGGCACTGAGTGGGACAGTTGACGGGAACAGCACTAGGTGTTATTCTGTATGTTGGTCAATTGAACACCAATAAAAAATAAATTTATTTAAAAAAAAAGTTAAACAACTAAATATTTATGCTGCCAACATGGTAGTATCTAAATATACAAACCAATTAACAACAAACATACAGGACCTCACTGATAATAATACAATGACAGGGGATTTTAACACCCACTTATGGAAATGGACCGATCATATATGCATTAAGTCAACAAGGGAACAATAGCCTTGACACACTGGACCACAGGGACTCAACAGATATAGTCTGAACATTTCTTCCTAAAGCAGAATACACATTCCTTTCAAGTGCACATGGGACATTCTCCAGAAAGGATCATACCATGGGCCACAAATCAGCCCTCAACAGGTACAACAGGTACAAGAAGGTTGATATCACACCCTGCACATTTTCGGACCACAACGCTATAAAACTCGAACTCGACAGTTAGAAAAAATTTGGACAGACCAAAAATACGTGGAGATTATGAACATCCTACTTGAGAATGAATGGAGCAACCAGGAAATTAAAGAGGAAATTTAAAACAAATGAAAATGAAAACATGTTTCTCCAAACTTCTAGGATGTAGAAAAGGCAGTCCTAAGGGGGAAGTAGAATAGCAATACAGGCCTACCTCAAGAAACAAGAAGTCTCCAATACACAACCTAAACCTACATCTGAAGGAGCTAAAAAAGGAATAGCAAACAAAGCCTAAAGACTACAGAAGAAGGGAAAAAAAGTGAGAGCAGAAATAAACAATACAGAAACAACAAAGCAGTAGAATGGAATAATGAAACAAAGAGATGGTTCTTCAAAATAATTAAGAAAATGGATCAAGCCCTAGCCACCCTTATCAACGAGAAAAGAGAAAAGACTTAATAAATAAAATCATAAATGAGAGAAGAGAGATCACAATCAACACCAGCAAAATTAGACAATTATAAGGGAATACTATGAAAGATTATACGCTAACAAACTGGGGGATCTGGAAGAAATGGACAAATCCCTAGAAATGTGCAAACGAGCAAATCTGAAATAGGAAGAAATAGAAAATGTGAACAGACCCATAATGATCAAAGGAATTGAATCAGCAAGGAACCTGGGTGAATCAGGGGTTGAGCATCTGCTTTCGCTCAGATCATGATCCCGGGGTCCTGGGGAATCATGTCCAACACAGGGCCCACTGGAGCCTCATTTTCCTTCTGCCTTTACCTCTGCCTTTCTGTGTCTCACATGAATACATAAATAAAATATTTAAAATAATATTTAAAAGAAAAAAGATAAAAAATGAGAAAGGACCCAAATAAAATCACAAATGGGAAAAGAGAAATAACAACCAACACTAGAGAAATACAAATAATTATACGAGAACATTATGAAAAATTATATGCCAGCAACCTAGAACCTGGAAGAAATAGATCAATTCCTGGAAATATATAACATAGCAAAAATGAAAAAGGAAGAAATAAAACACTTGAACAGACAGATAACCAGCAAAGAAATTGAATCAGCAATATAGAATCTCCCAACAGGAGACGCTTAGATCAACAGAACAGAATGGAAAGCCGAAACAAGATACAAACCTGTAACTCTATGATCCATTAATCGACAACAAGGCAGCAAGGAATATCCAATGGCACAAAGACAGTCTCTTCAACAAACCCTAACCCTGATCACAGGATAAGAACAAATGGTTTTCGGAAAACCAGGCAGCCCCATGCAGAAGAATCAAACTGGACCACTTTCTTACACCATATATAAAAAATAAATTCAAAATGGATGAAAGACCTAAATGTGAGACCTGAAACAATACAAAGAAGAAAAGATAGGCAGCAAAGTCTTTGACATTGTCCATTGGATCTTCTTTCTAGATATGCCTCTGAGGTGAGGGAAACAAAAGCAAAAATATTATTGGGACTTCATCAAATTTAAAAGCTTCTGCAAAGTGAAGGAAACAACCAAACCTAAAAGGCAACATACAAAATGAGAGGAGATATTTGTAAACAACCCGTCCAATAAAGAGTTAGCATGCAAAATACATAAAGCAATTATAAATCTCAGCATCCTAAACACAAATTATCCAACTACAGATGGGCAGAAGAGATGAATAGACTTTGTCTCTGACAAGACATCCAGATGGCCACCAGACACACGGAGAGGCACTCAGCATCACCCATCATCAGGGAAATGCAAACCACAATGAGATGTCACCTGACAGCCATCAGAATGGCTAAAATTAACAACAGAAGAAACAACAGGTGTTGGTGAGGCTATGGAGAAGGGGGAGCCCCCTTACACTCCTGGTGGGCATGCGAAAATGTACAACCACTGTGGAAAACAGTGTGGAGGGTCCTCGAAATTTTAAAAATAGGGGATCCCTGGGTGGCGCAGTGGTTTGGCACCTGCCTTTGGCCCATGGCGCAATCCGGGAGACCCAGGTTTGAATCATACTTCGGACTCCTGGTGCATGGAGCCAGCTTCTCCCTCTGCCTCTGTCTCTACCTCTCTCTTTGTGACTATCATAAAAAAATAAAATAAAAAGAAGTTAAAAATAGAGCTAACCTATGATTCCAAAATTGCACAGCTAGGTATTTACCACGAGGATACAAAAGTAGTTTAGTAGATTGGAAGAGGGACACGCAGCCCAGTGTTTGTAGCAGCGTTATCAACAAAAGTCAGTCTGTGGATACAGCCCAGATGTCCATCGACAGAAGAATGGGCAGAGACAATGTGGTAAATATACACACTGTGACATCACTGGGTCATCAGAAGAGATGAAATGAAGCCATTTAAAATGACGTGGGAGAAGTGGAAAGGACTTATGCTAAATGAACTCAGTCAGTCAGAGAAGACAGATACCAAATACCATACAATGGCATTCACATGTGAATTTTAAAAAACCAAACAAACTGGCAAAGGGGCAGAGGGGGGATGAGAGAAGCAAACCAAGATACACACTCTTAACCACAGTGAATAAACTAATCAACACCAGAGGAAGGTGGGGGAATGGGGAATCAAGGGATGGGGATACTGGAGGGCACCTGTGACCAGTACCAGGCATTGTATCCAAGGACTGAATCACTATGTGGTAAACCTGAAACTATATCATACTGTGTTTACAAACAGGAATTCAAGTAAAACTTTAAAATGATAATTGGTAGGATTGATTAAACATGTGCGCACAAGAGATAAAATCAGAAAGGCAACTGAAAATCCAAATAAAGAGTATTTAGTGCCACAAATCCCCTCCTTAGCTCAGCTCGGGAGAAGCCTGCCATGTCTTTTCTGACCCCAGCAGAAGCCTGTATTTTGATTCTCTGGGGAGGCCACTGACTTGCTGGAGTCAGGCTATCTTTGAACCCAAAACCTAAATAGAGTGCATAAAACTAAACTGCCCAAGATGCTGGAGTCCCAGTGCAGGCACATACCAAGACCCAAACTCTAACCATACACAGACATAACCCTAACCCTACACTTAATCCTAATATTAACCTACCTTAAACAAGATACATCACTAATGGAAAACCAAACACAAACCACAAGACCGAAACACATTCACTGAACCTTCCTGCCAACCCTCACCCTAACTCCTAAACCTATTCTAAACCCTTAAGCCTGACCCCTACCTTAAATTTAACCCTAACCCTACCCTCTAACCCTAACCTTAACTTAATGTACTCAAATACTATTCCTAACCTTAACCAGTACCCTAACCCTAACCCTCTAATACGAATCCTATCCCATACTCCAAACTGTACCCTAACCCGTACCCTAAAACTAACCTCTAACCCACTCCCTAACCGTATCTCTTACCCTTTTCAAATCCGTACCCTGACCTGATCCTAAACCTAACCCCTAACCAAACACTAACGCTAACCCTAGCCCTAATCTCTATCCTAACCCTAACCCTCGCCCTAACCCTAAACCTAGCCCTTCTTCAACTCTAACCCCTAACCCTTAACCCTAACCCTAACTCACACCCTAACCCCTAACCCTAAATGCAAACCTAAGCCCAACCCTAACTCTAACCATAACCCTATCCCCAACTCCAAACCTCCTGCCCTAATCCCTAGAGCCTAAACCCTAACCCTAACTCTAAATCCTGTCCCTAACCCTAACCCCCATCCTAACTCTTAACTACTGACCCTTACACTTATGCCTCACCTAACCTCTAATCTGTAACCATAAGCATAATCATAACTCCTAACATCTAACCTAAGCCTAACCACCAACTGCCTCTGCTCCCCTGACCCTACCATTTATTCTACACATTCACTTACCCTATGGTTGTGAGTAGTCCCTTCTGATGTGGACGTGGCCCCCAATGGTACCTCCAGAGTCCTCCACGGGGTCCTGAGTAATCCAGGCTCAGTGAGTGCGGACGTGGCCCCACATGTTCCTGAGTCATAGTCAGCAGGTCCTGAGGACACTGGGTCTCCTATCACTGTGGACTATGCCTCACATCCTCTGGAACCCTCACAGCAGGTCCTCAGGAGGCCGGGGGCTCCTGTCAGCTTGGGCATGGCCCCACGTCCCCCAGAAAACTCACCGCGAGTCCTGAGGAGGCTGTGGGCTCCTGTCAGCATAGACACATTCCCATACGTCCCAAAGCCAAAGTGCAGGTCCTGAGGAGGATGGGGGTCCTGTCACCGTGAATGCAGCACCCAGCTTCCAGAAGCCTCAACTTATATCCTGAGGGGGCCGGGAGCTCCTGCCAGAGTGGAAGCGGTGCCACATCTTCCTGAAATGTCCCCACAGGTCCTGAGGCAGCTCAGGGGCTCCTGTCAGCGTAGATGCGGGCCCACAATTTCCTGAAGCCTCCCCGCGGGACCTGAGGCGGACCTGAGGCGGCCCTCCTGGCAGTGTGGATGCGGGCCCACATCTTCCTGAACCTCACTTCTGGTCCTGAGGAGACAAGGGATCCTGTCAGCATGAACGCGGCCCAATTTCTCCCTGAGACTTCCAAGGTCCTGAGGAGGCTGGGATTCATCAGTGTGGACACACGTCCCCATGTCCTCCTCAGGCCTCCCCAACACAGGCTGGCTCCTGTTAGTGAAGGCAGAGGAGGCCTACTGCGCATGCGCACCCCTGGGTGGGACCTGGGCTCGGGTGCCCCCTGCGGGACGCTCAGGTGCTGTAGGCGGCCATGCAGGAGGAGTCGGGTGCTCCAGAGGCCACACCTGCCTCATCCAGGCTCCAGCTGTGGCCTGTTAGCTTCAGAAACATCTCACTGAAATGGAGCCCAACACCCAGTTTCCCCAGAAATACTTAAGAACAAGGAATTGGAGCCCACAGGACACGAAATGAAATATGGACCAGACTTTTACCACGTCCTGCAAAACTCACTCAACCCTCTTCCATTGTGGGTGGGACTGCGGGCTAGTGCAGCCGCCCTGGACAGTGTGAAGGCTCCTCAGGAAGTGACAAATAGAGCCACCCTGCGACCAGCAGGTGAACAGCCTGTAGCTCACTCCGAAGATACAGATGCAGTGAGACTCGAGACAACTGCCCCCCAATTTCCACAGCAGCCGGGTCCACAGTAGCCACACTGTGGGAGGAGGCTTGGTGCCCTCGGGCAGATGATGGATAAAGAGGATGGGAGATAGATGACGGTCATAGAGAGAGGAATGGTATTCAGATATCAAAGAGAAGGAAATCTTGCTATTTGCAATGACGTGGATAGAACTAGAGGGATCATGTTAAGTGAAATAAATCAGTCGGGAAAGAGAATGACCGTGTGGTGTCATTCATAGGTGGAATTAAAGAAGCAAAGCAGATAACAACTGTAAAGGGAAGGAAAAACAAATATGATAAAAACAGATGCAGGAAATACAGACTCTTAATGATAGGAAACAAACTGAGGGCCGCTGGAGGTTGGGGATAACAGGGGACTGGCATGAAGGAGGGCACATTATGTCACGTGCACTGCTGTTATCTCCAACTGGTGAATCCCTGAATTCTTCCTCTGAAAGTATAATACACTATACATTACTTAATTAATTTAATTAAATTAAGTTAAAAAATCATTTGTATCAGAGCACATTTCCTTCTCTCAGTTTTGCTCATTCAGCTTATACCGAGACCACCCACCGTGGGTGTGGTTTGTCTAAATAGGCCCCATGCCTCGTCCATGGCCCAGCCCTGGGCTAGAACTCACGACCCCTTAGATCAGGACAGGAGGTGAGGTCAGGAGTCGGATGCTTAACCAACGGAGCCAGCCAGGGGCCCGAGAACCACACTGCTTTATCCTGTGTCTCTGTGACATCTTTTGAAATAGGAAAGTGCTGCATCCCGGTCTCTCCTGCTTCTCCAATACTGATTTGCTGTCCGGGGTCATTTGTGGGGGCGGAGGGATGTTACAGGGTTTTTTTTTCCTATTTATAGGATCTGCCACCATGATTTGACAGGAATGACATTGAAATAGAGGGTGGCTTCAGGAACTGCGGACATTTTCACAAGATGAGGCTCCCACCCAAGAGCCCAGGACGGCCTCCCAGAGCCTGGTATGGCTCAGTGCACAAGTCTTTTGCTCCTTTGGCTCAGTCTCATTATTTATTCTCTGTGATGCTCCTGAGAAGGGAGTCACGTCCATCATTTCTGTCCTGAGTGCTCATTGTCAGGACACAGAAAGCCCAACAATAGAATAAAAACTGAGCACAGAAGAAAACTAGAGAATCCCTTCCTGTAGAAATAAAAGAACTAAAATCTAGTCAGGCCAATGTTAAAAATGCTATAACTGAGATGCAGTCCCAAGTGGAAGCCTTAAAAACAAGGAAGGTTCGGGACCACAGACACAGAAGTAGGGAAGTCAACCACTTATTAAAACAATAACATTCATGTCATAGGAGACTCAGAATATGAAGGGAGAGAAAAGGTAGGCCTTGCTCAGACATTAGAAACGACAAATACCCACCGTTTGCTTCAACGTGGATGGAACTGGAAGGTATTATGCTGAGTGAAGTAACTCAATCGGAGAAGGACAAACATTGTATGTTCTCATTCACTTGGAGAATATAGATAATAGAGAAAGGGAATATAAGGTAAGGGAGAAGAAATGTGTGGGAAATATCAGAAATGGAGACAGAACATAAAGACTCCTAACTCAGGGGAACAAACTAAGGGTGATGGAAGGGGAGGAGGGCGGACGGTGGTGGTGATTGTGTGATGGGCACTGAAGGGGGCACTTGATGGGATGAGCACTGGGTGTTTTTCTGTAGGTTGGCAAATTGAACACCAATAAAAAAATAAAATTATTATAAAAAGAAAGAAAGAAAGAAAGAAAGAAAGAAAGAAAGAAAGAAAGAAAGAAAGAAAGAAAGAAAGAAAGAAAGAAAGAAAGAAAGAAAGAAAGAAAGAAAGAGTGGCACCTGTGTGGCTCAGTTAGTTAAGCTTCTGCGTTAGGCTCAGATCATGATATGATCCAGGTCCCAAGTCAGGCTCCCTGTTCAGCAGGGAACCTGCTTCTCCCTCTCCCTCTGCCCCTCTCGCTCATGTTTTTCTCTCCTCTCTCTCTCAAATAAATAAAAAACATCTTTGAAAAAGAAACAAACAAACCCACAAGGAAGAGAAATCTCCCATGCAGAAGAATTTTAAACAATTTGTGCAGACATTGCACCGTCAAGTTCATGAGCATAGCTTCCCACTCTTAAGTGTGGAATACACATAGTAACTTCCTTCTACAAAATATAATATGAAAAAGTTAAAATAATATTGATAATATAATAGTAATAATAAAAATTAATAATAATAATAAAGAATCAGTTTACTACGGAGAAACCTGACAAACACTACCTCAGCAAGATGATCAGATCGATACCAAGACTGATAAATCATGTTGATAGTATCTATCCTTTATATGATATAATGAAAATGGCAGTATATCTCTGTATATAATCCACAAAAACAGTTCAATTATGAGATAAATGACAGACATGTCCCAACTGACGGAAAGCTTACAAAATACTCTACTTCTCAAAGTGTTCCAGTTCAACAACAACAAGGAAAGGCTGAAAGACTGTCATAATCCAGATGAGCCTAAGGAAACAGGAGGACAAATGGAATGTGATATGAGGGATGGTGATTTAGCAAAAACTAAGGAAATCTGAATAAACTATGGTCTTTGGTTAATGCGACTATTTTAAATTTGATTCATTAGCTAATATTTCTACCGTAGTAATATATCAATAATTGGAGAAAATGAGTACAAGTGCATGTGAATGCACTGTAATATCTTCTCAATTTCCCTATAAATCTTTGTTTTTTTCCTAATAAATAAGATTTATTTTGAAAATTGACTTAAATGAATCAGGCTCCAAGTGTGAAGACATTTTAAGAATAGTTGAATTAACTATTGCCTTATTCTTAAAGAGTTCCTTTGATGGAAACAAAGTAAGAATTTCATATCAGAAGGAAAGAAAGACACTTATGAACACGTATAATGCCTTCTCAACCTGAAAAGCAGGAACAGATAATAAATAGCAAAAATCAGATAAAAATAATTATAGTATAATAGACACCATATTGCAAGTGCATTTAAAATTAGCAATGCATAACATTTATTTCCTGGACATTTGTCTTCCAAAGAGTTCACAGTGTTTCAGTGTCAGTTGAAACAGGGGAAAAAAAAAAAGAAACAGGGGAAGAATCTCAGGGAAGAATCCTTCACACAATAATTGGACCATTGGTAATAATGTCTCTCAGTTCTTTCCAAATCCATACAGATGCATTTCCTGATGAGTGACTGAACTGTGAAGAAAGAGATGAGAAACCCTCATCCCTCTGAACTACTTGTGTCAGAATATTTTAAGCATAGTACTACGGATAGTAGTAAATTATCCTTATTAACAGGAAATACGTCTCAGATTGGAATCTGAGCAATCAGATGTGCAGAGAAAAAACGCTTTGACTCGCTCCTCATCTTTTAAAGACAAAGGAGAGGTTTTCTATGTACAAAGTCAGTTGTCAAGATAGCCTTAGTGAATAAGTCTGAAGCATCGAATCACAAATCCTGCTGCACAGCTGGGATGCCCGCACTCCAGGTTTCCTGATTCCAAATCACTGGGCCTGTCCCCCAACAAAGGGTGCCACGCTGAGATCATTTGCAATTGATCTCTTAGGAGCTCTGGGGAAGGGGGAAGGAGCTAAGAGGCCTAACTAGGATAGGATGGGACAGGATGCATGGAGGCCTAGAGAATTAAGGTCATTCCAATTAAAATTCAGCGTTAGCACATGCCCAGCCATCCCAGGCCCCTGTGAAGAAGAGCTGAAATTTACATTACTTCAGTTACAGGAAAAAAACAAAAGTTTACAGCTTAATGTCCTAGAAAGCTCCACAATAGAATCAAAACTGAGCCCAGGTCAAGGGCAGGAAGCCCCTATTAGAATGAGAACAGAGCTCAATGCCCTTGAAGGCCCCATATCAAAATGTAAACAGAACTTGAGGAATTGCTCCAGCCCTTCTGGAGGTCCCTGAGACCAGCCTTTAAAACTAAGGTAAAACCCTCCTCGGGGTCCAAGTCCCTGTTCCGCTGTGCTGGGTATACTTGGACACAAGCTTGAGCTTATAAATAAACCCTCGTGTGTTTGCATCAGTGTCGGCTTCTCTGTGGTTTCTGGGATTCGCAATCTTGGTCACAACACCCCCGTGTTCCCTCCCACCTTGGCTGAACCCGTATCCCCTCCCACCCAGGGTGACACTCAATCACCTCCCCGCACACAACAGCTGGGCACAGGCCGTCACACAGGTCCCACGAGCGCGGTGAGCACTCCCGCTGTCACTGGCCTCCCAGAGGAAGGAAGGAGGTTTCGGCAGGACACACTCCCATGGTGACCACAGGGCTCCCTGTCCAGCACGGCAGCTCGTGACAGGTCGGGGTCTGTGTCCCCGACGCCTGCTCCTCCTCCCTGGTTTTCCCACAGGAAATGAAGGAGGAGGCCCTGGTCTCCTCCTAGGACATCACACAGGTAGACCTGGAGGTCAACAGGACGTTCGGCAGCCACATCATGTTTTATGACTGCTAAGGGCCAGGTGAGGCTGCTGGGCCAGGGGGCTTTGGGGCCCTGGGGGCTTCTGGGTAGGGAAAATGGGGACTCTGAGGCCAGGGGGAGAAACAGCAGCCAACAACACACCCCTCCATGGTAGGGTGATTGGGATCTCTCCCGTGCCCACACCCCCGGGCCTCAGGGATTAGGAGGCCACTAGGATGGGGCCTCCAGGGGTTGCCATGGGAGCTGAACACCACTGGGGAGAGGGATGGCCCCTTGAGAAGCAGGGGACAGGGTGGAGGACGTGGGGGGAAGGAACCGGACCTGGGGGCCAAGCGGCATGGCTGCGGCTGGAGCAGGACACACATCGATCCCATGTGGGTCGGACGGGTCAGAGTGACACCCACTCTTGGTGCTTTATATATTTCTAAATTCTATGCATTTAATTTGAGACAATTTGCAATTTGTAAACACACATAATATGATGACCCCCAGATAATGCCCCCAGTGCAGCCAAGGCCCTGCAATGACCACACCGCGCCCCAGGGGCAGGTGTCACAACAAACCCAGACTGGGGTAGCCTTTAATTGTAGACGTTTCCTTGTACATCTTAGAGGAAGAGATACCCTGTGTCTGCAGGCCCCCCTCATTCCCCACTCCCACATCATCCCCCTACATCATCATCCCCAATGGCATCCCACCTACACTATCCCCCTCACACCCACACAGCCCCACACAATCCCCACCCACACTATACCACAACACCATCCCCCCTACACCAACCCCCACACTCCACCAGAATCATACTCCTGCCTCCACACCATCGACCCCCACACGATTTACCCCCAGCAAGGACCCCGTGCAGGTGCCCCCTGTGGGACATGCTCAGCCTCCCCTGCTTTCTTTGCATACCCTAATCCCATCAGAAGCCCAGGTGTCCCATAGAGTACCCAGGGGTTGCAGGGAGGAGGAAAGGCAGGGAGCCCCCAACAGGGTGGGTGCAGATGAGTGGTGCAGAGGATGCACCGTGTCCTGTCTCCACACACTGCCCCTCCTGGAGGGCGGCACATCCTGCACAGGACACCAGCCCCTAACCCAGAGGGACCTGGGCTGACCTGGCTGAGTTGATTTGAGCCCCCCCCCCCAGGCCCAACACAAAGACTAATGGGATCCAGCCCCCCATGGCCCTGGCCAGCCCTGGATTCTGGCCCCGGGCTGAGTGAGCCCTCTCAAAGCTGGATGTGGCCTCTTTGGCCCTGGGTGTACCCCACAGAACCAGGTCGCTGACTTAGGGCACCCTTTGGATCCTGGGACACCCCAGGGTGGGGAGAGCAGAGGTAGGCCGGTGGGCCAAACTCGCACCCACACCATGAAGCAGGCTGCTCCAGGTGCTGGGGCCCCAGGGAGCCCGAGGCCGGGGTCCAGCTGCTCTGTGGGGACCCTGCACAGGAGCCCATGAGCTGCAGGTCCAGGTCAGCTCTGCTGTCGTCAGAACGGTCTCTCAGGCTGAAACCTCAGGACATGCGCCCCCCACCCGGATTCCACACATGCTCCCAGGTGGGGGACTCCAGCACCCACACCCACAACCTGTGTCATTCTTGTCCTCTCCCCTAAAGGACAGAAAGGTCTCTCTCACCATGGGAAGGCACGCACCCTCGGCGCTGAGCCCGTTTGCTGTAGAAAGTCAATAAAGTATTGTGGTGCGAAAATGCACAGCCAGCCCATTTCTGTGTCTCCCAGAACACTGTGCACGGAGCTTGGAGAGACCCCCAGAGAGGAGGAGGGGGCACCAACCAGGCCCCATCAGCCCCTGAAAGGGGCGCCACCATGCACACCCAGCTGACGTCCCCATGTGCCTTCCAGGGGTGGCCAGATGCCAGGGTCAGGACCTGACAGACTTTACTGGGACTCAGGCTGTGCCCCGCAGGCCAGGAGGGGCTGGGACAGAGTGACAGCCAGGAAGCCTCAGGTCACCAGGATCTGTGCAAAGCCACCTGGAGGTCTGTGCTCCCTCTGTCCAGGGGGCCTGGGCTGGCTGTGTTCCGGGGCCCTTCCTCCACCCATCATCCCCGTGACTGTGTGCCTGGGGCATTGAGGGCCTCCCCAGGGTGGCCCCGATATCTGGCTCCCTACTGGAGAGGCATCGGGGAGAAGAGAATCAGCCGACACATGGTGGGCCCCACTGCCGGACATGAGAATGTGGCCGAGCTGGACCTTCCAGCTCAGCTGACCCTCCAGTAGAAAGTCACTGCACAAGCGAGCACCGGGTCAGCCAGGAGACCCCAGCTAGCCGCCCAGCTCCAGCAACAGAAATGATGTTGTGCCAACCATTTCGGCATTTGGGTGACCCAGCCAGAGGATCCGATAGATTCACGTGATAGCTGCATGTGATATACACACACACCCCAAAACCAACAAAAGTCAGAATCCCCCTATTGTTGTCAAAAAACAGCTACATGATTCCATACATGACGCTGTGGTCCCCTATAAGATCCATGGAAGGCGGTATAAACCACGACTGCAGAGGTCCCGGAGGTATGGAGATGTGCCTGATGGGTTCCAACAAGGAGCACAGAGGGTCAGGAAGCATCCTACGGGGGGGGGGGGCCCTCCTAGGAAAGGATACCAGGTCCCTGTGAAGCCTATGGATGGTGAAATCTGTCCTCCTCCCTTTCAGCTTCTAGTTTTCCGCCTAAATGCCATTTTCCTCAATCATAATAGCAAAAATTTATTTTATGTTTTTAAATTTCTTTTTATTGGAGTCCAATTTGTATGAATTCTTTCTTCAGCAGGGGTGTCATTCAAGATAGAAGGAGAGTGACAGCTTGTTCCAGACAGGCAAAATATAAAGGAGTTCAGGACCACTTAACCAGTCCAGTAAGGAATTTTAAGAGGGACTGTTCCAGTGGGCGAAAAAAAGAGACCAAAAGCAACAAAGACTAGAAAGGACAAGAGAACGTCACTGGAAACACCAACTCTACCGGTAACACAAAGGCAATAAGTTCATATATTTCAATAATCACTATGAATTCTGATAGACTAAATGATCCAATCAAAAGATATAGGGTATCAGAGTAGCTTAAAAAACAGGATCCGGGATGCCTGGGTGGCTCAGGGGTTGAGCCTCTGCCTTTGACTCAGGGTGTGATCCTGGAGTCTGGGATCAAGTCCCATATTGGGCTCCTGGTGGGGAGCCTGCTTCTCTCTCTGCCTAATTTTCTGCCTCTCTATCTCTCTCTCTCATAAATAAAATCATTATTAAAAAAACAAGATCCATCTGTATGCTGCCTACAAGATGCTCACGTTAGACCTTTAGACACCAGGAAATTGAAAGTCAGAGGATGGAAAACCATCTATAAATGTAATGGATATCAAACGAAAGCTGGAGGACCCATACTTATATCAGACTAACTAGATTTGAAACGAAACCCTGGGGGACACCTGGTGGCTCAGTGGTTGAGCATCTGCCTTCGGCTCAGGGGGTAATCCTGGGATCCCAGGATCGAGTCCCACATCAGAGCCTGACTCTCCTTCTGCATATATTTCTGCCTCTGCTTCTCTGTGTATCTCTCATGAATAATAAATAAAATATTTACATTTCAAAAAAGAAAGAACAAATACTTTAAGAAGCGATGAAGAAGGGCATTATTTCATAATTAAAAAGACTCTCTATCAAGATCAAACAACTAAATATTTATGCTGCCAATATGGGAGTATCTAAATATACAAACCAATTAACAACAAACGTACAGAAACTCACTGATAATAATACAATGACAGGGGATTTTAACACCCACTTATGGCAATGAACCAATCATCTATGCAGAAAATCTACAGGGGAACAATAACCTTGACACACTGGACCAAAGGGACTCAACAGATATACTCTGAATATTTCTTCCTAAAGCAGAATACACGTTCCTTTCAAGTGCACATGGGACATTCACCAGAACAGATCATATCATGGCCCACAAATCACCCCTCAACAGGTACAAGAGGTACAAGAAGACTGAAATCACACCATGTACATTTTCGGACCACGACGCTATGAAACGCTAAGTCAAAAGTATGAAAAAATTTGGACAGACTAAAAATACATGGAGATTATGAACATCCTACTAGAGAATGAATGCAGCAACCAGGAAATTAAATAGGAAATTTAAAACAAATGAAAATGAAAAAATGTTTCTCCAAACCTCTAGGATGTAGCAAAGGCAGTCCTATGAGGGAAGTATATAACAATACAGGCCTACCTCAAAAACAAGATGTCTCCCATACACAACCTAACCCTACACCTAAAGAGGCTGGAAAAGGAATAGCAAACAAAGCCTAAAGCCTGCAGAAGAAGGGAAAAAATAAAGATGAGAGCAGAAATAAACAATACAGAAAAAACAAAACAGTAGAAGGGAATAACGAAACTAAGAGCTGGTTCTTCAAAATAATTAATAAAATGGATCAAGCTCTAGACAGCCTTATCAACGAGAAAAGAGAAAACCTAAATAAATAAAATCACAAATGAGAGAAGAGACATCACAATCAACACCAGAAAAATAAGACAATTATAAGGGAATACTATGAAAGATTATACGCTAACATACTGGGAGACCTGGAAGAAATGGACAAATCCCTAGAAATGTGCAAACGAGCAAAACTGAAATAGGAAGAAATAGAAAATGTGAACAGACCCATGAGTAGCAAAGGAATTGAATCAGCAAGGCACCTGTGTGCCTCAGTGGTTGAGCATCTGCTTTGGCTCAGGTCATGAACCCGGGGGTCCTGGGGGATCAAGTCCTACATCAGGATCCCCGCATGGAGCCTCATTTAACCTCTGCCTATACCTCTGCCTCTGTGTGTCTCTCATGAATACATAAATAAAAACTTAAAAAAAGAAAAAAGATAAAAAGATGAGAAAGGACCCAAATAAAATCACAAATGAGAAAAGAGAAATAACAACCAACACTACAGAAATACAAAGGATTATAAGAGAACATTATGAAAAATTATATGCCAGCAACCAAGAACCTGGAAGAAATAGATCAATTCCTGGAAATATATAACATAGCAAAAATGATGAAGAAATAAGAAACTTGAACAGACAGATAACCAGCAAAGAAATTGAATCAGCAATCAAGGATCTCCCAACAGGAGACGCTTAGATCAATAGAACAGAATGGAAATCCGAAACAAGATACAAACCTTTAACTCTATGATCCGATAATCGACAACAAGGCAGGAAGGAATATCCAATGGCACAAAGACAGTCTCTTCAACAAACCCTAACCCTGACCCCAGGATAAGAACAAATGGTGTTGGGAAAACCAGGCAGCCACATGCAGAAGAATGAAACTGGACCACTTTCTTACACCATATATATAAAAAATGAATTCAAAATGGATGAAAGACCTAAATGTGAGACCTGAAACCAATCAAAGAAGAAAAGATAGGCAGCAACGTCTTTGACATTGGCCATTGGATCTTCTTTCTAGATATACCTCTGAAGTGAGGGAAACAAAAGCAAAAATACTATTGGGACTTCATCAAATTGAAAAAGCTTCCACAAAGTGAAGGAAACAACCAAACCTAAAAGGCAACATACAAAATGAGAGGAAATATTTGTAAACAACATATCCAATAAAGATTTAGTATCCAAAATACATAAAGCAAATATAAATGTCAGCATCCTAAACACAAATTATCCAACTGCAGATGGGCAGAAGACATGAATGAACTTTGTCTCTGTCAAGACATCCAGATGGCCACCAGACACACAGAAAGACCATCAGCGTCACTCATCAGCACGGAAAAGCAAACCAAAACCACAATGAGATGTCACCTGACAGCCGTCATAATGGCTAAAATTAACAACACAAGAAACAACAGGTGTTGGTGAGGCTATGGAGAAGGGGGAGCCCCCTTACACTCCTGCTGGGCATGCGAAAATGTGCAGCCACTGTGGAAAACAGTGTGGAGGGTCCTCAAAAATTTAAAAATAGGGGATCCCTGGTGGCGCAGCGGTTTGGTGCCTGCCTTGGCCCAGGGCGTGATCTTGGAAAACCGGGATCGAATCCCACATTGGGAGCCTGGTACATTGGGCCTGCTTCTCCCTCTGCCTGTGTCTCAACCTCTCTGTGTGACTATATAAAAATAATTTGAAAAAAGAAGTTAAAAATAGAGCTACCCTCTGATTCAAAAATTAAACAGCTAGGTATTTACCCTGAGGATACAAAAGTAGTTTAGTAGATTCAAAGAGTGACACGCAGCCCAGTGTTGGTAGCAGCGTTATCAACAACAGCCAATCTGTGGATACAGCCCAAATGTCCATCAACAGATGAATGGGCAGAGACGATGTGGTAAATACACACACTGCGACATCACTGGGTCATCAGAAGGGATGAAATGAAGCCATTTACAATGACGTGGGAGAATTGTAAAGACTTATGCTAAATGAACTCAGTCAGTCAGAGAAAGACAGATACCACATACCATACAATTGCATTCACATGTGAATTTTAAGAAACCAAACAAACTGGCAAAGGGGCGGAGGGGGGGATGAGAGAAGCAAACCAAGATACACACTCTTAACCACAGTGAATAAACTAATCAATACCAGAGGGAGGTGGGGGGGAAGGGGAATCAGGGGTTTGAGATAGTGGAAGTCACCTCTGACCACTACCAGGCGTTGTATCCAAGGGTTGAATCACTATGTGGTAAACCTGAAACTATATCATACTGTGTTTACAAACAGGAATTCAAGTAAAACTTTAAAATAATAATTGGTAGTATTGATGAAACATGAGCGCACTAGAGATAAAATCAGAAAGGCAACTGAAAATCCAAATAAAGAGCATTTAGAGCCACAAAACCCCTCCTTAGCTCAGCTCAGGAGAAGACTGCCATGCCTATTCTCACCCAAGCAGAAGCCTGGATTTTGATTCTCTGGGGAGGACACAGACTTGGTGGAGTCAGGCTACCTTTAACCCAAAACATAAATAGAGTTCATAAAACTAAACTGCCCAAGATATTAGGAGTCCCAGTGCAGGCACATGCCAAGACCCAAACTCTACCCATACACAGACATAAGCCTAACCCTACACTTCAGCCTAATGTTAACCTAAACCTTAAACAAGACCTATCACTAATCGAAAACCAAACACACACCCAAGACCAAAACACATGCACTAAACCTTCCTGCCAAGCCTCACCCTAAATCCTAAACCTATTCTAAACCCTTAACCCCGACCCCTACCTTAAATCTACCCTAACTCTAACCTCTAAACCTAAACTTAACTTAATGTACTCAAATCCTATTCCTAACCTTAATCTGTACCCTAACCCTAACTCTCTAATACTAATCCTATCTCATACCACAAACTGTACCCTAACCCGTACCCTAAAACCAACCCCTAACCCACTCCCTAACCCTATATCTTACCCTTTTCCAAAACCGTACACTGACCCTGACCTGACCCTAACCCCTAACCAAACACTAACACTACCCCTAGCCCTAACCCCTATCCTAATCCTAACCCTCACCCTAACCCTAAACCTAGCCCTAACTTTAACTCTAACCCTTAACTCTAACCCCTAACCCTAACTCACACCCTAATCCCTAACCCTAACTGCAAACCTAAGCCCAACCCTAACTCTAACCATAACCCTAACCCCAACTCCGAACCTCCTGCCCTAATCCCTAAAGCCTAAACCCTAACCCTAACTCTAAATCCTGCCCCTACCCCTAACCCACATCCTAACTCCTAACCACTGACCCTTACTCTTATCCCTCACTCTAACCTCTAATCCATAACCATAAGCATAATCACTAACACCTAACATCTAACCTAAGGCTAACCACCAACTGCCTCCACTCCCCTGACCCTACCATTCATTCTACCCATTCACTTACCCTGTGGTTCTGAGGAGTCTCTTCTAATATGGACGTGGCCCCAAACGGCACCTCCAGAGTCCTCCAGGTGGTCCTGAGGAAGCCGGGCTCTGTGAGTGCGGACATGGCCCCACGTGTTCCTGAGTCATAGTCAGCGGGTCCTGAGGACGCCGGGTCTCCTGTCACTGTGGAGTATGCTTCACATCCTCTGGAAGCCTCACAGCAGGTCCTCAGGAGGCCGGGGGCTCCTGTCAGCCTGGACATGACCCCACGCCCCCCAGAAAACTCACCGCGGGTCCTGAGGAAGCTGTGGGCTCCTGTCAGCATAGACGCAGCCCCATATATACCAAAGCCGAAGTGCAGATCCTGAGGAGGACGGGTGTCCTGTCAGTGTTGACATGGCCCCACATTTTCCTCAAGCCTCACCATAAGACCTGAGGAGGCTGGGGTCTCCTGTCAGCATGGACCTGGCCCCAAATCTTCCCAAACCTTCACAGTGTGTCCTGAGGAGGCTGGCGATTCCTGTCAGTGTGCATGAGGCACCCACATCTTTCTTAAGCCTCACCAGAGGCCCTGACAAAGCTGGGGTCTTCTGTCCGCATGGACGCATCCCCATATTTCCCGAAGACTACACCAGGGGTCCTGAGGAAGTCAGCGTCCTGTTGTGTGGACGTGACCACACGTACACCCAAATTGTCACCGAGGGTTCTGAGGAGGGCGCGGCTCCTGTCACCCTGAATGCGGCCCCCAGCTTCCAGAAGCCTCAACTTATATCCTGACGGGCCTGGGAGTTCCTACCAGAGTGGACGCGGTGCCACATCTTCCTGATGCCTCCCCGCGGATCCTGAGGTGGCCCAGGGGCTCCTGTCAGCGTGGATGTGGGCCCACAATATTCTGAATCATCCCCGTGGGTCCTGAGGCAGCCCAGGGTCTCCTATCAGGGTGTATGCGGGCCCACATCTTCCTGAAGCCTCACCGCGTGTCCTGAGGAGACTGGGGCTCCTGTCAGCGTGAACGCGGCCCAATGTCCCCCTTTAGACTCCCTGCGCATCCTGAGGAGGCTGTGGCTCATCAGGGTGGACGCGTCCCCATGTCCTCCTCAGGCCTTCCCAGCACAGGCTGGCTCCTGTTAGTGCAGGCAGAGGAGGCCTACTGCACATGCAGGCCCCCTGGGTGGGGCCTGGGCTCCGGCGCCCCCTTCGGGCCACTAGGCGCTGCAGGAGGCTGTGCAGGAGGCAGCTTGCTGGTGCAGGGGGCAACACCTGCCTCCTTCCAGGCTCCAGCTGTGGCCTGTTAGCATCGGAAACGTCTCACTGAAACGGAGCCCAACACCCTGCTTCCCCAGAAATACTTAAGGACAAGGAATTGGAGCCCACAGACTGCAAAATGAAATGTGGACCAGACTTTTACCATGTCCTGCAAAACTCATTCAACCCTCTTCCACTGTGGGCGGGACCACGGGCTGGTGCAGCCGCCCTGGAAACAGTGTGGAGGCTCCTCAGGAAGTTACAAATAGAGCCGCCCTGCGACCAGCAGGTGCAGGGCCTGGAGCTGACTCCAAATATACAGATGCAGTGAGACTCGGGACACCAGCACCCAAATGTCCACAATGGCCGGGTCCACAGTAGCCACACTGTGGGAGAAGTCTCGGTGCCCTCAGGCAGATGATGGATAAAGAGGATGGGAGATAGATGACGGTCATAGAGAGAGGAATGGTACTCAGCTATCAAAGAGAAGGAAATCTTGCCATTTGAAATGACATGGATAGAACTAGAGAAATCATGTTAAGTGAAATAAGTCAGTCGGGAATGAGAATGACCATGTGGTGTCATTCATACGTGGAATTAAAGAAGCAAAGCAGATGAACATCTGTGAAGGGAAGGAAAAACAAATAAGATGAAAACAGATGCAGGAAATACCAACTCTTAATTATAGGGAACAAACTGAGGGTCGCTGGAGGGTAGGGGACGGGCGAGGGGATAACAGGGGATGGGCATGAAGAAGGGCACGTGATGTCACATGCACTGCTGTTATCTCCAACTGGTGAATCCCTGAATTCTTCCTCTGAAAGTATAATACACTATACGTTAATTATTGGGTTTAAATTAAATTAAGTTAAAAAAATCAGTGGTATCAGAGCACAATTCCTTCTGGACTCTCTGTTCTGCTTCTTCAGCTTATGCCGGGACCACCCCCCATGGGTCTGGTTTGTTTAAGTAGGCTCCACACCTCGTCCATGGCCCAGCCCAGGGCTAGAACTCACGACCCCGAGATCAGGACTGGAGGTGAGGTCAGGTGTCGAATGTTTAACCAACAGAGCCAGCCAGGGGCCCCAGAACAACACTGCTATATCCTGTGTCTCTGTGACATCGTTTGAAATAGGAAAGTGCTGTGTCCCGCTCTGTCCTGCTTCTCCAATACTGATTTGCTGTCCAGGGTCATTTGTGGGGGCGGATAGATGTTATGGGTTTTTTTTTCCTATTTCTAAGACCTGCCACCATGATTTTGATACGAATGACATTGAAACTGAGGGTCGCTTCAGGAACTGTGGACATTTTCACAAGATGAGACTCCCACCCCACGAGCCCAGGACGGCCTCCCAGTGACTGGTATGATCACTGGACAAGTCTTGTGCTCCTTTGGTTCTGTCTCATTATTTATTCTCTGTGATGCTCCTGAGAAGGGAGTCACGTCCTTCATTTCCTTCCCGAGTGCTCATTGTCGGGACACAGCAAGGCTACTCTGCTCTGTAGGGTCAGTTTGTGTCCCCTGACTTTACTGAACTCACTCCTTAGTTCTAACAGGTTTTGGTGGAGGCTCTCAGGTTTCCTGTTTGTAGTACCACGTCTTCAGCATATAGGGACAGTGTGAGTTCCCCTTCCAGTTGTGGAACCTTTACTGTTTACATCATAATGTCCTAGAGAGCCCCACAATAGAATCAAAACTGAGTTCAGGCCAAGGGCAGGAAGCCCCTATTAGAATGAGAACAGAGCTCAATGCCCTAGAAGGCCCCATATCAAAATGTAAACAGAACTTGAGGAATTGCTCCAGCCCTCCTGGAGGTCCCCGAGACGAGCTCTTAAAACTAAGCTAAAACCCACGTCGGGGTCCAAGTCCCTGCTCCGCTATGTCGGGTGTACTTGGACACTAGCTCGAGCTTGTAAATAAACCCTCGTGTGTTTGCATTGGTGTTGGCTTCTCGGTGGTTTCTCGGATTCGCAATCTTGGGCACAACAGTCTGAGATAAAAAAACAAAACCAAAAGAAGCTCGGACGCAGGCAGAGTAAAAGCAGGGTTCTGAGAGAAGCAGCAGAGACCCGGGGGGTTGGCAGCTCTTCTGTCCAGGCCCCTGCAGATGGGGGGGGGTGGGATGCTCAGCCCCAGCGCCAGAGGACCCAGCGTCCCCACCCGCATCCCGCCCATCAGCAGGGAGACTCAGGGAGCAGCACAGCGCCGCCCAATGGAGGCCAGAGGTGCTGACGCCCACCCTGCCTCTGACCCCGCAGTTGCATCTACCACACAGATGTGCACCTGAGAATCAGCACCAAGACCCATCCCGAGACCCTGCACAGACCATTCGCTGCCACCAAGTTGTTGGACCACAGAGGCTGCAGAGCTTCAGCTCTGCCTGGAAAGTAGGGTCTAGCTTCCTTTGTACTTTGTGCTTTATTTTCATGTATTTTCTTTGATTCTATTTTATAAATTGCCTTATTTTAATTTTTATGTATGTACCTTATATATTTCTTATATTTACTTTCATGGTACTTTAATCGTTTTTCTTACTTTGGGATTTATAATCTTTAACAAACAGGCCAAAATAATCTGGTGGGATTTTTTTTGGGGGGGGGGGCAGTTGCTCTTGTTTTTCTTGTTTTTTCTTTTTCTTCCTTCTTTCTTTTCTGGAAAAAATAATGAGATGGAGAAATTCACCTCAATAAAATAACATGAGGTTCTACTCACAGCCAGGAAGTTCATCAATACACATATATGATGTCTAACTACAGTTTAAAACAATGATTATAAAGATAGCAGCTGGGCTGGAAAAAGAGCACAGAAGAAAACTAGAGAATCCCTTACTGTAGAAATAAAAGAAGTAAAATCTAGTCAGGCCAATGTTAAAAATGCTATAACTGAGATGCAGTCCCAAGTGGAAGCCTTCAAAACAAGAAAGGTTATGGACCACAGAGACAGACGTAGGGAAGTCAGCCACTTATAAATCAATAACATTCATATCATAGGAGACTCAGAAGATGAAGAGAGAGAAAAGGTGGGCCTTGCTCAGACATTAGAAACGACAAATACTCACCATTTGCTTCAAAGTGGATGGAACTGGAAGGTATTATGCTGAGTGAAGTAAGTCAATCGGAGAAGAACAAACATTGCATGTTCTCATTCACTTGGGGAATATAAATAAGAGTGAAAGGGAATATAAGGGAACAGAGAAGAAATGTGTGGGAAATATCAGAAATAGAGACAGAACATAAAGACTCCTAACTCAGGGAAATGAACTAGGGGTGATGGAAGGGGAGGAGGGCGGGGGTGGGGTGAATCCACGACGGGTACTGACAGGCTGAGCACTGGGTGTTATTCTGTATGTGGGCAAATTGAACACCAATAAAAAGTAAATTTATTATTAAAAAAAAAAAAGAAAGAAAAAGTGGCATCTGTGTGGCTCAGTCTGTTAAGCTTCTGCCTTAGGCTCAGATCATGATCCAGGTCCCAAGGCAGGCTCCCTGTTCAGCAGGGAACCTGATTATCCCTCTCCATCTGCCTCTCCCGCTCATGGTTTATCTCTCCTCTCTCTTTCAAATAAATAAATGATATCTTTTAAAAGAAACAAACTCAGAAGGAAGAGAAATCTCCCATGTAGAAGAATTTCAAAGAAGTTGTGCAGACATTCCACCCTCAAGTTGATTAGCATAGCCTCCCAATCTTATGTATGGAATACACATAGTAACTTCCTTCTACAAAATATAATATGAAAATATTTATATAAAAATGATAATATAATAATAATACTAATAATAATAGGAATCACTTTACTACGGAGAAAGCTGACAAACACTACCTCAGCAAGATGATCAGATCGATACCAAGACTGATAAATCATGTTGATAATATCTATCCTTTATATGATATACTAAAAATGGCATTATATATCTGTATATAATCCACAAAAAGAGTTCAATCATGAGATAAACAACAGACATTTCCCAACTGAGGTAAATTTTACAAAATACTCTACTTCTCAAAGTGTTCCAGTTCAACGACAACAAGGAAAGGCTGAAAGACTTCACAATCCAGAGGAGCCTAAGAAAACATGAGTACAAATGGAATGTGATATGAGGGATGGTAACTTAGCAAAAACTAAGGAAATCTGAATAAAGTATGGTCTTTGGTTAATGCGAATATTTTAATATTGATTCAAGGCTAATATTTGTACCTTCCTAATATACCACCACTATCATATCCCTACCCCACAACATCCACCCCCACACCATCAGCCCCCAGCAAGGACCCAGTGCAGCTGCCCCCTGTGGGACATGCTCAGCCTCCCCGGGGTTCTCAGGATACCCTGCTCCCATCAGAAGCCCGATTGTCCCATAGAGAACCCAGAGATTGCAGGGAGGAGAGAAGGCAGTGATCCCCGAAAGGCTGGTTGTAGGTGAGTGGTGCAGAGGACACATTGGACCCTGTCTCCGCCCACTGTCCCTCCTGGAGGGCGGCACACCCCGCACAGGACACCAGGCCCTAACCCAGAGTGACCTCGGCTGACCTGGCTCTGTGCTCTGTGGGGGCTAGGTTGATTTGAGCTCCTCCCAGGCCCAACACAAAGACTAATGGGATCCAGGCCCCCAAGGTCCTGGCCAGCCCTGGATTCTGGCCCCAAGCTGAGCGAGCCCTCTCACAGCCGGATGTGGCCTCCTGGGCCCTGGGCATGCCCCACAGATCCAGGTTGCTAACCTAGGGCAGGCCTTGGGTTCCCGGGACACCCCAGGGTGGGGAGAGGATGGATAGGCCAGTTGGCCCCACCCGACCCCACACCAGGAGGCAGGCTCTTCCAGGTATTGGGGCCCCAGAGGGCCCAAGGCAGGGGTCCAGCTGCCCTGCGGGGGCCCAGTGCAGGAGCCCATAAGCTGCAGGTCCAGGTCATCTCTGCTGTCCTCAGAACAGTCACTCAGGCTGAAATCTCAGGAGACACGCCCCCACCCGGAGTCCACACATGCTCCCACGATGTGGACTCTAGCACCCGCCCCTCCACACCGTGTGATTATTGCCCTCCCCTAAAGGACAGAAAGGTCTCCCTCCCCAGGGGAAGGCGCATATTAGGCTCTGAGCCCCTTTGCTGTAGAAAGTCAATAAAGTGTTGTGCGAAAATGCACAGCCAGCCCGTTTCTGTGTCTCCCAGAACTCTATGCATGGAGTGTGGAGAGACACCCAGAGAGGAGGATGGGGCACCATCCAGGCCCCAAACAGCCCCTGCAGGGGCGCCACCAGGTACACAGAGCTGACATCCCCACGTGCCTTCCAGGGGCAGCCAGACGCCAGGGTCAGGACCCCACAGACTTTACTTGATCTCAGGCTGTGTCCCCCGGGCCAGGAGGGGATGGGACAGAGTGACAGCCAGGGAGCTTCAGGTCACCAGGGTCTGTGCACAGCGACCTGGGAGGTCTGTGCTCCCTCTGTCCTGAGGGCCGAGGATGGCCGAGTTCTGGGGCACTTATTACCCTCCCCGCATCCCCATGCCTGTGTGGCTGGGGCACAGAGGGCCTGCGGGGCGTTCAGCGTGCCCCTGGAAGGGATGTCAGGACACCACGCCCTGGTGTTGTGCCCAAGATTGTAAATCAGGGAAACCACCAAGGAGCCCACACCGATGGAAACTCCCGAGGGTTTCTTTACAAGCTGGAGCTTGGGTGTAATTGCACCCAACACAGCGGAGCAGGGACGTGGATCCTGAGACTAAGAGGCATAGCAGCTTTATAGAGGCCAGTGGCCCATGGGATATGCAGAAAGTTGCACAGTCATGTCGGTCCACACGCAGGTGGCCGATTGAATTACACCTTACCCTATAGTATCCACTTGAGCTGGCCTATTACTTTGGTCAGAATTGTCGCACAGTTTTGGGGGGCACAAAGCAGGGTTACATTGTTATGAGCCGATTTCCGAATAGGGTGTGCCCAGTGGCGTGACTAGGGTGGGGCAGCGCCTTAAGCAATAAGCAGCTCATGTGGAGGTCATAGGGGAGGTGGCAGGTGTAGCACAAAATGGAATCAGTCCTGCTCTGCTTGTCCAGGGGTAGGGAATTTTTGTTAACTTTCCTGGGTCCCACACTTACAGCTCACGAGCCTGGGTCACCCTCACCAGGTGGACTTAGCGTGCACACCTTGTGGTTCTGGATCTCACATACCAGTGTGTGGAGGGCACCGTCCTCGCCCTAGTGAGTAGGGGCTGGGTGAGCATGGGACTCCCCAGAAGGCCAGGCAGCACAGGGGACCGAGAACCCCAGCCCTGACCCCAACTCGACTCCCACACACAGGCAGCAACAGGGTTCCCCATCATGGGCAGCCAGCTCCTCAGGCTCTCCCCCCAGGGTGGTGCTGAGGTCTGACTCACAGCTGCAGAGGCATCGGAGAGAAGAGAAACAGCTGGTGCTCAGCGGGATCCCCTGCCGGACATGGGAATTTGGTTGAGAGGGAACTTCCAGCTCAGCTGACCCTCCAGCAGAAAGTCACTGCAGGAGCGAGCCCCGAGTCGGCAAGGAGAGCCCAGCTATCTGCCCAGCGCCAGCACCAGAAATGATGTTGTGCCAACCATTTCGGCGTTTGGGTGACCCAGCCAGAGGATCAGATAGCTGCATGTGATAGACACACACACAGCCCAAAACCAACAAAAGTCGGAATCCCCCCAATGTTGTCAAACAGCAGCCGGATGGTTACATACACCACGCTGTGGTCCCCAATAGGATACATGGAAGACGCTATAAACCATGACTGCAGAGGTACTGGAGGCACGGAGATGTGCCTGCTGGGTTTCAAAAAGGAGCACAGAGAGGCAGGAATCATCCTACAGAGGGGGTGCCCCTCCTAGGAAAGGACACCATGTCCCTGTGAAGGCTACAGATGGTGAAATCTGTCCTCCTCTCTTTCAGCTTCTGGCTTTCCTCTTCTTTTGTTCTTCCTAATTCTAGTTTAGCCTCCACCCTGCATCCAAGACAATGACCAAAGGGGCTTCATTATGACATCGCGTCCTAAAAGGAGGCTGAGCTCTGGCTACCGGGTTCAGAAATGGTCATTGCCTAGGTGTATGCTGATCCCCCGAACTTGTGGCTTCGTGGCTCTTCTCTCCCTACAGAACTAGGGGAACCACAGGTCTTACAATGAAAGATGCCCACTTCCCATCGGGCGGGACGATCCCTTGTGGAGGACGTCATCTGGGCCAAGTAGTACAAGCGGGGTGATCAAGAATAGTTCGCAGGTGAGACATAAGCACTTACCTTTGATGTCATGATTTATTTGTTCATCCATTTATTATTTGTTAAATAATTTCGTTTCATGTCCTCTCTATACCCAACATGGAGTTCAAACTCACAACCCTGAGATCAAGATCCCCCAACCAGACCAGCCAGGCACCCCAGTGCCATGTTTCATAACTCTTTGCTTCCTTGCCTATCTCTGCATCGAACTGGAACATTGAGTCCTTGACGGGAAGCTTTAGTTACCTCCGAATCCTAGAACGTTCTCACTGTATCTCAATCCTAGATTGACATTTACCATTGAATAGCACTTTAAATAAATAGTAAAATAACTACTGCAGTAAAGGAAATTATCAACTTTTCACGTGTGTGGGCCCTGCTCCCTGGGCTCCCAGGGAAGCTATGGTTTCTTTCACATTGATCAGGTCCAAATGACTCCACCACACCTCAAAGCGTGGGCTCAGTTTCTGCCCTGACACATGTAAGACCCCTGCTTCAATTAACATGTATCAATCAATCAAAGAGAGCCTGAGTGGCTTGGTGTGGTTCGTAAGAACATGGGACTCTTGTTCTTGGGGTAACAAGTTCTAGCCCCATGTTGGCTGTAGAGATTACAGAAAAATAAAATCTTAAAAAAAATCAATCAGTTGATCTTGGGGAGACACAGCCCCGGATCCCACAAGGGCAGAGAGCCAACTGACGGGTCTAAGCACAATATTATAAGCAGCAGTGCACAAAATCTGAACTTTCAGAAGTCTCCTAGAGTGGGGGACACACCAGCCTTAAGGTGTTCAGGTGGAGAAGTGGGGGGCAATCCCTGGAGCAACAGGGTGGGCTCAGGATCCCAGGGGTCCCAAGGACAGTGGCGCCAACTGTTCCCAGGCATAGGAGCAGGAACCTGGCTGAGAGCAGCAGGACTCGGGCCAGCTGTCTGCCCTGTGTGGCCATAAGCTGCAAACCCCTGTGCAGTCACGGGGCCCAGTTCCTGGGACAGGCCAGCAAAGACCAGGAGTGCGAGGAAACCCTCCTGGGCAGGAAGAGCACAGGGCTCCACCAGGGCAGCCCCTAAAATTTAGAGTTTTAAAATTCAGTCACTTGTCTGTGGGGAGGCTGAGAAAATTGAGGCCGTTCCACTTTAAGTTCACTGTTAGCACAAGTACTGCCATCCCAGGACCCTGTGAATAAGAGCTAAAATTTACATTACTTCAGTTACAGGAAAAAAAGAAAAAAACAGCTTACAGCTTAAGGTCCCAGAAAGCCCCATATTAGAATGAGAATAGAGCTCAATGCCCTTGAAGGCCTCATGTCAAAATGTAAACAGAACTTGAGGAATTTCTCCAGCCCTTCTGGAGGTCCCTGAGACCAGCCCTTAAACCTAAGCTAAAACCCACTTTGGGGTCCAAGTCCCTGCTCCGCTGTGTGGGGTATACTTGGACTCAAGCTCGAGTTTGTAAATCAACCCTCGTGTGTTTGCATCGGTGTCGGCTCCTTAGTTGTTTCTCCGATTCGCAATCTTGGGCACAACACCCCCAAGTCCCCTCCCCACCTGGGCTGATCCCCTGTTCCCTCCAACCCAGGCTGACCCTCAGTCACCTCCCGCCCACAGCAGCTCAGCACAGGCCCTCAGAGAGGTCCCACGGCCACGGTTGGCACTCTGTCTGTCCCCGGCCTCCCAGGAGAAGAAAGGAGGTTTCGGTAGGACACACTCCCATGGTGGCCCCAGGGCTCCCTGCCCAGGATGGCAGCTGGTGACAGGCCATGGTCTGTGTCCCTGATGCCGGCTCCTCCTCCTCGGTTTTCCTGCAGGAAATGAAGGAGGAGGCCTCGTCTCCTATAGGGACATCACGCAGATAGACCTGGACATCAACAGGACGTCGGCAGCCAAATCATGTTTTGGGACTGCTAGGGGGTGGGGTGAGGCTGCTGAGTCAGGGGGCTTCAGGGCCCCTGGGGAGGCCCAGGGGCTTCTGGGTAGGGAACACAGGGCTTAAGAGGCCGGGAGAAGCAACAGCAGCCAGCAACACACCACTGTATGGTAGGGTGCCGGGATGACCCCTGTGCCCCAACCCCCAGGGCTTCGGGGATGAGGATGTCACTACATTGGTGCCTCTAGGAGTTTCCATGGGAGCTGAACTCCAAAGGGGCGAGGGACGGCCCCTTGAAAAGCAGGGGGCTGCAGTGGGGCCCGTGGAGGGCAGTAACCAGACCTGGGGACAGGTGTCATGGCCATGGCTGCAGCAGGACACACATCGATCCGATGAGGGTCAGACAGGTCAGGGTGACACCCACACTTGGTGTTCTATATATATCTAAATTCTATGCATTTAATTTGAGACAATTTGCAATTTGTAAACATACATAGTATGATGACCCCCAGATAATGCCCCCGGTCCAGCCAGCCCCCTGCACTGACCACACGGGGCCCCAGGGGAAGGTGTCACAGCAAACCCCAGACTGGGGTCGCCTTTATCTGTAGACGTATCCGTGTGCGTCCGAGAGAATGTGGATGCCCTGTATCTGCAGGCCCCCCACGCCATCCCCCTCATTCCCCACCCCCACACCATCCCCCTTCATCATCATCCCCAATGGCATCCTACCTATACCACCCCCCTCACACCCACACTATACCACCCACCATCCCCCCCTACACCATCCCCCACACTCCACCACCATCATGCCCCTGCCCCCACAACATCCACCCCCACACCATCTGCCCCCAGCAAGGACCCAGTGCAGCTGCGCCCTGTGGGACATACTCAGCCTCACCAGGGTTCTCTGGATACCCTGCTCTCATCAGAAGACCGGGTTTCCCATAGAGTACCCAGGGGTTGCAGGAAGGAGGGAAGGCAGGGAGCCCCCGACAGGGTGGGTGCAGGTGAGTGGTGCAGAAGACCCACTGTGCCCTGCCTCAACCCACTGTCCCTCCCGGAGAGCGGCACACCCTGCATAGGACACCAGCCCCTAACCCAGAGGGACATGGGCTGGCTTGGCCCCGGGCTCTGTGGGGACTGGGGGGATTTGAGTCCCCCCAGGCCCAACACAAAGACTAACGGGATCCAGCCCCCCATGGCCCTGGCCAGCCCTGGATTCTGGCCCCAGGCTGAGAGAGCCCTCCCACAGCTGATGTATTAGCCCTCCTGGGTGTGCCCAACACGTGCCTAGGTCGCTGACCTAGGGCAGGCCTGGGGATCCCGGGACACCCCAGGTAGGGGAGTGGAGGGGTAGGCTGGTGGGCCCCACCCACACCAACATGAGGAGAGAGGCTCCACCAGTTTCTGGGGCCCCAGGGGGCCCAAGTCCGGGGTCCAGCTTCCCTGCGGGGACCCAGCGCAGGAGTCCATGAGCTGCAGGTCCAGGTCAGCTCTGCTGTCATCAGAACTGTCTCTCATGCTGAAACCTCAGGACACGTCCCCACCCTGAGTCCAAACATGCTCCCAGGTGGGGGACTCCAGCACCAGCCCACGCCCCACATGTGATTCTTGCCCTCCCCTAAAGGACAGAAAGGTCTCCTTCCCCAGGGGAAGGCACGCACCCTTGGCTCTGAGCCCGTTTGCTGTAGAAAGTCAATAAAGTGTGGTGCGAAAATGCACAGCCAGCCCATTTCTGCGTCTCCCAGAACTCTGTGTAGAGGGTGTGGAGAGACCCCGAGAGAGGAGGAGGGGGTACATCCACGCCCCAAACAGCCCCTGCAGAGGCGCTGCCAGGCACACCCAGCTGACGTCCACATGTGCATTCCAGGGCGGCCAGACGCCAGGGTCAGGCCCCACAGACTTACTGGGACTCAGCCTGTGCCCTGCAGGCCAGGAGTGGCTGGAACAGAGTGACAGCCAGGGAGCCTCAGGTCACCAGGGTCTGTGGAAAGCAACCTGGGAGGTCTGTGCTCCCTCTGTCCAGGGAGCCGGGGCTGGCCGGGTTCCGGGGCACTTCCTCCACTCCCTGCATCTCTGTGCCTGTGTGCCTGGGGCACAGAGGGCCTGCGGGGCGGTACCTTGTGTTGTGCCCAAGGTTGCAAATCTGAGAAACCACCAAGGAGCCCACACCGATGCAAACTCCCAAGGGTTTCTTTACAAGCTGGAGCTTGGGTTCAAGTACACCCGACACAGAGGAATAGGGACTTGGACCCCAAGACTAAGAGGCGTAGCAGCTTTATAGGAGCCAATGGCCCATGGGAATGTTGAAAGATGCATAGTCATGTCGGTCTACACGCAGGTGGCCGATTGAATTACACTTTACCCTATAGAATCGACTTGAACTGGCCTATTACTTTGGTCAGAATTAGCACGCAGTTTTGTGGGGCACAAAACAGGGTTACATTGTTATGAGCCGATTTCGGATTAGTGAGTGCCCAGCGGCTTGAGTTGGGTGGGGCAGCACCTTAAGCCAAAAGCAAGTCATGTGGGGTCATAGAGGAGATGGCAGGTTGAGCACAAAATGGAATCAGTCCTGCTCTGCTTGTTCAGGGGTAAGGGATTTTTGTTAATTTCCTATATCCCACACTTCAGCTCACGCACGTGGTCCACCCTCACAAAGTGTACTCGGCGTGCACACCTTGTGATGCTAGATCTCTCACACCAGGGTGCGGAGGGCACCCTCCTCGCCCTAGTGAGTAGGGGCTGGGTGAGCATGGGACTCGGCCTGAAGGCCAGGCAGCACAGGGGACCGAGGAACCCCAGCCCCATCCCCACCCAGACTCCCAAATACAGGCAGCACCAGGGCTCCCCCCCATGGGAAGCTGGCTCCTCAGGAGCTCCCACCAGGGTGCCCCTGAGGTCTGGTTCCCTGCTGGAGAGGTATTGGGGAGAAGATAAGCAGCCAGCGCATGGCAGGACCCACTGCCCCACATGGGAATATGGCCAAGGCGGACCTTCCAGCTCAGCTGACCCTCCAGCGGAAAGTCACTGCAAGAGCAAGCCCTGGGTCTGCCAGGAGAGCCTAGATAGCCACCCAGTGTCAGCACCAGAAATGATGTTGTGCCAAACATTTGGGCATTTGGGTGACCCAGCCAGAGGATCCGATAGCTGCACGTGATAGCTACATGTGATAGACACACACACACCCCAAAACCAACAAAAGTCAGAATCCCCCCAATGTTGTCTAACAGCAGCCAGATGGTTACATACACGACGCTGTTGTCCCCAATAGGATACATGGAAGACGCAATAAACCATGACTGCAGAGGTGCTAGAGGCACAGAGATGTGCCTGCTGGTTTCAAACAAGGAGCACAGAGGGGCAGGAAGCATCCTACGGAGGGGAGGCCCCTCCGTGGAAAGGACATCATGTCCCTGTGAAGGCTAAGGATGGTGAAATCTGTCCTCCTCTCTTTTAGCTTCTGGTTTTCCTCCTAAATGCCATTTTCCTCAATCATAAGACCAAAAATTTATTTTATGTTTTTAAATTTCTTTTTATTGTAGTCCAGTTTGTATGAATTCTTGCTTCATCAAGGGTGTCATTCAAGAGAGAAGGAGAGAGAAAGATTTTCCAGACAGGCAACATATAAAGGAGTTCATGACCACTTAACCAGTCCAGTAAGGAATTTTATTTTTTTTAATTTTTATTTATTTATGATAGTCAGAGAGAGAGAGAGGCAGAGACATAGGCAGAGGGAGAAGCAGGCTCCATGCACTGGGAGCCCGATGTGGGACTCGATCCCGGGTCTCCAGGATCGCACTCTGGGCCAAAGGCAGGCTATAAACCGCTGCACCACCTAGGGTTCCCCAGTAAGGAATTTTAAAAGGGACTCCTCTAGTGGGGGAAAAAAAGAGACCAAAAGCAACAAAGACTAGAAAGGACCAGAGAACGTCACCAGAAACACCAACTCTTCCGGTAACACAAAGGCACAAAGTTCATATGTTTAAATAATCACTCTGAATGCTGATAGACTAAATGTTCCAATCAAAAGATAAAGGGTATCAGAGTGGCTTAAAACACAGGATCCGGGATGCCTGAGTGTATCAAGGAGTTGAGCATCTCCCTTTGACTCAGGTTGTGATCCTGGAGTCTGGGATGAAGTCCCATATTGGGCTCCTGGTGGGGAGTCTGCTTCTCTCTCTGCCTAAATTTCTGCCCCCCTCTCTCTCTCTCTCTCACTATCTTAAATAATATTATTAAAAACCAACATCCATCTGTACGCTGCCTACAAGATGCTCACCTTAGACCTATAGACACCAGCAGATTGATAGGGGAGGGAAAATCATCTACCATACTAATGGATATCAAAAGAAAGCTAGAGGACGCATACTTATATCAGACAAATGAGATTTGAAACCAAACCCTGGGGGACACCTGGTGGCTCAGTGGTTGAGCATCTGCAGTCAGCTCAGGGTGTGATCCTGGGATCCCAGGATCGAGTCCCACATCGGCCTCCCTTTGGGGAACCTGCCTCTCCCTCTGCCTATGTTTCTGCCTCTGCTTCTCTGTGTATCTCTCATGAATAAATAAATAAAATACTTAAATCTCAAAAAAAAGAACAAATACTGTAAGAAGAGATGAAGAAGAACATTATTTCATAATTAAAAAGACTATCAAGATCAAACAACTAAATATTTATGCTGCCAACATGGGAGTACCGAAATATAGAAACCAATTAACAACAAACGTACAGGAACTCACAGATAATAATACACTGACAGAGGATTTCAACACCCACTTATGGCCATGGACTGATCATCTATGCAGAAAATCAACAAGGGAACAATAGCCTTGACACACTGGACCACAGGGACTCAACAGATACAGTTAGAATATTAGATCCAAAAGCAGAATACACATTCCGTTCAATTGCATATGGGACATTATCCAGAACAGATCATATCAGGGCCCACAAATCAGCCCTCAACAGGTACAACAGGTACAAGAAAGTTGATATCACACCATGTACATTTTCGGACCACGGCGCTATGAAAATGGAAGTCGACAGTAAGAAAAAAATTGGACCAAAAATACGTGGAGTTTATGATCATCCTACTAGAGAATGAATGGAGCAACCAGAAAATTAAAGAGGAAATTTAAAACAAATGAAAATGAAGACATGTTTCTCCAAACCTCTAGGATGTAGCAAAGGCAGTCCTATGAGGGAAGTACATAGCAATACAGGCCTACCTCAAGAAACAAGAAGTCTCCAATACACAACCTAAACCTACACCTGAAGCAGCTAAAAAAGGAATAGCAAACAAAGCCTAAAGCCTACAGAAGAAGAGAAAAAATTAAGATGAGAGCAGAAATAAAAAATACAGAAACAAAAAACAGTAGAATGGAATAACAAAACTAAGAGCTGGTTCTTTAAAATAATTAATAAAATGGATCAAGCCCTAGCCAGCCTTACCAACGAGAAAAGAGAAAAGACCTAAATAAATAAAATCACAAATGAGAGAGATCACAATCAACACCAGAAACATTAGACAATTATAAGGGAATACTATGAAAGATTATACGCTAACAAACTGGGAGACCTGGAAGAAATGGACAAATCCCCAGAAATGTGCAAATGAGCAAAACTGAAATAGGAAGAAATAGAAACTGTGAACAGACCCATAACTAGCAAAGGAATTAAATCACTAAGGCACCTGGGTGCCTCAGTGGTTGAGCATCTGCTTTGGCTCAGGTCATGATCCTGGGGTCCTGGGGGATCAAGTCCCACATCAGGCTCCCCGCATGGAGCCTCATTTTCACTCTGCCTATACCTCTGCCTCTCTGCGTCTCACATGAATACATAAATAAAATCTTTAAAAAAGAAAACAGATACAAAGATGTGAAAGGACCCAAATAAAATCACAAATGAAAAAAGAGAAATAACAACCAACACTAGAGAAATACAAACGATTATAAGAGAACATTATGAAAAATTATATGCCAGCAACCTAAAACCTGGAAGAAATAGATCAATTCTGGAAATATATAACATAGCAAAAATGATAAAGGAAGAAATAAGAAACTTGAACAGATAACCAGCAATGAAATTGAATCAGCAATCAAGAATCTCCCAACAGGAGACGCTTAGATCAATAGAATAGAATGGAAAGCCAAAACAAGATACAAACCTGTAACTCTATGATCCATTAATCGACAAGGCAGGAAGGAATATCCAATGGCACAAAGACAGTCTCTTCAACAAACCCTAACCCTGACCCCAGGATAAGAACAAATAGTGTTGGGAAAACCAGGCAGCCACATGCAGAAGAATGAAACTGGACCATTTTCTTACACCATATATATAAAAAATAAATTCAAAATGGATGAAAGACCTAAATGTGAGACCTGAAACCAATCAAAGAAGAAAACATGCAGCAACGTCTTTGACATTGGCCACTGGATTTTCTTTCTAGATATGCCTCTGAGGTGAGGGAAACAAAAGCAAAAATGCTATTGGGACTTCATCAAAATGAAAAGCTTCCGCAAAGTGAAGGAAACAACCAAAGCTAAAAGGCAACATACAAAATGAAAGGAGATATTGGTAAACAACACATCCAATAAAGAGTTAGTATGCAAAACACATAAAGGAAATATAAATCTCAAGATCCTAAAAACAAATTATCCAACTGCAGATGGGCAGAAAAATGAATGAACTTTGTCTCTGACAAGACAGCCAGATGGCCACCAGACACACGGAAGGACACAAAGCATCACCCATCATCAGGGAAATGCAAACCAAAAGCACAATGATATGTCACCTGACAGCCGTCATAATGGCTAAAATTAACAACACAAGAAACAACAGGTGTTGGTGAGGCAATGGAGAAAGGGTAGCCCCCTTACACTCCTGGTGGGCAGGCGAACAGATGTAGCCACTGTGGAAAACAGTGTGGAAGGTCCTCCAGAAGTTAAAAAAAGGGGATCCTTGGGTGTTGCAGTGGTTTGGTGCCTGTCTTTGGCCCAGGGCGCGATCCTGGAGACCCGGGATCGAATCCCACTTTGGGCTCCCGGTGCATGGAGCCTGCTTCTCCCTCTGCCTGTGTCTCTGCCTCTCTCTCTGTGACTATCATAAAAAAAATTTTAAAAAAAGAAGTTAAAAATAGAGCTACACTACGATTCCAAAATTGCACAGCTAGGTATTTACCCCAAGGATACAGAAGTTGTTTAGTAGATTCGAAGAGGGACACGCAGCCCAGTGTTTGTAGCAGCATTATCAACAAGAGCCAAACTGTGGATACAGCCCAGATGTCTATTGACAGAAAAATGGGCAGAGACGATGTGGTAAATATACACACTGCAACATGACTCGTTCATCAGAAGGGATAAAATGAAGCCATTTACAATGACATGGGAGAAGTGGAAAGGACTTATGCTAAATGAACTCAGTCAGAGAAAGACAGATAAGAAATACCACATAATTGCATTCACATGTGAATTTTAAGAAACCAAACAAATTGGCAAAGGGGCGGAGGGGGGGATGAGAGAGGCAAATAAATAAACACACTCTTAACCACAGAGAATAAACTAATAAATACCAGAGGAAGGTGGGGGGGATGGGGAACCAGGCCATGGGGATAGTGGAGGGCACCTGTGACCAGTACCAAGCGTTGTATCCAAGGGTTGAATCACTATGTGGTAAACCTGAAACTATATCATACTGTGTTTACAAACAGGAATTCAAGTAAAACTTTAAAATAATAATTGGTAGTATTGATGAAACATGTGCGCACTAGAGATAAAATCAGAAAGGCAACTGAAAATCCAAATAAAGAGTCTTTAGAGTCACAAATCCCCTCCTTAGCTCAGCTCGGGAGAAGCCTGCCATGTCTATTCTCACCCCAGCAGAAGCCTGGATTTTGATTCTCTGGGGAGGCCACTGACTTGCTGGAGTCAGGCTATCTTTGAACCCAAAACCTAAATAGAGTGTATAAAACTAAACGGCCCAAGATACTAGGAGTCCCAGGGCAGGCACATGCTAAGACCCAAACTCTAACCATACACAGACATAACCCTAACCCTACACTTAAGCCTAATGTTAACCTAACCCTTAAACAAGACCTATCACTAATCGAAAACCCAACACAAACCCCAAGACCGAAACACATGCACTAAACCTTCCTGCCAACCCTCACCCTAACTCCTAAACCTATTCTAAACCCTTAACCCTGACCCTTACCTTAAATCTAACCCTAACCCTACCCTCTAACCCTAACCTTTTCTTAATGTACTCAAATCCTATTCCAAACCTTAACCTGTACCCTAACCCTAACCCTCTAATACTAATCCCATCTCATACCCCAAACTATACCCTAACCCGTACCCTAAAACTAACCCCTAACCCACTCCCTAAACGTATCTCTTACCCTCTTCTAAACCGTACCCTGACCCTGACCTGTCCCTAACCCTAACCCCTAACCAAACAATAACCCTAACCCTAGCCTTACTCACTATCCTAATTCTAACCCTTGCCCTAACCCTAAAGCTAGCCTTACCTATAAACCTAACCCCTCACCCTAAACCATAACCCTAACTCACACCCTAACCCCTAACCCTAACTGCAAACCTAAGCCCAACCCTAACTCTAACCATAACCCTAACCCCAACTCCTAACCTCCTGCCCTAATCCCTAGAGCCTAAACCCTAAGCCTAACACTAAATCCTGTCCCTTACCCTAACCCCCATCCTAACTCTTAACTATTGACCATTACCCTTATGCCTCAACTAACCTCTAATCCGTAACCATAAGCATAATCACTAACACCTAATATCTAACCTGACGCTAACCACCAACTGCCTCCCCTCCCCTAACCCTACCATTCATTCTACACTTTCACTTACCCTGTGGTTCTGAGGAGTCCCTTCTGATGTAGACGTGGCCCCCAACGGCTCCTCCAGAGTCCTCCAGGTGGTTCAAGTGAGCCGGGCTCCTGTGAGTGTAGACATGGCCCAACGTGTTCCTGAGTCATAGTCAGCGGGTCCTGAGGACGCCGGGTCTCCTGTCACTGTGGACTATGTCTCACATCCTCTGGAAGCCTCACAGCAGTTCCTCAGGAAGCTGGGGGCTCCTGTCAGCCTGGACATGGCCCCACATCCCCCAGAAAACTCACCGCGGGTCCTGAGGGGGCTGTGCGCTCCTGTCAGCATAGACGCAGCCCCATATGTCCTGAAGCCAAAGTGCTGGTCCTGAGGAGGACGGGGTTCCTGTCAGGGTTGACGTGGCCCCTCATTTTCCTCAAGCCTCACCACAAGACCTGAGGAGGCTCGGGGCTCCTGTCAGCATGGATGTGGCCCATAATCTTCCCAAACCTTCACAGTGGGTTCTGAGGAGGCTGGAGACTCCTGTCAGTGTGGATGCGGCACCCACATTTTTCTTAGGCCTCACCACAGGCCCTGACAAGGCTGGGGTCTTCTGTCCGCATGGACGCATCCTCTTATTTCCCCAAGTCTACACCGGAGGTCATGAGGAAGTCAGCGTCCTGCTGTGTCCATGTGGCCCCAAGTCTTCCCGAAGCGTCACAGAGGGTTCTGAGGAGGCTGGGGCTCCTGTAACCATGAATGCGGCCCCACCTTCCAGAAGCCTCAACTTATGTCCTGAGGGGTCCGGGAGCTCCTGCCAGAGTGGACGTGGCACCACATTTCCTGAAGCCTCCCCGCAGGTCCTGAGGCTGCTCAGGGGTTCCTGTCAGCGTGGATGCAGGCCCACAATTTCCTGAAACCTCCCCGCGGGTCCTGAGGTGGCTCAGGGCTCCTGTCAGTGTGGATGTGGGCCCACATCTTCCTGAAGACTCCCCACGGGCCCTGAGGTGGCCCAGGGGCTCCTGTCAGGGTGGATGCGGGCCCACATCTTCCTAAAGCCTCACCGCGGGTCCTGAGGAGACCGGGGCTCCTGTCAGCATGAACGCAACCCAATTTCCCCCTGAAGATTTCCCGCGGGTCCTGTGGAGGCTGCAGCTCATCAGCATAGACGCCTCCCCACTTCCCCCTCAGGCCTCCCCAGCACAGGCTGGCTCCTGATAGTACAGGCAGAGAAGGCCTACTGCGCATGCGTGCCCCATGGGCAGGGCCTGGCCTCGGGCGCCCCTGCGGGACACTCAGGCGCTGCAGGTGGCTGTGCAGGAGGCAGCGGGTGCTCCATTGTCTGCACCTGCCTCCTTTCAGGCTCCAGCTGGGGCCTATTAGCTTTGGAAACCTCTCACTGAAAAGGAGCCCAAACCTGGCTTCCCCAGAAATACTTAAGGACAAGGAATTGGAGCCCACAGGACGCGAAATGAAATGTGGACCAGACTTTTACCACGTCCTGCAAAACTCACTCAACCCTCTTCCACTGTGGGCGGGAACGCGGGTTGGTGCAGCCGCCCTGGAAACAGTGTGGAGGCCCCTCATCAAGTTACAAATAGAGCCGCCCTGCGACCAGCAGGTGAACAGCCTGAAGCTCACTCCGAAGATACAAATGCAGTGAGACATGGGACAACTGCACCCCAATGTCCACAGCAGCCGTTTCCACAGTAGCCACACTGTGGGAGGAGCCTCAGTGCCCTGTGGCAGATGATGGATAAAGAGGATGGGAGATAGATGATGGTCATAGAGAGAGGAATGGTACTCAGCTACAAAGAGAAGGAAATCTTGCCATTTGCAATGATGTGAATAGAACTAAAGGGATCATGTTAAGTGAAGTAAGTCAGTCGGGAAAGAGAATGACGGTGTGGTGTCATTCATAGGTGGAATTAAAGAAGCGAAGCAGATGAACTGTGAAGGGAAGGAAAAACAAATGATCAAAACAGATGCAGGAAATACAGACTCTTAACGATAGGAAACGAACTGAGGGTCGCTGGAGGGGTGGGGGCATAACAGGGGAAATAGGAAAGTGTTGCGTCCTGCTCTGTCCTGCTTATCCAATACTGACCGGCTGTCCGGGGTTATTTGTGGAGGGGGATGGATATTATGGGTTTCTTTTTTCCTATTTTTAAGGTCTGCCACCATGATTTTGATAGGAATGACATTGAAACTGAGGGTGGCTTCAGGAACTGCGGACAGTTTCACAAGATGAGGCTCCCACCTCACGAGCCCAGGACAGCCTCCCAGAGCCTGGTATGGCTCAGTGCACAAGTCTTGTGCTCCTTTGGTTCAGTCTCATTATTTATTCTCCTTGATGCTCCTGAGAAAGGAGTCACGTCCTTCATTTCCTTCCTGAGTGCTCATTGTCAGGACACAGCAAGGCAACTCTGCTCTGTAGGGTCAGTTTGTGTCCTGTTACTTTACTGAACTCACTCCTTAGTTCTAACAGGTTTTGGTGGAGGCTCTGGGGTTTCCTGTTTCTAGTTCCGCATCTTTAGCATATAAGGACAGTGTGACGTCCCCCTTCCAGGTGTGGAACCTTTGCTGTTTACAGCTTAATGTCCTAGAAAGCCCCACAACTGAATCAAAACTGAGCCCAGGCCAAGGGCAGGAAGCCCCTATTAGAATGAGAACAGAGCTCAATGCCCTTGAAGGCCCCATATCAAAATGTAAACAGACCTTGAGGAATTGCTCCAGCCCTTCTGGAGGTCCCCGAGACCAGCCCTTAAAACTAAGCTGAAACCCACCTCAGGGTCCAAGTCCCTGCTCCGCTCTGTCGGGTATACTTGGACACAAGATCAAGGTGGTAAATAAACCCTCGTGTGTTTGCATCACTGTTGGCTTCTCAGAGGTTTCTCAGATTCGCAATCTTGGGCACAACAGTCTGAGATAAAAATACAAACCAAAGAAGCTCGGACGCAGGTAGAGTGAACGCAGGATTCTGAGAGAAGCGGCGGAGCCCCGGGGGCTTGGGGGCTCTTCTGTGGAGGCCCCTGCAGACTGGGGGGCAGGATATTCAGCCCCAGAGCCAGAGGACCCAGAGAGCCACCCGCATTCCCGCCCATCTGGGCCGGGTGTGAGGGAGCAGCACAGCGCCACCCGCTGGAGGCCAGACGCGCTGACGCCCACCCCTCCTTGACCCCGCAGGTGCATCTCCCAGGCAGATGTGTACCTGACAATCAGCGCCATGGCCATCCCCAGAACCCGCACAAACCACTCGCTGCCACCAAGGTGTCGGACCACAGAGGCTGCAGAGCTTCAGCTCTGCTTGGAAAGTAGCTCTAGCTTCCTTTGTACTTTGGGCTTTATTTTCATTTATTTTATTTGATTCTATTTTATAAATTGCCTTATTTTAATTTTTATGTATGTACCTTATATATTTCTCATTTTTAGTTTCATGGTACTTTAATTGTTTTTCTTATTTTGGGATTTAGAATCTTTTAACAACCAGGCAAAAATAATCTGGTAGTTTTTTTGGGGGGGAGGGCAGTTGTTATTGTTTTTCTTGGTTTTTCTTTTTCTTCCTTCTTTCTTTTCTGGCAAAAAATAATGAGATGGAGAAATTCACCTCCATAAAATAATATGAGGTAGTACTCACAGATAGGAAGTCCATCAATACAAATATATGATGTCTAACTACAGTTTAAAAAAATGATTATAAAGATAGCATCTGGGCTGGAGAAGAGCACAGAAGAAAACTAGAGAATCCCTTACTGTAGAAATAAAAGAAGTAAAATCTAGTCAGGCCAACGTTAAAAATGGTATAACTAAAAAAAATGGTATAACTGAGATGCAGTACCAAGTGGAAGCATTAAAAACAAAGAAGGTTATGGACCACAAAGGAAGACTTCGGAACTCAGCCACTTATTAAAACAATAACATTCATATCATGGGAGACTCAGATGAAGACAGAGGAAAGGTGGGCTTGCTCAGCCATTAGAAATGACAAATAACCACCATTTCCTTCAACGTGGATGGAACTGGAAGGTATTATGCTGAGTGAATTAAGTCAATCAGAGAAAGACAAGTATTGTATGTTCTCATTCACTTGGGGAATATAGATAATAGTGAAAGGGAATATAAGGGAAGGGAGAAGAAATGTGTGAGAAATATCAGAAAGGGAGACAGAACATAAAGACTCCTAACTCAGGGAAATGATCTAGGGGTGATGTAAGGGGAGGAGGGCAGGGGTGGGGGTGAATGTGTGACGGGCACTGAGGGGGGCACTTGACGCGATGAGCACTGGTTGTTATTCTGTATGTTGGCAAATTGAACACCAATAAAAAGTAAATTTATTATTAAGGAAGGAAGGAAGGAAGGAAGGAAGGAAGGAAGGAAGGAAGGAAAGAAAGAAAGAGAAAGAAAGAAAGAAAGAAAGAAAGAAAGAAAGAAAGAAAGAAAGAAAGAAAGAGAGAAAGAAGAGTGGCACTTGTGTGGCTCAGTCTGTTAAGCTTCTGCCTTAAGGTCAGATCATGATCCAGGTCCCAAGGAAGGCTCCCTGTTCAGCAGGGAACCAGCTTCTCCCTCGCCCTCTACCCCTCTAGCACATGTTTTTCACTCCTCTCTCTCTGAAATAAATAAATAGCATCTTTGAAAAAGAAACAAACAAACCCAGAGGGAAGAGAAATCTCCCATGTAGAAGATTTTCAAACAATTTGTGCAGACATTCCACCCTCAAGTTCCTGAGCATAGCCTCCCACTCTTAGGTGTGCAATACACATAGTAACTTCCTTCTACAAAATATATTATGAAAAACTTAAAATAATAATGATAATAATAATAACAATAATAATAAAGAATCACTTTACTACGGAGAAACCTGACAAACACTACCTCAGCAAGATGATCAGATCGATACCAAGACTGAAAAATCATGTTGATAGTATCTATCCTTTATATGATATAATAAAAATAGCAGTATATCTCTGTATATAATCCACAAAAACAGTTCAATCATGAGATAAACAACAGACATGTCCCAACTGAGGGAAATTTTACAAAATACTCTACTTCTCAAAGTGTTCCAGTTCAACAACAAGGAAAGGCTGAAAGACTGTCACAATCCAGAGGAGCCTAAGAAAACATGAGGACAAATGGAGTGTGATATGAGGGATGGTGATTTAGCAAAAACTAAGGAAATCTGAATAAAGTATGGTCTTTGGTTATTGCAAAAATTTTAATATTGACTCATTAGCTAATATTTGTACCGTACAGATATAAGATATCAATAATTGGAGAAATTGAGTGCAAGTGCATGAGAATTCTCTGTACTATCTTCTCAATTTCCCTATAAATCTTTGTTTTCTTTCTAAGAAATAAGATTTAATTTGAAAATTGACATAAATGAATCAGGCTCCAGTGTGAAAAGATTTTAAGAATCGTTGAATTATCTTTTGCCTTATTCTTAAAAAGTTCCTTCGATGGGAACAAAGTAAGAATTTTATATCAGAAGGAAATAAAAACACTTATGAACACGTATAATGCCTCTTCAACCTGAAAAGCAGTAAAGGATTATAAATAGCAAAAATCAGATAAAAATACTTCTATTATAATAGACACCATATTGCAAGTGCATTTAAAATTAGCAATGTATAACATTTATTTCCTTGACATTTGTCTTCCAAAGAGTTCACAGTGTTTCAGTGTCAGTTGAAACAGGGGAAGAATCCTTCACATAATAATAGGACCATTGGGTCTAATGTCTCTCAATTATTTCCAAATCCATAAAGATGCATTTCCTGAGGAGTTACTAGGCTGTGAAAAAGAGATGAGAAACCCTCATCCCTTTGTTTACTTGTGTCAGAATATTTTAACCATAGTATTATGGATAGTAAATCATCCTTATAAACAGGAAATACATCTCAGATTAGAATCTGAGCAATCAGATGGGCAGAGAAAAAATGCTTTAACTCGCTCCTGCACTTTTAAAGACAAAGGAGAACTTTTCTATGTACAAAGTCAGTTGTCAAGATAGCCTTAGGGAATAAGAGTCTGCAGCATCGAATCCTGCTGCACTGCCGGGACCCCGTGTCCCAGGTCTTACTGATCTCAAATCCCTGGGCCTGTCCTCCCAACACAGGCTGCCACGCTGAGGTCATTTGCAATTTCTCTCTTAGGAGCTCCAGGGAGGGAGGCATGAGCCAATAGGATGGGACCGGATGCTTGGAGGCTGAGAACATTATGGCCATTCTACCTTAAGTTCAGTATTAGCACAGGTCCAGCAATCCCAGGCCCCTGTGAAGAAGAACTGAAATTTGCATTACTTCACTTACTGGAAAAAAACAAAAGTTTACAGCTTAATGTCTTAGAAAGCCCCACAATAGAATAAAAACTGAGCCTAAGCAAAGGGCTGGAAACCCCAATTAGAATGAGAAGAGAGCTCAATGTCCTTGAAGGCCCCATATCAAAATGTAAACAGAACTTGAGGAATTGCTCCAGCCCTTCTGGAGGTCCCCAAGACCAGCCCTTAAAAGTAAGCTAAAACCCTCCTCGGGGTCCAAGTCCCTGTTCCACTGTGTGGCGTATACTTGAACCCATGCTCGAGTTTGTAAAACAACCCTCGGGTGTTTGCATTCATGTCGGCTCCTTAGTAGTTTCTCGGATTCGCCATCTTGGGCACAACACCCCCATGACCCCTCCCCACCTGGACTGACCTCCTGTCCCCTCCCACCCAAGCTGACCCTCACTCACCTCTCCACCCACAACAACTGGGCACAGGCCCTCACACAGTTCCACGGGGACGGTGGGCACTCCCGCCATCCCCAGCCTCCCAAGGGAAGGAAGGAGGTTTCGGCAGGACACACTCCCATGGTGGCCCCAGGGCTCCCTGCCCAGGAGAGCACCTGGTGACAGGTCGGGGACTGTGTCCCTGAGGCCAGCTCCTCCTCCCCGGTTTTCCCATAGGAAATGAAGGAGGAGGCCCTGGTCTCCTCCAGGGACATCACGCAGGTGGACCTGGACGTCAACAGGACGTTCAGCAGTCATATCATATTTTGGGACTACTACAGGATAGGGTGAAGTTGACAGGCCAGGGGGGATCAGGACCCAGGAGAGGACTGGGGGATTCTGGGTAGGGAAAACGGGGCTTCTGAGGCGGGGGACAGAACAGCAGCCAACAACACACCGCTCCATGGTAGGGTGTTGGGGATGACCTCTGTGCCCCCACCCCCGGGGCCTCGGGGATGAGTAGGCCACTAGGATGGGGACTCCAGGACTTGCCATGGGATCTGAACCCCAAAGGGGAGAGGGACGACCCCTGAGAAGCAGGGGATGGGTTGGTGGCGTGGGGGGCAGGAACCGGACCTGGGGGTCAGGCAGAATGGGTGCGGCTGGAGCAGGCCACACTTCTATCCCATGAGGGTTGGATGGTTCAGAGTGACACCCACTCTCGGTGCTTTACATGTTTCTAAATTCTATGCATTTAATTTGAGACAATTTGCAATTTGCAACCACACATAGTATGATGAACCTCAGATAATGTCCCCGGTCCAGCCAGGGTCCTGCGCTGATGACACCGTGCCCTAGGGGCAGGTGTCACAGCAAACCTCAGCCTGGAGTCACCTTTAAGTGTAGACGTCTCCTAGTGCATCTTAGAGGAAGGGGATGCCCTGTGTCCGCAGGTCCACCACGACATCCCACTCATTCCCTACACCCACTCCATCCCCCTACATCATCATTCCCCATGGCATCCCACCTACACCATCCCCCTCAAACCCACACAGCCCCACACAATCCCCACCCACACTATACCCCAACACCATCCCCCCTACACCATCCCCCACAATCCAACACTATCATACGCCTGCCCCCACACCATCCACCCCCACACCAACGGCCCCCAGCAAGGATGCGGTACAGGTGCCCCCTGTGGGACATGCTCAGCCTCCCCGGGGTTCTCTGGATACCTGCTCCCATCAGAAGCCCGGGTGTCATAAAAAAAATAAATAAATAAATAAAAATAAAAGCAATAGCAAAAAAAAAAAAAAAAAAAAAAAGAAGCCCGGGTGTCCCATAGAGTACCCAGGGGTTGCAGGGAGGAGGGAAGACAGGGAGCCCCAACAGGGTGTGTGCAGGTGAGTGATGCAAAAGACGCACTGTGCCCTGTCTCTGCCCACTGTCCCTCCTGGAGTGCGGCACACACTGCACAGGACACCAGCCCCTAACCCAGGGGGATCTGGGCTGGCCTGGCCCCGGGCTCTGTGAGGGCGGGGGTGATTTGAGCCACCGCCCCAGGCCCAATAAAAAGACTAATGGGATCCAGCCCCCCATGGCCCTCTCCAGCCCTGGATTATGGCGCCATGCTGAGCGAGCCCTCTCACAGCTGGATGTGGCCTCCTGGGCTCTGGGCATACCCCACAGATCCAGGTCGCTGACCTAGGGCAGCCCTGGGGATCCCGGGGCACCCAAGGTTGAGGAGAGCAGAGGTGGGCCGGTGGGCCCCACCCACACCCACACCAGGAGGCAGGCTCCTCCAGGTGCTGGGGCCCCAGGGGCCCCGTGGCTGGGGTCCAGCTGCCCTGCGGAGACCCAGCTAGGAACCCATGAGCTGCAGGTCAAGGTCAGCTCTGCTGTCCTCAGAACCGTCTCTCAGGCTGAAACCTCAGGACACACGCCCCCACCCGAGGTCCACACGTGCTCCCAGGTGGGGGACTCCAGCACTCGCACCCCACCCATGTGATTCTTGCCCTCCCCTAAAGGACAGACATTCCCTCCACAGGGGAAGGTGCACACCCTCCACTCTGAGCCCGTTTGCTGTAGAATGTTAATAAAGTGTTGTGGTGCGAAAATGCACAGCCAGACCGTTTCTGTGTCTCCCAGAACTCTGTGCACAGGGCGTGGATAGACCCACAGAGAGGAGGAGGGGGCACCACCCAGTCCCCAAACAGCCCCTGCATGGGCACTGCAAGGCACACACAGCTGACGTCCCCACATTCCTTCCAGGGTCGGCCAGATGCCAGGGTCAGGACCCCACAAACTATCCTGGGACTGAGCCTGTGTCCCACGGGCCAGGAGGGCCTGGGACAGAGTGATGGCCAGGGAGCCTCAGGTCACCAGGGTCTCTGTAAAGTGACCTTGGATGTCTGTGCTCCCTCTGTCAAGGGGGCTGGGGCTGGCTGGTTTCTGGGGTACTTCCTCCCCTCCCCGTATCTCTGTGCCTGTGTGCTTGGGGAACAGAGGGCCTGTGGGCCTGTCAGCGTGACCCTGGAAGGGATGTCAGGAGAGCAGGCCCTTGTGTTGTGCCCAGGATTGCAAATCCAAGAAACCACCGATGAGCCCACACTGATGCAAACTCCCGAGGATTTCTTTACAAGCTGAAGCTTGAGTCCAAGTGCACCCGACACAGCGGAGCAGGGATTTGGACCCTGAGACTAAGAGGCGTAGCAGCTTTATAGGGGCCAGTGGCCCATGGGATACACAGAAAGTTGCACAGTTGTGTCGGTCCACATGCAGGTGGCCGATTGAATTACACCTTACCCTATAGGATCCACTTGACCTGGCCTATTACTTTGGTCAGAATGGGCGTGCAGTTTTGGCGGGCACAAAGCAGGGTTACATTGTTATGAGCCGATTTCCGATTAGGGTATGCCCAGCGGCTTGACTGGGTTGGGGCAGCACCTTATGACATAAGTAGGTCATGTGGGGGTCATATGGGAGGTGGCGGTTGTAGCACAAAATGGAATTAGTCCTGCTCTGCTTGTCCAAGGGTAGGGGATTTTTGTTAACTTTCCTGGGTCCCACACTTGCAGATCACGCACGTGGGCCACCCTCACCAGGTGGACTCAGTGTGCACACCTTGAGGTGCTGGATCTCTCACACCAGCGTGTAGAGGGCACCCTCCTCGCCCTAGTGAGTAAGGGCTGGGTGAGCATGGGACTCGGCTTGAAGGCCAGGCAGCACAGGGGACCGAGGAACCCCAGCCCCATCACCACCCCTACTCCCAAACACAGGCTGCCCCATGGCTCCCTGTAATAGTCACCCGGCGCCTCTGGAGATCCCCCCAGGGCAGCCCCGAGGTCCGGCTCCCTGCTGGAGAGGCATCAGGGAGAGGAGAAGCAGGCGGCGCTCGGGGAGACCCACTGCCGGACATGGGAATGTGGCCGAGCCAGACCTTCCACCTCAGCTGACCCTCCAGCTGAAATTCACTACAGGCGCGAGCCCCGGGTCTACACCGGGGGTCCTAAGGACATCAGCGTCCAGTTGTGTGGACGTGGCCCCACGTCCTCCCGAAGCATCACTGCAGGTTCTGAGGTGGCCGAGGCTCCTGTCACTGTGGATGCGGCCCCCAGCTTCCAGAAGACTCAACTTATGTCCTGAGGGGCCCTTTAGCTCCTGCCGGAGTGGACGTGGCGCCCCATCTTTCAGAAGCCGCCCCACATGTTCTGAGGCGGCCCAGGGGCTCCTGTCAGCGTGGATGGGGGCCCACATCTTACTGAAGCCTCCCCGCGGGTCCTGAGGCAGCCCAGGGGCTCCTGTCAGGGTGGGTGCGGGCCCACAATTTCCTGAAGCCTCCCCGCAGGTCCTGAAGCGGCCCAAGGGCTCCTGTCAGGGTGGATGTGGGCCCACATCTTCCTGAAGCCTCACTGTGTGTCCTGAGGAGACCGGGGCTCCTGTCAGCGTGAACGCTGCCCAATATCCCCCTGAAGACTCCGCGCAGGTTCTGAGGAGGCTGTGGCTCTTCAGCGTGGACATGTCCCCATGTCTTCCTCAGGCCTCCCCAGCACAGGCTGGCTCCTGTTAGTGCAGGCAGATGAGGCCTACTGCACATGCGTGCCCCTTGGGCGGTGCCTGGGCTTGGGCGCCCCCTGCGGGATCCTCAGGCACTACAGGAGGCTGTGCAGGAGGCCGTGCCCATCCCGGGGCCCACCTCTGCCTCCTTCCAGGCTCCAGCTATGGCCTGTTAGCTTCGGAAACGTCTGACTGAAAAGGAGCCCAACACACAGCTTCACCAAAAATACTTAAGGAGAAGGAATTGGAGCCCAAAGGACGCGAAATGAAATGTGGATCAGACTTTTACCACGTCCTGTAATCTCACTCAACCCTCTTCCACTGTGGGCGGGACTGCGGGCTGGTGCAGACACCATGGAAACAGTGTGGAGGCTCCTCCGGAAGTTACAAATAGAGCCGACCTGCGACCAGCATGTGTAAAGCCTGCAGCTCACTCCGAAGATACAGATGCAGTGAGACGTGGGACAACTGCACCCCAATGTCCACAGCAACCGGGTCCACAGTAGCCACAATGTGGGAGGACCCTCGGTGCCCTCTGCCAGATGATGGATAAAGAGGATGGGAGATAGATGATGGCCATAGAGAGCGGAATGGTACTCAACTATCAAAGAGCAGGAAATCTTGCCATTTGCAATGATGTGGATAGAAGTAGAGGGATCATCTTAAGTGAAATAGGTCAGTCGGAAAAGAGAATGACCATGTGGTGTCATTCATAGGTGGAATTAAAAAAGCAAAGCAGATGAACATCTGTGAAGGGAAGGAAAAACAAATAAGATGAAAACAGATGCAGGAAATACAGACTCATAATTATAGGAAACAAACTGAGTGTCGCTGCAGGGGAGGGGACGGGGGAGAGGATAACAGGGGACCGGCATGAAGGAAGGCACGTGATGTCACTAGCACTGCGGTTTTCTCCAACTGGTGAATTTCTGAATTCTTCCTCTAAAAGTATAATACACTATACGTTAATTAATTGGGTTTAAATTAAATTAAGTTAAAAAATCAGTTGTATCAGAGCACGTTTCCTTCTGGACTCTCTGTTCTGCTCCTTCAGCTTAGGCTGGGACCAACCCTCATGGGTCTGGTTTGTTTAAGTAGGCGTCAGGCCTCGTCCATGGACCAGCCCAGGGCTAGAACTCACGAACCCGAGATCAGGACCGATGGTGAGGTCAGGAGTCAGATGCTTAACCGACGGAGGCAGGCGGGGTCCCGAGGACAACACTGCTTTATCCTGTGTCTCTGTGACATCGTTTGAAATAGGAAAGTGCTGCGTCCCACTCTGTCCTGCTTCTCCAATACTGATTTGCTCTCTGGGGTCATTTGTGGGGGCGGATGGATGTTATGGGTTTTTTTTCCTATTTATAGGATCTGCCACCATGATTTGACAAGAATGACATTGAAATAGAGGGTGGCTTCAGGAACTGCGGACATTTTCACAAGATGAGGCTCCCAAACCACGAGCCCAAGATGGCCTCCCAGAGCCTGGTATGGCTCAGTGCACAAGTCTTGTGCTCCTTTGGTTCAGTCTCATTATTTATTCTCTGTGATGCTCCTGAGAAGGGAGTCACATCCATCATTTCCTTCCTGAATGCTCATTGTCAGGACACAGCAAGCCCCACAATAGAATAAAAACTGAGCACAGGCCAAATGCAGGAAGCCCCTATTAGAACAGATCTCAATGCCCTTGAAGGCCCCATATCAAAATGTAAACAGAACTTGAGGAATTGCTCCAGCTCTTCGGGAGTTCCCCAAGGCCAGCTCTTAAAACGAAACTAAAACCCACCTCGGGGTCCAAGTCCCTGCTCCACTGTGTCGGGTATACATGGACACAAGCTCAAGCTTGTAAATAAACCCTCGTGAGTTTGCATCAGTGTCAGCTTCTCGGTGGTTTCTCGGATTCGCAATCTTGGGCACAACAGTCTGAGATAAAAAAACAAAACCAAAAGAAGCTCGGACGCAGGTAGAGTGAACACAGGGTTCTGAGAGAAGCGGCGGAGACCCGGGGGCTTGGGAGCTCTTCTGTGGAGGCCCCAGCAGACTGGGGGGCAGGATGCTCAGCCCCAGAGCCAGAGGACCCAGACACCCCACCCGCATCCTGCCCATCAGGGCCGGGTCTCAGGGAGCAGCACAGCACTGCCTGCTGGAGCCCAGAGGCGCTGACGCCCACCCCGCCTCTGACCCCCACAGGTGCAACTCCCAGGCAGATGTGCACCTGACAATCAGCGCCAAGGCCCATGCCCAGACCCCACACAGACCATTCGCTGCACCAAGTTGTCAAACCAGAGAGGCTGCAGAGCTTCAGCTCTGCCTCGAAAGTAGAGTCTAGATTCCTTTGTAGTTTGTGCTCTTTTTTCATTTATTTTCTTTGATTCTATTTCATTAATTGCCTTATTTTAACTTTTATGTATGTACCTTATATATTTCTTATTTTTACTTTCATGGTACTTTAATTGTGTTTCATATTTTGGGATTTAGAATCTTTTAATGAGCAGGCCAAAATAATCTGGTTTTTTTTTTTTTTTTGGGGGGGGGGAGGACAGTTGTTACTGTTTTTCTTGGTTTTTCTTTTTCTTCCTTTTTTCTTTTATGGAATAACTAATGAGATGGAGAAATTCTCCTCCATAAAATAACATGAGGTAGTACTCACAGCCAGGAAGTTCATCAATACACATATATGATGTCTAACTACAGTTTAAAACAATGATATTAAAGATAGCAGCTGGGCTGGAAAAAGAGCACAGAAGAAAACTAGAGAATCCCTTACTGTAGAAATAAAAGAACTAAAATCTAGTCAGGCCAACGTTAAAAATGCTATAACTCTGATGCAGTCCCAAGTGGAAGCCTTAAAAACAAGAAACGTTATGGACCATAGAGGCAGATTTTGGGAACTCATCCACTTATTAAAACAATAACATTCAGGGGATCCCTGGGTGGTGCAGCGGTTTGGCGCCTGCCTTTGGCCCAGGGCGCGATCCTGGAGACCCGGGATCGAATCCCACGTCGGGCTCCCGGTGCATGGAGCCTGTTTCTCCCTCTGCCTGTGTCTCTGCCTCTCTCTCTCTCACTGTGTGCCTATCATAAATAAATAAAAAAAATTAAAAATAAATAAAAATAAAACAATAACATTCATATCTTAGGAGACTCAGAAGATGAAGAGAGAGAACAGGTGGGCCTTGCTCAGCCATTAGAAACGACAAATAACCACCATTTGCTTCAACATGGATGGAACTGGAAGGTATTATCCTGAGTGATGTAAGTCAATTGGAGAAGGACAAACATTGTATGTTCTCATTCATTTGGGGAATATAGATAATAGTGAAAGGGAATATAAGGGAAGGGAGAAGAAATGAGTGGGAAATATCAGAAAGGGAGACAGAACATAAAGACTCCTAACTCTGGGAAAAGAACTAGGAGTGATTGAAGGGGAAGTGGGCGGTGGGTGGGGGTGAATGGGTGACAGGCACTGAGGGGGCCACTTGACGGGATGAGAACTGGGTGTTATTCTGTATGCTGGCAAATAGAACACTAATAAAAAGTAAATTTATTATTATAAAAAAGAAAGAAACAAAGAGTGGCACCTGGGTTACTCAGTCACTTAAGCTTCTGTCTTAGGCTCGGATCATGATCCAGGTCCCAAGGCAGGCTCTCTGTTCAGCTGGGAACCTGTTTCTCCCTCTCCCTCTGTCCCGCTCGCTCATGCTTTTTCTCTCCTCTCTCTCTCAAATAAATAAATAACATCTTTGAATAAAAACAATCAAACAAACCTAGAGGGAAGAGAAATCTCCCATGTAGAAGAATTTCAAACAATTTGTGCAGATTCCACCGTCAAGTTCATGAGCATATCTTCCCACTCTTATGTGTGCAATACACATAGTAACTTCCTTCTACAAAATATATTATGAGAAACTTAAAATAATAATGATAAAATAATAATAATAATAATAATAATAATAATAATAAAGAATCAGTTTACTACGGAGAAAGCTGACAAACCGTACTTCAGCAAGATGATCAGAACGATGCCAAGACTGATAAATCATGTAGATGGTATCTATTCTTTATATGATATAATGAAAATGGCAGTATATCTTTGTATATAATCTACAAAAACAGTTCAATCATGAGATAAACAACAGACATGTCCCAACTGAGGGAAATTTTACAAAATACTCTACTTCTCAGAGTGTTCCAGTTCAACAAAAACAAGGAAAGGCTGAAAGACTGTCACAATCCAGAGGAGCCTAAGAAAACAGGAAGACAAATAGAATGTCATATGAGGGGTGGTAACTTAGCAAAAACTAAGGAAATCTGAATAAAGTATGGTCTTTGGTGAATGCGAATATTTTAATATTAGTTCATTAGCTAATATTTGTACCGTACTAATATAAGATATCAATAATTGGAGAAATTGAGTGCAAGTGCATGCAAATGCTCTGTACTATCTTCTCAATTTCCCTATAAATCTTTGTTTTTTTCCTAATAAATAAGATTTATTTTGAAAATTGACTTAAATGAATCAGGCTCCAAGTGTGAAGACATTTTAAGAATCGTTGAATTAACTTTTGCCTTATTCTTAAAGAGTTCCTTCGATGGGAACAAAGTAAGAATTTTATATCAGAAGGAAAGAAAAACACTTAGGAACACGTATAATGCCTCCTCAACCTGAAAAGCAGGAACGGATAATAAATAGCAAAAATCAGATAAAAATAATTCTAGTATAATAGACACCATATTGCTAGTGCATTTAAAATTAGCAATGCATAACATTTATTTCCCTGACATTTGTCTTCCAAAGAGTTCATAGTGTTTCAGTGTCAGTTGAAAAAGGGGAAGAATCTCAGGGAAGAATCCTTCACATAATAATAGGACCATTGGTAATAATGTCTCTCAGTTCTTTCCAAATCCATAAAGATGATGAGTGACTGAGCTGTGAAGAAAGAGAAGACATTCCCTCATCTCTCTGATTTACTTGTGTCAGAATATTTTAACCATAGTACTACGGATAGTAAATTATCCTTATTAACAGGAAATACGTCTCAGATTGGAATCTGAGCAATCAGAAGTGCAGAGAAAAAAACACTGACTCGCTCTTCATCTTATAAACAGAAAGGACAGCTTTTCTATGTACAAAGTCGGTTGTCAAGATAGCCTCAGGGAGTAAGAGTCTGCAGCATCGAATCCCACTACACAGCTGGGACGCCCAGGAGCCAGGTCTTCCTGATTACAAATCCCTGGGCCTGTCCCACAACACACAATGCCAGGCTGAGGTCATTTGCAATTGCTCTCTCAGGATCTCTGGGGAAGGGGGAAGGAGCTAGATAGGATGGGAATGGATGCAAGGAGGCCGAGAAAATGAAGGCCTTTCCACTTTAAGTTCAGCGTTCGAACACGTCAAGCCATCCCAGAACCCTGTGAAGAAGAGTTGAAATTTACATTACTTCAGTTACAGGAAAAAAACAAAAGTTTACAGCTTATTGCCCTGGAAAGCCCCACAATAGAATAAGAACTGAGCCCTCGCCAAGGGCTGGAAGCGCCTATTAGAATGAGAACAGAGCTCAATGCCAATGAAGGCCCCATATCAAAATGTAAACAGAACTTGAGGAATTGTTCCAGCCCTTCTGGAGGGCCATGAGACAAGGCCTTAAAACTAAGCTAAAAAAAAAAAAAAAAAAAAAAAACTAAGCTAAAACCCAACTCGGGGTCCAGGTCCCTGCTCCGCTGTGTTGGGTTCGGGGGTACTTGAACGCAAGCTCGAGTTTGGAAATCAACCCTCATGTGTTTGCATTGGTGTCAACTCCGTAGTGGTTTCTCAGATTCGCAATCTTGGGCACAACACCCCATGTCCCCTCCCACCTGGGCTGAACCCCTATGCCCTCCCACCCAGGCTGACCCTCAGTCACCTCCCCGCCCACAACAGCTGGTCACAGGCCCTCACACAGTTCCATGGGCACGGTGGGCACTCCCACCATTCCCGGCCTCCCAGAGGAAGGAAGGAGGTTTCTGCAGGACACACTCCCATGGTTGCCCCAGGGCTCCCTGCCCAGCACAGCAGCTTGAGACAGGTCAGGGTCTGTATCCCTGATGCCTGCTCGTCCTCCCCAGTTTTCCCACAGGAAATGAAGGAGGAGGCCCTGGTCTCCTCCTAGGACATCACGCATGTATACCTGGACGTCAACAGGACATTCAGCAGTCACATCATGTTTTGGTACTACTACAGGGTAGGGTGAGGCTGAGGGGCCAGGGGGGATCGGGCTCCGGGGGAGGACCAGGGGCTTCTGGGTCGGGAACACAGGGCTTCTGAGGCCGGGAGAAGAACAGCAGCCAGCAACACACAGCTGCATGGTAAGGTGCTGGGGATGAACCCCGTGCCCCCTCCCCCGGGGTCTCAGGGATGAGGAGGCCACTAGGATGGGGCCTCCAGGGGTTGCCATGTGAGCTGAACCCCAAAGGTGTGAGGGACGGCCCTCTGAAAAGCAGGGGGCGGGGTTGCGGGCCGTGGGGGGCAGTAAGGGGACCTGGGGGCTGGGTGTATGGCTGTGACTGGAGGAGGACACACATCGATCCGATGAGGGTCGGACGGGTCAGGGTGACACTCCCTCTCAGTGCTTTATATATTTCTAAATTCTATGCATTTAATTTGAGACAATTTGCAATTTGTAAACATACATAGTATGATGACCCGAGATATTGCCTCCAGTCCAGCCAGGGCCCTGCACTGACCACACGGGGCCCCAGGGGAAGGTGTCACAGCAAACCCCAGACTGGGGTCGCCTTTATCTGTAGATGTCTCTCCATGCATCTTCGAGAAAGGGTTTGCCGTGTGTCTACCAGCCCCCCACCCCATCCCCCCATTTCCCAGAAACACATCATCCCCCTACATCATCATCCCCCATGGCATTGCCCCTACACCATCCCCCTCACACACACAAAGCCCCACACAATCCCCACCCACACTATACCTCAACACTATCCCCCCCTACACCAGCCCCCAACCCCACCACCATCATACCCATGCCCCCACACCATCCACCACCACACCATCGGCCCTGAACAAGGACCCAGTGCAGCTTCCCCCTGTGGGACATGCTCAGCCTCCCCGGGGTTCTCTGGATACCCTGCTCCCATCAGAAGTCCGGGTGTCCCATAGAGTACCCAGGGGTTGCAGGGAGGAGGGAAGACAGGGAGCCCCCGACACGGTGTGTGCAGGTGAGTGGTGCAGAGGACCCACTGTGCCCTGCCTCCGCCCACTGTCTCTCCTGGAGCACGGCACACCCTGCACAGGACACCAGCCCCTAACCTAGAGGGACCTGGGCTGACTGGGCACCAGGCTCTGGGGAGCTGGGTTGATTTGAGCCCCCAACAGGCCCAACACAAAGACTAATGGGATCCAGCCCCCCATGGCCCTGGCCAGCCCTGGATTCTGGCCCCGGGCTGAGCAAGCCTTCTCACAGTTGAATGTAGCCTCCTGGGCACTGGGCGTGCCCCACAGATCCAGGTCACTGACCTAGGGCAGACCAGGGAATCATGGGACACCCCAGGGTGGGGAGAGCAGGGGTAGGCCGGTGGGTCCCACCCACACCCACACCAAGAGGCAGGCTCCTACAGGTGTTGGGGCCCCAGGGGTCCCGAGGCCGGGGTCCAGCTGCCCTGCAGGGACCCAGCACAGGAGCCCATGAGCTGCAGTTCCAGGTCAGCTCTGCTGTCCTCAGAACCGTCACTCAAGCTGAAACCTCAGGACACACGCCCCCAACCAGAGTCCACACATGCTCCCAGGTGGGGACTCCAGCACTCACCCCCCCACCCTGTGTGATTCTTGCCCTTCCCTAAAGACAAAAAGGTCTCCTTCCCCAGGGGATGGCGCACACCCTCTGCTCTGAGCCCATTTCCTGTACAAATTAAATAAAGTGTTGTGGTGCGAAAATGCACAGCCAGCCCGTTTCTGTGTCTCCCAGAACACTGTGCACGGGGCTTGGAGAGACCCCCAGAGAGGAGGAGGGGGCACCACCGAGGCCCCAACCAGCCCATGCAGGGGCGCCGTTAGGCACACACAGCTGACGTCCCCACGTGCCATCCAGGGGTGTCCGGACGCCAGGGTCAGGCCTCACAGACTTTACTGGGACTCAGCCTGTGCCCTGTGGGCCAGAATGGGCGGGACAGAGTGACAGTCAGGGAACCTCAGGTCACCAGGGTCTGTGCAAAGTGACCTGAGAGGTCACTGCTCCCTCTGTCCAGGGGGCCGGACCTGGCAGGATTCCGGGGCACTTCCTCCGCTCCCCGCATCCCCGTGCCTGGGTGCCTTGGGCACAGAGGGCCTGCGGGGCGGTCAGCGTGGCCGTGGAAGTGATATCAGGACAGCAGGCCCTTGTGTTGTGCCCAAGATTGCGAATCCAAGAAACCACCAAGGAGCCGACACTGATGAAACTTCTGAGGGTCTCTTTACAAGCTGGAGCTTGGGTCCAAGTGCACCAGACACATTGGAGCAGGGACTTGGACCCCGAGACTAAGAGGTGAGGCAGCTTTATAAGGGCCAGTGGACCATGGGATACACAGAAAGTTGCACAGTCATGTCGGTCCACATGTAGTTGGCCGACTGAATTACACCTTACCCTATAGTATCCACTTGAGCTGGTCTATTACTTTGGTCAGAATTGGTGCACGATTTTGGCGGGCACAAAGCAGGGTTACATTGTTATGAGCCGATTTCCAATTAGGGTGTGCCCAGCGGCCTGACTAGGGTGGGGCAGCGCCTTAAGCTATAAGTAGGTCATTTGGGGGTCATAGGGGAGGTGGCGGGTGTAGCACAAAATGGAATGAGTCCTGCTCTGTTTGTCCAGGGGTAGGGGATTTTTGTTAAATTTCCTGGGTCCCACACTTACAGCTCATGCACCTGGGCCACCCTCACCAGGTGGACTCAGTGTGCACACCTTGTGGTGCTGGATCTCTCACACCAACGTGTGGAGGGCACCCTCCTTGCCCGAGTGAGTAGGGGGTGGGTGAGCATGGAGCTCGGCCTGAAGGCCAGTCAGGACAGGGGACCAACAATCCCAGCCCCATCCACACCCTGACTCCCACATACAGGCAGCCCCATGGCTCCCCGCCATGGACAGCCGGCTCCTCAGGAGCTCCCCCCAAGGGTGGCCCAAATGTCTGGCTCCCTGCTGGAGAGGCGTTGGGGAGAAGAGAAGCAGCCAGCGCTTGGCAGGATCCACTGCCGGACATGGGAATGTGGCCGAGCCAGATCTTCCAGCTCAGCTGACCCTCCAGCGGAAAGTCACTGCATGAGCCAGCCCTGGGGTGGACAGGAGAGCCCAGCTGGCAGCCACCCAGCACCAGCACCAGAAATGAAGTTTTGCCAATCATTTCGGGATTTTGGGTTACCCAGCCATAGGATCCAATAGCTGCACGTGATAGCTGCATGTCATAGAGACACACACACCCCAAAACCAACAAAAGTCGTAATCCCCCAGTGTTGTCTAACAGCAGCCGGATGGTTACATACAAGACGCTGTGATCCCCAATAGGATACATGGAAGACGCTATAAACCATGACTGCAGACGTGCTGGAGGCACGGAGATGTGCCTGCTGGGTTCCAACAAGGAGCACAGAGGGGAAGGAAGCATCCTATGGACAGGGGGCACCTCCTAGGAAAGGACACCAGGTCCCTGTGAAGGCGACAGAGGGTAAAATCTCTCCTCTTCTCTTTCTGCTTCTGGTTTTCCTCCTACATGCCATTTATCTCAATCATATTAGAAAGAATTTATTTTATGTTTTTAAATTTATTTTTATTGGAGTCCAATTTGTATGAATTCTTGCTTCAGCAAGGGTGTCATTCAGGAGAGAAGGAGACATAAAGATTTTCCTAGATAGGCAACATATAAAGGAGTTCATGACCACTTAACCAGTCCAGTAAGGAATTTTAAGAGGGACTCTTCTAGTGGGGGGAAAAAAGAGACCAAAAGAAACAAAGACTAGAAAGGCCCAGAGAACGTCACCAGAAACACCAACTCTTCCAGAAACACAAAGGCACAAAGTTCATATCTTTGAATAATCACTCTGAATGCTGATAGACTAAATGCTCCAATCAAAAGATATAGAGTATCAGAGTGGCTTAAAAAACAGGATCTGGGATGCCTGGGTGGCTCAGGGGTTGAGCCTCTGCCTTTGACTCAGGGTGTGATCCTGGAGTCTGGGATCAAGTCCCATATTCTGCTCCTGGTGGGGAGCCTGCTTCTCTCTCTGCCTAATTTTCTGCCTCTCTCTCTCTCTCTCATAAATAAAATCATTATTTAAAAAACAAGATCCATCTGTATGCTGCCTACAAGATGCTCACATTAGACTTATAGACACCAGGAGATTGAAAGTCAGGAGATGGAAAATCATCTATCACGCTAATGGATATCAAAAGAAAGCTGGAGGACCCATACTTATATCAGACAAACGAAATTTGAAACCTAACCCTGGGGGACACCTATTGGCTCAGTGGTTGAGCATCTGCCTTCGGCTCAGGGTGTGATCCTGGGATCCCAGGATCAAGTCTCACATCGGCCTCCCTTTGCGGAGCCTGCCTTTCCCTCTACCTATGTTTTGCCTCTACTTCTCTGTGTATCTCTCATGAATAAATAAATAAAATATTTAAATTTCAAAAAAGAAAGAACAAATAGTATAAGAAGAGATGAAGAAGGGCATTATTTCATAATTAAAAAGACTATCAAGATCAAACAACTAAATATTTATGCTGCCAACATGGGAGTACCTAAATATAGAAACCAATTAACAGCAAACGTACAGGAACTCACTGATAATAATACAGTGACAGGGGATTTTAACACCCACTTATGGCAATGGACCGATCATCTATACAGAAAATCAACAGGGGAACAATAGCCTTGATACACTGGACCACAGGGACTCAACAGATATAGTCTGAACATTTCATCCTAAAGCAGAATACACATTCCTTTCATTTTTTATTATTTATGATAGTCACAGAGAGAGAGAGAGTGAGAGAGGGGCAGAGACATTGGCAGAGGGAGAAGCAGGCTCCATTCACCTGGAGGCCGACGTGGGATTCGATCCCGGGTCTCCAGGATCGCAACATGGGCCAAAGGCAGGCGCTAAACTGCTGCACCACCCAGGGATCCCTACACATTCCTTTCAACTGCACATGGGACATTCTACAGAACAGATCATATCATGGCCCACAAATCAGCCCTCAACAGGTACAACAGGTACAAGAAGGTTGATATCACACCGTGTACATTTTCGGACCACGGCACTATGAAAATGGAAGTCGACAGTAAGAAAAAAAAATTGGACAGACCAAAAATACTTGGAGATTATGAACATCCTACTAGAGAATGAATGGAGCAACCAAGAAATTAAATAGGAAATTTAAAACAAATGAAAATGAAAACATGTTTCTCAAAACATCTGGGATGTAGCAAAGGCAGTCCTAAGAGGGAAGTACATAGCAATACAGGCCTACCTCAAGAAACAAGAAGTCTCCAATACACAACCTAACCCTACACCTAAATGAGCTGGAAAAGGAATAGCAAACATAGCCTGAGGCCTACAGAAGAAGGGAAAAAATAAAGATGAGAGCAGAAATAAACATGCAGAAACAACAAAACAGTAGAATGGAATAACGAAACTAAGATCTGGTTCTTCAAAATAATTAATAAAATAGACAAAGCCCTAGCCAGTCATATCAATGAGAAAAGAGAAAAGACCTATATAAATAAAGTCACAAATGAGAGAAGAGAGATCGCAATCAACACCAGAAAAATAAGACAATTATAAGGGAATACTATGAAAGATTATACGCTAACAAACTGGGAGACCAGGAAGAATTGGAGAGATCCCTAGAAATGTGCAATCAAAACTGAAATAGGAAGAAATAGAAATGTGAACAGACCCATAAGTAGCAAAGGAATTGATTCAGCAAGGCACCTGGGTGCCTCAGTGGTTGAGCACCTGCTTTGGCTCAGGTCACGATCCCAGGATCCCGGGGCATCAAGTCCCACATCAGGCTCCACACATGGAGCCCCATTTTCCTTCTGCCTATACCTCTGCCTCTCTGCGTCTCCCATGAATACATAAATAAAATCTTTAAAAAAGAAAAAGATATAAAGATAAGAAAGGACCCAAATAAAATCACAAACGAGAAAAAAGAAATAACAACCAACACTAGAAATACAAACGTTTATAAGAGAACATTATGAAAAATTATATGCCAGCAACCTAGAACCTGGAAGAAATAGATCAATTCCTGGAAATATATAACATAGCAAAAATGATGAAGAAATAAGAAACTTGAACACACAGATAACCAGCAGAGAAATTGAATCAGCAATCAAGAATCTCCCAACAGGAGATGCTTATATCAATAGAATAGAATGGAAAGCCGAAACAAGATACAAACCTGTAACTCTATGGTCCATTAATCGACAACAAGACAGGAAGGAATATCCAATGGCACAAAGAGAGTGTCTTCAACAAACCCTAACCCTGACCGCAGGATAAGAACAAATGGTGTTGGGAAAACCAGGCAGCCACATGCAGAAGAATGAAACTGGACCACTTTCTTACACCATATATATAAAAAATGAATTCAAAATGGATGAAAGACCTAAATGTGAGACCTGAAACCATACAAAGAAGAAAAGATAGGCAGCAACATCTTTGACATTGGCCATTGGATCTTCTTTCCAAATATGCATCTGAGGTGAGCGAAACAAAAGCAAAAATCCTATTGGGAGTTCATCAAATTGAAAAGCTTCTGCAAAGTGAAGGAAACAAGCAACGCTAAAATGCAACATACAAAATGAGAGGAGATATTTGTAAACAACACGTCCAATAAACAGTTAGTATGCAAAATACGTAAAGCAAATATAAATCTCAGCATCCTAAACACAAATTATCCAACTGCAGATGGGCAGAAGACATGAATGGACTTTGTCTCTGTCAAGACATCCAGATGGCCACCAGACACACGGACAGACACTCAGCGTCACCCATCATCAGGGAAATGCAAACCAAAACCACAATGAGATGTCACCTGACAGCCGACAGAATGGCTAAAATTGACAACACAAGAAACAACAGGTGTTGGTGAGGCTATGGGGAAGGGGGAGCCCCCTTACACTCCTCGTGGTCATGTGAACAGGTGCAGCTACTGTGGAAAACAGTGTGGAGGGTCCTCAAGAAGTTAAAAGTAGAAGTACCCTATGATTCCAAAATTGCACAGCTAGGTATTTATCCCGAGGATATAAAAGTAGTCTCTTAGATTCAAAGAGGGACACAGAGCCTAGTGTTTGTAGTGACGTTATCAACAATAGCCAATCTGTGGATACAGCCCAGATGTCCATCGACAGATGAATGGGCAGAGACGATGTGGTAAATATACACATTGCGACATCACTCGGTCATCACAAGGGATGAAATGAAGCCATTTACAATGACGTGGGAGAAATGGAAAGGACTTGTGCTCAAGGAACTCAGTCAGTCAGAGAAAGATACCAAATACCATACAATTGCATTCACATGTGAATTTTAAGAAACCAAACAAACTGGCAAGGGGATCGATGGGGTGGGATGAGAGAAGCAAACCAAGAAACTCACTCTTAACCACAGAGAATAAACTAATAGATACCAGAGGAATGTGGGGGGGATGGGGAATCAGGCGATGGGGATAGTGGAGGGCACCTGTGACCAGTACCAGGCGTTGCATCCAAGGGTTGAATCAGTATGTGGTAAACCTGAAACTATATCATACTGTGTTTACAAACAGGAATTCAATAAAAGTTTAAAATAATAATTGTTAGTATTGATGAAACATGTGTGCACAAGAGATAAAATCAGAAAGGCAACTGAAAATCCAAATAAAGAGTATTTAGAGCCACAAATCCCCTCCTTAGCTCAGCTCGGGAGAAGCCTGCCATGTCTTTTCTGACCGCAGCAGAAGCCTGGATTTTGATTCTCTGGGGAGGCCACTGACTTGTTGGAGTCAAGCTATCTTTGAACCCAAAACCTAAATAGTGTGCATAAAACTAAACTGCCCAAGATACTAGGAGTCCCAGTGCACGCACAGGCCAAGACCCAAACTCTAACCATACACAGACATATCCCTAACCCTACACTTAAGCCTAATGTTAACCTAAACCTTAAACAAGACCTATCACTAATCAAAGACCAAACACAAACCCCAAGACCGAAACACATTCACTGAACCTACAGGCCAAGCTTCACCCTAACTCCTAAACCTATTCTTAGGTTTCCTTAACCCTGACCCCTACCTTAAATCTAACTCTAATCCTAACCTCTAACCCTAACCTTAATGTATTCAAATCCTATTCTTAACCTTATCCTGTACCCTAATCCTAACCCTCTAATACTAACCCTATCTCATACCCCAAACTGTACCCTAACCCGTACCCTAAAACTAAACCCTAACCCACTGCCTAACCCTATCTCTTACCATTTTTCTAAAACCGTACACTGACCCTACCCTGACCCTGACCTGACCATTACCCCTAACCAAACACTAACCCTAATCCTAACCCTACCACTCACCCTAACTCTAAACCTAGCACTAACTTTAACCCTAACCCCTAACCCTAACAACTAACCCTAACTCACTCCCTAACCCCTAACCCTAACTGCAAACCTAATCACAACCCTAACACTAACCATAACCCTAACCACAACTCCTAACATCCTGCCCTAATCCCTAAGCCTAAACCCTAACCCTAACTCTAAATCCTGTCCCTAACACTAACCCTAACCCCTTTCCCTAATCCCTAACCCCCATCCAACTCCTAACCACTCACCCTTACCCTTATCCCTCACGCTATCCTCTAATCCGTAACCATAAGCATAATCACTAACACCTAACATCTAACCTAACGTAACCACCAACTGCCTCCCCTCCCCTGACCCTACCATTCATTCTACCCATTCACTTACCCTGTGGTCCTGAGTAGTCCCTTCTGATGTGGACGTGGCCCCCAATGGCGCCTCCAGAGTCCTCCAGGGGGTCCTGTGGAAGCCAGGATCCTGTGCGTGTGGACGTGGCCCCACGTGTTCCTGAGTCATAGTCAGCGGGTCCTGAGGACGCTGGGTCTCCTGTCACTGTGGACTATGCCTCACATCCTCTGGAAGCCTCACAGCAGGTCCTCAGGAGGCCGAGGGCTCCTGTATGCCTGGACATGGCCCCATGTCCCCCAGAAAACTCACCGCGGGTCCTGAGGGGGCTGTGGGCTCCTGTAAGCATAGACACAGCCCCATATATCCCGAAGCCAAAGGGCAGGTCCTGAGGAGGCCAGAGACTCCTCTCAGTGTGGATTCGGCACCCACATCTTTCTTACGCCTCACCACAGGCGCTGACAAGGCTGGGGTCTTCTGTCTGCATGGAAGCATCCCCATATTTCCCGAAGTCTACACCGGGGGTTCTGAGGACATCAGCGTCCTGTTGTGTGGGCGTGGCCCCACGTCCTCCCATAACGTCACTGCGGGTTCTGAGGAGGCCAGGGCTCCTGACACCGTGGATGCGGCCCCCACCTTCCAGAAGCCTCAACTTGTCCTGAGCGGCCCGGGAACTCCTGCCAGAGTGGACGCGGCACCACAGCTTCCTGAAGCCTCCCTGCAGGTCCTGAAGCAGCTCAGGTGTTCCTGTCAGGGTGGATGCGGGCCCACATCTTCCTGAAGCCTCACCGCGGTTCCTGAGAAGACCGGGGCTCATCAGCGTGGATGCGTTCCCATATCCTCCTCAGGCCTCCCCAGCACAGGTGGGCTCCTGTTAGTGCAGGTGGACGAGGTCTACTGACCCTCGCGGCCCTTGGACAGTGCCTGGGCTCGGGCGCCTCCTGCGGGACGCTCAGGCACTGCAGGAGGCCATGCAGGAGGCAGCGTCCCCGTACACGGGGCCACAACTGCCTCCTTCCAGGCTCCAGCTGAGGCCTATGAGCTTCGGAAATGACTCACTGAAACGGAACCCAATACCCGGCTTCCTCAGAAATACTTAAGGACAATGATTAGAGCCCACAGGACACAAAAAGAAATGTGTACCAGACTTTAACCACGCCCTGAAAAACTCACTCAACCCTCCTCCTCTGTGGGCGGGACCGCAGGCTGGTGCAGCCGCCCTGGAAACAGTGTGGAGGCTCCTCAGGAAGTTACAAATAGAGCCGCCCTGGGACCAGCAGGTGCACGGCCTTAGCTCAGCCCGAAGATACAGATGCATGAGACTCGGGGACACCTGCACCCCAATGTCCACAGCAGCAGGGTCCACAGTAGCCACCTTGTGGGAGGAGCCTTGGTGCCCTCAGGCAGATGATGGATAAAGAGGATGGAAGATAGATGATGGTCATAGATGATAGATAGTTAGATGATAGGAATGGTACTCAGCTATCAAAGAGAAGAAAATATTGCCATTTGCAATGATGTGGATAGAACTAGAGGGATCATGTTAAGTGAAATAAGTCAGTCAGGAAAGAAAATTACCGTATGGTTGCATTCATAGGTGAAATTAAAGAAGCAAAGCAGATGGGCATCTGTGAAGGGAAGGAAAAACAAATAAGATGAAAACAGACATGGAGGAAAAAAAGACTCAATCACAGGAAACAAACTGAGGGTCGCTGGAGGGGAGGGGAGTGGAGGGACAGGGTAACTGGTAGATGGGCATGAAGGAGGGCACGTGATGTCATGAGCCCTGGTGTTATCTCCAACTGGTGAATCCCTGAATTTTACCTCTGAAAGTATAATACACTATACTCTTAATTAATTGGGTTTAAATTAAATTAAGTTTAAAAAATCAGTTGACAGTATCCGAGTGCATTTTCTTCCAGGCTTTCTATTCTGCTCCTTCAGCTTATGCCAGAACCACACCCCTGTGGGTTTGGTTTGTTTAAGTAGGCTCCATGCCTCGTCCACAGTTCAGCACAGGGCTAGAATTCATGACCCCGAGATCAAAACCAAGGGTGAAGTCAGGAGTCAGATGCTTAACCAACGGAGCCAGCCGGGGCCCGAGAACCACACTGCTTTATCCTGTGTCTCTGCGACATTGTTTGAAATAGGAAAGTGGAGGGAGGGGCAAGATGGCGGAAGAGTAGTGTCCCCAAATCACCTGTCCCCACCAAATTACCTAGATAATCTTCATCATCCTGAAAATCTATGAATTCGGCCTGAGATTTAAAGAGAGACCAGCTGGAATGCTACAGTGAGAAGAGTTCACACTTCTATCAAGGTAGGAAGAGGGGGGAAAAGAAATAAAGAAACAAAAGGCATCCAAGGGGAGGGGCCCCACGAGGTGCCGGGCTAAGGCCGGGGCGAGTGCCCCCAGGACAGGAAAGCTCTGTCCCGGAGAAGCAGGAGCTTCACCAATCTTCCTGGGTGGAAAGGCACTGCAGGGAGTTGGAGCAGGACGCCAGGATGGCGGGGATGCCCTCGGGCTCCCTGGAACACTAACAGACACCTGCGCACCCAGGAGACTGCACCATACCCCGCGGCCGAGCTCCCTAAAAGACTGCAGGGCCCACGGAGCTGCAGGGCCCACGGAGCTGCAGGGCCCACGGAGCTGCAGGACCCAGAGCAGCTCGGAGGGGCTTGGGTGGCGGCTCCGCATGGAGGGGGCTGCAAGGCCAGGAGCAGCTCGGAGAGGGCTCCAGCAGAGGAAGAGGATCCCTGCGGAGAGGGCTGCGGGGCTCTGGGACCAACTCAGAGGGGCTCGGGCGGCAGCGCCGCGGAGGCGGCTGTGTGGCCGGGAGGGGGAATCCAACAGCGTAGGCACTTGAGCACAGGGTGCCAGGACACAGCCCAGGATTTGGCCTCCCCCTGGGACAGGCAGAGCCCGGGAAGGCCCACGACAGCTAGGACGCTTCTGCCCAGAGCTGAGCAGGTCAGCGTCCCAGCCTTGGCACCTCCAGGTCCTGCAGAGGGAGAGCTCCATAGTTACTGTGGGAGCTGAATCCAGGGTTCCAGAGCTGCCGGCGTCACTGGGATGGTTCCTCCTGGGGCCTCACGGGTTAAACAACCCCCACTGAGCCCTGCACGAGGCAGAGGGCAGAGCAGCTCCCTCAAGAGCTAACACCTGAAAATCAGCACAACAGGCCCCTCCCCCAGAAGACAAGCTAGACGGACAAGTTCCAGGGGAAGTCAACGGACTTAAAGTATACAGAATCAAAAGATACTCTCCCGTGGTTTTTTCTTTTCTTTTCTTTTTTCTTTTCTTTTCTCTTCTCTTCTTTTCTTTTCTTTTCTTTTCTTTTCTTTTCTTTTCTTCTTTCTTTTTGATTTGTTGCATCCCCCACCCTTTATTCCTTTCTTTCTTTTTCTTTCTCTTTTTCTTTTTTCTTCCTTTTCTCTTTTTCTCTTTTCTTTCCTTCTTTCTCTCCTCTCTTTTTCTCCTTTTCCCAATACAATTTTTTTGGCCACTCTGCACTGAGCAAAATGAATAGAAGGAAAACCTCACCTCAAAACAAAGAATCAGAAACAGTCCTCTCTCCTAAGAGTTACAAAATCTAGATTACAATTCAATGTCAGAAAGCCAATTCATAAGCATGATTATACAGCTACTGGTGGCTCTAGAAAAAAGCATAAAGGGGTCAAGAGACTTCATGACTGCAGAATTTAGATACAATCAGGCAGAAATTAAAAATCAATTGAATGAGATGCAGTCCAAACTAGAAGTCCTAACGACGAGGGTTAAGGAGGTGGAAGAATGAGTGAGTGACATAGAAGACAAGTTGATGGCAAAGAAGGAAACTCAGGAAAAAAGAGACAGACAAGAGAGCAAGAAGACAGATTAAGGGAAATAAACAACAGCCTGAGGAAGAAAAACCTACTTGTAATTGGGGTTCCTGAGGGCACCGACAGGGACAGAGGGCCAGAATATGTATTTGAACAAATCCTAGCTGAAAACAATCCTAATCTGGGAAGGGAAACAGGCATTCAGATCCAGGAAATAGAGAGATCCCCCCCTAAAATCAATAAAAACCGTCCAACACCTCGACATTTAATAGTAAAGCTTGCAAATTCCAAACATAAAGAGAAGATCCTTAAAGCAGCAAGAGACAAGAAATCCCTGACCTTTATGGGGAGGATCATTAGAGTAACAGCAGACCTCTCCACAGCGACCTGGCAGGCCAGAAAGGGCTGGCAGGATATATTCAGGGTCTTCCATGAGAAGAACATGCAACCAAGAATACTTTATCCAGCAAGGCTCTCATTCAAAATGGAAGGAGAGATAAAGAGCTTCCAAGACAGACAGGAACTGAAAGAATATGTGACCTCCAAACCAGCTCTGCAAGAAATTTTAAGGGGGACTCTTAAAATTCCCCTTTAAGAAGAAGTTCAGTGGAACAATCCACAAAAACAAGGACTGAATAGATATCATGATGACACTAAACTCATATCCGTGGATAGTAACTCTGAACGTGAATGGGCTTAATGACCCCTTCAAAGGCGCAGGGTTTCAGACTGGATAAAAAAGCAGGACCCAACTATTTGCTGTCTACAAGAGACTCATATTAGACAGAAGGACACCTACAATCTGAAAATAATGGGTTGGAGAACCATTTACCATTCAAATGGTCCTCAAAAGAAAGCAGGGGTAGCCATCCTTATATCAGATAAACTAAAATTTACCCCGAAGACTATAGTGAGAGATGAAGACGGACACTAAATCATACTTAAAGGATCTATCCAACAAGAGGACTTAACAATCCTCAATATATATTCCCCGAATATTGGAGCTGCCAAATATTTAAACCAATTAATAACGAAAGTGAAGAAATACTTAGATAATAATTATCTTATACTTGGTGACTTCAATCTAGGTCTTTCTACCCTCGATAGGTCTTCTAAGCACAACATCTCCAAAGAAACGAGAGCTTTATTTATTTTTTTAATTATTTATTTATTTATTTATGATAGTCACAGAGAGAGAGAGAGAGAGGCAGAGACACAGGCAGAGGGAGAAGCAGGCTCCATGCACCGGGAGCCCGATGTGGGATCCGATCCTGGGTCTCCAGGATCGCGCCCTGGGCCAAAGGCAGGCGCCAAACCGCTACGCCACCCAGGGATCCCGAAACGAGAGCTTTAAATGATACACTGGAGCAGATAGATTTCACAGATATCTACAGAACTTTACATCCAAACTGAACTAAATAAACATTCTTCTCAAGTGCACATGGAACTTTCTCCAGAATAGACCACATACTGGATCACAAATCGCGTCTGAACCAATACCAAAAGATTCAGATCATCCCCGGCATATTCTCAGACCATAATGCCTTGAAATTAGAACTAAATCATAACAAGAAGTTTGGAAGGACTTCAAACACGTGGAGGTTAAGGACCATCCTGCTAAAAGATGAAAGGGTCAACCAGGAAATTGAGGAAGAATTAAAAAGATTCATGGAATCTAATGAGAATGAAGATACAAATGTTCAAAATCTTTGGCATGCAACAAAAGCAGTCCTAAGGGGGAAATACATCACAATACAAGCATCCATTCAAAAACTGGAAAGAACTCAAATACAAAAGCTAACCTTACTCATAAAGGAGCTAGAGAAAAAAACAGCAGCTAGATCGTACACCCAAAAGAATAAGAGATTTAATTAGAATTTGAGCAGACCTCAAGGAAATTGAGACGACAATAAATGTGGAACAGATCAACAAAACCAGGAGTTGGTTCTTTAAAAGAATTAATAACATACATAAACCATTAGCCAGTCTTATTAAAAAGAAGAGAGAGAAGACTCAAATTAATAAAATCATGAAAGAGAAAGGAGAGATCACTACCAACACAAGGAAATACAAACGATTTTAAAAACATATTATGAACAGCTATACGGAAATAAATTAGGCAATCTAGAAGAAATGGATGCATTTCTGGAGCCACAAACTACTAAAACTGGAACAGGAAGAAATAGAAAACCTAAACAGGCCAATAACCAGGGAGGAAATTGAAGCAGTCATCCAAAACCTCCCAAGTCACAGAAGTCCAGGGCCAGATGGCTTCCCCGGGGAAATCTATCAAACGTTTAAAGAAACCATACCTATCCTACTAAAGCTGTTTGGAAAGATAGAAAGAGATGGAGTACTTACAAATTCGTTCTATGAAGCCAGCATCCCCTTAATTCCAAAACCAGACAAAGACCCCACCAAAGAGGAGAATACAGACCAATATCCTTGATGAACATGGATGCAAAAATTCTCAACAAGATACTAGCCAATAGGATCCAACAATACATTAAGAATATTATTCACCATAACCAAGTAGGATTTATCCCCGGGACACAAGGATGGTTCAACACTCGTAAAACAATCGATGTGATTCATCATATCAGCAAGAGAAAAACCAAGAACCATATGATCATCTCATTAGAAGCAGAGAAAGTATTTGACAAAATACAGCATCTATACCTGATCAAAACAGTTCAGAGCGTAGGGATAGAGGGAACATTCCTCGACATCTTAAAAGCCATCTACGAGGTATCCCTGGGTGGCGCAGCGGTTTGGTGCCTGCCTTTGGCCCAGGGCGTGATCCTGGAGACCCGGGATCGAATCCCACATCAGGCTCCCTGTGCATGGAGCCTTCTTCTCCCTCTGCCTGTGTCTCTGCCTCTCTCTCTCTCTCTGTGACTATCATAAATAAATTTAAAAAATTAAAAAAAAAAGAATTAGGAATTAAAAAAAAAAAAAGGCCATCTACGAAAAGCCCACAGCAAATATCATTCTCAATGGGACAGCACTGGGAGCCTTTCACCTAAGATCAGGAATAAGACAGGGATATCCACTCTCACCACTGCTATTCAACATAGTACTGGAAAAAAAAAAACATAGTACTGGAAGTCCTAGTCTCAGCAATCAGACAACAAAAGACATTAAAGGCATTCAAATTGGCAAAGAAGAAGTCAAACTCTCCCTCTTTGCTGATGACATGATACTCTACCTAGAAAACTCAAAACCCTCCCCCGCAAGATTGCTAGAACTCATACAGCAATTTGGTAGCGTTGCAGGATACAAAATCAATGCCCAGAAATCAAAGGCATTTCTATACACTAACAATGAGACTGAAGAAAGAGAAATTAAGGAGTCAATCTCATTAACAATTGCACCCAAATCATACGATACCTAGGAATAAACCTAACCAAGGAGGTAAATGATCTATACCCTAAAAACTATAGAAAACTTCTGAAATAAATTGAGGAACACACAAAGAGATGGAAAAATATTCCATGCTCATGGATTGGCAGAATTAATATTGTGAAAATGTCAATGTAACCCAGGCAATGTACACGTTTAATGGCAATCCCTATCAAAATACCATGGACTTTCTTCAGAGAGTTAAAACAAATTATTTTAAGATTTGTGTGGAATCAGAAAAGACCCCGAAAAGCCAGGGGAAATTTATTTTATTTTATTTTTTATTTATTTATGATAGTGACACAGAGAGAGAGAGAGAGGCAGAGACACAGGCAGAGAGAGAAGCAGGCTCCATGCACCGGGAGCCCGATGTGGGACTCCATCCCGGGTCTCTAGGATCGTGCCCTGGGCCAAAGGCAGGTGCCAAACCACTGCGCCACAAAGGGATCCCAAGTCAGGGGAATTTTAAAAAAGAAAACTATATCTGGGGGCACCACATGCCAGATTTCAGCTTGTACTACAAAGCTGTGGTCATCAAGACAGTGTGGTACTGGCACAAAAACAGACACATAGATCAATGGAACAGAATAGAACCCAGAAGTCGACCTTGAACTTTATGGTCAACTAATATTCGATAAAGGAGGAAAGACTATCCATTGGAAGAAAGACAGTCTCTTCAATAGATGGTGCTGGGAAAATTGGACATCCACAGTCAGAAGAATGAAACTAGACCACTCTCTTTCACCATAAACAAAGATAAACTCAAAATGGATGAAAAATCTAAATGTGAGACAAGAGTCTATCAAAATCATAGAGAACACAGGCAACACCCGTTTTAAACTTGGCCACAGCAACTTCTTGCAAGGTACATCCATGAAGGCAAAAGAAACAAAAGCAAAAATGAACTATTGTGACTTCATCAAGATAAGAAGCTTTTGCACAGCAAAGGATACAGTCAACAAAACTAAAAGACAACCTACAGAATGGGAGAAGATATTTGCCAAAGATGTATCAGATAAAGGGCTAGTTTCCAAGATCTATAAAGAACTTCTTAAAATCAACACCAAAGAGACAAACAATCCAATCATGAAATGGGCAAAAGACATGAAGAGAAATCTCACCGAGGAAGACATTGACATGGCCAACATGCACATGAAAACATGCTCTGCATCACTTGCCCTTAGGGATATACAAATCAAAACCACAATGAGATACCATGTCACACAGTGAGAATGGGGGAAATTAACAAGGCAGGAAACCACAAATGTTGGAGAGGATGCAGAGAAAAGGGAACCCTCTTACACTGCTGGTGGGAATGTGAACTGGTGCAGCCACTCTGGAAAACTGTGTGGAGGTTCCTCAAAGAGTTAAAAATAGACCTGCCCGACGACTCAGCAATTGCACTATTGGGGATTTACACCAAAGATTCAGATGCAATGAAATGCCGGGACACCTGCACCCCGATGTTTATAGCAGAATGTCCACAATAGCCAAACTGTGGCAGGAGCCTCGGTGTCCATCGAAAGATGAATAGATAAAGAAGATGTGGTTTATGTATACAATGGAATATTACTCAGCCATTAGAAACGACAAATACCCACCATTATGCTGAGTGAAGTAAGTCAATCGGAGAAGGACAAACAGTGTATGTTCTCATTCCTTCAGGGAATATAAATAATAGTGAAAGGGAACATAAGGGAATAGAGAAGAAACGTTTGCGAAATATCAGAAAGGGAGAGAGATCATAAAGACTCCTAACTCTGGGAAAAGAACTAGGGGTGCTGGAAGGGGAGGAGGGCAGGGGGTGGGGGTGAATGGGTGACGGGCACTGAGGGGGACACTTGACGGGATGAGCACTGCGTGTTATTCTGTATGTTGGTCAATTGAACACCAATAAAAAATAAATTTATTTTTAAAAAATGATCAAACAACTACATATTTATGCTGCCAACATGGGAGTACCGAAATATAGAAACCAATTAACAACAAACGTACAGGAACACACTGATAATAATACAATGACTGGGGATTTTAACACCCACTTATGGCAATGGACCAATCGTCTATGCAGAAAATCAACAGGGAAACAATAGCCTTGACACACTGGACCAAAGAGACTCAACAGATATAGTCTGAACATTTCTTCCTAAAGCAGAATACACATTCTTTTCAAGTGCACATGGGACATTCTCCAGAATAGATTATATCATGGACCACAAATCAGCCCTCAACAGGTACAACAGGTACAAGAAGGATGGTATCACACCATGTACATTTTCGGTCCATGACGCTATGAAACTCGAGGTCGACATTAAGAAAAAATTTGGACAGACCAAAAATTCGTGGAGATTATGATCATCCTACTAGAGAATGAATGGAGCAACCAGGAAATTAAAGAGGAAATTTAAAACAAATGAAAATGAAAACATCTTTCTTCAAACCTCTAGGATGTAGCAAAGACAGTCCTTAGAGGGAAGTAGATAGCAATACAGTCCTACCTCAAGAAACAAGAAGTCTCCAATACACAACCCAACACTACACCTAAAGGAGCTGGAAAAAGAATAGGAAACAAAGCCTAAAGCCTACAGAAGAAGGGAAAAATAAAGATGAAAGCAGAAATAAACAATACAGAAACAACGAAACAGTAGAATGGAATAATGAAACTAAGAACTGGTTCTTCAAAATAACTAAGAAAATGGATCAAGCCCTCGCCAGCCTTATCAACAAGAAAACAGAAAAGAACTAAATAAATAAAATCACAAAAGAGAGAAGAGAGATCACAATCAACACCAGAAAAATAAGACAATTATAAGGGAATACTATGAAAGATTATACACTAACAAACTGGGAGACCTGGAATAAATGGACAAATCCCTAGAAATGTATAAACGAGCAAAACTGAAATAGGAAGAAATAGAAAATGTGAACACACCCATAACTAGCAAAGGAACCTGGGTGCCTCAGTGGTTGAGCATCTGCTTTGGCTCAGGTCATGATCCCGGGGTCCTGGGGAATCATGTCCCACATCAGGCTCCCTGCATGGAGCCTCATTTTCCCCCTGCCTATACCCCTGCCTCTCTGTGTCTCACATGAATACATAAATAAAATCTTTAAAAAAGAAAAAAGATAAATGATGAGAAAGGACCCAAATAAAATCACAAATGAAAAAAAAGAGAAATAACAATCAACACTAGAGAAATACAAACATTTATAAGAGAACATTATGAAAAATTATATGCCAGCAACCTAGAACCTGGAAGAAATAGATCAATTCCTGGAAATATATAACATAGCAAAAATGAAAAAGGAAGAAATAAGAAACTTGAACAGACAGATAACCAGCAACGAAATTGAATCAGCAATCAAGAATCTCCCAACAGGAGACGCTAAGATCAATAGAATAGAATGGAATGGAATGCCGAAACAAGAAACAAACCTGTAACTCTAGGATCCATTAATCGACAACAAGGCAGCAAGGAATATCCAATGGCACAAAGACAGTCTCTTCAAAAAACCCTAACCCTGACCCCAGGATAAGAACAAATAGTGTTGGGAAAACCAGGCAGCCACATGCAGAAGAATGAAACGGGACCACTTTCTTACACCATATATATAAAAAATAAATTCAAAATGGATGAAAGACCTAAATGTGAGACCTGAAACCATACAAAGAAGAAAAGATAGGCAGCAACATCTTTGACGTTGGCCATTGGATCTTCTTTCTAGATATGCCTCTGAGGTGAGGGAAACAAAAGCAAAAATACTATTGAGACTTCATCAAATTCAAAACCTTCTGCAAAGTGAAAGAAACAACCAACGCTAAAAGGCAACATACAAAATGAAAGGAGATATTTGTAAACAACACATCCAATAAACAGTATGCAAAATACGTAAAGCAAATATAAATCTCAGCATCCTAAACACAAATTATCCAACTGCAGATGGGCAGAAGACATGAATGGACTTTGTCTCTGACAAGACATCCAGATGGCCACCAGACACCGAAAGACACTCAGCGTCACCCATCATCAGGGAAATGCAAATGAAAACCACAATAAGATGTCACCTGACAGCCGTCAGAATGGCTAAAATTAACAACAGAAGAAACAACAGGTGTTGTTGAGGCTATAGAGAAGAGGGAGCCCCCTTACACTCCTGGTGGACATGCGAACAGGTGCAGCCACTGTGGAAAACACTGTGGGGGGTCCTCGAGACGTTAAAAATAGGGGATCCCTGGGTGGTGCAGCGGTTTGGCACCTGCCTTTGGCCCATGTCGCGATCCTGGTGAACCGGGATCGAATCCCACGTCGGACTCACAGTGCACGGAGCCTGCTTCTCCCTCTGCCTGTGTCTCTGCCTCTCTCTCTGTGACTATCATAAAAAAATTAAAAAAAGAAGTTAAACATAGAGCTACCCTACGATTCCAAAATTGCAGAGCTAGGTATTTACCCCAAGGATACAAAAGTCGTTTAGTAGATTCCAAGTGGGACACGCAGCCCAGTGATTGTAGCAACGTTATCAACAACAGCCAAACTGTGGATACAGCCCAGATGTCCATCGAGTGATGAATGGGCAGTGACGATGTGGTAAATATACCCACTGCGACATCACCGGGTCATCAGAAGCGATGAAATGAAGCCATTTACAATGACGTGGGAGAAGTGGAAAGGACTTATGCTCAAGGAACTCAGTCAGTCAGAGAAAGATACCAAATACCATACAATTGCATTCACATGTGAATTTTAAGAAACCAGACAAACTGGCAAAGGGACACAGGGGGGATGAGAGAAGCAAACAAAAAAACACTTTCTTAACCACAGAGAATAAACTAATAAATACCAGAGGAAGGTGAGGGGGATGGGGAATCAGGGGATGGGGATAGTGGAGGGCACCTGTGGCCAGTACCAGGCGTTGTATCCAAAGGTTGAATCACTATGTGGTAAACCTGAAACTATATCATTCTGTGTATACAAACAGGAATTCAAGTAAAACTATTTTTTTTTAATTTTTATTTATTTATGATAGTCACAGAGAGAGAAAGAGAGGCAGAGACCAGGCAGAGAGAAGCAGGCTCCATGCACCGGGATCCCGACGTGGGAATCGATCCTGGGTCTCCAGGAAGGCGCCCTAGGCCAAAGGCAGCGCCAAACCGCTGCGCCACCCAGGGATCCCCAAGTAAAACTTTAAAATAATAATAGGTAGTATTGATGAAACATGTACGCACTAGAGATAAAATCAGAAAGGCAACTGAAAATCCAAATAAAGAGTCTTTAGAGCCACAAATCCCCTCCTTAGCTCACCTCGGGAGAAGCCTGCTATGTCTATTCTGACCCCATCAGAAGGCTGGATTTTGATTCTCTGGGGAGGCCACTGACTTGGTGGAGTCAGGCTATCTTTGAACCCAAAACCTAAATAGAGTGCATAAAACTAAGCGGCCCAAGATGCTAGGAGTCCCAGTGCAGGCACATGCCAGACCCAAACTCTAACCATACACAGACATAACTCTAACCCTACACTTAATCCTAATGTTAACTTAGCCCTTAAACAAGACCCATCACTAATCAAAAAACAAACAAAAACCCCAAGACCAAAACACATTCACTGAACCTTTCTGCCAACCCTCACCCTAACTCCTAAACGTAGGTTCACCTAAACTTAGGTTTCCTTAATCCTGACCCCTACCTTAAATCTAACCCGAACCCTAACCTCTAACCCTAACCTTAATATAAGGTATTCAAATCCTATTCCTAACCTTAACCTGTACCCTAACCCTAACCCTCTAATACTAATCCTATCTCATACCCCAAACTGTACCCTAACCCGTACCCTAAAACCAACCCCTAACCCACTCCCTAACCCTATATCTTACCCTTTTCCAAAACCGTACCCTGACCCTGACCTGACCCTAACCCTAACCTGTAACCAAACCTTAACCCTAACCCTAGCCCTAACCCCTATCCTAATCCTAACCCTCACTCTAACCCTAAACCTAGCCCTAAGTTTAACTGTAACCCTTAACTCTAACCCCTAACTCTAACCCCTAACCATAACTCACACCCTCACCCCTAACCCTAACTGCAAACCTAAGCCCAACCCTAACTCTAACCATAACCCTAACCCTAACCTCTAACCTCCTGCCCTAATCCCTAGAGCCTAAACCCTAGCCCTAACACTAAATCCTGTCCCTTACCCTAACCCCCATCCTAACTCTTAACACTGACAAATACCCTTATGCCTCACCTAACCTCTAATTCGTAATCATAAGCATAATCACTAACCCCTAACATCTAACCTAAGGCTAACCACCAACTTCCTCCCCTCTCCTCACCCTACCATTCATTCTACACTTTCACTTACCCTGTGGTTCTGAGGAGTCCCTTCTGATGTGGAAGTGGCCCCCAACAGCTCCTCCAGATTCCTCCAAGGGGTCCTGAGGAAGCCAGGCTCCTGTGAGTGCGGACGTGGCCCCACGTGTTCCTGAGTCATAGTCAGCGGGTCCTGAGGACGCTGGGTCTCCTGTCACTTTGGACTATGCCTCACATCCTCTGGAAGCCTCACAGCAGGTCCTCAGGGTGCCGGGGGCTCCTGTCACCCTGGACATGGCCCCATGTCCCCCAGAAAACTCACCGCGGGTCCTGAGGAGGCTGTGGGCTCCTGTCAGCATACACGCAGCCCCTTATGTCCCGAAGCCAAAGTGCAGGTCCTGAGGAAGACAGGGTACCTGTCAGCATTGACGTGGCCCCACATTTTCCTCAAGCCTCACCATAAGACCTGAGGAGGCTGGGGGCTCCTGTCAGCTTGGATGTGGCCCCAAATCTTCCCAAAACTTCACAGTGGGTCCTGAGGAGGCTGGAGACTCCTGTCACTATGGATGCGGCACCCACATTTTTCTTAGGCCTCACCACAGACCCTGACAAAGCTGGGGTCTTCTGTCCCCATGGACGCATCCACACATTTCCCCAAGTCTACACCAGGGGTCCTGAGGAAGTCAGCGTCCTGCTGTGTCCATGTGGCCCCAAATCCTCCCGAAGTGTCGCCGAGGGTTCTGAGGAGGCTGGGGCTCCTGTAACCATGAATGCAGCCCCCAGCTTCCAGAAGCCTCAACTTATGTCCTGAGGGACCCGGGAGCTCCTGCCAGAGTGAACGCGTCGCCACATCTTCCTGAAGCCTCCCCACAGGTCCTGAGGCAGCTCAGGGACTCCTGTCAGTGTGGATGCAGGCCCATATCTTCCTGAAGCCTCCCCGGGGGTCGTGAGGCTGCTCAGGGGTGCCTCTCAGCGTGGATGCGGGCCCACAATTTCCTGATACCTCCCTGCGGGTCCTGAGGTGCTCAGGGCTCCTGTCAGCGTGAATGTGGGCCCACATCTTCCAGAAGCCTCCCTGCGGGTCCTGAGGCGGCCCAGGGACTCCTGTCAGGGTGGATGTGGGCCCACATATTCCTAAAGCCTCATCGCCCGTCCTGAGGAGACCGGGGTTCCTGTCAGCATGAATGTGACCCAATTTCCCCCTGAAGACTCCCCGCGGGTCCTGAGGAGGCTGCAGCTCATCAGCATAGACGCGTCCCCATGTCTTCCGCAGGCCTCCCCAGCACAGGCTAGCTCCTGTTAGTGCAGGCAGAGGAGGCCTACTGCACATGCATGCCCCATGGGAGGGGCCTGGGCTCAGGCGCCCCCTGCGGGATGCTCAGGCGCTACAGGAGACTGTGCAGGAGGCAGCGGGTGCTCTCTGTGCTGCACCTGCCTCCTTTCAGGCTTCATCTGGGGCCTGTTAGCTTTGGAAACATCTCACTGAAAAGGAGCCCAACACCCGGCTTCCCCAGAAATACTTAAGGACAAGGAATTGGAGCCCACAGGACGTGAAAGGAAATGTGGACCAGACTTTTACCACGTCCTGCAAAACTCACTCAACCCTCTTCCACTGTGGGCGGGACCGCGGGTTGGTGCAGCCGCCCTGGAAACAGTGTGGAGGCCCCTCAGGAAGTTACAAATAGAGCCGCCCTGCGACCAGCAGGTGAACGGCCTGGAGCTCACTCCGAAGATACAGATGCAGTGAGACTTGGGACACCTGCACCCCAATGTCCACAGCAGCCGGGTCCACAGTAGCCACACTGTGGGAGGACCCTCGGTGTCCGCTGCCAGATGATGGATAAAGAGTATGGGAGATAGATGATGGTCATAGAGAGAGGAATGGAACTCAGCTATCAAAGAGAAGGAAATCTTGCCATTTGCAATGATGTGGATAGAACTAAAGGGATCATGTTAAGTGAAGTAACTCACTCGGAAAAGAGAATGACGTGTGGTTTCATTCATAGGTGGAATTAAAGAAGCAAAGCAGATGAACAACTGTAAAGGGAAGGAAAAACAAATAAGATGAAAACAGATGCAGGAAATACAGACTCTTAATGATAGGAAACAAACTGAGGGTCGCTGGAGGGGGCGGATAACAGGGGACCGGCATGAAGGAGGTCACGTGATGTCACGAGCACTGCTGTTATCTCCAACTGGTGAATCCCTGAATTCTTCCTCTGAAAGTGTAATACGCTATACGTTAATTAATTGGGTTTAAATTAAGTTAAAAAAATCAGTTCTATCAGAGCACATTTCCTTCTGTACTCTCTGTTTTGCTCATTCAGCTTATGCCGGGACCACCCCCGTGGGTCTGGTTTGTCTAAGTAGGCTCCACGCCTCGTCCATGGCCCAACACAGGCCTAGAACTCACGACCCCTGAGATCAGGACTGGAGGTGAGGTCAGGAGTTGGATGCTTAACCGACGGAGCCAGCCGGGGGCCCGAGAACCACACTGCTTTATCCTGTGTCTCTGTGACATCTTTTGAAATAGGAAAGTGCTGCGTCCCACTCTGTCATGCTTCTCCAATACTGATTTGACCTCCGGGGTCATTTGTTGTGGGGGTTGGATGTTATGGGTTTTGTTTTTTTTTTCCTATTTCTAAGATCTGCCACCATGATTTTGATAGGAATGACATGAAACTGAGGGTGGCTTCAGGAACTGCGGACATTTTCACAAGATGAGGCTCCGACCCCACGAGCCCAGGACGGCCTCCCAGAGCCTGGTATGGCTCAGTGCACAAGACTTGTGCTCCTTTGGTTCAGTCTCATTATTTATTCTCCTTGATGCTCCTGAGAAGGCCTTCACGTCCTTCCTTTCCTTCCTGAGTGCTCATTGTCGGGACACAGCAAGGCTACTCTGCTTTGTAGGGTCAGTTTGTGTCCCTTTACTTTACTGAGCTCACTCCTTAGTTCTAACAGGTTTTGGTGGAGGCTCTTGGGTTTCCTGTTTCTAGTACCGCGTCTTCAGCAAATAGGGACAGTGTGACGTCCCCCTTCCAGGTGTGGAACCTTTGCTGTTTACAGCTTAATGTCCTAGAAAGCCCCACAATTGAATCAAAACTGAGCCCAGGCCAAGGGCAGGAAGCCCCTATTAGAATGAGAACAGAGCTCAATGCCCTTGAAGGCCCCATATCAAAATGTAAACAGAACTTGAGGAATTGCTCCAGCCCTTCTTGAGGTCCCCAAGACCAGCCCTTAAAACTAAGCTAAAACCTACCTCGGGTCCAAGTCCCTGATCTGCAATGTCGGGTATACTTGGACACAAGATCGAGCTTGTAAATAATCCTTCGTGTGTTTGCATCGGAATCGGCTTCTTGGTGGTTTCTCATATTCGCAATCTTGGGCACAACAGTCTGAGATAAAAAACAAAACCAAAAGAAACTCAGACGCGGGCAGAGTGAAAGCAGGGTTCTGAGAGAAGCGGCAGGGAACTGGGGGCTTGGCGGCTCTTCTGTGGTGGGCCTGCAGACTGGGGGGCGGAATCCTCAGTCCTAGAGCTAGAGGACCAGCGTCCCCACCCGCCTCCCCCCCATCAGACCCGAGTCTCAGGGAGCAGCACAGCACTGCCCGCTGGAGGCCAGAGGTGCTGATGCCCACCCCGTCACTGATTCCCGCAGGTGCATCTCCCAGGCAGATGTGCACCTGACAATCAGCACCACATCCCATCGCCAGACACCACACAGACCACTCGCTGCCACCAAATTGTCAGACCACAGAGGCCCGGAGAGGAGGCCCGGAGACACATTTGCCTCTCGCAAAACTTGCGCCCCTATCGAACGAAATCCTTTCAAGCGAAGCTTACAGAAGGTCTGCATGTGGGATGTTCAAGTCCTAAGCTCAAACCAAAGGAGTGTGCATGCCTTGGAGGCAGCTGTCCGCTGGGAGCCAAATTGACAAGGCAGACACTTGGTTCACACTCCGCCACACTCGCGCATACAATGAAATGCTGTGGAAGCAGAACGTACAGGCAGTCAGGATGGGGGAGGTACAGGCCATAAGCTCAACTCTCAGAAGTGTGTATGCTTTGCATCCGATGACTGCTAGACACTTATAGAGATGAGGAATACCCGAGCTACACTCTAATTGAACAAGGACGTTGGCAATCGCTATATTGAACTCAGATACACGTGTACAGTCCTGACACTTCCACTCGCATTTCTCCAACCTCTTTTAGCACCTAATGTAAGGAAGTTAGCAGCTATGACTATGGGTAGGCAGGATGCGGGAGGGTCCTGCCTTGATCTCAGCTCTCACAAAAGACCATGCCTAGAAGCCCGCTTTCAACTAGCTGCGTTCTAATGGCTGTGAGACCATAGCAGTCTTCTAACTCAGGAGGTTTGAAGAATACCACTCTACTGTACCTGGAGACACCTTCCAGGCCTGCACTATTCCACTTGCTTCTCACAAGCTTCTGACAAACGTCTCTGGTGAAGATGTTCAAAACTCATTCTGCAGGCAGTGTGGAACTGTGAGGGACTAGGTGTGAGCTCAACTCTCGGGAGAGAGATGCTTTTGGACTCAGAGTTCAGCTAGCTTCTCACGTATGGAACTTAGTATGTAGCACCTGTCTAACAGGAATTACTAGGAAATCGCTGGATTGAGCTTGGAGGCACTAGTCTTGTATGCGGGGATTTTCCACTTACCTCTCACAACACTTCAGTCACGCATCAAGCCTAGGCCTGTTAGCAGCAAAGTGTACCTGCAGGCAGGATGTGGAAAGTACAGGCCATAAGCTGAACTCTCAAAAGTGTGTACAACTGGGAGGCAAATGTCTGCTACCCACTCGTACATGGGAGTTAGAAACTAGCTACACTCTAATTGAACAAGGACGTTGGCAATCACTGTATTGAACTCAGATACACGTGAGTACCATCCTGACACTTCCACTTGCATTTCTCCAACCTCTCCCAGCACCTAAGATAAGGACGTTAGCAGCTATGACTATGGGTAGGCAGGATGCAGGAGGGTCCTGCCCTGAGCTCAGCTTTCAAAAGGAGACCTGCCTCGAAGCAAGCTTTCTACTTACTGCGTTCTGATGGCCATCAGAACGTGGCAGCATTGTAATTCAGGATGTTCCATGAATACCGCTTTACTGCACCTGGAGACACAACCTTGAAGCCTGCAGCTTGCCCCTTGCGTCCCATGAGCTTCTGACAAACATGTCTAGTGAGGATGTTCGTAACTGTATCTGCAGGCAGTGTGGAACTGGGAAGGACCACGTTTCAGCTCAACTCAGAGAGGGAAGTTCCCCAGAGAGACAGCTTTCAGCTAGCTACTCAGGTTTGGAAGTTAGTATGTAGCTCCCATCTGAGGGAGGAATTCCTCAGAAGTTGCTGGATTGAACTAACACACATTTGCCTCTCGCAAAACTTGCGACCAGTATCGAACAAAATCCTTTGGAAGATAAGCGTAAAGGCGGTCAGCATGTGGGAGGTTCAAGTCCTAAGCTCAATCCAAAGGTGTGTGCATGCCTTGCAGGCAGCTGTCCGCTGGGAGCCAAATTAACAAGGCAGACACTTGGTTCTCACTCCGCTACTCTCTCGCATACAACGAAATGCTGTGGAAGCGGAACGCACAGGCAGTCAGATGGGGGAGGTACAGGCCATAAGCTCAAATCTCAGAAGTGTGTATGCTTTGCAGGCCGACGTTGCTAGACACTTATCGAGGCGAGGTATACCCGAGCTACACTCTAATTGAACAAGGACGTTCGTAATCGCTATATTGAACTCAGATACACATGAGTACAGTTCTGACACTTCCACTAGCATTTCTCCAACATCTCCCAGAACCTCACTTAAGGATGTTAGCAGCTATGACAATGGGCAGGCAGGATGCGGGAGGGTCCTGCCCTGAGCTCAGCTCTCACAAGAGAGCATGCCTAGAAGCCAGCTTTCAACTAGCTGCGTTCTAATGGCCGTGAGACCATAGCAGTCTTCTAACTCAGGAGGTTCGAAGAATACCACTCTACTGCACCTGGAGACACCTTCCAGGCCTGCATGATTCCACTTGTGTCCCACAAGCTTCTGACAAACGTCTCTGGTGAAGATGTTCAAAACTCATTCTACAGGCAGTGTGGAACTGTGAGGGACAGGGTGTGAGCTCAACTCTCGGAAGAGAGATGCTTTTGGATTCGGGGTTCAGCTAGCTTCTCACGTATGGAACTTAGTATGTAGCACCTGTCTACTACAGGAATTACTAGGATATCGCTGGATTGAGCTTGGAGGCACTAGTCTTGTATGCCGGGATTTTCCACTTACCTCTCACAACACTTCAGTCACGCATCGAGCCTAGGCCTGTTAGCAGTGAAGTGTACCTGCAGGCAGGATGTGGAAAGTACAGGCCAAAAGCTCAACTCTCAGAAGTGTGTATGCTTTGCAGGCCGATGTCTGCTAGACAGTTATCGAGGCGAGGTATACACGAGCTACACTCTAATTGAACAAGGACGTTGGCAATCATTGAATTGAACTCAGATAGACGTGAGTACAGGCCTCATGCTTCCACATGCATTTCTCACAACCTCTCCCAGCACCTAATATAAGGATGTTAGCAGCTATGTCTACAGGCCGGCAGGATGCGGGAGGGTCCTGTCTTGAATTCAGCTCTCAAAAGGAAGCATGCCTCGAAGCCGAAAGTCAGGAGGTTCAATGAATACCGCACTACTGCACCTGGAGACACAACCATTGAAGACTTCAACTTGCCCCTTGCGTCCCATGAGCTTCTGGCATACATCTCTAGTGAGGATGTTCAAAACTCTATCTGCAGGCAGTGTGGAACTGTGAGGGACTACGTGGGGTCTCACCTCTCAGAATCAAGTTCCCCTGGACACTGCGTTCAACTAGCTTCTCTTGTATGGAAGTAGTAGCAATGTATGAGAGGAATTCCTCGGTAGTCGCTGGATTGAGTTTCAAGACACATGTCTCCTGGCCTGCACCTTCCAATTGCCTCTCACACAACTTCTGTCCCGCAACAAACCTAGGCCTGTTAGAAGCGAAGTGTACATGCAGTCAGTGTGGGACCCAGGAAATTTCTTTTTATTTATTTATGATAGTCACACAGCGAGAGAGAGATAGAGAGGCAGAGACATAGGCAGAGGGAGAAGCAGGCTCCATGCACCGGGAGCCCGACATGGGATCGATCCCGGGTCTCCAGGATCACGCCCCTGGCCAAAGGCAGACGCTAAACCGCTGTGCCACCCACGGATCCTGAGACCCAGGAAATTTAACAAAAATCCCCTACTCCTAGACAAGCAGAGGAGGACAGATGCCATTTTGTGCTACAGCTGTCACCCTCTGTATGACCCCTACATAACCTGCTTATTGCTTAAGGTGCTGCCCCACCCTAGTCAAGCTTTTGGGCACACGCTACTCAGAAATCGGCCCATAACAATGTAACCCTGCTTTGTGCCAGCCAAAACTGCGCGCCAATTCTGACCAAAGTAATAGGCCAGCTCAAATGGATACTATAGGGTAAGATGTAATTCAATCGGCCACCTGCGTGTGGACCGACATGACTGTGCAACTTTCTGTGTATCCCATGGGCCACTGCCCCTATAAAGCTGCTATGCCTTAGTCTTGGGGTCCAAGTCCCTGCTCCGCTGTGTCAGGTATACTTAGACCCATGCTCCAGCTTGTGAATAAACCCTCTTGTGTTTGCATCGGTGTCGGCTTCTCGGTGGTTTCTAGGATTCACAATCTTGGCCACAACATTTGGGGGCTCGTCCGGGATCTGAGAGACCTCCAGGACCTTATCCGGAGGATTTCACGCGTGGTGAGTGCACTCGACTTTTTCCACCTTTTGCGTGCATATTCTCTAAGAGCTCTAACCTGTAGGAATTCCAATCTGTATTAGGTCAGCATTGACTTAGGCGGATGCGCTGGTGGGCCATCAACCGGGGGTCTTGAGGAGACGTCCCTTGCCCCTGCCTGGAGGATGGAGGTCCTATCTGTAAGGAGGATGGAGGTCCTCATCTGTATGGAGGATGAGCGTCCTCATATGTAAGTAGGATGGGGTCGTCATCTTTATGGATGACGGGGGTCCTCATCTGTAAGGAAGACGGGGCTCCTCATCTGTATGGAGGACGGGGTCCTCATCTGTAAGGAGGACAGGGGTCCTCCTCTGTATGGAGGACAGGGGTCCTCATCTGTAAGGAGGACGGGGGTCCTCATCTGTATGGAGGACGGGGTCCTCATCCGTAAGGAGGACGGGGGTCCTCCTCTGTATGGAGGTCGGGGGTCCTCATCTGTAAGGAGGACGGGGGTCCTCATCCGTAAGGAGGACAGGGGGTCCTCATCCGTAAGGAGGATGGGGGTCCTCGTCTGTATGGAGGACGGGGGTCCTCATCTGTAAGGAGGGCTGGCTGCCAGACCTTCGGATTCCTTTCTGTCTTGTCTCCGCAGCTGCACTAGAACGTTTGTCTGTTACTGTGCTCTTCTTACCTCTTTGAACGCTGGTCTGTGTTACCTGTTTGTGTGCTGGTCTGTGTTACTGTGTTCTTGTTAACTGTGTGTTTGACTGTGTTATTTGTGAACTGTCATAACTGTCTGTGCCTTGGTGTGGACGGGGGACATAATGGGACAGATGCAAACCATACCCTTGTCTCTTATGCTCTCCCACTTCTCGGATGTTAGGGAAAGAGCTCTTATTGTGAGCATAGACATACAGAGAGAGAGATTCCAAATTTATTGCATATCAGAATGGCCAACCTTTGACGTGGGATGGCCCCGAGAAGGAAATTTTCACCTACCTATTATCTTACAGGTTAAGGCCGTGAACTTCAGGGACAAACCAGATGGCCACCCTGACCAGATGCCCAACATCCTGGCCTGTCAGGACATGATCGAGAATTCCCCTCCTTGGCTAAAACCCGTTTTTACTCCCCAAAGCACACAACTCGCCTGAAGGTAAGGAGAGACTCTGGGTCCACCGCCAGACTCTAATGGCAGGTCTCCAGGCTGCCGCGTGCAAGACTACCAATCTGGCCAAGGTCTATGATGTGAGACAGGGTAAGGATGAGAGTCCAGCAGCCTTCTTAGAGGGAGCAATAGAGGCTTTTAGGCAGTACACCCCTATGAACCCAGAAGCCCCGGAAACAAAGGCCGCAATTATCATGGCTTTTGTTAACCAGGCCGTTCTGAACATTAAAAAGAAATTGCAAAGAGTAGAGAGACTGGGAGAGAAGAGCTTGCAGGACTTAGTGACAATAGCAGAACGAGTCTATAATAGAAAAAGTCCGGAAGAACTGCATGTTACCACCCCACACGCTATTAAAGGGGTACTCAAACAGCCCCCAGACAGCTGGATCAGCAATGCCCATCTGACCCATTATCAGAGCCTACTGCTAAACCCCACCAGAATTTTATTTAAGCCACCGACAACCCTGAATCTGGCAACGCTACTCCCTAACCCAGACTGGGACCCCCCTCTGCATGACTGTCAAGAAATTTTGGCACAGGTGTACGGAATCAGAGCTGATCTCCAGGACCAGCCACTGCCGAACGCCAATGCCACCTGGTACACGGACGACAGCAGTTTTGTCCGAGAAGGAGTCCGATTTGCGGGGACAGCCATACCATAACCACGGAGACAGAGACCGTCTGGGCGGAGCCATTGACAGCCTAAATGTTGGCTCAATGGGCAGAACTGATCCCACTGGCCAAGGCACTGACCATGGAGGAAGGTAAACGAATAAACATCTACACCAACAGCAGGTACGCCTTTGCCACCGCTCACATTCGCGGAGCCCTTTACAGAGAAAGAGAGAGCTTCTGACAGCAGAGGCAGACTGTTAAAAACAAAACGGAGATTCTTGAACTCCTGAGGACCCTCTGGCTGCCCAAGGCCCTAGCCATCATCCACTGTCCGGGGCACCAAAAGGCAGACACACCAGTAGCCAGGAGAAACCGGCTAGCCGATTTAAAAGCAAAGGAGGTGTCCCTTTTGGTGACCCAGGTCTTAGCAACCACGCTACCTGATCCGGGGGAACGGAACCTGCCGGACACCCCCAACTATAGTGATGCTGACTTACACTGGATCAAACGCTTGCCTATGACCCAGTGATTGTGTGGCTGGTGGAGGGCCACAGACTCCAGCATCATCTTGCCAGAGGAACTGGGACGGCGAGTCCTATCCAAAACGCATCGGAGTACTCACACGGGAACAAGGAAGATGGAAGACCTCGTACGACATGCAAAGATCACTATTAAAGACTCTCGAACAAAGATCGAGCAGATCGTGGCAAGCTGCCACTCATGCCAGTTAACTAATGCCACCGCCCATGGATCTAACCCAGGCACCTGGCTCCGGGGGGACCGCCCAGGAGCCTACTGGGAAGTGGACTTCACTGAGGTAAAACCTGGAAAATATGGATACAGGTATTTATTAGTGTTTGTAGATACTTTTTCAGGATGCACAGAGGCATTTCCCACCAAACATGAAACGGCACAGACCGTGACCAAGAAACTACTGGAAAACATCTTACCGAGGTATGGCTTTCCTGTTAAGATTGGGTCAGACAAGGGCCCAGGATTCTTCTCTAAGGTAACACAGGGAGTGGCACTAGTACTTGGGGCAGATTGGAAATTAGATTGTGCATATAGGCCCCAGAGCTCAGGACAGGTAGAGAGGATGAACAGAACATTAAAGGAGACCTTAACTAAATTAGCCCTGGAGACTGGCGGGGACTGGGTGACTCTCCTCCCCTTCACCCTATATCGGGTGAGGAACTCCCCATATAAGATGGGACTGACTCCCTACGAGATCATGTTCGGTCTTCCTCCACCTGTTATCCCCATTTTAAAACTTGAGGTGCTTGCTGAATTTGATGATCACCAACTTCTTTTCTCCCTCCAAATGTCATGAACCCATGAGCAGGTGTGGCCTAAGCTGAGGGCCCTCTATGAGACTGGGCCACCCCCGGATCCCCATCGATATCAGCCAGGTGACTGGGTGTACATGTGTACGTGTGGAGATACCAACACCGGACACTTCAACCTCGCTGCAAGGGACCTACACCCTGATCCTGACCACTCCCAATGCTCTCAAGGTCGACGGGATTACTCCCTGGTCCACTACACCCACGTCCAGCCAGCTGACACACATACCGTTCTCAAGAACTTTGTTCCAGAATGGAAAAGCCACCCGGACAAGGACAATCCCCTAAAGCTAAGAGTGCACCGTTCTCACTAATTTCACACCTCCAAGACTCCCTAGTCTGAGGTTGTCCTTCAAAATAGAAAGGGATTAGACTTAGTCTTCTTACAACAAAGGGTGTGTGTGTGGTGTGTGGGGGGGGTATGTGCTGCCTTAAACGTAGAATGCTGCTTCTTCACTGGAATATAAATGGCAGCGAGAACAGCAACAAGGTTGGTTAAAATCCTGGTTTAATCATTCCACCTGGCTCACCCTAAGAGCAACCTGGACCCTTGATTGGATCCTGCATAGGATCCTCTGAAAAAGGGGGGAATGTGGGACCCAGGAAATTTAACAAAAATCCCCTACCCCTGGACAAGCAGAGGAGGACTGATTCCATTTTGTGCTACACCTGCCACCTCCTGTATGACCCCCACATAACCTGCTTATTGCTTAAGGCGCTGCCCCACCCTAGTCGAGCCGCTGGGCACACCCTAATCGGAAATCGGCTCAGAACAATGTAACCCTGCTTTGTGCCCGCCAAAAATGCGTGCCAATTCTGACCAAAGTAATAGGCCAGCTAAAATGGATACTATAGGGTAAGATGTAATTCAATCGGCCACCTGCGTGTGGACCGACATGACTGTGCACCTTTCTGTTAATCCCATGGGCCACTGGCCCCTATAAAGCTGATACGCCGCCTCTTAGTCTCGGGGTCCAAGTCCCTGCTCCGCAGTGTCGGGTATATTTGGACCCATGCTGGAGCTTGTAAATAAACCCTCGTGTGTTTGCATCGGTGTCAGCTCCTTGGTGGTTTCTCGTATTTGCAATCTTGGGCACAAGACCAGGGCCTGCTGCCCTGACCTCCCTTCCAGGGCCACACTGACCGCCCCACAGGCCCTCTGTGCCCGAGGCACACAGGCACGGGGATGCGGGGAGGGGAGGAAGTGCCCCGGAACCCGGCCAGCCCGGGCCCCCAGGACAGAGGGAGCACAGACCTCCTAGGTCGCTTTGCACAGACCCTGGTGACCTGAGGCTCCCTGACTGTCACTCTGTCCCAGCCCCTCCTGGCCCGGGGGCACGGGCTGAGTCCCAGTAAAGTCCGTGGGGTCCTGACCCTGGTGTCTGGCCGCCCCTGGTAGGCACGTGGGGACGTCAGCTGTGTGTATGCCTGGCGGCGCCCCTGCAGAGGCTGGCTGGGGCCTGGGTGGTGCCCCTCCTCCTCTCTGGGGGTCTCTCCACGCCCCGTGCACAGAGTTCCTGGAGACACAGAAATGGGCTGGCTGTGCATTTTCGCACCACAACACTTTCTTGACTTGCTACAGCAAACGGGCTCAGAGCCGAGGGTGCCCACCTTCCCCTGGGGAGGGAGCCCTTTCTGTCCTTCAGGCGAGGGCAAGAATCACACGGGGTGGGGGGGCGGGGGCTGGAGTCCCCCACCTGGAAGCATGTGTGGACTCCGTTTGGGGGCGTGTGTCCCCCAAACACAGGTTTCAGCCTGAGAGACGGTTCTGAGGACAGCAGAGCTGACCTGGACCTGCAGCTCATGGGCTCCTGCGCTGGGTCCCTTCAGGGCAGCTGGACCCCGGCCTCGGGCCCCCTGGGGCCCCAGCACCTGGAGGAGCCTGCCTCCTGCTGTGGGTGTTGGTGGGGCCCACCAGCCTACCCCTGTTCTCCCCACCCTCGGGTGTCCCGGGATCCCCAGGGCTGCCCTAGGTCAGCGACCCGGATCTGTGGGGCACGCCCAGGGCCCAGGAGGACACATCCAGCTGTGGGAGGACTCGTTCAGCCTAGAGCCAGAATCCAGGCCCTGCCAGACTAATGGATCCCATTAGTCTTTGTGTTGGGCCTGGGGAGGGCTCAAATCACCCCAGCCCCCACAGAGCCCAGGGCCAGGCCAGCCCAGGTCCCTCTGGGTTAGGGGCTGGTGTCCTGTGCAGGGTGTGCCGCCCTCCAGGACGGACAGTGGGAGGAGGCAGGGCACAGTGCATCCTGTGTTCCATCCACCTGCACCCACCCTGTCAGGGGCTCCCGGCCTTCCCTCTTCCCTGCAACCCCTGGGTACTCTATGGGACACCAGGGCTTCTGATGGGAGTAGGCTGTCCAGAGAACCCCGGGGAGGCTGAGCATGTCCCACAGGGGGCAGCTGCACTGGGTGCTTGCTGGGGGCCGATGGTGTTGGGCAGATGTATGATGGTGGTGGAGTGTGGGGGATGGTGTAGAGGGGATGGTGTGGGGGTATAGTGTGGTCAGGGATTGTGTGGGGGTGTGAGGGGGATGGTGTAGGGGGGATGGTATGGGGACAATGCCATGGGGAATGATGATGTAGGGGATGGTGTGGGGGTGGGGAATGAGCAGGATGGCTCAGGGTGCCTGCAGACACAGGGCATCCTCTTTCTCTAAGATGCACACGGAGACGTCTACAGATAATGGCGACCCCAGTCTGGGGTTTGCTGTGACACCTGCCCCAGGGGCCCCGTATGGTCAGTGCAGGGCCCTGGCTGGACCGGGGGCATTATCTGGGGGTCATCATACTATGTATGTTTACAAATTGCAAATTGTCTCAAATGAAATGCATAGACTTTAGAAATATATAAAGCATCGAAGGTGGGTGTCACCCTGACCCGTCCGGCCCTCATAGGATCGATGTGTGTCCTGTTCTAGCCACGGCCATGCAGCCTGGCCCCCAGGTCCCCTTACTGCTCCCCACGGCTCCACCCCAGCCCCTTGCCTTTCAGGCGGCTGTCCCTCAACCCTTTGGAGTTCAGCTCACATGGCAACCCCTGGAGGCCCCATCCTAGTGGCCTCCTCATCCCCGAACTCCGGGTGTGGGGGCACGGGGGTCATCCCCAGCACCTTACCATGCGGCGGTGTGTTGTTGGCTGCTGTTGCTACCCCCGGCCTCAGAAGCCCCGTGTTTCCTACCCAGAAGCCCCCAGGCCTCCCCTGGGGCCTGGAACCCCCCCGGCCCAGGAGCCTCACCGGACCCCATAGCGGGCCCAAAACATGGTGTGGCTGCCGAACGTCCTGTTGACGTCCAGGCCTATCTGCGTGATGTCCCTGGAGGAGACCAGGGCCTCCTCCTTCATTTCCTGCGGGAAAACCGGGGAGGAGGAGCCAGCATCAGGGACACAGACCCCGACCTGTCACCAGCTGCAGTCCTGGGCAGGGAGCCCTGGGGCCACCATGGGAGTGTGTCCTGCCAAAACCTCCTTCCTTCCCCTGGGAGGCCGGGGATGGCGGCAGTGTGCACCATGCCCATGGGACTTCTGTGAGGGCCTGTGCCCAGCTGTTGTGGGCTGGGAGGTGACTGAGGGTCAGCCTGGGTGGGAGGGGACAGGGGGTCAGCCCAGGTGGGGAGGTGACATGGGGGTGTTGTGCTCAAGATTGTGAATCCGAGAAACCACTAAGGAGCCAACACCGATTCAAACACAGGAGGGTTGATTTACCAACTCGAGCTTGCGTCCAAGTATACCCGACAGGGCGGAGCAAGACTTAGACCCCGAGGTGGGTTTTAGCTTAGTTTTGTTTTTTTGTTGTTTTGGTTTTTTTTTAGCTTAGTTTTAAGGGCTGGTCTCAGGGAACTCCAGAAGGGCTGGAGCAATTCCTCAAGTTCTGTTTACATTTTGATATGGGGCCTTGGAGGGCATTGAGCTCTGTTCTTATTCTAATAGGGGCTTCCTGCCCTTGGCTTGGGCTCAGTTTTTATTGTAATGTGGGGCTTTCTAGGACATTAAGCTGTAAACTTTTGTTTTTTTTCCTGTAACTGAAGTAATGTAAATTTCAGCTCTTATTCACAGGGACCTGGGATGGCTGGACATGTGCTAACGCTGAACATAAAGTGGAATGGCCTTAATTTTCTTGGCCTCCACATGTCCCATCCTATCTAGCTCCTTCCCCCTTCCCCAGAGCTCCTAAGAGAGCAATTGCAAATGACCTCTGGTGCTAGCATGTGTTGGGGGACAGGCCCAGGGATTTGGGATCAAGAAGACCTGGAGCTCGGGCCTCCTGGGTGGCTCTGCAGTGGGATTCCATGCTGCAGACTCTTATTCCCTAAGGCTATCTTGACAACTGACTTTGTACATAGAAAACCTCTCCTTTGTCTTTAAAAGATGAAGAGCCAGTCAAAGCATTTTTTTCTCTGCCCATCTGATTGCTCAGATTCCAATGTGAGACGTATTTCCTGTTAATAAGGATAATTTACTATCCGTAGTACTATGGTTAAAATATTCTGACACAAGTAGTTCAGAGGGATGAGGGTTTCTCATCTCTTTCTTCACAGTTGAGTCACTCATAAGGAAATGCATCTTTATGGATTTGGAACGAACTGAGAGACATTATTACCAATGGTCCTATTACTATGTGAAGGATTCTTCCCTGAGATTCTTCCCCTGTTTTAACTGACACTGAAACACTGCAAACTCTTTGGAAGACAAATGTCCAGGAAATAAATGTTATGCATTGCTAATTTTAAATGCACTTGCAATATGGTGTCTAATATAAAAGAAGTATTTTTATCTGATATTTGCTATTTATTATCCTTTCCTGCTTTTCAAGTTGAGGAGGCATTATACGTGCTCATAAGTGTTTTTCTTTCCTTCTGATATAAAATTCTTACTTTGTTCCCATTGAAGGAACTCTTTAAGAATAAGGCAAAAATTAATTAAACTATTCTAAAATCTTCACACTTGGAGCCTGATTCATTTATGTCAATTTTCAAAATAAATCTTATTGATTAGAAAAAAAAAAAGATTTATAGGGAAATTGAGAAGATAGTACAGAGAATTCTCATGCACTCGCACTCAATTTCTCCAATTATCGATATCTTATATTAGTACGGTACAAATATTAGCGAATGAATCAATATTAAAATATTCGCATTAACCAAAGACCATACTTTATTCAGATTTCCTTTTTTTTTTTTTTTTGCTAAGTTACCATCCCTCATATCACATTAAACTTATCATGTTTTCTTAGGCTCCTCTGGATTTTGACAGTTTTTCAGCCTTTTCTTCTTGTTGTTGAACTGGAACACTTTGAGAAGTAGAGTATTTTGTAAAATTTCCCTTAGTTGGGACATGTCTGTTGTTTATCTCATGATTGAACTGTTTTTGTGGATCATATACAGAGATATACTGCCATTTTTATTATATCATATAGGGGATAGATACTATCAACATGATTTATCAGTCTTGGGAGGCAGATGTCTGCTACCCACTCCTACATGGGAGTTAGAACCTAGCTGCACTCTAATTGAAGAAGGTCATTGGAAATCGCTGTATTCAACTCAGATACACGAGAGTATAGGCCTGACGCTTCCACATGCTTTTCTCACAACCTCTCCCAGCACCTACCATCAGGATGTTAGCAGCTAAGTCTACAGGCAGGCAGGATGTGGGTGGGTCCTGCCCTGAGCTCAGCTCTCAAAAGGAAGCATGCCTCGAAGCCAGCTTTCTACTAGCTGCGTTTTAATGGCCATGAGAACGTAGCAGCATTGTAAGTCAAGAGGTTCCATGTACACCGCTCTACTGCACCTGGAGACACAAGCATTGAAGCCTGAGCTAGGCCCTTGTGTCCTATGAGCTTCTGACAAACTTGTCTAGAGAGGAGGTTCGAATTTCCATCTGAAGGCTGTGAGGAACTGTGAGGGACTGGGGGTGAGCTCAAGTCTCAGAAGCAAGTACCCATTGGACACTGAGTTCAACTAGCTTCTCATGTAAGGAACTTAGTATGTAGCACCAAACTAAGAGAGCAGTTCCTCAAATATCTCTGGATTGGGATATGAGACACTAGTCGTGTGGGCCGGCACCTTCCACTAACCTCTCACAACCCTTCTGCACGCATCAAGGCTAGGCCTGATAGGAGCGAAGTGTATCTGCAGTCAGCATGTGGGAGATACAGGGCATGAGTTCAACTCTCAGAAGTGTGTATGCTTTGCAGGCAGATGTCTGCTAGACACTTATTGATGGGAGCTAGAAGCCGAGCTACACTCTAATTGAACAAGGACGTTGGCAATCGCTGTATTGAACTGAGATACACGAGAGTACAAGCCTGTCACTTCCACGTGCTTTTCACACAACCTCTGTCAGCACCTAACATAAGGATGCCTGGACCTATGTCTACAGGCAGTTATGATGCGGGAGGGTCCTGCCCTGACCTCAGCTCTCACAACGAAACATGCCTAGAAGCCAGGTTTCAACTAGCTGCATTCTTATGGCAGTGAGAATGTAGCAGTATTCTCAGTCAGGAGGTTCCAAGATTACCACTCTACTGCACCTGGGGACACCTTCCAGGTCGGCATTGTTCCACTTGCGTCTCAGAAACCTCTGACAAACGTCTCCGGTGAAGACGTTCGAAACTCACTCTGCATGCAGTGTACAACTGTGAGGGACTGAGTGTGAGCTCAACTCTCAGAAGTAAGTTGCTTTTGGACAAGGCGTTCAGCTAGCTTCTCACCTATGGAACTTGGTATGTAGCACCAGTCTAAGACAGGAATTACTAGGAAATCGCTGGATTGAGCTTGGAGGCACTACTCTTCTGTGCCGGGACATTCCACTTACCTCTCACAACACTTCAGTCACGCATCGAGCCTAGGCCTTTTAGAAGCGACGTGTACCTGCAGGCAGGATGGGGAGGTACAGGCCATAAGCTCAACTCTCAGAAGTGTGTATGCCTGGGAGGCAGATGTCTGCTACCCACTCGTACATGGTAGTTAAAACTTACCTACACTCTGAAGAAGGCCATTGAAAATCACTGTATTCAACTCAGATACACGTGAGTTCAGGTCCGACGCTTCCACATGCTTTTCTCACAACCTCTCCCAGCACCTAACATAAGGATGCTAGGACCTATGTCTACAGGGAGTCAGGATGCGGGAGGGTCCTGTCCTGACCTCAGCTCTCACAAGGAAGCATGCCTCGAAGCCAGCTTTCCACTAGCTGCGTTGTTATGGCCGTGAGAACGTAGCAGCAATGTAAGTCAGGACTTTCCGTCAATACCGCTCTACCGCACCTGGAGACGCAACCATTGAAGCCTGCAGCTTGCCCCTTGCGTCCCATGAGCTTCTGACAAACCTGTCTAGTGAGGATGTTCGTAACTCCATGTGCAGGCAGTGTGGAACTGGGAAGGACCGTGTGTCAGCTCACCTCGCAGAAGGAAGTTCCCCAGAGTGACAGCTTTCAACTAGGTACTCAGGTTTGGAAGTTAGTATGTAGCTCCCTTCTGAGGGAGGAATTCCTCCGAAGTCGCTGGATTGAGCTAAGAGACACTTGCCTCTCACAAAACTTGCGTCCCGTATCGAACGAAATCCTTTGGAAGCGAAGCGTACAGGCGTTCAGCATGTGGGAGGTACAAGCCATAAGCTCAATCCAAAGGAGTGTGCATGCCTTGGAGGCAGCTGTCCCCTAGCGCGAAATTGACAAGGCAGACAGTTGGTTCTCACTTCGCTACTGTCCCGCATACAACGAAATGCTGTGGAAGTAGACCGTACAGGCAGTTAGGATGGGGGAGGTCCAGGGCATAAGCTCAACTCTCAGAAATGTGTATGCCTTGCAGGTGATGGCTGCTTGCCACTCGTTCATGGGAGTTAAAACGTAGCATGACTCTAATTGAACAAGGCTGTTGGAAATCCCTGTATTGAACTCAGATACACGTGAGTACAGGCCTGACACTTCCACATGCTTTTCACGCAACCTCTTCCAGCACCTCACTTAAGGATGATAGGAGCTATGTCTACAGGCAGTCAGGATGCGGGAGGGTCCTGCCCTGAGCTCAGCTCTCACAAGAAAGCATCCCTAGAAGCCAGGTTTCAACTAGCTGCATTTTTATGACTGTGGTGTCCTTCTAACCTAATCTATACTTGGTCACTCCAGTCCCCAACTGGGCCTCAGCTGGACCTGGTGCCTCCGGTACTTAGTTTGGTCTCACCTGGACCTGGTGACTGTGTTCCCACCTGGTCCTCAACTGGTCTTATGACTTTTGTCCCCACCTGGGCCTCACCCAGACCAGGTGACTGAGTTCCACCTGGGTCTTACCTGGACCTGGTGAATCTGGTCCCCTCCTGGGTATCACCAGGACCTGGTGACTCTGGTCCTCACGTGCGCCCCACCTGGACCTGGTGACTCTTGTACCCACCTGGGCATCATCGGGATATGTTTAGTCTGTTTCCCAAGTGAGACTCTGGAACATTTAACTTTGGTCCTCACCTGGGCCTCACCTGTACCTGGTGACTCTGTTTCCCACATGAACCTCACCTGTACCTGGTGTCTCTGCTGTTCTTCTAGCCTCACCTGTACCTGGTGACTCCAGTCCCACTCCCCCCGGGCCTCAGCTGGATTTGGTGACTCTGGTCCTCAGCTTGGTTTCATCTGGACCTGGTGACTGTGGTCCCCACCTTGGCCTCACCCAGACCTGCTGACTCTGGTTCCCACCTGCGCCTCACCTGTACCTGGTGATCTGGTTCTCACATGGACCACACCTAGACCTGGTGACCGTGCTGTCCTTCTAGACTCACCTTTAACTGGTAACTCTGGTCTCCACCTGGGCCTCACCTGGACCTGGTGAATCTGGTCCCCACTTGGTCCTCAAGAGGACCTGGTGACTCTGGTCCTGAGGTGGATATCATTGGGACATGGTTATTGTGTTCCCCACCTGGGACTCACCTCGACCTGGTAACTCTGGTCCTTACCTGGGCCTCACCTGGACCTGGTGATTCTGGTCGGCACCTGAGACTACCCTGGATCTGGTGACTGTGGTCCCCACCTGGGCCTCACTTGGACCTGGTGACTCTGATCCCCATCTGGGCCTCACCTGGCTCTGTTGACCATGGTCCTCAACTGGGCATAATTGGGACCCGGTGACTGTGTTCCACAACTGGACCTCACCTGGACCAGGTGACTCTGGTTCCCCTCTGGGTCTCACGCTGACCTGGTGACTGTGAACCCCACTTTGGCCTGACTTGGACCTGCTGACTCTGGTTGCCACCTGCGCCTCACCTCGAACTGTTGACTCTGGTTCTTTCAAGGGCCTCCCCTGTACCTGGTGCTTCTGGTCCCCACCTGGGCCTCACTGGGACCTGCTGAGTGTGGTTGCCACCTGCACCTCACCTGGACCTGGTGATTCTGGTCCCCACCGGAGCCTCACCCATACCTGGTGACTTAGGTCCCCATGTGGACCTCACTTGGACCTAGTGATTCTGGTCCTTGCCTGGTCCTCACCCAGACCTGGTGACTCTGTCCGGGTGTTGGGCTCCATTTCAGTGAGACGTTTCCGAAGCTCACAGGCCTCAGCTGGAGCCCGGAAGGAGGCAGGTGCGGCCCTAGGGACGGGGAGGCCGCCTCCTGCATGGCCTCCTGCAGTGCGTAAGTGTCCCGCAGATGGCGCCCGACTCCAGGCCCCGCCCAAGGAGCGTGCATGCGCAGTAAGCCTCCTCCGCCTGCACTAACAGGAACCCGCCTGTGCTTGCGAGGCCTGAGGAGGACGTGGGGTCGCGTCCACGCTGATGAGCCCCAGCCTCCTCAGGACACGCGGTGAGGCTTCAGTAGGACATTGGGCCGTGTTCACGCTGTCAGGAGTCCCGGTCTCCTCAGGACCCGCGGTGAGGCTTCAGGAAGCTGTGGGCCGGGATCCCTGGGTGGCGCAGCGGTTTGGCGCCTGCCTTTGGCCCAGGGCGCGATCCTGGAGACCCGGGATCGAATCCCACGTCGGGCTCCCGGTGCATGGAGCCTGCTTCTCCTTCTGCCTGTGTCTCTGCCTCTCTCTCTCTCTCTCTCTCTCTCTCTGTGTGACTGTCATAAATAAATAAAAATTTAAAAAAAAAAAAAAAAGGAAGCTGTGGGCCCGCATCCACGTGACAGGAGCCCCTGGGCCTCCTCAGGACCCGCGGGGAGGCTTCAGGAAGATGTGGCGCCGCGTCCACTCTGGCAGGAGCTCCCGGGCTCCTCAGGACCCAAGTTGAGGCTTCTGGAAAATGGGGGCTACATCCATGTTGACAGGAGCCCCGGCCTCCTCAGAACCCACGGTGAGGCTTCGGGAGGATGTGGGGCCACGTCCACACTGACAGGACGCTGACCTCCTCAGGACCCCCGCTGTAGACTTCGGGAAATATGGGGATGTGTCCATGCCGACAGAAGACCCCAGCCTGGTCAGGGCCCGTGGTGAGGCCTAAGAAAGATGTGGGGACCGCATCCACACTGACAGGTCTCCGGCCTCCTCAGGACCCCCTCTGAAGTTTTGGGAAGGTTTGGGGCCACGTCCATGCTGACAGGAGCCCCCAACCTCCTCAGGTCTTATGGTGAGGCTTGAGGAAAATGTGGGGCCACATCAACACTGACAGGACCCCCGTTCTCCTCAGGACATGCACTTGGCTTCGGGACATATGGGGCTGCGTCTATGCTGCCAGGAGCCCACAGCCTCCTCAGGACCCGCAGTGAGTTTTCGGGGGTACGTGGGGCCATGTCCAGGGTGACAGGAGCCCCCGGCCTCCTGAGGACCTGCTGTGAGGCTTCCAGAGGATGTGAGGCATAGTCCACAGTGACAGGAGTCCCGTCGTCCTCAGGACCTGCTGACTATGACTCAGGAACACATGGGGCCGCGTCCGCACTCACAGGAGCCCGGCTTCCTCAGGACATCCTGGAGGACTCTGGAGGCGCCGTTGGGGGCCACGTCCACATCAGAAGGGACTACTCAGAACCACAGGGTAAGTGAATGGGTAGAATGAATGGTAGGGTCAGGGGAAGGGAGGCAGTTAGTGGTTAGGGTTAAGTTAGATGTTAGGGGTTAGTGATTAGGCTTATGGTTACAGATTAGAGGTTAGGGTGAGGGATAAGGGTAAGGGTCAGTGGTTAGGAGTTAGGATGGGGGTTAGGGATTAGGGAAAGGGGTTAGGGTTAGGACAGGATTTAGAGTTAGGGTTAGGGTTTAGGCTTTAGGGATTAGGGCAGGAGGTTAGGAGTTGGGGTTAGGGTTATGGTTAGAGTTAGGGTTGGGCTTAGGTTTGCAGTTAGGGTTAGGGGTAGAAGCAGGCTCCCCAAAGGGAGGACAATGTGGGACTCGATCCTGGGATCCCAGGATCACACCCTGAGCCGAAGACAGATGCTCAACCACTGAGCCAACAGGTGTCCCCCAGGGTTTGGTTTCAAATCTAGTTTGTCTGATATAAGTACGGGTCCTCCAGCTTTCTTTTGCTGTCCATTAGCGTGATAGATGATTTTCCATCCCCTGGCTTTCAATCTGCTGGTGTCTATAGGTCTAAGGTGAGCATCTTGTAGGCAGCATACAGATGGATCTTGTTTTTTTAATAAAGATTTTATTTAAGAGAGAGAGAAGCAGAAAATTAGGCAGAGAGAGAAGCAGGCTCCCCACCAGGAGCCCAATATGGGACTCAATCCCAGACTCCAGGATCACACCCTGAGTCAAAGGCAGAGGCTCAACCCCTGAGCCACCCAGGCATCCCGGATCATGTTTTTTAAGCCACTCTGATACCCTATATCTTTTGATTGGAGCATTTAGTCTATCAACATTCAGAGTGATTATTGAAAGATATGAACTTAGTGCCTTTGTGTTACCTGTAGAGTTGGTGTTGCTGGTGATGTTCTCTGGTCCTTTCTAGTTTTTTGCTTTTCGTCTCTTTTTTTCCCCCACTAGAAGAGTCCCTCTTAAAATTCCTTACTGGACTGGTTTAGTGGTCATGAACTGCTTTATTTTTTGCCTGTCTGAGAAACTCTTTATCTCTCCTTCTATGCTGAATGACAGCCTTGCTGGAGAAAGAATTCTTACAAATTGAACTCCAATTTAAAAAAAAATTAAAAACATAAAATAAATTTTTGCTATTATGATTGAGGAAAACGGCATTTTATGTTCAGAAATTTTTAATTTCTTCCTAGGGAGATTAAATAAATTTTGATGATTATTCTTAAAAGAAAACAAAAGAAAGGATTCTTGGCTGCATACTTTTCCTATTCAGCATATTGAATATTTCCTTCCACTTCCTTCTGGCTTGCCAAGTTTGTGGACAGATCTGCTGCAAACTGATTCATCTTCCCTTGTAGGTTAAGGACTACCTCCCCCAAGCCCCACCTCCACTGCTTTCAGGATTCTTTTCTTGTCTGTGTATTTTGTGACTTTGACTGAGGTGCCTGGGTGATGGTCAGCTTCTGTAGAATTTATTGGGAGTTCTCTGTCTCTCGATTTCAGTGTCTGTGTCCTTCCTCAGGTTATAGAAGTTTACATAATTCATTCAAATAAAACTTCTACCCCCTTTTCTCTCTCTTCATCTTCTGAGTCTCCTATGATATGAATGTTATTGTTTTAATAAGTGGCTGAGTTCCCTCAGTCGGCCTCTGTGGTCCATAACCTTTCTCGTTTTTAAGGCTTCCACTTGGGACTGCATCTCAGTTATAGCATTTTTAACGTTGGCCTGACTAGATTTTAGTTCTTTTAGTTCTACAGTAAGGGATTCTCTAGTTTTCTTCTATGCTCTTTTTCCAGCCCAGCTGCTATCTTTCTTTCTTTTTTTTTTTAAATTTTTATTTATTTATGATAGTCACAGAGAGAGAGGCAGAGACATAGGCAGAGGGAGAAGCAGGCTCCATGCACCGGAAGCCCGATGTGGGATTCGATCCCGGGTCTCCAGGATCGTGCCCTAGGCCAAGGGCAGGCCCCAAACAGCTGCGCCACCCAGGGATCCCTAGCTGCTATCTTTCTAATCATTGTTTTAAACTGTAGTTAGACATCATATATGTGTATTGATGAACTTCCTGGCTGTGAGTACTACCTCATGTTATTTTATGGAGGTGAATTTCTCCATCTCATTATTTTTTCCAGAAAAGAAAGAAGGAAGAAAAAGAAAAAACAAGAAAAACAATAACAACTGCCCTCCCCCAAAAAACACCAGATTATTTTGGCCTGGTTGTTAAAAGATTCTAAATCCCAAAATAAGAAACACAATTAAAGTACCATGAAAGTAAAAATAAGAAATATATAAGGTACATAAATAAAAATTAAAATAAAGCAATTAATAAAAAAGAATCAAAGTAAATAAATGAAAATAAAGCACAAAGTGCAAAGGAAGCTAAACCCTACTTTCCAGGCAGAGCTGAAGCTCTGCAGCCTCTGTGGTCCGACAACTTGGTGGCAGCGAGTGGTCTGTGCGGGGTCTGGGGATGGGCCTTGGCACTGATTCTCAGGTGCACATCTGTGGGCTCAGAGGCGGGGTGGGCGTCAGCGCCTCTGACCTCCAGCGGGTGGCGCTGTGCTGCTCCCTGAGACTCGGCGCTGATGGGCGGGATGCGAGTGGGGACACTGGGTCCTCTGGCTCTGGGGCTGAGCATCCCGCCCCCCCAGTCTGCAGGGGCCTCCACAGAAGAGCCCCCAAGCCCCCGGGTCTCTGCCGCTTCTCTCAGAACCCTGCGTTCACTCTGCCTGCTTCCGAGCTTCTTTTGGTTTTGTTTTTTTTATCTCAGACTGTTGTGCCCAAGATTGCGAATCCGAGAAACCACTGAGAAGCCGACACCGATGCAAACGCACCAGGGTTTATTTACAAGCTCAAGCTTGCGTCCAAGTACACCCGACACAACGGAGCAGGGACTTGGACCCCGAAGTGGGTTTTAGCTGAGTTTTAAGGGCTGGTCTCAGGGACCTCCAGAAGGGCTGGAGCAATTCCTCAAGTTCTGTTTACATTTTGATATGGGGCCTTCAAGGGCATTGAGCTCTGTTCTCATTCTAATAGGGGCTTCCTGCCCTAGGCCTGGGCTCAGTTCTTATGCTAATGTGGGGCTTTCAAAGACATTAAGCTGTAAACTTTTGTTTTTTTGCTGTAACTGAAGTAATGGAAATTTCAGCTCTTCTTTGCAGGGGCGTGGGATGGCTGGACGTGTGCTAACACTGGACTTAAAGTGGAATGGCCTTAATTTTCTCGGCCTCCACGCATCCCGTCTTCCTATCTAGCTCCTTCCCCCTTCCCTGGAGCTCCTAAGAGAGCAATTGCAAATGACCTCTGGTGGCAGCCTGTGTTGGGGGACAGGCCCAGGGATTTGGGATCAGGAAGACCTGGAGCTCAGGCATCCAGGCTGTGCAGCCAGATTAGATGCTGCAGACTCTTATTCCCTAAGGCTATCTTGACAACTGACTTCGTACATAGAAAAGCTCTCCTTTGTCTTTAAAAGATGAAAAGCAAGTCAAAGCAGTTTTTCTCTGCCCATCTGATTGCTCAGATTCCAAACTGAGACATATTTCCTGTTAATAAGGATAATTTACTATCCATAGTATATGGTTAAAATATTCTGACACGAGTAATTCAGAGGGATGAGGGTTTCTCATCTCTTTCTTCACAGCTCAGTCACTCATCAGGAAATGCATCTTTATGGATTTGGAAAGAACCGAGAGACATTATTACCAATGGTCATATTATTAGATTAAGGATTCTTCCCTGAGATCCCAAGAAGGCAATTTTTCCTCGGGCTTGAGGAGGCCTCTTGGAGTGAGGTTAAAATCAGAAATTGTGAGTTTGGGTTTCAGATAATGAACTGGTTAGCTACATAAACACGGACAGGCACTTAGGTTCTTTTTGAATTTCAATTCTCTTAAAAGCTATAGAATAGGGATCCCTGGGTGGCGCAGTGGTTTAGCGCCTGCCTTTGGCCCAGGGCGCGATCCTGGAGACCCGGGATCCTGGAGACCCGGGATCGAATCCCACATCGGGCTCCCGGGCATGGAGCCTGCTTCTCCCTCTGTCTGTGTCTCTGCCTCTCTCTCTCTCTCTCTCTCTCTCTCTCTGTGACTATCATAAATAAATAAAAATTTAAAAAAAAAGCTATAGAATAATTTCTAAACACCTCATTAGACTGTTGTAGGATTTCTTTATTGCTAATATAGGTTAACATTCATATGGCACATATTATGTGCCAAGAATTGTGTCATGTTTCACATAAAAGAACTCATGGGATCCTCCAACAACCCTATGGGCAGATACTGTTGTCTTGATGGGCCAACTAAAGGATTCGAACTCAGGAAGCCTGGCTCCAGGCCGTTATGGCCACCAGAAAATATTTATTAAGTACTTACTAACGTCCTAGGTATTGTACAAATAAAGTCCAACTCTTTACTCATTAGAGCTCTATGGCACAGGCATTATTACTGTCACAGTTTTGCAGAGAAAGAAGTAGGTTCAGAGCCTAAGCTCAAGGGACTTGTCCAGAGCCCTACAATTCAGAGGCAGAAACCTTCCTTTTCCTCATAATATTCTCCTTCCACCACTTACCTTCTCCTTTCTCTAAGTCTTAATATAAATGTTGCTTCTTCTAGTCATCTTCTCTGAGGCCCCAGTTAGACTAAGCCTTCTTATATATGTACTTGTAGTAAGCTGTATATTTACCTTTATATTGGCTACTATAATCTTGTTTAGTTGTCTTTCGGTCACTTTTTGGTTAGTATCCGTCTCTCCCACCAGCATGGCCTGGAGGGAGCTAGGGACTGCATCTGTGTCTGGTTAACTTGGTATTCCTAGCACCTTGCACATAGTAGCTATGCACCAAATACTTAATAAATTAATGGATCCCTAACCTTCTTGAGTTGATGTTGATAAACATTAGAACATGAAATGGACAAAGATAAGAATGAAATTGCTGAATGAAATGGTAAAAAGCAATTTTATCCATTCACTCATTCAGTATTTTATCAGGTGCCTACTGTGTGCCATATCTGAGCGAAGGAAAACGATACGTGATTCCATTAGGGTATTATAATAGCAACTTAAAAATTGGCCTTCTAAGGCATTTGCTATAGTTGAAAGCTCTAACTAAAAGGCTCAGTGATTAGGAAGGAACTCAATAAAATCAAAATAAAGTATTATCTGGGCAGTAATTTCCCAGTCAATTTGGTTTAATAAAAATTTCACATGAATCATTTCTTAACTGACACTGAAGCACTGTGAACTCTTTGGAAGACAAATGTCAAGAAAATAAATGTTATGCATTGCTAATTTTAAATGCACTTGCAATATGGTGTCTAATATAAAAGAAGTATTTTTATCTGATTTTTGCTATTTATTATCCTTTCCTGCTTTTCAGGTTGAGGAGGCATTATACGTGTTCATAAGTGTTTTTCTTTCCTTCTGATATAAAATTCTTACTTTGTTCTCATCTAAGGAACTCTTTAAGAATAAGGCAAAAATTAATTAAACTATTCTAAAAATGTTTTCACACTTGGAGCCTGATTCATTTAAGTCAATTTTCAAAATAAATCTTATTTATTAGAAAAAAAAACACAAAGATTTATAGGGAAATTGAGAAGATAGTACAGAGAATTCTCATGGACTCGCACTCAGTTTCTCCAATTATCAATATCTTATATTAGTATGGTACAAATATTAGCTAATGAATCAATATTAAAATATTCGCATTAACCAAAGACCATACTTTATTCAGATGTCCTTAGTTTTTGCTAAGTTACCATCCCTCACATCACATTACACTTGTCCTCATGTTTTCTTAGGCTCCTCTGGATTGTGACAGTTTTTCAGTCTTTCCTTATTGTTGTTGAACTGGAACACTTTGAGAAGTAGAGTATTTTGTAAAATTTCCCTCAGTTGGGACATGTCTGTTTATCTCATGATTGAACTGTGATTGTGAATCATATACAGAGTTATACTGCCATTTTTATTATATCATATAGGGGATAGATACTATCAACATGATTTATCAGTCTTGGGAGGCAGATGTCTGCTACCCACTCCTACATGGGAGTTAGAACCTAGCTGCACTCTAATTGAAGAAGGCCATTGGAAATCGCTGTATTCAACTCAGATACACGGGAGTATAGGCCTGACGCTTCCACATGCTTTTCTCACAACCTCTCCCAGCACCTACCATCAGGATGTTAGCAGCTAAGTCTACAGGCAGGCAGGATGCGGGTGGGTCCTGCCCTGAGCTCAGCTCTCAAAAGGAAGCATGCCTCGAAGCCAGCTTTCTACTAGCTGCGTTTTTATGGCCATGAGAACATAGCAGCATTGTAAGTCAGGAGGTTCCATGTACACCGCTCTACTGCACCTGGAGACACAAGCATTGAAGCCTGAGCTAGGCCCTTGTGTCCTATGAGCTTCTGACAAACTTGTCTAGTGAGGAGGTTCGAAATTCCATCTGAAGGCTGTGTGGAACTGTAGGGACTGGAGGTGAGCTCAAGTCTCAGAAGCAAGTACCCATTGGACACTGCGTTCAACTAGCTTCTCATGTAAGGAACTTAGTATGTAGCACCAAACTAAGAGAGCAGTTCCTCAAATATCTCTGGATTGGGATATGAGACACTAGTCGTGTGGGCCGGCACCTTCCACTAACCTCTCACAACCCTTCTGTCACACATCTAGGCTAGGCCTGATAGGAGCGAAGTGTATCTGCAGTCAGCATGAGGGAGGTACAGGGCATGAGTTCAACTCTCAGAAGTGTGTATGCTTTGCAGGCAGATGTCTGCTAGACACTTATTGATGGGAGCTAGAAGCCGAGCTACACTCTAATTGAACAAGGACGTTGGCAATCGCTGTATTGAACTGAGATACACGAGAGTACAAACCCGTCACTTCCACATGCTTTTCACACAACCTCTGCCAGCACCTAACATAAGGATGCTAGGACCTATGTCTACAGGCAGTTATGATGCGGGAGGGTCATGCCCTGACCTCAGCTCTCACAACGAAGCATGTCTAGAAGCCAGGTTACAACTAGCTGCGTTCTTATGGCAGTGAGAACATAGCAGCATTCTGAGTCAGGAGGTTCCAAGAATACCACTCTACTGCACCTGGAGACACTTTCCAGGCCTGCATTATTCCACTTGCGTCTCACCAGCTTCTGACAAACGTCTCTGGTCAAGATGTTCGAAACTCATTCTGCAGGCAGTGTGGAACTGTGGGACTGGGTGTGAGCTGAACTCTCAGAAGTAAGTTGCATTTGGACACGGGGTTCAGATAGCTTCTGACGTATGGAACTTAGTATGTAGCACCAGTCTAAGACAGGAATTACTAGGAAATCGCTGGATTGAGCTTGGAGGCACTAGTCTTGTGGGCCGGCACCTTCCACTTAACCTCTCACAACACTTCAGTCATGCATCGAGCCTAGGCTTGTAAAGAGCGAAGTGTACCTGCAGGCAGGATGTGGGAGGTACAGGCCATAAGCCCAACTCTCATAAGTGTGTATGCCTGGGAGGCAGATGTCTGCTACCCACTCATACATGGGAGTTAGAACCTAGCTACAGGGATCCCTGGGTGGCGCAGTGGTTTAGCGCCTGCCTTTGGCCCAGGGTGGGATCCTGGAGACCCGGGATCAAATCCCACATCAGGCTCCCAGTGCATGGAGCCTGCTTCTCCCTCTGCCTATGTCTCTGCCTCTCTCTCTCTCTCTCTGTGTGTGTGTATGTGTGTGTGTGTGTGACTATCATAAATTAATTAATTAAAAAAAAAAGAACCTAGCTACACTCTGATTGAAGAAGGCCATTGGACATCGCCGTATTCAACGCAGATACACGTGAGTACAGGCCTGTCGCTTCCACATGCTTTTCTTACAACCGCTCCCAGCACCTAACATTAGGAGGTTAGCAGCTACATCTACAGGCAGGCAGGATGCGGGAGGGTCCTGTCTTGAGCTCAGGTCTCAAAAGGAAGCATGGCTCAAAGCTGTAGTTCAGGAGGTTCAATGAATACTGCTCTACTGCACCTGGAGACACAACCACTGAAGCCTTCGACTTGCCCCCTGCGTACCATGAGCTTCTGGCATACATCTCTAGTGAGGATGTTCGAAACTGTATCTGCAGTCAGTGTGGAACTGTGAGTGACTGCGTGTGGTCTCACCTCTCAGAATCAAGTTCCCCTGGACACTGCTTTCAACTAGCTTCTCTTGTATAGAAGTTAATATGTAGTGCCAATGTATGAGAGGAATTCCTCGGTAGTCGCTGGATTGAGCTTCAAGACACTTGTCCCCTGACCTGCACCTTCCAATTGCCTGTCACACCACTTCTGTCATGCAACGAATCTAGGCCTCTTAGAAGCGCAGTGTACATGCAGTGTGGGACCCAGGAAATTTCTTTTTATTTATGATAGTCACACTGCAAGAGAGATATAGAGAGGCAGAGACATAGGCAGAGGGAGAAGCAGGCTCCATGCACCGGGAGCCCGACATGGGATCGATCCCGGGTCTCCAGGATCACGCCCCTGGCCAAAGGCAGGCGCTAAACCGCTGCGCCACCCACGGATCCTGGGACCCAGGAAATTTAACGAAAATCCCCTACTCCTGGGGATTAGCAGAGGAGGACAGATGCCATTTTGTGCTACACCTGTCACCCCCTGTATGACCCCTACATAAACTGCTTATTGCTTAAGGTGCTGCCCCACCCTAGTCAAGCTTTTGGGCACACGCTACTCAGAAATCGGCCCATAACAACGTAACCCTGCTTTGTGCCCGCCAAAACTGAGCGCCAATTCTGACCAAAGTAATAGGCCAGCTCAAATGGATACTATAGTTATACTATTACTAAGATGTAATTCAATCGGCCACCTGCGTGTGGACCGACATGTCTGAGCAACTTTCTGTGTATCCCATGGGCCACTGGCCCCTATAAAGCTGCTATGCCTCTTAGTCTCAGGGTCCAAGTCCCTGCTCCACTGTGTCAGGTATACTTAGACCCACGCTCCAGCTTGTAAATAAACCCTCTTGTGTTTGCATCGGTGTCGGCTTCTCGGTGGTTTCTAGGATTCACAATCTTGGCCACAACATTTGGGGGCTCGTCCGGGATCTGAGAGACCTCCAGGACCTTATCCGGAGGATTTCACGCGTGGTGACTGCACTCAACTTTTTCCACCTTTTGCATGTATATTCTCTGAGAGCTCCAACCTGTAGGAATTCCAATCTGTATTAGGTCAGCATTGGCTTAGGCGGATGCGCTGGTGGGCCATCAACCGGGGGTCTTGAGGAGACGTCCCTTGCCCCTGCCTGGAGGATGGAGGTCCTATCTGTAAGGAGGACGGAGGTCCACATCTGTATGGAAGACGGGGGTCCTCATCTGTAAGGAGGACGGGGGTCCTCATCTGTATGGAGGATGGGGTCCTCATCTGTAAGGAGGACGGGGGTCCTCATCCATAAGGAGGATGTGGTCCTCATCCGTAATGACGACAGAAGTCCTCATCCATAAGGAGGTCTGGGGGTCCTCATCCGTAAGGAGGATGGGGGTCCTCGTCTGTATGGAGGACGGGGGTCCTCATCTGTAAGGAGGGCTGGCTGCCAGACCTTCGGATTCCTTTCTGTCTTGTCTCCGCAGCCGCACTAGAACGTTTGTCTGTTACTGTGCTCTTCTTACCTCTTTGCACGCTGGTCTGTTACCTGTTTGTGTGCTGGTCTGTGTTACTGTGTTCTTGTTAACTGTGTGTTTGACTGTGTTACTTGTGAACTGTCGTAACTGTCTGTGCCTTGGTGTGGACAGGGGACATAATGAGGCAGATGCAAACCATACCCTTGTCTCTTATGCTCTCCCACTTCTCGGATGTTAGGGAAAGAGCTCTTATTGTGAGCATAGACATACAGAGAGAGAGATTCCAAATTTATTGCATATCAGAATGGCCAACCTTTGACGTGGGATGGCCCCGAGAAGGAAATTTTCACCTACCTATTATCTTACAGGTTAAGGCCGTGAACTTCAGGGACAAACCAGATGGCCACCCTGACCAGATGCCCAACATCCTGGCCTGTCAGGACATGATCGAGAATTCCCCTCCTTGGCTAAAACCCGTTTTTACTCCCCAAAGCACACAACTCGCCTGAAGGTAAAGAGCGACTCCGGGTCCACCGCCAGACTCTAATGGCAGGTCTCCAGGCTGCCGCGTGCAAGACTACCAATCTGGCCAAGGTCTATGATGTGAGACAGGGTAAGGATGAGAGTCCAGCAGCCTTCTTAGAGGGAGCAATAGAGGCTTTTAGGCAGTACACCCCTATGAACCCAGAAGCCCCGGAAACAAAGGCCGCAATTATCATGGCTTTTGTTAACCAGGCCGTTCTGAACATTAAAAAGAAATTGCAAAGAGTAGAGAGACTGGGAGAGAAGAGCTTGCAGGACTTAGTGACAATAGCAGAACGAGTCTATAATAGAAAAAGTCCGGAAGAACTGCATGTTACCACCCCACACGCTATTAAAGGGGTACTCAAACAGCCCCCAGACAGCTGGATCAGCAATGCCCATCTGACCCATTATCAGAGCCTACTGCTAAACCCCACCAGAATTTTATTTAAGCCACCGACAACCCTGAATCTGGCAACGCTACTCCCTAACCCAGACTGGGACCCCCCTCTGCATGACTGTCAAGAAATTTTGGCACAGGTGTACGGAATCAGAGCTGATCTCCAGGACCAGCCACTGCCGAACGCCAATGCCACCTGGTACACGGACGACAGCAGTTTTGTCCGAGAAGGAGTCCGATTTGCGGGGACAGCCATACCATAACCACGGAGACAGAGACCGTCTGGGCGGAGCCATTGACAGCCTAAATGTTGGCTCAATGGGCAGAACTGATCCCACTGGCCAAGGCACTGACCATGGAGGAAGGTAAACGAATAAACATCTACACCAACAGCAGGTACGCCTTTGCCACCGCTCACATTCGCGGAGCCCTTTACAGAGAGAGAGAGAGCTTCTGACAGCAGAGGCAGACTGTTAAAAACAAAACGGAGATTCTTGAACTCCTGAGGACCCTCTGGCTGCCCAAGGCCCTAGCCATCATCCACTGTCCGGGGCACCAAAAGGCAGACACACCAGTAGCCAGGGGAAACCGGCTAGCCGATTTAAAAGCAAAGCAGATGTCCCTTTTGGTGACCCAGGTCTTAGCAACCACGCTACCTGATCCGGGGGAACGGAACCTGCCGGACACCCCCAACTATAGTGATGCTGACTTACACTGGATCAAACGCTTGCCTATGACCCAGTGATTGTGTGGCTGGTGGAGGGCCACAGACTCCAGCATCATCTTGCCAGAGGAACTGGGACGGCGAGTCCTATCCAAAACGCATCGGAGTACTTACACGGGAACAAGGAAGATGGAAGACCTCGTACGACATGCAAAGATCACTATTAAAGACTCTCGAACAAAGATCGAGCAGATCGTGGCAAGCTGCCACTCATGCCAGTTAACTAATGCCACCGCCCATGGATCTAACCCAGGCACCTGGCTCCGGGGGGACCGCCCAGGAGCCTACTGGGAAGTGGACTTCACTGAGGTAAAACCTGGAAAATATGGATACAGGTATTTATTAGTGTTTGTAGATACTTTTTCAGGATGCACAGAGGCATTTCCCACCAAACATGAAACGGCACAGACCGTGACCAAGAAACTACTGGAAAACATCTTACCGAGGTATGGCTTTCCTGTTAAGATTGGGTCAGACAAGGGCCCAGGATTCTTCTCTAAGGTAACACAGGGAGTGGCACTAGTACTTGGGGCAGATTGGAAATTAGATTGTGCATATAGGCCCCAGAGCTCAGGACAGGTAGAGAGGATGAACAGAACATTAAAGGAGACCTTAACTAAATTAGCCCTGGAGACTGGCGGGGACTGGGTGACTCTCCTCCCCTTCACCCTATATCGGGTGAGGAACTCCCCATATAAGATGGGACTGACTCCCTACGAGATCATGTTCGGTCTTCCTCCACCTGTTATCCCCATTTTAAAACTTGAGGTGCTTGCTGAATTTGATGATCACCAACTTCTTTTCTCCCTCCAAATGTCATGAACCCATGAGCAGGTGTGGCCTAAGCTGAGGGCCCTCTATGAGACTGGGCCACCCCCGGATCCCCATCGATATCAGCCAGGTGACTGGGTGTACATGTGTACGTGTGGAGATACCAACACCGGACACTTCAACCTCGCTGCAAGGGACCTACACCCTGATCCTGACCACTCCCAATGCTCTCAAGGTCGACGGGATTACTCCCTGGTCCACTACACCCACGTCCAGCCAGCTGACACACATACCGTTCTCAAGAACTTTGTTCCAGAATGGAAAAGTCACCCGGACAAGGACAATCCCCTAAAGCTAAGAGTGCACCGTTCTCACTAATTTCACACCTCCAAGACTCCCTAGTCTGAGGTTGTCCTTCAAAATAGAAAGGGATTAGACTTAGTCTTCTTACAACAAAGGGTGTGTGTGTGGTGTGTGGGGGGGGTATGTGCTGCCTTAAACGTAGAATGCTGCTTCTTCACTGGAATATAAATGGCAGCGAGAACAGCAACAAGGTTGGTTAAAATCCTGGTTTAATCATTCCACCTGGCTCACCCTAAGAGCAACCTGGACCCTTGATTGGATCCTGCATAGGATCCTCTGAAAAAGGGGGGAATGTGGGACCCAGGAAATTTAACAAAAATCCCCTACCCCTGGACAAGCAGAGGAGGACTGATTCCATTTTGTGCTACACCTGCCACCTCCTGTATGACCCCCACATAACCTGCTTATTGCTTAAGGCGCTGCCCCACCCTAGTCGAGCCGCTGGGCACACCCTAATCAGAAATCGGCTCAGAACAATGTAACCCTGCTTTGTGCCCGCCAAAAATGCGTGCCAATTCTGACCAAAGTAATAGGCCAGCTAAAATGGATACTATAGGGTAAGATGTAATTCAATCGGCCACCTGCGTGTGGACCGACATGACTGTGCACCTTTCTGTTAATCCCATGGGCCACTGGCCCCTATAAAGCTGATACGCCGCCTCTTAGTCTCGGGGTCCAAGTCCCTGCTCCGCAGTGTCGGGTATATTTGGACCCATGCTGGAGCTTGTAAATAAACCCTCGTGTGTTTGCATCGGTGTCAGCTCCTTGGTGGTTTCTCGTATTTGCAATCTTGGGCACAAGACCAGGGCCTGCTGCCCTGACCTCCCTTCCAGGGCCACACTGACCGCCCCACAGGCCCTCTGTGCCCGAGGCACACAGGCACGGGGATGCGGGGAGGGGAGGAAGTGCCCCGGAACCCGGCCAGCCCGGGCCCCCAGGACAGAGGGAGCACAGACCTCCTAGGTCGCTTTGCACAGACCCTGGTGACCTGAGGCTCCCTGACTGTCACTCTGTCCCAGCCCCTCCTGGCCCGGGGGCACGGGCTGAGTCCCAGTAAAGTCCGTGGGGTCCTGACCCTGGTGTCTGGCCGCCCCTGGTAGGCACGTGGGGACGTCAGCTGTGTGTATGCCTGGCGGCGCCCCTGCAGGGGCTGGTTGGGACCTGGGTGGTGCCCCTCCTCCTCTCTGGGGGTCTCTCCACGCCCCGTGCACAGAGTTCCTGGAGACACAGAAATGGGCTGGCTGTGCATTTTCGCACCACAACACTTTCTTGACTTGCTACAGCAAACGGGCTCAGAGCCGAGGGTGCCCACCTTCCCCTGGGGAGGGAGCCCTTTCTGTCCTTCAGGCGAGGGCAAGAATCACACGGGGTGGGGGGGCGGGGGCTGGAGTCCTCCACCTGGAAGCATGTGTGGACTCCGTTTGGGGGCGTGTGTCCCCCAAACACAGGTTTCAGCCTGAGAGACGGTTCTGAGGACAGCAGAGCTGACCTGGACCTGCAGCTCATGGGCTCCTGCGCTGGGTCCCCGCAGGGCAGCTGGACCCCGGCCTTGGGCCCCCTGGGACCCCAACACCTGGAGGAGCCTGCCTCCTGCTGTGGGTGTTGGTGGGGCCAACCGGCCTACCCCTGTTCTCCCCACCCTGGGCTGTCCCGGGATCCCCAGGGCTGCCCTAGGTCAGCGACCTGGATCTGTGGGGCACGCCCAGGAGGTCACATCCAGCTGTGAGAGGGCTCCCTCAGCCCAGAGCCAGAATCCAGGCCCAGCCAGGGCCGGGGGGGCTGGATCCCATTAGTCTTTGTGTTGGGCCTGGGGGGGGCTCAAATCACCCCAGCCCTCACAGAGCCCGGGGCCAGGCCAGCCCAGGTCCCTCTGGGTTAGGGGCTGATGTCCTGTGCAGGGTGTGCCGCCCTCCAGGACGGACAGTGGGAGGAGGCAGGGCACAGTGCATCCTGTGCTCCACCCACCTCACCCACCCTGTTGGGGGCTCCCGGCATTCCCTCCTCCTTGCAACCCCTCGGTACTCTATGGGACACCAGGGCTTCTGATGGGAGCAGGCTGTCCAGAGAACCCCGGGGAGGCTGAGAATGTCCCACATGGGGCAGCTGCACCGGGTCCTTGCTGGGAGCCGATGGTGTTGGGCAGAGGTATGATGGTGGTGGAGTGTGGGGGATGTACACACCCATAGTGTGGGTGGGGATTGTGTGGGGTGTGAGGGGGATGGTGTAGGGGGGATGGTATGGGGGCGATGCTATGGGGGATGATGATGTAGGGGGATGGTGTGGAGGTGGGGAATGAGGGGGATGGCGTGGGGGGCCTGCGGACACAGGGCATCCCCTTTCTCTAAGATGCACACGGAGACGTGTACAGATAAAGGCGACCCCAGTCTGGGGTTTGCTGTGACACCTGCCCCTCGGGCCCCGCGTGGTCAGTGCAGGGCCCTGGCTGGACTGGGGGCATTATCTGGGGGTCATCATACTATGTATGTATACAAATTGCAAATTGTCTCAAATGAAATGCATAGACTTTAGAAATATATAAAGCATCGAGGGTGGGTGTCACCCTGAAACGTCTGGCCCTCATCGGATCGATGTGTGTCCTGCTTCAGCCACGGCCATGCTGCCTGGCCCCCAGGTCCCCTTACTGCCCCCCACGGACCCCACCCCAGCCCCTTGCCTTTCAGGCGGCTGTCCCTCAACCCTTTGGAGTTCAGCTCACATGGCAACCCTTGGAGGCCCCATCCTAGTGGCCTCCTCATCCCCGAACTCCGGGTGTGGGGGCATGGGGGTCATCCCCAGCACCTTACCATGCGGCGGTGTGTTGTTGGCTGCTGTTGCTACCCCCGGCCTCAGAAGCCCAGTGTTTCCTACCCAGAAGCCCCCGGGCCTCCCCTCGGGCCCCAACCCCCCCCCCCCCCCCCCCGGCCCAGGAGCCTCACCCGACCCCATAGCGGTCCCAAAACATGTTGTGGCTGCCGAACGTCCTGTTGACGTCCAGGCCTATCTGCGTGATGTCCCTGGAGGAGACCAGGGCCTCCTCCTTCATTTCCTGCGCGAAAACTGGGGAGGAGGAGCCGGCATCAGGGACACAGGCCCCGACCTGTCACCAGCTGCCGTCCTGGGCAGGAAGCCCTGGGGTCACCATGGGAGTGTGTCCTGCCAAAACCTCCTTCCTTCCCCTGGGAGGCCGGGGATGGCGGCAGTGCGCACCATGCCAGGAGGTCCCATGGGCCTCTGCCCAGCTGTTGTGGGCTGGGAGGTGACTGAGGGTCAGCCTGGGTGGGAGGGGACAGGAGGTCAGCCCAGGTCGGGAGGGGACATGGGGGTATTGTGCTCAAGATTGTGAATCCGAGAAACCACTAAGGAACCGACACCGATTCAAACACAGGAGGGTTGATTTACCAACTCGAGCTTGCCTCCAAGTATACCCGACAGGGCAGAGCAGAGACTTAGACCCCGAGGTGGGTTTTAGCTTAGTTTTGTTTTTTGTTTTTTGTTTTTTGTTTTTAGCTTAGTTTTAAGGGCTGGTCTCAGGTACCTCCAGAAGGGCTGGAGCAATTCCTCAAGTTCTGTTTACATTTTGATATGGGGCCCTGGAGGGCATTGAGCTCTGTTCTTATTCTAATAGGGGCTTCCTGCCCTTGGCTTGGGCTCAGATTTTATTGTAATGTGGGGCTTTCTAGGACATTAAGCTGTAAACTTTTGTTTTTTTTCCTGTAACTGAAGTAATGTAAATTTCAGCTCTTATTCACAGGGGCCTGGGATGGCTGGACATGTGCTAACGCTGAACATAAAGTGAAATGGCCTTAATTTTCTTGGCCTCCACATGTCCCATCCTATCTAGCTCCTTCCCCCTTCCCCAGAGCTCCTAAGAGAGCAATTGCAAATGACCTCTGGTGCTAGCATATGTTGGGGGACAGGCCCAGGGATTTGGGATCAAGAAGACCTGGGTGGTTGTGCAGTGGGATTCCATGCTGCAGACTCTTATTCCCTAAGGCTATCTTGAAAACTGACTTTGTACATAGAACAGCTCTCCTTTGTATTTAAAAGATGAAGAGCCAGTCAAAGCGGTTTTTCTCTGCCCATCTGATTGCTCAGATTCCAATGTGAGACGTATTTCCTGTTAATAAGGATAATTTACTATCCGTAGTACTATGGTTAAAATATTCTGACACAAGTAATTCTGATGGATGAGGGTTTCTCATCTCTTTCTTCACAGCTCAGTCACTCATCAAGAAATGCATCTGTATGGATTTGGAAAGAACTGAGACACACTATTACCTATGATCATGTTATTATGTAAAGGATTCTTCCTTGAGATTCTTCCTCTGGTTTAACTGACCCTGAAACACTGTGAACTCTTTGGAAGACAAATGTCAGGAAATAAATGTTATGCATTGCTAATTTTAAATGCACTTGCAGTATGGTGTCTAATATAAAAGAAGTATTTTTATCTGATATTTGCTATTTATTATCCTTTCCTGCTTTTCAGGTTGAGGAGGCATGATACGTGTTCATAATCGCTGTATTGAAATGAGATACAGGAGAGTACAAGCCTGTCACTTCCACATGCTTTTCACACATCCTCTGCCAACACCTAACATAAGGATGCTAGGACTTATGTCTACAGGCAGTTATGATGCAGGAGGGTCATGCCCTGACCTCAGTTCTCACAACGAAACATGCCTAGAAGCCAGGTATCAAATAGCTGCGTTCTTATGGCAGTGAGAACATAGCAGCATTCTGAGTCAGGAGGTTCCAAGATTACCACTCTACTGCACCGGGAGACACTTTCCATGCCTGCATTATTCCACTTGCGTCTCTCCAGTATCTGACAAACGTCTCTGGTCAAGATGTTTGAAACTCATTCTGCAGGCAGTGGGTGTGAGTTCAACTCTCAGAAGTAAGATGCCTTTGGACACGGGGTTCAGATAGCTTCTGACGTATGGAACTTATTATGTAAGCACCAGTCTAAGACAGGATTTACTAGGAAATCGCTGGATTGAGCTTGGAGGCACTAGTCTTGTGGGCCGGCACCTTCCACTTACCTCTCACAACTCTTCAGTAACGCATCGAGCCTAGGCTTGTTAAGAGCGAAGTGTACCTGCAGGCAGAATGTGGGAGATACAGGCCATAAGCTCAACGATCAGAAGTCTGTAAGCCTGGGAGGTAGATGTCTGCTATCCACACATATATGGGAGTTAGAACCTAGCTACAGGGATCCCTGGGTGATGCAGGGGTTTAGCGACTGACTTTGGCCCAGGGCGCACTCCTGGAGACCCGGGATCGAATCCCACATCGGGCTCCCGGTGCATGGAGCCTGCTTCTCCCTTTGCCTATGTCTCTGCCTCTCTCTCTCTCTCTCTCTCTCTCTCTCTCTCTCGGTGACTATCATAAATAAATAAAAAATTTAAAAAAAAAAGAAGGCCATAGGACAACGCCATATTCAACACAGATAGACATGAGTACAGGCTTGTCGCTTCCACATGCGATTCTCACAACTTCTCCCAGCACCTAACATTAGGATATTAGCAGCTACGTCTACAGGCAGGCAGGATGCGGGAGAGTTCTGCCCTGTCCTCAGCTGTCACAGGGAATCATGCCTAGAAGCCAGCTTTCAACTAGCTGCGTTCTTACGGCAATGAGAAGGTAGCAGTATTCTGACTCAGGAGGTTCCAAGATTACCACTCTACTGCACCTGGAGATACCGTCAGGTCTGCATTGTTCCACTTGTGACTCAGAAGCCTCTGGCAAACGTCTCTGGTGAAGATGTGCGAAACTCACTCTGCAGGCAGTGTGGAACTGTGAGGGACTGAGGGTGAGCTCAACTCTCAGAAATATGTTGATTTTGGACAAGGCGTTCAGCTACTTTCTCACGTATGGAACATAGTATGTAGCACCAGTATACCACAGGAATTACTAGGAAATCGCTGGATTGAGCTTGGACGCACTAGTCTTGTGTGCCGGGACATTCCACTTACCTCTCCCAACACTTCCGTCACACAGTGAGACTAGGCCTTTTAGAAGCAAAGGGTACCTGAAGGCAGGATGTGGGGATACAGGACATAAGTTCAACTCTCAGAAGTTGGTCCGCTTTGCAGGCAGATGTCTGCCAGACACTTACTCAGGGGAGCTAGAACCGAGCTACTCTCTGATTGAACAAGGATGTTAGCAATCGCTATATTGACCTAGGATGCACGTGAGAACGGGCCTGTCACTTCGACAGGCTTTTCACACAACCTCTTCCAGCACCTAACATAACGATGCCAGGACGAATGTCTACAGTCAGTATGCGGGAGGGTCCTGCCCTAACCTCAGCTCTCACAGGGAAGCATGCCTGGAAGCCAACTCTCAACTAGCTGCGCTCTTATGGCAGTGAGAAGGTGGCAGTATTCTGAGTCAGGAGATACCAAGATTACCACTCTACTGCACCTGGAGATACCGACCAGGTTTTCATTGTTCCACTTGCGTCTCAAAAAACTCTGGCAAACGTCTCTGGTGAAGACGTGTGAAACTCACTCTGCAGGCAGTGTGGAACTGTGAGGGACTGAGGGTGGGCTCAACTCTCAGAAGTAAGGTGTTTATGGACCAGGCTTTGAACTACCTTCTCACATATGGAAATTAGTATGTAGCACCAGTCTACCACAGGAATTACTAGGAAATCGCTGGATTGAGCTTGGAGGCACTGGTCTTGTGTGCCCGGAGATTCCAATTACCTCTCCCAAAACTTCCGTCAAGCAGCGACCCTAGGCCTTTTAGAAGCGAAGGGTACCAGCAGGCTGGATGTGGAGGAACAGGCCATAAGCTCAACTCTCAGAACTGTGTATTCATTGGAGGCAGAAGTCTGCTACCCACTCGTACATGTGAGTTGGAACCTAGCTACACTATGATTGAAGAAGGTCTTTGGAAATCGCTGTATTCAACTCAGATACACGTAAGGTCAGGAACAACGATTCCACATGCTTTTCTCACAACTTCTCCCAGCCACTACCATGAGGATGTTAGCAGCTACTTCTACAGTCAGGCACGATGCGGGATGGTTCTGCTCTGAACTAAGCTCTCACAGGGAAGCATGCCTGGAAGCCAGCTCTCAACTAGCTGCGTTCTAATGGCAGAGTAAAGGTAACAGTATTCTGAGTCAGGAGGTTCCAAGATTACCACTCTACTGCACCTGGAGATACAGTCCAGGTCTGCATTGTTAACTTGCGTCTCAGAAGCCTCTGGCAAACGTCTCTGGTGAAGACCTTCGAAACTCACTCTACAGGCAGTGTGGAACTGTGAGGGACTGAGGGTGAGCACAACTCTCAGAAGTAAGATGCTTTTGGACAAGGCGTTCAACTACCTTCTCACGTATGGAACTTAGTATGTAGCACCAGTCTACCAGAGGAATTACTAGGAAATCGCTGAATTGAGCATGCAGGCACTAGTCTTGTGTGCCGGGAGATTCCAATTACCTCTCCCAACACTTGCATCAAGCATCGAGCCTAGGCCTTTTAGAAGCGAAGTGTACCAGCAGGCTGGATGTGGAGGTACAGGCCATAAGCTCAACTCTCAGAACAGTGTATTACTGGGAGGCAGATGTCCTGTACGCAATCGTACTTGTGAGTTGGAACCTAGCTACACTCTGATTGAAGAAGGTCTTTGGAAATCGCTGCATTCAACTCAGATACGTAAGGTCAGGAACAACGATTCCACATCCTTTTCTCAAAACCTCTCCCAGCAACAACCATGAGGGTGTTATCAGCTACGTCTACAGTCAGGCAGGATATGGGAGGGTTCTGCCCTGAACTCAGCTCTCAAAGGAAAGCATGCCTGGAAGCCAGGTCTCAACTAGCTGCGTTCTTATGGCAGAGAGAAGGTAGCAGTATGCTGAGTCAGGAGGTTTCAAGATTACCACTCTTCTGCACCTGGAGATACCGCCCAGGTCTGCATTGTTAACTTGCGTCTCAGAAGCCTCTGGCAAACGTCTCTTCTGAAGACGTTCGAAACTCACTCTGCAGGCACTGTGGAACTGTGAGGGACTGAGGGTGAGCTCAACTCTCAGAAGTAAAATGCTTTTGGACAAGGCGTTCAACGACTTTCTCACGTTTGGAACTTAGTATGTAGCACCAGTCTACCACAGGAATTACTAGGAAATCGCTGGATTGAGCTTGGAGGCACTAGTCTTTGTGCCAGGAGATTCCAATTACCTCTCCCAACACTTCCGTCAAGTAGGGAGCCTAGGTTTTTAGAAGCGAAGGGTACCAGCAGGCTGGATGTGGAGGAACAGGCCATAAGCTCAATTACCAGAACTGTGTATTCATGGGAGGCAGAAGTCGGCTACCCACTCGTACATGCGAGTTGGAACCTAGCTACACTCTGAATGAAGAAGGTCTTTGGAAATCACTGTATTCAACTCAGATACACGTAAGGTCAGGAACAACGATTCCACATGCTTTTCTCACAACCTCTCCCAGCCACTAATATGAGGATGTTAGCAGCTACGTCTACAGTCAGGCAGGATGTGGGAGGGTTATGCCCTGAACTCAGCTCTCACAGGGAAGCATGCCTGGAAGCCAGCTCTCAACTAGCTGCGATCTTATGGCAGAGAGAAGGTAGCAGTATTCTGAGTCAGGAGGTTCCCAGACTACCACTCTACTGCACCTGGAGATACCGTACAGGTCTGCATTGTTAACTTGCGCTCAGAAATCTCTGGCAAACGTCTCTGGTGAAGACCTTCGAAACTCAATCTGAAGGCATTGTGGAACTGTGAGGGTTGAGGGTGAGCTCTACTATCAGAAGTAAGATGCTTTTGGACAAGGCGTTCAACTACCTTCTCACGTATGCAACTTAGTATGTAGCACCCGTCTACCACCGGATTTACTAGGAAATCGCTCGATTGAGCTTGGAGGCACTAGTCTTGTGTGCCGGGAGATTCCAATTACCTCTCCCAACACTTCCGTCAAGCAGCGAGCCTACGCCTTTTAGAATCGAAGGGTACAAGCAGGATGGATGTGGAGGTACAGGCCATAGGTCAACTCTCAGAAGTGTGTATTCATGGGAGGCAGAAGTCTTCTACCCACTCGTACATGTGAGTTGGAACCTAGCTACACTCTGATTGAAGAAGGTCCTTGGAAATCGCTGTATTCAACTCAGATACACGTAAGGTCAGGAACAACGATTCCACATCCTTTTCTCACAACCTCTCCCAGCCACTAACATGAGGGTGTTAGCTACGTCTACAGTCAGGCAGGATGCGGGGGGTTCTTCCCTGAACACAGCTCTCACAGGGAAGCATGCCTAGAAGCCAGCTCTCAACTAGCTGCGTTCTTATCGCAGTGAGAAGGTAGCAGTATTCTGAATCAGTAGGTTCCACGATTACCACTCTACTGCACCTGGAGACACCGTCCAGGTCTGCATGGTTAAGTTGCGTCTCACATGCCTTTGGCAAACGTCTCTGGTGAAGACGTGGGAAACTCACTCTGCAGGCAGTGTGGAACTGTGAGGGACTGAGGGTGAGCTCAACTCTCAGAAGTAAGATGCTTTTAGACAAAGCGTTAGCTACATTCTCACATATATTGAACTTAGTATGTAGCACCAGTCTACCACAGGAATTACTAGGAAATCGCTGGATTGAGCTTGGAGGCACTAGTCTTCTGTGCCTGGAGACTCCAATTACCTCTCCCAACACTGCCGTCACGCAGCAGGTCTAGGCCTTTTAGAAGCGAAGGGTAACTGCAGGCAGGACGTGAAGGTACAGGCCGTAAGCTCAACTCTCAGAAGTAAGCATGGGAGGCAGATGTCTGCTACCCACTAGTACATGGGAGTAGGAACCCAGCTACACTCTGATTGAAGAAGGCCGTTGGAAAACGCTGTATTCAACTCAGATACACGTGAGTTCAGGCCCAATCCTTACACATGATATTCCCCCAACCTCTCCCAGCAGCTAATATAAGGATGTTAGCAGCTACGTCTACAGTCAGGCACGATGCGGGAGGGTTCTGCCCTGACCTCAGCTCTCACAGGGAAGCATGCCTAGAAGCAAGCTCTCAACTAGCTGCGTTCTTATCGCAGTGAGAAGGTAGCAGTATTCTGAATCAGTAGGTTCCACGATTACCACTCTACTGCACCTGGAGATACCCTCCAGGTCTGCATTGTTAACTTGTACTCAGAAGACTCTGGCAATCGTCTCTGGTGAAGACGTGTGAAACTCACTCTGCAGGCAGTGTGGAACTGTGAGGGACTGAGGGTGAGCTCAACTCTCAGAAGTAAGATGATTTTGGACAAGGCGTTCAGCTACCTTCTGACATATGGAACTTAGTATGTAGCACCAGTCTACCCCAGGAATTACTGGGAAATCGCTGGATTGAGCTTGGAGGCACTAGTCTTGTGTGGGGGAGATTCCAATTACCTCTCCCAACACTGCCGTCACGCAGCAGGTCTAGGCCTTTTAGAAGCGAAGGGTAACTGCAGGCAGGATGTGAAGGTACAGACCGTAAGCTCAACTCTCAGAAGTAAGCATGGTAGGCAGATATCTGCTACCCACTAGTACATGGGAGTAGGAACCTAGCTACACTGTGATTGAAGAAGGCCGTTGGAAAATGCTGTATTCAACTCAGGTACACGTGAGTTCAGGCCCAATTCTTTTTTTTTTTTTTTTTTAATTTAGTTTTTATTTATTTATTTATTTATTTATTTATTTATTTATTTATTTATTTATTCATTCAGAGAGAGCGAGAGAGAGGCAGAGACACAGGCAGAGGGAGAAGCAGGCTCCATGCCGGAAGCCTGACGTGAGACTCGATCCCGGGTCTCCAGGATCACACCTCGGCCTGCAGGCGGCGCTAAACCGCTGCGCCACCAGGGCTACCCTCAGGCCCAATTCTTACACATGATATTCCCCCAACCTCTCCCACCAGGTAACATAAGGATGTTAGCAGCTACGTCTACAGTCAGGCACGATGCGGGAGGGTTCTGCCCTGACCTCAGCTCTCACAGGGAAGCATGCCTAGAAGCCAGCTCTCAACTAGCTGCGTTCTTATCGCAGTGAGAAGGTAGCAGTATTCTGAATCAGTAGGTTCCACGATTACCACTCTACTGCACCTGGAGATACCGTCCAGGTCTGCATTGTTAAGTTGCGTCTCACAAGCCTTTGACAAACGTCTCTGGTGAAGACGTGCGAAACTCACTCTGCAGGCAGTGTGGAACTGTGAGGGACTGAGTGTGAGCTCAACTCTCAGAAGTAAGATGCTTTTAGACAAAGCGTTAGCTACATTCTCACATATATTGAACTTAGTATGTAGCACCAGTCTACCACAGGAATTACTAGGAAATCGCTGGATTGAGCTTGGAGGCACTAGTCTTCTGTGCCTGGAGACTTCAATTACCTCTCCCAACACTGCCGTCACGCAGCAGGTCTAGGCCTTTTAGAAACGAAGGGTAACTGCAGGCAGGACGTGAAGGTACAGGCCGTAAGCTCAACTCTCAGAAGTAAGCATGGGAGGCAGATGTCTGCTACCCACTAGTACATGGGAGTAGGAACCCAGCTACACTCTGATTGAAGAAGGCCGTTGGAAAACGCTGTATTCAACTCAGATACACGTGAGTTCAGGCCCAATCCTTACACATGATATTCCCCCAACCTCTCCCAGCAGCTAATATAAGGATGTTAGCAGCTACGTCTACAGTCAGGCACGATGCGGGAGGGTTCTGCCCTGACCTCAGCTCTCACAGGGAAGCATGCCTAGAAGCCAGCTCTCAACTAGCTGCCTTCTTATCGCAGTGAGAAGGTAGCAGTATTCTGAATCAGTAGGTTCCACGATTACCACTCTACTGCACCTGGAGATACCGTCCAGGTCTGCATTGTTAAGTTGCCTCTCACAAGCCTTTGGTAAACGTCTCTGGTGAAGACGTGTGAAACTCACTCTGCAGGCAGTGTGGAACTGTGAGGGACTGAGGGTGAGCTCAACTCTCCGAAGTAAATTGTTTTGGACAAGGCGTTAGCTACATTCTCACATATATTGAACTTAGTATGTAGCACCAGTCTACCACAGGAATTACTAGGAAATCGCTGGATTGAGCTTTGAGGCACTAGTCTTCTGTGCCTGGAGACTCCAATTACCTCTCCCAACACTGCCGTCACGAAGCAGGTCTAGGCCTTTTAGAAGCGAAGGGTAACTGCAGGCAGGATGTGGAGGTACAGGCTGTAAGCTCAACTCTCAAAAGTAAGCATGGGAGTCAGATGTCTGCTACCCACTAGTACATGGGAGTAGGAACCTAGCTACACTCTGATTGAAGAAGGCCGTTGGAAAACGCGGTATTCAACTCATATAAACGTGAGTTCAGGCTCAATGGTGACACATTCTATTCCCCCAACCTCTCCCAGCAACTAACATAAGGATGTTAGCAGCTACGACTACAGTCAGGCACGATGCGGGAGGGTTCTGCCCTGACCTCAGCTCTCACAGGGAAGCATGCCTAGAAGCCAGCTCTCAACTAGCTGCATTCTTATGACAGTGTGAAGGTAGCAGAATTCTGAGTAAGGAGGTTCCCAGATTACCACTCTACTCCACCTGGAGATACCGTCCAGGTGTGCATTGTTAACTTGCGTCTCAGAAGCCTCTGGCAAAAGTCTCTGGTGAAGACGTGGGAAACTCACTCTGCAGGCAGTGTGGAACTGTGAGGGACTGAGGGTGAGCTCAACTCTCAGCAGTAAGATGATTTTGGACAAGGCGTTCAGCTACCTTCTCACATATGGAACTTAGTATGTAGCACCAGTCTACCCAGGAATTACTGGGAAATCGCTCGATTGAGCTTGGAGGCACTAGTCTTGTGTGCCGGGAGATTCCAGTTACCTCTCCCAACACTTCGGTGAAGCAGCGAGCCTAGGCCTTTTGGAAGCGAAAGGTAGCTGCAGGCAGGAGGTAGGGTTACAGGCCATAAGCTCAACTCTCAGAAGTGGGTATGCATGGGAGGCAGATGTCTGCTACCCACTCGTACATGCGAGTGGGAACCTAGCTACACTCTGATGAAGAAGGACTTTGGAAATCGCTGTATTCAACTCAGATACACGTGGGTTCAGGCACAGCGATTCCACATGCTTTTCTCACAACCTTTCCCTGCCACTAACATGAGGACGTTAGCAGCTCCTTCTACAGTCAAGCAGGATGCGGGAGGGTTGTGCCCTGTCCTTAGCTCTCACAGGGAAGCATGCCTTGAAGCCAGCTGTCAACTAGCTGCATTCTTATGGCAGGGTGAAGGGAGCAGTATTCTGAGACAGGAGGTTCCCAGATTACCACTCTACTGCACCTGGAGATACCCTCCAGGTCTGCATTGTTAAGTTGCTTCTCAGAAGCCTCTAGCAACGTCTCTGGTGAAGACGGGCGAAACTCACTCTGCAGGCATTGTGGAACTGTGAGGGACTGAGGGTGAGCTCAACTCTCAGAAGTAAGATGTTTTTGGACAAGGCGTTCAACTACCTACTCACGTATGGAACTTAGTATGTAGCACCAGTCTACCCCAGGAATTACTAGGAAATCGCTCGATTGAGCTTGGAGGCACTCGTCTTGTGTGCCGGGAGATTCCAGTTACCTCTCCCAACACTTGCGTCAAGCAGCGAGCCTAGGCCTTTTGGAAGCGAAAGGTAGCGGCAGGCAGGATGTAGGGTTACAGGCCATAAGCTCAACTCTCAGAAGTGTGTATGCATGGGAGGCAGATGTCTGCTACCCACTCAGACATGGGAGTTGGAACCTAGCTACACTCCTATTGAAGAAGGATGTTGGAAATCGCTGTATTCAACTCAGATACACGGGAGTTCAGCCCCAATGCTTACACATGCTTTTCCCACAACCCATCCCAGCCACTAACATAAGGAGGTTAGCAGGTACGTCTACAGTCAGGCAGGATGCGGGAGGGTTATGCCCTGTCGTCAGCTCTCAAAGGGAAGCATGCCTAGAAGCCAGCTCTCAACTAGCTGCATTCTTATGACAGTGTGAAGGTAGCAGTATTCTGAGTAAGGAGGTTCCCAGATTACCACTCTACTGCACCTGGAGATACCGTCCAGGTCTGCATTGTTAACTTGCGTCTCAGAAGCCTCTGGCAAACGTCTCTGTTGAAGACGTGCGAAACTCACTCTGCAGGCAGTGTGGAACTGTGAGGGACTGAGGGTGAGCTCAACTCTCAGAAGTAAAATGTTTTTGGACAAGGCGTTCAACTACCTACTCACGTATGGAACTTAGTATGTAGCACCAGTCTACCCCAGGAATTACTAGGAAATCGCTCGATTGAGCTTGGAGGCACTCGTCTTGTGTGCCGGGAGATTCCAATTACCTCTCCCAACACTTCCGTCAAGCAGCGAGCCTAGGCCTTTTAGAATCGAAGGGTACCAGCAGGATGGTGTGGAGGTACAGGCCATAGGTCAACTCTCAGAAGTGTGTATTCATTGGAGGCAGTAGTCTTCTACCCACTCGTACATGTGAGTTGGAACCTAGCTACACTCTGATTGAAGAAGGTCCTTGGAAATCGCTGTATTCAACTCAGATACACGTAAGGTCAGGAACAACGATTCCACATCCTTTTCTCACAACCTCTCCCAGCCACTAACATGAGGGTGTTAGCTACGTCTACAGTCAGGCATGATGCGGGGGGTTCTTCCCTGAACACAGCTCTCACAGGGAAGCATGCCTAGAAGCCAGCTCTCAACTAGCTGCATTCTTATGACAGTGTGAAGGTAGCAGTATTCTGAGTAAGGAGGTTCCCAGATTACCACTCTACTGCACCTGGAGATACCGTCCAGGTGTGCATTGTTAACTTGCGTCTCAGAAGCCTTGGCAAAAGTCTCTGGTGAAGACGTGGGAAACTCACTCTGCAGGCAGTGTGGAACTGTGAGGGACTGAGGGTGAGCTCAACTCTCAGCAGTAAGATGATTTTGGACAAGGCGTTCAGCTACCTTCTCACATATGGAACTTAGTATGTAGCACCAGTCTACCCAGGAATTACTGGGAAATCGCTCGATTGAGCTTGGAGGCACTAGTCTTGTGTGCCGGGAGATTCCAGTTACCTCTCCCAACACTTCGGTGAAGCAGCGAGCCTAGGCCTTTTGGAAGCGAAAGTTAGCTGCAGGCAGGAGGTAGGGTTACAGGCCATAAGCTCAACTCTCAGAAGTGGGTATGCATGGGAGGCAGATGTCTGCTACCCACTCGTACATGCGAGTGGGAACCTAGCTACACTCTGATGAAGAAGGACTTTGGAAATCGCTGTATTCAACTCAGATACACGTGGGTTCAGGCACAACGATTCCACATCCTTTTCTCACAACCTTTAACTGCCACTAACATGAGGACGTTAGCAGCTCCTTCTACAGTCAAGCAGGATGCGGGAGGGTTGTGCCCTGTCCTTAGCTCTCACAGGGAAGCATGCCTTGAAGCCAGCTGTCAACTAGCTGCATTCTTATGGCAGGGTGAAGGGAGCAGTATTCTGAGACAGGAGGTTCCCAGATTACCACTCTACTGCACCTGGAGATACCCTCCAGGTCTGCATTGTTAAGTTGCGTCTCAGAAGCCTCTGGCAACGTCTCTGGTGAAGACGTGCGAAACTCACTCTGCAGGCAGTGTGGAACTGTGAGGGACTGAGGGTGAACTCAACTCTCAGAAGTAAGTTGTTTTTGGACAAGGCGTTCAACTACCTACTCACGTATGGAACTTAGTATGTAGCACCAGTCTACCCCAGGAATTACTAGGAAATCGCTCGATTGAGCTTGGAGGCACTCGTCTTGTGTGCCGGGAGATTCCAGTTACCTCTCCCAACACTTGCGTTAAGCAGCGAGCCTAGGCCTTTTGGAAGCGAAAGGTAGCGGCAGGCAGGATATAGGGTTACAGGCCATAAGCTCAACTCTCAGAAGTGTGTATGCATGGGAGGCAGATGTCTGCTACCCACTCGGACATGGGAGTTGGAGCCTAGCTACACTCCTATTGAAGAAGGATGTTGGAAATCGCTGTATTCAACTCAGATACACGGGAGTTCAGGCCCAATGCTTACACATGCTCTTCCCACAACCTATCCCGGCCACTAACATAAGGAGGTTAGCAGGTACGTCTACAGTCAGGCAGGATGCGGGAGGGTTCTGCCCTGTCCTCAGCTCTCACAGGGAAGCATGCCTAGAAGCCAGCTCTCAACTAGCTGCATTCTTATGACAGTGTGAAGGTAGCAGTATTCTGAGTAAGGAGGTTCCCAGATTACCACTCTACTGCACCTGGAGATACCGTCCAGGTCTGCATTGTTAACTTGTGTCTCAGAGGCCTCTGGCAAAAGTCTCTGGTGAAGACGTGGGAAACTCACTCTGCAGGCAGTGTGGAACTGTGAGGGACTGAGGGTGAGCTCACCTCTCAGCAGTAAGATGATATTGGACAAGGCGTTCAGCTACATTCTCACATATGGAACTTGGTATGTAGCACCAGTCTACCCCAGGAATTACTGGGAAATCGCTGGATTGAGCTTGGAGGCACTAGTCTTGTGTGCCGGGAGATTCCAGTTACCTCTCCCAACACTTCGGTGAAGCAGCGAGCCTAGGCCTTTTGGAAGCGAAAGGTAGCTGCAGGCAGGATGTAGGGTTACAGGCCATAAGCTCAACTCTCAGAAGTGGGTATGCATGGGAGTCAGATGTCTGCTACCCACTCGGACATGCGAGTGGGAACCTAGCTACACTCTGATGAAGAAGGACTTTGGAAATCGCTGTATTCAACTCAGATACACGTGGGTTCAGGCACAACGATTCCACATGCTTTTCGCACAACCTTTCCCTGCCACTAACATGAGGACGTTAGCAGCTCCTTCTACAGTCAAGCAGGATGCGGGAGGGTTGTGCCCTGTCCTTAGCTCTCACAGGGAAGCATGCCTTGAAGCCAGCTGTCAACTAGCTGCATTCTTATGGCAGGGTGAAGGTAGCAGTATTCTGAGACAGGAGGTTCCCAGATTACCACTCTACTGCACCTGGAGATACCCTCCAGATCTGCATTGTTAACTTGCGTCTCAGAAGCCTCTGGCAAACGTCTCTGGTGAAGACGTGCGAAACTCACTCTGCAGGCAGTGTGGACCTGTGAGGGACTGAGGGTGAGCTCAACTCTCAGAAATAAGATGTTTCTAGACAAGGCGTTCAACTACCTACTCACGTATGGAACTTAGTACGTAGCACCAGTCTACCCCAGGAATTACTAGGAAATCGCTTGATTGAGCTTGGAGGCACTCGTCTTGTGTGCCGGGAGATTCCAGTTACCTCTCCCAACACTTGCGTCAAGCAGCGAGCCTAGGCCTTTTGGAAGCGAAAGGTAGCGGCAGGCAGGATGTAGGGTTACAGGCCATAAGCTCAACTCTCAGAAGTGTGTATGCATGCGAGGCAGATGTCTGCTACCCACTAGGACATGGGAGTTGGAACCTAGCTACACTCCTATTGAAGAAGGATGTTGGAAATCGCTGTATTCAACTCAGATACACGGGAGTTCAGGCCCAATGCTTACACATGCTTTTCCCACAACCTATCCCAGCCACTAACATAAGGAGGTTAGCAGGTACGTCTACAGTCAGGCAGGATGCGGGAGGGTTCTGCCCTGTCCTCAGCTCTCACAGGGAAGCATGCCTAGAAGCCAGCTCTCAACTAGCTGCATTCTTATGACAGTGTGAAGGTAGCAGTATTCTGAGTAAGGAGGTTCCAAAATTACCACTCTACTGCACCTGGAGATACCCTCCAGGTCTGCATTGTTAACTTGCGTCTCAGAAGCCTCTGGCAAAAGTCTCTGGTGAAGACGTGGGAAACCTACTCTGCAGGCAGTGTGGAACTGGGAGGGACTGAGGGTGAGCTCAACTCTCAGGAGTAAGATGATTTTGGACAAGGCGTTCAGCTACCTTCTCACATATGGAACTTAGTATATAGCACCAGTATACCCCAGGAATTACTGGGAAATCGCTTGATTGAGCTTGGAGGCACTCGTCTTGTGTGCCGGGAGATTCCAGTTACCTCTCCCAACACTTGCGTCAAGCAGCGAGCCTAGGCCTTTTGGAAGCAAAAGGTAGCGGCAGGCAGGATGTAGGGTTACAGGCCATAAGGTCAACTCTCAGAAGTGTGTATGCATGGGAGGCAGATGTCTGCTACCCACTAGGACATGGGAGTTGGAACCTAGCTACACTCCTATTGAAGAAGGATGTTGGAAATCGCTGTATTCAACTCAGATACACGGGAGTTCATGCCCAATGCTTACACATGCTTTTCCCACAACCTATCCCAGCCACTAATATAAGGAAGTTAGCAGGTACGTCTACAGTCAGGCAGGGTGCGGGAGGGTTCTGCCCTGTCCTCAGCTCTCACAGGGAAGCATGCCTAGAAGCCAGCTCTCAACTAGCTGCATTCTTATGACAGTGTGAAGGTAGCAGTATTCTGAGTAAGGAGGTTCCCAGATTACCACTCTACTGCACCTGGAGATACCCTCCAGGTCTGCATTGTAAACTTGCGTCTCAGAAGCCTCTGGCAAAAGTCTCTGATGAAGACGTTGGAAACTCACTCTGCAGGCAGTGTGGAACTGTGAGGGACTGAGGGTGAGCTCAACTCTCAGCAGTAAGGTGATTTTGGACAAGGCGTTCAGCTACCTTCTCACATATGGAACTTAGTATGTAGCACCAGTCTACCCCAGGAATTACTGGGAAATCGCTGGATTGAGCTTGGAGGCACTAGTCTTGTGTGCCGGGAGATTCCAGTTACCTCTCCCAACACTTCGGTGAAGCAGCGAGCCTAGGCCTTTTGGAAGCGAAAGGTAGCTGCAGGCAGGAGGTAGGGTTACAGGCCATAAGCTCAACTCTCAGAAGTGGGTATGCATGGGAGGCAGATGTCTGCTACCCACTCGGACATGCGAGTGGGAACCTAGCTACACTCTGATGAAGAAGGACTTTGGAAATCGCTGTATTCAACTCAGATACACGTGGGTTCAGGCACAACGATTCCACATGCTTTTCGCACAACCTTTCCCTGCCACTAACATGAGGACGTTACCAGCTCCTTCTACAGTCAAGCAGGATGCGGGAGGGTTGTGCCCTGTCCTTAGCTCTCACAGGGAAGCATGCCTTGAAGCCAGCTGTCAACTTGATGAATTCTTATGGCAGGGTGAAGGTAGCAGTATTCTGAGACAGGAGGTTCCCAGATTACCACTCTACTGCACCTGGAGATACCCTCCAGGTCTGCATTGTTAACTTGCGTCTCAGAAGCCTCTGGCAAACGTCTCTGGTGAAGACGTGCGAAACTCACTCTGCAGGCAGTGTGGACCTGTGAGGGACTGAGGGTGAGCTCAACTCTCAGAAGTAAGATGTTTCTGGACAAGGCGTTCAACTACCTACTCACGTATGGAACTTAGTACCTAGCACCAGTCTACCCCAGGAATTACTAGGAAATCGCTTGATTGAGCTTGGAGGCACTCGTCTTGTGTGCCGGGAGATTCCAGTTACCTCTCCCAACACTTGCGTCAAGCAGCGAGCCTAGGCCTTTTGGAAGCGAAAGGTAGCGGCAGGCAGGATGTAGGGTTACAGGCCATAAGGTCAACTCTCAGAAGTGTGTATGCATGGGAGGCAGATGTCTGCTACCCACTCGGACATGCGAGTGGGAACCTAGCTACACTCTGATGAAGAAGGACTTTGGAAATCGCTGTATTCTACTCAGATACACGTGGGTTCAGGCACAACGATTCCACATGCTTTTCGCACCTTTCCCTGCCACTAACATGAGGACGTTAGCAGCTCCATCTACAGTCAGGCAGGGTGCGGGAGGGTTCTGCCCTCTCCTCAGCTCTCACAGGGAAGCATGCCTAGAAGCCAGCTCTCAACTAGCTGCATTCTTATGACAGTGTGAAGGTAGCAGTATTCTGAGTAAGGAGGTTCCGAGATTACCACTCTACTGCACCTGGAGATACCCTCCAGGTCTGCATTGTTAACTTCCGTCTCAGAAGCCTCTGGCAAAAGTCTCTGGTGAAGACGTGGGAAACCTACTCTGCAGGCAGTGTGGAACTGTGAGGGACTGAGGGTGAGCTCAACTCTCAGGAGTAAGATGATTTTGGACAAGGCGTTCAACTACCTACTCACGTATGGAACTTAGTATGTAGCACCAGTCTACCCCAGGAATTACTAGGAAATCGCTTGATTGAGCTTGGAGGCACTCGTCTTGTGTGCCGGGAGATTCCAGTTACCTCTCCCAACACTTGCGTCAAGCAGCGAGCCTAGGCCTTTTGGAGCGAAAGGTAGCTGCAGGCAGGAGGTAGGGTTACAGGCCATAAGCTCAACTCTCAGAAGTGGGTATGCATGGGAGGCAGATGTCTGCTACCCACTCGGACATGCGAGTGGGAACCTAGCTACACTCTGATGAAGAAGGACTTTGGAAATCGCTGTATTCAACTCAGATACACGTGGGTTCAGGCACAACGATTCCACATGCTTTTCTCACAACCTTTCCCTGCCACTAACATGAGGACGTTAGCAGCTCCTTCTACAGTCAAGCAGGATGCGGGAGGGTTGTGCCCTGTCCTTAGCTCTCACAGGGAAGCATGCCTTGAAGCCAGCTGTCAACTTGATGAATTCTTATGGCAGGGTGAAGGTAGCAGTATTCTGAGACAGGAGGTTCCCAGATTACCACTCTACTGCACCTGGAGATACCCTCCAGGTCTGCATTGTTAACTTGCGTCTCAGAAGCCTCTGGCAAACGTCTCTGGTGAAGACGTGCGAAACTCACTCTGCAGGCAGTGTGGACCTGTGAGGGACTGAGGGTCAGCTCAACTCTCAGAAATAAGATGTTTCTGGACAAGGCGTTCAACTACCTACTCACGTATGGAACTTAGTACCTAGCACCAGTCTACCCCAGGAATTACTAGGAAATCGCTTGATTGAGCTTGGAGGCACTCGTCTTGTGTGCCGGGAGATTCCAGTTACCTCTCCCAACACTTGCGTCAAGCAGCGAGCCTAGGCCTTTTGGAAGCGAAAGGTATCGGCAGGCAGGATGTAGGGTTACAGGCCATAAGCTCAACTCTCAGAAGTGTGTATGCATGGGAGGCAGATGTCTGCTACCCACTAGGACATGGGAGTTGGAACCTAGCTACACTCCTATTGAAGAAGGATGTTGGAAATCGCTGTATTCAACTCAGATACACGGGAGTTCAGGCCAAATGCTTACACATGCTTTTCCCACAACCTATCCCAGCCACTAACATAAGGAGGTTAGCAGGTACGTCTACAGTCAGGCAGGGTGCGGGAGGGTTCTGCCCTGTCCTCAGCTCTCACAGGGAAGCATGCCTAGAAGCCAGCTCTCAACTAGCTGCATTCTTTTGACAGTGTGAAGGTAGCAGTATTCTGAGTAAGGAGGTTCCAAGATTACCACTCTACTGCACCTGGAGATACCCTCCAGGTCTGCATTGTTAACTTGCGTCTCAGAAGCCTCTGGCAAAAGTCTCTGGTGAAGACGTAGGAAACCTACTCTGCAGGCAGTGTGGAACTGGGAGGGACTGAGGGTGAGCTCAACTCTCAGGAGTAAGATGATTTTGGACAAGGCGTTCAGCTACCTTCTCACATATGGAACTTAGTATGTAGCACCAGTCTACCCCAGGAATTACTGGGAAATCGCTTGATTGAGCTTGGAGGCACTCGTCTTGTGTGCCGGGAGATTCCAGTTACCTCTCCCAACACTTGCGTCAAGCAGCGATCCTAGGCCTTTTGGAAGCGAAAGGTAGCGGCAGGCAGGATATAGGGTTACAGGCCATAAGCTCAACTCTCAGAAGTGTGTATGCATGGGAGGCAGATGTCTGCTACCCACTCGGACATGGGAGTTGGAACCTAGCTACACTCCTATTGAAGAAGGATGTTGGAAATCGCTGTATTCAACTCAGATACACGGGAGTTCAGGCCCAATGCTTACACATGCTTTTCCCACAACCTATCCCAGCCACTAACATAAGGAGGTTAGCAGGTACGTCTACAGTCAGGCAGGGTGCGGGAGGGTTCTGCCCTGTCCTCAGCTCTCACAGGGAAGCATGCCTAGAAGCCAGCTCTCAACTAGCTGCATTCTTATGACAGTGTGAAGGTAGCAGTATTCTGAGTAAGGAGGTTCCCAGATTACCACTCTACTGCACCTGGAGATACCCTCCAGGTCTGCATTGTTAACTTGCGTCTCAGAAGCCTCTGGCAAAAGTCTCTGAGGAAGACGTTGGAAACTCACTCTGCAGGCAGTGTGGAACTGTGAGGGACTGAGGGTGAGCTCAACTCTCAGCAGTAAGATGATTTTGGACAAGGCGTTCAGCTACCTTCTCACATATGGAACTTAGTATGTAGCACCAGTCTACCCCAGGAATTACTGGGAAATCGCTGGATTGAGCTTGGAGGCACTAGTCTTGTGTGCCGGGAGATTCCAGTTACCTCTCCCAACACTTCGGTGAAGCAGCGAGCCTAGGCCTTTTGGAAGCGAAAGGTAGCTCCAGGCAGGAGGTAGGGTTACAGGCCATAAGCTCAACTCTCAGAAGTGGGTATGCATGGGAGGCAGATGTCTGCTACCCACTCGGACATGCGAGTGGGAACCTGGCTACACTCTGATGAAGAAGGACTTTGGAAATCGCTGTATTCAACTCAGATACACGTGGGTTCAGGCACAACGATTCTACATGCTTCTCGCACAACCTTTCCCTGCCACTAACATGAGGACGTTAGCAGCTCCTTCTACAGTCAAGCAGGATGCGGGAGGGTTGTGCCCTGTCCTTAGCTCTCACAGGGAAGCATGCCTTGAAGCCAGCTGTCAACTAGCTGCATTCTTATGGCAGGGTGAAGGTAGCAGTATTCTGAGACAGGAGGTTCCCAGATTACCACTCTACTGCACCTGGAGATACCCTCCAGGTCTGCATTGTTAACTTGCGTCTCAGAAGCCTCTGGCAAACGTCTCTGGTGAAGACGTGCGAAACTCACTCTGCAGGCAGTGTGAAACTGTGAGGGACTGAGGGTGAGCTCAACTCTCAGAGGTAAGATGTTTCTGGACAAGGCGTTCAACTACCTACTCACGTATGGAACTTAGTACCTAGCACCAGTCTACCCCAGGAATTACTAGGAAATCGCTTGATTGAGCTTGGAGGCACTCGTCTTGTGTGCCGGGAGATTCCAATTACCTCTCCCAACACTTGCGTCAAGCAGCGAGCCTAGGCCTTTTGGAAGCGAAAGGTAGCGGGAGGCAGGATGTAGGGTTAGAGGCCATAAGCTCAACTCTCAGAAGTGTGTATGCATGGGAGGCAGATGTCTGCTACCCACTCGGACATGGGAGTTGGAACCTAGCTACACTCCTATTGAAGAAGGATGTTGGAAATCGCTGTATTCAACTCAGATACACGGGAGTTCAGGCCCAATGCTTACACATGCTTTTCCCACAACCTATCCCAGCCACTAACATAAGGAGGTTAGCAGGTACGTCTACAGTCAGGCAGGGTGCGGGAGGGTTCTGCCCTGTCCTCAGCTCTCACAGGGAAGCATGCCTAGAAGCCAGCTCTCAACTAGCTGCATTCTTATGACAGTGTGAAGGTAGCAGTATTCTGAGTAAGGAGGTTCCCAGATTACCACTCTACTGCACCTGGAGATACCCTCCAGGTCTGCATTGTTAACTTGCGTCTCAGAAGCCTCTGGCAAAAGTCTCTGGTGAAGACGTGGGAAACCTACTCTGCAGGCAGTGTGGAACTGTGAGGGACTGAGGGTGAGCTCAACTCTCAGCAGTAAGATGATTTTGGACAAGGCGTTCAGCTACCTTCTCACATATGGAACTTAGTATGTAGCACCAGTCTACCCCAGGAATTACTGGGAAATCGCTGGATTGAGCTTGGAGGCACTAGTCTTGTGTGCCGGGAGATTCCAGTTACCTCTCCCAACACTTGCGTCAAGCAGCGAGCCTAGGCCTTTTGGAAGCGAAAGGTAGCTGCAGGCAGGAGGTAGGGTTACAGGCCATAAGCTCAACTCTCAGAAGTGGGTATGCATGGGAGGCAGATGTCTGCTACCCACTCGGACATGGGAGTGGGAACCTAGCTACACTCTGAAGAAGAAGGACTTTGGAAATCGCTGTATTCAACTCAGATACACGTGTGTTCAGGCACAACGATTCCACATGCTTTTCGCACAACCTTTCCCTGCCACTAACATGAGGACGTTAGCAGCTCCTTCTACAGTCAAGCAGGATGCGGGAGGGTTGTGCCCTGTACTTAGCTCTCACAGGGAAGCATGCCTTAAAGCCAGCTGTCAACTAGCTGCATTCTTATGGCAGGGTGAAGGTAGCAGTATTCTGAGACAGGAGGTTCCCAGATTACCACTCTACTGCACCTGGAGATACCCTCAAGGTCTGCATTGTTAACTTGCGTCTCAGAAGCCTCTGGCAAACGTCTCTGGTGAAGACGTGCGAAACTCACTCTGCAGGCAGTGTGGAACTGTGAGGGACTGAGGGTGAGCTCAACTCTCAGAGGTAAGATGTTTCTGGACAAGGCGTTCAACTACCTACTCACGTATGGAACTTAGTACCTAGCACCAGTCTACCCCAGGAATTACTAGGAAATCGCTTGATTGAGCTTGGAGGCACTCGTCTTGTGTGCCGGGAGATTCCAGTTACCTCTCCCAACACTTGCGTCAAGCAGCGAGCCTAGGCCTTTTGGAAGCGAAAGGTAGCGGCAGGCAGGATGTAGGGTTACAGGCCATAAGCTCAACTCTCAGAAGTGTGTATGCATGGGAGGCAGATGTCTGCTACCCACTCGGACATGGGAGTTGGAACCTAGCTACACTCCTATTGAAGAAGGATGTTGGAAATCGCTGTATTCAACTCAGATACACGGGAGTTCAGGCCCAATGCTTACACATGCTTTTCCCACAACCTATCCCAGCCACTAACATAAGGAGGTTAGCAGGTACGTCTACAGTCAGGCAGGGTGCGGGAGGGTTCTGCCCTGTCCTCAGCTCTCACAGGGAAGCATGCCTAGAAGCCAGCTCTCAACTAGCTGCATTCTTATGACAGTGTGAAGGTAGCAGTATTCTGAGTAAGGAGGTTCCCAGATTACCACTCTACTGCACCTGGAGATACCCTCCAGGTCTGCATTGTTAACTTGCCTCTCAGAAGCCTCTGGCAAAAGTCTCTGGTGAAGACGTGGGAAACCTACTCTGCAGGCAGTGTGGAACTGTGAGGGACTGAGGGTGAGCTCAACTCTCAGCAGTAAGATGATTTTCGACAAGGCGTTCAGCTACATTCTCACATATGGAACTTAGTATGTAGCACCAGTCTACCCCAGGAATTACTGGGAAATCGCTGGATTGAGCTTGGAGGCACTAGTCTTGTGTGCCGGGAGATTCCAGTTACCTCTCCCAACACTTGCGTCAAGCAGCGAGCCTAGGCCTTTTGGAAGCGAAAGGTAGCTGCAGGCAGGAGGTAGGCTTACAGGCCATAAGCTCAACTCTCAGAAGTGGGTATGCATGGGAGGCAGATGTCTGCTACCCACTCGGACATGGGAGTGGGAACCTAGCTACACTCTGATGAAGAAGGACTTTGGAAATCGCTGTATTCAACTCAGATACACGTGGGTTCAGGCACAACGATTCCACATGCTTTTCGCACAACCTTTCCCTGCCACTAACATGAGGACGTTAGCAGCTCCTTCTACAGTCAAGCAGGATGCGGGAGGGTTGTGCCCTGTCCTTAGCTCTCACAGGGAAGCATGCCTTAAAGCCAGCTGTCAACTAGCTGCATTCTTATGGCAGGGTGAAGGTAGCAGTATTCTGAGACAGGAGGTTCCCAGATTACCACTCTACTGCACCTGGAGATACCCTCCAGGTCTGCATTGTTAACTTGCGTCTCAGAAGCCTCTGGCAAACGTCTCTGGTGAAGACGTGCGAAACTCACTCTGCAGGCAGTGTGGCACTGTGAGGGACTGAGGGTGAGCTCAACTCTCAGAGGTAAGATGTTTCTGGACAAGGCGTTCAACTACCTACTCACGTATGGAACTTAGTACCTAGCACCAGTCTACCCCAGGAATTACTAGGAAATCGCTTGATTGAGCTTGGAGGCACTCGTCTTGTGTGCCGGGAGATTCCAGTTACCTCTCCCAACACTTCGGTGAAGCAGCGAGCCTAGGCCTTTTGGAAGCGAAAGATAGCTGCAGGCAGGAGGTAGGGTTACAGGCTATAAGCTCAACTCTCAGAAGTGTGTATGCATGGGAGGCAGATGTCTGCTACCCACTAGGACATGGGAGTTGGAACCTAGCTACACTCCTATTGAAGAAGGATGTTGGAAATCGCTGTATTCAACTCAGATACACGGGAGTTCAGGCCCAATGCTTACACATGCTTTTCCCACAACCTATCCCAGCCACACACATAAGGAGGTTAGCAGGTACGTCTACAGTCAGGCAGGGTGCGGGAGGGTTCTGCCCTGTCCTCAGCTCTCACAGGGAAGCATGCCTAGAAGCCAGCTCTCAACTAGCTGCATTCTTATGACAGTGTGAAGGTAGCAGTATTCTGAGTAAGGAGGTTCCAAGATTACCACTCTACTGCACCTGGAGATACCCTCCAGGTCTGCATTGTTAACTGGCGTCTCAGAAGCCTCTGGCAAAAGTCTCTGGTGAAGACGTGGAAAACTCACTCTGCAGGCAGTGTGGAACTGTGAGGGACTGAGGGTGGGCTCAACTCTCAGGAGTAAGATGATTTTGGACAAGGCGTTCAGCTACCTTCTCACATATGCAACTTAGTATGTAGCACCAGTCTACCCCAGGAATTACTGGGAAATCGCTTGATTGAGCTTGTAGGCACTCGTCTTGTGTGCCGGGAGATTCCAGTTACCTCTCCCAACACTTGCGTCAAGCAGCGAGCCTAGGCCTTTTGGAAGCGAAAGGTAGCGGCAGGCAGGATGTAGGATTACAGGCCATAAGGTCAACTCTCAGAAGTGTGTATGCATGGGAGGCAGATGTCTGCTACCCACTCGGACATGGGAGTTGGAACCTAGCTACACTCCCATTGAAGAAGGATGTTGGAAATCGCTGTATTCAACTCAGATACACGTGAGTTCAGGCCCAATGCTTACACATGCTTTTCCCACAACCTATCCCAGCCACTAACATAAGGAGGTTAGCAGGTACGTCGACAGTCAGGCAGGGTGCGGGAAGGTTCTGCCCTGTCCTCAGCTCTCACAGGGAAGCATGCCTAGAAGCCAGCTCTCAACTAGCTGCATTCTTATGACAGTGTGAAGGTAGCAGTATTCTGAGTAAGGAGGTTCCCAGATTACCACTCTACTGCACCTGGAGATACCCTCCAGGTCTGCATTGTTAACTTGCGTCTCAGAAGCCTCTGGCAAAAGTCTCTGATGAAGACGTTGGAAACTCACTCTGCAGGCAGTGTGGAACTGAGAGGGACTGAGGGTGAGCTCAACTATCAGCAGTAAGATGAGTTTGGACAAGGCGTTCAGCGACCTTCTCACATATGGAACTTAGTATGTAGCACCAGTCTACCCCAGGAATTACTGGGAAATCGCTGGATTGAGCTTGGAGGCACTAGTCTTGTGTGCCGGGAGATTCCAGTTACCTCTCCCAACACTTCGGTGAAGCAGCGAGCCTAGGCCTTTTGGAAGCGAAAGGTAGCTGCAGGCAGGAGGTAGGGTTAGAGGCCATAAGCTCAACTCTCAGAAGTGTGTATGCATGGGAGGCAGATGTCTGCTACCCACTCGGACATGGGAGTTGGAACCTAGCTACACTCCTATTGAAGAAGGATGTTGGAAATCGCTGTATTCAACTCAGATACACGGGAGTTCAGGCCCAATGCTTACACATGCTTTTCCCACAACCTATCCCAGCCACTAACATAAGGAGGTTAGCAGGTACGTCTACAGTCAGGCAGGGTGCGGGAGGGTTCTGCCCTGTCCTCAGCTCTCACAGGGAAGCATGCCTAGAAGCCAGCTCTCAACTAGCTGCATTCTTATGACAGTGTGAAGGTAGCAGTATTCTGAGTAAGGAGGTTCCCAGATTACCACTCTACTGCACCTGGAGATACCGTCCAGGTCTGCATTGTTAACTTGCGTCTCAGAAGCCTCTGGCAAAAGTCTCTGATGAAGACGTTGGAAACTCACTCTGCAGGCAGTGTGGAACTGTGAGGGACTGAGGGTGAGCTCAACTATCAGCAGTAAGATGAGTTTGGACAAGGCGTTCAGCTACATTCTCACATATGGAACTTAGTATGTAGCACCAGTCTACCCCAGGAATTACTGGGAAATCGCTGGATTGAGCTTGGAGGCACTAGTCTTGTGTGCCGGGAGATTCCAGTTACCTCTCCCAACACTTGCGTCAAGCAGCGAGCCGAGGCCTTTTGGAAGCGAAAGGTAGCGGCAGGCAGGATGTAGGGTTACAGGCCATAAGCTCAACTCTCAGAAGTGTGTATGCATGGGAGGCAGATGTCTGCTACCCACTCGGACATGCGAGTGGGAACCTAGCTACACTCTGATGAAGAAGGACTTTGGAAATCGCTGTATTCAACTCAGATACACGTGGTTTCAGGCACAACGATTCCACATGCTTTTCGCACAACCTTTCCCTGCCACTAACATGAGGACGTTAGCAGCTCCTTCTAAGTCAAGCAGGATGCGGGAGGGTTGTGCCCTGTCCTTAGCTCTCACAGGGAAGCATGCCTTAAAGCCAGCTGTCAACTAGCTGCATTCATATGGCAGGGTGAAGGTAGCAGTATTCTGAGACAGGAGGTTCCCAGATTACCACTCTACTGCACCTGGAGATACCCTCCAGGTCTGCATTGTTAACTTGCGTCTCAGAAGCCTCTGGCAAACGTCTCTGGTGAAGACGTGCGAAACTCACTCTGCAGGCAGTGTGGAACTGTGAGGGACTGAGGGTGAGCTCAACTCTCAGAAGTAAGATGTTTCTGGACAAGGCGTTCAACTACCTACTCACGTGTGGAACTTAGTACCTAGCACCAGTCTACCCCAGGAATTACTAGGAAATCGCTTGACTGAGCTTGGAGGCACTCGTCTTGTGTACCGGGAGATTCCAGTTACCTCTCCCAACACTTGCGTCAAGCAGCGAGGCTAGGCCTTTTGGAAGCGAAACGTAGCGGCAGGCAGGACGTAGGGTTACAGGCCATAAGCTCAACTCTCAGAAGTGTGTATGCATGGGAGGCAGATGTCTGCTACCCACTCGGACATGGGAGTTGGAACCTAGCTACACTCCTATTGAAGAAGGATGTTGGAAATCGCTGTATTCAACTCAGATACACGGGAGTTCAGGCCCAATGCTTACACATGCTTTTCCCACAACCTATCCCAGCCACACACATAAGGAGGTTAGCAGGTACGTCTACAGTCAGGCAGGGTGCGGGAGGGTTCTGCCCTGTCCTCAGCTCTCACAGGGAAGCATGCCTAGAAGCCAGCTCTCAACTAGCTGCATTCTTATGACAGTGTGAAGGTAGCAGTATTCTGAGTAAGGAGGTTCCAAGATTACCACTCTACTGCACCTGGAGATACCCTCCAGGTCTGCATTGTTAACTGGCGTCTCAGAAGCCTCTGGCAAAAGTCTCTGGTGAAGACGTGGGAAACTCACTCTGCAGGCAGTGTGGAACTGTGAGGGACTGAGGGTGGGCTCAACTCTCAGGAGTAAGATGATTTTGGACAAGGCGTTCAGCTACCTTCTCACATATGCAACTTAGTATGTAGCACCAGTCTACCCCAGGAATTACTGGGAAATCGCTTGATTGAGCTTGTAGGCTCTCGTCTTGTGTGCCGGGAGATTCCAGTTACCTCTCCCAACACTTGCGTCATGCAGCGAGCCTAGGCCTTTTGGAAGCGAAAGGTAGCGGCAGGCAGGATGTAGGATTAGAGGCCATTAGGTCAACTCTCAGAAGTGTGTATGCATGGGAGGCAGATGTCTGCTACCCACTCGGACATGGGAGTTGGAACCTAGCTACACTCCTATTGAAGAAGGATGTTGGAAATCGCTGTATTCAACTCAGATACACGGGAGTTCAGGCCCAATGCTTACACATGCTTTTCCCACAACCTATCCCAGCCACTAACATAAGGAGGTTAGCAGGTACGTCTACAGTCAGGCAGGGTGCGGGAAGGTTCTGCCCTGTCCTCAGCTCTCACAGGGAAGCATGCCTAGAAGCCAGCTCTCAACTAGCTGCATTCTTATGACAGTGTGAAGGTAGCAGTATTCTGAGTAAGGAGGTTCCCAGATTACCACTCTACTGCACCTGTAGATACCATCCAGGTCTGCATTGTTAACTTGCGTCTCAGAAGCCTCTGGCAAAAGTCTCTGATGAAGACGTTGGAAACTCACTCTGCAGGCAGTGTGGAACTGTGAGGGACTGAGGGTGAGCTCAACTATCAGCAGTAAGATGAGTTTGGACAAGGCGTTCAGCTACCTTCTCACATATGGAACTTAGTATGTAGCACCAGTCTACCCCAGGAATTACTGGGAAATCGCTGGATTGAGCTTGGAGGCACTAGTCTTGTGTGCAGGGAGATTCCAGTTACCTCTCCCAACACTTCGGTGAAGCAGCGAGCCTAGGACTTTTGGAAGCGAAAGGTAGCTGCAGGCAGGAGGTAGGGTTACAGGCCATAAGCTCAACTCTCAGAAGTGTGTATGCATGGGAGGCAGATGTCTGCTACCCACTCGGACATGGGAGTTGGAACCTAGCTACACTCCTATTGAAGAAGGATGTTGGAAATCGCTGTATTCAACTCAGATACACGGGAGTTCAGGCCCAATGCTTACACATGCTTTTCCCACAACCTATCCCAGCCACTAACATAAGGAGGTTAGCAGGTACGTCTACAGTCAGGCAGGGTGCGGGAGGGTTCTGCCCTGTCCTCAGCTCTCACAGGGAAGCATGCCTAGAAGCCAGCTCTCAACTAGCTGCATTCTTATGACAGTGTCAAGGTAGCAGTATTCTGAGTAAGGAGGTTCCCAGATTACCACTCTACTGCACCTGGAGATACCCTCCAGGTCTGCATTGTTAACTTGCGTCTCAGAAGCCTCTGGCAAAAGTCTCTGGTGAAGACGTGCGAAACACACTCTGCAGGCAGTGTGGAACTGTGAGGGACTGATGGTGAGCTCAACTCTCAGAAGTAAGATGTTTTTGGACAAGGCGTTCAACTACCTACTCACGTATGGAACTTAGTATGTAGCACCAGTCTACCCCAGGAATTACTAGGAAATCGCTTGATTGAGCTTGGAGGTGCTCGTCTTGTGTGCCGGGAGATTCCAATTACCTCTCCCAACACTTGCGTCAAGCAGCGAGCCTAGGCCTTTTGGAAGCGAAATGTAGCGGCAGGCAGGATGTAGGGTTACAGGCCATAAGCTCAACTCTCAGAAGTGTGTATGCATGGGAGGCAGATGTCTGCTACCCACTCGGACATGGGAGTTGGAACCTAGCTACACTCCTATTGGACAAGGATGTTGGAAATCGCTGTATTCAACTCAGATACACGGGAGTTCAGGTCCAATGCTTACACATGCTTTTCCCACAACCTATCCCAGCCACTAACATAAGGAGGTTAGCAGGTACGTCTACAGTCAGGCAGGGTGCGGGAGGGTTCTGCCCTGTCCTCAGCTCTCACAGGAAAGCATGCCTAGAAGCCAGCTCTCAACTAGCTGCATTCTTATGACAGTGTGAAGGTAGCAGTATTCTGTGTAAGGAGGTTCCCAGATTACCACTCTACTGCACCTGGAGATACCCTCCAGGTCTGCATTGTTAACTTGCGTCTCAGAAGCCTCTGGCAAAAGTCTCTGGTGAAGACGTGCGAAACACACTCTGCAGGCAGTGTGGAACTGTGAGGGACTGAGGGTGAGCTCAACTCTCAGAAGTAATATGTTTTTGGACAAGACGTTCAACTACCTACTCACGTATGGAACTTAGTACCTAGCACCAGTCTACCCCAGGTATTACTAGGAAATCGCTTGATTGACCTTGGAGGCACTCGTCTTGTGTGCCGGGAGATTCCAATAACCTCTCCCAACACTTGCGTCAAGGAGCGAGCTTAGGCCTTTTGGAAGCGAAAGGTAGCGGCAGCAAGGATGTAGGGTTACAGGCCATAAGCTCAACTCTCAGAAGTGTGTATGCATGGGAGGCAGATGTCTGCTACCCACTCGGACATGGGAGTTGGAACCTAGCTACACTCCTATTGGAGAAGGATGTTGGAAATCGCTGTATTCAACTCAGATACACGGGAGTTCAGGTCCAATGCTTACACATGCTTTTCCCACAACCTATCCCAGCCACTAACATAAGGAGGTTAGCAGGTACGTCTACAGTCAGGCAGGGTGCGGGAGGGTTCTGCCCTGTCCTCAGCTCTCACAGGAAAGCATGCCTAGAAGCCAGCTCTCAACTAGCTGCATTCTTATGACAGTGTGAAGGTAGCAGTATTCTGAGTAAGGAGGTTCCCAGATTACCACTCTACTGCACCTGGAGATACCCTCCAGGTCTGCATTGTTAACTTGCGTCTCAGAAGCCTCTGGCAAACGTCTCTGGTGAAGACGTGCGAAACTCACTCTGCAGGCAGTGTGGAACTGTGAGGGACTGAGGGTCAGCTCAAATCTCAGAAGTAAGATGGTTTTTGACAAGGCGTTCAACTACCTACTCACGTATGGAACTTAGTACCTAGCACCAGTCTACCCTAGGAATTACTAGGAAATCGCTTGATTGAGCTTGGAGGCACTCGTCTTGTGTGCCGGGAGATTCCAATTACCTCTCCCAACACTTGCGTCAAGCAGCGAGCCTAGGCCTTTTGGAAGCGAAAGGTAGCTGCAGGCAGGAGGTAGGGTTACAGGCCATAAGCTCAACTCTCAGAAGTGGGTATGCATGGGAGGCAGATGTCTGCTACCCACTCGGACATGCGAGTGGGAACCTAGCTACACTCTGATGAAGAAGGACTTTGGAAATCGCTGTATTCAACTCAGATACACGTGTTTTCAGGCACAACGATTCCACATGCTTTTCGCACAACCTTTCCCTGCCACTAACATGAGGACGTTAGCAGCTCCTTCTAAGTCAAGCAGGATGCGGGAGGGTTGTGCCCTGTCCTTAGCTCTCACAGGGAAGCATGCCTTAAAGCCAGCTGTCAACTAGCTGCATTCTTATGGCAGGGTGAAGGTAGCAGTATTCTGAGACAGGAGGTTCCCAGATTACCACTCTACTGCACCTGGAGATACCCTCCAGGTCTGCATTGTTAACTTGCGTCTCAGAAGCCTCTGGCAAACGTCTCTGGTGAAGACGTGCGAAACTCACTCTGCAGGCAGTGTGGAACTGTGAGGGACTGAGGGTGAGCTCAACTCTCAGAAGTAAGATGTTTCTGGACAAGGCGTTCAACTACCTACTCACGTATGGAACTTAGTACCTAGCACAAGTCTACCCCAGGAATTACTAGGAAATCGCTTGACTGAGCTTGGAGGCACTCGTCTTGTGTACCGGGAGATTCCAGTTACCTCTCCCAACACTTGCGTCAAGCAGCGAGGCTAGGCCTTTTGGAAGCGAAACGTAGCGGCAGGCAAGACGTAGGGTTACAGGCCATAAGCTCAACTCTCAGAAGTGTGTATGCATGGGAGGCAGATGTCTGCTACCCACTAGGACATGGGAGTTGGAACCTAGCTACACTCCTATTGAAGAAGGATGTTGGAAATCGCTGTATTCAACTCAGATACACGGGAGTTCAGGCCCAATGCTTACACATGCTTTTCCCACAACCTATCCCAGCCACACACATAAGGAGGTTAGCAGGTACGTCTACAGTCAGGCAGGGTGCGGGAGGGTTCTGCCCTGTCCTCAGCTCTCACAGGGAAGCATGCCTAGAAGCCAGCTCTCAACTAGCTGCATTCTTATGACAGTGTGAAGGTAGCAGTATTCTGAGTAAGGAGGTTCCAAGATTACCACTCTACTGCACCTGGAGGAACCCTCCAGGTCTGCATTGTTAACTTGCGTCTCAGAAGCCTCTGGCAAAAGTCTCTGGTGAAGACGTGCGAAACACACTCTGCAGGCAGTGTGGAACTGTGAGGGACTGAGGGTGAGCTCAACTCTCAGAAGTAAGATGTTTTTGGACAAGGCGTTCAACTACCTACTCACGTATGGAACTTAGTATGTAGCACCAGTCTACCCCAGGAATTACTAGGAAATCGCTTGATTGAGCTTGGAGGTGCTCGTCTTGTGTGCCGGGAGATTCCAATTACCTCTCCCAACACTTGCGTCAAGCAGCGAGCCTAGGCCTTTTGGAAGCGAAATGTAGTGGCAGGCAGGATGTAGGGTTACAGGCCATAAGCTCAACTCTCAGAAGTGTGTATGCATGGGAGGCAGATGTCTGCTACCCACTCGGACATGGGAGTTGGAACCTAGCTACACTCCTATTGAAGAAGGATGTTGGAAATCGCTGTATTCAACTCAGATACACGGGAGTTCAGGCCCAATGCTTACACATGCTTTTCCCACAACCTATCCCAGCCACTAACATAAGGAGGTTAGCAGGTACGTCTACAGTCAGGCAGGGTGCGGGAGGGTTCTGCCCTGTCCTCAGCTCTCACAGGAAAGCATGCCTAGAAGCCAGCTCTCAACTAGCTGCATTCTTATGACAGTGTCAAGGTAGCAGTATTCTGAGTAAGGAGGTTCCCAGATTACCACTCTACTGCACCTGGAGATACCCTCCAGGTCTGCATTGTTAACTTGCGTCTCAGAAGCCTCTGGCAAAAGTCTCTGGTGAAGACGTGCGAAACACACTCTGCAGGCAGTGTGGAACTGTGAGGGACTGAGGGTGAGCTCAACTCTCAGAAGTAAGATGTTTTTGGACAAGGCTTTCAACTACCTACTCACGTATGGAACTTAGTATGTAGCACCAGTCTACCCCAGGAATTACTAGGAAATCGCTTGATTGAGCTTGGAGGCGCTCGTCTTGTGTGCCGGGAGATTCCAATTACCTCTCCCAACACTTGCGTCAAGCAGCGAGCCTAGGCCTTTTGGAAGCGAAAGTTAGCGGCAGCAAGGATGTAGGGTTACAGGCCATAAGCTCAACTCTCAGAAGTGTGTATGCATGGGAGGCAGATGTCTGCTACCCACTCGGACATGGGAGTTGGAACCTAGCTACACTCCTATTGGAGAAGGATGTTGGAAATCGCTGTATTCAACTCAGATACACGTGAGTTCAGGTCCAATGCTTACACATGCTTTTCCCACAACCTATCCCAGCCACTAACATAAGGAGGTTAGCAGGTACGTCTACAGTCAGGCAGGGTGCGGGAGGGTTCTGCCCTGTCCTCAGCTCTCACAGGAAAGCATGCCTAGAAGCCAGCTCTCAACTAGCTGCATTCTTATGACAGTGTGAAGGTAGCAGTATTCTGTGTAAGGAGGTTCCCAGATTACCACTCTACTGCACCTGGAGATACCCTCCAGGTCTGCATTGTTAACTTGCGTCTCAGAAGCCTCTGGCAAAAGTCTCTGATGAAGACGTTGGAAACTCACTCTGCAGTCAGTGTGGAACTGTGAGGGACTGAGGGTGAGCTCAACTCTCAGAAGTAAGTTGATTTTGGACAAGGTGTTCAGCTACCTTCTCACATACGGAACTTAGTATGTAGCACCAGTCTACCCCAGGAATTACTGGGAAATCGCTGGATTGAGCTTGGAGGCACTAGTCTTGTGTGTCGGGAGATTCCAGTTACCTCTCCCAACACTTCGGTGAAGCAGCGAGCCTAGGCCTTTTGGAAGCGAAAGGTAGCTGCAGGCAGGAGGTAGGGTTACAGGCCATAAGCTCAACTCTCAGAAGTGGGTATGCATGGGAGGCAGATGTCTGCTACCCACTCGGACATGCGAGTGGGAACCTAGCTACACTCTGATGAAGAAGGACTTTGGAAATCGCTGTATTCAACTCAGATACACGTGGGTTCAGGCACAACGATTCTACATGCTTTTCGCACAACCTTTCCCTGCCACTAACATGAGGACGTTAGCAGCTCCTTCTACAGTCAAGCAGGATGCGGGAGGGTTGTGCCCTGTCCTTAGCTCTCACAGGGAAGCATGCCTTGAAGCCAGCTGTCAACTAGCTGCATTCTTATGGCAGGGTGAAGGTAGCAGTATTCTGAGACAGGAGGTTCCCAGATTACCACTCTACTGCACCTGGAGATACCCTCCAGGTCTGCATTGTTAACTTGCGTCTCAGAAGCCTCTGGCAAACGTCTCTGGTGAAGACGTGCGAATCACACTCTGCAGGCAGTGTGGAACTGTGAGGGACTGAGGGTGAGCTCAACTCTCAGAAGTAAGATGTTTTTCGACAAGGCGTTCAACTACCTACTCACGTATGGAACTTAGTATGTAGCACCAGTCTACCCCAGGTATTACTAGGAAATCGCTTGATTGAGCTTGGAGGCACTCGTCTTGTGTGCCGGGAGATTCCAATAACCTCTCCCAACACTTGCGTCAAGGAGCGAGCCTAGGCCTTTTGGAAGCGAAAGGTAGCCGCAGCAAGGATGTAGGGTTACAGGCCATAAGCTCAACTCTCAGAAGTGTGTATGCATGGGAGGCAGATGTCTGCTACCCACTAGGACATGGGAGTTGGAACCTAGCTACACTCCTATTGAAGAAGGATGTTGGAAATCGCTGTATTCAACTCAGATACACGGGAGTTCAGGCCAAATGCTTACACATGCTTTTCCCACAACCTATCCCAGCCACTAACATAAGGAGGTTAGCAGGTACGTCTACAGTCAGGCAGGGTGCGGGAGGGTTCTGCCCAGTCCTCAGCTCTCACAGGGAAGCATGCCTAGAAGCCAGCTCTCAACTAGCTGCATTCTTATGACAGTGTGAAGGTAGCAGTATTCTGAGTAAGGAGGTTCCAAGATTACCACTCTACTGCACCTGGAGATACCCTCCAGGTCTGCATTGTTAACTTGCGTCTCAGAAGCCTCTGGCAAAAGTCTCTGGTGAAGACGTGGGAAACCTACTCTGCAGGCAGTGTGGAACTGGGAGGGACTGAGGGTGAGCTCAACTCTCAGGAGTAAGATGATTTTGGACAAGGCGTTCAGCTACCTTCTCACATATGGAACTTAGTATGTAGCACCAGTCTACCCCAGGAATTACTGGGAAATCACTTGATTGAGCTTGGAGGCACTCGTCTTGTGTGCCGGGAGATTCCAGTTAACTCTCCCAACACTTGCGTCAAGCAGCGAGCCTAGGCCTTTTGGAAGCGAAAGGTAGCGGCAGGCAGGATGTAGGGTTACAGGCCATAAGCTCAACTCTCAGAAGTGTGTATGCATGGGAGGCAGATGTCTGCTACCCACTCGGACATGGGAGTTGGAACCTAGCTACACTCCTATTGAAGAAGGATGTTGGAAATCGCTGTATTCAACTCAGATACACGGGAGTTCAGGCCCAATGCTTACACATGCTTTTCCCACAACCTATCCCAGCCACACACATAAGGAGGTTAGCAGGTACGTCTACAGTCAGGCAGGGTGCTGGAGGGTTCTGCCCAGTCCTCAGCTCTCACAGGGAAGCATGCCTAGAAGCCAGCTCTCAACTAGCTGCATTCTTATGACAGTGTGAAGGTAGCAGTATTCTGAGTAAGGAGGTTCCCAGATTACCACTCTACTGCACCTGGAGATACCCTCCAGGTCTGCAGTGTTAACTTGCGTCTCAGAAGCCTCTGGCAAAAGTCTCTGATGAAGACGTTGGAAACTCACTCTGCAGGCAGTGTGGAACTGTGAGGGACTGAGGGTGAGCTCAACTCTCAGCAGTAAGATGATTTTGGACAAGGCGTTCAGCTACCTTCTCACATATGGAACTTAGTATGTAGCACCAGTCTACCCCAGGAATTACTAGGAAATCGCTGGATTGAGCTTGGAGGCACTAGTCTTGTGTGCCGGGAGATTCCAGTTACCTCTCCCAACACTTCGGTGAAGCAGCGAGCCAGGCCTTTTGGAAGCGAAAGGTAGCTGCAGGCAGGAGGTAGGGTTACAGGCCATAAGCTCAACTCTCAGAAGTGGGTATGCATGGGAGGCAGATGTCTGCTACCAACTCGGACATGCGAGTGGGAACCTGGCTACACTCTGATGAAGAAGGACTTTGGAAATAGCTGTATTCAACTCAGATACACGTGGGTTCAGGCACAACGATTCTACATGCTTTTCGCACAACCTTTCCCTGCCACTAACATGAGGACGTTAGCAGCTCCTTCTACAGTCAAGCAGGATGCGGGAGGGTTGTGCCCTGTCCTTAGCTCTCACAGGGAAGCATGCCTTGAAGCCAGCTGTCAACTAGCTGCATTCTTATGGCAGGGTGAAGGTAGCAGTATTCTGAGACATTAGGTTCCCAGATTACCACTCTACTGCACCTGGAGATACCCTCCAGGTCTGCATTGTTAACTTGCGTCTCAGAAGCCTCTGGCAAAAGTCTCTGATGAAGACGTTGGAAACTCACTCTGCAGGCAGTGTGGAACTGTGAGGGACTGAGGGTGAGCTCAACTATCAGCAGTAAGATGAGTTTGGACAAGGCGTTCAGCTACCTTCTCACATATGGAACTTAGTATGTAGCACCAGTCTACCCCAGGAATTACTGGGAAATCGCTGGATTGAGCTTGGAGGCACTAGTCTTGTGTGCCGGGAGATTCCAGTTACCTCTCCCAACACTTGCGTCAAGCAGCAAGCCGAGGCCTTTTGGAAGCGAAAGGTAGCGGCAGGCAGGATGTAGGGTTACAGGCCATAAGCTCAACTCTCAGAAGTGTGTATGCATGGGAGGCAGATGTCTGCTACCCACTCGGACATGGGAGTTGGAACCTTGCTACACTCCTATTGAAGAAGGATGTTGGAAATCGCTGTATTCAACTCAGATACACGGGAGTTCAGGCCCAATGCTTACACATGCTTTTCCCACAACCTATCCCAGCCACTAACATAAGGAGGTTAGCAGGTACGTCTACAGTCAGGCAGGGTGCGGGAGGGTTCTGCCCTGTCCTCAGCTCTCACAGGGAAGCATGCCTAGAAGCCAGCTCTCAACTAGCTGCATTCTTATGACAGTGTCAAGGTAGCAGTATTCTGAGTAAGGAGGTTCCCAGATTACCACTCTACTGCACCTGGAGATACCCTCCAGGTCTGCATTGTTAACTTGCGTCTCAGAAGCCTCTGGCAAAAGTCTCTGGTGAAGACGTGCGAAACACACTCTGCAGGCAGTGTGGAACTGTGAGGGACTGAGGGTGAGCTCAACTCTCAGAAGTAATATGTTTTTGGACAAGACGTTCAACTACCTACTCACGTATGGAACTTAGTATGTAGCACCAGTCTACCCCAGGAATTACTAGGAAATCACTTGATTGAGCTTGGAGGCGCTCGTCTTGTGTGCCGGGAGATTCCAATTACCTCTCCCAACACTTGCGTCAAGCAGCGAGCTTAGGCCTTTTGGAAGCGAAATGTAGCGGCAGGCAGGATGTAGGGTTACAGGCCATAAGCTCAACTCTCAGAAGTGTGTATGCATGGGAGGCAGATGTCTGCTACCCACTCGGACATGGGAGTTGGAACCTAGCTACACTCCTATTGGACAAGGATGTTGGAAATCGCTGTATTCAACTCAGATACACGTGAGTTCAGGCCCAATGCTTACACATGCTTTTCCCACAACCTATCCCAGCCACACACATAAGGAGGTTAGCAGGTACGTCTACAGTCAGGCAGGGTGCGGGAGGGTTCTGCCCTGTCCTCAGCTCTCACAGGGAAGCATGCCTAGAAGCCAGCCCTCAACTAGCTGCATTCTTATGACAGGGTGAAGGTAGCAGTATTCTGAGTAAGGAGGTTCCCAGATTACCACTCTACTGCACCTGGAGATACCCTCCAGGTCTGCATTGTTAACTTGCCTCTCAGAAGCCTCTGGCAAAAGTCTCTGATGAAGACGTTGGAAACTCACTCTGCAGTCAGTGTGGAACTGTGAGGGACTGAGGGTGAGCTCAACTCTCAGAAGTAAGATGATTTTGGACAAGGCGTTCAGCTACCTTCTCACATACGGAACTTAGTATGTAGCACCAGTCTACCCCAGGAATTACTGGGAAATCGCTGGATTGAGCTTGGAGGCACTAGTCTTGTGTGCCGGGAGATTCCAGTTACCTCTCCCAACACTTCGGTGAAGCAGCGAGCCTAGGCCTTTTGGAAGCGAAAGGTAGCTGCAGGCAGGAGGTAGGGTTACAGGCCATAAGCTCAACTCTCAGAAGTGGGTATGCATGGGAGGCAGATGTCTGCTACCCACTCGGACATGCGAGTGGGAACCTAGCTACACTCTGATGAAGAAGGACTTTGGAAATCGCTGTATTCAACTCAGATACACGTGGGTTCAGGCACAACGATTCCACATGCTTTTCGCACAACCTTTCCCTGCCACTAACATGAGGACGTTAGCAGCTCCTTCTACAGTCAAGCAGGATGCGGGAGGGTTGTGCCCTGTCCTTAGCTCTCACAGGGAAGCATGCCTTGAAGCCAGCTGTCAACTAGCTGCATTCTTATGGCAGGGTGAAGGTAGCAGTATTCTGAGACAGGAGGTTCCCAGATTACCACTCTACTGCACCTGGAGATACCCTCCAGGTCTGCATTGTTAACTTGCGTCTCAGAAGCCTCTGGCAAACGTCTCTGGTGAAGACGTGCGAAACACACTCTGCAGGCAGTGTTGAACTGTGAGGGACTGAGGGTGAGCTCAACTCTCAGAAGTAAGATGTTTTTGGACAAGGCGTTCAACTACCTACTCACGTATGGAACTTAGTATTTAGCACCAGTCTACCCCAGGTATTACTAGGAAATCGCTTGATTGAGCTTGGAGGCACTCGTCTTGTGTGCCGGGAGATTCCAATAACCTCTCCCAACACTTGCGTCAAGGAGCGAGCCTAGGCCTTTTGGAAGCGAAAGGTAGCGGCAGCAAGGATGTAGGGTTACAGGCCATAAGCTCAACTCTCAGAAGTGTGTATGCATGGGAGGCAGATGTCTGCTACCCACTAGGACATGGGAGTTGGAACCTAGCTACACTCCTATTGAAGAAGGATGTTGGAAATCGCTGTATTCAACTCAGATACACGGGAGTTCAGGCCAAATGCTTACACATGCTTTTCCCACAACCTATCCCAGCCACTAACATAAGGAGGTTAGCAGGTACGTCTACAGTCAGGCAGGGTGTGGGAGGGTTCTGCCCAGTCCTCAGCTCTCACAGGGAAGCATGCCTAGAAGCCAGCTCTCAACTAGCTGCATTCTTATGACAGTGTGAAGGTAGCAGTATTCTCAGTAAGGAGGTTCCAAGATTACCACTCTACTGCACCTGGAGATACCCTCCAGGTCTGCATTGTTAACTTGCGTCTCAGAAGCCTCTGGCAAAAGTCTCTGGTGAAGACGTGGGAAACCTACTCTGCAGGCAGTGTGGAACTGGGAGGGACTGAGGGTGAGCTCAACTCTCAGGAGTAAGATGATTTTGGACAAGGCGTTCAGCTACCTTCTCACATATGGAACTTAGTATGTAGCACCAGTCTACCCCAGGTATTACTGGGAAATCGCTGGATTGAGCTTGGAGGCACTCGTCTTGTGTGCCGGGAGATTCCAGTTACCTCTCCCAACACTTGCGTCAAGCAGCGAGCCTAGGCCTTTTGGAAGCGAAAGGTAGCGGCAGGCAGGATGTAGGGTTACAGGCCATAAGCTCAACTCTCAGAAGTGTGTATGCATGCGAGGCAGATGTCTGCTACCCACTCGGACATGGGAGTTGGAACCTAGCTACACTCCTATTGAAGAAGGATGTTGGAAATCGCTGTATTCAACTCAGATACACGGGAGTTCAGGCCCAATGCTTACACATGCTTTTCCCCCAACCTATCCCAGCCACTAACATAAGGAGGTTAGCAGGTACGTCTACAGTCAGGCAGGGTGCGGGAGGGTTCTGCCCAGTCCTCAGCTCTCACAGGGAAGCATGCCTAGAAGCCAGCTCTCAACTAGCTGCATTCTTATGACAGTGTGAAGGTAGCAGTATTCTGAGTAAGGAGGTTCCCAGATTACCACTCTACTGCACCTGGAGATACCGTCCAGGTGTGCATTGTTAACTTGCGTTTCAGAAGCCTCTGGCAAAAGTCTCTGGTGAAGACGTGGGAAACTCACTCTGCAGGCAGTGCGGAACTGTGAGGGACTGAGGGTGAGCTCAACTCTCAGCAGTAAGATGATTTTGGACAAGGCGTTCAGCTACCTTCTCACATATGGAACTTAGTATGTAGCACCAGTCTACCCCAGGAATTACTGGGAAATCGCTGGATTGAGCTTGGTGGCACTAGTCTTGTGTGCCGGGAGATTCCAGTTACCTCTCCCAACACTTGCGTCAAGCAGCGAGCCTAGGCCTTTTGGAAGCGAAAGGTAGCTGCAGGCAGGAGGTAGGCTTACAGGCCATAAGCTCACCTCTCAGAAGTGTGTATACATGGGAGGCAGATGTCTGCTACCCACTCGACATGCGAGTGGGAACCTAGCTACACTCTGATGAAGAAGGACTTTGGAAATCGCTGTATTCAACTCAGATACACGTGGGTTCAGGCACAACATTTCCACATGCTTTTCTCACAACGTTTCCCTGCCACTAACATGAGGACGTTAGCAGCTCCTTCTACAGTCAAGCAGGATGCGGGAGGGTTGTGCCCTGTCCTTAGCTCTCACACGGAAGCAGGCCTTGAAGCCAGCTGTCAACTAGCTGCATTCTTATGGCAGGGTGTAGGTAGCAGTATTCTGAGACAGGAGGTTCCCAGGTTACCACTCTACTGGACCTGGAGATACCCTCCAGGTCTGCATTGTTAACTTGCGTCTCAGAAGCCTCTGGCAAACGTCTCTGGTGAAGACGTGCGAAATTCACTCTGCAGGCAGTGTGGAACTGTGAGGGACTGAGGGTGAGCTCAACTCTGAGAAGTAAGATGTTTTTGGACAAGGCGTTCAACTACATACTCACGTATGGAACTTAGTATGTAGCACCAGTCTACCCCAGGAATTACTAGGAAATCGCTGGATTGAGCTTGGAGGCACTCGTCTTGTGTGCCGGGAGATTCCAGTTACCTCTCCCAACACTTGCGTCAAGCAGCGAGCCTAGGCCTTTTGGAAGCGAAAGGTAGCGGCAGCAAGGATGTAGGGTTACAGGCCATAAGCTCAACTCTCAGAAGTGTGTATGCATGGGAGGCAGATGTCTGCTACCCACTCGGACATGGGAGTTGGAACCTAGCTACACTCCTATTGAAGAAGGATGTTGGAAATCGCTGTATTCAACTCAGATACACGGGAGTTCAGGCCCAATGCTTACACATGCTATTCCCGCAACCCATCCCAGCCACTAACATAAGGAGGTTAGCAGGTACGTCTACAGTCAGGCAGGATGCGGGAGGGTTCTGCCCTGTCCTCAGCTCTCACAGGGAAGCTTGCCTAGAAGCCAGCTCTCAACTAGCTGCATTCTTATGACAGTGTGAAGGTAGCAGTATTCTGAGTAAGGAGGTTCCCAGATTACCACTCTACTGCACCTGGAGATACCGTCCAGGTGTGCATTGTTAACTTTCGTCTCAGAAGCCTCTGGCAAAAGTCTCTGGTGAAGACGTGGGAAACTCACTCTGCAGGCAGTGTGGAACTGTGAGGGACTGAGGGTGAGCTCAACTCTCAGCAGTAAGATGATTTTGGACAAGGCTTTCAGCTACCTTCTCACATATGGAACTTAGTATGTAGCACCAGTCTACCCCAGGAATTACTGGGAAATCGCTGGATTGAGCTTGGTGGCACTAGTCTTGTGTGCCGGGAGATTCCAGTTACCTCTCCCAACACTTCGGTGAAGCAGCGAGCCTAGGCCTTTTGGAAGCGAAAGGTAGCTGCAGGCAGGAGGTAGGCTTACAGGCCATAAGCTCAACTCTCAGAAGTGTGTATACATGGGAGACAGATGTCTGCTACCCACTCGGACATGCGAGTGGGAACCTAGCTACACTCTGATGAAGAAGGACTTTGGAAATCGCTGTATTCAACTCAGATACACGTGGGTTCAGGCACAACGATTCCACATGCTATTCTCACAACGTTTCCCTGCCACTAACATGAGGACGTTAGCAGCTCCTTCTACAGTCAAGCAGGATGCGGGAGGGTTGTGCCCTGTCCTTAGCTCTCACAGGGAAGCAGGCCTTGAAGCCAGCTGTCAACTAGCTGCATTCTTATGGCAGGGTGAAGGTAGCAGTATTCTGAGACAGGAGGTTCCCAGGTTACCACTCTACTGGACCTGGAGATACCCTCCAGGTCTGCATTGTTAACTTGCGTCTCAGAAGCCTCTGGCAAACGTCTCTGGTGAAGACGAGCGAAACTCACTCTGCAGGCAGTGTGGAACTGTGAGGGACTGAGGGTGAGCTCAACTCTGAGAAGTAAGATGTTTTTGGACAAGGCGCTCACCTACATACTCACGGATGGAACTTAGTATGTAGCACCAGTCTACCCCAGGAATTACTAGGAAATCGCTGGATTGAGCTTGGAGGCACTCGTCTTGTGTGCCGGGAGATTCCAGTTACCTCTCCCAACACTTGCGTCTTGCAGCGAGCCTAGGCCTTTTGGAAGCGAAAGGTAGCGGCAGGCAGGATGTAGGGTTACAGGCCATAAGCTCAACTCTCAGAAGTGTGTATGCATGGGAGGCAGATGTCTGCTACCCACTCGGACATGGGAGTTGGAACCTAGCTACACTCCTATTGAAGAAGGATGTTGGAAATCGCTGTATTCAACTCAGATACACGGGAGTTCAGGCCCAATGCTTACACATGCTTTTCCCGCAACCCATCCCAGCCACTAACATAAGGAGGTTAGCAGGTACGTCTACAGTCAGGCAGGATGCGGGAGGGTTCTGCCCTGTCCTCAGCTCTCACAGGGAAGCTTGCCTAGAAGCCAGCTCTCAACTAGCTGCATTCTTATGACAGTGTGAAGGTAGCAGTATTCTGAGTAAGGAGGTTCCCAGATTACCACTCTACTGCACCTGGAGATACCGTCCAGGTGTGCATTGTTAACTTGCGTCTCAGAAGCCTCTGGCAAAAGTCTCTGGTGAAGACGTGGGAAACTCACTCTGCAGGCAGTGCGGAACTGTGAGGGACTGAGGGTGAACTCACCTCTCAGCAGTAAGATGATTTTGGACAAGGCGTTCAGCTACCTTCTCACATATGGAACTTAGTATGTAGCACCAGTCTACCCCAGGAATTACTGGGAAATCGCTGGATTGAGCTTCGTGGCACTAGTCTTGTGTGCCGGGAGATTCCAGTTACCTCTCCCAACACTTGCGTCAAGCAGCGAGCCTAGGCCTTTTGGAAGCGAAAGGTAGCTGCAGGCAGGAGGTAGGCTTACAGGCCATAAGCTCAACTCTCAGAAGTGTGTATACATGGGAGGCAGATGTCTGCTACCCACTCGGACATGCGAGTGGGAACCTAGCTACACTCTGATGAAGAAGGACTTTGGAAATCGCTGTATTCAACTCAGATACACGTGGGTTCAGGCACAACGATTCCACATGCTTTTCTCACAACGTTTCCCTGCCACTAACATGAGGACGTTAGCAGCTCCTTCTACAGTCAAGCAGGATGCGGGAGGGTTGTGCCCTGTCCTTAGCTCTCACAGGGAAGCAGGCCTTGAAGCCAGCTGTCAACTAGCTGCATTCTTATGGCAGGGTGAAGGTAGCAGTATTCTGAGACAGGAGGTTCCCAGGTTACCACTCTACTGGACCTGGAGATACCCTCCAGGTCTGCATTGTTAACTTGCGTCTCAGAAGCCTCTGGCAAACGTCTCTGGTGAAGACGTGCGAAACTCACTGTGCAGGCAGTGTGGAACTGTGAGGGACTGAGGGTGAGCTCAACTCTGAGAAGTAAGATGTTTTTGGACAAGGCGTTCAACTACATACTCACGTATGGAACTTAGTATGTAGCACCAGTCTACCCCAGGAATTACTAGGAAATCGCTTGATTGAGCTTGGAGGCACTCGTCTTGTGTGCCGGGAGATTCCAGTTACCTCTCCCAACACTTGCGTCAAGCAGCGAGCCTAGGCCTTTTGGAAGCGAAAGGTAGCGGCAGGCAGGATGTAGGGTTACAGGCCATAAGCTCAACTCTCAGAAGTGTGTATGCATGGGAGGCAGATGTCTGCTACCCACTCGGACATGGGAGTTGGAACCTAGCTACACTCCTATTGAAGAAGGATGTTGGAAATCGCTGTATTCAACTCAGATACACGGGAGTTCAGGCCCAATGCTTACACATGCTTTTCCCGCAACCCATCCCAGCCACTAACATAAGGAGGTTAGCAGGTACGTCTACAGTCAGGCAGGATGCGGGAGGGTTCTGCCCTGTCCTCAGCTCTCACAGGGAAGCTTGCCTAGAAGCCAGCTCTCAACTAGCTGCATTCTTATGACAGTGTGAAGGTAGCAGTATTCTGAGTAAGGAGGTTCCCAGATTACCACTCTACTGCACCTGGAGATACCGTCCAGGTGTGCATTGTTAACTTGCGTCTCAGAAGCCTCTGGCAAAAGTCTCTGGTGAAGACGTGGGAAACTCACTCTGCAGGCAGTGTGGAACTGTGAGGGACTGAGGGTGAGCTCAACTCTCAGCAGTAAGATGATTTTGGACAAGGCGTTCAGCTACCTTCTCACATATGGAACTTAGTATGTAGCACCAGTCTACCCCAGGAATTACTGGGAAATTGCTGGATTGAGCTTCGTGGCACTAGTCTTGTGTGCCGGGAGATTCCAGTTACCTCTCCCAACACTTCGGTGAAGCAGCGAGCCTAGGCCTTTTGGAAGCGAAAGGTAGCTGCAGGCAGGAGGTAGGCTTACAGGCCATAAGCTCAACTCTCAGAAGTGTGTATACATGGGAGGCAGATGTCTGCTACCCACTCGGACATGCGAGTGGGAACCTAGCTACACTCTGATGAAGAAGGACTTTGGAAATCGCTGTATTCAACTCAGATACATGTGGGTTCAGGCACAACGATTCCACATGCTTTTCTCACAACGTTTCCCTGCCACTAACATGAGGACGTTAGCAGCTCCTTCTACAGTCAAGCAGGATGCGGGAGGGTTGTGCCCTGTCCTTAGCTCTCACAGGGAAGCAGGCCTTGAAGCCAGCTGTCAACTAGCTGCATTCTTATGGCAGGGTGAAGGTAGCAGTATTCTGAGACAGGAGGTTCCCAGGTTACCACTCTACTGGACCTGGAGATACCCTCCAGGTCTGCATTGTTAACTTGCGACTCAGAAGCCTCTGGCAAACGTCTCTGGTGAAGACGTGCGAAACTCACTGTGCAGGCAGTGTGGAACTGTGAGGGACTGAGGGTGAGCTCAACTCTCAGAAGTAAGATGTTTTTGGACAAGGCGTTCAACTACATACTCACGTATGGAACTTAGTATGGAGCACCAGTCTACCCCAGGAATTACTGGGAAATCGCTGGATTGAGCTTGGTGGTACTAGTCTTGTGTGCCGGGAGATTCCAGTTACCTCTCCCAACACTTCGGTGAAGCAGCGAGCCTAGGCCTTTTGGAAGCGAAAGTTAGCTGCAGGCAGGAGGTAGGCTTACAGGCCATAAGCTCAACTCTCAGAAGTGTGTATGCATGGGAGGCAGATGTCTGCTACCCACTCGGACATGCGAGTGGGAACCTAGCTACACTCTGATGAAGAAGGACTTTGGAAATCGCTGTATTCAACTCAGATACACGTGGGTTCAGGCACAACGATTCCACATGGTTTTCTCACAACGTTTCCCTGCCACTAACATGAGGACGTTAGCAGCTCCTTCTACAGTCAAGCAGGATGTGGGAGGGTTGTGCCCTGTCCTTAGCTCTCACAGGGAAGCAGGCCTTAAAGCCAGCTGTCAACTAGCTGCATTCTTATGGCAGGGTGAAGGTAGCAGTATTCTGAGACAGGAGGTTCCCAGATTACCACTCTACTGCACCTGGAGATACCGTCCAGGTGTGCATTGTTAACTTGCGTCTCAGAAGCCTCTGGCAAAAGTCTCTGGTGAAGACGTGGGAAACTCACTCTGCAGGCAGTGTGGAACTGTGAGGGACTGAGGGTGAGCTCAACTCTCAGCAGTAAGATGATTTTGGACAAGGCGTTCAGCTAACTTCTCACATATGGAACTTAGTATGTAGCACCAGTCTACCCCAGGAATTACTGGGAAATCGCTGGATTGAGCTTGGTGGCACTAGTCTTGTGTGCCGGGAGATTCAAGTTACCTCTCCCAACACTTGCGTCAAGCAGCGAGCCTAGGCCTTTTGGAAGCGAAAGGTAGCTGCAGGCAGGAGGTAGGCTTACAGGCCATAAGCTCAACTCTCAGAAGTGTGTATACATGGGAGGCAGATGTCTGCTACCCACTCGGACATGCGAGTGGGAACCTAGCTACACTCTGATGAAGAAGGACTTTGGAAATCGCTGTATTCAACTCAGATACACGTGGGTTCAGGCACAACGATTCCACATGCTTTTCTCACAACGTTTCCCTGCCACTAACATGAGGACGTTAGCAGCTCCTTCTACAGTCAAGCAGGATGCGGGAGGGTTGTGCCCTGTCCTTAGCTCTCACAGGGAAGCAGGCCTTGAAGCCAGCTGTCAACTAGCTGCATTCTTATGGCAGGGTGAAGGTAGCAGTATTCTGAGACAGGAGGTTCCCAGGTTACCACTCTACTGGACCTGGAGATACCGTCCAGGTGTGCATTGTTAACTTGCGTCTCAGAAGCCTCTGGCAAACGTCTCTGGTGAAGACGTGCGAAACTCACTCTGCAGGCAGTGTGGAACTGTGAGGGACTGAGGGTGAGCTCAACTCTCAGCAGTAAGATGATTTTGGACAAGGCGTTCAGCTACCTTCTCACATATGGAACTTAGTATGTAGCACCAGTCTACCCCAGGAATTACTGGGAAATCGCTGGATTGAGCTTGGTGGCACTAGTCTTGTGTGCCGGGAGATTCCAGTTACCTCTCCCAACACTTGCGTCAAGCAGCGAGCCTAGGCCTTTTGGAAGCGAAAGGTAGCTGCAGGCAGGAGGTAGGCTTACAGGCCATAAGCTCAACTCTCAGAAGTGTGTATACATGGGAGGCAGATGTCTGCTACCCACTCGGACATGCGAGTGGGAACCTAGCTACACTCTGATGAAGAAGGACTTTGGAAATCGCTGTATTCAACTCAGATACACGTGGGTTCAGGCACAACGATTCCACATGCTTTTCGCACAACCTTTCCTTGCCACTAACATGAGGACGTTAGCAGCTCCTTCTACAGTCAAGCAGGATGCGGGAGGGTTGTGCCCTGTCCTTAGCTCTCACAGGGAAGCAGGCCTTGAAGCCAGCTGTCAACTAGCTGCATTCTTATGGCAGGGTGAAGGTAGCAGTATTCTGAGACAGGAGGTTCCCAGGTTACCACTCTACTGGACCTGGAGATACCCTCCAGGTCTGCATTGTTAACTTGCGTCTCAGAAGCCTCTGGCAAACGTCTCTGGTGAAGACGTGCGAAACTCACTGTGCAGGCAGTGTGGAACTCTGAGGGACTGAGGGTGAGCTCAACTCTGAGAAGTAAGATGTTTTTGGACAAGGCGTTCAACTACATACTCACGTATGGAACTTAGTATGTAGCACCAGTCTACCCCAGGAATTACTAGGAAATCGCTGGATTGAGCTTGGAGGCACTCGTCTTGTGTGCCGGGAGATTCCAGTTACCTCTCCCAACACTTGCGTCAAGCAGCGAGCCTAGGCCTTTTGGAAGCGAAAGGTAGCAGCAGGCAGGATGTAGGGTTACAGGCCATAAGCTCAACTCTCAGAAGTGTGTATGCATGGGAGGCAGATGTCTGCTACCCACTCGGACATGGGAGTTGGAAACTAGCTACACTCCTATTGAAGAAGGATGTTGGAAATCGCTGTATTCAACTCAGATACACGGGAGTTCAGGCCCAATGCTTACACATGCTTTTCCCGCAACCCATCCCAGCCACTAACATAAGGAGGTTAGCAGGTACGTCTACAGTCAGGCAGGATGCGGGAGGGTTCTGCCCTGTCCTCAGCTCTCACAGGGAAGCTTGCCTAGAAGCCAGCTCTCAACTAGCTGCATTCTTATGACAGTGTGAAGGTAGCAGTATTCTGAGTAAGGAGGTTCCCAGATTACCACTCTACTGCACCTGGAGATACCGTCCAGGTGTGCATTGTTAACTTGCGTCTCAGAAGCCTCTGGCAAAAGTCTCTGGTGAAGACGTGGGAAACTCACTCTGCAGGCAGTGTGGAACTGTGAGGGACTGAGGGTGAGCTCAACTCTCAGCAGTAAGATGATTTTGGACAAGGCGTTCAGCTACCTTCTCACATATGGAACTTAGTATGTAGCACCAGTCTACCCCAGGAATTACTGGGAAATCGCTGGATTGAGCTTGGTGGCACTAGTCTTGTGTGCCGGGAGATTCCAGTTACCTCTCCCAACACTTGCGTCAAGCAGCGAGCCTAGGCCTTTTGGAAGCGAAAGGTAGCTGCAGGCAGGAGGTAGGCTTACAGGCCATAAGCTCAACTCTCAGAAGTGTGTATACATGGGAGGCAGATGTCTGCTACCCACTCGGACATGCGAGTGGGAACCTAGCTACACTCTGATGAAGAAGGACTTTGGAAATCGCTGTATTCAACTCAGATACACGTGGGTTCAGGCACAACGATTCCACATGCTTTTCTCACAACGTTTCCCTGCCACTAACATGAGGACGTTAGCAGCTCCTTCTACAGTCAAGCAGGATGCGGGAGGGTTGTGCCTGTCCTTAGCTCTCACAGGGAAGCAGGCCTTGAAGCCAGCTGTCAACTAGCTGCATTCTTATGGCAGGGTGAAGGTAGCAGTATTCTGAGACAGGAGGTTCCCAGGTTACCACTCTACTGGACCTGGAGATACCCTCCAGGTCTGCATTGTTAACTTGCGTCTCAGAAGCCTCTGGCAAACGTCTCTGGTGAAGACGTGCGAAACTCACTGTGCAGGCAGTGTGGAACTGTGAGGGACTGAGGGTGAGCTCAACTCTGAGAAGTAAGATGTTTTTGGACAAGGCGTTCAACTACATACTCACGTATGGAACTTAGTATGTAGCACCAGTCTACCCCAGGAATTACTAGGAAATCGCTGGATTGAGCTTGGAGGCACTCGTCTTGTGTGCCGGGAGATTCCAGTTACCTCTCCCAACACTTGCGTCAAGCAGCGAGCCTAGGCCTTTTGGAAGCGAAAGGTAGCGGCAGGCAGGATGTAGGGTTACAGGCCATAAGGTCAACTCTCAGAAGTGTGTATGCATGGGAGGCAGATGTCTGCTACCCACTCGGACATGGGAGTTGGAACCTAGCTACACTCCTATTGAAGAAGGATGTTGGAAATCGCTGTATTCAACTCAGATACACTGGAGTTCAGGCCCAATGCTTACACATGCTTTTCCCGCAACCCATCCCAGCCACTAACATAAGGAGGTTAGCAGGTACGTCTACAGTCAGGCAGGATTCGGGAGGGTTCTGCCCTGTCCTCAGCTCTCACAGGGAAGCTTGCCTAGAAGCCAGCTCTCAACTAGCTGCATTCTTATGACAGTGTGAAGGTAGCAGTATTCTGAGTAAGGAGGTTCCCAGATTACCACTCTACTGCACCTGGAGATACCGTCCAGGTGTGCATTGTTAACTTGCGTCTCAGAAGCCTCTGGCAAAAGTCTCTGGTGAAGACGTGGGAAACTCACTCTGCAGGCAGTGTGGAACTGTGAGGGACTGAGGGTGAGCTCAACTCTCAGCAGTAAGATGATTTTGGACAAGGCGTTCAGCTACCTTCTCACATATGGAACTTAGTATGTAGCACCAGTCTACCCCAGGAATTACTGGGAAATCGCTGGATTGAGCTTGGTGGCACTAGTCTTGTGTGCCGGGAGATTCCAGTTACCTCTCCCAACACTTCGGTGAAGCAGCGAGCCTAGGCCTTTTGGAAGCGAAAGGTAGCTGCAGGCAGGAGGTAGGCTTACAGGCCATAAGCTCAACTCTCAGAAGTGTGTATACATGGGAGGCAGATGTCTGCTACCCACTCGGACATGCGAGTGGGAACCTAGCTACACTCTGATGAAGAAGGACTTTGGAAATCGCTGTATTCAACTCAGATACACGTGGGTTCAGGCACAACGATTCCACATGCTTTTCTCACAACGTTTCCCTGCCACTAACATGAGGACGTTAGCAGCTCCTTCTACAGTCAAGCAGGATGCGGGAGGGTTGTGCCCTGTCCTTAGCTCTCACAGGGAAGCAGGCCTTGAAGCCAGCAGTCAACTAGCTGCATTCTTATGGCAGGGTGAAGGTAGCAGTATTCTGAGACAGGAGGTTCCCAGGTTACCACTCTACTGGACCTGGAGATACCCTCCAGGTCTGCATTGTTAACTTGCGTCTCAGAAGCCTCTGGCAAACGTCTCTGGTGAAGACGTGCGAAACTCACTCTGCAGGCAGTGTGGAACTGTGAGGGACTGAGGGTGAGCTCAACTCTGAGAAGTAAGATGTTTTTGGACAAGGCGTTCAACTACATACTCACGTATGGAACTTAGTATGTAGCACCAGTCTACCCCAGGAATTACTAGGAAATCGCTGGATTGAGCTTGGAGGCACTCGTCTTGTGTGCCGGGAGATTCCAGTTACCTCTCCCAACACTTGCGTCAAGCAGCGAGCCTAGGCCTTTTGGAAGCGAAAGGTAGCGGCAGGCAGGATTTAGGGTTACAGGCCATAAGCTCAACTCTCAGAAGTGTGTATGCATGGGAGGCAGATGTCTGCTACCCACTCGGACATGGGAGTTGGAACCTAGCTACACTCCTATTGAAGAAGGATGTTGGAAATCGCTGTATTCAACTCAGATACACGGGAGTTCAGGCCCAATGTTTACACATGCTTTTCCCGCAACCCATCCCAGCCACTAACATAAGGAGGTTAGCAGGTACGTCTACAGTCAGGCAGGATGCGGTAGGGTTCTGCCCTGTCCTCAGCTCTCACAGGGAAGCTTGCCTAGAAGCCAGCTCTCAACTAGCTGCATTCTTATGACAGTGTGAAGGTAGCAGTATTCTGAGTAAGGAGGTTCCCAGATTACCACTCTACTGCACCTGGAGATACCGTCCAGGTGTGCATTGTTAACTTGCGTCTCAGAAGCCTCTGGCCAACGTCTCTGGTGAAGACGTGCGAAACTCACTGTGCAGGCAGTGTGGAACTGTGAGGGACTGAGGGTCAGCTCAACTCTCAGCAGTAAGATGTTTTTGGACAAGGCGTTCAACTACATACTCACGTATGGAACTTAGTATGTAGCACCAGTCTACCCCAGGAATTACTGGGAAATCGCTCGATTGAGCTTGGTGGTACTAGTCTTGTGTGCCGGGAGATTCCACTTACCTCTCCCAACACTTCGGTGAAGCAGCGAGCCTAGGCCTTTTGGAAGCGAAAGGTAGCTGCAGGCAGGAGGTAGGCTTACAGGCCATAAGCTCAACTCTCAGAAGTGTGTATGCATGGGAGGCAGATGTCTGCTACCCACTCGGACATGCGAGTGGGAACCTAGCTACACTCTGATGAAGAAGGACTTTGGAAATCGCTGTATTCAACTCAGATACACGTGGGTTCAGGCACAACGATTCCACATCCTTTTCTCACAACGTTTCCCTGCCACTAACATGAGGACGTTAGCAGCTCCTTCTACAGTCAAGCAGGATGTGGGAGGGTTGTGCCCTGTCCTTAGCTCTCACAGGGAAGCAGGCCTTAAAGCCAGCTGTCAACTAGCTGCATTCTTATGGCAGGGTGAAGGTAGCAGTATTCTGAGACAGGAGGTTCCCAGGTTACCACTCTACTGCACCTGGAGATACCCTCCAGGTCTGCATTGTTAACTTGCGTCTCAGAAGCCTCTGGCAAACGTCTCTGGTGAAGACGTGCGAAACTCACTGTGCAGGCAGTGTGGAACTGTGAGGGACTGAGGGTGAGCTCAACTCTCAGAAGTAAGATGTTTTTGGGCAAGGCGTTCAACTACATACTCACGTATGGAACTTAGTATGTAGCACCAGTCTACCCCAGGAATTACTGGGAAATCGCTCGATTGAGCTTGGTGGTACTAGTCTTGTGTGCCGGGAGATTCCAGTTACCTCTCCCAACACTTGCGTCAAGCAGCGAGCCTAGGCCTTTTGGAAGCGAAAGGTAGCTGCAGGCAGGAGGTAGGCTTACAGGCCATAAGCTCAACTCTCAGAAGTGTGTATACATGGGAGGCAGATGTCTGCTACCCACTCGGACATGCGAGTGGGAACCTAGCTACACTCTGATGAAGAAGGACTTTGGAAATCGCTGTATTCAACTCAGATACACGTGGGTTCAGGCACAACGATTCCACATGCTTTTCTCACAACGTTTCCCTGCCACTAACATGAGGACGTTAGCAGCTCCTTCTACAGTCAAGCAGGATGCGGGAGGGTTGTGCCTGTCCTTAGCTCTCACAGGGAAGCAGGCCTTGAAGCCAGCTGTCAACTAGCTGCATTCTTATGGCAGGGTGAAGGTAGCAGTATTCTGAGACAGGAGGTTCCCAGGTTACCACTCTACTGGACCTGGAGATACCCTCCAGGTCTGCATTGTTAACTTGCGTCTCAGAAGCCTCTGGCAAACGTCTCTGGTGAAGACGTGCGAAACTCACTCTGCAGGCAGTGTGGAACTGTGAGGGACTGAGGGTGAGCTCAACTCTGAGAAGTAAGATGTTTTTGGACAAGGCGTTCAACTACATACTCACGTATGGAACTTAGTATGTAGCACCAGTCTACCCCAGGAATTACTAGGAAATCGCTGGATTGAGCTTGGAGGCACTCGTCTTGTGTGCCGGGAGATTCCAGTTACCTCTCCCAACACTTGCGTCAAGCAGCGAGCCTAGGCCTTTTGGAAGCGAAAGGTAGCGGCAGGCAGGATGTAGGGTTACAGGCCATAAGCTCAACTCTCAGAAGTGTGTATGCATGGGAGGCAGATGTCTGCTACCCACTCGGACATGGGAGTTGGAACCTAGCTACACTCCTATTGAAGAAGGATGTTGGAAATCGCTGTATTCAACTCAGATACACTGGAGTTCAGGCCCAATGCTTACACATGCTTTTCCCGCAACCCATCCCAGCCACTAAGATAAGGAGGTTAGCAGGTACGTCTACAGTCAGGCAGGATGCGGGAGGGTTCTGCCCTGTCCTCAGCTCTCACAGGGAAGCTTGCCTAGAAGCCAGCTCTCAACTAGCTGCATTCTTATGACAGTGTGAAGGTAGCAGTATTCTGAGTAAGGAGGTTCCCAGATTACCACTCTACTGCACCTGGAGATACCGTCCAGGTGTGCATTGTTAACTTGCGTCTCAGAAGCCTCTGGCAAAAGTCTCTGGTGAAGACGTGGGAAACTCACTCTGCAGGCAGTGTGGAACTGTGAGGGACTGAGGGTGAGCTCAACTCTCAGCAGTAAGATGATTTTGGACAAGGCGTTCAGCTACCTTCTCACATATGGAACTTAGTATGTAGCACCAGTCTACCCCAGGAATTACTGGGAAATCGCTGGATTGAGCTTGGTGGCACTAGTCTTGTGTGCCGGGAGATTCCACTTACCTCTCCCAACACTTCGGTGAAGCAGCGAGCCTAGGCCTTTTGGAAGCGAAAGGTAGCTGCAGGCAGGAGGTAGGCTTACAGGCCATAAGCTCAACTCTCAGAAGTGTGTATACATGGGAGGCAGATGTCTGCTACCCACTCGGACATGCGAGTGGGAACCTAGCTACACTCTGATGAAGAAGGACTTTGGAAATCGCTGTATTCAACTCAGATACACGTGGGTTCAGGCACAACGATTCCACATGCTTTTCTCACAACGTTTCCCTGCCACTAACATGAGGACGTTAGCAGCTCCTTCTACAGTCAAGCAGGATGCGGGAGGGTTGTGCCCTGTCCTTAGCTCTCACAGGGAAGCAGGCCTTGAAGCCAGCTGTCAACTAGCTGCATTCTTATGGCAGGGTGAAGGTAGCAGTATTCTGAGACAGGAGGTTCCCAGGTTACCACTCTACTGGACCTGGAGATACCCTCCAGGTCTGCATTGTTAACTTGCGTCTCAGAAGCCTCTGGCAAACGTCTCTGGTGAAGACGTGCGAAACTCACTCTGCAGGCAGTGTGGAACTGTGAGGGACTGAGGGTGAGCTCAACTCTGAGAAGTAAGATGTTTTTGGACAAGGCGTTCAACTACATACTCACGTATGGAACTTAGTATGTAGCACCAGTCTACCCCAGGAATTACTAGGAAATCGCTGGATTGAGCTTGGAGGCACTCGTCTTGTGTGCCGGGAGATTCCAGTTACCTCTCCCAACACTTGCGTCAAGCAGCGAGCCTAGGCCTTTTGGAAGCGAAAGGTAGCGGCAGGCAGGATGTAGGGTTACAGGCCATAAGCTCAACTCTCAGAAGTGTGTATGCATGGGAGGCAGATGTCTGCTACCCACTCGGACATGGGAGTTGGAACCTAGCTACACTCCTATTGAAGAAGGATGTTGGAAATCGCTGTATTCAACTCAGATACACGGGAGTTCAGGCCCAATGCTTACACATGCTTTTCCCGCAACCCATCCCAGCCACTAACATAAGGAGGTTAGCAGGTACGTCTACAGTCAGGCAGGATGCGGGAGGGTTCTGCCCTGTCCTCAGCTCTCACAGGGAAGCTTGCCTAGAAGCCAGCTCTCAACTAGCTGCATTCTTATGACAGTGTGAAGGTAGCAGTATTCTGAGTAAGGAGGTTCCCAGATTACCACTCTACTGCACCTGGAGATACCGTCCAGGTGTGCATTGTTAACTTGCGTCTCAGAAGCCTCTGGCAAAAGTCTCTGGTGAAGACGTGGGAAACTCACTCTGCAGGCAGTGTGGAACTGTGAGGGACTGAGGGTGAGCTCAACTCTCAGCAGTAAGATGATTTTGGACAAGGCGTTCAGCTACCTTCTCACATATGGAACTTAGTATGTAGCACCAGTCTACCCCAGGAATTACTGGGAAATCGCTGGATTGAGCTTGGTGGCACTAGTCTTGTGTGCCGGGAGATTCCAGTTACCTCTCCCAACACTTGCGTCAAGCAGCGAGCCTAGGCATTTTGGAAGCGAAAGGTAGCTGCAGGCAGGAGGTAGGCTTACAGGCCATAAGCTCAACTCTCAGAAGTGTGTATACATGGGAGGCAGATGTCTGCTACCCACTCGGACATGCGAGTGGGAACCTAGCTACACTCTGATGAAGAAGGACTTTGGAAATCGCTGTATTCAACTCAGATACACGTGGGTTCAGGCACAACGATTCCACATGCTTTTCTCACAACGTTTCCCTGCCACTAACATGAGGACGTTAGCAGCTCCTTCTACAGTCAAGCAGGATGCGGGAGGGTTGTGCCCTGTCCTTAGCTCTCACAGGGAAGCAGGCCTTGAAGCCAGCTGTCAACTAGCTGCATTCTTATGGCAGGGTGAAGGTAGCAGTATTCTGAGACAGGAGGTTCCCAGGTTACCACTCTACTGGACCTGGAGATACCCTCCAGGTCTGCATTGTTAACTTGCGTCTCAGAAGCCTCTGGCAAACGTCTCTGGTGAAGACGTGCGAAACTCACTCTGCAGGCAGTGTGGAACTGTGAGGGACTGAGGGTGAGCTCAACTCTGAGAAGTAAGATGTTTTTGGACAAGGCGTTCAACTACATACTCACGTATGGAACTTAGTATGTAGCACCAGTCTACCCCAGGAATTACTAGGAAATCGCTGGATTGAGCTTGGAGGCACTCGTCTTGTGTGCCGGGAGATTCCAGTTACCTCTCCCAACACTTGCGTCAAGCAGCGAGCCTAGGCCTTTTGGAAGCGAAAGGTAGCAGCAGGCAGGATGTAGGGTTACAGGCCATAAGCTCAACTCTCAGAAGTGTGTATGCATGGGAGGCAGATGTCTGCTACCCACTCGGACATGGGAGTTGGAACCTAGCTACACTCCTATTGAAGAAGGATGTTGGAAATCGCTGTATTCAACTCAGATACACGGGAGTTCAGGCCCAATGCTTACACATGCTTTTCCCGCAACCCATCCCAGCCACTAACATAAGGAGGTTAGCAGGTACGTCTACAGTCAGGCAGGATGCGGGAGGGTTCTGCCCTGTCCTCAGCTCTCACAGGGAAGCTTGCCTAGAAGCCAGCTCTCAACTAGCTGCATTCTTATGACAGTGTGAAGGTAGCAGTATTCTGAGTAAGGAGGTTCCCAGATTACCACTCTACTGCACCTGGAGATACCGTCCAGGTGTGCATTGTTAACTTGCGTCTCAGAAGCCTCTGGCAAACGTCTCTGGTGAAGACGTGCGAAACTCACTGTGCAGGCAGTGTGGAACTGTGAGGGACTGAGGGTCAGCTCAACTCTCAGCAGTAAGATGTTTTTGGACAAGGCGTTCAACTACATACTCACGTATGGAACTTAGTATGTAGCACCAGTCTACCCCAGGAATTACTGGGAAATCGCTCGATTGAGCTTGGTGGTACTAGTCTTGTGTGCCGGGAGATTCCAGTTACCTCTCCCAACACTTCGGTGAAGCAGCGAGCCTAGGCCTTTTGGAAGCGAAAGGTAGCTGCAGGCAGGAGGTAGGCTTACAGGCCATAAGCTCAACTCTCAGAAGTGTGTATGCATGGGAGGCAGATGTCTGCTACCCACTCGGACATGCGAGTGGGAACCTAGCTACACTCTGATGAAGAAGGACTTTGGAAATCGCTGTATTCAACTCAGATACACGTGGGTTCAGGCACAACGATTCCACATCCTTTTCTCACAACGTTTCCCTGCCACTAACATGAGGACGTTAGCAGCTCCTTCTACAGTCAAGCAGGATGTGGGAGGGTTGTGCCCTGTCCTTAGCTCTCACAGGGAAGCAGGCCTTAAAGCCAGCTGTCAACTAGCTGCATTCTTATGGCAGGGTGAAGGTAGCAGTATTCTGAGACAGGAGGTTCCCAGGTTACCACTCTACTGCACCTGGAGATACCCTCCAGGTCTGCATTGTTAACTTGCGTCTCAGAAGCCTCTGGCAAACGTCTCTGGTGAAGACGTGCGAAACTCACTGTGCAGGCAGTGTGGAACTGTGAGGGACTGAGGGTGAGCTCAACTCTCAGAAGTAAGATGTTTTTGGGCAAGGCGTTCAACTACATACTCACGTATGGAACTTAGTATGTAGCACCAGTCTACCCCAGGAATTACTGGGAAATCGCTTGATTGAGCTTGGAGGCACTCGTCTTGTGTGCCGGGAGATTCCAGTTACCTCTCCCAACACTTGCGTCAAGCAGCGAGCCTAGGCCTTTTGGAAGCGAAAGGTAGCGGCAGGCAGGATGTAGGGTTACAGGCCATAAGCTCAACTCTCAGAAGTGTGTATGCATGGGAGGCAGATGTCTGCTACCCACTCGGACATGGGAGTTGGAACCTAGCTACACTCCTATTGAAGAAGGATGATGGAAATCGCTGTATTCAACTCAGATACACGGGAGTTCAGGCCCAATGCTTACACATGCTTTTCCCGCAACCCATCCCAGCCACTAACATAAGGAGGTTAGCAGGTACGTCTACAGTCAGGCAGGATGCGGGAGGGTTCTGCCCTGTCCTCAGCTCTCACAGGGAAGCTTGCCTAGAAGCCAGCTCTCAACTAGCTGCATTCTTATGACAGTGTGAAGGTAGCAGTATTCTGAGTAAGGAGGTTCCCAGATTACCACTCTACTGCAACTGGAGATACCGTCCAGGTGTGCATTGTTAACTTGCGTCTCAGAAGCCTCTTGCAAAAGTCTCTGGTGAAGACGTGGGAAACTCACTCTGCAGGCAGTGTGGAACTGTGAGGGACTGAGGGTTAGCTCAACTCTCAGCAGTAAGATGATTTTGGACAAAGCGTTCAGCTACCTTCTCACATATGGAACTTAGTATGTAGCACCAGTCTACCCCAGGCATTACTGGGAAATCGCTGGATTGAGCTTGGTGGCACTAGTCTTGTGTGCCGGGAGATTCCAGTTACCTCTCCCAACACTTGCGTCAAGCAGCGAGCCTAGGCCTTTTGGAAGCGAAAGGTAGCTGCAGGCAGGAGGTAGGCTTACAGGCCATAAGCTCAACTCTCAGAAGTGTGTATACATGGGAGGCAGATGTCTGCTACCCACTCGGACATGCGAGTGGGAACCTAGCTACACTCTGATGAAGAAGGACTTTGGAAATCGCTGTATTCAACTCAGATACACGTGGGTTCAGGCACAACGATTCCACATGCTTTTCGCACAACCTTTCCTTGCCACTAACATGAGGACGTTAGCAGCTCCTTCTACAGTCAAGCAGGATGCGGGAGGGTTGTGCCCTGTCCTTAGCTCTCACAGGGAAGCAGGCCTTGAAGCCAGCTGTCAACTAGCTGCATTCTTATGGCAGGGTGAAGGTAGCAGTATTCTGAGACAGGAGGTTCCCAGGTTACCACTCTACTGGACCTGGAGATACCCTCCAGGTCTGCATTGTTAACTTGCGTCTCAGAAGCCTCTGGCAAACGTCTCTGGTGAAGACGTGCGAAACTCACTGTGCAGGCAGTGTGGAACTCTGAGGGACTGAGGGTGAGCTCAACTCTCAGAAGTAAGATGTTTTTGGACAAGGCGTTCAACTACATACTCACGTATGGAACTTAGTATGTAGCACCAGTCTACCCCAGGAATTACTGGGAAATCGCTGGATTGAGCTTGGAGGCACTCGTCTTGTGTGCCGGGAGATTCCAGTTACCTCTCCCAACACTTGCGTCAAGCAGCGAGCCTAGGCCTTTTGGAAGCGAAAGGTAGCGGCAGGCAGGATGTAGGGTTACAGGCCATAAGCTCAACTCTCAGAAGTGTGTATGCATGGGAGGCAGATGTCTGCTACCCACTCGGACATGGGAGTTGGAACCTAGCTACACTCCTATTGAAGAAGGATGTTGGAAATCGCTGTATTCAACTCAGATACACGGGAGTTCAGGCCCAATGCTTACACATGCTTTTCCCGCAACCCATCCCAGCCACTAACATAAGGAGGTTAGCAGGTACGTCTACAGTCAGGCAGGATGCGGGAGGGTTCTGCCCTGTCCTCAGCTCTCACAGGGAAGCTTGCCTAGAAGCCAGCTCTCAACTAGCTGCATTCTTATGACAGTGTGAAGGTAGCAGTATTCTGAGTAAGGAGGTTCCCAGATTACCACTCTACTGCACCTGGAGATACCGTCCAGGTGTGCATTGTTAACTTGCGTCTCAGAAGCCTCTGGCAAAAGTCTCTGGTGAAGACGTGGGAAACTCACTCTGCAGGCAGTGTGGAACTGTGAGGGACTGAGGGTGAGCTCAACTCTCAGCAGTAAGATGATTTTGGACAAGGCGTTCAGCTACCTTCTCACATATGGAACTTAGTATGTAGCACCAGTCTACCCCAGGAATTACTGGGAAATCGCTGGATTGAGCTTGGTGGCACTAGTCTTGTGTGCCGGGAGATTCCAGTTACCTCTCCCAACACTTGCGTCAAGCAGCGAGCCTAGGCCTTTTGGAAGCGAAAGGTAGCTGCAGGCAGGAGGTAGGCTTACAGGCCATAAGCTCAACTCTCAGAAGTGTGTATACATGGGAGGCAGATGTCTGCTACCCACTCGGACATGCGAGTGGGACCCTAGCTACACTCTGATGAAGAAGGACTTTGGAAATCGCTGTATTCAACTCAGATACACGTGGGTTCAGGCACAACGATTCCACATGCTTTTCTCACAACGTTTCCCTGCCACTAACATGAGGACGTTAGCAGCTCCTTCTACAGTCAAGCAGGATGCGGGAGGGTTGTGCCCTGTCCTTAGCTCTCACAGGGAAGCAGGCCTTGAAGCCAGCTGTCAACTAGCTGCATTCTTATGGCAGGGTGAAGGTAGCAGTATTCTGAGACAGGAGGTTCCCAGGTTACCACTCTACTGGACCTGGAGATACCCTCCAGGTCTGCATTGTTAACTTGCGTCTCAGAAGCCTCTGGCAAACGTCTCTGGTGAAGACGTGCGAAACTCACTCTGCAGGCAGTGTGGAACTGTGAGGGACTGAGGGTGAGCTCAACTCTCAGAAGTAAGATGTTTTTGGACAAGGCGTTCAACTACATACTCACGTATGGAACTTAGTATGTAGCACCAGTCTACCCCAGGAATTACTAGGAAATCGCTGGATTGAGCTTGGAGGCACTCGTCTTATGTGCCGGGAGATTCCAGTTACCTCTCCCAACACTTGCGTCAAGCAGCGAGCCTAGGCCTTTTGGAAGCGAAAGGTAGCGGCAGGCAGGATGTAGGGTTACAGGCCATAAGCTCAACTCTCAGAAGTGTGTATGCATGGGAGGCAGATGTCTGCTACCCACTCGGACATGGGAGTTGGAACCTAGCTACACTCCTATTGAAGAAGGATGTTGGAAATCGCTGTATTCAACTCAGATACACGGGAGTTCAGGCCCAATGCTTACACATGCTTTTCCCGCAACCCATCCCAGCCACTAACATAAGGAGGTTAGCAGGTACGTCTACAGTCAGGCAGGATGCGGGAGGGTTCTGCCCTGTCCTCAGCTCTCACAGGGAAGCTTGCCTAGAAGCCAGCTCTCAACTAGCTGCATTCTTATGACAGTGTGAAGGTAGCAGTATTCTGAGTAAGGAGGTTCCCAGATTACCACTCTACTGCACCTGGAGATACCGTCCAGGTGTGCATTGTTAACTTGCGTCTCAGAAGCCTCTGGCAAAAGTCTCTGGTGAAGACGTGGGAAACTCACTCTGCAGGCAGTGTGGAACTGTGAGGGACTGAGGGTGAGCTCAACTCTCAGCAGTAAGATGATTTTGGACAAGGCGTTCAGCTACCTTCTCACATATGGAACTTAGTATGTAGCACCAGTCTACCCCAGGAATTACTGGGAAATCGCTGGATTGAGCTTGGTGGCACTAGTCTTGTGTGCCGGGAGATTCCAGTTACCTCTCCCAACACTTGCGTCAAGCAGCGAGCCTAGGCCTTTTGGAAGCGAAAGGTAGCTGCAGGCAGGAGGTAGGCTTACAGGCCATAAGCTCAACTCTCAGAAGTGTGTATACATGGGAGGCAGATGTCTGCTACCCACTCGGACATGCGAGTGGGAACCTAGCTACACTCTGATGAAGAAGGACTTTGGAAATCGCTGTATTCAACTCAGATACACGTGGGTTCAGGCACAACGATTCCACATGCTTTTCTCACAACGTTTCCCTGCCACTAACATGAGGACGTTAGCAGCTCCTTCTACAGTCAAGCAGGATGCGGGAGGGTTGTGCCCTGTCCTTAGCTCTCACAGGGAAGCAGGCCTTGAAGCCAGCTGTCAACTAGCTGCATTCTTATGGCAGGGTGAAGGTAGCAGTATTCTGAGACAGGAGGTTCCCAGGTTACCACTCTACTGGACCTGGAGATACCCTCCAGGTCTGCATTGTTAACTGGCGTCTCAGAAGCCTCTGGCAAACGTCTCTGGTGAAGACGTGCGAAACTCACTCTGCAGGCAGTGTGGAACTGTGAGGGACTGAGGGTGAGCTCAACTCTCAGAAGTAAGATGTTTTTGGACAAGGCGTTCAACTACATACTCACGTATGGAACTTAGTATGTAGCACCAGTCTACCCCAGGAATTACTAGGAAATCGCTTGATTGAGCTTGGAGGCACTCGTCTTGTGTGCCGGGAGATTCCAGTTACCTCTCCCAACACTTGCGTCAAGCAGCGAGCTTAGGCCTTTTGGAAGCGAAAGGAAGCGGCAGGCAGGATGTAGGGTTACAGGCCATAAGCTCAACTCTCAGAAGTGTGTATGCATGGGAGGCAGATGTCTGCTACCCACTCGGACATGGGAGTTGGAACCTAGCTACACTCCTATTGAAGAAGGATGTTGGAAATCGCTGTATTCAACTCAGATACACGGGAGTTCAGGCCCAATGCTTACACATGCTTTTCCCGCAACCCATCCAGGCACTAACATAAGGAGGTTAGCAGGTACGTCTACAGTCAGGCAGGATGCGGGAGGGTTCTGCCCTGTCCTCAGCTCTCACAGGGAAGCTTGCCTAGAAGCCAGCTCTCAACTAGCTGCATTCTTATGACAGTGTGAAGGTAGCAGTATTCTGAGTAAGGAGGTTCCCAGATTACCACTCTACTGCAACTGGAGATACCCTCCAGGTCTGCATTGTTAACTTGCGTCTCAGAAGCCTCTGGCAAAAGTCTCTGGTGAAGACGTGGGAAACTCACTCTGCAGGCAGTGTGGAACTGTGAGGGACTGAGGGTTAGCTCAACTCTCAGCAGTAAGATGATTTTGGACAAGGCGTTCAGCTACCTTCTCACATATGGAACTTAGTATGTAGCACCAGTCTACCCCAGGCATTACTGGGAAATCGCTGGATTGAGCTTGGTGGCACTAGTCTTGTGTGCCGGGAGATTCCAGTTACCTCTCCCAACACTTGCGTCAAGCAGCGAGCCTAGGCCTTTTGGAAGCGAAAGGTAGCTGCAGGCAGGAGGTAGGCTTACAGGCCATAAGCTCAACTCTCAGAAGTGTGTATACATGGGAGGCAGATGTCTGCTACCCACTCGGACATGCGAGTGGGAACCTAGCTACACTCTGATGAAGAAGGACTTTGGAAATCGCTGTATTCAACTCAGATACACGTGGGTTCAGGCACAACGATTCCACATGCTTTTCTCACAACGTTTCCCTGCCAGTAACATGAGGACGTTAGCAGCTCCTTCTACAGTCAAGCAGGATGCGGGAGGGTTGTGCCCTGTCCTTAGCTCTCACAGGGAAGCAGGCCTTGAAGCCAGCTGTCAACTAGCTGCATTCTTATGGCAGGGTGAAGGTAGCAGTATTCTGAGACAGGAGGTTCCCAGGTTACCACTCTACTGCACCTGGAGATACCCTCCAGGTCTGCATTGTTAACTGGCGTCTCAGAAGCCTCTGGCAAACGTCTCTGGTGAAGACGTGCGAAACTCACTCTGCAGGCAGTGTGGAACTGTGAGGGACTGAGGGTGAGCTCAACTCTCAGAAGTAAGATGTTTTTGGACAAGGAGTTCAACTACATACACACGCATGGAACTTAGTATGTAGCACCAGTCTACCCCAGGAATTACTAGGAAATCGCTGGATTGAGCTTGGAGGCACTCGTCTTGTGTGCCGGGAGATTCCAGTTACCTCTCCCAACACTTGCGTCAAGCAGCGAGCCTAGGCCTTTTGGAAGCGAAAGGTAGCGGCAGGCAGGATGTAGGGTTACAGGCCATAAGCTCAACTCTCAGAAGTGTGTATGCATGGGAGGCAGATGTCTGCTACCCACTCGGACATGGGAGTTGGAACCTAGCTACACTCCTATTGAAGAAGGATGTTGGAAATCGCTGTATTCAACTCAGATACACGGGAGTTCAGGCCCAATGCTTACACATGCTTTTCCCGCAACCCATCCCAGCCACTAACATAAGGAGGTTAGCAGGTACGTCTACAGTCAGGCAGGATGCGGGAGGGTTCTGCCCTGTCCTCAGCTCTCACAGGGAAGCTTGCCTAGAAGCCAGCTCTCAACTAGCTGCATTCTTATGACAGTGTGAAGGTAGCAGTATTCTGAGTAAGGAGGTTCCCAGATTACCACTCTACTGCACCTGGAGATACCGTCCAGGTGTGCATTGTTAACTTGCGTCTCAGAAGCCTCTGGCAAAAGTCTCTGGTGAAGACGTGGGAAACTCACTCTGCAGGCAGTGTGGAACTGTGAGGGACTGAGGGTGAGCTCAACTCTCAGCAGTAAGATGATTTTGGACAAGGCGTTCAGCTACCTTCTCACATATGGAACTTAGTATGTAGCACCAGTCTAACCCAGGAATTACTGGGAAATCGCTGGATTGAGCTTGGTGGCACTAGTCTTGTGTGCCGGGAGATTCCAGTTACCTCTCCCAACACTTGCGTCAAGCAGCGAGCCTAGGCCTTTTGGAAGCGAAAGGTAGCTGCAGGCAGGAGGTAGGCTTACAGGCCATAAGCTCAACTCTCAGAAGTGTGTATACATGGGAGGCAGATGTCTGCTACCCACTCGGACATGCGAGTGGGAACCTAGCTACACTCTGATGAAGAAGGACTTTGGAAATCGCTGTATTCAACTCAGATACACGTGGGTTCAGGCACAACGATTCCACATGCTTTTCTCACAACGTTTCCCTGCCACTAACATGAGGACGTTAGCAGCTCCTTCTACAGTCAAGCAGGATGCGGGAGGGTTGTGCCCTGTCCTTAGCTCTCACAGGGAAGCAGGCCTTGAAGCCAGCTGTCAACTAGCTGCATTCTTATGGCAGGGTGAAGGTAGCAGTATTCTGAGACAGGAGGTTCCCAGGTTACCACTCTACTGGACCTGGAGATACCCTCCAGGTTTGCATTGTTAACTGGCGTCTCAGAAGCCTCTGGCAAACGATTCTGGTGAAGACGTGCGAAAGTCACTCTGCAGGCAGTGTGGAACTGTGAGGGACTGAGGGTGAGCTCAACTCTGAGAAGTAAGATGTTTTTGGACAAGGCGTTCAATTACATACTCACGTATGGAACTTAGTATGTAGCACCAGTCTACCCCAGGAATTACTAGGAAATCGCTGGATTGAGCTTGGAGGCACTCGTCTTGTGTGCCGGGAGATTCCAGTTACCTCTCCCAACACTTGCGTCAAGCAGCGAGCCTAGGCCTTTTGGAAGCGAAAGGTAGCGGCAGGCAGGATGTAGGGTTACAGGCCATAAGCTCAACTCTCAGAAGTGTGTATGCATGGGAGGCAGATGTCTGCTACCCACTCGGACATGGGAGTTGGAACCTAGCTACACTCCTATTGAAGAAGGATGTTGGAAATCGCTGTGTTCATCTCAGATACACGGGAGTTCAGGCCCAATGCTTACACATGCTTTTCCCGCAACCCATCCCAGCCACTAACATAAGGAGGTTAGCAGGTACGTCTACAGTCAGGCAGGATGTGGGAGGGTTCTGCCCTGTCCTCAGCTCTCACAGGGAAGCTTGCCTAGAAGCCAGCTCTCACCTAGCTGCATTCTTATGACAGTGTGAAGGTAGCAGTATTCTGAGTAAGGAGGTTCCCAGATTATCACTCTACTGCACCTGGAGATACCGTCCAGGTGTGCATTGTTAACTTGCGTCTCAGAAGCCTCTGGCAAAAGTCTCTGGTGAAGACGTGGGAAACTCACTCTGCAGGCAGTGTGGAACTGTGAGGGACTGAGGGTGAGCTCAACTCTCAGCAGTAAGATGATTTTGGACAAGGCGTTCAGCTACCTTCTCACATATGGAACTTAGTATGTAGCACCAGTCTACCCCAGGAATTACTAGGAAATCGCTGGATTGAGCTTGGTGGCACTAGTCTTGTGTGCCGGGAGATTCCAGTTACCTCTCCCAACACTTGCGTCAAGCAGCGAGCCTAGGCCTTTTGGAAGCGAAAGGTAGCTGCAGGCAGGAGGTAGGCTTACAGGCCATAAGCTCAACTCTCAGAAGTGTGTATACATGGGAGGCAGATGTCTGCTACCCACTCGGACATGCGAGTGGGAACCTAGCTACACTCTGATGAAGAAGGACTTTGGAAATCGCTGTATTCAACTCAGATACACGTGGGTTCAGGCACAACGATTCCACATGCTTTTCTCACAACGTTTCCCTGCCACTAACATGAGGACGTTAGCAGCTCCTTCTACAGTCAAGCAGGATGCGGGAGGGTTGTGCCCTGTCCTTAGCTCTCACAGGGAAGCAGGCCTTGAAGCCAGCTGTCAACTAGCTGCATTCTTATGGCAGGGTGAAGGTAGCAGTATTCTGAGACAGGAGGTTCCCAGGTTACCACTCTACTGGACCTGGAGATACCCTCCAGGTCTGCATTGTTAACTTGCGTCTCAGAAGCCTCTGGCAAACGTCTCTGGTGAAGACGTGCGAAACTCACTGTGCAGGCAGTGTGGAACTGTGAGGGACTGAGGGTGAGCTCAACTCTCAGAAGTAAGATGTTTTTGGACAAGGCGTTCAACTACATACTCACGTATGGAACTTAGTATGTTGCACCAGTCTACCCCAGGAATTACTGGGAAATCGCTGGATTGAGCTTGGTGGTACTAGTCTTGTGTGCCGGGAGATTCCAGTTACCTCTCCCAACACTTTGGTGAAGCAGCGAGCCTAGGCCTTTTGGAAGCGAAAGGTAGCTGCAGGCAGGAGGTAGGCTTACAGGCCATAAGCTCAACTCTCAGAAGTGTGTATGCATGGGAGGCAGATGTCTGCTACCCACTCGGACATGCGAGTGGGAACCTAGCTACACTCTGATGAAGAAGGACTTTGGAAATCGCTGTATTCAACTCAGATACACGTGGGTTCAGGCACAACGATTCCACATCCTTTTCTCACAACGTTTCCCTGCCACTAACATGAGGACGTTAGCAGCTCCTTCTACAGTCAAGCAGGATGCGGGAGGGTTGTGCCCTGTCCTTAGCTCTCACAGGGAAGCAGGCCTTGAAGCCAGCTGTCAACTAGCTGCATTCTTATGGCAGGGTGAAGGTAGCAGTATTCTGAGACAGGAGGTTCCCAGGTTACCACTCTACTGGACCTGGAGATACCCTCCAGGTCTGCATTGTTAACTGGCGTCTCAGAAGCCTCTGGCAAACGTCTCTGGTGAAGACGTGCGAAACTCACTCTGCAGGCAGTGTGGAACTGTGAGGGACTGAGGGTGAGCTCAACTCTCAGAAGTAAGATGTTTTTGGACAAGGCGTTCAACTACATACTCACGTATGGAACTTAGTATGTAGCACCAGTCTACCCCAGGAATTACTAGGAAATCGCTTGATTGAGCTTGGAGGCACTCGTCTTGTGTGCCGGGAGATTCCAGTTACCTCTCCCAACACTTGCGTCAAGCAGCGAGCTTAGGCCTTTTGGAAGCGAAAGGAAGCGGCAGGCAGGATGTAGGGTTACAGGCCATAAGCTCAACTCTCAGAAGTGTGTATGCATGGGAGGCAGATGTCTGCTACCCACTCGGACATGGGAGTTGGAACCTAGCTACACTCCTATTGAAGAAGGATGTTGGAAATCGCTGTATTCAACTCAGATACACGGGAGTTCAGGCCCAATGCTTACACATGCTTTTCCCGCAACCCATCCAGGCACTAACATAAGGAGGTTAGCAGGTACGTCTACAGTCAGGCAGGATGCGGGAGGGTTCTGCCCTGTCCTCAGCTCTCACAGGGAAGCTTGCCTAGAAGCCAGCTCTCAACTAGCTGCATTCTTATGACAGTGTGAAGGTAGCAGTATTCTGAGTAAGGAGGTTCCCAGATTACCACTCTACTGCAACTGGAGATACCCTCCAGGTCTGCATTGTTAACTTGCGTCTCAGAAGCCTCTGGCAAACGTCTCTGGTGAAGACGTGCGAAACTCACTGTGCAGGCAGTGTGGAACTGTGAGGGACTGAGGGTCAGCTCAACTCTCAGCAGTAAGATGATTTTGGACAAGGCGTTCAGCTACCTTCTCACATATGGAACTTAGTATGTAGCACCAGTCTACCCCAGGAATTACTGGGAAATCGCTGGATTGAGCTTGGTGGCACTAGTCTTGTGTGCCGGGAGATTCCAGTTACCTCTCCCAACACTTGCGTCAAGCAGCGAGCCTAGGCCTTTTGGAAGCGAAAGGTAGCTGCAGGCAGGAGGTAGGCTTACAGGCCATAAGCTCAACTCTCAGAAGTGTGTATACATGGGAGGCAGATGTCTGCTACCCACTCGGACATGCGAGTGGGAACCTAGCTACACTCTGATGAAGAAGGACTTTGGAAATCGCTGTATTCAACTCAGATACACGTGGGTTCAGGCACAACGATTCCACATGCTTTTCTCACAACGTTTCCCTGCCACTAACATGAGGACGTTAGCAGCTCCTTCTACAGTCAAGCAGGATGCGGGAGGGTTGTGCCCTGTCCTTAGCTCTCACAGGGAAGCAGGCCTTGAAGCCAGCTGTCAACTAGCTGCATTCTTATGGCAGGGTGAAGGTAGCAGTATTCTGAGACAGGAGGTTCCCAGGTTACCACTCTACTGGACCTGGAGATACCCTCCAGGTTTGCATTGTTAACTGGCGTCTCAGAAGCCTCTGGCAAACGATTCTGGTGAAGACGTGCGAAAGTCACTCTGCAGGCAGTGTGGAACTGTGAGGGACTGAGGGTGAGCTCAACTCTGAGAAGTAAGATGTTTTTGGACAAGGCGTTCAATTACATACTCACGTATGGAACTTAGTATGTAGCACCAGTCTACCCCAGGAATTACTAGGAAATCGCTGGATTGAGCTTGGAGGCACTCGTCTTGTGTGCCGGGAGATTCCAGTTACCTCTCCCAACACTTGCGTCAAGCAGCGAGCCTAGGCCTTTTGGAAGCGAAAGGTAGCGGCAGGCAGGATGTAGGGTTACAGGCCATAAGCTCAACTCTCAGAAGTGTGTATGCATGGGAGGCAGATGTCTGCTACCCACTCGGACATGGGAGTTGGAACCTAGCTACACTCCTATTGAAGAAGGATGTTGGAAATCGCTGTGTTCATCTCAGATACACGGGAGTTCAGGCCCAATGCTTACACATGCTTTTCCCGCAACCCATCCCAGCCACTAACATAAGGAGGTTAGCAGGTACGTCTACAGTCAGGCAGGATGTGGGAGGGTTCTGCCCTGTCCTCAGCTCTCACAGGGAAGCTTGCCTAGAAGCCAGCTCTCACCTAGCTGCATTCTTATGACAGTGTGAAGGTAGCAGTATTCTGAGTAAGGAGGTTCCCAGATTATCACTCTACTGCACCTGGAGATACCGTCCAGGTGTGCATTGTTAACTTGCGTCTCAGAAGCCTCTGGCAAAAGTCTCTGGTGAAGACGTGGGAAACTCACTCTGCAGGCAGTGTGGAACTGTGAGGGACTGAGGGTGAGCTCAACTCTCAGCAGTAAGATGATTTTGGACAAGGCGTTCAGCTACCTTCTCACATATGGAACTTAGTATGTAGCACCAGTCTACCCCAGGAATTACTAGGAAATCGCTGGATTGAGCTTGGTGGCACTAGTCTTGTGTGCCGGGAGATTCCAGTTACCTCTCCCAACACTTGCTTCAAGCAGCGAGCCTAGGCCTTTTGGAAGCGAAAGGTAGCTGCAGGCAGGAGGTAGGCTTACAGGCCATAAGCTCAACTCTCAGAAGTGTGTATACATGGGAGGCAGATGTCTGCTACCCACTCGGACATGCGAGTGGGAACCTAGCTACACTCTGATGAAGAAGGACTTTGGAAATCGCTGTATTCAACTCAGATACACGTGGGTTCAGGCACAACGATTCCACATGCTTTTCTCACAACGTTTCCCTGCCACTAACATGAGGACGTTAGCAGCTCCTTCTACAGTCAAGCAGGATGCGGGAGGGTTGTGCCCTGTCCTTAGCTCTCACAGGGAAGCAGGCCTTGAAGCCAGCTGTCAACTAGCTGCATTCTTATGGCAGGGTGAAGGTAGCAGTATTCTGAGACAGGAGGTTCCCAGGTTACCACTCTACTGGACCTGGAGATACCCTCCAGGTCTGCATTGTTAACTTGCGTCTCAGAAGCCTCTGGCAAACGTCTCTGGTGAAGACGTGCGAAACTCACTGTGCAGGCAGTGTGGAACTGTGAGGGACTGAGGGTGAGCTCAACTCTCAGAAGTAAGATGTTTTTGGACAAGGCGTTCAACTACATACTCACGTATGGAACTTAGTATGTTGCACCAGTCTACCCCAGGAATTACTGGGAAATCGCTGGATTGAGCTTGGTGGTACTAGTCTTGTGTGCCGGGAGATTCCAGTTACCTCTCCCAACACTTTGGTGAAGCAGCGAGCCTAGGCCTTTTGGAAGCGAAAGGTAGCTGCAGGCAGGAGGTAGGCTTACAGGCCATAAGCTCAACTCTCAGAAGTGTGTATGCATGGGAGGCAGATGTCTGCTACCCACTCGGACATGCGAGTGGGAACCTAGCTACACTCTGATGAAGAAGGACTTTGGAAATCGCTGTATTCAACTCAGATACACGTGGGTTCAGGCACAACGATTCCACATCCTTTTCTCACAACGTTTCCCTGCCACTAACATGAGGACGTTAGCAGCTCCTTCTACAGTCAAGCAGGATGTGGGAGGGTTGTGCCCTGTCCTTAGCTCTCACAGGGAAGCAGGCCTTAAAGCCAGCTGTCAACTAGCTGCATTCTTATGGCAGGGTGAAGGTAGCAGTATTCTGAGACAGGAGGTTCCCAGGTTACCACTCTACTGCACCTGGAGATACCCTCCAGGTCTGCATTGTTAACTTGCGTCTCAGAAGCCTCTGGCAAACGTCTCTGGTGAAGACGTGCGAAACTCACTGTGCAGGCAGTGTGGAACTGTGAGGGACTGAGGGTGAGCTCAACTCTCAGAAGTAAGATGTTTTTGGGCAAGGCGTTCAACTACATACTCACGTATGGAACTTAGTATGTAGCACCAGTCTACCCCAGGAATTACTGGGAAATCGCTTGATTGAGCTTGGAGGCACTCGTCTTGTGTGCCGGGAGATTACAGTTACCTCTCCCAAAACTTGCGTCAAGCAGCGAGCCTAGGCCTTTTGGAAGCGAAAGGTAGCGGCAGGCAGGATGTAGGGTTACAGGCCATAAGCTCAACTCTCAGAAGTGTGTATGCATGGAAAGCAGATGTCTGCTACCCACTCGGACATGGGAGTTGGAACCTAGCTACACTCCTATTGAAGAAGGATGATGGAAATCGCTGTATTCAACTCAGATACACGGGAGTTCAGGCCCAATGCTTACACATGCTTTTCCCGCAACCCATCCCAGCCACTAACATAAGGAGGTTAGCAGGTACGTCTACAGTCAGGCAGGATGCGGGAGGGTTCTGCCCTGTCCTCAGCTCTCACAGGGAAGCTTGCCTAGAAGCCAGCTCTCAACTAGCTGCATTCTTATGACAGTGTGAAGGTAGCAGTATTCTGAGTAAGGAGGTTCCCAGATTACCACTCTACTGCAACTGGAGATACCGTCCAGGTGTGCATTGTTAACTTGCGTCTCAGAAGCCTCTGGCAAAAGTCTCTGGTGAAGACGTGGGAAACTCACTCTGCAGGCAGTGTGGAACTGTGAGGGACTGAGGGTTAGCTCAACTCTCAGCAGTAAGATGATTTTGGACAAGGCGTTCAGCTACCTTCTCACATATGGAACTTAGTATGTAGCACCAGTCTACCCCAGGAATTACTGGGAAATCGCTGGATTGAGCTTGGTGGCACTAGTCTTGTGTGCCGGGAGATTCCAGTTACCTCTCCCAACACTTGCGTCAAGCAGCGAGCCTAGGCCTTTTGGAAGCGAAAGGTAGCTGCAGGCAGGAGGTAGGCTTACAGGCCATAAGCTCAACTCTCAGAAGTGTGTATACATGGGAGGCAGATGTCTGCTACCCACTCGGACATGCGAGTGGGAACCTAGCTACACTCTGATGAAGAAGGACTTTGGAAATCGCTGTATTCAACTCAGATACACGTGGGTTCAGGCACAACGATTCCACATGCTTTTCGCACAACCTTTCCTTGCCACTAACATGAGGACGTTAGCAGCTCCTTCTACAGTCAAGCAGGATGCGGGAGGGTTGTGCCCTGTCCTTAGCTCTCACAGGGAAGCAGGCCTTGAAGCCAGCTGTCAACTAGCTGCATTCTTATGGCAGGGTGAAGGTAGCAGTATTCTGAGACAGGAGGTTCCCAGGTTACCACTCTACTGGACCTGGAAATACCCTCCAGGTCTGCATTGTTAACTTGCGTCTCAGAAGCCTCTGGCAAACGTCTCTGGTGAAGACGTGCGAAACTCACTGTGCAGGCAGTGTGGAACTCTGAGGGACTGAGGGTGAGCTCAACTCTCAGAAGTAAGATGTTTTTGGACAAGGCGTTCAACTACATACTCACGTATGGAACTTAGTATGTAGCACCAGTCTACCCCAGGAATTACTAGGAAATCGCTGGATTGAGCTTGGAGGCACTCGTCTTGTGTGCCGGGAGATTCCAGTTACCTCTCCCAACACTTGCGTCAAGCAGCGAGCCTAGGCCTTTTGGAAGCGAAAGGTAGCGGCAGGCAGGATGTAGGGTTACAGGCCATAAGCTCAACTCTCAGAAGTGTGTATGCATGGGAGGCAGATGTCTGCTACCCACTCGGACATGGGAGTTGGAACCTAGCTACACTCCTATTGAAGAAGGATGTTGGAAATCGCTGTATTCAACTCAGATACACGGGAGTTCAGGCCCAATGCTTACACATGCTTTTCCCGCAACCCATCCCAGCCACTAACATAAGGAGGTTAGCAGGTACGTCTACAGTCAGGCAGGATGCGGGAGGGTTCTGCCCTGTCCTCAGCTCTCACAGGGAAGCTTGCCTAGAAGCCAGCTCTCAACTAGCTGCATTCTTATGACAGTGTGAAGGTAGCAGTATTCTGAGTAAGGAGGTTCCCAGATTACCACTCTACTGCACCTGGAGATACCGTCCAGGTGTGCATTGTTAACTTGCGTCTCAGAAGCCTCTGGCAAAAGTCTCTGGTGAAGACGTGGGAAACTCACTCTGCAGGCAGTGTGGAACTGTGAGGGACTGAGGGTGAGCTCAACTCTCAGCAGTAAGATGATTTTGGACAAGGCGTTCAGCTACCTTCTCACATATGGAACTTAGTATGTAGCACCAGTCTACCCCAGGAATTACTGGGAAATCGCTGGATTGAGCTTGGTGGCACTAGTCTTGTGTGCCGGGAGATTCCAGTTACCTCTCCCAACACTTGCGTCAAGCAGCGATCCTAGGCCTTTTGGAAGCGAAAGGTAGCTGCAGGCAGGAGGTAGGCTTACAGGCCATAAGCTCAACTCTCAGAAGTGTGTATACATGGGAGGCAGATGTCTGCTACCCACTTGGACATGCGAGTGGGACCCTAGCTACACTCTGATGAAGAAGGACTTTGGAAATCGCTGTATTCAACTCAGATACACGTGGGTTCAGGCACAACGATTCCACATGCTTTTCTCACAACGTTTCCCTGCCACTAACATGAGGACGTTAGCAGCTCCTTCTACAGTCAAGCAGGATGCGGGAGGGTTGTGCCCTGTCCTTAGCTCTCACAGGGAAGCAGGCCTTGAAGCCAGCTGTCAACTAGCTGCATTCTTATGGCAGGGTGAAGGTAGCAGTATTCTGAGACAGGAGGTTCCCAGGTTACCACTCTACTGGACCTGGAGATACCCTCCAGGTCTGCATTGTTAACTTGCGTCTCAGAAGCCTCTGGCAAACGTCTCTGGTGAAGACGTGCGAAACTCACTCTGCAGGCAGTGTGGAACTGTGAGGGACTGAGGGTGAGCTCAACTCTGAGAAGTAAGATGTTTTTGGACAAGGCGTTCAACTACATACTCACGTATGGAACTTAGTATGTAGCACCAGTCTACCCCAGGAATTACTAGGAAATCGCTGGATTGAGCTTGGAGGCACTCGTCTTGTGTGCCGGGAGATTCCAGTTACCTCTCCCAACACTTGCGTCAAGCAGCGAGCCTAGGCCTTTTGGAAGCGAAAGGTAGCGGCAGGCAGGATGTAGGGTTACAGGCCATAAGCTCAACTCTCAGAAGTGTGTATGCATGGGAGGCAGATGTCTGCTACCCACTCGGACATGGGAGTTGGAACCTAGCTACACTCCTATTGAAGAAGGATGTTGGAAATCGCTGTATTCAACTCAGATACACGGGAGTTCAGGCCCAATGCTTACACATGCTTTTGCCGCAACCCATCCCAGCCACTAACATAAGGAGGTTAGCAGGTACGTCTACAGTCAGGCAGGATGCGGGAGGGTTCTGCCCTGTCCTCAGCTCTCACAGGGAAGCTTGCCTAGAAGCCAGCTCTCAACTAGCTGCATTCTTATGACAGTGTGAAGGTAGCAGTATTCTGAGTAAGGAGGTTCCCAGATTACCACTCTACTGCACCTGGAGATACCGTCCAGGTGTGCATTGTTAACTTGCGTCTCAGAAGCCTCTGGCAAAAGTCTCTGGTGAAGACGTGGGAAACTCACTCTGCAGGCAGTGTGGAACTGTGAGGGACTGAGGGTGAGCTCAACTCTCAGCAGTAAGATGATTTTGGACAAGGCGTTCAGCTACCTTCTCACATATGGAACTTAGTATGTAGCACCAGTCTACCCCAGGAATTACTGGGAAATCGCTGGATTGAGCTTGGTGGCACTAGTCTTGTGTGCCGGGAGATTCCAGTTACCTCTCCCAACACTTGCGTCAAGCAGCGAGCCTAGGCCTTTTGGAAGCGAAAGGTAGCTGCAGGCAGGAGGTAGGCTTACAGGCCATAAGCTCAACTCTCAGAAGTGTGTATACATGGGAGGCAGATGTCTGCTACCCACTCGGACATGCGAGTGGGAACCTAGCTACACTCTGATGAAGAAGGACTTTGGAAATCGCTGTATTCAACTCAGATACACGTGGGTTCAGGCACAACGATTCCACATGCTTTTCTCACAACGTTTCCCTGCCACTAACATGAGGACGTTAGCAGCTCCTTCTACAGTCAAGCAGGATGCGGGAGGGTTGTGCCCTGTCCTTAGCTCTCACAGGGAAGCAGGCCTTGAAGCCAGCTGTCAACTAGCTGCATTCTTATGGCAGGGTGAAGGTAGCAGTATTCTGAGACAGGAGGTTCCCAGGTTACCACTCTACTGGACCTGGAAATACCCTCCAGGTCTGCATTGTTAACTTGCGTCTCAGAAGCCTCTGGCAAACGTCTCTGGTGAAGACGTGCGAAACTCACTGTGCAGGCAGTGTGGAACTCTGAGGGACTGAGGGTGAGCTCAACTCTCAGAAGTAAGATGTTTTTGGACAAGGCGTTCAACTACATACTCACGTATGGAACTTAGTATGTAGCACCAGTCTACCCCAGGAATTACTAGGAAATCGCTGGATTGAGCTTGGAGGCACTCGTCTTGTGTGCCGGGAGATTCCAGTTACCTCTCCCAACACTTGCGTCAAGCAGCGAGCCTAGGCCTTTTGGAAGCGAAAGGTAGCGGCAGGCAGGATGTAGGGTTACAGGCCATAAGCTCAACTCTCAGAAGTGTGTATGCATGGGAGGCAGATGTCTGCTACCCACTCGGACATGGGAGTTGGAACCTAGCTACACTCCTATTGAAGAAGGATGTTGGAAATCGCTGTATTCAACTCAGATACACGGGAGTTCAGGCCCAATGCTTACACATGCTTTTCCCGCAACCCATCCCAGCCACTAACATAAGGAGGTTAGCAGGTACGTCTACAGTCAGGCAGGATGCGGGAGGGTTCTGCCCTGTCCTCAGCTCTCACAGGGAAGCTTGCCTAGAAGCCAGCTCTCAACTAGCTGCATTCTTATGACAGTGTGAAGGTAGCAGTATTCTGAGTAAGGAGGTTCCCAGATTACCACTCTACTGCACCTGGAGATACCGTCCAGGTGTGCATTGTTAACTTGCGTCTCAGAAGCCTCTGGCAAAAGTCTCTGGTGAAGACGTGGGAAACTCACTCTGCAGGCAGTGTGGAACTGTGAGGGACTGAGGGTGAGCTCAACTCTCAGCAGTAAGATGATTTTGGACAAGGCGTTCAGCTACCTTCTCACATATGGAACTTAGTATGTAGCACCAGTCTACCCCAGGAATTACTGGGAAATCGCTGGATTGAGCTTGGTGGCACTAGTCTTGTGTGCCGGGAGATTCCAGTTACCTCTCCCAACACTTGCGTCAAGCAGCGAGCCTAGGCCTTTTGGAAGCGAAAGGTAGCTGCAGGCAGGAGGTAGGCTTACAGGCCATAAGCTCAACTCTCAGAAGTGTGTATACATGGGAGGCAGATGTCTGCTACCCACTTGGACATGCGAGTGGGACCCTAGCTACACTCTGATGAAGAAGGACTTTGGAAATCGCTGTATTCAACTCAGATACACGTGGGTTCAGGCACAACGATTCCACATGCTTTTCTCACAACGTTTCCCTGCCACTAACATGAGGACGTTAGCAGCTCCTTCTACAGTCAAGCAGGATGCGGGAGGGTTGTGCCCTGTCCTTAGCTCTCACAGGGAAGCAGGCCTTGAAGCCAGCTGTCAACTAGCTGCATTCTTATGGCAGGGTGAAGGTAGCAGTATTCTGAGACAGGAGGTTCCCAGGTTACCACTCTACTGGACCTGGAGATACCCTCCAGGTCTGCATTGTTAACTTGCGTCTCAGAAGCCTCTGGCAAACGTCTCTGGTGAAGACGTGCGAAACTCACTCTGCAGGCAGTGTGGAACTGTGAGGGACTGAGGGTGAGCTCAACTCTGAGAAGTAAGATGTTTTTGGACAAGGCGTTCAACTACATACTCACGTATGGAACTTAGTATGTAGCACCAGTCTACCCCAGGAATTACTAGGAAATCGCTGGATTGAGCTTGGAGGCACTCGTCTTGTGTGCCGGGAGATTCCAGTTACCTCTCCCAACACTTGCGTCAAGCAGCGAGCCTAGGCCTTTTGGAAGCGAAAGGTAGCGGCAGGCAGGATGTAGGGTTACAGGCCATAAGCTCAACTCTCAGAAGTGTGTATGCATGGGAGGCAGATGTCTGCTACCCACTCGGACATGGGAGTTGGAACCTAGCTACACTCCTATTGAAGAAGGATGTTGGAAATCGCTGTATTCAACTCAGATACACGGGAGTTCAGGCCCAATGCTTACACATGCTTTTGCCGCAACCCATCCCAGCCACTAACATAAGGAGGTTAGCAGGTACGTCTACAGTCAGGCAGGATGCGGGAGGGTTCTGCCCTGTCCTCAGCTCTCACAGGGAAGCTTGCCTAGAAGCCAGCTCTCAACTAGCTGCATTCTTATGACAGTGTGAAGGTAGCAGTATTCTGAGTAAGGAGGTTCCCAGATTACCACTCTACTGCACCTGGAGATACCGTCCAGGTGTGCATTGTTAACTTGCGTCTCAGAAGCCTCTGGCAAAAGTCTCTGGTGAAGACGTGGGAAACTCACTCTGCAGGCAGTGTGGAACTGTGAGGGACTGAGGGTGAGCTCAACTCTCAGCAGTAAGATGATTTTGGACAAGGCGTTCAGCTACCTTCTCACATATGGAACTTAGTATGTAGCACCAGTCTACCCCAGGAATTACTGGGAAATCGCTGGATTGAGCTTGGTGGCACTAGTCTTGTGTGCCGGGAGATTCCAGTTACCTCTCCCAACACTTGCGTCAAGCAGCGAGCCTAGGCCTTTTGGAAGCGAAAGGTAGCTGCAGGCAGGAGGTAGGCTTACAGGCCATAAGCTCAACTCTCAGAAGTGTGTATACATGGGAGGCAGATGTCTGCTACCCACTCGGACATGCGAGTGGGAACCTAGCTACACTCTGATGAAGAAGGACTTTGGAAATCGCTGTATTCAACTCAGATACACGTGGGTTCAGGCACAACGATTCCACATGCTTTTCTCACAACGTTTCCCTGCCACTAACATGAGGACGTTAGCAGCTCCTTCTACAGTCAAGCAGGATGCGGGAGGGTTGTGCCCTGTCCTTAGCTCTCACAGGGAAGCAGGCCTTGAAGCCAGCTGTCAACTAGCTGCATTCTTATGGCAGGGTGAAGGTAGCAGTATTCTGAGACAGGAGGTTCCCAGGTTACCACTCTACTGGACCTGGAGATACCCTCCAGGTCTGCATTGTTAACTGGCGTCTCAGAAGCCTCTGGCAAACGTCTCTGGTGAAGACGTGCGAAACTCACTCTGCAGGCAGTGTGGAACTCTGAGGGACTGAGGGTGAGCTCAACTCTGAGAAGTAAGATGTTTTTGGACAAGGCGTTCAACTACATACTCACGTATGGAACTTAGTATGTAGCACCAGTCTACCCCAGGAATTACTAGGAAATCGCTGGATTGAGCTTGGAGGCACTCGTCTTGTGTGCCGGGAGATTCCAGTTACCTCTCCCAACACTTGCGTCAAGCAGCGAGCCTAGGCCTTTTGGAAGCGAAAGGTAGCGGCAGGCAGGATGTAGGGTTACAGGCCATAAGCTCAACTCTCAGAAGTGTGTATGCATGGGAGGCAGATGTCTGCTACCCACTCGGACATGGGAGTTGGAACCTAGCTACACTCCTATTGAAGAAGGATGTTGGAAATCGCTGTATTCAACTCAGATACACGGGAGTTCAGGCCCAATGCTTACACATGCTTTTCCCGCAACCCATCCCAGCCACTAACATAAGGAGGTTAGCAGGTACGTCTACAGTCAGGCAGGATGCGGGAGGGTTCTGCCCTGTCCTCAGCTCTCACAGGGAAGCTTGCCTAGAAGCCAGCTCTCAACTAGCTGCATTCTTATGACAGTGTGAAGGTAGCAGTATTCTGAGTAAGGAGGTTCCCAGATTACCACTCTACTGCACCTGGAGATACCGTCCAGGTGTGCATTGTTAACTTGCGTCTCAGAAGCCTCTGGCAAAAGTCTCTGGTGAAGACGTGGGAAACTCACTCTGCAGGCAGTGTGGAACTGTGAGGGACTGAGGGTGAGCTCAACTCTCAGCAGTAAGATGATTTTGGACAAGGCGTTCAGCTACCTTCTCACATATGGAACTTAGTATGTAGCACCAGTCTACCCCAGGAATTACTGGGAAATCGCTGGATTGAGCTTGGTGGCACTAGTCTTGTGTGCCGGGAGATTCCAGTTACCTCTCCCAACACTTGCGTCAAGCAGCGAGCCTAGGCCTTTTGGAAGCGAAAGGTAGCTGCAGGCAGGAGGTAGGCTTACAGGCCATAAGCTCAACTCTCAGAAGTGTGTATACATGGGAGGCAGATGTCTGCTACCCACTCGGACATGCGAGTGGGAACCTAGCTACACTCTGATGAAGAAGGACTTTGGAAATCGCTGTATTCAACTCAGATACACGTGGGTTCAGGCACAACGATTCCACATGCTTTTCTCACAACGTTTCCCTGCCACTAACATGAGGACGTTAGCAGCTCCTTCTACAGTCAAGCAGGATGCGGGAGGGTTGTGCCCTGTCCTTAGCTCTCACAGGGAAGCAGGCCTTGAAGCCAGCTGTCAACTAGCTGCATTCTTATGGCAGGGTGAAGGTAGCAGTATTCTGAGACAGGAGGTTCCCAGGTTACCACTCTACTGGACCTGGAGATACCCTCCAGGTCTGCATTGTTAACTTGCGTCTCAGAAGCCTCTGGCAAACGTCTCTGGTGAAGACGTGCGAAACTCACTCTGCAGGCAGTGTGGAACTGTGAGGGACTGAGGGTGAGCTCAACTCTGAGAAGTAAGATGTTTTTGGACAAGGCGTTCAACTACATACTCACGTATGGAACTTAGTATGTAGCACCAGTCTACCCCAGGAATTACTAGGAAATCGCTGGATTGAGCTTGGAGGCACTCGTCTTGTGTGCCGGGAGATTCCAGTTACCTCTCCCAACACTTGCGTCAAGCAGCGAGCCTAGGCCTTTTGGAAGCGAAAGGTAGCGGCAGGCAGGATGTAGGGTTACAGGCCATAAGCTCAACTCTCAGAAGTGTGTATGCATGGGAGGCAGATGTCTGCTACCCACTCGGACATGGGAGTTGGAACCTAGCTACACTCCTATTGAAGAAGGATGTTGGAAATCGCTGTATTCAACTCAGATACACGGGAGTTCAGGCCCAATGCTTACACATGCTTTTCCCGCAACCCATCCCAGCCACTAACATAAGGAGGTTAGCAGGTACGTCTACAGTCAGGCAGGATGCGGGAGGGTTCTGCCCTGTCCTCAGCTCTCACAGGGAAGCTTGCCTAGAAGCCAGCTCTCAACTAGCTGCATTCTTATGACAGTGTGAAGGTAGCAGTATTCTGAGTAAGGAGGTTCCCAGATTACCACTCTACTGCACCTGGAGATACCGTCCAGGTGTGCATTGTTAACTTGCGTCTCAGAAGCCTCTGGCAAAAGTCTCTGGTGAAGACGTGGGAAACTCACTCTGCAGGCAGTGTGGAACTGTGAGGGACTGAGGGTGAGCTCAACTCTCAGCAGTAAGATGATTTTGGACAAGGCGTTCAGCTACCTTCTCACATATGGAACTTAGTATGTAGCACCAGTCTACCCCAGGAATTACTGGGAAATCGCTGGATTGAGCTTGGTGGCACTAGTCTTGTGTGCCGGGAGATTCCAGTTACCTCTCCCAACACTTGCATCAAGCAGCGAGCCTAGGCCTTTTGGAAGCGAAAGGTAGCTGCAGGCAGGAGGTAGGCTTACAGGCCATAAGCTCAACTCTCAGAAGTGTGTATACATGGGAGGCAGATGTCTGCTACCCACTCGGACATGCGAGTGGGAACCTAGCTACACTCTGATGAAGAAGGACTTTGGAAATCGCTGTATTCAACTCAGATACACGTGGGTTCAGGCACAACGATTCCACATGCTTTTCTCACAACGTTTCCCTGCCACTAACATGAGGACGTTAGCAGCTCCTTCTACAGTCAAGCAGGATGCGGGAGGGTTGTGCCCTGTCCTTAGCTCTCACAGGGAAGCAGGCCTTGAAGCCAGCTGTCAACTAGCTGCATTCTTATGGCAGGGTGAAGGTAGCAGTATTCTGAGACAGGAGGTTCCCAGGTTACCACTCTACTGGACCTGGAGATACCCTCCAGGTCTGCATTGTTAACTTGCGTCTCAGAAGCCTCTGGCAAACGTCTCTGGTGAAGACGTGCGAAACTCACTCTGCAGGCAGTGTGGAACTCTGAGGGACTGAGGGTGAGCTCAACTCTCAGAAGTAAGATGTTTTTGGACAAGGCGTTCAACTACATACTCACGTATGGAACTTAGTATGTAGCACCAGTCTACCCCAGGAATTACTAGGAAATCGCTTGATTGAGCTTGGAGGCACTCGTCTTGTGTGCCGGGAGATTCCAGTTACCTCTCCCAACACTTGCGTCAAGCAGCGAGCTTAGGCCTTTTGGAAGCGAAAGGAAGCGGCAGGCAGGATGTAGGGTTACAGGCCATAAGCTCAACTCTCAGAAGTGTGTATGCATGGGAGGCAGATGTCTGCTACCCACTCGGACATGGGAGTTGGAACCTAGCTACACTCCTATTGAAGAAGGATGTTGGAAATCGCTGTATTCAACTCAGATACACGGGAGTTCAGGCCCAATGCTTACACATGCTTTTCCCGCAACCCATCCAGGCACTAACATAAGGAGGTTAGCAGGTACGTCTACAGTCAGGCAGGATGCGGGAGGGTTCTGCCCTGTCCTCAGCTCTCACAGGGAAGCTTGCCTAGAAGCCAGCTCTCAACTAGCTGCATTCTTATGACAGTGTGAAGGTAGCAGTATTCTGAGTAAGGAGGTTCCCAGATTACCACTCTACTGCAACTGGAGATACCCTCCAGGTCTGCATTGTTAACTTGCGTCTCAGAAGCCTCTGGCAAAAGTCTCTGGTGAAGACCTGGGAAACTCACTCTGCAGGCAGTGTGGAACTGTGAGGGACTGAGGGTTAGCTCAACTCTCAGCAGTAAGATGATTTTGGACAAGGCGTTCAGCTACCTTCTCACATATGGAACTTAGTATGTAGCACCAGTCTACCCCAGGAATTACTGGGAAATCGCTGGATTGAGCTTGGTGGCACTAGTCTTGTGTGCCGGGAGATTCCAGTTACCTCTCCCAACACTTGCGTCAAGCAGCGAGCCTAGGCCTTTTGGAAGCGAAAGGTAGCGGCAGGCAGGATGTAGGGTTACAGGCCATAAGCTCAACTCTCAGAAGTGTGTATGCATGGGAGGCAGATGTCTGCTACCCACTCGGACATGGGAGTTGGAACCTAGCTACACTCCTATTGAAGAAGGATGTTGGAAATCGCTGTATTCAACTCAGATACACGGGAGTTCAGGCCCAATGCTTACACATGCTTTTCCCGCAACCCATCCCAGCCACTAACATAAGGAGGTTAGCAGGTACGTCTACAGTCAGGCAGGATGCGGGAGGGTTCTGCCCTGTCCTCAGCTCTCACAGGGAAGCTTGCCTAGAAGCCAGCTCTCACCTAGCTGCATTCTTATGACAGTGTGAAGGTAGCAGTATTCTGAGTAAGGAGGTTCCCAGATTACCACTCTACTGCACCTGGAGATACCGTCCAGGTGTGCATTGTTAACTTGCGTCTCAGAAGCCTCTGGCAAAAGTCTCTGGTGAAGACGTGGGAAACTCACTCTGCAGGCAGTGTGGAACTGTGAGGGACTGAGGGTGAGCTCAACTCTCAGCAGTAAGATGATTTTGGACAAGGCGTTCAGCTACCTTCTCACATATGGAACTTAGTATGTAGCACCAGTCTACCCCAGGAATTACTGGGAAATCGCTGGATTGAGCTTGGTGGCACTAGTCTTGTGTGCCGGGAGATTCCAGTTACCTCTCCCAACACTTGCGTCAAGCAGCGAGCCTAGGCCTTTTGGAAGCGAAAGGTAGCTGCAGGCAGGAGGTAGGCTTACAGGCCATAAGCTCAACTCTCAGAAGTGTGTATACATGGGAGGCAGATGTCTGCTACCCACTCGGACATGCGAGTGGGAACCTAGCTACACTCTGATGAAGAAGGACTTTGGAAATCGCTGTATTCAACTCAGATACACGTGGGTTCAGGCACAACGATTCCACATGCTTTTCGCACAACCTTTCCCTGCCACTAACATGAGGACGTTAGCAGCTCCTTCTACAGTCAAGCAGGATGCGGGAGGGTTGTGCCCTGTCCTTAGCTCTCACAGGGAAGCAGGCCTTGAAGCCAGCTGTCAACTAGCTGCATTCTTATGGCAGGGTGAAGGTAGCAGTATTCTGAGACAGGAGGTTCCCAGGTTACCACTCTACTGGACCTGGAGATACCCTCCAGGTTTGCATTGTTAACTGGCGTCTCAGAAGCCTCTGGCAAACGATTCTGGTGAAGACGTGCGAAACTCACTCTGCAGGCAGTGTGGAACTGTGAGGGACTGAGGGTGAGCTCAACTCTGAGAAGTAAGATGTTTTTGGACAAGGCGTTCAATTACATACTCACGTATGGAACTTAGTATGTAGCACCAGTCTACCCCAGGAATTACTAGGAAATCGCTGGATTGAGCTTGGAGGCACTCGTCTTGTGTGCCGGGAGATTCCAGTTACCTCTCCCAACACTTGCGTCAAGCAGCGAGCCTAGGCCTTTTGGAAGCGAAAGGTAGCGGCAGGCAGGATGTAGGGTTACAGGCCATAAGCTCAACTCTCAGAAGTGTGTATGCATGGGAGGCAGATGTCTGCTACCCACTCGGACATGGGAGTTGGAACCTAGCTACACTCCTATTGAAGAAGGATGTTGGAAATCGCTGTGTTCATCTCAGATACACGGGAGTTCAGGCCCAATGCTTACACATGCTTTTCCCGCAACCCATCCCAGCCACTAACATAAGGAGGTTAGCAGGTACGTCTACAGTCAGGCAGGATGTGGGAGGGTTCTGCCCTGTCCTCAGCTCTCACAGGGAAGCTTGCCTAGAAGCCAGCTCTCACCTAGCTGCATTCTTATGACAGTGTGAAGGTAGCAGTATTCTGAGTAAGGAGGTTCCCAGATTACCACTCTACTGCACCTGGAGATACCGTCCAGGTGTGCATTGTTAACTTGCGTCTCAGAAGCCTCTGGCAAAAGTCTCTGGTGAAGACGTGGGAAACTCACTCTGCAGGCAGTGTGGAACTGTGAGGGACTGAGGGTGAGCTCAACTCTCAGCAGTAAGATGATTTTGGACAAGGCGTTCAGCTACCTTCTCACATATGGAACTTAGTATGTAGCACCAGTCTACCCCAGGAATTACTGGGAAATCGCTGGATTGAGCTTGGTGGCACTAGTCTTGTGTGCCGGGAGATTCCAGTTACCTCTCCCAACACTTGCGTCAAGCAGCGAGCCTAGGCCTTTTGGAAGCGAAAGGTAGCTGCAGGCAGGAGGTAGGCTTACAGGCCATAAGCTCAACTCTCAGAAGTGTGTATACATGGGAGGCAGATGTCTGCTACCCACTCGGACATGCGAGTGGGAACCTAGCTACACTCTGATGAAGAAGGACTTTGGAAATCGCTGTATTCAACTCAGATACACGTGGGTTCAGGCACAACGATTCCACATGCTTTTCTCACAACGTTTCCCTGCCACTAACATGAGGACGTTAGCAGCTCCTTCTACAGTCAAGCAGGATGCGGGAGGGTTGTGCCCTGTCCTTAGCTCTCACAGGGAAGCAGGCCTTGAAGCCAGCTGTCAACTAGCTGCATTCTTATGGCAGGGTGAAGGTAGCAGTATTCTGAGACAGGAGGTTCCCAGGTTACCACTCTACTGGACCTGGAGATACCCTCCAGGTCTGCATTGTTAACTGGCGTCTCAGAAGCCTCTGGCAAACGTCTCTGGTGAAGACGTGCGAAACTCACTCTGCAGGCAGTGTGGAACTGTGAGGGACTGAGGGTGAGCTCAACTCTGAGAAGTAAGATGTTTTTGGACAAGGCGTTCAACTACATACTCACGTATGGAACTTAGTATGTAGCACCAGTCTACCCCAGGAATTACTAGGAAATCGCTGGATTGAGCTTGGAGGCACTCGTCTTGTGTGCCGGGAGATTCCAGTTACCTCTCCCAACACTTGCGTCAAGCAGCGAGCCTAGGCCTTTTGGAAGCGAAAGGTAGCGGCAGGCAGGATGTAGGGTTACAGGCCATAAGCTCAACTCTCAGAAGTGTGTATGCATGGGAGGCAGATGTCTGCTACCCACTCGGACATGGGAGTTGGAACCTAGCTACACTCCTATTGAAGAAGGATGTTGGAAATCGCTGTATTCAACTCAGATACACGGGAGTTCAGGCCCAATGCTTACACATGCTTTTCCCGCAACCCATCCCAGCCACTAACATAAGGAGGTTAGCAGGTACGTCTACAGTCAGGCAGGATGCGGGAGGGTTCTGCCCTGTCCTCAGCTCTCACAGGGAAGCTTGCCTAGAAGCCAGCTCTCAACTAGCTGCATTCTTATGACAGTGTGAAGGTAGCAGTATTCTGAGTAAGGAGGTTCCCAAATTACCACTCTACTGCACCTGGAGATACCGTCCAGGTGTGCATTGTTAACTTGCGTCTCAGAAGCCTCTGGCAAAAGTCTCTGGTGAAGACGTGGGAAACTCACTCTGCAGGCAGTGTGGAACTGTGAGGGACTGAGGGTGAGCTCAACTCTCAGCAGTAAGATGATTTTGGACAAGGCGTTCAGCTACCTTCTCACATATGGAACTTAGTATGTAGCACCAGTCTACCCCAGGAATTACTGGGAAATCGCTGGATTGAGCTTGGTGGCACTAGTCTTGTGTGCCGGGAGATTCCAGTTACCTCTCCCAACACTTGCGTCAAGCAGCGAGCCTAGGCCTTTTGGAAGCGAAAGGTAGCTGCAGGCAGGAGGTAGGCTTACAGGCCATAAGCTCAACTCTCAGAAGTGTGTATACATGGGAGGCAGATGTCTGCTACCCACTCGGACATGCGAGTGGGAACCTAGCTACACTCTGATGAAGAAGGACTTTGGAAATCGCTGTATTCAACTCAGATACACGTGGGTTCAGGCACAACGATTCCACATGCTTTTCTCACAACGTTTCCCTGCCACTAACATGAGGACGTTAGCAGCTCCTTCTACAGTCAAGCAGGATGCGGGAGGGTTGTGCCCTGTCCTTAGCTCTCACAGGGAAGCAGGCCTTGAAGCCAGCTGTCAACTAGCTGCATTCTTATGGCAGGGTGAAGGTAGCAGTATTCTGAGACAGGAGGTTCCCAGGTTACCACTCTACTGGACCTGGAGATACCCTCCAGGTCTGCATTGTTAACTTGCGTCTCAGAAGCCTCTGGCAAACGTCTCTGGTGAAGACGTGCGAAACTCACTCTGCAGGCAGTGTGGAACTGTGAGGGACTGAGGGTGAGCTCAACTCTCAGAAGTAAGATGTTTTTGGACAAGGCGTTCAACTACATACTCACGTATGGAACTTAGTATGTAGCACCAGTCTACCCCAGGAATTACTAGGAAATCGCTGGATTGAGCTTGGAGGAACTCGTCTTGTGTGCCGGGAGATTCCAGTTACCTCTCCCAACACTTGCGTCAAGCAGCGAGCCTAGGCCTTTTGGAAGCGAAAGGTAGCGGCAGGCAGGATGTAGGGTTACAGGCCATAAGCTCAACTCTCAGAAGTGTGTATGCATGGGAGGCAGATGTCTGCTACCCACTCGGACATGGGAGTTGGAACCTAGCTACACTCCTATTGAAGAAGGATGTTGGAAATCGCTGTATTCAACTCAGATACACGGGAGTTCAGGCCCAATGCTTACACATGCTTTTCCCGCAACCCATCCCAGCCACTAACATAAGGAGGTTAGCAGGTACGTCTACAGTCAGGCAGGATGCGGGAGGGTTCTGCCCTGTCCTCAGCTCTCACAGGGAAGCTTGCCTAGAAGCCAGCTCTCACCTAGCTGCATTCTTATGACAGTGTGAAGGTAGCAGTATTCTGAGTAAGGAGGTTCCCAGATTACCACTCTACTGCACCTGGAGATACCGTCCAGGTGTGCATTGTTAACTTGCGTCTCTGAAGCCTCTGGCAAAAGTCTCTGGTGAAGACGTGGGAAACTCACTCTGCAGGCAGTGTGGAACTGTGAGGGACTGAGGGTGAGCTCAACTCTCAGCAGTAAGATGATTTTGGACAAGGCGTTCAGCTACCTTCTCACATATGGAACTTAGTATGTAGCACCAGTCTACCCCAGGAATTACTGGGAAATCGCTGGATTGAGCTTGGTGGCACTAGTCTTGTGTGCCGGGAGATTCCAGTTACCTCTCCCAACACTTGCGTCAAGCAGCGAGCCTAGGCCTTTTGGAAGCGAAAGGTAGCTGCAGGCAGGAGGTAGGCTTACAGGCCATAAGCTCAACTCTCAGAAGTGTGTATACATGGGAGGCAGATGTCTGCTACCCACTCGGACATGCGAGTGGGAACCTAGCTACACTCTGATGAAGAAGGACTTTGGAAATCGCTGTATTCAACTCAGATACACGTGGGTTCAGGCACAACGATTCCACATGCTTTTCTCACAAGGTTTCCCTGCCACTAACATGAGGACGTTAGCAGCTCCTTCTACAGTCAAGCAGGATGCGGGAGGGTTGTGCCCTGTCCTTAGCTCTCACAGGGAAGCAGGCCTTGAAGCCAGCTGTCAACTAGCTGCATTCTTATGGCAGGGTGAAGGTAGCAGTATTCTGAGACAGGAGGTTCCCAGGTTACCACTCTACTGGACCTGGAGATACCCTCCAGGTCTGCATTGTTAACTGGCGTCTCAGAAGCCTCTGGCAAACGTCTCTGGTGAAGACGTGCGAAACTCACTCTGCAGGCAGTGTGGAACTGTGAGGGACTGAGGGTGAGCTCAACTCTCAGAAGTAAGATGTTTTTGGACAAGGCGTTCAATTACATACTCACGTATGGAACTTAGTATGTAGCACCAGTCTACCCCAGGAATTACTAGGAAATCGCTGGATTGAGCTTGGAGGCACTCGTCTTGTGTGCCGGGAGATTCCAGTTACCTCTCCCAACACTTGCGTCAAGCAGCGAGCCTAGGCCTTTTGGAAGCGAAAGGTAGCGGCAGGCAGGATGTAGGGTTACAGGCCATAAGCTCAACTCTCAGAAGTGTGTATGCATGGGAGGCAGATGTCTGCTACCCACTCGGACATGGGAGTTGGAACCTAGCTACACTCCTATTGAAGAAGGATGTTGGAAATCGCTGTATTCAACTCAGATACACGGGAGTTCAGGCCCAATGCTTACACATGCTTTTGCCGCAACCCATCCCAGCCACTAACATAAGGAGGTTAGCAGGTACGTCTACAGTCAGGCAGGATGCGGGAGGGTTCTGCCCTGTCCTCAGCTCTCACAGGGAAGCTTGCCTAGAAGCCAGCTCTCAACTAGCTGCATTCTTATGACAGTGTGAAGGTAGCAGTATTCTGAGTAAGGAGGTTCCCAGATTACCACTCTACTGCACCTGGAGATACCGTCCAGGTGTGCATTGTTAACTTGCGTCTCAGAAGCCTCTGGCAAAAGTCTCTGGTGAAGACGTGGGAAACTCACTCTGCAGGCAGTGTGGAACTGTGAGGGACTGAGGGTGAGCTCAACTCTCAGCAGTAAGATGATTTTGGACAAGGCGTTCAGCTACCTTCTCACATATGGAACTTAGTATGTAGCACCAGTCTACCCCAGGAATTACTGGGAAATCGCTGGATTGAGCTTGGTGGCACTAGTCTTGTGTGCCGGGAGATTCCAGTTACCTCTCCCAACACTTGCGTCAAGCAGCGAGCCTAGGCCTTTTGGAAGCGAAAGGTAGCTGCAGGCAGGAGGTAGGCTTACAGGCCATAAGCTCAACTCTCAGAAGTGTGTATACATGGGAGGCAGATGTCTGCTACCCACTCGGACATGCGAGTGGGAACCTAGCTACACTCTGATGAAGAAGGACTTTGGAAATCGCTGTATTCAACTCAGATACACGTGGGTTCAGGCACAACGATTCCACATGCTTTTCTCACAAGGTTTCCCTGCCACTAACATGAGGACGTTAGCAGCTCCTTCTACAGTCAAGCAGGATGCGGGAGGGTTGTGCCCTGTCCTTAGCTCTCACAGGGAAGCAGGCCTTGAAGCCAGCTGTCAACTAGCTGCATTCTTATGGCAGGGTGAAGGTAGCAGTATTCTGAGACAGGAGGTTCCCAGGTTACCACTCTACTGGACCTGGAGATACCCTCCAGGTCTGCATTGTTAACTGGCGTCTCAGAAGCCTCTGGCAAACGTCTCTGGTGAAGACGTGCGAAACTCACTCTGCAGGCAGCGTGGAACTGTGAGGGACTGAGGGTGAGCTCAACTCTCAGAAGTAAGATGTTTTTGGACAAGGCGTTCAATTACATACTCACGTATGGAACTTAGTATGTAGCACCAGTCTACCCCAGGAATTACTAGGAAATCGCTGGATTGAGCTTGGAGGCACTCGTCTTGTGTGCCGGGAGATTCCAGTTACCTCTCCCAACACTTGCGTCAAGCAGCGAGCCTAGGCCTTTTGGAAGCGAAAGGTAGCGGCAGGCAGGATGTAGGGTTACAGGCCATAAGCTCAACTCTCAGAAGTGTGTATGCATGGGAGGCAGATGTCTGCTACCCACTCGGACATGGGAGTTGGAACCTAGCTACACTCCTATTGAAGAAGGATGTTGGAAATCGCTGTATTCAACTCAGATACACGGGAGTTCAGGCCCAATGCTTACACATGCTTTTGCCGCAACCCATCCCAGCCACTAACATAAGGAGGTTAGCAGGTACGTCTACAGTCAGGCAGGATGCGGGAGGGTTCTGCCCTGTCCTCAGCTCTCACAGGGAAGCTTGCCTAGAAGCCAGCTCTCAACTAGCTGCATTCTTATGACAGTGTGAAGGTAGCAGTATTCTGAGTAAGGAGGTTCCCAGATTACCACTCTACTGCACCTGGAGATACCGTCCAGGTGTGCATTGTTAACTTGCGTCTCAGAAGCCTCTGGCAAAAGTCTCTGGTGAAGACGTGGGAAACTCACTCTGCAGGCAGTGTGGAACTGTGAGGGACTGAGGGTGAGCTCAACTCTCAGCAGTAAGATGATTTTGGACAAGGCGTTCAGCTACCTTCTCACATATGGAACTTAGTATGTAGCACCAGTCTACCCCAGGAATTACTGGGAAATCGCTGGATTGAGCTTGGTGGCACTAGTCTTGTGTCCCGGGAGATTCCAGTTACCTCTCCCAACACTTGCGTCAAGCAGCGAGCCTAGGCCTTTTGGAAGCGAAAGGTAGCTGCAGGCAGGAGGTAGGCTTACAGGCCATAAGCTCAACTCTCAGAAGTGTGTATACATGGGAGGCAGATGTCTGCTACCCACTCGGACATGCGAGTGGGAACCTAGCTACACTCTGATGAAGAAGGACTTTGGAAATCGCTGTATTCAACTCAGATACACGTGGGTTCAGGCACAACGATTCCACATGCTTTTCTCACAACGTTTCCCTGCCACTAACATGAGGACGTTAGCAGCTCCTTCTACAGTCAAGCAGGATGCGGGAGGGTTGTGCCCTGTCCTTAGCTCTCACAGGGAAGCAGGCCTTGAAGCCAGCTGTCAACTAGCTGCATTCTTATGGCAGGGTGAAGGTAGCAGTATTCTGAGACAGGAGGTTCCCAGGTTACCACTCTACTGGACCTGGAGATACCCTCCAGGTCTGCATTGTTAACTGGCGTCTCAGAAGCCTCTGGCAAACGTCTCTGGTGAAGACGTGCGAAACTCACTCTGCAGGCAGTGTGGAACTGTGAGGGACTGAGGGTGAGCTCAACTCTGAGAAGTAAGATGTTTTTGGACAAGGCGTTCAACTACATACTCACGTATGGAACTTAGTATGTAGCACCAGTCTACCCCAGGAATTACTAGGAAATCGCTGGATTGAGCTTGGAGGCACTCGTCTTGTGTGCCGGGAGATTCCAGTTACCTCTCCCAACACTTGCGTCAAGCAGCGAGCCTAGGCCTTTTGGAAGCGAAAGGTAGCGGCAGGCAGGATGTAGGGTTACAGGCCATAAGCTCAACTCTCAGAAGTGTGTATGCATGGGAGGCAGATGTCTGCTACCCACTCGGACATGGGAGTTGGAACCTAGCTACACTCCTATTGAAGAAGGATGTTGGAAATCGCTGTATTCAACTCAGATACACGGGAGTTCAGGCCCAATGCTTACACATGCTTTTCCCGCAACCCATCCCACCCACTAACATAAGGAGGTTAGCAGGTACGTCTACAGTCAGGCAGGATGCGGGAGGGTTCTGCCCTGTCCTCAGCTCTCACAGGGAAGCTTGCCTAGAAGCCAGCTCTCAACTAGCTGCATTCTTATGACAGTGTGAAGGTAGCAGTATTCTGAGTAAGGAGGTTCCCAGATTACCACTCTACTGCACCTGGAGATACCGTCCAGGTGTGCATTGTTAACTTGCGTCTCAGAAGCCTCTGGCAAAAGTCTCTGGTGAAGACGTGGGAAACTCACTCTGCAGGCAGTGTGGAACTGTGAGGGACTGAGGGTGAGCTCAACTCTCAGCAGTAAGATGATTTTGGACAAGGCGTTCAGCTACCTTCTCACATATGGAACTTAGTATGTAGCACCAGTCTACCCCAGGAATTACTGGGAAATCGCTGGATTGAGCTTGGTGGCACTAGTCTTGTGTGCCGGGAGATTCCAGTTACCTCTCCCAACACTTGCGTCAAGCAGCGAGCCTAGGCCTTTTGGAAGCGAAAGGTAGCTGCAGGCAGGAGGTAGGCTTACAGGCCATAAGCTCAACTCTCAGAAGTGTGTATACATGGGAGGCAGATGTCTGCTACCCACTCGGACATGCGAGTGGGAACCTAGCTACACTCTGATGAAGAAGGACTTTGGAAATCGCTGTATTCAACTCAGATACACGTGGGTTCAGGCACAACGATTCCACATGCTTTTCTCACAACGTTTCCCTGCCACTAACATGAGGACGTTAGCAGCTCCTTCTACAGTCAAGCAGGATGCGGGAGGGTTGTGCCCTGTCCTTAGCTCTCACAGGGAAGCAGGCCTTGAAGCCAGCTGTCAACTAGCTGCATTCTTATGGCAGGGTGAAGGTAGCAGTATTCTGAGACAGGAGGTTCCCAGGTTACCACACTACTGGACCTGGAGATACCCTCCAGGTCTGCATTGTTAACTTGCGTCTCAGAAGCCTCTGGCAAACGTCCCTGGTGAAGACGTGCGAAACTCACTGTGCAGGCAGTGTGGAACTGTGAGGGACTGAGGGTGAGCTCAACTCTCAGAAGTAAGATGTTTTTGGACAAGGCGTTCAATTACATACTCACGTATGGAACTTAGTATGTAGCACCAGTCTACCCCAGGAATTACTAGGAAATCGCTGGATTGAGCTTGGAGGCACTCGTCTTGTGTGCCGGGAGATTCCAGTTACCTCTCCCAACACTTGCGTCAAGCAGCGAGCCTAGGCCTTTTGGAAGCGAAAGGTAGCGGCAGGCAGGATGTAGGGTTACAGGCCATAAGCTCAACTCTCAGAAGTGTGTATGCATGGGAGGCAGATGTCTGCTACCCACTCGGACATGGGAGTTGGAACCTAGCTACACTCCTATTGAAGAAGGATGTTGGAAATCGCTGTATTCAACTCAGATACACGGGAGTTCAGGCCCAATGCTTACACATGCTTTTCCCGCAACCCATCCCAGCCACTAACATAAGGAGGTTAGCAGGTACGTCTACAGTCAGGCAGGATGCGGGAGGGTTCTGCCCTGTCCTCAGCTCTCACAGGGAAGCTTGCCTAGAAGCCAGCTCTCAACTAGCTGCATTCTTATGACAGTGTGAAGGTAGCAGTATTCTGAGTAAGGAGGTTCCCAGATTACCACTCTACTGCACCTGGAGATACCGTCCAGGTGTGCATTGTTAACTTGCGTCTCAGAAGCCTCTGGCAAAAGTCTCTGGTGAAGACGTGGGAAACTCACTCTGCAGGCAGTGTGGAACTGTGAGGGACTGAGGGTGAGCTCAACTCTCAGCAGTAAGATGATTTTGGACAAGGCGTTCAGCTACCTTCTCACATATGGAACTTAGTATGTAGCACCAGTCTACCCCAGGAATTACTGGGAAATCGCTGGATTGAGCTTGGTGGCACTAGTCTTGTGTGCCGGGAGATTCCAGTTACCTCTCCCAACACTTGCGTCAAGCAGCGAGCCTAGGCCTTTTGGAAGCGAAAGGTAGCTGCAGGCAGGAGGTAGGCTTACAGGCCATAAGCTCAACTCTCAGAAGTGTGTATACATGGGAGGCAGATGTCTGCTACCCACTCGGACATGCGAGTGGGAACCTAGCTACACTCTGATGAAGAAGGACTTTGGAAATCGCTGTATTCAACTCAGATACACGTGGGTTCAGGCACAACGATTCCACATGCTTTTCTCACAACGTTTCCCTGCCACTAACATGAGGACGTTAGCAGCTCCTTCTACAGTCAAGCAGGATGCGGGAGGGTTGTGCCCTGTCCTTAGCTCTCACAGGGAAGCAGGCCTTGAAGCCAGCTGTCAACTAGCTGCATTCTTATGGCAGGGTGAAGGTAGCAGTATTCTGAGACAGGAGGTTCCCAGGTTACCACTCTACTGGACCTGGAGATACCCTCCAGGTCTGCATTGTTAACTGGCGTCTCAGAAGCCTCTGGCAAACGTCTCTGGTGAAGACGTGCGAAACTCACTCTGCAGGCAGTGTGGAACTGTGAGGGACTGAGGGTGAGCTCAACTCTCAGAAGTAAGATGTTTTTGGACAAGGCGTTCAACTACATACTCACGTATGGAACTTAGTATGTAGCACCAGTCTACCCCAGGAATTACTAGGAAATCGCTGGATTGAGCTTGGAGGCACTCGTCTTGTGTGCCGGGAGATTCCAGTTACCTCTCCCAACACTTGCGTCAAGCAGCGAGCCTAGGCCTTTTGGAAGCGAAAGGTAGCGGCAGGCAGGATGTAGGGTTACAGGCCATAAGCTCAACTCTCAGAAGTGTGTATGCATGGGAGGCAGATGTCTGCTACCCACTCGGACATGGGAGTTGGAACCTAGCTACACTCCTATTGAAGAAGGATGTTGGAAATCGCTGTATTCAACTCAGATACACGGGAGTTCAGGCCCAATGCTTACACATGCTTTTCCCGCAACCCATCCCAGCCACTAACATAAGGAGGTTAGCAGGTACGTCTACAGTCAGGCAGGATGCGGGAGGGTTCTGCCCTGTCCTCAGCTCTCACAGGGAAGCTTGCCTAGAAGCCAGCTCTCAACTAGCTGCATTCTTATGACAGTGTGAAGGTAGCAGTATTCTGAGTAAGGAGGTTCCCAGATTACCACTCTACTGCACCTGGAGATACCGTCCAGGTGTGCATTGTTAACTTGCGTCTCAGAAGCCTCTGGCAAAAGTCTCTGGTGAAGACGTGGGAAACTCACTCTGCAGGCAGTGTGGAACTGTGAGGGACTGAGGGTGAGCTCAACTCTCAGCAGTAAGATGATTTTGGACAAGGCGTTCAGCTACCTTCTCACATATGGAACTTAGTATGTAGCACCAGTCTACCCCAGGAATTACTGGGAAATCGCTGGATTGAGCTTGGTGGCACTAGTCTTGTGTGCCGGGAGATTCCAGTTACCTCTCCCAACACTTGCGTCAAGCAGCGAGCCTAGGCCTTTTGGAAGCGAAAGGTAGCTGCAGGCAGGAGGTAGGCTTACAGGCCATAAGCTCAACTCTCAGAAGTGTGTATACATGGGAGGCAGATGTCTGCTACCCACTCGGACATGCGAGTGGGAACCTAGCTACACTCTGACGAAGAAGGACTTTGGAAATCGCTGTATTCAACTCAGATACACGTGGGTTCAGGCACAACGATTCCACATGCTTTTCTCACGTTTCCCTGCCACTAACATGAGGACGTTAGCAGCTCCTTCTACAGTCAAGCAGGATGCGGGAGGGTTGTGCCCTGTCCTTAGCTCTCACAGGGAAGCAGGCCTTGAAGCCAGCTGTCAACTAGCTGCATTCTTATGGCAGGGTGAAGGTAGCAGTATTCTGAGACAGGAGGTTCCCAGGTTACCACTCTACTGGACCTGGAGATACCCTCCAGGTCTGCATTGTTAACTGGCGTCTCAGAAGCCTCTGGCAAACGTCTCTGGTGAAGACGTGCGAAACTCACTCTGCAGGCAGTGTGGAACTGTGAGGGACTGAGGGTGAGCTCAACTCTCAGAAGTAAGATGTTTTTGGACAAGGCGTTCAATTACATACTCACGTATTGAACTTAGTATGTAGCACCAGTCTACCCCAGGAATTACTAGGAAATCGCTGGATTGAGCTTGGAGGCACTCGTCTTGTGTGCCGGGAGATTCCAGTTACCTCTCCCAACACTTGCGTCAAGCAGCGAGCCTAGGCCTTTTGGAAGCGAAAGGTAGCGGCAGGCAGGATGTAGGGTTACAGGCCATAAGCTCAACTCTCAGAAGTGTGTATGCATGGGAGGCAGATGTCTGCTACCCACTCGGACATGGGAGTTGGAACCTAGCTACACTCCTATTGAAGAAGGATGTTGGAAATCGCTGTGTTCATCTCAGATACACGGGAGTTCAGGCCCAATGCTTACACATGCTTTTCCCGCAACCCATCCCAGCCACTAACATAAGGAGGTTAGCAGGTACGTCTACAGTCAGGCAGGATGCGGGAGGGTTCTGCCCTGTCCTCAGCTCTCACAGGGAAGCTTGCCTAGAAGCCAGCTCTCAACTAGCTGCATTCTTATGACAGTGTGAAGGTAGCAGTATTCTGAGTAAGGAGGTTCCCAGATTACCACTCTACTGCACCTGGAGATACCGTCCAGGTGTGCATTGTTAACTTGCGTCTCAGAAGCCTCTGGCAAAAGTCTCTGGTGAAGACGTGGGAAACTCACTCTGCAGGCAGTGTGGAACTGTGAGGGACTGAGGGTGAGCTCAACTCTCAGCAGTAAGATGATTTTGGACAAGGCGTTCAGCTACCTTCTCACATATGGAACTTAGTATGTAGCACCAGTCTACCCCAGGAATTACTGGGAAATCGCTGGATTGAGCTTGGTGGCACTAGTCTTGTGTGCCGGGAGATTCCAGTTACCTCTCCCAACACTTGCGTCAAGCAGCGAGCCTAGGCCTTTTGGAAGCGAAAGGTAGCTGCAGGCAGGAGGTAGGCTTACAGGCCATAAGCTCAACTCTCAGAAGTGTGTATACATGGGAGGCAGATGTCTGCTACCCACTCGGACATGCGAGTGGGAACCTAGCTACACTCTGATGAAGAAGGACTTTGGAAATCGCTGTATTCAACTCAGATACACGTGGGTTCAGGCACAACGATTCCACATGCTTTTCTCACAACGTTTCCCTGCCACTAACATGAGGACGTTAGCAGCTCCTTCTACAGTCAAGCAGGATGCGGGAGGGTTGTGCCCTGTCCTTAGCTCTCACAGGGAAGCAGGCCTTGATGCCAGCTGTCAACTAGCTGCATTCTTATGGCAGGGTGAAGGTAGCAGTATTCTGAGACAGGAGGTTCCCAGGTTACCACTCTACTGGACCTGGAGATACCCTCCAGGTCTGCATTGTTAACTGGCGTCTCAGAAGCCTCTGGCAAACGTCTCTGGTGAAGACGTGCGAAACTCACTCTGCAGGCAGTGTGGAACTGTGAGGGACTGAGGGTGAGCTCAACTCTCAGAAGTAAGATGTTTTTGGACAAGGCGTTCAACTACATACTCACGTATGGAAGTTAGTATGTAGCACCAGTCTACCCCAGGAATTACTAGGAAATCGCTGGATTGAGCTTGGAGGCACTCGTCTTGTGTGCCGGGAGATTCCAGTTACCTCTCCCAACACTTGCGTCAAGCAGCGAGCCTAGGCCTTTTGGAAGCGAAAGGTAGCGGCAGGCAGGATGTAGGGTTACAGGCCATAAGCTCAACTCTCAGAAGTGTGTATGCATGGGAGGCAGATGTCTGCTACCCACTCGGACATGGGAGTTGGAACCTAGCTACACTCCTATTGAAGAAGGATGTTGGAAATCGCTGTATTCAACTCAGATACACGGGAGTTCAGGCCCAATGCTTACACATGCTTTTCCCGCAACCCATCCCAGCCACTAACATAAGGAGGTTAGCAGGTACGTCTACAGTCAGGCAGGATGCGGGAGGGTTCTGCCCTGTCCTCAGCTCTCACAGGGAAGCTTGCCTAGAAGCCAGCTCTCAACTAGCTGCATTCTTATGACAGTGTGAAGGTAGCAGTATTCTGAGTAAGGAGGTTCCCAGATTACCACTCTACTGCACCTGGAGATACCGTCCAGGTGTGCATTGTTAACTTGCGTCTCAGAAGCCTCTGGCAAAAGTCTCTGGTGAAGACGTGGGAAACTCACTCTGCAGGCAGTGTGGAACTGTGAGGGACTGAGGGTGAGCTCAACTCTCAGCAGTAAGATGATTTTGGACAAGGCGTTCAGCTACCTTCTCACATATGGAACTTAGTATGTAGCACCAGTCTACCCCAGGAATTACTGGGAAATCGCTGGATTGAGCTTGGTGGCACTAGTCTTGTGTGCCGGGAGATTCCAGTTACCTCTCCCAACACTTGCGTCAAGCAGCGAGCCTAGGCCTTTTGGAAGCGAAAGGTAGCTGCAGGCAGGAGGTAGGCTTACAGGCCATAAGCTCAACTCTCAGAAGTGTGTATACATGGGAGGCAGATGTCTGCTACCCACTCGGACATGCGAGTGGGAACCTAGCTACACTCTGATGAAGAAGGACTTTGGAAATCGCTGTATTCAACTCAGATACACGTGGGTTCAGGCACAACGATTCCACATGCTTTTCTCACAACGTTTCCCTGCCACTAACATGAGGACGTTAGCAGCTCCTTCTACAGTCAAGCAGGATGCGGGAGGGTTGTGCCCTGTCCTTAGCTCTCACAGGGAAGCAGGCCTTGATGCCAGCTGTCAACTAGCTGCATTCTTATGGCAGGGTGAAGGTAGCAGTATTCTGAGACAGGAGGTTCCCAGGTTACCACTCTACTGGACCTGGAGATACCCTCCAGGTCTGCATTGTTAACTGGCGTCTCAGAAGCCTCTGGCAAACGTCTCTGGTGAAGACGTGCGAAACTCACTCTGCAGGCAGTGTGGAACTGTGAGGGACTGAGGGTGAGCTCAACTCTCAGAAGTAAGATGTTTTTGGACAAGGCGTTCAACTACATACTCACGTATGGAACTTAGTATGTAGCACCAGTCTACCCCAGGAATTACTAGGAAATCGCTGGATTGAGCTTGGAGGCACTCGTCTTGTGTGCCGGGAGATTCCAGTTACCTCTCCCAACACTTGCGTCAAGCAGCGAGCCTAGGCCTTTTGGAAGCGAAAGGTAGCGGCAGGCAGGATGTAGGGTTACAGGCCATAAGCTCAACTCTCAGAAGTGTGTATGCATGGGAGGCAGATGTCTGCTACCCACTCGGACATGGGAGTTGGAACCTAGCTACACTCCTATTGAAGAAGGATGTTGGAAATCGCTGTGTTCATCTCAGATACACGGGAGTTCAGGCCCAATGCTTACACATGCTTTTCCCGCAACCCATCCCAGCCACTAACATAAGGAGGTTAGCAGGTACGTCTACAGTCAGGCAGGATGCGGGAGGGTTCTGCCCTGTCCTCAGCTCTCACAGGGAAGCTTGCCTAGAAGCCAGCTCTCAACTAGCTGCATTCTTATGACAGTGTGAAGGTAGCAGTATTCTGAGTAAGGAGGTTCCCAGATTACCACTCTACTGCACCTGGAGATACCGTCCAGGTGTGCATTGTTAACTTGCGTCTCAGAAGCCTCTGGCAAAAGTCTCTGGTGAAGACGTGGGAAACTCACTCTGCAGGCAGTGTGGAACTGTGAGGGACTGAGGGTGAGCTCAACTCTCAGCAGTAAGATGATTTTGGACAAGGCGTTCAGCTACCTTCTCACATATGGAACTTAGTATGTAGCACCAGTCTACCCCAGGAATTACTGGGAAATCGCTGGATTGAGCTTGGTGGCACTAGTCTTGTGTGCCGGGAGATTCCAGTTACCTCTCCCAACACTTGCGTCAAGCAGCGAGCCTAGGCCTTTTGGAAGCGAAAGGTAGCTGCAGGCAGGAGGTAGGCTTACAGGCCATAAGCTCAACTCTCAGAAGTGTGTATACATGGGAGGCAGATGTCTGCTACCCACTCGGACATGCGAGTGGGAACCTAGCTACACTCTGATGAAGAAGGACTTTGGAAATCGCTGTATTCAACTCAGATACACGTGGGTTCAGGCACAACGATTCCACATGCTTTTCTCACAACGTTTCCCTGCCACTAACATGAGGACGTTAGCAGCTCCTTCTACAGTCAAGCAGGATGCGGGAGGGTTGTGCCCTGTCCTTAGCTCTCACAGGGAAGCAGGCCTTGATGCCAGCTGTCAACTAGCTGCATTCTTATGGCAGGGTGAAGGTAGCAGTATTCTGAGACAGGAGGTTCCCAGGTTACCACTCTACTGGACCTGGAGATACCCTCCAGGTCTGCATTGTTAACTGGCGTCTCAGAAGCCTCTGGCAAACGTCTCTGGTGAAGACGTGCGAAACTCACTCTGCAGGCAGTGTGGAACTGTGAGGGACTGAGGGTGAGCTCAACTCTCAGAAGTAAGATGTTTTTGGACAAGGCGTTCAATTACATACTCACGTATGGAACTTAGTATGTAGCACCAGTCTACCCCAGGAATTACTAGGAAATCGCTGGATTGAGCTTGGAGGCACTCGTCTTGTGTGCCGGGAGATTCCAGTTACCTCTCCCAACACTTGCGTCAAGCAGCGAGCCTAGGCCTTTTGGAAGCGAAAGGTAGCGGCAGGCAGGATGTAGGGTTACAGGCCATAAGCTCAACTCTCAGAAGTGTGTATGCATGGGAGGCAGATGTCTGCTACCCACTCGGACATGGGAGTTGGAACCTAGCTACACTCCTATTGAAGAAGGATGTTGGAAATCGCTGTATTCAACTCAGATACACGGGAGTTCAGGCCCAATGCTTACACATGCTTTTCCCGCAACCCATCCCAGCCACTAACATAAGGAGGTTAGCAGGTACGTCTACAGTCAGGCAGGATGCGGGAGGGTTCTGCCCTGTCCTCAGCTCTCACAGGGAAGCTTGCCTAGAAGCCAGCTCTCAACTAGCTGCATTCTTATGACAGTGTGAAGGTAGCAGTATTCTGAGTAAGGAGGTTCCCAGATTACCACTCTACTGCACCTGGAGATACCGTCCAGGTGTGCATTGTTAACTTGCGTCTCAGAAGCCTCTGGCAAAAGTCTCTGGTGAAGACGTGGGAAACTCACTCTGCAGGCAGTGTGGAACTGTGAGGGACTGAGGGTGAGCTCAACTCTCAGCAGTAAGATGATTTTGGACAAGGCGTTCAGCTACATTCTCACATATGGAACTTAGTATGTAGCATCAGTCTACCCCAGGAATTACTGGGAAATCGCTGGATTGAGCTTGGTGGCACTAGTCTTGTGTGCCGGGAGATTCCAGTTACCTCTCCCAACACTTGCGTCAAGCAGCGAGCCTAGGCCTTTTGGAAGCGAAAGGTAGCTGCAGGCAGGAAGTAGGCTTACAGGCCATAAGCTCAACTCTCAGAAGTGTGTATACATGGGAGGCAGATGTCTGCTACCCACTCGGATATGCGAGTGGGAACCTAGCTACACTCTGATGAAGAAGGACTTTAGAAATCGCTGTATTCAACTCAGATACACGTGGGTTCAGGCACAACGATTCCACATGCTTTTCTCACAACGTTTCCCTGCCACTAACATGAGGACGTTAGCAGCTCCTTCTACAGTCAAGCAGGATGCGGGAGGGTTGTGCCCTGTCCTTAGCTCTCACAGGGAAGCAGGCCTTGAAGCCAGCTGTCAACTAGCTGCATTCTTATGGCAGGGTGAAGGTAGCAGTATTCTGAGACAGGAGGTTCCCAGGTTACCACTCTACTGGACCTGGAGATACCCTCCAGGTCTGCATTGTTAACTGGCGTCTCAGAAGCCTCTGGCAAACGTCTCTGGTGAAGACGTGCGAAACTCACTCTGCAGGCAGTGTGGAACTGTGAGGGACTGAGGGTGAGCTCAACTCTGAGAAGTAAGATGTTTTTGGACAAGGCGTTCAATTACATACTCACGTATGGAACTTAGTATGTAGCACCAGTCTACCCCAGGAATTACTAGGAAATCGCTGGATTGAGCTTGGAGGCACTCGTCTTGTGTGCCGGGAGATTCCAGTTACCTCTCCCAACACTTGCGTCAAGCAGCGAGCCTAGGCCTTTTGGAAGCGAAAGGTAGCGGCAGGCAGGATGTAGGGTTACAGGCCATAAGCTCAAGTCTCAGAAGTGTGTATGCATGGGAGGCAGATGTCTGCTACCCACTCGGACATGGGAGTTGGAACCTAGCTACACTCCTATTGAAGAAGGATGTTGGAAATCGCTGTATTCAACTCAGATACACGGGAGTTCAGGCCCAATGCTTACACATGCTTTTCCCGCAACCCATCCCAGCCACTAACATAAGGAGGTTAGCAGGTACGTCTACAGTCAGGCAGGATGCGGGAGGGTTCTGCCCTGTCCTCAGCTCTCACAGGGAAGCTTGCCTAGAAGCCAGCTCTCAACTAGCTGCATTCTTATGACAGTGTGAAGGTAGCAGTATTCTGAGTAAGGAGGTTCCCAGATTACCACTCTACTGCACCTGGAGATACCGTCCAGGTGTGCATTGTTAACTTGCGTCTCAGAAGCCTCTGGCAAAAGTCTCTGGTGAAGACGTGGGAAACTCACTCTGCAGGCAGTGTGGAACTGTGAGGGACTGAGGGTGAGCTCAACTCTCAGCAGTAAGATGATTTTGGACAAGGCGTTCAGCTACCTTCTCACATATGGAACTTAGTATGTAGCACCAGTCTACCCCAGGAATTACTGGGAAATCGCTGGATTGAGCTTGGTGGCACTAGTCTTGTGTGCCGGGAGATTCCAGTTACCTCTCCCAACACTTGCGTCAAGCAGCGAGCCTAGGCCTTTTGGAAGCGAAAGGTAGCTGCAGGCAGGAGGTAGGCTTACAGGCCATAAGCTCAACTCTCAGAAGTGTGTATACATGGGAGGCAGATGTCTGCTACCCACTCGGACATGCGAGTGGGAACCTAGCTACACTCTGATGAAGAAGGACTTTGGAAATCGCTGTATTCAACTCAGATACACGTGGGTTCAGGCACAACGATTCCACATGCTTTTCTCACAACGTTTCCCTGCCACTAACATGAGGACGTTAGCAGCTCCTTCTACAGTCAAGCAGGATGCGGGAGGGTTGTGCCCTGTCCTTAGCTCTCACAGGGAAGCAGGCCTTGAAGCCAGCTGTCAACTAGCTGCATTCTTATGGCAGGGTGAAGGTAGCAGTATTCTGAGACAGGAGGTTCCCAGGTTACCACTCTACTGGACCTGGAGATACCCTCCAGGTCTGCATTGTTAACTGGCGTCTCAGAAGCCTCTGGCAAACGTCTCTGGTGAAGACGTGCGAAACTCACTCTGCAGGCAGTGTGGAACTGTGAGGGACTGAGGGTGAGCTCAACTCTCAGAAGTAAGATGTTTTTGGACAAGGCGTTCAACTACATACTCACGTATGGAACTTAGTATGTAGCACCAGTCTACCCCAGGAATTACTAGGAAATCGCTGGATTGAGCTTGGAGGCACTCGTCTTGTGTGCCGGGAGATTCCAGTTACCTCTCCCAACACTTGCGTCAAGCAGCGAGCCTAGGCCTTTTGGAAGCGAAAGGTAGCGGCAGGCAGGATGTAGGGTTACAGGCCATAAGCTCAACTCTCAGAAGTGTGTATGCATGGGAGGCAGATGTCTGCTACCCACTCGGACATGGGAGTTGGAACCTAGCTACACTCCTATTGAAGAAGGATGTTGGAAATCGCTGTATTCAACTCAGATACACGGGAGTTCAGGCCCAATGCTTACACATGCTTTTCCCGCAACCCATCCCAGCCACTAACATAAGGAGGTTAGCAGGTACGTCTACAGTCAGGCAGGATGCGGGAGGGTTCTGCCCTGTCCTCAGCTCTCACAGGGAAGCTTGCCTAGAAGCCAGCTCTCAACTAGCTGCATTCTTATGACAGTGTGAAGGTAGCAGTATTCTGAGTAAGGAGGTTCCCAGATTACCACTCTACTGCACCTGGAGATACCGTCCAGGTGTGCATTGTTAACTTGCGTCTCAGAAGCCTCTGGCAAAAGTCTCTGGTGAAGACGTGGGAAACTCACTCTGCAGGCAGTGTGGAACTGTGAGGGACTGAGGGTGAGCTCAACTCTCAGCAGTAAGATGATTTTGGACAAGGCGTTCAGCTACCTTCTCACATATGGAACTTAGTATGTAGCACCAGTCTACCCCAGGAATTACTGGGAAATCGCTGGATTGAGCTTGGTGGCACTAGTCTTGTGTGCCGGGAGATTCCAGTTACCTCTCCCAACACTTGCGTCAAGCAGCGAGCCTAGGCCTTTTGGAAGCGAAAGGTAGCTGCAGGCAGGAGGTAGGCTTACAGGCCATAAGCTCAACTCTCAGAAGTGTGTATACATGGGAGGCAGATGTCTGCTACCCACTCGGACATGCGAGTGGGAACCTAGCTACACTCTGATGAAGAAGGACTTTGGAAATCGCTGTATTCAACTCAGATACACGTGGGTTCAGGCACAACGATTCCACATGCTTTTCTCACAACGTTTCCCTGCCACTAACATGAGGACGTTAGCAGCTCCTTCTACAGTCAAGCAGGATGCGGGAGGGTTGTGCCCTGTCCTTAGCTCTCACAGGGAAGCAGGCCTTGAAGCCAGCTGTCAACTAGCTGCATTCTTATGGCAGGGTGAAGGTAGCAGTATTCTGAGACAGGAGGTTCCCAGGTTACCACTCTACTGGACCTGGAGATACCCTCCAGGTCTGCATTGTTAACTGGCGTCTCAGAAGCCTCTGGCAAACGTCTCTGGTGAAGACGTGCGAAACTCACTCTGCAGGCAGTGTGGAACTGTGAGGGACTGAGGGTGAGCTCAACTCTCAGAAGTAAGATGTTTTTGGACAAGGCGTTCAATTACATACTCACGTATTGAACTTAGTATGTAGCACCAGTCTACCCCAGGAATTACTAGGAAATCGCTGGATTGAGCTTGGAGGCACTCGTCTTGTGTGCCGGGAGATTCCAGTTACCTCTCCCAACACTTGCGTCAAGCAGCGAGCCTAGGCCTTTTGGAAGCGAAAGGTAGCGGCAGGCAGGATGTAGGGTTACAGGCCATAAGCTCAACTCTCAGAAGTGTGTATGCATGGGAGGCAGATGTCTGCTACCCACTCGGACATGGGAGTTGGAACCTAGCTACACTCCTATTGAAGAAGGATGTTGGAAATCGCTGTGTTCATCTCAGATACACGGGAGTTCAGGCCCAATGCTTACACATGCTTTTCCCGCAACCCATCCCAGCCACTAACATAAGGAGGTTAGCAGGTACGTCTACAGTCAGGCAGGATGCGGGAGGGTTCTGCCCTGTCCTCAGCTCTCACAGGGAAGCTTGCCTAGAAGCCAGCTCTCAACTAGCTGCATTCTTATGACAGTGTGAAGGTAGCAGTATTCTGAGTAAGGAGGTTCCCAGATTACCACTCTACTGCACCTGGAGATACCGTCCAGGTGTGCATTGTTAACTTGCGTCTCAGAAGCCTCTGGCAAAAGTCTCTGGTGAAGACGTGGGAAACTCACTCTGCAGGCAGTGTGGAACTGTGAGGGACTGAGGGTGAGCTCAACTCTCAGCAGTAAGATGATTTTGGACAAGGCGTTCAGCTACCTTCTCACATATGGAACTTAGTATGTAGCACCAGTCTACCCCAGGAATTACTGGGAAATCGCTGGATTGAGCTTGGTGGCACTAGTCTTGTGTGCCGGGAGATTCCAGTTACCTCTCCCAACACTTGCGTCAAGCAGCGAGCCTAGGCCTTTTGGAAGCGAAAGGTAGCTGCAGGCAGGAGGTAGGCTTACAGGCCATAAGCTCAACTCTCAGAAGTGTGTATACATGGGAGGCAGATGTCTGCTACCCACTCGGACATGCGAGTGGGAACCTAGCTACACTCTGATGAAGAAGGACTTTGGAAATCGCTGTATTCAACTCAGATACACGTGGGTTCAGGCACAACGATTCCACATGCTTTTCTCACAACGTTTCCCTGCCACTAACATGAGGACGTTAGCAGCTCCTTCTACAGTCAAGCAGGATGCGGGAGGGTTGTGCCCTGTCCTTAGCTCTCACAGGGAAGCAGGCCTTGATGCCAGCTGTCAACTAGCTGCATTCTTATGGCAGGGTGAAGGTAGCAGTATTCTGAGACAGGAGGTTCCCAGGTTACCACTCTACTGGACCTGGAGATACCCTCCAGGTCTGCATTGTTAACTGGCGTCTCAGAAGCCTCTGGCAAACGTCTCTGGTGAAGACGTGCGAAACTCACTCTGCAGGCAGTGTGGAACTGTGAGGGACTGAGGGTGAGCTCAACTCTCAGAAGTAAGATGTTTTTGGACAAGGCGTTCAATTACATACTCACGTATGGAACTTAGTATGTAGCACCAGTCTACCCCAGGAATTACTAGGAAATCGCTGGATTGAGCTTGGAGGCACTCGTCTTGTGTGCCGGGAGATTCCAGTTACCTCTCCCAACACTTGCGTCAAGCAGCGAGCCTAGGCCTTTTGGAAGCGAAAGGTAGCGGCAGGCAGGATGTAGGGTTACAGGCCATAAGCTCAACTCTCAGAAGTGTGTATGCATGGGAGGCAGATGTCTGCTACCCACTCGGACATGGGAGTTGGAACCTAGCTACACTCCTATTGAAGAAGGATGTTGGAAATCGCTGTATTCAACTCAGATACACGGGAGTTCAGGCCCAATGCTTACACATGCTTTTCCCGCAACCCATCCCAGCCACTAACATAAGGAGGTTAGCAGGTACGTCTACAGTCAGGCAGGATGCGGGAGGGTTCTGCCCTGTCCTCAGCTCTCACAGGGAAGCTTGCCTAGAAGCCAGCTCTCAACTAGCTGCATTCTTATGACAGTGTGAAGGTAGCAGTATTCTGAGTAAGGAGGTTCCCAGATTACCACTCTACTGCACCTGGAGATACCGTCCAGGTGTGCATTGTTAACTTGCGTCTCAGAAGCCTCTGGCAAAAGTCTCTGGTGAAGACGTGGGAAACTCACTCTGCAGGCAGTGTGGAACTGTGAGGGACTGAGGGTGAGCTCAACTCTCAGCAGTAAGATGATTTTGGACAAGGCGTTCAGCTACATTCTCACATATGGAACTTAGTATGTAGCATCAGTCTACCCCAGGAATTACTGGGAAATCGCTGGATTGAGCTTGGTGGCACTAGTCTTGTGTGCCGGGAGATTCCAGTTACCTCTCCCAACACTTGCGTCAAGCAGCGAGCCTAGGCCTTTTGGAAGCGAAAGGTAGCTGCAGGCAGGAGGTAGGCTTACAGGCCATAAGCTCAACTCTCAGAAGTGTGTATACATGGGAGGCAGATGTCTGCTACCCACTCGGATATGCGAGTGGGAACCTAGCTACACTCTGATGAAGAAGGACTTTAGAAATCGCTGTATTCAACTCAGATACACGTGGGTTCAGGCACAACGATTCCACATGCTTTTCTCACAACGTTTCCCTGCCACTAACATGAGGACGTTAGCAGCTCCTTCTACAGTCAAGCAGGATGCGGGAGGGTTGTGCCCTGTCCTTAGCTCTCACAGGGAAGCAGGCCTTGAAGCCAGCTGTCAACTAGCTGCATTCTTATGGCAGGGTGAAGGTAGCAGTATTCTGAGACAGGAGGTTCCCAGGTTACCACTCTACTGGACCTGGAGATACCCTCCAGGTCTGCATTGTTAACTGGCGTCTCAGAAGCCTCTGGCAAACGTCTCTGGTGAAGACGTGCGAAACTCACTCTGCAGGCAGTGTGGAACTGTGAGGGACTGAGGGTGAGCTCAACTCTGAGAAGTAAGATGTTTTTGGACAAGGCGTTCAATTACATACTCACGTATGGAACTTAGTATGTAGCACCAGTCTACCCCAGGAATTACTAGGAAATCGCTGGATTGAGCTTGGAGGCACTCGTCTTGTGTGCCGGGAGATTCCAGTTACCTCTCCCAACACTTGCGTCAAGCAGCGAGCCTAGGCCTTTTGGAAGCGAAAGGTAGCGGCAGGCAGGATGTAGGGTTACAGGCCATAAGCTCAACTCTCAGAAGTGTGTATGCATGGGAGGCAGATGTCTGCTACCCACTCGGACATGGGAGTTGGAACCTAGCTACACTCCTATTGAAGAAGGATGTTGGAAATCGCTGTATTCAACTCAGATACACGGGAGTTCAGGCCCAATGCTTACACATGCTTTTCCCGCAACCCATCCCAGCCACTAACATAAGGAGGTTAGCAGGTACGTCTACAGTCAGGCAGGATGCGGGAGGGTTCTGCCCTGTCCTCAGCTCTCACAGGGAAGCTTGCCTAGAAGCCAGCTCTCAACTAGCTGCATTCTTATGACAGTGTGAAGGTAGCAGTATTCTGAGTAAGGAGGTTCCCAGATTACCACTCTACTGCACCTGGAGATACCGTCCAGGTGTGCATTGTTAACTTGCGTCTCAGAAGCCTCTGGCAAAAGTCTCTGGTGAAGACGTGGGAAACTCACTCTGCAGGCAGTGTGGAACTGTGAGGGACTGAGGGTGAGCTCAACTCTCAGCAGTAAGATGATTTTGGACAAGGCGTTCAGCTACCTTCTCACATATGGAACTTAGTATGTAGCACCAGTCTACCCCAGGAATTACTGGGAAATCGCTGGATTGAGCTTGGTGGCACTAGTCTTGTGTGCCGGGAGATTCCAGTTACCTCTCCCAACACTTGCGTCAAGCAGCGAGCCTAGGCCTTTTGGAAGCGAAAGGTAGCTGCAGGCAGGAGGTAGGCTTACAGGCCATAAGCTCAACTCTCAGAAGTGTGTATACATGGGAGGCAGATGTCTGCTACCCACTCGGACATGCGAGTGGGAACCTAGCTACACTCTGATGAAGAAGGACTTTGGAAATCGCTGTATTCAACTCAGATACACGTGGGTTCAGGCACAACGATTCCACATGCTTTTCTCACAACGTTTCCCTGCCACTAACATGAGGACGTTAGCAGCTCCTTCTACAGTCAAGCAGGATGCGGGAGGGTTGTGCCCTGTCCTTAGCTCTCACAGGGAAGCAGGCCTTGAAGCCAGCTGTCAACTAGCTGCATTCTTATGGCAGGGTGAAGGTAGCAGTATTCTGAGACAGGAGGTTCCCAGGTTACCACTCTACTGGACCTGGAGATACCCTCCAGGTCTGCATTGTTAACTGGCGTCTCAGAAGCCTCTGGCAAACGTCTCTGGTGAAGACGTGCGAAACTCACTGTGCAGGCAGTGTGGAACTGTGAGGGACTGAGGGTGAGCTCAACTCTCAGAAGTAAGATGTTTTTGGACAAGGCGTTCAACTACATACTCACGTATGGAACTTAGTATGTAGCACCAGTCTACCCCAGGAATTACTAGGAAATCGCTGGATTGAGCTTGGAGGCACTCGTCTTGTGTGCCGGGAGATTCCAGTTACCTCTCCCAACACTTGCGTCAAGCAGCGAGCCTAGGCCTTTTGGAAGCGAAAGGTAGCGGCAGGCAGGATGTAGGGTTACAGGCCATAAGCTCAACTCTCAGAAGTGTGTATGCATGGGAGGCAGATGTCTGCTACCCACTCGGACATGGGAGTTGGAACCTAGCTACACTCCTATTGAAGAAGGATGTTGGAAATCGCTGTATTCAACTCAGATACACGGGAGTTCAGGCCCAATGCTTACACATGCTTTTGCCGCAACCCATCCCAGCCACTAACATAAGGAGGTTAGCAGGTACGTCTACAGTCAGGCAGGATGCGGGAGGGTTCTGCCCTGTCCTCAGCTCTCACAGGGAAGCTTGCCTAGAAGCCAGCTCTCAACTAGCTGCATTCTTATGACAGTGTGAAGGTAGCAGTATTCTGAGTAAGGAGGTTCCCAGATTACCACTCTACTGCACCTGGAGATACCGTCCAGGTGTGCATTGTTAACTTGCGTCTCAGAAGCCTCTGGCAAAAGTCTCTGGTGAAGACGTGGGAAACTCACTCTGCAGGCAGTGTGGAACTGTGAGGGACTGAGGGTGAGCTCAACTCTCAGCAGTAAGATGATTTTGGACAAGGCGTTCAGCTACCTTCTCACATATGGAACTTAGTATGTAGCACCAGTCTACCCCAGGAATTACTGGGAAATCGCTGGATTGAGCTTGGTGGCACTAGTCTTGTGTGCCGGGAGATTCCAGTTACCTCTCCCAACACTTGCGTCAAGCAGCGAGCCTAGGCCTTTTGGAAGCGAAAGGTAGCTGCAGGCAGGAGGTAGGCTTACAGGCCATAAGCTCAACTCTCAGAAGTGTGTATACATGGGAGGCAGATGTCTGCTACCCACTCGGACATGCGAGTGGGAACCTAGCTACACTCTGATGAAGAAGGACTTTGGAAATCGCTGTATTCAACTCAGATACACGTGGGTTCAGGCACAACGATTCCACATGCTTTTCTCACAACGTTTCCCTGCCACTAACATGAGGACGTTAGCAGCTCCTTCTACAGTCAAGCAGGATGCGGGAGGGTTGTGCCCTGTCCTTAGCTCTCACAGGGAAGCAGGCCTTGAAGCCAGCTGTCAACTAGCTGCATTCTTATGGCAGGGTGAAGGTAGCAGTATTCTGAGACAGGAGGTTCCCAGGTTACCACTCTACTGGACCTGGAGATACCCTCCAGGTCTGCATTGTTAACTGGCGTCTCAGAAGCCTCTGGCAAACGTCTCTGGTGAAGACGTGCGAAACTCACTCTGCAGGCAGTGTGGAACTGTGAGGGACTGAGGGTGAGCTCAACTCTCAGCAGTAAGATGTTTTTGGACAAGGCGTTCAATTACATACTCACGTATGGAACTTAGTATGTAGCACCAGTCTACCCCAGGAATTACTAGGAAATCGCTGGATTGAGCTTGGAGGCACTCGTCTTGTGTGCCGGGAGATTCCAGTTACCTCTCCCAACACTTGCGTCAAGCAGCGAGCCTAGGCCTTTTGGAAGCGAAAGGTAGCGGCAGGCAGGATGTAGGGTTACAGGCCATAAGCTCAACTCTCAGAAGTGTGTATGCATGGGAGGCAGATGTCTGCTACCCACTCGGACATGGGATTTGGAACCTAGCTACACTCCTATTGAAGAAGGATGTTGGAAATCGCTGTATTCAACTCAGATACACGGGAGTTCAGGCCCAATGCTTACACATGCTTTTCCCGCAACCCATCCCAGCCACTAACATAAGGAGGTTAGCAGGTACGTCTACAGTCAGGCAGGATGCGGGAGGGTTCTGCCCTGTCCTCAGCTCTCACAGGGAAGCTTGCCTAGAAGCCAGCTCTCAACTAGCTGCATTCTTATGACAGTGTGAAGGTAGCAGTATTCTGAGTAAGGAGGTTCCCAGATTACCACTCTACTGCACCTGGAGATACCGTCCAGGTGTGCATTGTTAACTTGCGTCTCAGAAGCCTCTGGCAAAAGTCTCTGGTGAAGACGTGGGAAACTCACTCTGCAGGCAGTGTGGAACTGTGAGGGACTGAGGGTGAGCTCAACTCTCAGCAGTAAGATGATTTTGGACAAGGCGTTCAGCTACCTTCTCACATATGGAACTTAGTATGTAGCACCAGTCTACCCCAGGAATTACTGGGAAATCGCTGGATTGAGCTTGGTGGCACTAGTCTTGTGTGCCGGGAGATTCCAGTTACCTCTCCCAACACTTGCGTCAAGCAGCGAGCCTATGCCTTTTGGAAGCGAAAGGTAGCTGCAGGCAGGAGGTAGGCTTACAGGCCATAAGCTCAACTCTCAGAAGTGTGTATACATGGGAGGCAGATGTCTGCTACCCACTCGGACATGCGAGTGGGAACCTAGCTACACTCTGATGAAGAAGGACTTTGGAAATCGCTGTATTCAACTCAGATACACGTGGGTTCAGGCACAACGATTCCACATGCTTTTCTCACAACGTTTCCCTGCCACTAACATGAGGACGTTAGCAGCTCCTTCTACAGTCAAGCAGGATGCGGGAGGGTTGTGCCCTGTCCTTAGCTCTCACAGGGAAGCAGGCCTTGAAGCCAGCTGTCAACTAGCTGCATTCTTATGGCAGGGTGAAGGTAGCAGTATTCTGAGACAGGAGGTTCCCAGGTTACCACTCTACTGGACCTGGAGATACCCTCCAGGTCTGCATTGTTAACTTGCGTCTCAGAAGCCTCTGGCAAACGTCTCTGGTGAAGACGTGCGAAAGTCACTCTGCAGGTAGTGTGGAACTGTGAGGGACTGAGGGTGAGCTCAACTCTGAGAAGTAAGATGTTTTTGGACAAGGCGTTCAACTACATACTCACGTATGGAACTTAGTATGTAGCACCAGTCTACCCCAGGAATTACTAGGAAATCGCTGGATTGAGCTTGGAGGCACTCGTCTTGTGTGCCGGGAGATTCCAGTTACCTCTCCCAACACTTGCGTCAAGCAGCGAGCCTAGGCCTTTTGGAAGCGAAAGGTAGCGGCAGGCAGGATGTAGGGTTACAGGCCATAAGCTCAACTCTCAGAAGTGTGTATGCATGGGAGGCAGATGTCTGCTACCCACTCGGACATGGGAGTTGGAACCTAGCTACACTCCTATTGAAGAAGGATGTTGGAAATCGCTGTATTCAACTCAGATACACGGGAGTTCAGGCCCAATGCTTACACATGCTTTTCCCGCAACCGATCCCAGCCACTAACATAAGGAGGTTAGCAGGTACGTCTACAGTCAGGCAGGATGCGGGAGGGTTCTGCCCTGTCCTCAGCTCTCACAGGGAAGCTTGCCTAGAAGCCAGCTCTCACCTAGCTGCATTCTTATGACAGTGTGAAGGTAGCAGTATTCTGAGTAAGGAGGTTCCCAGATTACCACTCTACTGCACCTGGAGATACCGTCCAGGTGTGCATTGTTAACTTGCGTCTCAGAAGCCTCTGGCAAAAGTCTCTGGTGAAGACGTGGGAAACTCACTCTGCAGGCAGTGTGGAACTGTGAGGGACTGAGGGTGAGCTCAACTCTCAGCAGTAAGATGATTTTGGACAAGGCGTTCAGCTACCTTCTCACATATGGAACTTAGTATGTAGCACCAGTCTACCCCAGGAATTACTGGGAAATCGCTGGATTGAGCTTGGTGGCACTAGTCTTGTGTGCCGGGAGATTCCAGTTACCTCTCCCAACACTTGCGTCAAGCAGCGAGCCTATGCCTTTTGGAAGCGATAGGTAGCTGCAGGCAGGAGGTAGGCTTACAGGCCATAAGCTCAACTCTCAGAAGTGTGTATACATGGGAGGCAGATGTCTGCTACCCACTCGGACATGCGAGTGGGAACCTAGCTACACTCTGATGAAGAAGGACTTTGGAAATCGCTGTATTCAACTCAGATACACGTGGGTTCAGGCACAACGATTCCACATGCTTTTCTCACAACGTTTCCCTGCCACTAACATGAGGACGTTAGCAGCTCCTTCTACAGTCAAGCAGGATGCGGGAGGGTTGTGCCCTGTCCTTAGCTCTCACAGGGAAGCAGGCCTTGAAGCCAGCTGTCAACTAGCTGCATTCTTATGGCAGGGTGAAGGTAGCAGTATTCTGAGACAGGAGGTTCCCAGGTTACCACTCTACTGGACCTGGAGATACCCTCCAGGTCTGCATTGTTAACTGGCGTCTCAGAAGCCTCTGGCAAACGTCTCTGGTGAAGACGTGCGAAACTCACTCTGCAGGCAGTGTGGAACTGTGAGGGACTGAGGGTGAGCTCAACTCTCAGAAGTAAGATGTTTTTGGACAAGGCGTTCAATTACATACTCACGTATGGAACTTAGTATGTAGCACCAGTCTACCCCAGGAATTACTAGGAAATCGCTGGATTGAGCTTGGAGGCACTCGTCTTGTGTGCCGGGAGATTCCAGTTACCTCTCCCAACACTTGCGTCAAGCAGCGAGCCTAGGCCTTTTGGAAGCGAAAGGTAGCGGCAGGCAGGATGTAGGGTTACAGGCCATAAGCTCAACTCTCAGAAGTGTGTATGCATGGGAGGCAGATGTCTGCTACCCACTCGGACATGGGAGTTGGAACCTAGCTACACTCCTATTGAAGAAGGATGTTGGAAATCGCTGTGTTCATCTCAGATACACGGGAGTTCAGGCCCAATGCTTACACATGCTTTTGCCGCAACCCATCCCAGCGACTAACATAAGGAGGTTAGCAGGTACGTCTACAGTCAGGCAGGATGCGGGAGGGTTCTGCCCTGTCCTCAGCTCTCACAGGGAAGCTTGCCTAGAAGCCAGCTCTCACCTAGCTGCATTCTTATGACAGTGTGAAGGTAGCAGTATTCTGAGTAAGGAGGTTCCCAGATTACCACTCTACTGCACCTGGAGATACCGTCCAGGTGTGCATTGTTAACTTGCGTCTCAGAAGCCTCTGGCAAAAGTCTCTGGTGAAGACGTGGGAAACTCACTCTGCAGGCAGTGTGGAACTGTGAGGGACTGAGGGTGAGCTCAACTCTCAGCAGTAAGATGATTTTGGACAAGGCGTTCAGCTACCTTCTCACATATGGAACTTAGTATGTAGCACCAGTCTACCCCAGGAATTACTGGGAAATCGCTGGATTGAGCTTGGTGGCACTAGTCTTGTGTGCCGGGAGATTCCAGTTACCTCTCCCAACACTTGCGTCAAGCAGCGAGCCTAGGCCTTTTGGAAGCGAAAGGTAGCTGCAGGCAGGAGGTAGGCTTACAGGCCATAAGCTCAACTCTCAGAAGTGTGTATACATGGGAGGCAGATGTCTGCTACCCACTCGGACATGCGAGTGGGAACCTAGCTACACTCTGATGAAGAAGGACTTTGGAAATCGCTGTATTCAACTCAGATACACGTGGGTTCAGGCACAACGATTCCACATGCTTTTCTCACAACGTTTCCCTGCCACTAACATGAGGACGTTAGCAGCTCCTTCTACAGTCAAGCAGGATGCGGGAGGGTTGTGCCCTGTCCTTAGCTCTCACAGGGAAGCAGGCCTTGAAGCCAGCTGTCAACTAGCTGCATTCTTATGGCAGGGTTAAGGTAGCAGTATTCTGAGACAGGAGGTTCCCAGGTTACCACTCTACTGGACCTGGAGATACCCTCCAGGTCTGCATTGTTAACTGGCGTCTCAGAAGCCTCTGGCAAACGTCTCTGGTGAAGACGTGCGAAACTCACTGTGCAGGCAGTGTGGAACTCTGAGGGACTGAGGGTGAGCTCAACTCTCAGAAGTAAGATGTTTTTGGACAAGGCGTTCAACTACATACTCACGTATGGAACTTAGTATGTAGCACCAGTCTACCCCAGGAATTACTAGGAAATCGCTGGATTGAGCTTGGAGGCACTCGTCTTGTGTGCCGGGAGATTCCAGTTACCTCTCCCAACACTTGCGTCAAGCAGCGAGCCTAGGCCTTTTGGAAGCGAAAGGTAGCGGCAGGCAGGATGTAGGGTTACAGGCCATAAGCTCAACTCTCAGAAGTGTGTATGCATGGGAGGCAGATGTCTGCTACCCACTCGGACATGGGAGTTGGAACCTAGCTACACTCCTATTGAAGAAGGATGTTGGAAATCGCTGTATTCAACTCAGATACACGGGAGTTCAGGCCCAATGCTTACACATGCTTTTCCCGCAACCCATCCCAGCCACTAACATAAGGAGGTTAGCAGGTACGTCTACAGTCAGGCAGGATGCGGGAGGGTTCTGCCCTGTCCTCAGCTCTCACAGGGAAGCTTGCCTAGAAGCCAGCTCTCAACTAGCTGCATTCTTATGACAGTGTGAAGGTAGCAGTATTCTGAGTAAGGAGGTTCCCAGATTACCACTCTACTGCACCTGGAGATACCGTCCAGGTGTGCATTGTTAACTTGCGTCTCAGAAGCCTCTGGCAAAAGTCTCTGGTGAAGACGTGGGAAACTCACTCTGCAGGCAGTGTGGAACTGTGAGGGACTGAGGGTGAGCTCAACTCTCAGCAGTAAGATGATTTTGGACAAGGCGTTCAGCTACCTTCTCACATATGGAACTTAGTATGTAGCACCAGTCTACCCCAGGAATTACTGGGAAATCGCTGGATTGAGCTTGGTGGCACTAGTCTTGTGTGCCGGGAGATTCCAGTTACCTCTCCCAACACTTGCGTCAAGCAGCGAGCCTAGGCCTTTTGGAAGCGAAAGGTAGCTGCAGGCAGGAGGTAGGCTTACAGGCCATAAGCTCAACTCTCAGAAGTGTGTATACATGGGAGGCAGATGTCTGCTACCCACTCGGACATGCGAGTGGGAACCTAGCTACACTCTGATGAAGAAGGACTTTGGAAATCGCTGTATTCAACTCAGATACACGTGGGTTCAGGCACAACGATTCCACATGCTTTTCTCACAACGTTTCCCTGCCACTAACATGAGGACGTTAGCAGCTCCTTCTACAGTCAAGCAGGATGCGGGAGGGTTGTGCCCTGTCCTTAGCTCTCACAGGGAAGCAGGCCTTGAAGCCAGCTGTCAACTAGCTGCATTCTTATGGCAGGGTGAAGGTAGCAGTATTCTGAGACAGGAGGTTCCCAGGTTACCACTCTACTGGACCTGGAGATACCCTCCAGGTCTGCATTGTTAACTGGCGTCTCAGAAGCCTCTGGCAAACGTCCCTGGTGAAGACGTGCGAAACTCACTGTGCAGGCAGTGTGGAACTGTGAGGGACTGAGGGTGAGCTCAACTCTCAGAAGTAAGATGTTTTTGGACAAGGCGTTCAACTACATACTCACGTATGGAACTTAGTATGTAGCACCAGTCTACCCCAGGAATTACTAGGAAATCGCTGGATTGAGGTTGGAGGCACTCGTCTTGTGTGCCGGGAGATTCCAGTTACCTCTCCCAACACTTGCGTCAAGCAGCAAGCCTAGGCCTTTTGGAAGCGAAAGGTAGCGGCAGGCAGGATGTAGGGTTACAGGCCATAAGCTCAACTCTCAGAAGTGTGTATGCATGGGAGGCAGATGTCTGCTACCCACTCGGACATGGGAGTTGGAACCTAGCTACACTCCTATTGAAGAAGGATGTTGGAAATCGCTGTATTCAACTCAGATACACGGGAGTTCAGGCCCAATGCTTACACATGCTTTTCCCGCAACCCATCCCAGCCACTAACATAAGGAGGTTAGCAGGTACGTCTACAGTCAGGCAGGATGCGGGAGGGTTCTGCCCTGTCCTCAGCTCTCACAGGGAAGCTTGCCTAGAAGCCAGCTCTCACCTAGCTGCATTCTTATGACAGTGTGAAGGTAGCAGTATTCTGAGTAAGGAGGTTCCCAGATTACCACTCTACTGCACCTGGAGATACCGTCCAGGTGTGCATTGTTAACTTGCGTCTCAGAAGCCTCTGGCAAAAGTCTCTGGTGAAGACGTGGGAAACTCACTCTGCAGGCAGTGTGGAACTGTGAGGGACTGAGGGTGAGCTCAACTCTCAGCAGTAAGATGATTTTGGACAAGGCTTTCAGCTACCTTCTCACATATGGAACTTAGTATGTAGCACCAGTCTACCCCAGGAATTACTGGGAAATCGCTGGATTGAGCTTGGTGGCACTAGTCTTGTGTGCCGGGAGATTCCAGTTACCTCTCCCAACACTTGCGTCAAGCAGCGAGCCTAGGCCTTTTGGAAGCGAAAGGTAGCTGCAGGCAGGAGGTAGGCTTACAGGCCATAAGCTCAACTCTCAGAAGTGTGTATACATGGGAGGCAGATGTCTGCTACCCACTCGGACATGCGAGTGGGAACCTAGCTACACTCTGATGAAGAAGGACTTTGGAAATCGCTGTATTCAACTCAGATACACGTGGGTTCAGGCACAACGATTCCACATGCTTTTCTCACAACGTTTCCCTGCCACTAACATGAGGACGTTAGCAGCTCCTTCTACAGTCAAGCAGGATGCGGGAGGGTTGTGCCCTGTCCTTAGCTCTCACAGGGAAGCAGGCCTTGAAGCCAGCTGTCAACTAGCTGCATTCTTATGGCAGGGTGAAGGTAGCAGTATTCTGAGACAGGAGGTTCCCAGGTTACCACTCTACTGGACCTGGAGATACCCTCCAGGTCTGCATTGTTAACTTGCGTCTCAGAAGCCTCTGGCAAACGTCTCTGGTGAAGACGTGCGAAAGTCACTCTGCAGGCAGTGTGGAACTGTGAGGGACTGAGGGTGAGCTCAACTCTGAGAAGTAAGATGTTTTTGGACAAGGCGTTCAACTACATACTCACGTATGGAACTTAGTATGTAGCACCAGTCTACCCCAGGAATTACTAGGAAATCGCTGGATTGAGCTTGGAGGCACTCGTCTTGTGTGCCGGGAGATTCCAGTTACCTCTCCCAACACTTGCGTCAAGCAGCGAGCCTAGGCCTTTTGGAAGCGAAAGGTAGCGGCAGGCAGGATGTAGGGTTACAGGCCATAAGCTCAACTCTCAGAAGTGTGTATGCATGGGAGGCAGATGTCTGCTACCCACTCGGACATGGGAGTTGGAACCTAGCTACACTCCTATTGAAGAAGGATGTTGGAAATCGCTGTATTCAACTCAGATACACGGGAGTTCAGGCCCAATGCTTACACATGCTTTTCCCGCAACCCATCCCAGCCACTAACATAAGGAGGTTAGCAGGTACGTCTACAGTCAGGCAGGATGCGGGAGGGTTCTGCCCTGTCCTCAGCTCTCACAGGGAAGCTTGCCTAGAAGCCAGCTCTCAACTAGCTGCATTCTTATGACAGTGTGAAGGTAGCAGTATTCTGAGTAAGGAGGTTCCCAGATTACCACTCTACTGCACCTGGAGATACCGTCCAGGTGTGCATTGTTAACTTGCGTCTCAGAAGCCTCTGGCAAAAGTCTCTGGTGAAGACGTGGGAAACTCACTCTGCAGGCAGTGTGGAACTGTGAGGGACTGAGGGTGAGCTCAACTCTCAGCAGTAAGATGATTTTGGACAAGGCGTTCAGCTACCTTCTCACATATGGAACTTAGTATGTAGCACCAGTCTACCCCAGGAATTACTGGGAAATCGCTGGATTGAGCTTGGTGGCACTAGTCTTGTGTGCCGGGAGATTCCAGTTACCTCTCCCAACACTTGCGTCAAGCAGCGAGCCTAGGCCTTTTGGAAGCGAAAGGTAGCTGCAGGCAGGAGGTAGGCTTACAGGCCATAAGCTCAACTCTCAGAAGTGTGTATACATGGGAGGCAGATGTCTGCTACCCACTCGGACATGCGAGTGGGAACCTAGCTACACTCTGATGAAGAAGGACTTTGGAAATCGCTGTATTCAACTCAGATACACGTGGGTTCAGGCACAACGATTCCACATGCTTTTCTCACAACGTTTCCCTGCCACTAACATGAGGACGTTAGCAGCTCCTTCTACAGTCAAGCAGGATGCGGGAGGGTTGTGCCCTGTCCTTAGCTCTCACAGGGAAGCAGGCCTTGAAGCCAGCTGTCAACTAGCTGCATTCTTATGGCAGGGTGAAGGTAGCAGTATTCTGAGACAGGAGGTTCCCAGGTTACCACTCTACTGGACCTGGAGATACCCTCCAGGTCTGCATTGTTAACTTGCGTCTCAGAAGCCTCTGGCAAACGTCTCTGGTGAAGACGTGCGAAAGTCACTCTGCAGGCAGTGTGGAACTGTGAGGGACTGAGGGTGAGCTCAACTCTGAGAAGTAAGATGTTTTTGGACAAGGCGTTCAACTACATACTCACGTATGGAACTTAGTATGTAGCACCAGTCTACCCCAGGAATTACTAGGAAATCGCTGGATTGAGCTTGGAGGCACTCGTCTTGTGTGCCGGGAGATTCCAGTTACCTCTCCCAACACTTTTGTCAAGCAGCGAGCCTAGGCCTTTTGGAAGCGAAAGGTAGCGGCAGGCAGGATGTAGGGTTACAGGCCATAAGCTCAACTCTCAGAAGTGTGTATGCATGGGAGGCAGATGTCTGCTACCCACTCGGACATGGGATTTGGAACCTAGCTACACTCCTATTGAAGAAGGATGTTGGAAATCGCTGTATTCAACTCAGATACACGGGAGTTCAGGCCCAATGCTTACACATGCTTTTCCCGCAACCCATCCCAGCCACTAACATAAGGAGGTTAGCAGGTACGTCTACAGTCAGGCAGGATGCGGGAGGGTTCTGCCCTGTCCTCAGCTCTCACAGGGAAGCTTGCCTAGAAGCCAGCTCTCACCTAGCTGCATTCTTATGACAGTGTGAAGGTAGCAGTATTCTGAGTAAGGAGGTTCCCAGATTACCACTCTACTGCACCTGGAGATACCGTCCAGGTGTGCATTGTTAACTTGCGTCTCAGAAGCCTCTGGCAAAAGTCTCTGGTGAAGACGTGGGAAACTCACTCTGCAGGCAGTGTGGAACTGTGAGGGACTGAGGGTGAGCTCAACTCTCAGCAGTAAGATGATTTTGGACAAGGCGTTCAGCTACCTTCTCACATATGGAACTTAGTATGTAGCACCAGTCTACCCCAGGAATTACTGGGAAATCGCTGGATTGAGCTTGGTGGCACTAGTCTTGTGTGCCGGGAGATTCCAGTTACCTCTCCCAACACTTGCGTCAAGCAGCGAGCCTAGGCCTTTTGGAAGTGAAAGGTAGCTGCAGGCAGGAGGTAGGCTTACAGGCCATAAGCTCAACTCTCAGAAGTGTGTATACATGGGAGGCAGATGTCTGCTACCCACTCGGACATGCGAGTGGGAACCTAGCTACACTCTGATGAAGAAGGACTTTGGAAATCGCTGTATTCAACTCAGATACACGTGGGTTCAGGCACAACGATTCCACATGCTTTTCTCACAACGTTTCCCTGCCACTAACATGAGGACGTTAGCAGCTCCTTCTACAGTCAAGCAGGATGCGGGAGGGTTGTGCCCTGTCCTTAGCTCTCACAGGGAAGCAGGCCTTGAAGCCAGCTGTCAACTAGCTGCATTCTTATGGCAGGGTGAAGGTAGCAGTATTCTGAGACAGGAGGTTCCCAGGTTACCACTCTACTGGACCTGGAGATACCCTCCAGGTCTGCATTGTTAACTGGCGTCTCAGAAGCCTCTGGCAAACGTCTCTGGTGAAGACGTGCGAAACTCACTCTGCAGGCAGTGTGGAACTGTGAGGGACTGAGGGTGAGCTCAACTCTCAGAAGTAAGATGTTTTTGGACAAGGCGTTCAATTACATACTCACGTATGGAACTTAGTATGTAGCACCAGTCTACCCCAGGAATTACTAGGAAATCGCTGGATTGAGCTTGGAGGCACTCGTCTTGTGTGCCGGGAGATTCCAGTTACCTCTCCCAACACTTTTGTCAAGCAGCGAGCCTAGGCCTTTTGGAAGCGAAAGGTAGCGGCAGGCAGGATGTAGGGTTACAGGCCATAAGCTCAACTCTCAGAAGTGTGTATGCATGGGAGGCAGATGTCTGCTACCCACTCGGACATGGGATTTGGAACCTAGCTACACTCCTATTGAAGAAGGATGTTGGAAATCGCTGTATTCAACTCAGATACACGGGAGTTCAGGCCCAATGCTTACACATGCTTTTCCCGCAACCCATCCCAGCCACTAACATAAGGAGGTTAGCAGGTACGTCTACAGTCAGGCAGGATGCGGGAGGGTTCTGCCCTGTCCTCAGCTCTCACAGGGAAGCTTGCCTAGAAGCCAGCTCTCACCTAGCTGCATTCTTATGACAGTGTGAAGGTAGCAGTATTCTGAGTAAGGAGGTTCCCAGATTACCACTCTACTGCACCTGGAGATACCGTCCAGGTGTGCATTGTTAACTTGCGTCTCAGAAGCCTCTGGCAAAAGTCTCTGGTGAAGACGTGGGAAACTCACTCTGCAGGCAGTGTGGAACTGTGAGGGACTGAGGGTGAGCTCAACTCTCAGCAGTAAGATGATTTTGGACAAGGCGTTCAGCTACCTTCTCACATATGGAACTTAGTATGTAGCACCAGTCTACCCCAGGAATTACTGGGAAATCGCTGGATTGAGCTTGGTGGCACTAGTCTTGTGTGCCGGGAGATTCCAGTTACCTCTCCCAACACTTGCGTCAAGCAGCGAGCCTAGGCCTTTTGGAAGTGAAAGGTAGCTGCAGGCAGGAGGTAGGCTTACAGGCCATAAGCTCAACTCTCAGAAGTGTGTATACATGGGAGGCAGATGTCTGCTACCCACTCGGACATGCGAGTGGGAACCTAGCTACACTCTGATGAAGAAGGACTTTGGAAATCGCTGTATTCAACTCAGATACACGTGGGTTCAGGCACAACGATTCCACATGCTTTTCTCACAACGTTTCCCTGCCACTAACATGAGGACGTTAGCAGCTCCTTCTACAGTCAAGCAGGATGCGGGAGGGTTGTGCCCTGTCCTTAGCTCTCACAGGGAAGCAGGCCTTGAAGCCAGCTGTCAACTAGCTGCATTCTTATGGCAGGGTGAAGGTAGCAGTATTCTGAGACAGGAGGTTCCCAGGTTACCACTCTACTGGACCTGGAGATACCCTCCAGGTCTGCATTGTTAACTGGCGTCTCAGAAGCCTCTGGCAAACGTCTCTGGTGAAGACGTGCGAAACTCACTCTGCAGGCAGTGTGGAACTGTGAGGGACTGAGGGTGAGCTCAACTCTCAGAAGTAAGATGTTTTTGGACAAGGCGTTCAATTACATACTCACGTATGGAACTTAGTATGTAGCACCAGTCTACCCCAGGAATTACTAGGAAATCGCTGGATTGAGCTTGGAGGCACTCGTCTTGTGTGCCGGGAGATTCCAGTTACCTCTCCCAACACTTGCGTCAAGCAGCGAGCCTAGGCCTTTTGGAAGCGAAAGGTAGCGGCAGGCAGGATGTAGGGTTACAGGCCATAAGCTCAACTCTCAGAAGTGCGTATGCATGGGAGGCAGATGTCTGCTACCCACTCGGACATGGGAGTTGGAACCTAGCTACACTCCTATTGAAGAAGGATGTTGGAAATCGCTGTGTTCATCTCAGATACAGGGGAGTTCAGGCCCAATGCTTACACATGCTTTTGCCGCAACCCATCCCAGCCACTAACATAAGGAGGTTAGCAGGTACGTCTACAGTCAGGCAGGATGCGGGAGGGTTCTGCCCTGTCCTCAGCTCTCACAGGGAAGCTTGCCTAGAAGCCAGCTCTCACCTAGCTGCATTCTTATGACAGTGTGAAGGTAGCAGTATTCTGAGTAAGGAGGTTCCCAGATTACCACTCTACTGCACCTGGAGATACCGTCCAGGTGTGCATTGTTAACTTGCGTCTCAGAAGCCTCTGGCAAAAGTCTCTGGTGAAGACGTGGGAAACTCACTCTGCAGGCAGTGTGGAACTGTGAGGGACTGAGGGTGAGCTCAACTCTCAGCAGTAAGATGATTTTGGACAAGGCGTTCAGCTACCTTCTCACATATGGAACTTAGTATGTAGCACCAGTCTACCCCAGGAATTACTGGGAAATCGCTGGATTGAGCTTGGTGGCACTAGTCTTGTGTGCCGGGAGATTCCAGTTACCTCTCCCAACACTTGCGTCAAGCAGCGAGCCTAGGCCTTTTGGAAGCGAAAGGTAGCTGCAGGCAGGAGGTAGGCTTACAGGCCATAAGCTCAACTCTCAGAAGTGTGTATACATGGGAGGCAGATGTCTGCTACCCACTCGGACATGCGAGTGGGAACCTAGCTACACTCTGATGAAGAAGGACTTTGGAAATCGCTGTATTCAACTCAGATACACGTGGGTTCAGGCACAACGATTCCACATGCTTTTCTCACAACGTTTCCCTGCCACTAACATGAGGACGTTAGCAGCTCCTTCTACAGTCAAGCAGGATGCGGGAGGGTTGTGCCCTGTCCTTAGCTCTCACAGGGAAGCAGGCCTTGAAGCCAGCTGTCAACTAGCTGCATTCTTATGGCAGGGTGAAGTTAGCAGTATTCTGAGACAGGAGGTTCCCAGGTTACCACTCTACTGGACCTGGAGATACCCTCCAGGTCTGCATTGTTAACTGGCGTCTCAGAAGCCTCTGGCAAACGTCTCTGGTGAAGACGTGCGAAACTCACTCTGCAGGCAGTGTGGAACTGTGAGGGACTGAGGGTGAGCTCAACTCTCAGAAGTAAGATGTTTTTGGACAAGGCGTTCAATTACATACTCACGTATGGAACTTAGTATGTAGCACCAGTCTACCCCAGGAATTACTAGGAAATCGCTGGATTGAGCTTGGAGGCACTCGTCTTGTGTGCCGGGAGATTCCAGTTACCTCTCCCAACACTTGCGTCAAGCAGCGAGCCTAGGCCTTTTGGAAGCGAAAGGTAGCGGCAGGCAGGATGTAGGGTTACAGGCCATAAGCTCAACTCTCAGAAGTGTGTATGCATGGGAGGCAGATGTCTGCTACCCACTCGGACATGGGAGTTGGAACCTAGCTACACTCCTATTGAAGAAGGATGTTGGAAATCGCTGTATTCAACTCAGATACACGGGAGTTCAGGCCCAATGCTTACACATGCTTTTGCCGCAACCCATCCCAGCCACTAACATAAGGAGGTTAGCAGGTACGTCTACAGTCAGGCAGGATGCGGGAGGGTTCTGCCCTGTCCTCAGCTCTCACAGGGAAGCTTGCCTAGAAGCCAGCTCTCACCTAGCTGCATTCTTATGACAGTGTGAAGGTAGCAGTATTCTGAGTAAGGAGGTTCCCAGATTACCACTCTACTGCACCTGGAGATACCGTCCAGGTGTGCATTGTTAACTTGCGTCTCAGAAGCCTCTGGCAAAAGTCTCTGGTGAAGACGTGGGAAACTCACTCTGCAGGCAGTGTGGAACTGTGAGGGACTGAGGGTGAGCTCAACTCTCAGCAGTAAGATGATTTTGGACAAGGCGTTCAGCTACCTTCTCACATATGGAACTTAGTATGTAGCACCAGTCTACCCCAGGAATTACTGGGAAATCGCTGGATTGAGCTTGGTGGCACTAGTCTTGTGTGCCGGGAGATTCCAGTTACCTCTCCCAACACTTGCGTCAAGCAGCGAGCCTAGGCCTTTTGGAAGCGAAAGGTAGCTGCAGGCAGGAGGTAGGCTTACAGGCCATAAGCTCAACTCTCAGAAGTGTGTATACATGGGAGGCAGATGTCTGCTACCCACTCGGACATGCGAGTGGGAACCTAGCTACACTCTGATGAAGAAGGACTTTGGAAATCGCTGTATTCAACTCAGATACACGTGGGTTCAGGCACAACGATTCCACATGCTTTTCTCACAACGTTTCCCTGCCACTAACATGAGGACGTTAGCAGCTCCTTCTACAGTCAAGCAGGATGCGGGAGGGTTGTGCCCTGTCCTTAGCTCTCACAGGGAAGCAGGCCTTGAAGCCAGCTGTCAACTAGCTGCATTCTTATGGCAGGGTGAAGTTAGCAGTATTCTGAGACAGGAGGTTCCCAGGTTACCACTCTACTGGACCTGGAGATACCCTCCAGGTCTGCATTGTTAACTGGCGTCTCAGAAGCCTCTGGCAAACGTCTCTGGTGAAGACGTGCGAAACTCACTCTGCAGGCAGTGTGGAACTGTGAGGGACTGAGGGTGAGCTCAACTCTCAGAAGTAAGATGTTTTTGGACAAGGCGTTCAATTACATACTCACGTATGGAACTTAGTATGTAGCACCAGTCTACCCCAGGAATTACTAGGAAATCGCTGGATTGAGCTTGGAGGCACTCGTCTTGTGTGCCGGGAGATTCCAGTTACCTCTCCCAACACTTGCGTCAAGCAGCGAGCCTAGGCCTTTTGGAAGCGAAAGGTAGCGGCAGGCAGGATGTAGGGTTACAGGCCATAAGCTCAACTCTCAGAAGTGTGTATGCATGGGAGGCAGATGTCTGCTACCCACTCGGACATGGGAGTTGGAACCTAGCTACACTCCTATTGAAGAAGGATGTTGGAAATCGCTGTATTCAACTCAGATACACGGGAGTTCAGGCCCAATGCTTACACATGCTTTTGCCGCAACCCATCCCAGCCACTAACATAAGGAGGTTAGCAGGTACGTCTACAGTCAGGCAGGATGCGGGAGGGTTCTGCCCTGTCCTCAGCTCTCACAGGGAAGCTTGCCTAGAAGCCAGCTCTCACCTAGCTGCATTCTTATGACAGTGTGAAGGTAGCAGTATTCTGAGTAAGGAGGTTCCCAGATTACCACTCTACTGCACCTGGAGATACCGTCCAGGTGTGCATTGTTAACTTGCGTCTCAGAAGCCTCTGGCAAAAGTCTCTGGTGAAGACGTGGGAAACTCACTCTGCAGGCAGTGTGGAACTGTGAGGGACTGAGGGTGAGCTCAACTCTCAGCAGTAAGATGATTTTGGACAAGGCGTTCAGCTACCTTCTCACATATGGAACTTAGTATGTAGCACCAGTCTACCCCAGGAATTACTGGGAAATCGCTGGATTGAGCTTGGTGGCACTAGTCTTGTGTGCCGGGAGATTCCAGTTACCTCTCCCAACACTTGCGTCAAGCAGCGAGCCTAGGCCTTTTGGAAGCGAAAGGTAGCTGCAGGCAGGAGGTAGGCTTACAGGCCATAAGCTCAACTCTCAGAAGTGTGTATACATGGGAGGCAGATGTCTGCTACCCACTCGGACATGCGAGTGGGAACCTAGCTACACTCTGATGAAGAAGGACTTTGGAAATCGCTGTATTCAACTCAGATACACGTGGGTTCAGGCACAACGATTCCACATGCTTTTCTCACAACGTTTCCCTGCCACTAACATGAGGACGTTAGCAGCTCCTTCTACAGTCAAGCAGGATGCGGGAGGGTTGTGCCCTGTCCTTAGCTCTCACAGGGAAGCAGGCCTTGAAGCCAGCTGTCAACTAGCTGCATTCTTATGGCAGGGTGAAGTTAGCAGTATTCTGAGACAGGAGGTTCCCAGGTTACCACTCTACTGGACCTGGAGATACCCTCCAGGTCTGCATTGTTAACTGGCGTCTCAGAAGCCTCTGGCAAACGTCTCTGGTGAAGACGTGCGAAACTCACTCTGCAGGCAGTGTGGAACTGTGAGGGACTGAGGGTGAGCTCAACTCTCAGAAGTAAGATGTTTTTGGACAAGGCGTTCAACTACATACTCACGTATGGAATTAGTATGTAGCACCAGTCTACCCCAGGAATTACTAGGAAATCGCTGGATTGAGCTTGGAGGCACTCGTCTTGTGTGCCGGGAGATTCCAGTTACCTCTCCCAACACTTGCGTCAAGCAGCGAGCCTAGGCCTTTTGGAAGCGAAAGGTAGCGGCAGGCAGGATGTAGGGTTACAGGCCATAAGCTCAACTCTCAGAAGTGTGTATGCATGGGAGGCAGATGTCTGCTACCCACTCGGACATGGGAGTTGGAACCTAGCTACACTCCTATTGAAGAAGGATGTTGGAAATCGCTGTATTCAACTCAGATACACGGGAGTTCAGGCCCAATGCTTACACATGCTTTTGCCGCAACCCATCCCAGCCACTAACATAAGGAAGTTAGCAGGTACGTCTACAGTCAGGCAGGATGCGGGAGGGTTCTGCCCTGTCCTCAGCTCTCACAGGGAAGCTTGCCTAGAAGCCAGCTCTCAACTAGCTGCATTCTTATGACAGTGTGAAGGTAGCAGTATTCTGAGTAAGGAGGTTCCCAGATTACCACTCTACTGCACCTGGAGATACCGTCCAGGTGTGCATTGTTAACTTGCGTCTCAGAAGCCTCTGGCAAAAGTCTCTGGTGAAGACGTGGGAAACTCACTCTGCAGGCAGTGTGGAACTGTGAGGGACTGAGGGTGAGCTCAACTCTCAGCAGTAAGATGATTTTGGACAAGGCGTTCAGCTACCTTCTCACATATGGAACTTAGTATGTAGCACCAGTCTACCCCAGGAATTACTGGGAAATCGCTGGATTGAGCTTGGTGGCACTAGTCTTGTGTGCCGGGAGATTCCAGTTACCTCTCCCAACACTTGCGTCAAGCAGCGAGCCTAGGCCTTTTGGAAGCGAAAGGTAGCTGCAGGCAGGAGGTAGGCTTACAGGCCATAAGCTCAACTCTCAGAAGTGTGTATACATGGGAGGCAGATGTCTGCTACCCACTCGGACATGCGAGTGGGAACCTAGCTACACTCTGATGAAGAAGGACTTTGGAAATCGCTGTATTCAACTCAGATACACGTGGGTTCAGGCACAACGATTCCACATGCTTTTCGCACAACCTTTCCCTGCCACTAACATGAGGACGTTAGCAGCTCCTTCTACAGTCAAGCAGGATGCGGGAGGGTTGTGCCCTGTCCTTAGCTCTCACAGGGAAGCAGGCCTTGAAGCCAGCTGTCAACTAGCTGCATTCTTATGGCAGGGTGAAGGTAGCAGTATTCTGAGACAGGAGGTTCCCAGGTTACCACTCTACTGGACCTGGAGATACCCTCCAGGTCTGCATTGTTAACTTGCGTCTCAGAAGCCTCTGGCAAACGTCTCTGGTGAAGACGTGCGAAAGTCACTCTGCAGGCAGTGTGGAACTGTGAGGGACTGAGGGTGAGCTCAACTCTGAGAAGTAAGATGTTTTTGGACAAGGCGTTCAACTACATACTCACGTATGGAACTTAGTATGTAGCACCAGTCTACCCCAGGAATTACTAGGAAATCGCTGGATTGAGCTTGGAGGCACTAGTCTTGTGTGCCGGGAGATTCCAGTTACCTCTCCCAACACTTGCGTCAAGCAGCGAGCCTAGGCCTTTTGGAAGCGAAAGGTAGCGGCAGGCAGGATGTAGGGTTACAGGCCATAAGCTCAACTCTCAGAAGTGTGTATGCATGGGAGGCAGATGTCTGCTACCCACTCGGACATGGGAGTTGGAACCTAGCTACACTCCTATTGAAGAAGGATGTTGGAAATCGCTGTATTCAACTCAGATACACGGGAGTTCAGGCCCAATGCTTACACATGCTTTTCCCGCAACCCATCCCAGCCACTAACATAAGGAGGTTAGCAGGTACGTCTACAGTCAGGCAGGATGCGGGAGGGTTCTGCCCTGTCCTCAGCTCTCACAGGGAAGCTTGCCTAGAAGCCAGCTCTCAACTAGCTGCATTCTTATGACAGTGTGAAGGTAGCAGTATTCTGAGTAAGGAGGTTCCCAGATTACCACTCTACTGCACCTGGAGATACCGTCCAGGTGTGCATTGTTAACTTGCGTCTCAGAAGCCTCTGGCAAAAGTCTCTGGTGAAGACGTGGGAAACTCACTCTGCAGGCAGTGTGGAACTGTGAGGGACTGAGGGTGAGCTCAACTCTCAGCAGTAAGATGATTTTGGACAAGGCGTTCAGCTACCTTCTCACATATGGAACTTAGTATGTAGCACCAGTCTACCCCAGGAATTACTGGGAAATCGCTGGATTGAGCTTGGTGGCACTAGTCTTGTGTGCCGGGAGATTCCAGTTACCTCTCCCAACACTTCGGTGAAGCAGCGAGCCTAGGCCTTTTGGAAGCGAAAGGTAGCTGCAGGCAGGAGGTAGGCTTACAGGCCATAAGCTCAACTCTCAGAAGTGTGTATACATGGGAGGCAGATGTCTGCTACCCACTCGGACATGCGAGTGGGAACCTAGCTACACTCTGATGAAGAAGGACTTTGGAAATCGCTGTATTCAACTCAGATACACGTGGGTTCAGGCACAACGATTCCACATGCTTTTCTCACAACATTTCCCTGCCACTAACATGAGGACGTTAGCAGCTCCTTCTACAGTCAAGCAGGATGCGGGAGGGTTGTGCCCTGTCCTTAGCTCTCACAGGGAAGCAGGCCTTGAAGCCAGCTGTCAACTAGCTGCATTCTTATGGCAGGGTGAAGGTAGCAGTATTCTGAGACAGGAGGTTCCCAGGTTACCACTCTACTGGACCTGGAGATACCCTCCAGGTCTGCATTGTTAACTTGCGTCTCAGAAGCCTCTGGCAAACGTCCCTGGTGAAGACGTGCGAAACTCACTGTGCAGGCAGTGTGGAACTGTGAGGGACTGAGGGTGAGCTCAACTCTCAGAAGTAAGATGTTTTTGGACAAGGCGTTCAACTACATACTCACGTATGGAACTTAGTATGTAGCACCAGTCTACCCCAGGAATTACTAGGAAATCGCTGGATTGAGCTTGGAGGCACTCGTCTTGTGTGCCGGGAGATTCCAGTTACCTCTCCCAACACTTGCGTCAAGCAGCGAGCCTAGGCCTTTTGGAAGCGAAAGGTAGCGGCAGGCAGGATGTAGGGTTACAGGCCATAAGCTCAACTCTCAGAAGTGTGTATGCATGGGAGGCAGATGTCTGCTACCCACTCGGACATGGGAGTTGGAACCTAGCTACACTCCTATTGAAGAAGGATGTTGGAAATCGCTGTGTTCATCTCAGATACACGGGAGTTCAGGCCCAATGCTTACACATGCTTTTGCCGCAACCCATCCCAGCCACTAACATAAGGAGGTTAGCAGGTACGTCTACAGTCAGGCAGGATGCGGGAGGGTTCTGCCCTGTCCTCAGCTCTCACAGGGAAGCTTGCCTAGAAGCCAGCTCTCACCTAGCTGCATTCTTATGACAGTGTGAAGGTAGCAGTATTCTGAGTAAGGAGGTTCCCAGATTACCACTCTACTGCACCTGGAGATACCGTCCACGTGTGCATTGTTAACTTGCGTCTCAGAAGCCTCTGGCAAAAGTCTCTGGTGAAGACGTGGGAAACTCACTCTGCAGGCAGTGTGGAACTGTGAGGGACTGAGGGTGAGCTCAACTCTCAGCAGTAAGATGATTTTGGACAAGGCGTTCAGCTACCTTCTCACATATGGAACTTAGTATGTAGCACAAGTCTACCCCAGGAATTACTGGGAAATCGCTGGATTGAGCTTGGTGGCACTAGTCTTGTGTGCCGGGAGATTCCAGTTACCTCTCCCAACACTTGCGTCAAGCAGCGAGCCTAGGCCTTTTGGAAGCGAAAGGTAGCTGCAGGCAGGAGGTAGGCTTACAGGCCATAAGCTCAACTCTCAGAAGTGTGTATACATGGGAGGCAGATGTCTGCTACCCACTCGGACATGCGAGTGGGAACCTTGCTACACTCTGATGAAGAAGGACTTTGGAAATCGCTGTATTCAACTCAGATACACGTGGGTTCAGGCACAACGATTCCACATGCTTTTCTCACAACGTTTCCCTGCCACTAACATGAGGACGTTAGCAGCTCCTTCTACAGTCAAGCAGGATGCGGGAGGGTTGTGCCCTGTCCTTAGCTCTCACAGGGAAGCAGGCCTTGAAGCCAGCTGTCAACTAGCTGCATTCTTATGGCAGGGTGAAGGTAGCAGTATTCTGAGACAGGAGGTTCCCAGGTTACCACTCTACTGGACCTGGAGATACCCTCCAGGTCTGCATTGTTAACTGGCGTCTCAGAAGCCTCTGGCAAACGTCTCTGGTGAAGACGTGCGAAAGTCACTCTGCAGGCAGTGTGGAACTGTGAGGGACTGAGGGTGAGCTCAACTCTGAGAAGTAAGATGTTTTTGGACAAGGCGTTCAACTACATACTCACGTATGGAACTTAGTATGTAGCACCAGTCTACCCCAGGAATTACTAGGAAATCGCTGGATTGAGCTTGGAGGCACTCGTCTTGTGTGCCGGGAGATTCCAGTTACCTCTCCCAACACTTGCGTCAAGCAGCGAGCCTAGGCCTTTTGGAAGCGAAAGGTAGCGGCAGGCAGGATGTAGGGTTACAGGCCATAAGCTCAACTCTCAGAAGTGTGTATGCATGGGAGGCAGATGTCTGCTACCCACTCGGACATGGGAGTTGGAACCTAGCTACACTCCTATTGAAGAAGGATGTTGGAAATCGCTGTATTCAACTCAGATACACGGGAGTTCAGGCCCAATGCTTACACATGCTTTTCCCGCAACCCATCCCAGCCACTAACATAAGGAGGTTAGCAGGTACGTCTACAGTCAGGCAGGATGCGGGAGGGTTCTGCCCTGTCCTCAGCTCTCACAGGGAAGCTTGCCTAGAAGCCAGCTCTCAACTAGCTGCATTCTTATGACAGTGTGAAGGTAGCAGTATTCTGAGTAAGGAGGTTCCCAGATTACCACTCTACTGCACCTGGAGATACCGTCCAGGTGTGCATTGTTAACTTGCGTCTCAGAAGCCTCTGGCAAAAGTCTCTGGTGAAGACGTGGGAAACTCACTCTGCAGGCAGTGTGGAACTGTGAGGGACTGAGGGTGAGCTCAACTCTCAGCAGTAAGATGATTTTGGACAAGGCGTTCAGCTACCTTCTCACATATGGAACTTAGTATGTAGCACCAGTCTACCCCAGGAATTACTGGGAAATCGCTGGATTGAGCTTGGTGGCACTAGTCTTGTGTGCCGGGAGATTCCAGTTACCTCTCCCAACACTTGCGTCAAGCAGCGAGCCTAGGCCTTTTGGAAGCGAAAGGTAGCTGCAGGCAGGAGGTAGGCTTACAGGCCATAAGCTCAACTCTCAGAAGTGTGTATACATGGGAGGCAGATGTCTGCTACCCACTCGGACATGCGAGTGGGAACCTAGCTACACTCTGATGAAGAAGGACTTTGGAAATCGCTGTATTCAACTCAGATACACGTGGGTTCAGGCACAACGATTCCACATGCTTTTCTCACAACGTTTCCCTGCCACTAACATGAGGACGTTAGCAGCTCCTTCTACAGTCAAGCAGGATGCGGGAGGGTTGTGCCCTGTCCTTAGCTCTCACAGGGAAGCAGGCCTTGAAGCCAGCTGTCAACTAGCTGCATTCTTATGGCAGGGTGAAGGTAGCAGTATTCTGAGACAGGAGGTTCCCAGGTTACCACTCTACTGGACCTGGAGATACCCTCCAGGTCTGCATTGTTAACTGGCGTCTCAGAAGCCTCTGGCAAACGTCTCTGGTGAAGACGTGCGAAAGTCACTCTGCAGGCAGTGTGGAACTGTGAGGGACTGAGGGTGAGCTCAACTCTGAGAAGTAAGATGTTTTTGGACAAGGCGTTCAACTACATACTCACGTATGGAACTTAGTATGTAGCACCAGTCTACCCCAGGAATTACTAGGAAATCGCTGGATTGAGCTTGGAGGCACTCGTCTTGTGTGCCGGGAGATTCCAGTTACCTCTCCCAACACTTGCGTCAAGCAGCGAGCCTAGGCCTTTTGGAAGCGAAAGGTAGCGGCAGGCAGGATGTAGGGTTACAGGCCATAAGCTCAACTCTCAGAAGTGTGTATGCATGGGAGGCAGATGTCTGCTACCCACTCGGACATGGGAGTTGGAACCTAGCTACACTCCTATTGAAGAAGGATGTTGGAAATCGCTGTATTCAACTCAGATACACGGGAGTTCAGGCCCAATGCTTACACATGCTTTTCCCGCAACCCATCCCAGCCACTAACATAAGGAGGTTAGCAGGTACGTCTACAGTCAGGCAGGATGCGGGAGGGTTCTGCCCTGTCCTCAGCTCTCACAGGGAAGCTTGCCTAGAAGCCAGCTCTCAACTAGCTGCATTCTTATGACAGTGTGAAGGTAGCAGTATTCTGAGTAAGGAGGTTCCCAGATTACCACTCTACTGCACCTGGAGATACCATCCAGGTGTGCATTGTTAACTTGCGTCTCAGAAGCCTCTGGCAAAAGTCTCTGGTGAAGACGTGGGAAACTCACTCTGCAGGCAGTGTGGAACTGTGAGGGACTGAGGGTGAGCTCAACTCTCAGCAGTAAGATGATTTTGGACAAGGCGTTCAGCTACCTTCTCACATATGGAACTTAGTATGTAGCACCAGTCTACCCCAGGAATTACTGGGAAATCGCTGGATTGAGCTTGGTGGCACTAGTCTTGTGTGCCGGGAGATTCCAGTTACCTCTCCCAACACTTGCGTCAAGCAGCGAGCCTAGGCCATTTGGAAGCGAAAGGTAGCTGCAGGCATGAGGTAGGCTTACAGGCCATAAGCTCAACTCTCAGAAGTGTGTATGCATGGGAGGCAGATGTCTGCTACCCACTCGGACATGGGAGTTGGAACCTAGCTACACTCCTATTGAAGAAGGATGTTGGAAATCGCTGTGTTCATCTCAGATACACGGGAGTTCAGGCCCAATGCTTACACATGCTTTTGCCGCAACCCATCCCAGCCACTAACATAAGGAGGTTAGCAGGTACGTCTACAGTCAGGCAGGATGCGGGAGGGTTCTGCCCTGTCCTCAGCTCTCACAGGGAAGCTTGCCTAGAAGCCAGCTCTCACCTAGCTGCATTCTTATGACAGTGTGAAGGTAGCAGTATTCTGAGTAAGGAGGTTCCCAGATTACCACTCTACTGCACCTGGAGATACCGTCCAGGTGTGCATTGTTAACTGGCGTCTCAGAAGCCTCTGGCAAAAGTCTCTGGTGAAGACGTGGGAAACTCACTCTGCAGGCAGTGTGGAACTGTGAGGGACTGAGGGTGAGCTCAACTCTCAGCAGTAAGATGATTTTGGACAAGGCGTTCAGCTACCTTCTCACATATGGAACTTAGTATGTAGCACCAGTCTACCCCAGGAATTACTGGGAAATCGCTGGATTGAGCTTGGTGGCACTAGTCTTGTGTGCCGGGAGATTCCAGTTACCTCTCCCAACACTTGCGTCAAGCAGCGAGCCTAGGCCTTTTGGAAGCGAAAGGTAGCTGCAGGCAGGAGGTAGGCTTACAGGCCATAAGCTCAACTCTCAGAAGTGTGTATACATGGGAGGCAGATGTCTGCTACCCACTCGGACATGCGAGTGGGAACCTAGCTACACTCTGATGAAGAAGGACTTTGGAAATCGCTGTATTCAACTCAGATACACGTGGGTTCAGGCACAACGATTCCACATGCTTTTCTCACAACGTTTCCCTGCCACTAACATGAGGACGTTAGCAGCTCCTTCTACAGTCAAGCAGGATGCGGGAGGGTTGTGCCCTGTCCTTAGCTCTCACAGGGAAGCAGGCCTTGAAGCCAGCTGTCAACTAGCTGCATTCTTATGGCAGGGTGAAGGTAGCAGTATTCTGAGACAGGAGGTTCCCAGGTTACCACTCTACTGGACCTGGAGATACCCTCCAGGTCTGCATTGTTAACTGGCGTCTCAGAAGCCTCTGGCAAACGTCTCTGGTGAAGACGTGCGAAACTCACTCTGCAGGCAGTGTGGAACTGTGAGGGACTGAGGGTGAGCTCAACTCTGAGAAGTAAGATGTTTTTGGACAAGGCGTTCAACTACATACTCACGTATGGAACTTAGTATGTAGCACCAGTCTACCCCAGGAATTACTAGGAAATCGCTGGATTGAGCTTGGAGGCACTCGTCTTGTGTGCCGGGAGATTCCAGTTACCTCTCCCAACACTTGCGTCAAGCAGCGAGCCTAGGCCTTTTGGAAGCGAAAGGTAGCGGCAGGCAGGATGTAGGGTTACAGGCCATAAGCTCAAGTCTCAGAAGTGTGTATGCATGGGAGGCAGATGTCTGCTACCCACTCGGACATGGGAGTTGGAACCTAGCTACACTCCTATTGAAGAAGGATGTTGGAAATCGCTGTATTCAACTCAGATACACGGGAGTTCAGGCCCAATGCTTACACATGCTTTTCCCGCAACCCATCCCAGCCACTAACATAAGGAGGTTAGCAGGTACGTCTACAGTCAGGCAGGATGCGGGAGGGTTCTGCCCTGTCCTCAGCTCTCACAGGGAAGCTTGCCTAGAAGCCAGCTCTCAACTAGCTGCATTCTTATGACAGTGTGAAGGTAGCAGTATTCTGAGTAAGGAGGTTCCCAGATTACCACTCTACTGCACCTGGAGATACCGTCCAGGTGTGCATTGTTAACTTGCGTCTCAGAACCCTCTGGCAAAAGTCTCTGGTGAAGACGTGGGAAACTCACTCTGCAGGCAGTGTGGAACTGTGAGGGACTGAGGGTGAGCTCAACTCTCAGCAGTAAGATGATTTTGGACAAGGCGTTCAGCTACCTTCTCACATATGGAACTTAGTATGTAGCACCAGTCTACCCCAGGAATTACTGGGAAATCGCTGGATTGAGCTTGGTGGCACTAGTCTTGTGTGCCGGGAGATTCCAGTTACCTCTCCCAACACTTGCGTCAAGCAGCGAGCCTAGGCCTTTTGGAAGCGAAAGGTAGCTGCAGGCAGGAGGTAGGCTTACAGGCCATAAGCTCAACTCTCAGAAGTGTGTATACATGGGAGGCAGATGTCTGCTACCCACTCGGACATGCGAGTGGGAACCTAGCTACACTCTGATGAAGAAGGACTTTGGAAATCGCTGTATTCAACTCAGATACACGTGGGTTCAGGCACAACGATTCCACATGCTTTTCTCACAACGTTTCCCTGCCACTAACATGAGGACGTTAGCAGCTCCTTCTACAGTCAAGCAGGATGCGGGAGGGTTGTGCCCTGTCCTTAGCTCTCACAGGGAAGCAGGCCTTGAAGCCAGCTGTCAACTAGCTGCATTCTTATGGCAGGGTGAAGGTAGCAGTATTCTGAGACAGGAGGTTCCCAGGTTACCACTCTACTGGACCTGGAGATACCCTCCAGGTCTGCATTGTTAACTGGTGTCTCAGAAGCCTCTGGCAAACGTCTCTGGTGAAGACGTGCGAAACTCACTCTGCAGGCAGTGTGGAACTGTGAGGGACTGAGGGTGAGCTCAACTCTCAGAAGTAAGATGTTTTTGGACAAGGCGTTCAATTACATACTCACGTATGGAACTTAGTATGTAGCACCAGTCTACCCCAGGAATTACTAGGAAATCGCTGGATTGAGCTTGGAGGCACTCGTTTTGTGTGCCGGGAGATTCCAGTTACCTCTCCCAACACTTGTGTCAAGCAGCGAGCCTAGGCCTTTTGGAAGCGAAAGGTAGCGGCAGGCAGGATGTAGGGTTACAGGCCATAAGCTCAACTCTCAGAAGTGTGTGTGCATGGGAGGCAGATGTCTGCTACCCACTCGGACATGGGAGTTGGAACCTAGCTACACTCCTATTGAAGAAGGATGTTGGAAATCGCTGTGTTCATCTCAGATACACGGGAGTTCAGGCCCAATGCTTACACATGCTTTTGCCGCAACCCATCCCAGCCACTAACATAAGGAGGTTAGCAGGTACGTCTACAGTCAGGCAGGATGCGGGAGGGTTCTGCCCTGTCCTCAGCTCTCACAGGGAAGCTTGCCTAGAAGCCAGCTCTCACCTAGCTGCATTCTTATGACAGTGTGAAGGTAGCAGTATTCTGAGTAAGGAGGTTCCCAGATTACCACTCTACTGCACCTGGAGATACCGTCCAGGTGTGCATTGTTAACTTGCGTCTCAGAAGCCTCTGGCAAAAGTCTCTGGTGAAGACGTGGGAAACTCACTCTGCAGGCAGTGTGGAACTGTGAGGGACTGAGGGTGAGCTCAACTCTCAGCAGTAAGATGATTTTGGACAAGGCGTTCAGCTACCTTCTCACATATGGAACTTAGTATGTAGCACCAGTCTACCCCAGGAATTACTGGGAAATCGCTGGATTGAGCTTGGTGGCACTAGTCTTGTGTGCCGGGAGATTCCAGTTACCTCTCCCAACACTTGCGTCAAGCAGCGAGCCTAGGCCTTTTGGAAGCGAAAGGTAGCTGCAGGCAGGAGGTAGGCTTACAGGCCATAAGCTCAACTCTCAGAAGTGTGTATACATGGGAGGCAGATGTCTGCTACCCACTCGGACATGCGAGTGGGAACCTAGCTACACTCTGATGAAGAAGGACTTTGGAAATCGCTGTATTCAACTCAGATACACGTGGGTTCAGGCACAACGATTCCACATGCTTTTCTCACAACGTTTCCCTGCCACTAACATGAGGACGTTAGCAGCTCCTTCTACAGTCAAGCAGGATGCGGGAGGGTTGTGCCCTGTCCTTAGCTCTCACAGGGAAGCAGGCCTTGAAGCCAGCTGTCAACTAGCTGCATTCTTATGGCAGGGTGAAGGTAGCAGTATTCTGAGACAGGAGGTTCCCAGGTTACCACTCTACTGGACCTGGAGATACCCTCCAGGTCTGCATTGTTAACTGGCGTCTCAGAAGCCTCTGGCAAACGTCTCTGGTGAAGACGTGCGAAAGTCACTCTGCAGGCAGTGTGGAACTGTGAGGGACTGAGGGTGGCTCAACTCTGAGAAGTAAGATGTTTTTGGACAAGGCGTTCAACTACATACTCACGTATGGAACTTAGTATGTAGCACCAGTCTACCCCAGGAATTACTAGGAAATCGCTGGATTGAGCTTGGAGGCACTCGTCTTGTGTGCCGGGAGATTCCAGTTACCTCTCCCAACACTTGCGTCAAGCAGCGAGCCTAGGCCTTTTGGAAGCGAAAGGTAGCGGCAGGCAGGATGTAGGGTTACAGGCCATAAGCTCAACTCTCAGAAGTGTGTATGCATGGGAGGCAGATGTCTGCTACCCACTCGGACATGGGAGTTGGAACCTAGCTACACTCCTATTGAAGAAGGATGTTGGAAATCGCTGTATTCAACTCAGATACACGGGAGTTCAGGCCCAATGCTTACACATGCTTTTCCCGCAACCCATCCCAGCCACTAACATAAGGAGGTTAGCAGGTACGTCTACAGTCAGGCAGGATGCGGGAGGGTTCTGCCCTGTCCTCAGCTCTCACAGGGAAGCTTGCCTAGAAGCCAGCTCTCAACTAGCTGCATTCTTATGACAGTGTGAAGGTAGCAGTATTCTGAGTAAGGAGGTTCCCAGATTACCACTCTACTGCACCTGGAGATACCGTCCAGGTGTGCATTGTTAACTTGTGTCTCAGAAGCCTCTGGCAAAAGTCTCTGGTGAAGACGTGGGAAACTCACTCTGCAGGCAGTGTGGAACTGTGAGGGACTGAGGGTGAGCTCAACTCTCAGCAGTAAGATGATTTTGGACAAGGCGTTCAGCTACCTTCTCACATATGGAACTTAGTATGTAGCACCAGTCTACCCCAGGAATTACTGGGAAATCGCTGGATTGAGCTTGGTGGCACTAGTCTTGTGTGCCGGGAGATTCCAGTTACCTCTCCCAACACTTCGGTGAAGCAGCGAGCCTAGGCCTTTTGGAAGCGAAAGGTAGCTGCAGGCAGGAGGTAGGCTTACAGGCCATAAGCTCAACTCTCAGAAGTGTGTATACATGGGAGGCAGATGTCTGCTACCCACTCGGACATGCGAGTGGGAACCTAGCTACACTCTGATGAAGAAGGACTTTGGAAATCGCTGTATTCAACTCAGATACACGTGGGTTCAGGCACAACGATTCCACATGCTTTTCTCACAACGTTTCCCTGCCACTAACATGAGGACGTTAGCAGCTCCTTCTACAGTCAAGCAGGATGCGGGAGGGTTGTGCCCTGTCCTTAGCTCTCACAGGGAAGCAGGCCTTGAAGCCAGCTGTCAACTAGCTGCATTCTTATGGCAGGGTGAAGGTAGCAGTATTCTGAGACAGGAGGTTCCCAGGTTACCACTCTACTGGACCTGGAGATACCCTCCAGGTCTGCATTGTTAACTTGCGTCTCAGAAGCCTCTGGCAAACGTCCCTGGTGAAGACGTGCGAAACTCACTGTGCAGGCAGTGTGGAACTGTGAGGGACTGAGGGTGAGCTCAACTCTCAGAAGTAAGATGTTTTTGGACAAGGCGTTCAACTACATACTCACGTATGGAACTTAGTATGTAGCACCAGTCTACCCCAGGAATTACTAGGAAATCGCTGGATTGAGCTTGGAGGCACTCGTCTTGTGTGCCGGGAGATTCCAGTTACCTCTCCCAACACTTGCGTCAAGCAGCGAGCCTAGGCCTTTTGGAAGCGAAAGGTAGCGGCAGGCAGGATGTAGGGTTACAGGCCATAAGCTCAACTCTCAGAAGTGTGTATGCATGGGAGGCAGATGTCTGCTACCCACTCGGACATGGGAGTTGGAACCTAGCTACACTCCTATTGAAGAAGGATGTTGGAAATCGCTGTATTCAACTCAGATACACGGGAGTTCAGGCCCAATGCTTACACATGCTTTTCCCGCAACCCATCCCAGCCACTAACATAAGGAGGTTAGCAGGTACGTCTACAGTCAGGCAGGATGCGGGAGGGTTCTGCCCTGTCCTCAGCTCTCACAGGGAAGCTTGCCTAGAAGCCAGCTCTCAACTAGCTGCATTCTTATGACAGTGTGAAGGTAGCAGTATTCTGAGTAAGGAGGTTCCCAGATTACCACTCTACTGCACCTGGAGATACCGTCCAGGTGTGCATTGTTAACTTGCGTCTCAGAAGCCTCTGGCAAAAGTCTCTGGTGAAGACGTGGGAAACTCACTCTGCAGGCAGTGTGGAACTGTGAGGGACTGAGGGTGAGCTCAACTCTCAGCAGTAAGATGATTTTGGACAAGGCGTTCAGCTACCTTCTCACATATGGAACTTAGTATGTAGCACCAGTCTACCCCAGGAATTACTGGGAAATCGCTGGATTGAGCTTGGTGGCACTAGTCTTGTGTGCCGGGAGATTCCAGTTACCTCTCCCAACACTTGCGTCAAGCAGCGAGCCTAGGCCTTTTGGAAGCGAAAGGTAGCTGCAGGCAGGAGGTAGGCTTACAGGCCATAAGCTCAACTCTCAGAAGTGTGTATACATGGGAGGCAGATGTCTGCTACCCACTCGGACATGCGAGTGGGAACCTAGCTACACTCTGATGAAGAAGGACTTTGGAAATCGCTGTATTCAACTCAGATACACGTGGGTTCAGGCACAACGATTCCACATGCTTTTCTCACAACGTTTCCCTGCCACTAACATGAGGACGTTAGCAGCTCCTTCTACAGTCAAGCAGGATGCGGGAGGGTTGTGCCCTGTCCTTAGCTCTCACAGGGAAGCAGGCCTTGAAGCCAGCTGTCAACTAGCTGCATTCTTATGGCAGGGTGAAGGTAGCAGTATTCTGAGACAGGAGGTTCCCAGGTTACCACTCTACTGGACCTGGAGATACCCTCCAGGTCTGCATTGTTAACTGGCGTCTCAGAAGCCTCTGGCAAACGTCTCTGGTGAAGACGTGCGAAACTCACTGTGCAGGCAGTGTGGAACTGTGAGGGACTGAGGGTGAGCTCAACTCTCAGAAGTAAGATGTTTTTGGACAAGGCGTTCAACTACATACTCACGTATGGAACTTAGTATGTAGCACCAGTCTACCCCAGGAATTACTAGGAAATCGCTGGATTGAGCTTGGAGGCACTCGTCTTGTGTGCCGGGAGATTCCAGTTACCTCTCCCAACACTTGCGTCAAGCAGCGAGCCTAGGCCTTTTGGAAGCGAAAGGTAGCGGCAGGCAGGATGTAGGGTTACAGGCCATAAGCTCAACTCTCAGAAGTGTGTATGCATGGGAGGCAGATGTCTGCTACCCACTCGGACATGGGAGTTGGAACCTAGCTACACTCCTATTGAAGAAGGATGTTGGAAATCGCTGTATTCAACTCAGATACACGGGAGTTCAGGCCCAATGCTTACACATGCTTTTCCCGCAACCCATCCCAGCCACTAACATAAGGAGGTTAGCAGGTACGTCTACAGTCAGGCAGGATGCGGGAGGGTTCTGCCCTGTCCTCAGCTCTCACAGGGAAGCTTGCCTAGAAGCCAGCTCTCAACTAGCTGCATTCTTATGACAGTGTGAAGGTAGCAGTATTCTGAGTAAGGAGGTTCCCAGATTACCACTCTACTGCACCTGGAGATACCGTCCAGGTGTGCATTGTTAACTTGCGTCTCAGAAGCCTCTGGCAAAAGTCTCTGGTGAAGACGTGGGAAACTCACTCTGCAGGCAGTGTGGAACTGTGAGGGACTGAGGGTGAGCTCAACTCTCAGCAGTAAGATGATTTTGGACAAGGCGTTCAGCTACCTTCTCACATATGGAACTTAGTATGTAGCACCAGTCTACCCCAGGAATTACTGGGAAATCGCTGGATTGAGCTTGGTGGCACTAGTCTTGTGTGCCGGGAGATTCCAGTTACCTCTCCCAACACTTGCGTCAAGCAGCGAGCCTAGGCCTTTTGGAAGCGAAAGGTAGCTGCAGGCAGGAGGTAGGCTTACAGGCCATAAGCTCAACTCTCAGAAGTGTGTATACATGGGAGGCAGATGTCTGCTACCCACTCGGACATGCGAGTGGGAACCTAGCTACACTCTGATGAAGAAGGACTTTGGAAATCGCTGTATTCAACTCAGATACACGTGGGTTCAGGCACAACGATTCCACATGCTTTTCTCACAAGGTTTCCCTGCCACTAACATGAGGACGTTAGCAGCTCCTTCTACAGTCAAGCAGGATGCGGGAGGGTTGTGCCCTGTCCTTAGCTCTCACAGGGAAGCAGGCCTTGAAGCCAGCTGTCAACTAGCTGCATTCTTATGGCAGGGTGAAGGTAGCAGTATTCTGAGACAGGAGGTTCCCAGGTTACCACTCTACTGGACCTGGAGATACCCTCCAGGTCTGCATTGTTAACTTGCGTCTCAGAAGCCTCTGGCAAACGTCCCTGGTGAAGACGTGCGAAACTCACTGGGCAGGCAGTGTGGAACTGTGAGGGACTGAGGGTGAGCTCAACTCTCAGAAGTAAGATGTTTTTGGACAAGGCGTTCAACTACATACTCACGTATGGAACTTAGTATGTAGCACCAGTCTACCCCAGGAATTACTAGGAAATCGCTGGATTGAGGTTGGAGGCACTCGTCTTGTGTGCCGGGAGATTCCAGTTACCTCTCCCAACACTTGCGTCAAGCAGCGAGCCTAGGCCTTTTGGAAGCGAAAGGTAGCGGCAGGCAGGATGTAGGGTTACAGGCCATAAGCTCAACTCTCAGAAGTGTGTATGCATGGGAGGCAGATGTCTGCTACCCACTCGGACATGGGAGTTGGAACCTAGCTACACTCCTATTGAAGAAGGATGTTGGAAATCGCTGTGTTCAACTCAGATACACGGGAGTTCAGGCCCAATGCTTACACATGCTTTTCCCGCAACCCATCCCAGCCACTAACATAAGGAGGTTAGCAGGTACGTCTACAGTCAGGCAGGATGCGGGAGGGTTCTGCCCTGTCCTCAGCTCTCACAGGGAAGCTTGCCTAGAAGCCAGCTCTCAACTAGCTGCATTCTTATGACAGTGTGAAGGTAGCAGTATTCTGAGTAAGGAGGTTCCCAGATTACCACTCTACTGCACCTGGAGATACCGTCCAGGTGTGCATTGTTAACTTGCGTCTCAGAAGCCTCTGGCAAAAGTCTCTGGTGAAGACGTGGGAAACTCACTCTGCAGGCAGTGTGGAACTGTGAGGGACTGAGGGTGAGCTCAACTCTCAGCAGTAAGATGATTTTGGACAAGGCGTTCAGCTACCTTCTCACATATGGAACTTAGTATGTAGCACCAGTCTACCCCAGGAATTACTGGGAAATCGCTGGATTGAGCTTGGTGGCACTAGTCTTGTGTGCCGGGAGATTCCAGTTACCTCTCCCAACACTTGCGTCAAGCAGCGAGCCTAGGCCTTTTGGAAGCGAAAGGTAGCTGCAGGCAGGAGGTAGGCTTACAGGCCATAAGCTCAACTCTCAGAAGTGTGTATACATGGGAGGCAGATGTCTGCTACCCACTCGGACATGCGAGTGGGAACCTAGCTACACTCTGATGAAGAAGGACTTTGGAAATCGCTGTATTCAACTCAGATACACGTGGGTTCAGGCACAACGATTCCACATGCTTTTCTCACAACGTTTCCCTGCCACTAACATGAGGACGTTAGCAGCTCCTTCTACAGTCAAGCAGGATGCGGGAGGGTTGTGCCCTGTCCTTAGCTCTCACAGGGAAGCAGGCCTTGAAGCCAGCTGTCAACTAGCTGCATTCTTATGGCAGGGTGAAGGTAGCAGTATTCTGAGACAGGAGGTTCCCAGGTTACCACTCTACTGGACCTGGAGATACCCTCCAGGTCTGCATTGTTAACTGGCGTCTCAGAAGCCTCTGGCAAACGTCTCTGGTGAAGACGTGCGAAAGTCACTCTGCAGGCAGTGTGGAACTGTGAGGGACTGAGGGTGAGCTCAACTCTGAGAAGTAAGATGTTTTTGGACAAGGCGTTCAACTACATACTCACGTATGGAACTTAGTATGTAGCACCAGTCTACCCCAGGAATTACTAGGAAATCGCTGGATTGAGCTTGGAGGCACTCGTCTTGTGTGCCGGGAGATTCCAGTTACCTCTCCCAACACTTGCGTCAAGCAGCGAGCCTAGGCCTTTTGGAAGCGAAAGGTAGCGGCAGGCAGGATGTAGGGTTACAGGCCATAAGCTCAACTCTCAGAAGTGTGTATGCATGGGAGGCAGATGTCTGCTACCCACTCGGACATGGGAGTTGGAACCTAGCTACACTCCTATTGAAGAAGGATGTTGGAAATCGCTGTATTCAACTCAGATACACGGGAGTTCAGGCCCAATGCTTACACATGCTTTTCCCGCAACCCATCCCAGCCACTAACATAAGGAGGTTAGCAGGTACGTCTACAGTCAGGCAGGATGCGGGAGGGTTCTGCCCTGTCCTCAGCTCTCACAGGGAAGCTTGCCTAGAAGCCAGCTCTCAACTAGCTGCATTCTTATGACAGTGTGAAGGTAGCAGTATTCTGAGTAAGGAGGTTCCCAGATTACCACTCTACTGCACCTGGAGATACCGTCCAGGTGTGCATTGTTAACTTGCGTCTCAGAAGCCTCTGGCAAAAGTCTCTGGTGAAGACGTGGGAAACTCACTCTGCAGGCAGTGTGGAACTGTGAGGGACTGAGGGTGAGCTCAACTCTCAGCAGTAAGATGATTTTGGACAAGGCGTTCAGCTACCTTCTCACATATGGAACTTAGTATGTAGCACCAGTCTACCCCAGGAATTACTGGGAAATCGCTGGATTGAGCTTGGTGGCACTAGTCTTGTGTGCCGGGAGATTCCAGTTACCTCTCCCAACACTTGCGTCAAGCAGCGAGCCTAGGCCTTTTGGAAGCGAAAGGTAGCTGCAGGCAGGAGGTAGGCTTACAGGCCATAAGCTCAACTCTCAGAAGTGTGTATACATGGGAGGCAGATGTCTGCTACCCACTCGGACATGCGAGTGGGAACCTAGCTACACTCTGATGAAGAAGGACTTTGGAAATCGCTGTATTCAACTCAGATACACGTGGGTTCAGGCACAACGATTCCACATGCTTTTCTCACAACGTTTCCCTGCCACTAACATGAGGACGTTAGCAGCTCCTTCTACAGTCAAGCAGGATGCGGGAGGGTTGTGCCCTGTCCTTAGCTCTCACAGGGAAGCAGGCCTTGAAGCCAGCTGTCAACTAGCTGCATTCTTATGGCAGGGTGAAGGTAGCAGTATTCTGAGACAGGAGGTTCCCAGGTTACCACTCTACTGGACCTGGAGATACCCTCCAGGTCTGCATTGTTAACTGGCGTCTCAGAAGCCTCTGGCAAACGTCTCTGGTGAAGACGTGCGAAACTCACTCTGCAGGCAGTGTGGAACTGTGAGGGACTGAGGGTGAGCTCAACTCTCAGAAGTAAGATGTTTTTGGACAAGGCGTTCAATTACATACTCACGTATGGAACTTAGTATGTAGCACCAGTCTACCCCAGGAATTACTAGGAAATCGCTGGATTGAGCTTGGAGGCACTCGTCTTGTGTGCCGGGAGATTCCAGTTACCTCTCCCAACACTTGCGTCAAGCAGCGAGCCTAGGCCTTTTGGAAGCGAAAGGTAGCGGCAGGCAGGATGTAGGGTTACAGGCCATAAGCTCAACTCTCAGAAGTGTGTATGCATGGGAGGCAGATGTCTGCTACCCACTCGGACATGGGAGTTGGAACCTAGCTACACTCCTATTGAAGAAGGATGTTGGAAATCGCTGTGTTCATCTCAGATACACGGGAGTTCAGGCCCAATGCTTACACATGCTTTTGCCGCAACCCATCCCAGCCACTAACATAAGGAGGTTAGCAGGTACGTCTACAGTCAGGCAGGATGCGGGAGGGTTCTGCCCTGTCCTCAGCTCTCACAGGGAAGCTTGCCTAGAAGCCAGCTCTCACCTAGCTGCATTCTTATGACAGTGTGAAGGTAGCAGTATTCTGAGTAAGGAGGTTCCCAGATTACCACTCTACTGCACCTGGAGATACCGTCCAGGTGTGCATTGTTAACTTGCGTCTCAGAAGCCTCTGGCAAAAGTCTCTGGTGAAGACGTGGGAAACTCACTCTGCAGGCAGTGTGGAACTGTGAGGGACTGAGGGTGAGCTCAACTCTCAGCAGTAAGATGATTTTGGACAAGGCGTTCAGCTACCTTCTCACATATGGAACTTAGTATGTAGCACCAGTCTCCCCCAGGAATTACTGGGAAATCGCTGGATTGAGCTTGGTGGCACTAGTCTTGTGTGCCGGGAGATTCCAGTTACCTCTCCCAACACTTGCGTCAAGCAGCGAGCCTAGGCCTTTTGGAAGCGAAAGGTAGCTGCAGGCAGGAGGTAGGCTTACAGGCCATAAGCTCAACTCTCAGAAGTGTGTATACATGGGAGGCAGATGTCTGCTACCCACTCGGACATGCGAGTGGAAACCTAGCTACACTCTGATGAAGAAGGACTTTGGAAATCGCTGTATTCAACTCAGATACACGTGGGTTCAGGCACAACGATTCCACATGCTTTTCTCACAACGTTTCCCTGCCACTAACATGAGGACGTTAGCAGCTCCTTCTACAGTCAAGCAGGATGCGGGAGGGTTGTGCCCTGTCCTTAGCTCTCACAGGGAAGCAGGCCTTGAAGCCAGCTGTCAACTAGCTGCATTCTTATGGCAGGGTGAAGGTAGCAGTATTCTGAGACAGGAGGTTCCCAGGTTACCACTCTACTGGACCTGGAGATACCCTCCAGGTCTGCATTGTTAACTGGCGTCTCAGAAGCCTCTGGCAAACGTCTCTGGTGAAGACGTGCGAAAGTCACTCTGCAGGCAGTGTGGAACTGTGAGGGACTGAGGGTGAGCTCAACTCTGAGAAGTAAGATGTTTTTGGACAAGGCGTTCAACTACATACTCACGTATGGAACTTAGTATGTAGCACCAGTCTACCCCAGGAATTACTAGGAAATCGCTGGATTGAGCTTGGAGGCACTCGTCTTGTGTGCCGGGAGATTCCAGTTACCTCTCCCAACACTTGCGTCAAGCAGCGAGCCTAGGCCTTTTGGAAGCGAAAGGTAGCGGCAGGCAGGATGTAGGGTTACAGGCCATAAGCTCAACTCTCAGAAGTGTGTATGCATGGGAGGCAGATGTCTGCTACCCACTCGGACATGGGAGTTGGAACCTAGCTACACTCCTATTGAAGAAGGATGTTGGAAATCGCTGTGTTCATCTAGATACACGGGAGTTCAGGCCCAATGCTTACACATGCTTTTGCCGCAACCCATCCCAGCCACTAACATAAGGAGGTTAGCAGGTACGTCTACAGTCAGGCAGGATGCGGGAGGGTTCTGCCCTGTCCTCAGCTCTCACAGGGAAGCTTGCCTAGAAGCCAGCTCTCACCTAGCTGCATTCTTATGACAGTGTGAAGGTAGCAGTATTCTGAGTAAGGAGGTTCCCAGATTACCACTCTACTGCACCTGGAGATACCGTCCAGGTGTGCATTGTTAACTTGCGTCTCAGAAGCCTCTGGCAAAAGTCTCTGGTGAAGACGTGGGAAACTCACTCTGCAGGCAGTGTGGAACTGTGAGGGACTGAGGGTGAGCTCAACTCTCAGCAGTAAGATGATTTTGGACAAGGCGTTCAGCTACCTTCTCACATATGGAACTTAGTATGTAGCACCAGTCTACCCCAGGAATTACTGGGAAATCGCTGGATTGAGCTTGGTGGCACTAGTCTTGTGTGCCGGGAGATTCCAGTTACCTCTCCCAACACTTGCGTCAAGCAGCGAGCCTAGGCCTTTTGGAAGCGAAAGGTAGCTGCAGGCAGGAGGTAGGCTTACAGGCCATAAGCTCAACTCTCAGAAGTGTGTATACATGGGAGGCAGATGTCTGCTACCCACTCGGACATGCGAGTGGGAACCTAGCTACACTCTGATGAAGAAGGACTTTGGAAATCGCTGTATTCAACTCAGATACACGTGGGTTCAGGCACAACGATTCCACATGCTTTTCTCACAACGTTTCCCTGCCACTAACATGAGGACGTTAGCAGCTCCTTCTACAGTCAAGCAGGATGCGGGAGGGTTGTGCCCTGTCCTTAGCTCTCACAGGGAAGCAGGCCTTGAAGCCAGCTGTCAACTAGCTGCATTCTTATGGCAGGGTGAAGGTAGCAGTATTCTGAGACAGGAGGTTCCCAGGTTACCACTCTACTGGACCTGGAGATACCCTCCAGGTCTGCATTGTTAACTGGCGTCTCAGAAGCCTCTGGCAAACGTCTCTGGTGAAGACGTGCGAAACTCACTCTGCAGGCAGTGTGGAACTGTGAGGGACTGAGGGTGAGCTCAACTCTGAGAAGTAAGATGTTTTTGGACAAGGCGTTCAACTACATACTCACGTATGGAACTTAGTATGTAGCACCAGTCTACCCCAGGAATTACTAGGAAATCGCTGGATTGAGCTTGGAGGCACTCGTCTTGTGTGCCGGGAGATTCCAGTTACCTCTCCCAACACTTGCGTCAAGCAGCGAGCCTAGGCCTTTTGGAAGCGAAAGGTAGCGGCAGGCAGGATGTAGGGTTACAGGCCATAAGCTCAACTCTCAGAAGTGTGTATGCATGGGAGGCAGATGTCTGCTACCCACTCGGACATGGGAGTTGGAACCTAGCTACACTCCTATTGAAGAAGGATGTTGGAAATCGCTGTATTCAACTCAGATACACGGGAGTTCAGGCCCAATGCTTACACATGCTTTTCCCGCAACCCATCCCAGCCACTAACATAAGGAGGTTAGCAGGTACGTCTACAGTCAGGCAGGATGCGGGAGGGTTCTGCCCTGTCCTCAGCTCTCACAGGGAAGCTTGCCTAGAAGCCAGCTCTCAACTAGCTGCATTCTTATGACAGTGTGAAGGTAGCAGTATTCTGAGTAAGGAGGTTCCCAGATTACCACTCTACTGCACCTGGAGATACCGTCCAGGTGTGCATTGTTAACTTGCGTCTCAGAACCCTCTGGCAAAAGTCTCTGGTGAAGACGTGGGAAACTCACTCTGCAGGCAGTGTGGAACTGTGAGGGACTGAGGGTGAGCTCAACTCTCAGCAGTAAGATGATTTTGGACAAGGCGTTCAGCTACCTTCTCACATATGGAACTTAGTATGTAGCACCAGTCTACCCCAGGAATTACTGGGAAATCGCTGGATTGAGCTTGGTGGCACTAGTCTTGTGTGCCGGGAGATTCCAGTTACCTCTCCCAACACTTCGGTGAAGCAGCGAGCCTAGGCCTTTTGGAAGCGAAAGGTAGCTGCAGGCAGGAGGTAGGCTTACAGGCCATAAGCTCAACTCTCAGAAGTGTGTATACATGGGAGGCAGATGTCTGCTACCCACTCGGACATGCGAGTGGGAACCTAGCTACACTCTGATGAAGAAGGACTTTGGAAATCGCTGTATTCAACTCAGATACACGTGGGTTCAGGCACAACGATTCCACATGCTTTTCTCACAGCGTTTCCCAGCCACTAACATGAGGACGTTAGCAGCTCCTTCTACAGTCAAGCAGGATGCGGGAGGGTTGTGCCCTGTCCTTAGCTCTCACAGGGAAGCAGGCCTTGAAGCCAGCTGTCAACTAGCTGCATTCTTATGGCAGGGTGAAGGTAGCAGTATTCTGAGACAGGAGGTTCCCAGGTTATCACTCTACTGGACCTGGAGATACCCTCCAGGTCTGCATTGTTAACTGGCGTCTCAGAAGCCTCTGGCAAACGTCTCTGGTGAAGACGTGCGAAACTCACTCTGCAGGCAGTGTGGAACTGTGAGGGACTTAGGGTGAGCTCAACTCTGAGAAGTAAGATGTTTTTGGACAAGGCGTTCAGCTACCTTCTCACATATGGAACTTAGTATGTAGCACCAGTCTACCCCAGGAATTACTAGGAAATCGCTGGATTGAGCTTGGAGGCACTCGTCTTGTGTGCCGGGAGATTCCAGTTACCTCTCCCAACACTTGCGTCAAGCAGCGAGCCTAGGCCTTTTGGAAGCGAAAGGTAGCGGCAGGCAGGATGTAGGGTTACAGGCCATAAGCTCAACTCTCAGAAGTGTGTATGCATGGGAGGCAGATGTCTGCTACCCACTCGGACATGGGAGTTGGAACCTAGCTACACTCCTATTGAAGAAGGATGTTGGAAATCGCTGTGTTCATCTCAGATACACGGGAGTTCAGGCCCAATGCTTACACATGCTTTTGCCGCAACCCATCCCAGCCACTAACAGAAGGAGGTTAGCAGGTACGTCTACAGTCAGGCAGGATGCGGGAGGGTTCTGCCCTGTCCTCAGCTCTCACAGGGAAGCTTGCCTAGAAGCCAGCTCTCACCTAGCTGCATTCTTATGACAGTGTGAAGGTAGCAGTATTCTGAGTAAGGAGGTTCCCAGATTACCACTCTACTGCACCTGGAGATACCGTCCAGGTGTGCATTGTTAACTTGCGTCTCAGAAGCCTCTGGCAAAAGTCTCTGGTGAAGACGTGGGAAACTCACTCTGCAGGCAGTGTGGAACTGTGAGGGACTGAGGGTGAGCTCAACTCTCAGCAGTAAGATGATTTTGGACAAGGCGTTCAGCTACCTTCTCACATATGGAACTTAGTATGTAGCACCAGTCTCCCCCAGGAATTACTGGGAAATCGCTGGATTGAGCTTGGTGGCACTAGTCTTGTGTGCCGGGAGATTCCAGTTACATCTCCCAACACTTGCGTCAAGCAGCGAGCCTAGGCCTTTTGGAAGCGAAAGGTAGCTGCAGGCAGGAGGTAGGCTTACAGGCCATAAGCTCAACTCTCAGAAGTGTGTATACATGGGAGGCAGATGTCTGCTACCCACTCGGACATGCGAGTGGGAACCTAGCTACACTCTGATGAAGAAGGACTTTGGAAATCGCTGTATTCAACTCAGATACACGTGGGTTCAGGCACAACGATTCCACATGCTTTTCTCACAACGTTTCCCTGCCACTAACATGAGGACGTTAGCAGCTCCTTCTACAGTCAAGCAGGATGCGGGAGGGTTGTGCCCTGTCCTCAGCTCTCACAGGGAAGCAGGCCTTGAAGCCAGCTGTCAACTAGCTGCATTCTTATGGCAGGGTGAAGGTAGCAGTATTCTGAGACAGGAGGTTCCCAGGTTACCACTCTACTGGACCTGGAGATACCCTCCAGGTCTGCATTGTTAACTTGCGTCTCAGAAGCCTCTGGCAAAAGTCTCTGGTGAAGACGTGCGAAACTCACTCTGCAGGCAGTGTGGAACTGTGAGGGACTGAGGGTGAGCTCAACTCTCAGCTGTAAGATGATTTTGGACAAGGCGTTCAGCTACCTTCTCACATATGGAACTTAGTATGTAGCACCAGTCTACCCCAGGAATTACTGGGAAATCGCTGGATTGAGCTTGGTGGCACTAGTCTTGTGTGCCGGGAGATTCCAGTTACCTCTCCCAACACTTCGGTGAAACAGCGAGCCTAGGCCTTTTGGAAGCGAAAGGTAGCTGCAGGCAGGAGGTAGGCTTACAGGCCATAAGCTCAACTCTCAGAAGTGTGTATACATGGGAGGCAGATGTCTGCTACCCACTCGGACATGCGAGTGGGAACCTAGCTACACTGTGATGAAGAAGGACTTTGGAAATCGCTGTATTCAACTCAGATACACGTGGGTTCAGGCACAACGATTCCACATGCTTTTCTCACAACGTTTCCCTGCCACTAACATGAGGACGTTAGCAGCTCCTTCTACAGTCAAGCAGGATGCGGGAGGGTTGTGCCCTGTCCTTAGCTCTCACAGGGAAGCAGGCCTTGAAGCCAGCTGTCAACTAGCTGCATTCTTATGGCAGGGTGAAGGTAGCAGTATTCTGAGACAGGAGGTTCCCAGGTTACCACTCTACTGGACCTGGAGATACCCTCCAGGTCTGCATTGTTAACTTGCGTCTCAGAAGCCTCTGGCAAACGTCTCTGGTGAAGACGTGCGAAACTCACTGTGCAGGCAGTGTGGAACTGTGAGGGACTGAGGGTGAGCTCAACTCTCAGAAGTAAGATGTTTTTGGACAAGGCGTTCAACTACATACTCACGTATGGAACTTAGTATGTAGCACCAGTCTACCCCAGGAATTACTAGGAAATCGCTGGATTGAGCTTGGAGGCACTCGTCTTGTGTGCCGGGAGATTCCAGTTACCTCTCCCAACACTTGCGTCAAGCAGCGAGCCTAGGCCTTTTGGAAGCGAAAGGTAGCGGCAGGCAGGATGTAGGGTTACAGGCCATAAGCTCAACTCTCAGAAGTGTGTATGCATGGGAGGCAGATGTCTGCTACCCACTCGGACATGGGATTTGGAACCTAGCTACACTCCTATTGAAGAAGGATGTTGGAAATCGCTGTATTCAACTCAGATACACGGGAGTTCAGGCCCAATGCTTACACATGCTTTTCCCGCAACCCATCCCAGCCACTAACATAAGGAGGTTAGCAGGTACGTCTACAGTCAGGCAGGATGCGGGAGGGTTCTGCCCTGTCCTCAGCTCTCACAGGGAAGCTTGCCTAGAAGCCAGCTCTCAACTAGCTGCATTCTTATGACAGTGTGAAGGTAGCAGTATTCTGAGTAAGGAGGTTCCCAGATTACCACTCTACTGCACCTGGAGATACCGTCCAGGTGTGCATTGTTAACTTGCGTCTCAGAAGCCTCTGGCAAAAGTCTCTGGTGAAGACGTGGGAAACTCACTCTGCAGGCAGTGTGGAACTGTGAGGGACTGAGGGTGAGCTCAACTCTCAGCAGTAAGATGATTTTGGACAAGGCGTTCAGCTACCTTCTCACATATGGAACTTAGTATGTAGCACCAGTCTCCCCCAGGAATTACTGGGAAATCGCTGGATTGAGCTTGGTGGCACTAGTCTTGTGTGCCGGGAGATTCCAGTTACCTCTCCCAACATTTCGGTGAAGCAGCGAGCCTAGGCCTTTTGGAAGCGAAAGGTAGCTGCAGGCAGGAGGTAGGCTTACAGGCCATAAGCTCAACTCTCAGAAGTGTGTATACATGGGAGGCAGATGTCTGCTACCCACTCGGACATGCGAGTGGGAACCTAGCTACACTCTGATGAAGAAGGACTTTGGAAATCGCTGTATTCAACTCAGATACACGTGGGTTCAGGCACAACGATTCCACATGCTTTTCTCACAACGTTTCCCTGCCACTAACATGAGGACGTTAGCAGCTCCTTCTACAGTCAAGCAGGATGCGGGAGGGTTGTGCCCTGTCCTTAGCTCTCACAGGGAAGCAGGCCTTGAAGCCAGCTGTCAACTAGCTGCATTCTTATGGCAGGGTGAAGGTAGCAGTATTCTGAGACAGGAGGTTCCCAGGTTACCACTCTACTGGACATGGAGATACCCTCCAGGTCTGCATTGTTAACTTGCGTCTCAGAAGCCTCTGGCAAACGTCTCTGGTGAAGACGTGCGAAACTCACTCTGCAGGCAGTGTGGAAATGTGAGGGACTGAGGGTGAGCTCAACTCTCAGCAGTAAGATGATTTTGGACAAGGCGTTCAGCTACCTTATCACATATGGAACTTAGTATGTAGCACCAGTCTACCCCAGGAATTACTGGGAAATCGCTGGATTGAGCTTGGTGGCACTAGTCTTGTGTGCCGGGAGATTCCAGTTACCTCTCCCAACACTTGCGTCAAGCAGCGAGCCTAGGCCTTTTGGAAGCGAAAGGTAGCTGCAGGCAGGAGGTAGGCTTACAGGCCATAAGCTCAACTCTCAGAAGTGTGTATACATGGGAGGCAGATGTCTGCTACCCACTCGGACATGCGAGTGGGAACCTAGCTACACTCTGATGAAGAAGGACTTTGGAAATCGCTGTATTCAACTCAGATACACGTGGGTTCAGGCACAACGATTCCACATGCTTTTCTCACAACATTTCCCTGCCACTAACATGAGGACGTTAGCAGCTCCTTCTACAGTCAAGCAGGATGCGGGAGGGTTGTGCCCTGTCCTTAGCTCTCACAGGGAAGCAGGCCTTGAAGCCAGCTGTCAACTAGCTGCATTCTTATGGCAGGGTGAAGGTAGCAGTATTCTGAGACAGGAGGTTCCCAGGTTACCACTCTACTGGACCTGGAGATACCCTCCAGGTCTGCATTGTTAACTTGCGTCTCAGAAGCCTCTGGCAAACGTCTCTGGTGAAGACGTGCGAAACTCACTGTGCAGGCAGTGTGGAACTGTGAGGGACTGAGGGTGAGCTCAACTCTCAGAAGTAAGATGTTTTTGGACAAGGCGTTCAACTACATACTCACGTATGGAACTTAGTATGTAGCACCAGTCTACCCCAGGAATTACTAGGAAATCGCTGGATTGAGCTTGGAGGCACTCGTCTTGTGTGCCGGGAGATTCCAGTTACCTCTCCCAACACTTGCGTCAAGCAACGAGCCTAGGCCTTTTGGAAGCGAAAGGTAGCGGCAGGCAGGATGTAGGGTTACAGGCCATAAGCTCAACTCTCAGAAGTGTGTATGCATGGGAGGCAGATGTCTGCTACCCACTCGGACATGGGAGTTGGAACCTAGCTACACTCCTATTGAAGAAGGATGTTGGAAATCGCTGTATTCAACTCAGATACACGGGAGTTCAGGCCCAAGGCTTACACATGCTTTTCCCGCAACCCATCCCAGCCACTAACATAAGGAGGTTAGCAGGTACGTCTACAGTCAGGCAGGATGCGGGAGGGTTCTGCCCTGTCCTCAGCTCTCACAGGGAAGCTTGCCTAGAAGCGAGCTCTCAACTAGCTGCATTCTTATGACAGTGTGAAGGTAGCAGTATTCTTAGTAAGGAGTTTCCCAGATTACCACTCTACTGCACCTGGAGATACCGTCCAGGTGTGCATTGTTAACTTGCGTCTCAGAAGCCTCTGGCAAAAGTCTCTGGTGAAGACGTGGGAAACTCACTCTGCAGGCAGTGTGGAACTGTGAGGGACTGAGAGTGAGCTCAACTCTCAGCAGTAAGATGATTTTGGACAAGGCGTTCAGCTACCTTCTCACATATGGAACTTAGTATGTAGCACCAGTCTCCCCCAGGAATTACTGGGAAATCGCTGGATTGAGCTTGGTGGCACTAGTCTTGTGTGCCGGGAGATTCCAGTTACCTCTCCCAACACTTGCGTCAAGCAGCGAGCCTAGGCCTTTTGGAAGCGAAAGGTAGCTGCAGGCAGGAGGTAGGCTTACAGGCCATAAGCTCAACTCTCAGAAGTGTGTATACATGGGAGGCAGATGTCTGCTACCCACTCGGACATGCGAGTGGGAACCTAGCTACACTCTGATGAAGAAGGACTTTGGAAATCGCTGTATTCAACTCAGATACACGTGGGTTCAGGCACAACGATTCCACATGCTTTTCTCACAACGTTTCCCTGCCACTAACATGAGGACGTTAGCAGCTCCTTCTACAGTCAAGCAGGATGCGGGAGGGTTGTGCCCTGTCCTTAGCTCTCACAGGGAAGCAGGCCTTGAAGCCAGCTGTCAACTAGCTGCATTCTTATGGCAGGGTGAAGGTAGCAGTATTCTGAGACAGGAGGTTCCCAGGTTACCACTCTACTGGACCTGGAGATACCCTCCAGGTCTGCATTGTTAACTGGCGTCTCAGAAGCCTCTGGCAAACGTCTCTGGTGAAGACGTGCGAAACTCACTGTGCAGGCAGTGTGGAACTGTGAGGGACTGAGGGTGAGCTCAACTCTCAGAAGTAAGATGTTTTTGGACAAGGCGTTCAATTACATACTCACGTATGGAACTTAGTATGTAGCACCAGTCTACCCCAGGAATTACTAGGAAATCGCTGGATTGAGCTTGGAGGCACTCGTCTTGTGTGCCGGGAGATTCCAGTTACCTCTCCCAACACTTGCGTCAAGCAGCGAGCCTAGGCCTTTTGGAAGCGAAAGGTAGCGGGAGGCAGGATGTAGGGTTACAGGCCATAAGCTCAACTCTCAGAAGTGTGTATGCATGGGAGGCAGATGTCTGCTACCCACTCGGACATGGGAGTTGGAACCTAGCTACACTCCTATTGAAGAAGGATGTTGGAAATCGCTGTGTTCATCTCAGATACACGGGAGTTCAGGCCCAATGCTTACACATGCTTTTGCCGCAACCCATCCCAGCCACTAACATAAGGAGGTTAGCAGGTACGTCTACAGTCAGGCAGGATGCGGGAGGGTTCTGCCCTGTCCTCAGCTCTCACAGGGAAGCTTGCCTAGAAGCCAGCTCTCACCTAGCTGCATTCTTATGACAGTGTGAAGGTAGCAGTATTCTGAGTAAGGAGTTTCCCAGATTACCACTCTACTGCACCTGGAGATACCGTCCAGGTGTGCATTGTTAACTTGCGTCTCAGAAGCCTCTGGCAAAAGTCTCTGGTGAAGACGTGGGAAACTCACTCTGCAGGCAGTGTGGAACTGTGAGGGACTGAGGGTGAGCTCAACTCTCAGCAGTAAGATGATTTTGGACAAGGCGTTCAGCTACCTTCTCACATATGGAACTTAGTATGTAGCACCAGTCTACCCCAGGAATTACTGGGAAATCGCTGGATTGAGCTTGGTGGCACTAGTCTTGTGTGCCGGGAGATTCCAGTTACCTCTCCCAACACTTCGGTGAAGCAGCGAGCCTAGGCCTTTTGGAAGCGAAAGGTAGCTGCAGGCAGGAGGTAGGCTTACAGGCCATAAGCTCAACTCTCAGAAGTGTGTATACATGGGAGGCAGATGTCTGCTACCCACTCGGACATGCGAGTGGGAACCTAGCTACACTCTGATGAAGAAGGACTTTGGAAATCGCTGTATTCAACTCAGATACACGTGGGTTCAGGCACAACGATTCCACATGCTTTTCTCACAACGTTTCCCTGCCACTAACATGAGGACGTTAGCAGCTCCTTCTACAGTCAAGCAGGATGCGGGAGGGTTGTGCCCTGTCCTTAGCTCTCACAGGGAAGCAGGCCTTGAAGCCAGCTGTCAACTAGCTGCATTCTTATGGCAGGGTGAAGGTAGCAGTATTCTGAGACAGGAGGTTCCCAGGTTACCACTCTACTGGACCTGGAGATACCCTCCAGGTCTGCATTGTTAACTGGCGTCTCAGAAGCCTCTGGCAAACGTCTCTGGTGAAGACGTGCGAAACTCACTGTGCAGGCAGTGTGGAACTGTGAGGGACTGAGGGTGAGCTCAACTCTCAGAAGTAAGATGTTTTTGGACAAGGCGTTCAATTACATACTCACGTATGGAACTTAGTATGTAGCACCAGTCTACCCCAGGAATTACTAGGAAATCGCTGGATTGAGCTTGGAGGCACTCGTCTTGTGTGCCGGGAGATTCCAGTTACCTCTCCCAACACTTGTTTCAAGCAGCGAGCCTAGGCCTTTTGGAAGCGAAAGGTAGCGGCAGGCAGGATGTAGGGTTACAGGCCATAAGCTCAACTCTCAGAAGTGTGTATGCATGGGAGGCAGATGTCTGCTACCCACTCGGACATGGGAGTTGGAACCTAGCTACACTCCTATTGAAGAAGGATGTTGGAAATCGCTGTGTTCATCTCAGATACACGGGAGTTCAGGCCCAATGCTTACACATGCTTTTGCCGCAACCCATCCCAGCCACTAACATAAGGAGGTTAGCAGGTACGTCTACAGTCAGGCAGGATGCGGGAGGGTTCTGCCCTGTCCTCAGCTCTCACAGGGAAGCTTGCCTAGAAGCCAGCTCTCACCTAGCTGCATTCTTATGACAGTGTGAAGGTAGCAGTATTCTGAGTAAGGAGTTTCCCAGATTACCACTCTACTGCACCTGGAGATACCGTCCAGGTGTGCATTGTTAACTTGCGTCTCAGAAGCCTCTGGCAAAAGTCTCTGGTGAAGACGTGGGAAACTCACTCTGCAGGCAGTGTGGAACTGTGAGGGACTGAGGGTGAGCTCAACTCTCAGCAGTAAGATGATTTTGGACAAGGCGTTCAGCTACCTTCTCACATATGGAACTTAGTATGTAGCACCAGTCTACCCCAGGAATTACTGGGAAATCGCTGGATTGAGCTTGGTGGCACTAGTCTTGTGTGCCGGGAGATTCCAGTTACCTCTCCCAACACTTCGGTGAAGCAGCGAGCCTAGGCCTTTTGGAAGCGAAAGGTAGCTGCAGGCAGGAGGTAGGCTTACAGGCCATAAACTCAACTCTCAGAAGTGTGTATACATGGGAGGCAGATGTCTGCTACCCACTCGGACATGCGAGTGGGAACCTAGCTACACTCTGATGAAGAAGGACTTTGGAAATCGCTGTATTCAACTCAGTTACACGTGGGTTCAGGCACAACGATTCCACATGCTTTTCTCACAACGTTTCCCTGCCACTAACATGAGGACGTTAGCAGCTCCTTCTACAGTCAAGCAGGATGCGGGAGGGTTGTGCCCTGTCCTTAGCTCTCACAGGGAAGCAGGCCTTGAAGCCAGCTGTCAACTAGCTGCATTCTTATGGCAGGGTGAAGGTAGCAGTATTCTGAGACAGGAGGTTCCCAGGTTACCACTCTACTGGACCTGGAGATACCCTCCAGGTCTGCATTGTTAACTTGCGTCTCAGAAGCCTCTGGCAAAAGTCTCTGGTGAAGACGTGCGAAACTCACTCTGCAGGCAGTGTGGAACTGTGAGGGACTGAGGGTGAGCTCAACTCTGAGAAGTAAGATGTTTTTGGACAAGGCGTTCTACTACATACTCACGTATGGAACTTAGTATGTAGCACCAGTCTACCCCAGGAATTACTAGGAAATCGCTGGATTGAGCTTGGAGGCACTCGTCTTGTGTGCCGGGAGATTCCAGTTACCTCTCCCAACACTTGCGTCAAGCAGCGAGCCTAGGCCTTTTGGAAGCGAAAGGTAGCGGCAGGCAGGATGTAGGGTTACAGGCCATAAGCTCAACTCTCAGAAGTGTGTATGCATGGGAGGCAGATGTCTGCTACCCACTCGGACATGGGAGTTGGAACCTAGCTACACTCCTATTGAAGAAGGATGTTGGAAATCGCTGTATTCAACTCAGATACACGGGAGTTCAGGCCCAATGCTTACACATGCTTTTGCCGCAACCCATCCCAGCCACTAACATAAGGAGGTTAGCAGGTACGTCTACAGTCAGGCAGGATGCGGGAGGGTTCTGCCCTGTCCTCAGCTCTCACAGGGAAGCTTGCCTAGAAGCCAGCTCTCAACTAGCTGCATTCTTATGACAGTGTGAAGGTAGCAGTATTCTGAGTAAGGAGGTTCCCAGATTACCACTCTACTGCACCTGGAGATACCGTCCAGGTGTGCATTGTTAACTTGCGTCTCAGAAGCCTCTGGCAAAAGTCTCTGGTGAAGACGTGGGAAACTCACTCTGCAGGCAGTGTGGAACTGTGAGGGACTGAGGGTGAGCTCAACTCTCAGCAGTAAGATGATTTTGGACAAGGCGTTCAGCTACCTTCTCACATATGGAACTTAGTATGTAGCACCAGTCTCCCCCAGGAATTACTGGGAAATCGCTGGATTGAGCTTGGTGGCACTAGTCTTGTGTGCCGGGAGATTCCAGTTACCTCTCCCAACACTTCGGTGAAGCAGCGAGCCTAGGCCTTTTGGAAGCGAAAGGTAGCTGCAGGCAGGAGGTAGGCTTACAGGCCATAAGCTCAACTCTCAGAAGTGTGTATACATGGGAGGCAGATGTCTGCTACCCACTCGGACATGCGAGTGGGAACCTAGCTACACTCTGATGAAGAAGGACTTTGGAAATCGCTGTATTCAACTCAGATACACGGGAGTTCAGGCACAACGATTCCACATGCTTTTCTCACAACGTTTCCCTGCCACTAACATGAGGACGTTAGCAGCTCCTTCTACAGTCAAGCAGGATGCGGGAGGGTTGTGCCCTGTCCTTAGCTCTCACAGGGAAGCAGGCCTTGAAGCCAGCTGTCAACTAGCTGCATTCTTATGGCAGGGTGAAGGTAGCAGTATTCTGAGACAGGAGGTTCCCAGGTTACCACTCTACTGGACCTGGAGATACCCTCCAGGTCTGCATTGTTAACTGGCGTCTCAGAAGCCTCTGGCAAACGTCTCTGGTGAAGACGTGCGAAACTCACTCTGCAGGCAGTGTGGAACTGTGAGGGACTGAGGGTGAGCTCAACTCTCAGAAGTAAGATGTTTTTGGACAAGGCGTTCAGCTACCTTCTCACATATGGAACTTAGTATGTAGCACCAGTCTACCCCAGGAATTACTAGGAAATCGCTGGATTGAGCTTGGAGGCACTCGTCTTGTGTGCCGGGAGATTCCAGTTACCTCTCCCAACACTTGCGTCAAGCAGCGAGCCTAGGCCTTTTGGAAGCGAAAGGTAGCGGCAGGCAGGATGTAGGGTTACAGGCCATAAGCTCAACTCTCAGAAGTGTGTATGCATGGGAGGCAGATGTCTGCTACCCACTCGGACATGGGAGTTGGAACCTAGCTACACTCCTATTGAAGAAGGATGTTGGAAATCGCTGTGTTCATCTCAGATACACGGGAGTGCAGGCCCAATGCTTACACATGCTTTTGCCGCAACCCATCCCAGCCACTAACATAAGGAGGTTAGCAGGTACGTCTACAGTCAGGCAGGATGCGGGAGGGTTCTGCCCTGTCCTCAGCTCTCACAGGGAAGCTTGCCTAGAAGCCAGCTCTCACCTAGCTGCATTCTTATGACAGTGTGAAGGTAGCAGTATTCTGAGTAAGGAGGTTCCCAGATTACCACTCTACTGCACCTGGAGATACCGTCCAGGTGTGCATTGTTAACTTGCGTCTCAGAAGCCTCTGGCAAAAGTCTCTGGTGAAGACGTGGGAAACTCACTCTACAGGCAGTGTGGAACTGTGAGGGACTGAGGGTGAGCTCAACTCTCAGCAGTAAGATGATTTTGGACAAGGCGTTCAGCTACCTTCTCACATATGGAACTTAGTATGTAGCACCAGTCTACCCCAGGAATTACTGGGAAATCGCTGGATTGAGCTTGGTGGCACTAGTCTTGTGTGCCGGGAGATTCCAGTTACCTCTCCCAACACTTCGGTGAAGCAGCGAGCCTAGGCCTTTTGGAAGCGAAAGGTAGCTGCAGGCAGGAGGTAGGCTTACAGGCCATAAGCTCAACTCTCAGAAGTGTGTATACATGGGAGGCAGATGTCTGCTACCCACTCGGACATGCGAGTGGGAACCTAGCTACACTCTGATGAAGAAGGACTTTGGAAATCGCTGTATTCAACTCAGATACACGTGGGTTCAGGCACAACGATTCCACATGCTTTTCTCACAACGTTTCCCTGCCACTAACATGAGGACGTTAGCAGCTCCTTCTACAGTCAAGCAGGATGCGGGAGGGTTGTGCCCTGTCCTTAGCTCTCACAGGGAAGCAGGCCTTGAAGCCAGCTGTCAACTAGCTGCATTCTTATGGCAGGGTGAAGGAAGCAGTATTCTGAGACAGGAGGTTCCCAGGTTACCACTCTACTGGACCTGGAGATACCCTCCAGGTCTGCATTGTTAACTTGCGTCTCAGAAGCCTCTGGCAAACGTCTCTGGTGAAGACGTGCGAAACTCACTCTGCAGGCAGTGTGGAACTGTGAGGGACTGAGGGTGAGCTCAACTCTCAGCAGTAAGATGATTTTGGACAAGTCGTTCAGCTACCTTCTCACATATGGAACTTAGTATGTAGCACCAGTCTACCCCAGGAATTACTGGGAAATCGCTGGATTGAGCTTGGTGGCACTAGTCTTGTGTGCCGGGAGATTCCAGTTACCTCTCCCAACACTTCGGTGAAGCAGCGAGCCTAGGCCTTTTGGAAGCGAAAGGTAGCTGCAGGCAGGAGGTAGGCTTACAGGCCATAAGCTCAACTCTCAGAAGTGTGTATACATGGGAGGCAGATGTCTGCTACCCACTCGGACATGCGAGTGGGAACCTAGCTACACTCTGATGAAGAAGGACTTTGGAAATCGCTGTATTCAACTCAGATACACGTGGGTTCAGGCACAACGATTCCACATGCTTTTCTCACAGCGTTTCCCTGCCACTAACATGAGGACGTTAGCAGCTCCTTCTACAGTCAAGCAGGATGCGGGAGGGTTGTGCCCTGTCCTTAGCTCTCACAGGGAAGCAGGCCTTGAAGCCAGCTGTCAACTAGCTGCATTCTTATGGCAGGGTGAAGGTAGCAGTATTCTGAGACAGGAGGTTCCCAGGTTACCACTCTACTGGACCTGGAGATACCCTCCAGGTCTGCATTGTTAACTGGCGTCTCAGAAGCCTCTGGCAAACGTCTCTGGTGAAGACGTGCGAAACTCACTCTGCAGGCAGTGTGGAACTGTGAGGGACTGAGGGTGAGCTCAACTCTGAGAAGTAAGATGTTTTTGGACAAGGCGTTCAACTACATACTCACGTATGGAACTTAGTATGTAGCACCAGTCTACCCCAGGAATTACTAGGAAATCGCTGGATTGAGCTTGGAGGCACTCGTCTTGTGTGCCGGGAGATTCCAGTTACCTCTCCCAACACTTCCGTCAAGCAGCGAGCCTAGGCCTTTTGGAAGCGAAAGGTAGCGGCAGGCAGGATGTAGGGTTACAGGCCATAAGCTCAACTCTCAGAAGTGTGTATGCATGGGAGGCAGATGTCTGCTACCCACTCGGACATGGGAGTTGGAACCTAGCTACACTCCTATTGAAGAAGGATGTTGGAAATCGCTGTATTCAACTCAGATACACGGGAGTTCAGGCCCAATGCTTACACATGCTTTTCCCGCAACCCATCCCAGCCACTAACATAAGGAGGTTAGCAGGTACGTCTACAGTCAGGCAGGATGCGGGAGGGTTCTGCCCTGTCCTCAGCTCTCACAGGGAAGCTTGCCTAGAAGCCAGCTCTCAACTAGCTGCATTCTTATGACAGTGTGAAGGTAGCAGTATTCTGAGTAAGGAGGTTCCCAGATTACCACTCTACTGCACCTGGAGATACCGTCCAGGTGTGCATTGTTAACTTGCGTCTCAGAAGCCTCTGGCAAAAGTCTCTGGTGAAGACGTGGGAAACTCACTCTGCAGGCAGTGTGGAACTGTGAGGGACTGAGGGTGAGCTCAACTCTCAGCAGTAAGATGATTTTGGACAAGGCGTTCAGCTACCTTCTCACATATGGAACTTAGTATGTAGCACCAGTCTCCCCCAGGAATTACTGGGAAATCGCTGGATTGAGCTTGGTGGCACTAGTCTTGTGTGCCGGGAGATTCCAGTTACCTCTCCCAACACTTGCGTCAAGCAGCGAGCCTAGGCCTTTTGGAAGCGAAAGGTAGCTGCAGGCAGGAGGTAGGCTTACAGGCCATAAGCTCAACTCTCAGAAGTGTGTATACATGGGAGGCAGATGTCTGCTACCCACTCGGACATGCGAGTGGGAACCTAGCTACACTCTGATGAAGAAGGACTTTGGAAATCGCTGTATTCAACTCAGATACACGTGGGTTCAGGCACAACGATTCCACATGCTTTTCTCACAACATTTCCCTGCCACTAACATGAGGACGTTAGCAGCTCCTTCTACAGTCAAGCAGGATGCGGGAGGGTTGTGCCCTGTCCTTAGCTCTCACAGGGAAGCAGGCCTTGAAGCCAGCTGTCAACTAGCTGCATTCTTATGGCAGGGTGAAGGTAGCAGTATTCTGAGACAGGAGGTTCCCAGGTTACCACTCTACTGGACCTGGAGATACCCTCCAGGTCTGCATTGTTAACTGGCGTCTCAGAAGCCTCTGGCAAACGTCTCTGGTGAAGACGTGCGAAACTCACTCTGCAGGCAGTGTGGAACTGTGAGGGACTGAGGGTGAGCTCAACTCTCAGAAGTAAGATGTTTTTGGACAAGGCGTTCAATTACATACTCACGTATGGAACTTAGTATGTAGCACCAGTCTACCCCAGGAATTACTAGGAAATCGCTGGATTGAGCTTGGAGGCACTCGTCTTGTGTGCCGGGAGATTCCAGTTACCTCTCCCAACACTTGCGTCAAGCAGCGAGCCTAGGCCTTTTGGAAGCGAAAGGTAGCGGCAGGCAGGATGTAGGGTTACAGGCCATAAGCTCAACTCTCAGAAGTGTGTATGCATGGGAGGCAGATGTCTGCTACCCACTCGGACATGGGAGTTGGAACCTAGCTACACTCCTATTGAAGAAGGATGTTGGAAATCGCTGTGTTCATCTCAGATACACGGGAGTTCAGGCCCAATGCTTACACATGCTTTTGCCGCAACCCATCCCAGCCACTAACATAAGGAGGTTAGCAGGTACGTCTACAGTCAGGCAGGATGCGGGAGGGTTCTGCCCTGTCCTCAGCTCTCACAGGGAAGCTTGCCTAGAAGCCAGCTCTCACCTAGCTGCATTCTTATGACAGTGTGAAGGTAGCAGTATTCTGAGTAAGGAGTTTCCCAGATTACCACTCTACTGCACCTGGAGGTACCGTCCAGGTGTGCATTGTTAACTTGCGTCTCAGAAGCCTCTGGCAAAAGTCTCTGGTGAAGACGTGGGAAACTCACTCTGCAGGCAGTGTGGAACTGTGAGGGACTGAGGGTGAGCTCAACTCTCAGCAGTAAGATGATTTTGGACAAGGCGTTCAGCTACCTTCTCACATATGGAACTTAGTATGTAGCACCAGTCTACCCCAGGAATTACTGGGAAATCGCTGGATTGAGCTTGGTGGCACTAGTCTTGTTTGCCGGGAGATTCCAGTTACCTCTCCCAACACTTCGGTGAAGCAGCGAGCCTAGGCCTTTTGGAAGCGAAAGGTAGCTGCAGGCAGGAGGTAGGCTTACAGGCCATAAGCTCAACTCTCAGAAGTGTGTATACATGGGAGGCAGATGTCTGCTACCCACTCGGACATGCGAGTGGGAACCTAGCTACACTCTGATGAAGAAGGACTTTGGAAATCGCTGTATTCAACTCAGATACACGTGGGTTCAGGCACAACGATTCCACATGCTTTTCTCACAGCGTTTCCCTGCCACTAACATGAGGACGTTAGCAGCTCCTTCTACAGTCAAGCAGGATGCGGGAGGGTTGTGCCCTGTCCTTAGCTCTCACAGGGAAGCAGGCCTTGAAGCCAGCTGTCAACTAGCTGCATTCTTATGGCAGGGTGAAGGTAGCAGTATTCTGAGACAGGAGGTTCCCAGGTTACCACTCTACTGGACCTGGAGATACCCTCCAGGTCTGCATTGTTAACTTGCGTCTCAGAAGCCTCTGGCAAACGTCTCTGGTGAAGACGTGCGAAATTCACTCTGCAGGCAGTGTGGAACTGTGAGGGACTGAGGGTGAGCTCAACTCTCAGCAGTAAGATGATTTTGGACAAGGCGTTCAGCTACCTTCTCACATATGGAACTTAGTATGTAGCACCAGTCTACCCCAGGAATTACTGGGAAATCGCTGGATTGAGCTTGGTGGCACTAGTCTTGTGTGCCGGGAGATTCCAGTTACCTCTCCCAACACTTCGGTGAAGCAGCGAGCCTAGGCCTTTTGGAAGCGAAAGGTAGCTGCAGGCAGGAGGTAGGCTTACAGGCCATAAGCTCAACTCTCAGAAGTGTGTATACATGGGAGGCAGATGTCTGCTACCCACTCGGACATGCGAGTGGGAACCTAGCTACACTCTGATGAAGAAGGACTTTGGAAATCGCTGTATTCAACTCAGATACACGTGGGTTCAGGCACAACGATTCCACATGCTTTTCTCACAACGTTTCCCTGCCACTAACATGAGGACGTTAGCAGCTCCTTCTACAGTCAAGCAGGATGCGGGAGGGTTGTGCCCTGTCCTTAGCTCTCACAGGGAAGCAGGCCTTGAAGCCAGCTGTCAACTAGCTGCATTCTTATGGCAGGGTGAAGGTAGCAGTATTCTGAGACAGGAGGTTCCCAGGTTACCACTCTACTGGACCTGGAGATACCCTCCAGGTCTGCATTGTTAACTTGCGTCTCAGAAGCCTCTGGCAAACGTCTCTGGTGAAGACGTGCGAAACTCACTGTGCAGGCAGTGTGGAACTGTGAGGGACTGAGGGTGAGCTCAACTCTGAGAAGTAAGATGTTTTTGGACAAGGCGTTCAACTACATACTCACGTATGGAACTTAGTATGTAGCACCAGTCTACCCCAGGAATTACTAGGAAATCGCTGGATTGAGCTTGGAGGCACTCGTCTTGTGTGCCGGGAGATTCCAGTTACCTCTCCCAACACTTGCGTCAAGCAGCGAGCCTAGGCCTTTTGGAAGCGAAAGGTAGCGGCAGGCAGGATGTAGGGTTACAGGCCATAAGCTCAACTCTCAGAAGTGTGTATGCATGGGAGGCAGATGTCTGCTACCCACTCGGACATGGGAGTTGGAACCTAGCTACACTCCTATTGAAGAAGGATGTTGGAAATCGCTGTATTCAACTCAGATACACGGGAGTTCAGGCCCAATGCTTACACATGCTTTTCCCGCAACCCATCCCAGCCACTAACATAAGGAGGTTAGCAGGTACGTCTACAGTCAGGCAGGATGCGGGAGGGTTCTGCCCTGTCCTCAGCTCTCACAGGGAAGCTTGCCTAGAAGCCAGCTCTCAACTAGCTGCATTCTTATGACAGTGTGAAGGTAGCAGTATTCTGAGTAAGGAGGTTCCCAGATTACCACTCTACTGCACCTGGAGATACCGTCCAGGTGTGCATTGTTAACTTGCGTCTCAGAAGCCTCTGGCAAAAGTCTCTGGTGAAGACGTGGGAAACTCACTCTGCAGGCAGTGTGGAACTGTGAGGGACTGAGGGTGAGCTCAACTCTCAGCAGTAAGATGATTTTGGACAAGGCGTTCAGCTACCTTCTCACATATGGAACTTAGTATGTAGCACCAGTCTCCCCCAGGAATTACTGGGAAATCGCTGGATTGAGCTTGGTGGCACTAGTCTTGTGTGCCGGGAGATTCCAGTTACCTCTCCCAACACTTGCGTCAAGCAGCGAGCCTAGGCCTTTTGGAAGCGAAAGGTAGCTGCAGGCAGGAGGTAGGCTTACAGGCCATAAGCTCAACTCTCAGAAGTGTGTATACATGGGAGGCAGATGTCTGCTACCCACTCGGACATGCGAGTGGGAACCTAGCTACACTCTGATGAAGAAGGACTTTGGAAATCGCTGTATTCAACTCAGATACACGTGGGTTCAGGCACAACGATTCCACATGCTTTTCTCACAACGTTTCCCTGCCACTAACATGAGGACGTTAGCAGCTCCTTCTACAGTCAAGCAGGATGCGGGAGGGTTGTGCCCTGTCCTTAGCTCTCACAGGGAAGCAGGCCTTGAAGCCAGCTGTCAACTAGCTGCATTCTTATGGCAGGGTGAAGGTAGCAGTATTCTGAGACAGGAGGTTCCCAGGTTACCACTCTACTGGACCTGGAGATACCCTCCAGGTCTGCATTGTTAACTTGCGTCTCAGAAGCCTCTGGCAAACGTCTCTGGTGAAGACGTGCGAAACTCACTCTGCAGGCAGTGTGGAACTGTGAGGGACTGAGGGTGAGCTCAACTCTGAGAAGTAAGATGTTTTTGGACAAGGCGTTCAACTACATACTCACGTATGGAACTTAGTATGTAGCACCAGTCTACCCCAGGAATTACTAGGAAATCGCTGGATTGAGCTTGGAGGCACTCGCCTTGTGTGCCGGGAGATTCCAGTTACCTCTCCCAACACTTGCGTCAAGCAGCGAGCCTAGGCCTTTTGGAAGCGAAAGGTAGCGGCAGGCAGGATGTAGGGTTACAGGCCATAAGCTCAACTCTCAGAAGTGTGTATGCATGGGAGGCAGATGTCTGCTACCCACTCGGACATGGGAGTTGGAACCTAGCTACACTCCTATTGAAGAAGGATGTTGGAAATCGCTGTATTCAACTCAGATACACGGGAGTTCAGGCCCAATGCTTACACATGCTTTTGCCGCAACCCATCCCAGCCACTAACATAAGGAGGTTAGCAGGTACGTCTACAGTCAGGCAGGATGCGGGAGGGTTCTGCCCTGTCCTCAGCTCTCACAGGGAAGCTTGCCTAGAAGCCAGCTCTCACCTAGCTGCATTCTTATGACAGTGTGAAGGTAGCAGTATTCTGAGTAAGGAGTTTCCCAGATTACCACTCTACTGCACCTGGAGATACCGTCCAGGTGTGCATTGTTAACTTGCGTCTCAGAAGCCTCTGGCAAAAGTCTCTGGTGAAGACGTGGGAAACTCACTCTGCAGGCAGTGTGGAACTGTGAGGGACTGAGGGTGAGCTCAACTCTCAGCAGTAAGATGATTTTGGACAAGGCGTTCAGCTACCTTCTCACATATGGAACTTAGTATGTAGCACCAGTCTACCCCAGGAATTACTGGGAAATCGCTGGATTGAGCTTGGTGGCACTAGTCTTGTGTGCCGGGAGATTCCAGTTACCTCTCCCAACACTTCGGTGAAGCAGCGAGCCTAGGCCTTTTGGAAGCGAAAGGTAGCTGCAGGCAGGAGGTAGGCTTACAGGCCATAAGCTCAACTCTCAGAAGTGTGTATACATGGGAGGCAGATGTCTGCTACCCACTCGGACATGCGAGTGGGAACCTAGCTACACTCTGATGAAGAAGGACTTTGGAAATCGCTGTATTCAACTCAGATACACGTGGGTTCAGGCACAACGATTCCACATGCTTTTCTCACAACGTTTCCCTGCCACTAACATGAGGACGTTAGCAGCTCCTTCTACAGTCAAGCAGGATGCGGGAGGGTTGTGCCCTGTCCTTAGCTCTCACAGGGAAGCAGGCCTTGAAGCCAGCTGTCAACTAGCTGCATTCTTATGGCAGGGTGAAGGTAGCAGTATTCTGAGACAGGAGGTTCCCAGGTTACCACTCTACTGGACCTGGAGATACCCTCCAGGTCTGCATTGTTAACTTGCGTCTCAGAAGCCTCTGGCAAACGTCTCTGGTGAAGACGTGCGAAACTCACTCTGCAGGCAGTGTGGAACTGTGAGGGACTGAGGGTGAGCTAAACTCTCAGCAGTAAGATGATTTTGGACAAGGCGCTCAGCTACCTTCTCACATATGGAACTTAGTATGTAGCACCAGTCTACCCCAGGAATTACTGGGAAATCGCTGGATTGAGCTTGGTGGCACTAGTCTTGTGTGCCGGGAGATTCCAGTTACCTCTCCCAACACTTGCGTCAAGCAGCGAGCCTAGGCCTTTTGGAAGCGAAAGGTAGCTGCAGGCAGGAGGTAGGCTTACAGGCCATAAGCTCAACTCTCAGAAGTGTGTATACATGGGAGGCAGATGTCTGCTACCCACTCGGACATGCGAGTGGGAACCTAGCTACACTCTGATGAAGAAGGACTTTGGAAATCGCTGTATTCAACTCAGATACACGTGGGTTCAGGCACAACGATTCCACATGCTTTTCTCACAACGTTTCCCTGCCACTAACATGAGGACGTTAGCAGCTCCTTCTACAGTCAAGCAGGATGCGGGAGGGTTGTGCCCTGTCCTTAGCTCTCACAGGGAAGCAGGCCTTGAAGCCAGCTGTCAACTAGCTGCATTCTTATGGCAGGGTGAAGGTAGCAGTATTCTGAGACAGGAGGTTCCCAGGTTACCACTCTACTGGACCTGGAGATACCCTCCAGGTCTGCATTGTTAACTTGCGTCTCAGAAGCCTCTGGCAAACGTCTCTGGTGAAGACGTGCGAAACTCACTGTGCAGGCAGTGTGGAACTGTGAGGGACTGAGGGTGAGCTCAACTCTGAGAAGTAAGATGTTTTTGGACAAGGCGTTCAACTACATACTCACGTATGGAACTTAGTATGTAGCACCAGTCTACCCCAGGAATTACTAGGAAATCGCTGGATTGAGCTTGGAGGCACTCGTCTTGTGTGCCGGGAGATTCCAGTTACCTCTCCCAACACTTGCGTCAAGCAGCGAGCCTAGGCCTTTTGGAAGCGAAAGGTAGCGGCAGGCAGGATGTAGGGTTACAGGCCATAAGCTCAACTCTCAGAAGTGTGTATGCATGGGAGGCAGATGTCTGCTACCCACTCGGACATGGGAGTTGGAACCTAGCTACACTCCTATTGAAGAAGGATGTTGGAAATCGCTGTATTCAACTCAGATACACGGGAGTTCAGGCCCAATGCTTACACATGCTTTTCCCGCAACCCATCCCAGCCACTAACATAAGGAGGTTAGCAGGTACGTCTACAGTCAGGCAGGATGCGGGAGGGTTCTGCCCTGTCCTCAGCTCTCACAGGGAAGCTTGCCTAGAAGCCAGCTCTCAACTAGCTGCATTCTTATGACAGTGTGAAGGTAGCAGTATTCTGAGTAAGGAGGTTCCCAGATTACCACTCTACTGCACCTGGAGATACCGTCCAGGTGTGCATTGTTAACTTGCGTCTCAGAAGCCTCTGGCAAAAGTCTCTGGTGAAGACGTGGGAAACTCACTCTGCAGGCAGTGTGGAACTGTGAGGGACTGAGGGTGAGCTCAACTCTCAGCAGTAAGATGATTTTGGACAAGGCGTTCAGCTACCTTCTCACATATGGAACTTAGTATGTAGCACCAGTCTCCCCCAGGAATTACTGGGAAATCGCTGGATTGAGCTTGGTGGCACTAGTCTTGTGTGCCGGGAGATTCCAGTTACCTCTCCCAACACTTGCGTCAAGCAGCGAGCCTAGGCCTTTTGGAAGCGAAAGGTAGCTGCAGGCAGGAGGTAGGCTTACAGGCCATAAGCTCAACTCTCAGAAGTGTGTATACATGGGAGGCAGATGTCTGCTACCCACTCGGACATGCGAGTGGGAACCTAGCTACACTCTGATGAAGAAGGACTTTGGAAATCGCTGTATTCAACTCAGATACACGTGGGTTCAGGCACAACGATTCCACATGCTTTTCTCACAACGTTTCCCTGCCACTAACATGAGGACGTTAGCAGCTCCTTCTACAGTCAAGCAGGATGCGGGAGGGTTGTGCCCTGTCCTTAGCTCTCACAGGGAAGCAGGCCTTGAAGCCAGCTGTCAACTAGCTGCATTCTTATGGCAGGGTGAAGGTAGCAGTATTCTGAGACAGGAGGTTCCCAGGTTACCACTCTACTGGACCTGGAGATACCCTCCAGGTCTGCATTGTTAACTTGCGTCTCAGAAGCCTCTGGCAAACGTCTCTGGTGAAGACGTGCGAAACTCACTCTGCAGGCAGTGTGGAACTGTGAGGGACTGAGGGTGAGCTCAACTCTGAGAAGTAAGATGTTTTTGGACAAGGCGTTCTACTACATACTCACGTATGGAACTTAGTATGTAGCACCAGTCTACCCCAGGAATTACTAGGAAATCGCTGGATTGAGCTTGGAGGCACTCGTCTTGTGTGCCGGGAGATTCCAGTTACCTCTCCCAACACTTGCGTCAAGCAGCGAGCCTAGGCCTTTTGGAAGCGAAAGGTAGCGGCAGGCAGGATGTAGGGTTACAGGCCATAAGCTCAACTCTCAGAAGTGTGTATGCATGGGAGGCAGATGTCTGCTACCCACTCGGACATGGGAGTTGGAACCTAGCTACACTCCTATTGAAGAAGGATGTTGGAAATCGCTGTATTCAACTCAGATACACGGGAGTTCAGGCCCAATGCTTACACATGCTTTTGCCGCAACCCATCCCAGCCACTAACATAAGGAGGTTAGCAGGTACGTCTACAGTCAGGCAGGATGCGGGAGGGTTCTGCCCTGTCCTCAGCTCTCACAGTGAAGCTTGCCTAGAAGCCAGCTCTCAACTAGCTGCATTCTTATGACAGTGTGAAGGTAGCAGTATTCTGAGTAAGGAGGTTCCCAGATTACCACTCTACTGCACCTGGAGATACCGTCCACGTGTGCATTGTTAACTTGCGTCTCAGAAGCCTCTGGCAAAAGTCTCTGGTGAAGACGTGGGAAACTCACTCTGCAGGCAGTGTGGAACTGTGAGGGACTGAGGGTGAGCTCAACTCTCAGCAGTAAGATGATTTTGGACAAGGCGTTCAGCTACCTTCTCACATATGGAACTTAGTATGTAGCACCAGTCTCCCCCAGGAATTACTGGGAAATCGCTGGATTGAGCTTGGTGGCACTAGTCTTGTGTGCCGGGAGATTCCAGTTACCTCTCCCAACACTTCGGTGAAGCAGCGAGCCTAGGCCTTTTGGAAGCGAAAGGTAGCTGCAGGCAGGAGGTAGGCTTACAGGCCATAAGCTCAACTCTCAGAAGTGTGTATACATGGGAGGCAGATGTCTGCTACCCACTCGGACATGCGAGTGGGAACCTAGCTACACTCTGATGAAGAAGGACTTTGGAAATCGCTGTATTCAACTCAGATACACGTGGGTTCAGGCACAACGATTCCACATGCTTTTCTCACAACGTTTCCCTGCCACTAACATGAGGACGTTAGCAGTTCCTTCTACAGTCAAGCAGGATGCGGGAGGGTTGTGCCCTGTCCTTAGCTCTCACAGGGAAGCAGGCCTTGAAGCCAGCTGTCAACTAGCTGCATTCTTATGGCAGGGTGAAGGTAGCAGTATTCTGAGACAGGAGGTTCCCAGGTTACCACTCTACTGGACCTGGAGATACCCTCCAGGTCTGCATTGTTAACTTGCGTCTCAGAAGCCTCTGGCAAACGTCTCTGGTGAAGACGTGGGAAACTCACTCTGCAGGCAGTGTGGAACTGTGAGGGACTGAGGGTGAGCTCAACTCTCAGCAGTAAGATGATTTTGGACAAGGCGTTCAGCTACCTTCTCACATATGGAACTTAGTATGTAGCACCAGTCTACCCCAGGAATTACTGGGAAATCGCTGGATTGAGCTTGGTGGCACTAGTCTTGTGTGCCGGGAGATTCCAGTTACCTCTCCCAACACTTCGGTGAAGCAGCGAGCCTAGGCCTTTTGGAAGCAAAAGGTAGCTGCAGGCAGGAGGTAGGCTTACAGGCCATAAGCTCAACTCTCAGAAGTGTGTATACATGGGAGGCAGATGTCGGCTACCCACTCGGACATGCGAGTGGGAACCTAGCTACACTCTGATGAAGAAGGACTTTGGAAATCGCTGTATTCAACTCAGATACACGTGGGTTCAGGCACAACGATTCCACATGCTTTTCTCACAACGTTTCCCTGCCACTAACATGAGGACGTTAGCAGCTCCTTCTACAGTCAAGCAGGATGCGGGAGGGTTGTGCCCTGTCCTTAGCTCTCACAGGGAAGCAGGCCTTGAAGCCAGCTGTCAACTAGCTGCATTCTTATGGCAGGGTGAAGGTAGCAGTATTCTGAGACAGGAGGTTCCCAGGTTACCACTCTACTGGACCTGGAGATACCCTCCAGGTCTGCATTGTTAACTTGCGTCTCAGAAGCCTCTGGCAAACGTCTCTGGTGAAGACGTGCGAAACTCACTCTGCAGGCAGTGTGGAACTGTGAGGGACTGAGGGTGAGCTCAACTCTGAGAAGTAAGATGTTTTTGGACAAGGCGTTCAACTACATACTCACGTATGGAACTTAGTATGTAGCACCAGTCTACCCCAGGAATTACTAGGAAATCGCTGGATTGAGCTTGGAGGCACTCGTCTTGTGTGCCGGGAGATTCCAGTTACCTCTCCCAACACTTGCGTCAAGCACCGAGCCTAGGCCTTTTGGAAGCGAAAGGTAGCGGCAGGCAGGATGTAGGGTTACAGGCCATAAGCTCAACTCTCAGAAGTGTGTATGCATGGGAGGCAGATGTCTGCTACCCACTCGGACATGGGAGTTGGAACCTAGCTACACTCCTATTGAAGAAGGATGTTGGAAATCGCTGTATTCAACTCAGATACACGGGAGTTCAGGCCCAATGCTTACACATGCTTTTCCCGCAACCCATCCCAGCCACTAACATAAGGAGGTTAGCAGGTACGTCTACAGTCAGGCAGGATGCGGGAGGGTTCTGCCCTGTCCTCAGCTCTCACAGGGAAGCTTGCCTAGAAGCCAGCTCTCAACTAGCTGCATTCTTATGACAGTGTGAAGGTAGCAGTATTCTGAGTAAGGAGGTTCCCAGATTACCACTCTACTGCACCTGGAGATACCGTCCAGGTGTGCATTGTTAACTTGCGTCTCAGAAGCCTCTGGCAAAAGTCTCTGGTGAAGACGTGGGAAACTCACTCTGCAGGCAGTGTGGAACTGTGAGGGACTGAGGGTGAGCTCAACTCTCAGCAGTAAGATGATTTTGGACAAGGCGTTCAGCTACCTTCTCACATATGGAACTTAGTATGTAGCACCAGTCTCCCCCAGGAATTACTGGGAAATCGCTGGATTGAGCTTGGTGGCACTAGTCTTGTGTGCCGGGAGATTCCAGTTACCTCTCCCAACACTTGCGTCAAGCAGCGAGCCTAGGCCTTTTGGAAGCGAAAGGTAGCTGCAGGCAGGAGGTAGGCTTACAGGCCATAAGCTCAACTCTCAGAAGTGTGTATACATGGGAGGCAGATGTCTGCTACCCACTCGGACATGCGAGTGGGAACCTAGCTACACTCTGATGAAGAAGGACTTTGGAAATCGCTGTATTCAACTCAGATACACGTGGGTTCAGGCACAACGATTCCACATGCTTTTCTCACAACGTTTCCCTGCCACTAACATGAGGACGTTAGCAGCTCCTTCTACAGTCAAGCAGGATGCGGGAGGGTTGTGCCCTGTCCTTAGCTCTCACAGGGAAGCAGGCCTTGAAGCCAGCTGTCAACTAGCTGCATTCTTATGGCAGGGTGAAGGTAGCAGTATTCTGAGACAGGAGGTTCCCAGGTTACCACTCTACTGGACCTGGAGATACCCTCCAGGTCTGCATTGTTAACTTGCGTCTCAGAAGCCTCTGGCAAACGTCTCTGGTGAAGACGTGCGAAACTCACTCTGCAGGCAGTGTGGAACTGTGAGGGACTGAGGGTGAGCTCAACTCTGAGAAGTAAGATGTTTTTGGACAAGGCGTTCAACTACATACTCACGTATGGAACTTAGTATGTAGCACCAGTCTACCCCAGGAATTACTAGGAAATCGCTGGATTGAGCTTGGAGGCACTCGTCTTGTGTGCCGGGAGATTCCAGTTACCTCTCCCAACACTTGCGTCAAGCAGCGAGCCTAGGCCTTTTGGAAGCGAAAGGTAGCGGCAGGCAGGATGTAGGGTTACAGGCCATAAGCTCAACTCTCAGAAGTGTGTATGCATGGGAGGCAGATGTCTGCTACCCACTCGGACATGGGAGTTGGAACCTAGCTACACTCCTATTGAAGAAGGATGTTGGAAATCGCTGTATTCAACTCAGATACACGGGAGTTCAGGCCCAATGCTTACACATGCTTTTCCCGCAACCCATCCCAGCCACTAACATAAGGAGGTTAGCAGGTACGTCTACAGTCAGGCAGGATGCGGGAGGGTTCTGCCCTGTCCTCAGCTCTCACAGGGAAGCTTGCCTAGAAGCCAGCTCTCAACTAGCTGCATTCTTATGACAGTGTGAAGGTAGCAGTATTCTGAGTAAGGAGGTTCCCAGATTACCACTCTACTGCACCTGGAGATACCGTCCAGGTGTGCATTGTTAACTTGCGTCTCAGAAGCCTCTGGCAAAAGTCTCTGGTGAAGACGTGGGAAACTCACTCTGCAGGCAGTGTGGAACTGTGAGGGACTGAGGGTGAGCTCAACTCTCAGCAGTAAGATGATTTTGGACAAGGCGTTCAGCTACCTTCTCACATATGGAACTTAGTATGTAGCACCAGTCTCCCCCAGGAATTACTGGGAAATCGCTGGATTGAGCTTGGTGGCACTAGTCTTGTGTGCCGGGAGATTCCAGTTACCTCTCCCAACACTTCGGTGAAGCAGCGAGCCTAGGCCTTTTGGAAGCGAAAGGTAGCTGCAGGCAGGAGGTAGGCTTACAGGCCATAAGCTCAACTCTCAGAAGTGTGTATACATGGGAGGCAGATGTCTGCTACCCACTCGGACATGCTAGTGGGAACCTAGCTACACTCTGATGAAGAAGGACTTTGGAAATCGCTGTATTCAACTCAGATACACGTGGGTTCAGGCACAACGATTCCACATGCTTTTCTCACAACGTTTCCCTGCCACTAACATGAGGACGTTAGCAGTTCCTTCTACAGTCAAGCAGGATGCGGGAGGGTTGTGCCCTGTCCTTAGCTCTCACAGGGAAGCAGGCCTTGAAGCCAGCTGTCAACTAGCTGCATTCTTATGGCAGGGTGAAGGTAGCAGTATTCTGAGACAGGAGGTTCCCAGGTTACCACTCTACTGGACCTGGAGATACCCTCCAGGTCTGCATTGTTAACTTGCGTCTCAGAAGCCTCTGGCAAACGTCTCTGGGGAAGACGTGCGAAACTCACTCTGCAGGCAGTGTGGAACTGTGAGGGACTGAGGGTGAGCTCAACTCTCAGCAGTAAGATGATTTTGGACAAGGCGTTCAGCTACCTTCTCACATATGGAACTTAGTATGTAGCACCAGTCTACCCCAGGAATTACTGGGAAATCGCTGGATTGAGCTTGGTGGCACTAGTCTTGTGTGCCGGGAGATTCCAGTTACCTCTCCCAACACTTCGGTGAAGCAGCGAGCCTAGGCCTTTTGGAAGCGAAAGGTAGCTGCAGGCAGGAGGTAGGCTTACAGGCCATAAGCTCAACTCTCAGAAGTGTGTATACATGGGAGGCAGATGTCTGCTACCCACTCGGACATGCGAGTGGGAACCTAGCTACACTCTGATGAAGAAGGACTTTGGAAATCGCTGTATTCAACTCAGATACACGTGGGTTCAGGCACAACGATTCCACATGCTTTTCTCACAACGTTTCCCTGCCACTAACATGAGGACGTTAGCAGCTCCTTCTACAGTCAAGCAGGATGCGGGAGGGTTGTGCCCTGTCCTTAGCTCTCACAGGGAAGCAGGCCTTGAAGCCAGCTGTCAACTAGCTGCATTCTTATGGCAGGGTGAAGGTAGCAGTATTCTGAGACAGGAGGTTCCCAGGTTACCACTCTACTGGACCTGGAGATACCCTCCAGGTCTGCATTGTTAACTTGCGTCTCAGAAGCCTCTGGCAAACGTCTCTGGTGAAGACGTGCGAAACTCACTGTGCAGGCAGTCTGGAACTGTGAGGGACTGAGGGTGAGCTCAACTCTCAGAAGTAAGATGTTTTTGGACAAGGCGTTCAACTACATACTCACGTATGGAACTTAGTATGTAGCACCAGTCTACCCCAGGAATTACTAGGAAATCGCTGGATTGAGTTTGGAGGCACTCGTCTTGTGTGCCGGGAGATTCCAGTTACCTCTCCCAACACTTGCGTCAAGCAGCGAGCCTAGTCCTTTTGGAAGCGAAAGGTAGCGGCAGGCAGGATGTAGGGTTACAGGCCATAAGCTCAACTCTCAGAAGTGTGTATGCATGGGAGGCAGATGTCTGCTACCCACTCGGACATGGGAGTTGGAACCTAGCTACACTCCTATTGAAGAAGGATGTTGGAAATCGCTGTATTCAACTCAGATACACGGGAGTTCAGGCCCAATGCTTACACATGCTTTTCCCGCAACCCATCCCAGCCACTAACATAAGGAGGTTAGCAGGTACGTCTACAGTCAGGCAGGATGCGGGAGGGTTCTGCCCTGTCCTCAGCTCTCACAGGGAAGCTTGCCTAGAAGCCAGCTCTCAACTAGCTGCATTCTTATGACAGTGTGAAGGTAGCAGTATTCTGAGAAAGGAGGTTCCCAGATTACCACTCTACTGCACCTGGAGATACCGTCCAGGTGTGCATTGTTAACTTGCGTCTCAGAAGCCTCTGGCAAAAGTCTCTGGTGAAGACGTGGGAAACTCACTCTGCAGGCAGTGTGGAACTGTGAGGGACTGAGGGTGAGCTCAACTCTCAGCAGTAAGATGATTTTGGACAAGGCGTTCAGCTACCTTCTCACATATGGAACTTAGTATGTAGCACCAGTCTCCCCCAGGAATTACTGGGAAATCGCTGGATTGAGCTTGGTGGCACTAGTCTTGTGTGCCGGGAGATTCCAGTTACCTCTCCCAACACTTCGGTGAAGCAGCGAGCCTAGGCCTTTTGGAAGCGAAAGGTAGCTGCAGGCAGGAGGTAGGCTTACAGGCCATAAGCTCAACTCTCAGAAGTGTGTATACATGGGAGGCAGATGTCTGCTACCCACTCGGACATGCGAGTGGGAACCTAGCTACACTCTGATGAAGAAGGACTTTGGAAATCGCTGTATTCAACTCAGATACACGTGGGTTCAGGCACAACGATTCCACATGCTTTTCTCACAACGTTTCCCTGCCACTAACATGAGGACGTTAGCAGCTCCTTCTACAGTCAAGCAGGATGCGGGAGGGTTGTGCCCTGTCCTTAGCTCTCACAGGGAAGCAGGCCTTGAAGCCAGCTGTCAACTAGCTGCATTCTTATGGCAGGGTGAAGGTAGCAGTATTCTGAGACAGGAGGTTCCCAGGTTACCACTCTACTGGACCTGGAGATACCCTCCAGGTCTGCATTGTTAACTTGCGTCTCAGAAGCCTCTGGCAAACGTCCCTGGTGAAGACGTGCGAAACTCACTGTGCAGGCAGTGTGGAACTGTGAGGGACTGAGGGTGAGCTCAACTCTCAGAAGTAAGATGTTTTTGGACAAGGCGTTCAACTACATACTCACGTATGGAACTTAGTATGTAGCACCAGTCTACCCCAGGAATTACTAGGAAATCGCTGGATTGAGGTTGGAGGCACTCGTCTTGTGTGCCGGGAGATTCCAGTTACCTCTCCCAACACTTGCGTCAAGCAGCGAGCCTAGGCCTTTTGGAAGCGAAAGGTAGCGGCAGGCAGGATGTAGGGTTACAGGCCATAAGCTCAACTCTCAGAAGTGTGTATGCATGGGAGGCAGATGTCTGCTACCCACTCGGACATGGGAGTTGGAACCTAGCTACACTCCTATTGAAGAAGGATGTTGGAAATCGCTGTGTTCAACTCAGATACACGGGAGTTCAGGCCCAATGCTTACACATGCTTTTCCCGCAACCCATCCCAGCCACTAACATAAGGAGGTTAGCAGGTACGTCTACAGTCAGGCAGGATGCGGGAGGGTTCTGCCCTGTCCTCAGCTCTCACAGGGAAGCTTGCCTAGAAGCCAGCTCTCAACTAGCTGCATTCTTATGACAGTGTGAAGGTATAAGTATTCTGAGTAAGGAGGTTCCCAGATTACCACTCTACTGCACCTGGAGATACCGTCCAGGTGTGCATTGTTAACTTGCGTCTCAGAAGCCTCTGGCAAAAGTCTCTGGTGAAGACGTGGGAAACTCACTCTGCAGGCAGTGTGGAACTGTGAGGGACTGAGGGTGAGCTCAACTCTCAGCAGTAAGATGATTTTGGACAAGGCGTTCAGCTACCTTCTCACATATGGAACTTAGTATGTAGCACCAGTCTACCCCAGGAATTACTGGGAAATCGCTGGATTGAGCTTGGTGGCACTAGTCTTGTGTGCCGGGAGATTCCAGTTACCTCTCCCAACACTTGCGTCAAGCAGCGAGCCTAGGCCTTTTGGAAGCGAAAGGTCGCTGCAGGCAGGAGGTAGGCTTACAGGCCATAAGCTCAACTCTCAGAAGTGTGTATACATGGGAGGCAGATGTCTGCTACCCACTCGGACATGCGAGTGGGAACCTAGCTACACTCTGATGAAGAAGGACTTTGGAAATCGCTGTATTCAACTCAGATACACGTGGGTTCAGGCACAACGATTCCACATGCTTTTCTCACAACGTTTCCCTGCCACTAACATGAGGACGTTAGCAGCTCCTTCTACAGTCAAGCAGGATGCGGGAGGGTTGTGCCCTGTCCTTTGCTCTCACAGGGAAGCAGGCCTTGAAGCCAGCTGTCAACTAGCTGCATTCTTATGGCAGGGTGAAGGTAGCAGTATTCTGAGACAGGAGGTTCCCAGGTTACCACTCTACTGGACCTGGAGATACCCTCCAGGTCTGCATTGTTAACTGGCGTCTCAGAAGCCTCTGGCAAACGTCCCTGGTGAAGACGTGCGAAACTCACTGTGCAGGCAGTGTGGAACTGTGAGGGACTGAGGGTGAGCTCAACTCTCAGAAGTAAGATGTTTTTGGACAAGGCGTTCAACTACATACTCACGTATGGAACTTAGTATGTAGCACCAGTCTACCCCAGGAATTACTAGGAAATCGCTGGATTGAGGTTGGAGGCACTCGTCTTGTGTGCCGGGAGATTCCAGTTACCTCTCCCAACACTTGCGTCAAGCAGCGAGCCTAGGCCTTTTGGAAGCGAAAGGTAGCGGCAGGCAGGATGTAGGGTTACAGGCCATAAGCTCAACTCTCAGAAGTGTGTATGCATGGGAGGCAGATGTCTGCTACCCACTCGGACATGGGAGTTGGAACCTAGCTACACTCCTATTGAAGAAGGATGTTGGAAATCGCTGTATTCAACTCAGATACACGGGAGTTCAGGCCCAATGCTTACACATGCTTTTCCCGCAACCCATCCCAGCCACTAACATAAGGAGGTTAGCAGGTACGTCTACAGTCAGGCAGGATGCGGGAGGGTTCTGCCCTGTCCTCAGCTCTCACAGGGAAGCTTGCCTAGAAGCCAGCTCTCAACTAGCTGCATTCTTATGACAGTGTGAAGGTAGCAGTATTCTGAGTAAGGAGGTTCCCAGATTACCACTCTACTGCACCTGGAGATACCGTCCAGGTGTGCATTGTTAACTTGCGTCTCAGAAGCCTCTGGCAAAAGTCTCTGGTGAAGACGTGGGAAACTCACTCTGCAGGCAGTGTGGAACTGTGAGGGACTGAGGGTGAGCTCAACTCTCAGCAGTAAGATGATTTTGGACAAGGCGTTCAGCTACCTTCTCACATATGGAACTTAGTATGTAGCACCAGTCTACCCCAGGAATTACTGGGAAATCGCTGGATTGAGCTTGGTGGCACTAGTCTTGTGTGCCGGGAGATTCCAGTTACCTCTCCCAACACTTCGGTGAAGCAGCGAGCCTAGGCCTTTTGGAAGCGAAAGGTAGCTGCAGGCAGGAGGTAGGCTTACAGGCCATAAGCTCAACTCTCAGAAGTGTGTATACATGGGAGGCAGATGTCTGCTACCCACTCGGACATGCGAGTGGGAACCTAGCTACACTCTGATGAAGAAGGACTTTGGAAATCGCTGTATTCAACTCAGATACACGTGGGTTCAGGCACAACGATTCCACATGCTTTTCTCACAACGTTTCCCTGCCACTAACATGAGGACGTTAGCAGCTCCTTCTACAGTCAAGCAGGATGCGGGAGGGTTGTGCCCTGTCCTTAGCTCTCACAGGGAAGCAGGCCTTGAAGCCAGCTGTCAACTAGCTGCATTCTTATGGCAGGGTGAAGGTAGCAGTATTCTGAGACAGGAGGTTCCCAGGTTACCACTCTACTGGACCTGGAGATACCCTCCAGGTCTGCATTGTTAACTTGCGTCTCAGAAGCCTCTGGCAAACGTCTCTGGTGAAGACGTGCGAAACTCACTGTGCAGGCAGTGTGGAACTGTGAGGGACTGAGGGTGAGCTCAACTCTCAGAAGTAAGATGTTTTTGGACAAGGCGTTCAACTACATACTCACGTATGGAACTTACTATGTAGCACCATTCTACCCCAGGAATTACTAGGAAATCGCTGGATTGAGCTTGGAGGCACTCGTCTTGTGTGCCGGGAGATTCCAGTTACCTCTCCCAACACTTGCGTCAAGCAGCGAGCCTAGTCCTTTTGGAAGCGAAAGGTAGCGGCAGGCAGGATGTAGGGTTACAGGCCATAAGCTCAACTCTCAGAAGTGTGTATGCATGGGAGGCAGATGTCTGCTACCCACACGGACATGGGAGTTGGAACCTAGCTACACTCCTATTGAAGAAGGATGTTGGAAATCGCTGTATTCAACTCAGATACACGGGAGTTCAGGCCCAATGCTTACACATGCTTTTCCCGCAACCCATCCCAGCCACTAACATAAGGAGGTTAGCAGGTACGTCTACAGTCAGGCAGGATGCGGGAGGGTTCTGCCCTGTCCTCAGCTCTCACAGGGAAGCTTGCCTAGAAGCCAGCTCTCAACTAGCTGCATTCTTATGACAGTGTGAAGGTAGCAGTATTCTGAGTAAGGAGGTTCCCAGATTACCACTCTACTGCACCTGGAGATACCGTCCAGGTGTGCATTGTTAACTTGCGTCTCAGAAGCCTCTGGCAAAAGTCTCTGGTGAAGACGTGGGAAACTCACTCTGCAGGCAGTGTGGAACTGTGAGGGACTGAGGGTGAGCTCAACTCTCAGCAGTAAGATGATTTTGGACAAGGCGTTCAGCTACCTTCTCACATATGGAACTTAGTATGTAGCACCAGTCTACCCCAGGAATTACTGGGAAATCGCTGGATTGAGCTTGGTGGCACTAGTCTTGTGTGCCGGGAGATTCCAGTTACCTCTCCCAACACTTCGGTGAAGCAGCGAGCCTAGGCCTTTTGGAAGCGAAAGGTAGCTGCAGGCAGGAGGTAGGCTTACAGGCCATAAGCTCAACTCTCAGAAGTGTGTATACATGGGAGGCAGATGTCTGCTACCCACTCGGACATGCGAGTGGGAACCTAGCTACACTCTGATGAAGAAGGACTTTGGAAATCGCTGTATTCAACTCAGATACACGTGGGTTCAGGCACAACGATTCCACATGCTTTTCTCACAACGTTTCCCTGCCACTAACATGAGGACGTTAGCAGCTCCTTCTACAGTCAAGCAGGATGCGGGAGGGTTGTGCCCTGTCCTTAGCTCTCACAGGGAAGCAGGCCTTGAAGCCAGCTGTCAACTAGCTGCATTCTTATGGCAGGGTGAAGGTAGCAGTATTCTGAGACAGGAGGTTCCCAGGTTACCACTCTACTGGACCTGGAGATACCCTCCAGGTCTGCATTGTTAACTTGCGTCTCAGAAGCCTCTGGCAAACGTCTCTGGTGAAGACGTGCGAAACTCACTGTGCAGGCAGTGTGGAACTGTGAGGGACTGAGGGTGAGCTCAACTCTCAGAAGTAAGATGTTTTTGGACAAGGCGTTCAACTACATACTCACGTATGGAACTTAGTATGTAGCACCATTCTACCCCAGGAATTACTAGGAAATCGCTGGATTGAGCTTGGAGGCACTCGTCTTGTGTGCCGGGAGATTCCAGTTACCTCTCCCAACACTTGCGTCAAGCAGCGAGCCTAGTCCTTTTGGAAGCGAAAGGTAGCGGCAGGCAGGATGTAGGGTTACAGGCCATAAGCTCAACTCTCAGAAGTGTGTATGCATGGGAGGCAGATGTCTGCTACCCACACGGACATGGGAGTTGGAACCTAGCTACACTCCTATTGAAGAAGGATGTTGGAAATCGCTGTATTCAACTCAGATACACGGGAGTTCAGGCCCAATGCTTACACATGCTTTTCCCGCAACCCATCCCAGCCACTAACATAAGGAGGTTAGCAGGTACGTCTACAGTCAGGCAGGATGCGGGAGGGTTCTGCCCTGTCCTCAGCTCTCACAGGGAAGCTTGCCTAGAAGCCAGCTCTCAACTAGCTGCATTCTTATGACAGTGTGAAGGTAGCAGTATTCTGAGAAAGGAGGTTCCCAGATTACCACTCTACTGCACCTGGAGATACCGTCCAGGTGTGCATTGTTAACTTGCGTCTCAGAAGCCTCTGGCAAAAGTCTCTGGTGAAGACGTGGGAAACTCACTCTGCAGGCAGTGTGGAACTGTGAGGGACTGAGGGTGAGCTCAACTCTCAGCAGTAAGATGATTTTGGACAAGGCGTTCAGCTACCTTCTCACATATGGAACTTAGTATGTAGCACCAGTCTCCCCCAGGAATTACTGGGAAATCGCTGGATTGAGCTTGGTGGCACTAGTCTTGTGTGCCGGGAGATTCCAGTTACCTCTCCCAACACTTCGGTGAAGCAGCGAGCCTAGGCCTTTTGGAAGCGAAAGGTAGCTGCAGGCAGGAGGTAGGCTTACAGGCCATAAGCTCAACTCTCAGAAGTGTGTATACATGGGAGGCAGATGTCTGCTACCCACTCGGACATGCGAGTGGGAACCTAGCTACACTCTGATGAAGAAGGACTTTGGAAATCGCTGTATTCAACTCAGATACACGTGGGTTCAGGCACAACGATTCCACATGCTTTTCTCACAACGTTTCCCTGCCACTAACATGAGGACGTTAGCAGCTCCTTCTACAGTCAAGCAGGATGCGGGAGGGTTGTGCCCTGTCCTTAGCTCTCACAGGGAAGCAGGCCTTGAAGCCAGCTGTCAACTAGCTGCATTCTTATGGCAGGGTGAAGGTAGCAGTATTCTGAGACAGGAGGTTCCCAGGTTACCACTCTACTGGACCTGGAGATACCCTCCAGGTCTGCATTGTTAACTTTCGTCTCAGAAGCCTCTGGCAAACGTCCCTGGTGAAGACGTGCGAAACTCACTGTGCAGGCAGTGTGGAACTGTGAGGGACTGAGGGTGAGCTCAACTCTCAGAAGTAAGATGTTTTTGGACAAGGCGTTCAACTACATACTCACGTATGGAACTTAGTATGTAGCACCAGTCTACCCCAGGAATTACTAGGAAATCGCTGGATTGAGGTTGGAGGCACTCGTCTTGTGTGCCGGGAGATTCCAGTTACCTCTCCCAACACTTGCGTCAAGCAGCGAGCCTAGGCCTTTTGGAAGCGAAAGGTAGCGGCAGGCAGGATGTAGGGTTACAGGCCATAAGCTCAACTCTCAGAAGTGTGTATGCATGGGAGGCAGATGTCTGCTACCCACTCGGACATGGGAGTTGGAACCTAGCTACACTCCTATTGAAGAAGGATGTTGGAAATCGCTGTGTTCAACTCAGATACACGGGAGTTCAGGCCCAATGCTTACACATGCTTTTCCCGCAACCCATCCCAGCCACTAACATAAGGAGGTTAGCAGGTACGTCTACAGTCAGGCAGGATGCGGGAGGGTTCTGCCCTGTCCTCAGCTCTCACAGGGAAGCTTGCCTAGAAGCCAGCTCTCAACTAGCTGCATTCTTATGACAGTGTGAAGGTAGCAGTATTCTGAGTAAGGAGGTTCCCAGATTACCACTCTACTGCACCTGGAGATACCGTCCAGGTGTGCATTGTTAACTTGCGTCTCAGAAGCCTCTGGCAAAAGTCTCTGGTGAAGACGTGGGAAACTCACTCTGCAGGCAGTGTGGAACTGTGAGGGACTGAGGGTGAGCTCAACTCTCAGCAGTAAGATGATTTTGGACAAGGCGTTCAGCTACCTTCTCACATATGGAACTTAGTATGTAGCACCAGTCTACCCCAGGAATTACTGGGAAATCGCTGGATTGAGCTTGGTGGCACTAGTCTTGTGTGCCGGGAGATTCCAGTTACCTCTCCCAACACTTCGGTGAAGCAGCGAGCCTAGGCCTTTTGGAAGCGAAAGGTAGCTGCAGGCAGGAGGTAGGCTTACAGGCCATAAGCTCAACTCTCAGAAGTGTGTATACATGGGAGGCAGATGTCTGCTACCCACTCGGACATGCGAGTGGGAACCTAGCTACACTCTGATGAAGAAGGACTTTGGAAATCGCTGTATTCAACTCAGATACACGTGGGTTCAGGCACAACGATTCCACATGCTTTTCTCACAACGTTTCCCTGCCACTAACATGAGGACGTTAGCAGCTCCTTCTACAGTCAAGCAGGATGCGGGAGGGTTGTGCCCTGTCCTTAGCTCTCACAGGGAAGCAGGCCTTGAAGCCAGCTGTCAACTAGCTGCATTCTTATGGCAGGGTGAAGGTAGCAGTATTCTGAGACAGGAGGTTCCCAGGTTACCACTCTACTGGACCTGGAGATACCCTCCAGGTCTGCATTGTTAACTTGCGTCTCAGAAGCCTCTGGCAAACGTCTCTGGTGAAGACGTGCGAAACTCACTCTGCAGGCAGTGTGGAACTGTGAGGGACTGAGGGTGAGCTCAACTCTCAGAAGTAAGATGTTTTTGGACAAGGCGTTCAACTACATACTCACGTATGGAACTTAGTATGTAGCACCATTCTACCCCAGGAATTACTAGGAAATCGCTGGATTGAGCTTGGAGGCACTCGTCTTGTGTGCCGGGAGATTCCAGTTACCTCTCCCAACACTTGCGTCAAGCAGCGAGCCTAGTCCTTTTGGAAGCGAAAGGTAGCGGCAGGCAGGATGTAGGGTTACAGGCCATAAGCTCAACTCTCAGAAGTGTGTATGCATGGGAGGCAGATGTCTGCTACCCACACGGACATGGGAGTTGGAACCTAGCTACACTCCTATTGAAGAAGGATGTTGGAAATCGCTGTATTCAACTCAGATACACGGGAGTTCAGGCCCAATGCTTACACATGCTTTTCCCGCAACCCATCCCAGCCACTAACATAAGGAGGTTAGCAGGTACGTCTACAGTCAGGCAGGATGCGGGAGGGTTCTGCCCTGTCCTCAGCTCTCACAGGGAAGCTTGCCTAGAAGCCAGCTCTCAACTAGCTGCATTCTTATGACAGTGTGAAGGTAGCAGTATTCTGAGAAAGGAGGTTCCCAGATTACCACTCTACTGCACCTGGAGATACCGTCCAGGTGTGCATTGTTAACTTGCGTCTCAGAAGCCTCTGGCAAAAGTCTCTGGTGAAGACGTGGGAAACTCACTCTGCAGGCAGTGTGGAACTGTGAGGGACTGAGGGTGAGCTCAACTCTCAGCAGTAAGATGATTTTGGACAAGGCGTTCAGCTACCTTCTCACATATGGAACTTAGTATGTAGCACCAGTCTCCCCCAGGAATTACTGGGAAATCGCTGGATTGAGCTTGGTGGCACTAGTCTTGTGTGCCGGGAGATTCCAGTTACCTCTCCCAACACTTCGGTGAAGCAGCGAGCCTAGGCCTTTTGGAAGCGAAAGGTAGCTGCAGGCAGGAGGTAGGCTTACAGGCCATAAGCTCAACTCTCAGAAGTGTGTATACATGGGAGGCAGATGTCTGCTACCCACTCGGACATGCGAGTGGGAACCTAGCTACACTCTGATGAAGAAGGACTTTGGAAATCGCTGTATTCAACTCAGATACACGTGGGTTCAGGCACAACGATTCCACATGCTTTTCTCACAACGTTTCCCTGCCACTAACATGAGGACGTTAGCAGCTCCTTCTACAGTCAAGCAGGATGCGGGAGGGTTGTGCCCTGTCCTTAGCTCTCACAGGGAAGCAGGCCTTGAAGCCAGCTGTCAACTAGCTGCATTCTTATGGCAGGGTGAAGGTAGCAGTATTCTGAGACAGGAGGTTCCCAGGTTACCACTCTACTGGACCTGGAGATACCCTCCAGGTCTGCATTGTTAACTTTCGTCTCAGAAGCCTCTGGCAAACGTCCCTGGTGAAGACGTGCGAAACTCACTGTGCAGGCAGTGTGGAACTGTGAGGGACTGAGGGTGAGCTCAACTCTCAGAAGTAAGATGTTTTTGGACAAGGCGTTCAACTACATACTCACGTATGGAACTTAGTATGTAGCACCAGTCTACCCCAGGAATTACTAGGAAATCGCTGGATTGAGGTTGGAGGCACTCGTCTTGTGTGCCGGGAGATTCCAGTTACCTCTCCCAACACTTGCGTCAAGCAGCGAGCCTAGGCCTTTTGGAAGCGAAAGGTAGCGGCAGGCAGGATGTAGGGTTACAGGCCATAAGCTCAACTCTCAGAAGTGTGTATGCATGGGAGGCAGATGTCTGCTACCCACTCGGACATGGGTGTTGGAACCTAGCTACACTCCTATTGAAGAAGGATGTTGGAAATCGCTGTGTTCAACTCAGATACACGGGAGTTCAGGCCCAATGCTTACACATGCTTTTCCCGCAACCCATCCCAGCCACTAACATAAGGAGGTTAGCAGGTACGTCTACAGTCAGGCAGGATGCGGGAGGGTTCTGCCCTGTCCTCAGCTCTCACAGGGAAGCTTGCCTAGAAGCCAGCTCTCAACTAGCTGCATTCTTATGACAGTGTGAAGGTAGCAGTATTCTGAGTAAGGAGGTTCCCAGATTACCACTCTACTGCACCTGGAGATACCGTCCAGGTGTGCATTGTTAACTTGCGTCTCAGAAGCCTCTGGCAAAAGTCTCTGGTGAAGACGTGGGAAACTCACTCTGCAGGCAGTGTGGAACTGTGAGGGACTGAGGGTGAGCTCAACTCTCAGCAGTAAGATGATTTTGGACAAGGCGTTCAGCTACCTTCTCACATATGGAACTTAGTATGTAGCACCAGTCTCCCCCAGGAATTACTGGGAAATCGCTGGATTGAGCTTGGTGGCACTAGTCTTGTGTGCCGGGAGATTCCAGTTACCTCTCCCAACACTTCGGTGAAGCAGCGAGCCTAGGCCTTTTGGAAGCGAAAGGTAGCTGCAGGCAGGAGGTAGGCTTACAGGCCATAAGCTCAACTCTCAGAAGTGTGTATACATGGGAGGCAGATGTCTGCTACCCACTCGGACATGCGAGTGGGAACCTAGCTACACTCTGATGAAGAAGGACTTTGGAAATCGCTGTATTCAACTCAGATACACGTGGGTTCAGGCACAACGATTCCACATGCTTTTCTCACAACGTTTCCCTGCCACTAACATGAGGACGTTAGCAGCTCCTTCTACAGTCAAGCAGGATGCGGGAGGGTTGTGCCCTGTCCTTAGCTCTCACAGGGAAGCAGGCCTTGAAGCCAGCTGTCAACTAGCTGCATTCTTATGGCAGGGTGAAGGTAGCAGTATTCTGAGACAGGAGGTTCCCAGGTTACCACTCTACTGGACCTGGAGATACCCTCCAGGTCTGCATTGTTAACTTTCGTCTCAGAAGCCTCTGGCAAACGTCCCTGGTGAAGACGTGCGAAACTCACTGTGCAGGCAGTGTGGAACTGTGAGGGACTGAGGGTGAGCTCAACTCTCAGAAGTAAGATGTTTTTGGACAAGGCGTTCAACTACATACTCACGTATGGAACTTAGTATGTAGCACCAGTCTACCCCAGGAATTACTAGGAAATCGCTGGATTGAGGTTGGAGGCACTCGTCTTGTGTGCCGGGAGATTCCAGTTACCTCTCCCAACACTTGCGTCAAGCAGCGAGCCTAGGCCTTTTGGAAGCGAAAGGTAGCGGCAGGCAGGATGTAGGGTTACAGGCCATAAGCTCAACTCTCAGAAGTGTGTATGCATGGGAGGCAGATGTCTGCTACCCACTCGGACATGGGAGTTGGAACCTAGCTACACTCCTATTGAAGAAGGATGTTGGAAATCGCTGTGTTCAACTCAGATACACGGGAGTTCAGGCCCAATGCTTACACATGCTTTTCCCGCAACCCATCCCAGCCACTAACATAAGGAGGTTAGCAGGTACGTCTACAGTCAGGCAGGATGCGGGAGGGTTCTGCCCTGTCCTCAGCTCTCACAGGGAAGCTTGCCTAGAAGCCAGCTCTCAACTAGCTGCATTCTTATGACAGTGTGAAGGTAGCAGTATTCTGAGTAAGGAGGTTCCCAGATTACCACTCTACTGCACCTGGAGATACCGTCCAGGTGTGCATTGTTAACTTGCGTCTCAGAAGCCTCTGGCAAAAGTCTCTGGTGAAGACGTGGGAAACTCACTCTGCAGGCAGTGTGGAACTGTGAGGGACTGAGGGTGAGCTCAACTCTCAGCAGTAAGATGATTTTGGACAAGGCGTTCAGCTACCTTCTCACATATGGAACTTAGTATGTAGCACCAGTCTACCCCAGGAATTACTGGGAAATCGCTGGATTGAGCTTGGTGGCACTAGTCTTGTGTGCCGGGAGATTCCAGTTACCTCTCCCAACACTTGCGTCAAGCAGCGAGCCTAGGCCTTTTGGAAGCGAAAGGTAGCTGCAGGCAGGAGGTAGGCTTACAGGCCATAAGCTCAACTCTCAGAAGTGTGTATACATGGGAGGCAGATGTCTGCTACCCACTCGGACATGCGAGTGGGAACCTAGCTACACTCTGATGAAGAAGGACTTTGGAAATCGCTGTATTCAACTCAGATACACGTGGGTTCAGGCACAACGATTCCACATGCTTTTCTCACAACGTTTCCCTGCCACTAACATGAGGACGTTAGCAGCTCCTTCTACAGTCAAGCAGGATGCGGGAGGGTTGTGCCCTGTCCTTTGCTCTCACAGGGAAGCAGGCCTTGAAGCCAGCTGTCAACTAGCTGCATTCTTATGGCAGGGTGAAGGTAGCAGTATTCTGAGACAGGAGGTTCCCAGGTTACCACTCTACTGGACCTGGAGATACCCTCCAGGTCTGCATTGTTAACTGGCGTCTCAGAAGCCTCTGGCAAACGTCCCTGGTGAAGACGTGCGAAACTCACTGTGCAGGCAGTGTGGAACTGTGAGGGACTGAGGGTGAGCTCAACTCTCAGAAGTAAGATGTTTTTGGACAAGGCGTTCAACTACATACTCACGTATGGAACTTAGTATGTAGCACCAGTCTACCCCAGGAATTACTAGGAAATCGCTGGATTGAGCTTGGAGGCACTCGTCTTGTGTGCCGGGAGATTCCAGTTACCTCTCCCAACACTTGCGTCAAGCAGCGAGCCTAGGCCTTTTGGAAGCGAAAGGTAGCGGCAGGCAGGATGTAGGGTTACAGGCCATAAGCTCAACTCTCAGAAGTGTGTATGCATGGGAGGCAGATGTCTGCTACCCACTCGGACATGGGAGTTGGAACCTAGCTACACTCCTATTGAAGAAGGATGTTGGAAATCGCTGTATTCAACTCAGATACACGGGAGTTCAGGCCCAATGCTTACACATGCTTTTCCCGCAACCCATCCCAGCCACTAACATAAGGAGGTTAGCAGGTACGTCTACAGTCAGGCAGGATGCGGGAGGGTTCTGCCCTGTCCTCAGCTCTCACAGGGAAGCTTGCCTAGAAGCCAGCTCTCAACTAGCTGCATTCTTATGACAGTGTGAAGGTAGCAGTATTCTGAGTAAGGAGGTTCCCAGATTACCACTCTACTGCACCTGGAGATACCGTCCAGGTGTGCATTGTTAACTTGCGTCTCAGAAGCCTCTGGCAAAAGTCTCTGGTGAAGACGTGGGAAACTCACTCTGCAGGCAGTGTGGAACTGTGAGGGACTGAGGGTGAGCTCAACTCTCAGCAGTAAGATGATTTTGGACAAGGCGTTCAGCTACCTTCTCACATATGGAACTTAGTATGTAGCACCAGTCTACCCCAGGAATTACTGGGAAATCGCTGGATTGAGCTTGGTGGCACTAGTCTTGTGTGCCGGGAGATTCCAGTTACCTCTCCCAACACTTGCGTCAAGCAGCGAGCCTAGGCCTTTTGGAAGCGAAAGGTAGCTGCAGGCAGGAGGTAGGCTTACAGGCCATAAGCTCAACTCTCAGAAGTGTGTATACATGGGAGGCAGATGTCTGCTACCCACTCGGACATGCGAGTGGGAACCTAGCTACACTCTGATGAAGAAGGACTTTGGAAATCGCTGTATTCAACTCAGATACACGTGGGTTCAGGCACAACGATTCCACATGCTTTTCTCACAACGTTTCCCTGCCACTAACATGAGGACGTTAGCAGCTCCTTCTACAGTCAAGCAGGATGCGGGAGGGTTGTGCCCTGTCCTTAGCTCTCACAGGGAAGCAGGCCTTGAAGCCAGCTGTCAACTAGCTGCATTCTTATGGCAGGGTGAAGGTAGCAGTATTCTGAGACAGGAGGTTCCCAGGTTACCACTCTACTGGACCTGGAGATACCCTCCAGGTCTGCATTGTTAACTTGCGTCTCAGAAGCCTCTGGCAAACGTCTCTGGGGAAGACGTGCGAAAATCACTCTGCAGGCAGTGTGGAACTGTGAGGGACTGAGGGTGAGCTCAACTCTCAGCAGTAAGATGATTTTGGACAAGGCGTTCAGCTACCTTCTCACATATGGAACTTAGTATGTAGCACCAGTCTACCCCAGGAATTACTGGGAAATCGCTGGATTGAGCTTGGTGGCACTAGTCTTGTGTGCCGGGAGATTCCAGTTACCTCTCCCAACACTTCGGTGAAGCAGCGAGCCTAGGCCTTTTGGAAGCGAAAGGTAGCTGCAGGCAGGAGGTAGGCTTACAGGCCATAAGCTCAACTCTCAGAAGTGTGTATACATGGGAGGCAGATGTCTGCTACCCACTCGGACATGCGAGTGGGAACCTAGCTACACTCTGATGAAGAAGGACTTTGGAAATCGCTGTATTCAACTCAGATACACGTGGGTTCAGGCACAACGATTCCACATGCTTTTCTCACAACGTTTCCCTGCCACTAACATGAGGACGTTAGCAGCTCCTTCTACAGTCAAGCAGGATGCGGGAGGGTTGTGCCCTGTCCTTAGCTCTCACAGGGAAGCAGGCCTTGAAGCCAGCTGTCAACTAGCTGCATTCTTATGGCAGGGTGAAGGTAGCAGTATTCTGAGACAGGAGGTTCCCAGGTTACCACTCTACTGGACCTGGAGATACCCTCCAGGTCTGCATTGTTAACTTGCGTCTCAGAAGCCTCTGGCAAACGTCTCTGGTGAAGACGTGCGAAACTCACTGTGCAGGCAGTGTGGAACTGTGAGGGACTGAGGGTGAGCTCAACTCTCAGAAGTAAGATGTTTTTGGACAAGGCGTTCAACTACATACTCACGTATGGAACTTAGTATGTAGCACCATTCTACCCCAGGAATTACTAGGAAATCGCTGGATTGAGCTTGGAGGCACTCGTCTTGTGTGCCGGGAGATTCCAGTTACCTCTCCCAACACTTGCGTCAAGCAGCGAGCCTAGTCCTTTTGGAAGCGAAAGGTAGCGGCAGGCAGGATGTAGGGTTACAGGCCATAAGCTCAACTCTCAGAAGTGTGTATGCATGGGAGGCAGATGTCTGCTACCCACTCGGACATGGGAGTTGGAACCTAGCTACACTCCTATTGAAGAAGGATGTTGGAAATCGCTGTATTCAACTCAGATACACGGGAGTTCAGGCCCAATGCTTACACATGCTTTTGCCGCAACCCATCCCAGCCACTAACATAAGGAGGTTAGCAGGTACGTCTACAGTCAGGCAGGATGCGGGAGGGTTCGGCCCTGTCCTCAGCTCTCACAGGGAAGCTTGCCTAGAAGCCAGCTCTCAACTAGCTGCATTCTTATGACAGTGTGAAGGTAGCAGTATTCTGAGAAAGGAGGTTCCCAGATTACCACTCTACTGCACCTGGAGATACCGTCCAGGTGTGCATTGTTAACTTGCGTCTCAGAAGCCTCTGGCAAAAGTCTCTGGTGAAGACGTGGGAAACTCACTCTGCAGGCAGTGTGGAACTGTGAGGGACTGAGGGTGAGCTCAACTCTCAGCAGTAAGATGATTTTGGACAAGGCGTTCAGCTACCTTCTCACATATGGAACTTAGTATGTAGCACCAGTCTCCCCCAGGAATTACTGGGAAATCGCTGGATTGAGCTTGGTGGCACTAGTCTTGTGTGCCGGGAGATTCCAGTTACCTCTCCCAACACTTCGGTGAAGCAGCGAGCCTAGGCCTTTTGGAAGCGAAAGGTAGCTGCAGGCAGGAGGTAGGCTTACAGGCCATAAGCTCAACTCTCAGAAGTGTGTATACATGGGAGGCAGATGTCTGCTACCCACTCGGACATGCGAGTGGGAACCTAGCTACACTCTGATGAAGAAGGACTTTGGAAATCGCTGTATTCAACTCAGATACACGTGGGTTCAGGCACAACGATTCCACATGCTTTTCTCACAACGTTTCCCTGCCACTAACATGAGGACGTTAGCAGCTCCTTCTACAGTCAAGCAGGATGCGGGAGGGTTGTGCCCTGTCCTTAGCTCTCACAGGGAAGCAGGCCTTGAAGCCAGCTGTCAACTAGCTGCATTCTTATGGCAGGGTGAAGGTAGCAGTATTCTGAGACAGGAGGTTCCCAGGTTACCACTCTACTGGACCTGGAGATACCCTCCAGGTCTGCATTGTTAACTTGCGTCTCAGAAGCCTCTGGCAAACGTCCCTGGTGAAGACGTGCGAAACTCACTGTGCAGGCAGTGTGGAACTGTGAGGGACTGAGGGTGAGCTCAACTCTCAGAAGTAAGATGTTTTTGGACAAGGCGTTCAACTACATACTCACGTATGGAACTTAGTATGTAGCACCAGTCTACCCCAGGAATTACTAGGAAATCGCTGGATTGAGGTTGGAGGCACTCGTCTTGTGTGCCGGGAGATTCCAGTTACCTCTCCCAACACTTGCGTCAAGCAGCGAGCCTAGGCCTTTTGGAAGCGAAAGGTAGCGGCAGGCAGGATGTAGGGTTACAGGCCATAAGCTCAACTCTCAGAAGTGTGTATGCATGGGAGGCAGATGTCTGCTACCCACTCGGACATGGGAGTTGGAACCTAGCTACACTCCTATTGAAGAAGGATGTTGGAAATCGCTGTGTTCAACTCAGATACACGGGAGTTCAGGCCCAATGCTTACACATGCTTTTCCCGCAACCCATCCCAGCCACTAACATAAGGAGGTTAGCAGGTACGTCTACAGTCAGGCAGGATGCGGGAGGGTTCTGCCCTGTCCTCAGCTCTCACAGGGAAGCTTGCCTAGAAGCCAGCTCTCAACTAGCTGCATTCTTATGACAGTGTGAAGGTAGCAGTATTCTGAGTAAGGAGGTTCCCAGATTACCACTCTACTGCACCTGGAGATACCGTCCAGGTGTGCATTGTTAACTTGCGTCTCAGAAGCCTCTGGCAAAAGTCTCTGGTGAAGACGTGGGAAACTCACTCTGCAGGCAGTGTGGAACTGTGAGGGACTGAGGGTGAGCTCAACTCTCAGCAGTAAGATGATTTTGGACAAGGCGTTCAGCTACCTTCTCACATATGGAACTTAGTATGTAGCACCAGTCTACCCCAGGAATTACTGGGAAATCGCTGGATTGAGCTTGGTGGCACTAGTCTTGTGTGCCGGGAGATTCCAGTTACCTCTCCCAACACTTGCGTCAAGCAGCGAGCCTAGGCCTTTTGGAAGCGAAAGGTAGCTGCAGGCAGGAGGTAGGCTTACAGGCCATAAGCTCAACTCTCAGAAGTGTGTATACATGGGAGGCAGATGTCTGCTACCCACTCGGACATGCGAGTGGGAACCTAGCTACACTCTGATGAAGAAGGACTTTGGAAATCGCTGTATTCAACTCAGATACACGTGGGTTCAGGCACAACGATTCCACATGCTTTTCTCACAACGTTTCCCTGCCACTAACATGAGGACGTTAGCAGCTCCTTCTACAGTCAAGCAGGATGCGGGAGGGTTGTGCCCTGTCCTTAGCTCTCACAGGGAAGCAGGCCTTGAAGCCAGCTGTCAACTAGCTGCATTCTTATGGCAGGGTGAAGGTAGCAGTATTCTGAGACAGGAGGTTCCCAGGTTACCACTCTACTGGACCTGGAGATACCCTCCAGGTCTGCATTGTTAACTGGCGTCTCAGAAGCCTCTGGCAAACGTCCCTGGTGAAGACGTGCGAAACTCACTGTGCAGGCAGTGTGGAACTGTGAGGGACTGAGGGTGAGCTCAACTCTCAGAAGTAAGATGTTTTTGGACAAGGCGTTCAACTACATACTCACGTATGGAACTTAGTATGTAGCACCAGTCTACCCCAGGAATTACTAGGAAATCGCTGGATTGAGGTTGGAGGCACTCGTCTTGTGTGCCGGGAGATTCCAGTTACCTCTCCCAACACTTGCGTCAAGCAGCGAGCCTAGGCCTTTTGGAAGCGAAAGGTAGCGGCAGGCAGGATGTAGGGTTACAGGCCATAAGCTCAACTCTCAGAAGTGTGTATGCATGGGAGGCAGATGTCTGCTACCCACTCGGACATGGGAGTTGGAACCTAGCTACACTCCTATTGAAGAAGGATGTTGGAAATCGCTGTATTCAACTCAGATACACGGGAGTTCAGGCCCAATGCTTACACATGCTTTTCCCGCAACCCATCCCAGCCACTAACATAAGGAGGTTAGCAGGTACGTCTACAGTCAGGCAGGATGCGGGAGGGTTCTGCCCTGTCCTCAGCTCTCACAGGGAAGCTTGCCTAGAAGCCAGCTCTCAACTAGCTGCATTCTTATGACAGTGTGAAGGTAGCAGTATTCTGAGTAAGGAGGTTCCCAGATTACCACTCTACTGCACCTGGAGATACCGTCCAGGTGTGCATTGTTAACTTGCGTCTCAGAAGCCTCTGGCAAAAGTCTCTGGTGAAGACGTGGGAAACTCACTCTGCAGGCAGTGTGGAACTGTGAGGGACTGAGGGTGAGCTCAACTCTCAGCAGTAAGATGATTTTGGACAAGGCGTTCAGCTACCTTCTCACATATGGAACTTAGTATGTAGCACCAGTCTACCCCAGGAATTACTGGGAAATCGCTGGATTGAGCTTGGTGGCACTAGTCTTGTGTGCCGGGAGATTCCAGTTACCTCTCCCAACACTTGCGTCAAGCAGCGAGCCTAGGCCTTTTGGAAGCGAAAGGTAGCTGCAGGCAGGAGGTAGGCTTACAGGCCATAAGCTCAACTCTCAGAAGTGTGTATACATGGGAGGCAGATGTCTGCTACCCACTCGGACATGCGAGTGGGAACCTAGCTACACTCTGATGAAGAAGGACTTTGGAAATCGCTGTATTCAACTCAGATACACGTGGGTTCAGGCACAACGATTCCACATGCTTTTCTCACAACGTTTCCCTGCCACTAACATGAGGACGTTAGCAGCTCCTTCTACAGTCAAGCAGGATGCGGGAGGGTTGTGCCCTGTCCTTAGCTCTCACAGGGAAGCAGGCCTTGAAGCCAGCTGTCAACTAGCTGCATTCTTATGGCAGGGTGAAGGTAGCAGTATTCTGAGACAGGAGGTTCCCAGGTTACCACTCTACTGGACCTGGAGATACCCTCCAGGTCTGCATTGTTAACTGGCGTCTCAGAAGCCTCTGGCAAACGTCCCTGGTGAAGACGTGCGAAACTCACTGTGCAGGCAGTGTGGAACTGTGAGGGACTGAGGGTGAGCTCAACTCTCAGAAGTAAGATGTTTTTGGACAAGGCGTTCAACTACATACTCACGTATGGAACTTAGTATGTAGCACCAGTCTACCCCAGGAATTACTAGGAAATCGCTGGATTGAGGTTGGAGGCACTCGTCTTGTGTGCCGGGAGATTCCAGTTACCTCTCCCAACACTTGCGTCAAGCAGCGAGCCTAGGCCTTTTGGAAGCGAAAGGTAGCGGCAGGCAGGATGTAGGGTTACAGGCCATAAGCTCAACTCTCAGAAGTGTGTATGCATGGGAGGCAGATGTCTGCTACCCACTCGGACATGGGAGTTGGAACCTAGCTACACTCCTATTGAAGAAGGATGTTGGAAATCGCTGTGTTCAACTCAGATACACGGGAGTTCAGGCCCAATGCTTACACATGCTTTTCCCGCAACCCATCCCAGCCACTAACATAAGGAGGTTAGCAGGTACGTCTACAGTCAGGCAGGATGCGGGAGGGTTCTGCCCTGTCCTCAGCTCTCACAGGGAAGCTTGCCTAGAAGCCAGCTCTCAACTAGCTGCATTCTTATGACAGTGTGAAGGTAGCAGTATTCTGAGTAAGGAGGTTCCCAGATTACCACTCTACTGCACCTGGAGATACCGTCCAGGTGTGCATTGTTAACTTGCGTCTCAGAAGCCTCTGGCAAAAGTCTCTGGTGAAGACGTGGGAAACTCACTCTGCAGGCAGTGTGGAACTGTGAGGGACTGAGGGTGAGCTCAACTCTCAGCAGTAAGATGATTTTGGACAAGGCGTTCAGCTACCTTCTCACATATGGAACTTAGTATGTAGCACCAGTCTACCCCAGGAATTACTGGGAAATCGCTGGATTGAGCTTGGTGGCACTAGTCTTGTGTGCCGGGAGATTCCAGTTACCTCTCCCAACACTTGCGTCAAGCAGCGAGCCTAGGCCTTTTGGAAGCGAAAGGTAGCTGCAGGCAGGAGGTAGGCTTACAGGCCATAAGCTCAACTCTCAGAAGTGTGTATACATGGGAGGCAGATGTCTGCTACCCACTCGGACATGCGAGTGGGAACCTAGCTACACTCTGATGAAGAAGGACTTTGGAAATCGCTGTATTCAACTCAGATACACGTGGGTTCAGGCACAACGATTCCACATGCTTTTCTCACAACGTTTCCCTGCCACTAACATGAGGACGTTAGCAGCTCCTTCTACAGTCAAGCAGGATGCGGGAGGGTTGTGCCCTGTCCTTAGCTCTCACAGGGAAGCAGGCCTTGAAGCCAGCTGTCAACTAGCTGCATTCTTATGGCAGGGTGAAGGTAGCAGTATTCTGAGACAGGAGGTTCCCAGGTTACCACTCTACTGGACCTGGAGATACCCTCCAGGTCTGCATTGTTAACTGGCGTCTCAGAAGCCTCTGGCAAACGTCCCTGGTGAAGACGTGCGAAACTCACTGTGCAGGCAGTGTGGAACTGTGAGGGACTGAGGGTGAGCTCAACTCTCAGAAGTAAGATGTTTTTGGACAAGGCGTTCAACTACATACTCACGTATGGAACTTAGTATGTAGCACCAGTCTACCCCAGGAATTACTAGGAAATCGCTGGATTGAGGTTGGAGGCACTCGTCTTGTGTGCCGGGAGATTCCAGTTACCTCTCCCAACACTTGCGTCAAGCAGCGAGCCTAGGCCTTTTGGAAGCGAAAGGTAGCGGCAGGCAGGATGTAGGGTTACAGGCCATAAGCTCAACTCTCAGAAGTGTGTATGCATGGGAGGCAGATGTCTGCTACCCACTCGGACATGGGAGTTGGAACCTAGCTACACTCCTATTGAAGAAGGATGTTGGAAATCGCTGTATTCAACTCAGATACACGGGAGTTCAGGCCCAATGCTTACACATGCTTTTCCCGCAACCCATCCCAGCCACTAACATAAGGAGGTTAGCAGGTACGTCTACAGTCAGGCAGGATGCGGGAGGGTTCTGCCCTGTCCTCAGCTCTCACAGGGAAGCTTGCCTAGAAGCCAGCTCTCAACTAGCTGCATTCTTATGACAGTGTGAAGGTAGCAGTATTCTGAGTAAGGAGGTTCCCAGATTACCACTCTACTGCACCTGGAGATACCGTCCAGGTGTGCATTGTTAACTTGCGTCTCAGAAGCCTCTGGCAAAAGTCTCTGGTGAAGACGTGGGAAACTCACTCTGCAGGCAGTGTGGAACTGTGAGGGACTGAGGGTGAGCTCAACTCTCAGCAGTAAGATGATTTTGGACAAGGCGTTCAGCTACCTTCTCACATATGGAACTTAGTATGTAGCACCAGTCTACCCCAGGAATTACTGGGAAATCGCTGGATTGAGCTTGGTGGCACTAGTCTTGTGTGCCGGGAGATTCCAGTTACCTCTCCCAACACTTGCGTCAAGCAGCGAGCCTAGGCCTTTTGGAAGCGAAAGGTAGCTGCAGGCAGGAGGTAGGCTTACAGGCCATAAGCTCAACTCTCAGAAGTGTGTATACATGGGAGGCAGATGTCTGCTACCCACTCGGACATGCGAGTGGGAACCTAGCTACACTCTGATGAAGAAGGACTTTGGAAATCGCTGTATTCAACTCAGATACACGTGGGTTCAGGCACAACGATTCCACATGCTTTTCTCACAACGTTTCCCTGCCACTAACATGAGGACGTTAGCAGCTCCTTCTACAGTCAAGCAGGATGCGGGAGGGTTGTGCCCTGTCCTTAGCTCTCACAGGGAAGCAGGCCTTGAAGCCAGCTGTCAACTAGCTGCATTCTTATGGCAGGGTGAAGGTAGCAGTATTCTGAGACAGGAGGTTCCCAGGTTACCACTCTACTGGACCTGGAGATACCCTCCAGGTCTGCATTGTTAACTTGCGTCTCAGAAGCCTCTGGCAAACGTCCCTGGTGAAGACGTGCGAAACTCACTGTGCAGGCAGTGTGGAACTGTGAGGGACTGAGGGTGAGCTCAACTCTCAGAAGTAAGATGTTTTTGGACAAGGCGTTCAACTACATACTCACGTATGGAACTTAGTATGTAGCACCAGTCTACCCCAGGAATTACTAGGAAATCGCTGGATTGAGGTTGGAGGCACTCGTCTTGTGTGCCGGGAGATTCCAGTTACCTCTCCCAACACTTGCGTCAAGCAGCGAGCCTAGGCCTTTTGGAAGCGAAAGGTAGCGGCAGGCAGGATGTAGGGTTACAGGCCATAAGCTCAACTCTCAGAAGTGTGTATGCATGGGAGGCAGATGTCTGCTACCCACTCGGACATGGGAGTTGGAACCTAGCTACACTCCTATTGAAGAAGGATGTTGGAAATCGCTGTGTTCAACTCAGATACACGGGAGTTCAGGCCCAATGCTTACACATGCTTTTCCCGCAACCCATCCCAGCCACTAACATAAGGAGGTTAGCAGGTACGTCTACAGTCAGGCAGGATGCGGGAGGGTTCTGCCCTGTCCTCAGCTCTCACAGGGAAGCTTGCCTAGAAGCCAGCTCTCAACTAGCTGCATTCTTATGACAGTGTGAAGGTAGCAGTATTCTGAGTAAGGAGGTTCCCAGATTACCACTCTACTGCACCTGGAGATACCGTCCAGGTGTGCATTGTTAACTTGCGTCTCAGAAGCCTCTGGCAAAAGTCTCTGGTGAAGACGTGGGAAACTCACTCTGCAGGCAGTGTGGAACTGTGAGGGACTGAGGGTGAGCTCAACTCTCAGCAGTAAGATGATTTTGGACAAGGCGTTCAGCTACCTTCTCACATATGGAACTTAGTGTGTAGCACCAGTCTACCCCAGGAATTACTGGGAAATCGCTGGATTGAGCTTGGTGGCACTAGTCTTGTGTGCCGGGAGATTCCAGTTACCTCTCCCAACACTTGCGTCAAGCAGCGAGCCTAGGCCTTTTGGAAGCAAAAGGTAGCTGCAGGCAGGAGGTAGGCTTACAGGCCATAAGCTCAACTCTCAGAAGTGTGTATACATGGGAGGCAGATGTCTGCTACCCACTCGGACATGCGAGTGGGAACCTAGCTACACTCTGATGAAGAAGGACTTTGGAAATCGCTGTATTCAACTCAGATACACGTGGGTTCAGGCACAACGATTCCACATGCTTTTCTCACAACGTTTCCCTGCCACTAACATGAGGACGTTAGCAGCTCCTTCTACAGTCAAGCAGGATGCGGGAGGGTTGTGCCCTGTCCTTAGCTCTCACAGGGAAGCAGGCCTTGAAGCCAGCTGTCAACTAGCTGCATTCTTATGGCAGGGTGAAGGTAGCAGTATTCTGAGACAGGAGGTTCCCAGGTTACCACTCTACTGGACCTGGAGATACCCTCCAGGTCTGTATTGTTAACTGGCGTCTCAGAAGCCTCTGGCAAACGTCCCTGGTGAAGACGTGCGAAACTCACTGTGCAGGCAGTGTGGAACTGTGAGGGACTGAGGGTGAGCTCAACTCTCAGAAGTAAGATGTTTTTGGACAAGGCGTTCAACTACATACTCACGTATGGAACTTAGTATGTAGCACCAGTCTACCCCAGGAATTACTAGGAAATCGCTGGATTGAGGTTGGAGGCACTCGTCTTGTGTGCCGGGAGATTCCAGTTACCTCTCCCAACACTTGCGTCAAGCAGCGAGCCTAGGCCTTTTGGAAGCGAAAGGTAGCGGCAGGCAGGATGTAGGGTTACAGGCCATAAGCTCAACTCTCAGAAGTGTGTATGCATGGGAGGCAGATGTCTGCTACCCACTCGGACATGGGAGTTGGAACCTAGCTACACTCCTATTGAAGAAGGATGTTGGAAATCGCTGTATTCAACTCAGATACACGGGAGTTCAGGCCCAATGCTTACACATGCTTTTCCCGCAACCCATCCCAGCCACTAACATAAGGAGGTTAGCAGGTACGTCTACAGTCAGGCAGGATGCGGGAGGGTTCTGCCCTGTCCTCAGCTCTCACAGGGAAGCTTGCCTAGAAGCCAGCTCTCAACTAGCTGCATTCTTATGACAGTGTGAAGGTAGCAGTATTCTGAGTAAGGAGGTTCCCAGATTACCACTCTACTGCACCTGGAGATACCGTCCAGGTGTGCATTGTTAACTTGCGTCTCAGAAGCCTCTGGCAAAAGTCTCTGGTGAAGACGTGGGAAACTCACTCTGCAGGCAGTGTGGAACTGTGAGGGACTGAGGGTGAGCTCAACTCTCAGCAGTAAGATGATTTTGGACAAGGCGTTCAGCTACCTTCTCACATATGGAACTTAGTATGTAGCACCAGTCTACCCCAGGAATTACTGGGAAATCGCTGGATTGAGCTTGGTGGCACTAGTCTTGTGTGCCGGGAGATTCCAGTTACCTCTCCCAACACTTGCGTCAAGCAGCGAGCCTAGGCCTTTTGGAAGCGAAAGGTAGCTGCAGGCAGGAGGTAGGCTTACAGGCCATAAGCTCAACTCTCAGAAGTGTGTATACATGGGAGGCAGATGTCTGCTACCCACTCGGACATGCGAGTGGGAACCTAGCTACACTCTGATGAAGAAGGACTTTGGAAATCGCTGTATTCAACTCAGATACACGTGGGTTCAGGCACAACGATTCCACATGCTTTTCTCACAACGTTTCCCTGCCACTAACATGAGGACGTTAGCAGCTCCTTCTACAGTCAAGCAGGATGCGGGAGGGTTGTGCCCTGTCCTTAGCTCTCACAGGGAAGCAGGCCTTGAAGCCAGCTGTCAACTAGCTGCATTCTTATGGCAGGGTGAAGGTAGCAGTATTCTGAGACAGGAGGTTCCCAGGTTACCACTCTACTGGACCTGGAGATACCGTCCAGGTCTGCATTGTTAACTTGCGTCTCAGAAGCCTCTGGCAAACGTCCCTGGTGAAGACGTGCGAAACTCACTGTGCAGGCAGTGTGGAACTGTGAGGGACTGAGGGTGAGCTCAACTCTCAGAAGTAAGATGTTTTTGGACAAGGCGTTCAACTACATACTCACGTATGGAACTTAGTATGTAGCACCAGTCTACCCCAGGAATTACTAGGAAATCGCTGGATTGAGCTTGGAGGCACTCGTCTTGTGTGCCGGGAGATTCCAGTTACCTCTCCCAACACTTGCGTCAAGCAGCGAGCCTAGGCCTTTTGGAAGCGAAAGGTAGCGGCAGGCAGGATGTAGGGTTACAGGCCATAAGCTCAACTCTCAGAAGTGTGTATGCATGGGAGGCAGATGTCTGCTACCCACTCGGACATGGGAGTTGGAACCTAGCTACACTCCTATTGAAGAAGGATGTTGGAAATCGCTGTATTCAACTCAGATACACGGGAGTTCAGGCCCAATGCTTACACATGCTTTTCCCGCAACCCATCCCAGCCACTAACATAAGGAGGTTAGCAGGTACGTCTACAGTCAGGCAGGATGCGGGAGGGTTCTGCCCTGTCCTCAGCTCTCACAGGGAAGCTTGCCTAGAAGCCAGCTCTCAACTAGCTGCATTCTTATGACAGTGTGAAGGTAGCAGTATTCTGAGTAAGGAGGTTCCCAGATTACCACTCTACTGCACCTGGAGATACCGTCCAGGTGTGCATTGTTAACTTGCGTCTCAGAAGCCTCTGGCAAAAGTCTCTGGTGAAGACGTGGGAAACTCACTCTGCAGGCAGTGTGGAACTGTGAGGGACTGAGGGTGAGCTCAACTCTCAGCAGTAAGATGATTTTGGACAAGGCGTTCAGCTACCTTCTCACATATGGAACTTAGTATGTAGCACCAGTCTACCCCAGGAATTACTGGGAAATCGCTGGATTGAGCTTGGTGGCACTAGTCTTGTGTGCCGGGAGATTCCAGTTACCTCTCCCAACACTTGCGTCAAGCAGCGAGCCTAGGCCTTTTGGAAGCGAAAGGTAGCTGCAGGCAGGAGGTAGGCTTACAGGCCATAAGCTCAACTCTCAGAAGTGTGTATACATGGGAGGCAGATGTCTGCTACCCACTCGGACATGCGAGTGGGAACCTAGCTACACTCTGATGAAGAAGGACTTTGGAAATCGCTGTATTCAACTCAGATACACGTGGGTTCAGGCACAACGATTCCACATGCTTTTCTCACAACGTTTCCCTGCCACTAACATGAGGACGTTAGCAGCTCCTTCTACAGTCAAGCAGGATGCGGGAGGGTTGTGCCCTGTCCTTAGCTCTCACAGGGAAGCAGGCCTTGAAGCCAGCTGTCAACTAGCTGCATTCTTATGGCAGGGTGAAGGTAGCAGTATTCTGAGACAGGAGGTTCCCAGGTTACCACTCTACTGGACCTGGAGATACCCTCCAGGTCTGCATTGTTAACTGGCGTCTCAGAAGCCTCCGGCAAACGTCTCTGGTGAAGACGTGCGAAACTCACTCTGCAGGCAGTGTGGAACTGTGAGGGACTGAGGGTGAGCTCAACTCTGAGAAGTAAGATGTTTTTGGACAAGGCGTTCAACTACATACTCACGTATGGAACTTAGTATGTAGCACCAGTCTACCCCAGGAATTACTAGGAAATCGCTGGATTGAGCTTGGAGGCACTCGTCTTGTGTGCCGGGAGATTCCAGTTACCTCTCCCAACACTTGCGTCAAGCAGCGAGCCTAGGCCTTTTGGAAGCGAAAGGTAGCGGCAGGCAGGATGTAGGGTTACAGGCCATAAGCTCAACTCTCAGAAGTGTGTATGCATGGGAGGCAGATGTCTGCTACCCACTCGGACATGGGAGTTGGAACCTAGCTACACTCCTATTGAAGAAGGATGTTGGAAATCGCTGTGTTCAACTCAGATACACGGGAGTTCAGGCCCAATGCTTACACATGCTTTTCCCGCAACCCATCCCAGCCACTAACATAAGGAGGTTAGCAGGTACGTCTACAGTCAGGCAGGATGCGGGAGGGTTCTGCCCTGTCCTCAGCTCTCACAGGGAAGCTTGCCTAGAAGCCAGCTCTCAACTAGCTGCATTCTTATGACAGTGTGAAGGTAGCAGTATTCTGAGTAAGGAGGTTCCCAGATTACCACTCTACTGCACCTGGAGATACCGTCCAGGTGTGCATTGTTAACTTGCGTCTCAGAAGCCTCTGGCAAAAGTCTCTGGTGAAGACGTGGGAAACTCACTCTGCAGGCAGTGTGGAACTGTGAGGGACTGAGGGTGAGCTCAACTCTCAGCAGTAAGATGATTTTGGACAAGGCGTTCAGCTACCTTCTCACATATGGAACTTAGTATGTAGCACCAGTCTACCCCAGGAATTACTGGGAAATCGCTGGATTGAGCTTGGTGGCACTAGTCTTGTGTGCCGGGAGATTCCAGTTACCTCTCCCAACACTTGCGTCAAGCAGCGAGCCTAGGCCTTTTGGAATCGAAAGGTAGCTGCAGGCAGGAGGTAGGCTTACAGGCCATAAGCTCAACTCTCAGAAGTGTGTATACATGGGAGGCAGATGTCTGCTACCCACTCGGACATGCGAGTGGGAACCTAGCTACACTCTGATGAAGAAGGACTTTGGAAATCGCTGTATTCAACTCAGATACACGTGGGTTCAGGCACAACGATTCCACATGCTTTTCTCACAACGTTTCCCTGCCACTAACATGAGGACGTTAGCAGCTCCTTCTACAGTCAAGCAGGATGCGGGAGGGTTGTGCCCTGTCCTTAGCTCTCACAGGGAAGCAGGCCTTGAAGCCAGCTGTCAACTAGCTGCATTCTTATGGCAGGGTGAAGGTAGCAGTATTCTGAGACAGGAGGTTCCCAGGTTACCACTCTACTGGACCTGGAGATACCCTCCAGGTCTGCATTGTTAACTTGCGTCTCAGAAGCCTCTGGCAAACGTCTCTGGTGAAGACGTGCGAAACTCACTCTGCAGGCAGTGTGGAACTGTGAGGGACTGAGGGTGATCTCAACTCTCAGAAGTAAGATGTTTTTGGACAAGGCGTTCAACTACATACTCACGTATGGAACTTAGTATGTAGCACCAGTCTACCCCAGGAATTACTAGGAAATCGCTGGATTGAGCTTGGAGGCACTCGTCTTGTGTGCCGGGAGATTCCAGTTACCTCTCCCAACACTTGCGTCAAGCAGCGAGCCTAGGCCTTTTGGAAGCGAAAGGTAGCGGCAGGCAGGATGTAGGGTTACAGGCCATAAGCTCAACTCTCAGAAGTGTGTATGCATGGGAGGCAGATGTCTGCTACCCACTCGGACATGGGAGTTGGAACCTAGCTACACTCCTATTGAAGAAGGATGTTGGAAATCGCTGTATTCAACTCAGATACACGGGAGTTCAGGCCCAATGCTTACACATGCTTTTCCCGCAACCCATCCCAGCCACTAACATAAGGAGGTTAGCAGGTACGTCTACAGTCAGGCAGGATGCGGGAGGGTTCTGCCCTGTCCTCAGCTCTCACAGGGAAGCTTGCCTAGAAGCCAGCTCTCAACTAGCTGCATTCTTACGACAGTGTGAAGGTAGCAGTATTCTGAGTAAGGAGGTTCCCAGATTACCACTCTACTGCACCTGGAGATACCGTCCAGGTGTGCATTGTTAACTTGCGTCTCAGAAGCCTCTGGCAAAAGTCTCTGGTGAAGACGTGGGAAACTCACTCTGCAGGCAGTGTGGAACTGTGAGGGACTGAGGTTGAGCTCAACTCTCAGCAGTAAGATGATTTTGGACAAGGCGTTCAGCTACCTTCTCACATATGGAACTTAGTATGTAGCACCAGTCTACCCCAGGAATTACTGGGAAATCGCTGGATTGAGCTTGGTGGCACTAGTCTTGTGTGCCGGGAGATTCCAGTTACCTCTCCCAACACTTCGGTGAAGCAGCGAGCCTAGGCCTTTTGGAAGCGAAAGGTAGCTGCAGGCAGGAGGTAGGCTTACAGGCCATAAGCTCAACTCTCAGAAGTGTGTATACATGGGAGGCAGATGTCTGCTACCCACTCGGACATGCGAGTGGGAACCTAGCTACACTCTGATGAAGAAGGACTTTGGAAATCGCTGTATTCAACTCAGATACACGTGGGTTCAGGCACAACGATTCCACATGCTTTTCTCACAACGTTTCCCTGCCACTAACATGAGGACGTTAGCAGCTCCTTCTACAGTCAAGCAGGATGCGGGAGGGTTGTGCCCTGTCCTTAGCTCTCACAGGGAAGCAGGCCTTGAAGCCAGCTGTCAACTAGCTGCATTCTTATGGCAGGGTGAAGGTAGCAGTATTCTGAGACAGGAGGTTCCCAGGTTACCACTCTACTGGACCTGGAGATACCCTCCAGGTCTGCATTGTTAACTTGCGTCTCAGAAGCCTCTGGCAAACGTCCCTGGTGTAGACGTGCGAAACTCACTGTGCAGGCAGTGTGGAACTGTGAGGGACTGAGGGTGAGCTCAACTCTCATAAGTAAGATGTTTTTGGACAAGGCGTTCAACTACATACTCACGTATGGAACTTAGTATGTAGCACCAGTCTACCCCAGGAATTACTAGGAAATCGCTGGATTGAGCTTGGAGGCACTCGTCTTGTGTGCCGGGAGATTCCAGTTACCTCTCCCAACACTTGCGTCAAGCAGCGAGCCTAGGCCTTTTGGAAGCGAAAGGTAGCGGCAGGCAGGATGTAGGGTTACAGGCCATAAGCTCAACTCTCAGAAGTGTGTATGCATGGGAGGCAGATGTCTGCTACCCACTCGGACATGGGAGTTGGAACCTAGCTACACTCCTATTGAAGAAGGATGTTGGAAATCGCTGTGTTCAACTCAGATACACGGGAGTTCAGGCCCAATGCTTACACATGCTTTTCCCGCAACCCATCCCAGCCACTAACATAAGGAGGTTAGCAGGTACGTCTACAGTCAGGCAGGATGCGGGAGGGTTCTGCCCTGTCCTCAGCTCTCACAGGGAAGCTTGCCTAGAAGCCAGCTCTCAACTAGCTGCATTCTTATGACAGTGTGAAGGTAGCAGTATTCTGAGTAAGGAGGTTCCCAGATTACCACTCTACTGCACCTGGAGATACCGTCCAGGTGTGCATTGTTAACTTGCGTCTCAGAAGCCTCTGGCAAAAGTCTCTGGTTAAGACGTGGGAAACTCACTCTGCAGGCAGTGTGGAACTGTGAGGGACTGAGGGTGAGCTCAACTCTCAGCAGTAAGATGATTTTGGACAAGGCGTTCAGCTACCTTCTCACATATGGAACTTAGTATGTAGCACCAGTCTACCCCAGGAATTACTGGGAAATCGCTGGATTGAGCTTGGTGGCACTAGTCTTGTGTGCCGGGAGATTCCAGTTACCTCTCCCAACACTTGCGTCAAGCAGCGAGCCTAGGCCTTTTGGAAGCGAAAGGTAGCTGCAGGCAGGAGGTAGGCTTACAGGCCATAAGCTCAACTCTCAGAAGTGTGTATACATGGGAGGCAGATGTCTGCTACCCACTCGGACATGCGAGTGGGAACCTAGCTACACTCTGATGAAGAAGGACTTTGGAAATCGCTGTATTCAACTCAGATACACGTGGGTTCAGGCACAACGATTCCACATGCTTTTCTCACAACGTTTCCCTGCCACTAACATGAGGACGTTAGCAGCTCCTTCTACAGTCAAGCAGGATGCGGGAGGGTTGTGCCCTGTCCTTAGCTCTCACAGGGAAGCAGGCCTTGAAGCCAGCTGTCAACTAGCTGCATTCTTATGGCAGGGTGAAGGTAGCAGTATTCTGAGACAGGAGGTTCCCAGGTTACCACTCTACTGGACCTGGAGATACCCTCCAGGTCTGCATTGTTAACTGGCGTCTCAGAAGCCTCTGGCAAACGTCCCTGGTGAAGACGTGCGAAACTCACTGTGCAGGCAGTGTGGAACTGTGAGGGACTGAGGGTGAGCTCAACTCTCAGAAGTAAGATGTTTTTGGACAAGGCGTTCAACTACATACTCACGTATGGAACTTAGTATGTAGCACCAGTCTACCCCAGGAATTACTAGGAAATCGCTGGATTGAGCTTGGAGGCACTCGTCTTGTGTGCCGGGAGATTCCAGTTACCTCTCCCAACACTTGCGTCAAGCAGCGAGCCTAGGCCTTTTGGAAGCGAAAGGTAGCGGCAGGCAGGATGTAGGGTTACAGGCCATAAGCTCAACTCTCAGAAGTGTGTATGCATGGGAGGCAGATGTCTGCTACCCACTCGGACATGGGAGTTGGAACCTAGCTACACTCCTATTGAAGAAGGATGTTGGAAATCGCTGTATTCAACTCAGATACACGGGAGTTCAGGCCCAATGCTTACACATGCTTTTCCCGCAACCCATCCCAGCCACTAACATAAGGAGGTTAGCAGGTACGTCTACAGTCAGGCAGGATGCGGGAGGGTTCTGCCCTGTCCTCAGCTCTCACAGGGAAGCTTGCCTAGAAGCCAGCTCTCAACTAGCTGCATTCTTATGACAGTGTGAAGGTAGCAGTATTCTGAGTAAGGAGGTTCCCAGATTACCACTCTACTGCACCTGGAGATACCGTCCAGGTGTGCATTGTTAACTTGCGTCTCAGAAGCCTCTGGCAAAAGTCTCTGGTGAAGACGTGGGAAACTCACTCTGCAGGCAGTGTGGAACTGTGAGGGACTGAGGGTGAGCTCAACTCTCAGCAGTAAGATGATTTTGGACAAGGCGTTCAGCTACCTTCTCACATATGGAACTTAGTATGTAGCACCAGTCTACCCCAGGAATTACTGGGAAATCGCTGGATTGAGCTTGGTGGCACTAGTCTTGTGTGCCGGGAGATTCCAGTTACCTCTCCCAACACTTGCGTCAAGCAGCGAGCCTAGGCCTTTTGGAAGCGAAAGGTAGCTGCAGGCAGGAGGTAGGCTTACAGGCCATAAGCTCAACTCTCAGAAGTGTGTATACATGGGAGGCAGATGTCTGCTACCCACTCGGACATGCGAGTGGGAACCTAGCTACACTCTGATGAAGAAGGACTTTGGAAATCGCTGTATTCAACTCAGATACACGTGGGTTCAGGCACAACGATTCCACATGCTTTTCTCACAACGTTTCCCTGCCACTAACATGAGGACGTTAGCAGCTCCTTCTACAGTCAAGCAGGATGCGGGAGGGTTGTGCCCTGTCCTTAGCTCTCACAGGGAAGCAGGCCTTGAAGCCAGCTGTCAACTAGCTGCATTCTTATGGCAGGGTGAAGGTAGCAGTATTCTGAGACAGGAGGTTCCCAGGTTACCACTCTACTGGACCTGGAGATACCCTCCAGGTCTGCATTGTTAACTTGCGTCTCAGAAGCCTCTGGCAAACGTCTCTGGTGAAGACGTGCGAAACTCACTGTGCAGGCAGTGTGGAACTGTGAGGGACTGAGGGTGAGCTCAACTCTCAGAAGTAAGATGTTTTTGGACAAGGCGTTCAACTACATACTCACGTATGGAACTTAGTATGTAGCACCAGTCTACCCCAGGAATTACTAGGAAATCGCTGGATTGAGCTTGGAGGCACTCGTCTTGTGTGCCGGGAGATTCCAGTTACCTCTCCCAACACTTGCGTCAAGCAGCGAGCCTAGGCCTTTTGGAAGCGAAAGGTAGCGGCAGGCAGGATGTAGGGTTACAGGCCATAAGCTCAACTCTCAGAAGTGTGTATGCATGGGAGGCAGATGTCTGCTACCCACTCGGACATGGGAGTTGGAACCTAGCTACACTCCTATTGAAGAAGGATGTTGGAAATCGCTGTATTCAACTCAGATACACGGGAGTTCAGGCCCAATGCTTACACATGCTTTTCCCGCAACCCATCCCAGCCACTAACATAAGGAGGTTAGCAGGTACGTCTACAGTCAGGCAGGATGCGGGAGGGTTCTGCCCTGTCCTCAGCTCTCACAGGGAAGCTTGCCTAGAAGCCAGCTCTCAACTAGCTGCATTCTTATGACAGTGTGAAGGTAGCAGTATTCTGAGTAAGGAGGTTCCCAGATTACCACTCTACTGCACCTGGAGATACCGTCCAGGTGTGCATTGTTAACTTGCGTCTCAGAAGCCTCTGGCAAAAGTCTCTGGTGAAGACGTGGGAAACTCACTCTGCAGGCAGTGTGGAACTGTGAGGGACTGAGGGTGAGCTCAACTCTCAGCAGTAAGATGATTTTGGACAAGGCGTTCAGCTACCTTCTCACATATGGAACTTAGTATGTAGCACCAGTCTACCCCAGGAATTACTGGGAAATCGCTGGATTGAGCTTGGTGGCACTAGTCTTGTGTGCCGGGAGATTCCAGTTACCTCTCCCAACACTTGCGTCAAGCAGCGAGCCTAGGCCTTTTGGAAGCGAAAGGTAGCTGCAGGCAGGAGGTAGGCTTACTGGCCATAAGCTCAACTCTCAGAAGTGTGTATACATGGGAGGCAGATGTCTGCTACCCACTCGGACATGCGAGTGGGAACCTAGCTACACTCTGATGAAGAAGGACTTTGGAAATCGCTGTATTCAACTCAGATACACGTGGGTTCAGGCACAACGATTCCACATGCTTTTCTCACAACGTTTCCCTGCCACTAACATGAGGACGTTAGCAGCTCCTTCTACAGTCAAGCAGGATGCGGGAGGGTTGTGCCCTGTCCTTAGCTCTCACAGGGAAGCAGGCCTTGAAGCCAGCTGTCAACTAGCTGCATTCTTATGGCAGGGTGAAGGTAGCAGTATTCTGAGACAGGAGGTTCCCAGGTTACCACTCTACTGGACCTGGAGATACCCTCCAGGTCTGCATTGTTAACTTGCGTCTCAGAAGCCTCTGGCAAACGTCTCTGGTGAAGACGTGCGAAACTCACTGTGCAGGCAGTGTGGAACTGTGAGGGACTGAGGGTGAGCTCAACTCTGAGAAGTAAGATGTTTTTGGACAAGGCGTTCAACTACATACTCACGTATGGAACTTAGTATGTAGCACCAGTCTACCCCAGGAATTACTAGGAAATCGCTGGATTGAGCTTGGAGGCACTCGTCTTGTGTGCCGGGAGATTCCAGTTACCTCTCCCAACACTTGCGTCAAGCAGCGAGCCTAGGCCTTTTGGAAGCGAAAGGTAGCGGCAGGCAGGATGTAGGGTTACAGGCCATAAGCTCAACTCTCAGAAGTGTGTATGCATGGGAGGCAGATGTCTGCTACCCACTCGGACATGGGAGTTGGAACCTAGCTACACTCCTATTGAAGAAGGATGTTGGAAATCGCTGTATTCAACTCAGATACACGGGAGTTCAGGCCCAATGCTTACACATGCTTTTCCCGCAACCCATCCCAGCCACTAACATAAGGAGGTTAGCAGGTACGTCTACAGTCAGGCAGGATGCGGGAGGGTTCTGCCCTGTCCTCAGCTCTCACAGGGAAGCTTGCCTAGAAGCCAGCTCTCAACTAGCTGCATTCTTATGACAGTGTGAAGGTAGCAGTATTCTGAGTAAGGAGGTTCCCAGATTACCACTCTACTGCACCTGGAGATACCGTCCAGGTGTGCATTGTTAACTTGCGTCTCAGAAGCCTCTGGCAAAAGTCTCTGGTGAAGACGTGGGAAACTCACTCTGCAGGCAGTGTGGAACTGTGAGGGACTGAGGGTGAGCTCAACTCTCAGCAGTAAGATGATTTTGGACAAGGCGTTCAGCTACCTTCTCACATATGGAACTTAGTATGTAGCACCAGTCTACCCCAGGAATTACTGGGAAATCGCTGGATTGAGCTTGGTGGCACTAGTCTTGTGTGCCGGGAGATTCCAGTTACCTCTCCCAACACTTGCGTCAAGCAGCGAGCCTAGGCCTTTTGGAAGCGAAAGGTAGCTGCAGGCAGGAGGTAGGCTTACTGGCCATAAGCTCAACTCTCAGAAGTGTGTATACATGGGAGGCAGATGTCTGCTACCCACTCGGACATGCGAGTGGGAACCTAGCTACACTCTGATGAAGAAGGACTTTGGAAATCGCTGTATTCAACTCAGATACACGTGGGTTCAGGCACAACGATTCCACATGCTTTTCTCACAACGTTTCCCTGCCACTAACATGAGGACGTTAGCAGCTCCTTCTACAGTCAAGCAGGATGCGGGAGGGTTGTGCCCTGTCCTTAGCTCTCACAGGGAAGCAGGCCTTGAAGCCAGCTGTCAACTAGCTGCATTCTTATGGCAGGGTGAAGGTAGCAGTATTCTGAGACAGGAGGTTCCCAGGTTACCACTCTACTGGACCTGGAGATACCCTCCAGGTCTGCATTGTTAACTTGCGTCTCAGAAGCCTCTGGGAAACGTCCCTGGTGAAGACGTGCGAAACTCACTCTGCAGGCAGTGTGGAACTGTGAGGGACTGAGGGTGAGCTCAACTCTCAGAAGTAAGATGTTTTTGGACAAGGCGTTCAACTACATACTCACGTATGGAACTTAGTATGTAGCACCAGTCTACCCCAGGAATTACTAGGAAATCGCTGGATTGAGGTTGGAGGCACTCGTCTTGTGTGCCGGGAGATTCCAGTTACCTCTCCCAACACTTGCGTCAAGCAGCGAGCCTAGGCCTTTTGGAAGCGAAAGGTAGCGGCAGGCAGGATGTAGGGTTACAGGCCATAAGCTCAACTCTCAGAAGTGTGTATGCATGGGAGGCAGATGTCTGCTACCCACTCGGACATGGGAGTTGGAACCTAGCTACACTCCTATTGAAGAAGGATGTTGGAAATCGCTGTATTCAACTCAGATACACGGGAGTTCAGGCCCAATGCTTACACATGCTTTTCCCGCAACCCATCCCAGCCACTAACATAAGGAGGTTAGCAGGTACGTCTACAGTCAGGCAGGATGCGGGAGGGTTCTGCCCTGTCCTCAGCTCTCACAGGGAAGCTTGCCTAGAAGCCAGCTCTCAACTAGCTGCATTCTTATGACAGTGTGAAGGTAGCAGTATTCTGAGTAAGGAGGTTCCCAGATTACCACTCTACTGCACCTGGAGATACCGTCCAGGTGTGCATTGTTAACTTGCGTCTCAGAAGCCTCTGGCAAAAGTCTCTGGTGAAGACGTGGGAAACTCACTCTGCAGGCAGTGTGGAACTGTGAGGGACTGAGGGTGAGCTCAACTCTCAGCAGTAAGATGATTTTGGACAAGGCGTTCAGCTACCTTCTCACATATGGAACTTAGTATGTAGCACCAGTCTACCCCAGGAATTACTGGGAAATCGCTGGATTGAGCTTGGTGGCACTAGTCTTGTGTGCCGGGAGATTCCAGTTACCTCTCCCAACACTTGCGTCAAGCAGCGAGCCTAGGCCTTTTGGAAGCGAAAGGTAGCTGCAGGCAGGAGGTAGGCTTACTGGCCATAAGCTCAACTCTCAGAAGTGTGTATACATGGGAGGCAGATGTCTGCTACCCACTCGGACATGCGAGTGGGAACCTAGCTACACTCTGATGAAGAAGGACTTTGGAAATCGCTGTATTCAACTCAGATACACGTGGGTTCAGGCACAACGATTCCACATGCTTTTCTCACAACGTTTCCCTGCCACTAACATGAGGACGTTAGCAGCTCCTTCTACAGTCAAGCAGGATGCGGGAGGGTTGTGCCCTGTCCTTAGCTCTCACAGGGAAGCAGGCCTTGAAGCCAGCTGTCAACTAGCTGCATTCTTATGGCAGGGTGAAGGTAGCAGTATTCTGAGACAGGAGGTTCCCAGGTTACCACTCTACTGGACCTGGAGATACCCTCCAGGTCTGCATTGTTAACTTGCGTCTCAGAAGCCTCTGGGAAACGTCCCTGGTGAAGACGTGCGAAACTCACTCTGCAGGCAGTGTGGAACTGTGAGGGACTGAGGGTGAGCTCAACTCTCAGAAGTAAGATGTTTTTGGACAAGGCGTTCAACTACATACTCACGTATGGAACTTAGTATGTAGCACCAGTCTACCCCAGGAATTACTAGGAAATCGCTGGATTGAGGTTGGAGGCACTCGTCTTGTGTGCCGGGAGATTCCAGTTACCTCTCCCAACACTTGCGTCAAGCAGCGAGCCTAGGCCTTTTGGAAGCGAAAGGTAGCGGCAGGCAGGATGTAGGGTTACAGGCCATAAGCTCAACTCTCAGAAGTGTGTATGCATGGGAGGCAGATGTCTGCTACCCACTCGGACATGGGAGTTGGAACCTAGCTACACTCCTATTGAAGAAGGATGTTGGAAATCGCTGTATTCAACTCAGATACACGGGAGTTCAGGCCCAATGCTTACACATGCTTTTCCCGCAACCCATCCCAGCCACTAACATAAGGAGGTTAGCAGGTACGTCTACAGTCAGGCAGGATGCGGGAGGGTTCTGCCCTGTCCTCAGCTCTCACAGGGAAGCTTGCCTAGAAGCCAGCTCTCAACTAGCTGCATTCTTATGACAGTGTGAAGGTAGCAGTATTCTGAGTAAGGAGGTTCCCAGATTACCACTCTACTGCACCTGGAGATACCGTCCAGGTGTGCATTGTTAACTTGCGTCTCAGAAGCCTCTGGCAAAAGTCTCTGGTGAAGACGTGGGAAACTCACTCTGCAGGCAGTGTGGAACTGTGAGGGACTGAGGGTGAGCTCAACTCTCAGCAGTAAGATGATTTTGGACAAGGCGTTCAGCTACCTTCTCACATATGGAACTTAGTATGTAGCACCAGTCTACCCCAGGAATTACTGGGAAATCGCTGGATTGAGCTTGGTGGCACTAGTCTTGTGTGCCGGGAGATTCCAGTTACCTCTCCCAACACTTGCGTCAAACAGCGAGCCTAGGCCTTTTGGAAGCGAAAGGTAGCTGCAGGCAGGAGGTAGGCTTACAGGCCATAAGCTCAACTCTCAGAAGTGTGTATACATGGGAGGCAGATGTCTGCTACCCACTCGGACATGCGAGTGGGAACCTAGCTACACTCTGATGAAGAAGGACTTTGGAAATCGCTGTATTCAACTCAGATACACGTGGGTTCAGGCACAACGATTCCACATGCTTTTCTCACAACGTTTCCCTGCCACTAACATGAGGACGTTAGCAGCTCCTTCTACAGTCAAGCAGGATGCGGGAGGGTTGTGCCCTGTCCTTAGCTCTCACAGGGAAGCAGGCCTTGAAGCCAGCTGTCAACTAGCTGCATTCTTATGGCAGGGTGAAGGTAGCAGTATTCTGAGACAGGAGGTTCCCAGGTTACCACTCTACTGGACCTGGAGATACCCTCCAGGTCTGCATTGTTAACTGGCGTCTCAGAAGCCTCTGGCAAACGTCCCTGGTGAAGACGTGCGAAACTCACTGTGCAGGCAGTGTGGAACTGTGAGGGACTGAGGGTGAGCTCAACTCTCAGAAGTAAGATGTTTTTGGACAAGGCGTTCAACTACATACTCACGTATGGAACTTAGTATGTAGCACCAGTCTACCCCAGGAATTACTAGGAAATCGCTGGATTGAGGTTGGAGGCACTCGTCTTGTGTGCCGGGAGATTCCAGTTACCTCTCCCAACACTTGCGTCAAGCAGCGAGCCTAGGCCTTTTGGAAGCGAAAGGTAGCGGCAGGCAGGATGTAGGGTTACAGGCCATAAGCTCAACTCTCAGAAGTGTGTATGCATGGGAGGCAGATGTCTGCTACCCACTCGGACATGGGAGTTGGAACCTAGCTACACTCCTATTGAAGAAGGATGTTGGAAATCGCTGTATTCAACTCAGATACACGGGAGTTCAGGCCCAATGCTTACACATGCTTTTCCCGCAACCCATCCCAGCCACTAACATAAGGAGGTTAGCAGGTACGTCTACAGTCAGGCAGGATGCGGGAGGGTTCTGCCCTGTCCTCAGCTCTCACAGGGAAGCTTGCCTAGAAGCCAGCTCTCAACTAGCTGCATTCTTATGACAGTGTGAAGGTAGCAGTATTCTGAGTAAGGAGGTTCCCAGATTACCACTCTACTGCACCTGGAGATACCGTCCAGGTGTGCATTGTTAACTTGCGTCTCAGAAGCCTCTGGCAAAAGTCTCTGGTGAAGACGTGGGAAACTCACTCTGCAGGCAGTGTGGAACTGTGAGGGACTGAGGGTGAGCTCAACTCTCAGCAGTAAGATGATTTTGGACAAGGCGTTCAGCTACCTTCTCACATATGGAACTTAGTATGTAGCACCAGTCTACCCCAGGAATTACTGGGAAATCGCTGGATTGAGCTTGGTGGCACTAGTCTTGTGTGCCGGGAGATTCCAGTTACCTCTCCCAACACTTGCGTCAAGCAGCGAGCCTAGGCCTTTTGGAAGCGAAAGGTAGCTGCAGGCAGGAGGTAGGCTTACAGGCCATAATCTCAACTCTCAGAAGTGTGTATACATGGGAGGCAGATGTCTGCTACCCACTCGGACATGCGAGTGGGAACCTAGCTACACTCTGATGAAGAAGGACTTTGGAAATCGCTGTATTCAACTCAGATACACGTGGGTTCAGGCACAACGATTCCACATGCTTTTCCCACAACGTTTCCCTGCCACTAACATGAGGACGTTAGCAGCTCCTTCTACACTCAAGCAGGATGCGGGAGGGTTGTGCCCTGTCCTTAGCTCTCACAGGGAAGCAGGCCTTGAAGCCAGCTGTCAACTAGCTGCATTCTTATGGCAGGGTGAAGGTAGCAGTATTCTGAGACAGGAGGTTCCCAGGTTACCACTCTACTGGACCTGGAGATACCCTCCAGGTCTGCATTGTTAACTTGCGTCTCAGAAGCCTCTGGCAAACGTCTCTGGTGAAGACGTGCGAAACTCACTCTGCAGGCAGTGTGGAACTGTGAGGGACTGAGGGTGAGCTCAACTCTGAGAAGTAAGATGTTTTTGGACAAGGCGTTCAATTACATACTCACGTATGGAACTTAGTATGTAGCACCAGTCTACCCCAGGAATTACTAGGAAATCGCTGGATTGAGCTTGGAGGCACTCGTCTTGTGTGCCGGGAGATTCCAGTTACCTCTCCCAACACTTGCGTCAAGCAGCGAGCCTAGGCCTTTTGGAAGCGAAAGGTAGCGGCAGGCAGGATGTAGGGTTACAGGCCATAAGCTCAACTCTCAGAAGTGTGTATGCATGGGAGGCAGATGTCTGCTACCCACTCGGACATGGGAGTTGGAACCTAGCTACACTCCTATTGAAGAAGGATGTTGGAAATCGCTGTATTCAACTCAGATACACGGGAGTTCAGGCCCAATGCTTACACATGCTTTTCCCGCAACCCATCCCAGCCACTAACATAAGGAGGTTAGCAGGTACGTCTACAGTCAGGCAGGATGCGGGAGGGTTCTGCCCTGTCCTCAGCTCTCACAGGGAAGCTTGCCTAGAAGCCAGCTCTCAACTAGCTGCATTCTTATGACAGTGTGAAGGTAGCAGTATTCTGAGTAAGGAGGTTCCCAGATTACCACTCTACTGCACCTGGAGATACCGTCCAGGTGTGCATTGTTAACTTGCGTCTCAGAAGCCTCTGGCAAAAGTCTCTGGTGAAGACGTGGGAAACTCACTCTGCAGGCAGTGTGGAACTGTGAGGGACTGAGGGTGAGCTCAACTCTCAGCAGTAAGATGATTTTGGACAAGGCGTTCAGCTACCTTCTCACATATGGAACTTAGTATGTAGCACCAGTCTACCCCAGGAATTACTGGGAAATCGCTGGATTGAGCTTGGTGGCACTAGTCTTGTGTGCCGGGAGATTCCAGTTACCTCTCCCAACACTTGCGTCAAGCAGCGAGCCTAGGCTTTTTGGAAGCGAAAGGTAGCTGCAGGCAGGAGGTAGGCTTACAGGCCATAAGCTCAACTCTCAGAAGTGTGTATACATGGGAGGCAGATGTCTGCTACCCACTCGGACATGCGAGTGGGAACCTAGCTACACTCTGATGAAGAAGGACTTTGGAAATCGCTGTATTCAACTCAGATACACGTGGGTTCAGGCACAACGATTCCACATGCTTTTCTCACAACGTTTCCCTGCCACTAACATGAGGACGTTAGCAGCTCCTTCTACAGTCAAGCAGGATGCGGGAGGGTTGTGCCCTGTCCTTAGCTCTCACAGGGAAGCAGGCCTTGAAGCCAGCTGTCAACTAGCTGCATTCTTATGGCAGGGTGAAGGTAGCAGTATTCTGAGACAGGAGGTTCCCAGGTTACCACTCTACTGGACCTGGAGATACCCTCCAGGTCTGCATTGTTAAGTGGCGTCTCAGAAGCCTCTGGCAAAAGTCTCTGGTGAAGACGTGCGAAACTCACTCTGCAGGCAGTGTGGAACTGTGAGGGACTGAGGGTGAGCTCAACTCTGAGAAGTAAGATGTTTTTGGACAAGGCGTTCAATTACATACTCACGTATGGAACTTAGTATGTAGCACCAGTCTACCCCAGGAATTACTAGGAAATCGCTGGATTGAGCTTGGAGGCACTCGTCTTGTGTGCCGGGAGATTCCAGTTACCTCTCCCAACACTTGCGTCAAGCAGCGAGCCTAGGCCTTTTGGAAGCGAAAGGTAGCGGCAGGCAGGATGTAGGGTTACAGGCCATAAGCTCAACTCTCAGAAGTGTGTATGCATGGGAGGCAGATGTCTGCTACCCACTCGGACATGGGAGTTGGAACCTATCTACACTCCTATTGAAGAAGGATGTTGGAAATCGCTGTATTCAACTCAGATACACGGGAGTTCAGGCCCAATGCTTACACATGCTTTTCCCGCAACCCATCCCAGCCACTAACATAAGGAGGTTAGCAGGTACGTCTACAGTCAGGCAGGATGCGGGAGGGTTCTGCCCTGTCCTCAGCTCTCACAGGGAAGCTTGCCTAGAAGCCAGCTCTCAACTAGCTGCATTCTTATGACAGTGTGAAGGTAGCAGTATTCTGAGTAAGGAGGTTCCCAGATTACCACTCTACTGCACCTGGAGATACCGTCCAGGTGTGCATTGTTAACTTGCGTCTCAGAAGCCTCTGGCAAAAGTCTCTGGTGAAGACGTGGGAAACTCACTCTGCAGGCAGTGTGGAACTGTGAGGGACTGAGGGTGAGCTCAACTCTCAGCAGTAAGATGATTTTGGACAAGGCGTTCAGCTACCTTCTCACATATGGAACTTAGTATGTAGCACCAGTCTACCCCAGGAATTACTGGGAAATCGCTGGATTGAGCTTGGTGGCACTAGTCTTGTGTGCCGGGAGATTCCAGTTACCTCTCCCAACACTTGCGTCAAGCAGCGAGCCTAGGCCTTTTGGAAGCGAAAGGTAGCTGCAGGCAGGAGGTAGGCTTACAGGCCATAAGCTCAACTCTCAGAAGTGTGTATACATGGGAGGCAGATGTCTGCTAACCACTCGGACATGCGAGTGGGAACCTAGCTACACTCTGATGAAGAAGGACTTTGGAAATCGCTGTATTCAACTCAGATACACGTGGGTTCAGGCACAACGATTCCACATGCTTTTCTCACAACGTTTCCCTGCCAGTAACATGAGGACGTTAGCAGCTCCTTCTACAGTCAAGCAGGATGCGGGAGGGTTGTGCCCTGTCCTTAGCTCTCACAGGGAAGCAGGCCTTGAAGCCAGCTGTCAACTAGCTGCATTCTTATGGCAGGGTGAAGGTAGCAGTATTCTGAGACAGGAGGTTCCCAGGTTACCACTCTACTGGACCTGGAGATACCCTCCAGGTCTGCATTGTTAACTTGCGTCTCAGAAGCCTCTGGCAAACGTCTCTGGTGAAGACGTGCGAAACTCACTCTGCAGGCAGTGTGGAACTGTGAGGGACTGAGGGTGAGCTCAACTCTCAGAAGTAAGATGTTTTTGGACAAGGCGTTCAACTACATACTCACGTATGGAACTTAGTATGTAGCACCAGTCTACCCCAGGAATTACTAGGAAATCGCTGGATTGAGCTTGGAGGCACTCGTCTTGTGTGCCGGGAGATTCCAGTTACCTCTCCCAACACTTGCGTCAAGCAGCGAGCCTAGGCCTTTTGGAAGCGAAAGGTAGCGGCAGGCAGGATGTAGGGTTACAGGCCATAAGCTCAACTCTCAGAAGTGTGTATGCATGGGAGGCAGATGTCTGCTACCCACTCGGACATGGGAGTTGGAACCTAGCTACACTCCTATTGAAGAAGGATGTTGGAAATCGCTGTATTCAACTCAGATACACCGGAGTTCAGGCCCAATGCTTACACATGCTTTTGCCTCAACCCATCCCAGCCACTAACATAAGGAGGTTAGCAGGTACGTCTACAGTCAGGCAGGATGCGGGAGGGTTCTGCCCTGTCCTCAGCTCTCACAGGGAAGCTTGCCTAGAAGCCAGCTCTCAACTAGCTGCATTCTTATGACAGTGTGAAGGTAGCAGTATTCTGAGTAAGGAGGTTCCCAGATTACCACTCTACTGCACCTGGAGATACCGTCCAGGTGTGCATTGTTAACTTGCGTCTCAGAAGCCTCTGGCAAAAGTCTCTGGTGAAGACGTGGGAAACTCACTCTGCAGGCAGTGTGGAACTGTGAGGGACTGAGGGTGAGCTCAACTCTCAGCAGTAAGATGATTTTGGACAAGGCGTTCAGCTACCTTCTCACATATGGAACTTAGTATGTAGCACCAGTCTACCCCAGGAATTACTGGGAAATCGCTGGATTGAGCTTGGTAGCACTAGTCTTGTGTGCCGGGAGATTCCAGTTACCTCTCCCAACACTTGCGTCAAGCAGCGAGCCTAGGCCTTTTGGAAGCGAAAGGTAGCTGCAGGCAGGAGGTAGGCTTACAGGCCATAAGCTCAACTCTCAGAAGTGTGTATACATGGGAGGCAGATGTCTGCTACCCACTCGGACATGCGAGTGGGAACCTAGCTACACTCTGATGAAGAAGGACTTTGGAAATCGCTGTATTCAACTCAGATACACGTGGGTTCAGGCACAACGATTCCACATGCTTTTCTCACAACGTTTCCCTGCCACTAACATGAGGACGTTAGCAGCTCCTTCTACAGTCAAGCAGGATGCGGGAGGGTTGTGCCCTGTCCTTAGCTCTCACAGGGAAGCAGGCCTTGAAGCCAGCTGTCAACTAGCTGCATTCTTATGGCAGGGTGAAGGTAGCAGTATTCTGAGACAGGAGGTTCCCAGGTTACCACTCTACTGGACCTGGAGATACCCTCCAGGTCTGCATTGTTAATTGGCGTCTCAGAAGCCTCTGGCAAACGTCTCTGGTGAAGACGTGCGAAACTCACTCTGCAGGCAGTGTGGAACTGTGAGGGACTGAGGGTGAGCTCAACTCTGAGAAGTAAGATGTTTTTGGACAAGGCGTTCAATTACATACTCACGTATGGAACTTAGTATGTAGCACCAGTCTACCCCAGGAATTACTAGGAAATCGCTGGATTGAGCTTGGAGGCACTCGTCTTGTGTGCCGGGAGATTCCAGTTACCTCTCCCAACACTTGCGTCAAGCAGCGAGCCTAGGCCTTTTGGAAGCGAAAGGTAGCGGCAGGCAGGATGTAGGGTTACAGGCCATAAGCTCAACTCTCAGAAGTGTGTATGCATGGGAGGCAGATGTCTGCTACCCACTCGGACATGGGAGTTGGAACCTAGCTACACTCCTATTGAAGAAGGATGTTGGAAATCGCTGTATTCAACTCAGATACACCGGAGTTCAGGCCCAATGCTTACACATGCTTTTGCCTCAACCCATCCCAGCCACTAACATAAGGAGGTTAGCAGGTACGTCTACAGTCAGGCAGGATGCGGGAGGGTTCTGCCCTGTCCTCAGCTCTCACAGGGAAGCTTGCCTAGAAGCCAGCTCTCAACTAGCTGCATTCTTATGACAGTGTGAAGGTAGCAGTATTCTGAGTAAGGAGGTTCCCAGATTACCACTCTACTGCACCTGGAGATACCGTCCAGGTGTGCATTGTTAACTTGCGTCTCAGAAGCCTCTGGCAAAAGTCTCTGGTGAAGACGTGGGAAACTCACTCTGCAGGCAGTGTGGAACTGTGAGGGACTGAGGGTGAGCTCAACTCTCAGCAGTAAGATGATTTTGGACAAGGCGTTCAGCTACCTTCTCACATATGGAACTTAGTATGTAGCACCAGTCTACCCCAGGAATTACTGGGAAATCGCTGGATTGAGCTTGGTAGCACTAGTCTTGTGTGCCGGGAGATTCCAGTTACCTCTCCCAACACTTGCGTCAAGCAGCGAGCCTAGGCCTTTTGGAAGCGAAAGGTAGCTGCAGGCAGGAGGTAGGCTTACAGGCCATAAGCTCAACTCTCAGAAGTGTGTATACATGGGAGGCAGATGTCTGCTACCCACTCGGACATGCGAGTGGGAACCTAGCTACACTCTGATGAAGAAGGACTTTGGAAATCACTGTATTCAACTCAGATACACGTGGGTTCAGGCACAACGATTCCACATGCTTTTCTCACAACGTTTCCCTGCCACTAACATGAGGACGTTAGCAGCTCCTTCTACAGTCAAGCAGGATGCGGGAGGGTTGTGCCCTGTCCTTAGCTCTCACAGGGAAGCAGGCCTTGAAGCCAGCTGTCAACTAGCTGCATTCTTATGGCAGGGTGAAGGTAGCAGTATTCTGAGACAGGAGGTTCCCAGGTTACCACTCTACTGGACCTGGAGATACCCTCCAGGTCTGCATTGTTAACTGGCGTCTCAGAAGCCTCTGGCAAACGTCTCTGGTGAAGACGTGCGAAACTCACTCTGCAGGCAGTGTGGAACTGTGAGGGACTGAGGGTGAGCTCAACTCTGAGAAGTAAGATGTTTTTGGACAAGGCGTTCAATTACATACTCACGTATGGAACTTAGTATGTAGCACCAGTCTACCCCAGGAATTACTAGGAAATCGCTGGATTGAGCTTGGAGGCACTCGTCTTGTGTGCCGGGAGATTCCAGTTACCTCTCCCAACACTTGCGTCAAGCAGCGAGCCTAGGCCTTTTGGAAGCGAAAGGTAGCGGCAGGCAGGATGTAGGGTTACAGGCCATAAGCTCAACTCTCAGAAGTGTGTATGCATGGGAGGCAGATGTCTGCTACCCACTCGGACATGGGAGTTGGAACCTAGCTACACTCCTATTGAAGAAGGATGTTGGAAATCGCTGTATTCAACTCAGATACACGGGAGTTCAGGCCCAATGCTTACACATGCTTTTCCCGCAACCCATCCCAGCCACTAACATAAGGAGGTTAGCAGGTACGTCTACAGTCAGGCAGGATGCGGGAGGGTTCTGCCCTGTCCTCAGCTCTCACAGGGAAGCTTGCCTAGAAGCCAGCTCTCAACTAGCTGCATTCTTATGACAGTGTGAAGGTAGCAGTATTCTGAGTAAGGAGGTTCCCAGATTACCACTCTACTGCACCTGGAGATACCGTCCAGGTGTGCATTGTTAACTTGCGTCTCAGAAGCCTCTGGCAAAAGTCTCTGGTGAAGACGTGGGAAACTCACTCTGCAGGCAGTGTGGAACTGTGAGGGACTGAGGGTGAGCTCAACTCTCAGCAGTAAGATGATTTTGGACAAGGCGTTCAGCTACCTTCTCACATATGGAACTTAGTATGTAGCACCAGTCTCCCCCAGGAATTACTGGGAAATCGCTGGATTGAGCTTGGTGGCACTAGTCTTGTGTGCCGGGAGATTCCAGTTACCTCTCCCAACACTTGCGTCAAGCAGCGAGCCTAGGCCTTTTGGAAGCGAAAGGTAGCTGCAGGCAGGATGTAGGGTTACAGGCCATAAGCTCAACTCTCAGAAGTGTGTATACATGGGAGGCAGATGTCTGCTACCCACTCGGACATGCGAGTGGGAACCTAGCTACACTCTGATGAAGAAGGACTTTGGAAATCGCTGTATTCAACTCAGATACACGTGGGTTCAGGCACAACGATTCCACATGCTTTTCTCACAACGTTTCCCTGCCACTAACATGAGGACGTTAGCAGCTCCTTCTACAGTCAAGCAGGATGCGGGAGGGTTGTGCCCTGTCCTTAGCTCTCACAGGGAAGCAGGCCTTGAAGCCAGCTGTCAACTAGCTGCATTCTTATGGCAGGGTGAAGGTAGCAGTATTCTGAGACAGGAGGTTCCCAGGTTACCACTCTACTGGACCTGGAGATACCCTCCAGGTCTGCATTGTTAACTGGCGTCTCAGAAGCCTCTGGCAAAAGTCTCTGGTGAAGACGTGCGAAAGTCACTCTGCAGGCAGTGTGGAACTGTGAGGGACTGAGGGTGAGCTCAACTCTGAGAAGTAAGATGTTTTTGGACAAGGCGTTCAACTACATACTCACGCATGGAACTTAGTATGTAGCACCAGTCTACCCCAGGAATTACTAGGAAATCGCTGGATTGAGCTTGGAGGCACTCGTCTTGTGTGCCGGGAGATTCCAGTTACCTCTCCCAACACTTGCGTCAAGCAGCGAGCCTAGGCCTTTTGGAAGCGAAAGGTAGCGGCAGGCAGGATGTAGGGTTACAGGCCATAAGCTCAACTCTCAGAAGTGTGTATGCATGGGAGGCAGATGTCTGCTACCCACTCGGACATGGGAGTTGGAACCTAGCTACACTCCTATTGAAGAAGGATGTTGGAAATCGCTGTATTCAACTCAGATACACGGGAGTTCAGGCCCAATGCTTACACATGCTTTTCCCGCAACCCATCCCAGCCACTAACATAAGGAGGTTAGCAGGTACGTCTACAGTCAGGCAGGATGCGGGAGGGTTCTGCCCTGTCCTCAGCTCTCACAGGGAAGCTTGCCTAGAAGCCAGCTCTCAACTAGCTGCATTCTTATGACAGTGTGAAGGTAGCAGTATTCTGAGTAAGGAGGTTCCCAGATTACCACTCTACTGCACCTGGAGATACCGTCCAGGTGTGCATTGTTAACTTGCGTCTCAGAAGCCTCTGGCAAAAGTCTCTGGTGAAGACGTGGGAAACTCACTCTGCAGGCAGTGTGGAACTGTGAGGGACTGAGGGTGAGCTCAACTCTCAGCAGTAAGATGATTTTGGACAAGGCGTTCAGCTACCTTCTCACATATGGAACTTAGTATGTAGCACCAGTCTACCCCAGGAATTACTGGGAAATCGCTGGATTGAGCTTGGTGGCACTAGTCTTGTGTGCCGGGAGATTCCAGTTACCTCTCCCAACACTTCGGTGAAGCAGCGAGCCTAGGCCTTTTGGAAGCGAAAGGTAGCTGCAGGCAGGAGGTAGGCTTACAGGCCATAAGCTCAACTCTCAGAAGTGTGTATACATGGGAGGCAGATGTCTGCTACCCACTCGGACATGCGAGTGGGAACCTAGCTACACTCTGATGAAGAAGGACTTTGGAAATCGCTGTATTCAACTCAGATACACGTGGGTTCAGGCACAACGATTCCACATGCTTTTCTCACAACCTTTCCCTGCCACTAACATGAGGACGTTAGCAGCTCCTTCTACAGTCAAGCAGGATGCGGGAGGGTTGTGCCCTGTCCTTAGCTCTCACAGGGAAGCAGGCCTTGAAGCCAGCTGTCAACTAGCTGCATTCTTATGGCAGGGTGAAGGTAGCAGTATTCTGAGACAGGAGGTTCCCAGGTTACCACTCTACTGGACCTGGAGATACCCTCCAGGTCTGCATTGTTAACTGGCGTCTCAGAAGCCTCTGGCAAACGTCTCTGGTGAAGACGTGCGAAACTCACTCTGCAGGCAGTGTGGAACTGTGAGGGACTGAGGGTGAGCTCAACTCTCAGAAGTAAGATGTTTTTGGACAAGGCGTTCAATTACATACTCACGTATGGAACTTACTATGTAGCACCAGTCTACCCCAGGAATTACTAGGAAATCGCTGGATTGAGCTTGGAGGCACTCGTCTTGTGTGCCGGGAGATTCCAGTTACCTCTCCCAACACTTGCGTCAAACAGCGAGCCTAGGCCTTTTGGAAGCGAAAGGTAGCGGCAGGCAGGATGTAGGGTTACAGGCCATAAGCTCAACTCTCAGAAGTGTGTATGCATGGGAGGCAGATGTCTGGTACCCACTCGGACATGGGAGTTGGAACCTAGCTACACTCCTATTGAAGAAGGATGTTGGAAATCGCTGTGTTCATCTCAGATACACGGGAGTTCAGGCCCAATGCTTACACATGCTTTTGCCGCAACCCATCCCAGCCACTAACATAAGGAGGTTAGCAGGTACGTCTACAGTCAGGCAGGATGCGGGAGGGTTCTGCCCTGTCCTCAGCTCTCACAGGGAAGCTTGCCTAGAAGCCAGCTCTCACCTAGCTGCATTCTTATGACAGTGTGAAGGTAGCAGTATTCTGAGTAAGGAGGTTCCCAGATTACCACTCTACTGCACCTGGAGATACCGTCCAGGTGTGCATTGTTAACTTGCGTCTCAGAAGCCTCTGGCAAAAGTCTCTGGTGAAGACGTGGGAAACTCACTCTACAGGCAGTGTGGAACTGTGAGGGACTGAGGGTGAGCTCAACTCTCAGCAGTAAGATGATTTTGGACAAGGCGTTCAGCTACCTTCTCACATATGGAACTTAGTATGTAGCACCAGTCTACCCCAGGAATTACTGGGAAATCGCTGGATTGAGCTTGGTGGCACTAGTCTTGTGTGCCGGGAGATTCCAGTTACCTCTCCCAACACTTGCGTCAAGCAGCGAGCCTAGGCCTTTTGGAAGCGAAAGGTAGCTGCAGGCAGGAGGTAGGCTTACAGGCCATAAGCTCAACTCTCAGAAGTGTGTATACATGGGAGGCAGATGTCTGCTACCCACTCGGACATGCGAGTGGGAACCTAGCTACACTCTGATGAAGAAGGACTTTGGAAATCGCTGTATTCAACTCAGATACACGTGGGTTCAGGCACAACGATTCCACATGCTTTTCTCACAACGTTTCCCTGCCACTAACATGAGGACGTTAGCAGCTCCTTCTACAGTCAAGCAGGATGCGGGAGGGTTGTGCACTGTCCTTAGCTCTCACAGGGAAGCAGGCCTTGAAGCCAGCTGTCAACTAGCTGCATTCTTATGGCAGGGTGAAGGTAGCAGTATTCTGAGACAGGAGGTTCCCAGGTTACCACTCTACTGGACCTGGAGATACCCTCCAGGTCTGCATTGTTAACTGGCGTCTCAGAAGCCTCTGGCAAACGTCTCTGGTGAAGACGTGCGAAACTCACTCTGCAGGGAGTGTGGAACTGTGAGGGACTGAGGGTGAGCTCAACTCTGAGAAGTAAGATGTTTTTGGACAAGGCGTTCAACTACATACTCACGTATGGAACTTAGTATGTAGCACCAGTCTACCCCAGGAATTACTAGCAAATCGCTGGATTGAGCTTGGAGGCACTCGTCTTGTGTGCCGGGAGATTCCAGTTACCTCTCCCAACACTTGCGTCAAGCAGCGAGCCTAGGCCTTTTGGAAGCGAAAGGTAGCGGCAGGCAGGATGTAGGGTTACAGGCCATAAGCTCAACTCTCAGAAGTGTGTATGCATGGGAGGCAGATGTCTGCTACCCACTCGGACATGGGAGTTGGAACCTAGCTACACTCCTATTGAAGAAGGATGTTGGAAATCGCTGTATTCAACTCAGATACACGGGAGTTCAGGCCCAATGCTTACACATGCTTTTCCCGCAACCCATCCCAGCCACTAACATAAGGAGGTTAGCAGGTACGTCTACAGTCAGGCAGGATGCGGGAGGGTTCTGCCCTGTCCTCAGCTCTCACAGGGAAGCTTGCCTAGAAGCCAGCTCTCAACTAGCTGCATTCTTATGACAGTGTGAAGGTAGCAGTATTCTGAGTAAGGAGGTTCCCAGATTACCACTCTACTGCACCTGGAGATACCGTCCAGGTGTGCATTGTTAACTTGCGTCTCAGAAGCCTCTGGCAAAAGTCTCTGGTGAAGACGTGGGAAACTCACTCTGCAGGCAGTGTGGAACTGTGAGGGACTGAGGGTGAGCTCAACTCTCAGCAGTAAGATGATTTTGGACAAGGCGTTCAGCTACCTTCTCACATATGGAACTTAGTATGTAGCACCAGTCTACCCCAGGAATTACTGGGAAATCGCTGGATTGAGCTTGGTGGCACTAGTCTTGTGTGCCGGGAGATTCCAGTTACCTCTCCCAACACTTCGGTGAAGCAGCGAGCCTAGGCCTTTTGGAAGCGAAAGGTAGCTGCAGGCAGGAGGTAGGCTTACAGGCCATAAGCTCAACTCTCAGAAGTGTGTATACATGGGAGGCAGATGTCTGCTACCCACTCGGACATGCGAGTGGGAACCTAGCTACACTCTGATGAAGAAGGACTTTGGAAATCGCTGTATTCAACTCAGATACACGTGGGTTCAGGCACAACGATTCCACATGCTTTTCTCACAACGTTTCCCTGCCACTAACATGAGGACGTTAGCAGCTCCTTCTACAGTCAAGCAGGATGCGGGAGGGTTGTGCCCTGTCCTTAGCTCTCACAGGGAAGCAGGCCTTGAAGCCAGCTGTCAACTAGCTGCATTCTTATGGCAGGGTGAAGGTAGCAGTATTCTGAGACAGGAGGTTCCCAGGTTACCACTCTACTGGACCTGGAGATACCCTCCAGGTCTGCATTGTTAAGTGGCGTCTCAGAAGCCTCTGGCAAACGTCTCTGGTGAAGACGTGCGAAACTCACTCTGCAGGCAGTGTGGAACTGTGAGGGACTGAGGGTGAGCTCAACTCTGAGAAGTAAGATGTTTTTGGACAAGGCGTTCAATTACATACTCACGTATGGAACTTAGTATGTAGCACCAGTCTACCCCAGGAATTACTAGGAAATCGCTGGATTGAGCTTGGAGGCACTCGTCTTGTGTGCCGGGAGATTCCAGTTACCTCTCCCAACACTTGCGTCAAGCAGCGAGCCTAGGCCTTTTGGAAGCGAAAGGTAGCGGCAGGCAGGATGTAGGGTTACAGGCCATAAGCTCAACTCTCAGAAGTGTGTATGCATGGGAGGCAGATGTCTGGTACCCACTCGGACATGGGAGTTGGAACCTAGCTACACTCCTATTGAAGAAGGATGTTGGAAATCGCTGTGTTCATCTCAGATACACGGGAGTTCAGGCCCAATGCTTACACATGCTTTTGCCGCAACCCATCCCAGCCACTAACATAAGGAGGTTAGCAGGTACGTCTACAGTCAGGCAGGATGCGGGAGGGTTCTGCCCTGTCCTCAGCTCTCACAGGGAAGCTTGCCTAGAAGCCAGCTCTCACCTAGCTGCATTCTTATGACAGTGTGAAGGTAGCAGTATTCTGAGTAAGGAGGTTCCCAGATTACCACTCTACTGCACCTGGAGATACCGTCCAGGTGTGCATTGTTAACTTGCGTCTCAGAAGCCTCTGGCAAAAGTCTCTGGTGAAGACGTGGGAAACTCACTCTGCAGGCAGTGTGGAACTGTGAGGGACTGAGGGTGAGCTCAACTCTCAGCAGTAAGATGATTTTGGACAAGGCGTTCAGCTACCTTCTCACATATGGAACTTAGTATGTAGCACCAGTCTACCCCAGGAATTACTGGGAAATCGCTGGATTGAGCTTGGTGGCACTAGTCTTGTGTGCCGGGAGATTCCAGTTACCTCTCCCAACACTTGCGTCAAGCAGCGAGCCTAGGCCTTTTGGAAGCGAAAGGTAGCTGCAGGCAGGAGGTAGGCTTACAGGCCATAAGCTCAACTCTCAGAAGTGTGTATACATGGGAGGCAGATGTCTGCTACCCACTCGGACATGCGAGTGGGAACCTAGCTACACTCTGATGAAGAAGGACTTTGGAAATCGCTGTATTCAACTCAGATACACGTGGGTTCAGGCACAACGATTCCACATGCTTTTCTCACAACGTTTCCCTGCCACTAACATGAGGACGTTAGCAGCTCCTTCTACAGTCAAGCAGGATGCGGGAGGGTTGTGCCCTGTCCTTAGCTCTCACAGGGAAGCAGGCCTTGTAGCCAGCTGTCAACTAGCTGCATTCTTATGGCAGGGTGAAGGTAGCAGTATTCTGAGACAGGAGGTTCCCAGGTTACCACTCTACTGGACCTGGAGATACCCTCCAGGTCTGCATTGTTAACTTGCGTCTCAGAAGCCTCTGGCAAACGTCTCTGGTGAAGACGTGCGAAAGTCACTCTGCAGGCAGTGTGGAACTGTGAGGGACTGAGGGTGAGCTCAACTCTGAGAAGTAAGATGTTTTTGCACAAGGCGTTCAACTACATACTCACGTATGGAACTTAGTATGTAGCACCAGTCTACCCCAGGAATTACTAGGAAATCGCTGGATTGAGCTTGGAGGCACTCGTCTTGTGTGCCGGGAGATTCCAGTTACCTCTCCCAACACTTGCGTCAAGCACCGAGCCTAGGCCTTTTGGAAGCGAAAGGTAGCGGCAGGCAGGATGTAGGGTTACAGGCCATAAGCTCAACTCTCAGAAGTGTGTATGCATGGGAGGCAGATGTCTGCTACCCACTCGGACATGGGAGTTGGAACCTAGCTACACTCCTATTGAAGAAGGATGTTGGAAATCGCTGTATTCAACTCAGATACACGGGAGTTCAGGCCCAATGCTTACACATGCTTTTGCCGCAACCCATCCCAGCCACTAACATAAGGAGGTTAGCAGGTACGTCTACAGTCAGGCAGGATGCGGGAGGGTTCTGCCCTGTCCTCAGCTCTCACAGGGAAGCTTGCCTAGAAGCCAGCTCTCAACTAGCTGCATTCTTATGACAGTGTGAAGGTAGCAGTATTCTGAGTAAGGAGGTTCCCAGATTACCACTCTACTGCACCTGGAGATACCGTCCAGGTGTGCATTGTTAACTTGCGTCTCAGAAGCCTCTGGCAAAAGTCTCTGGTGAAGACGTGGAAACTCACTCTGCAGGCAGTGTGGAACTGTGAGGGACTGAGGGTGAGCTCAACTCTCAGCAGTAAGATGATTTTGGACAAGGCGTTCAGCTACCTTCTCACATATGGAACTTAGTATGTAGCACCAGTCTACCCCAGGAATTACTGGGAAATCGCTGGATTGAGCTTGGTGGCACTAGTCTTGTGTGCCGGGAGATTCCAGTTACCTCTCCCAACACTTCGGTGAAGCAGCGAGCCTAGGCCTTTTGGAAGCGAAAGGTAGCTGCAGGCAGGAGGTAGGCTTACAGGCCATAAGCTCAACTCTCAGAAGTGTGTATACATGGGAGGCAGATGTCTGCTACCCACTCGGACATGCGAGTGGGAACCTAGCTACACTCTGATGAAGAAGGACTTTGGAAATCGCTGTATTCAACTCAGATACACGTGGGTTCAGGCACAACGATTCCACATGCTTTTCTCACAACGTTTCCCTGCCACTAACATGAGGACGTTAGCAGCTCATTCTACAGTCAAGCAGGATGCGGGAGGGTTGTGCCCTGTCCTTAGCTCTCACAGGGAAGCAGGCCTTGAAGCCAGCTGTCAACTAGCTGCATTCTTATGGCAGGGTGAAGGTAGCAGTATTCTGAGACAGGAGGTTCCCAGGTTACCACTCTACTGGACCTGGAGATACCCTCCAGGTCTGCATTGTTAACTGGCGTCTCAGAAGCCTCTGGCAAACGTCTCTGGTGAAGACGTGCGAAACTCACTCTGCAGGCAGTGTGGAACTGTGAGGGACTAGGGTGAGCTCAACTCTCAGAAGTAAGATGTTTTTGGACAAGGCGTTCAATTACATACTCACGTATGGAACTTAGTATGTAGCACCAGTCTACCCCAGGAATTACTAGGAAATCGCTGGATTGAGCTTGGAGGCACTCGTCTTGTGTGCCGGGAGATTCCAGTTACCTCTCCCAACACTTGCGTCAAGCAGCGAGCCTAGGCCTTTTGGAAGCGAAAGGTAGCGGCAGGCAGGATGTAGGGTTACAGGCCATAAGCTCAACTCTCAGAAGTGTGTATGCATGGGAGGCAGATGTCTGGTACCCACTCGGACATGGGAGTTGGAACCTAGCTACACTCCTATTGAAGAAGGATGTTGGAAATCGCTGTGTTCATCTCAGATACATGGGAGTTCAGGCCCAATGCTTACACATGCTTTTGCCGCAACCCATCCCAGCCACTAACATAAGGAGGTTAGCAGGTACGTCTACATTCAGGCAGGATGCGGGAGGGTTCTGCCCTGTCCTCAGCTCTCACAGGGAAGCTTGCCTAGAAGCCAGCTCTCACCTAGCTGCATTCTTATGACAGTGTGAAGGTAGCAGTATTCTGAGTAAGGAGGTTCCCAGATTACCACTCTACTGCACCTGGAGATACCGTCCAGGTGTGCATTGTTAACTTGCGTCTCAGAAGCCTCTGGCAAAAGTCTCTGGTGAAGACGTGGGAAACTCACTCTGCAGGCAATGTGGAACTGTGAGGGACTGAGGGTGAGCTCAACTCTCAGCAGTAAGATGATTTTGGACAAGGCGTTCAGCTACCTTCTCACATATGGAACTTAGTATGTAGCACCAGTCTACCCCAGGAATTACTGGGAAATCGCTGGATTGAGCTTGGTGGCACTAGTCTTGTGTGCCGGGAGATTCCAGTTACCTCTCCCAACACTTGCGTCAAGCAGCGAGCCTAGGCCTTTTGGAAGCGAAAGGTAGCTGCAGGCAGGAGGTAGGCTTACAGGCCATAAGCTCAACTCTCAGAAGTGTGTATACATGGGAGGCAGATGTCTGCTACCCACTCGGACATGCGAGTGGGAACCTAGCTACACTCTGATGAAGAAGGACTTTGGAAATCGCTGTATTCAACTCAGATACACGTGGGTTCAGGCACAACGATTCCACATGCTTTTCTCACAACGTTTCCCTGCCACTAACATGAGGACGTTAGCAGCTCCTTCTACAGTCAAGCAGGATGCGGGAGGGTTCTGCCCTGTCCTCAGCTCTCACAGGGAAGCTTGCCTAGAAGCCAGCTCTCAACTAGCTGCATTCTTATGACAGTGTGAAGGTAGCAGTATTCTGAGTAAGGAGGTTCCCAGATTACCACTCTACTGCACCTGGAGATACCGTCCAGGTGTGCATTGTTAACTTGCGTCTCAGAAGCCTCTGGCAAAAGTCTCTGGTGAAGACGTGGGAAACTCACTCTGCAGGCAGTGTGGAACTGTGAGGGACTGAGGGTGAGCTCAACTCTCAGCAGTAAGATGATTTTGGACAAGGCGTTCAGCTACCTTCTCACATATGGAACTTAGTATGTAGCACCAGTCTCCCCCAGGAATTACTGGGAAATCGCTGGATTGAGCTTGGTGGCACTAGTCTTGTGTGCCGGGAGATTCCAGTTACCTCTCCCAACACTTGCGTCAAGCAGCGAGCCTAGGCCTTTTGGAAGCGAAAGGTAGCTGCAGGCAGGAGGTAGGCTTACAGGCCATAAGCTCAACTCTCAGAAGTGTGTATACATGGGAGGCAGATGTCTGCTACCCACTCGGACATGCGAGTGGGAACCTAGCTACACTCTGATGAAGAAGGACTTTGGAAATCGCTGTATTCAACTCAGATACACGTGGGTTCAGGCACAACGATTCCACATGCTTTTCTCACAACGTTTCCCTGCCACTAACATGAGGACGTTAGCAGCTCCTTCTACAGTCAAGCAGGATGCGGGAGGGTTGTGCCCTGTCCTTAGCTCTCACAGAGAAGCAGGCCTTGAAGCCAGCTGTCAACTAGCTGCATTCTTAAGGCAGGGTGAAGGTAGCAGTATTCTGAGACAGGAGGTTCCCAGGTTACCACTCTACTGGACCTGGAGATACCCTCCAGGTCTGCATTGTTAACTGGCGTCTCAGAAGCCTCTGGCAAATGTCTCTGGTGAAGACGTGCGAAACTCACTCTGCAGGCAGTGTGGAACTGTGAGGGACTGAGGGTGAGCTCAACTCTCAGCAGTAAGATGATTTTGGACAAGGCGTTCAGCTACCTTCTCACATATGGAACTTAGTATGTAGCACCAGTCTACCCCAGGAATTACTAGGAAATCGCTGGATTGAGCTTGGAGGCACTCGTCTTGTGTGCCGGGAGATTCCAGTTACCTCTCCCAACACTTGCGTCAAGCAGCGAGCCTAGGCCTTTTGGAAGCGTAAGGTAGCGGCAGGCAGGATGTAGGGTTACAGGCCATAAGCTCAACTCTCAGAAGTGTGTATGCATGGGAGGCAGATGTCTGCTACCCACTCGGACATGGGAGTTGGAACCTAGCTACACTCCTATGGAAGAAGGATGTTGGAAATCGCTGTGTTCATCTCAGATACACGGGAGTTCAGGCCCAATGCTTACACATGCTTTTGCCGCAACCCATCCCAGCCACTAACATAATGGGTTAGCAGGTACGTCTACAGTCAGGCAGGATGCGGGAGGGTTCTGCCCTGTCCTCAGCTCTCACAGGGAAGCTTGCCTAGAAGCCAGCTCTCACCTAGCTGCATTCTTATGACAGTGTGAAGGTAGCAGTATTCTGAGTAAGGAGTTTCCCAGATTACCACTCTACTGCACCTGGAGATACCGTCCAGGTGTGCATTGTTAACTTGCGTCTCAGAAGCCTCTGGCAAAAGTCTCTGGTGAAGACGTGGGAAACTCACTCTGCAGGCAGTGTGGAACTGTGAGGGACTGAGGGTGAGCTCAACTCTCAGCAGTAAGATGATTTTGGACAAGGCGTTCAGCTACCTTCTCACATATGGAACTTAGTATGTAGCACCAGTCTCCCCCAGGAATTACTGGGAAATCGCTGGATTGAGCTTGGTGGCACTAGTCTTGTGTGCCGGGAGATTCCAGTTACCTCTCCCAACACTTGCGTCAAGCAGCGAGCCTAGGCCTTTTGGAAGCGAAAGGTAGCTGCAGGCAGGAGGTAGGCTTACAGGCCATAAGCTCAACTCTCAGAAGTGTGTATACATGGGAGGCAGATGTCTGCTACCCACTCGGACATGCGAGTGGGAACCTAGCTACACTCTTGAAGAAGGACTTTGGAAATCGCTGTATTCAACTCAGATACACGTGGGTTCAGGCACAACGATTCCACATGCTTTTCTCACAACGTTTCCCTGCCACTAACATGAGGACGTTAGCAGCTCCTTCTACAGTCAAGCAGGATGCGGGAGGGTTGTGCCCTGTCCTTAGCTCTCACAGGGAAGCAGGCCTTGAAGCCAGCTGTCAACTAGCTGCATTCTTATGGCAGGGTGAAGGTAGCAGTATTCTGAGACAGGAGGTTCCCAGGTTACCACTCTACTGGACCTGGAGATACCCTCCAGGTCTGCATTGTTAACTGGCGTCTCAGAAGCCTCTGGCAAACGTCTCTGGTGAAGACGTGCGAAACTCACTCTGCAGGCAGTGTGGAACTGTGAGGGACTGAGGGTGAGCTCAACTCTCAGAAGTAAGATGTTTTTGGACAAGGCGTTCAACTACATACTCACGTATGGAACTTAGTATGTAGCACCAGTCTACCCCAGGAATTACTAGGAAATCGCTGGATTGAGCTTGGAGGCACTCGTCTTGTGTGCCGGGAGATTCCAGTTACCTCTCCCAACACTTGCGTCAAGCAGCGAGCCTAGGCCTTATGGAAGCGAAAGGTAGCGGCAGGCAGGATGTAGGGTTACAGGCCATAAGCTCAACTCTCAGAAGTGTGTATGCATGGGAGGCAGATGTCTGCTACCCACTCGGACATGGGAGTTGGAACATAGCTACACTCCTATTGAAGAAGGATGTTGGAAATCGCTGTATTCAACTCAGATACACGGGAGTTCAGGCCCAATGCTTACACATGCTTTTCCCGCAACCCATCCCAGCCACTAACATAAGGAGGTTAGCAGGTACGTCTACAGTCAGGCAGGATGCGGGAGGGTTCTGCCCTGTCCTCAGCTCTCACAGGGAAGCTTGCCTAGAAGCCAGCTCTCAACTAGCTGCATTCTTATGACAGTGTGAAGGTAGCAGTATTCTGAGTAAGGAGGTTCCCAGATTACCACTCTACTGCACCTGGAGATACCGTCCAGGTGTGCATTGTTAACTTGCGTCTCAGAAGCCTCTGGCAAAAGTCTCTGGTGAAGACGTGGGAAACTCACTCTGCAGGCAGTGTGGAACTGTGAGGGACTGAGGGTGAGCTCAACTCTCAGCAGTAAGATGATTTTGGACAAGGCGTTCAGCTACCTTCTCACATATGGAACTTAGTATGTAGCACCAGTCTCCCCCAGGAATTACTGGGAAATCGCTGGATTGAGCTTGGTGGCACTAGTCTTGTGTGCCGGGAGATTCCAGTTACCTCTCCCAACACTTGCGTCAAGCAGCGAGCCTAGGCCTTTTGGAAGCGAAAGGTAGCTGCAGGCAGGAGGTAGGCTTACAGGCCATAAGCTCAACTCTCAGAAGTGTGTATACATGGGAGGCAGATGTCTGCTACCCACTCGGACATGCGAGTGGGAACCTAGCTACACTCTGATGAAGAAGGACTTTGGAAATCGCTGTATTCAACTCAGATACACGTGGGTTCAGGCACAACGATTCCACATGCTTTTCTCACAACGTTTCCCTGCCACTAACATGAGGACGTTAGCAGCTCCTTCTACAGTCAAGCAGGATGCGGGAGGGTTGTGCCCTGTCCTTAGCTCTCACAGAGAAGCAGGCCTTGAAGCCAGCTGTCAACTAGCTGCATTCTTAAGGCAGGGTGAAGGTAGCAGTATTCTGAGACAGGAGGTTCCCAGGTTACCACTCTACTGGACCTGGAGATACCCTCCAGGTCTGCATTGTTAACTGGCGTCTCAGAAGCCTCTGGCAAATGTCTCTGGTGAAGACGTGCGAAACTCACTCTGCAGGCAGTGTGGAACTGTGAGGGACTGAGGGTGAGCTCAACTCTCAGCAGTAAGATGATTTTGGACAAGGCGTTCAGCTACCTTCTCACATATGGAACTTAGTATGTAGCACCAGTCTACCCCAGGAATTACTAGGAAATCGCTGGATTGAGCTTGGAGGCACTCGTCTTGTGTGCCGGGAGATTCCAGTTACCTCTCCCAACACTTGCGTCAAGCAGCGAGCCTAGGCCTTTTGGAAGCGTAAGGTAGCGGCAGGCAGGATGTAGGGTTACAGGCCATAAGCTCAACTCTCAGAAGTGTGTATGCATGGGAGGCAGATGTCTGCTACCCACTCGGACATGGGAGTTGGAACCTAGCTACACTCCTATGGAAGAAGGATGTTGGAAATCGCTGTGTTCATCTCAGATACACGGGAGTTCAGGCCCAATGCTTACACATGCTTTTGCCGCAACCCATCCCAGCCACTAACATAATGGGTTAGCAGGTACGTCTACAGTCAGGCAGGATGCGGGAGGGTTCTGCCCTGTCCTCAGCTCTCACAGGGAAGCTGGCCTAGAAGCCAGCTCTCACCTAGCTGCATTCTTATGACAGTGTGAAGGTAGCAGTATTCTGAGTAAGGAGTTTCCCAGATTACCACTCTACTGCACCTGGAGATACCGTCCAGGTGTGCATTGTTAACTTGCGTCTCAGAAGCCTCTGGCAAAAGTCTCTGGTGAAGACGTGGGAAACTCACTCTGCAGGCAGTGTGGAACTGTGAGGGACTGAGGGTGAGCTCAACTCTCAGCAGTAAGATGATTTTGGACAAGGCGTTCAGCTACCTTCTCACATATGGAACTTAGTATGTAGCACCAGTCTACCCCAGGAATTACTGGGAAATCGCTGGATTGAGCTTGGTGGCACTAGTCTTGTGTGCCGGGAGATTCCAGTTACCTCTCCCAACACTTGCGTCAAGCAGCGAGCCTAGGCCTTTTGGAAGCGAAAGGTAGCTGCAGGCAGGAGGTAGGCTTACAGGCCATAAGCTCAACTCTCAGAAGTGTGTATACATGGGAGGCAGATGTCTGCTACCCACTCGGACATGCGAGTGGGAACCTAGCTACACTCTGATGAAGAAGGACTTTGGAAATCGCTGTATTCAACTCAGATACACGTGGGTTCAGGCACAACGATTCCACATGCTTTTCTCACAACGTTTCCCTGCCACTAACATGAGGACGTTAGCAGCTCCTTCTACAGTCAAGCAGGATGCGGGAGGGTTGTGCCCTGTCCTTAGCTCTCACAGAGAAGCAGGCCTTGAAGCCAGCTGTCAACTAGCTGCATTCTTAAGGCAGGGTGAAGGTAGCAGTATTCTGAGACAGGAGGTTCCCAGGTTACCACTCTACTGGACCTGGAGATACCCTCCAGGTCTGCATTGTTAACTGGCGTCTCAGAAGCCTCTGGCAAATGTCTCTGGTGAAGACGTGCGAAACTCACTCTGCAGGCAGTGTGGAACTGTGAGGGACTGAGGGTGAGCTCAACTCTCAGCAGTAAGATGATTTTGGACAAGGCGTTCAGCTACCTTCTCACATATGGAACTTAGTATGTAGCACCAGTCTACCCCAGGAATTACTAGGAAATCGCTGGATTGAGCTTGGAGGCACTCGTCTTGTGTGCCGGGAGATTCCAGTTACCTCTCCCAACACTTGCGTCAAGCAGCGAGCCTAGGCCTTTTGGAAGCGTAAGGTAGCGGCAGGCAGGATGTAGGGTTACAGGCCATAAGCTCAACTCTCAGAAGTGTGTATGCATGGGAGGCAGATGTCTGCTACCCACTCGGACATGGGAGTTGGAACCTAGCTACACTCCTATGGAAGAAGGATGTTGGAAATCGCTGTGTTCATCTCAGATACACGGGAGTTCAGGCCCAATGCTTACACATGCTTTTGCCGCAACCCATCCCAGCCACTAACATAATGGGTTAGCAGGTACGTCTACAGTCAGGCAGGATGCGGGAGGGTTCTGCCCTGTCCTCAGCTCTCACAGGGAAGCTTGCCTAGAAGCCAGCTCTCACCTAGCTGCATTCTTATGACAGTGTGAAGGTAGCAGTATTCTGAGTAAGGAGTTTCCCAGATTACCACTCTACTGCACCTGGAGATACCGTCCAGGTGTGCATTGTTAACTTGCGTCTCAGAAGCCTCTGGCAAAAGTCTCTGGTGAAGACGTGGGAAACTCACTCTGCAGGCAGTGTGGAACTGTGAGGGACTGAGGGTGAGCTCAACTCTCAGCAGTAAGATGATTTTGGACAAGGCGTTCAGCTACCTTCTCACATATGGAACTTAGTATGTAGCACCAGTCTACCCCAGGAATTACTGGGAAATCGCTGGATTGAGCTTGGTGGCACTAGTCTTGTGTGCCGGGAGATTCCAGTTACCTCTCCCAACACTTCGGTGAAGCAGCGAGCCTAGGCCTTTTGGAAGCGAAAGGTAGCTGCAGGCAGGAGGTAGGCTTACAGGCCATAAGCTCAACTCTCAGAAGTGTGTATACATGGGAGGCAGATGTCTGCTACCCACTCGGACATGCGAGTGGGAACCTAGCTACACTCTGATGAAGAAGGACTTTGGAAATCGCTGTATTCAACTCAGATACACGTGGGTTCAGGCACAACGATTCCACATGCTTTTCTCACAACGTTTCCCTGCCACTAACATGAGGACGTTAGCAGCTCCTTCTACAGTCAAGCAGGATGCGGGAGGGTTGTGCCCTGTCCTTAGCTCTCACAGGGAAGCAGGCCTTGAAGCCAGCTGTCAACTAGCTGCATTCTTATGGCAGGGTGAAGGTAGCAGTATTCTGAGACAGGAGGTTCCCAGGTTACCACTCTACTGGACCTGGAGATACCCTCCAGGTCTGCATTGTTAACTTGCGTCTCAGAAGCCTCTGGCAAACGTCTCTGGTGAAGACGTGCGAAAGTCACTCTGCAGGCAGTGTGGAACTGTGAGGGACTGAGGGTGAGCTCAACTCTGAGAAGTAAGATGTTTTTGCACAAGGCGTTCAACTACATACTCACGTATGGAACTTAGTATGTAGCATCAGTCTACCCCAGGAATTACTAGGAAATCGCTGGATTGAGCTTGGAGGCACTCGTCTTGTGTGCCGGGAGATTCCAGTTACCTCTCCCAACACTTGCGTCAAGCACCGAGCCTAGGCCTTTTGGAAGCGAAAGGTAGCGGCAGGCAGGATGTAGGGTTACAGGCCATAAGCTCAACTCTCAGAAGTGTGTATGCATGGGAGGCAGATGTCTGCTACCCACTCGGACATGGGAGTTGGAACCTAGCTACACTCCTATTGAAGAAGGATGTTGGAAATCGCTGTATTCAACTCAGATACACGGGAGTTCAGGCCCAATGCTTACACATGCTTTTGCCGCAACCCATCCCAGCCACTAACATAAGGAGGTTAGCAGGTACGTCTACAGTCAGGCAGGATGCGGAAGGGTTCTGCCCTGTCCTCAGCTCTCACAGGGAAGCTTGCCTAGAAGCCAGCTCTCAACTAGCTGCATTCTTATGACAGTGTGAAGGTAGCAGTATTCTGAGTAAGGAGGTTCCCAGATTACCACTCTACTGCACCTGGAGATACCGTCCAGGTGTGCATTGTTAACTTGCGTCTCAGAAGCCTCTGGCAAAAGTCTCTGGTGAAGACGTGGAAACTCACTCTGCAGGCAGTGTGGAACTGTGAGGGACTGAGGGTGAGCTCAACTCTCAGCAGTAAGATGATTTTGGACAAGGCGTTCAGCTACCTTCTCACATATGGAACTTAGTATGTAGCACCAGTCTACCCCAGGAATTACTGGGAAATCGCTGGATTGAGCTTGGTGGCACTAGTCTTGTGTGCCGGGAGATTCCAGTTACCTCTCCCAAACTTCGGTGAAGCAGCGAGCCTAGGCCTTTTGGAAGCGAAAGGTAGCTGCAGGCAGGAGGTAGGCTTACAGGCCATAAGCTCAACTCTCAGAAGTGTGTATACATGGGAGGCAGATGTCTGCTACCCACTCGGACATGCGAGTGGGAACCTAGCTACACTCTGATGAAGAAGGACTTTGGAAATCGCTGTATTCAACTCAGATACACGTGGGTTCAGGCACAACGATTCCACATGCTTTTCTCACAACGTTTCCCTGCCACTAACATGAGGACGTTAGCAGCTCCTTCTACAGTCAAGCAGGATGCGGGAGGGTTGTGCCCTGTCCTTAGCTCTCACAGGGAAGCAGGCCTTGAAGCCAGCTGTCAACTAGCTGCATTCTTATGGCAGGGTGAAGGTAGCAGTATTCTGAGACAGGAGGTTCCCAGGTTACCACTCTACTGGACCTGGAGATACCCTCCAGGTCTGCATTGTTAACTGGCGTCTCAGAAGCCTCTGGCAAACGTCTCTGGTGAAGACGTGCGAAAGTCACTCTGCAGGCAGTGTGGAACTGTGAGGGACTAGGGTGAGCTCAACTCTCAGAAGTAAGATGTTTTTGGACAAGGCGTTCAATTACATACTCACGTATGGAACTTAGTATGTAGCACCAGTCTACCCCAGGAATTACTAGGAAATCGCTGGATTGAGCTTGGAGGCACTCGTCTTGTGTGCCGGGAGATTCCAGTTACCTCTCCCAACACTTGCGTCAAGCAGCGAGCCTAGGCCTTTTGGAAGCGAAAGGTAGCGGCAGGCAGGATGTAGGGTTACAGGCCATAAGCTCAACTCTCAGAAGTGTGTATGCATGGGAGGCAGATGTCTGGTACCCACTCGGACATGGGAGTTGGAACCTAGCTACACTCCTATTGAAGAAGGATGTTGGAAATCGCTGTGTTCATCTCAGATACATGGGAGTTCAGGCCCAATGCTTACACATGCTTTTGCCGCAACCCATCCCAGCCACTAACATAAGGAGGTTAGCAGGTACGTCTACATTCAGGCAGGATGCGGGAGGGTTCTGCCCTGTCCTCAGCTCTCACAGGGAAGCTTGCCTAGAAGCCAGCTCTCACCTAGCTGCATTCTTATGACAGTGTGAAGGTAGCAGTATTCTGAGTAAGGAGGTTCCCAGATTACCACTCTACTGCACCTGGAGATACCGTCCAGGTGTGCATTGTTAACTTGCGTCTCAGAAGCCTCTGGCAAAAGTCTCTGGTGAAGACGTGGGAAACTCACTCTGCAGGCAGTGTGGAACTGTGAGGGACTGAGGGTGAGCTCAACTCTCAGCAGTAAGATGATTTTGGACAAGGCGTTCAGCTACCTTCTCACATATGGAACTTAGTATGTAGCACCAGTCTACCCCAGGAATTACTGGGAAATCGCTGGATTGAGCTTGGTGGCACTAGTCTTGTGTGCCGGGAGATTCCAGTTACCTCTCCCAACACTTGCGTCAAGCAGCGAGCCTAGGCCTTTTGGAAGCGAAAGGTAGCTGCAGGCAGGAGGTAGGCTTACAGGCCATAAGCTCAACTCTCAGAAGTGTGTATACATGGGAGGCAGATGTCTGCTACCCACTCGGACATGCGAGTGGGAACCTAGCTACACTCTGATGAAGAAGGACTTTGGAAATCGCTGTATTCAACTCAGATACACGTGGGTTCAGGCACAACGATTCCACATGCTTTTCTCACAACGTTTCCCTGCCACTAACATGAGGACGTTAGCAGCTCCTTCTACAGTCAAGCAGGATGCGGGAGGGTTGTGCCCTGTCCTTAGCTCTCACAGGGAAGCAGGCCTTGAAGCCAGCTGTCAACTAGCTGCATTCTTATGGCAGGGTGAAGGTAGCAGTATTCTGAGACAGGAGGTTCCCAGGTTACCACTCTACTGGACCTGGAGATACCCTCCAGGTCTGCATTGTTAACTGGCGTCTCAGAAGCCTCTGGCAAACGTCTCTGGTGAAGACGTGCGAAAGTCACTCTGCAGGCAGTGTGGAACTGTGAGGGACTGAGGGTGAGCTCAACTCTGAGAAGTAAGATGTTTTTGGACAAGGCGTTCAACTACATACTCACGCATGGAACTTAGTATGTAGCACCAGTCTACCCCAGGAATTACTAGGAAATCGCTGGATTGAGCTTGGAGGCACTCGTCTTGTGTGCCGGGAGATTCCAGTTACCTCTCCCAACACTTGCGTCAAGCAGCGAGCCTAGGCCTTTTGGAAGCGAAAGGTAGCGGCAGGCAGGATGTAGGGTTACAGGCCATAAGCTCAACTCTCAGAAGTGTGTATGCATGGGAGGCAGATGTCTGCTACCCACTCGGACATGGGAGTTGGAACCTAGCTACACTCCTATGGAAGAAGGATGTTGGAAATCGCTGTGTTCATCTCAGATACACGGGAGTTCAGGCCCAATGCTTACACATGCTTTTGCCGCAACCCATCCCAGCCACTAACATAATGGGTTAGCAGGTACGTCTACAGTCAGGCAGGATGCGGGAGGGTTCTGCCCTGTCCTCAGCTCTCACAGGGAAGCTTGCCTAGAAGCCAGCTCTCACCTAGCTGCATTCTTATGACAGTGTGAAGGTAGCAGTATTCTGAGTAAGGAGTTTCCCAGATTACCACTCTACTGCACCTGGAGATACCGTCCAGGTGTGCATTGTTAACTTGCGTCTCAGAAGCCTCTGGCAAAAGTCTCTGGTGAAGACGTGGGAAACTCACTCTGCAGGCAGTGTGGAACTGTGAGGGACTGAGGGTGAGCTCAACTCTCAGCAGTAAGATGATTTTGGACAAGGCGTTCAGCTACCTTCTCACATATGGAACTTAGTATGTAGCACCAGTCTACCCCAGGAATTACTGGGAAATCGCTGGATTGAGCTTGGTGGCACTAGTCTTGTGTGCCGGGAGATTCCAGTTACCTCTCCCAACACTTCGGTGAAGCAGCGAGCCTAGGCCTTTTGGAAGCGAAAGGTAGCTGCAGGCAGGAGGTAGGCTTACAGGCCATAAGCTCAACTCTCAGAAGTGTGTATACATGGGAGGCAGATGTCTGCTACCCACTCGGACATGCGAGTGGGAACCTAGCTACACTCTGATGAAGAAGGACTTTGGAAATCGCTGTATTCAACTCAGATACACGTGGGTTCAGGCACAACGATTCCACATGCTTTTCTCACAACATTTCCCTGCCACTAACATGAGGACGTTAGCAGCTCCTTCTACAGTCAAGCAGGATGCGGGAGGGTTGTGCCCTGTCCTTAGCTCTCACAGGGAAGCAGGCCTTGAAGCCAGCTGTCAACTAGCTGCATTCTTATGGCAGGGTGAAGGTAGCAGTATTCTGAGTAAGGAGGTTCCCAGATTACCACTCTACTGCACCTGGAGATACCGTCCAGGTGTGCATTGTTAACTTGCGTCTCAGAAGCCTCTGGCAAACGTCTCTGGTGAAGACGTGCGAAACTCACTCTGCAGGCAGTGTGGAACTGTGAGGGACTGAGGGTGAGCTCAACTCTCAGCAGTAAGATGATTTTGGACAAGGCGTTCAGCTACCTTCTCACATATGGAACTTAGTATGTAGCACCAGTCTACCCCAGGAATTACTGGGAAATCGCTGGATTGAGCTTGGTGGCACTAGTCTTGTGTGCCGGGAGATTCAGTTACCTCTCCCAACACTTCGGTGAAGCAGCGAGCCTAGGCCTTTTGGAAGCGAAAGGTAGCAACAGGCAGGAGGTAGGCTTACAGGCCATAAGCTCAACTCTCAGAAGTGTGTATACATGGGAGGCAGATGTCTGCTACCCACTCGGACATGCGAGTGGGAACCTAGCTACACTCTGATGAAGAAGGACTTTGGAAATCGCTGTATTCAACTCAGATACACGTGGGTTCAGGCACAACGATTCCACATGCTTTTCTCACAACGTTTCCCTGCCACTAACATGAGGACGTTAGCAGCTCCTTCTACAGTCAAGCAGGATGCGGGAGGGTTGTGCCCTGTCCTTAGCTCTCACAGGGAAGCAGGCCTTGAAGCCAGCTGTCAACTAGCTGCATTCTTATGGCAGGGTGAAGGTAGCAGTATTCTGAGACAGGAGGTTCCCAGGTTACCACTCTACTGGACCTGGAGATACCCTCCAGGTCTGCATTGTTAACTTGCGTCTCAGAAGCCTCTGGCAAACGTCTCTGGTGAAGACGTGCGAAACTCACTGTGCAGGCAGTGTGGAACTGTGAGGGACTGAGGGTGAGCTCAACTCTCAGAAGTAAGATGTTTTTGGACAAGGCGTTCAACTACATACTCACGTATGGAACTTAGTATGTAGCACCAGTCTACCCCAGGAATTACTAGGAAATCGCTGGATTGAGCTTGGAGGCACTCGTCTTGTGTGCCGGGAGATTCCAGTTACCTCTCCCAACACTTGCGTCAAGCAGCGAGCCTAGGCCTTTTGGAAGCGAAAGGTAGCGGCAGGCAGGATGTAGGGTTACAGGCCATAAGCTCAACTCTCAGAAGTGTGTATGCATGGGAGGCAGATGTCTGCTACCCACTCGGACATGGGAGTTGGAACCTAGCTACACTCCTATTGAAGAAGGATGTTGGAAATCGCTGTGTTCATCTCAGATACATGGGAGTTCAGGCCCAATGCTTACACATGCTTTTCCCGCAACCCATCCCAGCCACTAACATAAGGAGGTTAGCAGGTACGTCTACAGTCAGGCAGGATGCGGGAGGGTTCTGCCCTGTCCTCAGCTCTCACAGGGAAGCTTGCCTAGAAGCCAGCTCTCACCTAGCTGCATTCTTATGACAGTGTGAAGGTAGCAGTATTCTGAGTAAGGAGGTTCCCAGATTACCACTCTACTGCACCTGGAGATACCGTCCAGGTGTGCATTGTTAACTTGCGTCTCAGAAGCCTCTGGCAAAAGTCTCTGGTGAAGACGTGGGAAACTCACTCTGCAGGCAGTGTGGAACTGTGAGGGACTGAGGGTGAGCTCAACTCTCAGCAGTAAGATGATTTTGGACAAGGCGTTCAGCTACCTTCTCACATATGGAACTTAGTATGTAGCACCAGTCTCCCCCAGGAATTACTGGGAAATCGCTGGATTGAGCTTGGTGGCACTAGTCTTGTGTGCCGGGAGATTCCAGTTACCTCTCCCAACACTTCGGTGAAGCAGCGAGCCTAGGCCTTTTGGAAGCGAAAGGTAGCTGCAGGCAGGAGGTAGGCTTACAGGCCATAAGCTCAACTCTCAGAAGTGTGTATACATGGGAGGCAGATGTCTGCTACCCACTCGGACATGCGAGTGGGAACCTAGCTACACTCTGATGAAGAAGGACTTTGGAAATCGCTGTATTCAACTCAGATACACGTGGGTTCAGGCACAACGATTCCACATGCTTTTCTCACAACGTTTCCCTGCCACTAACATGAGGACGTTAGCAGCTCCTTCTACAGTCAAGCAGGATGCGGGAGGGTTGTGCCCTGTCCTTAGCTCTCACAGGGAAGCAGGCCTTGAAGCCAGCTGTCAACTAGCTGCATTCTTATGGCAGGGTGAAGGTAGCAGTATTCTGAGACAGGAGGTTCCCAGGTTACCACTCTACTGGACCTGGAGATACCCTCCAGGTCTGCATTGTTAACTTGCGTCTCAGAAGCCTCTGGCAAACGTCTCTGGTGAAGACGTGCGAAACTCACTGTGAAGGCAGTGTGGAACTGTGAGCGACTGAGGGTGAGCTCAACTCTCAGAAGTAAGATGTTTTTGGACAAGGCGTTCAACTACATACTCACGTATGGAACTTAGTATGTAGCACCAGTCTACCCCAGGAATTACTAGGAAATCGCTGGATTGAGCTTGGAGGCACTCGTCTTGTGTGCCGGGAGATTCCAGTTACCTCTCCCAACACTTGCGTCAAGCAGCGAGCCTAGGCCTTTTGGAAGCGAAAGGTAGCGGCAGGCAGGATGTAGGGTTACAGGCCATAAGCTCAACTCTCAGAAGTGTGTATGCATGGGAGGCAGATGTCTGCTACCCACTCGGACATGGGAGTTGGAACCTAGCTACACTCCTATTGAAGAAGGATGTTGGAAATCGCTGTATTCAACTCAGATACACGGGAGTTCAGGCCCAATGCTTACACATGCTTTTCCCGCAACCCATCCCAGCCACTAACATAAGGAGGTTAGCAGGTACGTCTACAGTCAGGCAGGATGCGGGAGGGTTCTGCCCTGTCCTCAGCTCTCACAGGGAAGCTTGCCTAGAAGCCAGCTCTCACCTAGCTGCATTCTTATGACAGTGTGAAGGTAGCAGTATTCTGAGTAAGGAGTTTCCCAGATTACCACTCTACTGCACCTGGAGATACCGTCCAGGTCTGCATTGTTAACTTGCGTCTCAGAAGCCTCTGGCAAAAGTCTCTGGTGAAGACGTGGGAAACTCACTCTGCAGGCAGTGTGGAACTGTGAGGGACTGAGGGTGAGCTCAACTCTCAGCAGTAAGATGATTTTGGACAAGGCGTTCAGCTACCTTCTCACATATGGAACTTAGTATGTAGCACCAGTCTCCCCCAGGAATTACTGGGAAATCGCTGGATTGAGCTTGGTGGCACTAGTCTTGTGTGCCGGGAGATTCCAGTTACCTCTCCCAACACTTGCGTCAAGCAGCGAGCCTAGGCCTTTTGGAAGCGAAAGGTAGCTGCAGGCAGGAGGTAGGCTTACAGGCCATAAGCTCAACTCTCAGAAGTGTGTATACATGGGAGGCAGATGTCTGCTACCCACTCGGACATGCGAGTGGGAACCTAGCTACACTCTGATGAAGAAGGACTTTGGAAATCGCTGTATTCAACTCAGATACACGTGGGTTCAGGCACAACGATTCCACATGCTTTTCTCACAACGTTTCCCTGCCACTAACATGAGGACGTTAGCAGCTCCTTCTACAGTCAAGCAGGATGCGGGAGGGTTGTGCCCTGTCCTTAGCTCTCACAGGGAAGCAGGCCTTGAAGCCAGCTGTCAACTAGCTGCATTCTTATGGCAGGGTGAAGGTAGCAGTATTCTGAGACAGGAGGTTCCCAGGTTACCACTCTACTGGACCTGGAGATACCCTCCAGGTCTGCATTGTTAACTTGCGTCTCAGAAGCCTCTGGCAAACGTCTCTGGTGAAGACGTGCGAAACTCACTCTGCAGGCAGTGTGGAACTGTGAGGGACTGAGGGTGAGCTCAACTCTGAGAAGTAAGATGTTTTTGGACAAGGCGTTCAACTACATACTCACGTATGGAACTTAGTATGTAGCACCAGTCTACCCCAGGAATTACTAGGAAATCGCTGGATTGAGCTTGGAGGCACTCGTCTTGTGTGCCGGGAGATTCCAGTTACCTCTCCCAACACTTGCGTCAAGCAGCGAGCCTAGGCCTTTTGGAAGCGAAAGGTAGCGGCAGGCAGGATGTAGGGTTACAGGCCATAAGCTCAACTCTCAGAAGTGTGTATGCATGGGAGGCAGATGTCTGCTACCCACTCGGACATGGGAGTTGGAACCTAGCTACACTCCTATTGAAGAAGGATGTTGGAAATCGCTGTATTCAACTCAGATACACGGGAGTTCAGGCCCAATGCTTACACATGCTTTTCCCGCAACCCATCCCAGCCACTAACATAAGGAGGTTAGCAGGTACGTCTACAGTCAGGCAGGATGCGGGAGGGTTCTGCCCTGTCCTCAGCTCTCACAGGGAAGCTTGCCTAGAAGCCAGCTCTCAACTAGCTGCATTCTTATGACAGTGTGAAGGTAGCAGTATTCTGAGGAAGGAGGTTCCCAGATTACCACTCTACTGCACCTGGAGATACCGTCCAGGTGTGCATTGTTAACTTGCGTCTCAGAAGCCACTGGCAAAAGTCTCTGGTGAAGACGTGGGAAACTCACTCTGCAGGCAGTGTGGAACTGTGAGGGACTGAGGGTGAGCTCAACTCTCAGCAGTAAGATGATTTTGGACAAGGCGTTCAGCTACCTTCTCACATATGGAACTTAGTATGTAGCACCAGTCTCCCCCAGGAATTACTGGGAAATCGCTGGATTGAGCTTGGTGGCACTAGTCTTGTGTGCCGGGAGATTCCAGTTACCTCTCCCAACACTTGCGTCAAGCAGCGAGCCTAGGCCTTTTGGAAGCGAAAGGTAGCTGCAGGCAGGAGGTAGGCTTACAGGCCATAAGCTCAACTCTCAGAAGTGTGTATACATGGGAGGCAGATGTCTGCTACCCACTCGGACATGCGAGTGGGAACCTAGCTACACTCTGATGAAGAAGGACTTTGGAAATCGCTGTATTCAACTCAGATACACGTGGGTTCAGGCACAACGATTCCACATGCTTTTCTCACAACGTTTCCCTGCCACTAACATGAGGACGTTAGCAGCTCCTTCTACAGTCAAGCAGGATGCGGGAAGGTTGTGCCCTGTCCTTAGCTCTCACAGGGAAGCAGGCCTTGAAGCCAGCTGTCAACTAGCTGCATTCTTATGGCAGGGTGAAGGTAGCAGTATTCTGAGACAGGAGGTTCCCAGGTTACCACTCTACTGGACCTGGAGATACCCTCCAGGTCTGCATTGTTAACTGGCGTCTCAGAAGCCTCTGGCAAACGTCTCTGGTGAAGACGTGGGAAACTCACTCTGCAGGCAGTGTGGAACTGTGAGGGACTGAGGGTGAGCTCAACTCTCAGAAGTAAGATGTTTTTGGACAAGGCGTTCAACTACATACTCACGCATGGAACTTAGTATGTAGCACCAGTCTACCCCAGGAATTACTAGGAAATCGCTGGATTGAGCTTGGAGGCACTCGTCTTGTGTGCCGGGAGATTCCAGTTACCTCTCCCAACACTTGCGTCAAGCAGCGAGCCTAGGCCTTTTGGAAGCGAAAGGTAGCGGCAGGCAGGATGTAGGGTTACAGGCCATAAGCTCAACTCTCAGAAGTGTGTATGCATGGGAGGCAGATGTCTGCTACCCACTCGGACAAGGGAGTTGGAACCTAGCTACACTCCTATTGAAGAAGGATGTTGGAAATCGCTGTATTCAACTCAGATACACGGGAGTTCAGGCCCAATGCTTACACATGCTTTTCCCGCAACCCATCCCAGCCACTAACATAAGGAGGTTAGCAGGTACGTCTACAGTCAGGCAGGATGCGGGAGGGTTCTGCCCTGTCCTCAGCTCTCACAGGGAAGCTTGCCTAGAAGCCAGCTCTCAACTAGCTGCATTCTTATGACAGTGTGAAGGTAGCAGTATTCTGAGGAAGGAGGTTCCCAGATTACCACTCTACTGCACCTGGAGATACCGTCCAGGTGTGCATTGTTAACTTGCGTCTCAGAAGCCTCTGGCAAAAGTCTCTGGTGAAGACGTGGGAAACTCACTCTGCAGGCAGTGTGGAACTGTGAGGGACTGAGGGTGAGCTCAACTCTCAGCAGTAAGATGATTTTGGACAAGGCGTTCAGCTACCTTCTCACATATGGAACTTAGTATGTAGCACCAGGCTCCCCCAGGAATTACTGGGAAATCGCTGGATTGAGCTTGGTGGCACTAGTCTTGTGTGCCGGGAGATTCCAGTTACCTCTCCCAACACTTGCGTCAAGCAGCGAGCCTAGGCCTTTTGGAAGCGAAAGGTAGCTGCAGGCAGGAGGTAGGCTTACAGGCCATAAGCTCAACTCTCAGAAGTGTGTATACATGGGAGGCAGATGTCTGCTACCCACTCGGACATGCGAGTGGGAACCTAGCTACACACTGATGAAGAAGGACTTTGGAAATCGCTGTATTCAACTCAGATACACGTGGGTTCAGGCACAACGATTCCACATGCTTTTCTCACAACGTTTCCCTGCCACTAACATGAGGACGTTAGCAGCTCCTTCTACAGTCAAGCAGGATGCGGGAGGGTTGTGCCCTGTCCTTAGCTCTCACAGGGAAGCAGGCCTTGAAGCCAGCTGTCAACTAGCTGCATTCTTATGGCAGGGTGAAGGTAGCAGTATTCTGAGACAGGAGGTTCACAGGTTACCACTCTACTGGACCTGGAGATACCCTCCAGGTCTGCATTGTTAACTGGCGTCTCAGAAGCCTCTGGCAAACGTCTCTGGTGAAGACGTGCGAAACTCACTCTGCAGGCAGTGTGGAACTGTGAGGGACTGAGGGTGAGCTCAACTCTCAGAAGTAAGATGTTTTTGGACAAGGCGTTCAATTACATACTCACGTATGGAACTTAGTATGTAGCACCAGTCTACCCCAGGAATTACTAGGAAATCGCTGGATTGAGCTTGGAGGCACTCGTCTTGTGTGCCGGGAGATTCCAGTTACCTCTCCCAACACTTGCGTCAAGCAGCGAGCCTAGGCCTTTTGGAAGCGAAAGGTAGCGGCAGGCAGGATGTAGGGTTACAGGCCATAAGCTCAACTCTCAGAAGTGTGTATGCATGGGAGGCAGATGTCTGCTACCCACTCGGACATGGGAGTTGGAACCTAGCTACACTCCTATTGAAGAAGGATGTTGGAAATCGCTGTGTTCATCTCAGATACACGGGAGTTCAGGCCCAATGCTTACACATGCTTTTCCCGCAACCCATCCCAGCCACTAACATAAGGAGGTTAGCAGGTACGTCTACAGTCAGGCAGGATGCGGGAGGGTTCTGCCCTGTCCTCAGCTCTCACAGGGAAGCTTGCCTAGAAGCCAGCTCTCACCTAGCTGCATTCTTATGACAGTGTGAAGGTAGCAGTATTCTGAGTAAGGAGTTTCCCAGATTACCACTCTACTGCACCTGGAGATACCGTCCAGGTGTGCATTGTTAACTTGCGTCTCAGAAGCCTCTGGCAAAAGTCTCTGGTGAAGACGTCGGAAACTCACTCTGCAGGCAGTGTGGAACTGTGAGGGACTGAGGGTGAGCTCAACTCTCAGCAGTAAGATGATTTTGGACAAGGCGTTCAGCTACCTTCTCACATATGGAACTTAGTATGTAGCACCAGTCTACCCCAGGAATTACTGGGAAATCGCTGGATTGAGCTTGGTGGCACTAGTCTTGTGTGCCGGGAGATTCCAGTTACCTCTCCCAACACTTGCGTCAAGCAGCGAGCCTAGGCCTTTTGGAAGCGAAAGGTAGCTGCAGGCAGGAGGTAGGCTTACAGGCCATAAGCTCAACTCTCAGAAGTGTGTATACATGGGAGGCAGATGTCTGCTACCCACTCGGACATGCGAGTGGGAACCTAGCTACACTCTGATGAAGAAGGACTTTGGAAATCGCTGTATTCAACTCAGATACACGTGGGTTCAGGCACAACGATTCCACATGCTTTTCTCACAACGTTTCCCTGCCACTAACATGAGGACGTTAGCAGCTCCTTCTACAGTCAAGCAGGATGCGGGAGGGTTGTGCCCTGTCCTTAGCTCTCACAGGGAAGCAGGCCTTGAAGCCAGCTGTCAACTAGCTGCATTCTTATGGCAGGGTGAAGGTAGCAGTATTCTGAGACAGGAGGTTCCCAGGTTACCACTCTACTGCACCTGGAGATACCCTCCAGGTCTGCATTGTTAACTTGCGTCTCAGAAGCCTCTGGCAAACGTCTCTGGTGAAGACGTGCGAAAGTCACTCTGCAGGCAGTGTGGAACTGTGAGGGACTGAGGGTGAGCTCAACTCTGAGAAGTAAGATGTTTTTGGACAAGGCGTTCAACTACATACTCACGCATGGAACTTAGTATGTAGCACCAGTCTACCCCAGGAATTACTAGGAAATCGCTGGATTGAGCTTGGAGGCACTCGTCTTGTGTGCCGGGAGATTCCAGTTACCTCTCCCAACACTTGCGTCAAGCAGCGAGCCTAGGCCTTTTGGAAGCGAAAGGTAGCGGCAGGCAGGATGTAGGGTTACAGGCCATAAGCTCAACTCTCAGAAGTGTGTATGCATGGGAGGCAGATGTCTGCTACCCACTCGGACATGGGAGTTGGAACCTAGCTACACTCCTATTGAAGAAGGATGTTGGAAATCGCTGTATTCAACTCAGATACACGGGAGTTCAGGCCCAATGCTTACACATGCTTTTCCCGCAACCCATCCCAGCCACTAACATAAGGAGGTTAGCAGGTACGTCTACAGTCAGGCAGGATGCGGGAGGGTTCTGCCCTGTCCTCAGCTCTCACAGGGAAGCTTGCCTAGAAGCCAGCTCTCAACTAGCTGCATTCTTATGACAGTGTGAAGGTAGCAGTATTCTGAGTAAGGAGGTTCCCAGATTACCACTCTACTGCACCTGGAGATACCGTCCAGGTGTGCATTGTTAACTTGCGTCTCAGAAGCCTCTGGCAAAAGTCTCTGGTGAAGACGTGGGAAACTCACTCTGCAGGCAGTGTGGAACTGTGAGGGACTGAGGGTGAGCTCAACTCTCAGCAGTAAGATGATTTTGGACAAGGCGTTCAGCTACCTTCTCACATATGGAACTTAGTATGTAGCACCAGTCTACCCCAGGAATTACTGGGAAATCGCTGGATTGAGCTTGGTGGCACTAGTCTTGTGTGCCGGGAGATTCCAGTTACCTCTCCCAACACTTGCGTCAAGCAGCGAGCCTAGGCCTTTTGGAAGCGAAAGGTAGCTGCAGGCAGGAGGTAGGCTTACAGGCCATAAGCTCAACTCTCAGAAGTGTGTATACATGGGAGGCAGATGTCTGCTACCCACTCGGACATGCGAGTGGGAACCTAGCTACACTCTGATGAAGAAGGACTTTGGAAATCGCTGTATTCAACTCAGATACACGTGGGTTCAGGCACAACGATTCCACATGCTTTTCTCACAACGTTTCCCTGCCACTAACATGAGGACGTTAGCAGCTCCTTCTACAGTCAAGCAGGATGCGGGAGGGTTGTGCCCTGTCCTTAGCTCTCACAGGGAAGCAGGCCTTGAAGCCAGCTGTCAACTAGCTGCATTCTTATGGCAGGGTGAAGGTAGCAGTATTCTGAGACAGGAGGTTCCCAGGTTACCACTCTACTGGACCTGGAGATACCCTCCAGGTCTGCATTGTTAACTTGCGTCTCAGAAGCCTCTGGCAAACGTCTCTGGTGAAGACGTGCGAAAGTCACTCTGCAGGCAGTGTGGAACTGTGAGGGACTGAGGGTGAGCTCAACTCTGAGAAGTAAGATGTTTTTGGACAAGGCGTTCAACTACATACTCACGCATGGAACTTAGTATGTAGCACCAGTCTACCCCAGGAATTACTAGGAAATCGCTGGATTGAGCTTGGAGGCACTCGTCTTGTGTGCCGGGAGATTCCAGTTACCTCTCCCAACACTTGCGTCAAGCAGCGAGCCTAGGCCTTTTGGAAGCGAAAGGTAGCGGCAGGCAGGATGTAGGGTTACAGGCCATAAGCTCAACTCTCAGAAGTGTGTATACATGGGATGCAGATGTCTGCTACCCACTCAGACATGCGAGTGGGAACCTAGCTACACTCCTATTGAAGAAGGATGTTGGAAATCGCTGTATTCAACTCAGATACACGTGGGTTCAGGCACAACGATTCCACATGCTTTTCTCACAACGTTTCCCTGCCACTAACATGAGGACGTTAGCAGCTCCTTCTACAGTCAAGCAGGATGCGGGAGGGTTGTGCCCTGTCCTTAGCTCTCACAGGGAAGCAGGCCTTGAAGCCAGCTGTCAACTAGCTGCATTCTTATGGCAGGGTGAAGGTAGCAGTATTCTGAGACAGGAGGTTCCCAGGTTACCACTCTACTGCACCTGGAGATACCCTCCAGGTCTGCATTGTTAACTTGCGTCTCAGAAGCCTCTGGCAAACGTCTCTGGTGAAGACGTGCGAAACTCACTCTGCAGGCAGTGTGGAACTGTGAGGGACTGAGGGTGAGCTCAACTCTGAGAAGTAAGATGTTTTTGGACAAGGCGTTCAACTACATACTCACGTATGGAACTTAGTATGTAGCACCAGTCTACCCCAGGAATTACTAGGAAATCGCTGGATTGAGCTTGGAGGCACTCGTCTTGTGTGCCGGGAGATTCCAGTTACCTCTCCCAACACTTGCGTCAAGCAGCGAGCCTAGGCCTTTTGGAAGCGAAAGGTAGCGGCAGGCAGGATGTAGGGTTACAGGCCATAAGCTCAACTCTCAGAAGTGTGTATGCATGGGAGGCAGATGTCTGCTACCCACTCGGACATGGGAGTTGGAACCTAGCTACACTTCTATTGAAGAAGGATGTTGGAAATCGCTGTATTCAACTCAGATACACGGGAGTTCAGGCCCAATGCTTACACATGCTTTTCCCGCAACCCATCCCAGCCACTAACATAAGGAGGTTAGCAGGTACGTCTACAGTCAGGCAGGATGCGGGAGGGTTCTGCCCTGTCCTCAGCTCTCACAGGGAAGCTTGCCTAGAAGCCAGCTCTCAACTAGCTGCATTCTTATGACAGTGTGAAGGTAGCAGTATTCTGAGTAAGGAGGTTCCCAGATTACCACTCTACTGCACCTGGAGGTACCGTCCAGGTGTGCATTGTTAACTTGCGTCTCAGAAGCCTCTGGCAAAAGTCTCTGGTGAAGACGTGGGAAACTCACTCTGCAGGCAGTGTGGAACTGTGAGGGACTGAGGGTGAGCTCAACTCTCAGCAGTAAGATGATTTTGGACAAGGCGTTCAGCTACCTTCTCACATATGGAACTTAGTATGTAGCACCAGTCTACCCCAGGAATTACTGGGAAATCGCTGGATTGAGCTTGGTGGCACTAGTCTTGTGTGCCGGGAAATTCCAGTTACCTCTCCCAACACTTGCGTCAAGCAGCGAGCCTAGGCCTTTTGGAAGCGAAAGGTAGCTGCAGGCAGGAGGTAGGCTTACAGGCCATAAGCTCAACTCTCTGAAGTGTGTATACATGGGAGGCAGATGTCTGCTACCCACTCGGACATGCGAGTGGGAACCTAGCTACACTCTGATGAAGAAGGACTTTGGAAATCGCTGTATTCAACTCAGATACACGTGGGTTCAGGCACAACGATTCCACATGCTTTTCTCACAACGTTTCCCTGCCACTAACATGAGGACGTTAGCAGCTCCTTCTACAGTCAAGCAGGATGCGGGAGGGTTGTGCCCTGTCCTCAGCTCTCACAGGGAAGCAGGCCTTGAAGCCAGCTGTCAACTAGCTGCATTCTTATGGCAGGGTGAAGGTAGCAGTATTCTGAGACAGGAGGTTCCCAGGTTACCACTCTACTGGACCTGGAGATACCCTCCAGGTCTGCATTGTTAACTTGCGTCTCAGAAGCCTCTGGCAAAAGTCTCTGGTGAAGACGTGGGAAACTCACTCTGCAGGCAGTGTGGAACTGTGAGGGACTGAGGGTGAGCTCAACTCTCAGCAGTAAGATGATTTTGGACAAGGCGTTCAGCTACCTTCTCACATATGGAACTTAGTATGTAGCACCAGTCTACCCCAGGAATTACTGGGAAATCGCTGGATTGAGCTTGGTGGCACTCGTCTTGTGTGCCGGGAGATTCCAGTTACCTCTCCCAACACTTGCGTCAAGCAGCGAGCCTAGGCCTTTTGGAAGCGAAAGGTAGCTGCAGGCAGGAGGTAGGCTTACAGGCCATAAGCTCAACTCTCAGAAGTGTGTATACATGGGAGGCAGATGTCTGCTACCCACTCGGACATGCGAGTGGGAACCTAGCTACACTCTGATGAAGAAGGACTTTGGAAATCGCTGTATTCAACTCAGATACACGTGGGTTCAGGCACAACGATTCCACATGCTTTTCTCACAACGTTTCCCTGCCACTAACATGAGGACGTTAGCAGCTCCTTCTACAGTCAAGCAGGATGCGGGAGGGTTGTGCCCTGTCCTTAGCTCTCACAGGGAAGCAGGCCTTGAAGCCAGCTGTCAACTAGCTGCATTCTTATTGCAGGGTGAAGGTAGCAGTATTCTGAGACAGGAGGTTCCCAGGTTACCACTCTACTGCACCTGGAGATACCCTCCAGGTCTGCATTGTTAACTTGCGTCTCAGAAGCCTCTGGCAAACGTCTCTGGTGAAGACGTGCGAAAGTCACTCTGCAGGCAGTGTGGAACTGTGAGGGACTGACGGTGAGCTCAACTCTGAGAAGTAAGATGTTTTTGGACAAGGCGTTCAACTACATACTCACGCATGGAACTTAGTATGTAGCACCAGTCTACCCCAGGAATTACTAGGAAATCGCTGGATTGAGCTTGGAGGCACTCGTCTTGTGTGCCGGGAGATTCCAGTTACCTCTCCCAACACTTGCGTCAAGCAGCGAGCCTAGGCCTTTTGGAAGCGAAAGGTAGCGGCAGGCAGGATGTAGGGTTACAGGCCATAAGCTCAACTCTCAGAAGTGTGTATGCATGGGAGGCAGATGTCTGCTACCCACTCGGACATGGGAGTTGGAACCTAGCTACACTCCTATTGAAGAAGGATGTTGGAAATCGCTGTATTCAACTCAGATACACGGGAGTTCAGGCCCAATGCTTACACATGCTTTTCCCGCAACCCATCCCAGCCACTAACATAAGGAGGTTAGCAGGTACGTCTACAGTCAGGCAGGATGCGGGAGGGTTCTGCCCTGTCCTCAGCTCTCACAGGGAAGCTTGCCTAGAAGCCAGCTCTCAACTAGCTGCATTCTTATGACAGTGTGAAGGTAGCAGTATTCTGAGGAAGGAGGTTCCCAGATTACCACTCTACTGCACCTGGAGATACCGTCCAGGTGTGCATTGTTAACTTGCGTCTCAGAAGCCTCTGGCAAAAGTCTCTGGTGAAGACGTGGGAAACTCACTCTGCAGGCAGTGTGGAACTGTGAGGGACTGAGGGTGAGCTCAACTCTCAGCAGTAAGATGATTTTGGACAAGGCGTTCAGCTACCTTCTCACATATGGAACTTAGTATGTAGCACCAGTCTCCCCCAGGAATTACTGGGAAATCGCTGGATTGAGCTTGGTGGCACTAGTCTTGTGTGCCGGGAGATTCCAGTTACCTCTCCCAACACTTGCGTCAAGCAGCGAGCCTAGGCCTTTTGGAAGCGAAAGGTAGCTGCAGGCAGGAGGTAGGCTTACAGGCCATAAGCTCAACTCTCAGAAGTGTGTATACATGGGAGGCAGATGTCTGCTACCCACTCGGACATGCGAGTGGGAACCTAGCTACACTCTGATGAAGAAGGACATTGGAAATCGCTGTATTCAACTCAGATACACGTGGGTTCAGGCACAACGATTCCACATGCTTTTCTCACAACGTTTCCCTGCCACTAACATGAGGACGTTAGCAGCTCCTTCTACAGTCAAGCAGGATGCGGGAGGGTTGTGCCCTGTCCTTAGCTCTCACAGGGAAGCAGGCCTTGAAGCCAGCTGTCAACTAGCTGCATTCTTATGGCAGGGTGAAGGTAGCAGTATTCTGAGACAGGAGGTTCCCAGGTTACCACTCTACTGGACCTGGAGATACCCTCCAGGTCTGCATTGTTAACTTGCGTCTCAGAAGCCTCTGGCAAACGTCTCTGGTGAAGACGTGCGAAACTCACTCTGCAGGCAGTGTGGAACTGTGAGGGACTGAGGGTGAGCTCAACTCTGAGAAGTAAGATGTTTTTGGACAAGGCGTTCAACTACATACTCACGTATGGAACTTAGTATGTAGCACCAGTCTACCCCAGGAATTACTAGGAAATCGCTGGATTGAGCTTGGAGGCACTCGTCTTGTGTGCCGGGAGATTCCAGTTACCTCTCCCAACACTTGCGTCAAGCAGCGAGCCTAGGCCTTTTGGAAGCGAAAGGTAGCGGCAGGCAGGATGTAGGGTTACAGGCCATAAGCTCAACTCTCAGAAGTGTGTATGCATGGGAGGCAGATGTCTGCTACCCACTCGGACATGGGAGTTGGAACCTAGCTACACTCCTATTGAAGAAGGATGTTGGAAATCGCTGTATTCAACTCAGATACACGGGAGTTCAGGCCCAATGCTTACACATGCTTTTCCCGCAACCCATCCCAGCCACTAACATAAGGAGGTTAGCAGGTACGTCTACAGTCAGGCAGGATGCGGGAGGGTTCTGCCCTGTCCTCAGCTCTCACAGGGAAGCTTGCCTAGAAGCCAGCTCTCAACTAGCTGCATTCTTATGACAGTGTGAAGGTAGCAGTATTCTGAGTAAGGAGGTTCCCAGATTACCACTCTACTGCACCTGGAGATACCGTCCAGGTGTGCATTGTTAACTTGCGTCTCAGAAGCCTCTGGCAAAAGTCTCTGGTGAAGACGTGGGAAACTCACTCTGCAGGCAGTGTGGAACTGTGAGGGACTGAGGGTGAGCTCAACTCTCAGCAGTAAGATGATTTTGGACAAGGCGTTCAGCTACCTTCTCACATATGGAACTTAGTATGTAGCACCAGTCTACCCCAGGAATTACTGGGAAATCGCTGGATTGAGCTTGGTGGCACTAGTCTTGTGTGCCGGGAGATTCCAGTTACCTCTCCCAACACTTGCGTCAAGCAGCGAGCCTAGGCCTTTTGGAAGCGAAAGGTAGCTGCAGGCAGGAGGTAGGCTTACAGGCCATAAGCTCAACTCTCAGAAGTGTGTATACATGGGAGGCAGATGTCTGCTACCCACTCGGACATGCGAGTGGGAACCTAGCTACACTCTGATGAAGAAGGACTTTGGAAATCGCTGTATTCAACTCAGATACACGTGGGTTCAGGCACAACGATTCCACATGCTTTTCTCACAACGTTTCCCTGCCACTAACATGAGGACGTTAGCAGCTCCTTCTACAGTCAAGCAGGATGCGGGAGGGTTGTGCCCTGTCCTTAGCTCTCACAGGGAAGCAGGCCTTGAAGCCAGCTGTCAACTAGCTGCATTCTTATGGCAGGGTGAAGGTAGCAGTATTCTGAGACAGGAGGTTCCCAGGTTACCACTCTACTGGACCTGGAGATACCCTCCAGGTCTGCATTGTTAACTGGCGTCTCAGAAGCCTCTGGCAAACGTCTCTGGTGAAGACGTGCGAAACTCACTCTGCAGGCAGTGTGGACCTGTGAGGGACTGAGGGTGAGCTCAACTCTCAGAAGTAAGATGTTTTTGGACAAGGCGTTCAATTACATACTCACGTATGGAACTTAGTATGTAGCACCAGTCTACCCCAGGAATTACTAGGAAATCGCTGGATTGAGCTTGGAGGCACTCGTCTTGTGTGCCGGGAGATTCCAGTTACCTCTCCCAACACTTGCGTCAAGCAGCGAGCCTAGGCCTTTTGGAAGCGAAAGGTAGCGGCAGGCAGGATGTAGGGTTACAGGCCATAAGCTCAACTCTCAGAAGTGTGTATGCATGGGAGGCAGATGTCTGCTACCCACTCGGACATGGGAGTTGGAACCTAGCTACACTCCTATTGAAGAAGGATGTTGGAAATCGCTGTGTTCATCTCAGATACACGGGAGTTCAGGCCCAATGCTTACACATGCTTTTCCCGCAACCCATCCCAGCCACTAACATAAGGAGGTTAGCAGGTACGTCTACAGTCAGGCAGGATGCGGGAGGGTTCTGCCCTGTCCTCAGCTCTCACAGGGAAGCTTGCCTAGAAGCCAGCTCTCACCTAGCTGCATTCTTATGACAGTGTGAAGGTAGCAGTATTCTGAGTAAGGAGTTTCCCAGATTACCACTCTACTGCACCTGGAGATACCGTCCAGGTGTGCATTGTTAACTTGCGTCTCAGAAGCCTCTGGCAAAAGTCTCTGGTGAAGACGTCGGAAACTCACTCTGCAGGCAGTGTGGAACTGTGAGGGACTGAGGGTGAGCTCAACTCTCAGCAGTAAGATGATTTTGGACAAGGCGTTCAGCTACCTTCTCACATATGGAACTTAGTATGTAGCACCAGTCTACCCCAGGAATTACTGGGAAATCGCTGGATTGAGCTTGGTGGCACTAGTCTTGTGTGCCGGGAGATTCCAGTTACCTCTCCCAACACTTGCGTCAAGCAGCGAGCCTAGGCCTTTTGGAAGCGAAAGGTAGCTGCAGGCAGGAGGTAGGCTTACAGGCCATAAGCTCAACTCTCAGAAGTGTGTATACATGGGAGGCAGATGTCTGCTACCCACTCGGACATGCGAGTGGGAACCTAGCTACACTCTGATGAAGAAGGACTTTGGAAATCGCTGTATTCAACTCAGATACACGTGGGTTCAGGCACAACGATTCCACATGCTTTTCTCACAACGTTTCCCTGCCACTAACATGAGGACGTTAGCAGCTCCTTCTACAGTCAAGCAGGATGCGGGAGGGTTGTGCCCTGTCCTTAGCTCTCACAGGGAAGCAGGCCTTGAAGCCAGCTGTCAACTAGCTGCATTCTTATTGCAGGGTGAAGGTAGCAGTATTCTGAGACAGGAGGTTCCCAGGTTACCACTCTACTGCACCTGGAGATACCCTCCAGGTCTGCATTGTTAACTTGCGTCTCAGAAGCCTCTGGCAAACGTCTCTGGTGAAGACGTGCGAAAGTCACTCTGCAGGCAGTGTGGAACTGTGAGGGACTGAGGGTGAGCTCAACTCTGAGAAGTAAGATGTTTTTGGACAAGGCGTTCAACTACATACTCACGCATGGAACTTAGTATGTAGCACCAGTCTACCCCAGGAATTACTAGGAAATCGCTGGATTGAGCTTGGAGGCACTCGTCTTGTGTGCCGGGAGATTCCAGTTACCTCTCCCAACACTTGCGTCAAGCAGCGAGCCTAGGCCTTTTGGAAGCGAAAGGTAGCGGCAGGCAGGATGTAGGGTTACAGGCCATAAGCTCAACTCTCAGAAGTGTGTATGCATGGGAGGCAGATGTCTGCTACCCACTCGGACATGGGAGTTGGAACCTAGCTACACTCCTATTGAAGAAGGATGTTGGAAATCGCTGTATTCAACTCAGATACACGGGAGTTCAGGCCCAATGCTTACACATGCTTTTCCCGCAACCCATCCCAGCCACTAACATAAGGAGGTTAGCAGGTACGTCTACAGTCAGGCAGGATGCGGGAGGGTTCTGCCCTGTCCTCAGCTCTCACAGGGAAGCTTGCCTAGAAGCCAGCTCTCAACTAGCTGCATTCTTATGACAGTGTGAAGGTAGCAGTATTCTGAGTAAGGAGGTTCCCAGATTACCACTCTACTGCACCTGGAGATACCGTCCAGGTGTGCATTGTTAACTTGCGTCTCAGAAGCCTCTGGCAAAAGTCTCTGGTGAAGACGTGGGAAACTCACTCTGCAGGCAGTGTGGAACTGTGAGGGACTGAGGGTGAGCTCAACTCTCAGCAGTAAGATGATTTTGGACAAGGCGTTCAGCTACCTTCTCACATATGGAACTTAGTATGTAGCACCAGTCTCCCCCAGGAATTACTGGGAAATCGCTGGATTGAGCTTGGTGGCACTAGTCTTGTGTGCCGGGAGATTCCAGTTACCTCTCCCAACACTTGCGTCAAGCAGCGAGCCTAGGCCTTTTGGAAGCGAAAGGTAGCGGCAGGCAGGATGTAGGGTTACAGGCCATAAGCTCAACTCTCAGAAGTGTGTATACATGGGAGGCAGATGTCTGCTACCCACTCAGACATGCGAGTGGGAACCTAGCTACACTCCTATTGAAGAAGGATGTTGGAAATCGCTGTATTCAACTCAGATACACGTGGGTTCAGGCACAACGATTCCACATGCTTTTCTCACAACGTTTCCCTGCCACTAACATGAGGACGTTAGCAGCTCCTTCTACAGTCAAGCAGGATGCGGGAGGGTTGTGCCCTGTCCTTAGCTCTCACAGGGAAGCAGGCCTTGAAGCCAGCTGTCAACTAGCTGCATTCTTATGGCAGGGTGAAGGTAGCAGTATTCTGAGACAGGAGGTTCCCAGGTTACCACTCTACTGCACCTGGAGATACCCTCCAGGTCTGCATTGTTAACTTGCGTCTCAGAAGCCTCTGGCAAACGTCTCTGGTGAAGACGTGCGAAACTCACTCTGCAGGCAGTGTGGAACTGTGAGGGACTGAGGGTGAGCTCAACTCTCAGAAGTAAGATGTTTTTGGACAAGGCGTTCAACTACATACTCACGTATGGAACTTAGTATGTAGCACCAGTCTACCCCAGGAATTACTAGGAAATCGCTGGATTGAGCTTGGAGGCACTCGTCTTGTGTGCCGGGAGATTCCAGTTACCTCTCCCAACACTTGCGTCAAGCAGCGAGCCTAGGCCTTTTGGAAGCGAAAGGTAGCGGCAGGCAGGAGGTAGGGTTACAGGCCATAAGCTCAACTCTCAGAAGTGTGTATGCATGGGAGGCAGATGTCTGCTACCCACTCGGACATGGGAGTTGGAACCTAGCTACACTTCTATTGAAGAAGGATGTTGGAAATCGCTGTATTCAACTCAGATACACGGGAGTTCAGGCCCAATGCTTACACATGCTTTTCCCGCAACCCATCCCAGCCACTAACATAAGGAGGTTAGCAGGTACGTCTACAGTCAGGCAGGATGCGGGAGGGTTCTGCCCTGTCCTCAGCTCTCACAGGGAAGCTTGCCTAGAAGCCAGCTCTCAACTAGCTGCATTCTTATGACAGTGTGAAGGTAGCAGTATTCTGAGTAAGGAGGTTCCCAGATTACCACTCTACTGCACCTGGAGGTACCGTCCAGGTGTGCATTGTTAACTTGCGTCTCAGAAGCCTCTGGCAAAAGTCTCTGGTGAAGACGTGGGAAACTCACTCTGCAGGCAGTGTGGAACTGTGAGGGACTGAGGGTGAGCTCAACTCTCAGCAGTAAGATGATTTTGGACAAGGCGTTCAGCTACCTTCTCACATATGGAACTTAGTATGTAGCACCAGTCTACCCCAGGAATTACTGGGAAATCGCTGGATTGAGCTTGGTGGCACTAGTCTTGTGTGCCGGGAGATTCCAGTTACCTCTCCCAACACTTGCGTCAAGCAGCGAGCCTAGGCCTTTTGGAAGCGAAAGGTAGCTGCAGGCAGGAGGTAGGCTTACAGGCCATAAGCTCAACTCTCTGAAGTGTGTATACATGGGAGGCAGATGTCTGCTACCCACTCGGACATGCGAGTGGGAACCTAGCTACACTCTGATGAAGAAGGACTTTGGAAATCGCTGTATTCAACTCAGATACACGTGGGTTCAGGCACAACGATTCCACATGCTTTTCTCACAACGTTTCCCTGCCACTAACATGAGGACGTTAGCAGCTCCTTCTACAGTCAAGCAGGATGCGGGAGGGTTGTGCCCTGTCCTCAGCTCTCACAGGGAAGCAGGCCTTGAAGCCAGCTGTCAACTAGCTGCATTCTTATGGCAGGGTGAAGGTAGCAGTATTCTGAGACAGGAGGTTCCCAGGTTACCACTCTACTGGACCTGGAGATACCCTCCAGGTCTGCATTGTTAACTTGCGTCTCAGAAGCCTCTGGCAAAAGTCTCTGGTGAAGACGTGCGAAACTCACTGTGCAGGAAGTGTGGAACTGTGAGGGACTGAGGGTGAGCTCAACTCTCAGCAGTAAGATGATTTTGGACAAGGCGTTCAGCTACCTTCTCACATATGGAACTTAGTATGTAGCACCAGTCTACCCCAGGAATTACTGGGAAATCGCTGGATTGAGCTTGGTGGCACTCGTCTTGTGTGCCGGGAGATTCCAGTTACCTCTCCCAACACTTGCGTCAAGCAGCGAGCCTAGGCCTTTTGGAAGCGAAAGGTAGCTGCAGGCAGGAGGTAGGCTTACAGGCCATAAGCTCAACTCTCAGAAGTGTGTATACATGGGAGGCAGATGTCTGCTACCCACTCGGACATGCGAGTGGGAACCTAGCTACACTCTGATGAAGAAGGACTTTGGAAATCGCTGTATTCAACACAGATACACGTGGGTTCAGGCACAACGATTCCACATGCTTTTCTCACAACGTTTCCCTGCCACTAACATGAGGACGTTAGCAGCTCCTTCTACAGTCATGCAGGATGCGGGAGGGTTGTGCCCTGTCCTTAGCTCTCACAGGGAAGCAGGCCTTGAAGCCAGCTGTCAACTAGCTGCATTCTTATGGCAGGGTGAAGGTAGCAGTATTCTGAGACAGGAGGTTCCCAGGTTACCACTCTACTGGACCTGGAGATACCCTCCAGGTCTGCATTGTTAACTTGCGTCTCAGAAGCCTCTGGCAAACGTCTCTGGTGAAGACGTGCGAAAGTCACTCTGCAGGCAGTGTGGAACTGTGAGGGACTGAGGGTGAGCTCAACTCTCAGCAGTAAGATGATTTTGGACAAGGCGTTCAGCTACCTTCTCACATATGGAACTTAGTATGTAGCACCAGTCTACCCCAGGAATTACTGGGAAATCGCTGGATTGAGCTTGGTGGCACTAGTCTTGTGTGCCGGGAGATTCCAGTTACCTCTCCCAACACTTGCGTCAAGCAGCGAGCCTAGGCCTTTTGGAAGCGAAAGGTAGCTGCAGGCAGGAGGTAGGCTTACAGGCCATAAGCTCAACTCTCAGAAGTGTGTATACATGGGAGGCAGATGTCTGCTACCCACTCGGACATGCGAGTGGGAACCTAGCTACACTCTGATGAAGAAGGACTTTGGAAATCGCTGTATTCAACTCAGATACACGGGAGTTCAGGCCCAATGCTTACACATGCTTTTCCCGCAACCCATCCCAGCCACTAACATAAGGAGGTTAGCAGGTACGTCTACAGTCAGGCAGGATGCGGGAGGGTTCTGCCCTGTCCTCAGCTCTCACAGGGAAGCTTGCCTAGAAGCCAGCTCTCAACTAGCTGCATTCTTATGACAGTGTGAAGGTAGCAGTATTCTGAGTAAGCAGGTTCCCAGATTACCACTCTACTGCACCTGGAGATACCGTCCAGGTGTGCATTGTTAACTTGCGTCTCAGAAGCCTCTGGCAAAAGTCTCTGGTGAAGACGTGGGAAACTCACTCTGCAGGCAGTGTGGAACTGTGAGGGACTGAGGGTGAGCTCAACTCTCAGCAGTAAGATGATTTTGGACAAGGCGTTCAGCTACCTTCTCACATATGGAACTTAGTATGTAGCACCAGTCTACCCCAGGAATTACTGGGAAATTGCTGGATTGAGCTTGGTGGCACTAGTCTTGTGTGCCGGGAGATTCCAGTTACCTCTCCCAACACTTGCGTCAAGCAGCGAGCCTAGGCCTTTTGGAAGCGAAAGGTAGCTGCAGGCAGGAGGTAGGCTTACAGGCCATAAGCTCAACTCTCAGAAGTGTGTATACATGGGAGGCAGATGTCTGCTACCCACTCGGACATGCGAGTGGGAACCTAGCTACACTCTGATGAAGAAGGACTTTGGAAATCGCTGTATTCAACTCAGATACACGGGAGTTCAGGCCCAATGCTTACACATGCTTTTCCCGCAACCCATCCCAGCCACTAACATAAGGAGGTTAGCAGGTACGTCTACAGTCAGGCAGGATGCGGGAGGGTTCTGCCCTGTCCTCAGCTCTCACAGGGAAGCTTGCCTAGAAGCCAGCTCTCAACTAGCTGCATTCTTATGACAGTGTGAAGGTAGCAGTATTCTGAGTAAGGAGGTTCCCAGATTACCACTCTACTGCACCTGGAGATACCGTCCAGGTGTGCATTGTTAACTTGCGTCTCAGAAGCCTCTGGCAAAAGTCTCTGGTGAAGACGTGGGAAACTCACTCTGCAGGCAGTGTGGAACTGTGAGGGACTGAGGGTGAGCTCAACTCTCAGCAGTAAGATGATTTTGGACAAGGCGTTCAGCTACCTTCTCACATATGGAACTTAGTATGTAGCACCAGTCTCCCCCAGGAATTACTGGGAAATCGCTGGATTGAGCTTGGTGGCACTAGTCTTGTGTGCCGGGAGATTCCAGTTACCTCTCCCAACACTTGCGTCAAGCAGCGAGCCTAGGCCTTTTGGAAGCGAAAGGTAGCTGCAGGCAGGAGGTAGGCTTACAGGCCATAAGCTCAACTCTCAGAAGTGTGTATACATGGGAGGCAGATGTCTGCTACCCACTCGGACATGCGAGTGGGAACCTAGCTACACTCTGATGAAGAAGGACTTTGGAAATCGCTGTATTCAACTCAGATACACGTGGGTTCAGGCACAACGATTCCACATGCTTTTCTCACAACGTTTCCCTGCCACTAACATGAGGACGTTAGCAGCTCCTTCTACAGTCAAGCAGGATGCGGGAGGGTTGTGCCCTGTCCTTAGCTCTCACAGGGAAGCAGGCCTTGTAGCCAGCTGTCAACTAGCTGCATTCTTAAGGCAGGGTGAAGGTAGCAGTATTCTGAGACAGGAGGTTCCCAGGTTACCACTCTACTGGACCTGGAGATACCCTCCAGGTCTGCATTGTTAACTTGCGTCTCAGAAGCCTCTGGCAAACGTCTCTGGTGAAGACGTGCGAAAGTCACTCTGCAGGCAGTGTGGAACTGTGAGGGACTGAGGGTGAGCTCAACTCTGAGAAGTAAGATGTTTTTGCACAAGGCGTTCAACTACATACTCACGTATGGAACTTAGTATGTAGCACCAGTCTACCCCAGGAATTACTAGGAAATCGCTGGATTGAGCTTGGAGGCACTCGTCTTGTGTGCCGGGAGATTCCAGTTACCTCTCCCAACACTTGCGTCAAGCAGCGAGCCTAGGCCTTTTGGAAGCGAAAGGTAGCGGCAGGCAGGATGTAGGGTTACAGGCCATAAGCTCAACTCTCAGAAGTGTGTATGCATGGGAGGCAGATGTCTGCTACCCACTCGGACATGGGAGTTGGAACCTAGCTACACTCCTATTGAAGAAGGATGTTGGAAATCGCTGTATTCAACTCAGATACACGGGAGTTCAGGCCCAATGCTTACACATGCTTTTCCCGCAACCCATCCCAGCCACTAACATAAGGAGGTTAGCAGGTACGTCTACAGTCAGGCAGGATGCGGGAGGGTTCTGCCCTGTCCTCAGCTCTCACAGGGAAGCTTGCCTAGAAGCCAGCTCTCAACTAGCTGCATTCTTATGACAGTGTGAAGGTAGCAGTATTCTGAGTAAGGAGGTTCCCAGATTACCACTCTACTGCACCTGGAGATACTGTCCAGGTGTGCATTGTTAACTTGCGTCTCAGAAGCCTCTGGCAAAAGTCTCTGGTGAAGACGTGGAAACTCACTCTGCAGGCAGTGTGGAACTGTGAGGGACTGAGGGTGAGCTCAACTCTCAGCAGTAAGATGATTTTGGACAAGGCGTTCAGCTACCTTCTCACATATGGAACTTAGTATGTAGCACCAGTCTACCCCAGGAATTACTGGGAAATCGCTGGATTGAGCTTGGTGGCACTAGTCTTGTGTGCCGGGAGATTCCAGTTACCTCTCCCAAACTTCGGTGAAGCAGCGAGCCTAGGCCTTTTGGAAGCGAAAGGTAGCTGCAGGCAGGAGGTAGGCTTACAGGCCATAAGCTCAACTCTCAGAAGTGTGTATACATGGGAGGCAGATGTCTGCTACCCACTCGGACATGCGAGTGGGAACCTAGCTACACTCTGATGAAGAAGGACTTTGGAAATCGCTGTATTCAACTCAGATACACGTGGGTTCAGGCACAACGATTCCACATGCTTTTCTCACAACGTTTCCCTGCCACTAACATGAGGACGTTAGCAGCTCCTTCTACAGTCAAGCAGGATGCGGGAGGGTTGTGCCCTGTCCTTAGCTCTCACAGGGAAGCAGGCCTTGTAGCCAGCTGTCAACTAGCTGCATTCTTATGGCAGGGTGAAGGTAGCAGTATTCTGAGACAGGAGGTTCCCAGGTTACCACTCTACTGGACCTGGAGATACCCTCCAGGTCTGCATTGTTAACTTGCGTCTCAGAAGCCTCTGGCAAACGTCTCTGGTGAAGACGTGCGAAAGTCACTCTGCAGGCAGTGTGGAACTGTGAGGGACTGAGGGTGAGCTCAACTCTGAGAAGTAAGATGTTTTTGGACAAGGCGTTCAACTACATACTCACGTATGGAACTTAGTATGTAGCACCAGTCTACCCCAGGAATTACTAGGAAATCGCTGGATTGAGCTTGGAGGCACTCGTCTTGTGTGCCGGGAGATTCCAGTTACCTCTCCCAACACTTGCGTCAAGCAGCGAGCCTAGGCCTTTTGGAAGCGAAAGGTAGCGGCAGGCAGGATGTAGGGTTACAGGCCATAAGCTCAACTCTCAGAAGTGTGTATGCATGGGAGGCAGATGTCTGCTACCCACTCGGACATGGGAGTTGGAACCTAGCTACACTCCTATTGAAGAAGGATGTTGGAAATCGCTGTATTCAACTCAGATACACGGGAGTTCAGGCCCAATGCTTACACATGCTTTTCCCGCAACCCATCCCAGCCACTAACATAAGGAGGTTAGCAGGTACGTCTACAGTCAGGCAGGATGCGGGAGGGTTCTGCCCTGTCCTCAGCTCTCACAGGGAAGCTTGCCTAGAAGCCAGCTCTCAACTAGCTGCATTCTTATGACAGTGTGAAGGTAGCAGTATTCTGAGTAAGGAGGTTCCCAGATTACCACTCTACTGCACCTGGAGATACCGTCCAGGTGTGCATTGTTAACTTGCGTCTCAGAAGCCTCTGGCAAAAGTCTCTGGTGAAGACGTGGAAACTCACTCTGCAGGCAGTGTGGAACTGTGAGGGACTGAGGGTGAGCTCAACTCTCAGCAGTAAGATGATTTTGGACAAGGCGTTCAGCTACCTTCTCACATATGGAACTTAGTATGTAGCACCAGTCTACCCCAGGAATTACTGGGAAATCGCTGGATTGAGCTTGGTGGCACTAGTCTTGTGTGCCGGGAGATTCCAGTTACCTCTCCCAACACTTGCGTCAAGCAGCGAGCCTAGGCCTTTTGGAAGCGAAAGGTAGCTGCAGGCAGGAGGTAGGCTTACAGGCCATAAGCTCAACTCTCAGAAGTGTGTATACATGGGAGGCAGATGTCTGCTACCCACTCGGACATGCGAGTGGGAACCTAGCTACACTCTGATGAAGAAGGACTTTGGAAATCGCTGTATTCAACTCAGATACACGTGGGTTCAGGCACAACGATTCCACATGCTTTTCTCACAACGTTTCCCTGCCACTAACATGAGGACGTTAGCAGCTCCTTCTACAGTCAAGCAGGATGCGGGAGGGTTGTGCCCTGTCCTTAGCTCTCACAGGGAAGCAGGCCTTGAAGCCAGCTGTCAACTAGCTGCATTCTTATGGCAGGGTAAGGTAGCAGTATTCTGAGACAGGAGGTTCCCAGGTTACCACTCTACTGGACCTGGAGATACCCTCCAGGTCTGCATTGTTAACTTGCGTCTCAGAAGCCTCTGGCAAACGTCTCTGGTGAAGACGTGCGAAACTCACTGTGCAGGCAGTGTGGAACTGTGAGGGACTGAGGGTGAGCTCAACTCTCAGAAGTAAGATGTTTTTGGACAAGGCGTTCAACTACATACTCACGTATGGAACTTAGTATGTAGCACCAGTCTACCCCAGGAATTACTAGGAAATCGCTGGATTGAGCTTGGAGGCACTCGTCTTGTGTGCCGGGAGATTCCAGTTACCTCTCCCAACACTTGCGTCAAGCAGCGAGCCTAGGCCTTATGGAAGCGAAAGGTAGCGGCAGGCAGGATGTAGGGTTACAGGCCATAAGCTCAACTCTCAGAAGTGTGTATGCATGGGAGGCAGATGTCTGCTACCCACTCGGACATGGGAGTTGGAACCTAGCTACACTCCTATTGAAGAAGGATGTTGGAAATCGCTGTGTTCATCTCAGATACACGGGAGTTCAGGCCCAATGCTTACACATGCTTTTGCCGCAACCCATCCCAGCCACTAACATAATGGGTTAGCAGGTACGTCTACAGTCAGGCAGGATGCGGGAGGGTTCTGCCCTGTCCTCAGCTCTCACAGGGAAGCTTGCCTAGAAGCCAGCTCTCACCTAGCTGCATTCTTATGACAGTGTGAAGGTAGCAGTATTCTGAGTAAGGAGTTTCCCAGATTACCACTCTACTGCACCTGGAGATACCGTCCAGGTGTGCATTGTTAACTTGCGTCTCAGAAGCCTCTGGCAAAAGTCTCTGGTGAAGACGTGGGAAACTCACTCTGCAGGCAGTGTGGAACTGTGAGGGACTGAGGGTGAGCTCAACTCTCAGCAGTAAGATGATTTTGGACAAGGCGTTCAGCTACCTTCTCACATATGGAACTTAGTATGTAGCACCAGTCTACCCCAGGAATTACTGGGAAATCGCTGGATTGAGCTTGGTGGCACTAGTCTTGTGTGCCGGGAGATTCCAGTTACCTCTCCCAACACTTGCGTCAAGCAGCGAGCCTAGGCCTTTTGGAAGCGAAAGGTAGCTGCAGGCAGGAGGTAGGCTTACAGGCCATAAGCTCAACTCTCAGAAGTGTGTATACATGGGAGGCAGATGTCTGCTACCCACTCGGACATGCGAGTGGGAACCTAGCTACACTCTGATGAAGAAGGACTTTGGAAATCGCTGTATTCAACTCAGATACACGTGGGTTCAGGCACAACGATTCCACATGCTTTTCTCACAACGTTTCCCTGCCACTAACATGAGGACGTTAGCAGCTCCTTCTACAGTCAAGCAGGATGCGGGAGGGTTGTGCCCTGTCCTTAGCTCTCACAGGGAAGCAGGCCTTGAAGCCAGCTGTCAACTAGCTGCATTCTTATGGCAGGGTGCAGGTAGCAGTATTCTGAGACAGGAGGTTCCCAGGTTACCACTCTACTGGACCTGGAGATACCCTCCAGGTCTGCATTGTTAACTTGCGTCTCAGAAGCCTCTGGCAAACGTCTCTGGTGAAGACGTGCGAAACTCACTGTGCAGGCAGTGTGGAACTGTGAGGGACTGAGGGTGAGCTCAACTCTCAGAAGTAAGATGTTTTTGGACAAGGCGTTCAACTACATACTCACGTATGGAACTTAGTATGTAGCACCAGTCTACCCCAGGAATTACTAGGAAATCGCTGGATTGAGCTTGGAGGCACTCGTCTTGTGTGCCGGGAGATTCCAGTTACCTCTCCCAACACTTGCGTCAAGCAGCGAGCCTAGGCCTTATGGAAGCGAAAGGTAGCGGCAGGCAGGATGTAGGGTTACAGGCCATAAGCTCAACTCTCAGAAGTGTGTATGCATGGGAGGCAGATGTCTGCTACCCACTCGGACATGGGAGTTGGAACCTAGCTACACTCCTATTGAAGAAGGATGTTGGAAATCGCTGTATTCAACTCAGATACACGGGAGTTCAGGCCCAATGCTTACACATGCTTTTCCCGCAACCCATCCCAGCCACTAACATAAGGAGGTTAGCAGGTACGTCTACAGTCAGGCAGGATGCGGGAGGGTTCTGCCCTGTCCTCAGCTCTCACAGGGAAGCTTGCCTAGAAGCCAGCTCTCAACTAGCTGCATTCTTATGACAGTGTGAAGGTAGCAGTATTCTGAGTAAGGAGGTTCCCAGATTACCACTCTACTGCACCTGGAGATACCGTCCAGGTGTGCATTGTTAACTTGCGTCTCAGAAGCCTCTGGCAAAAGTCTCTGGTGAAGACGTGGGAAACTCACTCTGCAGGCAGTGTGGAACTGTGAGGGACTGAGGGTGAGCTCAACTCTCAGCAGTAAGATGATTTTGGACAAGGCGTTCAGCTACCTTCTCACATATGGAACTTAGTATGTAGCACCAGTCTCCCCCAGGAATTACTGGGAAATCGCTGGATTGAGCTTGGTGGCACTAGTCTTGTGTGCCGGGAGATTCCAGTTACCTCTCCCAACACTTGCGTCAAGCAGCGAGCCTAGGCCTTTTGGAAGCGAAAGGTAGCTGCAGGCAGGAGGTAGGCTTACAGGCCATAAGCTCAACTCTCAGAAGTGTGTATACATGGGAGGCAGATGTCTGCTACCCACTCGGACATGCGAGTGGGAACCTAGCTACACTCTGATGAAGAAGGACTTTGGAAATCGCTGTATTCAACTCAGATACACGTGGGTTCAGGCACAACGATTCCACATGCTTTTCTCACAACGTTTCCCTGCCACTAACATGAGGACGTTAGCAGCTCCTTCTACAGTCAAGCAGGATGCGGGAGGGTTGTGCCCTGTCCTTATCTCTCACAGAGAAGCAGGCCTTGAAGCCAGCTGTCAACTAGCTGCATTCTTAAGGCAGGGTGAAGGTAGCAGTATTCTGAGACAGGAGGTTCCCAGGTTACCACTCTACTGGACCTGGAGATACCCTCCAGGTCTGCATTGTTAACTGGCGTCTCAGAAGCCTCTGGCAAATGTCTCTGGTGAAGACGTGCGAAACTCACTCTGCAGGCAGTGTGGAACTGTGAGGGACTGAGGGTGAGCTCAACTCTCAGCAGTAAGATGATTTTGGACAAGGCGTTCAGCTACCTTCTCACATATGGAACTTAGTATGTAGCACCAGTCTACCCCAGGAATTACTAGGAAATCGCTGGATTGAGCTTGGAGGCACTCGTCTTGTGTGCCGGGAGATTCCAGTTACCTCTCCCAACACTTGCGTCAAGCAGCGAGCCTAGGCCTTTTGGAAGCGAAAGGTAGCGGCAGGCAGGATGTAGGGTTACAGGCCATAAGCTCAACTCTCAGAAGTGTGTATGCATGGGAGGCAGATGTCTGCTACCCACTCGGACATGGGAGTTGGAACCTAGCTACACTCCTATTGAAGAAGGATGTTGGAAATCGCTGTGTTCATCTCAGATACACGGGAGTTCAGGCCCAATGCTTACACATGCTTTTGCCGCAACCCATCCCAGCCACTAACATAATGGGTTAGCAGGTACGTCTACAGTCAGGCAGGATGCGGGAGGGTTCTGCCCTGTCCTCAGCTCTCACAGGGAAGCTTGCCTAGAAGCCAGCTCTCACCTAGCTGCATTCTTATGACAGTGTGAAGGTAGCAGTATTCTGAGTAAGGAGTTTCCCAGATTACCACTCTACTGCACCTGGAGATACCGTCCAGGTGTGCATTGTTAACTTGCGTCTCAGAAGCCTCTGGCAAAAGTCTCTGGTGAAGACGTGGGAAACTCACTCTGCAGGCAGTGTGGAACTGTGAGGGACTGAGGGTGAGCTCAACTCTCAGCAGTAAGATGATTTTGGACAAGGCGTTCAGCTACCTTCTCACATATGGAACTTAGTATGTAGCACCAGTCTACCCCAGGAATTACTGGGAAATCGCTGGATTGAGCTTGGTGGCACTAGTCTTGTGTGCCGGGAGATTCCAGTTACCTCTCCCAACACTTCGGTGAAGCAGCGAGCCTAGGCCTTTTGGAAGCGAAAGGTAGCTGCAGGCAGGAGGTAGGCTTACAGGCCATAAGCTCAACTCTCAGAAGTGTGTATACATGGGAGGCAGATGTCTGCTACCCACTCGGACATGCGAGTGGGAACCTAGCTACACTCTGATGAAGAAGGACTTTGGAAATCGCTGTATTCAACTCAGATACACGTGGGTTCAGGCACAACGATTCCACATGCTTTTCTCACAACGTTTCCCTGCCACTAACATGAGGACGTTAGCAGCTCCTTCTACAGTCAAGCAGGATGCGGGAGGGTTGTGCCCTGTCCTTAGCTCTCACAGGGAAGCAGGCCTTGAAGCCAGCTGTCAACTAGCTGCATTCTTATGGCAGGGTGAAGGTAGCAGTATTCTGAGTAAGGAGGTTCCCAGATTACCACTCTACTGCACCTGGAGATACCGTCCAGGTGTGCATTGTTAACTTGCGTCTCAGAAGCCTCTGGCAAACGTCTCTGGTGAAGACGTGCGAAACTCACTCTGCAGGCAGTGTGGAACTGTGAGGGACTGAGGGTGAGCTCAACTCTCAGCAGTAAGATGATTTTGGACAAGGCGTTCAGCTACCTTCTCACATATGGAACTTAGTATGTAGCACCAGTCTACCCCTGGAATTACTGGGAAATCGCTGGATTGAGCTTGGTGGCACTAGTCTTGTGTGCCGGGAGATTCAGTTACCTCTCCCAACACTTCGGTGAAGCAGCGAGCCTAGGCCTTTTGGAAGCGAAAGGTAGCAACAGGCAGGAGGTAGGCTTACAGGCCATAAGCTCAACTCTCAGAAGTGTGTATACATGGGAGGCAGATGTCTGCTACCCACTCGGACATGCGAGTGGGAACCTAGCTACACTCTGATGAAGAAGGACTTTGGAAATCGCTGTATTCAACTCAGATACACGTGGGTTCAGGCACAACGATTCCACATGCTTTTCTCACAACGTTTCCCTGCCACTAACATGAGGACGTTAGCAGCTCCTTCTACAGTCAAGCAGGATGCGGGAGGGTTGTGCCCTGTCCTTAGCTCTCACAGGGAAGCAGGCCTTGAAGCCAGCTGTCAACTAGCTGCATTCTTATGGCAGGGTGAAGGTAGCAGTATTCTGAGACAGGAGGTTCCCAGGTTACCACTCTACTGGACCTGGAGATACCCTCCAGGTCTGCATTGTTAACTTGCGTCTCAGAAGCCTCTGGCAAACGTCTCTGGTGAAGACGTGCGAAACTCACTGTGCAGGCAGTGTGGAACTGTGAGGGACTGAGGGTGAGCTCAACTCTCAGAAGTAAGATGTTTTTGGACAAGGCGTTCAACTACATACTCACGTATGGAACTTAGTATGTAGCACCAGTCTACCCCAGGAATTACTAGGAAATCGCTGGATTGAGCTTGGAGGCACTCGTCTTGTGTGCCGGGAGATTCCAGTTACCTCTCCCAACACTTGCGTCAAGCAGCGAGCCTAGGCCTTTTGGAAGCGAAAGGTAGCGGCAGGCAGGATGTAGGGTTACAGGCCATAAGCTCAACTCTCAGAAGTGTGTATGCATGGGAGGCAGATGTCTGCTACCCACTCGGACATGGGAGTTGGAACCTAGCTACACTCCTATTGAAGAAGGATGTTGGAAATCGCTGTATTCAACTCAGATACACGGGAGTTCAGGCCCAATGCTTACACATGCTTTTCCCGCAACCCATCCCAGCCACTAACATAAGGAGGTTAGCAGGTACGTCTACAGTCAGGCAGGATGCGGGAGGGTTCTGCCCTGTCCTCAGCTCTCACAGGGAAGCTTGCCTAGAAGCCAGCTCTCAACTAGCTGCATTCTTATGACAGTGTGAAGGTAGCAGTATTCTGAGTAAGGAGGTTCCCAGATTACCACTCTACTGCACCTGGAGATACCGTCCAGGTGTGCATTGTTAACTTGCGTCTCAGAAGCCTCTGGCAAAAGTCTCTGGTGAAGACGTGGGAAACTCACTCTGCAGGCAGTGTGGAACTGTGAGGGACTGAGGGTGAGCTCAACTCTCAGCAGTAAGATGATTTTGGACAAGGCGTTCAGCTACCTTCTCACATATGGAACTTAGTATGTAGCACCAGTCTACCCCAGGAATTACTGGGAAATCGCTGGATTGAGCTTGGTGGCACTAGTCTTGTGTGCCGGGAGATTCCAGTTACCTCTCCCAACACTTCGGTGAAGCAGCGAGCCTAGGCCTTTTGGAAGCGAAAGGTAGATGCAGGCAGGAGGTAGGCTTACAGGCCATAAGCTCAACTCTCAGAAGTGTGTATACATGGGAGGCAGATGTCTGCTACCCACTCGGACATGCGAGTGGGAACCTAGCTACACTCTGATGAAGAAGGACTTTGGAAATCGCTGTATTCAACTCAGATACACGTGGGTTCAGGCACAACGATTCCACATGCTTTTCTCACAACGTTTCCCTGCCACTAACATGAGGACGTTAGCAGCTCCTTCTACAGTCAAGCAGGATGCGGGAGGGTTGTGCCCTGTCCTTAGCTCTCACAGGGAAGCAGGCCTTGAAGCCAGCTGTCAACTAGCTGCATTCTTATGGCAGGGTGAAGGTAGCAGTATTCTGAGACAGGAGGTTCCCAGGTTACCACTCTACTGGACCTGGAGATACCCTCCAGGTCTGCATTGTTAACTTGCGTCTCAGAAGCCTCTGGCAAACGTCTCTGGTGAAGACGTGCGAAACTCACTGTGCAGGCAGTGTGGAACTGTGAGGGACTGAGGGTGAGCTCAACTCTCAGAAGTAAGATGTTTTTGGACAAGGCGTTCAACTACATACTCACGTATGGAACTTAGTATGTAGCACCAGTCTACCCCAGGAATTACTAGGAAATCGCTGGATTGAGCTTGGAGGCACTCGTCTTGTGTGCCGGGAGATTCCAGTTACCTCTCCCAACACTTGCGTCAAGCAGCGAGCCTAGGCCTTTTGGAAGCGAAAGGTAGCGGCAGGCAGGATGTAGGGTTACAGGCCATAAGCTCAACTCTCAGAAGTGTGTATGCATGGGAGGCAGATGTCTGCTACCCACTCGGACATGGGAGTTGGAACCTAGCTACACCCCTATTGAAGAAGGATGTTGGAAATCGCTGTATTCAACTCAGATACATGGGAGTTCAGGCCCAATGCTTACACATGCTTTTCCCGCAACCCATCTCAGCCACTAACATAAGGAGGTTAGCAGGTACGTCTACAGTCAGGCAGGATGCGGGAGGGTTCTGCCCTGTCCTCAGCTCTCACAGGGAAGCTTGCCTAGAAGCCAGCTCTCACCTAGCTGCATTCTTATGACAGTGTGAAGGTAGCAGTATTCTGAGTAAGGAGTTTCCCAGATTACCACTCTACTGCACCTGGAGATACCGTCCAGGTCTGCATTGTTAACTTTCGTCTCAGAAGCCTCTGGCAAAAGTCTCTGGTGAAGACGTGGGAAACTCACTCTGCAGGCAGTGTGGAACTGTGAGGGACTGAGGGTGAGCTCAACTCTCAGCAGTAAGATGATTTTGGACAAGGCGTTCAGCTACCTTCTCACATATGGAACTTAGTATGTAGCACCAGTCTACCCCAGGAATTACTGGGAAATCGCTGGATTGAGCTTGGTGGCACTAGTCTTGTGTGCCGGGAGATTCCAGTTACCTCTCCCAACACTTCGGTGAAGCAGCGAGCCTAGGCCTTTTGGAAGCGAAAGGTAGATGCAGGCAGGAGGTAGGCTTACAGGCCATAAGCTCAACTCTCAGAAGTGTGTATACATGGGAGGCAGATGTCTGCTACCCACTCGGACATGCGAGTGGGAACCTAGCTACACTCTGATGAAGAAGGACTTTGGAAATCGCTGTATTAAACTCAGATACACGTGGGTTCAGGCACAACGATTCCACATGCTTTTCTCACAACGTTTCCCTGCCACTAACATGAGGACGTTAGCAGCTCCTTCTACAGTCAAGCAGGATGCGGGAGGGTTGTGCCCTGTCCTTAGCTCTCACAGGGAAGCAGGCCTTGAAGCCAGCTGTCAACTAGCTGCATTCTTATGGCAGGGTGAAGGTAGCAGTATTCTGAGACAGGAGGTTCCCAGGTTACCACTCTACTGGACCTGGAGATACCGTCCAGGTGTGCATTGTTAACTTGCGTCTCAGAAGCCTCTGGCAAACGTCTCTGGTGAAGACGTGCGAAACTCACTCTGCAGGCAGTGTGGAACTGTGAGGGACTGAGGGTGAGCTCAACTCTCAGCAGTAAAATGATTTTGGACAAGGCGTTCAGCTACCTTCTCACATATGGAACTTAGTATGTAGCACCAGTCTACCCCAGGAATTACTGGGAAATCGCTGGATTGAGCTTGGTGGCACTAGTCTTGTGTGCCGGGAGATTCCAGTTACCTCTCCCAACACTTCGGTGAAGCAGCGAGCCTAGGCCTTTTGGAAGCGAAAGGTAGATGCAGGCAGGAGGTAGGCTTACAGGCCATAAGCTCAACTCTCAGAAGTGTGTATACATGGGAGGCAGATGTCTGCTACCCACTCGGACATGCGAGTGGGAACCTAGCTACACTCTGATGAAGAAGGACTTTGGAAATCGCTGTATTCAACTCAGATACACGTGGGTTCAGGCACAACGATTCCACATGCTTTTCTCACAACGTTTCCCTGCCACTAACATGAGGACGTTAGCAGCTCCTTCTACAGTCAAGCAGGATGCGGGAGGGTTGTGCCCTGTCCTTAGCTCTCACAGGGAAGCAGGCCTTGAAGCCAGCTGTCAACTAGCTGCATTCTTATGGCAGGGTGAAGGTAGCAGTATTCTGAGACAGGAGGTTCCCAGGTTACCACTCTACTGGACCTGGAGATACCCTCCAGGTCTGCATTGTTAACTTGCGTCTCAGAAGCCTCTGGCAAACGTCTCTGGTGAAGACGTGCGAAACTCACTGTGCAGGCAGTGTGGAACTGTGAGGGACTGAGGGTGAGCTCAACTCTGAGAAGTAAGATGTTTTTGGACAAGGCGTTCAACTACATACTCACGTATGGAACTTAGTATGTAGCACCAGTCTACCCCAGGAATTACTAGGAAATCGCTGGATTGAGCTTGGAGGCACTCGTCTTGTGTGCCGGGAGATTCCAGTTACCTCTCCCAACACTTGCGTCAAGCAGCGAGCCTAGGCCTTTTGGAAGCGAAAGGTAGCGGCAGGCAGGATGTAGGGTTACAGGCCATAAGCTCAACTCTCAGAAGTGTGTATGCATGGGAGGCAGATGTCTGCTACCCACTCGGACATGGGAGTTGGAACCTAGCTACACTCCTATTGAAGAAGGATGTTGGAAATCGCTGTATTCAACTCAGATACACGGGAGTTCAGGCCCAATGCTTACACATGCTTTTCCCGCAACCCATCCCAGCCACTAACATAAGGAGGTTAGCAGGTACGTCTACAGTCAGGCAGGATGCGGGAGGGTTCTGCCCTGTCCTCAGCTCTCACAGGGAAGCTTGCCTAGAAGCCAGCTCTCAACTAGCTGCATTCTTATGACAGTGTGAAGGTAGCAGTATTCTGAGTAAGGAGGTTCCCAGATTACCACTCTACTGCACCTGGAGATACCGTCCAGGTGTGCATTGTTAACTTGCGTCTCAGAAGCCTCTGGCAAAAGTCTCTGGTGAAGACGTGGGAAACTCACTCTGCAGGCAGTGTGGAACTGTGAGGGACTGAGGGTGAGCTCAACTCTCAGCAGTAAGATGATTTTGGACAAGGCGTTCAGCTACCTTCTCACATATGGAACTTAGTATGTAGCACCAGTCTACCCCAGGAATTACTGGGAAATCGCTGGATTGAGCTTGGTGGCACTAGTCTTGTGTGCCGGGAGATTCCAGTTACCTCTCCCAACACTTGCGTCAAGCAGCGAGCCTAGGCCTTTTGGAAGCGAAAGGTAGCTGCAGGCAGGAGGTAGGCTTACAGGCCATAAGCTCAACTCTCAGAAGTGTGTATACATGGGAGGCAGATGTCTGCTACCCACTCGGACATGCGAGTGGGAACCTAGCTACACTCTGATGAAGAAGGACTTTGGAAATCGCTGTATTCAACTCAGATACACGTGGGTTCAGGCACAACGATTCCACATGCTTTTCTCACAACGTTTCCCTGCCACTAACATGAGGACGTTAGCAGCTCCTTCTACAGTCAAGCAGGATGCGGGAAGGTTGTGCCCTGTCTTAGCTCTCACAGGGAAGCAGGCCTTGAAGCCAGCTGTCAACTAGCTGCATTCTTATGGCAGGGTGAAGGTAGCAGTATTCTGAGACAGGAGGTTCCCAGGTTACCACTCTACTGGACCTGGAGATACCCTCCAGGTCTGCATTGTTAACTTGCGTCTCAGAAGCCTCTGGCAAACGTCTCTGGTGAAGACGTGCGAAACTCACTCTGCAGGCAGTGTGGAACTGTGAGGGACTGAGGGTGAGCTCAACTCTGAGAAGTAAGATGTTTTTGGACAAGGCGTTCAACTACATACTCACGCATGGAACTTAGTATGTAGCACCAGTCTACCCCAGGAATTACTAGCAAATCGCTGGATTGAGCTTGGAGGCACTCGTCTTGTGTGCCGGGAGATTCCAGTTACCTCTCCCAACACTTGCGTCAAGCAGCGAGCCTAGGCCTTTTGGAAGCGAAAGGTAGCGGCAGGCAGGATGTAGGGTTACAGGCCATAAGCTCAACTCTCAGAAGTGTGTATGCATGGGAGGCAGATGTCTGCTACCCACTCGGACATGGGAGTTGGAACCTAGCTACACTCCTATTGAAGAAGGATGTTGGAAATCGCTGTATTCAACTCAGATACACGGGAGTTCAGGCCCAATGCTTACACATGCTTTTGCCGCAACCCATCCCAGCCACTAACATAAGGAGGTTAGCAGGTACGTCTACAGTCAGGCAGGATGCGGGAGAGTTCTGCCCTGTCCTCAGCTCTCACAGGGAAGCTTGCCTAGAAGCCAGCTCTCAACTAGCTGCATTCTTATGACAGTGTGAAGGTAGCAGTATTCTGAGTGAGGAGGTTCCCAGATTACCACTCTACTGCACCTGGAGATACCGTCCAGGTGTGCATTGTTAACTTGCGTCTCAGAAGCCTCTGGCAAAAGTCTCTGGTGAAGACGTGGGAAACTCACTCTGCAGGCAGTGTGGAACTGTGAGGGACTGAGGGTGAGCTCAACTCTCAGCAGTAAGATGATTTTGGACAAGGCGTTCAGCTACCTTCTCACATATGGAACTTAGTATGTAGCACCAGTCTCCCCCAGGAATTACTAGGAAATCGCTGGATTGAGCTTGGAGGCACTCGTCTTGTGTGCCGGGAGATTCCAGTTACCTCTCCCAACACTTGCGTCAAGCAGCGAGCCTAGGCCTTTTGGAAGCGAAAGGTAGCGGCAGGCAGGATGTAGGGTTACAGGCCATAAGCTCAACTCTCAGAAGTGTGTATGCATGGGAGGCAGATGTCTGCTACCCACTCGGACATGGGAGTTGGAACCTAGCTACACTCCTATTGAAGAAGGATGTTGGAAATCGCTGTATTCAACTCAGATACACGGGAGTTCAGGCCCAATGCTTACACATGCTTTTCCCGCAACCCATCCCAGCCACTAACATAAGGAGGTTAGCAGGTACGTCTACAGTCAGGCAGGATGCGGGAGGGTTCTGCCCTGTCCTCAGCTCTCACAGGGAAGCTTGCCTAGAAGCCAGCTCTCAACTAGCTGCATTCTTATGACAGTGTGAAGGTAGCAGTATTCTGAGTAAGGAGGTTCCCAGATTACCACTCTACTGCACCTGGAGATACCGTCCAGGTGTGCATTGTTAACTTGCGTCTCAGAAGCCTCTGGCAAAAGTCTCTGGTGAAGACGTGGGAAACTCACTCTGCAGGCAGTGTGGAACTGTGAGGGACTGAGGGTGAGCTCAACTCTCAGCAGTAAGATGATTTTGGACAAGGCGTTCAGCTACCTTCTCACATATGGAACTTAGTATGTAGCACCAGTCTACCCCAGGAATTACTGGGAAATCGCTGGATTGAGCTTGGTGGCACTAGTCTTGTGTGCCGGGAGATTCCAGTTACCTCTCCCAACACTTCGGTGAAGCAGCGAGCCTAGGCCTTTTGGAAGCGAAAGGTAGCTGCAGGCAGGAGGTAGGCTTACAGGCCATAAGCTCAACTCTCAGAAGTGTGTATACATGGGAGGCAGATGTCTGCTACCCACTCGGACATGCGAGTGGGAACCTAGCTACACTCTGATGAAGAAGGACTTTGGAAATCGCTGTATTCAACTCAGATACACGTGGGTTCAGGCACAACGATTCCACATGCTTTTCTCACAACGTTTCCCTGCCACTAACATGAGGACGTTAGCAGCTCCTTCTACAGTCAAGCAGGATGCGGGAGGGTTGTGCCCTGTCCTTAGCTCTCACAGGGAAGCAGGCCTTGAAGCCAGCTGTCAACTAGCTGCATTCTTATGGCAGGGTGAAGGTAGCAGTATTCTGAGACAGGAGGTTCCCAGGTTACCACTCTACTGGACCTGGAGATACCCTCCAGGTCTGCATTGTTAACTTGCGTCTCAGAAGCCTCTGGCAAACGTCTCTGGTGAAGACGTGCGAAACTCACTGTGCAGGCAGTGTGGAACTGTGAGGGACTGAGGGTGAGCTCAACTCTCAGAAGTAAGATGTTTTTGGACAAGGCGTTCAACTACATACTCACGTATGGAACTTAGTATGTAGCACCAGTCTACCCCAGGAATTACTAGGAAATCGCTGGATTGAGCTTGGAGGCACTCGTCTTGTGTGCCGGGAGATTCCAGTTACCTCTCCCAACACTTGCGTCAAGCAGCGAGCCTAGGCCTTTTGGAAGCGAAAGGTAGCGGCAGGCAGGATGTAGGGTTACAGGCCATAAGCTCAACTCTCAGAAGTGTGTATGCATGGGAGGCAGATGTCTGCTACCCACTCGGACATGGGAGTTGGAACCTAGCTACACCCCTATTGAAGAAGGATGTTGGAAATCGCTGTATTCAACTCAGATACACGGGAGTTCAGGCCCAATGCTTACACATGCTTTTCCCGCAACCCATCCCAGCCACTAACATAAGGAGGTTAGCAGGTACGTCTACAGTCAGGCAGGATGCGGGAGGGTTCTGCCCTGTCCTCAGCTCTCACAGGGAAGCTTGCCTAGAAGCCAGCTCTCAACTAGCTGCATTCTTATGACAGTGTGAAGGTAGCAGTATTCTGAGTAAGGAGGTTCCCAGATTACCACTCTACTGCACCTGGAGATACCGTCCAGGTGTGCATTGTTAACTTGCGTCTCAGAAGCCTCTGGCAAAAGTCTCTGGTGAAGACGTGGGAAACTCACTCTGCAGGCAGTGTGGAACTGTGAGGGACTGAGGGTGAGCTCAACTCTCAGCAGTAAGATGATTTTGGACAAGGCGTTCAGCTACCTTCTCACATATGGAACTTAGTATGTAGCACCAGTCTACCCCAGGAATTACTGGGAAATCGCTGGATTGAGCTTGGTGGCACTAGTCTTGTGTGCCGGGAGATTCCAGTTACCTCTCCCAACACTTCGGTGAAGCAGCGAGCCTAGGCCTTTTGGAAGCGAAAGGTAGATGCAGGCAGGAGGTAGGCTTACAGGCCATAAGCTCAACTCTCAGAAGTGTGTATACATGGGAGGCAGATGTCTGCTACCCACTCGGACATGCGAGTGGGAACCTAGCTACACTCTGATGAAGAAGGACTTTGGAAATCGCTGTATTCAACTCAGATACACGTGGGTTCAGGCACAACGATTCCACATGCTTTTCTCACAACGTTTCCCTGCCACTAACATGAGGACGTTAGCAGCTCCTTCTACAGTCAAGCAGGATGCGGGAGGGTTGTGCCCTGTCCTTAGCTCTCACAGGGAAGCAGGCCTTGAAGCCAGCTGTCAACTAGCTGCATTCTTATGGCAGGGTGAAGGTAGCAGTATTCTGAGACAGGAGGTTCCCAGGTTACCACTCTACTGGACCTGGAGATACCCTCCAGGTCTGCATTGTTAACTTGCGTCTCAGAAGCCTCTGGCAAACGTCTCTGGTGAAGACGTGCGAAACTCACTGTGCAGGCAGTGTGGAACTGTGAGGGACTGAGGGTGAGCTCAACTCTCAGAAGTAAGATGTTTTTGGACAAGGCGTTCAACTACATACTCACGTATGGAACTTAGTATGTAGCACCAGTCTACCCCAGGAATTACTAGGAAATCGCTGGATTGAGCTTGGAGGCACTCGTCTTGTGTGCCGGGAGATTCCAGTTACCTCTCCCAACACTTGCGTCAAGCAGCGAGCCTAGGCCTTTTGGAAGCGAAAGGTAGCGGCAGGCAGGATGTAGGGTTACAGGCCATAAGCTCAACTCTCAGAAGTGTGTATGCATGGGAGGCAGATGTCTGCTACCCACTCGGACATGGGAGTTGGAACCTAGCTACACTCCTATTGAAGAAGGATGTTGGAAATCGCTGTATTCAACTCAGATACACGGGAGTTCAGGCCCAATGCTTACACATGCTTTTCCCGCAACCCATCCCAGCCACTAACATAAGGAGGTTAGCAGGTACGTCTACAGTCAGGCAGGATGCGGGAGGGTTCTGCCCTGTCCTCAGCTCTCACAGGGAAGCTTGCCTAGAAGCCAGCTCTCACCTAGCTGCATTCTTATGACAGTGTGAAGGTAGCAGTATTCTGAGTAAGGAGTTTCCCAGATTACCACTCTACTGCACCTGGAGATACCGTCCAGGTGTGCATTGTTAACTTGCGTCTCAGAAGCCTCTGGCAAAAGTCTCTGGTGAAGACGTGGGAAACTCACTCTGCAGGCAGTGTGGAACTGTGAGGGACTGAGGGTGAGCTCAACTCTCAGCAGTAAGATGATTTTGGACAAGGCGTTCAGCTACCTTCTCACATATGGAACTTAGTATGTAGCACCAGTCTACCCCAGGAATTACTGGGAAATCGCTGGATTGAGCTTGGTGGCACTAGTCTTGTGTGCCGGGAGATTCCAGTTACCTCTCCCAACACTTCGGTGAAGCAGCGAGCCTAGGCCTTTTGGAAGCGAAAGGTAGATGCAGGCAGGAGGTAGGCTTACAGGCCATAAGCTCAACTCTCAGAAGTGTGTATACATGGGAGGCAGATGTCTGCTACCCACTCGGACATGCGAGTGGGAACCTAGCTACACTCTGATGAAGAAGGACTTTGGAAATCGCTGTATTCAACTCAGATACACGTGGGTTCAGGCACAACGATTCCACATGCTTTTCTCACAACGTTTCCCTGCCACTAACATGAGGACGTTAGCAGCTCCTTCTACAGTCAAGCAGGATGCGGGAGGGTTGTGCCCTGTCCTTAGCTCTCACAGGGAAGCAGGCCTTGAAGCCAGCTGTCAACTAGCTGCATTCTTATGGCAGGGTGAAGGTAGCAGTATTCTGAGACAGGAGGTTCCCAGGTTACCACTCTACTGGACCTGGAGATACCCTCCAGGTCTGCATTGTTAACTTGCGTCTCAGAAGCCTCTGGCAAACGTCTCTGGTGAAGACGTGCGAAACTCACTCTGCAGGCAGTGTGGAACTGTGAGGGACTGAGGGTGAGCTCAACTCTCAGCAGTAAGATGATTTTGGACAAGGCGTTCAGCTACCTTCTCACATATGGAACTTAGTATGTAGCACCAGTCTACCCCAGGAATTACTGGGAAATCGCTGGATTGAGCTTGGTGGCACTAGTCTTGTGTGCCGGGAGATTCCAGTTACCTCTCCCAACACTTCGGTGAAGCAGCGAGCCTAGGCCTTTTGGAAGCGAAAGGTAGATGCAGGCAGGAGGTAGGCTTACAGGCCATAAGCTCAACTCTCAGAAGTGTGTATACATGGGAGGCAGATGTCTGCTACCCACTCGGACATGCGAGTGGGAACCTAGCTACACTCTGATGAAGAAGGACTTTGGAAATCGCTGTATTCAACTCAGATACACGTGGGTTCAGGCACAACGATTCCACATGCTTTTCTCACAACGTTTCCCTGCCACTAACATGAGGACGTTAGCAGCTCCTTCTACAGTCAAGCAGGATGCGGGAGGGTTGTGCCCTGTCCTTAGCTCTCACAGGGAAGCAGGCCTTGAAGCCAGCTGTCAACTAGCTGCATTCTTATGGCAGGGTGAAGGTAGCAGTATTCTGAGACAGGAGGTTCCCAGGTTACCACTCTACTGGACCTGGAGATACCCTCCAGGTCTGCATTGTTAACTTGCGTCTCAGAAGCCTCTGGCAAACGTCTCTGGTGAAGACGTGCGAAACTCACTCTGCAGGCAGTGTGGAACTGTGAGGGACTGAGGGTGAGCTCAACTCTGAGAAGTAAGATGTTTTTGGACAAGGCGTTCAACTACATACTCACGTATGGAACTTAGTATGTAGCACCAGTCTACCCCAGGAATTACTAGGAAATCGCTGGATTGAGCTTGGAGGCACTCGTCTTGTGTGCCGGGAGATTCCAGTTACCTCTCCCAACACTTGCGTCAAGCAGCGAGCCTAGGCCTTTTGGAAGCGAAAGGTAGCGGCAGGCAGGATGTAGGGTTACAGGCCATAAGCTCAACTCTCAGAAGTGTGTATGCATGGGAGGCAGATGTCTGCTACCCACTCGGACATGGGAGTTGGAACCTAGCTACACTCCTATTGAAGAAGGATGTTGGAAATCGCTGTATTCAACTCAGATACACGGGAGTTCAGGCCCAATGCTTACACATGCTTTTCCCGCAACCCATCCCAGCCACTAACATAAGGAGGTTAGCAGGTACGTCTACAGTCAGGCAGGATGCGGGAGGGTTCTGCCCTGTCCTCAGCTCTCACAGGGAAGCTTGCCTAGAAGCCAGCTCTCAACTAGCTGCATTCTTATGACAGTGTGAAGGTAGCAGTATTCTGAGTAAGGAGGTTCCCAGATTACCACTCTACTGCACCTGGAGATACCGTCCAGGTGTGCATTGTTAACTTGCGTCTCAGAAGCCTCTGGCAAAAGTCTCTGGTGAAGACGTGGGAAACTCACTCTGCAGGCAGTGTGGAACTGTGAGGGACTGAGGGTGAGCTCAACTCTCAGCAGTAAGATGATTTTGGACAAGGCGTTCAGCTACCTTCTCACATATGGAACTTAGTATGTAGCACCAGTCTACCCCAGGAATTACTGGGAAATCGCTGGATTGAGCTTGGTGGCACTAGTCTTGTGTGCCGGGAGATTCCAGTTACCTCTCCCAACACTTCGGTGAAGCAGCGAGCCTAGGCCTTTTGGAAGCGAAAGGTAGATGCAGGCAGGAGGTAGGCTTACAGGCCATAAGCTCAACTCTCAGAAGTGTGTATACATGGGAGGCAGATGTCTGCTACCCACTCGGACATGCGAGTGGGAACCTAGCTACACTCTGATGAAGAAGGACTTTGGAAATCGCTGTATTCAACTCAGATACACGTGGGTTCAGGCACAACGATTCCACATGCTTTTCTCACAACGTTTCCCTGCCACTAACATGAGGACGTTAGCAGCTCCTTCTACAGTCAAGCAGGATGCGGGAGGGTTGTGCCCTGTCCTTAGCTCTCACAGGGAAGCAGGCCTTGAAGCCAGCTGTCAACTAGCTGCATTCTTATGGCAGGGTGAAGGTAGCAGTATTCTGAGACAGGAGGTTCCCAGGTTACCACTCTACTGGACCTGGAGATACCCTCCAGGTCTGCATTGTTAACTTGCGTCTCAGAAGCCTCTGGCAAACGTCTCTGGTGAAGACGTGCGAAACTCACTGTGCAGGCAGTGTGGAACTGTGAGGGACTGAGGGTGAGCTCAACTCTCAGAAGTAAGATGTTTTTGGACAAGGCGTTCAACTACATACTCACGTATGGAACTTAGTATGTAGCACCAGTCTACCCCAGGAATTACTAGGAAATCGCTGGATTGAGCTTGGAGGCACTCGTCTTGTGTGCCGGGAGATTCCAGTTACCTCTCCCAACACTTGCGTCAAGCAGCGAGCCTAGGCCTTTTGGAAGCGAAAGGTAGCGGCAGGCAGGATGTAGGGTTACAGGCCATAAGCTCAACTCTCAGAAGTGTGTATGCATGGGAGGCAGATGTCTGCTACCCACTCGGACATGGGAGTTGGAACCTAGCTACACCCCTATTGAAGAAGGATGTTGGAAATCGCTGTATTCAACTCAGATACACGGGAGTTCAGGCCCAATGCTTACACATGCTTTTCCCGCAACCCATCCCAGCCACTAACATAAGGAGGTTAGCAGGTACGTCTACAGTCAGGCAGGATGCGGGAGGGTTCTGCCCTGTCCTCAGCTCTCACAGGGAAGCTTGCCTAGAAGCCAGCTCTCACCTAGCTGCATTCTTATGACAGTGTGAAGGTAGCAGTATTCTGAGTAAGGAGTTTCCCAGATTACCACTCTACTGCACCTGGAGATACCGTCCAGGTGTGCATTGTTAACTTGCGTCTCAGAAGCCTCTGGCAAAAGTCTCTGGTGAAGACGTGGGAAACTCACTCTGCAGGCAGTGTGGAACTGTGAGGGACTGAGGGTGAGCTCAACTCTCAGCAGTAAGATGATTTTGGACAAGGCGTTCAGCTACCTTCTCACATATGGAACTTAGTATGTAGCACCAGTCTACCCCAGGAATTACTGGGAAATCGCTGGATTGAGCTTGGTGGCACTAGTCTTGTGTGCCGGGAGATTCCAGTTACCTCTCCCAACACTTCGGTGAAGCAGCGAGCCTAGGCCTTTTGGAAGCGAAAGGTAGATGCAGGCAGGAGGTAGGCTTACAGGCCATAAGCTCAACTCTCAGAAGTGTGTATACATGGGAGGCAGATGTCTGCTACCCACTCGGACATGCGAGTGGGAACCTAGCTACACTCTGATGAAGAAGGACTTTGGAAATCGCTGTATTCAACTCAGATACACGTGGGTTCAGGCACAACGATTCCACATGCTTTTCTCACAACGTTTCCCTGCCACTAACATGAGGACGTTAGCAGCTCCTTCTACAGTCAAGCAGGATGCGGGAGGGTTGTGCCCTGTCCTTAGCTCTCACAGGGAAGCAGGCCTTGAAGCCAGCTGTCAACTAGCTGCATTCTTATGGCAGGGTGAAGGTAGCAGTATTCTGAGACAGGAGGTTCCCAGGTTACCACTCTACTGGACCTGGAGATACCCTCCAGGTCTGCATTGTTAACTTGCGTCTCAGAAGCCTCTGGCAAACGTCTCTGGTGAAGACGTGCGAAACTCACTCTGCAGGCAGTGTGGAACTGTGAGGGACTGAGGGTGAGCTCAACTCTGAGAAGTAAGATGTTTTTGGACAAGGCGTTCAACTACATACTCACGTATGGAACTTAGTATGTAGCACCAGTCTACCCCAGGAATTACTAGGAAATCGCTGGATTGAGCTTGGAGGCACTCGTCTTGTGTGCCGGGAGATTCCAGTTACCTCTCCCAACACTTGCGTCAAGCAGCGAGCCTAGGCCTTTTGGAAGCGAAAGGTAGCGGCAGGCAGGATGTAGGGTTACAGGCCATAAGCTCAACTCTCAGAAGTGTGTATGCATGGGAGGCAGATGTCTGCTACCCACTCGGACATGGGAGTTGGAACCTAGCTACACTCCTATTGAAGAAGGATGTTGGAAATCGCTGTATTCAACTCAGATACACGGGAGTTCAGGCCCAATGCTTACACATGCTTTTCCCGCAACCCATCCCAGCCACTAACATAAGGAGGTTAGCAGGTACGTCTACAGTCAGGCAGGATGCGGGAGGGTTCTGCCCTGTCCTCAGCTCTCACAGGGAAGCTTGCCTAGAAGCCAGCTCTCAACTAGCTGCATTCTTATGACAGTGTGAAGGTAGCAGTATTCTGAGTAAGGAGGTTCCCAGATTACCACTCTACTGCACCTGGAGATACCGTCCAGGTGTGCATTGTTAACTTGCGTCTCAGAAGCCTCTGGCAAAAGTCTCTGGTGAAGACGTGGGAAACTCACTCTGCAGGCAGTGTGGAACTGTGAGGGACTGAGGGTGAGCTCAACTCTCAGCAGTAAGATGATTTTGGACAAGGCGTTCAGCTACCTTCTCACATATGGAACTTAGTATGTAGCACCAGTCTACCCCAGGAATTACTGGGAAATCGCTGGATTGAGCTTGGTGGCACTAGTCTTGTGTGCCGGGAGATTCCAGTTACCTCTCCCAACACTTCGGTGAAGCAGCGAGCCTAGGCCTTTTGGAAGCGAAAGGTAGATGCAGGCAGGAGGTAGGCTTACAGGCCATAAGCTCAACTCTCAGAAGTGTGTATACATGGGAGGCAGATGTCTGCTACCCACTCGGACATGCGAGTGGGAACCTAGCTACACTCTGATGAAGAAGGACTTTGGAAATCGCTGTATTCAACTCAGATACACGTGGGTTCAGGCACAACGATTCCACATGCTTTTCTCACAACGTTTCCCTGCCACTAACATGAGGACGTTAGCAGCTCCTTCTACAGTCAAGCAGGATGCGGGAGGGTTGTGCCCTGTCCTTAGCTCTCACAGGGAAGCAGGCCTTGAAGCCAGCTGTCAACTAGCTGCATTCTTATGGCAGGGTGAAGGTAGCAGTATTCTGAGACAGGAGGTTCCCAGGTTACCACTCTACTGGACCTGGAGATACCCTCCAGGTCTGCATTGTTAACTTGCGTCTCAGAAGCCTCTGGCAAACGTCTCTGGTGAAGACGTGCGAAACTCACTGTGCAGGCAGTGTGGAACTGTGAGGGACTGAGGGTGAGCTCAACTCTCAGAAGTAAGATGTTTTTGGACAAGGCGTTCAACTACATACTCACGTATGGAACTTAGTATGTAGCACCAGTCTACCCCAGGAATTACTAGGAAATCGCTGGATTGAGCTTGGAGGCACTCGTCTTGTGTGCCGGGAGATTCCAGTTACCTCTCCCAACACTTGCGTCAAGCAGCGAGCCTAGGCCTTTTGGAAGCGAAAGGTAGCGGCAGGCAGGATGTAGGGTTACAGGCCATAAGCTCAACTCTCAGAAGTGTGTATGCATGGGAGGCAGATGTCTGCTACCCACTCGGACATGGGAGTTGGAACCTAGCTACACCCCTATTGAAGAAGGATGTTGGAAATCGCTGTATTCAACTCAGATACACGGGAGTTCAGGCCCAATGCTTACACATGCTTTTCCCGCAACCCATCCCAGCCACTAACATAAGGAGGTTAGCAGGTACGTCTACAGTCAGGCAGGATGCGGGAGGGTTCTGCCCTGTCCTCAGCTCTCACAGGGAAGCTTGCCTAGAAGCCAGCTCTCACCTAGCTGCATTCTTATGACAGTGTGAAGGTAGCAGTATTCTGAGTAAGGAGTTTCCCAGATTACCACTCTACTGCACCTGGAGATACCGTCCAGGTGTGCATTGTTAACTTGCGTCTCAGAAGCCTCTGGCAAAAGTCTCTGGTGAAGACGTGGGAAACTCACTCTGCAGGCAGTGTGGAACTGTGAGGGACTGAGGGTGAGCTCAACTCTCAGCAGTAAGATGATTTTGGACAAGGCGTTCAGCTACCTTCTCACATATGGAACTTAGTATGTAGCACCAGTCTACCCCAGGAATTACTGGGAAATCGCTGGATTGAGCTTGGTGGCACTAGTCTTGTGTGCCGGGAGATTCCAGTTACCTCTCCCAACACTTCGGTGAAGCAGCGAGCCTAGGCCTTTTGGAAGCGAAAGGTAGATGCAGGCAGGAGGTAGGCTTACAGGCCATAAGCTCAACTCTCAGAAGTGTGTATACATGGGAGGCAGATGTCTGCTACCCACTCGGACATGCGAGTGGGAACCTAGCTACACTCTGATGAAGAAGGACTTTGGAAATCGCTGTATTCAACTCAGATACACGTGGGTTCAGGCACAACGATTCCACATGCTTTTCTCACAACGTTTCCCTGCCACTAACATGAGGACGTTAGCAGCTCCTTCTACAGTCAAGCAGGATGCGGGAGGGTTGTGCCCTGTCCTTAGCTCTCACAGGGAAGCAGGCCTTGAAGCCAGCTGTCAACTAGCTGCATTCTTATGGCAGGGTGAAGGTAGCAGTATTCTGAGACAGGAGGTTCCCAGGTTACCACTCTACTGGACCTGGAGATACCCTCCAGGTCTGCATTGTTAACTTGCGTCTCAGAAGCCTCTGGCAAACGTCTCTGGTGAAGACGTGCGAAACTCACTCTGCAGGCAGTGTGGAACTGTGAGGGACTGAGGGTGAGCTCAACTCTCAGCAGTAAGATGATTTTGGACAAGGCGTTCAGCTACCTTCTCACATATGGAACTTAGTATGTAGCACCAGTCTACCCCAGGAATTACTGGGAAATCGCTGGATTGAGCTTGGTGGCACTAGTCTTGTGTGCCGGGAGATTCCAGTTACCTCTCCCAACACTTCGGTGAAGCAGCGAGCCTAGGCCTTTTGGAAGCGAAAGGTAGATGCAGGCAGGAGGTAGGCTTACAGGCCATAAGCTCAACTCTCAGAAGTGTGTATACATGGGAGGCAGATGTCTGCTACCCACTCGGACATGCGAGTGGGAACCTAGCTACACTCTGATGAAGAAGGACTTTGGAAATCGCTGTATTCAACTCAGATACACGTGGGTTCAGGCACAACGATTCCACATGCTTTTCTCACAACGTTTCCCTGCCACTAACATGAGGACGTTAGCAGCTCCTTCTACAGTCAAGCAGGATGCGGGAGGGTTGTGCCCTGTCCTTAGCTCTCACAGGGAAGCAGGCCTTGAAGCCAGCTGTCAACTAGCTGCATTCTTATGGCAGGGTGAAGGTAGCAGTATTCTGAGACAGGAGGTTCCCAGGTTACCACTCTACTGGACCTGGAGATACCCTCCAGGTCTGCATTGTTAACTTGCGTCTCAGAAGCCTCTGGCAAACGTCTCTGGTGAAGACGTGCGAAACTCACTGTGCAGGCAGTGTGGAACTGTGAGGGACTGAGGGTGAGCTCAACTCTGAGAAGTAAGATGTTTTTGGACAAGGCGTTCAACTACATACTCACGTATGGAACTTAGTATGTAGCACCAGTCTACCCCAGGAATTACTAGGAAATCGCTGGATTGAGCTTGGAGGCACTCGTCTTGTGTGCCGGGAGATTCCAGTTACCTCTCCCAACACTTGCGTCAAGCAGCGAGCCTAGGCCTTTTGGAAGCGAAAGGTAGCGGCAGGCAGGATGTAGGGTTACAGGCCATAAGCTCAACTCTCAGAAGTGTGTATGCATGGGAGGCAGATGTCTGCTACCCACTCGGACATGGGAGTTGGAACCTAGCTACACTCCTATTGAAGAAGGATGTTGGAAATCGCTGTATTCAACTCAGATACACGGGAGTTCAGGCCCAATGCTTACACATGCTTTTCCCGCAACCCATCCCAGCCACTAACATAAGGAGGTTAGCAGGTACGTCTACAGTCAGGCAGGATGCGGGAGGGTTCTGCCCTGTCCTCAGCTCTCACAGGGAAGCTTGCCTAGAAGCCAGCTCTCAACTAGCTGCATTCTTATGACAGTGTGAAGGTAGCAGTATTCTGAGTAAGGAGGTTCCCAGATTACCACTCTACTGCACCTGGAGATACCGTCCAGGTGTGCATTGTTAACTTGCGTCTCAGAAGCCTCTGGCAAAAGTCTCTGGTGAAGACGTGGGAAACTCACTCTGCAGGCAGTGTGGAACTGTGAGGGACTGAGGGTGAGCTCAACTCTCAGCAGTAAGATGATTTTGGACAAGGCGTTCAGCTACCTTCTCACATATGGAACTTAGTATGTAGCACCAGTCTACCCCAGGAATTACTGGGAAATCGCTGGATTGAGCTTGGTGGCACTAGTCTTGTGTGCCGGGAGATTCCAGTTACCTCTCCCAACACTTCGGTGAAGCAGCGAGCCTAGGCCTTTTGGAAGCGAAAGGTAGATGCAGGCAGGAGGTAGGCTTACAGGCCATAAGCTCAACTCTCAGAAGTGTGTATACATGGGAGGCAGATGTCTGCTACCCACTCGGACATGCGAGTGGGAACCTAGCTACACTCTGATGAAGAAGGACTTTGGAAATCGCTGTATTCAACTCAGATACACGTGGGTTCAGGCACAACGATTCCACATGCTTTTCTCACAACGTTTCCCTGCCACTAACATGAGGACGTTAGCAGCTCCTTCTACAGTCAAGCAGGATGCGGGAGGGTTGTGCCCTGTCCTTAGCTCTCACAGGGAAGCAGGCCTTGAAGCCAGCTGTCAACTAGCTGCATTCTTATGGCAGGGTGAAGGTAGCAGTATTCTGAGACAGGAGGTTCCCAGGTTACCACTCTACTGGACCTGGAGATACCCTCCAGGTCTGCATTGTTAACTTGCGTCTCAGAAGCCTCTGGCAAACGTCTCTGGTGAAGACGTGCGAAACTCACTGTGCAGGCAGTGTGGAACTGTGAGGGACTGAGGGTGAGCTCAACTCTGAGAAGTAAGATGTTTTTGGACAAGGCGTTCAACTACATACTCACGTATGGAACTTAGTATGTAGCACCAGTCTACCCCAGGAATTACTAGGAAATCGCTGGATTGAGCTTGGAGGCACTCGTCTTGTGTGCCGGGAGATTCCAGTTACCTCTCCCAACACTTGCGTCAAGCAGCGAGCCTAGGCCTTTTGGAAGCGAAAGGTAGCGGCAGGCAGGATGTAGGGTTACAGGCCATAAGCTCAACTCTCAGAAGTGTGTATGCATGGGAGGCAGATGTCTGCTACCCACTCGGACATGGGAGTTGGAACCTAGCTACACTCCTATTGAAGAAGGATGTTGGAAATCGCTGTATTCAACTCAGATACACGGGAGTTCAGGCCCAATGCTTACACATGCTTTTCCCGCAACCCATCCCAGCCACTAACATAAGGAGGTTAGCAGGTACGTCTACAGTCAGGCAGGATGCGGGAGGGTTCTGCCCTGTCCTCAGCTCTCACAGGGAAGCTTGCCTAGAAGCCAGCTCTCAACTAGCTGCATTCTTATGACAGTGTGAAGGTAGCAGTATTCTGAGTAAGGAGGTTCCCAGATTACCACTCTACTGCACCTGGAGATACCGTCCAGGTGTGCATTGTTAACTTGCGTCTCAGAAGCCTCTGGCAAAAGTCTCTGGTGAAGACGTGGGAAACTCACTCTGCAGGCAGTGTGGAACTGTGAGGGACTGAGGGTGAGCTCAACTCTCAGCAGTAAGATGATTTTGGACAAGGCGTTCAGCTACCTTCTCACATATGGAACTTAGTATGTAGCACCAGTCTCCCCCAGGAATTACTGGGAAATCGCTGGATTGAGCTTGGTGGCACTAGTCTTGTGTGCCGGGAGATTCCAGTTACCTCTCCCAACACTTGCGTCAAGCAGCGAGCCTAGGCCTTTTGGAAGCGAAAGGTAGCTGCAGGCAGGAGGTAGGCTTACAGGCCATAAGCTCAACTCTCAGAAGTGTGTATACATGGGAGGCAGATGTCTGCTACCCACTCGGACATGCGAGTGGGAACCTAGCTACACTCTGATGAAGAAGGACTTTGGAAATCGCTGTATTCAACTCAGATACACGTGGGTTCAGGCACAACGATTCCACATGCTTTTCTCACAACGTTTCCCTGCCACTAACATGAGGACGTTAGCAGCTCCTTCTACAGTCAAGCAGGATGCGGGAGGGTTGTGCCCTGTCCTTAGCTCTCACAGGGAAGCAGGCCTTGAAGCCAGCTGTCAACTAGCTGCATTCTTATGGCAGGGTGAAGGTAGCAGTATTCTGAGACAGGAGGTTCCCAGGTTACCACTCTACTGGACCTGGAGATACCCTCCAGGTCTGCATTGTTAACTTGCGTCTCAGAAGCCTCTGGCAAACGTCTCTGGTGAAGACGTGCGAAACTCACTGTGCAGGCAGTGTGGAACTGTGAGGGACTGAGGGTGAGCTCAACTCTGAGAAGTAAGATGTTTTTGGACAAGGCGTTCAACTACATACTCACGTATGGAACTTAGTATGTAGCACCAGTCTACCCCAGGAATTACTAGGAAATCGCTGGATTGAGCTTGGAGGCACTCGTCTTGTGTGCCGGGAGATTCCAGTTACCTCTCCCAACACTTGCGTCAAGCAGCGAGCCTAGGCCTTTTGGAAGCGAAAGGTAGCGGCAGGCAGGATGTAGGGTTACAGGCCATAAGCTCAACTCTCAGAAGTGTGTATGCATGGGAGGCAGATGTCTGCTACCCACTCGGACATGGGAGTTGGAACCTAGCTACACCCCTATTGAAGAAGGATGTTGGAAATCGCTGTATTCAACTCAGATACACGGGAGTTCAGGCCCAATGCTTACACATGCTTTTCCCGCAACCCATCCCAGCCACTAACATAAGGAGGTTAGCAGGTACGTCTACAGTCAGGCAGGATGCGGGAGGGTTCTGCCCTGTCCTCAGCTCTCACAGGGAAGCTTGCCTAGAAGCCAGCTCTCACCTAGCTGCATTCTTATGACAGTGTGAAGGTAGCAGTATTCTGAGTAAGGAGTTTCCCAGATTACCACTCTACTGCACCTGGAGATACCGTCCAGGTGTGCATTGTTAACTTGCGTCTCAGAAGCCTCTGGCAAAAGTCTCTGGTGAAGACGTGGGAAACTCACTCTGCAGGCAGTGTGGAACTGTGAGGGACTGAGGGTGAGCTCAACTCTCAGCAGTAAGATGATTTTGGACAAGGCGTTCAGCTACCTTCTCACATATGGAACTTAGTATGTAGCACCAGTCTACCCCAGGAATTACTGGGAAATCGCTGGATTGAGCTTGGTGGCACTAGTCTTGTGTGCCGGGAGATTCCAGTTACCTCTCCCAACACTTCGGTGAAGCAGCGAGCCTAGGCCTTTTGGAAGCGAAAGGTAGATGCAGGCAGGAGGTAGGCTTACAGGCCATAAGCTCAACTCTCAGAAGTGTGTATACATGGGAGGCAGATGTCTGCTACCCACTCGGACATGCGAGTGGGAACCTAGCTACACTCTGATGAAGAAGGACTTTGGAAATCGCTGTATTCAACTCAGATACACGTGGGTTCAGGCACAACGATTCCACATGCTTTTCTCACAACGTTTCCCTGCCACTAACATGAGGACGTTAGCAGCTCCTTCTACAGTCAAGCAGGATGCGGGAGGGTTGTGCCCTGTCCTTAGCTCTCACAGGGAAGCAGGCCTTGAAGCCAGCTGTCAACTAGCTGCATTCTTATGGCAGGGTGAAGGTAGCAGTATTCTGAGACAGGAGGTTCCCAGGTTACCACTCTACTGGACCTGGAGATACCCTCCAGGTCTGCATTGTTAACTTGCGTCTCAGAAGCCTCTGGCAAACGTCTCTGGTGAAGACGTGCGAAACTCACTCTGCAGGCAGTGTGGAACTGTGAGGGCCTGAGGGTGAGCTCAACTCTCAGCAGTAAGATGATTTTGGACAAGGCGTTCAGCTACCTTCTCACATATGGAACTTAGTATGTAGCACCAGTCTACCCCAGGAATTACTGGGAAATCGCTGGATTGAGCTTGGTGGCACTAGTCTTGTGTGCCGGGAGATTCCAGTTACCTCTCCCAACACTTCGGTGAAGCAGCGAGCCTAGGCCTTTTGGAAGCGAAAGGTAGATGCAGGCAGGAGGTAGGCTTACAGGCCATAAGCTCAACTCTCAGAAGTGTGTATACATGGGAGGCAGATGTCTGCTACCCACTCGGACATGCGAGTGGGAACCTAGCTACACTCTGATGAAGAAGGACTTTGGAAATCGCTGTATTCAACTCAGATACACGTGGGTTCAGGCACAACGATTCCACATGCTTTTCTCACAACGTTTCCCTGCCACTAACATGAGGACGTTAGCAGCTCCTTCTACAGTCAAGCAGGATGCGGGAGGGTTGTGCCCTGTCCTTAGCTCTCACAGGGAAGCAGGCCTTGAAGCCAGCTGTCAACTAGCTGCATTCTTATGGCAGGGTGAAGGTAGCAGTATTCTGAGACAGGAGGTTCCCAGGTTACCACTCTACTGGACCTGGAGATACCCTCCAGGTCTGCATTGTTAACTTGCGTCTCAGAAGCCTCTGGCAAACGTCTCTGGTGAAGACGTGCGAAACTCACTCTGCAGGCAGTGTGGAACTGTGAGGGACTGAGGGTGAGCTCAACTCTGAGAAGTAAGATGTTTTTGGACAAGGCGTTCAACTACATACTCACGTATGGAACTTAGTATGTAGCACCAGTCTACCCCAGGAATTACTAGGAAATCGCTGGATTGAGCTTGGAGGCACTCGTCTTGTGTGCCGGGAGATTCCAGTTACCTCTCCCAACACTTGCGTCAAGCAGCGAGCCTAGGCCTTTTGGAAGCGAAAGGTAGCGGCAGGCAGGATGTAGGGTTACAGGCCATAAGCTCAACTCTCAGAAGTGTGTATGCATCGGAGGCAGATGTCTGCTACCCACTCGGACATGGGAGTTGGAACCTAGCTACACTCCTATTGAAGAAGGATGTTGGAAATCGCTGTATTCAACTCAGATACACGGGAGTTCAGGCCCAATGCTTACACATGCTTTTCCCGCAACCCATCCCAGCCACTAACATAAGGAGGTTAGCAGGTACGTCTACAGTCAGGCAGGATGCGGGAGGGTTCTGCCCTGTCCTCAGCTCTCACAGGGAAGCTTGCCTAGAAGCCAGCTCTCAACTAGCTGCATTCTTATGACAGTGTGAAGGTAGCAGTATTCTGAGTAAGGAGGTTCCCAGATTACCACTCTACTGCACCTGGAGATACCGTCCAGGTGTGCATTGTTAACTTGCGTCTCAGAAGCCTCTGGCAAAAGTCTCTGGTGAAGACGTGGGAAACTCACTCTGCAGGCAGTGTGGAACTGTGAGGGACTGAGGGTGAGCTCAACTCTCAGCAGTAAGATGATTTTGGACAAGGCGTTCAGCTACCTTCTCACATATGGAACTTAGTATGTAGCACCAGTCTCCCCCAGGAATTACTGGGAAATCGCTGGATTGAGCTTGGTGGCACTAGTCTTGTGTGCCGGGAGATTCCAGTTACCTCTCCCAACACTTGCGTCAAGCAGCGAGCCTAGGCCTTTTGGAAGCGAAAGGTAGCTGCAGGCAGGAGGTAGGCTTACAGGCCATAAGCTCAACTCTCAGAAGTGTGTATACATGGGAGGCAGATGTCTGCTACCCACTCGGACATGCGAGTGGGAACCTAGCTACACTCTGATGAAGAAGGACTTTGGAAATCGCTGTATTCAACTCAGATACACGTGGGTTCAGGCACAACGATTCCACATGCTTTTCTCACAACGTTTCCCTGCCACTAACATGAGGACGTTAGCAGCTCCTTCTACAGTCAAGCAGGATGCGGGAAGGTTGTGCCCTGTCCTTAGCTCTCACAGGGAAGCAGGCCTTGAAGCCAGCTGTCAACTAGCTGCATTCTTATGGCAGGGTGAAGGTAGCAGTATTCTGAGACAGGAGGTTCCCAGGTTACCACTCTACTGGACCTGGAGATACCCTCCAGGTCTGCATTGTTAACTTGCGTCTCAGAAGCCTCTGGCAAACGTCTCTGGTGAAGACGTGCGAAACTCACTCTGCAGGCAGTGTGGAACTGTGAGGGACTGAGGGTGAGCTCAACTCTGAGAAGTAAGATGTTTTTGGACAAGGCGTTCAACTACATACTCACGCATGGAACTTAGTATGTAGCACCAGTCTACCCCAGGAATTACTAGCAAATCGCTGGATTGAGCTTGGAGGCACTCGTCTTGTGTGCCGGGAGATTCCAGTTACCTCTCCCAACACTTGCGTCAAGCAGCGAGCCTAGGCCTTTTGGAAGCGAAAGGTAGCGGCAGGCAGGATGTAGGGTTACAGGCCATAAGCTCAACTCTCAGAAGTGTGTATGCATGGGAGGCAGATGTCTGCTACCCACTCGGACATGGGAGTTGGAACCTAGCTACACTCCTATTGAAGAAGGATGTTGGAAATCGCTGTATTCAACTCAGATACACGGGAGTTCAGGCCCAATGCTTACACATGCTTTTGCCGCAACCCATCCCAGCCACTAACATAAGGAGGTTAGCAGGTACGTCTACAGTCAGGCAGGATGCGGGAGGGTTCTGCCCTGTCCTCAGCTCTCACAGGGAAGCTTGCCTAGAAGCCAGCTCTCAACTAGCTGCATTCTTATGACAGTGTGAAGGTAGCAGTATTCTGAGTAAGGAGGTTCCCAGATTACCACTCTACTGCACCTGGAGATACCGTCCAGGTGTGCATTGTTAACTTGCGTCTCAGAAGCCTCTGGCAAAAGTCTCTGGTGAAGACGTGGGAAACTCACTCTGCAGGCAGTGTGGAACTGTGAGGGACTGAGGGTGAGCTCAACTCTCAGCAGTAAGATGATTTTGGACAAGGCGTTCAGCTACCTTCTCACATATGGAACTTAGTATGTAGCACCAGTCTCCCCCAGGAATTACTGGGAAATCGCTGGATTGAGCTTGGTGGCACTAGTCTTGTGTGCCGGGAGATTCCAGTTACCTCTCCCAACACTTGCGTCAAGCAGCGAGCCTAGGCCTTTTGGAAGCGAAAGGTAGCTGCAGGCAGGAGGTAGGCTTACAGGCCATAAGCTCAACTCTCAGAAGTGTGTATACATGGGAGGCAGATGTCTGCTACCCACTCGGACATGCGAGTGGGAACCTAGCTACACTCTGATGAAGAAGGACTTTGGAAATCGCTGTATTCAACTCAGATACACGTGGGTTCAGGCACAACGATTCCACATGCTTTTCTCACAACGTTTCCCTGCCACTAACATGAGGACGTTAGCAGCTCCTTCTACAGTCAAGCAGGATGCGGGAGGGTTGTGCCCTGTCCTTAGCTCTCACAGGGAAGCAGGCCTTGAAGCCAGCTGTCAACTAGCTGCATTCTTATGGCAGGGTGAAGGTAGCAGTATTCTGAGACAGGAGGTTCCCAGGTTACCACTCTACTGGACCTGGAGATACCCTCCAGGTCTGCATTGTTAACTGGCGTCTCAGAAGCCTCTGGCAAACATCTCTGGTGAAGACGTGCGAAACTCACTGTGCAGGCAGTGTGGAACTGTGAGGGACTGAGGGTGAGCTCAACTCTGAGAAGTAAGATGTTTTTGGACAAGGCGTTCAACTACATACTCACGCATGGAACTTAGTATGTAGCACCAGTCTACCCCAGGAATTACTAGGAAATCGCTGGATTGAGCTTGGAGGCACTCGTCTTGTGTGCCGGGAGATTCCAGTTACCTCTCCCAACACTTGCGTCAAGCAGCGAGCCTAGGCCTTTTGGAAGCGAAAGGTAGCGGCAGGCAGGATGTAGGGTTACAGGCCATAAGCTCAACTCTCAGAAGTGTGTATGCATGGGAGGCAGATGTCTGCTACCCACTCGGACATGGGAGTTGGAACCTAGCTACACTCCTATTGAAGAAGGATGTTGGAAATCGCTGTATTCAACTCAGATACACGGGAGTTCAGGCCCAATGCTTACACATGCTTTTCCCGCAACCCATCCCAGCCACTAACATAAGGAGGTTAGCAGGTACGTCTACAGTCAGGCAGGATGCGGGAGGGTTCTGCCCTGTCCTCAGCTCTCACAGGGAAGCTTGCCTAGAAGCCAGCTCTCAACTAGCTGCATTCTTATGACAGTGTGAAGGTAGCAGTATTCTGAGTAAGGAGGTTCCCAGATTACCACTCTACTGCACCTGGAGATACCGTCCAGGTGTGCATTGTTAACTTGCGTCTCAGAAGCCTCTGGCAAAAGTCTCTGGTGAAGACGTGGGAAACTCACTCTGCAGGCAGTGTGGAACTGTGAGGGACTGAGGGTGAGCTCAACTCTCAGCAGTAAGATGATTTTGGACAAGGCGTTCAGCTACCTTCTCACATATGGAACTTAGTATGTAGCACCAGTCTACCCCAGGAATTACTGGGAAATCGCTGGATTGAGCTTGGTGGCACTAGTCTTGTGTGCCGGGAGATTCCAGTTACCTCTCCCAACACTTGCGTCAAGCAGCGAGCCTAGGCCTTTTGGAAGCGAAAGGTAGCTGCAGGCAGGAGGTAGGCTTACAGGCCATAAGCTCAACTCTCAGAAGTGTGTATACATGGGAGGCAGATGTCTGCTACCCACTCGGACATGCGAGTGGGAACCTAGCTACACTCTGATGAAGAAGGACTTTGGAAATCGCTGTATTCAACTCAGATACACGTGGGTTCAGGCACAACGATTCCACATGCTTTTCTCACAACGTTTCCCTGCCACTAACATGAGGACGTTAGCAGCTCCTTCTACAGTCAAGCAGGATGCGGGAGGGTTGTGCCCTGTCCTTAGCTCTCACAGGGAAGCAGGCCTTGAAGCCAGCTGTCAACTAGCTGCATTCTTATGGCAGGGTGAAGGTAGCAGTATTCTGAGACAGGAGGTTCCCAGGTTACCACTCTACTGGACCTGGAGATACCCTCCAGGTCTGCATTGTTAACTTGCGTCTCAGAAGCCTCTGGCAAACGTCTCTGGTGAAGACGTGCGAAAGTCACTCTGCAGGCAGTGTGGAACTGTGAGGGACTGAGGGTGAGCTCAACTCTGAGAAGTAAGATGTTTTTGGACAAGGCGTTCAACTACATACTCACGCATGGAACTTAGTATGTAGCACCAGTCTACCCCAGGAATTACTAGGAAATCGCTGGATTGAGCTTGGAGGCACTCGTCTTGTGTGCCGGGAGATTCCAGTTACCTCTCCCAACACTTGCGTCAAGCAGCGAGCCTAGGCCTTTTGGAAGCGAAAGGTAGCGGCAGGCAGGATGTAGGGTTACAGGCCATAAGCTCAACTCTCAGAAGTGTGTATACATGGGAGGCAGATGTCTGCTACCCACTCAGACATGCGAGTGGGAACCTAGCTACACTCCTATTGAAGAAGGATGTTGGAAATCGCTGTATTCAACTCAGATACACGTGGGTTCAGGCACAACGATTCCACATGCTTTTCTCACAACGTTTCCCTGCCACTAACATGAGGACGTTAGCAGCTCCTTCTACAGTCAAGCAGGATGCGGGAGGGTTGTGCCCTGTCCTTAGCTCTCACAGGGAAGCAGGCCTTGAAGCCAGCTGTCAACTAGCTGCATTCTTATGGCAGGGTGAAGGTAGCAGTATTCTGAGACAGGAGGTTCCCAGGTTACCACTCTACTGCACCTGGAGATACCCTCCAGGTCTGCATTGTTAACTTGCGTCTCAGAAGCCTCTGGCAAACGTCTCTGGTGAAGACGTGCGAAACTCACTCTGCAGGCAGTGTGGAACTGTGAGGGACTGAGGGTGAGCTCAACTCTCAGAAGTAAGATGTTTTTGGACAAGGCGTTCAACTACATACTCACGTATGGAACTTAGTATGTAGCACCAGTCTACCCCAGGAATTACTAGGAAATCGCTGGATTGAGCTTGGAGGCACTCGTCTTGTGTGCCGGGAGATTCCAGTTACCTCTCCCAACACTTGCGTCAAGCAGCGAGCCTAGGCCTTTTGGAAGCGAAAGGTAGCGGCAGGCAGGAGGTAGGGTTACAGGCCATAAGCTCAACTCTCAGAAGTGTGTATGCATGGGAGGCAGATGTCTGCTACCCACTCGGACATGGGAGTTGGAACCTAGCTACACTTCTATTGAAGAAGGATGTTGGAAATCGCTGTATTCAACTCAGATACACGGGAGTTCAGGCCCAATGCTTACACATGCTTTTCCCGCAACCCATCCCAGCCACTAACATAAGGAGGTTAGCAGGTACGTCTACAGTCAGGCAGGATGCGGGAGGGTTCTGCCCTGTCCTCAGCTCTCACAGGGAAGCTTGCCTAGAAGCCAGCTCTCAACTAGCTGCATTCTTATGACAGTGTGAAGGTAGCAGTATTCTGAGTAAGGAGGTTCCCAGATTACCACTCTACTGCACCTGGAGGTACCGTCCAGGTGTGCATTGTTAACTTGTCTCAGAAGCCTCTGGCAAAAGTCTCTGGTGAAGACGTGGGAAACTCACTCTGCAGGCAGTGTGGAACTGTGAGGGACTGAGGGTGAGCTCAACTCTCAGCAGTAAGATGATTTTGGACAAGGCGTTCAGCTACCTTCTCACATATGGAACTTAGTATGTAGCACCAGTCTACCCCAGGAATTACTGGGAAATCGCTGGATTGAGCTTGGTGGCACTAGTCTTGTGTGCCGGGAGATTCCAGTTACCTCTCCCAACACTTGCGTCAAGCAGCGAGCCTAGGCCTTTTGGAAGCGAAAGGTAGCTGCAGGCAGGAGGTAGGCTTACAGGCCATAAGCTCAACTCTCTGAAGTGTGTATACATGGGAGGCAGATGTCTGCTACCCACTCGGACATGCGAGTGGGAACCTAGCTACACTCTGATGAAGAAGGACTTTGGAAATCGCTGTATTCAACTCAGATACACGTGGGTTCAGGCACAACGATTCCACATGCTTTTCTCACAACGTTTCCCTGCCACTAACATGAGGACGTTAGCAGCTCCTTCTACAGTCAAGCAGGATGCGGGAGGGTTGTGCCCTGTCCTCAGCTCTCACAGGGAAGCAGGCCTTGAAGCCAGCTGTCAACTAGCTGCATTCTTATGGCAGGGTGAAGGTAGCAGTATTCTGAGACAGGAGGTTCCCAGGTTACCACTCTACTGGACCTGGAGATACCCTCCAGGTCTGCATTGTTAACTTGCGTCTCAGAAGCCTCTGGCAAACGTCTCTGGTGAAGACGTGCGAAACTCACTGTGCAGGCAGTGTGGAACTGTGAGGGACTGAGGGTGAGCTCAACTCTGAGAAGTAAGATGTTTTTGGACAAGGCGTTCAACTACATACTCACGTATGGAACTTAGTATGTAGCACCAGTCTACCCCAGGAATTACTAGGAAATCGCTGGATTGAGCTTGGAGGCACTCGTCTTGTGTGCCGGGAGATTCCAGTTACCTCTCCCAACACTTGCGTCAAGCAGCGAGCCTAGGCCTTTTGGAAGCGAAAGGTAGCGGCAGGCAGGATGTAGGGTTACAGGCCATAAGCTCAACTCTCAGAAGTGTGTATGCATGGGAGGCAGATGTCTGCTACCCACTCGGACATGGGAGTTGGAACCTAGCTACACCCCTATTGAAGAAGGATGTTGGAAATCGCTGTATTCAACTCAGATACACGGGAGTTCAGGCCCAATGCTTACACATGCTTTTCCCGCAACCCATCCCAGCCACTAACATAAGGAGGTTAGCAGGTACGTCTACAGTCAGGCAGGATGCGGGAGGGTTCTGCCCTGTCCTCAGCTCTCACAGGGAAGCTTGCCTAGAAGCCAGCTCTCACCTAGCTGCATTCTTATGACAGTGTGAAGGTAGCAGTATTCTGAGTAAGGAGTTTCCCAGATTACCACTCTACTGCACCTGGAGATACCGTCCAGGTGTGCATTGTTAACTTGCGTCTCAGAAGCCTCTGGCAAAAGTCTCTGGTGAAGACGTGGGAAACTCACTCTGCAGGCAGTGTGGAACTGTGAGGGACTGAGGGTGAGCTCAACTCTCAGCAGTAAGATGATTTTGGACAAGGCGTTCAGCTACCTTCTCACATATGGAACTTAGTATGTAGCACCAGTCTACCCCAGGAATTACTGGGAAATCGCTGGATTGAGCTTGGTGGCACTAGTCTTGTGTGCCGGGAGATTCCAGTTACCTCTCCCAACACTTCGGTGAAGCAGCGAGCCTAGGCCTTTTGGAAGCGAAAGGTAGATGCAGGCAGGAGGTAGGCTTACAGGCCATAAGCTCAACTCTCAGAAGTGTGTATACATGGGAGGCAGATGTCTGCTACCCACTCGGACATGCGAGTGGGAACCTAGCTACACTCTGATGAAGAAGGACTTTGGAAATCGCTGTATTCAACTCAGATACACGTGGGTTCAGGCACAACGATTCCACATGCTTTTCTCACAACGTTTCCCTGCCACTAACATGAGGACGTTAGCAGCTCCTTCTACAGTCAAGCAGGATGCGGGAGGGTTGTGCCCTGTCCTTAGCTCTCACAGGGAAGCAGGCCTTGAAGCCAGCTGTCAACTAGCTGCATTCTTATGGCAGGGTGAAGGTAGCAGTATTCTGAGACAGGAGGTTCCCAGGTTACCACTCTACTGGACCTGGAGATACCCTCCAGGTCTGCATTGTTAACTTGCGTCTCAGAAGCCTCTGGCAAACGTCTCTGGTGAAGACGTGCGAAACTCACTCTGCAGGCAGTGTGGAACTGTGAGGGCCTGAGGGTGAGCTCAACTCTCAGCAGTAAGATGATTTTGGACAAGGCGTTCAGCTACCTTCTCACATATGGAACTTAGTATGTAGCACCAGTCTACCCCAGGAATTACTGGGAAATCGCTGGATTGAGCTTGGTGGCACTAGTCTTGTGTGCCGGGAGATTCCAGTTACCTCTCCCAACACTTCGGTGAAGCAGCGAGCCTAGGCCTTTTGGAAGCGAAAGGTAGATGCAGGCAGGAGGTAGGCTTACAGGCCATAAGCTCAACTCTCAGAAGTGTGTATACATGGGAGGCAGATGTCTGCTACCCACTCGGACATGCGAGTGGGAACCTAGCTACACTCTGATGAAGAAGGACTTTGGAAATCGCTGTATTCAACTCAGATACACGTGGGTTCAGGCACAACGATTCCACATGCTTTTCTCACAACGTTTCCCTGCCACTAACATGAGGACGTTAGCAGCTCCTTCTACAGTCAAGCAGGATGCGGGAGGGTTGTGCCCTGTCCTTAGCTCTCACAGGGAAGCAGGCCTTGAAGCCAGCTGTCAACTAGCTGCATTCTTATGGCAGGGTGAAGGTAGCAGTATTCTGAGACAGGAGGTTCCCAGGTTACCACTCTACTGGACCTGGAGATACCCTCCAGGTCTGCATTGTTAACTTGCGTCTCAGAAGCCTCTGGCAAACGTCTCTGGTGAAGACGTGCGAAACTCACTCTGCAGGCAGTGTGGAACTGTGAGGGACTGAGGGTGAGCTCAACTCTGAGAAGTAAGATGTTTTTGGACAAGGCGTTCAACTACATACTCACGTATGGAACTTAGTATGTAGCACCAGTCTACCCCAGGAATTACTAGGAAATCGCTGGATTGAGCTTGGAGGCACTCGTCTTGTGTGCCGGGAGATTCCAGTTACCTCTCCCAACACTTGCGTCAAGCAGCGAGCCTAGGCCTTTTGGAAGCGAAAGGTAGCGGCAGGCAGGATGTAGGGTTACAGGCCATAAGCTCAACTCTCAGAAGTGTGTATGCATCGGAGGCAGATGTCTGCTACCCACTCGGACATGGGAGTTGGAACCTAGCTACACTCCTATTGAAGAAGGATGTTGGAAATCGCTGTATTCAACTCAGATACACGGGAGTTCAGGCCCAATGCTTACACATGCTTTTCCCGCAACCCATCCCAGCCACTAACATAAGGAGGTTAGCAGGTACGTCTACAGTCAGGCAGGATGCGGGAGGGTTCTGCCCTGTCCTCAGCTCTCACAGGGAAGCTTGCCTAGAAGCCAGCTCTCAACTAGCTGCATTCTTATGACAGTGTGAAGGTAGCAGTATTCTGAGTAAGGAGGTTCCCAGATTACCACTCTACTGCACCTGGAGATACCGTCCAGGTGTGCATTGTTAACTTGCGTCTCAGAAGCCTCTGGCAAAAGTCTCTGGTGAAGACGTGGGAAACTCACTCTGCAGGCAGTGTGGAACTGTGAGGGACTGAGGGTGAGCTCAACTCTCAGCAGTAAGATGATTTTGGACAAGGCGTTCAGCTACCTTCTCACATATGGAACTTAGTATGTAGCACCAGTCTCCCCCAGGAATTACTGGGAAATCGCTGGATTGAGCTTGGTGGCACTAGTCTTGTGTGCCGGGAGATTCCAGTTACCTCTCCCAACACTTGCGTCAAGCAGCGAGCCTAGGCCTTTTGGAAGCGAAAGGTAGCTGCAGGCAGGAGGTAGGCTTACAGGCCATAAGCTCAACTCTCAGAAGTGTGTATACATGGGAGGCAGATGTCTGCTACCCACTCGGACATGCGAGTGGGAACCTAGCTACACTCTGATGAAGAAGGACTTTGGAAATCGCTGTATTCAACTCAGATACACGTGGGTTCAGGCACAACGATTCCACATGCTTTTCTCACAACGTTTCCCTGCCACTAACATGAGGACGTTAGCAGCTCCTTCTACAGTCAAGCAGGATGCGGGAAGGTTGTGCCCTGTCCTTAGCTCTCACAGGGAAGCAGGCCTTGAAGCCAGCTGTCAACTAGCTGCATTCTTATGGCAGGGTGAAGGTAGCAGTATTCTGAGACAGGAGGTTCCCAGGTTACCACTCTACTGGACCTGGAGATACCCTCCAGGTCTGCATTGTTAACTTGCGTCTCAGAAGCCTCTGGCAAACGTCTCTGGTGAAGACGTGCGAAACTCACTCTGCAGGCAGTGTGGAACTGTGAGGGACTGAGGGTGAGCTCAACTCTGAGAAGTAAGATGTTTTTGGACAAGGCGTTCAACTACATACTCACGCATGGAACTTAGTATGTAGCACCAGTCTACCCCAGGAATTACTAGCAAATCGCTGGATTGAGCTTGGAGGCACTCGTCTTGTGTGCCGGGAGATTCCAGTTACCTCTCCCAACACTTGCGTCAAGCAGCGAGCCTAGGCCTTTTGGAAGCGAAAGGTAGCGGCAGGCAGGATGTAGGGTTACAGGCCATAAGCTCAACTCTCAGAAGTGTGTATGCATGGGAGGCAGATGTCTGCTACCCACTCGGACATGGGAGTTGGAACCTAGCTACACTCCTATTGAAGAAGGATGTTGGAAATCGCTGTATTCAACTCAGATACACGGGAGTTCAGGCCCAATGCTTACACATGCTTTTGCCGCAACCCATCCCAGCCACTAACATAAGGAGGTTAGCAGGTACGTCTACAGTCAGGCAGGATGCGGGAGGGTTCTGCCCTGTCCTCAGCTCTCACAGGGAAGCTTGCCTAGAAGCCAGCTCTCAACTAGCTGCATTCTTATGACAGTGTGAAGGTAGCAGTATTCTGAGTAAGGAGGTTCCCAGATTACCACTCTACTGCACCTGGAGATACCGTCCAGGTGTGCATTGTTAACTTGCGTCTCAGAAGCCTCTGGCAAAAGTCTCTGGTGAAGACGTGGGAAACTCACTCTGCAGGCAGTGTGGAACTGTGAGGGACTGAGGGTGAGCTCAACTCTCAGCAGTAAGATGATTTTGGACAAGGCGTTCAGCTACCTTCTCACATATGGAACTTAGTATGTAGCACCAGTCTCCCCCAGGAATTACTGGGAAATCGCTGGATTGAGCTTGGTGGCACTAGTCTTGTGTGCCGGGAGATTCCAGTTACCTCTCCCAACACTTGCGTCAAGCAGCGAGCCTAGGCCTTTTGGAAGCGAAAGGTAGCTGCAGGCAGGAGGTAGGCTTACAGGCCATAAGCTCAACTCTCAGAAGTGTGTATACATGGGAGGCAGATGTCTGCTACCCACTCGGACATGCGAGTGGGAACCTAGCTACACTCTGATGAAGAAGGACTTTGGAAATCGCTGTATTCAACTCAGATACACGTGGGTTCAGGCACAACGATTCCACATGCTTTTCTCACAACGTTTCCCTGCCACTAACATGAGGACGTTAGCAGCTCCTTCTACAGTCAAGCAGGATGCGGGAGGGTTGTGCCCTGTCCTTAGCTCTCACAGGGAAGCAGGCCTTGAAGCCAGCTGTCAACTAGCTGCATTCTTATGGCAGGGTGAAGGTAGCAGTATTCTGAGACAGGAGGTTCCCAGGTTACCACTCTACTGGACCTGGAGATACCCTCCAGGTCTGCATTGTTAACTGGCGTCTCAGAAGCCTCTGGCAAACATCTCTGGTGAAGACGTGCGAAACTCACTGTGCAGGCAGTGTGGAACTGTGAGGGACTGAGGGTGAGCTCAACTCTGAGAAGTAAGATGTTTTTGGACAAGGCGTTCAACTACATACTCACGCATGGAACTTAGTATGTAGCACCAGTCTACCCCAGGAATTACTAGGAAATCGCTGGATTGAGCTTGGAGGCACTCGTCTTGTGTGCCGGGAGATTCCAGTTACCTCTCCCAACACTTGCGTCAAGCAGCGAGCCTAGGCCTTTTGGAAGCGAAAGGTAGCGGCAGGCAGGATGTAGGGTTACAGGCCATAAGCTCAACTCTCAGAAGTGTGTATGCATGGGAGGCAGATGTCTGCTACCCACTCGGACATGGGAGTTGGAACCTAGCTACACTCCTATTGAAGAAGGATGTTGGAAATCGCTGTATTCAACTCAGATACACGGGAGTTCAGGCCCAATGCTTACACATGCTTTTCCCGCAACCCATCCCAGCCACTAACATAAGGAGGTTAGCAGGTACGTCTACAGTCAGGCAGGATGCGGGAGGGTTCTGCCCTGTCCTCAGCTCTCACAGGGAAGCTTGCCTAGAAGCCAGCTCTCAACTAGCTGCATTCTTATGACAGTGTGAAGGTAGCAGTATTCTGAGTAAGGAGGTTCCCAGATTACCACTCTACTGCACCTGGAGATACCGTCCAGGTGTGCATTGTTAACTTGCGTCTCAGAAGCCTCTGGCAAAAGTCTCTGGTGAAGACGTGGGAAACTCACTCTGCAGGCAGTGTGGAACTGTGAGGGACTGAGGGTGAGCTCAACTCTCAGCAGTAAGATGATTTTGGACAAGGCGTTCAGCTACCTTCTCACATATGGAACTTAGTATGTAGCACCAGTCTACCCCAGGAATTACTGGGAAATCGCTGGATTGAGCTTGGTGGCACTAGTCTTGTGTGCCGGGAGATTCCAGTTACCTCTCCCAACACTTGCGTCAAGCAGCGAGCCTAGGCCTTTTGGAAGCGAAAGGTAGCTGCAGGCAGGAGGTAGGCTTACAGGCCATAAGCTCAACTCTCAGAAGTGTGTATACATGGGAGGCAGATGTCTGCTACCCACTCGGACATGCGAGTGGGAACCTAGCTACACTCTGATGAAGAAGGACTTTGGAAATCGCTGTATTCAACTCAGATACACGTGGGTTCAGGCACAACGATTCCACATGCTTTTCTCACAACGTTTCCCTGCCACTAACATGAGGACGTTAGCAGCTCCTTCTACAGTCAAGCAGGATGCGGGAGGGTTGTGCCCTGTCCTTAGCTCTCACAGGGAAGCAGGCCTTGAAGCCAGCTGTCAACTAGCTGCATTCTTATGGCAGGGTGAAGGTAGCAGTATTCTGAGACAGGAGGTTCCCAGGTTACCACTCTACTGGACCTGGAGATACCCTCCAGGTCTGCATTGTTAACTTGCGTCTCAGAAGCCTCTGGCAAACGTCTCTGGTGAAGACGTGCGAAAGTCACTCTGCAGGCAGTGTGGAACTGTGAGGGACTGAGGGTGAGCTCAACTCTGAGAAGTAAGATGTTTTTGGACAAGGCGTTCAACTACATACTCACGCATGGAACTTAGTATGTAGCACCAGTCTACCCCAGGAATTACTAGGAAATCGCTGGATTGAGCTTGGAGGCACTCGTCTTGTGTGCCGGGAGATTCCAGTTACCTCTCCCAACACTTGCGTCAAGCAGCGAGCCTAGGCCTTTTGGAAGCGAAAGGTAGCGGCAGGCAGGATGTAGGGTTACAGGCCATAAGCTCAACTCTCAGAAGTGTGTATACATGGGAGGCAGATGTCTGCTACCCACTCAGACATGCGAGTGGGAACCTAGCTACACTCCTATTGAAGAAGGATGTTGGAAATCGCTGTATTCAACTCAGATACACGTGGGTTCAGGCACAACGATTCCACATGCTTTTCTCACAACGTTTCCCTGCCACTAACATGAGGACGTTAGCAGCTCCTTCTACAGTCAAGCAGGATGCGGGAGGGTTGTGCCCTGTCCTTAGCTCTCACAGGGAAGCAGGCCTTGAAGCCAGCTGTCAACTAGCTGCATTCTTATGGCAGGGTGAAGGTAGCAGTATTCTGAGACAGGAGGTTCCCAGGTTACCACTCTACTGCACCTGGAGATACCCTCCAGGTCTGCATTGTTAACTTGCGTCTCAGAAGCCTCTGGCAAACGTCTCTGGTGAAGACGTGCGAAACTCACTCTGCAGGCAGTGTGGAACTGTGAGGGACTGAGGGTGAGCTCAACTCTCAGAAGTAAGATGTTTTTGGACAAGGCGTTCAACTACATACTCACGTATGGAACTTAGTATGTAGCACCAGTCTACCCCAGGAATTACTAGGAAATCGCTGGATTGAGCTTGGAGGCACTCGTCTTGTGTGCCGGGAGATTCCAGTTACCTCTCCCAACACTTGCGTCAAGCAGCGAGCCTAGGCCTTTTGGAAGCGAAAGGTAGCGGCAGGCAGGAGGTAGGGTTACAGGCCATAAGCTCAACTCTCAGAAGTGTGTATGCATGGGAGGCAGATGTCTGCTACCCACTCGGACATGGGAGTTGGAACCTAGCTACACTTCTATTGAAGAAGGATGTTGGAAATCGCTGTATTCAACTCAGATACACGGGAGTTCAGGCCCAATGCTTACACATGCTTTTCCCGCAACCCATCCCAGCCACTAACATAAGGAGGTTAGCAGGTACGTCTACAGTCAGGCAGGATGCGGGAGGGTTCTGCCCTGTCCTCAGCTCTCACAGGGAAGCTTGCCTAGAAGCCAGCTCTCAACTAGCTGCATTCTTATGACAGTGTGAAGGTAGCAGTATTCTGAGTAAGGAGGTTCCCAGATTACCACTCTACTGCACCTGGAGGTACCGTCCAGGTGTGCATTGTTAACTTGTCTCAGAAGCCTCTGGCAAAAGTCTCTGGTGAAGACGTGGGAAACTCACTCTGCAGGCAGTGTGGAACTGTGAGGGACTGAGGGTGAGCTCAACTCTCAGCAGTAAGATGATTTTGGACAAGGCGTTCAGCTACCTTCTCACATATGGAACTTAGTATGTAGCACCAGTCTACCCCAGGAATTACTGGGAAATCGCTGGATTGAGCTTGGTGGCACTAGTCTTGTGTGCCGGGAGATTCCAGTTACCTCTCCCAACACTTGCGTCAAGCAGCGAGCCTAGGCCTTTTGGAAGCGAAAGGTAGCTGCAGGCAGGAGGTAGGCTTACAGGCCATAAGCTCAACTCTCTGAAGTGTGTATACATGGGAGGCAGATGTCTGCTACCCACTCGGACATGCGAGTGGGAACCTAGCTACACTCTGATGAAGAAGGACTTTGGAAATCGCTGTATTCAACTCAGATACACGTGGGTTCAGGCACAACGATTCCACATGCTTTTCTCACAACGTTTCCCTGCCACTAACATGAGGACGTTAGCAGCTCCTTCTACAGTCAAGCAGGATGCGGGAGGGTTGTGCCCTGTCCTCAGCTCTCACAGGGAAGCAGGCCTTGAAGCCAGCTGTCAACTAGCTGCATTCTTATGGCAGGGTGAAGGTAGCAGTATTCTGAGACAGGAGGTTCCCAGGTTACCACTCTACTGGACCTGGAGATACCCTCCAGGTCTGCATTGTTAACTTGCGTCTCAGAAGCCTCTGGCAAACGTCTCTGGTGAAGACGTGCGAAAGTCACTCTGCAGGCAGTGTGGAACTGTGAGGGACTGAGGGTGAGCTCAACTCTGAGAAGTAAGATGTTTTTGGACAAGGCGTTCAACTACATACTCACGCATGGAACTTAGTATGTAGCACCAGTCTACCCCAGGAATTACTAGGAAATCGCTGGATTGAGCTTGGAGGCACTCGTCTTGTGTGCCGGGAGATTCCAGTTACCTCTCCCAACACTTGCGTCAAGCAGCGAGCCTAGGCCTTTTGGAAGCGAAAGGTAGCGGCAGGCAGGATGTAGGGTTACAGGCCATAAGCTCAACTCTCAGAAGTGTGTATGCATGGGAGGCAGATGTCTGCTACCCACTCGGACATGGGAGTTGGAACCTAGCTACACTCCTATTGAAGAAGGATGTTGGAAATCGCTGTATTCAACTCAGATACACGGGAGTTCAGGCCCAATGCTTACACATGCTTTTCCCGCAACCCATCCCAGCCACTAACATAAGGAGGTTAGCAGGTACGTCTACAGTCAGGCAGGATGCGGGAGGGTTCTGCCCTGTCCTCAGCTCTCACAGGGAAGCTTGCCTAGAAGCCAGCTCTCAACTAGCTGCATTCTTATGACAGTGTGAAGGTAGCAGTATTCTGAGTAAGGAGGTTCCCAGATTACCACTCTACTGCACCTGGAGATACCGTCCAGGTGTGCATTGTTAACTTGCGTCTCAGAAGCCTCTGGCAAAAGTCTCTGGTGAAGACGTGGGAAACTCACTCTGCAGGCAGTGTGGAACTGTGAGGGACTGAGGGTGAGCTCAACTCTCAGCAGTAAGATGATTTTGGACAAGGCGTTCAGCTACCTTCTCACATATGGAACTTAGTATGTAGCACCAGTCTACCCCAGGAATTACTGGGAAATTGCTGGATTGAGCTTGGTGGCACTAGTCTTGTGTGCCGGGAGATTCCAGTTACCTCTCCCAACACTTGCGTCAAGCAGCGAGCCTAGGCCTTTTGGAAGCGAAAGGTAGCTGCAGGCAGGAGGTAGGCTTACAGGCCATAAGCTCAACTCTCAGAAGTGTGTATACATGGGAGGCAGATGTCTGCTACCCACTCGGACATGCGAGTGGGAACCTAGCTACACTCTGATGAAGAAGGACTTTGGAAATCGCTGTATTCAACTCAGATACACGGGAGTTCAGGCCCAATGCTTACACATGCTTTTCCCGCAACCCATCCCAGCCACTAACATAAGGAGGTTAGCAGGTACGTCTACAGTCAGGCAGGATGCGGGAGGGTTCTGCCCTGTCCTCAGCTCTCACAGGGAAGCTTGCCTAGAAGCCAGCTCTCAACTAGCTGCATTCTTATGACAGTGTGAAGGTAGCAGTATTCTGAGTAAGGAGGTTCCCAGATTACCACTCTACTGCACCTGGAGATACCGTCCAGGTGTGCATTGTTAACTTGCGTCTCAGAAGCCTCTGGCAAAAGTCTCTGGTGAAGACGTGGGAAACTCACTCTGCAGGCAGTGTGGAACTGTGAGGGACTGAGGGTGAGCTCAACTCTCAGCAGTAAGATGATTTTGGACAAGGCGTTCAGCTACCTTCTCACATATGGAACTTAGTATGTAGCACCAGTCTACCCCAGGAATTACTGGGAAATCGCTGGATTGAGCTTGGTGGCACTAGTCTTGTGTGCCGGGAGATTCCAGTTACCTCTCCCAACACTTCGGTGAAGCAGCGAGCCTAGGCCTTTTGGAAGCGAAAGGTAGCTGCAGGCAGGAGGTAGGCTTACAGGCCATAAGCTCAACTCTCAGAAGTGTGTATACATGGGAGGCAGATGTCTGCTACCCACTCGGACATGCGAGTGGGAACCTAGCTACACTCTGATGAAGAAGGACTTTGGAAATCGCTGTATTCAACTCAGATACACGTGGGTTCAGGCACAACGATTCCACATGCTTTTCTCACAACGTTTCCCTGCCACTAACATGAGGACGTTAGCAGCTCCTTCTACAGTCAAGCAGGATGCGGGAGGGTTGTGCCCTGTCCTTAGCTCTCACAGGGAAGCAGGCCTTGAAGCCAGCTGTCAACTAGCTGCATTCTTATGGCAGGGTGAAGGTAGCAGTATTCTGAGACAGGAGGTTCCCAGGTTACCACTCTACTGCACCTGGAGATACCCTCCAGGTCTGCATTGTTAACTTGCGTCTCAGAAGCCTCTGGCAAACGTCTCTGGTGAAGACGTGCGAAACTCACTCTGCAGGCAGTGTGGAACTGTGAGGGACTGAGGGTGAGCTCAACTCTGAGAAGTAAGATGTTTTTGGACAAGGCGTTCAACTACATACTCACGTATGGAACTTAGTATGTAGCACCAGTCTACCCCAGGAATTACTAGGAAATCGCTGGATTGAGCTTGGAGGCACTCGTCTTGTGTGCCGGGAGATTCCAGTTACCTCTCCCAACACTTACGTCAAGCAGCGAGCCTAGGCCTTTTGGAAGCGAAAGGTAGCGGCAGGCAGGATGTAGGGTTACAGGCCATAAGCTCAACTCTCAGAAGTGTGTATGCATGGGAGGCAGATGTCTGCTACCCACTCGGACATGGGAGTTGGAACCTAGCTACACTCCTATTGAAGAAGGATGTTGGAAATCGCTGTATTCAACTCAGATACACGGGAGTTCAGGCCCAATGCTTACACATGCTTTTCCCGCAACCCATCCCAGCCACTAACATAAGGAGGTTAGCAGGTACGTCTACAGTCAGGCAGGATGCGGGAGGGTTCTGCCCTGTCCTCAGCTCTCACAGGGAAGCTTGCCTAGAAGCCAGCTCTCAACTAGCTGCATTCTTATGACAGTGTGAAGGTAGCAGTATTCTGAGTAAGGAGGTTCCCAGATTACCACTCTACTGCACCTGGAGGTACCGTCCAGGTGTGCATTGTTAACTTGCGTCTCAGAAGCCTCTGGCAAAAGTCTCTGGTGAAGACGTGGGAAACTCACTCTGCAGGCAGTGTGGAACTGTGAGGGACTGAGGGTGAGCTCAACTCTCAGCAGTAAGATGATTTTGGACAAGGCGTTCAGCTACCTTCTCACATATGGAACTTAGTATGTAGCACCAGTCTACCCCAGGAATTACTGGGAAATCGCTGGATTGAGCTTGGTGGCACTAGTCTTGTGTGCCGGGAGATTCCAGTTACCTCTCCCAACACTTCGGTGAAGCAGCGAGCCTAGGCCTTTTGGAAGCGAAAGGTAGCTGCAGGCAGGAGGTAGGCTTACAGGCCATAAGCTCAACTCTCAGAAGTGTGTATACATGGGAGGCAGATGTCTGCTACCCACTCGGACATGCGAGTGGGAACCTAGCTACACTCTGATGAAGAAGGACTTTGGAAATCGCTGTATTCAACTCAGATACACGTGGGTTCAGGCACAACGATTCCACATGCTTTTCTCACAACGTTTCCCTGCCACTAACATGAGGACGTTAGCAGCTCCTTCTACAGTCAAGCAGGATGCGGGAGGGTTGTGCCCTGTCCTCAGCTCTCACAGGGAAGCAGGCCTTGAAGCCAGCTGTCAACTAGCTGCATTCTTATGGCAGGGTGAAGGTAGCAGTATTCTGAGACAGGAGGTTCCCAGGTTACCACTCTACTGGACCTGGAGATACCCTCCAGGTCTGCATTGTTAACTTGCGTCTCAGAAGCCTCTGGCAAAAGTCTCTGGTGAAGACGTGCGAAACTCACTGTGCAGGCAGTGTGGAACTGTGAGGGACTGAGGGTGAGCTCAACCTACAGCAGTAAGATGATTTTGGACAAGGCGTTCAGCTACCTTCTCACATATGGAACTTAGTATGTAGCACCAGTCTACCCCAGGAATTACTGGGAAATCGCTGGATTGAGCTTGGTGGCACTCGTCTTGTGTGCCGGGAGATTCCAGTTACCTCTCCCAACACTTGCGTCAAGCAGCGAGCCTAGGCCTTTTGGAAGCGAAAGGTAGCTGCAGGCAGGATGTAGGGTTACAGGCCATAAGCTCAACTCTCAGAAGTGTGTATACATGGGAGGCAGATGTCTGCTACCCACTCGGACATGCGAGTGGGAACCTAGCTACACTCTGATGAAGAAGGACTTTGGAAATCGGGGTATTCAACTCAGATACACGTGGGTTCAGGCACAACGATTCCACATGCTTTTCTCACAACGTTTCCCTGCCACTAACATGAGGACGTTAGCAGCTCCTTCTACAGTCAAGCAGGATGCGGGAGGGTTGTGCCCTGTCCTCAGCTCTCACAGGGAAGCAGGCCTTGAAGCCAGCTGTCAACTAGCTGCATTCTTATGGCAGGGTGAAGGTAGCAGTATTCTGAGACAGGAGGTTCCCAGGTTACCACTCTACTGGACCTGGAGATACCCTCCAGGTCTGCATTGTTAACTTGCCTCTCAGAAGCCTCTGGCAAACGTCTCTGGTGAAGACTTGCGAAAGTCACTCTGCAGGCAGTGTGGAACTGTGAGGGACTGAGGGTGAGCTCAACTCTGAGAAGTAAGATGTTTTTGGACAAGGCGTTCAACTACATACTCACGCATGGAACTTAGTATGTAGCACCAGTCTACCCCAGGAATTACTAGGAAATCGCTGGATTGAGCTTGGAGGCACTCGTCTTGTGTGCCGGGAGATTCCAGTTACCTCTCCCAACACTTGCGTCAAGCAGCGAGCCTAGGCCTTTTGGAAGCGAAAGGTAACGGCAGGCAGGATGTAGGGTTACAGGCCATAAGCTCAACTCTCAGAAGTGTGTATGCATGGGAGGCAGATGTCTGCTACCCACTCGGACATGGGAGTTGGAACCTAGCTACACTCCTATTGAAGAAGGATGTTGGAAATCGCTGTATTCAACTCAGATACACGGGAGTTCAGGCCCAATGCTTACACATGCTTTTCCCGCAACCCATCCCAGCCACTAACATAAGGAGGTTAGCAGGTACGTCTACAGTCAGGCAGGATGCGGGAGGGTTCTGCCCTGTCCTCAGCTCTCACAGGGAAGCTTGCCTAGAAGCCAGCTCTCAACTAGCTGCATTCTTATGACAGTGTGAAGGTAGCAGTATTCTGAGTAAGGAGGTTCCCAGATTACCACTCTACTGCACCTGGAGATACCGTCCAGGTGTGCATTGTTAACTTGCGTCTCAGAAGCCTCTGGCAAAAGTCTCTGGTGAAGACGTGGGAAACTCACTCTGCAGGCAGTGTGGAACTGTGAGGGACTGAGGGTGAGCTCAACTCTCAGCAGTAAGATGATTTTGGACAAGGCGTTCAGCTACCTTCTCACATATGGAACTTAGTATGTAGCACCAGTCTACCCCAGGAATTACTGGGAAATTGCTGGATTGAGCTTGGTGGCACTAGTCTTGTGTGCCGGGAGATTCCAGTTACCTCTCCCAACACTTGCGTCAAGCAGCGAGCCTAGGCCTTTTGGAAGCGAAAGGTAGCTGCAGGCAGGAGGTAGGCTTACAGGCCATAAGCTCAACTCTCAGAAGTGTGTATACATGGGAGGCAGATGTCTGCTACCCACTCGGACATGCGAGTGGGAACCTAGCTACACTCTGATGAAGAAGGACTTTGGAAATCGCTGTATTCAACTCAGATACACGGGAGTTCAGGCCCAATGCTTACACATGCTTTTCCCGCAACCCATCCCAGCCACTAACATAAGGAGGTTAGCAGGTACGTCTACAGTCAGGCAGGATGCGGGAGGGTTCTGCCCTGTCCTCAGCTCTCACAGGGAAGCTTGCCTAGAAGCCAGCTCTCAACTAGCTGCATTCTTATGACAGTGTGAAGGTAGCAGTATTCTGAGTAAGGAGGTTCCCAGATTACCACTCTACTGCACCTGGAGATACCGTCCAGGTGTGCATTGTTAACTTGCGTCTCAGAAGCCTCTGGCAAAAGTCTCTGGTGAAGACGTGGGAAACTCACTCTGCAGGCAGTGTGGAACTGTGAGGGACTGAGGGTGAGCTCAACTCTCAGCAGTAAGATGATTTTGGACAAGGCGTTCAGCTACCTTCTCACATATGGAACTTAGTATGTAGCACCAGTCTCCCCCAGGAATTACTGGGAAATCGCTGGATTGAGCTTGGTGGCACTAGTCTTGTGTGCCGGGAGATTCCAGTTACCTCTCCCAACACTTCGGTGAAGCAGCGAGCCTAGGCCTTTTGGAAGCGAAAGGTAGCTGCAGGCAGGAGGTAGGCTTACAGGCCATAAGCTCAACTCTCAGAAGTGTGTATACATGGGAGGCAGATGTCTGCTACCCACTCGGACATGCGAGTGGGAACCTAGCTACACTCTGATGAAGAAGGACTTTGGAAATCGCTGTATTCAACTCAGATACACGTGGGTTCAGGCACAACGATTCCACATGCTTTTCTCACAACGTTTCCCTGCCACTAACATGAGGACGTTAGCAGCTCCTTCTACAGTCAAGCAGGATGCGGGAGGGTTGTGCCCTGTCCTCAGCTCTCACAGGGAAGCAGGCCTTGAAGCCAGCTGTCAACTAGCTGCATTCTTATGGCAGGGTGAAGGTAGCAGTATTCTGAGACAGGAGGTTCCCAGATTACCACTCTACTGCACCTGGAGATACCCTCCAGGTCTGCATTGTTAACTTGCGTCTCAGAAGCCTCTGGCAAACGTCTCTGGTGAAGACGTGCGAAACTCACTGTGCAGGCAGTGTGGAACTGTGAGGGACTGAGGGTGAGCTCAACTCTGAGAAGTAAGATGTTTTTGGACAAGGCGTTCAACTACATACTCACGCATGGAACTTAGTATGTAGCACCAGTCTACCCCAGGAATTACTAGGAAATCGCTGGATTGAGCTTGGAGGCACTCGTCTTGTGTGCCGGGAGATTCCAGTTACCTCTCCCAACACTTGCGTCAAGCAGCGAGCCTAGGCCTTTTGGAAGCGAAAGGTAGCGGCAGGCAGGATGTAGGGTTACAGGCCATAAGCTCAACTCTCAGAAGTGTGTATGCATGGGAGGCAGATGTCTGCTACCCACTCGGACATGGGAGTTGGAACCTAGCTACACTCCTATTGAAGAAGGATGTTGGAAATCGCTGTATTCAACTCAGATACACGGGAGTTCAGGCCCAATGCTTACACATGCTTTTCCCGCAACCCATCCCAGCCACTAACATAAGGAGGTTAGCAGGTACGTCTACAGTCAGGCAGGATGCGGGAGGGTTCTGCCCTGTCCTCAGCTCTCACAGGGAAGCTTGCCTAGAAGCCAGCTCTCAACTAGCTGCATTCTTATGACAGTGTGAAGGTAGCAGTATTCTGAGTAAGGAGGTTCCCAGATTACCACTCTACTGCACCTGGAGATACCGTCCAGGTGTGCATTGTTAACTTGCGTCTCAGAAGCCTCTGGCAAAAGTCTCTGGTGAAGACGTGGGAAACTCACTCTGCAGGCAGTGTGGAACTGTGAGGGACTGAGGGTGAGCTCAACTCTCAGCAGTAAGATGATTTTGGACAAGGCGTTCAGCTACCTTCTCACATATGGAACTTAGTATGTAGCACCAGTCTACCCCAGGAATTACTGGGAAATTGCTGGATTGAGCTTGGTGGCACTAGTCTTGTGTGCCGGGAGATTCCAGTTACCTCTCCCAACACTTGCGTCAAGCAGCGAGCCTAGGCCTTTTGGAAGCGAAAGGTAGCTGCAGGCAGGAGGTAGGCTTACAGGCCATAAGCTCAACTCTCAGAAGTGTGTATACATGGGAGGCAGATGTCTGCTACCCACTCGGACATGCGAGTGGGAACCTAGCTACACTCTGATGAAGAAGGACTTTGGAAATCGCTGTATTCAACTCAGATACACGTGGGTTCAGGCACAACGATTCCACATGCTTTTCTCACAACGTTTCCCTGCCACTAACATGAGGACGTTAGCAGCTCCTTCTACAGTCAAGCAGGATGCGGGAGGGTTGTGCCCTGTCCTCAGCTCTCACAGGGAAGCAGGCCTTGAAGCCAGCTGTCAACTAGCTGCATTCTTATGGCAGGGTGAAGGTAGCAGTATTCTGAGACAGGAGGTTCCCAGGTTACCACTCTACTGGACCTGGAGATACCCTCCAGGTCTGCATTGTTAACTTGCGTCTCAGAAGCCTCTGGCAAAAGTCTCTGGTGAAGACGTGCGAAACTCACTGTGCAGGCAGTGTGGAACTGTGAGGGACTGAGGGTGAGCTCAACTCTCAGCAGTAAGATGATTTTGGACAAGGCGTTCAGCTACCTTCTCACATATGGAACTTAGTATGTAGCACCAGTCTACCCCAGGAATTACTGGGAAATCGCTGGATTGAGCTTGGTGGCACTCGTCTTGTGTGCCGGGAGATTCCAGTTACCTCTCCCAACACTTGCGTCAAGCAGCGAGCCTAGGCCTTTTGGAAGCGAAAGGTAGCTGCAGGCAGGATGTAGGGTTACAGGCCATAAGCTCAACTCTCAGAAGTGTGTATACATGGGAGGCAGATGTCTGCTACCCACTCGGACATGCGAGTGGGAACCTAGCTACACTCTGATGAAGAAGGACTTTGGAAATCGCTGTATTCAACTCAGATACACGTGGGTTCAGGCACAACGATTCCACATGCTTTTCTCACAACGTTTCCCTGCCACTAACATGAGGACGTTAGCAGCTCCTTCTACAGTCAAGCAGGATGCGGGAGGGTTGTGCCCTGTCCTCAGCTCTCACAGGGAAGCAGGCCTTGAAGCCAGCTGTCAACTAGCTGCATTCTTATGGCAGGGTGAAGGTAGCAGTATTCTGAGACAGGAGGTTCCCAGGTTACCACTCTACTGGACCTGGAGATACCCTCCAGGTCTGCATTGTTAACTTGCCTCTCAGAAGCCTCTGGCAAACGTCTCTGGTGAAGACTTGCGAAAGTCACTCTGCAGGCAGTGTGGAACTGTGAGGGACTGAGGGTGAGCTCACCTCTGAGAAGTAAGATGTTTTTGGACAAGGCGTTCAACTACATACTCACGCATGGAACTTAGTATGTAGCACCAGTCTACCCCAGGAATTACTAGGAAATCGCTGGATTGAGCTTGGAGGCACTCGTCTTGTGTGCCGGGAGATTCCAGTTACCTCTCCCAACACTTGCGTCAAGCAGCGAGCCTAGGCCTTTTGGAAGCGAAAGGTAACGGCAGGCAGGATGTAGGGTTACAGGCCATAAGCTCAACTCTCAGAAGTGTGTATGCATGGGAGGCAGATGTCTGCTACCCACTCGGACATGGGAGTTGGAACCTAGCTACACTCCTATTGAAGAAGGATGTTGGAAATCGCTGTATTCAACTCAGATACACGGGAGTTCAGGCCCAATGCTTACACATGCTTTTCCCGCAACCCATCCCAGCCACTAACATAAGGAGGTTAGCAGGTACGTCTACAGTCAGGCAGGATGCGGGAGGGTTCTGCCCTGTCCTCAGCTCTCACAGGGAAGCTTGCCTAGAAGCCAGCTCTCAACTAGCTGCATTCTTATGACAGTGTGAAGGTAGCAGTATTCTGAGTAAGGAGGTTCCCAGATTACCACTCTACTGCACCTGGAGATACCGTCCAGGTGTGCATTGTTAACTTGCGTCTCAGAAGCCTCTGGCAAAAGTCTCTGGTGAAGACGTGGGAAACTCACTCTGCAGGCAGTGTGGAACTGTGAGGGACTGAGGGTGAGCTCAACTCTCAGCAGTAAGATGATTTTGGACAAGGCGTTCAGCTACCTTCTCACATATGGAACTTAGTATGTAGCACCAGTCTACCCCAGGAATTACTGGGAAATTGCTGGATTGAGCTTGGTGGCACTAGTCTTGTGTGCCGGGAGATTCCAGTTACCTCTCCCAACACTTGCGTCAAGCAGCGAGCCTAGGCCTTTTGGAAGCGAAAGGTAGCTGCAGGCAGGAGGTAGGCTTACAGGCCATAAGCTCAACTCTCAGAAGTGTGTATACATGGGAGGCAGATGTCTGCTACCCACTCGGACATGCGAGTGGGAACCTAGCTACACTCTGATGAAGAAGGACTTTGGAAATCGCTGTATTCAACTCAGATACACGTGGGTTCAGGCACAACGATTCCACATGCTTTTCTCACAACGTTTCCCTGCCACTAACATGAGGACGTTAGCAGCTCCTTCTACAGTCAAGCAGGATGCGGGAGGGTTGTGCCCTGTCCTTAGCTCTCACAGGGAAGCAGGCCTTGAAGCCAGCTGTCAACTAGCTGCATTCTTATGGCAGGGTGAAGGTAGCAGTATTCTGAGACAGGAGGTTCCCAGGTTACCACTCTACTGCACCTGGAGATACCCTCCAGGTCTGCATTGTTAACTTGCGTCTCAGAAGCCTCTGGCAAACGTCTCTGGTGAAGACGTGCGAAACTCACTCTGCAGGCAGTGTGGAACTGTGAGGGACTGAGGGTGAGCTCAACTCTGAGAAGTAAGATGTTTTTGGACAAGGCGTTCAACTACATACTCACGTATGGAACTTAGTATGTAGCACCAGTCTACCCCAGGAATTACTAGGAAATCGCTGGATTGAGCTTGGAGGCACTCGTCTTGTGTGCCGGGAGATTCCAGTTACCTCTCCCAACACTTACGTCAAGCAGCGAGCCTAGGCCTTTTGGAAGCGAAAGGTAGCGGCAGGCAGGATGTAGGGTTACAGGCCATAAGCTCAACTCTCAGAAGTGTGTATGCATGGGAGGCAGATGTCTGCTACCCACTCGGACATGGGAGTTGGAACCTAGCTACACTCCTATTGAAGAAGGATGTTGGAAATCGCTGTATTCAACTCAGATACACGGGAGTTCAGGCCCAATGCTTACACATGCTTTTCCCGCAACCCATCCCAGCCACTAACATAAGGAGGTTAGCAGGTACGTCTACAGTCAGGCAGGATGCGGGAGGGTTCTGCCCTGTCCTCAGCTCTCACAGGGAAGCTTGCCTAGAAGCCAGCTCTCAACTAGCTGCATTCTTATGACAGTGTGAAGGTAGCAGTATTCTGAGTAAGGAGGTTCCCAGATTACCACTCTACTGCACCTGGAGGTACCGTCCAGGTGTGCATTGTTAACTTGCGTCTCAGAAGCCTCTGGCAAAAGTCTCTGGTGAAGACGTGGGAAACTCACTCTGCAGGCAGTGTGGAACTGTGAGGGACTGAGGGTGAGCTCAACTCTCAGCAGTAAGATGATTTTGGACAAGGCGTTCAGCTACCTTCTCACATATGGAACTTAGTATGTAGCACCAGTCTACCCCAGGAATTACTGGGAAATCGCTGGATTGAGCTTGGTGGCACTAGTCTTGTGTGCCGGGAGATTCCAGTTACCTCTCCCAACACTTCGGTGAAGCAGCGAGCCTAGGCCTTTTGGAAGCGAAAGGTAGCTGCAGGCAGGAGGTAGGCTTACAGGCCATAAGCTCAACTCTCAGAAGTGTGTATACATGGGAGGCAGATGTCTGCTACCCACTCGGACATGCGAGTGGGAACCTAGCTACACTCTGATGAAGAAGGACTTTGGAAATCGCTGTATTCAACTCAGATACACGTGGGTTCAGGCACAACGATTCCACATGCTTTTCTCACAACGTTTCCCTGCCACTAACATGAGGACGTTAGCAGCTCCTTCTACAGTCAAGCAGGATGCGGGAGGGTTGTGCCCTGTCCTCAGCTCTCACAGGGAAGCAGGCCTTGAAGCCAGCTGTCAACTAGCTGCATTCTTATGGCAGGGTGAAGGTAGCAGTATTCTGAGACAGGAGGTTCCCAGGTTACCACTCTACTGGACCTGGAGATACCCTCCAGGTCTGCATTGTTAACTTGCGTCTCAGAAGCCTCTGGCAAAAGTCTCTGGTGAAGACTTGCGAAAGTCACTCTGCAGGCAGTGTGGAACTGTGAGGGACTGAGGGTGAGCTCAACTCTGAGAAGTAAGATGTTTTTGGACAAGGCGTTCAACTACATACTCACGCATGGAACTTAGTATGTAGCACCAGTCTACCCCAGGAATTACTAGGAAATCGCTGGATTGAGCTTGGAGGCACTCGTCTTGTGTGCCGGGAGATTCCAGTTACCTCTCCCAACACTTGCGTCAAGCAGCGAGCCTAGGCCTTTTGGAAGCGAAAGGTAACGGCAGGCAGGATGTAGGGTTACAGGCCATAAGCTCAACTCTCAGAAGTGTGTATGCATGGGAGGCAGATGTCTGCTACCCACTCGGACATGGGAGTTGGAACCTAGCTACACTCCTATTGAAGAAGGATGTTGGAAATCGCTGTATTCAACTCAGATACACGGGAGTTCAGGCCCAATGCTTACACATGCTTTTCCCGCAACCCATCCCAGCCACTAACATAAGGAGGTTAGCAGGTACGTCTACAGTCAGGCAGGATGCGGGAGGGTTCTGCCCTGTCCTCAGCTCTCACAGGGAAGCTTGCCTAGAAGCCAGCTCTCAACTAGCTGCATTCTTATGACAGTGTGAAGGTAGCAGTATTCTGAGTAAGGAGGTTCCCAGATTACCACTCTACTGCACCTGGAGATACCGTCCAGGTGTGCATTGTTAACTTGCGTCTCAGAAGCCTCTGGCAAAAGTCTCTGGTGAAGACGTGGGAAACTCACTCTGCAGGCAGTGTGGAACTGTGAGGGACTGAGGGTGAGCTCAACTCTCAGCAGTAAGATGATTTTGGACAAGGCGTTCAGCTACCTTCTCACATATGGAACTTAGTATGTAGCACCAGTCTACCCCAGGAATTACTGGGAAATTGCTGGATTGAGCTTGGTGGCACTAGTCTTGTGTGCCGGGAGATTCCAGTTACCTCTCCCAACACTTGCGTCAAGCAGCGAGCCTAGGCCTTTTGGAAGCGAAAGGTAGCTGCAGGCAGGAGGTAGGCTTACAGGCCATAAGCTCAACTCTCAGAAGTGTGTATACATGGGAGGCAGATGTCTGCTACCCACTCGGACATGCGAGTGGGAACCTAGCTACACTCTGATGAAGAAGGACTTTGGAAATCGCTGTATTCAACTCAGATACACGGGAGTTCAGGCCCAATGCTTACACATGCTTTTCCCGCAACCCATCCCAGCCACTAACATAAGGAGGTTAGCAGGTACGTCTACAGTCAGGCAGGATGCGGGAGGGTTCTGCCCTGTCCTCAGCTCTCACAGGGAAGCTTGCCTAGAAGCCAGCTCTCAACTAGCTGCATTCTTATGACAGTGTGAAGGTAGCAGTATTCTGAGTAAGGAGGTTCCCAGATTACCACTCTACTGCACCTGGAGATACCGTCCAGGTGTGCATTGTTAACTTGCGTCTCAGAAGCCTCTGGCAAAAGTCTCTGGTGAAGACGTGGGAAACTCACTCTGCAGGCAGTGTGGAACTGTGAGGGACTGAGGGTGAGCTCAACTCTCAGCAGTAAGATGATTTTGGACAAGGCGTTCAGCTACCTTCTCACATATGGAACTTAGTATGTAGCACCAGTCTCCCCCAGGAATTACTGGGAAATCGCTGGATTGAGCTTGGTGGCACTAGTCTTGTGTGCCGGGAGATTCCAGTTACCTCTCCCAACACTTCGGTGAAGCAGCGAGCCTAGGCCTTTTGGAAGCGAAAGGTAGCTGCAGGCAGGAGGTAGGCTTACAGGCCATAAGCTCAACTCTCAGAAGTGTGTATACATGGGAGGCAGATGTCTGCTACCCACTCGGACATGCGAGTGGGAACCTAGCTACACTCTGATGAAGAAGGACTTTGGAAATCGCTGTATTCAACTCAGATACACGTGGGTTCAGGCACAACGATTCCACATGCTTTTCTCACAACGTTTCCCTGCCACTAACATGAGGACGTTAGCAGCTCCTTCTACAGTCAAGCAGGATGCGGGAGGGTTGTGCCCTGTCCTCAGCTCTCACAGGGAAGCAGGCCTTGAAGCCAGCTGTCAACTAGCTGCATTCTTATGGCAGGGTGAAGGTAGCAGTATTCTGAGACAGGAGGTTCCCAGATTACCACTCTACTGCACCTGGAGATACCCTCCAGGTCTGCATTGTTAACTTGCGTCTCAGAAGCCTCTGGCAAACGTCTCTGGTGAAGACGTGCGAAACTCACTGTGCAGGCAGTGTGGAACTGTGAGGGACTGAGGGTGAGCTCAACTCTGAGAAGTAAGATGTTTTTGGACAAGGCGTTCAACTACATACTCACGCATGGAACTTAGTATGTAGCACCAGTCTACCCCAGGAATTACTAGGAAATCGCTGGATTGAGCTTGGAGGCACTCGTCTTGTGTGCCGGGAGATTCCAGTTACCTCTCCCAACACTTGCGTCAAGCAGCGAGCCTAGGCCTTTTGGAAGCGAAAGGTAACGGCAGGCAGGATGTAGGGTTACAGGCCATAAGCTCAACTCTCAGAAGTGTGTATGCATGGGAGGCAGATGTCTGCTACCCACTCGGACATGGGAGTTGGAACCTAGCTACACTCCTATTGAAGAAGGATGTTGGAAATCGCTGTATTCAACTCAGATACACGGGAGTTCAGGCCCAATGCTTACACATGCTTTTCCCGCAACCCATCCCAGCCACTAACATAAGGAGGTTAGCAGGTACGTCTACAGTCAGGCAGGATGCGGGAGGGTTCTGCCCTGTCCTCAGCTCTCACAGGGAAGCTTGCCTAGAAGCCAGCTCTCAACTAGCTGCATTCTTATGACAGTGTGAAGGTAGCAGTATTCTGAGTAAGGAGGTTCCCAGATTACCACTCTACTGCACCTGGAGATACCGTCCAGGTGTGCATTGTTAACTTGCGTCTCAGAAGCCTCTGGCAAAAGTCTCTGGTGAAGACGTGGGAAACTCACTCTGCAGGCAGTGTGGAACTGTGAGGGACTGAGGGTGAGCTCAACTCTCAGCACTAAGATGATTTTGGACAAGGCGTTCAGCTACCTTCTCACATATGGAACTTAGTATGTAGCACCAGTCTACCCCAGGAATTACTGGGAAATTGCTGGATTGAGCTTGGTGGCACTAGTCTTGTGTGCCGGGAGATTCCAGTTACCTCTCCCAACACTTGCGTCAAGCAGCGAGCCTAGGCCTTTTGGAAGCGAAAGGTAGCTGCAGGCAGGAGGTAGGCTTACAGGCCATAAGCTCAACTCTCAGAAGTGTGTATACATGGGAGGCAGATGTCTGCTACCCACTCGGACATGCGAGTGGGAACCTAGCTACACTCTGATGAAGAAGGACTTTGGAAATCGCTGTATTCAACTCAGATACACGGGAGTTCAGGCCCAATGCTTACACATGCTTTTCCCGCAACCCATCCCAGCCACTAACATAAGGAGGTTAGCAGGTACGTCTACAGTCAGGCAGGATGCGGGAGGGTTCTGCCCTGTCCTCAGCTCTCACAGGGAAGCTTGCCTAGAAGCCAGCTCTCAACTAGCTGCATTCTTATGACAGTGTGAAGGTAGCAGTATTCTGAGTAAGGAGGTTCCCAGATTACCACTCTACTGCACCTGGAGATACCGTCCAGGTGTGCATTGTTAACTTGCGTCTCAGAAGCCTCTGGCAAAAGTCTCTGGTGAAGACGTGGGAAACTCACTCTGCAGGCAGTGTGGAACTGTGAGGGACTGAGGGTGAGCTCAACTCTCAGCAGTAAGATGATTTTGGACAAGGCGTTCAGCTACCTTCTCACATATGGAACTTAGTATGTAGCACCAGTCTACCCCAGGAATTACTGGGAAATCGCTGGATTGAGCTTGGTGGCACTAGTCTTGTGTGCCGGGAGATTCCAGTTACCTCTCTCAACACTTCGGTGAAGCAGCGAGCCTAGGCCTTTTGGAAGCGAAAGGTAGCTGCAGGCAGGAGGTAGGCTTACAGGCCATAAGCTCAACTCTCAGAAGTGTGTATACATGGGAGGCAGATGTCTGCTACCCACTCGGACATGCGAGTGGGAACCTAGCTACACTCTGATGAAGGACTTTGGAAATCGCTGTATTCAACTCAGATACACGTGGGTTCAGGCACAACGATTCCACATGCTTTTCTCACAACGTTTCCCTGCCACTAACATGAGGACGTTAGCAGCTCCTTCTACAGTCAAGCAGGATGCGGGAGGGTTGTGCCCTGTCCTTAGCTCTCACAGGGAAGCAGGCCTTGAAGCCAGCTGTCAACTAGCTGCATTCTTATGGCAGGGTGAAGGTAGCAGTATTCTGAGACAGGAGGTTCCCAGGTTACCACTCTACTGCACCTGGAGATACCCTCCAGGTCTGCATTGTTAACTTGCGTCTCAGAAGCCTCTGGCAAACGTCTCTGGTGAAGACGTGCGAAACTCACTCTGCAGGCAGTGTGGAACTGTGAGGGACTGAGGGTGAGCTCAACTCTGAGAAGTAAGATGTTTTTGGACAAGGCGTTCAACTACATACTCACGTATGGAACTTAGTATGTAGCACCAGTCTACCCCAGGAATTACTAGGAAATCGCTGGATTGAGCTTGGAGGCACTCGTCTTGTGTGCCGGGAGATTCCAGTTACCTCTCCCAACACTTGCGTCAAGCAGCGAGCCTAGGCCTTTTGGAAGCGAAAGGTAGCGGCAGGCAGGATGTAGGGTTACAGGCCATAAGCTCAACTCTCAGAAGTGTGTATGCATGGGAGGCAGATGTCTGCTACCCACTCGGACATGGGAGTTGGAACCTAGCTACACTCCTATTGAAGAAGGATGTTGGAAATCGCTGTATTCAACTCAGATACACGGGAGTTCAGGCCCAATGCTTACACATGCTTTTCCCGCAACCCATCCCAGCCACTAACATAAGGAGGTTAGCAGGTACGTCTACAGTCAGGCAGGATGCGGGAGGGTTCTGCCCTGTCCTCAGCTCTCACAGGGAAGCTTGCCTAGAAGCCAGCTCTCAACTAGCTGCATTCTTATGACAGTGTGAAGGTAGCAGTATTCTGAGTAAGGAGGTTCCCAGATTACCACTCTACTGCACCTGGAGATACCGTCCAGGTGTGCATTGTTAACTTGCGTCTCAGAAGCCTCTGGCAAAAGTCTCTGGTGAAGACGTGGGAAACTCACTCTGCAGGCAGTGTGGAACTGTGAGGGACTGAGGGTGAGCTCAACTCTCAGCAGTAAGATGATTTTGGACAAGGCGTTCAGCTACCTTCTCACATATGGAACTTAGTATGTAGCACCAGTCTCCCCCAGGAATTACTGGGAAATCGCTGGATTGAGCTTGGTGGCACTAGTCTTGTGTGCCGGGAGATTCCAGTTACCTCTCCCAACACTTCAGTGAAGCAGCGAGCCTAGGCCTTTTGGAAGCGAAAGGTAGCTGCAGGCAGGAGGTAGGCTTACAGGCCATAAGCTCAACTCTCAGAAGTGTGTATACATGGGAGGCAGATGTCTGCTACCCACTCGGACATGCGAGTGGGAACCTAGCTACACTCTGATGAAGAAGGACTTTGGAAATCGCTGTATTCAACTCAGATACACGTGGGTTCAGGCACAACGATTCCACATGCTTTTCTCACAACGTTTCCCTGCCACTAACATGAGGACGTTAGCAGCTCCTTCTACAGTCAAGCAGGATGCGGGAGGGTTGTGCCCTGTCCTCAGCTCTCACAGGGAAGCAGGCCTTGAAGCCAGCTGTCAACTAGCTGCATTCTTATGGCAGGGTGAAGGTAGCAGTATTCTGAGACAGGAGGTTCCCAGGTTACCACTCTACTGGACCTGGAGATACCCTCCAGGTCTGCATTGTTAACTTGCGTCTCAGAAGCCTCTGGCAAAAGTCTCTGGTGAAGACGTGCGAAACTCACTGTGCAGGCAGTGTGGAACTGTGAGGGACTGAGGGTGAGCTCAACTCTCAGCAGTAAGATGATTTTGGACAAGGCGTTCAGCTACCTTCTCACATATGGAACTTAGTATGTAGCACCAGTCTACCCCAGGAATTACTGGGAAATCGCTGGATTGAGCTTGGTGGCACTCGTCTTGTGTGCCTGGAGATTCCAGTTACCTCTCCCAACACTTGCGTCAAGCAGCGAGCCTAGGCCTTTTGGAAGCGAAAGGTAGCTGCAGGCAGGATGTAGGGTTACAGGCCATAAGCTCAACTCTCAGAAGTGTGTATACATGGGAGGCAGATGTCTGCTACCCACTCGGACATGCGAGTGGGAACCTAGCTACACTCTGATGAAGAAGGACTTTGGAAATCGCTGTATTCAACTCAGATACACGTGGGTTCAGGCACAACGATTCCACATGCTTTTCTCACAACGTTTCCCTGCCACTAACATGAGGACGTTAGCAGCTCCTTCTACAGTCAAGCAGGATGCGGGAGGGTTGTGCCCTGTCCTCAGCTCTCACAGGGAAGCAGGCCTTGAAGCCAGCTGTCAACTAGCTGCATTCTTATGGCAGGGTGAAGGTAGCAGTATTCTGAGACAGGAGGTTCCCAGGTTACCACTCTACTGCACCTGGAGATACCCTCCAGGTCTGCATTGTTAACTTGCCTCTCAGAAGCCTCTGGCAAACGTCTCTGGTGAAGACTTGCGAAAGTCACTCTGCAGGCAGTGTGGAACTGTGAGGGACTGAGGGTGAGCTCAACTCTGAGAAGTAAGATGTTTTTGGACAAGGCGTTCAACTACATACTCACGCATGGAACTTAGTATGTAGCACCAGTCTACCCCAGGAATTACTAGGAAATCGCTGGATTGAGCTTGGAGGCACTCGTCTTGTGTGCCGGGAGATTCCAGTTACCTCTCCCAACACTTGCGTCAAGCAGCGAGCCTAGGGCTTTTGGAAGCGAAAGGTAACGGCAGGCAGGATGTAGGGTTACAGGCCATAAGCTCAACTCTCAGAAGTGTGTATGCATGGGAGGCAGATGTCTGCTACCCACTCGGACATGGGAGTTGGAACCTAGCTACACTCCTATTGAAGAAGGATGTTGGAAATCGCTGTATTCAACTCAGATACACGGGAGTTCAGGCCCAATGCTTACACATGCTTTTCCCGCAACCCATCCCAGCCACTAACATAAGGAGGTTAGCAGGTACGTCTACAGTCAGGCAGGATGCGGGAGGGTTCTGCCCTGTCCTCAGCTCTCACAGGGAAGCTTGTCTAGAAGCCAGCTCTCAACTAGCTGCATTCTTATGACAGTGTGAAGGTAGCAGTATTCTGAGTAAGGAGGTTCCCAGATTACCACTCTACTGCACCTGGAGATACCGTCCAGGTGTGCATTGTTAACTTGCGTCTCAGAAGCCTCTGGCAAAAGTCTCTGGTGAAGACGTGGGAAACTCACTCTGCAGGCAGTGTGGAACTGTGAGGGACTGAGGGTGAGCTCAACTCTCAGCAGTAAGATGATTTTGGACAAGGCGTTCAGCTACCTTCTCACATATGGAACTTAGTATGTAGCACCAGTCTACCCCAGGAATTACTGGGAAATTGCTGGATTGAGCTTGGTGGCACTAGTCTTGTGTGCCGGGAGATTCCAGTTACCTCTCCCAACACTTGCGTCAAGCAGCGAGCCTAGGCCTTTTGGAAGCGAAAGGTAGCTGCAGGCAGGAGGTAGGCTTACAGGCCATAAGCTCAACTCTCAGAAGTGTGTATACATGGGAGGCAGATGTCTGCTACCCACTCGGACATGCGAGTGGGAACCTAGCTACACTCTGATGAAGAAGGACTTTGGAAATCGCTGTATTCAACTCAGATACACGGGAGTTCAGGCCCAATGCTTACACATGCTTTTCCCGCAACCCATCCCAGCCACTAACATAAGGAGGTTAGCAGGTACGTCTACAGTCAGGCAGGATGCGGGAGGGTTCTGCCCTGTCCTCAGCTCTCACAGGGAAGCTTGCCTAGAAGCCAGCTCTCAACTAGCTGCATTCTTATGACAGTGTGAAGGTAGCAGTATTCTGAGTAAGGAGGTTCCCAGATTACCACTCTACTGCACCTGGAGATACCGTCCAGGTGTGCATTGTTAACTTGCGTCTCAGAAGCCTCTGGCAAAAGTCTCTGGTGAAGACGTGGGAAACTCACTCTGCAGGCAGTGTGGAACTGTGAGGGACTGAGGGTGAGCTCAACTCTCAGCAGTAAGATGATTTTGGACAAGGCGTTCAGCTACCTTCTCACATATGGAACTTAGTATGTAGCACCAGTCTCCCCCAGGAATTACTGGGAAATCGCTGGATTGAGCTTGGTGGCACTAGTCTTGTGTGCCGGGAGATTCCAGTTACCTCTCCCAACACTTCGGTGAAGCAGCGAGCCTAGGCCTTTTGGAAGCGAAAGGTAGCTGCAGGCAGGAGGTAGGCTTACAGGCCATAAGCTCAACTCTCAGAAGTGTGTATACATGGGAGGCAGATGTCTGCTACCCACTCGGACATGCGAGTGGGAACCTAGCTACACTCTGATGAAGAAGGACTTTGGAAATCGCTGTATTCAACTCAGATACACGTGGGTTCAGGCACAACGATTCCACATGCTTTTCTCACAACGTTTCCCTGCCACTAACATGAGGCCGTTAGCAGCTCCTTCTACAGTCAAGCAGGATGCGGGAGGGTTGTGCCCTGTCCTCAGCTCTCACAGGGAAGCAGGCCTTGAAGCCAGCTGTCAACTAGCTGCATTCTTATGGCAGGGTGAAGGTAGCAGTATTCTGAGACAGGAGGTTCCCAGATTACCACTCTACTGCCCTGGAGATACCCTCCAGGTCTGCATTGTTAACTTGCGTCTCAGAAGCCTCTGGCAAACGTCTCTGGTGAAGACGTGCGAAAGTCACTCTGCAGGCAGTGTGGAACTGTGAGGGACTGAGGGTGAGCTCAACTCTGAGAAGTAAGATGTTTTTGGACAAGGCGTTCAACTACATACTCACGCATGGAACTTAGTATGTAGCACCAGTCTACCCCAGGAATTACTAGGAAATCGCTGGATTGAGCTTGGAGGCACTCGTCTTGTGTGCCGGGAGATTCCAGTTACCTCTCCCAACACTTGCGTCAAGCAGCGAGCCTAGGCCTTTTGGAAGCGAAAGGTAGCGGCAGGCAGGATGTAGGGTTACAGGCCATAAGCTCAACTCTCAGAAGTGTGTATGCATGGGAGGCAGATGTCTGCTACCCACTCGGACATGGGAGTTGGAACCTAGCTACACTCCTATTGAAGAAGGATGTTGGAAATCGCTGTATTCAACTCAGATACACGGGAGTTCAGGCCCAATGCTTACACATGCTTTTCCTGCAACCCATCCCAGCCACTAACATAAGGAGGTTAGCAGGTACGTCTATAGTCAGGCAGGATGCGGGAGGGTTCTGCCCTGTCCTCAGCTCTCACAGGGAAGCTTGCCTAGAAGCCAGCTCTCAACTAGCTGCATTCTTATGACAGTGTGAAGGTAGCAGTATTCTGAGTAAGGAGGTTCCCAGATTACCACTCTACTGCACCTGGAGATACCGTCCAGGTGTGCATTGTTAACTTGCGTCTCAGAAGCCTCTGGCAAAAGTCTCTGGTGAAGACGTGGGAAACTCACTCTGCAGGCAGTGTGGAACTGTGAGGGACTGAGGGTGAGCTCAACTCTCAGCAGTAAGATGATTTTGGACAAGGCGTTCAGCTACCTTCTCACATATGGAACTTAGTATGTAGCACCAGTCTACCCCAGGAATTACTGGGAAATTGCTGGATTGAGCTTGGTGGCACTAGTCTTGTGTGCCGGGAGATTCCAGTTACCTCTCCCAACACTTGCGTCAAGCAGCGAGCCTAGGCCTTTTGGAAGCGAAAGGTAGCGGCAGGCAGGATGTAGGGTTACAGGCCATAAGCTCAACTCTCAGAAGTGTGTATACATGGGAGGCAGATGTCTGCTACCCACTCGGACATGCGAGTGGGAACCTAGCTACACTCTGATGAAGAAGGACTTTGGAAATCGCTGTATTCAACTCAGATACACGGGAGTTCAGGCCCAATGCTTACACATGCTTTTCCCGCAACCCATCCCAGCCACTAACATAAGGAGGTTAGCAGGTACGTCTACAGTCAGGCAGGATGCGGGAGGGTTCTGCCCTGTCCTCAGCTCTCACAGGGAAGCTTGCCTAGAAGCCAGCTCTCAACTAGCTGCATTCTTATGACAGTGTGAAGGTAGCAGTATTCTGAGTAAGGAGGTTCCCAGATTACCACTCTACTGCACCTGGAGATACCGTCCAGGTGTGCATTGTTAACTTGCGTCTCAGAAGCCTCTGGCAAAAGTCTCTGGTGAAGACGTGGGAAACTCACTCTGCAGGCAGTGTGGAACTGTGAGGGACTGAGGGTGAGCTCAACTCTCAGCAGTAAGATGATTTTGGACAAGGCGTTCAGCTACCTTCTCACATATGGAACTTAGTATGTAGCACCAGTCTACCCCAGGAATTACTGGGAAATTGCTGGATTGAGCTTGGTGGCACTAGTCTTGTGTGCCGGGAGATTCCAGTTACCTCTCCCAACACTTGCGTCAAGCAGCGAGCCTAGGCCTTTTGGAAGCGAAAGGTAGCTGCAGGCAGGAGGTAGGCTTACAGGCCATAAGCTCAACTCTCAGAAGTGTGTATACATGGGAGGCAGATGTCTGCTACCCACTCGGACATGCGAGTGGGAACCTAGCTACACTCTGATGAAGAAGGACTTTGGAAATCGCTGTATTCAACTCAGATACACGGGAGTTCAGGCCCAATGCTTACACATGCTTTTCCCGCAACCCATCCCAGCCACTAACATAAGGAGGTTAGCAGGTACGTCTACAGTCAGGCAGGATGCGGGAGGGTTCTGCCCTGTCCTCAGCTCTCACAGGGAAGCTTGCCTAGAAGCCAGCTCTCAACTAGCTGCATTCTTATGACAGTGTGAAGGTAGCAGTATTCTGAGTAAGGAGGTTCCCAGATTACCACTCTACTGCACCTGGAGATACCGTCCAGGTGTGCATTGTTAACTTGCGTCTCAGAAGCCTCTGGCAAAAGTCTCTGGTGAAGACGTGGGAAACTCACTCTGCAGGCAGTGTGGAACTGTGAGGGACTGAGGGTGAGCTCAACTCTCAGCAGTAAGATGATTTTGGACAAGGCGTTCAGCTACCTTCTCACATATGGAACTTAGTATGTAGCACCAGTCTACCCCAGGAATTACTGGGAAATCGCTGGATTGAGCTTGGTGGCACTAGTCTTGTGTGCCGGGAGATTCCAGTTACCTCTCCCAACACTTCGGTGAAGCAGCGAGCCTAGGCCTTTTGGAAGCGAAAGGTAGCTGCAGGCAGGAGGTAGGCTTACAGGCCATAAGCTCAACTCTCAGAAGTGTGTATACATGGGAGGCAGATGTCTGCTACCCACTCGGACATGCGAGTGGGAACCTAGCTACACTCTGATGAAGAAGGACTTTGGAAATCGCTGTATTCAACTCAGATACACGTGGGTTCAGGCACAACGATTCCACATGCTTTTCTCACAACGTTTCCCTGCCACTAACATGAGGACGTTAGCAGCTCCTTCTACAGTCAAGCAGGATGCGGGAGGGTTGTGCCCTGTCCTCAGCTCTCACAGGGAAGCAGGCCTTGAAGCCAGCTGTCAACTAGCTGCATTCTTATGGCAGGGTGAAGGTAGCAGTATTCTGAGACAGGAGGTTCCCAGGTTACCACTCTACTGGACCTGGAGATACCCTCCAGGTCTGCATTGTTAACTTGCGTCTCAGAAGCCTCTGGCAAAAGTCTCTGGTGAAGACGTGCGAAACTCACTGTGCAGGCAGTGTGGAACTGTGAGGGACTGAGGGTGAGCTCAACTCTCAGCAGTAAGATGATTTTGGACAAGGCGTTCAGCTGCCTTCTCACATATGGAACTTAGTATGTAGCACCAGTCTACCCCAGGAATTACTGGGAAATCGCTGGATTGAGCTTGGTGGCACTAGTCTTGTGTGCCGGGAGATTCCAGTTACCTCTCCCAACACTTCGGTGAAGCAGCGAGCCTCGGCCTTTGGGAAGCGAAAGGTAGCTGCAGGCAGGAGGTAGGCTTACAGGCCATAAGCTCAACTCTCAGAAGTGTGTATACATGGGAGGCAGATGTCTGCTACCCACTCGGACATGCGAGTGGGAACCTAGCTACACTCTGATGAAGAAGGACTTTGGAAATCGCTGTATTCAACTCAGATACACGTGGGTTCAGGCACAACGATTCCACATGCTTTTCTCACAACGTTTCCCTGCCACTAACATGAGGACGTTAGCAGCTCCTTCTACAGTCAAGCAGGATGCGGGAGGGTTGTGCCCTGTCCTTAGCTCTCACAGGGAAGCAGGCCTTGAAGCCAGCTGTCAACTAGCTGCATTCTTATGGCAGGGTGAAGGTAGCAGTATTCTGAGACAGGAGGTTCCCAGGTTACCACTCTACTGCACCTGGAGATACCCTCCAGGTCTGCATTGTTAACTTGCGTCTCAGAAGCCTCTGGCAAACGTCTCTGGTGAAGACGTGCGAAAGTCACTCTGCAGGCAGTGTGGAACTGTGAGGGACTGAGGGTGAGCTCAACTCTGAGAAGTAAGATGTTTTTGGACAAGGCGTTCAACTACATACTCACGCATGGAACTTAGTATGTAGCACCAGTCTACCCCAGGAATTACTAGGAAATCGCTGGATTGAGCTTGGAGGCACTCGTCTTGTGTGCCGGGAGATTCCAGTTACCTCTCCCAACACTTGCGTCAAGCAGCGAGCCTAGGCCTTTTGGAAGCGAAAGGTAGCGGCAGGCAGGATGTAGGGTTACAGGCCATAAGCTCAACTCTCAGAAGTGTGTATGCATGGGAGGCAGATGTCTGCTACCCACTCGGACATGGGAGTTGGAACCTAGCTACACTCCTATTGAAGAAGGATGTTGGAAATCGCTGTATTCAACTCAGATACACGGGAGTTCAGGCCCAATGCTTACACATGCTTTTCCCGCAACCCATCCCAGCCACTAACATAAGGAGGTTAGCAGGTACGTCTATAGTCAGGCAGGATGCGGGAGGGTTCTGCCCTGTCCTCAGCTCTCACAGGGAAGCTTGCCTAGAAGCCAGCTCTCAACTAGCTGCATTCTTATGACAGTGTGAAGGTAGCAGTATTCTGAGTAAGGAGGTTCCCAGATTACCACTCTACTGCACCTGGAGATACCGTCCAGGTGTGCATTGTTAACTTGCGTCTCAGAAGCCTCTGGCAAAAGTCTCTGGTGAAGACGTGGGAAACTCACTCTGCAGGCAGTGTGGAACTGTGAGGGACTGAGGGTGAGCTCAACTCTCAGCAGTAAGATGATTTTGGACAAGGCGTTCAGCTACCTTCTCACATATGGAACTTAGTATGTAGCACCAGTCTACCCCAGGAATTACTGGGAAATTGCTGGATTGAGCTTGGTGGCACTAGTCTTGTGTGCCGGGAGATTCCAGTTACCTCTCCCAACACTTGCGTCAAGCAGCGAGCCTAGGCCTTTTGGAAGCGAAAGGTAGCGGCAGGCAGGAGGTAGGCTTACAGGCCATAAGCTCAACTCTCAGAAGTGTGTATACATGGGAGGCAGATGTCTGCTACCCACTCGGACATGCGAGTGGGAACCTAGCTACACTCTGATGAAGAAGGACTTTGGAAATCGCTGTATTCAACTCAGATACACGGGAGTTCAGGCCCAATGCTTACACATGCTTTTCCCGCAACCCATCCCAGCCACTAACATAAGGAGGTTAGCAGGTACGTCTACAGTCAGGCAGGATGCGGGAGGGTTCTGCCCTGTCCTCAGCTCTCACAGGGAAGCTTGCCTAGAAGCCAGCTCTCAACTAGCTGCATTCTTATGACAGTGTGAAGGTAGCAGTATTCTGAGTAAGGAGGTTCCCAGATTACCACTCTACTGCACCTGGAGATACCGTCCAGGTGTGCATTGTTAACTTGCGTCTCAGAAGCCTCTGGCAAAAGTCTCTGGTGAAGACGTGGGAAACTCACTCTGCAGGCAGTGTGGAACTGTGAGGGACTGAGGGTGAGCTAAACTCTCAGCAGTAAGATGATTTTGGACAAGGCGTTCAGCTACCTTCTCACATATGGAACTTAGTATGTAGCACCAGTCTCCCCCAGGAATTACTGGGAAATCGCTGGATTGAGCTTGGTGGCACTAGTCTTGTGTGCCGGGAGATTCCAGTTACCTCTCCCAACACTTCGGTGAAGCAGCGAGCCTAGGCCTTTTGGAAGCGAAAGGTAGCTGCAGGCAGGAGGTAGGCTTACAGGCCATAAGCTCAACTCTCAGAAGTGTGTATACATGGGAGGCAGATGTCTGCTACCCACTCGGACATGCGAGTGGGAACCTAGCTACACTCTGATGAAGAAGGACTTTGGAAATCGCTGTATTCAACTCAGATACACGTGGGTTCAGGCACAACGATTCCACATGCTTTTCTCACAACGTTTCCCTGCCACTAACATGAGGACGTTAGCAGCTCCTTCTACAGTCAAGCAGGATGCGGGAGGGTTGTGCCCTGTCCTTAGCTCTCACAGGGAAGCAGGCCTTGAAGCCAGCTGTCAACTAGCTGCATTCTTATGGCAGGGTGAAGGTAGCAGTATTCTGAGACAGGAGGTTCCCAGGTTACCACTCTACTGCACCTGGAGATACCCTCCAGGTCTGCATTGTTAACTTGCGTCTCAGAAGCCTCTGGCAAACGTCTCTGGTGAAGACGTGCGAAACTCACTCTGCAGGCAGTGTGGAACTGTGAGGGACTGAGGGTGAGCTGAACTCTGAGAAGTAAGATGTTTTTGGACAAGGCGTTCAACTACATACTCACGCATGGAACTTAGTATGTAGCACCAGTCTACCCCAGGAATTACTAGGAAATCGCTGGATTGAGCTTGGAGGCACTCGTCTTGTGTGCCGGGAGATTCCAGTTACCTCTCCCAACACTTGCGTCAAGCAGCGAGCCTAGGCCTTTTGGAAGCGAAAGGTAACGGCAGGCAGGATGTAGGGTTACAGGCCATAAGCTCAACTCTCAGAAGTGTGTATGCATGGGAGGCAGATGTCTGCTACCCACTCGGACATGGGAGTTGGAACCTAGCTACACTCCTATTGAAGAAGGATGTTGGAAATCGCTGTATTCAACTCAGATACACGGGAGTTCAGGCCCAATGCTTACACATGCTTTTCCCGCAACCCATCCCAGCCACTAACATAAGGAGGTTAGCAGGTACGTCTACAGTCAGGCAGGATGCGGGAGGGTTCTGCCCTGTCCTCAGCTCTCACAGGGAAGCTTGCCTAGAAGCCAGCTCTCAACTAGCTGCATTCTTATGACAGTGTGAAGGTAGCAGTATTCTGAGTAAGGAGGTTCCCAGATTACCACTCTACTGCACCTGGAGATACCGTCCAGGTGTGCATTGTTAACTTGCGTCTCAGAAGCCTCTGGCAAAAGTCTCTGGTGAAGACGTGGGAAACTCACTCTGCAGGCAGTGTGGAACTGTGAGGGACTGAGGGTGAGCTCAACTCTCAGCAGTAAGATGATTTTGGACAAGGCGTTCAGCTACCTTCTCACATATGGAACTTAGTATGTAGCACCAGTCTACCCCAGGAATTACTGGGAAATTGCTGGATTGAGCTTGGTGGCACTAGTCTTGTGTGCCGGGAGATTCCAGTTACCTCTCCCAACACTTGCGTCAAGCAGCGAGCCTAGGCCTTTTGGAAGCGAAAGGTAGCTGCAGGCAGGAGGTAGGCTTACAGGCCATAAGCTCAACTCTCAGAAGTGTGTATACATGGGAGGCAGATGTCTGCTACCCACTCGGACATGCGAGTGGGAACCTAGCTACACTCTGATGAAGAAGGACTTTGGAAATCGCTGTATTCAACTCAGATACACGGGAGTTCAGGCCCAATGCTTACACATGCTTTTCCCGCAACCCATCCCAGCCACTAACATAAGGAGGTTAGCAGGTACGTCTACAGTCAGGCAGGATGCGGGAGGGTTCTGCCCTGTCCTCAGCTCTCACAGGGAAGCTTGCCTAGAAGCCAGCTCTCAACTAGCTGCATTCTTATGACAGTGTGAAGGTAGCAGTATTCTGAGTAAGGAGGTTCCCAGATTACCACTCTACTGCACCTGGAGATACCGTCCAGGTGTGCATTGTTAACTTGCGTCTCAGAAGCCTCTGGCAAAAGTCTCTGGTGAAGACGTGGGAAACTCACTCTGCAGGCAGTGTGGAACTGTGAGGGACTGAGGGTGAGCTCAACTCTCAGCACTAAGATGATTTTGGACAAGGCGTTCAGCTACCTTCTCACATATGGAACTTAGTATGTAGCACCAGTCTACCCCAGGAATTACTGGGAAATTGCTGGATTGAGCTTGGTGGCACTAGTCTTGTGTGCCGGGAGATTCCAGTTACCTCTCCCAACACTTGCGTCAAGCAGCGAGCCTAGGCCTTTTGGAAGCGAAAGGTAGCTGCAGGCAGGAGGTAGGCTTACAGGCCATAAGCTCAACTCTCAGAAGTGTGTATACATGGGAGGCAGATGTCTGCTACCCACTCGGACATGCGAGTGGGAACCTAGCTACACTCTGATGAAGAAGGACTTTGGAAATCGCTGTATTCAACTCAGATACACGGGAGTTCAGGCCCAATGCTTACACATGCTTTTCCCGCAACCCATCCCAGCCACTAACATAAGGAGGTTAGCAGGTACGTCTACAGTCAGGCAGGATGCGGGAGGGTTCTGCCCTGTCCTCAGCTCTCACAGGGAAGCTTGCCTAGAAGCCAGCTCTCAACTAGCTGCATTCTTATGACAGTGTGAAGGTAGCAGTATTCTGAGTAAGGAGGTTCCCAGATTACCACTCTACTGCACCTGGAGATACCGTCCAGGTGTGCATTGTTAACTTGCGTCTCAGAAGCCTCTGGCAAAAGTCTCTGGTGAAGACGTGCGAAACTCACTCTGCAGGCAGTGTGGAACTGTGAGGGACTGAGGGTGAGCTCAACTCTCAGCAGTAAGATGATTTTGGACAAGGCGTTCAGCTACCTTCTCACATATGGAACTTAGTATGTAGCACCAGTCTACCCCAGGAATTACTGGGAAATCGCTGGATTGAGCTTGGTGGCACTCGTCTTGTGTGCCGGGAGATTCCAGTTACCTCTCCCAACACTTCGGTGAAGCAGCGAGCCTAGGCCTTTTGGAAGCGAAAGGTAGCTGCAGGCAGGATGTAGGGTTACAGGCCATAAGCTCAACTCTCAGAAGTGTGTATACATGGGAGGCAGATGTCTGCTACCCACTCGGACATGCGAGTGGGAACCTAGCTACACTCTGATGAAGAAGGACTTTGGAAATCGCTGTATTCAACTCAGATACACGTGGGTTCAGGCACAACGATTCCACATGCTTTTCTCACAACGTTTCCCTGCCACTAACATGAGGACGTTAGCAGCTCCTTCTACAGTCAAGCAGGATGCGGGAGGGTTGTGCCCTGTCCTCAGCTCTCACAGGGAAGCAGGCCTTGAAGCCAGCTGTCAACTAGCTGCATTCTTATGGCAGGGTGAAGGTAGCAGTATTCTGAGACAGGAGGTTCCCAGGTTACCACTCTACTGGACCTGGAGATACCCTCCAGGTCTGCATTGTTAACTTGCGTCTCAGAAGCCTCTGGCAAACGTCTCTGGTGAAGACGTGCGAAAGTCACTCTGCAGGCAGTGTGGAACTGTGAGGGCCTGAGGGTGAGCTCAACTCTGAGAAGTAAGATGTTTTTGGACAAGGCGTTCAACTACATACTCACGCATGGAACTTAGTATGTAGCACCAGTCTACCCCAGGAATTACTAGGAAATCGCTGGATTGAGCTTGGAGGCACTCGTCTTGTGTGCCGGGAGATTCCAGTTACCTCTCCCAACACTTGCGTCAAGCAGCGAGCCTAGGGCTTTTGGAAGCGAAAGGTAACGGCAGGCAGGATGTAGGGTTACAGGCCATAAGCTCAACTCTCAGAAGTGTGTATGCATGGGAGGCAGATGTCTGCTACCCACTCGGACATGGGAGTTGGAACCTAGCTACACTCCTATTGAAGAAGGATGTTGGAAATCGCTGTATTCAACTCAGATACACGGGAGTTCAGGCCCAATGCTTACACATGCTTTTCCCGCAACCCATCCCAGCCACTAACATAAGGAGGTTAGCAGGTACGTCTACAGTCAGGCAGGATGCGGGAGGGTTCTGCCCTGTCCTCAGCTCTCACAGGGAAGCTTGTCTAGAAGCCAGCTCTCAACTAGCTGCATTCTTATGACAGTGTGAAGGTAGCAGTATTCTGAGTAAGGAGGTTCCCAGATTACCACTCTACTGCACCTGGAGATACCGTCCAGGTGTGCATTGTTAACTTGCGTCTCAGAAGCCTCTGGCAAAAGTCTCTGGTGAAGACGTGGGAAACTCACTCTGCAGGCAGTGTGGAACTGTGAGGGACTGAGGGTGAGCTCAACTCTCAGCAGTAAGATGATTTTGGACAAGGCGTTCAGCTACCTTCTCACATATGGAACTTAGTATGTAGCACCAGTCTACCCCAGGAATTACTGGGAAATTGCTGGATTGAGCTTGGTGGCACTAGTCTTGTGTGCCGGGAGATTCCAGTTACCTCTCCCAACACTTGCGTCAAGCAGCGAGCCTAGGCCTTTTGGAAGCGAAAGGTAGCTGCAGGCAGGAGGTAGGCTTACAGGCCATAAGCTCAACTCTCAGAAGTGTGTATACATGGGAGGCAGATGTCTGCTACCCACTCGGACATGCGAGTGGGAACCTAGCTACACTCTGATGAAGAAGGACTTTGGAAATCGCTGTATTCAACTCAGATACACGGGAGTTCAGGCCCAATGCTTACACATGCTTTTCCCGCAACCCATCCCAGCAACTAACATAAGGAGGTTAGCAGGTACGTCTACAGTCAGGCAGGATGCGGGAGGGTTCTGCCGTGTCCTCAGCTCTCACAGGGAAGCTTGCCTAGAAGCCAGCTCTCAACTAGCTGCATTCTTATGACAGTGTGAAGGTAGCAGTATTCTGAGTAAGGAGGTTCCCAGATTACCACTCTACTGCACCTGGAGATACCGTCCAGGTGTGCATTGTTAACTTGCGTCTCAGAAGCCTCTGGCAAAAGTCTCTGGTGAAGACGTGGGAAACTCACTCTGCAGGCAGTGTGGAACTGTGAGGGACTGAGGGTGAGCTCAACTCTCAGCAGTAAGATGATTTTGGACAAGGCGTTCAGCTACCTTCTCACATATGGAACTTAGTATGTAGCACCAGTCTCCCCCAGGAATTACTGGGAAATCGCTGGATTGAGCTTGGTGGCACTAGTCTTGTGTGCCGGGAGATTCCAGTTACCTCTCCCAACACTTCGGTGAAGCAGCGAGCCTAGGCCTTTTGGAAGCGAAAGGTAGCTGCAGGCAGGAGGTAGGCTTACAGGCCATAAGCTCAACTCTCAGAAGTGTGTATACATGGGAGGCAGATGTCTGCTACCCACTCGGACATGCGAGTGGGAACCTAGCTACACTCTGATGAAGAAGGACTTTGGAAATCGCTGTATTCAACTCAGATACACGTGGGTTCAGGCACAACGATTCCACATGCTTTTCTCACAACGTTTCCCTGCCACTAACATGAGGCCGTTAGCAGCTCCTTCTACAGTCAAGCAGGATGCGGGAGGGTTGTGCCCTGTCCTCAGCTCTCACAGGGAAGCAGGCCTTGAAGCCAGCTGTCAACTAGCTGCATTCTTATGGCAGGGTGAAGGTAGCAGTATTCTGAGACAGGAGGTTCCCAGATTACCACTCTACTGCCCTGGAGATACCCTCCAGGTCTGCATTGTTAACTTGCGTCTCAGAAGCCTCTGGCAAACGTCTCTGGTGAAGACGTGCGAAAGTCACTCTGCAGGCAGTGTGGAACTGTGAGGGACTGAGGGTGAGCTCAACTCTGAGAAGTAAGATGTTTTTGGACAAGGCGTTCAACTACATACTCACGCATGGAACTTAGTATGTAGCACCAGTCTACCCCAGGAATTACTAGGAAATCGCTGGATTGAGCTTGGAGGCACTCGTCTTGTGTGCCGGGAGATTCCAGTTACCTCTCCCAACACTTGCGTCAAGCAGCGAGCCTAGGCCTTTTGGAAGCGAAAGGTAGCGGCAGGCAGGATGTAGGGTTACAGGCCATAAGCTCAACTCTCAGAAGTGTGTATGCATGGGAGGCAGATGTCTGCTACCCACTCGGACATGGGAGTTGGAACCTAGCTACACTCCTATTGAAGAAGGATGTTGGAAATCGCTGTATTCAACTCAGATACACGGGAGTTCAGGCCCAATGCTTACACATGCTTTTCCTGCAACCCATCCCAGCCACTAACATAAGGAGGTTAGCAGGTACGTCTATAGTCAGGCAGGATGCGGGAGGGTTCTGCCCTGTCCTCAGCTCTCACAGGGAAGCTTGCCTAGAAGCCAGCTCTCAACTAGCTGCATTCTTATGACAGTGTGAAGGTAGCAGTATTCTGAGTAAGGAGGTTCCCAGATTACCACTCTACTGCACCTGGAGATACCGTCCAGGTGTGCATTGTTAACTTGCGTCTCAGAAGCCTCTGGCAAAAGTCTCTGGTGAAGACGTGGGAAACTCACTCTGCAGGCAGTGTGGAACTGTGAGGGACTGAGGGTGAGCTCAACTCTCAGCAGTAAGATGATTTTGGACAAGGCGTTCAGCTACCTTCTCACATATGGAACTTAGTATGTAGCACCAGTCTACCCCAGGAATTACTGGGAAATTGCTGGATTGAGCTTGGTGGCACTAGTCTTGTGTGCCGGGAGATTCCAGTTACCTCTCCCAACACTTGCGTCAAGCAGCGAGCCTAGGCCTTTTGGAAGCGAAAGGTAGCGGCAGGCAGGATGTAGGGTTACAGGCCATAAGCTCAACTCTCAGAAGTGTGTATACATGGGAGGCAGATGTCTGCTACCCACTCGGACATGCGAGTGGGAACCTAGCTACACTCTGATGAAGAAGGACTTTGGAAATCGCTGTATTCAACTCAGATACACGGGAGTTCAGGCCCAATGCTTACACATGCTTTTCCCGCAACCCATCCCAGCCACTAACATAAGGAGGTTAGCAGGTACGTCTACAGTCAGGCAGGATGCGGGAGGGTTCTGCCCTGTCCTCAGCTCTCACAGGGAAGCTTGCCTAGAAGCCAGCTCTCAACTAGCTGCATTCTTATGACAGTGTGAAGGTAGCAGTATTCTGAGTAAGGAGGTTCCCAGATTACCACTCTACTGCACCTGGAGATACCGTCCAGGTGTGCATTGTTAACTTGCGTCTCAGAAGCCTCTGGCAAAAGTCTCTGGTGAAGACGTGGGAAACTCACTCTGCAGGCAGTGTGGAACTGTGAGGGACTGAGGGTGAGCTCAACTCTCAGCAGTAAGATGATTTTGGACAAGGCGTTCAGCTACCTTCTCACATATGGAACTTAGTATGTAGCACCAGTCTACCCCAGGAATTACTGGGAAATTGCTGGATTGAGCTTGGTGGCACTAGTCTTGTGTGCCGGGAGATTCCAGTTACCTCTCCCAACACTTGCGTCAAGCAGCGAGCCTAGGCCTTTTGGAAGCGAAAGGTAGCTGCAGGCAGGAGGTAGGCTTACAGGCCATAAGCTCAACTCTCAGAAGTGTGTATACATGGGAGGCAGATGTCTGCTACCCACTCGGACATGCGAGTGGGAACCTAGCTACACTCTGATGAAGAAGGACTTTGGAAATCGCTGTATTCAACTCAGATACACGGGAGTTCAGGCCCAATGCTTACACATGCTTTTCCCGCAACCCATCCCAGCCACTAACATAAGGAGGTTAGCAGGTACGTCTACAGTCAGGCAGGATGCGGGAGGGTTCTGCCCTGTCCTCAGCTCTCACAGGGAAGCTTGCCTAGAAGCCAGCTCTCAACTAGCTGCATTCTTATGACAGTGTGAAGGTAGCAGTATTCTGAGTAAGGAGGTTCCCAGATTACCACTCTACTGCACCTGGAGATACCGTCCAGGTGTGCATTGTTAACTTGCGTCTCAGAAGCCTCTGGCAAAAGTCTCTGGTGAAGACGTGGGAAACTCACTCTGCAGGCAGTGTGGAACTGTGAGGGACTGAGGGTGAGCTCAACTCTCAGCAGTAAGATGATTTTGGACAAGGCGTTCAGCTACCTTCTCACATATGGAACTTAGTATGTAGCACCAGTCTACCCCAGGAATTACTGGGAAATCGCTGGATTGAGCTTGGTGGCACTAGTCTTGTGTGCCGGGAGATTCCAGTTACCTCTCCCAACACTTCGGTGAAGCAGCGAGCCTAGGCCTTTTGGAAGCGAAAGGTAGCTGCAGGCAGGAGGTAGGCTTACAGGCCATAAGCTCAACTCTCAGAAGTGTGTATACATGGGAGGCAGATGTCTGCTACCCACTCGGACATGCGAGTGGGAACCTAGCTACACTCTGATGAAGAAGGACTTTGGAAATCGCTGTATTCAACTCAGATACACGTGGGTTCAGGCACAACGATTCCACATGCTTTTCTCACAACGTTTCCCTGCCACTAACATGAGGACGTTAGCAGCTCCTTCTACAGTCAAGCAGGATGCGGGAGGGTTGTGCCCTGTCCTCAGCTCTCACAGGGAAGCAGGCCTTGAAGCCAGCTGTCAACTAGCTGCATTCTTATGGCAGGGTGAAGGTAGCAGTATTCTGAGACAGGAGGTTCCCAGGTTACCACTCTACTGGACCTGGAGATACCCTCCAGGTCTGCATTGTTAACTTGCGTCTCAGAAGCCTCTGGCAAACGTCTCTGGTGAAGACGTGCGAAACTCACTGTGCAGGCAGTGTGGAACTGTGAGGGACTGAGGGTGAGCTCAACTCTCAGCAGTAAGATGATTTTGGACAAGGCGTTCAGCTGCCTTCTCACATATGGAACTTAGTATGTAGCACCAGTCTACCCCAGGAATTACTGGGAAATCGCTGGATTGAGCTTGGTGGCACTAGTCTTGTGTGCCGGGAGATTCCAGTTACCTCTCCCAACACTTCGGTGAAGCAGCGAGCCTCGGCCTTTGGGAAGCGAAAGGTAGCTGCAGGCAGGAGGTAGGCTTACAGGCCATAAGCTCAACTCTCAGAAGTGTGTATACATGGGAGGCAGATGTCTGCTACCCACTCGGACATGCGAGTGGGAACCTAGCTACACTCTGATGAAGAAGGACTTTGGAAATCGCTGTATTCAACTCAGATACACGTGGGTTCAGGCACAACGATTCCACATGCTTTTCTCACAACGTTTCCCTGCCACTAACATGAGGACGTTAGCAGCTCCTTCTACAGTCAAGCAGGATGCGGGAGGGTTGTGCCCTGTCCTTAGCTCTCACAGGGAAGCAGGCCTTGAAGCCAGCTGTCAACTAGCTGCATTCTTATGGCAGGGTGAAGGTAGCAGTATTCTGAGACAGGAGGTTCCCAGGTTACCACTCTACTGCACCTGGAGATACCCTCCAGGTATGCATTGTTAACTTGCGTCTCAGAAGCCTCTGGCAAACGTCTCTGGTGAAGACGTGCGAAAGTCACTCTGCAGGCAGTGTGGAACTGTGAGGGACTGAGGGTGAGCTCAACTCTGAGAAGTAAGATGTTTTTGGACAAGGCGTTCAACTACATACTCACGCATGGAACTTAGTATGTAGCACCAGTCTACCCCAGGAATTACTAGGAAATCGCTGGATTGAGCTTGGAGGCACTCGTCTTGTGTGCCGGGAGATTCCAGTTACCTCTCCCAACACTTGCGTCAAGCAGCGAGCCTAGGCCTTTTGGAAGCGAAAGGTAGCGGCAGGCAGGATGTAGGGTTACAGGCCATAAGCTCAACTCTCAGAAGTGTGTATGCATGGGAGGCAGATGTCTGCTACCCACTCGGACATGGGAGTTGGAACCTAGCTACACTCCTATTGAAGAAGGATGTTGGAAATCGCTGTATTCAACTCAGATACACGGGAGTTCAGGCCCAATGCTTACACATGCTTTTCCCGCAACCCATCCCAGCCACTAACATAAGGAGGTTAGCAGGTACGTCTATAGTCAGGCAGGATGCGGGAGGGTTCTGCCCTGTCCTCAGCTCTCACAGGGAAGCTTGCCTAGAAGCCAGCTCTCAACTAGCTGCATTCTTATGACAGTGTGAAGGTAGCAGTATTCTGAGTAAGGAGGTTCCCAGATTACCACTCTACTGCACCTGGAGATACCGTCCAGGTGTGCATTGTTAACTTGCGTCTCAGAAGCCTCTGGCAAAAGTCTCTGGTGAAGACGTGGGAAACTCACTCTGCAGGCAGTGTGGAACTGTGAGGGACTGAGGGTGAGCTCAACTCTCAGCAGTAAGATGATTTTGGACAAGGCGTTCAGCTACCTTCTCACATATGGAACTTAGTATGTAGCACCAGTCTACCCCAGGAATTACTGGGAAATTGCTGGATTGAGCTTGGTGGCACTAGTCTTGTGTGCCGGGAGATTCCAGTTACCTCTCCCAACACTTGCGTCAAGCAGCGAGCCTAGGCCTTTTGGAAGCGAAAGGTAGCGGCAGGCAGGAGGTAGGCTTACAGGCCATAAGCTCAACTCTCAGAAGTGTGTATACATGGGAGGCAGATGTCTGCTACCCACTCGGACATGCGAGTGGGAACCTAGCTACACTCTGATGAAGAAGGACTTTGGAAATCGCTGTATTCAACTCAGATACACGGGAGTTCAGGCCCAATGCTTACACATGCTTTTCCCGCAACCCATCCCAGCCACTAACATAAGGAGGTTAGCAGGTACGTCTACAGTCAGGCAGGATGCGGGAGGGTTCTGCCCTGTCCTCAGCTCTCACAGGGAAGCTTGCCTAGAAGCCAGCTCTCAACTAGCTGCATTCTTATGACAGTGTGAAGGTAGCAGTATTCTGAGTAAGGAGGTTCCCAGATTACCACTCTACTGCACCTGGAGATACCGTCCAGGTGTGCATTGTTAACTTGCGTCTCAGAAGCCTCTGGCAAAAGTCTCTGGTGAAGACGTGGGAAACTCACTCTGCAGGCAGTGTGGAACTGTGAGGGACTGAGGGTGAGCTCAACTCTCAGCAGTAAGATGATTTTGGACAAGGCGTTCAGCTACCTTCTCACATATGGAACTTAGTATGTAGCACCAGTCTCCCCCAGGAATTACTGGGAAATCGCTGGATTGAGCTTGGTGGCACTAGTCTTGTGTGCCGGGAGATTCCAGTTACCTCTCCCAACACTTCGGTGAAGCAGCGAGCCTAGGCCTTTTGGAAGCGAAAGGTAGCTGCAGGCAGGAGGTAGGCTTACAGGCCATAAGCTCAACTCTCAGAAGTGTGTATACATGGGAGGCAGATGTCTGCTACCCACTCGGACATGCGAGTGGGAACCTAGCTACACTCTGATGAAGAAGGACTTTGGAAATCGCTGTATTCAACTCAGATACACGTGGGTTCAGGCACAACGATTCCACATGCTTTTCTCACAACGTTTCCCTGCCACTAACATGAGGACGTTAGCAGCTCCTTCTACAGTCAAGCAGGATGCGGGAGGGTTGTGCCCTGTCCTTAGCTCTCACAGGGAAGCAGGCCTTGAAGCCAGCTGTCAACTAGCTGCATTCTTATGGCAGGGTGAAGGTAGCAGTATTCTGAGACAGGAGGTTCCCAGGTTACCACTCTACTGCACCTGGAGATACCCTCCAGGTCTGCATTGTTAACTTGCGTCTCAGAAGCCTCTGGCAAACGTCTCTGGTGAAGACGTGCGAAACTCACTCTGCAGGCAGTGTGGAACTGTGAGGGACTGAGGGTGAGCTCAACTCTGAGAAGTAAGATGTTTTTGGACAAGGCGTTCAACTACATACTCACGTATGGAACTTAGTATGTAGCACCAGTCTACCCCAGGAATTACTAGGAAATCGCTGGATTGAGCTTGGAGGCACTCGTCTTGTGTGCCGGGAGATTCCAGTTACCTCTCCCAACACTTGCGTCAAGCAGCGAGCCTAGGCCTTTTGGAAGCGAAAGGTAGCGGCAGGCAGGATGTAGGGTTACAGGCCATAAGCTCAACTCTCAGAAGTGTGTATGCATGGGAGGCAGATGTCTGCTACCCACTCGGACATGGGAGTTGGAACCTAGCTACACTCCTATTGAAGAAGGATGTTGGAAATCGCTGTATTCAACTCAGATACACGGGAGTTCAGGCCCAATGCTTACACATGCTTTTCCCGCAACCCATCCCAGCCACTAACATAAGGAGGTTAGCAGGTACGTCTACAGTCAGGCAGGATGCGGGAGGGTTCTGCCCTGTCCTCAGCTCTCACAGGGAAGCTTGCCTAGAAGCCAGCTCTCAACTAGCTGCATTCTTATGACAGTGTGAAGGTAGCAGTATTCTGAGTAAGGAGGTTCCCAGATTACCACTCTAATGCACCTGGAGATACCGTCCAGGTGTGCATTGTTAACTTGCGTCTCAGAAGCCTCTGGCAAAAGTCTCTGGTGAAGACGTGGGAAACTCACTCTGCAGGCAGTGTGGAACTGTGAGGGACTGAGGGTGAGCTCAACTCTCAGCAGTAAGATGATTTTGGACAAGGCGTTCAGCTACCTTCTCACATATGGAACTTAGTATGTAGCACCAGTCTCCCCCAGGAATTACTGGGAAATCGCTGGATTGAGCTTGGTGGCACTAGTCTTGTGTGCCGGGAGATTCCAGTTACCTCTCCCAACACTTGCGTCAAGCAGCGAGCCTAGGCCTTTTGGAAGCGAAAGGTAGCTGTAGGCAGGAGGTAGGCTTACAGGCCATAAGCTCAACTCTCTGAAGTGTGTATACATGGGAGGCAGATGTCTGCTACCCACTCGTACATGCGAGTGGGAACCTAGCTACACTCTGATGAAGAAGGACTTTGGAAATCGCTGTATTCAACTCAGATACACGTGGGTTCAGGCACAACGATTCCACATGCTTTTCTCACAACGTTTCCCTGCCACTAACATGAGGACGTTAGCAGCTCCTTCTACAGTCAAGCAGGATGCGGGAGGGTTGTGCCCTGTCCTTAGCTCTCACAGGGAAGCAGGCCTTGAAGCCAGCTGTCAACTAGCTGCATTCTTATGGCAGGGTGAAGGTAGCAGTATTCTGAGACAGGAGGTTCCCAGGTTACCACTCTACTGGACCTGGAGATACCCTCCAGGTCTGCATTGTTAACTTGCGTCTCAGAAGCCTCTGGCAAACGTCTCTGGTGAAGACGTGCGAAAGTCACTCTGCAGGCAGTGTGGAACTGTGAGGGACTGAGGGTGAGCTCAACTCTGAGAAGTAAGATGTTTTTGGACAAGGCGTTCAACTACATACTCACGCATGGAACTTAGTATGTAGCACCAGTCTACCCCAGGAATTACTAGGAAATCGCTGGATTGAGCTTGGAGGCACTCGTCTTGTGTGCCGGGAGATTCCAGTTACCTCTCCCAACACTTGCGTCAAGCAGCGAGCCTAGGCCTTTTGGAAGCGAAAGGTAGCGGCAGGCAGGATGTAGGGTTACAGGCCATAAGCTCAACTCTCAGAAGTGTGTATGCATGGGAGGCAGATGTCTGCTACCCACTCGGACATGGGAGTTGGAACCTAGCTACACTCCTATTGAAGAAGGATGTTGGAAATCGCTGTATTCAACTCAGATACACGGGAGTTCAGGCCCAATGCTTACACATGCTTTTCCCGCAACCCATCCCAGCCACTAACATAAGGAGGTTAGCAGGTACGTCTACAGTCAGGCAGGATGCGGGAGGGTTCTGCCCTGTCCTCAGCTCTCACAGGGAAGCTTGCCTAGAAGCCAGCTCTCAACTAGCTGCATTCTTATGACAGTGTGAAGGTAGCAGTATTCTGAGTAAGGAGGTTCCCAGATTACCACTCTACTGCACCTGGAGATACCGTCCAGGTGTGCATTGTTAACTTGCGTCTCAGAAGCCTCTGGCAAAAGTCTCTGGTGAAGACGTGGGAAACTCACTCTGCAGGCAGTGTGGAACTGTGAGGGACTGAGGGTGAGCTCAACTCTCAGCAGTAAGATGATTTTGGACAAGGCGTTCAGCTACCTTCTCACATATGGAACTTAGTATGTAGCACCAGTCTACCCCAGGAATTACTGGGAAATTGCTGGATTGAGCTTGGTGGCACTAGTCTTGTGTGCCGGGAGATTCCAGTTACCTCTCCCAACACTTGCGTCAAGCAGCGAGCCTAGGCCTTTTGGAAGCGAAAGGTAGCTGCAGGCAGGAGGTAGGCTTACAGGCCATAAGCTCAACTCTCAGAAGTGTGTATACATGGGAGGCAGATGTCTGCTACCCACTCGGACATGCGAGTGGGAACCTAGCTACACTCTGATGAAGAAGGACTTTGGAAATCGCTGTATTCAACTCAGATACACGGGAGTTCAGGCCCAATGCTTACACATGCTTTTCCCGCAACCCATCCCAGCCACTAACATAAGGAGGTTAGCAGGTACGTCTACAGTCAGGCAGGATGCGGGAGGGTTCTGCCGTGTCCTCAGCTCTCACAGGGAAGCTTGCCTAGAAGCCAGCTCTCAACTAGCTGCATTCTTATGACAGTGTGAAGGTAGCAGTATTCTGAGTAAGGAGGTTCCCAGATTACCACTCTACTGCACCTGGAGATACCGTCCAGGTGTGCATTGTTAACTTGCGTCTCAGAAGCCTCTGGCAAAAGTCTCTGGTGAAGACGTGGGAAACTCACTCTGCAGGCAGTGTGGAACTGTGAGGGACTGAGGGTGAGCTCAACTCTCAGCAGTAAGATGATTTTGGACAAGGCGTTCAGCTACCTTCTCACATATGGAACTTAGTATGTAGCACCAGTCTACCCCAGGAATTACTGGGAAATCGCTGGATTGAGCTTGGTGGCACTAGTCTTGTGTGCCGGGAGATTCCAGTTACCTCTCCCAACACTTCGGTGAAGCAGCGAGCCTAGGCCTTTTGGAAGCGAAAGGTAGCTGCAGGCAGGAGGTAGGCTTACAGGCCATAAGCTCAACTCTCAGAAGTGTGTATACATGGGAGGCAGATGTCTGCTACCCACTCGGACATGCGAGTGGGAACCTAGCTACACTCTGATGAAGAAGGACTTTGGAAATCGCTGTATTCAACTCAGATACACGTGGGTTCAGGCACAACGATTCCACATGCTTTTCTCACAACGTTTCCCTGCCACTAACATGAGGACGTTAGCAGCTCCTTCTACAGTCAAGCAGGATGCGGGAGGGTTGTGCCCTGTCCTTAGCTCTCACAGGGAAGCAGGCCTTGAAGCCAGCTGTCAACTAGCTGCATTCTTATGGCAGGGTGAAGGTAGCAGTATTCTGAGACAGGAGGTTCCCAGGTTACCACTCTACTGCACCTGGAGATACCCTCCAGGTCTGCATTGTTAACTTGCGTCTCAGAAGCCTCTGGCAAACGTCTCTGGTGAAGACGTGCGAAACTCACTCTGCAGGCAGTGTGGAACTGTGAGGGACTGAGGGTGAGCTCAACTCTGAGAAGTAAGATGTTTTTGGACAAGGCGTTCAACTACATACTCACGCATGGAACTTAGTATGTAGCACCAGTCTACCCCAGGAATTACTAGGAAATCGCTGGATTGAGCTTGGAGGCACTCGTCTTGTGTGCCGGGAGATTCCAGTTACCTCTCCCAACACTTGCGTCAAGCAGCGAGCCTAGGCCTTTTGGAAGCGAAAGGTAGCGGCAGGCAGGATGTAGGGTTACAGGCCATAAGCTCAACTCTCAGAAGTGTGTATGCATGGGAGGCAGATGTCTGCTACCCACTCGGACATGGGAGTTGGAACCTAGCTACACTCCTATTGAAGAAGGATGTTGGAAATCGCTGTATTCAACTCAGATACACGGGAGTTCAGGCCCAATGCTTACACATGCTTTTCCCGCAACCCATCCCAGCCACTAACATAAGGAGGTTAGCAGGTACGTCTACAGTCAGGCAGGATGCGGGAGGGTTCTGCCCTGTCCTCAGCTCTCACAGGGAAGCTTGCCTAGAAGCCAGCTCTCAACTAGCTGCATTCTTAGGACAGTGTGAAGGTAGCAGTATTCTGAGTAAGGAGGTTCCCAGATTACCACTCTAATGCACCTGGAGATACCGTCCAGGTGTGCATTGTTAACTTGCGTCTCAGAAGCCTCTGGCAAAAGTCTCTGGTGAAGACGTGGGAAACTCACTCTGCAGGCAGTGTGGAACTGTGAGGGACTGAGGGTGAGCTCAACTCTCAGCAGTAAGATGATTTTGGACAAGGCGTTCAGCTACCTTCTCACATATGGAACTTAGTATGTAGCACCAGTCTACCCCAGGAATTACTGGGAAATCGCTGGATTGAGCTTGGTGGCACTAGTCTTGTGTGCCGGGAGATTCCAGTTACCTCTCCCAACACTTGCGTCAAGCAGCGAGCCTAGGCCTTTTGGAAGCGAAAGGTAGCTGCAGGCAGGAGGTAGGCTTACAGGCCATAAGCTCAACTCTCTGAAGTGTGTATACATGGGAGGCAGATGTCTGCTACCCACTCGTACATGCGAGTGGGAACCTAGCTACACTCTGATGAAGAAGGACTTTGGAAATCGCTGTATTCAACTCAGATACACGTGGGTTCAGGCACAACGATTCCACATGCTTTTCTCACAACGTTTCCCTGCCACTAACATGAGGACGTTAGCAGCTCCTTCTACAGTCAAGCAGGATGCGGGAGGGTTGTGCCCTGTCCTTAGCTCTCACAGGGAAGCAGGCCTTGAAGCCAGCTGTCAACTAGCTGCATTCTTATGGCAGGGTGAAGGTAGCAGTATTCTGAGACAGGAGGTTCCCAGGTTACCACTCTACTGGACCTGGAGATACCCTCCAGGTCTGCATTGTTAACTTGCGTCTCAGAAGCCTCTGGCAAACGTCTCTGGTGAAGACGTGCGAAAGTCACTCTGCAGGCAGTGTGGAACTGTGAGGGACTGAGGGTGAGCTCAACTCTGAGAAGTAAGATGTTTTTGGACAAGGCGTTCAACTACATACTCACGCATGGAACTTAGTATGTAGCACCAGTCTACCCCAGGAATTACTAGGAAATCGCTGGATTGAGCTTGGAGGCACTCGTCTTGTGTGCCGGGAGATTCCAGTTACCTCTCCCAACACTTGCGTCAAGCAGCGAGCCTAGGCCTTTTGGAAGCGAAAGGTAGCGGCAGGCAGGATGTAGGGTTACAGGCCATAAGCTCAACTCTCAGAAGTGTGTATGCATGGGAGGCAGATGTCTGCTACCCACTCGGACATGGGAGTTGGAACCTAGCTACACTCCTATTGAAGAAGGATGTTGGAAATCGCTGTATTCAACTCAGATACACGGGAGTTCAGGCCCAATGCTTACACATGCTTTTCCCGCAACCCATCCCAGCCACTAACATAAGGAGGTTAGCAGGTACGTCTACAGTCAGGCAGGATGCGGGAGGGTTCTGCCCTGTCCTCAGCTCTCACAGGGAAGCTTGCCTAGAAGCCAGCTCTCAACTAGCTGCATTCTTATGACAGTGTGAAGGTAGCAGTATTCTGAGTAAGGAGGTTCCCAGATTACCACTCTACTGCACCTGGAGATACCGTCCAGGTGTGCATTGTTAACTTGCGTCTCAGAAGCCTCTGGCAAAAGTCTCTGGTGAAGACGTGGGAAACTCACTCTGCAGGCAGTGTGGAACTGTGAGGGACTGAGGGTGAGCTCAACTCTCAGCAGTAAGATGATTTTGGACAAGGCGTTCAGCTACCTTCTCACATATGGAACTTAGTATGTAGCACCAGTCTACCCCAGGAATTACTGGGAAATTGCTGGATTGAGCTTGGTGGCACTAGTCTTGTGTGCCGGGAGATTCCAGTTACCTCTCCCAACACTTGCGTCAAGCAGCGAGCCTAGGCCTTTTGGAAGCGAAAGGTAGCTGCAGGCAGGAGGTAGGCTTACAGGCCATAAGCTCAACTCTCAGAAGTGTGTATACATGGGAGGCAGATGTCTGCTACCCACTCGGACATGCGAGTGGGAACCTAGCTACACTCTGATGAAGAAGGACTTTGGAAATCGCTGTATTCAACTCAGATACACGGGAGTTCAGGCCCAATGCTTACACATGCTTTTCCCGCAACCCATCCCAGCCACTAACATAAGGAGGTTAGCAGGTACGTCTACAGTCAGGCAGGATGCGGGAGGGTTCTGCCGTGTCCTCAGCTCTCACAGGGAAGCTTGCCTAGAAGCCAGCTCTCAACTAGCTGCATTCTTATGACAGTGTGAAGGTAGCAGTATTCTGAGTAAGGAGGTTCCCAGATTACCACTCTACTGCACCTGGAGATACCGTCCAGGTGTGCATTGTTAACTTGCGTCTCAGAAGCCTCTGGCAAAAGTCTCTGGTGAAGACGTGGGAAACTCACTCTGCAGGCAGTGTGGAACTGTGAGGGACTGAGGGTGAGCTCAACTCTCAGCAGTAAGATGATTTTGGACAAGGCGTTCAGCTACCTTCTCACATATGGAACTTAGTATGTAGCACCAGTCTACCCCAGGAATTACTGGGAAATCGCTGGATTGAGCTTGGTGGCACTAGTCTTGTGTGCCGGGAGATTCCAGTTACCTCTCCCAACACTTCGGTGAAGCAGCGAGCCTAGGCCTTTTGGAAGCGAAAGGTAGCTGCAGGCAGGAGGTAGGCTTACAGGCCATAAGCTCAACTCTCAGAAGTGTGTATACATGGGAGGCAGATGTCTGCTACCCACTCGGACATGCGAGTGGGAACCTAGCTACACTCTGATGAAGAAGGACTTTGGAAATCGCTGTATTCAACTCAGATACACGTGGGTTCAGGCACAACGATTCCACATGCTTTTCTCACAACGTTTCCCTGCCACTAACATGAGGACGTTAGCAGCTCCTTCTACAGTCAAGCAGGATGCGGGAGGGTTGTGCCCTGTCCTTAGCTCTCACAGGGAAGCAGGCCTTGAAGCCAGCTGTCAACTAGCTGCATTCTTATGGCAGGGTGAAGGTAGCAGTATTCTGAGACAGGAGGTTCCCAGGTTACCACTCTACTGCACCTGGAGATACCCTCCAGGTCTGCATTGTTAACTTGCGTCTCAGAAGCCTCTGGCAAACGTCTCTGGTGAAGACGTGGGAAACTCACTCTGCAGGCAGTGTGGAACTGTGAGGGACTGAGGGTGAGCTCAACTCTGAGAAGTAAGATGTTTTTGGACAAGGCGTTCAACTACATACTCACGCATGGAACTTAGTATGTAGCACCAGTCTACCCCAGGAATTACTAGGAAATCGCTGGATTGAGCTTGGAGGCACTCGTCTTGTGTGCCGGGAGATTCCAGTTACCTCTCCCAACACTTGCGTCAAGCAGCGAGCCTAGGCCTTTTGGAAGCGAAAGGTAGCGGCAGGCAGGATGTAGGGTTACAGGCCATAAGCTCAACTCTCAGAAGTGTGTATGCATGGGAGGCAGATGTCTGCTACCCACTCGGACATGGGAGTTGGAACCTAGCTACACTCCTATTGAAGAAGGATGTTGGAAATCGCTGTATTCAACTCAGATACACGGGAGTTCAGGCCCAATGCTTACACATGCTTTTCCCGCAACCCATCCCAGCCACTAACATAAGGAGGTTAGCAGGTACGTCTACAGTCAGGCAGGATGCGGGAGGGTTCTGCCCTGTCCTCAGCTCTCACAGGGAAGCTTGCCTAGAAGCCAGCTCTCAACTAGCTGCATTCTTATGACAGTGTGAAGGTAGCAGTATTCTGAGTAAGGAGGTTCCCAGATTACCACTCTACTGCACCTGGAGATACCGTCCAGGTGTGCATTGTTAACTTGCGTCTCAGAAGCCTCTGGCAAAAGTCTCTGGTGAAGACGTGGGAAACTCACTCTGCAGGCAGTGTGGAACTGTGAGGGACTGAGGGTGAGCTCAACTCTCAGCAGTAAGATGATTTTGGACAAGGCGTTCAGCTACCTTCTCACATATGGAACTTAGTATGTAGCACCAGTCTAACCCAGGAATTACTGGGAAATTGCTGGATTGAGCTTGGTGGCACTAGTCTTGTGTGCCGGGAGATTCCAGTTACCTCTCCCAACACTTGCGTCAAGCAGCGAGCCTAGGCCTTTTGGAAGCGAAAGGTAGCTGCAGGCAGGAGGTAGGCTTACTGGCCATAAGCTCAACTCTCAGAAGTGTGTATACATGGGAGGCAGATGTCTGCTACCCACTCGGACATGCGAGTGGGAACCTAGCTACACTCTGATGAAGAAGGACTTTGGAAATCGCTGTATTCAACTCAGATACACGTGGGTTCAGGCACAACGATTCCACATGCTTTTCTCACAACGTTTCCCTGCCACTAACATGAGGACGTTAGCAGCTCCTTCTACAGTCAAGCAGGATGCGGGAGGGTTGTGCCCTGTCCTTAGCTCTCACAGGGAAGCAGGCCTTGAAGCCAGCTGTCAACTAGCTGCATTCTTATGGCAGGGTGAAGGTAGCAGTATTCTGAGACAGGAGGTTCCCAGGTTACCACTCTACTGGACCTGGAGATACCCTCCAGGTCTGCATTGTTAACTTGCGTCTCAGAAGCCTCTGGCAAACGTCTCTGGTGAAGACGTGCGAAACTCACTGTGCAGGCAGTGTGGAACTGTGAGGGACTGAGGGTGAGCTCAACTCTGAGAAGTAAGATGTTTTTGGACAAGGCGTTCAACTACATACTCACGTATGGAACTTAGTATGTAGCACCAGTCTACCCCAGGAATTACTAGGAAATCGCTGGATTGAGCTTGGAGGCACTCGTCTTGTGTGCCGGGAGATTCCAGTTACCTCTCCCAACACTTGCGTCAAGCAGCGAGCCTAGGCCTTTTGGAAGCGAAAGGTAGCGGCAGGCAGGATGTAGGGTTACAGGCCATAAGCTCAACTCTCAGAAGTGTGTATGCATGGGAGGCAGATGTCTGCTACCCACTCGGACATGGGAGTTGGAACCTAGCTACACTCCTATTGAAGAAGGATGTTGGAAATCGCTGTATTCAACTCAGATACACGGGAGTTCAGGCCCAATGCTTACACATGCTTTTCCCGCAACCCATCCCAGCCACTAACATAAGGAGGTTAGCAGGTACGTCTACAGTCAGGCAGGATGCGGGAGGGTTCTGCCCTGTCCTCAGCTCTCACAGGGAAGCTTGCCTAGAAGCCAGCTCTCAACTAGCTGCATTCTTATGACAGTGTGAAGGTAGCAGTATTCTGAGTAAGGAGGTTCCCAGATTACCACTCTACTGCACCTGGAGATACCGTCCAGGTGTGCATTGTTAACTTGCGTCTCAGAAGCCTCTGGCAAAAGTCTCTGGTGAAGACGTGGGAAACTCACTCTGCAGGCAGTGTGGAACTGTGAGGGACTGAGGGTGAGCTCAACTCTCAGCAGTAAGATGATTTTGGACAAGGCGTTCAGCTACCTTCTCACATATGGAACTTAGTATGTAGCACCAGTCTACCCCAGGAATTACTGGGAAATCGCTGGATTGAGCTTGGTGGCACTAGTCTTGTGTGCCGGGAGATTCCAGTTACCTCTCCCAACACTTCGGTGAAGCAGCGAGCCTAGGCCTTTTGGAAGCGAAAGGTAGCTGCAGGCAGGAGGTAGGCTTACAGGCCATAAGCTCAACTCTCAGAAGTGTGTATACATGGGAGGCAGATGTCTGCTACCCACTCGGACATGCGAGTGGGAACCTAGCTACACTCTGATGAAGAAGGACTTTGGAAATCGCTGTATTCAACTCAGATACACGTGGGTTCAGGCACAACGATTCCACATGCTTTTCTCACAACGTTTCCCTGCCACTAACATGAGGACGTTAGCAGCTCCTTCTACAGTCAAGCAGGATGCGGGAGGGTTGTGCCCTGTCCTTAGCTCTCACAGGGAAGCAGGCCTTGAAGCCAGCTGTCAACTAGCTGCATTCTTATGGCAGGGTGAAGGTAGCAGTATTCTGAGACAGGAGGTTCCCAGGTTACCACTCTACTGGACCTGGAGATACCCTCCAGGTCTGCATTGTTAACTTGCGTCTCAGAAGCCTCTGGAAAACGTCTCTGGTGAAGACGTGCGAAACTCACTGTGCAGGCAGTGTGGAACTGTGAGGGACTGAGGGTGAGCTCAACTCTGAGAAGTAAGATGTTTTTGGACAAGGCGTTCAACTACATACTCACGTATGGAACTTAGTATGTAGCACCAGTCTACCCCAGGAATTACTAGGAAATCGCTGGATTGAGCTTGGAGGCACTCGTCTTGTGTGCCGGGAGATTCCAGTTACCTCTCCCAACACTTGCGTCAAGCAGCGAGCCTAGGCCTTTTGGAAGCGAAAGGTAGCGGCAGGCAGGATGTAGGGTTACAGGCCATAAGCTCAACTCTCAGAAGTGTGTATGCATGGGAGGCAGATGTCTGCTACCCACTCGGACATGGGAGTTGGAACCTAGCTACACTCCTATTGAAGAAGGATGTTGGAAATCGCTGTATTCAACTCAGATACACGGGAGTTCAGGCCCAATGCTTACACATGCTTTTCCCGCAACCCATCCCAGCCACTAACATAAGGAGGTTAGCAGGTACGTCTACAGTCAGGCAGGATGCGGGAGGGTTCTGCCCTGTCCTCAGCTCTCACAGGGAAGCTTGCCTAGAAGCCAGCTCTCAACTAGCTGCATTCTTATGACAGTGTGAAGGTAGCAGTATTCTGAGTAAGGAGGTTCCCAGATTACCACTCTACTGCACCTGGAGATACCGTCCAGGTGTGCATTGTTAACTTGCGTCTCAGAAGCCTCTGGCAAAAGTCTCTGGTGAAGACGTGGGAAACTCACTCTGCAGGCAGTGTGGAACTGTGAGGGACTGAGGGTGAGCTCAACTCTCAGCAGTAAGATGATTTTGGACAAGGCGTTCAGCTACCTTCTCACATATGGAACTTAGTATGTAGCACCAGTCTACCCCAGGAATTACTGGGAAATCGCTGGATTGAGCTTGGTGGCACTAGTCTTGTGTGCCGGGAGATTCCAGTTACCTCTCCCAACACTTCGGTGAAGCAGCGAGCCTAGGCCTTTTGGAAGCGAAAGGTAGCTGCAGGCAGGAGGTAGGCTTACAGGCCATAAGCTCAACTCTCAGAAGTGTGTATACATGGGAGGCAGATGTCTGCTACCCACTCGGACATGCGAGTGGGAACCTAGCTACACTCTGATGAAGAAGGACTTTGGAAATCGCTGTATTCAACTCAGATACACGTGGGTTCAGGCACAACGATTCCACATGCTTTTCTCACAACGTTTCCCTGCCACTAACATGAGGACGTTAGCAGCTCCTTCTACAGTCAAGCAGGATGCGGGAGGGTTGTGCCCTGTCCTTAGCTCTCACAGGGAAGCAGGCCTTGAAGCCAGCTGTCAACTAGCTGCATTCTTATGGCAGGGTGAAGGTAGCAGTATTCTGAGACAGGAGGTTCCCAGGTTACCACTCTACTGGACCTGGAGATACCCTCCAGGTCTGCATTGTTAACTTGCGTCTCAGAAGCCTCTGGCAAACGTCTCTGGTGAAGACGTGCGAAACTCACTGTGCAGGCAGTGTGGAACTGTGAGGGACTGAGGGTGAGCTCAACTCTCAGAAGTAAGATGTTTTTGGACAAGGCGTTCAACTACATACTCACGTATGGAACTTAGTATGTAGCACCAGTCTACCCCAGGAATTACTAGGAAATCGCTGGATTGAGCTTGGAGGCACTCGTCTTGTGTGCCGGGAGATTCCAGTTACCTCTCCCAACACTTGCGTCAAGCAGCGAGCCTAGTCCTTTTGGAAGCGAAAGGTAGCGGCAGGCAGGATGTAGGGTTACAGGCCATAAGCTCAACTCTCAGAAGTGTGTATGCATGGGAGGCAGATGTCTGCTACCCACTCGGACATGGGAGTTAGAAACTAGCTACACTCTTTGAAGAAGGCTGTTTGAAATTGCTGTGTTCAACTCAGATAATCGTGAGTACAGGCCTGACACTTTCACATGCATTTCGCCACCCTCTTCCAGCACCTAACATAAGGATATTAGCAGTTACGTCTTCGGGCAGGCAGGATGCAAGATGGTCTTGCCCTGAACTCAGCCTCAGAAGGAAGCATGCCTAGAAGCCAGCTTTCTACTAGCTCGTTCTGATGGCCGTGAGAATGTAGCAGCATTGTAAGATGGGACGTTCCATGACTACCGCTGTACTGCACCTGGAGACAAAACCATTGAAGCCTGCCGCTGGCCCTTGCATCCCATGAGCTTCTGACAAACATGTCTAGTGAGGATGTTCGTAACTGTATCTGCAGGCAGTGTGGAACTGGGAAGGACCATGTTTCAGCTTATCTCCGAGGGGGGAAGTTCTCCAAGAGAGCTTTCAGCTACGTTCTCAGGTTGGAAGTTAGTATGTAGCTCCCGTCTTAGGGAGGAATTCCTCAGAAGTCGCTGGATTGAACTAAGAGACACTTGGCTCTTGCAAAAATTGCATCCCGTATCAAACGAAATCCTTTGGAAGTGAAGTGTACAGGCAGTCAGCATGTGGAAGGTAAGCTCAAGCCAAAGGAGTGTGCATGCCTAGTAGGCAGCTGTCCGCTAGGCGCGATATTGACAAGGGAGACACTTGGTTTATACTCCGCTTCTCTCCCGTATACAACGAAATGCTGTGGAAGCCGAACTTTCAGGCAGTCAGGATTGGGGAGGTACATGCCATAAGCTCAACTCTCAGCAATGTGTATGCTTTGTAGGCTGATGTCTGCTAAACACTTATCGAAGCGAGGTATACCCAAGCTACACTGTAATTGAACAAGGACGTTGGCAATCACTGTATTGAAGTCAGATGGATATGAGTACAGTCCTGGCGCTTCCACTTGCATTTCTCCAACCTCTCCCATCATCTCACTTAAGGATGTTAGCAGGTATGAGTATGGGCAGGCAGGATGCGGGAGGGTCCTGCCCAGAGCTCAACTCTCACAAGAGAGCATGCCTAGAAGCCAGCTTTCAACTGGCTGCGTTCTAATGGCCATAAGATCATAGCAGTCTTCTAACTCAGGAAGTTCGAAGAATACCACTCTACTGCACTTGCAGACACCTTCCAGGCCTGCATTATTCCACTTGCTTCTCACAAGCTTCTGACAAACGTCTCTGGTGAAGATGTTCAAAACTCATTCTGCAGGCAATGTGGAACTGTGAGGGTTTTGGTGTGAACTCAACTCTTGGAAGAGAGATGCTTTTGGACTTGGGGTTCAGCTAGCTCTCACGTATGGAACTTAGTATGTAGCACCTAAGACATGAATTACTAGGAAATCGCAGGATTGAGCTTCGAGGCCCTATTCTTGTGTGCCGGGACTTTCGTCTTATCTCTCACACTTCAGTCATGCATCGAGCCTAGGCTTGTTACCAGTGCAGTGTACCTGGAGGAGGATGTGGGAAGTACAGGCCATAAGCTCAACTCTCAAAAGTGTGTACGCCTGGGAGGCTGATGTCTGCTACCCACTCGTACATTGGAGTTAGAAACTAGCTACACTCTGATTGAAGAAGGCCGTTTGAAATCGCTATATTCAACTCTGATAATGTTGAGTACAAGCCTGATACTTCCACATGCAAATGGAATCGAAACAAATAGAATCCCATCGAATAGAATCGAAAAGAATCGGAAACTATCGTATCGATACGAAAAAAATGGAATTGAATCGAATCGAATCCAAAAGGATCGAATCGCATCGAATTGAAAAGAATCGTATCGAATCGAAAATATTTGAAACAAATCAAATAAAAAGGAATTGAATAGAAAAATTCGAATCGAAAAGAAATGAATTGAATCGAATCGAAAAGGATGGAATCGAATCGAATCAAAAAGAATCGAATTGAAAAGAATTCAATCGAAGAGTTTCCATTCGAATCGAATTGAATCGAAAAGAATCTAATCGAACCAAAAAGATTCGAATGGAATCAAAAAGAAACGAATCAAAAAGAATCGAATCGAATCGATTCATTAGAATCGAATCTAATCGAATCGAAAAGTTTCGAATCCAAATGAATCTAATCGAAAAGAATGGAATCAAAAAGAATCGAATTGTTTCAGAAAAAATGAATCGAAGTGAATCGAATCGAAAAGAATTGAATCGAATTGATTTTAAAAGAAAGGAATTCGAATTGAAAAGACTCGAATCGAAAGATTCGAATCAAATCAAATCGAAACCAAAAGAATCGAATCGAATAGAATCAAAAAGAAACTAATTGAAAACTATCATATCGAAAAGAAAAAAATCGTATCGAATCAAAAAAATCGAATCGAATTATATCGAAAAGGATCTAATCAATTCTAAACGAATCAAAAAGAATCGAATCGAATCAAAAAGAATCGAATCGAATAGGAAATAATCGACATAAATCAAATAAAAAAGAATCGCATAGAAAAAATCGAATCGAATTGAAAAGAATCAAATCTAATCGAAAAGAATTGAATCAAATCGAATCGAAAACAAACGAATCCAATCGAATCGAAAACAATTGAATCAAAGAGTTTCGAATCGAATCGCATTGAATCGAAAGGAATCAAATCGAATCGAAAAGAATCGAATTGAATCGATTCGAGAAGAATCGAATCGAATGGTATCGAATCGAAAAGAATCGAATCGTATCGAATCAAATTGAATCGAATATAATCGAAACGAAAAGAGTCGAATCGAATTGAATCAAAATAATCGAATCGAAACGACAAGAGGCGAAGCAAATCGAATCGAAAAGAATCAAATTTAAAAGAATCGAATCGGGGATACCTGGGTGGCCCAGCAGTTTGGCGCCTGCCTTTGGCCCAGGGCGCGATCCTGGAAATCCGGGATCGAATCCCACATCAGGCTCCCCGTGCATGGAGCCTGTTTCTCCCTCTGCCTATGTCTCTGCCTCTCTCTCTCTCTGTGACTATCAGAAATAAATAAAAAAATAAAAGAATTGAATCGAATTGAAAAGAATCGAATCGAAAAAATCGAATCAAAAAGAATCGAATTGAATCGTATCGAATCGAAAAGAATCGAATCAAATGGAATCGAATCGAATCGAATCGAATCAAAAAGAATCGAATCGAATTGAATAGAAAAGAATCGAATAGATTCGAATCGACACGAATCGAAAAAAATTGAAACGAATCGAATCATATCAAATTGAAAAGAATCAAATCGAATAAAAAAGAATCGAATCGAACTGAATCGAAAAAAATCGAATCGACAGACCAAAAAGAATCGAATCGAAAAGAATCGTATCGAATCGAATCAAATAGAATCGAAAGAATCGAATTGATTCCAATCGACTTGAATCGAAAAGAATCGAATCGAACAGTATCGAATCTAATTGAAATGAATCGAATCAAATAAAATAGAAAAGAATCAAATCGAAACGAAAAGATCGAATCGAATCAAATTGAAAAGAATTGAATCGAATCGAAAAGAATCGAATCGAAATGAAAAGAATCGAATCGATCGAAATGATCGAATTGAAAAGTATCGAATTGAATCGAATCAAATTGAAAAGAATCAAATCGAATCGTATCGAATCAAAAAGAATCAAATCAAATCGAATCGAAAAGAATAGAATCGTATTTAATTGAATCAAAAAGAATTGAATAGAAAAGAATCGAGTCGAATCAAAATGAATCGAATCAAATCAAAAAGAATCATATCGAATCGAATCAAATTGAATCGAAAAGAATCAGATTGAATCTTATATACTTGAATCAAAAAGATTCGAGTCGATTCGAATCGAAAATATCAAACCAAATAGAAAAGAATCGAATCGAAAAGAAAAGAATCGATTCAAATCGAAAATAATCGAATTGAATCAAAATGATTCAAATCGATACGAAACGAATCGAATCGAAAATAATAGAATCGAATCGAAATGAAAATAATCAAATTGAATCGAATTGAAAGTAATCGAATCAAATCAAATCGAAGATAATTGAATCGAATCTAATAGAAAATAATCGATTCGCATTGAATTGAATCGAAAATAATCGAATTGAGGGATCCCTGGGTGGCGCAGCGGTTTGGCGCCTGCCTTTGGCCCAGGGCACGATCCTGGAGACCCGGGATCGAATCCCACGTCGGGCTCCCTGCGTGGAGCCTGCTTCTCCCTCTGCCTGTGTCTCTGCCTCTCTGTCTCTCTCTCTCTGTGTGACTATCATGAATAAATAAATAAAATCTTTAAAAAAAAAAAAAAAAAAAAAAAGAAAATAATCGAATTGAATTGAATCGAAAATAATTGAACCGAATCGATCGAATGGAGTTGAAAATAATCAAATCGAACCGAATTGAATCGAAAATAATCGAATCGAATCGAATCGAAAATAATTGAACCGAATCGATCGAATTGAGTTGAAAATAATCGAATCGAACCGAATTGAATCGAAAATAATCGAATCGAATCGAATCGAAAAGAATCGAATCGAAACAAAAAGAATCAATCGAATCAAAAATAATCGGATCAAGTCGAAAATAATCGAATCGAATCCAATCAAGTCGAATCGAAAATAATCAAATTGAATTCAAATGAATCGAAAATAATCGAATCGAACCGAAATGAATCGAATCAAATAAAAAATTATCGAGTCGAATTGAATAAAAAATAATCGAATCTAATGCAATCGAATCGAATCGAAAATATTCAAATAGCATCGAATTGAATCAAAATAATCGAATCGAATCGATAAGAATCGAATCAAATCGAATCGAATCGAATTGAAAAGAAGCGATCAAATCGAAAAGAATCGAATCGAATCGAAAAGTATCGAATCGAATTAAATCGAATCAAATCGAACAGAATTGAATCGAATCGAATCGAAAAGAATCAAATCGAATCGAAAAGAATAGAATCGAAAAGAATAGAATCGAATTGAAAAGAATAGAATTGATTCGAAAACATTCAAATCGAATTGAATCAAACCGAAAAGAATCAAATCGAATCGAAAAAAATCGAACCGAATCAAAAAGAATCAAATCAAAACGAAAGATTTTAATCGAATTGAATCGAATCAAAAGGAATCGAATCGAAAAAATCGAATCGAATCGAAAAGAATCAAATCGAATTGAATCGAAGAGAATCAAATCGAAAAGAATAGAATCGAATCGTATCGAAAAGAATCGAATCAAATCGAATGGATAAGAATCAAATCGAATCGTAAAAAATCGAGTCGAAAGGAAAAAATTCGAATCGAATCGTAAAGAATCGAATTGAATCGCATCAAAAAGATTTGAATCGAATCGAACTGAAAAGAATTGAATTGAAACGAATCGAATCAAAAAGACTCGAATCAAATCGAATCGAAAAGAATCGAATCGAATAAAATTGAATCGAATAGAAAAGAATCTATCTAATCGAAAAGAATCAAATCGATAAGAATCGAATTGAAAGAATTGAATCGAATCGATTCGAATCGAAAAAATTGAATCGAATCGAATCCCTAACCTTAACCCCTAACCCCTAACACTAAACCTATCCTAACCCTAAGCCTTAACCCTAACACCTAACCCTAACCCTAACCCTAACCGTAACGCTAACCCTAACCCTAACCCCTAACCCAAACCCTACCCCGAACACTAACCCTAAACTTAACCCGTACCCTAACTAAACCCGTACCCTAACCCTAACAGGTACACTAACACTAAGCTGTACCCCAACCTTAACCCAGAACCTAACCCTTACCCTAACCCTAAGACCGTCCCCTAACCCATACACTAACCCATCCCCTAAACATAACCTAACCAGTACTCTAACACTACCCCGTACCCTAACCCGTATCCTAACCCTAACACTAACACATACCTAACCATAACCCTAACCCTAACCCCTAACCCTAACCCTAACCCTAACCGCTAACCCTAACCCTAAACCAAAACCTAACCCTAACCCCTAACCCTAACATTAACCCCTACCCTTACCCCTAACCCTAACCTGAACCCCTAACCACTAACCCTAAACCTAACCCTAACCTTTAACCCTAAACCTTAACCCTAACCCTAACCCTAATCCTAACACTAACCCAAACCCAACCCTAAACACTAACCCTAACCTTAACCCCTAACCTTAACCCTAACACTAACACTAACCCTAACACCTAACCACTAACCCTAGCCCTACCCCCTAACCGCTAACCCCTAACCCTACCCCTAACCCTAACCCTTAACCCTAACCCTTAACCCGAACCCTAACCCTAACCCAAAACCTAACCCCTAACCCTAACCAAAACCCGTAACCACTAACCCTAACCCTAACCCTTAACCCTACCCTTAACCCTAACCATAACCCAAACCCTAACCCTAACCCCAAACCCTAACAGTAACCCCAAACCTTAACCCTAACCCTAACGCTAACACTACCCCTAACCCTAACCCCTAACCCCTAACCCTAACCTCTAATGCTCTCCGTAACCCTTAAACTCAACACTTAACCCTAAACCTAACCCTAACCCATACCCTAACCCGTACCCTAACCCTAACCGAACACTAACCGTAACCCGTACCCTAACCTTTACCCATACCCTAACCCTGAACCATACCCTAACCCCAACCTTAACCCGTACACGAACCCTAACCCGTATCCTAACACTAACCCATACACTAACCCTAACACGTAACCTAAATCTAACCCTGACCCTAACCCAAACAATAACCTAACCCTAATCCTAACCCGTTCCCTAACCCTTACGCTAACCCCAACCCTAACGCTAACACGTACACTAACCCTAATGGTACCCTAACACTAACCCTAACCCGTACCCTAAACCTAACCCTAAAATTAACCCTAACCCGTAACCTAACCCTATACCCTACCCTACCTTAACCCTAAACATAACCCGTACCATAACACTAAAACTACCCCTAAACCAAACGCTAACTCTAACCATAACCCTAACCCTATCTCTAAACCTAACCCTAAACCTAACCTAACCGTAACCCTCACCCTAACTGTATCCCTAACACATAAACTAACCCTAACTCTAACCCTAACCCATAAACTAAACCTAACCCTAACCCTAACCCTAAACAGTGCCCTAACCCTAACCCTGTACCTTAACCCTAACCCTAAACCTAAACCTAACCCTAAGCCATACCCTAACCCTAACCCTAATCCGTACCCTAACCCATACCGTGACCCTAAACCTAACCCGTACCCTAAACCTAACCCTAACCCTAACCTGAACCCTAACTCTAACCTGTACCCTAACCCTAAACCGTAACGTAACCTGTACCCTAACCTGTACCCTAACCCGTACCCAAACCCTAATCCTATCCCGTTCCCTAAACCAAACCCTAACACTAACCCGTACACTAACCCGAAACCGTACCCATACCCTAACCCATAAATAAACCTATACCCTACCCCTAACCCTAACCTGAACCCGTACCCTAAGCCTAACCATAACCCCAGCCCTAACCCTAACCCGTTCCCTAACCCTAACCCAAAACGTATCCCATACCCTAACCCGAACCCTAACCCATAAGCTAACCCTAACCTGTAACCTAAACCTAACACTATACCTAACCCTAAACAGTACCCTAACCCTAGCCCTAACCCTAATCACTAACCCGACCCATAACCCTAACCCTAACCGAAACCTAACCCTAACACTAAGCCTAACCATAACCTACCCTAACCCTAACCCTAACCTGTACCCTAACCCAAACCCTAACACCGTAAACCTAACCCTATCTTGTACCCTAACCCTAACCCTAAACCTAACCCAAACCCTAACCATAACCAGTACACTAACCCATACCTTAACCCGTACCATAATCCATACCATATCTCTAAACCGTACCCTCACCCAAACTCTAACCCATACCCTAACCCTAATCTTACCCCAACCCTAAACCTAACGAAACCCAATCCCTAATCCTAACCTTAACCCTAACCTAATCCTAACCTTATCCCTTACCCTATCCCTAACCCTAACTCGTAACCAAACCCTAACCCTAATCCTAAACAGTACCCTAACTTTAACCCTAACCCGTACCCTAACCCTAACCGTAAACCTAAACCGATCCCTAACCCGTACCCTAACCCGTAACCTAACCCGTAACCTAACCCGTACCCTAACCCTAATCCTAACCCGTAGCCTACCCCTAACCCTAACCTGAACCTTAACCCTAACCCTAACCCTAACCCTAACCCTAACCCTAACCCTAAGCTTAAACAGGACCCTAACCCTAACCCTAACCCATAACCTAACTCAAACTTTACAGCGTTGGAAGTCAGGTCGTTCCATGAACAAAACTCTACTGCACCTGGAGACACAACCGTTGAAGCCTGCAGCTTGCCCCTTGCGTCCCATGAGCTTCTGACAAACATGTCTTGTGAGGATGTTCGTAACTGCATCTGCAGGCAGTATGGAACTGGGAAGGACCGCGTGTCAGCTCACCTCGCAGAAGGAAGTTCCCCAGAGAGACAGCTTTCACCGAGGTACTCAGGTTTGGAAGTTCGTATGTAGCTCCCTTCTGAGGGAGGAATTACTCAGAAGTTGGATTGGGCTAGGAGACACTTGCCTCTCACAAAACTTGTGTCCCGTATCAAACGACGTCCTTTCGAAGTTCTGGCCCTGAGAACGCAGCAGTATTCTAACTCAGGAGGTTCCAAGCGTACCACTCTACTCCACCTGGAGACACCTTCCAGGCCTGCATTATTCCACTTGCGTCTCACAAGCTTCTGACAAGCTTCTCTGGTGAAGACGTTGGCAACACATTCTGCAGGCAGTGTGGAACTGTGAAGGAATGCGTGTGAGCCCAACTCTCGAATGTAAGTTGCCGTTGGATGTAGGGTTCAATTAGCTAGTATGGAACTTAGTATGTAGCACCAGTCTAAGACAGGAATTACTAGGATGTCGCGGGATTGAGCTTGGAGGCACTACTCTTGTGGGCTTCACCTGGACGAGGTGACTGGTCCTCACCTGGGACTCAACTGGACCTGATAACTTAGCTCCACACTTTGGCCTCACCTGGCCCTGATGACTCTGGGCCCCACCTAGGCCTCAATCTGGACTTGGTGACTGTGGTCCCCACCTGGGTCTCACCAGGACCTGGTGACTCTCGTTCCCACATGACCCACACCTGGACCCGGTGACTGTGGTGTTCTTGTAGACTCACATTTACCTGGTGACTCCAGTCCCCACCAGGGCCTCACCTGGATCTGGTGACTCTGGCCTGCAGGTTGGCCTCACCTGGACCTGATGAGTGGGGTTGCCACCTGGGCCTCACCCATACCTGGTGACACAGGTCCCCACGTGGGCCTCACTTGGACCTGGTGACTCTGGTCCTTACCTGGTCCTCACCCAGAACTGGTAACTCTGGTCACCACCTGGGTCTCACCTGGACCTGGTGAATCTGGTCCCCATCTGGGCCTCATCCAGTCCTGGTGACTTTGTTCCCCACCTGGACCTGATTGCTGTGGACTCCTTCTTGGCCTCACCTGGAACTGGTGACTCTGATCCTAACTGGGCCTCACCCAGATCTGGTGACTCTGGTCCTCACCTGTGGACCATTATGACCTGGATACTCTGTTCCACACCTGAGCCTCACCTGGACATGATGACTCTGGATCCCCTCTGGCCCTCACCCTGACCTGGTGACTCTGGTCCCCATCTGGATGTCACCTGGACCAGGTGAATCTGGTACCCCTCTAGGCCTCAACTAGACCTGGTGTCTCTGGTCCTCAACTGGGCCTCACCGGAACCTTGTGAATATGCTCCCCACCTGCGCCTCATCTGGACCTGGTGACTCTGGTTCTACCTGGGCATCATCGGGAGATGGTTACTCTATTCCCCACTGGGACTGACCTGATCCTGGTAACTCTGGTCCTGACTTTGGCCTCTTCTGTACCAGGTGACTCTGGCTCCACCTGGGCCTCACCTGGAACTGGTGACTCTGATCCTCAGCATGGCCTCACCTGACCTGGTGACTGTGGTTCCCATCGGGACCTCACCTGGACCTCATGTCTCTGGTCCCACCTGGGCCTCACCAGGACCTGGTGTCTCTGGTACCCACCTGGGTAGCATCAGGATATGGTTACACTGTTCACTAACAGTGACCCAGCTGGACCTATTAACTCTGGTCTTCACCTGGGCCACACCTGGACATGGTGACACTGGTTCCCACCTGGGTCTCACCTGGACCTGGTGAGTCGGATCCCCAACTGGTCCTCAACTGTAACTGGTGATTTTCGTTCCCACATGGACATCATGTGGACCTGGTGTCTGCAGTGTTTCTAGCTTCTCATGTACCTCGTGACTCTGGTTCCCACCAGGGCCTCACTGGGACCTGGTGAGTGTGGTTGCCACCTGCACCTCACCTGGACCTGGTGATTCTGGTCTGCACCTGAGACTACCCTGGATCTGGTGACTGTGGTCCCCACCTGGGCTTCACCTGGATTTGGTGACTCCGATCCCCATCTGGGCCTCACCTGGCCCTGTTGACCATGGTCCTCAACTGGGCATAATTGGGACCCAGTGACTGTGTTCCACAACTGGACCTCACCTGGACCAGGTGACTCTGGTCCCACTCTGGGTCTCACCGTGCCCTAGTGACTGTGAACCCCACTTTGGCCTGACGTGGACCTGCTGACCCTGGTTGCCACCTGCACCTCACCTCGAACTGTTGACTCTGGTTCTTTCAAGGGCCTCCCCTGTACCCGGTGATCCTGGTCCCCACCTGGGCCTCACCTGGACGTGGTGACTCTTGTCACCACCGGGGACTCACCTGGACCTGGTTACTGTGTTCAACACCTGGGCCTCAAGTAGACCTGTTGACCATGGTCCCCAAGCTGGCCTCACATGGACCTGTTGCCTCTGATCTCCACCGGGGCCTCACGTGTACCTGGTAACTCTGGTCCTCACCTGGGCCTCATCTGGACCTGGTGACTCTGGTCCCCACCTGGGCTTCACCTGGATCTGTTGACTCTGGTCCCCACCTGGACTTCACCTGGATCTGGTGACTCTGGTCCCCACCTGGACCTCTCCTGGACCTGGTGACTCTCTTTCCAACATGGACCTCACCTGGATCTGGTGACTCTGGTCCTCAGTTTGGCCTCACCTGGACCTGGTGTCTCTCATCCCCACTTTGACCTAACTCAGAACTGCTGAATCTTGCCCCACCTAGGCCTAACCCAGACCTGGTGACTCTTGTCCCCAGCTATGCCTCAATTCGACCTGATGAATCTGGTCCTCACGTGGGCCTCACATGGACCTGGGACTCAGCTGGATAGAGTGGCTCTTGTTCCCACAAGGGGCTCACCTGATACTGGTGACTGTGGTCTTATTCTATGCCTCACCAGGACCTAGTGATTCTGATCCCCATCTGGGCCCTGCATGGCCCTAGTGACTGTGTTCCTCACCCAGGCATCATTGGGACCTGGATACTCTATTCCACACCTGGGCCTCACTTTGACCAGGGACCTCTGGTCCCATTCTGGGCCTCAAACTAAAATGGTTACTCTGGTTCCCCCTCTGGGCCTCACCCTTACCTGGTGACTCTGGTCACCCCTTGGGGTTCACTTGGACCTGGTGAATCTGGTGCTTAGCTGGTCCTCACCTGGATCTGGTGACTGGTCACCACCTGGGCCTCACCTGGACTTGGTGAATCCTGTTGCCACCTGGGCCTCACCTGGACCTTGTGACTGTGGTCCCACCTGGACCTCACCTGGATCTGGTGGCTCTGGTTCCCATATGGGGCTCTCCTGGACCTGGTTCCTATGGTCTCCATCTGGCCTCACCTGGAACAAAATGACTCTGATCCATATTTGGGCCTCACCTGGACCTGTTGACTCTGGTCCTTACCTGGGCATCATTGGGACCTGGTTACTCTCTTATATACCTGGGCCTCACCTGGACCTGGTGACTCTGGTCCCCCTCTGGACCTCACCCTGACCTGGTGACTGTGGTCTCACCTGGGCTTCACCTGGATGAGGTGACTGGTTCCCACAGGGACCTCACCTGGACCTGGTGACTCAGGTCCTCATATGGGCATCATGGGACCTGGTTTCTCAGTTCCACATCGGGGCCTCACCTGGACCTAGTGATTCTCGTCCCCCTCTGGGCCTCACCCTGACGTGGTGACTCTGGTCCCCACATGGATATCACCAGAACCGGGTGACTCTGGTCCCCCTCTGGGACTCACCCAGAGCTGGGGACACTGGTCCTCAACTGGGCCTCCACAGGACTTGGTGAATCTACTCCTCACTTAGGCCTCATCTGGACCTTGTGACTCTTGTCCCACCTGACATCAATGGGACATGGTTACTCTTTTCCCCAACTGGGCCTCACCTGGACATGATAACTTTGTTCCACACTTTGGCCTCACCTGGCCCTGATGACTCTGGGACCCCGACCTAGTCCTCAATCTGGACCTGGTGACTGTGGTCCCCACCTGGGTCTCACCTGGACCTGGTGACTCTCGTTCCCACATGAACCACACCTGGACCTGGTAACTGTGGTGTTCTTGTAGACTTACATTTACCTGGTGACTCCGGTCCCCACCAGGGCCTCACCTGGATCTGGTGACTCTGGCCTGCAGGTTGGCCTCACCTGGACCTGGTGAGTGGGTTTGCCACCTGGGCCTCACCCATACCTGGTGACTCAGGTCCCTACGTGGGCCTCTTGGACCTGGTGAATCTGGTCCTTACCTGGTCCTCACCCAGACCTGGGGACTCTGGTCACCACCTGGGCCTCACCTGGACCTGGTGAATCTGGTCCCCATCTGGGCCTCACCCAGTCCTGGTGACTTTGTTCTCCACCTGGACCTGATTGCTGTGGACTCCTTCTTGGCCTCACCTGGAACTGGTGACTCTGATCCTATCTGCGCGTCACCCAGATCTGGTGACTCTGGTCTCACCTGGGCATCATTGGTACCTGGTTACTCTGTTCCACACCTGAGCCTCACCTGGACATGATGACTGTGGAACTCTCTGGGCCTCACCCTGACCTGGTGACTCTGGTCCCCATCTGGATGTCACCTGGACCAGGTAATTCTGGTACACCTCTAGGCCTCAACCAGACCTGGTGAATCTGGTCCTCAACTGGGCCTCACCTGGACCTAGTGAATATGCTCCCCATCTGGACCTCATCTGGACCTGGTGACTCTGGTCCCTACCTGGGCATCATCGGGACATGGTTCCACTGCATGGCCTGCAGGTTGGCCTCATCTGGACCTGGTAACTTTGGTCCCTACCTGGGCATCATTGGGACATGGTTCCTCTGCATGGCCTGCAGGTTGGCCTCACCTGGACCCGGTGACTCTTGTCCTCACTTTGGCCTCTTCTATACCAGGTGACTCTGGCCCCACCTGGGCCTCACCTGGACCGAGTGACTCTGATCCTCAGCAGCATGCCTCAAATGCACCTTTCCACTAGCTGCATTCATATGGCCGTGAGAATGTAGCTACATTGTAAGTCAGGAGGTTCCATGTATACCGCTCTACTGCACCTAGAGACACAATATTGAAGCCTGCAGCTAGCTCCTTTTGTCCTATGAGCTTCTGACCAACACGTCTAGTGAGGATGTTCGAAATTTCATCTGAAGGCCATGTGGAACTATGAGGGACTGGAGGTGAGTTCAAGTCTCAGAAGAAAGTACCCTTTGGACACTGCGTTCCACTAGCTTCTCATGTATGGGACTTACTATGTAGCACCAATTGTAGAGTGCAGTTCCTCACATATCTCTGGATTGGGCTTGGAGACACTAGGCGTGTGGACCGGCGCCTTCCACTAACCTCTCACAACCCTTCTGTCACAATTCAAGCCTAGGCCTGATAGGAGCGAAGTGTATCTGCAGTCAGCATGTGGGAGGTACAGGGCATAATTTCAACTCTCAGAAGTGTGTATGCTTTACAGGCAGATGTCTGCTAGACACTTATTGATGGGAGGTAGAACCGAGGTACACTCTAATTAAATAAGGACGTTGGCAATCGCTGCATTTAACTCAGATATACGTGAGTCAGGTCTGTCACTTCCACATGCTTTTCACACAACCTCTTCCAGCACCTAACATAAAGATGCTAAGACCTATGTCTACAGGCAGTCAGGATGCGGGACGGTCCTGCCCTGACCTCAGCTCGTACAAAGAAGCATGCCTAGAAGTCAGCTTTCAACTAGCTGCGTTCTTATGGCAGTGAGAATGTAGCAGTATTCTAATTCAGGAGGTTCCAAGATTACCACTCTACTGCACCTGGAGACACCTTCCAGGCCTGCATTATTCCACTTGCGTCTCACAAGCTTCTGACAAACGTCTCTGGTGAAGATGATCAAAACTCATTCTGCAGGCAGTGTGGAACTGTGAGGGACTGGGTGTGAGCTCAACTCTCAGAAGAGAGACTCTTTTGGACTTGGGGTTCAGCTAGCTTCTCACGTATGGAAATTAGTATGTAGCACCTGTCTAAGGAATTACTAGGAAGTCGCTGGATTGAGCTTGGAGGCACTAGTCTTGTGTGCCGGGACTTTCCACTTATCTCTCACAACACTTCAGTCATGCATCGAGCCTAGGCCTTTTAGCAGCGAAGTGTACCTGCAGGCACGATGTGGGAAATACAGGCCATAAGCTCAACTCTCAAAAGTGTGTACGCCTGGGAGGTGGATGTCTGCTACCCACTCAGACATGGGAGTTAGAAACTAGCTACACTCTTTGAAGAAGGCCGTTTGAAATTGCTGTATTCAATTCAGATAATCGGGAGTACAGGCCTGAAACTTCCACATGCATTTCACCGACCTCTCCCAGCACCTAACATAAGCATATTAGCAGGTACGTGTATGGGCAGGCAGGATACGGGAGGGTCCTTCCATGAGCTCAGCTCTCAGAAGGAAGCATGCCTAGAAGCCAGCTTTCTACTAGCTCGTTCGGATGGCCGTGAGAACGTGACAGCATTGTAAGGCGGTACGCTTACAATGAATACTGCTTTACTGCACCTGGAGACACAACCTTGAAGCCTGCAGCTGGCCCTTGCGTCCCATGAGCTTCTGAAAACATGTCTAGTGAGGATGTTCGTAACTGCATCTGCAGGCAGTGTGGAACTGGGAAGGACCGCATGTCAGCTCATCTCGCAGAAGGAAATTCCACAGAGAGAGAGCTTTCAGCTAGGTACTCAGGTTTGGAAGTTAGTATGTAGCACCCCTCTGAGGGAGGAATTCCTCAGAAGTCGCTGGATGAAACTAAGAGACACTTGCCTCTCGCAAAACTTGCATCCCGTATTGGACGAAATCCTTTGGAAGTGAAGTGTACAGGCCGTCAGCATGTGGGAGGTACAAGCCATAAGCTCAATCCAAAGGAGCGTGCATGCCTTGATGGCAGCTGTCCGCTACGCACAAAATTTACAAGGGAGACACGTGGTTTTCACTCTGCTACTGTCCCGCATACAACGAAATGCTGTGGAAGCGGAACATACAGGCAGTCAGGATGGGGGAGGTACAGGCCATAAGTTGAACTTGCAGAAGTGTGTTTGCTTTGCAGGCCGATGTCTGCTAGACACTTATCGAGACGAGGTATACAGGAGCTACACTCTAATTGAACATGGACATTGGAAATCGCTCTATTGAACTCAGATACATATGAGTACAGTCCTGACACTTCCACTGGCATTTCTCCAACCTCTCCGAACACCTAACATAAGGATGTTAGCAGCTACGACTACGGGCAGGCAGGATGCGGGAGGCTCCTGCCCTGAGCTCAGATTTCAAAGGAGACATGCCTGGAGGCCAGCTTTCTACTAACTGCGTTCTGATGGGCATGAGAACGTGGCAGCATTGTAATTCAGGATGTTCCATGAATACCGCTTTACTGCACCTGGAGACACAACCTTGAAGCCTGCAGCTTGCCCCTTGCATCCCATGAGCTTCTGACAAACATGTCTAGTGAGGATGTTTATAAGTGTATCTGCAGGCAGTGTGGACTGGGAAGGACCACGTTTCAGCTCATCTCTGAGAGGGAAGTTCCCCAGAGTGAGCTTTCAGGTAGGTTCTCAGGTTTGGAAGTTAGTATGTAGCTCCCATCTGAGGGAAGAATTCCTCAGATGTTGCTGTATTGAACAGAAAGAAGAAAGAAAGAAAGAAAGAAAGAAAGAAAGAAAGAAAGAAAGAAAGAAAGAAAAAAGAAAGAAAGAAAGAAAAAAGAAAGAAAGAAAGAAAAGAAAGAAGGAAGGAAGGAAGGAAGGAAGGAAGGAAGAAAGAAAAAAGAAAGAAAGAAAGAAAGAAAGAAAGAAAGAAAGAAAGAAAGAAAGAAAGAAAGAGTGGCACCTGTGTGGCTCTGTCAGTTAAGCTTCTGCCTTAGGCTCAGATCATGATCCAGGTCCCAAGGCAGGCTCCCTGTTCAACAGAGAACCTGCTTCTCCCTCTCCCTCTTCCCCTCTCGCTCATGCTTTATCTCTACTCTCTCTCTCAAATAAATAAAAAACATCTTTGAAAAAGAAACAAACAAACAAATCCACAAGGAAGAGAAATTGCCCATGTAGAATAATTTCAAACAATTTGTGAAGACATTCCACCCTCAAGTTCATGAGCATAGCTTCCCACTCTTACGTGTGGAATACACATAGTAACTTCCTTCCTTCTAATAAGAAAACCTTAAAATAATAATGATAATATAATAATAATAATTAATAATAATAAAAAAGAATCAGTTTACTACTGAGAAAGCTGACAAACACTACTTCAGCAAGATGATCAGATCGATACCAAGACTGATAAATCATGTTGATAGTATCTATCCTTTATATGATATAATGAAAATGGCAGTATATCTCTGTATATAATCCACAAAAACAGTTCAGTCATGAGATAAACAACAGACATGTCCCAACTGAGGGAAATTTTACAAAATACTCTACTTGTCAAAGTGTTCCAGTTCAAAACAAGAAAAGGCTGAAAGAATGTCACAATCCAGATGAGCCTAAGGAAAGAGGACAAATGGAATGTGATTTGAGGATTGGTAACTTAGCAAAAACTAAGGAAATCTGAATAAACTATGGTCTTTTTTTTTTGTCTTAGTTTAATGCGAATTTTTTAATATTGATTCATTAGCTCATATTTGTACCGTACTAATATATCAATAATTGGATAAATTGAGTGCAAGTGCATGCGAATGCTCTGTACTATCTTCTCAGTTTCCCTATAAATCTTTGTTTTTTTCCTAATAAATAAGATTTATTTTGAAAATTGACTTAAATGAATCAGGCTCCAAGTGTGAAGACATTTTAAGAATTGTTGAATTAACGTTTGCCTTATTCTTAAAGAGTTCCTTTGATGGAAACAAAGTAAGAATTTTAGATCAAAGGAACAAAAAACACTTAAGAACACGTATAATGCCTCCTCAACCTGAAAAGCAGGAAAGGATATTAAATAGTAAAAATCAGATAAAAATACTTCTAGTACAATAGACACCGTATTGCAAGTGCATTTAAAATTAGCAATGCATAACATTTATTTCCTTGACATTTGTCTTCCAAAGAGTTCAAAGTGTTTCAGTGTCAGTTGAAACAGGGGAAGAATCTCAGGGAAGGATCCTTCACATAAATAATAGGACCATTGGTACTAATGTCTCTCAGTTCTTTCCAAATCCATAAAGATGCATTTCCTGATGAGTGACTGAGCTGTGAAGAAAGAGATGAGAAACCCTCATCCCTCTGAATTACTTGTGTCAGAATATTTTGACCATAGTACCACGGATAGTAAATTATCCTTATTAACAGGAAATATGTCTCAGATTGGAATCTGAGCAATCAGATGGGCAGAGAAAAAATGCTTTGACTGGCTCTTCATCTTCTAAAAACAAAGGAGAGCTTTTTTATGTACAAAGTCTATTGTCAAGATAGCCTTAGGGAATAAGAGTCTGCAGCATCGAATCCAGCTGCACACAGGTCTTCCTGATCCGAAATCCCTGGGCCTGTCCCCCAACACAGGCTGCCATGCTGAGGTCATTTTCAATTGCTCTCTTAGGAGCTCTGGGGAAGGGGGAAGGAGCGAGATAGGATGTGACTGGAAGCGTGGAGGCCTAGAAAATTAAGACCATTCCAACTTAAATTCAGTGTTAGCACAAGTCCAGCCATCCCAGGTCCCTGTGAAGAACAGCTGAAATTAACATTACTTCAGTTACCGGTAAAAGCAAAAGTTTACAGCTTAATGTCCTAGAAAGCCCCACAATAGAAATAAAACTGAGTCAAGGCCAAGGACAGGAAGCCTCTATTAGAATGAGAACAGAGCTCAATGCCCTTGAATGTCCCATATCAAATTGTAAACAGAACTTGAGGAATTGCTCCACCCCTTCTGGAGGTCCCTGAGACCAGCCCTTAAAACTAAGCTAAAACCCACCTCGGGGTCCAAGTCCCTGCTCCACTCTGTCCGGTATACTTGCACACAAGCTCTAGCTTGTAAATAAACCCTCATGTGTTTGCATCAGTGTCGGCTTCTGGGTGGTTTCTCAGATTCACAATCTTGGGCACAACACTCTGAGATAAAAAAACAAAGCCAAAAGAAGCTCGGACACAGGTAGAGTAAACGCAGGGTTCTGAGAGAATCGGCGGATACCCAGGGGCTTGGGAGCTCTTCTGTGGAGGCCCATGCAGACTGGGGGGCAGAATGCTCAGCCCCAGAGCCAGAGGACCCACAGACCCCACCGGCATCCGGCCTATCGGGGGGGGGGGGGGGTCTCAAGGAGCAGCACTGTGCCGCCCACTGGAGGCTAGAGGTGCTGATGCCCACCCCACCTCTGATCCCGCAGGTGCATCTACCACACAGATGTGCACCTGCTAATCAGTGCCAGAGCCCATCCCCAGACCCTGCACAGACCACTCACCGCCACCAATTTGTCGGACCACAGAGGATGCATAGATTCAGCTGTGCCTGGAAAGTAGGATATAGCTTCCTTTGTACTTTGTGCTTTATTGTAATTTATTTTCCTTGATTTTTTTTATTAATTGACTTATTTTAATTTTATGTATGTACCTTATATAATTCTTATTTTTACTTTCATGGTACTTTAATTGTGTTTCATATTTGGGGTTTAGAATCTTTTGAAACGCAGGCCAAAATAATCTGGTGTTTTTTTTTTGGAGAGCAGTTGTTATTGTTTTCCTTGGTTTTTCTTTTTCTTCCCTCTTTCTTTTCTGGAAAAGGTAATGAGATGGAGAAATTCACCTCCATAAAATAACATGAGATAGTACTCACAGCCAGGAAGTCCATCAATACACATATATGATGTCTAACTACATTTTAAAACAATGATTATAAAGATAGCAGCTGGGCTGGAAAAAGAGCACAGAAGAAAACTATAGAATCCCTTACTGCAGAAGTAAAACAACTAAAATCTAGTCAGGCCAACGTTAAAAATGCTATAACTGAGATGCAGTCCCACGTGGAAGCCATAAAAACAAGAAAGGTTATGGACCACAGAGACGGACGTAGGGAAGTCAGCCACTTATTAAAAAATAACATTCATATCTTAGAAGACTCAGAAGATGAAGAGAGAGAACAGGTGGGCCTTGCTCAGCCATTAGAAACGACAAATACCCACCATTTGCTTCAACGTGAATGGAACTGGAAGGTATTATGCTGAGTGAAGTAAGTCAATCAGAGAAGGACAAACATTGTATGTTCTCATTCATTTGGGGAATATAGATAATAGTGAAAGGGAATATAAGGGAACGGAGAAGAAATGTGTGGGAAATATCAGAAAGGGAGACAGAACATAAAGACTCCTAACTCAGGGGATCCCTGGGTGGCGCAGTGGTTTAGCGCCTGCCTTTGGCCCAGGGTGCGATCCTGGAGACCCGGGATCGAATCCCACATCGGGTTGCTGATGCATGGAGCCTGCTTCTCCCTCTGCCTATGTCTCTGCCTCTCTTTCTCTCTCTCTCTGTGTGTGTGACTATCATAAATAAAATTAAAAAAAAAGACTCCTAACTCAGGGAAATGACTAGGGGTGATGGAAGGGGAGGAGGGCAGGTGGTGGGGGTGAATGTGTGATGGGCACTGAGGGGGGCACTTGATGGGATGAGCACTGGGTGTTATTCTGTATGCTGGCAAATTGAACACCAATAAAAAATAAAATTATTATTAAAATAAAAGAAAGAAATAAAGAAGAAAGAAAGAAAGAAAAAGAAAGAAAGAAAGAAAGAAAGAAAGAAAGAAAGAAAGAAAGAAGGAAAGAAAGAAAGAAAGAAAGAAAGAAAGTAGTACCTGGATGGATCAGTCAGTTAAGCTTCTGCATGAGGCTCAGATCATGATCCAGGTCCCAAGGCAGGCTCCCTGTTTAGCAGGGAACCTGCTTCTCCCTCTCCCTCTGCCCCTCTCGCTCATGCTTTTTCTCCTCTCTCTCTCTCTCATATAAATAAATAACATCTTTGAAAAAGAAACAAACAAACTCAGAAGGAAGAGAAATCTCCCATGTAGAAGAATTTCAAACAATTCGTGCAGACATACCACACTCAAGTTCATGAGCATAGCTTCCCACTCTTATGTGTGGAAAACACATAGTAACTTCCTTCTGCAAAATATATTATGAAAAACCTAAAATAATAATGATAATATAATAATAATAATAATAATAATAATAATAATAAAAGAATCACTTTACTACGGAGAACGCTGACAAACATTTCCTCAGCAAGATGATCAGATTGATACCAAGACTGATAAATCATGTTGACAGTATCTATCCTTTATATGATATAATGAAAATGGCAGTATATCTCTGTATATAATCCACAAAAACAGTTCAGTCATGAGATAAACAACAGACATGTCCCAACTGAGGGAAATTTTACAAACTACTCTACTTCTCATAGTGTTCCAATTCTACAACAACAAGGAAAGGCTGAAAGACTGTTACAATCCAGAGGAACCTAAGAAAACAGGAGGACAAATGGAATGTGAAATGAGGGATGGTAACTTAGCAAAAGCTAAGGAAATCTGAATAAAGTATGGTCTTTGGTTAATGCGACTATTTTAAAATTGATTCATTAGTTCATATTTGTACCGTACTAATATAAGATATCAATAATTGGAGAAATTGAGTGCCAATGCATGCGAATGCTCTGTACTATCTTCTCAATTTCCCTATAAATTCCCTCAATTCCCTATAAATCTTTGTTTTTTTCCTAATAAATAAGATTTATTTTGAAAATTGACTCATTTCTTGATGAGTGACTGAGCTGTGAATAAAGAGATGAGAAACCCTCATCCCTTTGAATTACTTGTGTCAGAATATTTTAACCATAGTACTACGGATAGTAAATTATTCTTAGTAACAGGAAATACGTCTCAGATTGGAATCTGAGCAATTAGATGGGCAGAGAAAAAAACTTTGACTCGCTCCTCATCTTTTAAAGATAAAGGACAGCTTTTCTATGTACAAAGTCAGTTGTCAAGATAGCCTTAGGGAATAAGAGTCTGCAGCATGGAATCCCACTGCACAGCTGGGACGCCCACGCCCCAGGTCTTCCTGATCCCAAATCCCTGGGCCTATCTCCCAACACAGGCTGCCAAGCTGAGGTCATTTGCAATTGCTCTCTTAGGAGCTCCAGGGAAGGGGAAAGAGCTAGATAGGATGGGACTGGATGCAAGGAGGCCGAGAAAATGCAGGCCTTTCTACTTTAAGTTCAGTGTTCGAACAAGACCAGCCATCCCAGGCCCCTGTGAAGAAGAGCTGAAATTTACATTACTTCAGTTACAGGAAAAAAAAACAAACAAAAGTTTACAGCTTAATATCCTAGAAAGCCCCACAATAGAATGAAACTGAGCCCATGCCAAGGGCTGGAAGCTCCTATTAGAATGAGAGCAGAGTTCAATACCCTTGAAGGCCCCATAACAAAATGTAAACAGAACTTGAGGAATTGCTCCAGCCCTTCTGGAGGACCCCGAGACAAGCCCTTAAAACTAAGCTAAAACCCACCTCAGGGTCCAAGTCCCTGCTCCGCAGTGTTGGGTGTACTTGGACGCAAGCTCGAGTTTGGAAATCAACCCTTGTGTGTTTGCATTGGTGTCAGCTCCTTAGTGGTTTCTCGGATTCGCAATCTTGGGCACAACACCCCCATGTCCCCTCCCACCTTGGTTGAACCGCTATCCCCTCCCACCCAGGGTGACACTCAGTCACCTCCCTCCCTACAACAGCTGGGCACAGGCCGTCACACAGGTCCCATGGGCACGGTGGGCACTCCCACCATCCCTGGCCTCCCAGAGGAAGGAAGGAGGTTTTGGCAGTACCCACTCCATGGTGGCCCCAGGGCTCCCTGCCCAGGACAAACAGGTTAGGGTCTGTGTCCCTGTCTCCAGCTCCTCCTCCCCGGTTTTCCCACAGGAAATGAAGGAGGAGGCCCTGGTCTCCTCTAGGGACATCACGCTGGGGGACCTGGACGTCAACAGGATATTCAGCAGTCACGTCATGTTTTGGGACTACTATGGGTTAGGGTGAGGCTGAGGGGCCAGGGGGATTAGGACCCGGGAGGACCGGGGGCTTCTGGGTAGGGAACATGGGGCTTCAGAGCCTGGGAGAAGAACAGCAGCCAACAACACACGGCTGCATGGTAGGTTGTTGGGGATAAACACCGTGCCCCCACCCTCGGGGTCTCAGGGATGAGGAGGCCACTAGGACGGGGCCTCCAGGGATTGCCATGTTAGCTGAACCCCAAAAGGGTGAGGGACGGCCCCCTGAAAAGCAGGGGGCTGGGGTGGGGGCCGTCGGGCCAGTAAGGGGACCTGGGGGCAGGGTGAATGGCGGTGACTGGAGGAAGACACACATAGATCTGATGAGGGTCGGACGGGTCAGGGTGATACCCACCCTCAGGACTTTATATATTTCTAAATTCTATGCATTAAATTTGAGACAATTTGAAATTTGTAAACATACATTGTATTATGACCCCCAGATAATGCCCCTGGTCCAGCCAGGGCCCTGTACTCACCACACGGGGCCCCAGGGACAGGTGTCACAGCATACCCCAGACTGGGGTCACCTTTATCTGTGGACGTCTCAGTATGCATCTTAGAGAAAGAGGATGCCCTGTGTCCACCGGCCCCCCACACCATCCTCCCATTCCCCAGACCCACACCATCCCCTAACATCATCATCCCCCATGGCATAGCCCCTACACCATCCCCCTCACACACACACAGCCTCACACAATCCCTACGCACACTATACCCCAACACCATCCCCCCTACAACATCCCCCACACCCCACCACCATCATACCCATGCCCTCACACCATCCACCCCCACACCATCGGCCCCGAGCAAGGACCCAGTGCAGCTGCACCCTGTGGGACATGCTCAGACTCCCCGGGGTTCTCTAGATACCCTGCTCCCATCAGAAGCCTGGGTGTCCCATTGAGTACCAGGGGTTGCAGGGAGGAGGGAAGGCAGGGAGCCCCGGACAGTGTGTGTGCAGGAGAGTGGTGCAGAGGACACACTGTGCCGTGCCTCCAACCTCTGTCCCTCCTGGAGGGTGGGGCACCCTGCACAGGACACCAGGCCCTAACCCAGAGGGACCTGGGCTGACTTGGGCCCAGGCTCTGTGGGGGCTGGGTTGATTTGAGCCCACACCAGTCCCAACTGAAAGACTAATGGAATCAGGCCCCCATGGCCCTCGACAACCCTGGATTCTGGCGCCGGGCTCAGCGAGCCCTCTCACAGCTGGATGTGGCCTACTGGGTCCTGAGCATGTCACACAGATACAGGTCGCTTAACTAGGGCAGCCCTGGGGATCCCAGGACACACCAGTGTGGGGAGTGGAGGGGTAAACCGGTGGGCCACACCCGCACTCACACCATGAGGCAGGCTCCACCAGGTGCTGGGACTCTAGAGGGCCCGAGGCCGGGGTCCAGCTGCCCTGCGGGTACCCAGAGCAGGAGCCCATGAGCTACAGGTCCAGGTCAGCACTGCTGTCCGCAGAACCGTCACTCAGGCTGAAACCTCAGGACACACGCCCCCACCCGGAGTCCACACATGCTCCCAGGTGGGGGACTCCAGCACCAGCCCACCCACCCCGTGTGATTCTTGCCCCCACTTAAAGGACAGAAAGGTCTCCTAGTCTCACTAGTCTTGTGTGCCGGGAGATTCCAATTACCTCTCCCAACACTTCCGTCAAACAGCGAGCTTAGGCCTTTTAGAAGCGAAGGAAACTAGTAGGCTGGATGGAGATGTACAGGCCATAAGCTCAACTCTCAGAAGTGTGTATGCATGGGAGGCAGATGTCTGCTCCCCATTCTGACATGGGAGTTGGAACCTAGGTACACTCTGATTGAAGAAGGCCATTGGAAATCGCTGTATTCAACTCAGATACACAGGAGTTCAGGCCCAATGCTTACCCATGCTTTTCCCGCAACCTCTCTCAGCCACTAACATTAGGATGTTAGCAGCTACACCTACAGTCAGGCAGGATGCGGGAGGGTTCTGCCCTGTCCTCAGCTCTCCCATGGGAGCATGCCTAGAAACCAGCTCTCAACTAGCTGCATTCTTTTTTTTTTTTTTTTAAAGATTTTATTTATTTATTCATGATAGTCACAGAGAGAGAGAGAGAGAGAGAGAGGCAGAGACACAGGCCGAGGGAGAAGCAGGCTCCATGCACCGGGAGCCCGACGTGGGATTCGATCCCGGGTCTCCAGGATCGCGCCCTGGGCCAAAGGCAGGCGCCAAACCGCTGCGCCACCCAGGGATCCCAACTAGCTGCATTCTTATGGCAGTGTGAAGGTAGCAGTATTCTGAGTCAGGAGGTTCCAAGATTACCACTCTACTGCACCTGGAGATACCCTCCAAGTCTGCATTGTTAACTTGCGTCACAGAAGCCTCTGGCAAATGTCGCTGGGTAAGACGTGCGAAACTCACTCTGCAAGCAGTGTGGAACTGTGAGGGACTGAGGGTGAGCTCAACTCTCAGAAGTAAGATGCTTTAGGAAAAGACGTTCAGCTACCTTCTCACGTATGTAACTTAGTATGTAGCACCAGTCTACCACAGGAATTACTGGGAATTCGCTGAATTGGGCTTGGAGGCACTCGTCTTGTGTGCCGGGAGATTCCAATTACCTCTCCCAACACTTCCGTGAAGCAGCGAGCCTAGGCCTTTTGGAAGCGAATGGTACCGGCAGGCAGGATGTAAGGTTACAGGCCATAAGCTCAACTCTCAGAAGTGTGTACGCATGGGAGGCAGATGTCTGCTACCCACTGTACATGCGAGTTGGAACCTAGTTACACTCTGATTGAAGAAGGCTGTTGGAAATCGCTGTATTCAACTCAGATACACGGGAGTTCAGGCACAACGATTCCACATGCTTTTCTCACAACCTCTCTCAGTCACTACCATGAGGATGTTAGCAGCTCCGTCTAGAGTCAGGCAGGATGCGGGAGGGTTCTGTCCTGAACTCAGCTCTCACAGGGAAGCATGCCTAGAAGCCAGCTCTCATCTAGCAGCATTCCTATGGCAGTGTGAAGGTAGCCGTATTCTGAGTCAGGAGGTTCTAAGATTACCACTCTACTGCACCTGGAGATACCCTCCAGGTCTGTATTGTTAATTTGCGTCTCAGGAGCCTCTGGCAAATGTCTCTGGTGCGAAACTCACTCTGCAGGCAGTGTGGAACTGTGAGGGACTGAGGGTGAGCTCAACTCTCAGAAGTAAGATGCTTTAGGACAAGGCGTTCAGCTACCTTCTCACGTATGGAACTTAGTATGTAGCACCAGTCTACCACAGGAATTACTGGGAATTCGCTGAATTGGGCTTGGAGGCACTCGTCTTGTGTGCCGGGAGATTCCAATTACCTCTCCCAACACTTCCGTGAAGCAGCGAGCCTAGGCCTTTTGGAAGCGATTGGTACCGGCAGGCAGGATGTAAGGTTACAGGCCATAAGCTCAACTCTCAGAAGTGTGTATGCATGGGAGGCAGATGTCTGCTACCCACTGTACATGCGAGTGGGAACCTAGTTACAGTCTGATTGAAGAAGGCTGTTGGAAATCGCTGTATTCAACTCAGATAAACGGGAGTTCAGGCACAACGATTCCACATGCTTTTCTCACAACCTCTCTCAGTCACTACCATGAGGATGTTAGCAGCTCCGTCTAGAGTCAGGCAGGATGCGGGAGGGTTCTGTCCTGAACTCAGCTCTCACCGGGAAGCAGGCCTAGAAGCCAGCTCTCATCTAGCAGCATTCCTATGGCAGTGAGAAGGTAGCCGTATTCTGAGTCAGGAGGTTCCAAGATTAACACTCTACTGCACCTGGAGATACCCTCCAGGTCTGCATTGTTAACTTGCGTCTCAGAAGCGTGTGGCAAACGTCTCTGGTGAAGACCTGCGAAACTCACTCTGCAGGCAGTGTGGAACTGTGAGGCTCAAATCACCCCAGCCCCCACAGAGCCCGGGGCCAGGCCAGCCCAGGTCCCTCTGGGTTAGAGGCTGGTGTCCTGTGCAGGGCGTGCCGCCCTCCAGGAGGGGCAGTGGGAGGAGGCAGGGCACAGTGCATACCGTGCTCCACCCACCTGCATCCACCCAGTCGTGGGCTCCCGGCATTCCCTCCTCCCTGCAACCTCTGTACTCTCTGGGACACCAGGGATTCTGATGGGAGCCGGCTCTCCAGAGAACCCCGGGGAGGCTGAGCATATCCCACAGGGGACAGCTTCCCCAGGTCCTTGCTGGGGTCCGATGGTGTGGGGGCAGAGGTATGATGGTGGTGGAGTGTGGGGGATGGTGTAGGGAGGATGGTGTGTGGGTATAGTGTGGGTGGGGAATGTGTGGGGTGTCGGGGATGGTGTAGGTGGGATGCTATGGGGACGATCCCATGGGGGATGATGATGTAGGTGGATGGTGTGGAGGTGGGTAATGAGAGGGATAGCCTCCACAGAAGAGCCCCCAAGCCCCCGGGTCTCCGCCGCGTCTCTCCGAACCCTGCGTTCACTCTGCCTACGTCCAAGCTTCTTTTGGTTTTGTTTTTTTATATCTCAGACTGTTGTGCCCAAGATTGCAAATCCGAGAAACCACCGAGAAGCCGACACCGATGGAAACGCACGAGGGTTTTTTTTCAAGCTCGAGCTTGCGTCCAAGTACACCCGACACAGTGGAGCAGGGACTTGGACCCCGAGGTGGGTTTTAGCTTAGTTTTAAGGGCTGGTCTCGGGGACCTCCCGAAGGGCTGGAGCAATTTCTCAAGTTCTGTTTACATTTTGATATGGGGCCTTCAAGAGCATTGAGCTCTGTTCTCATTCTAATAGGGGCTTCCCGCCCTAGGCCTGGGCTCAGTTCTTATGCTAATGTGGGGCTTTCAAAGACATTAAGCTGTAAACTTTTTTTTTTTTCCTGTAACTGAAGTAATGAAAATTTCAGCTCTTCTTTGCAGGGGCGTGGGATGGCTGGACGTGTGCTAACACTGGATTAAAAGTGGAATGGCCTTAATTTTCTCGGCCTCAAAAAAATTTTTTTTTTTCTCGGCCTCCACGCGTCCCGTCTTCCTATCTAGCTCCTTCCCCCTTCCCCGGAGCTCCTAAGAGAGCAATTGCAAATGACCTCTGGTGGCAGCGTGTGTTGGGGGACAGGTCCAGGGATTTGGGATCAGGAAGACCTGGAGCGCGGGCGTCCCGGCTGTGAAGCCGGATTCGATGCTGCAGACTCTTATTCCCTAAGGCTATTTTGACAACTGACTTTGTACATAGAAAAGCTCTCCTTTGTCTTTAAAAGATGAAGAGCAAGTCAAAGCGGTTTTTCTCTGCCCATCTGATTCCTCAGATTCCAATCTGAGACATATTTCCTGTTAATAAGGATAGTTTACTATCCGCAGTACTATGGTTAAAATATTCTGACACAAGTAATTCAGAGGGCTGAAGGTTCCTCATCTCTTCACAGCTCAGTCACTCATCAGGAAATGCATCTTTATGGATTTGGAAAGAACCAAGAGACATTATTACCAATGGTCATATTATTATGTTAAAGATTCTTCCTTGAGATCCCAGGAAGGCAATTTTTCCTTGGGCTTGCGGAGGCCTCTTGGAGTGAGGTTAGAATCAGAAATTGTGAGTTTGGGTTTCAGATAATGAACTGGTTAGCTACGTAAACACGGACAGGCATTTAGGTTCTTTTTGAATTTCAATTCCCTTAAAAGCTATAGAATAATTTCTAAACACCTCATTAGACTGTTGCAGGATTTCTTTATTGCTAATACAAGTTAACATTCATATGGCACATATTATGTGCCAAGAATTGTGTCATGCTTCACATAAAAGAACTCATGGGATCCTCCAACAACCCTATGGGCAGATACTGTTATCTTGATGGGCCAACTAAAGGATAGATAGGAAGAAAACATCTTGTCCAAGGTCATTTGACCTAGCTAGTTAAGTGGATTCGAACTCAGGAAGCCTGGCTCCAGGCTGTTATGGCCACCAGAAAATATTTATTAAGTACTTACTAACGTCCTAGATATTGTACAAATAAAGTCCAACTCTTTATCATTAGAGCTCTATGGCACAGGCATTATTACTGTCACAGTTTTGCAGAGAAAGAAGTAGGTTCAGAGCCTAAGCTCAAGGGACTTGCCCAGAGCCCTACAATTCAGAGGCAGAAACCTTCCTTTTCCTCATAATATTCTCCTTCCACCACTTACCTTCTCCTTTCTCTAAGTCTTAATATAAATGTTGCTTCTTCTGGTCATCTTCTCCGAGGCCCCAGTTAGACTAAGCCTTCTTATATATGTACTTGTAGTAAGCTGTATATTTACCTTTATATTGGCTACTATAATCTTGTTTAGTTGTCTTTCGGTCACTTTTTGGTTAGTATCCGTCTCTCCCACCAGCATGGCCTGGAGGGAGCTAGGGACTGCATCTATGTCTGGTTAACTTGGTATTCCTAGCACCTTGCACATAGTAGCTATGCACCAAATACTTAATAAATTAATGGATCCCTAATCCCTAATCAACATCTCGAGTTGATGTTGATAAACATTAGAACATGAAATGGACAAAGATAAGAATGAAATTGCTGAATGAAATGATAAAAAGCAATTTTATCCATTCACTCATTCAGTATTTTATCAGGTGCCTACCGTATGCCATATCTGAGCGAAGGAAAATGATACGTGATTCCATTAGGGTATTATAATAGCAACTTAAAAATTGGCCTTCTAAGGCATTTGCTATAGTTGAAAGCTCTAACTAAAAGGCTCAGTGATTAGAAAGGAACTCAATAAAATCAAAATAAAGTATTATCTGGGCAGTAATTTCCCAGTAAATTTGGTTTAATAAAAATTTCACATGAATCATTTCTTAACTGACACTGAAGCACTGTGAACTCTTTGGAAGACAAATGTCCAGGAAATAAATGTTATGCATTGCTAATTTTAAAGGCACTTGCAATATGGTGTCTACTATAAAAGAAGTATTTTTATCTGATTTTTGCTATTTAATATCCTTTCCTGCTTTTCAGGTTGAGGAGGTGTTCATAAGTGTTTTTCTTTCCTTCTGATATAAAATTCTTACTTTGTTCCCATCGAAGGAACTCTTTAAGAATAAGGCAAAAATTAATTAAACTATTCTTAAAATGTCTTCATACTTGGAGCCTGATACATTTAAGTCAATTTTCAAAATAAATCTTACTGATTAGAAAAAAAAACAAAGATTTATAGGGAAATTGAGAAGATAGTACAGAGAATTCTCATGGGCTTGCACTCAATTTCTCCAATTATCAATATCTTATATTAGTACGGTACAAATATTAGCTAATGAATCAGTATTAAAATATTCGCATTCACCAAAGACCATACTTTATTCAGATTTCCTTAATTTTTGCTAAGTTACCATCCCTCACATCACATTACACTTGTCCTCATGTTTTCTTAGGCTCCTCTGGATTGTGACAATTTTTCAGCCTCTCCTTGTTGTTGTTGAACTGGAACACTTTGAGAAGTAGAGTATTTTGTAAAATTTCCCTCAGGTGGGACATGTCTGTTGTTTATCTCATGATTGAACTGGGATTGCGGATTATATACAGAGATATACTGCCATTTTTATTATATCATATAAAGTATAGATACTATCAACATGATTTATCAGTCTTGGTATCGATCTGATCATCTTGCTGAGGTAGTGTTTGTCAGCTTTCTCCATAGTAAAGTGATTCTTTATTATTATTATAATATTATTATTATTATAACTTTTTCATAATCTATTTTGTAGAAGGAAGTTACTATGTGTATTCCACACATAAGAGTGGGAAGTTACGCTCATCCACTTGAGGGTGGAATGTCTGCACAAATTGTTTGAAATTCTTCTACATGGGAGATTTCTCTTTCTTCTGTGTTTGTTTTTCAAAGATGTTATTTATTTATTTGAGAGAGAGAGAGGAGAGAAAAAGCATGAGCGAGAGGGGCAGAGGGAGAGGGAGAAGCAGGTTCCCTGCTGAACAGGGAGACTGCCTTGGGACGTGGATCATGATCTGAGCCTAAGGCAGAAGCTTAACTGACTGAGCCACCCAGGTGCCCCTCTTTCTTTCTTTTACAATTTTTAATATTAGTATAGATTCATGGATATTTATTTTACACTTTGGGTTATAATCCAACACTACTTATTTTGTTGCTTATATTGTCTCCGCTCTGGCCAGGGGAGCTCTTTCAGTTGACACCTGTGTCTCTTTAACATATTTCCATCAGTATGGAGTCTTTTGTCCATAAATTTGTGAAAGACAAACTTTATGTAAATCTCATTTTTGATTTGCACTTTGTTTCTGTTTGCCTCCTTCCCTCTCTCTTTGCTGTTTCATTTCTTTATTTATTATGATCTGAAAATAGGAAAGGACATAGGATTTCAAATTTTGCTATTTTAAGGTAAATCAATTCTCCTTGGTGCCTAGCCAGTGGTTCTCAAATGTTAGTGTGCAAAAGTATAACCTGGAGACTTCTCTTGTCTTCTCAGTTTCCTTATCTGTTAGTTGAGGGGATCGGTTTCCATACCGTTCATTAACTCTTTGTTTTTAATGACAATCATGGATTTGTCATTATTGGACCGTCACTAATAAATATCACAGAAAGTGAATTCATTTCTCTTTCTCCCTCTCCCTCGTTTTTTGCATTTTTCCATTCTGGAACTTTGATTTGCTTTTCAGAATACTTATTTATTTGAAGTGGGAAAGAGTTTCAGTCATTTTCCATTCACATTTGTAACTTTTTTATGATCTACTGAGGGCCATTTCATAAATGAATTGCTGAGGATGGCTGAGCCGTCCAGTACCTTTTTTTAATTTAAATTTAAATTTAAAAAAATTTTTATTTAAATTCAATTTGTCAACATGTAGTATAATACCCAGCGTTCATCACATCACATGCCCTCCTTAATGCCCGTCCCCCAGTTAAACTATCCTCCCACCCACCTCCCCTTCCGCAATCCTTTGTTTCCCCAAGTTAGGAGTCTCTCATAGTTTATCTTCTGTGAGACCCAGGAAATTTAACAAAAATCCCCTACCCCTGGACAAGCAGAGCAGGACTGATGCCATTTTGTGTTACACCTGCCACCTCCTGTATGACCCCCACATAACCTTAACCTGCTTATTGCTTAAGGCGCTGCCCCACCCTAGTCAAGCCGCTGGGCACACCCTAATCGGAAATCGGCTCATAACCACGTAATCCTGCTTTGTGCCCACCAAAACTGCGCGCCAATTCTGACCAAAGTAATAGGCCAGCTCAAATGGATACTATAGGGTAAGATGTAATTCAATCGGCCACCTGCGTGTGTACCGACATGACTGTGCAACTTTCTGCGTATCCCATGGGCCACTGGCCCCTATAAAGCTGATACGCCCCTTAGTCTCAGGGTCCAAGTCCTTGCTCCGTTGTGTCGGGTACACTTGGACCCAAGCTCGAGCTTGTAAATAAACCCTCGTGTGTTTGTATCAGTGTCGGCTCCTCCGTGGTTTCTCGGATTCGCAATCTTGGGGACAACACTGCCTCTCTCAATTTTCTCCACTCAGTTTCCCTCCTCTCCCTTATGATCCTCTTCACTCTTTCTTACATTCGACATAAGAGTGAAACCGCATGATAATTCTTTCTCCATGTGGCTTATTTTATTCAGCATAATACCCTCCAGTTCCATGTCCATGAAAATGGTAGGTATTCATCCTTGCAGATGGCTAAATAATAATACATTGTATATATAGACCACATCTTCTTTATCCATTCATCTGTTGAAGGACATCAAGTCTCCTTCCACAGTTTGGCTATTAACATTGCCGGTGTGAACATTGGGGTGCAAGTGTCCAGTCAGTTCACTACATCTGTGTCTTTGGGTTAAATACCCAGTAGTGCAATCGATGGGTTGTAGTATAGCTCCATTTCCAGCTTTTTGAGGAACCTCCACACTGTTTTCCAGAGTGGCTGCACCAGTTCACATTCCCACTAACAATGCAAGAGTGTTCCACTTTCTCCACATCCTCTCCAACATTTGTCGTTTCCCGTCTTGTTAATTTCTCCCATTTTCACTGGTGTGAGGTGGTATCTCATTGTGGTTTTGATTTCTATCTCCCTGATGAAAAGTCACGTGGAGCATTTTTTCATGTGCTTGCTCACTCTGTGTAGGTCTTCTTTGGAGAAAAGCGGGTACCTTTAAGTTGGAGAAGAGATGGCAACTCAAGGGGTGTTATTTCCTGTCATGGCCACATACCAGAAGGTTCTTGAGTATGTGTATGTGCGTTTGCCTGTGCCTGTGAGGAGAGGTCGTTGGATAGAATTTGAAAGCAGATCTTCTCCATATTTATAGGTCTATATCTATTTCTCTCTCTTTCTGCACACATCTCTTTCTAACCATTTTGTCTCTATCTCTATAGGGAGATCTATATATGGACGTATAGAGATTAGATATAGAAATGTTTAGTTTGCATATTTAAATATAAATCTATAGTTCTGTTTATAGATAATTATTATATTATGAGTAATACATTTAATAATAAATATATTAAGTGGAAACATAGATTTATGTTTATATGTTTGTTTATATAAACATCTATTTATGTTCCTGGGAGCGATCTATCAGTAGATCTATCACTCTATCATCTATCTAGCTAGCTAGCTATATATCCCAGGAAGAGAAAAACCCAGATCGAACAGATGGGAATGTCCCCCTCCGGAATGTGTCATACAAGAAGATAGGCAAAAATCTTCTGTACTTTCCTGATGTGCTGATGCAATTAACTCAGAGATGTACCTGTGATGTACTGTGGGCCAGGAGCCAGTGGTCAAGAGAGAATCCTTGAGACATTTTCCATGCAAAAAGGTGTTTTTATTAAAGTATGGGGACAGGACCCCTGGGCCTGAAAAGCTTCACCAGGATTATGAGGAGCCTTGGTTATAATCTTTTAAGTTGCTGTGTGGGATGGGGACTCTAGAGATAAAAGAAGTTTCCAAAAGGATGTTCACACTTGAAAGATTTATAGGATCCTGGAGGTCTGGCTATCAGCAAACAAATGTTGCTTTTGGCCTCTGGCAAAGCATTAACATTCAGGCAGCTGTGAATTCTTGTAAGAATGTCCCACTCTGTCGGTTTCAAGTATTTGTTTATGGACTGCAAGTTTGTTAGGAAATGTAATTGTAGGGATGCCTGAGTGGCTCAGTGGTTGATCCTGGGGTCCTAGGATGGGGTTCCACATTGGGCTTCCCACAGGGAGCCTGCTTCTCCCTTTGTCTCTGTCTCTGCCTCTCTCTCTTTCTCTCTCTCTCTCTCTGTGTGTCTCTCATGAGCAAATAAAATCTTTTTTTAAAAAAGCAGATATAATTTTAAACTATATTTTTTTGGTCTTAGTTCCCCCTATCACCTGGGTCTTCTATCCCTCCATGCATCTCTTGGTTCGTTGGCCTTTGGTGGTGAAGAATCCAAAGGATATGAGGCAGGAGGTGAGTGAGATGGGATTAAGCCAATGAAGTAATTTCCCAGGGAGCTTGGGTAAGAGAAGTGCAGCAGGCAGAATGAAGTGAGAAAGTCAGGTTCTTGTCTCACGGAGTCGAAGAATGAATCTGGTGGACAAAGAGTGAGTAAAGCGACGGGAGTTTATTAAGCAAGGATACTGAGAAAGCTCTCAGGAGTGGGAGGGGCCCAGGCTGGGTTGCCCACATGAGTAAGGACTAGTGATAACATCTTTCACATCTTTAATGGTTTACTTCTTTTTGGAGTCTGGTTATCCTTTTTTGGGCACAGAGGACTGTCCTAAAAAAGACCCTCTCTACCCATACCTAGGGCAGGGTGGTCTCGTTTGTTTCTTTATTTCTGGTTTCCTTACATCTCAGCATCCTTAGGATCTTTGTGAGCCTGAATCTGTAGCCCCCTACCTATTTCTCCCTACCTAGACTCTCCTGTCCCTCAGTCAAGAACAGGAGAGATGTGGCTCTGAGAAAAGGTGCACTAAGAAACATTGTCACAGTTTCAATATTCCCTCCCCACAATTTGTGAGACCCAATTACTTCCAAACTCCTTTTTCCTCCTTTTTGTTTTGGATGGCAATGCTGCTCTGTGACTGACCTACACAACCAATGGCTCAGTAACAGTTCAACACTGTGGAGAGAACCCAAGGGTCTGCTGGGGAAGCATGAAGGAGAACTGTGGACTTGCTTGTTTTGCCCTCAGAAATCAGCATTAAGGCTCCTGATATGAAGTTCAAAAGACTGCAGGTAGTACCTGGGACATAGATCAAAACCCAGTGGGGACGGAGCCTGTCTCTGTACCTGTCATATAGAAGGCCAAATAGACTTCTTTTTGGAATGGATGGGTGTTGAATAAATAGGAGAATCTGTGTATGCTGGGTCTGTTTCAGGTCACTGATTCATACTTAGGGAAAGACATTAATCCAGGGACTGGTTCTCTGAACAAGTCCTGGGGAAACATATCCTAAGTTATTCAAAAAGAGTAGTAAGATAGATAAGGAGTTCAGAATTGAGAAAAATATTAAAATCATCTGAGGAAAGTAGAGGTGTTCATCACGCAAGTGGGTTTCTTGCAATTTACTCACTTATAGCTTGTATATTCTGAACAGAAAAAAAGAAAGGGAAGGAACCGCATGTGCTTGAGGTCATCAATTTCATCTATAAAAAGGAAATAATACTGCCTGTCCCGTGACACTGTTGTGAGGACTAGAAGTGATGGTTGTTGATGTAGAGACTTGCTAGGTCCAGTCACCATAAAATGTAAAAACAACACACTTTTTTTTTTAATTTATTTTTTTATTGGTGTTCAATTTACTAACATACAGAATAACACCCAGTGCCCGTCACCCATTCACTCCCACCCCCCGCCCTCCTCCCCTTCTACCACCCCTAGTTCGTTTCCCAGAGTTAGCAGTCTTTACGTTCTGTCTCCCTTTCTGATATTTCCCACACATTTCTTCTCCCTTCCCTTATTTTCCCTTTCACTATTATTTATATTCCCCAAATGAATGAGAACATATAATGTTTGTCCTTCTCCGACTGACTTACTTCACTCAGCATAATACCCTCCAGTTCCATCCACGTTGAAGCAAATGGTGGGTATTTGTCATTTCTAATAGCTGAGTAATATTCCATTGTATACATAAACCACATCTTCTTTATCCATTCATCTTTCTTTGGACACCGAGGCTCCTTCCACAGTTTGGCTATCGTGGCCATTGCTGCTAGAAACATCGGGGTGCAGGTGTCCCGGCGTTTCATTGCATTTGTATCTTTGGGGTAAATCCCCAACAGTGCAATTGCTGGGTCGTAGGGCAGGTCTATTTTTAACTGTTTGAGGAACCTCCACACAGTTTTCCAGAGTGGCTGCACCAGTTCACAGTCCCACCAACAGTGTAAGAGGGTTCCCTTTTCTCCGCATCCTCTCCAACATTTGTTGTTTCCTGCCTTGTTAATTTTCCCCATGCTCACTGGTGTGAGGTGGTATCTCATTGTAGTTTTCATTTGTATTTCCCTGATGGCAAGTGATGCAGAGCATTTTCTCATATGCATGTTGGCCATGTCTATGTCTTCCTCTGTGAGATTTCTGTTCATGTCTTTTGCCCATTTCATGATTGGATTGTTTGTTTCTTTGGTGTTGAGTTTAATAAGTTCTTTATAGATCTTGGAAACTAGCCCTTTATCTGATATGTCATTTGCAAATATCTTCTCCCATTCTGTAGGTTGTCTTTGAGTTTTGTTGACTGTATCCTTTGCTGTGCAAAAGCTTCTTATCTTGATGAAGTCCCAATAGTTCATTTTTGCTTTTGTTTCTTTTGCCTTCGTGGATGTATCTTGCAAGAAGTTACTATGGCCGAGTTCAAAAAGGGTGTTGCCTGTGTTCTTCTCTAGGATTTTGATGGAATCTTGTCTCACATTTAGATCTTTCATCCATTTTGAGTTTATCTTTGTGTATGGTGAAAGAGAGTGGTCTAGTTTCATTCTTCTGCATGTGGATGTCCAATTTTCCCAGCACCATTTATTGAAGAGACTGTCTTTCTTCCAATGGATAGTCTTTCCTCCTTTATCGAATATTAGTTGCCCATAAAGTTCAGGGCCCACTTCTGGATTCTCTATTCTGTTCTACTGATCTATGTGTCTGTTTTTGTGCCAGTACCACACTGTCTTGATGACCACAGCTTTGTAGTACAACCTGAAATCTGGCATTGTGATGCCCCCAGCTATGGTTTTCTTTTTTAAAATTCCCCTGGCTATTCGGGGTCTTTTCTGATTCCACACAAATCTTAAAATAATTTGTTCTAACTCTCTGAAGAAAGTCCATGGTATTTTGATAGGGATTGCATTAAACGTGTATATTGCCCTGGGTAACATTGACATTTTCACAATATTAATTCTGCCAATCCATGAGCATGGAATATTTTTCCATCTCTTTGTGTCTTCCTCAATTTCTTTCAGAAGTGTTCTATAGTTTTGAGGGTATAGATCCTTTATATGTTTGGTGAGGTTTATTCCTAGGTATCTTATGCTTTTGGGTGCAATTGTAAATGGGATTGACTCCTTAATTTCTCTTTCTTCAGTCTCATTGTTAGTGTATAGAAATGCCACTGACTTCTGGGCATTGATTTTGTATCCTGCCACACTACCGAATTGCTGTATGAGTTCTAGCAATCTTGGGGTGGAGACTTTTGGGTTTTCTATGTAGAGTATCATGTCATCGGCGAAGAGGGAGAGTTTGACTTCTTCTTTGCCAATTTGAATGCCTTTAATGTCTTTTTGTTGTCTGATTGCTGAGGCTAGGACTTCCAGTACTATGTTGAACAGCAGTGGTGAGAGTGGACATCCCTGTCTTGTTCCTGATCTTAGGGGAAAGGCTCCCAGTGCTTCCCCATTGAGAATGATATTTGCTGTGGGCTTTTCATAGATGGCTTTTAAGATGTCGAGGAATGTTCCCTCTATCCCTACACTCTGAAGAGTTTTGATCAGGAATGGATGCTGTATTTTGTCAAATGCTTTCTCTGCATCCAATGAGAGGATCATATGGTTCTTGGTTTTTCTCTTGCTGATATGATGAATCACATTGCTTGTTTTACGGGTGTTGAACCAGCCTTGTGTCCCAGGGATAAATCCTACTTGGTCATGGTGAATAATTTTCTTAATGTACTGTTGGATCCTATTGGCCAGTATCTTGGTGAGAATTTTTGCATCCATGTTCATCAGGGATATTGGTCTGTAATTCTCCTTTTTGGCGGGGTCTTTGTCTGGCTTTGGAATTAAGGTGATGCTGGCTTCATAGAACGAATTTGGAAGTACTCCATCTCTTTCTATCTTTCCAAACAGCTTTAGGAGAATAGGTATGGTTTCTTCTTTAAACGTTTGATAAAATTCCCCTGGGAAGCCATCTGGCCCTGGACTCTTGTGTCTTGGGAGGTTTTTGATGACTACTTCAATTTCCTCCCTGGTTATTGGCCTGTTCAGGTTTTCTATTTCTTCCTGTTCCAGTTTTGGTAGTTTGTGGCTTTCCAGGAATGCGTCCATTTCTTCTAGATTGCCTAATTTATTGGCGTATAGCTGTTCATAATATGTTTTTAAAATCGTTTGTATTTCCTTGGTGTTGGTAGTGATCTCTCCTTTCTCGTTCATGATTTTATTAATTTGAGTCTTCTCTCTCTTCTTTTTAATAAGGCTGGCTAATGGTTTATCTATCTTATTAATTCTTTCAAAGAACCAACTCCTGGTTCTGTTGATCTGTTCCACAGTTCTTCTGGTCTCGATTTCGTTGAGTTCTGCTCGAATCCTTATTAACTCCCTTCTTCTCTTGGGTGTAGGATCTATTTGCTGTTTTTTCTCTAGCTCCTTTATGTGTAAGGTTAACTTTTGTATTTGAGTTCTTTCCAGTTTTTGAATGGATGCTTGTATTGTGATGTATTTCCCCCTTAGGACTGCTTTTGCTGCATCCCAAAGATTTTGAACGGTTGTATCTTCATTCTCCTTAGTTTCCATGAATCTTTTTAATTCTTCCTTAATTTCCTGGTTGACCCTTTTATCTTTTAGCAGGATGGTCCTTAACCTCCATGTGTTTGAGGTCCTTCCAAACTTCTTGTTGTGATTTAGTTCTAATTTCAAGGCATTATGGTCCGAGAATATGCAGGGGACAATCCCAATCTTTTGGTATCGGTTCAGACCCGATTTGTGACCCAATATGTGGTCTATTCTGGAGAAAGTTCCATGTGCGCTTGAGAAGAATGTGTATTCAGTTGAGTTTGGATGTAACGTTCTGTAGATATCTGTGAAATCCATCTGGTCCAGTGTATCATTTAAAGCTCTCGTTTCTTTGGAGATGTTTTGCTTAGAAGACCTATCGAGTATAGAAAGAGCTAGATTGAAGTCACCAAGTATGTGTATTATTATCTAAGTATTTCTTCACTTTGGTTAATAATTGATGTATATATTTGGCAGCTCCCACATTCGGAGCATATATATTGAGGATTGTTAAGTCCTCTTGTTGAATAGATCCTTTAAGTATGATATAGTGTCCCTCTTCATCTCTCACTACAGTCTTTGGGGTAAATTTTAGTTTATCTGATATAAGGATGGCTACCCCTGCTTTCTTTTGAGGACCATTCGAATGGTAAATGGTTCTCCAACCTTTTATTTTCAGGCTGTAAGTGTCCTTCTGTCTAAAATGAGTCTCTTGTAGACAGCAAATAGATGGGTCCTGCTTTTTTATCCAGTCTGAAACCCTGCGCCTTTTGATGGGGTCATTAAGCCCGTTCACATTCATAGTTACTATTGAGAGATATGAGTTTAGTGTCATCATGATATCTATTCAGTCTTTGTTTTTGTGGACTGTTCCACTGAACTTCTTCTTAAAGGGGAATTTTATTTTATTTTATTTATTTATTTTTTTTGCCTTTATTTTTATTTTTATTTTTTTTTAATTTATTTTTTTATTGGTGTTCAATTTACTAACATACAGAATAACACCCAGTGCCCGTCACCCATTCACTCCCACCCCCCGCCCTCCTCCCCTTCTACCACCCCTAGTTCGTTTCCCAGAGTTAGCAGTCTTTACGTTCTGTCTCCCTTTCTGATATTTCCCACACATTTCTTCTCCCTTCTTAAAGGGGAATTTTAAGAGTCCCCCTTAATATTTCTTGCAGAGCTGGTTTGGAGGTCACATATTCTTTTAGTTGCTGCCTGTCTTGGAAGCTCTTTATCTCTCGTTCCATTTTGAATGAGAGCCTTGCTGGATAAAGTATTCTTGGTTGCATGTTCTTCTCATTTAGGACCCTGAATATATCCTGCCAGCCCTTTCTGGCCTGCCAGGTCTCTGTGGAGAGGTCTGCTGTTACCCTAATACTCCTCCCCATAAAAGTCAGGGATTTCTTGTCTCTTGCTGCTTTAAGGATCTTCTCCTTATCTTTGGAATTTGCAAGCTTCACAATTAAATGTCGAGGTGTTGAACGGTTTTTATTGATTTTAGGGGGGGATCTCTCTATTTCCTGGATCTGAATGCCTGTTTCCCTTCCCAGATTAGGAAAGTTTTCAGCTAGAATTTGTTCAAATACATATTCTGGCCCTCTGTCCCTTTCGGCGTCCTCGGGAACCCCAATTAAACGTAGGTTTTTCTTCCTCAGGCTGTCGTTTATTTCCCTTAATCTATCTTCATGGTCTTTTAATTGTTTGTCTCTTTTTTCCTCAGTTTCCCTCTTTGCTATCAACTTGTCTTCTATGTCACTCACTCGTTCTTCCACCTCGTTAACCCTCGTCGTTAGGACTTCTAGTTTGGATTGCATCTCATTCAATTGATTTTTAATTTCTGCCTGATTAGCTCTAAATTCTGCAGTCATGAAGTCTCTTGAGTCCTTTATACTTTTTTCTAGAGCCACCAGTAGCTGTATAATAGTGCTTCTGAATTGGCTTTCTGACATTGAATTGTAATCCAGATTTTGTAACTCTGTGGGAGAGAGGACTGTTTCTGATTCTTTCTTTTGAGGTGAGGTTTTCCTTCTAGTCATTTTGCTCAGTGCAGAGTGGCCCAAAGCAAATTGTATTGGGAAAAAGAGAAAAAGAGAGGAGAGAAAGAAGGAAAGAAAAGAGAAAGAGAAAAAAAAAAGGGAAGAAAAAGAGAAAAAAAAACGAAAAAAAAAAAAGAAGAAAAAGAGAAAGAAAAAGAAAGGAGAAAAAAAGGGGGTGGGGGAAGGAAACAAATCAAAAAGCAAAACAAAAGAAAAACAAAAAAAAAAAAAAAAAAAAAGAACCACAGGGGAGTATCTTCTGATTCTGTGTTCTTTAAGTCCCTTGGCTTCTCCTGGAAGTTGTCAGTCTAGCTGATCTTCTGGGGGAGGGGCCTGTTGTGCTGATTTTCAGGTGTTAGCAGTTGGGGGAGCTGCTCTGCCCCTGCCTGGTGCAGGGCTCAGTGGGGGTTGTTTACCCCGTGAGGCCGCAGGAGGAACAGCCCCAGTGACGGGGCAGCTCTGGAAACCTGGATTCAGCTCCGGCAGGAACTCCGTCTGCAGGGCCTGGAGGCTCCGGGGCGGGGCCGCTGCTCTGCTCAGCTGGGGCAGGAGCGTCCTTGCTGTCCTGGGCCCTCCCGGCCTCTGCCTGTCCCGGGGGAGGCGGGATCCTGGGCTGTGTCTCGGCGCCCTGTGCTCCGGAGCCTGCGCTGTTGGATTCGCGCTCCCGGGCTGCGCAACCCCCTCCGCGGAGCTGCCGCCCGAGCCCCTCCGAGCTGCTCCGGGTCCCGCCGCGCGCTGCAGCCCTTAGGGAGCTCGGCGCACTCTCCTGGGCGCGCAGTTGCTCTGTTACTGTCCCAGGGAGCCCGAGGGCATCCTCGCCCTCCTGGGTCTTGCTCCAACTCCCCGCGAGCCCCTTTCCCCCGGGAAGGTCGGTGCAGCTCCTGCGTCTCCGGGACGGGGCTCTCCTGTCCTGGGGACACTCGCCCTGGCCTCACCCAGCTCCTCGCGGGGCCCCTCCCCCTTGGAGGCCTTTGTTCCTTTATTTCTTTTTCCCCCGTCTTCCTACCTTGATAGATGCGCGAACTCTTCTCACTGTAGCATTCCAGCTGGTCTCTCTTTAAATCTCAGGCCGAATTCATAGATTTTCAGGATAATTTGAAGGTTTTCTAGGTAGTTTGGTGGAGACAGGTGATTTGGAGACCCTACTCTTCCGCCATCTTGCTCCTCCCCCCAAAAACAACACACTTGATTAATATAGCTACCAATATAGCTGCCATATACTTTTTCATTTTATTTATTTATTTATTTATTTATTTATTTATTTATTTATTTATTTATTATTTGAGAGAGAGAGAGGGAGAGAGAGGCAGAGACACAGATAGAGGGAGAAGCAGGTTCCATGCAGGGAGCCTGACGTGGGACTCCATGCTGCATCTCCAGCATCCCACACTGGGCTGAAGGTGGCGCTAAATCGCTGAGCCACCGGGGCTGCCCTACAATATACTTGTTAAAAATATATTTTATCTATTTATTCATAAGAGAGAGAGAGAGAGGCAGAGACACAGGCAGAGGGAGAGGCAGGCTCCATGCAGGGAGCCCGAAGTTGGACTCCATTCTGGGTCTCCAGGATCACGCCCTGGGCAGAAGGCATTGCTAAACGGCTGAGCCACCCAGGCTGCCCATTTTCAATTCTTAAAACACACAATTCGACTTCTTTCTAGCAAAGTTTTATGTGAGTTGGTGTACCTATCAATTAAAAGCTGTAGGGTATGGATCCCAGACTGCCCCTAAGGTGCATGTTCAGAGCCCTTCCAATTCCTCCAAGTGCAGCCTGGAAACCACCGAGCTGGTCTGAGGTCACATCCACAGCTGTGGGAACCAAGTGCCAGAGGCCATCAGAATCCAGCCTGGATCAGAAACCCAGTTGTCTCCTGAAGCATCTGAGTCAGGGAATTGGTTTTTCTCAAGGCAGGGTGAAAAAAACCTTACACGATCAGGATTTCTCTCATCCCAAGAAAAATGCTTAGGTTTTTTTTGTTTGTTTCTTTTTTCTCATGTTGTTTGGCTATTTCTCTTGTCACATTGCCCTACTTCCTTTGGTAATTAGTTTTGGAAAGAAATCATTCACATAATGAAAATGATCTAGAAACTCAGGTTAAAAAAATTTTCTAGCCAGTGTGGATATGTGCGATTTACAGTTGCTTTAAGCCTACAGAAATTTGTTTGCACAAATCAATAACAACTTTTAATAAACAGACTTTACTGTTCACTGCTAAAAATATTCCTGTCAGAAGGGCAAGACAGCCGAAGAGTAGGGTCCCCAAGTCACCTGTCCCTACCAAACTACCTAGCTAACTCTCAAATCATCCTGAAAACCTATGAATTCGGCCTGAGATTTAAAGAGAGAACAGCTGGAACGCTACAGTGAGAAGAGTTCGCATTTCTATCAAGGCGGTTCCCACCTTGGCTTCACCGGGACCCGGTGACTGTGGTCTCCACCTTTGCCTCACCTGGACCTGGTGACTGTGGTCCCCACCTGGGCCTCACCGTACCTGGTGACTGGGCTCCTCAGCTACCAATGACTAACATCCAGGATGGACCCTTAGTTACTACTGACACCAGTACCATCCCCAGGGTCTCACTTGTTCCTGGTGACTATGGTCCTTGTCTGGGCTGACCTGACTCATCCTTGGCTCTGATCCTCTCCTGGGCCTCCCCTGCCTTGCAGGTACGGTCTCCCTTGTCGTGGGTGTGTATTGTCTATGGTCCCTTCTGGGCCTCACCTGATGGTACCGGGCCACGATATCGGCCCTTCGCAAGGCCAGTAGGTTCTCCGAGTCCTCCTGCATGGTGCTGCAATCCAAACACATCCAAGAATGACGGCACATGAAAACCTTCCGAGGACACATGCATCCGGGTGCTCCCCGTGGGCAGGTCTCCCTCCATCTGACCAGAGCCGGAGACAACCCCATAGCCCTGAGGGGCACAGGCTTGGCTGGAACATCACACACGGGCCCTCACTGCCTGTCGCTCGTCCACCTACAGTCCACCTTCCCAGCCACTGTCCCAGGACACGCCGTCACGCTGGGATCACAGAGCGCTCCCACCCCGGTATCAGGAGCACATGGGCGGGGGACCCAGGAGGCTCTGGCGAACTGCCGATCTGATGCTCGGGGTGATGTCTCCCAGCCCGGGGGATATCGAAGATTTCTCTTAGATTCCACAAGCACAACCACCGAGGGGAGAAAGCAACGGACTAGACTTCATCAAAATTAAAACCTGATGCCAGCAAGAGTACGACCAAACTCCCCACCCTGAGGGCAACGATGCGTGAATAGCCTGAGGGGGGTCTGGGGGGAGCACGAGGGACTCTGCCCGCATTCCAGTGCGTGAAGAGCAAGCCTGCTCACCGGTCAGGAGGACCCAGCAGGCCCTGACCGTCCTCCCCTCACCACAGAGTGGGGCGGGGGGGGGGGTGTCATCCCTGTCGGGGTTGCCACAACAGTACTGACTCTATTCCCTAGGCTGTATTTTCTAAATTTCTGTGACTTATTTTATTTACGAACCAGACGCTTATAGCTGTTACTATTGTTCATCTACGTCGCCCGTGTCCTACCCACGGCCCCTCTGTCCATCAGTCAGCAGGATCCATCACATTAACCAGAGAAAGGACATGGGGCAGCCCCCGGTGGTTCAGCGGTTTAGCGCCTGCCTTCAGCCCAGGGCGTGATCCTGGAGTCCCGGGATCGAGTCCCACGTCGGGTTCCCTACATGGACCCGCCTTCTCCCTCTGCCAGTGTCTCTGTCTTTCTCTCTCTGTGTCTCTCAAGGATATATAAATAAAATCTTAAAAAAAAGAAAAACGAGAGAAAGGACAAAAAGCATACGATCCTCAAGAGTTGCAGAAAAAACATTTGACAAAATACAGCATCAAAAGCATAGTGGGTTTTGAGGAAATGTCTATCAAGAGAATAAAGGCCGCTAGGAAGCTGACATCATCTTCAAGGGTGAAAACCTGAAATCGTCTCCCCTAAGAGCAGGAACAAGCCAAGGAGGTCCCCTCTCAGCACTGGAAGTCTTAATGTAGTCAACAGACAGGAAACAGCAAAGGTTTCACATCTGGAAGGGGGACGTCACACTGTCCCTATTTGCTGAAGACGCGGTACTAGAAACAGGAAACCCGAGAGCCCACACCAAAACCTGTTAGAACTAATGATTGAATTCAGTAAATTCACGGGACACCAACTGAACCTACAGATCTCAGTAGCCTTGCTGTGTCCCAATAATGAGCACTCAGGAAGGAAATGAAGGACGTGACTCCCTTCTCAGGAGCATCACAGAGAATAAATAATGAGCCTGAACCAAAGGAGCACAAGACTTGTGCACTGAGCCATACCAGGCTCTGGGAGGTCGTCCTGGGCTCGTGGGGTGGAAGCCTCATCTTGTGAAAGTGTCCGCAGTTCCTGAAGCCACCCTCGGTTTCAATGTCATTCCTATCAAAATCATGGTGGTAGATCCTAGAAATAGGAAAAAAAAAAAACCTAACATCCGTCAGCCCCCACAAATGACCCCGGACAGCAAATCAGTATTGGAAAAGCAGGACAGAGCGGGACGCAGCACTTTCCTATTTCAAACGATGTCACAGAGACACAGGATAAAGCAGTGTGGTTCTCGGACCCCTGGCTGGCTCTGTCGGTTAAGCATCCGACTCCTGACCTCCCCTCCGGTCCTGATCTCGGGGTCCTGAGTTCTAGCCCTGGGTTGGGCCATGAACGAGGCGTGGACCTACTTAGACCCACAGGGGGTAGTTCCAGCATAAGCTGAAGGAGCAGAACAGAGAGTCCAGAAGGAAATGTGCTCTGATACAACTGATATTTTTTAACTTAATTTAATTGAAACCCAATTAATTAACGTATAGTGTTTTCATTATAACGAAAGTATAATTCTACTTTCAGAGGTAGAATTCAGGGATTCACCAGTTGGAGAGAACAGCAGTGCTCGTGATATCACCTGCCCTCCTTCGTGCCCGTCCCCCGTTAACCCCTCCCCCCCTCCCCTCCAGCGACCTTCAGTTTGTTTCCTATGATTAAGAGTCTGTATTTCCTGCATCTGTTTTCATCTTATTTGTTTTTCCTTCCCTTCACAGTAGTTCATCTGCTTTGCTTCTTTAATTCCACCTATGAATGACACCACACGGTCATTCTCTTTCGCGACTGACTTATTTCACTTAACACAATCCCTCTAGTTCTATCCGCGTCATTGCAAATGGCAAGATTTCCTTCTCTTTGATAGCTGAGTACCATTCCTCTCTCTATGACCATCATCTATCTCCCATCCTCTTTATCCATCATCTGTCTGAAGGCACCGAGGCTCCTCCCACAGTGTGGCTACTGTGGACCCGGCCGCTGTAGACATTGGGGCACAGGTGTCCCGGCGTTTCATTGCATCTGTATCTTCGGAGTGAGCTCCAGGCCGTGCACCTGCCGGTCGCAGGGCAGGTCTATCGGTAACTTCCTGAGGAGCCTCCTGACTGTTTCCAGGGCGGCTGCACTAGCCCGCGGTCCCGCCCACAGTGGAAGAGGGTTGAGTCTTGGCAGACGTGGTAAAAGTTTGGTCCACATTTCATTTCGCATTCTGTGGGTTCCAATTCATTGTCCTTAAGCATTTCTGGGGAAGCCGGGTGTTGTGCTCCATTTCAGCGCGACGTTTCCAAAGCTCCTAGGTCTCAGCTGGAGCCTGGAAGGAGGCAGGTCCGGCCCTGGGCGCCTCCTGCAAGGCCTCCTTCAGCTCCTGAGCGTCTCGCAGGGGGCGCCCGAACCCAGGCCCGGGTCAAGGGCACACGTGCACAGTAGGCCTCGTCCGCCAGCAGTAACAGGAGCCCCTCTGCACTCTGGAGGCCTGAGGAGGACGTGGGGCCGCGTCCACGCTGACAGGAGCCCCGGCCTCCTCAGTACCCGTGGGTAGGCTTCAGGACCATGTGGGGCTGCCTCCACAGTGACAGGAGCCCTGGCCTCCTCAGGACTCCCGGTGAGGCTTCCAGAGGATGTGTAGCCCCGTCCTCGCTGACAGGAGCCTGGTCTCCTCAGGACCCGCGGTGAGACTTCAGGAAGATGTGGGGCTGCGTCCTCGCTGACAGGAGCCCCGGCCTCCTTAGGACCCACGGTGAGTTTTCGGGATGACGTTCGGGATGACGTGGGGCTGTGTCCGCGGGGACAGGAGCCCCAGCCTCCTCA